>NC_140592.1:494656714-504374350 GCF_964204655.1 Triturus cristatus | reverse complement strand
TCACTTTTCTCCCCTAATTACACGTTCCTGCCTATCTGGCATTTTCTTAGAAAAATGTGTTGAATAATGACCAACATTAAAATGAAGACTCTTAACAATTTATACGAGGAGCTTAATTTATCATGTACCTTCCCTTATCTCGCCGCGGAATATATTTTCAAGTGTCTCAGTGGTGCTGAGGACAGCGTCATCATTTTCTTAAGGGCGCTGCATGTATTGGTAACACATTTAACAAGCATTGGCATAGCCAATAGGTCTCATCTTTGGGACCTTATCAGAAAGGTCAGGAGGTCAATGCCCTCACGTCCCTATGGACACACCGCCCCTGCTTCGAAGGATGGTGAAACATGACTCTTTGTGCTCTTATTATTGTCGGATCAACCCCTGGATCTTATTTATTCAGGAACTATGAGCTAGCCAAATCCTCAATCAAGGCACCTTTCCCAGCCGCGGCCTGTGCAGGTAAGGGCGGTGGAACCGGATGGGGGGATTTCTACGGATGATGACGAGGGAATATTAAAAAAATAATACATTTTCCCGTGTCATCTTCTGTCGAAATCCCCCTTCCCACCACCCCAATACTCTTACCTTTACGGGCTGCGGCTGCCCTTATCCCATTCTATTACTTTTCAGGAATTCCTGTAAATCTCAAATTTGAACTTTAGGAATGGTTTCCCCAAGACTCTTATTTCAATTTTATTACCTCTATTTGTTTATCTAATTTAGATGTCTGCTTCTATCAGGAGCTTATCTTTTGTTGCCTATTCTGAAACTCGATACATTGCTAAGTCCTCTATAGCACCCTTTCAATCTCTGCCGCTGGACTTAAACTCCCACCTATGGGTTGCAATCCTATTTCTGCATTCTTAGTCTTGCATATCACAATCTCACCCCAGGGCAAACTGTTTCAGAGTTCAGTTTTTTCTCTCTTCGTTCTTGTGTGTGTTTTTACTGAACTTTTTGTAGTGAGAAATAGAGGAAAGAGTTCTTCCCTTTTCCTGATTAGTGAATCTGGTGATGTGTTTGAGGCGTTTTCACTGGAGCTTTGTTTCTCCTTTTGTCTGCTTCCCTGGATGACCTCTGTTTCAGATTGTTCTGAAGTCTCTGGTGAGCTTATAGTCAAATCCCTCAGATGAGTATTCAAGTTTATGTCCTCTTTTGCGATATTATCAAAGCTATTTATTTTGAACTGTACTTTCTTTATCTGATTTCCCAGAGGATCCCGTAAATCATTTATAACATGTTTTTTTTATCCTCCAACTGGAGTTTCAGCTATTTAAGAGTTAAATCAAGGTCTTTATGTCTAGAAATACGTGTGTTTTTCAATGGCGGTTGGTGACATTTGAAAGAGGTGAGGCGTGAACATTGTACATGACTTTTATATTGTCGAGCAATGTGAAAAAGTTCAATGGACAAACCTGGGGTCCATGGTGAGTCCCTCTCTCCAGAAAGAAATGAAAAAAAGATTGGTAAATAGTGCAGTTTAAAACAAATGAATGCAGCAATAAAGCAAGGCTTATTAAGCAGTGGGAAAGTATAGTCTTGAAATATTAAACACATGAAAAACTGCCCCATATCTTCTTGCATTAATATGTTCAACAGTTACTGTAATATGTACATTGTACAGCATGGCATCTTTAGCCCTTTAAACTGTATGATTGCCCAGTGTCTTGCACTGAATGCAGCATCAACTTGGAAAAATATGCTCTACCCAGACTTCGAAAGCACCCACAGATGCTGGCTGCACCCAGTCATATAGAAATATGTGCAGACAGGTCTTTGAGAAAAAAGTGGGGGCTTTCCATAAAGGAACATGTCAAATACATTTCTATGATTCCCATAGTGTGCCACTTGACTGGTATTTTGGTTTCTCTCCTTAGATGTAATTTTATCCAGATAAATAACACAACAACTGACATACATCTAAAGCCTGTCAGTATGATCGGCTTTGTCAATGGGTGTTAGCTGTTTAAGAAAAAATAAGTAACAACATTGATTTCTTATAATGAATTAACATTGGAAATGTTTAAATTCTGAAATCTGTGAATTAAATAGCACTGAGGCCAGCAGAAGAAGTTTTGGCCTTCATTTATGTGTGCTTTATGTTAGATATGTATCCTCTTTTTCTCTGCATATCTTGTCCATTCGCACATCTTAAACCACCTCTATTTCCTCTTCAGCATCCTCTTTTCACTCTTCCCCGAATGCACTTCCTCGAATCTCTGTCACTTCACAACCCCTAACATGCACGGCACTCTCTCAAGTGTAAGCACTTTAATTTCTCTCATTTTTGCCTTGCAAATATTTTGACATCTGTGTACCCCCTTAACACACATATCCAGAGAATTTCAGTTGCAAATGAATACAAAAACATTGTCCTGTGTGCTTTGCAGAGAGGCCAACCAACTGACAGGCACTTTGTGTGGCTTCAACCGTAGCTCCTGCGCACTTAATCAAAGCCCCTCATGAACACCTGGCATGGCTCAAGCCTCAAAGTATGTACAGAACAATATACAGATAAACAACATCATTATAAAATAGCTAACTCTTGGGGAATGCAAGATTAAGTAAAGCATGTGAAATAAGAGAGGAACATGGGGCCATATGTAGGTAGAACGTGTTTTGCGATTCTCTAATTGCAATTTTTAGGGAATCGCAATTAGAGAATTGCAAAACGGAATGTAGGTAGGATTAGCAAATAATTTTGCGAATCCTACATATTCCTTAATTGCGAATTGCAAATTGCAATTCGCATTTAAGGCATACCTCCCCATTCATTCCTATGGGCCTAGAGGCCCATAGGAATGAATGGGAAGACATTCTCAATTTGCGATTCTCAATTAGAGAATCGCAAATTGAGAATGCAATTTCAAGTGTGCTAGGGTGTCAAAAGGACACCCCGTTGCACCCCTTAAATGAGCATGGGTGCACATGTGGCACACATACATGCCCTAAGGAATTAAATAGCACTGAGGCCAGCAGAAGAAGTTTTGGCCTTCATTTATGTGTGCTTTATGTTAGATATGTATCCTCTTTTTCTCTGCATATCTTGTCCATTCGCACATCTTAAACCACCTCTATTTCCTCTTCAGCATCCTCTTTTCACTCTTCCCCGAATGCACTTCCTCGAATCTCTGTCACTTCACAACCCCTAACATGCACGGCACTCTCTCAAGTGTAAGCACTTTAATTTCTCTCATTTTTGCCTTGCAAATATTTTGACATCTGTGTACCCCCTTAACACACATATCCAGAGAATTTCAGTTGCAAATGAATACAAAAACATTGTCCTGTGTGCTTTGCAGAGAGGCCAACCAACTGACAGGCACTTTGTGTGGCTTCAACCGTAGCTCCTGCGCACTTAATCAAAGCCCCTCATGAACACCTGGCATGGCTCAAGCCTCAAAGTATGTACAGAACAATATACAGATAAACAACATCATTATAAAATAGCTAACTCTTGGGGAATGCAAGATTAAGTAAAGCATGTGAAATAAGAGAGGAACATGGGGCCATATGTAGGTAGAACGTGTTTTGCGATTCTCTAATTGCAATTTTTAGGGAATCGCAATTAGAGAATTGCAAAACGGAATGTAGGTAGGATTAGCAAATAATTTTGCGAATCCTACATATTCCTTAATTGCGAATTGCAAATTGCAATTCGCATTTAAGGCATACCTCCCCATTCATTCCTATGGGCCTAGAGGCCCATAGGAATGAATGGGAAGACATTCTCAATTTGCGATTCTCAATTAGAGAATCGCAAATTGAGAATGCAATTTCAAGTGTGCTAGGGTGTCAAAAGGACACCCCGTTGCACCCCTTAAATGAGCATGGGTGCACATGTGGCACACATACATGCCCTAAGGACATGTGTGTGCACCACATGCCACTTTGAAAAATGCAAAAATATGCATTTTTGAAAGAAATCGCAAATTACCACCAACCTGTAGTTGGTGGTAATTTGCAATTCCTTAAGGCCAAATTACACTTTTTCGGTGCTTCTTACATTGCATTTAAGGAATCGCAAAAATTGTGATTCCTTAAATGCAATTGCAAAATAAGGAATCGCAAATTTAGCGAATCCTTATTTTGCACGCAGATTTGCCTTCCTACATACCACTTAGCAAAATTGCGATCGCAAACACCGAAATTCAGCGAATTTCGGCGTTTGCGATCGCAATTTTGCTTTCTACATATGGCCCTAAATCGTTGAAATGCATTCCTTTAACTTTTTTAACATTCATTGTTTGCAATTCGATCCATTTTTTGGCATCAGGGTTAACTTAGACAGGGCCAGTTTTAATGTCATACATTAGAGAACTGTACGCACATGTTCCACAGTAAGCACATATCTCTCGCTTTGGGCTTGACTCGGATATTTGGATCAACTTTGCAAGAGAACAAGAGCCCTGCTCTTTATTTAGATTCATTTTGCAGGGGAACAAATACAGCAGCTTCACTTCTAAAGGAGTGAGCGAACTCCAGCAAGGGCCTGGGGTGTCACAGTGGGGGAGGTTAGCCTGATGAGGGGTCTCAGCACAATATACACAACACCACATTAGCATGCAAACACCATTATCGAGAACAAGGCACCAAATCAGACGTGCTTGCATCCACTCACACGTATAACGAAAGGGTGGGATCTATGCCTTTGAATGACACAGAATCACACAGGGATGAAGTCTCTGACGCCTGAAACTGGGACGCCTATTGCATCAGTGGCCTACAGAGTGCATACAACTCTAGACCACAATGGCAATGAGGGCTTTAAAACAGAAAGCCCTGCATCGTGCAACACAGGTCAGGCTGCATGCCCCGCCTTCTGAGCGAGGCGGGCAGGCAGCCTGAAACAGACAGCCCAGACTTCAATATATCAATTTCTTTAGAGATATGATTGTATCTCTAAATAAATAAATCTATTTAATATGTTTCATGTAAATGTGTAGGAATTTCAGAGGGGCACAGCGCCTGAGCCCTCATGGAGAAACTGCCCCTTTTATTTTATGACAACACTCCTTTACTCTGCTTCTGGGCTCAATACTGATCACTCTATGGCTTGAAAGGACAGATTTAAAACAATACCTTAAATCAACGTGTTTTGACAAGGTGCTGGAGGAAATCCAAAGTCACAGACAATTATTTCACCTCAAGTATCTGTGGTGCATCACCTCATGTGTGCACTTTTACGCAGGTACAGGCCTCCTTCTACCCTACTCCCTGACCCCTGGGGGCAGGAGACTCAAAATGCATCTCACCATCAACACACTCTATGTTTCGGCGAGTGCAGGAATTAAAACTTCTGGTTGTGGGATCTACAGTCTGCTCAATCCTCTCCTCCAATCAATTACTTTGAAAATGTAAGGGTGCTCCTACTTGCCAGAGATTCAATCCGATCTCCTCCAGTGGCCCTGCTTTTCATTTGCAACTTCCAACCCAACCGCCGCCATGATCTTTAGTCAAAGCATTGACAGAAGTCTGCCTGGTGTTCCTTCCCTGCCTGATTGGAGAAATGTTGCAGTAACATAATGAACAACACAAGAGTCTTGTTGCTTTGTCTCTTTCCCTAAGTCCTATTTTCGCCTTCATCCTGCCTTTGGCAGTCCGTTGATTATCCTACCAGAGCATGGTCCTGAGGTTGTGGATTGTCATCGGGTCATAGTCCTCAAATTCTATTGTGCCTCTCGTGAATCTCCTTCTTCCAGCCTCTTCCCTCCAACCTGGGGGTCCAGACATCAAAATGCATGTGATGATGTCATGCCCCAAAGGCAGACATTCACGCCTTTTGATATCTGAAGGGCACAAGGAAGCACGGTGGGAAGACCTGTGATAGGACAACTCTGAGAGCTGTGCCACGGCTGTATATGATCTCACAGAATAACTGATTTATAAAATAACATTTATGAGTAACCATTTCACCTAAACTGTTTAATCGAACTTTTTATTGTAAATTGTGTTTACCATTTACCAATTCATTATTTGTCTATGGTTTGAAAATGGAACTTTGCAGGGCCTTTTAAGGTGTGAATACCATTATCCTTGAAAATGTCTTCTCTGTAGGTTTTGTACAAGGATTGGCTAGATTGTATTTCCCGTCTCCATATATCATGCTAATGTCCTGCCACTGTTAAATGTTTCACTGTTTTAACACCGATTTCAAAACTGAGAATAAAAGGACAAGGGCGTCCATTTTAGACTGGAAAGAACCTAAATGATGCTCGCCACATTTTGTATTCACTTGTAATCTTAAAAGGGAAGTAAAAGTAACTCCAATCTAAAGAACACCACACTAAGTGAAAACTGAGAAGAACCATGCTGACTTGCGACACACTTTGGGAGCCTTCACAGGGAGTGGTGGAGTGTCCGAGTCTGTTGAGTCACAAGGTATTTGGCTTCATTGTGATGTTCAGGGAAAGAACATGTTTCAGAGGAATAAAAGACAGGAAAGATGAGGATTATGAAATGAAAATAGACTGCTAGGATTACAAATAAAGAAGAGCAAGGCACCGGTGCTTAGCAAGAGATTCGCAAATAATGTGTGTGCCTAGTACCCACAGCTTCTACAGTGTGGATTTAACTTTAAAGGCTGGAAACTTGGTAAATGGATGCAGAATGACGCACTAGAGAAAAGGGGGAGGCTGCTTTGTTTGGGGAGGATGGTGGTTAGCATATCCATGTATTACTTTGATGTTTGTAGTTATGCTAGCATGCAAGGCAAAGAGGATAAGTATTTCATCATAGTCATCATAAAATCTTTATTCAGTTGACAACAGCAACCATAACAGAACACAATAAAATATTGCATAAAAAGCAAACATATATTACACAAGTACATGAAATACAGATAATTTGAAAGCCGAATATCAATAAGACCAGATCAGGAGCACCCCCCTCTATGTAGCAATGCAATGGTTAGTCAGATCTCGATCGCCTGGACATCAGTGTTGCTAATAAAAACAGGAAACATCAGATAAAACAATCATTGGGGAGATTCTGCAGGTATGCATGAGCAGGGCGTACTTGAATGAGGTTCAGGGATTTCAACAATGTGACTAAGGACTGCTGTCTGGGCCTACTAAAATAGTTGCAGAGCATTACAAAGTGTAAGGTGTCCTGCAGGGACCTGTTGTTACATTCGCAGGGCAACCTGTGACCTGGTTGAACCCAGCCACTTGGTGAGGCCAGGAGATGAATTAACAAGTTAAATCTAAACCTAACCAATAAAAACGATATGTTCGGTACCTTCACTAAGTAATGCTCCATACCCAGAACAGTCTTCAGAAGCATATATCCCCAAACTGAGGGTTTCGGCAGCTCAATCTGTTCTCTGGTTAACAAGGCTTGCTCCAGATAACAAAACCTTTACACTTTTCAATTCTCCAGCCAACAGTGACTGGGAGTCAGAATATATTTTCAATCTCCCCGGATACACAAAAGCTTCCTTCACATAAGTTATCCAGGAGAGTCTGTGCACAAAGTAAAGGGACAAACCGTCTGAGAAAATAAGTCTGTTGAGTTTTAGACCCTCCCTGGTCCAGATCACGATCCAACACAGCAGTGACCCAAAGGCAACTGTGTCGGATAGAAAACCTATTCCAAGCTCCGGATTAACTGAAAAGGACAGTGTTCAATGCCGGACCTGCACAAGTCATCCTAAAAAAAGATTTTCTGCTGCCTGGATTTTATGAATCTTCACATACCCCCAAATCTCACCGACATATCAGATCTTGGACACACATTTAGCATGATAAACTTGAGTAGGACACGCAGAAAGCAAGAGCCAAACCTTTGTGCAAAGCTAGCCATGGCCCCGGTAGTATTAACAAGCTCAGATTTCCTTCTCTCAATCAGGGACTTCCAGTTATTAGTCACATCAAATAGTGCCCTTTGGTAAGGAAAGGCAGAGACTTTTCTCAGGTGTGGTTGGCCACTTTGAAGGTCTCAGAATAATTTGATTGTGGGTCAACAATCCTGACATAAGATTTAGGAAAATTTCCTGCCAGATCCAGGCTCCCCATAAAGACAACAAACTTGTCCAATAGTAGCTGCAGCACCTCGGCCATATGGTCCATGAAAACTAGGTCATCGGCATGTAACAATACCAGGAGTGGTCTCAGTTCTACCCTTGGGCAATCTGCCTGAGCCAAAAGAAGCCAAATTCCCATGCTAGTGGGAAAAGATTAGGTGCGGGCAGCGTCTTGTGAAAAGTACACTGAATCAGAGGTTTCAGAATGTAGGTTGGCAAAAAGGGACGCTACGTTTGCGTCGCCCCTAGCGCAGAAAGCACAGCCCACAGTTTTGCACTATTAACCCATTTGAATGCGGAGATGAGGTGCATGAACGACTGGTGGAGGTATTCGGACCGGGCTACAGTGTACTTATTAATACTTAAATAGAGATTCAGACATTGGTCATACGTTGACCTGTCTTACCTGAAGCCATATTGGACATCAGACAGGATTTCATTAGCATCAGACAACGCCTTCAGTCTGCTAAGAATTACCCTCCCAAGGACATTCACTACCGCATCTAACAATGAGATGGGGCGATAACACTGCAGGATATCCTTATCCCCCTTCATGAACACAGGCACAATTACCGCCATCGACCATGAGGATGGCACCCCAGTCCATGCTGCCACGTTCAAAACCAGGGTCAGAAGTGGACCCCAAAATGCAATATCAATCTGAAACTGCTACCCTATCCTCACCCTCAGCCACTTCATCTAAGTTGTAGACCCCTCCAAAAAGGTCAACCTATTGTTTCTCTGAAATGTGAGGCATATTGTTGGTCCAGACACCTCCGAAAAACAGGCCCTGTTTATTACTCTCCGAAAAAAAGAGCTATCTCTGCACTTACTAGCTTCACTGAGCTACCCCCAAGCTACTTCCCTTAGTATGGATTTGTGGTTAGCTAGGGCCTGCTTGCATGCCTGCCTACAGGCTGCAAAAAAGCTCCTATCTCTTGGCGCCTGCTTGAAAGCCACCTTAAATTGTCAAAGGCTATTTGTGCAGTCCCTATTGAATCACTTTGGGTCTTGTGCACCCCAGTTAGTCATCGGAACTGACAATAAGTCCAATACTTTGTGAGCAATACCCTCAGATGCTTGCAAAACGTCCTTCTCAGGGGCATCAACAGCCAGACAAGTAGAGATCTCCTGCACACAACCAGTGAAGAAGGAGGCTTTGAAATACATTGGGTCCAGCTGAGTCCATTTAAGTCTTCTACCTTGGTCAACAAGGGAAAGTCCCCTATGATCCCCTGCCGATTCCCTAACAGCAAAAGTGATCCTATCAATGGCTAAAAACAAGGGATGAGGTCGCTGGTCGGCGTGAGGATGATGTTAAAATTGAAGATTTACAGAGACAACATGGAAGCGTGGAAACAAAAATGAAGTCAATAATTGAAGCAAATCCTCTCCCCATAAATGTTGGGAAAATGAGGGAATTAGGGGAGTTAACACATTTTTCCAAAGCAAACACAAGGTTATGAGAATTTAAAAAGCCGCCCAGCTCCAGGCCCTACTTAGAGTGTATGAAATGAAGCCCCTCCACATGCAATTGGGTATGGAAGTATCAGGTGCTATAGAGTTTTCTTATAAGTGGCAGTTAAAGTCCCGCACTAACATTAACATCTACCTCCGAATATCATAATCGGTCAAGGAATTCGGAGCCATATTTAGATGATGAAGGCTAGAGGCCCCATCAGGCCCAGCCCTAGCATCTTAAATGTTGATCCGTACTATTGGGGTGGTACCTGCCACTGATAACTTTAACCCCTGCAGCATCTGTGCTTCCCAATGCAAATACAAACCATGCCCACTCAATTCCACTGCTGCAAAGGTGATCAAACTCCCGCTGGCCATCCTTGCCGCAGAGGACACTGAGGGAGAAAAATAGGTCTTATAGGCTTCCAGGATGAAGGTGTTCTTCACCTACCATGATTCATGAAGACAAATGATCTGATAGGATTTAACAAACTTCACCCAATTGGGATCGGTGAACTTAGCTGATAACCCCGCAAAATTTCATGACAACAGCTTCAAACCCAGCCAAGCTAACCTTAATGTTACATCATGAGTGGAGTTATTTCAATCTATCAACTCTATCGTTTGACATCGGTGACTGTAATGTGGCTGACTGATTCAGATTGAGTTGCATTGACCACACGTTTGTTCAGTTGTTTTCAGCTGCTGATGTGTTGACAACCTGGAATTAATTAAGATAAAAATCTTTATTGAAATAATGCGGGAAACTAAAATACTGAGTTGAGACTAGCATGGCTCACTCTAAGGTATTGTCAGTCTGAGTCACATACCTTTAAGAGTAAACCATGCCCATTCTCAAAGGAAGTCATTAAATGGGTCTGTGGTGTGTAAAGAAATATATATATCAAATACTAGAGAGTATATGCCGCAAACACGGCTTCTGGCGCACTACTGCTCAGACGATGAAGTCCATTTGTGTCCTGAGGTCCTCAGGACACAAGAGGACCTCATCGCCCCACCAACAGTGCACCAGAAGCCGCGTTTGCAGAGTGGTGTAAAAAGGGGCGTGGCCTCGAACCACCTCTCTGCAACGCATCTCTGTGGCGCTAACTAGAGGTACCTGGTGGGCTAGTTGGCCCCCAGGGACCCTCAGGATTCAAAGGGACTTAATCCCCCAATTTACAATGCGCCAGGGGGTGTGTTTGCACACTTGTAATATCAGTCCCCGCCCCCTCCATGTACGACTGTGCAAACACTCCCCCTGGTGCCTTGTAAATTGGGAGATTAAGTCCCCTTGAGTCCTGAGGATCCGTGGGGGCCAACTAGCCAAACATGTACCTCTAGAAAGTGCCACAGAGCTGAGTTGCAGAGTGGTGTAAAAAGGGGGAATGGCCTTGGACCAACTCTCTGCAACGCAGCTCACTGGCACATACTGGAGGTTTCTGTAGGCTAGTTGGCCCCCAGGGACCCTCAGTATTCAAGGGGAACTTACTATGTGCCAGGGGGTGCATTTGCAGAGTGCTGCAGGGAGGGGGCGGGGTCACCGGTGCAATGCCGGCTTTTTTTTCCAGAAGGGGGCTGTGTGGGCCCCCTTCTTTTCCCATTGTTGGTGCCCTGGTGACCCCATCCCCCAGGGCCTGACCCCTATTTAATTAAAAAAAAAAAAATTAACAGGAAGGGGGCCACGTGGCCCCCCTCCTCAGGCCAAATATGGCCCTGGGGACCCCATCCCCCGGAGCCGGCCTTTCCTTTTTAGACATTTATTTTGTTTGTTTTCACAGGGGAGGGGGACTGCGTGGCCCAACTCCCGGGCCACTTCTGGCCGCGGGGATCCCGGGGCCTGGCTGCTCCACTGGGGACTGTGGGGGGATCCCCAATGCTCCCACGGTTGCTGCCGGCTCCCCGCCTCCTGCGGGAGCCGTCATTGCTTTTCCACAAGGGGAGCTGCTGACATGCAGCTCCCCTTGCGGAAAAGCAATTCTGCTTTGCTTTATTGAAGCAAGAGCAGGTTTCCAGGTTTCCAGGTTGACAGGGCGGGAGCTGCACGGCTCCCGCCCTGCGATTGAAATAGGAGAGTCCTGGGGGTGGGCATCCCAGGACACTGCAGGAGCCGGCCATGGGGGGTGGCGGTCCCAAGGGCCATCAAGGGCTCCTAGAGGGGGGCAACACGGCCTCCCTCCCTTTGTCAAACTAGCCCTGGGGAGGTGATGGTCCCCGGGGCTGGGGGTCCGCTACAGACCCCCAAATTTAAATAAGGATGTGCCCTGGGGAGGTTGTGGTCCCCGGGGCGTGTGGGGGGGCTCTTAACCTCCCCACACATCTATTTTTGTTTTTAAAACAAGAGCCCCGGGGGGGCTGGGTGCCTGCCGCACACAATCAGCATAGCCCAGGGGAGGTGGCGGACCCCGAGGCTGCAGGGGCCCCCGCGGGCCCCCACTATTATTTTTGGACAATGCCCCCGGGACCTGGCCCACCCGGGGACCTCATTAAAATGAAGGGCAGGAGCCCACGCTTTGTTTTTTTTTTGTAATTTGATAGACCATCCAGATGGTTAATGCTTGTATATAAGGATTTCATATCCATAACAATCAGCAGATAACTAGAATGCCAAGTAACCCCATTGATCTTTCTCAGAAAATCAGTAGTGTCCTTAACAGAGGACGGCAAAGACATTACATGGGGTTGAAAGAAATAGTCCATGTATTTCAATACATTCTCAAGCTAGCTTTTCTGTGCTGAAATAATAGGCCGTCCGAAATTGGGAACACTTTGGGCAGAAAATATAAAATGGGGGTAACCGGATGTTCAACTTTAAAAAATTCAAATTCATCTTTTGTGAGAAGCCCCATCCTTTTCCACTTCGACAAACTTTCATATACCATGTCCTGTACCTGTCGCATGTCTTGTTTAGAGGATTTCCTGTAACAGCAAACATCAGAGAGATGACGATCAGCTTCAGTCATGTATTGCTTGTGGGGCCAAAGGACCATATTGCCCCCCTTATCTGATTTGTTGATTAAAATGTTGTGATTATTTTTCAATTTTGTGACAAGAGAATAATATTGGGCATTTTTGCATGTCCTGGCACGCTGACTCGACATTTCAAACCTGTTAAGACACTTGAGTTCTTCAACTACCGGATAGCTAAAAATGTCCACAGCATCTTTAGGCATTAGGGGTAGAAATGTAGATGTTGGTTTAAATGGACTTGTTGCTGCTTTATTTGTCACAATCTCCATTGTTGACATAGCTTGTTATGTTGGAACATCAGCATTTTCCATTGATAAGGCATGTAGTATCTGTAAATTCTGCATGTCCCTTACTTGGATGGCGTCATCAGTTATTGTTGAGCTGGGTGCAGTGATCGATGGGATTGGAGGAATACACATTGGTTTGTTAAGGCGGAAATAGTTGATCAGTTTAACCTTACGGATAAATTTAAAAACATCAATTCTACTTTGGTTATATGAGAATTGATTGGCTGGACATTACATGAGTCCTAGAGATAATAACTGGATCTCAGCCTTGTTCAACACTATTTCAGTAAGGTTAATAATTGTATTGGAGTTTTCTTTTCTCTTCATCTCCAACTCTTTCTTGTATTCCCTCTCCTGGTAGTGTTTCCGGTGCCTTATCCGCCTTTCCCTCCTGCGTTGATTGATTGATACCCTTGCTGTGGTTGAGGTTTGTGAAGTCGCAAGGTGTACCTCCAGTCCTCCCTGATAAAATTCAGTTCTTCCCCAGGGCTAAAATTAATTTGTACTCCTGTTTGAGCCCCCGATGTACCAGGGCGTCCATCTTCTGAGTCACTGTTAGATGTGACGGAGGCATTATCTGGTTCACCGTCACCACCTAAATTGCCACTTGACACCATATTTTGTACAGGATTTGGTACTTGTTAGTCATAGCTTGTCGTTTGTAATTATCAATTTTTTTTGAAAAAGTGAAAATTCTGCCTGTTGCATAATCGTTCTGATCTCTTGCGAATTTGAACAATTTGCGTGCCTTAATAGTTTGTTCGTGCTTTTTAATGCGCACATCAATATCTGCTTGTCCTTTTGTTATCAGATCAGTTTGGCCTGTAGCATCTAACAATCCATTTATTCGATCGATCTCTTCTAAAATGGCATTCCGGTCTATTTCTGCATATTTTATTAATATATGAATCATGTTCATAGAGGCCTGTAAGTTATTCTCGGCCCATTCTTGTAGCATAGCCAGATTAGGGTTTTCAAACGTTGGAGCTATAAGAACACCCGAACACCTAGGCACACGATTAGAATCCCGGTACTTCTCTAGGGACTTCTTCTCCCACCATTTTGTGAGCATATTTTTCAATAGTTTTTCAAGGGTCCTAAGCAAGGACCTTACATCAGGATTGTTCGTACTACTCGCCATTGTATATATATATATATAGATAGATAGATAGATAGATAGATAGATAGATAGATAGATAGATAGATAGATAGATAGATAGATAGATAGATAGATAGACAGATAGACAGATAGACAGATAGACAGATAGATAGATAGATAGATAGATAGATAGATAGATAGATAGATAGATAGATAGATAGATAGATAGATAGATAGATAGATAGATAGATAGATAGATAGATAGATAGATAAACCAAACAATTACTTTCAGAATATCAAAAACAGACTCTGCATTCACTGAACGATAGTATATAAAATGAACTGCACAAAAATTGTCCAATCACTCTGTATATATCAGCAATTCAGTCCAACAAAGGGGAACGAAAGATCTCACTTTTCCTTTAAAAGTTCATATAAGACATATGGCATCTGGGGTTTGCGGCTCAATCCATGTTGCTATTGGAATGACATCTGAACCCCACACTCGGACATTATGATATAGAATGCTCTGATGAAACTTTGTGGGATCAGTTGACAGACTGGTAGTTGGAACAGACTGGATGTAGAGGCCTCTTGGTGGAATAAGCTACAGTTTCTTCTTACCTTGAAAAACAGGATTTGTCCATTGGTCCTTTCTTTTACATGTGGTGAGGAAGGTGAGATCCTGCAGTGCTGCAAGGCTTCACTCCACGGTGATTCCACAGTGACTGGATTGCCGCATATGAGTAGACATCCTTATGCCTGGTGTTGCACAAGAGCCAACATCCTCCCGCTTGGTGCCTCATGCGAGCTGATACCCTTTTTTAGGATTCAGGACTTGAAGGTCTGAGGCCATATTATAGAAGTGCCCCGGGGCGCAATGGGCATTTGCACCAGCTTTGCTTGCCCCTGGGGCACTTTGGTATTACAAAAGGGGCCGCGAACGCTTGTGCGTCCCCTTCTGTAATACTGAAAGTGCTGGTGCACATACAGTGCCACCACTTCCTCAAGGGGGCGTTCGCTGATTTGCAAGGGGGCATGGCTCCATGCAAATGAAGAATCTCTTTGCCTCTGTGCCTGGGCCGTATTATCGACGTGACCACAGGGGTAAGGAATCTCTCAGGAGGCGCACTGACAGTGCGCCACCATAAAGGTGGCACACTGTCAATGCAACCGATGATTGTAGCCTCCTTGGGGGGAGAAGGAAGTCCGATGGACCCCGCAGACATACCCTTGCAGGCAGATGCAGTCACTCACTGCACCCGCTTGCAAGGGGATCTTTAATCCCCTTTAAAAGTGCAAGCGGGTTGCTGCCTGCACTATGATAACACGGAGTGGCTTTAAAGTACCCGCTGTGTTTCTCACCTGAATGCACTGCCTTGGGCAGCGAAAGTTTGTGCCTGTCCTTGGGGCAGCACTTTCACCATAATGAGGTGCATTTTCCTGGTTAGTTATCAATTCCCAGATAAAGGGAGTCCCATAGTCTAAGCACGAACTATTCAGACCGTGGACTACTATTCTGTGCATTTGGATTGAGTAACACCTATCATGAGTAGTCAAGCTATATTTATAAGTTATTCAAAAAAACACACATTAATATTATCTATCTGCACTTCTTCAGGATATTTAATGCTATGGCTCTACATGCTGCATCAGGGGGAATATATTGAACCACAGAGTGCAGCAAAGCTATGTGAAGTAAGGTTGATTCAAAGAAAAGGCGAGAACATAATTCTATTATTGGTTTATGTATGAGTTAGCCTTTCCTGGCTAGTATTTTGATCGTACTTTTACAATCTACAACAAAGGAGGAGATGGTAAGGCACCTTTAGTAAATAATTGCAATAGCAGGCAGAGGTTTTACAGGTAACAAAAATGTTCTTCTTTTTCACTCTCTAGCTAGGAGTACAGTTAGAATATTTGTAATCACTTATATGAGCATCAGCTAAATAGCACATCTGTGAGACTAGACGTGAATGAGGAGGCTTTGTTTGGAATCTCAAGTTTCCTAACAAAAAAGGCAGTGGGCTGCAGGGCGACGGGGGTGACAAAGGTTCAGGATGAACTGCTTCTATGAGAAACACCATCAGCAATAATTGTATTAGGTGGGCCTCTATCTGGAGTGGCACAGTGAGTGAAAAACCATGTTGTGGAATGCTAGCGCAAGCAATTGTCACTGGTTAGACTGTTTGCAAGCATTCATTCCATCACATTTTAATTTCTGATTGCCAGTACTATATCTGGGAAGTTGAGACTGGTGAAGTTTTCCAACCCTACTACTGCCAATGTTTGTGAATTCCAAAAGTGCTTAGGCAAGAATAACAACAATCAGCCCACTTGCACAAATAGGCTAGTCTCTATATCTGTATATTGTGCGGGACGCTGCAGCCACATAAGACTCCTAAAACAAATTTGTGGAAAAGTTTGCTTTAATTAAGCAGGTGCAGTTACGAACAACAGCAATTGGCATATAGCTGTCCAAATTAGAAACACCTCACTAAACATGCATGTAACGCCTGTCCCACCTCCCCACCCCTGAATACCCCCACAAACATCCTACCAACTCTACTGCGCATCTCATCACCTTTTAAATGCACCCTGAACTCGATTTAGGTTGCTAACTCTAAACCAAGATGTTTCTGCTCACTGCACGCTCAATTTATTTAACCCCCCAACTGCTTTGCTTACCCTCACTGGAATGCAACTGCTTTTAAACATCAAACGTCCTCTAAAAACCTACACCTGCCAATCAGCAACAAACCACACCACCATACACCCACACTTGAGCACCTGTCTCATTCCTGGCACCACCTCTTCCCCACAATGCACTCCCCCTAACCCTTTATAGAAGGGAGGGTGGACAAACATTTCATTTCCTTCTTTCATAATTTACACCCCCACCCTCCTCTAACCCACCAGTCTTCCCCTGCAGTCTCCTGAAATGCACCACCCACCCTAAATACCTGGGAGAAACACCTCCGAAGTCACACTGCCCCTTAACTCCTATTGGGTGGTACACTACAGTCACCTAACACTCCAACTACCAATAAGTGGAAAAGGCTGCCTTAATGAAGCAGGTGCAATTATAATCAACAGCCCTTGGCATATAGCTATACAAACTAAAAGCAACTCAATAAACTTGCATGTGGCCTTAGCACCACCTTCTTTCCCCTAAATACCCCCCACAAATCTCTTACCATTTCTTCTGTAAATCATATCACATTTTCCCTGCAACCTGAGGTTCTAACTCTAAACTTTGATCGTTTTGCCCACATAACTTTCAAGTTCTTCAACAGACTCACCTCAAACTAGAATACAACTCATTTTAAGCAACAAACATCCTGTGAAAACATGCTACACAGAAAACCCTTATATTGAGGAGTTGTCTGCTCCCCCTTTAGCCTTTCATTCAATCCTGTCGACTGTGCACTCTCCAAATCGTGATGTCTGGAGCACCTGCCAATCCTTCCCACATCTGCATTAGGTATAAATCAATTTCTAGTACAGAGAGATGAACCCCATCATCCCTGAAAAACTGTTTCCCTCTCATACTTTAACTTTTGGCGCTGCAGCATCCCAATTCCTTCATCCCTACAAAATCTCTTTAGGTCTCTGTTCAACTTTCTTCTCGCCCAACCCACTGCTGCTGGCTTATCAGCACCACAGCAATTCTGTCTAGGAACTAATGCCATCAAGAGCATAAAGGTGCCTGACTAACACCTCTTAATCTGTAGTAAATCCTGCTTCACAGCCTTAATCCATGCCAAGTCCTTCACCCGAATTAGATGGTTTTCACCCAAACGCACACATTGGGTCAACCATCCCTGTCCAGACACCTATTCAACATTGGTATAAGCTCTGGCCATTTCATTCTCCCTTGCTTTTCTGCCCACTTTACAAAAGAATACATGCACATCCAAATTATCATGTCACCCCTCACAGGGCATGGAACCGTACCTAAGAAACAACCAACAAAACACAAATTGGTCATTTCAATTAATTATGTTGTTATGTTATGTTATGTTAACCGGATTTGTATAGCGCACAGCTGCCCCAGCAAAGGGGCGTCCCGGCGCTTCTTGACAAGAAACCGATACATAACAATTCAAAGAAAAAACCAGAACAAACCTAAGCACCCAAAGAGAACAAATAGGTCTTAACGGCTTTCCTGAAAGTCAGAAGATCATCAATGTTGCGAATGTGGGCAGGAAGTGAGTTCCACAGCTTGGCAGCAAGCACACTGAAAGAGCGGCCACCGGCTCTAGCCCTTTTAAAGCGAGGAACTATGACCAGATGTGAGCCTGAAGAATTTAGAGACCGCGATGGTACATAGGATGAAATGAGGTGTTCCAAAATCTGAGGAGAAGAATGTTTCAAAATTTTAAACGAGAGGCAAAGAGACTTAAACTTAATCCTCTGGGAAACAGGGAGCCAGTGAAGACCAGAAATAGCTCTCTTTGCCGAACAAAATCTAGGCAGGCCAACCAGGGCCCTAGCAGCAGCATTTTGAACTCGTTGGAGTCTGCAAAGTTCGGTCTGATTGGCTCCGAGCAAAAGGGAGCTTGCATAATCCAACCGAGACAAAATAGTAGCTTGTACAATAAGCTGTCTGGTTGGAGCATCAAAAAATTTTGAGGATAGGTCTAAGCCTACGAAGAATCCCAAAGCAGGTGGCGGCAGTTTTCTTAGTATGGGAAACAAAACTAAGTTTAGAGTCTAGCCAAAATCCGAGATTCTTCACCTCGGTAACAGGAAGAGGGGTGGGACCTATCTCGGATGGCCACCAACGGTCTCCCCAGGCTTGGCTCTGATTGCCAACAATCAGCACTTCAGTTTTTTTTGCATTTAATTGCAAGCAGTTGTCTGTCAGCCAGCATGCCACTGATCTGATTCCCTCAAAGAACTTGGTGGTCTCTAGGTCAGATGCCCCACTAATCGCAACCGCTAGCTGCGTGTCATCGGCATAGGACACCATAGTCAGATTACAACGCTTGATGACCGCAGCCAGCGGCTGGACATAGATATTAAAAAGTGTGGGGCTAAGAGCTGACCCCTGTGGGACACCTCGTGTGATGGAATGAGGCTCAGACAGGTAAGGAGGGGTTACAACCCTATACGTCCGACCAGATAAAAACGATCAAAACCAGTCAAGTGCCACGTGATCGACACCAGCCTCAACCAAACGCTGTAATAAAATTGCGTGGGAGACGGTGTCGAACGCGGCACTAAGATCTCAAAGTACTGTGGTAAATAATTTAATTACCGGGACTTAATTTGATACAGAAACATAATAAAAATAGCTCAGTAAATAAGAGGCAGAATCCGTGGTATTAGAGGTTCGGAATGGGCTTTATTCCAATGAACGATTCGAATCGGTTGCTCCAAGTTCCATCACCACGAGGGTTCAGGAAGTGAAGTACATACTTTATTGATAATTAATCACTTTTATACAATAGGCATTACAGTGAAGCAAATGCAAGAGGCGTAACAATTGATAGTGTGGATAAAATATACGTGCGTAGCAAAAGTAGGCGTAACTGGGTGTGACTAAAGAACGTCATCAGATGTGATGTCATAATAGGGTGGTTCCATGAGAGAATTTCGCAATGTCAGCAGAAATACTTGGCAGAAATGCGCGCGCAGCAGCATGACGTGTGATTGACGTGCAACTAGGGGGTGAAGGGGACTTGACATTTAGCTCTACATGTGGCGACAGAAGTCTGGAGGGTCAAGTCAACCTAATCCCAAATCATATCTAACATCCTATGTTTAAAGAACTATGTTATCCAAAAGAGAGGTCTCTTAGAGTAGAATCTTATTCTATACTGACTATACTGACTGTTAGTGCGTGTACAAGCGTCTAAGTGTCTACACTAGATGCGAGGGCGGAAATCTTCCATAATAATAGGGCTATGAATTACTTGCATAAAGACAGAGAAGCCGGGCCTTTGCTCGGTAGCTGGCAGGATGTTTACTTAAACTACTAGACAGGAATGCATTGAGCAGGGAGCGGAGCAGATAATTTCGAAGGTGAAATACAGTTTTTGGCAGGCAACAGGCTGATGTCAGACTTCGTGAGCCGCGCAGGGAATGAGACAAAGTTCATGGTCACAGATGCAGGCTCAGACTGGAGTTTTCAGAGGCAGAAGGCAAGAAAAGCTTGATGACAGAATCAGGGCCTACTTGCCTGGACTGTAAAATGGCATAAGTGAACCATATAAAGCCGGTGGCCTTTCATACTTAGGAATGGAATATCCGGCCTATTCATGGCGGATCTGAAAGAGGACATGTTGACGGTGGACGCACATGTGTTTGCGTCTTCATAACTGGAACTGGAGGGAACATACATGTACTTGTGATTCATACATGAAACCGTTGGGGTCCAAGATAGGGGACATAACTGATCATAAAAATCCATATTTCCACATTCCCTCCTTGTCCCCTACTTGCCCGTTAAGAGATATCAATCTTCATCAATCCGTTGATCTGTTCATATAGCATCATTTGTTCTTCTTTTTTCTTCTGGGATGAATGAAATCTGGATGGTGGAATACACGATGTGGCACACAGACCACAGATCGCTGGTCCACATTGTAGACATAGACAGCAACTGAATAGTATGAGAAGGCCAATACCTAGGAAGGATAGGACCTTCCATCCAAAGGTAGATAATACACTCCAAAACCAACCGGACCAAGTCCAGGTGCCTGGGTTCTGGTGTATCTGGCTTACAATCTTATGAAGGCGAGTTATGGCTTTATATACAGATGGCGAATTTTCTGGTATGAAAATGCAACAACTTGATCCGATGACCCTACAAGCTCCGCCCCTATCGGCCAGGATGACGTCAAGGACAAGACGATTTTGAAGCACAACAATCCGCATAGCAGACTGCTCTTTTGTTAAATTGCCTAAGGCGGAAATAGTTTCGTTCACTACTGCTTCAAGGGTTCTAGTTAATCTACGTATCAGCTTACTATTAGTAACGGTACCTATATAGGGAAAGAGACCTTTATTGAAATCTGTGTATTTTTCCCATGCTGTTTCAGTGTAATCGACTATTGGGAGATCTCTCCTTTCTCTATTGTGTACTAAATGAGTATTTCTGTGATAATCAGGAGGAGCTAGGAAAACAGGTGGCAAAAGAAATCCAATGTAGCAGGTACCATCCCAATCTAGAGGCAAACGTACATATGCCGTCTGACCACATATGAAATAGGAATGGCGGGAAGCTCTAAATGTAGACTTGCCTTGATCACTAAATTCTACTACAGTGGTGCATCTACTATGGCCCATATGTATGGAACCATTCTTTCTTACACATAATTCACCTTTTACTGGAAATATTGACATAGCGGGCAAAATTGGAGTAGCTTCGGATTCGACATTTAGGATCATAAGATTAAGCGTAAAATTACCTAATCCATACACTTCATTTTCTAGATCAGTTCCTGTTCTCCTGGGAAGTCCCTCCTTGTTAGGGTAGCAGACTTTAAGTAAAACTAAATTCAAATTTCCCCATACCCAGTTATCTTGATAAACTGCCGAATTCGAATCTAGGGAATTAATTAAACTAAACCATGCTCCACAGGAGCCGTTGTGTGTGAACGGGTATGGAAAGAGAGGTAGAATTCCTTTATAATTCTGATAGGGAGGGAGTCGGCCACATATCCAACAATTTGTAGCATTGCTAACCTGATGGGAATGATGTAACATACTAATAAACGTGTTATTGCGCAGCGCAAATCTATAAGACAACTCAAGCGGAGGTAATTCACTAAAAGAATGTTCAGCAGTAACATTATAAACGTGTCTAGAAATAGGATAATATATATGCAACAATATACTTGCAGTAATTATCAAAAGACTTAAGAAAAACAAAATTAATAACGTCACTATACAATGACTACGCAGTGATTTACAGTATGCATGTCGTTTCAACATTTTTCGCGTTTGTTCTCTATTCAGATCTAAGGGATACATGTCAGAGACAATTCAACCGCTTCACCTTGGAGAGGACTTAAACAATCAAATTGCTTGACTGATTAGATCTAAGTTTTAGTTTATAATGTTCGTGATTACTCGTTTCAACCAAAGGAAGTTTTGAGTCAATGGGTGAAGACACACGAGGTGTGGTATTTACATCCGATGGTAGTCCATGAAATTTCTTGATATGACTTGAATGAACCCAGCCTTTCCTGCCCTCGATCTTCACGGCTGTCCTTGTGGTGAGCAAGACCAGTTGCGGCGACCTCCACCTAGGATCCAGCTGAGTCTTCCGATCGAAGTTCCTCACTAAGACCAGGTCCCCCGGGACTACATCATGGGGTTTCACCTCAGTGTTGTCAGGAAAAGCTGCAGCTACCTGTGAACGACAAGATTGTAGTGCAGACATCAAGGAAGCCAAGTAATCTGTCAGCATATTACAGTCAATATCAGTTATTTTGCGTGGTATGGGCGTCCCCCACATATTTGGTGGTCTGCCAAAGATCACCTCATACGGGGATAGCCCTGTTCGAGAGTGTGCTACCATTCTCATGTAAAAGAGTGCAACTGGTAACGCTACTACCCAGTCGACACCTTTCTCTCTGCATATTTTGGACAATCTGATTTTCAGGATCTGATTATGTCTTTCTACGAGACCTGCTGCCTCGGGGTGTCGGACACAGTGGAATTTCCACTGATAGCCTAACAAAAGTGAAACGTGTTTCATTAGTTCGGATGAGAACGGCTGGCCGTTGTCTGAGTAGACAACACGTGGTAAACCGTATCGTGGGAAGAATTCTCGAACCAACTGTTTGGCAGTAGTCGGGGCAGTGTAATCTGAAACCGGGTATGCCTCTGTCCAACGGGAAAGAGCACAGACAACTACGAGAACATATTTGAATCCTCGACATCGTTCCATCTGGATATAATCCATCTGGAGGACTTCAAAAGGGTGATCAGGAGGCTGAAATCCACCCTGTTCTACGGGAACGCTTTTTCCTGGGTTGAACTGACAACAGATCATACAGGTACGAACTTTTTGTTTAGCTGCTGCTCGTAAATGTTTATTGAACCAAATGTGTTGAATGCTATCTAGCATAGCTTTTTCTCCTAGATGCGCTGGACTATGTATAGTGTTAATTATAACTTGGACCATTGAATCAGGAAGGAACCACACAGATCTTTCCTTCGTCATCCATCCTTGATCCGTTCGGATCCCTCCTAATTCAGTCCATTTCTTTATTTCGTCTGGTGTAGCATGTGTCTGTATATCAATTACGTCAAGAGTGGGATCTTTAACCGTCATACAATGTGTTGGCGTCGGAACTATTGTCTTTGTCATGTCGGATGTTTGAGTTTGAGCAGTCTGTTTAGCTGTTCTGTCAGCTAGATCATTGCCTTGAGAAATGATATCAGTAACTTTCGTATGAGCTTTACATTTCATAATTGATATTGCAGTGGGTAGATGTATCGCATCTAATAAGGCATGAATGAGGGATCCGTGCTGAATGTGGGCACCGTGAGAAGTTAAATAACCTCTCTCTCGCCACAGCACGCCGAAGTCATGTACAACTCCGAATGCATAACGTGAATCAGTATATATGTTGACTTTTTTATTTGTGGCTTGAATACAGGCTTGTGTCAGAGCGATGAGCTCTGCGGCTTGAGCTGACAAGGTATTTATGCAATTTGTTTCGATGACTTCAGTGTCTGTTGTGACTGCGTAAGCGGCCACTAACTCTCCTGTACTTGTTCTCATACATGAACCATCTACATACAACGTCAGGTCTGGGTCTGACAATGGGACATCTGTCAAGTCTTGTCTGGGTTTCGTCGTGATAGTGATAACTTCAATACAATCATGAGCTAGTGGGTCTGTTCCGATTACAGGTAAAAGTGTGGCAGGATTCAATGTGTTACAACGTCTGATTTCTATATGTGGCTGAAACAATGTTAATTCATACCCTGTAAGTCGCGCTATAGTCAAGTGTTGTGTTTGCGTTCGATTCACAAGAACCTCTACTGCATGTGGTACTTGAACTGTCAATGGATGTCCTAACACTATGGCATCGCTTTGTCTGATTGCTAAAGCTGTTGCTGCCACTGATTTTAGACATGCAGGCAAAGCCTGAGCTACGGGATCTAATGTACTAGAAAAATAAGCACATGGTTTATGTGATCCTGCTTGTTCCTGTGTGAGTACTGACAAGGCAGTACCTTCGCGTTCTGTAACAAAGAGTGTAAACTGTTTATTGTAACATGGTGTTGCTAAAACAGGTGCTTGGCATAAGGCTTTCTTTAGGCTTTCAAAAGCTTGTGCATGTTCCTGAGTCCAAGGGAGAACAGTCGATGTGGCTGCCTCCTGTGTTGTCAATTGAATGAGTGGTTTTGCTAAAAATGCATACTGAGGGATCCACTGCCTACAATATGAAGTGAGGCCTATGAAAGCCCGCACCTCCTTTTGTGTCTTGGGTATTGGCATGTTAGCTATTAATTGAATGCGGTCGGGTGTAAGCTGCCTTCCCTCCTTGGACAGCGAGTGTCCAAGGTAAACAACTCGCTGGACACAGAATTGCAGCTTAGAAGGGGACACCTTGTGCCCCTTTTCGGCTAGAAATTGTAAAACTGTCAGTGATGCTTTCTCACATTCGGGTTCGCTTCTAGCGGTGATCAGCAGATCATTGACATATTGAAGCAAGGCAGTGTTAACTGGCATGTGGATACTGTCGAGTTCTCGTTTCAGTGCTTGGCTATAGATGCTGGGGCTTTCTGTAAATCCTTGAGGTGCGCGTGTGAATTTAAAGCTACGTCCATTTAAACTAACTCCGAACAAGTATTGGCTTTCCGGATCTATAGGGACGCTGAAAAAGGCATTCTTGAGATCAATTACAGTAAAGAATGTTGCTTCGGAATCAATAGCTGTCAATAATGACGAGATATCTGGGACCACAGGGAATTGTGGCACAATGCATTTGTTTAATTCGCGCAGATCAATAACCAATCGATATACTGGCGGGGCCTTCGGATCTGTTCGTTTAAGAATCGGAATTATCGGGGAATTACATACATTGGAGTCCGTTTCCACAACTACTCCTTGGGCAATGAGCTCGTCAATGATTTGCAGTAAAGCCACTACAGCATCTGGTGGTAACTTGTATTGTCGCATTCGTGGTAGTACCACTCCTGCCTTTAGTGTAACTCGATATGGTGTAATATTCATGCAACCAACATCAGTAGGGCCTTGTGCCCATAGATGTGTAGGTAAAGTCTGCAATCGGGGATCCATGTCTCGAGACACATAGTGACCTTTGAAATCACGTAAAAACAATCTTACTCCTTCCGGAGAACAACATATTATAGCTCCTAGAGCTTTCAGTGTTTTTATACCTAACAAGTTTTCTGGACATGATTTAGTAAGCAATAAATCTGTAGTTCGGGTCAAAGGTCCTATCGTAAGTGGAAGAGGCTGTGATACTTCATTAACAATAGGTTTTCCTGAAAAACCAAGGGAAATATTCTGTGAGCCTGAGGGGTGCCCCTGGAACTTCACTACGTTTTATGGTTGTTCGACTTGCCCCTGTATTGAGTAAAAATTTTCTATCTTGGCCTAATAATTCACTATGTACATAAGGTCCTTCTTGGTCTACAGGGACCTCGATAAGGGGTAAGTCAACTTCCCTCTCTAGGCTGGTTCATGCGTATCGTTGATAATCAGGATAGTCGTACTGTGCGGTCTGGTACAGCTGTCGTGTCGTGGTTTGTGTGGCAGCAACAGGCAGCGCTGGTGCAGCTGGCACAAACTGTATAGACTGTGGTGGAGCTGGCATGGACTGCGCATGCTGCGGGGCTCCTTGTTCATTCTGATCCTGTCTAGGTGGTCGTGGTCTTTCTTTTGTATTACCTATGGCGATATTATGTTTTAAAACTGGACAATCGTGTACGTAATGACCTGGCTGTTTACAATAGTTGCATGTCCCTTTTACAGGACCTGCTGAAACACTGGACTGTGTCATACCCTTTTTATGACCGTCAGCTGGAACTGTCTGGGAAACTAGCATTTTCATTTTCGTGTCTTTCATGCGTCTTTGTTCATGTTCTTGTTCCTCTCTAATTCTATTGTGATGGTACTGTAACATTTGCAACATTTGTGATGGGGTGTTACCTTGCCAGGTACTCTCGAATTTTAACACTCTATTCTTCACTTGGGGTAAGGAGTTTTCAACTAATTTTGTCACAAACAGATGTGGGTATGATTCGCTACTTGCTTTTATGCCACTATTTATACCAAAACATTTTTCAAATCGGGCATAGAAATCACTAGTGTCTTCATCTTGCTTTTGTTTACAGGCTGAAATTGTACCCCAGTCTTCCTTTTTCGTAGTTAATAAACGTGGCAGTACCTGTACTAGTAAACCTGGTAGTGCTTTAGTTTTATCCCCAAGCCCTGCTCCTGCAGTTCGGGCCTTTTCTTCTGCTTCTAATGCTGACCATTCTATCTTTTGGTCTCCCACCTCCCACTCTTTTTCCTTGAGTTTTTCATAAATGCCAGCAGGCATTAATACCTTTAATATTGTCATAATGTCGGGATAGGTATACTCTCCCATGAGTAACATGTCTTTAATTTCTCGGTGGAAACCCGCTGGGTCTTTGTCATGACTGGGTACTACTTTCTTCATTTGTAACAATTCTATTTTCGATATGGGCGTATATACAAATACACGTTTAAACTCATTGTCCTCGCCTTTTATTGGGTGTACTTCTCGTAAGGGATTCTGTCTGTCCATGTAATACGTGGTTCTTTCCTTGATGGGCAGTGAGACATGTTCTGGGCATACAAAGAGAATGTACTGCTTTCTTGATTCTAGTATTTCTTTAATTAATTTAGTACCTGAACCTCTCCATCTATTTGTGAGTAATTCAGTCAATATATCAGGTAAGGGACCAGGATCTGAATGCTGACTCTGATATAGTATAAGGAGTTGTTGAATCATATAAATCCCAGCTAAACGCTGTTCATCTGGGGTGAGATTCAAAAATGTGTGTGCTACTGTATCATCACCATACTTTCCGGGACTGTCAACCCAATGAACGGCTGACCTGGCTAATTCTTGTTCATCCATAGAATCGAGAAAATGATAACCCCTTCGTTCTCGGAGTAATTTGTCAGCGGCTTGGAACGAATGCTCGGGGGACCTTATATTTATTATAGGTGTTTGGAAATTCCTGTTATTATCTGGACATATCGGACGTATCGGGTCAATAAAACATCTAGTACTATTACAAGATCTTCCTCTACCTACATAGGCTATGGTGTCTGACTGTCTTGTGGGCAGTCCTGATCCTTCCTCCTCGCTTTGTTCGAACTGGTCTACCGCTAATCTCTCTTCGTGTAGGCGTTCTATTTCTTTACGGATCTTACGGCACATGGCTATTATACAATTTTGCTTATCATGTCTCCCTTCTGATATATTCTGGCTCCATCTGGTAAGAGTTTGCATTGCTTCCGGGTCTACCCCCGGTCGGTCTTGATTTCTGATCACACAATTTATGAGGAAACGTAACAGTTCCCCCTGTATCTCCACTTTCTGGTATTCCATAGCTCTGTTAATACATTCAGAATCTCGCCCTGTTTGGACAAAATGATATATATTATCTAGATGCACAGTCATTCCTGGTATCTTCCCTAGATACACCGCGGCTCGTCTGATACGTAATGATGCCATGATCATTTCATCCTCTTTGCCGGGCACAGGGTCATATCTACAATCTATAAGAAGTTCCTTAAGCGTGCGGGCATTTATGAGTTTGGGGGTACGTGGATGTGCTGATTCTTGAAAGGTAAGTTTATTTACTCTGGGTGGCGTAGAAAAAATGTTGGTAGCACCTCCCGTAGCCCCATCTGGGGTATCGGGCGTGAAAGGATTCGTTGAACGCGATACAGCAACTATAGGTGTGGACACAGCTATAGAAGTAGCTGTAGGAACAGATGTAGAAACAGATGTGCTTGCCGGAACTTGTGTCAGGATTTGTTGCTGTAGAGATACAGATACTGGATCTTGGCGTTGGACCTCCCTGGCAGGCGGTCTATGTGGGGCGGGATTAGCGTACTCGGGAGCTGCGTCATCTAAATATGAGGAAAGAAAAACATCTTCTGCGGTTCTAGGATGCCCCTTAGGATGTATTTTTATTGGAAACAATGGGGGTGGCAAGTCTTTTGGTATTTCCGGAGTAGCTTTAGGTAATCCCTCGGCCAGGAGGGGATACATACCATTCATAAGGGCATTTCTTTGTCTGTCTACTTGTTCTGATTTCACTCGTGTACCTTCTTCAATTAATAGATTTTCTCGGACTTTATTTGAATTCTCTTTATTTTTCTCTTCCTGTCGGAGTGCTTTTTCTGTACGTCTATGAGATTCTTTACGCCATAACTCAACGGCGTCTTTCTGTGACTGTCTGACTTTCCTTTTCCATAACTCTTCCTCTACTTTCATGATGCACTCTGCATCCCAGGTCCCAGCTGTGGGCCACCTCTGACTTTCTGGTAATTCCTTGGTGTAGTCTACCCATAAATCAAGAAATAATATAGCGTCTAAGCCGTGTTTGTGATACATGAAGTACCCTGGAGTGTCCCTAGGAGGAATAGGAACGGCTTCTTCGAGTACCCCTTTTCTTGTTGTGACCTGTCTTAATTTCGAAAAGAGCGGCATATTGAGAACTGATCTGATACTTGATCTTGAACAAACTTAATACAAATAAACACAATAATGAACAGTCATTCATACCACAATATGCAGAACGTATTTAAAACATTTAACAT
Source organism: Triturus cristatus (assembly GCF_964204655.1). NCBI lineage: Eukaryota > Metazoa > Chordata > Amphibia > Caudata > Salamandridae > Triturus > Triturus cristatus. The sequence continues at coordinate 504,345,704 of NC_140592.1, read as the reverse complement.
TTAACATTTAACTGAGCAACAATGATGATGACGATCTAAGGAAAACTTAATCACTAAACATAATACTCGGCATTATCTGGATTATTCTGAATTTATATACTTGATATACTAGATATACTGCTAAACAGTACAGATACACTGCTGAAACAGTGCAGACCGGATTTGTGTACCCAAACCCGTCTTGACCGGCACAACCTATGTGCACGTCAGAACGCCTCCCCAGTAATGGTACTCACCGGGTAGCTCGGAACGGAAGGCCTCGGAACGGAACTGAACTGGGCCGGACTGGACTCGACTCGAAAACTTCGGACACTTCGGACACTTGGTGGGCCTCTGTATACCTCGGATCTTGCTCTCTCAGCTAGGCTCTGGTCGGGATACTTCGCACTTCTCACCGCCTCGTCTGGGTGTTGATCGCAGCCTCAGTCGCCCCCGCTTGACCGGAGGGAGATACAGGAAATCCTGCTGGTACGCGTTATTGTCCGTCCAGCTGTGGCAAGAGACCGGGCCTGCAACGCACCGCCGGCGCGTGAGATGAGAAAGTGTCCCTGTTCGGGCGCCATTCATGTGGTAAATAATTTAATTACCGGGACTTAATTTGATACAGAAACATAATAAAAATAGCTCAGTAAATAAGAGGCAGAATCCGTGGTATTAGAGGTTCGGAATGGGCTTTATTCCAATGGACGATTCGAATCGGTTGCTCCAAGTTCCATCACCACGAGGGTTCAGGAAGTGAAGTACATACTTTATTGATAATTAATCACTTTTATACAATAGGCATTACAGTGAAGCAAATGCAAGAGGCGTAACAATTGATAGTGTGGATAAAATATACGTGCGTAGCAAAAGTAGGCGTAACTGGGTGTGACTAAAGAACGTCATCAGATGTGATGTCATAATAGGGTGGTTCCATGAGAGAATTTCGCAATCTCAGCAGAAATACTTGGCAGAAATGCGCGCGCAGCAGCATGACGTGTGATTGACGTGCAACTAGGGGGTGAAGGGGACTTGACATTTAGCTCTACATGTGGCGACAGAAGTCTGGAGGGTCAAGTCAACCTAATCCCAAATCATATCTAACATCCTATGTTTAAAGAACTATGTTATCCAAAAGAGAGGTCTCTTAGAGTAGAATCTTATTCTATACTGACTATACTGACTGTTAGTGCGTGTACAAGCGTCTAAGTGTCTACACTAGATGCGAGGGCGGAAATCTTCCATAATAATAGGGCTATGAATTACTTGCATAAAGACAGAGAAGCCGGGCCTTTGCTCGGTAGCTGGCAGGATGTTTACTTAAACTACTAGACAGGAATGCATTGAGCAGGGAGCGGAGCAGATAATTTCGAAGGTGAAATACAGTTTTTGGCAGGCAACAGGCTGATGTCAGACTTCGTGAGCCGCGCAGGGAATGAGACAAAGTTCATGGTCACAGATGCAGGCTCAGACTGGAGTTTTCAGAGGCAGAAGGCAAGAAAAGCTTGATGACAGAATCAGGGCCTACTTGCCTGGACTGTAAAATGGCATAAGTGAACCATATAAAGCCGGTGGCCTTTCATACTTAGGAATGGAATATCCGGCCTATTCATGGCGGATCTGAAAGAGGACATGTTGACGGTGGACGCACATGTGTTTGCGTCTTCATAACTGGAACTGGAGGGAACATACATGTACTTGTGATTCATACATGAAACCGTTGGGGTCCAAGATAGGGGACATAACTGATCATAAAAATCCATATTTCCACAGTACTAGAGCCACCGTTTGACCAGAGTTCGCAGATATTCAACCATAGAGAGAAGTGCGGTCTCAGTGCTATGGCCGGGCCGAAAACCATTCTGCGAAGGATCTAAAATATTGGCAGAATGGATATGATTACAAAGGATGGTATTAACATAGGCCTCAGTCAATTTTGCCACCCAAGGAAGGAGAGAGATGGGGCGATAGTTCTCAAACTTAGAGGGATCAAGAGCAGGTTTTTTTAAAATAGGTATCACCTGAGCTTGCTTCCACCTATCCGGAACGGAGCCCGACTTCAAGGATAGGTTGACAAGGTCGCGAAGCAAAGGAAAACAGAGTGTTGCAGATTCCCTGAATTGAGCAGGCCGAAGAGGATCCATAGGAGACCCCGATTGGACTTTCCCAGCGATTTTATTCAAATTCGTGCATCGAAAGCTCAGGAAAGGAGCGCAAAACCTTGGTAGTATTTGAATCAGAAGCCAGTTTCTCCTGAGGGATAGATGGACTAGGGAAAGAGCAATAGATAGCCTCCACCTTTTCCACAAAAAAGGCTGCCAAACCCTCACAGTGATTAGCTGAACAAATATCAGCAACTGGAGCTCTGCTGGCAGTAAGGTCCTTTAGCACCTTGAAAATTAGTTTAGTGGGGTTAGAGCTCGAGTTAATTTCACGAGAGAAGTAGGCAGCACGGGTTTTACAAATCGCCCTATGATAGATTTTTATCTTAGCAAGATATAGTAACTTTTGATCAGGCTGATATGACTTACGCCAGGCTCTTTCAGCTTGTTTGCAAGATTTCCTTAAGAGCCGGAGTGAGTCGTCATACCAAGGACTGGGTCCAGCGCAACGGCGCTTACACTCAGTCATGGGAATCAAACAGTCTAGAGCTCCCGTCAGCCAGCTGCAAAAGTGATCGTATCCCGCGGCAATGTCAGAAAAAGGGCCCAAAGGATCCAGTAGAAATCAGAAAAACACCTATCCATGTTCTTGATTCTAACTAAAGTCCAACCTCGCTCATCCGCCTCTGTCGCTCTGTCACTGTTCCTATTCCTAAGGAATGCATCTCGCATTCCTTTCCCTGAAGGCCTAGTTCCCTTAATGCCCTAAGCAGCACCTCCAACGGCTGTGATTCTAGCCCCTTTTGGATGTCGAAAAACAGACCCACTTTCCCAACTACAAACCTCAGAATATCATTTCTACAAGTATAGCAGGCATAGGCGCTACATTGGTTAGCTCTACAGAAGCACTGTCCTTACTTATGCTCACTGATCTGTTTTTGACCTTCTCAGCATAATCTCTACCCCTCCCCCATAATGATGACATCCTGAAACTCCACCCCATCAGCCTTCTTCACACCCAGGACATCTAGAAAGCCCAAAAGAACATCCAAACCATCAGAAAATAAGATGCATTCCTTTTTTTTTGCAGTTTTATATAGCACTAGCTCGACCCACATGTATCTGAGAGCTTTACATGAGCACCAGTTGCATTACAGACACATTCATTTTTAGGCACCAGGTGATTAGGTGATTTGCTCAGAATCACAGGATGTTTGAGCCTCCCACCAGACTCAAACCAGGTTCCCTAGCTTCAAGGAATTCCTTCCCGTCTGTTCCCATGGCCGGAAGTATTCCTACAACTCTCTGAAACACCTGCCACAATAATGGCCTTCTCACCTTCCCTCTGTTTCCTCTCTTGCATGCTCAACCCTCCACAACCTGTACAGCCTGTGTCCCATTTCACCTGCCAAGGGTGTGTATCCCATGACGATGCACCTAAGAATACTCTGCCGGCCAATTTACCCGCAATGGTAACCCGTGACAACCACTTCTCAATCATATCCATTGTGAAATGCACAACATCATCTCTCCACCACACGTCTGTCCCAAGCACTCTCCCTTGTGCCCCACATTCAAGAAACTTCTTCCGTGCCTGAGAAATAGCTTTTAGCATTAATGGTACCAGTGACCCATATAATATGAGCTCTAGCATCCTTACGCTCCCGCAGTTTCTCTGCCATTGCGATTTTCTCCCAGTGTGCTCCTGAAGCAAGCCCACAGAACCTCCTCCACTGTGAATGAGATAAATCATCTGCAGTGTCATTGTGAATTCCCGGAATATGTCTTGCTCTAAAAGTGACACTGTCCGTCAAACAAGCTAATACAAAAGCCCACAACATCTGCAACACCTTAAAGTTCCTCGTTGACTGCCTCTTTACTATATTCATCACCTCCATGTTGTCCAAGTTAAACAGCACATTTTGTTGGGGAACCCTGTGCTCCATAAGACCACTGCTACAACCAAAGGAAAGAACTCAGGAAAGGCTAGGCTGGCCCAACCTTGCCTCCAGCCTTCCGGCCACTTCTCTGCAAACCACCTGCTATGCCAGAAAAGCCCTAAACCTACTCCTCCTGCAGCATCAGAAAAAAATGGATATTCCATTATGTTTCCTCACCAAGCTCCACCAAAGAAATTCCTTTAAACTGTCCCAGGAAACACTCCCAAATCCTCAAGTCTGCCTACGCACCTACTAATAGCCCGAACCAGTGATGGGAAAGGTAGGAACCAGACAGTGCCAGACCCAACCGCTGACAGAATGTCCTTCCTGATCTCACTACCTGGCACACAAAATTCAAAAGATCCAGTAGCAGTTTAACATCCCATTCTTGTGCTTTTGACTTTGCCAACATCCTTTCTAGCTTCTCAGTCATAGTTCTTGTCTTGTCTTCTGGCAGAAAAGACAGAACAGAACTGATCCTGCGGTCTTTACCTCTGCCAGTGGAACTTCGTCTGTCATCAGATCTTTGAATCTATCCAGCATATGGTAGCAATCTCAGGAATTAGCTGCCCCGACAAAAAAGAAGTTGTGAGGAATGTGCTTGAGTGTTTTTTACCTAAGTCAAAAATGTGAACAATTACTTCAGGAATGTACTAAATTTACCGAAAAGGGCACGTGACTCAGAGCAGCCTATCGGCAGGGCTGTATCATCATACCTCCTACCTTCAAATTGAAAGCCCAGCAGCTCAAAATCAACCCGATGTACCGGAAAATGATGGGAGGCTGATTTTATGTCACTGTTAGCCATCAACACCCCAAACCTAAATCCTTCTATAAAACAATAACCACACCCACTGAAGAATATTTTACAGACACCAGGTCATTCGATATGTACTCATTCACTGAGTCACCTTTCGGCCATGACAGATGTTGGATTAACCAAAACTGCCCTTTTTCCTTCTTGGGCACCACATCTATTGATGACACGGTAAGCCTGTCCAATGGTCAGTCGATAAAGGGTCTCACCATTCTGCCCTCCCGCACCTACCCATACAATTTATCCCACACCACTTCTGGATGCTCTTTTGCCCTTTTTAAGTTCTCTACACATATCCTGACCGGTCTCAACCTGAAACTCCTTTCAAAACGATCCCACAATATCTGTGCATCCTCTTTTTGTCATGCTCCTGCAGCCAGAATCTTGACTGTCTAGCTTAATTGTAGTAGGTGCTTTTCCTGATAGGCCCTTGTCCCCCTCTTCCCCTTATCTCTGATTCTGCTTTACCCACCTGTCACCCCTTGTCCCCCTTATTGCATTGATCAAACATTGTGTATGCAGATGCCTTTCGCAACATCTGGAGCACTTATGTCTAAATTTACAGGACTGCCTGCAACAAAACCCCACTGTTAAGCACCCAGCAAGCTCCACCCTGCTCCTCCTGCCTTTTGCCAGAAAAGGCCAATAAACCACCAGTAAACCACTGCTATGAACTCAATTGGGGTCAGTCTCGTGGGGACTTGGCCTGTAACAATGAGTCTTTATCTAACTCCACCTATTTCCCTTCTGCATCTTCCTCCAGGCATGCCAGAAACTCCTCTTCATACCTTACCATGTGTACCCCCAAATGTAATGTGGGCCTTTCTAATCACGCCTTTGTATTTGAAAAGTGCTACACAATGCTCTGGGTAGTTTTCACAATATACGCTTACGTAAATGAGGAATGCCACCATGAAATTCTCAATATTGACGGGGACCCGGGGTCTCTTTGGAAACTCATATTCCTCCTCCTTGGAACCCTCTTTAGCCTGCACTTACCTCTTCAGTAAATTAAATACGGCTGTGCACTCCCTTTTCCAAATTCGCTCCTTAGTGTCCGCCATTAAGTGCACCCCCAAAGGTTTTGTGATCCTCATGCAGGGAATTTTCTTTGCTTTCAGCTCTTTACTCTTCTTCTTACCCTTTTCCTGATCCACCCCACTCTATAGGCAACCTCATCTCCACAGATCCTCCCACTTGTCCCAGCTTACCCCCAACCAATTTTGATCATTTGACTAGCTTTCTGCTGACTTCAGTCCTTGTACCTGGTCTTAAGGCTGGGGCCCGCGCCAAAGCCTGCAATCTCATCAGCAAAGTGGTCTCCTGCGCACATCTGAGATCCAAAATGACCGTCTTCTGTTTCTGTTCAAACTGCAAAACATCAACTTCCTTCGTGCACCTGCCCATCCTCCTGCCCCACTGTAGCTTCAGCCGACTACCAGTACCATTCCGTTACCTCTGACTCGTCCAATTGTTGCTCCACCAACTCCGCCTCCTAAATTTCTTCCTCCTCATAAAACAGACATGCAGTGTTCTTCAAACCCAACAAACCCCTCTTTGTGCCACTTGTCCTTGGCACCCCTTCATCTGTCACAACCATTTCCCACCAATTTAGATGAAACGCCATACAGCAAATGTCGGGGCGGCAACACTAGACCTTCCACACTGCCGTCATCGGGCTGACTGCACCCAACTGTGCCATCACTTCAGTTCGAGGTCCATGAGTTTCACCAGACTCTACAACTGACTGGCCCTGTTGTGCCCTGAAGACCCAAGTGCTGGGTATATTTCCTTGTGCATAATAAATATAACAAAAGGGGGAGTGGAGAGAGGAAGTGTCCACCTGGACACACAAGTGGATTTGATCTCCCCGGCCACAATTTTAACAAACAAAAGGAATCCACCTGAATGAGATTGGTATGGTCCCTATAATGGTGGGGAGCACACTGTGTTCTTTAAATACCCCTCACACACCAAAAGAGCCCTTGGTGTCATGCTTCATCATAGGGGTCTTTGCATCCCTCTACGGAATGCGGCGTGCTACTAACCAACGACTACGCAGGAGCACTGATGTAATAACTATGTGTGGTGCCTGAGGGTTTAGATGGTAAGTGAGTGGTGGGATCAGATGTGAATTAATGTGTGAATGTTAAAAAAATACCTGGCATGTGAGAGCTAAAAATATTTTAATAAACCTCCGTGCTGGTATTGGTAAAAGGGGTGTGGTGGAGGTATTTTGTATTTAATGTACAATACCTCTTATGTGCGTCGACATGTTTCGAAGCGTAAAGCTTCTACTTCAGGACGGGGTGCACAGATCCCCACCTTACTCACGTCAGGGTCGTATATTGTCATTAAATTACAAACAATATATGTGATATAAATGCGAAAACTAGACTAAATGTGACTAATTACTAGATTCCAAATCGTAAGTACCTGCAATGAGGACCTGAAATCAAAAGAACAAAGGGAAAGAAAAAGTACATGGGGTATTTATTTGCAACATCCAGCACGCTGGGCTAATGAACTAAAATAGGTGAAAAAGCACTCTCTAGACATAATACGTCATCCTACTCCAGTGCAGTGTCCTGTAAAAAAGATAGACACGTACATGACTGACTGACGAACTAATAACATAAAACAAACACTTTTTTTCTGAGGTGTAGAAAGAGAGAGTGCTGGATGTTGCAACTAAATACCCCATGTACTTCCCTGTGTTCTTTTGATTTCAGGTCCTCATTGCAGGTACTTACGATTTGGAATCCAGTAATTAGGCACATTTAGTCTAGTTTTCGCATTTATATCACATATATTGTTTGTAATTTAACGACAATACACAACCCTGACGTGAGTAAGGTGGGGATCTGTGCACCCCGTCCTGAAGAAGAAGCTTTACGCTTCGAAACATGTCGACACACACGAGAGGTATTGTACATTAAATACAAAATACCTCCACCACACCCCTTTTACCAATACCAGCATGGAGGTTTTTTAAAATAGTTTTAGCCCTCACAAGTATTTTTTAACATTCCCACATTAATTCACATCTGACCCCACCACTCACTTACCATCTAAACCCTCACGCACCACACATAGTTATTACATCAGTGCTCCCGCGTAGTCGTTGGTTAGTAGCACGCCGCATTCTGTAGAGGGACGCGAAGACCCCTATGATGAAGCATGACATCAAGAGCCCTTTTGGTGTATGAGGGGTATTTAAAGAGCACAGTGTGCTCCCCACCATTGTAGGGACCATACCAATCTCATTCAGGTGGATTCCTTTTGTGTGTTAGAATTGTGGCCGGGGAGATCGAATCCACTTGTGTGTCCAGGTGGACACTTCCGCTCTCCACACCCCCTTTTGTTATATTTATTATTTAGACAGCGCACAGCTGTGGGAGCTAGCCAGAACTTCTGGCTGATATATATACATATGTAAATAATCTCTGTAATATAGAAGACAAACACTTTTTTGAACACACACTAGTACAATCTCAACATTACGTCCACGCTCTAGACTTCCATATCACACTCTACAACATGATGGATGAAACTGGCCTCACCTTCGGAGAGCATGAGATTGGTAGGATCCTGGCGGCAGTTAACTCATTTGAAGGCTTGAGCAACACCGAACCAGGTCCAAGCGTAGCAGACTGGGATGAGCTAACCAACTTAAGAAGAACCCAGATAAAAACGGCCCTGCACGGTCTGTTTATGACCGAGTATTTGAGGGCTAAGATGGCCCCACAGGGCCTGATTGTTCAAAACCAACTGTTTATTTTTCAAAACGACAAGGCTTTCAAGAAGGACTGGTCACTCATCTCGTGGCACTCTACCAGGGTCTGGTTAGTCCTAATTATAAAAACAGCCACGAGAATAGCACAGGAACTGAAGATTGATATTCAGAAATTGGAAGTGCAACTCAAATCGTACCAGTCTCACGCTGTTCTAAAGAAGTGCCTTGAAGAACTCAACCAACAAATGACGGACTTTGAAATAACATTGAAACAGAGTAAATTCAACAAACTAAAGAAGGACAAGGAACGATTCACACATGAAAGAGCCTACCCGTACACTAGAGATGACTTCACATCAAGAGATTATAACAGTGATCTGGATAGTGAAACCTCTGACGGCTCCTCCAACGGATCGAACTCTAGCAAGAACCACCCCTACAGGAACCAGAAGGCGGGCCAACGACAACAGAGACCGTTCTACCCAAGACAGAGAGGATGGAGAGGTTACCAGGGCCCTACAGTATATCAACAATACTATGGCTCACCAGCATTCCAACAATACCAGTATGGCCCACCACCAATGGGGGCCCGTTCTAACAATGGTCACCAGAGTATGATGGTAACTTCTATGGACCACCACCTTTTTTAGGGTCATGCCCAGGACCTCGACGGGGCAGGAACAGGAGAGGGAAAATGTGACTTGGCAGGCATGAGACCAAGAAGATCCACGGGTCGCGACGAGGAGCATGACGGGCTCTCTCCAGAACCAAGCCTCCACCAGCAAGAGGGGAACCTAGTGGTGAACATAGCCACTTTCGATCTAACAGACACCCAAAAGGAAGTCTTGAATAAGGGCTTAGGTTTTGTACCCACTAACAAACTGGACACTTTCAGAATCCATGCAGAAATGCAGGAGTTTGTACGGAAATTAAAGCTGCAAGCATTTTTCAAAGACAAAGGGTATGTTTCCCCCTTACCCACAGATACCGGTCTGAGGCTAAAATCAACATCTACTCCACCTAATGCCATCTTACAAGTGGAGCTACTTGCTTTCGAAAAAGCAGTAATGACAGACCTAGGCCAACTGAGTACAGGTAATAGTGGCGTCTTTCACAACACCAGCAAAATGGAGCAAGAAGCTATACGCCAACTTGCTGGAAACAAGGAAATCATTATCAAACCTGCCGACAAGGGGGGGGCAATTGTAATTCAAACGTCATCAGCATATGACCAAGAGTGCCGTAGACTACTGTCAGACAGAAGGAACTACACCATCTTACAGGAGGATCCAACAGAAACATTACGTGTTAGAATCATGGGATTGGTGGAGGAAGCACTTGCTCACGACTGAGTGTCCAAAAAGGAGGCAGAGATTCTAGTCCAAAAGTCACCTAGGACTCCGTATTTTTACACCATCCCCAAGATACACAAAGACCTGGAACATCCACCAGGTAGACCAATAGTCTCGGGCATTGGTTCCATTCTGGAACCTTTGTCCAGATTTATGGACGTCTTTTTACGCCCATTGGTCCAGGCTACAGATACTTATCTAACAGACACAAAAGCAATACTCCAGTTATTACAACACCTGCCTTTTGACCCCGAAAAACAACTGCTTCTGAGCCTGGATGTAGAAAGTCTTTACACCAGTCTTACCCATGATGAAACACTCAATATTATTGAGGAGATTCTGTTCTCTACACCATGGGAATACCAGACTCCCAGAAACCTTGTGATGGAATGTATCACCCCGGCACTTACAAATAATTTTTTCCAGTACGAAACAACCCTGTACTTACAGAGTCATGGGACCAGCATGGGGAGCACATTTGCTCCCAGCCTGGCTGGTCTCTATGTCCTCCACCTGGAGGATCACAAAATTCTCCACCAGAGTAACCCCTACAAGCAGAACATTAAGACCTGGAGACGCTACATTGACGATGTGCTGGTAATCTGGGAGGGTGATAGCCAATCCATTGAGCAATTCATGGTGTGGCTCAACGCACAAAACCCTTTCCTGAAATTCACCAGCACCACATCACGCGACCAACTGGTTTTTCTAGATCTCAACATCTACCCAGAACAGGGAAAATTGAAGACGACCACGCATTTCAAACCTACGTCAAAAAACTGTCTGTTGAGGTATGATAGTTTCCACCCACGCCATCTACGTGACAATCTCCCTTACGGCCAATTCCTCCGTCTTAGACGGAACTGTTCCAACTTGAGCGATTACAAGGCACAAGCAATGGACCTTAAATGTAAGCTCAAAAATCGAAAATACCCTGTACAAGTCATGGATAGAGCTATGAAAAGAGCGCGCAATAACAACAGGGATCCACTTTTGGAGGACAAGATTGCAAACGACCACGACGCAAGACCAGTCTGTGTGACCACTTATAACACTCACTCCAACGAAATTTCTAAAATCGTGAATAAACATTGGAGGACACTTGTGTGCGGCGACCTTAACCTGGAAAAACCACTGTTCGCTGACAGGAGAGGCAGGAACCTGAAAGATATCCTGGTCCACACTTGGCCCGGGTCAAACCAACTGGAGAAATCCACTGCCCAATGGGTTCAGGGTCATCATCCCTGTGGCAACTGTAGCAGTTGCCACCTTACCAAGAAAAGTAAACAGCTAAAATTCTGCAATGACAGCGAATGGGAGCAAAAGAAATTTACCAACTGTAACAGCTGCAATGTCGTGTACATGATTACATGCCCATGCGGCCTCGAGTACATTGGAATGACGTCAAGACCAGCCAAGATCAGGATTGGCGAACTCAAAAGTAATGTCAGGTGTAAGAAGAATACGACTAAGATGGTGTAACATTTCTTATCAGAAATACATACAGTGAATGATTTGAACTGGACAATAATAGAACAGCTACCATCAGAGAATGAGCTCTTTGAGAAGGAGCAACGCTGGGTTTTTTCACCTAGGGACCAACACTAATGGATTAAATGATGATGTTCCTTGGAATCAATTTAGTTAGCAACCACCTTGTATTTGTTTCTTTTGTAAGACCATCAGATTCAGTATCAACCTCTACATCACTCGCCCAGGGTGCTCAGATCAACGCCCTTTTGCAGTACGCCTACTGGCGCTGTGTAGGCCAGTGGTGACGTGTTTGTGTGTGGTTAACAAGCCCCTTCAGTCTACCTACAATACCTGGCCTCTAGAAACACATGCGATGTTACGTTACATACATTAAAAGATCTAACTCCATCATCATTCAATAGTGTTTGGCTGCACCTATCTAACAGCAGGGGACAATCTCCTGTCTTTCTCCATAGTACCCATTAAATATTACAAACCAGAAACTCCTTTTGGGTTGACTCTCCCCTTTGACCGACCGAAATCCATGCCCTTTGGTGCGCAGAAAAGAGACATTCCACGGTTGCGCAATACTTATGATTGTTCAACGCCTTAGTTTCAAGAAACTGAGCTGATCCAAGAGTAGGTCACAAGGTCCGGTTTTTTCCTCAGTACCCACCATCTCACATTACAGCTTGCATATATATAATTATGAAACTGGTTCCTCCTTCGGGATCTTATCAATAGAATTACTTTGTCTTCTGTCACATTGATAAAGACACTCCACGCATGCGCTGTACCACTGTCTATTCAGCGCTCTAGTTTCAACGGAATCCGATCTAACACGCATGCGTGGGCGAGCTCTGTCTCGTCCACAGGAGAGGTGCAACAGGTCTCTCAGCCTGTAACCACGACCGGATGCACCTGACACGGAACTTTTGCTTGGCTGTTCTCAATGACTTGCCAATAATCCAATTAAGTAGAGTACTTATACTGGTCCCGCCGCGCTCCACATTTATCCATGGAGCCGTGGACGGGACAGTCTTGACAGGGAGCACCTCCCGTATTGTAAGTACGGCATAGCCGATGGGAACACCTTGTGAACCCCAACACATCTACAAAGTGAGTACGATCCTAAGCGCTGAACTAAGACTGTGTTTTTCTTCCTTACTTACTCTGCAGAGTGCTATTAAGCATGGGGTCCCTCCGTATTACAGGCTCATGATGCAATTCGCCAATTTGAAGCAAGTATGCACTGTTCCTTCCTTACCTCCTCTCTCTTTCTACACCTCAGAAAAAACCTTTTTGGAATATAGACCACCTAATCAACCAGTGGACTAATGATAGAGTGTGTGTTTTATGTTATTTGTTCGTCAGTCATGTACGTGTCTATCTTTTTTACAGGGCACTGCACTGGAGTAGGATGACGTATTATGTCTAGAGAGTGCTTTTTCACCTATTTCAGGTCATTAGCCCAGCGTGCTGGATTTTGCAACTAATTATCCCATGTACTTTTTCTTTCCCTGTGTTCTTTTGATTTCAGGTCCTCAGTGTTCTTTTGATTTCAGGTCCTCATTGCAGGTACTTACGATTTGGAATCTAGTAATTAGGCACATTTAGTCTAGTTGTCTCATTTATATCACATATATTGTTTGTAATTTAACGACAATACACAACCCTGACGTGAGTAAGGTGGGGATCTGTGCACCCCATCCTGAAGAAGAAGCTTTACGCTTCGAAACATGTTGACGCACACGAGAGGTATTGTACATTAAATACAAAATACCTCCACCACACCCCTTTTAGCGATACCAGCACGGAGGTTTATTAAAATATTTTTAGCCCTCACATGCCAGGTATTTTTTAACATTCACGCATGAATTCACATCTGACCCCACCACTCACTTACCATCTAAACCCTCACGCACCACACATAGTTATTACATCAGTGCTCCTACGTAGTCGTTGGTTAGTAGCACGCCGCATTCCGTAGAGGGATGCGAAGACCCCTATGATGAAGCATGACACCAAGGGCCCTTTTGGTGTGTGAGGGGTATTTAAAGAACACAGTGTGCTCCCCACCATTGTAGGGACCATACCAATATCATTCAGGTGGATTCCTTTTGCTTGTTAGTATATTTCCTTGTGCTGCAGTCCCACTGCCTGAATCATCTGGCACCCACATCCACTAACTCCCAGCCCCTACATCCTCCTCACTCACCTTTTATGCTGCATTCAATTCTATCCCCTGTTCCCCTTGCTCCTTTGCCTCTACATGTATGCCCTACCTGCTAGGTCCTTTGTGTGCCACTGCTTCCCTCCCTTCCTGCCATAAGCTTTCAGAGGTTTCTGTATCCGAGGCTTCCCTGCCAACAGCGTCCCCCTGTCACTATAGGAAATCCAGCCACAACAGCAGCTCCTCTGGTCCTCCCACATCAATTGTAGCTCACTCACTTCCCCACTGCTTTGCTGGCTTCCTTCCATGCTCTCAGCACAACGCTGCTGGGACACCCAGGAAGGCTGTTGGTGGTCCAAGGTGCGGGCCCTCACCTCAGGCCCAGGCAGGTCTCATTTTTGAGATACTACATGTGGTGGCGAACAGGCAAACACTTCCGCTGCAACGCCACCTGCTGCTTTACATGACAGCCAAGCTCAACCTTGGGCCTGTATCTCCCTCAATGTGCCTAGAGCAAACAAGTCTTTCCACTGCATCTCTTTAATAATTATTAGGTCCTCCACCAGATGGCTCACCGCCCCTCTACTTACTGAATCCTACACCTATTCCAGCAAAGCACTTGACCAACATTCCGTTTGAAAACTTTCCCTGTTCTAACACCAAGCCACTGAGTCAAAAGTGGGACCAGTTATCCCCTTCCTCCCTTTTATAACCTATGCCCCCATCCACCTCTCGCCCACCAGTCAACCCCTGCTGTCTCCTGGACTGCACTGCCCACCAAAAATGCCCGGATGACACACCTCCAAAATCGGCCTGCCCTGCAAGCACCTGTTTTGTTGAATTAGCATGACCTGTTCAGTGTAATTTGTGCTTGATGTTTTCTAGTCTTTTTGTCATTGTCCTGGCAAGGCTTGTGTCTGCCTGGCTGGTGCTTTGAAATATGTTTGTGCTAGAGATAGGTATGATTGTCATCAGCAAGGCGTATGCCAACCCTTCATATGCCATAGATAGGTTTCAAAATGTGAGTTAAAAAGAGACAGTGTGGACTGTTATTTAGTGCTATTGAGTCTGAAGATTATGAGGGAAGCAGAGCTGTGCTGGTGAGCGGGTTTGACTTATATACCCAGGCAGCATCCACCATGGCTTCTGCCCTTTCATAGTAACTGTATGGCTCCACGAGAAATTGTATTTTTGCAGGTGAGATCTTGTGTAATGCGAGTTGTGCTTGGGAGGCTTCCTCAGGACATGCATTACCCGGAGAAGGGAAGTGTACTGGTGACATAAGGGGGGGTCTGCATGGGTGTTGATTTAGGAGACATGGTGGAAACCACAAGGACATACCAGGGATCCTGACAGTCTGGAGATACAGCAGTTGCCCTGAAGGAATCGCAATGGTAATATATTGGTAGGCTATCCTGTTTTAGGTTTAAACATATCATAACTGATAAAACCCCACTGAAAGGGAAATAGCCCTCTCCGGTGTAAACCTATAAACACTGATAAACACTTGCACAACCACAAAATAAACACCATTCAAAGACAAAGGGAAAGGAGAGTGAAAGAGTCATTTTTGTTTTTTTCCTGAATATGCCAATACAATGTAACTTTGTTACACAAGGTAGCAGCAAGAAAGACTGGGGTAACATTATTCGTCTTGAATATTGTTGTTTAGGGATGTCACTAAAATATTGTTTCTTCTTCCTTCTGCTTTTTCAGTTTTGTGGTCTTTGGTCTGAAGATGCAGGGTTTAGAAGCCAGTTTTGGTCTTATTTAACTATTTTATAAACTGTAGAGAATCAGGAAATATCACATTCATATTTGATATTTAAGCTACATTTGATTCTTTCACTGGTAAGTAAAATGGCTGGTTTCATAAGAATCTTTCCCAATATGTGCCATCAGACTTACCACAGACAGAGAATGGGTGAAACCTTTTGATACATCAGCCCCCTTTTCTAGTGAGTCAGTATTGATAGTAGATGAATTGCCAAACACCCCAGGCTTTAAACATTCAATGCAAGGTGTAGTGACAGGTATATTTGAAAAGAGTGCTATCACCAAGCATCTGGGATAGTGGTGAAAACATGACAGCAGATTTTTAGAAAACAAGGAATGCAGTGTCACTTGGAACGCTGCCGCAAAAAGTTCTTACCAAGTTCAACAGAGATTGGAGTGATATTGTATGTATTTGCAGTGATAGGGCTATGGATCTGAAAAAGTTGTGTGATGACCTCTCAAAATCGATACCTGAACTGAAGTGCTTCTCTGTAAGAGATCCTTGCCACTTGCTAGAAGGTATGCTGAAAGCATCTTTACAATCTTCAAGGTTAATGAAGAATGCTATTTTCTTTTTAGTCCATTCTGGTGCACTGTTTCGTTATGCGTGGGAACTAAACCGCTAATATTTCCTATTTTGTGTGGCATTAAAGAAAGAGTCATCCCAACTCTGTAATTTACCCAGTGGTTCTCATTCCCAAGGTCTGTGAATGCTATAATATCCATGCGACAACTGTTTACAGACTTTTTGCTTAGTGATGATGCGAATGGCAAGAAATGTGACAATCTTGGTCGCATATTGATACTGAAGTGAAAAAAGTACACTCTACTGAATTCTAAGATTTTTACAAGAAAATATGACTGCTGTAGTGGACATAATCAAAAAACTAGAGTCTGAAAACACAATGTCTACCAAGTGTTCAGTGTAATTGGTGTAGATGTGAAACATCTCCTTGAGAGTAGCATGGGTGACCCTTTTAGTGACTTTGGCACTGGAACATGTTCATTGCTAATTGGTAGGCAAAGAAATGTTGAAGTGCAATTCAGGAAAATGTATTTTACAATGCATGAGAAATGGCTTGCAATTATGCACAGAAATGTCCCTTCACCACCAATGGCATTTGAAGTCAATGAACCCTCACTGTGGTACTCTACACAAGTTCTAGATCCCTTCCATAAAAGGGAATTTTCGCCAGACTTTGAAAAGTATTGCTTCATTTTTGTCCGCTTCAATAACTTTGAGGGCATATGCATCCAGTTCAATGCATATGTTGCAGAACCCGTCCCAGAGAATCGCGACCTTCAGGTGCACCAGAATTGGCATGGAAAGCTATGTCACTGGCCAGAGTTAGCAAATTGTGTACTGGCTGTTTTGACGTTGCCCGTCTCAAGTGCCAAAGTTGGGAGAGCCTTTTGACAGATAAAAGTTTACATGGGAAGGGAAGAGGGAGCGCACATGACCAAAGACTCACTGAAGAAGTATTGCATGGTTCTATAAGTAGTTTGATTTGTAGAAATGTATTTAGGCCTCATTTACACTGTGCGTACCTTTTCTATACACCACATCCTATCAGTGCAGAAAGCAAGCAATAATAAAAGCAGAACGTTCCATAAACACCAGAAAAACACAGTTTCTGATGTTTTTAATGGCGCAAAAATGTGTAACCACTGATAACCACTGTTTTTGTAAGGTATTGAAATCACTGGAAAACACACAAAAAAAAACACCAGAATTTACCAAAAATAGAAACTGAAAACAGAAAACCCTATATATTGGTTTCATTTGCACACATCAGCAATCTTGGTTGAAACATTACTAAAATGAGACTGAAAATGTATTTTTGGTAGCAAGCAAAGGATACTGAGATTGAGCTTCTATTCAAAGCATGCACTGTGTTTTGTTTAGCAGAAAAATCCTTGAGTATTCACCACACCCTGTTGTGTCCCCTTAAAGTACCCAGTGATCTTTGGCAAAGATTACCATCTTCTTTCATAGAACCCATCCGTATTCTACCTGTGGTCCTTCAATATGCCATCATTTTGTCTAATTACTTTTCTAAGGGGCTCAAGGTGAAATTTAGGGAATAGCTTTCTACAGAAAACATCATCAAACTTTGAAAGGGTATATTTATCAGAGGTAGCTTCTGAGTAACCAAGGTGACAAAAGGTTGAAATGTACTTTGTATGAAATGAAAAAATGATTGTAAGAAACAGAAATTACAACACTTCATTCATCTACATATCATCCTCTACAACCTAGCCAAAAAGCTATGCAAGTTCGGCTTGGAACACAAAATTTTATTATGAGCTGAATACCTCCCAGGACAAAACAGTGTTTGTGTGGATTGGAATGTAAGGTTCTTCGTAGATAACACCGACTGGAAACAAAATCCAAACGTGTTCAAGAGTCTAGATAATCTTTGGGGTCCCTTAGAGGTAAACCTCTTTGTGAGCAGACTCATGTTCCAACTTCCCAGATACTTCAGCTGGATGCACCCGGGGGACCTGACAGTGAACGCCTTTCTTCAACCTTGGAAAGCATTTCAGGGTTATGCTTTTCCCCCCTTTGCATTGATCCAGCGTGCCCTGCAGAAGTTGAGGATGGAACAATCTTCAATATTTCTAATAACACCCTTTTGGCTGTCCCAACCTTGGTTTCCAACGACCTTGGAATTAGCTTATGAAATACCCTTTCTACTTCCAGCTTCACCAGGCCTCCTAAGAGACATAGAAGGTTTGGAAGATCCCCGTCTTCAGAATGGGACTTTGAACCTTCTTGCCTGGAAAGTGTCAGGCGAGCTAATGAAATCCTTGAGCTTTCGGCACAGGCTTCTTCTCTCCTCCAAGAATCATGGGCCCCTGGAACACACTATAGATACAACAGCATCTGGAAAAGATGGCTTCGTTGGTGCTTGGAAAGGAACCTGGATTCCGTGGAGGATCCAACTGTGCATGTAGCCAATTTTTTAGTTGAACAATTTGAAAGGGGTCTATCCTATAGGTCAATTAACTGCTATAGATCAACCATTTCTGCGGGTCACTCCCTTTTAAATGGTAGGTCTATCGGTAAGGACTTAATTATATGCAGAATTATGATACCCTATGGGACGTGAAATTATTACTTGACCTTATTTTCCTAACTGGCCCAATAATAACATGCTTGATAATAAAAAACTCTCTATTAAACTAGATGCTCTCCTATGTCTAATATCCTGCGGTAGGGTTTTGGATGTTAAAGCACTGGAAATAACTAACAGATCATATGACGCCTTTGGCGTCAGATTTAAAATTATCAAGAGAACAAAAACAATGTCTGATATGATTTTTTACCCAAGATTCGATGCTTGTAAAAAATTGTTTGGTAGATTGTATGAAGGAGTATGATTCTAGGATGAACCAACATCGCACCGCTGGTGTAAACCAACTTGTTATTTTTCCTTTGTTAAACCCTACAAACCTGTCCCTTCTTTTTCCATAGCTAGATGGGTTAAACTGGCTATGCAATTGGCAGGCATTGATCTCCAAATATTTCAGGCACATTCTTTAAGAGGCGCTACGGCTAGCCAATCCTTTTGAAAAGGAGGTAAATTAGATGACATTCTTTGGGCAGCTGACTGGTCCAATTCCTATACCTTTCCAAAATATTACTGCAAACCTGTTGAACCCATGTCTGACGTAGTTTTACTAGACTACCAACATGCATAATGGGAGCCTCCGGTCTTGTAATGAAATTGTGATTCTCCTATTACCATGACCAGAGAATCTGGATTTAATTAAAGACACGGAGGCTAACATTATCCCAACCCTCCGTCCCAGGAGTGAATTTTAACATCTTTTTAATTTATTGCATTTGTCTTGTTCTTAGAGTTTTGCATTAAGTTACTGTTTTGTTAAGAGCATAACTCAGTTTTCATTGTATTTTGCCTTTATTATGCACTATTTATTATCACCAATTCTCTTCCTACCTTTACTTAGGGCATTAAGTACATTTCCTAATATTTTATCCTTTTTCAAATAATTCAACTTGATTGGCTCCTCATCAAGATACAGTTCAAGCCAGTCTCGACATCACACCTTCTTACTACTTGGAATTCCTCATTGCCTTAAAGGAAACATCTTTGCCATCACGATTCTGTCTCTCGGAATTCAGTACCTTTAGAAGAACTTTACCATTTTCTCATTGCATTTAAAAGAGGCAGATCTGTGTGATCCTATTGCCATCACAACATATGTACATTCTAGAGCTTTGCTTTGTGATGTAACTTTCAAATGGCTGCTTGAAGTTGCATTAAAAGAATAATGCATAATGTTAGCCTCCGTGTCTTTAATGAAATACGGATTCTCTGGTCATGGTAATAGGAGAATCGCAATTACAACACATCATTCATCTACATATCATCCTGCAGACTAATGGTTTAGCTAAAATAACTAATTTCTTGGTAAAAGAATGCTTACTATTGGTTGCTGCAATTAATATATATCTAACTCATGCTTTAGAGCAATGAGGTGGGTACATCATACGAGTCATTATATGTGACCAAAGAAACACCTTTCCCATTTGAGAGATGGGACAGCATTTATTTCATTATTTATTTATTTAAACAGTTTTGCTGGAATAAAACATGTATTAAAGCACTTTATGCATAAGAGTAAATGCAAAGAACATGTCAAAAGAAATGTATACTGCTTTAACAATCGCAGAATATAAAAGGAGGAATCACAAACTTAGTTTCAGAAAAAAGGGGAATTACTACTACTATTGAGGATTCAGCCATTATAGTTGGAAACGGATATCTTAGGTCAGATGCTAGCAGAATGGATATGTTTTCAGAGCTTTTCTCAAGAATTGAAGGGGTTAAAGATTTTCAGACAGGTGTGGTTAGAGATTGAAATAGTCATTTGTCATCCCTGAGAAGGAGTTTTTGAAGATCACAATTTTAGAAAGGGTATGTCAAAATAACTGTAGGAGACTGGGTGAGAGTTAAAGAAGCCTGTCTTTGTCCATAAATGAGGCAATCAATTTTATGCACCATGTGAGCTGGGAAACACAAGAAGCAATTCTGTTAAATTAATCAGTGGTAACTAGCGGAATGTAAATATGATATGTAAACTGTCACTTGAAAGGGTTTGTGATGGAGGAAACTGATGGAAGGGAGTATCAATTTGGCACGTCTGTTAATTACATGCAGAAGATTATAAAGAATCAGCAAGGAATGGAAGTGAAGCTAGGACACTGGTGGAACCAGTCAATAACAGTGTGCGTAATAATGATGTCTCAGGTGATTACTGTTGCAAAAGTACAAATTAAATATATCTTGATTTTGGTTGTCTCTTCTTTATGGCTAGCTGGCCCGATTGTATGGTTATCTTAAGAGGGCACATGGTCAACTTTGGTTTCATTGAACTAAAGCACCTTGACAGTGTTTTATTTCTGATAACCTTGTGGTTTTATTGGGGAACCATGCAGAGCACCCATCATGTTTCGTGGTTAAGGTTGCTTCCGGGTGATTGTGAGTATCCACCAAGATGGTGGGTGAGTAACATGCCGCGTCTCGCCAATGCTGAACCAGGCGCAATCTAGATCCTCGTTCTTCAGCAACCTGATCCAGAGCAGGGCCGACCCCAGGAGGGGGTAAGCACGCATGCCCGTATTTCTGCCTCTGCTGAAAATAAGAGCTGCAGACTCTAACAGCGCACCACCTCCTGATTCGTTGGGAAATTAAAGACACCTCGCTCCTGCCCTCCAGCTTTGATCATTGCCACAAGCATCTCCAGCCCAAACCCAAGCCGAAAGAGGACCGGTTGACCATAACAGAGGTCCTGGGGCAATTTTTATAAGAACAGGAGTGTTTATGCAGATTTGCATTTTCACAGAGACTGTGCAAAGAGGCTTGCCTGGATCTGCAGGCAATAAGGGGCACATAGCAGAAGAATTGTAATTTGGCTTTAAGCAACTGCAACAACCCATTGAGACATACCTGCAACTGGCCAGTGGGGAATAAGTGCGCCATGTAAGCAAGACATAGGGGCTATGCCCAAACAAGAGGGGAAGAGCAAAACATGGTCAACTGAGTGTTCTAATACACAGCGCTGTGCTACCTTCAGCCCTATAGCAAGTTTGATGATTTTGGGTGGCCGGGGAGGCCTGGGTAGGCTCACTAGGTGCCCTCTCATGTGGAGGGAAACCACGGTGTGTCGCTAAGGCGGTCAGTGTAGCAGCAGATGTGGCTTGTGACCCACTGTGGGAAACCCCAGTACACCACCTAAACCTGTTTGCAAGTTCAAAAGTGAGCCTCGCATCATCTATCGCTCAAGCTACAAGTAGTCACTACACGTCCCCAGTGTCAAATGAAGCAACTTTCCCGGGACACTTCAGCAAGAAGGCGCACGCTTGGCAAAACTACAAGGGGCGTCAAGCATCGTATCCATACAGCATCCATCTCACTGCTAGAGTCTAGGACATAAGAGGAGGCGGGGCAGCAGTTCATGTTAATCAATGAATAAAGCTTTACTCACTGTGACGTCCTGGCTTTCTCGGGGTTGGGACCAACAGACGACGGACCAGAGAAATGGAGGTTAAGGATGATTTAATAAACAGATAAACAACTACAGACAACAAAGAATACCGGTACTGGAATCACCAGTTAAAGTACGATACCCATTCACAGCTCTTCTAACCGTCCTCCGCATGCACACCGGACCCGGTATGCTCCAACGGAGGGCACAGTGCTAAGCAGTGGCCGACAATGCCACTCGACCGCTGTGAAGGGTAGTTCCAAGGTTGTAGAATCTACGGGGGGGGCACGTGGGAGTCACCCGGCCGGGCTCTCTACCACCTGGGAACAGCCGCTCTACCAGTATCCCCCAGAGTACTGCCACAGCACAAAGGCGCCGGGAACACTTCCTAGTGTGTGTCTCTTGTATCCGGGTTTAAGTGATGCTACCCAAGGTGGTGCAGAGAATGGATGGGAGCAGCCGCTCTACCTATCCCAGTTCTCCTACGAGTGTCGATGGCTAAGACGCGGAAACACCTCCTGGATAGCGTCTTAGCTCTAGGCGTGTGTTTACCCAAGTAACGAGGGTGGGGAGCTTCGGCTCACACCCACCTCGTTTTCTCCAATTGTCAGGCCGTTGGGAGCTTCGGCTCTACCAACGGTACCTGTGCCCAATGACGTTGAATACGGCTCTCAGAACGAGACAGGACACGGGCAGGAAGCACACGCAGCACCTCTCCTCCGCTCCTTAGAATGTTCCTTCCGCCGCTCAACTCTCCAACGGGTCCGTGTACCTCAACCAGGTACTCCGGTAAAGATCAGAATATCCGACGCCGAGTCCCAGTGCTCTTCTCCTTAAGTAGTACTCTCGGCGTTGTATAACCATGACTCTTGAGTTGCATAACACGAAAACTAGGCGTTACCCTTGGTGTTATGTAACCAGAACTCTTGAGTTGCATAAGGCATTGTTGCTGGAGGGCATTCTGGGAGTTGTAGTCCGCTCTCCTCCAAACGCACCAGGTTCACGGCAGTGGCATCGTGGGAGGGAATCCATGTGCGGGAGGGGATTCCTGACACTCACAAAGAAATGGGGCCCTTAAAAAATTCAAGGGCATATGGTGCGATGTGACAGACTACATCCAGTATTATGACTTAAGGCATCCAACTGTTATGTAATCTTACTGTTTTTATGCCCAAAAGTCATTGCGTGGGGGAGATCTCCCTCGTTCATGAAACGGTTTTGGCTTGTTGTCTTTTTGCTAGCTTTTGCTGTGTTTATATATATATATATCGCTTTGTTTATACTTACTGTACGAATGTCGGTGTTATATCAATGTTAATGCTTATGAATTTTGAATCATGGCAATTGTTTTGTTATGGACTTTGTCTTTCTGATCAATAAAATAAAATATATTTTTTTTAAACTTCTGTTTTTTTCCCCTCATTTCGACGGGTTGTGTCGTCTTAAAGAAAGGGTGTATTTTTCCCTATTTTACATTGTGCTTCCTTTACCCAGCAGTTAACTGCAGGTTGTCCGTGGAAGTCCCCATAAGTGGACTCTGGTCTTGTGATTTTCCATCAGTCCGTGTGAATGATGAGCCCAGGGATTCATTGATCTACCCACTGGATTTAAGAATAGATTGTGGAGAAGTGTGGCTCAATGATTAGAGCAGCAGACCCTGATGCAGAGGTCTAGCCCGGGACCAGGGTTCAATTCCCCGCCTTGGCAGGTCTTGGGCTCAAAAATTCCACGGACCTGATAATTCTCGCCTCGGTGCCTATTCCAATCATGGAGTGCAACTCTGGGCAATAGCTTGCTTAATCTCCACAACGGCCCCCACAACGCTAAGGATGCCTGGCCTCCACCTTGGGGGTGCCCAGGACCGGACGCCTCACAGGGAAAGCCAGGATGTGGTATTTGTACAAGCGCCCTGAGACCCTTGCGGGTGAGTAGTGCGCTATACAAGTATAAATTTACAGAGTGTACCCATGTCCTCTGGTTCCAATACATCACTACAGCATCCAACTTTGTAGTGGGATTTTTGACAGTTGCAGCAATGATGCAGCAAAGGTGTCATGGCTCTTTTTCATGCATGGTAATGGGGAAGCCTGGGCGGAGTTCGTGAATTTCTGCAACGTGGAATTCCCCGAAGTGCAAAAAAAACCTCTGCCGCGCTATGCGAAGCTCCGCAAACCGTGGAGTGGGTTAAAATAAATGCTGCTCGCGATAATTTTCAATGCTGGGTGTTTGTCAGCGCTGTGAAATTACAGCGAAGGGCACCATGCACAGCACAAGTGGGCGCTGCCTCCTTTCTGCCGTTGAGTTGATTTTGTAACGGAGCGGAAGTTTTCTCTACGCGAACAGACGGTTTCTCAAAGTGAGTGGTCGTGAGCATACGCGGCCACTCGCATTGAAAAATCCGACCACCCGCGTTGAGAAATCTCGCCTGGCGGTTGATTTCCCTTGCTCGCGCATGCCAACTTCATGTAGACGAGTGCGAATTAGGAAAAATCTCGCCGGGAGGTGCATTTTCCTCACTCACCAACTTGATGGTGATGAGCGCGAGCAAGGAAAAAAACTCTGCTCCACGGAGCGGACTTTTTACAGAACTCCGCGAGCTCCGCGTACAGCGGCGTTTGGAAACCTGCGCAAACTCAGCGAGCGGAGCAGAGTTTACCGTTCAGACTTAGTAATGAGCCCTGATATTTGTAGTGAGTAAATGAAGTACAGCCAAAATTGGGGTGCAGAAAGCCCTTCACAGCCTTGGGCCCTGCACCAATGAGAGCTAAGCCCTTGAGCAATATCATTGAGAAATAGTATGGCCTGTACTGGGCTCGCTGAAACTTTGTCATGGCATTAAAAATTGGAAAAGATTTCTAAATGCATGGTGTTCAATATATTAAATTAAAAGTGGCTTATTACAGATCATAAAAGCTAAAATGTAAGAATGTTTCCAGAAAACGAATCTAAAGAGCATAATGAAGTTAAGTTAATAGAAGAAGGGGTAAGATAGGGAATCGACCATACACGCGGACTTCATACTTGATCATACCTGTAACAAGCTTATTAAAAACATCATAAAAAGACATTCCACAAAAAGAAAAGAAAAACTGAAGAAAGTGAGCAAGTACTCTCTGCTGCCAATCAATGGGAACACCTTCCACCCTCAGTATACAGTACCAGAGTTGGTCCTGAAACTGAGATTAAACCTGCAAAGAAACCCTTACCTGTGTCAGCCTCATTGATTATTCCCCTGCCTGCAGTTCCCCTGTTCCATGCAGTTTCCTGTGAAGCAATTCACTGAGAGCAGCCCCAATCCTGGTTGTAAGCAAAAAGTAAGCAAAAGTGTTGCCTATCTTTTGCTTGTAATCTGCCTGACCGTAGAAGTTGCACTTTTCAAGCTTCTCGTCCCTCAATATTATCCTCCATGAAATTGGTTCATGCTATGCTGATCTGGTGTGATGTGAAGGAGTGTGGGCCCCTATGAGATTGGCTCTGCTTGTTACACCATTAACAAACGTGCCTTTGGTGCTTATTGTCTGCATTATGTTTCCATTTCTTCCCATCACAGAGAAGCATGGCAGAAGTTTCATTTATGCCGGCCCAATCTCTCCGAATGTCTGCTATTTCACATTATGATTAATGCAGCACACATGGAAGTTACAAAAAGTCATTTTTTAAAGGATTGTTTATGTGCAGGAAGGGTCACCTTCCTACACATAAACGATCCAAGGCGTTTTGATTTTCTCAATCATGCTGCACAAGTCAGCACACATGGAAAAAGCAAAAACTAGGAGAAATAAAGCATTTCTCCTCATTTTGCCAAGTTAAGAACAGGTTTTCCCAAGTCTTAATTTTGGCGCTGCCTCCTTTTTACGCTGCCCTTGTAAATAAGGGGCAGCGTCAAAATCAATGGGTGTTGTGGTGGAACGCCCACCGCAACACCCACTGCCCACCCCTTTCACGCTAAGCATAGCGTAAAAGGGGGACTTATTTACAAGGCAGCGTTAAAACCTCGTTAAGTGGCTTGACGCTGCCTTGTAAATAAGGCGAAGCCCCTATCTCCACGGAAATGTCACAAAAAGTGACGTTCCCGTGGTGATAGGGGCTTGTACATAGGCCCCCAGGACATTTTTCATCCTAAAAAATAGTGAAAAGAAAAGACTTCTCTTCTAAGTAAAAGAACGGGCCAGGAGTAACATTACAGAGGTGAAGTCCACTACAGCAGCGATCCTCCATTCATGAAAAGACCTGCTTGATTCAGTGTCGACTGACAATATTGAGTTTCCTAAAGGAAGTAATGGATGACCAGGTACCACGTCTGCTGTTACTGCAGCAGGAAAAGCAGACACACCTTCAAGAACAGCTGGATCCACACATTTTGGAAGCAGATCGATCGGATCTGGCAAACCTTCCTTCTCACCTTCAGTCGAAAGCAGCCCACTCCACTGACTCACAAACCTTGTCCCAACCAGGCGCGCAACACCCATTGGGCTCACCGGGCTTCAGCCCCCCGTCATGTGTGTCAGCCCGGCTGAGACAGCCTCGCGGGCTGGCATCCGTCTAATTGCAGCCGCACCAGAGTACTTCACGGGTCTTTAAAAGACCATTTACTCGTTAATGAGGCTTTTGTGGTATTTTCACCCCTTTTTACAGCCGCTCTGCCTATGGCTGGAAGACTTAGCCCCCCCCCCCGAAATTTTTTCAGCCCCCCCCCCCCCGAAATTTGGCTCTAGTTGCCCGCCTGGTCCCAACCCCCAACCACCACTCAAGCACTGAGCCCATTCCCTTCGAAACCAAATGTCACACCTTACAGCAGTCGGAGGTCATTGAAGGGATTTATTGAATGTTGTGCAGGATATACACAATTTGCAGGACCTCAGTTTGATGTACGTGTTCACACACCGCTCATCCAATGAGGTCTTTTTTAACATTTCAAAAGAAATCATGCATCCACACTCAGAAAATGCTGCATGTTTGCCAGACCACCTCTGGATATGAACAGGCGAGGATCACAGAAGTGCAGATCAGCTGTTTGCTCCACTCAGGTCCCAGGCTCGGATATGATGGGCAGTAAATAAGATCATTTGTAACTCTTCAGCGTTGTTATGTTCCTGGAGGGCAGGCTGTGGTAATAGAAACAGACAAACAGTGGGGCATATTAACAAGCCAGGCGATAAAATTATCGCCGCTTTAGCGGCAGAAAACTGCCGCTAAAACGGCGATAATGGGCTTGATAATATGCTCTGTGGAATTCCAATTGAAGCCCATGTTAAATGTGAAGGAGGTCTAACGTAGGCTTCAATTGGAATTCCTTAGAGCATATTATCAAGCCCATTATCGCCGTTTTAGCGGCAGTTTTCTGCCGCTAAAGCGGCGATAATTTTATCGCCTGGCTTGTTAATATGCCCCAGTGAAATCTGTGCTAAAGAGAAGATTGACAACGCACTAGGTAAAAGGTTTCTGCCTTGATTGAAGAGGCTTTCTGGGCCCTTTCCTGCAGACCTCCCCGCCTGTCTGCCCCCTAGAGGTCAGTCGTTGCCACTGTATGCCCCGTGTGACTGTGAAACATGATCGGGACGTCACTGAATCCGCCTTTGCCTCTGCTGCTCTGCTGTCCAAGGTGATCTATAAATAAGATCATTATATCATTCCGCGCGCCCTGATCGCGCTAATACTTCATCACCCTGCCTGTGAAGACCTTGCACGGCAGAGTCTGTTGACGCTTGTCGATGCCTGAGTTATGCATTAACTACCAAGGCTTTTCTGCATATGTTTAATGAGTCCTTTCGTGAGGCTAGGAAAAAGGAAAAAAATGCTGAATGCCAGAGGGGCATGCGAAACAGCTTCAAAAATAAGTGTAAATCCCCTATCAGAACCTGCACCTTCTGAGGGAGTATGCATAGCATAACAATCAGATCATGTGGCGACTGCACCTGTCTCCACTGGTGGGCTCCTGAGACCCCCGTGCCCCCTCCAAAAGTAGCCCTCAGCTGGCACACTGAGTGTCACTTGCTACGTTGCACATAGAACATCTCCCAATAATGAGTTTGCTCATGGCTTCTTGTGTAGTTTTTTTTACCAGGTCCAGGGCTACTGCTGGACATTCTGCGTATGCATAGCGTTGTTAATGTATAGAGAAGCGTCTATTGATGGTTACCTGCTCGCATTGTCTGCCCATTGCCAAGACTATGCATGCACATCCTCTGCCTGTGTTTACTACTGCCTGCGCGCAATACATGACCATGCACTGTACATATTATCTGCCCAGGCCCGTTGATGGATGTGCATCACATTTACCCATGTGCAAAGCTGTCTAGGCACAGCTTGTCTGTGCATGGAGCTGCTAGTGCATAATGCTGCCTGTATGTAGAGAGGGGGAGACCTTAGATATGAAATATATAAGGAAAATGCAGGGATAGACTCGAACTTAAAGTGAACGATACTGAACACTGGGCTAAACTGATATGATTCATAGGGAGAGAGAGGAGGGAGACTGGTTTGGTCTTCAGAGTGAGAGACAATGGAAGGATTGGGATGTAAAGAAGGAGAGCGAGAGAGAGTTACGGCTAGAGTAGGAATTGTGCAGAATGAGAAAGGAATGTTCTGACAATTTGGAGAAAATTGACAGCTAAACTGGCATGGTCTAAAGAGGACAGAGCTAGAATGGAAAGCAGAGAGAACAAACAGAAATACATATAGAATGCAGGTAGAGAGGGTGAGAGAGAGGGCTTAATTACTTTTTGGGGGTTTGGGGGTGGAATAAAATTGAGACTTGAATTATTGATTGCAGGCCGCACTCCTCCCCTGCACTGCCCAATTATGGATTATTCCTTCCGAAATGGAGTTTAACATGGTGACCTGGTTTTACCAGGTAAAAATCTAGGGCGGATCCCCATTCCGAGCAGAATAATAGGCCCCTTTCTGCTCCCCATTACTGCCCCCTTCACGCAAGTTGTAAATTGAAGTGGGAGATCACTTTGGGGTGCGCCGGCATCAGGGGCAGGCGGGTGTGCAGGGGAAAACCTTCCAAGCGCCCTCCTGCTTCCAAAGAGGATCATGTGAGGGCCTGGCTTCGCTTGTTCCTACAGCCCTTTGTGTGGTCCGCTTAAGCCTTCATATACACCAGACCACTAGGGATTGGGCGGTCTCCTAAATAGGCCTATGTCAGGAAAGCAAAGGGAGGGTGAATGTGTGAATTGTGAATGTCGAGAATGAGGGAAGCTAAGGACGGGAGAGGCAGAGAGAAGATGGCGCTAGCAACATATTAGGAATGGCCACGGCTGGGCCAGAAATGCCGCAAAAAAACACACAACAGAGCCAGAGAGAACTTGAGATAGGAAGAGAAAGAGAAAGGGCCGAACTGGACTATAAATTAAAAGATGGAATCCAGCTTACAATAGGAAAGAGAACGGACTTGGCATGTACATATAATTAGAAAAGGAATTGGGAGCAAGAGGACAGAACTATATTGGCAACGTAGAGAAAACGTTGAGCTAGAATGATAAAGAATTGAGGAGGACAGCTAAAGTGGAAATATAAAGTTAAGAGGCTGGAAACGTAAAGAATTACTGACCTACACATGTAATAGAAGGAAAGGTTTTTTTGAGAATAATTCACAATAGAGAGAAAGGGGTGGGAAGAGAAGACAGCTATACTTATAACTGCAGAGAAATAGAAAACATAGTTTAAATGGAAACTCTAATTAAGACACAGCACTAGAATGGAACTTCAGCAAGACAGAAACAAGTTATGTTCATAACAACGCTAGACTTTGAGCAAAGTGGCAGAGGGAACAGAGTTGGAATGGAAATTCTAGTCAAGAGAGGATCTATATGAACTATAACTCGCCCTGCCAACCTGCACAGTGTTCAAATTTATTTGGAGATATGATGTGTGTTGTTATGAATGCTCTAATTTAATATACTATAAATGCTGCAAGATTAAAGCATATAAGTGGAGAATAGAGAGGGCATGAGTTATGGTTCATGTGGCGTGGCTAGCGAGTTCACAACACTGTGTACGAAGGTGAGCAAGTATTGTAATTTGAAGGCTTTGTGTAAATAATAAATGTAAGTTATGACTATAGCTTTAGGGGGCGTGGCTCACGTGCTGAAGCAAGATGGCAGAGGACTGCTGAGCTCCGTCGTGTTCATGGAGCTAAGTCTTTCTTTTAGCCCTTCATGGCCATACCCAGTGTTTCCTGACAGAGTCTCCTGTCCCCTAACTTCCTTGCATGCTCGCAAGCCGGTAGGAACCTTCGAAGACCATTCCTTTCTGTCCTGCTGTTGGCACGCAGCTCGCGTCTCTGATCTTCATGTTCAGGTTTATGCTTAACGGACTGGGTGAGCGTTTAATTCAGGAATCGGAATGGAGTGTGTTTGTTCCAATTTGCCCTAAATCTTATGGTTCCTGGTGTATTTTAGAAGATAATTACTTTCATGGGGGCTGTGCTTCGGATGTAACAAGCAGTTCTGTGAGACTGAATGGCAAGTCTTTTTCCTCTGGATATTCATTCTCTATTTAATTCTATGCATTGGCATGCACTGTATTGCTTTGAGAGTTTTGACCTTCATTTTGAGTATGGAATCGCCTTTCCTATGCATCCGTGGTGTATTGGAAGTGGAGCTCTACATTACCAGGCAGTCTTCAGGGGATCTACTGTTCCCTTGCTTCGTCGCATGCTTGCAAGCCAATGGGAATTATCGGAGACCCATTCTTTCCAACCTGCTGCTGTGAGAATGAATTTCAGTCACGCACAAGTGACCGCCATTTTCTCAGCTCTCGGCTTGCATTCCTGAATCTTGTTCTTTACAGCCTCAATGGGTGACCAACACTTCCTGCCTCAATGTGTTAATCAAATTATCTAATTTATCCTTCAGTACAACTATACTCTCATATACAGCATTATCCTTTCACTCTTTTAGATGAATTACTGGAACGCCTACGGTATTGATATATTTTTATATATTATTTTTTATATATCAGTACATGTCCACCAGTTTTCTCTCCATTAATGTAATGCCTTGACAGTTGCCCTTTCATATTTTATTCACTATTACTATATTGCATGGGTAGGCTCTGATCCTCTCAAAAGCTTTCTCAATTGTCTGTGCATTTTATCAGAATGGCCAGTGACTCCCATATTACCACTAAACCATCTTCTTCTGGTACTAAAGCTAAGAGAGCCGAAACTGCCCCCCCCCCCGCCAGCTCTGATCCCCCATCTCTGATCCAGTCATCTCATAATCTTGTTTTAGATACTATTTTATATGACATACTTGCCCTTAAACCTTTCATTAATACCACCAATGAAAAACTGCAACAAATTGCTAAGTCTACTATTACTTAACCTGTGCTGTGGGACCTTCTACTACTATTTTTACACATTTGGATCCTTTCGCATAGAATATTTGGCCCTGATGAAGTTTCTTTGAAAGGAACGAAATGTGTTGGCTGTTGTCCTGTCATCTGTTTTACAAAAGAAGATAAAAGATACTGAAAGGACTATATCTAACAGAGTGTGACTTCATTCTTGGTGCTCCCTCCATTTTCTTCAATCTACTTTTCTGGATTCCAGTGAGACCAAATTGCGGCGGGTCTTGGAGGTTGATTGCACAGGACTCTTACTAAGTGGGTATTGGGATTGAGGTGCTGAACCCGTGGTCAGCCACAGTCAGGAGTATCTTGGTGCAAATTGCTAATCGTTGGATTATTATGGAGGGCAAAATGTTTGATATGGTCACCTTAAATATATGGTACCAAAATCCCCATGCTGGTACAAGAAATTCATAAACTTAAGTTACATACTGAACACCTTGAGAACTGAAATAGGAGGAATAATCTTCACCTCTATGGTCTACCTGAGAACATGGAAGGCCCTAACCTTCTAACCTTCTTGAAGAAATTGTTACCTGATATTCTAGACGTTCAGTCTTCTTCTTCTCTAAATATTCAAAGAGCACTTCGTCTAGGCCATCTCCAACCTCACTCTACTAGAGCTTTAGGTATCATAATGCTCTTTTTGGAATTCACTAACTTAATGCGCGTCTTGGAAGCCGCAAGGGAAAAACGTCGTCTAGTATGGTCTGGTAACAACATCTTAATTTCTCAAGATATCTCCAATGCAACAAACGCTACACGTAAAGAATGTTTGGCTCTTCATCCTCAACTGATACATCTGACATTCGCTATGGCATTTACCATCCTTGCCTCTGTAAAATCACCTATGGGGAAGTCTCCCGTTCTTTTGACGATCCTAGCAAACTAAAAATGTTCCTCCAAAATATTACAAAGCAACCTATAGAAATAAATGCATAATCCTCATGAACTGTCTCTCTTTTTTTCTTTTTACTTGTCTCTAAATCTAGATCTATATGGATTTATTTTTTATCTTATTTTATTTCTCTCTCTGTTGTCATTCTTGCTTTTGGTGCTGATATGCCTTGTACTCATTCTCCTTACTTTTTACTTCAGATCTGTTTTTTTTCCTTTATCTGTTTCTTTACTCCTTTCTTATTCTAACTAACTCTTCTTTTTCCTTTTTTCTTCTATTTTTGATCCTAGTCTACTTTCCATTTTGCTTCTTTTCCTTTCTTCTCTCTTTATGACTGTATTAGTGTATATTTGTTTCTCTTTTCTATTTTTTAGCAGTATTTTCATGATATTTTATTGTTGATTTATGGTGTCTTTTTGTTTCCCTCATTGTTTTTGCAGTTTGTCTTCATCGCTCCTGTTTCTTTGTTCCTACCCAACAAAATGTGTAATGTCTTGTGAAACATTCGTGGTCTGGGTCATCCCATCAAATGTCAAAAGATACTCTCACATTTAGTGAAACTTAATTGTCACATTGTTTATTTTCAAAAACACTCATTGTAATGATGTTGCCGCTCGCAGGCTTGTCACTGCTCTCTGCTCTCCTGGACTACTTATTTTGGATTCTGCTGGGTGCGATAAAGAATGCTTCGCTGTCTTGGGGGGACTCCACTCTCACCTGGATTGTGCCGAGTCGGGACTGCGAGGACCAGACTGCTCGCTGGTGACCGCAGCTGTTTCCTCTTCCCGACTCCTCCCCCTGAAGGTATTTTAAGCCTCGCGGTCCCCGCTTCGCGGGAGCCGCTCGCAGGCTTGTTACTGCTCTCTACTCTCCTGGACTACTTATTTTGGATTCTGCTGGGTGCGATAAAGAACGCTTCGCTGTCTTGGGGGGACTCCACTCTCACCTGGATTGTGCCGAGTCGGGACTGCGAGGACCAGACTGCTCGCTGGTGACCGCAGCTGTTTCCTCTTCCCGACTCCTCCCCCTGAAGGTATTTGAAGCCTCGCGGCCCCCGCTTCGCGGGAGCCGCTCGCAGGCTTGTCACTGCTCTCTACTCTCCTGGACTACTTATTTTGGATTCTGCTGGGTGCGATAAAGAACGCTTCGCTGTCTTGGGGGGACTCCACTCTCACCTGGATTGTGCCGAGTCGGGACTGCGAGGACCAGACTGCTCGCTGGTGACCGCAGCTGTTTGCTCTTCCCGACTCCTCCCCCTGAAGGTATTTGAAGCCTCGCGGCCCCCGCTTCGCGGGAGCCGCTTGCAGGCTTGTCACTGCTCTCTACTCTCCTGGACTACTTATTTTGGATTCTGCTGGGTGCGATAAAGAACGCTTCGCTGTCTTGGGGGGACTCCACTCTCACCTGGATTGTGCCGAGTCGGGACTGCGAGGACCAGACTGCTCGCTGGTGACCGCAGCTGTTTCCTCTTCCCGACTCCTCCCCCTGAAGGTATTTGAAGCCTCGCGGCCCCCGCTTCGCGGGAGCCGCTCGCAGGTTTGTCACTGCTCTCTACTCTCCTGGACTACTTATTTTGGATTCTGCTGGGTGCGATAAAGAACGCTTCGCTGTCTTGGGGGGACTCCACTCTCACCTGGATTGTGCCGAGTCGGGACTGCGAGGACCAGACTGCTCGCTGGTGACCGCAGCTGTTTCCTCTTCCCGACTCCTCCTCTTCCGGCCCCCTCCTTTAATTGTACAGTCCCGCCCCGCGCGCTAGCGGGACACGTGCGGGATGAGGGCCGGGGCGAAGACCGGGCAAAGAGTGGGCCGTTTGAGGCCGTTTGAGGACGGCCGAGGCAAGGCCAAGGCACTACATTGCCGCCAACTCCGGCATTTAGTCACGGAAGAAACATTTGACAATGTCGGCCAGAGAAACAAGAAGCAGATCCTTGCGGGTCACAGGAGCGGCTAAAGGTACTCTAGACACTTACTTTGCTAAAGCTGGTTTACTTATAATCGACGAAATATCGATCCTTGAAAGGCGAATATCTCAAGAGATTGACTGGGTTAGAAGATCTTCTTTAGGTCCTCTTGCACTTGCTACCACGCCTGAGCAAACTGGTGCTCCTAAAATGGTAGATTTGAGGGGGACAATTGTTACTCCTGAATTAGCTGACCTGTGCAGTCCTACTGCGATTACCACTGATTGCGAGATGTCTGCTATCACGGAGCTAAGCATTTTACCCCTCCCCTGCGCCAGGCCCCTTTCACTCCCCTCGAGCACTACCAAAACCCTCCCTATTGGCAATGCAAGTACCGAGAGACCAATCTCTAATAGTGAGTCATCACGGAGGGCGAGGGAAGGAGCCATCCCCAAAAGAAAAACAAAGGTTGGCCCCACTGGAGGGCAAAAGGCGAATGCTTCCAAACGTATTTCTAAAAACGAGCCCACTCACCAGATCTCTAAAAACAAGTCATTGAACCAATTTGGGAAAAATAGGCTACCACCTGCCTTAAACACGTCTGAGGCACCTCCCAACCTAAATCTCACAGCAGGAAATGAGCCCCCCACCCTCTTGGACATCCGAGACCTCCTAAAGAAAATTCTTAATCCTTTGGAGGATCGCATTTCCAAGATAGAATCACTTTTATTGAAAATTCACATGGGTCTCTCACATATAGTGGAGGGGAAGGAGATATCTAGTGCTAAGACCAGTAAGGAGAGCGAGAATAAATCTGTGTCTCTCTCTAAAAAAGGCTCAATTTTATCTCAGCCTATTTCATCACATGAATCCCCTACACTTGCAATAGAGAATCCATTATTACGTAACCCAACATGTGCAAATACAAATTCCCAAGAAGCCTTGGCCATACCCCCAGTCGAGGCACCGACAATGGACCCACAGCACAAGATAGTTAACCTTCCACCCCAGGCCATTCCATATGTAGTGATTCTAGCTGGCATTCCTGAACTTAACCCTTCTGCCAGAGAACCAGTGGGTGCATTAAAAAACAAGATTATTCACTGGCTGTCCAACAATAGACCCCTGCCCGAGGGCATACATAGCGAGGTCCTTATGGTGAGAAGAGTCCCCTGAGTAGGCACCACTAGGAAGTCTATTCAGGGTGATTGCGTTGTGATCAACTTCAGGGACCCCGCCACTGTTAAGTATATCTGTAGTTGGCCCCGGAATACGCACGAGTCGCCCATTCAAACCCTCCCCCTGTCTTTCTTCTACCCCCTGGCAGGGTGCGAGGGGGAAGGGGAGGGTTGGGAACTCGTGCCTAGAAGGGACCGGAGGTGGAGACCCAATGCAAATAAAGTACACCCTAACTCTAGAATTACTGCGGATAATTACTTTCCCACATACAACAGGTTCAGTTACCTAGCTAGGGTGGATTGACTGGGTAGACAAGGCCTAGGCGAGGCTCGGGGCCGTAAAAGGCCCTCACTAAATGCTGTACAGTTAGATATTTCCACACAGAACATTGGATCCAAGCAGATACAAATCAATTCGGACTCCTGTATGGTGGTTCCCACTTTTTCTACTATTGCAGTATTGGAGAGCCCACCACAGGATGAATTGTCCGTAAATCTGAAGGTTCATTCCATGGTCACTGTTCCTCCATCTCTTAATCCCGAGAGGACTCAAGCCCCCCCTCTAAATATTATATCTTGGAATGTGGCGGGCTTGTCAAATAAATTAAACTGCCCGGCTTGGAACAGCTTCATAGAGAATAAGGACATATGCCTGTTCCAAGAAACCTGGATGAGAGAAGATTTTACCCGCACTGGCTTCGCCGTCTTTTCTAAGAATGCCAAATGGAGTGGCAAAGGCCGCCCTTCTGGTGGTCTTGTAATCTGGATAGCCTCAGACTTAGGCTGTAGGGCTGCCCCTTTGCTAGTAAATTCGGAGGATATTCTGGCTGTACTATTGGAGTGGCCAGGTCCGCACTGTCTCTTGGTAATAAATGTTTATTCGAGGCCAGTCAGTATTTCGCAAGAATCCTGTACTATTGATGAGCTCGACCTCGCCCTAAATACAATTCCTGAGGGCACCCCTTACATAATAGGTGGAGATTTGAATTGCCACTTCGAACCACTCCTGGGCCCACTGGATGGTTTGGCTCAGGAGGAGGATCTCGCCTGGTCCATACCACCGTCCCATCTACCGGCCCCAAGAGTGTGGTCCCCTTTGGCGGTACAAATCACATCTCTTACACTTAAACATGGGCTCAGGGCCTGCAATGGAAGGTTACCATCAGATATTCCCCCAAAATGTACCTTCCATAGAGAGGACAAAACATCAAGACTTGACTATATTCTGGTCCCTCTGGCCCTGTGGTCGCAAATAAGTGACTTCCGGGTATAGCCAAGAGAAGATAGTGACCACAATGCTCTGGAGCTTGTGCTATATTATTCTGGTCTGGAATCTAGGGAGAAGAACAGGGAGTTTCCCGATGCGGGGCTACTTCTCTCAAACAACAGACGCAGAATAAAGTGGGAGAATTTAGTAGCTAAACAAGGGCTGCTACCTAAGTTATATGCCCTACTTATTCCCATGTTAGAGAAGGCTAAAGCCCTAAACATTCACCCTAGCACGCCGGGATTATTCAACAAGTTGGGGCAGCTACATGCAGATCTTATTATATCTACATCAGAAATTTTAACCAGTAAACTCAAAAGGACCTGTGGCTCTGTTCCCGGTCCCTCCTGGTATAATTCTGCATGCAGGAAGGCTAAAAGTGATCTTCTTTCCACAATCAAGACAGGGCAGGGTCGGGTAGAAATTAGAGAGAGAAGACTGGCATACAAATCCCTAATCAAGAATGCTAAACTTGAATGGGAACACGACAAATGGGAGAAACTAACGAAATTTCTGGCATGCGGAGATTCCCGAAAATTCTGGCGCTGTGTAAACACAGGCTCAGAGGAGCTGGTCTCCGCGGTTGAACCTAACATCTCAGCCAAGACCTGGCAGGACCACTTCCAGTCCCTATATATGTCACCAGAGGGGACTGGTGCTGATCCCGTCCAGGCAGAAACTAATACTTCATCGGGTTTGTCATTCTCATTTAAAGAAGTCAGAGCAGCTATCATGGGTCTGGCGTCAGGAAAGGCACCGGGTCTGGATGGCCTTCCGGGAGACCTATTCAAGCAGGAACCCGAAGTGTGGGCACCCTATTTTACACTACTATTTAATTCTATTCTAGAGGGCATGGAGCTACCTGACACTTGGCTGGGCGCAGAGATTGTCCCAATTTTTAAAAAGGGCTCGCCTCTGCTCCCAGCCAATTATAGACCAATTAGTCTTATTGATGTCCCCCAAAAATTGTTTGGTAGACTCATTCTTAACCATTTACAAGACTGGATTGAGGAATCAAGTATTATGAGCACATATCAGGCTGGTTTTAGAAGAAGTGTCTCTACCATTGACCAGATTTTTCGCTTAAATCTTATTCACTGGAAGACCGTTTTAATAGAGGGTGGCACCCTATATTCGGTCTTTGTTGATTTACGCGCTGAGTTTGATCTAGTGCCCAGGGATAAACTGTGGGCCGTCTTGGACGATCTTGGCCTCCCAAACGATATATTAGTTATCTTAAGAAGACTGCACCTGGGGAATTTCGCAAGGGTGAGGTGCGGAAGAGGGGGCACCCTTACTGATCGTTTCCCCGTTGACAGGGGGGTCAGACAGGGTTGTGTGCTGGCACCGACTCTTTTCTGCCTCTTTGTCAACGGGGTGATTAGCCATCTGAATGCACTGGAAAATATCGATGCTCCCAGGCTTGGAGGCACGAGGGTACCCGCTATTCTTTTCGCGGACGACACCTTGCTGCTCTCCAAGTCCCCCATGGGCATTCAGCGGATCCTTGATGGATTTGCAAATTTTTGTGCGATTCGGGGTTTGGAGATCAATGCTTCTAAAACCAAGTATATGATCTTCAACCCCCCCCCCCGAAAACTCGCGCCAATCCCACTCTTGGGCCCTCCAGGCTGGAGAGGGTCTTCACATTTGAATACTTGGGGATAACACTAAACGAGTTTATGACCTGGGATTCGCATCGTACCAGGGCGAATCTGAAACTAACTCAAATGATAGGAGGACTGGCAATGATGTCCCGAGGATTGACTTACCAGCCGTTTTCCCCTTGTTTACAAATTTACAAAATACAGGCAAAAGGTGCAGTGACTTACGGAGCTGAACTATGGGGGCATACTGTCACCCAGACCATCCAGGTCACTGAGAATAATTTTCTCAGGCAACTAACAGGCCTTCCGCCTAGTACCCCCCTCTTACCACTGAGACTCGATCTAGGCCTTAGACCAATTTCAGAAGAGCTGGGCCTTAAACCCCTATTGTATTGGCGAAAATTATGGTCTACACCAGAACTGTCCAATTATAGATCTGAGCTTCAGGAAATCATGAGACTTTGTAACCCTGCACGGTTTGCTTGGCTCAGGTATATTAAACAAACATGTGAGGCACTAGGCAGACAGAATCTTTGGTCTGATCCAGAAAACACTTGCCCCAGAAAATCACGGAAGTCTCTTTCCAAAGCCTACTATGAATACCATTTACGCGCTCTAATCAATAATACAGAGGAGAGGTCCCTAACGGGTAAATTTTTGGGGGCAAAAGACTCATATCTTCAAGAGCTTGTATACGACAATATTAGCCCCCCACTTACCAGGAAGCTTTTTATGCAATGGCGGTACAATACCCTTCCTCTCAAAGTGTACACTGCTTGCTGGACAAATACCGAGACTTCTTTACAATGTCCAGCCTGCGCCTACCCGAGGGAGTGTGACTTGCATATAATATTCTTCTGTCCAGCATATAGAAGAGCAAGAAAGTATTGGCTTGTTCCAATACTTAAAAACCTGGGTTTTAGGCGCTATCTTCCCGCATATAGGATTTTGAAAAGAGACTTGTCGGCCCCAATGGTATTTGCAGTTGCAAAATGTTTAACAGTAATGTGGCACAGCCGTAACCAATGCATTAAGTCATCACTAATTGAATGATTGTTTTATATTCTGGTCAATTGATTGTTTGTAAATTATTACTGTATTTATTCTTAAGAGTTTTATGTTGCAACCATTTTATGGTCCGAGAGACCGAAATAAAGACAAAGAATGAATGAATGAATCACTCAAGGTTAAGCATCAATGGGGGGGTCAACATGTT
The DNA here is from genome assembly GCF_964204655.1 of Triturus cristatus. Lineage (NCBI taxonomy): Eukaryota > Metazoa > Chordata > Amphibia > Caudata > Salamandridae > Triturus > Triturus cristatus. Next base: position 504,306,413 of record NC_140592.1, on the reverse strand, counting down.
TTTCTCCTGCTGTTAATCACAAGGATGGTAAAAAATTATTATATCATAAATCGTTAAATATTCAAGTTTTATCAATTGAATGTAATACGAATGGATGAAGGGTATTGCTTAGTGCCACTATCTTTCAAAAACAAATTTCTTTTTTCAATATTTATGGCTCTGTTAAATCCAACCCTGACTTCTGGCACAATGTTAAATTAAATTGATCCCCCATTACTAATCCTAATAATATTGTTGCGGGTGACTTCAATGATTGGTTAGACCCATTTTGTGATAGGAAATTTAAATGTAAATTTAAACCCGATAAATCACATAAAGCAATCCAATCTGCTATTGCCTCTCGTCCATTCTTCAATCTCTGGAAACCTTGTAATCCTGATACAAATGAATTTACATTTTTCTCTAATGTTCATCATACTATGTCTAGAATAAGCCTGGGCAAAGTACTACGCTACGCTCGCGTAGTTTGCGAAGTTCGCGCTACTTCGCACTACGCGAACTGCACGTAGCACAGTGTGAACACGCGTAGCGTAGTGTTGCGTAGTGCTGCGGTCATTTTTTGCTTGCTCGCGGTCCTCAACGTCAAGTTGGCGACCGCGAGCATGGAAAATAACCCTCCCGGCGAGATTCCCAACGCGAGGAGGTCAGGTTTCTCATTGCGAGTGGTCGCGTATGCTCGCGACCGCTCGCGATGAGAAACTACCAGTTCGCGTTGAGAAAGCTGAAGCTCGAGTAAAAATCTACTTGAGCAGCAGAAAACTACAGCTCGCACTGTGCAAGATGCCATTTTCAATGATTGCACAGTGCCAGTTGCTTGTCCGCACTGTGCAATCATTGAAAACGACATCTGGCACAGTGCGAACAAGGTACTACGCAGTTCGCGAAGTGCTACGCGTAGCTCGCGTAGTGCAAACTTCACTTTGCGTAGCTTCGCGTAGTGCTACTTCGCGAACTACGCCCAGCCCTAGTCTAGAATAGATTATATTTTAGTCTCCAAATCTTTACTCCCTTCAATTCAATCTTCAGAAATTGGCCATATTTTCATTTCTGATCATGTCCCTGTTTTATCCTCTTTTGATTTATCCCTTAACACTACCAAACTTGCTAGTTGGAGATATAACAATTCCTTATTATCCGATCAAACTTTTATTTTGGAAGCTAACTCTTTTATAAAATAATTTTTTCAGTTTAATCAATCTATTTACACTTCCGTTCTAACAATTGGGACACTTTTAAAGAGTCATTAGAGCCATTACTATTGCCTACCCTGCCAAAATGAATAAAAATATTTAATTCTTAATACCGCTCCACTCTACAGCACATTAAGACCCTTGAACATAATTACTTTACTTCTAAAACTCCTCTCATTTGCGGGAGATAATAAAAGCCAAATCCACCCTGAATACACTGGCTACTGTTGATGCATGTGACATCCTCCTCAAAATAAAATCTAAATACTATGAGGAGCAAAAAAAGCTGGTAAAATGTTGGCCAGCTATCTATAAGTTAAATTGTAAAAGAAAAATATTGGACCTATTCGAAATGACCCTACAAATGTTACATTCCACTCCAACTTTGATATTGTTAATGCCTTTCAATTTTATTATGAATCATTATACACGGAAGCTACTTATCCTTCCTGATATAATACCCAAACATTTTTTAACAGCCTTATAATCCTCTCTTTATGCCAGACATTATGCCTACTTTTGAAAAGGACATAACTCTCCAGGAGATTTTGGATGCTATTAAATCTTAAACGAAAGCCAAAGCCTCTGGCCCTAATGGTTTTTTCTATTGAACTAATCTCTTCTTCTCATCTCCTTTTGTTCCTAAATTGCTTGAACTCTTTTCTTCTTCTTTATTGAAATCTAAACCTGAAGGCTCTTTTTTTAGATGTTCTTATCATTATTATTCCTAAACCAGATAAAGATCATGCCCTCTGTAAAAATTATCATCCAATTTAATTAATTATGACTGTAACATTTTTGCAAAAACTCTTGCTTCTAGACTAGAAGAAGTTATTCCTCTTCTTCTTAAACTTTATCAGTCTGGTTTTATTAAAGGCAGACTTGCCTCGTATAATGCTAGGATGTTCTCTAATATTCTTACATTGGGGAAAAATATCCCTCCCCTCTCACTGCATTATCTTTTGATGCTGAAAAAGCATCTGATCGTATAAATTGGCAATTTATGTTTAAAACTTATCAGTGGTTTGGCTTTGGCCCTAAATGTATTTCCTTTATCAAACTTCTATATTAAGAGCCACATGTGTTTTTGTCAATGGATGTTTTCCCTTATTTTAACTGACATAGAGGCTCTAGACAGGGTTGCCCCCTTTCACCTTTACTATTTTATCTTTGTTGAAGATATTTTCTCAAACGTATTTGTTGTAATGCTTCTATATCAGGGTTGCAACACAACTCCCTCAAAATGAAAAGCTCTGCTTATGCGGACAATGTTTTGCTTTATATTTCTAACCTCCTGACCTCCTCACCTTCCTTTTTGCAGGATATTGATTCATATTCTAAAATATTTGGTTATAGATTAAACTTCTCAAAAACTGAGATTTTACCATTAAATTCCTTATACTATCAATTTATGTTTTATAATACCAACTTTATGTGGTGTTCTTCTAAGATTAAATAGTTAGGTGTCTGGTTCTCGTCCACTATTAAACTCCATAATGAACATTCTAACTGGTCCCCTCTTCATTTATCCTAGTGGGGTAGAATGAACACTATTAAAATGTTGATTGTTCCACATGTCCTTTTCCCTTTCCATGCTTCCCTTCAAACTTCCAATTTATTACTTTTCCCAAATTAATTCCCTTTGCACCAAATTTCTCTGGAATAATAAAAAAGCTTGTATTGCCTTCGCTAAATTAACTAGACCTAAAAATTAACGTGGTGTACGTTTCCCTAATTTCAAGTTATATCATAAAGCTTTTTTTAAGCAACAAATGTATGCTTTGACCAGAAATTATCAAGACTCCCCTATACCTAGCTGGATCAACTTTGAACATTCTTTATTACATGAGTTTTCTTTTCATGATATTATCTTTATGACTAACTATGCATTTATTTCTAAAAACCTTATTTTAAAATATTCCCAACATTTAATGCATTCTCTGTTCACCGATGGCTCTGATTTTAATCAATCTTTTCTTGCCTCCTCTATTTGGTACAATAAATGTATTACATTTCATCATAAGTCATTCTATTTTAAATATTGGAAAGAAAAGGGTATCCCAAATGTTCATCAATTATTCTCCCAAAATTCTGTTATCCCTTTTACTGTACGACAAGAACTCTATAACTTACCCAGCTCCTGCTTACCCCAATATTCTCAACTATCACATGTACTTCAATCTTTCATTACTAACCAATTGCTTTACCTCCGTCTCGACTCCGTTTATTCACTTGACACCTCTATATAATATTGCTTCTAATTCCAATCCTAAAGTATCCCTGCTATATAAGCTTTTATCAGCTCCTATTTGCAGCAGACTTAAATCCTCTATTGAATTGACATGGGAGCAAGACCTCCCTTTGTTGCTTTCTGTTCAACCGTGGGATAAATTATGGCATAAAACTTTCACTACCTCCAAAGCCGCAAATATTACTCAATCTTTATTTTTTGTGTATAATAGAACTGTTTTTACTCCTACTTTTATTCATAAAATGAATTCCTCTGCTTCACCTTTGTGTTGGTCCTGTCTTTCCTCCAATGGTATATTACTCCATCTTCTATACTATTGTCCTAATGTTTGCAATTGTTGGAAATCTATTTGGTCTAAGTGTTCAAGAATATTTCATTGTAATATTCCACTATCAGTTCAAAATGTTTTTCTTAGAACTAAGTCATATTATTTTCAAAACCATTCTCCGAAACCTATGTTATTTCATCTTTTTATTGCACTTGCTCTTAAGGGTATACTTACTTGTTGGAAAGATAATTCTAAAATATGTTTGTTAACATGGTGGAATCTTATCTGTGATGAGCATAGAATATCTACTGTTTCATTTTCTTCTTTATCCCCAAAAAATAAATCTGATTTTCTCTGGTTACCTTTCACTACTTTTTTGTCTTCGCACCCATCTTTATCCTAATGCGTATAACACTATCTTTTACCTTTCCTTTCTTTCCTTTATCTCTATCTTCCTTTTTCCTTTTCCTTCTATTCTTTTCCTCTTTCTTCCTTTCCTCTCTTTTTCTATAAAACATAACATTGATTATAGTTAGACATATACCCTGTTCATCTTTCTACATTTCTGTAAAGAAGTACTCTTGAGCCAGAGATAGTAAACAACTTCTTTATTCATAAATTATATCTATAATACGAAATGTCTTATCCACCGGGCCTCCAAGGATCAGTGAGCACTAGGATCCTCCCTTAACACTCTAGAACAAAGAACACAAAGAACGGAACCTACTTGGTTAACCTGTCTCTGCAGAGACAAGTAAAACTATAACTACTACACACCTTTTCCCTATACATAAAAATAACCTAAAATAAAACAAAATCAGTGCAAAACAAAGTCACATCATTTTCCTGGGACTTTACAAGTGCGAGAGCTTCTGCATACAGAAGGAGAATCACCGGAAGCTTTTTGAGAAATATTTGGCTTAGTAAAAGTACTAGAACGCACAGGAGCAATCCTGTTTAAATTCCATATACGCCCATCATTAAGCTTAACAGCATTTTGAAACAAATTAGTCACTTTAATTGGTGGAGAAAATTTAGAACCTGCAGACTTTTGTGGGTAACGTACCCGTACCTTGTCACCCACACATACATGCGTGTGAGATACAGCATGCCTTACATCAACATTTTCTTTCCTCTTGATACACTTCTTTTCTGGAGCCTGCAATCAGAACTCACAACATCTGTACACTTATCTCTCAACCAATATTGGAACATAAATGTGTTTGGGTCGCCGTCCCCTGAACAGCTCAAAAGGAATTTTACTTGTTGTAGAGTGAGGCGTGAGACCGTAAATCATCACTCTCTTGACAATTTCAGATCTTCAGTCTCTGGCTTGAACCTTAGCTAATTGGATAGATTCTTTCAGCACTCGGTTAAATCTCTCTACCATGTCGTTGGTTTCTGGATGATAGAGAGAACAACATTTGTGCTTGATACCTCTCTTTGTCAAGAAGTCTTCCATATCTTTGGAGACTAACTGAACACCATTGTCAGTTAACAGACAGTCAGGGAGTCCTTCCCTGCAGAAGATTTCACTCAGAAATTCGACAACGTCTTTAGTCTCTATACTTTGTGTAACTTGAATTTCTGCCCATCTAGAAAACATGTGAATTAAGACAAGAACATAGGATTGACCCGCCTTACTGCTATTAGGCCCCAAGAGATCCAAAGCCACCTCTTGCAAACAGCGAGACGGAGTCTCACGCACAACCATGGGTTGGATTCTAGTCTTGTTAACCTTTTCACTGGCATTGCAGTCCATACAATCTCTCACCACACGTTCCACAAAAAGGTCAATACCTGGCCACCAAGAATGTAAGCGAATCCTCTCTTTGGTTTTTGAAACGCCTTTGTGACCTTGGTGAGCTAAATGGATGATTTTCATTCTAATAAGTGAAGGCGGAACAAGTCTAGTACCCCTTCAAAGAAGACCATCATGAGCAAATAACTCATGTTGCACGTTCCAAAACTTACATACTTCCTCATTTAAGTTCGTAATACCACACCAACCATCATTCAGCAACTTACGGACTTCACTAAGCACAGTATCATACAACATGGTTTTCTTCTACTCTTCTTCGCTTACTACCTCTTCGATAATCTCACACACCTTATATTCATTATCTTCCCATAGAACATCACTTTCGTCAGATCCATCAATAGAGTGTGTTGGAACTAGACAAGAGAGGCAGTCAGCAACCTTATTTTCTGCACCAGGTATATAATTTACCATAAAATCATAGTCCTGTAAGGCGACTATCCATCTACAAATCCTGGATTATGCAGCATCTCAGCTTTTTATTACAAAACAAGTCTTTTAAAGGCTTTTGATCAGAACGAACCACAAATGGGTTTCCCCAGAGAAACTCTTTTACCTTTTTGATGGCCCAAAAAATACATAAAGTTTCTTTCTCAATTACAGAGTAATTTTTTTCTGGTCCTACAAGAGCTCTAGAGAGGAACATGATAGTTACTTCTTTTTCACCTCTTACTTGTTTTAGTACTGTACCCAATCCTTTCGAACTAGCATCCATTATTAAAATTGAACGGGCGGAAGTGTCAAAACTTTGGAGAGATGGTGCACCGTTCAAAGCTACCTTGACATCATCAAACTTAGCGAGTGGACCAGATGCATTTTTCACCTTTCTTCAACAGAGTTCTTAAGGCAATGGTGCAACTCGCAAATTGTGAATACATTTATTTTAATATTCCGCCATGCCCAGGAATGTGACCAGATCATCCCTGGACTGTGGCACAGGATGATCCTCAATAGTCTTAACAAGATTATCTTTGGGTCTAACTCATCCCCTTGTCAACTTGTGTCCTAGGTAATCAATTTCAGAGAGATTTAATTTGCATTTGCTCTCCCATAACGTCAATCCTCATGACTTAAATCATTCTAGAACTGCTCTAAGCCTATCATCGTGAATCTTTTGAGAAGACCATGGACTAAGACATTGTCTTGGTAAATTTTAACTCAGACAACCCTTGTAAGACATCTTCCATTGCTCGCTGAAACACAGAGGCTGCAGAATTCAAGTCAAAAGGAAGGCGAGTAAATTTATATGTCCCCAAAGGTGTTATAAAAGCTGTCAAGTCCATGGAATCATCATCAATTTTGATCTGATGATAAGCAGCTTTTAGGTCTAATGTGGAGAAAACTTCGGCCCTTCTAATTGTGTCAGCATCTCAGTGATGTTGGATAGGGGATATCTGTCGGCAATGACAGCTCGATTAAGAGCCCGAAGATCTACACATAATCTCACCTCACCAGAGACTTTGCGTGCAAGAACTTCTGGAGACTGCCAATCACTCGCTTCAGTCTCTACGATTATGCCCTCCTTCTTTAACTTATCAAGTTCCATATGCATAGACTCTCTTAATGCCAAAGGCACACTGCATACTTTGCATGTTACAGGAGTTGCATCAGCTCTAAGAATGATTTTGTGTGTGTAATCTGAGAGACAGCCTAACATCTCATTAAAATCTTGTCCAAATTCACTATGTTAGTCACCCACCTGATTAATCCTCAAAGGGTCAGTAACAATAACATCCCAGAAGAGGCATAAGAAGGAATGTCCTTGAGCACAATGCAGGATCACTACACGGAACCAACATCACACCAAGATCAGCTTGATGAACCCAACTGACGATACTTTCTCCTTTAGAGGTGACATAAATCTTTCCTGCAGTCAGTCTTCCCTTGTACTCAATATTACCCAAGAAATAACCCAATAGTTTTATGGGTTGTCCGCCACAGGCAAAAGGCTTGATATCAGGTTTATAAAATTTTCACTTTCCCTGTCAAAATAGTGTCACAGAAATGTCTTGGAACTAAAGAACTTTTGACCACTGAATCAAAAAGCATATTTATACCATGATCGTCTACATTGACTCTTACCCTTATTCTGACCAACCTGAAGTAATATTTCACCACAGTGTAACTCATCGTAATCAGAATCAGTATCGTTTTATATACAAATTTCTTTCACCAGGTTGTCCTTCTTATTTTCTTGAGTTCTACAAGCTTTAGTAAAATGACCTAATGTCCCACAACTGTGACATTTGGAAGACAATGCAGGACATGACTTATCATTAGCCAAATGACCAATCATATCACAATGGAAACATCTGGAGACATCTAGTAATCCGTATAGCATGAGGAATCCCGCCTGCTGCTTGAATCGCTTGCAATTGGCTTATTTAGCGTTGCTGCGATTTTCCGGCCTTCCTATTGGTTGCTGGTCCGTTGCATCACTTCCGTTTTTATCGGAAGCAGCACGCACTGACCAACTACAGTTCTATTGCGCTGTAGGGCTTTGTTACTTTTGTTTTGAGACTACTTGGGCTTACTCGGCATACCAACACTTTGCCAGGGTGCCCGTTTCATGGGCTGTGGCGATTTACGGCACCCGCTTCATGGCCTGTGGCGATTTAAAAAAACAGATGCATTCCAACACATTGCCACAGATCGTTGTTTTATTTGATGCAGAGTGCCGCCCAAGGCGCTATAATGATGCACATTGCATGCTGCGCTAGTTGACTGCTACGCAACACACACTATAGTATTGCGCACTAACACGAGTCACTGCTGAAGTAGAGAGAGACTGCTTGACTGCACAGTTCCTAGAGTGCAGGACACGGAAGGCAGCTCAGAAAGCCGTCCATGCTGAAATAAGTATAGGCATGCAGCGGGCAAAAATCAAATAATTTAAGGCACTTGTACAAAGCTCGTTGCGGCGGCGCTCAGTGGGACAGTCTCTGTTCGATAAACCAAGTAAGCCTGAGTGAGTGTGGAGCGATCAGACGCAGGACCCAGGGAGCGAAAAGACTGCCGACAGGGGTCTCAACAAACATGTTCCTTCTGGCACCACTATGATACTTTGGAGATTCTCCCCTGTCGGGACCTGCAACGGGTTACAGAGAGACGCTTATACTCTGCAAGGATAATTGTTACATCAAGGCGATGTGCAGGGAAATGTTTTATTGGCGTCTTGCTGGGGTTGACCAGCTTGGGTAAGTGTGAACCCCGCCCGTCCCCAGAGTAATAAGTAATCACTTACTGCAGCCCGGGCAATGAATAAAGGAACTCGGCCCTCCATAGTCCGTGAGTGATGTGCTCATCTGCTCTGCGCTCCATCGCGGCCGTCCTGGTCCCGTGAGTTGAGGGTGGGTCCAGTCCTTGCGGGATCACACTGTTGATTTTAAATTTGACCGCGGCGGCGCAAACTGAACTAGCATTTGCCGCACAGTAACTCTGCTGCATGACCCCCGCTGCGCCGCAGTATGCTGTCGGCTCAAAGCTCTATGAAGTAGATGTGATTGTATATGCCCGCTTCTGTTCTTCCTCGGGGGCAGTAGCGTAGGTTTGACCCAAAGAGACAGTGAGTCCGGAGCCATAAAGTTGTAAACTTCCAACTTCTGTTTCAAATAAGTGTGTTTTTTAAACTACAAGGCTAATTACAAACTTAATTTGTACAACATAAAACAACAGAAATTGGCCTGCACTCACTTTTATAGCGTTTATTTGCAGTCCGTTGAACTGAGTGTCAACTCTAACTGGGAACAACCAGCTAAAAACTAGCCGAACACTGACCTGTGGGCCCAGCCGGATTGCCCTACAGGCCAGTCTGACCCCTCCAACACCACAGCAGGAAGCCCTCACATCAGAGTGATATTTAACTATTAAACTGCTGGTCAGGAACATTTTCAGGTTCACTTGTTTGGTTTGAAAGCGGGTTTCCCCCCCAAAAAAGGAGTACACGATGGAACCTTTTATCTGTTTGATAAATCTGAAATGCTTCCTCGAGGCCTCGTGCTGGAATAAAGTGATTGAAAGGCCTGACTGCAGCAGTCCGAAGGCTCAGTACACACCTTGCCTCTGTTGGCAATGCACTTGCGGTCAGTGGCAAATCTGCAACAAACAGGAAAGGAAGAGGTTTGATTCCCTGCATTTTTGTAATTGAGGTGGGGGCATGAGAAGACAGTGCATCAAGGGGCGGGGGGGGAGAAGAGCTCCTTCTATGGCCCCCAGCACTTGCCTTTCAGGGAAGGGGGGGCTGCCCTCGGGCACCAGTGAATAGCCGCCTTATAACCACAAACCTTGCTGAGGGAAGGTTAGCTCCTGGAAAGGCAGAGCTGTTACAGGTAGCGCTATAGCGCTCCAAGGGACCTGTGAACAGTGGAAGAGCACAGGAGACGTGTCTTCTCCCCGACACTTGTCCCCCATGCCCCCCCTATTCACAATACATGGGGGGAGATAAACCCCCACACTTCCTATGCCCATGGCTGCCATAATAGGCGAGCAGCTGCAGGGATCTCTTTTTTATTTATTCATGTATGCATTATCACATAGCGCTGACATTACCCAAAAGCGCTGCAGCACTTTACAAGAGGAATATTTGTTTAGAGGAGAAAGAAGGGGTTTCAGGTCCGTGGGACGAGACTGTGCAGATCTGGAGGGAATGAGAGGCAGAGTCTGGATTGTGCTTAGGGGGGAGGGGAGGAGAAAAGTATACCCCCACAGGAATTTGTGTGAGGGGGGAGAGGACAGAGCCTGGCAGGAGAATAGCTTCAGGGGTGGAGAGAAGAGTCTGTACTGCAGCAGTCAGAGCGGTGAAGCCAGGTCAGGGGGTGAAAACAGGCGTTGCGTTCAAGGCAGGAAGGTACTTCACACGCCTACAGGAGGCTTCACCATGATGTATGTGTGTGGGGGAGGGGGCATTCATTGTGTATTGTATTGGGGAGAGGATGTGGTCCCCGAGCTAGACTGCCGAGTTTGCTGCTGGAAACCAGGGTTCGAGCCTCGGGGTCATGTCCACATCCTGTGATTCTGGACAAATCACTTAATCTCCCCGTGCCTGAATGTGTCCTTCTGAATCGTAACCGGTGCTCATGTAAAGCGCTCCAATACCTTCGGGTCGAGTGCGCGCTATATAAATCTGCATTAAAAAAAAAAACAGGGAGAGGAATGTGTAGGCTCTGCCCTTATCCTCCCATCCTACAACCTCTCACTATCGCTTCGGTTGGGGATGATTGGAGGGGTCTCTGGTGCTGACCACGGCTGACCACCCCCATGGGATGAAGCACTTCTAACATCACCGGTAATGGCAGGGGCGACCACATAAGCCCTGGATGTCAGACTCAGACAGGCGAATTACTTTCACCACTAAGTGCTGTGTGAAGTGGGCATGCCATGTGATCTGCTGCAGGTGAGTTGCCCATGTGAGAAGCACGAGTCGGGAAGGTACTGAGTGAGGGCGGTTTTGTTCCCACCTTCTCTTTGGGGTGTAATTGTGCGTAAGGGCTTGACCTGCCGACTCTGGACCTGGCAAACCAGGTTGGGGTCTTGGCGTCTGTCCATCTTCTGTGATTCTGGGCAAATCACTTACTCGCCCCTGCCTGTCACAAACAAGCATTTGCAATGCAATAGGTCTTGCAATTGAAAGATTTTCAGCTATTGGCATTGTAAATGACAAAGTCTTTTTAAATGTTTAAAAACCTGCTACAATAAAAGGCATTGTCAGTTACAATACCAATAGGTCATTGTTTCTAAAATGCGAGACTTATTGCATTGCAAATGCTTGTTTCTATATTGCAACCTAACATAAATTGATCACGAATACGTTCATCAAGAGACCCTTCAAACTTGCATGTTGAAGCTAATTCTCGTAGATCAGTTACATACACTTCAACTGATTCTTGAGGTTTTTGTATACATTTTCCAAAGTGATATCTCTCTAAATTAGTACTCACTTTTGGAAGGTAATGTTTATCAAGTTTTATTAAACATATTTCAAACTCATTTAAACTGTCTGACTCACCATTGGTTAGATCAGGAAGGTGTTCATACACTTCTTGCTCTTCGGAGCCTAGACAGTGTAATAGTAGGGCAGACTTCCTTTCAGCACTTAAAGAGACACCACAAACCCTAGCATAATTCAAGGAAAACCTTTTTCCATTTAGACCAGCGAAGAGAGGGCTCCCCTGGATTAGTGAGGAAAAGGGGAGGGGGTGTAACATTTTGTATAATATATTTTAAGGTGTGCCTATCACCATAAAGTTGTGTATACCAGACAGGCAGTAAAAGGAATAAAATTGTTCCAAGTAAGATAGAATTAAAAATAAAGGTGTGCCTATCACCGTAGAATAAATTAAATATAACAGGCAGGCTAATTCACTTTGGTGTGCCTATCACCATAAAAGAGAAATGTTCAATCCTTGGGATATGTCTATCACCACCATTGAAAAGTGAACTTATGACAGGCAAAAGTAATAATGGTTTGCCTGCCACTGAAGATGAACAAATTCCAGATAAATAAAATAATGATGAAGGCACTTGAGCTTCAAGTGTGCCTGTCACAGAAGTTAACTTTAAACAAAGTAAGTGTAACTGCTGCAGATCAGAGCTTATAAATTCCCCCTACTTCCACGGACAGAGTAATTTCACAGTCATGCGCACATACACTCATCATACGCTGGTGGGCCCATTACACCAACATTCATTCTATTACTCTATCCACACTGAATATAAGAGAGAACTCCTTAATCAATCTGCACCTAATTGGAGGTCAATGCAACCAAATTGAATTATCTTGAGTCTTGATATAAACAATTAAACACATCTGAGATCTCAATAACATGACAAAGAAATAACCACCCGACACTGTAATTCAAACAAGAATTATTTTATCTTAAATTAATTCATATGAAAGCCATTTAATTGCAAAATCATTATTCTCATATTTACCTATTCTGGCTAAATGTCGTCAGGACAGGTCTCTCGGCAAGGAATTAAAGTCTCTCAAGCTGTCGTGTAGAGTCACCGTCCTCTCAGTCAGCATCGATCCTCTTGAGCATAAGTTCAGGAAGAAGTGACCCAAGACCCTCTCTAGTCTAGTAATATTTATACTAAAATTTACATACTAAAAGTTACAAACAAACTCTAAAACGTCCGTTGAGCAGGAAAGGATGTCAGCTTGCAACATTAGAAAAATCTCCGCTCTTGGATATCTCGAAATTCAAAACAGGGAAATAGGAAGTCCAAAACTAATTTGTAACATCTATGGATGCCCTTCTCCGGAATTAAATCACTCGCGGTGAAGCCACCACAAGTTTATCAAAAATGTTCATTTGTGACAAAAGTTCTCTACCAAGGATAACTGGCGGTCATCCCAGAGTTGTCGTCTTTTTCATAACTTTTAGTTCAGGCAGAGGCCGAGGTCACAATCAGCGAGGCCTCTCTTCATATTTCATCTACTCAAATGCAGGCTGTAGATGTCGGACATTTTCTTAGCAGGCCATAATGGACAACTTAATTAAAAAGAAACACAAAACAACGTTACTACATTGTATTGATTATATAGTGTTAATTCCCACTAATACCCTTATTTGTATGTATTTATCTAGCCATTTGCAACATAAAAAAGCAATTAAGCATATTAATTTAAAGCGCAATCACATAACAAATATCACATAAGCCACACTTATTTAATTAATTTGCTCACCAACTTAGTTCACTTATTAATTTAGCCATGCAATTGCATTCCCACGTATAATTCTTTCATTAGTAAGGTTGATTAATAAAAAACTCGACAAAACTCAGTACTTAATAATTAATCATTAGTAATTTAATTATGACATACAAAAAAATATAAACTGATGTTTGGGTTTAAGTAGAAAACCCTGCTCCAGCAATCCCCCCTTTGGTGATATATCATCACCACAAAAATCCAACCCAAAAAATGTAGTCCCCCTTTTTTAGGAGAAATTCAAATGTCTTTTTGCTTTTACATTAAACTCCAGTTTCTCTTTCATCATCTCTTTTTGTTTCTAAGTACATGCTCTCCCTAAATTCTTCCAATTCTATTTCTTGTAGGTCTCTTTTTGACCTCTTTCGTCTCTTTTCAACATTTTCTTTTATTATTTTCTTTTTATTCCTCCTATATCTACAGCATAAACACCCTAATCTAAGAATCAATAAAGCAACAATTACACATGTCAATGGAAATAATATCTTACCAAAAATGGTACTACCTATCTTAGCTATAAAATTCTTAACAGCAATCATCTTACTAGCCATTTTAGTCCAGATACTTTCAGCTTCCAGTGGTACTAATTCTTCATGCAAATCAGTAATATTTTTGATATAGACTTTTAAATCTTTGCTTTCATCAGGAATGTAAGTGCAACAATGTTGAACTTTCAGCATTCCACAGACTCCACCCTCTTTTGCCAATAGAATATCAAGGGCAAGTCGATTTTGCATAGACATAGCGCGTAAGGCAACCATTTCTGTATTTATCAATAGAAACCCTCCAGCGGTGCTTGTCGATAAGCGATCCACCACTGTTGACAACTTCCGAATTCCATATGCATTTAGTGAAATTCCCACTGCTGGTATCAAAGCTCCAAAAATATCTCCTACAATTTCTGTCCAAGTTTCTCTTTTAAAGCGTGTTAGTAAATTAATTTGTTCTGCATCTTCTATTCTATCCATATGAAAAATCTTTGGAAAGACCAGGCCAACATAACATGTGCCATACCAATGGTCAGGCAACCTATAATAAGCCTTTAATCCCACAAATATAATACACTCCCGGGAAAACTGGATCTTCTCCTCCTTTGAATCCCCAACCTGTTGCAATAAAGTATGTATCGTGGCACTCCCTAGTCCCAACAAAGTAATAATCATATTGGGATTTCCTTCTGGTAATGCATAGTTTACCCTTCTGCGGTGTATCTAAAGCCAAAGTTGGACTGGCCCCATTCTTCAACTCCTTTCCCATCTCAATGTACCACATTGTCTCACTCATTTTATATCCTCCTGTCTTTTCATGCATACCCATTCTCCTTTTCTCTACCATGTTCAGAAAAGCTTCTTCTTCTTCCTTCAAACTACAGGTTAAATTGTTTCTAAAAATGTAATCTCATGTTAATTCTTCTGTTTCATTAAAAATCTCACCCAAAATGTTAGCTTCTTTAGCAGGATTCAGTTTTTTATTCATAGGCAATTGCCCAAAAATGTTATCCTTAATAGACATATCATAATCTATTTTCCCTAATAAATAAAAAATACTAATCAACACACTACATGAAATTCCATACGTAGCTGGGAGATGATGATAAGTAACTCCCTCTGAAACGGATGCAGGTAACTGCATACAGACGTAGCAATCCCTTACCTCCATTGTCTTTACATACTCATACAATAATTTTGAAAAAACATTGCTAGAAAAATCATTAATTGACCTATCCTTGTGTAAGTATATATTACTAATTCTAGTTGGTACTACTTTCTGTGAACTTTTCTCTATGTTAGTCATATTCTCTGTATGTATTCCCAAATTGTCTATTGTAACTCTAAAAGTAACTAATAAAGCAAGCACACTCCATAGTAGCATCAATAGTCCTGTACAGCAGCAGCACATTCTGCACCATCTTTTCAGGAAGGTACATCTATTTTGATTATTTTCTGTGTTAGCCATTTTATTACTTTGACTGTGTCTTTTGACTTAGCCTCTACCACTCCACTACTGAATCTCTAGATCACTAGATCACTAGATCGTTACAGTCTGTTAATTTTTAGATTTCTTAGATTTCTTCTTCTTCACTCTTCTCCAAGTGACTCCTTCAGTTCACTCAATTTGGATTTTCATCACTTTTCACTCCTTCTTCATCAACATCAAATTGTATCAGATCCTGAACATCTGTCTCTTCTCCAATGTCAGACAAGATAACTTTCAGGATTCCAACAGTTTCCTTCTCCTCAACCACTTTCAGTAAGGTCCCCTCTGGATTTCCTTGACTCTCTGCCTCTTCTTCTTCTTCAGACAGTGCCACATACGTCCATTCCGGTGACCTATACTTCTGGTTGGGCTTTCTGATTCTCTTGATCTCCTCTGGTTCCTTTGTTTCTTTTCGTTCTTCTTCTTTCGCTTGATTTTGGCTTGACACCTCGTTCACCTATTCAGCTTTCGATGAGTTCACTCGTGTCAGTCTATATCTCAGCCTCTTTATCTTATTAGGCCAAAGATCTCCTCTTACACTTCTTTTCTGTTTTACTTCTTTATTGTTCCTTTCTCCAATCCAAGTTCTCTTTCTCAGAACTCGACCCTCTGGTATCTCATTCTCACTCTCATCCGATTCTGTCTCTTTTGCCTCTTGTTCATCAACAATTCTTTCTTTTACCACAATCTTCTTCTCCACCGATTGAAATTTCCCTACTACTGTCCCTCCTCGGGTCTCCGACACGCAATCTTCTTGCTGTCTACTTGTCCCTTCACCTAGCTTATCATGAATATTCCCTACACCTCCTCGGGGTTCTTCCGCAATCTGTCCCTCTCTATCTTCTTCTGACCCTACTTCTTCAAGAATTATCTCAGATGGATTTCTCTCAACTTCCTCATTTGACTCAGGTATAGTCTCTGTGGAATCGCTCTTTTCTTTTCTTTCTTTCTCTTTGTCTTTTCCACTGCTAGTTAGAACTTCAGGCCATTTTCCAGACTCTGAACTCTCTCCTGAGGTTTGCAATGTTCCTCTTGAAACTTCCTCTGGTAAGAAAAAAGAATCTCCTGACTCTCTTTCTGACTCTCTTTCCCCCCTTTCAGGATTCTTTTTTCTTCTCAATGTTTCAGTGTCTGCATCATCACTGGAATCTGACTCTTCAAAGTACTCTTTCCCAGTCCCATCCTTTGGATTTGGAACTCTCAGAGTATGACTTGCATGAATCCAGTTCTTCACTCCTGCACACTTTACAGTAGTCGTCGTAGTCAGAATGACTTGTCTTGGCCTTCCCCACCTTGGAACCAAGCAATTTCTTCTTCTGTGCACTTTTATTCTCACCCAGTCTCCTGGGCTCAGATCATGGGCTGCCTTCTTTTCAAGTGTGGTGGGGTCTTCTCCAACCTGGTGAAACACAGAATGAACTGCGTCAGCCAGGCCTTTACAGTAATCCAAAATCTTGTCATCAGTTATAGTCATCAGCTTGTTGACAGGCACGAATGCATGTCTCATTGCACGTCCCATTATTATTTCATGTGGACTCAACCCCGTAGTTCTGTCTGGAGTAGATCTAATAGTCATCAATACTAGAGGCAAGACATCAGGCCATTTCATTCCAGTGGCTAAACACATCTTGCCAATTCTGTTTTTGATTGTACCGTTCATCTGTTCAACAACGCCAGAAGCCTCTGGTCTGTATGCACAATGTAGCTTCTGCTGTATACTCAATGCTTCACAAATTAAACTCATGAGTTTATTATAGAAGTGTCCTCCTCTGTCTGACTCAATTGTCACTGGGAACCCGTACCTAGGTATCAACTCTCTTAACAGCAACTTGGCCACTGTTATTCCATCATTTCTCCTAGTTGGATATGCTTCCACCCACCTTGAGAACAAACAGACTACCACTAGAACATACCTCAATCTATTGACTTGGGGCATTTCAATGAAATCTATTTGCATTCTGGTAAAAGGACCTCCTTCTCTGCCTATTGTTCCTAGGCTCACCACTGTTTTCTTTCCAGTATTGAATTGCTGACAAATCAAACATCTTTGACAGATGCTCTCTGCTATCAACCTGAACTTTGCATTGTACCAGGTCTGCTTAAAGGATCTAATCATAGCATCCCTCCCCAGGTGTCCCTGGCCATGATACATTCTCGCCATTGTTGACAACATAGCATTTGGCATGACTGGTCTTCCATCCCTATAGATCCATACATGATCCTTTTCTCTTGGTGCACAACCTGCCTTGATCCAATCTTTCATTTCCTCATCTCCTGCTTCATCCTGCAACTGCCTCACCTCTTCCCATGTTTCCATCACATTAGTAAACATCACAGAACAAAAAGACATTTCCTTCTCTTTTCCCCTGTTAATGGAATGATTGTTCCTTGCACAATACTGTGCTATGTCATTTGCAAACCTGTTCCCAAGAGTAACGAAGTCATCACCCTGTCCATGAGCAGCACATTTTACAACTGCTAACTCTTTAGGCAGCTGTATCGCCTCAAGCAATTTCCCAATCACTTCAGCATTCTTTATAGGAGTTCCACTCGAGGTCAGGAAACCTCTCTGTAGCCAAAGTTGGCCAAAGTCATGAACAACTCCAAATCCGTACTGACTATCAGTCATTCCAGTCACTCTCACATTTCTTCCAATCTTGCAAGCTTTTGTCAGTGCCACCAATTCCGCTACCTGAGCAGATTGAACTCCTTTCAAAGGTGAAGCTTCCATAACTTCTGAAACTTTACACACCGCATATGCAGCACTCAGCACACCTTCTTCTGTTCTCAGACATGATCCATCCACAAACAACACATGATCACTCTCAGGCAGTGGCAGATCTCTTATGTCTGGTCTCGGTTTTGTACAGTAATCAAGCACATCTAAGCAATCATGATCAACATCATCTCTCACACTCACATTTTCAGCATTTGGCAAAAGTGTTGCTGGATTCACATTCACACATCTCTCAAGAGTCACATTTGATTCTCCCAGAATGATTTTCTCATATTTAGTCAGCCGACTATGTGACATATATTGAGTTCTGCTTCTTGTCAAAAGAATTGCCACATCATGAGGTACGAACACCCGTACAGGATATCCCATTATTATACCCTCACTCTGTTCCAAGCTTCTGCATGTAGCAGCTACTGTTTTCAGGCAACCTGGTAAACCCACAGCTACTGGGTCAAGTGTTGATGAGAAGTACGCAATTGGCCTCCTCAGACGTCCATGTTTCTGGATTAACACTGAAAGTGCACATCCATTCCTCTCACTACAGTACAGCTCAAACTCCTTCTCATAGTCTGGCATTCCTAGAGCAGGGGCTTCACATAATCTGCTCTTTAATTCTTCGAATGCTGCCATTTGTTCTGCATTCAATTCCAATGGGTCTTTTACTTCACTTTTGGTTAATTTAATCAGTGGCTTTGCTATCAGGGAAAAGTTACTTATCCACTGACGACAATAACCTACCATTCCCAGAAACATTCTCACTTCTCTCTGGGTCATTGGAGCTCTCATTCCTCTTATAATTTTGATCCTGTCAATGGTCACTTTTCTTAGACCTTTTTCAATATTATGTCCAAGATAATGCACTTCTTTTTTGCAAAATTGCAATTTGGCTGGAGATACCTTTAATCCTCCATCAGCCAGATGATTCAATAAAGCTATGGTATCTACTTCACAGGCTACACGTGTCTTCGATGCCACAAGTAGGTCATCGATATATTGTACTAGTACTGAGCTTTCAGGCATGGTCAGACTTTCCAAGGATTTCTTCAGCAACTGATTGAATATAGAAGGACTCTCTGTATACCCCTGTGGGATTCGGCACCATGCCAAAATACGCTGTCCAAACCGAAATGCAAAAATCGGCTGGCTGTCATGATGCAATGGAATTGAAAAGAAAGCATGACACAAATCAATTACTGTGTACCATTCAGCATCATGAGGAATCTGATACAAAATCACTGATGGATTTGGCACAATGGGACAGCACGATACCACAATTTTGTTAACCTTTCTCAAATCTTGTACTATTCTGAACTTCCCATTAGGTTTCCTCAGTCCCATTATAGGTGAATTACATGGGCTACTCAGTAACTCTCTCAAGACACCTTGGTGAATCATTTTGTCAATTATAGGTGTTATTCCTTCAATTATATCTGGTGTCAGTCTGTATTGTGGGATATTAGGATAAGAGATTCCCTATTTCACTGTAATCTTTACTGGATCTACATTATTCATCAATCCCACATCTTCTCCAGTAAAATCCCAAACTGCTGCTTTTACTGTGTCTCTCAATTCTTGAGGCAAGTCATCTGGATTAAAGACAGCATATGTTCCAACGATCTCATTGTCTCTATTATCTAGAGTTACTCTGTATAAGACATCCTCATCCGGTGTCTCAAAGGCTATTCCATCCGGAGTACAAAAAATTGTGCAATTCATTTTACACAACAAATCCCTACCTAACAAGTTCACTGGACTAGTGTCACACACTACAAACCTGTGCATGTATGAAAATTTCCCTATCCTTACCCTTACTGGTTCAGTAAGACGAGTCTTAATCTGTGTATTAGATACACCAACCACTTGGATTGCTTCGTCCGAGAGAGGAAGATTTCTTATATCTGCTGACCTGACAGTTGATCTCGTCGCTCCTGTGTCTACTAAAAAAGTAACACTTTCCCCATTTATTTTCCCATCTACAAATGGTCCTGCCTGGTCTATTTCTAGAGTTGCTCCACGTATGCACTCTTCCTCCTCTCTTCGGCACTGTCAGAAGTCCCCTTCAGACTCACTCCCCTCATTCTTTAGCCAGTATTGTTGTACTGGATTTGTACGTCTCGGTTTGTTTACCTGTTCTTCATTGTAGAATCCCGAGTCTTGATTGTATTTCTGGGATCCTCTGTTCTGTGGCAAAGGGGGTTTTGGCTCTTGATTCTGCTGCTTGAGATCCTTCTGCTGTTGCTGCGGATGATTACACCCTCCGTTCTGCACCTGTTGATTCAAGGATTGATTGTCATTATTCACTAATGGTGGATTCGTACACTCGGATCTCCAGTGCCCTAATTTTCCGCAGTTGTGGCACGGAAACTTTTTCTTCGCCTCCTCAATGTTCCCCTTTCCTTTTCCTGTACCATATCTGGGCCTATTTCCTGGATTATTTGCTTGTTCAACCAGCTGTGCTTCTTGTCTTTCTGCAACCTTCACCTGTGCCCACATCGCTTTTTCCTTCAGCTTTCTTTGTTTCGCCTCAATTTCATCACTGAAGTACTTCGCATGTCTCAAGATCTCATCAATCTTCTTACTCTGCCAATCAACTATGTGTTCTCGTATCATTTCACTGATTTCAGGTCGCAAGCCATATACAAATCTGTATACAAAATGACTCAAATCCTTATCACCCAGATGTTCATCTCCACTGAACTGTTTAAAAGCCAGTATTAACCTTTCATAAAAAGCATGAACTGATTCTTTTACTTCCTGATGTGTTCGATCTATCTTAACCCAATCTATCTCTTTAGGAGGTACTTTATTCTTCAAGAATACTATGACCTGTTCGTATTTTTTCATAACCTCTGGGTCTGGAGCTCCTGTTCTTTGATCTCTCGGGTATTCTTTAGTGGGCCAATCTATGACTATTTTACACTCTGCCCACAAGTCTGCTGGAACAATTATATCAAACAGACTATTCAGGTCAATCCACAGCACTTTTGACAATTTCACAAACCTATTAACCTGCCTATACCACTCCACAGGCTTCTCTCTCAGTCGAGGGAAATCATTTGTAAATGACAAAATATCCTGCCTAGTCCATGGGACATGTACATATCCTCCTCCAGGAATCTCTCTCATAGGATAAGCATCCACTGTTTTTTCCTTTTCTCTCATAGGAAATGCTGAGTAAGTTCTGTCCACTGTATCTTCTCTTTTCTTATACCTTCTATCCTTCCACTTTTCCACATCTCCCCATTTTCGCAATAATCCAATCATTTCCTTAATCTGCCCTGTTCGGCCAACATCATTTAGATTCTCAATATCCTTATCCGTAAAATCCACTCGGTAAGGCTTCTGTAAAGCTTTCACCTTGTCCATGTCAATTCCCATTTCACTCGCTATTCCTCTTAACCTGTCATGTGTATTCTTAGCCCTCCATGTGATACTTTTGCACATGAATAACAACTCTCCATCATGATGATTTTTTAACGTTTCTGTAGGAATTGTTCCCACTATAAGCTCCTCCAATTCCATACGCAACCTAGCTACATCAATTGCCTGAGAATCTTTATCCTTCCTTTGAAGAGCCTTCAACCAATCATTCAAAACCTCAGCCGTTATTCCTGTAGATTTTTCTGTACTCACTTGCTCTGTCATCCTCTTTGGTTCCAAAATTGATCCTCCCATCACAATATTTCTTTCCACACAACCAGTATTCAATCCTGAATTAGGCTGTACATTTAACTCTCCACCACATATGGTATGTCTCAACTGATTTTCTCCCGTCCTCATTCGTGACTGTTCTGGAGAACTAACCAGTCCATTTCCTACATATGGAACTGTTAAACCACTTTCACCCATTCTTTCCTTATCAAAAATAGGCATAACCGGACCTATGGTTACAGGCACTGTAACAGCTTCTAGATTCTTAGTCAATTCCCTGATTTTCTCTGTTAACTCAAATGTTGTTCTTGCTAATGCTCTTGTTTTTTCATCCTCAATTCCATTCTCTCTTTCTCTCTCTCGCTCTCTCTCTCTTTCCCTTTCCGCGAAAGAGCTACCACTTTTCAGATCAGGTGTCACAACTTCTGTTTTTATAATTTGCAAAGTATCTCTCATTGGGGTAACAACTGGTGTTCTCACTTCTGGTTCTTGTCTATATGGAGGTGGTCTTTTATAGATCATGTCATCCAAGACTTCATCCTCATATTCATTAGCCCCATACCTTCTCAATTCTGTATCATGTACCTTTTCCGTACCTTTCCTCCCTTCTGCTTCATCAACAGTTCTCATAGGATATAGTCTCTCTGTCATACTAGCATCTCGCCATCTCCTCATTCGATCATGATGAGTTTCACGATCATATTTCCTCCCAAACATGTACCTATAATTACCTCCACTCCTCTGCTTTTCTCGCTCATGCACCTCATCTTCCCATTCTACCAATGCCTCGAACTGTGTCGGCCTTTGTCTGGGCTCTAGACTCATCATTCTTTCCCGTAAATTTCTCAACACGGCCAGATTAAATGAACCATGTTCCGGGAATGCTAGAACACCATCTTCTCCAGTGTACTTAGCCCAATTGTCTAACCAAATACAGGTATGATACCCATATTTCGCAACCATGAAGGATGCAGGGGTTCTTGTCGGAGGTAGTAACTCACCTTCTCTAGTTATTATATCCTTATCCTTGTCAAACCATTTTTTAATTTTACTGAGCAAGGATTTCTTTTTCTTTTCCTCTGTTTGGTAATACATTTTTGCGTTTACCACAACCCTCTAGTCCTCTCTACAACTGTACGATCTTTTACGATCTTTTGTCCAATAACAGCGCGATCCACACTAACGCACCAATCCCGGAGCGTCTACGTCACCCTGTACTTCTTCCAAATTCTGCGCGGCTCACACCAATGCACCAATCACAGTAAAAGCACTGTTCTAACCCACTGTCCAATCACAGCGCGGTGTTTTCTGACGTCAGCAGTCACTGCAGTCACTTCTACTCCTGTCTCCTGTCACTCGTCTACCCCTCCTTTACAAAACCTTCTTGGTAGACTTTGTTTCAGATTCTACAAATCTATTAGTTACAACATATAAACATCTCCATTGTCTGCTCCGCTAACCAAAGAATAGTAAAGACCTTTCCCACGAAAATCCCGCTTCTCTCTAGAACAGCGCTCACCTCTGCTCTACTACAGAATTGTTACTTTCGTTGACACAGTAGCACATCCCTCTACTCTGCCCTTCTAACATGCATCCATTAACTGTTTCCTCCCGGAATGCTCCTAACAGTTTCACAATCAACTAAATGCTCATACATTCACGCACTTTCACACCAGAAAATGTAACACATTCACACAGAATCCTGTCTTTCCCGAGAACAGCGAACAATCTGTCCTACTACAGAATTATAACATACGTTAACCAAGCAGCGCTTACCTCTGCTTTGTCCTTCAAACAAACTCAGAGAATACCTATTACCTTCCCAGTGATAAGCGTTAACGGCAATCCCAAAAGGATCCCTGATACCTAAGACCAGAACTTCACAGATAACCTTCGCAACCATACACACTTCTCTTATACAGAAAATATGTCTCTAGTAGTAACACACGACGATGTCACTGAATCGAACCCAGACAATGCGATGCGCAACTTCAATTGTCACACGCTTTTCCCTGCATTCGTACAGGGCCAACAATCCCGCCTTTCCCGAGAGCAGCACTCACTTCCTTGTGCCCTACTACGGAACTGAACTGTCACCGACTCTCTACGTTCCAGAAGCCGTACACACTACATATAACTCAATATGACTTCAACATTTAGTATTAGTACATGTATCAACATCAATCAATAAATCCAAAAGCCTATGTACAAGCAATCTATCAGATCAAGACAATAATCAAAACCATCATACTGATACCAGGAAACTGCTGCAGATCAGAGCTTATAAATTCCCCCTACTTCCACGGACAGAGTAATTTCACAGTCATGCGCACATACACTCATCATACGCTGGTGGGCCCATTACACCAACATTCATTCTATTACTCTATCCACACTGAATATAAGAGAGAACTCCTTAATCAATCTGCACCTAATTGGAGGTAAATGCAACCAAATTGAATTATCTTGAGTCTTGATATAAACAATTAAACACATCTGAGATATCAATAACATGACAAAGAAATAACCACCCGACACTGTAATTCAAACAAGAATTATTTTATCTAAATTAATTCATATGAAAGCCATTTAATTGCAAAATCATTATTCTCATATTTACCTATTCTGGCTAAATGTCGTACTCTAAGTCAGGACAAGTCTCTCGGCAAGGAATTAAAGTCTCTCAAGCTGTCGTGTAGAGTCACCGTCCTCTCAGTCAGCATCGATCCTCTTGAGCATAAGTTCAGGAAGAAGTGACCCAAGACCCTCTCTAGTCTAGTAATATTTATACTAAAATCTACATACTAAAAGTTACAAACAAACTCTAAAACGTCCGTTGAGCAGGAAAGGATGTCAGCTTGCAACATTAGAAAAATCTCCGCTCTTGGATATCTCGAAATTCAAAACAGGGAAATAGGAAGTCCAAAACTAATTTGTAACATCCATGGATGCCCTTCTTCGGAATTGTATCACTCGCGGTGAAGCCACCACAAGTTTATCAAAATGTTTATTTGTGACAAAAGTTCTCTACCAAGGATAACTGGCGGTCATCCCAGAGTTGTCGTCTTTTTCATAACTTTTAGTTCAGGCAGAGGCCGAGGTCACAATCAGCGAGGCCTCGCTTCATATATCATCTACTCAAATGCAGGCTGTAGATGTCGGCCATTTTCTTAGCAGGCCATAATGGACAACTTAATTAAAAAGAAACACAAAACATCGTTACTACATTGTATTGATTATACAGTGTTAATTCCCACTAATACCCTTATGTGTATGTATTTATCTAGCCATTTGCAACATAAAAAAGCATTAAAGCATATTAATTTAAAGCGCAATCACATAACAAATATCACATAAGCCACACTTATTTAATTAATTTGCTCACCAACATAGTTCACTTATTAATTTAGCCATGCAATTGCATTCCCACGTATAATTCTTTCATTGGTAAGGTTGATTAATAAAAAACTCGACAAAACTCAGTACTTAATAATTAATCATTAGTAATTTAATTATGACATACAAAAAAATATAAACTGATGTTTGGGTTTAAGTAGAAAACCCTGCTCCAGCATAACCACCCCTGAAAAATAGAGTAGAGCCTCAACATAAAGGAAATTTTTTCAGCGTTAAAGGTGAAAAGGTTCCGGCAATCAGTGTGTTAAAACCTCTTTTGGGCACTTAGAGAAAGGCTTTACTGTTACTGGGCATGTAAGAGCAGGTACCGGCAATCAGTATGTTTTTAAACATGTAAATCATGCGTGCGGGTCTATTTTGTTGAAAGTTCTTTAATTTTCTGTTTCAATAAGGCCGCGTTGCTAAGGCCGCGGTGCTAGGATGCTTCTGGGAGGCCGCACAGGATGGTCAGGGAAACAGAGGGCGTGATGCATCACTATGAGTTCAGCTATGTGGTGACGAGGGGCTTCTTCTTGACGTAAAGTTAGAAGACAATGTCGTTTGATATAATGTGCTACGAGGCATCGGCGTGCGCGAGCAATCCGGATGAGCAATCCTCCTGAATCTTCATGAGGGTCAGAGTCAAGCATGAGGGAATGGTGGGCATGAGGATGAAGGTAACTGACACATTTTCAAGTTCTTTAAATTCTTGAAAAACATTAAAACTTTTGCCGGAACAGAGATTTTAGTGAACACATGGGAGGATATACATTTCCTGCATAAATCACGCAAACAGTACCTTATATTTTGGTTGTGTTAGGACATTTCAAAATCAATCTGATGTAGAGATTCGCGCTTGACACTCTGATGTAGAAGCAGGGCTCCTTTTCTCGCCAGCTCGTCGCCAGAGTAAATGTAAATCCAGTATTTGTAAAGCGCGAACAGCTATCCAAAGGCATCCCGGGCTGGGGGCCGTCGGGAAGCTTAAGCAAGCTATTGCCCAGAGTCACATGGTGCTGGGCTGACCTGCCGCCAGTGCCCGGGATCAAATCGTGAGCCCCAGATTCCAGCGTCAGTCACCCAGGCCCCGGCGCCACACTTCTTCCCTTAGTGTAAAGAAGTACTCTTGATCCGGAGATAGTAAGCAACTTCATCTTTACTCATAGATTATATCTATAACACGAAAGTCCTATCCACAGGCCCTCCAAGGATCAGTGAGCACTAGGATTCTCTCTTAACACTCCAGAACAAAGAACACAAAGAATAGAACCTATATGGTTAACCTGTCTCTGCAGAGACAGCTAAAACTATAACTACTACAATTTCCATATTAGATTGCATTTTATAGCTTTTTTATCTTAATGTTATTGCGTTATTCACCAACCTCTAAGCTATGTATTTGAATTCATTGTTTATTTTTCTTTTTTATGACTGTAATCTTTATTATTCTTTACAGTTCAAATAAAAAATAGTTCAATGAAAACATGACTATAACTTTAGAATTTCTAACGCTTCTGTAGTTTATTGTTTGTTTGGGTTTCTATAAAAAGAATACATAAAGTTTCCCTAACTATAACTAAGCTTTAAACTTTGTTTTTCTCATTCAATACATATATATTTTTGATCACTTTCCACGATTGCTCACAAAGCTCTTTCAAACGATACGAAACAGACACAAATGCAGGATTGTTGTTGGTGTTTCTTCTGTTTATTTGGCTTCTGCTATCTCGTGTTTCGGCCTCTCAGCCGCCTTGGTCACATGACATGCACGTGTCATGTTGTTCACTTTATGTTCCCCAATTCATGAATAGCAAAGCAACACTTACATAAGTCAAAATCATAGCGGTGCTTGGTAATGATAATTTCACATTAACCACAATTCATTCAAAATATATGCCTTTTCATATATATAAAGGGCATAGATCTCAGAGATTTTTCTCACTGTGTGTTTTGTTTGCAGGCAAAGTAAATCTATATCAGTGCATATACTCTGATAGTCTTCCACAAGGCCAGTGCCCTCGGGGTATTGTCGTTCCAGTTTCAGTGTGATACCAATTTTTATAATACATTCTTATAAAAGAAATTTGGGATCAATGTTTCTCATACTGATTCACAGTATTTCTTTTGTTTCATTTTTTTCCATTCCCACAGGTCTGTAGTACCATTTTCAGTTTAAAAATCTTGTCATTCCTGTGATAAGTTGTATATAAACAATAATGTTCAATATTTCAGTTCTGGCTCATTGATAACTGGCAAGTGCTATACTACCGTATTGTTCTGCACATCACAATTTCTGTTCTTACAGGCTAGTGCCTTATTCAACCAGTATCTGATCTCCCTTTTCTAAAGGAGGTTAAGTAACTACCAGATGGGTATAATATACCTATAATAGTTACTGCCATTATATATTATTATCATACCCCCCCAAAATACTTACAATCTCCACATAATTGCTACAGCAGAATGTGGTTAAATCTAGAATACATATGTCATGAGCCCTATATTAACACTTACCCTGCTTATTCAAAATTGGGCATTCTGGTGTTTTAATGTCCTGAGATCTTTCTCCAAAGTAACCTATACTATTCAAAGATAGAAAGGACAAATAAATTCAAAATAAACACAAAATAAAATTAGCAGATATACCACACTAGGGACAAAATAGATAAAAAGGAGGACGGTATGGAAAGGGAGATCAGTTGGGAAACTAGTAGTTAGCTATACCTAATGGGAAACAGCCTCTTAAACGCAACCGTTACAACGCATGCAATTACATTGCATGCCGTTGCAACGCAAAAGGTGTGCAGCAGTGAGACGAAGGTGTTGGTTTTAACTCCTTCACCTTCCCTACTGTTGCACATACTGGAGTTGGAATAGAAAATTAATCTATTCCAACTTCCAGCACTCCCCCGAAAGAAAGTCGGGGGAAAATGTTACGTTGTAACGGCATGCGATGTAATGGCATGCGTTGTAACGTCACATATTCATACCAAATATATCTTCTGTCTGCCCACCTCATTAGAGGCTTGAAGAACAAGTTACTTACCTTCGGTAATGATTTTTCTGGTGGATACAGTATCTGCCTGTGGATTCCTCAACTTTTGAATAGAATCCCACAGCAGTCCCACTCCCGGAGGAGGGTGTCAACCCTTCTATACCAAAAAGTCCTGCAGGACAGAGCGCGCAAAATGGCCCTCCCTCCTCATTTTGGAATCCAAGCAATAATGCTTTGCGAAAGTGTGGAGGGAGGCCCAAGTCGCAGCCTTACAAATGTCCACTACAGGAACACCCCTGGCCAAAGCAGAAGTGGATGACTTAGCTCTGGTTGAATAAGCTTTAATACCTTCAGGCGGTTCCTTACCAGCAAGGGCGTAGCAAATCTTGGTGCACAAGATGATCCACCTGGAAACAGTGCGCTTGTGCACAGCCTTGCCCTTTATGCATCCAACATAGCCCACAAAGAGCTGATCGTCCAATCGCAAGTCTTTAGTCCTATCCAAATAAAAGCTCACCGCTCTTTTTGGATCCAGGCGGTGAAGTCTCTCCTCCTCCTTGGAAGGGTGAGGGGGAGGATAAAATAAGGGAAGAGTAATGGACTGTTCTAGATGGAAGGGAGTAACCACCTTAGGCAGAAAAGCAGCCCTGATCCCGAGGACCATCCTTTCTGCATGTATGGTCAAAAACGGGGGTGTTGAACTGAGAGCCTGAAGCTCACTCACCCTCCTTGCTGAGGTAATAGCCACAAGAAAGACCGTTTGAAAAGACAGAAGCCTCAAAGGACATCTATGTAAGGGTTCAAACGGGGAAACCATCAAGAAAGTCAAAACAAGATTTAAATCCCATTGAGGCATAACAAAGGGAGTAGGCAGAAACCTATTGGTAAGGCCCTTAATATATCTCAAAACAATAGGAGATTTAAGTAAAGACGGCTGATCCGGCAAACAAAGAAGTGCTGATAAAGCCGACAAATAGACCTTAACAGTGGCCACAGCACAACCCTGCTGGGCCAAAAACAGCGAAAACTGAAGAATATCTGACAAGTGGGCCTTTAAAGGATCAATGGATCTCTCTCCACACCATTTAACAAAATTTAGACCACCTGGAAGAATAAATAGACTTATTAGAGCGTCGCCTGGATGATAAAATAACATCCACCGCATCCTTCGGGAGAGAGAAGGAACTCAGATTGCCCCGTTCAATCTCCAGGCATGAAGGTGCAGGCTCTGGAGGTGGGGGTGTAGAACCAGCCCCAGCGACTGCGAGAGGAGGTCTTCCCTGAGAGGGAGATGGAGCGAAGGGTGCAATGAGAGGTGAAGTAGATCTGTGTACCACACTCTTCTTGGCCAATCCGGAGCAATCAATATAACTTGGGCCCAATCTTGGTGAATCTTTCTCAGAACCCGAGGAATCAAGGGTATGGGAGGAAACGCGTAAAGGAGTTGTGAGCTCTAATCCAATTGAAACGTGTTCCCCAGCGCCCCATGCATCGGATACTGGAGGCTGCAGAACAATGGGCAGTGCGCGTTCTCGTGACTGGCAAACAGGTTCAACCAAGGAGACCCCCACATCTGGAAGATGTGATGGACCACCTCCAGATGAAGCCGCCACTCGTGATCGGCCAAGTAATGGCGACTGAGACTGTCCGCATGAACATTCAGCACTCCTGCTAGATGATTTTCAAACACACAAATCTCTTGGCCCTGAGCCCAGGACCAGAGTCGCAGAGCCTCTCAACAGAGACGAAATGACCTCACACCTCCCTGTTTGTTGATGTACCACATCGCAGTAGTGTTGTCCATCAGGACCTGAACTGACTGTCCGCGAAGGGAAGGAAGGAAAGCCTTTAGTGCCAAATGTATCACATGCAATTCCAGAAGGTTTATGTGAAACAACCTTTCCTCTGGAGACCAAAGACCTTTGACTGCCAGATCCCCCAGATGATCACCCCACCCTAGAGTGGAGGTATCCGTGACCACTGTGGCCACCGGCGGAGGAAACTGAAAGGGTTTTCCTAGAGACAGATTGCCCTGCACACTCCACCAAGACAGCTCCACTCCCTGAGATCTCCGTTGTGTTGATACCACTGCCTGCGGAGGCACCACTGGAGTGCCCTCATGTGTCAGCGTGCATGGCTGACCAACAGTATGCAGGAAGCGAACAGACCGAGCAGGCGAAGAACCTTCAGGACCGGAACAACCGCTGCATCGTAAAACAAGGGAATCATCTCCTGAATGTCGGAAATTCTTTGTGGAGGTGGAAAAACTCGACACACAGTAGTATCCAGTACCGCCCCTATGAACAGGTTGCGCTGAGATGGCACCAGGTGAGATTTGGGCATATTTATTGAAAAGCCCAAGTTGAACAACAGCTGAGTTGTTACTCACAGATGATGAAGCACCATCTCTGGCGACTCCGCTTTGAGCAGCCAGTCGTCCAGATAAGGGAAAACTGGAATCCCCGACCTCCTGAGATAAGCTGCCACCACTGCCATCACCTACGTGAAGACTCGAGGAGCAGTAGTAAGACCAAACGGTAGGACCGCAAACTGGTAGTGCTGCAACCCTACCGTAAAACGGAGATACTTCCTGTGCGACTTCATGTTGGGGATGTCAAAATAGGCATCCTGTAAATCGATCGACACCATCCAGTCCTCTTGCTGCAGCGCCAGAAGAACCTGAGTAATGGTCAGCATCTTCAATTTCTCCTGTTTCAGGTAAAAATTAAAGGCCCTGAGGTCCAGAATCAGACGTAACCTGCCATCCTTTTTGGGGATCAGGAAATATCAGGAGTAGCATCCCTGACCCCTTTCCTGCTCCGGAACCACCTCCATCACACCTTTTTGTAATAAAGCAAGGATCTCCTTCTGTTGAAGAAGCAAATGGTCCTCTGAACAAAAAACTTGGCAAGGAGGGTAAGGAGGAGGAAATTCCCAAAAGTGAAGGAGGTACCCATTCTCTACAAGGTTTAAAACCCAAATGTCTGATGTGACCGATTTCCAACCCTCTAGAAAGTAAGACAACCGACCCCCTACAGGACCCGTAGGAAGGGGAATCTAGGGTTGCTTTCCTGCATAACCAGGGGGAGCAGGGGAGGTAGAATAGGAGGAGGAGAGATTGTGGGCCGACCCACGTTGGCGACCGCTGGTTCTTCCTCTATAGGACTTATAAAGAGAATTTTGCTGCTGTTGCTGCTGAGGTTGTCACAAGCTACGAAAGGAGGACCTTCCAAACCCTCGATACTTCCTATAACCAAACTCCCTTGACTGGGTTTGTAATCCTAAGGATTTTGCTGTGGCATTGCTATTTTTGAACCTTTGAAGAGCATAATCAGCCTTCTCCCTGAAATGTTTTGAACCATCAAAGGGCAAATCAAGAAGGAGAGCCTTTACGTCTGGGGAAAAACCAGAGGATTTAAGCCAAGCCTGTCTCCTGGTAACTCTGGAGGAACTCATAACCTTGGCCACCCAATGAGCCATATCCAGGCCAGACTGTATAACCTGTCGAGCAGCAGCCTGAGCATCCGACAGACCTCCATAACATTTCCCAGCTCTTCATCAAGCAAATTGCACACCAATTGCTTAGCCGAATCCATCAATGCATGTATGTATAACGTTCCAACAAACAGGTAGCATTTGTTGATTTTAGTGCCATGCTAGAGGAAGAAAATACCTTTTTAGCCGATTGCTCCAACTTTCTCTCAGGTGCCTGACGAAATGCGCCTGAAGATTGTTTTGAACAGGACGCCTGCCCCACCAAACTTTCCGGAGATGGATGTGTAGAAAGAAAGGGAGGGTCCCCTGGAGCAGATTTATTCCTCTTTGCCACAGATTTAGATACAGCAGGAGACGAGAGCGGTTTACGCTACATTGCTCAACTATCGAAGAAGGCGAATGCAAAACTTCAGTGAGCAAATTCGGCTTATATTCAGCAGTAGGTAGTTGCAAGTCTAAAAGCTCCGCAGCCTTTCTGATAACAGTATGATATGGAGCTACCTCTTGAGCTGGAGAAGCCCTCGAAGTAGAAAGCTCCCACTCTAGGGAGGTGTCCAGGCCACTTGCCTCCTGAATTCCTTTGAATTCATCGACATATTCCTCTATCTCACCCTCTTCAACCTCCTCTCTCTGATACTGTTCTTCCTCCAAAAGTCTCTGTGCCTCTCTCCTCGAGCGAAACCTCGGTTGCTGTGTCGGCGGCACCACATGCGGCACCGACAACTCCGGAGCCGGCATCGAAGGAGGATCCTAAGGCGGAATCGGTGCCGTACGAGCCAAAGAGTAAGGCCCACCAGACGGCGCCAGGGACTCCATATACGGCGTTGAATATCTCGGATCCGGAAACTGCTATGACGGCGCCACCGGCATGAAATGCACCAAGGGTGCTTGGGCATAATGCTGAGGCACGCTCAAATTGAAGGCCAGCGGACCCACGGGACCCAAAAGTGCTCCGAAGGGGAAGGCTGCCTTGGCAAATACTTCATACATTGCATTTAAAAAATGCGTTGGATCCGAACCTGGAGCAGGAAATTGAGGATATGGAGTCGAGTCAGCATCCACACGAGGAGCATCCGATGTTGGAACAGCTGAATCCACTGGCGGAGCCACAGGTTCAGCTTCGTGTACAGGAGAAGGATCATCATGAACTGGCAAGTCCTCTGAGTCCGGTGAACCCCTCTGCGTCGGTGACCGCGCCAGAGTACCTTTTGGAGAAGGCGATCTTTCCAGAGTCACCGGAGGAGATGGCGAAGGCGAAGGAGACACAAAGTCTTTCTGACGACGTCAAGGAGCCAGAGAAGGTGACATCAAATCTTCCCCTTTGACGAACGGCACCAAGAGCCATGTCTCCTCTTCTTCTTGTGCTTCCTCGACTTCGAAGTATGCAAAGTCGACAACTTCGACTTTGATCTTTTACTTCCTCTCCTTTCCTTCTTTGCTTTTGCCACAAAAGCTTGGCCTCCCATTCTTTTAGAGCCTTTGGGTTCATTTTACCACAGCAGGAACAGCCCTCCATGTCGTGATCCGACATCGAACACCACAAACAGTCCTCAAGGGGGTCAGTGATAGACATATGACCCCACATTCTCTACAGGGCTTAAATCCTTACTTCCTCGAAGACGCCATCGCAAAGCAACAGTTAAAACTGAAGAGACAACAAAGTAACTCAACACAGTATGGAGAATCCCCAAAAAACGGTACGCATCGACGGCGCGGTAAAAAGGGAACTGACGTTATCATGCCGATGAGGCTCTCTTATGGCTCCGGTGACGTCATGCGGAGAATCGAGCGGAGCCGTAGCATTGTGACAACCTCGTCGGCGTGGGGAGCTAAGAAAAAGTTTCCGCGGAATGCTGGTGCAGGGGATATTTAAAAGGTGAGGAATCCACAGGCAGATGTATCCATCAGTATGTAATTCTTTGTCTTGATTCAATCCATTTGGTGTTTTGCAGTCTAATTTTAGAAAATATCTCATCTCCGTTTCTCTTAATGATCTAGTCTGATCTCCCCTCTTCCACTAGTAGGTACTGCATCAATGACAAAGTACTTGATTTGTTTCCAGTCCTTCTGGTGGAACATTTCACAGTGGCATGCCACATGATAAGTATTATCACTGTTGGTAATTACTCTCATATGTTGTAGTATTCTTTTATGCACTGGAAATGTTGTGCCACCGACATACCTTAACTTACAGGTGCATATTAGAACGTATATTGCGAATTCTGTTTTACTGTTGTACAACCCCTTGATTTTTATTGCTCTTGTATCAAAAGGTGTTGCATACGTTGTAGTGTTTTGGCCTATAGCATAAGCCCTACACTGTGTGCAATTTCTGAAACCAGATTGAGGGACTAACCAACTTAGTTCCCATCGTGTTTCCGTCATGTCATCCTTCAAAGATGGTGCCCTCCTGTACATTATCAGGGGATTCTTAGGTACCAACTTGCCCACAACCGGTTCTAATCTAACTGGATGCCAGTTTTCCTCATCAGTGTTATTAATTCTTTCTATTGGCTATTATGGGGGGTTATGAATCTTAATGCTGTTGGTACTTCATTTTTTTTTTTTTTATGATTTAGGAAACAAGATTTCTTCCCTGGTTTTTCTGTTGGTCGTAATTCGGGCAGCCTTTACTGCTGCTGCATCTTATCCCCTCTGCTCAAACCTACTCTCCATTTCATTCTGGCATTTTTTCAATTCAAAACTTTTGCAACAATTTCTTATGGCACGTGTGTAGTGCCAGAGGCAGCTCCCATGGATTGGGGCCATTTAATGACCTTTGACTACCATTGTTTTGATTTATTCTAGCTTGAATGTACAACCTAATTTTTTCTGCTTGTGCATTTTCCTTGAAGATTTCTTTTGTGTCTCCTTGTAGCTCCAAAGTGGGAGTTTTCGCTTTTAACAGCCTTGAGAGGAACAGAATGTGTGGCTGTGAGTTTGAAAGCCTGCGAGAGAGAAAGGTGAATGTATTTCTCTGTCTCGGAGTGTAGTGTTATATGCAGTGGTGCTCAAATGTGCATTATGTTGTACATTGGGAGATGAAGTGTTTAGTGTTATAGGTAGTGGCGCACAAATGTGCATTGTGTTGAACATTGGGAAGTTTTATACAGTTTTTACTATTGGCTTTGGCAAGCCCTCTGCCATCTTGAATTCTGGCTCTGTCTAGCTTGAGCTTTGCGCACACAAGCAGGCCCCCAGATCCCTCAAGTTGTTTAAGCTATTCACGTTCAAGGGTGATTTCTGTACTTTTGGAGACTTCCGTAAGCTTCACTAAGATAATGTGTGGGATGAGCACTTGGTACCTTTCAGGGCAGAGATTGCTGTTGCCAGAGAAATGTGCGGAATGTACAGCTCTGTCTCAGAGTCAAAATACAGTGGCCTGGCCAGCTTGTGTCTTGACCCTGACACAGACCAGTAAGAGCAGCTCGGTTTTCATAACAGAAGAAAGGGAGCGAGGTTTCTAGAAACTTCTCCTTAGGTTGAGTAAAGGGTATTAAAGGCAGGAACTCTTGACACTCAGACGGGAGCTAACTGTGGAGCAGACGGAAACTTTTGAGGGTCCTAATTGAGGTTTCTGCTTTGCTGTCATGGGGTCCTCCAGTCGTTTAGGCAAGAATGCAGAGAGACAGAGCGATCAGTGATGTATTTCTTTTGATTATTGGTATTGTGATGTGTGAGTGTATCTGTGTGCACATTCAAGTCTCCAGTGGGTATAATCATCTGATGTATTTAGTGTATATATCTTTCTGATTATTTGCATTTAACAGTGTTTATTTATTGCAGTGGACGTTCAGTATTATTATCCGCTTTTATTTTTTTTAATGCACTCAACAGTTGCATTTGCTTATTTGTAAGTGTGTTATTGTTGCTTGCACATACATACATACATACATACATATATATATTCCAAACGAAAAAAGCACCCAACGTTGGAGGTCCACACACAGCGTGTCTTTATCATTTATTTTGCCAGGCAGCATCTCAAAACAAATGCGCGGACACAGCAGAGTTTAGAATTAAGAATTCCTTACGCGTTTCAGGTATCAGTTCACCCTTGTTCACAGGAATGGCGTATGAGGATGGGAGGGGGCAGAGTATCTCATTTGAATGTTTCTTACGTCCTGCCCCATGGGCATGTCAGCTCAATGCTTTATGGTACTTGAAATCTTAGATACCGCCACCCCAACTCCTTCAATGAATATAAAAAATCCCAAGTGGGTCGCTCTGTCCAACACAGTTGCCGCTATGCTTTTCTCACCCCAGCGAAACCACACGTTGTTCCATCGATGCAGGTATAGTACCAGCGTCGGACCCGCACTTTCAGCAGGGGGGCCTCCGCGACCCGGGTAGGCCGCCAATATTCCAAATGAAAAAAGCACCTAACGTTGGAGGTTCACACACAGCGTGTATTTATCATTTATTTCGCCAGGCAGCATCTCAAAACAAATGCGCGGACACAGTAGAGTTCAGCCATGAATTCCTTACGCGTTTCAGGTATCAGTTCACCCTTGTTCACAGGAATGGCGTATGAGGATGGGAGACAGCAGAGTATCTCATTTAAATGTTTCTTACGTCCTGCCCCATGGGCATGTCAGCTCAATGCTTTATGGTACTTGAAATCTTAGATACCGCCACCCCAACTCCTTCAATGAATATAAAAAATCCCAAGTGGGTCGCTCTGTCCAACACAGTTGCCGCTATGCTTTTCTCACCCCAGCGAAACCACACGTTGTTCCATCGATGCAGGTATAGTACCAGCGTCAGACCCGCACTTTCAGCAGGGGGGCCTCCGCGACCCGGGTAGGCCGCCAATATTCCAAATGAAAAAAGCACCCAACGTTGGAGGTTCACACACAGCGTGTATTTATCATTTATTTCGCCAGGCAGCATCTCAAAACAAATGCGCGGACACAGTAGAGTTCAGCCATGAATTCCTTACGCGTTTCAGGTATCAGTTCACCCTTGTTCACAGGAATGGCGTATGAGGATGGGAGACAGCAGAGTATCTCATTTAAATGTTTCTTACGTCCCGCCCCATGGGCGTGTCAGCTCAATGCTTTATGGTACTTGAAGTCTTAGATACCGCCACCCCAACTCCTTCAATGAATATAAAAAATTCCAAGTGGGTCGCTCTGTCCAACACAGTTGCCGCTATGCTTTTCTCACCCCAGCGAAACTACACGTTGTTCCATCGATGCAGGTATAGTACCAGCGTCGGACCCGCACTTTCAGCAGGGGGGCCCTCCGCGACCCGGGTAGGCCGCCAATATTCCAAACAAAAAAAGCACCCAACGTTGGAGGTCCACACACAGCATGTCTTTATCATTTATTTCGCAAGGCAGCATCTCAAAACAAATGCGCGGACACAGCAGAGTTCAGCCATGAATTCCTTACGCGTTTCAGGTATCAGTTCACCCTTGTTCACAGGAATGGCGTATGAGGATGGGTGGCGGCAGAGTATCTCATTTAAATGTTTCTTACGTCCCGTCCCATGGGCGTGTCAGCTCAATGCTTTATGGTACTTGAAGTCTTAGATACCGCCACCCCAACTCCTTCAATGAATATAAAAAATCCCAAGTGGGTCGCTCTGTCCAACACAGTTGCCGCTATGCTTTTCTCACCGCAGCAAAACCACACGTTGTTCCATCGATGCAGGTACAGTACCAGCGTCGGACCCGCACTTTCAGCAGGGGGGCCCTCCGCGACCTGGGTAGGCCGCCAATATTCCAAACGAAAAAAGCACCCAACGTTGGAGGTCCACACACAGCGTGTCTTTATCATTTATTTCGCCAGGCAGAATCTCAAAACAAATGCGCAGACACAGCAGAGTTCAGCCATGAATTCCTTACGCGTTTCAGGTATCAGTTCACCCTTGTTCACAATATATATTTTTTTTTTTACTTTTTTTTATTTTTATTTTTTTCACTGAAAAAACCCAGAGGTTTCAGGGATGTTATAGTTGGACATTTCACTCATACAAAACCAGAAATTCAGCCATTATAGTTAGTTCAGCTAACTATAACTCGCGCCCCTCAATGCACTGACAATGACTATACATATTACATCATTCATGACATGGTCAGTGACATCATTCATGACATCTCAAATGACATCACTGAAGACATCATCCACGTGAAAATCTGATGCACCTCCTCACACCCTAATATAACCTTTCATACACCCACTCTAAAATACAGACTACCATTTTCAAAGCCATAGACACACCAATGCCAGTTACTACATACGAACTCACTGATTCCTAGGTCTACACACAAATCCACTCATTCAGCCATACAGTCACTCATACATGCAGTAACTCATCAATACAACACTATCATATGCACTCATACACCTATATAAACACTCACACACCACCACTCATCCAGAGCTACTCACAAACCTAGTCAGTCTTGCAAAGAATCAATCACACTTCCATTTACTCACCTATACAGTTATACACACTCCACCTCACTTATTCATACAGATACTAACGCATACTTACTCTCTTATAAATCACTGATACAAGCACACACTCATCCATACAGCCACTCCCACAATCACTCACTTTCACATATAGTTATTTATATACACCATCACTCACATATACTGCCTTTTACATATGTAGTTACTTGCACATGTACCACTGAGGCATCCATTCACTCACCAACACACCGATACACACACTCACCCACCCATACAGCTATTTCTACATGCACTCTTGAACCCATATACCCAGTGAATCAACCACTCACACATCTATGCACAGAGTCACACACCAACACACACACTCAGGCACCCATACAAATACTTAGGCAAGCAATCAATAACCCATATAGACACTCATGTAGCTACTCACCAACCCATGCAGCAGCTTAAACAAAAACAGACAGACAGATACAGATATTCACACAATTTAGTCCCCAACCCATGCATTCAGTAAGACACATTTAATCACTCACTTATACAGTCAGTAACGCACCTACTAAATCCTCCATCCAGACACTTATACACCCACTCATTCTTCAATACACCTTGGCATATATATAAACCATATTTAAACTTTATAGAAACACACAGTCACTGGATGATGTCATCACTGATGTCATCAGTGATGTCATCAATGATGTCACTGACCATGTCATGAATGATGTAATATGTAACGACATCAGCAGTGCATTGTGGGGGCGTGAGTTGTAGCTAGCTGAACTAACTACAACGGCTGAATTTCTCTGGTTTTGTACTAGTGAAATGGCCAACTAACTATAACGTCCCTGAAACCTGATTTTTTCAGTGAATTTCTAAGGTTTTTTAAATGCTAATTTCTAACTATAACGTGCCTGAAACCTATGTTTTTTTCAGTGAATTTGATATATATATATTTTTCTCGAGGGAAATTTTGCATTTAGAGTCAAACTCAAAAATCTAAATAGGAAACAAAAGTTCTGTAAGATTTTTCAAAACGAGGCACGAAGCATGCTGTCCAGTAGATCTTGTTGTAATGTCATGCAAGCATACTGCAATTTGCAATGTCGTTTGAGGGTCTTATGTATTACACACAGCATACACAGATGTAGAACGTGGTTGCAGGGGAAGATTATCCCATATCTTAACCAAACCATTTTATCAAAGGTTGCTTTCAGCACAACACCCACCTTAGTGATCATGCACGGTTTTAAATCCAACTTCACACTTTCACGGTGGCCTACTCCTGATGCAGGCTGGGTCTACCTTGAAAAAGAGAGTGGGATGGCTACAGGTGCACCACACCAGCCTTGTGCTTGTCAGTGCAATGTGTGCTACTCACAGAGATGATAATACAAATACATAACAAGATAACTGAGCTGAGTGACTGCTTTAAAAATCTGTGCATAACTTGAAGCCTGGGACAACTTAGCCTTTCACCTTTCCAAGGCTACGAAAATGGGTAACCCTGAGTTGGGTACCACTAGCAGTATCATGTGAGTAAAACTCCATATGTCACTAATCAGTCAAGTTACATGGGTTGTGGGTAAATTACATGATGCAGCCCTGATGCCATCAGATTACATTGAATCATATTTATCATAATTAAGGAACAGTTCAAGTTATTCTCTATGTTGTAAAAATGATCACTAGCAACCACTATAAATGAACATTTGACGATACTTAGTTCCATATGAAATCAGACTGAAAAAAATCGAGAGTGCCACAACCTTGACTGGAAAAAGACTACTGCCAAATGTTTGACAATCTGTGGATATTTCCCTCCAAAAAATGTGTCTTATTTTAAATTCTTGAATTCAGGCCAAACTCATTGCCATCTCTTGTAGGACTAAGCAAATTTAATATTCTAATTCCAATGCAAGCATTTTGGAGGCAAGTGCTTGACAATAGATCTGGATCTATGTCAACATTTTTGTAGCGAGATATAAATTCATGGAAGATATTTTGGTAGTAGATGTTTTGAGTCCATAGTACTGCACTCCATGTTATTGCACTCTGTATTTTCACCTACCACTGATATGGTTACTATGCTAGAATCAAACCGCCCTCCCTCCAAGTATACTTCAAACGTTTCATTTAGCATTTCATGCAGAAAGCTGGTTTACATTCTTCTCAAGTTGAACCAAGTGCAGCCCTCCCAGATCCCAAGAGCCCAACCCGTGGATTTAAATGCTGTACATCATAAGTTAGGGTCTCAGGGATTGAGAGGGGTGCGGCAATGTAGTCTGCTGCGACGATTGGGCTGTATGTCTTGAAGCACATTACAATGACATATACAGAGCCCCTGCACCATGGGGCAATTTGGTAGGACACAGATTGATACCACTTTGAAAGGAAATGGCAGTGCAAATTCTGGCATCTTGGCAAATAATGATCTACATTAGAAACATTTGATAGCATAATCAACTGTTTGGGGACTGCACGAGTGGATAGATGGGATCAGTGCGATCCCGAAAGCTAACAAACTACATCAGTGTACATGCATTTTCTTGGTCCTCAAAGAAGCAGCACAGCTTAAAGCGAACAGAATTATTTCTAGGACTAAGAAGTTGACAGAGAGGCTATCCAACGACACATCTCGAACACTAGGATGAATACTGTGAGCATGTCATGAGACCGCAGTCATGTAGTCAACTATTGGCCACCACATTGAGAGCATTAGTTCAGTCAACCCACTCAGGGCGTATGAGATAATTCTAAATAGCATGTACATTTGTAAAAGGGCCACTATAAATCCATATGTGGCAGAACCCAATGCTGAAAGCGAAGGAAGGGTTAACAAATAAAGGCCAAACTCACCAAAGAGGTGTTCGCCAATTAGCAAGAGTCGAAACAATGGAGGGAAGACCCATGTGCTACTTCTCACAAGCGAGGCAATGTGGGAAAAGGGCTGAAGGCACTCCACCCCTCCCATGTGAGGCCAGAAAGTGCAGTTGGGGCGGCTCACCTCATTGCCTGCATGTGACGTCATCAGTGGCGCCAAGCGCGCCGACTGACAGTTGCATTGCAGCTGACATTTGAATTTCAAGACTTCTCAACCATTACCGTGATGGTATACTCACTGGAGCTTTTCAATAAAGAAACGCCTCACAAAGCGGGTGCTCTTCTGACTCCTAGTGTAGCACTGTGAGCAATCAGGCTAACTGTGTAAAGTACCAGTTAGTTTTTCTTCTAAAAAAAGCTACAAGGCTTGACAAATACAGCACTGCACAACTTCACACATTTATTTCTAGATAGATCTAGACATATGTGTGTATATATATATTTACTGAAAAAACCATAGGTTTCAGGGGCGTTATAGTTAGTTGGATATTTCACTCATACAAAACCATAGAAATTCCCCCGTTATAGTTAGTTCAGCTAACTATAACTCAGGTGCCCGCAATGCACTGCTGATGACATCACATATTACATCATTCATTACATGGTCAGTGACATCACTCATGACATCAATGATGACATCACTGATGACATCATCCTTGTGATAGAGTGGCAGACCTCATCTCACCCTAATATAACCTTTGATACACACACTAAAAAATACAAACTAACATTTTCAAAACAATGGACATACCAATTCCAGTTACAACACACCTATTCACACACACACATCCACTCATTCACCAACAGTCCCTATACAGTCACTCATACATGTACTCACTCATCATATGCACTCATACACCTATACATCCTATTACACACCGCCACTCATCCATAGAGTTACTCACACACAGACACACATGCAAACAAAGTATCAATCATCCATTTACTTGCATATACAGTTATATACACACTACCACCCTTACTTCTACAGAACTTACACATACTTACTCTCTTAAACAATCACTTATAGAAACACCTACTTATTTGTACAGGAACTCTTCCAATCTCTCACTCTCACATATACTCACTTATATACACCAATAGTCACATATACTAGTTTAAAACATATGTAGTTACTCATAAATACACTATTGAGACAGTCATTCACTCACTAACACACCCATACACACACTCATCCACCTATACAATCCTGCACACATGCTGTTTTCAACACATACAAACAGTGAGTCACTGATTCATGCATCTATGCACTAAGTAATACCCCCACCGAACCATATAGACACTCAGACACTCATGCTGATACTCAAAAAACCAACTAATAACCCATAAAAACGCTCATGTAGCTACTCACCAACCCATGCAGCCACTTATACACAAAGTGAGAGACTGATGCAGATATTTACATATTTAAACATTACTCACTAACCCATGTTTTTACTAAGATACACTTAATCAGTTAGTTATGCAATCAATTTTACCAAAAAAAATCATCCATTTAGACACTTATATACCCATTTATTCTTCCATCGACCTTGAGATATACATATATAAAACATATTTAATAAAACACACATTCACTGCATGATGTCATCAGTGATGTCATTTGAGATGTCATCAGTGATGTCATCAGTGATGTCTCTGACCATGTCATGAGTGATGTAATATGTAACGTCATCAGCAGTGCATTGCGGGCGCACGA
Organism: Triturus cristatus; assembly: GCF_964204655.1. Lineage (NCBI taxonomy): Eukaryota > Metazoa > Chordata > Amphibia > Caudata > Salamandridae > Triturus > Triturus cristatus. Next base: position 504,263,894 of record NC_140592.1, on the reverse strand, counting down.
GTTATAGTTAGCTGAACTAACTATAACAGGGGAATTTCTATGGTTTTGTACGAGTGAAATGTCCAACTAACTATAACGCTCCTGAAACCTATGGTTTTTTCAGTGAATTTCTAAAGTTTTTTAAATCCTAATTTCTAACTATAACGTGCCTGAAACCTATGGTTTTTTCAGTGAATATATATATATTTATTATACTATGTATACATGTGAAAATGCCTCGGTCCACCTGTTTGCCTCGGTGGCACAGAAAAAATGGGTGGAACTGACGTCAGCATGCCGACGAGGTCCTCATATGGCTCCGATGATGTCATATGGTGTCGCGACCGGAGCCGTGCTGTTATGACGTCCTCGTCGACGTGGGAGAGCTTGAAAAGAATTTCCGTGGAATGCTGGTGCAGGGGATATTCACCTAAGTGTTCAGGCTAGTCCTTTGGGAGCAACTGTTTATGTTACCACGCCAGAAACCGAAACCAGTGATCCGAGGGCAGAGGCCCTGCAGATGGCACACGAGGTGGGGTGCGCAGTTGTGTGCACTGGCAGGGCAGCGAAGTGACAAGCACCACAACCCACAAAAAAGGTAACGAGGGCACTGAATAACACAGGATCTTCTCTTTCTATCCGGCAGGAACAACAAAGTTAAAATGCCCTAGTAAGAAAATTTAGAATTAGTGCTACAACGGTTTTCAAGAGGACCTGCGATGCTGCTTCTGCCTCACGTACTCTGGAGGCGGCACATGGGTCACGCGGTACGGTCATACTGTGGTGGGACGCACACTCGTTGACCTCTCATGGCACTGCTCCACACTTCAGGGAGGATGCTTTCCATTAGCTATGTTTTCTGATGACGTGTCGCGCCGGCCCCGTCCAACAACAGAACTCCTTTAGATCCAAACAGACTCTTCCACTTTCTCACTGGAAGTGAAACTAGGCCACGCAGACACTTTCACATTACAACAGCTGGGAATGCACTTTTCGGTAAAAAAACACATTCCTTCCTCCTAATTAATGAAATAAACGTCTCACTGAAGAACAGGGGCCAGCTTCGATCAGTAAACAGCCATTACAACAACTTTTTTACTTCGCAATACCATTACAATGCATACATTACCACGCATGCGTTTTAATCGCAAAGTCATTACTACACATTTTTTTAGAATGCATGGTCATTTACCACGCATGCCTTTACAACAAATTTTGTTGTAAAGGTATGTATGATAAATGATCATGCGTTCTAAAAAACATGTAGACTATCCACGTTGTTGTAAGGAAACAGAGGCTGTTCCGTTTCCTCACAACGACGTGCACTGCCCCTCAGACACGACGTGAAGCAGGAACCACGAGGGGAGAGGAACCACGAGGAGTGAGAGGTAAGGGGGATTGGGCATGGGGTGGTTTTATTTCCCTAGGGTTTAGGGTAGTGCAGTGGTGTTTGGGTAGTGTAGGGGGTCGTGCTGGGGTAGGTTTTTTTATGGTTTAGGGTAGTGCTGTGGTATTTGGGTAGTGTAGGGGATCGTGCTGGGGTAGTGTTTTAGGGTTTAGGGTAGTGCAGTAGTGTAGGGGGTTGTGCTGGGGTAGTGTTTTAGGGTTTAGGGTAGTGCAGTGGTGTTTCAGTAGTGTAGGGGTCATGCTGGTGGTAGTGTTTTAGGGCTTAGGGTGGTGCGGTGGTGCTTGTGTAGTGTTGGTGGTCATGCTGGGGGTAGTGTTTTATGGTTTAGGGTAGTACAGTGGTGTTTGGGTAGTGTAGGGGGTTGTGCTGGGGGTAGATTTAGGGTTTAGGGTAGTACAGTGGTGTTTGGGTAGTGTAGGGAGTCGTGATGGGGGTAGTGTTTAAGGGTTTAGGGTAGTGCAGTGGTGTTTGTGTAGTGTAGGGGGTTGTGCTGAGGGTAGTGTTTTAGGGTTTATGGTAGTACTGTGGTGTTTGGGTAGTGTAGGGGGTAGTGCTGGAGTAGTGTTTTAGGGTTTAGGGTAGTGCAGTGGTGTTTGTGTAGTGTAGGGGGTAGTGCTGGGGGTAGTGTTTTAGGGTTTAGGGTAGTGCAGTGTTGTTTGTGTAGTGTAGGGGGTAGTGTTTTAGGGTTTAGGGTAGTGCAGTGGTGTTTGTGTAGTGTAGGGGGGTCATGCTGTGTTCTAGTGTTTTAGGGTTTAGGGTAGTGCAGTTGTGTTTGTGTAGTGTAGGGGGTCATGTTTTAGGGTTTAGGGTCGTGCAGTGGTGTTTGGGTAGTGAAGGGGGTCGTGCTGGGGGTAGTGTTTTAGGGTTTAGGGTAGTGCAGTTGTGTTTAGGTAGTGAAGGGGGTTGTGCTGGGGGTAGATTAAGTGTTTAGGGTAGTGCAGTGGTATTTGTGTAGTGTAGGGGGTTGTGCTGGGGTAGTGTTTTAGGGTTTAAGGCAGTGCAGTGGTGTTTGTGTAGTGAAGGGGGTCGTGCTGGGTGTAGTGTTTTAGGGTTTAGGGTAGTGCAGTGGTGTTTGTGTAGTGTAGGGGGTTGTGCTGGGGATAGATTTAGGGTTTATGGTAGTGCAGTGGTGTTTGGGTAGTGTACAGAGTCATGCTGGTGTTAGTGTTTTAGGGTTTAGGGTAGTGCAGTTATGTTTGGGTAGTGTAGGGGGTCGTGCTGGGGTAGTGTTTTAGGGTTTAGGGTAGTGCAGTGGTTTTTGGGTAGTGGAGGGGGTAGTGTTTTAGGGTTTAGGGTAGTGCGCCCAACCAGCCACAATATCCATGGACAAATGGGATCCCGACTCTTTTGTACACTCCGCCAATTGAATAATTTCGGTTAAGGGCCCTACTTGTCCAAGACCTATCAATTCCTTTCTTGGGATCCCTCATATACTTGGAGAAAAAGGTACATAGTTTCTCATCAATTTCAGGCGTGTGTGCCACCTTCCCCTTCAGTGAGGGCCTGGGACATTCTCCCCTCATCCTATTCCTGACCTCCCTTTCAAGGAGTTGATGGATTTTTCCCACCACATACTCTGCCACTTTGGTGTCAGGGGTCCCCTCCGCCGACCTAGGATGGTAAATTTGGGTAGGCTCGAACATGTCCGAGTGGACCCCGTCCCCAACCTGGGACTGAGAGGAGTGGGACTCTGGATGTCAGGGATGCCCGAGTCCTTATCCTCATCGGAGGAGAAATTGTCCTCCATTCCTGTCATTGAGCTATATGTGGGCTACATCTGGGTGATATTTGTGCTACATTTGTGCTTTTTTTTCTCTGGTGGCCATCTTGGGAGACTTATTTGTTATGAAGTTTCCTAATTTCCTCATTTACGGCAGTCTCCTCATTAGGAAATGCTTTCAGTTTTTTACTTTGGTTCCATCAAGAAGGCATTCAGATGTGTCACACATTTGCCATAAATTCAGAATGTTAGCACTTTAGTTGTTCATTAGATCACTGTAGTAAAGCTACCGGTCACCAGGGAGTTAACTGGAAGTCTACTGCTGGCATTGAAAGTTATTGTTTCAGTCTGCATGTCAGAATTTTCTAATGAAATAGAAGAGGATTTGAGATCTCACTTAAAACATGTCCTAATTTTTCTTTCTACAGCACTAACCATAATTGCTATGGCAAAATGAACCCCCTCATTTTGTTCCTTTGTAAATTAAATGTTTTAAGTGTTACCCGTTTATTCCAATCAAGATGGATTCAGGTGTGCCATAATTGTGTCATAAGTAAGACTGTTAGCTCTCTAATTGTTCTCTAGATCACTCTGGGAAGCTGCAGTAGAACACAAAGGCATTAACTGACAGGCTGCTCCGGTTGAAATATAACAGGAAGACATTTAAAATCACACTTGAAATATGTCCTAATTTTTCTTTCTACAGCACTAACCATAATTTCTATGACAAAATGAACCCCCTCATTTTGTTCCTTTGTAATTTAAATGTTTTATGTGTTACCCGTTTATTCCAATCAAGATGGCTTCAGGTGTGCCATAATTGTGTCATAAGTAAGACTGTTAGCTCTCTAATTGTTCTTTAGAACACTCTGGGAAGCTGCAGTAGAACACAAAGGCCTCAACTGACAGGCGGCTCCTCTTGAAATATAACAGGAAGATATTTGAGATCACACTTGAAATATGTCCTAATTTTTCTTTCTACAGCACTAACCATAATTTCTATGACAAAATGAACCCCATCATTGTGTTCCTTTTTAAATTAAATGTTTTCAGTTTTACCAGTTTATTCCAATCAAGATGGCTTCAGGTGTGCCATACTTTTGTCATACATAAGGCTTTTAGCGCTCTAGTTGTTCTTCAGAACACTCTGGGAAGGTGCAGTAGAACACAGAGGCATCAACTGACAGGCTGCTCCAGTTGAAATATAACAGGAAGATATTTGAGATCTCACTTAAAACATGTCCTAATTTTTCTTTCTACAGCACTAACCATAATTTCTATGAAAAAATGAACCCCTCATTTTGTTCATTTTTAAATTAAATGTTTTAAGAATTACCAGTTTATTCCAATCAAGATGGCTTCAGGTGTGCCATAATTTTGTCATAAGTAAGACTGTTAGCGCTCTAGTTGTTCTTTAGAACACTCTGGGAAGCTGCAGTAGAACACAAAGGCATCAACTGACAGGCTGCTCCAGTTGAAATATAACAGGAAGATATTTGAGATCACACTTGAAACATGTCCTAATTTTTCTTTCTACAGCACTGACCATAATTTCTATGACAAAATGAACCCCATCATTTTGTTCCTTTTTAAATTAAATGTTTTAAGTGTTACCAGTTTATTCCAATCAAGATGGCTTCAGGTGTGACATACTTTTGTCATAAGTAAGGCTGTTAGCGCTCTAGTTATTCTTTAGAACACTCTGGGAAGCTGCAGTAGAACACAAAGGAATCAATCCTTGTTGGATTTACATGAGTTACAGAGAATGACAGACTTCATTCTCACACGACTGAGAAAGATAATGTGAATTTACAAAAAATATGCTGTCATTTTGGCTTCAGTTTTCTCTCAAACATGATTCATGATGTCCCAGCAGAAGGTTTTTCACAAGGTAAAATCACCTTAGAACACACCACAATTCCTGAAATTAGTATGGTGCCATCAACAAATGAATTTTAATGTAACTAAAGTCTGTTATCACCCTTTATAGTTCTCCTTTTGGTAACCCTCAAAATCTTCGATTCACTAAAATGCATGTCAATGGGGTACTATTGCTCCAGCGTGGAGTGCAAAATCCCTGCCTCCGTCACAGACCAAAGATCTCACATACACACATTATCCATACGTTCGCTGGTGGGGCCTATAACACCAACATTCACTCACCATTAATCCGGGTGGGAGGCGATTATCTTACAAACACTGGCATGAGAAGGAAATACCACTTTACCCTAATGAGTGACAAATCTACACAACCTTCTGATACTCATTAGGCCCTGAACTTCATCTTTAGTATTCTTCTCATTAATCGGGATGGATCAGTTAGTTGCTGATTTAGCTCAATTTCTAATTCTCTAATTAACCTTTTCGTTAACACATTTCAATGAATAAACAACCCAACTAATTTCTGTAGATATTCAAATTCATTCTTTATATTAATATTGCAAATTAAATCATTAATTTGATCAAGTTGATATTCATATTTACCTATTCTGGCTAAATGTCGTCCTCTATGCCAAATGTGGCAGTCTCGCAAATCTATGCCCATCAAATTTAGTAGGTTCAGTTCATCAGGAGGTTGGGCATTAATTCAGTCCGTCAAAGACTCAGACAGCTGTCCTGCAGTGTCACCGTCCTCTCCGTCAGCATAACGTCAGGAAATTGAGAAAGGCCAGAAACGAACCCGCTCCAACCTCTCTATTCTACCATAATTTATAGTAAAAATCATTGACAAATTGTATTGAAAACGGGTCTTCAAATGTTCTGATTGGTCAATTGAAATCGTCTGACAGGATTCCCACCAAAATAAAGTCTCTGAGGTCATTATACTTGATTGTTCCGGTTTTTAGAAGCACATTATTGGTCTTTCAGAAAAGCTGGCCTGTGTCCCAGGGTAACCTTGAAGGGTACAGTCTGGTTAGGGTCATGACGAGGCCACTGTAGCTGGCGTCAGTGCAGGCGCACTTCACCCAAGCCTTGTTCGGCGTTGGCAGTCGGGTTAGGCACCAAAGGCAGCCATCTTTCGATAGGCCCAAATGGTCAACGTAAGCAACACAAAACATAATTAATACATAAAAATAACTAAATAAATGTTATTCCCTCACTAATACCCATATGTGTGTGTATTTATCTAGCATTAAGCAATACTCAAGCGGGTTTATACTTACAAAATTAAAGCACAAATCAAAAATACATCACAAAAGCGACATATATCATGCAATATTCTAATTGTCTATCATTAGTATGCGTACATATTTTAGTTTACAAATTATTAAAGTCATGCAAAGCAATCCCACGTGTATTCCAGTCATTAATAAGGTTGATTAGTTAATTCCACTTCAATCCATCAATTCGATTACGATTAATTAATTAATCTAATTAATAAACATGCAAAGTGGGGTGGGTATACTACATTTTTGAATTACCCGCTCCAGGACTATCGTGTATTTTGGTCCCAAGATAGCTGCCAGCAATTCCAGGATGAAGTGCTGACAGCCAATCAGATCTCACAACGAGATGTGTCGTTAGGCTTGCCCAGATATTGAAACTTATTCTTTTTCTAATTTCTCATGAACTACTGAACAGATTTAGACCATTTACCAAAAAGGGATCTTTCTGAACCAAGGGCTACCTTTTCGCCAAATTTGGTGTAATTCCGTTCAGCAGTTCGGGCTGTAGCCGTGTCTAAAGTTTCCTATGGGAATTACCATGGAGAAAACATGTTTTGGGACCCCCCTTTTTTCTCGGCCCCCACTTGCCAAATCACCCTGAAACTTTTAAGGTAGGAGCTGACCGGAGTGCCCCACGAGTGTTGAAAATTTTGCGAAGATTCATCAACCGACGCCAAAGTTATTGGAAAAAGAATGTTACGATTTTCCTGTGGATAATAGGTCCTAACTATAACTACCTACTGGCGACCGCCAGTAGATAATAATATATATATATATATATATATATATATATATATATATATATATATATATATATATATATATATCACTGAAAAAACCATAGGTTTCACACACGTTATAGTTAGGAGTTAGCATTTAAAAAACCTTGCAAATTCACTTAAAAAACCATAGGTTTCACACATGTTATAGTTAGCTGGGCATTTCACTCGTGAAAAACCAATGAAATTCCCCCGTTATAGTTAGTGCAGGCAACTATAACTCACGCGACCGCAATCCTCTGTTGATGCTAATACTGTATTTAGACACTTATTTACCCATGTCGTCTTTCATTAAGTTTTAGCTATACATATATTACAAATATTTTTTTTTCAGAAAAACACATATGTCATCAGTGATGTAATATCTGACGTCATCAGCAGAGGATTGCGGTCGCGTGAGTTATAGTTGCCTGCACTAACTATAACGGGGGAATTTCATTGGTTTTTCACGAGTGAAATGCCCAGCTAACTATAACATGTGTGAAACCTATGGTTTTTTAAGTGAATTTGCAAGGTTTTTTAAATGCTAATTCCTAACTATAACGTGTGTGAAACCTATGGTTTTTTCAGTGAATTTGTATGGTTTTTTAAATGCTAAGTTATGTATTTATTTATTTATTTATTTATTTTAAGGTTTTTCACCGTGCGCGTACCGTGCACGCACGGTGCGCTCCGCGCACCGTGCGCGCGCTGTGAGCGCTCGGTGCGCTTCGCGCACAGAGCGCCCACGTTACGTAGTTCGCGTAATTTTTCCGTTTCTACCGTGCGCGTAGGCTACGCGCACTCCGCGATTTTTCATAAAAAATTTAAAATACATTTTTGCCCTTGGGGGTCTTTCTGGGACCCCCTGACCAAGGCTAGGGGGACAGGAACTGTCCAGCCTGCCCCCTTTACACGTTAGCCACCTTTGTTTTTCACCCCCTCAGACTGCGAGAGACAAAATGGCGGCCGACACTTCCTGGTTTCGACCGATTCGAATGTTTACTAAGATCTAACAACCAATCAGAATCGCGCTCGCGCATGGCGGCGTGCGCGTATGGTAAGCTTACGGTACGCGCTCGGAGCGGGCCTATAGATATATATATTTAGTTAAATGCTATTTTCTCAGGAAATACTGAACAGATTTACACGAGACCTTCAAAAGGCACATCCCTGACCTGAGGGCTACCTCTCTGCCAAATTTCAAGTAATTCTGTTCAGCCGTTCGGGCTGTAGCTCGGACTAAAGGTCCTATGGAAAAATGCATGGGGAAAACGTGTTTTGGGACCCCCCCTTTTTCTCAGCCCCCGCTTGACAAATCCCCCCGAGACTTTCAGGGAAGGAGCGGAGCGGAGCGCCCCACCTATTTTGAGAATTTCGCGAGGATTCGTCAATCGGTGCCAAAGTTATTCAAAATAGAATGTTGCGGATTTCCTATGGAAACAGGGTCCTAACTATAACTATCTACTGGCGACCGCAAGTAGATAAGATATATATATATATGTATATATATATATATGTATATATATATATATATATATATATATATATATATATATATATATATATATATATTCACTGAAAAAAACATAGGTTTTACAGATGTTATAGTTAGGAATTAGCATTTAAAAAAACCTTAGAAATTCACTGAAAAAAACTTAGGTTTCAGGGACGTTATAGTTAGTTGGACATTTGACTCATATAAAACCAGAGAAATTCGCATGTTATAGTTAGTTGAGCTAACTATAACTCATGCGCCCACGATGCACTGGTGATGATGTCACATATTACATCACTCATGACATGGTCAGTGACATCACTGATGACATCACTGATGACATCTCAAATGACATCACTGATGACATTATCCAGTGAATGTGTGTTTCTGTAAAGTTTAAATGTTTTTCATATATATCTATGCCAAGGTGTATTGAAGAATGAGTGGAGTTGTAAGTGCCTGAATGGATTATTTAGTAGGTGCCTGACTGACTTAATGAGTGAGTGATTTAACATGTGTTACTGAATGCATGGGTTTGTGACTAAACTGTGTGAAAGTCTGTATTAGTGTCTCAGTTGGTGTATAAGTGGCTGCATGGATTGGTGAGTAGCTACATGAGTGTCTATATGGGTTATTGTATCTGTATCGGTGCCTGAGTGTCTGTGTGGGTGGGTGGGGGTGTGTGTGACTATGTGCACAGATGTCTGAATGGGTGATTCACTGGTTGTATGGATTCAAAAGTGCATCTGGGAAGGGCTGTATGGGTGAGTTAGAGTGTGTATGGGTGTGTTGGTGAGTGAAATGAATGTCTCAGTGGTATATGTGTGAGTAACTACATATGTTTTAGGGCAGTATATGTGAGTGTTGGAGTATATAAATGACTATACGTGAGAGTAAGTTATTTGAAGAGTGGGTGTATAAATGAGTGTCTGCTTGCATTAGTGATTGTATAAGACAGTAAGTATGTGTTAGTATCTGCATAAATAAGTGATGTGGTGTGTGTATAAATACCGGAGTTGGTGTGTATAACTGTATACATGAGTAAATGGGTATGTGATAGATTCTTTGCATGACTGACTAGGTGTGTGAGTAACTCTATGGATGAGTGGCGGAGTGTGACTGTATGTATAGGTGTATGAGTACATATTATAGTACTGTATTGATGAGTAACTGCATGTTAAAGTGACTGGATGTGCATGTAGACCTAGGAAATAGTGGGTGGTATGTAGTATCTGGCACTGTTGTGTGTATGGTTTCAAAAATAGTAGTCTGTATTTTAGAGTGCTTGTATCAAAGCTTATATTAGGGCATCAGTATGTGCATCAGATTATCACGTGGATGATGTCATTAGTGATGTCATTTGAGATGTCATCAGGGATGTCAATGACCATGTCATGAGTGATGTAATATGTGACGTCATCACCGGTGCATTGCGGGCGCGCAAGTTATAGTTAGCTCAACTAACTAGAACATGCAAATTTCTCTGGTTTTATATGAGTCAAATGTCCAACTAACTATAACGTCCCTGTAACCTATGGTTTTTTCAGTGAATTTCTAAGGTGTTTTAACTGCTAATTCCTAACTATAACGTCTGTAAAACCTATGGTTTTTTCAGTGAATTTCGAAGGTTTTTTAAATGTTAATTTAATATTTTAATATTTATAAAAACCTATATTTTTTCTATTTTTTTGTATTATTTTGGAACTCTATTATCCTTTTTTTATTTGAAAAATTATGTAATTTTTTATATCTTCAAAAAAAAGTATTTATATCTTATTTTTATTTTTTTGAGAAAACTGGACTCCCATACCGGTAGTGTACCAAGCTCCATCAGCATGCACATCCTATCCGCCATATTGCTCCACTCGTAAAGGATGCACATTTCGTATCCGACGGCTTTGTAGCACTGCATCCCACCTAACCTCAAATACGTATAAGGTCGTGCCAGCTGCTAGTTTAGTATGCGATGGTTGCGCGTTACCAAGCTGCGTGTTACGTCATATAAGTATGAGGTCGCGCTGGCTGCGCACTCGGCATGTGACGAGTGCACGCTGCGAGGCCCTGTGTTACATCATAGACGTATGGTATCTAAATAAGTTTAAAGTTTATATGAGAGCAAGCGATAATCTAAAATATTTTAAACATTTATATATTTCTAACTGTAATAAACATATTATGGTAAATATATTTTCTCGAAATCACGTTGGGTGCGCCTCCTTGCACGCTCGGTGCGTGATTGCCATGCGACCTTAAAAAAAAGCATTTGATTGGTTCATAAAATTTCCCATTGTAACAGTTGGAGGACCCCACCCATTTTAGTCATTCTCTCTACAGCGTTTGATGAGAGACACCTCTTCTGCTTAGAGAACTTTTTTGAAAAGTTTTTTGCTCTGTACACGTATCTTATAGTACACACAACATGCAACGATCATCTTGATCAATATTCATGCTCTTTACAAAGTAGCCTTCCGTGAGTGATGGCCATGCATCTGAAACGTTACATAAAAAAACAAATGTGTGTAACACGATGCCCCTGGTGTGTGTGTGTGTGCGCATTATTGTGCTGCCTTTCGGCCTGGGAATTGGTGGCTCAAAGGGGTATCATCAGCCACAGGCAGAGTGCACATCCTAGATCACATGTGAGAAACAGTAAAGAGTAATGTGTAGATGTGTGTTGCAGTATGCTCTGTTGTCAGGCTTTACCACTATAGTAGTGTCATATGTGAGACTTTCAGATTCACGTTTGACATGCATTTCTTGACTGTAATGAGCGTTATCACTGTGTATGACGTAACCTCACTGCTGATCCTCCCTCCATCCAAACACATTCACATGTGTGCACTTCGTGATAGCAATACTTTCAATAATACCGCACACCATTGACATGAGTGTCTGCGCATATCCATAAGCTTGACAACAACATGTGATGTTGTCCATTCAATGTTTTCGGACAGCATCTCATTAGCGATAGTTGCCGCCCTCCCGGTACATGCTACATTATTGTAAATTGCGGATTTTGTGACGTCAAAACTGCAACAGGGACACACACATAAGTACACTTCTTGCCCAGGAAGAAACTTAACAAGCCCAGGTCCCCGGAATAATTATTAACACCCCTACGCTGGCCTGGCGTACGCAAGCCCAGCCCACTTTGCGTACGTATAAATAGGATAACGACGGCGCCACATGTCCCAGTTCTTCCACACTGTCTCAGGTGATATGGCCGCATCCACCACGCATATCAAAATGCGCAATAAAAAAAAAGGGATCCATGAGGTGTTCACCAAGCTGGCAATCAAAACTACATCTGAATTGTGAACCCTGCTGGCCGTCGTGTTTGGACACACACCAATGACAGCAGGTGAGCAGTGGGGCCTGGATGCACATATTATTATTTAACCTGGTGCATTCTTGTGCATTCCAACTCCTCTTTGAACCACGATTATCACTAACAGTTGGTAGATCATACTTCAAGAAGGAAGGATACACCCAACTTGTGTTCTCTATTAAGCTTGAAATAAACCTTCATTTACCTCAAGACGTTTCCACCATTATATTATTTCTCTCTTTTCAGACACTGAGTTAGTGGCACCAGATGCACTTTTTTCACACATTTTGGGGTGGGAAAGTTGTGGCATCACCGGGCTCACACAAATTTCCCACCTCCCAGCCTTCCCCTGGGTCTCCCGGTAAAAATGGTGCCTCACTTGTGTGGGAGGCCCAAGTACCCGCGGCAGGCAAGGGCCCAAAACGTAGTGATGCGACATTTGGGATAGGCAATGTTGATGTCGCCTCACTACGTTTTGGGCCCTTGCCTGCCGCGGGTACTTGGGCCTCCCACACAAGTGAGGCCCCATTTTTACCGGGAGACCTGGGGGAACGCTGGGTGGTAGTAAATTTGTGTGAGCCCGGTGATGCCACTACTTTCCCACCCCAAAATGTGTGAAAAAAGTGATTTTTTCAGCAAAAATTGAGGTTTGCAGGGGATTCTGGGTAAGGAAACGTTGGGGGATCCACGCAAGCCATACCTCCCTGGAAGCCGCCGGGTGTCTAGTTTTCAGAAATGCATGGGTTTGGTAGGTTTCCCTAGATGGCCGCCGAGTACCGGGCCAAAAACCAAAGTGACCCCCCTTGCAAAACCAGGTGGTTTTGCGATAGGCCATTTTGATGTCGCCTCACTACGTTTTGGGCCCTTGCCTGCCGCAGGTACTTGGGCCTCCCACACAAGTGAGGCACCATTTTTACCAGGAGACCTGGGGGAACGCTGGGTGGTGGTAAATTTGTGTGAGCCCGGTGATGCCACAACTTTCCCACCCCAAAATGTGTAAAAAAAGAGATCTTTTCAGCTAAAATTGAGGTTTGCAGGGGATTCTGGGTAAGGAAACGTTGGGGGATCCACGCAAGCCATACCTCCCTGGAAGCCGACGGGTGTCTAGTTTTCAGAAATGTGTGGGTTTGGTAGGTTTCCCTAGATGACCGCCGCGCACCGGGCCAAAAACCTAAGTGACCCCCCTAGCAAAACCAGGTGGTTTTGCGATAGGCCATTTTGATGTTGCCTCACTACGTTTTGGGCCCTTGCCTGCCGCGGGTACTTGGGCCTCCCACACAAGTGAGGCACCATTTTTACCGGGAGACCTGGGGGAACGCTGGGTGGTGGTAAATTTGTGTGAGCCCGGTGATGCCACAACTTTCCCACCCCAAAATGTGTGAAAAAAGTGATTTTTTCAGCTAAAATTGAGGTTTGCAGGGGATTCTGGGTAAGGAAACGTTGGGGGATCCACGCAAGCCATACCTCCCTGCAAGCCGCCAGGTGTCTAGTTTTCAGAAATGTGTGGGTTTGGTAGGTTTCCCTAGATGGCCGCCGCGCACCGGGCCAAAAACCTAAGTGACCCCCTAGCAAAGGCCATTTTGATGTCGCCTCACTGCGTTTTGGGCCCTTGCTTGCCGCGGGTACTTGGGCCTCCCACACAAGTGAGGCACCATTTTTACCGGGAGACCTGGGGGAACGCTGGGTGGTGGTAAATTTGTTTGAGCCCGGTGATGCCACAACTTTCCCACCCCAAAATGTGTGAAAAAAGTGATTTTTTCAGCTAAAATTGAGGTTTGCAGGGGATTCTGGGTAAGGAAATGTTGGGGGATCCACACAAGCCATACCTCCCTGGAAGCCACCGGGTGTCTAGTTTTCAGAAATGCATGGGTTTGGTAGGTTTCCATAGATGGCCGCCGAGCACCGGGCCAAAAACCAAAGTGACCCCCCTTGCAAAACCAGGTGGTTTGCGATAGGCCATTTTGATGTCGCCTCATTACGTTGTGGGCCCTTGCCTGCCGCGGGTACTTGGGCCTCCCACACAAGTGAGGCGCCATTTTTACCGGGAGACCTGGGGGAACGCTGGGTGGTGGTAAATGTGTGAAAATGTGTGAAAAAAGTGATTTTTTCAGCAAAAATTGAGGTTTGCAGGGGATTCTGGGTAAGGAAACGTTGGGGGATCCCCGCAAGCCATACCTCCCTGGAAGCCGCCGGGTGTCTAGTTTTCAGAAATGCATGGGTTTAGTAGGTTTCCCTAGATGGCCGCCGCGCACTGGGCCAAAAACCTAAGTGACCCCCCTTGCAAAACCAGGTGGTTGTGCGATAGGCCATTTTGATGTCGCCTCACTACGTTTTGGTCCCTTGCCTGCCGCGGGTACTTGGGCCTCCCACACAAGTGAGGCACCATTTTTACCGGGAGACCTGGGGGAACGCTGGGTGGTGGTAAATTTGTGTGAGCCCGGTGATGCCACAACTTTCCCACCCCAAAATGTGTGAAAAAAGTGATTTTTTCAGCAAAAATTGAGGTTTGCAGGGGATTCTGGGTAAGGAAACGTTGGGGGATCCACGCAAGCCATACCTCCCTGGAAGCCGCCGGGTGTCTAGTTTTCAGAAATGCATGGGTTTGGTAGGTTTCCCTAGATGGCCGCCAAGCACCGGGCCAAAAACCTAAGTGACCCCCCTTGCAAAACCAGGTGGTTTTACGATAGGCCATTTTGATGTCGCCTCACTGCGTTTTGGGCCCTTGCCTGCCACGGGTACTTGGGCCTCCCACACAAGTGAGGTGCCATTTTTACCAGGAGACCTGGGGGAACGCTGGGTGGTGGTAAATTTGAGTGAGCCCGGTGATGCCACTACTTTCCCACCCCAAAATGTGTGAAAAAAGGGATTTTTTCAGCAAAAATTGAGGTTTGCATGGGATTCTTGGTAAGGAAACGTTGGGGGATCCACGCAAGCCATACCTCCCTGGAAGCCGCCGGGTGTCTAGTTTTCAGATATGTCTGGGTTTGGTAGGTTTCCCTAGGTGCCGGCAGGGCTAGGGTTCAAAAACTATAGCTAGTCACTTTGCCAAAAAAGGGTCATTTTTCACTGCAAAATTGAGGTGTGACCACGTTGCGTTTTGCGCCGTTTCCTGTCGCGGGCACTAGGCCGACCCGCACAAGTGAGGTACCATTTTTCTCGTAGGACTTTGGGGAACGCGGGGTGGGTGGAAATTTGTGGATCCACGCAGATTCCAGAACTTTCCATCCCAGAAATGTGGGGAAAATGTCTTTTTTTTGTCATTATTTTACGTTTGCAAGGGATTCTGGGTAACAGACCATGGTGGAAGGCAGTCAAGTCATCCCATCCTGGATTCCTCTGGGTGTCTAGTTTTCAAGAATGTATAGGTTTGCTAGGTTTACCTAGGTTCCGGCAGGCTAGGGATCAAAAACTACAGCTAGTCACTTTGCCAAAAAAGGGTCATTTTTCACTGCAAAATTGAGGTGTGACCACGTTGCGTTTTGCGCCTTTTCTTGTCGCGGGCACTAGGCGACCCGCACAAGTGAGGTACCATTTTTCTCGTAGGACTTTGGGGAACGCGGGGTGGTGGAAATTTGTGGATCCATGCAGATTCCAGAACTTTCCATCCCAGAAATGTGGGGAAAATGTGTTTTTTTTGTCATTTTTTTACGTTTGCAAGGGATTCTGGGTAAAAGACCATGGTGGGAGGCAGTCAAGTCACCCCATCCTGGATTCCCCTGGGTGTCTAGCTTTCAAAAATATATAGGTTTGCTAGGTTTCCCTAGATGCCGGCAGGGCTAGGGTTAAAAAACTACAGCTAGTCACTTTGCCAAAAAGGGGTCATTTTTCACTGCAAAATTGAGGTGTGACAACGTTGCGTTTTGCGCCGTTTCCTGTCATGGGCACTAGGCCGACCCGCACAAGTGAGGTACCATTTTTCTCGTAGCACTTTGGGGAACGTGGGATGGGTGGAAATTTGTGGATCCACGCAGATTCCAGAACTTTCCATCCCAGAAATGTGGGGAAAATGTGTTTTTTTTGTCATTTTTTTACGTTTGCAAGGGATTCTGGGTAACAGACCATGGTGGGAGGCAGTCAAGTCACCACATCCTGGATTCCCCTGGGTGTCTAGGTTTCAAAAATGTATAGCTTTGCTAGGTTTCCCTAGGTGCCGGCAGGGCTAGGGTTCAAAAACTACAGCTAGTCACTGCCAAAAAAGGGTCATTTTTCACTGCAAAATTGAGGTGTGACCACGTTGCGTTTTGCGCCGTTTCCTGTCGCGGGCACTAGGCCGACCCACACAAGTGAGGTACCATTTTTCTCGTAGGACTTTGGGGAACGCGGGGTGGGTGGAAATTTGTGGATCCACGCAGATTCCAGAGCTTTCCATCCCAGAAATGTGGGGAAAATGTGTTTTTTTGTCATTTTTTTACGTTTGCAAGGGATTCTGGGTAACAGACCATGGTGGGAGGCAGTCAAGTCACCCCATCCTGGATTCCCCTGGGTGTCTAGTTTTCAGAAATGTATAGGTTTTCTAGGTTTCCCTAGGTGCCGGCAGGGCTAGGGTTCAAAAACTACAGCTATTCACTTTGCCAAAAAAGGGTCATTTTTCACTGCAAAATTGAGGTGTGACCACGTTGCGTTTTGCGCCGTTTCCTGTCGCGGGCACTAGGCCGACCCGCACAAGTGAGTTACCATTTTTCTTGTAGGACTTTGGGGAACGCGGTATGGGTGGAAATTTGTGGATCTACGCAGATTCCAAAACTTTCCATCCCAGAAATGTGGGGAAAATGTGTTTTTTTTGTCATTTTTTTACGTTTGCAAGGGATTCTGGGTAACAGACCATGGTGGGAGGCAGTCAAGTCACCCCATCCTGGATTCCCCTGGGTGTCTAGTTTCAAAAAATGTATAGGTTTGCTAGGTTTCCCTAGGTGCCGGCAGGGCTAGGATTCAAAAACTACAGCTAGTCACTTTGCCAAAAAGGGGTCATTTTTCACTGCAAAATTGAGGTGTGACCACGTTGCGTTTTGCACCGTTTCCTGTCGTGGGCACTAGGCCGACCCGCACAAGTGAGGTATCATTTTTCTCGTAGGACTTTGGGGAATGCGGGATGGGTGGACATTTGTGGATCCACGCAGATTCCAGAACTTTCCATCCCAGAAATGGGGGAAAATGTGTTTTTTTGTCATTTTTTTACGTTTGCAAGGGATTCTGGGTAACAGACCATGGTGGGAGGCAGTCAAGTCACCCCATCCTGGATTTCCCTGGGTGTCTAGTTTTCAAAAATGTATAGGTTTGCTAGGTTTCCCTAGGTGCCGGCAGGGCTAGGGTTCAAAAACTACAGCTAGTCACTTTGCCAAAAAAGGGTCATTTTTCACTGCAAAATTGAGGTGTGACCATGTTGCGTTTTGCGCCGTTTCCTGTCGCGGGCACTAGGCCGACCCGCACAAGTGAGGTACCATTTTTCTCGTAGGACTTTGGGGAACGCGGGGTGGGTGGAAATTTGTGGATCCACACAGATTCCAGAACTTTCCATCCCAGAAATGTGGGGAAAATGTGTTTTTTTGTCATTTTTTTACGTTTGCAAGGGATTCTGGGTAACAGACCATGGTGGGAGGCAGTCAAGTCACCCCATCCTGGATTCCCCTGGGTGTCTAGTTTTGAAAAATGTATAGGTTTGCTAGGTTTCCCTAGGTGCCAGCAGGGCTAGGGTTCAAAAACTACAGCTAGTCACTTTGCCAAAAAGGGGTCATTTTTCACTGCAAAATTGAGGTGTGACCACCTTGCGTTTTGCGCCGTTTCCTGTCGCAGGCACTAGGCCGACCCACACAAGTGAGGTACCATTTTTCTCGTAGGACTTTGGGGAACGCGGGGTGGGTGGAAATGTGTGGATCAACGCAGATTCCAGAACTTTCCATCCCAGAAATGTGGCGAAAATGTGTTTTTTGTGTCATTTTTTTTTGTTTGCAAGGGATTCTGGGTAACAGACCATGGTGGGAGGCAATCAAGTCACCCCATCCTGGATTCCCCTGGGTGTCTAGTTTTCAAAAATGTATAGGTTTGCTAGGTTTCCCTAGGTGCCGGCAGGGCTAGGGTTAAAAAACTACAGCTAGTCACTTTGCCAAAAAGGGGTCATTTTTCACTGCAAAATTGAGGTGTGACCACGTTGCGTTTTGCGCCGTTTCCTATCGCAGGCACTAGGCCGACCCGCACAAGTGAGGTACCATTTTTCTCGTAGGACTTTGGGGAACGCAGGATGGGTGGAAATTTGTGGATCCACGCAGATTCCAGAACTTTCCATCCCAGAAATGTGGGGAAAATGTGTTTTTTTTGTCATTTTTTTACGTTTGCAAGGGATTCTGGGTAACAGTCCATGGTGGGAGGCAGTCAAGTCAGCCCATCCTGGATTCCCCTGGGTGTCTAGTTTTCAAAAATGTATAGGTTTGCTAGGTTTCCCTAGGTGCCGGCAGGGCTAGGGTTAAAAAACTACAGCTAGTCACTTTGCCAAAAAAGGGTCATTTTTCACTGCAAAATTGAGGTGTGACCACGTTGCGTTTTGCGCCATTTCCTGTCGCGGGCACTAGGCCGACCCGCACAAGTGAGGTACCATTTTTCTCGTAGGACTTTGGGGAACGCGGGGTGGGTGGAAATTTGTGGATCCACGCAGATTCCAGAACTTTCCATCCGAGAAATGTGGGGAAAATGTGTTTTTTTTGTCATTGTTTTACGTTTGCAAGGGATTCTGGGTAACAGACCATGGTGGGAGGCAGTCAAGTCACCACATCCTGGATTCCCCTGGGTGTCTAGTTTTAAAAAATGTATAGGTTTGCTAGGTTTCCCTAGGTGCCGGCAGGGCTAGGGTTCAAAAACTACAGCTAGTCACTTTGCCAAAAAGGGGTCATTTTTCACTGCAAAATTGAGGTGTGACCACGTTGCGTTTTGCGCCGTTTCCTGTCGCGGGCACTAGGCCGACCCGCACAAGTGAGGTACCATTTTTCTCGTAGGACTTTGGGGAATGCTGGATGGGTAGCCATTTGTGGATCCACGCAGATTCCAGAACTTTCCATCCCAGAAATGTGGGGAAAATGTGTTGGTTTTTTTTCATTTTTTTACGTTTGCAAGGGATTCTGGGTAACAGACCATGGTGGGAGGCAGTCAAGTCACCCCATCCTGGATTCCCCTGGGTGTCTAGTTTTCAAAAATGTATAGGTTTGCTAGGTTTCCCTAGGTGCCGGCAGGGCTAGGGTTCAAAAACTACAGCTAGTCACTTTGCCAAAAAGGGGTCATTTTTCACTGCAAAATTGAGGTGTGACCACGTTGCGTTTTGCGCCGTTTCCTATCGCAGGCACTAGGCCGACCCGCACAAGTGAGGTACCATTTTTCTCGTAGGACTTTGGGGAACGCGGGATGGGTGGAAATTTGTGGATCCACGCAGATTCCAGAACTTTCCATCCCAGAAATGTGGGGAAAATGTGTTTGTTTTGTCATTTTTTTACGTTTGCAAGGGATTCTGGGTAGCAGACCATGGTGGGAGGCAGTCAAGTCACCCCATCCTGGATTCCCCTTGTTGTCTAGTTTTCAAAAATGTATAGGTTTGCTAGGTTTCCCTAGGTGCCGGCAGGGCTAGGGTTAAAAAACCACAGCTAGGTACTTTGCCAAAAAAGGCTCATTTTTCACTGCAAAATTGAGGTGTGACCATGTTGCGTTTTGCGCCGTTTCCTGTCGCGGGCACTAGGCCGACCTGCAAAAGTGAGGTACCAATTTTCTCGTAGGGCTTTGGGGAACGCGGGATGGGTGGAAATTTGTGGACCCACGCAGATTCCAGAACTTTCCATCCCAGAAATGTGGGGAAAATGTGTTTTGTTTGTCATTTTTTTATGTTTGCAAGGGATTCTGGGTAACAGACCATGGTGGGAGGCAGTCAAGTCACCCCATCCTGGATTCCCCTGGGTGTCTAGTTTTCAAAAATGTATAGGTTTGCTAGGTTTCCCTAGGTGCCGGCAGGGCTAGGGTTCAAAAACTACAGCTAGACTCTTCGCAAAAAAAGTGTACATTTTCAGTGTGAAAATGTGGTGTGTTCAGCTTAGGTTTTGAGCCACTTTCTGTCGTGGGCACTATGAATACCCACACAAGTGAGGTACCATTTTTATCGGGAGACTTAGGGTAGTTCAGATTTGTAAAGCAGCTGTTATTACCTATTGATTTTGGATGCATTTCTCCCTTCCAAATGAAAGACATTGTGTAAAAAAAAAGTCATTTTGAAAAATGACCAATAATTGTCATGCAAGTATGAGTATTCCCAATTTCGAAAAATGTGCAAATATGCACTGTTTCTAAACTCTGTAGTTTGTTCCCATTTCAGAAATACATAGGTGTCTTTCATACCGATTTTTCCATGTATACATTTTCCCACAATAATTGCTATATACCCGGAACAAAAAAAAAAACCATTACAAAATGCTGCTCAGTTTTTTACTCTGGGTTCGTTGGGCTCTTGGTGAACCTACAAGTCCTATATATCCCCACAACCAGGAAGGTCCAGTGGATGTAACGGTACATTGCTTTCTAAGAGATGTGATAATTAGAAGAAGTTACAGGTGAAAACGTTGACTCAAAAGGCTGCTTTTTTCAACTAACTTTTAATTTTTCCTATATTTAACTGGTAGTTTCTATAAAGAAACCTTGATGGATCTACACAAATGACCCCTTGCTGAATTCAGAATTTTGTCTACTTTTCAAAAATGTATAGCTTTCTAGGATCCATTATTGTTTTTGTACCCATTTCTACCATTAACTGGAAGGAGGTTGAAAGCACAAAAGATAGCAAAAATAGGGTATGTCCCAGAAAAATGCCAAAACTGTGTAAAAAATGTTGGTTTTCTGACAAATTTCTGTCATTCCCTAAAAGCTGGAGAAATGGTGATTTCATCCCCACAAACCCTTTTTTGATACCATGTGCAGAGAAAAACCCAGAAGCTTTCATTTGCAGCTCGTTTTTCCCATTTTTCACAAAAAAAACAATATTTTGCTGTATTTTGACTAATTTCTGGGAACCCTCTAGGAGAATCCACAAACCCTGGGTACCTTTAGAATCCCCAAGATGTTGGAAGAAAAGGACGCAAATTTGGCGTGGATACCTAATGTGGTCAAAAAGTTACAGGGGCCTAAGCACGCACTACCCCAAATACCCCAAAAAAGGCTTGGCACAGGAGGGGAAAAGGCCTAGCAGCGAAGGGGTTAATGCAATAAAATACAAAAACAAAATTCCACAGGGCAAAACAAGGTCTGCAGGGTGCACACCAACACACCAGGCACACACAACAAAGGCATTTCAAGCAGGAGGCCTGGGAAACAATGAAATGACAAAAGGCCTATAAAAGAAGCCAGGCAAAAGATGCATGCTAAACCACATTGATTTGCCTTTTTAATGCAATAAAATACAAAAACGAAATTCCACAGGGGAATAAAAAAGGTCTGCAGGGTGCACACCAACACACCTGGCACACACAACAAAGGCATTTCTTTAACACACACCCAAAAACAGAATTACCCCCAAAAAACACATTTTCCAACTCAATCCAATACCATCCATCCCCTAAATGACGTTTAAATTTAACAGAACACACAGAAACACTTGTTTAATGGACCTGTGGCTACCTGCTCTGAGCCTACTGGATGAAAGGAGGCCTGTGGGCAGACAAGGGCAACAGAAGCTTGCAGGCCTAGGCTTCAAAATGGCCACCAGTCACATGGCCAGGGCCACCCAACTACAAGAAACAGAAGACAGACAATGCAGGCCTATTGCAAAAAGCACACTGCCTGCCTTCAAAATGGCGACCAGCCTCATGGCCAGGCCCACAACAAGAAGCCTAGGCCACAAAGGAGTACCATGCAGGCCTATATATGGCAAAAGCAACACACTAATAACTCCCACCAGAAAAGGCCACCAGCCACATGGACACTCACAAATCACAAGCAACAAGCAGGAGGCCTGGGAAACAAGGAAATGACAAAAGGCCTATAAAAGAAGCCAGGCAAAAGATGCATGCTAAACCACATTGATTTTCCTTTTTAATGCAGTAAAATAGAAAAACGAAATTCCACAGGGCAAAACAAGGTCTGCAGGGTGCACACCAACACACCAGGCACACACAACAAAGGCATTTCTTTAACACTCACCCAAAAACAGAAATACCCCCCAAAAAACAAATTTTCCAAGTCAATCCAATGCCATCCATGCCCTAAATGATGTTTAAATTCAACAGAACACACAGAAACACTTGTTTAATGCACCTGTGGCTACCTGCTCTGAGCCTACTGGATGAAAGCAGGCCCGTGGGCAGACAAGAGCCACACAAGCTTGCAGGCCTAGGCTTCAAAATGGCCACCAGCCACATGGCCAGGCCCACCCAACTACAAGAAACAGAAGACAGACAATGCAGGCCTATTGCAAAAAGCACACTGCCAGCCTTCAAAATGGCTACCAGCCTCATGGCCAGGCCCACAACAAGAAGCCTAGGCCACAAAGGAGTACCATGCAGGCCTATATATGGCAAAAGCAGCACACTAATAACTCCCACCAGAAAAGGCCACCAGCCACATGGACACTCACAAATCACAAGCAACAAGCAGGAGGCTTGGGAAACAATGAAATGACAAAAGGCCTATAAAAGAAGCCAGGCAAAAGAGGCATGCTAAACCACATTGATTTGCCTTTTTAATGCAATAAAATACAAAAACGAAATTCCACAGGGCAAAACAAGGTCTGCTGGGTGCACGCCAACACACCAGGCACACACAACAAAGGCATTTCTTTAACACTCACCCAAAAACAGAAATACCCCCAAAAAACACATTTTGCATCTCAATCCAATGCCGTCCATGCCCTAAATAATGTTTAAATTCAACAGAACACACAGAAACACTTGTTTAATGCACCTGTGGCTACCTGCTCTAAGCCTACTGGATGAAAGCAGGCCCATGGGCAGAAAAGGGCCACACAATCTTTCAGGCCTAGGCTTCAAAATGGCCACCAGGTACCTGACAAGGCCCACCCAACTACAAGAAACAGAAGACAGGCAATGCAGGCCTATTGCAAAAAGCACACTGCCTGCCTTCAAAATGGCTATCAGCCTCATGGCCAGGCCCACAACAAGAAGCCTAGGCCACAAAGGAATACCATGCAGGCCTATATATGGCAAAAGCAGCACACTAATAACTCCCACCATAAAAGGCCACCAGCCACATGGACACTCACAAATCACAAGCAACAAGCAGGAGGCCTGGGAAACAATGAAATGACAAAAGGCCTATAAAAGATTCCAGGCAAAAGATGCATTATACCCCACATTGATTTGCCTTTTTAATGCAATAAAATGCAAAAACGAAAATCCACAGGGCAATCCAAGGTCTGCAGGGTGCACACCGACACGCCAGGCACACACAAGAAAGGCTTTTCTTTAACACTCCCAAAAACATAAATACCCCCCAAAAACACATTTTCCAACTCAATCCAATGCCATCCATGCCCTAAATGATGTTTAAATTCAACAGAACACACAGAAACACTTGTTTAATGCATCTGTGGCTACCTGCTCTGAGCCTACTGAATGAAAGCAGACCAGTGGGCAGACAAGGCCACACAAGCTTGCAGGCCTAGGCTTCAAAATGGCCACCAGCCACATGGCCAGTCCCACCCAACTACAAGAAACAGAAGACAGACAATGCAGGCCTATTGCAAAAAGCACACTGCCTGCCTTCAAAATGGCTATCAGCCTCATGGCCAGGCCCACAACAAGAAGCCTAGGCCACAAAGGAATACCATGCAGGCCTATATATGGCAAAAGCAGCACACTAATAACTCCCACCATAAAAGGCCACCAGCCACATGGACACGCACAAATCACAAGCAACAAGCAGGAGGCCTGGGAAACAATGAAATAACAAAAGGCCTATGAAAGAAGCCAGGCAAAAGATGGATGCTAAACCACACTGCTTTGCCTTTTTAATGCAATAAAATACATAAACGAAATTCCACAGGGCAAAACAAGGACTGCGGGGTGCACACCAACACACCAGGCACACACAACAAAGGCATTTCTTTAACACACACCCAAAAACAGAAATACCCCCCAAAAACACATTTTCCAACTCAATCCAATACCATCCATGCCCTAAATGATGTTTAAATTCAACAGAACACACAGAAACACTTGTTTAATGCACCTGTGGCTACCTACTCTCAGCCCACTGGATGAAAACAGGCCCGTGGGCAGACAAAGGCCACAGACGCTTGCAGGCCTAGGCTTCAAAATGGCCACCAGCCACATAGCCAGGGCCATCCAACTACAAGAAACAGAAGACAGACAATGCAGGCCTATTGCAAAAAGCACACTGCCTGCCTTCAAAATGGCTATCAGCCTCATGGCCAGGCCCACAACAAGAAGCCTAGGCCACAAAGGAGTACCATGCAGGCCTATATATGGCAACAGCAGCACACTAATAACTCCTACCAGAAAAGGCCACCAGCCACATGGACACTCACAAATCACAAGCAACAAGCAGGAGGCCTGGGAAACAATGAAATGACAAAAGGCCTATAAAAGAAGCCAGGCAAAAGATGCATGCTAAACCACATTGATTTGCCTTTTTAATGCAAT
This sequence comes from Triturus cristatus, assembly GCF_964204655.1. Taxonomy (NCBI): domain Eukaryota; kingdom Metazoa; phylum Chordata; class Amphibia; order Caudata; family Salamandridae; genus Triturus; species Triturus cristatus. Next base: position 504,239,398 of record NC_140592.1, on the reverse strand, counting down.
AAAATACAAAATCGAAATTCCAGAGGGCAAAACAATTATGCAGGGTGCACACCAACAAACCAGGCACACACAACAAAGGCATTTCTTTAACACTCACCCAAAAACAGAAATACCCCCCCCCCCCAAAAAAAATAATCTCCAATTCAATCCAATGCCATCCATGCCCTAAATGATTTTTACATTCAACAGAACACACAGAAACACTTGTTTAATGCTCCTGTGGCTACCTGCTCTGAGCCTACTGGATGAAAGCAGGCCCGTGGGCAGACAAGGGCCACACAAGCTTGCAGGCCTAGGGTTCAAAATGGCCACCAGCCACATGGCCAGGCCCACCCAACTACAAGAAACAGAAGACAGACAATGCAGGCCTATTGCAAAAAGCACACTGTCTGCCTTCAAACTGGCTATCAGCCTCATGGCCAGGCCCACAACAAGAAGCCTAGGCAACAAAGGAGTACCATGCAGGCCTATATATGGCAAAATCAGCACACTAATAACTCCCACCAGAAAAGGCCACCAGCCACATGGACACTCACAAATCACAAGCAACAAGCAGGAGGCCTGGGAAACAATGAAATGACAAAAGGCCTATAAAAGAAGCCAGGCAAAAGATGCATGCTAAACCACATTGATTTGCCTTTTTAATGCAATAAAATACAAAAACGAAATTCCACAGGGCAAAAAAAGGTCTGCAGGGTGCACACCAACACACCTGGCACACACAACAAAGGCATTTCTTTAACACACACCCAAAAACAGAATTACCCCCAAAAAACTCATTTTCCAACTCAATCCAATACCATCCATGCCCTAAATGACGTTTAAATTTAACAGAACACACAAAAACACTTGTTTAATGGACCTGTGGCTACCTGCTCTGAGCCTACTGGATGAAAGCAGGCCTGTGGGCAGACAAGGGCAACAGAAGCTTGCAGGCCTAGGATTCAAAATGGCCACCAGTCACATGGCCAGGGCCACCCAACTACAAGAAACAGAAGACAGACAATGCAGGCCTATTGCAAAAAGCACACTGCCTGCCTTCAAAATGGCGACCAGCCTCATGGCCAGGCCCACAACAAGAAGCCTAGGCCACAAAGGAGTACCATGCAGGCCTATATATGGCAAAAGCAACACACTAATAACTCCCACCAGAAAAGGCCACCAGCCACATGGACACTCACAAATCACAAGCAACAAGCAGGAGGCCTGGGAAACAAGGAAATGACAAAAGGCCTATAAAAGAAGCCAGGCAAAAGATGCATGCTAAACCACATTGATTTTCCTTTTTAATGCAGTAAAATAGAAAAACGAAATTCCACCGGGCAAAACAAGGTCTGCAGGGTGCACACCAACACACCAGGCACACACAACAAAGGCATTTCTTTAACACTCACCCAAAAACAGAAATACCCCCCAAAAAACAAATTTTCCAAGTCAATCCAATGCCATCCATGCCCTAAATGATGTTTAAATTCAACAGAACACACAGAAACACTTGTTTAATGCACCTGTGGCTACCTGCTCTGAGCCTACTGGATGAAAGCAGGCCCGTGGGCAGACAAGGGCCACACAAGCTTGCAGGCCTAGGCTTCAAAATGGCCACCAGCCACATGGCCAGGCCCACCCAACTACAAGAAACAGAAGACAGACAATGCAGGCCTATTGCAAAAAGCACACTGCCAGCCTTCAAAATGGCTACCAGACTCATGGCCAGGCCCACAACAAGAAGCCTAGGCCACAAAGGAGTACCATGCAGGCCTATATATGGCAAAAGCAGCACACTAATAACTCCCACCAGAAAAGGCCACCAGCCACATGGACACTCACAAATCACAAGCAACAAGCAGGAGGCCTGGGAAACAATGAAATGACAAAAGGCCTATAAAAGAAGCCAGGCAAAAGAGGCATGCTAAACCACATTGATTTGCCTTTTTAATGCAATAAAATACAAAAACGAAATTCCACAGGGCAAAACAAGGTCTGCTGGGTGCACGCCAACACACCAGGCACACACAACAAAGGCATTTCTTTAACACTCACCCAAAAACAGAAATACCCCCAAAAAACACATTTTGCATCTCAATCCAATGCCGTCCATGCCCTAAATGATGTTTAAATTCAACAGAACACACAGAAACACTTGTTTAATGCACCTGTGGCTACCTGCTCTAAGCCTACTGGATGAAAGCAGGCCCATGGGCAGAAAAGGGCCACACAAGCTTTCAGGCCTAGGCTTCAGAATGGCCACCAGGTACCTGACAAGGCCCACCCAACTACAAGAAACAGAAGACAGGCAATGCAGGCCTATTGCAAAAAGCACACTGCCTGCCTTCAAAATGGCTATCAGCCTCATGGCCAGGCCCACAACAAGAAGCCTAGGCCACAAAGGAATACCATGCAGGCCTATATATGGCAAAAGCAGCACACTAATAACTCCCACCATAAAAGGCCACCAGCCACATGGACACTCACAAATCACAAGCAACAAGCAGGAGGCCTGGGAAACAATGAAATGACAAAAGGCCTATAAAAGATTCCAGGCAAAAGATGCACGTTAAAACTCACTGCTTTGCCTTTTTAATGCAATAAAATGCAAAAACAAAAATCCACAAGGCAAAACAAGGTCTGCAAGGTGCAAACCAACACACCAGGTACACACAACAAAGGCGTTTCTTTAACACACACCCAAAAACAGAAATACCCCCCAAAAACACATTTTCCAACTCAATCCAATACCATCCATGCCCTAAATGATGTTTAAATTCAACAGAACACACAGAAACACTTGTTTAATGCACCTGTGGCTACCTACTCTGAGCCCACTGGATGAAAGCAGGCCCGTGGGCAGACAAAGGCCACAGACGCTTGCAGGCCTAGGCTTCAAAATGGCCACCAGCCACATGGCCAGGCCCACCCAACTACAAGAAACAGAAGACAGACAATGCAGGCCTATTGCAAAAAGCACACTGTCTGCCTTCAAACTGGCTATCAGCCTCATGGCCAGGCCCACAACAAGAAGCCTAGGCAACAAAGGAGTACCATGCAGGCCTATATATGGCAAAATCAGCACACTAATAACTCCCACCAGAAAAGGCCACCAGCCACATGGACACTCACAAATCACAAGCAACAAGCAGGAGGCCTGGGAAACAATGAAATGACAAAAGGCCTATAAAAGAAGCCAGGCAAAAGATGCATGCTAAACCACATTGATTTGCCTTTTTAATGCAATAAAATACAAAAACGAAATTCCACAGGGCAAAAAAAGGTCTGCAGGGTGCACACCAACACACCTGGCACACACAACAAAGGCATTTCTTTAACACACACCCAAAAACAGAATTACCCCCAAAAAACTCATTTTCCAACTCAATCCAATACCATCCATGCCCTAAATGACGTTTAAATTTAACAGAACACACAAAAACACTTGTTTAATGGACCTGTGGCTACCTGCTCTGAGCCTACTGGATGAAAGCAGGCCTGTGGGCAGACAAGGGCAACAGAAGCTTGCAGGCCTAGGATTCAAAATGGCCACCAGTCACATGGCCAGGGCCACCCAACTACAAGAAACAGAAGACAGACAATGCAGGCCTATTGCAAAAAGCACACTGCCTGCCTTCAAAATGGCGACCAGCCTCATGGCCAGGCCCACAACAAGAAGCCTAGGCCACAAAGGAGTACCATGCAGGCCTATATATGGCAAAAGCAACACACTAATAACTCCCACCAGAAAAGGCCACCAGCCACATGGACACTCACAAATCACAAGCAACAAGCAGGAGGCCTGGGAAACAAGGAAATGACAAAAGGCCTATAAAAGAAGCCAGGCAAAAGATGCATGCTAAACCACATTGATTTTCCTTTTTAATGCAGTAAAATAGAAAAACGAAATTCCACCGGGCAAAACAAGGTCTGCAGGGTGCACACCAACACACCAGGCACACACAACAAAGGCATTTCTTTAACACTCACCCAAAAACAGAAATACCCCCCAAAAAACAAATTTTCCAAGTCAATCCAATGCCATCCATGCCCTAAATGATGTTTAAATTCAACAGAACACACAGAAACACTTGTTTAATGCACCTGTGGCTACCTGCTCTGAGCCTACTGGATGAAAGCAGGCCCGTGGGCAGACAAGGGCCACACAAGCTTGCAGGCCTAGGCTTCAAAATGGCCACCAGCCACATGGCCAGGCCCACCCAACTACAAGAAACAGAAGACAGACAATGCAGGCCTATTGCAAAAAGCACACTGCCAGCCTTCAAAATGGCTACCAGACTCATGGCCAGGCCCACAACAAGAAGCCTAGGCCACAAAGGAGTACCATGCAGGCCTATATATGGCAAAAGCAGCACACTAATAACTCCCACCAGAAAAGGCCACCAGCCACATGGACACTCACAAATCACAAGCAACAAGCAGGAGGCCTGGGAAACAATGAAATGACAAAAGGCCTATAAAAGAAGCCAGGCAAAAGAGGCATGCTAAACCACATTGATTTGCCTTTTTAATGCAATAAAATACAAAAACGAAATTCCACAGGGCAAAACAAGGTCTGCTGGGTGCACGCCAACACACCAGGCACACACAACAAAGGCATTTCTTTAACACTCACCCAAAAACAGAAATACCCCCAAAAAACACATTTTGCATCTCAATCCAATGCCGTCCATGCCCTAAATGATGTTTAAATTCAACAGAACACACAGAAACACTTGTTTAATGCACCTGTGGCTACCTGCTCTAAGCCTACTGGATGAAAGCAGGCCCATGGGCAGAAAAGGGCCACACAAGCTTTCAGGCCTAGGCTTCAGAATGGCCACCAGGTACCTGACAAGGCCCACCCAACTACAAGAAACAGAAGACAGGCAATGCAGGCCTATTGCAAAAAGCACACTGCCTGCCTTCAAAATGGCTATCAGCCTCATGGCCAGGCCCACAACAAGAAGCCTAGGCCACAAAGGAATACCATGCAGGCCTATATATGGCAAAAGCAGCACACTAATAACTCCCACCATAAAAGGCCACCAGCCACATGGACACTCACAAATCACAAGCAACAAGCAGGAGGCCTGGGAAACAATGAAATGACAAAAGGCCTATAAAAGATTCCAGGCAAAAGATGCACGTTAAAACTCACTGCTTTGCCTTTTTAATGCAATAAAATGCAAAAACAAAAATCCACAAGGCAAAACAAGGTCTGCAAGGTGCAAACCAACACACCAGGTACACACAACAAAGGCGTTTCTTTAACACACACCCAAAAACAGAAATACCCCCCAAAAACACATTTTCCAACTCAATCCAATACCATCCATGCCCTAAATGATGTTTAAATTCAACAGAACACACAGAAACACTTGTTTAATGCACCTGTGGCTACCTACTCTGAGCCCACTGGATGAAAGCAGGCCCGTGGGCAGACAAAGGCCACAGACGCTTGCAGGCCTAGGCTTCAAAATGGCCACCAGCCACATAGCCAGGGCCATCCAACTACAAGAAACAGAAGACAGACAATGCAGGCCTATTGCAAAAAGCACACTGCCTGCCTTCAAAATGGCTATCAGCCTCATGGCCAGGCCCACAACAAGAATCCTAGGCCACAAAGGAGTACCATGCAGGCCTATATATGGCAACAGCAGCACACTAATAACTCCTACCAAAAAAGGCCACCAGCCACATGGACACTCACAAATCACAAGCAACAAGCAGGAGGCCTGGGAAACAAGGAAATGACAAAAGGCCTATAAAAGAAGCCAGGCAAAAGATGCATGCTAAACCACATTGATTTGCCTTTTTAATGCAATAAAATACAAAATCGAAATTCCAGAGGGCAAAACAATTATGCAGGGTGCACACCAACAAACCAGGCACACACAACAAAGGCATTTCTTTAACACTCACCCAAAAACAGAAATACCCCCCCCCCCAAAAAAAATAATCTCCAATCCAATGCCATCCATGCCCTAAATGATTTTTACATTCAACAGAACACACAGAAACACTTGTTTAATGCACCTGTGGCTACCTGCTCTGAGCCTACTGAATGAAAGCAGACCAGTGGGCAGACAAGGCCACACAAGCTTGCAGGCCTAGGCTTCAAAATGGCCACCAGCCACATGGCCAGTCCCACCCAACTACAAGAAACAGAAGACAGACAATGCAGGCCTATTGCAAAAAGCACACTGTCTGCCTTCAAAATGGGCACCAGCCTCATGGCCAGGCCCACAACAAGAAGCCTAGGCCACAAAGGAATACAATGCAGGCCTATATATGGCAAACGCAGCACACTAATAACTCCCACCAGAAAAGGCCACCAGCCACATGGACACTCACAAATCACCAGCAACAAGCAGGAGGCCTGGGAAACAATAAAATGACAAAAGTCCTATAAAAGAAGCCAGGCAAAAGATGCACGTTAAAACTCACTGCTTTGCCTTTTTAATGCAATAAAATGCAAAAACAAAAATCCACAAGGCAAAACAAGGTCTGCAAGGTGCACACCAACACACCAGGTACACACAACAAAGGCGTTTCTTTAACACACACCCAAAAACAGATATACCCCCTAAGAACACATTTTCCAACTCAATCCCATACCATCCATGCCCTAAATTATGTTTAAATTCAACAGAACACACAGAAACACTTGTTTAATGCACCTGTGGCTACCTGCTCTTAGCCTACTGAATGAAAGCAGGCCCATGGGCAGACAACGCCACACATGCTTGCAGGCCTAGGCTTCAAAATGGCCACCAGCCACATGGTAAGGCCCACCCAACTACAAGAAATAGAAGACAGACAATGCAAGTCTATTGCAAAAAGCACACTGCCTGCCTTCAAAATGGCCACCAGCCTCATGGCGTGGCCCACAACAAGAAGCCTAGGCCACAAAGGAATACCATGCAGGCCGATATATGGCAAAAGCAGCACACTAGTAATAACTCCCACCAGAAAAGGCCACCAGCCCCATGGACACTCACAAATCACAAGCAACAAGCAGAAGGCCTGGGAAACAATGAACTGACAAGAGGCCCATAAAAGAAGCCAGGCAAAAGGTGCATGCTAAACCACACTGCTTTGCCTTTTTAATGCAATGCAAAAACGAAAATCCACAGGGCAAAACAAGGTCTGTAGGGTGCACACCAACACACCAGGCCCACACATCAAAGGCATTTCTTTAACACACACCCAAAAACAGAAATACCCCCCCAAAAAACATTTTCCAACTCAATCCAATGCCATCCATACCCTAAATGATGTTTTAAAAACATTCAACACACACCAAAGGAACAGTTGCTTCATCATGCACCCACCCATGACTAGCTCTGGGCCTACTGGCTACCCCCAACAATTAAAAAAAAAGAATGATAAGTACCAAAATTGTAGTTGCAGCAACTGCAATGCCCCCAATCAAACAGACACAACACCAACTTACTTGTAAAATATCAAATTCAAAAGTCCTCAAATCCAATGATAATGATGCAGCAGAAACAAAGAGTGATCCATCCAGCTCAAAATCCAAAGGCAGAATGAACAGGAGATGGACAAAGCACTGGAAGGAGCCTGCTGGACAGGAACAGGAAGTTGGAGACTCTGTGGCACTTCCTCCATCTACCTCCAAAATTTTTTTTTGTTTTAAATTGGACTCCTTGCACAAAAAAGGACAGCCAAATGTCAATCTGAGGAGTTTTTTTCATCCAAATCATCATTTACAGAAAGTTTTATGCTGCTAGAGATAATATTCTTCTCCAGATTGAAAATTTGGCGTGTTTGCGAGCTTCACCACACTTCACCCGGATGTCGATGGCGCGTCCAGATTGACGTGTTCGCGATCACATGCTCTCTGTCGCGGTGGAGATTGACGTTGTCGCGACCTCACGCTCTCTCTCGCGGTGGAAAATTAAGTGTTTGCGATCTCATACTCTCGCGGTGTCTGATGGCGAGGCGTATGACGTGATCGCGATCACAAACTCTTGCGGGATAGCGCGACCGGCTATCAACATCTCGTGGAGCACGCGAACGGATTGGAAAACTCGTCGGCGAACGCGGGGATCCCAGGAAGATGATCGCGTGCGAGAACGCATTTTCAAAGCACAAACATGAAAAAAATCTTCGCCACGCTGCAAAACGCAGAAATGTTTGCATTTTCACTCTCTCCGCAGAACGCGAAAATGTCAAACTATCGGAAATTCCGCGAGCACAATGGAATTTGACGCCCACCCTTAAAAATAACAATGGATTAAAGACAGATCTGTGACTGGAGGTGAGTGGTTGAAACGTTCCAACACTCTGTCTATCATGTTATTTTTTGCAATAGCTTTGTGCGCCCTAAATGGATAAGAGTATGCCTAAACATGGGTCCCTTGCTCGCTGCACCACTGGATTAAGCTAGCCTGGCTGATGAAGGGTGATACCCTGAACCCAGTCCCAGAGTACTTGTTTCCAGTCCAGAGCGGACCTAGCTTGGCAGTTCCAGCTTGACTGTTCCCATGGGGAGCAGGGTCAAGACTGATTTACATATGGCTGGCTCCAGAACTGGGGTGACGGGGTGAGCAAAATAAAGATGGATTAAACCCAGATCTTTGACTGGAGATCAGTGTTTGAAAAGTTTCAACACTCTGTCCATCATGTTATTTTGTGAATTCGCTATGTGCTCCCTAAGTGGATGAGGGTATGCCTAGATGTGGGTCCCTTGCTCTTTACACCACTGGATTCAAGCTAGTTTGGCTGATGAGGGGTGATACCCTGAAACGAGTCCCAGAATATTTATTTCCAGTCCAGGGGGGACCTAGCGTGGCAGTTCGGGCTAGACTGTTCCCAAGGGGAGCAGGGTAAATACTGACTTACTTATTGCCGTGTACAGAACTGGGGTGATGTGGCGAGCTAATTAAAGATGGATTAAACCCAGATCTTTGACTGGAGGTGTGTGTTTGAAAAGTTTCAAAACTCTGACCATCATGTTATTTTGTGAAATTGCTATGTGCACCCTAAGTGGATAAGGGTATGCCTAGTCGTGGGTCCCTTGCTCGCTACACCACTGGATTCAAGCTAGCTTGGCTGATGAGGGGTGATACCGCAAAACCAGTCCCAGAATACTTGTTTCCAGTCCAGGGAGGACCTAGCTTGGCAGTTCGAGCTGGACTATTCCCATGGGGAGCCGGGTCAACACTGGTTTACTTATTGCCGTGTCCAGAACTGGGGTGAGGTGGCGAGCAAATTAAAGATGGATTAAACCTGTTACGGGGATTCTGCTCATGCACAGGAAACCAGGACTTCAGTGAATTGTGGTGTACCAAAAAACTCACCTCAGTACCCAGAACCCCTATCCGACTAACATCAGTGTCTCATTCGTTCTCCGTATCATATCGAAGCTACCAATGATTAGACAACCCAGATCAAGCGACTTAGAATACTCTCAGGAATAGTGGGAATCAGAAACACCTTTTCGTTGTTATTCTTATATCAGTCCACAACATGAGTAATCAGAGACACGGAAAAGTTAAATATGTTTATTTTTAACTACATACTCTAAGATGCAGTACTTTGGCTAATATAAGCAAACAAATGATTAGAAATAAAACCATCAGCATTTTTACAATTCCATAGAAAATGAAGGGATAAATCATATTATAATGATAGTGGAAACAGATCCTATAATACCTTGTGTACCACCCTTCCCTGGCTAATAAGCTAGTTTTATATAGTAATAGAATGTCTCTAGGTTTGAATGGGGAACCCCAATCCTCAAATATCAGCTTAGGTGAATCACATCACAGGATCAGCTCTGCTCTCTGTGTCTGAATCATGCATGCAAATGCAATATTAAAGGCACCCGAGTTTCAGATATTTGCAGCTGTGTGCTTGTTGTGTCTAGAGCGTGGGCCGATCAACCTGAATTCAACAGCATACATTTTTATTTGACCTTGACGGTTTCTGCACACAGTGTTCAGACTAAGGTCGCGGGATGTGAAAAACAGACCGTTCTCATGTGAAGAAAAAGCAAGCAAGCAGTTTTACTTGTAAAAACAACTACCTGTAGTGTAGTGTGCAAAAGCAGCAAAGTGGCAAGATGGCGCTAATATCTAAAACGCTTATGCTAACATAGCAATGTCTGCAGACAAAGCCCTGTCTCCACTACACCCTCCCTTGATCGGACCACGAACAGAATAGGGAAGCAATGTAGGAATGCAGAGTTCAAGTTCGAGTGAGACAGAACCAAGTTCATATATCGCCAATCCGTATAATTGGTAGTGAAAGTTCGAAAAGTTTGCTGGAGAAAATTAAAAGATAAAAAACAATCAGGTGCGTTATATAGCCCTTTCTGGAGCAAAAAGAAAAAAGAAAAATTCCAGCTTGCATGTGAGGAAGATGGACAATCCATCAACGTATAGGCACAGTATGTTGCAACAACCTCCAAGAGGAAGTCATTGTAATCTTCAGTAAATGAGTCAGCCATCTAGTCTAATAAACTAAAGGAACATACATGTTCTTTGATAAAAGGAGCCTCTAGCACCATCAGAGGACAACCTGTGTGTTCTTCAAGAATTCTTCGCTCCAGGAAGTCATGGGCTGCTGCATATATATCCCAATTTCCCAGAATTCCATGCACAGCCGCACAGGCCATAATCCCGATACCAGAACAGTTTAACTCATGAGCCACTAAAGGACTCATCAGTCGTTCATAATCTGGGGCAGGAAACCCCCGTGTTTGATAGGCACAAATCCAGAGCCCATTCAAATGAACAATCTAGGCAATGGAAAGCAGGTTGCATGCAAGTAAAGTATGAGAACCGGAAAGATAATCCATAGCCTACGCTCAAATTGGCCAGTGGTAGTGTTCCATAGTTCAAGCATCCGGTTGCGCAGCTGAAGCAGCCGGGGCAGGCTGTTGTGTGACACAGATAGTGCAGCTATAGCAGAGTAAACCAATCAACAGCAGCACACCAGCAGTCAAGGCGAGAATTAATGGAAGCCCACCGAAGACGCTGGAAAAAATAGAATGAAAAAATGCCGGTATCACACCAAATATTGTTTGGAACGAGGTCACAAGGCCAGAGCCCACAACTTTGATAAAATGTGCCCAGCCAGTTGTTGATGAGGCATTGAATATAGTGTGAATCAGAGCACCGACATGAAGGGGGAGATCAGTATTTAAAAGAGCATGCACCTCAGTGCGGGTGTTAGCTACTTGAAGGGCAAATGTTTCACCAGAGGAAGTTAGGGCGACTTCTTTTTGAGACAATAGAGCCCTTATTCTACTCATCTTGTTGAACTCTGCTTTCAAAGTTGGCATGGAAGGCCAGAAGGATACATCCAGTCTCCCATGTGGGTGTGGGAAAAGCACATTCTTACAACAGACTACTCGTTGTGAGACAGTTACAATATATGGAATCCCTACTAGCATTCTGCAGCATGCCTCATTATTCTAAAGCAAATAACTACCGTTAGTTAATAACGTGAAAGTGGGTGTAATCGCTGGCACAGGATTTCCCTTCAGAATGCAAGCTAAATTCAGGGAATTAACGTTGCATGCGCGATGCAATTGGATGTTCCTACAAACTACTGAGTGATCAGGTGTGGAAGTGCAATCATCTCCTTTTAAATATACCTCTTTACCCTATCTCATGCACCTGTATGTAAATGGGAGTGACCAAACTTCATTTAGGAAAGCGGTACCTAGTGGTTCATATCTGCCTACGGCATAGTGTTTCATACAAGGATTGAACTTAAACAACAGAAAAGGTAGAGTGATTAACCCATGGATAAGCCACACAGCTGAGTTGGTAAAGGTTCCAACTTTTCAATTGCAATAGTGAATATGTTGCATCCTTCATGGACATGAACTGTTGTTTATCAGTCAGATTACACGGCAGGAATAAAGATGATGTGTTCATGTAGTCCCAGGGAACTTTCCCAGCCTTCAATGTTTGCCAAGTCCATGCAAACTGCATTATAGAACGCAATTGATTTTGACCATGGTATAAAACAGACATATCATCCTGTACAATATCCACAACAGATGAAACAATATTATCTAATGTGTAAATTCTGGAAGAAAGAGTGTTAATGCTATAATCAATGACAGCAAGCACTTTTTCCAATTCGCTTGATCAATTGCTCTTAATCTAGAAGCAGCTTGAATTTGAGATAATTTCCAAACTTCGTTGTAAACAGCATACACTCACCTTTTGGACCTGCCAACCACAGGGCCTTTAATAAAATCATTCAAATCTACATCGTCAGTTAATTTGAACAAATGAAGTTTAACTGACGCCAAGGTGGAGTGTTGAAGCCAATTGTGACATCATTTTCCTACTGAATAGGTAGTAACCGAATGAGAGGTTTCAAACTGGGGGTCTACTCTAACTTGTGTATATCCGGGGATTAGACCCAGAAAATGATGTTGACATGAATCCGAACTTCTCTGCCATAATAACCATCCTTGAGGATATTAAAGGATGTATTAGTAATCAGGGACTGCAATTCATCAAGGGGCATATCTGTGCGATTATCCCAGGTTGGATAAGCACCCAGATCAGGAACAGTAGGAGCGTTCATCTTTTTAGAAGTAGCCAATCCAAAGCAGGTGGTCTGAAAAATGGTAGAATTCAAAAACAACATGTGGTTCGGGATAAGGGAAGCATGATGTAAAGCTTCAGAACCTTGTACCTGCCAGGTTTTAGAACCCCAAACAGATTTAAGATCAATAGTATCTTTCCACAGCTCATAGCCCCCTGTAGCTAAATCATCCATAAAGGACTTTGAATACAGTAATTTTGTATATGTCAGTCTAGCTTTGGAAGCTGTCTCAGCAGCCATTTTAAAATAAAAGGCTTCAGGTTTAGATACACTGAAATCAGTAAAATTTGTAAATGTTGTCACTAGAGTTTTTTTAATTTCTAAATTAATTCGCTTTATGCAGGAAATGATTGCCATAGTGTTGGTAGCAAAACCATTCTCCATAATTTGCTGAGTCTAAATACAAATCTTCAGCATCAAAAGCAGCATAATATTTCAAATCAGAAAAAAGAGCCTCTATGGCTTGGACATCCCAATCATCAGAGCGTATGTTTTGTTTCACAACATACCCCATAGAAACACGAAGTACATTGGAGACATTAATCACCTCTGTGGGGCCATGAATTTGAAGTTTTACAGCATCCCATACAATCCCATTTAACACAGGCCAGGCAGTAATATTAACCAACAGTCTGGTCCCTCTTCATGATGTGTGATGAGGAGTGGGGTGCCAAAGTTCCATCAATTAACCTAATTGCAGATCTTTCGGTTAGATAATGTCCATTTACTAGACGAAAAAAGACAACCACAAATCCAATGGACATGAACAAAAAAATAGATATGAGCACTAGCCAAATGTAAGTCCAAGGGGGAATTAAAAAATGTCTTCGAAACCAAACAGCAAAAATAGAAATTTTCGATGGGACATTAGATGTTGTAGAGTTAGTGTCAAATGGAAAACGTGACTGGTCAACTGCACTTGATTGTAAACCAGGCAACGACACATCTGTGGGATAGGTATACTCAATATCTTCAACGGGGCCACCAGCCGGTGGAGTCAATAAAGGATGAGTAACTGTATGCATCTCGATGGCAATGTCAGGCCAGTTGGTATTTGCCGGAGCCAAAACAGAATTTCTCAGTATTGCTGGACAAGAGACCCCTGGAGTCATACTAAGAAGAATCGGCCATTCGTTGTAGTTTGACATTGTCAATGGAGATGTACCTGTTATCCTTGCGACCAGGAAGTGGAGGTAAAATGACTGTTCTTGTACCCTGAACGCCAAGCACTGGAACCGGTGCACGATAAGAGGGGTCAAACTCTTTCTTGTTCTCCACCTTCTCACGGACCAGGTCACCAACTCGAGGTAGCCAGCCAACTACCGGAATCGGAAGTGCAGCATCAGTTGTGGAGGGCAAGTGTTCCTTTGGAAGACTGTCTCGAGTGTCTTGTAGATTCTGTAACACAGCAGAATGATCATCTACGTCAAAGGGTGAGGACGACGCCGCCATGTCTAGACCATCAAGGTCCGGGACAAACATTTTTATGCCAAAAAGCATTTCGTATGGGGTCCGCCCACCCAGAGACCTTCTAGGGAGATTATTAAATGCACGTTGAACGCCATACAAATGGGCCAACCAGTTCCTGCCAGTACCTAAAACTCTAGGTGTCAAGGATTGCTTTAAGTCACGGTTCATTCGCTCCACAACACTATTGCCCTCAGGCCGGTATGGAGACGAAAATTTGACTTGGACCCCCAAAGATCTCATGGCATCCTTGTTCGCCTTAGAGGCGAATGCTGGACCCTGGTCCGAATGGAGGGTACCACATGCAAAAATTCCCACAAAGACATGCAAATCCCTGATGACAGTTCAAGCATCAGCACTCTTTTGCAGCCAGACCCATACAAAACATGTGCACGAATCCACTGCAACTAAGATGTACTTATACGCAGTGTCAGAAGAGAAATGACCGCAGTGATCCAAATAAACACACACAAGTGGTGTATTAGATATGTACAACTGTGTTTGAGGTGGACGCGCAGCAGTTGAAGGTTTAATCTGCTGGCAAATGTCACAAGTTAGGACATAATTACGAGTTTGTTTATACAATCCGCGCCACCAGTAACGTTGTTGTAAGATAGTAACAGTCGCTGAAACACCTGCATGGGCAGAAGCTATACCTTCGTGAGCGGCTGTTATCAAGGAAAGCCTGCAGTCCGCGTTGGGAATCAATCTGTCACCAACGTCGTTAATTCTTACATAGGAAACTTTATCAGGGCTTAAATGATAAGAGTATTTAGAAGGGAAACCCCAAGGGTAATTATCACCCTTCTCTGTTGCAGCAATTGCTGCCAAGATGTCATCATCAATCTTACTTTTGGATCTTGTAACTGTTGCTACCAGATATGTTGCCACTGCTGTTTTCGCTGCTTCATCAGCTAAATTGTTGCCAACACCGTGTACCCCGACACGCTAGTGACCAAGAGTGTGAATTACATTCACGAGCGGCAGACGATGTTTAAGTTCCGTGACTCGAACCCAAAGCATTTTATGTTTGATTGTGCTACCTTTGGAATCACGATACTCATTTTGAGACCAAAAGAATAAATTGTCATTGAAAGACTGAACACAGTAAAAAGAGTCACTCACAATAAGAGTAGTCACTCTAGGATCAGCAAACTCCAGTGCAAGCACCAGAGCACGAAGCTCTGCCAACTGGGCGGTACAATCACCCAATGTCTGCGTATGCACGACATCAGACTTGAAATCTCAATTCACAAAAGTACCCGCCACTATCGCGCAGGCCACTGAAAAAGCACGCTTAGATCCCATTGCCGGTTGTGCCGAACCGTCAGTGTAAATGATACAATGGTAATCCTCAAGCGGGCGAAGGACAGAGGAGCTGGATGAACAAATTTATACTGCAAATACTCCTGAGTCTGCAATGAGGCATCAAAGATGAAAGTGACATCCGGAGACATCAAAGAAGTGGCCCATTGTATCCACCGCGGATACAAAGCTTTTGAATTCGATACACTGGCTTTTGTCACTGCCTCTAGGGCAGGATACGGTGTGACAACCAACATGCGTTTGCCCTGCGACAGCGCTCTCTCTATTAGAATCGCCATTTGCACTGCTGTCAAAACTTTTTCGACAGTTGAAAAGCGCTTTTCAGCCAAAGTGTACAAGTGTGACTTGTAAGCAATAGGGACTGTGTCTCCCTCATTAAACGTTAAGTACGTGAAACCCACTGCGACAGGCACAATTCTTATTACGAGGTTTTTGTGGTTATCACGCGTCAATAAGTATTTAGAAGCAAGAAGATCAGCCTGCAAAGATTGCAGGATAGCTGAATGTTCTGGCAGCCAGCTCGATTTGGAAAAAGTAGGTTGTACCAAGACATATAGCGGCTTGATACGCTGGGCATAATCGGGAATGTAAGTACGCCCGAAATTTAAAAAACCCAGCAAAGACTGTAGTTTTTTCAGAGTTGTTGGAGCGTGTAAACAAGCGCATTTCTCCAGGAAGTGAGGTGCTAAACCTCGACCTTCGTTGTGGAGTTTATAAACAACACTGTATACTCTGCAATGTGTGATTTTGCAAAGTTAAATTTGTAACAGAAGTACGCAAACATGACAATGATGCGGTCAACGCGACACCGATGCAGCCACAATTCATCGTCTGTGAGATAGATATCATTAACATACGAATACGCATCAGGGCCAAAGACACCAGGACTGATTTTATAGCCCATGGCTAATCTTTTAAACTGTTTCTGTTTGCAGCCAGAAGTAAAGGCTGTCCATTGACTACTAATAGAGGACAGGTTATTGCTGTAAAAGCCATTTGAGATGTCAAGTATGGTCTAAAACCTTTTTCTCATGAGACTATCAAGGAGGGCAGAACTGTGGGTGTTTTGTACCATGCATGTTCGACAATGAGAGTTCAAATGCCAATAATCCAAAACTAGGTGGTACGACCCATCAGGTTTGGTTACAGTGAAAAGAGGATTATTCATGGGTGACACACATGTTTCAATTACACCTTGATATTTCAATTGTTCAAGGATTTCTCCGACATGAGATCTAGCTTCTCGGTGCATGGGATATTGGGGTTGTGGCTGGGGCATAGACCGTAATGGAATCTCATGGCTTGGCGACAATTTATCCCACCCAACCTGAGTATGGTACAATGCTGAAGCAAGCACCTGTGCCCACTCTTTTGCAAAGTTCTGAGCTTGCTCCTTCAGCACCGTGTGCGCGAAAGATAGGAGGATTACCTCCTCCCCTCTAGGAGCGGCCAAAACGAAAGCAGGGGGCCAGTCCGCCTCTGCTAACAGAATGTCATATGTAGAGTTCAGATTTTCCCCAAAAATCCCTTTTATCGTACGTTGAATGTCACCTTCAATTAAAAGGACTATGTCGTATAGTCTGTCAGGGGGAGCCACTCTAGTGTCAGCAGTTTCTACAGTAATAAATGTGTCAGTTGCTGTCGCCTTCAGATATGGACGCAGTGCTTGCCACACTATTGTAACTTCCGCTGCGCTGTCTAGCAGCGTTAGTGCCCATGTCAGGTTCTGAAGCTGTGTTCTCACTATCTGTGGCATTCCTCGCTGTTAGTGCAGCAACTTTCTTTTTCTGAAACGTACGTTGTTGATGTGCAAATTCGTCCTTCTTGCCTGTACCATCAGCCAGGCGGGGCTGCTCACGTCCTTGTGGGGCACCCCGACCTCTGCCACGTTCACCTCCACTGGACTGTGAGACTATTGTTTCCTGTGAAGAACGAGGAGAACGTTGATCAGGAACCTGAAATCTATTAGGAGACTTAATTCTTGTGCGATCGCGCAATTCGTATGTGCGTCCAGTAGTCACTGGTATCGGTGACGCGGGACGAGACCCCTGTTTCTGTTGCTGCTTCCCCTGCTTCTTAGTTTTCCAATTCTGTTTAGGAAAAGCTGGACGGTCATCTTTAGTAAACTTAACCGTCTGAGTTTGCGGTTGTGCTGTTGTTTTAGCAAAAGGCTTAACACCCAAACTATTGCGGATAATGGTCTTATAAGCCTCCGCAATAATTCTTGGTAACTGCCGGGGTTTATCGACGTCGGCAACAAGGCGCAGCTCATTCGACACTTGAAAGTTAACCCCATCTCCCTTGACGTTAGCAAGGATGAGATCAGCAACTACATCGAACACGCCGACAAGCCTCATTCCTAACTCGACCGCCACCTCCGAACCGTGCTCATCCTGAACACGCTTGATCACGGAGAGCAGTACAGTCATAGACTGTGTGCCGAAGCACTTTGTGTAGACTGCTGCAAACACTTTGCCCCATTTCTCACAATCTGTTACCTCTGGGACTAAGTCTTTCTGCAAACTAATGGTAAGGATCCTGCGTAGAATTTGGAAATACTGCTTCCAGATGGTCAAATTTCTCAGCAAGCCAATAAGGCATATCGTCCTTATTCTGGGGGCGCTTACCCATTACCGAATTAACCATGACGGGACTAATAGTGATCCTGGCCGGTCCAACTGGTTGCGTCGCAACCCCAGGTGCCCCCCCCGGGACATTGCGAGAGACGTATTGCACTAAAGCCCTATGTACCGCAATCAAGGCGGTATGGAGTTGACGTAAGTCATCCACCGGGGCTTGCAAATATCGTGGATGAGGTGTGAACCAAGCCAAGACTGGCCAAGTGGCCCCAGGAATGGACAATGTACCTAACCAAACCAGAGTAACGGTGTGGGGGAGGGCGCCATTGAACCAAATATGATGCTGCCAAGCAGAAATAGGAATTTCCTGCATCCTATACGGCGTGTAATTAGCTGGAACTGCCATAGGAGTGAATCCGTGAAACGTCTTATCATCCGCATTCACCTCCAGAAAAGTAACCCAAGAGTAAAACAGCTCATGGGGGAACGATGCATCGGCACTCACTACAAAGATAAATGACATTCCATCATCAGGCACCCCGAACTGAGTCCAATGACGCCGGAGAGGTGCGCGACTATGCGCTGCAATAGCAACTTCAGCCATAAGGATGCAGAGAAGAAAAACAATCTATATTAACCTGTAGCACAAAAAGGGACAGTAATTGAAAAAGAAACCTTTTTAATTGTCAAGCCTGAATGAACCTATAAGTCAACAATATAGGTAGATTTAAACCGTCACTCCCGTCAACCGGAAACAAGAGTGAGGGTGTTGTGGACAAATATAAGCACTACTAAGGCATCTCAATCATAAGACCAAAACGTTAGGTGCGCCATGTTACGGGTATTCTGCTCATGCACACAACTATGCACAGGAAACCAGGACCTCAGTGAATTGTGGTGTACCAAAAAACTCACCTCAGTACCCAGAACCCCTATCCGACTAGCATCAGTGTCTCATTTGTTCTCCGTATCATATCAAAGCAATGATTAGACAACCCAGAACAAGCGACTTAGAATACTCTCAAGAATGGTGGGAATCAGAAACACCTTTTCGTTGTTATTCTCATATCAGTCCACAATATGAGTAATCAGAGACACTGAAAAATGTAAAATGTTTATGTTTAATTACGTGCTCTAAGATGCAGTACTTTGGCCAACATAAGCAAACAAATGATTAGAAATAAAACCATCAGCATTGTTACAATTCCATAGAAATTGAAGGGAGAAATCATATATTGATAGTGGAAACATGTCCTATAATACCTTGTACCACCCTCCCCTGGCTAATAAGTTAATTTTATATAATAATAGAAGGTCTCTAGGTTTAAATGGGGAATCCCATACCTCAAAGATCAGCTAAGGTGAATCACATCACAGGATCAGCTCTGCTCTCTATGTCTGGTAAGATTTTCTCCAAGTGTCTGAATCATGCATGCAAATGCAATATTAAAGGCACCTGAGTTTCAGATATTTGCAGCTGTGTGCTTGTTGTGTCTAGAGCGTGGGCCGATCAACCTGAATTCAACAGCATACATTGTTATTTGACCTTGACGGTTTCTGCACACAGTGTTCAGACTAAGGTCGCGGTGCACATCTAGGGATGAGAAAAACAGACCGTTCTCATGTGAAGAAAAAGCAAGCAAGCAGTTTTACTTGTAATAACAACTACCTGTAGTGTTGTGTGCAAAAACAGCAAAGTGGCATTATGGCGCTAACATCTTAAACGCTTAAGCTAACATAGCAATGTATGCAGACAAAACCCTGTCTCCACTACAAACCCAGATCTTTGACTGGAGCGGTGTGTTTGAAAAATGTCAACACTCTGTCCATCACGTTATTATGTGAAGTTGCTACATGCGCCCTAAGTGGATAAGGATATGCCTAGTTCTGAGTCCCTTGCTTGCTAAACCACTGGATTCAAGCTAGCTTGGCTGATGAGGGGTGATACCCTGACACCAGTACCAGAATACTTGATTCCAGGTAAGAGAGGACCTAGCTTGGCAGTTCGGGCTTGACTGTTCCCATAGGGAGAAGGGTCAAGACTAATTTACATATGGCTGGGTCCAGAACTGGGGTGACGTGGCAAGCAATATAAACATGGATTAAACTGAGATCTTTGACTAGAGGTGAGTGTTTGAAGAATTTCAACACTCTGAAAATCATATAATTTTGTGAAGTTGCTATGTGTGCCCTATGTGGATAATGGTATGCCTAGACGTGGGTCCCTTGCCCGCTGCACCACTGGATTCAATGAATCTAGCCTGGCTGATGAGGGGTGATACCCCAAAACCAGTACCAAAATACTTGTTTCCAGTCAAGGGGGGACCAAGCTTGGCAGGTCGGGCTGGACTGTTCCCATGGGAGCAGGTTCAATACTGATTTGCAATTGGCTGGGTCCAAACTGGGGTGACGTACCAGGGAAAATACCAATGGATTAAACCCAGATCTGGACTGGAGGTGTGTGTTTGAAATGTTCCAACACTCTGTCCATGATGTTATTTTTTGAAGTTGCTACATGCGCCCTAAGTGGATAAGGGTATGCCTTGACCTAGGTCGCTTGATCACTGTACCACTGGATTCAAGGTAGCCTGGCTGATGAAGGGTGATACCCCAAAACCAGTCCCAGAATACTTGTTTCCAGTTCAGGGAGGACCTAGCATGGCAGTTCGGGCTTGACTGATCCCATGGGGAGAAGGGTCAAGACTAATTTTCATATGGCTGGGTCCAGAACTGGGGTGACATGGCAAGCAAAATAATGATGGATTAAACCCAGATCTTTGACAGGAGGTGAGTGTTTGAAAAGATTCAACACTCTGTCCATCATATTATTTTGTGAAGTTGCTATGTGCGCCCTTAGTGGATAATGGTATGCCTAGACGTGGGTCCCTTGCTCGCCGCACCACTGGATTCAAACTAGCCTGACTGATGAGGGGTGATACCCCAAAACCAGTCCCAGAATATTTGTTTCAAGTCCAGGGTGGACCTAGCTTGGCAGTTCGGGCTGGACTGTACCCATGGGAGCAGGTTCAAGACTGATTTGCATATGGCTGGGTCCAAACTGGGATGACGAACCAGGGAAAATAAGAATGGAATAAACCTGGATTTGTGACTGGAGGTGTGTGTTTGAAACGTTCCAACACTCAGTCAATAATGGTATTTTGTGAAGTTGCTATGTGCACCCTAAGTGTATAAGGGTATGCCTGGAATTGGGTCCCTTGCTTGCTGCACCACTGGATTCAAGCTAGCCTGGCTAATTAGGGGTGATACCCTGAACCCAGTCCCACAGTACTTGTTTCCAGTCCAGGGAGGACCTAGCTTGGCAGTTCAGGTTGGACTGTTCCCATAGGGAGCAGAGTCAAGACTGATTTACGTATTTCTGGGGCCAGAACTGGGGTGACGTGGCGAGCAAATTAAAGATGGATTAAGCACAGATCTTTGACGGAGGTGTATGTTTGAAAACTTTCAACACTCTGTCCATCACGTTATTTTGTGAAGTTGCTACATGCTCCTTAAGTGTTTAAGGGTATGCCTAGACGTGGGTCACTTGCTCGCTGCACCACTGGATTCATGCTAACCTGGCTGTTGAAGGGTGATACCCCAAAACCAGTCCCAGAATACTTGTTTCCATGCCAGGGAGGACCTAGCTTGGCAGTACAGGCTGGACCGTTCCCATAGGAGGAGGCTCAAGACTGATTTGCATATGGCTGGGTCCAAACTGGGTTGACGTACCAGGGAAAATAACAATGGATTAAACCCAGATCTGTGACTGGAGGTGATTATTTGAAACGTTCCAACACTCTGCCTATCATGTTTATTTTTTAAATTGATATGTGCGCCCTAAGTGGGTAAGGATATGCCTAGAGGTGGGTCCCTTGCTTGCTGCACAACTGAATTCAAGCTAGCCTGGCTGATGAAGGGTGATAAACTGAACCCAGTCCCACAGCACTTGTTTCCAGTCCAGAGATGATCTTGGCAGTTCGTGCTTGACTGTTTCCATGGGGAGCAGGGACAAGACTGATTTACATATAGTGGCTCCTGAACTGGGGTGAAGGGGCGAGCAAAATAAAGATGGATTAAACCCAGATCTTTGACTGGAGCTGTGTGTTTGAAAAGTTTCAACACTCTGTCCATCACGTTATTATGTGAAGTTGCTACATGCGCCCTAAGTGGATAAGGATATGCCTAGTCATGAGTCCCTTGCTCGCTAAACCACTGGATTCAAGCTAGCTTGGCTGATGAGGGGTGATACCCTGAAACCAGTACCAAAATACTTGTTTCCCGGTAAGGGAGGACCTAGCTTGGCAGTTCGGGCTTGACTGTTCCCATAGGGAGAAGGGTCAAGACTAATTTACATATGTCTGGGACCAGAACTGGGGTGACGTGGCAAGCAAAATAAAGATGGATTAAACGGAGATCTTTGACTAGAGGTGAGTGTTTGAAAATTTTCAACATTCCGAAAATCATATTATTTTGTGAAGTTGCTATGATCGCCCTAAGTTGATAATGGTATGCCTAGTCGTGTGCCCCTTGCTCGCTACACCACTGGATTCAAGCTAGCTTGGCTGATGAGAGGTGATACCCCGAAACCAGCCCCAGAATACTTGTTTCCAGTCCAGGGAGAAGCTAGCTTGACAGTTCAGGCTGAACTGTTGCCATGGGGAGCAGGGTCAAGACTGATTTACTTATTGCCATGTCCAGAACTAGGGTGACGTGGCGAGCAAATTAAAGAGGGATGAAACTCAGATCTTTGACTGGAGGTGTGTGTTTGCAATGTTTCAACACTCAGTCCATCATGTTATATCGTGAAGTTGCTATATTTGCCTTAAGTAGATAAGGATATGACTAGACCTGGGTCCCTTGCTCACTGCACCACTAGATTCAAGCTAGCGTGGCTGATGAGAAGTGATACCTCAAAACTAGATCCAGAATGCTTGTTTCCAGATCAGTGAGGACCTAGCTTGGCAATTCGGGCTTGACTGTTCCCATGGGGAGCAGGGTCAAGACTGATTTACATATGGCTGGGGCCTAAAATGGGGTGAAGTGGCGCGCAAAATAAAGATGGATTAAACCCAGATCTTTGACTGAAGGTAAGTGTTTGAAAAGTTTCAACACACTACCCAACATGTTATATTGTGCAGTTGCTAAGTGCACCCAAAGTGGATAAGGGTATGTCTAGACATGGGTACCTTGCTCGCTGCAGCACAGGATTCAAGCTAGCCTGGCTGATGAGGGTTGATACCTTCAAACCAGTCTCAGAATACTTGTTTCCAGTCCATGGAGGACCTTGCTTGGCAGTTCAGGCTGGACTGTTCCCATGGGAGCAGGTTCAAGACTGATTTGCATATGGCTGTTTACAAACTGGGGTGACGTTCCAGGGTAAATAACAATGGATTAAACCCAGATCTGTGACTGGAGGTGATTGTTTGAAACGTTCCAACACTCTGTCCAGCTTGTTATTTTGAAGTTGCTATGTGCGCCCTAACTGGATAAGGGTATGCCTAGACGTGGGTCTGTTGCTCGCTGCACCACTGGATTCAAGCTAGCCTGGCTGATGAGGGGCGATCCCCGAAACCTGTCCCCGAATACTTGTTTCCAGTCCAGGGAGGACCTAGGTTGGCAGTTCAGGCTGGACTGTTCCCATGGGAGCAGGTGCAAGACTGATTTGCATATGGCTGGGTACAAACTGGGGTGACTTACCAGGGAAAATATCAATGGATTAAACCCAGATCTGTGACTGAAGGTGAGTGTTTGAAATGTTTCAACACTCTGTCCATCATGTTATTTTCTGAAGTTGCTATGTACACCCTAAGTGGATAAGGGTATGCCTAGTCGTGGGTCCCTTGCTTGCTGCACCACTGGATTCAAGCTAGCTTGGCTGTTGAGGGGTGATCCCCGAAACCAGTCCCCGAATACTTGTTTCCAGTCTAGGGAGGACCTAGCATGGCAGTTCGGGCTGGACTGTTTCCATGGGGAGCAGGGACAAAACGTATTTACTTTTTTCCTATTCCAGAACTGGGGTGACATGGCGAGCAAATTAAAGATGGATTAAACCCAGAACTTTTTGACTTGAGGTGTGTGCTTGTAAAGTTTCAACACTCTGTCCATCATATTATTTTGTGAAGTTGCTATATGCGCCCTAAGTGGATAAGGGTTTGTCTAAACATGGGTCCCTTGCTCGCTGCACCACTGGATTCAAGCTAGCCTGGCTGATATGGGGTGATATCCCAAAACCAGTCCCAGAATACTTGTTTCTAGTCTAGGGAGGACCTAGCTTGGCCATTTGGGCTTGACTTTTACCATGGGGAGCAGTGTCAAGACTGATTTAAATATGGCTGGGTCTAGAACTTGGTCGACGTTGTGAGCAAAATAAAAATGGATTAACCCCAGATCTCTGACTGGGGGTGAGTGTTTGAAAAGTTTTCAACACTCTGTGCATCATTTTATTTTGTGATATTGCTATGGGCGTTCTACGTGGCTAAAGGTATGCCTCAGCAAGGTTCGCTTGCTCGCTGCGTCATATGATTCAAGCTAGCCTGGCTCATGGGGGGTGATACCCCAAAACCGGACCCATGATGATTGCTTCCAGTCCTGGAAGGACATGCCTTGGCAGTTCGGCTTGGACAGTTTCCATGGTGAGTAGGGTCAAGACTCATCTGCATATGGCTGGGTCCAAACTAGGGTGATTTGGCAAGCAAAGTAACAATGGATTAAACCCTGATCTGTGACTGGAGGTGAGTGTTTGAAAAGTTTCAACACTCCTTCCATCATTTCATTTTGTGATGTTTCTATGTGCGCCCTAAGTTGCTAAAGGTATACCTAGACGTGTGATAGCGCAAAACCGGTCCCAGAATACTTGTTTGCAGTCTATGGGGGACCTGGCTTGTTAGTGCGGGTTGGTCTTTTCCCAAGGGGAGGAGGGTCAAGACTGATTTACATATGGCTGGGTCCAAGCTGGGGTGACAAGGTGAGCAAAATAATGATGGATTAAACCTAGATCTGTGATTGGGGTGAGTGTTTGAAAAGTTTCTTTTTTCTTGTGTGTCCTCATTTGCCCAGATTAACCAAAGGCAAAATTTTGCACTCAGGGGGTCTCCCTTTAAATCACACCCACCAGAGTTTTCTTGCTCTTTTTCAATCTGGAAAGGGGTCACTCTACACCTCGCTCATCAACCCCTATCATAGGAGGCTTTGTTATACCATACATAAGAGGTACCTCCACAGGAGTGTTTAAGCAACATGGTATGGAGGCCTAGTCATTGGACAATATACATATACAAACGTATTCTTCCTTTTTTTCCCAGTTCTCATATGGGAGCCAGAAATCATTTATTTTATTTTTTAAACCCGATCCAATCGATTTATATATTTTATTGCCCTCAATCAATCTATTTTATTTGGGAGTATAACTTTGATCCAATTTTTACATATTTCCCTCGGGGCAAGCAGAATTTAAAAAAAGATCAATTTCTTAATATTATTTAATGGAGATTTATATGAATCCCCAAAAAACACAAGAGACTTGCTTACCTGGAGCCTTTCTCCAAGCACATCATATATAATACTACTCACATCCAGCCAAAAGCGTTGGATCTCAGAGCATTCCAAAAACATATGTATATCGTCCCCTTTTTCCTTTCCACACTTTGGGCACGTTGGAATAGTTCCCCTTCCCATTTTAGATAACTTATATGGCGTCCAATAAACACTGTGAAGACAAAAAAGGTGATTCCGCCTTAAACTTGCAGAACGTACTGTGGAGTATATCATGTCGCAAGATACTTGCCATAACTTTTTCAACTGCTCTCTCGGCAAGCTCTCCTCCCACAGTTTTGATGTCAAATTGAAGTCCTCGTCTGCAAGATCAACTAGCAGCCAGTACCAGTTTTCCTCTTCTTTCTACCGGCTTGTCTTGACCATCAAGCTGGCCTCCAAGTCATTTGATAGCCTCATACCGGTGCCGAGAGTAAGACTCCAGCTCTTCAGTTGCATATATTTAAATCTAGGCAGTTGATTATTGGCAATCACCTGCCCATCCTCCAAGGAAATTAGGGCTCCATCGGTTATCAATTTGCCCCAGGTTATTATCCCTGCTTCTTTTAAAGGGAGAGCCAGACAGTCTTGGTCCACTTCGGAGATCCCGGCAAATTCCTAGATGGGGGACATTTCACTATAAAAGTTAGGTTTTATGGCTCTCCTAACTTTGTACCATGTCTCAGCAAAACCAGCTAAAGTCTTAAGACGGACTTTTTTCAAAAAAACCTGGATCTCCATATTTCGGCATAAAGGCAAACTCTCCCCCTTCACATCCCGAAGCATTGCACTAAACATTTTACCTATATCTGAACTATCCACGGTGTTGAATAACATCCTTCCACCTTTCAGGAGAAAATGCCAGGCATAGTAAGAGAGATCTGGCAATCGTAATCCCCCTTTATCATGTTTTAACTTTTTCCATGAAATTCTAACATCTTTAGAGGCTCATATAAAACTGGTAATTTTTGACTGGATTTTTCAATCCATTCCTCCTTAAAATCCATGGGGATATTTTGAAACAAAAAGGTAAACTTGGGGAGGATGGACATTTGCACGAGATTGACTCTGCCATAGATTGTCAAAGGGAAATGGGACCAACTCAGTAGAAGTTTCCCCACTTCTTTACCAATCTTTTGGAAATTTATTTTGGGTATTAATTCTACGTTTTGAACGATTTTGATACCCAAGTATCTCATCTCCTCTTTAACGCATTTTAGCTGTGTGTTTACGTTCCATGCCATTACGACCGTTTTGCCTTTGTTGATCTCATAACCTGAAATCCGGCCAAAACACAATGCTAACTTATATACTGCTGGTAATGCTGTAGTGAAAGGTTTCATCACTCAGTCAAGCATTTTATTTGTTGATGTTGCTATGTGCACCCTAAATGACTAAGGGTATGCCTAGACATGCGTCCCTTTCTCACTGCACCACTGGAGTCAAGCTAGCCTGGTTGATGAAGGGTGATAACCCGAAACCGGTCCCAGGATGCTTGTTCAGATCCAGTGAAGACCTGGCTTTGTAGTTCGGGTGGACTGTTCCCATGGGGAGCAGGTTAAGACTGATTTGCATAGTGCTGGGTCCTAGCTGTGGTGTCGTAGCGAGCAAAATAACAATTGAACAAACCCAGATCTATTACTGAGTGTGAGTGTTTTGAAAAGTTGAATCACTCCAGCCATCATTTTATTTGGTGAAGTTACTATGTGCATCCTACGGGGCTAAGTGTATACCTGGACGTGGGTCCCTTTCTTGCTGTGCTACTCGATTCAAGATAGCCTGGCTGATGAGGGGTGATACCCATAATACGGTCCCAGTATGCTTGTTTACAGTGATGGGAGGACTTGACTTGACTTGGCTGTTCCGGCTCGACTGTTTCCATGGAGAGTAGGGTCAAGAATTATTTGCATATCGCTGGATCCAGGCAGGGATGACGTGGCAAGCAAAATTATTGGATTAAACACAGATTTTTGACTGAGGGTGAGTGTTTGAAAAGTTTCAACATTCCGTTCATCATTTTATTTTGTGTTGATTTTATGTGCATCAAAAATGGATAAAGGTGCGGAGGCGTGGCTAGCAGCCGAGGAGAATGGCGGCTCTCTAGTGAGGCTCCCTAACCCTCATCACTAATCCGGCATATATGTCTAAAATGAAATTTGACCCTGGGCTCAAGGGGTCCTTAGGTTGCTGCACCCACCGAACCTGGAATGCTGAGCTGCGGGACTCCGTGGTGCTCAGACCCGCTACTGAGACGGACGATCGAGGCGAACCAGCAGTGAAAATGGTGGCGGCAGTGTGAAGCGGTGGAAAAGCTCAGGAGTCCATGTGTCCAAAGATGGCACCCCGATGATCCTGTTGAGCAATCGAGGGGCACGGGAAGCTCCGGCAGCGTAGAAAGCTGTGTGTGAACATCGGGCCAACGAGGCAGTGACTGGACGGAAGCGGAGCAGGGTGCCAACAGAAGCGAACGGACAAAATCGAGGTCCCGGCGGAGGCAGCCCAACGGGCCTATGAGTACAGAGTAAGGTGGCACGGCTCCTGTGCGTGCCCCCCCATTTTAAATCACGCAGCGGAGCCAGAGTACCTACCGGCAAATCCGCCTCTAGTCAATAAGCTCGACAAGTGCCTGGAGTGCATGAAAGGAGCCTCATTGTTCGCCCCCGTCCCTCTGACACCACCAGAACAGTATCTGCAAGCGCGAAGGAGGTGACGCGCTGGAGACCATTACGAGACTTATACTCCCTGACACCAACTGACGAGGGCCCCGGGGAAGAGTGGGTGCCTCTGGAAGTAGAGAAGCCCCGTCACCGACCTCAATGCCAGGGACACGACTAAACTGAGGAGGTGAGAGAGGCGACCGGGGGTTTAGGCCTTCCATTTACAATACAAGGGCTTTGCTACACTTTAGAGGGGGCACGAGAGGTTCACTGAGTATTGTGAGATCCAAAGTCCCACCAGTCCACAGAAGAGAGTCCAAGAGGATCTTATCAGCAAACTACCCCCAACAATATCCTCTTGAGGCCAACCCCTGGGAAACCCGACAGGCCGCCAGTGAAATCCTCCTTTCCACTGGGCAGGCGGCAGAGACTTCCAGGGCAAATCTCGGTCAGAGGAATACAGTCGCCGTGCGACAGCCTGGTCATGGCAAGTGGTAAGGGACCCTAGGCATCGGCCCAATCTAAGCTGGCAAAATTTGCTTGGAATAAGGCAGGAGACGCGCAAGACGGAGGGTCGACGGATGCCCAAGATAAAAGAAACAGTCATCAAATGCAGCCAGATCTCACGCTCCATGACATAATGGAGGCTATCACAGGGGTGCGTACCTCCCTGGAAGCCGGTATTGACTCTGTGAATGTGGAAGTGTCCCTACTCCATGCAGATTTCCGCAAAATGGATGCCATATTCAAAGACCTAGGAGACACGACGGCTGCACTACAAACAGACACATCCCAACTCCAGAAACAAGTGAGCGAACTACAAGCCCAACAAGCAGTGATGGCAAAACACCTGGACTACTATGAAGGGAGGGCGCGTAGGAATAACATATGCATCCTAGGTGTGCCAGAACGCGCGGAGGGGCCGGCGACGGACCTCTATGTGGAAGATCTGATAATGAACCATCTGCAGCCCAAAAGGTTTTCAAGCTACTTTTCCATTGAAAGAGCTCATCGGGTCCCGGGAGGGCACCCTAAGCCAGGGCCCACCCCACGTCCACTCATCGCCCGTGTCTTCAACTACAGAGACACAGATATAATACTACAGACGGCACGAGCTAATCCTCTGCTCAAACTGGACAATAGCGTGGTCACATTCTTCCCAGACTTCACGGCCAAGGTCCTGGCCCAACGACGTAGCTTTTTGGCGGTGAAGAAGGAGCTC
Organism: Triturus cristatus; assembly: GCF_964204655.1. Taxonomy (NCBI): domain Eukaryota; kingdom Metazoa; phylum Chordata; class Amphibia; order Caudata; family Salamandridae; genus Triturus; species Triturus cristatus. The sequence goes on along the minus strand of NC_140592.1, from coordinate 504,210,029 downwards.
CGAGAAGGAGAAGTGAAATATGCCATGCTGTTTCCGACGAAGCTCTGGGTTGAGGCAGAGGGCAAGACATGGTTATTCACCTCGCCGGAGGACGCATGGGACTGGCTGGAAGGTTGGCGCAGAGTTGACGGCCAGCGAAGAGGGCGACATGGTGGACTCCGACCAAATGACTCCACTTCGAGAACAGAACAGGACGAAGGCCCGTCCTTGGTGGAGAGGGGCGAGACGACGCCCAGTGGATCGGACTGAGCCCTGGATTGGCCAGATATGTACTGTTCGCAGATAAGTGGCCTTTTGGGGTTGAGGAACGGGGGGTGATTCCTAAATGTTTCTCATGCCTGCAGAGCTGATACAGGCCAGGAGATGGACTTGATTGATTTGCTCGTTTGTAGTCAAGGCACCGTGGGGTTGAGCGGCGGCCTGGGTGAGGCTGGAAAGCGGACCTCAGTTATCTTATTGAGAGATATGATAGACTTCGCCTAAGGCGGGGGAGTGTGAGCTGCCAGCCAGCACCTATGAGTAATTTGGGGGGGAACGAGGCACTCTGCCTAGTTGGGGTGTGGGTAGTTCTAAATCCACTGGCAGGGGGGCAGGGAGGAGGGTGGGAGGGAAGTTTGGGGTGGCGAGATTTGGGAACTTTGATTGTTTGAGTATGCAAGTCACAAATCAAATAATGTCATGTTTCATTACTACAATCGACAGTAACCTCAGTGGGACATTAGACGCAAGCTGTGTTGCTATATATGAGTGCATCTGTTTCAGCAAATATGAGCATTGAGGGCCACGCCTCCAAGTTGCAGACACCAAGCCCTGGAGTGTTCTAGAGTACTCAGGTCCATTTTCACTGACATCAGATGATCGGGGTTAATAGGGAAATGTCACTCTCCGTTTTGACCTGGAATGTAAATGGAATGGACATAAGATCAAATGGGGTATAGTGCAGCAATACTTAAAACGACAGGCACCTGATCTGGTGCGATTGCAAGAGACACACATGGTGGGCATTAAATGTAAATCCCTTACAAGGTGGGGATATAAACTACGGATACATGCAGAATATACTTCTGGATCCAGTGGGACGGGTATCCTGGTCAGGAATAACCTTGCCCTCACATTGACATGCACTTGGGTGGACCCGCTGGGCAGGTTTGCAGTATTGGAAGCGCAATGAGAGGGAAGGGCGCTAAATGTGATTTCGGTGTATCTTCGGTGTATCTCTGGGTAAAGAAGCGCTGGTGGATTTGGGGAAGATTTTAGCTGACCTCCCCATGGGCACCCTAATAGTTGGTGGGGACTTCAATATGACTATGGACGACCAAAGGGACAGACATCCACAACGGCCACTGTCCCAACCCCATACATATATGGCAGAATTTGCAACGGCCATGGGTCTCACTGATGTGTGGCGTACACTGCAGCCGGATGGAATACAATATACTTACTACTCCAATGCCCACAGGAGCTCATCCCACATTGACTATGTCCTAACACATCCGACGTCTATCGGTCACTTCCGCAATCCTCATGCTCTACCAAGAGGTATTTCGGACCTCTCCCCAGTGAGGGTTGAACTCACAATTTTTGATTGCCAGCCACGGGCCACAATAACTCTCAGCCCTGGTTACTAACGGTGCCTGATATCAAAGAGGAATTTCTCACAAAGACCGCCAATTATTTCAAGGAAAATGTAGGGTCAATAGATTCGGCAAAGATAGTATGGGAAGCCTTTAAGGTGGTAGTGAAGGGACAAGCCCTAGCCCTTAAGGTTGGCTATAACAAAAACAAAGCGACAACATATAGTCTGTTTAGAGGAAGAACTCCAGCAACTAGAAGACAAGAGTATCACTGCCCCCTTGGAGGAGGTCACGCATGACCTGATGCTTAAACAAGAGGAATATAAGATCCTAGCCAGAGAACATACACAGGCCAAACTCCTCCGTACAAACAATAGGTTATACAAAATAGGAGATAGGACAGGGAAATTACTGGCATGGTTGGAGAAGAGGGAGCAAGTTGAAAGGTGGGTACCTAGGTTAACTCTTAGAGATGGGTCGCAGATCACGCACCCAAGAGACATAACGGAAGCATTCGTGGGCCACCTGGAATGCATTTACACCCCATCCACCACAAACATGACTGAAGACTCTCGTCAACTCCTCTCGGTTAGTGATCTACCGACACTCTCTGACAGTGACAGAGAAACTTTAGACAAAGACTTGACAGACACTGAAATCCAACAGGCTATGAGTAAAATTCCATCCGGGAAGGCGATGGGGCCAAATGGGATCCCCATAGAATTCCTGAAATCGGTAGCCACCCAGACGGCGCCTCATTACGAGCGATGTATGAAGAGATCTATGAGACGGGGATCCCACCAGAAAATTAGTGATTAGCCTCTATTGTGATGATCCGAAAACCAGGGAAACCCTCTGAAGATTGCGGCACCTACAGACCCATTTCTCTGATTATTGTGGAAGCGAAAATCCTAGCGAAAGTGCTAGCCCTACGCTTAGTCAAGGTTATTTCATTGCTAGTCCATCCGTATCAGTCGGGCTTTATGCCAGGGAGAAATACGGCACTCAATATCCGACGTCTTCATAGCGTGCTCATGCGTCCGAGAGTTTATTGAGGAAGATGCAGTAATACTATCCCTTGACGCCTCAATGGCATTTGATTCTATTGAATGGGCATACTTATTCGAAGCTCTCAGATGAATGGGCTTTGGTCCGAAGTTCACGGATTGGGTAAAGCTGCTATACACAGATATACTGGGGCAAGTCCGGGTGAATAACTACACATCTCGCAATTTCTCACTAAAAAGGGGCACTAGACAAGGCTTCTCTTTAGTGCTGGAACCTCTGGCCTCATGGGTCAGACGGGACATCATGGTGAGAGGGCTGAAGTGGGCTGAAGGGCACGATAATCGCAAATCACTATATGCTGATGATATACTACTTTACCTCGCATCCCCCTATAGGTCCATACATGGGGTATTAAATATATTCCCGAAGTTCAGGAAATACTCCAGATACGCAATGAACTGGACCAAGTCAGTACTGTTTGTCCTCAAGGGCCAAGCTCCCTGGTTCCCCCAGGGATGTACTGTAGAGGTAATCACGGACGGCTTTCACTATTTAGGCATCTTTATAACTCCAGACTCCCAACCTTTTTATGATCGCAACCTAGCCGCTCCTCTTGCTCGGCTACATGTGGACGTTAAGCACTAGCGATCTCTACCTCTATTCTAAGTGGGTCGAGCGGCTCTTTTTAAAATCCTGGCCCTTCCACGATTCTTTTATATCCTGCAGAACTGTCCTCATAGGTTCCCAGACACATAATTTTCACGGGTTGAGAGCGAAGTCTGGACCCTGCTATGGGATGGTAAAGCCCCTCGTATGGTGTTGAACAAGTTAACCAAGGGGTGGTACGAAGGCGGCATTGCCCTTCCGGATATTAGACTCTGATAATGAACCATCTGCAGCTATTGGGCATCACAGCTGATGGTAGTGAATCACTGGATCTATCGCTCCCCAGCTGACCCAGCATACTTGCTAGACAAATACCAAATGGGGAGTGCAGGATACCTGGGAGCACTATACTCGAAGGCTTGTCAAGGGCAGTCCTCACCAAAGCCACACCACTGTGGTCCACCCAACGACTGGAACTTTTGTGTCACCAACCCGGGTTTGATAAGTGGGATCTCATCAGGATTTACACTATAGGAGTCTTGGTGAAGAAGGGCACTTTCCTTAAATTTGGAGAATTAAGAAAGAAATACGACATGGCCCAAGGAGAAGTATTTAGGTATCTACAAATCCGACACGCCCTCACCACTGCTCTTCCTGACATGACGGACATACCGGAGTCGTCCCCCTTGGAGGACAGGCCACTTGACAGACCGTTGCTCACCAAGGCCATATCTCTAACTTACAAAAAACTATGTAACAACATACCCAACACGTTCCATAAACCCTCCGAGAGAATTGGCAAGTAGACCTTGGGCACATTGACAGCGACAACTGGCAGGTGGCACTAATGTCCTCCTGAGAGGCGGCCATCACCCTTCGCTACCGACTTATCCAACTCAAGATTTTACATAGACCTGACCGGACTAACACTAGCGTGAATAGGTTCAAGGACAAGCGCACTTTCCCTTTGGAGCTGCCAACAAGATGCAACCTTTATCATACGATCTGGGACTGCCCGGGATGCAACCGATTTGGAAAGGGGCCACGGTTCACATTCAAAACGCCCTGGTGAAAGAGCTTGCCCTTATGCCAAGATTGGGACTCCTTAAAATGTGGGACCAGATGGACTTAACGGAGGTTGAACAGCAAATGACAACATTGGGATATACTTTAGTTAAACGGGAGATTGCGAAGAGATGGGGGGTAGCAGATAGACCTTCACTCAGACTGTGGATTAGAGAATATGACAAATGCATGATAGCAGAAAAAGAGGTGTTTAAAGCAAGAGGATGTCCCAAGAAATGAAACAAGAAGTGGGGCAAATGGAACGCTTACCGGGGGGACTTGTGTATTTCCCCTACAGGAGAAATGGAAATGCAGTTCAATGAAGACCGACACATGAGTGAACTGTGATTGTAAATGTCATTTCTTCCCTACTAGCTTTGCTTTACCATGTAAACTGCCATAATGCAGATTGCAATATGTATGTGATATCTATTATTGTGAAATTAATAAAAACATTAAACAAACAAAAAAATGGCTAAAGGTATGCCTAGACGAGGGTCGCAACTGGATTCTTGCTAGCCTGGATGATGAGGTTTGATAACCCGAAACCAGTCCCAGGATGCTTGTTTCCTGTCCAGTGATGACGTGGCTTGGCAGTTCGGGCTGTCATGTACCCATGAGGAGCAGGGCCAAGACTGATTTGCATATGGCTGGGTCCAAAGTGGGTGACATGGTGAGTAAAATAACAATGTATTAAACCCAGATTTCTGACTGGGAGTAAGTGTTTGAAAAGTTTCAACACTCGTCCATCAGTTTTATTTAGTGATGTTGCTATGCGTGTCCAAAGTGGCTAAGAGTATGACTAGACAAAGGCCAATTGCTCTCTGCACTACTGGATTCAAGCTAACCTGGCTGATTAAAGGTGATATCCCAAAACCAGTACCAGGATGCTTATTCCAGTCCTGGGAGGACCTGGCTTGGCATTTCGGCTGGACTGTTCCCATGGAGGGTAGGGTGAAGACTGATTTGCATATGGCTGGGTCCAAAATGTTGTGACTTGGTGAGCAAAAAATGAAGGATTAAACGGAAATCTGTAACTCCTGGTGAGTGTTTGAAAAGTTTCAACACGCCACCCATCATTTTATTTTGTGATGTGCACCCTTAGTGGCTAAGGGTATGCCTAGACGTGGGTCCCTTTCTCGCTGCACCCCTGGAGTCAAGCTAGCTTGGCTGATGAAGGGTGATATACCGAAACCGGTCCCAGGATGCTTTTTTACAGTCCAGAAGGACTTGGCATGGCAATGTAGGCTTGGATTTTCCCATGGGGAGCAGGGTCAAGACTGATTTACTTATGGTTGGTACAAACTGGGGTGATGTGGCGAGCAAAATAATGATGGATTAAACCCAGATCTGTGATTGGGGATGAATATTCAAAACACTCAGTCCATCATTTATTTTGTGATGATGCTATGTGCGCACTAAATGTCTAAGGGTATGCCTAGATGTGGGTCACTAGCTTGCTGCGCCTCTGGATTCAAGCTAGCCTGGCTGATGAGTGGTGATACCCCAATACAGGTCCCAGGATGCTTATTTCCAGTCTAGGGATGTCCTGGCTTTACAGTTCGGGATGGACAATTTTCATGGGGTGAATGGTCACGACTAATTTGCATATGGCAAAATAGATGGATTAAACCAAGATCTGTGACTGAGGATGAGTTTTTGAAAACTTTCAACACTCCGTCCATCATTTTATTTTGTGATGTTGCTATGTGCGCCCTAAGTGTCTAAGGGTATGCATAGACGTGGGTCCCTAGCTCGCTGCACACCTTCATTCAAGCTGGGCTGGAAGATGTGAGTGATATCCCCTGAAACTGCTCCCAGGGTGCTTGTTTCCAGTCCAGGGAGAATCTGGTTTGGGAGTGCAGGCTGGACTCTTCCCATGAGCAGCAGGGACTGATTTGCATATTGCTGGGTCCAAACTGTGGTGACGTAGCGAGGAAAAAAACAATGGATAAAGCCCAGATTTCTGACTGGGAGTAAGTGTTTGAAAAGTTTCAACACTCAGTTCATCAGTTTTTTTAGTGATGCTGCTATGCCCTTCCAAAGTGGCTAAGGGTATGCCTAGACAAGGGCCGTTGCTCTCTGCACGACTGGATTCAAGCTAGCCTGGATGATTAGAGGTTATACCCCATAACTAGTCCCAAGACGCTTAATTCCAGTCCAGGGAGTACCTGGCTGGCAGTTCGGGCTGGATTGTTCCTGTGGAGAGTTGGGTAAAGACTGATTTGGATATGGCTGTGTCCAAAATCATGTGACGTGGGGAGCAAAAAATGATGGTTTAAACCCAGATCTGCGACTGCTGGTGAGTGTTTTAAAAGTTTCAACACTCATCCATCATTTTTCTGTGATTTTGCAATGTAAGCACTTAGTGGCTAAGGGTATGATTAGACGTGGGTCCCTTGCTAGCTGAACACTGGATTCAAGGTAGCCTGGCTGATGAAGTGTGATACCCTGAAACTGGTCCTAGAATGCTTGTTTCCAGTCCAGGGAGAGCCTGGATTGGAAGTACGGGTGGACTGTTCCTATGGGGAGCAGTGTCAAGACTGATTTGCATATGGCTGGGTGCAAACTGGGGCGATGTGGAGAGCAAAATAACAATGGATGAAACCTAGCTACCTGACTGGGGTGAGTGTTTGAAAAGTTTCAACACTCCGTCTATCATCTTATTTTGTAGTGTTGCTATCGGCACCCTAAGTGGCTAAGGGTATGCCTAGATGTGGATCCTTTACTCGCTGCACCACTAGATTCAATCTAGCATGCCTAATGAGGGATGATACCCTGAAACCGGTCACATGCTGCTTTTTTCCCATATAGGAAGCACCTGGCAGTTCAGGCTCAACTGTTCTCATGGGGAGAAGGTTCAAGACTCATTTCTATATGCCTGGGTCCAAACTGGGGTGATGAGCCACGCAAAATAACAATGTATTAAACCCAGATCTGTGACTGTGGTGAGTGTTTGAATAGTTTCAACACTCCATCCATCATTTTATTTTGTGATGTTGCCATGTGCGGCCTAAATGGCTAAGTGCTTGCCTAGACCTTGGTCACTTGCTCACTGCACCATTGGATTCACGCTTGCCTAGCTGATTAGTAGTGATACCCAAAAACCGGTCCCTGGATGCATGTTTCTAGTCAAGGGAGGACCTGCATGAGAGTTCGGACTTGACTGTTACTGTTGGATCCTGAAGGAATGGACGGAGAAATGTGTACCTGTACTGTGAGGAAGAGGGCGAAGCATCAAAAGGATTTCTTGCGTGTCGGTCCATCCTTTCCTTAAGTGCTGCCGTCTCAGCTCTAGAGATCACTATTTCTTGCTGCACTACCACCAATGCCTAGAGTACATCATCTAAAGTAGCCATCTTTGAGCAGCACCCCAATCCGGAGGAGTTTAAATTTGTGGGTGTGTAATTCTGTTGGATCATCCAGGCAAAACTCCTCGGAATCGGAGTGATGCTCAAAGTGTTCCATCTCCCGACATCCCCATACTCCGAAGCTAGTATTATACAGAGTATTAGGGCGATCAGGCAAGGGAAATTAATAGGGGAAAGGAGCAGCAGGGAACACAACCTGAAGAAAATAAAAAAATACTTGTTAGAACAGCCGATTAATGTCTACACTCATATGTGTCACAAACACAGTTATACCAGGAAGACAATGAGTTGCCAGACCCACCAAGCTTCAATCCTTAAAACAAACTTTCAGTCTTTTGTCTTCTGCTTGTTCCTGATAAAACAAAGTAAAGAACCAACTTCTTTCTGTTTCTAGACCACAGATATACACTGTTCTTTAGGAAGGGACGAATGTCTCAACCCTCATTCATTCATACCTCCAATAATAATGAAAAAAGGTAAAGATAGATAAGGGAAGAGGAGAAATGAACAGTACAGAAGAACCCTCTTCTTTCTTGTTTTCTATCAAGAGCAAGATAGTTATTGTTTGTTTTGTCTTTAATCCATATAAGTATGAGAAAAATAATCTTCTCATACACCTTTAACGCTAATCCAAACAGTAGAGCAATATAAGCAAAATAGTCAAGAAGATAATCAAATTATTAGCTTAATATTCGGGCACTTCCTACCTGGAAGTAAACGATCTCCATTTCTTTTGGGCCAAACAGAGGAGTATACAATAAACAAATATCTGGCCCCCAAATGGTCTGATAATATAGGTGGGATATCTTCTTCCCGTTTCCCGCACTCACAACACACCTGCTTTGGTGCGCTGAAGCGGAAATAAGTGTGCAAGACTCCCCAAACTCCGAAAGAGGAGAGGGGTGAGTCCATAATAGAAAACAGAATAAAGTTTCAATACTCCATCCATCATTTTATTTTCTTTGTTAAATAATTTTTATTGAAGATAGCAATGCACAGAATTACAGAAAAATGAACTGAGCCAAGTAATAACAATAATGCAAGGAATAAAGAATTTTACAAAAATCAATAAAACAGGAGATAAAAACAAGGGTGATATACATTAACGCAATGAATATAATCTAGGTGAATAAGGAAAATAGAGAAAGCAGAAAAAAGAAAGAAAGTATATTTAAAGTAGGTAAATAATTTTCATATAAAAGGGAAGAGGAAAAAGAGACAAGAAAATGAAGGAAAAAGAGAGAGATGAAAGGAAAGGAAAGGGGAGAAGACATAGAAGTAAAGAAAAATAAAGAAATATTAGGAGAAGATAGACATTATGGTGTTGATGACAGAAAAGAAGTAAAAGGTAGCCAAAGAAGGTCAGATTTAATTTGTAAATGAATAGAGGATTGAGGAATAGAGGCGATTCTGTGTTCATCACATATGTAATTCCACCAATGAAAAAAGGACAATTTTGAGTTGTCCTTCCAACAAGAGAGTATAACTTTAAAAGCAGCAGCAAGAAACAAATTCAGTAATGGTGAAACAGGAGGCATTAGATCAAAGTCCGGTGCCACAGTGCCTAAAAATACATTCTGAATATTAAGGTGTACATTGTAAGAAAAAATCAAAGAACATTTTGACCATATATTATTCCAAAAAGTAAAAACCTTAGGACAGTAGGATAGTAAATGTGCTAAAGAACCTTCAGCATTAGAACAGGACCAACAAGTTGATGTAACAGAGTGGTTAAATTTATGTAACACAAGGGGAGTGATAACGACTCTATTATAAATGAAAAATAAGGACTGTGTGATATGAGCAGCTTTGGAGGTCTTAAATAAGTTCTGCCAAAACTTATCCCATTGAGGTCATGCTCCCACTCCAGTTCCACCTTAGATTTAATCCGTGTACAGATAGGAGTAGATAAAGATTTGTAGATAAAGGAAGCACTAGGAGTAACATCAGGAGAAATTTGAAATAGTGAGGGGACAGGAGGAGGGGAAGAAGGTAGTGGAAGCGGGAGGAATTTCTGGAGGCACCCCTGAAGTATTGGAGCTAAAGTATCATATTGCTGGATACAGGAGTCAGGGAGGTGAAAAGATTCTTGCAATTGAGGGAAAGAGAGAAGCACATTATTAACAATCAGTTGATGTACATAAATAATGCCCTTTTCTTTCCATTGTTTGTAGTAGAAAGATTTGTGGCGAAATTTGATGAACTTGTTAAACCAAATTGATGACGCTAGAAAGGATTGATAGGGATTCAATTCCTTACAAAACAATGAGTTTAACAAAACTTGAGAATTTTTCAAAATAGGATATTTGGAAATAAAAGTACAGTTAGACATGTGAATAGCATCTCGTATTGAAAAGTCATTTAACAATGAGCATTCAACTTTAACCCACGGAGGTTGAGGAAGGACCCCATAGTCTTTGGATAAGGCAAAAAATTGACGAATCAAAAATGCATTATGGTATAAAATAAAATCAGGAAATCGCACCCCCCCTTCATTCTTAGGTCGAATCAATTTAGACAAAGAGATACGTGCATGTTTGTTATTCCATATAAATTTGGAGCACAACGAATTAATCTGAGAGAAATAATATTTAGGAATTTTAAAAGGTAACATAGATAGAATAAACAGTATCTGAGGGACAATCATCATTTTAATTGTATCAAGTCTACCCCACCAAGAAAGGAACAAGGGGGACCAGAGATTTAACAAATTACTGATTTTAAGTTTTAAGGCAGAGAAATTATGAGATAATGTATCACGAATATTAGAGGAAAACCAAATGCCGAGATACTTAATTTTTTGAGGACACCATGTGAAATTAGATGATTCAAACATATATTGATAACATGAGGGATTTAAGGGTAAAATCTCCGTTTTAGAGAAGTTTAATTTGTAGCCTGAAACCTTAGCATATGAAGCGATTTCCTGCAGAAAGGGGGGTAGGGAAGAAACTGGGTTAGACATATAAATAAGAACATCATCAGCATATGCAGACAACTTAATTTGGTGAGATTTAAGATGAAAACCATTAATGAGAGGGTTATTTCTGATACGTTCCAGAAATGGTTCCAAACAAAACAAGAAAAGTAATGGTGAGAGAGGGCAGCCCTGACGAGTACCTCTTTGAAGGGAGAAATAAGGGGAAAAAAGACCATTGACAAAAATACATGCTTTAGGGTTGGTGTATAACAATTTAACATATGAAATAAACTTCGGCCCAAAACCAAACCATCTCAAAGTATGAATTAAAAATTCCCAATTAACACGGTCAAAGGCCTTTTCAGCGTCCAGGGATACAGCAGCTAGAGGGGAAGGATAGTTTTTGCTAAGAGCAAGGACATTGGAAAACATTCTGGCATTATCCGAGGCCAGGCGGCCTTTAACAAAACCAACTTGGTCTGGATTTATGAGCAAAGGGACAATTTTTTCTAAGCGAGAGGCCAATATTTTTGCAAAAATTTTACAATCGTAATTAATGAGTGAAATGGGACGGAAATTTTTACAATAGGAGGGATCTTTGTCAGGTTTGGGAATCACAATGATAAGGGCTTCCAAAAAGGAACCTTCAGCATGGGAGCTAGATATAAAAGAGTTGAAAAGTTCTAATAATTTAGGCGCAAAGATTGAAGAGAAAGCAGAAAACAGTTCAATTGAAAAGACATCAGGGCCAGGTGCTTTTGCTTTCTTCAGAGCTTTAAGAGCATCAATTAATTCTGCTAGGGAAATATCTTCTTCAAGGGATTGGAAATTATCTTGGGAAAGATTGGGTTTAGGTATATCTCGGAAAAAAGAGGCGAAATCCTCTTCAGAGGGCTTGGTAGTGTCCGTGTATAAGAGATTGTAATATGATTGAAATGTGGCAGCAATATCAGCGTCGGACGAGAGGAGAGAATCATCCATTTCTGAGTGAATGGGGCCAATGGCTTTACGTTCCGATTTGATTTTTAGATAATTTGCTAGCAATTTCCCAGCTTTATTTTGGCCCCCGTGATATTTTGACTTAATCTTGAGGAGAACATTGCAAGCATCGTTTGTTACTATTTTATTCAGGGTGGATTTAGCATTGATTAAGTCTTGAAGTGATGAGGGAGATTTGGAGGAATAATACGTGTGTTCTAATGATTTTATGTGGGCTAAAGTGTCTTTATATTTAATGTGTAGCAGCTTCTTCTTCTTGGAGGAGTAGGCAATGGTAAAGGCTCTGAAAGATGCTTTAAAAGCATCCCAGTTGTTATGTAGGGAGGTATCTGAAGAATGATTGAAAGAAAAAAATTCTTTAATAAAAGAGGTCGCTTCTGAAATAAAAGCAGGGTCTGATAAAAGGAAATTATTGAACCGCCATCTGCCCTGTTTGCAAGTAGTAAGAGATAAGTCAATATGAGTGGAGACAGGGGCATGATCTGATATAAAGATAGACCCAATGTCAGAGGATTGTAGACATGGTAACAGTGGTTTGGATACAAGAATATAATCAATACGGGACCTGGTATGATGTACAGGTGAGAAGAAAGTAAATTCGGAGGAATCAGGGTTACATGTTTTCCAGGTATCAAAAAGTGGGCGAGAAGAGATGGCTGTTTGAAATGATTTGTGGGGTTTGTCAGGTTTGAATTTGCACTTGGATTGGCTATCCGTGAACGGGTCCAACCAATTGTTAAAATCACCCCCAACCACAATGTCAGAAGTGGAAATTGACAGTAGTTTCAATTTTATAGATTGCCAAAATTCAGTGTCTGGCTTGACAGGCCCGTAAATATTGAAGAAAGTCACTTGTCTTTTATTAATGAGAACCTCAACAAGTACCCACCGACCATTTGGGTCACACTCAGATGATATAATCTGTGCATTAATAGACCTGTGAAATAAAATAGCGACACCACCATGACGATCAATAGCAGGAGAGAAGACAATCTGATTTACCCATTGGCGTTTAAGCTTAAGCGATTCTTTATCATTGCAGTGGGTTTCCTGTAAAAAAGCAACTTGGGCGTTAAGTTTAGCAAGGTGAGACAGTACCTTCTGACGCTTGACGGGGTGACCCAGACCACGAACATTCCACGAGACGACATTAACCATACTTCTGGATGCAGGGGAACGAACAGTAATAGGGCCACAAAACTGCAGAATGGACAAGATAAAAATAGGAAGGACATTTTACAATGAGTAAGAAAAATGACCAAATCTTAAGAGACAAGTCTATACATGAAAACAAGGGTGAGACTGAGAGGAAATAGAGGGAAGGAAAAGAAAGGAAAGAGAGAAGGAGAGAAGGAGGAGAGAAAAGTAAAAGGGAGAAATAGAGAAAAGTAAACAGATCAAGGAAAGACATCCAGACCTGTAAAGGGAAGGAAAACCTGAGAGCGGAGAACGAAGTGACACCGAAGGACGCGGATACATAGAAAAACAGACGCAGAGAATAATAAATGGGCGATGGGCCCAATAGGCAAACGGAGAGACAGAAACTCAATGGGGTGAAACAAATAAGTCAACCAGAACAGTTAAAAAAAAAAAAAAAAAGAAGAAACAATTCCAACATTATGACCAATGTTTAAGAACCAGTAGCCATGCCATGTGAGGAGAAATTATGAAGAAAAAGTTTGAGCTTCTCCGGATCCTCAAAGGAACGTGTGCGACCCTCATGAGTTATCTTGCAAAGGCAGGGATGAAGAATTCCATATTGAATATTAAGCTGACGAAGCTGAGGTCGAAGAGCGAGGAATTCCTTGCGTCTGGCGTTAGTAGCAGTAGAGACATCTTGAGATATATAAATGTTATGGCCAGACCAAATAAGACGACGCTTGATTCTCACAGCCTTCAAAACCTGCATAAGCTCTGTGAATTCCAGGAACAGCATTATGATCCCTCGAGGTTTGTTGGATGATGGTTGAAGGCGACCCAACCGGTGCGCTCTTTGAATGTTGAGGGGATTGGATGTGGACTGAAGATCAAGAAGCTCAGGCAGAAATTTTTGTAGGAATGAGACAAGGTCAGCCCCTTCAACATTTTCCGGCAGGCCAAAAAGGCGTAGGTTATTTCTACGATTTCGATTTTCAAGATCCTCTGTGTGGAGCTTTAGTTTGAGAATTTCTTGCTCGAGGGAAGGAATCTTTACAGAGACATCTTGAATGTTACTAACCCGTTGCTCAAGGTCTAATACTTTACTTTCCATAACCATCCATCGTTCCTCAATTTGTTTGAGCCTGTCGTTGGTAGCGGACATGAAAGGCTGAAGGCCACGGACCTCATCCAGAATGGAGTCCAGAACAGGGTTCTGTGATGAAAGGATTGGTGAAGGTGGATCATTTTTGTGCCTTTTCGGTTTCGTACCAGAGACCGATGGCCTGGACACATGGGGATCACTAGCCATCTTTTAGAAACAGAAAGGCGGACACCAAAGGGTATAAAAATCACCAAGGAGATGAGAGAGCTTGACGGCACAGAACTGGAGCAACGAGGATACACCACACCAACCGGGATATTTCGCCAAATCAAGAAGAGCTAGTTGAATATGGATGTAGTCCGCAATTCCAGCAAGGTAAAATCTATCCCAGGATGGACACAGTCATAGGAACCAATAGAGCCATATCAAATTTGAAAGTGGCCCAGCAGCGGTATGTAGAAATCACCTCACAGAAGTAGAGGAAATTAGGGATAGTAGGTCAAGCTGTCCAGCGCAGGAGAGGAGAAGCACATAATCCGCAACATATGACAAGGCAATGCATTGTTGTAGCAGAGAACGCTGACATGCCAGTAATCATGCCCCGTATTTGGAGTAGCTCATATTAGGGGCAAAGAATAGTTACATAGCAGAAGACAGCCTAAGTTGATAACAATTCGTGAGGGGGATGCGAGCGCCGTGAGGAAATGTATCCAAATGGCGGCCGCTCGCATCTCTGAGGAGAGAGAAACGCACTGAAGAAAAAATTACATTCCAGATGAAGAAAATATAATATAAAAATCCGGACATAAAGCGATGTATTGACTGAAAAATGACTTTATCATGACAAAAAATGTGGGACGCGTTGAGAATTAATAGCTAAGAAAAAGTGTCTGTAAGATATTTTCCAATATCAACTGCCATGCCATCAATTTATGCATGAAAAACGCACTGAAATAATCTTTGCCTCCATCAGGTCACATGCGAAGCGTGGTATAAGCATATTAATCCAAATAATACCTCAAAAAGACGTTGGAGTGAGCACTTAGGCCGTGTGGTATAACCATTGTGGCGTTTTGGAGCCGGTAGAAGAGGTTGGGCTATAGCCGGTTAGATTCAGCGGTCGATGAAAGGAGAATGCGGGCGCCGCGATACAAAATGGCGGGCGCCCGCGAGTCACTGAGGTGAAAGCACCGCTATAGCCCAGGTGCTCGAATGCGGCAAAATGACGACTCAAACGCGGTATCGGGACTCACCGCATCGTCATCCCACCATGTCCGCTCTCTGAGGACAGGAACAACGTCCGTAAGAGGTTCTTTGAAGGGCAGAAGTCCCGCGTCGCAGCGGAGCCTACGCCAGGTCCGCCATTTCGCTTCGGCGTCGAAGCCACGCCCCCATCATTTTATTTTCTGATGTTGCCATGTGCGGCCTAAATGGCTAGGTGCTTGCCTAGAGCTTGGTCACTTGCTCGCTGCGCTATTGGATTCAAGCTTGCCTGGCTGATAAGTGGTGATACCCCAAAACAGGTCCCTGGATGCATGTGTCTCGTCCAGGGAGGACCTGGCTCGGCAGTTCGGGCTCGATTGTTGCCATGAGTAGCAAGGAGAAGACTGATTTGCATATCACAGGGACCAAACTGGGGTGACATGGCGCACAAAATAAGAATGGGTTAATTCCAGATCTGTGATTGGAGGCGAGTGTTTGAAAAGTTTCAACACTCCATCCATTATTTTATTTTGTGATGTTCCTTTGTGCTCCCTAAGTGGCTAAGGTAATGCCTAGAGGTGGGTCAATTTCCACTGCGCCACTTGAGTCAGGCTAGCCTTTTTGATGAGGGGTGAAACCCCAAAACCAGTCCCAGGATGCTTGTTTCAGGTCCCATGGAAGACCAGGCTTTTCAGTTCAGGCTGGACTGTTCTCATGGGGAGCAGGGTCAAGACTGATTTGCATATGGCTGAGTCCAAACTGGAGTGGCGTGGGTAGCAAAATAACAATGGGTTAAACGCAGATCTGTGACTGGGGCTGACTGTTTAAAATGTTTCAACACTCCGTCCATCATTTTAATTTGTGATGTTGCTATGTGCGTCCTAAGTGGCTAAGGATATGCCTAGAAGTAGGTCCCTTTTGTCGCTGTGCCACTGGATTCAAGCTAGCCTGGCTGATAAAAGACGATACCCTGAAACTGGTCCAAGGATGCTTGTTTTCACTGCAGGGAGGCCCTAGCTTGGCAATTTGGGCTGGACTGTTTCCATGGGGAGCAGGGTCAAGACTGATTGTCTGGGTTCAAACTGGAGTGAGGTGGTGAGCACCATTAAGATGGATTAAACCCATATCTCTGTTTGGTGGTTAGTGTTTGAAAAGATTCAACACTCTTTCCATAATTTTAGTATATGAGGTTTCTATATTCTTCCTAAGTGGCTAAAGGTATGCCTGGACAAGGGTTGTTTGCTCGCTATGCTGCTGGATTGAAGTTAGCCTGGCTGATTAGGGGTGATACCCCAAAACCAGTCCCAAGAAGCATGCTTCCTGTCAAGGGAGAACCTGGATGGGCAGTTCAGGCTGGACTGTTTCTATGGGGAGTTGGGTGAAGTCTGATTTGAATATGGCTGGGTCCAAACTGGTGTGAGGTGGTGTTACGCACTCAGTTAGGACACATAGACAAAGCACAACTAACGTGCTTGCTAGGAAAGAGCGACATCAGATTTGCTATGCAAACTCACCAGGGTGGTTTTGCTGTTTCTTAAACTGCGCGAAGTATGGAATTAGATGTGAAAGGAAGTATACATGGGAATGAAGACTACAATTCCCATGATTCCACTGCTTCCTCTTGAATCAAGAAGAGGAACCTCTTCGAGGGTTGGAAGTTCAACCAGGAAATATTTAAATGGGTTTGGACTTCAAGCCGAGGCAGATTATTCCAGTTATGAGGCCTGTGGAAGCGCTGCCAACATTTGTTGCGCTCTTTTCCCAGTATCGTAAGGGTGCTTGCACTATTTTCTGATTATTTTGGGGGTTTTTGCGATGTTAGTATTTTAAGTCACTCCTTGCACTGTGCTCTTTTCAACGAGTGGGTGTCTGGAGTAAGCCTGGGCAAAGCACTACGCTACGCTCACGTAGTTTGCGATGTTTGCGCTACTTCGCACTACGCAAATTGCACGTAGAACAGTGCAAACACATGTAGCGTAGTGCAGCAGTCATTTTTTGCTTGCTCGCGGTCCTCAACGTCAAGTTGGCGACCGCGAGCAAGCAAAAGGACATCCCGGCGAGACTTTTTCCTCGTTCGCGATCAGCAACATCAAGTTGCTGATCGCGAGTGTGGAAAATAAACCTGCCGGCGAGCTTCTCAACGCGTGTAGGTCAGGTTTCTCATTGCGAGTGGTCGCGTATGCTCGCGACCGCTCACGATGAGAAACTACGAGTCTGGGTTGAGAAAGCTGCCTCTCGAGTAGAAATCTACTCGAGCGGCAGAAAACGACCGCTTGCACTGTGCAAGATGCAGTTTGCATTGATTGCACAGTGCGGACAAGCATCCGGCACTGTGCAATCAGTGCGAACAGCATCTTGCACAGTGCACTACTCAGTTTGCGAAGCTACGCGTAGCTCGCGTAGTGCAAAGTGCACTTTGCGTAGCTACACGTAGCGCTACTTCGCAAACTACGCCCAGGGTTAGTCTGGAGTGTTGTTTTTTTCTTTCTGCGTGGTGAATGTCCTAATCTATGAGTGTGCTTGGAGACAGTGCGTTACAACGAGAACTTGCTGTTCTTGGGATTATTGGATCACACTATTTTGTTCTAAAATATATACTGACTTTTGGTGAGGGGATAGAATTTCCTCTATATATATTTAAAAATATTGTCGGATTCTAAGAATACAATATGCATTACCGAGTTTCAGTGCAAATAATTCTACGAGACATTTCTTGAGTCGCATTATTCAGACTGCCATTACTTTTCATTCACAGACTATCCTATGGGTATGACGAAATACCCAATCATGTTATACTTCTACAAATATGTTTCCAAATCCTAAGAGGTGGTAGTACGCTTTTTGTTAACCTGCATTTAGTCTTTGCCATTTATTAACAGAGTTTAACGTGTGTCCTGTTAAGTTGAGGTTCTCTCCCTGTGATGCAAGGCATTATTAAGTGTTAGGTGGGTACATCAAATAACATTTCAAAAGAGGAATTCATAAAGAGGGTAGAGAGATTAGTCATTGGAGAATGGACATGTGTTACTAATATTGTTTTTTCTTTGTTGTGACAGTTAAATGAGGTATCCTTTCCAGGTAATAAGCCACTCATTATTGAAGAGTGAGCGGTGTTTCATAAAATCTATACTAATATTTATCTACATGAAGATGGACTCAGTTTCAAGTGTTGACACAAAGGCTTTCTTATTGTTTACAGCTACATTAAGGTGTTCATGATATGTTTTGCACAGATGGACAAAACTACACATATTGATAGTGTGTTGTTTATATTTCAGGTCTCCTTCCCTGCTGTTCCCTCCCTTTCCTTCCCTCACTTGATCACCTTAAAATTCTGGTCTGTTATGGCATGCAAAATTGAGGCTATCAAGAGGTGGACCCATTGAGCAACCTACTGACCCTGAGATCGAACCCACGTTGTTACAAAATAATCTGCCCAAGGCACATAGTTCTTCTTGGTCGGGTGAGTGGTCAAGATGGCCACTCTAGATGATGTGCTTGCCGCTTTAGTGATGGTTCAACAGGAGGTGGCTGCTTCTAGAGCTGAAACAGTGATATTACAGGGTAGACTTGACCGCATGCAGAGAAATCCGTTTGACGTACAAACAGGGAGATCTGCAGAGGGTTTCTTGGGAACAGAGGTTTGGGTTCAAGCCCAGCCCTCTCCATTTACTGGGGAAGTACAAACACCCATTCCGCTGGCTGCTCCAGAACGTTTCTCTGGCGAAGCCTCTAAAGTGCAGGTCTTTCTAACACAGATATTACTGCACTTCTCATGCAGACCCAAGGCATTCCCCACCAATCAAGCAAGGGTGACATTTCTGATTTCCTATTTGGGTGGTGATGCAGCACAATGGGCGGTGCCATTAGTTAGGAAAGATGATTCTTTATGATTGGGAGGAATTCCAAACGGAATTTGAAAAGGTATTTGATCGCAGAGCTTCTTCCTTTGCGGCTGATAAAGAACGTCTGGAGTTAAAACAAAGCTCTAAAGAGCTAGTAGTATATCTCAATGCCTTCCAGAGACTAGCATCAGAAACTCAATGGCCAGAAGAGAAAAAGCAGCCCTATTCTATCAGGGTTTAAGAGATGACCTTAAAGACGTTTTGGCTCAGATAGATCGGCAACCAACCAGTTGTACAGAGTTAATCAACCTACTATTACGTTTGGACTATAGAATAAACAAACGTAAAGGAGACAATGAAGCTACAAACGAATGCCTACTAAGCATGAAAGAAATAAGAACTATGGAGGGGGAGGAGCAAGTAAAGTTTCAGAACCTATGGATATAGGCGCGGTAAGGGCTTCATTAACGACTGAAGAAAGGGAACTATGATGTAAAAATGGCTTACTCATGTACTGCAGAAAGAAGGGGCATTATGTGAACGACTGTTTAGTTAAACCCAAAAGTCGCATAGAGGGAATCAGCTGGCACATGCATCAAGCTATTTTAAGATCACAAACATTGCGAAACATAAAAAAGGCAGTTTGCAATCACAAAATAGGCCTTTACAATGCATCAACACAAATCTGCGAAATGTCAGAAAAATCACTAAAATAGGGACTCGCAATTTTGCAAGTACTCAAATTGTGATTCCTGAATTGAGAGTCACATTTAAAGAATCGCAAAGCTATGCAAGAAAATTAGCAAATAACGATTTCGATGAAAATCGCAATTTTGCGATCGCAATTTACCCAATTTTACAGGCAGGTGGTAAACAGGTGAAAACAATCTCAGCAGGTGCAGAACATTAGCAAAGTATTTAAACAGGCCCAGGAGGCCTCAGAATGTTTCACAATGGCAAAGCTCTATGTTATGGCGAGAAGGATGATGCTACGAGCAGCAGCACAGAGAAGAAGGAGATTACAGGAGCGCTTTTTTAAAGTGCGCATCACATTGTTGGAGCAGACTGAAGAAGAGATCTATGACAAGTACAAGCTAAATGCTGCCATGAACCATGATCTGATTGCAGAATAGGAGCCCCTACTGCAGCACCAGACTCACAGGACACAGACCATTCCCACTCATGTGCAGGTCCTATGTTCCCTGCACTCACTAGCGTCAGACAGCTTCCAGGGTGTAGTAGCTGCAGCTGGAGTGGTGTCACAAGGTTCCCTGTCATGTTTCTTTAATGCATTCCTTCAGGCCATGTTGACAAGGATACACCACCACATTAGCTTCCCTGCAACCCCACAAGATTTGCTCAAGACTAAACTAGACTTCTATCAGGTAGCCCAGTTTCCCCATGTAATAGGTTGCATAGATGGAACTCATGTTGCCATTTGTCCACCATGAGTGAATGAGTACATCTTTAGGAACCGCAAATCCTATCATTCACTGAATATCCAAGTTGTCTGCAATGCCAATAATATCATCACTGACATTGTGGCACAATACCCGGGCAGCACACATGACTCGTACATATTTAGACACAGTGGCATACACACTCGTCTCCTTGGGGGTGAATTTGGAAAAGGACATCTGCTTGGTAAACAAATGTTATATTTTCGCTGACACTATGGCCTAATGGAAATGCATATCTGTTACTAACGGTTGCTTACCACCCTGTAGGTGACAGTGCATACGCCGTGCGCAACTACATCCTGACACCATACCTCAACCCAACTACCCCAAGTGAGAAGAGATATAATGCAGCACACATTGCAACATGAAATGTCATAAAGCACACCTTTGGCCAGCTGAAAAGTAGGTTTCGCTGCCTACACAAGACTGGCGGGGCATTGCAGTACCGACCAGACACCTGCTGCAGAATTGTGGCCACATGTACCATGTTGCACAACATCGCTACTAGGAGAGGCATACCCCTGGAACTGTCAATCTGATAGAGACTACTAGCTGCAGATTCCTTACTGTAGAAATATCCCCAGGCGTGAGACTGGATCTGGAAAATTTTTGCCACAGAATCTCTGAGCGCTGGGGGTGGTATCATGCGACCCCGCCCTGACATTATCCACGGATGTGACGTCAGCGAGGTCACATAAGTCCCACACCAGCGCACTGACGTCAGTTTCCTTCTTTTCCGCATGCAACGTGGATCCGGAAGTGTTTTCGGGCCTCTTTAGCGCCTTGAGTTGGGAACAGTGTACCATGCCTTCGGGCTTCAAGGCATGTGCTTCTTGTGCACATCAGATGTCGGCGACGGACCCTCACACTATTTGTATGTCGTGCTTGGACGATCACCATGACTCTACGGACTGCGAGGCTTGTCGTCGCAGCGTCCGTATCCTACCTCGGACGCGTCCAGGGGCCGCCATTTCCAGCTGTGGCATTGTCCTTTGCCGCAGCCCCATGGGCGTCGTTCGCCGGACGGTAAGTCTCGCAGCTTGCCGCCGAGGCCCTGTCCTCCTGCGGCAGAGGGTGCCGGTCCCATCCCGGGACGTGCGTCCTCGTCTGTCGCCACCCTATCCGCCGCTTCCCGCCGTTGGGGCGACGAGGGCCCAAATGAAAGCCTACGCTACAGCTTTGCAGGCTTCCTTGGGCCCTTCTCCTCCTCCTCTTCCTGCGATGTCTGTGGATTCCTCGCATGCGCGGGGCCTTCTGCGGACTCACCGGCGGCTTCGCCCCTGGCACCGACAAGTTCGGCTTCAGGTTTTGGCACTGTGGTGCCTTCGAGGTGCGGCCCTTCGGGTTCCCTCTTTGGCCCATGGCGTCCCGGCTGCAAAGCCCCGCGGGGTTCCCTGCGGTGTCGCAGGAGGTCACCAGGACTCACGGCTCGGCCCCAAGTCCCCCTCGGTCCTCTGGGCAGGCAGCTGTCTTTCGAAAGGCCGAGCCGACGCCTCTCCGGTGTCAACGGCTTTCCTCCCCGGCGTGGACGGCACCACCGGTGGGGGCCGGGACCCAGGATGCTTCCCCGGGCCCTTCTCGGTCCTTGGCGCAGGTGACTGCCTCGTCAGGGGTCGAGCCGGCACCTTTTCGGCACTGTTCATTGGCCGCTTGGGCTGTGACCCCGCCCCTCCCCTCTCCGATGAGGCAAGTGGTGGTGGAGGTTGACCCGGCGCCGCTGGTGGACACTTCGGTGCCGGTCAAGGACTCATCGATGCCTGTGGTGGACTCCCCGGCGCCGTCCCGATGTCGGATCGTCGAATCTTCTCCGGATGTCCCTTCCTCTCCGGAGGGCTGTCGTCTCCTTGTCTCCTCTTCACCAGAGACTGGGCGCCGCGTCGTGGCCTTTTCTCCGGCGGATTCCAGGGCGGGTTCTACGCCATCTCCATGTCCACAGCCCCCAGACCCGCTCTTCCGCTCCCTGCAGTTGTCTGCCCCGCAGGCTTCTACGCCCTCTCCAGAGACCCCTCAGGTTCCCCACTCATCCTTGGGGATCCCATCCTACAGGGGCTGGTCTTTTCTCCTTCCAGCAGGGCACGGGGACGGGCGTCTTAGTTTGCAGCCTTAACCCATGGAGGAGTTGCTTTTTCCCCCCACGGCGCCCTACGGAGATGAATGTGGCCTTTGTCTGGGCCATTTCCATGGCCACTGGCATTTTGCAGATGGGCAATCCGGTTGCCCCACTCCCTACGGACCATTTATTAGAGGTTCTCCACCAGGGCTCTGGTGGAGGGGAGCCGCTTCTCCCATTTGAAGCGTCGCTCCATAGCTCTCTTCTGGGGGCCTGGGGGCGCCCTGCCACGGGGGATCCGTTGCCTCATCTGCTCCTTCACTGCCACCATCCTGCTCCGCACGATCCAGTTTGCCTTTTTTCCCACCCCTCGGCCCTGGGCCCTGTCCTGCGAGCTGCTTTTCCTTCCTTGCCTTCAGTGGTGCTCCTGCCATCACGGAGGCTCGGTGGCTGGACTCCAGGGGGCATCACATTTTCGCCTCCACTAGCGCTGCTCTGCGTGCACTCAACACACTTTGTGTGTTGGCCAGGGCTACTTCTGATCTGTGGGATTCCGCAGAGTCCCTTCTATCTCGCGCCTCCCAAGAGGGTGCCCGCACTGATCTGCGGCACCATGTGCAGGATGGTCGGGAGTTGGCTACATTCATTCTCCGTTCGGCCTTGGACGTCTCTGATTCCCTCAGCCGCACTATGGTGAGTTCTGTGGCCCTCCACCTCCATGCTTGGCTGCAGGATGGTGTCTTTCCAGAGAATGTTCGGGAGCATCTTGTGGATTTACCTTTTGATGGAACTCTGTTGTTTCACACCCACGCGGACTCCGCTATTCAGAGAGTCCTTGCAGGGCTCCGTCCCCATCCCCTCGTAAGCTCGGCCCACCAGTGCTTTATGGGAGGCGTTATCCCTCCTTTCTCTTTGGGGCCTTATGTTTCGGTTGGCCCGTTGTGTGCTGTGTGCAGCTTTGAATGCCTTCAGGGTCTTTCAGTTGGTCCCTCTATTCTTTTGGCTGCTGGTTCAGCCCTTCAGCTTGTGGTGTGTGTTTTTTGCTGTTACGTGCAGCTGTATAGGTCCTCTGGTTGGACCCTTTGTGTCTTTTTTGGATGATTAGTAAGCCGCTTGTGGTGTTTTCCACTGGTCTTTTTGGTTCTTGGCCTCTGCTGCGGGTCTCCCTAAGAGGTGTTTGGCTGTTTGGTAAGCCGTCTGTGGTGTTCCCAGAGGTCTTTTATGTTCTTGACCTCTGCTGAGGGTTTCCCTAAGAGGTGTTTCCCTGTTTTTGTTCAGGGACGATTCATATCCTAGGTGGGGTATTTGTTGGCTATTGTATAGCCCTGTCTTAAGCTAGGCAGGTGTGGATACCTTCTCAGGTTCCTCGCGTTTTCCTGGCATCACAGTATACCGCTTGGTGCGGTCTCTCTCTCACTCTTTTTCTTCCGCCTTTGTCCAGCTTGTGCTGCTCCAGGTTTTGTCCAGCCCGCTCAGTATCCGGGGGTGTTTCTATCTTTCTTCTGTAGGGTTCCTTCCCTCTTCACCTCTGGATCATCGGACCGACCTTTGTCATGCTGATTACAGCATCGTGTCTTGGTGTTTCCACCTAGTTCTCCACCGTTTCGGCTGGGGACTGTCTGTCTTCGTCTTGCGCTCGCCTTGTTCTGAGCCTCTGCTTCATAGTATTTGCCAGCTGTGTGCTGCGCGCGCCTGGTAGTTTTGGTCCCCCTCCGTGGGCCTCAACGTGTCAGAGTGTGCTCCTGTCCCATGTTTGTTGGAGCTTTGCGTGTCTGTGTCTTCTTTCTCAGGTCTGCGCTTCTTGACTGTGGAACCGTTCCGGCCTTGTTCCCTACTTTGGGATAGACACCCATTCAGCTATGCCCTTCACTGTGTGTGTGTTCTCCTGGGGCAGGCTCTGCCTCCGTTCCTCCTCTTTTCCCGGCTTTGAGGGTGGTTATTTTCTACCTCTGGTACTCGCAGGGTGCCTTCTGCCCCTCCGGGTTTTCTGGCGTACTCCCTTTGCTCCTCGGGTAGACTTGTTGTATCCTGGCCTTCCCTTCTCCTTGTTCTTGCTTACTTCTGCTTGGTGGGGGCTGGGCCATCCTTCCTGTCCCCATGACACATCCCCTGTTCGGGCCCTGTGTTCTTCCAAGCTGGTGAGGTTCTTTTGCAGACGCTCCTCCCCTCTGGGTATGGCTAGGGTATCTATTCTACGTTAAGGAATCTGCGGCTAGTTGTCTCTATCAGATGTACAAGTTACTTACCTTCGGTAACAATGTATCTGGTAGAGTCGATTCTAGCCGCAGATTCCTTCACAACCCGCCCTTCCTCCC
The DNA here is from genome assembly GCF_964204655.1 of Triturus cristatus. NCBI lineage: Eukaryota > Metazoa > Chordata > Amphibia > Caudata > Salamandridae > Triturus > Triturus cristatus. Next base: position 504,185,371 of record NC_140592.1, on the reverse strand, counting down.
CGTTCTGCGAGGACCCTTCAGCTGGTCTTCTGCACTTGCCTCCTTCCGGGTGGCTTTGTCTTCTGCGGATGCCCTCTTACACTTCCTTCCTGGAAGGATGCTTTGTTCTGTTTATTTGTTTGACTCCTTCCTTTCCGGTAATTGGACAGTAGGTTCATGTGTACTTCTGCATCCCTACACCCTGGTTTCCAGTGTGGGGCCTACTCATAATCTTCTCCCTTGTTTCATTGCTTGGGGTTTCTGACTCCTCTGCAGTCCTCTGGGTTGGGGTCTCTAGGCTGTGCCTCAGCCCTTAGCTCTTTACAGGGGATACAACACTCCTTCAAGGTGTCGTCTTGGGGTGATTTGTCATTTCTCATCTGTTCCAGCCTTGTTGCCCTTCACTGGTATAGACTGTGGTTGCAGACCTTCTGTCGTCTGCCACGACGTTTTTCACATGTTTTTCTGCTTCCGGGGAGGATATCGCCTTCGCTTTGCAAGGTTGCTTCGCAGAGCGGTGCTCTGCTCCTTCCTTTCCAAAACTTTCAGTAACGCAGTGCTTGGCACTGTCCCTACTGGGGCTGTTCCTCCCCATTCGCTTCTCCCTTTTTGTTTCTCTGATTTTTTCACACACTGTTCCCATACTCTCACAGTTTTGTTTGGGATGGCTCCGTGTTGTGGCGCGGGAAAAGTTCTCCGAGGAAAACTGACGTCAGCGTGCCGGGGTGGAACTTATGTGACCTCGCTGACGTCACGTCCGCGGACGACGTCAGGGCGGGGTTGCGTGGTACCGCCCCCGGCGCGCAGAGATGCTGTGGCAAAAATTTTCCGGATCCAGTCTCACGCCGGGGGATAATTCTACGTTAAGGAATCTGCGGCTAGAATCGTCTCTACCAGATATATTGTTGCTGAAGGTAAGTAACTTGTACGACAGACAGCCTGAGGAGGACAACCAGCCTGGGCAACCACTACGAGCAGCAGCTGGGGCAAGCTTAGCAGAAGGGAGAAGGAGACGTGCAGAAATAACACAACATTTTTATGAGGTGAGTAGTGATGAGACACGACACAGTATGTTTGAACTGTACAGCATGTATTTTCATGTAGCAATGTGGTTGTGTTAATGCACACATACCAGGTGCTAAATAGCACAGTGAGTGTAAACAACAAAAATCAACAACACATCAACTTCAGACTTGTATGTCAGTCTCTACTATTGCATTGCCAATGGTTACATCACCATATGTGAGTTAGTCTGCCAAGGCCACACTATTTTTTATGACCACGCACTCCCAAACGCCTTTTGGTGGCCTCATTCACGTCCCTCATAGAGGCTTCGGAAGGTGTGATACTCCTAGTGGTGTGCCTCCTAAATGTTGTCACTGACACCAACAGACTACTGAGGCTGGACGCCTCCTGACTCCCCCTTCCCCTGTTGCATTGCCGCCCCCAGCAGTAGCAGTCTGTATTTGCTCTACAGCATTTGGTACCTGGACCAGTGCCCTGGCCTCATCCCCACAACAATGGCTCATTCAAGCTGCATGGCCACAGACCAACGGGACAGCAGAGCTATGTTGTTGCTCAGGCGGTTTTTGGATCTAGTGTAGCCATTTAGGCGCGCTAATAATTGACAATGCCTTTTTCTTTGGGACACTTGGTCCTCCTGCATCACCCTGCATAGCTCCTGCATGGCCTCATTGAACTGCCTATTACCTTCCACCACTTCTGTAGTCAGTTCTTTGACACAGTATCTCATTTCTGCCATGTTGTTTGCCATTTTGCTAAGTTGTGCCTGCATTAGTCTAATGTTTTTTGCCTGCAGGCGCGGCACTATCAACATTTGGCTCTCCAGCCCACCCCAGATATTAGGACTGTCGTCCTCTTGTGACATCTGTGCCCTTGACCTGTGCCTCCGGCTCTGGGTATTGCTGGGCCGGACCTGTGACTGGGCTCTTGTCGTGGCTGTACCTCCAGACTGGGATGTCTGGGGATCTTGATCTCTCTCTTCCTCAAATTCCATGGACGGAAGTTGTGGGTCTGGGGACCTGCGTCTAGTGGGTGCAGGGTCTGTGGTCTGTGGGGCCACAGGTGTTTGCAAATCTGCCTCAGCCGGAGTCTCCTGAGTGTCTCCGCCTTCACTTTCATCCAACTCCTCCGGTGCTGCATCTGTGATATTAAACAGTCCAATTTTTAGTAATTTTACATGAATGTAGTGTCACATTCAGCATTTATTTCTCTCGTTAAATGACAACCTGACACACAGTGTACACGTGTTTTACTCCCTAGTTGTAATTGTCTACCAACTTGCCTTCTCTGCCTGTCACTCCCATAATGCATTTTGGTGTTGCAAGTAAAATGTGGACTGGAGTTTGATTCTGAACACTAGAGCTGAACTGACCTGATGTTTCACAATTTATATTCTGCTTTAAATGGACATTTGCATGCATCTTACCTTGTGAAGAACTGACCGCTGCTGAGGTGTCCAACTGCGTCACTCCGTCTACCGCTTCAGGCTGGAGTGTGGACTTGAGTAGGTCCTCCATGGATGTGTTCCCAGGCAGTGTTGCAGGTTCCCCTCCAGTCTTCTTTGCCTCCTTCTGCCTCTCCGCAATCCTCTCCTTGGCACGGCTGCACAGGTCATACCACCTTTTTTTAAGTTTGTCGGTATTGCGGTGGGTGACCCCCTCTGTGTTAACTTTGATTGTATCCTGAGCCAGATTTTCCTCTTCTCTGACTCTGGGACATGGAGCGATAGTTTTCAAAACACCGTATCTTGGCTTCTCACAACCTCCACAATGAGGATTTCTATCGCCTTCTCACTAAATTTTGTTTTTCTTGTAGCTGCTTTCTTCACTGCTGCCCCTGATTCAATATTTTGGCCACCGAACAGTATTTGCAAGGCACAAATAAGTAACTCCAGCTGTGCTCCTGCACTCTGCATCCTCCTCTGACTCTCTCAATGCACTGAAAGCAGCATGGGATGCATCACTTCCTGATTGTGATGTCATCAACATGCTCCAAATGCGATGGACAATTTGTAATTTCACTATTAGCGATTTCGCTATTTGCGATTACGTTAAGAGCAAAATCGCAGATTGCAATTTTTTTATTAGCGATTCGGTACTATGTATTCTTTATTTGCAATAGCGAATATTACCGATTCACACATTTTTGCCCACACCTTTCATGCATTGGTTTTAGCAATTTCTTATTAGCGATTCCTTAAAAATCGCTAATAAGGATTCGCTAAATCCAGGTTTGATGAATGTGCACACAAGTCCTTTATGGCTACTCCAGAGAAAAAGATGGCAAACTAGTTAGCTCAAGTGTTGGAGGGGGGAGGACCTTGAGCTTTATTGATATCCCTTCCATAAGTGACACAGACAAGGCTTTGACCCAACATTTCTTCATAACCATTCAAATAAAGACACACTGTGGGTGGAAAAAGGTTCAAGCCATGATTGATTCAGGAGCCACGGGTCTGTTCGTAGACGATGCCATAGCTCAGACTCTCCAAGTAGCTTTACTAAGAAAAGAACATCCTGGGAGGGTTTTGACCGTAGATGGGAGGGAGATCACCTCTGGTCCTATTACCTTTCACACAGAAGACCTTTTGATTTCCAGTGAGGAGATACATACTATACATTTATATTATAAAAGCCTCACAGTATGGGGTAATACTAGAGTTGCCATGGTTGAGATTACACAATGCAGACATCAATTGAGAAAAAGGTTCGGTTTCATTTGAATTCTTATCTTGCTAGGAGCATTGTTTGAGGTCTAATATACATCCTGTGATAGCTTTAGCTCAAGGGCACACACTAGCAACAGCTGCAGAGAAAGATATAGAACTGCCCCAGTTTATCATGCTTTTCAGGATGTGTTCAATGAAGTGCAGGCTGATGTCTTACCCCCATATAGGCCTTACGACTGCCAAATAGACTTGATACCAGCGGTGCTGGTTCCTTGTGTGAGGTTAAATGCCCTCACAGAGCCAGAAAGTGAACACCTAAAACAATACCTAGATAAATAGCTAGCTAATGGCTTTATTCGCCCCTCCAAGTCACCTGCGTTCTTTCCTTTGTTTTTCATAACAAAAGCTAATGGTGAAAACAGGGCTTGCATAGACTTTAGAGCACTCAATAACATCACGGTGAAGAACCGTTATCCCTTTCCTTTGATTCAGGTTCTTTTGGATCAGGTTAAAAAGGTGGTGATATTCACTAAGTTGGATTGAAAAGGTGCTTACCACTTAGTGCGTATTGAAGTACTGGGTTTTTCAGAACCAACCCAGCGGTGCCAGGGGACACACCCGAAGACTTCGAGTTCTTCCTGTTTCGGACCACAGAAACACAGAGTCTTCTAGGTGAAGTCAAAGATCGTATTTATTGGCTGCAGACCAATCACAGGTATCCGAGAAGTAAAACACGAGGTATGTTCTCAGGAGACTGCTTCTAACCAAAAACCAGTCTTTTCTTATATACAGAATATTATGCTCTGGGCAACACCGCCCCTATATTACAAGTGGTCGTTCACATATTTTCGCTTTAAAGAAAGAGCACAGTCATGATGATAATCCCACATTTCAGCTCGGTCGGCACATAATTATTTACCCAGCGAGGCTCAGAACCCTCATCAGATATCAGCAGACCCCAATAAAACGGACACCTCCCACTCTTAAAACAAGCCATAAAGTAGGAAACAGAGTCAGGTGTGAAAGGGATTAGTCAGGAGTCACGTGGGATACACAACTTTATGATGTGTTGGGCCCTGATGCTAATCCCATAAGGCCGCAGTAAAAGGAACCGGCCGGGCAGGACTGACCCCGGGCAGCGGAGTCAGTTTGCATAGGTCACACAGAAGTCAAGGAAAGATTGCGTGTCCTTTAGGCCTAGGGATGCCCTCAATGCGCAGCCTATGTGAGAGCAACCACAAAATGGTTACCCTTTTTAAAATGGAACCCGAGGGTTCGACGTGTAGTATCGTGTACGCGGTGAATTCATCGGTGAAACATGACGAAAACACTCATACATACCGCATTAGTCATTTGCGGTTCGCTGATACCAATATCGGCAGGGTAGGACCATGCAACCAACATGGTTCCGAAATTTACAGTACCACAGAATGAGGTAGGGAGATGGGTGGAAGACTGCATTTCATACACGCTATGGGCTTTTTTTCTACGCTGTATGTCCTTTGCGCTGTGTAATGCTCCAGCAGCATTTCAGTTTTTTTTTTAATGATGTGCAAAGGGAGTTTTGGGACATTTACGCAGTTGTTTACATTGATGATATTTTGATTTATTCCTTCACTGTTAGTCTACATGAATAACATGTAAAATCAGTACTGCAGGCGTTAAGTGAAAACAGACTCTATTATAAACTTAGTAAATGTGAGTCACACAGTGCATAAACACTGTCACCGTTAGATTAGCCTTGCCTAAATCCCTTTGTCTCCATCCGGTGTTCAATGTGTCACTCATCAAGCCCTCGAAAATAAAGTTACAGAAATACCCAGACCCAGTATGGTTAGATGGGGAGCCTGAGTATGAGCTGAAAAAGATTTTGGATTCCAAGAGACGAGGCATAAAGCTATGGTATCTCGATTCATGGAAAGGGTTTGGTGTGGAGGAAAACTCATGGGAGCCTGCCTCTAATCTACATGTTCCATGCCTTCTTCAGTCTTTTCACAATAGGTTTCCAGAGAAACCCGGCACAGGGAGGCCCCCTTCAGGGAAGGGTTGTACTGTTACACACTCAGCTATGACACATAGACAAAGCACGACTAACGTGCTTGCTAAGGAAAGATTGAAATCAGAAGCACCATGCAAACTCACCAGGGTGGTTTCGCTGTTCCTTAAACTGCGTGAAGCATGGAATTACATGTGAAGGGAACTATACATGGGAATGAAGACTACAATTCCCATGATTCCGCTGCTTCCTCTTGAACAAGGAAGAGGAACCTATTCAAGGGTTGGAAGTTCAACTAGGAAGTATTTAAATGGCTTCCGACTTCGAGGCGGGGCAGATTATTCCAGTTACAAGACACATGGAAGCACCGCAGAAATTTGTTGTGATCTATTCTTTTCCCAGTATCGTAAGGGTGCTTTCACCATTTTCTGATTGTTTTTTGGGCTTTTGCCATGTTAGTATTTTAAGTCACTCCTTGAACTGTGCTCTGGTCAATGAGTGGGTGTCTGGAATGTTGTTTTGTTTTTTTCTGCATGGTGAATGTCCCAATCTATGAGTGCGCTTGGAGACAGTGCGGTACAACGAGAACTTGCTGTTCTTGGGAGAATTGGATCACACTATTTAGTTCTAAAATGTATACTGACTTTTGCTGAGGTGATAAGATTCATTCTCTATATGGATATTTTCGGATTCTAAGGATACAATGGGCAATATAGAGTTTCAGTGCAAATAATTCTATGAGACATTTCTTGAGTCGCATTGCTCAGACTACCATTACTTGGCATTCACAGACTATCCTAGGCATATGAAGAAATACCCAATCATCTTATACTTCTACAAATATGGCTCCGAAGCCTAAGAGGTGGTATTGCGCTTTTTGTTAACCTGCATTTATTCTGTGCCATTTATTAACAAGGTTCAACATGAGTCCTATCAAGTTACGGTTCACTCCCTGTGATGCAAGGCATTTTTAAGTGTTAGGTGGGTACATCAAATAACATTTGAAAATAGAGACTCATAAAGAGGGAAGAGAGAGTAGTCATTTGAGAATAGACATATGTTACCAATATAGTTTTCTTCTTTGTTGTTACAGTTAAATTAGGTATCCTTTATAGGTTATAAGCCATTTGTATTGAAGAGTGAGCGGTGTTACATAAACCTATACTAATGTTTATCTATATGAAGATGGACTCAGTTTCAAGTGTTGACACAAAGGCGTTCTTATTGTTTACAGGTACATGAAGGCGTTCATGATTTCTTATGCACAGGTGGATAAAACTACACATATTGATAGTGTGTTGTTTATATTTCAGGTCTCCTTACCTGCTGTTCTCTCCCTTTCCTTCCCTCACTTGATCACCTTAAAATTCTGGTCTGTCATGGCATGCAGAATTAAGGCTATCAAGAGGTGGACCTATTGAGCACCGGACTAACACCGAGGATGAACCCACTTCGTTACACGTGGCAAGCAAAATTACAAGAGATTGAACCCAGATCTGTGACTGGGGGAGAGTGTTTGAAAAGTTTCAACACTCCATCTATCATTTTATTTTGTGATGTTACTATGTGCTCCCTAAGTGGCTAAGGGTTATGGCTAGACGTGGATCCCTGCTCACTTCGCCACTGCATTCAAGCTAGCCTGGCTGAAGAGGGTTGATACCCAGAAACCGGTCCCAGAGGGCTTATTTCCAGTCCAGGGAGGACCTGGTTTGGCATTTCAGGCTGGACTGTTCCCATAGGGTGTAGGGTCAAGCCTATTTTACATATTGCTGGGTCCAACTGGGGTGACATGGCAAGTAAAATAACGATGGATTAAACCCAGATCTGTGACTGGGGTCGAGTGTTTGAAAGGTTTTAAAACCGTCCTTCATTATATTTTTTGATGTTACCATGTGCTCCCTAGGAAGCTTAAGTGTATGCCTAGACATGGATCCCTTGCACGCTGCATCACTGGATTCACGCTAGCCTGGCTGATGAGTGTTGATACCCCAAAACTGGTACTAGGATGCTTATTTCCAGTCCAGGCATGACCTGGGTTGGCAGGTCTGGCTGGACTATTGCCATGGGGAACGGGAAACTGCCTTTTAAACACAACCGTTACAACGCATCCAATTACATCGCATGCCATTGCAACGCAAACGGTGTGCAGCAGTGGGACGAAAGTGTTGGATTCAACTCCAACACCTTCCCTACTGTTGCACACACTAGAGTTGGAATAGAAAATTAATCTATTCCAACTTACAGCTCTCCCCCGACAGAAAGTCGGGGTAAAGTTTTGAGTTGCAACGGCATGCGATGTTATGGCATGCGTTGTAACGTCACATATTCATCGGGAACAGGGTCAATACTGATTTGCATATGTCTGGGGCCAAACTGGGGTCACCTAGTGAGAGAAATAATGATGGACTAAACCCAGATCTGTGACTGGGAGTGAGGGTTTGAAAAGTTTCAACCCTCCGTCCTTGATTCTACATTGCGAAGTTGCTATGTGCGCCCTAAGTGGCTACGGGGAGGCCAAGAAGTGAGTCCCTTGCTCGCTGCGCCACTGGGATCAAGCTTGCCTAGCTGATCAGTGGTGGTACCCCAAAACCGGTCACAGGATGCTTTTTTCAATTCCAGGTATGATCTGGTTGGACAGTTCAGGCTGAACTGTTCCCATGAGCAGCTGGGTCAAGACTGATTTGCATATGGCTGGGTCCAAACTGGGGTGACGTGGAAATCAAAATATCGATGGACTAAACCCTGATCTCTGACTGGGGTTAAGTGTTTGAAAAGATTCAACACTCCGTCCATCATTTTATTTTGTTAAGTTGCTAGGTGCGGCTGGATTGGCTAAGGGTATGCCTAGACATGGGTCATTTGCTCGCTGCACTTTTGGATTCGAGCTAACCTGGCTGATGAGGTCCCCTTCCATTCCAGCCGACACCCCTCAGGAACATTCTAGTGCCCACTCTAAATTGACTTTTTGGCCTCTTTTGGAACTGGAATCTTTTATTCCTATTCTTGGTACTATTAAATCTGCTTCTCCTAATGACCCTTTACCTGTTTCCATTTATGAAACAACTTGATCCCGTCCATCTCCAGGTTATTATGGAAGTTCTAAATTCTTCCTTGAAATCATCTACTGTTCCTCCTGTCTGGAAGCATTCTATGGTAGTCCCTTTGTTAAAAAAGCCTGCTGCTGATCCCAAAGTTCTGTCTAATTTTCGACCCATTTCTCTCATTTCTATCTTTTCTAAGTTTTTGGAAAGACATATTCACACTCACCTCGCCAAGTTCGTGGATACAAATAAACTCCTCCACTCTTCACAGTCTGGCTTTCGTGCTGGTTTCTCGACTGAGACCACACTCCAGATCTCTGACTGGGGGTGAGTGTTTGAAAAGTTTTCAACACTCTGTGCATCATTTGATTTTGTTATGTTGCTATCGGTGTCCTACCTGGCTAAAGGTATGCATCAGCAAGTATCCCTTGCTCGCTGCGTCATTGGATTCAAGCTAGCCTGGCTTATGAGGGGTGATGCTATTTCACAAAAAGTACTCCCCTGGTTATTTAACCGTTGGGACAGGTTAAGTTTTGAGGACAATTCCTGAACTAACACTGGTGGAAAACCCTACGTGAAGCTATGAATATCACACCACTATGAAGTGGGAAAGGAGGCACGTCCTTTTGTTTTATATTCCCTTACACACCCTAGTGGTGTCATGCTTCATCATCGGGACACCCTGACGCCTAGAAGTCAGGGTGGGCTCGATCATATTTCAGGGAGCACTTAGTAAGATGTTTTTGGCCAGGGGGATAAAGATGTAAAAATCCACTGTCAGATCCCAGTTTCCCTTTATTCTTGGATCTGCCAGGGATATTAAAAAGGAAAATTCAGGTCAAAAGGGATATTATGGTCCTAAGACCCTATTGCCAACATGTTTCAGTCCACTGGTGCCCCATGAAGGGTGGTGCTGGACTTTCTTCAGGGTGGTAATTGTTGCCATCTGGGAAAAGGAATAGTAAGAGAATTTCCCTATACTATTTTGAATAAGTGCAGACAACTGCTCCTTAGTTGTACTTGGACATTTTCTTTCAGTTAAATCACTCCATCCCGTTTTGGGAGAGGTTGTACTCCACGTGGGACCTCACCTTACACTGGGGTAGCCCTGTAGTCAAACAGCCATCAAGGGTCCTGCCCCGCGATTCTTCCTATTTGGAAAGGGTCCCAATGACTTGGCTTCCCCAGTGTAAGGTGAGGTCCCATGTGGAGTACAACCTCTCGCAAAATGGGATGGAGTGATTTCACTGAAAGAAAAAGTCCAAGTAGAACTAAGAAGCAGCTATCTGCCCTTATTCAAAATAGTTTATATTGCTTGCCACGTCACCCCTGTTCTGGACCCAGCCATATGTAAATCAGTCTTGACCCTGCTCCCCATGAGAACAGTCCAGACCAAACTGCCAAGAAAGGTCCTCCCTGGACTGGAAACAAGTATTCTGGGACAGGTTGTAGTATCACCCCATATCAGCCAGGCTATCTTGCATCCAGTGATGCAGCGAGCAAGTGACCCATATCTAGGCATACCCTTAGCCACTTAGGTTGAACATAGCAACGTCAGGAACTAAAATGATGGACGAAGTATTGAAACTTTTCAGACACTCACCCCCCAGTCAGAAATCCTGGCTTAATCCATCGATATTTTGCTTGCTGTGTCACCCCTGTTTGGATTCAGCCACATGCAAATCAGTTTTCACCCTACTCCCCATGGGAACAAACCAGCCGAACTGCCAAGCTATGTCCTCTCTGGACTAGAAATAGGCATCCTGAGACTGATTTTGGGTTATCACCTCTAATCAGCCAGGCTAGCTTGGTTCCAATTGCGCAGAGAGCAAACGACTCTTGTCTAGGCATACCCTTAGCCACTTTGGATGCACATGGCAACATCACTAAAGAACCTGAAGGCAGAGTGTTGAAACTTTCAAACACTCATCTCCAGTTAAAGATTTGGGTTTAATTTATATTTATTTTGCTCGCCACGTCACCCCAGTTCTGGACCCAGACACATGTAAATGAGTCTTGACCCTGCTCCCTATGGGAACAGTCCAGCTCGAACTGCCAAACTAGGTCCTCACTGGACTGGAAACAAGTATTCTGGGACAGGTTTGGGGTATCACCCCTCATCAGCTAGGCTAGCTTGACTCCAGTGGTACAGCGAGCAAGTGTAACACATCTAGGCCAACCCTTATCCACGTAGGACGCACATAGCAACTACACAAAATAAAATGATGGACAGTATTTCAAACACTCACTCCCAGTCAGAGATCTGGGTTTTATACACTGTTATTTTTCCTGCCACCTCTCCCCAGTTTACCCCAGCCCGAATTACCAAACCAGGTCCTCCCTCGACTGGAAACAAGCATCCTGGGACTTATTCCGGGTATCATCACTCAATAGCCAGGCTATCTTGCATTCAGTGGCGCAACCATCAAGGGACCCATGTCTAGGCATAACCTTAGCCAATTAGCGTGTACATAGCAACATCAGGAAATCAAATGATGGCTGAAGTGTTAAAACTTTTCAAACACTCACCGCTCAGTCAGAAATCCTGGCTTAATCCATTGATATTTAGCTTGCTATGTCACCCCAGTTTGGATTCAGCCATATGTAAGCCAATCTTCACCCTTCTCCCCATGGGAACAGTCCAGCCGAACTGCCAAGGTAGGTGCTCCCTGGACTGGAAACAGGCATCCTGATACTGGTTTTGGGGTATCACCTCTAATCCTGCTCCCCATGGGAACAGTCTAGCCCGATCTGCCAAGCTAGGTCCTCTCTGAAGTGGAAACAAATATTCTGGGACTGGTTTTGGGGTATCACCCCTCATCAGCCAGGCTAGCTTGAATCCAGTGGTGCACTGAGCAAGGGATCCTGGTCTAGACATATCCTTATCAACTTAGGGTGCATATAGCAACTTCACAAAATAATGTGATGGACAGAGTTTTGAAACGTTTCAAACACTCACCTCCAGTCAAATATCTGGGTTCAATCCATCTTTATTTTGCTCGCCACGTCACCCCAGTTCTGGAGCCAGCCATATGTAAATCAGTCTTGACCCTGCTCCCCATTGGAACAGTCAAGCCTGAACTGCCAAGCTAGGTGCTCGCTGGACTGCAAACAAGTACTCTGGGACTGGGTTCAGGGTATCACCTATCATCAGCAAGACTAGCTTGAATCCAGTGGTGCAGCGAGCAAGGGACCCATGTCTAGGCATACCCTTATCCACTTAGGGCGCACATAGCAACTTCACATAATAACATGATGGTTAAAGTGTTGAAATGTTTCAAACACTCACCTCCAGTCACAGGTCTGGGATAAATCCATCGTTTTTCTTCCCTGGTACATCACCCCAGTTTGGACCCAGCCATATGCAAATCGGTCTTGAAACTGCTCCCCATGTAAACAGTACAGCCCAAACCGCCAAGCTATGTCCTCCCTGGACTGGGCACAAGTGTTCGGGGAATGGTTTTGGGGTATCGCCCATCATTAGCCAGGCTAGCTTGAATACATTGGCACAGCGAGCAAGGGACCCACGTCCAGGCACACCCTCATCTACTTAAGGCGCACATAGCAACTTCAAAAAATAACATGATGGACAGAGTGTTGCAACCTTTCAAACACTCGCCTCCAGTCAAAGATCTGGATTTAATTCATCTTTATTTTGATTGCCAAGTCAACACAGTTCTGGACCCAGCCATATGTAATTCAGTCTTGACCTGGCTCTCCATGAGAACAGTGAAGCCCAAACTGCCAAGCTAGGTCCTCCCTGGACTGGAAACAAGTATTCTGGGACTGGGTTCAGGGTATCACCCCTTATCAGCCAGGCTAGCTTGAAACTAATGGTGGAGCGAGCAAGGGACCCACGTCTAGGTATAACCTTATCCACTTAGGGCACACATTGCAACTTCACAAAATAACATGTTGGACAGAGTGTTGAAACATTTCAAACACTCACCTCTAGTCACAGGTCTGGGTTTAATCCATCGTTATTTTTCCTGGTACGTCACCCCAGTTTGGACCCAGCCATATGCAAATCAGTCTTGACCCTGTTCCCCGTGGGAACAGTCCAGCCCGAGCTGCCAAGCTAGGTCCTCCATGGACTGGAAACAAGTATTCTGGGACTGGTTTTGTGGTATCACCCCTCATCAGCTAGCTTGAATGTAGTGGTGCAGTGAACAAGGGACCCTCGACTAGGGATACCCTTATCAACTTAGGGTACACATAGCACCTTCACAAAATAACATGATGCCCAGAGTATTGAAACTTTTAAAACACTCACCTCCAGTCAAAGATCTGGGTTTAATCCACCTTTATTTGCTGGCCACGTCACCTATGTCCTGGAGCCAACCATATGTAAATAAGTCTTGACCCGGCTCCCCTTGGGAACAGTCAAGCCCAAACTGCAAAGCTAGGTCCTCTCTGGCCTGGAAACAAGTATCCTGAGACTGGGTTCAGGGTATCACCCCTCATCAGCCAGGCTAGCTTGAATCTAGTGGTGTAGCGAGCAAGGGACCTACGTCTAGTCATAACCTTATCCACTTAGGGCGCACATAACAACTTCACAAAATAACATGATGGTTAGAGTTTTGAAACGTTATAAACCCTCACCTCCAGTCACAGGTCTGGGTTTAATCCATCGTTATTTTCCCTGGTACGTCACCCCAGTTTGGACCCAGCCATATGCAAATCAGTCCTGAATCTGCTCCTCATGGGAACATTCCAGCCCAAACCGTCAAGCTATGTCCTCCCTGGACTGGACACAAGCATTCTGGGACTGGTTTTGGGGTATCACCCCTCATCAGCCAGACTAGCTTGAATCCAGTGGTGTAGTGAGGAAGGAACCCAGGTTTAGGCATATCCTTATCCACTTAGGGAGCATATAGAAACTTCACAAAATAACAAGATGGACAGAGTGTTGAAACTTTTCAAACACTCACCTCCAGTCAAAGATCTGGGTGTAATCCATCTTTATTTTGCTTGCCACGTCACCCCAGTTCAGGACCTGGCAATATGTAATTCAGCCTTGACCCTGCTCCCCATCGGAACAGTCAATCTCGAACTGCCAATCTTGGTCTTCCCTTGACTGGAAATAAGTATTCTGTGACTGGGTTCAGGTATCAGCCCTGAACAGCCAGGCTAGCGTGAATGCAGTGGTGCAGCAAGCAAGGGACCCACGTCTAGGCATACCCTTATCCAATTAGGGCATACATAGCACTTTCACAAAATAACAGGATGGACAGAGTGTTGAAACGTTTCAAACACTCACCTCCAGTCAGGGGTCGGGGTTTAATCCATTGTTATTTTCCCTGGTATGTCACCCCAGTTTGCACCCAGCCATATGCAAATCAGTCTTGACCCTGCTCCCCATGGGAACAGTCCAGCCCGAGCTGCCAAGCTAGGACCTCCCTGGACTGGAAACAAATATTCTGGGACTGGTTTCGGGGTATCACCCCTCATCAGCCATGCTAGCTTGAATCCAGTGGCACAGCGAGCGAGGGACCACGTCCTTATCCTCTTAGGGCGCAAATAGCAACTTCAGAAAATGACATGATGGACTGAGTTTTGAAACTTTTCAAACATTCACCTTCAGTCAAAGATCTGGTTTAAATCCATCTTTATTTTGCTTGCCACGTCACCCCAGTTCTGGACCCAGCCATACGTAAATCAGTCTTGGCACTGTGAGCTAGCTGGTCTCTAGGCAAACATATCTTCCGGGGTTGCCCGAAATCAGTCTAGGCATCTCACACAAAGTTTATGTTGTCCAACAAATGAGTAGATCCTATGGAATAGTGGGAATTACACGACAGGAGGCATCACACCTGTGTAAACCTTTAGGGATAATCGGGAGTGAAGTGGGGGTTCTACTCCCAATAATAAAGCCTGTACTCCTTTTTTTCATTAGTCTAGAGAGGATTGCTGGGATGCTTATGAAATAAGTTCGAATTTCTATAAATCACAAGGAGTGCCAAGGTAATCCTAAGCCTGGTGTTCCAGAGGCAATTGTTAAGGTCAGGAAATGGCTGTGAATCAAATTAGGGAACAAGTTCTTGAAAGAACCCAGTGTGTTTTATGAACTGAAGTAGGTGAATCTGTTTTTTTTTTTAATGTAGTGCTATTACATGATTGTTGGATATGGCATCTGGGAAGAGTGCCTCTAGTCGGTAAAACTATTCTGAGGATGTTTGTGCAAAATATGGAAGGTCTAGTTAATAATCCCTGGGCAAATGCAGGTGAAGGACCTAATGACAAGGCTAAAGTGCACACTAGTGAGAGTGTAACTTGTGAAGGAGATGTTGGTCAGCATGCTGGGAACAACAGTTTGTATGAGCCAGATTTGCATTGTGTGGATGATGGTTTCGTTTCTGAGCCTCACAAGAGGCACATCAGCCTTCCAGTCAAATTTCAGCATTGTGTTTGTAAATATTTAAGATATTTTATTGTATATTTGGGTTGTTGTTTTATTTGTTTATTTTTGTTATGCTACGGCAAAGGTTGGTGTGTTGTGGTTTTACTTTAAACCACTGCTCTGGTATGTTCCTGACTGTGTTTATTGTAGAATTGCACTGTCAGTAGAATGCGTTCTTTGACTAGTTCTGTTGCTTCTGTATAGGAGGACTGTGTGGTCATGCAGATATGTACCGGTGCTGCACTAGTGTTGCTTTCAGTGTTGGGGCTCTAGTTATTTGCATCCTTGTGGGCACTTTGGTCCTGATTCACAAAGGTGAGTAACACTTTTGAGTAAGTTTACATTTGTGAATAAGTTTACTACTTTTGGGTTTTCACAAACTCTCAGTGTAAGTTACCACTAAAAACAAAAGTTAAAACAGTAGCAATCAAGGACCACACAAGGCTACCCACTGGTACTGCAACACCCTTCCATAAAAAATGATGGTGGTAGCGACTTAAAATAAAACTCCATAGAGAATAATGCTAAACTAACAAATTATTTAATTTAAAAAAAAAAATTATATTGAAATCACATGGCTAGATCAGATGCATTTGGTCCAATGCAGCGATAGTAGGTTTAAAAAAAAAATCCTCACCTCCTAAGAACAGGCGCCTTTGCACTGTTCGCTTTAAAGGACTGCTTCCAAGACAAAGCCCAGCATTTACAATTCTTTCCGTTCCTTGTACGAGTAAATCAATGAAAAATGGTTAAAACATGTTCTCTGAATAACTTTATATTCAGCTGATCAGCATGTTCCAGCTGGAAAAGAAACTGGTCTCTGTCCAATTATTAGTGGATTAGATATCACTTCAACTTTCTCTGATAAATGCTCACCATTCAGAACATTCTGCAAACTCATCAGATTCACAAAGAAGTTGAAGATCCTAGAGTCAGGTCATCAGTGCCCAGAGATATTTAATTTTAGATTAGGGTAAGGGGAAATTCTGTAACATATGCCCAATCTCATGTAATTTCAATAATTTTGTGTAAGACTTGTTACTTGAAATTCCCAAATTTACGCTATTATGCCACATTGTGTAATTAAGTGCAATTCACAGCAAAAATGCAGCTCCAATGCACAGGAACAACTGTAATGACCAGAACATGAGTGGTTATTGTTCGTGGCATTTGTTTTTTTTGCACTATTTTTTTTAGCAAGAAAGCATGTTGCGTTAAAACATTACACCAAATTCTAGTTTTGCATTTTGGGTAATTATGCAAGCAAAAGCATTGGAATTTTGCACACCTCTATTTTACCTCATGTCTCAGAAGCTAGTATCACACATTAATTCAATTCTACAATTTCACTCGCTACACTTCACGGAACCCTAAACCCCAACATTAAAAGAAACTCTTCCAGAATACCATATTGTACAGTTGTATTATGAAGATTCACTAACTCTCTGTCACTCACTTACTTAGTCCTGAAACGTTTGTATGTCTTTTGAGGTGACTATTGTCACTTTCCTCTGTCTCTCTATCTGGGAAAGTATAGGTGGTTAGGACACCCAGTTGAGATTAGAGCCTCGACCAAGTGTTCAGACACATGTGATGAGATGAAAGATCCTGAATCAGGGCACATTCCGTTTCAGCGGCAGCTCCTCCTCTAATGCGTATAAGTGCCGGCCCACTGCTCTGCGAGCAGTGTAAAAAGGAAACCGAAAATTATAATAACTGACGTTATTATCATTTTGGTGTTCCTTCCTGTTTGGGTGAGGGGCAGGCGGGTGGGGCTGGACTAGCCGTTGCAGGGGGCAGGGGATGGAGTGTTAAGCACACTCCCTAACTACGCATGACTGCTTGGCCCTGGGTCGGACAAACTGTCATGCGCACTTTGCATATTCCTAACCATTACACATCCTGGTGGGAAACATGCCCAGCCTCCAAGCCCCTTTCTGAGTGCTGAACCATGGCGCTCAAAACAATCACAATACTGCTGTAAGGCAGAGTTG
Organism: Triturus cristatus; assembly: GCF_964204655.1. Taxonomy (NCBI): domain Eukaryota; kingdom Metazoa; phylum Chordata; class Amphibia; order Caudata; family Salamandridae; genus Triturus; species Triturus cristatus. Next base: position 504,168,270 of record NC_140592.1, on the reverse strand, counting down.
TGATTGGACAGGGGATTCTGAGCAGCTCTGTGGTTGCTGTTGCTGCCAGAAGATGATGGAGGAGAGGCTGAGGCACCCAGGTAAGTTAATTGTTTTTGTATTGCCCCCCTCTGCTCCCCCCACCACCCATGCTCAGCTCATGTTCTCAATGGAATGTAGGTGAGTACCAGCTGCTTCAGTGTCATTAATCGCAGTTTCTCGCTCAGTCTGTTCTGTTTTGGTCTTTGATAATTTTTCTCTGGCTTTTACAGTAGCACTATATTGTTAACTCCAGAGCACAACTGTTGGTTATTTTGAAAGGTAAACATCTGTTGGGAACACCCATTGTACATAAAAAGAGACTAGAGTGGAGACATAAGGACCCTGCTTCCCCACATTCATCACCTACTTAGATTCACTCTTACAAAAGAAATTCTGTGTCAACAAAACAAAAGACGTATGTTGGAAAAAGGTAAGAAAAATGTCAATTTTTATTTATAATCCTGTTACATGTTTTCCCTCACTAGATATGCTGCACACTTGTTATTATTTGGTGAGCGGATGTGTTACAGCCACAGGTGCCATCTTTTTAACTGGGGAACCAGGTTCGAGTCTTGGCGTCAGCACGACAACCTGCAAATAGGGTATATTCCTGTACATAAAAAACATAAATAAATGTGCCTTTGTGTAATGTAAATAGTGCTCATGTAAAGCACTGTAAAACCTTCAGGTCAACATTGCTCTATATAAAACAGCAAAAGAAACAAAAAAGACTGGGCCTTGGTTTTCCTCAAATTTGTTTACCAAGATTTTAAGGTAAATTCCCAAAAGGCGACCAGGCAAACAAAAATCTACCAAGCCCTCTATGTGCCAGGACAGGGTTTCTAAAAAAAGGTTACAGTATAATTTGGAGATGCATTAGCATTGTAATTTAAAAAAACTATGGATTTCAAGTCTATCAGTGCTCTCAGAACGATCACTCCCTGCATCTTCCCGTTCCTATTAATTGCTGTTATCAACATCTAAAGTTATCAATGAATTGTATCCAGATATTGGCCCTTCTGACATTTTGGACACAGGGAACCTGCCTGTTATTCTGTGCAAAATATGTATATTTAGGGGCCGATTCCGATCCTGGAGAAACCGGGTACGAACCGTCGGTCGGAGCGTTTTCTCCGTCCGACTCATACCCGGTAAAAACACCATACAAACATTCAAGTACGATTCGTACGGAAACACCATTTCCGTACGATTCGTACAAAACACCGACCGACACAAAAACACATACAAATGTGATCCGGGACGGCGCGTACGCGACATGCGGACGGAGTCAGGCAGCTTTTTACGTACCAGCAAGTACGATTCGTACCGACAGCACTCCGGACGGCTATATTTTTACGGCACACAAAAAGTGCCGGAAAAGCTAAGTACGCCGCGAAGTGTGAGGAAAAGGGGGCCCGGTACGCGCCGAACACACCCCTAACCCCAACGTATGTCCGCAACATACCCCCAGCCCCCCGTATGTCCACAACGTACCCGCACCCCACCCCTGTATGTCCGGTGCGAACCCCCACCCCACCCCCGTATGTACGGTGCGCACCCCCACCCCCGTATGGACGGTGCGAACCCCCCCATATGTATGGTGCGACCCCCCACACCCCCGTATGTATGGTGCGAACCCCCACCCCCGTATGTATGGTGCGGGCGCGTAGCGCTGGGGGTCCGCACCGTACATACGGGGGTGGGGGTTCGCACCGTACATACGGGGGTGGGGTCCGCACTGTACATACGGGGGTGGGGGTTTGCACCGTACATACGGGGTGGGGGTCTGCACCGTACATACGGGGTGGGGGTTCGCACCGTACATACGGGGGTGGGGTGGGGGTCCGCACCGTACATACAGGGGTGGGGGTTCACACCGTACATACGGGGGTGGGGGTTTGCACCGTACATATGGGGGTGGGGGTCCGCACTGTACATACGGGGGTGGGGGTTCGCACCATACATACGGGGTGGGATGGGGGTTCGCACCGTACATACGGGGTGGGGTGGGTGTCCACACCATACACACGGGGGTGGGGGTTCGCACCGTACATACGGGGGTGGGGTGGGGGTCCGCACCGTACATACGGGGGTGGGGGTTCGCACTGTACATACGGGGGTGGGGGACCGCACCGTACATACGGGGGTGGGGTGGGGGTGCGTCGCGGACATACACTGGTGAGGTGCGGGTATGACGCGGACATGGGGGGGCTGGGATTACGGCGCGGACATGGGGGGGCTGGGGGGTACGGCGCGGACATGGGGGGGGTTGTTCGGCACGTATGCGGGCACATGTTTGGACGTCTCCATGGTTGCTATGGAGGTTCGCTCCGTACGGTGTTTCTACCATACGGTTGTGGATTCGGACGGACGGGACGGATTGTACTTACGTACACTTACGGACACTTTTTCCGACCCGAGGACGTGTCGGGGTATATTCCCAATGCGATTCGTATGGTGTTTTTTACATACGAATCGTACTTGCCAGTTTGTACGGGACTTGTACGATTCGTACGTAAAAAAATCCGGATACGATTCGTGCGGGGAATATTTCTCCAGGATCGGAATCGGCCCCTTAATATGAAACTATTATAAAATTGCATATGTTGATCTTGCAAGCTTCAGGAGCTATAACACAAATAGTCAATTCACAAAGGGGAGGCATTCAAAAATTTGATTTCTTTTTTTCTTCCATTTTATGTGTTTTTAGGGTAACTGGATGTGAAGTATTAAAATGATCTTCCCATTTCCGATGGCTTTGAGAATTTCCCAAAGCAGCACGCACAGTCCTTTATTATTGAAGAAAGCAGATTTATTGGAGCTCAGATGTACAGTGTAAGACCCCTGGCAAACGCCGGCCAACTGACTACTTGCCAGAGATCTAGGGTTCTAGAATCATGCCAGACGTATTTAAAACCAATTCAGTAGGACAGAACACCCCCCTTTCTCAAAACAAAACAAAGAGAATAAAACAAATACACAACATTGGAACACAATGATATACATACAACAAACATGATTAACATTTTAATAAACCCAATAAAACCAACCGCAACAATAATCTTTCAATTTCTTAGGTTGGAACTGAATCCTTCTTCTTTCACCAGTAAATAATCCTGTACGTTCACCGACCCAGTTCCATTTTGATTCCTTAGTTTTGGTAGGAGCTACTACAGTCCCCTCAGAACCATCATCCCATTTTTGAAGTTCCATATCACTATACAATATGACTTACCTTACATTCCACCATTTTCCATCACTCATTTGTACCATGTAATTTCCCACTTCAACCACCCTCTTGGGACTGGACCATTTGGAACTTACTTTCCAGCCAGTAGTTCCTGCGCACGCTCTCACTAGGGTCCCTTCTAAGTGCACTCTTGGTTTTCTTATCAATCTCTCATTATGCCTACTTGCATTCTGAACTTTATATTTTTCAACCCTATCACACAACGCCCGATTATCCAAAACAGAACGATTCACTCTTTCCATCCTAGCAGGGATCACAGAGGTACATGCTGCTCTTCCTTTCAACAAGAAAAATGTGGTTTCTCCTGTAACAGTGTGAGGCGTTGTTGGGTAATTCTACAGAATATTTTTTTACTTCTTGGTTCCAGCATAATCCACTACATATTGCCAGTTTGATACATCCAGCCAAGACTTTTTTTAAACAATCAACTCAACTAACCTATTTCCATGTGGATGATATACTGCTGTTTTGAGATGTTTGCTTCCTTCTTTCTTCAGAAATGCAGCACATTCCTCAGAAACAAACTGAGGAGCATTGTCCGATACCATTTTATCAGGCCAACCCTCTCTCATGAACACCTCATCACAAACGGAAACAAATTGGATGCTTTAACCTTGCCTACAAAAGCCATCTCAGGCCATTTCGAGACATAATCCATCATCACTATGGCAAATCTACTTCCCAGACTCAGGCCATCAAATGGACGACAAATGTAATTGGTCACTTTTTCCCATGCCCTCTTCCGCAATTTCACAGGTACTATGAGAGCCTAAGCAGCTGTGTGAGTCTTATCACTGCATGTACAAGGCCTCTTCATAGCTGACATGTCCCCATGTCTGACATCAGTTGCTCCAATAACTTATTCTTCAAACCCATAGGAAATACCTACCTGTCAGTCCTTCGAGCAATGCATCACTCTACTGATAATTCATCCACACTGGCAGAAACTCATTCAAAAACTCTTATCATCCACCTATGACACTTTTCCACCAGGTAATTTTGATGTTAATAAAATTAAAACCTACCTTTCCACTCCTTTTCACAAATAGCCCTTACACATACACTTCCTGCTCACAAACTACCTTCTACTGGTCATTCTCCTCACAAGTACTTTCACATAACGGCAATTGTACAGATAATCAGCATGGAAGTTCTTTATCCCTGGTACATAACTGACGTCTGGTGTGTTTTCCTGTAATCTATAAATCCACTTCACTTCTCGAGGAGTTGCCTTGACAACCTCTTTAGTAGAGAAAAGATCTACCAATAGTTTATTGTCGGTGCACAGTTCGAAATGTGACCCCCCAAACATAAGTCCTAAACCATAGGTACTTGTATCCATCACAACAATAGTTTTATCTTGAGGATCAAACATTTTCAATGCCACCACCTCAATTTTGGACTTATTGACATTCTCAAATGCCTGCGGAGATTCAATTGCCCACATCAGTCACTCCCCCCTTCATTAGCAACTGTAACAAATTCTCTTTGTCTGAAAATGTCTCTACAAATTTGGAGTGGGTGTCCGCTAGACCTAGGGTAGAACGCAGTTGTTCTTTATCACTAGGAGAGGTTGCTTCTTCAGTTGTTTCCAATAGCTTCAACTTAGGTTTCACTCCTTTCCCAGTCAAGGTATGCCCCAAATAATCTACTTCACACACTCCATATTTGCACTTCTCAATTCCAATAGAAAGTCCTGCTTGCTCCAGTCTTCCCAAATTGTACCTTAACACACTATCAGCATCGGAACTCTCCACCGGAATATCATCCTGGAAGCACCAAACATTGTTTAATCCACTCAACTCTCCCTGTATAACTCTGAAACAGGGCAGATGGCGAAGCAAGTCCGAACGGAATGCACACAAACTGAAAGGCTCCATGTGGAGTTATAAACAAAGTCAGATGTTTCGACTCCGGATAAAGTCGCACTTGAGGATAGGCATTGGCCAAATCTAATGTGGTGAAATATCTAGTTCCCTTCACATTCATCAACATCTCATTAATGTGGGGTAAAGAGACGGTGATCAATCCAAATCCACTCATTGAGATCTCTGAGGACCACACACATGCGTACTTTACCACTGTCCTTTCTTACCAAAACAATGGGACTCAGCCACTCAGATGAGTCAATTGGTTCTATGACTCCCCACTCACACAGCCTGTACAATTCCTCCTTTAACTGATCATATAATGCTAATGGCACACGGTGGACAACACAATGGGATGTTCAAAGCTTTCCAAGCATCTCAATTTGCCTGCAAAATGTTTGGAGAATTTAGTACTCCACTTTGTGATCTGACTTTGTTCAGTAAGTAACACCTGCTCCGGATGATTTGGATATAAAACTATTCTTAATGCATGTTGCTCCTTCCATCCTTGTAATACCTTTTCTTTGCTGACAACATAGACTTTCGCCACAGCACTTCTGTTCTTAAATCCCTAAAGGTTCAGAAAGTATCACATAACCATTAATTTACCACCACAAAACCCTTCTAACTCTACATCAGCCGGTAGTAGTTCACAACAGCTTAAATCCTCCCTCAACAACTGTGTAATCAATATGAACCGGAATCGGCCCATGTTTGCATTAGTTTCCCATTCATTCAACATCACATTTTCATGGAGAATACGCTGTCCCATTCTCCTCTAGAGGTTTAACATCACTCACAAACATCATTTTCACCTCCTTATCATCCGCACTCACGGTTTCCCCTTCCTCTTGATCCGTGACCCAATTTACACTTTACTCTGATTTCCTTATTCCAGCTATCCTGCAATCCCTGGAGAAATTACCAATTTTCTTACATTTGTTGTGCCTAGCTGTAGCAGCAGGACACAAATTAGATTCTGCCATGTGTTTCAAGCTGCCACATCTGTAGTAATGCCTATTTTTATCTTCCATATGTGATCTTGCAGAACATTTCTTGTATTTTTATGTTATTGGTTTTATTTATCATTTGATCCCTAATAATTTATTCCTGCGAATCCCTGAACTTGCACGAGTCTGCAAATCTTCTCAGAAATGCAACAAACTGTTCTATTGTTTTACCCAGTAACTGAGCATGTGAAAAACCTTTATGTCTTTCGACTACTACGGTCACTTTCTTACCATACCCATCCTCTAATGCTTTTTCACATTCATATATTCATCACTCAACTCATCTGTGTCACCTTCAGATTCAGCATCTGTATTCCCTCTATTACATACTGGTGTTTGTAATGTTTTTAACACTTTCCTACCCACCACTCCCAAACTATGCTTTACCCTTACCATAAAAATACCCCCATAGCTTCGAGATATGTCTCAAAGTGCTCTTTTGAATCTTCCCACACCATCACTGGCAGACCCAAATTTTGTAAAAACTATGGGTGGGTGGAAAATTTCATTCCTGCTTTCAAAATCCACAGAATTTGGTCACTCCGTGTGTCTCTTGCAATGCAGAGTTCTGGCAAAATTGCACCAGTTGCTGTGTGGCAGAATTTTGCTTCAATTCGAGCAATGCGATGACAATGGGTGCAATACGAGCCTCCAACAAGGAAGCGACATTTGGCATCCCCTAGTAGGATTTCCCATTACTACGAAGCCTTCTGGTTCCATTTTCTAACATGGGCGATTTCAAGCGGTCGCGTTCAGAGGGCTGCTTATCAAGTAGGATTTCTACTCGAGCTGCAACAAAATCAATTCTAATTTGGATTTTCAAGTAACTATTCTTCTCGAAGGGACAGTACAGGTAGTCCTTTAGTGTGAAACACATTTTTTCATTTCACTTTTGTTTTCCTCAAGGAAGAAGTGCTACCGAGACTCCAACTTCCTCTTCCTGTCCAGAAGGCTTCTTCCAGTGCTTTGTCCATTCCCTGGTCACTTTCTATTTGGATTGTTAGGGTAAAGGATGACTCTCTTCTTTTTCTGCAATCCCTGCTGCATACACTATTGAACTTTTAAGTTTTTTTTGGTACTTTTGGATAACTTTGTTGTTTGATGGAGGACATGCTCCAGTAATTTTTTACCTTTTTAGTTTTTATTATGTGTAGCCTGAAGTTGCAGTAGGAGCCTATTTTGCATTACATTTTTTGTTTTTTTCTAAGGGAAAATATTTGTACAGGTTTGAGAGGGCTTGGGGTCTGGTTTTAAAACTTTTAATGTACCTTTTCTCCATTTCTTGTATGTTGCTTGTGAATTTAGCACTATTATTTTGCTCATTTTACTGTGGGGCCTACTCTGCCTATGGACCACGACCAGCCAGCCATTACTAGGCAGTGAGTAGATAACTGTTTCTGTGGTATATGTGTTTTTTAAAGAATCTAATAATTTAGGGATGACCTTGGATTAAATGCAAAACGTGTTTGTTTTATTTTACTTTGATGGGGTAATTTTTGATGCTTCGGGATGCTTGTAGTTGGTGAATTTTTTAAGTTAATCTAATTTTCCTTTTCGGCGTTATTGAGTTTACCGTAGTGTTTTTTATTTGTTTACAATGCCTCCTTTCTTTGCTTGTCAAGTGCCCATTTTTTGCTGGGCCAAAGTGTGTATGTGTGTCTGCCATACGCCTCCATGTTGTCTTTGTTTCCAATGCCATGTGGCAGGGTGGTAATTTTGTTTTGTATAGTCAGTGTGCTTTTTGCCACAGGCCTACATGTGGTCTTTGTTGTCCACGCCTTCGCCCTTGTGGGCCATTTGGCCGGCAGCCAGTTTGTGGTCAGTGAGCTTTGCTTTTGCTATAGGCATGCTTATGTTCTTAGTTGGACATGCAACAGGCTGGTTATTTGGTGTAGACAGTGTGTTTCCTTTCTTCCACTTTTCAAAGCCATTTTCTAGGGACATTGATAGAAGAGGCCTATTCCTTTTGTTTTTGTTAAGTTTTTCTGATGTGAGTTTAATGTGCTAAAGGACGATCATGATAGTAGTCTGTATGTACAGTGTGTTTTTTTACATTTTTTGCATTTTCCACTGTGCCTCCTTTCCTCCCATAGGATTCTCATAATCCCTAGGGAGGCACCAGCAATATTTATTTTTCAATTATTTGAATTCGTCTACTCCCCCTGCCTGCCATAGGTGCACACCAGCAATAATTCTTTTGAGGATTATTGAATTTTCCCCTATACACCCTGCCTGCCAAAGGTGTGTGATCAGAGGTGCACACCATGAATCATTTTTGTAAGGATTATTCTGTTTTCTACTGCACCCCCTGCCTGCCATTGGTGTCTCATAAGTGCACACCAGCAATCATTTTTTAAAGTTTTATTCAATTTTCCACATGCAGCCCCTGCCTGTTATAGGCGCACTCCAGCAGTAGCTGTTTTAAGGATTATTCAATTTTTCACCTGCACTCCCTACGTGCCATAGGTGTCTCATGGGCACATACCAGGAATAATGTTTTAAAGGATTATTGAATTTTCCCCTGCACCTGATTCCTGCTGCAGGTGTCTCATAGGTGCGCAAAAGCAATATTTATTTTAAGGAATATTCAATTTTCACCTTGCACCCACACCTGCCATAGGCGCACACCAGCAATTGTTTTTTAAAGAATTATTCCATTTCCCCCTGGACACCCTGCCTGCGATAGGCACTTCATAGGCCTTAGAGGCGTAAACCTTTCAATCTGTAAGTTATTGAAGTGTTATATTATGGTTTCGAATGGATACACTATGGATAATTATTTGTGATAAGACCTCACTAAAACATATTGTCTGTAGATTCAAACTGCAAATGCCACGTTTCACTGATTTTCTTCGTGTTTGTTTGCTTGTAGGTGCACAAGTGACATCATCGCACACAGTGCATCCAGAAAGAAGGCCAGCAGCGACACTCACCTCCTGAGTCCTCCTCTGTTTCCACTTGTGCAGCTAAGCGGCAATTGCCATAGCTAAGAAAGAACTTGAAGATGGCCCTAAAGAAGGTTGTTATTGCCAAGAAAGTGCAAGTGAGGAGGAGAAGAAGAAGTATATTGCTTTCACTGGCGTGCCACCCTTGACACTTTTCAGGAAACATGGTGTACCTGCTGGGCAACAAAAGACTGGGAGCAGCACTCCTGCATCAACAACAGCACCACCCCAACCTATGGCTAATCCCAAGCTTATGTCTCTCAGCGATGCAACCACTGTAGTCATGGAAATGAGCAGTGAGTCTGAACTAGATTTGTCTTAGCTGCAAAGTACCTAATCATTGCAGGAAAGTGGATAACAGAAGCCTCAGCCAGAAGCTGTTCTCACTGAAGTAGGAGCAGAAAAGGAGGTTGAGCTTCCTGCTGAGCAAGATGTTGCTCTTCGATCATTAAATTCACGATCTCCTGCAAGAAAAAGAAAGGGTACTCCATCATCTTCTCCAATGGCCCCTTCTGATGACCTTGACATGAATTGGACCCATTCAAGAGCTGCCTCAGATTCAAGGGAAAAAGGTAAGTTCCTGAATGCCTTAGAATGATGGAAAGTGACAGTGCTGACTATGAGCCAGTGATTGTCAGCATGGAGTGCGGCTTAGAGGTCGCCGAGACAACCCCTCCTATTCAATCTCCTAAGAAGGGATGTAGTTCACCACCACCACTGCTGCCAGCTTTCATATTTGTAAGAGCCTGTTGAGTCCTGCATCCACCACTATCACAGCCATACGGAGAGGCAAATGACACAGCCACCTACCTCCAGTTCTTCAGGTATTGGCAGTGGAACGCTAAAAAAGTTCTCCGCCCCAAGATGAGACTTCTTAACAATTAGCAAGCTGGAGGATAACATTGCAATATGCTCCATTTGCCATGCGAGTGTTCCTTGAGGTAAGCCAGGTTCGCACTATAGTAGGCCTGGGCAAAAATTTCGTTCCGTTCGCGGAAATTGCGATAATTTGACATTTTTGCGTTCCGCGGAGAGCGCGAAAATGTCAAAAATTCCGGTTTCCGCAGCTTGGCGATAATTTGTTTCTTGCTCGCGCTGTAAAATGATACATTCTCGCGCGCGCGCGATCGCCTTACCTGAATCCCTGCGTTCGCCGACAAGTTTTCTTGATCCGGTCGCGTTCTCCATGAGATGTTGTATTGTTTTTAGCCATTTGCGCTGTCTCGCGACAGTTCGCGCCCGCAGTGACGTCATGCGTCGCGCGATCACGTCTTTCTTCTCGCGATCATGCACCGCGAGAACAACTCAAAACAAGATGGCCGCGCCCGCAAGCAGCCACATGGGTAAGTTGGCGACCCGCAACCATGCAGAAAATCGCGCGAACATGCCGGAAAAAAACTTCCGCATCTTCGCGATATTTCTGCTTGTTTGCGATAATTTTAAACATTCTCGCGATAATTTGCGAAGGTTAATTCCGCAAATTCCGCCCACCCCTACACTATAGTACTGGAGGCAAAGCGTCCCATCTGAGCAAACATCTCACAATCTGGTGGGAGGAGTACCTTAAAAAGATAGGTGGTGGTGGTGATAAGATAGGGGAAGCTGCTGAGCACACAGTGATAGAAGAAGAAGATGGTTATGAGGAAAAACTTTATTGTCCACAAAACAAGGTACACAGCACCTACATATTGGGGTGATAAAATAGATATACATTAAATTAGAAAAGCGAACAATGGCCAAAGCTCAGTAGGCTCAGAATAAAGTTTCTGGCTTGTGTGGTAGCCAACGTGTCTTGTGAGCACATGTTCAGTGCAGCTGGTGCAGTTGTCACAGTCAGAAGGACCAGTCTCTCACATCAGAACTTGGAGAGATTGGCCATGATAAAAATGAACCAAAACTTTACGCCACAATATTGCACTCTTCCTGAAACAGCAAAGGGAGAGGATGAGGCTGATTGATCAGGCTCAAGTGTATTAGCTGATCAACTTGTGGGCAGACCCCCTGAGTTTGAGGGGCTCTGCTTCCCTGACTCAGTAGTCCACAAAACAACTTTTAATACATGTTTCGAGTAACTGCTTTGCAAAACAAAAGTGAAAAAAGGGATATAGAAGAACATTTATATATTTGGTGTCTGACTTATGCAGCTCTATTTATTCACATGTATGGAGTGGAGTTGGGCCAGTATGCACAGAAAAAACTCTGCATTCGCTGAAAGGACATGCCTCCCATCCCTATCCTTTTTTTATCATTCCATGGCTTGGCTGCCAGTAAAGATAATTAATTATAGAAGACTGCCATTTTTTGTTGCCTAGAAAAGGGAAGATACAATAGATAAATGTACACCATGCTTGGAAAATATAACTATTGCACCTATGAATGGTATATTGAGTGGTTGATGATTCGTGTGGTGGCTTGGAGGGTGTTATTGTACTAATTTGTAAACTTGATTTGCAATGTTTGGGGTCGGATGCATGCTTTTGCCTTGATGATTGCCTTACTTTCACACTCCATATAATTACTTACATTGTCCACTCTTTTTCAGAGACCAGTCAGTTTAGTTAAGAAAATTGCACAAAAACCTCAAATCATTTTAGCTATTCTTGTTCATCAACAGGTCTATCTCAATCTCATTTGGGTTGGGACACGAAGTCAGGATGGGGCTACCCCAACAGCCAGAAAAGGGAAGTTATGAACAGCACCTAACTACTATATGACTCAAAGAGGCCTACTCAGTCCTGTGGACTGGAGAGAAGTGCATTGATTTGGGAAATTCTGAGTGGTGTGCTGGCTCAGATGTAAAACTATAATTAATAGTTTTTTCCTCTGGGGAGGGCTGTCACTGGACACGTTACATGATGGACACAAACAGCTAAATGTTATAACAGTCGACATTTGTGAGATTGATCAACCAGATACTTTCAGCTACTTGCCTGGGAATGGTGGTTAAAGATTGTAATGTAATGTAATGTAAAAATTATTTGTAAAGCGCGGCATTCACCGGACGGTTTCTTGGCGCTATTCACTTTAATCAACGAGAGGCAGAAGCAAGAACAAGGAGAAAGAGATTTATGAATAGATACCGAGAAAAAGGTGGGTTTTTAGGAGGGACCTGAAGTGAAGATAAGAGGGAGAAAGTCTCAATTCCAGCGGTAGAGAGTTCCAGAAAGAGGGTGCCAGAAAGGAGAACCTGAGACCGCCGTGTTTTTTGCGCTTGAAGCGGGGAGTCTGAAGGAGCGCAAGATGAGAGGAGCGGTGATTCCTAGAGGGGGTATAGGGATGCAAGAGGGAGGAAATGAAGGAAGGACCGGTGCCTGCCAGAGATTTATGGATTAGGCAACCAAGTTTAAACTTGCAGCGCTCCGAGATAGGAAGCCTTGAGGAGGGGTCGGACGTGGTGGTGTTTCGGTTGGTGATAGATAAGGCGAGCTGCTTGGTTCTGAATAAGTTGTAGTCTGTTGATTTGATATTGTGGGATGCCAGCGTATAGGGCGTTGGCGTAGTCGATTCGGGAGATGACTAATGCCAGTAGTACCAGGGTGAGGGCTTCAGTGGTCAGAAAGTGGGCTATTTTTCGAGTGGGCAGGTCTAAACCCAGCTTGCTGTGAGTCTAAGAAGTTGGAGTCCTCGATGAAGGAACTGAAGACGCTGGTCACGTGCGTCTCGAGTACCTTGCTTAGGTAAGGCAGGAGAGAAATAGGGCGGAAGTTGCCCAGGACCGTGGGATCGGCGTTGTTTTTTTTTTAATATGGGGATAACTTCGGCGTTCTTGAATTGGCTGGGGACCACGCCGAGCAGCAGAGAGTTATTCAAGAGGGCCAGTGGGGGGCCAGGGCAGGACAAAAAAGCAGTCCGGAGAATTGCTGGGGGACAGCAATCAGTGGGGGAACTGGATGAGACTTTATAAAGCAGGGGTAAGAAGACTTCGTCGGATATAGGAGGCAGCTGTGACAAGGAGTGAGAGTTGAAAAAGGGAGCAGCATCTGGGGGAGACATTGCTGGAGGGCTGGAGGAAATACTGTTTTTGATTTTACTGATTTTGTCAATGAAAAATTGGTTGAGGGAGTCACAGAGTGCCTGAGAAGGGAGGGGTTTGATGGTCACTCTGTCCGGGTGTGAGAGTTCCTCCACAATCGCAAAAATGTCTTTGGATTTATTCACAGAGTTGAGAATTTTTGTGGAAAAATAGACAGATTTTGTGGATGAGATTGCGTGTTTGTATTCTCCGGATAGTTTGAGGAAATGGACTTTTTCTAAGGGGTCGTATTTTCGACGCCAGCGGCGCTCAGCTTGGCGAAGTCCCAGTTTAAGGGATTTGAGGCTATCGGAGAACCAGCGATGAGCGTTGTGAGGGCGCTTAGTTCGGATAGACTTGAGAGGGGCGACTATGTTACTGGCAGATTCCAACCAATCGACGAGAGCAGCTTCCTGGGAATCAGGAGGGCCTAAGCCGGGTGGAACGGAGGATGTTAGGGAGGAAAGGAAAAGGTCAAGGTTGGCTTTATTCCAGTTGCGAGCCAGAAGGCTAGCGCCACGGCTACGGGAGGGCGGTGGGGGGACCAAAAGAAGGAAAGAAATTAAGGAATGGTCCGACCAGAGGCAAGGGAGGATTGTGAGTGCTGTGATGTCAAGGTTGTAGGTCCAGACCTGATCTAGGGTGTGGCCTTTAGAGTGGGTCGCTGTGTGGACGTGCTGACGGCCATTGAGGCTACTTAGTAAGTCAGTGAAAGCCAGAGAGTGGGGGCCTCTCACATCTCAGTTAATAACAAATGACTGCACCAGACTATGCTTTGCCCTCTTGATCCTCATCCACTATGAAGCTTACCTTCTTTTTGACTCTACAATACTGGGATTTACTTTTTTGCATTCCACCGGCTGTCTCTTCTTTTGAACGAAAGCTCCATAACACTGCTGCTTACCGGACTGGTTTAGCCCTACACCAAAGACAGACACTTCAAAAAGCAGAATGCAGATGCACCGCCCATTTTGGCAATTATATACAGTATAATTTTTCTTTTCTTAACATTAACAATTTTTAGAACTATGTGGATCCTCCCTATTTTGTACTTTTCAAACCTAGGTAACAAAACAATGAGATAATTTGGGACTCTCGGGCTGAAGGACTGTTTGCATTTAGAAACTGAATTGTGTCAGTCTTTGAATTCCTTCCACAACAGATGTGATAATGATGATGTGCTGCTCATCGACTTGATGAATGTTGTGTTTGTCTTTCTTTCACCTTTCACACCCCCCCCATCCCATCCATTTATCAAATCCCTAACCCTCTTACCGCAGGTTGTGTGATCTATTGAGGTGTGACTTAATAACACCCCCGCGCCGCACGGCCACCAGCTGTAGCGTGTGCGTCCCCTCGCTACTGCCCTCAGCCTCGCTGAGCCCGCCCCGTCGACCCCACCCCCCGCCGTCACATCTGGTGTGTGCTTTCTCCATTCTGTGCTGCCTGTATCGTTTTGCCCTCTGTTCTGTGCCCTGATTGTTTATCCTATTTTCTCTGTGCCTGCATTGTTTTAGCGCCGCGCTCTGTGCCCCCCCACCCGCTTCCCGCTCTCGCTTCCTGCCGCCTGCGTGCGGCCACGCCCCCTTTACCTTCTGTGCCCTCCCCGCTCCCACCTCCCAGCTGCTCCACCCTCCCTCCCACTTGGCCATAAAAGGCGACCGTGCAGCGCAGGTGAGTGTGACCTGACCTCAGGACACCCCCGCGCCGCACGGCCACCAGCTGTAGCGTGTGCGTCCCCTCGCTACTGCCCTCAGCCTCGCTGAGCCTGCCCCGTCGACCCCGCCCCCCGCCGTCACATCTGGTGTGTGCTTTCTCCATTCTGTGCTGCCTGTATCGTTTTGCCCTCTGTTCTGTGCCCTAATTGTTTATCCTATTTTCTCTGTGCCTGCATTGTTTTAGCTCCGCTCTCTGTGCCCCCCCACCCGCTTCCCGCTCCCCGCTTCCCGCCGCCTGCGTGCAGCCACGCCCCCTTTACCTTCTGTGCCCTCCCCGCTCCCACCTCCCAGCTGCTCCGCCCTCCCTCCCACTTCGCCATAAATGGCGACCGTGCATACGCGCAGCGTTGACGCGCAGCGGGCGCGCCGATTGTGCGTCGAAGGTGCGCCAAAGGTAAGCCCGTCTGCGC
Source organism: Triturus cristatus (assembly GCF_964204655.1). Classification (NCBI taxonomy): domain Eukaryota; kingdom Metazoa; phylum Chordata; class Amphibia; order Caudata; family Salamandridae; genus Triturus; species Triturus cristatus. Next base: position 504,153,036 of record NC_140592.1, on the reverse strand, counting down.
CCGTCCGTGCCTGGCCCGCGCCCAGCGCCCGAACCCCTGGCCCCGAGGACCCCAGCCCACCCACCAGACGTACGACGCCGCCACCCTCAACGCACTCAACACCGGCCGTACCCCGGGATGCCACCAAGCCACCCCGAGACACACCCACGGACCCTTCAGCTGCCTCACCTGCAAGTTCACCTGCATCCGGACCTGCCCCACACCAGCGCCCGCCAAGCCAAACACCAGCAGCAACCACCTCAAGTGCATCCTGCTCAACACCCGCTCCGTCCACAGACACGCCATCGAACTCTGGAACCTCCTCGACACCACATCTCCAGACGTTGCCTTCCTCACGGAAACCTGGATGAACGACTCCTCAGCGCCCGACATTGCCATCGCCATCCCAGAGGGATACAAGATCACCCGGAGGGATCGCGACAACCAGACTGGAGGAGGCATCGCCATCGTCCACAAGACCACCATCCGCATCACGACCAACACCGACGACACCCTGACTACCGCCGAACACCTACACTTCCAGATCCACACCAACCCCAAGACCACCCTCAGAGGCACCCTGATCTACCGACCCCCGGGACCACGCACACCATTCAGCGAAGACATCGCCGACTTCATCAGCCCACACGCCCTCCCCTCCGCTGACTACATCCTCCGGGGGGACATCAACTTCCACCTGGAGAACAACAACGACCGCAACACCACCACCCTGCTTGACAACCTCGCCAACCTCGGACTCAAGCAGCTGGTGTCCACCCCCACCCACCTCGCCGGACACACACTCGACGCCGTCTTCTCAGCCAGCAAAGACATGGCCTTCAGCCACGCCACTGGACTCCACTGGATGGACCACAGCTGCGTCCACTTCACCTTCAGAAGAACCACGATCCACCACCACCAGCAACAGGATGCTCGAAGAAGCTGGAACAAGATCACAGCCGACCAGCTCGCCGCTTCCCTGAGCCAGCACCTCCAGCCAGCTCAGCGAACCCTAGCCTGGCCGCCGACAACCTCACGAAGTGGATCAGCACCTGCGCGGACGAACTCGCCCCACTGAGGACCCCGCCCAGAAGACCCGGCAGCAAGAAGGCCCCATGGTTCACCGACGAACTCAAGAGCTCCAAGAAGAACTGCCGAGCCCTCGAGAAAGTCTGGAGAAGGGAGCCAACACCGGACAACATGACCAACCTCCAGCTCGCCACCCGGAAGCACCATCAACTGATCCACGCCACCAAGAAAACTGCATTCAAGGACCGGCTGGATAACAACGCACACAACTGCAAGGAACTCTTCAACATCGTGAAAGAGCTCTCCAGCCCCAACACCGGAAACAACGACATCACCCCGTCGCAAGACCTCTGCAACTCCCTCGCCTCCTACTTCCACAACAAGATCGCGGACATACACAACAGCTTCATCCCACAAACAATGCCCCCCACGACCGCACCAACGCCCCCCACCACCACCCTCAGTGCCTGGACCCCGATCAACACAGAAGACACCATCCGCACGATGAACTCTATCCACTCTGGTTCTCCGACCGACCCCTGCCCTCACCACATATTCAACAAGGCCGACGCTGTCATCGCACCCCACCTGCGGGACATCATCAACACCTCCTTCGACGCCGCCACCTTCCCTGAGAGCTGGAAGCACGCCGAACTCAGCGCTCTACTAAAGAAACCAACAGCGGACCCCACCGAACTCAAGAATTACCGCCCCATCTCGCTCCTCCCGTTTCCAGCCAAAGTCATCGAGAAGACCGTCAACAAGCAGCTGGCCGCCTTCCTCGAGACAAATGGATCCCTCGACCCCTCACAGTCTGGCTTCCGAGCCAACCACAGCACCAAAACCGCCCTCATCGCTGCCACCGATGACATCCGAGCCCTGCTGGACAACGGAGAAACAGCGGCCCTCATCCTCCTAGACCTCTCCGCGGCATTCGACACTGTCTGCCACCGCACCCTAGTGCAGCGCCTCAGCAACGTCGGAATCCAGGAGAGGGCACTGGAATGGATCATCTCCTTCCTCGACGGAAGAACACAGAGAGTCCGCCTACCACCGTACAAGTCAGAGGCCACCAAAGTCATCTGCGGCGTCCCCCAAGGATCATCACTGAGCCCCACCCTCTTCAACGTCTACATGAGCCCCCTTGCGGCCATCGCACGCAAACACAACCTCAACATCATCTCCTACGCAGACGACACCCAGCTGATCCTCTCCCTGACCAACGACCCCGCCGCCGCCAGAGCCAACCTCCACGAAGGGATGAAAGACGTAGCCGAGTGGATGATGACCAGCCGCCTGAAACTGAACTCAGACAAGACGGAAGTCCTCATCCTGGGCTCCTCGCCTTCCGCCTGGGACAACTCCTGGTGGCCCCCCGCCCTGGGCACCGCACCCAAACCAACAGACCACGCACGAAACCTGGGCTTCATCCTAGACTCCTCCCTCTCCATGACCAGACAAGTCAACGCCGTCTCCTCGTCCTGCTTCAACATCCTGCGCATGCTACGGAAGATCTTCCGGTGGATCCCCACCGAGACCAGGAAGACGGTCACCCAGGCCCTTGTCATCAGCCGACTGGACTACGGCAACGCCCTCTACGCCGGAACCACCGCCAAGCTCCAGAAGAGACTCCAGCGGATACAGAACGCCTCAGCCAGACTCATCCTCGACATCCCCCGAAGCAGCCACATCTCCGGACATCTGAGAGACCTACACTGGCTCCCCGTCAACAAGAGAATCACCTTCCGTCTCCTCACCCACGCACACAAAGCCCTACACGACCAAGGCCCGAGCTACCTCAACAACCGCCTCAACTTCTACGCCCCCAAACGCCATCTCCGATCAACCAGCCACGCCCTCGCCGCCGTCCCCCGCATCCGAAGAGAGACAACAGGAGGAAGGTCCTTCTCCTACCTGGCCGTCAAGTCCTGGAACTCCCTCCCGACCGACCTGCGCCTGACCCAAGACCACCTCTCCTTCAGGAAGAAGGTCAAGACCTGGCTGTTCGAGCAGTAGCGGCACCCCCCCCCCCAAGCGCCTTGAGACCCTCCGGGTGAGTAGTGCGCTTTATAAATGGCTTGATTGATTGATTGAATAATTTGATCACACACTTGGCGAGGTGCATGTGGTAACAATGAACCCAACTCACTATTACAGGATCTTCTTTAAAAATAAAAAAAAACAGTAGCCTACACCAGCCCTACTACCCATCCAGGCAAGAAAGGGAAATGATCTTCTTAGTGCAGTGTCTTAGTTATAAAATTGTCTGTCCCAGAATAGGTAGTACTAGTGTGTACAATGTGGCCAAGTTCACAAAGGTAAAGTTGCCCTTTTGTTGTATGTAACTGTACTGCCAGTAACTTTACGATTAGTAACTTTACTTATAGCAACTAACTAGTAGTAATAGTAACTCCTTTTAAAGTGATAAAGCTTCTAGAAAAGTTACTATTCAGAGTAAAGTTACTGAAGGAAAAGTTACTAGTTGGAAACTTGCACTGCAAGAATAAAGTAAAACCAAAGTGTAACTAACTTTACCTTTGTGAATCAGGCCTTGGGATTGTTACAATATCTATGCAACATGGAATAACCTCCTGAGTCCTGACTCAAAGTTTTTGTAAGGTTTGTTTTAAATAGTTACTAGCTTCTGAGATTGTTCAGAAGTTACTACTGCTAGCTATTTTTTGTAAAAATGACTTTTGTCTTGGTGGTCTAGTTTTAGTCTTGGATTACCCACTAACTCTGCGTTTTCTTTCAGTCTAGTTGCCTATGTTGAATTATCCTTCAGAAGAATCCTACAGTTGGGGCTCAACTCGCAAGCATCATTAAGAATTGGTGGGAATGGAACCTCACTTTGTGATGTCTTCTCTGTTAGCGCTAGCATATTACTACTCCAGCATTTGGAAGCCCCTTTTGGAATCCCTGCAATAAGGTTTGGGAAGATTGAGAAGGGTAGCAGACATCGCTTAACCTATCTAGTCAGGTAAGAACTAGTTGAGAACTTAGTACTGAAGTTGTTCTCAGGAAGGAGAGATAGATAACATTACAATTTTTGTGTCTGTTATTGCCAGACCCCATTTGTGGTCAATAGTTACAGAGGGTAGGACAAGGGCAGTAACTAACTGGCATACAGTATCATTGATAGATGGCTGGGTGCTGCAAAACATCATCAAGCAATAAAGTCAAACAGAATTAACTAGTTTTCTGTTCCCAGTGCCACTCTAGTAGGAGGTTGTACTGGACTGCTAGAAGATGTATGTATCATACTAAAGAAGTACATGGCAAGGGACTTCAATAAGTAAAGGTCTAAAGGAAAAGTTGATATACAGTATGTGTGACATTTTCAGAGGACATCTTATCGTCTCACTCTCGTCACTAAACCACAATTCTACGCTGAGTCCTGACTTAGGGGCTGATAGAGTATGGCAGATGGGATACTCCATCACACACATAGTAGACAACGGATATCCCATCCGCTGTATTACCGTAGACAATGCATAGAATATAAACAATGCACTGTAGTACAGTGACCAGGAGATGTATTTTATTTGTTATGTTTGTCTCAGAGTATCCTATCAGCCAAACTCTAAATCAGGCACTAAGTCCCACATTACACCCTGGCCTCCACCACAAATTATTTTCAACAAATACCTTCACTTGGAAGTGGGTACAGTTCTACTGGGAGTTAGGTCATAGGGAATGGGCTAGGTAGAGGTTTAGCTATGGAATGGTTGGTTGTCACTGACCATGTACTACACTTTAGCTTAGTCACATTGATTAACAAAAGGAAATAAATGGGACCTCAAATCTGTTCTACACTTTAGCTTAGTCACATTGATTAACAAAAGGAAATAAATGGGACCTCAAATCTGTAAAGGAAGCTGTGAAAAGCCACTTGGGCAGAAACATATAGGACACACCGAGATAGAATTTACATTTTTGGGTAGGCTGGAATATAAAGAAAGAAGTGGGCACTGGGAAATACACCTTGACTTCAGTTTGTATGCATTCCCGACTTCATCATGCCACAGCAGCTTTAGGTGGCAACATGCCATGGGCAGGGACTAGAGGTGCTGGATGGGATATCTGCCTCTCTTAACAAATACAGTATTGTCAATAAGAAAACAAAGTGACTTACCACTTGTCCCTGCCATCACTGGGACTGCTCCCCCTCCCTCAATCGTCTGGGCCTCCTCCGACATCCCTGGCTGACTGGCGGCACTGATGGTCTGTGCGTCTAGAGAAAATATTATGCACCCATTTTAGACACCAGATTAGCCAACTAAGGGCCTGATTCAGATGTCGTTCAGAAGGCCTCCGAATCAGATTTGGCTTTCCCAGATCCGATTCGTAGCCCTTATTTACAACCGAACCGTACACAGGTCCAAACGACCAAGTGCGATGCGAAGATCGCTTATGCACTGACCAAATTGTTTCCGAGACCCAAACCTGTCCGTACAAATCATTCGTAGCACATCATGCCATGCCATGCTATGGAGCTGAATTCCGACCTTCGCCTTGGTCTCAACGAGATTAAACGGCTGTCGGAAGCGTACTTTGAGTGTACTTTGAAGGGCCGTAGCAGGCCCCCCTTCACACGGGGCCCTCCGAATCTTTCACGGGGGAATGCCCTTGGGTCCCCTCAATCCAGGCATGCACAGTGTGGCGGGCACCATGGGGTGCCCGCCACAGGTTGTATGCTTTTCCTCACTCACCCCATCTTGCTATGGGAGCCTGTGTACTTGCTGTACACAGGCTCCCATAGAGTTCAATGGGAGTCCAAGCGAAGCAAGTCTGTAAGCATACGCCTGCATCGTACTCACTCGTTCGGACCCCGAGAGCAAGTTTCACTTGGAAAGCCTTCCAGATCCGAGTCCTATGGAGAACTTTCCTAGCGAGATCGGAATTGGGCCCTAAGTATTTATTGTGCACAGGGTACAATAGAAATACCTCACTACAGTTAGGTTAGCTATCTATCAATATCTTCTGTAGAAAGTATCACTTTGGAGTTTGTTTGTTGGATAAAAACATTTTAAAAACCAGGTAGTCATCGAGTTAACCAAAACCTTTTTTCTCCTAATGGAGTGATAAGGCTACGAAAAGATAAGAGGGAAATGCAATGAAGGTTAGAAGGGAATCCAAAGGAAATAAGGTACTGTTTGGTAATGGTATCTCACTCCCGGTGTGCTGCACTGTCATAGAAACTCCTCGTATAAGACGACATTGGGGGTCCATGACCATGACCACTCTTTCTCTGCCCTTGTACGTTTTGACTGTTTGAACAAAAAGGCCTTCTCAACCAACATGTTTGGTGAGTACTTGGTTTTAGCTGAGATCCTCTTTACATTACCAAAAATCTATTCTACTAAAAGTACTACACAAGACATGTAAAAGAGGGGCAAAGGCAAGCTTACTAAATAAGGAAGCTGAAGAAAGCTAAAGACTGGAGAAAGCCAGTGGCGGAAACCAGATATATAGAAATCACAGGGTAATTCAGAAATAAGAAACATTAGAAGGGGAGTTGAAAATAAAGTAAATTGTAAGCATATACAAGGCCATCATTTTTCTAGTAGGAATAGCAAGAAAGAAATAATAACCATGAGTTATTGGGGCAAGTAGAACCATCTGCTGCAGCGCTGGTGGTGGTCATCCCACCCGCCGCAAGATGGTGGTGGTGGTAGCTGCGTGTCCAGGTGCCCTCTTGCCCATGGATGCTTATGGAAGAAATAAAGAAGATAAAAAATAATGATTGAGGGTGCTCTCTACAAACAACATATTTTGACTGGCACAGCATTGTACATTTTAAATCAGATAGCTTAGTCCTAGTTTCCTAACCTAAAATTTCATTTTGAACTACTCATGCATTCAAATAAATGATCTTTGCTTCTCCGCCCCCTTTATGACGGGTCAAATCAGTCTCCCTTTGTGTAGTGCACATCAGGGAGATTGGGACTATAATGAGCTACATAAAACCACAGAAAAGAATGCTAATACCCCCTGATATACTACTATTGTGAGAGAGAGCAACATTATTTGACATCCCTTAAATCAATCCAAAGGAGCACCTAGCAAGCTCACACTGAAACAGAATCCTAGCACTATCATTCACTTGACGTTCACTCCACTCCTATGTTCCTACACCCCTCTCTGCTAAGCTGGCACCATGCCCTATTACTCGTATCAAGCATTTGTGTTGACCTTGCCTCTAAGAATTGTTTTTAGGCAGGAAGGTGTCCCTTTCTGCACAAAGCAATCCAGGTGCTGTGTAACGTGGCTCCCTTGCACCATGGCACTAGAGTGTCTCTATTGATACCAGGCAGCACTCAGTGTGCCAGTGCAGGTAGAGAGCAGGAATGCTGCATATCGTGATAAATAAATATGTTGTTTTCCTGCTCTCTTCCTCTGATGCAGCACAAAAATTGTCTTGCTGAAATATTGATAACTCTTGGCGATGATGCACTCAGCAGAGTGTATAAATAAATCCTGGCATATTACATCACATGCCTACTTTTTTTTGGAACAAAGACACTGGAAGCAACTGCAAGAACTATCTGATGACAAAAGTGCATTTATTTATGTGAGTGTCTGACACTAACATTAAAAAACTCCTGCCTGCACATGGTGCCAAGCTCATGTATAAAATGTCCTTTTTTGCACCTGAGGGCACATGTGGCCACAAACATTGCTAAAGAGATGTCTGTCTGTCTGTCTGTCTGTCTGTCTGTCTGTCTGTCCGTCGGTCCGTCCCTCTATCTATCTATCTATCTATCTATCTATCTATCTATCTATCTATCTATCTATCTATCTATCTATCTATCTATCTATCTATCTATCTATCTATCTATCTATCTATCTATCTATCTATCTATCTATCTACACAATTCAATACACGCATGTAATTTACATCTGATAATACATGAACACATTTGTGTTATATATATTTATATATATATATTTAAGTTTTATATGTACTTACTCACATTGCACTCTTATGAAACAATGTAATATATATAATGTATAACTATAAAAAATAATATACAGTGTATCCATTGTGCACTATTAACTTATGAAACAAAAAACACACCACAGTGTAGACATAGTTACAAGACTTAATGCATTCCCTGCATGTATGGAGTTTAGAAAAAAGACAAAATGTCAAAAATTATTTTTACAGTACAACAGACACACATTTCATCATATTGCACCAACAATCTCCTGGGTTACTCATAATACAACATATGTCAAAGCAATGAGATATATATCATATGAGACAAAATTTCATAAGGCCTGTGCAAAATAAAATGAAAAAAAGTCCTTTTTTAATCCATGACATCTATACATGATCAATAACTGGGGCAAACCAAAATTTACAACACCCCTAGTGTCGTGCATAAGAGATCAAGTGACCAACTCAGTGGTCAACATGAATATGCAGGTTCAAGTGACCAATTCCCAATGCCCAAAAGGTGTTAGATATTGACTCCAAAATGATAGGGTATGTACCCATTTTCTATTTATGGGAAAGGACAAATAATAAATTAACCAGACATATAAGAGTAACCCCCGGAAAAAGAGAAAGCCTGAAATAGTGTGACTAATACGTGTTCCAAAAGGAACCCCCCCCCCCAACACAACAAAACATAGAGGGGGAGATGCATTCATCGGATTACCGGAAACAGCGCAAGAGAAAGGGGAGCTTGTAGGTACACCTATTCAGCCCAAATGCACATGAAGCTCCTTATCCTGGTTGAGGCCACCCGGCTGTTTGCTTTTAAGGCTAGTGATGTATTCCAATTCTAATCTTCTCAATTCTCATTCTCTGTCTCCCCCTCTTGTTCGTGCTAGTACCCTATCAATGCCAAAGAAAGAGATTTTAAGACCAACATTATTGGGACCATGCAACATGTTACAGTGTCTTGCCATGGGATATCAAACACCATTGTTCCTGAAAGCCCTCAAATGTTCCAAAATCATTTTCTTCACTGGACAAATGGTGCTACCCACATATCGTAAGCCACGAACACAGATCGGAACATACACCACAAAGTCCCTTTTACAGTTTATGATATGTCTCATTTTGTGCTTTCTACCATTGGATAGTTACCATTTTTACATTTGTGCTGTGTGTACATGCTTTGCATTTTCCACACATAGAAGCCCAGGAGTCCCCTCAACCAGGTTCTTCAAAGTAAGTGCCTATTATCTTCGTAGGAGTGTACAAGCATATCCTTGAGTGAACTGCATCTCAGGTAAGTAATCTGTGAACTGGAGCTAACTAACTTTCCAATGATAACAGCTGATCTCACTAGATGCCAATGTTTCTTAACAAAAGCCTGAACTCCTGCAGATTTATAATTGTAACTGGTAATCAGCCTAACTGTTTGCTTGTCTTCTCCCTTGAGTTTCAGTTTAAGGAGACTACTTCTTTCCACCCCCTTACTTTCTTAACCGCTGTCTCAACCGCCTTATGTGTGTATCCTCTGATCAAAAATCTCTCCACCATCCTTATCTCTTCTATGTTGTAGGCTTGTGTTCTAATGCAATTCCTTTTGGCTCTAAGGAGCTCCCCATATGGGATGCTCCATTTAAGTTTCGCAGTATGATCATGGCTGTTGGCATGTAAGATGCTGTTCCCTGCAGTAGCCTTCCTACGTAGTTTGGTATGTATAGTCTCATTTTTTACTTCCACCAAGGAATCCAAAAAATCTATCCTGCTTTTGTCAGTTTTGCTAGTAAATTTAAAATTCAGATCATTCTCAGATATTTTCCACAAAAACGTGTCTAGCTTCTTTTGTGGGGCATCCCATATCAGAAAAATATCATCAATGTAATGTGAACACAAAATGAGGTGTTGTGAAAATTCCTCAAAACTTTCGGACCAAATATGTTCTGACTCCCATCAACCCATGAACATACAGGCGTACCTAGGGGTGTAACAACTCCCCATGGCAGTCCCGGTAAGCTGTTTATACTATTGATTACCATACAAAAAATAGTTATTCTCCAGACAAAACTGCAGCATTTCAATGAGAGCCATATATTGATGCACACACACACATATATATGCATATATACATAAAGGTATATATATGTATATATGTATATATACATATGTATATACATTTATGTATACATGTATATATATATTTACTGAAAAAAAGATAGGTTTCACACATGTTATAGTTAGCTGGACATTTCACTCGTAAAAAACCATTGAAATTCCCCCGTTAAAGTTAGTTCAGCTAACTATAACTCGCGCGACCGCAATCCACTGCTGATGACGTCACATATTACATCACTCATGACATGGTCAGTGACATCACTCATGACATCACTGATGACATCTCCAATGACTATAACTATAACTGGGGAATTTCAATGGTTTTGTACGAGTGAAAAGTCCAGCTAAGTAGAACGCCCCTGAAACCTATGGTTTTTTCAGTGAATTTCTAAGGTTTTTTAAATGCTAATTGCTAACAATACACTGCCTGAAACCTATGTTTTTTTCTGTGAATTTCAAAGGTTTTTTAAATGCTAATTTCTAACTATGTGATGTCATCAGCAGTGGATTGCAGTTGCGCGAGTTATAGTTAGCTGAACTAACTATAACGGGGGAATATCAATGGTTTTTTACGAGTGAAAAGTCCAGCTAACTATAACATGTGTGAAACCTATGGTTTTTTCAGTGAAGTTTGCAAGGTTTTTTAAATGCTAATTCCTAACTATAACGTGTGTGAAACCTATGGTTGTTTCAGTGAATTTGCAAGGTTTTTAAAATGCTAATTCCTAAGTGTGAAACCTATATCTTCCATAAACTTAAAATTTTTTTTTTTTGTTTTAAAGTTTTTCAAGGTGAGTGCATGGTGCGCGCACCTTCTCTGTGTGCGCATGCGTGCGTGCTCCGTGTGCGCATGCGTACGTGCTCCGTGTGCGCATGCGTGCGTGCTCCGTGTGTGCTCGGTGCGCGCGTGCTCCGTACGCGCATGCGTGTGTGCTGGATGTATGATGTTACAACGCATGCTGTTACAACGCATGCTGTTACAACGAAAGTTTTACAACGCGAGTGCATTGACAACGCAGGACATTACAACGCAAGTCTTTACATCGACTTGCACTAGATGGCGTGCTAACATTAAAAAAGTGTAATTTACTATTCCAACTCCAGTCCACGTAACAGTAGGGAAGGTGTTGGGATAGTAAACTACACTATTTTTAATGTTAGCACGCCATCTAGTGCAAGTCGATGTAAAGACTTGCGTTGTAATGTCCTGCGTTGTCAATGCACTCACGTTGTAACAGTTTCGTTGTAATGGTAGTGCATTGTAAAAGTTGCGTTGTAAAGGTTGTTCCCCGCGTGTGCTCCATGCGCGCATGCGTGCGTGCTCCGCGCACGCACCGTATGCGCACGGCAAGTCATGTAATTACGAAACAACACTTTTCATTGGTTCAAAGTAGTTTCAGTTCCAGAATCTTCCAACATCACACCCACTCCCCTCATTAATACTTCTTATTTCCTGGGAGAAGGAGCTGAACAGCTTTTCCTGCACCTGAAAATGGCAGAACAGGAGACTTCTTCAGGGAGTGAGGAGACCTTTGTGCCCCCAAGGCAGAGGAAACAAAAGGACTCATTTATTTGGCAATTTTTTACTTTTCCAGAGGGTCAGAAGAAGGTGAATGCTCCTAAAGTCACCTGCACTGTTTGTGGAGTGGTCTTATCTAGAGGAGACCCTAAAAAAAATACTCCTTTAGTATTTACTCCATTATAAGGCACTTTAAAGCAGTGCATCCTGTGGCTTATGCTCGGGCTGCAAGAGACAACCCTCCAGCAGCTCAGCCGAGCACATCATCTGCAGCCGCAACTCAGCCGAGCACATCATCTGCAGCCGCAGCTTCACCTGCTTCTAGACCTCTGGATATGCACCCTCTGTTCAAGAAGGTGCATATACGGTGCAATGTGTGCAATGCTGTTCTCTGTTATGGTGAGAGCAGCATTAACCTAATAGAGAACAAGATACAGCAGCACACATGCTCCACCCCTTAATTTTTTTTCTTTTTTTTTTTCCTGGTGAACAGCTTTTAAATTTCTTTTTTTTGCTGTATTTTTTTTCGCACGCCGCGATTTTTTGAATTTTTTTTTAAAAAAAATTCACCCTTCGGGGTCCTTCAGGGACCCCCTGACAAAGGCTAGGGGGTCAGAAACTCTCTACCCTGCCCCCTTTTCACGTTCTCCACCTTTCTTTTCACTGCGACACAGAAAATGGCGTCCGACACTTCCTGATTTCGACCGATTCGAATGTTGACTGACATCTAACCACCAATCAGAATTACGCTCGCGCACGGCCCCGTGTGCGCACGGTGCGTGCTCGGTGCGCGCATATAGATATCTATGTACTTTTAACTGCAATTTTCTCAGGAACTACTGAACAGATAGACACCATATATGCAAAAGGCACATGCCTGACCTGAGGACTACCTCTCTGCCAAATTTCAAGTAATTCTGTTCAGCCGTTCGGACTGTACCTTCAACTAAAGGTCCTACGGGAAAATGCATGGGGAAAACGCGTTTAAGGACCCCCCTTTTTTCTCGGCCCTCGCTTGATGAATCACCCCGAGACTTTCAGGGTAGGAGCTGAGTGGAGCGCCCCATTAGTTTTGAAAATTTCGCGAGGAGTCGTCAACCGGCGCCAAAGGTATTCAAAATAGAATTTTCAGATTTCCTATGGAAACTCGGTCCTAACTATATCTATCTACTGGCGACCGCCAGTAGATAATGTATGTGTGCATATATATATATATGGCTCTCATTGAAATGCTGCAGTTTTGTCTGGGGTATCATAAGGGGAGTTACGTCCATATAGGGGGCCTGATGGGACGTGTAGTAGTTTTAAAGAAAAATCGGAACCTGGCTGCCAATTTTAAAGGCTGCTATTTATTTCAGCAGACTGTGGGTCAATGCATTTAGTCATTGTACCATGCTTAAACATTTTGCCATGCTTAACACATTTTTTATAACCATTTGAGTCTTCAGTGAGGCATTCAAAGATACACAACTCATTGAAAAATAGAATTGCAAAAACACAAATAACTTGTAATAGTGAAAAGCATGAAAAACGTGAAACATAATTTCAATACATTGGAAGCAATTACACCAGTATGTATTGAGTACATTAATAACACATTAAGCTCTCTCAAAACGCCCTATACTTGGCTTTTTTTTTTAAAAGAGAAGCTATCCATGGGGAGAATCTAGGTCTTTGTGGGGATATTTATATGTACATTAAACCCTCTCCAGAGTTGGGTAGATAGAACACCCTTGTGGATGAAACGGAAATGCCGCCACGTTTTCAATCCACAGACTGCTTAAGCGATTATCGTCAGGGCTGACACACGGTGTAACCTGTAAATAATAAAGGGAGAAATATTTCAATGACGTATTCCCATGAGGGAAGCGTCTTGTGATTTGCCAATATCTTACTCGACTTTTGACAAATTTTCGCAAAATTTTCAAAACTAATGGGGTGCTCCGTCCAGCTCCTTCTTGAAAGTTTTGGGGTGATTCGTCAAGCAGGGGCTGAGAAACAAGGGGGGTCCCATAATGCATTTTCTCCATGTTAATTTCCATAGGAAATTTTGGAACAGGCTACAGCCCAAACTGCTGAACGGAATTACACCAAATTTGCCCAAAAAGTACCTCTTGGTTCAGAAAGCAACCTTTTTTTAAATGGTGTAAATAAGTTCAGGAGTTTTTTGAAAAATTCAAAAATAAAATGTGAACAATATCTGGTGACCGCGGTGGATCAGCGAACTCTCCCGATCATAAGCTTGATTCTGATTGGCTGCCAACTCTCGAAACCAAAAAGTGTTGGCAGCCATCTTGTGACTCGGTTAAACTGAGTTATAAGAAAACAGTAAAAAAGCGATATAAAAAGAAAAAGGGGGCAGGGTAGAAACACCATGACCCCTAGTCCTGCTCAGGGGGTCACAAAAAAAAGTCTTTATTGTCTCAGGGGGATTTGCGTACGGTGCGCGAATCCCACCAAACACATTTTTTAAAAATGAAGCGCGGACTCCTGTGCTTCGTTTTGAAAGCCCCTGGGTGGGTCAGAGGCACAGGGTCAAGACTGATTTGCATATGGCTGGGTTCAAACTGGAATGGCATGGTGAGCAAAAAAACGATGGCTTTAGACCCAGATATCTGTATTGGGGTGAATGTATGACATTGTTCTGCATTCTGTCCATCAACTGTTGTTTTTGCATTTGTCACCCCGAGTGGGACCGGTATGCTTAGACGTGAGTCCCGTGCTCTCCATGCCACTGGAATCCAGCTATCCTGGCTGAAGAGGGGTGAAACCCCGAAACCGGTCCTAGGATGCTTGGTTCCAGTCCAGGGAGGACCTGGCTTGGCAGTTCGGGCTGGCTGTTGAGGCACAAGGTCAAGACTGATTTGCATATGGCTGGGTTCAAACTGGAATGGCATGGAGAGCAAAAAACTATGGATTTAGGCCCAGATCTCTGTACTGGGGTGAATGTATGACATTGTTCTGCATTCTGTCCATCAACTATTGTTTTTGCATATGTCACCCTGAGTGGGACGGGTATGCTCATACGTGAGTCCCCTGCTCTCCATGCCACTGGAATCAAGCTATCCTGGCTGAAGAGGGGTGAAACCCCGAAACCGATCCTAGGATGCTTGGTTCCAGTCCAGGGAGGACCTGGCTTGGCAGTTCGGGCTGGACTGTTCCCATGAGGCACAGGGTCAAGACTGATTTGCATATGGCTGGATTCAAACTGGAATGGCATGGTGAGCAAAAGAACGATGGATTTAGGCCCAGATCTCTGTACTGGGGTGAATGTATGACATTGTTCTGCATTCTGTCCATCAACTGTTGCTTTTGCATTTGTCACCCCGAGTGGGACGGGTATGCTCAGGCGTGAGTCCCGTGCTCTCCATGCCACTGGAATCAAGCTATCCTGGCGGAAGAAGGGTGAAACACCGAAACCTGCCTAGGATGCTTGGTTCCAGTGCAGGGAGGACCTTACTTGGCAGTTCGGGCTGGACTGTTCCCATGAGGCACAGGGTCAAGACTGATTTGCATATGGCTGGGTTCAAACTGGAATGGCATGGTGAGCAAAAAAACGATGGATTTAGGCCCAGATCTCTGCACTGGGGTGAATGTATGACATTGTTCTGCATTCTGTCCATCAACTGTTGTTTTTGCATCTGCTATGGGAACTCACCAATGCTGCTGTGTGGGACTTACTGGAGGTAATAGGAGGGGCAGTTGGCTCTCAGGGACATCCTTAGGGGCCAACTACCCCTCCTGTTACATCCAGTAAATCCCACACAGTGGTTTTGCTAAGAGGTCTTCGGAGGCCACGCCCCCCTTTCGCCACCACTCTGCAAACGTGCCACCTGGCACAGTATGGGTTGGACGATGAAGTCCACTTTACACCTGAGGGACTTTGGGGGCCAAGAAGCCCTGTAAGTCCTACGCAGCAGAATTCGGAGGCCCAGCCCAATTTCTGCACCACTTTGCAAATGCAACTACTATGTTAAAGTTATAAATTAGCATTTAAAAAACCTAGAAATTCACGGAAAGAACTATAGGTTTCAGGGACGTTATAGTTAGTAATTAGCATTTTAAAAAAACCTTAGGAATTCACTGAAAAAAAACACAGGTTTCAGGGACGTTATAGTTAGTTGGACATTTCACTTGAACAAAACCAGATAAATTTGGGCATTATAGTTAGTTGATCTAACTATAACTCGGGCCCCTGCAATGCACTGCTGATGACATCACATATTACATCACTCATGGCATGGTCATTGACATCACTGATGACATTTCAAATGACATCACTGATGGCATCATCAACTTATTATCCTCACACCCTAATATAACCTTTCATACACCCACTCATAAATAAAGACTACAATTCTCAAAACAATAGACACACCAATACCAGTTGGTACATACCCACTCACTGATTCATAGGTCTACACACATCCACTCACTCACTGATATAGTCACTCATTCATGCAGTCATTCATCAATATAGCCTCTGATATATACACTCATATACCCATACAGACACTCAGATACTGCCACTCATCCACAGAGATACTCACACACCTAGTCAGTCACCCAAAGACTCAATCACATTGCCATTTATTCACCAATACAGTTATACACATACCACCTCACTTATTCATACAGATACTAACACATACTTACTCTCTTATACAATCACTGACACAAGCACACACTCATCCATGCAGCCACTCTCACAATCACACACTATCACATATAGTCAGTTATATACTCCAACACTCACATATACTGGCTTTCACATATGTAGTTACTCACACATATACCACTTAGACATCCAGTCATTCACTAACACAGCAATACGTACACTCACTCACCCATACAGCCCCTCGCAGATGCACTCATGAACCCGTACAACCACTGAATCGCCACTCACACATCCATGTGGGGAGTTACCCCCCACCCACCCACACAGACACTCAGGCACCCATGCAGGTAGTCAGACAACCAATCATTAACTCATATATACACTCATGTAGCTACTCACCATCCCATGCAGCCACTTCATACCAACTGACAGACTCTTACAGACATTCACACAGATTATTCATTCACCCATGCATTCACTAAGACACAGTATATCACCCACTTATGCAGTCAGTCACGCACCCACTAAATCATCAAATCAGAAACTCATACACCCACTCATTCTTCAATATATCTTGGCATATATACAAAAAAATATATATATATATATATAAATATATATTACCTACTGACGGTAGCCAGTAGGTAGTTATAGTTAGGACGAAGTTTCCATAGGAAGAGCATTTTATGTTTTGCTTATAACTTTGGCGTCGTTTAATGAATCATCATGAACTTTTCCAAACTAATTCATTGTTCATATCAGCTCCTATGTGGGAAGTTTGGGGGTGATTCGACAAGGGGGGGCCGAGAAAAAAGGTATGTCCCAAAACGTGTTTTCTCCATGTTAATTTCCATTGGAAACTTTAGACAAGGCTACAGGTCAAACAGGTGAACGGAATTACAACACAATTGGAAGGGAGAAGGGTCTTGGTCTAGAAAGCACGCTTTTGTTTATTTGGTGTAAATCCGTTCAGTAGGTTTTGAGAAATATCAAAATTTACAGATATCGATATTTGGGAATTCTGCCATCTGATTGGCTGAGGTGTTACGAGCACGAGCTTGCTGATTATTGGTTGTGAGCGCTGCGAGTGGTTGCAACTAGGAAGTGTTGGCCGTCATTTTGTGATTCCGTTGAAGTGAGTAAGGGGAAAAAAGAGCAAAAAGATTTGGAAAGAGGAGGGTAGGAGCGCTGCAAGGTCTGTGGGGTGGTTAGGGTGTGCTACACAGGGAGTGTGAAGCAATGTATTCACCCCTACCGGTGTGAAAGTGCTGTTTTGCCCAAAGTGAGAGGGTGCTGAGGTGAGGTGCCGGTACACTCTGGGGTGAAACCGTGAGCTGATTCCTGTAAACTGATGTGCTCTGGGCGCTGTAGGATACTGGCTGCTGTAGCATAGCTGTGCAAGTGGTATTAGTATGGGTTTAGATTATAGCGGTGTGAGCTCTGTGGGGTGGTTAGGGTATGCTATACAGGGAGTGTGAAGTGAAGTATTCTCCCCTAGCGGTGTGAAAGTGCTGTTTTGACCAGAGTGAGATGGTGCTGAGGTGAGGTGCCAGTACACGCAGGATGAAACCGTGAGCTGATTGATGTAAACTGATGTGCTCCTGGTGCTGTAGCATACTGGCTGCTGTAGCATAGCTGTGCAAGTGGTGTTAGTATGGGTTTAGACTATAGCGGGAGTGGGAAGCAAACTACTCACCCCTACCGGTCTGAAGACTTGAATGGAGTGTTTTAGCAAGCAGAAATAAAGAAATAATCGTGAAGAGTATAATGCAGAATGTTGCAAAGCCACAGAAGACAAATGGTGAAATCCGGTGTGTTTAAGAAAGTGGCTGTGTGGGATAAAGTGATGGAGTCTGCAAGTTATATAAAAAGTGTCTTTATGTAAGTGCCATAAATGGAACCACTGGTGCAAGAGCTAAGGCATCTAGCTGAGGCAACCTCCAACAGCTTCTGCTGTATCCAAACCTAAGCTCCTGCATCAGTCAATTCCATATTACATGTTACAGTTCCATGTGACACGAACAATACCTATTAGACATGAATGACTGTAAATTGTAGAATGAAAATAAAGGTAGGATACGATTAGCACACAGTGCCAACCAGTTCCTAAACAATGGCGTCTTTTTTGATCTTGATCGCCAGTTCGTGAGCAGAGGCTGAAGATGAGCTAATTTGTGTGAAAGGGCTTCGTGGATAAGAGGCAGGCAGAGAGACATGTGTACAAAGAATAGATATGGTTTCAAAATGGATGTCGGGTTAAGGCTAATTAAGCAAGTAAATAGCGTATTTGCATAGGCCATACATCATCCATTCCTGGTTAGTGTGGAGAGGTAAGGGCCAATAATGAAAACAGAGTTCAAATGCCCAAGCATACTTAGAAAGTTAATATATTAAAATAGTTCAATTGAAGTGTATTAAAAAATATAATAGGAAAAAGTCCAAAAAGTTGGAAAAAATCAATCCAAGAATAAAGCGAATTTCTTACAAGTCTTGGAGACTGCAGTCCGGAAGTTCTTTAGCGGCTTGAGATGCGTAATGTTCCAAGAGGTGATTGTTGCCATCATGTGAAAAAAGCGAAGCGATCCAGTTCATATCCTCGAAGGGACAGTAATGTTCCTCGAATGTTGGAGCGGCAATTTGAATTGGCAGGCAATCTGTGATGTTGTCAAAGGTCGCACGTTGCAGGAGATCTTTCGCGGCTGCGCAGAAATCCCATTCCGCCAGGATACCTTTTTGCGTTGCATCCGCCATTGCTCCACTGCCCAAAAAATCAAGTTCATGGTTTTCAAGATACTCTATTACCAGCTGGATATCGGGAGCGTTTGCTGGGATGTTGGCAAGGCATAGATCGGTTCGCCAGTCGATCGGCCAAGTTTTGCAATAAAAAGATGGTTGTGACGTGGTGGCCTTCCATTTTCTCTAACATTCATCTCTACCAATAGACACATTTCTCTTAGAATGTAGATTCCGTAGATTCACATAAATATGTCTTTTTGTCATCACTCTTGGGTGATTGGTGGTCGGTTTTTGACTAGTATTTTAAAATTTTACTGAAAAAAAAGTTTTGAGATTGGTGTTTGTAATTTGTGATTGACCCAAAATAAATGTCATGTTGTAGCTGGCTCTGATAATAGATAGAGGCAGGCAGACGAAAAGTTTTTTCACGGTATTGATGTAGCTTCACGTACAGGCGTATTCTGTCCGACATGCTTGTTACCACAGGGAGCGTAGCCATTTTTAACAAGCTAAAATAGTAGTAGGATGGCCGCAAACAGAGCAAGAATTATGTGCACTGTTGCTGTTATTCCAGAGATGATCGAATTAATGAAGTCTGATATTAGACTAAAAACTGTTTGAAAGCCTGTGAGAAGGCCAGAGGAGACAATGTTAAAAAAGTGTGCCAGACCTTAAATGTCAGATGTGTTGAAAATTGTGTAATAATTCACAAAGTTTAATGGGAGGTTCGTATTTAAAAGGGAGTGTATTTTACTTGAAGTTCGTGCTATCTGCAGTCGATAAATTACTTTTGGAGAAGTGAGGGACACTTCTGTTTGAAACAAAAGCGCTTTCAGTTTGCTCCATTTAATAAAATACGTTTTCAAAGTAGGTATTGAAGGCCAAGTTGAACTTTGGGAGTTACTTTGTGTGGGTGGGAATAGAGATTGCCAGAGGAAGTTATCCGGTTTGAAACAGTAAGGACATACGGTATGCCAGCTCACATTGCGTAGCAGTCCATGTTATTAAGAAGCAGATAACTGCCATTAGAAAGTTGTGTGAATGTTGGTCTGGTTGTGGGAGTTGGCGTGCTTTTAAGACAGCACGCAAGATTGTGGGCTGTAAGCTTAGAAGCGTCGTGCAGTTGGACATTCTTGCATAGTAATGAATGACTGCCATTGTGGTCCCACTTTTCACCTGTGAGAAAAACTTCTGTATCCTCTTTAAGACAGTGATATGTAAATGGGAGAAACCACTGCTTGTAAATAAATGCGCTACCTTATATAATCACATACAACATGACAAACAACATGTACACCTAGCAGACACACTGACACGCGTACTGTGGGAACCGTGGCTAGCCATATACACAAACCAAACGTGGCATGACACCTCTGCCACACAATGCAGAATGCGGGGAGAGACGGGAGCTAAGTATGTGCAAAGGTGGCAAGTGATTCTCGATTATAAAAGTATACAATGCAAAGTGTTGAGGGGATGTGCCGGAGAGACTTGAGTATGCAGAGCACAGACATTTACATGTCAACATACACTGATGGTCTATTGAGTGAAGTCGACAGTGGACGCAACCATGATAGTACAGTCAGTAGGGAAGATTACGAAAACATAGTGCGTGCGTGCCCCCTCCCCCCCAAATCTTTAGCATAGTGGGCTGGCTCGGCGTACGCAAGGCTAGCATAGGGGTATGAATAAAAGGCACGTTTCTCTGGGTGTGGTTCTCTTCCAGAATGGCGAACATGTCTGTCAGGTCTGCGCAGCTTACACCACCACGAGGTTGACGCTGTGAGCGAAGGTGGCTGCGGTAATAATGCTCTCAGCCTGCTGCTACCCAGAAACTGTCATGGCCGCTGCGACACACATATGCCCCACAGTTCACCTTTCGACACCGTTGTATGTGAAAGAGGGCCCACCACACGCCGGCGGAAGCTTTTGGGCCGAGGTCTGTGAGCTGGTAAGGCTCCTAAGATCAACGCTGGCTACCGCGACACAAGCAGACAGCACCCAGCTTGAGGCCCAGCACCGTGAAGTGCTCTGTATACTACTGACACAGTAATCGAAGAGGTACCAACAGTGGAACGGTATCTTGATCTCACAATGGACGATGTTAGAACTGCATCTGAGAGTGCAGATGAAGGTACTCCTTTCGACCAGCTGTAACCAACTCTAGGTCCCAACAGTGGAACGGTGTCTTGATCCCACAATGGACAATGTTAGAACTACATCTGAGAGTGAAGATGAAGGTACTCCCTTCGACCAGGTGCAAGCAACTCTAGGTCCCAACAGTGGAACGGTGTCTTGATCCCACAATGGACGATGTCCGATATTACCTGCTGCTTGTGAATTTTCATAGAAGTCCCTGCGTTGAAGTGTATCAGACTCTGTGCTTCTGTAGCTAAGTGCTGCACATGATTATTGTGCTTGGTTGACACCAGTCGGTGGAGTACACCGCGGTACAGCAGGTCCGAACAGTGGAACGGGGTCTTGATCCACAAATGGATGATGTTAGAACTGCATCTGAGAGTGCAGAGGAAGGTACTCCCTTCAACCAGGTGTAACCAACTCTAGGTCCCAACAGTGGAACGGTGTCTTGATCCCAAAATCCTACACGCTGCTTGGTTTTCACAGAATTCCCTCCTTTGAGGTGCATCAGACTCTGTGCTTCCATAGCTAATTGCTGCACATGATTACTGGGGTTGGGTGACTGCAGTCACCGTGGTACAGCAGGTCGAAACAGTGAAACTGGGTCTTGATTCTGTGATTGAGGATGTCAGAAGTTAAAGTTTGTGATGATTTCTGTGTACCCACTTCCATCAGGTGCAACCAACTGCATGCTTCCGAATCCAACGGCATGTGGCTGTGAGGCGTTAATGACAACTGCCTCTGGCCTACAGTGCGGTCAGCAGGGCTCACAATTCAGATGGAGTGGTGGTTATTTAATTACAGAATCCAGTAGGCAACTAACTAAAACATCTATTGAAATAAACACAATAGCCTTTTAGTATAATTGCTTGAAGAAGTATTTTAAGATGACTTATAGGTCTAGTACAACGACCAAATTCTTCTTGGTAGTGGTAAAGAACACTGAATAACAGTGTACACAGTGGATAGCAGAGATCGCAATTCGAATTGTTTTGATTTATTTATTGCAGAGTTTTGTGTAATTTATGTTGTTGTATTTTGTGAAGAGGACGTGAGAAAAAGTATTCATGGAAGAATGTGCTCACTACTGCCTTCAATTTACACTGCAGACAGCAGTGTTCACAATTCAGATCGAGTCGCTATTGTAGATGACGCAGTCCTCTAGGCAAAAGACATTGCTCCAGTGTGCTCTGTCCGCACCACGCATACGCATCATCACAGGCTCCGCACACGGTTTTTGTTGCTTCGCGTACGGCAAACTGGGCAGCTCAAGTCAACGCCACGTGGCTGTGGGCCCTTGCTGATCGCTCTCTGGCCTGCACTGCAGACAGCAGTGTTTACAATTCCGATCAAGTCGCTATTGCAGATGATGTAGTGTTGTAGGCAACAGACATTGCTCCTAGTACGGCCCGCCCGCAGCATGCATCATCACTGGCTGTGCACATGCTGAATGCTTTTGATGTGGCTATCTAAGTGCACTAAATCTGATGGATCCATTATGATACAATCTTTTTGTGTATTATTTCTGATCTACTGCCTGTATCTTAGTATACTACAAGTTATGGTTGTTTTACGATAGAATCTTTTCTGTATTATTTCACATCTAGTGTCACTACCTTACTGCAGCACAAACTATTGACCCTTTTATTATTGAATCTCTGTGTGTGATCCAATGATTACTGTTGTAGTTGATGCTAGCAGCAACCATTCCCTGAGAGCTGCTTTACACTCACCCCACACGCACCCAGCACAGACGTCACTGGATATGTAACTCTGGTAATAAAAAGGAGTTGAGTGCACGTGCCTGTACCCATTTCCACGATCTATCTGTGTCCGTGTGTTCATTATGTATGCATGATACTGCCCCTGGGCCGTACCACATTACAGTGTGCTGTGGACAGCGTATGCAACCATGTTACCTCTGGCAGTAGGGAAAAGTTCTGTTATGTAGCTTTTAGATGCATGGCTATCACAGGTGGAAGGCTGCTTTATAGTGCATGAATATTGATGAAGATGATGGTTGCATGTTGTGTGTACTGTCAGATATGTGTACATAGCAAAAAGTTTTCACAAAAGCTCTGTAAGCAGAAGAGGAGTCTCTCATCCAACGCTGTAGAGAGAATAGCAAAAATGGGTGGGGTCCTCCAACTGTTACAATGGGAAATGTTATGAACCAATCAAATGCTTTTTTTTAGGGTCACATGGCAATCGCGAAGCGAGCTCGCAAGGAGGCCGTACCCACGCGATTTTGAGAAAATATTACCGTAATATACGTTTATTACAGTTAGAAATATATAAATGTTTAAAATATTTTAGATTATCGCTTGTTCTCATATACACTTTAAAGTTATTTAGATATAGTTTTGAGACGACAAAAAAAATGAGGGAATTGCATTCCCAGCACGACACCATACGTCTATGACATAACACAGGGCCTGACAGCGTGCACTCATCGCATACGCAACACGCAGCGGGTGTGACCCCCATACGTACATGACGTAAGGCGCAGCTTGGCACTGCGTACCCGTCACATACCAAAGTAGCAGCTAGCGTAACCACATACGTATATGATGTTACACGGGACACAGTGCCACGAACCCATCAGATACAAAATGCGCATCCTTTACGAGTTTAGCAATATGGCAGATAGGATTGGCGTGCTGATGGAGCTTGGTACACTACTGGTACGGGTCTTCAGTTTTCTAAAAAAAAAAAACACGATATACATACTTTTTTTTGAAGATATAAAACATTACATATTTTAAAATTAAAAACAAAAAACGACAATAGAGTTCCAAAATTTGACAAAAAAATTTGAAAAAATATAGGTTTTATAAATATTAAAATATGAAATTAACATTTAAAAAAAACCTTCAAAATTCACTGAAAAAAACCATAGGTTTTACAGACGTTATAGTTAGGAATTACCATTTAAAAAACCTTTGAAATTCACTAAAAAAACATAGGTTTCACATGCGTTATAGTTAGGAATTAGCATTTAAAAAACCTTAAAAATTCACTGAAAAACCATAGGTTTCAGGGACGTTATAGTTAGTTGGACATTTGACTCATATAAAACCAGAGAAATTCGCCCGTTATAGTTAGTTGAGCTAACTATAACTCGCGCGCCCACAATACACTGGTGATGACGTCACATATGACATGGTCAGTGACATCATTGAGGACATCACTGATGACATCTCAAATGACATCACTGATGACATCACTGATGACATCATCCACCTGATAATCTGATGCACATACTGATGGCCTAATATAAACTTTGATACCCGCACTCTAAAATACAGGCTACTATTTTTGAAACCATACACACAACAATGCCAGATAATACATACCACCCACTATTTTCTATGTCTACAGTCACATCCACTCACTTATACATGCAGTTATTCATGAATACAGTACTAAAATATGCACTCATACACCTATACATACAGTCACAGTCCGCCACTCATCCATAGAGTTACTCACATACCTAGTCAGTCATGCAAAGAATTAATCACATACCCATTTGCTCATGTATACAGTTATACACACCAACTGCTTTATTTATACACACACCACATCACTTATTTATAAAGATACTAACACATACTTATTGTCTTATACAATCACTGATACAAGCAGACATTTTTATACACCCACTCCTTCAAATAACTGACTCTCATGTATAGTCATTTATATACTCCAACACTCACAAATACTGCCTTAAAACATATGTAGTTACTCACACATATACCAGTGAGACATTAATTCACTCACCAACACACCTATACACACACTAACTCACCCATACAGCCCTTCCCATGTACTTTTGAATCCATACAACCAGTGAATCACCCACTCAGACATGTATGCAGAGTCAAATACCCCCCCACCCACCCGCACAGACACTAAGGCACTCATACAGATACTCAGACAACACATCAATAACCCATATAGACACTCATGTAGCTACTCACCAACCCATGCAGCCGCTTATACACCAACTGAGACACTAATACAGACTTTCACACAGTTTAGTCACTAACCCATACATTCAGTAACACATGTTCAATCACTCAGTTATACAGTCAGGCATGCACCTACTAAATAATCCATTCAGGGACTTGTAAATTCACTCTTTCTTCAATACACCTTGGCATAGATATACATGAAAAATATTTAAACTTTACAGAAACACACATTCACTGGATGATGTCATCAGTGATGTCATTTGAGATGTTATCAGTGATGTCATCAGAGATGTCACTGACCATGTCATGAGTGATGTAATATGTGACGTTATCACCAGTGCATTGCAGGCACACTTATATAATTAGCTCAACTAACTATAACAGGCGAATTTCTCTGGTTTTATATGAGTCAAATGTCCAACTAACTATAACGTCCCTGAAACCTATGGTTTTTTCAGTGAATTTCTAAGGTTTTTTAAATGCTAATTCCTAACTATGCCTACAGAGATAGGACATGTGAAGAAAGAAGAAAAAACACACAGAAAGAAGAAAAAGAAATGCAGAAAGAAGCTACAGAAGTCCTCAAAGACAAAGAAAAGTGCCGGAAGAAGGAAGTAGTGCGGAAAGAACAAACAGAGGAGGAGAAAGAGTCTTTGTTGCAAAATCATCCTGTACCCTCAACTTTTTCAGATGGGTACTGGTGGTAACTGACTCTGACTAACCAGTCCTAGAGCCAGCGCTATGCTAAAAGACACTTAGAATACAGTTAAAACACCTACATACACTAGGGAACACTATGCGTTGGGGTACCCCTGTTATTAGCATGACCTCCTCTGTAAGCCCCTAGTATATAATAGGGCAGGGGTATTAAAACTATCTCTTAAAACGTGCCACAGGAGGCGTTTGCACACTCAGTGTCCCGGGGGGCTGAGCTGACGTGTGCAAACATGCCCTATGGCCCTTTGAATTTGAGGGATAAAGTCCCCTTGAATCCTGAGTGTCCCTTGGGTACAACTAGCCCATCAGGTATCTCTAGTTGGCACCACAGAGCTGCCTTGCAGAGAAAATGGCCACGGCCTGGACCACCTGTCTGCAACGCAGCACAGTGGTGCTTACTGGAAGCACCTGGTGGATCAGTTGGCCCCCATGGGCCCTCAGGATTGAAGGGGAATTATTTCCCCAGCTTTAAACATGCCACAGGGCGTGTTTGCACACGTCACCTCAGGCCCCGTCCTCTCCCTTCACCACCCTGTAAATCCGCCCTGTGGCCGTTCTAAGTTGAGAGATTAAGTCCCTTCGA
Organism: Triturus cristatus; assembly: GCF_964204655.1. NCBI lineage: Eukaryota > Metazoa > Chordata > Amphibia > Caudata > Salamandridae > Triturus > Triturus cristatus. Next base: position 504,126,681 of record NC_140592.1, on the reverse strand, counting down.
ATCCTAAGGGTCCCTAGGGTCAAACTACCACACTAGGTACCTCCAGTAAGTGCCACAGAGCTGCGTTCCAGAGAGGTGCAAAAAGGGGCGTGGCCTCTGAACACCTGTCTGCAACACAGCTCCCTGGCGCATACTGGAGATACCTGTTGGGCTAGTTGGCCCTCAGGGGCCCTCAGTATTAAAAAAGAGTTAATCCCCCAACTTAACACACACCACAGGGTGCGTATGCACAGTGGTGAAGGAAGGAGGCGTGCCCTGAAGTGACATGTCTGCAAACACACCCTGTGGCGCGGTTTAAGTTGGGGAATTAATTCCTCCTCAATCCTGAGGGTCCCTGGGGGCCAACTAGCCCACCAGGTACCTCCAGTATGCGCCAGAGAGCTGCCTTGCAGAGAGGTGTTCAGAGGCCACACCCCTTTTTACAACACTCTGCAACGCCCCGCGTGGATTTTGCCGATTAAAAAAACAAATTGGGGGGGCCCTGGGGGTCCTTGTGGGACCCCCTCAGCAGGCCTAGGGGGTCAGGGTGTTTCTACCCTGCCCCCTTTTTGCATTCTGCGTGTTTTAATTAGGATTAGAGAGGCTGCAGGGGGTTACTTGTGCGCCCATTGCAGAACAGTGGATGGGATTAATGTTACCAGCGCTCCATTCGGAGGCCCACCAGGGAAAATAATTGCTGAAAAGACGTGATTGTTTTAGAACCTACTAAGGATAATTATAGCTCTTAGGACTTAAAGTCCCAGCCTGCATGAATGTTAAAACACGTGATGAGCGTGGTCCACTGCGGCCAGTATGAAAGTATGCAGTCAATTAGAGCCTTCTAAACAGTCGCAATCCAAGCTGCCTATGATTAAGAGGTGTAAACTTTGAAACGCGTCAGGCGATATGGAGTAACAGAACCGGAATGAAGAAGCTGGCTTTCCTGTTGAAAATTAAACTGCGAGGTTTACATCCACTGCTGTATGCGCCCTCGCTCCTTTCGGGCCTTTGGTATACAATATATATATATATAACATTCTTAAACGTTTTAGAAACACGTCACCGGATGATGTCAACAGTGATATCATCAGTGATGTCACTGACCATGTCATGAGTGATGCAATATTTGAGGTCATCAGAGATGCATTGCAGGGGCGCGTGTTATTGTTAGCTCAACTAACTATAAAGGCCCTATTTCTCTGGTTTTGTACTAGTGAAAAGTACAACTAACTATAACGTCCTTGAAAGCTGTGGTGTTTTCAGTGAATATATATATATCAATATTTCATCACATAAACTCAAATTACCTATGATCATGCTGCTTAAAAAAAATAATATCAGAATTTTTGGAAAACAACAATATTACTCACCAAACCCCGCAACCTCACAGCTTAGCAATGTCGAGCAGGTCTAGGATGTCCGCCCAGTGCTGTGCTAGCTGCTGCTTGGTGCACTGGATGCCAGTGCTGCAGTGCACACAGTGCCACTTTCGCCCCCAGAGCACCCAATGCTCTTGCAGTGCGAAACCCTTACCAGGCTTGCCGCCTGCTGCCAGCATGAGGGGAAGTTGACACTGCACCCAGAAAATGAGTGTGCTTACCTCCATCTCACTGAAGATGGGGTTGCGGGTGGGCCTGCCTGCCCGCTTGGGCCTACTGTAGCTCTGAAGCTGCAGGCCAGGCCCAGCCCTCAGGTCAGGCGAGTCTGCGTCCGAGCCTAGGCAGGATTGGTCCGTGGGTGGTGACGAGGACTGAGGCTCAGTGGGTGACGGGGTGGTAATCTGATGAGATAATTTGGAATCAGGGAGGGCATCATGGTGGATATGCGTCGGCACTCACAAAGTCACTCCATTATTTTTGAAAATGTTCTATTTTTGTATTTTCAACAATACTTGGTGGACAGTGAGCCATAGTTAGTTTTAAATTATTACTCACATTTTGAAATCAGAGATGCGCCATATCCACGGACGCGTCGCCTTTCTCTGTTCCCAGGAAGGAGAACAGTGATCTCAAGTGTTCAAGACTTCACAAGTGAAAACGAGGCACGAGGCAGACATACGGATGCTTTTCACGTATGTTCAGTTCTGGCATTCAGAATCCAAGTAGCCAGTAGCGATATTGAATACATGAGGAACAGTGAGGCTCTAATGTTGCGGAAGTTGTCCACAATGCTACTACATTCATTTACATACTAGTGGAAACTAACAAGATGCTGTCCCTTTTTTTCCACCTTTTCCCAAAAACTCTTCTAGTTCTTTATCTTAGGTAAGGAATTAAAAGCCATGTACGTCCAACTGCAGCCCCTTGAACATATGCCCTGACCCCACCTCACCTTGGTGGGAGGTTAAATATAGTACTGGAGCACTTGAAGATCCTGTACTACTGAGCACTTGCTTCGCTCTGCACCAGGGAAATTTACATCAACATAAAGCCCCGTCATTTGATGGCCCCAGGGCAAATATAGTATCAGAGCAGTTGCAGAACTTTATGTTGGGTGCTTAACTCGCCTTGCTCCTAGGGCATTTACATCATCTTGTAGCCTGCAGCCCCTCTGGGATAAATACAGGATCGGAGCACATGCACAAGGTGCACGTGAGCAACACCCACCTTACACACCTGGTGACTGCATCGGAGCACTTACAGCACCTTGCACTCGTGGCACTTTATGCATTCTGCAGCTCCTTTGTCTCATGGCACTTGGGGCAGCCATAATACTGGGTCACTTATTACAGTCGGCACTTCTCGTTCCCCTGGAGGACTCATGCTCTGGTGTAGGGTGTCGCGGGGATTACGGTGTCAGCATTTACTGGAATCTACTCCTGGTACATGCGCGTGCAGATGCACTGACATAACGTTTGCAATGGCACTTACTGCAGTAGTCACTTTGATGAAACACAGTGAAGGCACTTATGATGTCTGGGCGCTTTGGTGCCACCGAAGGGTGGAGAGGATAAAGTAGTAGCCTTCGCGGGGTGCAGATGCAGCAATTAAGGCAAACGACACTGCAAGGACCACAGGGGCTTACAGTTGCACAATTTACCACAAAGGCAAACTGCATTATCAGCGATTTTGCAACAAAAGTCTCCTGCGTCAGTCAATTCAATTCCAAGTCTTTATTTAATAAGCATTTAAAAAAAAAAAATAGAGGGGTACAAAAGGCAAAAAGGGGATAGGAAATCTCATCGTAGACAGCCAGTAACACGTATGTAGCGGCAATGGTTAAAAATAAGCAAATAAATAATTTATTCAATAAAATCTTATCAAAAATTTAAAATTACCAATTTTAAACAATGAGTCGTAATTTGTTAGCGCGAATAATCCAAGTCCAATGGAGAAATTTTGCAACAGCAATAGTCACAGCTTGAGATGTATTTGTTTTAAGACACCGCAGCGCCTCAGTGCCTGACCGAAAACCCATAATGAAACAAATTGGTTTAAGCCAGACCCGTCTAGGAGTTTTATACTCTGGACAAATAAATAAAATATGCACAATGTTTTCCAGTTGGGCTGGGCAGAAGGGACAATCAGGGTTAAGGCCCTTTCGCCATTTGGCGACAAAGGAATTTACTGGAAGGGTGCCCACCCTGAATTGGTGATATCGTTTTCTGTCCTCCACAACTGTAATGCAATCCCAGTATTCTTCGAACATGGGGCTGTCTGTAAGTGCCAAAAAGTCCGAAGTTAAAGACGGGCCAATGCTTGAGCCAAAGCTTTTTTCTGAAACCACCTGCCAATATAGTTTTTTTGATTGTTTTGGGAGGAAAAATGTGTAAAGTGGGTTCTTCCCAGTGATTAGCAAGGCCCATTGCGTAATATAGTAACCTGACCTCCCTCAGCAATAAGATCTTTTGTGCCTTATCTGCCCCCCTGATGTCCAGAAAAGCACGGGCATATTCCAAGAGTTCGGGGGTTACCCATTGCCGCCTCCAGTAAGCCACTGGTCTGTAGCGAGCTATGTCTTCTAAGCGAAAAACACCCAGATCATAATAGAGAGGAATTAAAGGAGTTGATGACGGGAGGCCGGTAATTAAACGCAAAAACTTGTTCTGGGCCCTAGACAACTGAGTAAGGTTGGAATACCCCCACAATTCTGCCCCGTAAAGAGTTGCTGTACTTATCTTGGCATCGTATATTTTAAGGGCTGGAATCATGGATTTCGAGTGAGACCGGTGGAGTTCTTCTGTTAAAACACCAGTTAGCTGTGCATGCTTTAATTCCACCTGGTCTAAATGCGGTTTCCATTCCATTTTTGATGCGAGGGTTATACCCAAATAAGAAAATACCTTTGTCTGCTCTAATTTGACTCCATTCATCTGCACGGTCCCCCTGACATGTTTGGATTTATGCAGGACCAGCGTCAGTCACTTTCAGCAGCTGCACTTCCTCTATGTCTTGCACAGTGTGGGGTGTGTGCCCTAAAATTACCAAGCAGCGCCCCAAAACCCCAGCGAATACCTGCCTCCAGCACTCACAGCAACCTCTCCTGTTTTGTTTAGTGTCAGGTGTGAGAAGTTGGCCTGATATATGCTGTCCACTAGTTATAGTGGGCACCCTGTATCAGTCCAAACAACCCCTTATGGTGACTAGGTTAAAGACAACCTTTATTGAAAGCTAGCCTAGTGGTAGCTATGGAGAGCAGCCTTCAGGCTAAGTCTTGAAGGAATGTAAAGCAGCTTGTTTTACCAGTCTATAATCTCTTGAATGATCAAATGAAAGGAAAACCACCCCAGGTATATATTTAAAATATATTTATTTAAGATAAAACAAACCCCTCTAGTCTCTTTATGAGGCTGGAGTTCGAAGTACTTAGTTTACAAGTTAGCAATCAACAGTAATAGAACAAATACACGTTTGGGCCATAGGGGCGTACCAAACCATATACCCATAAAGTGGTATAAGAACCACGACTGAACTAGACACAAGGCCTAGAGGCTGTAGAATTGCTGGGACCCCCAAAGAACCACCCAAGATAACGACGTAGGGGACCCACGGGGGCCGTGTGCAGTGTGTACACAACCGCGGGTTCCCGTTAGCTTCTATGGGCAATGTCGCGGTTGGAAATGTAAAGATTAGGGACACTTAGAATCGAGTCAGGACCAAACCCTTTTGGACTTAGGAAGTTCTAGGGCTAGCACCCATGGGGGCACCGGAGTACTCGTGTTACCTCACCCAGGGAAGCCAGGTGCATAGGTGTCTTTTGGTGTCAGGTCGCGTCATCGATTTCAATGGAAGCTGGCGAAGAAGTGCTGCTGCCATGAAGAGAAAAAGTGTCCGAAGTAATCCAAGCCTGGATCTAGGATGGAAGGTACCTGAAAGCAGAGGGGACAGAGTCTGGGTCACTTACCAGTGACCAAGGGCAGGATGGACCATTGCCCACAGATGTCGGGTGCTTCAGGTGAGTTGACAGGTGTCTTGACTCTTCAGCCACAAGGTCCAGGAGGCATTGAAGACAACCAGGAGCTGGATTCGAGCTGTGCCACAAAGTCTGTCGAGTGCTGCGGTGTCGGCGACCAGATTGGACCCAACAAGCCTTGGCAATGGCAAGTCACTGGAAATCAGAGAAAGGACTGCTGTGCAGACCAGCAAGATCAGGGGGACTCACCCAGCAAGGGTAAGTTGGGGCACGTCTGGAGCAACCAGGAAAGCCCAATCAGAAGAGGAGTTGCCTTTGTGGGGACCTACTAGCCAATGGGCTAGCGATCCCGAAGGAGCCTCAAGCGGTCGCACTGGAAACTTGCCCACTGGTCACTCGTGGAGTGGAGGCCAGAAATCCTCAGTGCAGGAGGTGCTCAAGGCTGGGGCTACTCAGAGCCCAAAGCACAACTTCGAGGAAGACCAGGAAGATGATGTTGCTGCAAAAGTTCACGGTGTCCAGGGGTAATGGTTCCACGTCATCCACGATAGCCACGGGCCTCAGCTTTGCTGTGAACTCAGGGTAGCCTCGGGGAAGTCTGGAAATCCACCTCTGGTGATGCAAAGACTTCGGTGTCCGGCGGGAGCTTCAGTGATGCAGACTGGTCAGTTGCTTCTTTGGTGCCTGCCAAGCAGGGGAGTCACTCCTTGACCCCAAGGGAGATTTATTCAGTCTTCTAAGCAAAGTAGAATGTCGAAGGTCCAGGATATATATTGCAGAGTTTCGTCCAGGGTAATTTAAAGTCGCAAGGACTGGGTTCCCATACTTATACAAAGTTTGGGGGTTGGACATACTCTAGGGACCCACTTATGGGAGGGCTTGGAAAGAGGGGTGGTTACACCCATTTCATTTGTCCAGTTTTGCACCAGAGCAGGGGCAGGAAGCCCCTGCAACCGGTTTGAACTGGACTATGCACAGGGACACCAAGTGTGCCCCCAGTGCAGGACTTCAAAGCACCAGAGAGTGCTCCCGCCCAGCCCCAATACACATCTGCCTGTCTGGGGAGGTGGTTGCACCTCCCTGGGACAGGAAACCTATTGTCCAGGCCTCCCCTGCCGGAGTTTCGGTCAGCAGCAGGAGGCCAGACCTGTGTCTGTGGCCGAGGCATCCATTTTGTGATGCCAGGGCTGTAGAAAGTCCTACCTGGTTAGACCAGTGTGAACATGTCTCTCCCTCTAGAAGGGTAGAATGCTACCCCTGCCGCCAGAACTGGCGGGGGGGGGGGGGGGGTTGTATTCCAAAGTGTTTGACACCAAACACGACATGTTTCCATGCAGCCATCCCAAAGTTAGCATTTCCCGCGAGGTTATAATGCACTTAAGAGTATATGGTCAGGCTGCACCACAAACAGCATCAGAGATATACTCCGAACGCTGCAGAGGGGCTCTGCTCGTGCAGGGGCACCCTCTCACATAAAAACCAAGCACTCTGCCTTCAGGATTGTTAAGGCCTGCCATAGGAGTAACATATAGGTTTTATATGTGTGTGCATTGGTAGTGATATAGGTAGCCTATACCACTGTAAGGGGTGCAAGCACAACCTTACCCAGGCTGCAGTAACAGACCTGTGGTGTCATTTTGGAGTGCTTCCCAGGGGTGGTAAATACATGCTTCAGCCCCTGGTAGGCCACTGAGGTACCTATGCCCTAGGTACATAGTATACCATATACTAGGGGCTTATAAGGCGCTCCAGAATCCAATTAGAAATGTACCTAATGTACATGGATTTTTTTTTAGAGAGGAAGCAGCTAGGCTGGGGTCCTGATTAGCAGGGCCACAGCCAGACTAAGGTCCAAAATCAGTGAAATACCAGCAAAAAGTGGGGGTACCCATGTGAAGCAGATCCTACTCTCCTACATCAGGGTTCTTGCAAGAGGAGCGCTCACACCAACCTGCAGCATGAGTACTTGACTGTGCTTGCAAGAGTGGGCACAAGGGCGGTGCTCCAGCCAAGCACTTACACTACTTGCAGCACAAGATGCCCTACCAGTCAGTATTTCTCAGCACACTTCATCGGGAAGCTTGGGGCAACCTGCAATTGCAGCGATGCCCCCTGTGTTTTCTCTCTCTTTGCTTTTTCCAGTTGCCCATAGTGTGGACTCACGTCTGTCATGTTTTCAAAACTTTGTCTGATCTCTCCTTTGTGACACGTTTGCCTCACTCCGGTTAAAACAAATATTGGGAGACTAATGTATCTGTGAATCGTGGGGTGTGGAGCAGTGTGTTGTTGTTTTTTTTATTTGGGGGGGGGGCAATATTAGCTATATGAAACCCACTAATTTGTGAAATGAAGAGGCGAAAAGAACACAAACTCGGTCCAGTAGATCACCGACCCTGTCAATTTAACCAACAGCCTTCAACATCCCAGGCCCTCCTTTTAACTAAGAGTCTAATGGCTATTGTACCATATTTTGCTTTTTTATTAATATTATGATTGTGTTTATCCAGGACACCCCACAGAATACACCCCCTAGGTGATGGGGGGGGTGGGAGTTTAAGTCCACCACTGCGTTATCAATCACAATACACAACTGATAATGTATTTTTAATAGTTCACTAATTAACCCTTTCCAGTCCTCAAAGCAGCTTTTGTACGGTTTGAGGGATGTCCCTTGCCCCTCCCCTCCAACCCCTCTCTCCTGGTGAAAGAAACGAAACAGCAGTGGGCTCTGGTGCAAAGGCTCAGTCAGGGGCGGTGCAACCGGTGCCACCACACCGAGTGCTGACTTCGCACGGCGGCGCCTGTTTGGTGTTTGCTAGTGCATTCCTGGCCTCTAGCAATGTTCAGGCAGCAGCAAAAAGGTGGTGGTCATTGGAGGGGGGACGCCAAAAAACATTGTCGCACTGGGCGCCACCAGTGCTAAAGCCGGCCCTGGGCTCAGTGGTGCTCAGCCCCGGCTTGCTTCTTTTTTTAACCATAGCTGTTACTTCAATGCTTTTATTTGGTTTCTGTTTTTTATGCGTCTTTGTCGGTTCCTATATTTGTTTACTTTCGTCTCTAATGTACATTCTGCTTTCATTAGTTTGTGTAGTCTCTACTTTGTGTTTGTTTAGGTGACTGCTTATTTTTGTCGGTGGGGCAAAGTGGTAGGTGGTGGGCCGTGACGCTAGGGGGGCCCCCTCATTGTGCTTTGCAGGGGGCCCCCCCCTCAAGTTTCGTTACATCACTGGTCAGATAATAATAAAAACAAGTGAAGTAAAGGTTGGATTGGAAAGTGGGGGATCGGATGGGGGGTTTGGTTTGGATTGGAGTTGGGAACAAGCAGGGAGAAAGGCAGGCAGGAGCAGGCTAAACAAAATGGCTGCATGCTTGCTCACTGCATGGAGCGCACTACCAGATCTAAATCCCAGCGCAAGCAGCGCGACATGCATCTTTTACCCATTGACGGAACTCTGCAGAATCTCTCAGAGTTTTTATGAGACTCCGCAGAATTCCGCACAGTGAAATTCCACAAGTTCCACCCACCCGTTGTAAAAACATGAGAGGAGCCACAATATTTTGCATAGCCTTGTCACCATCAGTAGTTAAATAGTTCACACACAACCAAAATACATCAAAAGTAGTCACCGTGGTCTAGTTAAAACAATAAAGGTAGTCACAGTTGTCTTGCTCCCTTGCGAGATTGTCTGGAATACCTTAGATCGCCTAAAAGTAAATGATTCAAAGATAAATAGTACTTGCATTAAATACACAATCTCCTCGCAGCTCGAGCCCTCTTTCTGTCCTTGTTGGCAGTGCAATGTCTTCTTTCTCTTTCTATGATGCACAGGCTCCTTCAATAGCTAGTGGGTAGAGCATTCTCTCCTCAGTCTCTTGCATCTGCTGTTCCAGCTGATTATGCTACCAGGAACAGGCAACTAAAGGTCAGAAATGGTAGAGATAGACAAACTTGCACAGCTTGACCCTCTTTTCACTCAAATCCAAAAGGTGCGCAGTCACATGGCAAGCACCAAAAATGCTGCTTCTGTCCAGCTTGAGGCTTCCCCTCCCACAATTGCCATGTAACTGCAGACATGAACCTGATGCTCCCTTTTCCAAGTGGTGCGCAGTATGAGCGCAAACTCGGAAATGGGGCGTTTAGATTCCAGCACGAGCACAGCCCCAAAACGTTTACAATTATTTATTTTCTTTTGACGCAACATGAATACAACTGCCCTTGAGCGAAAAGCTCCCTCCAATTCATTGCCAAGCTCTCTTCACACCGTGGCTTGATAGCTCTGACCTGAAATCAGTACATTACTGACCACCGTCAGGCAACTTCACACCCATTCCTCACATACAGAGCAACTCTGAGGGGTCCGCACCTGGCAGGGCCGGACTGGGAGCAGAAACCGGCCCTGGCAAACTGCTCAGCTGGCCCACCCTGGGGTGAGGGGGAGTACAGCCGAGCAGTTTGCGACGGCCGGTTTCGGACGATTTTGTTACAGGGGGCCGATATTGCTGACCCGGTAACAAAAACGGTCCCCAGAGGCCCAAAACCGGCCCCCACCCTAGCGGTCTACTGGGGAAACACCCGGTGCCCGCTATGGCCAGTCCAGCCCTGGCACCTGGATTGGATCCATAAGCTCCAAACACTTGGTTTTCATCAGTATCCCATCCTCATCGCAAATTTTCCAAAGAAGCACAGTCGTTTTTGATTAAAAAAAGCAGATTTAATGGAGCTCAGATATTCAGTATCAGACCCCTGGCAGGTGCCAGCCGACTGGCCACTTGCCAGAGTTCTAGGGCTCTAGAATCATACCAGAAGTATGTACAACCAATCCTGAACATAATACAGAGAATGTATAATTTGAGCTGGTGGTTGCAGGTGGGGACCCCTTTCAGGCTTTGACCCAGAGCAGGAGAGAGAAAAGCACCAAAGGGGGAAAGAAGGAGGAAGAGAAAGATGGTAAACCCGTGACAAAGGTAGAAAGCAGGGATGAAAATTACCCTGCATGAGTGTGTGAAAAAGGAAGGGAGTTCCTGGTGGTAAAGTAAGAGGCATTAGGTGGACTCAAAATAAGGCAGCCTTTGAAAATCGCACCCGGACCATCGATAGTGTTGGCCACAGCCTTTTCAACAACATTTTGGCTCACACCACTTATTCTTTTAGAAGTTAAGCACTGTTTTGTGACATAACTTACATCTCATATCGTGAAAATTACCCAACCCAGCCTTCCTTTCAATTACTTAGTTTGTAACTTTTGACTGATATAGAATTGGTATGATATTAAGGAAAACAGCCTTTACAAGGGGGGGGGGGGGGCATTACAACGTAATGCCTTTAGCACGCATCCATTACCACAAGGGTGTATTCCTAGATGAAAGGTGGGTAGTGGTATGGGATGGTAATGGTAATTTAAAAAATGTCCCCCAAATTAAAAAAAATAAGTTGCATGAAAGGGAAAGAGCAGAAATGCTTCATATTTTCAAAGATATGGAGCATTAATGCTCTATCTGTGTGCAGCCTAGTGCCAAAGCAGGCACCGTTGCACAATAGTGCAAGGGAGTCTGCATTACAGGCATGATTGTTTTGTGCAGAAAGGAACATCTTCCTACACAAAAACAATTCTTAAAGGCATTTTCCTCTTTCTATGTGTTCTGCAGAATGCAGCACATGAGGACAGAGGAAATAACAAGGAGAAATAAAGATATTTCTCCTCCTTAGACCTCACTGGAGAAGATGCAACAGGTCTACTAGCTTTATCCAAATCCATATAGCTATATTCGAAAATTAAAAATGGTAATAAAAGCAAACACATTACAACAACACAATTTGCATTACTAACAAAATAATGATTGCTAAAATCAAGATAAAAACTTTACATTAAAAATCACAAGACCACATCATTTATAATTCAAATAGCCAGATGATTCCTGACAAGGAGGGCACTTTTAAGGAAAGAGAGAACACTGAAACAAATCAATGGTGTATTCAGGTTCTGTAGACACAACAAAGCTGCTTTAGACTTAATCAAGCCCGAGGCCCTCAAGACTGAAATTGAAACCTGCATGGTAAAACATGAAAAAAAACTACAAAAGAAAACGAAATGAAGCAGACTCTGTGGAGATCTTTCATCACAGCAGCAGAAAAGAATAGAAGAAGAGCTGTACTGCCCAAATGGAAAACATAGCTGCCATCTAATAAATCCAATGCAAAAAGAACTATTGATGAACAGAATGCAGAACAATGTCATACATTCACACCAGTTCAGAGATCTGGGCCTAAATCCATTGTTTTATTGCTCACCATGCCATTCAAGTTTGGACCCAGCCATATGCAAATCAGTCTTGACCCTGTGCCCAATGGGAACAGTCCAGCCTGAACTGCCAGGCCAGGTCCTCCCTGGACTGGAAACAAGCATCCTAGGACCGGTTTCGGGGTTTCACCCCTCTTCAGCCAGCATAGCTTGATTCCAGTGGCATGGAGAGCACAGGACTCACGTCTGAGCATACCCGTCCCACTCGGGGTGACAAATGCAAACAGAACTATTGATGGACAGAATGCAGAACAATATACAATCACCACAGTACAGAGATCTGGGCCTAAATCCATCGGTTTTTTGCTCACCATGCCATTCCAGTTTGGACCCAGCCATATGCAAATCAGTCTTGACACTGTGCCCAATGGGAACAGTCCAGCCCAAACTGCCTGGCCAGGTCCTCCCTGGACTGAAAACAAGCATCCTAGGACCGGTTTCGGGGTTTCACCCCTCTTCAGCCATGATAGCTTGATTCCAGTGGCATGGAGAGCATGGGACTCACGTCTGAGCATACCCGTCCCACTTGGGGGTGACAAATGCAAAAAGAGCTAATGAAGGACAGAATGCTGAACAATGTCATACATTCACTCCAGTACAGAGATCTGGGCCTAAATTCATCGTTTTTTTGCTCACCATGCCATTCCAGTTTGGACCCAGCCATATGCAAATCAGTCTTGAGCCTGTGCCCGATGGAAACAGTCCAGCTGGAACTGCCAGGCCAGGGCCTCCCTGGACTGGAAGCAAGCATCCTAGGACCGGTTTCGGGGTTTCACCCCTCTTCAGCCAGAATAGCTTGATTCCAGTGGCATGGAGAGCACGGGACTCACATCTGAGCATACCCGTCCCACTCGGGGTGACAAATGCAAAAAGAACTACTGATGGACAGAATGCAGAACAATGTCATACATTTGCCCCAGTACAGAGATCTGGGCCTAAATCCATTGTTTTGTTGCTCACCATGCCATTCCAGTTTGGACCCAGTCATATGCAAATCAGTCTTGACCCTGTGCCCAATGGGAACAGTCCAGCCTGAACTGCCAGGTCAGGTCCTCCCTGCACTGGAAACAAGCATCCTAGGACCGGTTTCGGGGTATCACCCCTCTTCAGCCAGGATAGCTTGATTCCAATTGCACGGAGAGCATGGGACTCACTTCTGAGCATACCCGTCCCACTCGGGGTGACAAATGCAAAAAGAACTAATGATGGACAGAATGTAGAACAATGTCATACATTCACCGCAGTACAGAGATCTGGGCCTAAATCCATCGTTTTTTTGCTCACCATGCCATTCCAGTTTGAACCCAGTCATATGCAAATCAGTCTGGACCCTGTGCCCAATGGGAACAGTCCAGCCCGAACTGCCAGGCCAGGTCCTCCCTGGACTGGAAACAAGAATCCTAGGACAGGTTTCGGGGTTTCACCCCTCTTCAGCCAGGATAGCTGGATTCCAGTGGCATGGAGAGCACGGGACTCACGTTTGAGCATCCCCGTCCCACTCGGGGTGACAAATGAAAAAAGAACTATTGATGGACAGAATGCAGAATAATGTTATACATTCACCCCAGTACAGAGATCTGGGCCTAAATCCATCGTTTTTTTGCTCACCATGCCATTCCAGTTTGGACCCAGCCATATGCAAATCAGTCTTGACCCTTTGCCCAATGGGAACAGTCCTGCCCGAACTGCCAGGCCAGGTCTTCCCTGGACTGGAAACAAGCATCCTAGGACCGGTTTCGGGGTTTCTCCCCTCTTCAGCCAGGATAGCTTGATTCCAGTGGCATGAAGAGCACAGGACTCACGTCTGAGCATACCCGTCCCACTCGGGGTGACAAATGCAGAAAGAACTAGTGATGGACAGAATGCAGAACAATGTCATACATTCACCCCAGTACAGAGATCTGGGCCTAAATCCATTGTTTTTTTGCTCGCCATGCCATTCCAGTTTGGACCGAGCCATATGCAAAATGTCTAAACTGGGGTGGCATGGTGAGCAAAAGAATAATGGATTTAATCCAGATCTCTTTACTGGGGGTGAATGTTTTGATTTGTTCTGCATTCCGTCCATCAATTGTGTGTCTTGTGATCTAATAAATCCAAGCCTACATCTGGCCACAATGGGCCCTTCCCATTTGAGAGGGCCTTACTACCCTTCTGATAAGGGTGGTAAACTGCGATTGCGGTCGCATAACATCCATACATAGGTTTTTGAGTCGCAATCAGGAAGGGATGCCCTTGGCACTCCCCTTCCTAATAGCGAGTGGCTAAAACTATTTTGCGAGTCGCTAATTGATTAGCAACTCGCAAAATAGGGTTAGCACATAGGCCTGACCTATTTTGTGGTCGCAAAGGGGATGAAATACCATTTGCAACCGCAAAAAATGGTCATACATCTGGCCCTATGACACATACACATAATTGCATTTCTGAAAGTTTAGTTAAATCACTTATGTCCGTCTCAAACAACATTCCTATTTACACATTGTATCAAAAACCTTTAGCTCCACAAATGTATAAAAAACCCTTAGCTCCACAAATGTATAAAGTGATAAAGGTGAGTGCTCAGAGAAGGTGCTCATGTGGATAAGGAGTAGAAAAAAGAAAAGAAAAAAGAAGGTCTTTTATATCTTTTTAGAAATCATATTATTGTACATGGAAGCCTGTCCGGTATACAATGCCTGTGTAACATATGTCGCATCTAGAAGTGGTCCAGTTGTTAAGTCATTATTGCCACTCTGCACAGATATCCAAACACTCCAGGCTTAATAAAAGAGCGTTGACATTTCGACCCAACACCTGGGGAGTGGAAGGGGGACACTGAATGCCTCAAACGTGGGTCTTCATAAGGACTAGGAAGGTGAAGGAGCAACATGAATGCCGAAGTCATCCTACTGAGAAAATAGACCTGGATAATTCCATGAAGCAGAAGGGCCCAAAGGCTCCACTCTGATGGGTGAACAATATCCACTTTAATATATGGTTGTAACAGTGACCATAATGGGGAGAACACAGGCCTTCAAATTCAGCTTAGCCGTGTTGTCAAGCCTTGCTTCCACTCAACTGGCCATGGCTAGGAAAAAATACACAATTGGAGTCTGGGCATTAAAAATGGAGTTAATCACAAGGCCCTTGCAGCTTCTAGCTGCTACTAATGCATCCTCTCTCAAATGAAGTCGGAAGGTCGACTAGTGCTAGTGAGGGGATTGTGCTAGGACTGCAAATCAAGTATAAACATCACAGAAAACCTCAGTAGTAGACTAAATTTCCCGAAGTAAAACTACATCATGTGTCCTAACTTATTCCATCCAACTATCTATCCTCAATTTATTATCAACTCCTGCTAGATTCCAACTCAAGATTTGACTTGCCCTCATCCCCCCATTTGGGATTGTAGACTTATCCAGGCTGAAATTCAGCACACGGGAGCCGAGATGAAACACCAACCGTGGGGGGCACACACACAGAGTAACCACTGATATGCCTAGCTCACAGTGTATGGAGGTCAAAGGTACCCAAATACAGGACTTCCCTCCTCCTCCTGTGAAAGCCCAAATCAATCAAGCTCTTGTAAGTTTGAAAGTGCTGAGCACTGGTTATAAGTTGGTATTGGCACATGATGGAGCAGGGGAAAATACAAAAATGTTGTACCCCCTTCGAAGTTAATGACCTCATAACCTTAACAACACTAACTGTTTGAATGCATGAAATAACCAATAAATGTACCTTTAATTAAATTCTACACGTGGGAAACTAACTGGCATTTGCAAAAATCTAATGTATTTACCAAATACCAATGTGAAATTAGATTAACATAGGTTTGTGATTCGTGTACAAAACAGAAGTAAATTGCATGTATTTCGTTGTGGTAAAAATATTGTGGCAAAAAGAATGCAGATGGTAAGTAAAATGGCTTTAAATGTCGCTTATGCTAGGTAACACCTAACACGGTACATTAGAATGATGGGTGGTAAACAGAAGGGCCTAGCTTCTATGTCTAATTTCTGCTATGTTGTTTTCATATTAGTTCCGTTTGGGCCTGCTAGGCCTCACTGAGAAAATGGCTGCTGCAGAGAGATGTGATTACGTGTAACAAAGATGGCCCCCACGCATGAGCAGAATGGAAGTTTCAGTCACGAGTGTATGGCCTATGCCCACAGTGAGAGATGTCAAGGCCAAACTGACCTAGGACAAGAGCTGTGCCAACAATCCCTGTGGGAAGGCATGGGAACGGATGAGAGACGCGAACTGCAGAAGATGATCCTATTCATCATTGATGGAAATTGTTGCAAATACTTTAACAAAGTTAAATATTGGGACTTGACAAGTCACGAGAGTGGTGCAAAAACGTATTATTTACAGAACCGGTTTAGGCAAGGAGTACAATGAGGTGACCATCACCACCCCTCCAATATACCAATCAAAATGAATACAGCCCCTAAAAAGTTTCAATTTTGGGTATAGCAAGTTAGTGAAACCGTGTAAAAAGTGGTGCTTATGATGACGTTGTGGCACTTGCTTATTCCTCTATTCAATACGAGAGGCTGTCTGTTGAGACGATTTTCTTCCTGATGCTGAAAAGACTTTGACAAATTTGAACTTCGAACTTTGATGGGGGAAAGGAACAAGACCGTTGCGGGATTCTATTCTGGGAGGGAATGCACCCGAGGAGGTTAGAGGGACAGTCAGTCAGTTTGGGAACCTCTCCTGTGATCTGTGGTTCAAGTTCTGGTGATACACAACAAGAAAGAAACAGAAATAGGCGCACTCCGTGTTTTAAGCAGGGTAGTTCAATTAGTCAAGTCGCAGGTGCAAACGAGTATGTCCCCCTGGGTTGGGACTCAATGAAAGTAGAGTAAGCACACTCCTGGATGGGGAGGGTGTCACTCGTTGCACTCAAAGAGAGAATCAAGGTTCTCCTTATCCAAAAGTTTAGTTCCAAACACTGAAACGGTGATTCAGAGTCAATTAAATTTATTTATGACAATCTTCCAAAGATGTAGAATTATCATCATTCTATCAATCTCGACTTTATCCATTAATCAATTGACCAATGCATTTCGGGCCGTTCAAGCCCTTCATCAGGGGCGGCACTGTGGAGGAGACAAGGGAGCAGCATTCATTTATCACATTGTACATAGGTTAAAATGAGCATGACAAATTAAAACGTAAAATGTGTAACAAGGTACGGTGAACGATAAAGTTGTGTGAATCGGGAGTGAAAAAGAACGGGTAGTACAAACGAACATATTCAAATAGCAGTGGGTTTCAGTTGCGTTAGAAACCATCGGGTATAATGGCGTTAGTAAAGTGAATTCAGGTGGTGCTACTGACTATTAAACGCATGGTGAAATTAAAGAGTTTATTAATGACGAACAAACATGCTATGTCCGAAGGTTGTGATGCTCAATGGGTGCAAGTTACGATAGGCATAGAGTCAATATCCATAAAATTAAAGACCGTGAGTCACTAGGGTAGAAAGTGGGTCGGTGGGAAACTCTCATCAAGCGGTCTCGGCCCGGGAGGTTAGTACGGCTTGCACTTACGTTCGAATCGTAGAATCAAAGTCCCATCATTTAGCAAGACGGCGCTCACGAGTGCTGCGGCAGCAGTGATGTTAGTAAATCGTAATCATGTGATCAGGGAACGTAGCCATTTAAAAGAGAGTAAATTGCACGTGTACGTGAACTACAACGGTAGATATAGAAAACAGATTTGTAGTTCGTGAAACGAACGAAGAAAAGTAAATCACCTGTGCGAGTGAGAGGAGTCCTGAGTACATGAGAGGGTTGGGAAAGTGTGAGAATGAGTAGATAGAAGTAAACTAGTGACATGGAAGCAAATTGTAATCACAAGATGTCTCATGGAGAAAACGTAATAAATAATGTAGAGCAAAGCAAAACATGAAATAGATAGACTAGAAGGGAGACCTTGTTACTTCAGAAAGTTGTAAATGGTAAATAAGTTGACAGTGAAATCCAGAGGTACAGATTATATACAGTCAACAGCTCATCGATGTAGGAGGTCGGATTACAAGTAGCAGCCTAAATCGTAACGTTCGTTAAGGCCCTTAGGCTGGGTAGAATTCAATTTGTGGATCCAATAGATTTCTCTCTGTAATAGGAATCTGTTATTGTCTCGTCCTTTCAATATAGGAACCTGTTCAAGGATCAGGAAATGGAGTTGACATATGTTATGTTGATGTTCGTGGAAGTGAGTCGCAATGGGTGATTTGGCCTGTTGGGTTCTAATATTGCTTTTGTGTTCGTTTATTCGAATGTGGATTTTTCTTTCAGTTTTTCCCACGTATGCGAGGCCACATGGGCATTTCAGTAAGTAAATGACATTTTGGCTGTTGCAGGTGGCAGTAACTCTGAGCTTGATGGGGTAACCATGTAGTGGATGTTGGATTGTGGTTCCCTTAATGATGCAGTTGCAGTTTCCACAATTGAGACAAGGTTGAGTACCTTTATAAGGGCTTGTAGTAGAATCTCGGGTTTTAGAGAGAATTTGTTTAAGATTGCGTGATCTCTGATACGCAAATCTAGGAGGTATCTCAAAAATGTTGTTGAAGTCCGCCTCAGTGCTTAACATGGGCCAGTATCTCAGTATGGTTTTCTTGATGGTAAAGCTCTCGGTGGAGTATTTGGACACGAATGTCATTCTCTGTGGTGTGGACATCGGTCGTTTAGGTTGAAGGAGTGTTTGTCGTGAGAGTCTATCTGTCTTCAGTACTGCTTTTTCCAAAATGTCACTCGGATATTTGCGTTGTTTGAATTTGAAAATGCACATGTTTCTACTGGACTCATACAGTTCATTGGTACTGGAAATCCTTTTTAGTCGGAGAAGTTGTGAGTATGGTAGGTGATTTTTGAGGGATGGCTGGTGGAAACTATGAAAATGAAGAAGGTTATTGCAATCTGTAGGTTTTGTGTACACTTGAGTGGTAAGATTGCCTTGTTGGATAGTAACGCGAGTGTCCAGGAAAGTTATGGATTCTGTATTGGTAAGATGAGTGAATTCAATGCGTTGGTCGATGGTATTGAGCATAGTAATGAGAAATTCAAGATGTTGAATTGGACCATTCCACAAAAGAAAAATGTCATCTATGTACCTTTTATAGAGAATCAGGTGTTCAGTCCAGTCGTTGTTGGTTAAGATGTTATCCAATTCAAATCTGTGCATGTAGAGATTCGCGTATGATGGGGCAGCACAATTTCCCATGGATGTGCCTGAGCATTGGATGTAGAAAGTGTTAGACCATTCAAAGTAGCTGTGATAAAGAGTGAAGTGCATCAGTTCCATGAGGAACACTTTGAGATCATTGGGTTCGTCTGTGTTGATCAAAAAAGACTCAATAGCTTCAATCCCTTTGTCATGCGGAATGGAGGTGTAAAGTGATTTCACGTCGATTGTACATAAGATGGTATCTGTAGTTATCGATCCACGGATGGATTCCAAAATGTTGAGGAAGTCAGTAGTATCCTTTATGTGGGTAGTCATAGATTGTACTGAAGCCTGTAGATGTTTGTCCAAATATTTTCCAATAGGTTCATGGAGTGAATTGATAGTCGAAACAATAGGTCTGAACGGAGGTTTTGTGGCATGCTTATGGATCTTGGGCAGCATGTAGATATAGGGGGTAGATGGATTGGTTTTGATGAGATATTTTTTGTCTTCTTCAGAGATCGTCCCTTGTTCAAGAGCGGTATTGATGATGGTTTTGAGAATGTCAAGAAAGTTGTTAGTAGGATCGGTAGGGAAGTTCTGGTGAACCATTCTCATCATCGTCCTATGGCCAAGGGTAATGAGTATTTTCCATTTCTATTTCAATCTTTACTTGAATGAATTTATTCAATGAATCTAGATAAAATGTCATGCTAACTCAAACTGAGTCTGTGGTTATTAGAATTAAAGTTATGACCCATAAAAGTTAAAGGTTTAAATTGTGATTGAGCTGGACTTAATCGCCATCAACTGATTCCTACTAGTTGGTCCATCGACCCAAAATAGCGGAGTATCTTGATGTTTAAAACCGAAAATTCTAGAGTCAAATGTATATAGTTATTATTTAGGGAAAAATAGTATCAAGGTACCCCGTATGTCTTGCAGCTCGCCAGCTTATCACTGATCCAGAAAACTGAGTGAATGGATGTTTTCGGTGTTATGGGCCCCACCGATGAACAAGTGGTGTAAGTGTTTTTCTGGGTTGGTGTCATTTGTAAAGGTTTCGTTATAGCCGCACTGCATCAGTTTTCTTGGTAGCAGAGTTATAGTTTCTATAGGTCAGTTTAGGGGATTATTGTTTATTGATTGTTAATTTTAATGTCTAACACTTCATGTTAAGTTTTATGTCGCGTTGTATGTAGTCGGAATTTTGAATCTTCCGGGAAGTAGGAAGTGAATTTGTGTGACAAGAGAAGTCAAATGGAATTGTGCATTGTCTGATTTCAATTTGGTGACAACACAGGACTGTGTTATGTTAGGGAAATTCATGTTTGAGTTGTGTAGAGGGGAATAGCAACAGGTTTTCTTGTGAAACTCTGGCCTTAATTCTCAGGAGCAGTGTAGTCTCCACATGAGTTTTATCCCTAGAGAAACGGGTTTACCTCTTGCTTGAGAGAAGTTTAAGGTAGAGGGAAGTACTACACTTATCGAACGAAACAGTATTCTTTAATGTTTGAATAAACTATCACTTTTGTTTAGCGAAACGGACAATGTGTTTTATGTCGTAACTAACCGATTTTGTCAAATCAACGAGTTATAAAATTGTGCTGATAATTTTTGTAAAGGAGGGGTCAGCAGAAGCAGGAGTAGAGCTGACGTCAACAAGAACCGCGCTGGGATTGGTCAGTTGCAGAAATACGAAGAGCTTTCTGATTGGTACGTTGGTGTGAGTCGCGCTGAGATTGGTCAGCGTGAGAGTGACATAAAGCTTTCTGATTGGTGCGTTAGTGTGGTTCGTGCTGGGATAGGACAGAATAGTTAAGCAGATTAGAGAAGAGTTGTGTGAATTGTTTTGGCAAATAATTATGAAATATGACTTATTATGATGGACGAGAGATAGAGAAACGTTCATGGGTTACGAAATTCAAGAGCCTTTTTAAGAAAGACAAAAAGATTGTAACGAGAGACGGAGAAGTGCTTCTTCCACCGATAACACCAGCATCGTACATGATGACGAAATATGGTTATCATACTTGTTTTCGGTTGGAAAATTGGGCAAAATATATTCAAAATGATGGAGTATTGGCATTTCCAGAAACTGGTTCGTTTAGCACAGCTATACTACGAAATGTAATAAATAAAATGATGAAGCTTGAACCGAGACCTAGACCAACACAGTTTGAAGCCTTAGGTGAATGAGAAGATGAGATGTATGAAAGAGAGAGACACAGAGGTTCAAGGGATGATGGGTTTGTTCCTGGAAGAGAATGAGGTTGGAGTCATGAAGAGAGGATGAGAAGATGGAGGTACGGTAATATGACGGATGGTATGTTTCCTGCTAGAACAGTTGAGGAGGGAACAGGGAAAAAGTGTACAGAGAAAAAGAAGCATACAGTTACAGAAAGGTGTGGTTATGAAGTAAGCGATACAGACGATGAGTTGCTGGAAGACATATTAAATAAAAGCCCCCCTCCATATCAAAAGGTTTCTATGGTGGTGACACCAAATGCACTGCCAATGGAAACTGGGATGAACCAAAATCTAGAACAATTTTCTGAAGTAAATAGTCCATTTAATAGACAGAAAATACCACAGACTGTAGAACCTGATAATCATAATGCATCTGAACTTGCAAGAACAACAAAAGAATTGGCTGAGAAGATAAAATAATTGACAAAGAATGTAGAAGTTGTAACTGTACCAGTAACCATAGGTCCAGTGATACCTGTATTTGAAAATCAAAAGATAGATGAACATTCCTTAACGATTCCCTTAATTTCTAGTATGCAAAAAGTACGAGAAAAGATTTAGCCTGAAATTAGGGAGACAAAAGATTCAGTCAGATTAACTCCACCTATGGATTTGACAATAATTCTGAGTACAATAAATACAATTCCAATGGGAGCTGAGTCAGCAACTGAAACACCAGAGTAAAGTGTGAATAGAGTAAATTTGAATGCGACTCCTGTGGGTCCAACGGAGGAAGAATTAAATGAATGGGTCAAGAGTCTGCAGAAGAAAGATACAGAACCACAACCTTTGGATGTAGTTCGATTAAAAATAGACATGGAAGAACTGATTCTAGGAACTATTGGTACAGATCGGTTAAAAACATATCAGGATGAAGAGTTGATGTTTATGTGTAAAAGTGTTACTTGGAGAGCTAAGAATTTGCATATAAAATTGGAAGAAACAGCAATTGGGTTGGGAGTAGATTTTTCAAAAGTTAGAGGATTACAGAAACCTTATAGAGTAGATTTTAGTGAGAAAGATATAGAGAATTTGAACACTTCAGGACGGCTAACTCAGATAAAAGATCTCATTGTGTTACTGAGAAAATGGGGAGATGTAGATAGATGGAGAAGTAGATGGACAAAGAGAAAAGAAGATACGGCTGACAAAGCAACTTCGGCTTTCCCAGTAAAAGAAAAGGAACCAATAGTAGTAGAATGTCCAATGAGAGAAATTCCAGGAGGAGGTTATGTACATGTCCCATGGTCCAGACAGGATATATTGTCATTTACAAATGATTTTCCAAGATTGAGAGAAAAGCCTGTAGAATTGTATAGACAAGTGGAAAGGTTTGTAAAGGTTTCAAAGGTATTGTGGGAAGATTTGGATGGATTGTTTGAGATTGTTGTACCTGCTGATTTATGGACAGAATGTAAAATCACTATTGATTGGCCGAAGGAAGAATATCCTAGAGATGCCAAAACAGGAGCTCCAGGTCCAGAAGTAATGAGAAAATATGAGCAAGTGATCACCTTTCTGAAAAAAAAGATTCCTCCAAGAGAAACAGATTGGGTGAAGACCGATAGAACAACTCAGGAAGCAAAAGAGTCTGTGCGTGCTTATTATGAAAGGTTGCTTCTAGTTTTTAAACAGTACAGTGGATATGAGAGCTTAAGTGAAAAAGACATGAGTCACTTTGTATATCGATTTGTGTATGGTCTGAGACCCGAGATAAGTGAAATGATTAAGCAGCATATGTTGTGTTGGCAGTCTAGTACAGTGGATGAGGTTTTAAGGTATGGAAAATATTCTAGTGATGACATTGAAGCTAGACAATGTAAGCTCAAAGAAAAAGCAATGTGGGCACAGGTGAAGGTTGCAGAACAGCAAGAAGCCCAGATACTTAACCAGATTAATGACGCAGGGCAGACAAAAATGAAACCAAACATTTGTAGAGGGAAAGGTCAGATGAATATAGAAGAAGCTAAAAAGAAATGGCCATGTCATTATTGCGGAAAATTAGGGCATTAGAAAAAAGAGTGTAAATTACCTCCAAAAGTTAATACCTGAAATAAATCATTAAATCAGAATGAGGTGGGTTATCAACAAGCGCCACAGCAACAGGTAGTTACTCAGCAGAGTCAGGTGCCGCAGCCACCTCTCCCAAAGAGTATAAATCTTCAAAGATACAGTGCAGAGACAGGATTGTACGGTGGAGAGCAGGTAACGGAATTGCCGCGCGCAGCTGCTGTTTCACAGTATTGGCTACGACCGGATGGAAATGAATCGGATGAAGGTTTATGACGTTGCCTAGGAGAGGAAGAGGAGTGCGTGCCTGGCGCAACTCTAAAGGTGGATAAGTCAGGTCCATTCGTGGATGGAAAGGTGAATGGTGTAAATGTTACTTTCCTTGTGGACACTGGCGCTACCCGTTCTACTGTAAGATCAGTTGAAATTCCAAAACTTCCTCTCTCAGGTGAATTCATCCAAGTTGTAGGTGTCTCCAACAGACAAATTAAAGCCCCTCTTACTAAACCAGTAGAGGTGAAAATTGGTCCCTTTAAAGACATGCACCGTTTTGTAGTGTGCGATTGCAATCCCGTAAATTTACTTGGACATGGTATCCTTTGTCACCATCTATTGTACCCCAGATGGTATTGCATTCCAGACATCAGATGATGATGTTCTGTATAAAGTGACTATGACAGCACTTGAACCAGAAAATTGTGATACATTTCCTGTGTTTGATGCAGAGAAAATCCCTACTGAACTGAAAGCAACAGTGAAGTCTGAAGTGTGGGATTTTACGGGTGAAGATATAGGTCTAATGAAAGGAGTTGACCCTGTAAAAATTACTGTAAAAGAAGAAGCAATTTACCCGAATACTCCACAGTACAAATTAACACCAGAAATTATTGAGGGAATAACACCAGTGATTGATAAAATGATTGAACAAGGGATTCTGAGACAAATTATGAGTAGCCCATCTAATTCACCTATAATGGGATTGAAAAAGCCTAATGGAACCTATAGGATAGTGCAAGTACTGAGAAAGTTGAATAAAATCGTTGTTTCCTGTTGTCCAATTGTGCCAAATCCTGCTGTAATACTGTATCAAATTCCACATGATGCAGAATGGTACACAGTTATTGATTTGTGCCATGCATTCTTTTCAATTCCATTACACCCTGATAGCCAGCCATTAGTTGCCTTCCGGTTTGGCGAGCGTATTTTGGCATGGTGCCGAATTCTTCAAGGGTGTACTGAAAGTCCTTCCATTTTTAATCAGATTCTAAAGAAATCTCTAGAAAGTTTGAAAATGCTAGAGAAATCTGTTATGGTCCAGTATATTGATAACCTATTGGTGGCATCAAGGACCAAAGAGGCATGTATTACTGACACCATTGCATTGTTGAATCATTTGGCAGAAGGAGGACATAAGGTGTCTCCATCCAGACTGCAGTTCTATCAACAAGAAGTACAATATTTAGGTCATAAGATTGAAAAAGGGATGAGAAAAATAACGACAGAAAGAATCAGGATTATCAAAGGAATGAGAGCCCCAATGACACAGCGAGAGGTGAGAGTGTTTCTTGGAATGGTTGGTTACTGTCGACAGTGGATGAAGGGATTTTCATTGCATTGATTGCCAAGCCTTTATAGCAATTAACAAAAAGTGATGTAAAAGATCCAATTGTGTTGAAAGAGCAAGAGATGGAAGCTTTTGAGCAACAGAGAAACAGGTTGTGTGAAGCCCCAGCGTTGAGAATGCCTGATTATGAGAAAGAGTTTGAGTTGTACTGTAGTGAAAGAGACGAATGTGCCCTTTCGGTACTAGTACAAAGGCATGGAAGAATGAGACGGCCCCTAGCATACTTTTCAGCTGTTTTGGACCCAGTAGCAAAAGCATTGCCTGGATGTCTAAAAGCAGTTGCAGCCACTTGTGTGAGTTTGGAACAGAGTGAAAGCATTGTGATGGGTTACCCATTAAAGGTATATGTTGAAACCCTTTTGACCAGAACAAAGACACAATTCATGACACATAGCCAATTAACCAGATATGAGAAGGTGATTCTGGGTGCAGACAATGTAACGATTGTGAGATGCATAAGTGTAAATCCTTCCACTTTATTACCTGATGCAGTAAATGCAGAGGTCAAAGATGACGTTGATCACAATTGCCTGGATGTACTTGAATTCTGTACAAAGCCCCACCCTGACATCAACGATGAACCTTTAGAAGAATCAGATTATGTGATGTTTGTAGATGGATTATGCTTGAGAACGAAAGAAGGAATTTTGAGTGCTGCGTATGCTGTATGTACGGTGGCAGACATCATGGAAGCATCTTGTTTGAGAGGAATACATTCACCCCAAGTTGCTGAGCTAATTGTTCTGATTCGAACTTGTAAACTGGGAAGAAATTTCCGAATCACTGTGATCACGGATAGCCAGCATGGCTTCGGAGTGGTGCATGATTTTGGACAGATCTGGTCCCAGAGGGGATTTGTGACTTCTTCAGGATCTCCAATTAGGAATGGTGAGTTTGTGAAAATGTTGCTTGAGGCGATACAGCTACCTAAACAGATTGCAGTTGTGAATGGTGATGACTACATTACAGAAGGCAATAGGTTCGCTGATGAAATAGCTCAATATTGTGCCAGACATACAACCTCAATGAATCGGAGGAGGGAAAAAGAACATGTTTCATGTCCTTTGATGTTTACTAACACAGTTGAAACGTGGGAAGAAGTGAGACAATTGCAGGAAGAAGCAGGTGATGAGGAAAAAGAGATATGGAGAAAATCAGGCTATAGACAAAGTGAAGAACATGGAGTTTGGGTTTACAGGTATGAAAGACCAGTTATGCCTGATAGCATGATCTCTAACATGGCATGGATGTACCATGGACAGACACAGATAGGTAGAGATGCAATGATCAGACTTTTCAAACAGACTTGGAACAACCCAAAATTTAGGGTTATAGCTGAAAGCCTTTGTCAAAGATGTCTTATATGTCAACAGTTGAATCCAGGAAGGAAAACAGTAGTGAGTTTAGGAACAATAGGACGAGAAGGAGGTCCATTTTACAGAATGCAACTAGATTTCATTGAAATGCCCCCGAGTAACAAACTGAGGTATGTTTTGGTGGTTGTCTGTTTGTTTTCTCGTTGGGTGGAAGCATATCCGACAAGAAGGAATGATTGAGTTACTGTAGCTAAACTCCTGCTGAGAGAATTCATTCCTAGGTATGGTTTTCCAGTCACGATAGAAACAGATAGAGGAACTAATTTCCAAAATGAAGTCATCCAGCTGATATGTGAAGCATTAGACATTCAACAGAAGCTGCATTGTGCCTACAGACCAGAGGCTTCTGGGGTGGTTGAGCAAGAAAATGGCACAATTAAGAACAGGCTAGGAAAGATGTGTCTAGCCACAGGACTCAAATGGCCAGATGCCCTACCTCTTGTGCTCATGCGCATGAGGAGCGTACCAGACAGAAAAAACAGTTTGAGTCCGCATGAAATAATAATGGGACGAGTAATTAGACAAGCATTCGTACCTGTCAACAAACTGCTGACTATAACTGATGATCTTATTCTGGACTATTGCAAAGGATTGGCTGATGTGGTGCATTCTGTGTTTCATCAGGTTGGACTGGATGCGATCACTCTTGAAAGAAACCCAGCTCATGATCTGAGTCCGGGAGACTGGGTCCGCATAAAAGTCCACAGAAGAAGAAATTTCCTGGTTCCTCACTGGGAAAGACCACAACAAGTGATCCTAGTGACTAACACAGCAGTAAAGTGTGCAAGTGTGAAAAATTGGATTAATGCCAGTCATACGATCAAAGTCCCAGATCCTGTAGATCGACCTGTGAGTCGATATCTGGAAATATCAGACACCAGTTCGGCATCTGAAACAGAAACTGAAACAGTGGGAGTTCCAGATCCTGAAGATCGACCTGTAAGTCGACATCTGGAAATATCAGATACCAGTTCGACATCTGAATCAGAACAATCTGAATTTGGTGAAAACCAAACTGAGGACATTGAAAACCAAAAGAGGACATTGAAAGCAAACAGAGGACTTTGAAAAAGAGATAATCGATATTGAAACAGGAGAGACAGAAATAATTCACCGTGATGTTGAACAACCTAGTACAAATACAAGTTTTGAGGAAATCCCTTCGGAAATAATTTGAACAACAGAAGAGAATCTAAAATTAGATGAAGAATATCAGAAATCATTAAGTTCAGAGTTAAAGAAAGTGAAGTGAGATCTGAAACAGAATCGG
This sequence comes from Triturus cristatus, assembly GCF_964204655.1. Taxonomy (NCBI): domain Eukaryota; kingdom Metazoa; phylum Chordata; class Amphibia; order Caudata; family Salamandridae; genus Triturus; species Triturus cristatus. The sequence continues at coordinate 504,099,357 of NC_140592.1, read as the reverse complement.
AAGAAAGTGAAGAAGAATTAAGACAAAGGAGAGGACCAAGAAAGAGAGCTTGGAAAGTGGAACGAGAAGAAACAGAGACTGGACTAAAAAGGCTACGAAAAGGAGATAATTGGCCCAACGAATGTAAAAGACTGAGATATAAAATAATAAATTTGAACAAAGACAAGGAGAAACAAGTGTATGAAATAACAAGTCAAAGAAATCAAATAAATGCGAATAATGGACAATTGCAAGGCCTGAAAAGAATAAAAAGACCTAATTTGAAATACAAATCACCTGAATGGACTTACATAGCACTGCCTGACATCAAAGAGGTGGATAGCAGTCAAGAGAACTCAAACGAAAATTATAAACAGGACAGTGAATGTGAACTGTGCCCATCCTGAAGAGACTGAAACAGAATAAAGAAAAACTGGTGAACTTAAAGAAAATTTGAAGGATCAACAGTGCGCCCAGTGCAGTTGGTTCAAATGCCATATATTTCTGAGTGTGGAGAGATACATTTTTCTGTACATATCTTAGATAATAGTTCATCATGGCAGAAAATGAAAATAGAAGATCTAGATGTAGTTTTCTACGCAGATGGTGTAGAATGTGTTTTTATTGTACAGGTTTACTGATGCTTATTTGGTTTGTTTTAGCAATAGTCATTCCACTTAAATTAACTGCAGAGAATACGTCTCGGATGAGCAATAGAACAAATAGTGATAAGGCACATAACACAAAGGATACTGCAACACTAATAGATAATACTGAGTTTCATAGAGACAGGTCAATAAATGATTTTTCTATGAATGTTTTTACAAAGGTTTTATATGTATATGTAGAGACAATGGATGTTAGGGATTGCTATATCTGCATGCAGTTACCTGCGTCTGTGACAGAGGGTGTATCATATCATCACCTTCTTTGACGTATGGAATAACTTGCAGTGTGTTGGCTAGTTTATTTCATAAGACAGGCAAACTAGAATATTACTATACTGATATGGATGATGTTTTTGCTAAAGTTTCTGTAGTTTCTGAACTAAACAAGGTAAAGCCTGGTAAAGTCGTTGGATAATTTTTCTTAGAAACAAAAGAATTAACATTAGAATATGCATTTAGACACAACCTGACTTGTAGATTAAAAAAAGAAGAAAATGTATTTTTAGACATGGTAGAGGATAGAGGAGTCAAGTTTTAAAGAAAAGTGGCAGGAGAAAAGATGAAAACACCACTTTGGGGTTTTGAGGAAGGAAGTTATGATAAGAGCGAAACTAATGTAGCAATAGGGTTAGATTTGCCTCAACAAGGGAAATTGTGCATTCATAGAGATAACACTATGTATGATAACTATTTTGTGGGTGCTAGTGAATGCCGAGATACATACAGAATGATAGGGGGATGGGGATTGAAAGGAGGAAAAGATCCAGTATTCCCAGGGATCTATTTTGTTTCTGGGAACAAAGCTTATTTTAGGTTACCAGTCCATTGGTACGGAACATGTTATCTAGGCCTGGTCTTTCCAAAGATATTTCATGTAGATAGGGAAACTAAAGGAACTCACAAAATAGGTAAGCCACTAACATGTAGAAGAAGGGAAAGTTTCTCTGAGATAATAGGTGACATTTTTGGAGCATTTATACCAGCAGTGGGTGTATCTTTTAATGCATATAAGATTCAGAAATTGTCAACAATAGTGAATCGTTTATCAACAAATACTGCTGGAGGGTTCTTGATGGTAAATACCGAGATGGTTGCCATGAGAGCTATGGTGATGCAAAATCGACTTGCTCTTGATATTCTTTTGGCAAAAGAGGGAGGAGTCTGTGGAATGCTGAAGGTACCTCATCGTTGCACTTACATTCCTGATAAAAGTCAGAATATACAAAAGTATATAAAGAATATTACTGAATTGCATAAAGAAATTACCTCACTGGAGGTTGATGGTGCTTGGGAGAAACTTGGTAAGAGGTATTCCTCAGTAAAGAAATGGTTCACAGAAATAGGTAGTTCATTAGTTGGGAAAATATTAATACCAGTGACAATAGTGATATTAATGACATTAATATTGAGATTAGCAGGTGTATGTATTAGAAAAAGAGAAAATAAGGTAAAAAGAAAACATGAGAAAAATAAACAAAGGTAACGAGAAATGGGGCAGATTGAATTAGAAGAATTTAAAGAGAAAATGTGCAACAAGACTAAGAGACAGAATGTGAAGAATACAATTGTTTGAACTAACAAAATAAAAAGGACAAGAAGCATGATTTCTGATAAATTGGTAGAGATGGTTTTTGTGGTGATATTAAAAATCACCAAAGGGGGGAATTGATGGAGCAGGGGAAAATACAAAGGTTTTGTACTGCCTTCGAAGTTAATGACCTCATAACCTTAAAAATACTAACTGTTTGAATGCATGAAATAAGCAATAAATGCACCTTTAATTAGACACTACACGCGGGAAAAGAACTGCCATTTGCAAAAATCTAATTTATTTACCAATGTGAAATTAGATTAACATAGGTTTATGATTCGTGTAGAAAACAGAAGTAAATTGCATGTATTTTGTTGTACTAAAAATATTGTGGCAAAAAGAATGCAGATGGTAAGTAAAATGGCTTTAAATGTCGCTTATACTAGGTAACACCTAACATGGGTCATTAGAATGGTGGGTGGTAAAAAGAAGGGCTTATTTTCTATGTCTAATTTCTGCTATGTTGTTTTCATATTAATTAAAAGTAGTGGTATTGGTCATAGGTACGTCTGGCGCTACAAGGGAAATTCACTTTTATATGTTGACATACATTTATCTGACGGTGCTGTAAGGTGTAGAGAAACCACCAACTCTACCCAGAAGAGCAAGAGCTCCGCGTAACAGTTTAACAAATCCCCAGCACTCGTAATAATTACAATTTCAAAGCGTTTATGACGTGTAAGTCAGAAGAAGCATTAGCAACAAATTCATATGCGAGGTTTGTCTTCCTTGTTCTTTATTTTCAATGGAACATCCTAGTCACAGCCAACACGTGTTTCGTCGTGTAGGGACAATAATCCCACGACTTCCTCAAGGCTGTGTGAATTAAAAGACAATACATACCATGTGGCATTATAAACTTCTAAAAGAGGGGTCGTATAAGATAACATTGCAAATTCAAATTGACTCTTGAATAAGTACAAAGAGGTTTCACATGCAGTGAAAACAGTATACAAAGATATATGAACAGGAATCAATTTAAAATCCGAAGTGAAAAGATGCACATTGCAGGTACATACAAAAAATCATTTAGAAAGAAGTGTACCAAAGTGAAAGAGATCAAATTTTATGTAGGTATCTAATAGAACTAACGACCAAAAGAAGATGGAGAGAAACGGAAGGGCGTGCAGAAAACAACGTGATCCGGTCCCGCCTAGTAAGAGACTCAGTTACTAGGGTGCTGGTCGTGATTGACGTGAAGGTGACGAAGTAAATGGCAAGACAGCATGCCGAAAAACAACGTGATCCGGTCCCGCCTAGTAAGAGACCCAGTCTCTAGGGTGCTGGTCGTGATTAACGTGAGGTGACGGAGTGAATGGCAAGACAGCATGCCCATCATAGTGAAACCACTAATAACGTGGCCAAATGTCAAGCATAGTTACCTATTTTCTATTCAATAGGATCTCTAATGTAAGGAAACACAATCAAGGCGCAAGTGCGTTAGTGTTCTAGTCCACAAAGTATAGTTGATTCTCTAAGGCGAGTGTGTAAAAACCAAACCTACTTGTTATGTGGTTAAAATTCCAGACCACATGGGGGTCAAATCCAAGATGGGAACAGTCAAATTCTATGGTTCCTTAAACAACGAAGCGTGCGTTTCGCGCTGAGCTGTAAGTAGTAAATGCGCCGGTCAGTGTTAATGACTAGAGATATATTATCAGGTATATATATAATCATCTAATATTGTTGTATGACAATTGATTATCAAGGCTGTCATAATCTCTGTTAGTAAATTATTATCCAGAATCCTTTAGCTATCATCAGCTCACAACTATATTTGCCTGCTGCAGTCAACGGTCACCAGATCCCGACTAAAAATGAGCGCTTTCTATATTATGGTCAAACAGAAAAAATCTCGCTTAGATTCTTAGTTTCTATCTTGTTGTCTCCGTTTCTTATGCTCGCCAAATAAAATCACAGTTCACCAATCCCTAACACAATAGACGTTGAACACACTACGGTCAAGCACTGAGAATCCTTACCCAACTTTTCAGTCGGTTTCACGTTGTCCTGAAACTTCTCATCCAAACCATTACGGGCGAGCCGAGTGCAGCTATCCGTGAATTCAGATCTCTCTGATGTGACGAGCGAACCCAGGCAATATACTTCCGGGTCGCGTGCAGCGTCTTGCGTCAAGACAATCGACATAGAAATAAGACTGCGCCGAGTCATGTGGATCAAATAACTAAACCTCCGTGAATAACAAATATAGAATATATCCAGTCGCCAATTTGGTAGGGTTATTAATTAAGTTTGGTATTTAGTAGTTCTAGAAAAAACCATATCTTTTTTTTAATTTTTTTATAAAAGAACTATGTGAGCGTCAGGACTTTTATTATCACAATAATTCCAAGTTACCGCCAAAAACCGAAATACAGAAACATCCGAATCCAGTGTGCATTCAATTATTGTGTTTCATGGATATCCCATTTTCTATATGAGAAGGACAGCATGCTTTTTTTTTTTTTTTTTTTTTTTTTTTTTTTTGAAACCGTTTATTACATCCATAAAAAGGTTACAGTTATGGGCCTACAACCCCACGGCCGGCCGCTAGAGCATCACAAATATAGTACACACAGACAGTAAAAGTCTCTCAGCGGTGCACAGTAGAAACACAGGAGTAATCAACGGTGCAGGCCTCACGGCGTCCTGCCACAGAGTACGGTTTCATTTTAAAGACTAACAACAACAACAAAAACCACAACCGCAAGGCAACCCAAGATTCAAGGTGACAACACTTGCTCCATAGTGGGGGATCCAGAGTGGCAGGAAAGATCTGAAGAGGGGGATGGGAGGAGATCAGGGACTGGGGGGCCGCGTGCCCGCGGCCGAGCAAGGGGGTCCAGCTAGGTAGACGGAGCAGGCGAGGCAGCCGGCAGCTGTGGCGGCTCACAAATGCCCCCACGGTAGGCGTTCCAGGGGCCCCAGAGTTTCACCCACGCCCCAGGCTTACCCCTCGCCACATACACCACCTTTTCACGGAACATACACCAATCCATGTGCTCTTTCCAGGCCGACACCGCAGGGGGCCTCTGGGATCCCCACAATTGAGCAATATCACGTTTCGCTATCATGTATCCCAGAGTCACCCACCGCGTCTGCGGAGCCAAATAGTCATTCGGTTCCCATACATTCAACAAGCACCTCCTCGCTTCAGGCAGCAGCGCTACACGCGTGACCACACGCAGGACCTCATGCACACCACGCCAGAATCGCTCCACCTTCGGGCACTCCCACAGTATATGCATAAAAGTCGCCAACGCACCACAGCCACGCTTACACAGTCCGTCCACGGCATAACCCATACGTAGAAGCCGTGGCCCCGTCACGTAGACCCGGTGAAGGATCTTGAGCTGGACGAAACGAAGGCGAGCCGGGATGGCCACCTCTTTTGGAGAGGCCACCGCGGACATCCAATCCTCGTCGTCCAGCTCCAGCCCGTCGGCCACCCAAGCTTCGCGCAGACTAGTCAACAGGCACGATCTATCATTAATCAGCTTCTTATATATGAGGGAGATCGTGCTGTCCGGGACATGGCCATCTAGCACTCTGTCCTCCAGGGGGGAAGACTCCGGAATGGATGCAACATCCGGGAAGACGGAGCCCAGCGCATGGCGGACTTGTAGGTACCGAAAGTACTCACTGCCCTGCAGCTGGAACTCCGCCTGCAGCGTCTCAAAAGTTTTGAATCCCCCCCTCGTCCAGAGATCCCCCACTGTGCTGATTCCGATCGTGTCCCACTTCTCGAAGCCCTTTGATGTCCACAGGGAGCCCAGCCTCTCGGAGGCATACAGTGGAGACGCCCGGGTCAAACGGTCCTTCCACCCCATAGCTGCATTTGCCGCGTGCCAAACCCGCACCATGACACGCGTCGGTCCCGTCAGACGGGAGTCGGGCGCGCCAGAGTACAGTGCTCGATTGTAATCGCCACCGGGAAGGAGCATCTTGTCCATCTCGAATGCCGGGTTCAGGGCGGGCCCGTAAAGGCCATGATTAATTGCAGCTAGCTGGGAGGCCCAGTAATACCGTTTAATGTCCGGGAGGGCGACCCCTCCATCGTACCACGGGAGCGTCAGTTTAGCCAGAGCAATACGCGGCCTCCCGTCCCAGAACAGGCGCCGCTGAAGGCCCTCCACCTCACGAAAGTAGCTTGCCGGGACCATGTCCATAGTGTTCTGGAGGGCATAGAGGAAGCGCGGCAAGGACATCATTTTAAACAAGGCCGCTCGACCGAGCGGCGAGAGCGGGAGACGCCGCCAGCGCACCACATCCTCCCTCAAACGCTGGAGAGGGGGCAGCAGATTCCGCTCATAGCGGGCCTCCGGGTCAAGAGTGATATATATACCCAAGTACCGGAAACCCTGGGAGGCAATCTGGATCGGGCAGTCCCGCGGCAGGACCGGAGCCTCCCCGGAGAGTACGTAGACACAGGATTTCGCCCAGTTAATGACTAGGCCTGAGTTGCGACCGAAGGAGCGCAGCACATCAACTAGGACGATCAGGGACTTGCGCGGGGAGGCGAGATACAAAAGGATATCGTCCGCGTAGAGGGACACACGGTCCTCGTGCTCGGGGGTCCAGCGGAGACCCCGGATGGAAGGGTGCCACCGCAGCCACTCCGCCAGGGGCTCCAGGGCCAGGGCAAACAGAAGAGGCGACAGGGGACAACCCTGTCGCGTGCCCCGTCCCAGCGCGAACGGGGTCGACACACGCCCGTTCACCACCACCTGCGCCATTGGGCCCGAATATAGTAATTTGACCCAGCTGATGAAACCCGGGCCGAACCCAAACTTCGCGAGCATCGCCCAGAGATATGGCCATTCGAGCGTATCAAACGCCATGGTGGCGTCCAAGGACGCCAAGATGGCTGGCTCCCGCACAAATGGAACACGCGCAAGCACGCCGTGCAAGCGCCGTAGATTAAGCGCCGTGTTGCGGTGCGGGATAAAGCCCGATTGGTCTTGGTGGACCAAATCGCCCACCACGCCAACCAACCGGTTAGCCAACACCTTGGCGAGGATTTTGGGCTCCGCGTTCAAAAGCGAAATCGGCCGATAGGATGTGACCCGTTCACGGGGCTTTCCCTCCTTATGGATCACCACAATTGTAGCCAGACGCTGGTCCGGCGGGAGGGAGCCCTGCGAGTGAGCCGCGAGGAACATCGCACGCAGGTGGGGCGCCAGCACATCCGGGCGTAGCTTATATAGCTCAATGGGAATGCCATTGGGGCCCATGGCCTTGCCAGATGAAATCGAGCGAATAGCTGAGGCAATTTCGTCCGAGGTGGGGGGGACGTCCAGCGAGTCTCTGTCTTCCGCCGTAAGGGAGGGGAGTGCAATATCCTGAAGCAGGGCAAAGGAGTCCGCTTCCGAACAGGAAGAAACAGGGGAGTAGACTCCGCGGAAATAATCCGCGAAACAGGAGACAATGGCTTCCGGCTCCGTGGCACACGCACCATCCACGCTCTCAATCAAAGGCACCACTCGGCTCGCTCTCTCTCTCTTATCCAACCACGCAATCAATTTACCGGCCTTATCACCCACATCGTACAAGCGCCCCTGCTGCTCTCTACCAAGGCCCCTGGCCGCCTCCGTGACGAGGGCCCGGTAGGCCGCCTGCTTTAACTGCAGAACATGTAACTTGGCGTCTGTTACCCCGTTCTCCAGGTCACCCTCCAATTCCGCAATCTCGGCCTCCACCCGGGTCACCTCCTCCCGCTCGCGCCGCCGGGCATTGGCAATAAAGGAGAGGGCCTCCCCTCTAAGAACCACTTTGAAAGCCTCCCATAGGGAGAGGGCAGATGGGACCGACCCCTCATTCTCCTCAAAATAGCGCTGCAAGGATGTGATCAAGTCTGCACGAATGGAGGGGTCGCGCAGATACCAGGCGTTAATCGGGGCCACCCTGCCATCCCCCCTCGGGATGACATCGAAATGCAACAACAATGGGGAGTGGTCTGAAATACCCCGTGCCAGATGGCGCACCTCTCCCACCCTCCCCGCATGGGCCGCTGGGACAAGGATGTAATCAAGCCGCGAGAGACTGCCATGGGCCCCCGAGTGGAAGGTGTATTGTTGCAATACGGGATGCTTTAGGCGCCAACAATCCACCAGGCCCAGTGTGTCTAACAGGCCAGGCAGCCACGCCTGTGCCCGAGGGAGGTCCCTAGGGGGATGGCGATCCATAGATCCAGATACAACCGCATTAAAGTCCCCTCCCACCACCAAGAGGCCACTCGGAAGTTCCAGAAGGAGGCGCCCCAGGTCCGCAAATGTAGTGGCCTGTAGCCCAGGCGGGACGTACACCGACACAAAACTGAACACTCTACCCTCCATACGTCCCGCCAGAGCAGTGTAACGTCCCCTCTCATCGTGGTGCACCTCATCAATCTCCAGCGGGAGCGAGTTCCTAATCATAATACCCACCCCCCGCGAGCCCGAGGTGAAGCCAGAGTGGGCCGCCAAACGATATCCCCTCCGATTCATTGCATGAAAGGTGTTACCTATAAGGTGCGTCTCTTGCAGAAAGACAACATCTGGTGAAATACGTTTTAAATACTGCAGGACCACACCACGCTTAATCCTATCCCCCAGACCGTTAACATTCCATGACAACACCGTCAAGTCCCTACCCCCCATCATACGTCGAAACAATCGGTCGTCCCCCACCGAGCAGTCTAAAGACAACAAAACAGCTGCAGGATTGCCTTGCGGTACAAACAAACAACACACCCCCCCCACCCCCCGGTCCCAACAAAACTCCCCCCTCCCTGCACCCCTGCATGAGCCCAGACAGCCCCCCCAAAGTGCAGTGTGCCTGTCGCCCCATAGCTAAATACTAACTAGTCCCCCAGAGGAGGAGGGAAGCCCCCAGCAGGCCCCACACGACCTCCATGGGAGGGGAACCTACAGAAGCAGTATGTGGTGAAGGAACAATGTCCCGAGCAAGGCAATACAGTCATCCCTCAATTCTGATCCAGCGGGCCCTCCTCGCCAGCCGCGCTCCCCCCACCCCCCCGGCCCCGATCCCCAGGCAAGGCGTCCAACCAGTCCCCAGCCGCCTCGGGCCGGTCGAAGAAGTGCGTGCGACCATCCACCTCCACCCGCAGCTTAGCCGGGAAGAGCATTGAGTACTTAAGATTTAGGTCCCGTAAACGACGTTTGACGCCAATAAAGCTCTGCCGCTGCTTCTGGACCGCCGGAGTAAAGTCTGGGTAGAAGTTGACGTCCATGTTGTCCAACCTGACCGGTCCCTGTTGCCTGGAGGTCTGGAGGATGGCATCTCGGTCCCGAAAATTAAAGATTCGGGCAATAAGGGGCCGTGGCGGGGCACCGGTCTTAGGGCGGCCCCCGGGGACGCGGTGGGCACGTTCCACCGCAAAAAACTTACTCAGCCCCCGGGGCTGGAGGTGGGTCAGGATCAAGTCTTCCACGAAGAGGTCCGCCGCCTCCGCCTCACGTCCCTCCGGCACACCAATAATGCGGATATTATTCCTCCGGGCGCGACCCTCGGAATCCTCCAGTCGCCGGTCCATCAGGGCGCTCGCCTGGCCAAGCCGGCGCACCTCCTTCTGGAGGGCCACCACGTCAGTCGTGAGGCTCGTTGTGGTGTGGGTCAGGGAGTCGACTCGGTCATTCGTTTTTGACAAGTCCGCCCTCACAAGTCCCACATCCACCAGGACCGAGTCAATTTTCTGCGACAAGGTGTCAAAACGCTGGTCCACTGAGGCCTTCAGTTCAGCGATGGCGCCCATGACGTCCCGGAGGGTTAGATCCACTGGATGGGCGGGTGCCTCCGTCGGGCCCACCGGGGATGACCGCGTTGTCTCCGGAGAACCCCTTTGGAGCGTGTAGCGGTCCATACTATTGGCCTGGTGCGCCGTACCACGGCGGGTCGTCTTCACCTTCGCCCGGTCGCCATCTTGTTTGGTGGCCATGCTGGCCCTTCCACCGTCGCGCCAAGATCTCCAAACGGGCCGTCACACCAGATCACGGGTGTCAAGGGGGGGCGACCACAGAGCTGCGGGTCGATCCACCGCAGGCGGGTCAGCTGGGCACCGGGACAAGGCAACACCACCGCACCCCGCTCCGCAGCCCGACCTCGCCAGAGAGCAAGGAGGGCGCAAAAGCGAAAGTGAAAGTGCGGGGTACGCGAGTCGCCCAGCCCCGCTCGCCGCTGTTATTCACCTTGTCCCCGGATCACGCCACTACTCCAATCCGGGGGGCCGGCGAGGAGAAGGCCGCAATCTTCAGGCGATGTTCCCACCGGTGTTCGGGGTCCGATTCGAGCCCAAAAAACGGGTAATGCCTCAGCTCGGGTTCCCCGACACAGTCCCCTTAACAAGGACAGGATATTTCCAGGATTTATTCAGGAGGTCGCGGAGGTCCACGGGAGCCTCGCACCTACGCGGCCATCTTGGTTGCGCGCTAGGCTCCTCCTCCAAGGACAGCATGCTTAATGTCCTTTGCATTCCTGTTGTTCTGAGACCCGGCTCAAAGAGCTGGGTCCCCAAGCCTGTGGTACGAATTAAGTGAAAGGCTCATACTTGAGCTGTTGCATTCAGATTTATATATCAACTGTGTCTCCTCCATTCTCTCCATCAGTTGTGGTCTTAACAAAGGTGTCTTTGTTTCATAGAGTATGAAACGAGTTGTATAGTCGAATGGTTGTACATTCCTAAAGACATAGACATCATAACACAGATCGTAAGTGATTTATATGATTATTTCATCTTATATTGAACAAACTTGTGATCATTATGTCCATCAATACACATTATTACTGTTATTATTTAATCATAGTAGCTGATACATCCTGTCTACATAAGAAACACAAGGAAATGAACATGAGAGGGCATGCATATTACCTGCCCAAGAAGTACTGAAGCTCATGATCAATATTTAAGACGCATTCTGTGCTCCTCAATTTTAGAATCCATAATGCTTCCTTGCGTCTAAGTGTCAGCTCTCGGTTCCCACCCCTCGGGTGTTTAGGTATATGGTCAATGCCATAGAATTCAAAGCTCTTATTCACTGTTTGTTCTGAGCAGATAGATGTATGTGCTGCTACGGGGTATCTCATATCTCCATTTTTTACCGCTCGTATGTGTTCCCCAATTCTGCTTCTTAAGGGTCTGATAGTGCTACCAATGTATCTCTTCCCACATTTGCATTTAATGGCATAGATCACAAATTTGGTCAGACATGTAATATTGTGTCTGATTTTAAATGTTTTCCCACCTGGTCCTTGAAATTCAGTGATCCTTGGAAGCGCCCATTTGCATGCCATGCAATGGCCGCAGCCATAAAAACCAATAGAGTGTTGTGACAACCAGTTGTCCACATGCTTTGGTATTGGGTAGCTGGGGCTCAGAATATTTCTGAGTGTGAAGCCTCGTCTGTAGGTGATATCTGGTCTGTTAGTGACTACTTCGTTTAAGGATTTGTCTGCCTTCAGTAGATGCCAGTGTTTATTGGTCACTGATCGGTCTTTCAAAGTGTCTATTCTCGTGACTGTCTCAATTCTCTTCTCTGCCCTTCTTAGGGTCTCATGGTCATAGCCTCTATTCCTGAATCTAGTTATGGTCCCTTGTTTATGTAGTTCAAAATCAGTATCTGTGCTGCAATTTCGTCTCACCCTCACCAATTCACCATAAGGGATGGACCTAATTTGATGTGGTGGGTGTGAGCTAGATGCGTGGAGTAAGGAGTTGCAGGCTGTTTGTTTTCTGAACAGTCTACTTTGTAAGCATTTATTTTCTACATAAAACTCTACGTCTAAAAATGAGATCTTGTCTTTGCTTTGTTCAGTTGTGAAATTAATATTAAGTTCGTTTGAATTGAGATGTCCGATAAAATCGATGAGTTTAGTCTGGGATCCTGTCCATATCATAAAACAATCATCTATGTATCTCCCCCAGTATAGTATCGAATCATTCCATTGTGTACCCGATGGGCCCCAGATCCTCGTCGCCTTAAACCATCCCATGAAGAGATTGGCATACGAGGGAGAGAATCTGGAACCCATTGCCACTCCCTGTTTTTGTCTGTACCATCTGTCCTGAAATAGAAATACATTGTTGTCCAATAGTATTGCCACCATCTCCATTAACATTTCGGTGTGTTCACAAGTATTTGCTGACCTGTTATTCAGCATTCTTCTAACGGCCATCATCCCTCCCTCCCTCTTGATGCTGGTGTATAAGGCCGTAACATCAAGGGTCACCAATGTCATATCTTCTTCCCAGTTGAAATCGGCTAGGGTGCTGAGGATGTGCTTGGTGTCTCTGATGTAAGACGGGAGGTTCACTACCATAGGTTTGAGGAAAGTGTCCACGTACTCAGACATACGCTCAGTGGGTCCCCCAATGCCCGATATAATGGGTCTTCCTGGGGGAAATGCTGCACTCTTGTGAATTTTGGGTAATGTATATAAGCATGGGAATCTTGGCTTGTCTATCTTTAAGAATGTCAATTCATTTTCATCAATTAGGCCCTGTCCATGCCAACGTTTTAAATGTGTGTTGATGTATTCCGTAAGGGTCCAAATAGGGTTGGTCTGTAGGGGCTCGTAGCATTCTAAATCTGCAAGTTGTGAGTAAATCTCGTTGTTATAGTCCGTACTCCGCATAATTACCATATTGCCACCCTTGTCTGCTTCGCGTATAATGATGTCGTTATTATTACTCAGCTCTTTAAGAGCAGCTCGTTCATTGATAGTTAAATTGTCTGCTTTGGAATTAGATATTGTGTTTCTATCCTCATGTTTATCCAAGTCTGCCAGAACCAATCTGTGAAAAATATCCACATTATTACCAGTAGTCAACGTTGGTGTCCATTTGGACTTCTCCTTTAGACTACTGGAAATACTGTAATCAGTGGTAATCTCCAAATCCCTCATGATAGAATCTGTAGTGATCACTTCATCCTCACTATCGGTAATGGATAGCAACAATCTCGTGTCAAGAATATCTTGTATTGAATTTTCATTCAATGTGGACATACCCAAATTTTTGTTCATGCTTTTATTAACAACATCGGTAGAACCAAAATGTTTCTTTAATTTCATGCGTCTGACAAACTTGAACAGGTCGATTTTAACATCACATATGTTACCAACATTTTTAGGGCAGAAATTCATTCCTTTAGTTAGTACAGATATGGCATCCTCTGTAAGTTGTAGATCAGTCATGTTAATTATGTTTATACTGTCTATTTCCTCTGGTTCCAGGACCTGGTCCTGACACCTGGTGTATCTTCTACCCTTACTTCCTCTCTGACCCCTCCTTGTTTTTCTCCTTGTTGGGGTCGCTTGTACTCCTTGTTGCCTCTCTTGATCCTGGTCACTTCCAATAAAAAACTATTGCCAGTATTGCGGGTAATGCTCTCATCTTCTACCTCACTGCCACTTGTGTGTGTCGTGTTGAGGGAAGTAGAACTAGAACCTAATGAGGCACCGCCAGTTTGGGTCTGTGGTTTGGTCTGCGGTATTAGATGGTCATACTTTTTTGCGAACGTAAAGACTCGACCTTCGCAGTAGTCACGCTCATCCCTTCTCAGTTTGCGAGCCTTTCGTATCTTTATGTCTGAGACGTGATGTTCTATTATCTCATTTAGGATGGCATAATTTTTAAAAGTGCCTTCCGGTATATTCAGATCTTTAATTTCTGATTCTAAGGTGTCTATGTCCTTCTGGAGCTGCACAACCTTTCTTTCGCAGTTCTCTATCAGAATACCCATGAGTCTATTTGAGTTGCTACTCAATTCTTTTTCCCACTCACTCAATAGGTCTGCTTCCAGATCCTCGTATGTAGGGAGGATTTGTGATCTTAAACCCCTCGGTATTCGTTTCAACTTAATATACTGCTTTAAGGTGGCAGCATCCCACCACCGTGACAGTTCGTTTTTCTTTAGTTTTTCTAGTCTAGTGAATTTCTCCCTTAGACCTTCTTTTCTAGCACTTTGTCCCCCTTGTAGGAGTGTGTTCAGGGGTGCATTCTTAGCAATATTGCTGAAGAGATCTTCAGCTTCCTTATCTCTAGAAGTCATTGTGTCCCTAGTGCTGCCACCTACTAATAGAAATTAATTAAAAGTAGTGGTATTGGTCATAGGTACGTCTGGCGCTACAAGGGAAATTCACTTTTATATGTTGACATACATTTATCTGACGGTGCTGTAAGGTGTAGAGAAACCACCAACTCTACCCAGAAGAGCAAGAGCTCCGCGTAACAGTTTAACAAATCCCCAGCACTCGTAATAATTACAATTTCAAAGCGTTTATGACGTGTAAGTCAGAAGAAGCATTAGCAACAAATTCATATGCGAGGTTTGTCTTCCTTGTTCTTTATTTTCAATGGAACATCCTAGTCACAGCCAACACGTGTTTCGTCGTGTAGGGACAATGATCCCACGACTTCCTCAAGGCTGTGTGAATTAAAAGACAATACATACCATGTGGCATTATAAACTTCTAAAAGAGGGGTCGTATAAGATAACATTGCAAATTCAAATTGACTCTTGAATAAGTACAAAGAGGTTTCACATGCAGTGAAAACAGTATACAAAGATATATGAACAGGAATCAATTTAAAATCCGAAGTGAAAAGATGCACATTGCAGGTACATACAAAAAATCATTTAGAAAGAAGTGTACCAAAGTGAAAGAGATCAAATTTTATGTAGGTATCTAATAGAACTAACGACCAAAAGAAGATGGAGAGAGGATTTTTTGTATGTACCTGCAATGTGCATCTTTTCACTTCGGATTTTAAATTGATTCCTGTTCATATATCTTTGTATACTGTTTTCACTGCATGTGAAACCTCTTTGTACTTATTCAAGAGTCAATTTGAATTTGCAATGTTATCTTATACGACCCCTCTTTTAGAAGTTTATAATGCCACATGGTATGTATTGTCTTTTAATTCACACAGCCTTGAGGAAGTCGTGGGATTATTGTCCCTACACGACGAAACACGTGTTGGCTGTGACTAGGATGTTCCATTGAAAATAAAGAACAAGGAAGACAAACCTTGCATATGAATTTGTTGCTAATGCTTCTTCTGACTTACACGTCATAAACGCTTTGAAATTGTAATTATTACGAGTGCTGGGGATTTGTTAAATTGTTTTCATATTAGTTCGTTCGGGCCTGCTAGGCCTCGCTGAGAAAATGGCCGCTGCCGAGAGATGTGATTACGTGTAACAAAGATGGCCCCGCGCATGAGCAGAATGGAAGTTTCAGTCACAAGTGTGTGGCCTATGCCCAGAGTGAGAGATGTCAAGGCCGAGCTGACTTAGGACAAGAGCTGTGCGAACAATCCCTGTGTGAATGCATGGGAACGGGATGAGAGACTCGAACTGCAGAAGATGATCCTATTCATCATTGATGGAAATTGTTGCAAATACTTTAACAAAGTTAAATATTGGGACTTGACAAGTCACGAGAGTGGTGCAAAAATGTATTATTTACAGAACCGGTTTAGGCAAGGAGGACAATGAGGTGAGCATCACCACCCCTCCAATGGACCAATCAAAATGAATACAGCCCCTAAAAAGTTTCAATTTTGGGTATAGCAAGTTAGTTAAGGGTTTAAAAAATGGTGCTTATGATGACGTTTTGGCACTTGCTTATTCTTCTATTCAACACGACACGCTGTCTGTTGAGACGATTTTTCTTCCTGATGCTGAAAAGACTTTGACAAATTTGAACTTTGATGGGGAAAAGGAACTAGACCGTCGTGGGATTCGATCCTGGGAGAGAATACGTCCAAGGAGGTTAGAGGGACAGTCAGCCAGTTTGGGAACCAATCATTTGATCTGCGGTTCATGTTCTGGTGAACCATTCTCGTCATCGCCCTAAGGCCACGGGTAATGAGAATTCTTCGTTTCTATTTCAATCTTTACTTGAATGTTTATGAAATTTATTGTTTATAATTTTGTCTAATAAAACTGTACTTATTCAATTTATCAATGAATCTAGATAAAATGTCATGCTAAATCAAACTGAGTCTGTGGTAATTAGAATTAAAGTTATGACCCATAAAAGTTAAAGGTTTTAATTGTGATTGAGCTGGACTTAATCGACATCAACATCAACTGATTCCTACTAGTTGGTCCATCGACCCAAAATAGCGGAGTATCTTGATGTTTAAAACCGAAAATTCTAGAGTCAAATGCATATAATGTATATAGTTATTATTTAGGGAAAAATAGTATCAAGGTACCCCGTATCTCTTGTAGCTCGCCACTTTATCACTGATCCAGAAAACTGAGTGAATGGTGTAAGGGTTTTTCTGGGTTGGTGTCGTTTGCAAAGGTTTTGTTATATCCGCGCTCCATCACACACCCTGTGGACAATGTGCTGTGAAGCTAGCCCTTTGCATCATAGGCTCCAAGCCTATCCTCGTGTTCCTTAGGCCCCTAAAGAAAAAAACAAAGATTAAAACTTTAATGCTCACCATCCCAGCCAATCCAGAATAAAACATATGCAACAATTCAACTACTAGAAACGGCTTCCTAAAGTTCAGAATTGACACAGTCACTGACCATCGTTGCTGTGCACTGTTGTACTCCATTTTGCACACATATCACCATTACCACCAGAGGGATAACCTAGTGAAGGGGAGAGCTGGCATGGTAACCACCATTATCGCTGGGGACTTTGCATCCCATAATCCCCTTCTGCTCACACACCTGTGTAGGATTACGGTTCTACAAATGAAGCGCAGCATTCCAGCTGCATGGGGGCTCCACTGACTCTTTGGCCTGTACTGGGTGCCGTGACCATCATTGCTACGCACTGTTGTGCCCCATTTTGCCCGCATTTCATCATTACCACCAGAGGGATCATCTTGTGAAGGGGAGAGCCCCCACGGCAACCATCGTAGCTGCTGGGGTCTTCACATCCCATAATCACCTTCTGCTCACACACCTATGTGGGATTACAGCTTTACAAACGGTGTCCCGCATTCCCGCTGCGCATGCTACGACCGGGCAAAGCCTGGGCCAAGGGTGGGCCCATCTGTGCATATCAGAGCCCGGAGGAGGGTAGACGGGGTCCCCCCTCTTGGATGGCGCATTGGACTACATTAACGTTCTCTGTTCATGGTCTCACTGAATTGACAATGCCTCAGTAAAACTTAGCTTGTGTCAAGGTCTTATGACCTTTTGTTCTATTTAGTTACAGTAATTTGTTGTGTCATTGATTTAGTTAATGAGTTAATTCCACTTGCAATGTTTTCTTATTCTTATACTAATCATTGCTGCCCATCTGGTTTATTGTTTCATATGTGTGTATTAACTTGTCGGGCTAGGGGTGACATGTTGAGGCAATGGGCAAAAGGAAAGCACTGGACCAGGTACAGGACACAGCCAAACATCCCAAACACAAAGCTCATTTGAACGTAAATACTTTTGACAAAATCAAACATCTGATAGAAGATGTGGTGTAGCTGATTGGTACCGACTGTCCCATTCCAGAATAAACTGTGGATAACTCCAAATTTAAATGTATTCCGAGATCCCTACCTCATCCAGGGGCCATTCCCCAAAAAAAGCCTGGTGGCAAACATCAGTGCAGTAGCCTTCCATTAAACAAGCAGGGCACCAAACCAGTTACAATTGACAGGTTCCTATCAGGTCAGACTGGACCTAAAGTCCACCCCTCTCCTTTCCCAACTAGCATTAACGAACATAGCAAATCGACCTTTGGCTCTTTACCTCATTCCCCTGCAATTCTTTGAAGTAACCGTTACTCTCCCTTGCTGAACCCTTCCAATCCATGATGCCCTAGGGACAATTCAAGATCCTGTATCCCAACCCCCCTAAAAAGGAGTCTGCAATAGCCAAACTATGCCGTTATATTGATGAGCTCAGGGGAGAGATTAGTGATCTCAGAGCCACAGTCCTTAGCCTATCTACTACTCTACAGCTCGTTCTTGCAAACCCTGTCATAACAGTGAAAAGTCATGCCCTCCGTGAACACAGACCGCAGAAACCACATTGTGAAACCAAGCACCACAGATGCACCCAACTGGGGGCCTTTTACAGCTCTTCTATATGAGCCCACGCTGAGAGAAAACGGAGGGATGGGACCAGACTATTTCTTCTGGGGCTACTCAAAAACGCACTTCCATATTTCCCTACTTCGGTTCTTCTGGTATAACTCACAAGGATGGGTGCCTTCCCCTGCCCATTCCTACTCTCATACCCCCCCTGCGTCGACTAGAGCCAATGATTTTTCATACAAGAAGACGAAGAATCATTAATATATAAAAGCATCCTCATGATAAAGGGGGTGAGGGGTTGTCGTTCAATAATTAGAGGACATACTGGCAGGTCGAAGACACTTTCAGCATAGTTACCAATCCAACAGCATTGAACTCATAGTTAGCAAAAGGGACTTAGTTGACAACTTAGTGGACTTCGATGCCTGCACTTCCCATCTGACAAGTCAATCGTTTGCTTCAAATACAACTGCCCAGAGACCACCCCACAACCTCCCCAAGTCGCAGTCAACATAGGATCACCTATGCGGGACATTGACTGACAACTACCCCAGCCCCATTCACCCTGGCTGCCACCTCCTGTTCACCCTGACTTTTTGACTCATTCTTCTCTAAACTCCAGCACTATGATTGTGGATTGACCCAGACTGTTTGTTCCAAGAAACCTGGTTGACTGAGCCATTGGTCAAACCTTGATTTCTTAAGTTCTTTACCCTGTGTTATGTGGATCCACGGGCTGTCTAGCTTGGGGCTTGACAATATGGATAAAATGAGGTATAGATTTCAAAATCCAAGATCTACATATCATAGACCCTGACATTATGGCAATTCGTTTGATGGCAATTAATTCCATTAAAATCGATATTTAAAACATCTATGCCAGACAGATTAGGGGTGGTCTAAAATACCACACCATAACTGTTTTCGATGACCATCTAATAAAAGCAGGATATTTTAACTCAATGTTTGAGCCCCTGGATTCTGAGGATATTGACCTAGCCCTCGAGGAGGATGAGCAGTGGGCCATCCCTCAACCTTTAATCAAAAAATGGACGGAAGCCACCCTGCAACTCATGGAATTTTTCCTAGACTGGGGCCTCAGGGCTGTAAATGGTGGGACCAATTCTGACTGGGGTGGAGCCAATACTTAGAACAACAATTATCACACTAGTTGCGTTGAATATGTTCTACTTGATCTCAAGTTGTGGCCTCTCCTTGATGATATTTACATTAACGAAAGACTGGAAAATGATCATAACCACTTGTGCCTTCCCCTGGAGTCCCCTGACCCCAAAAGGCTCACCTATCCACCCCCTCCTACTTCAACTAGTGATGTGTATCCAACAAACTATATGTGGCATGCCAGGTGGTCCAGGGTCGTGGCTTACCAAGGCATATTGCTTGCAATACAAGAAGAGGTTACATCTACCATACTAGAGATGCATTGGCAGTGAACTAGTAAGGAAGGTTTTGCTAAGGTCACTGATACCCATGCTAAGATTTTCATGCAAATAAAATCTTATTTCCTTATCCTTATAGCATGGAATCGTAAGCGCACTTCTGCCAAGTGCAGCTGGTTCAACAAAGAGTCTAGGCAAGCATGCAATTCATTTGCAGAAGCTATAAAAGTTAAAAATCTACCTAGAATCCGACTAGCTAGGAAGCAAAACAAACTCTGTCATGCTAGGGCCAAAAGTAATTGGGACAATAAAAGATTGTTAGAACTTTAAAAAGCCTTCCAGGCCGAAGACTCGGTCAAATTCTGGTCACTTGTTAAGTGGGGCAATGACAGAAAGCCGTCGCTATCAGCAGAGCACCAGGCCTAGACAGTATTCCCTCAGACTTATTTCTCTATGACAGTGGAAACTGGTCTAGATAGATCCTTATCCTGGCCTGCGCCATAGCACATGGTTTCCACATACTGGACTCTTGCAGGGCGCGGAGTTGATTCCAATTTATAAAAAAGGTGATAAATACATGCCACCCAACTAAGGCCTATAACCCTCATCGATTCAGTTCGAAAAATCTTTGTGCAGATGGTCTTGGCCAAAATACAGAAGTGGATCATAGAAAATGATAGTCTTTCTACATTTCAGGTGGATTTGTATAATTGTGTGAGAAACACAACAACATTTGTTTAATAATTAAATGTACATTAAAATCATTAATACCTGTCACCCAAAGCTATAAGACTAGAGTGGGTGGCATGCACCAGTCCCTTTAATGTATACTTAAGGTCTGAATTGTCACATTTGTATCAGTGTGGTGGTACTGTCATTGGTAGCGCTGGCAAGGGCAATTGACACTTATGTTGTTTTTACAAATTAAGTATGGCTGTGATGTCTGCCGTCTTCACATTTGATGTTCAGTCATTTACTTGAAAATCATCTTTCTACCATCCTCCCACGGTCAATTTCCCTTGACTTTTCACCTCTGAGGGGCTCAGGGACACTCCTGATGATTTCCCGGTCTCTTATTAATGCTCCATGTCACACCCATTTTTTACTTTCTTTCCTCTAGAAAGCCAACCTGTAATAAGATTACAGCTGCAACATGAGCCAGAACTGTATGTAATTCAGTGCATCAGACCATGCTTTATGCTGCCTTATTCCATTTATATATATTTTTTTATTTCTGAATGATTACCATATACTAGCTTTTGGAGATGTAAGTACACAGCACAGACCAACATGATCGTGATCCCTCACATGCGGATGAGGTACAACACCGACAGTCCACACACATATGCATGCAAAACACATAGACACACACACGCTCGCACCTGCATAAATGTACACAGTAACTAACGGAAAGAATATTTATTTTTTACTTACCTACTCTTTTCATGGGTGCTGCATCAGATCCTTACCAAGCCCTACCCCTCAGCCTGATGACCTGCTCATATACTTCACATTTCCAAGCTCCAAGCCCTCTCTCCCTGCGGCCATGGGTGTTCTTCTAACACACAGATCCCTTCCCAACCATATATCCAGCACTCGCAAGGCCGGGCATGTCGCACATATATTATGATTGACCGAGCAGGGCCTTATTGGTCGGTGAGCTATCAATCATATTGTAAGTGCAACATTGAGTCTACCAATTCAGAAGAGTGCTGACAGGCAGCCCTCTGTCCGTGAGCTGTGTAGTCAGTTTGAAGCCCCATCTTCTCAGAACTCAGCTTGCCCGCATTCTAAATACACAAAATGTGCATGTCTGTCTGCGTGACTGAATGTTTCTCTCAAATCCAGGCGATGCGGTGAGCGCAAGGTAAGTGGATTATTCTTTTTTTTTTTTACCTATCCCGTTGTCTGTCTACTTGCCCCCCACCACCACTGCCGCTTTTACCTGTGCAGGCCGCGGATTCTCAAATCAACACTTGCAAGTTTAAGACGTTTTCCTACTGTTTTTCTACTATTAGTTGGAGAGTTATTGCTTCAAACTCTAGGACTTATGGGGAAAAAGTGAAATATTTATTAAATCAAAATGAAAAAAGATCAAATTATTAAAACATTAGGATCACAGCAGTTCAAAATGAACAGCATCTTATGGCTGGGTTGATCTTACGAGGTTAATTTACTTCGATACACCAGATGTGTTGTCACAAGTTCGTGCAACCTGACCCAGATCTATTAAGCAATAGAAAGATAATAAACAGAGAAAGCCAGCAAAAGTTCTTCAAGGAGGATAAGGTCCATACAGAGGGATTTAATCCCAGAGCACTCCGTCACAAACTCTTGTTTAAAAGTCCTTCTTGTGCTCTTTATTCTTATCCCACAGTCATCACATCCTATGATGTAAATGCTTCCATAAGCTAACCAACAAGTGTTTTGTCACTGGATAATTATGTTTCAGCTAACTGCCTTAGGGCTGCCATCAATATCACAATTTATTTCACTAGCATCTAGTTTATGTAGCAACACGTTCCTGAGGCACTTTAATATTCAAAGTAACTGATCAATCCAAAAATGTAAATATTTAGGTAAGCCAAGCGGGAAGGTACTCCACATCTATGTAAATCCAATTTATTTCTGTGATATTGTCATATATTAATATATAAGTGCGTTAGCAACTGTTACTGCTTAAGCTAGATGTTAATGGCTTGAATAAGTAATATTGGTGTCAGCCCTGAGGAAGTCAATTGGAATATAATTTTCCAGTGATAAAACAAGTGTTGGCTAGCTTATGGCGGAATTTACATCATAGTATATGATTACTGAATAAAGAACACAAGAAGACCTTTTACACAAGAGTGTGACTGTCTTGTGAGTGTTCTGGGATTAACTTCCTCTGCTACTTTGTAGCGATTTATCAATTGCTTGCTGTAGGGGGCATGACCGTGGCAGTTTCATAGATGGCCGCAACTCAGTGAGGCTCCAGTAGCAGTGAGCCCATACAGGACAGCATCGTCGGCTACATTATGTCAGCTGGGGAAGGCTAACATCCCGGAACAGCGTACCAATCTGGAGGCCCACCTGCCTGCGATTTGATGGCCCACTGTGACCAGCAGACCAAGTAGCCAGCCAGTGCCAGGGCGGCCCAGCCTGCTTTGGAGGTCATGCGGCGACAGAGGCTGCAGGCGAGCCTGAGGCAGGGGCCATCCAGTCCCGCTGGACTTGCCTCGGCGCTGGCCTGACACCGTGAGGCTGTCAGAGGGCCTGGAGAGTGAATATCGGAAGGCTTGGTGACCCGGGTGGACCTGAGAAGAACCCATGGGTGCCAGTACTGCACCTGCCAACCCGAACATTGGAGGAGGTCGCAGCTGGCGCATCGCAGGAAAAAGATTGTGGCTCGGGTGGTGCCAAGCAGGCGCTGGATACACCTAGGCCAGCGGGGGCGGCTGTGAGCCCTCCACAAGACGACCTGCACCAACTAGCATCTAAGGAGATGCAGGGAGAGGGCGACACCGGTGAATAACACTAAGAACCACCGCTAGGTGGACAGCCCCTCCCCCACCCCATTACAAGCATGTGGTGGGCCTTGGGTGCTCTTCAAGGCCTCACGATTGAGGCAGAGCTTTGATCTCAGCCCCGTACAGACCCATGCCACAGTCCTTCTGAAAGCTAGGGTTTTTATGAACTAGGAAGTATGGCGCTCTGCCGAGTATGCGTGTAGTATGTTGGATATCTATTACAAACGGTGCAGACAGGTACGGGGAAATACCCAATAACCCCTAAGTGTGTGTAGGACGGATCCTACACAAAGCTATAAAAAAATGTCCTGTGCACACGTTACAGTTCTTTGATGAAAGTTCATCTGATCATGGGCGTTCCGAAAGGATTATCATTAAAGTTCAAGTAGGTCTGTTCTTTGGCTTTATTCTTTGTAACATGAAAAAGCAACCAGCCAACACATGTTTCGTCACAAAGGGAATGTATCCCGCAGCTTCTTCAGGGCTTGGAATGATACACTAAGTTGTGTAATCAGTCAGTGCTACATTGTTTATAAAGTTGGGAGCGGTTAAGCTCCTCATCTAGTTTGGTGAAAACAAATCACCTTAAACGTGGAAACCCTAAACATGATACACAAACAAAAACAAAAAACGTAAGTGACAATGTGATACTTGACAGATTGAAAGTGCGACAGCAATAATATGAAAACATTTTCTAGTGATGCAACCTGAAGTGCCTATTACTGAATATTGTGAGGCCCATATATCCCACTTCAGTTGAGTAGTGAGTAGTAATTTGGAGGTATATAATGGTGGAGGTACAGCGCTGCGCATATATTTATAAAGGATTGCCATGCGGTCAGTATAAGTGAAATGCCACTTGTACTTCATGTGAGTGGTTTCATTGAGATCTAACCTGACAGGGTAATTAAAGGAACCTTAGTTAGGGAATACTAAATAAACATGAAAAAAGGAGGCCAAGTGATTATATAGTGTGATCAAAAGGATTATGGCAAAGGCCTCACCGCTCCGCCGGTATTAATTCCGACTCGGCTGGCCAATTTGAGAAGTAAATTGTAGAACCGCAAACGTCTTAGGCGGTGAGTATCGTCAAAAATCACCTAGCTGGATAACGAGGTGGATTAGTGAAAAGTAAAATTAGAGGCGTAGGATAAATACAAGATATCTTGGCAACCACAGAAGGAGTTAGTAGTAAGATCTTACCTTACTTATGGTGATTATGTTTGGGGCCGTGCCAATAGAAACGAGGGCGGTGAGTAAACCGCTCTATTCGTTTAAGCGATCTGAAAAGCAGGTTGCTGCCCCAGGGGGAAGCCCGGTCGGCAGACCAGTCTTCCCCTGGGTTATTCGCGTGAGACCATTAGGACAGGGTGTAGTTAGGGGGTGAGGGGGTGGGTTTAGGGGGTGGGATTAGTGATAGGGTTTATAGAGGGCAGGAGAGGAAGTTCCAGCCTCTTTCTGCCCTCAGCGCCATTAAGGAAGGGTCGAGTTAGTTTTGAGGAGTTTAGTCAGGATAGTGCAGGGTTTTTACAGCTAGTAAGCCCAATCGGTCGATGGGGGCCGGTATTTAGTTGTCGGTGGATCTGGGGACCTGGTTGCGCTTAGCGGTTGCCACGCAGCGCCCTTGTGAGGCAATCACACCGCTCCCACCCCCACCCCTCCCACCCACCTTGTTAGTGTTTCCACGGTGCCTGGAAGCCGGAGCAAGCCTCCCAGTGATGGCGGAGCCTGACGCGTCTGCAGTGCGGGCAGCCCTGTAGCTGTTGAGCCGGGCTGGGAGATCGGATCTCCTGCGGCCTGGAGTTTTGGAGCAGGCGTGGGTTGGGATGACCTGCACGCCCCGGTCCGCATCTGCAGGTGTTGCTGCGGCGGTGGCGGTGTGTCATGAGGAGCTACCTCCACCCAAGAAAGGTACGTCTGGGCGGGACAGGGGCCTGCAATTGACGAAGCCGGCAAAGCACGGGGGACAGCGTGAGAGCTTCCCCCCACACACTATATTGGAGGAGCCCGCCCCTGTCTTGATGGCAGGGACGGTGGCATTGGGAGTGAGTGCAGTAGGGCCTCAGCAAGGACCTGGGGAGAGGCCTCTGGGAGCGCTCTCTGCACAGCCAAGGCAGTGGAATTGGAAGGCCAGGCATTGGAGGAGGGTGCCTGGGGAGAACCAGTTCAGGATGATTTTACTCTGCTCCTGTCTGGCAGTGAGTCAGTGGGGGGGAGGAAGGGGACTGGGATGGGATGCCTGTGGATCTCTCTGCTGGGGCGGGCAGGGGGCCGGTTCCCATGGGGGGTGGGGGGCAGGGCCCCCGGAAAGTGGTCTCAGTGCCACGCCCTTTAGAGTCAGCAGGCAGCAGTGCCCCCGGCCCTTCCCGGGGGCAGAAGTCCAGTGACCTATGCCCTGGGGCCCCCGAGGATAGATGGGTGGGCATGTCCCTAGAAGAAAGGATTCGGATCAGTGCCGCATCATTCAGGAGACTGAACTTAAGTGGCAGGAGTTGTGTGTGCTCAGAGGCATGGTCCCCTGGGTGGGGCCCAGGGGATGGGCCCCCTGCATGTGGTTTGGAGGTGAGAACGGGGCCAGAGCCAGACCAAGGGGCTTCTGGGCCCTGAGGAAAGTGGGTTTGGGTGGATGAGACTAGCCCCCCGTGGTCGGGTGTAGGGACGGCTGCAACGGCTTCGAGACCTGATGGCGCTGGGACCCCCTCAGGCTTAGTCAGTCTGGGGGGGGCGCAAGCCAGCAGTGGAGGCTGGCAAAGGTAGGGGTGGGCTGGCTGGGCGCAAGACGGCCCTTAGACGCCGGGCAGAAGCAGCAGGGAGGTCCACGGCAGCCTGCCCTCCATCGAGGGAGCGGGCATCAGCAGCTCCGGAGTGTGGTGAAGTGTCTGGTGTTACAGGGAAAGGTGTGAAGAGAGCAGTGCGGGAGGTGCTGGGGTGCCTGTTGATGAGGAGCATGAGGAGCAATTGGACTATGATGATGACAGTGATGAGCAGGAAGAGGGTGAAGTGCGGGACAGAGTGGATCGGGGAGGACTAAGGTGGTAACGGGATGGCTTGGTGTTTTGCAGGCACCACAGGCCACCACCAGCGGGAGCAGGAAGGCAAGCCAGAAGACGGCTGACGCCAGAGGAAAGGAACGAGAGGCACCTACGAACCTGTCAGGTGAGGGTGCCTGGTGGGAGGTTTGGGATGAGGCCCACTCAGGGGGGGCACAAGAAAGCCTGCCGGTTGGTGGGTGTTGGGGAGGGGTCTGTGTGGGACCCGGGGGGGTTTGCCAAGATGGTGGTGGTACCCGCAGGGGAAAAGCAACTGGTTGGAGCTGGAGTTCAGACAGACAAGACAGACAACCAGGATGGCAAGGACGATAAGGGTGATGACAAACATAAGAAAAAGCTACCTTATATGGGTTTGGCAATGCCACTGGGTTCGCATTTGTCTGCAAAGACTAGGTCTCGGATTTGGAAGCATGAGTATGTCGATGTGTTCAAGTTGTTACGTAGGGAGATCCAGGCCAAAGAGGGTTCCAAGGAAGAAGAGTGGGAGCTGACTAGGCGACCGAGGGTGCCGATTAATATGGAGAATTGGACGTCAGCATTTCTGATTTACGTGAGTATATACTGAGAGAAACACTTAGACCGGGCTATCGCATTGCTTAAGTATATGGACATTATCCGGAAAGCACAGATGC
Source organism: Triturus cristatus (assembly GCF_964204655.1). Lineage (NCBI taxonomy): Eukaryota > Metazoa > Chordata > Amphibia > Caudata > Salamandridae > Triturus > Triturus cristatus. The sequence continues at coordinate 504,072,522 of NC_140592.1, read as the reverse complement.
ATTTTGGTGGTTTCTCGTGGCTAAGTTATGACGAGTTCAGGGCTAGGATTAACGTCAACCCTGACAAGCCATGGGGTGAGGTAGATCAGGAGCTTTGGGTTCAGTGGATGTCCTGCAGATTGGGTCAGACTGATTTGCATATGGCATGTCTGAACTGGGGTGGTGGAGCGAGCTAAAGAATGATGATGGATTAAACCCAGATCAGTTGACTGGGGGTGAGTGTTTGATTTGCTCTAACGCTCCGTCCATCATCCCCTTTGGTATCGCTTTGTTCGCCCTAAGTTGGCAGGGTATGCCCAGATGTGGGTTCCTTGCTCACTTTGCCACTGGATTCAAGATAGCCTGGCTGATGAGGGTTATGAACCCGAAACTGGTCCCAGGATGCTTGTTTCCGGTCCAGGGAAGACATGGTTTGGCAGTTCGGGCTGGACTGTTCCCATGAGGCACAAGGTCAGACTGATTTGCATATGGCCATGTCTGAACTGGGGTGGTGGAGTGAGCTAAAGAATGATGGTGGATTAAACCCAGATCAGTTGACTGGGGGTGAGTGTTTGATTTGCTCTAACGCTCCGTCCATCATCCCCTTTGGTATCGCTTTGTTCGCCCTAATTTGGCAGGGTATGCCCAGACGTGGGTCCCTTGCTCACTTTGCCACTGGATTAAAGATAGCCTGGCTGATGAGAGTTATAAACCCGAAACCGGTCCCAGGATGCTTGTTTCCGGTCCAGGGAAGACATGGCTTGGCAGTTCGGGCTGGACTGTTCCCATGAGGCACAGGGTCAGACTGATTGGCATATGGCCATGTCTGAACTGGGGTGGTGGAGTGAGCTAAAGAATGATGATGGATCAAACCCAGATCAGTTGACTGGGGGTGAGTGTTTGATTTGCTCTAACGCTCTGTCCATCATCCCCTTTGGTATCCCTTTGTTCGCCCTAAGTTGGCAGGGTATGCCCAGACGTGGGTCCCTTGCTCACCTTGCCACTGGATTCAAGATAGTCTGGCTAATGAGGGTTATGAACCCGAAACCGGTCCCAGGATGCTTGTTTCTAGTCCAGGGAAGACATGGCTTGGCAGTTCGGGCTGGACTGTTCCCATGAGGCACAGGGTCAGACTGATTTGCATATAGCCATTTCTGAACTGGGGTGGTGGAGTAAGCTAAAGAATGATGATGGATTAAACCCAGATCAGTTGACTGGGGGTGAGTGTCTGATTTGCTCTAACACTCCGTCCATCATCCCCTTTGGTATGGCTCCACGCTGTCCTCGGCATCTACACATATGGCCAGTGGCCCCCCGGTCACGTGCTGGCCTTTTCAGGCGTGCCCCGCCCAAACTGGGGCGGGAGGACAGAGCTCTTACACCAGGACAGGAGGTCAGAGCAACTATGCTGGGGCAACGGGACAGTCGCCCAAACCCACGGGGGGGTAGTACAGGTGCATGTTGGAACTTCAACAAGGGTTTCTGTTCTTGACACCCCTGCAAATTCAAGCACGAGTGCTCCAAGTGTGGAGGACGTCACCCTCTCACGCAATGTTTCTCGTTGGCCACCACATCTGAACAATGGTGGGCCACTAAAGGGCGGGGGCAAGCTGGTTCTAAGGGCTCCTACACCGGTTGACATTGAGGCCATGGGTCCATGGCTCTCTATGTACCCCGATAGGGAGGCCACATTGAGGATTCATTGGGGTTTCACGGAAGGTTTACGGGTGGGATACCAGGGCCCCCGGGAGCAGAGATGTGCGGAGAATCTGAAATCAGCAAAGGAATTGCCACTGGTGGTCACAGCTAAATTGCAGAAGGAGGTTTTGGAAGGCAGGATTGTAGGCCCATTTGACCACTGGCCGGTTGCAGATCTGATTATTTTACCGTTGGGAGTGGTGCCTAAGAAAGAGCCCGGGGAATTCAGGCTGATTCATCATTTGTCCAGGCCAGAAGGGAGATCTGTCAACGATTTCATTGCTGAGGAGAATTCTAGGGTCTTGTATGCTTCAGTTGACGATGCGATCAGTTTGGTGAGGTTGTGTGGCCAGGGGACAGAGTTGGCTAAGTGTGACATAAAGTCGGCTTTTCGCCTCCTTCCCATTCACCTTGCTGATTTCTCCCCACTGGGGATGTAGTTCAAAGGGTCCATCTCTGTTGACAAGGTCTTGCCCATGGGTTGCGCGATTTCCTGTGCTTTGTTTGAAACTTTCAGCTCCTTTCTGCAGTGGACATTTACGTGTAGAGGCGGTCATCGTGAAGTGTCGCACTACTTGGACGACTTTCTCTTTGTTGGGAGGGCAAGGTCTGGTGAATGCAGGAGGGCGCTTGGGCAGTTTCAAGTTCTAGCACAAGAGTTCGGGGTTCCATTAGCACCGGAGAAAACAGCTGGACCCAACTGCTTTCTGACATTTCTAGGCATTGAATTGGATTCAGTTGATTGGATGGCCCGGTTACCTGAGCAGAAGGTGACGGAGAAGCAGGTTTTTCTGCTGCATGTGATTGGTGAGAAGAAGAACGATCTGCGGTCAGTGCAGAGAGTCCTGGGGTTTTTGAATTTTGCGTGCCGGGTGGTGCGGTCTGGGAGGATGTTCTGCAGACGTCTCGGCATGGCCATGTCAGATGCAGTGCTCCCTCATCACAGAGTCAGGATCTCGATGGGAGTCAGGGTGGAGTTTCTTGTCTGATCTCAATGGTGTGTCGCTGGAATTTGTGGATGACAAAATGGTTTGGCAGGTGCAGATTTTCTCTGACGCCGCAGGGGCTTCTGGTTTTGGGATCTCTGGGACGGGAGGTGGTGTGCGGAGCAGTGGCCCGAGCATTGGTTGAAACAAGGCAGTAGTATTGCGTTCTTAGAACTCTTCCCACTGTTGGTTGCGCTAGAGGTGTGAGACCTGGAGTTCCAGAACAGGTCTGTATTGTTCCATGTGGACAACAGGACAGTAGTGGACTTGGTGAACAATCAGAAGGCGCGAGATCTGCGCGTGCTGCGTCTGCTGCAAAGTTTTATACTGCAATGCCTGCGTTTTAATGTGCTGTTTCGCACGCAACATGTCCCAGGTGCAAGCAATTACATTGCGGATGCGTTGTCTTGTTCGCAGTGGCAGCATTTCAGACGTCTGGCACCGGGAGCGGAGGCTTGCAAGACCGAGGTGCCGGCCGGTATCTGGGCCTTGGGGGTGAGAGTAGTGGGCCTGGTCGAAAAATCCATAGCTGACTCTACGAGGCGCTCTTACAGGCTGGCGTGGTCTGAATTCGACGTGTTTCTGGGATGGACCAGTGAGACGTGCTGTATGTCCAGTCAAGAATATGAACAGGGAGTCATTCATTTTGTTTTGGATTGCATTGATAAAGGGTTGTCTCAGACTACTTTTGCTGGAAAGTTGATGGGGATTTCTTTTTACAGCACGTTGTACATGGGGTTTGATCCTGCAAAGGCCGATTTGTTGAGTAGGGTGTTGAAAGGTTGGGGGCGTGAACGGGGCGAGGGAGGGGGGAGGCGCCAAGGGAGGTGATTACTTTTGAGTTGTTGCGGGTCTTGTTAGCCAAGTTGTCGCATTGTTGTTATGATGAGTACGAGGTGGCAGTGTTTCGTTTGTGTATGATTTGGATGTTCTTCAGGGCTTTCTGGGTTTCCGAATTGGTGGGGGCAAGGGGCAAGGCTGGTAGGGTGTAGGAGGATATGAGTTTGGATGGTGCACATCTGGGGATTTGGTTGGGTCGTTCTAAGACAGACCAGGTAGGGAGGGGCAAGTGGGAGGGGCTGCGCGAAAGCAGATGTGTGGAGGCATGCCCGGTGCAAGAGTGGGGTGACTTTTGTTGCAGAACAGAGCAGGTGACTGGGGAAATTTTTTGCCATGCTTCCAAGAAGCAGGTGACGGCTTTTCAGTTACTGGCGGTGTTGCGAATGGCTTTGAGGCGCTTGGGCAGGGACCCTGCCAGGTATTCTTTTCGTATTGGCGCGGCGACAGCGGCAGCACGCTTGGGTTGGTCCTGGGACAAGATCAGGAGCATTGGGCGATGGCAATCGTGCTGCTGTGAATGCTACATGCGCAAATGAGTCAAGTGTAAGTTGGGGGGGGGTAGGCTGAAGGGGTGAGGGAGGTGTTGTGGGGGTTTGGTTCACTGGTATTAATTTTGTTCTCTTCGTAGGTTGCATATGGGGTCCAGGAGCCAAGACGGTTACCTGGATTGTCGGACACTCGTTTGTGCACTGGGCGCTTCGAAATATGCAGACAGGCAAGTGTATGTTTGTAGCCTGGGCCTGCAGAGCAGCCACCATGAGGTGCAATGGTGGGGTAAGAGCGGGATGTGCTGGGGAGCGTTGTTGGCCTGGCTGACGAAAAAAGTGGCTTAGAGAGGCTGTCCGGACATGTTGGTTATCCACCTGGGGGAGAACGACTTAATCAAACCATCCGGCGTGTCCTTGCTACATTTGATGCAACGGGATCTTGAAGCCATGAGGAGCAATCTGGCAGGTGCCTGTATTGTATGGACTGAGTTTGTGCCGTGAAGGACTTGGCAAGGGGCACTGAAGCCCGCTACAGTTGAGAAAGCAAGGTGCAAATTGAATCGTGCGATGAGAGTTTTTTGTAGGAACGAAGGTATTAAAGTGATTGCTCATGCGGAATTGTGGCACGAGGAGCCACTGCTTTTTCGAGATGACGGAGTGCACCTTTCGCACACGGGTAACGCATACTACATGATGGAGATGAGGGATGTCATTAGTCACCTGTAGAATGAGTCTATTTGGTGCCACCGGGTTTGAGACCGAAAGGTGCACTACAGAAAGGTGGGGCAGGTAACCTCCCTTCGAGGGTTCCCTGGTTGGCAGTACTTTGGAGGGGAGTTTATGACGGGCATACTCACCCCTCCGGGAAGGGGGATGCAGGTGCATGATGGGGGTGCAGCATGCAAGAATGCGATGGCTGGAGATGCTGGAGGAGGTTGAAAGATAACTGAGGAAGTGAATGGAGGAAGGGAAGAGGTTGCGGAGTGAATTGGGAGTAACTGGAGTGGGTGAATGGCGGATGGATGAAAGATTTGAGTTGGGGATTGGTATATGTTATTGATGTTTGGTTTAAATTGTTGTTGTCAACCCTGTCCTAATAAAATGGTCTTTTATGCTAACATACAGCGTGGAGTGGTTATTGCACGATGGGGCCCCCGGGGGAAGCAAGGTTTGCAGACCTGTCTTCCCCCAGGGTATTCGCACGAGACCATTTGGACAGGGTGTAGGTAGGGGGTTAGGGGGTCAGGGGGTGGGTTTTAGGGGTGGGGTTAGTGATAGGGTTTATAGAGGGTAGGAGAGAAAGTTCCAGCCTCTTCCTGCCCTCAGAGCCATTAGGGAAGGGTCGAATTAGTTTTAACGACCCTCCCACCCTACACGTTTCAGGAGTGGGAACGGGTATGTACCCGGTTTAAGCGTGCCAGTTTAGGATAGGTTGAGTATGAGACAAACAGTACTTTGGAGGGGTGGGGAGTCTATGACGGGCATACTCACCCCTCCGGGGAGAAGGATGCAGGTGCATGATGGGGGTGCAGCATGCAAGAGTGCGATGGCTGGAGATGCTGGAGGAGGTTGAAAGATAACTGAGGAAGTGAATGGAGGAAGGGAAGAGGTTGTGGAGTGATTTGGGAGAGAGTAACTGGAGTGGGTGAATGGCAGATGAATGAAAGATTTGAGTTGGGGATTGGTATATGTTATTGATGTTTGATTTAAATTGTTGTTGTCAACCCTGTCCTAATAAAATGGCCTTTTACGCTAACATACAGCGTGGAGTGGTTATTGCGCGACATGCCATTATAGTATAGCTGAGCAGGAAAAGTGAATTCAATAACAAAGGCGTTGCAGTGGAAAGAAGGGCATGACAAAACAAGTATTCTTTACCTACAACAAGTGTGCTGAAAAGGACGGTGGCATCAGCAGGGTTCACTGTTCCAGATATGGACGACGGATTAACCCGGAAGTAACTATTTATACTGTCAACTATGTGCAAAGACTATAGCGTATGGCTCCAAGACGTTCCATGGACTAGAGCAATAGCTCTCAAGTGTCATATAGAGGGAAGAAAAAAGAAATAAACATTATTTACAAGAGAACTGTTATTTAATCTAGGCAATCACTCTAGCGCGGTATGTGCTTGATAAAAAGGCTGGAGCGTGTAGCTCTTGAACGTCCCTTAGAGGGAAAAATATTATTACTGGGGTAAGTTAATGAGGAGCGTGCATGCAGGCCGAGGTATATCAAAGACGTGTTTGTATTTCCAGTATATCTATGACTAATAAGTTAGTGCTGGAAGGAAAGGGCAGTAAAGACCAATGAAAAACAATGTGTATTTTGTCTATGACTAATACAGTGGTTGTCGATTTGTGGGTAATATGTGTGGATTACTTGTTCCTGATAGGTTATTGGATGCGTAGTGCATTATATTAAAGAGAACTTTTAGTCTTTAAAAGGTCCGTGGAATGAGATCAAAATATTGTAATAAAAAGGGCACTGTGTGAATAAGCCTGAGTTTTATCCGTGCACATCAAAGTCTCACTCTTGTTTAAAAGTCCTTCTTGTGCTCTTTATTCTTATCCCACAGTCATCACATCCTATGATGTAAATGCTTCCATAAGCTAACCAACAAGTGTTTTGTCACTGGATAATTATGTTTCAGCTAACTGCCTTAGGGCTGGCATCAATATCACAATTTATTTATGTAGCAACACGTTCCTGAGGCACTTTAATATTCAAAGTAACTGATCAATCCAAAAATGTAAATATTTAGGTAAGCCAAGCGGGAAGGTACTCCACATCTATGTAAATCCAATTTATTTCTGTGATATTGTCATATATTAATATATAAGTGCATTAGCAACTGTTACTGCTTAAGCTAGATGTTAATGGCTTGAATAAGTAATATTGGTGTCAGCCCTGAGGAAGTCAATTGGAATATAATTTTCCAGTGATAAAACACGTGTTGGCTTAGCTTATTTACATCATAGTATATGATGACTGAATAAAGAACACAAGAAGACCTTTTACACAAGAGTGTGACTGTCTTATGACGGAGGGCTCTGGGATTAACTGCCTCTGCTACTTTGTAGCTGTTTATCAATTGCTGGCTGTAGGGGGCATGACCGCGGCAGCTTCCAAGATGGCTGCAACTCAGTGAGGCTCCAGCATTAGCGAGCCTGTACGGGACAGCATTGTAGGCTACATCATGTCGGCTGGGGCAGGCTAATATCCCGGAACAGCGTACCAATCTGGAGGCCCACCTGCCTGCGATTTGATGGCCCGCTGTTACCAGCAGACCAAGTAGCCAGCCAGCCCTCCTCAGAGGTCCCGGGGCGACTGAGGCCATGGGCAAGCCTGAGGCAGGGGCCATTCAGTCCCGCTGGGCCTGCCTCGGTGCTGGCCTGACACCGTGAGGCTGTCAGAGGGCCTGCAGAGTCAATATCAGACCCAGGTGGACCTGAGCAAACCCCCTGGGTACCAGTACTGCACCTGCCAACTCGGACATTGGAGGAGGTCCTAGCTGGCGCATCACGGGCAAAAGATTGTGGCTGGTGTGGTGCCAAGCGGGCGCTAGATACACAGAGGTCGGCGGGAGAGGCTGTGAACTCTCCACAAGACGACCTGCAACAACTAGCATCCACGGAGATGCAGGGAGAGGTCAACACCGGTGAGTAACACTAAGCACCACCGCTAGGTGGACAGCCCCTTCCCCACCCCAACACAAGCACGCGGTGGGCCTTGGGTGCTCTTCAAGGCCACACGATTGAGCCACAGCTTTGATCCTCAACCCCGTACAGAGCCATGCCACAGTCCTGCCTGGAGTGATATTGGCAAAGCATATAATTGGGGAGAGTTAGTGGCAGCTTCCTAGGCGCCCCCACCCCTCTGTGAGAAAGATGGGCCGAACTGACCTAAAACAGCACAAACTCCAGTTCGATCAGATTGGGACATCAAAAAGCAACAGACCGACCTGAGACCCTGCCGAATGTGCAGTTGGTCCAGCCACAATGGCCCCGGTTGTCGACACCGAGCCCATTATGCGGGACCACAGGGCCGGCTTCTGCGCATGGATGCAAGATTTGATGCCATAGCGAACTGCTTGAACAGGTTGGGGGAGTGCCTGAAACCATGGATCACATCTGGATGAAGCAGAGGGGAAAATATCAACGCTTGAAGATACCTCAACCACAGTCCATAAATGTCTGGAGAAGGAAGAGCAGGTCCTTAAACAGGTTGCCATAAAAAGGACTTGGAGGCCCAGTCGAGGCGCAATAATATACGCATCTCAAGAAATGCGGAATCCACAAATATGGGCCGGCCAGACTCCTTTATTGAACAGCTGCATACTGACCTGTTTGACTGCACCAGCTTCTCCTCGGCTTTCTCGGTGGAGTGGGCACATCGCTCTCTCGGCCTGAGGCCTCCGGCTGGCACCCTTGGGGATCCCCAGGTCCAGCTGAATGACAAACAGACCATCCCTCCCGACTGGGACTATCTGTTGTACACTGTGTGACATGAAATATATCTCAACTCACGCTGATGTTCTTTCTTTGCATGGTTCTCCCCTCCTCCTTCATACCTCTGCAAACCTCCCTTTGCATTAGACGATGCTGATCCAATTATCAGACAGCGGTGCAATAATTTTGCAGATGGATCGCTGCCTTCTGGGTTGCCTCCATGCCCCAATGGTGTATTCCAAAAAACAAGGTTGGAGACTTTTTGTTGTTTGTTACAGCCTAATGGATTTCACTGGATGTTTTGTAATCTAGTGTGGGTAGGGGAAGGGGGCATCCTAGTTTTTTGATGGAGATGTTGTTTCAGTTTTAGTTTTTGACTACACCGTGCAAACAGTTGCAATGTTTAGTACCCCTAACAATTGCAATTATTCTGATATAAGCCTATCATTTCTCACCAATAATTCCTCCCAATGACCGACACTCTTAAGATACCATTTATTTTGTGGAATATACGTGGTATAAATAGCCCCAATGAGGGTGAACAGGTTGTGGCATATTTAAAGAGGCAAGGGGTTAAAATTGCTTACCTGCAGGAAACACACCTTTCCTCTGGCCCTAACACAACATTTGCTAAGTCGTGGGGCACACACCGTTATTTTGCATACTACAGTACATACTCCATAGGAGTATCCATACTCATACACAAAAGCATTCCTTTCCATCTTTACACATCATGAGTGGACCCTAAGGGTAGATATATTATTCTGCATGGCCTACTTGCAGACAAAGTGGTGATAATGGTAAACGTGTATGGACCCACAATAAACAACACCACTTTCCTACAGGACATTTATACTGCCATAAGCCACATAGATACCGACCAGATAATTATTGGGGGCGAATTTAACCTAACCCAATGCCTGCAAATAGACTCTACTGGTATATGCCCACTGACAAACCAAGAACCAGGGCCATACTCTGCCAGATCATTGACATGTAGGCCCTGCAAGATGCCTGGTGATTTCTCCATTCCACAGACTCAGGGTTCACCTTCTATTCCTCTCCTCACTCCATCTAGAGACAAATAGACTATTAGCTACTATCGGCAAATATAGTACACTAGACTACGGAAGTCTGTGCACTCCCCCGTACACTGTCTGACCACAGCTCGGTTAAAATATGTTTCTATATCCCTAGTTCCCTGGAGATGCCTTGCGTGATCTCGTATTCAAGGGAGAGGTGCATAAAGCAGTGGTGGGTATGTTACTACACAAGCCACACTTTGGGAGGCCTTTAAGGCCTATATCTGTGGGATAAGCATCTCTAATCAATTCGGTATCAGAGATCAACTGAGGCGTGTTGAATCTGACTTGCAGGCCTTGGATTCGACTGGGGTCTCAGATGGTAACCTGCAAATTCATGACAGATCCTGCCTAATGTCAGAATTCAATGCACTAGCCGACCGAGAAACTGCTTACACGGGGAAGCATACTGAAGCGCATAAATACGGGGAGGGTGAGAGGCTGGGCAGAACATTAGCTGGGATACTCAGATCCAATCGAGCGACGGCATACATAACTGAGATATTAACAGACACGGGCACATGAGTGCTGGGTACTGAAGGGGTAAAAGACACATTTTAAAATTACTGTAAGCCTCTACACTCATCCCGGACCCTTACTGCCCCGTCAGAGCTCTTTAGCTTCTTAGAACGCATAGCAGTGGTATGGCTAACCCATAACCAGCAGCAGTGAGCCCCTCACCTTGGACAAAATCAAAGAAGCCATAGAGACCCTAGATGGCTCAAAGGCCCCCGGTCTACACTGCCTGACAGGTGCCTTCTATAAAGCTTTTAAGGACCAACTGGCTCCACACCTTTTCACAATGTCTAATGAGGCCTTAACCTCTGGCACATTACCACCCACATTACAGGAAGCAGTACTCACTTATGCTATTGAAGCCGAGCAAGATTTTAAAGAGAAGTGACCTCTATGACGGCCCATATTTCTTTCTTATCCTGGCAAATACTCTAATTAAATCTTAATAAACATGCGCACCTACAGTGACGACCCATAAATACAATGTATACACACACAATTTTTTACTTTTTATCTTTGTTTATTTTGTTTGATAAGCAAGAGCATTTTTTTGTATCAAAAAGTGATTATAAACATTTCATTTCAGTGTTATAATTTCTAATAATTCCCAAATATACTGAAAAACAAATAAGTGCAATTGGACAAAATATTAGACATATCTAAAATGACATAAACACAAAATATTTGGCCCCTCGAAAATATGAATGTAGGGATTTAAATGGCCTATCGAGGGGCCAAATATTTTGTGTTTATGTCATTTTAGATATGTCTAATATTTTGTCCAATTGCACTTATTTGTTTTTCAGTATATTTGGGAATTATTAGAAATTATAACACTGAAATGAAATGTTTATAATCACTTTTTGATACAAAAAAATGCTCTTGCTTATCAAACAAAATAAACAAAGATAAAAAGTAAAAAATTGTGTGTGTATACATTGTATTTATGGGTCGTCACTGTAGGTGCGCATGTTTATTAAGATTTAATTAGAGTTTTTGCCAGGATAAGAAAGAAATATAGGCCGTCATAGAGGTCACTTCTCTTTAAAATTTTGTTTTTTCCCCCCTCTTGAGCCTAAAAGACTTTTTGGGGAAAACCTTCTCTTACATATTGAAGCCAAGCAAGGACATCACCGTCTGGACTTCGCATCGGCCTCCCTCGCTTCTCAACCTAGATGATAAAATACTGGCTAAAGCCCTAGCTACCTGCCTAGCTCTACTTATGGAACAACTGATATCCCCAGTACAATCCGGGTTTGTCCCTCATAGATCAACCTCATTTAATCTCCGTACAATATTTGCTATACTGCATAGAATATCCCCGACAGTTCCGGCAGTGGTTGCCCTTCTAGATGCCGAGGAAACTTTGACTCCCTCAAATGGCCCTTCCTGATGGCGATCCTGCAGAAACTCAGGATCCATCCTCCTCTCATATATTTAATTCAACTACTATACTCTGTGGCATCGGCCTGTGTGTGAGTTAATGGTTCACTTTCTGAATTTTTCACCATTGCCAGAGGCACTACACAGGGCTTCCCCCTCACCCCCCTACTCTTCATTATAGCCATGGACCCTGTGGTCCGTCATATGCAAGCAAGCCATCTACACCGCAGCCTCCAACTGAAGCGAGGGCCGCTGCTGTTTCATTATCTGCCAATGACATCCTTCTTTTCAGCAGACACCCTGCCGACAAACTCTCTCCCCTGGTCGAGGAGATAGTACGCTTCAGACAGTTCTCTGGTCAGCAGATAAATTGGGCTAAATCTGATCTCTTTCCCCTCATGGAAGCCACACAACCCGTTAAAACTGTTCACCCTATTAAATGGATAAATGACCACACAAGAGATCTCGGTATCCAATTGCATGGAGATAAACACTGAATATTACAACTGAAGTACGATCCTGCAATCGCACACCTGTAGATGCAGATTAAAAGGTGGATTAAACTACTACTTTATATAACTGGCCAGGTAGAGATTATTAAGATGATTGTTCTCCCCCGTTTTCTGTACCTTTTCCTTAACCTTCCAATTCCACTTCCAAACTCTTTTTTCCATACCCTGAGGAGCCATCTCATTTAACTAGTCCGGGTGGGCTGCTGCCCATGAGTGAGTTCGGACACCCTTACTTTGCCATACGAGCGGGGAAAGCTAGGAGTTCCTGACTTACAACTATACTACCTAGCATCCCAATGCTAATAAGCGCATAGCTGGTATCATCCAGACGCACGTATCCCCTATCGGAAACTGGAATTAGATCAGCTGCCAGATCTCCCGCGTTCGGCAGTCCTTTCCAAAGGCATCCCACTGGCATTTTGACAATATCCAACACGTGCTGGGCATGACGTAAACTATGCCGTAAATTGGGGAGCTACCCCTCAAAAATCACCCCTGACTCCCTTAATGCGTGAACTACTAGTACAGTGTATCTAACAGCACTATAGCATCCACACTATTGGTGACCTGTTCCATAACAGCCATGTCATACAAATCACAGAAGATTCTAGATTCCAAAACATGACACCCATGCACTATTTCATATTCCACCGGCTATACCCGACATTACGTTCAAATATACTGGATTATCCCCTTGCCCCGGAGGACTTTGCACTCTAACATTGGTAATAACAAATCCAGATGGAGCCCATTTGACAACCAAACTATACCGCACAAGTCTAGCACTGAAGCCGGACACCACTGTTAGGGTCAGACATCTATAGGAAAAAGATCTAGGAATATCAATAACAGACAAAATGTAGTCATACTGCTGCACCCGAACCCAGAAAATATCCCCTAATCGTAAACATAAACTACTGCACTTTAAATTCCTACACAGGAAATATGTCATGCCACTCAATATCGCTAAATACAACACAACTAGGCCCGACCACTGCCCTAAATGCCGGGCCCCGGGGGCTGACTTTACACTTCTTACATGGACATGCCCTATCATCTCTGCCAATTGGATCGCAGTGTATTCACACACTGCGGCGATGCTGGGGTTTAATCTCCAACCCGACTCGGTAGTGGCACTCCTTGGATATACTGCAGACTTGCCCAAGTCATCTCGTAGGCTTGCCTCTATGTCCCTCTTGCTAGCTAAGTGCGAAATTGAGGTAAATTGGGGAGACGCTCTACACCCTTCCTCAGCTACCTGGCTCAAACAAATGTCTAACTGTGATAGGTTGAGCACAGACTACGCCTCCATTCAACTACAGACAGCACGGCCCACTGATATATAGCAACCACTGCGTGACTATCTCCAGACTCTGGACAACACCAGATGGGAAACAACCTTTACAACGCAACTTTTACAACGCAATGCTATTACAACGCATTTTTTACAACGCAAAAGCTTTTACAACGCATGCATTTACAACGCATACTTTTGTATGGTAAGTACTTTTACAACGCATATACCATTACAACGCATTTTTTAATTATTTTAATTTATTAGAAAAATGATGTTTGAAAAATAATTAATTAATATTTTATTATTTATATTAAATACTATATTTGAAAAATATGAAAGAGTAATTATTGAGTATAAATTATTTAATAATTAAGAAAAAATGAAAAATATGAGTAGTCTAATAAAAGATTAATACTTGAGTATTTATAAAATATGAAAGAGTATTTTTTAAGTTTAATTAAATATTTTAAAAAAGTAAAATAAATGAGTAGTATTATGAGAGATAAATACTTGAGTATTTTTTATTTCTTATAAAAAAAGTAATTAATAATATAAAAGAATTCAAAAAAGAAAGTAATTTTGGAGTATATACAAAATAATTAATTAATATTTTATTATTTATATAAAAAACTATATTTTTAAAATATGAAAGAGTAATTCTTGTGTATAAATAATTTAATAAATATGTAAAATTATAATATATGAGTAGTATTATAAAAGATTAATACTTGATTATTTTTTAAATATGAAAGAGTATTTTTATGTATAAAAAAATAAATTAAAAAATAAATAAAAAAAGTAGTATTATGAATGATTAATACTTGAGTATTTTTAACCTTCTTATTTAAAATGTAATTAATGAAATAAAATATTTTAAAAAATAAAGAGTACTTTTGGAGTATTAAAATATTAAATATGAATATTGTTAAATAAAAATTAAAAAATTAAAAAATATTTAAAATATTAATAGAGTTATTAAAAATGTATTTAACATGAAATTATACCAAAAGAATATAGAACTAAGAAAATAGAACTTACTTTAAAAAAATTCCCACGCTTTTGTATTGAAGTCTATGTGATTATTTGTCCTTCATTTATTTTGGCAGCTTAAGAAGATACAACCCGCGGAACAAGAAAAGAAGGAGCAGAAAGAGAAGAAAGAGCAAGTTTGAAAGGAAAAAGAAAATAGAGTCGAGGTAAGGAACACATTTAGTAAATTTACAAAAAAAAATAACATTTTACATGCTTAAATAACAATTTTAACAAATAAATACAGTAAACAAATAAGCTTTATTAAATATTTCTTTATTAGAACAAACATAGAAAAAACTTTAAAGTTTTATTGATTTTTTTTACATAATGAACATTTATTAGAAAACATATACATAATTTATTTACATGTATAAACATTTATTTACAGAAAAAGTAAATAAAATAGTCCTTTTTTAACATTGATGCGCGCGATGACGTCATGACGTGAACGTAGACGAAAGGCGCCATTTTGAAGAGCATCGGAGGAGGAAGCAGCAGGAAGCTGATCTGCGTCCAGGTAGGAAACATTTACACTTTTATTTATAGATAAAACCTTTAATAAAGATACATATATAGTAAGAAAAGAATAAGGAGAGGTTGCGGAATAACTAATTGATGTTGAAAATGTTTTAAAACATGTCCACATTTATGTCATTAATGTATGCCTATGTCGGGTCGCGAAAATGTATTGGTTCATTAAAAAATAAAGTAACTGTAAAATTAATTTAAGTTACTGCTAAGAAAGTTTATTACATAACTTCGGAACCAATACTAATGATTTATATCTTCATTTTTAAGAAAAAAAAATGGCGTATTCGTCATTTTTTAAAAAAAAGATTGATATTAATATTGTGTTTATGCAGCAATGTGCATTTTGGAAAATGGATTGACTTCTGAAATTTTGAGTAGTTGGATTTTTTGTGGATTTTAAGGGTGGTAGTTACTTATGAAGTTTTCTGATAATTATTTACTGGCGTTTGGTTTTAGAAAAATTGTTCGAATATTATGGAAAAGTAGATTTGGTAACATTGGTGGTTTAGCAAAAAATGAAGATTGGAAAAAAAATAAAATAATTAGGAGACCCGACTTTTAAATTTGAAAAAATATTTGAAAAAACATTGTATACCAATTGTAATTAAAGGATATTTACATTTGAAGCAAAGCAAGAAAGTAAGTACAAAACTAGTTTTAGAAAGAAAGAATGTTAGAAAGATTTTCCAGGTAGTCTATAGCCACACACAACGAAAATTGTTGTAATATAGCCAATAGTCTCTCAGACATTTCCTTAGTTTTGACAGTTACTCGTGGGTTTAGACTACCTGCAAGTGTTTGGGCTAGTCTCATTTCTTGAAAACTTTGCGCCTTCTTCAAAGTTTCCAAGAAAGAGTAGAAGTTTGGATGAGGTTTGCCAATTGTATGGTTGAAGGAGTTATGCCATCCCTCAATGGCATTGTTTGTTTTTGCTTCTCCCTCTAAACAGCTCGTGTAGCAGTTCCACCACTCCACATGGAATCGTGGCTTCCTCCTGCGACCCGATCTGCTTAGGTGCCCAATCCATGTGTCCTCGAAATAATTTAGGATGGGTGCCAATTTCTCTTCATTACTTGTATAATAAACAGATTCTATAATAGCAGTGTAGTACTCGTCCACACTATCGGGAGGAACAAAACAAAGTGCTGTTAATTTTTTTAGTTCAAACTGTAGTTTGCTATCACGACAATATTCTGCAACTAGGGATGTTTTTTGTAATTTACGCCAAAAAGCCTGGGAAAAATGGAAAAAACATCCCTGAATTTGGGTATCCGTGTACGTTTTATTGATCACATTGATCATGCTCAATTCAAAATCAATAATTATTTTCCTAGGACTTTGAGATGTTTTACTTTTAATAACTGATAAAAGTTCAGAGTATGTTGCAGAAGTCTTATCAGGTAGCAAACTATATACTAAGGGAATTACATTATTGTTAATTTTTGCATGTATAGTGTAAATTTGAGTGAAAGGATGGGGTGTACTTTTAAACGTCCCATCCATCATCCAAATTTCACTATTTTCTAACTTTGCAAGGTTACGTGGGGTACTAAAAATGAGAATTCGTTTCTGAGGGTTTTGGTTGTCATGCAAAAGGAAAGGTTCATCAGAAAAAGAAATAAAAAGATCATGTGGAATTCTAATATCAGAAAAATAATGTGGTGTGGATAATTGGATGTTACTTGCCTGCTTTTGTCTTTGAATAATTCGTCTCAAATTAGGAATTATAGGCATGTTACTAGCAACATGACTGGGGACATGCTGTGCAACCTCTCTTAAAATGGATCCTGTAGAATCATTGGAGGTGCTTGCAATAGCTTTCATTTCATTAACAGTTTCTCTTATTTCTACCTCCATTGCAGAGGCAGAGTGGTTATGTTCTGTTGTTTTCAAAACTAAATTATCAAGTGTAACCGCTCTGCCACTGCAATGGATAGTGTAGTATTGCACACACCTCCAATGATTTCTAGGAAAACTTATTCTTTCCTTACTATATATGTATCCTCCATGGTTTAATACATTTTTTCCTTTCCTGGATTTAATGTATTTTGCTGCTTCAAGACTAGACATTATCTGAAAAGAAAAGAGAAGAAAAACAAGGATGTAAAAGTAAATACTAAACCTCTATTGTTACCCCTACACCATCCAACACTTTCCCTACTGCTGCACCCTCCTGGAGTTAGAATAGTAAATTATACCCCTACAACATCCAACACTTTCCCTACTGCTGCAACTTCCTGGAGTTAGAATAGTAAATTATACCCCTACACCATCCAACACTTTCCCTACTGCTGCACCATCCTGGAGTTAGAATAGTAAATTTCACCCCTACACCATCCAACACTTTCCCTACTGCTGCACCTTCCTGGAGTTAGAATAGTAAATTATACCCCTACACCATCCAACACTTTCCCTACTGCTGCACCTTCCTGGAGTAAGAATAGTAAATTGTACCCCTACACCATCCAACACTTTCCCTACTGCTGCACCTTCCTGGAGTTAGAATAGTAAATTTCACCCCTACACCATCCAACACTTTCCCTACTGCTGCACCTACCTGGAGTTAGAATAGTAAATTGCACCCCTACACCATCCAATACTTTCCCTACTGCTGCACCTTCCTGGAGTTAGAATAGTAAATTATACCCCTACACCATCCAACACTTTCCCTACTGCTGCACCTTCCTGGAGTTAGAATAGTAAATTTCACCCCTATACCATCCAACACTTTCCCTACTGCTGCACCTACCTGGAGTTAGAATAGTAAATTGTACCCCTACACCATCCAACACTTTCCCTACTGCTGCACCTTCCTGGAGTAAGAATAGTAAATTATACCCCTACACCATCCAACACTTTCCCTACTGCTGCACCATCCTGGAGTTAGAATAGTAAATTTCACCCCTACACCATCCAACACTTTCCCTACTGCTGCACCTTTCTGGAGTTAGAATAGTAAATTGCACCCTTACACCATCCAACACTTTCCCTACTGCTGCACCTTCCTGGAGTTAGAATAGTAAATTGTACCCTTACACCATCCAACACTTTCCCTACTGCTGCACCTTCCTGGAGTTAGAATAGTAAATTGTACCCCTACACCATCCAACACTTTCCCTACTGCTGCACCTTCCTGGAGTTAGAATAGTAAATTTCACCCCTACACCATCCAACACTTTCCCTACTGCTGCACCTTCCTGGAGTTAGAATAGTAAGTTCTTCCAACTGCAACCCTTATTTTATGCATCTTGGAATTTTATTAAAATTAATAAGTAAATGGTTTGGCTAACATATTGATGGTTTTAAAACAATGTTGTTTAAAAATACCTTGTTTTTTTGGGATTCCTTTCCTTGGTGAGGTTTCTGCTGTGGTATTGGCCTGCTGGCTGGAGTTTTCAGTTATGTGTTGGACTGAATTTTACAACAAAGTTGAAAACAATTGTCTGGAAAAATTAAAAAAAAAAAAAGAAAAAACTGAACGTTGGTGACAAATGCAAATTTTGATTAAATTTTTGAAATGATGACATTGTATTTAACTATTACAACATAACACTTTCCCTACTGCTGCACCTTCCAGGACTTAGAATAGTATATTGTACCCATACACCATCCAACATTTTCCCTACTGCTGCACCTTCGTGGAGTTAGAATAGTAAATTATACCCCTACAGCATCCAACACTTTCCCTACTGCTGCACCTTCCTGGAGTTTGAATAGTAAATTAAACCCCTACACCATCCAACACTTTCCCTACTGCTGCACCATCCTGGAGTTAGAATAGTAAATTTCACCCCTACACCATCCAACACTTTCCCTACTGCTACACCTTCCTGGAGTTAGAATAGTAAATTGTACCCCTACACCATCCAACACTTTCCCTACTGCTGCACCTTCCTAGAGTTAGAATAGTAAATTTTACCCCTACACCATCCAACACTTTCCCTACTGCTGCACCTTCCAGGAGTTAGAATAGTAAATTGTACCCCTACACTATCCAACACTTACCCTACTGCTGCACCTTCCTGGAGTTAGAATAGTAAAAGGTATGACTATTATATTGTGGAATTTATAACAGTGTAAATTTAAAATACCTTTTCCTTTAGCTGATTGTTTTCTTGGTTTCTTGGTACTGCTGGCTGCAGGTTTAATTTATTTGTTTTAGTGATTTAATCCACAAAGTTGCAACCGATTGTCTGTGAAAATGAAAAAAAAAAATTAATAGTTAAAGCAACTTTGACAACGTTGGTTAAAAAAAAAAATGAGACCAATTGATTGTAAGTCTGATATTTTATTTCACTGTAACTACATCACATATCATATTTTCCATGGTGCTGCATCACACTTGAGTATGAATAATAATTGGTACAGCAAAACATACTACACTTTCAATACATTATGAACTTAGAGTAGTAATGGATACCCCTACACCATCACTCAATTTCCCTACTGCTGCACATTCTGGGACTTAGAATAGTAATAGTTACCCCAGTACCATGAAACGATTTCTCTAATGCTGTACCTAACTGCAGTCATATTAGTTATTGTTACCCTTGCACCATCGCATAATTTCATTTATGATGCAGCGTTAATGTTAAAAAAAAATAATATTAACCCCTTTACCATACAACACTTTTGCTAATGCTAAAAATATATTTTTAAATTAAAAGAATTACAAACAAAAAAAATAATAATTTACCTTCACAATAGCAAAGGTGAGTCGTTTACGTTGAGGTGAAGGAAAATTAGGGAAACGATATCTTGTTATTCATAGAAAAACAACTTTCTGTTTTAGGAAAAACAAGTAGATGTTTTAAGTTGGTATATATTAAAGTTTCTTTAGTGAAAAACAATTTGAAACAGTACATTTTATAAATTAATAAAAATATTTTTAAAACATATTTTGTATGGAAATAAAACATGATTTAGGACAAAACAAGGTGTTAAAATATATTAGTTACTTACTAGTAGTTGCAAAGTAACAATGCTTCTCCAAAGGATTGCAGTGTTCTCTCAGTCGAGGTCACAATCTAGGTGTCAGAGGGTCAGGTTTTTACGTCTGGTCTCTCTGGTAGTTGATAATCAACTGATTGCAAAATGGTGTCTTCCTGGTATTTATAAGTTTTAGTCAGTGTCACTATTAATTTTTTTTAAAACAGCGTTCGTTGTGTTTTTTAGTATATTTTATTTTGCTGTGAAAAATGATAATTTAAAAAATCATTAAAAGATGTATTGTTTTCATTTATTTGCTCCGTTTTGGCATCCATTTTGGAACATGTCTTTTGCTATTGTTTTCATAGAAAGTGTTGTAGGACAAGTTTTAGAAGTGAGATGGATAAAATGGCGACTATGTGTATGTGTCTTCTGTTTTACTCCGTTTACTTATTTTCTGATATATTCATGATTTAAATGTGTATGAAATGTTGTTAAATTTTTCGTTATTTGTGTAAAACTTTGAAATGTGTGAAAACGGATTTTTTTGGGGAAATGGGAGTATTAATTTTAATACTCGAATATTAATGTTAATACTCGAGTATTAATTTTGTAATGCATTTCAGTTAATTTACGTACAGTTTTTCTCCACATTTTAATACACTTCCCCACCCTAAAACCCCTAATTTCCCTGCATCCCGTGCCAGATTTTATTGAACTTTTTATTAAAAAATTATTTTTTTCGCGTTGTAATGGTATGCGTTGTAATGGTTTTCGTTGTAACAGCACTTTTAAGTATTTTAATAAGTTTGGCATTGTAAAAGTCTTCGTTGTAAAGTATAGCGTTGTAGTAGTGTTTGCGTTGTAAAAAATGCGTTGTAAAGGTAGGCGTTGTAATAGCATGCGTTGTAACGTCATACATCCACACCAGATGAACCGCAAGACTGCCACCCCTCCACTACTGGACACTTCATAAATACTAGTCCATACCACACCATCAATACCCCCTCGCGCCACTCTACATTCTACAAATATGAACTAACAACACCAGGACAGTTATCTCTTATTGTATGCTAGCTTACTGTGTGATTTCATACGCACTTATTTCAGGGAGATAGAACTTCTGCGAATCAAAGCTTGACAAATATGTTTGGTACTTGTTGGCACATGTATTTGCCTGTATTTGTAAAAAACTAATAAAAAAGTTTTAAAAATATTGCTGGTTGTAGGCTGTTGGGCTCTTGTACATGTGAGCAACAAATAATCATGCAGCGCAGCAGGTCATTTTGCTGCACTGTGACACAGGGAAAGGGCAGGAATTTGCCATACCAAACAATATATGGCACATTCCTGTCATTTCTAAGCTCTGGTGCATTATGTGCTGCCTAGTGCCAATGCAGCCACCCTTACACCATGGTTCAGCATTGCCAGCATTGTAAACAGGATTGTTTTTGCACCCAAAAGCAATCCCATGAGGCATTTCCTCTTTCTTTGGTGGTACAGAATGCAGTACACATAAAAGGAGAAAAAGTAGAAATAAAGATATTTCGCCTTGTTACGCCTCACCTGGTAAAGCATAGCATTTTGACGCATTCCCAGGTCTACCAGTAATGGTAAATCTGGGAATGAGCCAAAATGCATGGGCGGATTCGTGGAAACACCCGCGCTCCACCCATGGAACGCCGCCCTGGAGCAGAGTAACTTAACACAGTGATTAGCACTATGTCGCCTTCCTCTAGGTTTATCAAGCTAAGCAAGGCCTCGCAATGTGGTCTTATATAGCTTGATAAGTCAAGCTTATGAATTTTGTCACTCTTGTGCCCCGCTGTGTGGCGCAAGAGCAACACAAATCTTTCATAAATATGCCTCTAGGTTTATTGCTGTTCTCTGCAGCTTGGATGCCGTTGTCAGTTTCAGTTTGACTTGGGGGGGTGTTACTTTTTGTATCAGTGTGCACTTGGAGACACTTTCAGTCTCATTTGGTATCAGTTACTTTGTTTGTATATCGGTTGCAATTCCGTATCTTTTTTAAACAAATTTGTTTTAAAACATGTGTGGTCTAGGTGCAAGGTTTTGGTTCAGCACTCAAGTTTTAATGTCTCAAGCCTTGATGAGGGTTGTAAGATTTCAGAAAAATTTTGTTTTCATTTTCTTTGTTCCATTTTTATTTTGCAAATGTTTATTTGTGCATTCAATGTAAAAGAAATTTGTAGTTAAAAATGTATAGCTTTACAAAGAGGTTTTTATCCTTTACTATATGGTTGTTATATACCAAATAACTTTGCCGGGGAACTTAGTGGCTACAGAGATAACAAGCTCCTCAGAGGGTAACAAAATAATGAAAAATAAGCTTGTGGTTGTGCAGGATGATATTCAGGAGCATGATATAAGTTTGCTAATGGTTCAATTCTGCATACTGATAGGAATATGACTGGTGGTCATGAAAAATAATTCACTGCCATTTCTGATATATATTTGTATGATATACAATGATAATTGATATGATCAATATGATAATCCTAATATGGTGAAAGGTTTGAAAACAGAGAAACAACAAACTTTTATTTAGGGTGCTGAGAGAAATCCTATATTCGGCCCCATGATAATTCATTACCCCATTTTATCGGAATGATTTCCCCCTCTATTGGTGGATGACTATGTTAAACAAGGATTAGGAGTTCCATGGATAAAGCAATCAAGGCTTGAACGAAGGCTGAGAGTCCTATTCCCTCTCTTTCAGATAAGGTGACCGTTACCTCTGTAATTGATCTTAAACTTTTAATCTCTTTGAGCAGTGGAAGCAAGGATCCCAGGAGGGGAGTTGTCAGCATCTGGGCATCCTCACAGGACTAACTTTTGGGCCATTTAGGCCCTTTAACTAAGATATTATGCTTGTTTGAACTGGCTAACAATCTGGTAAGCCTTTGGATCTGGAGGTAGTCTCCAAATGTGTCCAGAGGGCAGTTTGCTTTCTGGGCGATGCAACTTTAGGGTTGTCTTACAAGAGGAGAAATCGATTGCTCTTGACCCCAAACAAGGGAGACCCAAGGTATACTTTCCCTTACCTCTGTGAGGGCAAGGAGCAGGATAGTCTTGTTTGTACAAAATTGGGAGCTAATGTTAAAGGAACTATGGGTTTTGCAGACAATGCCAGAGTTCAGCTAGGATTTCTATGAGATTCAGGTACAATGCAAGCTTCTTACCCTAATACAATCCTCACAGGAGATTGTGGAACTGATTTCTGTGGAGGTCTAGGATTTGTTGACATTTGTTGGCATTAAATGTGTTATAGACATCCCTGGGTATTTGTCAGCAATATTTTTCTAGTTCAGAACAAACAAACAAAAGTACTGGCAAGTGATAAAAGTAAAAGGCCTCAAATACTTTGGTACAGGCATTCAAAATGGAAACAATCATCTGTCTCTGGGACAGCATACTTCCAGGAGACGGAATGGTGCATTTAGGATAAGCCTGTGCATAAAACTCTGCTCATTGAGTTTGCGGAATTTAGCAACTACATTCCACGTAGAACGAGGAGTTACCGATAAACTCCTCACTCTGCAATGGAGTGGTGTTTTTTTCGTTGGTGAACTCGAAATATTGTTTTGTGCACATGGGGTGACTTTCTGGGCACTTGTGAGTGCCCATGAGATTTCCTAGCCACTCACAAGCGTCCACAAGATTTTATTGCGACCAAAGAGCTCTTGCAAGATTTTCCTTCTGCAATTAGGGATTTAGGTCATGCCAGCAACTTCCAGCGTTTCTTTGGGATGTCCGCGTGAGTGAGCGCCATCGACTGTGGCAGCACTCTGGGAAAGATTCTCTCCTTGAGAAGCAGCTACATCTCCTCGAAATAGCAATTTGGAGATAAAAACCGTCCCAAATTGACCATTACATTGTTTTTTTGTACAAGGAGTCCTTTTAAAAAAAAGTTTTTTACAATAGGAGGTAAGTGCACCAGAGTCTCCAACTTTCTGTTCCTGTCCAGCAGGTTCCTCCCAGTGCTTTGTCATTCTTTGATCGCTTTTCATGTGGATTTGGAGCTGGAAGTATCACTCTCTGCATCTGCTGCATATATACCATTGGATTTAGGGACTTTGTATTTGAGATTTCATAAGTAAGTTAAGAAAAACTGTTGTATAGAGTCTTGTTTGTTTGATAGAAGGCATGCACCAAGATTTATTTACATTTTTAGTCTATTTTTAATCTTTATTGTGGTGGGGGTGTCCAGCAGTTTCAGTAATGGCCTTGTTAGTTTTTTTGCAGGTACTTTTTCTTCTTTTGTAAAGGAAAAAGGTTGCACCGTTTAGTACATGTTCTCCATGTTCTTTCAATTTATATAAATTTTTAATATTCACTTTCTTCACTATGTGGCCTAGTCTGCCAATGGGCCTTCCAATCAGTAGGCCCAGTACTAGTCATTGGTGCAGGGAACAACAGTTTCTGTGGTGTCTGTTGAATTGAAACATCATTTAGGCCATGGATGGCATAGGATTAAAATACAAAATGTGTCTTTTGTGATATTTCACATTTTTTTCTTCCTGCAAACAGTTTATAGGTGGGGTGATGCCTTTGAAGGATGTGTGTTGCTGTAAACAAATTCAGGCCAGTTACTTTTTGTTTTTTGGCAGAGTTAATGCTGTGTTCTCAATGTTACAATGTCCCCTTTGTGTGGCCAGGGTATGACTGTGAGTGTGTTTACCATAGTCCACCATTTGTCTTTGTTCCCCATGTCATGTGGCCAGGGGCCATTTTGAATAGTCAGTGCATGTGTTCTTTGTTTGTGGCCATGCCATGCCTCCTTGCTCGCTGTTTGACAATGTTTTCATGGCTATTTTGTGTAGCCAGCCACTGTGCTTTTGCCATAGGCCTGCATGTGTTCTTTGTTTCTGACCATGCCTCCTTGCTGGTTGTTTGACCATGTGATCGGTAGCAACTTTGTGTAGGCAGCCAGTGTGATCTTGCCATAGGCCTGCATATGTTCTTGTGTGGCCATGCCTCCTGCTTGTTGCTTGTTTGACCATCTGGATGGCGGCCATTTTGTTTGTTTTGCTTGTATTTTTTTTGTACCACTCCTTGCCACCCAAATCCCGGGTTGATTCAAATTCAGTTCTCATTGCAGTAGTAGTCCCCTTCCCCTAGTACATCAGCAATTATATTTTTGTAATTTTTATTTTTTTGATAATGTTTTAATAAACATTTTTGGTTTTTTTCAAAATAATTGTTCAATTTCTTTTTATGTTTTAATTTATTTCATATTTTTGGAAAAGTTTTTTTTAAAAATTATTATTATTTTTGTTAGTTTTTATATATTTTTTTTCTCATTTTCTTCAGCCCCATGTGCTATCAGCGGTGCACAGCCGCACAACAGCATTCATTTCCTAAGTATTATTTAATTGTCAGTTTTCTTTTGTCTGAGTGCCAAAAACCAAATTCCCAACTTGATGCACATAATACAAACAGTTAAATCTGTGTGCTGTGGCTCTTTTTTATCCTTTCTAAGTGTACAGGAAAGTTTACGTTGGTGTGGTTTTACAAATGGAATGAATACACTTATTGTTAATTATTTATAACTTAAGTAACCACACTATATGATACTACTAATTCAACTGCAACAACGCCACATTTCACTGTTTTTTTCCTGCTTGTTTGCTCTTAGGTGCACAAGAGGAGAGACATAACTCACAGTACTGCCAGACGGAAGGCCTGTGCATGTTGTGATGTATGACCACACAACACGGACATCTCTTCAGTTTGTGAAGCTAAGTGCAACTGGCAACAGACAGCTTCAAGATGGCCCCAAAGAAAGGTGCTGCCTAGAAAGTGGCCAGTGCGGAGGAGAAAAAGCTGATTTCTGCCACTAGCATGCCAGCCAGAACCTTTTTTGGCAAACTTATACCGGGGAGCAAGCTGGGAGCAACACCCAGCATCACTGGACACACCTCAACCTGGGCCCAAGCCTATGTATGGCACAGAGGCAGCCACTCTAATCACAAAAATGCTGACGAGCAGCGATATTGAAATTGACTTATCTATTTAGCAAAGTAGTACCCAATCATTGCAGAAAACTCAGATAAGAGGACAACAACAACCCCGGTCAGCAATAGTTGTTCCTCCCGAAGTAGGACAGTTCAGGAGATTGAGCTTCATGCTGAGGAAGTAGAAGAAGCCCCTCTTTCAGAGCATTCATTGTCTTCCAGATATCCAGCAAGACAAAGGAGAGGTACTCCATCATCTTCTTCTCCAAGGCCCCCTTCTGATGATCAAGTTTCCACTTGGATGCAGACTCAGTCTGAAACATGCCAGGAGAGGCTAGGGACAAAAAAGATTCCTGAAAGCCTTAGTTATGGATGAAGAAGAGGAGGATCAAAACGGGCCAGTCATCATAGGTGTAAGCCAAGCCCCAG
Source organism: Triturus cristatus (assembly GCF_964204655.1). Classification (NCBI taxonomy): domain Eukaryota; kingdom Metazoa; phylum Chordata; class Amphibia; order Caudata; family Salamandridae; genus Triturus; species Triturus cristatus. Next base: position 504,046,391 of record NC_140592.1, on the reverse strand, counting down.
TGGAGGCTAACATTACCCCATCTCAACCTGCTCTGAGGGATATGGCACAGATACCACCAACACCAGTTTCCAGATTTACAAAGCTTGTGCAGCAACTTATATCCTCAACCACCTCAGTAGGAGTAGGCACTGCAGAGAGGCAAACATCAAAACACCCACCTACCACCACTTCAGCTGACATTTGCAGTAGCACCATTGTCAGAAAGTGACCAACCCAGTTTGGTATTGGACCTCCTCCCTTTTTCTTTTGTTGAAGGAGTAGGTTTTCTGGAATTTACAGCGACCATCTGCCGGTCCTATTTTGCCAGAGTTGCTGTTCCAGCACTACATTACAATGTGCTGGAATTGGTTGCACAAGCTTTGCAGCAGAGTGCTGTTCCCACTATCTACCTGACGATAGACAAGCGGACCAGTAGCCAAGCCATTCCCTATATGGGCATCCCTGCATATTGGATCTCTTTTGTGGGTGTTAGAGAAAGTATATCTGCAGGTGTTGACACTGCTGAAATTTCTTATGACGCTCGAAAGCATGCAACAGTGGTCATGCTTGCCATCGAGAAATCCCATACTGCTTCAAATGTCTTGGATGACTTTAGCAGCAAGGTCCTTGAATGACTGCGACCATGAGGGCTTTACATTGGATTTCTTGCCACAGACAATGGCAGTAATATAGTTAAGGCCATGGTAGATGGTGGCCATTTCAGGGTCCTGTGTTTGGTGCACTGCATCAACATCATTGTACAGGACTTTCTCAAAATAGAAGGCAGAGTCAGCAACTTACTGTTCACCTGCAGAAGAATCTGCATTCATTCAGACATTCATTTAAAGCCCAGAAGCAGTTGAGGGTCGTTCAGCGTGATAATTGAATGCCAGTTAAAGGACTCATACAGGAGGTACCAACTAGGCCTGGGCTAAACTTCCGTTCTGCTTGCGGAAATTGCGATAATGTGACATTTTCGCGTTCCGCGGAAGGGGTGAAAATGTCAAAATTTCCTCAATCCGCATTTTACCGGAAAATTTTGCTTGCTCGCACTGTAAAATAATACATTCTTGCATGCGCATGATCGCCTTACCGGAATCCCCCCGTTAGCCGACAAGTTTTCCCGGTCCGGTCGCGTTCTCCACGAGATGTTGGATTGTTGGTAGCCATTTGCGCTGTCTAGCGACAGTTCGCGCCCGCAGTAACGTCATTCGTCGCGCGATCATGTCTTTCTTCTCGCGATCATGCACCACAAGACAAGTAAAAACAAGATGGCCGCGCCCGTGAGCAACCGCATGGGTAAGTTGGCGAGCCGCGACCGCGCAGAAAATATCGCGAACGGGTGGGAAAAAACTTCTGCATCTTCGCGATATTTCCATGTGTTTGCGGAGATTTTTAACATTTTTGAGATAATTTGCGAAAGTGAATTTCACAAATTCCGACCACCCCTAGAACCAAAACGTTGGAACTTGATTTATTACATGTTGCAGCTTCTGTCTGAGCAGTACAGACCAATCAATGAATATGCCATGCAAAGAGGGGATGAAACTGTGAAGGGCATGATCATTGAGATGGACCAATGAGGCCTAGTCAAGTGCCTCACAGAGAAGCTGCTTCCTTTTGAGGTTTTCACCTGGGTAGTCAGCAAGGAGGACAGTATCATAGGCGAAGCTCTCCTGTTATTGCATAAGCCTCAGGAACAGCTAAAGGAGGTGTCAGAAACGTATGCAGGTATGGATGAAAAAGAAGATGTGCATGAGCTGTTGGAGAACTTTATCCTTTGCTTGTCTTTTAATACAAGGGTGAAAGAGACATTGGTGCCAATTCCGATCCGGTAAAAACCGGGTACGAACCGTCGGACGGAGCTTTTTCTCCGTCCGACTCATACCCGGTGCGAAATCCATCCAAAAATGCAAGTACGATTCGTACGGAAACACCATTTCCGTACGAATCGAACAAAACACCGACCGAACAGAATCGAAACACAATTCCGATCCTGAAAAGCGCCGACCTGACGTCGGTACGCATCCAGCCTACGTTTCACGAACCAGGAAGTACGATTCGAACCGACGTCATCCCGCACGGAAAATATTTACCGGCTGCCAAAAACTGCCGGGAAATCAGGACGACACACGCAAGGAGCAGCTGGACGCGACGAACAGACATGGACCCGAACCTACGTGCCATCCCTGCCCTCCTAGCAGTCCACCTGGCATACAGGAACCGACGCAGACGCCGCAGAAGGTCAGCACAACAACCAGGGGCAAAGGGGGGGGGCAGGGGCAGGACACACAACACCAACACATGGTACCAAATCACACATGGCCTGGACATACCTGACCATCAGGGCCTGGTCACTTCCAGGGGGTGGGGGCGAGGCCAGCAACGCAAGCGTCCGCCACAACGGAAGTGGATGGTCACGCGAACCGGTACGTACCCTACCCAGGCCGCAAGAGCGTGGGTACGGAACGTATCACGCGTCCCCCTACGTCACTCCAACAATGGCGGTACGGCCCGTACCCACGTCAGAAAGGCCTTGGTACGGCTCGTACCAGCATTGCTGGGGTCATGTAGGGGTACGCGTGGTACGACCCGTAGCCACACCCCCAAGGCCTGTGTACGGTGCGGACCCCACGGCACCGCAACAATGGGGGGACGCACCGTACCCACCCACCAAAGGCATGGGTATGGGCCGTACCCAGGCACGCAGAGCGTGGGTAGGGGTATGTACGGACCGTACCCCCACCCGTGGAAGTACAGACCGTACCCCCACCCGTGTATGTACGGTCCGTACCCCCACCCGTGTATGTACGCACCGAACCCCCACCCCAGCAGTGTATGTACGCACCGTACCCCCACTCGTGTATGTACGCCCCGACCACCCACCCGTGTATGTACGCACCGAACCCCCACTCGTGTAAGTACGCCCCGAACCCCCACCCGTGTATGTACGCACCGAACCCCCACCCCAGCAGTGTATGTACGCCCCGAACCCCCACCCGTGTATGTACGCACCGAACCCCCACCCGTGTATGTACGCCCCGAACCACCACCCGTGTATGTACGCACCAAACCCCCACCCGTGTAAGTACGCTCTGAACCCCCACCCGTGTATGTACGCACCGAACCCCCACCCCAGCAGTGTATGTACGCCCCGAACCCCCACCCGTGTATGTACGCACCGAACCCCCACCCGTGTATGTACGCCCCGAACCACCACCCGTGTATGTACGCACCGAACCCCCACCCGTGTATGTACGCCCCGAACCACCACCCGTGTATGTACGCACCGAACCCCCACCCCAGCAGTGTATGTACGCCCCGAACCCCCACCCGTGTATGTACGCACCGAACCACCACCCGTGTATGTACGCCCCGAACCACCACCCGTGTATGTACGCACCGAACCCCCACCCCAGCAGTGTATGTACAACCCGAACCCCCACCCGTGTATGTACGCACCTAACCTGCAATAAGAATGGTGTGTGCCTAACACCCCCAGCAGTGCCCAGACATAGGAGGGGTGGGTGCAGAGTCCTCCCAGCAGTGCCCAGAGACAGGAGGGGTGGGTGCAGAGTCCTCCCAGCAGTGCCCAGACACAGGAGGGGTGGGTGCAGAGTCCCCCCAGCAGTGCCCAGACACAGGAGGGGTGGGTGCCTATCACTCCCAGCAGTGCCCTGAGACAGGAGGGGTGGGTGCCTAACACTCCCAGCAGTGCCCAGAGACAGGAGGGGTGGGTGCCTATCACTCCCAGCAGTGCCCAGAGACAGGAGGGGTGGGTGCCTAACACTCCCAGCAGTGCCCCGAGACAGGAGGGGTGGGTGCCTATCACTCCCAGCAGTGCCCAGAGACAGGAGGGGTGGGTGCCTAACACTCCCAGCAGTGCCCCGAGACAGGAGGGGTGGGTGCCTAACACTCCCAGCAGTGCCCAGAGACAGGAGGGGTGGGTGCCTAACACTCCCAGCAGTGCCCCGAGACAAGAGGGGTGGGTGCCTATCACTCCCAGCAGTGCCCAGAGACAGGAGGGGTGTGTGCAGAGTCCTCCCAGCAGTGCCCAGAGACAGGAGGGGTGTGTGCAGAGTCCTCCCAGCAGTGCCCAGAGACAGGAGGGGTGGGTGCAGAGTCCTCCCAGCAGTGCCCAGACACAGGAGGGGTGGGTGCAGAGTCCCCCCAGCAGTGCCCAGAGACAGGAGGGGTGGGTGCCTATCACTCCCAGCAGTGCCCAGAGACAGGAGGGGTGGGTGCCTATCACTCCCAGCAGTGCCCAGAGACAGGAGGGGTGGGTGCCTAACACTCCCAGCAGTGCCCCGAGACAGGAGGGGTGGGTGCCTATCACTCCCAGCAGTGCCCAGAGACAGGAGGGGTGTGTGCAGAGTCCTCCCAGCAGTGCCCAGACACAGGAGGGGTGGGTGCAGAGTCCCCCCAGCAGTGCCCAGACACAGGAGGGGTGGGTGCCTATCACTCCCAGCAGTGCCCTGAGACAGGAGGGGTGGGTGCCTAACACTAACCAGCAGTGCCCCGAGACAGGAGGGGTGGGTGCCTAACACTCCCAGCAGTGCCCAGAGACAGGAGGTGTGGGTGCCTAACACTCCCAGCAGTGCCCAGAGACAGGAGGGGTGTGTGTAGAGTCCTCCCAGCAGTGCCCAGACATAGGACAATATACCCCATCAACAAGTTCAGTGACCAACAAGGGTGATACCCCAGATGCAGGTGGAGCCATCGCTGAGCCAGCATGCCTATATTAAAAGGCAACCCTCACACATCCAGGAAATGTAGACACAGCACAGCACAGCATTTGGGAGACACCCTGCAGTGAAAATGGCCTGCTCCACAGAGGATGGAACACACCTTGGGACAATGTCACCATACAGTGAGAGCAAACATGACCAAATACCATTGGCAGAGACCTTTGTGATGGCACGCAGATGGCAGGGTACACCCCATAAGCAGCACACTCCAACATTTCACAGACCCCTAACACATTATCACCACCCCAACTCAGGGAGCACCAGCACCAACAGCAAGTCCAGGAAAGCATCAGTGTGCAAAACCAAAAGAAAATGCTTTATTCAGCAGGAAAATATCTCTGAGAAAATGTCCACTATGTACAAGGGCCATGGGCCAGGCCAGCAGCAAAGTCCGGGGGGGGTACACATCGGGACGTGTGTCCCCTAGCTTGCCTGCACAGTGCACATGTCCATTTCATCCACAGAAGAGGGGGCATCAGGGGGGAGGGTGGAAACAGGCACCGCAGGGACAGGAGGGGCAAGGGTAGGTGTTGTGGGTGCAGGGAGGGATGATTCTGCCACAGGGGGGGTGCCAGCGCCAAAGGTGGAGGACAGAATGGCGCTGCACACGTCGGCAAGTTCCCCCAGCGACTCCCCCGCACCCAATCGAACCACAGGCCCCAAGGAGGGGGGGGCAGAGGGATGGGTCGCAGCGCCACTGGGGGAGGGTGTGGACAGGATGGGGGACTCAACTCCCCTGGCCGGGTCCCGCCTCCACCGCTTGCGGGGTGGTGTCATCCTGGGGCTCGGGGGCACACTTGCAGTGAGTTGACCAGGAGAGCTAAGGGGAGTGGATTTGGAGGAAGTGGGTTGTGTGGACTGCGGACTCCCACTGTGGCTGCGTGTTGTACGTTTCCCCCCCGACCCAGTGGGTGTGCCTTCCTCACCCTGTGTGTGCGTGACAGGAGGTGTGCGCTTCGACTTCCCTGGTGGTGTGGTGCCTGTGTCTGTTGGGGTGCGTGCACGCTGACATCTGGATGTGCGTGGGACAGGCACGGGAGTGGGAATTGGGGATGGTGCAGGGGTAGGGGGGTAGGAAGCGCTGCAGGAGATCCAGTGCTGCAGTCAGTGTGGAGTCTATGGACCTCAGCAACTGCCGTTGGTCAGACTGCGCAGCCGACATGCCCTCCATGTATGCCTCCATCTGGGTCAGCACCTGGGTGTGGGCATGGAGGACATTTAGCATCGCAGTCTGACCAACCTGCAACTGCCTCAGGATGTCCACAGACTCCGCACTCACCGCAGCAGTGGTGACAGGGGCAGGGGGTGCGGTGCCTGGCAGGAAGGAGACATGTGGGGACCGAGCACGGAGGGAAGGGCCACGAGCAGGTGGGAGGCCGGTGATGGAAACTGAGGTGGCGGGGGGATGTGGAGGGCTGCCTTCAGCTGGGGGGGGCAGACTCCGCCACCTCTGGGAGCTCAGCCTCGGACCCGTCTGAGTCATAGTCTGTGTTGGCAGTCAACAGGTCCTCTGCCTCACTCCCCTCGGCCTCCGTGCCACTCCATGTGCCAGACAGGACAGCACTGCTGGCACTGGTGCTCAATCCCTCCTCCCGGTCCGTGCTAGTGTCTCCTTCCGTGTCCCCCGGCGATGCTGTGGGCAAGGTGAAGAGACAGGAGATAATCAGACACCTGTACACATATGTCACATGAGTCAAATATACATAGGTCACATTGCATAGCCTGAAAAGCAACAGGAGTTACACCTACAAAACAATGTACACATGTAGGCCATGGAACACACAGTTTGTCGACCCACCATGCCACTGAGAAACAATGGTGAGCATGACACAACAGCAAATCACTTCACTTCAAATTTTACAGAGGAGCCAGCCTCTGGGGACAAATGTGCACAGCATCTGCACCACACTGCGTCGTCAAAAAGGGATGAGCAGGAATCATATCCATTTACTCTTGGCACATGCTGCAAAGGCAATACATGAAACCATGCCAAACATGACTGGGTCACTGCACCTTGAGCGTATGTCCAGTCAAACATCACACACAGGCCAAACCCAGCAAGGAGGATGGAGCTTTTGACATGTAGGCCTTGTACGCACAAACCACCCACACCTGAGACAATCTCATTGAGACGGAGAAAGTATGTACACCTCTTACTCTGGGATGAAAACACATGGCCTCCACTAATTCATGACTGTACACACACTGCCCCTGGTGCGCCTGTCCACACATCATTGACAAGCAAACATCATCAGATTGTCTTAACAACACACACAGGTAATGCCCACTGTGAGTATGCACAAGCAAAATGGGTCCCCCTGTACAGTGGACACATGTAGCAACCTGTAGGTCATAACAGTTGAGCCCAGGGTACAATGCCACCCTACCCAACCCCTGGCGAAGACACAGTGAATGTCCATATTGTTGGATGACGCACATGATACCTAGGAAGAGGTGCCCCAGGGCACAGTAGTGCCCACACTCCTCCATGGTCCAGGATGGACATGACTGCAAATTAAGCAACCGTCCCTGCACTTAGCAGGCCTCCCACTCAGGCACATCATGTCAGAGGGCACACAATTGGACATGCATGCTGGAAGGCTGTACACTTTGGAGACACACCCCTATGTCGTGATTCACAATCATTGCCAAGTGACATGGACCCCACAATGACTGAAATTGGTCATGGCACACGCAAGGTCCCCAGACCTGTGACACATCACCCCCACACATGATGCTGCTAGCATTGGGCACCTGCATAAACTGCCTGCCTAAATAACCTTGTGCAAGAGTGGCTACACACAGACCAGGGAACACATGGCAAGGAGGGGAAGGGAGGGAGTGAGAACAGCACCGGGCTACTTTGGGGACAAGTTGACGCACTGCACAATCAAACCCTGGCAGTGTATCCATGCAACTGCGCACTTACATTGGCTGGGGACACACAACTGACACACATGTACCTACCCCCTTCCTGCTGCTGCTTCTCCTGTAGGCGCCTTTCCATATCGGGAAAGACCACCGCCAGCACACGCTTCTGGATGTGGGTCAGACGACGGCGCCCACGGTTCTTACGGCTCTCAGGTGAGTCCCCCAGCAGGACCCGTGCAATCCTCCTCGTCCAGCACCGGATGTCCTGCCAGCGTTTCCTCACCTGAGACAGGCTCCGCCTCCGACCCTCTGTACCCCTCACGGCACTGACGGCTTCCCTCCAGATCTCCCCCTTGGCAATGGCGCCTACCTGTGAGGATGCAAAAGTGAGAATACATTAATCCACATGAGCAAAGACACAGAGACACACATATAGAACAATCCTCTTTATGAACAGGCCATGGTATGCATGCAACTCATTGCACCTTTGTCATAGGGACATTATCCACTGTGGAAGGCCAAATGCACTACTCAGCAGAGTACACAGACACACACAGGTACAGGACAATCACATGGCATTGCCAACTGCGGGTACACACCTCACTCTGCCCATGTGCCAGTAGACGGGGGGTGTCACAGGTGTGGGGCTGGCTCAGCACGGCATGCACACAGCACTGCTCCCTGCTCACATCGGATGGCCAGGCTATATCCATCCCTCATGCTGCTTGTGTGCAACACTCCCCATATGCACTCACCCACATGACAGGGGACTTACACACACACCAATGTGCAGGGGACGAACACGGCCTTTGGACACTCACAGCACAGGTACACTGAACAAACACACATCCATGGGTACTGTCACCCGTCACACTGGGGGGAACACAGGATCACATCAGGACTGTGGAAACCACATCCCCAGGAGGAGTATGCAGGCAGAATGTGGCATGCACCATGCATTCATTGTCACGGTAGGCACTATGCAAGTGAGGAGTGCACACAGGAAACACAGCATGCTCTGCATGGGTGACATGAGGCCTTTCACACCCTGGGACCCACTCTAAACAACAGTGCATGTCTGTCACACATGGACACAATGCCAGAAGTCACAGTCACACAAAAGGGGCACAGTCTAAGCTAGTGGAGTCTGCACTCACCTGAACCCCTGGTCGACCATACAGGCTCTGGAACTGTGGGAGGATCACATCTATCAGTGCAAGGTTCTCCTCCTGGGTGAATGGCTGTGACCTCTCCACAGTCCTGGACATGGTGCCAGAGGAATCACTATCAGCAGCAGTGGTAATGGATGAATGGATGTGCAGGCAAGTGCTCTCTCATGGGACCTGGCTGCCTTATATATGCCTGGCTGGCCTGTTCATGTACAGGAGTACAGATTGATTGGTCAGTCACATTTGCATCCTACGTTTCATCCAATCCCTTCAAACCTACCCCAGTGTGTGGCTTTGCATGGTTTCAGTTTTGATGATGATGTCAAGTCAACATCCACTTTGCAACAATGTAGATTCTTTCAAACTGACTTCTGCTGGGCACCTGGTGCTCAAATTCAAAAATCTAACTCAGTCTCCATAGCAACCATCATGCATTTAGGCCCTTATACTTGTCCCTCATGTGTCCCCTATGTGTTTTCATACATTTACACACAGGTACGGTGCGTTCCACGCCCTAGGGCACCCCAAAAGCAGTGATACGAACATGGGCGCTGGCGTATGCGTACGCCACAGTAGTACGGACCGTACAAGCGCTTGTACAGTCCGTACTACTGTGGCGTACGCATACGCCAGCGCACATATTGTGATCCGGACCGTACAAGCGCGTGTACAGTCCGTACTACTGTGGCGTACGCATACGCCAGCGCACATATTGTGATCCGGACCGTACAAGCGCGTGCACAGTCCGTACTACTGTGGCGTACGCATACGCCAGCGCCCATATTGTGATCCGGACCGTACAAGCGCGTGTACAGTCCGTACTACTGTGGCGTACGCATACGCCAGCGCACATATTGGCCCAGGGACCCTATACACGCACTCAGAGCATATGTACGGTGCGTTTCACACCTGTCAGTGGTGACAGGCGGCACACAGACAGGAATGGAGCGGTCAGATTTTGCCAAGGGTGGACACCAATGCATTGTCTGTGCAATACCACATGTGTGTGACACAGGTGTGTCAGGATGTGATGTGGCACTTTACCCCTGAGGTGTGGGCAAAGCATATGTACGATGAGCTGTGTACACATGTCGTGTGTGATGGTGCGCATTGTACCACACATCCCCTCCACTCCTTTGACATGTGTGCATGTCGTACACACTAGTAGAGCCATGAGTCACTTGCATGTCCCAGTCACGGACACCCGCACCTGTCCCCTGATGCCAGGTACACGGAATATTACACATGACATGTGAATGGCTGCATTGCACGCTGCAACCATGTCATGTGTGTGGCATGTGTTGCCATGATTTTGCTGTAGGTGTGTGGTCCAATGCATCAGCAGTTGCTGCTACCAACATGTGTCTGTGTGTAGATGGCCATGGCACACTGTTCCGCACACCAGCCAACATATGTGATCTGCCATGAGGTGTGTATGTATGCAACTACACGGAGTATCAACACAAGTACATATCTACATGCTCTCAATGTATGTACGTTCTGTCTCGACATGTAATCCTCGAAGGCAATGTGTGTGGCCTGTCCTTTTCCTATGACATGTGACCAGTGCATATCGCATACACCAACCTGTCTGTACCATACGCATCCTACTTCTGCACATGTGTGGATGTCTGTGAATCCTGTGATGCGTGTGCATGTTCACTTGCACTGGCCCACAGCTGGTCTCATGCCATGTCATCGTGAGCTTGCCCCACTCCGTTAGTGGCTGTCCCTTGGTAGGAGTGTCACCTGCCTGGCGTACGTGTCCAGGAAATGTGGTACAGACCTGACTCAGAATGTGGCATTTGTGTATTGGCTGTTTAACATGTGCTCAGTGCATTGACAATGTCGTCGTACAGTGCTCACTCTTCGGTGTCCCTACCATTTCACTGCAGGGCTCCGCCTCTCCCTCGACGTATGCCAGACCTGGCTGCCCTGCATGAACGGGACTGTATACGCCGCTACAGATTCAGCCAACGGTTGATTGATGAGTTGACTGGCCGGCTGGAAGCACACCTCCTCCCGCGACACAGGTATCCCAGTGCACTGACACCCAAGTTGAAGGTGATGGCAGACCTACATTTCCTTGCCACGGGTACGTTCCAACCTACCATTGCTGACGTCGGGGGCATGTCCCAGACGATGTTCAGCCATGTTCTGCATGATTTCTTAGAGGCTATGTTGGTTCACCTGGATGAGTACATTAAATTCCCAAATCCTGAGCAGTTGACAGGTGTCAAGCGTGAGTTCTATGCCCTGGGAGGGATGCCCCATGTCATTGGGTCCATAGATGGGACACATGTAGCGTTGGTGCCACCACAGGCACAGGAGGTGGTGTATAGGAATCGCAAACATTATCACTCCATTAATGCCCTTGTGGTGTGTCTGTCCAACATGGTTATTTCACATGTCTGTGTTCGCTTTCCAGGATCAGCACACGATGCCTTCATCATGAGGCGTAGCAGGGTGCCTGAACTGATGCTGCAGCTGCGGAACGAGCGAGCATGTATTGTTGGTGGGTAGACTCTGGCAGTTCAGTGTTTGGCGTGATCTTCCAATCTCACTGCCTGTGCTGACACACTTCTGTCCATGATGTGTCCTTGTAGGGGACGCTGGCTATCCCAACATGCCATGGCTGATGACGCCTGTCCGCAACCCCAGCACGGCTGCCGAGCACCGCTACAACAACGCCCATGGGCAGACCAGGAGAGTCATTGAGAGGACGTTTGGCCTTCTGAAGAGCCGATTCCGGTGCCTCCACAAGACCGGCGGCGCACTCCCATATGCCCCAGTGAAGGTGTGCAAGATCATCATCGTCTGCTGCATGCTGCACAACATGGCAGTGGAGAAAGCTGTTCCACTCATACTGGATCCAGATGACCAGGACCATCCACCCGTGGAGGATGAAGGGCTTGGTGACGGGGAAAGTGATGTGGAGGAGGAGGAGGCTGTGGAGGACATCCGGAGTCGGCTCATACGCGAGTTCTTTGCTTAGTGGTGAGTTCCAGTGTCTGAGTGTGCACGCATTGGGCCGTGTGTGGGATGTGTTGCAATGTGTGTGTCCATCTGCATGTCTGCCAAGTGAGTCAGTGGTGTGTATTGAAGTGTCACTCGAGTGATGGCGCAATGGAAGGATGTTGTCCGAGAGTCATCATTGTCACCTGTCATGTTGACAACATGATACGTGTTGAGTACATGCTTGCGGATGTGCTCCTTTGGGCTGACTCCTTGTGTGTCTCTCTTCCACAGGTACATGGGCATGCTGTCTGCTGGTGGCATTGTTGTGCTCCTGCTACTCCTCATGAACACAGCAACATGTGCTGATTCTGCGTCACATGCACGGGCAAGTTTGGAAATCTCCTTAGGGTAAGGGATGCCTCACGGCGTTTTGGGTGTGTAAATTGTTTGTAGTCTGTGTGCACTTCTCCGGTTCAGGTGTGGTCAATTTGCATACATGTGGATCCTACATTGGGAACATGACATGGGGCAGGCTTCACCTGGAGCCATGGTCAGACTTGGTGACTGTCATGTGTCAGGGGATTGGGGACTGTGATGAGGCCATCAATGTGTGTAACACTGGCCTCGGAAACATACAGGTTGCACCGGGTTGACATGGTGTGTGATTGCCCCATCAGGGCCTCAATGGTGTATAGCAGCCTCTCCGTGGCAGCAGGGGGTGTTTAGCTGTTATCCGTCACTTGTGTGCCAGTTCAATGGATTACCAGCATCTGTGTTGCAATGGGGGGGTGCCAGTGTTGCTCCCACATGTTCATCCGCATGACCTGTGTATTTGTTGACAGAGTAGCATTGTCATTCCAACACACATGACTAATAAATTTGTCCCTCTGTCTCCAAGGTGCCTCTTCTCTGTCAATGGTGGCCTGTTGCCACTGTGCATGCGGCATGTCTGGCATAGTTTTCAGAGGTGGTGCATATGTGTCTATGTGTAGAGTAGCAAGATGCTAGCGGTTTGTCAGGGATTGGAATCTGTATTATGCACAAGATGCACAGTTCCATCCACCTCAAGGCAAGGGAGACCATCCCCCAGGGCAACTACAACATCCGTGTCTAATCCTACCCTGCAGTCTACGGACATGTGCCTTACAACTCCCATGATACTTGTCCATATCCGGAGTGCATCTGCACAGCTCTGCTACTGCATCGGGCAACCAGGCCACATCAACGTCCAAACGGGATGGGGGGAATGGTTCACAGCCAGCTGCAGGATGACCTTCTCGATCCACGCCCACACTCATGATGCAGCCCACAACCCCAACACAACCATGTGGCACTGTGATCCAAAACTGCATTCTGGCATCTCCATGCATCCAACCTTGGCCTAGCCACCATTCTCAACATCCGCCTGACGCAAGCATGCAGGACATGGTAGGGACACATGTCTAGACATACCTGGGAGCGGCAAGCCAGGTCACTCCACATGATCCCTGACCTCTGCGCATGACTGTTGGTCCCCTAAATGTGTCTGTAGCCACAGTTGTGCGGGAACCCCTCAGCTGGTTGGGCCCAGCACAGGTGAGTATGGTACTCCATGTCTGTATCAGATGATACATTGGGACCCATGTGTGTCCTGGGCAAGACTGAGACCCCACGGTTTGGATGGTTGGAGTTACTTCTGAGATCAGGCATGCTTTGACTTTACGACACACACATGTATTGTAATAATGCAGAATCACGGCATCATCTTGTAATTGTGATTAATTTATTTGTGGTGGGGTACGGGTTTGTGGGGATGACAAGAGGTGCACTGCGGGAGGGTAGAATCCAAAGTTCACTGGGGGAGTTGGTATCCTTGCCGTTGCAAATTATCAGAGTCCATGCCACATTCTTCGTCAACATAGGTCAGACAGTGACCAGCAAGTCCATGTGGCAGAGAATGTCATGTGCTGCTATTGGGCCAGAGGGCCAGGCGCCAGGCCAGGTGACCTGGGAGATGGTTATGTTCTGCTGACTCTCACAGTCTTTTTCGTGGACGACCCACCTTCCTGCGGGGACCCTCGGAAGCAGGCCGTGACGATGTCTTTGACGCTCCGTCGGATGAATCCTCCTCCTCCTGATCCCTCCCTGTGTCTGGTAATGGCCTTCGCCTGGTGCCACAGGGAGGGTTGCCCATGTTGTCGGCAATCCGACGGAGTACACCGGTCATTTGGGTTTGCACCGCCACGAGCTCAGCCTGTCTATGCTCCATCCTTCCTTGGTGTTGCAGTTGACAGGCATGTTGCTGGGCCTGCAGGGTCTTCATCTCCTCGAGGGTCCCCTTGATGTCATTGAGGGTGGACGCAATCTGGTCCATGCCCCTGGTGTCACACCGGTATGTCGCCAGGATGTTGCTGATCTGGGACACTACCGGGTCCTGAGCTCCCTGGTCAGGTTCGCGCCTCCGCCGTCCTCCACTCCCGCCACCCCTGCCCACGTGCACCTGGCCTGCCGTTGTGGGCGCGTCGGGTCTCCGGGACCCCTGAGGGATGGCATTTGCGTTGCCGCCTGCCTCCTCCTGGGTGCCCGGAGGACCGTGTCCCTCCTGGGCAGACTGGCTGGGTTGTCGTGTGCGGGCAGGGCTCCTGGACATCTCCTGGGATGTGGCAGGAATGGGGGTGGTGGTTGGCACAGTTGTACCTGACGCAGGTCCTGCAGGTGGTTGGACACCAGAGGGGCCAGGTTGGTCTGGGTCATCCACGGAGTGGTGAGAGTCGTCGCTGGCGGTGGGGTCCTCATCCCGCTGAGCCTGGTCCTGTGAGACTTCCCCCCCAGTGTTGGGGGGTGATCGACGACGTTGACCTGTGTGTGAGAGAGACAATGTTAAAAGTGTTACATGTGACATCCATGTTTCATGCATTTCTGATTTGGCACTCTTCCTCTGGGTAGTTGGATCTGTCTTGCATTCCTCTCACAGTGCACTTGTGCATGGGTATGTCCCTTGGCCACAGCTATCAGGGCTTTACGCATGTGTGACACAATCTTAGTTGATGCATCTATTTGGGTACACAGTCAGCAGTGTGGTGTGCGGGCGTAGCGAGCAATGCAGAGGCGCCTTACGTGTTGCACTGTACGTGGCCAAATCGTGTTTTCCCAATGCAATTTGATGATGCAGGTAGGTGACTGACGCATTTGTGACAGGGTTCTTACCGACACAGTGGGTGGGTATACTGGGTGTGTGGTTAGGTCTGTGCCTGCAGCAGGGATGTACTCGTGCACAGATTGACACATGGACCGGTCTTCATCTACGGTAGGGGGGAGTTGAGGCACTGCCAGACCTTGTCTGCATGCACACAGTCCACCGGCTGACGAGTGGACATGGCCACACCACCCAAGGTTGATTTAGTCTCCCTGTGTCTCCCTTCCTCCCTCCCTCTGTCACCCTCCTCCCTCTGTCGGTCTCCCTGTGTCTCCCTTCCTCCCTCCCTCTGTCACTCACCTCCCTCTGTCGGTCTCCCTCTGTCACCCTACTCCCTCCCTCTGTCTGTCTCCCTGTGTCCCCCTCTGTCTCCTTCCCTCTCAATCCCCCTCTCCCTCCCTCTATTTGTCACCCTCTGTCATCTCAGGCCAGCTTCCTGGGCACACACAGTTAGCCGGTCTTTGAATGGCCATTGGCTTGTTCATGTGAGTTAGTTTCTGTTCTCCGGGCACCCATTGGGCAGTGTGTCTGAGTGTAGGCTGCTGCTGTGGCAGTGTGTGCTGAGACTCTATCAGAGCGATGCATCTTCATTGTTTGCTGTTATGTGCAAATTGTGCCTTCAGACCCATGTCATCCTGCAAGGCGGCCACCATTTGCAGGCAAGACAGTACTGTGTGGGTACACACAGTTTGTATGGCTGTGCCCTGGGCCATATGGGCTGAGGGCATTGTTGTGTGCTTGTGAGTTGCTCAATGTTAGTTTTGATGCCCCCCCTCCCAGCATCGGCCACATCCTGTGTTGTGTTGGTGTTTTGTGTGGCCTGTGACTTGGCATGGCCCTGATTGGTGCATGGGGCATGGAGGCGCTAGTGGCATGTGTGTGTTTGTGGAGTGTGGTTGTGTCCGGTAGTGGCTTGGGGGGGGTGGCGTGCATGATTGATTGTGTATGGCATCCCCCCCATGTGAGGTGAGTTGTTTGTGTACTCACCAGGGTCTGGGAGTCCTGGTAGTCCGTGTAGTCCCTCCACCGCCAGCGTGGACATCACCTTCTCCTCCCAGGGATGGTATTGTACCGGTCTGGGGGGCGGCCCTCCTCCAGTGATGTTCCCCTGGTTGTGATTGTCAGTCATCTTCCTCTTGACCGTCCTCCGCAGATCGTACCACCTGGATTGGCACTCGTGCCTGGTCCTTCTGGTGGCCCCAACAGCATTCACAGAATCGACAATCCTCTGCCACATGGCCGATTTTTCGGATATGCTGGTCTGTCTGACCAATGTTCCAAAGAGCTGTGGCTCGACTCTGAGGATTTCGTCGACAAGGATCTCCAGCTCCTCCTTTGTGAACTTTGGATTCTTGGTAGTGGACATGGCGTGGGGTGTGGGTGTGGATGGTTGTGGGGGTGTGGGTGTGGATGGTTGTGGGTGTGTGAGTGTGGTAGTGGAGGTGTGTGTGTGAATGTGATGAGGGGGTGTTTGTGTAGGTGGTTGTGTGAAGGTATGCAAGTGTGAGGTTCAAGTATGGTAGTGTGGGTCGTCTGTGGTCTCTGGCAGCAGTGGGTCTGTTGCAAAGGCTCATGGTTTGTGTGTGTGGTCCATTTTTATTGGTCCATTTGTGGGTGTGGCTGTGTTTGAATTTTGTGTGGGTGTGTTATGAGGAGTGTTTGTGTTTTGGGCCTCTGTTTGGCAGTTGCAGGTCAGTGTATGTGATGTTTGTGGGGTTGTTGGGCATGTTTGGTGGTGTGGGGCAACTCTAATTGACTCTCCTTGTGTAAATATGGTTTGTCCTGGTTCAGTGCGTGTGTTTTTGGCGTCAGTACGGTCCGTACATGCACTGGTGGGGGTACGGTCCGTACATTCACTGGTGGGGTGGGGGTTCGGGGCGTACATACACGGGTGGTGGTTCGGTGCGTTCATACACTGCTGGGGTGCGGGTACGGTGCGTACAGACACTGCTGGGGTGGGGGTTCCGTGCGTACATACACGGGTGGGGGTTTGGGGCGTACATACACGGGTGGGGGTTCGGTGCTACATACACTGCTGGGGTGGTGGTTCGGTGCGTACATACACGGGTGGTGGTTCGGTACGTACATACATGGGTGTGTGTTCGGGGCGTACATACACGGGTGGGGTGGGGGTACGGGCCGTACTTCCACGGGTGGGGGTTCGGTGTGTACATACACGGGTGGGGGTTCGGGGCGTACATACACGGGTGGGGGTTCGGGGTGTACATACACTGCTGGGGTGGGGGTTCGGTGCGTACATACACGGGTGGGGGTTCGGTGCGTACATACACTGCTGGGGTGGGGGTTCGGTGCATACATACACGGGTGGGGGTTCGGGGCGTACATACACTGGTGGGGTGTGGGTACGGGCCGTACTTCCATGGGTGTGTGTTCGGGGCGTACATACACGGGTGGGGTGGGGGTACGGGCCGTACTTCCACGGGTGGGGGTACGGTCCGTACATACACGGGTGGGGGTTCGGGGCGTACATACACGGGTGGGGGTTCGGGGCGTACATACACGGGTGGGGGTTCGGTGCTACATACACTGCTGGGGTGGTGGTTCGGTGCGTACATACACGGGTGGTGGTTCGGTGCGTACATACACGGGTGTGTGTTCGGGGCGTACATACACGGTCAGTGCTCGGTAAGGGTGGGCGGAATTTGCGTAGTCGTGTTACACAAATTTCAGCGAAATTGTAAAAAATGGTGAGCAGTCTATATATCGACCTTTTAATATCGAGGGACATAAATATCGAGTCAAAAATATCGAATGTACAAAATATCGAAATAGATAATATCGATGTGAAAAATATCGTTTTTTTTTTTTACTTATATGTCGATGTAAGTAATATCGTTAGTAATACTATCGACATGTGAAAATATCGTTATTGTTTGTTTAGTAAATATTTTGAAGTTGTTTTTATAAATAGTTAAAATGTATATAATATGAGAAATATTTATATTGTTTTAGGGGCGGGATGTTGGGTTATAGGGGATAAGGGTGGGGAGTGTTTTAAAAAAGTTAATTTAGTTTTTTAATATATTGTAAAATTTAATTCGTAAATTTTATTTAAAATTTGAAATGTATATTTAATTTTAGGAGCGGGATGTTGGTTTATAGGGGATAAGGGTGGGAAGGGTTTTAAAAATGTTTATATATTGTTTAATTTAAAAAAATATATAATTTAGAAATTGTAAATTAAATTTAAAATTTTACAAATAATTTTAGGAGCGGGATGTTGGTTTATTGGGGATAAGGGTGGGAAGTGTTTTAAAAATGTTTATATATTTGTTAATTTAAAAAAAATAATTATTTAGAAATTGTAAATTAAATTTAGAATTTTACAAATATTTTTAGGAGCGGGATGTTGGTTTATAGGGGATAAGGGTGGGAAGTGTTTTAAAAATGTTTATATATTGTTTATTTTTTTTTAAATTTATTTAGAAATTGTAATTTATATTTAGAATTTTACAAATAATTTTAGGAGCGGGATGTTGGTTTATAGGGGATAAGGGTGGGAAGTGTTTTAAAAATGTTTATATATTTGTTAATTTTTTATTAAAATTATTTAGAAATTGTAAATTAAATTTCGATTTTTACAAATATTTTTAGGAGCGGGATGTTGGTTTATAGGGGATAAGGGTGGGAAGTGTTTTAAAAATGTTTATATATTTGTTAATTTTTTATTAAAATTATTTAGAAATTGTAAATTAAATTTCGAATTTTACAAATATTTTTAGGAGCGGGATGTTGGTTTACAGGGGATAAGGGTGGGAAGTGTTTTAAAAATGTTCTTGTATTGTTTCATTTTTTATAAAATGTATTTAGAAATTGTAAATTAAATTTAGAATTTAAAAAAAAAAATTAGGAGCGGGATGTTGGTTTATAGGGGATAAGGGTGGGAAGTGTTTTAAAAATATTTTAGATATTTGTTAATTTTTTAAAAAAAAATTAGTTAGAAATTGAAAATTAAATTTAGAATTTTACAAATAATTTTAGGAGCGGGATGTTGGGTTATAGGGGATAAGGGTGGGCAGTTATTTAAAAATGTTTATATATTTTTTAATTTAAAAAAATAATTATTTAGAAAATTAAATATAATTTAGAATTTTACAAATCCCATAATTAAATATAGATTTGAGTCAGAATAGTAAATTAATTAAGTTCAGTGTCCAGCACTTATCTTACTTAAATATAGACTGGAGTGGGAATAGTAAATTAATTAAGTTCATTGTCCAGCACTTACTGTAATTTAATATATTTTGGAGTGAGAATAGTAAATTAATTAAGTTCAGTGTCCAGCACTTATCTTAATTAAATATAGACTGGAGTGGGAATAGTAAATTAATTCAGTTCAGTGTCCAGCACATACTATAATTAAATATAGGTTGGAGTGAGAATAGGAAATTAATTAAGTTCAGTGTCCAGCACTTATCTTAATTTAATATAGACTGGAGTGGGAATAGTAAATTAATTAAGTTCAGTGTCCAGCAGCTACTCTAATTTAATATAGGTTGGAGTGAGAATAGTAAATTAATTAAGTTCAGTGTCCAGCACTTATCTTAATTAAATATAGATTGGAGTGGGAATAGTAAATTAATTAAGTTCTGTGTCCAGCAACTACCCTAATTAAATATAAATTGGAGTGAGAATAGTAAATTAATTAAGTTCAGTGTCCAGCACTTATCTTAATTAAATATAGATTGGAGTGGGAATAGTAAATTAATTAAGTTCAGTGTCCAGCACATACTCTAATTAAATATAAGTTGGAGTGAGAATAGTAAATTAATTAAGTTCAGTGTCCAGCACTTATCTTAATTAAATATAGACTGGAGTGGGAATAGTTAATTAATTAAGTTCAGTGTCCAGCACCTACTCTAATTTAATATAGGTTGGAGTGAGAATAGTAAATTTATTAAGTTCAGTGTCCAGCACTTATCTTAATTTAATATAGACTGGAGTGGGAATAGTAAATTAATTTAGTTCAGTGTCCAGCACCTACCCTAATTTAATATAGGTTGGAGTGAGAATAGTAAATTAATTAAGTTCAGTGTCCAGCAGTTATCTTAATTAAATATAGACTGGAGTGGGAATAGTAAATTAATTTAGTTCAGTGTCCAGCACCTACTCTAATTTAATATAGGTTGGAGTGAGAATAGTAAATTAATTATGTTCAGTGTCCAGCACTTATCTTAATTAAATATAGACTAGAGTGGGAATAGTAAATTAATTAAGTTCAGTGTCCAGCATCTACCCTAATTAAATATAGATTGGAGTGAGAATAGTACATTAATTAAGTTCAGTGTCCTGCACTTCTCTTAATTAAATATAGATTGGAGTGGGAATAGTGAATTAATTAAGTTCTGTGTCCAGCAACTACCCTAATTAAATATAAATTGGAGTGAGAATAGTAAATTAATTAAGTTCAGTGTCCAGCACTTATCTTAATTAAATATAGATTGGAGTGGGAATAGTAAATTAATTTAGTTCAGTGTCCAGCACATACTCTAATGAAATATAGGTTGGAGTGAGAATAGTAAATTAATTAAGTTCAGTGTCCAGCACTTATCTTAATTAAATATAGATTGGAGTGGGAATAGTAAATTAATTAAGTTTTGTGTCCAGCAACTACCCTAATTAAATATAAATTGGAGTGAGAATAGTAAATTAATTAAGTTCAGTGTCCAGCACTTATCTTAATTAAATATAGATTGGAGTGGGAATAGTAAATTAATTAAGTTCAGTGTCCAGCACATACTCTAATTAAATATACGTTGGAGTGAGAATAGTAAATTAATTAAGTTCAGTGTCCAGCACTTATCTTAATTAAATATAGACTGGAGTGGGAATAGTTAATTAATTAAGTTCAGTGTCCAGCACCTACTCTAATTTAATATAGGTTGGAGTGAGAATAGTAAATTTATTAAGTTCAGTGTCCAGCACTTATCTTAATTTAATATAGACTGGAGTGGGAATAGTAAATTAATTTAGTTCAGTGTCCAGCACCTACCCTAATTTAATATAGGTTGGAGTGAGAATAGTAAATTAATTAAGTTCAGTGTCCAGCAGTTATCTTAATTAAATATAGACTGGAGTGGGAATAGTAAATTAATGTAGTTCAGTGTCCAGCACCTACTCTAATTTAATATAGATTGGAGTGAGAATAGTTAATTAATTATGTTCAGTGTCCAGCACTTATCTTAATTAAATATAGACTAGAGTGGGAATAGTAAATTAATTAAGTTCAGTGTCCAGCATCTACCCTCATTAAATATAGATTGGAGTGAGAATAGTAAATTAATTAAGTTCAGTGTCCAGCACTTCTCTTAATTAAATATAGATTGGAGTGGGAATAGTAAATTAATTAAGTTCTGTGTCCAGCAACTACCCTAATTAAATAAAAATTGGAGTGAGAATAGTAAATTAATTAAGTTCAGTGTCCAGCACTTATCTTAATTAAATATAGACTGGAGTGGGAATAGTAAATTAATTTAGTTCAGTGTCCAGCACCTACCCTAATTTAATATAGGTTGGAGTGAGAATAGTAAATTAATTAAGTTCAGTGTCCAGCAGTTATCTTAATTAAATATAGACTGGAGTGGGAATAGTAAATTAATTTAGTTCAGTGTCCAGCACCTACTCTAATTTAATATAGGTTGGATTGAGAATAGTAAATTAATTATGTTCAGTGTCCAGCACTTACCTTAATTAAATATAGAGTAGAGTGGGAATAGTAAATTAATTAAGTTCAGTGTCCAGCATCTACCCTAATTAAATATAGATTGGAGTGAGAATAGTAAATTAATTAAGTTCAGTGTCCAGCACTTCTCTTAATTAAATATAGATTGGAGTGGGAATAGTAAATTAATTAAGTTCTGTGTCCAGCAACTACCCTAATTAAATATAAATTTGAGTGAGAATAGTAAATTAATTAAGTTCAGTGTCCAGCACTTATCTTAATTAAATATAGATTGGAGTGGGAATAGTAAATTAATTTAGTTCAGTGTCCAGCACATACTCTAATTAAATATAGGTTGGAGTGAGAATAGTAAATTAATTAAGTTCAGTGTCCAGCACTTATCTTAATTAAATATAGATTGGAGTGGGAATAGTAAATTAATTAGGTTTTGTGTCCAGCAACTACCCTAATTAAATATAAATTGGAGTGAGAATAGTAAATTAATTAAGTTCAGTGTCCAGCACTTATCTTAATTAAATATAGATTGGAGTGGGAATAGTAAATTAATTAAGTTCAGTGTCCAGCACATACTCTAATTAAATATAAGTTGGAGTGAGAATAGTAAATTAATTAAGTTCAGTGTCCAGCACTTTTCTTAATTAAATATAGACTGGAGTGGGAATAGTTAATTAATTAAGTTCAGTGTCCAGCACCTACTCTAATTTAATATAGGTTGGAGTGAGAATAGTAAATTTATTAAGTTCAGTGTCCAGCACTTATCTTAATTTAATATAGACTGGAGTGGGAATAGTAAATTAATTTAGTTCAGTGTCCAGCACCTACCCTAATTTAATATAGGTTGGAGTGAGAGTAGTAAATTAATTAAGTTCAGTGTCCAGCAGTTATCTTAATTAAATATAGACTGGAGTGGGAATAGTAAATTAATTTAGTTCAGTGTCTAGCACCTACTCTAATTTAATATAGATTGGAGTGAGAATAGTTAATTAATTATGTTCAGTGTCCAGCACTTATCTTAATTAAATATAGACTAGAGTGGGAATAGTAAATTAATTAAGTTCAGTGTCCAGCATCTACCCTAATTAAATATAGATTGGAGTGAGAATAGTAAATTAATTAAGTTCAGTGTCCAGCACTTATCTTAATTAAATATAGATTGGAGTGGGAATAGTAAATTAATTAAGTTCTGTGTCCAGCAACTACCCTAATTAAATATAAATTGGAGTGAGAATAGTAAATTAATTAAGTTCAGTGTCCAGCACTTATCTTAATTAAATATAGATTGGAGTGGGAATAGTAAATTAATTAAGTTCTGTGTCCAGCAACTACCCTAATTAAATATATATTGGAGTGAGAATGGTAAATTAATTAAGTTCAGTCTGTAGTGGGAGTAGTATGTTAATTAAGTTTGGTAAATAGCAAATATTAGAATTAAATATAGAGTTGAATAGGAACAGTTAAATTAATTTGTTTTAATTTACAAAAAATCTGTAGATTTTAGTTTTGGTTGTATAAAAGATAGAAGTTATATCAGAATGCAAATTCCAAATATTTTTATAAAATAGTAGAAAGGAAAATAAGATTGTTTTTTATAGTTGTTGGAATGTATATTCATTAGAGAGAAAATATTGTTTATTATTACGCATATTCTAATAATTAAATCATTGAAATAAACATTTAATAAAATAATTAATATTTAACATTTGTATTATTGTCATAATTTTTTTATAATGGATATATATTTGTTTAATGTATATTTTGGACATGAATATATGAACACAGAAAATAATTAAAAATAAAAAAATCTGATTTTTATAGCTGTTTAATATTTTTAAATTTATATTGTGTACTCTCAATATTTTTAGACTTTATTTGACTTTATAAGAAATTGTATGTTTTGAAATATATGATAAATATATTTTAATTATTAATATTTATATTAGATAATTAGGTGCCGACTACGATCCGGTAAAAAATTTCTCCGTGCGACTCGTATCCGGTCTTTTTACCGTACGAATCGTACAAGTGCCGTACGAACTGGCAATCACGATTCGCATGGGAAAAAGACCGTACGAATCGCATTGGGAATAATTCCCCACACGACCTCGGGTCGGAAAAAGTGTCCGACACGTCCTCGTACGATTTACCGTACAAACGTGAAAAGCGAAGTCCGACCGGGGAATCACGATCAGTCCCGGGCGTCCGAATGTACAACCGTATGGTTAAAAGACCGTCCGCACCGAACTCCTATAACAACCATGGAGACGTCCAAACAGGTGCCCGGTACGTGCCGTACCCCCCCAGCCCCCGCATGTACGCGCCGTACCCCCCCCCAGCCCCCGTACGTATGCGCCGACCCCCCCCAGCCCCCGTATGTACGCGCCAGCCCCCCCAGCCCCCGTATGTACGCGCCGACCCCCCGTGTATGTACACCCGTGTACGTTCGAGTCGAACCCCCCTGTGTACGTTCAAGTCGAACCCCCCCCCGTGTACGTTCGAGTCGAACACCCCGTGTACGTTCGAGTCGTACCCCCACCCGTGTATGTACGGTGGGGGTACGCACCGTACATACACGGGTGGGGGTACGACTCGAACGTACACGGGTGTACATACAGGGGGGTTCGACTCAAACGTACACGGGGGGGTTCGACTCGAACGTACACGGGGGGTTCGACTCAAACGTACACGGGGGGGTTCGACTCGAACGTACACGGGGGGTTCGACTCGAACGTACACGGGGGGTTCGACTCGAACGTACACGGGGGTTCGACTCGAACGTACACGGGGGGGTTCGACTCGAACGTACACGGGTGTACATACATGGGGGGGTCGGCGCGTACGTACGGGGGCTGGGGGGGGTCGGCGCGTACATACGGGGGCTGGGGGGGGTCGGCGTGTACATACGGGGGCTGGGGGGGGTCGGCGCGTACATACGGGGGCTGGGGGGGCTCAGCGCGTACGTACGGGGGCTGGGGGGGGTCGGCGCGTACGTACGGGGGCTGGGGGGGGGTCGGCGCATATGTACGGGGGCTGGGGGGTGTACGGTGCGTACCGGGCCACCTACTCTGGTCGATTCGCGCCGTACTTCGCTTTTCCGGCACTTTTTGGGTGCCGTGAAAATATTGCCGTCCGGACTGCTGTCGGTTCGAATCGTAATTCCTGGGTCGTGAAACGCTGCCTGAAAGCGTCCCGACGTCACGTCGCAGCATTCCCGGATCACATTCGTATGTATGTTTTCGTCGGTCGGTGTTTTTTACGATTCGTACGGAAATGGTGTTTCCGTGCGAATCGTAATTCCATGTTTGTAAAGTTTTACGACCGGGTACGAGTCGGACGGGGAAAATGCTCCGACCGACGGTTCGTACCCGGTTTTTACCGGATCGTGATCGGCACCTCAATATTGAAATTGTTTACATTTTAGAATATGTATTTTTATTTTTATTTTTGGTATGTTGTAGATACAATATATTAATTATATCATGTTCATCAATTTATTTTGGTAATATATACAGTTTTATTATTATATTAATAAATATATTTTATTTATTATATTTATTTTTATACGTTAAATAATTTTCACATAGATAAAAAAAAATAGGTATTCTTTTTGAGTATTTTATTCTAATGTTTTACTAATTATTAAAGTAATGTGTAATGTTAAATAAATAGTTAGGGCATTTATTGGTATTTTTTTAGTTGTTATGTTTGTTTGGGTCTTTTATTTTGTAACCGCTCGCTGTTGTTTTGGGTTATTTTGGTCGAATCCAGGTCGCGGTCGGGAGCTGTTTCGCGTTTGAGAAGGTAAGAGTTATTTTCTTTATTATTAAATAGTTTTAAGTGTTTTGTGGAAGTAGTAATGTTGTAATAAGTGTGTATGGATTGATGTTTTAGAAGTTAGGGTGTTAGTAATAGTTTGTATACGGTTTTATAATTTACGTTGTGTTCCGTGTTTGTGGCTTTGTTAGTGTTTTGTTATTTTGGTGTGTTAAAGTTTTATAGTGTTTGAATAATGTTTGAAGTGATGTTTATAGGTGCCTTATGTGTGTTTGTGGGTGGGTGGGAATGTTTGTTTCTCTTTTGTAGGTTTTACGGAGAAGATATTTTCGTCGGTTTCAAACACCTTATTTTTTTTAAAGGAAGTGTGCATTAGTTGTGTTTACTAATCTTTATTTTACACTTCCTTTATTTTTCGGGTTTCCAGGAGCGGTTATTTACCTTTTTAATATTTTTCGGGATTTTTATGGTTAATGGATAGTCGTTTTTTTGCGTAGACGTTGTTTTCGATAAACAGTTGTATTTTTACATTTTATTTGGAATTTTTTTTGATACCTATGGATTTTGAACTACCTGGATTTATTTGCAAGGAATGTTATTATCCCATTGGAGCAACTACACAGGTAAGTTCATTTAAATATTTTAATTGTTGGTGGCCAAACCTTATATATTTAATATTGTTGTTGTGTACTTGGTTTGTTTAATTATGTTGTCTAAATATATGTCGATATAATTGATTTATATATTTTAGACCACATAATTAAATATGTGATATAATAAAGTGGTTTATTTATGTTGTGATAGTTGTTTTAGTAGAATTGTGGGTTAATATTTAGGAAAGGGTTTAGAAGAGAGTTTGAGCTATTATATTTAAGTACTCAAGTCCTCTTGTGGATGGGTATAGCTGTACCTGTTGTTGTAGGTAATTATACATTTGAGTAGTTTCTCTAGATTGTTTTGGTTTTAATTGTAGGACAGATTGTTGCATTCTTAATTCTTGGAAACTTTGTTCCTTTTGTATGGCAATTAGTAGTTTTTGTAGTGTTGGAGTTGTTCTCCCAGTAGAAGTTAGGAATGCATTATGCCAGCCCTCGACGGCGTTGTTAGTTTTGGCTTGTTGGTTGAGTGTACTTACATATACATTCCACCAAGGTATTTGGAACTTGGGCTGACGTCTATGGCCTGATCTGTGTGGTCTCCCCACCCAGGTATCTTCAAAATAATCTAATAGGGGAGATAACTTTACTTCATTTTGTTTGTAGAATGGACTTTCTAATAAAAGATTGTAATGTTCTGCAACATCTGTGGTTGGTACATAAGCTAGGGCTGTTAGAAGTTTTATTTGATGTGCAAAACTTATGTTAGTGGCATATTCTACACTTAGGTGCCGATCACGATCCGGTAAAAAAATTCCCCGTGCGACTCGTATCCGGTCTTTTTACCGTACGAATCGTACAAGTGCCATACGAACTGGCAATCACGATTCGCATGGGAAAAAGACCATACGAATCGCATTGGGAATAATTCCCCACACGTCCTCGGGTCGGAAAAAGTGTCCGACACGTCCTCGTACGATTTACCGTACAAACGTGAAAAGCGAAGTCCGACCGGGGAATCACGATCCGTCCCGGGCGTCCGAATGTACAACCGTATGGTTAAAAGACCGTCCGCACCGAACTCCTATAACAACCATGGAGACGTCCAAACAGGTGCCCGGTACGTGCCGTACCCCCCCAGCCCCCGCATGTACGCGCCGTACCCCCCCGCATGTACGCGCCGTACCCCCGCCAGCCCCCGCATGTACGTGTCGAACCCCCCGTGTATGTACACCCGAGTACGTTCGAGTCGTACCCCCACCCGTGTATGTACACCCGAGTACGTGTCGAACCCCCCCGCGCTGGGGGTACGCACCGTACATACACGGGTGGGGGTACGACTCAAACGTACTCGGGTGTACATACACGGGGGGTTCGACACGTACTCGGGTGTACATACACGGGGGGGCTCGACACGTACTCGGGTGTACATACACGGGGGGGTTCGACACGTACTCGGGTGTACATACACGGGGGGTTCGACACGTACTCGGGTGTACATACACGGGGGGGTTCGACACGTACTCGGGTGTACATACACGGGGGGTTCGACACGTACTCGGGTGTACATACACGGGGGGGTTCGACACGTACATGCGGGGGCTGGGGGGGTACGGCGCGTACATGCGGGGGCTGGGGGGGGGTACGGCGCGTACATGCGGGGGCTGGGGTGGGGGTACGGCACTTACCGGGCCACCTACTCTGGTCGTTTCGCGCCGTACTTCGCATTTGCGGCACTTTTTGGGTGCCGTGAAAATATTGCCGTCCGGACTGCTGTCGGTTCGAATCGTAATTCCTGGGTCGTGAAACGCTGCCTAGAAGCGTCCCGACGACACGTCGCAGCATTCCCGGATCACATTCGTATGCATATTTTCGTCGGTCGGTGTTTTTTACGATTCCTACGGAAATGGTGTTTCCGTGCGAATCGTAATTCCATGTTTGTAATGTTTTACAACCGGGTACGAGTCGGACGGAGAATACGCTCCGACCGACGGTTCGTACCCGGTTTTTACCGGATCATAATCGGCACCTTAGTGAAGATTTTTGTAAATGTCTCCATATACATTGGTTTCGATGGAAGTAACATCCTTGGATAGCTGTATGGGGGTACAGTTTTAGAATGCAATTTATCATGGCTTGCTCAAAGTCTATGATAATTCTTTGAGGGTAAAAATCATTTGATTCTTGTTTTAGTTTTCCTAGCATTTCATTATATGTTGTGTTTCGTTTGTTAGGTAATAGTGCATGAATTAAAGGTATGGAAGTGTTGTGATATTGACCGTGTATTGTGTAAAGCTGGTAGAATGGTTTTGGGCATATTGTAAAGGTGCCATCCATCATCCATGTTTGGCATTGTTGGAGTTTAGTTATATTGTTTGCAGTAGCAAACATTATGATTCTTTTTTCTGTGCTTTTGTTATCAAAAAAAATAAAAGGTTCATTATTGTGGGTGATAGTTAATTCTGGTGGAATGATGATATCTTGAAAAGTTTTAGGGGATGGTATAGTTGTCGTGGTTGCTTTTCTGGTCCTAGCAATAGTTCTTTTTATAGAAGCAATTGATGGTAATTGGCCTCTTGCTTCTTTGGGCACTCTAGGTAATAGTTCTTTTAGGATTACACTTGTAGCAGTTTGTGAACCAGTGCTTAATTCTTTGATATTTTCGAGGGTTGATCTGACTTCTATTTCAGAGAGATTGGGTGGATGGTTATGCTCTCTTGTATATAGTACAGTTGTTTCTCTTGTTGTTGCTCGTCCGTAGCATTTGTTCGAATAATATTTAGAACACTTCCAGTTCACTTTTCGGTCCGTCTGCTTTTCTTGGGTGTATGTGTAACCCATGTAACACAATAGGAATTTTCCTTTCTGCGAAGTTATAAATTGGGCTTCTTCTGTCATCGTGATGTGTTAGAAATCTGGAAAAAATGTATATGAAAATATATGCAATAGTACTTTATATATTTCTATAAAAATAGGAAACAAACTACTTTTTTATATATACTTACCAAGTGTTTTTGGTTGTATTTGAATGAAGATGTTGTTTGTAGACAAAATGCTGTTTAGTTGATGTAGTCTCTGAAAGTTAAAGAACATATATTGTTTTGGTTGGTTTAGTTTTTTAAGTGGGGTGGTATTGTTGTTTGGTATAGACTATATTTTTTTGGTTGAAATGTATTTTATTGTTTTACAAATCAACAACTCTACAAACATTCCCCCGCCTTCACCTGTCCCGGAAGTACCACACATTTATCATCAAGACCAATTATTCAGGAGAAGGAACAACCTTCCCACCCAGTTCTCTACCCCCCCTCCCCACCACATGTCAATGTACCCCCGTCCCCTACCCCTCTTACTATGTGCCCCTCCTCCCTAATAAATAAGATGCAGTAGCCCAACCTCTCCCTAAGCAAACAGAGCCTTCCCTCATGCCCAGTGGTATAGACTATAGGTGTTAATTTATACAGGTTTTTTTAAACTTAAAAAAGAGAACATGGATTTGTTTAGGGGTTTAGGATGTTTTGGGGTTTGAGTAGGATTTAATTAATATTTAATAAAGTATTTTGATAGTATACTTACTTCAATTTCTTTCTATTGGATGGTTTGAATTTTTTTTAGTTAATTGGTTTCCTTTTATGGAAAATGCTAAGTAAGAGTATATTTAGTTTTAACCCCTTCGATGCTCATGACGGAACGGTTCCGTCATGAGCATCGGTTGGGCTGTGCTCATGACGGAACCGTTCCGTCATGAGGACAGCCCCCGGGGGAAGCGCTGGCGCTCCCCCCCTTGTGCCTCGATCTTGCCCCCCTTTACGGGGGTGGCAGCGGAAGAGCTTCCGCTGCCACCCCCGACCCCCCCGAGCCCCCCCACGCTTTCTGATGACGTCAGCGCGCACAGCGCGCGCCGGCGTCATCAGGAAGCGTTGGACGCGCTGGAATCCATTTCTTCCAGCGCGTCCAAGGGGAGCAGAGGTAGGTGTTTGTCGTCCGGTGGGGGCCGCGGCGGTGAAATCTGTAGTATTGAGGCATCGGGGGAGAGGAAAGAGTATTTCCTCTCCCCCGATGTCTCAATACAGGGCATTCCTGCTCCACGATCGCGCACAGCGTCGCGATCGTGGAGTAGGGATGCCCCACTAGACACCAGGGATTTAGTATTTCGAATTTGGGAAGCGACCCCTTAGGCAAGGGTCGCTTCCTTGGGGATGAAAATTTGGCGAAGTCTTTTCTGCCCCCCCTGGGGGCAGATCGGCCCGCTTTCTGCGCGTTTCTGCCCCCAGGGGGGGCAGAAAAGCCCACTAGACACCAGGGATGTCGTTTTTACTATGTAGGAAGCGACCCCTTAGGCAAGGGTCGCTTCCTTGGGGGCAAAATTTTTGGAAGTCTTTTCTGCCCCCCCTGGGGGCAGATCGGTCCGCTTTCTGCGCGTTTCTGCCCCCAGGGGGGGCAGAAAAGCCCACTAGACACCAGGGATGTCGTTTATGCTATGTAGGAAGCGACCCCTTAGGCAAGGGTCGCTTCCTTGGGGGGCCCAATAATTTGAAGACTTTTCTGCCCCCCCTGGGGGCAGATCGGTCTTCTTTCTGCCCGTTTCTGCCCCTAGGGGGGGCAGAAAAGCCCACTAGACACCAGGGATGTCTATTTCGTTATGTAGGAAGCGACCCCTTGGGCAAGGGTCGCTTCCTAGGGTGGTAAAGTGAATAGAAGACTTTTCTGCCCCCCCTGGGGGCAGATCGGTCGTCTTTCTGCCCGTTTCTGCCCCCAGGGGGGGCAGAAAAGCCCACTAGACACCAGGGATGTCTTTTTCTTTATGTAGGAAGCGACCCCTTGGGCAAGGGTCGCTTCCTTTGCGGCCTATTTATTTAGAATACTTTTCTGCCCCCCCTGGGGGCAGATTGGTCGTCTTTCTGTCCGTTTCTGCTCCTTGGGGGGGAGGGCAGAAAAGCCCACTAGACACCAGGGATATAAATATTATTGTAGGAAGCGACCCCTTGGGCAAGGGTCGCTTCCTTGGGCCCCTAAATGTTTTGAAGACTTTTCTGCCCCCTCTGTGGGCAGATCGGTTTTATTTTTTTGCCGTTTCTGCTCCCATTGGGGGCAGAAAAGCCCACTAGACACCAGGGAATTAGTTCAATTAGAAATAGAAGTGACCCCTCGCTTCCAGGGTGCAATTTGTTATATGTATTTGGCTCACCTGCCCCGGGACTGAATAGCCTTTTTTTTCCTGCTGTTTTCTGCCTGACCTGGCACACAAACCGATTGACCATTTGGGTAGTGACATGGCATGTTATAATGTTTATTGTTATATTTTTTGTGATTTCCAATTGTAATGTTTTTTTTGTTTACTTTTTTGTTCTAGGTGAAGGCTTTTCTTCTGTTCACGGTGACGTTTTGGTTCTGGTGGTTTTGCTGTTTGTGTAGTTTGGTAAGAGACTGTTTTTTTGTACAATGCAAATGTGTTTGATTTCTCTGCCTGTTTTTTTTGCAAATGGTGTAATAATAGCAGTATGTTTGGTTTTTGAGTTTCAAAAACTTTTTGCATTGGTGCACGATGTGTATTTTGTTGTCTTGTGAGTAATTTGTTTTTTTTTCTTCTTTCTAGTTTGATATCGCTGGTCTTTGCTGTGTCACTGCAGAGTTTGTTTCTGGTGAGTGCAGCTGTCTCTTTTGATTTTGGATTGTATAGTTTTTGAGTACATTGATCTTATTGATATAAGGTACACATTTCTTTACTTACTTGGTTTGCACATTGTTGGTTGTTGTTGACTTGTTTGTGCAGTCTTCCATCTTAGTAGGTATAATGGCTAGCCGCAGGATGACTGCTCAGCAGGTTGTTGGTTTGCTGTTTGAGTCTTCCTCTGATATTGGGTCAGAGACTGACTCTGCTTCTGAGGGAGAGGGGGCAGGGGACGATTCTGACAGTGAGTTTTCTCTCCGTATGGGGTCATCGGATGATGAAGATACTCTTAGTGCGGATGAAGTGCCTGTGTTAGAGGAGGAGACTGATGTGCCGATAGTGCGGCAAGAGGCATCTGGGCTGCAGCCTGCGGCTGCAAGGCTTCCCGTTGGTGTAGTGCGGCAAGAGACATCTGGGCTGCAGCCTGCGGCTGCAAGGCTTCCCGTTGGTGTAGTGCGGCAAGAGACATCTGGGCTGCAGGCTGGGGCTGCAAGCCTTTCCGTTGGTGTAGTGCGGCAAGAGACATCTGGGCTGCAGGCTGGGGCTGCAAGTCTTCCCGTTGAAAGTGATGACCTCTGGGTTGCCCCTGGCATGGTGCAGCCGGAATTTCCTGAGTTTACTGGTGTTCCAGGGTCTAGAGTGAATACCGAGAACTTTTTGCCTGTAAATTTTTTTCAGTTGTTTATGGACGATGTGTTTTTGGCAGAGATTGTTGAGCAGACTAATTTGTATGCCGAACAGTTTTTGAGGGACAACAGTGCCAGTCTTAAGCCACACTCTAGAGCTACCCGGTGGACTCCCACAAATGTTGAAGAGATGAAGAAGTTCTTGGGTTTAACTTTTTTGATGGGCTTGCTAAGGAAGCCATCATTGGCTTCATATTGGTCTAGCAGTCCCTTGATGGCAACGTCTATTTTTCCGGCAGTCATGAGTCGTGACAGGTATTTGCTTCTGCTTCGGATGATGCACTTTGTAGATAATGGTTTAGCGTTGCCACGAGATCACCCTGATTGTGACCGTCTTTTTAAGATTAGGCCTGTCCTTGATCACTTTGTTGATCGATTTTCTGAGATTTATGCCCCTGGTAGAGAAATTGCAGTGGATGAGTCTTTGGTGTTGTTCAAGGGCCGCTTGGTTTTTAGGCAATACATTCCTAGTAAGAGGGCACGCTATGGAATAAAGCTGTATATGCTGTGTGACAGTAGGACTGGATATGTCTCTAATTTCAGGGTGTACACCGGTAAGGAATCTAGGTTTAACCTCCCTGGTTGTCCGTCCACTTTTGGAGTGACTGAGAAAATTGTTTGGGAACTTGGAAGAGGATTTTTTAACAAAGGCCACCATTTATATGTAGATAACTTCTACACTGGTGTACGGTTGTTCAGGGAATTGGCCAAAGTGGACACTTTTGCTTGTGGCACAGTCCGCTGTAACCGTAAAGGTTTTCCGAAAGAACTTGTTTGTCAAAAGCTTGTGCGGGGACAGTGCAGTGCGTTGCGTTGCCAGGAGCTTCTTGCTGTGAAGTTTACAGACAGGAGAGATGTCTACATGCTGACTTCCATCCATGATGAAAGCACTGCACCTGTGACTGTTTGGGGTCAGGTCGCTGAAGCGCGCAAACCTGTATGTGTTTTAGACTATAATAGGTACATGGGTGGTGTTGACAGAGTAGATCAGAGGTTGGAACCTTACACTGCTCTTCGTAAGGCTTACATTTGGTACAAGAAGTTGGCTGTCCATCTTTTCCACTTGGCAATGTTTAATGCTTTTGTTGTGTTCCAGGATTCCTGCCCTGAGTCAAAGATGACTTTTGCTAAGTTTCAGGAGTCTGTAATAGGCAGCCTTGTTGTAGTGGAACAGGCAAGTGTTCCTAGAGTTGGACTGGTGGAGGATGTTGCTAGATTGAAAGAACGCCACTTTCCAGATCACATTCCTCCCACACCCGCAAAAGATTTTCCCAGTAGGAGATGTAGAGTCTGTTGGCGAAGAGGTTTGCGGAAGGAGAGTCGTATGTACTGCCCCGATTGTCCCTCTCATCCTGCACTGTGTCTCTCTGCTTGTTTCCGAGCGTACCACACGCGTAAAAACTTCTGGGAAGATTCATGAGTGGTAAAGTGAACTGCCTGGTCTGTATTCTTTGGAAAATATGATTCTGTTTCAAGGTTGGTGTTAGTGCAATGTATTTAGTTGCTGATTTTCTGTTAGAAGATTTGTATCTATTTGCAATTTGTTTGTGTTTTTATTTTTTTCTAAAAAAATCCAAAATGTGATGGCGGTGTGTGTAGGCTTGCGCTTGGCTGTTGGTGTGTGTGGACTGGCACTTGGTTGGTGGTGTGCGTGGAATGGTGCTTGGCTGACGGTGTGCGTGGACTGGCGGTGTGCATGGACTGGCGGTGTGCGTGGACTGGTGCGTGGCTGGTGGTGTGCGTGGAATGGTGCTTGGCTGGCGGTGTGCGTGGACTGGTGCGTGGCTGGTGGTGTGCGTGGAATGGTGCTTGGCTGGCGGTGTGCGTGGAATGGTGCTTGGCTGGTGGTGTGCGTGGAATGGTGCTTGGCTGGCGGTGTGCGTGGACTGGTACTTGGCTGGCAGTGTGTGTGGACTGGTGGTGTGTGCGGACTGGTGTTTGGCTGGTGGTGTCCGTGGACTGGAGCTTGGCTGGTGGTGTCCGTGGACTGGAGCTTGTCTGTTGGTGTGTGTGGACTGGAGCTTGGCTGGCGGTGTGCGTGGAATGGTGCTTGTCTGGTGGTGTCCGTGGACTGGAGCTTGGCTGGCGGTGTAGGTGGATTGGCGATTGGCTGCCGGTGTGCCTGGACTGGCGATTGGATGGCGGTGTGCCTGGACTGGCGCTTGGCTAGCGGTGTGCGTGGACTGGCGTTTGGCTAGCGGTGTGTGTCGACTGGTGCTTGGCTGGCTGTGTGTGAGTAGTGACTTTCTGCTGGTCACTACACACACTGCTAGCTGAGTTAGACTCCACGCAATCCTTCAGCCTGTGTAGTTGCTGTGTCTGGATTGTGGGCGTGTGAAAGTGATGGGCCCTTGAATGGCGCTGTGTGCTGGTGTGAGTTTTGTTATGTGATGGGCCCACGGCTGGCGGTGTGAATGGTTTTGTATGTCTCACACGTATGAAAGGTGTATGAATGGCCTGTAAAGAGGTTGGTGCCTTGTCGTGGCTTTACAGCTCACGAGCTGTGAGTCAATGGTTCAGTTTCTTGCCCTTTCAATTATTACCAGTGCATTTCATGTTTTGTGAAATCACTTGGTAATACAATTTTATCTACTGAACCATCACTCACCCTCGTGCCAAATCCAACCAGTATGTGCGTGTGCTTGCGGGTTAGATGACTGTGCAGTAATATTTGTCTTTCTGAAGCAGGGTGTACCTTGTCCCTTTTTGGTGATTTTTGTACTGTGTTGCTTTTGTACCTGGTGGTGCGAATGGTCTTGTTTGTATCGCGTATGAAAGGTGTGTGAATGGCCTGTAAAGCGGTTGGTGCCTTGACGTGGCTTTACAGCTCACGAGCTGCAAGTCATTGGTTTGGTTTTTTGTGAATTTAATTATTGACAGTGCATTTCATTTTTGTGAAATCTCTTGTTAATAAAATTTAATACACTGAACCATGACTTGCCCTCGTGCCAAATCCAACCAGTATGTGTGTGTGTTTGAGGAATAGATGGTTGTGCAGGAATCTTTGTTTTTTGTTTCTCTGCCAAGGTACACTTTCCATGTAAGATTAACCCACCAACTGTAGATATTGTCGAAAACTCTTGGGAGTTCATGGTGATGTCTCTCTAGTGATTTGAAAAATATTTTTTATCCCCATTGTCCTGTAAACCTCAAATTGTCTGCCACATTTTCTTTGCAGTATTATTCCTAAATTCTCACGCTGTAGTAACAATAGGTAATCTGGTTTTGCAAGGGGGGTTACTTTGGTTTTTTGCCCAGGGCTCGGCGGCCATCTAGGGAAACCTTTCCAACCCACGCATTTCTGAAAACTAGACACCCGGCGGCTTCCAGGGAGGTATGGCTTGCGTGGATCCCCCAACGTTTCCTTACCCAGAATCCCCTGCAAACCTCAAATTTTGCTCAAAAAATCACTTTTTTCACACATTTTGGGGTGGGAAAGTAGTGGCATCACCGGGCTCACACAAATTTACCACCACCCAGCGTTCCCCCAGGTCTCCCGGTAAAAATGGTGCCTCACTTGTGTGGGAGGCCCAAGTACCCGCGGCAGGCAAGGGCCCCAAACGTAGTGAGGCGACATCAAGATGGCCTATCGCCAAACCACCTGGTTTTGCAAGGGGGGTTACTTTGGTTTTTGGCCCGGTGAGCGGCGGCCATCTAGGGAAACCTACCAAACCCAGGCATTTTTGAAAACTAGACACCCGGCGGCTTCCAGGGAGGTATGGCTTGCGTGGATCCCCCAACGTTTCCTTACCCAGAATCCCCTGCAAACCTCAAATTTTGCTCAAAAAATCATTTTTTTCACACATTTTGGGGTGGGAAAGTAGTGGCATCACCGGGCTCACACAAATTTACCACCACCCAGCGTTCCCCCAGGTCTCCCGGTAAAAATGGTGCCTCACTTGTGTGGGAGGCCCAAGTACCCGCGGCAGGCAAGGGCCCCAAACGTAGTGAGGCGACATCAAGATGGCCTATCGCCAAACCACCTGGTTTTGCAAGGGGGGTCACTTTGGTTTTTGGCCCGGTGCGCGGCGGCCATCTAGGGAAACCTACCAAACCCAGGCATTTTTGAAAACTAGACACCCGGCGGCTTCCAGGGAGGTATGGCTTGCGTGGATCCCCCAACGTTTCCTTACCCAGAATCCCCTGCAAACCTCAAATTTTGCTCAAAAAATCACTTTTTTCACACATTTTGGGGTGGGAAAGTAGTGGCATCACCGGGCTCACACAAATTTACCACCACCCAGCGTTCCCCCAGGTCTCCCGGTAAAAATGGTGCCTCACTTGTGTGGGAGGCCCAAGTACCCGCGGCAGGCAAGGGCCCCAAACGTAGTGAGGCGACATCAAGATGGCCTATCGCCAAACCACCTGGTTTTGCAAGGGGGGTCACTTTGGTTTTTGGCCCGGTGCGCGGCGGCCATCTAGGGAAACCTACCAAACCCAGGCATTT
The DNA here is from genome assembly GCF_964204655.1 of Triturus cristatus. Lineage (NCBI taxonomy): Eukaryota > Metazoa > Chordata > Amphibia > Caudata > Salamandridae > Triturus > Triturus cristatus. Next base: position 504,009,616 of record NC_140592.1, on the reverse strand, counting down.
TTGAAAACTAGACACCCGGCGGCTTCCAGGGAGGTAAGGCTTGCATGGATCCCCCAACGTTTCCTTACCCAGAATCCCCTGCAAACCTCAAATTTTGCTCAAAAAATCACTTTTTTCACACATTTTGGGGTGGGAAAGTAGTGGCATCACCGGGCTCACACAAATTTACCACCACCCAGCGTTCCCCCAGGTCTCCCGGTAAAAATGGTGCCTCACTTGTGTGGGAGGCCCAAGTACCCGCGGCAGGCAAGGGCCCCAAACGTAGTGAGGCGACATCAAGATGGCCTATCGCCAAACCACCTGGTTTTGCAAGGGGGGTCACTTTGGTTTTTGGCCCGGTGCGCGGCGGCCATCTAGGGAAACCTACCAAACCCAGGCATTTTTGAAAACTAGACACCCGGCGGCTTCCAGGGAGGTATGGCTTGCGTGGATCCCCCAACGTTTCCTTACCCAGAATCCCCTGCAAACCTCAAATTTTGCTCAAAAAATCACTTTTTTCACACATTTTGGGGTGGGAAAGTAGTGGCATCACCGGGCTCACACAAATTTACCACCACCCAGCGTTCCCCCAGGTCTCCCGGTAAAAATGGTGCCTCACTTGTGTGGGAGGCCCAAGTACCCGCGGCAGGCAAGGGCCCCAAACGTAGTGAGGCGACATCAAGATGGCCTATCGCCAAACCACCTGGTTTTGCAAGGGGGGTCACTTTGGTTTTTGGCCCGGTGCGCGGCGGCCATCTAGGGAAACCTACCAAACCCAGGCATTTTTGAAAACTAGACACCCGGCGGCTTCCAGGGAGGTATGGCTTGCGTGGATCCCCCAACGTTTCCTTACCCAGAATCCCCTGCAAACCTCAAATTTTGCTCAAAAAATCACTTTTTTCACACATTTTGGGGTGGGAAAGTAGTGGCATCACCGGGCTCACACAAATTTACCACCACCCAGCGTTCCCCCAGGTCTCCCGGTAAGAATGGTGCCTCACTTGTGTGGGAGGCCCAAGTACCCGCGGCAGGCAAGGGCCCCAAACGTAGTGAGGCGACATCAAGATGGCCTATCGCCAAACCACCTGGTTTTGCAAGGGGGGTCACTTTGGTTTTTGGCCCGGTGCGCGGCGGCCATCTAGGGAAACCTACCAAACCCAGGCATTTTTGAAAACTAGACACCCGGCGGCTTCCAGGGAGGTATGGCTTGCGTGGATCCCCCAACGTTTCCTTACCCAGAATCCCCTGCAAACCTCAAATTTTGCTCAAAAAATCACTTTTTTCACACATTTTGGGGTGGGAAAGTAGTGGCATCACCGGGCTCACACAAATTTACCACCACCCAGCGTTCCCCCAGGTCTCCCGGTAAAAATGGTGCCTCACTTGTGTGGGAGGCCCAAGTACCCGCGGCAGGCAAGGGCCCCAAACGTAGTGAGGCGACATCAAGATGGCCTATCGCCAAACCACCTGGTTTTGCAAGGGGGTCACTTTGGTTTTTGGCCCGGTGCGCGGCGGCCATCTAGGGAAACCTACCAAACCCAGGCATTTTTGAAAACTAGACACCCGGCGGCTTCCAGGGAGGTAAGGCTTGCATGGATCCCCCAACGTTTCCTTACCCAGAATCCCCTGCAAACCTCAAATTTTGCTCAAAAAATCACTTTTTTCACACATTTTGGGGTGGGAAAGTAGTGGCATCACCGGGCTCACACAAATTTACCACCACCCAGCGTTCCCCCAGGTCTCCCGGTAAAAATGGTGCCTCACTTGTGTGGGAGGCCCAAGTACCCGCGGCAGGCAAGGGCCCCAAACGTAGTGAGGCGACATCAAGATGGCCTATCGCCAAACCACCTGGTTTTGCAAGGGGGGTCACTTTGGTTTTTGGCCCGGTGCGCGGCGGCCATCTAGGGAAACCTACCAAACCCAGGCATTTTTGAAAACTAGACACCCGGCGGCTTCCAGGGAGGTATGGCTTGCGTGGATCCCCCAACGTTTCCTTACCCAGAATCCCCTGCAAACCTCAAATTTTGCTCAAAAAATCACTTTTTTCACACATTTTGGGGTGGGAAAGTAGTGGCATCACCGGGCTCACACAAATTTACCACCACCCAGCGTTCCCCCAGGTCTCCCGGTAAAAATGGTGCCTCACTTGTGTGGGAGGCCCAAGTACCCGCGGCAGGCAAGGGCCCCAAACGTAGTGAGGCGACATCAAGATGGCCTATCGCCAAACCACCTGGTTTTGCAAGGGGGGTCACTTTGGTTTTTGGCCCGGTGCGCGGCGGCCATCTAGGGAAACCTACCAAACCCAGGCATTTTTAAAAACTAGACACCCGGCGGTTTCCAGGGAGGTATGGCTTGCGTGGATCCCCCAACGTTTCCTTACCCAGAATCCCCTGCAAACCTCAAATTTTGCTCAAAAAATCACTTTTTTCACACATTTTGGGGTGGGAAAGTAGTGGCATCACTGGGCTCACACAAATTTACCACCACCCAGCGTTCCCCCAGGTCTCCCGGTAAAAATGGTGCCTCACTTGTGTGGGAGGCCCAAGTACCCGCGGCAGGCAAGGGCCCCAAACGTAGTGAGGCGACATCAAGATGGCCTATCGCCAAACCACCTGGTTTTGCAAGGGGGGTCACTTTGGTTTTTGGCCCGGTGCGCGGCGGCCATCTAGGGAAACCTACCAAACCCAGGCATTTTTGAAAACTAGACACCCGGCGGCTTCCAGGGAGGTATGGCTTGCGGGGATCCCCCAACGTTTCCTTACCCAGAATCCCCTGCAAACCTCAAATTTTGCTCAAAAAATCACTTTTTTCACACATTTTGGGGTGGGAAAGTAGTGGCATCACTGGGCTCACACAAATTTACCACCACCCAGCGTTCCCACAGGTCTCCCGGTAAAAATGGTGCCTCACTTGTGTGGGAGGCGCAAGTACCCGCGGCAGGCAAGGGCCCCAAACGTACTGAGGCGACATCAAGATGGCCTATCGCCAAACCACCTGGTTTTGCAAGGGGGGTCACTTTGGTTTTTGGCCCGGTGCGCGGCGGCCATCTAGGGAAACCTACCAAACCCAGGCATTTTTGAAAACTAGACACCCGGCGGCTTCCAGGGAGGTATGGCTTGCGTCGATCCCCCAACGTTTCCTTACCCAGAATCCCCTGCAAACCTCAATTTTTGCTCAAAAAATCACTTTTTTCACACATTTTGGGGTGGGAAAGTAGTGGCATCACCGGCCTCACACAAATTTACCACCACCCAGCGTTCCCCCAGGTCTCCCGGTAAAAATGGTGCCTCACTTGTGTGGGAGGCCCAAGTACCCGCGGCAGGCAAGGGCCCCAAACGTAGTGAGGCGACATCAAGATGGCCTGTCGCCAAACCACCTGGTTTTGCAAGGGGGGTCACTTTGGTTTTTGGCCCGGTGCGCGGCGGCCATCTAGGGAAACCTACCAAACCCAGGCATTTTTGAAAACTAGACACCCGGCGGCTTCCAGGGAGGTATGGCTTGCGTGGATCCCCCAACGTTTACTTACCCAGAATCCCCTGCAAACCTCAATTTTTGCTCAAAAAATCACTTTTTTCACACATTTTGGGGTGGGAAAGTAGTGGCTTCACCGGGCTCACACAAATTTACCACCACCCAGCGTTCCCCCAGGTCTCCCGGTAAAAATGGTGCCTCACTTGTGTGGGAGGCCCAAGTACCCGCGGCAGGCAAGGACAACAAACGTAGTGAGGCAACATCAACATTGCCTTTCCCAAATGTCGCCTCACTACGTTTGGGGCCCTTGCCTGACGCGGGTACTTGGGCCTCCCACACAAGTGAGGCACCATTTTTACCGGGAGACCTGGGGGAACGCTGGGTGGTGGTAAATTTGTGTGAGCCCAGTGATGCCACTACTTTCCCACCCCAAAATGTGTGAAAAAAGTGATTTTTTGAGCAAAATTTGAGGTTTGCAGGGGATTCTGGGTAAGGAAACTTTGGGGGATCCACGCAAGCCATACCTCCCTGGAAGCCGCCGGGTGTCTAGTTTTCAAAAATGCCTGGGTTTGGTAGGTCTCCCTAGATGGCCGCCGCGCACCGGGCCAAAAACCAAAGTGACCCCCCTTGCAAAACCAGGTGGTATGGCGATAGGCCATCTTGATGTCGCCTCACTACGTTTGGGGCCCTTGCCTGCCGCGGGTACTTGGGCCTCCCACACAAGTGAGGCACCATTTTTACCGGGAGACCTGGGGGAACGCTGGGTGGTGGTAAATTTGTGTGAGCCCGGTGATGCCACTACTTTCCCACCCCAAAATGTGTGAAAAAAGTGATTTTTTGAGCAAAATTTGAGGTTTGCAGGGGATTCTGGGTAAGGAAACGTTGGGGGATCCACGCAAGCCATACCTCCCTGGAAGCCGCCGGGTGTCTAGTTTTAAAAAATGCCTGGGTTTGGTAGGTTTCCCTAGATGGCCGCCGCGCACCGGGCCAAAAACCAAAGTGACCCCCCTTGCAAAACCAGGTGGTTTGGCGATAGGCCATCTTGATGTCGCCTCACTACGTTTGGGGCCCTTGCCTGCCGCGGGTACTTGGGCCTCCCACACAAGTGAGGCACCATTTTTACCGGGAGACCTGGGGGAACAATGGGTGGTGGTAAATTTGTGTGAGCCCGGTGATGCCACTACTTTCCCACCCCAAAATGTGTGAAAAAAGTGATTTTTTTAGCAAAATTTGAGGTTTGCAGGGGATTCTGGGTAAGGAAACGTTGGGGGATCCACGCAAGCCATACCTCCCTGGAAGCCGCCGGGTGTCTAGTTTTCAAAAATGCCTGGGTTTGGTAGGTTTCCCTAGATGGCCGCCGCGCACCGGGCCAAAAACCAAAGTGACCCCCCTTGCAAAACCAGGTGGTTTGGCGATAGGCCATCTTGATGGCGCCTCACTACGTTTGGGGCCCTTGCCTGCCGCGGGTACTTGGGCCTCCCACACAAGTGAGGCACCATTTTTACCGGGAGACCTGGGGGAACGCTGGGTGGTGGTAAATTTGTGTGAGCCCGGTGATGCCACTACTTTCCCACCCCAAAATGTGTGAAAAAAGTGATTTTTTGAGCAAAAATTGAGGTTTGCAGGGGATTCTGGGTAAGGAAACGTTGGGGGATCCACGCAAGCCATACCTCCCTGGAAGCCGCCGGGTGTCTAGTTTTCAAAAATGCCTGGGTTTGGTAGGTTTCCCTAGATGGCCGCCGCGCACCGGGCCAAAAACCAAAGTGACCCCCCTTGCAAAACCAGGTGGTTTGGCGATAGGCCATCTTGATGTCGCCTCACTACGTTTGGGGCCCTTGCCTGCCGCGGGTACTTGGGCCTCCCACACAAGTGAGGCACCATTTTTACCGGGAGACCTGGGGGAACGCTGGGTGGTGGTAAATTTGTGTGAGCCCGGTGATGCCACTACTTTCCCACCCCAAAATGTGTGAAAAAAGTGATTTTTTGGGCGAAAATTGAGGTTTGCAGGGGATTCTGGGTAAGGAAACGTTGGGGGATCCACGCAAGCCATACCTCCCTGGAAGCCGCCGGGTGTCTAGTTTTCAGAAATGTATAGGTTTGCTAGGTTTCCCTAGGTGCCGGCAGGGCTAGGGTACAAAATCTACAGCTAGTCACTTTGCCAAAAAAAGGGTCATTTTTCACTCCAAAACCACTTTGCGTTTTGCGCCATTTCCTGTTGTGGGCACTAGGCCGACCCGCACAAGTGAGGTACCATTTTTCTCGTAGGACTTTGGGGAACGCGGGGTGGGTGGAAATTTGTGATCCACGCAGGTTCCAGAACTTTCCATCACAGAAATGTGGGGAAAATGTGTTTTTTTTGTCAATTTTTTACGTTTGCAAGGGATTCTGGGTAACAGACCATGGTGGGAGGCAGTCAAGTCACCCCATCCTGGATTCCCCTGGGTGTCTAGTTTTCAAAAATGTATAGGTTTGCTAGGTTTCCCTAGTTGCCGGCAGGGCTAGGGTACAAAATCTACAGCTAGTCACTTTGCCAAAAAAAGGGTCATTTTTCACTCCAAAACCACGTTGCGTTTTGCGCCGTTTCCTGTCGCAGGCACTAGGCCGACCCGCACAAGTGAGGTACCATTTTTCTCGTAGGACTTTGGGGAACGCGGGGTGGGTGGAAATTTGTGGATCCACGCAGATTCCAGAACTTTCCATCACAGAAATGTGGGGAAAATGTGTTTTTTTTGTCAATTTTTTACGTTTGCAAGGGATTCTGGGTAACAGACCCTGGTGGGAGGCAGTCAAGTCACCCCATCCTGGATTCCCCTGGGTGTCTAGTTTTCAGAAATGTATAGGTTTGCTAGGTTTCCCTAGGTGCCGGCAGGGCTAGGGTACAAAATCTACAGCTAGTCACTTTGCCAAAAAAAGGGTCATTTTTCACTCCAAAACCACGTTGCGTTTTGCGCCGTTTCCTGTTGCGGGCACCAGGCCGACCCGCACAAGTGAGGTACCATTTTTCTCGTAGGACTTTGGGGAACGCGGAGTGGGTGGAAATTTGTGGATCCACGCAGGTTCCAGAACTTTCCATCACAGAAATGTGGGGAAAATGTGTTTTTTTTTGTCAATTGTTTACGTTTGCAAGGGATTCTGGGTAACAGACCATGGTGGGAGGCAGTCAAGTCACCCCATCCTGGATTTCCCTGGGTGTCTAGTTTTCAAAAATGTATAGGTTTGCTAGGTTTCCCTAGGTGCCGGCAGGGCTAGGGTACAAAATCTACAGCTAGTCACTTTGCCAAAAAAAGGGTCATTTTTCACTCCAAAACCACGTTGCGTTTTGCGCCGTTTCCTGTCGCGGGCACCAGGCCGACCCGCACAAGTGAGGTACCATTTTTCTCGTAGGACTTTGGGGAACGCGGGGTGGGTGGAAATTTGTGGATCCACGCAGATTCCAGAACTTTCCATCACAGAAATGTGGGGAAAATGTGTTTTTTTTGTCAATTTTTTACGTTTGCAAGGGATTCTGGGTAACAGACCATGGTGGGAGGCAGTCAAGTCACCCCATCCTGGATTCCCCTGGGTGTCTAGTTTTCAAAAATGTATAGGTTTGCTAGGTTTCCCTAGGTGCCGGCAGGGCTAGGGTACAAAATCTACAGCTAGTCACTTTGCCAAAAAAAGGGTCATTTTTCACTCCAAAACCACGTTGCGTTTTGCGCCGTTTCCTGTCGCGGGCACTAGGCCGACCCGCACAAGTGAGGTACCATTTTTCTCGTAGGACTTTGGGGAACGCGGGGTGGGTGGAAATTTGTGGATCCACGCAGATTCCAGAACTTTCCATCACAGAAATGTGGGGAAAATGTGTTTTTTTTGTCAATTTTTTACGTTTGCAAGGGATTCTGGGTAACAGACCATGGTGGGAGGCAGTCAAGTCACCCCATCCTGGATTCCCCTGGGTGTCTAGTTTTCAAAAATGTATAGGTTTGCTAGGTTTCCCTAGGTGCCGGCAGGGCTAGGGTACAAAATCTACAGCTAGTCACTTTGCCAAAAAAAGGGTCATTTTTCACTCCAAAACCACGTTGCGTTTTGCGCCGTTTCCTGTCGCGGGCACTAGGCCGACCCGCACAAGTGAGGTACCATTTTTCTCGTAGGACTTTGGGGAACGCGGGGTGCGTGGAAATTTGTGGATCCACGCAGATTACAGAACTTTCCATCACAGAAATGTGGGGAAAATGTGTTTTTTTTGTCAATTTTTTACGTTTGCAAGGGATTCTGGGTAACAGACCTTGGTGGGAGGCAGTCAAGTCACCCCATCCTGGATTCCCCTGGGTGTCTAGTTTTCAGAAATGTATAGGTTTGCTAGGTTTCCCTAGGTGCCGGCAGGGCTAGGGTACAAAATCTACAGCTAGTCACTTTGCCAAAAAAAGGGTCATTTTTCACTCCAAAACCACGTTGCGTTTTGCGCCGTTTCCTGTCGCGGGCACTAGGCCGACCCGCACAAGTGAGGTACCATTTTTCTCGTAGGACTTTGGGGAACGCGGGGTAGGTGGAAATTTGTGAATCCACGCAGATTCCAGAACTTTCCATCACAGAAATGTGGGGAAAATGTGTTTTTTTTGTCAATTTTTTACGTTTGCAAGGGATTCTGGGTAACAGACCATGGTGGGAGGCAGTCAAGTCACCCCATCCTGGATTCCCCTGGGTGTCTAGTTTTCAAAAATGTATAGGTTTGCTAGGTTTCCCTAGGTGCCGGCAGGGCTAGGGTACAAAATCTACAGCTAGTCACTTTGCCAAAAAAAGGGTAATTTTTCACTCCAAAACCACGTTGCGTTTTGCGCCGTTTCCTGTCGCGGGCACTAGGCCGACCCGCACAAGTGAGGTACCATTTTTCTCGTAGGACTTTGGGGAACGCGGGGTTGGTGGAAATTTGTGGATCCACGCAGATTCCAGAACTTTCCATCACAGAAATGTGGGGAAAATGTGTTTTTTTTGTCAATTTTTTACGTTTGCTAGGGATTCTGGGTAACAGACCATGGTGGGAGGCAGTCAAGTCACCCCATCCTGGATTTCCCTGGGTGTCTAGTTTTCAGAAATGTATAGGTTTGCTAGGTTTCCCTAGGTGCCGGCAGGGCTAGGGTACAAAATCTACAGCTAGTCACTTTGCCAAAAAAAGGGTCATTTTTCACTCCAAAACCACGTTGCGTTTTGCGCCGTTTCCTGTCGCGGGCACTAGGCCGACCCGCACAAGTGAGGTACCATTTTTCTCGTAGGACTTTGGGGAACGCAGGGTGGGTGGAAATTTGTGGATCCACGCAGATTCCAGAACTTTCCATCACAGAAATGTGGGGAAAATGTGTTTTTTTTGTCAATTTTTTACGTTTGCAAGGGATTCTGGGTAACAGACCATGGTGGGAGGCAGTCAAGTCACCCCATCCTGGATTCCCCTGGGTGTCTAGTTTTCAAAAATGTATAGGTTTGCTAGGTTTCCCTAGGTGCCGGCAGGGCTAGGGTACAAAATCTACAGCTAGTCACTTTGCCAAAAAAAGGGTCATTTTTCACTCCAAAACCACGTTGCGTTTTGCGCCGTTTCCTGTCGCGGGCACTATGCCGACCCGCACAAGTGAGGTACCATTTTTCTCGTAGGACTTTGGGGAACGCGGGGTGGGTGGAAATTTGTGGATCCACGCAGGTTCCAGAACTTTCCATCACAGAAATGTGGGGAAAATGTGTTTTTTTTGTCAATTTTTTACGTTTGCAAGGGATTCTGGGTAACAGACCATGGTGAGAGGCAGTCAAGTCACCCCATCCTGGATTCCCCTGGGTGTCTAGATTTCAAAAATGTATAGGTTTGCTAGGTTTCCCTAGGTGCCGGCAGGGCTAGGGTACAAAATCTACAGCTAGTCACTTTGCCAAAAAAAGGGTCATTTTTCACTCCAAAACCACGTTGCGTTTTGCGCTGTTTCCTGTCGCGGGCACTAGGCCGACCCGCACAAGTGAGGTACCATTTTTCTTGTAGGACTTTGGGGATCGCGGGGTGGGTGGAAATTTGTGGATCCACGCAGGTTCCAGAACTTTCCATCACAGAAATGTGGGGAAAATGTGTTTTTTTTGTCAATTTTTTACGTTTGCAAGGGATTCTGGGTAACAGACCATGGTGGGAGGCAGTCAAGTCACCCCATCTTGGATTCCCCTGGGTGTCTAGTTTTCAGAAATGTATAGGTTTGCTAGGTTTCCCTAGGTGCCGGCAGGGCTAGGGTACAAAATCTACAGCTAGCCACTTTGCCAAAAAAAGGGTCATTTTTCACTCCAAAACCACGTTGCGTTTTGCGCCGTTTCCTGTCGCGGGCACTATGCCGACCCGCACAAGTGAGGTACCATTTTTCTCGTAGGACTTTGGGGAACGCGGGGTGGGTGGAAATTTGTGGATCCACGCAGATTCCAGAACTTTCCATCACAGAAATATGGGGAAAATGTGTTTTTTTTGTCAATTTTTTACGTTTGCAAGGGATTCTGGGTAACAGACCATGGTGGGAGGCAGTCAAGTCACCCCATCCTGGATTCCCCTGGGTGTCTAGTTTTCAGAAATGTATAGGTTTGCTAGGTTTCCCTAGGTGCCGGCAGGGCTAGGGTACAAAATCTACAGCTAGTCACTTTGCCAAAAAAAGGGTCATTTTTCACTGCAAAACCACGTTGCGTTTTGCGCCGTTTCCTGCCGCGGGCACTATGCCGACCCGCACAAGTGAGGTACCATTTTTCTCGTAGGACTTTGGGGAACGCGGGGTGGGTGGAAATTTGTGGATCCACGCAGATTCCAGAACTTTCCATCACAGAAATGTGGGGAAAATGTGTTTTTTTTGTCAATTTTTTACGTTTGCAAGGGATTCTGGGTAACAGACCATGGTGGGAGGCAGTCAAGTCACCCCATCCTGGATTCCCCTGGGTGTCTAGTTTTCAAAAATGTATAGGTTTGCTAGGTTTCCCTAGGTGCCGGCAGGGCTAGGGTTCAAAAACTACAGCTAGACTCTTTGCAAAAAAAGTGTAAATTTTCAGTGTGAAAATGTGGTGTGTTCACCTTAGGTTTTGAGCCACTTCCTGTCGTGGGCACTATGCCTACCCACACAAGTGAGGTACCATTTTTCTCGGGAGACTTAGGGTAGTTCAAATTTGTAAAGCAACTGTTATTACCTATTGATTTTTGATGCATTTCTCCCTTCCAAATGAAAGACATTGTGTAAAAAAAAAGTCATTTTGAAAAATGACCAATAATTGTCATGCAAATATGAGTATTCCCAATTTCGAAAATGTGCAAATATGCACTGTTTCTGAACTCTGTAATTTGTTCCCATTTCAGAAATACATAGGTGACTTTCATACCGATTTTTCCAAGTATACATTTTTCCACAATAATTGCTATATACCCGGACCAAAAAAAAAAAACATTACAAAATGCTGCTCATTTTTCTACTCTGGGTTCGTTGGGCTCTTGGTGAACCTACAAGTCCTATATGTCCCCACAACCAGGAAGGTCTACCGGATGTAACGGTACATTGCTTTCAAAGAGATGTCATAATTCGAAGAAGTTACAGGTAAAAACGTTGACTCAAGAGGCTGCTTTTTTCAACAAATTTTTAATTTTTCCAATATTTGCCTGTAAATTTCTATAAAGAAACCTTGATGGATCTACGCAAATGACCCCTTGCTGAATTCAGAATTTTGTCTACTTTTCAAAAATGTATAGCTTTCCAGGATCCATTATTGTTTTGTTACCCTTTTCTACCGTTAACTGGAAGGAGGTTGAAAGCACAAAAAATAGCAAAAATAGGGTATGTCCCAGAAAAATGCCAAAACTGTGTAAAAAATTTTGGTTTTCTAACAAAAGTCTGTCATTCCCTAAAAGCTGGAGAAATTGTGATTTCAGCCCCACAAACCCTTTTTTGATACCATTTGCAGAGAAAAACCCAGAAGCTTTCATTTGCAGCCCGTTTTTCACATTTTTCACAAAAAAAAAAAAAATTGCTGTATTTTGACTAATTTCTGGGAACCCTCTAGGAGAATCCACAAACCCTGGGTACCTTTAGAATCCCCAAGATGTTGGAAGAAAAGGACGCAAATTTGGCGTGGATACCTAATGTGGTCAAAAAGTTACAGGGGCCTAAGCGCGCACTACCTTAAATAGCCCAAAAAGGGCTTAGCACAGGAGGGGAAAAGGCCTAGCAGCGAAGGGGTTAAAGGAGGAGAGTTTTAAATAATTATATATAAACAGATTGTTTATAATGTGTTGTAATTTTTTTTAAATGTGTTCGAAATGCAAATGTGATAATTATTTCAGTGTTTTTTTATTATGTTGTTAAATATTGAGATCGTTATAAATGTTAGGTTTATGTTCAAGTAGAATCTCATTTGAAAATGTATGTTTTCGGAAAATATTGTCTTTATGTTGTTTAAAGTATTGGTTTTATTAGTATTAGAATTGTCGATATATTTTAAAAAAAAACGATATTATTGATGTCTATATTTTGGTTATCGATATTTGTGACATGTGTCATATTTATTTACTCATGTCGATATTTAGTATTGCGATATTTATGTGTGCGATTTTTGTGTGATCGATATAATTGTATTACGATATTGTAGTGTCGATATTAGTGTAGTTTTTTAAATAAGTATACAATGTCGATATTTTTGATGTCGATATATTTGATGCGATATTTGTGTAGTTCGATAATGTGTCTGTCGATAATATGTCGATAATATGTCAGAGATCCGTAAAAAATCTCCACGAGCACGGGGAAATTCCGCGAACGCGCGGAATTGCTTGTCCCGCCCATTCGTGATGTGTTTTTGCGTGCTCACAGGGAAATATATCGCTAACTTGCCCATGCGGTCATTAATGGGCGTGGCCATCTTGTTTTTCACTTGTCTGGCCCGCTCGCAATGCTTATTTCCTGTCGTGTATTTGCGTGCTCCCGCCCATTCGCGATGAGTAATTCTTCTTCAGGAACGCGTATTACGTGTTCATAACGCTTTTTGCTTGCTCGGGGGAAATATCGCACAAACTTGCTCATGCGGTCGCAATGGGCGCGGCCATCTTGTTTTTCACTCTATTGCTATGGTTGTGGGCCGGCTTTTATAACCTCCCTCTATCTTTGCAATCCTTTGTTTCTGTACACTTTTTTAAAATCTTTTTTATTTATTATCTATCTCTCTATTTTCCTGAATCTATATTTTGATTTTTTTAAATTTTTTGTGACTTTTCCTACTACTTTTTCACTCTTTTTCTATAAATTGCTTTTTTCATTTATTTAACTTACTTTTCTAATTCCTCCCTTTTCTTTTCTGCCCCCCCCGAGTTCCAGACCCATGCCCAAGGGAGAGACCAAGAGCAACAAGGGAAAGGGCAAGGTTGCCCGTAGCCGCAGCCGCAGCGCCCACAAGGGTTGCAGGCACGGGCCCTTATTTGGTGAGGCGGAGGTGGCAGCACTTGTTTTTTTGTGCAGCGCTGCCTCCCTTTTACCCTAGCAGCAGGCGGCAGGCCTGGGTCCGGGTACGGGCTCCGAGAGCATCGCCAGCAGTGGGGAAAGGTGCGCCAGGAGGTGTTTTGCTGCTCTGGTGTCCAGCGCACCGATACCCAGCTGACGCACCGGTGGTCGGATATCCTGGACCGGGAGCAGGACCTGCTGGACCTGCTAGGAGTGGAGGTCCCGGGGCTTGGTGAGTTGCTATTTAATATTACTACTTTGTGTTCTTCTGCTCTGTGTTATATATTGCGAATATATATTTTTTCCGAACAGCAAGAATGCTGCTGCTTACATTGTAGGTAAATTACGTTTAAATATCTTCTGTGATTGTTATGACACAGGTGCTCGGTGCTACTAATCTTACTTGTTTGCAACTTTACGCTCGCTTGGCTTGATTATGTAGGAGTTTACTTTAGAGATCTTAAGTTAGGTAATGCTAGAGAGACTCTAGTCCTTCCTTTGTACTTCTGCCACTAAGAAGAGATAGTGGTGGATTGATAGGTTTAGTTACTTATTAGTATTAGTTGGTAATATTTTAGCGGTCTGCCTGACGCATCCTCTGTCACGTCACATGCTGCGGAGTGCAGCTTACCCCAGTGCTTAGTAAATTTTTTTGTAGTTTGTTTAGTGAATGGTAAAAGGCTTATCACTAGCAGAACATCAGCAGCAACCAACCAACAATTTGGTATATGTTAAACTGTATGCATGTGTCCTCCGTCTATGCATTGTTGAGGGCTAAAATAAATGCAGACTTAGTGAACAATGGGCCCGTCTGGAATAGGTGGGCTAGGTCAGGTGGTACTTAGGCTTAGTTAGTATTCTGGAATCAGAATGGAACTCTGGATTAGTGTTCATAAATATTAAGTAGACGGTCCGTGAATCCCAAATTACTACTAGTCGATCATCAGATTAGATAGGTCAATCTTATTGAAATGCTGTTTCCTAAAATGTTTTTGGGGCATTTTTTAAAATATTTTATTTGTTTTGCACCAATCATTAATGTTTGTCTCTTTCTTTATTATATCTTACATGATCAGCACTCAGGGGCAAGAAGACGAGGTCAGAGTCGGCGGGACAAGAATAAGATGCCTCCCAGGGCCAGGACCGCTCCTCAACCGAGGGCTCTGCTGCTGGCCCCAGTAAGTCCTCCAGTGGTTAATGTTAATAATTATATTTCCCTGGCTTTTACTGCACCTTATTTTTTCCGAACTATTATTTCGGTCTCCTAATTCTATTTTTTACAAAATCTTCTTCGATCTGACTATCTGTTTCTAAATTCTTGTTATTCCTGCCTCTAACTACCTCTGCTATGACTCTCTGTACCACTACTATTAGACTGTCTGTAGCTAAGCTTGCCCAGTTGGTCACTCTTTATTTAAAAGGTTTTAAATAAAACTCAGATTCACCAATAGCTCTAGTTTTGGGTTGTCCTCTTCTAGTCTCCTTAATCTTGAGGCTTTTCGACAATTCCCACCAACAAAATGCCCAACCAGATATTTTACAAATTTTAGGATAGTACATACTACTACTACTGTTGTATGGATTCTGCACATACAGAACTATGCACAAGAAGATAGGATGTTGGTGATGGGAGGTTGGACCTTCCTCACACCTCAGTCAGAACCTACAAACCCCTGACCGACTAGCTATAGTGTCTCATTAACTCCCCGAACCCCCTGAAGATACCCAATGACTAGACAACCCAGAACATAACACTCTTGACCAGGGCCGGACTGGGAACCCAAACCGGCCCTGGCAAAGTGCTCGGCCGGCTCCCATGGGGTTTGTAACAAAAACAGCCCCCAGGGACCCAAAAACAGACCCCACCCTTGCAGTTCACTGGGGGAATGCCTGATGCCCACTACGGCCAGTCCGGCCCTGCTCCTGACCTCTCAGAGTCGCTCACTCACTCGTGTAAGTCCACACCAAATACCACAGAGTCTATGTAAGTTCAAAAGGTTTATTTTCAACTAACAAGCTCTGTACGTTGTTCTATAATACAGTATATGAGCCTGCATGAGAAAAATGGTGCGCGTTAGTATAATGCAATCATTTCTCAGTCATGCCAAAAAGTGTAGCATGTTATGGCTAAGCAATACAGACCGACCTGAACTCCATAACAAAGTGGCTTGTTTTTCGACCTCTTGTACGTAGCGATCAGATAGTAGCAGTATGAGCTCATGTGGGCTCAATGGCGTCTTACACAACAAGCTGTGAGGTAACGTGCACAAAAGACACAAAGCTAAAATGGTTGCATGGCTCAAGCTAACTTAGCAAAGAGTAGACTAGAATGACCCCAGGGACCAGATAGCACTACTAGTGTCTACTCTACTCTAGTACCCGATTTGTACTAGTGATATTGGTTGTATATGTATGTATTAACTTTTTTTTCAAACTTGCTAGTGAAAAAAAAGAAATAGGAGGAGGTATATATGTCATCGAAAAAATGTGTAATGTTTTTTCTAGGCGTACTACAGACCACCAGGATCGGGGCCAGCGGCAATGGTGACACGGCCATTTCGGAGGGAGCAGGAGATGTGGCACCTGCAGGAGCTACAGGGGGTGAGCCAGCAGCAGTGGCGGGTGGTGGTAAGTTATATTCCTTACTTATTAACATTACACTCCCTGCAAGGGTGTACACTCACTGTACTGTTGAGACTTCGTAAGTATGAAGTTGTAGTGAACAACGGTTGAATAAGACACCCTTTACTTAGCATTGGCAATAGCATTAGCGGCGGGAGTTGAGTAACCAATGGCCTCTTCTATCTGACTTCAACTCAGCTTTGAAAGTTTTATTGAGAAGACTAAAAGTCAGATCAGATGACCTTGATGGATGTGTTGAACGAAAAGGGAAAGAAGGGTGGAAGGAGGAAGGAGGGGCGAGATGTAATATGACTGGCAGAGATTGATACGTGGGAAGCATGCATAGGTGGCTGATAGGAATCAGATGCATGGGTGGCTGAAGGATGGGTGGAAGGTGAAAGAAAAGATGCCTGCCTGGGTGGGTGAAACTGTATGGGTGGGAAGCAAGAATTGTCAGTGGTGTTTGGGTCAAACTCACAGCCAAGGCAAGCAAGGAAGGACGCATTGGTGTGGTTTAAAAAACAAGAATAAATGTTTGTTGTTGGTGAAACAAACTAAGGTTTGTTGAGAGATTAAGAAGAAAGATAGACATTTACTTTGAATGGATGGATGCTTGGATGGTATTTATCATAGATAGCATATGTGGAGACTGTCACTGGATGAAGAGTCTTAGTTTGAAGAGAATGTAAAAGAAACCGTGCCAGAGTAGCACAGCCGAGGAGAATATAAGTTGTATTTTCAGAATACTCCCTTGACTCACAGTAGTTTGCAAACACAGCATATATATATTGTGTATGTATGTAGTCATCAAGCGCCTTCCTCCAACTCCGAGGACCACTCCCTACCTATGTTAATTTATTTTCAACTGTGTCAGCCAGCCTGCCATTGGTGGCCTATCGGCTGGTTACACAATCAATCAAAACAAAGTACCTCATGTCGTCCCATATATATCGGCAATCATCATTGGATCAGATATCATCGGCCATTTTGTAGTTGTCAGGGCAGGGTGAAAGTGAAATTGAGCAGTTGCCCTTGATGTAACAGAGAGAGCATGGCCAGTGCCACCCGTAATAGAAAAACATGAGCCTCCCCACCTGCAGACAGTAGTAAATAAAACTAACGTTAGTCTGCGTCATGACTCGAGTATGTTTGTCATGGGCGCAAGCTGACTGAGCTGGCATGCCGGCTATAACAAGGTTATGTAATTTCGCTAAACAAGAGAGAAGAAGAAGACTGGTGTACTGTGTACTCGAGTCCATAGTGCTAGTATAATGCCTGAAACTCCCACAAATGTTAGAGGCCGAGGAAGTGGGAGGACAGATACATACCAAAAATGTTATGTACTGTGTTTGCTAGTGCTACTGTGCCACTATGTGTTGAATTAATTTTGTGTTTCTGTTTTGGTAAGAGTATTGGTAATAGTCTTTTTTTCCTTCTTGATATAGCTCCTCCTTCCCAAGCAAAACAAACCAGGAAGGAGTTGGCAGCCATGGCCCGGTGCCGAAAGCTGGAGGCCATCTGCAAAGAATACCGGTGGCTGGTGGTTCTGGCGGAGGAGAAGGAGGCGGTAGCAGCTGCAGCCTCCTCCAATGCCCCAGGCCCTGGCCAGGCCCCTCCAGTGGTACGGCCCCGCGGTCAGTTAGCTGCCCACAGCCGCACCTTAACATCCAGCACTGCTGCCCCCCCGTGGACGCAACTGCAGGGCATATGCGCGCCGCATGCTCCTACGAAATGCGTGACTAGAGGAGCAGGTAGAGGAGCTGAAGAAGAAGGTCAAAGTCCTGGAGAGGGAAGACCGAAAAGCCCGCTGCTAACTTAAAGACCCTGTTGGATTGCCCCTTTTTAATCCCATTTTTGGTGGGTGGGAAATGGGCATTGGGCTTTATTATGGACATTTTGGACATTGGTTACCGTTGGACTTTCTCGTTTTGGACATTGGTTGGGGTTAGGGAGAGGGGTGGGTCGGGTCGGGTCCGGTGTTGTGGGATTTTTTACATAGTTTATTTTTGTTCGGGCATTAAATTATATTTATACTTAAACATAGCATATGTTGCTAATGTTATGTAGGGGAGTTACTGTTTTACGTCACATGGTTTCCTTTCATGCTGCTGCAGGGCCGCAACCAGTGTTTTATTTAAATAATCTGCCGATTTTGTAACACACAAACAGATCGATACGGTACCCCTCACTAAGTGGCTTTTCCTACTAGTACTGTCAGTCTCTCCTCTAAGTCAATTATTATACCTCCCCCAAACTTCTTTTCTTACCTGTGATTGATGTTTAAGTTAGGCACAGTGATGGCTGCATGACAATGATGGTTTGATTTCCCAAGAGAATGGAAATGCCATGGTTGTGGTGGTAGTAGTAGACACTGGCAGTAGCATTTGCAAAAAAAGAAAATGAGACAGTCAGTCGACTGAGAGAGACTCTAGGAGGAGTAGTAGAACAAAGTAAATAAAACATAATGGTAGCGGGGATAGCCTAGTACAACAAGTTATTAACTGTAGTTGTGTCAAGTCACTCAAAACAAGCGTAACCTTTAGTGCTGTGTAGAGGGATGTTGATGAATCCAATCAATGCCAGAAATTAATTATGATGGATTAGGTTCCTTTGGAAAAAAAATTGAATTGCAATTTAAATATACTGAGCATGGGTGGACAAGCAGAAGAAGATCCTCGCCCTGCCTTGAAATTGAATTAGTGTTCGCTTTCGCCACATCCACCCCAGCAAGCGTGTAATCAATTATTGGTGTACATTTAATTTAGTCACACCTCAATAGATCACACAGTCCGGGGTAAGAGGGTTAGGATTTGATGAATGGTTGGAAAGGGGGGTTTGGGGAAAGGTTTGACAAAGAAAAACACTACGAATGGACAAACAACAAAACACAATCTTGGCAGACGACCATATCCATAAATCTGTTAAGGGGGAAAATGGAAATGCTTGCATGATGATGATAATGATAACTTGATGGTTAATGATAAGTAGTACTTACTAACCACTACTAGACAATTACACAGTACAGGGCAGCAGTATATTATGCAACGTGCCTTGCCTGTCTGTCCTCAGAGAGACCCAAATTACATACAGTTTCTGTTCTGTTATGCCAGGCTTACTTTTAAAGATGATGATGATGATACAAAAAATAGTGGTCCTAAACCAATTATTGACACATCAGAGCAAAAGGCTCTCACTTAGTTATATTATTCACTCAGTAACGAGCTAAATAGGAAAAGGATTTTTGATAGCTCACAGTATTCAATATAACATTCCAACATAAAGAAGACAACATCCAAAAACTAAATCACCATACATTTATTTTTCTTTTAAGGCAATTCAAATTTCTGTAATATGTACCACAATGTTGCTCCAGAGGGAACGTGCATAAAGCAAGGGTGCTGAAGGGTGAATGAGTGAGTGAGGGAGAAGGTTGTAGAACGTAGTGACAAAAAGATTCATTAAATTCACAAGGGGATCGGTTGTAAATCACCATCCAAGAAGAGCCTGGTTGCGGCTGTTGTTGCGGCTGTTGTGGCGGCTGTTGTGGTGGCTGTTGTTGCCCACTTGTCCACCTGTGTTGATTGGGTAGTACTTTGCGATAATGACATTTCAACATCACTGCTCATTAGTAGACTGGCTACCTCTGCGACACTAATGAGCTTGGGCCTAGGTTGGTGGGGTGGGCCCGCTGATGCGGAGGTGCTGCTCCCAGCTTGGTCCCCAGACACCGCTGCTGCAGGAGTACTTTTTTGTTTCCCAAAAAATATTGTGGGCGGCACACCAGTCTTGGTAAGTGCCACTTCCTTCTTCTGTTCCTTCTTCTCACTGGCAACTTTCTTGGTACTGGAGGACCTGGTAACTTTCTTTGGGGCCATCTTCTTCAGATGTCAGCAGGACGCTGTTGCACAAGTTGCAGAGATGTATGTGGCCACACATCACGTGACGTTGTGCACAGCAGGACTTCTGTCTGGCAGTACAATGGGTGATGATGACACTTCCTTCTCTGTCTTTTTGTGCAGAAGCCAGTAGAAAAACATCTGTGAAATGTTGCATTTGTTGTTGTGGTTCAATAACTACTAGTACAAACAAACAAATATAATATATAACTTAGTGTGTGGTGGTCACACTTGTTAGTGTTATATTATTAAATGTTATTAACTCTGTTTAATTTTTTTTTAAAACATAACAGTGTAGCCATTTGTGAGACTTTGACAACAAGGGCTTTCATGGTATACTGTGTACACTCAGGAAGGATAGAAAAGAAGAAGAACAAAAACAAAAATACAAATGTAATGGAAGTGGAACCTGTTTGTTTGGCATTAAATTGTTTGCTCATCAAGTCATTGAGGGAGCTGCAGCTGGCAAAGGGGATGGATGGAAGCAGTAAGCCAAGAGGAACATAGGAAAGACATGCAGACATATATGGAAAAAACAGCACACTACTAAAGTACCACCACAAAATGGCCACCAGCCACATGGACACTTACAGTCACAAGCAACAAGCAGGAGGCCTGGAAAACAATGAACTGAACCAGGCCTATAATAGCCAGGCAACGGAGGTATGCTAAACAAGACAGCTTTAATGCAATAAAATGCAAAAACGAAAATCCACAGGGCTAAACAAGGTGTGCAAGTTACACAACAAACACACCACACACAACAAAGGCATTTATTTAACACACACAAAAAAGTGAAATACCCCCCAAAAACACATTTTGCAATTCAATCCAATGCCATCCATGCCCTAAATGATGTTTAAATTCAACAGAACACACAGAAACAGTTGTTTCATGCACCCATGACTACCCCTGAGCCTACTGGATGAAAGGCCTGTTGGCAGACTAGGACACAAGCTTGCAGGCCTATGGCAAAAGCACACTGCCTGGCTTCAAAATGGCCACTGGCCACATGGCCAGACCCACAACAACAACAAGAAAGCAAAGAAAGACAATGCAGGCCTATGGCAATAGCACACTGCCTGGCTTCAAAATGGCTGCTAGCCACATGGCCAGGCCCACAACAACAAGAAGCATAGGCAAAAAAGGAACAAAGGAAACACATGCAGGCCTAGGCCCTATATGGCAAAGGCAGCACACTTATAATAACTACCACCACGAAATGGCCACCAGCCACACAGTCACAAGCAACAAGCCGGAGGCCTGAAAAACAATGAACTGAAACAGGCTGTTAACCGTCAGGCTTCTTCTACCCTTTCTCTGCCTAATTATAAACAAAAAACTACTATTCCCATGATGCACTGCGATGGTTATCACATTGTATGCTTTCCCATGCTGCACTAGTACAGGTCAGGTGACCATTCACCGCATATAGGCAGCTAGCTCAAGCTACCAGGTGCTTGGCTTTCTTCTAACGATTAGGACCATGCCCCTTTTTTCCTGCCTGTTCGTGTTCGTGTTCTAGTATCCTGACCTCCTATTCCAAACTATTGTGTTTTGTGTAATTTCTCTCGATTCTGGAGATTCCCATCTGATTGTACACTCATCGTGGATTTCATCCCTTCTATTAAGCCAGGACTCCTGACTGTTAGCCTTTAATTAGCGCGAGGACACACTGGAATCTGTCTCCCCATTTTCTCCATTAGCCTCCACCCGAACGCGAGGCATTTTGATCCTTTATTGATTCCTCCCAAGCGCGAGAACGTGCTACGATTTGATTCCCCTTCGTCTGACCTTCAGCAGCATCAGGCGCTTTGAATTTTAGGGAGCGCGAGGTCACGCTATTTCATTATTTCTTTTGTTTGTTTCGGCACTGTTGTACGCGCTATCATGCGAGTGTACGACAAACCTATTGCCAGCCTTCTGTCGCCTGAAGTCAATTTCACAGTGAATACAGCAAGGTACGCGCTATCCTAACGGGATATTTTGCTTTCCTTTTTGTCTACTTGCCACAAGCTGCGCAGCTATGAAAAACGGACTGCTGAGGACTTTTAGTTAGATTTAGTTAGCCTCATATTCTCGTGTGGATTTATAGACTGAGTATTTTTGGAATAACCACCAACAGAGTAATTTGCATACCATTTCGGAGAGTGTGTGTGCAAGGAAAGAATTACCTGCATATCTTCTGTTGCCCCTTATATTTTTTTGGGAGAGACCTGCTTTACTATTTCATGCTGGCAATGTGAAAGTGAGTATGGGGAAGCATATAATTTGAAATCTTAACACTTCCTTGTTCTATATTTCTGCCTGATTGTTTGTCATCGCTATAACTTCTGCTTCTACTGTTTATTTGTTTAACGCAGGAATACCAGCCCTATTGTTCCTTCTTCCTCATTATTGAAAGAAGTCCTGGTGGTCCTTCCTGGTCTCCTCACTCCCTGGGGGTATCAGTCTACCTTTGGTGTGCCTAAGTGGCTAGAGGTGACTATACCCTACAAAAGTGAAAAGGCGTTCTCTTCGCTCCCGTGAATATTGGCGCATCTGGCCTGGGACACAAACAAGACCCTAACACAGGCCTGTAATAGACAGGCAAGGGATGCATGCTAAACAACACAGCTTTAATGCAAAAATGCAAAAATGAAAATCCACAGAGCTAAACAAGGTGTGCAAGGTACACAACACAACACACTACACACAACAAAGGCATTTATTTAACACACACTAAAAAAGCGAAATACACCCAAAAAACACACACCAAAGGAACAGCTGTTTCATCATGCACCCACCATGACTAGCTCTGGGCCTACTGGCTACTTCCAAAAAATGTTTTTTAAAAATGATTCAAAGTACCAAAATTGTAGTTGCAGCAACTGCAATGCCCCAATCAAACAAACAACAACACCAACTTACTTGTAAAATATCAAATCCAAAAGTCCTCAAATCCAATGATATATGATGCAGCAGACACAAAGACTGATTCTTCCAGCTCCAAATCCGAATGATAAATGAATAGGAGATGGACAAAGCACTGGGATGAGCCTGCTGGGCAGGAACAGGAAGTTAGAGAATCTGTGGCACTTCCTTCCTCTCCCAATAAAAAGTTTATTTTTTTTAAAAGGACTCCTTGCACAAAAAAGTACAGCCAAATGTCAATCTGAGGAGTTTTTTTCATCCAAATCATCATTTTAGAGAAGGTTTTATGCTGCTCGAGATATTCTTCTTCTCCAGATTATAAAGTTTGCGTGTTCGGCATCGCGAGCTTCACCAAACTGCCGCCGGATGTCCGATGGCGCGTCCGAATGACGTGTTCGTGATTGCACACTCTTGCGGTGTATGTTGGTGAGGCGAATGACGTGTTCGCGATCACATACTCTCGCGGGATCACGCGGCCGGCTACCAAAATCTCGTGGCACACGTGATCGGATAGGAAAACTCGTTGGCGAATGCAGGGATCCCAGTAAGTCGCTATTGCTCGCGTGAAAATGCATTTTTAAAGCGCGAACAAGGAAATAATTCCGCTACGCCGCGGATCGCGGAATTTTCAGTAATTCCGCGTTCTCCGCGGAATGCGGAATTGCCAAAAATCTGCAAACTCCGCGAGCAGAGCAGATTTTACCGCCCAGGGTTAGTGCTCAGCAGTCTGGCATTAAAGTATCTGGCTTACTCATTAGTGAGTGTGTCTGCTGAGTGTGTGTTCAGTGCAGCTGGTGCAGTTGTTACAGTGAGAAGGGCCAGTCTCTTGCCCCAAAATGTAGAGAGATTAACCATGATCCAAATAGATCAGCACTGGTGATTGTCAGATTCAGGTCGGGGTAGTGTAATAACTGACCAACCTCTGACAAAAAACTTGAGTTTGAGGACAAACTCTATTCCCTGACTTGTACTGACGCCTGGGTCACTATAGAACTTTCTATCACCGAACTGCTATGACATTAAAATATATATAGCATTAGCTATAGGAGCATTATATTCTTTTGCATGTTTGTGTCTCACTGACTAATGCGGTAAAAAAAACAATGGTTCGGGTGTGGCCAAAAGGTCCAATAATAAAGTGATCCTAAGGACAGCATTTATGGTTAGAGAGTTGAAGATTAATTATTTTAAAGGAGCAAAAAAATTAATAATGTACATAGGGACATAAGTCAGTTCATGTGAAACATTTATTTCCACAACAATAGAATTCAGGTGCTCACACAATAAGTGAAAGAGGCGTGACGTGCAGAGTGATGGTGAAGTTTAAAATAACGGCATCGCATTGACAACAATAGTGTAAAACTCCTCAAGCAACTTTATAGAATAGGAAGAGTTTTGTTGTAAAGGGTCAACGGCGTTTCGATCTCAACTGTTCGAGATCATTGTTATTGATATTGATACTGTTATAAAACCATGTGACAAAGGAGGAGGTATAGTCTTACAGGACAATACCTCATATGACAAAAAGATCCATAGACAGCTTAGCAACACCTCACACTACGAACCCCTGGCACGCAACCCTTTGAGAGAAATCAGCGACCTGATTCTTAATGTGACCAAAAAGGGTTTAGATGAAGGCTACGTTAGCAAGAATGAATTCTTGTTCCTCAATAATAAAACCCTACGGACACCAGTACTGTACACCCTTCCCAAAATACACAAAAATCTAGAGGTACACCAGGTAGGCCTATTTTATCCGGCTGCGGCTCAATTCTAGAGCTCCTTGGTAGATACATTGACTACTTCATAAATGGTATGGTACAAGACACCACCACATATGTAAAGGATACCACTCATTTCATCAATTAGATAGAATCACAACCCTTTAATCCTCAATCAGAACTCTTGGTTACTCTTGACATTGAATCATATACACGAACATCCCTCAAGATACAGGCATAGAAGTCATCAAAATGCATCTCAACATCCGTCCCTTCCCACATCAGGTACCTACAGACTTCATCACATCACTCCTGGAAATAGCATTGACTAAAAACTACTTCCTTTTCCAAGAGAAATATTACAGACAATGCAAAGGTACATCTATGGGGGCAGTTTTCGCCCCCAATTTTGCCATTCTGTTTGTAGACGACATTGAGACGAATATCATCCTCAATATGATGAACCCATTCCTTCAAAACATTTGTTTATGGCGCAGATACATAGACAATGAGTTCATGATCTGGGGTGGCACTAACTCTGAACTTGAAGCCCTTTGCTCCTGGCTCAACAATGCACAACCTGACCTTAAATTCACCTACAGCTATGACAATACCAATATTGACTACTTGGATGTCACCATCAAAAATCACAATGACAAACTTTATACCACCTTGTTCAGAAAGCCTACTGAAAGAAATACCCTCCTCCAATACAGCAGTGCACATCCCAGGGCACTGAGAGATGGACTACCGTATGGCCAGTTCCTCAGAATCAGAAGAAACTGTAAATTCAAAGAAGATTTCTTCTTAGAAGCCAACACACTATGCAAGAAGCTCACTGACAGAGGCTATCCCAAACGCCTAGTAAAACGTTCCATGAAACGGGCCTGGTACTCACACCGTGAACACCTGTTTCAGCCCAAAGTCAAAACACCATTATCCAGAATTACATGTGTGACCACATTTTGTCCTGTGAGTAACAAACTGACGAAAATGATCAAAAAACATTGGACAGTCCTAGCGTCACTAAATCTCGCAACAGGCACCCCACTTTTTTCATTCAAAAGAGGTCGCAACATAAAAGACCATTTGGTTAGGGCCTACAAACCTACAACAAGAGATCAGATTATACACCCCTACCTCAATCTTCCTCCACTGCAAGGGCACTACAAATGTAAACTGCATGGCATGCGAGTCCACTACTAACACCAAAGTATTTGAATTTGAGAACTCTAAGTATACTTTACAGTCTTTTTCAAATTGCAATTCACAAAATGTAATCTACTGTATTGAATGTCTATGCAAACTGAGGTACATCGGCCAAACCACACAAAAGATCAAGGCAAGAATCGCCCAACACAGGAGCAGAATCCTATGCAAGATCACAACGGCGTCCCTCGTGGAACACTTTATATCAAAAGGACACTCTGAAACAGACTTCACTTGGCAGGTCATTGAAACCCTTCACTCCAATGTTAGGGGAGGAAACCAACAACAGATCCTCAACCGATTGGAATGCAAATGGATTTTTAATTGCCGCACTATTGAACATGGTCGATTGATGAATGGAATCTCATACTATAAACATTTGACTATACATATCTGCACATTTTGACCTCAGCCACCTGATACCACTATGTACTTCTTGCTTAGTGTTTTCCTAACAGATGTATACACACTTCCTTATGTTTGAACCTCTTGCTACCCATTGGTTCACGTGCTACCCATTGGTTCATGTCTAGTTTATCTGTTGCCACAGTAATTGAATATCAGTGAGTACATTGCTAGACTATATGCCTTAACTGATTTTGTGGTTGGTTTTTAATTCATATAGCAACTACCTCCGTAGGTACAAAACATTAGGGGGCATATGTATCAAACTCCCGTTTAGCGAATCCTAATTTGCGATATTTTGCGATTCGCAAATTCAGATTCGCTAAACGGGATGTAAAAAATTAATTGCTAATCATTTGCGATTTCTTAAAAATCGCAAATAATTCGCAGATACCCGTTTTGCGATTTCTTAATAGTGAAATTCGCTAATTAAGAAATCGCAAAAACGGGAATCTGCAAGCCAGGTGCAGCCTGATGACATCACAAACAGGAAACTGGAGTGATTTCCTGCACCTGCTCACCTGAGCCACACCCAGAGGCTGCTTGGGGAGTGTGAGGAGGCATCCCAGGAGAGTGCAACCAGCAATGGATTCCACCAAACAACAGCAGGGCAAGGATGCAGAGAAAAGGAAGAGAAAACATAAGTTTTCTGAAAAGGAGCAGGAGGTCCTCATTGAGGAGGTGGTCTGCAGCCATGTGCTCCTCTTCGGCAAGAAGGCACTGCGTGTCCCAGAGGCCAGGAAGAGGAAAATCTGGCTAGAAATACAGAGTAAGGTGAATGCAGTGGGAGTCACCACACGTACCATCGAAGAGCTACGCAAGCGGTGGTACGACATGCGCCAGAGGTCCAAGGAGAGGGTGGCAGCCAGACTGAAGGACGCCAATCAGACTGGAGGAGGACCATCCACAGCAGAGCAGCCAACCCCCCATGAGGAGCTCGTGGAGTCTACTCTCCTGCCTGAGAGCGTTGGTGGTGTGGCTGACATAGACAGTTCCGACCCTGCATCCAGCAGTCAAGGTAAGATGCATGCAAAATCAATCTGCACTCCTCCCCATCCCTTGCACACTTCCCCAAATGCGCATAGTAAACTCCCAAAATGTCAATCCAGGCCAGGTCTTATAGCACACCCAGCAATGCATCATGGGACTCGTAGTACTGTGTCTGACTGTGTGTCCATGACACTAACGAAATTAAATGCAACATGTGGGTTGGGGATAAGTGAATGATACAGTGT
This sequence comes from Triturus cristatus, assembly GCF_964204655.1. Lineage (NCBI taxonomy): Eukaryota > Metazoa > Chordata > Amphibia > Caudata > Salamandridae > Triturus > Triturus cristatus. Next base: position 503,982,707 of record NC_140592.1, on the reverse strand, counting down.
CAGAGGTTAGCCAAAAAAAAGTAGTAACTTTATTGATTGCCACATGCAGACAATAACACAAACTCATGTAGTCCCCTTTACATCCACAGCACATGGCATGGCACAAGAAGACAGCACAGAGGGAGAGGAGCCTGCACACACTGCGGACTCCAGCGATGACACAGAGCAGCAGCCAATCCAGCGCAGGAAGCGCGCACATGTGCCCCTACTGCCTCCATTTGAGAACGAATTACCTGCCACAGGGGATGACACCGACAGGAGAGAGGGGAGTCAGGGTGAGTCACATATGCCCAGTCATGACACACAAACGCCAAGGATAAGACCACAGGAGACATCCAGATCAAGGCCCAGGAGCAGCACTGCGACTGAAGCAGAAGGGTCCGTGTTCTGAGGCCTGGAACAGAGCATGCTGCAGGAACAGCGCCTGCAAAGCAAAGCACTGCGGTCAATTAATCGGCAGCTATGCCGCATACACAAGGACCAGAAGAACATGGGGGAGGGCTTTGTTGCCATGGCAGGGGCAATCCATGAGCTCTGTGCCACTTTGAGGCACACCCAAGCTGCCAATGACAGGGCTGGCCGACGTGCCAATGCACGCCTACACAATTACATAAAAGCCGTGAACCGCCTCTGCAGCACCACCAGCACCCTCACACGCAGAAGCATAACAATGAATGTCGACATGGCACACTGCTGCCAGGATATTGCCCGAGGGCTTGCGCAGGTAACCACTGCTGTGGAGCAGCTGCAGACAGCCAATGCTGGTGGCAGCGCACTCATGGCCTCTGCCGAGAGTGAGGACACCTCAAGTCGGAGCAGCCTCACTCCCACCTTGCCAGGGGAAAGACGCCGCAGTGCCAGACAGGGTGCAGGCCAAGGGAACACCATGGGGGCACTCAGCCTGGACGTCACCGAAGGAGGTGAACATCTGCGGGGACACTCACTGCAACACGGGTGCATTAACCCGAAAATGCTGTTTGCACAATTACTTGTGCCTTACCTGCACTGTGTGCACAACATGTGCTGGGGACAGCTACTATTTCTTTCATGTGAAGTGTGATTAAACACTTCACACATCATCAAGCTTTGTTGTCTCATTTCATCATTACTCACCTAGAAGTAGTTTTGTGTGATCTCTGTCCGTCTCTGGCGTCCAGCAGCTGCCCCATCTCCTGCTGCAGGTCTGGCAGGGGGAGCAGGGCGCTCGTCATCCGATGTGTCTGTATCGGACACATCATTTGTGGTGCCTTCCTCATTGCCATGTTATGTAGCATTGCACAGCTTGCCACGATTTTACAGCAGGTCTCAGGGCTGTATTGCAGTGCGCCTCCACTTTTATGCAGGCACCTGAAGCGGCTCTTCAGGATTCCAAAGGTTCGCTCAATGACGCAGCGTGTAGATCTGTGTGTCCTGTTGTAGCTCCTCTCACTTGCATTTGCAGGATCCAGATATGGGGTCAGGATAAAGTCGCGCACTGCATAGGCACTGTCACCTGCATGGACAAACACAATAGGTAAGTCAATGTCCCCCCCCTCAAGTGATGTAGTGGATGTATTGATGTGTGCCATGTATTTACCTAGCAGGTACCCCTCCCCAAACTCTCCAGCATTCAGACGTCTGTGTATTCCACTGTGTCTGAAGATGAAAGAGTCATGTGTACTGCCGGGGTATTTGGGTACGATGTCTGTGATGAGATACTTAGCGTTGCACACAATCTGTATATTGAGGGAATGGTAGCATTTCCGATTCCTGTAGACATGTTCAGTTGCTGCTGGGGGTGTGATGGCCACATGGGTCCCGTCAATGCAGCCAATGACGTGGGGGAAACGTGCAATCTGGTAGAAGTCCAATTTTGTTTGCTGTAATGCCTGTTGGGTGGTGGGGAAGTAAATGTGATGTGAGAGCCTCTGCAGCATTGCATCTAGGAAAGCATGGAAGAAACGCGACAGTGCACTCTGTGACACCCCACCAACCTCCGCTATTACCCGTTGAAAACTCCCTGACGCCAGGAGGTGCAGGGAGCACAGGACCTGCACATGTGTGGGAATTGTTTGTGTCCTGCGTGTAGGGTGCTCCAAGTAGGGTTTCAGCTCCTCAATCAGGTCCATTATGGTCTGTGGGTGCAGTCTGTACTTGTCATAGATGTCCTCTTCAGTGTGCTGGAACAGAGTGATGCGCAGCCTGAATATACGTTCCTGTCTCATTCTCCTCTGAGCAAGGGCCCGAATACGCAGCCTCCTGGCTATCACGAACATTGCTGCCATTGTGGGTGGGTCTGTTGCATTGTGGGGTGGTTTATGTACCTTGCACCAGTTTACCACCTGCAAGCAATTGGTGTTAATAGCGATTTCTTAAATTGCGAATTTCGTGAAATCGCAATTTGCGATTTTTTCATACATGCGCTTGCGATTTCTTAGTTTGCGATTTCTTGTTTGCGATTTTCGCTAAGCTAAGAAATCGCAAATTAAGTATTCGCAAGGAAAATCGCAGTTTCAATGTTTCGCAGCCTAATAAATCACTAATTTAGCGATTTCTTAGTTTTCTGTGTGGAAGTGTGTCATACATATGAAATTGAGAAAAATCAGTCGCAAACGCTGTTTTTAGCGATTCGCAGCGTTTGCGACTAATTTTTCCTTTCATACATATGCCCCCTGGTTGCTTAAGAATTAATTCTGCTATCATGTGCCTGAAACAGTTGTTGCACACACATTGATTTATTTTTTCCTATGACTTTCTTCTCTTTTCTTACTCTGCTGAGTTAGTGCTTTTCCCTCGTTCCCTTACTTGATTCCTACTGACAGCCATTTCCCTTCAGCATGCTCCCTTGCACACAACCGTTTGCAAGTGTGTGCTAATTAGCTCCACCCTGCTGGTGGTTTCACAGCTGACACAGCCCTTAAGTACTTCCTGGCTCACTCTGTCTCCCTCTCTCACTAAACGTGAACAGCCCAAGCAGCATGACGTGCTGAGCTCCTCACCCAAGACTTTCCAAATATGAACTGGGAGTGACTTTAACTGTAAGTACTATGACTGGGCATACACCTTTACCATCATTTAATCTTTACCTTGGAGTTTCTGACCCCCCACCCTCCTTTTGCCCTTAACAGAAACTTATTGGCAGCAAATCATTAAGCGCAATTTATACAGCTGACCCTGCCTTTCAAGTTTACACAGTAAGTGTTTCCTTTCACCACTTTCCTTGCAAGCGCCCTTCACGGATACACACCAGTTTCTAATTACTGCTCTAACTTTACAGCACGTGATATTCTCACGCTCGTACCTTCAGTGAATTAATCTGGGTGAACTCGTCTACCCTCAGCTGTTTTCTGAAGCCCTCAATTGCTCTTCCTTGCGCTACGAATAATTGCATCAGTAAGTCTACTCTGAGTGTTCTCCCTCTCCCCCTTCTCTCATTTAGCGGGTTGCTACCCAGCTTCATCTGCGCTCTCAACCTTCCTACTAGCGCAAATTATTCCTTGTACTCCCACCTATGCTTGCGTATTCACATGCAGCATTTTCACCATTACTGGTCTTTTGCTTCTGAATCGCTACAATTTATCTTCTCTTTTCCACCGTTTAAATACTTTCGCCACTTGTAATTTACATCGTTGACTTTTGCTTCCTAATTGCCTTTAAATCATGTCTTTCGCTTCTGTATTTGCCTTAATTCATGTATTTCCACACCTACCTTGAACCCTAGACATGTTATACAGAATAATTCAGGAGTAATATATATTTATATATGTCAATATGTTTTTTATAAAAAGGAGCCTCTGATTGTACTAATTATACTACATGAAGGAATCAAACTATAGCTTATTTATTTGCCCGTTTTTCCTCATTTTAGATTCATCTTGCTCACCCGTTATATGTCCTGATGATGATCTCGAACAGTTGAGATCGAAACGCCGTTGACCCTTTACCACAAAACTCTTCCTATTCTATAAAGTTGCTTGAGGAGTTTTACACTATTGTTGTCAATGCGATGCCGTTATTTTAAACTTCACCATCACTCTGCATGTCACGCCTCTTTCACTTATTGTGTGAGCACCTGAATTCTATTGTTGTGGAAATAAATGTTTCACATGAACTGACTTATGACCCTATGTGCATTATTAATTTTTTTGCTCCTTTAAAATAATTAATCTTCAACTCTCTAACCATAAGTGCTCTCCTTAGAATCACTTTATTATTGGACCTTTTGGCCACACCCAAACCATTGTTTTTTTACCCCATATTTCACCCCAGGTTCACGTATTAGGGTACCCTTGTTTTTCTTAAAACTCACTGACTAATGCAGCCCAACCATTTTAGATACATGTACGGCCGTATTGGTGTTAGACCAGTGTGCAGTGAAAAAGCCTCCCCCCCATTTCCCTCAAGGACATTGGAGAGAAAATGCCTGCCTCCATCCTGTGTCAATATATCCTATTTTCTTTCTCCTAGCAGGACTGCCCAACAATATTTAATTTACAAGGCTGGCCAATGTGTGTTTCATGAATCAAAGAGGATCAGCAATGTATCACAGAGCTTGAATTAGAACAGTTAAATTGCATGCACCAAAGGTTGCTATATATTATGAGTGATTGTTGTTTGTGAGTGTGCTGTTGAGATTATTGATTCATGTGGTGGTGGCAGACAGTGAGCGTGGGTGTTTAACTATAACTAGTAAGCTTGATTCTGTTTTTGATGATTTACAATGTTGTTTGCCTAACAAGGAGAATTTTTTTTTTCCTGAAGGTGATATTGTCCTTCTTCCTTGACACTTAGCGAAATTTGTTTGCAGAGTCCAAACTGCTTTGTTTTCTAGTTCACAGTTCACACTCCCTAAAGACCAGAACAGTCTCTTTAGCTAACAAACAAATGTAGTTAGTCTACACAAAAAATAACTCAATGTTTCTCTTGTTGTTCATCAATAACATTGCATTACAGGTTGATCTCTCGCACTTGAGAAGGGAGATTTGGAACTGGAGTTGATACAGAGTTGGATATATTCGTTACACGGAGTCAGGAGGATGATGAAAGCACTCAGGGCCTGACTACTTCAACAACTGCCAGAAGAAGGAAGTTATGAACTTCACAGAAAACAACATGGTGAGGCCCCTAAGTGGTCTACTCAACTCTGTCGACTGGTGAGAGGTGTGTTGATTTTACTTGATTTTGAAAATTCAAAGTTTCTGGGTGTGTGTGCTGGCTGGCTCACATTTGAAACTATGTAGTGGTGACTGGGTGGAGGCCTTGTTGTTGTAGGTAACTAGAGACAGACATGTTGATCATCACATTATACACACCCTAGGCTACTTATTATGATGATCATCATGAACAGTTGTGAGTGTGATCAACCCAAAACATGCAGCCACTTGTCTGTGATTGTTGGTTGTTGTAATTGCTCCCACCTAATTAATTGCACATCCGTCATAAAATGAATGTTTGCAAATGACTATTCTCTTTTGCTCTGCCTCTAGACTGAGTCTTCTTGGTGCACTCCTCATGAAGTTTACCTTCTGTCCTTCTCCTTGATTCTACAATATCATTTTTGTTTTACATTCTGCAGGTCGTCTCTTCTCCTGCACAAAAGGTAAAAGCACCATAACACTCATGCTTACCTTACTGGACCGCATCAAAAAGGCATCCGAGATTGATGGGCAATCGAAGAGGAAAGCAGCAGATGCACCCCCTAATTTGGCAATACAGTATTATTTTTCTTTTAATGGTCATTTTTTAGAACTGTGTGTGTTGTTCGCTTCACTCCTACATAATTTTTATTGACTATTTTTCAAACCTAGGTGACAGAACATTTAGATATATAATGAATTAATATAACTTGGGTCTCTTTGGGGCTGATGGACTGTTTGCATTGCATTTAAGTTAACTGTGCACTAGTAGTTATTCCTTTGTTTCCTTTTTCTCACACAACAGATTGATGATGATTTGCTTTCATTGCCCAGATGAATAGAGTCTCTGTGCAATGTTTGCCTTTGTCACACCTGTCCCCAAATCCCCTTTCCCATCCATTCAACAAACCTCTAACCCTCTTCCCTCAGGCTGTGTGATTTATTGAGGTGCGACTTAATAATTTACACCATTAATTGATCACACACCTGGTGAGGTGGATGTGGGGAAAGCAATACCAGCTCAGTGCAGGATCTTCAGTTCTGCTTCTATTACTGGAACAATAGCCCACACTGGCCCCATTTACCCACCCAAGCATAAAATGTGATCGATATTTTATATATGAAGAACATCATTCGTCAGCATCATCATTAAGGCATTGGGTGTTGCGTTACGTAAACGCTTAACCATGTCCACTTCAGACTTTGAGCCCTCTTCAAGATTTAAGTGTCACTTTTGTTTTAATTGAAATACTAGCTCACCATTGCTTTGAATAATTTAATATTGTTTGTTATAGTTTTCCTATCAGGTATTCTTTGTTTTGTAGTCTGGTTTCAATTGTTTGCAAAGCTATGATATAGTAATAGATAAACCACTAGCTCAATTTATTTTTCAATTTAGTTGCCTGCGATGAATAATCCTTCCGATCAAAATCCTACAGTTGGAGTTCACCTTGGTGGGAGTGAAAACTCACTTTTGATGCCTTCACGGTGGTTAGTGTGCTAGCCTGCTACTACTACCACCACCATGGCACCTTGGGAAACCCTGCAGCCCTCGCTTCATCTATTCGGTGAGAGAACTATGGAGCATTGTTCTACTGAGTTGGGGGCAATATAGGCAATGGCAACCCCCACCCTCTTAGTGGTCAATATAGTTGCAGACCGCAGAGACTAGGAGAGAAGTAGGACAAGGGTACCACATAGCACATACCTAATTGTTGTTATACATTACCAGCAAATGTTAAAAACAGGTTGCACTAAAATGCAGCAGTGAAAATTAAAACACCCCATAAAAGATTACAGGCATAAATAATGTAACATAAATATTTATCAACCCAAACAATTAAAACCCACCCCTTCATCCCACACAACAACTGGCCCACCCCCTTCCCAAACAAGTCCTCCCGTCCCCAACCATTGTCCAACCAAAATGCCCATTATTGTCCAAAAAAAAACAAAAGTCCAAACCATAACTGCCCCGGTCCCAACTCCCACATCCCCACCCTCCCCACCTACTACAAGTCCCAACCACCAAAACAAAAGTTTAAAAAAGGGTAGAAGAGGGTACTGCTAGGCACGTCGTGTCCCATACTCAGGAGCTGTGTTAGGTGCCTCTCCATCTGGTTCTGTCGGGCTTCAATCCACGACAGCCTCAAACAAATGCAGTGTTGGAAATTGCGGTCTGGGGGGCAGCAGTGAAGGATTGGCGGCGGGTGGGTGCCAGCGGACTGTAGCGCCAATGTTGAGCAGCCGGAGGCGCTGGTGATAGAGCCTAGCTAGGGCCCTGGGCAGCTGCCTCCTCCTCCTCCAGGGCCACCAGCCGCTGGTACCCGGCCATAATCATTTCCAGCCTCTGCTGCTGCAGCCGGGCTGCTGCATCCTGGCTAGATGGAAAATTATGACCAGAAGTAGCTACAAAGAGAAACGACAAATTATAAACAATGCTTTTTGCAAAGATTTTTGATAGAAAATTATGTACGTGTGACACAGTAGCAGTAGTCAAGTCAAGTTTATTTTATGCGATCAATTGCATGATCATACACAGAAACAAAAATCACAATACATACAAGATTTCATTAATGATAAAATACGCAAAGGAATAAAAAGCAGCACGACCTTCACAGTCTTATACAGCATCCAAGTGTAGAATTACAAGTTGTGACTTGATTTAGAAGATTAAAAGTTATTTTTAAGAGCTATAGTAAGCATTAAAAAAGAAATCAGCAGTTAGCAAGACAATCCTATGCCGTTATTTACACTACTGTACCTGTCAGGGACCTTGATACACACTTTCCCTATGTGTACCTAGAGGCCTGCATTAAAGCGTTATTTTGCCAGTTTGGACCTCTGCCACCAAGCATAAAGGAGATATCTAGATAAAGTGAAAACAAGCCACCTTGTTGTGTCTGATCTAAATACACGTAAAGCATCTAATGGAAGTGAGAAAGTCAACAACCGACAGGCAGGGATAATCCATGTTTTTCTCAGGTTGCCATAAGCAGGACAAAAGAGTTTCTGAGGTAGAACTATAAGATGGACACATGGGGTTACAGTAGCATTCGCCCAACCGCTTTTCATAACATTCAAAGGGAAAGTCCCAAATCTAAATTGTATGTATAGTGTTTGTGCTTGAGGTGGTTCAACGTCGTCCATATAGGTATCAAGCTTAAAAAACTTTTAACATTAAAAATTCTGGTAGTTAAAATGCCAAGTGACCTAGTATCAGTGTCGGAAGAATCAAAGAAATCACAGTACCTTATCTTGATCTGTGGTACCATTTTGTTGTGATAGACTGCGGATCATCCCACATATTCACCAACCCCAGTAGCAATATATTGATGGTCCCCTAAGGCCATTCAATTTTATGTGATTAGAGTCACAGCCTTTACCCGCATATGCTTCTCAAAAACTAAAGGTAATAGGGAAATGCATTAACTATCTGAAAGGAATTAAGGCAGAATAAACACAGCAGCATACCAGTTTAAAAAACTGTTTTTTTCCCTTTGAAGGATTTCCTAATAAAAAGTACCTAAACACAAACTGTGTGTGGAAAAATAAAAAATAAATTACCTCTCAATATAGAGAAAGGCATTATGCACTATGGAGTACAAGTATTCTCTCTTTTGTTGTGCTAAATTAATTAATGGAGGTATCCCTCAGCTGGCGCCCTAGTTGTACTTGTTAGTTGTACTTTCTAGTCTCTGCAGCTGGGGTAGCTGTAATAGACAATTATCTTATTCCCATAGCCCTGCTCTTCTCCAAAACGCTTTTCAATTTTTCCCTGACTACAACTTAGCAGATGAATAATATGAACGATACATGTTAAGTTAAAATAATAAATCATGCAGACATTGTATCTGCCATAAGTAGAAGGTGGGAAAAACAATGTACTGCAGTACAAGGAAAGGATTAAGGAATGGGATATAGCTTTGGCACGTTCGAAACCGACTATCTCATCCACAAAAGTCAAACAAATATCAATTCATCATTCCATTGTTCTTCTAGTATTCTAAATCTTCCCCCTTAGATACGCATCTTTTAAGCTTTACATTCTCTCATCCAGTGTTTCATCATAGAAAGCCATCCATCCATATATATCCAACCAATGCATCCATCCAAACATAGCTCCCAGCGAAATTTTCACCAACATCCATTTACCCATCCATGCATCCTTTCACCTATTCACCCATCCTGCTTTGCCTTTAACCCTCCTGAGAATTCCTTTCACCCACCCAGGCAGGCATTATTTCACCCATACTCTTTCCATCACCCAGGCAAGCATATTTTCATCAATATATACCCTTGCATCCATCCTTCACCCTGCCATGTAGATTCCTACCATAACCCACCTATATGCATCATTTCACCCACACATCCTTTCACTCACATTACATACATTTCACCCATTCTTTCTCCTTCCATCCTGTTTTCCAATTCCCATCATTCCATTATTGTTAAAGTTTATTTACAAAACTTTGTCTGCTGAGTTGCAGATAGAAGAGGACATAACTAATCAACTCCCGCTGTTTCTTCTAAAGGAGGGTGTTCACAAGTTAATGCCCTTGCAGTGAGTATATTACTATTTGTCAATAAGGAAGCAATGTGACTTTCCACTGCCTGTTCCTGCTGCTGCTGGGACTCCCCCTCATTGACCACTGAAGCGTCCCCTATGCTGGCGCACTCACTGCAGGCCCTTGCACTGGTGGTCTGTGAGGCTACAAAACAAAAACCTTTTTACATTTTAAATGCCAAATAGTTGCGCCTTCCCCTGTTATTTTGTCAAGCAAGAAACAACCACAAACATCACTAAAGTTCAGTTACAGTATCTTCTATCAAACATTCAAAATATCACTTTGGGCATTTTATTGGTTGCAAATGTTAAAAAGCCAGGTGGTCAAGCCAACCCAAAAACTTTTTGTAATGGAGGGCCAGAGCTGTGATGAATTGAAGCGCAATAAAAGGGTGCAATAATTGGTCAAGGAAGGACATATGGTCTAGGTTGGTACATGCAATGGGGCTGTACTCCTCATACTTCCAGCCATGCTGCACTGTCTTCAACTAACTGCTGGTATACTATACTATATGATATAATAAATACACAACATTTGGGGCATCCACCAAGACCATGGCCACTCTCTCGTTTACTGTTTAAGCAAGAAAAACAAAGCCTTCTCAACAACCATGCGTAGAAAACCTTACTTGGGCATGCAATCTTCACAGTCGACTACCTGACCTAAAAAGGTTTATCTGAGTCTTAAAGTACCACTTGTCCACCAGCTATATAAAGGGAGAGGGAAAGCTTACTGAGTATACTGACAAAGCAGAAGAAAGGAAGCTACAGACTTGTAAAGAGAGTTTGAAGCCAAGTACAGAAAATAAAAATAGAAAATGTGTAGCTAGCATAATGCAGGGATAAAGAGAATTTAGGAAACAGAACAAAAACAAGTTGGTAAAAAATTAGAAGACAGGCACAGTACATAGGAAACATCATTCTAAATATAGGGCAGCAAATGTTAGGGAAATAATAATAATATAAACAGCTGGAGGACTTATTGGGGCCTGCAGAGCCATCACCAGCGGCATTCGTGGAGGCACCTCCAGCTCCCTCACCCGCCTCGGTGGTAACCCTCCTGCTCATGGATTTCTGATGCTTGAACTAAACAAAATAAAATATCAGATTAGTGGTACAGTTAATGATCTCACAAGTACAAAAAAAAAACTGAACTCTCCCTAATCAATGAACTAGGGTATAACTCCTGAGATCAATAGAGATAAATATAATATGACCAAAAAACCTAAGCTTAACAAGCAATTTGTTTGTTTTTATTGATGTATTTTATTTTATTACTGATAATGCATACCAAAAAACTACAATAGCTAAGGGCACAAAACATATGGCTAATCATACAGCTAAACACTTCCAAAATTCAATTGCATGACATAATATATATCAGTATACAATATACATTAGTACAAATACAAATACAGACACCCAAACATCATTCAAACTAAAACATAATTATAACCATGTTTTGCAGCTCATTATTCTTTGTTACTTCTGTGAAACTGTTTATCTAAGTTTATCAGAATCATCAAATTATTTGTAAATTAATCATGACCAACCTTGCCAAACCTCTTGTTCTGTTTTACTTTTGGTGTGTTGTGTAAGAGAGAGTATGGGGAATGATTGATTTGCATGTGTTTTTAGTCGAAATGATGTTTGGGTAGCTGTCTTTGTAGTTGTACCAATGTATATTGATACATATTAACATGCAATAGAATATTGGAAGTAGTTAGCTATATGATTAGCCATTTTTTTGTGCCCTAAGCTATTGTCATTTTTTGTGCCTTATCAGTAATAAATTAAACAGATCAAATAAATTACTTGTTACTCTTAGGTGTTTGACTTCTAATCTACTTAACTTATTGATCTCAGGAGTTACACTCTAGCCTATTGGCTAAAGGGATGTAAGTTTCTTTTTTTGTGCTTGTCTTTGCTTCCCCTGGTATTCTCTATCCCTTATTTTCCTTGGGGGCCCTCTGTTTATAATCACAGTTAATAATCTCTCCAAAAATATTTTGACAGGGAGAGGCAAAGGCAGTAACATTGAACTTTTCTAAATCAGATCTCCTCTCCTATTAGTATTGCAAACCTATTCCTAATTTTCTAACCTTATTTCAAATTTCCTAAACTACATTTTGGAACCACTAATAAATTGCAACAAATAATCTTTGCTTCTCATCTTGTTCTCTCAGTCTCAAACCCCTTCGACGGGACAACTCAATCTTCATTTTTTTCAATGCTTAGATGCATGATTACATACTACTACATCTCACTTGGAAACTGATTGGGGTTGGGATTGTACGAGCTACAAAAAGAAAGTCACTAATACTATAACCACAATCTTAGAGACAGGACAGAGGAGTATCTGCACGACTTCTTAAATAATCAGCTCAAGCGAGCGTCAACAAGTAGGATTAGGTAGCGCCGAGCACCTGTCAAGATGACATAATTATCTGTAACATAAACTTAACTTACCTGAGTGTGAGCAGCATGCTTTCTATTTGGAATTTTTTAGCAAGAACACTATAAATAAATAATTATTTCTCACCAAGCCCCGCAACCTCCATACCCAGCAGGTCAAGCAGGTCCTGATCCCTATCTAGGATGTCGGCCCACCAGTGCATCAGCTGTTGTTGGATGTGCCGAACCCCAGTATTGGGGTGCACAGTCTGGCATACCCTCTCCCGGCGCTGCTGATGCTCCTGCTCCACTTCCAGGTCTGCCGCCCTCTGCCAGGGTGGAGGGGAGGTGGCGCTGCACTTTAAAAAACAAGCTCAGCCTCCTCCACCCCAAAAATAAAACAGCTCAGGGCTGCACGCCTTTGTGGTGCCGCTGACCGCAAGGTAGGCAGCTGGTGTTACAGTCCTGGGAGGTTCAGCGGGGCCTGGCACTGCCACTCCCTTGCTCTACCATGGTGCTGGGTGGGAGGAAGAGAAGAAGCAGGAAGGAAAAAAAGAAGGAAGGAAAGAAAAAATAAGGAAGTAAAGTGAAAAATAAAAAAGTACAAAAGTCACACATGTAGAAAAAACGTTAAAATACAAAAACACAAATGTAATAAAAATGAGGGGTAGATATGTTTCATAGGGGCATGAATAAATGGATTTAAAAAAAGAGGCCCCAGCACCAGAAACAGAGCAGTGAAGAAGAAGGGCGCACACATGCGGATCACATGGTGCCATTCGCGTGTGATTTCCGATGCAAGAACACACTTCGCGTAGGACTGAAAACGTCACACAAACAGACCTGGCGAGCAACTCCGCCCGCTTGCGAAGCTCCGCGTAGCTCTGCAGATTCTTTTTTGGACTTTGTGGAGTACCGCGTAGTGCAGCTGTGCAAACTCCACCTGGGCCTAATTTAGACCTCAAGGATGTCTATCCAATGGTCCCAATATGTCAGAAGCACAGGAAATGTCTTCAATTGTATTGGCAGCATCAAATTTACGGCTTCAGGTCCCCTTCAATTGGTCTGCATTTAGCTTTATGATGTTTCACTGAGTTCCTAAAGTCCATAGCAACCACCTCCAGATCTGAAGGGGTAAGGATGGTAATATATTTGGATGATATGAAATATCAGGGCCAACAGAAGGATGTGCTGGTGAACCAATTACAGTAAGCAGTGGAATTGATTAAATCTCTGGGATTTATAGTCAGTATGGAGGAATCAGACTTAATACCCCCAAAGACAACGGATTTCTTGGGGTTCCTTGTGGACTCAAAAGAAACACTTTTCTCCTTCCAGATTCAAAGCTAAAAATCATCACGAAGAGTTGAGAGGGGTGAACTCAGATCTCCCCATACAACTGGCGGAGCTGTTGGGTCTCCTGTCTACATCTATTCAAACAGTACTTCCAGGGCCTCTTTACTACAAAGTATGACAGCAGTTAAAAATTAGACATGTTCAGAGGATATTCAGTTTTTCAGATATGATTTGTTTAGACCAGGATGCAAGAGCAGAGGTGGCATGCTGGTTAGACCATTAAGAGACCTGGAATGGAAGGATAATCTTGCCCACATTGCCAGATCTTGTCTTAGAGTCAGATGCAAGTCTCTGGGTATGGGGGGCACAGTGTGGCAATTTCTAGACAGGAGATTGTCTGAGAGGGAATGATCAAAGCACAAAAAATGTTTGAGCTTCTTGCAGACTCCTTTGCAATCCAGGGTTTCGTAAAACGCAGGGCAGGTTGTGCTGTGCTCTTTTGAATGGGCAACTTAATCATGGTAAAATAAAAATTAATTTGGGAGGAACAAGGTCAAAACCTTTAGCAGAGTGAGTTGGCCAAAGCCTTGTAGGAGTTTTGCCTCGAGAAAGGTGTCCTTAGTAGCGGTGCAGATTATCTCCCTGAGTTAGACAACAGGGTACAAAACGTGTGTTGAAGAAATCTGGATAACAGCAGCAAGTGGAGCTTAGATTGGCAGATGGTCAAAGCTCTGAACAAAATATGTAGGCCATTAGATATAGATATATTGCTTCCAGACTAATTACTCAGCTGGACAGGTTTTTAAGCTGGAAACCAGATTTGGATGCCTTGCAACGGATGCCTTTGTCCAGGATTGGTTTGGTGGAGTCATTATGCTTTTCCTCCATTTGCCATGATCTCCAGATGTTTGGGCCAGATTCGCATGCAGTTGGCATCATTAGTGATAATCACCCCTTTGTGTAAGTGTCAGCTTAGGTATCCAATTTTATTGGAACTGTCAAAAGACTGCCCAATTAATCTTCCAGTACTCCCTAAGTTGTTGAGAAGCCTTTTTGCCAGGACTTTTGGAGTCAGCTTCTGGATTTATCCAAGCTTCCTGGGCAAGGAGCACAGTTAAAGCTTATAAATCTTCATGGGAGGTATGAAATTGTTGGTGTGTGGAGAGGAGTTTGGTTCCTATTTCAGCAGATATTGTAGAGGTCTTTAACTTTTTGGTGTAACTGGCACCAGAGAAAGTCATACAGGACAATAATTAGGTATGGAGCAGGGGTAGTGGCTTTGTAATCAAAAGGTTAATAGGAAGCCAGTGGGGGGACACCCATTGGTGTGCAGATTATTAAAGGGTATAAGGTACATGGGGCCAGATGTACGTAGCCTTTTTGGATCTCAAAAATGTCCAATTTGTAGAATTGGTCCATTTGCGAGCGCAAAAAGGCTCTTCTGAATGTACAAACCACAAATTGCAATTTGGTAGCATGTTACCGAATCGCAATTAGGATTTTCGAACAAAGTCCACATCGGTATAGGGTATATTTACTGCATCCCTTTCAAATACCTATTTGTTTGTTATGTGTTATAGTCTTGCAACCAAATTCCAATCGAAAAACATTCTTTTTTAGTCCCCTTCTCATTTCAGAGTGTTGAAAAAATTATTGCCAAATTTTACATACATATCTTGTTTTCCTTTGATGAAAACTGGCAAGCATTTAAACAAAAAAAAATGCTTTAACCAGAAGCATTCACAGACATAGTGGTGTGCTGGTGTCATCTGGCTACCATCCTTGTGATGGCTGCAATCCCCAGTGGGTCTCAATTCACAACCTACCTCATTAAAACTCATGATATAGGTGGAATTGCTACCCACAAGGAGATGGTAATTTGCCAACAGACATATTAGTACATAGGTCGGGTCACAAATCACCACACTGGTTGCAAAAACACTAGCCAAAAATTGCAAACAGTATTTGATAATCATTGCTACATACACCTGGCCCATGGTCCTTTCTAAACTTGGTATTTTACCATGTGGGATGTTAACCTAGTCTTGCGACTATTTCAGTAATGTGATGATCATGACAAGTTGTCATTGAAATTATTATCAGTCAAATTGGTAACTATTATGTTTGGTGTCATTTAAGAGGGTTTCAGATGTTAGGGCATTGGATATTTCTGGAATGCGTTTCCCTCAGGGTGTGTTCAGTTTGGCATTAGGAGCCACACTTAAAAAGCTTCAAATCTAATAGATTTTTCTGCTTTTTCTGTCACACCAGAAACTGTGTGTAGTTTTATGTCTTAAACAATTTGTAGAGATAACTAGATCCTTGAGAACCATCATCTCACAGTCATTAATAACCTTGTGGAAACCATTCATGACTGTATCTTCATCTTCTATTAGTAGGTGGACTGATAGTGGGATGACAATTGATTGAGTGGATCCAGATCACCTTTGGGCACACTCGGCTAGTGGTGCTATGGCATTTAAAGATTTTTGGGCTGGTGGTAGGTTGCAGGACATCTTAAAGGCAGCAGATTGGTCTAGAGTTTCAACATTTAAAACATGTTACCTTAAACCAGTTGAACATGTTTCAGAAAGAGTTGTCTATACGCCTTAACATTTAAGAGCAGGTGTTGGCCACCACACTCCCTCCCCTGTGCATCAGTCACCCATTGGCCGACACTGGGTAGGGCTGTAAAGGACCCTCTGGTGCTTACACCAGATGGTTTCATTTTAACATTTTTGAGATTGAAAGAGCTTCAACAGCAGCTCAAATATTTTATATTCTTAATGGAAGAAATGACAATCAGTGTGCATGGCTCTCTGACGTAATTTCTCTGAAAGTGAAATGAATGGATCAGCTTATCCCAAGCAGGGATACAATCACTAGACACCATGGACAGGTTTGCGGAGAGGAAGTGGCCACACTAGGCATGGGCCTGTGCTCCCCCCAGGGCCCTTAGACCTTGACTGGGAGTCAATGGGGTGTTCCCCCCAATTTGCTCTGGGGCGGCAGAAAACCCATTAGACACCAGAGAATGTAGATGCACAGTATTTTGGGTGTGGGGAGTGGGCCAACTGGGCATGGGCCTGATCCCCTTCATGTCCCAAGTCTTTCTGTGAACCCTGGAGTTGAATGGGGGTGCTCAACAAACCATATTGCCACCCGAGGAGGCAGAAAGCCTACTAGAAAAGTGAATTTTTTAGGTATAGTATTTTTTAGGCGGGTGGGGTGACCCCTCTGGGCCTGTGCTTGCCTCGCCTTGGGCATCATTTGGCTTTCTTCCCCCCTTGGAGAGTGGATGCCCCTGGGGGAGCAGAAAGCCCACTAGACACTATTTTTTGGCATAGTATTTTTTTGGGGGAGGAGTGGCACTCCTGGGCATGGGCCTTTGCTCCCCCTCCCCGGAATGCATTGGCCTTTCTGCTCCCCTTGGGGGTGGATAGGGGTGCTCAGCGCTATATGCCCCTCCAGGAAGGTAAAGGTGGTAAAGGGGGGAAGCCCACTAGACAACAGGGGTTGCTTTTCAGTTTTTTTTTTAGAGGGGACCCCTGTGGCATGGGTCTGTGCTGCTCCACATCCTGGGACTATTAGTATTTCTGCTCTCTCTGAAGGGTAAATGAGGGAGTTCACCTGCAATCTGACCCCCCCCCCAAGGGGGGAGGCAGAAAGCTCACAAAACACCACTTCATTTTTCAGGGATCATATTTTTGGGGGTGGTGCCCCCCTGGGCATGGGCTAGTGCTTCCCTACACTCTATGCCAAATTAGTCTTTCTGCTTCCCTGGAGGGGTGATATGCGGGAGTTAACCCCCAATCTGCCCCTCTAGGGGTGGCAGAAAATCCACTAAACACAAAGCTAAGTTTCAGGAATAGTATTTATTTTGGGGTGGAGAGGCCCCATAGCATGAGCCTGTACTATCCCTGCCCCGGGTCCTATTAGTATTGCTGGTGCCCTGGGGGTTGATGGGGGTGCTCACCCCCAGTATGCCCCTCCAAGTGGGTGGGGTAGAAAGCCTACTAGTCACAAGGATTACTTTTCAGTTTTCTTGGTGGGGAGAGCAGCCCCAGTGGCATGGGGCTTAGCATCCAACCTCCCTGGGCCCCATTAGTGCTGTCTGCCCTGCCTGGGGTGGTAAATAATAATCCACATTTGTTAAGCCCGAACAATCACCCGTAAGGGTCTCTAGGCGCTGGGGGCCATCAGGAAGATTAAGCAAGCTATTGCCCAGAGTCAAATGGTGCTGGGCTAATCTGCCGCCGGCGCTGGGGATCGAACCGTGATCCCTAGATTCTGGAGTCAGTCGCTCTGGCCGCGGAGCCACAACTCTTCCCTGGGGGAGTTTGCCTCCAATCTGCCCCCCACAACACTCCAGTGATTAT
Source organism: Triturus cristatus (assembly GCF_964204655.1). Taxonomy (NCBI): domain Eukaryota; kingdom Metazoa; phylum Chordata; class Amphibia; order Caudata; family Salamandridae; genus Triturus; species Triturus cristatus. The sequence goes on along the minus strand of NC_140592.1, from coordinate 503,964,957 downwards.
GTTTCATCATTTTGGGGGGGATGAGCAGCCCCAGGGGCGTGGGTCTGTTCTCTGCCAAACCAGTGCCCAGTAGTCATTCTTCTCCCCTGGGAGGTAGAAGCACTATCTAGGGAAGAAAGTCTACTAGACACCTGGGATATATTTTATTTGCTGTAGAAAAAAATATGGTGTGTGGGTGGATCACCCTTGTGTTGGGCCTATCCTTCAGCCCTAAAACACCAGCAGTCTTTCTGACCGGCAGGTGTGGCACACAGCCTAATTCCCATGCCAAACAAGAGGAAATGTTTTGGCCATAGTTTTGACATATCTAGTGGCACAGTAGGATTAAATCCAGATTTCGTCCTACTTGCCATGGTAAATTGTTGCACTACTCAGGCCCATGTTTTGCCACCCAGGAAAACCAAATAAACCCAGCCATTTTCAAAACTAGACACCCAGAGAACACCAGAGCGATGTGCCTGGAATGCTGCATGGGGCCTGCCACATAGTGCAGAAATATGTACAGTGTATATTTTGTATTGCGGTGTGTGCTGCAGCCCGTGCCTCAATACAAAAGATACACATTGTGACCTCCTTGAAGGCAGGCGCATTGAGATATTGGTTGCAGGACCGCCGTTAGCAAGTTGGGCAGTCCCGTTTCCAATATGATGGTGGTCGGACGTAAGTCCGACCGCCATCCTATTCAGACCCTGAATTGAATTGTGAAAACCTTTTGCTCCATACGTGAGATTTTTTTCTTTTGTGTAGGAGTTTGTTATTCAATTTAGTATCATTCAGCAATCAACAGGATGACATGTTTTTCCACACTGAAACCAGGTTACATAAAAGGAGGAACATTTTTGACCTTTGCTAGACCTTGGTCACAGCTCACATCAGGACTGTGACATCTTTTCCCCTAGTTTAACAATGCAATTTCCTACAGTTACAATTTAATTAACTACCACATCAACACCACTATGTCATCAAAGCTAGGTATTCAGCCCTAACATTAATCCTATACCAACAAGACAGCCTTTGGGACTTGTCACACCCAACAAAGAATGTAGAAGTATATATATATAAATATAGGGCACCACCCTCAAGTCAATGTAATTTTTAGTGGAAGGGCACGCTCCAATAGCTATTCATCATCAAAGACATCTTTATTTCGGCAATTTGCCTTAAAAAGAATACAAAAAATAAACATATGCATAAACATCACCATACATTGTAATATAACATGTCGTAGCATTTTCATTGAATGTTAATCAAACCCCTTCTCTTGTTCCACATTGCTAATAAAAATTGGGAAACTGCAAATACTATGTATTTTGATGTATCTGACTTTAAAATTCTAAAAGCATAGTTACACTGTCGAAAGCCCATATTTTTACAGAGAGGTACTAGCCAATACGTCCTTGCTTTGGTGTACGCAGGCCAAAAAAACAATACATGGAGCTCATCCTCTTTGTCACAGCTGCATCCAGGACAAGTCTTGATAGAAGTATTTGACCAATTGCTATTAAAAACTCTCAAGGGTAAAGTACCATATCTCCATTGGAGATATAATTTTCTTGATGCAATAGGATAAATGATATCCATAAAATTCTCAAATTGATAAAAATCCTTAAAACTTAAAAATGATTTAGACTCCAATATTGGGGGCAGACTGTACACTAGTAAGTTGCTCAGCCACATAAATCTTGGTAAGTAACCTCTGCGGAATCGCCTGGCAGCTCCTTTCAGGGTCATACCACATGCCAGGCAAACCCAGTCTGGTAAACTGGGATTTTAAAAACCTGAACCAAGGGGTTTTTGCTGCACCACTGCTACTCAGTATTTCCTTTAACTCTGTCCTATAGTGCAATAGTTCAGGTGTAGTCCACAGCCTGTGCCAATACCTGAGAGGTTTCAAAGCCATTTCATCTTCAATAGACCTCAGGCCCAGGTCCATCCTTAAAGGATGCAGCGGGGTGCTTTGTGGGAGTGTCAGTAGCTGCCTAATAAACTTATTTTCTATTTTGAGAAATTCATTCCCAGTTAGATGCCCCCATAGTTCCCCGCCATACAGAATTGCGGCCCTCGCCTGACTCTTGTAGATCTCCATAGGGGGTTTTATAGGTTTGTATGTAGACGTGTTGGACGGCCTGAGAATACCCCCTACATACTGGGTTAGTTGCATTTGCGCTTTTACTTGTTGGGGGGCCCATGAGAGACTTTCGCTTAGGGTTACCCCCAAATACTCAAAAGTTTTTACCCTTTCGAGTCTCACTGTGTCTAGTTTGGGATTCGGCCTAGTAGAGAATGAAGGGTTAAAGACCATATACTTTGTCTTATTAACATTTATTTCAAGGCTACGACTTTTACAAAAATCCTCAAAACTATCCAACACACGCTGGATTCCCATTGGTGACTTGGGGAGTAGCAGGGTGTCATCAGCGAACATGATCGCCGGCACCCTGCTACCTGCCAGACTTGGTGCATCATTGTTAGGGGCACTGTCAAGATGGGAAATCACACCATTGACATAGAGGCAGAACAGGGTAGGTGCCAATACGCACCCCTGCCTAACCCCTCTGTCAATGGGAAACTTTGATGACAGTGCCCCGTTCCTCCCACATCTGACCCGAGCGAAATTCCTCTCGTGCAACTTCATCAGCATTTTCAGGATTGGTAGTGGAACACCCAGGCTGAGGAGCACAGTCCAAAGTTACCCCCGAGGCACCAAGTCAAAGTGGGAGAGGAGGTCCACGAATACCATGTAGAGGCTGCCACCCTCAATCTTTGCCGTTTTCCAGAATAGTAATAACAGGCGAAAGATTTGGTCCATGGTAGAGGTGTTCCTCCTAAACCCCGCTTGGTATTGACTCAGTACGGCGTGCTCCTCCATCCAGTCCTGCAGTCGGTCAAGGATGAGCCGCGCAAAGATTTTTTGCGGGACATCTATGAGGCTGATGGGCCTATAATTAGCTGGTAGCAGAGGGGAACCCTTCTTAAAGATGGGAACAATTTCTGCTCCCAGCCAGGTACAAGGAACCTTCATTCCTCTCAAGACTGCATCAAATATAATGCACAAATATGGTCCCCAGATCCCCGGTTGGTGTTTAAAGAGATCTCCCGGCAATTTATCTAGACCCGGTGCCTTTCCTGTTGCAATTTTAGAGATGGCGTTGACTACTTCCTCCGGCGTAAATTCTATGATGTCATGGGATTCTTTACATGCTTCGAGAACCGGCTTCATGTCCATGTTAGGTTCGACAGCATACAAGGCCTTAAAATGGTCTTCCCAAACATTTGCCTCAATATTTGGTTCAGTTGCGGGTTTTAAGTCACCGCCTCCTGTGTTAATTATAGCCCAGAATTTGCAAGCATCTTTCTGTTCTAGGGCACAGGATAAATCGGTCCATTTATCATAGTCCCACTCTTGTTTAGCATGCTTCATCATTGCTTTATATTGGGTTCTCTTGGCAGAGATGAGTGGCTTATCGCTGCAAAGTTTTAGAGCCCGGATCAACTCTTTTTTTGCCAGGCGACATGCAGCATTAAACCAGGAGGAGACAGGGGTCCTTTTCTTCCTCTTAGTCACCAGTGGATTGAAAACAACAAGTAGGGTGTTAACTATATTCGTATGCAGAGCCTGCAATTTGGTATGAAAGTCTGGAGGAGGTTGTTGGGAATTTAAGGCTTCTATTTCAATAAAGAAAGGAAGAATTAGATTGTACAAATTTGCGAGTTCCTCGCGGGACGCCACGACCTTGTCCCACTTGACCCTGTGCCGATCATTAGTTAAAACTGCCCTGTCTCCGAGATCATCTAGGTGTCCTTGTTCCTTCGCTCGTGGGGCGGGGAAAACCAGCTCCAACCTCAATGCATTGTGGTCACTGTCATCCCTTGCAATAACCTCAAAATCAATTACCTTAGACCACAATCTTGTCCCAACCATAATGTAATCTATACGTGAGTCGTGGCCCTTTTTGTTATATGTGCACCTCGAAGGTACATCAGAGCGGGTACGTCCATTACAGGCCCTGATAGAATGACTTAATGTTAGGGCCGTTATCTGGATCGCTAGGGGAGACCATGACCTGGGGTGTGGAGATTGAGTTGGGGGTATAGACCAAAAATCGTCCTCAGTCGCAAGAGCACCATCATCCATCCCCTGCAAGGGTTCATAATGACAGTTCAAATCTCCCGCTATTAATAAAAAAGTATCCGTTGGGATGGAATACAAAAAGTTTATCAGATCTTCCACTGTAGTAGACTCGCTGGCTATGCCTACAGGTCTCGAGTAGACATTCAGAATAGCAAGCTTAAAACAGTTAGGCCATTTCAAGACCACACACTGTAGGTCATCCGAATGGGTGGTCACAGACTCAGCCGTACAGCCCAAGTGGGTTCCCACCCATATGGTGAGCCCCCAGACGGTCGTCCCTTCCCCCCCATCGTGCCGGTATATGAAAGCCCGCAAATCCAACTCTCCTTTCCTCTTCCCTAGCCCACGTCTCTTGAAATAAACATATATCCATCCCATCTATAAAAGTAACCCAGTCTGGACAAGATAATTTACTATGTAGACCCGCCACATTCCATGACGCAATTACCAGGGGTTTAGTAATACTGGTTACCATGGAATTACAGTCACTCCTTCTAGTGATGCTTTCTCCACATAGTAGCTGCTGGGAGACCGATAAGGCTTCTGGGCAGCTGCCATCAGATAGAACCTCATCAGTCTCAGGGGGGATTTCTACAGTGGGCTACAACGCTGAAAATTAGTGCTTGTGGTGCTATCCTTGATTAGCGGGCACTCTTCCTCACAAGTAGCCTTGCCCCTACTATTATTAAACACTTGAGTTCCTCCCAGTGTCTGGTCAAGTCAATCAACCAGATCGAGACAGCTAAATCTGTTTTGGGTTGATATTTTGCCCGTTAATGACAATTGATCATAGGGAGCCCTGACAGTCCTTTCCCCTCCTCTATGCTCTACCAGGGTTCAGCCACTCTCAAAATTATTCCGGCAGATTGGGGGATAGAAATAGGACAGTAGATGTGGTTGTATCTTCGCTCCCTGATTATAATGTCTCCAATTACAGATGTATTCAACAGTTTGCGGATCGTTAAAGTTAACCAATATGCAATCACCCATAATAGTTTTTGGCCTATGTCCCACCCACGGTACTCTACGTACCATCAATATTTTGCTAGTGATGTGGGGGGAAAGTGGTCAGTTTTTGTTGAGCCAATCTATAACTTTGTTTTTGAGGGACGAAAATGATTCTATACTTGAGCTTGGTAGCTCAGGGACTCCAACCAAAATTGCCAAATAAGGACTACATTCTGGTGGCAAATTAATTCTTCGTTCTTTTAGGGAGTCCCCCGGGGTCTGGATCTGGCCACCCGAGCTAATATATGGGGGAGTATCCTCCCTCGGGGAAATAGGGCATGCAACTCCAGTTATAGGCTGCTTTGCAATTGGTGCTGTTGGTGGGGGGAGTAAAGGGTTATTAGATGTAACTATGTCAGTCTCCCCCTTTCTGGTATCAGAATCAGCAGAACCTGGGTTTGTCATATCTGGCTTCAATTTGCTCTGTATATCCAGTGTCACATGTTCAATTCGCAGGAGCTGCTGCTCGATACGGGTCAATCTCATTTCCAGGGGCTTGATAATGGCGCTTAATAGGGCACTCACAGTGGCATGTGTCTCCGATACAGTATCACTACTCCTAGGAGCTAGGGCTTGTGGAGGTGCTCCTATCGGTGTTTCAATTGGTAATAGTGAAGCATGGACTAAAACCACCTTGGAAGGTTCTTTTCCTATTTGTTTGGTTAATACATCCCTGCCATTATGACCTTTGGCGAGTTTAGCTTTTCTGCCCCCTGCCCGGGAATCCTCATTCCTCTTCCTTTTTGGCATCGGCCCCTCACGTTTGCCTCGCAGCTGGCGAAAGTTTAGTCTCTCAGGGGAGCTTGCCATGGTTGACGCTATAGTGGAATCTAGGGCTTATTCAGGTTTGGAAGAGTGAGCCAGATCCGGTCTGGTGTGTACATTGTCAACAGTTGGAAGAACATTGACTATAGTTTCCCGCCTAATGGGATTCGGTGTGCGCGCACTGGCAATATGACCCATAGAGGACCTTTTAGCGAAGGCTAGGTCTTGTGAAACTCTTCGCTCCGTTAGCAATATCCCCTAGTCAATTACAGAATTAGCTCTGGTAATGAAGCTATCAAGAGTTCCTGTTAGAGCAGACCTGCTTCTGGTATGGGAAACAGCCATATTGTTATGCACAGTCTTGGTTGCGGGAAGTACTTACGGAACTCCACAAGTATATTGGTGGCTATGTGGCAGATGATAGTTGACAGAGGGGTTGCCCGGTCCGGTCTTGACCGTGCTTGAACGGGCTTAAACGGGCACGCTCTTTGCCCGGGCTTCGCCCCGGACTACGTCCCGCACGCGTCCCGCTACGCGTCCCGCTACGCGTCCCGCTACGCGTCCCGCTACGCGTGACTAGGCGTGCCTTAAATGGGCGTGTAATGGAGGTGGGGGCGGGAAGAGGACCCAGGTGCGGCAGCCAGGAATCCAGCAGTCCTGCAAAGCACCGTGGTCCTCGCAGTCCCATCGGCGATTGCACCCCGTCACAGAGTCACCCTCTTCAGTTACGGCACGATGTCTCCTCCAAGCGAGTGGCAGAAGTGAAGTATTGCAATGTGCAAAGTCCTCGCCTACGAGCGGCTCCCGCGAAGCGGGGGCCGCGAGGCGTTAAGTACGCTAGTAGATGGGAGCGGGAAGAGGACCCAGGTGCGGCGGCCAGGAATCCAGCAGTCCTGCAAAGCACCCTGGTCCTCGCAGTCCCGTCGGCGATTGCACCCCGTCACAGAGTCACCCTCTTCAGTTATGGCACAATGTCTCCTCCAAGCGAGTGGCAGAAGTGAAGTATTGCAATGTGCAAAGTCCTCGCCTACGAGCGGCTCCCGCGAAGCGGGGGCCGCGAGGCGTTAAGTACGCTAGTAGATGGGAGCGGGAAGAGGACCCAGGTGCGGCGGCCAGGAATCCAGCAGTCCTGCAAAGCACCCTGTTCCTCGCAGTCCCGTCGGCGATTGCACCCCGTCACAGAGTCACCCTCTTCAGTTATGGCACGATGTCTCCTCCAAGCGAGTGGCAGAAGTGAAGTATTGCAATGTGCAAAGTCCTCGCCTAAGAGCGGCTCTCGCGAAGCGGGGGCCGCGAGGCGTTAAGTACGCTAGTAGATGGGAGCGGGAAGAGGACCCAGGTGCGGCGGTCAGGAATCCAGCAGTCCTGCATAGCACCCTGGTCCTCGCAGTCCCGTCGGCGATTGCACCCCGTCACAGAGTCACCCTCTTCAGTTATGGCATGATGTCTCCTCCAAGCGAATGGCAGAAGTGAAGTATTGCAATGTGCAAAGTCCTCGCCTAGCTATTCAGAGTCAGACCCTGTGTCCAAGTGTGACACATTTTTTCAAAACTGGTGCCAAGGAACCTAGTGTTGCAGGGATTCTGCTCAGGAATAGAACTATGTGCTGGATCATAGACCATCAGCATGTAGGGACTGAGTCATTATACCCCCTCAGTATCTGAGCCCGAGTCCAACTAGCTGTGGTGCCTCACTTGCTCTCCTAACCTTACCAGAGAAACAATTGAATTGGCACCCCTGAAAACAACACTCTAGATCCTCTCAGGGAATTTGGTAACAGGATACACCCTTTTGCTCTCTCACTCATACTCATCCACAATCAAATAAACAAGAGACACCAGGGAAGTTTAGAATATTTATTCAAACTATCATGTTCTAAAATGCAGTATTCGTGCCACAATTAGAAAAAATGCATATTTAAATACTGTTAGCACGGTCAATAAACCATATATCATAAAAAGCCCTGTCATGTTATAAGACAGAATATCCTAAACCCCTCCCCCTTCTACTGAAGCTAACTGATTATATAGCAGACCCCCCGTACCTTAGCATTCATAGATTGACGTTCTACATCTCAGTTGACGTAGTAGTCTTCTCTTGGAACCTTCTCTCAAAGTTTGTACTTAAATTCCTGTGCCCAGGTATATAACAAGACATGAGTGCTCATAAACAGCAGCTGCGTTCTCATGTTGTATCTAAGCGCTAATGCCTCACCAGAGAGAATAACAAGGCGCCTTGTTATTTGACCTTGTCCATGGTGTTCAGATTAAATCTCATGAAAAGAACAAAAGACGAAAACATGTGCAGGTTCTGTGTGAAAGTACAGTGTTTTACAAAAGCAAGTATGTTTATATAGTAATGTACAAAGGAAAGTGCAGCCTACAACGTGCACAGTCAGGCTAGTATAGGGAACATTATAATGGGCTATGCATGAAACACACAACACCCTCCCTTTGGTCAGGATAATAGCACTAAAGGGGATACTAAATGTAATCGAAAGGTAAACAAACTCAAAGCACAATCTGAGAATAGACCATACGGAAAATGAATAACAGGAAATGTCAATTTGGAAAGAATAACCAAATCATTGTGTCTCCATTCGCCATCTCAAATGCATATGACTCCATAAAGGAGTTCTACTTTGCATACAATGATTGGTCAACAGCCCAAGTTACGAACTCCAAAGAACAAACATGATCTCCGGTCTCATCCAATGCCAAGACAATTACCGTGTTAGTAGAGCCTGTATCCTGTGATCCATCTGCCAATGCACATGTTTCTTCGAAGGTTAGTGGTTCAAACGTCCTATTGTGAACAAGTCACAAACCTAAAGGACAGTCCTGAAAATGGGTTGCTAGGGAACTCATTAGCAGTCTAATGTCCAAGGTAGCGAGCATCTGCACAGTCAGACAAATGTCCAGTGCCCATTTGAAGGGGCACCAGATACAGTGAAATATGGTTTGTACACAGGTTAACGAGGCATGTCGAAATGTTAAGGACAAAGAAGATCCAGTCTTGCAGTAGAAACATTCCAAAGAACTGACGTATATGCTCACAGTAGTACTGGAGAAGTGCCAGCTCCAGAGCGCCCGCAAAAGGAGCATCCAATGCGCAGAATCAGGAACAGGATGAGAATGCCACAAAAGAGGAATAACAGAAACAGGAATCCTCTAAATACACTAGAAAAAATTGAGTGGATAAAAGCCAGCATTACTCCAAAGATGGTTTAAATAGAACTAATGAGGCCGAAGCCTACATTCTTAAAAAATATGGCCAAGGCTGGCCATCAAAGAGCAAATAAAGATTCAATGCACTAATTCTCTGAGGTGCAGGGTAAGATTTTTATTTGAAAATAACTGTATCTCACTAGGAGTTCTAGCCACCTGCAATTCTAAGGTTCCTGCAAGTAAGTACCTGACCAAAACGTTGGTGGCGTCATGTTGCAGGGATTCTGCTCAGGAACAGGATTATGCTTGGGATCATAGACTATTGGCAGGCAGGGACTGAGTCATCATACGACCTCAGTATATATGAGCAAGAGTGTGAATAGCTAGAATGCTTAACTTGCTCTTCTAACCTTACTGGAGAAACAAGTGAATTGGCACCCCAGAAAAACAACACTCTTCATCCTCTCAGGGATCACTGTAACAGGACAAACCCTTTCGCTCTCTCACTCATACTCATCCGCAATAAAATAAATAAGAGACACAAAGAAAATTTAGAATATTTATTCAAACTATTGTGTCCTAAAATGCAGTATACGATTAGAAAACAAATGCATACTAAATATTTTGTTAGCATGGTCAATAAACCATAAATCATAAAAAGCCCTGTCTTGTTATGAGATGGATTATCCTAAACTCTTCTGCCTTCTTCTGAAGGTAAATGATTATATATAGAAGATCTCTGGGATCAGTGGCAGACCCCGTACCTTGGCATTCATAGATGGGCGTTCTGCATCCCAGCTGATGTAGCAGTCTTGTTTCAGAATCCTTGCTCAATGTTTGTTCCTAAATTCCTCTGCTCGGTTATATGACAAGATGTGTGCTCCTAAACAGCAGCTGCGTTTTCATGTTGTGTCTAGGTGCTAGTGCCTAACCAAAGACAACAACAAGGGGCCTTGTTGCTTGACCTTGTCCATGGTTTAAAGACTAAATCCCAGGAAAAGAACAAAAGACAAAAACATGTGCAGGTTCTGTGTGAAAGTACAGTGTGGTACAAAAGCAACTGTGTTCATATAGTAATGTGTGCAAAAGAAAGTGCTGCCTACAACATGCACAATTTGGCTAGCATAGGGAAAACTACAATGATCCATGCAGGAAACACACAGCTCTACAAATCAAAAAAACTATTTAAAAAAATATACAGGAAGTGCCTCACATAAGTAACCACCATGAGCTGTTACTTACCTACTGGCTCGCTGAATCATCGTGGGCCACTCTCCTATATTAACATACACCATGTCGAGAGCTAATGGTGCTCACTGTGTATAACTCTTCTATAAGCAAACAAAAACCATCAACCTCCTGTCGGTCCTCATTCAGGAAGAAACAACAATGCTGTCTTCCTCACAAAAAAAACAAAAAAATAGTTACATACGGCATATCACTTACATCTTTATTCTAAGCCTATGCTCATGATTAAAAACAAAATTGTTTGATAACACCAGCCTTGAGGAAGAGTCATCTGGTGAACAACCTTCCACAATGACTAATACTAAAGTCCACTTTGCATCACAGAATCGGCAGGCAGAAGATCTGGGTAATCTCCTAAAGGCTTTTTTAGGACAGGATCAGAGAGTCAACATTTAGGGGGGCTGAGGAAGGAGCAGAGGTTGAGGCGGACAGGATCCCCCATGGCATTGCAACTCCCCAAGAATAACTCAGAGCATAGGGTGGGCCCCTTAAAAGGACTTTCCCCTGTAGGACTTTCGATTGTTGTGAACTTGTCCGTCTATGTCTTGTCAGAGGCCGAGAATCAGGTTCTCAATAAAGATCTGGGGTTTGTGCTGATGTCACAAGTTCTTTCAGATGTAGGATAGAGTTCCAAGAAACCATGCGCAAAATCCACCTCCATAAGATATTTATGGACAAACCTAGGGATCCGCCATCTCTTTTTTTCAACCAGTCTCCAAAGCCCATCTGGTTTTTGTCCCCCCCCCGCCCCCATCTGCTATGGGCCCATAAATAACAATCTTTGAGCAACGGGTCTTGGAAGAGATTTCGAAATTGCAGCAATCTGCTCAGCCACAGCATTTGCAGAACATAGCTAGGCCTGAATGGGTGGCTACAAAATCATTGCAGGAAAAACAAAATATATAATCAAACCCAATGTAAAATTATCCTAAAATTATACTAAAATATATCTGTATTCATATTAGATTGCTAAAGCCGGATACGGAAGCCGCTATTCACCTATATCATGTGAGTTGCTTTCATCTATGTTTCTACCATAAGTCGTTCACTGTATGCCAATAACTATTAACGGATTGGAAGTGATGGTGGAATTTCTTATGCTGCTAGTCAACAAAAGTTAAGACGCGACTCGCTTTTTAGAGGTTCTAAGCTACTTATATTACGTATATATTACAAGGACGCAATTGTAGAAATATATAGTTAGAGTACATATCTCATACGGATGGAGGATTTTATAATAATTCCGGGACTGGGTCGTATACTGCAAAGTAACATATGGTGATCTCGTATCATCGTTAACAGATTGCGGTATTGTTTGTGCCAGTAAGCAAAATACAACGCAACTCATCTATAAGTAGTTTTATACTCAGCTACGAGACAGGCTGATTATGATATATTATAGGTTTATTGGTTGCCTTCATATCATAGCAGTTGGACACTGTTTTCACACTATATCTTTGTTTCAGACATATTACTTATGTTCTGTGAAACTGATTGATCACAATTCCTGCTCTAAGTGGCCAGGACGGATATATTACTGGTCACCAGGTATCTATTTGCTTATATGAGTTACTTTGGCACTCTGGACTTTTCCACTTTCGGTCCTTATAACTGATTTATATGTTCATTTATTTTTAGGTTTTTTCCTGATTCATATTCAGCCTTTTGGTATGTTTGAATTTATCCTTGATAGTATTTCACATCATGGTTCGTTCACCATCGCTTAGTACCAGTGGTGTAATCTATGGTTTAGTTTTCAACACTGGTTTCTCACTTTCATGGAGGCTAACATATAATTCTCTATTTGTTTATATCACTCTTTTTCAGCAACGCGGGTTTTTGTCATCATATTCTGTATTTCAATCTGTTACCCACTGTTTTGAACGTTGTTCACCAATTTATTATCTTTATTGGTCTTCCATGGGCTCCACCAGTATCTCACATTATCATATTTTGTGTAGAGTCTATATACATTACAAGGAAATCTTGTATTTATTTATTTTTCCAGCCCTGAGGAAGTCGCAGGCACTCCCGGGCGACGAAACACGTGTTGGCTGGACCAATGAAAACAAAAATAAAGAGAAGATACAATGAAATGAAATAATCATGAAATTGTAGTGTATTTGCTGATAACACAGTAGTGTGTAATATGATAGTTGTGCTCAGGGATTGATTTTACATTGTGTGTGAACGCTAGGGATTACAAACTGGGAAGGGTGGATGACCCTTCTTCCTTTGAGCACCTATAATAATTTAGACCTAATATACACTGGAAAAGGGCAAGCGCCATCACCAACCAGGGACCTGTCATCCATTTATTGTGAGATATAATCAAACCCGCCAACAAGGGGGGGGGGGGGGCATTGTCATGCTTAATACATGTGACTATGATGCAGAGTTTGAGAGATTGCTGGGTGTAAAAACTAACTACATAACATTAACGAGAGACACTACTTCGGATTTACAAGGGATTATTACGACCATGGTGAGTGAAGCTAAAATAAAAAGAAGATAACAACTAAGGAGGCTGATTTATTTTTGTTTAATCCAACACCATGGGTGCCAGTCTTCTATATTTTGCCCAACACCATGGGTGCCAAGCTTTTATATTTTACCGAAGATCCACAAGCCCCAGCATCCCCAGCCAACCCCTATCCAGTCAGGGATTCGGTCATTGTTGAAACCTCTCTCCCAATGTGCGTTTTTTTTCTATGAGAAACTGTGGTCGATAAAGCTGCATATGTACAGGATACCACTAATATGTTGAACCTTTTACATGACCTTGAGTATGATGCAGCTACACAATTTTTGGTTACTCTTGAATCAAATCCGAGTATACCAGAATTCCTCAAGATGCTCTTTTGATTTCTATCTCTAGTGCTCAAAAAGAATAGTGGAGGTTTTCTGACACTCATCCATCTTTGTATTGAAATGCATCAAATTAGCATTAATCAGATTATTTTTTTTTGTATATCAAGATAAGCTTTTCTTCCAAGTTTCAAGGACTTTAATGAAAGTCACCTTTTCTCATAGACTTGTCTGCAGCTATGTTTGTCTGTTTGAGGAGAATTTAATTTTTCATTAAACCAAGATATACCACTTCAAACTGTGTGTTTGAAGAGGTATTTAGATTTTATCTTCTGTATCTAGTCAGGTCCTGAGGACGACTTGATGTCATTTTTATATTGGATAAATGGTTTTGACACTTGTCTCTATTTTACATGGTCTATTAGTGGAGATTCAGCTATCCATTTATACCTAGATATATCAGCAACTGGGTCACGATTGACATCAGAAACCCACTGATAGAAATTCTCTTCTACTTTATTAAAATCTTTTTATCCCCGGGCCCTCATCAAAAATCTTCCAGTTGGTCAATTTTTTAGACACAGAAGAAATTGTGGTGAGGTGAGCACTTTTGTGACCCAATACAGGACACTGGCAGAACGGCTAAAACAACAGTCCTATCCAAAAAGGATTATGAACCAGGTTCGAAAAAGGGCATTGAATACCCTTTGTGTTGCCCATTTGGAGAAAACATGTGTAAATAAATGATTCTTGTTTATCTGTGGTCTCCACCTTTGACTCTCTCTCAACCAGAATACATCAATTTCTGTAGAAAAAGGATGGCATCTGCTACATGTGGGCCCCATAAAAATGCTGCAACCTCGTTTATGAGTTCCAACAGGCCTCAAATTTAAAGGACAGACTAGTCCATACCCTTCCTAAGTGGGGAAGATCAAACGCCTCCAATTTACCTTCTGGTCACTTTACCTGTTGAGGGATGAAATGTTTGTTAACTTATGGCAGCATCCCAGAGTGTCACTTTGAGCAATGGCAGCACAAGTTTTCAAAATAGGTTTAGCAACTGTAATTTGAGTTTTGTAATTTACAGACTTGCCTGTAGCTGTGGTTTGCAGTCTGTTGGACCCACTACCCATAAGGCAAATGTCAGGATTCAGTAGACCATTAGCGCCCTGAGGACGGGGAAAATTTCAACCCAACTGGTGAAGCATTTTCAAAAATAGGGGCATTTGGATTTTGAGTGAATGGTCCCTGAAAAGATGGATCAGGGATATGCGGGTGCAGAGGATGGCGGCGGAGTCTTTCGGACAATGTATGTCCATCAATATATTTTTACAGTTGTCAAAAATTGGAATATATATAGGACATAAATCTGACAACAGTCCCCCGGTGAAACCGTGATAAAAACGACAATCAGTAATCACAAAACGGCTCTAGCAAATGAATTGCTTCATGGAGGTCAATTGTACCATCACCATTTCAAAATGGAACCGACAGCAACATAGGCGCACACAGCGAGACGTATACCAGTATGCAGGGGAACACGTGATTCAATATCGCAGGTGTTCGTAATTAGTAAGTTTGTATCGTATAAAGAGGGAATAGCTTCAACGGCTATTCTATCAGAGCCGGAGTCTGTTTACCACGTTGACGAAGGAAAATACGAAACCATCGATAGGTAAGATACCGCGTTAAGATAATGGACATACTAGAACCTTTTTTAGGCTGTTTTACTTAATTTAATCTTTCTCGTCTTAGTGCCTCAACAAATTAGGAAGTCTAATTGTAGTGATACCACTAATATCAAAAAAATTTTTGGGGGGGGAGAGAAATTGTAACTGGAGGCAACAATCAGAGTATACAGGACTTGTAACTCTATATGTTTAGTTTCTAGTAAAAATACGACGATTACAGACATTAGTGAGAAACGAACTCTAGTGAGATTCTTTGGTAACACTATAAGAATAACAATAAGAAGTCGCCTCATAATGCGTCCTATTCTTTTACTATTCTAATCTTTATTGCCTACTAGAGCACACAACAAGAAGGGAACCAGCCATCCCCTTTCGGAACAACGCGACTACATGATGAAATAAGAAACAAGGTCGCACTGGGAAGAATTAATACTCCTCGTTATATACAAAAAAGACTATGTAGGTAATCACACACCAACCAAAATATGCTGTACGGGTAACAACAAGACTTAGAAATACTAATTATTTCAAACCTTTTACCAGATTATATAGCACCGGGAAGACCATTTGAGGGCTGGTTAGCCATGTGCTCTGTGAAAAAGGCTTGAAAAATGAAAAAATAATTTTACAACGATCTGTGATACTGATTCTTAGGATCGTAATCCGGATTGACCAAGGTACATACAATGGAGATATAAAGCAGATACGTAGAAGAGGAAGTGTATCCACAGAAAAAGCATAATGTGTAACAATAATATGAAATCTCCTGGCAGCACTGGCCATATCAGGAAATAAGAAGAGTGACATATGAGATGCCAACTGAGAAGAAGACCTTTATTACCTGGATAACAGCATAGAACAGGTAGATCTAGGTTCTCTTCTGAATGTTCACGAATAAGATGTAATAAAATGGAGTAATCTCAGCGAGACTCCAAAAACAGAAAATATTAGCCAACAGGACATAGGCCCGTAGAAAAATAAGATCCTTATGAAAAAAGTAAGATTACTTGAAGTGTATACCTCTCTCATTTATCCTATCCTTTCTACTCTCTGAGCAATCACCATTTTTTTCAAACTCTTAGAGAGCTATATAGTCACAGGCACGTTTGTAATCTTGACAGAAGTGTAAATTCTTGGTTTTAATTGTATATATTGGAGAATAATGAAGTATTCTCCTGTGGGATACATAAATAATACATGGTGTGAAATTATGTTCTAATACTATTTAATTGATTTACAGAATAACAATCCCCTCATCTTTGCCCGCGATAAAAAATTCGTAAACTACAGGTCCTGAAGAAGGTGGCAAGAAAAGAAGTTAGATCCACCGAAACGTGCGTCGACCAGACAGAGTGACACACCCTAGTATCTTGCATCATAATTAAAGGGTCGAGCATCTGGCCCAGTCCTGGCTAGTCCAGTAACATCTTTGGTGCTTATCTGGGGTGTAGTGTGAATGTGTTGTATGATAGTGATATGCATGAAGTATGAGTAGAAGAGTGATTGCTGTGGGGATTTCTCTCAAATCATTGGAGAGACGTTTGCAGAATGACTAATAGTCTATATCTTTATGTACTGTGTTGATAAAGCTAAGTAAACGCAGAGTAATTAAGAATATTTCTGTATCGGTTGTTTTTAGTAACAAGAAAAGAATCCGATGTATATCTGAGAAAAATGTATATAAATAAGTAAAAATATTTAAAAAACAATTTATAAAAATAAATTCAATAGATGAAATGTAAATATACAATTGGTGGTCTTTTCTTTATGTGAACCCACAACAAGTTATTTGTTAAGTAAAAGCAATATAGGTCCAGAGGGATACTTATTAGCTTTGTTTGTAGTGTTTTGTTCCCCCTGATCCCTGACCTAAAACAAAACTTCTTAGGGGGTTACCTTTTTCTAATTGGCAGAGGATGCACTGTTCAGAAGAGAGGCAAACTGGATGTTTTAAAAGCAGACAAAGTGGGCCTGAACTAATTGGTTGAATGGTACAAGCTCCGTGGCTAATCCTTTATTGAGGTCAGTTTCTGGTCTGTTGGGTGTGGGAGGCTTCCTAGTTCCTTCTTGACGTTGAGCATGTATTTATGATCCCCCTGAGGATGTGTATGCATTGACCCATTTTTTTCACACAATTTATAAAGTGTATGCCTCTTTAGGTGTAGTATATCAAATCAAATCAAATCAAAAATAGCTTTATTCGATTTTAGTTCATAAAAGGTGTAGTATATACTTCTTGTGCGTTGAGAGCGCAGGAAATTGCCCTTGTGAATGTGCTGTTCAACAGTGGGAAGTCAGTTTTTCACCTGATGCTCAGCCATATACCCTTTCAGGTTTTGAGCTAAATCGGGAGGGCTGCATAAATATAGGCAAGGGGTGTGGCCAGCTCTCAATGTTTAGATAATGCCCGCTTATATGTTGGTCCCAGTTCTATGTGTCCTTGGTATGCTTGCGGCCAGCTGTTTGTTTCCCCAAACATATTTTTATTGGCATTTCAACTATTATATTTTTCAAGCAATTATTTCCACATTGATATAAAGGGCGCCCGTTTTTGGGCTCGTAAGAAATAAACATATAACTGTTTCAATAAATGTCGGTTTTCCATCATTACAGAGTCAAGGGATTGAAGCAATCTATATGTTAACATTATTTAAGGAGTCTCTCACATCCTGCATGTTGACAAGAATCCCCATTATATGTGCAGAATAAGCACCTTTTCAAATCTTCATGTAGCCATATTTATAGGGAGTGCTAGCCTCACTGAATAA
Organism: Triturus cristatus; assembly: GCF_964204655.1. Classification (NCBI taxonomy): domain Eukaryota; kingdom Metazoa; phylum Chordata; class Amphibia; order Caudata; family Salamandridae; genus Triturus; species Triturus cristatus. The sequence continues at coordinate 503,947,370 of NC_140592.1, read as the reverse complement.
GGATCCTTAAAGGAAAGCAACATAACAAACTCCAAACAATGCAAACTTTGAGAACTGGTGCAGGAAATGTATGAGCCAATGATAAAGTGGTCAGAGTGAGGAGGGTGCAGGCTAGGGGGTCCCCATAGTAGGTGTCAAGCCTACTATTGGAGCCGAATTCCGTACCCAGTAGTGAGGAGTATAATGATGTGAGGTCAAGTTCCCCCCAATATTACTCAGCAGTGTTTTAGGGTGTGATAGCTGTGCCCTCCCTTATTTCTTCGTCCTCCAGAGCATCGATGTTCTCAGGCAAGACCACTCCCAGGTTCTCCCAGGTGTAAAGTTCCTTAGCCCACAGGTCCACTATGTGGCGCTGTCGTATTCCCCGTGCTTCTTCCCTTCCTTCTGCAGCTGCCCATTGTGATACGCATTTCACCCAAGTCCCCATCACTTATCCGACCCCTGACTTCCAGGTCACAGCAATCCTCCTTTTGGCCAATGCCAGGTCTATGAACCAAGTTCCCACTTTTGTTTTAGGGGGTTTTGGATAAAGTCCCAGCAGGCAAACTTCCACAGTGGTGCCTAGTGCACGATTCAGTGTGGTATCAAGGCAGCCATGACACCCTCCCAAAAGGGACGCAGTGCAGAGCAGTCCCATGTCATGTGTATGAAGTCTGAGTTTGCCAAGGTGCAACGAGGGCAGTGGTGAGGTTTCAATCAATAAATCAATCAAGGTATTTGTTAAGCGCAACTACTCACCTGTAAGGGTCTCAAGGCGCTGGGGGCAGGGGGGTGGCTTTTAAGGAGGGGTTCTGTCGGAGAGCCAGGTTTTGAGGTTTCTTGCGAAGATGGGGAGGGATGTTGTCTGTCTGAGGTGGAGCGGAAGGTCGTTCTAGGCTTGCATCCATATACCATTTGTAGCCTGTGGGGGGGTCTTATAAGTCATGTGGAGATAATTGAACTGTGTCTTGTTTAACCTGGTGTTCCTCGAGACTTCTTTGGGGTAGGCTATGATCTTATTCCAATCAGAGTCAGTGAGTTTCTGGTTTAGAATCGCTTACCATTTGAAGCGCAGCTTGGTAAGCGGTTTGCGAGTCATGTCCGATAGTTCATTATGTAAACATTTCACTAGGTGTCTTGCCGTGCCCAGAATTAGTATGTGTTGCAGTTCTGTATGTTTCTTGGGCTCTTCACGTCCCACACCCCAAAGTGTTTTAAATGTGTAAACTAGGGCCTCGTAGTTGAGAAATTGGCCAGCCGGTAACCCATAATCAGCCATTAAATCTGCGACGGGAAAAAGAGCTCCCTGGTTATAACAATCACCTGCCGTTACCAGACCCGCATCAGTCTAAGCTGTTAACTGAGTGGCTGTGAAGAACTTCAGTGGATTCCCATGTGGAAGGCCAACCAGTGGCACTTCAGGGGCTTATAGGGGGTCCCTGTTGTCTTGACTATACAACGCTTCCAACATTGCAATGCAGTGTTCAGCAGCAGGGTCGGGCAAGAAATTCCAACTGCCAGGTTTAGCAATTTGGCCAGCAAGGGACCCATGTGGGCCGAGGAGACCACTACCCCTAATTTCCCTTGTCTCACCCCATCCAACCATTGGGTGATCCGTTGGATCTGGGATGCGGAAAAGTAAAGTTCAACACTGGGTACGCCCAGTCCTCCCACTGCTAATGGACGTTGCATTGTTTCCAGGGACACCCTTTGGCGGCCTGTATCCCATATCAGCTCTCGCAGCAAGGTGTCCAACTGACGAAACCAGTGTGAGGACATCGCCTCCGGCAGGTTGACGAAAAAGTATAAAAAGTGGGGATGCATGATCATTTTGACCAATGAAATCCGAGCCATAATCGGTAGCTGTAACAAACACCAGAAAGGAACACATGCTCTAAGCTACCTAAGTGTCTTTTCAAGGTTACCATCCCGCAGGTCCTCCAGGGTGTGGAACACCTGTATCCCCCAAATACCTGAAGGTAATTGGAGCCCAATTAAGGTTGAATGAAAGCCCCTGTGGCCGGGGTGTATCCCGGTGTACAGTTAACAAGTATGTCTTGGTCTGGTTAACCTACAGGCCGGAAAGCTGACCAAAATCATTCAAGAGAGCAAGTGCCTTAGGGCAACCCGCTGAAGCGTCCCCCAGGAAGATCTATAGGTCATCCGCATAAAGGGAATTAATATGTTTTTGGCTATCAAGTTTCATTTCCAGACCCCTCCTTGTTCCCTAACAGTGCCACCAGCGGCTCAATAGCTAATGCAAATAGGAGCAGGGAAGGGGGGCATCCCTACCTAGTACCACTGAAAATTTCATACTGCGAAGATATTATTCTCCAAGTTTTGACTCTCGCAGTGGGGTTCGTATACAAGAGTTTAACCCATTGAATCCATCCCTCCTCAAGGCCCATTTTTCTCATGACTGCAAATAGGAAATCCCACCTATTTGTCTTAAATGCCTTCTCCAGGTCTACTGACAGCAAAGTTGCTCATGGGGAGGCCTGTAGGTCTGCGTGCTATACCACACAGTAGTGACTCCACAGGTTACATGACGTACTCTAGCCTGAATGCACCCATTTTGGTCCTCATGATTAAGAGTAGGCATACATGGGAGTAGGCAGACAGCTATAATTTTACTAAGGATTTTAAAGTCCACATTCAGCATGGAGAGCTGGTGAAATCCGTGGTATGGCCCAATGTATGTTTAGTTTAGAGAGGGTGATCACAACTGCATCTCGTGTGGAGCCCGGTAGTCTTCCCTATAGCAACGATTCCGCGTACAGGGTCTCAAGTCAGGGAGTCAGTTTTCAAATATAAACTGCGTAGAACTCTGCTGGGAGACCCTCTGGGCCTGGAGGCTTTCCCGTGGCCATATATTCTTAATAGCTGTATGTATCTCATGGGTTGTTATCGGCACCCCCAGTGCTTCCTGTGCTTGGCGATCTAGTTCTCGCAGTTTCAGCGTGGCCTGAAAAGCCACCTGGGCTCCCTGTGGAACAGCAAAGGGCGATTGATATAATCTTTTATAATAGTCTCGGAACTTAGCATTAATGAGTTCCGGCGCATACACAGAAACCCCTTTATCAGATCAGATATGTGTAATAGGTGACCCACCTGATCCCAGCTTAATGAGCCATGCCAACAACCTGCCTAGACGTCCTGCTTCTTCCTGCAACTTAGTGAGATAACCGCTATAATCATGACATCTGAGCCTTTCCAATGTGGCGTTGTAGCAAGCTTGTGTCTCCTTAAAGCTTTCAAGGTCAAAGGCACCTGATCCCTGGGCATTATCCAGGTCGCGTACCAGGTCTATCAATCCCCCAAGCTCTCAATGCACTCCTTGTTGTATCTCTGTCCCTTGCCCCAGACAATGCCCTCTCAACACCACATTGAAAGCCTCCCATATCATTTGCCTCGAGGATGCTGTCCCCTTGTTTACGGCACAGTAGCCGTCTATGGCCTCCACTAGGGTTTCCCGAAAGCACACATCTTCTAAGGTTGTGGGTCGATCCTCCACACGGGAACCAGTGGGCACACCCCATGGGTATAAAATCCAGCAATAAACTACTATGGTCAGAAAATGTGCACCCTAAGTATTCTGTGTGTACTATAGATTGATTGAGACCCTTTGAACACATAAACGCGTCCAGTCTCGTGTGTAGGTGGTGTATGGGAGACTAAAATTAGTAATCCCTGACTCCCTTGTGTTGTGCCCGCCATATATCTATAAGCTCCCAATGCCCCAGCGAGTCAAGGAATCCCTCTGATATTTTATGTGTGAGAGCACCAGGCAGGAGGGGGAAGGAGCGGTCCAGGGTGATATTTGCCACACAATTAAAATCTCCCCCAAGTAGGAGGGAGTCAGAACCCCAAGAGGCCAATGATGTGGAAAGGGAGTGTAAGAATTGAACTTGAGGTTTGGTGCATAGATACTTCCCAGGGTAATGTTGCGACCCAACAGCCTCCCCTTCAACAGCACGTAGCGACCCTCTTTATTTGTTTCCCCTTTTTAATGTCTGTTTTTTGTAGTGCATCATCAAATGAAGTTTTTCAGCCTTTTGAAAAAATTCTGAATTGATTGGCCCTATCGAAATACTGTTAAATGTCAGTGCTCATTTTGAAGTTTGACCACCTCCTAATATGGCGCCCATCACGGTTCACATCCTAGTGGAACGTATGACATTGAAGGCCAATTTCCCTTGCCTTGTGGTGCTTGCGTTGGTCCTGTGGCCTTAAATGCGGTGTGCCAGCACGGACAGTCAGTTGTAGATGATGCGATTTCTAATGGGGACATTTCTTTTCTGCTATGCTGGCCATGAGTATTAGAATGATGGGGGCCGGTCATAGATGTTGCAAGTACTTGTGTGAGTATGACGTCCCGGGTGTATCACATCATACTTTAACGCAGAGGTGGTTTTGGTATTCCTCACCCTGATATGAATTTTTAAGAGACATATGTAACATCAAGCTGATATATAAGCTGGCACTGAGCCATGTATTATTGCAGATAAATGTTTGCTGGTGCAATCTTATGCATAAAATCTATTATGTGTCTTCAACTACATTGGCTATTTCCCTTTTTTAGGCGACTACAACTCATGTTCAGAAATTGTTTCCTAAAACCTACTAGTATGCATTCACCTGGGGGGGTCAAATGCTAAATATACCTTTCAATGTTATAAAAGAAAAACAGTGGGGAGTGAAGTGATTTTAGATCTACTCTAATGTGAGTTGTGTGTGTTTTGTTTCACTCCTTGTTGTCTGTCCACTTCTCCTTCTCTTATTGCAGATTCAGTGCACAATTGGGTGAATACTGCTCCTCATGCCCTGACAAATATGCCAGTAAGATTTTGTGTGGCAATAAAACATGTTGCCCATTCACAACATAATGACCTAAACATGCAATTCTGTTTTTAATCATCAGCATAGAATAAAGATGCATGTGATATGCCGTATATGACTCATTTTTAATGTTTTTTGTTGGGAAGACGGCATTGCCATTTCTTCCATAATGAGGACCGACAGGAGGTTTTTGTTAGTTTATAGAAATGCTATATACAGTCAGAACCATTAGGTTTCAACATGGTGTTGGTCCCTCCTGAGAATATAGGAAAGTGGCAGATGATGCAACAGCAAGCCAGTTGGTGAGTAACAGCTAACCGGCACACTGTGGACGCTTAAGTGAGGCATTTCCTATATATTTATTTATTAATTTTTGATTTGGCACTGGGCTTGATAAAAAGTATCACACTTAGGCACAGGGTCTGACTCTGGATTGCTATTGGTTGACCTCCCCCTAAAAATGATGTTGGCTTGAGAGTGGTGCCCTATACATTCTTCTATATTTTTTGTTTGGTGTGGCAAGTATCAAGAGCTACGTTATTGATATTGGTACTAGGAGTGGAGTGTGCCCTTGATATTTTAGTCCCTCTGTAGCTCCTTTTAGAGTATGATTTCTAACATTAACCCTAACCTGACTACTTAAACTAACTTTAACATTTACTCTAACCCGAAGTCTTATTCAAACACAGAGCCTTAACATGAAACTTGCTGTCTGAATGAAAGTCACTTGTACATCTCGTTAAAGCTATGTTTCTGAGCCATAAAGTGTTATTCTCAACAAACCCGCGTTTTTCCTCCAGTGAGCTCTGCTATCACACAAGTTTATTGGAAATGCTCAATGTATTTTTTGGTTCTGGAGGTTCGCAGAGCTTTCTTCTGAAGACTACAGGACACCCAAAGTGGCTTCCTAGTGATGGTAACTACAGTCCCATTAGGCGATGGTGGCAGAGTAATTCTATTCTAAGGGGCCAGATGATTACACCTGTGGCCTTGAAGTCAGGCTGGCTCTTGGGACTCACTAGAACAAAGTTTTGGCTGATCCACATAGCTGGAGTCCCTTGCGTTCATTTTGTCATGTATCTGTGTGGTGGATATCTCTGTGTGTCATCCACAACAATACACTACTAAGACTGATGATTTTGTGATACTCTGGTGTGGGTGTGGGTGTGGGGGAGGATAGAGAGAGAGAGATAGAGAGAGAGAGAGTGAGAGAGAGAGAGAGAGAGAGAGAGAGCGAGCGAGAGAGAGAGAGAGAGAGAGAGAGAGAGAGAGAGAGAGAGAGAGACCATTTGCGTACATGCACCATCAGACAAATTTGACCGCCTTTGATGTTTTCTGAAATACAGGCCCCAGCACAAATACAGTTCCACTGGGGTCTCTATAGTGAGGACTAACCCACTACTTCACATGTCTCTTTCAAAAGGATAAGAACTAGTTATGTCCTTGGTGCTGCCTGAACTCCAGAAGAATGTGAACTGTGTTATTCCGGTTACACCAGCGACTAGAACGAAGGACACTATTTGTCAGGGGAGGCTAATTGGATTTACACAGTGGGATCTTTACTTATTGGGTGTTTGAATTAGTAGGTTTTGGTGTGACACCATATATTTTTGTCCTGGTCTACTGGAATGTTAGACCTGGCACCTTGGCGTGAGTCTCCCTCCCTCTTTTTGTCGCTGTGCCTCATGTGTTTTTATGGTGTTGGCCGCTCAGCACGCTGTGCCACTGCCAACCAGTGTCGCGGTGCGAGTGCTCCCTTGTAAATTATATATGTTGGTTGGATTCCATGATTGGATTGTTTGGTTTACTGTCAGACCCCAGTAAAGTGCGCCAGGAGCGCCAGGGCATGTAAATGCAAACCCCGCTGGTGGGCTTGCAGCACGGGTTGTGCCACCCACAGAAGCGGCTGGTAAAATATGTCTAAGGTCTGCCGTCGCAGAACCTGCGTGCAGTCTGGTACTGACATGCTGACTGGCAAGTGCCCACACTTGCCGGTCCCTAAAACCTTCCCTTAGCTGCATGTTAGTCACCCCTCTGGTAGGCCCACGGGCAGGGTGCGTTGTAAGCATAAGGTAGGACAAGCCTAGATGCGTTGCCTGTCCTAGTAGTGAATTACCGCCATCTTGTTGTTCACTACTGCAAGGCTACCCTGTTCTCATAGGCCAGTATGGGCGGCAAGGATTGTTACATCCTATGATCCTAACCGACCCAGGGAACATGGTAGAAGATCGAGTTTAGTATGCCAGAACTCGGAATAATAAGGTACATCTTTTCCCAAGGTTTATTTTAATATTCCGCGTTTGCAAATGCCGCTTTTAGAAAGCTGGCCTTTGCTTGCCTAAACATTTCAGCCCGCCTCTGCATGATGTGTATCTGATGTCTGACTGGTGTGAGTGACAGGGCTGGGGGAACCCAGATGGGCAGGGCTAGGTAGCCTGGTGGTGAATAGGACGATCGACAGGTAGATGGGGGGGAGGAGTGCTCCTAGGCTCTGAATAGGACAGTGCTCTGCCACCTCAATGCCGGCTCCGCCCCCTGTGGAGCGTCTGAGGACTCTGCCCTGCACTCTGAAAGAAGAAGCCTGCATCACGTAAACAAAGTGCTCGGAAACTGGACTGCACTAGGCAAGGGCCCCCCTGGCCTGGGAGAACAAAAGATTTGCTGTATAAATGTAGGAGCCCTGCTCCTAAGAAACTAGATCCGCTTTTGACCAAGAAGAATCTCTGCCTGAGGAGAAGGCACCGGGAAAGCTGTAGGAGGAAGACTGTCCCTGTCCTGGGGGATTGGCCTGCAGTGGTGACCTTGCTACCAAAGGGGAGAAGAGAAACTGTTGCTGAAGACTTTGCTTTCTTTTTACTTTCAAGACTTGTGCTTTCCAAAACGATCTCCAAGGGCTTGGAACTGAGCTTGCCCCCTGAACTGAGCCCCAGGACCATTGGGCTCTACCTGATCTTCACTCGCCTGCCGCTGGACTGTGGTGTCTTTTCCCTTGCCGGAGCTGTGACCCTCGTGCCCCAGTCCCTCCCTGAGCTGTGACCAGGACTGCTTAGCCGCCCCCGCCTTGGGAAGAGCCTCGCTCGATCGGAGCCGCTCCCCCTACGCTGTGCTGGGCTGCCCCTGTCACCTCGCTCGCCGGAGGCTCGCTGTGCACCTTCACCCTCCCGCCGGAATCGGCGTTGTGAGCATCTCCAAGCCTCGGACGGCCCGGACGTAACCTGCATGCCCGGCTGCCCCGCTTTGTTCACCCGCCACCTGCAACACCCCGCTCTTGCCGTGAGCCTGAAGATCAGACCCCCATCGAGAAGTGTGGGAGCCCCGGACGCCGCCTCGCCCTTCTGCCGAAGAGCCGCTGAAATCCCGCACCCGCCTTCGCGTCAAGAAACAAGGTACTTTACTTACGAACTCGACCTCGAGCTGCATCGGATCCAGGGTCCGCAACGTTCTGATTTCCCTGTCATCTGCCGTGTGCTTCCCGGGTGCCGCCTCAGCACGAAGTGCGCTGAGGCCCACAGCTACCTTGTGCCCGCCTAAAGAACTTTCTGTAACAAAGAGACTTTACCGTATTTCCAAGAGTTGTGGCCCCATCAGTTCAACGTTACTGGGCCTTGTATTTGAATCTGCTGAATCTACCTAAAAGCTTATTTTTATATACTTCCTGATTGGTGTCCGTTTGTGGTGCATGCAAGGGGTTTACTGTATGTGTAATTGCATTTGCTTAACCGTGTACGCCTGAGACTTAGCCTAGACTGCTCGTGCCACGCACCTAGAGGGTGAACAGGGGTTATTCTGGGGAGTCATCCTTCGCCCTGACAAGAAGTAAAGGGTCCCTGCTTGTTGTGGGTACACACCTGCGTCAACCAGAGCCCCCTCATTTCTAACATGGAAACACACCTACCAAGGCTAAAGCCCACTGATTTTCTCACTGTGGCACCAAGGGCTCATTCAGGACCAGGTTTGTGTGCACCGTCCCCTACATCTGTATCCCTTGCTCACAACCTAGGGTGTTTGGTGGGAGAAAAATGTGTGCCATGAATTAGAGACTTGTGGGCTTTCAAAGACTAATTTAACTCATACCAAGTCCCACAGGATGACTTTGGCCTGAGCACCAATGTCAGTAGCACCTCAATCTCAGAATTAATAATCATGAGTGGAGTTGTCACTGGGGCCAAGAAATTGCTAGCATCTTCTGGTTTCTTTTTGCATCTTCGGCTTAACTATTCTATCCACCACCTGCCTGCTGAAAGTAATTTTCTAATTTGCATAAACATTCCCTAATCCAATCCATCCCAACCAATACCCATAGAGATACAAGACACAATTCTAAAGGCATAGTTGAAAACAACCTCACACAAATCCCACTCATACTTGAACCCAACTCAACACCCACCAAGAGATGGCTAAATTGTATACTCCTAAAATGTAGGTCGGCATCACGACACGCAACCGATATAGCTGACCTCATACTCACTAATGAACCTGACCTACTAATCCTGACTGAACCATGGCTAAACGAATCATCTTCGCCCATCCTTGACATACTGGTTCCCCCGAACTATGACATCACAAGACTAGATAGAATTGATAGGCCAGGCGGCGGTATCGCTTGCATTCATCAGAGCAATCTATCAGTGAACAGATCCAACGCCCCTGTATTGTCTTCCAGTGAATACCTTTGTTTGGACATCTCTGGTAATAACAAATCAATATGTTCACTACACACATTCTACCACCCTTCAGGGAATAACCTCACCTTCATCGAACACCTCATGGTTGTTCCTGCTACTAATGACGGACAACAAAATATTCAAATATTCCTTGGTGACTTCAACCTCCATTGGGGTGCCCTAAACGACCCAGGGGTCAACAGCCTCAAAGCTTTCCTCTCAGACCTTAACCTTAACCAAATCTGTAATAGCCCCATACACGATAAAGGCTCAACCCTCGATCTAGTAAGGTCAAAAGCGAACTCCACTCAATTTGAATTGATCCTCCCCTATGACTGATCTGACCACCACATGATTAAATTTCACATCAATGAATCAGTTAAACTACTCTCTGCACAACCCACAAGAATGAAAATTTGGAAAAAGGAATCTAAAAAACATTGGTTCTGACTTACTCTCAACCTCTAATCCTAACTTCTTGCTTCCCCCTGAAGGCCTAGCCGATGTACAGGGCCTGACTAACCTTTACTTACAATCCATGAACATGATACTAGACAAAATAGCTCCATTACAATTGAAAAGAGTCACCACTAAAGACTCAAATCCCTGGTATGATGGCAGGTTAAATGAAGACAGACGAGCCCCAAGATTCATTGAACGAAGATGGAGATCTGCGCCATCCTCTGACCACCTCAAGCTACTAAGGAAAACAAGAAACACCTACTACAGAAAGATCAGACGATCCAAATCTAACTTCTTCAATAATCAATTAGATGAAGCCAAGAATCGTCCCAAAAAGCTATTTGAATTAATCAAAACCCAAACTAAGGGTGCACCCCTCCACCACCATGCTAACCCCGACACACTACCCAATTGTGAGGAATTTGCCTCCTTCTTCACTATGAAGACAGAAACCATAAAGACTGACTTGATCAACAAACTAATATCCCTTTCTAACACTCAGATGCACACTTCATTGCCCCCGCCAGGAGGCCCACTCATATGTTCCGCAATGTTCGAACTCAAAAACAACGCATCCTGGTCCTCCTTCCACACTTACAGTGAAGAAACTGTACAAAAAACTCTAACAAACTTGAATCCCTCGAGCCACTTCACAGACCCTCTTCCCGCAAACTACCTAAAATACTTCATACCACTGTTACTGCCCCAATGGACAATGATTATAAACACCTCCATCCTTCAAGGAACCATCCCAGAAATCCTTAAAACAGGACAGGTATCCCCTATCTTAAAGAAACCAGCGGTGGACCCATCGTACTTAAATAACTCTCGCTTGATAACCAACATCCCCACTCTTGCCAAACTCTTGGGAAAAATATGTGAACAAGCAACTTAGCAATCACATTGATCAATTCAAATTGCTCAACCAATACCAATCAGGCTTCCGTGCAGGTCACAGTACAGAATCTGCCATGACCCACATAATTGACGACGCACAAAAAGTCCTTGACCAAAATGACGCCTGTTTACTAATCTTACTTGACCTGTCATCGGCAATTGACACAGTCAAACACAACAGCCTGCTAGAGCTCCTGAAATACAGAATGGGATTATCCAGATCTGTGCTTACTTGGTTCACCTCCTTCCTCCAAAATCGTTCACAAAGATTCAAGGTTAATCAATCCCTATCCAAACCCGTCCCAGTCACTTTAGGAGTACCTCAGGGATCATCCCTCTCACCCACACTTTTCAACCTTCTTATGGAACCACTCACCGAACTTCTCAGCTTCTCCAATATCCACTATCACATGCATGCAGATGATACTCAACTTTACATAAGGATCCACTCACTTGAGGACATCAAATCTCTCAACTTAGCACTTCAAAAAACGCAGACCTGGTTGGCCAAAAACCATTGAAACTAAACATCCTCAAAACTAAATTCCTCTTAATCGCCCCCCCCCCCCCAAAAACCGACCATCATCCTCGACTGGATAAATCACCTAACAGCACTCAAAGGTCAACCTCTCATTATGGACTCAGTGAAATTGCTGGGAATTACTCTGGACAGAAATCTAAACATGCAGAAACATATCAGCGCCTACACAAAAAGGAGGACATTTCCAGATGAACACTTTGAGAAAACTGAAACCTTTCCTGCCCGCAAATGACTTCAAACAGGCAGCTCAAGGTCTAGTAATCCCAAGAGTGGAATATGGGAGTCTCGCTCTTTGCGACCTGCCCAGATCGGCGACAGCCCCTCTTAGAGCCTAAATCAACACAGCTGCTAGACTCATCACAGCTCCAAGAGAAACTGTCATATCTCCCCAGACCTTAGAGCCCTCAACTGGCTACCTTTCAAGGCTAGAATTAATCTGAAAATCGCTAGTTTGACTCACAAGGCCTTACATCACAATACTCTGAGTTATCTAGCTCAGAAACTGGTACTTTCTTGTGGCAACAGATCCTCCAGGAGCTCCAGGAATGTTCTTTTCAAACCGCAACGATTTGCCAAGAAGAAAACTTACAACCGGACCTTCTCAGGAATGGCCCCAGAGTCTGGAATGCTTTGACCCCAGAAACAAGACAGAACCCTTCCACTGTCTCCTTAAAAAAAGAAGTGAAATCGATTCTCATGGCCAAATTTACTTGAACTACTTACAAGGCCTGGGCGGTAAATTCCGTTCCACTCGCGGAATGTGCGGAATTTGGGTAATTTCGCGTTCTACAGAGAACGCGGAATTGCCCAAAATTCTGCGTTCCGTGGCTTCGTGGAATTTTTTGCTTGTTCGCGTTCTCAAAATGTGTGCTCGCGAAATATTTCCCCCCGAGCATGCAAACAGCGATCGAGAACAGGAAAAAAGCATTGCGAACAAGCAATTCCGTGTGTTTGCGGAATTTCTGCGTGTTTGCTGAGATTTTTTACCATTTTGGGGAGCTTTGCATAGCGCAACTACGCAAATCCGCCCACCCCTACTTTACATATCAGTATATTTTATTCACTAGTTTGTATTAGTCATCACTATGTATTATTATCACTTATATTTTTCGATGTTGGTATTTGTTTCTTACATCTGCCCTGTAATGCGCTCTGATACTTGCAAGGGTCTTGTCTGCACTATAACAAACCTTCAAAATAAAGATAAATCACTAATTGGGCATTAATGTTATTGAGTGTAACTCACTGTGTCACTCTGTATCGGAGTATCTAGCCACCTTCACTTCTGAAGTAAGCCTTGACTGATTGTTGTTGACTGCTTGTTGTTGCCAACTTTGTTGTCCACAGAAGTATTTTGGATTTGTGGCCATGGGACATGATGGTAAATGATAGTACCCACAGAGGATTCGTCCTGGTCAGCGATCCCAAGAATAGCCTTATATTTTCCTTAACCATAAAATTCCCATCTCACCCTCACCTACCACTAAGTCTAAGCCTAAACTTAATTCAAATCTTTATGCTAAACCTAGGACGAGATTTAGCCTACAACCTAAGACTAGTTATACCCTAAACCTAACCATTAACCTAACTCTCTACCTTGTACAGTATTGAAATAGTGATGTCTGTGTAGTAGAATGTCAATGCATTGAACGTGGAGGTGCACTATAAGAGGGTGTGCTAGACAGAGAGGGAAATTGTTATGGGTAGGGTGCATTATGCTCTGCTGTTGCATAGTGTCGATCAACTGAATATCCAGTGTGAAAAGGTGACTTCCTTATATGTAATAATTTGTTTATTGGATAGATTTTGTAGAATTGCACGAGAGAAGTGCAATAATCTTCTGTTGAAATGACCCAAGGGTACAAAAACAAAAGAGCATTGATCACCTGCTGTAAACAACTGTGGCTGTGCAAAGAAGTACTTTTTTAGGTTTCCCCTGCACAATGCTTGGGCTATGCTTGGGAAATCTCTTGTATTTAATATATCTTAAAAGGGGGCTCTTCTCAGTTCCCAATGCCGATTTACTGTGTTCATTTGCTTTGTGTGGAACGTTTTTGTTTGTTAACATCTCCCGGCTGCACTCATTTACGATGTTTCTAATAAAGCTGTTCACACTGTTTCAGCCCCATTCACAATCAAGATAAGATCTCTTCCCACAGAAAAGGCAGACAGCTTCTAACAGTATGCAGGAATGCTTGCTTTTTCTTACCTGGTCGTATAAAGCAGATACTTTAGCCTCAGAACGTTTGTGTCATTTCCTATTCATGCCTCAGTACCTTTCTTTGTACTTTGTAGGCATTATCGGGTTGATTTTTGCAACTTAATCTTTTTGGTTATTATGATCAAATTCTAAATATTGTAATAACCATTGGACATTAAAAATAAAGTTAATATACAAGAGCTACACTATATCTTACTACTAAACAGGCAGCAACATGTGCCGGTATCTTGCAGACAACAAGGTTTAGGGGTGGGCGGAATTTGCGTAATCGCGTTACGCAAATCTCCGCAAAACGGTAAAAAATCTCCGCGAACATGCAGAAATTCCGCGAACTCGCGGAATTGCTTGTTCGCGATGCTTTTTTCCTGTTCACAGTTGCTGTTTGCGTGCTCGGGGAGAAATATCTCGCAAACACGCATTTTGAGAACGCGAACAAGAAAAAATTTCGCGAAGTCGCGGAAAGCAGAATTTTGGGCAATTTCGCGTTCTCCGCTTGGTTAGCACTGTTACGTTTGGTTAGATCTAGAGCGGTGGTTCGGACCCTTTGACATAGTGTGGAGCAATTTTTTTGCTTGATAAATAATGTTTCCATATGTGTATGGCTACGCTCTTGCACTGACTAGCTCGCTAAGGATGTTCTCAGGCCATCCGGTGATTGCGTGCCAATTTGTTTGTAAGGGGTCACATGCGTCAGGTGTCATTCTGGACCGCTCTGTGTGCTTGTTTGCACATTTGGTGGGGGCTAGATGATTAACAATCTCTTATTTTGTCGTGACTGCATAGAGTGCAAATGATCATACAACTTACTCTATTTTAAATCTTGTCCGTAGTATCCCATTGGATGAGTGATTCTACTCCACATCGTGCCAATACAAGGCCTGCCTAGACTGTCCGTTAGGTGAGTCATGGCTATCCATTTCTGCTACCATATTTCGGTGGCAGGTGGAACACATGAATCTTTTATCAAGGATCATTTTTGATATGTGCTTTACTTGCTTTTGCAGGTTGCCATTGTGTATTTTTAGTCCTGATGAAGACCCGCATGACGATCTAGGATCGCTTATATAGGGTTGAAATGTCGACACCACTGAGGCCCAGTCCAAGACCTTGTTTCATAAAGAATTTAAGTAATCTCTGGAAACATTGTCATTGCCTTTCTTTATACTGGCCTGTTTTACTGTGTATATATATTTTTTCTAATCACTTTGTATATATTACGCACTAATTGTGTCACTTATATCACTATGTCACTTGTTCACGAATTCACTTTAATGTGTACAACTTTTCCAGCCTTTTTTTGCTCAAAAGAATTATATGGGTGTCAATATAAATGATGCAATTTATATATAAAGAATATCTTATCACCCAGCAAATCTGACTATACGCTGGTTTGTGCATTCTCTTTTGTTTTCATGTGTTCTTTTTAAATGTAATTTGTATTTGATTTTTTGTCAATTGATATATTCAGTTTTCTCCAAATCCTATTGCAAAGCAAAGTAATTGTGTGGTTATACCCGACAGAACCTTTGTACTTTATATAATTTATACCCAGGTTCTGAGGGACACAGGGTCACCCCATTGTTTATGAAATACTCTTTGAATGCTACAGCATCAGGCTGGGGGGGGGGCAGGCTCACTCTCCGGAGTAGCGCAGCGACTCTCCCCAGAAATCTGAGTAGCTTTCAGCTCACAGCGATGCAGGAAGTCACCATTGCAGTTACCTTGCAGTTAAAAGGGACTTGATTTGAATGGTGCAGCAGGTGCAGTGGCACTGGGGCCAAAAGCTCTAGGGACCCCACTAAACCCAGATTGTTGCAAACCTTTACTACTAAACAAGACAGTCACAGGTGGATGTATCTATCAGGCTATAGAGTCATGTTTCGAATAGTGCAGCAGGTGCAGTAGCACCAGGCCAAAAAGTGCAGTTAGCTTGCAAACAACAGGGTAATGATTTGAATGGGGCAGCAGGTGCAGTGGCACCAAGCCTAACAGTTGTCATAGCTCCTCTAAACAGCTAATACTGTTATATTTTACTACTATACAGGCAGACACAATTGCAGCCATCTTTCAGTTACAAGGGGATTGATTTGAATGGTGCAGCAGGTGCAGAGTCACCGGGGCCAAAAGCTCTAGGGACCTCACTAAACACAGATTATTACTAACTTTTACTACTGAATAGGCAGTCACAAGTTCAGTTATCTAACAGGCACTAGAGCCATGATTTCAATAGTGCAGCAGGTGCAGTGACACCAAATATACTTCTAAACAGGTAGTCACAAGTGCAGTTACCTAACAGGCAATAGGTTCATGATTTGAATGGTGCTGCAGGTGCAGTGGACCAAGGGCCAAAAGTTGTCAGAACTCCTCTAAATAGCAACTATTGCTAAATGTAACTACTAAATAAGCAGTCACAAGTGCAGTTTCCTTGCAGGCACTAGGGTCATGATTTCAATGGTGCAGCAGGTGCAGTGACAAGTGGCCCAAAGCTCTAGGAACCCTTCTAAATACCAAATATTGCAATATTTTACTACTAAACAGGCAGTCACAAGCGCAGTTACCTTACAGGCAATAGGTTCATGATTTCAATGGTGCAGCACGTGCAGTGGAACCAGGGCCAAAAGTTGTCATGACTCCTTAACACACCAAATATTGCTATATTTTACTACTAAACAGGCAGTCACAAATGCAGTTATCTTGAAGGCGCTGTGGGCATGATTGGAATGGTGAAGCAGGTGCAGTAGCAACGGGCCCAAAAGTTGTCAGAACTCCACTAAACATATAATATTGCTACCACATCAATTGATTCTATTATTTCCAACTTTCATTTAATTTTTCAAAATGTTGCTATTACTCACCCGCACTATACCACTAGCAACAACACAATATATTGCCGTTTTGTACATAAGCAAGTCATAACACTTTAACAGACTGTCTGTAACTTATATTGCACAACTACTCAGCAAGCTCCACCTTGCAACAAAAAACAGCTTATTATGAACTGCATAGGCGAAACCTAAGGCATTTAACAATGTTTGTTTTACTAAAGATTGCTAGGTGTGAAGCTTGATGGGAGGGACATCCTGCAACTGGAATTCAGTCACCTGCCATTACTGTGGTTATTTTTCTGACTTCTCCCAAGTTCTCTAGCAAAGGAAAAACCTTTTTGTTCACCCTTTCAAAATTGCATTTTTTTGCACTGGTTGGTTGGTGGAATCAGGGGTAAAATTACAAAGGCTGTGTAATCTGGTCTGTATTTAAATTTCCACCATGTCATCTGAAGGCGCTCTCCAGGTACATAATGCATGCTTGTCAGTATGTGCATCCTTTCACACATTTGCCTGTTTAAGACCATTCTTAGGAAGAGAAGAATTCACGTATGCTCAGCTATATGCGTTCCCTTGCATGCCTCCATGCTTACAGCCTTTGGGGCATATTCACAAGGGGTTATCACCAATAAAACGTCACTTTTTTGACGTTCTTGTGGCGATAATCCCTTTGCCTTATTTACAAGACAGGGTTAAGCCACATAACGTGGCCTAATGCCGCCTTGTAAATAATGCCCCTATTCATACAGCACTCAGCATGAAGTGGGTGTTCCACCTCAATACCCATTGCTTTTTGACACTGCCTCCTATTTACAAGGCTAGTGTAAATATGGGCAGCGCCAAAATAATGCCAGGGAAAACCTGGTCTTAAACTGGCACAACAAGGCGAAATTAATAGTTTCTCCTCATCTTTGCTGTTTCTATGTATGCTGCATTCTGCAGCACACATAGAAAGAGCAAATCGCCAAAAGTGATTGTTCATGTGCAATAAGGTGTCCCTCCCTTCACATAAACAATCATTAAATAATGACGAGTTGCAACTTCTATGTGTGATGCATCCTGCAGCACACATAGAAGTTACACATTTCTGCATATAAGCAATCATTTCCTGCAACGCAGGTGCCCTTGCACTATGGTGTAAGGGTGCCTGCGTTGGCACTAGGCAGCTACATTTAGCACCAGTGCTAGGGGAAATGCAGGGGTGCACCGTATTTTTGTAAATTCAGTGCATCCCTGCGTTTTCAGAATGTCGGAACGCAGTGTTACAAATTATGGCGTAACACCGCTCGCCTCCATTCTGTTGTGGAGATGTCCCGTTGAGCGTGTGTGCATGTGTGTGTATGTGTGCATCTGTCCGCGTATGTGAGTGTGTGCCTGTATCGGTGAGAGAATAAGAATGTATGGTTTTCTGGCTGTGGTTGCAGTGCTCAATTTGCAGAAGAATGAAGGGCCATGCCCAAAGTCCTGCAGAGTCGCTAGTCTTCATTTCATCTCATACCTCTCTCATACACTACAAGAAGAAGAAGGGGGGACAAAGTGCTTTTTTTAGGTCCAGCATACATGGCCAAATGAAGTAAAAAAAATTGGTAGGCAGTTCCTGAAAGGCAAGGGGAATGAGGTTAGCTAAGTGAGGAAATGTCCTCACTTAATAGCAGGGGGAAAGGGGGATTCCTCCTTTCGGAATTAGGGCCCTCTCACACCCAGCAAGCTGGGTGATCATGCTTCATCATAGGGCTTGCTCCTTGTCAGGTCGGCGCTGCAATACCTGACGGGCACCTATGTGGGTCAATGGACTGTGCAAGGGTTAAAACTGGAAATGGAAGTCCATAACCGTGATAGACCACAAGCAGCACCCTAAATGTGGTACCTGATTAAGATGGCCAACGCAAGTTAGATTGGTGACTCACCCTATCGACTCCCAGCAGGTAGACCCACTTGGTAATTCCAGTGTTGTGTTGCCAACCGTTAGGTCATCAGTGGACCTACTTGAACGCTGCCGCTTCTAACTTGGGTTGGCCATCATACTCACAGGTACCACATTTAGGATGCTGCTTGTGGTCTATCATGGTTATTTACTAGCCACTAGTATAGATAGCATGTTTTTAGGTCCTGATGAATTGCCGTCAGATTTTATGACGCTAAGGCAAGAAACACACCGACCACAATGTAGAGCACAGTATCATGACGCATCATATCTGGAGTGCGCGACTTCTATATTTTCTATCCAGGTTGAAAGCCATATTCATTAAAATTGTTCTGGTTGGACTTCCATTTCCTGTTTTAACCCTTGCACGGTCCATTGACCCACACTTCACACATCTACACCTTTAGGTCCCTCACACCCACGGCACCAAACAGCATGTAATAAAAGATCTCCGCCAAAGAGCCCCCCATTGGGTGCCCGTCAGGTATTGCAGCGCTGACCTGACGAGGAGCAAGCCCCATGATGAAGCATGACACCCAGCTGCCTGGGTGTGTGAGGGCCCTAATTCCGAAAGGAGGAATTCCCTTTTCCTACTGCAATTAAGTGAGTACATTTCCACACTTAGCTAACCACATTCCCCTTGCCTTTCAGGAACTGCAGCCCAATTTTTTTTGTCTTTCATACAATATCTGTCACTTTCTATCTATTAATGTCACGCAAGCTTTCTCACTCTGTTGCTGTTTTCTGTCTTTCTCTCCCTCATTCTCTCCTCCTTTGGTGCCTTTCTTTCTCTTTTTCTGGGAAAGGTCTAATGATGAAAAATGGGTCCTGGTCTCCCAAAACGGTGCTGCTGGGCCCCACCTGCAACCTCAGGCTCCAATGAATCACTGTGTGGCTGTCTGAATGCTTGTACGTGCCTCTGTGAGTGTGTGCGCGCTCTACACCTGTCTCTGTGGAAACATGAGATCTACAGTGTGGGGAAAAAAACGAGTACTTAATGCTGTGGCTGCAGAATCTCTGCAAACCAGGTCTGATAGTCCCTGCAAGGTCAAGTCAGCCATTACCCTTTTTCATAGCAAGATAAAATGACGATCAATTCTAATTGGATCATGTTAACGTTTGTGTGAATTGTTTGTAGCTCAGTTTGGAGAAAGGGTGAAAGGTGCTCTGTTAGTGCGTAATACATTTTATTATCTCATTCCATGTCTCTGAGGACTCTCTTTGCTAGCTTTTAAATATGTTTCTGCGCAGAAAGTTAATATACCCTGTATGTGCCGCCCATCTGAGTTTTGCTTGTGATTGCTAGGGTGCCTATGAGCACTTTTGAAGAACTGGTATAGCTGCTTTGCTGAAATAAATGCTTTGCAGTAATGAAAACTCAGACTCGAGCTAACTTAAGACAAGCTAAGCCTTAGACGACATTTTTCTGTGACCTTTCATTATACTAAGTCAATAGACTTGCATTTTCGTGTCTCACTAAGATGTAAATTAAATGCTTCCCACAGAGAATGACAAAGACTTTCACAGTCTGTTCTGAATAAAGTAAACACAGGTTAAAGCTAGCTGTCCCAGGGAGAACCCCATGTTATGTAACCTTTTCAATCTCATGCTTAGATGATTGCTCATGAGAAGCTCAATGTAGTCGAATTATGAGAATCCATTAAATATTTCACTTTTGTGTTATTCTGACTGATTTAGAGCCAGTGATCCATAAACTACTGTATTGAATGTATGAAATCCTTTGTTTAGAACACTATAGAAGACTGTGAGTTCTTGTAGTGGGCGAGGGGGCTTAATTTAGAAGGCAAACCTATGCTGGAATTTCCGCCATTTTAGACTCTGCATCTTGACGATCTGAACTTTACAGACTTCTTGATTGATTCTGTACTTTAACTGAGCTTTGCACGCTGATTTATTGACAAATTGATTTGACTGTTTTGAATTTACTCCTGCATGGCTAAAATTCTTAAAATAAAACCTTTACAGCTGAGACTTCACAGTCTATCATTCTTGTAGGATCAAATGTGTTCTACATCTCTACTATTTGAATATCCAACTTTGACTTCTTAAACTGAGACAAATCTTGCACGGACGCTTCTAGGGGCTACACCGCTCCTGGTCAGTAAAGGTACGCTTTGAGAAAAGATTGAATGGGTTTTCTGTGGTGGCAGATCCCAACCCCAGGCTCAATAGGTTTGGTTTGACTGACTCCTTTTGTTTGGATCTTAATCTGTTTCTGGTTTTGTATCTATTATACTATACACCGCTCCACTAAACTCCACTCCACTCTACCCCACTCCTCGCTATTATACTGTACACAACTCCACTCAATGCCAGTCCACTCTTAGCTATTATACTGTATGCAATTCCACTGTTTACCACTTCACTATACGATACTCCACTCTACGCCACTCCAGTGTATGCCACTCCACTCTTTCTATGCTAGGCCATTTGATGCCGCTCCAGTCTAGGCCACTCCACTGTATGCTATTCCACTCTACCACACTCCATTGTACAGCACCCAGTCTATGCCACTTCACTGTAAAACACTCCACTATACTCTATTCCACTCTACTCTATTCCAATTTATGCTATTCTACTCTACACCTCTCCATTTTATGCTATTCCACAGTACGCAACTCCACTCTATGCTATTACATTGTGTGCAACTTCAGTCTTCGCCATTCTTCTGTATGGTATTATACTCTACCCACCTCCACCATACGCCACTCCAGTCAACTCTATTCCATTAGGCGTCGCTTCACTGTAGGCCACTCCACTATAGACTATTACACTCTACCCCACTCCATTGTACACCTCTCCAGTCTACACCACTCAACTTTCTGCCACTCCACTGTACGCTATTGCACTGTGCACAACTCCACTCTATGCCAGTCCACTTAATGGTATTGCACCGTGCACAACTCCACTCCACACCACACCACTTCAGTGTACACCACTCCATTGTATGCTACTCCACTAAACACTACTCCACTATATGCTTTTACACTCTATGCAATTCCACTGTAAGCTACTCCAGTCTATGCTATTCCACTGTATGCCACTCCACTATACGCTGCCCTTCTCTATGGCACTCCAGTATGCACCACTCCATTCTACACTAGTCCATTGGACGCCACTCTACTCTACACCACTTCAATGTATGCTATTTCGCTCTACCCGACTCCACTGTACACCACTCCACTGTGCACTATGCCACTGTACGCTATTCCACTTTACGTTACTCTTCTCTATCCCACTCCATTGTACTCCATTCTAATCTATTCCACTGTACACCACTCCACTCTATGCTATTACACTGTACGCAACTTCAATCTTTGCCACTCTACTGTATAGTATTACACTCTACCCCACTCCAATGTATACCACACCATTCTACACTATCCCATTGGATGTCACTCCTCTGTCCGCCACTCCAGTGTATGCTATTACACGGTACCACTCTTCCCTGTACACCACTCCAGTCTACATCATTCCACTGTATGCCACTCCACTGTACACTGCTACACTTTATGCTGTTACACTCTATGCCACTCCTCTCTATAACACTCCACTGTTCGTCACTCCACTGTACACCACTCCACCTTATGCTACTCTACTGTACTACTCACCACTGTACGCCACTACACTATATGCTCTTCCACTCTACGCCACTCCATTATAGGCTATTCCACTGTATGCCACTCCATTCTACGCTATTCCACTCTACACCATTCCACTGTGCTTTACTCTACTCTATATAACTCTACTTCACAGAACTCTATTACACTCTATGTCACTTTACTAGACTCAACTCTACTCTATCCCTGTACACTCCACTGTCCAAATTTGTACTCAACGTTATGCCCATACACTCTATTGTACAACACTCTAGTCCACTCTATGATAGTTTCAACACTGTACGAAACAGCACTTCACTCTATTATATGAGAGGCCACTCCAATTTATATCCATTCTACGCTACCCCAACGCAATGTATGCCAATCCACTCTATGCTAATCCACTAAACCCTGCTCCCTTCTACATCACACCACTTCACACCACACCACTTTATACTGTTCCACTCTGTGCTACTCCACTCTTCTATATTACTCCACTGTATGCTATTTCACTGTTTGCTACTCTATTTTACGGTAATCCACTCTACACTACTACAGTGGTTGCCAGTCCACTCTACACTGCTCCACTGTAACACTCTCCACTCTATATAACTCTACTCTATAAAAGTCTACTACACTTTATAGAACTCTACGATACTCTACTCCATACACTCTACTGTCCAGCTTTATATTCCACCCTATGTCCATACAATCTATTGTGCAACACTTTATTAACACTTTTCTATACTCTATGACACAGCACTCCCTTCTACTATAAAAGACCACACTCCAGTTTATAGTAGATTGCTACCTATGCTATGTCACTACACTACACTACACTACACTACACTACACACCATACCACTCTACTCTATAGTACACCAATACACTCTATTATACTTTAATCCACACTACGTAATGCCACTACACTCGAATTTACTACAATGTTCGAGACTTTACCTCACTCTACGCTACTGTACAACAATTCACTCTGCGCAGCTCCACTATTTGAAACACTACTGTACTCTATGAAGTTTCACTCTACTACACATTATACCACTCTCGACACTTTCCTCCTGACAATACCCTCATACTCTACTGTACAACACTACACTCCACTCTGTGCTGCTCTACAACGCTTTCCAGTACTGTACAACACGCCACTACCCTCTACTTTACAACAAGGTGCTCCAATTTATGACACTTTAACCAGCTGTATGCTACACCACTTCTACCTACTGCACTCCACACCACAATAGTCCAACCCACGCAGCAATCAGCTTCTGTATTCCCATAAAGCTCCTGGTCTCAACAGAATCCCCAATGATCTGTACAGAAAAGACCCGGAAGTGTGGGGCACTTAAATCAATATGTTATCTAATGCTTTTCATTTGGGCATGGAAATCTTTGTTCCTAGAAGTCAGCTGAGATCATACCGATGTTTAAAAAAGGGGATAGGGCAAATCCGGGTAGGTATAAACACATTAGTTTAATAGATTAATTGCTGAAAAACCCCGAAACCGGTCCTAGGATTTTTGTTTCCAGTCCAGGGAGGACCTGGCCTGGCAGTTCGGGCTGGACTGTTCCAATTGGGTGCAGGGTTAAGACTGATTTCTATATGGCGGGGTTTAAACTGGAATGGCATGAGGAGCAAAAAACGAATGATTAAGGCCCAGATCTCTGTAGTGGGGTGAATTTATGACATTGTTCTGCATTCTGTCAATCAATTGTTTTTTTTGCATTTGTCACCCTGAGTAGGATGGGTATGCCCAGATGTGGGTCCTGTGCTCTCCATGCCACTGGAGTCAAGCCATCCTGGCTGATGAGGGTTGAAACCCCGAAACCAGTCCTAGGATGTTTGTTTCCCGTCCAGGAAAACCTTGCCTGGCAGTTCTGGCTGGACTGTTCCCATTGGGCGCAGGGTTAAGACTGACTTGCATATGGCTGGGTTCAAACTGGAATGGCATGGGGAGCAAGAAAACTATGGATTTAGGCCCAGATCTCTGTTCTGGGGTGAATGTATGACATTGTTCTGCATTCTGTCCATCAATTGTTCTTTTTGCATTTGTCAACCCGAGTGGGATGGGTCCCGTGCTCTCCACGAGGTGTGAAACCCCTAAACCGGTCTTAGGATGCTTGTTTCTAGCCCAGGGAGGACTTGGCCTGGCAGTTCAGGCTGGACTGTTCCCATTGGGCGCAGGGTCAAGATTGATTTGCATATGGCTGGGTTCAAACTGGAATGGTATGGGGAGCAAAAAAACAATGGATTTGGGCCATGATCTCTGTACTGGGGTGAATGTATGACATTGTTCTGTATTCTGTCCATCAATTGTTCTTTTTGCATTTGTAACCCCGAGTGGGATGGGTCCCGTGCTCTCCACGAGGGGTGAAACCCCCAAACCGGTCTTAGGATGCTTGTTTCTAGCTCAAGAAGGACCTGACCTGGCAGTTCGGGCTGGACTGTTCCCATTGGGCGTAGGGTCAAGAATGATTTGCATATGGCTGGGTTCAAACTGGAATGGTATGGGGAGCAAAAAAACAACGGATTTGGGCCATGATCTCTGTACTGGGGTGAATGTATGACATTGTTCTGTATTCTGTCCATCAATTGTTCTTTTTGCATTTGTCACCCCGAGTGGGACGGGTATGCCCAGACATGGGTCCCGTACTCTCCATGCAACTGGAGTCAAGCTATTCTGGCTGATGAGGGGGTGAAACCCTGAAACTGCTCCTAGGATGTTTGTTTCCAGTCCAGGGAGGACCTGGCCTGGCAGTTCGGGCTGAACTGTTCCCATTGGGTGCAGGGTCAAGACTGATTTGCATATGGCTGGGTTCAAACTGGAATGGCATGGGGAGCAACAAAACAATGGATTTAGGCCCAGATCTCTGTACTGGCGTGAATGTATGACATTGATCTGCATTCTGTCCATCAATTGTTCTTTTTGCATTTGTCACTCCGAGTGGGACAGGTATGCCAGACGTGGGTCCCATGCTCTCCATGCCACTGGAGTCAAGCTATCCGGCTGATGAGGGGTGAAAGCCCGAATCCGGTCCTAGGATGTTTGTTTCCAGTGCAGGTAGGGCCCGGCCTGGCAGTTCGGGCTGGACTGTTCCCATTGAGCGTAGGGTCAAGACTGATTTGCATATGGCTGGGTTCAAACTGGAATGGCATGGGGAGCAAAGAAACAATGGATTTAGGCCCAGATCTCTGTACTGGGTTGAATGTATGACATTGTTCTGCATTCTGCCCATCAATTGTTCTTTCTTGCCAATATCAGTACTCTGGACCAGGTCTTCCAATTCTTCTGTATCTTTTGCAAAGAAGTTCTAGTCCAAGGGGAGAAGTTGTATGTAGCATTCGTGAACCTGCGCTCAGCCTTCGATTTGGTACCACGAGGCAAACTATGGAAGATTTTGGCAGGGACAGGGATCCCTCCCAACAATTCAACATTTTGCTGTGTCTACATTCGCAAAAAAGGCCCAAGTCAGGTTGGGAGATGAGGGACAACTAACAGAGCCCTTTATGATTAACCACGGAATAGACAGGGGCATCTTAGCACCCACTCTGTTTTTATTATTTATCTATGGGGTGGTAGGGTTTCTCGACTGAGATGGGTGTGACCAGTGACGGCCCGTGTAGGGCGTTTTACCAGGCGGTGACGTGGCGCAGAGGAGGGGCAGGGTGGGGGGTTGCAAAATGCAGCATACGGCCGAGTTCAGGTAAGTTACGAAAAAATTAATAAAACGAATTTCGTTGCGCGCGCTGCATCGCATTTGGCCGTCACTGGGTGTGACGCCCCAAAAGTTGGAGAGAGAAGGGCTCCAGCCCTTCTCTTTGCTGACAATACATTATTTATATCAAAGTCTCCCCAAGGGCTTCAACAGTTAATAAATGATTTTAAACATTTCTGTGATGAGCGTGGTTTGAAGTTAAATGTTTAAAAAACAAAGTACATGGTATTCTCCAATAGTATTTTGAAATCTCCTAAGAAAAGTATGTATGTAGACAACCGCACTATTGAATAGGCATCCAACTTTTACTATTTGGGGATTCTTTAACCGTGAATTTGAGCTGGTCCCCCCCATATAGCGAAAGCTCACCTGTCCCTAGTTCAACAAACTACTCATGTAACTAAGATCCATAGAAGAACTGTGCCGAGGAAGGTGGCCCTAGCACTAGAAATATACAATACAAAAGCCATAGGTTCAGCTACTTATGGAGCAGAATTGTGGGGAAGGGGGAACATTGATTGCCTCTCTGTGATCGAACATCGTTTCATAAGATCTCTATTCAATCTCCCGGCTAGTACCCCTCTGATCCCCATCTTCTTTGATCAGGCCCAACGAAAAATGTTACACAAGATGGAGTACAAGCATTGAATGTTCTGGTACAGCTTATGGACAATTGAGGAGCTTGCCTCTTATCAAGTGGGCATTAGGTACCTTATGGAATTGTCGAGGGTACATAAAATCCCCTTCTTTTGTTTGCTCATAGACCTATTGAGGAAACTAGGGTTGAAGAATTACTGGATCAACCCAGAGGAAAGTAGGGTTAAGGCTATCTATTGGGAATTCGTTTTAGTGAAGAATGTGTCTAACCCTATGGATATATTCACAGGACAGTTCAACATACTTAAATCCTTTCCCTATTTTCGAAGACACCTCAGATGAGATTGTTCCGCTATTAGCACAGAAATGATTTCTTCAGTTTAGATATAGGACTTTTGCACCAATCTGTTTTGTAGTAAATGGCGAGGTTATGCTCTTTCTGAAGTTATATGTCCTGCATGCAAAGGAAGCCCCAAATCCCTAGTCCACCTGTTATTTTTCTGTACACATTATGAGCATCTGAGAGCTAAGCTGATTATTCCATTGTGTAGTCTTATTCGCCCTGGCCACCACCTAGATGTGCTTAGACTACTTAGACAGTTAATAGCCGAATTGTGGTATTTGGCTTAGCCAAATTCCTGTTGGTTGTATGGATTAGACGTTCAGAGTGCTTCATGCAATATACCTAATTTATAGTATTTATTAACATATATTTTAATATTAAGTGCATGAAATGTTTTATATGGCCCTTATCTAGAAATGGGACTTTAAGTGTCCTTTTTATAGATTGTAGTACTCGATTGATCCCTTGGCTTTCATGCTTTTAGGAAGACTATTTTCTATTTTAAATCATTCTTGTGTTTGAAATATATGTATTGTTTGTGATATACTTTGTAAGATCTTTGTGATTGATAATAGTCATGATGATGATGAGTCCATGAGAAGTTGCTCCCCTCTATGGCACTTTACTCCACTCTACGCTACTCCACTCTACGCTACCCCTCTCCAGTGTACTCCCACTCCACTATGCCCCACATTAAACAATTTATCCCACTTTATGCCACTGTACTATGCTCTGCTCTACACCACTTCATTAACTGACACTCTTCTCCAGAGTATGCAACTCCTTTCTACAACACTATACTACACTCTATGCTGCTCAGTGACACTCATCTCCCCTCTATGCCCATCCACTGTATGCCACTGTATGACACTATATGACACTCAACAACACTCCACTCTACTCCTCTCTACGATATGCCACTCCACTATTTGACACGGCACTCCACTCTACGACTCTCTCCTTCAGTGTACTCTGACACTCAACTCAGCAATACTCAACTCTATGACACTCTACTTCACCCTATTCCACTCCGAAATGCTCTAATGCACTCTATGACAGTCCACGGCACTCTACTATACAATACTGTGCAACCAGCCGCTGCACTCTACAATACTTGACTCCACTATATGAGACACCATGCCACTACATTATAGAACAGTTTACTACACTGTACGATACGCCACTCCACTATATTACACTCTATAATAATACACTCCACGACAATAGACTTTACAACACTCTCCTCCACTGTACTGTACAACACTCCTCATAACACTCCACTCAACAACACTGGGCTCTATGATTTGAAAGCATTTAAAAAAAAAATATTTTATTCAATGAAATAAAACAAAGATTAATTCCTTGTTATAGTTAGGAAAAGTTCTTTTTTTCCCTATACCAAACTTAAACTACACAAACTTTAAAAATTCTAAAGATATAGTTATAGCTTTCATTTACAATTAATCCATCACCCTCAAATTCTTATAAGTTGCACACCTCATTACGCACCCTTTTCAGATTGCTAACCAGACAACACTAACTATACCATGCCACTCTACCATGCACTGTGTTCTCACAAATAATGAAACTACACTGTATGAAACTACACTGTACGAGACTCTCCGCCACTCCACTGTACGACACTGCACTCAGCAACACTGAACTGTACGACACTGTACTCCTTTGAACTCCACTTTATGCCACTACACTCTACAGCACTCTTCTACACTGTGTGCCACTTTACCACACTCTACTTAATGACAATCTACTCCACCACACTCTATTTCACCACACTCTTGTCAATGACACTCCACAGTACAACATTCACCTCCACTGTTTGACAAGTCACTACACTGTACATCACGCTGCTCCACTCTATGATACCTCATTCCAGCATACGACGTACCACACTACTCCCCTGTATAACACTTGACTCCACTGTATACTACGTCACTCCACTCAACTCAAATTCACTCTGGTTAACTCTAAAAATATTCCACTCTACAACAATAGACTATGTAACACTCTCCTTTACTGTACTGTACAACACTCCACTTTACAACACTTCAATGAATGAAACTTCACACTGTGATTTGAAGCACATTGTTATTAAAAAATAAAAACCATTAACATATAATGAAAAAACAAAGTTTAAGGATAATTTATATATAGAAACACTTTGTTTTTTCTTTTTATACAACACCCAACTAAAAATACACAACCATGAAAAATTGTAAACTTATAATTATAACTTCAATTTATAATTTACACACCACCCTCAACTTACTAGAAGTCATGCACCTCCAAATACAGTCCTGTCACCTCACTCACCACCATAGTTCCCTCTAAACTGCGCGCTGAGCGGGTGTGCACACTACGATTTCTCTCCGTGCAGAGACCTACAAACACGGCGCACCACAAAGGATTCCTCTGCACTTGTGAATTGCATAATTGGAGCCTTCGGAATACGGCCATAGTAATTAAGCGGAGCTGTTAAAGGCATTTTGAAAGACGTGTTTTTGTCTTAAAAAATGCTAATAGAGAAACTTTCAAACACCTGCAGTGAAGGGTAGCCAAGAAGCAGCAGGAGAGCAGTCACAAAACTTCACTGCTTCCCAAGAGTCGAAGCTGAGACATACCTTGGGAATTTGATGGTCATCAGACATTAACATACTCTGGAAGTTAGGGCACATATGCACCATTCAAGTGTTGGCCGCCACTAACATCCCACAGGCTGAATCTTCATAACTAAATATGAACCATCAATTTTGAACGCTGATAGTTTTAAAACTTACGAGCTGACAGTGCTGGATATTTTAATTTCTGAAATATCTCTTGTTTTAAAGGGTAACATGGATAGAAATTGTGAAGCAGGTGGAGAGGTTCCGGTGCCCAAGTCTGTTGGGTACCATCAGGTAGCTCTTAAATTAGCGTGATTCAAAACTCCTCTGATTTTCACTGTTGCAGATTTTCATAGTTGGAAAAATAATCTGAACAATTAATCTTCGCAGTCCCACTATTTAGGTAATTTGTTTTCAGGGTCCTCTATTCCAAGTAACATACCGGTTACAGAGAGTACCACATTCCTATTTCCATATAGTTAGGGTCACTGGAATTATGTGGCCAGGGAAGACCAAATTATGTGCCGGGATTGACTAAAATATGCAACAATAAACGGCAAATTATGCTGCTCAATGCAGCACACTTTGTAATGGTATTGCTTCCTGTGAGCGGGTCGGAAGGATAACGCAACAGGTGTCGTCTGGTTAAAGAGGGTTTTATTTTTAAACAGTCTCTTCTCTTCGAGGATGCCAGGTTGGTGTAGATCGGTAGGGGAACGTAGAGCCTCAATGATGAGTGTTCGTCTTCTCGTACGGGAAATGGTGTTTCAGCGTCAGTAAATCCGTAGGGATACGTAAAACAGAAACAGAGAAGCGTGGGTCAATACAACATCCCTTTCAGATTACTTCCAAAGGACTCGGGAGTGAGGGAAACACTCTGGTGCTCGGGTGATAAGAGAGAGTATAAGCCGTACGTGAGTGGAGAGTAGTGCTAGTGAAGGGGGGGTTTAGTTACTATATACACAATCGAGGCGACGAGCGGCAGCGTCTTTAACCCTCAGCCTTCTCCCGCTTCCTGACCCAACCCGTGAAGCGGTCCCGTACCTGGGTCAGCCACGCTCCTCCCTGGGCGTGGCTCGGCGAAGCGTGGTTGCGGAGTCCTCCAGTCTCCGGCTTCTTCTCCTCCGTCGTACTCCCTCTGCTCTCCTTGCGTCTTCGTGGTTCGTATTCTTTCTCCGGTCCTCCGATCTCCTTCTCCTCGTCTCCCGCTCCGGTGTTCACACACCCTGAGGCGCTCCTCCGGAGGTCTTATTGGCTGCCTGATACCACCGTCATCAAAGAGGGCGGGGCTGTCAGGGAGCAAGGCCCAGTTAAAGGGACCTGCTTCATTTGCCGATTCCTCCATTAGGGAAGTCGTCCACGCATCTCCCTGGGGAGCATAAAGCATAGGGTCCGTGAGATCCCGAGCTTCCCACCAGTCACCCCCTTGTCTGATGTCTTCCCCGCTGTCCTTGTGACACTCCTCCACCATTGGTTTCTCCCGATAGGGGAGAGGGAATGTCCTGGATAGGTAGTCCGCACTACCATTTTCCAATCCTTTACGATGTCTAAGTGTAAAGGAAAAGGGTTGGAGTGAGAGAAACCAACGGAGAACCCTTGGATTGTTGGAGATATTCCGACTCATCCACTGGAGGGGGGCGTGGTCTGTATATAAGGTAAAGTGACGACCCTCGAGATAGTAGCGTAACTTATCTACGGCCCATTTGATAGCAAGGCATTCACGTTCAATGGTGGGGTATCTCATCTCCCTCGGGAACAGCTTTCTGCTAATGTAGACTATGGGGTGCTCTACACCATCCGCTAACTCCTGGGATAGCACTGCACCCAGGCCGTGGTTTGAGGCATCTGTGTGTAATATGAAGGGACGAGAAAAGGCTTGGTGCTCTTTTAGGATCGTGTTCATGAGACGCTGAAATGTGGCCGGAGCGCCATGTAGTCCGAAGGGCAATACCGTGAATTCGAATAGTCCATCGGGGGTTGAAAACGCAGTCTTTTTTCGATCTTCTTCTCGTAAGGGTACTTGCCAGTACCCTTTTGTTCAAATCCAGCGTGGTAATGTATCGGGCTTCCCCTAGTTTCTCGATAAGCTCATCGATGCGGGGAATGGGGTAAGCATCGAAGGTTGATATCTCATTCAGCGCCCGAAAGTCCATGCAGAAACGGGTGCTTCCGTCTGGTTTTGACACCATCTCTGTAGGAGAAGACCATTCACTTCTGGAGGGCCTGATCACTCCCAGTTGTAGCATGTCACATACTTCTTGCTGGACTGCTTTTCTTCGGGCCTCGGGTATCCTATAAGGTCGCTGTTTGATTACTTTTCCCGGTGCGGTCTCGATTCGGTGTTCAGCGAGGTGGGTCATCCCAGGGAGATCTGAAAACAGCGAGGTGTACGAGCGCAGGACCTCCATCAGCTTCCTCGCTTCATTCCGACTTATCTCAGGGTTGATGACCAATTGCTGTAAGGTGTTCATTTCACTCCCCCGAGTGGGCAGTGTGAGGGAGGCGGTCTTCGGTGGTGGTCCTATCCATTTTTTTAGCAGGTTTATGTGGAAAACCTGGATCCGATTTGGTGATAATCGTAATTTATAAGTGGTCTTCCCAATGGAGGCGATGACCCAATAGGGGCCCTTCCATTCGCTCTTGAATTTGTGGGTGGATGGAGGGAGTAGCACCAAGGCCCAGTCGTTTACCTTTAGGGATCTCCATTTTTTTCCTCTATTGTAATAGTGGGCCTGTTTTTCTTGCTTCTTAGCGAGGCTTGAATAGGCCAGGTCGCGGAGCTTCCCGATTTTTGCTTTTAATCTCTGAGTGTATTCCAACATCTCTCGGGATTCCAGGGTTTCTTCCTTCTCCCAAGCCTCCTTAGTCATCTCCAAGAGGCTTCGTGGTTGGCGCCCGTATAGCATTTCAAAGGCGGAACAGCCGAGGCTGCTCTGTACCTGGCTTCGGATAACGTATAACGCCAACGGTAGAAGTTGGTCCCACTCTTTCCCATCTACCTCTAACATCTTCTTGAG
The DNA here is from genome assembly GCF_964204655.1 of Triturus cristatus. Classification (NCBI taxonomy): domain Eukaryota; kingdom Metazoa; phylum Chordata; class Amphibia; order Caudata; family Salamandridae; genus Triturus; species Triturus cristatus. The sequence goes on along the minus strand of NC_140592.1, from coordinate 503,915,088 downwards.
GGTGGTTTTCAGGGTCTCATTGTAACGCTCTACCAAGCCATCCGTCTGCGGATGGTAGACGGATGTTCTGATGTGACGGAGGTCCAGGATTCAGCATACTTCTTTCATTAGTCGATATACGAATGGCGTCCCCTGATCTGTTAGTATTTCCTTGGGGAATCCTACTCGTGAAAACAGCTCCAGGAACCGGTCTGCTATGTTACGGGTGGTGGGAGTTTGAAGGGGGAAGGCCTCGGGGAATCGGGTGGCGTAGTCCACCATCACAAGTACGTACAAGTGTCCTCTTTTTGTACGGGGCAATGGTCCTATAAGGTCTATCCCACTCTCTCAAACGGGGTCCCTATCACTGGTAGTGGTTGTAGGGGTACGACAGGGGGCCGGTGAGTATTCCTTTTCTGACAAATCATACAGGCCTGGCAATGTGCTTTAATATCCTGGTAGACCCCAGGCCAGTAAAAATGTCGTAGTACATTCTGTGTTGTTTTTTCTGACCCTGTGTGTCCAGCCGTGAGGTGCGAGTGGGAAAAGAACAGGATTTGCTCTCTAAGGGAACTGGGAACCAACAGTTGGTGGGGGTCAGAAGGGGACGCCTGTCTATACAACAGAGCCTCTTTGATAAGAAAACGGGGATACCTAGGGGAGTCGGTATCAGAGGAGCCGTGAGCCTGTTCCCACGCATTATACAGGGTGGCATCGTTGGCTTGGGCAAACCTGAAACTACGATCCAGAAGCCATGGTTCTGGGGTTATCAGGGCAGGAGCAGTGGTGGGGGAAGGATTACCCAGGGTTGGACTCCATCCCGCTGTTTTGTTTAACACTCGTCGGAACATGGCCAGGAAATCCGGGTTATCTGTCCCGATGATGAGGTCCTCCGGGAGGCTGTCTAGGACCCCGACTCTTATGTGGCTTCGGGCCCCTCGTGGAGTGTATAAGGGGAACATCAGCTATCGGGTATGGCTTAACGTCCCCATGTACACATCGAATGTGTACGGACGACTCAAGCAAGAGTTGGTCGGGAGTGACCCACAACCCCTGAATGACAGACTGCTTACAGCCCGAGTCTAAGAGGGCTCGAAGGGTCTTACCGTTCACCTGCACACTCACATGAAACACTGTCCCCATCTCCGCGGTGTACAAGATGGACTTGGGTATGTAACCGACTTCCATGGGTTCTTCCGTTGGTCTCTTCTTGGGACAGACTCGGGCGATGTGGCCCCACTGCCCACAGTCAAAACACTGGGGCCCTTTTAGGATGGGGATGTCAAACCTCGGTTGTCGGGGTTTTATCGGATCTGGGGGCTTGGGCCTCTTCTCTGTTCGGAAGGGTAGGTTGCGCGGCTTCTCTCTCTCCCAACCGTATCCTCTTGGTTGAGCTCTTGAAAAGGTTGTGGCCATCTCAATGGCTTGTTGTGCCGTCAGGTGGGTATGCTGCCTCAACCACCTCTGAGTTTGGTATGGTAGTGCTACCAGATACTGCTCCAGGTATATTTTCTCCATATTTTCTTCCTTGGAGCTAGTCCCGGGAGTTAACCATTTGTCTGCTGCCATTTTTAGCCTGAAAAACAAAGTTTTCTGGTTCTCACCGGGTCCTCCTTTCTCTTTTCTGAACCTCACCCGGTAGGCCTCAGCATCCAGGCCCAAGTGATCCAATATAATGCCTTTAATGGTCCCATAAGGCGCATCTCCGGTGGCATTGGCTACCCGGTAGGCAGCTTGAGCCTCTCCTGTCAGGAGAGGGGCCAAGAAGAACGGCCACTTTTCTAGGGGCCAGCTACACGCTCTGGCCACCCTTTCAAAGATGGTGAGGAAGGCGTCCAGGTCTTCGCCGGGAATGTACTTCTGTAGGGAAACTCCTGCAGGGGTGGGGTGACTGGGGCTACGGGATTCACGCAAGGTGGCGACCTGTGGATCCGATACCGCTTTCTGTAGTCCATCGAGTTGTGCAGCGATCGTGTCTTTAAATACTTCTCGGTCTGCACTCGCGGAGGCCATCTGACGCTCGACTGCCCATTCGAGCTTTTCCTGCCCCTTGATGAGATGTTGAATCAGTGCATCCATCTTTACCGTACAGATGGGAGTTCCTATGCCCGCATTCTCCACCACTGTGAGCGGGTCGGAAGGATAACACAACAGGTGTCGTCTGGTTAAAGAGGTTTTTATTTTTAAACTGTCTTTTCTCTTCGAGGATGCCAGGTTGGTGTAGATCGGTAGGGGAACGTAGAGCCTCAACGATGAGTGTTCATCTTCTCGTAGGGGAAATGGTGCTTAAGCGTCAGTTCTCTGCGGCGTAGTTCCTCAGGGCAAGCCGGTGCAGAGAGGGGACTCCCCGGGATCCGTAAAACAGAAACAGAGAAGCGTGGGTCAATACAACATCCCTTTCAGATTACTTCCAAAGGACTCGGAGTGAGGGAAACACTCTGGTGCTCGGGTGATAAGAGAGAGCATAAGCCGTACGTGAGTGGGGAGTAGTGCTAGTGAGGGGGGGTTTTAGTTACTATATACACAATCGAGGCGACGAGCGGCAGCGTCTTTAGCCCTCAGCCTTCTCCCGCTTCCTGACCCAACCCGTGAAGCGGTCTCGTACCTGGGTCAGCCACGCTCCTCCCTGGGCGTGGCTCGGTGAAGCGTGGTTGCGGAGTCCTCCAGTCTCCGGCTTCTTCTCCTCCGTCGTACTCCCTCTGCTCTCCTCGCGTCCTCGTGGCTCGTATTCTTTCTCCGGTCCTCCGATCTCCTTCTCCTCGTCTCCCGCTCCGGTGTTCACACACCCTGAGGCGCTCCTCCGGAGGTCTTATTGGCTACCTGATACCGCCGTCATCAAAGGGGCGGGGCTGTCAGGGAGCAAGGCCCAGTTAAAGGGACCTGCTTCATTTGCCGATTCCTCCATTAGGGAAGTTGTCCACGCATCTCCCTGGGGAGCATAAAGCATAGGGTCCGTGAGATCCCGAGCTTCCCACCAGTCACCCCCTTGTCTGATGTCTTCCCCGCTGTCCTTGTGACACTTCCTTATTTTGGTATTCTTTGCACAGTTTAACACTGTCTGGAAAAAGGGATCACCTTATTAGTAGCACCCAAATACAGCAATACGTAACAGAAAGAGGACCACGCAGCAATAAGCAACAAAAAGAGGACCAGTCCACCTTTCCAAAGGGCCTTCCGCTGCGTGACAACCTTCGTTGCTGCATTTTTGGGAACTTATCATCCATTTGCACTAGGAACAGAAACCTTTTTTTTTTTTTATCTGCAGTTTGTGCATCAGATGATGGATTATGTGGCAAATGTTGAAAATCCATAAATATGCAGAAAATGCTGCAACAGCAAAATCGCGTGATTCCAGTGGCCCTGCTTATAGTCTGAACATGCTTAGGAAAACTTCAAGTACCAGAATCCTTTGCAGTGGTGTTTCTGATTTCTAATGATGTTGACAACTATGAGAGAGGTTCTACAGATATTTTTAATCACATTTGTAATTCAATAACTTTACGCTCACTGTTTATAACCTTTTGCGCACTATACAGGTTATGGTGTGAAGCCAAGGAAAAGGACTATAGACCTGGTTCATTTATTAGGAAACGTTATGTCTGATGCCATACATCTGATCTGTTTATTATAAAACGTTATGACAAAGGCAGTAGGAGTGGCTTGTTTATTGTGAAAGCATTTGTTAAAGCCAGTAGGCCTATATTGGGGATTGTTATAGTACTTAGATGGAATTTCACAGATTACCGTAGCAGGCAAGAGTTTTGGTATTGGCGACTGACTCAAATAAACTGTGGACATAAAAGATTTGCACTATGATAATCCTTGTTAGGCCTTCTTAAAGTTTTTAAAACATTTTTTAGACAATTGTAATTTTGTGTATATTTGCAATTTTACTGGTGGTTGCCTTGTGGTAAAGCTTATGCTCAGGACGGTTGGCCTGCTTCTATAACAGTGATGAGCCAATGACAAAAGCTATAGATTCAATTAGTTAATTTGGAAAAGTTATTTCATATACCATTGGTCTGATCTATCTCTTATGAAAAGTTCTGGTGCAGGCTGTAGACCTGCTTTATATATCAGTTTTTAGGCAAGACTTTGGGGCCAAGTCTGATGTCGGACGGACTCAGGTCCGTCCAACATTGGTCAGGAGCCGTAACAGACCGACCTGCTGTGGTCGGTTACGGCCCTGCTAGTACGATGCGACCGAACAGGGTTCGGCCGCACTCATATACATCACAATGCAAGCATGCATTCCGAGCAGAATGCATGCTTGCATTGTGGAAAGCAGGGGTGCAGCTCAACAATGCCCCTGTGGGCGGCACCCCAAGGTGCCTGCCACCGGGTGCAGGGATCCACAGAGGGGCACCATAGGTGCCCCCAGGCCGCCATATGGCAGCCTCACACCCATGAGGCTCTACTGGGGACCCCCAAAGACAATTTCCGACTGCCTTTTCGTCCCGGAAAAACCGGCACGAAAAGGCAGTGAAAAACTGCCATCGTACTCCCTCGGTTGCAAAGAGGCGGCCGGGGGAGTACTGAGGGATTTCCGGACGGCGGACGGTCTCTCCGAGCCTGTCATCCGCAATCCGGAAATCCGAGTTGGATTCCTTTCCAACCGAGCCCATCAGAATGGCTCTGTCAGAAAGGAAGCCTTTCTGTAGCCCTTCCGACCGAAATCGGAATCAACCTTTTTGTGTTTATTAGCATATGGACAAACCTAAAGGGTACATAATTTGCACTGTAATATTTATTTCTAGAATTTCTTCAGAAGGTCTGACAGGTTTAGTTGTCTGCTAGTATCTTGTAATAAACAAACATATATACTACTGCTATATATACCAGTGGTATATAAACCAGCTCAGTCATTGACTCTCTTGCCCCATGAATGACATTTGTTTCACCACATGTGCACAACCACCTGAAAATGAATGCAATTAAAGCCAAGGCTTGTGGGCCGGTCCTTTAGTTTTCCATGCTCTAGATACAGGCCCCTTTTCAATTCTTTCCTTCTCTTTTTATTTACATGATTAATGCCTGCTACACCTCCAAAGACAGTTCTAACTCGCAGCTTGCTACAAGCTCACTCCATCTGCAGTGTACTACAACATGTACAGCCATTGCATCTAAACCACCATGGAAGAATATTGTCCATAAGGTTTTATTGTTTTTAACATTGTGTAATGGCCAGCATGTTGTTTCTAAACGTGGCAGGCAGATGCAACTATTAAACAATACACTATGTACAGTACCATTGCAAAACGGCCATCTGCTGCTCAGTTTAATTTTGTTATTGCAAGCAGATGTCTTCCATTTTTAGGATATAGCATGTTTTCTTTTTTCTGTTTTTATTCTTTAATTTCTTGCCTATGTTGCTGACTTTGTACATGCATTTTATTGTGGTTGTGTAAACGTTGAATGTAAGAGTGATGAATACATGCATGAGTGCATGGATGAGTAAGAGAATACATATATGATGGCATATTCTGTACCTAAACCTATTAATGACTAAAGAGATATGTTCATAATATATAAGCCAGACCTATTGACATTGCCAATGCTTACTAGCAACTTTCAAGTGGTAGCTAGTCGATTTTCCACATTGCACATCTCATCACTCAGTTGTGCACACAAGTTAGAATTGTCTGCACGCAAGCATTCTGTTGCCCCACATGAGGAAAAATAATAATTAGGGGGAACATTGCTTATCACCCTAAATTAACTATAACTCATGCCTTTTCCATGCACTGGTTATACCCTTGCATACAACATCATTTATAGCATGTGAATTTATAGCATTCATAGCTGTGTTGTGCATGCTACAATGGTGAGTTATAGTTAGTGATGTCTGTTACCGAGATGAAAAGAGTGCGTAGCAATTTGTTATATATAATAAGAGCAAACCAAATGAGCATTGGGAAAGCCAAAAGTTCAGCAGGCAATATCAGACCTATTGGCTTTGTCATGACACAGTTTTGTCGTGGGGACCAAGGGGTGGAAAATGAACCAAACATGGTTACAAAGACAGAAAATGTGCAAGGTTTATGGATTGAGAGCTCAAAATAAGGGACAAAAGAAAAACGCAAAGAAGGAAAAAAGATAGAAGTGAAAAAGAAAACAGATTGGAAAGAATGCTGTAAGAAATTAAAGAAAATGGAAAGAAAAATTGAAAGGAGAAAAATGAAGGAAAAGGAAGGAAGGAAACTTTCCGTGGTGTAACAAATCCAGAGTTATTGTTTAAAACGTTGGGGATCCCAAGTTTTGGTCATTCAGTGGCAGTCATGTAGTTTTAAAGTGGGTGGAAATTTTAGTCTGGTTACTTCCTTGGTTGGAGAGGTTAACCAGCTCCCAATGCCTGCAGACTGACAATAAAACAAATCATGGAGCAATGTTTCAGAAGATTCACAAAGAAATGGAGAGAATGTTAGATACCAGCAGAAACATGCAAAGAAATGTTGCAGCAATGAGAGTGAAAATGCAATAACAAAGACTCAATTTACAAAAAGGAGAGTGTCATCTAATGGAATCTGACTCCCTGCAATTGGGATTATGCAGCCGATATAGCTATCATAGGGTAGTTTGTGAATTAAAAGCAGTGCAGGAGGACAAGAAAGTTAGACATATTCTCAAATATAAAAATAACAGTACAGGGAGACCCTGGAAGATGTGCAGTCTTTCTGCACATTGAGACAAACTTGCCTCAGTTGGAGGAACGGTAAAGCTGGGGGACACCCTCCAAACCCAGAAATGGCTTAGAGACTAAAATGACATCAAAGCTAAGACTGGAGATTGTGACTGATCAGGCACTGTAGTGGTTCTGGGACAGGAAAAGTCTGAAATATGAACGAACCGTGTCCAGGCCGTTGTGTGAAACGGTGCAGAGATAGAATATCGAAGCAGTAATATCGACTGACATGGATATTAAGTCAAGAATATCGCGGAAGAAGAATATCAACGTAAGTAATATCGATGTTGAAAATACCGAAATTTGTGTAAGTATGAAATATCGAATTTGAAAATCTCCCTGTTTAAATTAATTTAAAATATATTTGATTGAAAAAAATAAATATATATTTTTCTAATTTTAATTTGCATTTATTTTTGTAAGTTATACAAAAAAAAATTGTTTAAATAAAATAGTTTCTAAGTATAGAAAAATGTAGCGGTTTTTTGGATGTCATTGTTTTTTTATTCTATTAAGGGGTTGATTATTAAAACAAACTTATGAATTTTCTTTTCTTTTGATGATTTAAAAAAAAAGAAATTAAAAAAACTATCTTTTTGTTGGTTTAAGTTATATTTTAAATATTTTAACATATTTATGTTCATTATATGACTAATATGTATAAAATATGTTTAGTTGGTGCAATTCTTTTTTTTAAATGTTTACAAAAATTAAAAATAATTAAACTGAGAAAAATAATTGATGTATTTTAAAATGTTTGTAAAAATATATAAATTATAAATAGAGCTCCCGGTTTTCCGTTTAAACTGATTTTTACATATAAATACCGATGGAAAACACCTTTTCATTTGGCTGTATTTATATTTAAAAATGGGAAAATACTAGCACATTCTGCGGTGCTGCCGTGTTCCAGCAGAGAGTTGCCTCTCACCCGCCATCTTCCTGACTTGCAGAAAACCATGACTGTTCTTTCCATCCCTTTCCGTCATTCGTTTCCCTGTGAAATGGATTAAAAAAAGAGGAAACACTTTTGCTGCAAATGTCTTTCTCTGAAATCTTTCTATTCCAAAGTGCATCCTCAGGAGGAGAGAAAAAAGGTTTTGAAATACGAAAAATACGTACACAATTAAATAAAACAAGACAGAGTAGTCGTAAAGTGGCCAGATTGGTTTTATTCACACCCAAACACATTAGCTCCACCTTACAGAGTTTGCCTGTGAAGCACTACTTTCTTTTCATGTCCTTAGCTTTTCTAGCAAAAATACTCATTGATTTCTGAATAATGAGTGTAAAAGCTTTAAGTCGTATTCCCTATGAGTGTTTGCTTTTTCCAGAATATTGTTACTTTTTTTTCAGGTAGCATATTACTCGCCTAGTGCATAATTTGAATTGAGTTGCTTCCAGGTGTTTATAGCAGGGCACAAGTGAGTTGTAGCTGAAGGCAGTGTGAGTTTCTCTCAGTGGGGCAGTATGGTGTTCAGTGTGGGAAAGGATGTGGCATTCTGTGCCGATGACAGAAACTGCAAGGCTCTGAGACAAACTGCTTGTGATAGCAGTTTTCAGATGAATGTATTGTGTTGACCAAGAACAACAGAGTGCATGTGTGCATTGTCAATTTAAATAAATTTGGAATAATACTATCTGAAGCGGCGTCTTTTTCTTGTGGCAAAAATAAATGTGGATAAATACAGATAAAATGACCCAAAAAGAAATATGGATAAATACAGACAGAAATGGCAACAAAATAAATACCAGAAAACCGAAAGCCCTAATTATAAATTACGAAAAAAAAAATATTTTTGATTTTTTAAACTTTTTACATTTTCAATTTATGAAAATAATTTATTAACATTTAAAAGAATTAGGGGAAAATTATATTAAACAATGATTTTTTAATTATTTTCAATATAGTTTTTAATATTGTTGTATATCTTTAATTCAAATAATTGGTAAATTAAAAAAAGAATGTATTGGAATGTAAAAGCAAATGTGTAAATTTTAAGTTTATCTGCATTTGTATTACTATGTTTCTTTGTAAATTAAATGTTTATATGTATATTTTTGTTTTGGAACTTTTTTGAATATTTAATCAAACAAAAAATTAGGTTACTTTATGATAATTTAATATTGGTTTTTTTTTTGGGTTGGCGTAGCATTAGTAAATTTGATTGATTATGCATTAAGGGGCTGATTACAGTGTTGGGCGGAACCTTTCCGCCCTACACCATCTCGGAATTGGGACTGACCGACTTGCGGTTGGCGGTTTCATATGACCAATTACAATGTGATGACAACCGCCTGTAATACAGGCACCTATGGGGAAATCGGGGGTGTGTGTAAAACCCTGCACATTGTCACGGGCACCCCATTGTGCCTGCCACACAGTGCAGGGTTTTACAAGGGGTCCCTTAGCTACCCCCTTGGCCCCCAACCAGAGGCTGCAGGAAGGAATGGCCCTTGCTAGGGGCCCTCAAATTTACTTTCCGACAGCCTTTTCATGTCGAACAGGCCGACTTGGAAAGGCTGTTGGAGATCAACATCGTAATTGGTCGGAAACACTGTCCATAGAGGTGCCAATGTGACACAAATACCCCCAGAGCAAGTCGGAGCCTATTCGGAATGACCACACAGTTTACTTTTGCGCCCGCGAACATCGTAATTTGCCGGTCGAAATGTAAACCGACCAAGTTGGCTGGAGGAGTTCTGACGCGGTCGAGGAGATTCCGACTGTCAGGAAGAGGCTTTCTACCCAACATCGTAATCGGCCCCATAATGTTTATTTAATTAACTTCAAAATAGTAATTGTTTTTTGTTTCATATATATTAATTGTTTTTGAGTTTTAATATTTAAAAAATTGATTAGTTGTATGTTTTTCAGGATTAGGGTGTGGCATTTTATTTAATTTTAGTTAATTTGGAGATGGAATAGTAATTTTGTTATGGTTTATTGTCCAGACCTTTTCTGGATTTAGTCAGTTTGGAGTTGGAATAGTAATTCTCTCAGCTTTTATTGTCCAGCACTTTCCCTGAATTATGGGGCTAATTGTGATGGCGGACAGACTTCAGTCTGTCTGCCATCGTTTCGTATTTGCGACCGCCTGCCTACAATGCGGCAGTCCCACAGTACGCATTACGATGCAACCGCCACCAAGCCGGCCACATTGCCTATGTTTTGTATTGCGTCTTGTGCTGCGGTCTGCAGCACCTGCCAGAATACAAAACAAAGTCAGGTCACATATGCCTGCTACATGGTGCTGCGATATCTAGGGGGGCACCATAGGTGCCCCCAGGGCATATGTCCCAGCCCCTGGGACAGCTGCGGTCGGTAGTGGGAGTAGCTGCCAGGCGGTGACGTGGGGAGGGGGAGGGGCAGGGTAGGGGGTAGTAAACTATGGATTATGGAGGTTTACAGGTAAGGAAACATATATATTAATAAAACGAACGTCGTTGCGCACACTGCATCCCCAAATGCGATGCAGTACAAGCAACTAAATTTGTTTTATTAATTTATAGGTTTACTTACCTGTAAACCTCCGTAATCCATAGTTTACTACCCCTCACCCTGCCCCTCCCCACATAACCGCCCGGCAGCTACTCCCACTACCGACTGCGGCTGCCCAGGAATAAGGGCCCCCAAATCTGTTTCTGCCAGCCGTTTTACAGAGGGTTGACTGCTGCAGAACGACAGGCGGAAAGGGATATCATAATCCCTACGGCAGTTACTGCCACAATGCAGGGACTAGTGGTCGTTCCGACGGATGGTCAGATTGAATCCACCCATCTGAACCCTGCCAGTCGGTGTTTCTGACCGCCACACTTCCACCCGCCATCGTAATATGGCAGGTGGAAAACCGCATTACAATGGCAGAGGGACTGCCACCGACAGCCTGTTGGTGGCAGTCCCTCCACCATGTTTATCAGACCCTTAGTTAGTTTGGAGTTGGAATAGTAAGTTTTAGGTTTTATTATCCAGCACTTCCCCTGAATTTAGTTGGGAGCTTATTAGGATGGCGATGAGACAGCGGTCTCTCCGCCATCCTGAGCAAGTTTCACACCTGCCACATTAGGATGGTGGGTGGTGTGTTGGCAGTCAGAAAGACAGACCACCCTTGGCGGAGGGGTTTTTTGTCCCTACCATGGTGGTAGTGGCTGCCAGGCACTGCCGTAGGTATTACAATGTCCCTTTCCACCCACCTTTTCATGGTAGTTAACCCACCAGGAAAAGGCTGACAGAAAGAGGCTTTGGGGGCCTGTAGCATGCCCCCCCTACCCCCTGGCCCTCCGATATGGACACTGGGGACACCTATGGTACCCTCCTAATTTTCTCGCACCGTATGGTGCTTGCCACATAGTGCAGGGATATGTGGAGTGTCCCTATTTTGCAGTGAGCTGGGTGCTGCAGACTTTTTCTGAAGTTTGTTTTGTTTGGAGTTGCAATAGTCATTTTTAATTGGTATTGTAATGTATAATTTTTTATTAGTTGATTTTGGTTACGGTTAATACATTTTTTAGGGTTTGTTATTTTTTTAAATTAAGGGGCCGATTATGATGCGGCTTGGAAGGCTCCGACCGATGGTCGGAGGCTTCCGAGCCACTTCGTAATGGCCCGGTTGGATTCCTTTCTGACCACCTCATTTTGATGGAGGCAGCCTGAAAGGAATCTGACCTGTCATTTCAGCTGGCTTCCGAAGGGCTCCAACTGGAGGCCTCCAGGTAAAGGGGTGCCCACTATGGGCCCCCAAACTCAGTTTCCAACAGCCGTTTCGTGTCGGACAGACCAATTCGGAAAGGCTGTCCGAATACGACATCGCAATACGTCGTTCAGTAACGCGGTCCATAGACCTGTATGAATCTGCTCCGACCGACTCGGAGTCTCCAAATACGGATCGGGACCGAGTCAGAAAGACCGAACGGTTAGCTTTCCATCATAAACGGTTGGTCTGAAATGTTTCCGAGTCGGTCTGAAACAAAGGTTACGACACAGGTTAGATAATCCAAATGCCGTTTGGAACCTTTCCGACTGACATCATAGTTGGCCCCTTAGTGTTTACAATTTTATTTAAAATATTATGGGGCTGATTCCAATCCGGGTCGGAAGGGCTCCGAACGCGATACGTCCGGAAAAACTACGAGTCGTATGCGTGTTTTCCGGCTGACTCGTACAGCTGTACGAGCGAGCAAGTACGATGCGAGCTACGTGAGATTCACCGACCGAGTCATTTCCGGGTTCGAACCGCTCCGTACGTCTCGGTCGTAAGCTAACCGTGATGTGCAATGGATGCGATTCACGACCGAGCCAGTACGATGCACGTGTCGGATGGCCTGTGCGAACCGGAGTGTCCAGCTCGCATAAGCTCCCAGAGTCAGCCTTCGGGGGTCTGCGTCGGACCCCCTGACACCCGCAGCTCTACGACTCGGACACAGGGGGAGACCTATGGGTCTCCCCAACACAGGCATGTACGGTGCGGATGGCACCGATGCGTACCCACTGTAGGGGGTGCACTTGTTCGAAACGTGCCCATTCAGTCAATGGGAGCGCATGTACGTGTCATACAACTGGCTCCCATTGACTTCTATGGGAGTCCGACCGAACCGAGTCCGACAGCATACGTGCGCATCGTACTCGCTCGGTCGGACTATAGGGGTCCAGCTCGGTCGGAAAACACTCCGGATCCGACTCGGTCGGAGTGCTTTCCGACCTGGATCGGAATCAGCCCCTATATATTCATATGACTTAATGTTCTCAAGTGATGTTATCAAAGACTGTTCAAATACAGATAATGTTTTAAAGATTCCCTGGTTTCATTATTTGAGGAGAAAATACCCTGAGATAGGTCTTGAACATGATTTTGAAACCCCTGAAAGAATTCCCCCAAATGCCAAAACTAGTACCAAAGTGGCGTACCGTACCAGAGGTAATAGGCGTATTTGTCACTAACATGGCGATATGGGAGAGCCCCGCTTGTTTCCACCCCAATTTAATTTAAGTTTTTCTGTTAAGTCCCAGTCCTGATTTTATCTAACAGGGTTTCGTTTATGCACTGTGCACTTTTTGCTGGCTTTTCCACGTCAAGGAGGGTGGTCATCCAGGCTTACGCCCTGTCCATGTGATAATTCCTCCAGACAAAGCACTATGCACTTTGTATTGTTTTGCACATTGTATAAATAGGGAAGAACTACTTTCCTGCTGCCTCCACTAAGGAACATTTGTCCCTGTTCGTATATCAAGGGTTTTGCATTGCAGTAGCTAATTACATTAGAGGCTCTATTGCGATTATAAAGCACTATGAGTAAATCTGCATAAAGAATATTAGGGTAATAGCATATTGCTCAAACTGACCTTTTGTAAATCTTAACATGAAATTAGTGCAGTTTTATAAATTGTTTTAAACATTTAGGGGCGATTCCGATCCTGTAAAAAAGCCCTATGAATCGTCGTACGGAGCGTTTTCCCTGTACGACTCGCACCTGGTAAACTGGCCCTACAACCGAGGAAGTACGATTCGTACAGAAAGTCTATTTCCATACGAATCGTACAAAAGACCGTACGTGGAAAAAATACCTACGATTCTGATCCAGAACAGCTTGTACGCGACGGCCGGACGTATTCAGGCAGCGGTTTCCGGCCCAGCAAGTACGATTCGTCCCTACGTCACTCCATACGGCTCTTTTTCTACGGGAGTCAAACACAGCCGGAAAAGCAGAGTTCGACGTGAACCGCTATGCAACGGAGCCCCGGTACGCGACGTACATGCCATGAACCCCATCGTATGTGTCATCCTGGTCCTCTTGGCCTACGACCTGGTGCACCGCACCCGACGCACACGCCGCAGAAGGTGAGAACAACACCCAGGGGCCAGAGCGGGGTCAGAGGCACGAAACATACCCCATAACCAAACCCAAACCTATAATATGGAGGCCATACATTACCACCAGGGTCTGGTCACTTTGGGGGGCATGTCCAGCAACCCCTGCATACCGCAACAACAGAAGTGGACATGTAGGGTGAGTACCACACGTACCCCTAGGGCACCATTACAACAGTGGCAAGGACCGTACCCATGCATGAATGCGTGGGTACGGTGCGTACCACACGTACCCCTACGGCACCCTGACAACTCAGGTACGGTCCGTACCCACGCATGAATGCGTGGGCACGGTGCGTACCACACGTACCCCTACGGCACCATGACAACTCAGGTACGGACCGTACCCTGGGTACGGTGCGTACCACACGTACCCCTACGGCACCATTACAACTCAGGTACGGACTGTACCCACGCATGAATGCGTGAGTACGGTGCGTACCACACATACCCCTATGGCACCATGACAACTCAGGTACGGACCGTACCCACACATAAATGCGTGGGTACAGTGCGTACCACACATACCCCTACGACACCATGCCAACTCAGGTACGGACCGTACCCATGCATTAATGCGTGGGTACGGTGGGTACCACACGTACCCCTACGGCACCATTACAACTCAGGTATGGACCGTACCCACGCATGAATGTGTGGGTACGGTGCGTACCACACGTACCCCGTTACGGCAGCAGTACATTTGGGATAGGATGCGTACCCACACCAGGAATGTGGGCCTAGAGGACTGGCCCAGCATGTTACCTCCATATTGGTGTGTGTGTAGGTCCAGGCCAGCAGTGTACAGCCACAAGGGGGTGCGTGGGTGGGTGCATATGACTACCAGCAGCATCCAGACATATGAGGGGTGGGTGCAGAGGACTCCCAGCAGTGGACAGACATATGCGGGGTGGGTGCATATCACTACCAGTGGCATCCAGACATATGAGGGGTGGGTGCAGAGGACTCCCAGCAGTGGACAGACATATGAGGGGTGGGTGCATATCACTATCAGCAGCGTACAGACATATGCGGGGTGGGTGCAGAGGACTCCCAGCAGTGGACAGACATATGAGGGCTGGGTGCATATCACTACCAGCAGTGGACAGACATATGAGGGGTGGGTGCATATCACTACCAGCAGTGGACAGACATATGGGTGTGGGTGCATATCGCTACCAGCAGTGGACAGACATATGGGGGTGGGTGCATATCACTACCAGCAGCGTCCAGACATATGAGGGGTGGGTGCAGAGGACTCCCAGCAGTGGACAGACATATGAGGGGTGGGTGCAGAGGACTCCCAGCAGTGGACAGACATATGCGGGATGGGTGCATATCACTACCAGCAGTGGACAGACATATGGGGGTGGGTGCATATCACTACCAGCAGCGTCCAGACATATGAGGGGTGGGTGCAGAGGACTCCCAGCAGTAGACAGACATATGAGGGGTGGGTGCAGAGGACTCCCAGCAGTGGACAGACATATGAGGGGTGGGTGCATATCACTACCAGCAGCGTCCAGACATATGAGGGGTGGGTGCAGAGGACTCCCAGCAGTGGACAGACATATGAGGGGTGGGTGCAGAGGACTCCCAGCAGTGGACAGACATATGAGGGGTGGGTGCATATCACTACCAGCAGCGTCCAGACATATGAGGGGTGGGTGCAGAGGACTCCCAGCAGTGGACAGACATATGCGGGGTGGGTGCATATCACTACCAGCAGCATCCAGACATATGAGGGGTGGGTGCATATCACTACCAGCAGCGTTCAGACATATGAGGGGTGGGTGCAGAGGACTCCCAGCAGTGGACAGACACATGAGGGGTGCGTGCCTATCACTACCAGCAGCGTCCAGACATATGAGGGGTGGGTGCAGAGGACTCCCAGCAGTGGACAGAAATATGAGAGGTGGGTGCATATCACTACCAGCAGTGTCCAGACATATGAGGGGTGGGTGCAGAGGACTCCCAGCAGTGGACAGACATATGAGGGGTGGGTGCAGAGGACTCCCAGCAGTGGACAGACACATGAGGGGTGGGTGCATATCACTACCAGCAGTGTCCAAACATATGAGGGGTGGGTGCAGAGGACTCCCAGCAGTGGACAGACATATATGGGGTGGGTGCATATCACTACCAGCAGCGTCCAGACATATGAGGGGTGGGTGCAGAGGACTCCCAGCAGTGGACAGACATATGAGGGGTGGGTGCAGAGGACTCCCAGCAGCGTCCAGACATATGAGGGGTGGGTGCAAAGGACTCCGAGCAGTGGACAGACATATGCGGGGTGGGTGCATATCACTACCAGCAGCATCCAGACATATGAGGGGTGGGTGCATGTCACTACCAGCAGCGTCCAGACATATGAGGGGTGGGTGCAGAGGACTCCCAGAAGTGGACAGACATATGCGGGGTGTGTGCAGAGGACTCCCAGCAGTGTCCCACTCCCAGGAGGATGGATGTCTTACACACACTGCATGACACACCAAATGTGGGTGTGAGGACATATAACACATGCATACCCACCCATGGTGGATGCAGCACAATACACACCAGATTTCATGCCAACAGACTGTATAGTCAATTAGTCATGTAACTGCATACAAAACTAAGATAGCCAAAGGGAACACACACAGTCACGCACATCCCAGGACTGATAGGAATGTCTAGGTGCTGGTCCAGCCACCAAGATGTTGTCTCTCATGGAAGGAATAGGGTTCAATTCCACCAGATACAATGCCCACAATTGTGAGTCAGGTGCCCAAATACCCTGCATAACAAGTACCATTTGTGTGGTAGGCCGTGATTACACACATGCATAGTGCTGAAAAGGGACAATTTGTCCCCAAAGGCATTCCTACATACCCAAAACACAAGTACAGTGACTAGCAAGGATGGCACAGACGATTCAGCAGGAGACATAGGTGAGCAGGCATGGCCATTGTTGAAGGGATCCGTCACCAACAAAGGAAATGTTGACACAGGTCAGCACAACAATTGTGCAACTGTTTGCAGGGAAGATGTCATGTGCCACTGTGGAAGGAACACTCCTTGGGACAATGTATCCAAAGAAAAGGAACACACACTACCAATGCTTTTTGCAGAGACATTGTGATGGCACACAGATACCATGGTCCACCTCATGACCATCATACAAAAACATTTCTCAGAACTCTAACACATTACCAGAACAACAACTCCAGGAGCCCCATCACCAACATCAAGTACCTGAAGTGCAATAGTGTTGAAAGTAAAAGAAAAGGCTTTATTCAGCACACAAAAATAATAAATTAAGAATACACTATCTACAAAGGCCAATGGCCAGTCCTTTGTTATAGTCCAAGGGTGGACATAGGGGACTGTGTCCACCCCTACCTTGCCTGCACAAAGTAACCCTAAGGTTTGTCGACCGGGGCAACCATCATCTGTGGCAGGACCAGGCACCGCTGGGACAGGAGGGGGTTGGGTAGGTGTGGGGGTGCAGGGCTGGACGTCTCTACCACAGGGGGTGGGGCAGCGCTAAGGGTGGGCGTAGTTCGCGAAGTAGCACTTCGCGAAGCTACGCAAAGTGAAGTTCGCACTACGCGAGCTACGCGTAGCACTTCGCGAACTGCGTAGTAACATGTTCGCACTGTGCAAGATGTTGTTTTCAATGATTGCACAGTGCGGACAAGCAACCGGCACTGTGCAATCATTGAAAATGGCATCTTGCACAGTGCGAGCTGTAGTTTTCTGCTGCTCGAGTAGATTTTTACTCGAGCTGCAGCTTTCTCAACGCGAACTGGTAGTTTCTCATCGCGAGCGGTCGCGAGCATACGTGACCCCTCGCACTGAGAAACCTGACCTCCTCGCATTGGGAATCTCGCCGGGAGGTTTATTTTCCATGCTCGCGATCGCGAACAAGGAAAAAGTCTCGCCAGGATGTCATTTTGCTTGCTCGCGGTCGCCAACTTGACGTTGAGGACCGCGAGCAAGCAAAAAATGACCGCAGCACTACGCAACACTACGCTACGCGTGTTCGCACTGTGCTACGTGCAGTTCGCGTAGTGCGAAGTAGCGCGAACTTCGCAAACTACGCGAGCGTAGCGTAGTGCTTCGCCCAGGCCTAGGCAGCGCCAAAGGTGAAGGTGAGCTCGGCGCTGCACACTGCTGCCAGGGCGTCCAGAGTAACCCCTGCACCTGAAGAGACCACAGGGCCAACGGAGGGGGGGTGGCCGAGGGATGGGGTGCAGCGCTCATGGGGGAGGGGTTGGACATGGGGGGACTCAACTCCCCTGCCCGGGGACTTCCTTGCATGCTTGCGGGGTGGTATCACAGTGGGGGTGAGGGCCAGCCCACCCATGTAGAGCTCTTTGGGTGACAGTTTGGCAGGGGAGCTAAGGGGAGTAGTTTTGGAGGGACTGGGTTGTGAGGACTGCGGACTCTGACTGTGGCTGCGTGTCTGTCGTTTGCCCCCAGACCCTGTGGGTGTGCCTACATCTCCCTGAGTGTGCGTGCCAGGAGGTGTGCGCAGTGCCTTACTTGGGGGTGTGCTGGATTTGTCTGTTGGGGTGCGTGCCCATGACTGTCTGTGTGTGCGTTGGGCAGGTATGGGAGAGGGCAGTGTGGATGGGTCCGGGGTAGGGAGGGACAGAGCGCCGCAGGAGAGAAACTGCTTCCGTCAGTGAAGAGTCCATGGACCGCAGCATCCTGCGTTGCTCAGACATCATTGATGACATGCCCTCCACGAACGACACCAACTGTGTGAGCAGTTTAGCGTGTCCATGGAGGACATGCAGCACTGATGCCTGGCGCAGTGTGTCCACAGACTCTTCACTGAGGGCAACAGGGGTGACAGGGGCAGGGGGTACCGTGCCTGGTCCAAAGGAGACACGGTGGGACCCTGCACAGACAGAAGGGACGGGAGCAACTGGGAGGGCGGAGATGTCAATGGAGGAGGCGGGTACAGATGGTGGGATGCTGCCAGTTGTTGGGGCATCCTCTGCCTCCTCAGGGAGTTCAGCCTCGGACCCGTCGGCGTCGTAGATGCTCTCGCCTCCAGACAGGTCCTCCGACTGACTCCCCTCGCCCTCCGTGCCACTGGCTCCTGCTGACTCCACAGCAATGGCGGCACTGTCGCTGGGTCCCTCCTAAAGGTCCATGCAGGTGTCTCCCTCGCTTGCGGATGATGATGCTGTGGGCAAGGAGAAGAAACCAAAATGCATCAGCCACCTGTATACATTTGACACATGAGCACAAGAACAATTGATCACAGTGCATATCAGGCAATGCATCATGAGTAACAGCTAGCTTACTCCGCACATATGGTATCCCTGTACTGTCCAGTTGTTAGACCCACCATGCCACTTTGACACCAGGAAAATACATACACAAAAGGCCACAACTTGAATGAGAAATACACTGAGAAGCTAGTGTCTGTGAACCGGTGAGCACAGCAATACAATGAAGTCATGACACCTCTTCTTTAGCCTGAAAGAAACAGTAGTGATGCACTCAAGGTAAACTAACACACCTCAATACTCAAGGTGTCACCACAATCAGAGATCTGTAAGTCCTTTGGAACACAAAACAAACAAATGTTGCTACCTTGGAACTCACAATACTTAACACAATCTACATGTTTGGAATGTGTCAATTGGCCATTTCGTGAAAACAACACTCATGTGGCTGCATGCAATATGTCGCACACGGCAGTGCACACAAAAGTACATGTACACTGTCATTGAAGAAGCTGGCACCTTTGCTGAGAAGCCACTGTTAGAAATAAATTGTGTTGCAGATAGTAGATATACATGGGCCCACGGAGGTTCTGATGTCTTGAGACGCGTTAGTGTGTATCACCAACAACAAAGGAGTCTCACAAAATCAAGACTACTGCGGGAACATGTATATGGAGAATCTGCAACACCATTTAATTTGAACAGTGGATTCTTTGAATAGGTGCCAGTGTGTTCCATGAAAGTTGAAATGTTGTTTGGTGTGCGCTTCCTTGTTAGACTTTTTTCATGCAGGCACATCAGTGTACTTAACACAAATCATCCAATTTCCACATTTAAAACATGAACAACTGTTGACAAGTGCTGTGAGTGCCAAGGTACAATTTTGTAAGAGTAACAACTTTAATTATGTCAGTTGTCACCAGGCCATCCATCACCTGATTACACAGTTGGCTACACATATGACCTACTGCCTGTCATCTGGAGTGGCACACATGTCCGCACCCAGGACAATGCATGCGCTAATGGGCCTGCAACTGGCTGGTAAAAAAGCCCAGCTGTACTGTGGGGACACCCTCATGGCAAGCCAGAATGGACACACAGATGTCAGCACACAAAATCCAAAATGCGTTGCATCTGAACCACACACAGGTGCAAAAAATGTATGATCAGGATTCATGTTGGTAAAAAAATTACACAGGCTGCAAAGCACGAACATTGAGCACTGGCCACCATCACAGGGGCACTGCACAGTGTATTTTTGTACAGGCAATTTTCACACACAAGTCAGACCTGGCAATGAAAAATCAGGGTTGCATATGTATGCCTCTGCCGCACCCCCCCCCCCAATACCTGAGTCAATGTGATTGATACATATCAAGAACTGACACCTCTTATTCTGGGATACAACAACTGTGCTTGAAAAATAGCTTCATTTACACAACATCACCTCATGGGGCTGCAAACACATATTTGTGGCAAACAACCATCAACAGATTGTTGTGAAAAGCCACACAGGCACTGCCCAGTGTGAGTATGCACAAGCAAAATGGTGTGTCCCTGTCCAGTGGACAGAGGCAGCACACATTAGCAAAACACAAACTAGGCCAGGGAACAATGCCACAGAGGCAGACCTATGCAGAACACACAGAGAAAGTGCACAGTGTTGGATGACACACATGATTAGGAGGCCAGGGTGTCTCAGGGGACTGTAGTGGGCACACTGCTCCGTGGTCCTGGAATGAGCTGACTGTACCATCTTCAACCGTCATGGCACTATGTATATCTCACACTCATGCACATCATGCCTGAGGCCACAACATTGGTCATGCATGCTGCAAGGGTGTCCAGTTGAAAGCTCACACTCCTGGAGTGTGGAGAGTCAGCATCAGTGACAACAACTATGGACCCCCAACATTGTGAACAGGTCATGGCACAGGCAAGGTACCAACACAAGTCACAGACCACCCTCCCACATGATGCAGAAAGCAATGTGCACTTAGATTTACTGGCACCGTAGATGACCATGTGCAAATGTGATTACACACAGACCAGGGGACACATGTCAAGGAGGGGAAGGGATGAAAAAGAGCAACAGGTGACATTGGGGAACAGAAAAGGCACTGCACATATCAACTCTGGGAGTGTATCCAGGCTACAGAGCGCTTACAAAAGCTTGCGACACATAACACGACAAACAGCCATGTACCTACCCCCTCCTTGCTGCAGTCTCTCCTGTAACTGCCTATCGAGGTCTGGTAAGACCACCACCAGGACACGTCTCATTTGGGGGGTCAGCCGTCGGCGTCCGCCGTGGGGGCGAGGAGGGTCCAGCCCCAGCTGGACACGGGCGATCCGCCGGGTCCAGCACCGGATGTCCTGCCACCTCTTACGGACCAGTGGCAGCCGGCGACTACGCTCCCCCTCAGATCTCACGGCCCTGACGATGTGGTTCCAAATCACCCCCTTCTTGTAGGCAGTTAGTTACCTGTCAGGATGACAAAGTGACACACCATCAATATACCTGCTCCATGTCCCCGAGACACACATTTGAACCTCTTAGAAACAGGGCACAGGATGCAGACAGGAATTACATCATACACAATAAGAAATTGGCCTCTGTGCAAGCTCCAATGCAATACATGGCATTGAAAGTCAACCGGTTGGCATGAGGTTTGCGACACACTCACTGATCATGCCACACACTGTGCAGCACATGCAACAGCAGGCTGATGGCCAGCACGTGCCAAGCAGTCACATGTCTCACTCCAATGACGCACCCTCAGCATACTAGACAGACACACCCAAGCACAGATCACTGACCTGTCATTGACAACAGCAGATACAACCCTCACTCTGCACATGTGCCACTTGCCAGTGGGGTGTCACAGGTGTCATGCTAGCTATGCAAGTCAGACACACAGCATGGCCTACTTGTCACATCAGATGGGTAGATATGTTGCCACCTCCATGCAGGTGTGGCGCAACACTTCACATAGACACTCACCCACATGTAAAGGAAGATTCACACACATTAATGTCCATGAGGTCGTACACATCATTTGGACACTCTCACCACAGGTCCACTCAACTCATACACATCTGTGGGTACAGTCACCTGTCACACCGGGGGGAGCACTGAATCACCTCAGGACAATAGGAAAAAAAGCCACCAAGGATTTCACAGGCTGCATGTGTCATGCACTATGCAGTGAAAGTCACTGTAAGCACTATGCAAGTGAGGAGTGCACACAGGGACTACATCAGGCTCTGCATGAGAGACATCAGCATGTCCCCCACCCTGGGACCCACTCTAAACAACATAGCATGTCTGTCCCACCTGGACACAATATTGACAGTCACACAACAGGTGCCTAGGGAAAGGTAGTGGACTCAGCACTCACCTGCTCCCCTGGTCTCCCATACAGGCTGGTGTACTGTGGGAGGAGGGCGTCCAGCAAGGCCTGATTCTCCTCCTGGGTGAATGGCTGGGCCCTCTCCACAGTACGCGACATGGTCCAGAGGAAGCAGAGACAGCAGCAATGTTGTCGACAGGAAAGTTGTTCAGGCAAGTGCCCTCTCATGGGTTCTGGCTGCCTTATATCTGTCTTGCTGAGGGGCATTCATTTAGAGGAGTACATAGTGATTGGTCAGACTCATTAGCATCCTACGTTTACTCCAATTCCTTTAAACATACACCAATGACTTTAAACATACACCAATGACAGCATTCGCATCGTTCAAATTTTGAGCATCATGTCAAGTCAACAACCACTTTGCAACATTGTATTTTGTGGCCAACTGACTGTTCCAGGACAACTGATCGACACTTTCCAACTGAAAACTCTGTCTCCATGACAACCAGCATGCATTTAGGGCCTAATACGTGTCCCTTATGTGTCCCCTATGTAATTTTGAAATCCACACACCGGTACGGTGCGTTTCATACATACCCCTATGGCACAAGTACAATGGTGAAACGAAACATACACATACGATGATAGCGGGTGTACGGTGCGTTTCACACGTACCTCTACGGCACAAGTACAATGGTGAAACGAAGCGTACACACGCGATGATAGCGGGTGTACGGTGCATTTCACACGTACCCCTACGGCACAAGTACAATGGTGAAACGAAGCCTACACACGTGATGATAGCGGGTGTATGGTGCGTTTCACACGTACCCCTTCGGCACCAGTTGTACAGTGCGTTTGACACGTATGTGTACTTCTAGTGCATACACGTACGTGTACTACCTTAGTACATGTACCTGTACGCACTAGTACTACACGTACGGGTACGTGTACTACTAGTGCGTACATGTACGTGTACTACCTTAGTACACGTACGTGTACACACTAGTAGTACACGTACGGTACGTGTACTACTAGTGCGTAGTAGGACACATACGGGTACGTGTACTACTAGTGCGTACACGTACGTGTACTACCTTAGTACATGTAGGTGTACTACTAGTGCGTACACGTACGTGTACTACCTTAGTACACGTACGTGTACGCACTAGTAGTACATGTACGGGTACGTGTACTACAAGTGCGTACACGTACGTGTATTACCTTAGTACACATACGTGTATGCACTAGTAGTGCACATACCCATACGCACTAGTAGTACACATACCCGTACGTGTACTACTAGTGCGTACAGTTACGTGTACTAAGGTAGTACACGTACGTGTACGCACTAGTAGTAGACGTACCCATACGCACTAGTAGTACACGTACCCGTACGTGTACTACTAGTGCGTACAGGTACATGTACTAAGGTAGTACACATACCTGTATGCACTAGTAGTACATGTACCCATACGTGTACTACTAGTACGTACACGTACGGGTATGCACTAGTAGTACACGTACCCGTACGTGTACTACTAGTGCATACACGTACAGGTACGCACTAGTAGTACACGTATGGTGCATGCACTAGTAGTACAGTGCGTACCCGTACGTGTACTCATTTCACACGCTAACAATGGTAATACAGGCGTACACATGACAGGAATGGAGGACTATGAGTCGCACATGGATGTCCATCAAGTACTTGTCTTTGCATACTTACATGTGCAGGCCCTAGGTGTGTTAGTCAGTGATATTGCACAGGTCATCTCATCTAGTTGCACAATTGATGTGTGCTGACCTGTGGACACATGTCATGTGTGATAGAGCACTATGTGGCACACATCACCTTGCCACTTGCCACATGTGTGTCTGTAGTCCAACTGTGTCATGCACAGCAGCAGTGGGATGGCACAGTAATCAACACTCGCACCTGTCTCCTGATGCCAGGGACAGGGACACTCTCTCAACGGACAGGTCTCGATCACCATGCCCCTTTGGGACTATGTCAGGTGTGTATCATGTGTTCCCATGAGCTTGATGTCAGTGTCCCGTCAACTGCATCTGCTGTTGGTGCATCCAACAGGGGTCTGTGTGGAGATGGGCATGGAACACGTCTACGCACACCATGCCACATGTGGATTCCCACAGCTGTAGGGACTGTGTGCATCGTGCATATTTTCCCAGTCAGACATGTGTGCGTTGTCTCAATGGCTGTGTTTTTTAGTTGTCATGTGTACCCCTTCATCGCAATGTGTTTGATATGTACATTTGACATTCCATGTGACCTGTGCGTGTGCCTTGCAGTCAGCTGTCTGGATGAGATGACATCCTTCCAATGCAGCTATGTGGATGTGTGTCACTCTGGTGATATCTCTGGCTGTTCACGCAGACTGGCCCCCAGCTAATTTCAGGGAATGTCATGTAGACTTGACAATCAACAGGTGTATCTGTCTGTTTGTGGGAGTGCCAGCAAGCGTGCATATGTGTCCTGGATGTATTGCACTCACCCAACTCCATAGTTACCTAATGTGTATTAGCAGTGTAGCATGTGCTATGTTCATTGACATTGATGTTGGCCGACTCTCAATCTTCATTCATCCAAACAATGTCTTGCAGGGCACCACCTGTCCCAAGACTAATGCCAGACTTGGGTGCCATGAGGGAACGTGCCTGCATCCGACGATACAGATTCACTCAACAGTTGATTGAGGACTTGACCGACAGGCTGGCACCACACCTCCAACCGCGACACAGGTATCCTACTGCACTGACCCCAAAGATGAAGGTGATGGCAGCCCTACATTTTTTGCCACAGGTACGTTTCAATTCACCATAGCTGATGTTGGTGGCATGTCACAGACAATGTTTAGCCGTGTCCTGTGTGATGTTTTAGCAGCCATGTTGGAGCACCTTGATGAATTCATCACATTTCCTACTCCTGAGGAGTTGACAGATGTCAAGGGTGATTTCTTTGCCCTGGGAGGGATGCCCCATGTCATTGGGTCCATTGATGGTACACATGTGGCTTTGGTACCACCACAGGCACAGGAACAAGCCTATCGCAATAGGAAACATTACCACTCGATAAATGCCCTTGTGGTGTGTCTTGCTAACATGCTGATTTCCCATGTCTGTGCACGTTTTCCAGGATCAGCCCATGATGCCCACATCATGAGGCGTAGCAGGGTGCCACAAATGGTGCTGCTGCTGCACAACGAACGAGCATGTCTTCTTGGTGGGTATACTCTGTTTGTCC
This sequence comes from Triturus cristatus, assembly GCF_964204655.1. NCBI lineage: Eukaryota > Metazoa > Chordata > Amphibia > Caudata > Salamandridae > Triturus > Triturus cristatus. The sequence continues at coordinate 503,889,718 of NC_140592.1, read as the reverse complement.
TGTGTGTTGCAGTATCTTTGGCTCTTACGGCATCTCCTGACCCTGTTTTTTACATGATGTTTCCATGTAGGGGACTCTGGATATCCCAACATGCCATGGCTAATGACACCTCTCCGCAACCCAAGAACAGCTGCAGATCACAGGTACAACGATGCACACGAGCAGACCAGGCGAGTGATTGAGAGGAAGTTTGGCCTCCTGAAGAGCCGATTCCGGTGCCTGGACAAGACAGGCGGGTCCCTCCCTTATGCCCCGGAGAATGTCTGTCGAATCTTCCTCGTGTGCTGCATGCTGCACAACATGGCAGTTGAGAAGGCAGGAACATCCACCCGTGGAGGATCAAGGGCTTGCTCACGAGGCTAGTGATGAGGAGGAGGATGATATCCAGAGTCAGCTCATACGCAACTTCTTCTCATAATGGTGAGTCACTGGGTATGAGTGTGCAAGCTTGTAGCATTGAGTGGCATGTGTTGCAATATGTGTGTCCAGCTAACTGACTGCAAAGTGACTTGGATGTGTGTTCTGATGTGTCACTAGAGTGATGATGTCATGCCACACAGTTTTGCGGAGAGACATTCTTTGAAATTTGCATGTGTCAAACATTGTTCATGTTTGGTAAATGTCCATGTGTGTGGTGAGAATTGTTTTAGGTGACTTCTTGTGTGTCTGTCATTCCCAGGTATTTAGCACCTGTTGTCTGCTCGTGTGATCGTTGTCCTCCTGCTATTCCTCATGAGGATTGCAACGTGTGCTGAATCAGCGTTCCATGCACGGACATGTGGAAAGGTCAGTCTTGGTAAGGTTTGCAGCAAGGATTTTTAGTGGTGGTATGGGTTTGGAATGTATGGGGACTGCTTCTGTGCATGATGTGGTACCATGCATACATGTCTTCTCACCATGGAGTATATAACATGTAGCATCACTCTCATGACATGATAGTCACCCTTCTTGACAGTCATCTGTAGTGGAGTGTGGTGTCTGATGAAGGCATCAATGTGTGTAAACCTTGCCTCTGAAATATTGCAGATGCTCCGGGTGGACATAGTGGGTGACATCACAACAACAGGCACCATGGGGAATTGCAGCCTCTCCGTGTGCAGCAGGATGTGTTTGGCTCATCCCCTTAACTTGTGTGCCAGTTCATTGGGATTGACATCATCCGTGTTGTGAAGGGGGTGTCCAGCATATGTCCCACATGTTCTGTCAACTGACCTGTGAGTCTGTTAACATGGATGCATATCCCTTTGTGTGTGTATGTGGAATAAAGGTGTTCAGCACAATCCAAAGTGCCTCATCTCTGTCACTGCAGCTCTCTTGAGTTTGCATGCGTCATCTATGGCATAATTGTCGAAGATTGAGCATCTGTGTGTATGTGTACTTTGGCAACATGCATGCAGTGCTTCATGGCTAATGATCTCTATTGTGCATGAAGTACCTTGTTGGGTATGTATTTGTGCAGCTTGCTCTCCACAACGGGACGTCAACGCCTGCTGATGGTGTGTGTCCTTTGCGCATCTCCGCATTTTGTTGCCTGATCCAGTGGCTGTAATTTATGGTGATTGTTCATACATTTTCTCGTAGTGACCCATGAGTGACCTGACACTCCTTCCTTTACATACACCTGTTGAACTGTGCCTTTCAGACCTTGTCTGTGTATGCTACTTTTTCCCTAATTTCTAAGCCCTTCCGCCTGCTGCTGCCTCACCTGCGGCACCGCCCCACCGAGTGCCCTGATTCTGCAACCCCCACGCCTCCGAAATGCTCTGCCCTTCCCCCTCCACCCATTCGAAATGTAGGCAGCAGCTTTTCTGAGCCACTGTAGCCCCAGTGCCGTGCCAAAGGCAGGTACGTAAGCGCCTGCAACATGCACAGTGCACGACCCTCTAGTCTTTGCATGACCCACGTCACACAACAGGCTCATGCTGCAACCACTCTCGAAGCAATGTCATTGTGTCAATCATCCTCCTGCTATCAGGCAACCCCTAAGCACACACAGGACACCTTTGCATGCTGAGTGTGCTACTCTAACTGCCTACACAGCGCTGCCCAGCCTACAAGACCCTGTCAGAACAACCAGGTAATGTGCCTCCTACTCCACACTCGCTCTGTCCACCAGCACACCATTGGACTCTGTTACCTCCTCAACACGACAGCCCCACACATCACCTTCATGACAGCAACCTGGACAAAAGCATCCTTAGCACATGACGTCTTCATTGCCATCTCACACGGATACAAGACCAACCGCAGGGACGGCAACACCAGTCCCGGGGGATCAATTGCTATTTATTCACAAGTACACCCTCAGAGTCACAAATCCGGGTTTTCAGCAACTCCATGGCAACCCTCAGTGTAACACTCCTCTACAGATCTGCAGGACTACATCCACTATTCCGCTAAGCCATCAACACGTACATCTGCATGCATGCCCTAACCTCCACGGGCTACATGTGGCTGTGTGCCAGTAACTTCTTGCTGGAGGGAAACAACACCACCATCCATCATTGGTCCATCAACATTTGACTCCATGTCTCCCACAAGCAACACACTGCCCCCCACCCTGCTCCCGATCCCCCAAAGATGCTTGCTGTAAGTCACCACAGACAAGCTGTGTGGGACAATCAAAACAACACCCCCGCCACACCCTGCAACCTCACGCACTGGATCAGCAACTGATCCAACAATCTTGCCACATTGACGGACTTTCCTGTGAAGCAAAACAACAGTTTATGCACCTGGGACAAGGCAGACCTAAAGGACTCCTACAGACTTAGCCGGACTCTTGTGCAAATCTTGCAACACAAAGAGCCATCATTTGCCTTACAGCCCTGGAAAACACCACACACAGCCATCACCATATCATCAGCAAGGACAAGTGGAGATCCTTCAGATAGTGCAGAGACTCCCAAACACACGACATCAAGGGGCTCATCAGCATTGTGAGTGAACTGACAGCAGATCTCCATCCAAGACACCCCAGCCTTGCAAGGCAGATCACATCCCTTGCAACTTTGTACCACTGCAAGCTCATGGGCAAACACAACAGCCTTGGCACACAGACGCAGACAGCACTATTATCCGCAGGACAAACCCCCATCAGGTTATGGACTCCCATCAGCAGCAATGACACAACCTGGCTCATTGCAACATACACTCTGGCTCTCCATCAGGCCCCTTCCCACACAACATCTAAACCACATCATTCCACATCCTTGAAGCCCAGGTCCAGCGCGTCCTGAATGTCTCCTTTGAGCTTGCCACATTCCATGGATGCAGGAGGCATGCAGAGACCCAGGCCCTTCTTAGACAATGGACGGCAGTACCGCAAGATCTCCTGGTACATCACCCTGCTTCCCTACCCACTAAATGTCATCAAGAAGACACTCAACAAGCAAATGACAATTTTCATCCATGCAACCTTCTCCAGGCAATCGGCACCAGACCATCTTCCACAGTAATAACACCACTGCAACCGTCAGCATTGCCACCACCAATGACAACTTTACCATGCTCAACAATGGTGAGGCCACCACCCTTGACTTCTCAATGGCATTCTACACCATGTGCTACCACACTGTCAGCTCACACATCTCCAACACTGGTATCCAGAGGAGGGCCCAGAGTTAAATCAGAAAGCCGCTCACCAGCAAGGCCCAGGGATTCTGCCTCCACCCTGCAACATGTAGTACACTGGGGTCATCTGGCCCATGCCCCAGGGCTCTTCTCTCAGCGTGACAATCTTCAATGTCTCCATGACCCCACTCTCCACCATCACATGCGCACACGACCTCATCATCATCTTGTATGCCATTGACACCCAGATGCTCCTCCAACTTACCAAAGACCCAGCCATTGCCAGATCAAAGCTTCAAGAAGGCATGAGATCCATTAAGGAATGGCTGAACATCAGCCACCTGAGGCTGGACTTGGACAGGACAGTAGTCATCATCTGAGGATTGTCCCCTTACAGCTGGCTCCACTCCTTGTGTCCACTGGTCTGCGCACCGCACCAGCACCCAGTGGCCACGCACGCAAGCTGGTGTTTATCATGGACCCATCGCTGACAATTACCATGCAACTAACCACCATCTGTACCTCATGCTGCAACACCCCCCACATGCTGCAAATGATCCACAGATGGATCCACTCCAAGGCAAGACAGACCGTTCCCCCTGGTCCACGACACCAGCCGGCTCAACTACAGCACCGGCCTCTACGGAGAACAACAGCAAAACTGCAGGAGAAGTTGTCCACATCCTGGGTGCATCCGCACACATCATCTGCAACATCCCCCAACCCAGCCCCATCACCGTCCACCTGAGATAGGTACAATGGCTCACTGTGTGCTGCAGGATCATCTTCAGACTCCTCAACCACACTCAGGAGGCAGTCCACAACCCCAGACCCAACACTGACCTTGGATGTCTGTCATCTAAAACCCTGTTGGCCCAACTCCATGCAGCCCACCTTGCCCTGGCCACCATTCATCACATCCACATAAAAACTGCATGCAGGAGATAGTTCTCCCACCTTGCAAAACAGACCTGGGACTCCCTCTCCAAGCACATCAACATGACCCATGACCTCTACACTTTCATGATACTCTACCAAATTGGTCTGTCTGAGCAGTATTGCAAGCACCCCCTCAGCATCTTGAGGCCATCACGTGTGAGTATTGGGCTCCATGTCTGTACTTTGTGATACATTGTGACCCATGTGTGTCCTTGACCGGACTCAGATCCAAGTGAGGGGATGGCTGGAGTTTGTTCCACACTCAGGCATACTTCGACATATCCCCACAAGTATGTTGTGTAATCATGCTAATTGACTGCAACATAAAATTTCATGTCTTAATTTTTTATTTATAGCTCTGGGGCGTGATTTGTGCACAGAAAAAGGTGCTATGCAGGGACCATAGAATCCAAAGTTCACAGGGGGAGATGGGATCCTTGGCATTTGAAGTCATCAGAGTCCAGACCACAGTGTTTGGCATCATTGGTCAGACTGTGACCAGCAAGTCCATGTGGCAGATGATGTCAGCCAATGAGGTGATGCTGTCGCACATGAAGGCCAGGTGCCAGGCCAGGTGACCTGGGAGATGTGGATGGGCCGCTGCCTCTCATGGTCTTTTCCGTGGATGACCCACCTTCCTCGCAGGACCCTCAGATGCAGGCCTTGACGATGCTTGGGACACTCCGTCGGACAAATCCTCCTCCTCATCCCTCTCTGTGGCTGGTGGTGGTCTTCGCCTGGTGGCACAGGGAGGGTTGCCCATGTTGTCGGCGATCCGACGGAGTGAATGGCTTATGTCCCTTTGCACCGCCAGGAGCTCAGCCAGTCTTGCCTCCATCCGTCCTTGGTGTTCTTGTTGACTGGCGTGTTGCTCGGCCTGCTGGTTCTTGATCTCTGTGAGGGTCAGCACTACCTGGCTGAACTCCCTGGTGTCATGCTGGTATGCCTCCATGATGTTATGGATGTGTGACATACCGGTCCCTTTAGCTGGCTGGTCAGGTTCTCGCCTCCGCTGTCCTCCACTCCCACCACCCCTGCCCACACGAGCCTGGCCTGCCGTTGTGGTCACATCGGGTCTACGAGACCCCTGAGGGATGGCAGTGTCGGTGTTTTCTGCCTCCTCCTGGGTGCCCGCCGCACCTTGTCCCTCCTGGTCAGACTGGCTCAGTTGTTCACTGCGGGCAGGGTTCCTCGGTGTCTCCTGGGATTTGGCAGGAATGGGGGTTGTGGTTGGCACAGATGGTCCTGAACCAGGTTCTGCAGGGGCTTGGACACCAGAGGGTCCAGGTCGGTCGGGGTCATCCGGCGGAGTGTTGAGAGGCATCGCTGCCAGTGGGATCAAGTTCCTCCCGAGCCTGTGACTGTGATTCTTCCCCCCATTGTTGGGGGGATATTCGTCACCTTGCCCTGTGTGTGAGAGACAGACAATGTTAATGCTGTTTCATGCAACATGCATGTTTGATACACATTCAAGTTGGCACTGTTCCTCCAGGTAGCTGTATGTGCCTAGCATTCTCCTCAATGTTCACTTGTGGATGGGTATGTTGCGGGGGACAGATTGATATGTTCTCCTGAGTCTTTGACATGTCGATTTGTGGCTTGGATGCTTTTTCGGCTATGTATTGGTCTTGTTGTGTTGCATGTCCATTGTGACAGTGGGTAAATTCATTGCCTGTCCTGGTGGTGTCTGCTTGTGTAAGGGGTGTGTGTGACAGGGCCTGCTGGTGAGTATAGTGTGATTTGGTAGTGGGACTCCCAGGTGATGTAGCTGTCCCCCCCATGGAGCATGCTGCCATGACAGTGAGTGTGAGTTCCTGTCCTAGATATCTGACCTTGTTGTCTTGGTGTTTGTGTTGGCACTGGTCACAGGAGGGCCTTGTGCTGCCTACACCCAGGCCGAGTGTGAGCTATCTTGTCAGTACTTTCCCAATCCCTGAGCATTGCGCATGGTGCATGGGTATGTAGCTGGACCATATGGGATGAGGGCAATTGTGTCTGATTTGGAGTTCAACAATGTGTTTTGTGCCACCCACCCTCCCAGCATACCGGACATCCATTCTTGGGTTGGTGCTTCATGTAGCATGGAACGTAGCATGGCCTTGCTTTGTCAATGGGGCATACACATGTTATTGGCATTAGCGTAGTTTTTGAGTGTGGTTCTGGCCGGTGATGGCTTGGGGGTAGTTGGGTGCATTTGGTGTAGTTGGGGTGTGGATGGCATTATCCCCATGTTACATAAGTTGTTTGTGTACTCGCCAGGCTCTGCAACTCCTTGGAGTCCATGTACTCCAACCGGCGGAAGCATGGCCATCACCTTCAACTCCCAGGGATGGTAATGTACTGGCCTGCGGGGCGTACCACCGCCAGTGATGTTGCTCTGGGCGTAGTCCTCATTCATTTTGCGCTTGACCGCCCTCCGCAGATCGCACCACCTGGCTTGGCATTCATTCCTGGTCCTTCTGATGGGTGCAACAGCATTCACCCTATCGACGATCCTCTGCCACAGGCGTGATTTTTCAGCTATGCTGGTCTGTCTGACCAATGTTCCAAACTGCTGTGGCTCGACTCTGATGACTTCATTGACAAGGTTCTCCAGCTCCTCCCTTGTGAACTTTGGATTCTTATCTGTGGGCATGGTGTGGGGTGAGGGTGTGGATGGTTGTGGGTGTGTGGGTCTGATTGTGACGGTGTGGGTGTGAATGTGTAGAGGGGGTATGTGTGAAGGAGGTTGTGTGAAGGTGTATATGGTAAGGTGGATGGGTGCAGTTGTTGGTGTGTGCTCTGTAGCTGCAGTGAGTCTGTTGCAAAGGCTCATGGTTTGTGTGTGTGAGCCCTTTATATTGGTCCATTTGTGGGTGTGACTCAGTTTGAATTTTTGGTGGGTGTGTCATAAGAGGTGGTTGTGAGTTTGCCCCTCTGTTTGCCTGTTTGGATGTGTCCAGGTGAGTCCTTTCCATTTTTTGTGCAGTGTAGACGTGTTTTGTGGTGTTGTGCGAGTCGAATAGGCCCTCCTTGTGTTGTTTTCTAGTGTCCGTGGTTCAGTACGGTACAGGGGTACGAGTCGTACAGACACACGGCCCCATGCGTTGTGTATGTATGGGGCGTAGGCCGCCATTGCTATGTACGGTGCGTACACCGCCATCGCTATGTACGGTACGTACACCGCCATTGCTTATGTACGGTGCGTACACCGCCATCGCTATGTACGGTGCGTACACCGCCATCGCTATGTACGGTGCGTACACCGCCATCGCTATGTACGGTGCGTACACCGCCATCGCTTATGTACGGTGCGGACACCGACATTGCTATGTACAGTGCGTACACAGACATTGCATTTGTACAAGTCATTCCACGTGTACGAGACGGACGTTTTCCGTACAAATCGTAAATCTGTAAGCCGGTCCGGATCGTACTTGTACGCTCGGACTGTGTTTTTACGATTCGTACGGAAAAGTGTCCGGGTCCGTCTCGTAAAACTTTTCCCGCTACAATTCGTACGGATCGGGTCGATCCGTATGTACTTTTTCCCGTACGAATCGTACTTCACCGGTCGGATGTGAGTTGTACGATTCGTACGGAAAAAAATACAGATACGAGTCGTACGGCAAAAAAAAATACAGGATCGGAATCGGCCCCTTATTGTGAATTTTATATGTTTTGTATTTTATATTTTTGAATCTGTGATACTTTTTATGGTTCTCTAAACACGTATGTTTTGTAAACAATTTATAATATTACAAGTTTATTTTTTAATATAGTTGTACTTTTGAAACATTGTTTAATCTTTTTACATTGTTTGTAAAATATTTTCATTTTACAGAAATCCAGTCATATTTTCAACATTTTTTATCATAATTGTACTTTTTATGTTTGACAATTTCAATTTATTTTTAAGTTTTTTTAGTACATTTGTTTTTACACATATTTTAACACATTTTAGATAATTGTATTGTGATCATAAAATGATTTAATATATATTTTACAATGTTCATTTTAAACAGTTGTTTTAGGCATTATTTAGTAGATTAAAGAAAAAAATATCATTACATAATTTAAATAATGTACACATTGTAGCAAAGTACACTTTTTTAATAAATCTCATTTTACAATAATTTTTTAGTTACTAAATATTGTCATATTGTTTGCATGTTAACAATATTATTTTGGTAATTTAATATTTTTCTAATTATATATATAACAAATATTTTTAATATACATTAAATATAAAATGTTATGTTATTGTAGTATTTAATATATATTTTAAAGTGTTTTTTGGTCAAATATTTTATATATTGTTATAATTTGTTATAATTCAACAATATATATTTAAGTTGTTTGAATAATTTTTTGTAAATATCTATTCTTGTCTACAGGAAAGTAGTCTTTTTTCCTGTTTTATTACGCGCCTATTTTTTGGGATTTTCTTGCTCATTTTGGAAGAGGGAACCTCGCACTTGGGAGCTGCGTTTCGACCCTTAAGGTAAGTTTGTTTCATTTTATTTAATTTGTAAGGTAATTTTGGGGCAGCAGGAAGTTGGTAAGAGTGTAGCTAGAGTAGGTGGAGTGTTAAATGTAGGTTTGTTTTGTAGTGCGGTGTGGTTTTGGTAGTTTAGTGTATGGTTTGTTTATCGTGGTCTTTCAGAGTAGGATGATGTTATAGAGTGTTAGTTATATGGTATTTAAATGTGTGATGCTATTTTGAATTAAATATAAAGGGCCTAATTATGATGCATTCAGGAACAGTTCCGACCAACGGTCAGAGCCGTTCCGACCGCATCGTAATATGTCGCTCGGATTCCTTTCCGACCGACCCACTAGTCAGCCAAAAAAGAATGCGAAAAGTCATTCCGGCTGGCTTCCGAGAGCCCGTCGGCCAGACAGAATGTGGCCCGTAATCCCAAAATCGTCACCCTAGGGATTACGATATCGAGTTTAAACAGCCTTTCTGTGCCGGCCTTTCTGACACAGTAAGTCTGTAGGAACTCAACTTTGGGGGCCTCCAGCAGGGCCCCCTTTGGTGTGTGGCCTCTGGTTGGTGGACAAGCGATCACCTATGGTGCCCCCCTGTTGATCCCGGCACTTTGTGGCAGGCACCTTGAGGGATGACCTGCACCTAATATTTTACAATGGTGGTATAGGAGTGTGACCGAACAGTGTTTAGTCGCATCCTAATTAGTCGGTCAGGACCACTGACCGGGTGTTGGTCGATCCCTTGACCAAGACAATGTCGGGTGGAGGAAACTCCACTGAACATCGTAATGAGGCCCTTAATGTATGTTGGTTTGTGTGTGTTTTTGTTGAGGGTGTTGTTTTTCTATTTTTGCAGGTTTCCGGTTTCGATTTACAATGGAGGTGAAGAGGTGTTTTTTTTGTATTTTACAATAAGGCAATTTTATTTAGTTTCATTGAAGCTATTTACTCTTTTACATTTCCTTTAATTTTGTGTAAAATCTGATTTTTGTGGGTTTCGTTATTGAGAAGATTGCATCGTTGGATCCTTTTTTTAGAGCTGTATTTTTACTTTTTTATGGGGCTTTACTATTTTGAGGGATTGGAATTTCGTTGGAGATCGTTTGGAATTCTATGCTTTTGATGACGATCTACTGGTACAAAACTGTAAATTATGTTTGAATATTATGGGTGGGCAAATTTTTTGTTTACGGTTTGCTTTGCTGTTTGCTTTTTTAATTTAATAATTATGTTATGGCCTACGTTTTTGTGTAAATTCTAATAGATCTAATGACATGATTATAATTATTGATATAAAAAGATGGATCATAGGATGTTTCCTGCTTTTGTTTGTTTTTTAAAGTTTATGTTGTTTAGATTTTTGTGATTTTTAAAGTATAGATTTGGCTATTGTATCTAGGTATTCTAGGCCTTGGGTGTTTGGGTATAGTTTAGTTTTGTACTGTAGGTGGTCGTACATTGTTTTTGATTGTTTACTAAATTTAGGACCTATTTTAGTTAGGGATTGTTCTAGCCTTATTTCTTGGTAGCTTTCTTCTTTTTTGATAGATTTGATTAGTTTCTGTAGAGTTGATTGTATGCTTCCTATTGTGGCTGGAAGGCATTATGCCATCCTTCCACTGCTCTATTTGTTTGCTTTTTGTGATAGGGTACTATCATAGACATTTCACCAGGAAATTTGTAATTTGTGTTGTCTGTGGTGTCCTGATCTATGTAGTCTTCTTACCCATGTATCTTCAAATTAGTCGAGTAAGGGTGTTAGTTTGGTTTCATTGGCTTGCTAAAAGGGGCTTTCTATGAGTGAATTATAGTAGTTTTCTAATTCTGTTGTTGGTATATAGGCTAGGGCTATTAGTTTATTCGTAATTTGGTATGCAAAGTTGCTGCTGGTTGCATATTCTACACTTAGGGCCTGATTTCGATGTCTGGTGGAATTCCTTTTGCCCGACACCGACTCGGTCCTGGGACTGACCAACACCCAGTCGACGGTCCAGACTATCTCATTAGGATTCCTACATTTCCCTATGGGAGCATGCATTACGGCCGTAAACCATCTGTAATGCATGCTCCCATAGTGAAATGGGAGGTTTGGTTCATCCCTGTACCCCGTGGCGGGTACCTCAAGGTGCCTGCCACAAGGCATAGGGATTATCAGGGGGGCATCATAGATGCCCTCTCGGCCTCCAACCGTAGGCAGTGCATTCTGACATGGTTTCCATGTCGGACAGGCGGGCATGGAAACCATGTCGGAAACCATGCATTGTAATCTCAAGGGTGGAATGGCCCGTCCTTGAGACTACTAGCCGGCGTCCAACTGGCCGACAGGCTCTCCAAACCTGTCAAAAGCCACATGGAATGACCGGGTGGTTCATCTTCCGATTGTCTATATCTTCATTAGGCGTTCAGAAAGTGATCCGAGGAGCCCATTATGATGCGGCTCTGAATCGTAATCGCTCCAAGGTGTTAATTTTTAGAGATGCTTCAATATATTCTGGTTAAAATGGTAATAGCATCCTTCTATTGCTGAATGTGGATGTATTTTTTAAAATGCTTGGATCATTGCTTGTTCAAAGTCTATTATTATTTTTTGTGGGAAGAAATGTTCTGTTTGTTATTTAATTATTATTAGTGGTTCTATATAGGTTGTTCTTTGTTAGTTGGGAAGTAGGGCGCATATGAAAGGGATGTTAGTTTCTTGACATTCGCCATGGATAGTGTAAAGTTGATAGAATGGCTTTGGACAGATTTTAAATGTGCCATCGATCATCCATGTTTCACATTGTTTTAATTTTTAGATATTTGTATTGGTGGCAAAGATGAGAATTCTTTTTTCATGACTATTATTGTCAAAAAGAATGAATTTTTCATCTTTGTGTGTGACTGTATATTCTGGTAGGATTTCTATTTCAGAGAAAGATTGAAGGGGTGGTGTTTGACTGCTTGATTTTTTTTGTTCTGACTCTAAGGCGTTTTAGGGTTTAGAATGGCAGGTAACTGTCCAGGTACGTGCTCTGGGACATGGCTTAGGACATTTTTTAAGATTTCTGTGCTAGATTGTTGTGAGCTGGTGCTTGCATCTTTGATGTTTTCTACAATGTCTTTAATCTCTATTTCTGTAACATTGGGGGGTGGTTGTGTTATTTCCTGGTGGTTGCCCTCCCATAGCAAGAATTGGAGTAGTGTGTAGTACATTTCCAATGTATTTTATTGTCTGATAATTTTTGTTGTGTATAACTGTAGCCAATGTAACACAGTAGTAATGTTCCTTCTTTTTGTGAGGAAAAATGTCCCCTTCTGTCATTTTCTTTGTATTTCTGTGAATATATATATATATATATATATATATATATTCACAGAAATACAAAGAAAATATATGTTCATTGTTAATAAGTGAATAGTAAACGTTTTAGTATGTATTTAAAATTTTTAGCAATGCTTACATCTACGTTGTTTTTTCTTTCTTGATGTTTTTTCAAAGTTTGTTGGTGGTTTTCCTGCTTTAATGTTTTTGTTGGTTAAAAAAATAAGTTGTTAGTTTTATTGAAGTTTATACATTTGTTGTTAGTTTAGTTCAGTTAGTGCCTATTTATCATTTAGGGGCTGATTACGATGGAGGTCGGACTTAGGTCTGACTGCCATCTTATTGAGGAAGGGGCCGCCTGACAAGCTGCCGGTGGTCCCGCACCCCGAATTACAATGTGACCACCTTCAATGCGGGTGCAAAGTGTATTTTTTGTACTGTGGCACGTGCTGCTGGCTGCAGCACATGATGCAGTCCAAAAACACACACATTGTACGTATGCCTGCACTATGTGGCAAGCACCATGCAGTGCCTGCCACATGGTGCAGGGATATGTAGGGGAGCATCATAGGTGCCACCAAAAACCAAAACTGAGGCCCAGGGGGGCAAGGGGGCTTGCTACGGGCCCCTAGTGTCTCTTTTTTCCTGCCTTTTCATAGTGGTGAAAGGAACATCTTAATGCCTATGGCGCAATTTTAGGCATTACTCCGCCTCTGCCACACCGGTGGGCTCCGACCGCCAACAAACCGCCCGCCACCATAACATGACAGGCGGGAAACATGCTTAGGATGGCAGTGAGACCGCCACCGACGGGCTGTCGGTGGCGGTCTCACCGCCATCCTAATAAGCCGCTTAATTATTTTTTATGTTAGGTAAAATACGTAATATATTTGGTTGATTTCGTTAATTTCTTTGATGTTGTTTTGGACATTTTGTAGGCTGTAAAAGGGAAATAAAAATAAAGATGTTTATTATTTATGTTTTTGTTAGGATTGCTTTTAAGTTTATTTAGCTAAGTCTTACAAATAATGAAGAAATATACTTACTTTATTTTTTGTCTTTTGTTAATGTTGATTTTCGTATTCTTTTTGGGAACCAATGATGAACGGAAAAGTTCTCTGTAGAGTAGACTTTTGGTAAAATTTATAAATCTGTGTATCTTGTCTATAAAAAATAAATAGAAAAAAATGCATTTGCGTAGTAGGTGTATATGTTTAATTATTTGTAAGTTAAGTTAGGGGGATTTAGTTATTTAAAAAGTTTGTACTTACTTTGAATGAGAATTTTCAGGTGTAGTAGTATTTGTAGATTTTTTTCTTTGCTTCGTCGTTCTGGCAGAGTTTTGTCCTTCTTCAATTTTTGTCAATTTTGAGGTAAATTTAGGTTAATTAATTGGTTAGTTTTATAGTGTTAGCTTAATTGGTTGAAGCTTTCTATTGGTCTTTTTTGTTGTAGTTTAATTTCATAGGTTGGAATAGAGTCTGTGTGATTATTTTGGCAGTTATACTTTTATTTCTTTAATGTTATATGTATTGATTTATGTTTATATTATTTTATATTAGAATGTATTTAGAATATGTGGTTTTATAAATGTTATATATATTTTTTTAAATAAGTTGTATATATGTTTGTGTATATTTGATGGTGATAATTAATATTTTATGTATTATATTTTGTGTATTTATTTACATATGCTGTTTTTTAGTTTATTAGAAAGTAGTTTGTTTTTTGTAGTTGTTACATTTTTTATATATAATTTGATGTTTGAAATGTTTATTATTTCTGTTTTTTTAAAGAGTAAAATGTATTTATTTATAATGTTCAAATGTTATTTTTATGTTGAGTTAAGATGTATTTTAGCGATGATTCTGTTGTCGATATTGTGTATGTCGATATTGTTGTTGGATTATGTGTTATGTTGAATTTTCCAATATTTTTGTGTACGATAATTTTGTAGTTGATATTTTTTGGGATGATTTTCTCTCATCAATATTTGTGGAACTTTAATTTTGGGGATTGGTAGTCAATATTTTTGTATCAGATATTAGTGACTCGATAATTGTGTAGGTCGATTTTATGGGCGTTGAAATAGTGTCAGTGAACCATGTGAAACAGAAACGATCATGACAAATTTGATTCTGAAGACAAATGATGCAAAAATAGGAATTCTGGAAAATACTGTTGATCATGACTTGTAATATGTTTTACTACATCTCTTTTGGTGAAGTTTTTAAAAAATATTTTTTTTAAAAAGGAAACATAAAAGAAAACCTAGGCAAAATGAAGAATTCAGTGATAATTTCTAGCAAGCGCCAGTTTCAGCTATTTTGACATGTTGATGTAAATATCCCTCCTATCAGGACGACGCAATCCAATCTTGTAACCAAAATAAGGATGGAGGGTTGCCACTCTTGCGGAACTTTGCTTTGCTTTGGATGATGACTTCCAGCATATATATTCTCTGGTGTCCAAAAAAAGGCCTTTTTTTATGAAGCTTGTCACATGACGCCCCAGCTCTTTTTTGATCTGACTGGGGAAAGGACTGAAAACCATTTGTGTCTAGATAAATGGGAGGCTCAGTACGCAGCACTTATGGAGCTTGCACAAAACTATATGTACTCTACTATACTCTATTTAATTCTACTCATATGTGGTGCTTCTAACCAAGAGTAAACAGAATTATACTTACCAATCCGAAACAGGGCCAAAAGTCCTTCCTTTGCCACACACAATTCCAGACTCCTTTTTTAAACTGACTAGGAGAACTTGCCTTTCCAAGTCTTCTTCAGGTGGTATAAATGTAAAACTAAGGGCCTCATTAGGATGTCGGTCGGAGTTTTGTCATTCCGACTCCGACACCAACTTGGAATCGGGACCAACCGACTTGTGGTCATCGGTTCCTCACAACCAATAACTATGCAACCAAACACTGTTTGGTCGGATTCCCATTGACTCCTATGGGATCCCATGTTCCGCCCAACAACACATGCTTCTATGGGGAAATGGGGGGTGTGTGGAAAACTCGGCACCATGTCGCAGGTAGCCTGTCACACAGTACGGTGTTTTACAGGGGGGTCCCTTAGGTACCCCCTTGGCCCCCACCGGAGGCCGCAGGATGAAGGGTCTCTGCTAGGGGCTCCAAAAGTCACTTCCCGACAGCCTTTTAGTTTCAGACAGGCCGACTCAGAAAGCTGTTGGAAACCGACATCGTAATCGCTCGGTCGGAATCGCAGTCCATAGAGCTGTATGATGGAGGTCCGATCGACACAAATTCTCAGAGAGCTGGTCGGAACTGATTACGAAAGACCGTACAATTTACAAACCAACCGCAAACATCAGAATTGGTCGGTCGGATTGTAAACCGGCTGAGTCGGTTCGAAGAGTTACTACACGATCTAAGCGATTCCGACTGTCGGGAGGAGGCTTTCCGCCTGACAACATAATAGGGCCCCCAACTATTGGTTGGAAATCCTTATACAGTTTGAAAATCAAAAATCTTATTTAAGAAAAACAGTGCCTAAAGTTTTGACTCCTGCAATGGCATTAGCCAGGCAGAGAGGAATTGCAGAAAAAGTTCTCCTTCCAGCAGGACAGGTAGCAAACCTGGCTGAGAACACGGATGCCAACATTTCAGAAAACCTACGTGTGAGGCTTAGGGAAGAACATTGTGGGAAAATAGGGCTAGATATACTAAACCATTTTAATGTCACAAATTATTTATTTTCTAAACCCATAGGGGCCGATTCCGGCCGCAAAACGAACCGACCGACACGGACCCGGACCGAATACCGACCGACACGGACCAGCGCCGTACAACCCGTGCAGTACGATGCAACGCGAGTGAATTACAATTGACACGTACGGAATACAAGCCGTACGACCGAGCCGGAGGGAAAATAGTGATCCGGCTGGAAAACCGACGCGATTTTCACCGACCGACACGAACCCGGAATCAACCCGACCGACCCATACCCGCGATGTATGATTAGCGCAGTAAAACTAGACCGACTTGCACGGAGACCAAGCCGCACGACCGACACTCACAGACAACCCAGCACACAAGCAATAGAGACCGCCGTGAACGACGCCTACTAAACACAGAAGACAGGCAGCGTGAACGAGGCAGAGAAGCCTGCAGGAGACAACAGCAGCGTCCGTTTCCATCACATGAACGTCTCCTACATGCCTACAAAACACAAAGGAAAAAACACAAAAAAGGACCAAACTAGCAACGACTAAGCCAATAAATACCCAACACAAATTAATTGGACAAAGACACACCCACAACTACAACTATATAAAGGACTACAATCACTACCATCATCCCTTGCAAACAGGAGACACAGCCAGCAACAAACACCAGTACACAGAAACCACAGACACACTCCCAACTCACCCATCACACAACTCACACACCATCAGCACCTCATCCAAAATCATACACACATACACTCAGCAAAACCAACACCAAACCAACATCACTTGCACCCTCAAACACACATCCCTCACCACCACCACCACCCATCACCATACCCCCAAAGAAGAATCCAAAGTTCACAGATAGTGAGTTAGAAGTGCTGGTAGACGAGATCATCAGAGTAGAGCCACATTTGTTTGGTACATTGGTTCAAAGGACCCCCATCTCACAGAAAACAAAGATGTGGGCGAGGATTGTGGACAAGGTGAACGCACAAGCGCCAACGTTGCGCACAAAGGACAATATCCAGGACAGGCGGTATGACGTCGCGCAGGGGGTCAAGAAACTAATCGAGAAAGATCACGCCTTGAGTCAGCGCACCGGCGGTGGCCCTCCTGCCAAACCAGTCTACTTCAGGACCTGGGAGGAGAAGGTGCGGGACATCCTACAACCAGAGAGCGTCCATGGCCTAACAGACATCCCAGAGACTGGTGAGTACACAAACAACAAACCCAAGATTGTTTGGCAAGGGGACAGTGAAACCATGCACCCCAAGCAAACCTACACTAACCAATAGATAATAAACCAAGATGTGTATGCCAGTCACACAAACACAATACCTGCCATCTCATAGTGACTGGGGACTTTGTCATGACATGCACCAACCTACAAACAAAGCAAGTCACTGGCACTAAGACAAATACATCCAGCAAGACAGTTTGCCACCACAAACACACCACCTCATAGTGCAGCTGACTGTCAGGAAGGAATAGTGAGGATGCAGGTGAAGTGAGTGTAGCCAAAAGCATGATGGGGCCTGTAGTCACAGATTATGTTCCCCCTCCTCATTGGCCCATCAAGAACTCTCTGAAACATGCCCACATCACAGGGAGTGGAAAATGACTGACAAGATGGCTGACACTGGCTCCTGCTAGGGGTTGTGTGCAAATCAGAGCAGGACACCACTGACTGACATCCTGAAAGACAACTTGCACGCCCTGCAATGGAAGCACGTGTCATGATAGGAAGGAGGACTGACAGCCCTGACCATACTAATCAGCATGGGGAGACACCCCCCCCAACACAAACTCCACACAACTCACCGGGTAAAATGCTTTGACACACACCTCATTGAAATATCAGCAAAAGATTCCCCATACTAGCTGCTGCTGTGTGAAGCACAGGGGCTCACTTGGGACTTGTAGCCAAACAAACACCAGGATTTCACAGTCAGCCATCTTGCCATTGCTGTCACACCCCCTCACAGGGAAGCAGAATCAAGAGGGAGGAAGCATGGGCATGCTGGGTAGGGGGGTGTAGCCAAGAGTATGATGGGACTCACAGTCACACCCAACCTACACCCACCCACATGGCCCAGCAAGATCAACCTGAACCATACTCGCCCCACAGGGAGTGGGAAGGGACCGACAAGATGTCTGAGACTGGGCTTTGTTGTGGGGAGCACAAGGCCATGCTGGGACTGCTAGCCAAACAAACACCAGGATTCCACAGTCAGCCATCTTGCCATTGCTGTCACACCCCCTCACAGGGAAGCAGAGTCAAGAGGGAGGAAGCATGGGCATGCTGGGTAGGGAGGTGTAGCCAAGAGTATGATGGGACTCGCAGTCACACCCAATCTACACCCACCCACATGGCCCAGCAAGATCAACCTGAACCATACTCACCTCACAGGGAGTGGGAAGGGACCGACAAGATGTCTGACACTGGGCTGTGTTGTGGGGAGCACAAGGCCATGCTGGCAAATGGCCAACAACAAGATCAAACTCTGTCCGTGACAAGCTGGGAAAAAGAAGTGTACAGGCAGGCATCTGTTATAAAAGTAGAAAATGTCATGTTTGTGAACCAACGATGCATGTAGAAACTTAAATCACATTGTGTGTCTCTTCCAAACACAGGTCGTGCTGGGCACCCACTGATAAATGACGAGGATACCCAGTCCCAGACTCTGGTGGACACTGAGCACTCTGGTCTGACTCTCTCACTGTCCTCTTCGGATGACGACGACCAACCTGGCCCCTCCGGTGTGAGCCATCATGCAGCACCAGCAGCAGCAACATCTACCCCCCCTGTACTCACGCCTCCACCATCTGGACACCGACAGGGCACCCCCGCCAACACGGACAGACCAAGGACAATCAACATCCACAGCACAGGGACACAGGACCCCCCGGAAGCTACAGCCAACACCACCAGCAACATCACCCAAGGGGTCCCAGGGTCACCTGTGCGTACCGCCGCTGGTCCTGCACGTGTGGAGAGGGGTGCTGGGAGGGGTGGGAGGCACAGGGCATGCCTTGCAGAGGGGTCTGGACTGCATGATGACCCCCAACTGGCAAGCATCATAGATGCGTACCAGGATAGCACCAGAGGATTTGGCCAGGTAGTGGGGATCCTCAAGGACATGCAACAGGAGCAGGTCGCCCACCATGCCCGCATGGAGGCAAAGTGGGATGCCCTTACTGCGGTGCATCGGGACATACTACAATGCCTCCGCCAGATCAACACCAACCTGTCCCCACCCCCCTGTGTGCCCACAACATCTGTCGCAACACCATCTGCCAGCGCCACAGGGAGGGAGGAGGACTCTGGCGGAGAGTCCCCTGCACCGCAGAGGCCTGCACATGAGGATCCCCCCCGGAAGAAGAGGGGTCATCCAAAGAAGGACATGTGAGAGGCAGATGTCCCAGCACATCCCCCAGGGCCTCTAAACCTGTTCTGGACAATGTTCTTTTTGCGCAACCCGTTCACCTTGTCCAATCGCACACAACTCGCCCACATGACATGGAGGGTTCATGTTGGGCCAATGTATCAGATGACTGTGGACTTTACTCTGGACATTTCATCTACCAGCACGTCCAACTCAAATGTGAACTTTGGATTCCCAAACCACTGTACAGCACCCAACATCCTGTGCACCTCACTCACACATGTTTGTAAATAAACTCACCAGTGCACCATACTTGCCTCTGTTGTGATTCAAACTTGTCATGTTCAGGGCGAAGTCGATCTGTTACACAAAACAGTGCATGCCAAATACTGCAACCATGTGACCAACGTAAGGTCAGTCACGGGGATGTGACACATGTGAGGGAGACACACCACTATGGCAACACAAAACATACTCACCATGGCCATGTGTCTCATCACACACAATGATGTTGACCTGAAACTCATTGGCATGCACAGACACAACACCAAGCACAGTCAGTGGTAACAAGTCCAGAGGTGAGGTAAGCAGATGTCACTCAGATGTGGGAAGACAGACAACGCACATAACAAAGCGTAGCACAGGTTCATTAAACACCAGCAACACGTTTATTCCACAATAGTTGCACGGTAATTCTACGTAACAGTGGACACACGCTCACAATGTTTTGGAGAATGGAAGTCCAGGGATGTGTGGTACATCAGTTGATGGGAATTCTCAACTTCCACACTGGTGTTGGCTTCTGGGTGTTGGGGGTCAGTGTTGACCACACAACAGGCAAAGGACCCTGGGAAGGACAGACAAGATACAGTCAAAAGTAGACGAACAGGAGAGAAATGCAATACACATGCACAAAACATGTTGCAAAACACCTACACAAACACTAGTTAGCAGTACTACCCTATTGTGGAGTATACACCACCTGAATAGACACATCACAGCACGCATCAGTCAAGTGGCACACAGACACAGTCGGACAGCAACAGAGCTGGCTCAACACATTCCTGGCTACCTCCATACATTCACATAACAGCCCTGGAAACTGACATTCAGGTGAAGAAGTTGTTGATGAGCTGGGAGCGGACGTCACCATCATCTTCATCATCACTGGCATCTTGGCCCAGGCTGGGATCCTCCACAGGTGCCGGACGTTGGTCGTCGTCATCCTCATCCTGGATGAGAGGCACCACCTTCCGCACCACCATGTTGTGGAGCATGCAGCAGCCCAGTATTATCTTAGACACCTTTGCAGGCTCATATGGGAGGGCCCCTCCGGTCTTGTCCAGGAGGCCGAATGTCCGCTCAATCCCCCTCCTGCTCCGACCATGTGCCTCATTGTAGCGCAGCTCGGCTGGTGTCACAGGGTTCCTGAGGGGTGTCAGCAACCACGGCAGGTTGGGGTATCCGGAGTCACATACACACACAAAAATGAACAAGTAGATGAGTTTTGTAGGAGTGCGGAATACAACACTGACAAACACAGACAATGAGAAACAGTCAGTACACACCGACAAGCCAGGCACACTGATCTGGAATCTGTGACATCAGCGTTGCAATGTGACTTCTCCTCAAAATGTAGGCATCGTGCGCCGAACCAGGGAACCGTGCACACACATGTGTGTAACATGTCAGCAAGACAGACCACCAGAGCATTGATCGAATGGTAGTGCTTCCTGTTACGGTATGCCTGCTCATGTGCCTGTGGTGGTATCAGGGCAACATGTGTCCCATCAATGGATCCAATGACGTTCTGCATCCTCCCCAGTGTATAAAAGGCATCCTTAATTTCAGGGAGTTCATCTTGGCTCGAGAACTTGATATACAGGTTGAGGAATTGCAACATCCCCTCCAAGACATCACGTAGCACCCGACTAAACATCGTTTGCGACATACCACCAGCAGTAGCCACAGTGTACTGGAAGGTACCAGTAGCAAAGTGCAGGGCTGCCATCACATTCACCTCTGGGGTCAGTGCTGTAGGGTATGTCCGGCCAGGTAGCAGATGTGGCGCCATCTGCTCCGCCAACTCCTCAATCAGTAGCCTGGTGAAGCGGTACCGTCTGATGCTGTCGCGTTCCTGCATGGTTGCAAGGTCTGGGAACGGACGATGGACAGCTGGTGCCCTGCAGTACAGAGATGCACAAAGGAAAATTGTCAGTACATCCCCCCATGTGGCCAGGACCACGATCACTATCACATGCTAGTTCATGACATTACACAATGTACTGAGGTGTGTGCTGTTGGGCATGGACACATATGTCACCTACAAGACCACCACCTCACATCTCAATTCCACATGTCCACATGAGTGTCATGTAGTGCAATGGGCTAATCATCTGGCTGTGTCACCCAACCTATGTGCTGCTGCAACGTTCAAAAAACCCACCCCTGTGACTAATGAGGACTCATGTCTCCCAGGCATCACAGATCTTTGCCATGCAGAAACCCAGTCTCCCTGTATTGCCACATCAACACAGCAATGGACATGGCGTAGCACGTACACACCACAAGGCAAGCGTAAGTCCCACAGGTAGTGGCCACTGTTGTTCATGCCGGCCCTACATGTACGTCTTTTAGACACACACCCCATCAAGGTTGATGCATATACCACATGGATGTGGAGACTGTCACCCATTGGTAACATGTGATCAGACACATCTGAGACACAACATGCACACAGACTGCGGGTACACATCAGTATTGGGGCTACAGGTCTCACTGTGACGTACATGCCATCACCCCCAGGACTCAGGGTGTATGTAACATGCCCCAAACATATCTAACCTGACACTGTGGCCTTCACTCATGCCAATTACTGTCCAATTGCACATCACAGTGCTAATGTGCACAACACACAAAGGACTCTCCCCCCCATGTACAAGATAACAGCCTGGGAGAGGCTGCACAAAGTGCCAGACAAAAAAACTGCTGTGGCCCCCTCAAACACCCAGGGAATGCAGCCTCACATGCCATGGGACACTGTGTGGCCAATGCTATAGTGTGGCAGGTGTGTGCAGGTGTCCATGGCCAGTATATGTGTGTTGCATCCGTCTAATAGTCACACTAATGCGGTCCGAAACGGGTGACTATGCGTACGCATTGCACGGGTCATGTCTGAGCCCTGCGTACGCCTTGTCATTGAATCCAATGAGGTCGACGCGGGTGACAATGCGTATGCATTGCACGGGTCATGTCCGAGCCGTGCGTACGCCTTGTCATCGAATCCAATGAGGTCCGACGTGGGTGACTATCATGCATACGCATCGGACAGGCATGGTCCGAGACAGGCGTACGCCTTGGCCATTGAATCGTATGGAGACGGGTGCATGTGTACATTCAAAATACGCGTTGTACAGTCAGTTGAACGAGCCGGGCGCACCCATTGGCTCAGGACTGTCATGGAGACGGATGCGGATTCAAAACTTGTACGAGTTGTGCACTGGAAATTCAGTTGGATGCCTACAACAATGTTGCAATTTCAAGTGTTCCATGAAGGTGAAGATTTGAACGATGCGGAAGGCGTGTACGAGTCGTACTTTTGAATGGAGTGGCCAGATTCATAGAATGCAACCGTGTTGGACCTCGTACTTTGGACACATGGCACAGAGTCTGCCTCTGCAGCACAGATATATGGCTGGCTGGACCCCAAGGAGCTCACTTGCCTGCACTACATGCTACTGGACCACACACCTGCTACCACTGCTGCTGTCTATGCATCCTCTGGCTCCTGCTATGGCACGTACACTGGAGAGGGCCCCAGCCTTGACTGAGGAGAAGAACCAGGCCCTGCTGGACGGGCTCCTTCCAGAGTACAGAAGGCTCTATGGGACACCAGGGGAGCAGGTGAGTGTGCTGTCCACTGCCTTCCTAATTATGCATGTTGTCTGACTAGCAGTACTAGCAGTGCGTTCAGCAGTGGCAAGCATTCTCACTGACTACTTTCATCCCCCAAAGTGTGTAGGTACATGTACTGAATATTTTTCCTGCTGCTAAAGTGAATTTTTGCCAGCTTAAACTATCCAGGCATTGTTAACATGTCAGACATGCATGTGAGTTTTCATTCCCCAGGGTTGCACTACCTGTGTAATTAATTTCCCTTTGTGATGATGACATGTATATCTAATTGTGTGCTGCACAAATCTGGGGCATGTGTGTTAATGTACTTTTCACTTTGTCCTCCTCACAGGTTGATGCCCACCAGAAGCAGGAGATCTGGCTGACCATCGCCCGGGCTGTTCGTTCTGTGGGAGTCTACAAGACCCGCATCCGCAACTGCCAGAAGAGGTGGCAGGACCTTCGGAGCTGGACCCGGAGGATAGCTAGAGTCCAGCTGAAGCTGTCACCTCCACGCAGGAGGGGCGGACACCGGACCCTGACTCCCCACATGCTCTGGATACTGGCGGTGGTCTTCCCAGACCTGGATAGGCAGCTGAAGGCCAGACAGCAGCAGGAAGGGGATAAGTCCATGCCTGATCTGTGTACTATGTCTGACATGCAAATAGCAGTCTTTTGTCCGGGTCACACTTCCACATTACGTAGGTCTTGTAGTCCCAAAATCAGGTCCCTAATCTGTGTGATGCACCCTCCTCATCTGTTCCACAGGTGTGGCCCCTACAGTCTTTTGCTAGTGTTACTAGGGCACTGTGTCCCTGCAGTCAGCTATGTATCAGGTACCAGTCAGCATCAGTTCCCGTGACTCTATTGTGTGTTTCATGGGTGGGTCAATTGTTTACACAATGCCTGAGATCTGACATGTGAACTGTGTGTGCCCTTGAGATGTGTACCAATTGCTGGTCTGACTCACAACATGTTTCTGGGGTATTCAATACAAAACCATGCAGCAGGGTACTCCAATTTTTGGGCATCAGGAGTAGGCATAGCAAGTATGCCACAATTGCTTAGCCACCTGACTACTGTCCGGGGCAAAACACTTGTTCACTTAGTCCTGCCCAGTCCTGCCCCCTCAAGGGCATTCAGAAACACTCTGTAATCCCACTCCTGTGTGTGAAATTGCAGGTTGTGCTTCGTGACATGTGTCCTCAGGTGTGTGCCTCTGTGTCATTAGGGTGTGGCTTGTTGCTACGTACAACTGGGGTGTCCATGATTCAGAGGGTCAGCATGACATCTGCAATGTGACTGTGGGAGACAAGACCTGTGTGACATATAGGTGTGTGATCATCTGACAGCGCACAATGGTGTATGCAACTCTGTCCCTCATGCAGCTGGGTTATATGCATGGCAGACTGTGATGTGTTAATGTATATGGATT
The DNA here is from genome assembly GCF_964204655.1 of Triturus cristatus. Classification (NCBI taxonomy): domain Eukaryota; kingdom Metazoa; phylum Chordata; class Amphibia; order Caudata; family Salamandridae; genus Triturus; species Triturus cristatus. The sequence goes on along the minus strand of NC_140592.1, from coordinate 503,865,018 downwards.
TGTGTTTGCTGAAACTCATATGTCTGATTTTCATGATGTGGGGTCTTCTGGGTCCTGGATATGTTGTTTGCATGGGATGGGCAAGTGCGCCGGTCATCTGCAGAGTCAGATTTGCCCCTGAGCTAGGATTGTGAGTCAGTGCATATTGTTGTTGTCTGGATGCCCTGCCCCTGTGACAGGAGACAGTGTTGACTGACTTTCAGGGCAACCCAGTGCCATGGCATTGAACTTGCTATGAGTGAGCCTGCGTTGTGTTCAAGTATGCACTATGCACCCCATTGTGGCCTTGCCCATCAGGACAGGAGTACATCATAGTGTGGGTTGCTGGCATGCATCCAAAGCATGTGAAATGAGTCTCTGCCCATCCCTTCATCCGGACACCTGTGCTGAGTCAGTCGCAAGAGATGTACTTTGGGTCTAGTGACATACTCCTACATGTTCACTTGCATGTACAACTAATGTGTAGGTGGTGCATGTTGGCACATTGGGGTATTAGCATCCAACATGCCACGTCCATATGTGTGCAAGTCAAGGAAGGATATGTGTGCCATGGTTGATGTTGAAAATGACAATTGGCTTATTCTAAACAGTGTTGGCACTTTGAGCTGTGGTCAGCTGATGATGCCAGGGCTTGCCCTGTGAAGTGATGTACTCATTGTGGTGTGTCCAGTTGGTGCAGGTGACTGATGTTGTTCTCTTACTTCCTATTCCTATCAGATACATTCACGGCCACAGGAGGGGACAGTTCCACGGACCAGGAGGAGCCACAGAGCCTTACAGGGACAGAAGGAGATGAGTCAGGTGGACCCAGTGGCATGGGGGGCGATTTGAGCCACACAGAGGAATCATCAGCACCACCCCCCCCAGCTGAAGGCCACAGCAGCTCTGAGGATGACTCCCCTGTGGAGGCGGGTGTCAGCAGCCACCAAACCCCAGCTATTGATGCTGTCTCCGCCACTGCCACCACTACCACCACTACCACCACCACTCCCCTCCCATCGGCTCCCATCCCAGAGGTCCCTGTGGGCTCCCGTGTTCGTGAGCATGTCTCCTTTGTGCCAGGCACCGCACCCCCTGCCCCTGTGACCCCTGCTGCCCTGAGTAAGGAGTCTGTAGACTTACTTAGACAGATGCATGTAGGGCAGACGTCGATGCTGAAGGTCCTCCATGCACACACAGGTCTGTTGACACAACTGGTGTCATTCATGGAGGGCATTTCCTGGGGAATGTCTGCCCAAAGGGACCAACCAGTCCGTGGCCTCCTCCCTGACGGCAGCAGTGTCCCTCCTCCAACAGTCCCACACCCCTCCTACCCCTCCACCACCCACGATTCCTAGCACACTACCTGTCCAAAGCACAGAAACCCCCAAACCAAGGGCTAGACGTGCACACAAGCAAGCACAGGGGACTGATTCCACACTCACAGGGGCTGGTTTGCTGACACACACACAGTCATCCACAGCCACTCCACAGTCCTCCGAGACCTCTCCCTCCCAGCCCCCTTCCCTTGCCTCACCTGCAACCTCATCCCCCCAGAATCTCTTCCTCTGTGACCATGGCCTCTTCCCCACCGACCCAGCAGATCCTGATTACAAGGGGAAGAGGAAGTCCTCACACACAGAAGGGAGTGCCCCGCACACCCGGACACCCTCCCCCAGGCGCAGTCAGACCGAGACGCCCACCCGCAATTCCCCCGGCGCAAGAAGAGCAAGACCCCCCCGCCAGCACGCAGCTCCAAGGCAAAGTCTCTGTCCTCCATCCCCCAGGCCACCACTCCAGAGGTTCCCTCGCCACTCCCTGCCCCGGGTTCCCCCACACACAGATACACCATCCCCAAAATGCTAAGGCCATCCCCCCTAGCACTTGCTCCTCCACACCTGGTCATACAGTTGGTGCCACTGATGTGGGGATCGTGTCCCCACCCCCTGCCCTGCAGACCTCACCTGTCCCCCATTCCGCTCCCATGGATGTAGGCACTGCTTTGGAGTCCACGCCCACCCCGTCTGACTTGGGCACTGTAGTGGTGATCCAATCCACTCCATCTGACCTGCCCACTGGAGTTGTGCCAGCACCCACCCCATCTGACTTGTGCCCCACAGTTGTGACAGCACCCACCACTTCAGTCATCTCCACTGCAGTTGCAAGTGTCTCGCCTGCATCTCCCACCTCTTCACTGCCTCCTTCTGCTGCGCCCTGATCCTGTCCCTGCGGTGCCTGGCCTGCCCCCATGTATGCCCCTCTGAGGGGATGACCCCGGTCCTTAGCAGTGCAGGCAAGCAAGGTGTGACAGTTGTCACTCTAGTTCACTCCTTGGCAATTTGACATGGACTGGCCATTGGCCTTTTGGTTGCACAGACGTTTCGAATTTCATATACTGAATTTGTCACTCTAGTTCACTCCTTGCCATTTGAACATGGACTGGCCATTGGCCTTTAGTTGGATAAGACGTTTCACTTTTCATATGCTGAATAAAGCTTTTTACTTTGTCCCTGTGAACTTGATTTAGCTGTACATCATGTTGTGGTTGTTTTAGATGCCCTTGCACCTGTAATGCTTAGTTTACAATGTTGCATACTGATGTGTTGATGTGTGGTACTCCCTGTGGTCCATGAGATATGTATCCTATTCTGGTGGGTATCCATGTCACAATACACAAACCTATATAAGGACAGATCCCTAGTTAGGTTAAGGGGCCGAGAGGAACTCGATGAGGGAGTACACCCTCCCGTGTTTTAACACTATGGGCCATATGTAGGTAGCTTCACATTTACCGACTCATAAATACCGAATTTTACCGATTCGGTATTTATGAATCGGTAAATGAGATGTAGGTAATAAATCGGTAAAATTTACTGATTCGGAAAAAGTCGGTAATTTTGAATCGGTATTTACCGATTCGGTAATGAGGCATACCTTCCCATTGATTCCTATGGGCCAGGAGGCCCATAGGAATGAATGGGAAGCCAGTTACCATTACCGATTCGGTAAATACCGAATCGGTAATGGGGGAGGCAGTATCATGGGTGGCAGGATGTCACATTGACACCCTGTTGCACCCCTGATTCGTCCATGTGTGCACATGTGGCGCACATACATGTCTGCCACATGGCACTTGTACATCAGCAAAATATCACGTTTTGCAAGGTATTCGGTATTTATCACCAACCTATATTTGGTGGTAAATACCGAATTCTAATTCCTACTCATCACTCATTAGAGTGTTTCCCACATATCATTTCAGGATTCGGTATTTACCGAATCGGTAATTTTACCGATTCGGTACCGAATCCTGAAATATGCCCCCTACATCTCAATTAGCTAAATACCGGTCGGTAACGGGATATTTACCGAATTTCGGCCGTTACCGACCGGTATTTAGCTACCTACATATGGCCCTATATCACTATAGGTACTCCCAAAGTGGACCAGTAGGCAACAGAAGAACTTTTTTGCTATCAGTACAAGTGTTTGTATGCCCTATTTTAAGAAAATAACACCACCTAGGCGTGGGAAAGGAAGCAAGTCCTATAGTGATATAGTGTTAAACCACGGGAGGGTGTACTCCCTCATCGAGTTCCTCTCGGCCTCTTAACCTAACTAGGGATCTGTCCTTATATAGGTTTGTGTATTGTGTCTTGAGCAGCGCACAGCTGTGGGGCTTCAATCCCAATACATATTGGTAGCACACTTGTATAAACCCGGAAAATGTCTTTTGGTTATAGATCTAGCGATCTCGTTGTTCTGATTTTTAGTAGTGCACCAATAATCCACTGTCAACTTCCGAATTCACACACTGAGAACTACACACTTCCCCCACTCCACCTCATCAATACTGAGAAGTAAAAAAAAAAAAAAAAAAATTTCCCCCACTCCTATCCCGCCCACCTATGGATAGGGAGATGACAGACCAACTCTCCATTTCGGAAGCCCTCGGCTTGGGATACTCTGACGACATGGCAGCTTTGATTCTGGCAGGACCATCGTTACTACCAGACACAAACATAAACCAGAGTTTGAACCAGGCCCAGAATTGGGATGAATTAAAAGAACTCAAAAGATCACAAATGAAGATTCTCCTACATGGTGCAATCCTAACCGAGTACCTAAGGGGAAATGCAGCACCAAGAGGACTTCTGGTAAATAATGCTCCCAGGATTTTCCTTGATGACCAACTATTTAAAAAGGAGTGGTCCCTTATCGCGTGGCGATGCACCCGCGATTGGCTCATATTAATCATCAACACCGCAAAAAGACTATCAGATGCCATCCTGGTTAAAATAAAAACGAGCGAGGATGCACTAATGACAGAAATTAAGATCACTCTGTATCGGAAAAAACTGGAAGAAGTCAATAAAGAAATAAACGAACACAAAGACTTTTTGATGCAAAGTAAAATCACAAAATTACAAAAGGATTTGAAGAAATTTGCACACAACAAGGTATATCACCCGGAAAAGACAGATTCCGGCTCTTCCTATCAAAGTGATTCAAGCCGTTCAGAACCAGAACAAGACAGCTGGTCTAGCGACGGGTCAGAAAAAAGCTGGAGAAGAAGATCGAGGAGACGAGGTAGAGGTAACTTTAACAGAGGCTACCAACATCCACATATGTACCCATGGCCAGGACCCTATGGACCGATGCCCTTTCAGGGCCCACCACCTCCATACCAAGGACAACAACTCTTTCAACCGGGACCTTTCTTCCAGCCAAACTTCAACCAGAGTCATTTTTTAGGACAGGGCGGAAGGAGAGGAAGACGTGGCAGGAGAAACAGTACAAACAAACAAGTTAAACCAGATTGGTCGCACACTGCTACATCTACCAGGCGTGTTCCCCCAATGAAAATGGTCCCTGAAGGTCAGCGTCGGCAGATACACCTATGCTCAAGTTTGAATGCAAGTATGCGTGGCGTGTGCCATCTCTGGACACGTGTTTCGAGGTAGTTGCCTCACGTCAGCAGGGAGTAGGAAAATGTGTGGGGTTGCTGTGTAAGCTGCTAAAATCATTATCAGGTCTAGTACCTCTCGTAGCGCGCAGGTGCGTAACCATGAGTGCGTCGACTCCACCGGCTCAAGGGAGCCTGAATATAAAGTTAAACCAGATTGGTCGCACACTGCTACACCTACCAGGCGTGTTCCCCCAATGAAAATGGTCCCTGAAGGTCAGCGTCGGCGGATACACCTATGCTCGAGTTTGAATGCAAGTATGCGTGGCGTGTGCCATCCCTGGACACGTGTTTCGAGGTAGTTGCCTCAAACAAACAAGTCCAGTGGGAAGACAGCAACATACCAGTGAGTACACGAAGCATGTCGAAGGGACCCATTGCAGGGACAAGCAATCAACGGGATTAGTGGTTAACCTTACAGACATCCACCTGACTAAAGAAGAAACAGATATTCTTAACAAAGGCCTGGGTTTTGTACCTACAACTTACATGGACAAGTTCCAGATGCGGTGTGAACTCAGCGAGTTCTTCAGTAAGATACGTGTAAAAGCTTTCTTTATGGACAAAGAAAAACCTGATGAGGACGACACACACACACCATTGAGGCTAAAATCTAATTTCCTTCCTCCAGCATCTCTTATGCCTCCTGAAATACTGGCTTTCGAAGAGAGTGTCACAAAAGAGATCGAGGAGCTCTCCGTCCAAAAAGAGACATATAACAATATGAGTAAAAAAGAAAGAGAAGCTTTAAAGAATCTAAGCTCGAGGAACGACATTATAATCAAACCAGCAGATAAAGGCGGAGCCACCGTAATCCAGAGCACCACCGCCTACCGCATAACATGCCTGAACCTCCTGGCTGACACTAAATTTTACCAACCTTTCACTAGAGACCCTACCACACGGCTAAAGAAAACCATAAAATCTATAACGGCCGAAGCATTGGAAGAAGGATGGATTAACAACAAGGAACTCGCATTTTTGAACTGTGACGACCCAAGAACACCCATTTTCTACACCATCCCTAAGATACATAAGAACAAGTTTCCTCCTCCGGGTAGACCTATTGTATCTGGGATCGGATCCCTCCTGGATCCTCTCTCAAAATATACAGACTGGTTTCTATGTCCTTTAGTCACACGTATCCGGTCGTATATACAGGACACTAAACATCTTTTGAACATTCTCCAAGAAGTGCCATACAACCCGAAAAAGAATGTATTAGTGTGTCTAGACGTGGAAGCTCTCTACACAAGCATCCCTCAGGAAGAAAGCATTGAGGTGATTCAGACTGTTTTAAACAAAGAGAACAGGTCCTGGGAAGCCCCGGTAAGCTGGGTCATTACCCTGTTACGGCTGGCATTGAAGGAGAACTTCTTTAGATTTGATGACCAGCTCTATTTACAAGTCCACGGAACATCTACGGGTAGTACATGTGCTCCTAGCATAGCATGTCTGTACATGGGGCATTTTGAAGACGAACATATATGGACCCCTAACCCTTTTTCAACCAACATAAAGAAATGGTGGCGGTACATAGATGATGTCCTAGTTGTATGGGAAGGAGATATAACTATACTAGGACAGTTTTACACATGGCTCAACAACCTCAACCCACATCTGAAGTTCACAATGTCCTACGATCAAAACCATATATCTTTCCTAGATATCACGATCAATGCGAGGAACAATGGCATTTTCAGTACCCTGTATACAAAACCCACAGTCAAGAATAGTCTGCTACACTTTAACAGCGCCCACCCATGTGCGTTAAGAGAAAATCTACCAGTGGGTCAGTTCCTACGAATACGTAGGAACTGTTCAGATTTGAAAGAATACAAACTTGAGGCCCAAATCCTGACTGAAAAATTGGCAGAGGTCATATCCAAGAAGGATCATTGAAAAAGCGCAAAAACGATCCCGCAATACCCCACGGGACGTTTTATTGGAGACCCACCGCAAAGAAGAACTTAATACTCTCATCTGCGTTACTACCTTTAATGCATCATCCAATGAGTTCAAAAAAATCATCAACAGGAAATGGCCAATATTAACTTCGAACAAGTTGAAATTTGAAAAACCCATGTTCTCCTTCAAAAGGAATAAAAGCCTGAGGGATACACTGATCCATACAGACCTACGGAAAGTAAAAACCACCTACCAAAGTACCTTATGGAGTCAACCATCTGTTGTTGGTCACTATCCATGTGGGTCATGTGTGGCGTGCGAGTTTACGGAACACACAAAAGAAATTGATTTAGGTATGCATCACAAATGGGAACAGAGATCCCACACCAATTGTAACTCAGAGAGAGTGATTTACGTCATCAAATGCCCTTGTCAACTTTTGTACATAGGTATGACAGGGAGAAAAATAAAAGTTCGCATTAATGAACACAGGAGTACCATCAGAAGATCCATAACAGCTACTAAACTCACTGCACATTACCTTGAGAAAAAACACTCAGACAGCGATCTCTGGTGGTCTGTGATTGAAAAAGTCAAAGGAGATGGTAACATGTCTAAGATCCTTTTAGAACGGGAACAAAGATGGGTCCATAGATTGAAAACCCATATAACCGGTCTCAACGACCACATTCCTTGGAACCAACTTAATAAGAATCGTCAGTAGAGACTTTTCCATCCATGCCAATATGATACATCTCCCCCACCAGGTTGACACATGAGGTCTTTGTTTATGATAACATCCCCCTTTTTCCGTCACGTTCTTTAGTCAGACTTATATATAAATGCCATATGAATTCTCAGGAACCTTATAAAAGAATGAGTCTCCATCTCACGATACGTTCTGTTATATTGGTATTTGGATACACCATTACATATATATATATATAGATTTATATAGATGCACCCTGGGTAATATGGTCAGTGATGTCATCTATGTGGAATTAGCCTTTGTATTTCACATATTCGATTCGACCTCAAAATAACTTTCTTTACACCCCCCTGTTTTCTTGTGTCTATGAATACGAACATAAAATATCCGTAATTTGGTATTTAATATTACTTAACTTCAGAGTTCATACAAACACGAGTTCCGTGAGGTGATGACGAAATGTTAACCCCCCACGGAGTTATGACTGGGGAGTATCCAGAGTAATAAGTCTGTTTATCCAGCACTACCACGCATTAACACCAGAAACTACAAGTCCCATGTTTATTGAGACCACGCATGCGTAGGACCTACTTCCGCAGAGGGCGGCGTCACAGGACCTCGATAGCAACGGAAGCAGCAATTGAAGCCCGCATACAAGCTTTAAAAGTGTGACTACGGCAACGGCAGTGATTCCAAGCTGTGGGAACCCATACCGATTAGGTGTTCATACGGGGCAGGACCCTTGGTGGCGTTAGTAATATGGGCATGTACAGTGCATTGAAGAGTGAAGAGCGAATTGGGGAGAAGTATGTTTACGTACGCTTGCATGACCATTCTACCTCATACCGAGTAAGTGTTTAATCGGGGCAGGACCCTTGGTGGCAAGAGCAATATTGAAGCGTACAGGGCATATAAATGTGAATAGTGAGTTGAGACTTGGTGTGAGTACAAACTGACACGTGACTTTTACACCGGATTTGGCGGGAGTAATACTAGAACATAGAATGCATGGAAAGGTGAAGAACGAGTTGGGACATAGTGTGATCACGAATCAATGCGTGACCGTTATACCTCACTGTTGTTTCCTTTTTCTTTGCTTCTCTTCACATATCTCGGCCTCTATTACTGGATTGGATTATGATCGGCTATTTTCCGAACACCTGGGTCATCTAACCGGGAACTTAACGGTTGAATGTATTTGTTTGGCATGAATACACAGTGTGTGACTACAGGGCTACCCTGAGTGTAGCAGTCCCACATGACGTTTACCCTCTCCTAAATTAGGGTAAGCATATACCATATGATTACAGTGAGAGTGTATTCGTGACATATATACGAGTAGGGAGTTGTGTGTTTTAATTTCGTGTCTGTACACCGGAAGTTCGACTGTTGAGTCTTTGGTCTTATAAACACACGCAAATGGATGTGTGAGATTTGGATGCGGTAATTTTTCCGCCACTTTGATAATCAGACACCATAATTATGAGTGCCTATAGAATTCGGAAAATTCCGCTACACAAACTAGATATACGCCAAATTGCTGTGTGTCACATTAGTGAATGGTTATGCCTAAAAATCACGCGCACATTCTATTTTGGTGGTTTCACGTATGATGATGTGGAAAAGGCAGAGACGTACACATTGCAAATGGTGGTATGTCTCCTTACCGAAAAGAATTGACGCGTTTTTATATGTTGTTTGTCATTTTTCTGTTTCTCACAGATGGAGTGATTTCAATGGCGGAATGACATTATAATAAGGAGCAGCTATCTGCCCTTAACATACAATAGTGTAGGGAATTTCTTTCTTTTTTCCCTAATTTCACAGGGGGCACAAGCCCTGATGAATGTCCGTGCACCCTTTACGGGGCATTAAGGACAGAAACATGTTTGCAATAGGGTCCTAGGACCATAATAACCCTAGAAAACCCTTATCTTTATCATATTTTTAACATCAGTGCCAAACCCAAGAATAAAGGGATACTGGGGTTTGACGCCAATTTTTAATCTTTATACCCCCTGGCCAAAAAAACGTCTCATCAAGTGCTCCCTAAAATATATTGGTCGAGCCCACCATGACCGTTAGACGTTGGGGTGTCCCAATGATGAAGCATGACACCACTAGGGTGTGTGAGGGAATATAACAACAAAAGGACTTGCTTCCTTCCCCACGCCTAGGTGGTGTTATTTTCTTCAAATAGGGCATACCAACACTTGTACTGATAGCAAAAAAGTTCTTCTTTTGCCTACTGGTCCACTTTTGGAGTACCTATAGTGATATAGGGTATCCATGTCATCCTTTGCAGCTACCTTGGTGTGTCTAGCTCAACTATTTGTGTACATCTCTCTGTGAGCATTTAATTACCATGGTCACATCTGTGGCTTGCACCCCTGCACATATAATGTGCTTCTCATTGTCCAAATTGTCACTTGCACATACTTCGTGCTCATCACTACTGGCCCTACAGGTGTGGGCATCATTGTAATAGGAGAAACTTGGTCCTCTGTGCAACTTGCTAGACATATGTTTGGGCTATTTGCAGCTGACTTAGGGGTGACTCCCGTACCCAGGCTGTTGTGACCATTGCCTTCATTGTGTGGTAATTGATGGCTGACTGACCAAGTGTTCTGCGGACATGAGTGGGTCTTGCAGTGAATATGTTTGGCACAGCTGTGCTAACACAGGAGTTGTGTCCCCTCAAGTTAGTGTGTTGTCCAGTGACATGGCCTGGGCCCATGGTGTGTGTTGTATGTGCATGTGTGTGTGTGTCCACATCCCTGTTCATACACAGACAGTGTTCCCTTGATATGTTCCTGTTGTTGATGCTTGCTGAGTGGTACTGGGTTAATCCCACTACTTTTCCAATGGGCTACCAGATGTGTGGGTGCATGACTCACTACTGTTAATTGGTGTATCATCATTGTGATCAGTTCTGAGTGGTGCTGATGTTGTCAGACACAGATGGGACACAGTGAGGGTTCCTCAAGGCACTTGTTTGTTCGCAATATCATGTAGTTGTCCCTAGGTGGAAGTTTTCAGTGATTGAGACATTTGTATGTGTGTGTGACTGCTCCCACTTGTCGGGTTCACGGCAGCGATGCTGGCAGGTGTCAGCATGGGTGCCTTGGGTTCCTCCTTGGCATCTGCATAGTGCTGGGACTGTGGCAGGGATTGTGAAGGTCACATGAGCTTTGAGGTCATGGCCATGTACCGCATACTGTGCAGTGTGTCTGTCACTCCCCAGGGTTGTAAACAGTCCTTGTGTGATGTGTGTGTGCACCTTAGTTCCTGCCAACATTCCTGTGTTTGTCATGTGGGCATGTGCAATGTCACCTGTCCATGTGGGCTTCACAGATACACATTGTTGCAGTTAAGGTGTGTGGTGTTGATGGTGGACTGATGTGAATGTTTGCATGGATGGTCCCCTAGCTCCCGTTTGTCCATGGATGAGGGGCCATGCTGAGTGATTTGTGTTGTGTATGTGTGATGTACGTTTGTGGCACAGGACACATGTCTGGGTTTCCCAGTTTGTACGACATCTGCCTTTGTCATCACAGAGGAGGTGTCATGTATGCTTTTGTCACCCCAATGTCTTGTCCTTGGGGATTGTGCTGTTGTGTGTCAGTCTCTTGCTGTGTTAGTTGGTGTTCATTCCAGCTAGTGTCACATGTGTCTGTTGTGCTTCCTCTCATCTCCCAACGTCTGATTGCCCACTGAGGGTGTCCCAATGATGGTTTACTTTTGTATGGCACTGTGTCCACATCTGTGTCACTGTGGTTCAGCCCCTCTCATGTGTTGTGTAGTTGCCTGGGGATACTGTGACACACACACACACACACATGTTGTGTCCGATGTGCAGTGTGAGTTTGCCTGTTTGTGTTTGTGCATCTGCACCAGTGCATTGGTATTGCTGTTGTGGGCCTTTGTCTGGATGCTGTTTCTGTGATTTTGCATGCTGTCCCTGTGAGTCATTTCACATCATTGTGCACATTCATCCTGGTTGTTGGGTGCCATTGCTGGCATGGAATGTGAGTTAGTGAGCTGACACCTACAGTCTACACATGTTGTTTTGATGGGTGTGTCTATTTTCGAGATGTGTGCATGCTTGTTGATAGTCACTTCTGCTGTTGTGTCATTGTACGCTGTGTGCATTGTCAGCCCCCATGTGTGGTGCTTGTCTGCACATGGCCGAGATTGTTATGTTTTCACAGCACTATTTGCCTTGCCACATCTCTGTGTGTATGGGACACAACCACTAGTTTGCCCCAGAAGTGTTTGATGTGTTGGGATCAGGGATCATACATGCTGTTTGTTATTTGCAGCTTTAACCATGATGACACTTACCTTTTAGTCACTGTGTTGAGGGGGGTTTGGTCCCCATCACCACAATGCTCCACATCTGCTGCATTTTGTGAGCCCCCACTTGACTTCTGTTCTACACAGTGAGGGGGTGATATTTTTACATTGCCACATGCTATGGTGATGCTTGCCTTGTGGATGTCACACTCATGTGTTGGTCACACATGTGCTGTTACTTACATTGTATGCTCGTAGCCATATTCACTGTTGTGGGCATTTGTCACAGACTACACACTGTTGTCATGATGTCATGGGGGATGTATTTTGCGGACATACCTGATGTTTGCGTATGCTGGATGTGTTGTGCATCACCCATACTATGACTGGGGGTGGCAAGGGTGATGTGCAACAGTTCCCCTGTGAGTGGGGGTGGCAGGGGTGATGGGCAACAGGTCCCCTATGGCTGGGTGTGGGTGGCAGGGGTGAAGGGCAACATAAGGCCTGTGACTAGGGGTGGCAGGGGTGATGGGAAACATAAGCTCTGTGAGTGGGTGTGGCAGGGGTGATGGGCACCAGGTCCCCTGAGAGTGGGGGTGGCAGGGGTGATGGGCAACAGGTCCACTATGGGTGGGGGTGGCAGGGGTGATGGGCAACATAAGCCCTGTGAGTGGGGGTGGCAGGGGTAATGGGCAACAGGTCCCCTGTGAGTGGGGGTGGCAGGGGTGATGGGCAACAGGTCCACTATGGGTGTGGGTGGCAGTGGTGATGGGCATCATAAGCCCTGTGAGTGGGGGTGGCAGGGGTGATGGGAAACATAAGCCCTGTGAGTGGGGGTGGCAGGGGTGATGGGCACCAGGTCCCCTGTGAGTGGGGGTGGCAGGTGTCATTGGCAACAGGTCCACTATGGGTGGGGGTGGCAGGGGTGATGGGCAACATAAGCCCTGTGAGTGGCAGGGGTAATGGGCAACAGGTCCCCTGTGAGTGGGGGTGGCAGGGGTGATGGGCAACATAAGCCCTGTGAGTGGGGGTGGCAGGGGTAATGGGCAACAGGTCCCCTGTGAGTGGGGGTGGGAGGGGTGATGGGCAACAGGTCCACTATGGGTGTGGGTGGCAGGGGTGATGGGCAACATAAGCCCTGTGAGTGGGGGTGGCAGGGGTGATGGGCAACAGGTCCCCTGTGAGTGGGGGTGGCAGGGGTGATGGGCAACAGGTCCACTATGGGTGGGGATGGCAGGGGTGATGGGCAACATAAGCCCTGTGAGTGGGGGTGGCAGGGGTAATGTGCAACAGGTCCCCTGTGAGTGGGGGTGGCAGGTGTGATGGGCAACATAAGCCCTGTGAGTGGGGGTGGCAGGGGTAATGGGCAACAGGTCCCCTGTGAGTGGGGGTGGCAGGGGTGATGGGCAACAGGTCTACTATGGGTGTGGGTGGCAGGGGTGATGGGCATCATAAGCCCTGTGAGTGGAGGTGGCAGGGGTGATGGGCAACAGGTCCCCTGTGAGTGGGGATGGCAGGGGTGATGGGCAACATAATCCCTGTGAGTGGGGGTGGCAGGGGTGATGGGCAACAGGTCCCCTGTGAGTGGGGATGGCAGGGGTAATGGGCAACATGCCCCCTATGGGTGGGGGTGTTAGTGGTGCTGGCCATGCAACCCCTATGGTGGGCTGTTGTTATTGGCCAGGATATGTATCCACTGTGTGTGTGTGCCATTTTGCGGGCACATGTTTGTTTATGTGGTAGGTGTCTGACTTACCGCCTGCTCCGTCGTCGTCGGTTCCTGATCCGGTCATAGATGTAGAGTACTGGTATGACCTGCGCGATGGGATTCATGATGTGTTAGTGTCGTACATGCTGCTTGTTGCTCCGTCTCATACCCGCTGCAAGCTGTTCCGTCTCGTAGCCGTGTATTGATTTGTGGCACGAATCGTAGCTGATATGCTTGTTTTCCGGATGCCGTACGTGACGACCCGTCCGGCGCGTAGGAAGTACGCATCGTACTTGTCATGCTGGAAACTGCTATGGATACTGCTTCTGGGCGACACGGTTCCTCTTTGGGAGTTACGGCTCGGACGGAGAATGGGGCTTGAATCACAGCCTACGTGCCGGTTGTGTTTTTGGCAGTTATGCGCATCGTACTTACTCTACAGGAAGGATCGGCTCCGGGTACGTGTCAGTCGCAGGGTAAGGCTACGGACAGCTGTCCGACCGGCCATCGGAATCGGCCCCTGTGTGCAAATTGCATATCCAGGTTTGCAAACAGGTCTTAGTACACCACACTCTTCGGGGCATATTTACAGGCCCCTATCGCCACGATAACGTGGTTTAATGCTGCCTTGTAAATAAGGAACCATTTCACGCTATACTTAGCGTGAAATGCATAGGCAATGGGTGTTGCAGTGGGTGTTCCGCCGCATTGATTTTGATGCTGCTCTGTATTTACATGAGTGCCGTAAATATGGGGTAGCGCCAAAATTTAGACCAGGAAAACCTAGTCTTAACAGAGCACAACGAGGAGAAATGTTTTATTTCTTCTCGTTTGTGCTGTTTTTATGTGTGTTGCATTGTGCACCACACATAAAAACAGTAAAACGCCATGCATGATTATTTATGTGCAGGAATGTGTCCCTTCCTGCACATAAACAATCATTTTAAAAATGATGTGATGCAACTTCTATGTGTGTTGCAAAAAGTAGCACATATAGGAATTACAAATAGCCATTTAAGATTGTTTATGTGCAAGAAGGGACACCTTCCTGCACATAAACAATCATTCATCACAATGCAGTGCAAGGGTGCATGCGTTTGTTTTAGGCAGCTACATTCAGCGAGCACAGGGGGAAATGCAGGGCTGCACTGTATTGTTGTAAATATGGTGCAGCTCTGCATTTTAGAAGTGGCGGAACACAACGTTAATCCAAGAAGGCTAACACACACTCTGTCACTTCTTTGTAAATACCCCCTTCATTTTAATTTTGTATTGGAGTGCAGGATGTTTTCAGTGGGATAAAGCTAAAAAAAAAAAGCTTAACTTTAAGTTAAAATGCAAGTCTTCCTTCTAAATTGGGAAGTGATGGTCTATTTATTTCACTATTGTGTATTTCCTCCTGCCAATCCGTTTGTTAAGTGTGGGCGTCAAATTACGTTCCGTTCGTGGAATTTGCGATATTTTGACATTTTCGCGTTCTGCGTACAATGCGAAAATGCCCAAATTTCCACGATTCGCAGCGTTGCGAAGATTTTTTTCATGTTCGTGCTTTGAAAATGTGTTCCCGTGCGTGCGATCGCCTTACCGGGAACCCCGCGTTTGCCGACGAGTTTTCCAATCCGTTTGTGTGCTCCACGAGATGTTGATAGCAGGTTGCACTATCCCTTGAGAGTTCGCGATCGCAATCACGTCATTCGCCTCGCCATCAGACACCGCGAGAGTCTGAGATCGCGAACACGTCAATCTCCACCGCGACAGAGAGCATGAGATCGCCAACACCTCATTTTGGACGCGCCATCGACATTCGGCAGAAGTGTGGTGAAGCTCGCGATCGCGAACACGCCAAATTTTCAATCTGGAGAAGAATATTATCTCTAGCAGCATAAAGCCTTCTGTAAATGATTATTTGGATGAAAAAAACTCCTCAGATTGACATTTGGCTGTCCTTTTTTGTGCAAGGAGTCCTTTTTTTTAAAAAAACTTTGGGGGGGGGGAGAGGGAGGAAGTGCCACAGAGTCTCCAACTTCCTGTTCCTGTCCAGCAGACTCCTCCCAGCGCTTTGTCCATCTCCTGTTCATTCTGCCTTTGGATTTTGAGCTGGAAATATCACTCTTTGTGTCTGCTGCATCATTATCATTGGATTTGGGGGCTTTTGAATTTGATATTTTTCAAGTAAGTTGGTGTTGTGTCTGTTTGATTGAGGGCATTGCAGTTGCTGCAACTACAATTTTGGTACTTATCATTCTTTTTTTTTTTTAATTGTTGGGGGTAGCCAGTAGGCCCAGAGCTAGTCATGAGTGGGTGCATGATGAAGCAACTGTTCCTTTGGTGTGTGTTGAATGTTTTTCAAACATCATTTAGGGCATGTATGGCATTAGATGGAGTTGGAAAATGTGTTTTTGGGGGGTATTTCTGTTTTTGGGTATGTGTTAAAGAAATGCCTTTGTTGTGTGTCCCTGGTGTGTTGGTGTGCACCCTGCAGACCTTGTTTTGCCCTGTGGATTTTCGTTTTTGCATTTTATTGCATTTAAAAGGCAAAGCAGTGTGGTTTAGCATGCATCTTTTGCCTGGCTTCTTTTATAGGCCTTTTGTCAGTTCATTGTTTCCCAGGCCTCCTGCTTGTTGCTTGTGATTTGTGAGTGTCCATGTGGCTGGTGGCCTTTTCTGGTGGGAGTTATTAGTGTGCTGCTTTTGCCATATATAGGCCTGCATGGTATTCCTTGTGGCCTAGGCTTCTTGTTGTGGGCCTGGCCATGAGGCTGGCGGCTATTTTGAAGGCAGGCAGTGTGCTTTTTGCAATAGGCCTGCATTGTCTGTCTTCTGTTTCTTGTAGTTGGGTGGGCCTGGCCATGTGGCTGGTGGCCATTTTGAAGCCTAGGCCTGCAAGCCACAACAACAAATGCAACATTTCACGAATGTTCTTCTCCTGGCTTATTTGCTTTTAGGTGTACAAAAAGACAGAGGAGGAGGTAACTATCAACATCATCCGTTGTACTGCCAGACAGAAGTCCTGCTGCGCACTGCATCACGTCCACGTGTGACCACAGACATCTCTGCAACTTGTGCACCTGCGTCCTGCCTGACATCTGAAGAAGATGGCCACAAAGAAAGGCACTAGGTCCTCCAGTACCAAGAAATTTGCCGGTGAGAAGAAGAAGGAACAGAAAAAGGAAGAGGCACTAACCACGACTGGTGTGCCAGCAAATGTGTTTTTTGGGACAAAAACAATTACGCCTGCAGCAGCGTTGTCCGGGAACCTAGCTGGGAGCAGCACCTCCGCACCAGCGGGACAACCCCACCAACCTAGGCCCAAACCCATGAGTGTCGCAGAGGTAGCCAGTCTATTAACGAGCAGCGATGTTGAAATGTCATTATAGCAAAGAAGTACACAATCAACGTAGGCGGAAACTCAGCAGATAAGTGTGCAGCAGCAGGTGCAGCCGCAAGAACAGCAGCAGCCGCAAGAACAACAGCAGCCGCATGAACAGCAGCAGCCGCAAGAACAGCAGCAGCCGCAAGAACAGCAGCCGCCGCAAGAACAGCAGCCGCCGCAAGAACAGCAGCCGCCGCAAGAACAGCAGCCGCCGCAAGAACAGCAGCCGCCACAAGAACAGCAGCAGCCACAACAACAGCTACAATAACAGCCCACAATAGTAGTTGTTCCTCCTGAAGTAGGGGCATTTCAGGAAATCGAGCTTCCAGCAGACAAAGTGGAGCAAACCACTGTTTCAGAAGTTCCATTGTCTTCCAGACCCCCAGCAAGGAAAAGGAGGGCTAGTCCATCATCTTCTTCTTCAAGCCCCGCTTATGATGATCTTGATGCCACTTGGAATCCACCAGCTTAGTTTGAGAGTGATGCACGCCACGAGACAAGGCTAGTGAAAAGGAAAGTTCCAGAAAGCCTTAGAGTTATGGAGGTAGATGTATAAGAGGGGGTGATGATGATGATGATGAGCCAGTCATCACGGACATCACTCCCGGCCCAAAGGAGATGGAGACCAACACTATTACCCTATCCAAAATGGCTGCAAGGGATGTAGCACGGATACCACCAACATCGGTAATACCACCACGACCTCCAGCTTCCAATTTTTATTTGCAAAGGAAAGGCAGGGACATACATCCAGCTCAACCACCACCTCAGTAGGTAGTGGTAGAAGTCACGGTGTAGCTCCACAGAGTCACATTCCAAGCACACCCTCCAGTTCATCTGGTATTGAAAGTGGCACATCCAGCAGCCCCAGAAAGTTCTCCTCCCCAGTTTGGAAGAGAACATTGCCATATGCTCAATTTGTCGACATGCTGTTAGGCGGGGTATGCTTGGTACAAACTTTGGTACTAGAGGCCAAACAAGTCATCTCAAAATACACCATACTATTGTGTGGGAGGCTCACCTACTTCGCTTAGAACAAAGTAAAACTCAACCCATTGTTGTTGTGCATTAAGAATCAGGGGACGATATTATCGTGGTGGAAGGTGAACAAGAGGGAGACATTTCTAGCCCTGTCCCCAGTAGTGTAGTGGTACCGCGCACATCCTCAGCAACATCTCAGTGGCACCGCAGTGAGTCAGAGTAAGGCTGAGACACCAAGGCGACTGAGTAGTACTGCAATGAAACAAAGTGCGTCGTTGAGCCTAACTGGGTTAAAGAAAACAAGTGCACCACAAAGGACAATAATCCAACCTAGCATTGACAGCATGCTTAGGTTGAAGAGGCAGTACCAACGCAACCACCCAACGGCACGATTGTACAATGCGAAGCTGGCTAAAATGTTAGCGCTGGACCTTCTCCCTTTTTCATTTGTGGAAGGGGTGGGTTTCCTTGAATTTGTGTCAACCATCTACCCTAAATGGAAGATCCCCAGCCGGTGCTATTTCGCAAGAGTTGCTGTTCCAGCACTACATCATGATGTGCTGGAATTGGTTGGACAAGCTTTGCAGCAGAGTTCTGTTCACAATATCCACCTGACAACAGACATGTGGACAAGTTTCCAAGCCACTGATTATATGTGCATCACTGCACACTGGGTCTCTTTTGTGGGGGTTAGAGATAAGCTATCTGAAGTAGGTGCTGTTGACACAGCTGAGATTTTTAAAGCTACTTGAAAACATGCAACTGTATCCATGTTCACCATGGAGAAATCTCATACTGCTGTAAACATATTGGAAGAGTTTCACAGCAAGGTTTTTGAATGGCTGCGCCCAAGAGGGCTTTAGATTTATTTTGTTTCCACAGATAATGGCAGTAATGTACTTATGGCCATGGAGCTTGGTTCCTATTTCAGGGTTCCGTGTTAGGCGCACTGCATTAACATTATAGTTCAAGACTTTCTGAAAAAAGAAGCCATAGTCAGCAACTTACTGACCACCTGCCGAAGAATATGCACAAATTTCAGCCATTCTTTTAATGCTCGGAAGCAGCTGAGGATCATTCAACGTGACCATAGAATGCCAGTCAAAGCACTCATCCAGGAGGTGGCAACACGTTGGAACTCAACTTATTATATGCTTGACCGTCTGTTTGAGCAGTACAGGCCAATCAATGAATATGTCATGCGAAGAGGAGATGCTACTGTGAAAGGCATGACCCTTCAGATGGACCAATGGTGCCTAGTTAAATGCCTGACTGAGATGCTTCTTCCATTCGAGGTCTTCACACGTGAAGTAAGCAAGGAGGACTGTACTATGGGCCAAGCTATCCCATTGTTGCAAATGCTAGAGCATCAGCTGAAGGAGGTGTCTGAAGCATATAAAGGTGTAGAGGAAAAAAAGAAGGACGTGAGATGGTGGAGAGCTTAGCCCGTCGCTTAGCTGACAATACAAGGGTGCAAAAAAAGATTTTGTCACAAAAACATTTAATTTGCGCCACAATTCTGGATCCACGGACAAAATGGCCACTGAAGACATTAATTCCTTTTTCAGACATGGATGTTGCCCGGTACAAAACTTGGATAGCTGAGTCAGCGAGTAATTTGGAAAATGAACAGCTGCTAATTAAAAGTCCGCTAGATGAACCCACAAGAACTACTGCAGCAGGGCATCCGGCGTCAAGTTCAACTTCAGAGCCTGAGGGCAGTGCGTTTGGCGCAGAACACTCACCAACACTATCGACAACAGCAAGAACTGGATCATTAGGCCCAGTAAAATCGTTAAACGATTGGTATTTACAGCAAGGCATTGGTAAATCCAGTGCTGATGCAACGAGAAAAGAGCCCGAAAAACGTTTAGCACCCCTGTACATTAAGCGAATGGTCCAGGCCTATCTGGACGACCCAACAGAGGTGTACATTGATCAAAACCCATTGCGGTATTGGTATGGAAAAGGGGCCAATGGCCACTGCTCAGCAGGCTGCTGATAAACTATATGGCTTGCCCTGTCGCAAGTGTCTCTTCTGAACGTGTTTTCAGTGCTGCTGGTTCCATTGTAACAGTGAGAAGAACCAGTCTCTCACCCAAAAACGTGGAGAGCTAAACCATGATCAAAATGAATCAGCACTTTATACCACGAATTACACAATACATGAATCAAGGGAGGACGATGAGGACAGCGGCTCAGGTGACGGAAGTGGTGTGTTAGATGATGATTACCTACTTCTGGTTGAACCCCCAGAGTTTGAGGACGAGCTATACTTCCCTGACAATTAGGCTTGCAGTTTTTACTGTCTTCCTCCCTTATTTTCTTTTATTTGTGTGTCTATCTTTCTGGTTAGAAACTTTGAATCACAACAAATCCATCATCACCGTCTTCTACTCGTTTTATCGCCATATACGAGTTTCAGCTGTCTGCATTTCATAGTACACTCCTCCGAATCCTGCTCCTCCATCCTCCGAATCCTGCTCCTCCATCCTCCTGAATCTCCCTAAATCCATTGCCCTCAAGAAGATAGATGATGATTGGGTGATACAAAATAGAAGAAAAAGAAAATCTTTCCTTGTCCCTCCAAAAGATGCGGAACATGATTGATGAGGACTACTATAGCTATCCTCCTTTCTGATGTGAGAGAGACTGCCCATTAACTGAAGATGAGAAGGAACAGCTAATGAATGATGCCATACATTGGACGCTGACTGAGTGATTTTGTTGTTGTTTTTTGTTGTGCATGAAGTTACTTCATTGTGTACTATATGTAATAATATACACACTAAAAGTAACTCAAGGCACTCTTTCCCTTCTTGTATTTTTTAATAACAAATGTGTACTTCTACTGCAGGCCGATACATTGCATTTTGAATATAGAAAGGGGACTTAATCTGCACACTGAGTAGGACAACACCATGATGATGGCGAGAGAGACGGCCCCTTCACTTAAGATGAGAAGGAACAGGTAATGAATGGTATGCATTGGACACCGACTCTGAGTGATTGGTGTTTATGTTTTTGTTGTTTGTTGTACATGAAGGGAAGTCAAAGTGTACTAGTGTTTACTCTACACACTAACAGTGACTCAAGACAATATTTCCAGTCTTATTGTTTAATAACAAAATTGTACTTGTACTGCAGGCCGATCCATTGCATTTTTGAATATGGAATCTGGACTTACTCGGTACACTGCAGACTGAGTTGAACAACACCATCATGATGACCACAGTGACATAGTACCTTGACAGTCACTCAGTACAAGGATCGGAGATGATTGATGGAATAAGTCAGGGCGTTTCATGAGTGGCATAAAAGGTAAACAAGTAAACAACAACCACAGCAGACCTAAATGTCTATGTAGCGGGGGAGTTGAGTTTAGCGGTGGTATGACTGCGGTGCATTGATTTAGTCACTTAAATTGTAAAATGCTATTTTGCTGGACATGTGCTTTGTTCAACTCTTTCAAAAAATGTACGCTAAATGGAAGATGTGCAAAGGGTGCCGTCACCGTGGGCCTGCTCTGTCCTGTTGGTGTTGTAGGTTGTCTGGAAACAGACTAGAGTAGAGAAGATGCATCAATGCCGCCTCGGAAAGTGTTCTTGTTGCACTACACCATAACTTGTGCATTTTTTTCAACTTGGTTTCTCAATATCCCTTTTGTTTTTCCATCTACAATTGCAGGCTGGGCCTTACCCTGTGCTATACTTGGGAAAACAATGCACACTTACCTTACCAATTCAATTCAAATATACTTTATTCGGTATCCAACAATACCATAAAAGTGCAGAACAGTTATTTAAAAACACAATCGATAAAACACTACATTTGTTTAAATACTTAATAAAATTATGTACGGATATCAGTGCAAGACATCGTAAGAATACTACTAGGTCAGACTAACAATTATTTTAAATGAAGGCCCACGTCACAGTAAAAAGCAAGGATATGGGTTACCGGACCGAAACAACAATAAGTCCATCCTGAGAAGGGGGCATTTACCCCCGATCACAACGAAAATAATTCATCTGTATTAAAAAGAAAAAAAACCCAACTATATAAAACAGCATACAGAACCACCCAAATACCGGAAGAGGAATTTCATAACCCAATTCAGCAGCCTGAATCTATCGTATTTCTTAATCACACTTACCTTACCAATGAATCTACATCTGCCAGGCAGGCAGTGGTGACACCCAAGATTGATGGACGGAGCATCCATGGAAGGGAGGACCAAGAGGAATGCCGAGATTCAACTTCCCATTTCACCAGGATAACACAGTAACAGTATCAACTTTCATCATCTTTTAAATAATTTGATTCATTTTTTTGTCTACAATCATTACAACAGTGTGTTCTTGTTATTATTATTATCATTAGGTTTGCTCTCTGTTTATAATTCATCCCTACAGATATTTTAAAATTTTCTTTGCTATCTGTAAAAGTAAGCCCGGTAACATGAACACAAACTGTATGTAATCCGGGTCTCCTTATCATCATCATGCATGCATTTCCTTTATGGTAGTCTACAAAGATTCTGTCGTTTGTTGTTTGTCCATGCGTACTGTTTTTCTTTCTCAAACCTTTCCCCAAAAACCCCTTCCCAACCATTCAACAAACCCTAACCCTCTTCTCCCGGGCTGTGTGACTTATTGAGGTGTGACTAAATTAAATGTACACCAATAATTTATCAAACGCTTGTTGGGGCGGATGTGGCAAAAGCAACAGTACTACAATTTCAAGGCAGGGCGGAGATCTTCTTCTGCTTGCCCACTCATGAGCAGTATACTTGTGAGGTAATTTTTAACCAAAGGAACCTAATACATCAGCATTAGTTGCCGGCATCGATTGGATTAATGGATTTGTTGTCATCCTCCTACACAGCACTAACAGTTACGCTTGTGTCCAGTGTACTGTAGGCCTAGTCAAGTGACTCGACACAACTAGAGTTTATAATTCTGTGTACTACTAGGCTATCCCCACCACCATTATGTTTTGTTGTATTTTTGCATATTATTGTTTGACAGTAAGTTCTGTACTGTACTTCATTCTACTACTCCTCTAAGAGTCTCTCTCAGGCTACTGACTGTCTGATTTTCTTTTTTTGCAAATGCTGCTGTCAGTGTCTACTACTACTACTACCACCACAACCATGGCATGTTAGGAAAGAAAACCCTCATCACCATGCAGCCATCGCTGTGCCTAAGTTAAACATCAAGCAAAGGTAAGAGAAGTTTGGGGAAGGCATAATTAATAATGGACTTGTTTTCATTAACCTAAGTAGTGCCACGGGCCGATCTAATCGGCCCTATGTTAAAAGCGAAAGTGCTCAGGCCGATCAGATCGGCCCAGGAGCTGACACTCATTTGGGAGGGGTTTATTTCCTGTTATGCCTTTTAAAACTGGAAACTAACCTCTAATTGCACTCAAGGACATCTCCCTCTTTCTTCGCAATAGCTGTATTTTTCCATATTCTGTCCGAATTGCAGCTATTTCGGTTTGTAAACGTTGCGGCGAAATCATGTTTACAGAATAGAAGAATCCAGTCTGCTGAAAGCTGCACAGGTCGTTCTCCACCATTAGAGGGCGCAGATAGCTCAGAGACATTGCTCTAATCTGCCGTCAGCCCCAGAGACAGTACAGCCAGTGTGGACACGTGACTTGCCTGAATCGTTTTGGGTTTGAACTGCAGACACCCTGCGCAGGTACGGCTCATTTATTTCCTAAATAAAACATTCACTTCACGTTTGAATCTTGGGTGATGACATGTGTGTTCGCCTTCGTTTTTCATTCCGCCAAATACTTTCACCCTTACTCCCATTTCTGTTATTATTATGTGGTCAGTCCGCTGCTCCATGAGTACAGCTGCCTTTTTCCCAATTGTTTCTGCCTCCGGCTACGTAAGTAAAATTCAACCCATAGAGCCTTTTTCTGTGTTTGGGCTGTTAGAACAATTTTGCTAAGTTCCAACTAACCTGCTGCCTTCCAAGCCAGTAGCACTGCACCATGGTTCTTTCAAAAGGCACAGGCCCGCGCCTCCCCTCTGAATTGATTCTAACAGCCCACACACAGAACAAGCATTTACAATGCAATGGTCTCGTCCTTTGCATAAATTGGAGCTATTGGTATTGTAAATGAAAACAGATAAATAAATGGCATAGTCATTTACAATGCCAATAGCTTTAGCTCTCGCAAAGGCCAGACCTATTGCATTTATACACACACACACAAACAAACACACCGAGCCCCACACACACAATCCTTTGGTGAATATGTCGTGTTGGAAGGGGTCCACAGGGGGCACAGCGGCGGGGAAACGAGTGGGACAGAGGGCAGAAGGGCACAGAAAAACGAGAGGAACAGAGGGCAGAAAGGCACAAAAAACGAGTGGCACAGAGGGCAGAAGGGCACAAAAAAACGACTGGAACAGAGGGCACAAACAACGAGAGGAGCAGAGGGCAGAAAGGCACAAAAAAAAAGAGGGAAACGAGTGGAACAGAGGACAGAAAGGCACAAAAAAAGAGTGGAAAACGAGTGGCACAGAGGGCAGAAAGGCACAAAAACGAGTGGCACAGAGGGCAGAAGGGCACAAAAACGAGTGGCACAGAGGGCAGAAGGGCACAAAAGACGAGAGGAGCAGAGGGCAGAAAGGCACAAAAAAAAGAGGGAAACGAGTGCAACAGAGGACAGAAAGGCACAAAAAAAAGAGTGGAAAACGAGTGGAACAGAGGACAGAAAGGCACAAAAAAAGAGTGGAAAACGAGTGGCACAGAGGGCAGAAAGGCACAAAAACGAGTGGCACAGAGGGCAGAAGGGCACAAAAGACGAGAGGAGCAGAGGGCAGAAAGGCACAAAAAAACGAGTGGAACAGAGGGCAGAAGGGCACAAAAACGAGAGGAGCAGAGGGCAGAAAGGCACTAAAAAACGAGTGGAACAGAGGGCAGAAGGGCACAAAAACGAGAGGAGCAGAGGGCAGAAAGGAATAAAAAAAAGAGGGAAAACGAGTGGAACAGAGGACAGAAAGGCACAAAAAAAGAGGGACACACGAGTGGCACAGAGGGCAGAAAGGCACAAAAACGAGTGGCACAGAGGGCAGAAGGGCACAAAAGAGCCACACACCGAGCCACACACACACAATCCTTTGGTGAATATGTAGTGTTGGAAGGGGTCCACAGCGGCGGGGAAACCAGTGGGACAGAGGGCAAAAGGGGCACAAAAGGGAAAAAAAACAAGGGGCACAGAAAAAACGAGAGGAACAGAGGGCAGAAAGGCACAAAACACGAGGGAAAAAACGAGTGGCACAGAGGGCAGAAGGGCACAAAAAACGAGTGGAACAGAGGGCAGAAAAAACGAGAGGAGCAGAGGGCAGAAAGGCACAAAACAAGAGTATGTTGGGGGGGGGTGCAATAAGCAGCAGGAAGGTCCTTCTTTTTTGGGGGTGCGGCTAACAGTTGGGGAAAGGAGTGAGCGGGGGGGGCGGCGGCGGTGGCGAGGTGTGTGCGCGCACGTTAGGCGCGTGCGTGTGTCTGTGTGTGCGGCTGCGCAAGCGCGTCCACAGACCCCGACCCCAATCGCTGCACGTGCCCCGGTCTGTCTCCCTTGAGAGGCATCTCGGCGACAATAGGTCTCGAGAGCGAGACCTAAAAAGGCTCCATGGTTTGAAATTTACTTATGAATGTAGTTTTATTGAACACGTAGCACCAAAGCTCCAGCCCGGAGAGAAAACAATTGGAAATCAGGCAGATGCACACACGGAGCAGGGGACTGACTGAATAATAGTGTCACTGAGCCTGCTACCATTGCACGAGATGTCTGCACAGTGAGTCCGACTACCGCACTACATGTAGCACTGAATAGGCATGACTCAAGCACAAGTGACAGCAACGCATCTACTACTGAGACATTACAGCCGAGCTCCGTGTTTTTTATGTTGGGGCCTCACAGCCTTTGACTTGACTGCTTTCTGGCAGCAAGGAGGATTCAGGGGGCAATGTGGGTGAAGACTGCTCTAAATAAATAACATTAATGCTTTAATTATTCTAAGTTGCCTGTAGCGCTAAGAACTGTGCAGTCACGCAGTCTGACTCTGCTCAGTTTTTTGCTGCCTGCCTTTGACCCACTTTAGTTCTACGACTTTCTAGTTTCTATTTGCTCAAATGGGTGTAATTTTTGATATTATTTATATTTACCTCTTCTAAATTGCTTCATGTTGTCATGAGAATTCATAGTCACTGACCTGAAACCTTGGCTGCTATGTATTATAGTTTCGTCCATTCCGTTCTCTCGTACCCCAGCAGTGACAGTAGGTCATGTAAGCATGGCCCCAATGAAAATAGCATGAGCAGGCAAGTTCCAGAGTTGTATTGAAGTCTAATACATTTGCAGCAGGGGTGGAGGTAGTAATGTGCTTATGGGGCAGCAAAAAATACAGTAATCAGGGGTTGCATCATGAATGAAGCAGGATACACCATACTTTCATTACCTTGAATCATGCTGGCCGGTATTTTTAAAATATTTGTGCTAAAATTCGAGCATCAAAGTGTGCAGTGAATATATTATAAAATATGAAAGGATCAAGCAGCGAAAATGAGGACGGTGATGCATGCATGTGACGCAAGTAATTTTTCATGCACTAATGGGTACATTTCAGTAGGTCGTGCTTTTGCATTCTGACCTCTTCAAACTGAAGATATACTTTGCTATGATTTAATTTTAGTGGTTGTGCAATTAACTTGGCCTGTCTTACCTGACAAGCTTATCAGTAAGAACGATTTATGAGTAAAGATCTCTCTCATGAAATGAAAACACAATTTTCTGCTTCCTAACTGGTATTTCCTATAAAGCAGCTTTACAAAAGAAAGGCTCAAGGTTGAAAGCTGTGGTTTCACACTTTTCTAAGTTGTGCCATGTACATGTTTTTGCAGCCTTCAACGGTATGCAACTTGAACACATAGGGAGACAACTAGTTTAAATATTTCATGCAGGATGGATGGAAGGACAAATGCATATGTTTTCAATACTGTGGCCGCGATTTTTAATAGGCTTCAGACTACTTTTGTCGGAAAGAGCTGTACGTTTTTGGTGAATTCAGGTGGTATGTAAGGAGCAGGCACAGTGACATGGTGGACAAGGTTTGAGGGAGAGAGGTGGGCTGGGTAATTACCAGCAGCAATTAAATGTGCTTCAGACTGTCAGAGTCTTGCACCCAGTCATACCAGTTGAGGGATGAAAAAGGCACATGATGCTCAGCCAGTTTCTGAGAAAGCACTTTATGTGTCTATCTCCCTGATGTCACAAGCTGTTATCATTTAGCAGCTCCAAGGGATCTGCTCGTACAAAATATCATGACAAGACCAGTGTGGCTACAGACACCTCGCTCCTATTACCCACTACCTATCATATGAATATGGACATAGGTAGTTGTATGTGAGTTTTTTTTTACTGTGTTAGATGTTATTGTTTTATATCGCATTCATACTACTTTTTTTTGCTGACTAGACACCTAATGCATGCAAAGACACACTAGTATTTACAAACCGAGGCCCAACTGCAGACCACGAAAGCAACTGGCCTCTGTTTACTCTTGAGAAGCTTGGATTCCTAGCCATTTGCAAAAATAGATGCAAGCAACATTTTAATGCACTATTACATATTTAAAATTTGCAAAAGGGCAGCTGGATTTTCCTGCTGCATATTTTCAAATTACGTTTAGCAGTATTATGTTTTTACTTGTGTCAGGCTGGACCTGCACTTTCTCCAGGTTTTCGCAAATGTATTATTGTGGTAGTCGTGCATTTTTGCAAAAATGAAATATCCTCACAGACTAAAATTTGCAGACCTTGTTGGGTTGGAAGGAGCTATGTATTCACAAGGCTGTGTTGTGCAAGAAGGGTTTGGTTAAAAGGTTGGTGGTTTTATCACTCAGGTGAGTTTTTGTGATCTTGAGACTCGCCCCATCAACCTCTTCCTGCCCTTATGCTGAAACAAGCAGAAAGAAGGAGGTGATTCCCATTACAAATAGCACGGTACATACATTGTGAGAGTATTTGAGTATTCATAAGTGTTGCTTTATATGTACTGGTTTGTGATATGTTAGACTGGGTGTTGCTCTCTGTGGATATGTATGTGGATGTCTGTGGTGTTGGTGTCTGAGGTCTTGGTCTTTGTTCTTTTGGGTGTATGAGTGTATCTCTGGGTGTATCGTAGTGTCTTCAGGGCCATTGGGCCACTATTTAGCTGTTTAGGGTGTGTGGTGTGAATATTTTTACCTGGCTGGTGGGGGTGATTGTAGGTGTTTGGGGGGATTTGTAAGAGTATCTTGAATGTTGTAAGCTGGCGCAGATTGAATGTTTGGCAATGTTTTGTGGATGTTTGGTTGTGTTGGGAAAGTTGGCAGAGAGGTAAGCGCATCGACAAAGTGCAAGAAATTAAATCTACATAGTCGTTTTTTTTTAGCATACCAGCCACAGTCCATAAGAAGGCAGTGGTTTTCTTTCCACATATGGTTTTCACTTGCCCTTGCATGACTGGATGCTAGTCAGCCCTGTTTTCTTTCTGGAGGTCCTAGGTTTTCTTTGGCGGGGAACTGCAATTGTAAAAAGTTTTGTTTGAAGAGTTTGTTGGTCATGTTTTTTTCTTGGGTACAGGACACTTTTCCTTTTCTTTTAATCACATTAGTGAGGTTCCAGAAAAAAATATGGAAACATGAGGGTATTTCCTGTGTTTGGGCTTTATTTTTTGAGTGATGCTTTGGAAGTCTGATTTTTTGTGACTGATCTGTTTGCAGTGTTTGGAGTCCTAAAACATTGTGCATTAGTATTCATCCCTAAAATATTTTGCATTAATATTTGTCTGCTGGTTGCTTTTAAAATGTACCATATAAACCCGTGGAAAGTCAGTCACGTTTGATGTGGGGGTGAGAGAGGGTGACCAATGTCTTTTTGGAAGTGATATGATTGCCCTTGGTTTAGCACTACATGGTTTCACTAATACCAACCATGTTCTGCATGAGACTTTCTGATGGGATGCTCTGCCTCTGAAAATGCTACTTACAATCCAACTCTGCATAGTAGGAGGGCGAGTATCAAATAAATGGATGGGTGCGATTTGGGGATTTGTGACTAATAGTATTTATTCATTTTCTTCACATGGTGGAAACTTTACTCATGAGAACACTTTGATGGTGTCTGCGATGAAGGTGAAGAAGATGAACAATCACGTCACGCTGGAAAGACTGTAGGATGTTGCCAAAGAAACATCATTCAGGTAAGTCGGTGACTAGAAGGTATACCAAATCTGTGGACCTCCTGGGAAGCATCTTGGTATACGCTCTAGGAATCCGGATCTAGTTTTTACTCTTTCAACAAGAGGAGCATAGGGTCAGGTTATAGACATATTCTTTTTTCCCTCCTAGGTGGACCAGGAACTTCAACAATAGTCAACTACACGTTTAGCTTAAGGACAGCTTGCAGGTTTATGGCAGCTTGCCTTGAGCTAATGCCCTCACTGAGGTGTTTTTGCTGCCAGCAGAGCCACAGCACCACTTTGTACAGTTGGTTCAAGGCAACCTGCCTCTCGTTTTGCATCTCCTCGATCTGCCATGAATGTTTAGAACAGGGACAGGAGGTAGGCACACTCTCTCTCTTTTTCCCTGTTTAGGTGGACCAGAACTTCGACAACCGTCAACTAGACATGTTTAACCTAGGGACAGCTTGTAGGTACATGCTTTGCAGCTTGCCTTGAGCTAATGCCCTCACTGAAGTGCGTTTATTGGCAGCAGAGCCACAGCACCAATTTGTACAGTTGGTTCAAGGCAACCTAGCTCCTGTTTTGTGTCTCCTGGCTCTGCCATGAATGTTTAGAACAGCGACAGGTTGTAGGCACACTCTCTCTCTTTTTCCCTGTTTAGGTGGACCAGAACTTCGACAACCGTCAACTAGACATGTTTAGCCGAGGGACAGCTTGTAGGTACATGCTTTGCAGCTTGCCTTGAGCTAATGCCCTCACTGAGGTGCGTTTATTGGCAGCAGAGCCACAGCACCACTTTGTACAGTTGGTTCAAGGCAACCTAGCTCCTGTTTTGTGTCTCCTGGCTCTGCCATGAATGTTTAGAACAGGGACAGGTTGTAGGCACACTCTCTCTCTTTTTCCCCGTTTAGGTGGACCAGAACTTCGACAACCGTCAACTAGACATGTTTAGCCTAGGGACAGCTTGTAGGTACATGCTTTGCAGTTTGCCTTGAGCTAATGCCCTCACTGAGGTGCGTTTGCTGCCAGCAGAGCCACAGCACCACTTTGTACAGTTGGTTCAAGGCAACCTGCCTCTCGTTTTGTATCACCTGGCTCTGCCATGAATGTTTAGAACAGGGACAGGTTGTAGGCACACTCTCTCTCTTTTTCCCCTTCTAGGTGGATCAGGCATTTCTACAACCATAAACAACACATGTTTAGCCTAGGGTCAGCTTGTAGGTACATGCATTGAAGTTTGCCTTGAGCTAATGCCCTCATTGAGGTGTGTTTGCTACCAGCAGCAGAGCCACAGCACCACTTTGTACAGTTTGTTCAAGGCAACCTCGCTCTTGTTTTGTATCTCTTCGCTCTCCCATGAATGTTTAGAACAGGGACAGGTTGTAGGCACACTCTCTCTCTTTTTCCCCGTTTAGGTGGACCAGAACTTCAACAACCGTCAACTACACAGGTTTAGCCTAGGGACAGCTTGTAGGTCCATGCTTTGCAGCTTTCCTTGAGGTAATGCCCTCACTGAGGTGCGTTTGCTGCCAGCAGAGCCACAGAACCACTTAGTACAGTTGGTTCAAGGCAACCTCGCTCTTGTTATGTGTCTCCTGACTCTGCCAAGAATGTTATTTTTTTAACATATCTTTATTGCCAGTTTACAACATACATTCCAATCATATATTCATAGCACTCAGCTTTTAAATGGATTAAAGATTTTCTCACCAGTCGGCCTTTTCAGGTCTTTTCCCCATCTTCTAGCTCTAAGACCCATGCGTCTCTGTATGGGGTACCACAGGGCTCGATCCTTAGCCCAGTGCTATTTAATCTCTATGTTAACCCGCTAGCTACAATTGCCGAAGAAGCTGGGTTGTCTATCTTTTCTTATGCGGATAACACCCAGCTAATCTTCTCCTTATCCTCCAACGAGCTATCTAGAGTGAGAGTACAAAAAGACAAGGTGGAGCTGCAGGAGAGGTGAATTGGAGGTACAAGCAAATATGGCGTGTGCTAAAAGAGACTGGTTTGAAAGTTGAGTTACAAGTGGAAAGTAGGTCGTGAAGGGAGACGTGTTTGAACAAGATCGCCTGACAGAGTGGGATCTAGTGGAGTAGAGAGTCAATCATGATTCTGTGCTTTGAGTTAGTGCGCTCAGCTTCACCTGACCTAAATAAACACGATCCTGGCACAAGTACTTTTTGAGCTCTGTTCTGCAACCCTCAGAAGATATGGAAAACCTGAAGCAATTGTGAAAAGATTTTTTGGTGACGTGTTGTGTTAGGGATGCTTGATAGGTATTTTTGGGGACACTATAGCTACCTTTGCTTGATTCTTATCTGGATATGGCTGACAATGCTTTCAACTCAGCTTCGCATGCCACATCACCTCACCACATCACCTGCGACAGCCTCTGAAGGCTGTCGCAGGTGATAAGGCCACCTGTGAACTCTTATGTACCTGAAGCAAACTACTATACCAATCGGTCCAGGGTGATGTTCAATCTGTCTGTGGACGTTTTTGGTGGGAATTGTGACATGTTGCCTGGTGTGGGTGCTTTTTGACACCTGGAGGGAGTTGCATACCTGACTGCTATATTGGATGATATTAAGCAAATTAGAGGGGGGAAGGGGGTGAATAACCTGTCTAAAACCTGGGCATTTAACAATATTGCAAAGAAAGGGTTCTCTGTAGGGATAAATCAAGCAATTCATTTGTCAACAATATTCAACTTGTAGGTATGTCTAAAGCAGTGGGATCTATGGGTGTCTGTTCACATTGGTGTTTGATTGTAGGCATAAGTGAATGGCCCAATGAAAAGGTGTCATCCTCAATCATACTTTGTGTCATTTTGGAAAGTTGGGAAAGTCCTAGAAAAAATAAAGATGCCTTTAAGTTCTGTGTTTAGCTTGTCACCTCTGCAAGTGCTACAAAGACAGAGGTCAAATGTCTGGCTATCTCTTCTGACAAATTGCTGCAGAATTGGTGTTTATATTTCTTTCTCTGACTGCAAAGTGAAAGGAGTTTTCAAAGTGAATTATGTGAAAAAGTGTAGGAAGCTGGCTCCGTATGTGATATTGCCACTAGGTGATAACATGCAGAGAGTCCAAGGGGTCTCCAAGTGTACAGGGCTCAATGTTGAACCCAAAATGTTCTATTAGTGGTAGTGTTAGCAAGCAGCATTAGGCCTAACACAGAGGACTGTAAAACATGTATTGCACAACCATGATCAATAAAGGACATATGACTCAAAAAGAAGATCCACAACAATTTTAGAAAATATACTTTGTTTGTATTTTATTTTAAGACTAAGATCTTCACAATCAGGTAAGTACGTTTATAAATAAAAATACTTTTCACTTTCATAAGTTGACAGACTATTTTCAAAACAGTTCAATATCCCATGGTGAAAACAATATAGCAGTAAAACAGGTAAGTACCACATTTGCAGTTTCAGTCTTCGGGACCAAAGGTCAGCTAGGGCAAAGGGTAAGGAGAGTACCAAAACTGCACCACCAGTGGCACAGGGGCGGCTGGGTGCAGAGGTCAAAGTTGGAGGTTGGTCCAATGCTTTCCAATGGAGACTGGGAGTGCCTAGAGCCACACTGCTTGCAGATAAGTAGATCAGTTGCCGGTTCCAAGCTTTGGGGGTTAGCTCAAGCACAGGGGACTTCAAAGCAGAACCAAACATACACCACCAGGGGCGTAGGGGTTGCCAAGTGCAGGGTGCCAATTAAACGCCAGGCGCCCATTGCTTCTCAATGGAGTTTCTTCTTTTGACAAACAGTTTACAGGTGTGGTACTGGAGGTTGCAGGCGAGAGACCAATGATAGCAGAGTTAAGTAGAGGTGTAGGGGGTCATAGGGGCAGGAAGTATCCAGTCGTAATGCATTAATGACATTGAAAGACTTAGAAAAGTGTAATTAGAGGTCAAAGGTCAACAGACATGATCCCCCGACACCAATTAAACCAATGAAAACGCAAGTATTTATCAAGACAATTACAATAATGCAACACTAGTAACAAATGATCCAAGGGTAATGCAATAACGACCTTGATACACCTAAACAAGTATAAATAGAGGTCAAAGGTCAAAAAGCATAACCTCCTCCAACACAGTAACTAAGGAGGATGTAGGTACTCATATTTACAATTCCAATAATGCCTCACTTGTAATAAATGATCTAACAGTAATGGATTAATGACCATGAAACACTTAGAACAGTGGAAATAGAGGTCAAAGGTCAAATTACATGACCCCCTCCCACCAATTTAATGAACAAAAATGTAAGTACTTATCATTACAATTCAAACACTGCAACACTTGTAAACAATGGTCTCACCATAATGGAATAAACACCTTAAAACACCTACAATGATGGCAAATAGAGGTCAAAGGTCAAATATTGTGACATCTACAATAATTTGAAGAAGGAAAAAAATAGTACTTTGCATGTTGAGTCCAATAATGCCCCACTTGTTGAAATTGATCCAAGGGTAACAGAATAAAGAGAAAAAAGGTTAAAAAAATGTGTATTTAGGGGTCAAAGGTCACGTTTTTTTCACCTCTTATAAAATTTGACTAGTTGACCTGTGAGACCAGACAATGACCTTTCCGAAGATACCTCACTTTGCAAAAACAATTTCACTGTTACAAAGATATATCCTTTGTACACTTCCAGGAGCTACCATTTAGGGTCAAAGGTCAAGGACTGTGACCTTCAGGAGTTATATGCATGAAATCATATGCCAACTATTCACAAAATATGCATCACTAGTGTGCATAAAAGTCAGAAAATACATTTTGAGGTGTTGAACATGTGTCCAATAACAAGACTAAGATCATTATATGAAAAACATCAACAGACGAAACAACATGTCGGCCATTTTGTAGCATGTAAAGTGCTGTGAAAGGCAGCAAAAATATGTATTTTTATATATTTACTAACAGCAGTCTCTGAAACATCCATTTTACTTCTGTGAACCAATTCTGCTAGGCTTATATAAGTTTAGATTCTGCACAACAATAGAAAAACATGAAAAATGTATGTGCCTTATATCTATGTCATTGTATGACAAAGAGCCATAAAAAACACAAAAACAAAATTAAAATCAAAATCTGTCCTATTACCAGGTGAGCAAACAGACTAATAAATATTTCTGCGTATCTGCTTTTGGAAAACACTATTTTTGTTATTACCCTACCAACGCGGTCATTTACTCTTAACATTTTCACAGTCACCTGGCGGCCATCTTGAATTGTGTCATGTGACTTCAGGGTGTTTTATAAATGTAAGTTTTATATATAAAATAATAGCACAAGAAGTACTGAAACCAAAAATATATAGTTTCCCAACATTATAATCATAATTACACAAACTACAGCATGTTGAAGCAAAGCACTCCAAAAAGTCATTAAATGGCTTGGCACTGAAGGATTTTCAATGGGCACTAATATGGTTAATTCAATTTCACACACCCCTTTGAGTCCAGTTGCAGAATGCATCGAGTAGAAGAGACTGACAGTACTAGTAGGACAAGTCACTCAGTGAGGGGTGCCCCATCTATCTGTTTGTGTCATACAAAGTTAGCCAATTATTTAAATCAAACACTGGCTGTGGGTGGCCCTGCACCAGCAAGGAAACAGTGTGATGTAAAACAGTAACCCCACCCAGAAAACATTAACAACATTGTATGTAAAGTAGAAATATATTATTTAATCCCCCAACAAAAATAAACTATGTAAAAAAATCCCACAACACCAGACCCACCCCTCTCCCTAACCCCAACCAATGTCCATAAAGAAAAAGTCCAACATAATGTCTAATTGTCCAAAGAAAACAGAGAACCCAACGCCCGATTCCCACCCACCAAAAGAATAAATAAAAAAGGGGCAATGAACAGGATCTTATGTTCGGCGGGCTCGACTCTGGAGGACACGTACTTTCTCCTCTAGGCAGGCAACACGGCTCTTCAATGTGCGGCAGTTGCATCCACAGGGGGGGCAGCAGTGATGTTAAAGGAGGGGCGGCGGTGGGCAGATGCCAGGCGGTGGCGCCGTACCACTGGAGGGTGGTGGCTGGGGCCCGGGGCACTGGAGGAGGCTGCAGCTGCTGCCGCCTCTTCCTCCTCCTCTTCCAAAACCACCAGCCGACGGTATTCACGCTGTTTGGCCTCCAGCTTCCAGCGCTGGACCTTGGCTCCCAACTCCTTCCTGTCAGGTTTTCCCTTGGAAGGAGTAGCTATATATCAAGAAGAAAAAACAAGACTATTGTAAGATGTACTCTTAGCAAAGCAGTAAGACAAATTAATTCTACACATGGTGGCACGGTAGTACTAGCAAGCACAGTACATAACATTTGTGGTATGTATCTATCCTCCCACTTTCTTGGACTTTAACATTTGTGGGAGTTTCAGGCATTCAACCAACCATGCATCTGATTCCCATCAGCCACCTATGCATGCATGCATCCCACGTATCTTTCTCTGCCAATCATAAATATTAAATCTCGCCCGTCCTTCTTCCTTCCACTCTTCTTTCCCTTTTCGTTCAACCCATCCATCAAGGTCATCTGATCTGACTTTTAGTCTTCTCCGTAAAACTTTACCAGCTGAGTTGAAATCAGATAGAAGAGGCCATTGGTTACTCAACACTCTCGCCGCTAATGCTTTTACTAATGCTAAGTAAAGGGTGTCTTCAACCGTTCACAACAACTTCTTACTTAGTAAGTCTCAACTGTACAGTATACAGTACACCCTTGCAGTAAGTCTAATGTCAATAAGTAAGGATTAGGAATCTAACTTACCACCGCCCACCACTGCTGCTGGCTCACCCCCTGCAGCTCCTCCTGCAACTGTCGCATCCTCTCCTCCGTCAGCAGCCGCGTCGCCTTCGCCGCTGGCCCCGGCACTGGTGGTTGGTAGTGCGCCTTGAAAAAACATTACACATTTTTTTAGGTGTCATATACACCTCCCCCTATTTTTCACTAGCAAGATTGAAAAATTAGTTAATAGTAATACATACATATACAACATACATCACTAGTACAAATCAGGTAGTAGTAGAGTAGACACTAGTAGTTACATGGTCCCTAGGGTCATTCTAGTCTTTGCTTAGTTAGCCTGAGCCATGCAACCATTGTACCTTTGTGTCTTTTATTTTTGCACACGCGTCGTTACCTCGCAGCATGTTGTATAAAGACGCCTTAGAGACCACATGAGCTCATACTGCTACTGTCTAAGCGCTGCGTACAAGGTCAAACAAAACAAGCCACTTTGTTATAGAGTTGTGGTGTTAGTCCATATTGCTTATCCATAAAAATGCTACACTTTTTGGCACGACTGAGAAATGCTTGCAATATACTAACACGCACCATTTTTCTCATAACAGACAGAAGATTCCCTTCTACGAACCAGAGCTTTGCAGAGCTTATGATGTAACCAGTACTAGGTTCTTCTAAGGTGAGGGGTCCACAGAATTCCCTCAGAGATCTTCATTTATAATTTTATATAAACTATATTCCTACCAAGGGGATGGTGGTGCTTCAAACCACTGTTCACTTATCATGATTTCTCTTTTTTTTTTCTTCGTTCTATGGACTTGTAGTTGTTGTAAGTGTAACCGTGTGTAACAATGTTTATAGTTTTAATCTTATGCATTTTGCTGTTGGTACTGCATTACAGAACAACGTACAGAGCTTGTCAGTTGCATATAAAACTTTTGAACTTACATAGACTCGGTGGTATTTGGTGTGGATGAACTTACACGAGTGAGCGAGCGAAAGGAAGGGTGTGCATGTGCATTGCTTCCACGACTGAGAGGTCGGGAGTGTTATGTTCTGGGTTGTCTACTCATTGGGTATCTTGGGGGGGTTCGGAGAGCTAATAGTAATGAAACACTACTACAACAAGGCGGGCAAGGGATTGTGGTGGGTTCTGTTCTGATTGAGGTGTGAGGAAGGTCAAACCTCCCATCACCAACATCCTATTTTCTTGTGCAAAGATCTGTATGTGCAAAATCCCTACAACAGTAGTAGTATGTCCTATCCTATAAAAATAGTAAAATCTGGTTGGGCATTTTGTTGGTGGGAATTGTCGAAAAACATCAAGATTAATAAAGCCTCAAGATTAAGAAGACTAGAAGGAGTACAAGAGGAAACCCAAAGGACTGGACTCAATGGCTAGAGCTACTGGTGAATCTGAGTTTTATTTAAAACCTTTTAAATAAAGAGTGGCCAACTGGGCAAGCTGAGCTACAGACAGACTAATAGTAGTAGTACAGAGAGTCATAACAGAGGCAGTTAGAGGCAGGGATTACAAGAATTTAGAAACAGATAGTCTAGATCGAAGGATAATTGTTGGTAAAAAAATAGCATTAAGAAACGGAAACAATAGTTCGGAAAAAATGCGGTGCAGTAAAAGTTACTGAATAAGAATTATTAATATTA
Organism: Triturus cristatus; assembly: GCF_964204655.1. NCBI lineage: Eukaryota > Metazoa > Chordata > Amphibia > Caudata > Salamandridae > Triturus > Triturus cristatus. Next base: position 503,827,419 of record NC_140592.1, on the reverse strand, counting down.
AAAACAGGAAGACTTACTGGGGCCAGCAGAAGAGCCCTCCTTCTGGTCCTCCTGTCCTTGGTGTTGAACTGCTCCCGCCGACTCTGACCCCGTCTTCTTGCCCCTGGGTGCTGATCATGAAAGATATAAGAAAGAAAGAGACAAACATTGATGATTGGTGTGAAACAAATAAAATATTTTTAAAAGACGGTCAAAAAAACATTTATGTAAACAACAATTGCAATAAAATTGATCTATCTAATCTGGTCGACAAGTAGTATCGGGGGATTCGTGGACTGGCTAGTTATTATTTATCAACACTAATCCAGTTTTCCATTCTGATTCCAGAATACTAACTAAGCCTAAGTAGGACACACCACCTGACCTAGCCCACCTGTTCCAAGCGAGCCAATTGGACATTAAGTAAGCATTTCCACTTCTTTTAGTCCTCAAAAATGCATAAATGTAAATGGAGGACACATACCTACATTTTTGCATACACCAAATTGTTGGTTGGTTGATGCTGATGTTCTGCTAGTGCTAAGCCTATTGCCACTCACTGAACAAACTACAAAAGGTTCTACTAAGGACTGGGGTAAGCACAAGCAGCACTCAGCAGCACGTGACGCAACAGAGGGGGTGTCAGGCAGACCACTAAAAAAATTACAAACTCATAATAAGTAACTAAACCTAAGTATCAATCCACCCCTGTCTCTTAGTGACAGGACAAAGGAAGGACTAGAGTCACTCTAACATTACCTAACTTAAGTTCTCTAAAATAAACTCTTACATAATCACTCAAAACGAGCGCAAACGCAAAGTTGCAAATAACAAGATTAGTAGCGCAGAGTACCTGTGTCATAACAATCACAGAAGACTTTTAAACGTAATTTACCTGTAATGTAAGCAGCAGCATTCTAGCTAGTTGGAAAAATATATATTCACAATATATAACACATAGCAGAAGAACAGACACAAAGTAGTAATAATTAAATAGCTACTCACCAAGTCCCGGGACCTCCACTCCTAGCAGGTCCAGAAGGACCTGCTCCCGGTCCAGGATTTCGAACCACCGGTGCGTTAACTGGCTCTAGCTGCGCCGGACACCAGAGCAGCGAAACACTGCCCAGCGCACCTTTCCCCACCGCTGCCGACGCTCTCGGAGCCCGTACCCGGACCCAGGCCTGTCGCCTGCTGCCAGGGTTAAGGGGAGGTGGCGCTGCACAAAAAAAACCAGTGCGGCCAACTCCACCTCCCCAAATAAGGCCCGTGCCTGCACCCCTTGTGGGCGCTGCCTTCCGCAAGGAAGGCGGTCGCGGCTCTGGCTGCGATGATGAGCCCTGCTGTGGCCCTTTGCCATGGTTCTGGGGTAGGCAGGGGCGGAAAAGAAGAGGTAAAAATTAAAAAAGTAAGTAAAAGAAATGAACAAAGCAGGTAATAGAAAAAGAGTGAAAAAGTAGTTAAAAAACACACAAAAAGTAGACAAAAACAAAAAATATAGAATCAGGAAAATAGAGAGAGAGATAATAAATAAAAAAGATCAAAAAAAAGTTTTCAGAAACAAAGGATTGAAAAGATAGAGGGAGGATTAAAAAGCAGGCCCCAGAACCATAGCAATAGAGTGAAAAACAAGATGGCTGCACCCATTGCAACTGCATGGGCAAGTTTGCGCGATATTTTCCTCCCGAGCACGCAGAAAGCGTCGCAAACACGTAATACGCATTCCCGAACAGGAAATACTTATGGCAAATGGGCGCGAGCATGCATTGCGCGACCCAGAACAGGAAATAACATAGTGAGCGGGCAGGACAAGTGAAAACAAGATGGCCGCGCCCATTATCGACCGCATGGGCAAGTTGGTGACACATTTCCAATGCGATCACGCAAAAAACATCGCGAACAGGCGGGACAAGCACTTCTGCGTCTTCGCGATATTTCCGCGTGTTTGCGGAGATTTGACGTTTTCGCGAAGATGTGCGTACCGCGATTACGCCAATCCAGGCGTTTCCACGTCTCTTGCCCACTCTGATGGCCGAGTCTTGTCGCTCATGGCGGAGTCTGACTGGCTACCCTATGCAGTGAAGTCTACCCAGCGATCCGGACCCCATGTTGAGCATTAGTTGACCTCTCCTTATCCCCACGACGGCGCCTGCAGTGTGAATCCAGAGGGTCCCCCTGACCATGATCGACTTCGGGAAGAAGACTCGGATGTCAAAAGACAGCCCTGCAACAGAAGCCCCTGGGTCTTGGTGAGCTAAACCGACGGTGCCCCTACGGCTCCTACATCTCTACTTACCTCCACTGTCGTTGGTCTTCCTCCTGCAACCATGAGTGCCATTTCTGCAGCATCTTTGCCAAAAGACGAATGCACCTTGCCGGCCCTGGGCCATTGGTGGTGCATGTTTTTGGTGCTGCTTTTTGGCCCCCCTTGTGCTTAAGCTAATCCACAAAGCTTGGCCCCTGCAACTGATCTACTTACCTGCAAGCAGTGTGGCTCCAGGCACCCCCAATCTCCACTGAAAAGCATTGAGCCGAACTTCAATTTTGACCTCTGCACCCAGCCGCCCCTGTGCCGTTGGTGTTGCAGTTTTGGTGCTCACCTGACCCTTGGCCCTTGCTGACTTTTGGTTCTGAAGATTGGGATTGTAAGTGCTTTACTTACCTTTTTAACCGCAATATTGTTTTCCCCATAGGATAACATTGAACTGTGCTGAAAAGTTTCTTAGTGTTGATTTTTCAAAGTGAAAAGTATTTTTAATTAAAAACATACTAACCTTATTGTGAAGATCTTGGTCTTAAAATAAAGTACAAGCAAAGTATGATTTTTTTAAATTGGTCTGTATCTCCTTTTTGAGTCATGTGTCCATTATTGATCACTGTTGTGCAATAAATGTCTTACACTCCTGTGTTAGGCCTAAGGCTGCTCACCCACACTACCACTAATAGAGCACTTTGGCTTTTACATTGAGCCCTCTATACTTTTTGGGAACCCCTGGACTCTGTGCACGGTATAACCACCTTGTGGTAATACCATATACAGAGCCAGCTTCCTACAGCATGAATCACACACAATGAAAAAGAGCCTTGCCTGCCTTGCACTTCCATCAGAGGAGTGACGTTTCAGAGGTAAATAATTGAGAATGCGCTCCTGGCAGAGAATTCCATCTGGGAGCAGGCACCGTCTGTCAACACCCCCCTTGCGTAACTGCTTTAGTCTCCTGGCAGCCCATAACCATGGTTACAACTCACGAGGGGCATAACACCCATTGCGTAATGTAGGCACATATGTTTGAAAACTACATTCACAGACTTATCCAAAATATGTCTTTTTAATTGGAACGGCAGCCTTATGCAAAAAATCATTCCATTGCATTTACATTCACTGAAAGACTGGAGGGATTTATTTATAACAAAGATCTGAAAAGGGACAGAAAGTCAGTCAGCCAGGAGTGTATTTTTGGCTGTAACCATAGACTGAAAAGGTAGGTAGAACAATATCTTTTTAGGTCTGGTATTGGCCAAGATCTTTTGATTTTAACAAAAGTATATATGACATACTTACTTGCAGGGGCTTTCTGTCAGCTCTCTGTTTTAACAGTCGGCCAGCTACATTATTTTCCGCCCCCACAGCAGACAGCAGGGGGCACAGGGTCAGCCCATTATAGCCATTGGCATACCGCTCTGAGTAGTGCCCTTCTGTTGTTGAACTATGTGTACTTACACACAGAAAGTAGTCCCCGTGTACAGCTTTACAACAAAAAAAAAATCACATGTAATGGTAAAGACAAAAGTTGCTAATGAACACCAGACCTACTGGCTTTGCCAATACCTGTTTAAATCAGTGCTTAATTTGTAAAATAAAAATAAAAGTTCCAGGGCCTTCGTCAGGAGGTCACTGCAGCTTGCACCACCTTTTACCCCTGCCAACGCTGCCAATGACAGTGCCAACAAAACTACTAGCCATCAGACTCCTATAACTGTGACAATTCAGACAATTCTAGGCCCCAAAGGCTATAAGAAAGGCTTGGGTTGCATGTATTAATTGTAGTTCATGAACATTGGATTAACAAACAACTGTTGTACTCATATATAAATTACACAAACAGCGCCACCATGTGCCAGTCTGTCATAAGTGCTGGTATTGGCAATTAAGTGCCGTTGCTGAGCACTGGAAACCAACGGCTCAAATCAAGCACGGGTTTAAATATGGGTCTAGCACTTTATCACGTAGCATCTGATATTCCCACTTAAATTCATTAAAAAAGCACATAGTTACTGGGATCCCATTTAGCTTGGTGTTGTGTTTCTCCAGAAAAATAAATAGTTCATATTTTCAGTCATACGAAAGCTATATTGTCCAACAGAATATATTGTAAAATATTCCATGTGTGGCAGCTGCTCTCAGGGTGGTTGATGTCACGGTTTGCTCTGGCCCTAGGTAGCCAAGCACATTAAAGACATTTAATTTTCCAATTTTTCTGGTATTTCATTATCTGCCACCCAAAAACAAAAAACCTTTTCAAAGGAAAATCGCATGCGCTTTTAGATTTTTCACTGAAAATGTTTTTTTATGTCCCGAGAAATTCTGTTGCATTTAGAAAATTATTTTGATCTACACCACATTTTTCAGCAAACGTCTCTGCTGTTGTGCCAAAAGCAATATTTGATGGAAAAGAGTTGAAAATCAGGTCAACAAAGGGCTGGTTGCACTACAGATTTTAATAAATTCCTTTATTTATGACAGATTTACTTCTCAAGAAGTGGGTTTGACTAGCAGGTCTCTCAAATTTGGGTGGTACAAAACAAGATGCATGTCGACCCCACTCACAAAATTCTTAGCAGGGCTGTCCAAAGATGTGCAGCGGAGTGCTGCACGAAGGGTGAACAATTGTGCAGTGCTGTATTTTCAAGGAGGTGTGTGGTGATGATGACAAATTGTCGGATGGTAAGCCTTGGGAGAGAGGACACTGTCTCTCCATGCCATGTGTTCTTCAGGGATACCCTCCACTACATACAGAGGAGACAACCGGTCAGCGGTGTTTTGCATGAGAATTTTCTCAATAAACAACGTCCAGTAAAAAATCTATGAGGTTAACAACTGCCCAGTGGTTAATCGTGTAATAGGTGTAATTTTGGTGATATTCTGCTTAATACGTAGGATAGAACACTCAGTTCTACTTATGCATCTGCTTATATTTGGTTCTAGGAATTCATGCAAACCTAGGTCGTGCTACGTTGGTTTTGCATGGATTCCCAGGGGTTCTTGGCTGTTCCTGCGTTTGAATACATTGATGGGATTAGCACAACATGATGCAAAGAATATGTTGTGTGTCTTCATTCCCTCTATATCGGAGCTTGTGCCTGGAATGCTGAGAGTAATTGATGTAATAGAATGTTGGTGTGTGTGGTTTGGCATGGAAGCTAGCAGATGTGGACAGCTGGAGGGAGGATGAAACTCTGATAGCACTTACCTGCTGTTTTTTTGGTTTTTTTGCAGATTTAGTATTGCGCTAACTCGACCGTAGGTATTGGAGTGCTTTACATGAGCACCAGTTATGTTACACAAGGACACATTCATTCTTTTGTAGGCAAGGGGAGATTAAGTGGTTTGCCCAGAATCACAGGATGCTGAGCCTACGCAGAGGCTCGAACCTGGTTCCTCAGCTCCAACGTCGACAGCTCTGGCCTTAAGGCCACAACCTCTACCATGTCCTGGTTCCTTTGACCAAAGAAAGGAAGAAATGACTTCCTACCTAATTAGCTCCGGTTTCTTGTATGAAGAACCTGCTCTCTGACTACAACATTTTCGTGACAAATTGTTAAGGACCTGCATGAAGATGCAGCAAGACTGGAAACTGTGAGCAACTTTAGCCAGCGAACATTTGTCGCGAGAAGGAAGACGGCCCTATGACAATGGAGGACTAGTTTGAGGCCACCCACCCTCAAATATACTGGCAAAAGATTTCAGCTTAGGCTGCTACTCAGGAGAAACCCAGTGTGGAGGGTGTCTCAAACAAAATACAGGGCAATCTGGTATGCCTACAAATCTGGGTATATTTGTTACAAAATAAATGATGGTTCCCCCGGAGGAAGCTTAAAGTCTATGCTTCCTAGGCAACAGTGGAATGCGATACATCAACAGTATCATATGTAGGTGCTCCAAAGAAAAATGCGCAATGTTGGTAATTTGTGCAATTGCTGAACAGAATTGCAATAGTATATAAAACCAGAAGGTGATGACTTAAAGACTCGGGGGCAGATTTACAAGCCCCTTGCAACACTTTTGCGTCACTTTTAACATGGGAAAAGTGCCGCAAAAGTGGAGCAAGGGGCATGTAAATAAGCCCCTCAATGTTTATCAGATCATAGACTCAAAGTTGGTGTACAAGTTCCAATGAAAACAGTAAACATCTGTTAAAGTCAACATTTTTGCATCAACATTTCAACCCCTATGTAAATGCTTTTGTCAAGAGACTTCATTGGAGTTAAATGGCATTTGGTGGCTTCAGCGCTCACTTTATGATGGTATCGTTCATTGACCGTCCTGAGCGGATATGAAAGTTATGTGGATTGCACATGCCAAGAGACAATTGCTTCTGCACTTGACCCAAGATTAGACGTTGCTACCTGTATGGTCGTGATGAAGACTCTTCACAAAAGTGTTTACATAGGGTTTGAAATCTGTGTTGAAAACCGTCAAGCCGGATTAAATTCCTGTGTTGGCTAAGAAGCATGGGTTTTAAGCTTCCTCCAAGGGGACCATTGTTTAGTTTGTAACAGTGAGGAGTGTGGGTAAGGCCTGGCAAGGACAAGATGCCACCGAAGGGGAGTTATACAATATGGTGACATGTCCAAGAGTATGGTCCTAAGTTTAAGCGCCAGGATACCCGTCGGGTGATAGAGCGCTATATAAGCACCTCATTACATTACATTACAGTTAAGGTCAATGCTATGGAGACATTGTTCTAAGAACAGCACTGTGGAGATAGTGCTATGGAGACAATGCTGTGGAGGCAGTGAGAAGAGGCAGGACATCTTATATTGAGCAGAAATATGAAACAACCCATGGAGATATAGGCAGCAATACATTCAACAGACACAAGTAGAGTTAGAAGTAGAAGCAGAACTAGAAGTAGAAGGTGAGTGTGCAGTAGGATTTCTCAATTAGCTCGACTTTGGCACAGGCTAGTTCATGCCTTTCAATGGTCCTGTGTGCATCTTGAATATTTTATGGTGCCCAGTGTAAAGTGAACACAGAGGATGATGCAGTACTGGGTAAAAGGGGAATTTTCTTTCTGGCACTAGTCAGTTGGTGCTTGGAAAATGCTTCCCTCTTTATAGCAGTGCAACTTGTTCATGAGAAAGGCTCACCACTGTCTTAGATTTCAGACCTGGGTGTCTGAGTGGAGGTGCTGGTTATGTAGACTTGGACATCATGAAAGAGACTAGTATGTTGATGCTTAATTTGGAGAGGTCTGGAGGTTTATCACCAAGGACACAAGAGATAGAAATAAGGCTGTGTTGTAAGAGGGCATACTGTGTCTTGAAGTCATGGGAAGTCAAAGCATCACAGGCCTGCCATTTGTTCAATTGTGAAGGTAACATATGGCATCCGTTAATCAATATGTGGGGTCATTTGGCATTCATGGAGTGGATATTGTTCTATGTACTCTGGTGTTAAAAAATATGCATTTTGCCCACTAATTGTGATGTTTATTAGGTTAGGTAACCATTTGGTTGGTGAATCTTATGTATTCACTTGTTCTATTTACATCCCATTTGTAATGCAAGTGTAGGGTTAGTAAGTTTATGTGTAAGCTGACTTCTGTTATTTGAGAATTGAAGTTTAGTTTAATGGTTGTGATGTTCTTAGTACTTCACGACATGTCTGGAAGTTGAAATGATGATCCTGTAAGTTGTTTTGTGAGCACGTAGTGTGCATTTACTTTCAACTCAATACGGAGTCTAGTTAGCAGTTAGGGGAAAAGGCTGTTTTAAACATCTCTGTGTTGTTCTGTAGATACGTGTTGGTTGTGGTTCTTTATGTATCTTCGAGGTTGGAAAGAGTAGTATATTGTGAAAAGTATGAGTAGTACACATGCATGGGTTGGTGAGAACCAAGGAAAGAGCAGTACCCTCTCACCAAAGGTTATATGCTGTAAGTATCCTTTGATATACATATTTGGGGTAGTGTAGTACTCTGTCATGAGAAGTTGTATGGGGAGGACCCTATAGTGTGCCTGTTAGGTTTCTGGTTGGCAGAGGTATGCACCCTGTCCAAGCAGGAATCACAATCCTGGTCAGGGTAAGTCATATACACACCATAAATTAACCTGAGTTCACCATCTGGTAGATTGGCACAGAGCAGTCAGGCTTAACTTAAAAGGAAATGTGTAAAGTATTTGTGCCACACTTCCAATTGTAACACAGTTAAAACACCACAGAAAGACTCCACACCAAGTTAGAAAAATAAGTTGCATTTTTATTAATAAAACAACAAAAATCAAATAAGTGCAACAAAGTTATGAATTTTTTAAGAATAAATGAAAATGTAGTGTTGCCAACCAGGGATATCTGGTCACCCTAGACAGGGGTAAATCCAAAAGTTCAGGCTGATCGCGATGGAGCGTGGCTCGGATACAGGGACTATCCTTGGCGCGCCACAAAATACCTTAGATATGTCATTGATGGATTCAAGATTCAAGAAGCAATGTAGTGATGCGTCATCTTCGAACTGCGGGATTGAAGGCGATGCGTTGGCATCGAGCCGTGCAAAATCGTAGATGCGTCGGAAACTGATGCTCCGTGCAGTTAGCGATGCAAGTTCCCTGGTCCATTCAGCAGCGGTGATGTGTCGACGTCGAGGGAGATGCGCCGGTTCCAATCGGTGCAATGTCGTCCATGTGTGGCTTCTAGCAGTTGCAGAACTTCATAACCACTTCCAAGGGCCCAGGACTATATTGATAGCACTTGGCTGGGCAAGACTTGTAGCAAGCAAAGTCCAGGTACTGTTGCAGGTTCATGAAAAGTCTTTAATGTCCATGAGACTTAGAACATGGGGCAAGCCAGCATACCCTTGGAGCTACTCTGGATTCAAGTGAGATGGGTCCTGTCCGTCCTCAGCAGGGCAGAGGGTAGCAGGCAGCAGGACAGCACAGCAGTTCTTTCAGAGCAGCAGTCCAGCAGAGTGGCAGACCTTGTAGTCACACAGCAGTCCTTCCTCCTGGCTGAGGTCCAGTAGTACACTGATTTGGTGGGATCAGAGACCCAGTACTTATACCGAGTTGTGCATTTGAAGCAGGGGTGACTTCAAAGAGGGGCTTTGAAGTGCACGGAGGTCCTCCCTCCCAGATCTGGGTCTAGACTCCCTCCAGGAGGTTATGCCAGCCCTTGTCTGAGGACAGGACACAGACTATTCAGGTGCAAGTATTAGCTCCTCCCTCTTATCCTGCCCAGGATGATACATCAGGATATAGATGGACACTGTCACTTCTAAGCTCCATTTGTGTGTGACTGTCTAGAGGGAACGCACAAAGTCCTTCTGTCACCCACCCCAGACGTGTAGTAGAGACAGGCTGCAGGCACACAGGACTAAGAGCAAAAAAGTGCCATCTTTCCAAAAGTGTCATTTCTAAAAGGGTAATTATATAAGTTCAACTTTACCAGTAAAGAGGATTTATCATCATCATTCCAGTGATATGTAGCATGACAGCTCTACTGCTTCTCAACCAGGAATTACAGGTTATAAGTGTTATAAGGAATGCCCAATGTTAACCTATGAGAACGGTCCGCAGTAGTGAAAACTGAATTTGGATGTTTTTCACTACCAGGACATGCAAAACATAAATGAACATGTCCAACCTTTTGATCATACAGCACCCTGCCCTATGGGCTACCTAGGGCCTACCTTAGGGGTGACTTATATGCAATAAGAGGTGTTTTAAAGGCTAGGCAATGGGTTTTAAATGCCAAGTCCACATGGCAGTGTAAATTGCACACACAGGCTCTGCATTGGCAGGCCTTAGACATGTTTAAAGTGCTACTTGTGTGGATGCCACAATCAGTGCTGCAGGCCCCCTAGTAGCATTTAATTTACAGGCCCTGGGCACATGTGTTGCACTCTACTAGGGACTTAAAGATATATCAAATATGCCAATTGTGGATATGTCCATCAAACCATGTTTAGGGGAAAGAGCACATGCACGTTAGCACCGATTGGCAGTGGTAAAGTGCTCAGAGTCGTAAGGCTAACAATAGGAGTTTAGCAAAATTGGAGGCAAGCAGGCAAAATGTTTCGGGAAAGAACTCCCTAAGACTGACAGGTCTAGCATGTATCCCCCCAGCTGAAAGTTAGGAGAGCTACCCAACCTCCTGGAATTTCTCTCCACTAAGGCGTAAGAACCTGGACAGACCATCAGCATTGGTGTGATCTGCCCCAGGTCTGTGTTTCACATGAAAATCTATTCCCTGTAGGGAGATGGACCACCTCAACAATTTTGGATTCTCACCCCTCATTTGCATTAGCCACCTGAGTGGCCTGTGTTATGTCTGAATCTGGAAGTGAGTCTCAAACAGATATGTTCTCAACTTCTTCAGTGCCCAGATCACAGCAAAGGCTTCTCTTTCAATAACACTCCACCTCTGTTTCCTGTTTCCTGAACCCTCGGAAAGCATGTTTAGGAAGAAACTGAAAACCCACCTCTTTCCGCCTGGTTAGCTCTCCTTGATCCTCTACGTGACGTGCACCGCAGCGCGGGGACACACTGTCTAGTGTAACCAGGCGCTTTATAAACTCGATTATTATATTATGGCCTGGAAGAGCTGCACCTTACCCCTGCACACCAGGTGTCCCAGGTACACCACAGACCCCTGCCTTATCTGGCACTTACTGGCCTTGATAGTCAGGCCTGAATTTTTTAGGGCCTGAAGAACTTCCTGCAGGCAAAAAGGGTGATACTTTCAGCTGCTACTGAAGACAGATGAGTCCTCCAAGTAAGCAGCACGGAAGGCCTACTTACCAAGCAACACCTGGTTCATCAGCCTCTGGAAGGTGGCAGGGGCATTCTTTAGTACAAAGGGTATCACTCTGAATTAGTAGTGGCCCTCTGAAGTTGAGAAGGCTGTACTCTCATTGGCTCCTTCAGTACCCTGAAGTTAGACCAAAGGTACTGAGGAACTAGGAATCCCCTAACCTATCAATGAGCTCATCATCCTGAGGAAGGGGATGAGCACCAGTCTTGGTGACCGAATTGAGCCCCCTTTAATACACAGAACCTGAGCTCTGGATTGGTGCCAGGTGGGGCAGCTTTTGGTGCCAGCAATACAGGGCTGGACAAGGTGCTACTGGAGGGTTCAATCACCCCCAACTCCAGCATCTTCAAATCCTCATGTTTGATGCTGGCCTCACCTTGTCAGACAACTTATAGATCTTATTCTTGACAGGGAGGCTGTCTCTTGTGTCTACATCATGGGTACACAGGTGGGTAAAACAGAAAGGAGAACTGTCCCAGTAACTGGTGACAGTCCCTCTGCTGTTTTGATATTGTCCCAGCCCCACTCACCTGAATCACAGGTCCTGCGGGAGCGAAGAAAGTTCCATTCACCCACCCTGTATCTTGACCCTCCATGCCTAGATAGACATCAGCACAGGTGGACAATGCACCGGGGGGAAGGAAAACAAAACAAGGATGGCAGTAGTGACACAAGTCTGCTTCTCTCTGAACTGCACCAACACTTCAGGCACACCAGTGAACCCCAAAGGAATCACACTGCAGAAGAAGAAAAGACAATAATCAGTAGACAAATCCCCCCAAAAGCTGGGCAATGTACTACACAGATCATAACAATCAAATAAACCCCTGCTCACCCCCTTGTGATAGGGACCAGTCTCCACAGGCTCCAGAAAAGTCTTCTTGGTATGATGCACGCAGGAAAAAGGAGACCCTTGAAGAAGATGTACACTGCACAAGGTTCAGGGTAGAAATACTGTGCAAAATACGAGAAAGGCGGGAAAAAGCACAAAGGCACAAAAAACCCGCCAAAGAGAAGGAGGTAGTCCATTTGTGTAACACTCCGCCAGTGCACTGGAAAAAGTAAAAACAAGAATCACGGGCAACCAGGTTAAAAAAGTCCCAAAGCCAAACTTCAGTGAAAGGAAGGGGGAATCGATAAAGTTCTAGCCAGAACTAATTACTGCATGAAAAAAGCAGAGAAATCAGAATCCAATCCAATCAGCAGGAGCTCCATAGTAAGGACGGCATCCAGAATCCTTCCGGACACAAACTGGAAGAGAACCCAAGCAAGGAAGTCCCGGGAGGTGGTTCTTAAATACTCCCCAAACCGCCTTTGAACCAATAGCGGCTGCGCTTACACAGCAAAAGGAAAGCCGCAGCACGCAGAAAGAAAACAAAAGAAGGACCCCCCCCCCCAGGAGCAAAGCCAAAAGACAAATCGCCAGTAAAACATCACACAACAGTGTGAACCATGCACAGGAGGCAGATAAGGTAAATCAGACCGTAACAGTACCCCCCTCAAAAGAGCCCCCACATGGCGAGGCTTGGCAGGGTGACGGATATGAAACAAAAACACCAATCGAGGAGCATGTACGTTACCAGCTGGTTCCCAAGTATTATCATCAGGGGGATAACCCTTCCAATCCACAAAGTAAAACAAACGACCCTGTCGTCTCCTGGAGTCAAGAATGGAATGAACCTCAAACTCCTCACACCCATCAACCAACTAAGGGGGAGGAGTTGGCAAGGCCACAGTGGTGAAAGCATAGGGTTTCAGAAGGGAGGTATAAACACAGGGTGAATGCGGTAATTATCAGGTAATTCCAGCTCTACAGCAACCGGATTAACCACCCGAAGTACCCGAAAGGGACCCACAAATCAAGGCTGTAATTTACGGGGGCCCCCCAAATGCAAATTCTTACAAGCCAGACACACCCTATCCCCTGGGGCATGAGCAGGTGCCGGGAGACAATGTCTCTCTGCTTTGGTTTTCATTCCCTTTTTGGCAGCCAACAAATGTTCCTGGGCCGTACTTCATATAGCTGTTAAATCACGACTCAAAAAGTCTACAGTGGGATCCCTACCAGCTGGCTGAATGGGTATAGCCTGAGGATGAAAACCCATAGAACAAAAGAAAGGGGAACCACCCAAGGCCAAATGAAGGCTATTGTTATAAGCAAACTCAGCAATGGGGAGAGCCTTCACCCAACTGCCAGTAAGGGAGGTAAGAAGACAACGAATATACTGTTCCATCGTCTGATTCGTGTGCTCCGATTGCCCATCACACGGAGGATGGTAAGCAGAGGGTAAACGGATTTCCATTTTCAGAGAAGAACACAATTCCCTCCAGAAGTGGGACACAAACTGCGCTTCCCTGTCGGTGACAACGGCAGTGGGGAACACCATGCAAATGTAAAATATATTTTTTAAATACCTCAACCAACTCCTGATCAGTGGGCACCTTGGGTAAAGGAATAAAATTAGCTGTTTTGGTGAACAAATCAACAACAACCAGTATTTCTAATGTTTTCAAATATAACAAACATTATTATTCACAATATTAAACCACTTACATGGACAGATCACTCCTTAATGTCTTTTCCCTAGCTATTCCAACTAAGTCATCTAAGACTAAAGCTACACATCAATCAGGGATAATATCTTGGAAACTAATTACTCAGGAAACATTTCCTGTGCACTTCACTCACCTAGACCAGAACACATTTCACTCTCACTGTGCTAGTACCTCAGCCACCCTACTACAACAAGAAATAAAATTGTAAATTGTAAATTGATACTTGTATAGCGCACTACTCACCCGCAAGGGTCTCAAGGCGCTTGTACGAATACCGCTGTGGAACCCATCCTGGCTTTCCCTGTGAGGCGTCCACTCCTGGGCACCCCCAAGGTGGAGGCCAGGCATCCTTAGCGTTGTGGGGGCCGTTGTGGAGATTAAGCAAGCTATTGCCCAGAGTTGCAGAGTGGGACTCCATGATTGGAATGGCACCGAGGCGAGAATTATCAGGTCCGTGGAATTTTTGAGCCCAAGACCCGCCGAGACGGGGAATTGAACCCTGGTCCCGGGCTAGACCTCTGCATCAGGGTCTGCCGCTCTAATCATTGAGCCACACTTCTCCACTCATTGAGCCACACTTCTCCAAATAAAGAAGTCGCTTGACAAATGTAACCCCAAACTAAAAAAAAAAACACTACCAACTCGAGATCAGAAAAGTGGTACGCTTCTGAACTAAAAATAAACAAACGAAAATGTCGCACTTTGGAGCATAAATGGAAACTATCAAAGGACAACGTAGATAGACAGAACTACTTAGCTGAATTGAAAATCTACCACCATGCTCTAAAAAATGCCAAATCGAAATACTACACAAGAAGGATAGAAGATAACGGCAGTTCATCCAAGGAACTCTATAAAGTGGTTCGTGAGCTGTATAAACCTACCAGCCTATCACAAACCATGGCTCCTACGGTAGAGAACTGCGAATTAATAAATAATTTCTTCACTGACAAAGTGACAAAAATGTATGCACCCTTCGATAATCCGCCCGAAGGTGATAATATTGACTGGGAAAATCTGGCTCCTCACCCCTCTGCACAAATCCACCTAGACACTATGACTCCCTTTTCAGAGGAAGAAGTGACCATGATTGAGGTCAAGGCGGGATCTCCACTTGACCCTTGTCCGCATTTTATTTTCTCAAAACTAGCGCCAATCCTATCCCCCATGTCACTAAAATATTCAACCAATCTCTGAAACAAGCGTCATTCCCAGACATTTGGAAGAAAACAGTAGTATTTCCACTCTTAAAAAAACAGGACTTGGAATATATGACCCAGCTAATTATCGCCCCATCTCTCAACTACCTCATTTATCCAAAGTTCTGGAGCGCTTAGCAACTCACCACCTTCCTCGAGTCTAACAACCTATTCGATCCCCTCACAGACGGGCTTTAGAACCAACAACAGCACAGAAGCAACTCTACTAGCTGTGTCCGATAACATTAGAACACTAGTAGACCAGGGCAGAGTGCTAGCATTGATCTTATTAGATCTTACTACAGCCGTCGATACTGTTTCCCATACTAAACTACTCCAAATTTGGGGGCGTGGCCAAGCCGGAGACCGAGATGGTCGCTCGGCGTTGAAGCTCATCCGGCCGTTGTGGCAACAATGTGAATTCCCGCTATCCAGCGAGGCTACCGGGCAGGGAAAAGACGTTTAAATGCAGTTGAGGGGATCCTGATTGACGGTCTCCCTGCGGCACAGTGAGAACTCCATCAGAACGGCGGAAATCGGAGGCTACAGGTGGACGAACGATCTCCAAGATGGCGGCGTAGACGATGTGAGGAGACTCCGGGAGCTGCGGCAGAGGGTCTGAGCCAGCGACTGGCGTGCGGTGAGTCGCCAGGCCGCGAGTCGGAGCACTGATCGGCCAAATGTTGGGCAAAGCGGCGCTCGTTACTTGTGGTAGGTCCGTTTGACCTCCGGCGGTCCGAGCGCGGCACTATTATATCGGCGCTGCTCGCGGGGGCGCACTGGGACAGGGCCTGTGAACGCCTCCGCATTTCGACCTGGCAGAGCATTCCTGTAGCGCTTTTGGAGATTTCCTCCCTGAGTTTGCACTCGCTCGGCCGCGGCCTGCGCTGTTCTCCCTCCCCCCCTGCAAGGCTCCATTGTTGTAGTGCTGCCTTGAATGGCTGCGTTGCTCCCGGAGGAATAAAAACATCAATAACTTTTTTTTTTTTAAACCAAAAAAACAACGGAATCCATACCTTAGCAGTATCTCCGCCCTAGCCACCAATATATGCTGCAGCAAACTTGAGACATTGTTAGTCCACCACGCATTGCCTTGTCTCTAACTAACCAGCTCTGTGGTAGTACTATGCCTGGACCACTGCTGCTCCACAATAGGGAAATACCCGAAACCTCCCTTGTTGCCAGGAAAGTGCAAACACGGGTAGGAAGCCCATTCATTACTGGTCAGTTCTACTTGCCTAATCTCTCTTCGCCAGCTACTTACACCTACTCTGCGGCCATAACCAGGAGATTCTGACATTGGGCCTAATTAATACTCGGCGGGAGGAACTGCGGTATGGGCCGCAAAGACCCCAGACAGTGCCTTCTCTCCTTCGAAAAGGTCACCGAAGCAGCCCAAGACGCCCCTGACACCATGGCGGAAGGTGGCCAGAAAAACACAATGCCAGAGGGTGATGCCAACCAATTAGATTCCCTGCTGCGAGAGATTAGATCGGGTTTCAGAGTGCTAGATGTGCGCTTTGATGCCCTAGATAAGCACATGGCTTATCTGGGTTCGAAGATCCAAGTTCACGACAGGCGTCTCAACGTGGTGGAATCGTGTACATCAGATTTAGAAGTTGGGGCGGCACAATCCTTGAAAAGGTTTGACCGAATGGAACGCATCCTCAAAGACGTAGTGATCAAGAACGAGGACTTGGAGGAGCGCAGTCACCAAAATAACTTGCGCATTTTGGGCGTTCCCGAGTCGACAGCCACTGGTCGCATGGACACCTTGGTAGAAACAATCCTGATAGACTTGTTTGGTAGAGAAGGCTTCACTACGTGCTTTGTGATAGAACGCGCTCATAGATCGCTGGGTCCCAGGCCCAATCCTGGATGCCTGCCCAGACCCATCATTGCCCGTGTCATGAACTGTAGGGATCGAGACACGGCCCTGCGCCTGGCACGAGAACGGGGCGAAACGTTATGGCAGGGCTCCAAGCTGTCCCTATACCCAGACTTTACAATCATGGTTCAGGAAGCCAGGCAAAATACACTGGAGTTAAGGCTGCCCTCAGGAATCTTGGACTGAAATATGGTATGTTCTATCCAGCTCGGTTACGTGTTGAGGTCAATGGGAAAGCCCATTTCTTTGACAATCCTACGGAGGGGCAGGAGTTCGGTCACACTTACAAACATAACAACAAACGCTCAGCTGAGAACAACAGACTTTCCCCTCCGCAGAGAGGATCCGACGCCAGCATGGAACTGTTCTCGGGATCTGGAAACGGCTGAACTGTTTTATATGGCCTTCCTTTACATGATGACTTTAATAAGTTGGGATTTCATTCAATCACTTTATTGTACACTTTTCTTATTGCCACGCAGCCGTAGGGGCACTGCCACCAACCCTAATGGTGTTCACCTTACAATTGTTGTGTGAATTTAGTAAGTACCATTTATGGTTGTTTTTCAGCGATGCAGAAGAACTATTGGTACTGCACTGCTTTTTGGATAGTAATGGTTTTGCCTCTCTGGTTGGGTGGGGAGGCTGGGTGGGGGGTGAGGTTGGCACCTTGTTTAGCTACATTGGGACGTTCTTAGGTACACAGTTGGATGTAAATGGCAAGTATGCATGGTTGATTTCATTAAGCACTCATTTTTACCACTGACATGGCTCAGTTAGGGCATAATTCTGGCCCCTCGGAGGTGGTTTTGGCGACATGGAACATCTGCGGCCTGAACAACACTCGCAAGAAAAGGCAGATAACACAGTATTTACTGCGTCACAGGGTAGATGTAGCCTTCTTACAGGAAACTCATCTGCCTCCTAGTGATCAGGCCCGCTTTGCCGCAAATTGGGGAACACTTGGATATTTTGCAAACTTCAGCAACTATGCAAGGGGCACTGCCATTCTTATACATAAACAACTGCCCTTCCATTTGCACTCTGTAACAAGGGATAGCGAAGGCAGGTATATTATTGTCAGGGGCACAATAATGGGTCACAGGGTGGCATTGGTCTGTGTGTATGGCCCCAATAGCGACTCCCTGGACTTTTTTTATACCCTACTCTCTAAACTAGCACAGCTAGGCCCGGTTCCTCTTTTATTGGGGGGTGATTTTAATGTATTCCAGGACCAGTCACTTGACACCACTTCGAGAGCACCAGATCCCAAACCACAAGCGCGAAAGGCATTGAGCTCGCTTTGCGATCAATTCTCCTTAATTGACATAGGTCGTGCGCAAAACCCGCATAGCACTGACTATACTCACTACACTGGCAGTCACAACACGTGGACGAGGCTCGACTATTGCCTGACATCCCCAGAAATGGTCAGCTAATGCCATGTGGTCCGAACGCTACCTCACACATATTCTGATCACTCCCCAGTATTGTTAACATTAAAGGTCCCGCGACCCGAGGGTTTTGAACGGCAGTGGCGATTCCCCAGCCGCGCACTAGATGATGAAGTTTTTCGACAGGAATTGCGAGACGCAATAGAGGACTACTTCGACATTAACACTGGTTCAGTAGACACCGTGGCAATGTTATGGGGAGGGGTTTAAAGCATACATGAGGGGTGTATGTATATCCAAGAACGCCGGTGTATTGCGGGATTTACGCAGTACGTTAGCCCGCCTGGAAAGGACTTAGGGGCGTTAGACTCTGAACAACACCAGGCGACAGGTCCCGAGCTAGACAAGCGACAGTTGTCCCTGCTCACAGAATACAAAGATACCACTGAGAGAGAGATCCTTTTTATGAGGAAATACTACAACGCCAGGAAATAAGGTGAAGGCGAGTGGCCGGGACAAATCCTAGCACAGATGATCAGTCCTCCCTATTGTAAGGCATACATCCCCGAGTTGAGAACTCTATCGGGACAGAAAATCACCGACCCACTGGACAGCCAGGGGGAATTTATGTCCTATTTTAAAACATTATACACCACTAGATTGGGTCAAGACAGGGCGGAGCAGGAGAGTTATTTGTCTGAGGTCGCTTTAGTGTATCTCGAGAAATATATGCAGGACTTCCTCGCTGCGCCTATCACTGAGGAGAGCATTGATGAGGCCACCTCTGCCCTGAAGAGTTCGTCGGCTCCGGGGCTCGACGGTTTCACAGCTAATTTTTATAAGGCCTATAAAGATTTATTGATTCCTCATCTCCTTGATGTATATGCAGAAGCCCTGGAGAGGCAGTTATTACCTCCCACTCTGCGTGAGGCAGTCATCATTCTTCTCCCCAAACCTGGCAAAGACCCCCTACTGTGCAGTTCCTACTGACCATTATCACTCTTAAACCTAGACTACAAAACACTGGCAAAGGCTCTGGCATGTCATCTGTCCCTCTTAATGGAATAGATCATTTCCCCGGCTCAGTCTGGTTTCATACCTCATCGCTCAACAGCCTTCAATCTATGCACGTTATTTAACACTTTGCATAGAATTAACCCGGAAATCCCTGCTGCGACAATCCTACTGGATACAGAAAAGACATTTGACTCACTTGAATGGCCTTTTATTTTATCCATCATGAAGCGTATGGGGATGCCTTTCTGTTTCATTGACACAACTGCCCTACTATACAGTCAACCGTTGGTCCGTCTCTGACTGAATGGTACCTTGACGGCTCCCTTCTCCCTTTCACGTGGCACAAGACAGGGCTGCCCGTTGTCGCCTCTGTTGTTAATTTTAGCCATGGACCCACTAATACGACACTTCCAAGAGAAACACCTTCATAGGGGTTTACAGTTTACCACCGGCCCATTGTTAGTATCATTGTATGCAGATGATACAATTTTATACGTTCGCAACCCCCAGACTAATTTGGATCCCCTTATCTGGGAAATTCTGCGATTTGGCAGACATTCCGGACTAGGAATCAACTGGCACAAATCTGAAATTTTTCCGCTCACCACCAGCACAGTCAAGCGGGACTTGGAATTCCCCCTGGAATGGAATACTGATTTGGTTACATACCTGGGCATACATATACACCTATAAACAGAGCAGATCATCCGCAGCAATTATGAGACGGCTATTTCAAAATTAGAGACTCAAATAGAGCAGTGGCTAAAGCTCCCACTATCCATGGCTGGATGAGTTTCCCTCATTAAAATGGTTGTGCTTCCTACATTTTTATATCTATTTCAAAACATCCCGATCCCTCTCACAAATAAATTCTTTTCAACCCTCCAATCACACTTAATAAGATTAGTATGGGGTGGCAGAAACGCCAGGGTAAACTGGCGGGTTATGACACTCCCCTGCGATAGAGGTGGGTTCGGGGTTCCTGATTTACAACTGTACTATTTAGTTGCGCAGTGCAGTTTTGCACAGACATGGTACCACCCTGACGCCAGAATTCCATACCTCCAACCAGCGTCTGACTTACTCCTCCCGGATGTTTTAGCGGCAATATTACCGAAGGGCTTCCCCAAAGACCCTAAGGACATCCAACCCGTATCGACTACTAGTTGGGCATGGGAGCAACTACGTTGCATAACGCACACACCATTGCTTTATTCTTCTGATCTCCCACTCCCGAACCCTAAATGGATACCTATAACTAGCGAAAAGCCCATACAGAAGACATGCTCTAAAGTTGATATTGCTAAAATAGGCGATCTATTTCCAGATGGACATATTTTTGATCCCGATGATGAGTCCTTATTCCCTGGAGCCACATTTATGGACAGATTTGTCCTTCTATGAATCCGTTCTGCCCTTCAAGCTACTTTCCCGGACTACCCTCTGGAACCTCCTTCCTTTACCCCATTCACGACAGTGATAGGCAACAAGAGAGGGGTACATATAGTTTCCCAGCTCTATAAGGCATGCGCTGCCTTCGTACCGATTAACGATGACAGAATACGCAGTGCCTGGGAGACGGACAAACAGTGGGCTGCCTGCTGTGCAGTTACAAAAAACTTTTCCCTTAATAGCCGACACAAATTTATTCACTTTAAGTTTCTCCGTAGGATATACATTACCCCCTTCAGACTCCACAGGATAGACCCTGCCAGACCGCACCATTGTGCAAGATGCAACGCTCCAAATGCAGAATTCGCCCACCTCGCCTGGACCTGTCCGCGCATACACTCATACTGGGTAGGAATACATAAGATAGTAAGTGTCATGATTAAAGTACCAATGACCCCCTTGCCTGAGATTGCACTGTTGGGATATGTAAAGCAGTTCCCACCGGCAACTCGCAGGTTTGTTGCCATTTGCTTGCTACCGGCCAAAAGGGAGGTATCCATTCATTGGGGTGGCAGAACAGCACCCTCGGTGAAGGGGTGGCTGAAGAGCATGGCGTCCTGTTCTACAAACAGTGACCTATACGCAACAACAGTCCCCCCACCTCCAGGCCCAAAGATATCTGGGGCCCTTTCAGAGCATACCTAGAGGCACAGCAACAAGACCCTCCTACACAGAAAGAGCAGGGCATTGTCCCAGCCGGGGTGGGTTAGGCGGTCCCGAAATACATGTGAATAATCAACTACATTGGATGCGAAGTTTTTTTTTTTTTAATGATAATGCAGTTGATATATTTTCATCACACCGTTTAAGTGAGTCGGAGTCAAGAACGATTGTACCAGAAACTTTGTTGGGAGCCGAGGTACTTGCTTTATGTAAAATGAGAACACTCTGCGGCATTGATTGAGCCTTTGACGGTGTGTATTTTCTCTACCTATACTTGCCTAAGGATTTTACCTGTCCTAGTGAACCACTTTACTTATACCTAAATGCAAAATAATGTAAAAAAAAAAAAAAAACTACTCCAAAGTTTGCACAAAAAAGGGATCAGTTCCAAAGCCCTATCATGGTTTGCCTCTTTTTTGAAAGATCAAACCCAAACAATTCAAATGGGATCCTGCACCTCCACTGCAAAGAACATTAAGTAAGGAGTCCCGCAGAGAGCTACCTTAAGCCCCACTCTTTTTAATGCCTACGTTTCATCGGTGGCGGATATTAGTAGGAAATGGGGATTTGACATTTGCTCCTACGCCGATGATACACCATTGGTGATTCCCTTGATAGACAGGCTGACCAACACTGAAACAAAAAACAATCTAATTAACTGTCTCACTGAAAATCGCAGATTGGATGTCCCAGAACTTTCTAAAACTGAACGCCAGAAAGTTGGAAATGCTGCTCTTCGGAGGTGCCAAGGATATCTGGGAGAGTAGCTGGTGGCCCCAGGCACTAGGCACCACCCCAGAACCTAAGCCAATGGCAAAAAATCTGGGCATTATCTTCGATGATACCTTATCTATGTTGAACCAA
The DNA here is from genome assembly GCF_964204655.1 of Triturus cristatus. Classification (NCBI taxonomy): domain Eukaryota; kingdom Metazoa; phylum Chordata; class Amphibia; order Caudata; family Salamandridae; genus Triturus; species Triturus cristatus. Next base: position 503,805,376 of record NC_140592.1, on the reverse strand, counting down.
GTACGTACACTGTGCGGTAAAATCTATGCCATTCTGAAACTTTTCAGGCGACTCTTTCTCTGGATCCCACAAAAATGCAGACAAACGGTCACCCAGGCCCTGCTCATGAGCAGACTTAATTATGGCAACGCCCTTTATGTAGGAATGGCTGACTATCTTTTCACCAGACTCTAGGTAGTTCAGAATGTGGCCGCCAAACTCATTTGTAATAAAAAAATATATAGTTCAGCATCCCTCTGCCTGAAGGAACTACACTGGCTCCCAGAGAGCCAGAGAGCCAGCTTCAAGCTCTTCTGTTTTGCGCATAAAACCCTCCATAAAAAGGGGCCACAAATTCTACACGATAAATTACAATTCCACATCCCTTCGCATAACCTGAGATCATGCTATCTAGCTCTTGCCTCTGTCAAGCGCACTTCCAAGGCCAAAATGGGCGACCGGTCCTTCTCAAAATCAGCCGCGGTCTCTGGAACAACCTACCCCATGATCTTCGCTTAACAGACAATTATCTACTGTTCAGGAAAACATTGAAAACCTACCTGTTCCCTAGAGACTGACCCTACCAATGATCAATCACATCGCACTCTAATCCGTCCTAGCGCCATGATGTCCCCCGGGATGATTGATGTGCTTTACACATACTGTTAAATTACAAATTACAATTATGGTGGTATACCCCGCTTCCATGGGCAAATCAGTAACAAAATGCATACTAACCGTGTGTTGAAGGTCAGGGGGAACCGGCAATGGATGCAAAAGACCTTCTGGAAGAGTGTATGAAGCTTTATTAATAACACATACTGGACAAGAGGACACAAACACCTGTACATCATGACATATCGTGTTCCACCAAAACCAATGAAGACATATGTCCGGTGTCTTAGTGATTCCAGGATGACCCATTACAGAAGAAGAATGAAACCAAGTTAGAACCTTATCCCTGAGTTCGGGGGGTAAAAACAACTGAGAACCATGATATAACACCCCATCATTCAACTGAAATGAGGTGTCAGATTACCAAGGGGTCATATCAACAGAGGATAACAACCCCTTTATCTCAACCATATATTCATCAAAGGAACAAAAATCAAATATCCTCTCTGTGGGAATCAAGTGCTGCTCACCCTGAGGAATAGCATCACCCACTGAAGACACATGTAAGCGGGACAAGGCATCCGATTTCACTTGCTGGGCAGCAGGCCTATATGTGATGATAAAATCGAATTCGTTAAAATCAAGCTGAGACAGAACCCCACCCGCAGCATATTTTGAGGCATCAGCCTCCACATAAAATGGAAGTGCGGGATCTGGATGTTTCAAAACAGGGGCAGAGTAAATCTTTCAACCAAGGTCTGAAAAACCAACTGAGCCATCGGAGTCCATTGAAAGGCGACCCCTTTCTTTAGTAAAGAGGTAATAGGATTAACTATATCGAAGAAATTAGATATAAATCGCCGATAAAAATTGCAAAACCTGCACATCCCTGACACATGCCGGAACAGGCCAGGTGGTTATAGCCTCGGTCTTTTTAGGATCCATTTGAATACCATCCGCGGCGATGACAAAACCTAGAAACTCCACTCGAGGTGTTCAGAACTTAAATTTTTCCATTTTCACAAACAGATGGTTGTCACGTAATTTCTTCAAAACCTGAGTCACATGAAAATCATGATCCAAGGCATTCTTGGAAAACACCAGAATGTCATCGATATACACGATGACACTTATATCCAAAAGATCCCGTAACACCTCGTTGATGAAAAACTGAAATGCCGTGGGGGCATTACACAGACCGAAAGGCATAACGCAATACTCATATAAACCAAACTTTGTATGGAAAACGGTCTTCCATTCGTCCCACTCATGGACACGAATGAGATGATATGCCTTGCAGATCTAGTTTTGTGAAAATAGTGGCATGTCTCAGTTGATCTAATAACACCGATATCAAGGGAAGGGGATATTTGTTCTTAATCGTCACCTTGTTTAATGCCCTATAATCAATACAGGTGCGCAAATCTCCACCCTTCTGAGGTACAAAGAAGAGGGGAGAGGACACCGGAGAGGAGGACTGCCTGATGAAACCCACAGCCAACATCTCATCCAGATAAACCTGCAAATGCTGTGTGTTGGGTTGAGACAAGGCATAAATCCGGCTACAGGGTAGAACAGCTCCAGGAACTAAATCTATGCGACAATCAAAGTCACGGTGTGGTGGTAAAACACATGACTTGACCTCATCAAACACATCAACATACTCCATACACTGAGCAGGAATACGAGGTGTCTCGGTAGAACAACCCGTAGCACAAACCAGAGGAGACACCCAATCAGTTGCTTCCTGATAACAATGTCTCAGGCTATGTATTGTATCCCAGGTTACTGAACATCTAGCCCAATCTATCCTGGGATTATGACTCTTCAACCACGGTACCCCAAGTATGATTCCAAACGTAGGGGCATCAATAAGGTCAAAACACATAGTTTCTGAATGACTATTATCGCAGATCAGAACAAGAGGTTCTGTCTGCTTTATGATCAACCCAGACGACAGATCAGTGCCATTAATCTCCCTCACAAGTTCCGGCTGTTTTTTCTGAATGCAAGGAATCTCATATTTTCGGGCTAACTGGATATCCATGAAATCACCCATTGCAGCAGAACCAAGTAAAACAGGAAAGGTGTTTCTCTTGCAGTTGGTAATCACTAGGGTGACTGTAATAGTAAAATGACGTGGCATACGAGATATTGATCCAGCCACATCATAGGGATTAAAATCACTTATTGATTCTGACCATACCAATGCCTCCCCAGGCCCAACACGTGCCACAGACTTCCTAACGGGCTCAACAGATGGCTTCACAGGACATTCACATGCAAAATGCCCACTCTTCCCGCAATACAGGCAGAGATTAAGCACTCAACGCCGGTCCTTTTCCTTCTTGGACAAAGGACCACGTACCCCTCCTAACTGCATGGGTTCAGGTGGATTCTTATACCCAATCTCTTCTTTATGATCACCTCGACCGGTATATTACTGGGATGCAGGCATCTGATTTCTCTGACCCCGACGTTCTGTTAGTCTGTGATTCAACTTGACCACTAGATCAATAAACTCTGTGCAATCATCAGGGGGATCCACTACCTGAGACAAGACATCTTTCAGCTCCTCACATAGACCCTGATTAAAAGTAGTGACATGTACCAATAAATCCTGTTTTCCCTGTCTCAATTTAAGCAGCTTTGCATCACTCGCCTGCATAAAAGTATGTTTAGAAAACAGACGGCACATCTGCTCCTTAAAAGCCGGAAAGTTGTAAAGTAGAGGATCATCATTAGCCACCTAAGGTACAGACCACATGGCTGCAGTACCAGCAAAATAGAAAATAACAAAAGCCACCTTAGCGGCATCATCGGGGAAATCTGCAGGTCTACACATAAAGTGTAGATGGGATTGGTTCATAAATATGCCATATTTATTGCTGTCCCCGGAGAACCTTTCAGGAACAGCCAATGGTACCGGAATTGCTGTATTTACAGTAAGGGAAACAGGGGAACCCCCAGAGGCGCTAGACGCTCGATCAAAATAAAAAGTGTCTGGTTGTACTAAAGGTACATGTGGTTTAGGTACCCCCCCGAATCCCTTCAGCAGGAACTCTCCCTTGACTTATAGGCAATAAGTTGTAATTGCACAGCCTGATTCTCTTGTCGTAAATCCCTCACTTCACTCTGAACTGAGGAAAGGGCTAGTGCTAAGTCCTGTAGGGTAGGACCAACCCCCAAGCCACCAGATAAGGACACGGATTCACCCTGGTCCAGGTTCGTGCAGCCTAATTTTCGTGGGCTTGGGTTTCATTACCAGCCCCACTCACCTGAATCACAGGTACTGCGGGAACGAAGAAGTCCCATTCACCCACCATGTACCTTGACCCTGCTTAGCTAAATAGATATCAGCACGGGCGGACAACGCACCGGGGGAAGGTGGGAAGGAAAAGAAAACAAGGATGGCACTGGTGACACGAGTCTGCTTCTCTCTGGACTGCACCAACACTTCAGGCACACCAGTGAACCCAAAGGAATCACACTGCAGAAGAAGAAAAGACAATAATCAGTAGACAAATCTCCCCAAAAGCTGGGCAATGTACTACACAGATCATAACTATCAAATAAACCCCTGCTCACCCCCTTGTGATAGGGACCAGTCCCTACAGGCTCCAGAAAAGTCTCCTTCTTGGTATGATGCACCCAGGAATAAAGGAGACCCTCAAAGTAGATGTACACTGCACAAGGTTCAGGGGAGAAATAATATGCAAAATACAGAAAAGGCAGGAAAAAGCACAAAGGCACAAAAAACCTGTCTTTGATCTGTAAATATAGATCCAAACAGAAGGAGGAAGTCTGCTTGTGTAACATTCCTCCAGTGCACTGGAAAAAGAAAAAACAAGAATCACGGGCAACGAAGCTCAAAAATCATCTTGCACCTCTGATTACAATGTCGAATGAAATCCCCAGTCCCAATGCCAAACTTCAGTGAAAGGAAGGGGGAATCGATAAAGTTATAGCCAGAACTTATTGCTGCATGAAAAAAGCAGAGAAAACAGGAATCCAATCCGTTCAGCAGGATCTCCGTAGTAAGGTAGGCATCCAGAATCCTTCTGGGACACGAACCGGAAGAGAACCCAAGCAAGGAAGTTCCGGGAGGTGGCTCTTTAATACTCCCCATAGCGCCTTTGAACCAATGGCGGCTGCGCTAACTAAGCGAAAGGAAAGCCACAGTGTGCAGAAAGAAAACAAAAGAAGGACCCCCCAGAGGAGCAAAGCCAAAAGAGAAATCACCAGTAAAATATCACACAACATGCACACGGGCCAGGCAAGGGAAATCAGACCATAACAGATATGGAGCACCCTCAGGGGGTCTTTAGGTCCACCAGGTAGGGGAACTTCCCCTTCCTCTCAACTATCTGATTGGACCCAGTCCAATGGTCTTGGCGGCCCCTGGGCTCTACGTTTTCCATCACCCACACTTTCTGCCCAGACTACAATTCCACAGGGGTAGCCGTTTAGTCATACCACTACTTCATCACCTCCTGGTTGGCCTCTAAGTTGTCAGAAGCTTTCTTCTTCAACTTGGCCATCTGGCTCCAGGAGGCCAGCATATAGCTAACTACATTCTGGGAGGATTCCAGAGAGCTTGCACATATCCCTTCTTCACCAGACTGCGAGATCCCTTTACAGGATGATTGCACAGAAGCTCAAAGGGGCTAGACACAACCCGTTCCTGTGTTACCTCTTTGTAAGCAAAGAGTAGGAATGACCAGAGGACGTCCCAATTATGCCTCATGGCCACAGACAGGTCTTTGATCATGTATTTGAGGGTTTTGTTGAATCTTTCAAAAAAGCCCATTGGTTTGTGGATTGTAGGGGGGGACAACTTTTTTTAAAAAACAGACTTTAATGGGTTTTACATCAACTTTATTTAACAAAAAAAGCTGTTTCTTCTATTTCCTTTCTATGCACAAGGTCACCCCATCCTATTCCACATAAAATCAGTTTTTAGCCCTCCCGAACATCTTTAACATAATGCATGCCTAATAAGTACAGAAGTGTTAGATCATTATACAATGTCCATGAGCGTCCTAATGGGAAATACATTTCTCATGAAAATACAATTGTCTTGCTTAGTGATTTGGTCTATAGGACACTTAGGCTGAGGGGGCAGCTTATATGAATGCCCAGAATACTGATGAGTGACAGTTGCAGGTGTTCCCTCAGCTGATATTTCTGATGATGGGGGCTCTGGGTCTTTGAGGCTTTCCACCAGTGTCTCCCAGGCCCAGGCTGTATCCAGGGAGCCTACCCCCCTTTGTGCCTCTCTCAGCAACACTCCTTTTTTATATCCTGCCCATTGCTCAAGTTCCCTGTGCTATGTAGTCACTTGGGGTCCCCAAGGGGCCTTCCAGTTTCTAGTAATTTCTCTTTTTGGCAATATAAAAGCCAGATCTTAAAATATGCTGGTGACCTTAGTTGTGGAGGTATGTGGGAACCAGCTCAGTAGGCAATGACCAGGAGAAAATGGGACCGCCCTCTCTATAATTTCAACGACTAGTCTCATTATATCATCCCAGTAATTATGCAGCGAGGGACAAGACTACGACATATGTTGCAGCTTGGTTCCTACTTCCTCACATCTCGGGCATGCTGCGTCGGCCGTGTGGAAGTATTTGTTACTGCACCCGAACTTAGTAATTGATCAAACTGAATTGGGCATTCCTAGATACCTTAGGGACTCTGTCTAAGCCAGTCTCCCAATCCCTTTCTGGTATGGGGATACCTAAGTCTCCCCCCCAGTGCGCCAGCAAGGTCTCCTGGTGCTGGATTATATCTCACCCGTATCATCCTATATAAACATGTGAACACCTTGAAGGTGCCTGAAGAGAGAACAATATGTTGACAGCTTTTATGAGGCTGTGATTCTGACATACCATTAATCCAATGTTTATGGAACGCCGCTGTCATTGCTCTATGGAGTAAGAAGTGTCCTGAGGATGGTTAAATTCAGAGCAAAATTCCTGGAGTGGAAGTAGCTCTGCTGTGCAGAACAGTTTCCCATTCTCTCATTGCTCCTGTTGTAGCCCGGTCCTCTAATCCCCCAGTGTCCGCCGTGAGGTAGCACTGCTAGCATAGTCAGGGGCAGGTCAGGTGAATATGGAATCTGTCTACGTGTTTTCTGTAAGCATCTGTTCCAGCACCGACATATCGTTTGGAATTCATGGGTGTCATCGCCTGAAGGACGTCCAACTCTGAGCAGTGCCCTAGATGGTCTGTGACACTCTGGGACACACGATCAAAGTGTGCCTTCCGGGACCCGTCAGCCTACCAGCCATTGTGTAAATCATTGGATTTGTGCTGCGAGGTAATATGTCTCAAAGTCTGGGATGCTAGCCCTCCCATGCAATGGGTTAAAGAAACGGGGTATACCCAAAATCACTGGGACCTGGGTGTAAGACAATATAGAACAAGTTGGTCCCAGTACAAATATACAAAGGCAATGTAAAACAAACATTAACAAATAAGTCAAAAGATTTGAAAAGAGTTCAAGTGTTATTTAATCACACTGAACCTCTATCGCAGATTTTTTTAATACAGTAAGCAACAATCATTCAGAAAAACATAGTTGATGTGCCCAGGGGGGTGAGAACGGAAAGGGGCAATGAGTTGTGTGAAGTTGTGGGGTACGTGAACAATATTATAAACACTTGTTTACAATCAAATTGTTAGTCATGTCTATTCAATGCAGCATATTCTACATACGTTTCATCTCACAATACACTACAGTAAATTTGTGTACAGCCATGTAAAACGGAGGTCACAGTGCGACATGCACTGTTGGCGTTACTGGCATCAGTGGTGTGTCAACGTTTTGACCCCCGGATTCGTGTAATATACCTCGATAAGTTAACGCCAACTTACGCGGCCAAAGGGGAGATCCCCTAATAATTCGGTTGGATGCAGTCCAAGTCCTGCCTGGGAAAAGCCACGGTCAAAAGATCGTGGGCTGAAGCATAAAGGCTTAAACTCGATTGAATTAGCTTGAGGAATAAATCTACAATTAAACGAGAAGAAAAGGAGGATAAAATCAGTGCTATGGACCCTGTAGCCATTCTGAAGACACGTTATGAAGTGGTTTGTTCGAGTTTTTTTTTTAAAAAGGGGGGTGGAGAGCAGAGTCGAGTGAGAAGAATCTGGGGTCTACGTCCCGTAATCTAAAACGTATGTGCAATGTAATTCTATTGTGGAGGGGGAAATGACATGCTGCGCTTGATAGAGCAAATAACGATTGCTCTGTGTTTAATTGTGGCGAAAGCGAGTGGCCCAGGTCTGGTCCTGTATGGGTATGCCGTTAAAATAAGTTAAAAGTGGAGATGTGCTCAACATGCTGCGCTTAATACAGAAAATAACGATCGCCGTGTGTCTGGTAGTGAAGAAAGCTAATAGCAGGGTTCTAATCCTGTATATGCATGCAGTTACAACAGGTTAGCAGCGGGGGTGCGCTCGGTCCTATCGGTCCTGTGAGTCTATACGGGAGTAGATGTTGAAAGCCCAGAATCACTGTTCAGTTATCCGGTAGCTAAACACCCAAGTGGATGTGCATGATGATAATGGCGGAGATGTATTGTGAGATGAAACATATGTATAATATGCGGCATTGAATAGACATGCCTAACAATTTGATTGTAAACAAGTGTTTATAATATTGTTCACGTACCCCACAACTTCACACAACTCACTGCCCCTTTCCCTTCCCACCCCCCTGGGCACATCAACTATGTTTTTCTGAATGATTGTTGCTTACTGTATTTAAAAAATCTGCGATAGAGGTTCAGTGTAATTAAATAACACTTGAACTGCTTTCAAATCTTTTGACTTATTTGTTAATGTTTGTTTAACATTGCCTTTGTATATTTGTACTGGGACCACCTTGTTCCATATTACTCCCCCTGCAATGGGGCACTGTAGTGCAGACTGCACAACTCTCCTACAGCGTGACCCACATGGGAATGCATAACCAAGAAATTCAGCTCTCTGAACATTGGCCGAGGGATCCAAACTAGGAGAGTCTCAAAAAAGTATAGCAGCTGAGGGAGCACCACCCTTTTAAGAAGTGCCACTCACCCGCTACTGAAAAAGGATGCATTTTCCAAACTTTTGTGTTCATTCCAAGCAATCTGATAGCTAGCCCCACATCTCCCTCTAGTAGATCAGCCGTGGACATGAAATATCTTGACCCCCAGATAGGACAGGCAGCGAGGCTCCCATTGCAGTAAGTCTAACACCTCCGGAGGATCACAACCCTCTGTCATTGGGAACTGTCTAGATGTATTTCTGGTAACATTCAGGCCCGATAAGGAGCCAAACTCTTCCATAATTTCCCTAGCCCGGCAAGATTTGCGTCCGTGTTCTTGAGGAACATCAGTAGGTTGTACGCGTACAAGACTATGCGGTGATAATGGTCCCCAGTCTGTATACCCTGATACCTATTCCCTGTTCTTGCATGGCGGCCAGAGATTCCATAACCAGCACAAAGAGTAAGGGCGACAGGGCATCCCTGCTGCGTCCCCTGCCCTACCCTATAACTCTTATATATGGTCCTACCTGTGTGGACCCTAGCTGCGGGGTCCGTGTACAGCGACTTGGTTCATGTGAGGAAGCCTCTTCTTAGATGCATGTGTTCCATTGCACAGAATAGAAAGTCCTGCTCCAGGCTATCAAAGGCCTTTTCTATGTCCATGGCAAACACCGCTGCCTACCCTTGGTCGTAAGTGTTAGTCTCCAACAGCATCACAAGGTGCCAGATGTTAAGTGCCGTGTTACAGCCAAGGATAAATCTCACCTAATCTGGGTGTATTAACTTGGCCATGAACGGAAGTAGTCTGGCAGCTAAGATCCTCCTCAAAATCTTATAGTTGATGTTAAGCATCGACAACGGTCTATAAGCTTTACAGTTGTATGCAGGTGTTCTGGGCTTTAGTAGGGGCACCACTAGTGCCTCCCAGGTAGAACCTGTCAGACGATTGTCTCTCTTACCTACGCAGTACAACACTGGGGACAGATGGCTTACCAGTCAAGTCAAGTTTTATACCACGCATGTTAGGAAATTATTCCCTAAACTGTTGGACCTCTACCGCAGAGATGCACCTTTAAAAATGGCTGGCAGGCACCTACTGTCAGTAGGGCCCTCGCGCTGCTCCGGTTCACCCAATGCGGGACCAGCTCCAATTTGGGTCCGCTTCAGGTGCAGTTGCAGCTGTAACCTCTGCTCTCTTTCTTTATGTTTATTTCCCCTACTCAGGGTCTCTGCAGTTCTCTTCTTCTTGCCCGGCAACCTGGGTCAATGGGCTGCCCAGTCCCCGCTGGTGGCTTCCCAGGGTGTCAGTTCACTCGCTGCTCATCTTGCAGCTCGTTGCAGCCCGAATTCTCACCGGAGTGGTCCTCCAGTCAGTCCCAGGGGTTTTGGCAGGTCAGGCTCTGGTGGGGGTCCATCCCTGGCCTTAGGTTAGGTTTCGGCCGCCATCTTGGTGCACGGCCGCTCGGCTCCGTGTATGTCCAGCGGTGGCCATAAAGTGCCCTCAAGGACTGCAGCCGCCGTTCAACTGGTCATCCCGAGCCTCATGGGCTTCACAGCTTCACGTTGGTGCTATTCAAATTGGTCTTCATTGTCAGGATGATGCTGAATGGGTCTTTGCCGGTAAGAGCATCGCTCTGTGCTTTCTATGCTATTGGCACCAAGACACGTCTGTTGGGGGGTGGAGAACTTGTAAGTAACTCCACACTCTTTACATATTGACTGCATACAAGCAGACATGAAGCTGCTGCCACTGTCCAACATCACTTCCTTGGAGAAATCCATTCTGATAAAAATCTGCATTAGGGTCTTAGCCACTGCAGGTTCCGTTGCAGTCCTCAAAGGTATGGCTTCTGTGTATTTTGTGGCATAGTCCACCAGTACCATGACAACACTGTTGCCAGAGGCTGTCTGGGATCCATGGGCCCTACATTGTTGATGCTCCCCCTCTCAAAAGGGAGTGACAATAACTGGACAGGGGAACTTTTAGCTTCTGCCCTGTCTTCCCGCTGGCCTGGCAGGTCAAGCAAGCCCTACAGATGCACCTGAGCAAATCTTCATCTGGGGCTAATAAAAGTGGGTGATACACCTTGCAAAGTTCTTGTCCTGTCCCAGATGTCCTGCCAAAAGTATCTCATGAGCCAACTCCAGTAGGAAAGCCCTGCAGCATTGGGGAATGACCAGTGACATTGTTGTCCCATTACAGGTGCCTTGAGCTCACTATACGGGAGGTTTCCCTCCCAGTAAATTCACTGATTCCCAGAGGCATCACCTGTTGCCTGGGCTTAGCCTGTTGCCTCATTCACTACAGGATTGAACACTCTCTCTGTGCCTTGCATAACTCCTGTATGATAGGCCCCCCCTCTATTGCCATCCAGCAAGTTCAGGTAGGTCACTAAGAGAGTCAATGTCCTCCTCAGTGGACTCCAGGGCAACCTCCTCTACCGCACCACCCACTTCAGCTGGGAGACATTCAGGGGCTGTTTTCCCATGACCATTGCCCTTCCCTCTTTTGGCAGCTGCCCCAGCCATTCTTCCAGGCTCCAGACTTCCTTTTTTTTTTTTTTACTTTATTTATCGTTTTGGCAGTAAGCAAGGCAGATCAGGCGTACAAATTCACTGTCGGTGACATTACATCAGAATGAGTAATGAGAAGGAACATAATATTATCATTACAAAACAGACAAGACATAGGTTGAGTGATATCAACGATGTAACGACTTATTAAAAAAAAACAAAGTCCCACAGGTCAATCCCTTCCTGCATATCATGGCCACTATCAACTGGTGGCCAAATTCTAGTCCCATGTAAAGTCCACAGAAAGAATGAGCCGTAGAGTCAGTAAGAGCCACACACTTTGAGGAGTAAGAAGAATATGTAGTACAAGTATTATGAGGAGAGGAGCCCTTTACCCCACACCTTCTGGGACTATGCCCTGCTCCAATTGAGAGACAGCGGCCTGCCGAATGGTTTCAACATATGATCTGTAGAGACCCCAAACGTCTTTAGGACGGGAAGAGCTTGGCAGAATACTGACATAAACCTCGCAGTTGGTATTACAGTAAGCCAGGCTGCACAGCCAGCCCTGTAAGGTAGGAGCTTACTTGCGGCCCCCTAATAGAGCAATTTCTCTTTTGGCTAGTAGCAAAATGAGGGATACAAAACGTTTGATATTTTTGGGGAAGTTCAACGTGTATCATAATAGGGCCACTTCCGGTATGGGGGCAAGGGTCAGCTTTGTCATGGCCCCTAATGTGCTGTGTACTTCTTCCCAATATGTGCAGAGTTTTGGACAGGTCCATGTGAGGTGTGCAAAATCAGCATGTGGGGCAGCGCACTTGCGACATATGTGGTCTGGCCGGATCTAGTCTGTGTGCTTTGGCAGGGGTAATATAAATTCTACGTAAGATCTCAAAATGAAGCAGTTTATGTCTGCTGTTGAGAGAGACTTCCTTTGTTACTGCGCAGCACTAAGCCCACTGATCATCCGTGATGGGGTGGCCTAAGTCTACTCCCAGACTGTGAGAACCTTGTCGTCATTAACAGGCCTCAGCGAAGCGCATGCTTTATATAGTTTAGAAATTAGATGATGTCCGCTCGTGCTCTCAATTATCAGTGTGAGAGGTGTAAACAAGCCTGGTTCTAGGGGGAAACTGGGCAGCGCAGCGCGCAGAGCCGAACAGATTTGACTCAGCACGAAGCTGTCCATAAAGGTGACGTCATGGAAACTTGTATCTTCCGACTAGGAGAAGATATGCCCCCCTGGGTAAAAGTCCCCCAGTGTGGAGATATCAAATTTGGTTAAGGTGTATCAATCTCTTGCCGGTGATTGGCAGCCAGCGGGCGTTTGGGACAGGCAGGGCAGAGGAGTACATTATGGCGGCACCGGTGACCCATCTCAGTTTAACCCAGGCCCAGCTGGTGGTGGAAACTGTCTGAGTATCATTGGGGTCTCTGGGAACTCCCTTGGGTAGTACGGTGGACAACCGCTCAGGAAGGACAAAATCTGCCTCTGGGCGGAGATATGGGATCCTGGTGTCTGGGTGAAACCATGCGTAGGTTTAGCAGCATTGAAATCGTAGTATTTCTCTAATGAGTGGCTCTGAGTTTACCCGAGGATCTCTGACATAGAGGATATTGTCGTCGGCGTAGAGAGAGACTATGAGGGGGCCGGTGTCGAATTGTGAGCCCCTCTGTAGATGCCGTTCCTGGAAGTGGCAAATTAAGAGGTCCATGGCTAAAATAAACGATAACGGAGATAAGGGACAGCCTTGGTGTGTGCCGCGGAAGAGTGAAAAGGGTCAAGATGAGGTTCCGTTTAGGTGGAGCCGTGCCATGGGGCGGCTGTATAGCAAGGCGGTGGTGGCTGTAAAGCCCACTGGCATGCCCATGCGGCGCATAACAGAAATGAAAAAGGGCCATTCTAGGGATCAAAGGCCTTCTCGGTTTCTAACAGGATTTTGGTGGCCGGAACCGCTGGATTAATTCTGTGGAGGACCGAAAAGAGTGACCTAAGATTCAAAGAGGTAGATCGGCGGGGGATAAAGCCGGATTGGGCTGGAGATATGATGAATTCCATCAATTGGGATCGGCGATTGGCGATGATTTTAGCTAAGATTTTATAATCTGATTTCAAACAGGAAAATGGTCTGTAGGACCCGCATAGCGTCGAATCTTTGCCAGGTTTAGGGAAGAGGATCACAACCGCTTCCCTAAGCGTGGGGTGCAGTATTTGTTTCTCGAGGGCCTCTGCGTAAACCTCAATCAGCTGCGGGGCCAATAGCTTTTTGTATGCCTTGTAAAATTCCCCTGTGAAGCCGTCCAGCCCAGGGGCCGAGGAACAGCCGAGGGTACCAATGGCACCAAGAACATCGGCTTCTGAGATTGGTTTGCAAGGAAGCCCTGCATGGTTTTTTCCAGATAAACCAATGCAATTTCCGACAGATAAGCTTCCTGCGCCGAAGGGTAATGCCCTGTTCTGGTAGTATACAAGGCCATGAAATAATCCAGGAATTCATCACGAATCTCCGATGTGGAGATGAGTGTCTGATTTGTAGAAGAGCGCAGATCAGTGATACAGGCTTTACTGTAAGGGGGCCTTAACATCTGTGCCAGTAATCAGGCCAGCTGCTCTCCCTCTCCGTACCGCCTAGCGGTCTAATATTTGCCCAAGTATAATATATCGTGGTCCACGGTCTCCCGGAATTCTATAAGGAGAGCTAAACCTCGACCTGTCATGTCCAGAACAGACGAGTGTAATGTTGTGATATCCACGTTCAATGCGGGAGATCGTGGTGCAGAGACTTTTAAGCACTCCTGCGTGTTTGGCTATGCAAACGCCCCTAATGTACACTTTGAAGCCCTCCCATACGACTGCCCAAGAGTCAACTGAGCCTGTATGGATAGTGAAGTAGTCTTCAATGGCTTCGTGCACGTCTGCATTAAAAAGGTCATTGTTAAGTGCGCGGCTCGGGAAGTGCCATTGTCGTTCAAACCCCTCCAGACGAGGGACCCTCAGGAGGAGCTTTAACCGGAGAGTTGTTGGAATACATCCTCGGGAGTATCTCAAGTGCCTGGAACCAGTTAGAAATGCCAGGGGAAACCAGCCAAAAGTTGATTCTCATCTAGGTGTTATGTTGGCCAGCGTAATGTGTATATTTGGTGAGGGTGGGACTGCGCAGTTGCCAAATGTCTAGGAGAGATAGTTGCTTGCAGAGAACCAGGAGAGCGTGTCGTGCCCGCGGTTTAGTGTCAGGGGTTGTGGCTGTACTATCTAAAATGGGATTAAGGAGCAAATTAAACTCCCCCCCAGTAAGAGCAGACAAGGTTCTAATTTTAATATTTGGGCATGTAAGGAGTGGAAAAAATCAGGAGAATCAATGTTCTGGGCGTACAAGCACACCAGAGTCGCCCTGTGTCCCATGAGAGATCCCGTGACAATGATGTTATGTTATTTGGGAATTTGTATAAGCGCACGTTCATCTACAGGTCTCTTGGCGCTGGTGGGTTTGAGCAGAAAAAGAAGTAAAAACAGATAGAGGATCAACTAATTATAGGCCAGGGAGAACAGCCAGGTTTTTACAGATTTCCTGAACTGCATGTAGTCAGCCTCCAGCCTAATAGAAGTAGGCAAGGAGTTCCAGAACTTCGTGCCCAGATGGGCGAACCGGGTCCCACCACTTCGTTTCTGTTTAATTCTATGCACCATCAAAAGATTCAGATGATTCGATCTCAGGTTATGCTGAGGCAGGTGCTTTCTGATGCATGAGAGAATGAAACTTGGGCCGGCTTCTTGAGTGGCTTTGAAAAGGATGCAGACAATTTTAAACGTCACACAGAAGCCAGTGGAGATCTTTAGGTAACGGAGTCATGTGACATCTCCTATCCTTAAGATGGATGATTCTAGCTGCCTGATTTTGAATCATCTGAAGACGGTGACTCAGATATAGTGGAATTTCAAGATAAAGGGCATTTCCATAATCTAATTTAGAAAGGATGAGGGCAATCACAATTTGAATGCTGGCCTCTCTACTGAAGAAGCGTCTGATCTTACGCAGTTTACGAAGTTGGACAAAGCAGGCAGAAGTAACTGCGTTAATTTGAGCGCTCATAGAGAGGATAGAGTCAATGTGAAGACCGAAACTCTTGATTGCTGGTTTGGTGATTGGGACCGCACCTAACTCAGGTGGCCAATAATAGAGTGTTCGGTGAGTAAGTTTGTTGCTCAGCATGATTATCTCCGTTATTTCAGAATTTAGTTTTAGTTGGTTTGTATCTATCCAGGCTTTTACATACATCATGGAGCTCCTGACAAAATCTTTGCATCTACCATCACAATCCCCTATAACAAAGCCTAAGCTGAAGGGGGCCCGTTTGTGAATAAGGATGGCTGTGCCCCTGACATAGCTACTAAAATTGGCAAAATACCGGTGTGCCCCCCAACTGGCAGCAAAGCGGAGCAAGACTGTTTTAGGTAAGTGCGTTTCATGCAAATAGCCAATGTCCTCTCTATGCCTGAGGAGATAATGAATAACATGTCTTCTTTTACGATTATCGTTAAGGGCTCTGACGTTCCAGGACATCAGGGACAAGCCTGAAGGACCAAATACATTACCCAGCTGAGCCATTGGGAGAACGCATCAAGCCTGTCATGCATATATAACAACAATAAGAACGATCCTGCAGCCAACTATAAACATCTAAACAATAATCTTTTGCCCCACTCTGTAATAGAACAGCTTTCCCCCCACCCACTACCCAGCCTCATCCAAAAGGGAGCGAGGCATGCCCCAGAAATGAATGCGTAGCAAAATATAACAATAGACTTTAAGCTATAATAGAAAAAAAAACAACTCGGTATATCCGAATCCCAAGAAATTAAACCAAAGGCGTACACTACAAGGGGTGGCAACGCCACACCAGTCGGTCAGTCATTGGAAACATTATGGAGTGAGGAACATTAATATCCCAAACTAGGAATGACCTCAATCGGTCGCCTTGCAGGATGTGGTAGTCAGCCTGTGCCCGCGCTTGAAAACAGTTCCATGCTTGCGTTGCAGCTGCTGCCCAGGGGTGAGGATCTGTTCTTGTCTGCCCTTGCCTGGCTGTTGTTCTGTTTGTAAGTATGGCAGAATTCCTGCGCCTCCGTCGGGGTGTTGAAAATGCATGACCGGCCGTTGACTTCGACTCGCAGTCTCGCCGGGTAGAGCATGCCGTATTTCAGACCCAAGTTCCTGAGTGTGGCCTTGACGCCATTGTATTTGCAGCTGGCTTCCTGCACCATGAGTGTAAAGTCTGGGTAGAGTGCTATTTTGGAGCCTTGCCAATCAGTCTCCCCCTCTCTCTGGCGAGGCGCAATGCTGTGTCACGGTCGCAAAAGTTCATTATGCGGGCAATGATAGCTCGTGGGGGAAGGCCTGGATTTGGCCGAGGGACCAGAGTGCGGTGTGCGCACACCACCACGAAACCTGGGGTGAAGGACTCCCTGCCAAACATGTCCGCAAACAAGGTCTTGACGAAGAGGTCCAGGCGGCCCATTGCAGTGGTCTCTGGAACCCCTAAAATGCGGATGTTGTTGCGCCGACTGTGCTCCTCAAGATCTTCGTTTTTAATCGCCACATCTTTGAGGATGCGCTCCACGCTCTCCAGCCTATTGAGGGACTGTGCCATTCCGTCCTCGATGTCGGAGATACCTGCCTTAGCAACGTTCAGGCGCCTGTCCTGCATTTGGATTTTAGCCCCCATGTCTTCCAGGCGCTTATCCAGTGTGTCTAATCGCCCATCCAGTGCATGAAAACCTGCCCTCATCTCCTGGAGCAGCGTGGATGTCTGTGTCGTGAGATTGTGAGACCGCACCCTTGCTACTCTCCACCATGGTGGGGTCGTCATCTTGACGTTGCTCCATGACTTTTTCAAATGGAAGGGTCCTTTGTTTAGGGTCTTTGCGGCCCATGCCGCTGTTGGGCCAAGCAGCGGCGCCTAGGCCACGTCACAGGCGATGATAAGGCCTGGAAGAAAAGCTGGCATTGTGGCAAGGAATTAAGGTGGGGGGCTGGTGTTGGAGCCCCCGATGCCAGTGAGCTGACATCCTAATCAACCTGATATTGGGGGGGTGCCTTTCCAAGTAATGACCCAGGAGTTCGCTGCAACAGTGATGGCAGGCCCTGTGAAGGGGCGCGAGGTGGAAGCAGGGTATCTCCCCGCATGCAGCTATGTCCCGTGGAGGCCAGGGGAAGATGTAGGCAATGTGGCGGCGATGGCAGGCCAAAAAGGCAGACTGCTGAGGCGTTGCGGGGTGGAGAGCTGCAATGGCAGGCCAGGAGCTGGATGTCTGGGCCTCGCAAGCGATTAGCCTGAGGTCTGTTCTGCCGGAAACGGTAGGCACTGGGGGGGGGGGCGCTTTGTTGAAGCAGGACCTCTACCCGCATGCGTCTATGTCCCGTGAGTGCCTGGGGAAAGCGGTAGGTAGTGTAGCAGATGCGGGCCCAAATGGCGGACTGCTGGGGCAGTGCAAGGCGGAAATTTGCAATCTCGGGCCAGACGCTGGATTTCTGGGCCTTGAGCCGTCCGGCGTCACAAAGGAACTGCCGAGCAACGGGTACAGCGGCTCAGCCCCTAACGCCCCCTGGCCCGCACCCGCTGGAGGCTGACTATGTGCTTCCCAGGCCCAACGTGGGCCCTGTGGGGCTTATGGGGGAGGAGGGTCGGGTGGTGTGGGCCTATGAAGCCGAACGGGCCACAAACCGGCAGAATGGAGGGGTGCTCGGGGGGGGGGAGAGCGCAGATTGCAACCCGCGCCCGACGGACTCACCCCGATTCTCGGCATCTTCTCAGGCTGGGGATTCCGCTGTCGCAGGTATCCGCATCCAATGCTGGCCGCGTTGGCAGTGGGAGCCGCTCCAGCGAAGGTTCACTCCTCCCCGCCGTACATCGATCGCTTGGAGCCCTGTGTAGCCGCCATATGGTCACAGTCTAGATATAGCTGTGCGATCGCCACGATGTGGGCAGTTCCCTGGAGCCAAGCAGAGTTGCGGTTGCGTGGTGTTTAGGGGGATATTGCTGCTGGACTGAGGGCGACTGGCAGAGCTTGTTGGTCGTCGGCTTGGCCACGACCCCGCTCCAGACTTCCTTGACTCCCTTCCTGGGCAGCCATGGACCTGGTGGTAGCACATATCCATTCAGGCAACCTTAACATTTCCAGGTGTGACTTGAGTTCCACTTCCTTCCAAGTAGTGTGCTAAAGTAGCAGAACAAAGTCACTGCTCTACTCAATGGGGACGGAGAGCGACTGGGGGGGGGGGACCAACGCCTAGAGTTGGGGCTTCCGTGTGCAGAGGACACGGTTTGCTACCTAGGGATTCGGATCAGTAGGATTAAGGCAGAGTTTTATCAGCACAACATGGGGAGGATAATCCGGGGGCTGCAGGGTAGTATTACCTTTTGGAACACGCTTAGCCTCTCCCTGATGGGAAAGATTGCATTAATAAAGATGGTGATCCTACCCCGATGTCTCTACACCATGCAATGCTCCTTCTTCAAAATTCCGCACCGGATATTCAGGGAACTCGATACACTGCTGGTCCAATTATTATGGAACGGAAAGCGATGCAGGATTAGTTTAGAAGTCATGAAACGCAGTTGGGGTAGAGGGGATTTGGAAATTCCAGACTTGGAACTTTATTATTTTGCATCGCAATTGCAACATGCCATTGCCTGGTTGGACATGGATCCATCCTGGGAGAGGTCCCTGTTGGCAGGTACATATGGGGACCGACAGCTGGGGGCATTGTTATGGCGGGCCGGGGGGCCCAAGGTGCACGCTCCTCCTTTGGTACGGCTTGGGGCTGCAATTTGGCATTGAATGGTCCGTAGAATAATTTATTAACAACCTTTCGCCCCGGAGGCGGACTTCTGGCTGATGCCGCCCTTTGCTCAAATTGACCAGGTGATGTCAACAGAGGCTTGGAAGGCGGAGGGCTGCCTGATGTTATCTGACCGCTACCCGGTCAGTAAATTTATCACTTACCAGGAGAGCGGTGACCACTTTTGAGTTGGGGGCAGGGCAGTTTTTGCAATATGCAAAAATAGTGTCAACGGCGCGACAATTATGGCCCACATTTCCGGAAACCCCGGGGCACACCCACACCCTGGTCACTTTGATTGCTATGGCGGGAGGGCGAAAGTGTGTCACTCACCTTTATAGGGCATTGAGGGACGATAAAAAGTACGGCCCCCTAAAAATAGAAGAAAAATGGCAGCAGGTGAGTCCACAGGAGATCACGGCGCGAGACTGGGAAAAGATACACGGGAGTGTAAGGAAGGTGTCGGTGAGCAATCGATTTAAGTAAATCCAGTACAATATAATACAGATGACGTACCTCTCACCCAGGAGGCTGCATGCCATTGATGGCTCCAGAGATCCCCACTGCCCCAGATGTTGCTATGATCAGGCAGATTTTCTACATATGGTATGGACATACCCAATGATCCAGACGTATTGGGGGGGCGGTTCTCGAGAATTTGACCCGGATAACGGGGTGGACAATAGCCTTGGATCCACGCGCTTGTCTGCTGGGCTTGATTCCTCGGGATCCGAAACGTAAGATAAGTAGGCGGTTCCTGGTCCTAGGTCTAGTTATAGCCAAAAGGCGTATTGCGATCCACTGGTTAACTAAGCAAGGGCGTTACTGACAAAATGGAGGACTGATCTACAGGAGTGGGCCCTAGCAGAGGAGGGGCACATACGGAACACCAGGAGAGATGCCAAACTACCCGAGGTGCTACTGGCATGGGGAGCGATGATGCAGGAGATAGCAGGACAGGCCTCTCAAGTCACCATAGACAGTGCGGATGAGACGTCCCCCGTAGAGGGGGGGCTCCAGGACAGGGGAGGGAGACACAAGGTGACCCCACATGAACACTGATACGTGGACCTTAAGTTACATAGACCCGACAGAGGGGGGGAGGGTACTGAGGGGGGATATTGGGACAGGGGGGGTTGGGAGGCAGGGGGAGTTTAACACAGTTGGGTTTGATTATGCATGTATAAAGACAAACTAAAGATACTGTTGAAGATAGGGGACTCTCCACGGCTGTGAATTCAGGCATTATTGTTGACATGTATTCTTATTGTGATAATCATCACCTCGGCAGAGGTGGACGAACTGGATACTTGTTGTTTTGGATGCGAGCTGCTGATTTGGAGAAAACCTAATAAAAAAATAAAATTTAAAAATTTTAAAAAAGTAGTGTGCTAAAGAACATTCCCTAACAAACTGTCCACAGGCATGGCAGGGCTCACAGCAACTTTTAGAAGACCTGAGACACCCACTCACTCAAATGGAACAAGGGTCACTGGATAGTGACCCTCACGGTTGTCGGCTACTACAATCTGGTGGAATACATTGGGTATAACTTGATCTGGGGCCACTAGCTGGTTCCTTACCATAGTCATACTGGCTATTTTGCTTTTCAGAACCTCAACACACTGCCCATTGGTGGTAACCCATTGCCTATACTTTGCTCTATTGGAAGACACATGGGAATTAGGCACCATCTCAATGTCACCCAGGTACATTAGAGTAACCTCCCTGAGTTCACCCCACTTAGTTACTCCTCCCCAAGCATTAAACCTACCATCCCAGGTGTCTCACCTCCAGTGAGAGAATGTGTTCTTTTTGGGCACTTTGGATCCCCCTTGTAATGCCCATACTCCTAGCACTCATAGCATTTGGGAGACTGTTCTGACTATTGTCAGGGAAGCTTTTTTTCTGGAGGCCAGAATCAGAATCAAACCCTTTCACTGTGTGTTGTTTTGGAGGCCTTGAGAAAACTCTTTCTTCTTATCTCCCACCCCTCTTTTCTCTGTTAGCAACTCTGGTCACCCTTTTGGGAGTCCCTTCCCGGATACCTTCTTGGACACTCTGGTGCTGTCCCAGATGTCTGCCTCCTTAGCAAGCTTCCTTGGGTCAGTCAGCTTGCTATCAAATAGGTGTTGGCGCAGCTTTGGAAAACCAATATCAAGCAGTGCTCCTCAAAATTAAGTTGTACAGCCCAGAATAGTAATCAACCTTGCTGTCCCTCACACAGTAATTCAGTGCCTTGCTAGCATAACCAAAAAGTCCTCCAATGTCTGGGTAGAGATTTTTTGGCTGCCCCTGAACCTCTCTTTGTACCTCACAGAGGTCAGCACAAATTTACTAACAAGCATGGCTTTCATAGGGGTGTACTGTGTAGTGTCAGGAGTGTGTCACTCCCCACCGTGGGCATGTATCTCCTAACCCTGTTTGGAGTCCGCGGAGTTACAAGGAACTCCGTAAGGGGCACAAATAACTCTGCCGCAATACGTGGAGCTCTGGAAGCTCAAAGTGCAGTAGATAAATGCAGTTTGCAGTGATTTTCAGTGCCTGGTGTTTGTCAGCAATGTGCAATCATCGCGAATGGCACCATGCACAGCCCAAGCGGGCGCTGCTTGCTTTCTGCTGCTTGAGTAGATTTTTTACTCCAGCGGCAGCTTTCTTAACGCGAACAGACAGTTTCTCAACACGAGCGGTCATGAGCACACGCAATCCCTCGCAATGAGAAATCAGAACGCCTGCGTTGAGAAATCTCGCCGGAAGGTTGATTTTTAGCACTTGCGCTTGCCAACTTGATGTTGAAGTTTACGAATTAGGAAAAATCTCGCCGGGAGGTGGATTTTCCTCACTCATGCTCACCAACTTGAGGAAAAAAAACTCATAGGGGAGCTGAGTTTTCGGAACTCCGCGAGCTCCGCGTAACGTGGAATGCAGAAAACCTCCACAACCTCTGGGATCGGAGTTCACTGCCCAGGCTTAGTATCTCAACAGGCTACCCCAACTTGACTCCTCAGGAACCTTGTGCAGCCTTAGAGCCACCTCATAGGCAGAAAAACATTTGTCAATATCATCCCCCACAACAAAACTCAGTACCAAATCTTTTGGGATGCAAACCTTCCCTTCACCAGCAGACACTCCAGGTACACTGCTGCCATTACTGCTGGACTCTACTTGCATGGCTTTGAGGTCCAGCTGCCTTGAGGCTTAGCTCATGGCCATTCTTTTTTCCTTCATGGCCAGCCTCTTGTCCTCCGGAGCTTGTTCTCTCTCCATCTTCTTTTTGCAAACTCGTGTTTAAGCTTTCGCTCCTCCCTTCTGTCCTCCAGCTCCTCTGGGGACAGGCCCCTAGATGACACACTGCTCCCTGCACTTGGATGGACTTCCAGTCCTTGGAGGATGCCCCCTCTCCCAAACAGGTCGCATGTCGAGACCCTCAGGCAGGTCTTGTTCCGTTTCCTCCTCAGATTCTGACTCTTTCTCCTCATTGTCTGTGTGGGTCTCTTCCCTTGCTCTTAAAGCTTTGTGGAGCTCTACTTTTCTTGTGCTCCAGTGGGCAAGCAACCTCTTCTCCTGGCAAAATACCTTGAGCTCTCTAGTCAGTGTAATCAGTGTAGCTCTCTATGTTGGTCAGCGCAAACTCTATCTTGGAAAGTAGGTCACAGACATAACAGTAGAAATGGGAAGAGGACACATTTGAAAATCAGAAAGTGTCAATCAGGGAGACTTTAATCTAATTAGTCTAGATATGCAGTGGTAGTGTACATCTAGTCACTGTATGTAACTACATAAACACAAGTCCTATCTTCACCGCTAATCACCAATGTTAGACATTGGGTTTCTGGTTGGTAGAGGTATGCACCCTGTTCAAGCAGGAACCACAATCTTAGTGAGAATACACATCATAAATGAACCTGTGCTCACCCTCTGGTACTCTGGTAGCTTGGGACAGAGCTTTCAGGCTTAACTTAAGAGGCAATGTGTAAAGTATGTGTGCAGCACTTCAAACACAGTGAAAACACCACAAAAAGACTCCATACCAAGTTAGAATAGGTTGTATTTTTATGAACAAAAAAGACCAAAATGACAAAAATCCAATAAGTATAACCTTGTTATGAATTTTTGAAGAATACATGAAAATGAAGTGTTTAAAAGCCTAAAGCGCCAACCAGAGATATCTGGTCATGCTAGACTGGGGTAAATCCAAACGTTCAGGCTGACCACGATGGAGCATGGATTAGATACAGGTACCATTCTTTACCCGGAACAAAATACCTTAGATGTGTCATTGACGGAGTCGAAGATGAAAGAAGCAATGAAGTGATGCATCATCATCTAACCCCTGGATTGAAGGCGATGTGTGGTGTCGAGCCACACATAGTCGGAGATGTGTCGGAAACTGGAGATGATGCACCACGCAATCGGCGATGCAGGATCCGCAGTCTGTGCAGCAGTAGCCATGTGTTGGTGTTGAGGGAGATGCGCTGGTTCCGATTGATGTAAAGTCGTTGATTCATGGGTTCGAGCAGTTGCAGCAATTTATGACCACGTCCAAGGGCCCAGGACTGGATGGGAAGTACTTGGCAGGGAAGAACTTGCAGCAAGCAAAGTCCAAGTGCTGTGGTAGGTTGATGAAAAGTCTTTAATGCTCCTGAGACTTAGAACAGGGGCCCTTGGAGTCACTCTGGGTTCAGGTGTGATTGGTCCAGTCCTTCCTTAGCAAGGCAGAGAGTAGCAGGCAGCAGGGCAACACAGCAGAACAGCAGTTTTTCCATAGCAGCTGTGAAGCAGAGGGGGAGTCCTTGTAGCAGCACAGCAGCCCTTCCTCCTGGCAGACTTCTTCACAGGTCCACTAGTGTACTGATTTGGTAGGGTCAGAAACCCAGTACTTATACCCAGTTGTGCCTTTGAAGTGGGGCTTTGTAGTGTACAGGGGTCCTCCCTCCCAGCTCTTGCTCCAGACTCCCAGGGTGTAGGCAGCCCTTTGATTGGGGATGGGACACAGACTATTCAGGAGTAATTGTCAGCTCCTCCCTGCCACCCTGCCCATGATGACCCATCAGGATGTGGATGACTCAGTCACAGCTAGGCTCCCGTTGTGTGTGACTGTCTAGAGGGAATGCCCTGCCCCAGACATGTGTTGGAGACAGACTGCAGGCACACAGGGCTAGGAGAAGAAAAATGCCATCTGTCTAAAAGTTCAATTTTTAAAAGGTTAATGATAAATTGCGATTCTCCTATTACCATGACTAGAGAATCTGGATTTCATTAAAGACACGGAGGCTAACATTATGCATATTTCTTTTAATGCAGAACTCCAAGCCGCATACATCATAAAGCAAAAGTTCCAGAACGTGAACAACAATAAAAGGCATGAGCCCATAGCAATCTGCCTCTTTTAAATGAAGTGTAGAGCAGGATAAGTTCCAAGGAATAGATAACTTCGATAATCAACAGTGAAAAGACTTGAACAGTAGTGAAGAACATCCGAGCATCAGCAACATCCGAGCATCAGCAACTTGAAGATTAAGAAAGATTATCTGTAAAAAGAGAGATATGCAAGTAAATCTTGAATAAAGAAGGATGAAGAAAGGAAGCAAAACAAAATTGGTTAGGCATAGGTAAAACAAAAGACATTCAAAAAAGAATAAAATGACATTCATTAATAGAATTCTCAATATGTACTGAATGAACAACAACATCATAAAAAGTATGAACTTAAAAATATAATTAATGTTAAAAGGGACAAAGGGAAGCGGAGGGGGGGATAATGTTAGCCTCCGTGTCTTTAATGAAATCCAGATTCTCTAGTCATGGTAACAGGAGAATCG
Organism: Triturus cristatus; assembly: GCF_964204655.1. NCBI lineage: Eukaryota > Metazoa > Chordata > Amphibia > Caudata > Salamandridae > Triturus > Triturus cristatus. The sequence continues at coordinate 503,780,570 of NC_140592.1, read as the reverse complement.
CAATTTCATCACAAGACCGGAGGCTACCATTATGCATGTTGGTAGCCTTGTAAGACTACATCAGACATATGAGAAATTGGTTTGCAATAATGGTGAGCAAAGGTACTAGCATTGGACCAATCGGCAGCTTTGAGAATATCGTCCAACTTACCTCCGGACCAGAAGGACTTACTGGCCATGGCACCCCGGATGGAATGGGGTTTGAATAAATTTAGATCTATACCTGCCAAGCTCATGGCAGTTTTAACCCATCTAGCGATAGAAGCAGAGGAGATAGCTTTGTGAGGTCTAACGAAGGAGATAAGAAGTTGATTAACGCCAGGGAGGCGAAGAGGATTCATTCTGCGCTCATACTCTAACTATATCAAAATTGACCCCAAACATGTTGTAGTATCTATTGGAGATGTCGAGGGCCTTAACATCCGAGACCCTACGGCAAGAGACTAGGCAAAGAAGGGTTGCGAGTTTAATAGAAAGATTCTTATTATTCAAGAGTGTATTATCAGGCCAATTGGAAAAGAGATTGAGGATCAAATTCACATCCCATAGAGATTGATATCTAGGCTTAGGAGGTCTCCTAAGTCTAATACTTTTGAGAACTCTACAAATGATGTTATTTTTACCAACGGTTTTACCATTAACAAGAGCGTGACCAGCGGAGATAGCAGATCTATAACAATTGATAGATCTATAACTAAGTCCTCTTTCGAATTGTTCCACGAGGAAGTTAACTATGTCAACAATAGGTGCCTCCACGGAATCCAGGTTCCTCTCCAGGCACCAACGAACCCATAATTTCCAGATGTTATTATACCGGTAGTGAGTACCGGGAGCCCAGGATTCTCCGAGGAGAGTAGAAGCTGTTGACGAAAGTCCTGAGAGATGGTTGGATCACCTGACACTCTCCAGGCAAGAAGGTTCAAACTCCCGGAATGAACCAGGGGATGAATTCGGCCGTCTATGTCTGTAAGGAGGTCCCTGAGGGGAGGAATCAGGAAGGGAAGGTCGTAGGCAAGCTCCAGCGTTGTTGGGAACCAGGCTTGGGAGGGCCAGAAGGGAGTGATTAAGACGATGGAAGAGCGTTCGTGTCTGATTTTCTGGAGAACCCTCTGAATCATGGAGAAAGGAGGGAAAGCATAACCCTTGGCTCCGATCCAGGATTGGAGAAAGGCATTTACTGCTAGAGCACCCGGGTCTGGCATCCAGCTGAAGTAGTTCTTTACTTGGAAAGTTAGTCTGCTCGCAAAGAGATCTAATTCCAGAGGACCCCAAGAAATGTTGAGAGAGTTGAAGACAGAGGGATTGAGTTTCCAATCCGTGTGGTCCAGGAGGAACCTTGAGTTCCAATCCGCCGAGATGTTTGTCTTGCCTGGGAGGTATTCGGCTCTTAGAGATATCTTGTGTTCTAGACAAAACATCCAAAGTTTCTTGGCTAGATTTGAAAGATCTACAGATTTTGTTCCACCCAGGCGATTTATATTAGCAACAGATCTCCCTTGAAGGGAATGCTTGAAGCTCATTAAGGCATATAGTCCCGCGGTCAATTTTAGGAAATTTACATGATGGGAAGATTCTTCCAGAGACCAGACTCCACCCGTGTTCTGATCTAAGAAACAGGCTCCCCAGCCATGGAGACTCGCATCGGATTCTAAGACAAATTCCGGAGTTGAGCCAAAAATTGCTTTCCCATTCCAAGCATCCAGGTTTTCTAACCACCAATTCAGTTCTAGAATTGCTTCTTGATCTAGGGAGATGCGATCTCCGTACCAGAGACCTGAATGAAGGGCTTTCAATTTTATTCTCTGAAGGGCACGATAGTTTAGAGGACCCGGAAAGATAGCTTGAATAGAAGACGAGAGGAGACCGAGTAACCTGGCTAATTCCCTTAGGGATAAGAACTGTTGAGACAGAACATGTCTTATCTCTTTCTTTATTTTTGACATCTTCTTTTGAGGAAGAAGGAGACATTTTGTGGTATCTACCGTGAAACCCAGAAACTCCAAAGATTTCGAGGGGAAGAGAATAGACTTCTCCTTGTTTATAATGAAACCTAGGTTTTCTAAAAGGTCTATTACAGTATTCAGGTCCTGAATGATTTGAGACTGGTCCTGAGAAAGAATAAGGATATCGTCGAGGTAAATGATCATCCGAATACCCTTCTCCCTTTGTGAAGATGCGACTGATCTCATCACCTTGGTGAAGCACCATGGTGCTGAAGAGAGACCGAAGGGGAGAGCTTGGAATTGAAAAAGATGCTTTTTCCACATAAATTGAAGGAAGGGTTGATGACACCTGGCCATAGGGATGGTAAAGTAAGCGTCTTTTAGATCTAATTTGACTAACCAATCTCCCTCTAGAAGAAGGTCTCTGAGAAGGTGAATACCTTCCATCTTGAAATGTCTGTAGACAAGGTATTTGTTGAGCTCCCTTAAGTTTATAACGGGTTTATAACGGGTCTCCAACCCTTGTCTTTTTTCTTGACGAGAAAGAGTGTGCTTATGAATCTTAACATTTCTAAGGGTACTTCTCTGATGGCACCTTTCTGAAGCATTGAGGAAATCTCCTCTTCTATTATTTTTTCCTGATCTACGGAGAGGGGATATCTTTTGGGAAATGAGATTGACTCGGGATCTGAGTAAAGTCTAACATAAATCCCTTCACAGTATTTAAGACCCATGGGTCTTGGGTAATTAATTTCCAATTCTGGAAAAAGAATTTGAGTCTCCCTCCCACTTTGGTTGGAAGAGGAGCGAAAGGGAAAGAAAGAGAAATTATACTTACTTTGAGGGGTGCCTTCGTTAGAGGGACCGCGTGATCTGAAGCCTCTGGATCGAAATCCTCTTCCTCTTTGTGGAAAGAACTGAGGGATGTTGGAGGGTTGGTACCCTCTTCCTCCATATCCTCTGGATCTAGGGTAGGGCCTTCGGTTGAACCCGCAGGAAGAGAGGCCCCTTCTCCCGGCCCTTCCAAAAAGGTTGGTGGTATTAAAGACCTTTCTCATGTTTTGATGGGCCTTGTCTAAGGCAGTGAAAGTAGAAACGTATTTGCCTAGAGTCTTGATAAGGTCTTCCCCAAAAAGAAGCCCTGTAGGATTTAGAGAGGGTCCCTTATCAGCAAGGTCGTTAAGTTTAGGAGAGATCTTATTAAGGACCACTCTCCTTCTTTCAGCGTTGAGGCTGGCGTTGGCATTACCCAACAGAATCAAGGCTCTCTGGCTTAAGCCTCTAATCAAGTCAGCATTAAGGGGGGTCCCATTAATGTGACTATCTTCTGCCATATCGATAATCCTTGCTAGAGGGCCAAGGATATTGAGGTCCCGGTCTTGACATCCCTTTAGGGATCTCTCCATTCCTTTTCTTGGGTCCCTTCCCAGTTTAAATAAGTATTTGATAAGCTCCGGGTCCAAATTTGGGGTTTGGCACGTTTTGTCATCTATTTCAGGTCTTGAGCATTCCGCTCTCAATAAATTACGGGTATTTCTTTCTAGGGGAAATCCTAACCATTGTTTAATGAATTTACTGACATGATCCTGGGGAAACCATTCGGAACTCCTAGGGTGTTTTAAATTGAGGGGAGAAAACATATCTTCGCCAAGAGGATCTTTAATATTATCATTAGAAGTAGAAGGCGTTTCCTCATCAAGAGGCTGTGAATTAAACTCTTGGTCATCTTCGTCGAGGTCCAGGATATATTCATCTGGGGGGTCAGAGTAATCGTTTTCGGTATCCTGGAATTCCTCATCTCCAAATTGGAGATCATACTTATGAGCACTCCGATAATTTGTGCCGCGAGGGACACCCTGATAGTTTGTGCCGCTGAGGACACCTTTAAGAATTGTGCCGCTAAGGACACCCATAGAGTCTGAGGTGCGGAGACCTCCCGTAAGGGAAGAGGTGCTGAGACCTTCCATAGTGCTCTTGGGGGTTGCATGATCAATATTCTTATTCTTCTTAATTCTTTTCCCCCTTATCTCACTGAGATCTTCGTTAGGTAGAGATAGATAACTCTCAGTGGTATCGAATTCATGAGACCTTTTAGAGGTTATGGCTTTAGAAAGTGTTTGAAACATACAAGATCTCATTTCCTTGTGGATCATGCTTTTGATTCTGTCATCATCCATCATAGGTATAGAGTTACCTTCGTCAGAATCAACTTCAGACATAATGAGATGACCAGGAGTATTCAAAAAAGTTAAAATCTCTAAATTTCCCCTCCTTTTTTTTTTTTTAATATTATTTTATATTAATTCTTATTTTATATTTAGATCTGGGTAATTTAAATTAAACGTTGGTATATATAATTAAAATTGGGAATATCTGAGGGTTTTAATCATGTTAGCAGACTAAAAATAATTTAAATGGTAATTTTAATTAATTCCGTATGGAAAAGCCAAAGTGGCGATATAATGACAGACATCCGTTGAAAAAAACGAGCTAAGCAAGCGGCAGTTGAGGGGGTCAAGCGATCAATACGACAGAAGCTGGCCGGGTGATTGAAGAGGAGGAATGCACCTTAGCGGAGAGGCCACGCAATGCGTGCGTTGCTAAGGTGCATTCCTCTAAAGGCAGTCTCCGTGAGGGTGCCAACGGACGACGTCTATGGAGGAGTTTCCCGAAAGAAGAAGCGGGTAAGAAACGAGGGGAGAGCCATAGTTGAGACGAGGCTCTCCCCCCGTAAGAGGGTACGATTATCGCTTGCAGTACAAATTTAAAAAAGGGGTGAAATATAGGCAAAGTCGATCTCCGTAAATTGGAGGTCGTTTGAAAAAAGGAAAAGAAAAGTAGGGGGATTATTCCCGAAAGAAGAGAGAGACTGGAAATAAACAGTGCAAGACAATAGGAAACAAGCGCTTTTTAAATAAACGTAATAAAACGTAATTACATTAAGACAAAGTAGAACAAAAGGCAGTATTAATAAACGGAATTAAACATGACATAGTATCGATAAATAGAAATAAACATTATAAAATCAAAGGACAGTAGCGTAGCGAAGAAAAATGAAATGACTTATCTTGCTTGGAGCCGCATTTAAAAGAGGCAGATTGCTATGGGCTCATGCCTTTTATTGTTGTTCACGTTCTGGAACTTTTGCTTTATGATGTATGCGGCTTGGAGTTCTGCATTAAAAGAAATATGCATAATGTTAGCCTCCGGTCTTGTAATGAAATTCAAGCTTACCATTAAAGAGGATTTACTATCACCATTCCAGTGATATGAACCATGACAGATCTACTCCTTCTCAATCAGGAATTACGCCTTGTAAGTGTAATAAAGAATTCCCAATATTAACCTATGAGAGGGGTAGGCCTCACAGTAGGGAAAAATGAATGTGGGTGTTTTTCACTACCCGGACATGCAAAATCTAAAAGTACATGTCCTACCTTTTGGTTACACAGCATCTTGTTGTATGGGCTACCTAGGGCCTACCTTAGGGGTGACCTATATGTAATAAAGGGGAGTTTAAGGTTTTGGCAAGGAGTTTTAAACACCAAGTCGACATGGTAGTGTTAATTGTACTCACAGTAGTGGCAGGCCTGAGACATGTTTACAGTGCTACTTGTGGGGTTAGCACAATCAGTGCGGCAGGCCCACTAGTAGCATTTAATTCACAGGTCCTGGGCACATGTAGTGCATGCTTCTAGGTACATATAGATAAATTAAATATGCCTGTTGTGGATAAGTCAATCGCACCATGTTTAGGGGAGAGAGCACGTGCACTTCAGCACTGGTTGACAGTGGTAAAGTGCTCGGAAGACTACCCTAAGGCTGACAGGTCTAACAGTGCCTAGTTGGGGAAGAGTAGTAGCCTCTCATAAGAGTTTGCATGGTGGAGTATTCTATAGTGTGCTGAGGAAACCTCAGAACCCCGTCATGAGAAGTTGCAAGGCAGCGTGCACTCTAATGCTCTGATTTGGGAAACAGTAATGCCCTGTTGTGAGAAAGTGCATGGGGGAGTACCCCTTAGTATGCCAAGTTGGAGAACAGTAGTACCCTGTTATGTGAAGTTAAAAGACGGAATACCCTGTGATTGTTGTGTGTGAGAAGAGAAGTACCTAAGGTCCCAAGAGGTTGTTCCCAGTGAAGTGAAAATGTGGGGAAGTGTAGTACTAAGAGGTGTTGTGGGTAATAGTTACAAGTGTCACCGATTGTTGTGGATGATATCTTTTAGTTTCACCTGAGTCGCTACTGTGTACAAATGGAAGGATTTGTACCTTTTTCAGTTTGGGGACAATGGAGTCAGTCAATATTGAGTTTGAATGGTAGTGCTTATTGTAGCTTTGTAGCTCTATTGTGGTGTAGGTGAGTACTTCTTTGCCTGCTGATGTGGTTTGGTGTCAATGGTTGTATTGCTGAAATGAAAAGTGTTTGATTGTTGGCTTTAGTCAATTCTTCAGTATGCGTCTACTACAGGCTGTCATCCTTGTGTTCGGAAGATGTCCCAACTTTTTCAGGTGCGATTTCCAGAGCTCATGGTGCTGTGTATAGATTAAGAGCGTTTCTTGCCCTGGCCTCAGGTCATGTTGGCTTGGCCATCTAGTGAGACTGAGGGCCTTATTTATGAGGAATTGGCATAGGGCAGGGCCGCAAGTCTTTTTGCTGCGCAGCCCTACACCAATGTGAAAGGGCAGGAATGCACCTTATTCATCAGATACGGTGTAGTCCTGTCCTTTCCCCCTGTGCTGGCGCACAATTTTCTGTCTAGCGCCAACGTAGGCACCCTTGCACAATGATGCAAGGGTGCCTCCATTGCAGGTAGTATTGTTTCTCTGCAGGAAGGTGTACCTTCTTGCACAAAAACAATCCAGAGAACTATTTTCTTATGTGTGAATGCAGCACACATGGAAAGAGGAAAAAACAAGGAGAAATAAAAATACTTCTCCTCGTTACGTTTGCTCTGGCGAGGCGTAAGGTTTTGGCGCTGCTCCAGGTTTATGTGATGAAGCAATACTGGGGCAGAGTCAAAATCCATGGTTGTTGTGTGGGAAAACCCACCTCAATGCCCATGGAATGACTCCTTGATGCAAGGGAAGGCAGCAACTTACTTCTTACTCCCTATCTATGAGGCCATGCAAAGGCACACAGAGTGACTGTTCATCACCTCATAGATTTGATTGAGAGGTTTGAGCCACCGGAGCGTCCAAAAAACTGAAGCACCGGTGGTGCAAGCCTCTCATAAATAAGCACCAGATGTCAAGCATGTTGGGGGCACTGGGCTGCACTTTTGTGTGTATGTCTGTGGTGCAATTGGTATCCTTGTGGGGATGTGGGTGCTGCGTGTGGATGATGTAGAAGGTATAAGAGTTTGTTATGCTGTGTAGTTGATTAATATCAGATCGATGTATGTTGAAGTTCTGCATGAGTGTAGTTGTGATGAAGTTTTATGCTGGTGTTTTGTCAAGGGAGTTTTGAGTTAAGGTGACATACAGTTAAACTTTCTATTTTTGCTTTGTTTGTGCCTTGAAAGTGTTGACTGAGGGAAGGCTCGCAAACACTTTGTTGAAGGCTGTTGTGTAACTGAGGATCCATGAGTACATGTCCTGTGTATATAAAAGTTGTATAGTTTTGCGAGTGTTCAGCCATGTGGTGTTTGGGCCTCATGCTCAAGGAAGCCACAAGACACCTTTAATCTTTGTGCAATGGTTGTCACAACGTACTTGTTACTTGTTATCTTGTTTCTTTGCTTGACATGAGGTATGGGGAGCTTTATGTCTTGCCCTGCTGTAGAGAGTATATGACTGTTCTTTGTCTTCGTTTGTCTGTGTCGGTATTGGAGAGTTTAACAGGTTGTTGTTTGCTGAATTTGTAAGTGAGACAAGTTGGAGGCTGAGCGATTGTGAATAATTATCCTTGTACTTGAAATGCAATGGAATTGCTGTTCAGTGTTTGAAAGAAAGGGAGATATGTGATATCCTGCCTGCCTTCATTCCCTGTATTTCTGAGATGATAATGCTGAGAGTGAATGATGTAATAGAATGTTGATGTGTCATATGGCTTGGAAGCTAGGATTATGGACATTTTTTGTATCCTTAGGATCTCAGATGAAAGAAAATAATATACCTCTTATTTGAGTAGCTCCAGACTCTTGTATGGGAACTCTGTTCTCTCTCTCACTATAACACACAGCTATTTTGCTGTATACTCATCAACTTTAAGGCATAAAATACTTTTGGTAGTATACGTTGATTGACTCAGCTGTTTGAGCCCCTTAGCAGCATCATGCAGGCACTGGCGAAAAGCAACGGTCAAACGTTTCACTTTAAAGCCCACTTTTGGATGTACCTCATGACTTTCTTCCGCCACCCTGGCCCTTTTGGCAGGTTCACCCCTAAACTTTTTGCCTTTTAATGTGACCTGATGTTAGTTGTTTTTGGCTTCTGCGCACTTTCGCACTGTGGCCCAGTGTAAAGTGCGTGCACACTGAGTGTGTGTGGTGAGATTGGCCTGCCCTCCCATAGGAATGCATGGGAGATATGTGTGTCCATGGTAGTTCCTGATTTGAGAGGAATGCAGGGGCGAGTTTGGTATGTGCGAACTAGTGAGAATAAATGCTGCGCAATGGTGTGTGCAGATTTATTGTGACTGGTGGAGAAGTGCCACTTTTAGAAGTTGGTATTTCTGTGTACAGTATGATGTGAATTGCCTGTCTGGCTTGTGAGTGACAGGGGCTGGATGGTGTGGGGAATTCCAGGAGCCAGGATGGGACTGCCAGGTGGTGAATGGAGAGATCTGCATGTAGATGGAAGGGAGGAGTTGCACCTGGGACCTGAATAGGGCTGTGCCTTCCCTACACAATGCTGTCTCCACCTCCTGTAGTGCGTCTGATGTCCCTAGCCTGTCCTGTGAATAGGGAGAGAGGCTGAGCAAAACAAAGTGTTCCAGAACCAGTTGTAACTGGTTCTCCCCTTGCCCTGCAGTTTGTGACAAAGGAAATGTGTGTATAAGAAGGGGCTGTGACCCCATGAGGGGGGTTCTGTTGTGCTTGTGTTCTTGAGGAGACACTCTGCCAGGAGGAACCACCGCGGGACCCAGCTGCTGTTTCCTGTGGGTCCCTGCATGCTGGCCTGCCTGGCTGCGCCTTGCTGGGGTCTCCCCAACACCAAAGATCCTCTGATTCTGCCTTCCTGGGGCTTTGTGGAACCTAGCGCCTGGGAGCGCTTTTGTGCAGCCTTTGAGGAGCAGCGCTTCTGTTTTCACTGCAGCACGGAGCTGCGAGCATTTTGAAAAGGGGATTCCCCCGCTTTTGGTGCCTTTAATTAATAGCGGATGCCCACCTCACGTTTTTGCAGCCTCTGGTGCCTTTAATTAATAGCGGGTGCCCACACCGAATTTTTGCCACTGAACGGGAGCCCCGTATTGCCTGCGAAGAAGGAATCACCGCTGCGACCCGGAAGTCCAGAAGGGCGGCCTTGGTGTGGGCGGGGCGCTCCACTAACCAGGAAGCGGATGGGAGCCTATCCCGCGCTCCTGTGATCACCGCAACCAAGAAACCGACCGGAGCCTACCCCGTGCTCCTGTGATCACCGCAGCGAGGAAGCGGACGGGAGCCCACCCTGCGCTTCTGAAAAGTGAAGAAGACCATGGGGACAAAGGCGGCGATTGCACCCGGCCCCCCGAGAGCGAGGGAGAGCCCTGTGGTGCAGAGTGAGGCATGGAGGAGTGCTGCAGTGGCTGGCGGGGATCCCGTGTGAAGAAGGGAGCCTGCGTGCAGCTGCAGAGGCCCCCAAAGAGCGAGAGGACCCCACCGGAGGAGCAGCCAAGACAGTCCGGTGAGCGGAGTAGAGAGGGGGCCGTGTCTTCCTTCTCCAAGGAGGGCCTGAGTCTGGCCAGTACTTTGGTGCCGGTGCCCGCCCCCCTCCAGCCAGTACTAACTTTTCTGGGGGCACAGTTGCTGAGCAGTCCCGCAGGGCAGCGGACCACTCCAGCATTGTTGGGGGCCTTTTTCTAAAAAGAGGAGCCCCGGGAAGGAGAAGCTCCCCAGCCCCTTCGTGGTGCCTGCGCTAATTTCTTCTTTGGGGCACATTGTATTAGAAGTCCCAGAGAGGCTTCGGTGGCACAGTGGTGCCCGCGCTAATTTCTTCTTTGGGGCACATTGTATTAGAAGTCCCAGAGGGGCTTCGGTGGCACAGTGGTGCCCGCACTAATTTCTTCTGGGGGCATATTGTTTCTAAGGCCCCAGTGAGGGTTCGGGGGCACCGCAGTGCCAGCCCCATGTTTCCTGGGAGGCATTTTATATTTAGAATCCCAGACAGAGGGCACAGTGAATGCCAATGGCCATCTTCGTGATTTCACAGCTGCCCAGCAAGTAGTGGGCAGTTGCCACGTTTAGGCCTGATCTTTTGCTTTGCTGCTTTTGCTGCGTGCGCAGCCAGGCCAGACATTCTGGACATCGGGCATTTGAGCCTCTGTGAGAGGCCAGTTAGCCTGGGGCCCGGTTCAGTGTGTTGTGCCCCCGACTGGGGCACACTGTTTTTAAGCTAATCTGTTGCCTAGGATGTTTACGCTTGTGATGCCCAATGTGATGCTATGGTGTTTATGCATAATTTATTTATGCCCCTGAGGTTTATGCAGAATATGTTTTAGGCCTAATGTGAGGATTATTGCACAGTGTGATTTACGTTGCAGGATCTAGGCCTTAGTTCAGTATTTCACCAGTAGTTACTGGTTGTGCTCTACATTTATTACCTGTTCTACATTTACATTTGGTGATTTGTGATAGTTCTGGCAGTGGCCCAATTGGCCCTGTCAGGTGTATATAATCCCCTGTAGATACTGCCCAGTGCCAGTTGGCACAGTGTATATTATGTGATTATGATCTAATGTGTTTATTATAATACAAAGGCTATTTTTATATATAACCTTGTGTGGAGTTCCTTTTGTGGTGTGCCTGGGGTGTTGTTGCTGTGTGCGCGTGCAAACGCTTTACACATTGCCTCCGGGATAAGCCTGACTGCTCGTGCCAAGCTACCAAGGGGGTGAGCAGGGGTTATCTTTGGCGTGTAACTTCCTTGCCCTGACTAGAGTGGTGGTTTCTGCCTGACTTTGGCGCAAGCCTTAGCCAACCAGAAATCCCATTTCTAGCACTTTCTTTCTCTAAATCTCACAATTGCAGATTCGTTTCCGTCCCCACTTTCTTTCTTTATCACTGTTTTCCTATCTTTGTCTTCATTTTGTCTCCCTTTCTGCCTTTCTCTCTTTTGCACTGAGTCAAAGTCTGATAATTGAAAAGAAATCCTGAAAATCAACTGTTAGTACTCACTACCTGCAAACACCTGCACAAATTAAGCACTAGTTCTAAGACATAACACTGAGTAACTGTTGATCATGAGAGCCAAAATGATAGCCAGTATTATTTCATGTATCAAACAACGATTTTCTGAGGCCTCATAAGATAACTTTCTCCACCTCCACTACAGATCTATTCATGCCACTGGATTGTCAGAGAAGCTTATTGGTAACCATGCTTTCTCTCTTCAAGCCACCTTTATTGACAATGTCTCCCTTCACCTTACTAAAGTACTTGCTGATCCAGTGATGGCTCCTCCGCTAAGGTGGAGGAGTGTCGCCCCACTGCGTTGCAGCAGTGAAGGAAAGGAAAAATAAAATTATAAACGCTTGATGTTATTAACATTTTATTTGTTCCTGCTGCCGCAGCATGGGGGCAGCAAGGGGCTGCTCTGCTCACCGAGCAGGGCAGGAGAGGAGTGGTGAGCACACTGAAGTGTGCATGACACTTTGGCTGGCCATCTTGGGCCGACCAAACAGTCATGTTCACTTAGCATGTTCTCCACCCAGGCTGCATTACAGCCTGAGTGGAGAACATGCCCAAGCTTCCAGAGCCCGTCTGAACACTGAATTACGGAGCTGAGACCAATCACAATGCTGCAATGCAGCATTGTGATTAGCTTAGGAGAGCCAATCACAATGCTTCTTTGCCTTGTTGTGATTGGCACAGGGAACCTGGCTGCTTCCTGTGGTTGGCTGACGGAGGGGAGATGACGTGGGAGAGAGCGGCAAGGAGGTAAGTGTATTTTTCTTGTTTTGCACCCCCTTGCCCCCCTCCCTGCCACCCCAGATCCGTGCTGGCTGCCACTGTGCTGATCACTTTTATTTCCAGAAGGCCCTGATGCCACAACTCATTCAAAAATAGGCTTCAATCAGGGCTGAATGAGACCAGATTTTTTGCAGCAGTTGGTATTTTGAGTCGACTATACTATTGACAACATTTAATGCTTTTAATAACAGAACAATAACCTACTGCCCATCAAGAAAAATCCGAGGAGGCACTTCTAAATGTGCCACAGCCATTTCTGTAAGGTAATGCACTCACTCATAAGTTCTCGACAAAATAATATGAAAGATATAGTGGCCCACCCAAACACACCTTTTCCTTGTAAATATTATGCAGTAGTATATGGTCACTTCTAGCCATAAATGTATTGACTGTGAAGAAAAGGTATGTACACATATATGAGTAAGTCAATGGTTGTCCCCATGTACTTACCCAAACTGCAGGAAAATCCTATAGTGAATGCTGACCGCTTAGTGCAGCGAGGAATGTAAATAAAGGATATATCTAATGAGAAATGCATTTCTTGGAAACGGGGTACTCAAGAACTAAGAAATGACAAAATATGATGGAAAGTAATGGAAGGGAAAATAATGGATCTTAACTCAGAAGAAGCCTATGAAAGCGAGGCATCAAGCCATTACATTTTTGGACCTGAACATTGTCCCCCACAAAATATTTTACTCTGTTGTAAATATATTGATTGACATTCATACTGATTGTTCATGAAGCTCTGCTTAAAACAAAAGTTTGAAGCTAATTGAAGATGTGACTATGGTCCTGATTTAGAATTTGGCAGATGGGTACTTCGTCACAAATGTGGCAGATATTCTGTCCATCTAATTACAAGGACATTAGGATATAATGCAATTCTAAGAAGGTGGGCGGGATATCCATCACATTTATGAAAGTGTATATGTCACCAAGTCTAAATCAACCCCTCAATACATTGTTCTGAAAGCAATTGTAAAGATACCAATAATCATGCCAAGGCACAACCGATGCTTCCAACATCTATACATGAAGAAGACACATATGCAAATTTGGTTATGACTATAACTAAGCACTGTTGGGCAAGAAGAGGTCCAAAATGAAAGTAGGAAACAATTCAGCATGGGGGAAATGGTTTCCTAGATCAACATGCTGCAGAAAGGAACAATGGAAAATAAAGGAGGAATTACTTCTAAATTAAATCATAAAAAACAATAATTTGACAGAAAAGTTACTCTTAAGGGGCTGGCCTTTACATATAAAGGGTGACAGTCTCAGCTTCTGCAACATATTAACTTCAGAATTTGAAAGCAACCTGTTCTATGGAAATTGATTAATTTCCATTAGGCGACAACCCATTGTATCCTCATAGTCTTATTGATTAAGAGCTATTGTGTTTTTTTTCAACATGACATGAATGAATCTGGGAATGTGGCCAAATTTCTGCTTCGTTGTAATTTATGGGAGCTATTTGGAAACTCCAGATTCTGTGCACCAAAATGGGAACTCTAAAAACATTCAATCAAGTGAAGGAGGTAGTGATTCATGTGGATACCACAAAGTGATGTCAAATACCACAAAGAGTGATACTATTAATAAGAAATTGATACTTCTTTAAAAAAAAAAAAAAAGACCAAACGGGAAAGATGTACGACCTTGTATGAGGTGGAGTGAGTGGATTGCCTCACCTACTGAAAGATATTAGAACCTTGGTATAGTGGGTGCGCCACTGAAGACAATGAAGTGGCTCGGGTGCTAATAATGGTCGATATATGCCTTCTGCACCAACATTCCAATGTTTGTCTTTCTGTTTCTCTCTTTTAGATATAGGACATTTTATCCTAACTGGTTTGCAAATTCTAAGAGCCTTTTAGACTACCTGTTGTTAAAGGATCTTTGCCTCATTATAGGTCCTAACCTGTGGCTTGGGCTTATAACTCAGGTTCAGGTCCTTTAACCACTGGCATAGCCCTCAACAGCGGGCTATAAAGTTTCAGTGATCTTTCAATGCACTGAGTTTTCTTTCATCAAACAAGTCGCAAAGACAGTGCAGCTCATAGGTGACCACTGTTCAAGAATTTTCCCAAAGTCATTAAATAGTCTATCTGAATGAAGAATTGGTCAGACACTACTTTTGCAATGGAGGAACATTTTTTGCAATGCCAAACATGAAAATAGACTGTGAAAAGACTGCACGGTATGTAAACAACTTCCTAAATTTTCTTTTGCAGACTAGACTATTGATTCTCACAGAACCTTAGCAAGCAGCTGGCGTTTGATGATCTTAGCAGGAATAATACTGGCATCTTAATCATTTTCAGCAGGAAGATTATGTGTCAATAGCTGAGAATTTGCTGCTAGAAGTTAGAAGGCCATTCCCTATTATTGGGTTGTTGTAGTTAGAGATTGAAGGCTTATTTCAGAAAACAATAAAGCTGTTCCCTGACCGAAAATGTCCGTGCTGCATTTAATATTACCCGCACAGGGCTATGGGGATATTATTAATAAAAAGAGTAGTTGGAGACTGAAAATCAGATTTTAAAAATTGAATGTTGTTAATAGATGGTCGCACCATGCCTGATATGATCAGAAAGTAAGAACATGATGCATTTGGGAAACGGAAACTTACTGGTCAGTTGCAGCAGATCACTAGGACAGAGATATTTATTTTGAAATAATGTCCTACTGAGCAATAATGCTTCTCTTTTCTTTTTTCTTCAGCAAAAACACATACAATTTTTTTGTCATGGCAAATGCATTACATATCATACAGTCACTTTCTGCAGTATCATCGCAAAAAAAAAAAAAAACAGGAAGAAAACAAGCTTATTTTACTCCAGCCATCTGTATTGGGGCCCAGATTTTCCTGCCCAATTCGCGCCTCCTATGACCTCTCAATCTATATACAGCAGATTCCAAATTACATATCGCTAAAAGCCGTGCCCACCAATTATTAAACGTAGGGGGGGTCAGATCTGATCCATTGAGAAGTTATACAAAGTCTGACAATAGCCATTGCAATAAACACAAATCCAACCTCCGTACTTGTCCAAATATGAACTGCTGAATTTCCTTCTAAACCCAAAATGAATAGATCAGATGTTAGAATTATTGGGAAATCAAGAATCAGATTCGGAAAGGATTCAATATCCTGTAAATATTTAGCAAGATTAGGACAAACGAAGAACATATGTGTGGTGTCAACAGCCCATGTCCCACACCTACTACACGAGCTGCCACGTGGCCCCCTCCCCCCCCCCCATTTAGAGACTTTTGCAGGGGTATAGTATAGGTCAAAAGCAGACATGAAATGCTGGGCCCTCAAGCTCCCTGTTATAATTTTATAAGCTAAACCCAGAAAGCCCTCTAGATCCACAGACTCTATTCCGAGCTTCCTCTCCCACCTGATAGTCTGAGCACTCAGATCATCAGGAAGACCTTCCATAAGTTTTTGGTACATTACCCCAACCCGAGATCTATTCCCTATTATATCGACCAGAGCAATTTTACCCATATTTACATGCGGCCGTTGCATGATTTTACCCAAAAAACTCCTAATCTGCAAAAACTTTAAAAAATCATTCCTAGAGAGATCAAACTTTTCCTGCAATTCGGTAAAAGAAAAGATTTGGCCTTCCCAACAGACGTCCCCAAGAGCATCTTTCCCCAAGGCTATTTCATAAATGGTTGGGGCAGATGCAGCCTTTGCCCCTACTAGTAGTATCTCCATGTTTTGTAGAAGAGCGGCCCAATGATACAAAAGAAGACAAGGCACACCCCAGCCGCCCCTCAATTTCGGTAGCCTCATCCATTTACTAGCCCTTCTAAATCTGCTATATCCCCATAGGAATCTAAAACAAGTTCTTTCCGCTTTGGCAATACAAGATGTTGGAATTTCCAGAGGTATTGTCCGAAACAAATACAAGAACTTTGGGAGGATCATCATCTTAATAACATTATTGCGACCGTGCATAGACAGATGTAGATGATCCAGTCTCTCCAGTGTCTTGTTAACCTCACTGACCACGGGCAGAATATTTAGTTAAGGTATACACTCCACAGATGTTGATAACTTCACCCCCAGATATGTAGCTACAGGAACAGTTGATATATCTGCTGGAAGCCCTATATCCGTGTGCAAAATCTGTGTTTTGTCGATATTTAATTTATATTTTAGAAATAGAAGTGTCCTCTGGGGGAATTGATCAACCACACCTTCGTCCTCACTCGCGTTTCATATCTCATTCATACAACTACTCCTCTCTGAGTCTATTACGAATTGGCACAAATATTTGAAATTAATACACTCAAAAAAATATTTTTTTAAATATATCAAAGCAAATTATTCCTCAGACTTGCCACAATTAGATACAATTTTATCAAAATAAAACACAATAAACCGTAAAACAATTACAATGTAATCAATATTAAAAACCAACTCATCAAGTTACTATCTACAGCATATTTTACATGAGAGTATACTGCTTAGACAATATTCTTTGTCATTGTTTGCCACAACTGGTGTATCTATTTAGCCACATAAACCCCGATATCCCCTAATTATTATATATCTGGGGAAATATTCATACACCCAGGTTTGTGGTTACATAAAAGCGTCGACGCGTTTCGTAGGAATAATTATATGAAACCTTCTTTCTCAAGACAATGGATTTTGTTACTCTTGTGTTTCCAATCTACAAAAATAAATGAATCATTTAAAATTACAGTAAGGTTATATCACCTATAATACAATTCATATTTGTGTTATAAAGAACAGTTTAAAAAAAAAAAATTCTTTTACATTTGTCTCCCTCAATGTGAGCTAGACCAAGAAGAATATTTTATGCCAATACCATAAACCTAAAAGGAAGGATATCCCTTGATAAAGACCTATGTCAACCACCAATCATACTTCACATCTCCCATTTTGATTTGAATTTAATAAACTAGGGTAATATAAGCCTCTTTGGTATTTTTTACTTTTACTTCCCCGGTTTGTATACATCTCAATGTTTCCATTCTAGAGACATCTATAGTATAAGAATGATTCGTTTGGGGCAGAGATACCTTCACTTGCCCTTATGTCTAAGCCTGGGCGAAGCACTACGCTACGCTCGCGTAGTTTGCGAAGTTCGCGCTACTTCGCACTACGCGAACTGCACGTAGCACAGTGCGAACACGCGTAGCGTAGTGTTGCGTAGTGCTGCGGTCATTTTTTGCTTGCTCGCGGTTCTCAACGTCAAGTTGGCGACCGCGAGCAAGCAAAATGACATCCCGGCGAGACTTTTTCCTTGTTCGCGATCAGCAACATCAAGTTGGCGATCACGAGCATGGAAAATAAACCTCCCGGCGAGATTCCCAACGCGAGGAGGTCAGGTTTCTCATTGAGAGGGGCTCGCGACCGCTCGCGATGAGAAACTACCAGTTTGCGTTGAGAAAGCTGCCGCTCGAGTAAAAATCTACTCGAGCAGCAGAAAACTACAGCTCGCACTGTGCAAGATGCCATTTTCAATGATTGCACAGTGCCGGTTGCTTGTCCGTACTGTGCAATCATTGAAAACAACATCTTGCACAGTGCGAACACGTTACTACGCAGTTCACAAAGTGTTACGCGTAGCTCGCGAAGTGCTAACTTCACTTTGCGTAGCTTCGCGAAGTGCTACTTCGCGAACTACGCCCACCCTTACTTATGTCCTTAATGGAACCTATTCATGTAAATACAATCCGAAACCATCCTCATCTCCTCTATAACCATGTTGGGGATCACATAGTTTAATTAAATAATGTATATATATATATATATATGTATATGTCGGATGTATTAATGATTCTAGATTGTCTCAGATCCAATATTACTCAGCTGTTCATTACTAAAGGGCCTAAATTAAAGTCGGACCTTCATCTCTTACCATAAACCCTTTGTAAGAAATGGAGCCCTCAATGTGTGTAACCGACCCAATTTCCGCAGTCGTTTTGGTTTTGCTATTTGCTGCCTAAATCAAACAAAAAGACTTTTTTTAATTCATAGAGTCATTGTGGAGTATTAATTCATTAATCTATACTCAATTTAATATTTCTATATCATACATACCTTCTAATTGGTAAATGGTGTCCTATTTGATGTATTTTCTTATATAGGTTTTATACAGTCACTGCAACCATTTCCGCCTTGATATAAGATATATAAATAGAAATTCCACCTTAAGTTTCATATGTATTGACCTGATTGTATCTTTTTTTTTTTTTTTTTTGAAAATCTGTTTTTATTGTTTTAAACAAGAACATACCTTGGTATATGACACAATAGGTAAGCAGAGAGATGAAAACATAGGTGGGGGATCGCCCCGCATCAGGGTCTATAACTACTACTTTATGGCATGCAATCAGTCTTATTTGTGAACACTGTCCCCAGCGGAGTCATCTACAGTCTCTTTGACAGTTCCAGTGCAGTCACATCGAGAAGGACAGTGTTAACCATACCTCAGCCAGGCTCCGTGCCTGTGCGCGGGTGCTTCCCGCCTCATTCAGGTAATGAAGAACAGGCAAAATACCCTCAAGGTCCAAAGATTATACATAACAAAACCGTAACAATGGCAGCATAAACTGTACATACAGGCTCAGTACCCCCCCAGCTGTCAGTAGACCCCCACCCCTCCGCACCCCCCCGAGGATCCCCCATGTGTGTGTGCCTCGGCTGTGAACAACGCCTTGCAAGTGTGGGTGTCGTGGCGCCAAGGGAGAAAGCAGTCAGGGGCCTATCATCTCGACAGGGGGGCATCCCCCGATCCACCCCCACCCTCGTCAGCTCCGTCGGTCGCCTCCTGCAACTCCGCGCAACCCTCCGCGCCTAGGCGTCTGAGCTTCCCCAGCAGCTGCTTCCAGCGGTCTGCCATGGGTTCCCTCCGCAGGCCCAGCGTTTCCTCCCTCTGAATGGCGGTCCCCTCAGCCCCGGCCCATGCCTGAAATGAGGCACTCCAAGCCTGCACGCGCGGCGGGTCATGCGCTTTCCACCGCTTCGTAATGAGGCGTACCGCTACCACCAGCCCCAGGTCTATGAATCGAGACGTCACCTTATCCTTACGCGATCGCTTAAAGTGATGCAATATGTGTTCGGGCCAGTCGAATGGGATGCTGCGGCCCACACTCTCTAGCAGTAACCCACTGACCGATCTCCAGTAGGGACCCAGCCGCGAACAGCTCCACAGCATATGTAGGAAACCCGCCCCCGGCTCACTGCATCTAGGGCACACTGCGTCAGTACGGTGGAAATACCTATTGATTAACTCCGGCGTGAGGTAAGCTCTGTGCACAATAAATAACTGGATTTGGCGGAACCGCAAGTTTCGGGGTATACGCACCGGGCCCTTGAGTATCCTTTCCCACTCTCTGTCCGTTAGCGGCCTTCCCAGGTCCAGATCCCACTTAGCACGGAGGCGGTCCAGACTGATGGACGACAGCTCCCTCAGTGAAGCTGCGAACCAGCGGATCAGGTGTCCTCCCCTCCCCATGACATGCAGGTATTGCATGGTCAGGTGCAGGGTGGGTTCCGAGGCCATATCTCCCCACTGGGCGGGTATGCTCGCTATCAGCGAGCGGTGCATCAGGAACCCCCCGGGTGGGAGCCCGTCCTCCGATACCAGGGTCTCGTATGGTATGAGCTCGCCCTCCCGGTACAAATCTCCCAGCGTGCGCACATCAGCTCCCCACCAATCCGCCAGCATGGGGGCCGTGAGCACCCCTCCTCCACCAGGTGAGCCCTCCAGCGGTATTGCCGGCGCATACGGGACAGTAGTACGCGTGAGGAACAAGGCCCTCCGGAAACACCTGTGCGCCACGTCCAGAAGGAGTGGCAGCGGGCGTGCGATCCTATGAAGAGGATGGAAGGACCTGATTATTCGCTCCAGGGAGTAAGGCGCCAACCCCGAGGCCGTGTCATCCCTGCCCCTATCAGCTAACCAGCGGGCCACCCATTGTAATTGAGCGGCCAGGTAGTAGTGCTCGAAGCAAGGGGCGGCTAGACCACCTCTGTCTGTCGGTAGATACAACTTCGCGAGCGCCAGCCTGTGTCTGGCATTGCCCCAGAAAAAAGTCCCGCAGCAGCTGATTAAGCTTACCAAAGAATGCGGGGGAAATATACATCGGAAGGTTGGCAAAATAGTACAGGAGGCGGGGGAGCATGACCATTTTGGCCAGCGCCACCCTGCCCGTGATCGTCAGTGGGAGTGCGCTCCAGAAGAGTACCTGCGACCTGAGCGCCGTGACCGCCCTCCCCAGGTTCCCGTCGAAGAGGTCGGCCGGGCAGCGGTATATTTGGATCCCCAGGTAGCGGAAGGTGTCTTCCTTCCATTGGACCAGCGTGCCATCCAGGCAGTATCTCGGATCGTCGATACCGGCGTTAAAGGCATACAGGCATGATTTGGCTGCGTTCACACGCAGCCCCGAGACGTCGGCAAACGTCCTCAGCAGCAGCGGTAGCTCCTCTGGCACACGCCCCACATCTTGCACATAGACCAGCATGTCATCAGCGTAGAGCGACACTTGGTGGACAGCGTCCCACAGCTGTATACCATCTCCCAGGGTCGCCTGCACAGCCACAGCCAGAGGCTCAATTGCCAAGGCGAACAGGAGCGGGGAGAGCGGGCACCCCTGGCGGGTGCCTCGGCCCACCGGTATCGCCTCCGAGACGTGAGGGCCCAGACGGACACGGACCGTGGGTCGCCTGTATAACAGGTCGACCATCTTCAGGAATTCCCAATCCAACCCATATCGCAGCAGCACCTCGGCTAAGTAACCCCACTCCAGACTATCAAATGCCTTCTCTAAGTCCAGGATGAGACACCCTGCCCTGGGCCACCTGTGCACTGCCTCAGTTGCTACCCTGAAGTATCGCCGAATGTTCAGGGACGTTGACCGTGCCGGGACAAAGCCATTCTGGTCGGTGTGCACCAGATGGGGGACCACCGGCGCCAGCCGCTCCGCCAGCACTTTGGCGAGGATTTTGTAATCCACATTCAGCATCGCTAAGGGACGGTAGGAGCCCAACTCTGTGTGGTCTCTGTCAGGCTTAGGCAGGGAGACCAGGAACGCCTCCCGCATAGAAGGGGGGAGCGACCCCACCTCAAGTGCTTTATTGTAGAGCTCTCTCAGCAGCGGCACCAGGGACTCGCGGTAAGCTTTGTAATATTCCGCGGGCAGGCCATCCGGCCCCGGCGTCTTCGCAGATGCCATTGATTGAATTGCCTCCCCTATTTCCTCCAAAGAGAGAGGCCCGGCAAGTTCCCCATTGTGCGCCGCCGTGACCTCGGGGAGCTGGACAGAGGCCAAAAAGTCCCCAAGAAGCTGCGGGGGGCCAGTGCCCCTCGCATTGTACAGTTGCCTATAGTGGTCAGCAAAGGCCCGGTGTATTTCACGCTGTGTGTGGACTAGCATGCCATCCTCCCTGCGGATCGTTCCTATAGGGTACGTCGGTCCTCCTGCCGTATGAGCCAGGCCAGGAGGCGGCCCGCCCTGTCCGCCCTAGCGTGCGTCCTGGCTGTGTGCGCAGCGTAGTTGTGGCACCGGAGCCGCTCCAGGAGGTCCACGTGCTTTACCCGGAGGTCCGACAGGGTGTGTGAGCGGCGACCCCCTCCTTCCCCCTCCCTCTCATGCCGCAGGAGCTCATTCTCCAGGCTCGTCAGAGAGTCCGAGAGGCCCCTGCGTATGTTCCAGGTGGCTCCCAGGCAGTGGCCTCGAATGGTCGCCTTATGGGCCTCCCACTCCACCAGTGTATCACTCGCGGTCCCTTCGTTTGCTTCAAAGTATGCCAGAATGGCCGTGCCAAGGGAAGACCTAAATTCCGGGTCCTCAGGCGCGCTCGGCTGGAGCCGCCAAGTGGGCACCGGCTGCCGTTCCACCTCCCAGCTAAGCTGGAACCACAAGGGGTTATGATCGGAGTGCGTTCGGCCCAGATATTCAGAACGCGCTATAAGCGGGAGTAGCGACTGCGAGCCCACCAACCTATCCAGCCGGACGTGCAGATCGTGCACCGCCGAATAATAAGAATATATCCTGTCTCTCGGGTGGAGGGTGCGCCACAGGTCCTGTAGCGCCCAGTGCGCAAGCCAGTCTCCCAGCGCCCGAGCATTGGACTCCACCATCGCAGCGCACAGAGGAGGGAAGGATCTGTCCAGCTGAACATCTAGCACCATATTAAAGTCCCCACCCAGCAGCCAGGGGAGCCCCCCATAAGGGTGCAGGATTTGTGTCAGGCGTTCCAGGAAGGTCGGCTGATCCACATTGGGTGCGTATATCGACCCCAGCAAGATCTCCTGCCCGTTCAGGTGTCCCCGCACCAGCGTGTACCTGCCCTCGACGTCCACCACCACCTCCTCGTACCGGAAGGGGACCCCCGCCCGCACCCATATCAACGTGCCGCGCGCGTGCGCCGAGTAAGTGGTGCCATATGTGTGCCCTCTCCTTCGCCTAGAAAGCCTACCCAGTTCTAGCTGTGACATATGCGTCTCCTGTAGGAGGGCGATCCCCACAGAGTGACGTTGTAAGTAGGAGAAGATGGAGTAGCGCTTTGACGGCGTGTGCATGCCCCGTATATTCCAGGTCACAACATTAGTGTGCGTCATCGTGAAGGTAGGAAAGCCATCCGGGCTGGAAGTAGAGCGTCCGCACCCGGGAAGGAGGGGGAGGGGCCGGCCACACGACCCAGGGGAACATATAAACGCGCTGCCATGTGAACAGTGGAACTGCCGTGAACAGTAGAACAAAAGGGGCGTATTCCCAACGGGGCATCCGTCCAAACTGCAAAGAAACTAGTTAACAATGCAATGTGTCAGTACAGTGTCTGATGGGGTACGCGCGGGAGTATCGACTAGTTGGCACAGTTTCCCCCACCCCAGTCACCTCTAAGTGGAGGAAAAAGCAGCAGCATATCTAGCATGAAACTGTCGCGCTGTCCGGGCTCGAGGGCTCGGTAGTAGGGACTCCCCACTGTAAAATCTAGCGGCACGCGCCACAGGTGAGTCGCCATGCCCTGCCGGGCGCCCCCACGCTAAGCCTATGCCCTTCGTGGAAGAACCCCCTCTCCCTCAGGTCCCCGCCCCTCCTCTAGGTGCATAGTTGCATGACAATGGCGTGGGCATACCCACCCCACATGGCTCCCACCTCAGTGTGGTGCAGCAGTGTCCCATCACACAATCAAGTCAGCAGTCTGTGGGGTCACCACCGGCAGCACCAGTTCCTCCGAAATCACCGTGGACGGGGACGAGGCACCACTGGTCCCCGGAGCACTGCACGCTCCAGTCTCCATGCAGTCTCCACCAGGTGGCGTCCCCAGAGTCGCCACCGCGTCAAGGGCCTCCTGTCTCTCCACCCTAATCCGCTCAGGGCTAGGCGCCACCAGCCCCATCCACATCTGCTGTCGGGCTCCCCGCCTCCTGCGCCTCCTGGGTCCTCTCTCTGGGCGGCCGTCAGGCACCGCACCCGTGGGCCTCTCCCCCGTCCATTGCCCCGTCTCCTCCAGCCAGTCCCAGACATCCGCCGGGGAGTCGAAGAAGCGGGTCCCCTCCTTTGCCACCACTCGCAGACGGGCCGGGAACAGCAGGGAGTAGGGCAGCGCCAGTTCCCGAAGTTGCCTCTTCACCGCCAGGTAGTTGCTCCTGCGCCGTTGCACCGCCGCGGTGTAGTCGGGGAAGAACATGACGCGACTACTGCCAACCGTCGGGTCCCCAGATTTGCGTGTTTCACTCAGGACCGCATCTCGGTCGCGATAGTTCAGGAGCCTGAAGAGGAACGGGCGGGGCCGGGCTCCCTGTGCGCTCGTTCTACCGCAAAGTGTTGGGAGAGTGCCCCTTGCGGCAAGAGGTCCTTCAGCCAGCGCTCTATATACTGCTCCGGGTTCCGTCCTTCCACACCCTCTGGAAGTCCCACGACGCGTACATTATTGCGGCGGGAGCGCCCTTCTGCTTCATCAACCCGGTCTTCAAGTGCATTAACCCTGTCCAACACATCCTGCAGCGCAGCCCCATGGCTCTGGGTGATTGGCTGGAGCTCCCGAAGTGTCTGGCCCTGGACCGTTTGACCTCATTGTATCTTTAACTTAATTCTAAAAAATACTTAACAAGTTCCTAATTGTTTTGCGTACCTTATATTCAGCCTAACATTCATAAATTCAATCAATGGATTTCCAATTGTAGTTTTTTTTCCCCCGTAGTACTTGCTTTACTGCTCCAATATGGTTGTTCTTGGAGATATCGTTCGCTACAATAAAATAAGACCAGGGTCTTAGTAAGTGTAGCGTTTTTTAACTATTGGTCTTAAAAGAAGTGTAAACTGTTCTTTAGCAATCTAGAATCTCCTTTTACTAGTATTAGACGCATATCATTAAACTTTTTATTACCCATTTTTATTAACCCTTGAGCGCTATCTTTTTCTGTCAAAAAAGTATTATATTTTTTAAGGCTGATTAAAGGCTGATTCTGATTCATTTGCCCATCATTATCTCCGTGCCACAGATGTGTCCACTTATTTACATGGGGCCATTCACAAAATTGTTTCGTCAATTCGAGTGAGACCAGGACTCTATCAGACATCATATTTCCCAGAACTCACTCTCCTCAGAAGCCCTAATCTGTCAAACAACCATCCCAATTGTTGTTAATTCCTATCCAATTGTATACCTTGTGTCTCTATCTTTTGGGCCTCGATTACATGTGAAAAAGCCAGCTCTTATATTCCCTTGTATATATCTCACACGGAAATATTGCTACCCCACACTCACATTTATCATCCTCACCTTCTTTTAAAACGGAAAGACACACCGGCGATATATTCATATGTTCGTCCTGGTGGCGTATAGTGGCCGTTTGACGCTGCACTATTTAAACCGTATTTGTTTAAAAAAACGGGACCCTCTCTTCTGGTTGTGCCTTGTGCGTACATCTAACTTCATTACGTACTGTGTGCTACTTTCAATTGGTTTCCATATTTTTTGAAAAAGTCAGAACCCTCTCTTCCGGTGGTGCCCTGTGCGTGTATCTCACGTCACTGCGTGTGGCGCGATGCTTTCGATTGGTTACTAAGACCCGGAAGTGCTTGGTCCTATTTTGCTCTCTTTTCTCTCCTTGCTACAGCGTTTTTTTAGAAAAAGTACTGACACGGCTGGAATTAACTTTATTGAATCAGCACATCTAGGGCAATGTTATTAACTTGACAACTAAAGCTCATATCCATGCTGTTTATCAACTTCTTTAGGGATGAGGCTTTTTTTTAATAACAGTCCTTTTATTTTACCAAAAGATTTTATGTGTCTAGGGTATCTATAAAGGAAAACATTTTTTATATCTACAGAAAGGACGCTCTTTAGTATATAATTATTTTAATGTTATCAATATTATTTATAAATAAACAGGTCTCCTTCTCATACAAAAATGGACCAATCCCTATAGTGTGCAGTAATTAAAACCTATTTGTTGGCCAATGGATTTATCCAAAGGTTAGTTGATTTCCAGTCTATGAGTCGTTTTAAACCAAACACACAGATGTAGGCACGCCTACACCTCGTGTGTAAAAATGGATGAGTCTCTATTTTTTACTTGTGAATGATTTATATACCAATATGTCTATTCATGAGAAAATCTTATACCTTTGTATATTCGATTTTAAGAAATTATTGACATCCAGTCTTCACGGGAGTTTAGCCCCTTCTGGACAGTATTTAATTTATAGCCTGATACAGTACCACATTTTTTGGTTAGATCCGTCACTGCCGGAAGGGCAGTCCTAATATCAGTCGTAAATATTGCGACATCATCAGCGTAAGCCAATGATTTATACTCACTGTTATTAACCTTTACACCTATGATGTTCAAACTAAAATCTATTTTATTAAGAAAAGGATCAATATATAATGAGAATAACAGCGGGGAGCAAGGGCACCCCTGCCTGGTACCTCTACTAATACTGAACATATTGGATTCTTGGCCAGATATTCAGATTCAAGCTTCTGGTAATACATAAAGTGCCTGTATGGCTTGAACAAAATCCATGGATATCCCCTTCCAAACTAAAACCGCCCAGAGGAACCTCCAGGAGACCCTGTCGAAAGCCTTCTCTGCGTACAACATGATCATCCCTAGAGGTGCCTTCGTGGCCTGGGCCCAATCAAAGAGGGCAATAGCTCGCCTTACATGATCCGTGGTATCCCGCCCGGGAATGAACCAATGGGGTAATGACCTAACCCAGCTTTGAGGCGATGATCTTAGAATAAATCTTACTGTCTGCACTTATGAGTGAAATAGGCCTATAAGATGATGGACTAAGTGCGGGTTTGTCTTTTTTTTTTTTAAGACTTCTATGGTCGTCTTCCTCCAAGAGTCGGGTATCCGGCCCTGTTGAGCCTGCTGGAATAAAGACTCGAGCTCATTTCAAAGTGCTGGTCGAAATGTCCAATAAAATTCTAAAGGTAGAGCGTCAGGTCCAACAGCTTTGCCTGCAGCTAAAGATGTTATTGCATGCTCGATCTCTTCCCAGATAATCGGAGCAGCCAGAATTTCATTTTGTTCCTGAGTAACCTTCACTGTCTCATAATTCCTAAAATATTCTTCTACAGATACTGCTGCCGGTCCCCCTTCCTCTGGATATAGTTGTTGATAATAATTCTGAAAAACCCTCAGGACCTCATCCGCAGTGTCCTGAGTGTGACCCAGTTGATCTTAAATCTTGCCAATCCTATTCGAAACTCCCCTCTGTTGTATGCGTTTGGCTAGCAGTCTCCCCGTGTTTTCCCCAAATTTGTATATATCCACCCGATGCTATACATATTTAATAGCTAGTTCTTCCCCAAAGTGCTGATGTAATCTACTTTTTAATACCGCGATAATCTGGCGACACTGGTTGATATTTTGAGCCTCCCTGATTCCCCTCATAAGCTCTACTTCGCGTTCCTGAGCTGTTCTACCCACCCTTTGATCTTTTCCTGTGCCTTCCTCTGCTGCTATATCAAAAAACTGAGAGTCTCCCCCCTGACAGCAGCTTTAAAAGCGTCCCAAACAATAATTGCAGGCGCAGTGCCTCTATTTATGTTGAAGAAATCTGTGATCCATTTGGCCATATGGACGCCGTATGCCTGATCTGATAATAACTTCCTTTCAAAGGTCCATGTGGTGTGAGATCGAGGGGCATGGCTAACCGGTAATTCGACAACTAACAGGTTATGATCAAAAATTAGCCTGGGATATAGCTCAATTGTGACCTTCTCGGCAATTTCATTTGAGATAAAAAAATAATCTAGATGAACAAATGTGTTGTGAGGTGCCGAAAAAAAGTGTACCCTGGATCTCGCTGCCTGAACCTATGCCAGACATCGGTCAGTCCATGTTCTCTGACAATACCCCGTAATGCCTTAAAAGACCGGCCCTTTCTGCCATCATACAAAAAACTGCTGAAAAGATCAACGTTGCTGTCAAGATGGATATTAAAATCGCCACACAAAACTAAAGGAGATGGCCAAAGCGCTAATTATATACTTAAAAATTCCAACACAGCTGGACCATCTAAGTTCCATCCATACAGAGAGCAGATTGAGAATGTAGTTTTATTAATTCCAACATCCAAAATTACCCACCGTCCTAATTTGTCCTCCTTAATATGACGAGGTGTTACCAATCCATGTCTTGCTAGAATGGCCACCCCCCGAGTTGTAGTGCCTTGATGAGTGCTTGACAGTAAATCAAGGCCCATGTCCTTCAGCCAGCCCCGATTATTCCTAGATACATGGGTTTCTTGCAGACATAGCACATCTATCCGCATATATCTAATAAACTTAGCAAGCAAGCCCCTTTTTTTCTGGTCATTAAGACCACAAATATTTATTTATTTATTTAATTATTTAATTCACTTATAGAGCGCACGGTTACACCACCAGTGTGTCCCCGCGCTAAGAGATCGCTCTAGGAGATGAGGTTACAAAGTGCCCGACCTGCAGTAACATGTGGCCATATCACATCCTATCCTAAACTAGGTTGTACAAACAGCCATGTCTTTAGCTGTCTACGAAAACTGCTTTCGCATGGTTCAATTCTTAGGTCCATCGGGAGGCTATTCCAAATTCTTGCTGCACAGTACCTGAATGAGCGTTCCCCCATTCTCGCTCTGAACATTCTCGGTACCGTCATCAGAGCCTTTTCTGATGATCTTAAACTACATCCTGGTGTGTATTTGGTGATTAGCGGTAGCAGATATCTTGGTCCTTTCTTTTGTAAGATGCGGTGGCAGTGGCACATTGCCTTAAACACGACTCTCTTTTCCACTGGCGCAGCCGTTGGAGGGCTTTCAAGGCTTTCTTCGTGTTAGATCTTCTCGGAAGGCCAAGTACCAAACGCACCGCCGCATTTTGTACCCTCTGTAGTTTGGACAGTGCCTTTTTAGTGGTTCCAAGGTATAAAACATTCCCATAGTCCAATTGGGATGTTATTACCGAGTGTACAATGGTTTTCCTGGCATTAAGTGGTAAAAGATCTAGGACTTTCCGCAGAATTTTCATGGCCCCAAAGCATTTTCCAGCTACCTTCTGTATTTGGTTCTCAAATGTCAACTCTGAGTCAAACCAGACTCTGAGGTTTTTCACTTCTGTTTTAGGGGTGGGTAGTTGGCCTAATGCATCAGGCCACCATGTGGTTGACCATATGGATGGGGTTTTGCCTACTATCAGTACCTCCGTTTTATTCCCATTTAACTTGTGGCAATGATTCGACATCCAGTATGCTACTTCTGTCAAACATTCTGAGAAATGCATGGCTGCTTGATCCTTATTCTGTGATAGCAGCACAATGAGCTTTGTGTCATCAGCATAGGAGACAATTGACACATTATGTTTCTCCACTCTTTCTGCCAGTGGTCCCACATAAATGTTAAATAGAGTAGGGCTCAGAATAGAGCCCTGTGGAACCCCCTGGGGCAAGGGAAAGCTTTCAGATAAAAAGGATTGTTGTGCAACTTTGAAGCTCCTTGCTGAAAGGAATGAGGTCAACCAGCTTAGAGCCCTCTGCTTGACACCACATGCCTCTAACCTGTGAAGGAGCAGTTTGTGGGAGACGGTATCAAACGCTGCACTGAGATCCAGCAGGATCAGTGCAGCTGTTTGTCCTTCATCTGCATATTTTCTTAGATTTTCCGAGGCCATAAGTAGCGCTGACTCTGTAGAGTGAGCCCTCCTAAATCCTGATTGGGATGGATGCAGAACATCATTCCTGCTTATATGGTCTGCTAGCTGTTTGTTTGTTACCTTCTCTGCTATTTTAGCCACAAACGGAAACAGTGAGATCGGGCGTAGATTTTCTAATACTGTTTGATCTAACAGGTTTTTTTTTTTGAGTGGCTTAACAATGGCCTGTTTCCATTTGGTGGGAACAATGCCAGTTTGGAAGGAGTGTAGAATGAGCTCCGAGACATGTGGCACAATTGCAATCGCTACCTCCATCATTATTTTTGGTCGAGCTAGATCCAACGGGGAGCCAGATTTGATCCCTTTTGCTATTGCTGTAAGTTATTCTATTTCCAGGATCTTGAATTCATCCAGTGTCACCCCTGTAAACTTTGTCTGGCTACCGCAGGATAAGCCTGTTCCTTGACGCACTTCCACCGGAAAAGTGTCATATATATTAGTGATTTTATTAGAGAATAATTCTGCCACCTTATTATAGCTCTCTGTAGAGGCAATAGTGTCCTCTCTGGTTTCATGTGTTCTAAGGGTCTTGAGTATGGTAAACATTTCTTTGGAGGAGTTGCTAGCCTTTTCAATGTTTTCCATATAGAAAGTACTTCTGGATTTCTTTATTGAGGCATGGTAGTGTTTTAGTTCCCTTTTATAGTTTTCTTTGGCTGGAGTACAGTACTCCTTCCTCCATACTCGCTCAAGCTTTTTACATTCTTTCTTTTTTTTGTGTTGAAATTTTTTAATAAAGTTTTGTAAAACAAATACATCAAAGCATAAACAACAGAAAATGAAGAGAAAATAGATCCATGTTGAGAGAAATAGTGCAAAAAGATACTGATGAATAAATATTAGATAAATATGATATAAATATGCATTTAAATATATAAATACTAATTGAAGTAATAATTATGTCAAGACATAGAATGATATATTATAAAGACATAACCTATAAGGGGAGGAAAAAGGGAAGGAGCTTAGACAATAGAAGTGCAGGAAATATAAATAAATAGATAAAACAAAGGTAAAATGATTAGATAAAGACGGATGAACACTGTAGCGAATAAAACAGAGAGTACAGAAGACAAGAAAAGAAAAGAAATAAACAAAGGACAAGAGAGGGTAGAAGCAGATTAATGTGCTTGGATAGAAGTAGAAGCAGGGGAGTTAGCAGAATTTGATTTAAGAAATGGAGACCAAATTCGGAGAAAGGTGTCAGCTTGATCCTGAAGGTTATAGATTGTGCGTTCATGTGAGGCAGTCTGTATCATCGCTACCAACCAATCTTCTTGAGAGGGAGGCAAAGATGATTTCCAATGACGCAGGATACATATTTTAGCAGTAGCCAGTGAGATATGAAAAAGACGGAGTTGTGGCTTCGAGAGCTTTGGGGAGTGGCGGACATCATGCAGGAGGATATTAGTTGGTGTAAGTGGCAATTTTAGGGGCATAGTGGAATTCAAAGTAGTACCAATGTAAGCCCAATAAGATCGGATACTAGGGCAATCACAAATGATATGAGTAATATCGCAACCTGAATTGGAGCATCTCCAGCAATTGGAATGGGAAAGAAGGCCAGCTTTGTGCAATTTGACTGGAGACCAGTGCCAATCGTGTAGTATTTTAAAAAGACAAAATTTAAGCCTTGATTCACGGGCTCCCTTGTTCAAATTCTCCAGAATCAGATCCCATTCAATGTCAGAAAAGGAAATTGAGAGGCGAACTTGCCATTTACGCTGAAGATCATGTGAAAGGGGTTTAGAGAAGAGGTGGGACGATAACATTTTATATATGCCGGAGGTAACACCTTTAAATTTCCCCCAAACGTGCAAATAGGATAAAATAGGGGAATCTTGTAATATCCATGGCGGTGACCCCATATGGATCTTCAGACATTGCTGAAGCTGGAGGTATTTAAAAGAATGGTGTAGGGGAAGATCAAATTCTACTCTTAGCTGAGAGAATGGCTTAAAATCCCCATCATGCAGAAGCTGATCCGGATAAAGGACACCTGCAGCACGCCATTCAGGCCAGGATAACATACGACCATTGATACGAATGCCCGAATTATTCCATAGGGGGGCTTTGATATGAATTCTTGGATTCGAACCCAACAGCCTATGACTTCTCTGCCAGGATTTATGCATGGCAGATAAAATCGGATTTTTCGGGTCAAGACGGCTAGTGCCACTACCATACAAAGGAGTAAGATTCGATTCTGAGGATAGAAGATGTCGTTCTATTTGGACCCATTGTGGCAAGTCTTTAATACCAGGTAAAAAATATGAGAGTTGGGAGATATGTAACGCCAAGGAGTAGTGTTCAATGGATGGGAGACCAATGCCACCAGATAACTGATGAGCCTTCAGCTTAGTTATGGCAAGACGTGGCTTGGCATTACCCCAAATGAAGGTTTTAATCTGGGCATCTACTGATCGGAGTAAGGATAAGGGAATCTGTAGGGGAAGCATGCCTAGAATGTAAATAAATCTCGGAAGAGTAACCATTTTAACAGCCTGAGCCCTACCCCAGAGAGAAAGACCCAGAGCCTTCCATTTATCAAAGTCCCGACGCATTTGGGAGATAAGAGGAGATAGATTATCTGTAACCATGTCCTGTAACCCTTTATTAACTAGGACACCCAAGTATTTGAGGCGTGAGGCCTGCCAACGAAAAGGAAAACCAAAGATGGCAGCTTTTGTGGTACCATTAGAAATGGGTAGAGCCTCACTTTTGTCCCAATTAATCTTATAACCTGAAAAGGAAGAGAAATCATTAATAATCTGAAGAAGAGAGGGGATCGACTGAGGAAGACGAGTAAGGGTGAGTAAAATATCATCAGCGTACAGGTATATTTTAGAATGTCCAATAGGGAGGGGAATACCAGAAACTTCATCGGATTGACGGATGGTTGCAGCTAGAGGTTCCATAGCTAAAAGAAACAGAAGGGGGGATAGTGGGCAACCTTGGCGTGTCCCTCTCTTGATTGTAAAGGTATCAGATAGAAATCCACCACAGTTCACTTGAGCAGAAGGATGATCGTAAAGTAAACGCACTTTATTAATAAATTTTGTACCCAAGCCAAATTTTTCCATGACCGTGAAAAGGTAGTTCCATTCGATGCGATCAAACGCTTTCTCTGCGTCAAGTGAAAGGGCTAACGCATCATCTGTGAGATGTTGAGCCGACCACAGTGCATGGGACAGGGAACGCAGATGATTCCGGGAAGAGCGTCCCGGTACAAAGCCTACTTGGGAATGATGTATCAAAGAAGGTAAGACTTTACGCAGACGAGACGCAAGGATACTGGCCAGAATTTTAATATCAGAGTTCAACAGAGAAATGGGACGATAACTACTGCAAAGCTGGGGATCTTTGCCTGGCTTTGGTAGCACGACAATGATAGCTTTGTTAGAAAGGGAACCCAGTGAAGATGCAGCATCCGCCTCCTGGAATGCAGCATGTAGAGTGTCAATAATATTGAGACCCGCCCAACGATAGAATTCAGGAGGAAACCCATCCTCACCAGGGGCCTTGTGATAGGGCAGAGCAGCTATCGCACTGGAAACCTCATCCCTAGTTATTTCACCCTCAAGGATGGCCTTACCATCCGCTGAAAGAGAAGGGAGATGCACATTCGCAAGGAATGCCGTCATCTTATCCGAATCCATTCGATTATCAGAAGTATAGAGAGATTCATAAAAGGAGGCGAACTCATTGACAATGTCATGAGGTTTTGTGCACAAGTGTCCTTGCGCAGATCTGATGGCCGGAATGGCCATAGATGCCTCCCTTTGACGCAACTGTGCGGCTAATAACCTTCCCGCCTTTTCTCCCTGCTCATAATGTCGACCTTTCATTTTCTGTAAGGCGTATTCTGCCTTAGATGTAAAAAGACTGTTTAAGGCCATTCGGGCTTGTTCAAGCAATTTCCGATTTTGTAGGGACGGAGAGGTGATATATAGGCGAGAATAGGTTTGTATGTCATGTTCGAGTTCCACTTGCTTCCTCGCATTTTGCTTATTAGCGAGTGCTGCATCGCGCATTAGTTGACCCCTTAAAGTAGCCTTAGCAGCAGCCCAAAGAGTCCTGCTGGAAGTCACGGATCCCTGATTATTAGAAAGATAAGTTTGAAGGTGTGACTGCAGTTGGGATTTACCAACAGGAGTTCTGTGGCGCTGAATGTTCATTCGCCAGGGCTTACGTCCAGGATTAGAAAGTCCCAGGTCTAGGGAAAGGAGAACCGGAGAGTGGTCAGACAATGCCGCTTCCAAGATGCAGGAATCTGTGACCAACTTAACTGCATTCTGTGAGATAAGGAAGTAGTCAAGGCGAGAAAACGTACCATGAGTCGACGAAAAGAAAGTATATTCCTTATCCGTTGGGTGACTGATACGCCAATGGTCAACCAACCCGATATCTGACACAATATCGCCTAGCAAAGCTCTATCTGACGCATTACCCCTATCTAATGGACCAGTTTTATCTAGAATAGAATCTTGCGTCACGTTCCAGTCACCACCAATCAAATATTGCGATGCATTAATTTCAAGCAACAATCGGGATAGTTGAAGAAAAAATGTTTTCTTGGTATCTGTAGGGGCATATACAGACCCTACACAAACGTGAGAATCACCAATTTTAAGTTTAGCAAAAACATAGCGGCCATTTACATCTGACCATGTTTTAGAAACAGTGACCGGAAGGGACTTGCGAAGAAGAATTGCAACTCCACATTTGCGGAGGGGGCCTGTGTCCGTGGATTCATCTTGTTGAATGCTGCTATGTATAACTTTACCCACCCAATCCCTACAAAGTTTGTCTGATTCTAGAGCATCCAAATGGGTCTCTTGAAGCAAGGCTACATCTACATGCTTAGTCTGAAGGTAGGAGAGAACTTTTTTCCGTTTTATGTAATGGGTGAGACCATGTACATTCCAAGTAATTGCATTAAGAGAGTGTGTTTTTGCCATATTAAAACAACGTAAATATCAGAAACCGTAGAATGGAGCACAAAACAACGTGTTAAACCAAACAAAGGAAAAAGAAAAGAAATGACAAAAAGAAAGGGAAACAAGGATAAAATAAATAGAAACGAAACTACAATTTAAATGGAATACATGAAAAAAGCGATAAGAAGAATGATGAAAAAAGAAGAAAAAGGGAGATAAGATTTAGAGAGGTGATATAATATTAAAGAGAACTAGAAAATATTGAGTAAAAGCAAAGAGAGAACACGAGACCGTAGACTGTTACCCGCGGGCCTGGGCGCACTAGAGCACCGCCACGGGAAAGGACCCCACAGAAAAGAGAAAAGATTAGGAGAGTAATAATGATATAGAAGGGAAGCCCAGAATAACATTGTGGAAAAGAACCTAGGTGTAATAAAAAGGTAGGTAGAGCAAAATAGAGGTTGAGAATCCAGAGATAATTAAATGTAAAGTAACCTAATATCATAAGGCATACAATGTGTGTTTAAATAAACCAACATAGAAACATGCAAGTAGAATAATAAAACTGTAATTAAACCATTAAGCGCCAAGACGCCCCAATAGATACAAAATTGTTGGGGAAATATTTAAGGCAATAAATTGTAACAGGAAAAGCAATGAATGTAAGAAGAAGAAAGAATGGAATTATTATTAGGCAGAGGAATAACAGTAAGCAGGTTGGAGGAGAAAAGAAAATAAGATGAAAAGCTAGAAAGAGAGAGGTAAAAAAGGGACAAGCAGATATTATAAGAACAGCAAAACATGTGAAAAATGTGGTAAATAATTAACAGTAAAAAATAAGACTCTCAAGACAAGAGAATCTACAGCTAACTGCCAATAGTATTAAGGACAACAACCTCTAGGAGTGAAAGGATTATTCAGTCCGCATCCGAAGGAGTTTTAAGAGGAGACCGTGACTTGTCTCTCTGTAGATCTTGTGAAAACGTAGCAACCGAGACCGATTGAATTGCAGCTTTCCTATCTTCTTGTGAGCGATGAAGACGTTCAAAATCCCTTCCCCTTGGTCGGGGGCTGCTAGGAGGGCGCCTGTTGCGATCTGACAATGTAGTGGAAGACTTAGAGGGTGAATGGAACTGAGCTTGCTGTGAGGGTGTAGTAAGAACCTCCATTTCTTGAGGATGAAGACGGTCCAGGAACTGTTGAAGATGCTCGGGGTCGAAAAAGTCCTTAGAGACTCCATCTTTGGTAACGCGAAAGCGTGCTGGATCGAATAGGCCATATTTGATACCTAGCTGACGCAGTTGAGGTCGCATGGAGAGAAAGGCTTTCCGCCGCTCATTAGTTTCCTTGGAGAAATCAGCTGCCATAAAAATGCGATGACCTTCAAAGGAAAAGGAGCCTTGCAGCCGAGCCGCAGATAATATTTGTCTTGTTTGTTCATGACGAAGAAGACAGGCAATAATCGGTCGTGGACGTGCGGCAGGATCATCACGTGGAGGACCAATTCTATGAGCACGTTGTATCTCCAGGGGTGGATTGAAAGGAATACCAGTTAGCTTTGGGAGTATACGACACAGAAATACACTGGAATTCTGCCCTTCAATGCGTTCTGGAAAGCCAAAAAAACGAATGTTGTCCCTCCTACTTCTGTCTTCCAAGTCAATGAGTTTACTATGGAAGAGTAAAAGGTCCCGGTCTTGATTTGGAAGAGATTCCAATCGATTCTCCACTGCCAAAACCCTAGAATCAAGGGATTCAAACTTCGTATGAAAGGTGGTGAGTTCTGTCTTAATAGATTTAGTCTCTTCAGCTAGTGATGTGATTGTGAGGTGCATGTCATCTAACCGACGACTGACCTCGGATATTTCGTGCAGGATACGTTGCAAAGCTGCCGCCGACGCCTGCCCACCATTAGAGGTCGACGCCTGAGGTGAGGCGGAAGGAGAGGAGGCATTGTCTTTTGTAGGCATACTGGTGGATTGCTTGAGAGCTTCTGCAAAAAGAAGTGGTTTAGAAGCCTTGTTTCCTTGCTTAGAGGCAGGCATTTGAGGAGAATGTTTAATAAAAACTTTGAAAGAACGTAAAGCCGTCTTGCTGCCAAGGAATGCTTATATATAGTTGCAGAACAACACCAAGACATGCAAAAGAAACACCTGATAACTGTATATGTACAGCATTAATAAGCAAAAAGAAACTTATAACGCGTTTCTAGACAGTAAAATGTAAAAGTGTATCATTGCTTAATGACCCCCACTGCCTACACTTGTAAATATAATAACAACTGTCGCTATATTCACAGGTATGTAAATAGAGGTAAAATAAAATGAAACATCATTCGCGCGTTTGTGGTAATAACAATAAGCACAGCTACATGCACAGCAATATGAACAGGGCTGTAGAATGCAAAGTAATCATAGTCAAAGCAGAAAAGGCACAGCCTGACTGAAGGAGTTGACATGAGCGCTATAATGGCGTTAGAGGAAAGCACTCTCTTGTGTAGGACATATATACTGCGCTAAAGGAGGCCATGAAGCGTCAATTGTAACCAAAAGTCAAAAAGGCGCGAAACTGTAACTGCAGCAAAAAATTTCCCAGCTTTGAAGAACAGTTTAGCGTGATGAAGCGCAAATTGCTTGCTGACCTGATAATATGCTCATTGGCTGATTGAGGCGAATGACATGTGTGCCACAACAGGAGTATAGAAGGAAGTTATCCTACCAGTGGCTGAGCGACGACACGTCCAAAAAATCTAACTCCTGTCAGGTGACATTCCTGAAGAGAAGTATTGCAGGCAGGTTGAGAAAAGCGCGACCTCATGAGGAGGCAAACAGTCGTCAGGAGCAACGAAGGCGCGGCCTCATGAGGAGGCGGGCGCCCGTCGTCAGCAACGAAGGCGCGGCCTCATGAGGAGGCGGGCGCCCGTCGTCAGCAGCGAAGGCGCGGCCTCATGAGGAGACGAGCGCTCTTCAGTAGCAGCAAAGGCGCGGCCTCATGGGGGCAGGCGGTCTTCGTGGCATAGGCGCGGCTTAAGGAGGGAGGAGAAGCAGCCTGTGTGAATACGTCAGGCGAGCCCCGCCGGACGCGCAGCTCCACACCACTCCGTCATCCGAGCAGCAAACACCGGGGAGACTTCGCCGTCACATCGCCGGAAGCACACCCAAGTCGTGCCCACCACTCTCCGGCTGTCGCAGGGCACAAGAAGAGGACTCCAAAGCAGACGTGAGGTAGGAATTTTTCTGTTAAGGGTCCATCCCGCGACGGAGCTCACTTGTCAGGCGGCCATCTTCCTGCGTGGCCAGACCACGCCCCCTACATTCTTTCTTGGCCATCTTTAATTGATCGTTGAACCAAGTTGCGGCTTCCTTTTGTCTCTTTGGGATCCTAGTGCTCCAAGGTGCTATCTTATCTAGTGCCTCTATAATCCATGTTTCTAGATTGCTATTTGCTCGATTAATATCTTTATCTAGTGTAGGCTCTTTTTCCATCAGTGCTCTGGTGAAGGTGGTGGAGTTAAATGTTTTCCACTTTCTGCTAGTGATTTCCTTAGGTTGTTGTTTTAGCCTCTTTCTGTGGGAAGGTACTGTAACTTGGACTAGATAGTGATCTGACCAGGTAATTGGCCAAGGTGTAGCCACCTTTATCTCCATAATATTTGAGAAAATGGGGTCCAAGATGTGACCTCCTTGGTGAGTTTGTGTTTCTATCTTTTGTACTAAGTTAAGTGTCGATAGCTCCTTACATATTGGATTAGCTTCTCGATTCTGTTTATTGTCGAAGTGTATATTAAGATCTCCTAGAGCCAGAAAATGTTTGTGTCGAAGAGCTGGGTGTATTATCTTCTCTTCCAGACTCGTAATAAATTGAGATGATGGACCTGGCGGACGGTAAATTAGTAAGCCTGCTATGGTGTTATCATCCGTTGCTGCTAGTGTAAATAAAAATGCTTCACAGTTTTCAAGGTCAGCTTTTTTATATCTCACACTTCAGTGTTGATTTATAAATTATGGCAATAACGCCACCTATTTGACCTTCACGGTCCTGCCTTACTAGCCTATAATCGTTGGAGGTTGCATCTAGAACATCTGGAGTAGAACTCTCATTAAGCCAAGTCTCGGTCAGGAAGAGAGCGTCCAACGATTTTTCCCTAAGTAGGTCATGGATCTCATATTTATGTTTGGCTAATGACCAACAGTTTAGTAGAGCTAACTGCATCTTTTCCTCCTTGTTCTTGTTCGTTTGAAAAGTTAGGGTCATATTACAGTGCTCGCACTTCTCTTCCATACTATCAACATTTATGGTGTGTCTACATGATATATCAGTAGGCTTTGATAGTCTCCGTAATTCCTCTCCTGAGTACCTAATCCTCCCTTGCAGCCCCAGAGGTCCAGGGGTTCTTGCCCCTGGGCCCATTCGGCGGCATCGGTAGAACTGCACAGGTAAAGCAAGGCAAAAGGGGCTGTCAGTATAGAGGAGCTGTTTGAAGCCAATCTTGAGGGAAGCAGCAGTCCCCACAGCCAAATCCTCGAGCGCCAATTCATTTACTGGTGCTAGATAATGCAAGTTTTACATCGGCACTGCATAATCCTGATCAAAGAGCCTAAGAAGAAGAGGTTAGCCGGGAGGGGTCTGACGGTCAGCTCACTCGACCGCGGAGGTCCTGGATGTAGAACACACGACAATAATGCTTCTCAAAGGACTTTGTTGAATGCCAGGCACTTCAAAGCAGGGTGATGTGAGGAACTAGCTCCAAAGTCTAAGGTTGGATCCAGACAATGAGTTTCCGTTTATATTTTCTGAAGAGTTGTAAGCCATTCATTGTTTTGATGAGCATTGTTTGTTCAAAGGTTGGTGGACCTTTTGGGGAAACAATGCAGTTCAAATGTAAAATGCATAATGTTACGATGAAGCTTGTAGAAAACTAACAGCTGATGAATAAGGATGCTGCTAGGGACAGGACATTCAAACAATAACTTTGGGAAATTGACAGATTCCTAAAAGAAAGGAGAAAGTTAAGTAAGAAGTAATATCAAGTAATGAGAATAAATCATAGCAGTCTTTAAACCTTCTAGAGAAATGTCATGGTATTGTGTAATGTAAACTCCCTGTAAATTGTGGCAGTTGGTCAAGGATGGTTAGGGAACAAAGAAAACATGACCCGCAGTGGTTCTTGCCATTAGCGATGGATCCTGTATGTTGGGATCACCTTCAGACATACATGTTAGTTCCGGCTACAGGAAGGGATAATATCTTGCATGTAAATGGTAAGCCTGGGCAAAGCACTACGCTACGCTCGCGTAGTTTGCGAAGTTCGCGCTACTTCGCACTACACGAACTGCACGTAGCACAGTGCGAACACGCGTAGCGTAGTGTTGCGTAGTGCTGCGGTCATTTTTTGCTTGCTCGCGGTCCTCAACGTCAAGTTGGCGACCGCGAGCAAGCAAAATGACATCCCGGCGAGACTTTTTCCTTGTTCGCGATCAGCAACTTCAAGTTGGCGATCGCGAGCATGGAAAATAAACCTCCCGGCGAGATTCCCAACGCGAGGAGGTCAGGTTTATCATTGCGAGTGGTCGCATATGCTCGCGACCGCTCGTGATGAGAAACTACCAGTTCGCGTTGAGAAAGCTGAAGCTCGAGTAAAAATCTACTCGAGCAGCAGAAAACTACAGCTCGCACTGTGCAAGATGCCATTTTCAATGATTGCACAGTGCCGGTTGCTTGTCCGCACTGTGCAATCATTGAAAACGACATCTGGCACAGTGCGAACAAGGTACTACGCAGTTCGCGAAGTGCTACGCGTAGCTCGCGTAGTGCGAACTTCACTTTGCGTAGCTTCGCGAAGTGCAACTTCGCGAACTACGCCCAGGGTTAGTAAATGGTACCTGCTCTCAAGATAGTCAGACTGATACAAAAGGTAAGTTGGTTGCGTACACGCAGACCAGATGCAGTCTCACATGGCCCCCACACAGATTAACCTGGAGCGGTTTACAGGTAACATGTACCGTCTTTTCAGTTGTTATCTTTCGTCAACAGCATCAGATATTCCTTTGGTTATTTCTCCTCGTAGGGTTTGTCTCAGCGGCGACTAATCAATGGGCAGGCAGGCAGTGAGTGAATGCCACTAAATCGTGCTTAACCCAGGCGGGTTGGCCTTGGGGTACAGGCGGCTGAAAGCTGATTATCGGCGCAGTGCCTTGGAGCTCTCCTAAAGAGCGTTCGCCATGTTCTGCACCCCTCTCTAACACTCTTGCTACTGTTCACCAATTGCTGTTCCCCTTCACGTATAAATACCTGGTAAGTAGCTTTCATGATTCATCACTCAAATTTTCAAAAGGATCCAAGTGATATCTATCTAACAGTATTGAGAAATTGTTCCGGAAACACCTCTGGGTGTACCTGAACCTAAGCATAGAATAATTTATAAAAGGGAAAACTCTCTTGGAGTACGCATGTCTCCCTTAATCCACAAATATTTTCAAAGCAACTGCAATAATGTTGTCTAAGTTGTGTGTACCACTTCAGTCTATTTCATAGTGGTTGCAGAAGCATTTTATGCACCACGTTAGTGTCAATGGGTATCAGAAGGGACAGGGTTCTACTTTGTTGGTTAAAATTGTTACCCATTGGTGCACGGATCCAAGCGCTCAAGTGAAACACTAGGCCATTAACGCGCATAAATAATTTTCAGTATAAAGAACCTCTAAGGTTGTGCTTACACCTCTATTGGTTTTTAATGTACTAATGTATTCAGTCAGTACTGTCACTTCTAAAAGGAACCTTTTCTGTTATGTTATGTTACAGATACTTTTAAAGCACACGATTACCCAAGGGTGTCTTGGCACTGAATTGGGATGTTTACAGTGTCGAGGGAACTAAGGCGGCTAGGCATTAAAAAGCCACGTTTTATCAAGTCTCCTAAAGCTCAGTAACGTGGGAGCTGCTTTGATATTGTTATGGGGCCCCTGCTTTGGAATCAACGTCCAAAGTCTGTCCCTTTACTGAAATTCGTAAGTTTGTCCAGATGGTTCTCAACTGCGTTTTTTCAGATATGATAACAGCTGGTGGCTGGGAAGGGATCACTGATTGGTTACTCCCAGTGCCAAGATACCTTTGGGAGCCAGGCCCGGTTCTAGCGGGTGGGCCAGGCCCACCCAAACATGAGCCTTGGCCCTCGCAGTGAGGGCTTGAAGGCAGGGGCTCAACGCCATTTGGCTCCGAGTGCTTCAACCCCCAGTCGTGTGTGTCAGCCCGGGCCGAGACAGCTGCCTGGGCGCGCACACACACAGACAGTTTTTGAGATTATCGCAGCCGCACCCGAGTACTTCACAGGTCTTTAAAAGACCATTTACATGTTAATGAGGCTTTGTTTATTTTTTCACCCCTTCATTTCCACATGGCGAAAGGGACAAATCCTTTGTTTGACAAAGGTAACCTTTGCCTACTGTCCTGCTGCGTGGATATTTCTTCTTCTGTGCATTGCAGAAGAAAATACGTTTGTTTAGTGATATAGTTAGAACTTCCCCAGGCTTTCAATATTCTAATGTTGCTAAAATGAGTATGTTTGGGCAGATACACATTTTTATCAGTAAAGCTGACCCCCATGGAATACTCTTTAAATCCTAAAGTTGTGTTTCCCCAGACCAAACCCTCTTAAAATACACTGCCCACCACTATGGATGACATGTGATCTTACACCTTGTAATCCTCATTGGCTTATGTGACATTCCCTATAGACTGATTTATATACTTGTATGACTCATTGTCTCTGTATAATGTGTGCGTGGTGTAAAGTACTGACATACACTACACTGATATGAGTTGCGCTATACAACAAATGAAATGCATATGAGAGAGGGGCTACGTAAAGATGAGGGGCACTGTTGGAAGGTGGCAGTAAGAGAATCTGAGGAGGAGGTAGTGGGAGGGGCTATGGAGCGAAGAGGGGCACTGTTGGAGGGTGGCAGTGAGGGAATTCGAGGAGGAGGTCATGGGGTGGAGAGGGGAGCTAGGGAGAGACCAGGGGCAATGGTGGAGGGTGGTAGTGAGGGAGTCTGAGGATGAGGTCATGAGGGGGAGGAGCTACAGAGAGATGAGGGGGCACTGGTGGAGGGTGGCAGTGAGGGAAACCAAGGAGGAGGTCACGAGGGGGAGGGGCTATGGGGAGATGAGGGGCACTTGTGGCGTGTGGCAGTGAGGGAATCCAAGGAATAGGTCAATAGGGGGGCCATGGAGGGATGAGTGGCACTGTTGGAAGGTGGTAGTAAAGGTATTTATGGAGAAAGAGGTTATTGGTGTGGCGCCAAAAAAGACTTTCGCATCAGCGCTAAACCCTGTCATGGCCTTTCTGTTTTTGTTTATTTAATTAGCAGTCTGGTCATAAGGGCTACTGTGGAACATACTTTAAAGTGCATGCTAATTATATTTACTGCTATATTCAATGTTTTAAGTTTGAAGGTGATTTTACTAATGTTTTTACCGAGAAAAATGAAAGTGGAGCCCAATAATGCCTAGTATGGGGCTGGGGCACAAGGTCAGCTGTGAGATAAGGTGCACTGGAGAGGAGAAGTGGATAATCAAGCCTGTAAGGGAGTGCGTTGCAGAGTCCGGGGCCAGGTGGAGGTAGTAATGAAGAGGGATTCTCCCTGAAGGCTCGCACAGAGGGAGCCCGAGAAGTGTCCGTTGCCTGATACTCCCACCTCAGAAACCTCCTTTTCCCATCAAAGGAACATTACATGGGAAAAACACTTTTGAGAGTGATAATATTTAGAAAGAGATTTGAAAAAGAGTGCTTTTTACTGGGCCTTGTAAGACTAAAAAGAGATAAAGGAGGGCCCTGAAGCAGGCCTGCCTAGACATATATGCCACAAATCGAGCCCGCAGTGGCCCACCCAAATGCACCCTTGGCCCACCCAAATAAAAATTCCTGGAGCCGGGCCTGTTGGGAGCTCGTGTGCTCTAGAATTATTTTCACTCACCCACTTACCTCCTACTGGGCCATAGTGTATTTCAAGTAACCTAACTGCCTGCTGCTTGAAAAAGGGTTTGATTATAAATATTAATAAAACCTAGGTGGCGTAGTGTGGTAGCTGATGAGTGAGCAAATATTAAGAATGGTACCTAGATAGGGGGAGTCTGCCTTTCGGAGGAAGCAAGCTTGAAGCTCCTAGAGACCCCTTTCGGTGGAACTGGCAACTGGTCGACACCTTTGAAGAGTCGATGTGCTAAGTGGGAGTGCGCGAAATTTGCTTTTTTGTAATTACGTAAAATGAGGCACAAAATATACGAAATGAACATGTGAGCCCTATATTTCAGTTCCAAACGCATATTCAAACAATAGTGCAAACACAAAAGTGGCAAAAACAGCAGCTGGCATCCCTGTCATTCGTAGTGTTCCTTTTCTCCAGCGTTAAAATTCTGTCTAACCGCCGTTAGGAGATTCAACCACAGGTATGAAAGAAAGTGCAATTTACGGCTGCACCGCGCAGTTCAGCGTGTCTCGTGGTATCACGCTGCACACGCTGCAGCGCGCCTGTTTGATCTCTTCGTGAATCTCTTTCAAGACGCCATTTTCTACGTGTTTGAGGACCGTGGCACCCGTAGTGAAGCGTTGTGAATAATCAATGAGTGTACCAAGCGGCACCGCAATGACTTTGATATCGAAAGGTGGTGTATCTGTTAACATGAGGTGCCGTTTGATCAGGAGGACAGATTCAGCAGAATACCTAGGGGCAGATTTACAAGCCTCTTGCGCCACTTTTGCGTCACATGTCCCATGTAAAAAGTGAGGCAAAAGTGGTGCAAGGGGCATGTAAATCTGCCCCCAGTGCCTTCATATTAATCATAGGGCTACCAGTCCCAAGGGACCCTCCTACCTGCCCCTCCCTCGGTTATACACCTATACTTAGAAAATGCATGAAGATTAGATTGACTGTTGTAGAGAGATGGCAGGAAGGAAAAGGAAGTGATTGGATTAATGTGAGTGGATTATAACAATGTGTCCTATAGGGAAAGAAAGAACAATGCAGATCAGCATCTGGTACCATAAATATGTTGCAGCACAAGCACGGGGCCCTCAAAAAGTGCAGGGCATGGAGACTAATTACCCCATTACACCCACCCTATCCTACCCTTTCAACAGGCCTGCACATAATGTTACACGAAGAGCCAGAAGAGTTTGATATAGTTCTACTGATCTGACATTCGGGAGATTCGAATATTCTCAGGAATGAGAGAAGGGGAGTTTTTCCTGGAAACAGGTCCAAGTCTTTGGTGAGCATCTGTGGGTTTAAGGTACCCTCCAAAGACCGCATTTTGTGTAGAAGTACTCGGTGAAGCTTCTTTTGATAATAATTACAACCCTTACACATTTTACTCCTTCACTTGCCTGGTCCCTCAGCACCGATAGAAGGTGTGAAT
Organism: Triturus cristatus; assembly: GCF_964204655.1. Lineage (NCBI taxonomy): Eukaryota > Metazoa > Chordata > Amphibia > Caudata > Salamandridae > Triturus > Triturus cristatus. Next base: position 503,735,945 of record NC_140592.1, on the reverse strand, counting down.
TACAACCCAAGCAGTGACGCTCGCACAGGTAATGCTGTGGGGTGGTGAGGTGGAGTGGGGTGGGGGGTAGTGAAGTTCGACTAGGGTGACCAACCGTCTGTAAATTTCACAGACAGTCCGTAATTTCGGCCGTCTGTCCGTTGTCCATGAAGGATTCTTTAACAGACGCATTTTGTCCGTAATTTTAACCGGGCACCGTCGCACCACCCTAAAGCCAGCATATCTTCCACCCACCTCCCTTCCTGACTCCGATACTGTTGAGGTCAGGTGTAACAGACTCCGATGCAGTACCAAAGCTCAGATACCCAGCAGCATTGCACAGCGGGATGGCAACCCTCACACCTTCCGCCCTTGATGAGCTGTTAAGAGGTGCTTGAAGGTGACTGAGAAGGAGGGGCTGCAGATTCAGGCGCAGGGGCATCTATTCAGATGCAAACAGCCCTAAATGCGTCATGTCTCTGCAATTTAGAGGGGCTTCACACATTCCCTTTCTGCCCAGGGCCCCAAACATCCTAGAACCGGCCCTGATTACCCAGAGGCAGCACGTGGTTCTCTTCACAGAGCTTAATTAATGTCACTAAATTGTAAGCAAACCTTGGTTCTTCAAACATGCAGTCTATAATGTAATAAAATAAAGAAATGGTACAATCGCACCCACACTGATTAACAAAGTATGGACGACTATCAGTTAAATTAGTTCTCTTGGAGTATCTCCTTTAAGTACTGTACATCACAGTGGGGGATGGCAAAACTAACATTTTGGAAAGAGAGCCTGTCTTCTCGTTGTCTTGTCCAGGAGGGGGTGAGGAGCCCTACCCCACCCTGGAAGAGACTAAGATGATACTAGACTACTGCATGCCCACCCCTGTCCCCACCCTGGTGGATCCTGTTCCCCCTCCTGTGATGGCTCCTGCCCTCCCCCCGTGATGGCTCCTGTCCCCCCATGTGGTGGCTCATGTCCCCCCCGCCTGTAATGGCTCCTGTCCCCCCTGTGGTGGCTCCTGTCTCCGCCCTGGGTGGCTTCTGTCCCAGTCCTGGAATGGCTCCTGCAGCGAGGGTGAAGTTCTTGATGAGCCTCTTCTCAAAAAGGCTCAGCTCAAAATTAATATGAAAAGGTGGGCGAGTGAGTGAGGGAAGAGATGGGTGGATGGCTGGATGAATTAGTGAAAGGGTGAATGGATGAATGAAAGATTGAATAGATGGATAATGAGAGAGGATGGATGGATTGATGAGTGTGGAAGGATGGATGAGATAAAAGGTAAATAGCTGGATGTATGGGTGAAAGGGTAGCTGGATGGGTAAAAGGGTGGATGGATGAGTGAAAGGATGGATGAGTGAAAAAGGTGGATGATTGAGTGGGTCGATGGATGAGTGAAATAATGGATGGATTGATGAATTGATAAGTGCAAGGGTGAATGGATGGACGGATGAGTGAAAGGGTGGATGTAAGGATGGATGAGTGAGTGAACTGGAGGGTAGATGGACAAAAGGATGAATAGATGAGTGTAGGAGTGAAAGGATAAATGGATGAGAGAAAGGATGGATGAGTGATAGGGTCAATGGATGGATTCATGAGTGGATGGGTGGGTGGATGGAAGGAAGGATGGCTAAGTGAAAGGGTCGATGGAGAGAGAAAGGGAGGATGGATGGATGACTGAAAGGGTGGATGGGTGGAAGGATAAGTGACTGGGTGGATGGATGGATGAGTAAATGAAAGGATGGCTGGATGGGTGAAAGGGTAAATGGCTGGATGGATGAGTGAATGGATGGATGGGTAGAAGAGTGGATGGATGAGTGTACAGATGGATAGGGTGAAAGGGTGGATGGATAATGGATAGATGAGTGAAAGGATGGAGGAAGGGATGGATGGATGAGTGAAATGATAGATGGAAGGATACATGATGGATAGGTTTGCAAATGGTTGAATATGTTTGAATATGGCTGGGCTTACTTATTTACTATTGCACAACCTCCTCTGATGTGTCTGTAAAACTTACCTATTGTCCTGAAGTTTTGTCCTGAATTTTAACCTCCTGTCCTGAATTTGTGTCCTGAATTTTGACCCTTTGTCCTGATTTTTTACACTCACTGTCCTGAATTTGCACCAATGCCAGTTGGTCATCCTAAATTCGACATACGACAGAAAAGGTGAAAGTAAAGAAAGAAATAAAACCACCTACCACGATTCGGCGAAACGGTGAGTGCAAGGTAAGTGGTTTTATTTCTTTACTTTAACCTTTCCCGTCGTATGACGAACTCCACTACCCCTCCACCTGGTATCGCCCCCACTGCCTCACCGCATTACCTGTGCAAGCCGCCACTGAACCAAGTCAATGGTATTCATACGATTGACTTTAGAAGGATGAAAGACAGAGCTGACTCTAGTAGGATTTGAACCTCTAATCTTCATATTCCATATATATATATATATATATATATATATATATATATATATATTCACTGAAAAAAACATAGGTTTCACACACGTTATAGTTAGGAATTAGCATTTAAAAAACCTTGCAAATTCACTTAAAAAACCATAGGTTTCACACAAGTTATAGTTAGCTGTACATTTCACTCGTAAAAAACCAATGAAATTCCACGTTATAGTTAGATCAGGTAACTATAACTTGCGCGACCGCAATCCACTGCTGATGACGTCACATATTACATCACTCATGACATGGTCAGTGACATCACTCATCACATCAATGATGACATCTCAAATGACACATTGTGGATTGCAGTCGCGCAATGGGGGGGGTTTCACCGTGCACCGCGCACCCCCGCAATTAAAAAAAAAAAAAAAAATGTTCTGCCTTCGGGGTCCTTCAGGCACCCCCTGACAAAGGCTAGGGGGTCAGGAACTCTCTACCCTGCCCCCTTTTCACGTTCGCCACCTTCCTTTTTCACTCTCGCACTGAAAACAAACAAAATGGCGGCCGACACTTCCTGATTTCGACCGATTCGAACGTTGACTAACATGTAACCACCAATCAGAATTACGCTTGCGCACGTTAGGGTGGGCGCACCCTGCACGCGTATAGATATTGATATGCTTTTAAATGCTATTTTCTCAGGAAATACTGAACAGATTTACACCAGACCTGCAAAAGGCACTTCCTTGACCTTATGGCTACCTCTCTGCCAAATTTCAAGTAATTCTGTTCAGCCGTTCGGGCTGTAGCTGCGTCTAAAGGTCCTATGGAAAAATGCAATGGGGAAAACGCGTTTTGGGACCCCCCTTTTTTCTCGGCCCCTTGACGAATCACCCCGAGACTTTCAGGGTAGGAGCTGAACGGAGCGCCCCATTAGTTTGGAAAATTTCGCGAGGATTCGTCAACCGGCGCCAAAGTTATTCAAAATAGAATTTTGAGATTTCCTATCGAAACACGGTCCTAACTATAACTATCTACTATATATATATATATGTATGTATATATAGATATAGATTACCTACTGGCGGTCGCCAGTAGGTAGTTATAGTTAGGACCCCTTTTCCATAGGAAAACCGCAACATTCTATTTTGATTAACTTTGGCGCCGGTTGACGAATCCTCGCGAATTTCTCAAAATAGGTGGGGCGCTACGCTCCGCTCCTACCCTGAAAGTCTCGGGGGGATTCGTCAAGCGGGGGCTGAGATAAAAGGGGGGTCCCAAAACGCGTTTTCCCCATGCATTTTTCCATAGGACCTTTAGAACGAGCTACAGCCCGAACGGCTGAACAGAATTACTAGAAATTTGGCAGAGAGGTAGTCCTCAGGTCAAGGAAGTGCCTTTTGTAGGTTTGGTGTAAATCTGTTCAGTAGATTCTGAGAAAATAGCCTTTAAATCAATATATATATCTGAGCCAGCTTACGGTACGCTTACCGTAAGCTTACCGTACGCGTACGGTGGCGTGCGCGAGCGCGATTCTGATTGGCTCTTAGATCTTAGTAAACATTCGAATCGGCCGAAACCAGGAAGCGGCGGCCGCCATTTTGTGTATTTCACTCTGAAAAAAAAGAGTGCAAACAAGAAAAGGGGGCAATGAGGAGAGTTACAGACCCCCTAACATTTGTAAGGGGGTCAAAGAAGGACAGAAAAGTACAAAAAAAACATTTATTGATTTTTAAAAAAATCGCGGGGTACGCGTACGGTAAGCTAACCGTACGCGTACGGTAGAAAAAAAAAATAAAAAGAAATAAAATTCAGATTTAAGTGTTTAGATATTAGGGGCTCTAAAAAGAGCCGTTGTGTTTTTGAAGTGATTTTTTAGTGGTACCTACAAGTAAGTACCGATGCAGAGTCTAAGGTTCAAAAGGAAGACTCTGTTCCCTTCATCATTGAAGTGCACACCATCTCCTCTATAAATGTCTTGCATGTCATAACGCAAGTTGTTGTGGTAAATGGCACCCATACCATAGTCACGGAGGAAAGCAGAAACAGATTTGTTGACGTGCTTTCTTGCTTTGTCAATCTGCGGACAGAAATGATTGGACCAGTTCCATTTTTGCCTTTGGCATATGTTGGAAAACACAAAGGCAGTTTTAGGGAAAAGTGAAAACAGTTGTGCAAAGGTGTCCTTCATAAGCATTTCCAGACCTACCCCAGTCAAAGTGCCTAGGTCATTGCCACCACAGTGCACTATTATGAGGTCAGGGTGTTGGATTTGCATGAAGGATTTCACCAATGGCATCAACTGGTGCCACTTTAACCCTCTCTGACCAATCCATTTAATGTCTACATTTGGCAAAGCAAGGTCTCTCACCATATCTGTTTTCTCTGCAAACTTTTCACTCCAGAAGACATAGCTGTGCCCTACAATCCACACTGTGAACATCTTCAAAGGAGAACTGGATGCACTCAGGAGGTGTCTTTCAGTAGAATGGCAATATGAAAAGAAAGACAGTTTGGAAATGGAGGCATACATATTTTTTTCAAAACAAAAAGAACTGATTGGCTGTTTCATACCATTCTAGAATAAAAACTAGGCTGTATGTGTAAATTAATAGAAGCATGTTTTGTATTGGTACAGAAAAATGTGTTACCAAAGAACAGTACTATGGATTTGCTGTTAGGTTTGAAAAGTCAAGCACTCTTGCTCTGTGGAATTGAAACATTGTGTGGCGAACTTCTGACCTAACTCCACACAGCAGTGTTCCATGAGCTGTTGCTATGGTAGCAGGCAGAAGTCAAGTTGGGGGAAGGGTACTAGGCAGAAGTCAAGTTGGGGGCAGGGTACTTTTGGAAAAGGGTTGGTTTTCAACCAATAGAAATGTGTGATTACATTTGAAAAAAAGGGGGAAGCACTGAGATTTGAAACTTACATGTATATGTGTGGAAAAATAGAGGGAAAGTTTGCCATTATCTGGTTCTGCTGAGAGGAGAGAGGTGAACACAACAGAGATCCTGGCTCTGATAATCTGCTGTTTGAGTGCCACATTTCTTTCACAACTAACTAATTTTAAAGGTGAGGATAGAGTTTGAGAGGAGATGTATATGGTAAATTAAGAAATGAATAATAGAAATGGAAATTCTTTTTGTTGAAGTTGCGTTTATCATTTTCTGTTTTGGGAGAAATTTAAATGTGAGGAACATGTAAAATAATATGGACTATGTTTTCACAATAAATTAAGGTGTACTGGAAAAAAAAAGAATAGTTTAAGGGTTTGAGGTTGGACTCAGTAATGCAAATACATTCAGCATCACTAAGGCTGGTTGCCCTTGCTGGAATGTAGGCAGCCACCCAGGTTACACATGGTGGTGGTCTGTAAAAGCAGTTTGGACATGTGCATTTAAGAAAATCAAAAAAGTGGTTTCATAATGTGTCAGTCTGTAAAAGTGATTTTCACTTGCCCAAAAAAAAGAGCAGTAAGTGTGCTTTCAAATTGGCAAAGAAATTTCGTTTTGGGACTAATGTGAAAACATGACTCTGTGTGCAAAGAGGAATTATAGGCAGAGATTTATTGCGTTTTTTTCTGGTGATTTCACAGTTGCATTAGTAGGAAAAAGGGGGAGCGATTTTTTGGGGGAAGAAGCAGACTCTTAGCACACACCCATGTGCTTGCCATGTATAATCATGCACAGTATTTACAAGCGAGTGGGGTTTTCAGGTTTCAGTCTGTAATGCAAATACATTCAGCATCACTAAGGCTGGTTGCCCTTGCTGGAGTGTAGGCAGCCACCCAGGTTACACATGGTGGTAGTCTGAAAAAGAAGTTTGGACATGTGCATTTAAGAAAATCAAAAAAGTGGTTTCATAATGTGTCAGTCTGTAAAAGTGATTTTCACTTGCCAAAAAAAAAGAGCAGTAAGTGTGCTATCAAATTGGCAAAGAAATTTCGTTTTGGGACTAATGTGAAAACATGACTCTGTGCAAAGAGGAATTATAGGCAGAGATTTATTGCGTTTTTATTTGGTGATTTCACAGTTGCATTAGATGGAAAGGGGGAGCGATTTTTTGGGGGAAGAAGCAGACTCTTAGCACACACCCATGTGCTTGCCATGTATAATCATGCACAGTATTTACAAGCGAGTGGGGTTTTCAGGTTTCAGTCTGTAATGCAAATACATTCAGCATCACTAAGGCTGGTTGCCCTTGCTGGAGTGTAGGCAGCCACCCAGGTTACACATGGTGGTAGTCTGAAAAAGAAGTTTGGACATGTGCATTTAAGAAAATCAAAAAAGTGGTTTCATAATGTGTCAGTCTGTAAAAGTGATTTTCACTTGCCCAAAAAAAAGAGCAGTAAGTGTGCATTCAAATTGGCAAAGAAATTTCGTTTTGGGACTAATGTGAAAACATGACTCTGTGTGCAAAGAGGAATTATAGGCAGAGATTTATTGTGTTTTGCTCTGGTGATTTCACAGTTGCATTAGATGGAAAGGGGGAGCGATTTTTTGGGGGAAGAAGTAGACTCTTAGCACACACCCATGTGCTTGCCATGTATAATCATGCACAGTATTTACAAGCGAGTGGGGTTTTCAGGTTTCAGTCTGTAATGCAAATACATTCAGCATCACTAAGGCTGGTTGCCCTTGCTGGAGTGTAGGCAGCCACCCAGGTTACACATGGTGGTAGTCTGAAAAAGAAGTTTGGACATGTGCATTTAAGAAAATCAAAAAAGTGGTTTCATAATGTGTCAGTCTGTAAAAGTGATTTTCACTTGCCAAAAAAAAAGAGCAGTAAGTGTGCTATCAAATTGGCAAAGAAATTTCGTTTTGGGACTAATGTGAAAACATGACTCTGTGCAAAGAGGAATTATAGGCAGAGATTTATTGCGTTTTTATTTGGTGATTTCACAGTTGCATTAGATGGAAAGGGGGAGCGATTTTTTGGGGGAAGAAGCAGACTCTTAGCACACACCCATGTGCTTGCCATGTATAATCATGCACAGTATTTACAAGCGAGTGGGGTTTTCAGGTTTCAGTCTGTAATGAAAATACATTCAGCATCACTAAGGCTGGTTGCCCTTGCTGGAGTGTAGGCAGCCACCCAGGTTACACATGGTGGTAGTCTGAAAAAGAAGTTTGCACATGTGCATTTAAGAAAATCAAAAAAGTGGTTTTATAATGTGTCAGTCTGTAAAAGTGATTTACACTTGATAAAAAAAAGAGCAGTAAGTGTGCTATCAAATTGGCAAAGAAATTTTGTTTTGTGCCTAATGTGAAAACATGACTCTGTGTGCAAAGAGGAATTATAGGCAGAGATTTATTGCGTTTTGCTCTGGTGATTTCACAGTTGCATTAGATGGAAAGGGGGAGCGATTTTTTGGGGGAAGAAGCAGACTCTTAGCACACACCCATGTGCTTGCCATGTATAATCATGCACAGTATTTACAAGCGAGTGGGGTTTTCAGGTTTCAGTCTGTAATGCAAATACATTCAGCATCACTAAGGCTGGTTGCCCTTGCTGGAGTGTAGGCAGCCACCCAGGTTACACATGGTGGTGGTCTGAAAAAGAAGTTTGGACATGTGCATTTAAGAAAATCAAAAAAGTGATTTCATAATGTGTCAGTCTGTAAAAGTGATTTTCACTTGCCCAAAAAAAAAGAGCAGTAAGTGTGCTTTCAAATTGGCAAAGAAATTTCGTTTTGGGACTAATGTGAAAACATGACTCTGTGTGCAAAGAGGAATTATAGGCAGAGATTTATTGCGTTTTTTTCTAGTGATTTCACAGTTGCATTAGTAGGAAAAAGGGGGAGCGATTTTTTGGGGGAAGAAGCAGACTCTTAGCACACACCCATGTGCTTGCCATGTATAATCATGCACAGTATTTACAAGCGAGTGGGGTTTTCAGGTTTCAGTCTGTAATGCAAATACATTCAGCATCACTAAGGCTGGTTGCCCTTGCTGGAGTGTAGGCAGCCACCCAGGTTACACATGGTGGTGGTCTGAAAAAGAAGTTTGGGCATGTGCATTTAAGAAAATCAAAAAAGTGGTTTCATAATGTGTCAGTCTGTAAAAGTGATTTTCACTTGCCAAAAAAAAAAGAGCAGTAAGTGTGCATTCAAATTGGCAAAGAAATTTCGTTTTGGGACTAATGTGAAAACATGACTCTGTGTGCAAAGAGGAATTATAGGCAGAGATTTATTGCGTTTTGCTCTGGTGATTTCACAGTTGCATTAGTAGGAAAAAGGGGGAGCGATTTTTTGGGGGAAGAAGCAGACTCTTAGCACACACCCATCTGCTTGCCATGTATAATCATGCACAGTATTTACAAGCGAGTGGGGTTTTCAGGTTTCAGTCTGTAATGCAAAAACATTCAGCATCACTAAGGCTGGTTGCCCTTGCTGGAGTGTAGCAGTCTGGACATGGGCTTTTTAAAAAATCTGAAAAGTGGTTTCATAATGTGTCAGTCTGTAAAAGTGATTTTCACTTGCCAAAAAAAAAGAGCAGTAAGTGTGCATTCAAATTGGCAAAGAAATTTCGTTTTGTGAGTATTGTGAAAAGAAATGTAGTAATATATTTAAATAAAATAAAGGAATTTTTTTTTTAGTTTTTTTCAGGTATTGCTGAAGAGCAGTGAACAAAATTTAAGATGCCTACAAAATCCAGAGTTCAAAAAACGCTAAAAAAAAACTATATTTGAAGACAACTAGAGGATCAAAGTTAGTAGAAGATGCTGATGTTGGGAGGAAGAAAAAATCTTCTGGTAAGCAAAAAAAAGATTTTCTAAGGAATATATTCAAAAAAAGGAAAAATGTACAAAATGTCTGTACAGGAAAGAATGATTTCAAACAAAAAGGACAAGAAAAAATTGAGAATTTAGTTAATGCAAATATACCTTCTGCAACTAAAAAGTTAAACTTAAACAGAAAAACAGCGTTTAAAGAGATACGTAGAAAAATGTTTCAGAGAAGAGTTATGTCCAATTTGATAAAGGATGTGAAGAAATATAAGCAAAAGGCAAAATATTACAAGAGAAAAAAAGAAATTGAAGCCATTGCAGCAAAGGCATTAGAATTAAAAAGGAAACTATTCATATTAATTTTGAATAGGATGCGTACATTAGACAAAATGGTTAATGTACTGAAATCACATAGCAAAAGGAAAAGAGTAGTGAACAGAACAAACTTTTGTAAAGTGTTTTTAGGAAAGTGGATGCATAGTTCAAGTAGTGAACCTTTTTTTAATGAAGAGAGCTATTTTCAAAGTAATAGTTTGCTGCATGCAGTTGACACCAGAGGTCGTTCATACGAAGTAAAAAATGGTTGCATAATGGAGAAGGAGATAATGGTTCCAAGAGATGAGGTACAAGTGATGGCAGATGAGGCAATGGGGAGACGTCCTAAAGCCCCAGTGTACACTTGGAATTGTAGTAGTATTTGCACTGTGCGTCAGGAATCTATTGACAAATTTCGAGAGTTTCTAAGAGAATATAGTAAAAAAAGTATAAAACAGAAGATTAAGGTGCTTCAAAGTCTGGATCCATGCAGAGTGAGAGAGAATACTGGTTTGCAGGGTCATTCTCTGGCTTGTCTATCTAGAAAAGTGTGCAATAGTGTTTTCCATCATTTTAGGATGCTGGCTGTTCATCATACTGAAATGAGAAAGTTTGTGAGACGGTTGTATTTTGCCAAAAGTCCAGCAATAAAGTTAAATGAATTGAATAGGGCTCTGTTCCGAGGAACGGTATCAGATGTAGAGAAGGTTGTTGATGAAATTCAGTTTTGTTACTTTTGTCCTGAACAAAACAGTGCAGAGAAGGACACAGTAAATGAGGAAGAAGTGGAAGAGAATGTAGAACCCTCTGTAAGTAACACATTTAATGATCACATAACAAAATTTGCAATAGTCTCTAATGAAAGACCAAATTTTACTTGTATTTGTTGCCGCAGAACTCATTATAGAAAACAAACTAGGAATGTTGATCTCTACAGAAAGAGTGAAAATGAAGATAATTATAAGTGGAAGGATTTTGCCACATATATATTTCTAGAAAATTGTTTTGAATTGGGTGAAGATCAGCGTATTTGTAAATACTGTTACAACAAGTTAGAGGAAAATAGAATGCCGACCAGAGCTGTACATAATAATTTAGAATTGGATGCTATTCCTGCTGAACTTTCTGAATTAAATACATATGAGTCTATACTCATTCAATGTGTTCATCCGTTCCAGACCATAGTACGTATGGAGCCCAAAACTGGTAAATTACCTCCTTCAGATTTACTGAGAGGTTTAAAAGGTAGAGTGGTGTATTTTCCCTTGGATTTGAAAAAAATATGGAAACTATTGATGCGGATACTTTGGAAACTGAACCATTAATTATTCTGGTTAATGGTGTACCTACAAAGAATAAGAAGATTTGGCAGGAGCTGGTAGATGTACGGAAAGTACAAAAAGCAAATTTGTATTTGAAAAGGAATAACAAATGGTATGAATCAATTTATATAGAAGAAGAAGAAGAAGAAGAAGATTTACAAGAAGACACAGAAACACCAACTGGACAAATTGAAAAAGTGGACAAGTCAAAGGAAGAAGAAATTTATGAACATTTTAGCATACATCCTCTTCATTCAAAAGAAGTTATGGGAGACAATATTGATCTCTTTCAGATGAAGAAAGCAAAAGGAACTCCCGTGAGTGTATGGGAGGAGAGCTTGGAAGCTCGATGTTTTCCCCAGCTGTTTCCTAAAGGAAAAGGAGGACGATACGATGAACGTCCAGAACAGATTCCAGCTTCTGAGTATCGGACTACAAGACTATATGCTGAAGATCCCAGATTTCGACAAAGTATTCCTTATTTGTTCCATCTTTTATTTGAAAGCGACTTGTCTGCACTGTCTTATGCAGTAAATCACATTTTAAAAAGTGGAGTACATTTACAAAATGTGTCTGCTAAGGATTTTATGGAGAAAGTGCAGCACCGAGATGATCATTTGGAAACACAACTGACCAATCTGATGGCTTGTCAGCGTGGGACACATGAATATTGGTACCGATGCCATGGTGAACTAAAATGCATGTTACGGAATTTAGGAACACCAACATGGTTCCTTACCCTAAGCTGTGCCGAGTACGCTTGGGATGATTTACTGGATTTTCTACGAGAGGCAAATTCAAACATTAAAAACATCGAATACAAGACAGCAGGAGAACTGTGCTCATTGGATCCGGTTAATGTTTGCAGATATTTCAATCATAGATTTGAGGCTATGATGTCCTTCATCTGCAATAAAAAAAATCCACCTCTTGGAGAAGTAGTGGATTTCTTTTGGAGAAAAGAGTACCAGGCAAGAGGTGCTCCTCATATTCATATGCTGTTGTGGATCAAGGATGCCCCAAAGTTTGGAACAGATACTGATGAAGCAGTGTTATCTTACATTGAAGAATATGCAACATGTGCTATACCAAAAAGCACAGAAGAGAAAAAGTTAAAGGAGCAAGTTTTACGTTTCCAAAGTCATCGGTGTGGAAAATACTGTCGACGGAAATACAAGAGCAAAGAAAAATACTACACTAAATGTCGATTTGGATTTCCTAGACCTGTTCTTTCAAATGGAAGAGTAAACAGTTTTATGTCAGCTGTGAGACATACTATCACAAGGAAATCACCAAAGAATACCTACAACCTTAAAAGAAAAGAAGAATCAAAAAATATAAATGACTACAACCCAGTCATTTTATCCATGTGGAACGCTAACATGGATATACAGTATGTTGCTGACAATTCCATTGCTGTTGCTCGATATGTAACGTCTTACATGACGAAATCAGAAAAAACAGAATTGAAGGAAATGTGGGAAGAGATTTCTCACGAGAAGACTGTCAGTAAGAAGCTGTACAGTTTCAGTTTGAAGATGTTATCGCATCGAGAAATTGGATCCTACGAATGTTCAGATAGGTTATCTTCTGCAAGTCTCTACTCGAAGTCAAGAAGAATAATTTGGGCAAGTTTAGGCCTTGCAGCAATGAGAAATCGGGTACTGAAATCTGTAGGAGAAATTGAATATTTGGCAGAGAATGACCCAGAAAGTACAGATATTTTGAAATCAAACATGTTGGACACTTATTATCCCAAGAGAAGTCATCATCTGGAGAACATGTGTCTCTATGAAGTGTTGCAGAACTACATTTATTCACGGAAAGCTGCAGAAGACATCAACAATGGAAAATATAAAGTCGTTGGTGAAGAAGGATGTTTGGTGAAGCAAACAAAAGGAAGTTTGATAAATCACCGGAAGCTGAGTTGTGACACTACTGACAAGAAGGAATTTTACTACTTGGCTCTTTTACAGTTGTTTAAACCATGGCGTACAGAGGATGAACTACTGGGAGAATTTCAAAGCTATGAAGATTCTTTTAATGCTTGCAAAGACAGCATACAATGCAGTACATTCTCAACTTATCTGCAAATGTTAAATGAAGAAATTGAACAGGAAACTACAATTGCAGCAGAAATAGCTAGAGACAGTTCTCAGGACAGCCAAAGTTCAGGAACACTCAGTCAAGATCCCCTAGGACAACCAATCGTTGAAAATGAAGCATCAATAGCCATGAATGAAGTGGAAACGGCTATGAATCAAGCTCAAGAAGAATTTATAGACTTAGAAAATTTGGAAAGACAACTGAATCAAGAGCAGCAACAAATTTATGAAGAGATCAAAAACAAAATTGATCACGGATTTCTACATGAAAAAAAAGAGTGCTCATGCACATCATTTCATCCAATCAGGATGTATGTAAGCGGACAAGCTGGAACTGGAAAAAGTTTCCTAATAAAAGTCATCAGAAGCTACCTAAAGCAAAAAACGGATTCTACTTTGTCTTGTGTGGTTACTGCTCCAACTGGGTTAGCAGCATATAACATAAAAGGAATCACTTTACATCGTTTGCTAATGTTACCAGTGGAGCATGAGAACAAAATACAATTCAACAAGCTAACTGGAGAAGCATCCTTGGAAGTTTCAAGAGTATTGAAGAAGATGCAAGTTCTCATTATTGATGAGGTGAGCATGGTATCAAACTTAATGCTTGCCTTTGTGCATTTAAGAATGCAGCAAATTTTGAAGACAGACTATGACATGTTATTTGGTGGAAAACACGTCATAGTTTTTGGAGATCTTTTGCAACTTACTCCAGTTAAAGGACAACCAGTGTTTAGTACTGTCACACATGAAGACACAAAGAAGTCATTGGGAAGCATCGGAAATACAAATATTTGGTCCTTCTTTGAGTACAAGGAACTTACTACTAATATGAGGCAAGCAAGCGATGAAGAATATGGAAGTATTCTGAAGGATATCAGAATTGGACTACTCACAGAAGTTGGCAAAAAAGCATTACAGAGTCGGCTGCTACATATTTTATTTCCAAAGGAAGAAATAGTTGCAGAGAAGATATACAAGAACATTGCAGAAAACAAAAGTGTCATCTGCTTAATGCCAACTCTACGTGAATGCTCAATATTCAATGAGGAGCTTTTGAAATTGGAAAAGGAAGAGATCAGGAAATTGGAAGCAGTGGACAAAATTGAGGATGGAAGAATTACTGTCACAGTAACAGGCAAACTGAAAAATAAATTGGACTCACTAGAGAAGAACATCTCCAAAACAGCTGGATTAGAAAAAAATCTATATGTTTGCATGAACTGTAGAGTATTTTTAAGGAGAAATTTGGATGTTGAAAAAGGTTTAGTTAATGGAGCTATGGGAAGAGTTGTGGGTTTTATTAATTATCAGAAAAAAGATGGAATTGAATGTTTAAAAATAAAATTTGATCAGATAGAAGAAGTTAAAGACATTTGTCGTTGTACAGTTCGTTTCATGCTTGTGAAAGACTTATATGTACGTAGGAAGCAGTTTCCGTTTTCTCTAGCATATGCTGTAACTATTCACAAGTCTCAAGGATTGACTGTAGATTGTGCATTTGTGAACATTGGTTCAACTGTGTTCAAAGAAGGTATGGCATATGTTGCTTTGTCACGAGTGAAAACTTTATCAGGTTTATTCATGATAGACTTTGATGACTCAAAAGTTAGTGCTGATACAAACTGTGTAAAGGAGTATAATAGATTAAGAAGAAGCTATGCTCCTCATTTAGGTCAGTATCCTGTGTTAGAGAAACGTGTAGTTTCTCGTAAAAGAAAAAATGACAATATCTGTAATGAAGATGTAGAGAAGAGGAAAAAAAAGAGGAGTGATGTAATTGCAAGCAAAAAGAAAAAGGAAAATGAAGAACAGGTTGTAGGATGTCATTTTGAAAATAGCTCTGGTGTCAACTGCTACGCAAATGTAGTGCTGAATGTTGCATTTTATCTGGAAAGTTTGCAAGAGCAGATAATAGTAAATCAGGGAAAAAGATTCTGTTCAGAGCTGAGTCTCCTTTTTCAAAAGCTGAGTAAAGATAAAACTCAAATAGAAAGTGCTACTGAAATTAGAAAACTTTTAGATGTATGTTCAGGACGAACACAGTTTTCTCAAAATGTACAGCAAGACGTACAGGAATTTTTGATGTATTTTCTTCAGGTAGTGGAAGAAGAAGGAGTTCCCATTGACATTTTTTTTGGTCTCTCTTATAAATGGGAACATAGTTGTGATAATTGTTATAATATATGTGGTTCTAATGTTGATAATGAAAGGTTTATTTATTTGACATTGCCAGAAAGTAAAACAGTTACTTTTGCAAAATTAGTTAAAGATGCTAATCATAGCATGAAATGTGGTGAGTGTAAATCTGACATGTTTTCAACATTAATTTTAAAGGAATACGGACAGTATGTAATTTTAATGATGCAACGATGTAGAGCTGATGGTTCAAAATTGGATACTTTAATAAAGAAGTTTACAGGACAGCAATTATCAATTTCAGGAAAAACTTTTGTAACTGTTGCAATAATTTTCCATGATGGACCTACTGTTACTTCTGGACATTACACAGTTTATCTTAAATGTGAAAAAGGTTGGACACTGTGTAATGATTCCCAATTGATTTTCAAACAACGTTTGCCTTTTGATTTAGCAAATTCCTATCTAATCTTCCTGAAACCTAAATTTTAGACAGATTTGGCAAGATCGGGACAAAATAATTTTACCATTTTACTGCATTACCATTACAATTTTGTAGAAAAATGATTTTTTAAATTATCATTTGGCCTAATGGAAAGATAACCAATTGTAATGTGGACTTTTTTAATTTTTAATGAAACTTTGAAAAACCAATAATTTAGAGATAATCGGTAACATCTGCACAATTTAAATTTTGGAATGTTATTGGACTGCCATTGGAATTTTTTTCAAAAATGATTAAAAAAATTACTATTTGGCCATGCGGAAAAGTAACCAATTCTATTGTGGACTTAATAAATTATTCCAAAAATTTTCTTTAACCAAAATGTAACAGAGAATCAGTGAGATCTGGACAAATTAAACTTTAGAATTTTATTTGATTACTGTTGGAAATTTATTCCAAACAAAATTTTAAAATTACTATTTGCCCTAAAGGAAATGGAATCAGATGTATTGTGGAGTTATTTGAGATATAATATTGTGATTATACTTCTGAAACAAACATATCAGACGGTATTTTAAAGAAATAACTATTGGTATTAGATGATATTTTTTTAGAATATTATGCATTTCTATAATGTTAAGTTTAAGTAAAAAGAGATTCTGGGCTTTTTTATTACAATCTTTGTGATTGTTATTTTTTTTTGCCCGTTGTAAAATGATGAATGCAATTGCTTCACAATTTATAGTGAAATGCAATATATTCTTAAAACAGCAAAAATAAGGCAAAAATATTTTTTGGAAAAAAATGTAAATATGTGTACTGTATTATAAAATGTTTTAAAAATATTAATACTTTTTTCTTTTTTTTCAGATTCATATAGAAAATTTTTGAAAACTAGAACCATTTTTAAAGCTATTTTTTAAAAAAACAAATGAATAAATATTTTTTTGAGTGAGTATGGTAAGTCAATAATAATAATTGTAGTCTCTCAAGGACCTTGTAATGTGATAATTGATTTTTAGTGTTTTTAAAAAAAAAAAAAAAAAAAATTACGCGTACCGTACGCGTACGGTAAAAAAAAAAAAAAAAGTTTTTAAAAACATATATAAAAAATAGATGAAAGGTAAGGTTGGCTCTTAAAAGAGCCGTTGTGTTCATGCAGGGACAGAGGAAAGAAAGATTGGGAATATTAGACGGTACGACAAGTGTGCTGATCTATTTTACTGTTCACTAGGGAAACACTGGTCTCCCTATAAGTAATTAGATCGTGACAAGTGGCGCACCGTACTTCAACCCTCGCAAACCGAGGGTTAATTTCCAGAGGGCCAGCAAAAGGAGATGCTCCCCCCACAGATGAAGGGCTCACCTGACCTGCAGAAGAAGGAGTCAGCTCTGCAGATGATGGTCCAGGCTGAGCTGCTGTGGATGTACTTGCTTGTCTTTCTGAAGAGTTACCTCCAAAAAGATGACCATGTGTCCTTTTGTGTACATCCTTGAGGTGTCTCTTCATGGTGTGATTCCCAAAGGAATACTTCCTGTCAGGATTACCTCTAGAAAGTACACGCTGACACAGCCTGCAAGTTACTAAGGGTGCATTCACCTTTTGCTGGCCTTCAGGAAAAGTAAAATAATCCCATACATAAGAGGGCTTTTGTTTCCTCGATCTCTGCCTCAAGACAGTGCTGCTAGTGCTAGCCTCACTCTCAGAAGAGCTCTGCTGTTCTGCCATCGTATCCCAAAGACAAACCAGCTCCTTCTCCTAAGGGATCACAAGCAGAAATGAGGGGAATGGGTGTGGTGTAGGAGAGTTCTAGAACTGAAAGTAGTTTCAACCAATCAAAAGTTGTGTTTCATGATCACATGACCTACCGTACGCTTACGGTACGCTTACGGCAAAAGTGCGCATGCGCGTAAAAAAGACACGCGCTTGCGCGCATGCGCATAACAGACACTACCCGACCCTTCCGCGTAACGTGCGCGTGTAGCGCACACGCGTACGTGTCCCACGCGGAGTACGCGCGGCTACGCAAATTGCGTAACTATACGCAAGCAGCGTGGATAAATTACTGACGTAGCGTAAACCGTATGCTTACCGTAAGCTTACGGTACGCGTACTAAAAAAATAATAAAAAAAATAGAAAAAAAGTGCTGCAAATAAATTTTACATGTTTATTTTTAAAAAAATATAAAAAAAAAACATATTAAAGAATTTTAAAAATTTAACCATAGTCTTTATAAAAGGTAAGAAAAATAAAATAAAAATATGTTAAAAAAAATAGAAGAAAAAAAAAACAATTAGCATTTAAAAAACCTTGCAAATTCACTGAAAAAACCATGGGTTTCACACACGTTATAGTTAGGACTTAGCATTTAAAAAACCATAGAAATTCAGTGAAAAAACCATAGGTTTCACACACGTTATAGTTAGGAATTAGCATTTAAAAAACCTTAGAAATTCAGTGAAAAAACCATAGGTTTCACACATGTTATAGTTAGCTGGACATTTTACTCGTAAAAAACCAATGAAATTCCCCCGTTATAGTTAGTTCAGCTAACTATAACTCGCGCGCCCGCAATGCACTGCTGATGACGTCACATATTACATCACTCATGACATGGTCAGTGACATCACTCATGACATCACTGATGACATCTCAAATGACATCACTGATGACCTCACTGATGACATCATCCTTGTGATAGAGTGGCAGACCTCCTCTTCCCCTAATAAAACCTTTGATACACACAAACAAAAATAGAGACTAAAATATTCAAAACAATGGACATACCAATAACAGTTACAACAACCTCTTCAGTAATTCTAAGATCCACATACACATCCACTCATTCACCAACAGTCCAATACAGTCACTCATACATGTACTCACTTATCATATGTACTCATACACCTATACATCCTGCTACACAACGCCACTCATCCATAGAGCTACTCACACACATAGTCACTCATGCCAATAAAGAATCAAACATCCATTTACTTGCATATACAGTTAAACACACACCACCACACTTACTTCTACGGAAACGTACACATACTTAGTCTTTTTAACAATCACTTATAGAAACACATACTTATTCATACAGGAACTCTTTCAATCTCTCACTCTCACATATACTCACATATATAAACCAATAGTCACATATACTAGTTTTAAACATATGTAGTTACTCATAAAGACACTATTGAGACAGTCATTCACTCACTAACACACCCATACACACACTCATCCACCCATGCAGTCCTGCACACATGCTCTGTTCAACACATACAAACAGTGAGTCACTCATTCATGCACCTATGCACTACGTCATACCCCCCACCGAACCATGCAGACACTCATACTGATACTCAAAAAACCAACTAATAACCTATATAGACACCCATGTAGCTACTCTCCAACCCATGCAGCCACTTATACACAAAGTGAGAGACTGATACAGATATTTATATATTTAAACATTACTCACTAAGCCATGTATTCACTATGATACACTTAATCAGTCAGTTACACAATCAATTTTTCAAAAAGAAATCATCCATTTAGACAGTAATATACCCATTTATTCTTCCATCGACCTTGAGATATACATATATAAAACATATTTAATTTTCAGAAAAATACACATTCACTGGATGATGTCATCAGTGAGGTCATCAGTGATGTCATTTGAGATGTCATCAGTGATGTCATGAGTGATGTCACTGACCATGTCATGAGTGATGTAATATGTGACGTCATCAGCAGTGCATTGCGGGCGCGCGAGTTATAGTTAGCTGAACTAACTATAACGGGGAATTTCATTGGTTTTTTACGAGTAAAATGTCCAGCTAACTATAATATAGATATAGATATAGATATAGATATAGATATGGATATAGATATATAGATATAGACATGTATATGTATACATATATATTGCAATACCATTTTGTAGAAACACCGTTGATGCTTGTGAATTCCTCTGACAGAGGGAATGCTAGGGCCACACTCCCGGGGACTGTTAAGATGGCCTTTGACGACAACTTGGCTGCTCCTGCTTGGTGAAGGAGGCGCTTGGTGGAGTCTCGGCGACTGTCGGTTAGATTTAGTACCACTAGGCTGACTGAAGTGTTCAATTGTTTGAGGGGCGCTTCTTTCAAGGGCGCTCGAGCAGGCCGTCAGGGCAGTATTTCATGCCACGAGTGAGAGAAGGCAGCGGACAACACTTTTAGATCCAGACGGCGCCCCAGAGCTCGGGGGCATGACAAGCTTCACCGAGTCAGGTCGATGCTCTGACAGGCCTTCTTATATCAACAAGCATTTGCAATGCAATAGGTCTCGCATTTACGCGAGTTTGAGTTATTGACATTGCAAATAACAATGCCTATTGGCATTGTCATTTACAATGCCAATAGCTTTAACTCGTGTAACTGCGAGACCTATTGCATTGCAAATGCTTGTTATCTTAAGTGTTTTAACCCACGCCCTTAATTAGATTGGCTACTCCCCTTTGAGAGACCCGCAGTTTTTTCATCCCACTTAAAGCCCTGCTTAACACTCATAAGGTCCCAAAGGCAAGAACTATTAGCTATGCCAATGCTTGTTTTTCAAAAATGCAGCCAGGAAGCTTCGCAGAAAGGTTTCATTTTTTCCAGTCAATGTTTTCGTTTTACAATGGAAAATAATTCTCACAACCTCCTTCTCTCAATGTAGATGTGTCAGTAAGTTTGCTACGTGGCGGATATTTCAATTACCTCTTCTGCAAAGTACCAAGGCATACATTTTGAAGCGATCTCGAAAGAACGTATTTCAGAAAACAAATATCGCCGAAGCCAACATACAGGCCTCCTACTTACTGCTCTTTTATATAATGTAGTGAACTGTAAAGCGAAGGTAGTACCTAAGGTCTTGATAAAGTAAATGTTTACTCTTCCTCGTAGTCCCTCCCACCTCTTCGCCTCAGAGCTGTGTGGCCGTAGTTTGAAAGTCTGGGGCAGAGGAGATGTAATCTAGCCTTGATTAAGAAACTCAAGTGTACCCCCAGCGGGTGAAGCGAAGATTTGCCTGCTAATGTCCTGTGAACCGATGCTAATGAGACCTTCAATATGTAAATCTGGGAGTTCAAAGGGGACTACGGGGTAGAGAAGCTGCGGGTGGCAGCTCGTCGCCGAGTGAGTGTATTACTGCCAATTATCAGGGTCTTCTGATAAACCATGCCTGCTGTAGGATATGAGCTCTGCAGACTGCCCTCCCAGGGCGGTGTCCAGCCCGGCGAGATAAAGCCCCGGAGTCAGGAGAGGGGCATTTGTGGAGCTTTTCTGGCGTAATGTCCAGAGCTGCCGTCTTCAGAGGGAGGGAGCCAAGTTCGAGTCTGGGCATGGGCTCTAACAAAACAATTAATGAGTCATTGTGTAACGTAACTGCTGCTCATGTAAAGCCCTCCAATACTTTGGGGTCGAGTTCGTGCGATATAAAACTGCAAATTTTTTTTTTTTCTAAAAACAGAAGAACCATCCATCAAGGTGTCAGATGTCAGATGTGGCAACTTGGTCCCCTGATGTAGCGAAATGCACATACTGATGTTAATCTTCGTCTGTGGGACACCGGGAGTAGACATCGAATTATCCTCCTATGGAGGAAGTGATGGGAGGTGCATACTGTATTAGGAGAGTCGTAAAAACGCTTTGTTATGATATAATAAAGCCAAGTCCCTAACAGCCTGTTGGACTGCGGTTGCTGCTCCAGAGTAATGTTTGCTGTACTGTGCAGACAACAGTGGCGTAATGCAAAACAAGCGCGCACTGAAGCTGACGAAGTGGGAGGGGGGAGTGGGGGCGGGCACGCAGGCTGCCAAATGGTGCGCTGAAAGTGATCGCGATTGCGATCACATCACGGCGAAAGTGAAAGCAAACGAGTGCTTTCAGGCCTCCAAATGGTGCGCGCGCCCGGACGGCGCACATGCACTGTACTTTTGAAATATTGCGTCATCTATCGTTGTGTTGACTGGACAGTTTTAGTGAGCAGCATTGCTCACATGGCCAAGTACGCCGCAATATTGCATGAGTGTCAAAAGCACAGTATGTAATAATGTTAACATTAAAAGCTTATGATCCTGGCAAAACTTGTGCTGTGCAAATTCGCAATGTAGTTTAATGGCACGGCAAGATGCAAATGTCTTTGAGAGTCACTGTGTCAATATTGTGATTACGTATGAATTGCAAGAAAAGGGGGGATGGCAAAGAGGTTCTACATTATTCTTGGAATCTGAAGGAAATGTATAAATGCTGTAGGATTTATCCAGTAGGCTCCTGGCTGCCCTTGTAAGTCGGCAAGGATTCTCATAGTAGAAGCTGTCTATGACTGACAGCAGTGGAGAAACAGACACATTGGTGAAGCAGACACTGCTCTCATGGGATGCTGCATGCTGCCCCTGATGCCCTCTCTGAAGAATTTATTTTGGCACTGCAACCCTCGTCCTTGCAAGTGTACAAATAGAAGTTTCCTCCCAGCAGGCCTTTTGGGCACTTGCAACACCAGCTCAAATTAAGCACTGCTTGCAAACATCCTCTGTGCTGGATTGATACATCCTGTAAAGACCAAATAAGTGGCTGTTCACGTCGCAATGCTTCGCTGTGATAACACCCGCCTAACGGTGTAGCTGTCATTGGTGCAGCAGGGGCAGTGCCACTGAGGTCCATAGTCTTGAGGGCCCTTTAAACCCTGTAAATGCTGTTGTATATTACTATCCCAACGGCAGTCAAAGTGGCTATTTTCCATGCTTCCACTAGGGCCTGTGGCATCCTCACTACGTTACTGACCCAGACAATAATACATCAGTCTCAACATGTTCCTTAAGAAGTGTACGATGCTCGGGGGTTTCAGCCTCGCGCAAATTAACAAGCAGGCAGCAACCCTTTCTGTGCCAGGCAGTTGCACTCAACATGTTTTGCTTACCTTTATTTGAGAATGTGCGCTTCAGGAATGTGCTTTGTGGTGCACCACCATGTTTACTAGCACAACATAAATTCCATGTGTCACGAGATAAATTAACATATTTTGTTTTCATTTCACTGGTTGAAATTCCATTCTGAAATCTGTGTAAAGGCGTTTTGCTAGTTTCAGTTACTGCACTGGGTTTTACAGCATTACGTATTGTATGCCCAGTAGGAAAATATAAGGGGAATTTTACAAGTTAACAAAAAAATATGTAGTAGAAAGGCACTGGCACGATAAACAGTTTAAAAATGCAAGCAACTCGATTTAGCTGGAAATGTCTTCATAGCAGATCTTTAGATGTTCAAAAACTCACATCCCAGAAAACATTCACACCAGGTGCAGAGAAATAAAACAAACCCCAGCCTGATGTATCGGTGTAGACTTGTGTTTAGATGAGAATATGTCAAAATTATATTTTTTCAGATTCTCTGTTAGACACAACTTAAATGTGCAACAGCTGCCGAAAATGTAATATTCGCATCTGCGTTTATCACAAACCCGGGTGTGTGCACAACTTAATGATTCGGCATAACAATGACTGAAATACGACGACAGCTGTGCAAACGACGGTGCACAAATCAGTGTTTGCATGACAGCATATTGTTTCTGACATGGCTCCTTGACGTGTGGCACATTTTCCACATGATGCACACGGACATGTACAAATTGTTCTTTTACCCCACCCGTGCACACGTCTAGAGGGGTTGAGAGGGGTGTCACCCTGGTCCACTGTATTCACCACCCCTCCACGGAATCAGGAGGAAAGCAGAAGTCAAGAACTGTCACAAAGAACTTGAAAATGGACCAACGCTCGACCCCATCCCAAAATAGATCGTGCAAACAGCAAAGCGCCTGTTTTGGGGAAAAAGTAGGATGGAACTGTGATATTTTTGTACATTATGTAACTAGGCCCTTCAGAAGCCTGGGAGGGGCAGGGGTCATTATTCTACAGGCCCCGTGCATGTTGAGAGCCCGTGTTCATACTGTATTAGAGTCGTAAAAACGCTTTGTTATGATAAAGCCAAGTCCCTAACAGCCTGTTGGACTGCGGTTGCTGCTCCAGAGTCATGTTTGCTGTACTGTGCAGACAACAGTGGCGTAATGCAAAACAAGCGCGCACTGAAGCTGACGGAGTGGGAGGGGGAGTGGGGGCGGGCACGCAGGCTGCCAAATGGTGCGATGAATCACGGCTAAAGTGAAAGCAAACAAGTGGTTGCAGGACTCCAAATGGTGCGCGCGCCCGGACGGGTCACATGCACTGTAGTTGGAGGCCTGCAAAGCCACTGTTTGCACTTCCAAAACGCGCTTACTATAAGTCTCGCCAGAGCAGCGCTAAAGCGCTGGTCAGGCGAGACCTAAAAACCGAAGTCACCAGGCGACGTCGCGGACGCTCCCTGTAGATGGTCCGTCGTTAGTGACATTCTTGCTCAGCACCTTTCCCCTCGATGACAGCCGCAGTGACAGCGAAACATTTTTCCTTGTCACTTTTCCTGTTTCCTGATCTCACAATGACTGTTGTAGCCAGAGACACATCTGCCGTAAAGCTGGTCTGATCTGGGACACTCGCGCGCCGCTTGTCCTTCAGCCGGGCCACTAGACACAACCAGGACGTCCACGGGCGGGAAATGGCAGGTATTGCAGCAGCAGAGATTGCTACTCGAGCATCGGTTTGTGACCATAATACGTCCTATGTGTTTCTAGTGGAGTAGCGCACACTGACGGGGCTTACCTGCAGAATGTGATGAGAGGCAAAGAGTCCCCCATACCTCACAGACAGGGCACAAGTCCTAAAAATCAAAAGTGGAGGCACTATCTAACTTAAGCAGTATGAAAGTGACCTCATGGCTTATGACAGCATGGCCTGTGACATCACACTGGCATCACATGATGTGACATCACAGGAATTGGCATCACAACCCATCACCTCATAGGAAACGATATCACAAGAAGTGACATCAGACGTTAACACCTCAGACATATATTTATAGTATATTTAAGCGCATTTTGAGATGTAACAAGTGAGATTTTGTGTAGGGGTTGTGCCATAAACGAGACACAACCCCGAAACATTTTTTTTTAACTCTTCCACAAAGAATTGCCAGGAAGGAGAAATGTGTAAGTAAATCTGTTCTGCTTGATTAGTTGCCAAGTCTGCAATTTAAAATATCTTATGTGGTTAAGGCACATGCTGCTGAGATCTTTGTGCTCCCAGTAAATCTCAGGGAATTATAATAATGGTAAAATGAGTCTGGTGGTTAACATAGTTGCTGGAGGTATCTGTGTTTTGTCTAGTCACTGTTTTGAATCAAAGTAGTGCCAGCCTTTCCCGAATTCTAACTCAAAGGATGCGCTCACATCTAGGATCGGGGGCGGAGAAATACCAATACGGACTTTGGTGCTCTCGGAATGGAACTGTCTCTTTTCATTAGGAAAACATTCTCATCATATGACAGAATCTCCTGCAAAGCACATCATGTAAAATGCATATGACAGATTTTACATTTATGTAGCTATGTAAGTGGTTTACTGATTTTAACACAAAAATCCATTTGTTACTTACAGTTCATAAATTGTAATCTTTCTAATATAACATAGTTATGAAGGGCATGTGACTCCTACACCTTGTAACCCTTGCTGCCTTATGTAACACATCTTGCATATTGATTTACATTCCTAGGATTTATTGTCAATGTATAATGTTTACACATGCTGTAAAGCTCTCTGAGACCCTGCATTGGGATGAGTTGCACTATACAAGAAATGAAACAAAATAGTGGTTTTGAGATTGTTATTTGTGTAAATACTGTGACAGACCAACACATCTGACATTTTTACAGTGCATGCATATCTGTTATATATAGGGACTGAACAAAGTCAAAAGCATGTCTCTCTTAAGTTCCTGTGAAGGGATAAGCTGTGTGCCTTTGTTTCCCCTCCATTGCATGTTGGTGGGAGACTCAATATAGCTCCCAGTCTGAATACCCGAACAAAAAGAGGCCTGATGACCACTTAACTTCGGCCTTTGTTTTGGGCTAGCTGGAATTTAAAAAAAGAAAGCCCTCTCCCCACTTGCACGTTGCTGCTCTGAACCAAAACAGATAACGTGCACACCCTGCTGAAAGCACCCCAGTGTCTAAAACCTACACAGGGACAAATTCAGCATATTTCAGCGGGGCCCAACTTTGTGGCAGGGAGATGGTACCCGCCCTGTGAAAGTGGTGGGTAGACACCGTCCACCCACATGTACTCCCAACTTGTGCCCTACTCACAGAAATGAGTTGGCTGTGGGCTAAATGCACCCCACCCCAAGGCTTTTATTGGCCCCTGAAGGGTTGCACCCACCTGCTCTGGAGGGGCTGTGTTACACTCTTCTGTGCTTACAATTATCTTGTGAATTCCAAATGGCACCTATGTGCATCCTAGCAACAGTAATAGTAATGCAGAGAAGGGTGTTGTAAGAAATGGGGGTCTCTAGTTGGCAATGGCTGGCCACTGTCCAATTAGGGACCCTTCTTCCTAAGTCAGAGTAAGCGGGCTACACCCTTTGATAACCCCTGCTCAACGTAGCATGAGCAGCTAGGCTTATCTCAGTGGCAGCGTGTGAAGCATTTATGACCATACACAGTAACACAGTGAGGAACACTACAAAGGGACACCACACAAGTAGTTATAAAAAATAAGTATCTTTATATATAGACTTAACACAAGACCAATAACAGTAAAAAGACACAATACTAGAAAAATAGGGTTACTCTTGAAAGGCTGCAAAAATAGTTCAAAGTGTGCAAAGAGGAGTTCAGTTCAAAGCAGTGGTCTCTGAGACCCTTTTACTTACAAAGTACCTGGATTCTGTAGCAAAACAACCAAAATGTCGCCAAGGAGCTGTAGCGATGATTTTCCTCACGCAAGACCAGCGATGCGTTGAATACTTGCCGCAAGGGAGGATGATGCGCTGATCTGTGTGCAGGACAAAGAGACAAACTTCTCCACGCTAAGCCGGCGATGCGTTGAAATCCTTGCCGCGAGGGCCTGTTGCGTGTGCGATCTTGTTACGATGAAAAGAAATGGCGCTCCGCGAGGGAGCTATGATCCTGATGCGATGCGATGAAAATGGCGGACGCCCTGCGTCCGCGCTGGGATGTTCGTGAAGGGATGAACTCAATGCAATGATCTTGGAGGCCCGCAAACATGCGATGCGATGATCTTCGGGTTAGCGAGTCTTTGGCAGCCCGCACACGTGCGATGCGATAATCTTGAGGTCAGCGAGCATTTCGCAGCCCGCAAACATGTGATGCGATGCTCTCCATAGCGAGCACTCAGCAGCAGTAGTGCGATGATTTTCGTACACGCTTCAGCTGCGGCGGCTCGCAAACGGGCGTTAGCAATGATTTTCAGCACTCTCTTCTCTGTAGTAGAACTAGAGGACCTGGAACTCACAGGAGCCTCACCTGCAGATAGAAATCATCGCTGGGAGGAAACAGGATGCTGGTGGTGGAGTCTGATGTGCCTGAGACTCCAGCAGGAGGCTAGCTCTCTTCTAGCCCTTGGGTGATTGCTGTAGCAAGACAAAATAAAAGTTCCTTCAAAGTCCTTTTCCTCTTCTTCCAAGTCCAGTAGTAACCACTGCAGGCCAAACCAAGAAACAGCACACAAGGACAGTCACCTCCTGCAGATTCCTTCAGTTACACGGACAGAGGTTCTTCTTGTTGTCCTGGAGCAGTACAAATTGTAGGGGTTTCAGCACAGATATTTATACCCCGAAAGTCTTTGTTCTCAGAAGCTACAAGTCACTGAACCCAGCCAGAACCAGTTCTGTCCAGTCCTGGAGCACTTTGTTTACCAGGCTGCATCCTTCCTTTCAGAAAGAGGGGGTCTGTCATCAGACACACAGTGGGAGATGGAGCCAGCATTCACCTTGCCAGGCACAGCCCTATTGAGGTCAAAGAGCTACTCCTCCCCATACTCCAATGCAGATCTCTCTATTCAACCCAGGTCTGACTCAGCCTGCCCTGTCCCTCCAAAACCAGACAGCCAATACACATAACAGCAGAGCACACTGGAAGGCTTAGGCAAGAAAATACGTACTTTCTAAAAGTGGTATTTTCAAACACAGAATATAAAAATAAACTTCACTAAAATATGTATTTTAATATTCTGAGCTCAGGCATACTAAATTCGTTTCTCTACCATGTTCTTTGGGTCAGTTAGGACTATAGAATGTAATAGTCAAACTGCCCATTCTGGCCTATGGAGAACAGGTAGCCTTCCAGTAGTGAAAAACGAAATTGGGTGTATTTCACTTAGGGGTGGGCGGAATTACCGGAAGTGCCTTTCGCCAAATATCGCGAAACGGCACAAAATCTCCGCGATCTCGCGATATTTCGCATGATCGCGGAAATTAGTGCTTCCGGTTGGGTGCCCTCGAGTCAGCTGTCCGTCATAGTGGGGGAAAGGGCGAAAAGACGTTGCCCACCGCTGGTGTGTGTGGCGGGGCTTCCATGCAGTTTACATGCCGCTTGTTTAAAGGGCCAGAGACCGATCAGAGCAGCAGACGAGGAGACAGAACCTCCTGGTGTCAGGAACTACACGGGGATTGAGCTCGAAAAAGTCGTGGATGCACAGAGCTCCATCGAGGATCACAGCTAATTTTTGACGGGAGATAACTGGACTCGGAGTACTTTCTACTGGCTAATCAGTAAGTGCTACCTCGTTGGGTAAATGTATAGTGCTTTTCCTACACTACAACTGCGTAAAGGGCCAGAAGAGTTGTCTACAGTGACCATGTGTGTCTTTAACGTTGCCACGGCGCCGACGGGCCCCGGGGTTCCGTGAGTCAGCTGTCCATCATAGTGGGGGAAAGGGCGGGAAGACGATGCCCATCGCTGGTGTGTGTGGCGGGGCTTCCATGCAGTTCACATGCCGCTTGTTTATAAAGGGCCAGAGACCGATCAGAGCAGCAGATGAGGAGACAGAACCTCCTGGCGTCAGGAGTTACACGGGGGTTGAGCTCGAGAAAGACGTGGATGCACAGAGCTCCATCGAGGATCACAGCAAATTTTTTACCGTAGATGTGGGGAGAAAAGCACACCTGCCCAGCCTCGACCTAGCTACTCCAGAATGTTTTGTGCTGATTAATGCGTTACTGAATTTGAGCTCCAACTCGGGCACCTGCTTTATTTA
This sequence comes from Triturus cristatus, assembly GCF_964204655.1. Classification (NCBI taxonomy): domain Eukaryota; kingdom Metazoa; phylum Chordata; class Amphibia; order Caudata; family Salamandridae; genus Triturus; species Triturus cristatus. The sequence continues at coordinate 503,707,333 of NC_140592.1, read as the reverse complement.
TATCTGTAAGTGCTTCCTGTTGAGGTTTAATTTTTGTGACAGGAGCATCGTGCCAGAATGAATCCTGTCCTGCATATGTCCGTTCCGGTCGCGGATCGCGGAAGTTTCGACATTTTCGCGTTCCGCATGGAACGCGAAAATGTCGAAATGTCGCAATTACCGCGAGCGGAACGGAAATCTCGCCCTCCCCTAATTTCACTACCAGGACATGATACACACATCAGAGCATGTCCTACCTTGCACATACAATGCAGCCTACCATAGGGGTGACTCACATGATGCCAAGGGAAGGTTCAGGGGCTGGGAAGTGGGTGCCCTTCACAGCCAAGATAGCAGTTCTGGACTGCACGCAGACTCTGCAGTGGCAGGTCTGAGACACACTTTACAAGCTGCTTCTGTGGGTGGTGCAAATCAGCGCTGCAGCATTTTTTACCAGCCCTGGGCACACACAGGCCACGCTGCTAGAGACTAACAGGTAAACCAAATAAGCCAATCATGGATATACCAATTCACATGTCATATTTACACAGGGAGCACTCGCGCTGTGGCACTGAATGGAAGTGGCACAGCGCCCAGAGCATCTAATACCAGCAAAAACAGAGGAGATGACAGCGAAAAATGGAAGGGAGACCCATGCCAATGGTGCCAGGTCTAACACGTGTCACCTCCAGCTGAAATGTGGGGAGAACTACCCATCCCCTTGGAAGTTCTCATCACTAAGGCGGAAAAATCTGGACAGACCATCAGCATTGGCGTGTGTTGTAAAGGCTCTCTCCTTTTTATTTTAAGATATATCATTACATCTCACTGTGAGATGTCTAATGTTCTAGAATGTCAGTGACTAAGCTAGCTGTAAGAATGTTTGAGGTCAGTGTGGTGATGAGCCTGCTCACGGTTGGGTGGATGAGCTGTTAAACCTTCTACTGAGGGGGCGTGGCTAGCCGGGCAGCGAAATGGCCGCTCTGTGAGCGAGCTCCTCCGGCCGGAAAGTAATCCTGGCATTATCCTGCACTTCGGGGAGATCGTGTGCCGCCCAGACCAGCTGGCACTGTGCAGTAGGCAGTGGTGCACCGGCAGTGGCGAGCAGAGCCCGACATCCACCGTGTTGGCGAAGATCGGAACCCGCGAGACCAGCGGGCGGGCCGTTGGGAGGCGCATCCTGATGGTCGGACCGGGGTGAGCTGTGACTCGAGCCCGGGGTGGACGCAGCTGAGTAGGCCGGAGCGGGCGCGGTGAAGGGCCGCGGCGGAGTCCCCGCCTCACCGGAGCTGACAAATTTGTGCTGCTAGAGCCTGTGACCGTAGTGGAACCTGAGCTGGTGCCGATGGGAGCGGTGGTGAGCCGGGAAGCTGCGAGGAGATCCGCGATCGCTGCGCTACTTGTCGCGGCGTGGGGTGCCCATTGTTGACCCGGACGGCCGCGGCCCCTGTGGAGTGACTGCAGCGTCCCGGCGTGCCCTGCAGAGAGTGTGCTGCCGATCAGGGCGAAGCCCGTGGCCTGGTCGTCCTGGAGAGCGGGCCGTTGGAATGCGGGGGGCTGCTGTGAGGCCCTGTGGCGGCCACGTGGAGACGAGCTGGAGCCCGCTGTAAATCCGAGGTTGGTGGTGGATGCCCGGCCCTCCAGCGGGCCGCAAGAGACACAGCGTGCGACGCGAGCAGAGTGACTGGTGGTGCTGGGCCAGAATCGGGGTGCGAGAGGAGGTCTGTGGACTCTATGCTGGCGGGGGGCGTGTAAAGAGATGGATGCTGCAACGTGTTGACCTGGTGTACGGGGGCCATTGGCGGTGACCAATAAGCTGCCATCTTTCTCCCCCGGGGCCCTGCGGAAGTGTGGAGGACGTCTGCCCGATCTTGCGCTGTGGGCTGCCCTGCCCTGTGCTGCGGCCCCGTGGTGGCCTGGGAGCGGCGCTGACGTTGTTCGTGGGGGCCTGGCCGGGTGGTCCTGTAGTGGGGAGTGCTGCGGGACGGTGGCGGACTGACCCCCCGCCTTTTGCAGAGGCGTGTTTCTGCAGTGAGGACTTGAGGCGGTGTGCCAGTGACCCGGTTCTGGTAGGCGGTTGGCGGCTCGTGGTGCGGGCTGGTCGCGCCTTCTCCGCCATGGGTAAGCACGACTCAAAGCAGCCGAAGCTGAACTTCGACAACAAACGATCGACGCGCGCTGGCGAGATGGAGCGGGGCCCCCAGGAGGCGGAGAGGCTGGACTCCACTTCTGAAGATCACGGCGAAGATTTACGCACATTGATGCTCGAGATGCGCTCTAGTCTCCGTAATATCGACACTAAATTAGACAACCTCACAAGCCAGTTGGACTCTGTGAAAACGCAGGTGGCGTCGCATGAGACGCGGCTGGACACGCTTGAGTCTCGTCAATCGGAGTTCCATGAATTTCGAGTGGAGACGAAGGACCAGCTCCTACATATGGACAAATTGTTGGGCATCATTCGCGTCAAGAACGAGGATTTGGAGGCGCGCTCTCGGCGCAATAATCTGCGCGTCACTGGGGTCCCGGAGACCACTGCCATATCTAAAATGGAGACCTATGTCAGCGACCTCCTTCACAAACTGTTTGACCCTGGCCTCTCAGCGGTGTTTGCAGTGGAGAGGGCGCACAGGTCGCTGGGTCAGAGGCCCCCAGTCGGTGCACCGCCCCGGCCCATAATTGCTCGACTCCTGAACTATCAAGATCGCGATGTGATCCTTAAATTGGCTAGGGAGAGAGGAACCATCACGCACAAGGGCAACACGCTCTCATTCTATCCTGACTTCACCCCGGCTGTCCAGGCCGCCCGCCGGGAATTCCTACCGGCCAAAAGACTTCTCCTGCAAGCGCAGGTTCCCTATTCGCTCCTATATCCAGCCAAGTTAAAGGTGTCCTTTGAGGGGTCTGCCCACATCTTCACGGATGCTAAGGAAGCGATGAAGTTCGCCAAACATGTGGGTCGTAAATCCGGACAACGATCCAACGGTGCTGCGGCGGCGGTGCCTGGAGGTCTCAGTGACGTTGAGTAACTGCGGGCCTCCGTACTGGTATCTTTGAGTAAGGGGCTCATGTTTGTTTGGGGTCTCCTTTTCATTCTACGGGGGAGTGCTTTGGGGAAGCCCTGTAACCTGGTGTTGCCACCTGCCAACGTAAGTAGATCTCTTGTATTAGGGCTTGGGCGGCTCGCATCCCCTGCAGATCTTCCGGCCACCCTGTTCCACACGGGGAAGTAGCCGACATAGCCACACCCCATTGGGAATGTTCCCGTGTCCATTTAAGGGGTGTTTGGGGGCAGGTTGGGGAGGGCTATTCTACGACCCGGTTGGGGGGTTGGAGTGGGTGGGGGGAGGCTGGTTGGGGTTGTTGTTTGGATGTTTATTGCCAGACTTGATCTTCTGCTCTAGGTGTGGTGTCAAGACCGTGAAGGTTAGCTTTCGTCATTGTTTTTTTTTTTGCAATCCATTTAATATGTGTGGGGAATGTCCGGATCTGGGAAAACATTGAATTGCATTACCTGGAATGTTCGGGGGCTCAATAACCATAGGAAGGCCAGGTTGGTGCATGCATATCTGGTACGGCACTGTGTGGATATCTGCTTACTGCAGGAAACCCATTTGAATACCGCCCCTGCCCCAAGACTGAGACACACCAGATGGGGACATGTCTATTCTGCAATTTACTTTAACTATGCCCGAGGGGTGGCAATATTGATCCGTCGCGGGTTGGACTGGCGGGAGGGCCCCGTCCAATGTGACCCGGAGGGTAGATATGTTCTAGTTCAGGGTATTGTGTGTGGCATGTCGGTGGTGTTTGTCGCAGTGTACGGGCCCAATGTTGACTCCCCTGGGTTCTTCCACAAACTTTGGGGGCAGGTGAAGAACACTGGCTGCGATACCATAATATGGGGGGGGATTTCAATGCCGTGATTGATGACAGAGCAGATAGGCAGGGGGTGGCTCGCGCGCTGAATCCGATGGCGAGCTCCGCGCTACGCGATATTATGGTGGATGGGGCGTTGGTGGATGTGTGGCGCGGTCGTCACGGGAGTCTGAGGGAGGGCACCTGTATATCGGCCCATGGTGGAGCGTGGTCCCGCTTGGACTTCTGGCTGGTGTCGCGGGACGTCACGCTGTGGACGTCGCAGGTAGAGCACATGCCCCGCTCGTTGTCCAATCATGCGCCGTGCATGCTAAAGCTGCTGCTCCCGGGTGACTCTCTCCCGGCGTTTTCGTGGCGGCTCCCGCCCCACGCGTTACTAGATGATGCCTTCAAAGAGGAAATACGTATGGATGTCACCGACTATTTCGAGCGCAATGTGGGATCGGTGAGCACGGCGGCGACTCTATGGGAGGCCTTTAAGGTCGTCATTCGGAGCCAGTGCATAGCACGTCAGGCAGGCGTCCTGAGGGCTATACGGGGCACCCTGGCTACGCTGGAGGCCGATATAAAACAGCTCGAACGCACTTTCTTTGAGGGTGGGGGCTCAGAGGTAGCTGGGTTGCTGAAAACCAAACTATTGGCGTACGACGAAGAGGCGATGCGGGAAGTTAAATTCCTAGGGAAATATGCAGAGGCTAGGCGCTATGGCGAGGGTGGGAGACCGGGGAAGGTATTGGCTAACATGACCAGGCCGACGCGTCCCGCGACATATATCCATGAGCTGCGCACGACCACGGGCGAACTGCTTCATACTAAGGGGGAGATTGTAGGTGCATTCTCCAAGTTCTACTCCAGATTATACACTCACACCCAGGATGCGTGTCCGGAGGGGCTCGAGTCCTTCCTGGACTCCATTGCGCTGGCATGGTTCAATAACAAACACAGAGAATATATGGACCTCCCGATAGACGCTAGGGATGTGGCGCAGGTCATCCGGAGCTTGCCGCCTGATAAGGCGCCGGGGCCGGATGGCCTTACGACTGCCTTCTATAAGGCGTATGCGGACGAGCTGTCGCCCCGGCTGCTGGCAGTATACGAGGAGGCCTTGGAAACCGGTGTTCTGCCTGCCACCATGCGTGAAGCGATGATCATTACATTGCTGAAGCCGGAGAAGCCCGCGGATGACCTAAATTCATACCGGCCCCTATCTTTGATTAATGTGGATGTGAAGATCCTGGCTAAGCTACTCGCGAACCGGGTGCAGCCGATGCTGCCGATGATTGCCCTCCCGGATCAATCAGGATTTATACCCGGGAGAGCGACCTCCCACAATTTGCGTACGATATTCGCTGTACTGCATTACCTACATCCTGAGGTCAAGGCGGCGGTGGTGTTCTTGGACGCCACGAAGGCCTTTGACACCCTGGAATGGCCCTATTTATTCCGAATACTGGAGAGGATGGGATTCAGCGAGCTGTTACTTAAGAAAATTCGACTGCTATACACCCTACCTACCGCCAGAGTGCGGGTGAACGGCCTGGTGCCTGACCCGTTCACTATATCGCGAGGGACTAGGCAAGGGTGCCCTCTCTCCCCGCTGCTGTTCGCTATAGCTATGGAGCCGCTGGCAGCCAGGATCCGGCAACACCACACGGCGAGAGGCATAGGTTTCAGTACTAGAAGCCTTTTGGTCTCGCTATATGCGGACGATGTGACCCTTTATCTGATTAATCCCGCGGACAACCTTGATCCCATTTTGCGGGAATTCTTCCGCTTTGAGGGCCTCGCTGGCATCTCCATAAATTGGTCTAAGTCGGTGCTCTTTCCCCTTACGGACAGCACCGCTGAGGTGTCCTCCGAATACCCCCTGCGTTGGGAGGCGCAGGAGGTCAAATATTTGGGGATTTGGATTAGTCGCAACACTCAGGAGATCTGGAATCTCAACTTTGGCAGGGCAGTGGAGTGGCTCAGAGCAAAGGTGAAACTATGGGCTTCTCTGGCCTTGACGCTGACTGGGCGCATTGCGCTAACAAAAATGATAGTGCTGCCAAAATTCCTTTATCTATTTGCCAATATACCTGCGCCACTTACAGCGCATTTCTTTGCCGCTCTGCGCTCCTGCCTGGTGGAGCTGGTATGGGCGGGCGGTCAGGCCAGGGTGGCGTGGGAAACGTTAGCGCTGCCCCTGCGACGGGGAGGGCTGGGTGCCCCGGATATGAAGCTGTATGCTCTCTGTGCTCAGGCACAGTACCTGCATTTCTGGGCCCACCCTACTCCCTTTCAGCCCCACGTGGCGGAGGAGCGAGATGTGGTGGCGCCCCTTCCACTGGGTGTAGCAATCTGCGCCAGGGCGCGCCGCCCGGGGGTGGAAGTCGATACAGTGGGGCTGTTGCAATGGGTATGGGAGGAGCTGCGTCGGAAGGCACAGGTTCCGTTGCTATATGCTCCTTCGCTTCCTCTGATGCATAACCCGCTGCTGCCCTGTGTTGCGGATGGGATAGCCGGACACCTTGTCAAGAAGCTGCGTCTTCGTACACTTGCTGACCTCTTCCCCGATGGCACGTTCTTGCCTCCCCCGACGCCGGGAGACGGGGGGACGGTGCCTTTTTCCGAGTTATTTTTGTACCACCAGCTTCGTGCGGCATGCCGGGCGATATCGCGGGAGTTCCCAGCCGAGCCACTAGTCTTTCCAGCCTTGGAGGCGGTGGTGGGTTCCCCGTCTCCTCGTAAATTGGTCACTCGTATTTATCGCCATATGCAGGACGGGACTCAGGTGGAGGCGCCGAACGCTCTGCTGCATTGGAACGGGGAGAACCAACCTGAGATATCGGAGGAACAGTGGGGGTTCTGCTGCGGGCAGCTTACCGAGCTTTCGCCGAACTATAATTTGCGTCTAATACATTTTAAATATCTGCATAGATTTTACAGGACCCCCATCAGCCTGAAAAGGATGGGCCTTAGGGAGACGGATGAATGCTGGCGGTGCGGATCTGCCGCTGCTTCTTTTCTGCATATCGCGTGGTCCTGCCCCAAACTAGACAGCTATTGGTCTCAGGTTTTTATGTTGGTCAACCAGATTGTGGGCCGGGCGGACGTCCCCTGCCCCCTGATTGGGCTGCTGGGTTATGTCAGAGACACTCCGCCACCGTCGCGTAAGCTGCATGCTTTACTTTTATTGTTTGCCAAGAGGCGGGTGGCTATTCATTGGGGCCGGAGGGGGGTGCCCACGGTGAAGAGCTGGCTGGCGGATGTAACATATGGCTGCACGCAGCTTACTACGTTTTGGGAGTTGATGCCGGCTGCTTCCCGGCCCAGGGACATCTGGGATCCATTTGTGTGTTGGGCTCGTGAGCATCAGCGCGGGGACTCGGAGGCGGGTGGCCTGAGTGAATGATACGACAGGGGGGTTAGAGGCGGGTGGGCACGGCGCTTCGCTCCTAGCTAGCCGCGGGGGCGTCGCCTGCGACACTTGCATGGCCGGTTGGCGACCCGTGTTTCCTTCCAGGGATGCTCTATTTAGGTGCCGTTGCAATGAATGATGGTCTGGTGGGCTCCTGAACTGGGTTTATTAGTATGTGGTCCCTATCACGGTATTGTTTAGACGAAGATTGCACTGTTTCCTTTTCTGTATGACACCTACTAGCGATACAATAAAGGTTTTTGAAACGCAAAAAAAAAAAACCTTCTACTTTGAATAAACCTCCTTGAGTCCTCATCTCAAGCCTCTGCATCTTTCTTCATCGTAAGAAGTTACCTTTTAACACTGGCGACAACTGGGATCATCATCAGCTCAACTCCAACCCTCAACAACATCTAAGGAGACCAACCTACATCATTTCTACTCTCAAGAGGACAGAACTTTCAAGTAAGACCTTTCCTTCCTTAATACCTATCACGAAGGACATCAAAATCTACTTCTGTCTCAGCTTCACATTGCACTACCACCGTATTTCATCTACATGACTTATTTTTACAGTTCAAAATACGGAGATTATTATTCTCATCGTGACAACTGAGACCTCTGAATAGTTTTGCCTGTTTTTTTGGGCCCCTCACTTTCCAATCTAACTGTTGAACTGTTGGGAAATAAAAGGGTTAAATCTTTCCATATTTCATTCTAACGTCTGCCTATTTCTATTTGAAAATACTCACGTTAGCACTCACGCTGTCACGCGCTGGTCTTCCAAGTTCTTTGATTTCTCCCATGCGCGGACTCTCTCATGTTGAAGTTATGACGTTCAAACCTTCGAAGTACCTCGTCTGTCACATGCGAAGATACGCTGTATCTGGAACGCAACGTGAATATTTCGAGTCTTGGAACGCAACGCTGCTGGTTCTTCTTTCTTGCCCGTGATTGGCTGAGACGCAAGGTCTATGTAATTACAACATCAACAATGGAGATTTGCAGTTGCCAAGAAACCTTTCCTTAACAACCGCATTTGTTTACACTCTTTCGTCTCTTGCAAATCGCTGCGACTTCAAAGACGAAACAACACCGAGTGTTTTCGTGAATATTTCCTTTTCTTCGAGGATTTATGCTTTCATGCTGACATGCTCAGCTATACTATTGTGGCGTGCATTTTCAACGTATCTTCTTTCAATTTGGTCAACTATTAATCAATGCACAGCTACATGCCTATCAGTTTCTCTTAGTGGATTGTACATTACTACACTGACACGCACAGTTTCAATTCCATGATTAAGCGTGTCAATGACCTATTATACTACAGCGCTGACACGCACAGCCTACTTCCCATGAAACTCTTTACATTTCATTACTAATGTCAACTACCTATTATACTACGGCGCTGACACGCACAGCCTATTTTTAAGAAACTGTTGACAACGTGTAACTAATCATCACCTTATCTTACTTCTTCATGGAACTGTTCATTCCAAAGTTCATAATACTCATGTATATGTCTTTCTTTAATGGACTTACATATTATACTGTGTCTTGATTTAATCTTTACGTGTGATGCATGCATGTGTATTCTCTCAACAAACACAGTTGAGTCAAACCATGAAGAATTCAATGCCTAACTATCGCGTTTGATGGTTATACATATACTTAATTAGCATAAACTCGTTCTTATTAAGGTTGTGCTATACTCCTCTTCTTTAGTACATTCTATTTAATTCAAGACACTCACTATTTTTTTTTCTTTCTTTCTTTCTTCTTTCTTCTTCTCCTTTTCTTTTGTTTTAAAAAAAAATTTAAAGACATCGACGTTCACATATTTATTTTTGTGCTGTCTCTTGCACAATCCTTACTATTTTTTTTTTCTTCTTCTTAGTTTTGCAAACATCTAATCATGCAAAATGTTACGGCAGCTCCTTTCTTCCTACAGTCTCCAGGCGATCCTCCCATCAAATGGTCCAAATGGAAGAAAGTTTTCGAGTGCTATGCTCGGGTATGTGGCACCTCTCTCAGTGTTGAGAGGAAGACGGCTTTGTTAATGCACTGTCTTGGTTCTGAGGGACAAGATGTTTTTGATCATCTTCCAGATGTCCCTAACAGTACTGCATCTAGTCTGAATGAGTTTGAACAAGGCATTTATAAGCTTGATGCACATTATTTACCAAAGGTCAGCACTATTTTAGAGCGCTACCATTTCGGTAAGCGTATGCAAAATGAAGGTGAAAGCATAGAGAACTATGTAACAGACCTGAGACGTTTGGCGTCCGCCTGTAAATTAAATGTTCTTATCAAAGAAAGGATACGAGATCAGTTTATGCTTGGTTGTGTGTCTGAGAGGGTGCGTGATGAGCTCTGGCTGAAAGACGAACCATCTATGGACGAAGTCTTAGTGGTGGCAAAGAGAATAGAACACTCCCTACAATGTGTAAAAGAGATGAAAAAAGATCTCAATAAGGATGTTTCAGTAGTCAATACCAACTTGAGCTCAAAAATGAAAGACTCTCAAACAAAATCACAACTCAAAGAGAAAAATACTAACAAGTCTCGAGCTAGTCTCAACAAAGAAAATAAGTGTTATAGATGCAATAGCACTTCTCACTGGGCCAATGATAAATCGTGTCCTGCTCTAAATGCTACATGCTCTTATTGCAAAAAGAAGGGTCACTTTGTGAACGCTTGCAGGATCAAAGCTTCAAAAAAAATGTTAGTGAGGTTTCTATTGGAAACATGTCTGACTAGCATGATTTCGAGTGTGGGCAAATTGTAGTCCAAGTTGGTGGTGATGGACCCCTTGATTTTATTCTTGTGGAAGGCTACAAGACTAAAGTGTTGTTTAAATCAGGGGCAAAGATTGCCATTGTCTCCAGTAAATTCTTTGATGACAATTTGTGTGGGAAAGTTAAATTACTAAAACCTGACATTCGTCCCACCGCATATGGCGGAGATCCCATTGAATTAAGGGGGTATTTTGATGGACTGTTTGAATATGATGGCCGTTTTGCTCCTGGGAAAGTTTATGTTTCCAAGAAAGGTGATATCATTATCAGCTGGTGGTACCAAAAAGATCTAGGTGTCATGTTAGACCCCAATAATGCTCCTCCCATTATTGTCAAAGAGAGGAAAACCATTGAGTCTGTTGTTAATGATTCTTCTTTACAAACTCTTTTGGTAAGTGAATATCCACAGGTGTTTAGGGATAAGTTAGGCTGTCTTTATGGTTACTGCCACAAGATTAAGCTACCTCCAGGTTCAGTTCCAGTATCTAGTAAGGTGCGTAATGTCCTATTTAGCGTCAAAGAGGACATGCTTAAAGAATTGAACAAACTCAAGTCCCAAGGCATCATAGAGGAGGTAGAAGGGACATCATGGCTAGCTCCGGTGGTGGCCGCTAGGAAGGCTAACGGATCTTTGAGGCTCTGTGTTGATCTCAGACAACTCAATAAGTGTGTACTTGTGGGCAGGTATCCTCTTCCAACCATATCTGAGTTGTTGAGTATGGTGGGTGGTGCAAAGATATTCAGTACCATTGATCTGACATCAGCGTACCACCAAATCTTGCTTGACGAGTCCTCCATGGATTTGACTGCTTTTGTCACAGCGTTTGAAACATTTACATTCATAAGACTCCCGTTTGGTTTAGTTTCTGCCGCTTCGGTTTTTCAACGTGTCATTAAAAAGGTCTTAGTTAACATTCCTGGTGTCTGTGTGTACCAGGATGACATTTTGGTATATGGTTCAAGTGTGGCAGAACATGGTAAGAGAGTTAGGCAGGTGCTGGACAGGCTTACTACTCACAATGTAACTATTAAACGAGAGAAATGTAGATTTGGCCTTAGTAAAATTGATTATTTGGGACATACCATAAGCGCTGATGGTGTCATTCCTAAAGCTGATCTTGTGAACACCATCAAAGACCTCATGGCTTCCTCTTCGAAGGAGGAGCACATGCGTTTTCTGGGGATGGCTGAATACTACAGAAAATTAATTACAAAGCTGTTCCTTTACAAAAGGGGATGAGACAATCCATGTATTGAGCAAAGGATTTTGCTTGTCGGATATTGTGGCCCTCACACAACCATCGGGGTGTCGTGGATCACGTACCCTTCAGGATGTATCGTGTCATCATCGGGCTGCTCCTGCGTCGAGTCGGCTGGTGCAATACCCGACGGGCTCTTTTTAGGGAGCTCTCTTTTGGAGTTATATTTATCCGGTACAGCCGTAGGGTGAGGTGGGAGTGTGGGGCTAATTTTTTATATAATGTAGATGAAAAACAGTAATTAGAAATTAAAATAGGGTTCGGAGTGCTTGTCTCAAACTATTTATTTAGGAAGCCTCCTTGCCTAATTAAAACTGTGAGGTGGAGTGTGGGTAACCTAGAATAATGAGCTAAGTTATGTACACTGCCTCCTAGGGGTCGACATGTTTCTCGCTCAAGTAGAGAATTTCTCTGGCGATTCTTCAGGACCAATAATTATTCTATCTACATGTGAGTTTACACTAATAATCCTAAAAAACAGTGAGCATTCTCAATATGTAGTTTTTACCTGCAGCTCGGACTACCTGCGGGATTAGAAGGAAAAATTCAAGATGGTTATAGAATGCGTTTGATCAATCACTGTGTATAAACATGGTATGCCTCGTGAACTTATCGAGTGCTACTATAGTGATAGTGCACCCTATACGTGGTAGTGAAAACATTAAAATTGCAGTGAATAGGAGCCTCGTGAAGTGATCACACTGACCAGTGGTGGTTGTTAACACTTGAAACAACTAAAGGAACTGTATTAATGGACTTACCCTAAGATTTGCATAGAATAATCCTCTGCAGTTCCTGGTAGGTTTAAGCAAGGAGTTCCTTGCTTTCTGTAAGTCATATAGTGGAAAAAGCTAGTTGTTCAGAAATGGTTATTCCATAATACTCCAGGGTTAATTTAACCCCTTCTCTTATTTATACAATCATATTTGAGAAAAAACTTGAAGACCGGTTTATCATATGCAGTGCTGTATTCAAAATTATATCTACCCCTAGTCTCTGTCACATATAGTCTTGTCAATATGACTGATACTATAAGGGGTCACTGGTGTTCGAGGTCGCTGTGTAGTCTGTTGCCTCCATATTTTTAGAAATATTTCTAATGGACATTTCAACCGGCTATTTAGCAAGATTTACTCGGAACTGGTGTACTGGTTTCATTCATTTAGATGTGTAACTGTCATGCAGGTCATACTCGCGTGTAAGGCTGTATCTCCTCTCGTTATTAGCCTAAGAGATATGATCTCCTACAAAGCCAACCAATTACTTTATAGCCCGTTAGGATACGCTATAGTGGAGTAACCACCCGCAAGTCCCACATACCAGCAACACGGAGCTCAAGGTCCCCGCAACTAGCATCCCCAAGACCTCTCGTGTGTCACATCAGTAATAATGATTCCACCACACAATTCTCTCGAGCCCCATGCCGCCTGCACACGGAACGCGCAGGCGATACCCCCAAAAAAACGCAGCGCGCCCAAACAGGGTTAACCTGTGTGCTCATGCGTCGGCTCAATTTTAGGGAAAAAAGGAATAGATATGTAATACTTACAGACACGCCGAGTCCGTGTCTCTGTTTCACCTACCCCTCTCTACCAGGTCTGGGCGGTGAGATTCCCGGCAACTTGCAGTGTATAAAAGGTGTTCCGCTTTCATTAGCGGAAGTGGGTGTCGGGATACCGCTAGTCCGTTGCCGCTTGAATTATGGTTCAGTGTGGGCGCCATGTTGGATGGGGACAAGACTAATCTGCGGTGAATGCAAGGTCTATTAATCGTTAACAAGTGTTAATTCAAAAATTCTTTATTTTCAACCGCTCTGTAGTTATATTCAAACAAGTAGAGTCACCATTAAATCACGTTTAAAACTGATTGGTCCCAGGTATCCTGAAAATGTACCAGAGATCTCCTCATTCTAATTATTCGTACTGCCAAGAGATTAGCAGATACACTCCTAGCAAGAATCCAACTGGGGGAAAGCACACTGAAGAGTGCAACCACCACAACTCTCTTTAAGACCAAATTGTCAGAAATTAACAATGAAATGGCCGAACATCGCGAATACTTAATGAAACAAAAGGTCAAGAAATTACAAAAAGATGTGAGTAATTTCAGTAAAGAGAAGATGTACCCCTATTTAAAAGAAGATTTCATACCTCCCAACACCAACAATGGAGGGGACTCAGATTCACTCTCTAACTCCACAAGAAGAGGGTCCTCTAGCAATAGCAATTCTAGCTCTGATTCAGCTAACTACGGTACCTTTCGTAAGGGAAACCGCTAGAACCACCACAATTTACAGACAATGGCCTTCCAACATCCAGCCTTCTGGCAATATCCTATACTTCCCCATGGTCCACCACAATATCCCATGCCACCACAGGGACCACCCCAATTCTACCCCCCGATGTACAACCAGCCTTTTTTAGGCAGAGGTTGGGGCAGAGGGCGAGGGCAAAGAAGAAGAAACAATCAATCAAACCCACAAGGGACACGAGTCCAGTGGGAGGACACCCCGAGAACAATGGAAACTCGGAGCCACACCAACGGCAGGAAGAAGACCTAGTAGTCAATCTGTCATGCAAAACCCTTACCAATGTAGAACATGATGTACTACAGAGAGGGTTGGGGTTTGTACCAACACCTAAGATTGACTTGTTCAAGCAACAATGCGAAATCCAACAATTCTTCCGCAAAGTTAGGTTGAAATCTTTCTTTCAAGATGCTGAAACAGTACTAAGGACAGATAGTGGGCTACACACGAAATCCACGTTTACTCCTAATGTATCCATGATCCCACCAGAAGTTATTAATTTACTTTCGAACAAGCGGTGCTTAAAGACCTGACCAATATGAGGAAACCTAGACAGTATAACAACATGTCTAAAGCAGAAAATGAAGCGATTAATAACTTGGCTAATGACACATCAATCACTATAAAACAAGCGGATAAAGGTGGGGCAACGGTAATAATGGATACTGTGGATTATGAATTGGAATGTAGACGACAACTGTGTGACAGAACCTATTACACCCCTGTCCCTACCAACCCAACCAAACGACTACTCACTACGATCACAGCCTTGGTTTTCTCGGCTGAGAGCCAAGGCTGGATAAGTAAAAAAGAGGCCAACTTTTTGGTTAAGAAAGACCCACGCACCCCCTATTTTTATACCCTTCCAAAAATACACAAAGGGACTATACCAGTTCCAGGAAGGCCTATTGTATCGGGCATCGATTCTGTTCTCGAACCCTTGTCGCAATTTTGTGACTACTTCCTCCAACCACTCGTAAAAACCACAATGTCTTACATCCAAGACACTGCAGATTTATTGAGACTCCTCATCGGGCTCCAACCTACGGATGAGATCACACTTCTAGTGACCCTAGATGTACAAGCCCTGTACACCAACATACCTCAGAGGGCCACCCTTGATGTGGTAGAAAACGTCTTAAACCACGAACATTGGGAACACAACACGCCCATTAGTTTTATCATGGATTGCGCAACCTTAGCCCTTACAGAAAACTTCTTTGAGTTTAAAGGTCAGATCTACCAACAAACACAAGGAACTTGTATGGGCAGTACATTTGCGCCAAGTCTAGCGTGTCTATATATGTCTGATTTTGAGACTCGCTACATTTTCCACGACTCAAATCCATTTGATGTCGATATATACCTTTGGAAAAGGTTTATAGACGACATTTTAATTCTATGGAAAGGAGAGATGGCAGCCTTTATCGAATTCTGCAACTGGATAAATACTCTCGATCCACATCTCAAATTTTCCCATACAATTTCTGCTGAAACTATACCTTTTCTAGACCTAAATGTAAATCTACATAGAGGTACACTATCAACAACTCTATACAAAAAACCAACGGACCGTAACAGCCTGCTACTCTACTCCAGTCATCACCCACGGAGTTTGAGAGATAACCTACCTATAGGACAATTCCTTAGGGTGAGACGAAACTGCAGCAACCTGACAGACTATAGGACGGAGGCTGAAAAACTAGCCAACCACCTCAAAGCACGCGAATACCCAGCTAAACAGATAGCTTTAGCTAATAAAAGAGCCCGTAACAATCATCGAGAAGCTTTATTGGAACCAAGAATACAAACCACCACGGAGGCCCTCACATGTGTCAGCTCGTTCACACCAGTGTCTAATCAGATCACTAAGATAATAAAGAAACACTGGGGTATTTTAAATACAGGCAGAATGAATCTTGAGGTCCCTAGGTTCTCATTCAAACGCACCAAAAACCTTAAGGTCACTCTGATTCATACACGCCCTTGCTTACAAGGGCAACAAATCCAAAGGCAACTATTGGATCTACCACCTGTCACAGGGCACCACCCATGTGGATCATGTACAGTATGTCCCCTCACCGCAATCCACAAGACTGTCCATTTCCCGAACAATTTTAAGTGGGAGTTGCGCCGTCACACCAATTGCAATACAACCAATTGCGTGTATCTAATTACATGCCTTTGCAAACTACAATATATCGGCATGACAACCCGCCCAATCAAGACACGCATGATGGAACATCGCAGCAATTTTCGCTGCAAAAAAATCAATACCAGAATGTGTACACATTTTCAAGAAATGGGACACCCCCCCGAATCATTTAGATGGCTTATTTTGGAGTCATTCACCAATATTACTAAAGAAGCCTTACTAGTCAAGGAACAGAGGTGGGTGTATAGATTGGGAACCCATGTCACAGGACTAAACGATGCCATCCCTTGGTCCTCCCTTAAACCACCTTGAATCTCACTCAACAGATATTAAGTAATTATCTGTACCAAGCTATTTTTTTTGTAAAACTTATGGTTTGGGCAATTACTTTATGAGTTCCTAACCACAGTCTCCCCCTTAAAAAACATCCTTGAGTAATGAACAAAACCGCTACAATTGACCTAATTCTGGTATACTGCAACCTTAAATCATTGCCCACTACATGTCTATACCTTTATACAACGGATGATGACGTCACCAATTTGAGCACAACGTCCTTAAAAACATCATAATTATCAACAATTTAATGGTGACTCTACTTGTTTGAATATAACTACAGAGCGGTTGAAAATAAAGAATTTTTGAATTAACACTTGTTAACGATTAATAGACCTTGCATTCACCGCAGATTAGTCTTGTCCCCATCCAACATGGCGCCCACACTGAACCATAATTCAAGCGGCAACGGACTAGCGGTATCCCGACACCCACTTCCGCTAATGAAAGCGGAACACCTTTTATACACTGCAAGTTGCCGGGAATCTCACCGCCCAGACCTGGTAGAGAGGGGTAGGTGAAACAGAGACACGGACTCGGCGTGTCTGTAAGTATTACATATCTATTCCTTTTTTCCCTAAAATTGAGCCGACGCATGAGCACGGTTAACCCTGTTTGGGCGCGCTGCGTTTTTTTGGGGGTATCGCCTGCGCGTTCCGTGTGCAGGCGGCATGGGGCTCGAGAGAATTGTGTGGTGGAATCATTATTACTGATGTGACACACGAGAGGTCTTGGGGATGCTAGTTGCGGGGACCTTGAGCTCCGTGTTGCTGGTATGTGGGACTTGCGGGTGGTTACTCCACTATAGCGTATCCTAACGGGCTATAAAGTAATTGGTTGGCTTTGTAGGAGATCATATCTCTTAGGCTAATAACGAGAGGAGATACAGCCTTACACGCGAGTATGACCTGCATGACAGTTACACATCTAAATGAATGAAACCAGTACACCAGTTCCGAGTAAATCTTGCTAAATAGCCGGTTGAAATGTCCATTAGAAATATTTCTAAAAATATGGAGGCAACAGACTACACAGCGACCTCGAACACCAGTGACCCCTTATAGTATCAGTCATATTGACAAGACTATATGTGACAGAGACTAGGGGTAGATATAATTTTGAATACAGCACTGCATATGATAAACCGGTCTTCAAGTTTTTTCTCAAATATGATTGTATAAATAAGAGAAGGGGTTAAATTAACCCTGGAGTATTATGGAATAACCATTTCTGAACAACTAGCTTTTTCCACTATATGACTTACAGAAAGCAAGGAACTCCTTGCTTAAACCTACCAGGAACTGCAGAGGATTATTCTATGCAAATCTTAGGGTAAGTCCATTAATACAGTTCCTTTAGTTGTTTCAAGTGTTAACAACCACCACTGGTCAGTGTGATCACTTCACGAGGCTCCTATTCACTGCAATTTTAATGTTTTCACTACCACGTATAGGGTGCACTATCACTATAGTAGCACTCGATAAGTTCACGAGGCATACCATGTTTATACACAGTGATTGATCAAACGCATTCTATAACCATCTTGAATTTTTCCTTCTAATCCCGCAGGTAGTCCGAGCTGCAGGTAAAAACTACATATTGAGAATGCTCACTGTTTTTTAGGATTATTAGTGTAAACTCACATGTAGATAGAATAATTATTGGTCCTGAAGAATCGCCAGAGAAATTCTCTACTTGAGCGAGAAACATGTCGACCCCTAGGAGGCAGTGTACATAACTTAGCTCATTATTCTAGGTTACCCACACTCCACCTCACAGTTTTAATTAGGCAAGGAGGCTTCCTAAATAAATAGTTTGAGACAAGCACTCCGAACCCTATTTTAATTTCTAATTACTGTTTTTCATCTACATTATATAAAAAATTAGCCCCACACTCCCACCTCACCCTACGGCTGTACCGGATAAAAAGAACTCCAAAAGAGAGCTCCCTAAAAAGAGCCCGTCGGGTATTGCACCAGCCGACTCGACGCAGGAGCAGCCCGATGATGACACGATACATCCTGAAGGGTACGTGATCCACGACACCCCGATGGTTGTGTGAGGGCCACAATATCCGACAAGCAAAATCCTTTGCTCAATACATGGATTGTCTCATCCCCTTTTGTAAAGGAACAGCTTTGTAATTAATTTTCTGTACATTTTAGGGCACACTCAGCTGGACCTCCTTAAAAAGCCCGTTATGCGCCCCCCCCTTTTCGTTCTTGATATATGATGGCTGAATATTACAACAAGTTCATTAGGAATGTTGCTGAGGTGACCTTCAACATGAGAAATCTACTAAAAAAGGGAGAAAAATTTGTTTGGGATAAACTGTGTGACAAAGAATTCAATGACATAAAGCTCAGATTACAGAATGCACCCAATCTCAGGAATTTTGATCCAACCAAAAGATCGATTATTACAACTGATGCAAGTTTGAAAGGGATTGGTGCAGTCCTGTATCAAGGGGGTACCTCCCCTGACAACACCATCATGTTAATTTCTAGGTGTTTAAAAGGTGCTGAATGTCGATATTCGGTGATTGAACGTGAAGCTTTTGCGGTATATTGGGCTATCAAGAAATTTAAAAAGTCCTTGTGGGGCACTCCCTTTGTTGTGAGAACTGATCACAAACCTCTTTGTGAGGTATTGACTAACAAGGGCATTGACTCCATATCTCCTAGAATCTCAAAGTGGGTTGTTGATTTACAGGGGTTTGACTTTCTTATCAAGCATGTTCCTGGTTCAGATAACATTGTTGCTGATACTCTTTCGAGGTTAGTTCCTGCTAATCAATCAGACATACCTGACACGAATTATGATCCATCATTTGGTCATCCTCATGATTTTGTTTGTGGGGTGGATTATAAAGCAATTTCTCGTGAGCGGTGGTTGGATGCTTGCAAGAATGATACAATCATTAAGGATGTCTCTAAGCTCATTTGTGATGGCTGGCATCATAAAGAACAAGGTGGGGTTTCTGTGAGAGATTTTGGTTGGTTAAGGACCAACTCTCCAGTTGTGAAGGATTATTGCTGAGAGGTCACAGGTTAGTTCCTCCAGTTTTCTTAACGAAAGAAATTTTAGATCTAGCACATGAGGCACATTTGGGCATTTCCAAAACTAAAGAGAGAGTGCGCTCCAGCTATTGGTGGCCAGGACTTGACATCCAGATTGAACATCTGGTTAGGGAATGTGTTCAATGTTCTCTTAGCGAAAAGAGTTTGAAAACCAGGACACAACCCATGGAGAAAAGAACACGTCCCTGTGGTCCCTGGAAGGATATAGCTCTTGACATTTTAGGGCCCATTTATGGGGATGGAACTGACACATTTATTATTGTTGTCATGGATCTATTTTCAAGGTGGCCGGAAGTATTCTTTGTAAAGAATGTAAACACTGTTATAAATTGTTTGAAAGATCTCATTGCTAGGCAAGGGAATCCTGAAACTTTACTCACGGATAACGGTGTACAGCTTGTCTCAAGGGACATGGAAACCTTTCTCTGTAATTGTGGTATTACTCATAAAAGATGTGCTTTGTACCACCCTGAGTCCAATGGCACTGCTGAACGATTCAGTAGAGTTCTAAAGGAAACTGTGTCTTTAGCAAAAGTAAATGGTCTCAATTGGAAGGATGAAGTTTCTAAAAGGGTATGTGTGTATCGTTTTGCCCCGCATACCACTACAGGGAAGTCTCCTTTTCTTTTGTTTCGGGGAAGAGATCCTGATACTTTCTTAGAACCACCATGGGTGAACAAGTTTCTTTCTAACAGGTCTCAAACTTTAGATTCTACCTCGTGGCAAGAGAAAGAGGATTTGAGATGTTCTAAGAGTTAGGAAAACTATGATGAACGACATGCTGTTAAGTCAACAAAGGTTAAGGTGGGTGATCTTGTTCGGATCAAAAGGCCTGGGTTTGGTGTTTCTGGATCTAAATTTTCCAAGCCTATAAGGGTTAAAAGAGTTTTTGACAATGCTATAAGAACGTCTGATCACAGGGTGTGGAATCTGGATCGTGTTGCTCCATGCAATGCAAACAATGCTTCAAGTTCCTCTCGTACCATCTCAGAGAGAAAAGATGTTCCTGAAGCTATTATAAGGCCCAACAGGGTTTCACACATTCCCTCCTATTTGAATGATTATGTCACATGATGATTTATGTATTTGGTTGAATATACTATAATTTCTTTTTATGTTTTAATGGGTTTCTCTGTTGTATTGTGTGAAGAAGGGATATATGTTGTAAAGGCTTTCTCCTTTTTATTTTAAGATATATAATTACATCTCACTGTGAGATGTCTAGTGTTCTAGAATGTCAGTGACTAAGCTAGCTGTAAGAATGTTTGAGGTAAGTGTGGTGATGAGCCTACTGACGGTTGGGTGGATGAGCTGTTGAACCTTCTACTGAGAATAAACCTCCTTGAGTCCTCATCTCAAGCCTCTGCATCTTTCTTCATCGTAAGAAGTTACCTTTTAACAGCGTGTTCTGTACCAGGGCGGTGTTCCACCGTAAAGTCCATACCCTGTAGGGAAATGGACCACCTCAACAACTTGGGATTCTCACTCCTCATCTGCATCAGCCATCTGAGGGGCCTGTTGTCTGTCTGAACCCGGAAGTGAGTCCCAAACAGGTATGGTCTCAGCTTCTTCAGTGCCCAGACCACAGTAAGTGCCTCACGCTCAATTGCACTCCACCTCTGTTCCCGTGGAAGTAACCTCCTACTGATGAAGGCTACAGGTTGGTCTAGTCCCTCCTCATTTATCTGTGACAGAACGGCCCCCACCCCATGCTCTGAAGCGTCTGTCTGGACAATAAATTCCTTAGCAAAATTGGGCACTTGGAGTGCAGGTGCTGTACACGTGGCAGTCTTGAGGGCGTCAAAACCTTTCTGACCGGTGTCAGTCCAGTTCATAATCTTTGGCTGCTTCAGGGGTTGGGAATTCCTATCTCCCGACGCCCGAGACATCTAGATTCTTTACAAGGGCAAGAAGTTTTAATTTCTAACTTGTCCAAAGGACAAGTAGACAGTCTTACAGTAATCCGATACAGCTGCAGCCTGTTTAACCCTTTTGGTCTCAGCTAGTTAATAAGTAGCTCTGAGCAGTTTATTGGCAGTGAAAGGGCAATACAAAAGCTGGGGCCTGCACTTTAATTTCGGTAAGAGTCTTTTTGCTTTCTCCCCGAGGCTCTTGTGTGGCTTCCAGGCCCTCCTCTGGTCCTTTCAGTTTCTTTTAGCACCAGACAAACATGGAGCTTCTGCAGCTCCATAACACTCAAATCACTGGAATGTAAGTGGCTGCCTTAAGGGCCTCTTGGCTCCTGCTCTGACTTTAACCTTGTGACCCCCCCTGCCTTTTATTCTGTGCTTCACTCTTGAGCCTCAAATCGGCCCCAAGATCCCTCCTCACCCATGGCCTCCATGGGCCTGCAGTAAAGCCGATGCTTTCCCTTCTCATTATGCCCCTGCACAACCCTCCTTTGCACTTTGCTTTTCCTTTACACCTTATGTTTAACCTGGTGCCTGTACATGTTAACCCCACCCCACTCCCCTCTGCTGCCCCCTCTGACTGACCTGACCCGTCCCCCCTTGGCCTCCTATATCTTATCTCATCCAGGGCTTACATTAAAGCTCATTAGTTTCCCCATGGGGAATTCATGCAATCCTCAGGTACACCCTCATTTCTCTCCTTGCACTGGGCCTCTCATCACACTTTGTGCATGCACCAGGGGCATCTGAACACGCCGCTGTAGCAGCTACAGCAGCTGTGGCGTTCTTAATGGGCCTCTTCTTTCTGCATGTCCAGACAAAGGTTCATAATTGACATGAAAGGGTGGATGGATATATACATGGATGAATGAGTGAAAGGGTGGATGTAAGGATGGATGAGTGAAAGAAGGGATGGATGAGTGCAAGGGTGAATGGATGGATGGGGTGAAAGTGGATGGATGAGTGAAAGGGTGGATGTAAGGATGGATGAGCGAGGGGGTGAATGAATGGATGAAGTGAAAGTGGATGGATGAGTGAGAGGATTGATGGTTGAATGAAAAGGGTGGATTGATGAATGAGAGAAAGAGTGGATGAATGGCTGATGGAGTGGGTGAATGGATGGCTGGGTGGAAGGATTGATAGATTGATGGGTGGAAGGATGGATAGATTGATGGGTGGAAGGATGGATAGATTGATGGGTGGATAGTTGAGTGAAAGGGTGAATGGAGGGATGAGTGAAAGGGTGGATGGTTATGAATGAAAAGGAGGATGGATGGGGAGAAAGACGGAAGAGCAGATGGATGGATGGATGAGTGAAAGGGTGGATGGATAGGAGTGGAAAGGAGGATGGAGGGGTGAAAGATAGAAGAGCAAAAGGATGGCTGGATGGAGGGATGAGTGAAAGAGTGGATGGATATGAGTGAAAGGGTGGATGGAGGGGGTGAAAGTGGATGGATGAGCGAAAGGACGTATGGATGGATGGATGGATGAGTAGAAGGGAGGAAGGATGGATGAGTTAGAATGATAGATTTGGAGCTGGAAGGATAGGCTTGGCCAGGGGAGTTGTGAACCACTCGCTTTAGCAGCTACAGCGGGGGTGGAGCTCTTGATGAGCCTCTTCTCTCTGCAGCTCGGCAGACAGAGGCCCATAATTAACGTGTAAGGGTGAGTGAGTGAATGGATGGATGTGTGGGTGAAAGGGTGGATAGATGAGTGAGTGTATGAATATAAGTGTGGCTTGTTAGATGGATGAATGAGTAAAAGGATAGATGAGTGACAGGGATGGTGGATGGACGATGGATGTGTTGATGAAGGAAAGGGTGAAAAGATAGATGGGTTGCAGAGTGGATGGATCAGTAAGCAGAAGGATGGATGAGTGAAAGGGTAAATTGATGGATGAATGGAAAAATGGGTGAGCGAAAGGATGGACAGATGGCCGAGATGGATGGATGGATAGGTTTGGGGATGGATCGGTAGATTTGGATATGGATGGGTGGATGGATGGATTGACAAACAGAATGGTGAAAGGTTGATGAAAGAATGAATGGAACCAATGTAAAAGGGAAATGCAAGATATCAGTGGGTGAATGAAAGGAAAAGGATGAATGGGTAGATCTGCAGAAAAGGAAATCACTAGTATTCAAATCCTTCTATACTATGAGCCTGACATAACCAGAGAGGCTATTATCCGAGCTCTTCTATAATGAGTGCTGTCATTATTTGACGGTTTACTACATAGCACCAAAGGGACAAGTGGCTTTTGTACAGGACAAGTAGATTTATGAAGCTACCTGTCCCACGGACAAGTAGATATTTTATTAAATTCCACACCCCTGCTGCTTCTTGGAAGTCAGCTCAGTCAAGGGTGCAACAATATTTCCATACCCCTTGACAAACCTCCTGTAGTAACCCGTGAGTCCTAAGAAGGCCCTCACATGGGTCTGGGTCCTTGGGGGCTCCCAAGCCAGGATGGCTTCAATCTTGGGCTGTAGGGGTACCACCTGGCCACTCCCCACCTGGTGTCCCAAGTACACCACAGAACCCTGCCCAATCTGGCACTTACTGGCCTTGATTGTGAGGCCTGCTCTGCGCAGCACCATCAACACTTCCCAGAGGTGGCGCAAGTGGTCCTCCCAGGATGAACTAAACACTGCAATGTCATCCAGGTAGGCGGCACTCAAATCCTCCAGCCCAACCAACACCTGGTTGACCAACCTCTGAAAGATGGCAGGGGCATTCTTCACCCCAAAGGGCATCACCCGGAACTGGTAGTGCCATCTGGTGTGGAGAATGCTGACCTCTCCTTTGCCCCATTAGTTAAGGCGATCTGCCAGTACCCAGACGTTAGATCAAACGTGCTGAGGTACCGGGCAGCCCCTAACCGATCTATGAGCTCATCAGCTCTGGGGATGGGGTGCGCGTCGGTTTTCGTAACCAAATTGAGACCTCGGTAGTCCACACAGAACCTAAGTTCAGGAGTGTCACCAGGCGCTTCAGCTTTTGGTACCAAGACCACGGGGCTGGACCAGGGGGTGCTAGAGGACTCAATCACCCCTAGGGCAAACATTTTGGAGACCTCCTCCTTAATGTAGGCCCTGACCCTGTCAGTTACTCTGTAAGCCTTGTGCTTGACAGGAGGACTGTTCCCGGTGTCCACTTCATGGACGCACCACTCAGTGACACCAGGCACCAGGGAAAAAAATCAGGGAATTGCCCCAACAGCTGGCGACAATCTCTCTGCTGCTCCGGGGTCAGTGTGGTGGAGAGGACCACACCCTCCACTGACCCATCCTTCTCTCCTGCGCACAGGAGGTCAGGAAGAGGCTCACTCTCCTCCTCCGTTCCAGCATCTGTGGCAAGAAGCATGCCCACTTCAGACCTCTCAAAGTGGGGCTTCAGGCGGTTCACATGCAGGACCCGTAAGGGGTTCCTGGGAGACTTAAAGTCCACCAAGTAGGTAACTGGACTTTTGCGCTCCACCACCTCAAATGGACCGGTCCACTTGGAGGACACATGGCTCCACTGGGGCCAGTACCCAAACCTTCTGACCAGATTGAAATTCGACCAGAGTGGTGTTCTGGTCGTACCAACGTTTCATTTCCTCCTGGCTGGCTTCCAGATTTGCCTCAGCAATATTTCTGAAACGCTGAGTCTGGTTCCTGAAGGCCACCATGTAGCTAAATACATCTTGGGGAGGTTTCCTCGGAGATTGCTCCCAGCCTTCCTTGACCAGACTCAGAGGTCCTCTTACCAGATGGCCATAGAGCAGTGCAAAGGGGCTGAACCCTAAGGACTTCTGTGGCACCTCCCGGTAGGCAAACAACAGGCATGGCAAGAGGACGTCCCACTTACACTTTGGGGGCTCCTCTAGGCCCATGATCATGCCCTTCAAGGTCCGGTTGAACCTTTCAACCAGACTATTACCTTGAGGGTGGTAAGGAGTGGTGAACTTATAAGTTACCCCACACTCCTTCCACAGAGACTTCATATACTGGGAGATGAAGTTGGTCAACCTGTCAGACACCACCTCTCTGGGGAACCCCAAATGGGCGAAGATCCCCATCTGTGCACGTCCCACCATGGGGGCCATCACTGTCCTGAGCGGGATGGCTTCAGGGTACCGGGTGGCATGGTCCACCAAGACCAGGATATACCTGTTTCCCATGGCTGTCTTGGGGTCCAGAGGCCCCACAATGTCAATGCCCACTAACTCGAATGGGGTACTAACAACTGGAAAGGGCTGGAGTGGGGCCTTGATCTTCCCCCCACTCTTCCCACTTGCCTGGCAAGTCTCACAGGTTTTGCAATAGGTATCTAAGCTCTTGCACATCTGGGGCCAATAGAAGTGGGTTGCCAGCCTCTCAAAGGTCTTGGTCTGCCCCAGATGTCCTGCCAATGGAATGTCATGAGCCAACCCCAGAAGGAAGGCTCTGAAGCACTCAGGTACCACCAGCACACGGGCTGGCCCCAGCTCAGCAGCCTTAGGCTCGCTATACAGGAGACTGTTCTCCCAATAAATCAGATGTGAACCAGACATATCACCTGCTTCCTGGGCTGCAGCCTGTCGCCGCGCACCCTCAAGAGAAGGGCAAACTCGTTGCTGCTCACAAAACTCCTCCCTGGTGGGCCCCCCTTCCTGCTGCCAATGGGTCAGCTCAGGCAGGTCCCCCAGTTTGGCGATCTGTTCCCCCATAAGCTCCAGGGCATTCCCCTCAGGGTCTGCTCCCTCCTAGGCTGTGGGAACCAAGGGGGCCGGCTTCCTGTGCCCCCTGCCCCTTCTCTCTAAGGAGGGGACCTGGGCCATACTTTCAGGCTCCAGGTCTTTCTCAACACCCTCCTTGGCTGCCATGGACCGAGTCATAGCACACGCCCACTCAGGCAGACCCAAGATTTCCAAGTGAGATCTCCTCTCCACCGTAGCCCACGGGGAGTTCTCTAAATCATTGCCCAACAGACGGTCTACAGGCATGGCGGGCCTCACAGCCACCTTAAGAGTTCCTGAGAACCCCCCCACTCAAAGGGAACCTGAGACACCTCACATTGGCTCTCTGAGTTGTCTGCGGACACTACTGGGTAGAATGCATGGGGAACAACCTGCTCTTTGGACACCAACCGGAAGCTGACAGCAGTTGCACTGACTCCTGCGTCTCTTAGAGCCTCTACTCTTTGGCCATTGATGGTCACCCACTGCCTGTACTTTTTAGTGTTATCAGGCAGTGCAGGCTTAGGGACCATCTCAAAGTCTCCTAGTGAGACAAGGGTCAACTCTTTGGGATCCCACACACCTTGGACACCCATCTCCTCCCCTCCCAGGGCTACACTAGCAAGCTGGCAGGGTGGTGCACGGGGTGGTGCAGGAGCATCCCTTTGAGGACACTGTGGATCAAAGTATCTGTGGCCCACTTGACCAAACTTAAAACAAATAAGGGCCCCCCTCTGAACAGGCCTACCTGTCGGGGGCACTGGCTTCCTATCTTGGGGAGGCTGGGTCACAACTGCTTGGTTCTCTTGGGAATTACTTTGGGGCCCTCTGTGGAACTCCCTTGGTTTACCCCTGTCCCCCCCACTTCTCTGCTGGGGACCCTGCCCACCTTTGGCAAAGTCTCCCACTGGACCCTTGCGAACCTGGGTGCTCACCCAGCGGTCCGCCTCCTCAGCAAGCTTCCTAGGGTTAGTTAGCTTGCAATCAATCAGGTGCTGGCGTAGCTCAGGAAAACAGTTACTAGATAAATGCTCCCATGCAATCAAATCATAAAGCTGCTGAAAAGTTTCTACTTTGCTACCTTTTACCCAGCGCTCCATTGCTCTGCAAACAAAAGACACATATTCAGCCCACGTGGTACCCTCTAGCTTCTTGCAGGTTCTAAATCTCTGCCTATACTTCTCAGGGGTCAATCCATAGCGGGTAATCAAAGCTAACCCTGGGCGTAGTTCGCGAAGTGGCGCTACGCGTAGCTACGCAAAGTGCACTTCGCACTACGCGAGCTACGCGTAGCACTTTGCGAACTGCGTAGTACCCTGTTCGAACTTTGCAAGATGTCGTTTTCAATGATTGCACAGTGTGAACAAGAAACCGGCACTGTGCAATCATTGAAAATGGCATCTTGCACAGTGCGAGCTGTAGTTTTCTGCCGCTCGAGTAGATTTTTACTCGAGCGGCAGCTTTCTCAACGCGGACTGGTAGTTTCTCATCGCGAGCGGTCACGAGCATACGTGACCACTCGCAATGAGAAACCTGACCTCCCCGCATTGAGAATCTCGCCGGGAGGTTTATTTTCCATGCTCGCGATCGCCAACTTGATGTTGCTGATCGCGAACGAGGAAAATGTCTCGTCGGGATGTCATTTTGCTTGCTCGTGGTCGCCAACTTGACTTTGAGGACCGCGAACAAGCAAAAAATGACCGCTGCACTATGTAACGCTAGGCTACGCCTGTTTGCACTGTGCTACGTGCAATTTGCGTAGTGCGAAGTAGCGCAAACTTCACAAATCACGCAAGTGTAGCGTAGTGCTTTGCCCAGGCTTAATCAAAGCTTCTTTAATGTGGGCATAAACCATCCTACTTTCTGGGGGCAGGTCCAACAAGGTATCCCTCTCCTCACTCACAAAGCATCCCCACAACCCCACTCCCCAATCCTTCTAAGGGACCCGGTGGGACACCATGGCTAATTCATAAGCGGCAAACCATTGCCCAATATCTTCACTTTTATGGAAATCCTTAATAACCTCCTTAGGCATATACACTCTACTCTCAGTGTGCACTACTGGTATGCTGCCACCAGAGGGGGAGATCTCTACACTCTTTGCTTTAATCTCCAACTACCTCAATATTCTCTCATGCTCAAGTTTCACTTTCATTATTTAAAATTCTAACTTCTTGTTCTCTATGTCCCTCTGACCATCCATTTTAAGCTTAGCCATCTCCATGTTATGCCGCCTATCTCTCTCCCTTTCCTCCATCTCTTCTGGGGACAGACCCCTTGAGGACACACTAGTGCCCGGGCTGGAAACTGCTTTATCTCCCACCAAATCTACCACTTCATCCTGCTGCTCTCCCGCATTCTCTTCCCCCTCCACAGGCTCTCCCATATTCCTAGGGGCATCCCTGGCTTCTAGCCAGGCCTTCAGCACCTTGTAATACTCTTCCCTTCTAGTGAGACCTGTGATAGGGACTGTGAAGCGTTTGCAAATATATTTGAGCTGCTTGGCATTGTAGGTTTCTAATTTCTCTTCTTCCCAGGAGAGATCCTCAGAGGCATTGGATCTGGGCTTGCCCCATTGTAGCACTAACTGGCAATATCAATCAAAAATAGAAACAAAAAACCTCACAAACGGATGTGGTTATGTTATGGTCCAGATCCTCACCGCTGACCACCAATGTTAGAAATGGGGGTCTCTAGTTGGCAATGGCTGGCCACTGTCCAAGTAGGGACCCTTCTTCCTAATTCAGAGTAAGCGGGCTACACCCTTTGATAACCCCTGATCAACCCTGTGGTAATGTAGCACGAGCAGCTAAGCTTATCTCAGAGGCAGTGTGTGAAGCATTTATGACCATACACAGTAACACAGTGAGGAACACTACAAAGGGACACCACACAAGTAGTTATAAAAAATAAGTATCTTAATGTATAGACTTAACACAAGACCAATAACAATAAAAAGACACAATACTAGAAAAATAGGGTTACTCTTCAAAGGCTGCAAAAATAGTTCAAAGTGTGCAAAGAGGAGTTCAGTTCAAAGCAGTGGTCTCTGCGACCCTTTTACTTACAAAGTACCTGGATTCTGTAGCAAAACAACCAAAATGTCGCTAAGGAGCTGTAGCGATGATTTTCCTCACGCGAGACCAGCGATACGTTGAATCCTTGCCACAAGGGAGGATGATGCACTGATCTGTGTGCAGGACAAAGCGACAAACTTCTCCACGCTAAGCCGGCGATGCGTTGAAATCCTTGCCGCGAGGGAGGATGATGCGCCGGGCCTGTTGCGTGTGCGATCTTGTTGCGATGAAAAGAAATGGTGCTCCGCGAGGGAGCGACGATCCTGATGCGATGAAAATGGTGGACACCCGTCGTCCGCGCTGCGATGTCCGTGAAGCGATTAACTCGATGCGATGATCTTTGATTAGCGAGCACTTGGAGGCCCGCAAATGTGCGATGCTATGATCTTCGGGTTAGCGAGCCTTTGACAGCCCGCAAACATGCGATGCGATAAACTTGAGGTCAGCGAGCATTTGGCAGCCCGCAAACGTGTAGCGAGCACTCAGCGGCAGCAGCGCGATGATTTTTCGTATGCGCTTCAGCTGCGGCGGCTCGCAAACGGGCGTTAGCGACGGTTTTCAGTACTCTCTTCTCTGTAGTAGAACTAGATGCCCTGGAACTCACAGGAGCCTCACCTGCAGATAGAAATCCTCGCTGGGAGGAAACAGGAGACTGGTGGTGGAGTCTGATGTGCCTGAGACTCCAGCAGGAGGCTAGCTCTCTTCTAGTCCTTGGGTGATTGCTGTAGCAAGATAAAATAAAAGTTCCTTCAAACTCCTTTTCCTCTTTTTCAAGTCTAGTAGTAACCACTGCAGGCCAATCCAAGAAACAGCACACAAGCACAAGGACAGTCACTTCCTGCAGATTCCTTCAGTTACACGGACAGAGGTTCTTCTTGTTATCCAGGAGCAATACAAATTGTAGGGATTTCAGCACAGATATTTATACCCCGAAAGTCTTTGTTCTCAGAAGCTACAAGTCACTGAACCCAGCCAGAACCAGTTCTGCCCAGTCCTGGAGCACTTTGTTTACCAGGCTGCATCCTTCCTTTCAGAAAGATGGGGTCTGCCATCAGACAGACAGTGGGAGGTGGAGCCAGCATTCACCTTGCCAGGCACAGCCCTATTCAGGTCAAGGAGCTACCCCTCCCCATACTGCAATGCAGATCTCTCTATTCAACCCAGGTCTGACTCAGCCTGCCCTGTCCCTCCAAAACCAGACAGCCAATACACATAACAGCAGAGCACACTGGAAGGCGTAGGCAATAAAATACCTACTTTCTAAAAGTGGTATTTTCAAACACAGAATATAAAAATAAACTTCACTAAAAGATGTATTTTAATATTCTGAGCTCAGGCATACTAAATTTGTTTTTCTACCATGTCCTTTGGGTCAGTTAGGACTATAGAATGTAATAGTCAAACTGCCCATTCTGGCCTATGGAGAACAGGTAGCCTTACAGTAGTGAAAAACGAAATTGGTTGTATTTCACTACCAGGACATGCTACACACATCAGAGCATGTCCTACCGTACACATACAATGCACCCTACCATAGGGGTGACTCACATGATGCCAAGGGAAGGTTCAGGGGCTGGGAAGTGGGTGCACTTCACAGCCAAGATGGCAGTTCTGGACTGCACGCAGACTCTGCAGTGGCAGGTCTTAGACACACTTTACAAGCTGCTTCTGTTGGTGGCGCAAATCAGTGCTGCAGGCCCACCAGCAGCATTTGGTTTACCATCCCTGGGCACACACAGGCCACTCTACTAGGGACTAACAGGTAAACCAAATAGGCCAATCAAGGATATACCAATTCACATTTCATATTTACACAGGGAGCATTCGCGCTGTGGCACTGAATGGCAGTGGCACAGCGCCCAGAGCATCTAATACCAGCAAATACAGAGGAGATAACAGCGAAAAATGGAAGGGAGAGCCACGCCAATGGTGCCAGGTCGAATAGGTGTATTCAAATTAAATTGGGTAGCCAAAACGTAAATATCGAGCGCTGTGCTACCTGAGGGGATATGGCTGAATACTCACAGTAAAGTCTAGTTTGTGCCTTCGTGACTGAATTAACTTCTACAGCATCATATCTGAAAGAGGCCTCTTGCCTCTATGGTCATGTTTGGCCATTTAGTCAAACAGAACACTATCCATATTCTTCCAGAATTCCAGCAATGAGGCAAAACGCCTGATATTCAAAGGAGATTACTACCACCAATAGGAATGATGAGAACTGTGGTAAATTTGTAGAAATGGGGCCTTCTCGAAAACCAAGATTGCACTAATTCTTCATTTCTTAGGGGACACTCAGCGTCCATCATGTAATACCCGATAACTCTGCCGCTTAAAGTTATCAGTGCTCCTGGTATCCATACCTGGTGGGAGGGATGAGTTCTGAACATTACACTTGTAATGGTGTTCTAAGAGGTCATACTTACTAAAGTGACACCAAACATTATTAATTCTGCTAGCAGTAGTTTTAATGCAACTACTATTCACAATTGTAGTCAGAGGGTACAGTGTTTCTTCATTTTTTAAAGTCATCTTCAGAAAATATGCACAAAAGTCATACTTGATGGCCACTATCAATATAGCATCACTGTCGCCCATACACAATTGTTGCAGTTCAAAACAAACAGCAGCATTTTCCCTTACTGGTAATAACACAACACAACACCATACCTTTGTCAGTTATACACAAATGTGATAGGCATGCATAAAGGCCAGCATTGTGCCTCATAGTCAGTCCAGCATCATACATACTCCTTTCTAAGAGTTACCCACATCTTGGCTGCGGTAGTATGCCCAGTGGTTGAAATGGAAATATAAAAGTGCAGGCACTCTGTATCTCATAGTAGCTACTTGCTATTGGGAAGTGCTGGTAATCCCCTAAACAGTATTGCACCCTTGCCTATAAGTGCTGGCATTCTCCCTTTCAACATTAGGAAGTGCAGGTGATCAACCCCAATGCAAGAGTCATCAATAACTATAATACAAATGCTATTGGAAAGACCATGCTGCCTCATGGCTTCTGAACTCGTTCACCAACAATCTGCAGTGAATCCTCTCTCAGCACTGGTGCTGGATGCTGAGTTTCATGGGACTTAATGCAACATGGGACAACTGCAAATACCACAGAAGTTTGTCTTTGCCATGGCAAGGTCCTCGTTGACAACACTGCCTTGTTTCATTTTATCCGTTTTCTGAAGATCGTTCACCAAAGCACATCTAACAACTATAGTGCATACATATTTTAAATCGGATATAAGTGAGGCAATCAGTAAAGCAAATGTCCTTTAAGAGGATGTGGAAGAGGCGAGGACCAGTAACTGAGCACACAGAAATAGAGCATTGCAGAATTCAATGTCAATATAAAAAGACATTGCTAAAAGCAAATATATATTTTTGTTCTCAGAAAGCACACATTGCCTTAATATTTTCTGCTCATGTTGTATGATGTAGTGGGCGGAAGAAAAATGTGAATGGCACTGAAACAAACCAATGGATGAAGAGGGCTGACTGAAAGCTTCTATACTAAGTATCAAAGTGTATTTTATATATATATATATATCACTTAAAAAACCATAGGTTTCACACATGTTATAGTTAGGTGGACATTTCACTCGTAAAAAACCAATGAAATTCCCCCGTTATACTTAGTTCAGATATCTATAACTCGTGCGACCGCCACTCTATCAAAAGGATGATGTCATCAGTGATGTCATGAGTGATGCCACTGACCATGTCATGAGTGATGTAATATGTGACGTCATGAGCAGTGGATTGCGGGCGCGCGAGTTATAGTTATCTGAACTAACTATAACGGGGGAATTTCATTGGTTTTTTACGAGTGAAATGTCCACCTAACTATAACATGTGTGAAGCCTATGGTTTTTTAAGTGAATATATGTATATATATATATATATATACTTGTGTGTGTCTACATCTATGAATGTGTACGAACATATATATATATATATATATATATTACTGCAAACGTTTAAGTGATGAACAAAAACGTGGCGCACACACTTCAAAGGTACTTGTGTTTTTTATTCCGCTCCAATGGCAGACAAACGCGTTTCGGCCATGTTGGCCTTTGTCAATGTCAATGCATGCAATGTTTACGCCGAATAAATAAACATGATTCCACCCACGTCGTCTTTGATTCAAGTAGAAAGAGGACTATACAGCTGAAAACTCATTCAATAATGCAGGTCTAAAAAGCTGCCATTTTGAACTGGTACAGAGATACAATGATTCTACATCTCAAGTTCAAAGGATATATGTGTATACATATGTACAGAGAGCATGTCACAAATTATTTTTCAGAGTTTTCCTTAGTTAATTAGAATACTCTTTCTAAATGAAGTTTCGCCCTAAATGGGCAAGGGACATGCCATGCACTACTTTCCAGGGTTATTCTTATTTCATTGATTAGAATTCCCTTTATGAATAAAGTTACGCCCTGAATGGGCAGTTATAGCCTCAGCATCTCAAATTATATCACATCATTTTATCTTTTTTTCTTTTTTTCTTTTTCATTTGGGTTGAAGTTTTACAATAATTAAAAGCAATCAAATCCTTACAAAATATCAAATTCTTAGGAGGGAAGCGTCTTGAAAAATGTATATATGTATATATTGGGAAGGTCCATACCTTCTATCTGTTATAAACAGTTGAAGCTTCCACTTCCATTTAACATCTTTTTTTCTTTTTTTTTCAATATATCTCCAATACTCACTAAAGATCATTTACTCTCAAGAAGATAAACAACATTTCTGAACAGTATTTTTTTTTTGATAAGCAAATTTTTATTTTGGCAAATAAACATACAAAAATACATGGACAACCGTCCAAGCGAACTGGCATCAAAAGATATCTCATACGTTCATTGACCTTCAACAGCAAAACCTCCCACCCCCTCCCCGACCACTGCACTCCCTCCACCCGCATCGTCACCCCTAAATTATACCCCCTAGCCACTTTCCCCACACTCTGTGAAATTTCTTAGGACAGCCCCGCACCGAATACATCATGCGCTCCTGTGTTGCACACCAGTCCACCCCCTCCTCCACGCAGCACATTTGGGTGGGTCAGACCTCTTCCATGCGGCGGCAATATCTCGTTTCGCTACTGCCAAAGCTGTAGTTAGGAAAAATTTCTCATGACGGGAACCGTCCAGACCGTCCGTTATCCCCAGCAGGGCCATTCTGGGATCATGGGGAACCTCCCACCCCAGTGTCTCAGTTAGCTCAGCCTCAATCTCGCCCCAGTAGGCTCCCAGACGCGGGCAGGTCCACACCATGTGGAAAAAATCCGCCGGGTCCGCCCCACAACGTGCACATGAAGCATCTGGAGAAAGACTCGCACGGTGGAGGCTCTCCTGGGTCAGATAGGCGATGTGCAAATAATACAGCTGGATGAGCCGCAGCCTGGCTGAGGAGGTGATCGTCCTAGGTGCCATAAGGGCGTCCCTCCAGTCGGCCTCATCCAGTGGTCCCACCCAGGCCTCCCAGCGCAATTTTGTGTCCTCCCCTTCCAGTGGGGTGTTATTAACCAGGGTCCGGTAAATACGGGAGATACCCCCCCTTCCCAGAAACCACATCATCACCTGCGCTTCTGGTGGGCTATGGTCAGGGAGCCGCGAATCTAGAGGGACATGGGACCGAATCGCGTGGCGCAGCTGGAGATATTTGTAAAACTGTGAGGGGCGCAACGAGAAGCGAGCCTGAAGTTCCCGGAAGGAGCACATGTGACTCCCTCGCCACAGATCGCCTAATTTCTGAACAGTATTACAGTTAATTCATTATAATGTACTGTACTTATCATGAAACATACGATTATTGCTCTTTTTCTATGTTCATTTTCATAATTTTCACCTCTTCATTGTATACTCTGCTTTTATTTTACGCATCCTGTGTCTTCCTCATACTATATTCATTCATTCTGTTATACCTTGGTTTCCAGCATGTTTCTCTTTTTCTCTTTTTCTATTGTCTTTAACCAACATGTATCCACATTTCTTCCTCACAGTTTAATCCATTTGGTGCCAGGGTACGGAGTTCTATAATGTATTTTGATTCTAACTGCCTTAAAGCTCTTATCCGGTTACCACCTCTTCTAAGGGGTGGAACCCGATCCAGGCAGAAGAATTTTAATAAATTACTATTACTTTTGTGCCTTTCGGCAAAGTGCCTGGCCACAGGATAGTTGTTATCAATTTTAGTTATCGCACGCATGTGCTCTAAAATACTCTTCTTTGTCTGGTGTATCGTGCTTCCCACGTATCGTAGGTTGCACGGACACATCAGACAATAAACAGTAAAATCTAAATTCCAATTAAGTAATTTAGTGACAATTTTAGGCTGATCATTGCCAGGAATCATATAGGTTTTTACTGCTGTGCTATTTTTGCATGTCTTGCAAAAAAAAAAAAAAAAGGAAAAAACATATATATATATATATTATTTTTTCATTAAAAAAACAACAGTTTCAGGGAAGTAATAGTTAGGCTCAGATTTCACTCATACAAGACCATTGAAATTCAGCAGCTATAGTTACCTAAGCTAACTATAACTTACACCCCTGCAATGCACTGCTTATGACCTCACACATTACATCACTCATGACATGGTCAGTGACATCACTGATGACACCTGAAATGACATCACTGATTACATCATCCGCAGTACCACTCACACATCCATTCACACCCCAATACAACCTCTCATACACCTATGCACACACCCACACAGCCACTCACATACCCATTCACAGACTCATACAAGTACTCACACAACCATTCTCACATCCATTGAGCCACTCACACAACCACTCACTCACCAATAGCCACTCATACAACCAGTCACTCACCCATATAGCCACTTACACAGCCACTCACTCACCCATATAGCTACTCACACACCCACTTAATCACCCACACAGCCTCTCAACAGAGCCACTCACTCACCCATACAACCACCCACACACTCACTCACATACCCACATAACCACTTACATGCCCATTCACAAATCCATACAACCACTCACACAGCCACTCACTCACCCATACAGCCATTCATTGACACTCACTCTCAAATACAACCACTCACACATCAACTCACTTAACCAATCACCCACTCAAACAGCCATCCACTCACCGATACAGCCACTTACACACCCAGTCACTCACTCACACAGCCATTCAGACAGCCACTCACTCACCCATACAGTCACTCACACACATACTCACCCACCCATACAGTCACGCACTCAGCCACACACTCACCCATACAGGTACTGACACACCCCATCACTCACCAGTAAATCCTCTGACACAGCCACTAAGTCACCCACACAGCTTCTCACATAGCTTCTTATACGCCCATACAGCCACTCACACACCCACTCAAGTAAACGTTAGTGTTTTTAGGAGTTTATGGGTTTTAAACAAATATTCTAATCTACTACAAAAGTTAGATTAGTATTATAGCTGTGCTACAGAGTGATTCTATCACTAACATGTGTGATCTGAATGGGTGTGTGACTGTCTGTATCAGTGTGTGAGTGGGTGTGTCAGTGGCTGTATGAGTGCATGCATGAATGACTGTATGGGTGAGCGAGTGGATTTCTGACTAGTCAGTAGGTGCATGAATGGTTGTGTCAGTGCTTGTATGTGTGTGTGAGTGGGTATCTGTGTAGTTGTATGGGTGTGTGAGTGTGTGTGATTGGCTGTATGGGTGTGCGACTAGTTGTGTGTGTGGCTGTATGGGTGTTGAGTAGCTGCATGGGTGAGTGAGTGGGTGTGTCAGAAGCTGTAAGGGTGAGTGAGTGGCTGTTTGAGTGAGTGTTTGGTTAGGTGAGTTCGTATGTGAGTTGTAATGGAGAGTAAATGTCTGTGTGAATGACTGTATGGGTGAGTGAGCAGATATGGGAGTGCTTGTATGGATTTGTGAATGTGTATGTAAGTTGTTGTGTGGGCATGTGAGTGGCTATGTTGAGAGGCTGTATATATGTGTGAGTGGGTGTGTGAGTGGCTGTGTCAGTGAATAAGTCCGTGTGTGAGTAGCTGTATGGGTGAGTGTATGGCTGTGTGAGCGGCTGTATGAGTGAGTGAGTGTGTATGTGAGTTGCTCTAAGGAAGAATTAGTGGTTGTGTTTGTACTTGTATGGGTCTGTGAATGGGTATGTGAGTTGTGTGTGTGTGTGTGGGCATATGAGAGGTTGTATGGGGGTGTGAGTGGGTGTGAGAGTGGTTATGTGGATGATATCAACAGGGATGGCATTTGAGATGTCATCAGTGATGTCACTGACCATGACATGAATGATGTAATATGTGAAGTTATAGGGGTAATAAGTTATAGTTAGGTCAGGTTACTTTATCTGCTAAATTTCAATGTTTGTGTATGAGTGAAGTCTGGGCCTAACTTTAATGTCCCTGTAACCTCTGTTTTTTTCAGTGAATTTCTATGGTTTTCATAATCCTATTTCCTAACTAGAACGCCCTGAAACCTTTGTTTTTTTCAGTGAATTTCTGTGTTTTAAATGATATCATTTCCTAACTATAGTGTCCCTGTAAAAATTGTTTCTGAAAGTGAATTTCTATGGTTTTTATAACTACTAGGTGCATTTGCAGAGTGATGGAGAAAGGGGATGGGGCCTCTGACCAGCTTTCAGCAATCCTCTTGTGTGGGACCCACTGCTGGTAAGAAGAGGGCTTCTTAACCCCCAAGGACCCTCAGCATCCAAAGGGACTTTATCCCCTACAAGTAGTGTGCCAGGAGGCTCATTTGCAGAGTGGTGGAGAAAAGGGGTGGGGCCTCCAATGATCTCTCAACAATCCCACAGTGTGGGACTTCCTGGAGGTAACAGGAGGGGTCTTGGCCCCCAAGGATCCTCAGCATCCAAGGGAACTTCATCCCCAAAGGGGGTGGGGCCTTGGATGAGGTCTCAGCAATCCCACAGTGTTGGACTTACTGGAGGTAACAGGAGGGGTTGTTGGTCCCCAAGGACCCTCAGCAGCCAAAGGCACTTCTTACCCCAACCAGTAATGCGCCACGAGGCGTGTTTGCAAAGTGGTGGAGAAAGGGGGCAGGCTTCCGATGTCCTCTCAGCAATCCTGCTGTGTGGGAATGGAGGTAACATGAGGGGTTGTTGGCCCCCAAGGACCCTCACCAGCCAAGCAAACTTCATACCCCAACAAGTTGTACTCCAGGAGGCCCCTATGCAGAGTGGATGAGAAAGGGGACACCACCACACACCGGCCTTCCAAAAACAAAATTCTATCATTTTATGTATGTAAAATCTGAACCTAACTATACCGTCCCTGTAACCTTTATTTTTTAGTTAACATCTACGTTTTTTAAATTCTATTTCCTAACTATACCGTCCCTGTAACCTTTGTTGTTTTAGTGAATATATATACAGCACCACCGTGAGACCCGAGCAGGTCCGCCGCTGCGCACTGGAGAAGCTGTAATGCGGAGCAGGAAGTGCTTTCAAACAGCACAAGCGAGCCTCCAGGACATTGTGTGCCTCTTTAAGAAACTTTATTTTAAGGTTTTAATCGGCAGCGACCCACATGGGTTTTACTTGGACTACCAGTCCCAGAATGCTATTTTGTTGCTCATATTTGATGAAACGATATAAATAAGGGACTTTCTGGTATCTCATGCTTGCCTTTTATCTCCACAGTCTGTTCAGGAAGAAGGGCGTTGGCCCGAAACGTGTCAACAGTGTGACATGAGGAGTGTGTCCGAGGGGATCGCTGTGGCAAATGGGGATGACCTCCTGGGAGTGCATTTCCACCAAGGGGCAACCTTTGCAATTCATATATATATAGACATATACTATGTCTTTTGTCATTTTACAGCTCGGCGTGGATAGCACTGTGCTAATCCTATGCTTAAAGACTACTTTGCTGTAGAAATGGCAAGAGAATTTGTCCCTTTCTATCTCGGCGTGGATAGCACTGTGCTAATCCTATGCTTAAAAACTTTAATAGGAAAACAGACATTTGAGATGAGCAAATTTAGAGTGTCGCTGGTGTTGAGGGTGCTCTATACAGGAGCTACCTTCCACCTAAACTTGGGAACTACCCAGAGTTCTCTGCTTCTTTTTATATATATATATATATATATATATATTCAGTGAAAAAACCATAGGTTTCACACACGTTATAGTTAGCTGGACATTTTACTCGTAAAAAACCATTGAAATTCCCCCATTATAGTTAGTGCAGGCAACTATAACTCACGCGACCGCAATTCTCTGCTGATGCTAATACTGTATTTAGACACTTATTTGCCCATGTCTTCTTCCATTAAATTTTAGCTATACATATATTACAAATATTTTTTTTTCATACAGACACATATGTCATCAGCAGAGGATTGCGGTCGCGTGAGTTATAGTTGCCTGCACTAACTATAACGGGGGAATTTCAATGTTTTTTTACGAGTAAAATGTCCAGCTAACTATAACGTGTGTGAAACCTATGGTTTTTTCACTGAATTTGCAAGGTTTTTTAAATGCTAATTCCTAACTATAACGTGTGTGAAACCTATGGTTTTTTCAGTGAATTTGTACGGTTTTTTAAATGCTAAGTTACTTTACGCCGTTCGTGGCGTGCGCGCCCACTTAACGCACTTCGTTCCGTGCGCGCACGGTGCGCTTCGCGCACCGTGCGCGCACTGCGCGCCCAGTTTACGCAGTTAGTGCCGTGCACGCACGGTGGGCACGCGGTGCGCTACGCGCACCACGTGCCCACATTACGCTGGATGGGCCACGTACGCACGATGCGCTTCGCGCATCGTCCGCACACGGAGGACATATTATGCGCTTCGTTGAGAAACTAAATCTATTAATTGTTCATTTCATTGCTATGCCATGCACAAATGGTGCCCTGCGGGAACCTTTTGAACACGGGGGAGGGGTGAGTGTGGATATTTTTTTTTTTTAATTAATTTTTACCGTACGCGTACGGTAAGCGTAATCGGCGTTTTTTCGAAAAAAAATAAAATTGCTTTTTTTGCCTTGGGGGGTCTTGTGGGGCCCCTTAATCAATGCTAGGTGGTTAGGAGCTGTCTAACATGCTCCTTTACATATTTTCCACCTTTGTTTTTCCTCCCCCCCTCAGAGTGCGAGAGAGAAAATGGCGGCCGCCGCTTCCTGGTTTCGACCGATTCGAATGTTTACTAAGATCTAACAGCCAATCAGAATCGCGCTCGCGCACGTCACCGTACGCGTACGGTAAGCTTACGGTAAGCGCACCGTAAGCTGCCACAGATATATATATTGATTTAAAGGCTATTTTCTCAGGAACTACTGAACAGACCTACAAAAGGCACTTCCTTGACCTGAGGACTACCTCTCTGCCAAATTTCAAGTAACTCTGTTCAGCCGTTCGGGCTGTAGCTGTGTCTAAAGGTCCTATGGAAAAATGCATGGGAAAAACGCGTTTTGGGACCCCCCTTTTTTCTCAGCCCCCGCTTGACGAATCCCCCCGAGACTTTCAGGGTAGGAGCGGAGCGTAGCGCCCCACCTATTTTGAAAATTTCGCGAGGATTCGTCGACCGGCGCCAAAGTTATTCCAAATAGAATGTTGCGGTTTTCCTATGGAAACAGAGTCCTAACTATAACTACCCACTGGCGACCGCCAGTAGGTAATATATATATATATATATATATGCTATATATATATATTATCTACTGGCAGTCGCCAGTAGATAGTTATAGTTACAAGCTAGTTTCCATAGGAAATCTCAAAATTCTATTTTGAATAACTTTGGCGCCGGTTGACTAATCCTTGCGAAATTTTCAAAACTAATGGGGCGCTCCGCTCAGCTCCTACCCTGAAAATCTCGGGGTGATTCGTCAAGCGGGGGCCGAGAAAAAAGGGGGGTCCCAAAACACGTTTTCCCCATGCATTTTTCCATAGGACCTTTAGACACAGCTACAGCCCGAACGGCTGAACAGAATTACTTGAAATTTGGCAGAGAGGTAGCCATAAGGTCAAGGAAGTGCCTTTTGCAGGTCTGGTGTAAATCTGTTCAGTATTTCCTGAGAAAATAGCATTTAAAAGCATATCAATATCTATATGCGCGCACCGTGCGCGCACTTTGCGCGCACCCTGCCGTGCGCGAGCGCAATTCTCATTGGTTGTTAGATGTCGGTAAACATTCGAATCGGTCGAAACCAGGAAGTGTCGGCCGCCATTTTGTCTCTCGCAGTCTGAGGGGGTGAAAAAAAAAGGTGGAGAACGTGAAAAGGGGGCAGAGTGGACAGTTCCTGACCCCCTAGCCTTGGTCAGGGGGTCACAGAAGGACCCCCAAGGGAGAAAAAAACAATTTTTTTTTTTTTTAAATCGCGAGGTGCGTGCACCTTGCGCGCACGGCACGCACTTTGCACGCACGGCACACACTGCGAACCGTGGGCGCTCGGTGCGCGAAGCGCACCGTGCGCGCAGGGTGGGCGCTCCTCGCGATTCAAAAAATAAATAAATAATTCACGGTGCGCGCACGGTGAAAAACTTGAAAAAAAAATTAATTAATAAATATATAACTTAGCATTTAAAAAAACGTACAAATTCAATGAAAAAACCATAGGTTTCACACACGTTATAGTTACGAATTAGCATTTAAAAAACCTTGCAAATTCACTTAAAAAACCATAGGTTTCACACATGTTATAGTTAGCTGGACATTTCACTCGTAAAAAACCAATGAAATTCCCCCGTTATAGTTACTGCAGGCAACTATAACTCACGCGACCGCAATCCTCTGCTGATAACGTCAGATATTACATCACTGCTGACATATGTGTCTTTATGAAAAATAAATATTTGTAATATATGTATAGCTAAAGATTAATGGAAGAAGACATGGGTGAATAAGTGTCTAAATACAGTGATGTAATTTCTGACGTCATCAGCAGAGGATTGCGGTCGCATGAGTTATAGTTGCCTGCAGTAACTATAACGGGGGAATTTCATTGGTTTTTTACGAGTGAAATGTCCAGCTAACTATAACATGTGTGAAACCTATGGTTTTTAAGTGAATATATATATATGTATATGTATATGTATATGTATATGTATATATCTATATATATATATATATATATATATATATATATATATATATATATATTATCTACTGGTGGTCGCCAGTAGATAGTTATAGTTAGGACCGTGTTTCCATAGGAAATCCGCAACATTCTATTTGGAATAACTTTGGCGCCGGTTGACGAATCCTCGCAAAGTTTTCAAAATAGGTGGAGCGCTCCGCTCCGCTCCTACCCTGAAAGTCTCGGGGGGATTCGTCAAGCGGGGGCTGAGAAAAAAGGGGGGTCCCAAAACGCATTTTCCCCATGCAATTTTCCGTAGGGACCTTTAGTCCAAGGTACAGCCCGACCGGCTGAACAGAATTACTTGAAATTTGGCAGAGAGGTAGTCCTCAGGTCAGGGATGTTCCTTTTGCAGGTCTGGTGTCAATCTGTTCAGTAGTTCCTGAGAAAATCAAAAGTAAAATTATATATATATGTGGGCGGAGCCTAACCACACATCTCATCCTGAGATCTGATTGGCTGTCAGCACTTCATCCAAGAAGTGTTGGCAGCCATCTTGGCACCAATATACATGATAGCACCTCATTAAAAAGCATTGCAGTTAATAGAAGGTTTTAAGACTTTAGTTACATTATAAATCATTTGTTGATGGTACCATACTCATTTTAGGAACTGTGGTATGTTCTCAGGTGATTTCACCATGTGAAAAAGCCTTCTGCTGGTATATCATGATTGAGAGAAAAATATTTTCTCCTGCTTTTCCCACAGAGGTTTGGAAGGTGATCTATAAGCTAAACTGAGAGCTTATTTTCTGTAAATTCACATTATCTTTCTCAGTCATGTGAGAATGAAGTCTGACATTCTCAGTAAAACATGTACATCCAACAAGGGCAGAGACTGTCAGTTGATTCCTTTGTGTTCTACTGCAGCTTCCCAGAGTGTTCCAAAGAACAGCTAGAGCGCTAACAGTCCTACGTATGATAAACATATGGCAGACCTGAAGCCATCTTGCTTAGATTAAAGTGGTAACTCTTAAAACATTTAATTTAAAAAGGAACAAAATGAGGGGGTTCATTTTTCCATAAAAAGTATGATTAGTGCTGCAGAAAGAAAAATTAGGGCACATTTTGAGTGACTTCTCAAATCCTCTTCTATTTCATTAAAAAATTCTGACATGCAGACTGAAACATGCACTTTCAATACCAGCAGCAGTTTTCCCTG
This sequence comes from Triturus cristatus, assembly GCF_964204655.1. Classification (NCBI taxonomy): domain Eukaryota; kingdom Metazoa; phylum Chordata; class Amphibia; order Caudata; family Salamandridae; genus Triturus; species Triturus cristatus. The sequence goes on along the minus strand of NC_140592.1, from coordinate 503,664,172 downwards.
GTGAGCAGTAGCTTTACTACAGTGATCTAATGAGCAAAAATAGTGCTAACATTCTGAATTTATGGCAAATGTGTGACACATCTGAATGCCTTCTTGATGGAATCAAACTAAAAAACTGAAAGTATTTCCTACTGAGGAGACTGCAGTAAGTGAGGAAATTAGGAAACTTCATAACAAATAAGTCTCCCAAGATGGCCACCAGAGACAAAAGAGCCCAAATGTAGCCCAAATATCACCCAGATGTAGCCCAAGTATAGCCCAATGACAGAATGTTCCAGAGTGTTCTTAAGAACAACTAGAGCGCTTACTGCCTTCATTATGACAAAAGTATGACACACCTGAAGCCATCTTGATTGGAATAAACTGGTAACACTTAAAACATTTAATTTAAAATTATGATTAATGCTGAAGAAAGAAAATGAGGGCACATTTTGAGTGACTTCTCAAATTCTCTTCTATTTCATTAAAAAATTCTGACATGCAGACTGAAACATGCACTTTTAATACCAGGAGCAGAGTTCCATGGTGAACAGTAGTTTTACTACAGTGATCTAATGAGCAACTAGAGTGCTAACATTCAGAATTTATGGCAAATGTGTGACATATCTGAATACCTTCATGATGGAATTAAAGTAAAAAACTGAAAGCATTTCCTACTGAGGAGACTGCAGTACATGAGGAAATTAGGAAACTTCAAAACAAATAAATCTCCCAAGATGGCCACCGGAGACAAAGGAGCCCAAATGTAGCCCAAAATCACCCAGATGTAGCCCAAATATAGCCCAATGACAGAAGTGTGAAAAACACTTATTATTTTGTGTTTTTGCAGTGTTATATAGTGCAGACTTGTCAGGTATTGGAGTGCTTTACATGAGCATTGGTTACATCACACAAGAACAAATTCATTTTGGTTGTAGACATGGGGAGACTAAGTGATTTGACCAGAATCACAGAATATCGAGCTGAAGCAGAAACTCCAACCTGGTTCCCCAGTTGCAAAGTCTGCAGTTCTGGAAGTAACACCACATCCTCTCCCCTAAGTGCAACATTTAATCAAGTGGTCAACTGGATAAAAAAACATAAAGATAACAAATAATTTAAAAGTGCTTTGTCGCTATTTGAAAACTCAGAAAATATGTCCTTATTTTAGTCTTTTAGTGCACTAACCATAATTTTGATGCCAATAAGACCCTCTCATATATGTAATTTCTAAAGGAAATGCTCTAGGTATTACAGTTTTGATTACATCAAGATGACGTCAGACGTTCCACACTTTTGTAATAAATATAGAATGTTAGCAATCTAGTTGTTCATTAGGATACTGTTGAGAGGCAGAGGCCAGGGGCACGGACTCTGAAAATTGAAGGGAGGTAGGAGGGTGCAAAGGCAACAATTTAACCACACTAAGCAGGCAGGAAGGGCCGTGGCAGCACAACAGACTATGGAGGGCAGTTGAAAGGGGGGCAGGGGCAACAAACCAACAATACAGGACTTGCAAGAGAGGCTGTGGCAATGTAATAGACCATTGTGGGCAGAAGGAAGAGGCAATGGTAGTACAACCATACATGCCAACAGACCCGATTCAGCCAGGAAAATCCAATGTTTTTAAGCTCAAATGGGCTTTATTTGATCTGTCTCCTGTCTACAATCTCCTCTTTTTCAATGTAACTCAAAGGGGAAAATCAATACCCCAGTTTTTTTTCAAAATCTCCCTCTTACCAAGTTCAAAATGTTCGCAAGTATGGTACATTGGATCATGGAAGGAAATGGGGTAGGGACATGGACTTGGATAACAGAGGACAGGAGGGACATGGAGAGGTGCACCAAACTGACCCTGCAGGGCAGGCATCAGGGTTTGCAGCAGCACAATACACCACACAGGGCATGCGGGACGGGAGTGCAGCACAACAATCCATAGAAAGAAAGAGGGAGGGGACAGGACCATGCACATGGACAACAGAGAACAGAGGGGCAAGAGGCAATGGTAGCTAGCTGACCATAATGGACAGACAGGAGAGAAAGCTGCAGCATAACAGACCATAAAGGGCAGGAGGGACGGATCAGGGGCATTACAATGGAACAGACAAGCCAGGAGGGAGGGAGTAGGGGTCTGCACATGTAAACAGAGGGCTGGGGGCAAGGGGGCAGGGCAGGAGCAGCAAGATAGCCATGGAGGTTAGGCAGGATGGGCACTAGAAGCAAGACACACCATGAAGAGCAACACTGAGACTGTGATGGCATACACACAGACCATGGAGGGAAGGTGGGAGGGGGTCAGGGGCAGCTAACTGACCACACAGGGAAGGTGGGAGGGACCATGGCAGCACAGAAGACCATGCATGGCAAGTGGGAGGGTTAGTGGCAGCACAATGGCTATGATGGGCAAGAAGGAGGGTGCAGGGGCATGCACAAAGGACGATGGAGGATAGAAGGGAGGGTCAAGAAAGTTCAGGGGAAGGGGCCTCACAACAGACCGCACGGGGCAGGCAGGAGGAGCAGTTGCAGCACAACAGACCAGGGAGGGCAGAAGGGTGTGGCAGTACAATGGACCATGTAGGACAGGAGGAAGAGGATAGGGGCATGGCATGTGGACAGGCAGGGTGGAGGTGGCAGGGACAGGTTACAGTCATCTGACAATGCTAGGCAGGTGGGAGGGGAGTGGCAGCTCAACAGAACACTCAGAGTAGATAGGAGTGGCAGGTCCATGGAACATGGTGGGCAAAAAGGATGGAGCAGGGACATGCACAAAGACATCGGAGGGCAGGGGGAAGGAGAATAGGGGCAGCAAGCTAAGCACAGAGTTTAAGCAGGAGGTCAATGATGGGGCATAGAATTGGGCAATGGAGGGCAGGAGGAGTGGACTGGTACATCATACTAAATTGAGGGCAGTGGCAGCACATCAGACCATGCATGGCAGGAGGGAGGAGGCTAGTCCATGGATTCACACAACAGAGGATAGGGAGGATAGGGAGGAGGGGGATGGGGCAGCAAGCTAACTGTTCAGAGAAGGCGGGTATTAGGAACTTTATTGTTTTTAAAACGTGTGTCTGTGCGAACTACTTAAAATATGAACAAGTATGCAGCATAATCTCACTTTTATTCAGGAAGAAGAGGACGTTTGTGACTGTGACTCCGGGCTCACTTGGCAGAAACACACCCTTACCCTCCACCCCCTATCGCAAAATGTAATGCCCGTGAAAAGGGTAGGTGAACACAGTGTTATATAGAACATAGTCCTGAGAGCACGATTGAAAATGAAAACTAGATATAGTGTATGGTATAAACTATGCACCAAAAAGTGTGATATAAGATAAACCGGCGTGAAATATAATATGCAATACATTGCGCGCAATTACAGATTCATTGGAGAGCGCGAGTTAGCACAGGCACTAGCGCGTGCTATGCGATATGCGCCTTGGAGTGTAATATGCACAGGGCAGTGTTGTGTCATTGAGATGTCATCAGTGATGTCATGAGTGATGTCACTGACCATGTCATGAGTGATGTAATATGTGACATCATCAGCAGTGCATTGCGGGCGCGCACGTTATAGTTAGCTGAACTAACTATAACGGGGGAATTTCAATGGTTTTGTACAAGTGAAAAGTCCAGCTAACTATAACACCCCTGAAACCTATGGTTTTTTCAGTGAATTTCTGAGGTTTTTTAAATGCTAATTCCTAACTATAACGTGCCTGAAACCTATGGTTTTTTCTGTGAATATATATATAAACGAATACTTCCTTTTCAGAGAGGAAAGTCGACGCCTTGTCTGTTGCGCAAAATTGTTTTATTTCGTCAGCTAAAGCGTTAAACGCGTTTTGCCTGCCCTGCAGGCTTGTTCACTAACAATTAGCATAAAGTTTTTCAGCCATTTTAAACAATCAGTGACTACGTGATACGTGTAGAACTACTCAACCATAAAAAGTGATAACAGACTAGTAGTTCAGTGCAGATTAAACAGTGTACGCAGCTCAGGGTTAAAATTGTAAACAGTTAATATGTTATAAAACAGTTTGATGCATTGAAATCACTTATAATGCTTCACGTAATGGCTGTTCTGAAATTTGTAAACATTATTAAACTTAATCCACAATTTAATAAAAAAATGAATTAAAGAGATTCGAACCCTGGTCGATGAAGAACATTGATTGCAAGTACAGACACCGCCCCAGTGGGCTAATCAATGGTCACAATAAACCTGACTGATAAAAAAGCAGTACTAAGGAACCAAGATTCAAGTAATCCAGCCCAAGTGGGCAAAATTGACACTGTTCTGAGCCCTTGAGCAGACTCGCCTTGTCTTCTACTGCATTGCACTAGTCTATATAAAGTGCTTGTGCTAGATTTAAAATAAGTTCTAAAAACTTTACATACAGTACATGTTAAAATCAGAGTAGGGAGTAGAGCGGTAATGACTTCATAGATGTGTATGAAAGTCTTCCTCAATGTTAAGACCTTCATGGATTTTGGTATTGAGTCGGATGATATAATTTGATTCCAATTTTCTCAATTTTTTGACTCGATCAGCTCCCCTTACGCTCATTGGGACTGCATCGATTACGTAATACTCAAATCCCTTGATATTTCTGTCATGGTACTGATCAAAGTGTCTTGCCACGGGGTAGGTTTTATCCCCATTTTTAATGGGCCTTAGGTGCTGTAAGATTCGCTCATGCACAGGAAGGATCACAGCAAAATCGGTCCTGCAGGAGTATTGTCCCTTAATCTTGTTTGCCTAAGACGAAAGGCCTCCCACAAAGGTGGAAGTATTCTTACCATGGATACAAGCTTTACATTTTGCACATTTGGAAAATCCTTCCTTTCTTCTAAGCCAATTTTTTGACATTTGACCCTGCGTCGCTGGCAGCATATTGCTGACCAATGATTGCTTGAGCGACTTAGCTTTCCTGAAGGTTATTTGTGGTTTGCGCCCCACAAATTTCTGAAGTATAGGGTCATTGGTAATAATATGCCAGTGCTTTTGCAAAATCTTACGCAAACTGCCCTCTTGGGTGTTATAGCTGGTAATTAATCTACACTGGTCCTCACTGTTATTGACTTGCATGCCTGATTGCTTTTCACGGCTAAAGAGTATTTCCTCCCTCGATTTCTTTCGAGCTTTCCAAATAGCTGTATTTACCCAGGCCGGGGGATAACCTCGAGCTGCAAAGCGGCCCTTTAGACATCTTAGTTCTGCATTTAAGTCTTCAGTGTTACTACAATTCCTCATAGCCCTCAGGCATTCGCCATAGGGGATACTTCTTACTAAATTCTTAGGATGGAAGCTAGTGGCAGGCAGCAGGGTATTTCCATCTGTAGCTTTGCGGTAGAGTTTTGTTTCCAATTTATCATTTTTGATATATACAGTCACATCCAGAAAACTAACATTGGTCTTACTAATGTCATGTGTCAGCTTTAAATTAAGGTCATTGACCTGCAATCTATTGACAAAATCTCTAGCACTCTCCTCGGAGCCCTTCCATACGACAAAGAGATTGTCAATGTAGCGGCACCAAAACATCACATTATCTTGCCATTCTTTTGGAAACTGAGATGGGACCACCTGCTCCTCCCACCAGCCCATATGCAAATTCGCATAGCTGGGGGCGAAGCAGGTGCCCATCGCAGTCCCACATACTTGGTGAAACAATTCTCCGTTGAATAAAAAATAATTGATACTAAGGCAGGTAGAAATCATTGTCAGTAACATCTGAGTATGATGCCATAACTGCAGAGACCTCTCTCCCAAATAGTACTTAATAGCATTAAGACCATCTGAATGCCTAATGCTTGTATACAGGGTTGTCGCATCAATTGACATCAATAGAAAATCAGATTCCCACGGTATATCGTAGATTTTACGCAAAAAGTCACCCGTATCTTGGATAAAGGACGGGAGCTTTTTTACCAAGGGAGCTAAAAAATAATCAACATATTTCGAGGTGTTTTCAAGGGCACTGGCAATAGCCGATATAATTGGCCTACCCGGGGGGTTCTCAATGTTCTTGTGCACCTTTGGTATTAGATACAAAACAGGTATTGTTGGATTATTGATTTTCAAGAATAACATTTCATCATTACTGATTAGTCCATGCCTATACCAATCCAACTGTGGTAAATAATTTAATTACCGGGACTTAATTTGATACAGAAACATAATAAAATAGCTCAGTAAATAAGAGGCAGAATCCGTGGTATTAGAGGTTCGGAATGGGCTTTATTCCAGTGGTCGATTATAATCGGTTGCTCCAGGTTCCATCACCACGAAGGTTCAGGAAGTGAAGTACACACGTTATTGACAATCAATTACTTTTATACAATAGGCATTACAGTGAGGCCAATACAAGAGGCGTAACAATTGATAGTGGTGATAATATATTCATACGTAGCAAAAATAGGCGTAACTGGGAGTGATGAAAGAACGTCATCAGATGTGATGTCATAAGAGGGTGGTTACATGAAAGAATTTCGCAATGTCAGCAGAAATACTTGGCAGATATGCGCGCGCAGCAGTATGACGTGTGATTGACGTGCAACTAGGGGGTGAAGGGGACTTGACATTTAGCTCTACATGTGGCGACAGAAGTCTGGAGGGTCAAGTCAACCTAATCCCAAATCATATCTAACATCCTATGTTTAAAGAACTATGTTATCCAAAAGAGAGGTCTCTTAGAGTAGAATCTTATTCTATACTGACTATACTGACTGTTAGTGCGTGTACAAGCGTCTAAGTGTCTACACTAGATGCGAGGGCGGAATCTTCCATAGTAACAGGGCTATGAATTACTTGCATGAAGACAGAGAAACCGGGCCTTTGCTCGGTAGCTGGCAGAATGTTTACTTAAGCTACTAGACAGGAATGCATTGGGCCGGGAGCGGAGCAGATAATTTTCGAAGGTGAAATACAGTTCTTGGCAGGCAGCAAGCTGATGTCAGGCTTCGTGAGCCGCGCAGAGAATGAGACAAAGTTCATGGTCACAGATGCAGGCTCAGACTGGAGCTTTCAGAGACAGAAGGCAAGAAGAGTTCGATGACAGAATCAGGGCCTACTTGCCTGGACTGTAAAAATGGCATAAGTGAACCATATAAAGGCGGTGGCCTTTCATACTTAGGAATGGAATATCCGGCCTATTCATGGCGGATCTGACAGAGGACATGTTAACGGTGGACGCACATGTATTTGCGTCTTCATAACTGGAACTGGAGGGAACATACATGTACTTGTAACATGCACATAGAACCGTTGGGGTCCAAGATAGGGGACATAACTGACCAGAAAAATCCATATTTCCACATTCCCTCCTTGTCCCCTACTTGCCCGTCAAGAGATATCAATCTTCATTAATCCATTGATCTGTTCATATAGCATCATTTGTTCTTCTTTCTTCTTCCGGGATCTTGAATGAAAATCTTGATGTGGAATGCACGATGTGGCACACAGACCACAAATCGCTGGTCCACATTGCAGGCATAGACAGCAACTGAATAGTATGAGAAGGCCAATACCTAGGAAAGATAGGACCTTCCATCCAAAGGTAGATAATACACTCCAAAACCAACCGGACCAAGTCCAGGTGCCTGGATTCTGGTGTATCTGGCTTACAATCTTATGCAGACGAGTTATGGCTTTATATACAGATGGCGAATTTTCTGGTATGAAAATACAACAGCTTGATCCGATGACCCTACAAGCTCCGCCCCTATCGGCTAGGATGACGTCAAGGACAAGACGATTTTGAAGCACAACAATCCGCATAGCAGACTGCTCTTCTGTTAAATTGCCTAAGGCGGAAATAGTTTCGTTCACTACTGCTTCAAGGGTTCTAGTTAATCTACGTATCAGCTTACTATTAGTAACGGTACCTATATAGGGAAAGAGACCTTTATTGAAATCTGTGTATTTTTCCCATGCTGTTTCAGTGTAATCGACTATCGGGAGATCTCTCCTTACTCTATTATATACTAAATGAATATTTCTGTGATAATCAGCAGGAGCTAGAAAAACAGGTGGCAAAAGGAATCCAATATAGCAAGTACCATCCCAATCTAGAGGTAAACGTACATATGCCGTCTGACCACATATGAAATAGGAATGGCGGGAAGCTCTAAATGTAGACTTGCCTTGATCACTAAATTCTACTACAGTGGTGCATTTACTATGGCCCATGTGTATGGAACCATTCTTTCTTATACATAATTCACCTTTTACTGGAAATATTGGCATAGCGGGCAAAATTGAAGTAGCTTCTGATTCGACATTTAGGATCATAAGATTGAGCGTAAAATTACCTAATCCATACACTTCATTTTCTAGATCAGTTCCTGTTCTCTGGGGAAGTCCCTCCTTGTTAGGGTGGCAGACTTTAAGCAAAACTAAGTTCAAATTTCCCCATACCCAGTTATCTTGATAAACTGCAGAATTCGAATCTAGAGAATTAATTAAACTAAACCATGCTCCACAGGAGCCGTTGTGTGTGAACGGGTATGGAAAGAGAGGCAGAATTCCTTTATAATTCTGATAGGGAGGGAGTCGGCCACATATCCAACAATTTGTAGCATTGCTAACCTGATGGGAATGATGCAACATACTAATAAACGTGTTATTGCGCAGTGCAAATCTATAAGACAACTCAAGCGGAGGTAATTCACTAAAAGAATGTTCAGCAGTAACATTGTAAACATGTCTAGAAATAGGATAATATATGTGCAACAATATACTTGCAGTAATTATTAAAAGACTTGAGAAAAACAAAATTAATAACGTCACTATGCAATGACTACGCAGTGATTTACAGTACGCCTGTCGTTTCAACATTTTTCGGGTGCTTTCTCTATTCAGGTCCAAGGGATACATGTCAGAGACAATTCAACCGCTTCACCTTGGAGAGGACTTAAACAATCAAATTGCTCGACTGATTGGGCCTGAGCTTTAATTTATAATGTTCGGAATCACTTTTTTCCACAAAAGGAAGTTTTGAGTCAATGGGTGAAGACACACAAGGTGTGGTATTCACATCTGATTTTAGTCCATGAAATTTCTTGATATGACTTGAATGAATCCATCCTTTTCTGCCTTCGATCTTTACGGCTGTTCTTGTGGTGAGCAACACCAGCTGAGGTGACCTCCACCTAGGTTCCAGCTGCGTCTTTCGATCAAAGTTCCTCACGAGGACCAAGTCTCCCGGAACCACGTCATGGGGTTTCACCTCAGTGTTGTCAGGAAAAGCTGCAGCTACCTGTGAACGACAAGATTGTAGTGCAGACATCAAGGAAGCCAAGTAATCTGTCAGCATGTTACAGTCAATATCAGTTATTTTGCGTGGTATAGGCGTCCCCCACATATTTGGTGGTCTGCCGAAGATCACTTCATACGGGGATAGCCCTGTTCGAGAGTGTGCTACCATTCTTGTGTAAAAGAGTGCAACTGGTAATGCTACTACCCAGTCGACACCTTTTTCTCTGCATATTTTGGATAATCTTATTTTCAGAGTCTGATTATGTCTTTCTACGAGACCTGCTGCTTCGGGGTGTCGGACACAGTGGAATTTCCACTGATAGCCTAACAAAAGTGAAACGTGTTTCATTAATTCGGATGAGAACGGCTGGCCGTTATCTGAGTGAACAACACGTGGTAAACCGTATCGTGGGAAGAATTCTCGAACCAACTGTTTGGCAGTAGTCGGGGCAGTGTAATCTGAAACCGGGTATGCCTCCGTCCAACGGGAAAGAGCACACACAACTACGAGAACATATTTGAATCCTCTACATCGTTCCATCTGGATATAATCCATCTGGAGGACTTCAAAAGGATGATCAGGAGGATGAAATCCACCCTGTTCTACGGGAACGCTTTTTCCTGGGTTGAACTGGCAACAGATCAGACAGGTACGAACTTTTTGTTTGGCTGCAGCTCGTAAATGTTTATTAAACCAAATGTGTTGAATGCTATCTAGCATAGCTTTTTCTCCTAGATGTGCTGGACTATGTACAGTGTTAATTATAACTTGGACCATTGAATCAGGAAGGAACCACACAGACTTTTCCTTCATCATCCATCCTTGATCGGTTTGGATCCCTCCTAATTCAGTCCATTTCTTTATTTCGTCTGGTGTAGCATGTGTCTGTATGTCAATTACGTCAAGAGTAGGATCTTTAACCGTCATACAATGTGTTGGCGTCGGGACTATTGTCTTTGTCATGTCGGATGTTTGAGTTTGAGCAGTCTGTTTAGCTGTTCTATCAGCTAAATCATTGCCTTGAGAAATGATATCAGTAACTTTCGTATGTGCTTTGCATTTCATAATCGATATTGCAATGGGTAAATGTATTGCATCTAATAAAGCATGAATGAGGGGTCCGTGCTGAATGTGGCCACCGTGAGAAGTTAAATAACCTCTCTCTCGCCACAGTACGCCGAAATCATGGACGACTCCGAATGCATAACGTGAATCTGTGTATATGTTGACTTTTTTATTTGTGGCTTGAATACAGGCTTGTGTCAGAGCGACGAGCTCTGCTGCTTGAGCAGACAAGGTATTTATGCAATTTGTTTCAATGATTTCAGTGTCTGTTGTGACTGCGTAAGCGGCCACTAGTTCTCCTGTACCTTTTCTCATACATGAACCATCTACATACAACGTCAGGTCTGGGTCTGATAATGGGACATCGGTTAAATCTTGTCTGGGTTTCGTCGTGATTGTAATAACTTCAATACAGTCATGGGCTAGTGGGTCTGTTCCATTCACAGGTAAAAGTGTGGCAGGATTCAATGTGTTACAACGTCTGATTTCTATATGTGGCTGAAACAGTGTTAGTTCATACCCTGTAAGTCTTGCTATAGTCAAATGTTGTGTTTGTGTTCGATTCACAAGAACCTCCACTGCATGTGGTACTTGTACTGTCAATGGATGTCCTAACACTATGGCATCGCTTTGTCTGATTGCTAAAGCTGTCGCTGCCACTGATTTCAGGCACGCAGGCAGAGCCTGAGCTACGGGATCTAATGTACTAGAAAAATAAGCACATGGTTTGTGTGCTCCTGCTTGTTCCTGTGTGAGTACTGACAAGGCAGTACCTTCGCGTTCTGTAATAAAGAGTGTAAACTGTTTACTGTAACATGGTGTTGCTAAAACAGGTGCTTGGCATAGAGCTTTCTTTAAGCTTTCAAAAGCTTGTGTATGTTCCTGAGTCCAAGGGAGAACAGTCGATGTGGCTGCCTCCTGTGTTGTCAACTGAATGAGTGGTTTTGCCAGAAATGCATACTGAGGGATCCACTGCCTACAATATGAAGTGAGGCCTATGAAAGCCCGTACCTCCTTTTGTGTCTTGGGTATTGGCATGTTAGCTATTAACTGAATGCGGTCGGGTGTAAGCTGCCTTCCCTCCTTGGACAGCGAGTGTCCAAGATAAACAACTCGCTGGACACAGAATTGCAGCTTAGAAGGGGACACCTTGTGCCCCTTTTCGGCTAGAAATTGTAAAACTGTCAGTGATGCTTTCTCACAGTCGGGTTCGCTTCTAGCGGTGATCAGCAGATCATCGACATATTGAAGCAAGGCAGTGTTAACTGGCATGTGGATACTGTCGAGTTCTCGTTTCAGTGCTTGGCTATAGATGCTGGGGCTTTCTGTAAATCCTTGAGGTGCGCGTGAGAATTTAAAGCTACGTCCATTTAAACTAAATCCGAACAAATATTGGCTTTCCGGATCTATTGGGACGCTGAAAAAGGCATTTTTGAGATCAATTACAGTAAAGAATGTTGCTTCGGAATCAATAGCTGTCAGTAATGATGAGATATCGGGGACCACAGGGAATTGTGGCACAATGCACTTGTTTAATTCGCGCAGATCAATAACCAATCGGTATACTGGCGGGGCCTTCGGATCTGTTCGTTTGAGAATCGGAATTATCGGTGAATTACATACATTGGAGTCTGTTTCTACAACCACTCCTTGGGCAATGAGTTCGTCAATGATTTGCAGTAAAGCCACTACAGCATCTGGTGGTAACTTGTATTGTCGCATTCGTGGTAGTACCACTCCTGCCTTTAGTGTAACTCGATATGGTGTAATATTCATGCAACCAACATCAGTAGGGCCTTGTGCCCATAGATGTGTAGGTAAAGTCTGCAACCGGGGATCCATGTCTCTAGACACATAATGACCTTTAAAATCACGTAAAAACAATCTTACTCCTTCCGGAGAACAACATATTATAGCTCCTAGAGCTTTCAATGTCTTTATTCCTAACAGGTTTTCAGGACATGATTTAGTAAGCAATAAATCTGTAGTTCGGGTCAAAGGTCCTATCGTAAGTGGAAGAGGTTGTGACACTTCATTAACAATAGGTTTTCCTGAAAAACCAAGGGAAATATTCTGTGAGCCTGAGAGGGGTGCCCCTGGAACTTCACTACGTTTTATAGTTGTTCGACTTGCCCCTGTATCGAGTAAAAATTTTCTGTCTTGGCCTAATAATTCACTATGTACATAAGGTCCTTCTTGATCTACAGGGATCTCGATAAGGGGTAAGTCCACTTCCCTCTCTAGGCTGGTTCATGCATATCGTTGATAATCAGGATAGTCATACTGTGCGGTCTGGTACAGTTGTCGTGTCGTGGTTTGCGTGGCAGCAACAGGCAGCGCTGGTGCAGCTGGCACAAACTGTATAGTCTGTTGTGGAGCTGGCATGGACTGAGCATGCTGCAAGGCTCCTTGTTCATTCTGATCTTGTCTAAGTGGCCGTGGTCTTTCTTTTGTAATACCCGTGGCGATATTACGCTTCAGGACTGGACAATCGTGTACATGATGACCTAGTTGTTTACAATAGTTGCGTGTCCCTTTTACAGGTCCTGCTAAATCGCCAGAATGTGTCGTACCCTTTTTATGTCCTTCAGCTGGAACTGTCTGGGAGACTAGCATTTTCATTTTCGTGTCTTTCATGCGTCTTTGTTCATGATCTTGTTCCTCTCTAATTCTATTGTGATGATACTGTAACATTTGTAACATTTGTGATGGAGTGTTACCTTGCCAGGTACTCTCGAATTTTAATACTCTATTCTTCACTTGGGGCAAGGAATTTTCAACTAATTTTGTCACAAACAGATGTGGGTAGGACTCGCTACTTGCTTTTATACCACTATTTATACCAAAACATTTTTCGAATCGGGCATAGAAATCACTAGTGTCTTCATCTTGCTTTTGTTTACAGGCTGAAATTGCACCCCAGTCTTCCTTTTTCGTGGTTAATAAACGTGGCAGTACCTGGACTAATAAACCTGGCAGTGCTTTAGTTTTGTCCCCAAGCCCCGAACCTGGACCTCGGGCCTTTTCTTCATTTTCTAATGCTGTCCAATCTATCTTTTGGTCTCCCACCTCCCACTCTTTTTCCTTGAGTTTTTCATAAATGCCAGCAGGCATTAATACCTTTAATATTGTCATAATGTCGGGATAGGTATACTCTCCCATGAGTAACATGTCTTTAATTTCTCGGTGGAAACCCGCTGGGTCCTTGTCATGACTGGGTACCACTTTCTTCATTTCCAACAATTCTATTTTCGATATGGGCGTATATACATATACACGTTTAAACTCATTGTCCTCGCCCTTTATTGGGTGCACTTCTCGTAAGGGATTCTGTCTGTCCATGTAATACGTGGTTCTTTCTTTGATGGGCAGTGAGACATGTTCTGGGCATATAAAAAGAATGTACTGCTTTCTTGATTCTAGTATTTCTTTAATTAGCTTAGTACCTGAACCTCTCCATCTATTCGTGAGTAATTCGGTCAATATATCAGGTAAGGGACCAGGATCTGAATGTTGGCTTTTATATAGTATAAGAAGTTGTTGAATCATATAAATCCCAGCTAAACGCTGTTCATCTGGGGTGAGATTCAAAAATGTGTGTGCTACTGTATCATCACTATACTTCCCGGGACTGTCAACCCAATGGACAGCTGACCTGGCTAATTCTTGTTCATCCATAGAATCGAGAAAATGATAACCCCTTCGTTCTCAGAGTAATTTATCAGCTGCTTGGAATGAATGCTCGTTAGACCTTATATTTATTATTGGTGTTTGAAAATTCCTGTTATTTTCTAGACATATCGGACGTATCGGATCAGTAGGACATCTAGTACTATTACAAGATCTTCCTCTACCTACATAGGCTATAGTTTCTGACTGTCCTGTGGGCAGTCCTGATGCTTCTTCCTCGCTTTGTTCGAACTGGTCTACCGCTAATCTTTCTTCGTGTAGGCGTTCTATTTCTTTACGGATCTTTCGGCACATGGCTATTATACAGTTTTGCTTATCATGTCTCCCTTCTGATATATTCTGGCTCCATCTGGTAAGAATCTGCATTGCTTCCGGGTCTACCCCCGGTCGGTCTTGATTTCTGATCACACAATTTATGAGGAAACGCAACAGTTCCCCCTGTATTTCCACTTTCTGGTATTCCATAGCTCTGTTAATACATTCAGAATCTCGCCCGGTTTGGACAAAATGGTATATATTATCTAGATGTGCAGTCATTCCTGGTAATTTCCCTAAATACACTGCGGCTCGTCTGATACGTAATGATGCTAGGGTCATTTCGTCCTCTTTTCCGGGCATAGGGTCATATCTACAATCTATAAGAAGTTCCTTAAGCGTACGGGCATTTATGAGTTTAGGGGTACGTGAATGTGCTGACTCTTGAAAGGTAAGTTTATTTATTCTAGGTGGCGTAGAAAAGATATTGGTAGCACCTCCGGTAGCCCCGTCTGGGGTATCGGGTGTGAAAGGATTCGTAGAACGTGATACAGCAACTATAGGTGTGGATACAGCTATAGAAGTAGCTGTAGGAACAGATGTAGAAACAGATGTGCTTGCCGGAACTTGTGTCAGAACTTGTTGCTGTAGGGATACGGGTACTGGATCTTGGCGTTGAACCTCCCTGGCAGGCGGTCTATGTGGGGCGGGATTAGCATACTCGGGAGCTGCGTCATCTAAATATGAGGAAAGAAAAACATCTTCTGCGGTTCTAGGATGCCCCTTAGGATGTACCTTTATTGGAAATAATGGGGTTGGCAAGTCTTTTGGTATCCCTGGAGTAGCCTTAGGTAATCCTTCGGCCAGAAGGGGATACATACCATTCATAAGGGCATTTCTTTGTCTGTCTACTTGTTCTGATTTCACTCGTGCACCTTCTTCAATTAATAGATTTTCTCGGACTTCATTGGAATTCTCTTTACTCTTCTCTTCCTGTCTACGTGCTTTTTCTGTACGTCTATATGATTCTTTACGCCATAATTCAATGGCGTCTTTCTGTGATTGTCTAGCTTTCTTTTTCCATAATTCTTCCTCTACTTTCACGATGCACTCTGCATCCCAGGTCCCCGCTACGGGCCACCTCTGACTTTCTGGTAATTCCTTAGTGTAGTCTACCCATAAATCAAGAAATAATATAGCATCTAAGCCGTGTTTATGATACATGAAGTACCCTGGAGTGTCCCTAGGAGGAATAGGAACAGCTTCTTCGAGTACCCCTTTTCTAGTTGTGATCTGTCTTAATTTCGAAAAGAGCGGCATATTGAGAACTGATCTGATACTTGATCTTGAACAAACTTAATACAGTAATCACAATAATGGACAGTCATTCATACCACAATATGCAGAATGTACAAAAAAACATTTAACATTTAACATTTAACTGAGCAACGATAATGATGACGATCTAAAGAAAACTTAATCACTAAACATAATACTCGACTTGAACTGAATTATTCTGAATTTATATACCTGATATACTAGATATACTGCTAAACAGTACAGATGCACTGCTGAAACAGTGCAGACCGGATTTGTGTACCCAAACCCGTCTGGACCGGCACAACTTATGTGCACGCCAGAACGCCTCCCCAGTAATGGTACTCACCGGGTAGCTCGGAAACGGAAGGCCTCAGAAACTGGACTGAACTTGAACCGGACTGGACTCGACTCGAACGCTTCGGACACTGGACTCGACTTGGGACTTTGGAAACTGGTGGGCCTCCGTATACCTCGGATCTTGCTCTCTCAGCTAGGCTCTGGTCGGGATACTTCGCACTTCTCACCGCCTCGTCTGGGTGTTGATCGCAGCCTCAGTCGCCCCCGCTTGACCGGAGGGAGATACAGGAAATCCTGCTGGTACGCGTTATTGTCCGTCCAGCTGTGGCAGGAGACCGGGCCTGCAACGCACCGCCGGCGCGTGAGATGAGAAAGTGTCCCTATTCGGGCGCCATTCATGTGGTAAATAATTTAATTACCGGGACTTAATTTGATACAGAAACATAATAAAATAGCTCAGTAAATAAGAGGCAGAATCCGTGGTATTAGAGGTTCGGAATGGGCTTTATTCCAGTGGTCGATTATAATCGGTTGCTCCAGGTTCCATCACCACGAAGGTTCAGGAAGTGAAGTACACACGTTATTGACAATCAATTACTTTTATACAATAGGCATTACAGTGAGGCCAAAACAAGAGGCGTAACAATTGATAGTGGTGATAATATATTCATACGTAGCAAAAATAGGCGTAACTGGGAGTGATGAAAGAACGTCATCAGATGTGATGTCATAAGAGGGTGGTTACATGAAAGAATTTCGCAATGTCAGCAGAAATACTTGGCAGATATGCGCGCGCAGCAGTATGACGTGTGATTGACGTGCAACTAGGGGGTGAAGGGGACTTGACATTTAGCTCTACATGTGGCGACAGAAGTCTGGAGGGTCAAGTCAACCTAATCCCAAATCATATCTAACATCCTATGTTTAAAGAACTATGTTATCCAAAAGAGAGGTCTCTTAGAGTAGAATCCTATTCTATACTGACTATACTGACTGTTAGTGCGTGTACAAGCGTCTAAGTGTCTACACTAGATGCGAGGGCGGAATCTTCCATAGTAACAGGGCTATGAATTACTTGCATGAAGACAGAGAAACCGGGCCTTTGCTCGGTAGCTGGCAGAATGTTTACTTAAGCTACTAGACAGGAATGCATTGGGCCGGGAGCGGAGCAGATAATTTTCGAAGGTGAAATACAGTTCTTGGCAGGCAGCAAGCTGATGTCAGGCTTCGTGAGCCGCGCAGAGAATGAGACAAAGTTCATGGTCACAGATGCAGGCTCAGACTGGAGCTTTCAGAGACAGAAGGCAAGAAGAGTTCGATGACAGAATCAGGGCCTACTTGCCTGGACTGTAAAAATGGCATAAGTGAACCATATAAAGGCGGTGGCCTTTCATACTTAGGAATGGAATATCCGGCCTATTCATGGCGGATCTGACAGAGGACATGTTAACGGTGGACGCACATGTATTTGCGTCTTCATAACTGGAACTGGAGGGAACATACATGTACTTGTAACATGCACATAGAACCGTTGGGGTCCAAGATAGGGGACATAACTGACCAGAAAAATCCATATTTCCACACAACAGTGAATCATTATACTTATCATGACTTACAATCATTATTTCCTTGCTCACTCTCACATAATTTGATTTATTATTGAGCTGCTTGTATGCTTCTTTGAGGTACTGATCTTTACCCCATAGCACCAAATTCCCCCCTTTGTCAGCATCGCGTACAATACATGTATCATTGTTTGTCAGTTTTTGACTAAAGCATGGTACTCTTTATCACGCGGGGTAAATGCTTGCTTCTTCATCTTTAGTGTGAGGCATAGATTTTTTACATCATTAACCACTAGGTCATTGTACTCATCTACGGAATCCCTGCTAGTCAGTGGTGTAAATTTGGATTTCAACTTGAAACTGGTGGGTGCACTCTGTTCTATGTTCAAGTTCTCATTATGGGCTAGACTGAGTGCCTGCTGCAAAGTATTAGGCATTTCCTGCGATGAATGTGCACCTTGACTGATATCATTGTCCAAGTCAGCCATTACCATCATAAGGTTCATATCATCAACTGCTAATTCAGCAGGTTCATCAACTACTGATCCTCTCCTTGGTCCAGCCGGACGTTTGGGAGCAACTGCAAAGAATTTCTTCAAGTTCAGCGTTCTGGTGAACTTAAAAATGTCCACTCTAGTTTGTACATAGTCGATGTCTGCTTTGGGACAGTAGGATAAGCCCAATTTAAGAATGTTTTGTTCCTTATCAGATAGCACAGTGTCCGTTAGATTAATGACTGTGGCAGCCTTACTCTGGTCTACTTGTTGGTTTTCATTGTCTTCTTGTTGCTGCTGCTTGAATTGCTTTGCCCCTTTGCGCAGTCGCTTCCTCTGCCTCTTCCTCTTGGAGGCCTTGCATTTACCGGGGGGCGTGGACGTAGTTTGAATCATCTTTCCTTCCTTAAAAAATCAAATTCATCAATGACTGATGGGATTGATACTCCAGTACTCGGCCCTTCCTCCAA
The DNA here is from genome assembly GCF_964204655.1 of Triturus cristatus. Taxonomy (NCBI): domain Eukaryota; kingdom Metazoa; phylum Chordata; class Amphibia; order Caudata; family Salamandridae; genus Triturus; species Triturus cristatus. The sequence goes on along the minus strand of NC_140592.1, from coordinate 503,645,777 downwards.
GTCAGTATCCAATTCAGAACTCTGCAGACTACTTAGATCAGACTGCTGGTCTTGTCTGCTTCCACTGGCAACATTGAGTCTTTGTTTCCGCATGTTATCAAACTTTTTTGCAAAGGTGTAGATCTGACCCCGGTCGTAATCGATTTTGTCGCGCAGAAAGTTTTGCGCCTTCCTCTCCTTAATTGTGCTTTCCAGCTTGGTCAGGCGATCTTTCATTCCCGCCATAAATTTGGTGATCACGTCCTGGTCTACTTCTTTATCTAACATTTGCACGATCTGATCGATTTCCCTCAGTATCTTGACACGGTCAATGTCTGCGTACTTGACAAGGATTGATAGCATTCTGCTGGAAGCATCTTGGTTGTTGTCCGCCCATTCCCTTAGCATGTTGGGATTGGGATCTTCATATGTGGGTGCCACCAGGATCCTAAGTCCTCTAGGGATCCTCTTAACTTCCAGATAACGCTGTAGTGATTTGGATTCCCACCATTTGGACAACTCCGAACGTTTCAACTTCTCCAGTCTTCTCAGTCTTGCCATTACATCAGAGACTTTGGCATTACCCACCGGAGCAGAGCTCGTATGAGCGACAGTCACAATATCATTGAATATCGAAAGCGCCGCCTCCTCCCTCTCCTGAAATTCTGTAGCTGACATTATATATCGATTGGTGTAATTGGATTAATCCTAGCGCACAGAACCGCCAGTGTCCGCATTACTTGAAACTTGGTTCCGTAGTTCTGCTTTTTGATCAGTCAGGTTTATTGTGACCATTGATTAGCCCACTGGGGCGGTGTCTGTACTTGCAATCAATGTTCTTCATCGACCAGGCTTCGAATCTCTTTAATTCATTTTTTTATTAAATTGTGGATTAAGTTTAATAATGTTTACAAATTTCAGAACAGCCATTATGTGAAGCATTATAAGTGATTTCAATGCTTAGAACTGTTTTATAACATATTAACTGTTTACAATTTTAACCCTGAGCTGCGTACACTGTTTAATCTGCACTGAACTACTAGTCTGTTTTCACTTTTTATGGTTGAGTAGTTCTACACGTATCACGTAGTCACTGATTGTTTAAAATGGCTGAAAAACTTTATGCTAATTGTTAGTGAACAAGCCTGCAGGGCAGGCGAAACGCGTTTAACGTTTTAGCTGACGAAATAAAACAATTTTGCGCAACAGACAAGGCGTCGACTTTCCTCTCTGAAAAGGAAGTATTCGTTAATATTTTCGGGCCGTGCTTTGGAGGTCTGTTCGTCGACACGCCCTCTGGTCTGGAGGTGGTGGGCATACCGAAGCATTTGGAGGAGCAATATATATATATATATATACATATATATATATATATATATATATATATATATATATTCACCGAAAAAAACATAGCTTTCAGGGGCTTTATAGTTAGCTGGACATTTCCCTCGCACAAAACCCTAGAAATTCCCCCGTTATAGTTAGTTCAGCTAACTATAACTCGCGCTCCCGCAATGCACTGCTGATGACTTCACATATTACATCACTCATGACATGCTCAGTGACATCACTGATGACATCACTGATGACATCTCAAATGACATCCTTGATGACATCACTGATGACGTCATCCAGTGACTGTGTGTTTCTGTAAAGTTTAAATATGTTTAATATGTATAGGGAAAGGCCTATGGAAGAATGAGTGGGTGTATAAGTGTGTGAATGGATGATTTAGTAGGTGCGTGACTGACTCTATAAGTGAGTCATTAAACATATGTTACTGCAGACTAGTGACTAAACTGTGTGAATGTCTGTATCTGTCTGTCTGTTGCTGTGTAAGAGGCTGTATGGTTTTCTGAATAGTTACATGAGTGTCTATATGGGTTATTGATTGGTTGTCTGAGTATCTGTATGGGTGTCTGAGTGTTTGTGTGGGTGGTCTGTTTGTGACTCTGTGCATTGATGTGTGAGTGGGTGATTCTATGGGTGCATGGTTTTAAGAGTGCATCTGTGATAGACTGTATGGTTAGGTGAGTGTATGTATGGGTGTGTTAGTGATTGAATGTATATCTCAGTGGTACATGTGTGAGTAACTACATCTGTGACAGCCAGTAGATATGTGTGTAAGAGTATATAAGTACATATATTTGAGAGTGTGTGATTGTGAGAGTGGCTGTATGGATGAGTGTGTGCTTGTATCAGAGATCATTGTATAAGAGCGTAAGAATGTGGTAGTATTTTTATGAGTAAGTGAACTTGTGTGAGTATAACTGGATAGATGAGTAAATGGGAGTGTGATTAATTATTTGCATGACTGACTAGGTGTGTGAGTACCTCTATGGATGATTGGTGGTGTACGAGTGTCTATATAGGTGTATAAATGCATATGATAGTCCTGTACTGAGTGACTGTAAGTATGAGTGACTGTACAGATGAGTGACTGGATGTGTGTGTAGACCTAAGAGTCAATGAGTGGGTATGTAGTTATTGGTATTGGAGTATCTATGGTTTTGAGAATGTACGTCTGAAATTTTCATTGGGAATATCAAAGGGTGTGAGAAGATGCACTAATTTATCACATGGATGACGTCTTCAGTGATGTCATCAGTGATGTCATTTGAGATGTCATCAGTGATGTCATCAGTGATGTCACTGACCATGTCATGAGTGATGTAATATGTGACGTCATCAGCAGTGCATTGCGGGGACGCGAGTTATAGTTAGCTGAACTAACTATAACGGGGGAATTTCTAGGGTTTTGTACGAGGGAAATATCCAGCTAACAATAACTCCCCTGAAACCTATGGTTTTTTCAGTGAATTTCTAAGGTTTTTTAAATGCCAATACCTAACTATAACGCCCCTGAAACCTATGGTTTTTTCAGTGAATTTCTAAGGTTTTTTAAATGCCAATTCCTAGCTGTAACGTGCGTGAAATCCTATGGTTTTTTCAGTGAATTGTAAAAGGTTTTTTAAATGCTAATTCCTATCTATAACTTATCTCTAAAGATATCATGTTTAATGATTTTCATTGGATTTCTATATTTTTCAATTTCAGTGTGTCAATTTCATTAATTATGTTTTTTTTTAAATACTTTTTTATCACCATTTTTAAAGTTATTTTTAAAATTAATTATTTTAAAAATTAAAAAATATTATTTGTTTTTATTGGGTTTTAAAAAAATATTTTTTTATATTTGTAAAAATATTTTTTAAACTATATTTTCAAAACTTTATGTTTTATTTTTTTGTTTCCATTTTTTTGGGATCCGCGCACCCTATGCGCACCGTTCTCGATCCCTACGCGAAAGCATCCGCGCGCGGTATGCGTTGGGTACATGTTTTATGCGCAATTGCAATGCGACCGGTACGCGACTCCAAGCCTATACGCGACACGTACGATGTACGTAACGCGACGCTTGCGTGCTTCCGCGATGCGTCACATGCGTGTATGACGCGGTGGGTGCCGCGGATCCCGCTAAATATTGAACTTTTAAAAAAACATATATATATATATATTTCATGTGAATATTAATTGAAGACAAACTCTAAACTACTCTTAAAAGTAATATATTTTTACATCTAATCCTATATTCCTTTTAAATTCAGTTTCGGGGATGCGTGCTGAGTGCGTGCTGCGTAAGCGCAGGGTGTGCGGATCCCATGTGACCGGCAAAAAGAGAGATTTGATTGGTTCATTACACTTCCTGTTCTAACTATTGAAAGACCCCACCCATTTCAATCATTCTTCTTTGACCTTCTTTGGAAAGGCATCTCTTTGCAGAGAAGAAGCTTTTTTGACTAAGTTTTTACTTAGCACAAACATTTTTTCAGAACAAACAATGGCTTCAGGGCAGCAGGCATCTCCTGCATCTCCATCTGAGGATGATTTTGTGGAAGAGCCACCACACACACCACGTTTTTCATCTGTCGTGTGGATTTTTTTACCTATCTTGAGGGGCAAAGTAAGACCAATGCCACCTTGGTGACTTGCAAGATCTGCCAGAGAGTGCTGTCTCGAGGGGATCCTAACAAAAAATATTCATGCGGAACAGCTAGCATGATGAAGCATCTGAGGACCCTTCATCCAGTAAATCTTGCTCGGGAGGAATGACGAAGGATGAGAGTCGCTCCTGCTCCTTCCGACTCATCGCAGCCGAGCACTTCAAGAGTGCATCCTTCAGCACAAAATTTGGACATCCGTCCACAATTCCAATTTTTGAAAGTGCTCTGCACTAAATGCAATGCGACTTTATGCTACGGAGAGCAGTCTATCGATCTGATCTGCTGTAGGCAAGAAAGTCACCATTGCTAGTTTTTTTGTTTTTTTTTCCTGAAGTTCATTGTTTTTTCCCTCCTGTTCTGTTTTTTCCTTTTTTTTTTGCAGAAAAACCCCAAAAATGTAAAAATTGTTCAGAAAACCCCCCAAAAAAATATAAAAGAAGAAAGAAGAAGAAAAAAAAGTTCTTGTAAGAACTAACTTTCCTGGTTTAAAAAAAGAGCTATATTTGTTTGTTTGTGTGTGAAAGTTTAGATGAATGTATGTGTAGTATGTAATTGACTGAATGAATGCATTAGTAGCGTATGGTGAATGTATAAGTGGAAAACTATGAGGAAGTGCTGCAGCATCACACAGTAACCTCTTTAACTGTAGTGTGCTGTAGTACTTCCGAAGCACAGGGATGCAACATATGTACATAAATATGTTGCAAATCTATGCTTCTCTCTGCACGGCTGCTTAAACTGCAGCCATGTGGTGACACAGGCACCCTTGCACCATAGGGCAAGGATATCTGTGCCATGTGCTGTTTGTTTTTGTGCAGGAAGACACACCTTCCTGCACAAAAACAATGAGAAAACGCATTTTTCTCCATCAATGTATGCTGAACATGTTAGCATGCATTGAAGATATAAAAATGTGGAGAAATGAAAACAATTTTCCTTGTTGTGCTTTCCTACACCAATTTTAGAATGGTGCAGCATTCACACACATATCGAGATTTATGATTTCTGATAAATCTAGAGATGTGTCTTGTTCTATGAGTATTCAGTGCAATCATGCACAACAACACTTATAGAACACCCTTTCAACGCAAAGTGGTGTGTATGATGAGGTTGTATTTACATGGAGTAGAAAAAGTGCACAGAGTGCCTTTTCCTCTCTTTGTAAATATGAAAGAGTGTCTTGCGCAATAACTATGTTACAAAAAGTGACATATTTCTGTTTTTAAAATTGCTTGCGAATGATAGAAGGTAAGCACAGAGTTTTGTCTGCAAAGATGTTCAAAGAAGAATGATTGAAATGATTGCGGTCCTTCAATAGGTACAATGGGAAATATTAGGAACCCCTCAAATCTCTTTTTTTGCAGGTCACATGATATCCGATTTCGGTCAGATTTCAAAACTACATAGGTATAAACAGAGTGGTTTTAAAAACGTGTTTAAACTTTGTAGCTTCTTGCAGATCTCACCAGTCTGCATATTGATACTTAGTTAAACTTACCTTCACAGTAATAGAAATAAAAAATTGTATACATTTTTTTCAGATTTTCTTTGCAATCTAAATTGATGTAAATTGCTTATTTTAAAATTAGGATCTGTGAAAAAAAAGAAAAAAATAGTTATAACATGTCACAATAATTTTTTTACAACACAGCATAGTTTCCACAAAGTAATTTGTTTGCCTTTTTTGCTGCTCTCAGAATATATTGAATTTCACTAGAAATAGTGATTTCAATCGTACTCATCACTTAACAGCGGGCAAAAAAAAAACAATCAGAAAGATTTTTTTTAAAAAACCAACATGCTATTCTCAGTAAACTACCAAAAATACAAATCACACAGATATGAAATGCTTACGGCTAACAAAGTTTTATAACTTTAACGTATAAAAACTGTAAATGTTGCCGCTTTAAAATATTCACCGAATCAATGACCACCAAAAAGTCCATAATTCAAACATATACCTTTCCTTGAGGCCAAATGGTATTTTTGCACTCCTTTTTTATGTAAATTATCCAATGGTAGTTGTATTAAATTATAATAATAAATTCGTCAGAGAGGGAATTATCTTCCTAAAAACTTTGACCTTAAAAATATTAGGTAGGAATTTTGTAATTCCCTAGGCAAAAGTTGTTTGAAAACCAACTGGGAATCATTACAAAGTGTCCAGCCTTTGTCACATTTTAGATAGGCAGTGTAATGTCCAGATGTGGTGGAAGGACCATCATGGAAAATTATAGCAATTTCTACAAAAGTCCTTCCTGATATTGATAGTTGTGGTGCTACAAATTGCTTTATTAAAGTATCCAATTTTCTTCCGTCAGCTGTACAAGGTTGCATCATTAAAATTATGTATTTGCCATATTTTGTTAAAAATAATGTGGATAACATTTCTGATTTACATTGCCTACACTCCATGTTTTGATTTGCAGCTTTATCTAATTTATTGAAAGACACTGATTTACAGTCTGGTAATATTAAATACAGAAATCTCTCAGTGTCTACATTGGAGCTACATGTATAAATGAAATTTTCACAATAATTTTCCCATTTGTACGAAAGGCCAAAAATATTTTCTATTTCTACACCTTCATTTTCAAAAATGGTAAGCATATACAAAATTCCTGAGCATCTTGTTGGATATTTTGTGAAAATTGTGTAGAACCAGAACACACATCCAAAAGATTACGAACATCTGAAACAGATTGTATTTTACTTGTGTCTGTTGTCAATATTTCAGAATCAGAATGCAACAGAGAACAAAATCTTTGTTGCCGATTCTGCATAATTTGTTCTTGCAAACCTTCAAGATAAAAAACAACATTGACCACTATATTAGCAAAGCAGTTGACACCTGAACTATTTTCAAACTGATAACCAACAACCTCTTCAACTGTGTCCAATTTCTTTTTACTTGCAATCACAACATTATCTTGTGCTATTCCCTTCTTAACACCCTCAGAACAAATACTGTCAAACCTTCTTTTTCGACCAACCACACGCTTTTCAAATACAGGATATTGACCTAAATTTGGAGCATACACCCTTCTTAACCTATTATACTCTTTTACACAGTTTGCATCTGCAGTAACCTTTGTCTCATCAAAATCAATCAAAAACAAACCAGATAATGTTCTGACTCGCGACAAAGCAACATATGCCATACCCTCTTTAAATACAGTAGATCCAATGTTCACCAATGCACTGTCTACAATTAATCCTTGAGATTTATGAATAGTCACTGCATATGCCAGAGAAAATGGAAATTGTTTCCTACGGACATATAAATCTTTAACAAGCAAAAAACGAACTGAACAACAACCAATTTCTTTAACTTCTTCAATCTGATCAAATTTAATTTGTAAAAATTCAATTCTTTCTTTTTTCTGATAATTAACACAATCTACCACTTTACCCATTGCGCCATTAACTAACCCTTTTTTACATCCACATTTCGCCTTAAAATTACCCGACAGTTTACACAAGCATACAGTGTCTTTTCTAAACCAGCTGTTTTAGATATTTTTTTTTCTAAAGAATCCAGTTTTGTTTTCAACTTTCCAGTCAAAATAATAGTAATTCCTTCATGCTCTATTTTATCGATGGCTTCCATTTTTATAATTTCTTCATTTTCCAGTTTCAATAGTTCTTCGTTGAATATGGAACACTCTCGCAGTGTTGGCATTAAACAGATCACTGATTTATTTTCAGCAACTTTCATGTACACTTTTGCAGGAAGTACATTTTCATTTGGAAAGACATTGCAAAGTAATCGACTTTCCAAAGCTTGTTTGCCATGTTTTGTAAGAATTCCAATTCTTATATCTTGAAGAATACTTCCATATTCAGCATCATTTGCCTGTTGCATATTTGTTGTCAGTTCTTTGTCAGTTCTTTGTATTCAAAATGAGTCCAAATGTTCACATTACCAACACTACCAAGAGACTTTCTGGTATCTTCATGTGCAAGTGTTTTAAATACCGGTTGTCCTTTTACCGGAGTAAGTTGCAATAGATCTCCAAAAACGATGACATGTTTTCCTCCAAATAACACGTCATTCTCTGTTTTAAGAATTTATTGCATTCTTAAATGCACAAAGGCAAGCATCAAGTTTGAGACCATGCTCACCTCATCAAAGAAGTTTCATTTTCTTCAAAACTCTTGAAACTTCACAACAAGCTTCTCCAGATAGCTGGTGGTATTCCAATTTGTTCTCATGCTCTACTGGGAGCATTAGTAAACAATGTAAAGTAATTCCTTTAGTGTTATGTGCTGCCAACCCAGTTGGAGCAGTGACAACACAAGACAAGTGTGACTCAGTTTTTTTTTTGCAGATAACTTGTAATTACTTTAATTAAGAAACTTTTTCCTGTTCCAGCTTGACCACTCACATACATTCGGATAGGTTGAAATGATGTACATGAGCACCCTTTCTTTTCATGAAGTAATCCATGGTTAATCTTCTCTTTCACTTGTTGATATATTTGTTTCTGTTCAACATTTAGTTGTTCTTCCAAGTTTCCTAACTGTACTACATCTTCTTGAGCTTGAAACATTGCTGTTTCCACCTCATTCATGGCAGTTGCTGCTTCATTTTCAACAATTGGTTGTCCTAGTGGATCTTGACTCAGTGCAGCATAACTTTGACTGTCTTGAGAACTGTCTCTAGCAATCTCAGCTGCAATTGTAGCTTCTTGATCAATTTCATCAGTCAACATTTTCACATAATTTGCAAAAGCACTGCAATGTATGCTATCTTTACAAGCATTAAATCAAGCTTCATAGCTCTGAAAATCTCCAAGTAATTCCAGTTCTGAACGCCATGGTTTGAACATTTGCAAAAGGGCTAAATAGTAAAATTCCCTTTTATCAGCAGTGTCGCAACTCATTTTCCTGTGATTAATTAAATTTCCTTTCCTCTGTTTCACCAGACATCCTTCAGAACCAATAACTGCATATTTTCCATCATTGATGTTCTCTGTAGTATTCCGTTTAAAAGTGTAGTTTTGCAGCACTTCATAGAGACACATGCTCTCAAGATGATGACTTCTGTTCGGGTAATATGTGTCCAACATATTCGTTTTCAAAATATCTGTACTTTCTGGTTCTTTTTCTGCTAAATATTCAAGTTCTTGAACAGATTTCAGTACCCGATTTCGCATTCCTGCAAGACCTAGACTCACCCAAATGATTCTTCTACTTTTTGAATATAGACTTGCAGATTATAACTGATCTGAACATTTATATGCTCCAATTTCACGATGTGATAACATCTTCAAACTGAAACTGTATAATTTCTTACTTAGAGTCTTCTTGTGAGAAATCTCTTCCCACATTTCTTTCAATTCCGCCTTTTCTGATTTAGTAATGTAGGACGTTACATACCGAGCGACAGCAATGGAATTGTCCGCAACATACTGAATATCCATGTTAGTATTCCACATGGATAAAATAACTGAATTGTAGTCATTTATGTATTTTGATTCTTCACTTCTTTTTGAGTTGCAGGTATTTTTCGGAGACTTTCTTGTGATAGTATGTCGCACAGCTGACATAAAACTGTTCACTCTTCCTTTGGGTAATACAGGACGTGGAAATCCAAAACGACATTTGGTATAGAACTTATCCTTTGACTTGTACTTTCGTCGACAGTATTTTCCACATCAATGGCTTTGGAATCGTAAGACTTGTTGTTTTAAGTTTTTATGTTCTTTGCTATTGGGTACAGCACATGTGGCATAATTCTCAATGAAAGACAAAACAGTTTCACCTGAATCTGTTCCAAATTTGGGGGCATCCATGATCCATAACAGCATATGTATATGAGGAGCACCTCTTACTTGATGCTCCTTTCTCCAAAAGAAATCCACAACTTCTCCAAGAGGAGGATTCTTTTTATTGCAGATGAAAGACATCATAGCTTCAAATCTATGATTGAAATATCTGCATACATTAACAGGATCCAATGAGCACAATTCTGCAGGTGTCTTTTATTCAATATTTTTTATATTGCAATTTGCCTATCGAAGAAATTCAAGTAAATCATCCCAAGCATACTCAGCACAGCTTAGTGTAACAAACCATGTAGGAGTTCCCAAGTTCCGTAGCATACATTTCAGTTCTCTATGACGAAGGTACCAATATTCATTAGTCCCTCACTGACATGCCATCAGATTAATCAACTGAGATTCTAAATGATCATCTCTCAGATGCACTTTATCCATAAAATGCTTAGCAGTTACATTTTGCAGATGCATTCCAGTTTTTAAAATGTGATTTACTGCATATGAAAGTCCAGACAAGTCACTTTCAAACAGAAGATGAAACATATAAGGGATACATTGTCGAAATCTTGGATCTTCTGCATATAATCTTGTTGTCCGATATTCAGATGCAGGAATCTGCACAGGACGTTCATCATTTCGTCCACCTTTTCCTATTGGAAAAGACTGCGCGAAACAACAAGCTTCCAAACTCTCTTCCCATACACTCATGGCACTTTCTGTTGCTTTTTGCATTTGGAACAACTCAATCGTATTCCCCATCACCTCTTTAGTATGAAGTGGATGTACACTGTAATGTTCATAGATTTCTTCACATCTGGGCATGTCCACTTTTTCAATTTGTCCACTTAATATTTCAGTATCTTCTGCTAAATCTAATTCTTCTTCTCCTACAAACACATTTTTATAGTACTCATTATTTTTTGACAGATACAATGATGTCTTTTGCACTTTTCTAACATCCACTAACTCTTGCCAGATTTTTTATTCTTAGTAGGAACACCATTAACTAGAATGACTAGTGGCTCATTTTCTGCATGGTGTACACCAATAGTTTCAATATTTTTCCTTAAGTCTAATGGTAAATACACAACTCTTCCTTTCAATCCTCTTTGCAACTCTGATGGAGGTAATTTACCTGTTTTAGGCTCCATACGAACAATAGCCTGAAACGGGTGAACACATTGAATGAGAATAGACTCATACGTATTTAAAGCTATCAGCTCTGGAGGAATAGCAACCAACTCTAGATTATTATGAACTGCTCTAGCAGGCATTTTATTCTCATCTAATTTGTTATAACAATATTTGCAAATACACTGCTCAGATCCCAAATCAAAACAATCCTCTACCAGCAAATAAGTTGCAAATTCCATCCACTTATCATTATCTTCTATTTCACTTTTTTAATACAGATTGACACCCCTAGTCTGATTTTTATAGTGAGTTCGCCGACAACAAATACAAGAAACATTTAGTCTTTCACCTGAAATTACCTTAAACTTTGTGATTTCATCCTCAAAATTTCACAGGTTCTACATTGTCTTCAACATTTTCTTCTACTAATGTCACAGTTTCTCCACTCTCTTGCTGAGGACCAAAGTAACAAAACTCAATATCCTCACAAACCTTCTTTACATCTGATACTGAGCAACGTAAAAGAGCACTGTTCAACTCAATTAACTTTAGTGCTTGACTGTTCGCATAATACAATCTTCTCACTATCTTCCGCATTTGATTATGATGTACTGCCAGCATAATTAAATGGTGAAAAACACTTTCACAAACTTTCCTAGAAAGACAAGCCAGAGAATGACCTTGCAAACCAGTATTTTTTCTCACTCTGCAAGGGTCTAGTCCTTGCAACACCTTAATCTTTTCTTTAACACTTTTTTAGTATATGCTCGTAAAAAATGACATAATTTATCAATAGATTCCTGTTGTACACTACAAATACTACTGCAATCCCATGTATACACAGGGTGTTTAGGACGTCTCCCAAGAATCACTTCTTCTGCATTTCTTTCAACCATTTTCTCTTTCTCAATTGGACAACCATCTCTAACTTCGTAACCTCTACCACTGGTGTCAACTGCAAACAGTAATTTTTTGCTCTGTAAATAACTCTTTTCATTAAATAAAGGCTCTGAACTGGAACTGTGTTTCCATTCTCCCAAAAAAATATCAATTTTTTTTTTCTATTAATTATTCTTTTCCTCCTACTTTTGGCCTTCATTAAATTGATTGGTTTATCTAGTGATCGAATTCTGTTTAATACTAAAATGAATAGTTTCCTTTTTACTTCTAAAGCCTTTTCAACAATGTTTTCAATATGCTTCTTCTTTTTATAAAACAGAGCTCTCTTTTTAAATTTCTTCACTTCTTTCAGCAAATTATGTACTACTCTCTTGTAAAATATGTTTTTTTGTAATTCCTTATACTGATTTTGCCTTCTTTTAGCACACTTTGTCTCCTTTGACTGAATATTAGTTTTTTTGCTTTTCCTCTTATTTTGAATTTTTTTCTAGTTGAAACATTCACAGTGGATTCAGCGTTCTGTACATTCTGTTTCCTCCTACAAACATTTTTAATAAATTGCTTTGTGATCTTACCAGAAGATTTTTTCTTTTTAGCCACATTATCTTGTACATTCAATAGTTGTGGTTGACTTTTCTTCAAGTAATTCTCCTGTCTCTGTTTTTTTCTTTTTTTTTCAGGCATGATTTCTCTATTTTAACGTCGAAAAACAGTATCTGTAAAAAAGAATCACAAATAAAGTATATTAATAACTTTCAAATTCATACTATTCTATTACTGTAAAAACACATTTTATATAAAAACTGACTAAGAAACTATAGCCATGAAGCACAAGTGTGACGATGGTTAAAACACTACAAGCATAGTGCATACTACTTTGAAACAGTTTATGCCCTAAAGCCTACCTTACTAAAAGAGTACATGCTAACTGACTGAATGATTGCAATACTATTAGGAAACAAACTGGGTGTGTGACAGGGTATTTCCTAGAGTTGTATGAATACTGACATGATTATTGATGGTGTGAAAGACAAGTGTGAAGGTGATTAGAGACCTACATGCATACTGGACACATGTTTCAATCCATTCATACGTTAAGGCCTGTCTCACTCCAATACTATTTGGATACTGATTAAATGATTAGAGTACTGCAAGAAGAAGGCCTGGGTGAGTTTATAAGTGTTCGGGTTTTGGCACAGTGAATGGATTACTCAATGGTGCTGAATGGGTCACTAGAGGACTCCAAGAGGAGTGACAGAGTATTTGCTAGAAGTGTATGAATACTGACGAGGGAATTGAAGGTGTAAAACACAAGTGTGTTGGTGATTAGAGGACTGCATGCATAGTGGATAGGCATTTGAAGCAATTCATGTACTAAGGCCTGGCTCACTGCATGAGTACTTGGGTACTGACTGAATGATTAGAGTATTGCAAAGAGAGTGCCTGGGTGAATTTATAAGTGTTTGGGTTTTGGCGCACTAAATGGATTAGTAGTAGTACATGGTGCTGAATGGATCACTGGAGGAGTACAAGGGGAGTGATAGGATGTTTGCTGCACTATATGTATACAGAGTGGGGAATTAAAGATGTGAAAGACAAGTGTGTAGGTCATTAGAAGACTGCATGCATTCTGGATAGACGTTTGAAGCAATTCATGTGCTAAGAGCTGGCTCACTGTATGAGTACTTGAATACTGACTGAATGATTAAAGCACTGCAAGGAGACTACCTGGGTGAATTTATAAGTGGTTGCCTTTCAGTGCAGTGAATGGATTAGTACATGGTGCTGAATGGGTCACTGTAGTAGTATAAGGAGAGTGAGAGAGTATTTGCAGGAACTGTATGAATACTGTCTGGGATATTGAAGTTGTGAAAGACAAGTATGTAGGTGGCTAGAGACCTACATCCATAATGGATAGACGTTTGAAACAGTCCATAGAGTAACACTTGGATCACTGCAAAACTACCTGACTACTGACTGAATCATTAGAGTACTACAAAAAAAAGTGACTCGGCGAATCTTTTTAAGATTTTGGATTCTAGTGCAGTGAATAGGTTAGTACTTAATGCCAAATGAGTCAGTGGAGGTGTGCAATTAAAGTGACTGAGTGTTTATTGCAGTTTATAGATACTGACTGAGAAATTGAACGTCTCAAAGGCAATTGTGTTGGTACTTACAGGCCTCCATGCATACTGGAAACACATTTGAATCAATCCATGTGCTAAGGCCTGCCTCACTCCATTAGTACTTAGGTACTGACTGAATGATTAGACTATTGCAAGAAGCGTATCTGGGTGAATTTACAAGTGTTTCAGTTTTGGCACAGTGAATGCATTACTACATGGTGCTGAATAAGTCACTGGAACACTGCAAGGGGAGTGACAGGATGTTTGCTGAAAGTACATGGATACTGACTGGGGAATTGAAGCTATTAAGGACAAGTGTATAGTGTGTTACAAGACTGCATGCATATTGCATAGACATTTGTAGCCCTCTATGTGGTAATGCATGGTTCACTACACGAGTACCTGGAAACTGACTGAATCATAAGACTACTGCTAGCAGAGTGCCTGGGTAAAACTGTCAGTTTTTCAGTTTTGGCACAGTAAAAAGAAACTGACTAGTTAATTAAAGAAGTGAAAGACAAATGTGTAGGTGACTAGAGGCCTGTATGCATACTGCATAGGGGATTCAAGCAGTCCATGTTGTAAGGCCTGGCTCGCTGCATGAGCACTTGGATACTGACTGAATGATAAGAGTACTAAAAAAAGAGTGCCTGAGTGAATTTATAAGTGTTTGGGTTTTGGCAAAGTGAATGGTTTAGTATATGCTACTGAATGGGTCACTAGAGGAGTACATGGGGAGTAACAGAGTGTTTGCTTGAAGTGTATGAATACTGACTGTGGAATTAAAGGTGTGAAAGAGAACTGTGTAGAGGACTGCATGCATAGTGGATAGGCATTTGAATCAATGCATATGCTAAGGCCTGCCTCACTTAGTTACTACTCGAATATTAACTGAATGTTTACAGTATTGCAAGGACACTTCCTGGGTGATTACATAAGCAATAACTGCCTTCTAATTCTAACAAAACTTGAGAACAGGAAAGTTTTATAAGCAGTTATGCATATTGAAACATATGAAGTACTCAAATGCTTCTCTCACAGTGGTTCCCAAATGCACACAGACTCACAGTGTGATTCTAGACGAGCAACACTATCTCTAGGAGTTTACCAAAACTCATTCACTACTGTGGAAGGGGTAAGGGTACTGTAACACAACCTACATATTTCAGTACTACACTTTACTGTCAATGCCTGTCTCATTTTATCAATGCATAAACAATGACTGGCTTCTAATGCTACTAAAACCTGACAACATGACAGGTTTTAAAACAGTTATCTGTCAGCAAATACATGATGTTCCCAAATGCTTCTCTCACAGTGGTTCCCAAATGCACACAGACTCACAGTGTGATTCTAGACAAGCAACACTATCCCTAGGAGTTTACCAAAACTCATTCACTACTGTGCAAAGAGTAAAGGGACTGCACACAATCAACATATTTCACGACTCCAGTTTAGTGTCAGAGCCTAACTCATTTTATCAAAGCATAAGCAAAGACTGGTTTCTAATGCTACTAAAACCTGACAACATTGCAGGTTTAAAAACAGTCATCCGTCAGCAAATACATGATGTTCCCAAAAGCTTCTCTCACAGTGGTTCCCAAATGCACACAGACTCACAGTGTGATTCTAGACAAGCAACACTATCCCTAGGAGTTTACCAAAACTCATTCGCTACTGTGCAAGGGGTAAGGGGACTGCACATAATCTACATATTTAAGTACTGCACTTGAGTGTCAAAGCCTAACTCATTTTATCAAAGCATAAGCAAAGACTGGCTTCTAATGCTACTAAAACTTGACAACATGGCAGGCTTTAAAACAGTTATCTGTCAGCAAATAAATGATGTTCCCAAATGCTTCTCTCACAGTAGTTCCCAAATGCACACAGACTCACCGTGTGATTCTAGACAAGCAACACTATCCCTAGGAGTTTACCAAAACTCATTCACTACTGTGCAAAGGGTAAGGGGACTGCACATAATCTACATATTTAAGTACTGCACTTTAGTGTCAAAGTCTAACTCATTTTATATAAGCATAAGCAAAGACTGGCTTCTAATGGTACTAAAACTTAACAACATGGCAGGTTTTAAAACTGTTATCTGTCAGCAAATACATGATTTTCCCAAATGCTTCTCTCACAGTAGTTCCCAAATGCACACAGACTCACCGTGTGATTCTAGACAAGCAACACTATCCCTAGGAGTTTACCAAAACTCATTCACTGCTGTGCAAGGGGTAAGGAGACTACACACAATCTACATATTAAAGTACAGCACATTAGTGTCAAAGCATGCCTTATTTTATCAATGCATAAGCAAAGACTGGCTTCTAATGCTACTAAAACTTGACAACATGGCAGGTTTTAAAACAGTTATCTGTCAGCAAATACATGGGTGCCGATTACGATCCTGTAAAAACCGGGTACGAACCGTCGGATGGAGCATATTCTCCGTCCGACGCGTACCCGGTCGTAACAATATACAAACATGGAATTACGATTCGCACGGAAACTCAATTTCCGTACGAATCGTACAAAACCCCGACCGTCGAAAATAAACATACAAATGTGATCCGGGAAAGCGCCGACGTGACGTCGGGACGCACGCAGCCTGCCATTCACGAACCAGGAATTATGATTCGCACCGACGTCATCCCGCACGGTGAATATTTTCCAGCTGCCAAAAACTGCCGGGAAATCAGGACGACGCGAACAAGGAGTACCTGTACGCGACGGACAGACATGGACCCGAACCTACGTGTCATTCCGGCCCTCATAGCAGTCGACCTCCTCTACAGGTTACGACGCAGACGCCGCAGAAGGTCAGAACAACAAAGGGAGGGGGGAAAGGAGGGGGGCAGGACCAGGGGCAGGCCACAAAACCCCCACCAAACTCACACAGCACACATGCCCTGGACATACCTGACCCCAGGACCTGGTCACCACGAGGGGGTGGGGGCGTGTCCAGCAAAGCCAGCGTCCGCCACAACGGAAGTGCCTGACGACGCGAACCGGCAACACAACAATACAGGTACGTCCCGTACCCACGCCTTAAGAGCGTGGGTACGAGTCGTACCACGCCCACACCTACGTCATCCCAACAATGGCGGGACGGCTGTACCCACGTGGCAAAGGCCTGGGTACGGCCCGCACAAGCACCACATAGCGTAGGGACGCATATGTACGACCCTTACCCCCACACGCGTACGTATGGAGCGTACCCCCCACCCCAACAGTGTAAGTACGACCCGTACCCTCACACGCGTATGTATGGAGCGTACCCCCCACCCCAACAGTGTAAGTACGACCCGTACCCTCACACGCATACGTATGGAGCGTACCCCCCACCCCAACAGTGTAAGTATGACCCGTTCCCTCACACGCGTACGTATGGAGCGTACCCCCCACCCCAACAGTGTAAGTACAACCCGTACCCTCACACACGTACGTATGGAGCATACCCCCCACCCCAACAGTGTAAGTACGACCCGTACCCTCACACGCGTACGTATGGAGCGTACCCCCCACCCCAACAGTGTAAGTACGACCCGTACCCTCTCACGCGTACGTATGGAGCGTACCCCCCACCCCAACAGTGTAAGTACGACCCGTACCCTCACACGCGTACGTATGGAGCGTACCCCCCACCCCAACAGTGTAAGTACGACCCGTTCCCTCACACGCGTACGTATGGAGCGTACCCCCCACCCCAACAGTGTAAGTACGACCCGTACCCTCACACACGTACGTATGGAGCGTACCCCCCACCCCAACAGTGTAAGTACGACCCGTACCCTCACACGTGTACGTATGGAGCGTACCCCCCACCCCAACAGTGTAAGTATGACCCATACCCTCACACGCGTACGTATGGAGCGTACCCCCCACCCCAACAGTGTAAGTATGACCCGTACCCTCACACGCGTACGTATGGAGCATACCCCCCACCCTAACAGTGTAAGTACGACCCGTACCCTCACACGCGTACGTATGGAGCATACCCCCACTCCAACAGTGGAAGTACGACCCGTACCCTCACACGCGTACGTATGGAGTGTACCCCCCACCCCAACAGTGTAAGTACGACCCGTACCCTCACACACGTACATATGGAGCGTACCCCCCACCCCAACAGTGTAAGTACGACCCATACCCTCACACGCGTACGTATGGAGCATACCCCCCACCCCAACAGTGTAAGTACAACCCGTTCCCTCACACGCGTACGTATGGAGCATACCCCCCACCCCAACAGTGTAAGTATGACCCATACCCTCACACGCGTACGTATGGAGCGTACCCCCCACCCCAACAGTGTAAGTACGACCCGTACCCTCAAACGCGTACATATGGAGCGTACCTCCCACCCCAACAGTGTAAGTATGACCCGTACCCTCACACGCGTACGTATGGAGCGTACCCCCCACTCCAACAGTGTAAGTACGACCCGTACCCTCACACGCATACATATGGAGCGTACCCCCACCCCAACAGTGGAAGTACGACCCGTACCCTCACACGCGTACGTATGGAGCGTACCCCCACCCCAACAGTGTAAGTACGACGCGTACCCTCACACACGTATGTATGGAGCGTACCCCCACCCCAACAGTGTAAGTACGACCCGTACCCTCACACGCGTACGTATGGAGTGTACCCCCCACCCCAACAGTGTAAGTACGACCCGTACCCTCACACGCGTACGTATGGAGCATACCCCCCACCCCAACAGTGTAAGTACGACCCGTACCCTCACACGCTATGCATGGAGCGTACCCCCACCCCAACCGTGTATGTACGACACGTACCCCCCCTCGTATGCATGCAGCAGCTAACCCACACCCGTGTATGTCCTAAGCGTACAAATCATGAAATAGGAGGGGTGTGTGCAGAGTCCTCCCAGCAGTGCCCAGAGACAGGAGGGGTAGGTGCCTAACACTCACAGCAGTGCCCAGACACAGGAGGGGGGGGTGCAGAGTCCTCCCAGCAGTGCCCAGACACAGGAGGGGTGTGTGCAGAGTCCTCGCAGCAGTGCCCAGAGACAGGAGGGGTGGGTGCAGAGTCCTCCCAGCAGTGCCCAGACACAGGAGGGGTGGGTGCAGAGTCCTCCCAGCAGTGCCCAGACACAGGAGGGGTGGGTGCAGAGTCCTCCCAGCAGTGCCCACACACAGGAGGGGTGTGTGCAGAGTCCTCCCGGCAGTGCCCAGACACAGGAGGGGTGGGTGCAGAGTCCTCCCAGCAGTGCCCAGAGACAGGAGGGGTGGGTGCCTAACACTCACAGCAGTGCCCAGACACAGGAGGGGTGGGTGCAGAGTCCTCCCAGCAGTGCCCAGACACAGGAGGGGTGGGTGCAGAGTCCTCCCAGCAGTGCCCAGAGACAGGAGGGGTGGGTGCCTAACACTCCCAGCAGTGCCCAGAGACAGGAGGGGTGGGTGCCTAACACTCCCAGCAGTGCCCAGAGACAGGAGGGGTGTGTGCAGAGTCCTTCCAGCAGTGCCCAGACACAGGAGGGGTGGGTGCAGAGTCCTCCCAGCAGTGCCCAGACACAGGAGGGGTGTGTGCAGAGTCCTCCCGGCAGTGCCCAGAGACAGGAGGGGTGGGTGCCTAACACTCCCAGCAGTGCCCAGAGACAGGAGGGGTGGGTGCAGAGTCCTCCCAGCAGTGCCCAGAGACAGGAGGGGTGGGTGCAGAGTCCTCCCAGCAGTGCCCAGACGCAGGAGGGGTGGGTGCCTAACACTCACAGCAGTGCCCCTGCAAAGAAAAGGGTGGAGTACCCACAGATCCAATGCCCACAAATGTCAGTCAGGTGCACAAAGATCCTGCAGTACATGTACCACATGTGTGCGAGGCTGGGAGTACACACATGCATAGCGCCAAAAAGAAAACATGTACACATGAAGTCATGGCAACAGTCTACATACACAAGTACAGTGACCACCAAGGATGCCACGAATGATGCAGGTGGAGACATCGCTCCGCATGCATGTGCAAAGTTGAAGGAGTCCCTCACACCCCCAGCTGATGTAGACACAGCTCAGCACCACATAGTGGAAACACCCTGCAGGGAAGATGTCATGTTACACAGAGGAAGGAACACACCTTGGGACAGTTTCACCATGCAGTAACTGCTTACATGAACAAAGACACTTAGCTAACACCTTGTGATGGCACACAGATACCAGGGTCCCCCCTATGACCAGCACACTTCTACATTTCCCACACACCCAACACATGTTCACCACCCAAAATCATGTAGCAGCCCCACCAACAGCAATACCAGAAAAGCAGTAGTGATCTAAGGAAAAAAAAGTGGCTTTATTCAGCATTACCAAAAATGTTTGTGTGGATAAAGTTCAATATTTACAAAGCCCATAGGGCAGTCCATGAGTCACAGCTGGATGGGGGACACAGTGGGACGCGTGTCCCCTAGCTTGCCTGCACAGTCAGACTCCTTCGTCTTCCACAGCGGGGAGGGCATCATGTAGGGGGGAATGACCAGGCACCGCAGGGACATGAGGGCGAAGGGTAGGTGTCGTGGGTGCAGGGATGGAGGACTCCACCACAGGGGGTGGGGCAGGGCCAAAGGCGGAGGCCAGGATCTCGCTGCACACCAAGGTCCTCCAGCGTCTCCCCTGCACCCGAAGGAACCACAAGCCCCAAGGAGGGGGGGGGCGGAGGGATGGGTCGCAGCGCCACTGGGGGAGGGTGTGGAGAGGGGGGGACTCAACCACCCTGACCGGGGACTCCCTTGACCGCTTGCGGGGTGGTGTCACAGTGGGGCTAAGGGACAGAGCGGCCATGAAGGAGTCCTTGCCGGATATGTGGCCAGGAGAGCTGAGGGGAGGGGATTTGGAGGGAGTGGATTGGGTGGAATGCGGACTCCCACTCTGGCTGCATGACTTGCGTTTGCCCCTGACCCAGTGGGTGTGCCTACTTCACCCTGTGTGTGCGTGCCAGGAGGTGTGCGCTTTGCCTTCCCTGCTGGTGTGGTGCCTGTGTCTGGTGGGGTGGGTGCATGCTGACATCTGGGTGTACGTGGGACAGGCATGGGAGTGGGAAGTGTGGATGGGGCAGGGGTAGGGGGTGGGACGTAGCGCTGCAGGAGACCCACTGCTGCAGTCAGTGTTGAGTCTATGGACCTCAGCAACTGGCGTTGGTCAGCCTGCGATGAAAAAATGCCCTCCAAGTATGCCTCCATGTTGTGCAGCACTTGGCTGTGGCCATGGAGGACATTAAGGATCGCAGCCTGACCAACCTGCAACTGCCGCTGGATGTCCACAGACTCAGCATTGGCGGCAGCAGTGGAGACAGGGGCAGGGGGTGTGGTGCCTGGCAGGAAGGAGACATGTGGTGACCGGGCACGCTGGGAAGGGACACGAGCAAGTGGGAGGCGGCTGATGGCAATGGAGGGGGCGGGGTGCGATGTTGTGCCGCTGTCAGCTGGTGGTACAGCCTCCGCCCACTCGGAGAGATCATCCTCGGACCCGTCAGCTTCATATTCAGTTGTGCCAGTGGAC
This sequence comes from Triturus cristatus, assembly GCF_964204655.1. Lineage (NCBI taxonomy): Eukaryota > Metazoa > Chordata > Amphibia > Caudata > Salamandridae > Triturus > Triturus cristatus. The sequence continues at coordinate 503,624,331 of NC_140592.1, read as the reverse complement.
AGGTCCTCGGCCTCACTCTCCTCCGCCTCTGTACCACTCAATGTGCCAGGCACGATGTCAACGCTGGCACTGGTGCTCGGTCCCTCCGCTCCGTCTGTGCTCATGTCTCCCTACATGTCCCCCGACGATGCTGTGGGCAAGGTGAAGAGACAGCAATTAATCACACACCTGTATACATATGTCACATGAGTCCAATATACATAGGTTACAGTGCATAGCCTGCAAAGAAAGATCAGTAATACCTACAAAACAAGGGACAGATGTAGGGCATGCAACACACAGTTGGTTGACCCACCATGCCAATGAGAATCCATGGAGAGCATGACACAATAGCAAATGACATGAAATGGAGTTTGACATAGGAGCCAGGCCCTGGGGACAATCCAGCACTGCATCTGCACCACACAGCGTTGCCGAAAATAGGGATGAGGTGGGACCATATCCATGAACTTGAGGCGCATGCTGCATAGGTAATACTGAAAACATGCCCACCATGACTGGCTCACTGCACCTTGAGTGTATGTCCAGACAAACATCACACTCTGGCCAGACCTAGCAAGGAGAACTCTGGTTTTGACATGTAGGCTTGGCCCGCACCAACCACCCCCTACATGAGACAATTTGTTGAGACACAGGTGGCACTTACATCTCTTAGTCTGGGTGAAATACACAGGGGCTGCATAAATGCAAGATTGGACGCCAAATACCCAAGGTGCGCCTGTCCAAATAATCATGTACAATTGGCCACCATCAGATGATTGTAACAAGACACACAGGCACTGGCCACCGTGAGTATGAACAAGGAAAATCAGGTCAGGCTGTACAGTGGACACTTGTACTACATTTTACGCCATTATACATGGCGCCAGGGGACAATGGCACAGAGCACAACCTATGCTGTAGACACTGAGAGTGTCCATGTTTTGTGATGACACACATGACACCTAGGAAAATATGACCCAGGGGACAGTAGTGGCCACACAACTCCATGGTCCTGAATGGGAATGACTGCAACACACGCCACCATCCCTGCACCATGCGTATCGCACACTCATGCACATCATGTCACAGGCCACAACATAGGACATGCGCGCTGTAAGGCATTACACTTGAGAGACTAACTCCCATGTCTGGACTCAGCATCAGTGCCAACTGACATGGGACCCACATGTACTGAACTGGACAGGGCACAGGCAAGGTCCCAAAACCTGTTACACACCACCCCTACACATGATGCTACAGGCATTGTTCACGTGGATAAAGTGCCAGCCTAGATAACCTTGTGAAGGAGTGACTACACACAGACCAGGGAACACATTGCAAGGAGGGGAAGGGAGGCAGGAGAGCACCGCTATACTGTGGGTAACTGGATCTGCACAGCACCTTTAAACCCTGGCAGTGTATCCATGCAACTGTGCACTTACAAATGCTGGTGACACACAACAAACACACATGTACCTACCCCCTTCCTGCTGCTGCTTCTCCTGTAAGCGCCTGTCCAAGTCTGGAAAGACCACCGCCAGCACACGCTTGTGGATGTGGGTCAGACGGCGGCGCCCGCGGTTCTTATGGGTCTCAGGTGAGTCCCCCAGCAGGACCCGTGCGATCCTCCGTGTCCAGCACCGAATATCCTGCCAGCGTTTCCTCACCTGGGGCAGGCGCCGCTTGCGACCATCCGCACTCCTCACGGCACTGACGGCGGTCAGCCATATCTGCTTCTTGGCAGAGGCGCCTACCTGTGAGGATGAACAAGTGACACTACATCAATACACCAGGCACATGTCACAGAGAGACATATTTGAACAAAATTGCTGTTTACAACAAGGCATAGTATGCATCCAACGCATTGCACCTTTTTCATAGGGACATGATCCTCTGGGGAAGGGCTAAAGCAGTACGTGCCATTGAAAGTACACAGGTGGAATGAGGGCAACCACACAATCAATGATCCAGGCTCACACTGTGCATCACAAGCTACACCAGGATTATGTGCAGCACCTCAAAGCAGTCACATGCCACAGGCCACTGACGCTACCGCAGCAGAGTACACAGACACACACAGGCACAGGCATTTGCCATTGCCAAATGCAGCGACAAACCGCACTCTGCACATGTGCCACTAGACGGGGGGGGCTCACAGGTGTGGGGCTGGCTCTGCACGTCAGACACACAGCACTGCTCCCTGCTCACATCACATGGGCAGGGTATCTCCATCCCTCATGCAGCCCGGGTGCTACACTCCACATATGCACCCACCCACATGACAGGGGACTTACACACACACACATGTCCTGGGTACAAACACATCATGTGGACACTCTCAGCACATGTACACAGAACTAACACACATCTGTGGGTACAGTCACCTGTCACACTGGGCTGACCACATAATCACATGAGGACTGTAGAGGCTACATTCCCAGGAGGATAAGACAGGCAGAATGTGGCATGCACCATGCAGTGATTGTCACAGTAAACCCAATGCAAGTGAGGACGGCAGACATGCACCACTGCATGCTCTGGCTGGGAGACATCAGGCATTCCCCCCCGGGACCCCCCCTACAGTACATAGCATGTGTGAGACACCTGGACACAATGGCAGAAGTCACAGTCACAAAAAAGGGACACAGTCTGTGCTAGTGGACTCTGCACTCACCTGATACCCTGATCGCCCATACAGCATGGGGTACTGTGGGAGGATCACATCCAGCAAAGCCAGGTTCTCCTCCAGGGTGAAAGGCTGTGACCTCTCCACAGACCTTGACATGGTTCCAGGGAATCAGTAGCAGCAGCTGGGTCGTCGAATACAAAGATGTGCAGGCGAGTGCTCCCTCATGGGACCTGGCTGCCTTATATCTGCCTTGCTGGCCTGTTTCATGCACAGGAGTACAGAGTGATTGGTCACTCACATTTGCATCCTATGTTTCCTCCAATCCCTTCAAACCAAGCACAGTCAGTGGGTTCTTATTGTGTTTTTTTCTTCAGCATGATGTCACCTCCAGAACCACATTGCAACAAAGTAGATTCATTCAAACTGACTACTGCTGTGCACCTGTTTGAATAAATTCAAACTTTAAACTGGGTCTCCATGACAACCAGCATGCATGTAGGCCTTAATACTTGTCCCTCATGTGTCCCCTATGTAATTTGGAGCTCCACACACAGGTACGGTGCGTCCCGGGGCCCTAGGGTACCCCAAATGCATGTCAACGGCCCGTACAGGCGTGTGTACGGTCCGTATCACTATGGGTGTTCTCGCGTATGCGTACTCATAGTGGTACGGACCCTACACGCGTGCGTACGCTCACTTTCACTATGAGTACGCATACGCGAGAACACCCATAGTGATACGGACCGTACACGCGTGCGTACGCTCACCTTCACTATGGGTGTTCTCGCGTATGCGTACTCATAGTGGTACGGACCGTACACGCGTGCGTACGCTCACTTTCACTATGAGTACGCATACGCGAGAACACCCATAGTGATACGGACCGTACACGCGTGCTTACACTCACCTTCACTATGGGTGTTCTCGCGTATGTGTACTCATAGTGATAGTGAGCGTACAGGCGTGTGTACGGTCCGTACCACTATGGGTGTTCTCGCGTATGCGTACTCATAGTGATAGTGAGCGCACAGGCGTGTGTACGGTCTGTACCACTATGGGTGTTCTCGCGTATGCGTACTCATGGTGTAACGGAGCGTACACACGCCTGTACGCTCACTATCACTATGAGTACGCATACGCGAGAACACACATAGTGAGACGGGCCGTACACGCGTGTGTACGCTCCGTACCACTATGGGTGTTCTCGCGTATGCGTACTCATAGTGATACGGACCGTACACACGCCTGTACGCTCACTATCACTATGGGTGTTCTCGCGTATGCATACCCATAGTGATACGGACCGTACACACGCCTGTACGCTCACTATCACTATGGGTGTTCTCGCGTATGCGTACCCATAGTGATACGGACCGTACACGCGTGCGTACGCTCACTATCACTATGGGTACACATACGGCAGCACTCCCATAGTGATACGGGAACGTACACAGGCCCTCTTTGCGAAAGTACGGTGCTTTTCACACATCACAGTGGTGACAGGCAGCACACAGGAAGGAATAGGGCTGACATACTTGTCCACGGATGGACATCAAGGCATTGTCTAGGCAGTACTACATGTGTGGGGCACAGGTGTGAAAGGCTGTGATGTGGCACATTACTCCTGAGTCGAGAAGGCACCAGATGTATGATGAGATGTGTACACATGTAATGTGTGACGGTGCAATGTGTGCCAGGCATGCCCTTGACTCCTTTGACATGTGTGCATGTCGTACTGCACACTTGGGATGAGCGTCACTGGCATGGCACGGGCAACAACACACGCAAGTGTCCCCTGAGGCCCGGTACAGGGGTTACCACACCTGACATGTCACTACCCACGGTGCACGATGTGACTATGTCATGTATGTGTGGGGGGTTCCCCTTAGGTTGATGTTGGAGCTCCCTCAAAAGCAGCAGCTGTTGCAGCAACCAACATGTGTCTGTGTGTAGATTGACATGGCACACTGTTCCGCACACCATGCCACATGTGGTATCGGATGTGAGGTGCGTATGTATGCATGGGACACGGAGTAGCGTAACAAGGACATGTCTGCATCCTCTCTATGAATGTGTGGTGAGTCATCACATGTACACCTTCATGGCAAGGTGTGTGGGCTGTCCTAGTGTAATGTCATGTGACCTGTGGCTCTAGTGTTCCGCTACCAGTCTCTGCAATCGACATCCTACTTCTGCTGATGTGTGGATGTATGTCACCCCTGTGTTGCGTCTGGCTGTTCACTTACACTGGGACACAGCTAATCCCATGCCATGGCATGTGGAGGTTCACAATCTCCGTGTGTAGCTGGGTCTTGGTAGGAGTGTCACCTGGCAGCCATACGTGTCCAGGGCATGTGGCACATACCTGACTCCGTATGTAGCATATGAGTATTGACAGATTAACATGTGCTCAGTACAAATAAATTGTTGTTGTGGTGCACTCACTCTTCCTTGTCACTTCCAAATTTCTGCAGAGCGCCGCCTCTTCCCCGACCAATTCCGGACTTGGCTGCCATGCGGGAGAATGACTGTATCCGGTGCTACCGCTTCCCCCAACCGTTGATTCTGGAGTTGATGGCGAGACTGGCACCACACCTGCAACCGCTGCACAGGTATCCTACGGCACTGACACCCAAGCTGAAGGTAATGGCAGCCCTACATTTTCTTGCCACGGGTACCTTTCAAAATACCATAGCTCATGTTGGTGGCATGTCCCAGAGCATGTTCTGCCGTGTGCTGCATGATTTCTTAGAGGCCATGTTGATTCACTTGGATGACTTCATCCATTTCCCAACCCCTGAAATGTTGACTGGGGTCAAGCGTGGATTCTATGCCCTGGGAGGGATGCCCCATGTCATTGGGTCCATAGATGGGACACATGTGGCTTTGGTACCACCACAGGCACAGGAGGTAGCGTACAGGAATCGCAAGCACTACCACTCCATCAATACCCTTGTAGTGTGTCTGTCCAACATGGTGATTTCACATGTCTGTGCTCGTTTTCCAGGATCAGCACACGATGCCTACATCATGAGTCGTAGCAGGATGCCTGAAATGATGACGCAGCTGCGCAATGAACGAGCATGTGTTGTTGGTGGGTACAGTCTGTCTGTCCTGTATTTTGCGTAGGCTTCCAGCACGACCGCTTCTCCTGTCCTACTTATGTCCATGTGCTTTCCATGTAAGGGGCGTTGGCTATCCCAACATGCCATGGCTGATCACACCTCTCCGCAACCCCATCACGCCGGCTCAGCTCCGCTACAACACCGCCCATGGCCGGACAAGGCGAGTGATAGAGAGGACGTTTGGCCTCCTGAAGAGCCGATTCCGATGCCTCCACAAGACCGGCGGCGCGCTCCCATATGCCCGGGCGAAGGTCTGCAAAATCTTCATGGTCTGCTGCATGCTGCACAACATGGCAGTTGAGAAAGCTGTGCCACTCATCCTGGATCAAGATGATCAGGACCATCCACCCGTGGAGGACGAAGGTCTTGGCAATGGGGCTAGTGATGTGGAGGACGTGGTTCCGCAAGAGGACATCCGGACTCGGCTCATACGCGACTTCTTTGCTTAGTGGTGAGTACCAGTGTCTGTGTGTGCACACATTGGTCCCCGTGTGGCATGTGTTGCGATGTGTGTGTCCATCTGCATGTATGCCACGTGAGTCAGAGGTGTGTGTGGATGTGTCACTGGAGTGATGGTGGCAGTGATGTGTATTTCCCCAGTCATAATTGTGACCTGGCATGTTGTCATCCTTACATGTGTCGAGTACATGCACATGCAAGTGGCTGTGCTTTTTGTGGCTGACTTCTTGTGTGTCTCTCATCCCCAGGTACTTGTGCATGCCGTCTGCTGGTTGCATTGTTGTGGCACTGCTATTCCTCATGGACACGTCATCGTGTGCTGACTCAGCGTTACACGCACGGACAAGTTTGGAAGTCTCCTTAGGGTAAGGGATGCATCAGGGGTGTATTGGGTGTGGCAGTTGTTCATGATGTATGCACACTGCCCCTGTCGATGTTTGGTTCCTCTGCAGACATGTCACATCACCATGGTACACATTACATGCAGCTGGGTACACCTGAATAGATGGTCAGACTTGTTGACAGTCATCAGTGATGGGATTGTGGAATGTGATGATGGCATCAATGTGTGTTACACTGCCCTCGGACACATATGGTTTGCCTTGGCTTGACATGCTGTGGGACTTCCACATCAGCGGATCAATGGTGTATGGCAGTCTCTCCGTGAGCAGCAGGGGGTGTTTAGCTGTTAGCCGACACTTGTGTGCCAGTTCCATGGCTATCACGCATTTGGGCTGCAGAAGGGGGGTTCCAGTGTTGGACCCACATGTTACTCCACATGACCCGTTCATGTGTACTCCGAGTTGCCTCTGCAATCCCGAATACATGAATAATAAAGGTGTCCCTATGCCTCCAAGGTGCCTTTTCTCAGTCAATGCTGGTGTGTTGCCACGGTGCTTCCGGCATGTCTGCCATGGTTTTCCGTGATAGTGGCTATGTGTCTATGTGTAGAGTAGCAAGATGCAAGCTGTTTGTGTGGGATTAGACTGTGTATTGTGCATGTAGTCAATCACTGTGTGGGTATTGTGACATGTGCCATCCCCATGCATCCAACGTTGGCCAGGCCACCATTCACTGCATCCACCTGACTCAAGCTTGCAGGACATGGTTCTGCCACCTGTCCACACATACCTGGGTGCCCCCAGGACACTCCACATGATCCCTGACCTCTGCGCATGGCTGTCGCTGTACTCAATATGTCTGTCGGCACGGTTGTGCGGCCACCCCCTCAGCTGGTTGGGCCCATCACGGGTGTGTATGGTGCTCCATGTCTGTCTTGCCTAATACAATGTGACCCATGTGTGTCCTGTGCCAGACTCAGGCCCCAGGGTGTGGATGGTTGCAGTCAAATGAGAACTCAGGCATAGTTAGACTTTACAAGACACATGTAAGGTAATAATGCAATCAGTAGGCATCTTCTCTTTATGGTGTGACTTTTTTATTTTGGTTGGGGTGGGGGGGGGGGGGTTTGACATGAGGGGCTTTCCGGGTGTGTGGAATCCAAAGTTCACTAGGGGAGTTGGTGTCCTTGCCATTTGAAATCCTCAGAGTCCATGCCACAGTCTTTGTCAACATTGGTCAGACAGTGACCAGCAAGTCCATGTGGCAGAGAATGTCTTTTGATGCTGTGCTGCTGTTGCTCCAGTGGGCCAGGTGCCAGGCCAGGTGTCCTGGGAGATGGTGCTGTTGCGCTGACCCTCACGGTCTTCTCCGTGGACGACCCGCCCTCCTGCGGGGACCCTCAGAAGCAGGCCGTGACGATGTTTGGGATGCTCCGTCGGATGTCTCCTCCTCCTCCTCATCCCTCCCTGTGGGTGGGATGAGGTGGGCTCAGCCTGTCTGTCCTCCATCCTCCGTTGGTGTTGCAGTAGACAGGCATGTTGCTCCGCATGTTGCTGGGCCTGCTGGGTCTTGATCTCATCGAGGGTCCCCTTCATATCGTTGAGGGTGGACACAACCTGGGCCATGCCATGTGGGAATATACCGGTTCCCCAGCCAACCAGTCAGGCTCGCGCCTCCGCCGTCCTCCACTCCCACCACCCCTGCCCACTTGCACCTGGCCTGCCCTTGTGGGCACATCGGGTCTCCGGGACCCCTGAGGGGTGGCATTGGCGTTGTCTCCTGCCTCCTCCTGGGTGCCCGGGACACCGTGTCCCTCCTGGCCAGCCTGGCTGCATTGTGGTAGTGGGGCAGGGATCCTGGGGGTCTCCTGGGATGTGGCAGGAGTGGGGGTGGTGGTTGGCCCAGTTGTACCTGACGCAGGTGCTGCAGGTCGTTGGACACCAGAGGGGCCAGGTTGGTCGGGGTCGGGTTCGTCCACAGAGTGGTGAGAGTCGTCGCTGCCAGTGGCTCTGTCAGTGTTGGGGGGTGATCCACGGCGTTGACCTGTGTGTGAGAGAGACAATGTTAATTTTGTTCCATGCAACATCCATGTTTCATTGGTTTCAAAGTTGGCACATTTCCTCTGGGAATTTGGATATGTCTTGCATTCCACTCACAGTGCACTTGTGCATGGGTATGTCCCTTGGGCACAGCTTTTGCAACTTTACCTATGTGTGGCACAGTCTTACTTGCTGCGTCAATTGTGACAGCAGTCAGCAGTGGAGTGGGCAGGTGTGGCGAGCCATGCATTAGTGCCTTCCGTGTAGCACTGTACGTGTGTACATGGAGTGGTTCCACACACTTATATGATGCAGGTAGCTGTCGTTGTGCTCGTGCACAGGTTGTGACATGGCCCTGTGTTTTGGCATGGAGAAGAGGGGGGGTTCTGGCACTGGCTACCCTTGTCTACATGCACGTAGTCCACCTGCTGAGGAGCAGACATTCCCACGCACCACAAGGCTGATTTGCTCTCCCTGTGTGTCCCTTTCTCGCTCCCTCTCTGTCCCCCTCTCCCTCCCTCTGTGTGTCAGCCTCCTCCCTCTGTCCGTCCCCCTGTGTCTCCGTCCCTCTCTGTACCCCTCTCCCTCCCTCTGTGTGTCAGCCTCCTCCCTCTGTCCGTCTCCCTGTGTCTCCGTCCCTCTCTGTCCTCCTCTCCCTCCCTCTGTGTGTCAGCCTCCTCCCTCTGTCCGTCTCCCTGTGTCTCCCTCCCTCTCTGTCCCCCTCTCCCTCCCTCCGTGTGTCAGCCTCCTCCCTCTGTCCGTCTCCCTGTGTCTCTGTCCCTCTCTGTCCCCCTCTCCCTCCCTCTGTGTGTCAGCCTCCTCCCTCTGTCCGTCTCCCTGTGTCTCCCTCCCTCTCTGTCCCCCTCTCCCTCCCTCTGTGTGTCACCCTCTGTCACCTCAGCCCAGCTTCCTGGGTACAGACTGTTAGCAGATCTTTGAATGGCCCTTGGATTGTTGATGTGAGTTTGTTTCTGATCTCCAGGCACCCATTGGGTGTAGTGTGTGTGTCTGCACTGCTGCTGTGGTGGTGTGTGCTGCCACTCTTTCACAGTGTTGGCTGTTCATTAGCTGCTGTCATGTGCAAGAACGTGCCGTCACCCCCATGTGTTGATGCAAGGCGTCCGCCATTTGCTGGCGAGTCTTTCCTGTGTGGGGACACACTGTTTGTCTGGCTGTGACCTAGGCAATATTGGCAGATGGCATTGTTGTCTGCTTCTGAGTTGCACTATGTGATTTTTGGGGCCCACACTCCCGCCATCCGGGTTACCGTGTCTTGTGTTGGTGTTTTCTGTGGCCTGTGACTTGACATTGTCCAGCTGGGTGCATGGGGCATGGTGTCGCTAGTGGCATGTGCGTGTTCATGGAGTGTGGTTGAGTCATGCGATAGCTTGGGGTGGTTGCGTGCCTGTTTGTGAGTTTGGTTGTGGATGATGTTCCCCCCATGTGAGGTGAGTTGTTTGTGTACTCACCCGGGTCTCGGAGTCCGTCTAATCCGTCCACTGCCACCACCGGCAGTATGGCCATCACCCTCTCCTCCCAGGGATGGTATTGTACGCATCTGCGGGGCGGCCCCCCTCCAGTGACGTTGGCCTGGTTGTGTTCATCCGTCATTTTGGCTCGGACCCTCCTCCGCAGATCGTACCACCTGGCTTGGCATTCATGCCTGGTCCTTCTGGTGTCCGCAACAGCATTCACAGCATCGACGATGGTCTGCCACATGGATGTTTTTTCTGAAATGCTGGTCTGTCTGACCAATGTTCGAAAGAGGTGTGGCTCAACTCTGAGGATTTCATCGACAAGGACCTCCAACTCTCGGCTAGTGAACTTTGGATTCTTGTTAGTGGGCATGGTGAGGGGTGTGGGTGTGGATGGTGGGGGCGGGGTGTGTGGATGGTTGTGGGTGTGTGGGTGTGGTTGTGCAGGTGTGTGTGTGAATGTGATGTGGGGGTGTTTGTGAAGGTGTGTGTGTGAAGGTGTGCAAGTGTAAGGTGTGGTAAAGCTTCTAGTATGGTGCTGTAGGTTGTCTGTGGGGTCTGGCAGCAGTGAGTCTGTTGCAAAGGCTCATGGTTTGTGTGTGTGGGCCCTTTTTATTGGTCCATTGGTGGGTGTGGCTGTGTTTGAACTTTGGGTGGGTGTGTTATAAGGAGTGGTTGTGTTTTGGGCCTCTGTTTTGGATTTTGGCAGTTGCAGGTCAGTGATTGTGTTGTTTTTGAGCTTGTTGGACATGTGTAGTGCCTTTGTGCCATTCGAATGGTGTATTCTTGTGTTGTTTTGGTTTGTCCTGGTTGTGTACATGCGTTTTTAGCGTGTGTACGGTGTGTACTTCGGGCATTTTGTTGTACAGTGCTGTCCTTGTGTTTGGCTTGGTATGACTCGTACATGCGCGGTGTTGTGTGGAGGTGCTGGTGTTGGGGCCTGGGGTACGCTCCATTCGTCCGCGGGTGAGGGTACGGGTCGTACATACACGGTTGGGGGTACGACACGTACACGGGTGTACATACACGGGGGTACGACACGTACAGGGGTGTACATACAGGGGGGGTAGGACACGTACACGGGTGTACATACACGGGTGGGGGTGCGACTCGAACGTACACGGGTGTACATGCACGGGTGGGGGTACGACTCGTACACGGGTGTACATACACGGGGGTACGACACGTACAGGGGTGTACATACACGGGGGTACGACACGTACAGGGGTGTACATACACGGGGGTAGGACACGTACACGGGTGTACATACACGGGTGGGGGTACGACTCGAACGTACACATGTGTACATGCACGGGTGGGGGTACGACACGTACAGGGGTGTACATACAGGGGGGGTAGGACACGTACACGGGTGTACATACACGGGTGGGGGTACGACTCGAACGTACACGGGTGTACATGCACGGGTGGGGGTACGACTCGTACACAGGTGTACATACACGGGGGGTACGACACGTACAGGGGTGTACATACACGGGGGTACGACACATACAGGGGTGTACATACACGGGGGTTACGACACGTACCGGGGTGTACATACATGGGGGTAGGACACGTACACGGGTGTACATACACGGGTGGGGGTACGACTCGAACGTACATGGGTGTACATGCACGGGTGGGGGTACGACACGTACAGGGGTGTACATACACGGGGGTAGGACACGTACACGGGTGTACATACACGGGTGGGGGTACGACTCGAACGTACACGGGTGTACATGCATGGGTGGGGGTACGACTCGTACATGGGTGTACATGCACGGGTGGGGGTACGACTCGTACACGGGTGTACATACACGGGGGTATGACACGTACACGGGAGTACATGCACGGGTGGGGGTACGACTCGTACACGGGTGTACATGCACGGGTGGGGGTACGACTCATACACAGGTGTACATACACGGGGGTACGACACGTACACGGGTGTACATGCACGGGTGGGGGTACGACTCGATCGTACGGGGGCTGGGGGGGTGTTGGGCGCGTATGCGGGCACATGTCTCCATGGTTGCTATGGGAGTTCGGTGCGGACGGGGTTTTTTCCATACGGTTGTAACATCGGACGCACGGGATGGATCGTGATTCCGCGGTCGGACTTCACTTTTCACATTTGTATGGTAAATCGTCCGGGAACGTGTCGGACACATTTTCCGACCCGAGGACGTGTGGGGAATTATTCCCAATGCGATTCGTATGGTCTTTTTCCCATGCGAATCGTAATTGGCAGTTTGTACGGCACTTGTACGATTCGTACGGTAAAAAGACCGGATACGAGTCGTACGGGGAATTTTTTTACCGGATCGTGATCGGCACCATGATGTTCCCAAATGCTTCTCTCGCAGTAGTTCCCAAATGCACACAGACTCACAGTGTGATTCTATACAAGCAACACTATCCCGAGGAGTTTACCAAAACTCATTCACTACTATGGAATGGGTAAGGGGACTGCACACAATCTACATATTTCAGGACTCCACTTTAGTGTCAATGCCTGACTCATTTAATCAAAGCATAAGCAAAGACTGGCTTCTAATGCTACTAAAACTTGACAACAATACAGGTTTTAAAACAGTTATCTGTCAGCAAATATACAATGCTACCAAATCCTTGTCTCACAATCCTTACCCAAATGCACACAGACTCACAGTGTGATTTTAGGCAAGCAACACTATCATAGGAGTTTACCAAAACTCATTCAGTAGTGTAGAAGGCGTAAGAGTACTGTACACAATCTACATATTTAAGTACGGCACTTTAGTGTCAAAGCCTGACTCATTGTATCAATGCATATGCAAAGACTGGCTTCTAATACTACCAAAACTTGACAACAATACAGGTTTTAAAACAGTTATCTGTCAGCAAATACACGATGCTACCAAATCCTTGTCTCACAATCCTTACCCAAATGCACACAGACTCACAGTGTGATTTTAGGCAAGCAACACTATCCTAGGAGTTTACCAAAACTCATTCACTAGTCTAGAAGAGGTAAGGGTACTGCACACAATCTACATATTTAAGTACTGCCCTTTAGTGTCAAAGCCTGACTCATTGTATAAATGCATAAGCAAAGACTGGCTTCTAATACTACTAAAACTTGACAACATGACGGGTTTTAAAACAGTTATCTCTCTGCAAATGCATAATGTTACCAAATGCTTCTCTCACAGTGGTTCCCAAATGCACACTAACTCACAATGTGATTCTAGACAATCAACACTATCTCTAGGAGTTTACCAAAACACATTCACTACTGTGGAAAGGGTAAAGTATTGAAGAGGAATTAATTCCCCAACTTACAACTCGCCAGGGGGCGCGTTTGCAGAGTGCTGCAAGGAGGGGGAGTGGCCTCCGGCACGATGCCAGTCTTTTATTTATTTTAATTTTTTAAGAAGGGGGGCTGTGTGGTTCCCCTTCTTATTCTAATTTATTGGCCCTGATGACCCCATCCCCCAGGGCCTGTCTCCTAATTATATTTTTTTGACCCCAATCCCCAGGGCCGGCCACTGTTTTTTATTATTTTAAAAAACATATATATTTATAGACACACCTAGGACATGCTCGACAAACCGTACGTACCTATCACCATGACGATTTGCGTGATATTCATTAAAAGGCGACTATGCATACAATGAATCCACGTGGAATGTATTTACACCCCTAGTGACATGTCTGATGCCCTACCGTGCCTAATCCCGGTAGACACCCTTGTCGTTTATTTATACAAACATGGGTAGCTATTGACGGGCACATTTAATACACATGCACACCAAGCCATTCAAAGGGGATTCGACAAAAATTCGACCAAAACTATGCAAGAAACCCCCCTCACGGTTAATAAAACACACATCCACTGCCGGATGTGTAATACTTTTTATTTTACTCTCTGGAAAGGTGACGAACATCACTTGAGAGTCACAGCGCGCTCCTGGCAGAGCCCAATGCTGTGTTACACCCACCATTGCCTGCTGAGTGCCACACACCTCTGTGTTGTATTCCACTAGCTAGTGCATATGCTATGACACTCTCTAGCCCATGTGCACTGTAACACCACCCCGTGAATATGTCATGCCACACTTGTCTTCGCACGGGTTATATTGTCCCATCTAACGTGCCTTCCTCGACGCCTATGTTATAACGCACAGTGCTATGCCATACATATTACAATCTGGGATCCATATCTTTGTCACAGTGCATATACAACGTTACACTCTCCAGCACATATTTTATATTAAAACTTTAGAGACTAGTTAGGTTACACAACACTGCCCTGTGCATATTACACTCCAAGGCGCATATCGCATAGCACGCGCTAGTGCCTGTGCTATCTCGCACTCTCCAATGAATCTGTCATTGCGCACAATGTATTGCATATTATATTTCACGCCCGGTTCATCTTGTATCACACTTTTTGGTGCATAGTTTATACCATACACTATATCTAGTTTTCATTTTCAATCGTGCTCTCAGGACTATGTTCTATATAACACTGTGTTCACCCACCCTTTTCACGGGCATTACATTTTGCGATAGGGGGTGGAGGGTCAGGGGGTGTTTCTGCCAAGTGAGCCTGGAGTCACAGTCACAAACGTCCTCTTCTTCCTGAATAAAAGTGAGATTATGCTGCATACTTGTTCATATTTTAAGTAGTTCGCACAGACACACGTTTTAAAAACAATAAAGTTCCTAATACCCGCCTTCTCTGAACAGTTAGCTTGCTGCCCCATCCCCCTCCTCCCTATCCTCTGTTGTGTGAATCCATGGACTAGCCTCCTCCCTCCTGCCATGCATGGTCTGATGTGCTGCCACTGCCCTCAATTTAGTATGATGTACCAGTCCACTCCTCCTGCCCTCCATTGCCCAATTCTATGCCCCATCATTGACCTCCTGCTTAAACTCTGTGCTTAGCTTGCTGCCCCTATTCTCCTTCCCCCTGCCCTCCGATGTCTTTGTGCATGCCCCTGCTCCATCCTTTTTGCCAACCATGTTTCATAGACCTGCCACTCCTATCTACTCTGAGTGTTCTGTTGAGCTGCCAGTCCCCTCCCACCTGCCTAGCATTCTCAGATGACTGTAACCTGTCCCTGCCACCTCCACCCTGCCTGTCCACATGCCATGCCCCTATCCTCTTCCTCCTGTCCTACATGGTCCATTGTACTACCACACCCTTCTGCCCTCCCTGGTCTGTTGTGCTGCAACTGCTCCTTCTGCCTGCCCCGTGTGGTCTGTTGTGAGGCCCCTTCCCCTGAACTTTCTTGTCTGTGCACAGGTCCTGATCCTCCCTTCTATCCTCCATCGTCCTTTGTGCATGCCCCTGCACCCTCCTTCTTGCCCATCATAGCCATTGTGCTGCCACTAACCCTCCCACTTGCCATGCATGGTCTTCTGTGCTGCCATGGCCCCTCCCACCTTCCCTGTGTGGTCAGTTAGCTGCCCCTGAATCCCTCCCACCTTCCCTCCATGGTCTGTGGTTATGCCATCACAGTCTCACTGTTGCTCTTCATGGTGTGTCTTGCTTCTAGTGCCCATCCTGCCTGACCTCCATGGCTGTCTTGCTGCTCCTGCCCTGCCCCCTTGCCCCCAGCACTCTGTTTACATGTGCAGACCCCTACTCCCTCCCTCCTGGCTTGTCTGTTCCATTGTAATGCCCCTGATCCGTCCGTCCTGCCCTTTATGGTCTGTTATGCTGCAGCTTTCTCTCCTGTCTGTCCATGATGGTCAGCTAGCTACCATTGCCTCTTGCCCCTCTGTTCTCTGTTGTCCATGTGCATGGTCCTGTCCCCTCCCTCTTGCTTTCTATGGATTGCTGTGCTGCACTCCCGTCCCGCATGCCCTGTGTGGTGTATTGTGCTGCTGCAAACCCTGATGCCTGCCCTGCAGGGTCAGTTTGGTGCACCTCTTCATGTCCCTCCTGTCCTCTGTTATCAAAGTCCATGTCCCTACCCCATTTCCTTCCATGGTCCAATGTACCATACTTGCGAACATTTTGAACTTGGTAAGAGGGAGATTTTGAAAAAAAACTGGGGTATTGATTTTCCCCTGTGAGTTACATTTGAAAAGAGGAGATTGTAGACAGGAGACAGATCAAATAAAGCCCATTTGAGCTTAAAAACATTGGACGTTTCCTGGCTAAATCGGGTCTGTTGGCATGTATGATTGTACTACCATTGCCTCTTCCTTCTGCCCACAATGGTCTATTACATTGCCACAGCCTCTCTTGCAAGTCCTGTATTGTTGGTTTGTTGCCCCTGCCCCCCTTTCCACTGCCCTCCATAGTCTGTTGTGCTGCCACGGCCCTTCCTGCCTGCTCAGTGTGGTTAAATTGTTGCCTTTGCACCCTCCTACCTGCCTTTTAATTTTCAGAGTCCGTGCCCCTGGCCTCTGCCTCTCAACAGTATCCTAATGAACAACTAGATTGCTAACATTCTATAATTATTACAAAAGTTTGGAACGCCTGACGTCATCTTGATGTAATCAAAACTGTAATACCTAGAGCATTTCCTTTAGAAATTACATATATGAGAGGGTCTTATTGGCATCAAAATTATGGTTAGTGCTCTAAAAGACTAAAATAAGGACATATTTTCTGAGTTTTCAAATAGCGACAAAGCACTTTTAAATTATTTGTTACCTTTATGTTTTTTTATCCAGTTGACCACTTGATTAAATGTTGCACTTAGGGGAGAGGATGTGGTGTTACTTCCAGAACTGCAGACTTCGCAACTGGGGAACCAGGTTGGAGTTTCTGCTTCAGCTCGACATTCTGTGATTCTGGTCAAATCACTTAGTCTCCCCATGTCTACAACCAAAATGAATTTGTTCTTGTGTGATGTAACCAATGCTCATGTAAAGCACTCCAATACTTGACAAGTCTGCACTATATAACACTGCAAAAACACAAATAATAAGTGCTTTGCACACTTCTCTCATTGGGCTATATTTGGGCTACATCTGGGTGATTTTGGGCTACATTTGGGCTCTTTTGTCTCCGGTGGCCATCTTGGGAGATTTATTTGTTATGAAGTTTCCTAATTTCCTCATGTACTGCAGTCTCCTCAGTAGAAAATGCTTTCAGTTTTTTACTTTGATTCCATCATGAAGGTATTCAGATATGTCACACATTTGCCATACATTCTGATTGTTAGCACTCTTTTTGCTCATTAGATCACTGTAGTAAAACTACTGTTCACCATGGAAGTCTGCTCCTGGTATTAAAAGTGCATGTTTCAGTCTGCATGTCAGAATTTTTTAATGAAATAGAAGAGGATTTGAGAAGTCACTCAAAATGTGCCCTCATTTTCTTTCTTCAACATTAATCATAATTTCTATGGCAAAATGAACCCCCTCATTGTGTTCCTTTTTAAATTAAATGTTTTAAGTGTTACCAGTTTATTCCAATCAAGATGGCTTCAGGTGTGCCATACTTTTGTCATAATGAAGACAGTAAGCGCTCTAGTTGTTTTTAAGAACACTCTGGGACATTCTGTCATTGGGCTATACTTGGGCTACATCTGGGTGATATTTGGGCTACATTTGGGCTCTTTTGTCTTTGGTGGCCATCTTGGGAGACTTATTTGTTATGAAGTTTCCTAATGTCCTCATTTACTGCAGTCTTCTCAGTAGGAAATAGTTTCAGTTTTTTACTTTGATTCCATCAAGAAGGCATTCAGATGTGTCACACATTTGCCATAAATTCAGAATGTTAGCACTCTTTTTGCTCATTAGATCACTGTAGTAAAGCTACTGCTCACCAGGAAAAACTGCTGCTGGTATTGAAAGTGCATGTTTCAGTCCGCATGTCAGAATTTTTTAATGAAATAGAAGAGGATTTGAGAAGTCACTCATAATGTGCCCTAATTTTTCTTTCTGCAGCACTAATCATACTTTTTATGGAAAAATGAACCCCCTAATTTTGTTCCTTTTTAAATTAAATGTTTTAAGAGTTACCACTTTAATCCAAGCAAGATGGCTTCAGGTGTGCCATACGTTTATCATAAGTAGGACTGTTAGCGCTCTAGTTGTTCTTTGGAACACTCTGGGAAGCTGCAGTAGAACACAAAGGAATCAACTGACAGTCTCTGCCCTTGATGGATGTACATGTTTTACTGAGAATGTCAGACTTCATTCTCACATGACTGAGAAAGATAATGTGAATTTACAGAAATAAGCTCTCAGTTTAGCTTATAGATCACCTTCCAAACCTCTGTGGGAAAAGCATGAGAAAATATTTTTCTCTCAATCATGATATCCCAGCAGAAGGCTTTTACACATGGTGAAATCACCTTAGAACATACCACAATTCCTAAAATGAGTATGGTACCATCAACAAATGATTTATAATGTAACTAAAGTCTTAAAACCGTCTATTAACTGCAATGCTTTTTAATGAGGTGCTATCATGTATATTGGTCCCAAGATGGCTGCCAACACTTCTTGGATGAAGTGCTGACAGCCAATCAGATCTCAGGATGAGATGTGTGGTTAGGCTCCGCCCACATACATATATAATTTTACTTTTGATTTTCTCAGGAACTACTGAACAGATTGACACCAGACCTGCAAAAGGAACATCCCTGACCTGAGGACTACCTCTCTGCCAAATTTCAAGTAATTCTGTTCAGCCGTTCGGGCTGTACCTTGGACTAAAGGTCCCTATGGAAAATTGCATGGGGAAAACGCGTTTTGGGACCTCCCTTTTTTCTCAGCCCCCGCTTGACGAATCCCCCCGAGACTTTCAGGGTAGGAGCAGAGCGCCCCACCTATTTTGAAAATTTTGCGAGGATTTGTCAACCGGCGCCAAAGTTATTCCAAATAGAATGTTGTGGATTTCCTATGGAAACACGGTCCTAACTATAACTATCTACTGGCGACCGCCAGTAGATAATATATATATATATATATTCACTGAAAAAAACATAGGTTTCAGGGGTGTTATAGTTAGCTGGACATTTCCCTCGTACAAAACCCTAGAAATTCCTCTGTTATTGTTAGTTCAGCTAACTATAACTCGCGCCCCCGCAATGCACTGCTGATGACGTCACATATTACATCACTCATGACATGGTCAGTGACATCACTGATGACATCACTGATGACATCTCAAATGACATCACTGATGACATCACTGATGACGTCATCCAGTGAGTCTGTGTTTCTGTAAAGTTTTAATATGTTTAATATATATAGGGAAAGGCCTGTTGAAGAATGAGTGGGTGTACAAGTGTGTGAATGGATGATTTTCTAGGTGCGTAACTGACTATAAGTGAGTCATTAAATGTATCTTACTGCAGACTAGTGACTAAACTGTGTGAATGTCTGTATGTGTCTGTCTGTTGGTATATAAGTAGCTGCACGGTTTTGTGAATAGCTACATGAGTGTCTATATGGGTTATTGATTGGCTGTGTGAGTATCTGTATGGGTGCCTGAGTGTTTGTGGGGTAGGGTGTGTGTGACTCTGTGCATAGATGTGTGAGTGGGTGATTCAGTGGGTGCATGGTTTTAAGAGTGCATCTGTGATGGACTGTATGGTTGGGTGACTGTATGTAAGGGTGTGTTAGGGATTGAATGTATATCTCAGTGGTACATGTGTGACTAACTACATATGTGAAAGGCAGTATATATGCGTCTAAGAGTATATGAGTGGGTATATGTGCGAGTGTGTGATTGTGAGAGTGGCTGTATGGATGAGTGTGTGCTTGTATCAATGATTGTATAAGAGCGTAAGAATGTGGCAATTATGAGTAAGTGAACTTGAGTGTGTATAACTGCATAGGTGAGTAAATGGGAGTGTGATTAATTATTTGCATGACTGACTAGGTGTGAGAGTACCTCTATGGATGATTGGTGGTGTGTGAGTGTCTATGTAGGTGTATAAATGCATATGATAGTCTTGTACGGAGTGACTGTAAGTATGAGTGACTGTACAGGTGAGTGAGTGGAGGTGTATATAGACCTAAGAGTTAATGAGTGGGTTATTGGTATTGGAGTATCTATGGTTTTGAGAATGTACGTCTAAAATTTTGAGTTGGTGTATCAACGGTTAAATTAGGGTGTGAGAAGATGCAGTAATTTATCACATGGATGATGTCATCAGTGATGTCATCAGTGATGTCATTTGAGATGTCATCAGTGATGTCATCAGTGATGTTACTGACCATGTCATGAGTGATGTAATATGTGACGTCATCAGCAGTGCATTGCGGGGGCGGGAGTTATAGTTAGCTGAACTAACTATAACAGGGGAATTTCTAGGGTTTTGTACGAGGGAAATGTCCAGCTAAATATAACACCCCTGAAACCTATGGTTTTTTCAGTGAATTTCTAAGGTTTTTTAAATGCCAATTCCTAACTATAACACCCCTGAAACCTTTGGTTTTTTCAGTGAATTTCAAAGGTTTTTCAAATGCCAATTCCTAACTATAACGTGCATGAAACCTATGGTTTTTTCAGTGAATTTCAAAGGTTTTTTAAATGCTAATTCCTATTTATAACTTATCTCTGAGGATATCATGTTTAATGATTTTGATTGGATTTCTATATTTTTCAATTTCAGTGTGTCAATTTCATTTTTATTTTTTTTAAATACTTTTTTATCACCATTTTTTAAACTTATTTTTTCAATTAATTCTTTTAAAAATTAAAAAATATTATTTGAATTTAATGGGTTTTTCAAACATATTTTTTTATATTTCTCAAAATATTTTTTTAACTATATGTTCAAAACTTTATTTTATATATATTTTTTCCATGTTTTTGGATCCGCGCACCCAATCGCACCGTTCCCGATCCCTACGCGATAGCATCCGCGCATGGTATGCATCGGGTACGTGGTTAATGCGACCGGTACATGACTCCCAGCCTATACGCGACACGTTCGATATACGTAACGCGAGGTTTACGCGCTTCCGCGATGCGTCATCTGCATCTATGACGCGGTTGTTGCGCGGATCCCGCGAAGTATTTAACATTTAAAAAAACATATTTATGTATTTCATGTGAATATTAATTGAAGACAAACTCTAAACTAGTCTTAAAAGTACTATATTTTTACATCTAATCCTACAATTTTTCTTAATTGAATTTCGCGGATGCGCACTGGGTGCGTGCTGCATAAGCGGAGGGTGAGCGGATCCCATGTGACCTGCAAAAAAAGAGATTTGATTGGTTCATTACACTTCCTCTTCTAACTATTGAAAGACCCTACCCATTTCAATCATTCTTCTTTGACCTTCTTTAGAGGACCATCTCTTTGGAGAGAAGAAGATTTTTTAGACTAAGTTTACACTTAGCTCTAACTTTTTTCAACCAAAAATGGTTTCAGGGCAGCAGGCATCTCCTCATATTTCTGAGGATGAATTTTAGGAGGAGGCACCACCCAAAGAACGTTTTTCTTCAGTGGTGTGGAAATTTTTTACTTTTCCCGAGGGGCAGAATAAGACCAATGCCACCTTGGTCACGTGCAAAATTTGCGAAAGAGTCCTGTCGTGAGGGGATCCTAACAAGAAATACTCGTGCGGCACGGCAAGTATGATGAAGCACATGAGGACCCTTCATCCAAACAATGTTGCACGAGAAGAGTGCAGACGGATGAGAAACACTCCTGCTCCTGCGCCTTCCACCTCATCGCAGCTGAGCACATCAAGAGTGCATCCATCAGCCCAAACCTTGGACATCCGTCCTCAATTTCAATTTTTAAAAGTGCTCTGCACTAAGTGCAATGCGACTTTGTTCTATGGTGAGCAGTCGATCGATCTGATATGCCGCCGGCAAGAAAGTCACATTTGCTCGTTTTTTTTTGCTTTTTTTATTGTTCCCTGAAGTTCATTGTTTGGTTTCTCCTGTCTTTTTTGGTGTTTTTTTTCAGAAAAACCAAAAAAATCACAAAATTGTTAAAAGAAGAAAAAAAAAAGTTCTTGTAAGAACTAACGTTTCTGGTTTAAAAAAGAGCTACATTTCTTTGTTAGTGTGTGAAAGTTTAGATGAATGTAAGTGTAGTACGTAATTGACTGAATGAATGCATTAGTAGCGTATGGTGAATGTATAAGTGCAGAACTATGAGGAAGTGCTGCAGCTTCACACAGTAACCTTTTTAACTACAGTGTGCTAGAGTACTTCCGAAGCACAGGGATGCAACATATGTACATAAATATGTTGGAAATCTATGCTTCTCTCGGCACGGCTGCTTAAACTGCAGCCATGTGGTGACACAGGCACCCTTGCACCATAGTGCAAGGATATCTGTGTCATGTGCTGTTTGTTTTTCTGCAGGAAGACCCACCTTCCTGCACATAAACAATGAGAAAATGCATTTTTCTCCTTCAATGTATGCTGAACATTTCAGCATGGATTGAAGATATAAAAATGTGGAGAAATGAAAAAAATTCTCCTTGTTGTGCTTTCCTACACCAATTTTAGAATGGTGCAGCATTCACACACACATATCGAGATTCATGATTTCTAATAAATCTAGACATGTGTCTTGTTCTATGAGTATTCACTGCAATCATGCACAACTGCACAACAACACTTATAGAACACCCTTTCAACGCAAAGTGGTGTGCATAATGAGGTTGTATTTACATGGAGTATAAAAAGTGCACAGAGTGCCTTTTCCTCTCTTTGTAAATATGAAAGAGTGTCTTGCACAATAACTATGTTACAAAAAGTGACATATTTCCGTTTTTAAAATTCCTTGCAAATGATACACAGTAAGCACAGAGTTTTGTCTGCAAAGATGTTCAAAGAAGAATGATTGAAAAAATTGCGGTCCTTTAATAGCTAAAATAGGAAATATTATGAACACCTCAAATCTCTTTTTTTGCAGGTCACATGATATCTGATTATGATCAGATTTCAAAACTACATAGGTATAAACAGAGTGTTTTTAGAAACATGTTTCAACTTTGTAGCTTCTTGCAAACCTCCTCATTCTGCATATTGTAACTTAGTTAAACTTACCTTCACAATAATAATAATAAAAAATAGTACACATTTTTTTCACATTTTCATTCCAATCTAAATTCATAAAAATTGCTTATTTTAAAATTTGGATCTGTGAAAGAAAAGGAAAAAAAAATGATAACGTTTAATAATACATTTTGTGCAACACAGCATAATTTCCACAAAGTAATTTTTTTGCCTTTTTTGCTGTTCTCCGAATATATTAAATTTCACTAAAAATAGTGATTTCAATCGTACTCATCACTTGACAGCGGGCAAAAAAAAATCTATCTCACAGATTGTTAAAAAACAACAACATGCTATTCTAAAAAAAAAACAAGATACAAATCACAGATATATAAAATGCATACAGCGAACAAAATTTTATAACTTTAACTTACAAAAACTGTAAATGTTGTCGCTTTAAAATATTCACCGAATCTAAGGATGAATTTTTGGAGGATGCACCACGCCCACAATGTTTTCCTTCAGTGGTGTGGAAATGTTCTACTTTTCTCGAGGGGCAAACAAAGAACAATGCCACCTTCGTCACGCGCAAGATTTGCAAAAGAGTTCTGTTACAAGGGGATCCTAACAAAAAATACTCATGCGGCACGGCAAGTATGATGAAACACCTAAGGACCCTTCATCCAAAGAATCTTGCACGAGAAGAGTGCAAACAAATGAGAAACACTCCTGTTCTGTATCTGTAAAAAAGAATCACAAATAAATGTAGATTAATAACTTTCAAATTTATGCTATTCCATTACTGTACAAACATATTTTATATAAAAACTGACTAAGAAACTATAGCCCTGAACCACAAGTGTGACGATGGTTAAAACACTACATGCATAGTGCATACTACTTTGAAGCAGTTCATGCCCTAAAGCCTACCTCTCTAAAAACCTACATGCTAACTGACTAAATGATTACAGTACTATAAGGAGACACACTGGGTGAGTGACAGGGTGTTTTCTAGAAGTGTATGAATACTAACTAGGGAATTGAAGGTGTGAAAGACAACTGTGTAGGTGATTAGAGGACTGCATCCATACTGGATAGGCATTTAAAGCAGTCCATGTGCTAAGGCCTGGCTCACTGCATGAGTACTTGGGTACTGACTGAATGATTGGAGTACAGCAAGGAGAGTGCCTAGGTGGATTTATAAGTGGTAGGATTTTGGCGCAGGGATTGGATTTGTACTTGGTACTGAATGGGTCACTAGAGAAGTGCAAAGGGAGTGACAGGATGTTTGCTGGACTGTATGGATACTGACTAGGGAATTGAAAGTGTGAAAGACAAGTGTCTAGGTGGTTAGAAGACTGACTAGCGAATTAAAATGAAATGAAAAAAAATGAAAGACAAGTGTATAGTATGTTAGAAGACTGCATGCATACTGCATAGACATTTGAAGCAATCTATGTGGTAATGTAGGGTTTACAACATGAGTACTTGGAAACTTACTAAATCATCAGACTACTGCTAGGTTAGTGCCTGGGTAAAACTTTTAAATTTTCAGTTCTGGCACAGTGAAGAGAATAGTACATGGTACTGCACTTTAGTGTCAACCCCTGACTCATTTAATCAATGCATAAGCAAAGAATAGCTTTTAAAGCTACTAAAACTTGACAACATGACCGATTTTAAAACAGTTATCTGTCCTCAAATACACTATGTTACCAAATGCTTCTCTCACAATCCTTACCCAAATGTACACAGATTCACAGTGTGATTTTAGACAAGCAACACTATCCCTAGCAGTTTACCAAAACTCATTCACTAGTCTAGAAGAGGTATTGGTACTGCACACAATCTACATATTTAGGTACAGGACATTAGTGTCAAAGCATGACTCATTTAATCAACGCATAAGCAAAGACTGGATTCTAATGCTACTAAAACTTGACAACATGACAGGTTTTAAAAGAGTTATCTGTGAAAAAATACATGATTTTACCAAATGCTCCTCTCACAGTGGTTCCCAAATGCACACAGACTCACAGTGTGATTCTAGACAACAACCACTATACCTAGGAGGAAATTTTCTACTTTTCTCGAGGGGCAAACAAACACCAATGCCACCTTCGTCATGCACAAGATTTGCAAAAGAGTTCTGTTACAAGGGGATCCTAACAAAAAAAACTCGTGCAGCACAGCAAGTATGATGAAACCCCTAAGGACCCTTCATCCAAACAATCTTGCACGAGAAGAGTGCAAACAGATGAGAAACACTCCTGTTCTGTATCTGTAAAAAAGAAACACAAATAAATGTATATTAATAACTTTCAAATTTATACTATTCCATTCCTGTACACATACATTTTATATAAAAACGGACTAAGAAACTATAGCCCTGAACCACAAGTGTGACGATGGTTAAAACACTACATGCATAGTGCATACTACTTTGAAGCAGTTCATGCCCTAAAGCCTACCTCACTAAAAGACTACATGCTAACTGACTAAATTATTGCAGTACTATAAGGAGACACACTGGGTGAGTGACAGGGTGTTTGCTAGAAGTGTAAGAATACTAACTAGGGAATTGAAGTTGTGAAAGACAACTGTGTAGGTGATTAGATGACTGCATCCATACTGGATAGGCATTTAAAGCAGTCCATGTGCTAAGGCCTGGCTCACTGCATGAGTACTTGGGTACTGACTGAATGATTAGAGTACAGCAATGAGAGTGCCTAGGTGAATTTATAAGTGGTAGGCTTTTAGCACAGGGAATGGATTAGTACTTGGTACTGAATGGGTCACTAGAGGAGTGCAAAGGGAGTGACAGGATGTTTGCTGGACTGTATGGATACTGACTAGGGAATTGAAAGTGTGAAAGACAAGTGTCTAGGTGGTTAGAAGACTGCATACATAGTGGATAGGGGTTTGAAGCAGTCCATGTTCTAAGGCCTGGCTCAGTGCATGAATACTTAGGCACTGATTAAATGATTAGAGTACTGCAAAGATAGTACCTTGGTGAATTTATAAGTGTTTGGGTTTTGGCACAGTGAATGGATTAGTACATGATGCTGAATGGGTCACTAGAGGACTGCAAAGGGAGTTACAGGGTGTTTCCTAGAAGTGTATGGATACTGACTAGCGAATTGAAAATGTGAAAGACAAGTGTATAGTATGTTAGAAGACTGCATGCATACTGCATAGACATTTGAAACAATCTATGTGGTAAGGTAAAAACATTTTTTTGAATATCAGGGTACACTGTACCTTCAGTCTACAGGCACTTCGATGGGCAGTACTTTTGCGCCGATTGTGGCTGGGCTGTATGTTTATGATTTTGAACGTAAACACATTTTGAGTGCGTCTAATCCCTTTTCCTCTCACCTTTTATTTTGGAAGAGGTATATAGACCTTATCTCCATCATTTGGCAAAGTCCTGAAAACATCTTATTTGAATTTTTTGTTTGGATCAATACTTGTGATCCAAATCTGCTCTTTACACATACCCACAGTAGAGATGAGATGGTATTTTTGGATGTGGTTGTTTACCAAGACAGAGGGGATTCTACTGACTAAGACACATTATAAGCCCACTGCCAAAAACAACCTCCTGACTTTTCCAGCTTTCATCCGCGACCGTTAAGGGAAAACTTGCCCTATGGTCATTTTTTGCGCATTCAACGCAATGCAGCACTGTGGGGGATTTTCGGGTATAGTCCAAAGAGTTGACACAAAAGTTGAGACAGAGGGGTTATCCTGAAAGGATACTTACCAAGAGTTGTAAGAGGGCTAGGAATCAACCTAGAGAGATTCTCTTGCAAGATTTTCCCAAACAAACGAGTGACATTCCCCTCACATGTGTAACCACCTACAATGTTGCTTCCAATGCCATTTCAAAATCCATCACAAAACATTGGCGGATACTTGAGAGCAACCATATCAAATGGGAGAGCCATTATTTTCGTATAAAAAGGCCAAGAGCATAAGAGACTCCCTGGTTCACACTAGACCCAGAATTTTGAAGACTTCCACTGAAACCTCTGTTCTCAATGCATGGGGTTTACCACCTGTTTTGGGACATTTTCCGTGTGGATCATGTAGTGTCTGCCATTTAACTTCAACCACTAAGACACTGGTCTTGGAAAATGGCAAAGTTTGGACTCAACGGGGACATACCAATTGTAACACCACGGATGTGGTATATTTGATCACCTGTCCCTGTGACCTGAACTATGTGGGGATGACCACAAGGAAGGTCAAACAGCGGATTGGAGAGCATCGGAGTAATATCTGTTGTAAAAAAAGCACCACTAAACTGACTGAACATTTTCTTCGTCTAAATCACACTGTGGATGATCTACATTGGACCATTATTGAGCAAGTCAAATCAGGGCTCAATTCATCTAACTCATTGTTCGAAAAAGAACAGAGATGGATTTACCGCATGTCAACACATCTAGTGGGGTTGAACGAGAATATCCCGTGGGAGTTAGTCATGAGACGTAGCAATTAATGTTAATGTTTTTTAATACATTTTTTGCTACCCCTCCTACTATTTGTAATACCCCCATTATGACTGTGGTGCTTGTTCTCACCTTGTTCTCACTTTTTTCTGCTGGGGTTCTTATTCAAAACAACAAGGGGTATTATCGATTCTCTTTGTTGGGGTTCGTTTACTATTCTGTTTGTTTGTTTTATACTCTCATTGATTCCTTTTAATTGACACTACCCTTTATTACACTGAGCCATGAACTGGAACACCATTTCCTCCTGGCTTGATGGTGTATTTCTTTTTTGACTTCCGAAATCTGTTAATCGTCTGCGCTTGGGTTAGATCATTTATGAAGTTCACCGTCTTTTTCACGGAAAAGACGGGTTGGCATTCTAGCTTCATTCTTAATACAGGCGGTTTAGTCCTTCTTTCTTGTTGGTAAGGACGTCCTCACGCCGGTCACGTGGCGTGTGGGACGGCTTGCAACAGTTGAATGAGACTTCTCGCCTCTAGTCTTCTCTACTTAAACACGAAGACTTCATACCTATGATGACTCCGGGCTCGGTGGTTCCAATAGGTTGATTTACTTGGCGGTGGACTTGGATGATGTGAGTACCGCTCGATATATTTTTATAACGGTACGCTGTGGGTTATGATTTAACAGGGATGGTAAAATGACATGTATTTTCCCTGCTTTTTCTTTTTCCCGCTATAGTTGTTCTGTAGTCCCGCCACCCACCTGTATGCCTAAGGAGCAGGTTAACTTTCTTTTTCACGTAAGCCCTGTTTTTATTAGTTTTTTTATTTGTTTTTATTCCTCCTGAGTGGTAGTACTCGCCATTTGTTGTTGGTGTTGTTTCTATAAATCAAAGTGCCAAAGCTTTAGCGTGATTACAGTAACATCTCAGTAATCCTGTAGTGTTTCTTCTCACTTGATAAATGGCGTAATTGGGTAGACTCACTCATTTTACGCAACAGATTCGAAGGATTTATATAAAGTTTTGATTTCCTTTTATGAATCTTTACACTGGGAGTTATGTAACATTGTCACTGTCAATGTACTGGCAAATGCTATTATAACAAGTCGTCATTGTGCTTATGACCGTTCAACCGGTATGTAATGAAGCCGCAAATTTTATTATTGTTTGGGGAACATATGCAAAATATGCACTATACACATACATTTGTTCCGTTACAGATATCCTGAGGCCTTTGTGGAGTTCTCGAAGGCCCGCACAAAACCGTGAGTGTGTCCGGTTCTTTTGCACTTGAGGTTAGTGGGAGCCTTAGCGAGCTCATACCGCCAAGGTGCTGGTTCTGTATATAAGGTCCTGAAGAAAGCTTTGCTAATAAACGATAATAAGCTGAAACATGTCGACCAAATATTAAATAGGATGTACCTGACCAATTAAAGCCAGTATTAACCATCCTACACTGTTTTTACTAGTGCCAGATCCATCACCATTAAAATTGTTTTGTGGACGAATCACCGGCATTTTTTAACTTCACTATCACTTTTTTCATTTATCAGACATGAGAACCTCGTTGATCTGATATTTGCGCCCCGCTCTAAGGAAGCGTCGAAGCACACCAGAGGTGCAGTAGGCACCCCTGGTGGAACCCTATGATGAAGCATGTCACTGACTAGGTTGGTGAGTGAGGGTTCTATACACATATCTGATTGATTGGTTTGTGGCGCACACATATTTATCTACATAGACATTAATATACATTTTTTGCCATTGGGATTTCTCTTTTTTGCTTTTCCCTCTTCACACTCTTTTGTTGTTGAATTTATGATATAGGGGGAGTAAGAGTGTGACTTAACCCTCTCTCTCTTGTTGTTTTGTACAATGTATGGTTCACAAAATGAGTACTTGGAAACTGACTAAATCATCAGATTACTGCTAGGTTAGTGCCTGGGTAAAACTTTTAAATTTTCAGTTCTGGCACAGTGAAGAGAATAGTACATGGTACTGCACTTTAGTGTCAAACCCTGACTCATTTTATCAATGCATAAGCAAAGAATAGCTTCTAAAGCTACTAAAACTTGACAACATGAACGATTTCAAAACAGTTATCTATCATCAAATACATTATGTTACCAAATGCTTCTCTCACAATCCTTACCCAAATATACACAGACTCACAGTGTGATTTTAGACAAGCAATACTATCCCTAGCAGTTTACCAAAACTCATTCACTAGTCTAGAAGAGGTAATGGTACTGCACACAATCTACATATTTAAGTACAGCACATTAGTGTCAAAGCATGACTCATTTAATCAACGCATAAGCAAAGACTGGCTTCTAATGCTACTAAAACTTGACAACATGACAGGTTTTACAAGAGTTATCTGCTAAAAAATACACGATGTTACCAAATGCTTCTCTCACAGTGGTTCCCAAATGCACACAGACTCACAGTGTGATTCTAGACAACAACCACTATACCTAGGAGTTTACCAAAAATAATTCAGTACTGTGGAAGTGGTAAGGGAACTGCACACAATCTACATATTTCAGGACTACACTTTTGTGTCAAAGCCTAACTCATTTAATCAACGCATAAGCAATGACTGGCTTCTAATGCTACTAAAACCTGACAACATGACAGGTTTTAAAACAGTTATCTGTCAGCAAATACATGATGTTCCCAAATGCTTCTCTCACAGTGGTTCCCAAATGCACACAGACTCACAGTGTGATTCTAGACAAGCACCACTATCCCTAGGAGTTATACCAAAACCCATTCACTACAGTGCAAGTGGTAAGAGAACTGCACACAATCTACATATTTCAGGACTGCACTTTTGTGTCAAAGCCTGACTCATTTAATCAAAGCATAAGCAAAAACTGCCTTCTAATGCAACTAAAACTTGACAACAAGACAGGTTTTAAAACAGTTATCTGTCAGCAAATACACAATATTACCACATACTTCTCTCACAGTGGTTCCCAAATGCACACAGACTCACAGTGTGATTCTAGAAAAGCAACACTATCCCTAGCAGCTTACCAAAACTCATTCACTACTGTGCAAGGGGTAAGGATACTACACACAATCTACATATTAAAGTACAGCACATTAGTGTCAAAGCATGACTTATTTTATCAATGCATAATCAAAGACTGGCTTCTAATGCTACTAAAACTTGACAACATTTTTTTTTTTAACTTTTTTTATTGAAATTGAATGGTGTCATACATATTCAAAATACAAACTATAGAATAATGATACCCATAATTTTTTCATAGAGCATGCCCCGCTTTCAACCGCGGATATGGACAAAATAGTTAACTTACAATTTTCCAAAATCAAAAGACAAACAAAGGATTTTTACAGATTATTCGAAAGATGTCCCCCAAATTTTTTCAAATTTTCTTACCCCCCCAATCCTCAAAGCATGGCTTCGCTCACTTATCTTTACTCTTTGCATTTTGAATAACCATTCATGCATGGATGAAGTCTGATTTGTACGCCAGTTTTGAAGTAACAACGATCTGGCAACTGCCATGCAAATATAAACTAATTTAGCGAATGATTCAGATAAATTGAGGTGCGGATCGAAACCATAAAGCATCAGTTTTACATTTGAAGATATCTGAATATGACAATTAGAGCTTAAAAAAACAAAAATGTCATCCCAGACTGCTTTTACCATACAACAATCAGCTATTACATGAGTCCAATTAGCAGGGGCGAAGTTCAAACATTGGAAACAATTCAGAATATAGTTGCTGTACATTTTGGCTATTGCCGCCGGGGTACGATACAAAAGCTATTTTCCAAAAAATAACATTCTGCGCCAGTTAGCTCCCCTTAATGTGGAAAAATGAAACTTATTAATGGTTCGCAACGTAGACAATGTCAAAACATGATTTTCTTGTTCCCACCATTTTTTAACAACTTTAGCGCCCAGATCCCTTTGTCTGGATTGAGCGAGGCAACGCTTCCACTCTCCGGGTTTCCTTATCAAAGTATTGTTAAAAAAAGATCATTGTTTAAAGAAGAAATCTGAGTAAACGATGTGGGAGCATGCTGCTGCAAGGATTGATAAATGTAAGTATAAGACCCGGCTAACAAAACATTTCTTGAAATTAATAATCGCATCTCCGGCGGAGTTATCCACCTTGTATGTTGCAAAAAATCACCCACTTTGCTAAATCCAGCATTTGTCCAATGACCCATTAAATCAGAGTCAACCACCTGCCCATAAAATGAGAGTAAATTAATCAACAAAGAGGAAGAATTAAACAGAGAAAGAGAATATCTTCTGAGCATAGCCGTACGCTTCCTAAAAAAACAGGCAATTATTTTATACCTAACCAATTTCGGAGATTTAGGAACTTGAAGAGGGGGAAAAATTTGACTTTCCGAAAAAATTAAATAAAAAAAAAAACTAATAAATACGTTAGAGTTTGATATTGGAAATTTAAATAGAGTCAGATACTGAGCAAAGTAAGCATTATAATAATCTCTAATATTCGGTAGTGCGAGGCCTCCATTGTCTAATTCCTCATAGAGAATATTCAGCGCAATACGAGGCGTTTTATGTGCCCACAAAAAGCGTGAAAATATAGATTCAATTTTAGTAAAAAAAATACCCGGAAGAAAGCAGGGAATCATTGAAAACAAAAAAATTAAACAACGGTAAAATTGACATTTTGATCAAAGCAACTCGGCCCAAAATTGATAACGGTAATTTATGCCAGCGAGTAAGCATTGAGCCAACTTTCTGAAGGAGGGGATCAAAATTAAGACTATAGAGATCTTTAACTGAAGCTGTAAAAAAGACCCCGAGATATCTTTTAGGTTTATTATTGATACAGCCCCTTAAATCCGGATATAATTCAGGTTTATGATTGCCACAGACCAATATTTCTGTCTTCTTTTTGTTAATACGGTAGCCCCCGAAAGTCTCAAATTCCTCAAAAAGCTGAAATACGCGAACTTGTGACTGCAAATCGGATTGGATAAGAAGCATAATATCATCAGCGTATAGTTTTATCTTTGACGTTAATGGAATTGGAGGCGAAATCTCTACCCACTGCCGAATTGCGATTGCAAGGGGTTCGATAAAAAAGCAAAAAGAATCGGTGATAAGGGACAACCCTGACGTGTACCCCGATTAACTGACACTGATCCTACTGTTAGTGAATTAATAATAATATTTGCTTTGGCACCGGTGTAAAGATTACGAATAAAATTAATAATAATTAATGGAATATGAAAATGTTGCAAAATAATAAAAAGTGTCTCCCAGACCACCAAATCAAAAGCTTCTTCCGCATCAAATAACATAAGCTGGAATCCTCAGTGTCTGAAAGTAATCCAGGGCTTCCGAGAGATAATGGGTATTAGTCATCAATTGTCTACCGGCAATAAACCCATTTTGATCTTCGTGAATCAAATCCGTGGCAATATGATTAAATCGAATGGCGAGTAATTTAGTAACGATCTTATAGTCCGAGTTTAAAAGGGTGATGGGACGATATGAATTAGGATCCCTAGCGTCCTTCCCCTTCTTCAGAAAGCTAACCACAGTACCCTTGCGAAACGAGTCTGGGATGGAGGTTCCTGCGAGCATGGAATTAAGGAGTTGTAAAAAAATATCAGAAAAGGCAGGGAAAAAACTTTAAAAAATTCAGTGGGTAATCCGTCTGGACCGGAAGCTTTCCCTGATGGAAGATCTTTCACTACCGATTGTACCTCTTCTAAAGAGAATTCACTTGCCATATTTAATTGCTCGGATAGGGAGAGGGAAGGGATCACGTCCTTCCTCAAAAAAGCATTTAATTTTAGCTGCTCTATTTCATGCTGATGGCTATTTATTTTTTGATAGTGGAAGTGCATTATCTTACCTATCCCATCCGAGTCAGTTATATATTGATTAGTAACGGGGCAGATTAAACCCCGAATTAAATTGGAGGCAGCTTGTTCTTTAGCCAAAAATCTACCCGTAAAATTGCTTTCTTCGTAAGACTTTCTGGTATTGACTACGAAAAATCGCCTCTCCTTGCTCAAATAAATATGTACTAAATTCACGTTTAGCTTCACTTAGTTGATCTTTAATATTTCTAGAGGGATTTTGTTGTCTTAGAGCACTAAGAACCTGTATACGATGTTCAAAGGAGTTTTTTATAGCCCTAGCAGCGATAGATGTGGCAGCATCTTTCCCAATAACAATTCCATGAATAAAAGCCTTTAGGGCGTCCCAAATAAAACTGAGAGGGGCGGTGCCAGTATTGCGGATTATGAATTCTCTAATCATAACTTTGAATTCGGAGACCCATATTTCATCGTTGAGATATAATTTATTAAAAACCCATCTTTTAGGAGACCTTCTAGTATCCCCGAAAATAAATTCCCTAATAAGCATAGCATGGTCGGAAAATACATTATGCACCGTTAACCTGAGTTTACGTGAAGCAAGAAAAAAGTCAATGCGGGATGGAGACTTAAATCTACTCGACCAGCAGGTATATTCTTTTTTAGAGGGATTATCTAGACGCCAATGATCAGAGAGATCCAATAGTCTTTTATAATTGGAAATAGTCTGGAAAATTTTAGGTTTGAGTTGTTTTTTTGATTGGGACGATGAGTCCAGTTTGGGATCCATCAAGACATTAAAGTCGCCACCGATCACAACATCCCCTGACACCGTCAATAAGGATTGAAACATATCTTCAAACATATTAGAATCATCATTTAATGGGCCATAGCAACTAAGCAAAATAAGAGGTCTCTGTCTATTTTTGACTCTGCATGAGACCCAGCACCAACACCCTAAACCTCCTTCTTCTGAATGAATTATTTCAGCATGTATGTTCTTATTTAAAAATATCGCCACCCCTCGTTTAGATTCGTTGCATGATGCAAAACACCGAAACAAAGCCCATGATTTAAACATTGAAAACTGATCTATCTTAAGAGAGGAAATATGAGTCTCCTGTAATAAGATTACAGAAGGATTTTTTGCCTTAATCCAGATTTCCACAGCTCGCCTTTTCTTAATATTATTTAAACCATTAACATTAAGAGAAAACAATTTCAAACTCTCCCTATTTGACATTGACATCTTAGATTATCTAATTGTAAGCAGTTATCATCAGGTCTAGCATTACCCATTGTAAACATTCTGGCACTTTGAATTGACTCATAAGTAAATAAACAAAACCTGACACCATCAACTTCATTTTTTGTTATAACCCACCCATCACCACCCTCAACCCCATCCCCACCCCCACCCTGAACCCCCCAAACCCTGCCCTCCAATGGCCCAACTTCTTCCCCCCACGCAGACCATCGGAACCTGCCCCACTGCATTGGGGTGACCTGTCGCACCCCCTAGCCCCCTGGGTTCCGCACTCCTTCATCCTCTCATAGCCCGCCCCCCACCCTCCAATTAATCAGCTCCCAGAAAAAAACCCTATAGCATCCTACGGACAGAAAAAGACATAGCTCAACATATACTCCTCCCAATCTAACTAGATTGAGAGGACGAAATCTCCTTAAGTAGATCCTGTGCTGCTGCTATATCAGATAACAGAAAAAATTTGCCTTTAACCAAAACTTTAAGCTTAGACTGTTGCGCTATCGTCGCTTGGGCGCCTTTAGCTTTAAACAAGTGTAACATTTGCACAAACTCTTTTCTCCTCCGAGCTGCGGAAGCCGACATGTCTGAAAAAATACGACACTTCGAAGATTCAGTAACAAAAAATTGTCTTTTCTGGATTGCCATTGAAAGAATAGTCTCTTTAATCCGTATATCAGAAAAATGTACTAATATTGTTCGAGGAAGAGAAGAATTTGAAAAAGGCTGGACAGGAACTCGGTGTGCACGCGTAATAGTTAAGTCACCCTCATGATTAGGGATCACTTTTGATTTTAAAAAAGAGGTAGCCCATTGCAACGTACTGGCTCCTTCAAGGCCTTCCGGAACCCCCACTATACGAAAGTTCGAACGACGATTATAATTTTCCAAATCGTCCAGTTTAGTTTCTAGAGAACGTGTAGTAAGGGAAAGCCGACTAGTATCTTTTTTAACCTCGATCATTTGATCCTCAAGATTAGAAATGCGAGTTTCGGCTTCTTGAAGGCGGGCAGGAAATGTAGAAAAAAGATCCTCCATTTTATCCAATCGCTGATTGATCAAAGCCAACTCCGACTTTTGAAACCTCTTTAATTCTCGAACCTCATCCAGAATTAAATTTAGCATATCTTTGACAGACATCTGGATCTCACCGACAGTCTCAGTGTCCAAATCTAACAAAGGACTCAGGTGACTATCATTTGAAACTAAGTCAACAGCAGTTTTGGGAAGCTTGCTGAACAATGAAGCGGCTGTGGCCGAATTTTCCGAGGACAAAGCCTCTTTCTGAGTGTCGTCCATAATTTTCAAGGAATGTTCCAAAGAGTTTTCTTTGAGTGGAGAAGTCACACTTGTTGAGGGTGCCAAGAGGTTAGGTTTATGCAAAAAATTTGGGGGTTGAATGAATGAGGGAGCAGAGGAGGAACATATAAGAGCGGGAGTTATCTGACAAGATGCTGCATGTTTTTTATCAAAAAGAGGAAAAGATTTAGCACCTTTTGACACATCCGTAGAACCTTCTTGTTCGAAATAGTACCCGAAGCGGGAGAAGAACATGCCACCTCTACACTTTGGGAGTCCTCAAAATCCGGAAGCGGAGTCGAAAACTCCACGAAGGACTCCTGCATCTCATCCGATCTTTCAGAACTATCAATTTTATCCCCTGCATCGCCTTTATCGCAGATGGTATCTTTATTTTTATTTAATAACTTGGCTGCGTTTTTTGCTTCTCTGGCCTGAACACGAAGCGCTTTTGCCTTACGTGTATTAGTTAGCTTCCCCATATTTAAAGAAAGACGGGGGCAGCAGAGAATTCATTAATTAATGCCTGAAATTGAAATTCAAGCCCAAAGCCGCTGTACCTGGAATCCACGTCCTGCCGTCCCATCAGATACAGACACCAAGGTCCAAAGATAGTGGCTGAAGCCAGCAGTTTTCCGCTGCACAGGCAGAGAAAGGCAGAAAAAGAACTCCACAAGTGCAGCTCACCCCAGCTCATCACAGCTCCCCACAGCGTCCTCTGCAACTCTTCCAGCATCCAACACAACCAAAGAAGACAAACGGCTCCACTCTACGCCGTTTTGCAGTGAACAAAGGCACCCCCTTTGGCGAGGCGGCACGAATTTTCAGCACCACAAAAGAGAAAAGAAAAAAGCCGCTCCGCTCCGTTACGGTGTCTCGTATCCTCGGAGCCCGGAATCAGCATCCTTCACTGCCGTCCACCATCAGCCTCGCCGTGCAACGAAGGGGAGGGGAGGAGCCTGGAGCCGGAGACTTCAGGTGTGCACGGAGGCGTGGAACTCCATGCCGGGCCCCTACAGGTTTTAAAACAGTTATCTGTCAGCAAATACACGATGTTACCAAATGCTTCTCTCACAGTGGTTCCCAAATGCACACATAGTCACTGTGTAATTTTAGACAAACAACACTATCCATTGCACTATACCAAAACACATTTCTTCGTCTAGAAGAAGTACTACATTTTAGTATAGAAACATAACATAACTCATTTCACAAATTCATAAACAATGACTGGTTTCTAATTCTGCCAAAATATAAAAACAGCACAGTTATCTGTCTGCAAAGACAGGAAAAATACAAATGCTTATCACAGAATGGTTTCTACATGCACACACACTGTCAATAAGATTGTAGAGAAAAAAAGTACTCCCTACACTTTAGCAGGAGAAATACATTAGTCTGATTAAAATCAAAATACTCTACATACATCCCCTCACAATTAAATAACTCACCTTTCAAGTTGTTTTGTAGATTAAGAAGTATATCAGTCACAAACCAGATTTTCTTTTACAGAATCTCTGCACTGTGCACCTCTCAGCAAAAACAAAGAATGGCAAAGTTTCCCTTTCATTTTCCACACATATACATGTAAACATCAAATCACAATCCTTCACACATACACTCAAAAGCAAACACACATTTCTATTGGTTAAACATTTCAACTCCAACTGAAATAAATTTCAACCCTTCCCCCAATCTGACTTCTGCCTCTTACCATAGAAACAGGTTGTGAAACACTGCACTGAGCACACAGGTCACAAGTTCAGCACACAATGTTGCTAAACAAGACAGGAAGTGTGCTTGACTTTTCAACATATCAGCTTATCATATATAATATGTTCCTTACAATCTGTTTTTGTTAACCAATAAGAATCATACATTTAACAAGCAGAAATATACACCCTACCTTTCAGTGTAGAAAGTAGTCATACAACCAATTATTTCTTGTCTTTTTTCAAAACAAAATTCTGTGGATCCGCGCACCCAACGCGAGAGAATCCGTGCACCCAACGCGATAGGATGCGCGCACTGTGCGCGCATTTCGACATTTCATTTTTTTTTAAAAGGGGGCCCCAGGGGGTCCTTCTGGGACCCCCTAAGCACCTCTAGAGGGTCAGAGTATTTCCATTCTGCCCCCTTTATATGTTTTACACACTTATTCCCCTTGCTTCTTCAGCCTCGCTTCTACCGAGGCAGAAAATGGCAGCCAACAGTTCCTGGTTTCGAATGTAGACAGACACTCGACAGCCAATTAGCATTCAGCGCGCGATCGGGAGGGTGCGCGCTTGGTTCGGTGAGGGTGCGCATACAGTACGGGTAGGGTCCGCGGATCCTCCTCGGCCACAGATATTTATGTACTTTTAACTCTCAGGAACTACTGAATGGATTCACACCATTTATGCAAAAGGCATGAGTCTGAATTAAGGACTATCTCTTTGCCAAATTTGGTGTCATTCCATTCAGCGGTTTGGGCTGTAGCTGCGACAACAGATCCTATGGGAAATTGTATGGGGAAAACGCGTTTTGGGACCCCCCTTTTTTCTCGGCCCCCGCTTGACGAATCAACCCGAGACTTTCAGGGTAGGAGCTGAGCGGAGCGCCCCATTAGTTTTGAAAATTTCGCGAGGATTCGTCAACCGGCGCCAAAGTTATTCAAAATAGAATTTTCAGATTTCCTATGGAAACACGGTCCTAACTATAACTATCTACTGGCGACCGCCAGTAGATAATATGTGTTATGAATTCCTCCGTTCTTCCGGTCTGCTGCTGAATTTGGCGAAGGATCACAGCACCACGTCCAGAAAGGTTTTCCAAAGTCCTTTTATTAAACCATTGTGCAAATACAAACGTTAGAGGACGGTCTACGCGTTTCAGCTCTCAGCCTTCTACTGGTCCATATATATGCAGGGCCGGACTGGGAACCGAAACCGGCCCTGGCAAACTGCTCGGCCGGGCCCCCTTGGGGGGAGAGAGTTGCAGCAGAGCGGTTTGCTAGGGCCAGTTTCGGACGATTTTGTTACAGGGGGCCGATTTTTCTGACCCCCTGTAACAAAAACGCCGCATGGGGCCCAAAACCAGCCCCTACCCTGGTGGCCCACCGGGGAAATGCCCGGTGCCTGCTACGGCCAGTCCGGCCGTATATATATATATATATATATATATATATATATATATATATATATATATATATATATATATATATATTATCTACTGGCGGTCGCCAGTAGATAGTTAAAGTTAGGACAGTGTTTCCATAGGAAATCCGCAACATTCTATTTGGAATAACTTTGGCGCCGATTGACGAATCCTCGCGAAATTCTCAAAATAGGTGGGGCGCTCCGCTTTGCTCCTTCCCTGAAAGTCTCGGGGGGATTCGTCAAGCGGGAGCGGAGAAAAAGGGGGATCCCAAAACACGTTTTCCCCATGCATTTTTCCATTGGACCTTTAGTCCGAGCTACAGCCCGAACGGCTGAACAGAATTACTTGAAATTTGGCAGACAGGTAGCCCTCAGGTCAGGGATGTGCCTTTTGAAGGTCTTGTGTAAATCTGTTCAGTATTTCCTGAGAAAATAGCAAATCAATATATATATCTATAGGCGCGCTCCGAGCGCGTACCGTAAGCTTACCGTACGCGCACGCCGCCGTGCGCGAGCGCGATTCTGATTGGTTGTTAGATCTTAGTAAACATTCGAATCGGTCAAAACCAGGAAGTGTCGGCCACCATTTTGTCTCTCGCACTCTGAGGGGGTGAAAAACAAAGGTGGAGAACGTGAAAAGGAGGCAGGGTGGACAGTTCCTGACCCCCTAGCCTTTGTCAGGGGGTCCCAGAAGGACCCCCAAGGGCAAAAATTAATTGTAATTTTTTTTCGAAAAATCGCGGAATGCGCGTAGCGTACGCGCACGGCGTAAACGGAAAAATTCCGCGAACTTCGCGTAACGATTCCGCAACTACGCGTACCGTACGCGCACGGCAAAAAAAAAATTCAAAAAAGGAGAGGTTAAAAAAAAATAAAAAAAATTGTGAGGTAAGGTTGGCTCTTAAAAGAGCCGTTGTGTTAATACAGGGATAGAGGAAAGAAAGAATGGGAATATTATGAACATCTACAAACGTGCTGGTCTATCTTATTGTTAACCCCTTCCATGCTGCGCAGATTCCGCCGCTGTGCTGACGGAATCTTGCGCGGGCGTGGTCATGACGGAACGGTTCCGTCATGAGCACAGCTCAACCGTGGCTCATGACGGAACCGTTCCGTCATGAGCACCGAAGGGGTTAATAAGGGAAACACTGGTCTCCCCCAAAACAATAAGACCACAACACGTTGTACACCTCATTGAAACCCTCCGAAATCGAGGGTTAATGTCCAGAGGAGCTGAAGAAGGTGATGCTCCCACCTCAGAGGAAGGGCTCAGCTGAGCTGCTGATGATGTACTCGGCTGAGCTTCTGAGGTTGGGCTCCGGTGACTTACTGAAGAGTTTTCTTCAGTATGTCGAGCAAAGGTCCTGGGATGTTTATCCCTAATGTGTCTCATCATAGAGTGATTTC
Source organism: Triturus cristatus (assembly GCF_964204655.1). Taxonomy (NCBI): domain Eukaryota; kingdom Metazoa; phylum Chordata; class Amphibia; order Caudata; family Salamandridae; genus Triturus; species Triturus cristatus. The sequence goes on along the minus strand of NC_140592.1, from coordinate 503,583,919 downwards.
CAAAGGAATACTTCTTCCTTGGATTTCCTCTAGATAAAACACGGTCACAAAGTTTGCAAGTGACCAATGGAGCATTGACCTTTTTCTGCCCCTCTGGAAAAGTAAAATACTCCCACACAAAAGAATCCTTTTGTTTCCTCCTTCTCTGTCTGATGATGGTGCTGCTAGGCTCACTTTCAGAAGAGGACTGCTGCTCTGCCATTGTATCTCAATGTCAATTCAGCTCCTTCTCCTAGGGGATCTCAAGCAGTAATGAGGGGAATGGGTGTGGTGTTGGAAGTTTCTGGAACTGAAAGTAGTTTCAACCAATGAAAAGTGTTCTTTGTGGATCACATGACCTACCGTGCGTGCTCCGTAAGCTTACGGTACGCGCTCGTAAACAAGTACGCATGCGCAAACGTGACGTAAACATGCGCTTACGGAGCGCTTACTGAGCGCGTACGTAGGACGCACTCGCGCATGCGCATTACACGCACCCGCGTAACCGCGACGTTGGTTCCGCGCAACGCGCATGCGTGTACGCGTACGTCACATACGTATCACGTAAGCGCACCGTTCTTATGACGTACGGAGCGCGTAGCGTCAGCTTACCGTACGCGCACGGCAAAAAATCAATAAAAAAAAAAAATTCAAGTTTCAAGGGTTGTAGAAGATAATAACTGTGATGTACAACTGTATGTAAACATTAATTTAAAAAAAATTAACCATTCCATAAAGCAGGATACAGTACATATATTATTTTATACATAGGTTGGATATTGTTTTTTAACAAAAATCTCAAAAAAAAATGTGCATTTAAAAAACCTTTGAAATTCACTGAAAAAACCATAGGTTTCACACACGTTATAGTTCGGAATTAGCATTTAAAAAACCTTGTAATTCACTGAAAAAACCATAGGTTTCACACATGTTATAGTTAGCAGGACATTTCACTCGTGAAAAACCAATGAAATTCCCCCCGTTATAGTTAGCGCAGGCAACTATAACTCACGCGACCGCAATCCTCTGCTGATGACGTCAGATATTACATCACTGATGACATATGTGTCTTTCTGAAAAAAAAATATTTGTAATATATGTATAGCAAAAAATTAATGGAAGAAGACATGGGTAAATAAGTGTCTAAATACAGTGATGTAATATCTGACGTCATCAGCAGAGGATTGCGGTCGCGTGAGTTATAGTTGCCTGCACTAACTATAACGGGGGAATTTCATTGGTTTTTCACGAGTGAAATGTCCTGCTAACTATAACATGTGTGAAACCTATGGTTTTTTCAGTGAATTTGCAAGGTTTTTTAAATGCTAATTCCTAACTATAACGTGTGTGAAACCTATGGTTTTTTCGAATATATATATATATATATATATCTAATGTCATTAAGATCCATAGGTCTTGGCTAACACCAGACCTCAAAATGGGAATGAAAACTTCAAGTGGAACAGCAATTGTTGAACAGTAGCAAGAGTGTTAGAGAGGGGTGCAGAACATAGAAGACGCTCTTTAGGAGAGCTGCCTGTTCCCCAAGGCCAATCCACCTGGGTTGAGCACAACTCAGTGGCATTCACCCACTGCCTGCTCCACTGTTAATTAGTCACCGCTGAGACAAACCCTACGAGAAGAAATAGCCAAAGGAGTACCTGTTGCTACATGTGATGTGGGCCTATCGGGCCAAGAGGTGATTGGGCTGCTGTCTCCTCCGTGCCCCTACCGTGACAAACATTTCTGGTGCACCCGAGGTCAGAGGAGTGGGCTGTCACAGAGGGACCCCCCTCTTAGCCTGCATCATGTTACTGCATCCTAGCCGCTTGGCGGGCTCTCGAGCTAAGACCCTACCGGGGGCCTACACCACACTCTAGGTGTGAGGAGGAGCATCGCTGCCTGATCCGAGGTTCCCCGGTGCTGTTTGCCCTGTGCTGGGTTCAAGTGACACCAGAAGACCTGCTGCCTGGTGGGTTTTGGACGGACCCAGATGTGAGAGCCGCGGTGAGGCTAAAACCATGACCCTCGCTGGGACCTGGCCTGCAAGATTCTTCCCGGCATATCCGCACCTATGGTGTTTCACTCTAAAGCGCTGGGAGCAACCTCTTACTGCCATGAGAGGAGCTGTGCAGCTGCCGTACTGGATGGGTGCGGGTAGCTGTGAGACTGTCTGGGTGAGCAGGGGGACGTGGGTCTGGACGGCCCCTGGTTGCTACCGATGACCAGGGCCTTCTGGTGAATTTTAAGCAGCGGCTGCCACGTGTTGGCCCTCTGAGACCTAACACAATGTGCTCTTAATGGCTTCCTTACCCGGGGGTCCTCTGGTCACATAAATGGTGTACTGCTGCTGTGAGGGCCCACATTGATGTGGGGATGGCTGTGTGGCCCTGCTGAGATGGAACTGAGTCAGCGGCATGACTGAGCCATGTGGCCCATTGATCTTCTCAGCTGACAGCCTCAGAAGTTGGGGCACCTACAGACAGAGCCTGTGCGAATGGACTGGATGGGCCTGCAATGACAATTCATGTATTAGTTGCAACACTTGTTTTGAGTAGGTGGCATCCCCCATGGCCGGAGAGCGTAGCCACTTGAGGCATGTGTGGTCGCCCTTTCCTTGGATGCTACCCGTGGATTACTGTCTTTCACGCCTGCAAACTTTCTGCCATTGGGCATCCTAAGTGGTTAGGGCCCCCCAAGCTTCTTCTTTATCTGTTCTGCCCTGTTTGGTGTTCTTTGGTTCGACTATGGTGGAAGACAAGCCAACTGGTTCTGCCTCCCAGCAGAAAATTGATAAATTCACCAAACAGATGACCCTGGCCGAGGATGCTGCTGCTGTTGGGGGTGACCTGCCGCCAGCGGATGGGCTCCAGACTTCCACCATTCTGTAGACAGTCCAGGTCCTCAAGGACACAAAGGTGGGCAATATGGAGGAACTTAAGGTCAATTTTGCCCTTATTGAACTGGACCTGCGGTACACTCTCTACAAGGTCCCAGAAGTGGAAACTAGAGTCTCATAGATTGAAGACGCAGTCAAATCCCATGAATCCCAAGTGGTGAGCCTGCAATGTTTAGTTGGACAGTGGAGGCCTGGGTGGAAGATGCTGAGCGCAGGTTGACATGCAACAATTTTTGCTTTGTGGGTATCTGTGCAGATCCTGAAGGGACTGCGCCTAGCTCCTTCATCTAGGACTGGTTGAAGTGATGGGTGCCCGCAACTGAGGTTTCCAACTGCTTCATAGTGGAGTGAGAACACCATACACTGACTGGTAAGCCCCCAGTTGGTGCCCCACCCCACCCTTTCATCTTACAAGCAGCACACAATGTGGACTTGTTGACATTCAAGTACTCTCCTTTGATAAATTTCCCGGACTACACCTTGAACATCTAGCAGCAGCAGCGATCCTTCCACGAGAAAAAGAAGAAACTTAGGGCCATGGACATCACTAACCTACTCCTCTTCCAATCCTGAAGTTTATTTTTCGGGACAAGACATTATTCTTTGACACTCATGAGGTGGGCTGGAACTGGATAGAGGAGCTTCCTTTACTGCGTACTGCCGGGTCTTCCTCTTCGGGGGTGGTAGGAGAGGCAGGAGGGGGGCAAGCACTGGAGACTCCCTGGGTGAGTGGCAGACTTCCCTGAGATGGCGGATGAGCCAGTTGGAGTGTAGAGAGCGGTCCTTTAGACCTAAGATGTCCCCTAGTCTATGGTGGCCAAGGATACACCTGCTCAAGACGCATCCACTGACCCTTTAGTGACTCCTCCGGAACACACATGAATTCTCATTCAGCATAGGCTGGCAGGTCCATCTCCACACATTTGTGCAGGCACGACGACACACTGATCCACATGTTAGAACCCCACCCACTAATTATTCTTTGGTGGGTTTGAGTTTCTTTTGTTGAGAGGCCTTTTCTCTTGGGGTGTTGGAAAGGGGGTTCTCCTAAAAGGGGAGACACACATCTCCGGTTAGGCCAATTGGGTACTCTTCCATGTTGCATCATGACAGTTACTTCTAGTTCACAAAGTATAGGGAGAGAGTTATGGGTGAGGTGGGAGGGTTTCTTTTGTTTATTTCCACTGGTGGTGCTACATGTGAGGGTGGCACAACCACCGCATGAAGGACTTTCATTGAAACTTTTGACAAAACTACACCATGCATGGCAGACTGCAGCATGTGGGTGGTACAAAACCGGTCCCCCAGTAGGATGTCGGCCCTCTAGTGGAACGTTAATGGTTTGCTTTATAGGATCAAATGCAGGGTGGTGCTCAAAGTGGCACAAAGATCCACTTGCAACATCCTGCTGCTTCAAGAAACCCATCTTTGAGGTAACAAATGTCCCTTCCTGGTCCATAGGGGCTTCTAGCTGGTCTATCACATGGCGTTTCATCTAGGCTCGCGGGCGTGGTTATTCAAATACAGAAGCATACCCCTCTGGTGGTGTCCCAGGTGTAGCATGACAGTCTGGGCTGCTACATTGCGATAGCAAGTACTCTGATCTCCATCATCTCTGTTTATGCACCCCCAACCCTCTGTGCAGACTTCTTGGGTAAGCTGAGGGTCTTCATAGGTAACTGCCCGATGCTCTATGGATCTTAGGGGGGTGACCTCAACACTCAACAGGGTGTTTGATCCCATTCTAGACCGCTTTACCACGTCTTCCACTGCAAGCCATGGATCAACATTCTATCCACCTTTTTGCATAAGTTTGCAATAGTGGATGTGTGGCAGGCACACCACCCGACTGAGTGCGCTTATACCGTTTACCCCGGGGCCCACCAGTCCTTTACCTGTTTGGACTATTTGTTTATGCCCTGTCAAGAGGGTTATTGAGTACTTGATGACCAATTTTTAACCAGGTGCCTTTTGGGCTAGTCGCCGATGGTAATGGACTTGGCGTGAGGTCCCCCCCATTTGGAGTGGGGAGGAGTTCCAGGAGACTTGCCAACTCATGAGTCAGATATTTTTGAGTGAGAGCCAGGGTTCTGTCGACTCCCCAGGTGTTATCTGGCAGGCCCACAAGGCCACACTCCGTGGCGACATTCTTAGTTTTTGGAAGGGTCAGCGAGACCGTACCCAGCAGCAGGCAAGAGACCTTGATGAGCGGGTGCTTGAGCTGGAGCAGAGCTATATTTGCCTCTGCGGAGGACATCTTCCTCCATAAACTCCTCCATACTCAAACAATGCTTAAACAGGAGATCGTGCAAGAGGCTTGAGAAGCTTGGCTATATACCAGTGGCTGCATCAATCAGTGGGGTGACAAATCAAGTATAACGTTGCACTACCTGTGCCCTCCACAGGTGGTGGGTGCTCCAGTTACATACCTTAAGGCTGAGTAGGGTTCATGTATGATGTGTAGTAAGGCAATAGCAGCCACATTTGCGGCCTACTATGGCTATTTGTATAGCTCAGAACCCGCTAGTCCTAGGGAGGACCGTTGTCGTTTTTTGGCAAATATGCCGGTGCCCTGCCTGTCCCCTGACAACAGCGAGTCCTTGGAGACATAGGTCGAATGCGAGGAGAGGCCCTGGGGCAACTTCACTATTGTTCTGGTCCCACACGGGCCCTTTGTTGATCAAAACTTTAAGTGAGGCTCTTGATAACAGTGTGTTGAGCCAGGACTTCAGAGCAGTGGAGAGTGTGGTAATCCCGAAACCGGGCCTTGCTGGTACCAAATGCAAAGAAATCCGACTAATTTCTCTGCTCAATTCAGAGGTGAAAAGCGGGGCCAGGATGTTGGTCAATCTGCTTGCGAGTGTTATCACTCGCCTCATTCATTTGGATCCATCCAGGGTTATGCCTTGTCAAGCTACTCACCACAACATACACAGAGTTCACAACTCCATAAAATTGAGTGGTAGGTTGCCCGATAATCATGTCCTGCTAATGGTCGACTTTAAGAAAGCATTATTTGTTTATCATCCTGCATGAATTTGTCTTTGGACCACAATTTATCAGTTCTGTGTGACTCCTCTATACTAACCTCATGTCCATGGTGTTCATTGGAGGGGCTGTTTCAGAGTGCTTTGGCATCAAGAGGGGTACTTGCAAGGGGTGCCCCCTACTATTTGTCTTGGCCATCAAGCCTTTGGCAGCGTGGGTGCGCATTGATACTCAGTATCATGGTTTCCAGTGGTCTTCGGAGGTGAGCGATAGAATATCTCTGTATGCAGACAATGTGCTCTTGTTTTTGGATGACCCAGGAGAGTTGGCACCTTGGCTCTTCAGATCCTCTGGATCTTTGGGTCTTACTCCGGCCTTCGTATGAAGTAGGACAAATCCTCCATCTATCCTATTGTCCCATGCCTGCCATCATGCCGTGGGCACCGCATTTATGGGTGCTCCTGATGGGGTTAAAAATAAAATATCTTGGAGTTTTTATCACTACTGATAAGTCATGAGCATAACCTGCAGACCTAGGAGGATGGCCTTGCTAGTGACGTGAAATTTTAGTCAGCCCTACCGTTGTCCCTTTGAGGCTGTTCGGCCATCTTTAAAATAGTCTCTCTTCTGCTGCTACTATATTAAGTGCAAAATTACGCATTCCCACTGAGCCGCACCTTCTTCGCCAGAATCAACACCTTGATTCACACCTTGCTATGGGGTGGAGGATTCCCCCAGATTTACCTTGGAAATTGCTGTTACTTGATTTCTGAGGGGGGATTGCCCCCCCAATATGTTTTTGTAATTTCAGGCCATGTATCTACTCGTCTTGAACTACTAGTGGTTCAAGGGATTCGAGGACCCGACATATGCGACTGAGGGGTGAATCATGGGCCTCAGTAACCTACTGAAGTTGCTCTATGGTGGCGACATTTCTGCACCTATGCCCACCACCACTAGAGTTGTCCTTTCGGTGTGGACGGACGCATTAAATTGTATGGCTAGGGCGGGCAGACTCACTTTGGACACCCTGTTGTGGAGAGGAAACCGTCTCCAGCAGATCGGGTGGGCTCTGTGATTTTTCCGCTTTGGATACTTTTGGCATCTCAGTGCTGGGAGATGTTCTGCACAATGGGTCACTGAAGTGCATTCGGGATTTTCAGATGGAATACAACATGTATTTCACCCAGTTCTTTGGATACCTCCAGCTCCGCCATGCACTTATACCCTACTGACAATCTGTGGCAGACATTCCTGAATACTCACCCTTAACAGCCAAGATTCTACTTATCAACATCCAAACCCACAAACTTTCAGTGATTTACCAAATGATTCTCTGCATAATGCCACATCCAATGGTCCGGTGAGGGAGGCATGGGGTCTGGGGTGCGTGGACGATGAGGACTGGGTTGCGGCCAAGGATGCCCCAAGAGAAGTGGTGATAGCAGCCCAGTTTCAACTGATCCAACTTAAATTACTTATTCTAAAGAGACATGGAAACCATGAAAGTCAAACGAGACCTAGGGTGTCAGTATCTATAACAAAAACAGTGGTTCCTTCCAATGCAGGTAAGCAATAAATATAATGATGTCTATGTTTGTAAACTTCAAATGGAGATTCAGTTATTTATTTTCACAAAACATATTTCAAAACCATAAAAGTGGGAAAATATGCGGACAGAAAGAACGAGGGAAATCATGGGATTTCCAAACCCCAGGCATTATACATTTACGTGGCTTAAAATGTCATTAACAATCAGTGAGCCACAATTGCAAAGTATCTTTGCTCATAGACAATACCAAATAAATAACTGTAGTCAAGACACTGAAGTCGACGATGTTGCGATCCCTACTGAGGTAGGGGGATCATCATCAGGACACAAGGGATTATGCCTGAGACATTGCCTGGTAGTAAGTCTTGGTGGTGGTTGGAGAAGCGTGTGGATTAACAGGAGTAAGGTCTTAATCCTTATAGGGTGGCAAAAAACAATGATGTCAGTGATAAGAAGCCTCCTCGGGGAGCAGCAAAGGTTTCCACTAAAATTGAGATAACTCGGTCTGAGACTTGGATAGATCCTTATCTGTATTTATGTCCAGAATGGCATAGGGCTCGAGCTGGAAACCCGCAATGATGAATGGCCTACCCAGGCCCGACGGTAAAATCCAATTTTCTTCAAAGTAGGTGTGAGCCGTGCCAAATCTTACAGTGCAGTCAACTAGGGTTGACTGCACTGTAAGACTAGGTATGGGCCGATTCGGGCTGCGCACCATCAATGAATCATATTGGAGAAAGGGGGAGAGTAGAAGAAAGAAATGGGTGAAAGTAGGAGACAGACAAGCTAGGTGTGATTATGAAGATAAAAACAGAAATTCTGTTTTGTTATGGTTGAAGTGGGGAGTATTATAGCTTATGCAAAAATAAAACAACCTACTAAGGTGATAGAATTGAGAAAGAATAAGGAGACAGAGATCTTGTTATGTTAATGTTAATGTTACCGGGATTTATAAAGCGCACGAATACCCGGAGGTGTCTTGGCACTAAGAACACAGTAAGCCCGCTCTAGCATCTAGTTCTGGAACAACCAGGTTTTTAGTCCTTTCCTGAAGGTGGAGAGGGAGCTCGCACTTCTGAGCTCACTCGGAAGAGTGTTCCAGAGTTTGGAGGTGCCATAGTAAAAGCTGCGGCCACCCCAGTGCGCCGTTCGAATTCTGGGCACTGTCAAGAATCTGGCCCCTATAGAATGGAGGTATCTGGTAGGTTCATACCAGGCAACAAGGTTTTGCAGGAAGGAAGGACCTGTGTGGTTCTGTGTTTTGTAAGCCAGACACCGAGCCTTAAATTTGATACGTTGTGATACAGGAAGCCAGTGCAGGCCGTGAATCTCTTTAGATACAGATTTGCGCCTAGGGATGTTAACCGTGTTGATGTATTTTGAACGATCTGAAGCTTTTTTAACACTGCTTCTGTATGTTCAAATAAAGCCCATTGCAGTAATCCAGTTTAGACTGGATTAGCGATGTTACCTCAGTTTTTCTAGGGTCCGCGGGGATATAAGGAAAAATCTTCCTTATTTTCTTGATAAGAAAGTGGGAGGCAGACACAGTTGCATTTGTCTGCTGAGAAAGCGATAGTTTGTTGTCAAACAAAACTCCCAGGTTCTTAGCCGTGACCACAGGTTTTGGAGATTCTCCCATCTCTGCCGGCCACCACAGATTGCCCCAGATTGGCTGCATATTACCAAAGATCATGACCTCTGTTTTTGCAGAGTTGATTTTGAGACAATGTGTACTCATCCATCTGTTTATTGTACAAATACAGTTCTGAAATTTTTGAGTAGGATGAGCCTGATTTTTATATGCAGCCACCACTATCTGGGTGTCATCAGCGTAAGAAGTCAGACTAAACCCAAAGACCCGGATCAGAGGCTCCTCAGTTCGGAGATATAAACGTTAAAAAGAGAAGGGCTTAAGAAGGAGCCCTGTGGTACTCCGCACGGGAGGGTATAAGGCTGTGAATGAAACCCATCAACCGATACTGTTAATCGCCTGTCCCTAAGAAAGGAGGACAGTATGGCTAGTGCCGTACCCCTGACCCCCAGACACTCCAGCCGCTGTTGTAAGAGAGAGTGATCAACAGTATCAAAAGCAGCTGACAGATCGAGGAGCACAAGGGCAGCTGTGCCTCCTCCATCCATCACCGCTCTGATCTCCTCTGTGGCTTTAATGAGTGCCATTTCCGTGCTGTGTTCTTGACGGAAACAAAACTGGGAGTAATCAAGCAAGTTATTTTCACGAATAAATTGGGTTAATTGAATATTCATGATTTTGTAAATTATTTTGGCTGGTAACGGCAACCGGGCTATTGGTCAGTAGTTGTTTGGGTTAGTCGCATCCAGGTTATTTTTTTTTAGCAGCGGAAGGATGGAGGTATCTTTCCACCTGGAAGGAAAGTAGCCGGAGTCAAACATACAGTTAAAAATATCTGTAAGCCCAGGACTCACCAGGTCCGCAATTTCTTTCAGAAATGCCTGCGGGCATGGGTCGGAGGGGGATCCCGACTTTGCTTCTTTTATATATTTTTCCACTGCTTCAGATGAAGTGGGGGAAAAGCTGAGCAGGGTGTTTTTTCCAGAGTCAGGGCTTGTCGGTAGAGTGATGGGGAGGTGAACTGATGTAGCCTCAAAGATCTTATAAATGTCCAGGACTTTGGCTTTAAAAGCAGCTGCAATGTCGTCACAAAACGTTTGATTGCCCTTGATCCCTGTATTTTTGGGTATGGTAAGTTTGTTTACTACTGCAAATAATAATTTAGAGGAATTTTTTGCTTTCTCAATCTGTTTGGTAAAATAATCCCTCTTTTCTGATATCAATATATTTTTATATTTCGTTAGGGCAGTTCTATATACGCTTTTCTCTCAGGTGAGTGATAATTTGCTCACCAACACCTTTCTAGTCGGCGACATTTTTGCTTTTCTGTCTGTAGTGCGTCTGAAAACCAGGGGGCAGAGGGGGTGCTCCTGTTCCCTGAAGTTTCCACAAGAACTGAGGTGGAAACAATGATGTAAGTGGTTATCAGAGCCAGTGACACTGGTGCAGATTGGGGTGTACAAATTCTCCCTACTTCCACGGATAGAGTAAATTCACAGATACACGCACATACACTCATCATATGCTTGGGCCCATTTCACTAACATACACTCAGATTACTCCATTAGCACTGAACCTGTGGAAAGAAACCTTCTAAACACCCTGCATCTACACACATGGTCGATAAGACCTAATTGACACTGTCTCGAGTCATGATTTAACTAATAATAATCAACAATAATCAAAATAGAGTACTCAATAATTGACAAGAAATAATAACCAACACTGTATTTAAAATTATGATTCTTTATCTAAAATTAGTTCAAATGGAAAATCAATCAAAATAAATCATTATTCTCATAATTACCTATTCTAGCTAAATGTCAGAATGGGTCAGGACAGGTCTCTCAGTAAAAGTCTCCCAAGTCGCCGTCCTCACAGCATAGATCCTCACCAACGCAGGTTTGGGAAGAAGTGGCAAAGTGGCAAAAACCCTCTCTAGGCAATCAATATTTATAATAATTCTAACAATAGAAGGCAACATAAAATGTTTTCGATATCCGCTGAACCGCTGAGCAGAGCGAGCAGGAAAGGATGTAGCATCGCTACATTTGGAAAACCTCCGCTCAGAAAAATCACAAAAATAAAAAGACAGAACACGGAACTGGAAATTAAAAAGTAACTCTTCATGTTCATCTTTCCTCGGAACCAACATCATGATCTCAGAGTTCATTCATTATGGCTCCTTTGTCCTCCAAGGTTGCTCAGATGTATCTGGATATTTGCCCAGAACTGCTGCTGTCCTCACGGAAAATTTTAACCAGGCGAAGACTGTGGTCAGATGACTCTCGACCATGTTCAGCAAGGCCTTCTCATCACGAATCACTCACTCGAGGCCAGGCTGCAAACGGCAGCCATTTTATTCTAGGCCAGAACGTACCATCTTAATTAAAAGAAACAAAAACAACGTTACCACAGCATAGTGATTAAACAGTGTTAACCCCACTAATACCCTTATGTGTATGTAATTATCTAGCCTTTGCAACACAAGAAAAGCATTAGTACATGACATTTAAAAAGCGTTTTCGTGCTTTAAAATAAACCGCACTCAGCAACGTTTATTAATAAAACATACACATTATTAAAGCAACGCAAAAGCATCCCCACGTATAATTTTCTCCTGTTAGTTTATATTGATTAGTCAAAACATTTACACAAGACAAATAATTAATAGTTAAAAATTAATATTTTATTAATCGACAAATAGACAAACCAGAGCTTAAAAAAACCCAATAGATTTTCATCAGAAAACTCTGCTCCAGCAATCCCCCCTTTGGTGATATTATCACCAAATAAACAACCCAAAAAAAAAATTTGCAAAATTTTTAATCCCAATTTTTTAGGAGAAACTGGAAATGTCTTTTTCTTTTACACAACACTAGACACCAGACTCCCTTTCATCATCCCTCTTTGTCTCCAAATAAACACTCTCCCTCAATTCTTCTAATTCTATTTCTTGTGGATCTCTTTTTCTTTTATTTCTCTTTTCAATATTTCTTTTAATCAATTTCTTTTTCCCTCCCCTGTTTTTACAACACAAACACACCAATCTTAGTATCCATAAAGCAACAATTATACAAGTCAAAGGAAACAATATCTTACCTATAATAGTACTACCTATTTTTGCAATAAAATTCTTAACAGCAACTATTTTACTAGCTATTTTAGTCCAAATACTCTCAGCTTCCAGTGGTACTAATTCTTCATGCAAATCAGTCATATTTTTGATATAGACCTTTAAGTCTTTACTTTCGTCTGGAATGTAAGTGCAACAATGTTGAACTTTCAGTATTCCACAAACTCCACCCTCCTTGGCCAATAGAATATCAAGGGCAAGTCGATTTTGCATAGACATGGCACATACGGCAATCAATTCCGTATTCACCAAAACAAACCCTCCAGCGGTATTTGTCGATAAGCGATCCACCACTGTTGACAGTTTCCGAATTTTATATGCATTCAAAGAAATTTCCACTGCTGGAATTAAAGCTCCAAAAATGTCACCCACTATTTCAGACCAAGTTTCTCTCTTAAAACGTGTTAGTAAATTAATATGTTCTACATCTTCTATTCTATCTATATGAAAAATCTTTGGAAAGACCAGGCCCACATAACACGTGCCATACCAATGGTTAGGCAACTTGTAATAAGCCTTGTTCCCACAAACATAATACACTCCTGGGAAAACTGGATCCTCTCCTCCTCTAAAACCCCATCCTGTCGCAATGAAGTATGTATCATGACACTCACTAGTCCCAACAAAGTATGTATCATATTGGGATTTCCTTCTTGTAATGCACATCTTACCCTTCTGTGGTGCATCTAAAGCTAAAGTTGGACTAACTCCATTTCTCAATTCTTTTCCCATCTCAATGTCCCAAATTGTCTCACTCACTTTGTATTTCCCTGCCTTTTCATGCATGCTCAATCTCCTTTCCTCCACCATATTTAGGAAAGCTTTCTCCTCTTCTTTCAAACTACAAGTTAAATTATTCTTAAAAATGTAATCTAATGTTAATTCTTTTTCAATAAAAATCTCACCAAAAATGTTAGCTTCTTTAGCTGGATTCAGCTTCTCATTCATAGGCAATTGCCCAAAAATACTATCTTTGTTATACATCTTATAATCTATTTTCCCTAGCAAATAAAAAACACTACTCAACACACTACAAGAAATTCCATACGTAGCTGGTAAATGGTGATAAGTCACACCCTCTGAAACGGATGCAGGTAACTGCATACATACATAGCAATCCCTTACTTCCATTGTCTTCACATATTCATACAATAATTTTGAAAAAACATTACTAGAAAAATCATTAATTGACCTATCTTTATGCATGTAAGTATTACTAATTCTAGTTGGAACTACTTTTTGCGAACTTTTCTCTACATTAGTCTCATTCCCAGTATGTATCTCAAATGTACCTATTGTAACTCTAAGTGTAACTAATAAAGCTAAAACACCCCATAGTAGCATTAATAATGCAGTACAGCAACAGCACATCCTACACCATCTTTTCAAGAAGGCACATCTACTTTGATTATTCTCTATGTTAGCCATTTTACTACTTTGACCTTGTCTTTTGACTTAGCCTCTACTACTCCACTACTGTATTACTCTTTATTTCTGGATTACTTCAAACAGCTGGATTTCAGACTTTCTCCTTTTCACTTTTCTCCAAGTGATTTCTTCAGTTCACTCAATTTGGATATTCATCACTTTTCACTCCTTCTTCTTCAGCAACATCAAATTGTATCAGATCATCAACAACATCCTGTGCATCCGACTCTTCTCCAATGTCAGTCAGGATAACTTTTAAGATTCCAACAGATTTGTCCTTTTCCTCAACCACTTTTCTCAAGATCCCCTCCGGATTGTCTCGATTCACTGTTTCTTCTTCTTCTCCTCCTTCAGACAGTGCCACATAAGACCATTCCGGTGATCTGTACTTTTGGTTGGGTTTTCTAATTCTCTTTATCTCCTCAGGTTCTCTCGACTCCTTTTGCTCCTTCCTTTTTACTTCGTTTTGACTCGACACCTCATTCACTTGTTCAGCTTTCGATGTATTTGCTCTTATCAGTCTGTATCTCAGCCTCTTTACTCTGTTGTTAGGCCAAAAATCTCCTCTTACAACCTTTTTCGGTCTTGTTTCTGTATTATTTCTTTCTCCAATCCAAGTTCTCTTTCTCAGAACTCGACCTTCTGATTTTTCATTCTCACTTTCATCCGATTCTGTTTCAAATGCCTCTTCTTCTTCAGCAGTTTTCTTTTGCTCCACAGTCTTTTTCACCACTGTTTGAGACTTCCCTACTTCTTTCCCTCCTCGAGTCTCCAACACGCAATCTTCTTGCTGTCTACTTGTCCCTTCACCTAGCTTATCAGAAGTGTTCCCTACACCTACTCGGGGGTCTTCCGCAATCTGTCCCTCTCTATCTTCTTCTGACCCTACTTCTTCAGGTATAATCTCAAGTGGTTCTTCAATCTCCTCCTCTTCTGATTCAGGAGTAATTTCTGTGGAACTGCTCTTTTCTCTTCTTTTTCCTCCACTGCTTTTTGGAACTTCAGGCTCTCTTACAGAATCTGATCTCCCTTCTGAGACTCTCAATGGTTCTCTTGAAGTCTTTTCTGCTTCTTTTCCTGAACTTTGATTTTTTCTCACTGGTTCTGGGTCTTCATCATCACTGGAATCTGATTCTTCAAAATACTCCTTGCCAGTCCCATCCTTTGGGTTTGGAACTCTCAGAGTATGACTCGCATGTACCCAGTTTTTCACACCAGCACACTTCACTGCAGTTGTCGTAGTCAAAATAACTTGTCTTGGTCTTCCCCACCTTGGAACCAAGCAATTTCTTCTTCTGTGTACTTTAATCCTCACCCAGTCTCCTGGACTCAGATCATGAGCTTGCTTCTTCTCAAGTGTGGTAGCTTCTTCTCCAACCTGGTGAAACACAGAATGAACTGCGTCAGCCAGGCCTTTACAGTAATCCAAAATCATGTCATCAGTTATTGTCATCAACTTATTGACAGGCACATATGCATGTCGCATTGCGCGTCCCATTAGGATTTCGTGCGGACTCAACCCAGTAGTTCTATCTGGAGTAGATCTAATAGTCATTAGCACTAGAGGCAAGACATCAGGCCATTTCATTCCAGTGGCTAAACACATCTTACCAATCCTGTTCTTTATTGTGCCATTAATCTGCTCAACCACACCAGAAGCCTCTGGCCTGTATGCACAATGTAGCTTTTGCTGTATGCCCAATGCTTCACAAATCAAACTCATGAGCTCATTATAGAAGTGTCCACCTCTATGAGACTCAATCGTTACTGGAAACCCGTACCTAGGAATCAACTCTCTTAATAGTAACTTTGCCACTGTTATTCCATCATTTCTCCTAGTCGGATAGGCCTCCACCCATCTTGAGAACAAACAGACTACCACTAGAACATACCTCAGTCTGTTCACTTGGGGCATTTCAATGAAATCTACCTGCATTCTCGTAAAAGGACCACCTTCTCTACCTATCGTTCCCAGACTCACCACTGTCTTTTTCCCAGTGTTAAATTGCTGGCAAATCAAACACCTCTGACAGATGCTCTCTGCAATTGTCCTGAACTTTGCATTGTACCAAGTCTGTTTAAAAGACCTGATCATCGCATCCCTTCCCAAATGTCCCTGGCCATGATACATCCTTGCCATTGTCGACAGCATGGAATTAGGCATGACTGGTCTGCCATCTCTATAGACCCAAACATGGTCTGTTTCTCTTGGGGCACAACCTGCCTTGATCCAGTCTTTCTTTTCTTCCTTTCCTGCCTCATCCTGCAACTGTTTCACTTCATCCCACATTTCTAGGACATTAGTAAACATCACAGAACAAAAAGACATTTCACCTTCTCGTTCCCTATTAATTGAGTGATTGTTTTTCGCGCAATATTGTGCAATGTCGTTAGCAAATCTATTGCCAACAGTCACAAAATCATCTCCTTGTCCATGAGCAGCACATTTTACCACTGCTAATTCTTTAGGCAGCTGTATCGCCTCAAGCAATTTCCCAATCACTTCAGCATTCTTTATTGGAGTCCCACTCGACGTCAAGAAACCTCTCTGTAGCCAAAGTTGGCCAAAATCATGCACAACTCCAAATCCATACTGACTATCAGTCATCACAGTTACTCTCAGATCTTTCCCAATTTCACAAGCTTTCGTCAATGCCACCAATTCAGCAACTTGTGCGGATTTCACTCCTTTCAATGGTGATGCTTCCATTACTTCTGAAACCTTGCACACTGCATATGCTGCACTCAGCACACCCTCATCATTCCTCAGGCATGATCCATCTACAAACAGCACATGATCACTCTCAAGTAAGGGAAGATCCCTTATCTCTGGTCTCGGTTTTGTACAGTAATCCAGCACATCCAAACAAATGTGATCATCTTCTGTCTTCACACCCACATTTTCAACATCCGGCAACAATGTCGCTGGATTCACATTCACACATCTCTCAAGAGTCACATTTGATGCTCCCAGAATGACTTTCTCATATTTAGTCAACCGACTATGTGACATGTACTGAGTTCTGCTTCTTGTCAAAAGAATTGCCACATTATGAGGTACGAATACCCTTACAGGATATCCCATTATGATTCCCTCACTCTGTTCCAGACTTCTGCATGTTGCAGCCACAGATTTCAGACAACCTGGTAAACCCACAGCTACAGGGTCAAGTGTCGATGAGAAGTACGCAATAGGCCTTCTCAGTAATCCATGCTTCTGAATTAACACTGAAAGTGCACATCCATTTCTCTCACTGCAGTACAATTCAAACTCTTTCTCATAGTTTGGCATACCCAAAGCAGGGGCTTCACACATTCTGCTCTTCAGCCCCTCAAATGCTGCCATTTGTTCTCCATCTAATTCCAATGGATCTGTCATCTCACTTTTTGTCAGCTTAATCAGTGGCTTTGCTATCAGCGAGAAATTAATTATCCACTGACGACAATAACCCACCATTCCCAGGAACATTCTCACTTCTCTCTGGGTCTTTGGGGCTTTCATTTCTCTGATAATTTTGATCCTGTCATCAGTCACTTTTCTCAGACCTTTTTCAATATTGTGTCCAAGATAATGCACCTCTTTCTTGCAAAATTGCAATTTAGCCGGAGATACCTTTAACCCTCCATCTGCCAGATGATTCAGTAAAGCTATAGTATCTACTTCACAAGCTTCACGTGTCTTTGATGCCACAAGTAAGTCATCAATATATTGCACTAGTACTGAGTTTTCAGGCATGATCAAACTCTCTAATGACTTTTTCAATAACTGATTGAATATCGATGGACTCTCTGTGTACCCCTGTGGGATTCGACACCATGCTAAAATACGCTGGCCAAACCTAAATGCAAAAATCGGCTGGCTGTCATGATGCAATGGAATTGAAAAGAAAGCATGACACAAATCAATCACTGTGTACCACTCAGCATCATGTGGAATCTGATACAAAATCACTGACGGATTTGGCACAATAGGACAACATGCCACCACAATTTGATTAACTTTTCTCAAATCCTGTACAATCCTGAACTTCCCATTAGGTTTCTTTAGCCCCATTATCGGTGAGTTACACGGACTACTCAATAGTTCTCTCAAAACTCCTTGCTGAATTATTTTCTCAATTATAGGAGTTATTCCTTCAATTATTTCTGGTGTCATTTTGTACTGAGGAATGTTAGGATAAGTAATTCCCTCTTTCACTGCAATTTTCACAGGATCTACATTATTCATCAATCCCACATCTTCTCCAGTAAAATCCCAAACTGTCCTTTTCACTGTGTCTCTCAGCTCTTGAGGCAAATCCTCCGGATCAAACACAGCATATGCACCAATTAACTCACTCTCTCTATTTTCTAGAGTCATTCGGTACAA
Organism: Triturus cristatus; assembly: GCF_964204655.1. NCBI lineage: Eukaryota > Metazoa > Chordata > Amphibia > Caudata > Salamandridae > Triturus > Triturus cristatus. The sequence goes on along the minus strand of NC_140592.1, from coordinate 503,565,974 downwards.
AACATCCTCATCTGGTGTTTCAAAAGCTATTCCATCCGGTGTACAAGAAATTGTACAATTCATCTTACAAAGTAGATCCCTACCTAACAGGTTCACTGGACTAGTGTCACAGACAATAAATCTGTGCATGTCTGAAAATTTCCCTATTTGTACTCTTACTGGTTCAGTAAGACGTGTCTTGATTTGTGTATTGGCTACACCAACTACTTGGATTGCTTCATCCGAGAGAGGAAGATTTCTAATATCTGCTGACCTGACAGTTGATCTTGTCGCACCTGTGTCTACTAAAAAAGTAACACCTTCTTCATTTATTTTTCCATCCACAAATGGTCCTGCCTGGTCTATTTCTAGAGTTGCACCAAGTATGCACTCTTCCTCCTTTCTTCGGCACCGTCAATAATCACCTTCAGACTCACTCCCTTCATTCTTTAACAAGTACTGTTGTACCTGGTTAGAACGCCTTGGTTTGTTTACCTGCTCATCATGGTAGAATCCCGAATCCTTATTATACTTTTGTGACCCTCTATTCTGCGGCAAGGGCGGTTTTGGCTCTTGACTCTGCTGTTTCACAACAGAAGATTGTTGCTGCTGTCGATTATTCCCTTCGTTCTGCACCTGTTGATTTAAGTTTTTATTCTCATTATTCGCTAATGGTGGATTGGTACATTCAGATCTCCAATGTCCCAGTTGGCCACAGTTGTGACACGGGAACTTCTTTTTGGCTTCCTCAAGATTCCCCTTTCCTTTCCCTGCATATCTAGGTCTATTCCCTTGATTATTTCCTGCATTATTCGCCTGTTCCACCAATTGTGCTTCCTGTCTTTCCGCAACTTTCACTTGTGCCCACATTGCTTTCTCTTTCAGCTTTCTCTGTTTTGCTTCAATTTCATCACTGAAGTATTTTGCATGTCTCAAAATCTCATCTATTTTCTTACTCTGCCAATCTACTGTATGCTCACGAATTCTCTCACTAATCTCAGGTCTCAGGCCATATACAAATCTGTATACAAAATGACTCAAATCCTTGTCACCCAGGTGTTCATCCCCACTGAATTGTTTAAAAGCCAGTATCAGCCTCTCATAAAAAGCATGAACCGATTCTTTTGCTTCCTGGTGTGTTCGATCTATTTTAACCCAGTCTGTCTCTTTTGGAGGTACTTTATTTTTCAGGTATACGATCACCTGCTCATACTTTCTCATTACCTCTGGATCTGGTGCTCCTGTTCTTTGATCTCTTGGATATTCCTCAGTAGGCCAACTTACAACTATTTTACACTCAGCCCACAAATCTGCTGGAACAATTATATCAAACAGACTATTCAGGTCAATCCACAGCACTTTTGACAATTTCACAAATCTGTCTACCTGCCTATACCACTCGACGGGCTTTTCTCTCAGCCGAGGGAAATCATTCGTAAATGATAAAATATCCTGTCTGGTCCATGGAACATGTACATATCCTCCTCCAGGTATTTCTCTCATAGGATAAGCTAAAGTGGATGCTTTGTCTTTTTCTCTCACAGGAAATGCTGAATAAGTCCTATCCCCTGATTCTTCTCTTTTCTCGTACCACCTATCCTTCCACTTCTCAACATCACCCCATTTCCGCAATAAAGCGATCATCTCTTTAATCTGTCCTGTTCTACCAGCACCATTCAAATTTTCAATGTCTTTATCCGTGAAATCCATCCTGTAAGACTTCTGCAAAGCTTTCACTTTATCCATATCAACTCCCTGCTCATTCGCTATTGCTCTTAACCTGTCATGTGTATTTTTAGTTCTCCAGGTGATATTTTTACACATAAATAACAATTCACCATCATGATGATTTTTTTGAATTTCTGTAGGAACTGTCCCTGCAACAAGCTCTTCTAATTCTACACGTAACCTAGCCACATCAATTGCCTGTGAATCTTTATCCCTCTTTTGAAGAACTTTCATCCATTCATTCAAATCTTCAGCTGATATTTCATTAGATTTTCTCACTGGAACCACTTTCTTCTGCGGTTCTAAAATCGGCATCCCTGAACAACTAGCTTCACCAGCATTCAATCCTGAATTAGACTGTATCTCTAATCCTTCACTACATGTCTCATGTCTGGATTGTCTCAGATCACTACTTCCTGTCCTTTTTCCTGAATCTCCTGAAGGACCAGCCAAATTTGTCAATCTATTCCCAACATATGGAATCACCAAACCATTCTCACCTGTCCTCTGCTTATCAAAAACAGGCATAATCGGACCTATGGTTACAGGCACCGTAACAGCATCTAGATTCTTTGTCAGCTCTTTGATCCTTTCAGTCAACTCCGATGTAGTTCTGGCTAATTCTCTCGTATTTTCGCCACTACTTCTATTCTCTCTTTCCCTAAAAGGATTACCACTTCTTGACTCAGGTGTCACATTTTCTGTTTCAATAAGGCGCAATGTATCTCTTATCGGAGAAACAACTGGTGTGCTCTCTTCTGGTTCTGGTCTATATGGGGGTGGTCTTTTGTAAATCATGTCATTCAAGACTTCATCCTCATACTCATTAACTCCATATCTTCTCACTTCTGCCTCAGGAACCCTTTCTGTACCCTTCTCTTCAACTGTTCTCATAGGGTATAATTCCTCTGACATACTAGCATCTCGCCATCTCGTCATTCGATCATGATGAGTTTTACGACCATGTCTCCTCCCAAACATATACCTATAATTTCCCCCAGACCTCTGCTTCTCTCGCTCATGTACTTCCTCTTCCCATTCCACTAAAGCCTCAAACTGTGTCGGCCTTGGTCTTGGGTCAAGACATAACATCTTTTCCCGCAAATTTTTCAACACGGCCAAATTAAATGAACCATGTTCTGGAAATGCTAAAACACCATCTTCCTTTGTATACCTAACCCAATTCTCCAACCATATACAGGTATGATACCCATATCTCGCAGCCATGAAGGATGCAGGCGTTTTCGATGGAGGTAACAATTCACCTTCTCTCGTTTTAACATCTTTATCCTTGTCGAACCAATTTTTAATCTTTCTGAATAAAGATGTTTTCTTTTTCTCTTCTTGGTAATACATTTTAGCTTTTACCAAACTTTCTAATCCCTTCCATAATACAACTCAATAGTACGATGTTTTATCCTGGAGCGTCTACGTCACTAGAGTACAAAGTGACTCTTTCCAATCCTTGCGCGGCTCACACCAACGCACCAATCTCAGCGCGAGCACTGTTCTGATCTAATATCCAATCAGAGCGCGGTCTGTTTGACGTCAGCAGTCGCTGCAGTCTCTTGCTCTTGTCTCCTGTCAGTCGTCTACCCCTCCTTTACAAAATTTCTCAGTAGAATTCGTGTCAGATTCTACAAAATCTATTAGTTACAACATATAAACATTTCCATTGTCTGCTTCGCTAACCAAACAATAGTAAAGAAAATCTATTTCACAAGAATCCCGTTGACACAGTAGCACATCCCTCTACTCTGCCCTTCTAACATGCATTTATTAACTGTTTCCTCTAGGACTGCTCCAAAGAGTATTACAATTAACTAAATATATGAGCATTCACGCACATTCATACAAGAAAATATATAGTACATACACACAGAATCCTGCCTTTCCCGAGAACAGCAAACAATCTTCTCCACTACAGAATTATATCATACGTTAACCAAGCAGTGTTTACCTCTGCCTAGTCCTTCAAACAAGCTCAGAGAATACCTATTACTCCTCCCGCAATAAGCTTTAACGGTGAACCTTACGGATCCCTGGGACTTAAGACCAGAGTTTCACAGATAACCTTCACTACCATACACACTCCTTTTATACCAGAAATATTTCTAATAGTAACACACAACGATGTCACTAATTCCGAACACAGACAATGTGACGCGTAACTTCAATTGTCACACGTTTTTCCTGCATACGTACAGGACCAACAATCCCGTCTTTCCCGAGAGCAGCATATACTTCCCTCTGCCCTACTACGGAACTGCTACCAGCTCCCAAATTCCAGAAGCACTACATAAAACTCAACATGTCGACTTCAACATATAGTATTAGTACATATATCAACATCAATAAATCATAAAATCAAAACCAATATACAAGCAATCTAATCAGATCAAGACAATCATCAATAACCATCAAATTCTGCTACCAGGAAATTGGTGCAGATTGGGGTGTACAAATTCTCCCTACTTCCACGGATAGAGTAAATTCACAGATACACGCACATACACTCATCATATGCTTGGGCCCATTTCACTAACATACACTCAGATTACTCCATTAGCACTGAACCTGTGGAAAGAAACCTTCTAAACACCCTGCATCTACACACATGGTCGATAAGACCTAATTGACACTGTCTCAAGTCATGATTTAACTAATAATAATCAACAATAATCAAAATAGAGTACTCAATAATTGACAAGAAATAATAACCAACACTGTATTTAAAATTATGATTCTTTATCTAAAATTAGTTCAAATGGAAAATCAATCAAAATAAATCATTATTCTCATAATTACCTATTCTAGCTAAATGTCAGAATGGTTCAGGACAGGTCTCTCAGTAAAAGTCTCCCAAGTCGCCGTCCTCACAGCATAGATCCTCACCAACGCAGGTTTGGGAAGAAGTGGCAAAGTGGCAAAAACCCTCTCTAGGCAATCAATATTTATAATAATTCTAACAATAGAAGGCAACATAAAATGTTTTCGATATCCGCTGAACCGCTGAGCAGAGCGAGCAGGAAAGGATGTAGCATCGCTACATTTGGAAAACCTCCGCTCAGAAAAATCACAAAAATAAAAAGACAGAACACGGAACTGGAAATTAAAAAGTAACTCTTCATGTTCATCTTTCCTCGGAACCAACATCATGATCTCAGAGTTCATTCATTATGGCTCCTTTGTCCTCCAAGGTTGCTCAGATATATCTGGATATTTGCCCAGAACTGCTGCAGTCCTCACGGAAAATTTTAACCAGGCGAAGACTGTGGTCAGATGACTCTCGACCATGTTCAGCAAGGCCTTCTCATCACGAATCACTCACTCGAGGCCAGGCTGCAAACGGCAGCCATTTTATTCTAGGCCAGAACGTACCATCTTAATTAAAAGAAACAAAAACAATGTTACCACAGCATAGTGATTAAACAGTGTTAACCCCACTAATACCCTTATGTGTATGTAATTATCTAGCCTTTGCAACACAAGAAAAGCATTAGTACATGACATTTAAAAAGCGTTTTCGTGCTTTAAAATAAACAGCACTCAGCAACGTTTATTAATAAAACATACACATTATTAAAGCAACGCACAAGCATCCCCACGTATAATTTTCTCCTGTTAGTTTATATTGATTAGTCAAAACATTTACACAAGACAAATAATTAATAGTTAAAAATTAATATTTTATTAATCGACAAATAGACAAACCAGAGCTTAAAAAAACCCAATAGATTTTCATCAGAAAACTCTGCTCCAGCAACACAGCCATGGAGGACACAATATTGTAAAATAAAGGAAATGTAACCAGCTGACAACACTGGATTAATTTAGGAAGTGGAAATAACAATGGAGTGCAAAGCCAAAGATCGGGAAGGACAAGAAGAGAGAGACGAGTGTGGGTTAAAAAGATAGATATAGAAGAAATGAGTCAGTTAAGTGTGCAGAATAAAATTCAGCCTAGAGTAGTTAGAGAAGTCAATTAGAGACAAGAAAGTTAAGCTGATGCTGCAAAGACTTTAGAACAACATGCTTTAGCAAGTTAGGAGAAACAGCAGACAAGAGTCAATGACTGAACAAAGTGGTGTAATACAGGTCCAGATTTACATAGAGCTAATTCTGCACAGCAAGTAAATTTGCTTTGCTGCATTGCATTGATGGGAGAGAGCCGAACTGGAGTGGAGCAATTCTACTCTCTCCCTGTACTAGCTTACTTTTGGCAGCCACTCGCCAATGGAAGCACTCCTGCGCCATAGGCAAAGGTTTTGTGGAGGAAGGGATCCCTACCTGTAGAAAAACTATTCTGTTAAGCATTTTCCTCTTTTCATGCATGCTGTAGAATGCAGTACACATACAAAGAAGAAAAAAGGAGAAATGAAACACCAGCCTGAGAGAAGCACATGATTCTGCTGCAAATCCCTGTCTACAATGCTTTGCAGATAAGGATTTGCATCAAAATCCAATTGGTGGTTTTATGGGACTACCCATGCACCAACCATGGAACTCCTCTGTGACCCAAAGTAATGCAAGGCAACGTAGTGTGCTCTGTTGCATTACTTTGGGTTACAATCCAAGATAAACCATGATTTGTGTTGGATTGTAAATTCCACCAGTAGACGTTGTGTTGGTTCTGCACTACAAAAAAGAATGTAAACCTGATGAAAATTCTTTCTAAATTTGGGCCAGTGCACATGTGTTGTATACACATACATATTTACACAAAGATATTCACCAGTGGTGGCTGGTAATTTTAGCAGGGAGGGGACAGGGGGCCATGCATTAACACACACACACACACCCATTCATAACACTCACTCACAAATACACATACATTCATACATTCATACATACATGCACACATGCACCAAACATTCAAACATCAAAAAACATAAAACTTATCTTCCCTGCTGCTCTCCAGGAGAGAAGCCTCGGAGGTCCCAGGAGGGTTGGGACTGATTTCTTCTCCCATTGGCTGACCTTACGTCATTAAATGAGGGAAGCAGCAGTACCTCACTCTGCACAGAGTGGGATGGGGACAATGAGGCTGCTGACCCCACCCCACTCTGTGACAAGGTGTCACTGGTTGACACTTGGTCCTTGGCATTTGTGGGCTTAAAACTGAAGTGTCTATGACATCAAAAAATATTAATGGGATTCCCGCCTCGCAGCAATTAACCAGTGCACATACAGACCGCAGAGTGACCCCGCCTTCCAGGTCGACAGGTGGCTCCTTCGGGGAGGGAGCTTTGATTGGGCACTATACTCACGTCTGGTTAAGCCAGCCTTAACCGGACCCATTGGGCATGCGGTGCAGGTGTGGAAGGCGGCCACGAAAAGTCTGGGATGGGTAGGTAAGATCACACAGGCCACACCATTCCGGCATAGCGAGCAACTGGGCAGACTGATCCGATCGAAGGACTTTGACCGTTGAGACCTCATAGGCATATCAAGGATGGGAGACATGTGGAAGGCATGTGAATAATTCCTTTCACCCGGCTGCAGGTGGAATATGAACTGGCGCAAACCGAACACTGTAGGTACTTACAAATCAGACATGCTTTGTTCGCGGTACTGCACAGGGGAGAGTCAACTCCGGAGTCCTCCCCTCTTGAAGATAGAGTTTTAGATGGAGACCTGCTAGAGAAGGCCATTTAACTAATTTATAAAAAATTGATTAACAACACTGCTGATCCATTAGTCCGGCTGGGGGCGAAATGGGACCATGACCTAGCGGGACTGGACGACGATGAGTGACTTGCGGCAACGGCCTCTCCTCGGGAGGTGGCCATCTCCTCCAGGCTCCGACTGATACAGTTAAAGCTTCTGCATAGATCCTACTTGTCTGGACCTCTATTGGTTCAAATGGGCTAACATACAGAGGGTGGCTGCTGCAGGCAGTGTGGGCAAGAGGGCACCTTTATCCACACTCTATGGGAGTGCATGGCTATCCAAGGATACTGGGCGGCAGTAGTGGGATGCATGGAAGGGGTGTTGGGACAGAAGATTGACTGTAACATTAAGCTGGCCATCTTAAATACCTTGGGCCCAATTGTCCTGAATTCTAAGGAGCGGACCTGGGTTACTTTGGGACTGATGGTGGCGAAGCGAAAAATTGTGCCATTGTGGAAGGCTCTTAATCTGCCACGCTCAGTCGACTGGGGCAAAGATATGGACTGGTGCATGGTCACTGAGAAGACCATATATGAAGCTAGAGGGTGCCCCACCAAGTGGACGTAGATCTGGGAGAACTGGAATAATTATAGGGGTGGGATATGTGTACCCCCGCCGACGAGGGATGATGCTACCACGCGGGGTCTGCACATGATAGAACTATGATCATTCTGTTGCTGCTTTGTAACTATTATGTGCTGTGCCTACCCTGTATACTAATTATGTTGCTATTGCTTGTTAGTGCTGCCTCTTTTGAATGTCATAACCGAATTTCAATAAAAAGAGTTATTAAAAAAAAGAAACTGAAGCGTCTAGGTCTGAGACTGTCAGTGATGCTCTCCCTCATCATGTAGGGGAGAACCTTGAGGCACTTTTGCCAGACTGAGAAGGTCGTGCCCATTGGGCTGTGAAATCCTCAGTCTAGCATAGTTCAGGTCAGGGAGCCAGGATCCAGCACATTTAGTGCATGTCTAGCTCCTGTCTGCCTGACCAGAAAGAAAAAACTATCTGTCAGGCTGAAGTTTGGCGGACACTCTTCTTTTTGGGAAAAAAAGATGGGGGGTGTGGCCCCTAAGCCGGTACACCAACAACAGAGAAAGAGATACACGCACAAACATCAAGTCACATGCTCAAAAGTTAACACTTCAAGACGTTAAGATTATAAAGCAAGAAATGGCCCATAATTCAATAATTTAGATACATTCCCAAAGTTGAACATCCTAAATAGAGAATCTAAATGAATCCAAATGCTGGCCCTCCATGCAGGGAGGGCCAGGAAAGCCTGTACCTAAAGTGCACAGTGGTGGTGGGCAGATAAGATGAGGCCAGGGGCACAGATAAAAAATGTAAACTCTGACTGCAGATACAGCATGACTGCCTGGTATGCAGCAACGGGGAGGAACAATTTGTGGAGAGGGTATGAAATGACATGGGCCGGAGGAGCAGGCAGGGGTGACCAGGGCACAAAAAAACAACTTGCAACTAGTGACACATTTTCTACTTGTCAATAACAAAATAAAAGGGAGCATCAGAAAGCAGTCAGAAAGGAAAACATACTCTGGCATATGAAAAGGAGGCAGCATCCCTCGTGCGACTTTAAAGCAAAACGGTACAAAAAGAGTGGTGATGGACGGAGCATCAGAACCAATCAAACAGTCACACCCAGTCAACAGATCTGGGTTTGATCCATCACCGTTCTTTAGCCCACTCTGCCACCCCAGTTCAGACATGGCCATATGCAAATCAGTCTGACCCTGTGCCTCATGGGAACAGTCCAGCCCGAACTGCCAAGCCATGCCTTCCCTGGACTGGAAACAAGCTTCCTAGGACCGGTTTCTGGCATTTCAGCTGTCTTTAGCCAGACTTGCTTGAATCCAGTGGCAAAGTGAGCAAGGGACTCACGTCTGAGCATACCCTGCCAACTTATGGTGAACAAAGCGGTACAAAAAGGGTGGTGATGGACGGAGCATCAGAACCAATCAAACAGTCACACCCAGTCAACAGATCTGGGTTTGATCCATCACCGTTCTTTAGCCCACTCTGCCACCCCAGTTCAGACATGGCCATATGCAAATCAGTCTGACCCTGTGCCTCATGGGAACAGTCCAGCCCGAACTGCCAAGCCATGCCTTCCCTGGACTGGAAACAAGCTTCCTAGGACCGGTTTCTGGCATTTCAGCCGTCTTCAGCCAGGCTTGCTTGAATCCAGTGGCAAAGTGACCAGGGCACAAAAAAACAACTTGCAACTAGTGACACATTTTCTACTTGTCAATAACAAAATAAAAGGAAGCATCAGAAAGCAGTCAGAAAGGAAAACATACTCTGGCATATGAAAAGGAGGCAGCATCCCTCGTGCGACTTTAAAGCAAAAGTCATGAGTGGCATCCTGGCCTTAGGACATGTAGCATTACGGTCACCAGGCATCATGGACCCCAGGAAGAAACACTAATGTGGGCCATCACCATAGCTAACATCATCTCACCGCTTCCAAATTGAAGTCACCACCCCACCGACGCTGTCTCAGTGGTGCCGGGGGATGGACTGTTGTGCGCAGCAGGAAAAGATGGTACATGAGACCTGGGGCTAGCCTCATACGCATGGCACGATCTGGAGGAAATACTGGAAACGCTTTGAGCAGGGCTGTTTTTTTTTATTTCAAATAACTTTATTGCCATTCGAGATTCATAAACAGGCAATTACAGTACAGGAAATACTCAAGGATATGTCTATCCCCCCTCCCGGGTTCCCTTCTCCAAATGACCACAGATCAAGGAACCGTTGTTTTCAATTTCTCACTATATCTCATGCCAACATGAAAGTTATGAACTCCCCCATTATCTTACCCCCTCCCGAGCCTTCGTGTCAATCAGCTCTCATTCTAGTCAAGACTGGTTATCTATGAACATCCAAGATGTACCAAGGTGTCCCTAATTAGTTTTTACCACCCTCCATTCCTCTATCGGTGGCGTGTTGTATCTATGTCCCCCCACTCAGTCCTCCCAGCTCACCCTCGTCGCAGAGATCAACTAACACAGTTTCCCATGCATGTATGTCATCTTCAAGTTTTTTCTCTCTCCTGACGTGTTTCATTTTCACCACCTCAGCGGTCACCCATTCACAGAAGTCTTTCAACTAGGCGCCAGGTAACAGGGGCTTAGGGGCCAAACATGCTATCATAAGATGTCTTTTGGTGAGAACTAGCCCCTGTAGAAGGGACCTTAATGTCTTGTTTTTGGGAGTGGGAAGAAAGTCCAGGACCACCTACCTGATCTCTCTGAGACCCGTCCATCCATAGCTCTTTTCAATTGGGCCAGCATGGTGTCCCAATACAGTGCCGTGGGAGGACAAGTTCATATCATATGTAAGATCCCTGCTACTATCGATCCACAATGGTGGCATTAGAGCACACCTCTCGCACATCCTCATGCACTTGATCTGTTAATGGTTCCTCCATTATAGCATCCCACGTACTCTGCATCGGCAGAGTCCCACCTGGATAATCATCTCGAAGCACTCGGTACAGATGTAAGACTAGTCGTCGTCCCCGGGCCATATAAAGCGTCACTGTCAGGACATTGGTACGGGAGTTCCTCAGGGAAGCACTGCCACATCTCCCCGGCCACTCTTGAGATGTATTCGTATTGCTGGAACTGCCCTGCTCCCAGCGCAAAGGTGGTCTCTGCCTCCTCCCTTGATAAGAAGTGCCAATTTTTACATAAATCCCCCATCAGCACGCACCCACCCTCCCTCCATCTCTTCACCGACATTGAGACAGCAATGCTGGCAATGGGTCTCACCACCCATAAAGGCATTTCAGGGGCATAGGGCGCATGTTTCACCACTCTCCAGACCGTGGATGTCCACATGGCAGCCACTGAACGTATAATGTATGGGAGATAGGTAGGAACTTCCAATCCAAGCATTAGTAATTCTGGCAGTGTGTGGATTCTGTATGTACCAGCTAAAATTTGAATTTCCCAATTGCCGTCCTCATCTAACCGGTGGACTGCATGTTGAAGATGAGAGGCCATGCAGAAGAATTCCTCGACATGGAACCTCAAGTCCCCCCCGGCCCCAGGTTCTCTGTAACGTCTTCAAGCTCATACGTTTGCCCCCCATACCCCACAAAAGATCCACCAACAACCCATCTAACACCCAGAAGTACCGCCTGGGGACTGTATACAAGGAATGCTGTAGCACATAGAGACACCGGGGTGAAATGTTTACTTTTACTATGGCTACCTAGCCCATAAGGTAGGTCAAACCAGAACCATATAGAGTCACGTAGACCTTCCACCACTCTGCCCACGTTGAGATCTAAGTATAGGAGGTGGTATTCGCCAGTCGGATCCCCAGATACCTCTTGCTATCTGTGACCCATGGAAGCCCTAGCTCGGATAACTGCTCTACCGGCCACGCTGTCAATCTCCCCAGTGGGACCAGTTTGGATTTCCCTTGGCTCATCCGAAGACCCAAAATGTTCCCAAATCTCTGCAGCACTGTGAAGAGAATGGGCACTCAATGCGTCGGCAGGAGAAGATATACCAACATACCGTCAGCGTATAGAGACACCACATGGTTTGTCGCCCCAAGCGATAGTCCCCAGGCTTCCATCTCTCCCCGCAGAGCCGCCGCCAGGAGCTCCATCGCAATCGCAAATATGAGCAGCGATAAGGGATAGCCCTGTTCGGTGCCCCAGTCCCAATGCAAATGAGTCAGATATCATTCTCCCAGCCCGTACGCTGGCCTTAAGGGCGATATAAAGCAGCTGCATCCACCGAAGGAGATTGGTGCCCACCCCAACATGCCGTACAACCTGCCAAATATATGACAAACCACTGAGTCGAAGGCATGCTCTATGTCGAGCAACATCAGGGCATAATCCTCCTCCCTCAGGCATGGAGCGTGCCAGACGTGCACAAGGTCATAAGTGGTGCTTCACCTTGGGATGAGCCTGGACTGGTCTGTGTGTATGAGGTAAGGTATATGTGGGAGAAGACGGGCTGCCAGGATCCAGCTAAGGATTTTTACATCCAAATTCAGGAGTGAGATCAAGCTGTAGGAGATGCCCATTAAGAGGTCCCTCTCAGGCTTCAGTATCATTGCCAACACCTCCTCCGGCATGGATGCCGGAAGAGACCCGGCCTCAAGTGCATCCCTGTATACCTCTAAGAGGCGGTAAGCTAGCAGGGGAGCATAGCTCTGACCAACCTCTGCCAGCAGGCCATCACTTCAGGGGCTCTTTGCCGACTTAAGGCACTGAATTGCCTCCAAGAGTGCTCCTTTATTGATTGGGGCATTGAGTGCCGCTGCCACTTCAGGATCCAGCCTGGGCAACAGCACAGACGTCAGGAAGTTCTATATGGCCGCTTCCGAGGGGGCCTCCTGTTGTGTGTATACCTTAGCTAAATGTGTTACCAGGACCTTGAGGATTGACTGCTGCGTACATACTGTATCCCCCCTACCATCCTTAATCTGTAGTATAGTCATCACAGGTGTCTCCCACTTAGCCAAGCAGGCAGGTAAGGCTCCTGTCTTGTCCCCCTCCATATGCAGGCATTGCCAGAACACGGTGTAGGTGAATTTTTCTAATCTACACCCTTTTTCCTGTAGGACCTCTCGGGTGTTAAATCACGCTTCCATTGCATGGGGTGCCGTAGGGAAGCACTGCCTCGAACCTGCCTAATTACTTTCCTTGCATTTTTATATCTTGTTCCAGCTGCCGTCACACCCTGTAGGTCGTTTTAATGCATACCTCTCTGAGGACCACCTTTAGCCGCAAAAGGGGAGGGGGGGTCAGTTAATGCCGCCGCCCTAAGGAGCCATAATGGTATAGCTGATCGGGCTCCCGCCAAGCTCAGCAAATTAGGTGAATGATATGATAGGTATCTGGGCAAAAAAGTAATCCCATGCACATCAGGTAAAAGCTCTGCTGAAAGAAAACAGTAGTCTAAGCAACTAAAGGTACCAGACGCCAGAGAATGACATGAGAACACCTTCTAAGTGGGGTAGCGGTTCCTCCATACATCACGTAGCTGAAGACCCTGCATGATATATTTTAAGGCACCTGTCATACAAGGTTTAGTATGTTCTCAGGGGGGCTCTCTATCCATTCCCCCATCCAGAACACAGTTGATGTCCCCCACCAGTACAGTTGCTATATCAAGATAGGGGAGGCTGACGTCATCACGGCAGGAAAAAAGGTAGGGCAGTTAGTGTTAGGACATAGAAATTGAGAATACTTTTTTGCTTCCCCTCCAGCTTACTGTGCAGGATAATGTATCTCCCCTCAGCATCTGCAACATGGTGCACTGGAAGGGAGTCCCTGGGGCCACCCGTATGGGAGCCCCCATGTAAAGCCTGAATAAGAAGTCTCAAAAAGTTGACCCATCCATCTCTGCCTCAGACATAGAAACTAATCCCCCGAACATGTGTCTCTTGCTGGCTTGCCATCACCACCCCATAGTGTTTCACATAAGCAAACACCATTCTGCATTTTTCAACTGAGGCCATTCCACGGACTTTCCAGGTAAGTAACTTTGTTACTAGTGAAGCCATGATTCATATGCTGATTGCCTGTCCATCCATACCCTCCAAGTCATCTCTCATAGCTTTAACTTCCACTGGAACCTCGCCTTTATTGCAAACAGTGGAGTTGGACACGGAGGCTTCAAATACCACCCCGCCCACACAAAAACAAGAACCTCATGCACCAACACAACACCCTCCCTCCCCTTGGGCAGCGCTAGTACCTCTGATGATAGCAAAGAGAGTAATGTTTGCATGTGCCGCCCCATTGCCCAGCCGAATCCCAGTGAAAAAAGAACTTTGTGCCACATCATTGTTATCATCATTACAAGTCCTGTGTTTAGTCCGATATGCAAAATGTGGTGCATGAGTCCCCAAACATTTTGCTAGTGGGTGGATCGCCAGTGGGGTGTGAGGCCAGCCTTTAGCCCCATCTGGGTATCAACCACTGTGGGGAAATTCCCTGCTGACAATATGTAACTGCATAGTTGAGGAACCATTCCCCTTTGCCGCGTCTTTTGCAGCATCTCCTCTTTTAGGACATCCCCAGCTGTCTATGAAGACCCCCCAAATTTCTTTTATCTGCATCACTCATGTGTATCAGCATAGATCAGTCATAGTCCCAGCCTTCAATTGGCCGCATCCTTTGTCGAGCCTTGATCAGCCTCCTGCCCCTGGGAGGCCTCATCCAATTACAGGACAGACCCTGAGTCCACCAGTGTAGCATCAGGGCAGACCCAGATCTGACCCGAGCTTTTTGCCAGGATTTCCACTGAGTCAGGAGCCTCCTGTCCTGCGCAGGCCAGTTTGACATTGCCGACCAAATTAATCAGTCGAGGGCACCAAACATGCACACAGATGTCCACAAGAGTTCAACCAGCTCACCTCCGCAGCAGAAAAAAAGAAGAAAGCTTTGCCATTCCATTGAACCCATAGTTTGGCTGAGAAGAGGAGTCTGTATTTGAGTTTAAGACCACATAGCAGTTGTTTGATTTCCAGGAACGTTTTCCTTGGTCTTGCACACATTGCATGTAGTCTGGGTTGATGGAAATAGGGTGACCCTCGAACATCAAGGCTCCCCTGGTGCGTGTGACCTGCAGGATGGCACCCTGATCCCTATAATTGAAGAGGCAGGCTATAATTGCCCTAGGCAGTGCTCCACGTGGTCGCTTAAAGTCAAAGAATTTTGGGAGTCTCTTTGGGGCGACTATCCAGTCTTCCAAAAACAGCTCAACTGACAATCCCTCCGCCTTCTCAGTGAGCCCAACAAAGCGCAGATTATTCCTGCGGGACCTCTTTTCAGAGTCTTCCGCTTGGTCATCTTGGCTCCCACGCCCCTCTGGAGGTCAAGGATCATATCCTGGGGAGGGCAAACTTCCGCCTGCAACGTGTCCATGTTATGTTCTGTTGTGGTCACCCGTTCCTACACTTTACGAAGGTCGCATCACAATATATTAACCTCAATAGCAACTGAGTCAATTGTTTGTAGCATTTCATCCCGGGTGGTCTATATTGCTGCCACCACATATACAAAAAAGAAGGGCTCGTATCCGCCTCCCTCTGTATCTCTTCATCGCAGTCAGCTATACCCCTCTCCTGCGGCCCAGGACCTGCAAACACTGGCTGTGTGTAATTTGATATTTTATTGGTCTGTGGCAGTCTGTTTGCTTTGTCTTTCACCATCATGGATCCCTGTTGGAGATCGAGCAATTCAAAGGCCCACCGGAGCCACCACTGGGGGGGCGAGAGCACAAGTGCAGCAGTCAGCCCCCTACGGGCAGCATTCTCCACAATCACAAGCAGCCGGTCTCCCACAGAGACCCTCGTACTCGCATTCACAATTGTTACTGGGGGTCTTTCGATGCACTCAAGCGGGATCTAGACTCTCGTTGATTTTCCACAGGGCCACTCAATTCCCCGTTAGGAACACAATTCCTGGCCCCAGAATGAAATCCACCTTTTTAACTAGCAGCCCCTCAGTACCAGGGGGCCATCACCTCCGGGGTTGGGCCCCTCTGTCCCCGTACACCTCTTGGGTGTAGGCATAAGGGGTTCACGGGTCAAGGATGGTCTCAGGTTCCCCCGTCCTTCTGGCCGCCCCTCACTGCAATGTCCCAGGGCTTGGCTGCCTCCTATTCAGTAAGCCTCGGTGGAGTTCACAGTATGCGGAGCTCCGCAAAGTGTACAAAAAACTCCGCTGCTCTACGCTGAGCTCCACAAGCGGCGAAGTGAGTTAGATAAATGCCGTTCATGGGGATTTTCAGTGCCAGGTGTTTGTCCGCACTGTGCAATCATCGCAAACGGCACCATGCAAAGCGCTGAAGAACCAGAACCTTATGGGCCTGGCGGCGCAGGGTACGCCTTAATCTCCTGGGTTCTCCTGCTTCAGCTAACAGAGACACGGGGACACTCTGTCGGCGTAAAAGATCAGATTTTATTAGCTGCAGCTAGCACAGTTGTCCTAGAAGTACACACGGTATGTTCTCAGGAGACTGCCACTTCACTCCGTGGCGCACAATCATTTTTTTAGTATATAGGAGACATATACATTAACCAGAAAACACACATAATACATACATCGAGAACCAATAAGGGAAGTTCGAGATAGGACAGAGCCAATAGAGAGGGTTGGAAAACAAAGTATTGAGTAACCCAAAGAAGCCTCTCCTTCAACTGTGTTTATCGCTCCTCCTTACGGGTTAATTTATTAACGTGTCTGTAGCTGACTCACAGGTGGCGAGATACATTTGTGTGTTTTGGAGGACAGTTGTGAAACGAGAGAATACGAGCAGAGGACAGCGAAGGCCAGAAGATAAGATAAAGTCAGAAGAGAATAATGTGAACCAACAGATAGTTGATACAGGGATTAGAAAAACCAGACAGGGATTAGTGTACTCGGCCAGTCCCTAACACCAGCTTTGTAAACAGAGGCAGAAAGCTATTTTGACACAATACTGCAGGAAAAGCAGAAAAGACTTCGTTCGTCGTGCTGCCTGAGTGTGGGCAACACAAAATGGCGACGGTTTACAAAATGGCGGGTCAATACGATCGAGATCGAAAATCGAATTTCCTCAGACCCTCCTTTTGCCAGAACTCAGGCAATAATACACGGACTCATGTTAATCTGAGTCGATGTCAATGGCCATGAGGTCATCAAGCTGTTGTTGCAACATCATTTTAATATTCTCTGTTCTCTGTGACTTAGGGTTTGGGATGCACATAGTAGCACAAAGGTCACAAATGGCGGAACCACAGTGCATACAGAGACAACAATGATGGCTAAAACCATTCCAAGGAATGTTAATACCTTCCAACCCCACTTAGACAGTAGTCCCCAAAACCACCCTAATAACGACCAATCTTCTTCGTCCTGATGAATCGACTCAGAGATTATGTGTAATTTAGAGATGGCCTGGTATACTGTCGGAGCATCATCAGGTATATAAATACAGCAACTTGATTTGATCAATTTACAGACTCCACCACGATCGGCAAGAATAATATCTAAGGCAACTCGATTCTGTAATGTCATAAGACGATCCGCCTGTAGTTCCGCTGTAATATACTCAAAGCTCCTACAGTGATGTCTATGGTAGTCTCTCCAACACGAACCAGTTGCCTCACATTCCTACTGTTTGCCATAGGACCCCAAAAAGGAAGAAATCCTTTTAGAAAGTCTCCTCCCTCTTGTCCTGCTGTGTCTTTAGAATCAATAATTCCTCTCCCATATCTGTTTTTATGAAAATTTGAAGAAGCAGTGTATGTAGGGGGAAGAAGAAAAGCTATATAACAAGTTCCAGAGAAACCAGTCGGTAACCACGTATAGGCTCTATCGTGACAGATGAAATACGTGCCCTGAGATGGCACTAACGGCGGCGAATTCTGAGATGAATGGATGTACGTATGAGAACAAGAGCTTTTTCTCTGTTCAGTGTCAGCAGTCTGGCCAGTTATTTGTAAACAGAAATTGCATTGATGAGGTACAGTCCAAATTGGTGGAGATTTTCCCTGTTTAACCTTATCATTAAGACTAGTGATATAATGAGTGACGTTCCAATTAGTGTATGCTTTTCTCTCATCAATAGAAATTTTACTATTTTCCATGATTTTAGCCATAGCTACCATTCCCTTTATCAATGAACTATGACTGAAATCTGGTCCACCAATATAAGAAATGACAGGTCGTTTAAATCGGCTTTGATAGGCATTAGAGAAAATTACAAAATAAGCCCAAGCAGAACCTTCATAAGAGAACGGAAGGACTAAATATGGCATCCCTTTTTCTGTGGCATGGGGCATTAGTCCACACACCCAACAGTCGGTTGTATTAATTACCAATTGGTGTTGGTGTAATAACTGGATAAAGGAGTTATTTTAATATTCGGTTCTTCTAATCAGTTCATGTTGAGGAAGTGTATGAAATAGATGTGGAGAGATAGTAGAATAAGAGGGCACAGTGATAGAAGAAGGGACAACTTTTTGCTGCATAGCATGAACAATCCAACCTATACACGCCAATAAAATACACAATAACATGAAAATACATAAGGTTATACCACAACGACTATACATTAATTTACAGTAGTTTTTCATCTTATCCTTTTTCTCTCTTTCTCCTAATGTAGTATCCATCTTCTAAGTGGATGCTCACGGCAATTTTCCTCAATCACTTGGTTATGATTATCTGCCGTCCTATGACACTGCACGTCCTGCAGACCTATTGTCACTACTCAGGTCACAACCAAGACTCCTACCGTGACCCTGCAACCGGGATAGAAACTACATGGAAGAGAGAATCTCAAGTTTCCTTCTTCAGTCTTGGTCTTAAATTGTAATGAGCCTTATCAGGTACAGTCTGATCCTGAAACAATGTTCGTGGATCTGTGGTATTCAGACGAAGATGTGGTGGTACAGCTTCTTGGAGAATGTTGTTGTTTTCTTTCTCTGACAATGTTCCATTCAAGCGTGCATCACTAAAAGGTACAAATCGAGGAACCTTCTCGCTTTCAGAGTCACTTATACCCTTGCGGACCCACTGATCGAAAAGCAAAGGCAAAGGCACCTTCTTGCAGTGCACACCGTGAATCCAATTCTTCTTTCCTTCAACTTTCACTGCTGTACGGGTGGTCAGGAGCACCTGCCGGGGTTCTCTCCAGCGAGGCTCCAAATTCTTCGTCCTTTGGAAATTCTTCACACAAACCCAGTCACCTGGTTGGATGGAATGACCTGAGTCTGTGGAGGCCTCGGGCAAAGTGCTCTGAACCTGTTGATAGAGAATACGCAATTTAGTTGTGAGGTCATGCAGATAATCAATCAACATCGGGTATGGTATATCAGAGTACTTTTTAGGGCGAGGGACTCCCCATACATTAGCTGGGCATCCGAAAACTACCTCATAAGGGCTAAGTCCCAAACGAGAATGCACAGCCGTTCTGGTGGATAGAAGAGCCAAAGGTAGGGCATCGGGCCAACTAAGGCCTGTACTGGCTTGTATTTTAGCAAGCTTAAGTTTTAGAGTACCATTATAGCACTTTTCGCATGACTTGGCCCACAAATTCACTCCCATTGTCACTCCAGAAAATGCGCGGCAACCCAAATCTAGGAAAAAACTCTTTTAGAAGTATTTTGGCTGTGGATAGAGCAGTATTGTCTTTCAGGGGGTATGCCTCTATCCATCTGGAAAAGGCACATACCACCACTAGAACATATTTGAGATTGTTGCATCGTTCCATGTGAATGTAATCGATTTGCAACACCTCAAATGGATAGGTCGGAGGAGCAAAATGACCTGCTGGAGTTGGGGTTCCCTTTCCTGGATTGTACATTAAGCAAATGATACAATGTTTCACTACATTTTCTGCACACTTCGGTATTCGTTCATTCTGCCACACTGGAGCCAAAAGCTTGCATATTCCTTTTGCACTTAGGTGAGCTGGACCATGCGCCATAGTAACTACAGGTAGTACATAGGCGTCTGGTAACAGCCAATGTTGGTGCTCTGATAATTCCACCCAACATCCCATCTCATCTAACATTCCTGTACTTTCTTTCCACTTACTCAATTCTTTCTCTGTAGCCTCTTCTTGAATTGATTTCACACTTTCTACTGTGTCCTCATACATTCCTCTTTCTCTGACCCAATTTGCAGGGCCCGCAACATACATGCGACTTGTAGCATCTCTGGCTGTCTTTTTCGCTACCTCGTCCGCAAAGGCATTCCCGCGACCAACATCGTCAGTAATCTTCTTATGCGCACTACACTTCACAATTGCTATCTGGGTAGGTAAAGCAAGTGACTCAAGAAGGTCAGTCACCAACTGACCATGTTGTATCTTCGTGCCATGGGAAGTAAGGAATCCCCTTTCTTTCCACAAACGCCCAAAATTGAACGCCACACCAAAAGCGTACTGGCTATCGGTATACACGTTCACTCTTTTTCCCTTGGATAACACACACGCTCTGGTTAAAGCTATCAGTTCAGCTGCCTGAGCTGAATTATGTCTGATGCGTGCTGTTTCCACAACTGTATGTAAGGTAGTAACCACATAGGCTGAAGTTGTCTCTCCATTAGGAAGCTTAAAACAAGAACCATCTACCCATAGCGTTCCATCCGGATTCCCTAATGGCGTATCTGTTAAGTCAATTCTACCTTTTGTCTCTTCCTCAGTACGGAGGAAACAATCATGTTGTTCTTGAACACCTTTCTCTTCTGGAAGAGGCAACAAATTAGCTGGATTTAAAGTGTTACATCGTTTGATGTGTACGTGGCTAGCCAAGAGCGTCAGCTCATATCCAGTCAAACGAGCACTCGTAAGATGCTGTGTTTTTGTTCTGTTTAGCAAAGTATCCACTGCATGTGGCACCATAACAATGAGAGTATTATCTAGCACCACTCCAGCCGACTGACGAATGGAAATTGCTGCTGCTGCTGTCGCTTTAAGACAACTAGGCAATGCTTTGGCTACTGGATCTAACGTAGCCGAAAAATAGGCACATGGTCGCTGTTTGTCTCCAAATCGCTGTGTTAAGACTGACAATGCACAACCTTCTCTTTCATGAACATAGAGCGTAAAAGGCTTACTGTAATCAGGAGTACCTAGTACAGGAGCAGAACACAGAGCAGCACGTAAGTCAGTAAAACTCCGCTGACATTCGTCAGTCCACGGAAGGGGCTGAGGTGTATCTTTCAAAGTGAGCGCCAACAAAGGTTTGGCCAACAGAGAAACGTTAGGGATCCACTGCCTACAATAGGAAGTAATGCCCAGAAAGGCACGTACCTCTCTTTGTGTGGATGGCTAAGACATTTGCGCAATTGCTTGGATACGTTCTGGGGTTAGTCGTCTTACCTCCTTTGATAAGATATGACCCAAGTAGGTAACCTCTCGGCGAACATATTGTAGCTTAGAAGGTGAAACCTTATGATTAAGATCGGACAAGTGTCGCAACAATGCAACCGTCACATTCTTACATATATCCTCTGAATCAGCAGCAATTAACAAATCGTCCATGTACTGAATAAGAGCAGCACCAGACGGCAAAGAAAAAGCATCAAGATGACATTTTAGAGCTTGACTATAAATAGAGGGACTTTCACAATAGCCTTGAGGTGCGCGCTTGAACCGGAAGCTTCGGCCTCCAAGAGAGAAGCCAAAAATATCCCTACTCTCTTCGGCAATGGGAATACTAAAGAAAGCATTTTTCAGCAGTTATAGCATCCCAGTCTCCACCTAATTCTTGGGCATGATTCTCTTTACGATTCTAGCCCATAACGCTTGTGGGACTACATTCCCCATCAACATGTCGATGTCTGCTAAATTCATAATACAGGCATCAACGGTCTGTGACAATTCTTTATAATAACCTGCAGGGTTCTTACGATGATCCGGTAGAGACTGTTTAAGAGCCAAAACTTCAGGTCTTTTCCAGGGGACATGTACCCATATACGCTGGAAGTGAGCAGGAATAGCTTGATTAGCACCTACTGCTGCAACCTCTTCTCTCCATACTGGGGGAACCTCTCTCATTGGGTAATTTTTCAGTGTCAACCTAACTGAGGGATCGGAGTCAAGAAAAGTCTGTGAGGTAAATAAGGTTCTAAAGGTAACAAGTCGCTTTACAGCGTCCTCAACCTTGCAACCCACAATAAGTCCCTTATCAAAATCAGCCTGAATATTTAACAGACCCTGAGGAACCGAACCCAAATCCATATCCTCCCATCCTTTAACGAGAGTATCACACATGACATTGAAAACATATCTCTGCTTAGGCGCATTCCACTATGATAAGGTAATGTCGGGCACACTATACTGGGGACCCTTCTCAATCCATTTACGAGCGAGAGAGTCCAACCTTTTTTATTCTTCGGAAGCTGGGAACTGACTATGAGACTGTCTTCGAGAAAAAGCCGGAGACACATTTAAAGCCTCAAAGAAAGGAGATAAAAGACCAGAAACCGTATCTGTGAGTCGTTTACACATAGACGGAGAATTGGTCATAAGCATAGGGGACAAGGTATTAGGCGAACTAACTGAAGAGGGATCAGTAATTGCCGGGGGAGCAGAGGGCAAAGAAGATGAAGGCAAAGGAGTCGAAGGCAAAGCTGGCAGAGGCGGCAATACTTGAGGGGGCAAATGTGCAAGAGCCGGAGCAAGCGGAGGCGCAGCTGGCGGCTGAACAGGCTGTAACAACGGGGGTGCATTAGCACCTTGTACATAGGGCGGAGGCAATCTCAATAAGTGAGACATCAAGGGATCTTCCTCTGAATCCTTTCTTTTATCAGAAGGGGAAGCTGGCAACATCGGATAGCATTTATCTATCGCCATACGATGCTGTCTCTCTGAAATTTCCATTGTATTATCAACTTCATTATCTTTAAATTGCTGAGCAGCCTGTATAATTGTCATACCCTGTGTTTTCCTATTTCGTTTTTCTTGCTTAATTTTTCTCTGTTTGGCTTCCTTACGCCAAAGGCAGAAAGAGTCAAACATTGCCGGCCGGGCTTTTCTTTTAAATAAAATAGCTTCCAAATTATCTAGTATGTCAGGCTCAAAACTACCATTTTCTGACCATTTTAAAACACCATCATTCTTCGTGTATCGGATCCATGCCTCGTTAAAGGCAATGGGGCCAACACCATGTTTAGAATAGAGCTCATAAGTGGGAGTTCCAACCGAAGGAATTGGACAAGAGTCTTCCAGCCGGGAATCCCTATTACAACCAAAGCAACAAAGTTTCCTAAACTTAGTCAGACCAGGCATCGTTATTTCACTGGACTGTTCACAAACATCAAGGGGGTTAAATCAATTGACACAGCACAAATGTACTTACCCCTCGGATTCGGTTATTGCAATACCCGAATCAAAGACCCAAAGAACCTAAGAACCAAAGAACCAAAGGACCAAAGAACCAAAGAACCAATGTGGGAGCGACCCACCAATACTTAACTAAGATGTCTTCTTACACCAACAGAGGCCCGTCTATCGTCTCGCCTTACCATACATCACCAAAAAGAGGGCCAAGGCAGGGCGGCAGTCAGGGCAGCAGTCGTCAGTAGCCATCAGGAAGGAGTAACCACGCTGAAAAAGACCTTCGGACCACTTTCGACATACAGGGGTCGCTTGACGTGGCTCGCCATTCCTCCAGAATTTTCTTGCAGGGTTCCTCACGACCTTCAGGCAGAACCACTACCTCTGAAACCGGTCCACGTTGGGCGCCAGTTGAAGAACCAGAACCTTATGGGCCTGGCGGCGCAGGGTACGCCTTAATCTCCTGGGTTCTCCTGCTTCAGCTAACAGAGACACGGGGACACTCTGTCGGCGTAAAAGATCAGATTTTATCAGCTGCAGCTAGTACAGTTGTCCTAGAAGTACACACGGTATGTTCTCAGGAGACTGCCACTTCACTCCGTGGTGCACAATCTTTTATAGTATATAGGAGACATATACATTAACCAGAAAACACACATAATACATATATCGAGAACCAATAGGGGAAGTTCGAGATAGGACAGAGCCAATAGAGAGGGTTGGAAAACAAAGTATCGAGTAACCCGAAGAAGCCTCTCCTTCAACTGTGTTTGTCACTCCTCCTTACGGGTTAATTTATTAACGTGTCTGTAGCTGACTCGCAGGTGGCGAGATACATTTGTGTGTTTTGGAGGACAGTTGTGAAACGAGAAAATACGAGCAGAGGACAGCGAAGGCCAGAAGATAAGATAAAGTCAGAAGAGAATAGTGTGAACCAACAGATAGTTGAGACAGGGATTAGAAAAACCAGACAGGGATTAGTGTACTCGGCCAGTCCCTAACACAAGCTTTGTAAACAGAGGCAGAAAGCTATTTTGACACGATGCTGCAGGAAAAGCAGAAAAGACTTCGTTCGTCGTGCTGCCTGAGTGAGGGCAACACAAAATGGTGACGGTTTACAAAATGGCGGGTCAATACGATCGAGATCGAAAATCGAATTTCCTCAGCGCAAATGGGCGCTGCTTCCTTTCTGCTGCTTGAGTTGATTTTTTACTCGAGCGGCAGCTTTCTCAACGAGAATGGATGGTTTCTCAACATGAGCAGTCGTGAGCATATGCGACCACTCGAAATGAGAAATCCGACCACCCGCATTGACAAATCTCGCCGGGAGGTTGCTTTTCCACGGTCGTGCTTGCCAATTTGACCATGACGATCGCAAACGAGGAAAAATCTCGCCGGGAGGTGGATTTTCCTTGCTTGTGCTTGCCAACTTGCTGTTAACGAATGCGAGCGAGGAAAAAAGGTTTTTCAGAGCTTCGTGTAACGCGGAGTGCATAAAACTCTGGAGTTCACAGCCCAGACTTAGTATTCAGCCCGCTAAAGGCTTAGGACTCATGCTTAGCCCTCTTGAAGTCTCAGTTCTATGGGTCAATCAGGGTTGTATAGATGAACTCTCACCACCGCAGCCCTCTCCGTGTGTCCGCTCCAGGGCCCCAATGTGGTCCCGCCTCAGCCCTGCATGGTACATTATATGTTTGGGCCTTCTAGTGGGTCCCGCCGCAAGCTCCGCTCTTACTGCCTTAACTCGTCACGTTTACGGAGAGCCTCCCCAAGCCTGGAAGGCCATCTTCACCTCTGCGGGGCTTCATTGTACAAAGTGTCGCCGGCCCGCTGCTCCAGCAGCTAGCATCGGCCGCGAGTGGGCCACAGATACACTTATGCCACACTGTCTCTTAGGCACCAGATCCCCTCACCACAGTGGATACGTGGAAGGCCACCAGCACCAATCCCTCTCTCTGCTGGATCATGTCTCCCCACGGTTCCAGGCTGTCATGTTGCTGCCTCAGGCAGCCTTCCTCTGGTGCGGCCCCCTCGTCTTCTCTCCTTCTGAGGTGCAGGCAGGCAATCCGGTCGTCTCATCTTCTCTCCTTCAGAGGTGCAAGCATTCAATCCGGTCGTTTCCCCCAGGCTCTGAAATCGATGCCTGCTTATGACTCTAGATGTGCCGCCTGCCTGCTACTCTCTTCTGCCTTTCCACCTCGCCTTAGATGCACTTTTCTACTAACAGCATGGTAAGCACCTACTGCATGCTGTATTGTATTGAGAATTTTAATTGTTGTATGTGGTTACATTTTCAGGTCGGCGTCTCCACAAGGTACTCCACATTTAGTTTTTTTAGTGCTTGGTCTATCCTTTTCACCAACTAGGATTCCAACAAATGTGTAGGTAAGCATTTTATTTTTAGTCCTGATGAATTGCTAACTGATCACTTATGAGACAAACGAAGCAAGAAACATGTTGACCTCTGTAATAGCAACCACTGAAAAATTATGCTGGTGGGTTGCTATCTCTGGTTTTTAACTAGACAAGTAGACTCATCGATTAAAACTTCTTTAGAGTACTACTTAGTCTTTTTTTTAAATTTCTTTACAATTTAAACACCCTATACACCTATCCCCACCCCATGGCCCTACACTTGCACTTTACATTATGGCCTGTGAACAAAAGATCTCCTATACAGAGCCTCTTAAAGGGTGCCCGTCGGACATTGCAGCGCAGCCAGATGAGGAGCAAGCCCTATGATGAAGCATGACACCCTGCTGCGTGTGTGAGGACCTCAGTTCCAAAAGGAGAAGACTCCGGCTCCACCCTTAGGATAGATATACTGACCAATCCACTAAATCTCTCTCTATATATCCTTAGGAACTGCATACCTTATTGATATAATTGATATGTTCTTTCTCTTAATAACCATGTTTAGTTCCTTTACCACTGCTTAACCTCCCACCCCACAACTGTGACTTGGTACCCTCTTTCTTGCTATGTTATTTATTAGCTTCAGCTCCTGTCTTCTGACCTGCATGTAGAGCCATAAAAAACAAATCTGTTCAATGACACTCAATTTGGTATGTGGGGTGCTTCTAGAAGCCATTTTTCATATCATAATGAAATGTTTTGCATGCATATCGATATTGACATGCAACACGCAAATGTATTTACTGTGCAATTTTCATATTTTACTTGAATGTAGTAACCATAGGCTACATATTAAAATGGCCAACATTAGATTCCTAAGCTTTTCTTTTCATGTATCTTCTTTTTCATTTCAGGAGAAAAGCTCTATCAGCTGTTCAAACGATGTGCCATTTGTTGTTATTTTCTCATGTGAATGCTTAACTTTATGCAATCCCTGAAGCACACACTGATGAGCACTTGGGAGAGAACATCTTGGAATGAGTGCATCTTCTTATGTTGCAGATACTGAAGCTGAAGGACACTTAGATGAGATTTCATTGTGCTTTAAATTGCTAAAGTAATGAGACTGTCTTACCAGCGTGTAGTCCAACTTGATTGGTCCCCTTCATGGTAACTGTATGTAGTGGAAGGAAACTGCTGAAAATGTGCGTTTTAAACTAGTGTAATGCAGATTTAGCACTCAAATGCCTTCCCCACTTGCCAGATGAAGCTTAGTTTGATTCATATATACTCCCTCTCAGAGGCTTGTCCACACTGACACCTTCTTACTGACGTCTCCCCAGCTTCCCCAACCATTTCCTAGCTTAGCTGAGAAGGGATTTCCCTTAACATAAGAATGAGTCTGCTTTCTGTTATTTGAGGCAACTTTATACCAGTTTGTCTTGGCATTTACTGGTTTTGAATTGTGTTGAATATATACATTGACTAATGCATTCATGTACTCGCTATTGATTTACAACTAATTTGCTGATTTAAACGTGTACCTTTGCTAATATTTTAATAAACCTTCATGGTTCGCAAATGAAATAATCTCTCACCTCTTTGTGAGGGTAATGTGCTTCATGTTATTGAAATGTATTCATTACTGTGACAGCCTCAGTCTGAACTAAATGTTCATCAGAGTGAATGCAGCCTGTCCTTGAGTTTGAACCAATTTTGCACAGTGCAACATGCTGCGTCAAAACTGGCAGCAGAGTATGGTTTTTACTAAGGATTAGAGAGGTCACATTTTCTCAATAGATAGTTAAAATTTGCCCAGCCCCAGTCTGCTTTCCAAAGTTTCCTTTTTTCCTTTCGGAGTACTGATAGCTAGGCCTGGGCAGCAAATTCCGTTCCGCTCGTGAAATTTGCGGAATTTGGGTAATTTCACGTTCCGCGGCTTAGCGGAATTTTTTGCTTGTTCGCGTTCTCAAAATGGGTGTGTAGTATCCTCAGTCTAAGGGATGGGAGTGGGTTTTTAGTCCCATGACCCCTATTTCGCATGTGTTATCCCTGCCTAAGGGATAGAAGTGGGTTTTAGTCCCATTTCCTTTAACGGTATTTTTATCCCTGCTTAGGGATGGGAGTGGGTTTTTAGTCCCATCACCCCACGTTCACAGTAATGTTTTGCTTAAAGGGGGTGTGAGTCCCACCTTTGTTACGTTTGTGTTGGGTATTAGTCCCTTCATTTAAATATTCGCTGTCGTGTGTGTGGGTAGCCATCTTTTGATGCCACATTGTGCTGCATTGCTGTTTTACATGCTGCACAAGTCCGTGGGTTTTAGTCCCATGTGACGTATTCTGTACATTTGGGTGTCAGTCCCAAACAATGTTTATTTCACTTGGGTTTAAGTCCCATAGTGTCCCTCACATGAGGGGTGGCGTATTGGGTTTTTGCCACAGTCTTCTCACATGAGAAGTACTTCCTTGGGTGCCGTTCTACCCATAGGATTCCAGTCTGGGCATCATAGTCACTTGTTTTATGTGAGCTCTTATTTCACTTCTTAAATTTTCTTTGTTCAGTATTAAAGGAGGAGGATGGTGTTTGTGTGTTGATCTATGCTTTCATCTTTCCTTCCTCCTTAGTGTGTCTGTTTATGGACTCTTTACATCTTTTGTACATTTCTGTATTTATTTGTTTTCATTTTAGTTTGGGTTTAGTTTAGGTCTTATTAATTTTCAGTGTAAAGGGAGAGGATGTGTAGTATCCTCAGGTCATGTTACTATGTTCCCTTTCATTCTGTACCTAGCTGCTCAGCCAGTGTGAGTGTTCCTCGTAGAATGTTAGTGTGAGTGTGAGTGGAATGCTTGGGTGCCTGTGTGTGTGTGAGACAGTTGGGAAGATGGGCTGAACAGCTAGGAGGCTGCTCCTGGTGGGGCCTGTTCTGGGCTTGTTCTAACTTGCTGTAACTACTACTTATGGACTTAATAAATTACATAAAATCATCTCGGCTATGTCTACTTCATCACCTGAACACGTGGGGCCAGCCCACTACAGCGTGTTTGCGAGATATTTCCTCCCGACCATGCAAACAGCGTTCGCGAATAGGAAAGAAGCATTGCGAACAAGCAATTCCACGTGTTCGCAGAATTTATGCGTGCTCACAGAGATTTTTTACCCCGTTTCACGGAGATTTGCGTCCCACCCCTACTGATAGCATTCCAGCATTCCTGAAGCGGCTGCAGTGCCATAGGAGTATGAGGAGTGCTTGATCCAGTGATTGCCGGTAGGGGCCACTGGCACTCATATTTTGAAACTGGCACTTATTTCTCATTATCAGACATTTCCCAAGAGGAAAAAAATGCACAAACAGTAAAAAAGGTGGAAGAGAAAGACAGAAAACCATCACCTAGGAAGAAAGCAGTAACCTGCAAGTGTGAGATAAAGGGGCACAGAGTGTCTGGCACTCGATTAAAGAGGCCCTGGGTGAATTCAGGACTACGCAGCCTTAGAATTCGGTTAGCTGACATCTTATAGCTCCAGCTGCAGGCTTCTGAGCAGCACTTTGGGCACCAGAACTCATTATTTTGCAAATTAAGCCCCGAGTGTGAGGATAAATAGGGTTATGTATTTTGGATTGTGAGTTGTTAAGAGTTGCAGTGTTTGCAGTTTTTTGATGAGTTATCATGTTTTGAGGTGTGGTGTCAATTTGGGTATGATCGGGATCCATGTTGAAGCTGAGATTTTAAATGCTTTTTTTTGTGAATATTGCTGTATTTATAAAAATAAGTACGCTGAAAAGAGTTAGAGTTCGGTTTTCAGATTCCTAGTAATCCAACATCCCAGGATAGTTTTTAGTTTTATTCAGGGTTTTACTTTTCCGTTAAGGTTGAGGTGTCAGACTGTGAAACGCTATCAGCCCCACCAAGATAGAGTCTTATTAAACTTCTATTGTGAGAGTGTACTGACTGAGCTTGGTGTTCAGTTGATCCTTTGTGTACTGGTGTAGACTGTACTAATCAGATTGATTTCCCACTAGTCGAGGTGTTCACTTCTTATGTTTGATAGTGCCATGACAATGTTATTTCCCATATCCCCTAAAGTGATTGCAGGCTTTGGATTTTCTAGTGAACAGACAAGAGATATTGTTTTATTTTTGAATTTCTGATATTTTGCCTCGTGAAGATGGCCACTGTTAAGTGAGAGCTACTCTGATGTGCTTTGAGTTGCCAGAAGGCAACCTGCACAATACATGACGCCCAAGGTTGGTTTGCACATGTGTATCTGGGTTAAAACAATGGAATAATTTCACAATAAATGCAATTTCCCTCACATGATACCTTTAACTTGATAATAATTGAGAACTTTGGGTGACTGCTAGATGAGATGACCCATTATTGAGAGCCACGAAAACCACTGTTATCAGTACGAACCCAGGAGCCGTATTATGCAAAGTGCCCCAGGGGTGCAGGGGAATTTTGCGCTAGATTTGTGTGCCTCTGGGGCACTTTTGTATTACAGAAGAGACAGCAGATGCTTGTGCATTCCCTTCTGTAATACTGAAAGCACTGGCACACATACAGCGCCAGTGCTTTCTCAAGAAGGCATTCCCTCATTTGCATGGGGCGTGCCCTCATGCAAGTGAGGGAATCCCTTTGTCTATGCGCCCAGGCCGTACTATAGACATGGACACAGAGGCAAAGAAGCTGTCAGGAGTGCAATGACAGTGTGCCACGTAAAAGGTGAACAGTAATAAATAACAGACGTACTCCAATTTGTAAACTGTGTATACTGTTGATCAAGGTCGGTGGTGCTTAAGGGTTAATCCTTCTGAGAGCAAGGATGAATGTAGAACAGTAGAAGCGCTATCCTTCGTAAAGGAGCTTCCCCCTTTAGCACTCATAAATGCAGTTTGCTCATTTCATTAACTTCCAAATGAGTATTTAAGGCTGTTATAAATAAAGTTTTATTTGTTTCGAACTGAACTTCAGTATTTCCAAAAAGAAATCAAGTCATTTGACTGTGGTTAATCCATTTAATCCATACTTATGTTATTCACACTTCATTGACGTCTTACACTTCTGAAAATGTTACAATTTGTCATAAGCCCAATGCATTTCGGGCCATAGCCCTTCTTCAGGGGAAAAACTCTGAAAATAAAAATATTGGAAATAGTGTATTTGTCAGTCAAGGCACCGAGTTAAATTAATTATGGCTAGAATGATCTTTGAGTATTGTTAAGGGCTTTAGGTGCACTTAACAAAAAAAAAATAAAAAAAAAGTGAATGTGACTTAGTTGAAAGAGCAGATAACCACATGAAGAAGAAACCAAACTTGGTGGTGATCGAATTTATCCACTACGTTTTGTCGTGAAGTGCGACTAAAATCTGTGCTAAACACACACAGGATATAAATTTAAGAAATTTCATAACCGAAACGGATCGATTCAGTAATAAGGGGTGCGTCTAGTATGTGAAATAAAGAAGGGGACGTACGTTATTGTGAGTAAAAACATTATAATGTCTGAGAGAAAGACGATGTAGAGACTCGTATTTTAAGCGGTCGCCATTAGCAGTCTACTTACTGCAAGTGTGGATAACAACTTGTAAAAATAAATCATCTGTGGAACAGAAGAAAACATGTTATAGAAAACCGAAAAAGTGAAATCTATCGAGTGCTAAACTGTGCGTCTCTAAACTAAATAAAGGCTTACCTCAAAGTAATGAAAAGCTTCGAAAGTTGGAGAACGCCATGTAGACTTCCGTAGTGTACGTAAGTAAAGAGGTGTGGCTCTATAGGCCTATGTCACCGCATCACGTGACCGTTAAACGTATTTAAAATATGGACTGCTTTAATTTTTAAGAAGAAATATTTTCCGATACTCGGTCGTAAACTCGAGTGTATAGAAGGTGGAAAAAACATAATAGTTAATTTAGATAATGAAATATGAAAAAAGGTCACAAATCGTGTAATACGTGTGACGCTATATTTTGAAAATGTATGTAACGGATTAAAAAAAAAGATAAAGAATTTAAATGGAGGCAAAGATGCCAAAGTGTCCGAAGAACTATAAAATCCCTATCTAATATTTGACAATAAATCTCATGATCATAGAAATAGAAGATTTTGTCGTTCGGACTGCGCAATTCCTAAAAAATGCTGAATACTGGTGTGTAAAGAATGTGTGCGACATAGCATTGTAAAGGTTAATGAACATTACGATCCAATGGGGGAATGTGCTTGGACATTTATCTGAAAATAAGTGTAAAAAAGTGTAAAAAAAGGAGGACATAAATTGCTTAAGTGTGACAACCAACTAAAAAAACGAAATTATAAATAGATCATATGGTGTAATAAATTAAAGTGATTAACATCAACAATGTTAGCAAACAGTTGATACTGTATATTCTCAAAGAAAGCAACTCAATTCAAGTTTTTCGTTGAGACCATGAGGGCTGGTAGTGTTCATGCGATAAATCCATGATGTCTCTCGTTGTAGTAAGAATTTCGTATGATCTCGGCCAGGCATAACTGTATTTTGTTCCAGGATACAGAAACGTAATTGGCTGATGTTGTGCTTAAATTCCTTAAAGTGGACTTCCACTGGAGATTTGATGTTGTTGGTACATATTTTGCTCTTATGTTCATTGATACGTTTACTCACTTTGCGTTCGTTTTTCCCAATGTATGCTAGTCCACATGAACATTTTAAAAGATATATCACGTTCGTGCTATTGCAATACGCAGTTACTTTCAATTTGATAGGAGTCCCTGTATGTGGGTACCGAATGGTGTCTCCTTTAATAATGGCATTACAGTTCCCACAGTTGTAGCATGGTACAGTACCTTTAAATGTACATGGTTCACTGGGCGGGCTCTTCAAAATTTGTTGAAGATTTCGGGTGCGTTGATACGCGAATCTAGGATTGAATTCAAAAATACCATTGAAGTCTATTTCCACCTTTAACATGGGCCAATATTTTAAAATTATTTGTTTGATCCGAAAACTCTCAGTCGAAAATTTTGACACAAATGCCAATCTTTTGGTTTCAATAGCTTTGTGTGTGAGTTTGAGTAAATCATTTCTGGTTTTGGTTTGTGCTTTAATTTTGGCTTCTTGTACGATTTTGAGAGAATATCCTCTGTTCAGAAATTTATGAATGCAAACATTTGCACTATTTTCATATGTTTCCTCATTTGATGATATATTTTAAGTCGCAATAGCTGAGAGTATGGAAGATGTTTTTTTAAAGAAGGCTGATGGAATGAAGAAAAATGCAGTAAATTGTTTCTGTCCGTGGGTTTGGTGTAAACCTTGGTCGTCAATTGTTTATTAGAAATCTTGACAATGGTGTCTAGAAAGTTGATTTGCTGGGTGTTGATAGATGCTGTGAATTCAATTCTTTCATCCACTTCATTAAGTTTATTAATGGCTTGTAAAAGAGATTCTTCCGGGCCATTCCAAAGTACAAATATGTCATCAATATATCGTTTGTATGTGATTATGTGGTTTTGCCATATTTCTTGATTTAAAATGTTGTCTAATTCAAAACGATACATGAAGAGATTCGCGTAGGTGGGAGCAGCACAATTGCCCATTGAAGTTCCCATGACTGTATGTAGAATTTGTCTTGCCATTTGAAGTATGAGTGATATAACATAAAATGTAGTAATTCCATTAGAAATACTTTCAATGAAAGATCTTTCTCACTGGTAAGTAATATTGATTCAACGGCCATGATTCCTAGATTGTGAGGAATGGAAGTATATAAAGATTTGACATCAATGGTACATAAAATTGTGTGACCGGTGATTTTGGATTTCAAACTTTCTAAAATGTTTAGAAAATCTGTGGTGTCCTTGATGTACGTGGACATATTTTGTACCAATGGTTGTAGATGTTTATCCAGGTATTTGCCAATTGGCTCATGAATGGAGTTTACTGTAGACACAATGGGTCTGAACGGCGGTAATGTGGCATGTGTGTATTTACGGAATCATATACAAGTAGGGGATTGCAGGATTCTTCTTGGAGAGATATTCTTTGTCATCTTTTGTGATGCTGCCATTATCTACGTATTTGTTAAGAATATTCATTAGAATGTTCTGAAATTCATTGGTTGGGTCAAAGTCAATAGGTGTATATGTATGGACATCCTCTACAAGTTGATTGACATTTTGTAAATAGTAGCTGGTGTCCAAAATCACCATTGCTCCTCCTGTGTCCACTTGGCAGATGGTAATGTCAGTGTAAGATGCTAGTTGTGCTAATGCTCGTCGTTCTTTTGTGGTTATGTTGGAGGACTTAGATGAAGTTTGTTTGTAAATATTGTGAATTTCTTTCTTGAGAATGGTTTCAAAAGCATCTATGACTTTGTGATTCATTGGTGGTAAATAAGAGCTTTTGATTGTAAGTCCTAAAAGAGTGTTCTTTCTAGGTACATTGGGTTCTTGGACAATATTATTGAAAAAATGTTGTAGACGGATAACTCCCACGTAAAAGTTTTCACATTCTCTGTGCGCCCTCTGATAGCAGCACTCTGGAGGGGGAAAAGGGGGTCCTATGGACCCCTCCAGACATCCCCTTGCAGGCAGATGCAGTCACTCACTGCACACACCTGCAAGTGGATCTCTAATCCACTTTGAAAGTGCAGGCGGGTTGCCGTCTGCACAGTGGAAGATGGAGCAGCTGCTTCAAAGCAGCTCCATTTTTCACCTGAGTGCGAGATCACGGCTGCCCTGGGGGCAGCGTATTCTATGTAATAGGGTGCACTTTCTCTGTTTGCGCCCGGTGTTCCTGTTTTAAGGTTTGCCAAGCACAAACAGGGAATTTGCACCCTATTTATAATAGGTCCCAAGATATACCTACTGTTACTACTGCCCAGGTACATCTGGTAATGTTACTACACTAGATTTGGGAGCCCAACCCCAAGCTAGAAGAGGTCTCCTTGTGAGTTTGCCTGTTGTGGATGTTGAGAGAGACACTGAGAGATGGAGATACCCCTTCAAGGGTACTAGATGTTTTCTGGTTAAAGACAGAATTTGAGGAGCTTGTCAAATCAAACCTTGAGTTGGGATTTTAAGTAAGGAAGCTGCAAGACATGCTTGTGAAACCCACGAAAAATTGGAGGATTTAGCATTGGAAAATGGGGTTGACTTGTCTAAAACTCAGGAGAACTTTCCAAATCTTTCTAAGTGAATACACTATGAAGAATATGAGCAAATCAGGTGTGAAATTACATGTCAGGGAATTAGTTGGTAGTATTTGGAGTGAAGTGAGTTTCGAAAGCACAAGGATCAGTGGTCTAGGAAGGAAACAGAAAAAACACACGATTTGGGGATCAAAGAGGGGGACTAGTGTAGGCAATGTTGTGGTCAAGGAGTACCCATCGAGAGAGGTGCATGGTGGTTGATATGTGCATAAACCCTGGAGTTGTGGCAATCTTTCCACATTTACAAATCAGTGTTCAAAATTGTGAGAAAACCCGACCTTTGGTACACACAATTGAGGAGGTCTGTGAAATTGTTTAAAGTTCTGTGATAAGATTTGAATACATTCCTTGATATTGTGGCTCCAAATGATTTGTGAGTAGAATGTAAAGTGGCTGTGGCTTGGCCAGCTACTAAGCCATGGTGAGATGCTAGGACTAATTTGCCTTCCCCTAATATTATTGGCAAGCATAACCAGGGGATGTATGACGTTACAACGCACACTTTTACAACGCATGCACTTACAACGCATTTTTTACAACGCATAATCCATTACAACGCATAATCCATTACAACGCATGACATTACAACGCATGACACTACAACGCACTTTTAAAAACTACCTTTACAACGCATTTCCATTACAACGCATAATACCTTTACAACGCATACCATTACAACGCATAATATTAAATTGCATTTAAGGTAAGTATTAGATAGTATAGGGGTAAAAGTTACTTTTATAACTCCAAGGGGTGCAACAGTGGGATAAGTGTTGGATAGTATAGGGGTAAAAATTACTATTCTAACTCCAGGCGGTGCATCAGTAGGGAAAGTGTTGGATAGTATAGGGGTAAAAATTACTATTCTAACTCCAGGGGGTGCAACAGTAGGGTAAGTGTTGGATAGTATAGGGGTAAAAATTACTATTCTAACTCCAGGGGGTGCATCAGTAGGGTAAGTGTTGGATAGTATAGGGGTAAAAATTACTATTCTAACTCCAGGGGGTGCAACAGTAGGGTAAGTGTTGGATAGTATAGGGGTAAAAATTACTATTCTAACTCCAGGGGGTGCAACAGTAGGGTAAGTGTTGGATAGTATAGGGGTAAAAATTACTATTCTAACTCCAGGGGGTGCAACAGTAGGGTAAGTGTTGGATAGTATAGGGGTAAAAATTACTATTCTAACTCCAGGGGGTGCAACAGTAGGGTAAGTGTTGGATAGTATAGGGGTAAAAATTACTATTCTAACTCCAGGGGGTGCAACAGTAGGGTAAGTGTTGGATAGTATAGGGGTAAAAATTACTATTCTAACTCCAGGGGGTGCAACAGTAGGGTAAGTGTTGGATAGTATAGGGGTAAAAATTACTATTCTAACTCCAGGGGGTGCAACAGTAGGGTAAGTGTTGGATAGTATAGGGGTAAAAATTACTATTCTAACTCCAGGGGGTGCAACAGTAGGGTAAGTGTTGGATAGTGTAGTGTAATATTATGCGTTGTAATGGTATGCGTTGTAATGGTAGTATGCGTTGTAATGGAATGCGTTGTAAAGGTAGTTTTTAAAAATGCGTTGTAGTGTCATGCGTTGTAATGTCATGCGTTGTAATGGATTATGCGTTGTAAAAAATGCGTTGTAAAGGTACTGCGTTGTAAAAGTTGCGTTGTAAAGGTTGTTCCCCATAACCAGGTAATTACTTTTATAAAAATAAAGGTCTCACTGAAAAAAGCCAATTGACTCAAAATAACCAGAATTACCCGAAAGTCTGAGCAGTCTGTGCATTCTTATCATGCAGTGTTTTCAGACAGAAAGTGGTGTTGAAATCCAGAAAGGGAAAATCTCAGCAGTGTCCAGTCACAGTTTGATCTTGGTTTGCATCCAGAGATTAGTGCCCATATACAACAGAATGTGATCTGTTGTAGTCAAAGTCTCCTGATGAGATTTTGATGTATGTGAAGTATAGCAGGGCAGATTTGAAAGCATGGCAGAAAAAGATAATGGAGAAATTCACAAAAAGTGGGTCAGAATTGCCCAAATGTGGCAAATTTAGGATCTTGTTCTGTCCTTGGTGAAGGAATGCAGGTATTTGGCATCATGGTGGCGGTCAGATGAGCCAAATAAGGGAACTTTGTTCCAGAGGTAGAGCTGAGAGATGGCTGTTGATCAGAATTCAGAAGTGGACGTAGCTACGTTGAAAAAGACTAATTCATGTCGTATTTGTAATGAAGTGGGACATTGGAAACGTGAATGTAGGCGGAATCCAAGTCGAATGCAAAATGATGTTCAAACAACAAACATGAATGCCATGCCAATGCAAAATGTGCAAATGCAAAGACCTCATAATGCCAATATGCCTAAAGCTCCAATGATGCAACAAAACATGGCTAACTCAACGTTTAACTGAAATCTGAACCCTAAGATTCAGCAAAATCCTTTCATAACCCTTGAAAGTTTCCAACGGTTCCCAGTCTACGACATTGCGGGAGACCCGGATTCTAATCAATCACAATGATGGTGACAGAGAAGCAAGCAGGATTAGTTGCTTGGGTATTCGTCTCAGGCTCTCTCTCTATTTCTAGTACAGTGTTGCATCTATTCTCAAACTAACAACACATGTGAACTCACCAGCAAGGAAAAAGTCATGTGAGCAGAAATGGAAAACAGAAATTTACGCAGAATGGAAAGAGGCCTACTTTAGGCAACTTTAGAACATTAAATCAATGGTGCACATTTAATATGCGTGTGTAGTTTCGAACACAAATGAACAGAAACTTCTCAGTACATTAGGTTCATATTGCATGTTGCATACAGCAATATATTTAATAGCCATGTGTAAGTATGGCCAAGTATTACATTTTATTTGAAACATTAGTACACACATTACATAAATCATTACTGTTTCTAAAGCAAACACTTTCTAAATATGAATTGATGGTTTATTCATCAAACCTCCAAAGAATGGCTCATTTACCATGATCAAGGCACACAGGGTTATGCATGAATTCTCTCATTCTATAATGAATACTCCTCCATAATAATAGTAAGTGCAACATCTTTATCATTAATGTCGCTAGGCCACACAGCAAATGTGCTAAGTGCATGTTTATACTATGCATTTGTGATGTATAAAGGTGGAGCCAAAATTACGCTGCTCCACCTATGTGCCTAAAACTAGCAATGAAATTAATCAGCCACTTGATCTTCCACTCACCTGCTTCTTCCGCCGCTCCTGAGGCCCCGACGCTGTGTGTCTCCTCTGTGGCCGCTCCATTACACCGCGCGGTCTGCAGGGGGAGACTATAGCTCCCAGGCTGCTTAGCGGCTGACACGCACCATTCTCGTGCCCGGAGGCGGAGAAAAGAGAGAGGCTCCCTCGGTGGAGCGGAGGTCTGCACAGAGCTGCCTGCATTGACCAGCCACTTGATCTTCCACTCACCAGCTTCTTCCGCCGCTCCTGGGGCCCGACGTTGTGTGTCTCCTCTGTGGCCGCTCCATTCCACCGCGCGGTCTGCAGGGGGAGACTACAGCTCCCAGGCTGCTTAGTGGCTGACACGCACCATTCTCGCGCCCGGAGGCGGAGAAAAGAGAGAGGCTCCCTCGGTGGAGCGGGGGTCTGCACAGAGCTGCCTGCATTGACCAGCCACTTGATCTTCCACTCACCTGCTTCTTCGGCCGCTCCTGGGGCCCCGACGCTGTGCGTCTCCTCTGTGGCCGCTCCATTCCACCGCGCGATCTGCAGGGGGAGACTACAGCTCCCAGGCTTCTTAGCGGCTGACACGCACCATTCTCGCGCCCGGAGGCGGAGAAAAGAGAGAGGCTCCCTCGGTGGAGCGGGGGTCTGCACAGAGCTGCCTGCATTGACCAGCCACTTGATCTTCCACTCACCTGCTTCTACCACCGCTCCTGGGGCCCCGACGCTGTGTGTCTCCTCTGTGGCCGCTCCATTCCACCGCGCGGTCTGCAGGGGGAGACTACAGCTCCCAGGCTGCTTAGCGGCTGACACGCACCATTCTCGTGCCCGGAGGCGGAGAAAAGAGAGAGGCTTCCTCCGCGTCGCGGGACGCACGCGGGCGGCGCCGGGCAAAGCCCGGGCAAAGGGCGGGCCATCTGAGGCCATCAGGGGCCGGAGAAGGCCGGGCCGAGCCACCCCCTAACACGAAGCTACTGACGATTATCAACCGCCTAAGAGCTAAGGTACTGTGTCCCGTCAAAAGGAGTTTTACGTACCTCCCTGGGGGCCCGTGACATTGCCATTTATCCACGATCAGGTTTCCTGTAAACTTTTTGTGTGTTGCCACTCAGTTTGTGTCCATCCCTCTTGGTGCTGGGCTCTCATCATGGGTAAAAGGAAAGCTGCAGAGGGAGGACTGATGGGCAGTAGCAAAAAGGGTAAAACACCTAAGAAAAGTACTCATGCTGCCATGAATTGCGTTCTGACCAGAATTATGGAGATTGTTAATGATTGTGAGGATTCTTTGGCTGGTGGACAGGCGGGGGGTCAGACAGTTAAAACCGCCCCAAATCTCAACAATACAATTCCATCTATGTTTCATAGCCAGCGTCTGACTAAACAACAAAGTATTATCCCCGCCCCTATCATAACAATCCCTGATCCTCAAGTCATCCCTCTCCAGTCTACGGGCACTATGAATGTTACAGAAGCGGACCCAGTTATCCCTGATTGTGCCCCTCAACCTATTTTATGTTCTAATAGGTTCGCCCCCCTCGATCCTGATCTATCTTACTCCACTAGTTCTGCAGCAAAGCCTATTGTGGATCTTGTGACTTCTATCAGGTCCGATGTCGATACCTTGGCGGCGCTTCAAGATAGAATTAAGAGATTAGAGGAGTTGGTGGCGGATCTCAACAAGAGGGTGGAGAGTCTTGTTGTAAGCCAAGTTTCTTCCCCGACTCCCCCCGTTCTTCCACCATCTTCTGGGGTCGCCCCTTCTAGGAAGAAGTTTGTTCCACCCAAGCTAATCCCCCCGAAAATCAATGTTGATTCTGTATATGGGGGGGCTTACAATGAGGATAATAATATCAGAATAAATGGCCTTACTAAGTCATATGCAGATATGACAAGATGCTCTGAGCTAGTAAGTGCACCAAATGTAAATTCTCTCACTAGGCGCCCCTCTAGTTCTCTCCTACCTCTTAGATGGGGTAATAATAATCTACCACTCCATACGCCAGTTTACTCGCCCATTTTCCATCCTGTGCAGCCTAAGTCCTCTGTTTTCATGACCCACGTACCGAAATTGCCATCACGGTGCGCTTCTGAAAACAGTGATTCATTACATAACAAAGCTACACACTGGCTGAGACATGTCAGAGGGTGTAGATCGATTATTAGAGAGGACATTACAAGGGTAAGAAGGTTATCACGGGCGAACGCTATCACTGACTGTGTAGAGATTGTATTTGGGGATCCTGCCTTAGCAGAAAACTTACTATTGCTGGAGTATATGTCATCACCTCCCGCTCATTCTTCAATTCAGATTCGTAGGTTTCCCGCTTGGACCCACCTGAGGGAGGGAGAGGACTCTGGTCTAAGACAAGTGGACTGACTATCCAATTTTCATACAAGACTCCCCTCACACTCACCTACATTTCATTCTGACGAAGGGCCAGTTCTGAACACCACCCCTGCTCCCAACTTGTCTTTAAATGGTTTGGGTGAAACGGTTGATATTATGGCAGCTGACGAGGGGTGTCAAGATAGCATGGTGGTGGATGTGGGGATTTCCTCAATGCCCATTCCCTCGGGAGTCATTAAGTTTTTATCGTGGAATGTTGTGGGGCTAAAGAGGAATCTCATAGATCCTGTCTGGAGTGATTTCATTGATAAGTTCGATGTCATCCTCTTTCAAGAAACCTGGAGCCTGGTCCCCCTGCATAGATCAGGGTTCATTACCCTCTTTGTCCCCGCAATCAGGTCAACACGAGGACGACCCTCGGGGGGCCTTTTAATCTGGTTCAATATCAGCTTGAACTGGGCAGTCAGGAGTCATGTAACTACATCTTCTGACCTCTTGCACATATCCATCAATGGGGTTGACCATCAACCCCCCCTTGAAATATTTAACATCTATGCTAGAGGGACCCCCGGTGCACAAGTAAGCCCCACTGTATCAGCTCTCGAGTCTGAACTCACAGCAATTACCACTAAGGCAGATGTCATCGTTGCCGGGGATCTCAACTGTACTTTTGAGCCCCTGAGCAGCGATGACATCCTGGGCATTGGAGATGTTGACTCTAAGCAGGGTATACTCCAACTCACTCTCCCACCAGTAAAGAAATGGTCCAAGAGAGCTGTGCAACTCAACGCTTTAACTTTGGAGTTTAACCTGAGGGCGACAAATGGACAAACTCGCTCAGATGGCCAGGGAGCCCCTACTTTCACGAGAACTGGTGCCCCCTCGAGTATTGATTACATCTTGTTGGGCACCGAGCTGTGGCCCGATCTTATCGACATGGAAGTTGTCTATCGGTGCGAGAGAGACCACAGCCCGCTGTCCATGCAACTCAGGCGCGAGTCGGTCACCACTTCCATTGAGCCCTCAAATAAGCAGAGGCCTGGGGCAAGAGAGGTTGTCCCGACTAACTGTAATAGGCGCCTCAAGTGGCCAAGGGTAGTAAAGCGAGAGATGGACCTGAGCAAAATTAAAAGGCTAGTAGAAGGCACTGTAGCTTTGGACATGCCCACGGGCTGTCTGTCAGAGGCTCTCTCTCCCAAAGACTTCTTAGAAGTCTATCAACAGACTGTGGCAAGGGTGGGGAACTTTTTTGAGTTGCAGGAAAAGGGGGATCAAAAGCGCCCCCCCCCCAAAGACAGAAAACCCTTGGTTTTCACAGGACTGCAGGGAAAAGAGACAGATTCTATCTCGAGCCATAAATTCTAAGGAACAGCCATCCATTGTCAATGCCCGGAAAACTTATTACAAAGCCTTAAGGAAGGCGAAGCGACTGTGGGATGAAACTCACTGGCAGGAATTAAAGGCCGCAGCCCTATTGAAAGACTCAACCTCCTTCTGGAGTCTTATCAACATCAGCGCTAGGGGAGGGGCTGATCCAATCCCGAATCACATTACGGGGAGTCAATGGCATCTACACTTCCCTGATCTTTACTCACTTAGGGAAAGAGGGGCTCTAGAGGAGCAGACCCCGGTAATAGAGTATTCGGTACCCTTGGAGATAGAGGCCCAGTTTGGGCTAACAGAGGTCCTCTCTGCGATCAATATGATCACTCCGGGAAAGGCAGCTGGACCCGACGGTCTCCCTGGCGACCTTTTGCTCCATGAAAAAGACCTTTGGGCAGAATTCATCCTTCGGACTCTAAACAACCTAGCTTTAGGATATCAAGTACCGGATTCATGGAAGGGGGCGGAGGTGGTGGCTATCTACAAGAAAGGGGACAGGGAGGACCCCGCCAACTACAGACCGATTAGTCTAATCGATGTAATACAAAAAGTGGTTGGCAGAGTCCTCCTGACTAGGATCAAGGCCTGGATAGATGAGGAGGGCATTTTGAGTCACTTTCAAGCAGGATTCAGGGAAGGAGTTGGTACTATGGACCAGGTCTTCAGATTCTGTACTATATACTGCAAATCTTTTATTATTGAAAAAGGCAGCCTGTATTTGGCGTTTATTGATTTAAAAACAGCCTTCGACCTGGTCCCACGATTACAGCTGTGGCAGGTGCTGTGCGATCTGGGCATCCCTCCCCTAATCCTGGACCTCCTCAAATGCCTTCATGAAGGCAATTTTGCCAAAGTCAGGTGGGGACACCAGGGCCAGCTCATAGAGAGGATAGCTGTCGAGAAAGGGGTGTGCCAGGGTTGTGTCCTAGCCCCGACCCTGTTCTCTCTTTTTATAAATGGGGTGGCAGACCATTTGAGAGACGACATGGCCAACGCCCCAACCCTGTGCGGGGAAAAAACACCTACCCTGCTCTTTGCTGACGACACTTTGTTGATATCAAAAAGCCCTATGGGCTTACAAATATTGTTTTCCTGTTTCTCCCAGTTTTGCGACATCAGGGGCTTGAAAATAAATACAACAAAAACCAAGCTGATGACGCTATCACCCTCAAAAAGCTTTAGGAATAACATCAAGCTAAATGACACCACACTGGAGCTAGTGGAGGCTTTTAATTACCTCGGAGTGAGGGTCAATAATAAGCTCAAATGGGCCCCCCATCTGTCGAAAATGCTCCTCGTCCACAAAAGAGTCTCAGGGGCAATAGCGAAACATCAGAGGCTCTCATATAGTAGGCCAATAGCTGCGGCAGTCAAGGTCTACGAGGGGAAGGCCATGTCAGGGGCCCTCTACGGGGCGGAACTGTGGGGATTTGAAAATCTAACAGAGCTGCTTAAATCTGAGAATAAGTTCTTTAGAGACTTAGTCTCGCTTCCTCTGTCTACCCCGCTAGTTCCACTTCGCAATGATCTCGGTAGACATAACATCAGCAATGTGGCTAGGCTGCGCCCTATATTATATTGGACAAGGCTCAGAAGGTCCCCCGAACTTCATCATTACGCTTCTGCTCTGGATGAGTTATTAAAACTTGGAGCAGAGCACAAGATCCCCTGGGTATCGAATCTGAAAAAACAGCTGCAGAAGATAGGCCTGGAAGAGGCTTGGGAGAGTCAGCTCCCTCCACCCAAATCAACGATAAAAAAGATCTATTGGGAATGGGTCATGATTGACACTCTAAGAAATCAGAGGGGCGTTCTAACTGTGAATTTTTTGGATGTGAACCCTGCTCCCAGTATGGAATCCTTTATGGACCTGATTGAATCTCCTGGAGACAGGTCACTATATCTAAAAATGAGATATGGTACCCTTCCACTTCACGTGTTCCAATCTAGCTGGAGTAAGGTAATCGTGAGCCCAAAAGGCTGCCCAGGCTGTGCCTCGCCCATAGAGTCCATCGGCCATTTTATGTTTGCCTGTCAGGCGTACAGGCAACCAAGATTAAGATGGCTGAAACCGGTTTGTAATAACCTGGGCACTAGGTCTTCTAGGGTGGCGTTGCGCATCCTGACCTATGAAACATCAGTCCCTAGTGTTATCTGTGGGACTTTGCACCATGCATATTTTGGTGCACACTAAAGTACGGGCTGACCTAATTTTGATGAATCTTTAGTTCCAACTGAGGCTGTCAGAAAGATTAATAAATTCCTGGCCTCACAAAAATGGAAGAGAGAATTAGATTTACCAAAA
The DNA here is from genome assembly GCF_964204655.1 of Triturus cristatus. Taxonomy (NCBI): domain Eukaryota; kingdom Metazoa; phylum Chordata; class Amphibia; order Caudata; family Salamandridae; genus Triturus; species Triturus cristatus. The sequence goes on along the minus strand of NC_140592.1, from coordinate 503,521,994 downwards.
CAGGAAGATTTATTAAACAAATAGAAAAGTTACAAATTCTAATCATGAAATTAGTTGTAAAACAATAGCCAATACATGGCCCAATGAAACCATCTTAGAAATGGCAAATCTACCCAGAAGAGACAGGAGCAATGGAGACCAAGACTTCCCCTCCCTAACTTGCACAAGCATCAGGGCCAGGTTATAGCTCCAGGAGACAGCGGGATTGGGCGAAAGAAACACCATAAGATATTTAAACCCTCCAACAGCCAACGTCAGTCCCACAGCCCACTCCAAGCCATGCGGTGAACCACCCAGTGGAAACAGCACAGACTTGCCAATGTTCACATACAATCCGGAGGTCTAGCCAAAGACCAGCAGGATTTGTAGAATTCAACGAACTGAGGCTGCCGGGTTTGTCATGAAGAACAGGATGTCGTCAGCATATAAGGTGACTCTGTCAGACAGTCTTACTGACCCTTCAAAGCCCCGTACCTGGGCATCAACCCTGACCCATGCAGGCAAAAGCTCCATTGCCAGGGCTCCATTGCCAGGGCAAACAGCAACTATGACAGTGGGCAGTCCTGCCTAGTACCACGTCAAATAGGGAACGGATCAGATACCGTTCCTGTCACACGAACCAAAGCTGCCAGGTCAATGTATAGCAACCGTATATAAGAGAGGAACCTTGACCGAAATTAAGTTACTGGAAAAGCGCAAATATGTACTCCAAACTCACTGAATCGAAGGCCTTGTCATTATCGATCAGTGACAGTGCCGCAGGTCAACCCAATCGGTGTGCCAAAGCTATAGTGGCTCAAAAGGGCATAAAGTTAGCTTGGTATGGATGGACCAGGTCGTGCACGTGCACTTACAATCTAGTTGCCAGGGCTTTAGCAAGAAGCTTGACCTCAATGTTAAGAAGGGAAATGGGGCAGTATGAGGAATGTACTTCAGGTGGTTGCCCTGGTTTGGGAAATACCACAATTCCTGCATTTCTCCAACCTGGGGGGAGCCGCATTTCTTTAAGCTCTGTTTGGAGCGCCCCCAGCAGGTGTTTTCCCAGTTGTGACATATAAGCTTTGAGAAATTCACTGGGAAAACCATTAGGTAAGAGGGCCTTCCCGGGCAGCAACACCGCTAGAGCTGCAGCCAGTTCCTTCTCAGTAAGCAGCTCGTCCAGCTGTATGCTAGCAGACGTGGCTAGGGATTTGGTAGCAAGGCTTCTATGAAATCGGCTATTTGGTCCACGGTTGCAACCTCTCTCTTGGCATATAAGTCTTTACAATAGTCAGCAAAGCTCCGAGCTGCCTCTCCAGGGCCTGACAGTAGCCCCTCGCTTATAATTAATAACTGGCAAAAGTGCCACTGCACAGTATACCTGGCACAACCTGTGAAGCAACAAGCTGGATTTATCCCCCCATTGGTATATGTGGCTCAGAGATGCCTGCCAGGCAAGCTTGGCCTCTTCTAGGAGCACCTGCTGGTATTTTAATTGGGTCAGATATAGCTGTCTTTGGGCCATTCTGCTGCCCCCACCACGACCACTTTCCTTGAGGTCTAATATCTGCACTTTGAGTTGAGACAACTCATGAGTTCTGCGCCTTTGCTTGCACCACAGAAACTCATATTGACACCCCAAAGCGTGGGCTTCATGGCCTCCATAGAACTATCTTAGAGGAGATGGTCTAAGCCTTAAGGGAGAAAAATTCCAATATAGCGTGGTATAACAGTGCTCAGTAGGACAGATTTCGCAAGTGCCAGGGCGACAGCCACCAACGAAAGGGAGGATGTCGCAGGCCCATATGAAGCCATAGTGCCACTGGGGAAGGGTCAGATAGTCCTCTAGGCAAAATATCTACCCCAGATACATGATGTATGAGGCAGGAATGGACCAAGAAATGGTCCAGTCGGGAGAAGGAGCCATGAACTACAGAATAATATATGAATGTGGATTCGGAGGGATGATAGGCCCTCCAGGCATCTGCCCACCCCAGCGTTGCCACAAGAGACCGCAGTATGGACCTCCGGACTCCTATTTCCCCTTCCCCCGCATACCATCTATCTACCTCCAGGGACTTAGCATCATGCGGTCAATGAAGGATTTTCCCAATGACAGGGGGTATATACGTTGCCAATGACAAGGTATTCCCCAAATATTATACAAATACATACATGTCCTGTGTATCTGCCCACGTTCTCAGGGATCTAAAGTGAACCCTATGGTGTATAAGGACAGTGACACCCTGTGATCCCCTTCAGAAATCTGCAATGAAATTTCTGTGTGTACCCAAATCTGGCCAGACAAGGGACTTTGGACCCCAGGAGGTGCGTCTCCTGTAAAAGGAGAATGTCAGCTTGTAACGTTTTAGCTTGTCTAAACACCGCTCCACACTTGATCTTATGGAGGACTCCACAAACATTCCATGTCAATACATAGAGGCGCCCGACAGATCCGGTGGTGTCTGTATAAGCCATCTGGACCTGAGATAGGAATAGCGTGGACAGCTCCCCATGGAATCGCGGTCAAGCGGGCACAAGGCCTGTACATTTCAAGATTTAACAAAACATAAAAACAAACCCTCCCTACCCACCCTCTACCCCTTTACCTCTCAAACATAAAAGTATTTGTCGTGGGGAAGGCCTACGTCTGACCCCAACGGGGGCCGAGTATAGGACCCATCCAATGAATCCACATATCCCATTAACAACCAAGAGTCTTCACTAGAGAACTATTGTCCAAGTTAATCCAGAGGTGCAGCCTTATTAGATGTGCTTCGTAATCACACAAGGGGAAGTACACAGTCCAACGCCCAACACAGTGACGCTCCACGAGCCGCTACGAAGTGCAACCTGTACTCTCATTTAAATAGGGATTGCTAAGCGTTTACCATCATGATGCTTGTTCCATCAGGAGAAACGGGAATGGTTTCAATGGTGCACCTCAGGCCCAGTATGTTGCAAGTGCCTTTCACTCTGAGACAAATCATAGTACCCCCAGGGGCACCCCGCTGTCCCCCCTCCCCCATAGTAGGTTACCCAAATGACACACACAAGACAGTTGGTGTTGCTGCAGGTTTATTACATAATACCAGAATATGTAATGGGTGGGTTATCTTACGGGCGATCCAAGGGCAGGCAACCAACTGGGTCGCCTGCTCGCCTGATGAGCCGGGCAGCGCGGGAGCGATGCCCGCAGTTGCTGCCCTCCAGGTGATTCTTTCTACGATCACGTGCCGTTGGTAACTTCTACTCACGCCCCCCTCTCGGGGTGGAGCGTCGCTTAGCAAGCCCCCGGTTGTTCAGGCCCACAACCGCCCACAGGACTAGCGGGGCGCCGACACGGCTTCCGGGACCCTCCCCTGAGGCTCCTCGGTTTTGGCTCAGGCACCCCCTATGGTGCCGCGCAGAGGTACCCTTTGTACCGGCCTGCTTCCAGATCGCCCTCTAACCCTGCCACAGCCCTGGAGGCGGCTCACCGTCGCAGCCAGGGCCCCCCACCAACCCGCTATAGTCTTACCTGCAACCTTGCCTATATAGGGCTTCCTGCAACTAGCTGGAAGGGAACCATCCTAGCAGAAAGAAGAGTTTGAAATTCTGCCACCTCATGACAGTATGACAGCGCTAGGGACCCAAACCCTGTGAGATCCCTTATATCCACAGGCCCAAGACTTACCAGTGAGCTATAGCTCCTGGTGTTGTAGATGGCCCCATCTATGTCCCTAAAGCCCGAGACGCCATCCCAATCGGATAGGGTCTGCTGAAATAAAGGACCCGTTGGGCCTGCGAAGATGTGCCAAGAACTATTCGCCCCCCAGCGGGAAGGTTACACCTCTTCACAATTCTGGGTCTGCCCTCTTCGGCTATTAAGGCGAGAAGGGTTTTACTTAACCTCCGGCCAGTCCCCTCTGATTGCTAAACCTGGAGCACAGGAGTGCTCCTAGCTGGCCGCGCGTGACCATGGGCAAGGGGCGACTCTTCCCCCTGCCCACCATCCCTTATTCCTTATGGGAGTTATGCCCGTACTGATCTGTCAGTGATGAAACCCCCCTAGGCATACCATCTTCGGGAATCTGTCTGGCTTAAGCATTGCGCGCTGTCTGTAAAGTTCAAGCATTGAGGATTGACTAAGTCCTACTTCACCCCTCCCATCATGCTCCCTAGTACTAGGGTGGCAGGGGGGGTGCCCCCCCCCCCCACCAACCCAGAGCATCCCCAGCGGTGCCAAATTCCTGCTCCGTTGAAGTAGAGATTTAGTGCACCCTGGGCGTGTCAAGTGTTCTATTGACATAATGTCCCCTTGTGTTTGCCCCGCTGACACCCCAATTATTGGGACAGCAGCACCATATGTAGGCTGGCAGCACTCCTTGAGCGCGGTAAAAGTGTCCGTAAACCAGGATCCCAGTCTCCTGCAGCTGCAGTACGCGACCAGTGATTCCGTTGGGGGATACCCCCAACCGCAATGGTCCTCTAGACATGAAGAAACCCCATTTTACCTGGGCCTATCTCCAAACTATGGTGGTTTCACCCAGCTATGGAACCTATTTACTTGTTTTGCTACTCGGCCCCCATATGGGTGTGTGCAGTTCCTGTGGTGGGGGGGATCGAGATGCAGGTTACAAAGCGTCACGTGTGGTCAGGATCGGACAGCGCGACCATTGCTGTAAATAGCACTTTTATATCGCGTGAACTCGACCCGAAGGTATAGCAGCGCTGTGCATGAGCACCATATTTACACACATATTCGGGCACGGGAGTGAGATCATGAGCCACCAGGTCCGCGACCCTCGGCAACCCGTGTGCGCACACCGGCGATGCCTTCTTGAGACACCGGTTGAGGGGGGAAGAAGCATCTGTCCATAGCGCAACTGCGCGCCAAAGTAACTGAGCACCGGACACGAGCACCGTACCACATTAATCAGTTCAGGTGCGGGAGATGTAGTCATGCCCGGGATCACGTAATGAGCGTGCGAGCAACGTGTCACACATTCCTGCGCGTGGAATGTCGAAATTCCTTTAAACCGTAATGTGCGCGAAAGTATTAGAGCGCCGGACACGAGCACCGACCAAATAACCCATTCAGGTGTAAGGGGTGCCGTAATGCCCAGAATCACATAATGCGCGCGAATGGACACCCTTCACTACAACGCAACCTCATTTATCAGGCCCAGTTCGCTAACTGGGCACGGGCTGTCAGTGTGTACATAGCCGTGATACCGACCAATCAACCAAGGAGCCATGCACTGGGGCTCTTCCTGCCAGCTTGCAGGACGTGAACAGACCCGCGACGCAGCTGAGCCCGATCTGTCCCAGCGCGTGTCTGGCCGCCTCGCGTGGCAGAGAGCGCCCCCCAGCCATTCGTAGTCGGGGACTCGGACTCAAGATGTGAAACAGAGAGATTTGTTCCGCCCTACGCCAGTCAGCCCTACGCCAGCCAGACCCAGCCGGAAGGACCAGACCTGGCCGGGTGGGGCGATGGGGTGCTAGCCGCCCAATCCGTCCCCGGCGCCGTTGACATCAGAGACACATACTCGGGGAGAGCAGGGTACGCGGCGCAAAGGCGAGGGGCGGAGTCAGACCCGCATATGTGGGAGCGCACTGGCTTTAAAGATTTTCGTAGTCGGCAGGATCTGAAACTGCGCGGGGGAACCCCAATAGATTTCTAGTCTTTCACCTTAACCACTCGGCCACGACATTAAAGCATTAATGCGCGCTAATGTATTGGAGCGCCGGACATGAGCGCCGTGCAAAATTCACATTGAGGTGCAGGGGGGTGTCGTAATGTCCGGAATCGTCTAATGCGCGCAAATATGGGCACGAGCGAAATCTTGTGAACAATGCATACACATGTATCATATATCCCCATTCTTCGGCAGCCAGCAATTACAGCTTGCATATTTATATAGCGCAAATTCAACTTGAAGGTATTGGCGCAAAATTCTTGTGAACAATGCAATCCCTGCATCAGCATCTGCCCATATAGGCAGCCAGCCAATGCATGTTGCATATTATATAGCGCGAAATCGACCCGAAGGTATTGGAGCGCTCTACATGAGCACCGTATTTACCTTACACATCCAGGTACGGGGAGCTTAGTACAATATTACATGCTAGACTGTCCCAGATCTTGAGCACCGTATTTACATTACACATCAGGCACGAGAAGCTTAAGTACAACATTACATGCTCGAATGTCCCAGATCCCACGAGCTCTGCACCCGCGAATGCGGACGCGACCTCGCGGGCCGGTACCCGATTACTCCAAACCCGCGTCCCGCTCGCAGGTTACACCGCCCCGCCCGTTCCTCTCAGCACCCTCACGACAACGCACTCGCTGCCCCTGAGCACGAAGCCCAATGCATGCCCACCCCCGCCCTCACTGCATCGAAGCCACCGGAGGGGGGGGATCGACTGATCCCGGGAGCGCCACGGGTTTGCACCGCCCACGATCCGCCGGAACCCAGGCAGCTCCCAACCTTGTAGTACAGGTGGGGGGGGACAAGGGTCCGAGTACCCATGCACGCTCCTAACGGCTCCAACCGGGCGCCGGGTGTGCGGCTTATTAGCCGGCCGCTCCCTTATACACTTACTTGCGTGAAGTGCGCCGCCATTGAGAAATACACCCCAAGGGATGAAAGGCCGACGGACACCCGATTGATTTAGTGTGTGCCCGACAGGACCTTAATGGAGCTTTACCCCACACGCAGGTCCAGCAGCTCGCATACATATCCGGGCCTGGGAAGATTCAGAGATTTGGCCCGAGTCACAATCACAGCGCGAACTCGATCCGAAGGTATTGGCGCGCAGTTCCGGAGCACCGTATTTACATACATCATCGGGCATGGGGAGATCAAGTGATCTGCCCAGAGTCACAGCGTGACTCGCCCAAAGGTGTTGGAGCGTAGTACATAAGCCCCGTATTTACATAAATATTCAGGCACGGTGGATTATAGATTTGCTGAGAGTCACAGCGCGACTCAAGCTTTAATAATTTCCCCGAGTCCCAGCGTGACACGCCCTCAAAGGTATTGGAGTGCCGTACATGAGCCCATATCTATCTACAAATTCGTGCACTCGACATTAAGCGCGCAGTTCCGGAGCACCGTATTTACATACATCATCGGGCACGGGGAGATCAAGTGATCTGCCCAGAGTCACAGCGTGACTCGCCCGAAGGTGTTGGAGCACAGTACATGTGCCCCGTATTTACATAAATATTCGGGCATGGTGGATTATTGATTTGCCGAGAGACACGGTGCGACTCAAGCTTTAATGATATGCCCCGAGACCCAGCGTGACTCGCCCATAAAGGTATTGGAGCGCCGTACATGAGCCCATATCTATCCACACATTTGTGAACTCGACGTTAAGCGCGCAGTTCCGGAGCACCGTATTTACATACATCATCGGGCACGGGGAGATCAAGTGATCTGCCCAGAGTTACAGTGTGACGCGTCCGAAGGTGTTGGAGCACAGTACATGAGCCCCGTATTTACATAAATATTCGGGCACGGTGGATTATTGATTTGCCGAGAGACACGGCGCGACTCAAGCTTTAATGTTTCGCCCTGAGTCCCGGCGTGACTCGCCCAGAAAGGTATTGGAGCACCATACATGAGCCCATATCTATCCACACATTCGTGCACTCGATGTTAAGTGCCCATATTCACCACGCGACTCGACCCGAATGCATTGGAGCGCAGTACATGAGCACCGTATTTACACACATATCCAGGCACGGGACAGATTAAGTGATTTGCCCAGAGTGCAGTACATAGCGAACTCGGGATTTAATAGATCAGCCCCGGGTCACGGCGTGACTCTCCCGAAGGTATTGGACCGCAGTACACAGAGAATGGCAGCCCTCTCTGTTCGCCGCCAGCTATTGACCTTGCCCCCCCTCCGCCCATGACAATCAGTGCCACAGGGCCCCGCATCAGCAACCCCACTTTGACCCAACTCGAGGCGGAGGGGGGGGGTGATTAATTTGCCAGGATCTAGCGGCGCGGGGATACTAAATGACTAGCCGCCGGATGGGTGGGCGGCTTCGAAGCCAACCTCACCCAAGGGATTACCTGCTTGCAAAACGTGGGGTGCGGGCATCGATCCCGCTACTTTTAGCACGCCATCGGGAGCTCTACCAATCGGGGCTATGTCCCTCACTACACCGATAAATTCGGCCAGCGGACCGCGTCACTGCCCTTTAAAGTCGCCACCCTCGTCCTAATCTTGCGCCCCCTCCGCCCGTGGCCATCCGAGCCACAGGGCCCTGTCGACCTGGTACTGCCCAGGAACAGGGCCGGGGCGGAGTGGGTGCAGCAAGACTCACCGCAATCTGGAGACACGACGACGACCATTCAATGGTCCATTCAAAGCTACTGTCCACTGGGGAATTTTTCTTATTGTGGAGCCACCTTTAAATAGTGTGGACTACCTAGAAGGTTCAAACAGTGCATTTAGGATCATCTTTTTCCAAATTATTCATGAGAAGCAATGTGAGATTGTAACATCCACAAATAATTCATTCAATTTAAATTGGTGGACAGTAGCTTTAGTTTGTTGTTTTTTAGTTGCAGATGTGTTAAATGTAAATATATGTTTATTGTATATGCTCAATGACAAAATGTTGAAAGAATTACAATGCGAATTTATACGCAGACGACAGGATAATTAAAGGTATCCGTGTCCAAAAATATTTGTGTATCTTTTCCTCCTTACCAATTGCTTTTATATTGTGTTTCAAATACCCAGGTAAAAGGGGAGGGTGATTGTTGGGTATACGCCTAACCAATAGAATAACAACTGCACGACATGGCTGCCAAATCCGCCTTGTCCGAACAGCCCCAGTGCAGGGCCAGATGTCCTGCAGCTGCTGCTAACGGTCAGCAAACAACACTCTGAGACCCGTACTGCCTCGCACCACACATCCAGAGCTCCAACCCACATTGGATCCTCGCCTCTCAACTACCACTTGATTGTCTCTCCGTGCAGCTCAGCAATCAGGGCAAGACTGAGGGAAAAATACAAGCGCGATATAAGAAGGATAATGAAGGATATTGGGTAGGCTGCATGGAACTTACCCAATGCATGTCCTCCGTAATGTACTGTTAGGCCACGACCCTAGCACATTCATTTTTAATCCTAAGAAGCAATACTCCTACCAATAAATAATCGAAGATCAACAATATCCTGACACAAGTCCTTTTGTGGGGCCACTAACACAATCATCTAAACATGTTGCATCAACATTATTCTGAAGAATAAGAGGTATGGATGGTGTAGATGCGATCTTATGTCCTCAGGCCGCTTGTCCATAACTATCTTTAGCCATTGAAGGGTTTGGGAAGCCTGTGAGAATAGCGCACCAGGCAGTGAGGAGTTGATACACAGCATTGTCTCTCAACCGAGGGATCAGCAAAGATGGACCATTGGATCCTGTGGCCCAGCTGTGCTCTTTAATTCAGCCTAGTAAGGGGCAGACTATGGAGCACAATTACAAGGAAATGACGGAGCGCAGAACTGTGGCAAATTTTTAAGCTTCACTCTCGGCCAGTTCCAAAACGCAGGGTTGCACCATATTTAAAATGCGTGGGGAGGGAGCTCGCAAGGGGGGAGGTTAATTTAATAATTTTAAAAAACTTAACGTATTTTCCTGCCGTGCCGGGTCCCACATCGTCTCTGCTCCTCTCCGGCTCTCCTGCCTTTAGCAGTACCAGAAGCAAGCAGTCAGGCTCCCAGTCCCACCCCTAAGCCAATCGGAACACTGCAAGCAACAGAAGGGCAGAGTGTGCATTACTGGTTTTGTTGGCCCAAGAGGGCCGACCAAACCAGTCGTGCGCACTCAGGAGTGGGCACACCACACCTCCCCTGCCCAGCCCTGCTTCCACAGCAGAACCGCCTTCCCGCCCGCCCGCCCACAACCAGACCCATCTGCTTTCTTGCAGTGCGCGAAGCAGAAGCTTAAAATGGTAGTTATTACCATTTTATGTTTCTGCTTCATACACTGCGCAAACGCAGTGGGGTGATGCTCCTCCACCCTAGTGGAGGAGCTGCCCCTGCCATTCAGTGCTATGCTACCTCCTCCATGTACTCTTATGAATGGCAACATATTTTGGCAAGCTTAGAATTGCAGTGAATGCGCGATTACTCAGTCAAAATCCCATATTAAGATCATTACTTTGTGCCCATATCTAATTAATATTTTTACTCAATTTGGTAAATGTCTAAAGTGTTGAATTGATAAATATAGTATTTCTTGCTCTATCGTGCTCACTTAATTGTCCCATTACTTGATTTCGAATTATGAGAATATTTGTGGAAATTGGATGGTGCAAATCCTTCCACTCTTACTGTTTGTATAATAGAGGGTAACACACCTTAGAAACACATCAGAGCACTAAGCAAAGCCTGCATTATATTTTAGTATCCTGATTTATTTTGTCCTTTGAGGAAGAGTGCGTCTTAACCACATTTCTAAGTGCTTGATTGCTTAGTAAAAGTTGTGAAAAATCTGAGCGAGATTTGCTTCAAACGTTTTTTTTCAATTATTTAAACTACACTTAAACAGCTGTTGGGCTCGCTCCTTGTTGGCATTCGTCCTGGGCAAATATACATAGGCCAAGCCAGTGCTTAATTTGAGCCGGAGCTTTCCGGTGCTCAGCACCCGCACCTAATCATCAGCACCGGAGCTTCTAGCACCAATTAAGGACACACACATTTGGAAGTAAAATGATTTTTCCCATGATCACAGAATGTTGAGGCACGCCGAGACTCGAACCTGGTTCCCCCGCTCCGAAATCTGCAGCTCTAGCCATTAGGCCAAGTCCTCTCCAGTATAAGTGCCGGGGCTCTAGTCACGAGGCATTTTGCACCAGCACATTTCTCCTGCTGGCGCTGCCTCCTGAGGAGAGCCCCGGCACTTTTTATATTACAAATTAACCACTGGGCCAAACCCAGGAAGCTATATTTGGCCTTCGTAGATCATAGTTCCACGTTCGACTGCGTCAGACATGATAAACTTTGTAGTATCTTAGAGGGAATGGGTGTGGAAATTTCATTTATTAACTTCACGAGGCAGCTATACTGATACGCCCATGCCAGGGTCCTTTATGGAAATATGGGAGAGCGTACTGCTAAGTTTCCTATAAGGAAAGGGGTAGGACAAGAATGTGTTCTGGCCCCCTTCCTTTTTACTTTGTATATTAACGGTCTCGGTCAAGTTTTAGTTAGCCAGTGTCATGATCTGCCATACATCGATAAGCGTCCAATTCCAGCCTTACTGTATGCAGATGATGTTGTTTTAATGTTACGTACACAACTTGGGCTACAAAGAGTAGTGTCTAGTTTCTCAACTTTTATGTATAATCTGGGCCTGCAAGTAAACACTTCAAAAACATTTGTCATGAAATGCAGAACAAATAGTGCAAAATGCAGAGACGTTTTAACAGTAATAACAAGGTTGAGTTTAATAATAGATTTTCTTATTTGGGCATCCTTTTTTACCAAAGGGGGACTTGGTCTCATGCTGTTTTGGCAAGAAAATTTTTATTTTCTAAAGACACAGCCGCTCTAGCTAACTTTGCTAGAAAACTGGGCAGAAGGCCGGTCGTGGAATTAATGCAAATCTATAAAGATAAGTGTGTTACAACTGCTATGTATGGTGCCGGCATTTGTGGCTATGCAGACTGTCAGCCCCTGCAATTAATTGAGAATGAATTTTTTTAGGTACCTACAAGCAGTTCCGAATAGTACTGCCACCTATATTTGCCATGCTGAGCTAGGGATGCCGTATATATCAGATCTAATTAAGATACAGCCGATTTTATTATGGCTCAAGATATGGTTAACAACACATACTAGTTTTAACCGGGTTATTGTATATGACTGTCTAGAGCTGCAAAGTGTGTTTTGCATTCCTTGGTTAAACTATGTTAAAAACTTCATGATAGACATTGGGCATTCCGAATATTTTGACAAACCGGGTAGTATTATCACAATCCCAAGAAAAACCTTGAAAACTGAAGGGCAGATTTATGAGGTTTTGCCGTAGGGAAGCGCAGCAGGCCTTCCTGCTGCACTTCCCTACGGCAAAAGAAAAGGGCAGGGATGCGCCGTATCTATAAAATGCGGCGCATTCCTGTCCTTTTCCCCTGCGCCGGCGCACAATGGGCTGCCTGCGCCAACGCAGGCACCTCTGCACCATGGTGCAAGGGTGCCTGCGTTGCGGAGATGAATATTTTTGTACAGGAAGGGAAACCTTTCTGTACAAAAATAATCACAAGAGGTTTTTCCTCTTTGTATGGGTGCTGCAGAATGCAGCCACATAGAAAAAGGAAAAACGAGGAGAACTAAAGATATTTCTCCTTGTTGCGCCTCCCTTACGCCTCCCCTGGGGAGGCGGAAGCTTTTGGCGCTGCCTCAGATTTACGATTTCTCGTAAATCTGGGGCAGTGTCAAAAGGCCATGGGTGTTGCTGGGAACGCCCCCAGCAACACCCATTGCACGCCCCTTTAACGCAGAACACTGCGTTAAAGGGACTGATATTTATGAGGCAGCATTAAGCCAAAAAAAGTGGCTCAGTGCTGCTTGATAAATATCACGCAGGCTTCTGCGCCACGGAACGTCACAAAAAGTGACGTTCCGATGGCGCAACGGGCCTCATAAATCTGCCCCTGACTGTCTAATGCAACTGGAGACAATCAGATTCTCAAACGAAAGTGTGAAGCCCACGGTCAAGGAAAATCACTTGTTACTAATATGTCACGGTATTCAGCCATATCTTGAAAATGTAATCAGGGGTTATGATTGGATGCGGTTGACCCGCTTTCGTCTGTGAACTTTCACAGACTAACATGCATTACAGTCATGAATGACTGGTCTAGAACTTTGGGCCGATGCTCATGCGATGATATGTCCTTACAATCTACAACGCACATTCTGTCATTCTGTAAATTTTACGTTGTCCCAAGAAAAAGGTGGATTGTTCCCATTCTAAAGGCATTAGGCTTGGGGCAATGTCACCCAGCATTTTTAACGTTACAACTGTGACAGCATTAATTGTTCATTAGCCCTTTATCTATTTACCTGAAATGCGTGATTAGATACAGGAAAACAATGTGGAAGATGAACCTGGCTTTCTAATGTATTGTATACATGATCTTTTTTTTGATAATTTTACATTATTGCTGATCGGTTTTTCTTAATTATATGTGATATAATGTGCTTTTATAATTTACACTTCTAAATCGAATAAAGCTTGTCTTGACTTGACTAGTAAAGGTTGTGAAAAATCTGAGCGAAATTTGATTAAAACTTTTTTTTCAATTATTTAAACTACTCTTTAACAGCTGTTGGGCCCACTCCTTGTTGGTATTCTGCACAGTCTACTTACATTTTCATCTTTTTTCGCTCTGTGATGTTTGCTTAACTTGCCCAGGTGCTGAAATATATCTGAAACCTTTCCTGTGTTCAGCATTTTTCAGCAACAGAGCTCCTATTATAGTGACATGACTCGCCCATTCAAAGGGTGGCTTTCTGTTATTCTCTCCCAACATTTCCACCAGTCCTCTCCTCCCACAGCCAGCTCAGCCCCCTCCTATGCTTCCGGTATGGGAGGAGGCTGGTAAGAGAATGGGGACTCAAACAAGCTGCAGGAGAGCATGTCCTGCTGATCTGGTGAACACCGCCAACCAACCTCTGCCCATAGACAGTGACACGGAGCCTAACAATGCCAGCGCCAAGGGCTGCACACAATAAAATGGCCTCGCTCCTTCCAACCACCACAGCGCTTCTCGCTTTCATTCCTCCCTCCCCCTCGGTCAAGTTAGAATAGCAGCCCGCGGACGAACGGACCGTGTTTCTTTCCGAAACAATCTATTGCTTTAGATTTTCCCGGAGCGAGGGAGGTTTCTTCATTTCACTCACAATAGGAGGCAGATTAAGTTCATGGACGGAAATAATGAGACATCGGTGTATTTTTAACAGCACAACATTGTATAAAGAGAGAAACGAATTGCAGAGGGAGATTAAACATCCACGGGCACATTCCTTATAATGACTCTCCTCCTGTCTGACTCGTCTATTTGACAGGACGTGTTTTGTTCTCTTTCATTTGCAGTAGTAGTTCCCCAATGTCACTTTCTTTCTCTCGCATTGATCTCTATCTTTCTCCCCCCTTCCCCTCCTTTCTCAGAATGCTCGCTCTACCACTGCCTTCCTTATTCAACATTTTGCCCATTTTTTCAGTCGCTATCTTCATTTTCTCTTCCTTCTCCTCTCTCAGTTAATGTCCTTACACCTCCTCCCTCATTCTCACTCATCTACTCTCTTCCTCCCTCTCTCTCTCGTAAGAAGGCAGACTGGATTAGACACAATGTTCTACCCTGCACTCTTCCTGCACCTGTCTTTCTCGAAGCCTGGCTTTTTCTGTTTCTCTTTTTCATCCCCTGTCTCTCTTTCTCCCTTTCCTTCCTCCCTGTCTCTTCATTCGTTTGCCATTTGCAACACTCCCTGTTCTTAATGAGTTTCACTTTTACCCGTCTCACTTCTCGATCCGTTTTTATGCTGTCTCGCCCCTCACATCCTTCTATTTCAGGCCCGGCTCCAGGAATTTTTATTTGGGTGGGCCAAGGGTGCATTTGGGTGGGCCACTGCGGGCTTGATTTGTTGCATATATGTCTAGGCAGGCCTGCTTCAGGGCCCTCCTTTATCTCTTCTTAGTCTTACAAGGCCCAGTAAAACGTATTCTTTTCCAAATCTCTTTCTAAATATTATCACTCTCAAAAAGTGTTTTTTCCATGTAATGTTCCTTTGATGGGAAGAGGAGGTTTCTGAGGTGGGAGTATCAGGCAAGTGACACTTCTCGGGCTCCCTCTGTGCGAGCCTTCAGGGAGAATCCTTCTTCATTACTACCTCCACCTGACCCCTGACTCTGCAGCGCACTCCCTTACAGACTTGATTATCCACTGCTCCTCTCCAGTGCACCTTATCTCACAGCTGACCTTGGGCCCCAGCCACATATCAGGCACCATCGGGCTCCACTTTCATTTTTCCTGGTAAAAACATTAGTAAAATCACCTTCAAACTTAAAACAATGAATATAGCAGTAAATATAATTAGCACACACTTAAAAGTATGTTCCACAGTAGCTCTTATGACCCGACTGCTAATTAAATAAACAAAAGCAGAAAGGCCATGACAGGGCCGACTTTAGCGCTGATGCGAAAGTCTTTTTTGGTGCCGCACCAATAACCGTTTTCTCCGTAAATACCTTTACTACCACTTTCCAACAGTGCCCCTCATCCCTCCATGTCCCCCCCTCTATTGACCTCCTCCTCAGATTTCCTCATGCCACCCTCCACCAGTGCCCCTCATTTCTATGTAGCCCCTCCCCCTCATGACCTCCTCCTCAGACTCCCTCACTACCACCCTCCAACAGTGCCCCTCATCTCTCCCTAGCTCCCCCCTCCACCCCATGACCTCTTCCTCGGATTCCCTCACTGCCACCCTCCAACAGTGCCCCTCATCGCTCCATAGCCACTCCCACTACCTCCTCCTCGGATTCCCTCACTGCCACCCTCCAACAGTGCCCCTCATCACTTCATAGCCCCTCCCACTACCTCCTCCTTGGATTCCCTCACTGACACCCTCCAACAGTGCCCCTCATCTTCACGTAGCCCCTCTCTCATATGCATTTCATTTGTTGTGTAGCGCTACTCATATCAGTGTAGTGTGTGTCAGTACTTTACACCACGCACACATTATACAGAGACAACGAATCATACAAGTATGTAAATCAGCCTACAGGGAATGTCACATAAGCCAATGAGGATTACAAGGTTTATGAATCACATGTCATCCATACTGGTGGGCATTTTAAGAGGGTTTGGTCTGGAGAAACACAAACTCAGGATTTAAAGAGTACTCCAGTGATTAGGGGTTGGCTTTACTGATAAAAATGTATATCTGCCCAAAGATACTAATTTTAGCAACATTAGAATAATGAAAGACTGGGGAAGTTCTAACTATATCACAAAACAAAAAAAGCGAAGTTCTAACTATACCATTCAGGTTTGTATGCAGCTCTTTGATGACAGTTCATTGGTCACTGTCTTATGTTAGGATTGAAACTTCTGAACTGCAAGTAACACAAGGATCTCTGTGACAAAGGCAGTAACCCACTGAGCTTCCACATAAAATACAGTTCACATGCATTTAAAAACTACTAACAGACAAATGATTGCTCTCCAGCAGGATCATTAATCACCAGCGTTATCTGGGCATTTTTCATTGTCTTATTGTCCTGCATCTGCCATGAAAATGATAAAAACTGTTTAAATGAAGCACACACGAAGTACATGTCCTTCTGGACCTGTGCAGATTTTAAAAAGAAAAACAAATAGTGATACATTCTCTTACCTACTCCATTAGTCAAACTTAGTGTCGCAGGCTGATGTGATAAGCCGCTGCAGGGGTCAGGAAAGGTGAATCTGAATAAACAAACTTATTTTCTCCTGTGCTGCATAGAAAAAGAAATATCCATGCAGCAGTACAGTAGGCAAAGGTTACCGCGGCCAAAGAAAGGATTTGTTGCTTTTCGCCATGTGGAGATGAAGGGGTGAAAAACATAAACAAAGCCTTGTTAACATGTAAATGGTCTTTTAAAGACCTGTGAAGTACTCAGGTGCGGCCCGGGCGCACACATACGACAGGGTGGGGGGGCTTTGAAGCACTTTGAGCCCCCTGGCGTTGCGCGCCTGCCTTCAAGCCCTCACTGCGAAGGCCAAGGCTCCTGTTTGGGTGGGCCTGGCCCACCCGGCCCACCCGCTAGAACCGGGCCTGTTCTATTTTATATCTATTCTTCTCTCCTTTGCCTGTCTTGTCTTCCGCTATGGCATGTTCATTGTTGGGACAGGAATGTACCCTGCATGTTATCCTTGGTTGTTCACATAAGGTGGTGTTGGCAGCGTACAGTTTTTATGAATTATTATTACTCACTCACCAGACCTTTTTTCCTATATCAGAGATGCCTGCACTCGTGCAAAGTCCTGAATCAATGTGACCCCCTAGAACCTTGTTGTAACATTCTTTGGGAATGTTGAGTGTTTGTATGTAGGGTGAATCTGTAGCATATGCATGGAAATCAGATCCTTTATATGGTGGGAAACCAGTGGGATCCATGTTGGATGGCCGCAGGTTTAGCATGGTACAAGATAGAGGGTGGATGTGCAGCTTCCCCAGACAGTGGAAGTGTATTCACGTTGGTGGATGGTGGAGACCCAAACAATGAAGTGCGGGAAGATGAAGACAGGGGTAACCCTTTAAATCCAATTAAAGTCATTTTGACCAGGTCCTGCTGATTCATTTTTCCTGAGCGCTGCCATTTGGTGGATGGTAGGGATGATGGGATGCTCAGCAGTTTTCTATTCTTAAAGTTGAGGATGTTTTTAGGCAGGATATGGCCATTTCTTCTTTCCCATTACTGCAAAAGGAAGGCTGATGACTACGAGGTGCAGAGATCTCACTTTTCATTGGGAATTTGTTTTAGATCCTGTTGCTTGGAGTCAGCCCCTTCATTACCTGCTGTGAAAGCCATTATCTTGCAAATGTCTGTATCTGCCCTGTAGCTAGAACCTAAGTTTTGGAAAGGAACCACCACAAACCAGTTCCAGGACCTTACGGTGTGGATCCATATCCTGTGTCTGAAAAATAAGTATAAAACTGAGACCCAAACCACCCCACTTTGTACCACTTTCAAGTTCTTCTTGACAAAAAAATGAAAGTCCTCAGCAGCGTATTTGAAGAGCTGCAGTGTGGCCAGGGCTGTTGTCTACATGACAGCCAGTCTACCAGCGGTGAGGTGACATTGCCTTGGATCTACACACGTTGCTGAAGAAGTTCAGGTTCTGCATAGCACCTAGAAGCAAGACTGCAGGAGGAGAGACAGCATAGAAAAATCAAGCACAAAAGCACATTGTTGCCATCTGGCACCCCTTCAGCATATCCTAAGGACTGGTTGTTCTGCTGCCTGAGATTTGCCTACCTGGTAAGGTAGCTGTCATTGCAACAGAAGGGGGTGCTCTGTTTTTAGCCCAGTGGCTGCAAATGCCAAAGAGAAGCACCAGTCTGAAAGTGGCATGGATTCCTCAACTGCTGGAGATGATCACCCATTTAATCCCAATCCAAAGCCTAAATCTGCTGAAGCATGTGCCTGCTCTACTCTTAGTGGTCTGAGTCCAGAGACAGGCCGCTACCCCAGTTACACATCTCAGAAAGGGGCAGGTTTGATTTGTGCATCTGCCAGTGCCACACAATGCATGTCTCTCTGCTCAGATGAAGTGAGTCTAAACACGAAAGACTGAAATAATGAGCTAACATTTTTGTGAGAACACTAAATATTGCAATTGTGTTAACTTTTGGGAAAAAATGTTTAAACTGATCAACACATTATCCTATGGGATAATCACCAGTAAACTGCACTTGCGCTTGATTTATTCTGATGCTGTGCTCTTCTATTAGAAAACTGCATATATTGTGAGTGCCTCCCAGAATGAGGTAAATGCAGCCTAATTGTTATAAAGCTTGAGTAGGAAACATAGGTGTGATCACAGTCCTGTAACTGAGCCCCTATTGAACAGTTCTTCAATCAACCTTCTTGGCACTCTAAGTATTCGACCTGGTCTGGTTACTGCAAGTTGGGAGCTGTCATTTCAATGTCCGAGATCTTCGAAGACAGTGAAGAAATAGCAGCTGTCACTGGGATTTCAGTTTCAGTCTTTTGTTCACCATCTTGATCAGAAGACCAATGAATCAAATTCCAAAAGTGAGAAGAGCCTCTGGTAATACATTTCCCAGGATGCTGGGCAGTCACTCTATGTCCCTTGGTGGACACAACTTGGAAAGGTGCAACATCATATGGAGCATCACATTTTCTCCTTTGCAGTTGGAGGGCAATCACTGGATCTCTTGTCTTAAATTCAATGTTCTTTGCATATCACCACTTGTTAGAATAGACTTTCATCTTCTTTTTATTAACCAAGTCCTTCATTCGAGTTGTATTCTCTTTTGTTGGTCCATTGAGGTAACTTGGTTGTCATTGGTCTCCTGGACATCAAAGTCACTGGACTTTCAACTGTGGTCGGGTCAGGTGTTGAACAATAGGCTCGTAGGGTGGAATTCAACACAGTTTGCAAATTGAGCCTCTCAAAAGTTGCACGCTATACTGCTTTCTTTATTGAACTTGTTGGACTTGTTGCAGGGTCATCCCTGAACTTTTTGCCTTCCTCCTGTTTTTGTTGGTTTTATGACTCTGGGCACTTTACCACTGCTGATCAGGTCTAAAGTGCATATGCCCTCCCTATTGTTAAATTGATGTACTGATTAGTGATTCCATGATTGGGTTATTTGGTTTACCTGTCAGACCCTAGTCAAGTGCATAATGGGTGCCCAGGGCTTGTAAATCAAATGCTGCTGGTAGGCTTGCAGCACTGGTTGTGCCACCCACAGAAGCAGCTTGTAAAGTGTGTCTCAGGCCTGCCACTGCAGAGCCTGTGTGCAGTCTCTGACTGCCATGTTGACTGGTCAAGTGCACCCACTTGCCAGTCCCTAAACCTACCCTTGTCTTCATATCAGACACCCCTATGGTAGGCCCAAGGGCAGGGTGCATTGTAAGTATAAGGTAGGACATGCCCTGGTGTGTGTATGGAATGTCCTAATAGTGAATTACAGCCATTTTCGTTTTTCACTATTGCAAGGCTACCTGTTCCCCATAGGCCAGAATGGGCAGTTTGATTATTACAGTTTATAATCCTAACTGACTCAGGGAACTAGGTAGAAATCCTGGGGGATTCCAGGAGAGAGGGTGAGTCAGCACAGGGCTGAATAGAGAGATCTGCATGTGGATGGGTGGGAGGAGCTGCACCTGGGACCTGAATAGGGCTGTGCCTTCCCTCCACAATGCTGGCTCCATCTCCTGTGGTGCGTCTGATGTCCCTGGCCTGCTCTGTGAAAGGAAAGAAGGAATCTTGTCAACAAAGTGCTCCAGGACTGACCAGAACTGGTTTGGACTAGGCAAAGGCCTGTCTGCCTTCAGAGAACAAAGAGAAAGTAGTATAAATATGGGGACCCAGACCTCAAGACTTTAGATCACTTCTGGAACAACAAGAAGAAACCTCTGCCAAGGAGAAGAACCAAAAGAAACTGTAGGAGTGGACTGCCCCCATGCCAGAGTGCTGTGTTGCTGGGTTGGCCTACAGTGGTGTCTTTAGTGCCAATGAGAGGGGAAGGAACTTTGTGTGTACTTCATCATCTTGCAGAATATTTCTCCAAGGGCTTGAACTTGTGCTTGCCTCCTGCTGAAGTCTCAGGGACAACAGACTTCACCACCAGCTCCTCTCTGAATTTCCTTGCTGAGAATTCTATCTGCAGGAGCCTGCGTGTCGCTGGGAGCTGGAAGCGCGACGCAACGAGAAGAAGCGTGTCGCAGCTATAGTCATCGCATCGCCAGAGAAGAGTGCCGCCGCCGCATCTCTCAGAAGCGTGCCTTCGTCGCAACTTTCTGCTGTCGCATCACCGGAGAAGCGCGTCGCAACCGTGAGGGTCGCCATCGCATCATCGGAGAAGAGTGTCGCAGGGCCTGTCGCGGCTCCAAAGTACAGAGTCGCCGCAAGGCTGCCAGGGCATGTCGCATCATCTCAACGTCATCGCATCAAGGGTGCCATCTTATCGCATCGCACCGGATTGTCGCATCGCATCAAGGTGCCATCTTGCCGCATCGCAACCGGGCTGCGGCACGAGAACCTACTCATCACCTCCTCTCCAGTAAGGATCAAGACGCATCCCCTACTCTGCGCAAGCATTGAGGCGCAGCGCATCGTCTCCCCCAAAGCAGGGAACCGATGCATCTCCAATGCTGCGAGCCTTTTGTGTATTTTGCGTTACGCATACAGGTACTTTTGTGAGAACTGTGTCGTATTTACCAACAAGTTGATCTGAACTAAATCTACCATCTTTCAGTCAATTTTGAGTACAGTATTGTCGATTTTTGTCGTTTGTGGTCTTGTGTCAAGTCTATATAAAGAATACTTATTTTTATAAAACTGGTGTGGTGTCCATCTGTAGTGTTTTCACTGTACTACTGTATGTGTTCAGAAATGCTTAACACACTGCCTCTGAGATAAGCCTGTCTGCTCGTGCCAAGCTACCAAGGGGGTGAGCAGGGGTTATCCAGTAGTGTAATCCCCTTTCCCTGACCTAGAAGCAAGGGTCCCTATTTGGTCAAAGGTACCTACCTCTGCCAACTAGAGACCCCCAGTTCTAAACTCTCAACAAGTCCTTTGGTCTGAGGCCACAGAGGTGTTGTCTTCTGATGCTTTACTTTCAGTTACTCCAGAAAATCCTTGAATTCTTGACTGTTCATCACCAGATTAAAAATGGCTGGAATGCCCATGTTACAAAAATGGCATCAAGTATCTTAATGACTCGCTAATGAGTTGTGGATGAGAGACCCTCTATTATTAGAAATGTAGAGTACTTATCCACAGTCAGATGATGTCCATGTCAAGTGGACCAAAGAAATCAATCGATGGCTATTATTTTCTATACATGCTTAGGAAGCTCTGAAATCGTAAAAGCATGTTGAGTAATGTTTGTAGGGAGGCAGTTACATAGATGACAGGCCTTTAGTTCCATTTAAACCCTCTCATCTGAATATGGAAACAAAAGTCGATCTCGGAGAGCTCTTTGGTGGCAACAATACAACGATGCTCTTTGTGCGCCATTTCAATTCTTTTCTGTCTTATAAACTCTCCAGAATTTGGATTCTTGACTCTCACAATATAACTGCTTTCTGAGTTATAGACAGTTCATCTTTAAAATGTTTGTACTTTTGGTATTCACACCATCACTGGTGAGTGATCGAGTGCGTCGGTTCCATGACTGATGTGTAATTATATCTTTCAACTTCAGCATGTCACTATCATGGCTTGTGACAGTGATGATCTGGGCTAATGATATGGCAGCTGGCGTGTTTGACTTTACAATGGAATTAATGCAGTGTTCAGCCGTCTTTGATGAGTAAATTGACCTTGTATAGGCACTCTGAAAAAGTAGCCAGCAGGGTTTTGATCCTTTCCTGTATGATGTACAATGGTGTAATCATACTCTTGTAATCAGAGTCCCCTCCATTCAATGCGAGGAGGCATCGTGGCTTTTGGATAGCCAAAGTTAGTCAGTAAAGATTGATGATCAGTTACCAGCGTAAAAGGCTTTCCACCCAGGAATACATGGAAATGTTCACAAGCCCATACCACAGCCAAACTGTATTTCTCGGGTTGAGAGTAAGCACGTTCTGTTTGGGACAAACTTCTACTGCCATTTGCCACAATATGTCTTCCACCATCAGGGTGTCCGCTGTGCTGTGCCAGGACAGCACCTAACCTGAAGGGGCCAGAGTCAACAACAACCTGTGGATAACTCTTTGGATTCAAACAGGCTATTTCAGTGGCAGCTTCAATGGCTTGCTTGAATTTCTTGAAATTTCTCTCACATTGAATGAAACATTTTTCTTTGTTAACTCTTCTTAGGGAGCACTTATTGTAGCAAAGTCTCATATGTATCTCAAACAGTAACTGGCCAAGCCAAGAAATGAATGCATCGTAGAAACATCTTGTGGGAGATCAGCATTTGACAGTGCTTGTACTTTAGCAGGATCCGGGGTCATGTCCCTATCAGAAAGGATAGAGCCAAAGAATTTTCAACTTTCTCTTGTGGAACTCACACTTGTCTCCATTCAAAGTCATACCAGATTTATCAGCCAGTAAGTGACATACTTGGATGAGAGCCTTATCATGCTCCTTTTGCGTAGCTCCAAAAATCAATATGTCATTGCTATAGTTAAATGCATTCACAACCAACTGTATGACACGTCGAATAACATATTGGAAAAGTTCAGCAGCGGATGATACACCAAAACTAAGGGCCAGATGTATAACCATTTTTCCGGTCACAAACGGGGAATTGGCCCGTTTGCAACCGCAAAATAGGTCTGGCCCATGTACAAACCCTATTTTGTAACTCAGTAACCTATTACCCACTTGCAAAATAGGGTTTGCAACTCGCTATTAGGAAGGGGTGTGCAAAAGGCGTCCCTTCCTAATAGCGAGTCCCAATGGTATGTACCATTGTTTTGTGACCGCAATTGTGGTCGCAAACCACTCGCAGTTTACTACTACTTCAAGTAGGTGTTAAGCCACTCGCAAAATGGAAGGTGTCCCCAGGGGACCCCTTCCCCTTTGTGACTGGCATTCAAAATATGTTTTAAGAGCAGACAGTAGTACCATGGACCACTGTCTACTCTTAAAAAAAATTAAACAGCAACGTTTAATTTTTCTTTTGTTAAATGCATCCCGTTTTCCTTTAAGGAAAACGGATTGCATTTAAAAAACAACTGCTTTCCTTAAAAAGCAGTGACAGACATGGTGGTCTGCTGACCCCAGCAGGCCACCCTTCTTGGGTGTGCTAGCCATTCCTAATGGGGTCACAAATTGCACCTGCCTCATGAATATTAATTAGGCAGGCAATTTGCGACCCAATTAGGAATCGCAAAGAGTGTCTGAGACACTGTTGTACATTGCAAATTTGTAGGGTCGTACATCTGGTTATATGTCTTTTATATTGAAGCACGCCAACATGTCTAGAAAAGGTTGTAAATATACCTGCAACCTTCTTCCAGTTCCAGCTGATGATAACCTTTATTTAAATCAAATCGAGAGAAAACCTTTCCACCATTTAATTTTGTTACCATGTCAGCAATGTATGGACCTGGATGTCATTCTCATTCAATTGCCTTGCTAGCTTGGCGCATATCAATGCATATGCATACCTGCTCCTTCAGTGTCCCTATAGGGCACTAACACTATGGGGGAAACCCATGTCGCCGGACCATTTGAATGCTCATTAATGGTGTAATTCACAAAAATCATTCCCATATCAACAGCGGTTGTGAAACTGAGCAGACAGGCACTTGCTGCTGTACCTTGGTGTAAATGGATGGGTGCTTGCACCTTTGTTTTCTTGTGTTTCAATGTCGCTACAAATGAACCTTAACTTTTGATGGGCATCGATACAGCCCAAGTAAAACTTTGGTTTTCGAATGCGTAAGTCGAGGCAATGGAGACGATTCATTGTATTTCTCTTCAGGCATTATGTTTATCAATGTGCCACTGTTGATGATGAAATGTATTTAGCAGTAATTTATTTTCAATGTAATTTTCAGACAATGTTCGGGTGTTTTGGTATGTCAACTTTTCTTTGACTGACATTTTTCCTCGCATGTAGCCAGTCCAAAATGTGCATGTTTCTCTGAGGTTAACATTGACATGGCGCGACCGTCTTCCTCATTTTCACTGGATATTGAGGCAAACAAATTGTTTAACAATGGTTTAGATGACAATCAACTTTGTTCTGTTTCAAATTGCCTCAATTGATGTCGTTGCTTGGCCGTGTGTGGAGATGTTGAACATTGATTCTGGAATGTTCTGCAATCATATTAATTTCATGCGGTGATGCACTTGCTTTTTCCTTCACTTTACAAACCGTCAGAAAATGGTTCTCTTTTCCACAGCCTTTACATATCTGTCCAATGGCGGGACATTTACCTTCGTGTGGAAGTGAAAATCCAAATCTAATACATAACTTTATTTTACTATTCGATAGTACTTTGTGCCCTTCAGTCTTTTGCTTTGACTTACTTTTTATAATCATGACTGATTCACACTGGGCACCTCTGGCGTCGATGTCAACGGCATGTCTTTAAGCACGCTCCTCAGCTCTGGCATCCATCAACACTCTAGACGAATGGCCCAATTAAGATGCAGGCAGTCGGAGTGCCGGATCACAACTGTGGCGGTTGGGAGACCGCGAACCAGCATGCAGCGGTCCGACCACCATGTGACTATGGGACTGCCTGGCTGGCAGTCCAAAGTTGGCAGTACCGCAGTGGGGGCATGCCATGGCCATAGAAAAGGGCAGTGAAGGAAGTGACCCGTTAAGGGCCACCCGGGTCACTTACGACCACCTATTAGCCTTCTACAAGTGAAGAGTCGATCAGACAGTAGAGAATATAAACAATAGTTTATTAGTAAATTACACTGCAGTGGAGCCCAGTCTGATCAACACCTACAGATGTCTATCGAGGGGTCTGGTTCCCCAACCCTTGGTATCACATATTCATTCTTCTGACAAGCCCCCAACCATGCCCCCCAATGGAAAGTTACAGGCCTAAGCTGTACATGAACAATGGAGGTACAGAAGGATGGGCTGCCACCTGCACGGTGGGTACACATTATCACTATCTCAGGATTGCCTTGCGGAGCCTGGCTCCTCCTAACATGGGAGCAGGGCTACGAGGGAGGATAGGCATGCAGAGACAGAACGGTTTATTCATGGAAATTGGAACAGCAAAACTCAACCTTGGAGAAATAAAATATCGAGGCTGCTTTCTGCTGAGGCAGACAGAATGAGACAGACATTTAGTTTCGGTCATGATACAAAAAGGCAGCTAAATACAAAATGGCGCCGCAAATGCTAACCTAAGCTTGCACGGTAACTTTAACGTATTGAAGCACACTTCGGGCCTAGCGGTTTCAACTAATCATAGCCTTCTAAATGCTAACATATAACGTAAAATGAGTCCACATGAGTACATAAATTGTCAAAATCTAACAGCAGCAACAGCTGCCATCACAGTGCACCACCTTCGCACACTCTGCACTGCGCACCATGCACCATTTCCTGCATGGCAGACAGTGCACGCAGGACAGTGCCACGACAGGAGGGCACTACATGTGCCCCCAGGCACATTTTCCTCTGGGCTCCTATGCCCAGGGACCCTGTTTAGGACCCTTTCCTACCCTTCCTGACAACCTTTTCATGACAGGTCCTTGCCATGAAATTGTTGTTGAATAGGGATATCATAATTCTGACTGCAGTGCCTGCCTTGGCACCGCTGCCATTGCTTGCTGCACCTTTGGGATCCAGGATCCTGGTGGTGGCAACGGCGTGGCCTCTGGCTGCTATCGGTCCAACTGCCACTATTCTAAATTGGCAATCGGATTGATGGGCTCTCAGCGGTCGGACCCCAGGTCTGACTGCCTGCATCGTAATCAGGGCCCAAAGAGTTTCTCTCAACATTCGTCATCTGAATGAAACTGACAAGCATCCTTCAATAGCTCTAAGTTGCATACCTTCCTTATTACTAAATTCATTGAACTTACAGTGTTTGATGAGCGTATTAAGTCTCCTCACAAATTCATCAATGGTTTCACCAACTTTTTGGTGTTCTTGACTGAAAATGCATCTTTCATAATCAACATTTGGGATTGGATTGAACTTTAGATTCAGCATTTCTTTAATCTGACAATATGTAATTTCTTAACCAGTTTGCTGCATTTTCTTTATGACTTCTATCATACCATCATCTGCAAGATTTTTGAGATACTTTATAATCTTTTTGCTATCTGTCTCTTCAAGTGCATCAATGAAATCATCAAATTTCTCTATCCAGGCAGAACATTTATAGCCAACATTTTCGCTTTTGGTGGGATTGAAAGGTGGTGGTGATTTTAAAAAGGTGGCTGCATGGTTACTAATTATAAAAGTGGCTGACCTTGAGGGTTGAATACTTTCTGCTTCTGTCAACTGTCCATTTGAACCTACATCATTTGTTCTATTTCAAAGGCCTTGCGATGAACCAATTGCTGAGTTGTCATGGACAATCGGGGAAATCATGACTATCTCCTTGGTCTCCATCAGAGCCCTTCACTTGTTCGAGACCTCTGTGGTTGTTCTAAGCTGTCACCTGGCAGCTTTGGTGATGGGCCGCTTCAGGTTTCAAACAGTTCAGTAAGCACAACCCTCACGTTTCTTCATGTATCAGTACATAACCACCATTTGCAGTATCTCTCCGTGTAATGTATAACTTTATCTTGCGTGGCAGCTTGGTAGTACCTCTATACATGGTTTGACCATCAGGTTCTTGACCATCAGTGTGTACATTCTTTGCAATGCTTCTGTAGTCCTCACACTTTACAGTAGCTGGTGTTGCACTTTCAGTGAAGCGTCTATTCCGTTTTATGACAGTGACACACGTGACACTCGAAAGCAGTTTGCTTGGACCACAGCAAACTCTCTAGGAGAGCATGGTAATTCTTAAGGTTACTTATCCTCTATCTCATCACCACTTGCAGTGCCTTCTCAGTGACCACGCCACACACGGAACATAATATTACACATCTTTATTCTTCTCCTTGTAACTGCGAACTCAACATTCTAAAACAAACTTTCATGGCATTGCTCTCTGACACCTATGTCAGTTATACAGAATCCGTTAGGTGCCAAAAGGGTTCTGTCATAAAATACCACAAGACACTACCATTATTGTATCTGTTGCCCTCCACACCACCTTCTGGCGTAGCCTTTAACTGCTCACCTTGCTACCCTGAGAGTTACGCACAGAAGGGGTGTACTTGTGACCGTTTTCGGCACCATAGAATGAGAAATACAAGGACACCAGTGGAAAACAATCTCAATTCCACCGGTTCTGGCCAAGTAGCCCTTACCTGCTTATGGCTACCCCCCAAAGGGGTGTAACATTCTTTGCTTTTCCTCTTTACTCCTTTTTGCTTGGTCTCCATTCCTCGTCCTGTCTCCTATGCTTGCTTTTTCCTTGCCCCTCCTCTGTTTTGCTTTTCTCTTTCTCTCTTTGGGGCTCATTTGGACAGAGGTGGAAAGGGAAAAATATTCAGAGACCCAATTTAAGCACATTTTACAGCTTAATCCTATTTGACTTAGAGTCAGTGCTTTAAATGGGCTGGCACGTCTCAAACCAATCCTGATCTTAATTGCTACCTCTCTCTTTTTCCTTCGTTTAACTTCTTTCCCCTAGTCTTTCACCCTCTTTTTGATGTGACTTTTCTTTAGTATTTATTTTTCTCTTTCTTCATCTGACCAGCACAGTCGCATGCTTGTTTATATGTTTGATGTGCAATGGCACCTACTCCATACATGGTACACATAGTTAGGACCTATTTTCCATAGGAAATCCGCAACATTCTATTCCCAATAAGTCTGGCGCCGGTTGATGAATCCTCGCGAAATTTTCAAACTTTTGGCCAGCTCCGCTCCTACCCTGAAAGTTTTGTGGTGATTCGTAAAGTGGGGGCCGAGAAAAAAGGGGGGTCCCAAAACGCGTTTTCCCCATGCAATTTCCCATAGGATCTGTTGTCGCAGCTACAGCCCGAACCGCTGAACGGAATGACACCAAATTTGGGAAAGAGGTAGTCCTCAGTTCAGACCCATGCCTTTTGCATAAATGGTGTGAATCTGTTCATTAGTTCCTGAGAAAATTAGGGTAAAAAAGTTAGTGATATCTATGGCCGGGGAGGATCCGCGGACCCTACCCGCACCGTAAGCGCACCCTCCCCGAATCGAGCGCGCAACCTCCCGATCGCGTGCTGAATGCTAATTGGCTGTCGAGTGTCTGTCTACATTCAAAACTAGGAACTGTTGGCGGCCATTTTCTGTCTCGGTAGAAGCGAGGCTGAAGAAGCAAGGGGAATAAGTGTGTAAAACATATAAAGGGGGCAGAGTGGAAATACTCTGACCCTCTAGAGGTGCTTAGGGGGTCCCAGAAGGACCCCTGGGGCACCCTTTTAAAAAAAAAAAAACAGTGAAATGCGCTCACAGTGCGCGCATTCTATCGCGTTGGGTACGCGTATCCACGGATTTTTTTTAAAAAAAGACAAGAAATCATTGGTTGAATGACTACTTTGTACACTGAAAGGTAGGGCGTATATTTCTATTTTTTAAAGGTATGATTCTTATTGGTTAACAAAAACAGATTGTAAGGAACACTATATATGATTAGCTGATATGTTGAAAAGTGAAGCACACTTCCTCTCTTGTGTAGGAACATTGCGTGCTGAACTTCTGACCTGTGTGCTTAGTGCAGTGTTCTATGACCTGTTTCTATGGTAACAGGCAGAAGGCAGATTGGGGGAAGGGTTGAAAAGTATTTCATTTGGAAAGGGTTGAAATGTTTAACCAATAGAAATGTGTGTTTGCTTTTGAATTTATGTGTGAAGGATTGTGATTTGATGTTTACATGTTTATGTGTGGAAAATGAAAGGGAAACTTTGCCATTCTTTGTTTTTGCTGAGAGGTGACAAGTGCAGAGATTCTGTATAAGAAAATCTGGTGTGTGACTGATATCTGGTGTGTGACTGATATACTTCTTAATCTACAAAACAACTTGAAAGGTGAGTTATTTAATTGTGGGGGATGTATGTAGACTATTTTGATTTTAATCAGACTAATGTATTTCTCCTGCTAAAGTGTAGGGAGCGCTTTTTTTCTCTACAATCTTATTGACAGTGTGTGTGCATGTAGAAACCATTCTGTGATAAGCATTTGTGTTTTTCATGTGTTTGCAGACAGATAACTGTGCTGTTTTTATATTTTGGTATAATTAGAAACCAGACATTGTTTATGAATTTGTGAAATGAGTTATGTTTCTATACTAAAATGTAGTACTCCTTCTAGATGAAAAAATGTGTTTTGGTGTAGTGCAAGGGATAGTGCTGTTTGTCTAGAATCACACAGTGAGTATGTGTGAATCTGGGAACCACTGTGAGAGAAGCATTTGTTGGTAACATCGTGTATTTGCTGACAGATAACTGTTTTAAAACCTGTCATGTTGTCAAGTTTTAGTAGCATTAGAAGCCAGTCTTTGCTTATGCATTGATAAAATAAGTCATGCTTTGACATTAATGTGCTGTACTTTAATATGTAGATTGTGTGTAGTCTCCTTACCCCTTGCACAGTAGTGAATGAGTTTTTGTAATCTGCTAGGGATAGTGTTGCTTGTCTAGAATCACACTGTGAGTCTGTGTGCATTTGGGAACCACTGTGAGAGAAATATTTGGTAACATAGTGTATTTGCTGACAGATAACTGTTTTAAAACCTGTCTTGTTGTCAAGTTTTAGTAGCATTAGAAGGCAGTTTTTGCTTATGCTTTGATTAAATGAGTGAGGCTTTGACACAAAAGTGCAGTCCTGAAATATGTAGATTGTGTGCAGTTCCCTTATCACTTCCACTGTAGTGAATGAGTTTTGGAAAACTCCTAGGGATAGTGGTGCTTGTCTAGAATCACACTGTGAGTCTGTGTGCATTTGGGAACCACTGTGAGAGAAGCATTTGGTAACATCGTGTATTTTCTGACAGATAACTTTTTTAAAACCTGTCATGTTGTCAAGTTTTAGTAGCATTAGAAGCCAGTCTTTGCTTATGCGTTGATTAAATGAGTTAGGCTTTGACACAAATGTGCAGTCCTGAAATATGTAGATTGTGTGCAGTTCCCTTACCACTTCCACAGTAGTGAATGATTTTTGGTAAACTCCTAGGTATAGTGGTTGTTGTCTAGAATCACACTGTGAGTCTGTGTGCATTTGGGAACCACTGTGAGAGAAGCATTTGGTAACATTGTGTATTTTCTGGCAGATAACTCTTTTAAAACCTGTCATGTTGTCAAGTTTTAGCAGCATTAGAAGCCAGTCTTTGCTTATGCGTTGATTAAATGAGTCATGCTTTGACACTAATGTGCTGTACTTAAATATGTAGATTGTGTGCAGTACCCTTACCTCTTCTATACTAGTGAATGAGTTTTGGTAAACTCCTAGGATAGTGTTGCTTGTCTAAAATCACACTGTGAGTCTGTGTGCATTTGGGTAAGGATTGTGATAGAAGCATTTGTTAACATCGTGTATTTGCTGACAGATAACTGTTTTAAAACCGGTCATGTTGTCAAGTTTTAGTAGTTTTAGAAGCTATTCTTTGCTTATGCATTGATAAAATGAGTCAGGGTTTGACACTAAAGTGCAGTACCATGTACTATTCTCTTCACTGTGCCAGAACTGAACATTCAAAAGTTTTGCCCAGGCACTGTCCTAGCAGTAGTCTGATGATTTAGTCAGTTTCCAAGTACTCATGTTGTGAACCATACATTACCACATAGACTGCTTCAAATGTCTATACAGTATGCATGCAGTCTTCTAACATACTATACACTTGTCTTTCACACCTTCAATTCCCTAGTCTGTATCCATACAGTCCAGCAAACATCCTGTCACTCCCTTTGCACTCCTCTAGTGACCCATTCAGTACCAAGTACTAATCCATTCACTGTGTCAAAAGCCAACTACTTATAAATTCACCCAAGCACTCTCCTTGCTGTACTCTAATCATCCCGTCAGTACCCAAGTACTCATGCAGTGAGCCAGGCCTTAGCACATAGACTGCTTCAAATGCCTATTCACTATGGATGCAGTCCTCTAATCACCAACACAGTTGTCTTTCACACCTTCAATTCCCCAATCAGTATTCATACACTTCTAGCAAACACCCTGTCACTCACCCATTGTGTCTCCTTATAGTACTGTAATCATTCAGTCAGTTAGCATGTAGTCTTTTAGTGAGGTAGGCTTTAGGGCATGAACTGCTTCAAAGTAGTATGCACTATGCATGTAGTGTTTTAACCATCGTCACACTTATGGTTCAGGGCTATAGTTACTCAGTCAGTTTTTATATAAAATGTCTTTGTACAGTAATGGAATAGTATAAATTTGAAAGCTATTAATATACCTTTATTTGTGATTCTTTTTTACAGATACTGTTTTTCAACGTAAAAATAGAGAAATCATGCCAGAAAAGAAACTCAGAAAGGACCAGGAGCAGGAGTGTTTCTCATCCGTTTGCACTCTTCTCGTGCAAGATTGTTCGGATGAAGGGTCCTTAGGTGTTTCATCATACTTGCTGTGCCGTACAAGTATTCTTGTTAGGATCCCCTCGCGACAGAACTCTTTTGCAAATCTTGCACGTGACCAAGGTGGCATTGGTCTTTGTTTGCCCCACGGGAAAAGTAAAACATTTCCAAACTTTGTTGGCGTGGTGCCTTCTCCAAACATGTATCCTCAGATTCAGTGAATATTTTAAAGCGGCAACATTTACCGTTTTTGTAAGTTAAACTTATAAAATTTTGTTAGCTGTAAGCATTTTATATATCTGTGATTTGTATCTTGTGGTATTTTGCTGAGAATAGCATGTTGTTGTTTTTTTAACAATCTTTCTGATTGTTTTTTATTTGCCCGCTGTTAAGTGATGAGTACGATTGAAATCACTATTTTTAGTGAAATTCAACATATTCTGAAAACAGCAAAAAAGGCAAACAAATTACTTTGTGGAAATTATGCTGTGTTGTAAAAAATGTATTATTACATGTTATAATTTTTTTTCCTTTTCTTTCTCAGAGACAAATTTTAAAATAAGCAATTTATATGAATTTGGATTGCAATGAAAATCTGAAAAAAAAGTATACCATTTTTTATTCCTATTACTGTGAAGGTAAGTTTAACTAAGTCTCAATATGCAGAATGAGGAGGTCTGCACGAAGCTACAAAGTTGAAACACGTTTCTAAAAACACTCTGTGTATACCTATGTAGTTTTTAAATCTGACCATAATCAGATATCATGTGACCTGCAAAAAAAGAGATTTGAGGGGTTCATAATATTTCCCATTGTACCTATTGAAGGACCACAATCATTTTACTCATTCTTTTTTGAACATCTTTGCAGACAAAACTGTGCTTACCTTCTATCATTCGCAAGGAATTTTAAAACCTGAAATATGTCACTTTTTGTAACATATTTATTGTGCAAGACACTCTTTCATATTTACAAAAAGAGGAAAAGGCACTCTGTGCACTTTTTATACTCCATGTAAATACAACCTCATTATGCATACCACTTTGCGTTGAAAGGGTGTTCTATAAATGTTGTTGTGCATGATTGCACTGAATACTCATAGAACAAGACACATGTCTAGATTTATCAGAAATGATAAATCTCGATATGTGTGTGAATGCTGCACCATTCTAAAACTGGTGTAGGAAAGCACAACAAGTAGAATTGTTTTCATTTCTCCACATTTTTATATCTTCAATGCATGCTACAATGCTCAGCATACTTTGAAAGAGAAAAATACCTTTACTGATTGTTTTTGTGCAGGAAGGTGTGTCTTCCTGCACAAAAACAAACAGCACATGACACAGATATCCTTGCACTATGGTGCAAGGGTGCCTGTGTCACCACATGGCTGCAGTTTAAGCAGCTGTTCAGAGAGAAGCATAGATTTGCAACATATTTATGTACATATGTTGCATCCCTGTGCTTCGGAAGTACTACAGCACACTGCAGTTAAAGAGGTTATTGTGTGAAACTGCAGCACTTCCTCATAGTTCTGAACTTATACATTCACCATACGCTACTAATGCATTCATTTAGTCAATTACATACTACACATACATTCATCTAAACTTTCACACACTAACAAAGAAATTTAGCTCTTTATTTAAACCAGGAAAGTTAGTTCTTACAAGAACTTTTTTTCTTCTTTTTTTTTTTCCTTCTTTTTTTTGGTTTTTCCAACAATTTTGTGATTTTTTTGGATATTTTGGAAAAAAACCAAAAAAAAAAACCAGGAGGAACCAAACAATGAACTTCAGGGAACAATAATAAAAACAAAGAAAAACCTAGCAAATGTGACTTTCTTGCCGGCGGCAGATCAGATCGATCGACTGCTCACCGTAGCACAAAGTCGCATTGCACTTAGTGCAGAGCACTTTTAAAAATTGAAATTGAGGACGGATGTCCAAGTTATGGGCTGATGGATGCACTCTTGAAGTGCTCGGCTGCGAGGAGGTGGAAGGCGCAGGAGCAGGAGTGTTTCTCATCCATTTACACTCTTCTTGTGCAAGATTGTTTGGATGAAAGGTCCTCAGGTGCTTCATCATACTAGCCGTGCCGCACGAGTATTTCTTGTTAGGATCCCCTCGCGACAGCACTCTTTTGCAAATCTTGCATGTGACCAAGGTGGCATTGGTCTTATTCTGCCCCTCGGGAAAAGTAAAAAATTTCCACACCACTGAAGAAAAACGTTCTTTGCGTGGTGCCTCCTCCAAAAATTAATCCTCAGATGTATGAGGAGATGCAGGTGATGCCTGCTGCCCTGAAGCCATTTTTAGTTGAAAAAAGTTAGAGCTAAGGGTAAACTTAGTCTAAAAAATCTTCTTCTCTGCAAAGAGATGCTCCTCCAAAGAAGGTCAAAGAAGAATGATTGAATTGGGTGGGGTCTTTCAATAGTTAGAACAGGAAGTGTAATGACCAATCAAATCTCTTTTTTTGCAGGTCACATGGGATCCGCGCACCCTGCGCATAGGCAGCACGCACACAGCGCGCATCCGCGAAATTGAATTTGTCTTCAATTAATATTCACATGAAATACATATATATTTGTTTTTTTAAATGTTAAATATTTCGCGGGATCCGCGAACCTACCGCGTCATAGACGCAGATGACGCAACGCGGAAGCACGTAAACGTCGCCTTACGTACATCGAACGTGTCGCGTATAGGCTAGGAGTCGCGTACCAGTCGCAATGCGATTGCGCACTAAACACGTACCCAATGCATACCATGCGCGGATGCTAACGCGTAAGGATCGAGAACGGTGCGCATAGGGTGCGCGGATCCAAAAACATGGGAAAAAAATATATAAAATAAAGGTTTGAACATATAGTTAAAGAAATATTTTTTTAAATATAAAAAAATATGTTTGAAAAACCCAATAAAAAAAAAATATTATTTTTTAAGTTTTTAAAAGAATTCATTAAAAACATACATTTATAAAAAATGGTGATAAAAAGAATTTCATAAAAACATTATTAATGTAATTGACACACTGAATTTGACAAATTATAGAAATCCAATGAAAATCATTAAACATGATATCTTTAGAGATAAGTTATAGATAGGAATTAGCATTTAAAAAACCTTTGAAATTCACTAAAAAAACATAGGTTTCATGCACGTTATAGTTAGGAATTGGCATTTAAAAAACCTTTGAAATTCACTGAAAAAACCATAGGTTTCAGGGGCGTTATAGTTAGGAATTAGCATTTAAAAAACCTTGCAAATTCACTTAAAAAACCATAGGTTTCACACATGTTATAGTTAGCTGGACATTTCACTCGTGAAAAACCATTGAAATTCCCCCGTTATAGTTAGTGCAGGCAACTATAACTCACGCGACCGCAATCCTCTGCTGATGACGTCAGATATTACATCACTGATGACATATGTGTCTTTCTGAAAAAAAAATATTTGTAATATATGTATAGCTAAAAATTAATGGAAGAAGACATGGGTAAATAAGTGTCTAAATACAGTGATGTAATATCTGACGTCATCAGCAGAGGATTGCGGTCGCATGAGTTATAGTTGCCTGCACTAACTATAACGGGGGAATTTCAATGGTTTTTCACGAGTGAAATGTCCAACTAACTATAACATGTGTGAAACCTATGGTTTTTTAAGTGAATTTGCAAGGTTTATTAAATGCTAATTCCTAACTATAACGTGTGTGAAACCTATGGTTTTTTCAGTGAATATATATATATATATATATATTATATATATATTATCACAGAAGCGATAACTAAAATATCTAGCAGGCCCAGAGATTCACTGCTGAATCCTGACACTTCCAAGAATCAGGAAAAAGTATCTGAAAATAGTACACCCAGATTAATCACTACCTTTAATCGACAAGAAAGAAAAATACGAGCTATTGTCAAACAGAATTGGCCAATCATACACACTGATGCAGTATTGGCACCTACATTAACTAAGGATCCCACCATAACTTTTAGGAAGGGTGTATCTATGAGAAATCAAATAGTCAGGAGCACTCCAGAGTCCAATTTGAAAAAGAAAAAAACTTGGCTACAAGCTAGACAGGGATTTTTCAAATGCTCTAGCTGCAGGGCGTGCAAATTTGGGCAAAACAAATCCAAATATAGTACTCCCTTCCAGGATGATGAGATAATTATCAAAGGCAACTACAATTGTAAGACTGAGTATGCTGTCTATGTTCTGACATGCACCTGTGGTTTACAATATGTGGGCAGCACTAGGCTGCAGGTGCATGTCAGAATTCTACAACATCTTAGAGCTATTGTCAACAATGACACAGCATACCCAGTTGCCAGACATTTTAAGGCATGCCATGATAACAACTTAAACTGCCTTAGGTACTATGTAATCGCAGCAGTACCACCTTTGCCGAAGGGAGGTAATAGGGAAAAACTCCTGCGCCAACTAGAATCACGTATGATTCTGGAACTTGACTGTAAAGCTCCAAGAGGTCTCAATAATACGGAGGATCTCCATAATTTCTTGTAATTAATCTCTATTTCTACCTCGTATACATTTTTACTTGCAGCTACAATATTTGTGCAGAATACATTTTATGCAGAAGGGATATACACTTATTTAGATGATATCTACAAGTGTATTTACATTCTTTTCCCTACACACATTGCAGAACCAACTTCAGGCAGTTATATTAACACATATATATTTTTTATCTATACTTTCACTTCTATTTTTTGGATAATTTCATTATTCGAGGAAAAAGAAAAAATCCATAGACATATGCACTTTAAGGTTTAGGCACCAGCACTTTACACAAAATAATTTAGGAACGGCTGTTCCTTTATTTGTTCTTGATTAGTAGCAATCATGCAGCTTTTTGCACATAGCCTTTGCACTTTATCATTCTGTGTACATTTATATCTTCTTGGAGTGAAACAACAATTTTTGTATACATTTAATCTCATGTCATAACATAAAAAAGTTTCATCTTGTAGCATTTGGCCCAACTCAGGATAATTTTTGACTATGTCCAACAGCATTAACGCAGCTATAAAACAGGACATATGCGAAATGAGTAATATATATCCCGAAGTTGAATACTTTCCCAATAGGCCATGTTTCTCTTTTCTGTATATAATAATTTTATTGGATTTTAGCACACCTGATTCTATTATACAAAGCAATGCATTTATGCAGATATACTATGTCTCAATAGAATTGTGGATCTATTTAGTATATAAGTCTTTGTCATATGTTTAGAAAAATATTTATATTTATATATCTATTTATTTATTTATATATTTATAGCATTGTACATGTTTACATGATGAATTTTATTTACATGATATACTCGGATTGTTGTGGAAACAGTAATACCAATAGTACACAGAGTTACGAATGTTTTTTATGTCTATGGTTTTTGAACGGCATCACATGATGCATCACATGATTGGGGAGGTGGCATTTGAAAATACAAAAGTGAAAGGGGACTAAAGTTCTTCCATATGTGATCAAGGGCACGGAGGTGCTCGAAACGCGTCATATAACGGCTTGAAAGAATAAAAACAACCTATTTTGCCACGTATTTTGGAGTCCGGGTCTCTCTTACCGCTGCAAAGGAAGTGCAAGCTTTGGGAGATCAAGTACACTTCTCATTTTGAACAACGGAACTGGGTTGATTCCGTGAACGGACCCCCTCCCTCGGAGCAGGCAGCCGCCCACAACCTGTGTTCTTCCGAGGCATCCTGAATGGATTTTTTCGGTGGCTGCCCCCTACCACAGCTGAGAAAAGTTGACGCCGACGAAGGTAATCGCCAGTGAGAGAGTCGGAGGACTCTCCTACGACGCTGCCATATCGGTGAGTTTTTCGAACAGCTGTCAGTGTAGGTTGGGAGGTGTGGTATAGGTTGTTGCCATTAGCCTAAACCAAAGAGGCTTGGCTTACGTAATTGCCGATTATGTCAGCGGAAGTAGTCCGGGAAAGAGAAGCTGCAGCTGAGGTTTTGTTCAGCAATGTGCCAAAAGTTTCTGCAACTGGTTCGGGATTGAGCAATGATGGCAGTCAAAACAATGACAGTGGAAGCGCTAAAAACCTATTAAGAAAATTGGAAAAATGCATGAAAAGCGAATTGACCAAATGGTGGGAAAATAAATCGCTCACAAAGTACCAGGAAGTGGGTCGTGTACCTCGAGGTCTAAGGATTTTATGAGCACCCAGTTTTGACAACCCGAACCCTCTGATGCTAAAGGAGTGGGGAGAAAGCAATCTTGCGGCATCCATGAACCTTGTATGTATTCTCATTAAATATGCTGAAATAGATCGGCTAGAATTGGTCAAAGAAATTGATAATATCAATGAACAGATCAACAAATTGGAACAAAATGAATATATAAGTAAGACGCGTAAAGAAATAAATGAACGTTTGAAGAAACAAGAAGAAAAAATCAAAAATAGAAAAATATTCAAGTTTGCACGCGACCTAGCCGACTATGAGAATGGCCAAATATATACATTTGCACGCAAATATGTTAACGCAAGAAAAATGAAATTAGACGCGAGAAGCAAACAAAATACTGACCCGATGGAAAGATGCCAATCTAATGATGCAAGGGCTTCAACAACAGCAGCAATGGATTCAGACTCACTGACCAGCGATACCGGTTCGGAAAGTGGAAGTCTTCATAATTCCAATGTTATAACAGAAGCAACTAGACTCAACTTGGGGGAAGAGGTCGATTTTTTAGCCCTAGAACGACGCAACACGTTGAGACCACGAAAACAGCAAACACACGACGAAATGTCAGACGGAGGGAAAGACGCAAAAAAACCAAATCAAAAGTCTACAAAAAAAAATATTGGCGCAAGTAGATGATATGGAAGATAATACTATCATTAATTTGTCCAATGTAAAATTTACAAAAGCAGAGAAACAAATACTAATGCTTGGTCTTTCATTCTGTCCATCTGAAGATTTTAATTATGCGCAAACGAGAATTGATTTGTTCTGTTTTATTAGGAAATTAAAACTCCAAAAATTCTTTGCCATTAAGAATGGATTGGCAACAAACAAAAATGAACAATTAAAATTGAAAACTACGAGCAATCTACAGACATCAGACATTTCGTCCCTATTAACAATACAGCAACTTTATGATGACAATGACAATCCATCATCTAATGTCTCTACACAGCAAAATTTACTGGATATGGGCATCTTACAACAAGGAGCAGGCAGTAGTCCTTTTAAGAATAAATCAACATTCATCCCCATGATGCCCAAGGATGCGATAGACATTTTTCATGAAAGGGTCACAGAAAATATAAAACAACTTTATCAAAAAGTAAAGCGGAAAAAACGAGACAAGAAATACAAAGAAATTGAATATGCAAGATTAATTAAGAAGATCCAAAGTAATCAAGAAATCGTGGTAATGCAATCAGACAAAGGTGGCAACATTGTGATCTGGCCTATTAATGATTACACAAGAGAAGCAATAGGACAACTTTCTGATTCAAGTTGCTATGAAAAATCGACCATACAGCAATACAACAAAGCAAAAGAAAACCTGTCAAAAAAACTACACCAATATAAAAGAGAAGGACTAATATCAATGGACGAGTTTAAGTACTTATGGGTGGAATATCCTAGAATGCCATCAATATATTTCATCCCCAAGACCCATAAAAATACAAATCCTATTCCAGGACGTCCAATAATCTCTGCCATAAACAGCATGGGAGAACATGTATCCCAGTATGTAGACTTTTTTTTGCAACCGATGGTTAAAGCACTACCGACATATGTTAAGGACACGGGAGATTTCTTAAATAAACTGAGCACTATCATATGGACCGACGATATGCTATTAATGACCCTGGACATAGAGTCCTTATATACATGTATCGAACATTGTTCAGGAATAGAAGCTATTTGTGAATTTTTGAAGACCAGACCAATAGAATGCCACAATCACAACAAAATTCTGATTGACTTGATCCAATGGTGTTTGAACAATAATTTCTTCATGTATGACAATCAAGTGTACAGGCAACTGAGAGGGGTGGCGATGGGAGCTTGCTTCTCCCCCAGCTATGCCTGTTTGATGGTTGGTTGGTGGGAGGAGCTGGCTCTTGGGGCCACCCACTCAGGCCTTCTGGATAAACGTGTCAAACATTTTTTCAGATACATAGACGATGTGTTCATTGTGTGGCAGGGTGATGTGGAGAGTGCAAACATTTTTGTTAATTCCATGAATATTAACGATGCCAATTTGAAATTTACATCCCACATTGACAAAGAAAGTGTAGATTTCTTAGATGTAAAAGTATACATAAAAAATGGGAGTATTGCAACTACATTGCACAGGAAAAAATTGGCAGGGAATTCTACACTCCATGCAAATAGCGCACACCCACACCACCTGATTAAGAGTATCCCCTATGGGGAATTTCTTCGCCTCAAACGAATATGCAGCACCAAGGAAGATCTGGATGTGTGCATAAAAGACTCAGCAATGCGATTCAGGAGTAGAGGCTACAGTGAGAACATTATCACAGAAGCGATAACTAAAATATCTAGCAGGCCCAGAGATTCACTGCTGAATCCTGACACTTCCAAGAATCAGGAAAAAGTATCTGAAAATAGTACACCCAGATTAATCACTACCTTTAATCGACAAGAAAGAAAAATACGAGCTATTGTCAAACAGAATTGGCCAATCATACACACTGATGCAGTATTGGCACCTACATTAACTAAGGATCCCACCATAACTTTTAGGAAGGGTGTATCTATGAGAAATCAAATAGTCAGGAGCACTCCAGAGTCCAATTTGAAAAAGAAAAAAACTTGGCTACAAGCTAGACAGGGATTTTTCAAATGCTCTAGCTGCAGGGCGTGCAAATTTGGGCAAAACAAATCCAAATATAGTACTCCCTTCCAGGATGATGAGATAATTATTAAAGGCAACTACAATTGTAAGACTGAGTATGCTGTCTATGTTCTGACATGCACCTGTGGTTTACAATATGTGGGCAGCACTAGGCTGCAGGTGCATGTCAGAATTCTACAACATCTTAGAGCTATTGTCAACAATGACACAGCATACCCAGTTGCCAGACATTTTAAGGCATGCCATGATAACAACTTAAACTGCCTTAGGTACTATGTAATCGCAGCAGTACCACCTTTGCCGAAGGGAGGTAATAGGGAAAAACTCCTGCGCCAACTAGAATCACGTATGATTCTGGAACTTGACTGTAAAGCTCCAAGAGGTCTCAATAATACGGAGGATCTCCATAATTTCTTGTAATTAATCTCTATTTCTACCTCGTATACATTTTTACTTGCAGCTACAATATTTGTGCAGAATACATTTTATGCAGAAGGGATATACACTTATTTAGATGATATCTACAAGTGTATTTACATTCTTTTCCCTACACACATTGCAGAACCGACTTCAGGCAGTTATATTAACACATATATATTTTTTATCTATACTTTCACTTCTATTTTTTGGATAATTTCATTATTCGAGGAAAAAGAAAAAATCCATAGACATATGCACTTTAAGGTTTAGGCACCAGCACTTTACACAAAATAATTTAGGAACGGCTGTTCCTTTATTTGTTCTTGATTAGTAGCAATCATGCAGCTTTTTGCACATAGCCTTTGCACTTTATCATTCTGTGTACATTTATATCTTCTTGGAGTGAAACAACAATTTTTGTATACATTTAATCTCATGTCATAACATAAAAAAGTTTCATCTTGTAGCATTTGGCCCAACTCAGGATAATTTTTGACTATGTCCAACAGCATTAACGCAGCTATAAAACAGGACATATGCGAAATGAGTAATATATATCCCGAAGTTGAATACTTTCCCAATAGGCCATGTTTCTCTTTTCTGTATATAATAATTTTATTGGATTTTAGCACATCTGATTCTATTATACAAAGCAATGCATTTATGCAGATATACTATGTCTCAATAGAATTGTGGATCTATTTTGTATATAAGTCTTTGTCATATGTTTAGAAAAATATTTATATTTATATATCTATTTATTTATTTATATATTTATAGCATTGTACATGTTTACATGATGAATTTTATTTACATGATATACTCGGATTGTTGTGGAAACAGTAATACCAATAGTACACAGAGTTACGAATGTTTTTTATGTCTATGGTTTTTGAACGGCATCACATGATGCATCACATGATTGGGGAGGTGGCATTTGAAAATACAAAAGTGAAAGGGGACTAAAGTTCTTCCATATGTGATCAAGGGCACGGAGGTGCTCGAAACGCGTCATATAACGGCTTGAAAGAATAAAAACAACCTATTTTGCCACGTATTTTGGAGTCCGGGTCTCTCTTACCGCTGCAAAGGAAGTGCAAGCTTTGGGAGATCAAGTACACTTCTCATATATATATATATATATATATATATATATATATATATATATATATATATATTACCTACTGGCGGTCGCCAGTAGGTAGTTATAGTTAGGACCCTGTTTCCATAGGAAATCCGCAACATTCTATTTGGAATAACTTTGGCGCCGGTCGACGAATCCTCGCGAAATTTTCAAAATAGGTGGGGCGCTACGCTCCGCTCCTACCCTGAAAGTCTCGGGGGGATTCGTCAAGCGGGGGCTGAGAAAAAAGGGGGGTCCCAAAACGCGTTTTCCCCATGCATTTTTCCATAGGACCTTTAGACACAGCTACAGCCTGAACGGCTGAACAGAGTTACTTGAGATTTGGCAGAGAGGTAGCCATAAGTTCAAGGAAGTGCCTTTTGCAGGTCTGGTGTACATCTGTTCAGTATTTCCTGAGAAAATAGCATTTAAAAGCATATATATATGTGGGCGGAGCCTAGCCACACATCTCATCCTGAGATCTGATTGGCTGTCAGCACTTCATCCAAGAAGTGTTGGCAGCCATCTTGGGACCAATATACATGATAGCACCTCATTAAAAAGCATTGCAGTTAATAGAAGGTTTTAAGACTTTAGTTACATTATAAATCATTTGTTGATGGTACCATACTCATTTTAGGAATTGTGGTATGTTCTAAGGTGATTTCACCATGTGAAAAAGCCTTCTGCTGGGATATCATGATTGAGAGAAAAATATTTTCTCATGCTTTTACCACAGAGGTTTGGAAGGTGATCTATAAGCTAAACTGAGAGCTTATTTTCTGTAAATTCACATTATCTTTCTCAGTCATGTGAGAATGAAGTCTGACATTCTCAGTAAAACATGTACATCCAACAAGGGCAGAGACTGTCAGTTGATTCCTTTGTGTTCTACTGCAGCTTCCCAGAGTGTTCCAAAGAACTACTAGAGCGCTAACCGTCCTACTTATGATAAACGTATGGCACACCTGAAGCCATCTTGCTTGGATTAAAGTGGTAACTCTT
The DNA here is from genome assembly GCF_964204655.1 of Triturus cristatus. Lineage (NCBI taxonomy): Eukaryota > Metazoa > Chordata > Amphibia > Caudata > Salamandridae > Triturus > Triturus cristatus. The sequence goes on along the minus strand of NC_140592.1, from coordinate 503,478,753 downwards.
AAAACATTTAATTTAAAAAGGAACAAAATGAGGGGGTTCATTTTTCCATAAAAAGTATGATTAGTGCTGCAGAAAGAGAAATTAGGGCACATTTTGAGTGACTTCTCAAATCCTCTTCTATTTCATTAAAAACATCTGACATGCAGACTGAAACATGCACTTTCAATACCAGCAGCAGTTTTCCCTGGTGAGCAGTAGCTTTACTACAGTGATCTAATGGCAAATGTGTGACACATCTGAATGCCTTCTTGATGGAATCAAAGTAAAAAAACTGAAAGTATTTCCTACTGAGGAGACTGCAGTAAATGAGGAAATTAGGAAACTTCATAACAAATAAGTCTCCCAAGATGGCCACCAGAGACAAAAGAGCCCAAATGTAGCCCAAATGTCACCCAGATGTAGCCCAAGTATAGCCCAATGACAGAATGTCCAAGAATGTTCTTAAAAACAACTAGAGCGCTTACTGTCTTCATTATGACAAAAGTATGGCACACCTGAAGCCATCTTGATTGGAATAAACTGGTAACACTTAAAACATTTAATTTAAAAAGGAACACAATGAGGGGGTTCATTTTGCCATAGAAATTATGATTAATGCTGAAGAAAGACAATGAGGGCACATTTTGAGTGACTTCTCAAATCCTCTTCTATTTCATTAAAAAATTCTGACATGCAGACTGAAACATGCACTTTTAATACCAGGAGCAGACTTCCATGGTGTACAGTAGTTTTACTACAGTGATCTAATGAGCAACTAGAGTGCTAACATTCAGAATGTATGGCAAATGTGTGACATATCTGAATACCTTCATGATGGAATCAAAGTAAAAAACTGAAAGCATTTCCTACTGAGGAGACTGCAGTACATGAGGAAATTAGGAAACTTCATAAGAAATAAATCTCCCAAGATGGCCACCGGAGACAAAAGAGCCCAAATGTAGCCCAAAATCACCCAGATATAGCCCAAATATAGCCCAATGACAGAAGTGTGCAAAACACTTATTATTTTGTGTTTTTGCAGTGTTATATAGTGCAGACTTGTCAGGTATTGGAGTGCTTTACATGAGCATTGGTTACATCACACAAGAACACATTCATTTTGGTTGTAGACATGGGGAGACTAAGTGATTTGACCAGAATCACAGAATGTCGAGCTGAAGCAGAAACTTCAACCTGGTTCCCCAGTTGCAAAGTCTGCAGTTCTGGAAGTAACACCACATCCTCTCCCCTAAGTGCAACATTTAATCAAGTGGTCAACTGGATAAAAAAACATAAAGATAACAAATAATTTAAAAGTGCTTTGTCGCTATTTGAAAACTCAGAAAATATGTCCTTATTTTAGTCTTTTAGAGCACTAACCATAATTTTGATGCCAATAAGACCCTCTCATATATGTAATTTCTAAAGGAAATGCTCTAGGTATTACAGTTTTGATTACATCAAGATGATGTCAGGCGTTCCACACTTTTGTAATAAATATAGAATGTTAGCAATCTAGTTGTTCATTAGGATACTGTTGAGAGGCAGAGGCCAGGGGCACGGACTCTGAAAATTGAAGGCAGGTAGGAGGGTGCAAAGGCAACAATTTAACCACACTGAGCAGGCAGGAAGGGCCATGGAAGCACAACAGACTATGGAGGGCAGTGGAAAGGGGGGCAGGGGCAACAAACCAACAATACAGGACTTGCAAGAGAGGCTGTTGGAGGGAAGATCTATTACGGGTCAAGGAAGCTAGGGGCGGTCCCCAGAGCCCCAGGAGCCACCACAGAACTGAGCAGGAGAGTGAGTCAGGGACAAAAGGGGCACCTTAATTTGAGCCGGGGTGCCTAGGAACGCTTGCTCCAAAAATGAAGAAAACAGACATATGAGACATGGAATTGGAGGCAGAATACAATGGCAGTTTAATGAGAAGATGCAACTTCAAAGAAACCGCAGAATAGAAACATAAAGTACAAAATACAGAATCCAGATAATCATACAGCTGTCATGATATTCTCTGTATCTCAATTAATGTACTGACAGAGAGAGAGAGAAAACACATCTATAAATGCATCATGAGAAACAAGTTACACCAAGGAAAATGTTACCTAGGAACACTCACGTTTACTCTTAGAGCAAGCATTCCTGCAATTACAATACAAAATCTTTTAAATGCAAAAGTAAAGAGAACAATGGTTAAACATAACATGACATTTCATATAGGTAAAATAGAATAAGATACTTCAAGCAAAGCAGAGCAAGACATTTTAAGCAAAGGAAGACAAGAGCTCCCAGCTCTTGGGGAAAACCTGCACAGCCTGTTAACCTACATACAGACGGCGAGGTAGTCCGTCGATATCTGTGGGTGCTCCCTTTTTATATCATTTTGTGGGCTCCTTTGCACGCTACATCTACCTACGTATGCTACCCAAAAGCTTCGTCTGCAGATTTTACCAGACATTTCGTCATTTACCCACTTAATGCTGACAATGGACTGGGTGAAAAGGTCAGTCTCTCAGGCCAATCGTTTATCGTAAGTTCCATAGAGCAAGCAGAAAATAATGGGTATTGTACGGGAATTCAATATATTCATGTATAAAATCTCCTCAGTTCTCCTAACTTGACGCTCTGCGGTTGCCACTTCCTTAAAAGCGGGAAACCTGCCCAGGAAGCAAGTACCAGTCCAGGATGCAGCCTACTGTACGTCGACAGCTTCAGGGGGATGTTGAACTTTGATACCGAGCACGGAGCACTCGGGTAGGGTGGGGGCTACTAGTTTAGAGCAGAAGGCCTCGCAGACCTGCCTTCAGACTGCTATACACTAAAATTGCAGAGCTATGGTCAATTTAACAAAGAGGCCTACATATTGAACAGAAGGGCCTACACAGGGGTTTTATGCTGGCTGAGTGGTAAGGATGTCTCAGGATAATTATATAGCAACACAGGACCCGCTGGTCAATTTAATACGGCCTACAAATGCGGCTGGCAGGGCAAGGACAAGGGTCTCATACTTCAGGTGTGGACAGAACGGGCCAGGGGCCCCCTGTGATACAAAATCTACCCTCCTTCAAGGCTGTGGCAATGTAATAGACCATTGTGGGCAGAAGGAAGAGGGAATGGTAGTACAACCATACATGCCAACAGACCCGATTCAGCCAGGAAACGTCCAATGTTTTTAAGCTCAAATGGGCTTTATTTGATCTGTCTCCTGTCTACAATATCCTCTTTTTCAATGTAACTCAAAGGGGAAAATCAATACCCCAGTTTTTTTCAAAATCTCCCTCTTACCAAGTTCAAAATGTTCGCAAGTATGGTACATTTGATCATGGAAGGAAATGGGATAGGGACATGGACTTGGATAACAGAGGACAGGAGGGACATGGAGAGGTGCACCAAACTGACCCTGCAGGGCAGGCATCAGGGTTTGCAGCAGCACAATACACCACACAGGGCATGCAGGACGGGAGTGCAGCACAACAATCCATAGAAAGCAAGAGGGAGGGGACAGGACCATGCACATGGACAACAGAGAACAGAGGGGCAAGAGGCAATGGTAGCTAGCTGACCATAATGGACAGACAGGAGAGAAAGCTGCAGCATAACAGACCATAAAGGGCAGGAGGGACGGATCAGGGGCATTACAATGGAACAGACAAGCCAGGAGGGAGGGAGTAGGGGTCTGCTCATGTAAACAGAGGGCTGGGGGCAAGGGGGCAGGGCAGGAGCAGCAAGATAGCCATGGAGGTCAGGCAGGATGGGCACTAGAAGCAAGGCACACCATGAAGAGTAACAGTGAGACTGTGATGGCATACACACAGACCATGGAGGGAAGGTGGGAGGGGGTCAGGGGCAGCTAACTGACCACACAGGGAAGGTGGGAGGGGCCATGGCAGCACAGAAGACCATGCATGGCAAGCAGGAGGGTTAGTGGCAGCACAATGGCTATGATGGGCAAGAAGGAGGGTGCAGGGGCATGCACAAAGGACGATGGAGGATAGAAGGGAGGGTCAGGACCTGTGCACAGACAAGAAAGATCAGGGGAAGGGGCCTCACAACAGACCACACGGGGCAGGCAGGAGGAGCAGTTGCAGCACAACAGACCAGGGAGGGCAGAAGGGTGTGGCAGTACAATGGACCAAGTAGGAGAGGAGGAAGAGGATAGGGGCATGGCATGTGGACAGGCAGGGTGGAGGTGGCAGGGACAGGTTACAGTCATCTGACAATGCTAGGCAGGTGAGAGGGGAGTGGCAGCTCAACAGAACACTAAGAGTAGATAGGAGTGGCAGGTCCATGGGACATGGTGGGCAAAAAGGATGGAGCAGGGGCATGCACAAAGACATCGGAGGGCAGGGGGAAGGAGAATAGGGGCAGCAAGCTAAGCACAGAGTTTAAGCAGGAGGTCAATGATGGGGCATAGAATTTGGCAATGGAGGGCAGGAGGACTGGACTGGTACATCATACTAAATTGAGGGCAGTGGCAGCACATCAGACCATGCATGGCAGGAGGGAGGAGGCTAGTCCATGGATTCACACAACAGAGGATAGGGAGGAGGGGGATGGGGCAGCAAGCTAACTGTTCAGAGAAGGCGGGTATTAGGAACGTTATTGTTTTTAAAACATTGTGTCTGTGCGAACTACTTAAAATATGAACAAGTATGCAGCATAATCTCACTTTTATTCAGGAAGAAGAGGACGTTTGTGACTGTGACTCCGGGCTCACTTTGCAGAAACACCCCCTGACCCTCCACCCCCTATCGCAAAATGTAATGCCCGTGAAAAGGGTAGGTGAACACAGTGTTATATAGAACATAGTCCTGAGAGCACGATTGAAAATGAAAACTAGATATAGTGTATGGTATAAACTATGCACCAAAAAGTGTGATATAAGATGAACCAGGCGTGAAATATAATATGCAATACATTGTGCGCAATGACAGATTCATTGGAGAGCGCGAGATAGCACAGGCACTAGCGCGTGCTATGCGATATGCGCCTTGGAGTGTAATATGCACAGGGCAGTGTTGTGTAACCTAACTAGTCTCTAAAGTTGTAATATAAAATATGTGCTGGGGAGTGTAATGTTGCATATTCACTGTGACAAAGATATGGATCCCAGATTGTAATATGTATGGCATAGCACTGTGCGTTATAACATAGGCATCGAGGAAGGCACGTTAGATGGGGCAATATAACCCGTGCGAAGACAAGTGTGGCATGACATATTCACGGGGTGGTGTTACAGTGCACATGGGCTAGAGAGTGTCATAACATATGCACTAGCTAGTGGAATACAACACAGAGGTGTGTGGCACTCGGCAGGCAATGGTTGGTGTAACACAGCATTGGGCTCTGTCAGGAGCACGCTGTGACTCTCAAGTGATGTTCGTCCCCTTTCCAGAGAGTAAAATAAAAAGTATTACACATCCGGCAGTGGATGTGTGTTTTATTAACCGTGAGGGGGGTTTCTTGCATAGTTTTGGTCGAGATTTTGTCGAATCCCCTTTGAATGGCTTGGTGTGCATGTGTATTAAATGTGCCCGTCAATAGCTTCCCATGTTTGTATAAATAAACGACAAGGGTGTCTACCGAGATTAGGCACGGTAGGGCATCAGACATGTCAGAGCTTCACTAGTGGTGTAAATACATTCCACGTGGATTCATTGCATGCATAGTCGCCTTTTAATGAATATCACGCAAATCGTCATGGTGATAGGTACGTACGGTTTGTCCAGCATGTCCTAGGTGTGTCTATAAATATATATTTTTTTAAAATAATAAAAAACAGTGGCCAGCCCTGGGGATTGGGGTCAAAAAAATATAATTAGGAGACAGGCCCTGGGGGATGGGGTCATCAGGGCCAATAAATTAGAATAAGAAGGGGAACCACACAGCCCCCCTTCTTAAAAAATTCAAATAAATAAAAGACTGGCATCGTGCCGGAGGCCATGCCCCCTCCGTGCAGCACTCTGCAAACGCGCCCCCAACAGGCATCACCAGTATGCGTCAGGGAGCTGCGCTGCAGACAGGTGTTCTGAGGCCAAGCCCCTTTTTCCACCTCTCTGCAATGCAGCTCTGTGGCGCTTACTGGAGGTACCTAGTGGTCTAGTGTGACCCTAGGGACCCTTAGGATTCAAGGGAACTTAATCTCTCAACTTAGAACAGCCACAGGGCGCGTTTACACAGTGGTGAAGGGAGGGGACGGGGCCTAAGGTGACGTGTGCAAACATGCACTATGGCACGTTTTAAATTGGGGATATAATTTCCCTTCAATACTGAGGGCCCCTGGGGGCTAACTAGCCCACCAAGTGCTTCCAGTAAGTGCCACTGAGCTGCATTGCAGAGAGGTGGTCCAGGCCGTGCCACTTTTTACACCTCTCTGCAACGCAGCTCTGTGGCACTTACTGGAGGTACCTAGTGGGCTAGTTGGACCCTAGGGACCCTCAGGATTCAAATGAACTTAATCTCCCAACTAAAAACGGACACAGGGTGTGTTTACACAGTGGTGAAGGGAGGGGACGGGACCTGAGTTAACGTGTGCAAAAACGCCCTGTGGCCTGTTTTAAGAGGTAGTTTTAATCCCCATGCCCTATTATATACTAGGGGCTTACAGAGGAGGTCAGGCTAATCACAGGGGGACCCCAACACATAATGTTCCCTAGTGTATGTAGGTGTTTTCACTGTATTCTAAGTGTCTTTTAACAGAGCACTGGCTCTAGGACTGGTTAGTCAGACTCAGTTACCACCAGTATCCATCTGAAAAAGTTGAGGGTACAGGATGATTTTGCAACAAGGCTTCTTTCTGATCTTCTTTTTGTTCTTTCTGCACGTTATCCTTCTTCCTGCACTTATCTTCGTATTTGAGGACTCCTGTTGCTTCTTTCTGCACTTCTTTTGTTTCTTTCTGTGCATTTTTTCTTCTTTCTTCACATGTCCTATCTCTGTAGGCATAGTTAGAAATTAGCATTTAAAAAACCTTTGAAATTCACAGAAAAAACCATAGGTTTCAGGCACGTTATAGTTAGGAATTAGCATTTAAAAAACCTCAGAAATTCACTGAATAAACCATAGGTTTCAGGGGTGTTATAGTTAGCTGGACTTTTCACTTGTACAAAACCATTGAAATTCCCCCGTTATAGTTAGTTCAGCTAACTATAACTCGCGCGCCCGCAATGCACTGCTGATGACGTCACATATTACATCACTCATGACATGGTCAGTGACATCACTCATGACATCACTGATGACATCTCAAATGACATCACTGATGACATCACTGATGGCATCATCCTTGTGATAGAGTGGCAGACCTCCTCTCACCCTAATATAACCTTTGATACACACATTCAAAAATAGAGATTAAAATTTTCAAAATAATGGACATACCAATACCAGTTACAACAACCTCTTCGGTAATTCTAAGATCCACATACACATCCACTCATTCACCAACAGTCCTATACAGTCACTCATACATGTACTCACTCATCATATGTACTCATACACTTATACATCCTGTTACACAATGCCACTCATCCATAGAGTTACTCACACACATAGTCACTCATGCTAATAAAGAATCAAACATACATTTACTTGCATATACAGTTATACACACACCACCACACTTACTTCTACGGAAACTTACACATACTTAGTCTTTTAAACAATCACTTATAGAAACACATACTTATTCATACAGGAACTCTTTCAATATCTCACTCTAACATATACTCACTTATATACACCAATAGTTACAAATACTAGTTTAAAACATATGTAGTTACTCATAAAGACACTATTGAGGCAGTCATTCACTCACTAACACACCCATACACACACTCATCCACCCATACAGTCCTGCACCCATGCTGTGTTCAACACATACAAACAGTGAGTCACTCATTCATGCACCTATGCACTACGTAATACCCCCCACCGAACCATGCAGACCCTCAGACTGATACTCAAAAAACCAACTAATAACCTATATAGACACCCATGTAGCTACTCACCAACCCATGCAGCCACTTATACACAAAGTGAGAGACTGATACAGATATTTACATATTTAAACATTACTCACTAAGCCATGTATTCACTATGATACACTTAATCAGTCAGTTACACAATCAATTTTTCAAAAACAAATCATCCATTTAGACACTTATATACCCATTTATTCTTCCATCGACCTTGAGATATACATATATAAAACATATTTAATTTTCAGAAAAACACACATTCACTGGATGATGTCATCAGTGATGTCATCAGTGATGTCATTTGAGATGTCATCAGTGATGTCATGAGTGATGTCACTGACCATGTCATGAGTGATATAATATGTGACGTCATCAGCAGTGCATTGCGGGCGCGCGAGTTATAGTTAGCTGAACTAACTATAACGGGGGAATTTCAATGGTTTTGTACAAGTGAAAAGTCCAGCTAACTATAACACCCCTGAAACCTATGGTTTTTTCAGTGAATATATATATATATATATATATATATATATATATGAGGCTCCATGGGGATGTCCAGAAACGAACAGCACTCGGACACAGAACAGCTTTTTCCCCAATCAAGCTTTATTCAAGGTATGGACAGTCACTCTCACCAGTCATTAAAGCCTTTGTCTGCACCCGACGCGTTTCGAGAGGATCTCTTTTTCAAGGGTGATGTGGACAAAGAGCGCATGTGCGCCTGCAGCTTCCTTTTCAGCGATATCGCACACCATTGATTGGTCCCTCTGTATGAGAAGTGCGTTGCTTTCTGGGAGCTGTAGTGCGTGATTTCTTCCCTTAATGGATGCGCTCCAAATTTCAGGCGAATTCTAGGCTCTCACACGAGCCATTGGGGGGAGCAGTAGTCCTTGATCCTAATTCTGTGTCCCGCTTCGTGAGCTTGGTGTATCCAGTGCTCCGCGGCCCCCTGTTATCGGGGTGGTGCGCGTTCAGCGGCAGGACGGCCGCTATAGATATGAGGCTCCATGGGGATGTCCAGAAACGAACAGCACTCAGACACAGAACAGCTTTTTCCCCAATCAAGCTTTATTCAAGGTATGGACAGTCACTCTCACCAGTCATTAAAGCCTTTGTCTGCACCCGACGCGTTTCGAGAGGATCTCTTTTTCAAGGGTGATGTGGACAAAGAGCGCATGTGCGCCTGCAGCTTCCTTTTCAGCGATATCGCACACCATTGATTGGTCCCTCTGTATGAGAAGTGCGTTGCTTTCTGGGAGCTGTAGTGCGTGATTTCTTCCCTTAATGGATGCGCTCCAAATTTCAGGCGAATTCTAGGCTCTCACACGAGCCATTGGGGGGAGCAGTAGTCCTTGATCCTAATTCTGTGTCCCGCTTCATGAGCTTGGTGTATCCAGTGCTCCGCGGCCCCCTGTTATCGGGGTGGTGCGCGTTCAGCAGCAGGACGGCCGCTATAGATATGAGGCTCCATGGGGATGTCCAGAAACGAACAGCACTCGGACACAGAACAGCTTTTTCCCCAATCAAGCTTTATTCAAGGTATGGACAGTCACTCTCACCAGTCATTAAAGCCTTTGTCTGCACCCGACGCGTTTCGAGAGGATCTCTTTTTCAAGGGTGATGTGGACAAAGAGCGTATGTGCGCCTGCAGCTTCCTTTTCAGCGATATCGCACACCATTGATTGGTCCCTCTGTATGAGAAGTGCGTTGCTTTCTGGGAGCTGTAGTGCGTGATTTCTTCCCTTAATGGATGCGCTCCAAATTTCAGGCGAATTCTAGGCTCTCACACGAGCCATTGGGGGGAGCAGTAGTCCTTGATCCTAATTCTGTGTCCCGCTTCGTGAGCTTGGTGTATCCAGTGCTCCGCGGCCCCCTGTTATCGGGGTGGTGCGCGTTCAGCGGCAGGACGGCCGCTATAGATATGAGGCTCCATGGGGATGTCCAGAAACGAACAGCACTCGGACACAGAACAGCTTTTTCCCCAATCAAGCTTTATTCAAGGTATGGACAGTCACTCTCACCAGTCATTAAAAGCCTTTGTCTGCACCCGACGCGTTTCGAGAGGATCTCTTTTTCAAGGGTGATGTGGACAAAGAGCGCATATGCGCCTGCAGCTTCCTTTTCAGCGATATCGCACACCATTGATTGGTCCCTCTGTATGAGAAGTGCGTTGCTTTCTGGGAGCTGTAGTGCGTGATTTCTTCCCTTAATGGATGCGCTCCAAATTTCAGGTGAATTCTAGGCTCTCACACGAGCCATTGGGGGGAGCAGTAGTCCTTGATCCTAATTCTGTGTCCCGCTTCGTGAGCTTGGTGTATCCAGTGCTCCGCGGCCCCCTGTTATCGGGGTGGTGCGCGTTCAGCGGCAGGACGGCCGCTATAGATATGAGGCTCAATGGGGATGTCCAGAAACGAACAGCACTCGGACACAGAACAGCTTTTTCCCCAATCAAGCTTTATTCAAGGTATGGACAGTCACTCTCACCAGTCATTAAAGCCTTTGTCTGCACCCGACGCGTTTCGAGAGGATCTCTTTTTCAAGGGTGATGTGGACAAAGAGCGCATGTGCGCCTGCAGCTTCCTTTTCAGCGATATCGCACACCATTGATTGGTCCCTCCCTTGATCCTTGAGCTTGATTGGGGAAAAAGCTGTTCTGTGTCCGAGTGCTGTTCGTTTCTGGACATCCCCATGGAGCCTCATATCTATAGCGGCCGTCCTGCCGCTGAACGCGCACCACCCCGATAACAGGGGGCCGCGGAGCACTGGATACACCAAGCTCACGAAGCGGGACACAGAATTAGGATCAAGGACTACTGCTCCCCCCAATGGCTCGTGTGAGAGCCTAGAATTCGCCTGCAATTTGGAGCGCATCCATTAAGGGAAGAAATCACGCACTACAGCTCCCAGAAAGCAACGCACTTCTCATACAGAGGGACCAATCAATGGTGTGCGATATCGCTGAAAAGGAAGCTGCAGGCGCACATGCGCTCTTTGTCCACATCACCCTTGAAAAAGAGATCCTCTCGAAACGCGTCGGGTGCAGACAAAGGCTTTAATGACTGGTGAGAGTGACTGTCCATACCTTGAATAAAGCTTGATTGGGGAAAAAGCTGTTCTGTGTCCGAGTGCTGTTCGTTTCTGGACATCCCCATGGAGCCTCATATCTATAGCGGCCGTCCTGCCGCTGAACGCGCACCACCCCGATAACAGGGGGCCGCGGAGCACTGGATACACCAAGCTCACGAAGCGGGACACAGAATTAGGATCAAGGACTACTGCTCCCCCCAATGGCTCGTGTGAGAGCCTAGAATTCGCCTGAAATTTGGAGCGCATCCATTAAGGGAAGAAATCACGCACTACAGCTCCCAGAAAGCAACGCACTTCTCATACAGAGGGACCAATCAATGGTGTGCGATATCGCTGAAAAGGAAGCTGCAGGCGCACATGCGCTCTTTGTCCACATCACCCTTGAAAAAGAGATCCTCTCGAAACGCGTCGGGTGCAGACAAAGGCTTTAATGACTGGTGAGAGTGACTGTCCATACCTTGAATAAAGCTTGATTGGGGAAAAAGCTGTTCTGTGTCCGAGTGCTGTTCGTTTCTGGACATCCCCATGGAGCCTCATATCTATAGCGGCCGTCCTGCCGCTGAACGCGCACCACCCCGATAACAGGGGGCCGCGGAGCACTGGATACACCAAGCTCACGAAGCGGGACACAGAATTAGGATCAAGGACTACTGCTCCCCCCAATGGCTCGTGTGAGAGCCTAGAATTCGCCTGAAATTTGGAGCGCATCCATTAAGGGAAGAAATCACGCACTACAGCTCCCAGAAAGCAACGCACTTCTCATACAGAGGGACCAATCAATGGTGTGCGATATCGCTGAAAAGGAAGCTGCAGGCGCACATGCGCTCTTTGTCCACATCACCCTTGAAAAAGAGATCCTCTCGAAACGCGTCGGGTGCAGACAAAGGCTTTAATGACTGGTGAGAGTGACTGTCCATACCTTGAATAAAGCTTGATTGGGGAAAAAGCTGTTCTGTGTCCGAGTGCTGTTCGTTTCTGGACATCCCCATGGAGCCTCATATATATATATATACCCATTGAGGAAAAACTAAAGAAATATGAGAAATTGAAAATTGAAATGGCATGAGATCTCAAAGTGGTGTGAAGCGACCTCACTACAAAATTACGTTGACCAAGACATGGTGCCCAGGGGACTTAGAACTTTAGCCACGCCCACTTACGAGCTACCAAATCCCAAAATGTTGGAGGAATGGTCAATGAATTCTGCACAGAGTTCAAGGAGGATGCTGGAGATCCTAATCAAATATGCATGGTTGGATCGCGAGGCTTTATTTGAAGAAACAAAAGAAGCCATGGACTACTTCAGTAAGAACATGGAATCAGAACTGTTGAATAAATCGTTAACAACTATTAACGACCATCTCAAGAGGCATGAGGAGGATATAATGGCACGCAAACAGAGAAAGTTGAATCAAGACTACAATGACTATGACAGTAGTAGGATATTGACCTTTAGCCACAAATATGATCACCTGTATAAACAGGGACCGAGTGAAGTGACAATCACCAACACAACCAGTGAAATCACAACTAATGAGCTGACAACCACAAGTGAAAGCGAGTCTGATGTATCCACTCACAGCACCATACCTGAGCAACGCTCAACTCGTCAACTTACTTTTTCAGACGAGTATTGGACTCTGAGACGGGGTCAGCAGATAATGATGGAAACACCTGTACCAAAGACAAGAGGCCTAGAGAGGAAGGGGCCGGGGCAGGGGAAGAGGAAACGCAGAAACCGGCGGACAAGAATCCGGCAGCGATGGCAGAAGAGGCAGGGGACGTGGCGCCATGGGAAGCAACCGGACATGCGCCAGAAGTGCCAATTAATGGACGACACAACGGTTAATAAAATGATTATTAACCTTTCTGAAAGACATTTGAGCATTGTTGAGAAAAGGACACTTTGTCTCGGCCTCTCCTTCTGTCCCTCCTATTCTTCCAATTATGCCAATACCAGGATAGACCTTTTTAAGTATGTGAGAAAACTTAAATTAAAGAAATGGCACAAGATCAAGGGCAGTGGCAGGGAGAGAGGGATCAATAGAGAGAGCAATAACACCTACAGAAATGTTGACATCTGTGATGCTGATGTTTTAAATACCATGCTTGAATTAGGTCAGAGCGACACCAAGTCAGATCAAGAGTTTACCACCACGCAACTGCTTGCAGAACTTGATATTACCACTGACGCATCATCCATCACTAGTTTCAGACCTAAGTCCGGTTTTATTCCCATATTACCTCACGATAACATAGACACATTCCACGAATGTGTCAGTAAAGCCCTTAATGAATATAGACACAGTAACAAAGGAAATCACACTAGGATCAAGGCCAACCTCACATGCATACAGAGACAGGCATTGAAATCTCTCATGGAGGATGACAGCATTGTCATTCGTGCTGCGGACAAGGGTGGCAATGTTGTCATCCTTGATCGAGTACGGTACATAGAGGAAGCATCCAGACAAATAGATGATGACAAGTTTTATGAACCTATCTCTACGGACCGGTACAACACCAGTATCACAATTAGCTGGGATCTATTTACCATGTGGAAAGACAAAGGCATTCTCACATGGGAAGAATTTTGCTATTTAAAAAGAGATTATCCTATTCTTCCAGTGTTTTACCTACTTCCCAAGGTTCACAAGGATTCCAGCAGACCCCCAGGATGCCCAATAGTGTCATCTAGAGGCAGTGCAGCGGAACACATTTCCAAAGACATTGATCATTTTTTGAGAGAATATGTGGTGAATCTTCCCAGCTACATAAGGGATACCAAGGATTTCCTCAAGAAGATAAAGGATCTCTCTTGGGATGATGATTTACTATTCATCACCTTAGACGTTCATAGCCTTTACACTATCATTAATCACCAACAGGGGCTGGAGGCATGCAGTCATTATCTGAATGCCAGACCGGTAAGATTTCATGAACATACTCGCATGTTATTGGACATGACAGAGTACTGTCTGACCAATAACATCTTCATGGCAGCCTCTTTCGTCAGGTGACCGGCACAGCGATGGGATCGTGCTTCGCTCCCAGCTTCGCCATTTTATTTATGGGTCGTTGGGAGGAAGGCATAAGATCCCAACTTGATCCCCAACCTGATTTCGAGCATGTGCTGATGTGGCTCCGGTACATCGACGATTTGTTTATCGTCTGGAGGGGGTCAACAGTGGAGGCAACAAATTTTATTCAAAAACTCAACACGAATGACTACAATATCGTGCTGAGTGGTAACATCAGTAACACTGAGACAGAGTAGCTGGATGTCAAACTTGAAGTTGTCAACAAAAGCGTACGCACATCACTGTTTAGAAAAACCACTGCAGGCAACAGCGTCCTTCATGCCCTCAGCAGTCATCCCTATACACTCAAGTGGAGTATCCCCTATGGGGAACTGCTGAGGGCTAAGAGGAACTGTAACAGTGAAACAGCCTACCAAAGTGAAAGTACTATCATCATAGAACACTTTCGTGAACGCGGGTATCCCAAATGGGTATTGAAGAAGGCCCATGACAGAGCAAATCTGACTGACAGAGCAGTGACTATTGCAGACAAACCCGATCAAGACACTGACATCAGTGACAGCAATTCAAGGATGATTATGACTTTCAGCTCTGATGCTGACAATATCAAAAAAATTGTGACTAAGCATTGGGAGATTCTGAGAAATGATAATGTCATAGGTAATAGTGTCCCTGAGAGACCCAGCATCACATACAGAAGAGACAGAAACATCAGGGACATGCTGGTACACAGTGATATTACCATCTACCCACAGAGAAACCAACATGGCCTCAAGGGATTTTATCCTTGCGGCCATTGTAAAGCTTGCAACAACAGCATATCCAAGAAACAGGTTACTTACAATGGTGTTAGTAAGGATCTTTACCCAATTTCTTACATGCAGTACCACCTATGTCATATATGCCATAGAGTGCACTTGCAATATTTGGTATATCGGCAGCACCACATGTATGGCAAAAAAGCGCATCTTGGAACACAGCAGGGCCAATTACCAACTTTGACCCCAAGTATCCTGTGGCGAGACATTTCAGGGACATACATTTCTACAACACCAAGGAGATGAGTTTTTTCATTCTGTAGCACATTGACAAACATCCTAGGAGTGGCAATAGGGCCCTTATACTACAACAAAAAGAGTCTAGATACATCATTGACTTTCAAACAAAAAATCCAGGGGGACTCAACCAGGAAGAACAATTGTCCATACATCTCAAAGAGTAACCAACAGCATTTAGGACTTTTTGTCTCTCTCTGCTTAGCCTTCCACACCATTGATTTGGCAATTTGTTGATATGACATGGTCTCTTCCATCTTTTTCTTTTTCTTTTCTTCATATTTTCTCTCATGATCTGTGCCTATACAGCTTCCTTCCCCTTCCACCTGTTTTTCCATCTCTTTTTATACATGAAGTGACTTACATCGTATTCCCTAGGACGATTTTACAAACCAGGTGTATTTTTGGAATACTTTCTGTATAGATACAGGATCAGTGGATTCTGGTTTTAATTATCTTTTTTGTTTTATCTTGTTTTTACAGGAGGAAAGATAGGGGCCCATTCATCAGTATTCACCAGCACAGGCTCCCTACCCTTTTTTCCCCTTCAAGATCACAAGAGCACATCATCACTCCATGTTGATAATTTGTTTTGGACTATCCGTCATGGTTTTGGACATATGGACATGTTGACTCAGTGAATCAGTGTGAGGCACTTGCCTATGAGTGAGTATCATATGGGGTCCTTCTTTTGACTGTACATTGAGCATGGAATGATACTTTGTCATTGCACATTGTGTGGGTCCTATTTTGCATTTTGTTTCTCAGGAGGTTGTTCTGTTCAAGTGATCTACACTACAGGCACCTTCACATGTGTTTTGAGGGACATACACATGGTCTAGGTTACACACATACCAGCCTTGTCTACACAGCCACCAGGGCGATGACTAGCAAACATAGCCGCATCAAGTTTATGCACTTTCTGCAATTATAGACATGTGTTGACTCAGGGATCCATTGTCAGGCACTTGCAAAACAACAGATTTCTATACGTGCACGTTTATCTGTGTGGGCATCTGTGTAATAGATACACTTCATCATTACAGCTCTAAATACACACACTGCTGCGTATGGGGCTGTTCATGTTCAAGCGGTCCATGTTACAGTCACCTTGTCCTCAGGTCTAAAGTCTAAGGTGACACAGGGACTCATTATCAGGCACTTGCCAACAACTGATTTTCACACGTGCCGTTTAATCTGTAGGTATCAAACTACACTTCACCTTTATAGCTCAAACTGCATACACTGCTGCTTATTGGGCTGTTCAGGTTCAAGCGGTCCATGCCTCAGTCAGCGTGACAAGTGGCTTGAGGGACATTTAAATACATTACAGCCGGGTCCACGCTGCCACCTTGGTGTTGTCTCTTGGACCACGGCTCTAATGTACTCATGCACATTCTGTAATTACAGACATATGCAGCATTTGTGATCTTGCTGTACCAGACTTATATAAGGCTTGGTACCCATATCGGAGACATGTTGCAGAGGCAACTACTTATGCTTACAACTTTATTTAGGCATGTGTGTTCTTGACAAACAACAGAGCATGTCCTCCGAGCCTCCGCTATGACACCACTACGGTGCGGAAGGTACTTTCACATTCTCACTGTTTACGATCCACAACATCCACTTTGGTTTTAGGCATTTACTCTCAGCGGGGCGAGAACGCATTTAACAACACATCACTGAGCAGCAGAGCTTTCCGTCAAATAGAGCAGTTATTAATTGTTGCTAGTACCACATCAGTTGTCTGTTGAAATTGCAGCATAAACCTTGTTTTCCTTTGCCGACAATATTTTGCTGTTACAATGCATACTTTGATATGTATCGTTACGAGACACAAACCATTTCAATATGTCCGTTACAGAGTGATTATCAGTCCTATGTTCATATCCATGACTTCATGCTATTATATGTCGCACACATTGGTTGCAGAATTCACGAGATCAAGCTTCTAAGGAAGTGAAACGCGTTGTGAATAAACACGGTGGTGAACCTGCATTGATATAGAATCTGTCTTTCCCGAGAGCGTGCTAATTTTGGATTTGCTTATTTGTACTCTTACAGCCGGGGTGCTCTGCCGGCGTGCACGCCACTCTCCATGGGTCCATCAGAGTCTGGAAGGAGTGTTTTTTGTTTGGATATATAGATATTGCTCTCTGTTGCTGCTTACCGCAGTTCACCCTCCAATGGTGTCAGGGCCTGCTGGTACGGCGGCAGCCGCGGTCGTACTTTTTTTCACAGAGTGATAACATCCGACACTCCAAAACAAAAACACAAAGTGGCACACTAGGGGACTTTTGCACAATCCTTTAAAGGATTGTGCAAAAGTCCCCTAGTGGGCCACTTTGTGTTTTTCTTCTGGAGCGCTGAAGGATATCACTTGGTGAAAAAAAATGAAAAAAAAGTTTATATTATATATATATATATATATATATATATATATATATATATATATATATATATATGTAATATGGGACTTAAATGCCCCAAAACCCCGGCCATTAGTTACAGAAGAGCTAAATCTATGCGCCAGGAATTGGTACGCAATTCACCTTCTGTAGCGAAAAGTCAAACTTGGCTACAATCACCAAAAGGCTTCATTAGGTGTAGTAGATGCAAAGCCTGCAGACACGGCACCAACACCAAGTCTGTTATAATGCCTTTCAGACATTCACCATACCTTATTCGTGGCAGCTTTAATTGCAAAACGGACTTTGCCGTGTACGTGTTACAATGCACATGCCCGAAACTGTATGTTGGCAGCACGATCCACCAAGTTCACGTTCGCATTTTGCAACACCTGAGAGCAATGGCGAATGATGACCAAACATACCCAGTGGCACGTCATATCAATCTGTGCCACGGAAGCAAGACCCAGGACCTCTCCTATTTTGTGATTGATAGTGTCCCTAAAAATCCTCTGGGAGGCAATAGGCAACTGGCATTACGGAGATTGGAATCAAGATATAGCATTCTCCTTAATTCCAAAATCCCACATGGGATGAATGCCGATGAAGCGCTTAATGCCCATCTCTGACTCTTTATTTGAGAAGATTGGCCTCTACGTCAGAACCCTATCCTCGTAGCATGTCTGTTCCAACCCTGACATTATGTTATCGCACTGCACATTTACCTGGAATACCGCCCCACCATACATGTGTTTCTATTCCAGATTATTCTTTGTTTAAGTACAGTAGGAGGGCACTAGGTAATACACTTTATTTTCCCGGCCAGCCATTATAGATTGTATAAGTTTTCTTTTGCCCACTTGGGCGGGAGATCCACTTAGGTTTGTATTTACATTTCCCCTTTTTAATTAGGCACTATGGCTTAGCATTAGGGGCTCAATATGGTGACACATAACCTACCTTTTCATTTTAATTCTACAGATAGAGGCACATGCCATCTATGCTGGTCCCATCATATGGGTGCAAGGAAATACTTAGAGTGGCAGTCTTCAGTTTCTTTACTTTGCATTACGATTTGTATTTTTCTCTCGTAATATGAGACTGTACACACTAGCGGAGACTGGTTAGGCCGGTTGAGTTTACAATTATTGTTACATGATAATTATATACCACACACCCCCCTCTGCACGTCAATATATCCACCTTGGCATAGAGCACATTACATGGGATACACTGAGACTGGATGTTCCGTCTCTTTCCAAGCGGTATTCCTAATTACCTATGTTTTCTATTTTTAGAGTGACTTTCTAACTCCATCTTCATTTTAGGAATTTATTCGTTTTATGTTGCTAGCTTTTATTGTTTAGCTATCGATGTATGTTTATGCATTTTTTCACATACCATTGTATTTTGCAAAGTCACGGTGAAAACTTCTATATCTATGACATTTTTTGGTTGTCTTGGCAACCAAAGGTAAATGGTGGAGGTATTTGTATGGCTGACACTGACAGAACATTTCATGCAGTGAGCAAGGCGGTTTTACCGCCGAAACGCGTCTGACCTGGATTTGAAATAAATCTCCGTCTGTGCCAAAATATTTCACGGTGTTGGTGCCTGTTTGTGGAAAGACCATCAGGTTGTTATTATATATATATAGATAGATAGATAGATAGATAGATAGATAGATAGATAGATAGATAGATAGATAGATAGATAGATAGATAGATAGATAGATAGATAGATAGATAGATAGATAGATAGATAGATAGATAGATAGATAGATAGATAGATAGATAGATAGATAGATAGATAGATAGATAGATAGATAGATAGATAGATAGATAGATAGATAACTGTACTAGCCCGCCGTTTTACTTGGAAGTCATCCCATTAAACTGGGAAATGTTTGGGGCTGTAGAATTCCATGGTAGCCTAGTCCTGATTCCACCTTTGCCTCCTGCTCCCACCACCCTACACTTCATGTCTTTTTATCATATTCTTGTTCGTCCGTATTCTCCATTGCCTATGTTAATCTTCCTTTCTCTGTCCTGCTTTGGGCCAAAGTCTGATGATAAAACACCATTTATGAAAAGTGTAGCATTTTTAGTGGGCCCTCCTTGCGACACCATGGAAGTACCGTCTTTATTGTACGGCGCCCTATGTTGCAAGGATTGACAGATACATCAGGAATCCTGACCTATCTGTCGGTGCAAAAATGTTGCATTGCTGGAGTATGTCTGGAAACAGATGCAACTCCATCAATTTGTCATTTCACATGGGGCAAGCCTCATGTGAAAAGGACTGCGTCACCTCTTACACCTGCTTCAAGCAGGCGTAAGGATTTGGCGCAGTGAGGCCATAGAAGTGTCGCAGCGAAATCTCATAGATTTCACTACAACACTTCTACAAGCCTTTTCTGTGCTGGAACGACCACCCTGCATACATTATATCTGTCACAGACATAATGTAGAGCAGGTGTTTACCAAGTGACGCATCTGCCTAAATATGATGCAGGATGGCATTTTTTACACCACTGCAGCAGCACAAAAAGTGACGCAATAGCGGCGTGGGGGGCTCATAAATAAGGTCCTAAGTCATAGTACACCAAAATGAGAGCCAGTATCCTCTACCTGCAACTAGTGTTGCAAATTAAGAACCGATGGGCATTAATTCCCAATAATCTACCAAGTGTGTTAGAATGCCCAGTCTCTGTACCACATACATCCAGTCAGTGTGCACTGTGTTGTCTCCAGACTTGTCCTCCGCAGCGCAGCTTTTCAGGCACGTGACAGACTCCCTTCCCCATCTCCCCGCCGCAGCCTGATGCGTGATTTAATTTTTGCTTGCTCTGGTTCACAATACCTGTGTGGTACATAGAACAATCACAACATGATTCATATATTCTCTGTATGTCAAGATCTATTTGAGATGATGTCTGCTTCTCAGCTGTCACTTCCCTGTTACCTTTCTATGTCTCTCTCAGCTTCCCTCCTCCCACGCTTTCGCTGTCTATTGCTGTTATCTGCTCCCAAGCACTAGCTCTATTTGTCCCTTTTCTGCAACAGTCATGTGTTGCTTTCGTTGCTATGGGTGTAAGAAATCTCACATTTTTTTCTGAAATGACACAAATGTCAGGGAAATAGAATACAATTATGTGTAAATTACATGAAATGCACTTTGGCATATCTCAAGTGAATATTCAATGCAAGGGCATACCACAATTTCGAAAGAGACTCAAGAGAACTGGTTCAAGGAAAAAAAAATTCTCACGACAATTTTCTGCTTGAATATGTTGTCTCCCACAAAACATTTTCTGCGGAAGCAATCTTCTGCAGCACAAAAAAACCTGTCCAAAATCGTATGCTGGTGTAATTTCTGGCATGTTGCATGAAATGCATAATTGTGAATTTGAGCTAATTACACGAACTTAAAATGAGTTTTTTTTAAAGTTGCCTACTTATTTCCTCAGGCTCTCTGTGGCTGTCTGTTTCCATGTGTTTGTGTCTGTCTCCTAGGCATCGGTCCGTTTTACACTCTGTCCTTCCCCAGAACTTCTTTGGTCTCTTATTATTTTTATTTTATGTAAGATAGCAGGCATTAACATTGGACTCTTTTTGTTATGCTGTCAAGCACTTTAGCCCTCTCTTGCTGCCGGCCTTCAACACCGCTCTACAATGTCTTCGTCGCTAACCTTCGTCCTTTCTCTCAATCGATCTCTCTCACACTCTCGCTTGCGGTATCTGTGCTCACACGAACTCCAATGTGTATTTTGTGTGCCTCTCTTTGGGGCATATTATCAAGCACGGCGTTAAAATTATCGCCGCTTTAGCAGCAGAAAACTGCCGCTAAAGCGGCGATAATGTGCTTGATAATATGCCGCAGAGAATTCCAATAGAAGCCCATGTTAGATGTGAAGGACATCTAACCTGAGCTTCAATTGGAATTCCATAGAGCATATTATCAAGCCCATTATCGCCGTTTTAGCGGCAGTTTTCTGCCGCTAAAGCGGCGATAATTTTATCGCCTGTCTTGATAATATGCCTCCAAATCTTTACGCCTCCGGGCTGTCTGTTTCTCACTTTATGTCACTCACATTCGTGTTCATATTCGGTTTCTCTGTGGCTTCTTTAATGCTCCTTCCTTCTCTTTCTCTTTCTATTGTACTTTCTTGTTACATGTTAGTCCTCTCTCTCTCTCTTTCCCTGGTAGATTCTCAAAGCTTAGTGCCTCTTTAATATTTGGCAATGCGCATTCTTCCTGGCATGTTGGTCTCCTCCTGCCCCTCTCATAGGTCTGGCTTATTTAGGTCGACCCTAGAAGCGTGCATGCGCTGCTCTGAGAGGCATACTGTATCTGCTTGGGGTGCTTAGACCACACCCACTGCTTTCCATTTATCCCTTTGTGTGCCTTTCTGAATTCCTTACTTTTTATTAGCAAAACGCTGCTTTGTCCCGTCTTTGGGTGTGTTTTTCACTTTGTGGTGACTTTCCCTTCTACATTGATTTATTTATCCTTTGTTCTGCATAGTCTTTTATTCACTGAATTGGTCCTGTGCCGTGAAGACAGCTTCAACATGGCCATGCTATATTTTTCAACACTTTATTTAAATATGGCTGCGGCTGCCTGGGCAGGTGACAGCAGGCATGGGAGGAATATGGGGGAGAACGGGGCAGCTTTGCCAGCGCACACCTGCCGAGCTCGGGCGCTCTTCAATAAAGTCAGAAAATTCTTCAGGAAACGCTGGTATTGCTTCAGGTTTGCATCAGAACATTGCCCTACATGCATATAATCCCTGGCTTCCTACATCACTGGCTTTGTCACTTATTCCACTTTACTTTTCAACACTTTTTAGGTCTCGCCTGAGACAGCGCTTTAGCGCTGCTCTGGCGAGACTTATAGTAAGCGAGTTTTGGAAGTGCAAACAGTGGCTTTTCAGGCCTCCAAATACAGTGCATGTGCGTCGGCCGGGCGCACGCACCATTTGGAGGCCTGAAAGCATTTGTTTGCTTTCACTTTCGCGGGCCTTAGGTCTCGCCTGAGACAGCGCTTTAGCGCTGCTCTGGCGAGACTTATAGTAAGCGAGTTTTGGAAGTGCAAACAGTGGCTTTTCAGGCTTCCAAATACAGTGCATGTGCGTCGGCCGGGCGCGCGCACCATTTGGAGGCCTGAAAGCACTCGTTTGCTTTCACTTTCGCGGGCCGCACGGCCGCTTTGATGTGGCCCCATCCTCTCAGCTACAAAACACCACCCCTCCACCCCCCCCACACACACAACCCCGTCAGCAGCCAACAGACGCTCATTGGCCTGTTTATTATGCATGCAGAGAAAACTCACTTTTCTTCCCCCTTAAATCCGCCATTACAATTAACAAAACACAGAGCCCTGCTACCACATGTGGCGCCCTCGAACGTCTCATCAGGCCGCCCACACCCAATGCCTCAGAACTTCACGCCAGTTTTGTGTCCAGAACTCTCAAACGGGAACTTTGTCTACACTAAGAATCGAAAGCTCCTTGTTAAATTAAAGTTCTTAAATTGCGCTATCCTCAAAAGCGCTCCGCGCTTAAGGACGAGGAGTTCTCAATGCTCACCTGAGAGACGACCCAGAGAACATTCTGCTGCTGTCTGTACTTCTATCGGCGACGTTAGCATGAGATGGAGGAGGTAAAAAAATGCTTCCTGTAACGCAGCACTCTCAGGCACAGGGCATGCCTAATGAAGCATGAACAATGTGTGCCCGCTTTCAGCTACATTTTGTGTCACGCATCAGATTATCCCATTGTTAATGTGATGCTCAGGGCGCAATGTTGTATCACATTAGTGAACATGCCACAGGACACCACACAGCGTCGCAACGTTTTTATTAACAACACACGTTAAATTGGAGGCTGAGTTATGCATCTGCATGAACACGTTGTGCGTATGGACCCTGCACGTTTGAAACATCCCAAACTAGAAAGCTTTATTACCCAGATCGGCAACGGAGAATTGAAACCGAAACTTAAAGTAAAATTATTGCGCAAGGTATAAAAACAAGCATTTGCAATGCAATAGGTCTCGCATTTATACGAGTTTGAGCTATTGGCATTGTAAATGACAATGCTTTTTATTTAAGTTTGGTTTTTTTAAAACATAAATAAAAGGCACTGTCATTTACAATGCCAATAGCTCAAACTCGTATAAATGCGAGACCTATTGCATTGCAAATGCTTGTTTTTATATGGTTACAGCTGCCTGGACAGCAGGACTGGGAGGTGTACAGGGGGAAACTACATTGCAAAAATGCCGCCCGTGCTCTCCAGCAGTATTTGCAAATGGTGGAGTGGCAGGCGGAGCATGTGGGAGAAGCAAACCTGCAGGCTTAGTCTTACTTAGGTTCGATAGCCCCTCGCGGCACCGCCGCATCTTTAAATTCAACCCCTCCTCTGCCAGTATGCCTCCCGTGGCGCTTCCCATGCCTGCTCACAGTCCCCACATCTGCTAGCACTCCCAGAGGCCGTCCAGCTGTTACTTCCTGCTTGTGAGATGAAGCAAAACCTTCTTCTTTTCCAGATAAGAGGTTACCTTTTGCATTTCAGCCTGTGTGTAAATAATAAATTCCCTCAATTGATTCACTGTTGTCAAGGCATCAGAAAATGTGTGTTCACTTCATGTTTGCAGGGGGAGCGGCGGAAGAAGGAAGACCTGCTGGATGGGCGAGGATACAAGAATCATTTGTCATCTACAGAGCACTGACTCTCTTCTTTTTGAAGTACCCACATCCAAAAAAATACGCACTGTCTTTCTCACATTTCCTGCCAAGTGTTTTTACTGTATTTTGCATCCTGTGAGGAAGGATTCTCTCCATTTGAGTGTGTTTCCTGTTATTCCATTCTGGTGGAATCTTTGGATGAGGGGGAGGTGTGTGACGGTGTTGAAGGCTGCGGAGAGGTCTAGGGGGATGAGGGCGGTCATCTCTTCTCTGTCGAGTACTGTTAAAATGTCATCTGTGGCTGCGATCAAGACTGTCTCGGTGCTGTGATTGGCTCTGAAGCCCAATTAAGATGAGTCTAGTAGGTTGTTTTTCACCAGGTGTCTGGTCAGTTGAGTGTTGATGGCTTTCTGAAGTACTTTGGCTGGGAATGGAAGGAGAGACTTGGAACGGTAGTTCTGGATGTTGTTGGGGTCTGCTGATGGCTTATTGAGGAGAGGACGGACCTCTGTGTGCTTCCATGCTTCTGGGAAGGTGCTGGTGGTGATTGAGGTGTTCAGTACGGTGGTGAACTGGGTATTTTGCTGTCTCCAAGGTTGAAAATTTGGTATAGGCAGGGATCGTTGGGTACTCCTGAGTTGATGGATTTCATCAGGACGGTGGTAGTGGGTGTGGTGAGTTGGTCCCATGTGGAGAGTTGTTGGATGTTGTCTTTGCTGGGTGTGTGGTTGTGGGTGGCAGCTGGCTGGTGGTAAAAGTGTTTTTAGATAGTTGCAATCTGGTTGTGGAAGTTGTTGGCGAGTGTTTCGCAGAGCTGTTGAGAGAGAGGGATTGAGTTCTCTGTGGCTTGGGGGCAGGAGAATAAGGTCTAAACATAGACTTCAGGTCTACGTTTACCTTTGTGAATTGGGCCCACAGTGTTTGGGGCTAGCTGCATAATGAAGGAACAGATCAGGAGTCAGACTCCCTTTTATTATCTAAATACATGTTGCAAAAGGAGTAGGGCCCACAGGAAGTGAGCCTCGGTTTGGCCTCTTCCTCTTGTTAAGGTCCTGCAGAATAGGAATTTAAGCTCACCTCTTTATGGGACAAATCTTTTTATTGATTTAGTTGGTAGGTATCTCCGAAACTTGTACACAGCCAATCGCCTACAACCACAGGGGCCGGCGGCTAAAAGACAATGCATAGAGTGTGTATATAGACCCTCAGCTTTAATGCCGACATCCCAGAGACTGGCAGCGCTCAAAATCAAGCCGAAGGAATAAGAACAGCATAAACCGGCAAGGGGCAGTGCAGGTACAGAAACGAGAACCCACCAAAAAAGGAGCAAAACCCCCTCTTATCCACCCCCCAGAAGAAAATGGAAAACAAAGGGGGACCCGTACCAAGGTCTTCAGGAATTGTATAGCGACCCGATCCACCCACCCAGCCCCCTCCGGGCCTCACACCAGCCCTGGTGGGGAACTCCTTATTCTGGTGCTGGAGGTATTAGATGTAGAACTTGCAGGAGTTTGGGGCAGGTGACCTCGCGGAGGTCTTTCGATAGTAACGTTATGAAAGGAGCCCAAAGTTCTGAATATTTCTCGCTCTTCTGGTCTTGAACCAGCGAGAGTCGTTCCATGGCAAGGGTCATCCAGAGCCTATGGAGCCAAGCCGTGTGATCCGGAACAGTGGTAGTACCCGAGTGAACCAATATCGCTTGCCGCGCCGCGAGCAATGCTAACGCCACCTGCCTGCCTCGCAATGACCGCAATGGGAAAGTGAGTGTGTTCGAGTGTCCCAGCAGGATGTATGCCAGGAAGCGAGGAATCTCAGTGTCAAATGCTGTGTCAATATCATGGAGCACTTGCTCCCAAAATCTCTCTAGCCTCGGGCAGTACCAGAGGAGATGTGCAAGGGAGCCTGTCAGGCCGCAACCACGCCAACACTCTTCAGTGTGATTCTTGTCCCATTGGTGTATCCGAGCGGGTGTAAGATACCAATAGGAGGCGACCTTGAATGTGGATTCAGTCCCAGCAGTGTTGTACGCCGTGTGGTGGGCTCTGTAATGGATGTTGTCCCAGTCCTTGTCCGTAAGAGCCCGTCCCAGTTCCGCCTCCCATCGAAGTTGACCACCTGAGCGCTTCTCTGTCTTGTGCGGGGCAAGGAGGACATAAAGTTCCGCTATGAGATGCTTGTCATCTTTCTTATTAGCTATTCACTTCTCAAACAGGGTGAGCTTGCGAGAGACATGCGGTAGATAGGCCCCAGAGGTAGCCCAGTGCCGGAGCTGTAGGTAATAGAACTCGGCAGTTCGGGGAAGGTCAAGGTCTGTGCGAACCCGGTCAAAGGGAATGATACCATCGAGGACTAATAAGTGGCCCAAGCTCTTACAGCCTGTTTCCCGCCATCGCTGGGCAACGGCAAACTTACATCCCGGGGGGAAATCTGGGTTGTCCATCATCAGCGTCATTGGGGAGGGGAAGGTTGTGAGGCCTTTCAAGAGCGCTACTGCGTCCCATACTTTCATTGTCGCCACCATGACTGGGACCCCACAAACGTGATCGGTGAGGGAGCCAGATTTCATGCCAGACATTCGCACCGGCTATTGCCTGGTCCATGAACGTCCAGTGCTTCTCGGAGAATGGGCGATTCCACTCCAAAACATATCGAAGGTGCGCGGTCTGTCAATATCTGTGGACTAACGGCAGGTTCACCCCCGTCACTTTTGGGACACGACAGTTGTGCCACAGAAAGGCATGCCTTCTTATTGCCCCAGATGAATTTGTTCATGGCCAGCTGCAGAGCTCGCAGGGCTTTAGGTGGCGATACCAAAGGCAGGGTCTGGAACAGTTAGAGTATACGCGGCAGGACCGTCATTTTTACCGCAGCAATGTGCCCGAACCAGTACAAATTGAGTTTAGTCCACCTTTCCAGCGCTTTCCGAGTCTGGGCCACCAGCGCTGAGTAGTTCAGCTCCAACGTACGTGGGAGCGAGGGGATCAGGAGGATGCCCAAATAGGGGACAGGGTCACAAGCCCAATGCAGAGGAAGGGTCTGCCCCAAGGCCTCCACCTGCGCTTGTGGTAAGGATAAGTTGAACACCTGGGACTTGCCAAGATTGACCTTACAGCCAGAGAGTCGTCCAAAGGCCTCGAGTTCTTCAACCAACGTGGGGAGGGAGGTTAGCAGATGCGCGAGGGAGAGGATGACATCATCCGCATAGAGCCTTATTTTGTGAGTGTAGCCTCTGAACCGGAGACCCTGGATGCCCGGGTGGTCACAAATTTTCTGCACGAGGGGTTCCATGTAAAGAGCGAATAAAAGGGGCAAGAGTGGACACCCTTGTCTTGTGCGCCTGGCTATCTCAAAAGGGGACAATGACACTCCACTGACTCTAACAAAGGCCCAGGGGGCATGGTAAATACACTGCACCCATTGGACAAAGCGGGGGCCAAACCCAAAGCCCCGCAAGACGTCAAAGGGATATTTCCAGCATACTCTGTCAAACGCCTTTTCACCGTCGACGGAGAAGAGCACAGCACCTATCTGGGAGCAATGAACGCTGTCCAGGAGGTGCATAAGGCGTTTGGTATCGTCGCTGCCCTGTGGGTGGGAATGAATCCCGCCTGATCCGGATCGATTAGGCCCGCCATTAGGGGGTTCAACCGAGATGCTAGGATGCCTGTGAAGAGCTTCGCATCGATGTTGAGCAGCGAGATCGGGCGGTAAAAGCTACAGAGCCCTGGTTCTTTATTAGGCTTAAGGTGTACGGAAATCGCTGCCACGGACATAGAATCCGTAACTGCCCCACTGTCTAGAAAAGAGTTGAACAGCCGGGTTGAGAGGGGAGCTAATTTGTGACAAAATGTTTTATAAAACAGAGCAGGGTAGCCGTCGGGGCCCGGGGATTTGTCGAGTTTCAGCCAAGAGATAGCTGA
The DNA here is from genome assembly GCF_964204655.1 of Triturus cristatus. Lineage (NCBI taxonomy): Eukaryota > Metazoa > Chordata > Amphibia > Caudata > Salamandridae > Triturus > Triturus cristatus. The sequence continues at coordinate 503,450,588 of NC_140592.1, read as the reverse complement.
GATAACCACCTCCATCCGAATGGGCTCCTCCAGGGGTCCTGCCTGTGCCTTAGGAAGGCGGGTAAAGTTGCTAGACTTCAGGTACTCTTGTGCGTCAGGGGGACCATTCGCATCCGCACTATAGAGAAATTGGTAGAATTGTCGGAATTCCTCTAGGATCTGGGAGTCCAGGTGAATCTCCTCGCCTGTAGACCATTTTAAGGAGGGGATAGTCCCTGCCACCGCCCTGGCGTGCAATATCTGTGCCAACATCCTCCCACATCTATCACTACCCAAATAAAACTTATAGCGGAGGTGAAGCAAAGCAAAGCATATTCCACCCTGTCAAGGTCTATATGTTTAAGAAACATCCGCTTCTTTTCCAATGATCGCCAAACTCTCGGGGCCCCGGTGGGTTTATGTATTGCTTCCAGTTCTGCCACTTCCTTTTCCAGGCACTAACTGGCTTCCTTACGCTGCCGGTTGTCAGCAGAGGAGGTGGCCATAAATTCCCCGTGGATCACCACTTTGAGAGTTTCCCAAACGGTGGCTAGAGAGGTCTTGCCAGTGTCATTGTGTTGGTGGTAGTCTAATAGCTTGGCACGTACACTCTTTACAGTGCTAGGGGAATGTAAGAGACCTACGCGCAGCCGTTATCTAGCAGGGATGCGTCCAACCCCTTCTGGTCATATGGAAATAGAGATATGTGCATGGTCAGAGAGGGAGAGTGTGGCTATAGAGGTGTCGCTGATCTTGGGGAGAAGCGCATTAGAGACCAAGAACATGTCTAGACGTGCATAGGATTTGTGAGCCGCAGAGTAATGGGTGTAATCGTGCATGTCCGAGTGCTTAAGGCGCCAGACATCGTGAAGGCCGCTATCGGCCAACCATTGCTTACCCTCCGGAGAGAGGGCACCCACTTGTGTGTAGCGCTGACCCGACTGGTCATAATTGTTGTCCATGACCAGGTTCAGGTCCTCACCCACCACTAAAGCAGAATCCAGGGAGGCCAGGCCCGATGTGACATGCCTGCGTGAAAAGGGCTTCTGATGTGCATTAGGTACGTAGATATTTAGCAAAGTGAGAACCGTGGACCCCCATTGAATTCGGAGAGCTAGAACCCTGCCCTTGGACTTATAAAAAGTGGATAGCACCTTGCCGTAATATTTTGCCCCCAGAAGGTTGGCCACCCCATTCTTTTTCGCTGACCAGTATTGATGAGGGAATCCCCGCGTACGCATACGAGGGTGACCTTAGCAAGCAAGTGGGTCTCCTGAAGCAGACAGATATCTCTCTCGGAGTGCTCCAGTAAGGAAAGGATTGCAGAGTGCTTTGCAGGGTGGTTCAGGCCCCAGACATTAAGGCTCATAATTTTCAGGTCTGAGTCATAACGGGTGGGGGTCAGCGTGCGGGGCGCAGCCATAGAATGTGGGTCAATGGGAAGGAGATGAAAGCGCAGTGCCTGGTACGGGAAACCCCTAAAAGTAACACCAACAATTACAAATAATAAAACATCCCTCAGTAACTCAACCCCAAAAAGGAACAATAGACATAAGTCTGTCAGTAAAGAGAGACCTCAAGGGGTCGTCACTTTGGCTGTAAGTCATAGAACAAAGAGTTTGGAAAGCCAAGAACTATGGAAGGGCATTTCGCTGATCTGGGAAAGGTGACAGTCCCAGGTGCCCAACCAGCTTCACTCCATGCAACCCCTCCTGTGAGATTGATTGAGATGTTCAAGGGGAACTGGGACGATCATGAGGCTGAGAGAGAGAGGAGATCACAGCCTTCCGTTCCTTCACTATTTCCTCCGGGTCTGGTTTCCCAGAGGCTGACGGCTTTCCAACAATTTGCCATCTTGGGAGTCTTCGTGTGGCCCGGTCTCTAGGGCCTTCCTTCCACTCTGTAGTCATTGTGTTGTCCAACCCCAGCAGATCAAGAGCCTCAGCGAGCGAGTGAATCTGTCTAGTTTCCCTTGATGCTTAAAGATGATGCAAAAGGGATGGCCCCATGAATATGGAATACCCATTGTCGCGAAGATGGGAGGTGACCACTCTAAATTCTCTACTTTTGGTTAGCGTGGATACAGCAAGGTCATGGAAGAGGGCCAGTGAGTGCCCTTGAAACTGGATAGGCTGGGCTGCAGGGGCCTTGCGCAGGATTTGCTCCTTGAGCTGGATTTCATGCACGCATATGAGTATGTCGGGCGGGGGAGGGGCCTTCTCTCCCCTGGGCAGGCCCACACGATGTACCCGGTCCATCTGCACCTCCGAGGGCTGTCGTCTCCGAACACCTGCCGAAAGAGGGCCAGGACGTATGATCGGTGGTTATCCCCCTCCGCTCGCCAGGGCACTGTGCGGATTAGGATGTTATTCCTCCATGAGTAGTTCTCGAGATCCTCCACGTGGGCCTGCAAGTCCAGGTTTTGATCCAGCAATCGGAGTACTTCCTGCTGTAGCTTGTGAAAGTCATCTTGGTGGAGAAGTGTGGCTCAATGATTAGAGCGGCAGACCCTGATGCAGAGGTCTAGCCCGGGACCAGGGTTCAATTCCCCGCCTCGGCGGGTCTTGGGCTCAAAAATTCCATGGACCTGATAATTCTCGCCTCGGTGCCTATTCCAATCATGGAGTCCCACTCTGCAACTCTGGGCAATAGCTTGCTTAATCTCCACAACGGCCCCCACAACGCTAAGGATGCCTGGCCTCCACCTTGGGGGTGCCCAGGAGTGGACGCCTCACAGGGAAAGCCAGGTTGGTTCCACAGTGGTATTCGTACAAGCGCCTTGAGACCCTTGCGGGTGAGTAGTGCGCTATACAAGTATCAAATTAACATTTTTTTTTTAACCTTTTATCTTCCCGGCTCAATTTGTGTTCCTCGAGGACCGCCACCCTTTCGCCTACTTCATCTATGTCCCACCGGACATCTTTGAGATCAGCAGAGAGTTGGCCCTTCAGCTCTAGAATGTCCTCCTTGATGGCAGAGAATAGCTCCATCATTAAGGCTTTCATAGCCGGGCTGTCAGACCCTTCCAGGTGTTCAGAGTGACCCAAGTCCCGGGGCACTGCGTTTGCTGCGTCAGGCCCACTGGACTGTTTAAGCAGCAAGTCCTTGAGGGACTTCTCCCTCTTTCGCTTAGTCAGGAAATGGCTGGCCTCTTTCTTCACGATGTGGCAGCCGGTCTTGGTGCAAGGGTCAGCTACTTTGCTGCTGTTGTTGGGTTGTAGCTTGTCAGTGGCACAGCTAATGCGGCTAGATCGGAGTCCCAAAGTCTCCCTCCTCAGCGCCTTTACGGTCCAAACTCTGCTGCCAGGGACGACGCGGCCTCTACGCTAGCAAACAAGATGGCGGGCGTTATCTCCAGGCCACTCCGGTCCGCCACCACATACCTCGCTCAGCATCTTCTCCGGTCATTTCCAGGTAGGAGTGATATGAAGCTGATTCTGTGCCTCCAGCACCTGCAGCAAGCTTACGCTGCTCCTCCGCTCTGGGGCCTGGGCGGCCTCCCCCGCTGTGCCCTCGGCCCGCGCTCCATACCGGCTGGTTCTTAAAGTAGCTCTGGGGATCAGCCGGAGTGCTCGAGAAGCTTGTTGCAGGTACCCCGCCACTCCTCATAAGCACCTGGTTCTTCCCAATTGCTTAGAGGAACCGAGGATAGGCTGCAATACAAAGCTAGGGAATAGCTGAGCCGGAGGGACACAATCGCGCGTCCTATCTAGCCGCCATCTTGTCCACGCCCCAAGCTCACCTCTTTAAACCCTGTATTGTGAGAAAAACAAGTACATGTTGCAGGATTTGAATTCTACTTGCATGGATTCCAGAACTGAGAAGGCATGTTTTGCCCCACTCATAAACAATTTAATTTGGGTTCTTTAAGGAAGCTTGGTACCTTCTTGATGATTTGATTTCCAATGGCAGTGAGTTCCATCACCTCATAGACTTTTGTTATAGTTTCTTATACATAGCAAGTATGTTCATGATGTCTGCTGAGCCCCCATTTTGGTTTACTTGTGTGGCTGGACAGTTAAGTTTTTTATCCACAAGGAAGTTTTTCTTGTGATGTAGAGTGCCGCATGTTAGGCATCCTGCATGGTGTTTTTATACTCGGCTATGTTAACCCAATGTGCCCCCGCTACTTCAACTCCACAACATCGGGAGTCACTGCTTCTCCAAATTACATTAGGAGTAATTACTTTGCATGTAAGTTTTCAGCACAATTACATCAGTAAATTACATGGCATCTAAGTATATGTGAGTATTACATATTTTTGTACATGACGATCTTGACCATATCCATTACTCAGTGGGTAGTTATAGTCAGTTTCCATTCCCATAGGAAAACCTTTTTTTACCTAATAACGTTGGCTCCTTTAACGAATCTTCACAAATCTTTCCATATAAAAGTCTCATCCACTTCAGCTCCTTCCTGGAAAGTTTTGGGGTGATCCATCAAGCAAGAGTAAAGAAAGATAGGAGTCGCAAAACATGTTTTCCCCGTTCATTAAGCTATGGGCGTTTCCCTTATTGTGATCATAGTCGATGATTATAGCATCTCTTGCTTATTTCATCTTTATCAAATTATGATGGAATGGCCATGTAGCCTTTGGGTATTGATGTCTGTCTTACCTGTTATGACAGCTAGCTTTTGGCATAGCTCATTTCTTTGTATGAAATTCTTAAAGTCTTAATATAGACTGATCTAAAAAAATAGAGGAGTTTGCAGTGGCCATGAAGAGTTTGAAGGCTAGGTATATCTGGACGTCTTGCTAGAGTCCTGCAGTACAGAAAATATTCTGAATATACCCAGTTTATCTCCCACCAATGAAAGGCTAAAGAAGAATGTCCTTTGCTGTCTGTTCAAGATTTTCTGTTCTGGGAGTTTGTAAGATTTGTGTACATAGAGTCCATGAGAGGGTTGTTGGGAGTAATACATTGTGACTGGTGAGTGGAGTGAATCTATGAAATATGGCTGTATATTGTATTATTGTGATTTATTGTAGTACTGTTTGTAAATCTTTCTATTAGTTTTAAGCACCGTTTTTGACAAAATCTTTGTTAATAATGAAAACAAGAATTGATTTAAAAAAATACGCAAAATGAAACAAATATGAAAATGTATTTGGTTGCGGTCCTTCCACATTGGATTTAGTCCATCAATGGATGTGGATAGGTTAAACGGGAGCTGTTATTATTTGTTACTGTTGTTTTTCTCTCTTTCCCGAACTGTAAATAATTTTTGGGGGAGATACCCTTTTGTGTGAAGACTAATTATCATTTATGTCCCACCATTCCCTGCTTATAATCTCACACCCCCTGCCACGCATGGTCGTTTGCCCTGACTTGCACCCAAATCCCCCGTGGGTAGCCATTAGCCCACATACCCCTACTCCACATCGCTCATATTTTAACAATAACTTTTGGTACCAAGAGGCAACCTATGGTATGATATGGCCATGTAAGCTTCAGTTTGTGAAGTTAGCATTAGTCTTGCAGTACCAGTCTGGCACAGGAGTCTCTCAAAACCACAAGTGTGGGAGCCACGCTGAGTCCTGTAGAAATACTACAGTACCAGTGGCACAAAAAACATGTCTTTTTTTACATTTTGCCCTCGAGGGTGGAGTCCCTCTGGGTCCTTCTCAATTGTGCCAGGAGGTTAGGGTACTCTACTCTGCCCATTTATGTTTCACTTTTTAAATTAAACTTAGAAAACAAGTACCAATTCCTAAGTCCTATAATTGTGGCTGCAACATTTTCCATCAGGTTGTGGCCAGTCAATCAAGTCACTCAGTACCGTGGGAATGGTACTAGTCCTAAGGGACAGACGGATAAAAAAGACCCCTCAGCCAATCAGAATGCTCTAAATTTTAAACCGTCCAGATACCACTTTATTTTGAACCTTTATTTCTTGAAAACAGCTGAACGGCTTTCCATCAAATCACAAAAGGCATGATTTGAGAGTACAGCTCTAGCTTTGTGACAAAATTGGTATAATTCTACTTGGCCGTTTTTTCTGTATCACTTCCCTAAATTTGGGATTCCCCTTTTTTCCCCCGCGCTGTTTGATGGATCAAACTGAAACTTTACAAGAACGAGCTGAAGTGGATTAGCTTTTTTTTAGAAAGATTTGTGAAGATTTTTCAAAAAGTGCTAAAGTTATTGGCAAACTAGAAAACTCTCTTTCTATAGCAACACTGACCAAATATAACTACACAGTAGTGACTGCCACTGTGTAATATATGTGTGTGTGTGTAGGAGAAACAAGATATTATATATAAAGATGTGTACATGTACATGCATTTACTTCTATATACATAGAGATATATAGATACATATATTTTCACATTTATATGTATAATACATATCTAGACAATAAAGGGATGAAAAGAATGTCATTATTGATACAATTAATTAGCCATATATGCCCATTCAGGGCTGAATGGAAGTCAATTTTTGCTATTCAAACCACTATTTGGTGATTGGCATTGAATGAATGAGTAGGTGACCAATACGTACAGATTGGTATTTGCCCATCCAGGGCTCAATTTTGGCTAATTAATTGCATTAGTAGGTGATTAACATGTACAGTATCTGCCCATCCAGAGCCGAAATCTAGTTTATTAATTCGCCGTGCAACATGCATTATGGAATGTATTAGTGGCGATCAGGCAATGTATAAAGAGATGTGAAATGTGCACTATAATAAGGTGGAATTCTACATGAAATAGAGATGATATATCTATATCAAGAAGGAATGTTATCTGGTTTTAAAAATAGGCATTAGGGGTCTAATAAGATATAATTAATTGTTGATATCTTGACATTGTGGACGCCACAGCAAATGATGAATTTTTGCCTTAAGAATCGCCACTTAAAGATGGCGACATCATGAATGCCTGCCCTGTAATGGGAATAGTTGATGTAACTGAAATAAAAGAGGCACTGACGCGGCGGCTGCCAATACTGAAGAAGGCGAACCGCTGAAACGAAACGAAACGAGTATGTTGTAGAGAGTACGAATAATACGAATAAATCCATATGAGGATTTAAAACCCCAGTGAGTCCAGGTCTTTCTTTGTTGAGCTTTGGATATATATATATACATGATGAAAATCTTGATTAAATATGCTGTGAAAGACCGGGAAAGAATACTAGCTGAAATTACTGTGTTGGAAGCAGAATTATTGAAATGCTTGGGAGAGGAGGATGTAAATAAATTTAAGTCCGACCTCAGCATTCGCTTAACCAAATATGAACAATCAATAACAGCATGTAAGGCTACAAAGTTTCACCGGGACAGGCAGGATTATATGCTTGGTCAAATTTACACCTTTGCACGTCGTTTTGACTCAATCCGCAAACAACGTCTTTCAAAGGCAACTGTGACAGCATGTAATCCAATTATGAACATCCCGTCTTCAAATACCCCAGGTGAAACTTCCGATCTAAGCTCAGTAGTTAGCTCCGATGTAGACTCACTCCCGGATGATGGAGCATCACAACCATTGGCGATGACAAACCCCCCATCTGTAATTGAAGAATTTGTTTTTTTATACCAGGACCGGACCCAAAACCTACGTCCACCGTTTCAAAATCAAAGAAAAGAAAATTACGCAAACGAAAAAAACGACGGGCCAGGCATGGAACTGCGATCAGGGAAGAAGAAGCAGTTCCAACGCAAGGGATGGAAGAAATAGCGCCAACGGTTATCAATCTAACAGATCTCATGTTATCAGACGAAGAAACAAAAATGCTTTCACTTGGTTTTTCCTTTTGCAAACGTGCCAATTTCAACTATACGCAAACGCGTATTGACTATTTCAAATTTGTGAGGAAACTCAAGTTGAAAAAATTCTTTGATACGAAAATTACTAACCGAAAGGAGACAAAACAAAAGGTCAGTGAAGAACCTGGTAATCTTGATGTGGGGGACATGCAGGTACTATTTGACTGTCAGCAACTTATAAGAGAAGGGGTTGGTGAGAGTATGGTGGACGAAATCAGCCAGGCTGATGATCTTTTTTGTCTTGATGTTTTTGACAGTTCTGCCACCAAATTTAGACCAAAATCGAATTTTACACCTAATACCCCTAAAGACGCGTTAGATTTGTACTCCGATTTGGTAATTAAAGATTTGAAGGAGATATCCTTAAGTTCTAGCAAAGAATTTTTGAAGAATGAAACAGGTTTTGATAAGAAATACCAATCTGTGATGGTTAAAATACAAAGTAGACAAGACATAGTAGTGAGACAGGCAGATAAAGGAGGTAATCTGGTATTGTGGTCCCTTGAAGCATATCATGGTGAGGCAGCCTCACAATTGAGAGATAAAGACTGCTATTCATTAGTCCCTCACAGTAATCTAGTTGAAGTTAAACTAAAATATGATAAGGACCTTGCAAGATGGCGAGGAATAGGTTTAATTAATCAAACAGAATATTTGTTTTTGAACGTTGATAAACCAGTGGTACCTATATTATACTTGATACCAAAAATCCACAAGCACAAGGATAAACCACCTGGACGTCCCATCATTTCCACCATAGGGAGTCTTTTTGAACCAACCTCCAAATATCTGGATTCATTCTTACAACAGTATGTGAGAGCACTACCAGCATATATTCAAGATTCGAGGGACTTTCTGAATAAAATAGAAAATGTGAGATGGGAAGATTCTTATCTCCTCATAACACTAGACGTCGTGAGCCTTTATACAAGCATTGCTCATGAGGATGGGTTAAGGGCTTTGAGGCACTTCTTAAATTTGAGACCGATCAACCTCTACCAACACACTAATATGTTGTTGGAGATGTGTAGGTTGAGTCACACTAACAATCATTTTTTATTTGGAGGTGACACCTACAGGCAACTCAAAGGCACGGCGATGGGCACCTGCTTCGCCCCCAGTTATGCCAATCTACATATGGGCTGGTGGGAGGAGCAGGTGCTCAGAGTTGAGTATATTAGTGAATGGAGAGATCATGTCATCAAATGGATCCGTTTCATCGATGATTTATTCATCATATGGAACGGATCTAGAGAATCAGCTCAAAAGTTCATCGAAAGCATTAACGTAAACAAGCTAAATTTAAAATTCACTGAGGAAATAAGTACGGGGAGAGTAACTTATTTAGATTTAGAGGTGTACATTGCACAGAATTCAATTCAAACTTGTACCTACAGGAAACCAACTGCTGGAAATTCAATTTTGCACGCAGCTAGTTTCCATCCTACTAAACTCAAAATGAGTATCCCTTATGCAGAGAATCTAAGACTGAAAAGAAACTGCGGTGAACCGGCTGCTCTGGGTCAGGCCCAGGGAGCTTTAACCGATAGATTCCTTCAGAGAGGATACAGGATGGACACATTAAATCAGGCAAAATTGAAAGTACAGAATATGGAAAGAAGTGCATTATTAAAACCAGATGCTAAAAAAGTGGAACAAAAGAGGAAGCATACTGAGAGTCAAATCCGCATGATTACAGGTTTCAGTGCATACCAGGCTAGGGTGAGAGACAGCCTGAGTAGACATTGGCACCTTGTCAGACAGGACCCTATCCTACAAGGGAAAATCTCAAGATATCCTTTGGTGACTTTCAATCGCGCTAAATCTATGAGAGATGATTTGTTTAAAACGAATTTGGAAACCAAAAAAGGAGGTGGTTGGCTCAAAGTAAGCCCAGGTTTCCATAAATGTTTTAAGTGTAAAGCTTGTAGGCATGGCAAGAACACGCAACAAATAATATCCCCTCTCTTAAATAGCCCCTGGAAATTAAGAAAACCTCTTAATTGTAAAAGTGACTTTGTTGTTTACGTTTTGAAGTGCTCTTGCCCCAAGATGTATGTAGGTAGTACTATCCACATGGTTCATGTGCGTATCCTGCAACATCTTAGGGCAATAAGTAATAATGACAAAAACTATGTAGTTGCTCGTCACATAAATGAAGTTCACAAAGGAAACACGAGTGAACTGGTGTACTTTGCTATTGATCAAGTCCCCAAGGATCAAAGAGGGTGCCACAGAGAAAGTAAATTAAGGAAAATGGAGTCAAAATATATACTCATGTTTAATACGAAAAGTCCTCCCGGTATGAATGTTGAAGAAGATCTACATGTACATTTGAAATAGAGGTATCTTTATCAATTAGTTTTGGTTTTAATCGTTTCTGTTATTTTAACTTATATCAAGTCACAAATGATTGTTCCTTCTATTTGTTTTTATTTGTAAAAATATTGTCATAAGGAGAGTTCTTTGACACTGATAGAACCTTGATAAAAAGTTTTTTTTTTTAAGGATCTTTTACAAGTACTGTATTGCACTAGCACTTTATTGTGATAAGATTGCGGTTTTTGCACATAATGAGGCACTTGCACTTTATTATAGCATTGTTCGCACACAGTCTTGAACTGAATTAAGCACTAGCACTTTATCATCGTAAAATTAGATCCAAGCATTATCTCTGCAAAACTATGTTCTATAAAGACATTATTATATGTCCTTTTACTCTCTCCTTTACCTTTTTCTATCAACAGCGGATTGAAATGAAATAATCACCGTGGGTTGTCTCAAACAAAAACATTGAAAGATGGATAAGAATTATTTGACAATGATTTTTATAATAACTTGTTGCATGGAATGATAAGGACTAAATGTTACCGAACAATGATTTAGAGCATTCTATTTTTGTATCAAATAATGTCAAATTTTCTCTGTAATTTAATGTTGTCTAAATGGATGATTCGATTAAATTGTAAATATATGAGATAATATGTATCTTTTTAAATCTAATCCATTTTTGACTAGAGTGAATTAGAACAAATGACGTTAAGAGATTATGTGGCACTATGTCAAGATAACATATCATTGAGGCGCAAAACGGTTGAAAAAACATGTATTAGTCTGTTTACCATGTTTAGTGAGGAACTAATCATGTGACTTTGTGTCTTGGTTTTAAAAGAAACTGATTTGTTCGCATGTGATTGTGTGATCAAGGGAGTTGTCCCGAAACGCGTAACGCGAAGAATAAATACCTAAGCCGGATGGCTGAAAAGCATCTCCAGTGTCGGTGTCTGATTTTTGATAAGAAGTCGGATTTGGTTGGAATATATATATATATATATATATATATATATATATATATATATATATATATATATATATATATATATCCGCTACTTTCCGTAGTTTCGTCAAGTCCGCCCGCTTCTGGTGCCGGTCCCCAACAGTACAGACACTGACCTCGGTTTTGGTGCAATTTTTATTTACATATCTCGCGTGCTAGTCGCCATAACGTTTCGGCTCCACCTGAGCCTTGTTCACATATATTATCTACTGGCGGTCGCCAGTAGATAGTTATAGTTAGGACCGTGTTTCCATAGGAAATCCGCAACATTCTATTTTGAATAAATTTGGGCCGATTGACGAATCCTCGCGAAATTTTCAAAATAGGTGGGGCGCTCCGCTCCGCTCCTTCCCTGAAAGTCTCGGGGGGATTCGTCAAGCGGGGGCTGAGAAAAAGGGGGGGTCCCAAAACGCGTTTTCCCCATGCATTTTTCCATAGGACCTTTAGTCCAAGCTGCAGCACGAACGGCTGAACAGAATTACTTGAAATTTGGCAGAGAGGTAGTCCTCAGGTCAGGGATGTGCCTTTTGCAGGTCTGGTGTAAATCTGTTCAGTATTTCCTGAGAAAATAGCATTTAAATCAATATATATATCTATAGGCGCGCTTCGAGCGCGTACCGTAAGCTTACCGTACGTGCACGCTAGAAACGGAAAAATTCCGCGAACTACGTAACGTGGGTGCGCGGTGTGCGAAGCGCACCGCGCGCTCACAGCGCGCGCACGGTGCGCGCAAATTCACTGAAAAAACCATAGGTTTCACACACGTTATAGTTAGGAATTAACATTTAAAAAACCTTGCAAATTCACTTAAAAAACCATAGGTTTCACACATGTTATAGTTAGCTGGGCATTTCACTCGTGAAAAACCCTTGAAATTTCCACGTTATAGTTAGTGCAGGCAACTATAACTCACGCGACCGCAATCCTCTGTTGATGCTAATACTGTATTTAGACACTTATTTACCCATGTCTTCTTCCATTAATTTTTAGCTATACATATATTACATTTTTTTCAGAAAGACACATATGTCATCAGTGATGTAATATCTGACGTCATCAGCAGAGGATTGCGGTCGCGTGAGTTATAGTTGCCTGCACTAACTATAACGTGGAAATTTCAATGGTTTTTCACGAGTGAAATGCCCAGCTAACTATAACATGTGTGAAACCTATGGTTTTTTAAGTGAATATATATATTATATATATATATATATATACATATTGCCAAACACCACGTCTCTGGAAAAAACGTGCGGCGCACTCAGGCTCACACACGCGTTCCGGCACCCTGGCCTTCGTCAGTGTTAGTTGACTGTACTTATTATTTATATGTGTGTTTTGAACATGACAAACTAACACTGACGAAGGCCAGGGTGCCGGAACGCGTGTGTTAGTCTTCACGGAGAAAAACGAATAAAGCCAATTTCTATTGATTGAGCCTGAGTGCGCCGCACGTTTTTTCCAGAGACGTGGTGTTTGGCAATATGTATATATATATATATATATAATATATATATTCACTTAAAAAACCATAGGTTTCACACATGTTATAGTTAGCTGGGCATTTCACTCGTGAAAAACCATTGAAATTTCCACGTTATAGTTAGTGCAGGCAACTATAACTCACGCGACCGCAATCCTCTGCTGATGACGTCAGATATTACATCACTGATGACATATGTGTCTTTCTGAAAAAAATGTAATATATGTATAGCTAAAAATTAATGGAAGAAGACATGGGTAAATAAGTGTCTAAATACAGTATTAGCATCAACAGAGGATTGCGGTCGCGTGAGTTATAGTTGCCTGCACTAACTATAACGTGGAAATTTCTATTGATTGAGCCTGAGTGCGCCGCACGTTTTTTCCAGAGACGTGGTGTTTGGCAATAATTATTTGCGCTATCGCCGGCGCAATTGGTGCACCCGCACTGCAGAGAGCAAAGCAGTGGGGCGGTGTTGTTTTTTGCATATATATACATATATATATATATTACTCCTCCAAGTTGCTCCAGAATGCTCACCACCTCCAAACCGGAGGGCGCGTCGACGTACGGGCCTCCAAAGCACGGCCCGAAAATATCAAAATAAAGAATCCTCTTGTCAAAAAGGAAGGTCGACGCCTTGTCTGCTGCGCATAAATCTTTAATCAGCTCAAAACGTTATACGCGTTTCGCCTGCAAAGCAGGCTTGTTCACCAACATTTGAGATAAAGTTTTCAGCCTTTTTGAAGTAAACAGTGATCACGTGACAATTGAGAACTACTGAAGCATAGAAAGTGTAAACAGACTCGTAGTTCCGGAACATATGCGATTAGAATGTGCGCTCACGGTTACAATTACAAACAATTGATACAGTGTGAATACAGTGTCATGCTCTACAATTAACCATCTATTTATACGTTGCAATTCACAATATTACAGAATTACAAAAAAGGGTTAGAACCGTTACCATTATAGAAATATAAAAAGGAAATAAATTCAAAAATATTCAAAAAGATTACCACCCCAGCGGGTGCGTACCACAGTCCCAGTGGACAGAATTTCTATAATTGCGGTTCTGCGTGTATAGCCCCAGTGGGCAAACTCGACACTGTAGTAGACCTATGTGCAAATTGCTCATATCAATTTCCGAATTGTATTTAGTCTGTGTAAAGTGCTTGTGCTAGTTAAAATAAGTTCTAAGACTTATAAGTGTGATAATTAAAATACAGGTAGGGAGGTGCGTCCGAGATGGGATCATAAATGTGTGTGAAAGTCCTCCTCAATATTAAGACCTTCAGGAATTTTGGAGTTGAGGCGAATGATGTAACTGGATTCTAATTGCCTCAATTTTTTCACTCGGTCACCTCCTCTTGCGCTCACTGGGACTGCATCAATTACGTAGTATTCAAGGCCCTTAATGTCCCTTTTATGGTATGTGTCGAAGTGCCTAGCCACGGGGTAGGTTTTATCCCCATTTTTAATGGCCCTAAGGTGCTGGAGAATACGCTTGTGTACAGGGAGGATTGTGCTGCCCACGTACCGCAAGCCACATGGGCAACGCAGCACGTAGACAGCATAATCAGTTTTACAGGAGTAATACCCCTTGATTTTACTTTCATGGGATGATAGACCTCCCATGAAAGCCGAAGTATTTTTGCCATGGATACAGGCCTTACATTTCATGCACTTGACAAATCCTTCCTTTCTCTTAAGCCAAATATTGGACGTCTGCCCCTTGGACACTGGCAGCATGTTAGATACCAATGATTGTTTTAATGATTTGGCTTTCCTGAAGGTTATCAGAGGTTTACGTCCTACTTGCTTTCCAAGCACTGGATCATTGGCAATGATATGCCAATGTCTATGCAGTATCTTACGTAGGTTGCCCTCCTGTGCATTGTAGTTGGTAATTAGTCTACACTGATCCTCATTAGTAGTAGATTGGGTGCCTGCATTTTGACCCCTGTCAAAGAGTATTGCCTCCCTAGATGTCTTCTGTGTTTTCCAAATAGCTGTTTTCACCCAGGATTGAGGATATCCTCTGGCTGCAAAGCGTCCCTTGAGACAACCCAGTTCTAAGTTAAAGTCTTGGACATTACTGCAATTCCTCATTGCCCTAAGGCACTCACCATAGGGGATGCTTCTCACTAGATTATTTGGATGGAAGCTTGTGGCATGTAGTAAGGTATTTCCATCTGTCGCCTTACGATATAGTTTGGTCTCCAGTTTGCCGTCAACAATGTAGACTGTTACATTTAAGAAATTAACATTGGACTCACTGATCTCATGTGTAAGTTTCAAATTTAGGTCGTTCTCCTGTAAACCATTGACAAAATCCCTTGCACTCCCAGCAGATCCTTTCCATACCACAAAAAGATCGTCAATGTAACGACACCAAAACATCACATTCTCCTGCCATATCATGGAGAACCGCGATTGGACTACCTGCTCCTCCCACCAGCCCATATGCAGATTCGCATAGCTGGGGGCGAAGCAGGCACCCATCGCAGTCCCGCAGATCTGATGGAATAGTTCCCCATTAAAGAGAAAGAAGTTATTATTAAGGCAGGTGGAAATCATTGTCAACAGCATCTGGGTATGATGCCATAATTTCAAAGGTCTCTCTCCCAAATAGTGCTTAACAGCATTGAGGCCATCTGTGTGCCTAATGCTTGTATAGAGAGTTGTTGCATCGATTGTCATCAATAGAAAATCTGGTACCCAAGGGATGTCGTAAATTTTACGCAAAAAGTCACCCGTGTCTTGGATGAAGGACGGGAGCTTTTTTACCATGGGTGCTAAAAAATAATCCACATACTTAGAGGTGTTTTCAAAGGCACTCGCAATTGCCGAAATTATTGGCCTACCCGGAGGATTTTCCATGCTTTTATGCACTTTGGGTATCAGGTATAGAACCGGTGTAGTGGGACAGTTGATTTTCAAAAATAACAATTCATCACTGCTAATCAATCCATGCCTAAACCAATTCTGCAATTGCTCGTTATACTTAACATGACTGGCAAACATCACATCTTTGCTAACTCTCACATAGTTTGTCTTGTTGTTGAGTTGCTTATATGCTTCTTTGAGGTATTGATCTTTGCCCCATAGAACCACATTGCCCCCTTTGTCTGCATCACGCACAATACATGCATCATTCTTTTTCAGCTTTCTCACTAAAGCATGATATTCTTTATCCCGTTGGGTAAATGCTTGCTTTTTCGTATTTAATGTGCGACATAGGTTTTTGACATCATTAACCACAAGGTCATTAAACACATCCACAGAGTCTCTGTTGGTCATTGGTGTAAATGTTGACTTTAACTTGAACCCAGTAAGTACATTTTGTTCAATGTTTAAGTTTTCATTATGTGCTAGGCTCAGTGCTTGTTGCAAGGTGTTCGGCACTTCCTGCGAAGTAGAAGACTCTTGGCTGTTGTCATTATCCAGATCGGCCATTACCAACATGAGGCTCATATGCTCTACTGCCAGGTTAGCAGGATCCTCAGTCGCAGGTCCTTTCATTGGTCCAGCCGGACGCTTAGGAGCCACTGCGAAAAACTTTTTTAATTTGAGTGATCTAGTGAACTTAAAACTGTCCACCCTGGTTTGCACATAATTGATATCTGCTTTCGAACAGTAGGATAAACCCAGTTTGAGTATATCTTGATCTTTGTTGGATAGCACAATGTCCGTGAGGTTAACGACAGTCGCAACCTTGCTGTGATCTATTTGTTGGCTTTCGTTAGCTTCTTGCTGTTGCCGGTGGAATTGTTTTGCGCTTTTTGAAACGTCTCTCCTCTCGTAAAAAATCAAACTCATCGATGACTGATCGAAATCGAAATGATTTGGAAAGCAAGTAGGACGTAAACCTCTGATAACCTTCAGGAAAGCCAAATCATTAAAACAATCATTGGTATCTAACATGCTGCCAGTGTCCAAGGGGCAGACGTCCAATATTTGGCTTAAGAGAAAGGAAGGATTTGTCAAGTGCATGAAATGTAAGGCCTGTATCCATGGCAAAAATACTTCGGCTTTCATGGGAGGTCTATCATCCCATGAAAGTAAAATCAAGGGGTATTACTCCTGTAAAACTGATTATGCTGTCTACGTGCTGCGTTGCCCATGTGGCTTGCGGTACGTGGGCAGCACAATCCTCCCTGTACACAAGCGTATTCTCCAGCACCTTAGGGCCATTAAAAATGGGGATAAAACCTACCCCGTGGCTAGGCACTTCGACACATACCATAAAAGGGACATTAAGGGCCTTGAATACTACATAATTGATGCAGTCCCAGTGAGCGCAAGAGGAGGTGATCGAGTGAAAAAATTGAGGCAATTAGAATCCAGTTACATCATTCGCCTCAACTCCAAAATTCCTGAAGGTCTTAATATTGAGGAGGACTTTCACACACATTTATGATCCCATCTCGGACGCACCTCCCTACCTGTATTTTAATTATCACACTTATAAGTCTTAGAACTTATTTTAACTAGCACAAGCACTTTACACAGACTAAATACAATTCGGAAATTGATATGAGCAATTTGCACATAGGTCTACTACAGTGTCGAGTTTGCCCACTGGGGCTATACACGCAGAACCGTAATTATAGAAATTCTGTCCACTGGGACTGTGGTACGCACCCGCTGGGGTGGTAATCTTTTTGAATCTTTTTGAATTTATTTCCTTTTTATATTTCTATAATGGTAACGGTTCTAACCCTTTTTTGTAATATTGTGAATTGCAACGTATAAATAGATGGTTAATTGTAGAGCATGACACTGTATTCACACTGTATCAATTGTTTGTAATTGTAACCGTGAGCGCACATTCTAATCGCATATGTTCCGGAACTACGAGTCTGTTTATACTTTCTATGCTTCAGTAGTTCTCAATTGTCACGTGATCACTGTTTACTTCAAAAAGGCTGAAAACTTTATCTCAAACGTTGGTGAACAAGCCTGCTTTGCAGGCGAAACGCGTATAACGTTTTGAGCTGAATAAAGATTTATGCGATAAGGCGTCGACCTTCCTTTTTGACAAGAGGATTCTTTATTTTGATATATATATATATATATATATACATAGATACATACATACAGGCCCCCTCCGGATGCATTAAGGAGCTCTTTGGGCAGAACAGTGTGCTGAGGGGGCCCCCTGGAACTTGAGGGCCCTGCAGGGGCCTGTGTTACACCATTGCCAGTAGGTAGTTATAGTTAGGATGTGTTTTCCATAGGAAGAGCGTTTTTTGTTTTACCAATAACTTTTGCATTGTTGACGAATCTTTGCGAAATTTTCAAACCTAGTTTGATGCTCACTTCAGCTGCTGTTTTAAAGTTTTGTGGTGATCCATCAAGTGGAGGCCGATGAAAAGGGGTGGTCCCAAAAAGCATTTTACCTATGTCAATTTCTATTGAAAATTTGAAGCAAGGCTACAGCCTGAACTGCTGAATAGAATTACACCAAATTTGGCAGAAAGGTAGCGGTTGGTCCAGAAAGCGACTTTTTTGTTAAATGGTGTAAATCCGTTCAGTAGCTTTGGAACATATTTAAAGAAATTTCCAGTTGTATTTATAGGGATATAGGGACATGGTGGATTTGCTACCCCTCCCGATCTCATGCTGAGATCTGATTGGCTGGCAACACTTAAAACAAGGAAGTGTTGGCAGCAATCTTGTGATTCAGTTGAACCGAGTCACCGGAAAAACATTAAAAAAAGAAAAAGGGGCAGGGTAGATACATACTAACCCCTAAGCCTCTTGGGGGGGGGGGGTCCGACAGGGCCCAAAAAAGCTTTGTTTAAATAAAAAAAATTGTCGGGAGTCAAACTGGATCCACAAATTCTGCAGAAAATTTTAAAGCTTGGGCTACCGTGCTTTGTTTCTAATCGCCCCTTGGTGGGCCAGGTCCTGAGGGCATGTTCAAATATGTAGGAGGGGAGCACATGGGATCCCAGGACCCCTTACGCTCCAGGGGCTGCCACCTATCCAGAGAATGTTTTCATAATTTATGCGAGGGTTGCCAAGGGCAACCCAGTGCCCTGGAGACCATCACATTCCCCAGGCAAATGTTTTATTAATGCAGGGGGTGCTGCAGTCCTGGGGATCACCACCTTCCCACAGCAGGGCCCCATGACCCCCACAGCCCCGGGGACCGCCACCTCCCCAGGGCTAAATGTGATATTAATGCGGAGGGATTCTGCCCCAGCCCTGGGGACTACCACCTCCTCCGGGCTGATCCCTGTAAAGGAGGGGGCTGCGCGGCCACCCTTGTGGAACCGTATATAGCCTTGGGAACCACCATCCCCCAGAGACAGTTACAGCAATGTCCCGGGCTGCCCACCTCCGGGACATTGCAGTTTTCTGTGGCGGTGCTCCCGCCAAGGCATAGCAAACTCTGGTCCACTTCTAGTAAGCAAGAGCAGAACAAAACTGCTTTTCCTTATGAGAAGTGAGCAGAATTGTTTTTGGACAGAGAGAACTGCATGTTTAGTAGCTCCGTCTGCCCAAAAGTGATGCTGGCTCCCTCAGGATGCGGAGAGGCGGCAGGGATCGTGGGAGCCTTCAGGCTCTCCCCATAGTCCCCAACACAAGTGACTTTATTAAAAAAAAATCCAGAAAGATAAATTTGCCCTGGAAGGGGTGCCTTATGCCCCCACCCCCTCTTGTAATAAATGGGAAAAAAAGATGCGGGACCAGCAAGTCGCTGGAGGCCCCATCCCATTTCTCCCCAACTCTGCAAATGCGCCTCCTGGCACACTGCTGCTTGGGGGATGAAGCCCCCTTTGCTGCAGAGGATCCTTGGAGGCCAAAAAGCCCTCCTATTACCTCCAGTAAGTTCCACACAACAGGATTGCTGAGAGGTCTTCGGCGGCTACTCCCTCTTTCTTCACCACTCTGCAAACGTGCTTCCTAGCACACTGCTGGTTGGAGGATGAAGTCCCCTTGAATGCTGAGGGTTCTTGGGGGCCAACAAGCCCTCCTGTTACCTCCAGTAAGTCCCACAAAGCGTGATCATTAATAGGACTTTAGAGGCTACACCCCCTTTCTCCACCACTCTGAAAACATGTTTCCTGGTGCAGTGCTGTTTGGGGGATGAAGTCCCCATGATTCTAGAGTGTCCTTGGGGGTCAACAAGGCCTCTTGTTACCTCTAGTAACACCCAGACAGCAGAACTGCTGAGAAGTCTTCAGAGGCCTTGCCTCCTTTGTTCACAACTCTGCAAACACGCCTCCATGCTGAAGGTTCTTGGGGGCCAAAATGCCCTCTTGTTAACCACCAGTAAGTCTGTCACAGCAGGGTTTCTGAGAGCTGGTCGGAGGCCCCACCACTTTCTCTGCCGCTCTGCCAACACGACTACTAGTTAAAAAACATAAAAATTACCTTTAAAATCCAAAGGTTTCAGGGACGCTATAGTTAGGAAATACATTTTAACCCCTTCCATGCGAGTGATGGAGCGGTTCCGTCATGCGCGTCGTTTGCGCTGTGCGCATGACGGAACCGCTCCGTCATGGCCCCGCCCGCGCACGGAACCTTCAGCACGGCGCGGTAAACCGCGCCGCGCTGAAGGGGTTAAAAACCTTAGAAATTCACCTAAAAACCCCAAAGGTTACAGGATTTTACAGTTAGCATATAGAATAAAAAAAAAAAACTTAGAAATTCACTGAAAAAAACAAAGGTTGCAGGGACGTTATAGTTAGGCTCAGATTTTACTTGTGCAAAACCAGTGAAATTCAGCAGTTATAGTTGCCAGAGCTGTAACTATAACTTACTCCCCCGCAATGCATGGCTTTTAACCTCACATATTACATCGCTCATGACATGGTCAGCGACATCACTGATGACATCTCAAATGACATCACTGATGACATCTCAAATGACATCATCCACAGAACCACTGACACCCCATACAACCTCTCATATGCTCACTCCCACTCCCACACAACCACTCACATACCCATTCATAGGCCCATACCAGTAGTCACACACCCACTTACTCCTCCATATAGGCACTCACACACCCACTCACTCATACAGCCACTCACACAACCATTCACTCACTCATTCAACCACTCATGTAACCACTCACATACCCATACAGCCACTCACATAGCCACACACTTACCCTTACAGCTACTCCAACACCCACTTATCTACACAGTCACTCACATACCACTCACTCACCCACACTGCCTCTCGACACAACCCTCACTCACCCATACAAGCACTCACTCACACACTCACTCACACACCCACACAAACAAAGCACTCACACACTCACTCACACACCCACACAAACACTTATAAAGCCATTTACAAATCCATACAAGTTATCACACATCCACCTACTCACCCATACAGCCATTCACACAGACACTCTCAGTACAGTCACTCACACACCAACTCACTTAACCAAACACCAACTCAAACAGCCACTCACTCGCTCATACAGCTGCTTAAACATGGAGTCACTCACTCATACAGCCATTCAGACACCCACTCACTCACCCATACCGTCACTACACACCCACTCACTCATCAATACCACCACTCACACATCATCTCACTCACCCACCCAGCTACTCACACACCCACTTATGCATCCATACCCACAAGGACACATACAGTCACATACCTACTCACATAATATATGTTAGAAGTAGTATCACTCCGTAGTAGTGCACCTACTATACTAATTCAACATTTATAGTAGGTTAGTATATTTGGTTAACACTGATAAACTATTAAAAATACTTACACTCACTTGCATTCTGTCCATCAATTGTTCTTTTTGAATTTGTCACCACTATTGGGACGGGTATTCCCAGACATGTGTCCCATACTCTCCATGCTACTGGAGTCAAGTTAGCCTGGCTAATGAGGGGTGATACCTCAAAACTGGTCCCAGGGTGCTTGTTTCTGGTCCAGGGAGGACCTGGCATGGCAGTTTGGGCTGGACTGTTCCCATGAGGAGAAGGGTCAAGACTGATTTGCATATGGCTGAGTCTAAACGGGGTGACATGGTGAGCAAAAGAATGATAGATTTAACCCAGATCTGTTGACTGGGGGTGAACTTTTGATGTGTTCCACATTCCATCCATCATTTGCGTGTCTTTTGCTTTCTTGCCCTAAGTGCACCAGGTATGCCCAGATGTGGGTGCCAGGCTCACTATGCCACTGGATTCAAGCTAGCTTGGCTGATGAGGGGTGAACCCCGAAACTGGTCCCAGGATGCTTGCTTCTTGTCCAGGGAAGAACTGGCTTGGCAGTTCAGGATGGACTGTTCCCCTGAGAAGCAGGGTCAAAACTGATTTGCATATGGCTGGGTCTCAAGTGGGGTGGCAAGGTGAGCAATAGAACAATGGATTTAACCCAGATCTGCTGACTGGGGTGACTGTTTGATTTGTTCCACGTTCCATCCATCATTTGTGTGTCTTTTGCTTTCTCACCCTAATGCAAGGCAGAGGATAATACAACTCTTTGTGATAGGAGAAATTGTTAATGAAGGAAGGGCAGGCTTTTCTTAGTGGATAAACTCTTGCTCCATATTTGCAGCCTCAGTCTCCTTTTAGCAGTGGATGCATGCTTCCGTGTGGAGCCCTGACAGCTGTATCACCTGTCAGACAAAATATCTGTGATTATCGCCACTTTCCAAATTTTGACTTTGAGTAATAGGTATAGGCTTAAATGCTGGAATTAGCAGCAATAATACCACCAGCAAAAGGCTTGAAAATGTACAAAAGCTGGTGTTATCTCCTGTGGTTTTTTTAAGCACAGAATGTTTTCTCATGAGCTAAAGCAAAGCGCATCTGGTAACTGTGCTGTCGTGTTTCTCCTCCTGATTTAGCCCAGAAGGATAAAGGAGGCCTCTGTCTTATTCCCCCCCAAGCGCCCTTGCTGCATTGAGTTAGACTTACCTGTTGATAACACAGATGCCACCAGTTCACATTGCGGTCACCCTGATGGAAACATAGGCGTAGAGAATGGGGGACAGGGTACTCTGCCTCAAACGTGATGGAGCATCCTGTCTGCAAAACTGACAGTCTGCTTGCTCTTTTTAGAGCCAGGTGGACAGTCATGTTTCTGCTGGTGGAGCCTCTGTTTGGGCTGCGCACCTGGTGGACATGGACCTAGGCCGCCAGTGTAACTACTTGATACCGTCCACCCTATTTACAGCAGATGATCTGATGTACTTTTTTTCTATTCAGGTCACCAGGGGAAGCCTGGTGGTCCTGAACAGAAGTAAAGAAACCTCCAAGGTGTCAAAGCCATTAGTATTTTGCTTTTCAAACAGTTTTGAGCTTGAGCATATTAAATGTAATATGCACTTATAGCACGGGTGTAAAAGCCTCTGCACTTTCACCAATGCATCATTACAAATCGTATCGTTGAGGAGACTCCTATTGCTAGCATTGTGGAAGCCTGGCCTGCCTGCTCCACCTACTACATGATCTTTGTTTATATTCCAGTCTCCACAGATCACCAGTGTGGTCTTACCAACCTCTGTTAGAACCTTGGTAATTGAGGCAAAGAAAAACATCTTGCTGCCATTTGGGATATAAATAGAGCCTACCACAATCATCTGCCCCCTGACACAATCTTAGCAAAAACATATCACCCTCCTGGTTCGTCCAGATCTAGAAATGTTAATGCCACCCGCCTCTCTTGCATGGTGTTTTATTTGTTTGGAGTGTGGATGTTGTGTGTTACAGACATAGGTGACTTTTCCCACCCAATCTCTTCTTTTTTTCTCTGATTGCTAAGGGAATGGTGCATTTTCCGTATCAAAGCTATGTCTGTTCGATCAAATGCCACGTTTGGCAGGTTTTGTGTGAGGCCATTCTTATTAACAGAGATTATTGTAAGATTTTGGAACATATATTTGTCCCCATGTCCCACTTGTCTAGTTTTGGTACATAAGAAGCCAGGGCAAACTATTGGACACATAGACCTACATAACATGTTTATACAGAAGAGGTTAAAGATAATGGAATAAACCAGCTCGGAGAAGCGCACCAATAAAAATTAAACCTGGGGAAAAG
The DNA here is from genome assembly GCF_964204655.1 of Triturus cristatus. Taxonomy (NCBI): domain Eukaryota; kingdom Metazoa; phylum Chordata; class Amphibia; order Caudata; family Salamandridae; genus Triturus; species Triturus cristatus. The sequence continues at coordinate 503,426,964 of NC_140592.1, read as the reverse complement.
GAGGAGAGGTGTAAAAAGTGTCAATAAAATGAGAATCTGGTTAAATATCAACCTACAAGGATTTCACCGGTCAAGTATAATACATGGTCTGTACTATCTAAATCCATAATAGGTAGCAGGAAACTAAACTTCCCTGTATACTGGCGTGTTAAACCCTCCAAACTCAGACACCCTGCAGGTTACCTGGAACCAGGACATATTTCCACCCTGCAGTTTGTATTTAATAATCAATACAGGCACTGCAGACCAGCCCATAATGGTTGCCACCGAATAATCTTGTTCCCTATGTTATATGTGCTCATGTTCCACCCATCATGAATTACTCCCACATTTAATTACAATGGTCCTAGACCTTTAGTTTGAAAGGATATGAATCAGTTCTCTATTCAAATATAATTTGATGGTAATTCATATGAGCATTATTAGGTACCATGTACCAACTCAAAGTATTAAATACCTTATTCAATTATAACATTCAAACAGTGCAAGACCCATTATTTTGATCACCAAGCATTTTATTATGTCAATGGTGTATAATTGCAATTTTTTAAATCAAATTATTAGGCATCCAACATTAGATATAAGGTTGCTCCAGGCGGAACGTGCAGAAGAAAAGTGCTCAAGTGTAAAAGGATGTGAAAAAGGAACTACAAAAAAGTGACATATAAAACAAAAGAATTTATATTTCTAAAACAAGTAGACCGGTTGTAATTCACCGTCCTATTCGGCCTGGCCAAATTCACAATAAACAACAAGTTGATTACACTTCACAGTTTAAGCAAAAACCAATTCATTGCATTGCACGTTTATTAACGAAAAAATATAAGGTCCAGGCTAAATGTTAGGGGCGTCGACGTTTTGACCCGACTTGTGACCACGAGGGAGATCAAAGCCTCGGTCTTGCGGGTCTTCCTCAGGACTGGGTGGAGCAACCCGATTACTCATAGAACTTAACCATATACCTGAAAAGGCGAAAAGATAAAAAACTAAAATCAGGGAATTGCACTAATGAAAGCCAAGAAACTACTAAGGGTCCAAAAATGGAGCTTACCCGTCAATCTACAGGTAATGAATTCCCATTAAATGGAGGTCCATGAAATTTCTATGGTCCAAAGGACATCTCAACCAATGAATGCACTTAAGGGCACAAGCCTACAAATTCCAAGAGAAAGGAGATTAGGTGAATATTCCCAAACTCAAAAACTCCGAACCTAACTCCCAGTCACACCAAGTGAATATACAAAAATAGTTTTACCGTAGTTCTACAGAATGTCAAGTACTGTGCAGTAGACGGTCCTTAAGACCTTCCGGTGCTGAATTAAATATTAATCCATGTTGTTTCTAAAGGCACCTCAAAGCCGTCGTCTACAAATTAGAAAGATTTAAGAAGATTTCAAAAAGAAGGAGTAAAATAGGCGAGAATCCCCACTATATAGCCGATCACCACGGAAAACCTGTGATTTTTACCTTAGTTATACTGAATGTAAGGGAACGTTCCTTACGACGAAAATATTCACTTTTTACCGTCGCAACTGCCCATCCAATGACTGAAAGGTAAGATGGAAACGGGTTTCAGTATGAAAAACTCCATGGGGCCAAAATCCTTTTACCCATCTACTCTGGGATCCAACCTACCTTGTCTCCGTAAATGAATCTATCGTTTAGTCAATGCTGCTGAAAGGGAGTGCCCGGGAAATGCCATATCGCATTTGTAGACGCAAACGTCAGAGTAACGACGTCGCGTGTTAAACATAGAAAAAAGACTATGAAAAGGTATGACGGCCATTTTCACCGAAACGGAGTGAGGAAAGGGATTATTTGAAAATAATGACAACTTCCCAATATTAACTCCTAAAAATAAGTTTAACATTAAATGATCCCATTGCAAGAGTCGATGTTACGACGTCACGCGTTAGACCTTAAGGAGAGACTATCAATGTTATGCCGGTCTTTTGCACCACAGCACAGGGAGGAAGGGAATTTTCGATAGTAGTGGCATCTCTCAATATTCACTCTTAAAAATAAGGACAACAGCCTTAACATTAAATGGTCACATTGGAAAAAAAAATGTGATTTTTTTTTCAACAAATAATAATAACACAAAATGATAATACAGTCCTGCAAATCCAACAATACAATATACATCATAATTGGAAAGGTACTTCCCACGAGCATACCAGACAGATTATTTGCTAATACTCGATGTACCAACGAGTTAGGAGACATTATGTACAGCGATCTACCATCCGTACTCTGGGTGAAACAAAGCCCAATCCTAGTGTCTATACAAGAATCAGATCATAAAGGTCAGAGTATCACAAACATCGAATCAGAAGGTTTCATTAGGCTCGTGGAATTGAAACCTTAGTGCCCCTCAAAAGGCACCCCATGAATTGAAATACAGCAAAAACGTCAAACTGTTACGAAAAATCAGAACATACATCATCCATTATTGATTAACGAGACCTGTCTACTGATTTCTTCTGATTCGTTCAAGCCTCTTACAATCGTGTCCAATGAATGTATCCATCTACATTCACGTTTACTAAGGATAGTGGCAAAGTTTCCCCCTCTAGGATTGGGTTTCACCCTCTCCAGCACCCACCATCTTAGACTATCCGCTGTATGATCAAACGTACTAAAGTGCTCCACAAGTGGTGCACCCTGTAACTTACAGCGTATGCGACTACAATGTTGTAGGATTTGGCATTTTACTTTCTGAGTGGTCTGTCCTTCATACAAGAATCAACACGGACATTAAATCACTCCGGTGAAACGGGGTGTGTGGCACACGCACTGCGTAATGATACTTAGGTTGCTGATAGGTTGTTTCGTGCACCGAGGTCTCGCTTTCCGAAAAAGAGTGAGTGAAACCTGAAAAATGCACTCCCCAACACATGGGGTGTGTCCCTCGGGCACAGATGTAGTCCTCTCGAGGAGGTTTCAAATGTTATTCAATGAGTAAAGTTAAACTTTCATCGATTTGAAAAAGCTTTATTCGTCTTTTTTGCTGGCGTTCAGTTCAAGCATATCACGGTGAACATTGCTTAGGTTACACATTCCCAATGCATTTCGGCTTGAGCCTTCATCAGGGGTGATCTACAAATAGTAAAGAGGATGGATAAATGTAGGATACAATAATGGTGCGACATTTATTTACAATTGGTGATGATGGTTGTCAGAACGAACTAAAAAAGTGAAAGGCAACGTAGAAAAATAAACGTTGGCCCCATGGAGTTTTTCATACTGAAACCCGTTTCCATCTTACCTTTCAGTCATTGGATGGGCAGTTGCGACGGTAAAAAGTGAATATTTTCATCGTAAGGAACGTTCCCTTACATTCAGTATAACTAAGGTAAAAATCACATGTTTTCCGTGGTGATCGGCTATATAGTGGGGATTCTCGCCTATTTTACTCCTTCTTTTTGAAATCTTCTTAAATCTTTCTAATTTGTAGAGGACGGCTTTGAGGTGCCTTTAGAAACTACATGGATTAATGCTTAATTCAGCACCGGAAGGTCTTAAGGACCGTCTACTGCACAGTACTTGACATTCTGTAGAACTAAGGTAAAACAATTTTTGTATATTCACTTTGTGTGACTGGGAGTTAGGTTCAGAGTTTTTGAGTTTGGGAATATTCACCTAATCTCCTTTCTCTTGGAATTTGTAGGCTTGTGCCCTTAAGTGCATTCATTGGTTGAGATGTCCTTTGCCCCATAGAAATTTCATGGACCTCCATTTAATGGGAATTCATTACCTGTAGATTGACGGGTAAGCTCCATTTTTGGACCCTTAGTAGTTTCTTGGCTTTCATTAGTGCAATTCCCTGATTTTAGTTTTTTATCTTTTCGCCTTTTCAGGTATATGGTTAAGTTCTATGAGTAATCGGGTTGCTCCACCCAGTCCTGAGGAAGACCCGCAAGACCGAGGCTTTGATCTCCCTCGTGGTCACAAGTCGGGTCGAAACGTCGACGCCCCTAACATTTAGCCTGGCCCTTATATTCTTTCATTAATAAACGTGCAATGCAATGAATTGGTTTTTGCTTAAACTGTGAAGTGTAATCAACTTGTCGTTTATTGTGAATGCGGCCAGGCCGAACAGGACGGTGAATTACAACCGGTCTACTTGTTTTAGAAATATAAATTCTTTTGTTTTATATGTCACTACTTTGTAGTTCCTTTTTCACATCCTTTTGCACTTGAGCACTTTGCTTCTGCACGTTCCGCCTGGAGCAACCTTATATCTAATGTTGGATGCCTAATAATTTGATTAAAAAAATTGTAATTATACACCATTGACATAATAAAATGCTTGGCGATCAATATAATGGGTCTTGCACTGTTTGAATGTTATAATTGAATAAGGTATTTAATACTTTGAGTTGGTACATGGTACCTAATAATGCTCATATGAATTACCATCAAATTATATTTGAACAGAGAACTGATTCATATCCTTTCAAACTAAAGGTCTAGGACCATTGTTTTTTGTATTACATTGTACCCAGGTCCTTGACTAATTTAGGGTTACCCCATTTTTGTAATGGCCCCCACATTTAACTACAGTCTATATTTTAAAAGACAGGTAAGTACAAATGAAGGAATTCCGTGATATCATGAATTCTATAACTAGTGGCCGCAGTTAATTGACAGTTCAAACATAAACACACCTATGCTTGCTGGTTTGTTTGAGTCTCTCCAGTTATTTATTAGTCAAGCATCTCATGGCGGGTTCCAGTTGCACCCTCTTAACTCATAGGGGTATATTCACAAGATCTCATCTCCAATTTATCTCCACCTTAACGCATCAAAAGTGGAGATAGATTTGACACCGCAGTCACAAGCTGGTGCAAACTGCAGACAACGGCAGTAATCCCGCGATAACTGCCCTAAAATTTAACTCCGCAGCTGACACCACCAACTAACCCGAATGAGATGCGTAGTAGGCGTTCCCATGAAAAAAACCACAAAAAACCACAACACCACTTTCACAACGAACTGTCGGATCTGCGAAGCGAACCAAAGACAGGTGATAAGCTGCGGCAGCACCTTGGATTTAACACCTGCCTTTTGCTGGTGCTAAGCAGGATGACTACCCACAGCATGAAAGGGAGCCCAGCCAAGAGCCAGACCTGAAGACACACAGATGCCCTGGAGACAATGATCATGCAGCTCTGATACCCATGAGGGTCTCAACACCCACCACCACCACCCCCATCCCCGCAATATACACATACCGTGCATGACACAAGAGCCACAAAAAGCGCATGATGACACACATTGCCAACAAAAAACACACGTGTGGCCAGAAGAACAAGAAACAGTCACACAGCACTGAAGTAACAACCAAAAACTTTATTGAAATACAACACAAAACACCAATGCGGAAGACTCTTGTTGGGTCCGTCAGGGACAATCTTGTCGTCACAGCCTGGAAAACAAAGCACAAAATCAAGACGTGTGTCATGCACACGTCAAAGGAGCAAGACACAGAGAAACAGAGAAGGAAAGAAAGCCAGAGAGAGAAAGAGAGAGAAGGAAAGGAAGGGAGAGAGAGAGAGAGAGAGAGAGAGAGAGAGAGAGAGAGGGAAGGGGGAGAGAGAGACACCGCCGCCCATGCGCAACCATGCCCCACTGCTCACCTGCTGCCACCGGTGGGTCCATCAGTGGGCAGACCACATGCCCGTGCAAGCTCCAGGCCCCGGTCCTGCCTCCATGGCATGGTAGACATCATGCGGACCCGCCCTGTGGCCCAGCAGGTCCCACATATGATGCTGAGTCCTGAGTCATCAATGGCGGAGACCACATCAGTGCACACGTCATCATCGCAGGCTGCACACCCGCTCGGCTATTTCGGTGCCATTAACCCTGTGCAACGCCAGTCAGCGCCACGTGGGGGTAGGCCCGAGACGGCTGCAAGTCTTCGGGAGCCACTGACCCTGTGAGCAACAACTCATGGGCCCATTATGATTGAGAACCATGGAGCGTGCGTCATCCAGTTACCACCGGCAGAGGGGAATGTGATGTTGTCGGCCCCTTATATTTGCAGGGTCACATGGCCTGTGACGCCTGTGCCGGATGGGTGTAGGGTGTGTGCAAACCTGCTCTCAGGGAGTGGCCGTGACATGCTGACAACTAGACCAGTGACCTGCACACCACCAGCGAGTACGCCTGCGACAGGTAGCTATGTGGGCACCCCCTCGGAGCGTAAGCGGAGTGGGTTGGCCCGGCGAACGCCGGACCAGCGCAGGGCTTGCAACAATTACTCGGGGGCTCTGGGCATGGTTCAGTCCATGTCCGGACAAGGAAGTGACTACTGCGGGTGTCCGTGTTGTAGTGTCCAAGGCACCCGGAACACAATAGGCAATTTAGCACACTGTGACTGGCATCCCACTAGATGAGCATCACTGACGTAAGGGAAATCACTGTCCCTACATCCATCCACACATTCATACATGAATGATAAAAGACATGACACAGCAGTGCGTTACTGGGTGTTTATTGCACATCCAGTGGAGTTTTGTAGCTGGAGTGGTACAGGGCCATCCCAAGCACACCACACAATATGGGCCCGTGGAGGGCCAGCCAGAGTCCATCCAGGGATGACAAGTACTGCGGAAGAGGAAGGGTACAGTCCGCAGTCTGGTCGCAGTGTCATTGGTCATCAAACAGGAAACGGCAGTCCATGTCGCGGTTCAAGGTGAGTGCAGCAGAGTGTATTGGGGTCAGTGGAAGGTCATGGGGCCATGTGCGGCACCAAGCAGAAACAGGCCAGGTTGCGGAAATGAATGCTAGTGGCTCCTTCTGAACTCAACGCCATCCACGTCCTTGTCCTCGGATGTATGCTCTGCCCCACCTGTGGGTGTTGCAGTACTGGCTGTGGCACTGTGTGCCACTGACACATCAGGGGCCAGAGGAGGATTGTCGGCTGCACTGTGTGGCAGTGACACATCAGGTGCCGGAGTGGATATGCCTGCCGCACTGTGAGGCACTGACACACCAGGGGGCGGAGATGTGGATGGTGTGCCACGCCTTGTGGCAGCAATGCCATGAAGAGGATCAGCAGGGCATGGTAGATCCCAGCTACATTTCACTGATGTGCAGCGGTGACTGCCATCCTTTCCGCCTCCATCCCCACCATGTCCTCCATGAGCCTCCGCATGTATGCCAGCTCACGGCTGGGATCCCTGAAGCCACTCTGAGCAGACAGGAGTTTTTCTCTCCGCGTCATGACTCCAGCAATGTCAGTCAGGGCTCGTTGGAGACCATGGAGCGGGCCTATACACCCATGGATGGCGTCCAGTTTGGTAGCCATGATGTCGAACCCCACCCACACCTGCCCAGCTGTCTCCCTCTGGCCCTCCAGCACACAGCGTTGGAAGGCCATGTGTTGTTCCTGGGGTCTTGGGAGAGTGCCGGGGTTGTGGGTGCCTCCTGCTGGGTGGTTTGGGTAGTGGATGGGGTCTTCTCGATGCAGCTGGGCTGCCCTGATCCTTGAGGGGAGTTGCGGATGATGTCAATGATGTCTTGGAGGGCTTGGGTATCGATGCTGGTGGTGTCCTCCTCGTCATCAGTCATCAGTGAAGAATGGCTGGGACTGCTCTGCAGGAGGTGTTGAAGGTGTCCCTGCAATGTAAAGGGGAGATGGTGTATTACAATGTGTCCACATGTATGTAGCCGCATGGTATATGTTGACATTCAGACAGCATGGCATTGTACATTGTGACAGTCTCTAGATCAGGGCCATGACCCAGAGTCATTGTGGGTGTGCACTGTGCTCTGCTTGATTGTGCATGTGTGCCATTGTGGCCATCTCCACCTGTCCCCCCAGTACCTGGTGGTCACTCACCCTGTTGCGGTTGTGTTGTGTCCTGTCGAGCAGTGTCCGGTCCCCTGACTCCGGCCACAGTCTCCACACTGATGACTGTCGACACCAGCTCCTCCATGTCATCCAGCACGAGCTGTGGCGCTGGGCTCCCACCTCTAGTCTGAGTCTGCATTGCTGTCTTCTGGTTGGCTGCGAGTTTATCCTTGGTCTTGCGCTTGATGTCAGTCCATCGCCTCTTGACCTCGTCCATTGACCTCTTGTACTCTCTGACGGCATTCACCTTGTCCACGATGTCCCGCCATATTCCATTTTTGGTGCCCAATGACACGTTGGAGGTGACGAAGAGTTGATGATGGTGTTCCATCACCTCCGTGACTATGATCCTGTTTTCCTGCGGACTGAACTTCATCTTCCTCTTCTTCTTGTCCTTGCCCTTCCCTGTCCCCGAGGTCCCGGGCTGGCCATCTGGGGTGCTTGTGGGGTTGCGCTCGTCCTCTGCGCATGCTCCGGCTGCCTCCATGGTGCTTGGGTGTTGGTCAGTTTGTGTTTGAGTGTTTTTTCTACTTTCATAGTGATTTTTCCCGCCTGCCATGTGTGTATTGCAGGCCTGGTGCTGCTTATCGCTGATTTCCTCATTGCGCTTTGGCCCATCGCATGTTTTTTCGCGTTGAGGTTTGTGTTTTTATCTCCGTCGAGGTGGTTGTATCATGGACATTGGCTGCGTTTTTTGTGGACTATCGCATGGTACCGCCGTGTTGTGAATTCCACATTGACACAGGGTTATTTTCCTGTGATAGGCTGCGATGTGTAAAGTTGCGTTAGCATTTTTTGGAGATGTTTAGCTCATGTTCTTGTGAATATACCCCATAGTCTTCTGTCATGATATGGGTGCTCACAGCAAGTGGTACTGTTAAGTTCTTCCTACAGCAGGTATCTGGACATGATGTGTCCATGGTTGAGTGTCTAAAGTTTCCGAAATTTCCACCAGTTTTTCCAACTCATTGTCTTGCCATCTTTCATGATCAACACTGTGGGTGGTTCCAGCAATCCATATACTTAAGTGTTGGACATAACGCCAGGAGTCTCCAACTTTTTGGTCTGCCTCCTGCAAACAATCAACTAATACAAAGATCTTGTGGATTTTGTATATTTGGGAAACTTAGTTCTTTTTTGCCAAAGTTATTATTTGTTGTTCTTATTGGTGTTAGTCAAAGCAAGCTTTAATCGTTCTTAGAGCGCCCTGTTTATGGAGTGACAGGAATGAATATATGCACCCTGTGAAGTTCCAGAAGGGGCGCAAATTTGTATTGTTTCAGTTCTGGGAGTAGTGTTGACATAAAAAGTAAAATATCCGACTGTTCTGCTTCTTCCGCTGCTCACAATAATCAAATAATATCCAACTTCTTTCTCCCAAATCCACCAAATTCTCCTGTAAATTCTAGGTCACTTATCCCCCATAGCAGCACTTGTTCGTGACCTCAGATTAATTTTTAACAGTCTGTATTCTTTTGTCTGATGGATCTTACTTGAAATGTTGCAGTGTCTACTCCCATCGACGTAACTCAGCAGCTTATTCCACAGAGCTGTCCTTAGCTGTCCTATTCTTCATAGATGTTAGTTTGTGCTTCATAGTATCTATGTCTGTGGATTGCTTAGACATCTGTCCACATTTCTGTCCCCATCTACTGCATCATAGAATTCTAACGGTCTCTGGAATTTGTGTTTAGACATAACTAATAGCAGTATTCAAGCACATGAGTAATCAAAGGGATGTGCTCCATACAGCACAGTGGACTAGGGCCAGATGTATCAAACATTTTTCAGATCACAAACAGCCACATTCACTGAATCGGGCCATTTGCAGCCGGAAAAATGCATTTTGATATGTATCATTCCTAAATTGCAATTCGGTAACGTTACTGAATAGCAGTTTACAATTAAAAATACATACTGTTTTGGTATTAGAAAGAGGCGTGTTTAGGGTGACCCTTCCTAATATTGAAGCGCAGTGGTATGTAAGAATGTTTAACTACCAAAATGCAGTCGCTAAACATCACCATTTTACCACCTTCTTCAAGAAGGTGGCAACCTATTTGCAAGCGGGAAGAGATCCCCAAGGGACCCTTTACCCTTTGTGAATGCTCGCAAAAACGTTTTTTAAGAGCAGGTAGTGGTCCCTGGATTACTCTTAAATAATGAAGAGAAAACTTTTCATTTTTATTTTTTAAATGCAAACTATTTTCCTTTAAGGAAAACAGGCTGTATTTAAAAAAAAAAGAATTGCTTTATTTAAAAGCAATTACTGACATGGTGGTCTGCTGACCCGGCATGTCACCATTGATTACTTAGCCTGTATTTACTTATGTGCTGCTATGTGTTTTTGGCTGTGTTTTCTACGGAGAGTATTTTACAGTTTCACTTTAAAAAAAAAGTTTCCACTGGTCCCCGTTCCACCGCAGCATGTGCTGTTTGTGTGGAGGGACGTGGCTCCGCCATTTCTGCCTTCATTTCCGCTACCGGGGGCACTACATAAACAGCATGGGTGCCGGGCCGCGCAGCGATAGGTGACAGTGTGCCGCCCGGCAACGTAACCAGTGTTTACTTAGCCTGTATTTACTTATGTGCTGCTATATGTTTTTAGCTGTGTTTCTTACGGAGAGTATTTTACAGTTTTACTTTTAAAAAAACTAAGCTTACCTGCGCATTTGCACTCCTTTTCCCACCGGTCCTCGTTCCACTGCATCGTGTGCTGTTTGTGTGGAGGGACGTGTCTCCGCCCTTTCTGCCTTCATTTCCGCTACCGGGGGCACTACATAAACAGCATGGGTGCCCGGCCGCGCAGCAGGCGCGCCGTCTGCACACTAAAGGCATGCCAAAGGCAAGCCCGACTGCGCCAGTCTGCACCAGTTCATCGCCAGGCGCCAGACATGCTGCCAACTTTGATAAAATGGGGTACACCTACGCCCGGAATGAGTTGCTAACAATCAGGATACGGGTGGGCAGGTGCAAACAATCTGGCCTGGGTGGCTTAGAGGGTCCTTTCGGCTGTAAATGCGGTGGCTTCATGTCTGTCATCCCGGCAGTTATTCGCAGCCGCCACCCCCCCTCTAGTTAAAACACGACCATTTTCCACCTAAATTGCCACTCCCTAGCCAAACACTTTGCTGATGTCCATGATCTTCTGGAAGCAGAATCCCCTGATGTCCTGTTTCTCACAGAGACCTGGGTCTCGGAGGACATGGTGGCTGAGGCAGGGCTCGCACTCCCGGAGGGCTATAACTTACACACTTTCAATAGGGAAACGAGAGGCGGGGGTATTGCGGTTATTTTTAAAACCAGCTACCTTTGCACCTTCATAAAGTAACCCGTCGCTGGTTGCGAATGTGGGCGTTTTAAAATCACCCTTAATCCTATACACACTATGACAGGCCTATTAATTTATCGATCTCCGGGTCCATCAAAGGTCTTCAGGGAAGCTCTTATCGAGACAGTCAGTGCCCTGCCGGTTAATGCCTTGAGTTTTAGAGTCACAGGAGATCTTAACCTGCATCTGGATAATCCCTCTGACTCCGATGTGGTTAATTTTGTGGCTGATCTTGCAGCTTGTCAGCTCGATCAACGGGTCTCAGGACAAACGCATTCGACTGGCCACCTGTTGGACCCAGTTTTCACAAATATACCTTCCCTTACTGTCCGACCCCCTGTCCCGATGAGATGGTCCGATCATTATCTGGTCCCTATGTCCATTCAGGGCATCGCGCTAGCGCGTAATTTAGACAAAACGCTCTCCCTCAAACACCTGTGGCAAAAACTGAATTGGGACCAATTCCTAGCCCACCTCTCCGCCACCACCCCAGTTCTACCGGCTGACCCTAATGAGGCTAACTCGGTCTTTACCGATTGGAGTAGCCAGCCGTTGGATAGCCTGATTCCAGCTAAGTTGTCTATGAACCGCAAATTAAAACCCAACCCATGGTACAAGACTCAATTAGCTGAACTGCGCAAAATCTGTAAAAGGCTGGAAAGAATCTGGAGAAGAGATTTTGACCCGACCTCTAAGGATCGCTACCGGGTAGCCGTAAGGAGATATCATAGGGCCATCCAAGTAGAACGTGCAGCATTCTATGCTCAGCAAATCCGCAAAAGTACCAACCCGGCTAAGAGTATCTTTTCAATAGTCTCATGCCTTTAAGCTCAGAAATTGAAATCACAGAAAGGTGTCAAGGAAGGTTTATTTTAAATATTCGTGATAAACCTGAGACCACTAATTCTGAGGCTTTTGAGCATTTATTCTGCTTAATTTTGATAATTCAAAAAGACATTCATAAATCAATTGGATATGTCTTTTAAAAGGAAACACCACATTAGTAAATCACACCATTGCAACACATTTTTATGCGTGATTTAGAATCATTTCTTTTGTGTCGACAATATATACCACACATACATAATACCAAACTTTATTTGTGACAAAAATATATACAGCAACGAATGATCACAAAAGAAACATCAACAAATTATGTGTGCCAGCCTGACATTAAACCAGTCCTGCATTTGCACTGAAGGCGGACAATTGCTCATTCAAAGACACATGTCCTGCCTGTGGGAGGGTGAGTATGCATATCCTACTTAAGGGTGTTGACAACCTAGAAAAAGGATGAAATCATTTCTATTCAGTCCCTTCGTGGCACACCCTGTTCTACCTTCCCCCACACTCAACAGCCAATGCGTTTTGAATCCCCAACAATTATGGGATTCTCTTCAGGACTCGGACTTGGTTTTGTTTGTTTGCTGCCGGTTTGAATGAGAGGAGCGAGAGGCTTTCGCATGCCTGAAATGAAAGGAAACAGTCAGGATTATTGGAGAAGAAATTCACGTTGACGCGCCCGTGGGCTCTAACTACATTTCACGAGTCTCAAGATCCTGGACCTTTTTAAATCATTATGAAGAACTTCCACACACCCATAAAATGTAAGCCTCGATTAATACTATGAATTGAAGAACAGATAATGGACATCTGTCTGCAGCACAATTGAGAGCCCAAACCAAACCAAGTCCGAGTCCTGAAGAGAATCCCGGAATTGTTGGGGATTCGAAACGCATTGGCTGTTGAGTGTGGGGGAAGGTAGAACAGGGTGTGCCACGATGGGACTGAATAGAAATTATTTCCCCCTTTTTCTAGGTTGTCAACACCCTTACGTAGGATATGCATCCCCACCCTCCCACAGGCAGGACAGTAGACATGTGTCTTTGAATGAGCAATTGTCCGCCTTGTGTTTTACACATAATTTGTCGATGTTTCTCTTGTGATCATCGGTTTGCTGTATATACTTTTGTCACAAATAACGTTTGGTATTATGTATGTGTTGTATATATTGTCTCCCAAAAGAAAGGATTCTAAATCACGCATACAAATGTGCTGCAATTGTGTGATTTACTAATGTGGTGTTTCCTTTTAAAAGACATGTCCAGTTGATTTATGAATGTATTTTTGTGATTTCAGTATTTGGGTGGTGCAGTCTGGGGAGTACAGGACCCAAGCCTTCCTTGTTTTCACTAGTTAAAGCTCAGAAAGGCGCCGCAGGTCCACTGATCACCTCTGATCAGCAGTGTGAAGAGGTTGCCTCCTTCTTTGTTAGAAAGGTAGAAGACATTTATAAATGCTTCCCCACGGACCAATTTGACCCTCCTGAGGTATCTTGCAACCATACTAATGTCACACTAGAGGCTTTTCCTCCTATCCCTCCGGAACAATTACTTGCCCTATGCTCCAAAATCATGTCAGGCTCTCTGGCCGATCCACTGAAGCCTGACCAACTTCGGAAAATTCTATCCACCATCTCCCTTCCCCTACGACAGGTGATCAATGGGTCTTTCAATACAACGGTCATGCCTACAGCTTGGAAGCAGGCCAGGGTGATACCGCTTTTTAAAAAACCCTCTTTATACCCAAAAAAGCCAGAAAACATTCAGCCAATTTCCCTGCTACCTTGTACCGCAAAGATCACGGAGGCTTATATCAACTCTCTCCTCACGGTCCACCTGAACACCAACAACAGATTAGACTCTTCCCAAAATGGCTTTCGTGCTGGCCACAGCAGAGAGTCGGCGCTCCTGGCTGTGACAGAACATCTTTGGACAGCTTTGGATGCAGGGCAGATGTCGACACTGATCCTTCTGGATCTCAGTGCAGCGTTTGACCCAGTGTCGCACGCCATTCTGTTGCGACACCTGGAGTAGGCTGGAATTGTAGGCTCAGCCCTGAAGTGGCTGGCCTCATTCCTTGCTAATAGGATGTTTCAGGTGATAGCCCCCCCTTCGCCTCTGGCATCTTTCCCATCAAGCAAGGGTTGCCACAGGGCTCTTCCCTGATCCCTCTGCTTTTCAACCTATATGTACAACCTCTGGCTGTAGTAGCCAAGAGCAGAGGGTTGACCATGGTCTCCTACGCCGACGACACACAGCTGGTGGTGTCTCTCTCGAGCAACTCTAAGCAGGACGCTCTTAAATTTCAAAGTGATCTTGCGATAGTCGCCGAGTAGATGACTGCCAACTGTCTCCAACTTAATGCTAACAAGTCAGAGGTGTTGTTGGTGGGAAAAGACCATGGTCTATGGAATGAGCTCTGGTGACCCAAGAGCCTGGGTATTGCCCCCTCCCACGAGCAGGCAGGGAAAAACTTAGGGGTTTTGATGGATGCTTCCCTCAACTTCCAGACTTAAACAAAAAAGGTAGCGAGAACCTGCTTTGGGTTGTTGCGAGGACTCAAACCCATCTTTGGCTTTTTTGATGCCCCTAGTAGGCAGATATCATTCAGGCCTTGATTTTGTCTAGACTCAATTACGCCACCTCACTGTATCTGGGAGCAAACAAGACAGAAATACACAGGCTACAGAGAGTTCAGAATGTGGCCGTAAGATCTCTCCTCGGTCTGCGCAGAGCCTGCTCGGTGACTAACGCTATTCGCCGTCTCCACTGGCAATCTGTGGCCAAGCGGGTTGAGTTTAAGGCTCTATGCATAGCCTTTAAAGTCCTGAAATTTGCCTCTCCTGGTATTCTGACTGACCTGTTTCTGCCCTATGTTCCTCCCGCCAGCTCCGTTCCATGGGACAACACCTGGTGGTGGTTCCCCAGGTTAGGAGTGTTCGCGCCAGAGGTCGTTCTTTCTGGAACAGAGCGGCCATCCTCTGGAACACGCTGCCTGCCCACATTCGTGGGCTCAACAATTACCTAGAATTCATGAAAGCCATAAAAACCTTTCTCTTTCCCACTCCGTAGGCCTCTCCGGGGCCCTCCCTGATCCTGTCCACCTCATTGCTGTCAGCGCCGAGACGCCTCTTTGCTGGGGCAGCTGTTTCACTTTATAAAACCCACTAACATAACATAACAGCCCTATGATTTTTGTGATTCCTACTGGGTTGAAAATTGCGACCAACCTCATCAATATTCATGAGGTAGGTCGTTTATGACCCTCTAGGTATGCTTAATGAAACTCTATGAGTTTCATACATTAGGAAGAGTGATTAACTAATTGCAATTCGCTAGAGAATCGCCATTAGGTAATCGTTATTCCCAATACTGATGCATCTGGCCCTAGACGTACTAAAGGATTTGGAGATAATAAACCCTTCAATCACAAAATCGCAGGATTTACAACTGTAAATCCCTTTTTGTAATATCCAAAGCCAATTTTACGAGTTATAAAAGATTTACCAACATGGGGTTTGTGCTTGAATCGCACTTTGGGAATGGCATGAAAGGGGTGCTCCTTCTAAATTGTGAGCGTATGGTTTGTGTCAACAGTTTGCGACTGGTCGCAAACAATTGACCAGTTACTAACTCCTCATAGGAGTTGGTAACTGATTTGCATAGGCGGTGGATTCTTTGAGAATCGTGTTGGCAGCCTCAACAGCCTCAACAGGAATAGGCAGTTTTCCATCGTTTTACTGCCCGTTCTCCTTGATGTTTTCCCAGCAGGAAATATTTCTTTTTTAAAGCAGTGATGGTTCCTTGAGGAAACACGGGCAACTTTAAAAAAAAGAAATCATGTTTGGGAATACAAATTCATGGTGGTCTGCTGCCCCTTGCAAGCCACCATTCTGTGTTAGTAGCTAATCAAAACTGTGACTTGCCTAGTTAATATTAAAATATTCAGGACATTCTGCAACCTCCTGTGATTAGTGATTTTGTAAACTGACATAATAGTATGTAGGTAGGTTCGCAAAATCCAATATATCAGTCTAGGTTGCTAAATTTCAAAACTATACCCTTGTCCCTGAAAGGCTGCAGAAGCTCAATGGAGAGAGGCATCACAGGTAAAGCTAAACCCCACCTCTATGCAGTTTTCTTCTTGAAAACAAATGAATTACCAGTTGAGGGCATCATTAGACACTGAAAATGTCCTCTATGTGCTGCACATATGAACAGTTCAGACCAGAGAGAAAACAAATGTTTCTTGAAAAATATAAACTACTGTTGCTGTAAGACTGAATGTAGAAATGTATTTAAGAGGACAGTTCTAGTTCTATCTTAATGCACCATGCGATAAAACAGTATAGTCCCAGTTTGAAATGTTAAAGAAAAGAATAGCTGTCATACGTTATGGGTTCCTAATATCTTAAAGAGCATAAAATGAGGCCTATTGGCAGTAAAATGTACGAAAACACTCAGGACAATATTTGTGAGAGATAGAAGAGTGCCATGTATGTGTGTGCTAAATGAGTGATTGGAGGAGCAACAGGGCTTTGAGAGTGGAACAAGATTGTTACTGTGTCATGAGTTCGTGTTTTTAAAGGTTTTCTGTCTAAACTGAAGCAGAGTTGACCTGCCCTGATGGATGCAAAGGTATTGTTCCAGATTCTCCATCCAGAAAAGGGGAAGGCTGGTAGCCATCTTTTTTTCTTTCAATCCAGTGTAATGGTGTTCTGGCTATTGGTCTGCTGAGAGACCCAAGAGATTGTGTATTTGTCAGCCATGTATAATATTAAAGAGTTAGTCTTGGCATCCTTAGGGTGGTCTTTCCCCAGATGTTTTGCCTTTTACCTCCTGTTTTCCTGATTCTCTTTTTGTTGGCCTCACACCTCTGAGCACTTTACCACTGCTAACCAGTGCTAAAGTGCATATGCTTCTTTCCTAAACATGTTTGTAACTGATGTATACCTGAATAATATATTTAATGTATGTGTAAGTTTCTTACAGAGTTATACCCCCTGTACTCAGCGTCTGTTAGTTAAATGCTACTAGTGGGCTGCAGCGCTGATTGTGTCACACACAGAAGTAGCCTTTCAAACCTGTCTCCGGCCTGCCAATGACATGCCTGGGTGTGCAGTTGCACTACCACTTCAACTTGCCATTTAAAAGTACTTGCCAAGCCGTAAACTCCCCTTTTATCACATATAAGTCGCCCCTAAAATGAGTCTTTAGTATACCTAAGGACAGCGTGCTATGTAAGTAAAAGGTAGGACATGTACTTTTATTCTTTAGTAGTGACAAACAGCCTATTTAGTTTTTCACTAGTGTAAGGCCTACCTCTCTCAATAGTTAGCATTGAGAATTCCCTTATACCTTTTTAATTGGTAATTCATGATCAGAGAGGAGTAGCTTTTTGATGTTTCATGTGTTTGGAATAGTATTGGTAAATCCTACTTACTGATGAGGTTGGATTTAAATTTACTATTTTAGAAATGCCACTTTTAAAAAGTGGACATTTCTCTACACTTACAGCTCTATGTGACTGAGACTCCAATACACATCTGAGTGGGGCTTGGTGACAGCTACACGTGTGCATTCCCTTTAGATAGGCACAACAGGACAATCAACTGCATTTGCATTATCCTGCATTCTGATGGGTCTTACTGGGCTGGGAGGGTTGGGGGGGCTTGCCATCTTCTTGAATAGGTAGTGTCCTGCCCACACACAAGGTACTGATAACCCCCCACTGCAGTAGCGGCCCGTGGTGGGAGTGCTGCTGGGCACTGACGTGGGGCGGGGGAGGGGCAGGATGGGGGGTAGTAAACTACGGATTATGGCTGATTAGAAGTAAGTAAGCATATAAATAAATAAAACTAATTTCGTTGCGCGCGCTGCATCGCCAAATGCGATGCAGCGCACACAACGAACTTCGTTTTATTTATTTATATGTTTACTTACCTCTAATCAGCCATAATCCGTAGTTTACTACCCCCCACCCTGCTCCTCCCCCACCCCACTTCAGCGCCCAACAGCACTCCAACCACGGGCCGCTACTGCCCCACTGATACCTGACAGACAGGACTGGGTTGAAAGGGATCCTTGTGCACTTCAGAGAAGAACTCATTTGTCGTCACCCCCTACATCAAAGGCACTTTTGGGTATAAGTACAGGGTCTCTAAACCCCTAAAAACAAACACTTTTGGTCCTGTTTCCAGACATTGCTGGTTCTACATCTGCACATTACTAGAAGGACTGCTGTGCTGCCAGGAGAGACTGCTACTTGGCTAACTGCTCTGCTGTGTTGGCCTGTAGCTTGTTGATTAGCAGGAGGGAGTTCTACTGTCCAATCAGCATTACTGTCCCTGCCAACTACCTCTGCAATGTGACTGATCATTCTCCAAGGGGTTGTTGGCTTGGACCCTGTTCCCCGAAGTGTCAGGGTCATCAAAGACTTTGCTTCCTGACTTTTTATTATTCTGCCACAAGGGCTGCTCTCTGAGCACTGGCATTTCCCCAGCGCTTCACTCTGCATCAGGAAGGGCTTCACCACCAAGAAACAAGTGCCACACTTCACCGGCATACCGTGCTCTCTTTGTGCTGCATGTATCCAGTTCAGCGCCATGCGCTGAGTGAAAGCAGTGCCTTGAGCCCAAACTGACACTGCCAATTCGAGGGAAGCCTTTCCAGCAGGACCCCCGCATTGCCTCAACAACCAATCATCTCCAGAAGCGGCGCGTCTGCTGTGGTATACGCTACTCGCCACAGAGGAGGCCAGCAGGACTTGTCCACTCCTTACATATGGGCATCTCGATATCAGTATGGAAAAGGAGGTGAATGCATTGATTTACTAACCTTAGATCCGGGGGTGTATGACAAAGGTTGCATCCTTGCACCTATTTTGTTTCTAATATATGTAAACACTCTGAACGTTTTTTTTTTATTTCCTATGGTAAGGACAAGCCTAAGGTACGTTTCATAACCATGCCTGCTTTATTATATGACGATAACACAATTTTAATGTCCAGAACCTCAAACGGCCCTATATAGCAGGTGACTCAAAGAACTGAAAGACAAGTGAAATTATTACCCCTACTTAGGAATCACAACTGACTGATCTAGTTCTTGATCCCATTGCTTTTCTAGAAGGTGCCTATGGTTCAATAAATGCACAGAGAGTCGAAAGTAAACCGATTAGGCTTCTCCTTGAAATTAATAAACGTAAAAATGTAGCAATCCTAACCTACGGGGCAGTTATTTAGGGTTACTGTGAAACGGCTATCCTTCAGGCAGAGGAAAATTACATCTGCAGGAGCCTTCTATGGCTAGAACCCTGCAGTACGCATTACTTTCTTCATCAAAGAATTAGATTTAAGTTAGATGAAGGTTGCATTAAATTAGCCCAATCACGTCTGCAAGATCCTTCTAGGGCTAGAACCCTGCAGGACTCATCACTTTCTTCGTCAAAGAATTAGATTTAAGTTAGATGGAGGTTGCATTAAATTAGCCCAATCACGTCTGCAAGAGCCTTCTAGGGCTAGAACCCTGCAGGACTCATCACTTTCTTCGTCAAAGAATTAGATTTAAGTTAGATGGAGGTTGCACTAAATTAGCCCAATCACGTCTGCAAGAGCCTTCTAGGGCTAGAACCCTGCAGGACTCATCACTTTCTTCGTCAAAGAATTAGATTTAAGTTAGATGGAGGTTGCATTAAATTAGCCCAAATGATTCTATGTCTCTCTGTTTGTCCAATGCCCATGCCTCCTTAAACAGGCACATCATTGTGGATTGTCTCAGTTGTAATGTTGGGCCTGAAAAAGCCTGGCATCAGCATATTAAAAACATTGCTGTTACCCTTAGCAGGCCTGATTGTTTGAGTGGCCCCAAATTATCACACGGTGGGAAATCCTATGAGTGAAAGATAAATGTGAAGCTTATATGATCTCTTTTCTGGATGCAGAGGAGTTGAATAACCTACTATAGGGGACTATGGGCCTGATTTAGATCTTAGCGGAAAGGTTACTCTGTCTCAGCTGTGAGCAATATCCAGGTTTTTAACAGGATTTGAATTTCGGCAGACGGGATATTGGTCACCATTGTGAGGGAGTAACCCATCTGTGGAGATCTAAATCAGGCCCTATGTTATTATGTAAACCACTGGGGCAATGGAGCCATATTTAACACTGGTTACAAACACTGGAGAGAGAGCATTATTATTAAACAAATTTCGAGAGGGCAGCAATCAATGCTGTCTTATCTTTTTGGGCAAAAATGAATCTGCGTCTATTCTTATATGCCATTGAGATTAATTCTCTGCGCACATTTTGATGCACATAATATTTTTTGTGTACAGTTTATAACTCTTAAATGCGCCGCTTTTTTGAAGACCGATGGCTTTTATAAATGCAGACTTTCACTTTATTTCCTACAGATGTGGAGTACCTCTGCTGTGTGTAACTCACTTACTTTTTTAAATCTGCACTATATCATCACAAATAACTGTTATCTTCAGCTGGATTCGATTTACCACTAATGTGTTTTTTTAGTTGTACTGTACAGTTGCTATTTCGTTCATGGTTAGCTGGTCTCTTCTGCCAGTTTGTTCAAACAGCTGGCTGTGAGTTCCATTACAGGAATTAATTTTAGAAATGTGTGAGCTGCATTCTCGCTACAATATCTCTGACAGCTGTGCTGTTAATGTAAAAAAAAAAATCTACTCCTTAAGCCTACAAATTACTAGGAGTTGGAGATGGTAGGCGGTGGAAATTATTGTATGTAATCGCACAGAAAAATAATCTGTAGAATACTATTTTGATAATCCATTTTCCCAAACCTGTTTCCTCAAAACATTCACAATAAATAGCTTTCCCCAAGTGTTAGACTCCAACTCGGTGAATATGCGTCATGTCAAAATTATATATTCCCCAAAAAATTTCATTAAGGATGACATACGTTTTTACCCTAATTCTTCACTTGTTGCACTGTTTCCACTTCAGTTGAAACCCCCTAATCCTAACCCATGATTTTTCTGCTTTCCTTTCCATACCTTTACTGCACACCTCCATTTCGAAATTGTTCATTTTTAAGTTTGAAGCCTACCAGACAGCGCTGGCTGTCTGTTTTGCTAACCACATCTTGAGGACATTTGGGAAGCTTCTACCCATTGTTTACCATTGGCTTTGTGGTTTGTGTAGCGTCCTCTCCAGCCTGGGTGCCCACCAATAACCATGCCACATATGGAGCTTAATATTCAACGTCTTTATTCTGCTAGTTTAACTGTGTGTGTATATCTATATCTATATCTATATCTATATCTATATCTATATCTATATATTACCTACTGGCGGTCGCCAGTAGGTAGTTATAGTTAGGACCACGTTTCCATAGGAAAACCTCAACATTCTATTTTGAATAACTTTGGCGCCGGTCGACGAATCCTCGCGAATTTCTCAAAATAGGTGGGGCGCTACGCTCCGCTCCTACCCTGAAAGTCTCGGGGGGATCCGTCAAGCGGGGGCTGAGATAAAAGGGGGGTCCCAAAACGCGTTTTTCCCATGCATTTTTCCATAGGACCTTTAGAACGACCTACAGCCCGAACGGCTGAACAGAATTACTAGAAATTTGGCAGAGAGGTAGTCCCTAGGTCAAGGAAGTGCCTTTTGTAGGTTTGGTGTAAATCTGTTCAGTAGATTCTGAGAAAATAGCCTTTAAATCAATATATATATCTGAGCCAGCTTACGGTATGCTTACCGTACGCTTACGGTAAGCGTACGGTGGCGTGCGCGAGCGCGATTCTGATTGGCTCTTAGATCTTAGTAAACATTCGAATCGGCCGAAACCAGGAAGCGGCGGCCGCCATTTTGTGTATTTCACTCTGAAAAAAAAGAGTGAAAACAAAGAAAGGGGGCAATGAGGAGAGTTACAGACCCCCTAACAATTGTAAGGGGGTCAAAGAAGGACAGAAAAGTACAAAAAAAACATTTATTGATTTTAAAAAAAATCACGGGGTACGCGTACGGTAAGCTCACGGTAAGCGTACGGTAAAAAAAATAAAAATAAATAAATGAAAAGCAGATTTAAGAGTTTAGAAATTAGGGAGCTCTAAAAAGAGCTGTTGTGTTTATGGAGTCATTTTTTTAGTGGTACTTACAAGTAAGTACCGATGCAGAGTCTAAGGTTCAAGAGGAAGACTCTGTTCCCTTCATCATTGAAGTGCACACCATCTCCTCTATAAATGTCTTGCATGTCGTAACGCAAGTTGTTGTGGTAAATGGCACCCATACCATAGTCACGGAGGAAAGCAGAAACAGATTTGTTGACGTGCATTCTTGCTTTGTCAATCTGTGGACAGAAATGATTGGACCAGTTCCATTTTTGCCTTTGGCATATGTTGGAAAACACAAAGGCAGTTTTAGGGAAAAGTGTAAACAGTTGTGCAAAGGTGTCCTTCATAAGCATTTCCAGACCTACCCCAGTCAAAGTGCCTAGGTCATTGCCACCACAGTGCACTATTATGAGGTCAGGGTGTTGGATTTGCATGAAGGATTTCACCAATGGCATCAATTGGTGCCACTTTAACCCTCTCTGACCAATCCATTTAATGTCTACATTTGGCAAAGCAAGGTCTCTCACCATATCTGTTTTCTCTGCAAACTTTTCACTCCAGAAGACATAGCTGTGCCCTACAATCCACACTGTGAACATCTTCAAAGGAGAACTGGATGCACTCAGGAGGTGTCTTTCAGTAGAATGGCAATATGAAAATAAAGACAGTTTGGAAATGGAGGCATACATATTTTTTACAAAAAAAAAAGAACTGATTGGCTGTTTCATACCATTCTAGAATAAAAACTAGGCTGTATGTGTAAATTAATAGAAGCATGTTTTGTATTGGTACAAAAAAATGTGTAACCAAAGAACAGTACTATGGATTTGCAGTTAGGATTGAAAAGTCAAGCACTCTTGCTCTGTGGAATTGAAACATTGTGTGTCGAACTTCTGACCTAACTGCACACAGCAGTGTTCCATGAGCTGTTGCTATGGTAGCAGGCAGAAGTCAAGTTGGGGGAAGGGTACTAGGCAGAAGTCAAGTTGGGGGCAGGGTACTTTTGGAAAAGGGTTGGTTTTCAACCAATAGAAATGTGTCATTACATTTGAAAAAAAGGGGGAAGCACTGAGATTTGAAACTTACATGTATATGTGTGGAAAAATAGAGGGAAAGTTTGCCATTATCTGGTTCTGCTGAGAGAAGAGAGGTGTACAGAACAGAGATCCTGGCTCTGATAATCTGCTGTTTGAGTGACACATTTCTTTCACAACTAACTAAATTTAAAGGTGAGTTTACAGTTTGAGAGGGGATGTATGTGGTAACTTAAGAAATGAATAATAGAAATGGGAATTGTTTTTGTTGTAGTTACACATGGTGGATTCATAATGTGTCAGTCTGTAAAAGAGATTTTCACTTGGCCCAAAAAAAAAAGAGCAGTAAGTGTGCTTTCAAATTGGCAAAGAAATTTCGTTTTGGCACTTATGTGAAAACATGACTCTGTGTGCATAGAAGAATTATAGGCAGAAATGTATTGCGTCTTGCTCTGGTGATTTCACAGTTGCAGTAGATGGAAAAGAGGAGCGAATTTTTGGGGGAAGAAGCAGAGGCTTAGCACACACCCATGTGCTTGCCATGTATAGTCATGCACAGTAATTAGAAGCGAGTGGGGTTTTCAGGTTTAAGTCTGTAATGCAAATACATTCAGCATCACTAAGGCTGGTTGCCCCTGCTGGAGTGTAGGCAGTCACAGAGAATACACACGGTGGTGGTCTGAAAAAAAAACAGCTTGGACATGTGCATTTAAATAAATTTAAAAAAAAGGTTTCAGAATGTGTCAGTCTGTAAAAGTGATTTCAAAGTGTAAAAAGAGATTTTCACTTGGCCCAAAAAAAAAAGAGCAGTAAGTGTGCTTTCAAATTGGCAAAGAAATTTCGTTTTGGCACTTATGTGAAAACATGACTCTGTGTGCATAGAAGAATTATAGGCAGAAATGTATTGCGTCTTGCTCTGGTGAAAATGGTTTAAAGATATTAATACTTTTTTCTTTTTTTTCAGATCGATATAGAAAATTTTCGTAAACTACAACCATTTTAAAAACTATTTTTTAAAAAAACAAATGAATAAATATTTTTTTCAGTGAGTATGGTAAGTCAATAGTAATAATTGTAGTCTTTCAAGGACCTTGTAATGTGAAAAATGATTTTTAGTGTTTTTTTTAAAAAATAAAAAAAAAGGTACGCTTACCGTACGCGTACGGTAAAAAAAAAAAAAAAAAGTTTTTAAAAAAAAATGTAAAAAAAAGATGAAAGATAAGGTTGGCTCTTAAAAGAACCGTTGTGTTCATGCAGGGACAGAGGAAAGGAACCATGGGAAAATCATTCAAAGCTACAAATGTGCTGATCTATTTTGTTATTCACTAGGGAAACACTGGTCTCCCTATAACAAATTAGAGCTTTACAAAATGTGCAATGAATATCAACCTTCCGAAATCGAGGGTTCATTTCCAGAGGGCCAGCAAAAGGAGATTCTCCCCCCACAGATGAAGGGCTCACCTGAGCTGCAGAAGAAGGAGTAAGCTCTGCAGGTGATGGTCCAGGCTGAGCTGCTGTGGATGTACTGGCTCGTCTTTCTGAAGAGTTACCTCCAAAAAGTTGAGCATGTGTCCTTTTGTGTACATCCTTGAGGTGCCTCATCATGGTGTGATTCCCAAAGGAATACTTCCTGTCAGGATTACCTCTAGAAAGTACACGCTGACACAGCTTGCAAGTAACTAAGGGTGCATTCACCTTTTGCTGGCCTTCTGGAAAAGTAAAATAATCCCAAACATAAGAAGGTTTTACTTTCCTCGCTCTCTGCCTCAAGACAGTGCTGCTGGTGCTAGCCTCACTCTCAGAAGAGCTCTGCTGTTCTGCCATCGTATCCCAAAGACAAACCAGCTCCTTCTCCCAAGGGATCACAAGCAGAAATGAGGGGAATGGGTGTGGTGTAGGAGAGTTCTAGAACTGAAAGTAGTTTCAACCAATCAAAAGTTGTGTTTCAAGATCACATGACCTACCGTACGCTTACGGTACGCTTACGGTACGCTTACGGCAAAAAGTACGCGTGCGCGTAAAAAAGACACGCGCTTGCGCGCATGCGCATAACAGTCATTTCCGGCACTTCCGCGTAACGTGCGCGTGTTGCGTAAGCGCGCACGCGTCCCACGCGCAGTACGCGCGCTACGCAAAGTACGTAACTATACGCAAGCAGCGTAGATAGATTACGGACGGTGCGTAAACCGTACGCTTACCGTGAGCTTACGGTACGCGTACTATAAAAAAAAAAAAAAAAAAAAAAAATCTGGAAATAAATGTCACTTGTTTATTTTAAAAAATTTATATAAAATAAATATTTAATAAATATAAAAAAAAAAACATAGTCTTTAAAAAAGGTAAAAAATTAAATTAAAAATATGTTTGAAAAAAATGAAGAAAAAAAACAAAAAATAGCATTTAAAAAACCTTGCAAATTCACTGAAAAAAACATGGGTTTCACACACGTTATAGTTAGGAATTAGCATTTAAAAAACCTTAGAAATTCACTGAAAAAACCATAGGTTTCACACACGTTATAGTTAGGAATTAGCATTTAAAAAACCTTAGAAATTCAGTGAAAAAACCATAGGTTTCACACACGTTATAGTTAGGAATTAGCATTTAAAAAACCTTAGAAATTCAGTGAAAAAACCATAGGTTTCACACATGTTATAGTTAGCTGGACATTTTACTCGTAAAAAACCAATGAAATTGCCCCGTTATAGTTAGTTCAGCTAACTATAACTCGCGCGCCCGCAATGCACTGCTGATGACGTCACATATTACATCACTCATGACATGGTCAGTGACATCACTCATGACATCACTGATGACATCTCAAATGACATCACTGATGACATCACTGATGACATCATCCTTGTGATAGAGTGGCAGACCTCCTCTCACCTTAATATAAGCTTTGATACACACATTCAAAAATAGAGACTAAAAATTTCAAAACAATGGACATACCAATACCAGTTACAACAACCTCTTCAGTAATTCTAAGATCCACATACTCATCCACTCATTCACCAACAGTCCTATACAGTCACTCATACATGTACTCACTCATCATATGTACTCATACATCTATACATCCTGTTACACAATGCCACTCATCCATAGAGTTACTCACACACATAGTCACTCATGCTAATAAAGAATAAAACATACATTTACTTGCATATACAGTAATACACACACCACCATACTTACTTCTACGGAAACTAACACATACTTAGTCTTTTAAACAATCACTTATAGATACACATACTAATTCATACAGGAACTCTTTCAATCTCTCCCTCTCATATATACTCACATATATACACCAATACTCACATATACTAGTTTAAAACATATGTAGTTACTCCTGAAGACACTATTGAGACAGTCATTCACTCACTAACACACCCATACACACACTCATCCACCCATACAGTCCTGCACACATGCTGTCTTCAACACATACAAACAGTGAGTCACTCATTCATGCATCTATGCACTACGTAATACCCCCCACCGTACCATACAGACACTCAGACTGATACTCAAAAAAACAACTAATAACCTATATAGACACCCATGTAGCTACTCACCAACCCATGCAGCCACTTATACACAAAGTGAGAGATACACTTAATCAGTCAGTTACACAATCAATTTTTCAAAAACAAATCATCCATTTAGACACTTATATACCCATTTATTCTTCCATCGACCTTGAGATATACATATATAAAACATATGTAATGTTCAGAATAACACACATTCACTGGATGATGTCATCAGTGATGTCATCAGTGATGTCATTTGAGATGTCATCAGTGATGTCATGAGTGATGTCACTGACCATGTCATGAGTGATGTAATATGTGACGTCATCAGCAGTGCATTGCGGGCGCGCGAGTTATAGTTAGCTGAACTAACTATAACGGGGCAATTTCATTGGTTTTTTACGAGTAAAATGTCCAGCTAACTATAACATGTGTGAAACCTATGGTTTTTTCACTGAATTTCTAAGGTTTTTTAAATGCTAATTCCTAACTATAACGTGTGTGAAACCTATGGTTTTTTCACTGAATATATATATATATATATATTATCTACTGGCGGTCGCCAGTAGATAGTTGTAGTTAGGACCGTGTTTCCATAGGAAATCCGCAACATTCTATTTGGAATAACTTTGGCGCCGGTTGACGAATCCTCGCAAAATTTTCAAAATAGGTGGGGCGCTCCGCTCCGCTCCGCTCCGCTCCGCTCCTACCCTGAAAGTCTCGGGGTGATTCGTCAAGCGGGGGCCGAGAAAAAAGGGGGTCCCAAAACGCGTTTTTCCCATGCATTTTTCCATAGGACCTTTAGTCGAAGGTACAGCCCGAACGGCTGAACAGAATTACTTGAAATTTGGCAGAGAGGTAGTCCTCAGGTCAGGGAAGTGCCTTTTGCAGGTCTGGTGTCAATCTGTTCAGTAGTTCCTGAGAAAATCAAAAGTAAAATCATATATATATGTGGGCTGAGCCTAACCACACATCTCATCCTGAGATCTGATTGGCTGTCAGCACTTCATCCAAGAAGTGTTGGCAGCCATCTTGGGACCAATATACATGATAGCTCCTCATTAAAAAGCATTGCAGTTAATAGAAGGTTTTAAGACTTTAGTTACATTATAAATCATTTGTTGATGGTACCATACTCATTTTAGGAATTGTGGTATGTTCTAAGGTGATTTCACCATGTGAAAAAGCCTTCTGCTGGGATATCATGATTGAGAGAAAAATATTTTCTCATGCTTTTCCCACAGAGGTTTGGAAGGTGATCTATAAGCTAAACTGAGAGCTTATTTTCTGTAAATTCACATTATCTTTCTCAGTCATGTGAGAATGAAGTCTGACATTCTCAGTAAAACATGTACATCCAACAAGGGCAGAGACTGTCAGTTGATTCCTTTGTGTTCTACTGCAGCTTCCCAGAGTGTTCCAAAGAACAACTAGAGCGCTAACAGTCCTACTTATGATAAACGTATGGCACACCTGAAGCCATCTTGCTTGGATTAAAGTGGTAACTCTTAAAACATTCCATTTAAAAAGGAACAAAATGAGGGCGTTCATTTTTCCATAAAAAGTATGATTAGTGCTGCAGAAAAAAAAATTAGGGCACATTTTGAGTGACTTCTCAAATCCTCTTCTATTTCATTAAAAAATTCTGACATGCAGACTGAAA
This sequence comes from Triturus cristatus, assembly GCF_964204655.1. Classification (NCBI taxonomy): domain Eukaryota; kingdom Metazoa; phylum Chordata; class Amphibia; order Caudata; family Salamandridae; genus Triturus; species Triturus cristatus. The sequence continues at coordinate 503,398,604 of NC_140592.1, read as the reverse complement.
CATGCACTTTCAATACCAGCAGCAGTTTTCCCTGGTGAGCAGAAGCTTTACTACAGTGATCTAATGAGCAAAAAGAGTGCTAACATTCTGAATTTATGGCAAATGTGTGACACATCTGAATGCCTTCTTGATGGAATCAAAGTAAAAAACTGAAAGTATTTCCTACTGAGGAGACTGCAGTAAATGAGGAAATTAGGAAACTTCATAACAAATAAGTCTCCCAAGATGGCCACCAGACACAAAAGAGCCCAAATGTAGCCCAAATATCACCCAGATGTAGCCCAAGTATAGCCCAATGACAGAATGTCCCAGAGTGTTCTTAAAAACAACTAGAGCGCTTACTGTCTTCATTATGACAAAAGTATGGCACACCTGAAGCCATCTTGATTGGAATAAACTGGTAGCACTTAAAACATTTAATTTAAAAAGGAACACAATGAGGGGGTTCATTTTGCCATAGAATTTTTGATTAATGCTGAAGAAAGAAAATGAGGGCACATTTTGAGTGACTTCTCAAATCCTCTTCTAATTCATTAAAAAATTCTGACATGCAGACTGAAACATGCACTTATAATACCAGGAGCAGACTTCCATGGTGAACAGTAGTTTTACTACAGTGATCTAATGAGCAACTAGAGTGCTAACATTCAGAATTTATGGCAAATGTGTGACATATCTGAATACCTTCATGATGGAATCAAGTAAAAAACTGAAAGCATTTCCTACTGAGGAGACTGCAGTACGTGAGGAAATTAGGAAACTTCATAACAAATAAATCTCCCAAGATGGCCACCGGAGACAAAAGAGCCCAAATGTAGCCCAAAATCACCCAGATGTAGCCCAAATATAGCCCAATGACAGAAGTGTGCAAAACACTTATTATTTTGTGTTTTTGCAGTGTTATATAGTGTAGACTTGTCAGGTATTGGAGTGCTTTCCATGAGCATTGGTTACATCACACAAGAACAAATTCATTTTGGTTGTAGACATGGGGAGACTAAGGGACTTGACCAGAATCACAGAATGTCGAGCTGAAGCAGAAACTTCAACCTGGTTCCCCAGTTGCAAAGTCTGCAGTTCTGGAAGTAACACCACATCCTCTCCCCTAAGTACAACATTTAATCAAGTGGTCAACTGGATAAAAAAACATAAAGATAACAAATAATTTAAAAGTGCTTTGTCGCTATTTGAAAACTCAGAAAATATGTCCTTATTTTAGTCTTTTAGAGCACTAACCATAATTTTGATGCCAATAAGACCCTCTCATATATGTAATTTCTAAAGGAAATGCTCTAGGTATTACAGTTTTTATTACATCAAGATGACGTCAGGCGTTCCACACTTTTGGAATAAATATAGAATGTTAGCAATCTAGTTGTTCATTAGGATACTGTTGAGAGGCAGAGGCCAGGGGCACGGACTCTGAAAATTGAAGGCAGGTAGGAGGGTGCAAAGGCAACAATTTAACCACACTGAGCAGGCAGGAAGGGCCGTGGCAGTACAACAGACTATGGAGGGCAGTGGAAAGGGGGGCAGGGGCAACAAACCAACAATACAGGACTTGCAAGAGAGGCTGTGGCAATGTAATAGACCATTGTGGGCAGAAGGAAGAGGCAATGGTAGTACAACCATACATGCCAACAGACCCGATTCAGCCAGGAAACGTCCAATGTTTTTAAGCTCAAATGGGCTTTATTTGATCTGTCTCCTGTCTACAATCTCCTCTTTTTCAATGTAACTTAAAGGGGAAAATCAATACCCCAGTTTTTTTTCAAAATCTCCCTCTTACCAAGTTCAAAATGTTCGCAAGTATAGTACATTGGATCATGGAAGGAAATGGGATAGGGACATGGACTTGGATAACAGAGGACAGGAGGGACATGGAGAGTTGCACCAAACTGACCCTGCAGGGCAGGCATCAGGGTTTGCAGCAGCACAATACACCACACAGGGCATGCGGGATGGGAGTGCAGCACAACAATCCATAGAAAGCAAGAGGGAGGGGACAGGACCATGCACATGGACAACAGAGAACAGAGGGGCAAGAGGCAATGGTAGCTAGCTGACCATAATGGACAGACAGGAGAGAAAGCTGCAGCATAACAAACCATAAAGGGCAGGAGGGACGGATCAGGGGCCTTACAATGGAACAGACAAGCCAGGAGGGAGGGAGTAGGGGTCTGCACATGTAAACAGAGGGCTGGGGGCAAGGGGGCAGGGCAGGAGCAGCAAGATAGCCATGGAGGTCAGGCAGGATGGGCACTAGAAGCAAGACACACCATGAAGAGCAACAGTGAGACTGTGATGGCATACACACAGACCATGGAGGGAAGGTGGGAGGGGGTCAGGGGCAGCTAACTGACCACACAGGGAAGGTGGGAGGGGCCATGGCAGCACAGAAGACCATGCATGGCAAGTGGGAGGGTTAGTGGCAGCACAATGGCTATGATGGGCAAGAAGGAGGGTGCAGGGGCATGCACAAAGGACGATGGAGGATAGAAGGGAGGGTCAGGACCTGTGCACAGACAAGAAAGTTCAGGGGAAGGGGCCTCACAACAGACCGCACGGGGCAGGCAGGAGGAGCAGTTGCAGCACAACAGACCAGGGAGGGCAGAAGGGTGTGGCAGTACAATGGACCTGAGAGCACGATTGAAAATGAAAACTAGATATAGTGTATGGTATAAACTATGCACCAAAAAGTGTGATATAAGATGAACCGGGCGTGAAATATAATATGCAATACATTGTGCGTAATGACAGATTCATTGGAGAGCATGAGATAGCACAGGCACTAGCGCGTGCTATGCGATATGCGCCTTGGAGTGTAATATGCACAGGGCAGTGTTGTGTATTAGAATAAGAAGGGGAACCACACAGCCCCCCTTCTTAAAAAATTTAAATAAATAAAAGACTGGCATCGTGCTGGAGGCCACGCCCCCTCCTTGCAGCACCCTGCAAACGCACCCTCTGGCGAGTTGTAAGTTGGGGAATTAATTCCTCTTCAATACTGAGGGTCCCTGAGGGCCAACTAGGCCAACAGGCATCTCCAGTATGCGCCAGGGAGCTGCGCTGCAGACAGGTGTTCTGAGGCCAAGCCCCTTTTTACACCTCTCTGCAACGCAGCTCTGTGGCGCTTACTGGAGGTACCTAGTGGTCTAGTTTGACCCTAGGGACCCTTAGGATTCAAGGGGACTTAATCTCTCAAATAGGCCTGGGCAAAGCACTACGCTACGCTCGCGAAGTTTGCGAAGTTCGCGCTACTTGGCACTACGCGAATTGCATGTAGCACAGTGCGAACACGCGTAGCGTAGTCTTGCGTAGTGCTGCGGTCATTTTTTGCTTGCTCGCGGTCCTCAACGTCAAGTTGGCGATCGCGAGCAAGCAAAATGACATCCCGGCGAGACTTTTTCCTTGTTCGCGATCAGCAACATCAAGTTGGCGATCGCGAACAAGGAAAATAAACCTCCCGGCGAGATTCCCAACGCGAGGAGGTCAGGTTTCTCATTGCGAGGGGTTGCGTATGCTTGCGACCGCTCGCGATAAGAAACTACCAGTTCGCGTTGAGAAAGCTGCCGCTCGAGTAAAAATCTCCTCGAGCAGCAGAAAACTACAGCTCGCACTGTGCAAGATGCCATTTTCAATGATTGCACAGTGCCAGTTGCTTGTCCGCACTGTGCAATCATTGAAAACAACATCTTGCACAGTGCGAACATGTTACTACGCAGTTCGCGAAGTGCTACGCGAAGCTCGCGTAGTGCGAACTGCACTTTGCGTAGCTTCGCGAAGTGCTACTTCGCGAACTACGCCCACCCTTACTCTCAAATTAGAACAGCCACAGGGCGCGTTTACACAGTGGTGAAGGGAGGGGACGGGGCCTGAGGTGACCTGTGCAAACACGCACTATGGCACGTTTTAAATTTGGGATATAATTTCCCTTCAATACTGAGGCCCCTGGGGGCTAACTAGCCCACCAAGTGCTTCCAGTAAGCGCCACTGAGCTGCATTGCAGAGAGGTGGTCCAGGCCGTGCCACTTTTTACACCTCTCTGCAACGCAGCTCTGTGGCACTTACTTGAGGTACCTAGTGGGCTAGTTGGACCCTAGGGACCCTCAGGATTCAAATGAACTTAATCTCCCAACTAAAAACGGACACAGGGCGTGTTTACACAGTGGTGAAGGGAGGGGACGGGGCCTGAGTTAACGTGTGCAAAAACGCCCTGTGGCCTGTTTTAAGAGGTAGTTTTAATCCCCCTGCCCTATTATATACTAAGGGCTTACAGAGGAGGTCATGATAATCACAGGGGGACCCCAACGCATAATGTTCCCTAGTGTATGTAGGTGTTTTCACTGTATTCTAAGTGTCTTTTAACATAGCACTGGCTCTAGGACTGATTAGTCAGACTCAGTTACCACCAGTAACCGTCTGAAAAAGTTGAGGGTACAGGATGATTTTGCAACAAGGCTTCTTTCTGCTCTTCTTTTTGTTCTTTCTGCACGTTATCCTTCTTCCTGCACTTTTCTTCGTCTTTGTGGACTTCTGTTGCTTCTTTCTGCACTTCTTCTTTTCTTTCTGTGCATTTTTTCTTCTTTCTTCACATGTCCTATCTCTGTAGGCATAGTTAGAAATTAGCATTTAAAAAACCTTTGAAATTCACAGAAAAAACCATAGGTTTCAGGCACGTTATAGTTAGGAATTAGCATTTAAAAAACCTCAGAAATTCACTGAAAAAACCATAGGTTTCAGGGGTGTTATAGTTAGCTGGACTTTTCACTTGTACAAAACCATTGAAATTCCCCCGTTATAATTAGTTCAGCTAACTATAACTCGCACGCCCGCAATGCACTGATGATGACGTCACATATTACATCACTCATGACATGGTCAGTGACATCACTCATGACATCACTGATGACATCTCAAATGACATCACTGATGACATCACTGATGACATCATGCTTGTGATAGAGTGGCAGACCTCCTCTCACCCTAATATAACCTTTGATACACACATTCAAAAATCGAGACTAAAATTTTCAAAACAATGGACATACCAATACCAGTTACAACAACCTCTTCAGTAATTCTAAGATCCACATACACATCCACTCATTCACCAACAGTCCTATACAGTCACTCATACATGTACTCACACATCATATGTACTCATACACCTATACATCCTGTTACACAATGCCACTCATCCATAGAGTTACTCACACACATAGTCACTCATGCTAATAAAGAATCAAACATACATTTACTTGCATATACAGTTATACACACACCACCACACTTACTTCTAGGGAAACTTACACATACTTAGTCTTTTAACCCCTTCAGTGCCCCGCCCTTTCCCCCTCCTGTGCCGGGCCTTTCATTAGCGGGCGGGGTCCATGACGAGATAGTCTCGTCATGGGCACAGCGCAACCGTGCTCCACATACTTATTCATACAGGAACTCTTTCAATCGCTCACTCTCACATATACTCACTTATATACACCAATAGTCACATATACTAGTTTAAAACATATGTAGTTACTCATAAAGACACTATTGAGACAGTCATTCACTCACTAACACACCCATACACACACTCATCCACCCATACAGTCCTGCACACATGCTGTCTTCAACACATACAAACAGTGAGTCACTCATTCATGCACCTATGCACTACGTAATACCCCCCACCGAACCATGCAGACACTCAGACTGATACTCAAAAAACCAACTAATAACCTATATAGACACCCATGTAGCTACTCACCAACCCATGCAGCCACTTATACACAAAGTGAGAGACTGATACAGATATTTACATATTTAAACATTACTCACTAAGCCATGTATTCTCTATGATACACTTAATCAGTCAGTTACACAATCAATTTTTCAAAAACAAATCATCCATTTAGACACTTATATACCCATTTATTCTTCCATCGACCTTGAGATATACATATATAAAACATATTTAATTTTCAGAAAAACACACATTCACTGGATGATGTCATAAGTGATGTCATCAGTGATGTCATTTGAGATGTCATCAGTGATGTCATGAGTGATGTCACTGACCATGTCATGAATGATGTAATATGTGACGTCATCAGCAGTGCATTGCGGGCGCGCGAGTTATAGTTAGCTGAACTAACTATAACGGGGGAATTTCAATGGTTTTGTACAAGTGAAAAGTCCAGCTAACTATAACACCCCTGAAACCTATGGTTTTTTCAGTGAATATATATATATATATATATATATATATATATATATTATCTACTGGCGGTCGCCAGTAGATAGTTATAGTTAGGATCGTGTTTCCATAGGAAATCCACAACATTCTATTTGGAATAACTTTGGCGCCAATTGACGAATCCTCGCGAAATTTTCAAAATAGGTGGGGCGCTCCGCTCCACTCCTTCCCTGAAAGTCTAGGGGGGATTCGTCAAGCGGGGGCTGAGAAAAAGGGGGGGTCCCAAAACGCATTTTCCCCATGCATTTTTCCATAGGACCTTTAGTCCAAGCTAGAGCCCGAACGGTAGAGGTAGTCCTCAGGTCAGGGATGTGCCTTTTGCAGGTCTGGTGTAAATCTGTTCAGTATTTCCTGAGAAAATAGCATTTAAAAGCATATATATATCTATAAGCGCGCACCGTGCGTGTACAGTAAAACTTACCGTACGCGCACGCTGCCGTGCGCGAGCGCGATTCTGATTGGTTGTTAGATCTTAGTAAACATTCGAATCGGTCGAAACCAGGAAGTGTCGTCCACCATTTTGTCTCCCGCAGTCTGAGGGGGTGAAAAACAAAGGTGGAGAACGTGAAAAGGGGGCAGGGTGGACAGTTCCTGACCCCCTAGCCTTTGTCAGGGGGTCCCAGAAGGACCCCCAAGGGCCAAAATTTCCTTTAATTTTTTTGCGAAAAATCGCGGAGTACGCGTAGCGTGCGCGTACGGTAGAAACGGAAAAATTCCGTGACCTGCGTAATGTGGGTGCGCGAAGCGCACCGTGCGCGTATGGTACGCGCACGGTGAAAAACCTTAAAAAAAATAAAAAATAAATCCATAACTTAGCATTTAAAAAACCGTACAAATTCACTGAAAAAACCATAGGTTTCACACACGTTATAGTTAGGAATTAGCATTTAAAAAACCTTGCAAATTCACTTACAAAACCATAGGTTTCACACATGTTATAGTTAGCTGGACATTTCACTCGTGAAAAACTATTGAAATTCCCCCGTTATAGTTACTGCAGGCAACTATAACTCACGCGACCGCAATCCTCTGCTGATGATGATGGAAACCTGGACGGACGATGCATCCGGCCCTGATTTAGTTAAAGCCACCCCACCAGGTTTTTATTGTGAAGTCCTCAACCGACCTAATAAGAGGGGTGGAGGCCTGGCTATTATTTACCATAGCACTTATTCGGGAACTTTTAACGCACTCTATTCCCCAGCCTGCGAAGCACTCGCATTCAATATTAGATTAAGTAGTCATTTTTCATTCAGAGGCACTCTCATTTATAGACCCCCTGAGGCCAAACATACGTTTTTTCCCACGCTAGGTACCCTTGTAGAAAATGCACTTTTGGGAAACTCACATACCATATTAGGAGACTTCAATTTTTACCTTGAGCTGGCAGACGAGCCTGATACGGCCCGCCTCCTAAATCTTATGGAAACAGCAGAGTTGGTACAGCAAGTAATTGGCCCCTCGCACCTTGCTGGACATACTCTGGAATGGGTTTTCTCTAATACCCCGGAGCTATCCTTCATAGCATTAATACCCCTGGCCTGGTCAGACCATGCGGGAGTTCGCTTTAATCTTAATCTTATACCCCATACAGCAAACGGTCAGCACCAGACTGATAGGAAAGAAGTTAGAGCCTGGAATAGGATGGATCTAAAGCTCTGACTAACATTTCTACTCCCATCCCTAGGAATCCGAATGAGGCTGCACAGGCCTATACCAAATGGCTGACGCAGGCCTGTGCTGACCTTGCTCCTCCTAAACAAGTTCTTTTTAAAAGGACTGTACCTTCAGCCCCCTGGTACTCGAGCGATCTCAAAATGCAAAAATGTATTTGTAAGAGATTGGAGCGTAATTGGAGGAAGAATTATACCGTTATGGAAAAAAGACTATATCTGGCAAGCTTAGCATCCTACAAATGTATGTTGCGAGAAGCAAAACAGAAATATTACGCGACCCAGATCTTAGCACCCAAAAACTCCTCAAGGGAGCTGTTCTCCACTATCACCAAGATATCCTCTGTGGCACCAGCCCCCATCTCGTCTAGCACAGAGCTCTGCGAAAAGATTGCCTTGTTTTTTTCCACTAAAGTTAATAACATTTTTACTAGCTTCAGCAACTCTATCAGGTGCGAGCAGGAGTCAGAAGAAGGGTCCACTGAAGGGGCCACGTCATCAGTCACCCTGGAGGAATTTTGTCCTCTCACCGTACAAGACAGCCTGGATCTGCTAGCTAAAGCTAACTCGGGATCCCCTCTGGACCCCTGCCCACTGAGGATTACTAAATTAGCATCTGTGCCGATAGCCAACCTTCTCACACCTATCTTTAATGGTATGTTCCAAGAAGGAATCTTTCCTAAACTTTGGAAGACGGCTTCTATTCTTCCTCTGTTGAAGAAACCTAGTTTAGATCCGGCGGATCCTAACAATTTCCGCCCTATTTCCCGGCTCCCTCTTCCGGCTAAACTAGTGGAGAAGGCAATGAATATACAACTCACAGCATTTGTAAAGAAATCCTCAGTGCTGGATGTATCTCAGCATGGGTTTAGGGAGGGACACAGCACCGAATCTGCTTTTATTGCGGCCACAGAACAGATTAGGTCAGCAGTAGACCAAGGCGGCAGAGCAGCCTTGATACTTTTGGACCTATCTGCCGCGTTTGACACGGTCCATCACGGATTGTTGATGGACCGGCTGAGGAAAGGAGGTATTCGGCAAAGAGCATGGGAATTGCTGAACTCCTTTCTCTCCAAGCGGAGTCGAACAGTGGCCACGGGTAATTTTACATCCCGTCCCTTCTCTCTGCCTTGTGGGGTCCGGCAAGGGTCCTCACTAAGTCCAACACTTTTTAACATCTACGTAGCCTCCCTTGCTCCCATCATTAGAAGTCATGGATTTAGTGTCACCTCGTATGCGGATGACACGCAGATCATCATGTCTCTATACCCTGGACGTGAAGTGGGGATGGACCACAATTTCCGGGCCTGTATGTTGGAGGTGGCCCGCTGGATGGCTAGCAACTGTCTTAGGCTAAACTCTAACAAAACGGAGGTAATGCTGTTTGGGAACAACCCTAGTTTCTGGACCCCTACTTGGTGGCCGCAGGAATTAGGAACGTGTCCCAGCCCGGTTAACAACGTAAAATACCTCGGAATGGTGTTGGACGACAATCTCACCATGGCACTACAGGTCAAGGCAGTAGCTTCCAAAACGGGTTTTATTTTAAGAATGTTAAAAAAGATCCTGTTTTTGCTTCCTCCTGATAGTCGACAAATGGTGGTCACCGCCCTTGTAACTTCCGGACTCGATTATTGCAATAGTTTGTATCTGAATATACAGGAAAATCTGCTGCACAGACTGCAGCTATTGCAGAATGCGGCTGCTAGACTACTTACGGGCATTCCAAAATTCTCCCCGATATCCAAGGCCATCCGTGATTTACATTGGTTGCCAATCCATAAGAGAGTCCAGTTCAAATCTCTGTGCTTGGTGTTTAAGGCCTTGAAGGGAGAAGGCGCAGAATACTTGATTAAGCATCTTACCTGGTACGTCCCTGCCCGGTATCTTTGTTCAGCGGAAGCCAGGCTTGTTAGGGTCCCAGCCATAAAAAAAGCCCGTTGGGGAGGACGTAGTTTTTCCTACGGGGCCGCCAAGCTTTGGAACAAACTGCCTCTCCACCTAAAACGTTTGGAGAATCTACTGCATTTTAGGAAAGCTTTAAAAACCTGGTTGTTTCAGTAATTAAGTCAGCTTAAGGATCTAGGAATTGTGGACAGCGCCAGGACACCTATTGGCAATCGCGCGCTTTACAAATCACCATAACATAACATAACATCACTGTCTCTGTTGTTGTATAACATGCTGCTTCAGTTGGTCAGTAACTACATGAGTGTGTAAATTAGTTATTGATTAGATGGGTGAGTATTTGTATGGGACACTGAGTTTGTGTGTGGTTGGATGGGGTGTGTGTAACTCTATGCATAGATGTGTGAATGTTTGATTGCCTAGGTATATAGGTTTAAGAGTGCATGTGGAAACAGTTGTTTGGGTGACTGAGTGTATTTATTTGTGTGTTGGTGAGCGAATATGTGTTTTAGTTGTACATCTTCAACAAAGTAAAAAAATAAAAGGCATTGTATGTGAGAGTTGGTGTATATAAATAAGTACATATAAGAGTTAGTGATTGTGAGAGTAACTATATGAATGAGTGTATAATTGTAATGGTGATTTTTTAACATATTAACTATGAGTTACTATGTGTTTGAATAAATGAGGTGTTGTGTGTATAATTGTGTAAGTGAGTAAATGTAAGTGTGATTAATTTTTTTCATGAGTGAGTAGGATGACTGCATAACCGACTAAGATGACTGCTGATGTGTCAATGTCTATATATGTGTATAAGTGCATTTGATAGTGTTCTATTAATTAGTGACTGCATGTATAAGTGATTCTGTTGTTGAATGGGTAGTTGTGTGTGTAGACTTAGGAATCAGTGAGTGGGTACGTAGTAACTGGTATTGGTGTGTCAATGGTTTCATATATGGTACTCTGTATTTTACAGTGAGTGATGAAAGGTTATACTAGTGTATGATGAGGTGTATCAGATTGTCACGTGGATGATGTCATCAGTGATGTCATCAGTGATGTCATTTGAGATGTCATCATTGATGTCATCAGTGATGTCACTGCCCATGTCATGAATTATGTAATATGTGACATCATCAGCAGTGCATTGCGGGCTCACAAGTTATAGTTAGCAGAACTAACTGTAACAGAGGAATTTCTATGGTTTTGTACGAGTGAAATGTCCAGCAAACTATAACACCCATGAAACCTATGTTTTTTTCTGTGAATTTCTAAGCTTTTTTAAATGCTAATTTCTAACTATAACGTCTCTGAACCCTATGCTTTTTTTCAGTGAATTTCAAAGGTTTTTTAAATGCTAATTATTAAGTGTAATAGTAGTTATACCTTTTTAACAGTTTATTTATAAATATTTTATTCATTAAATAATATTATATATTTTTCTGAAAATTAAAAAAAATAAAAAAAATAAAACTGAAATATTGTTTAATTTTTTTGTTTTTCTTTTTTTCTTTTAATATATTTATATTATTTTCTTTTTGAATTTATTTTTTCCAAAATGTTTTCGGAGTCGCGCACCCAAAGCGTACACATCACAGTGGGTGCGCAGATTTTAGCCACCATTTTAGACACGTCGTGAAGGATCCGCGTACGGTGTGCGACGGCTGCGTGTTTTTCAGTGACATCATATACATTTAATATTACGTGATGTGCGTGATTGGTATGCGACCAGTCCGCAACTCCTGTTCCTGCGCATTCACGACACATGTGCATTACGGTACGAGATGATTGTACGGTGGTGGGTCCCGCGTGACGTTATATACGTGCTGGGGCGCGCTGGGTGCGCGACTCCTGCAGAAAATGTTTATGTTTTAAAATGATATGTATGCGTGTTTAATATACATATTAGGGCAAGAGACTATCTAAGATATTCATAAAAATAATATATTTGTACTTATAATAAACTTATATTATTTTTAAATATGTTTTCGTGAAGTCGCGCCGGGTGCGTGCTTCGTGAGCGCAGAGTGCGCAGATCCCATGTGACCTAAAAAAAAAAGATTTCATTGGTTCGTAACATTTCCCACTGTAACTAGTGATGGACCCCACCCATTTTAATCATTCTTGTTGGAGCATCTTTAGAGAAACATCTCTTCTCCTTTTTGCATGTTTTTTTTTGGTGTTTTTCAAAAAATATCAAACAAAATGGCATCTGGACAGCAGCAGCAGCAGGAGGAAGTATCTTCTGAAGAAGAATTCTTGCAGGAGGCACCACGTCCACAGAGGCCGGAATCTGTCGTGTGGAAATTCTTCACTTTTCCACCTGGAGAGAAGAAAGTAAATGCGAGAAAGGTGACGTGCAAAATTTGTGACCGAGTCCTGTCAAGAGGCAGTGAAAAAAAATGCTCTTGTGGCACTGCTTCTATGTACAAGCATCTCCGGACCACACATGCTCTCAATCTTGCTTGGGAGGAAATGAGGCGAGCTGCTTTGAACCCCTCACCTGATGTGGCAAGTACATCTGGAGCGTCCTCAGGAACACCTGCAATGGACATTAGGCCAGACTTCGCCTTTCTTGAGCAACACTGCTTGAAGTGTAAGAAACTTATATGCTTCGGTGAGCAGTCGGTGGATGCAGTTTGTGCTGCGCAACCCAACCATTGTTGTTAATTTTTTTGTTTTTGGAATGATAAGTAATTCCAAACGTTTCCTGTTTTATTCAGTTTTTTTTGTTCATTTTTTGAAAAAAACAAAAAATTACAAAATTGTTCCAAAAAATAAAAAATACAAAAGAAAAAAAAAGTTCTTATCAGAACTACCTTACCTGGTTAAAGAAAGAACTATAATTGCAAGGTAATGTGTGAAAGTTTGGTTGAATATATGTATACAGCATGTTTGACTGAAAGAATGCATTAGTAGTGTATGGTGAATTTATAGGTGAAGATTTATGAGGAAGTACTGCAGCGTGACACTGCAAGCTCTTTAGCTGCACTGCACTGTGGCACTTCTGAAGCACAGGGATGTGACATATGTACATGAATATGTTGCAACTCTGTGCTTCCCTCTGCACTGCTGCACAAACTGCAGCCATGCGGTGACACAGGCACCCTTGCACCATGGTGCAAGGATGTCTGTGTCATGTGAACATTGTTTTTGTGCAGGAAGGGACACCTTCCTGCACAAAAACAGTTAGAGGTCTGCTTGGATAGTGCACACAATATTATAGAGGTACTTGTGTTAATAGCTAGGCCATTCCATAAGTTCATGACTAGTAACTAGAATAATTACAGTATTACAAACAGAGTGTATAGTGAATTTATAAGTGCTTAGGTATTGGTGGAGTAATAGGATAAGTAGATAGTGCTGGATGGGTGATTGGAGAAATGTATGAGGCAGACAGGAGCATTCCTACACTGCATAGGTACTAACTGGGTATTTAGAAGAGTGTATCAATAGTTTGTAGCTGGCTAGAGGTGTGCATGCATAGTGTACAACATATTGTACCTGGACTTGTGTTTTTGAATACGCCATTCCTTAAGTATACGACTAATAACTGGTGTAATTTCAGTGTTGCAAAGAAAGTGCGTGCTGAATTTAAGACAGAAGGATTCCTAGACTGCATAGGTACTAACTGAGTATTTAAAAGACTGTATCAAAACTATGTAGCTGATTAGAGAGCTGCATGTATAGGGCACAGAATATTGTAGCTGTACTAGTATTGGTGTGTCTATGGTTTCGAGAATGGTAGTCTGTATTTTAGGGTGTGAGGAGGTGCATCAGATGATCACGTAGATGATGTCATCAGTGATGTAATTTGAGATGTCATCAGTGATGTCATCAGTGATGTCACTGACCATGTCATGAGTGATGTAATATGTGACGTCATCAGCAGTGCATTACTTTAATCCAAAAAGCTGGTGGCCATATTGGCCTGGTCACGATGTGAAAATTCAGGAATTGATACAATAAAGAAAAGAAAACAAGTGTTAATATGCACACAATGTCATTTCAGCATATCTTGCCCCATGACCGCCATACCTGTATGTTCGTCAACGTGACTTATTCATAATAAACATACTTAAAATTGCAAACATCAACATTGACAATGGACTACATATTACTTTAAAGTGAAAGGCTATCGGCCATATTAATCTGGGCATGTTGCGTATTATAATGGTCCTTACAAGAAAGAAAAGGAAAAAAAGGGGTGTTAATATACACACACTATCCCTAAATAAAGTTCTAGCGATTATAGTTCCATTCCATTCACAGCTCATTAGAGATGTCATGAGTGATATCATGAGTGATGTAACTGACCATGTTATGAATGATGTAATGTCTGAGGTCATTAGCAGTACATTGCGGGAGCGTAAGTTATAGTTAGCTCAGGTAACTATAACTGCTGAATTTCACTGGTTGTGTATGAGTGAAATCTGAGTCTAACTATACTGTCCATGTAATCTTTGCTTTTTTCAGCAAATTTCTAGTTTTATTTTAACGTTAAGTAAGATGCATATCACAATGGATGGTGGGGTGTTGGAAGCAGGGCCTGGCATTGTGCTGCCCGCACCCAAGCTTGCTGCTCCTGCCTTCCCTCCTAGCCATCCATTGTCCAAGTCCATGTCCCTGCTCCCTTATTACAGCCCTGTGTGGCTGTTGTTCTGCCACTGGCCTTCCCGCCTTCTCTGAACAGTTAGCTTGCTGCCCCATCCACCTCCTCCCTATCCTCTGTTGTCTGAATCCATGGACTAGCCTCCTCCCTCCTGCCATGCATGGTCTGATGTGCTACCAATGCCCTCCATTTAGCATGATATACCAGTCCACTCCACCTGCCCTCCATTGCCCAATTCTATGCCCCATCATTGACCTCCTGCTTAGCCTCTGTGCTTAGCTTGCTGCCCATATTCTCCTTCCCCCTTCCCTCCGACGTCTTTGTGCATGCCCCTAGCACTCCCATCCAGTGTGAAGAGAATAGATTTTGTCACAAAGTCTTGGGCGCACCACTTTTTTCCTCTACGTATGCTGGTCATAGCGAACTTAACCTACCGTACATAGAGGACAACATTAGGGCTCGTCCGACTTTGTTCTGGTTGAGAATTTGGAAAAACCCGGCTGCACAACTGACAAGAGAGATCATTTTCGATTGTTTGAAATGCGACAAAGGGATAGACATACCATGGTTGGCAGCAGTTCATAAAAGCCTAAGTAGTGTGAACATGGATGACCTTTTTTTAAACCCCTTAGACCATAGCCCTATTAGTATCAAATTTCTTGAAAAAACTCTTTATGCAATATATAAAGAAATAAGATTAGCAACGGAACGTAAAAAAACCTCAGTTGTCAGATATATATTAATCGAGAATGTGATTCCAGCGATGCCCAGATATCTTTTAAAATCAATTGGCCGCTGGGAAAGGGGTTTACTCTTCCGGTTAAGGACAGACACAATGAAATATCTGCTGTCATTTCCTACCGGTTTTACTGCCAACCTCGATCTTTTATACTGTCCCTGTAATAACATACATAAGCAATTTTTATTCTTCTGCTCTTATTATTCGCTTCCCACTAAAAGATTCCTTACCCCATATTTTAAAGCTCGACATGTAACTGATTATAAGGCAGCCTATCGGATGGTGCTAGCTATAATTGATGATGAATTATGTTTTCGTGTTGGATCTTTTTTTAAAACGGCGGTGCGTACCCATAACTCTATGCACCCCGGTTAATTCAAATGGTTTTTGTTTTAAACTTTTGACCCGAACGTTTTTTATCTGATTGTATTTTTTCTAATTCTAATGTATTCACCTAACGTCTCTGATTTACATTTTTAAATGGTATTGTATAATTATGACCTATCCACTAATATTGGAGACCATTTTAATCGTAATGAATTATGTTTCTTTTAAATTTGTACTTTCATGGATATGTTGTTTTTATCCGAATAAAGTTCATATTGATTGATTGATTTATGCCCCTGCTCCATCCTTTTTGCCCACCATGTTCCATGGACCTGCCACTCCTATCTACTCTGAGTGTTCTGTTGAGCTGCCACTCCCCTCCCACCTGCCTAGCATTGTCAGATGACTGTAAACTGTCCCTGCCACCTCCACCCTGCCTGTCCACATTCTATGCCCCTATCCCCTTCCTCCTGTCCTCCATGGTCTATTTTACTGCCACACCCTTCTGCCCTCCCTGGTCTGTTGTGCTGCAACTGCTCCTCCTGCCTGCCCCGCATGGTCTGTTGTGAGGCCCCTTTCCCTGAACTCTCTTGTCTGTGCCCCGGTATTGACCCTCCCTTCTATCCTCCATGGTCCTTTGTGCAATCCCCTGCACCCTCCTTCTTGCCCATCATAGCCATTCTGCTGCCACTAACCCTCTCGCTTGCCATGCATGGTCTTCTGTGCTGCTACGGCCCCTCCCACCTTCCCTGTGTGGTCAGCTAGCTGCCCCTGACCCCCTCCCACCTTCCCTCCATGGTCTGTGGGTATGCCATCATAGTCTCACTGTTGCTCTCCATGGTGTGTCTTGCTTCTAGTGCCCATCCTGCCTGACCTCCATGGTCATATTGCTGCTCCTGCCCTGCCCCTTTGCCCCCAGCTCTCTGTTTCCATGTGCAGACCCCTATTTCCTCCTTCCTAGCTTGTCTGTTCCATTGTAATGCCCCTGATCCGTCCCTCCTGCCCTTTATGGTCTGTTATGCTGCAGCTTTCTCTCCTGTCTGTCCATTATGGTCAGCTAGCTACCATTGCCTCTTTCCACTCTGTTCTCTGTTGTCCATGTGCATGGTCCTGTCCCCTCCCTATTGCTTTCTATGGATTGTTGTGCTGCACTCCCGTCCTGCATGCCCTGTGTGGTGTATTGTGCTGCTGCAAACCCTGATGCCTGCCCTGTAGGGTCAGTCTGGTGTACCTCTCCATGTCCCTCCTGTCCTCTGTTATCCGAGTCCATGTCCCTACACCAATTCCTCCTGCCTTCCATGATCCAATGTACCATACTTGCGAACATTTTGAACTTGGTAAGAGGGAGATTTTGAAAAAAAACTCGGGTATTGATTTTCCCCTTTGAGTTACATTGAAAAAGAGGAGATTGTAGACAGCTCAAATAAAGCCCATTTGACCTTAAAAACATTGGACGTTTTCAGGCTGAATCGGGTCTGTTGGCATGTATGGTTGTACTTGCACTGCCTCTCCCTTCTGCCCACAATGGTCTATTATTTTGCCACAGCCTCTCTTGCCAGTCCTGTATTGTAGATTTGTTGCCCCTGCCCCCCTTTCCACTACCCTCCATAGTCTGTTGCGCTGCCACTGCCCTTCCTGCCTGCCCAGTGTGGTCAAATTGTTGCCTCTGCACCCTCCTACCTGCCTTCAATTTTCAGAGTCCGTGCCCCTGGCCTCTGCCTCTCAACAGTATCCTAATGAACAACTAGACTGCTAACATTCTATATATGTTACAAAAGTGTCGAACGCACGACGTCATCTTGATGTAATCAAAACTGTAATACCTAGAGCATTTCCTTTAGAAATTGCATATATGAGAGGGTCTTATTTGCATCAAAATGATGGTTAGTGCTCTAAAAAACTAAAATGAGGACATATTTTCTGAGTTTTCAAATAGCAATAAAGCACTTTTAAATTATTTGTTATCTTTATGTTTTTTTATCCAGTTGACCACTTGATTAAATGTTGCAATTAGGGGAGAGGATGTGGTGTTACTTCCAGAGCTGCAGACTTTGCAACTGGGAACCAGGTTGGAGTTTCTGCTTCAGCTCGACATTCTGTGATTCTGGTCAAATCACTTAATCTCCCCATGTCTACAACCAAAATGAATTTGTTCTTGTGTGATGAAACCAATGCTCATGTAAAGCTCGACAATACCTGACAAGTCTGCACTATATAAAACTGCAAAAACACAAAAAATAAAAAGTGTTTTGCCCACTTCTGTCATTGGGCTACATCTGGGTGATATTTGTGCTGCATTTGGGCTCTTTTGTCTCTGGTGGCAATCTTGGGAGATTTATTTGTTAAGAAGTTTCCTAATTTCCTCAGTTACTGCAGTCTCCTCAGTAGGAAATGCTTTCAGTTTTTTACTTTGATTCCATCAAAAAGGTATTCAGATATGTCACACATTTGCCATAAATTCTGAATGTTAGCACTCTAGTTGCTCATTAGATCACTGTAGTAAAGCTACTGCTCACCACGGAAGTATGCTGCTGGTATTGAAAGTGCATGTTTCAGTCTGCATGTCAGAATTTTTTAATCAAATAGAAGAGGATTTGAGAAGTCACTCAAAATGTGCCCTAATTGTTCTTTCTCCAGCACTAATCATAATTTCTATGGCAAAATGAACCCCCTCATTTGGTTCCTTTGCAAATTAAATGTTTTATGTGTTACCACTTTATTCCAATCAAGATGGCTTCAGGTGTGCCATACTTTTGTCATAAGTAAGACTGTTAGCGCTTAAGTTGTTCTTTAGAACACTCTGAGACATTCTGTCATTGGCCTATACTTGGGCTACATCTGGGTGATATTTGTGCTACATTTGGGCTCT
The DNA here is from genome assembly GCF_964204655.1 of Triturus cristatus. NCBI lineage: Eukaryota > Metazoa > Chordata > Amphibia > Caudata > Salamandridae > Triturus > Triturus cristatus. The sequence goes on along the minus strand of NC_140592.1, from coordinate 503,380,220 downwards.
TTTGTCTCTGGTGGCCATCTTGGGAGACTTATTTGTTATGAAGTTTCCTAATTTCCTCATTTACTACAGTCTCCTCAGTAGAAAATACTTTCAATTTTTACTTTGATTCCATCAAGAAGACATTCAGATGTGTCACACATTTGCCATAAATTCAGAATGTTAGCACTGTAGTTGCTCATTAGATTACTGTAGTAAAGCTACTGTTCACCAGGGAAGTCGGCTGCTGGTATTGAAAGTGCATGTTTCAGTCTTCATGTCAGAATTTTTGTATGAAATAGAAGAGGATTTGAGAAGTCACTCAAAATGTGCCCCCATTTTTCTTTCTGCAGCACTAATCATAATTTCTATGGCAAAATAAACCCCCTCATTTTGTTCCTTTTTAAATTAACTGTTTTAAGAGTTACCACTTTATTCCAATCAAGATGGCTTCAGGTGTGCAATACGTTTGTCATAAGTAGGACTGTTAGCGCTCTAGTTGTTCTTTAGAACACTCTGGGAAGCTGCAGTAGAACACAAAGGAATCAACTGACAGCCTCTGCCCTTGTTGGATGTACATGTTTTACTGAGAATGTCAGACTTCATTCTCACATGACTGAGAAAGATAATGTGAATTTACAGAAAATATGCTCTCAGTTTAGCTTATAGATCACCTTCCAAACCTCTGTGGGAAAAGCATAAGAAAATAGATTTCTCTCAAACATGATTCATGATATCCCAGCAGAAGGCTTTTTCACATGGTAAAATCACCTTAGAACACACCACAATTCCTAAAATGAGTATGGTACCATCAACAAACGATTTATAATGTAACTAAAGTCTTAAAACCTTCTTTTAACTGCAATGCTTTTTAATGAGGTGCTATCATGTATATTGGTCCCAAGATGGCTGCCAACACTTCTTGGATGAAGTGCTGACAGCCCAATCAGATCTCATGATGAGATGTGTGGTTAGGCTCTGCCCAGATATATATGTGATTTTACTTTTGATTTTCTCAGGAACTACTGAATGGATTTACACCATTTAACAAAAAGGCACGAGTGTGTACCAAGGGCTACCTCTTTGCCAAATTTGGTGTAATTCCGTTCAGCAGTTTGGGCTGTAGCAATTAAAGTTTCCAATGGAAAATTGCATGGGGAAAACTAGCTTTGGGACCCCTTTTTTCTTGGTCCCCACTTGACGAATCACCCCGAGATTTTCAGGATAGGAGCGTACCAGAGTGCCCCACCAGTTTTGAAAATTTGGCGAAGATTCGTCAACCGGCGCCAAAGTTATTCCAAATAGAATGTTGCAGATTTCCTATGGATAATAGGTCCTAACTATAACTACCTATTGGCGACTGCCAGTAGGTAATATATATATATATGTATATATATTGGATTATTGACTAAGACTCTTTTCAAAAATCTAGATGATTTGCACTTAATTGCACATTTTTTGCACTAGATATCAACAACATTTTTTTTTTTTACTTGGGTTTTTTAATGATGTCACAATGATATAACATATGAGCACCAATGATCAGCATCAAGCAAACACATGTATGGATAAAATTATGCAGAGGTGATATTTAAATCACAACGAGATTCTAAACTATGTGGATTTCCACTTTTAATGTCTCCCCTTTTATCTATTTTTATGAAATCTGTAATTAAGTTTTTTATAATTATGTAAATGTTATTTATACATACCTATTTATTTATTTATGTATTTATAAAGATTGGTTCAACGGTCTATTTTGAAACAATAACATTGTTTTGTACAATAACCATGACATCAACATCTGCATGTATTCACACATGTGATTGTATTTATGGTCCTCAAATTGTGGCTCTGGCATTTGACCGATATGCAACGACATGATATAAACCCCAAAAGAGATATGTAATTAGATATTTTATGCACTGTCACTTTAACACTGACCGGAAGGTGAGAAAAAAAGCACCAAAAAAGTAAAGAAAAAAATGTATTTAAATAATCAGGTGACTTTGTGGCGTGTCATGTGATCAAGGCTCTACGGAGTTGAAACGCGTCATGGCTGGCATACCTTGAGAGAATAAATCATTTTGTATGCACTGAATTGTGGTCCGTGCGCCTTTCCTTTCGACACAACGAAACGCTCGCAAAAGCGGAGGAGTGCTTCTGGTAATTTAAACCGGTTTTTGTCTTCCCCGGTTTTACACGGACCCCCCCTCGACGTTGGGCTGACAGCACGCAAGGAAGACGCCGTCTGGCAACGGACAGAAGGAAGCGAATACAGGAAGATTATCGTCAGTGCAGCCCCCCAGTGACGGATATTAATCGGACAGCACAACCTACGACCGGAGGTAGGAGCTGTATCCCACGTTACTAAACTGGGTAGAGGGGTGTGCTTGAGACTTAAAACGGTGAAGTTACCACGCAATATCTACTACGATAAAATACTCACAGTGCTATAGTCTATCTACAATACATTTTGAATACAACTCAAGGATATGTCAGCAGACACGCTCAGAGATCGTGAGGCTGCGGCTTCAGCGATGTTCGACGATTCGAAAACGCCAAGTACAAACTACATAGCCCAGAATGCACCAGCAACAACTAGAAACGCAAGTCTCCGTGACAAATATCGGAGCTTAGAGAAGCTGATGAAAGGCGAACAAAGTAAGTCGTGGGAGGGCCGCTCCCTTCAACGCTATTTGGATGTTGGAAGGATTCCTCGGGGGCTGCGCATACTAATCTCCCCCAGTTACGAGACACCAGACCCACAGATGCTCAAAGAGTGGGCAGAAACTAATTTGGAATCCTCAAAAAGATTGGTAATCTTGCTAGTCAAATATGCGGAGTCAGACCGCCTCAAAATACAAGAACAAATAGACATTCTGAATGCAGAAATAGAAACCACGGACCAAAAGGAGGAATCCAAAAAACTAAAAGAGGAAATGCTATTACGCTTAAAAAAGAGGAGGATAAAATCAGAGAACGCAAAACATACAAATATCACCGCGACAAAGCGGATTATGAATGTGGACATATTTTCACTTTTGCAAAAAATATGAAAATATCCAAATATAATGCAAGTTCTCAAATAGGATCCAAAAACAACAAGGGATCAAAACAGGCTAACTCGTCCACCTCCGACCTAAGTTCAGCAATTGAAAGTGAAACAGAGGCAGATAACAGAGATAAAAGAATCCCAGTAGCAATTTATCTCGCTGAAGAACTTGATTTTTTAGTCGAAAAGAGAAAACAAACGCTTCGACCAAAAAAACCGCAACAACAACCATCAACAAAAAAACAGTCACCCGAAGAGAAAGGAGAAGGGCACAACAAAAGAGAACCAACTAGGCGGTATCAAACACGCCGGTGGAACCGGAAGTAGATGATGTACAAATTAAAGGTAACAACATCACGGTGACCAACTTAACACCTTTGGCCCTAAACACTGCTGAACTATAACTGCTGTCATTGGGACTGTCTTTCTGCCCGGTAAGTTCATTCAATTATGCTGCAACTAGGATTGATGTATACAAAGCCATTCGAAAACTAAAACTTCGTAAATATCACCTGATTAAAGGGACAAATCCCAAAGAGATGGCGACATTATCACCTCCTCTCAGTGGCTCCCCCTCAACATACAGTCTGACAAATGAGGACATGCCACTATTAAAAGATTTACAATCATTGGCATTATCCACAAATGCCCAAGATGAATTGGCGACATCAACGACAGCCAATACTGAACATTTAAAGTCAACATCTAAGTTCAAACCATGTTCAGTTTTTGTACCAATCATGCCAAGAGATGCCATAGATGTATACCACGAACAAATAATCATGGGACTAAAAAATTTGAATTTAAAGATTACCAAAACAAGTAAAGAGACCCATAAAACAGATATGAAAAAACAAAACATAAAATATCACCATCTCATGAAGAAATTGTCAAGTAACCAGGACATTTTCATAACAAACGCCAACAAGGGTGGGAATTTAGTAATCTGGACAAAGGAAGATTACAATGCAGAAGCCCTAAGTCAACATACTGATTTACAATGCTATCGGAGAAGTGACCCTCTAAGGCTAAAATTGACATACAATAGCTATTACAGCAAACTCATGGCATGGAGGAGTTTGGGGCTGAATAAAGATGAATATGGTTTCCAGAGAAAAAATAAACCTACAACCCCGGAAATCTACTTCATACCTAAACTGCACAAGAATCCCACCAAACCACCTGGGAGCCCAATTATCTCGGCAAGAAATAGTCTGACCGAAAACACGTCACAATACATAGACTATTTCCTTCAGGAGTTTGTACAGGCACTGCCTTCATATTTAAGAGACACTGGGGACTTTTTAACGAAAATTCATGACTTTAAGTGGGAACAAGGTTACTTACTAATAACCATGGACATCACAGCATTATACACGAGCATCAATCACCATGATGGCCTGAAAGCAGTGCAATATTATCTGGCAAAAAGGGCACCTATCCACAAAGCCCATAACAAAATGCTTGTTGATATGATTGACTTTTGTCTTCACAATAATCTATTTTTATTTCAGAACAATGTCTATCAACAACTACGAGGCGTGGCGATGAGGGCCAGTTTCTCATCGAGTTATGCCTGCCTCCATATGGGGTGGTGGGAGGAACTGGTCCTACATAGAAACTTCTCTGACATTTTGGAAAACAAAGTAAAATGTTGGTGGCATTACATAGACGACCTGTTTTTGATATGGGATGGTACTGAGGTTGAGGCCAGAACATTTGTGAATAAACTCAAAGTAAATGACATCAATTTGAATTTCACATACGAGATTAGTGCTTCAAAAGTCACTTTTTTGGATGTTGAAATTTACATAGATAATGGGAGTATTGAAACTAAAATTCATAGAAAACCCACGGCAGTTAACTCAGTACTTTATGCAACCAGCTTACATCCCAAACATCTCATACAGAGTATCCCATATGGAGAGATGATCCGGCTAAAGAGAATTTGTAGCACTAATAATGAACTACTCAAAGCCCAACACAACAGCCGTATAAGATTTCTCCAATGGGGTTACTCTAAAAAGTGCATTGAAGCGGCCATTTCAAAATGCGCCCTGATAGAAAGAGATACTCTCCTCAAAATACAAACAAAAGAATCGTCTGGCCAAACATCCAACATAACATCTAGCCCCAAAAAAGATGAATTCCGGATGGTGTTGGGATTTAACAAACAAAGCCGGGAAATAAATCGGATTGTACAGAAAAGCTGGCCTTTGATAAAAAATGACCCTATCTTAGGACCCACCTTACCGTCCAAACTCTCTATAACCAACAGAAGAGCGCCTAACATGCGCGACAGATTGGTACAGAACAATCCAATTGTTAAACCAAAAGGAAACTGGCTAAGTCAGAGAAAGGGCTTTTTCAAATGCAGTAGCTGCAAAGCCTGTCAATGCGGCATAAACACATTGACATATAGAACTGCATTCAGTGACCAAGAACAAATTATCAGCAAAGCCCTCTCCTGCAAAACAGAATTTGTTGTGTATGTTCTTGAGTGCCCCTGCAGGCTTAGATACGTGGGAAGTACTAAGCTGCAGGGGCACAAAAGGATTTTATAACACATTAGAGCGATATCTAACAAAGACCCAACCTATCCGGTGGCTCGTCATTTCATGGAACACCACCAATCTGATCCCAAATATCTCAAATACTTTATAATTGACAGTGTACCATTCAACAAACGTGAAGGCAATAGAGAGAGAATTTTGAGACAATTGGAGACCTGTTTCATTTTGGAACTTGATTCTAAAAGTCCCAATGGTCTGAATGCAACAGATGACATGAACACTTATCTGTAAGTCAGCAGTAATTACCCAAACTTATTTCTAAGTACCCCAATACCACATAGCTTAACCGCCTTTCTGAAAACTTCCTTTAGTCAATAAGTATTGGCAAACAATAGATACATCCTGTTGTTTTCTTTTACTTTATTTTTGCTATACATCAACACAATTTTTGGTGAATTAAACCAATATGATGTAGCAACTGAAAGCCTCACAGTTCATAGAAGTCTCCTTAGAATAAGGATTTTAAAATTTATTTACCACATATACACATTTTTGAAGGTTTTTACGTTTTTTTAGGTGTTTGTGCAAATCAAAAGATTATTGACTAAGACTTTTTTCAAAAATCTAGATGATTTGAACTTAATTGCACATGTTTTGCACTAGATATCAACAAAACATTTTTTTTTACTTGGGGTTTTTAATGATGTCACAATGATATAACATATGAGCACCAATGATCAGCATCAAGCAAACACATGTATGGATACAATTATGCAGAGGTGATATTTAAATCACAACGAGATTCTAAACTATGTGGATTTCCACTTTTAATGTCTCCCCTTTTATCTATTTTTATGAAAACTGTAATTAAGTTTTTTATAATTATGTACATGTGTTAAAAATGTTATTTATACATACCTATTTATTTATGTATTTATAAAGATTGGTTCAACGGTCTATTTTGAACCAATAACATTGTTTTGTACAATAACCATGACATCAACATCTGCATGTATTCACACATGTGATTGTATTTATGGTCCAAAAATTGTGGCTCTGGCATTTGACTGATATGCAACGACATGATATAAACCCCAAAAGAGATATGTAATTAGATATTTTATGCACTGTCACTTTAACACTGACCGGAAGGTGAGAAAAAAGCACCGAAAACATAAAGAAAAAAATGTATTTAAATAATAAGGTGACTTTGTGGCGTGTCATGTGATCAAGGCTCTACGGAGTTGAAACGCATCATGGCTGGCATACCTTGAGAGAATAAATCATTTTGTATGCACTGAATTGTGGTCCGTGCTCCTTTCCTTTCGACACAACGAAATGCTCGCAAAAGCGGAGGAGTGCTTCTGATATATATTGGGGAATTAAATCCCCTTAAATACTGAGGGTCACTGGGGCCCAACTAGCCCACCAGGTACCTCCAGTAAGCACCACAGAGCTGGATTGCAGAGAGGTGGTCCGAGGCCAAACCCCTTTTTACACCTCTCTGCAAATGCGACTCTTGGTGCACTGCTGGTGGGGCGAAGAGGTCCTTTTGTGTCCTGAGGACCTCAGGATACAAGTGGACTTCATCCCCTGAGCAGCAGTTCGCTAGGAGGCGCATTTGCAGAGTGGTGTAGAAAAGGGGGCGTGGCCATGGACCACTCTCAGCAAACCAGCTGCGTGGAGCTTACTGGAGGTACCTGGTGGGCTAGTTGGCCCCCAGGGACCCTCATGAGGAAAGGGGACTTCATCTCCCAACCAAGAGTGCACCAGGAGGTGCATTTGCAGAGTGGTGGAGAAAGAGGTTGTGGCTTCTGTCCACCTCTCAGCAATCCCACTGTGTGGGGCTTACTGGAGGTAAGAGGTAGGCTAGTTGGCCCCTAAAGATCCCCAGCAGTGAAGGAGACTTCAATCCCCATCCAAGAGCGCGCCAGAGAGTGTGTTTGCAGAGTGGTGGGCAAAGGGGCCTTGGCCTGTTATGAGAACTGAGAAATCCTGTTGTGTGGTACTTAGTGGAGATAATAGGAGGGATAGTTGGCACCCAAGGATGTCCTTGGGGGCCAACTACCCTGCTTGTTACCTCCAGTAAGTACCACATAGTAGGATTGCTAAGATGTCTTCGGAGGCCACGCCCCCTTTCTCCACCACTCTGCAAACGTGCCTCATGGCAGACTATGGGATGAGGGATGAAGTCCACTTTACTCCTGAGGGACTTTGGTTGCCAAGAAGTCCTCCTGGTATCTCCTGTAAGTCCTACGCAGCGGAATTCCTTTCTCTACCACTCTGCAAACATGACTAATACTTAAAGAATCATCTTCTGCACCTCTGACTTAGAGGTAGTTTTAATCCCCCTGCCCTATTATGTACTAGGGCCTTACAGAGGAGGTCATGCCAATCACAGGGGTTCCCCAACACATAGTGTTCCCTAGTGTATGTAGGTGTTTTCATTGTATTTTAAGTGTCTTTTAGCATAGCACTAGCTCTAGGCCTGGTTAGTCAGAGTCAGTTACCACCAGTACCAGTCAGCAAAAAGTTGGGGGCAAAGGATGACTTTGCAACAAGGTCTCTTTCTGCACCTCCGTTGGTTCTTTCTGCATATCTCTTACTTCTTCCTGCACTTTTCTTCGTCTTTCTTGACTTCTGTTGCCTCTTTCTGCACACCAAGTGGTGTCCCAACAGAGCTGGCCACGGACACAAAACTTGCAGGACAGTCTACTCGGGGGGCATTGATGGTAAGTTTCTTTTACAAACACCTTCCCACAGTCAATGCTGGTACCTCTCTCCCCAACGGCAATGACAATCACAGTGGATGTTTTAACTTTCTGGGGGGGCGTCGCGCTGTATTTTCAATACTTCACCACACTTTTACAAGCTCCAGACTGAGAGGGTGTGCCGGTACTCAATGCTTGTAAACTCGAGAAAAACATCCAAACCAGTCCCACTTCTCCAAGAACATATACACAAACACAATTACAGCTCTTCAATCAATCTTCTGGGTGCTTTAATTATTCAACCTGATCTGGTTATTAGAAGCTGTGGCATGTCATCTTCAGTGTCAGATTTTCAAAGATGAGGAAGAGGAGGTAACAGAAGTCACTGAGTTTTCAGGTTCAATCTTTCCTACACCATCTCATCTGAAGACCGATTATCAAATGTCGAAAGTGAGAAGAGTCTCTGGTAACAGATTTTTCAGGATGCTGGGCAATCACCATGTGTCCTTGGTGGACACTATGTGGAAAGGTTCAGCATCATATGGAGCATCAGATTTCCTCCTTCTCATTTGGCGGGCAATGACTAGCTCTCTTCTCTTTATAATCAATGTTCTTTGCATGTCTTCTCATTTTCTCCTCTTTTGTTGGTCCATTGAGGTAACGTTGCTCTCCTGAATATCAACTTTGCAAGAATTTCACCTGTGGTCGAGTGAGGTGTTGAATGATAGGCTCGTAAGGTGGAATTCAATACAGTTTTTAAAGTGAGCCTCCCAAGAGTTTCACACTGTACTGCATTCTTTAACCTGCTGATATTGCGTTCAACCAGTCAGTTTGCCTGTGGCCACAAAGTTGTAGTCTTCTGATGCTTTATGTGCAGATGCACCTGAAAATGCTTGAATTTTTGTCTGTTAAAAGGCGGGCCATTATCAGAATTCAAAATGCCTGGAACGCCCCACGCTGCAACAGTGCCATCTAATCTCTCAATGATTTGCTCGTGAGTTGCGGATGAGAGAATTTCTATTTTTTGGAAAATGTGAGAACTCAATCAACATCAGATAATGTCGATTATTGAGTGGACCAAATAAATCGATGGCTATTCTCTCCCATGAATGCTTATAGAGGTTTGACACGTTAAAAGTATGTTAAGTAATATTTGTAGAAAGACACTTACAAAGATGACATACCTTGAGCTCCTTTTCAAAACTTTCATCTAAATATGGACACCAAACTTGGTCTTGGATAGCACTTTAAGTGGCAAAAATACCACAGTGTCCTTCGTGAGCTACTTCAATTATCTTCTGTCATATGGTCTCCCGAATTAGGATTTCCAACTCCTGCAGTATAACTCCGTCCTGAGTTATGGACAGTTCATCTTTAACACTTTTGTATTTTTGGTATTCATCATCACTGGTGAGAGGTCAAGTGTGTCGGTTACATGACTGATGTGTAATTATATCTTTCCACTTCAGCATGTAACTATCATCGCTCATGGCAGTGACGATCTGGGCTAACGATATAGCAGCTGGTGTATTAGGTTTTACAATGAAATTAATGTAGGCTTCAGCCATCTTGGATGGAGTACTCTGACCTTGCTTAGGCACTCTGGCAAAAGTAGTTAGCTGGGTTTTGATATTTCCCTGCATGATGCGCAATCGTATGGTTGCACGATTGTAATTGTAGTCCCCACCATTGAATATGAGGAGGCATCTTAACTTTTGGATTGCCAAAAATAGTCAGTAAAGCTTGATGATCAGTTACCAGCATAAAAGGCTTTCCGAACGGAATTCATGAAAATATTCACACAGCCATACCACGGCTAAAGTTTCTTTCTCCGGTTGTGAGTAAGCATATTTGGTCTGGAATAAACGTCCACTGGCTTATGTCACAATATATCCTTGAGCATTTGGGTGTCCACAACCTCTGTATGAAGCTTTGGATTGAAGTAAGCCATTTCAGCAGCAGTTTCAATGACTCATTTGATTTTCTTGAAACTTCTCTCACATTCTTGTGACCACTTGAATAAAACATTTTTTTTGTTAACTCTTGTAATGGAGCACTTATAGTAGCAAAGTCTTGTATGTATCTTGTATGTATCTTGAACAGTAACTAGTCATGCCAAGAAATGAGTGTATCATAGAAACATCTTGTGGCATTTGACAGGGTTGTACTTTTGCAGGTGTCATACCCCCATCTGAAAAAATAGTGCCAAAGAATTTTAACTTTGTCTTGTGGAACTCACACTTGTCTGCATTCAAAGTCAAACCTGCATCAGTAAGTAAATGAAATACTTGTGTGAGAGCGTTATCATGCTCCTTCTGTGCAGCTCAGAAAAGCAATTTGTCATCGCTGTAATCGAAAGCTTTCATAACAATCTGTATGAAATGTGGAAAGACTTCTTGGAAAACCTCTGTAGCCGAAAACACACTAAAACTTGCATTGAAACAGACCAAAAATGTTTAGAAAAGGTTGTAACATACCTGCAATCTTCTTTGAGTTCCAGCTGATGATCAGCTTTATTTAAATCAAGGCAAGAGAAGACCTTTGCACCATTTAATTGTGTTAAAATGTCTGCAATGTGAGGGCCTGTATGTCATTTTCGCTCAATTGCCTTGTTTGCTTAACACATGGCAACCCATTTGCAGACAGCTCCTTCATTGTTCTTTTTGGGTACTTCCACTATGAGAGAAACCCATGGCATCAGACCATTTGAACACTCAATGCTGTCATGCTTAAGTAACAATTCAAGTTCTTTTTCAACAGCAACTTGTAAATGAAAAGTAATTTGCCTATTTCTCTGAGCAACAGGACGAACGTTCTCATTAATATGCAACTTTAATTTCATAGTCTTCAGCTTTCCCAAACCATGACACAAAGAAAGGAAACGGAATTACTATTTCATGCTGAGCATTCATGTTTTAGTTCATGGAAATCAGTCCTATATCAGCAGCTATGCTAAAGTTGAGCAGACAGGCACTTGACGCTGTACCTCGAAGAACATGGATGAGTGCTTGCACCTTCGCTTTCTTGTGTTTCATTGTCACTACAAATAAAGCTTGACTTTTAATGGGTGTCGAGGCAGCCAGTATTTACACCTTGTTTTTTTTTTTTTTTTTTTTGAAACCGTTTATTACAAAATTCAAAATATATACACAGATGGGCCTACAACCTTCAGGCCGGCCGCTAGCAGACAGAAGGAGCATATGGTACAAACAATAGTGCACATGCTGCGGCAAAGGGAAATGCACAGGAGTTAGCAGCGTTGATAGCCACACCATCCGGAACCCATATAACGGTTTCATTTTGATATAAATAACAACAAAAAACAAATCCACAAGGCAACCCACAATCGGAAACAGCAACATGTGCTCCCCTAGAAGGGGGACCCTACCAATCCATAGGAGTATCAAGGGGGGGAAAAGGTCAGGACAGGGACTAGGTGGACTCAGTGCCCGGTACCGGGGCGTTAAACCGGCTAAGGGGACGGGGCCGGAGATGGATCGGGCAATAACGGCGGGGTACAAATTCCCCCGCGGTAGGCGTTCCAGGGGCCCCATACTTTCACCCATGTCCCAGGCTTACCTCTCGCAACATACACCACCTTTTCCCGAAACATGCACCAGTCCATGTTGTCCTTCCAGGCCGAGATGGTCGGCGACCTCTGGGAACCCCACAGTTGGGCAATGTCGCGTTTGGCCACCATGTATCCCAGAGTCACCCACCACGTCTGCGGCGCCGAGTAGTCGGTTGGTTCCCTCACATTCAGAAGGCATCTCCTCGCTTCAGGCGGCAGCGACACACGCGTAACCACCCGCAGGACCTCATGCACATCACGCCAGAATCGCTCCATCTCCGGGCAGTCCCACAAAATATGAAGAAAGGTCCCCAAGGAACCACACCCACGCTTACACAGCCCGTCCACAGCATAACCCATACGCAATAGCCTTGGCCCCGTGACGTAGACCCTATGGAGTATCTTGAGCTGGACGAAGCGAAGGCGGGCCGGTATGGCCACCTCTTTCGGGGAGGCCACCGCAGAGACCCAGTCCTCGTCGTCCAGCTCCAAGCCATCGGCAACCCATGCCTCACGAAGGCTAGTTAGCAATCCCGCGCGGTCATTAATAAGTTTTTTATAGATTAGTGAAATCGTGCTTTCCGGTACATGCCCATCTAGCACTCTGTCTTCCAGAGGGGAATACTCCGGGATGGATGCAACATCCGGGAAGACGGAGCCTAGCGCATGACGGTTCTGCATATACCGAAAGTACTCCCTGTCCTGCAACTGGAATTCCGTCTGCAGCATCTCGAACGTTTTGAATCCCCCCCTAGTCCAAAGATCACCCACCCTGCTGATGCCTATCATGTCCCACCTCTCGAAGCCCTTCGAAGTCCACAGGGTGCCCAACTGCTCAGCTGCGTATAGTGGCGACACCCGGGTCAAACGATCTTTCCACCCCATCGCTACATTGGCCGCGTGCCACACTTGTACCATGACACGCGTGGGCCCCGTCAGACGTGCGTCGAGCGAGCAGGAGTAAAGCGCACGGTTATAATCACCACCCGGCAGTAACATCTTATCCATTTCAAAGGCCGGGTTTAGAGCGGGCCCGTACATGCCGTGATTAATCGCAGCCAGCTGGGAGGCCCAATAATACCGCTTGATATCCGGGAGGGCGATCCCCCTCGCCGTACCACGGGAGCGTCAGCTTCGCCAGAGCGATACGCGGTCTCCCCTCCCAGAACAGGCGGCGCTGCAAACTCTCTACTTCGCGGAAGTAGCGCGCCGGGACGACGTCCATTGTGTTCTGCAGAGCGTACAGGAAACGCGGCAGCGACATCATCTTAAACAATGCCGCCCGGCCAAGCGGCGAGAGCGGCAAGCGCCTCCAACGTGCGACATCCTCCTTCAGGCGCTGGAGGGGGGGAAGCAAGTTCTGACTATATCGGGCCTCCGCATCCAGGGTAATGAAGACCCCCAGGTACCGAAATCCCCGTGGGGCGATCTGGATAGGACAGCCCCGCGGAAGGATAGGTTCCTCCCCAGAGGGAACATAGACGCACGATTTAGCCCAGTTGATGACAAGGCCGGAGTTAAGACCAAATGAATGCAATACATCAACCAGTACTATCAATGACTTACGTGGGGAAGCCAGGTATAGGAGAATATCGTCAGCGTAGAGAGATACGCGGTCCTCATACTCGGGGGTCCAGCGGAGACCACGAATAGAAGGTTCCCACTGCAGCCACTCCGCCAGGGGCTCCAAGGCGAGCGCGAAAAGGAGCGGCGATAACGGGCAGCCCTGCCGCGTGCCTCTGCCCAGCTCGAATGGAGCCGATACTCTACCGTTCACGACCACCTGTGCCAGCGGGCAAGAGTACAACAATTTAACCCAACTGATAAACCCAGGGCCAAACCCAAATTTCGCGAGCGTTGCCCAAATATATGGCCATTCCAGTGTATCAAACGCCATAGTGGCGTCCAAGGACGCCAAGATGGCCGGCTCCCGTATGTACGGGACACGTGCGAGCACCCCATGCAAACGCCGCAGGTTAAGCGCTGTGTTGCGATGGGGGATGAAGCCGGAATGATCTTGGTGAATCAAGTCACACACTACGCCGACCAGCCGATTGGCCAACACTTTAGCAAGAATTTTGGGCTCCGCATTCAATAGCGAAATGGGCCGATAGGATGTGACTCGGTCCCGCGGCCTCCCCTCCTTGTGGATAACCACAATTGTGGCCAGACGCTGGTCTAGCGGGAGGGAACCCATCGAGTGGGCCGCAAGGAACATAGCACGGAGATGTGGTGTCAGCGTATCCGGTCGCAATTTATACAACTCGATGGGAAGACCATTAGGACCCATGGCCTTGCCTGAAGCGACCGAGCGTATGGCGAGGGCAATTTCGTCAGAAGTTGGAGCGGCGTCCAACGACACTCTGTCCTCCTCCGAAAGGGAAGGCAGTGCGATATCTCTGAGCAGGGCGTGGGAATCCTGTTCAGAGCGGGAGGACACCGGCTCGCTCTCTCCTTTTTGTCCAGCCACGCAAGCAATTTACCAGCCTTATCACCCACATCATACAGTCTCCCCTGTTGCTCTCTACTGAGGCCCCTGGCCGCCTCCGTGACGAGGGCCTTATAGGCCGCTTGCTTGAGTCGGAGAACATGTAATTTGTTATCCGTCACCCCACATTCTAGATCACCCTCAAACTCGGTTATCTCAGCTTCAACACGGGTCACCTCCTCCTGCTCACGCCTCCGGGAGTGGGAAATAAGGGACAGGGCCTCTCCTCGGAGTACCGTCTTGAACGCCTCCCACAGTGAGACCGCCGATGACACAGACCCCATATTCTCGTCAAAGTAGCGCTTAAGGGATTTAACCAACTCCGCGCGGATGGTGGGGTCACGCAGGTACCAGGGATTAATCGGGACCACCCTACCCTCTCCCCTCGGAAGAATATCAAAGCGCAACAAGAGCGGGGAGTGGTCCGAGATACCCCGAGCCAAATGGCTCACCTCTCCCACCCTCCCCACATGAGCCGCCGGAACCAGGACATAATCTAGCCGCGAAAGACTACCATGGACCCCGGAGTGGAAGGTATACTGGAGCTGTGTGGGATGTTTCAAACGCCAACAATCCACCAGCCCCAAGGTATCCAAGAGGCCAGGCAACCACGCCTGGGCCCGGGGGAGATCCCTAGGGGGGTGAAGGTCCACAGTTCCGGAAACCACAGCATTAAAATCCCCCCCCACCACTAGAATCCCCTCCGGGAGGCCAAGGAGGAGGCGCCCCAGGTCCGCAAAGGTGGTCGTATGCAGCCCCGGCGGGACATATACTGACACAAAAACGACCACTCTGCCCTCCATTCTGCCCACCAAAACCGTGTAGCGTCCCCTGTCGTCATGGAGCACCTCATCAATCTCCAACGGGAGCGAGTTCTTAACCATAATGCCCACACCCCTTGAACCAGACGTGAAGCCCGAATGGGCCACAAGGCGGTAGCCCCGTCGATTCATAGCACGAAAGGAGTTGCCAATGAGGTGTGTTTCCTGCAGAAAAACTATATCGGGCGAAATTCGCTTCAAGAACTGCAGGACCACACCTCGTTTTATCCTGTCCCCCAGTCCATTAACATTCCAGGACAACAAACTCAGTCCCCTACCCCCCATCATAAACAGAAGCCATCGCTCGTCCCCCAGAGAGCACTTTAAAGATAACACAATGATACATTTGCCTTGTGGTGTAAACGAACAACACCCACCCCAACCCACCCGCCCCAACAAAACTCCCCCCTCCCTGCACCCCTGCATGAGCCCGGACAGCCCCCCCAACTTGCAGTGTGCCTGTCGCCCCTATATAATGAAACTAGCTAGACCCCCTAGAGGAGGAAAGAGTACCCCTTCCAGACCCCTCACAACCTCCATGGGAGAGGAAAGAACAAAGACAGAAGCTTAGTCGAAAGTGGCATCATAGTCGTCCAGAGTGAGGCCCAATATCAACCCCTCAGTCCCGATCCAGTGGGCCGTCTCCTCCCGCCGCCCCCCCCCGCCATCCCGACCACGATCCCCAGACAGAGTATCCAGCCAGTCCCCGGCTGCTTCGGGACGATCGAAAAAGTGCGTGCGACCATCCACCTCCACTCGCAGCTTGGCCGGGAAGAGCATGGCATATTTTAGGTTCATGTCCCGAAGTCGGCGCTTGACGCCCAGGAAGCTCAGTCTCTGCTTTTGGACCGCTTGGGTAAAATCAGGGTAAAAGTTCACCTCCATATTTTCCAGCTTAATCGGCCCTTGCAGTCTGGAGGCTTGCAAGATCGCGTCCCTGTCCCGAAAGTTAAAAATCCGGGCAATGAGAGGTCGCGGAGGGGCTCCGACCTTCGGCCTTCCCCCGGGAACTCTGTGGGCCCTCTCCACGGCAAAAAATGTACTCAGTCCCCAAGGCTGGAGATGGGTAGCGATCAGGTCTTCCACAAATAGATCCGCCGCCGCTTCCTCCCGTCCCTCGGGCACCCCGATGATGCGGATGTTGTTCCTCCGGGCCCGACTCTCGGAATCCTCAAGGCGCCGATCCATAAGCGCACTCGTCTGACGAAGTCGGCGCACCTCCGTTTGTAGGGCCGCCACCTCAGTCGTGAGGCCCGATGCGGTGTGGGCCAAAGAATCAACCCGGTCGTTGGTCTTAGAGAGATCAGCCCTCACCAGGCCAACATCCACGAGGACCGCGTCGATCTTATGTGCCAGGGTATCAAACCGCTGGCCCACCGAGGCCTTCATCTCGGTAATGGCGCCCATGACGTCTTGCAGAGTCAGATCCGTGGGCAAGTCCGGAGCATCGGAAGGGCCCTCAGAGGACTTGTGTGGTCCGCCAGGAGATCCCCTCTGAAGGGTATAGCGGTCCATGATGTTGGACTGGTGTGCGGCACCACGCCGGGTCGACTTGGTCTTTGATCGATCTCCATCTTGTTTTGTGGCCATCGCCACCGTTCTCACACTCGCACCAGCGACGCCGTAGAGGGCAGGCAATCGGGGCCACAAGCACCGAGGGGGGCCACCACAGATCGGCGGGGTGGGTCACCGCCGGCAGGCAGGCAGGGTCCCCCAGCGAGGCCACACCAACGCAAAAAGCTCCGAGATCTCACTCGCAGAGAAGGCGAGGGGTGCGAAAGTGAAAGCGAAAGTGCGGGGTACGCGACCCACCAGGCCCAGCCCGCCGTTGTTGTTCACTTTGCCACCAGGTCACCCCTCAGCGCAAATCCGGGGTCCGGCGAGGAGAAGGCCGCAAACTTCAATCGGTGCTCACTCCGGCACACGAGGTCCGATTTGAGAACGGGAAACGGGTACCACCTCAGCTCAGGCTCACCAACACAGTCCCCTCAACCGAGGCAGGATAAATACAGGATAAATGTAGGAGGTTGCGGAGGTCCTCGGGAGCCTCGCACCTACGCGGCCATCTTGGTTGCGCGCTAGGCTCCTCCCCCTACACCATGGTTTTTGATCGCGTTAGTCGGGGCAATAGAGATAATTCATTGCATATCTCTTCAGGCATTACATTTATCGACACATCACTGTTAATGATGAAAGGGATCGAGCAACCATTTATCCCCAATGTATTCTTTGAACAATGTTTGTATGACTTTGGTGCTTTGGCATGTCAACTTTTCTTTGACTGACATTTTTCCTCACACTCAGCCAAATCCTCATGTGCACGTTTCCCTGAGGTAAACATCGACATGGCGCAACCATCTTCCTCAATCTCACTTGATATTGAGGTGGAAGAACTGTTTGACGGTGATTTAGATGAAGAGCAACTTCGTTCAGTGTCAATTTGCCTCAATTGATGTCGCCGCATAGCCTCGTGGGTGTGTGTCGATCGTGTTTATGGAATGTTCTGGTGGCCATTTTGTCTTTGCGCCATGAGGCAATTACTTTACCCTTTGCTTTACACACCATCACACAATGTTTCTCTTTCCCATAGCCTTTACATATCAGTCCAATGGTGGACCACTTACCTTCAAGTAGGAACGGAAATCCGCATTTAAAACATAAATTCTTTTTTTGTTTTTGATCAATCAATCAAACAACATTTGTAAAGCGCAACACTGTCACCTCAGGAGTATCTGGGCTCTATGTCTCAATCGAAGAGCCAAGTCTTGAGTCTCTTTCTCAAGTCTGTCAGCAAGGGGGCTGTACGGAACTGTATGGGAAGGTCATTCCAGGTCTTGGAAGCAATGTAGGAGTGGCCATGGATGTGGCTGCAATGAATGCAGTGGATGTATGTGAGGGTGGGTGAAGAGGAGCACGGGTATCCAGAGAGTTGGTAGAAGTTCAGTCGATGGTTGATGTAGGCAGGTCCTAGGTTGTGGAGGTCTTCGTAGGTGTGTGTGAGGATCTTGAACTGACACTTCTTCTGGATGGGAAGCCAGTGGAGCTTTCTCAGGTGGGGGTGACGTGGGTTTGTTTGGGGAGGTCCAGGATGAGTCTGGCTGCAGCGTTCTGTATGGTCTGTAGTCTTCTGAGAAACTGGCATGAGATGCTGGCGTAGAGGGCATTGCCGTAGTCAAGGCAGCTGGTGATGAGGGCTTAAATTACGGTCTTTCTGGTGTTGGTTGGAATCTGTCTGAAGAATCTGCAGAGAATATAGAGTGTGTGGAAGCAGGCAGGGACTGCGTTCACTTGTCATTTCATGGTCGGTTGGATGTTGAGGATGATGCCAAGGTTGCGTGCATCATCGGTCGGTGTGGGTGTAGGTCTGAGTTCTGCAGGCCACCAGCTGCGGTCCCATGCGGAGGTGTTCTTCCTGAAGATCAGTACTTCAGTTTTGTCACTCATCCATTTGGTTACGTTGGTCATGGTGTCGCAGAAGTTAGTTTTGGCTATGGATGGGTCCTTGGTGAGCGAGAGGATCAGTTGAATGTCATCTGCATAGGAGATTATGTTGAGTACATGGAATCTAACGACGTCTGTAAGGGGGAACATATAGATGTCGAACAGGATGGGGCTGATGGATGATCCTTGTGGTATGCCTCATATGATATTTTTGGGTGCCGTGGTGCAGGGAGGCAGGCGGATGTTCTGTGTGCATTTCATAAGGAAAGTGGCGATCGACTTGAGGGAGTCTTGTTGCATGCGTATGTCATAGAGTCTGTTGATGAGGGTGTTGTGGGAGAAGGTGTTGAATGTCCCAGAGAGGTCGGGGAAGATCAGGGCCACAGTTTCTCCACAGTCAAGGAGTGTTCTGATGTCATCCATGGTGGCGATCAGAGCAGTATCAGTGCTGTGGTTGGCCCAGAATCCTGAATGCGAGGTGTCCAGTTGATGGTTTTGTTCCAGGAATTCGGTGAGCTGCTGGTTAATTGCTTACTTGAGTACTTTGGCCAGGCAAGGGAGCTGAAAGATCGTACGATCATTTCTTTAGATCGCTGGGGTCAGCGGAGGCTCTTTTTAGGAGCAGTCTGATGTCTGCATGTTTCCATCTGTCCGGGAAGGTTGCTGTGGAGATGAAGGAGTAGCGAGGTTGTTGAGGTGGTGGGGGCAGGGGTGGTGGGTGCCCTGGAGTGGATGGAAGACATGATGGCTGAGGTGGCCAGGGCAGTGAGCGGAGACTAGGTGGTAATGGTTTGGCTGATGTTCGCTGGTTGATTGAGATCATTGGGGTTGAGGGTGAAGTGTTGGAGGTGATCAGTCCAGGTGAGCTCTGTGGTGGCTGAATTTGATTCTGTTGCTGAAGGTGAAAATGGGGTTGAGTATGTCTCCGGCTCTGTGCATTGTTTTGATGACCAGTTGGTTGAGGCTGATGTTGTTCGGGTTCTCCAGGAGGGAAATGGAGTTGGCATTGGTGGGTTCATTGAAGTGGAAGTTGAGGTTGCCGAGTAGGACGTAGTGGTGAGAGTTGTTTGCTAAGGGAACAATGAGGTTGGGATGGCATTGTAGAATGTTGCTTGGGGTCCCTGGGGTCTGTAGCCGAGAGTGTCTCTTATCATGGTCTTTGCATCAGTTTGTAGTAGGAAGTTGAGGTGTTCCATGAGAGTCATGGGGTCGTCCTTGGTGATGGTGCATCTGTTGGTTTCCTTGAAGATGATGGTGATGCCTCAGCCTTGTTTATTGGCGTGGTCTTGGTGTATCATCTTGTAGCCTTCAGGAGTGGCATTGGTGATGTTGGGGTTCAAGGAAGGGTTGAGCCACATTTCGGTGCTGAAGGCAACCTGTCTAGAGGGTAGTGATGGCGTCCCAGACTTCTGTGGCATGTTTGCAGAGTGAGCGAGCGTTGAGCAGGATACAATGGAGTGGTTGCGAGGTGTTATTGGTCTTATGGGTAGGAGCAGTAAGGGGTCTTTCATAGGTTTTGTCACAGGAGAAGTGGCAGTGTCGGCAGGTGAAGGGTCGTTTCATGGATCATCAGGAGGAGGAGATGCAGCTGTTGTTTCAATGTCTGGGGTCCAGGAGTTTCTTGGCGGTTTACTATCAGGGTGACGGCAGGGCCAGGGTTCCTGGCGCTGGACATTGTCCAACTGGTGGTGCGCTAGCAGAGCACTCACTGCAGGCATCTACTGCCTGGCAGTGGGTCAGCCTTCATTAGTAGTCCTGGTAAGTTTTCTTAGTGGACCATGGCACGGGCAAGGACCTGGATCGGGCAGCACAGAGACAGCATGCATCACAGGGACTGGGACAGCAGGCAGCACAGGGCCAGACCAGGGAGCAGACAAGGCAGAGACAAGGACTGCAGGTGGTGCAGGGATAGCATGCGGCGCAGCGACAGCAGACAGGGCAGGGACAGCAGGCAGCGCAGGGACAGCAGACAGCACAGGGACCGGGACTGCAAGCAGTGCAGGGAGCAAATAGAAGGAATTCGAGAAGAAAGAGGGATGAAAGAAGGGGCAAAGCAAGGACAAGAGGGTGATAAGAGAAAAGGAAGGAACAAGAATGTGAGAATGGGACTAAAGAAAGGGAAGATGGAAAGCAGGAAGAAAAATTAAACAAGAAGACATAAACATAAAGAAGTACAGAAAGCTCAAGACACCTGAAAGAAGAATGGACAGAAAAACAGAAAATGGCAAAATGGAATGACAAGGGATGGAATTTATAAATAGAATGTGGGAAAGAAAGATGGAGAGAAAAAAAGGAAAGAATAAATCAAAGAAAAAAGTCACTGCTAGTGAATGTGCATTCTTTTCCAATCATGCTTTAAAATGCATCATTTTGAAACATTTTCCTATGGGTAATAATGCCTACTGGCTCTTTAATAGAAAGGTTCAGGATTGCTCACTTTGCTGGGACATTTCATTCATGTGGCTCAAAGTGGGGGTATTTTATTTTTCTGGCTACTCCCTACACTCTGCTCCATTTTACGACAGTTCAGTCCACGCAGCTCTCCTTTACCCCACAAACTTTTGGCCATGCTGAACGGTAGCCATGCTGGTGTACAACATGGCTAAAACATATTGGCAAATCCAATAGCTCTTCCACAGGCTAGACCTATTGGCTTAGCCTATGCTTTTCTTCTATTTGACTTTCAGAACCAAGTGCCCTCTGCTTATATCCACCTCCAGTTTCCTTTGTTTTCCTCCGTTTCCTTCCTCCCTCGCGACCTTGTTTCCTACACATGCCACATTTCCTTACTTGTTTCCCTTTTGCTTCTGTTCGTCACTATGCTCACTTTCTTCGTTAGGGTCATTGTAGAAAACAAACTAACGTAAATGTCAACTGTTTATTTTATGACATATTTCATTAGATGCTTTTAAAAATGAACCCTTTTCTAATTCTTTTTTTTTTTCGAGAATTATTGTAAGTTTTTGTACCTGTTCAAAAATGTATCAATTGAGATGTTCTCCTGTCAGGAAATGAAGGACGAGAGAACTAGTTTTAAAATCTGAAATGTTGATTTGTAGTAGATCATTATAATGTAAACAACATGGTGTTAATCTATCTAATTGACTTCCTTCCTTTTCTCACACCTTATGCTATTTAGGTGGTGGGAACGTCTTTGGCAAAAACGTCTCTTCACGTCACTTTTTTTTTGCAACATGTGTGAAAGCGGCATAGCACCATCTGGACAGTGTAACATATAAGTGTACATCATCAACGGTGATATAACATAGCGTTTACAGGCAGTTTGGCGCATCACTTCAAGTCACTTTAAAGGTTTTTAAGGTTTACAGAGGCATGGCTACTGATTCAATGTGCATCCCAAAGAAAGAGGCTGCAGGAAGCAACTCAAACTCCCTGGAGTCAAATGGGGAGATTTACAAAAAATTCACACAGCCCCCGCGAGGCTGCGCTGTGTTGCGCGACAAGGAGGGAGCAGGAGAGCGCCATATCTTCAGGGATATGGCTCGCTCCTCCCCTTTTCCTTGCGCCGCGCTGATTACAGCTACCTTGGGCCACGCATACACCTTAGTGCCCTAGCACGAGGGTGTGTGCATTAGTCTAGCATAGGTTTTGCACAGGAAGGGTACCCTTTCCTGTACAAAATACGATGGCCAGACACAATTCAAAGTTTTTCCCACTTTGTATGCGTCATGCACAGTGTAACACACATACAAAGTTGGAAAAGGAAGGAGAAATGAAGTCATTTCTCCTTCCGTGCGCCTACTTGATGGATGCCAGGTCATGAGTGGTAGCAGTGCTTTATAAGTAGGGCTCCTGGTTTTATGATACTTATTTTTTTGACATGCCCATCTGTATTTATCCATATTTATCTGTAGTTATCCATGTTTATTTTGGGTTTTGTTAAAACAATGAAGTTGAAACTGGTATATTCCCACATTTATTTAATCGATAAATATGCACCCATGCTTGCATGCCTGCCAGGTACCAGTGCTGTAAACACCAGCAAAAGACAAATCAATGCACTTATATGAAAATATGCAAATTTCATTGTCAACCTTGTGCATATCTACTGCCCTTAAAGACTCTTAAATAAAATTAATTTCTTTTTTAACCCCTTTACCTATCAATGTACACAGCTATTGGCCTGGCAGTCATGGTAAAGAGCATTTAGAATCATTCAAATAACAACCCAATTTCCATTTTTATCCACATTTAGAAATAAACACAGGCAAGAAAATACATTGTTTTATGTCTGTATTTATCTATAAATATCAGTAAAAACGGAAAACAGGGAGCCTTATTTATGAGCAGTCCACTTCCCTTGGGAATGTGTCTGGCCACTTCACGTATTGCTTTGGCTGTTTCTCTATTGCTCTCATTCATTCATCATATTACTTGGACTACATGTTTATTTTCTTCTTGTGTCAGTTTCCTTTGATTTCCTGTATTTTGCCTAAACCTTGACCTGATTGTAGTTTATGATTTGGCTTGGCCTGTTATTTTGTTTCGTGCTCTTTCTTTCCTTTTTCCAGGATTGCTTTCAAACTGGAGTTAGTCATGATCAATTCCTGCTTCCTCCTCGTTGGCTTAGGTTCACTCTGGGCCCCATTCTGAAGCCTTACAACGAAAACCACCTCTGTTATGTTATTGCTTCTGACTGTGAACTATAGAAAACGTCTGTTTGTTTCTTTCTTGTATCTAAAGTAAATACTTGAGGTTCTCCTATAAAAAGCTTCGGTTAGAGACATGTACGCCAGACGAGACGGTGGCGCACCAGCTATATTTATTCTCACCCCTTCTGCATCCCCTTCGGAGTTTGGTCCTGTTGTCACTGCTTACTCGTGCATGGGCAAAAATATTTTTGGGCAGTGGAATGGATTGTCACAGTCTCTGCTCTTCAGGTTCTGCAAATCCTGACACAACCCCTCTATGTATTTAAGATACACAGCTCTACGGTTTTCCATTGGAATATCAGATTTATGAAATTACACCAGTCAATCATTTACGTACTGCACATTATGAACTGAAATGTTTTGTGGTACATAAGTGAATGGAGGCCATTTTATCAACATAAGAATACGTCTGATTACAATCTGCAAGGATTGAATCTTATGTGTTGAAGGATTCATGTAACTGTTTGCAGATGGTTCACAACTCAATACATGTTACCAATCAATCAATACGTGGATTTTAAGCACACTACTCACCCGTGAGGTATCCAGGGGCAGGGGTGCAGCTCCGGGTCAGCCGAAAAGCCAGTTCTTGAGGCTCTTGGCTGCGACTTAAGAGAAGGCCCCTCCACCTGCTCTGGTTCTGAGGATGCGTGGGGTTTCTGCTATGGCGAGGTCAGCGTAGCGGAGGTTTCTCTTGGATACGTGGAAAGAGACTTGTTGAGAAGAATGAAACTTGTCAGGTAAGACACAAGTTTATTAAGACATCACCAACTGTGTCCAAAGCCTTTCTGACAAACAGTGCCAGAGGAGGCTACAGTAGAACGTTGACAGCAGGAGGGGGAAGATACCATGTGGAAGGGAAAAGGAGGGGGGGGCAGAGCAAACCAAGATTACAACACATCTCCCTGGGCAAAGGGATATCAAAAGGCAGCAACAAGATAATAAAAATAACTGCAAATTAAGTAATAACATAGTCTTTGTGCCAAACAGGACTTGTAGTGTTCCTTGTAGAACTGCGAACACTGTCGTGGTTCCTAGACACAGGTACATAAGTACCACCATCATTTTTTGGAGGGTTACATTTTACCACTCTGTCCATACCCCATGTTTGTCCATTATCCAAATGGACCACATTTCTTCCAACACTTGCTATCTTGATAGGCTCCGAAAACCTAGAAGAATTCCTCCTTCTAGCAGGTGGTAAGTCTATACGGACCCAATCACCTGATTCCATTGAAGGTACTTTGTCGCTCTTTTTCTGGTCATACCTCAACTTATACTTCTCCTGTTGCTTTCCAATTTTTCTCGCAATGTCCAACCTGTCTATGTTGCAGTTGTAGGTATTACACAACCACCCTGCTGTGAGAATAGTTTTTGGTTTCCTTCCTTTCAAAGACACAAAAGGAGAAATATGAGTGACAGTGTTGGGTGCCGTTCGGTACGACCATATCATTTCTTGTAGTGCTTGTTTGGCCGGAATGCCGGTGGCCTCTGCTCTTTGTATGCATTCTTTAATGACCCTGTTCATACGTTCCACAAGACCATTGGCTCTCGGACAATACAACGCTGTTTTCAAATGGTTGATGCGTAGGTCAGACAAAAATTCCTTCATCAACTCTGAAGTAAACTGGACACCATTGTCCGTCACAATGGCATCAGGAATACCCTCTTCATAAAAAGTTTCTCTTAAGAACTGGATCAAGATCTTGGTATCAATCATATTCACCCATTTGGTTACTACCCATCTTGAGTGATAGTCTATAAGGACCAGGATAAAGCGGTCTGAGGCTTGTCTTAGGTTTAACCGCCCAATAATGTCCAATGCCAGTTTGGACCATGGACGGTCAGGAACATCAACGGGTGATAAAGGAGGTTTCCTAGTAGACAGAGTCTTGTCACTCTTGGCACAGTTCTCACAGTTCTTTACTACTTCCTCTACTTCTTTGTCCATGCTAGGCCACCAGTAACTTTCTCTTACTTTGTTTTTTGTTAAACTCCGCCCTAGATGACCCACATGTGCTAGAGTAATGATTTTGTTCCTCATACCTTCAGGGGGTACGATTTTCTCCCCCCTATGTATAGTTCCATTGATTTCAACCATTTCGTGTCTAACTTCCCAGAATTTTCCAACCAGGTCAGTTAACATGCTCTTTTGCTCTGGCCAACCCTTGTGGATGCATTCTTTTACAGTTTTCAATGTGTTGTCTAGTTCTTGTTGTTCTTCCCATTCTTCCTTAGTTAAACCTGTTACTTCTAATACAATCACATCACTCCCCTCCTCCTTCACATCATCGATGACTTTTAAAGGGGAGCGAGAAAGGAAGTCCGCAATTACATTTGTTCTCCCAGGTACATACTCTACTTTGAAATTGAACCCTTCTAAACCTATCATCCATTTATCTATCCTTGGGGTTGCCTAATGGACCCCTTGGTCGTGAATACATATGTGAGTGGTTTGTGATCCGTTTTGATAGTAAACGGTATCCCCCAAAGAAAAAACTTAAAATGGTTAGCAGCCCAAAAACAAGCTAACGCTTCCTTCTCGATGACCGAGTAGTTTAGTTCAGCACCTTTTAGAGTTCTGGATGCAAATGCTATCACTTGCTCAGTATTTCCTACTTTTTGTGTAAGGCTGGCTCCCAACCCTTTATTACTGGCATCCGTGGAAAGGTAAGTAGTTTTTGTGGGATCAAACCGACCCAGGAAAGGAGCTTGGGTAATGCAATTTTTTATGTCTGCAAAAGCTCCTTTGCAGTTTTCATTCCATACAAATGGCATTTTATTTTTGAGAAGATTTCTTAACGGTTCTACTCTGCTGGCATAATTTTGAATGAACTTAGAGTAATATTCGGATAACCCTAAAAAGGATTTTAATTCCTCTACATTAGTGGGAGCAGGTGCTTCCAGTATTGCCTCCACAAGGTTCATTTTGGGTTTGATACCTTCACTGGAGATGGTGTGTCCTAAAGATTCTACAGACTTTACACCTATTTGGCATTTGTCTCTTTTTAAGGTAAGACCTGCTTGACTCAATTTTTTCAGGGTACTTCTCAACCTGTCATCGTGTTCAAACTCATTTTTTCCAAATATCAAAATATCGTCCTGAAAGCACATCGTGCCTGGAGCATCCTTGAGTACATGCTGCATGATTCTTTGAAATGCAGCTGCCGCCGAGGCTAGCCCAAAAGGCATACGGAGGTACTGAAACGCCCCTAGCGGAGTAACAAAAGAGGTTAGATGTCTGCACTCCAGATGTAACTCTACTTGGTGGTAGGCTGATGATAAATCAAGGACACTAAAATGACTGGCATCTTTGATTAAAGTTAGAATTTCATGTATTCTGGGTAGCGGGTGCCTATCTACCCAAATTTCTTTGTTTAAGTCCCTAAGATCAATGCAAAGCCTAATATCCTTGCTGGCAGCCTTGGACTTGATAACAATTGGAGACAACCATTGGGAACATTCAATGGGCTCTATGACCCCTAGCTCAAGCAGTCTGTCTAGTTCTTTTTGTAACGGTTCATGCATTAAATGAGGAATAGGCCTCACTTTATGTGCGATGGCTTTAGCCTTGTCTTTAAGTTTTATGCAATGTTGGTAGTTTTTAAATAGGCCCAATTCATTAGTGAAAACCTCCGGGAATTCTTCACAGATAGTTTGACCACACACTGATCTATCCACTAAAAGAACTTGGTCAGTGCTGTTAAGATCTAGCTTCATACCCAGATCTTTTTGATGTCTCCAACCAATTAAATTGGATCCTTTCTCTGACACATAGATTTTCCCAACTGTGCTTCTGCCTTTATACTCAATTCTCATGGTAGTCATCCCCAACAACGAGATAGGGTCTCCCCCATACCCTCTGGGTTTTATATCAGCTTCTTCAAGAGTTCCTAATTTGTTAGGAAATAACCCTTCAAATACTTTACCATCTAACAAAGTGTATGGGGAGCATGAATCAGCGAAGACTTTTATCAACTTGTTGTCTACCTTGATGGTGCATTCCGGAAACTTAACAGTACTGTCCTTGTCTTCGACCTGAAAAATCAACTTATAATCATCTGGTACATTTTCTGAATTAACCAAGGAAACTGTCATAGAATTATTATTACATACCCTGGCTATGTGTCCTTTCTTGCCACAATTATGGCATGTAGCACTCCTAGCAGGGCAAGAGGGACTATTAGCCAAATGTGCAGGATTACCACATCTGTAACATTTAATTTTGACACTTGAAGTACTCACAGTTTTTAGTTTAACCTCCTTTTCCTTTGATCTATCTTGCTTGACAATAGCATTAACTTCATGACATTTAGTAGCATCCCCCACATTAATCTCTTTTATGCACTCCGCTGTGTGTTCCACACTTAACGCTATGTCCACTGCTTGTTTAAGATCAGGATTTCCTGTTAACAGTTTCTCTTGAATTTTATGGTTGTTCGTACACCTGACCAACTGGTCTCTGATGAGAGAATCAGTTAACCCTTCGAAATCACAAGTATTAGATAACCCCTTAAGAGCTGCAATGTATGATTTGACTTTTTCACTCTTGCCTTGAACCCTTGAGAAACAATTATGTCTCTCCAATACAACATTTATCGCTTTACCAAATTGTTTCTCTAACTTATTCATTGTAGCCAAATACACATTGAAATCCCCATCACTACCTCCTTCATCCTCTGTATCAGGTCCTTCCAAATTATTATAAATTTTCCTACCCTCTATTCCTAGATTATGTAGCAAAATATGTTGTTTCCTGAAATTAGAAATGTTTTCTCCTCCTATCGCAACCAAGTATGATTCAAATATGACTCTCCAATCTTTCCAACATATGGCTGGATCCCCCTCTTCATTGAGGAAAGATGGAGGTAACGCCATATTTAACGCAGCCATACTGGAAACCCTGACTAGAAAAACACCCAATAAGTAGTGAAAATAATGACAAAATGGAAGGAAGCCAAAAAAATTACCAAGAATGATGAAAATTTTCACAAAGAAGGAATAACCACTTACTAAAGCGGATAAATGACTTCAAAGGTACCAACCATGTGATAAGATATTGTTTCTGAAAATATACAATGTGATAGAACGACCAATACTTTTTATATATATATATATCTCATAGGAATAATAGGCAAAAACAACTTGTGCCTATCAGCGTGTGGAACAATGTCACGACCCAACCAGAGAGTACGAATTTCCACAATGACAGGCGAAAAAGGCTGTGCCCATCAGCGTTGAAGAATTTGTGGAAACTGAGGAACAGAATAAAACTATTTTCCTTCAAAATAGCCTCTGATTGAAACGAGGAATCCGCTGAAAGGAAAATTAAACCACCAGGGGCGCTCTCATGACGAAATCTCCTCGGAACACGGAAGAAGCTGATCGAGAGGCGGGAGGCAGAAACACCAGAAACACTCCCAACTATCGGCTCACACACGGTTGCACCCAGGATCACAGAAACCCGCTAAGGAGAACCGGAACGGGTGAGCTGCACAACGCGGCTGAAGGACGAGGTGAATGAAGCGTAGCAGCACAAACAAAGCAGGGAGGCCAGCAAAGAGTACCACTCTGACCGAAACTGCGGTGACGCACAAAACTCGTGGGGAATATCCACCGTCACAAACAGCCGGGCAACAGCAGCTGACAGACCAGAGCAGGTGACAGGAACACGACCCGGAACAGCGCCACAAAGCAGGAAGGCCAAAAGAGAGTCACACTCTGACAATGACTCCGGTGATGTAACGCAGTCACAAAACAGCAAGACAGCAGGCAGCTGACCAACCAGTGCAGACGAACGCCTTGAATCAGAGTGAACGCACTCACTTGACTGGAACAGGAACACAGAACCAGGGTCCGTGACCGTCGGTGAAGAAGGAATCCTTTATGGCGGAACCCAAGAAAGGATGGTCAGGGAATTGTTGACAGCTGGGGATGGTGATGTACTGCCCCCACGCAGTATTCGTCGCCAGTGTTGAGAAGAATGAAACTTGTCAGGTAAGACACAAGTTTATTAAGACATCACCAACTGTGTCCAAAGCCTTTCTGACAAACAGTGCCAGAGGAGGCTACAGTAGAACATTGACAGCAGGAGGGGGAAGATACCATGTGGAAGGGAAAAGGAGGGGGGGCAGAGCAAACCAAGATTACAACAAGACTCTTTTGTTGAATTATTTCGGTCCGATGTTGTGGAGGGATTTGTAGGCATGGGTGGGTAGTTTGAAAGTTACTCTCTTTTCAACGGGGAGCCAATGGAGGTCAGGAAGGTGTTGTGTCATGTGCTCCTGCCATGGGGTGCCGAGGACGAATCTGGCTGTGGAGTTCTGAATGGTCTGGAGTTTGTGTAGCAGGGATTTGTTGATTCTGGCGTAGAAGGTGTTTCTGTAGTCCAGTCTGCTGGTTAAGAGTGCGTGGGTGACGGTGTTTCTGGCTTCAAGGAGATCCACTTGAAGGTCTTCCGGAGGATGCGGAGGGAGTTGAAGAAGGTGGAGGCGATGGCGTTGATCTGGCGAGTCATGGTGAGGAGGAGTCGAGAATGATGCAGAGGTTCTGGCTGTGATCCGTAGGGGTGGGAGGCTTTCCGAGGGCAGGGGGCCTCCAGGTGTAGTTCCCTGCGGTAGGGGTGGGTCCCAGGACGAGGACCTTAGTCTTCTCCGAGCTGAGCTTTAGGCCGCTGCTGCTCATTCAGGTTGCGAAGACTTTCATTACTTCCTGGAAGCTGAGTATGGTGGGTTCACTGTTAGAATATCGACCCCCAAAATATCCCCGAACACAAATATCGGGCTATAATATCAATGTCAAAATATCAACAATTTATATTTATAATGGTAAGTACCAAAATATCGGAAATAAAATATTGAAGTAAAAAATATAGTTGTAAAAAATATCGATTTAAATATATGTATAAAAATAATATTAAATATATTAAATAATAAAATTAACTTTATAAAAATAAATTTGATTTAATATACATTTTATCAAATATAACAAATAAATTTAAATTAAATATAATATACATTTTAACAAATATAACAAATAAATTCAAACGTATACATTTAAACATACGTATATAAAATGTAATATATATATATATTTACTTTAAAACAATTATTAAACAATGAAATTGTATTTATTTTATAATTGTATATATGAAAATTTACAAATAAATATATATATATATGCAAATGCATCAATAACATAAAATCTAATTAAAAAAATATTATATTATAAATAAAAACATTAAACTATTTAAAAGTCTTTAAACTTAAATTTTCACCTTCAGTGAGTGCACCAGTAAGTAAAATGTTGGATAGTAGAGGGGTAAAAATTACTATTCCCACTCCAGTAAGTGCAACAGTATGGAAAGTGCTGGATAGCAGAGGGGTGAAAAAAATACTATTCCCACTCCATTGAGTGCAACAGTAGGGAAAGTGTTGGATAGCGGAGGGGTAAAAATTACTATTCCCACTCCAGTTAGTGCAACAGTATGCAAAGTGTTGGATAGCAAAGAGGTAAAAATTACAATTCGCACTCCAGTTAGTGCAACAGTAGGGAGAGTGTTGGATAGCGTAGGAATAAAAAACGACTATTCCCACTCCAGTGAGTGCAACAGTAGGTAAAATGTTAGATAGCGGTAGGGATAAAATGTCTATTTCCACTCCAGTCAGTGCAACAATAGAGAAAGAGCTGGATAGCGGAGTGGTAGAAAATACTATTCCCACTCCAGTTTCTGCAACAATAGGGAAAGTGTTGGATAGCGGAGGCGTAAAAAATTAATATTCCCACTCCGGTCAGTTCAAAATGAAAAACAAAACAAATATCACCAAAACAAAATATAAACAAGGAAAAATATATAAAAATATTTACAATATATAAAAAACTATAAACATATTATAATGTAAAATAGATATGACAAACACCTAAAAATATTATATTAAATACATTTAAAAATATTTTACAAACAAATAACTATTTTTCATTGGAAATTATTTATAAATAAAAAGATCAATTACTAAATAAATGTAATCTTTAATTAACTATCAATTAAAGAAATATTATTAATTAAAAAACAAATTAAAACAAATAAAAAAACAGATAAAAAATAATTTACTCCCCAAACAGTACCCCTATAAAACCAAAACTCACACACAAAAAAATAAACAATTATCCTTATTAACTATTAATTGATGAATCAATATTAATGAACACTCCTAAAGAAATGACACCATTAACATAATTAATTACCAATTAATTAATTAATATTAATTAACAACCAATTAATAATGAATTATTAATAAATTTCTTCCCACAATTAACACTATAAAATCTAAATTAAATATATATTACTAAATGAAAAATAATCATTAATTTATTATAATTAAAATACTTTCCACTGTTTACCCCAATAAACCCCACAACCTGCTCCTAAATAAATAACACAATTACCATAATTAATTATCAATTAATTAATTAATTAATAATAATTTACAACCAATTAATAATTAATAATAAATTACTTCCCGCAATTAACACTATAAAATCTAAATTAAATAAATATTACTAAATAAAAAATAATCATTAATTTATTATAATTAAATTACTTTCCACCCTATTCCCCTATAAACCCACAACCCGCTACGGAACTTAAAATGGCAAAATGTATTTAAAATAAAATTGATAACTACTGAAAATGTAACACATATATTAAAAAACAAAAACAATACTTATACAAAAAAATAGATCACATTCATTTAAAATACATACTAAAATACATACCACTAATTAAAAAATAGATATTTTAAACAACTATTTTGCGAACGATATTAATGACTTCAGTATTTTTTTTAATGATATTTCTTACTTTAAGTCGATATTCTTAACCACAATATTCTTGGTACTCCTGTATCATAATAATTCCAACTTGATATTTGTGTAAGTCAACATTTCCAACTCGATATTCTGTCTGCATACCAGTCTGGTGTCTACGGGGTTTTTCGTGAGAGAGAGGATGAGCTGGGTGTCGTCAGCGAAGGATACTATGCTGAGTCCATGCTGTCTGACGATGACGTTGAGGGGGGCCATGCAGATGTTGAAGAGCGTGGGGCTGAGCTATGATCCTTAGGGTATTCCGCAGTTGATCTCAGTGGGTTTGGAGAGGAAAGGAGGAAGTCTGATCCTTTGGGTTCTACCGGCGAGAAAGGAGCAGATCCAGTTGAGGGTGGTTCCCTGTATGCAAGCGTCATGGAGTCTGGCTATAGGAGTGTCGTGGGAGACATTGTCGAAGGCAGCGGAGAGGTCGAGCAGGATGAGGGCCATGGTGTGGCCCTGGTCGAGGAGCATGCAGATGTCATCGGTGGCGGCAAGGAGTACAGTCTCGGTGCTGTGGTTGCTGCGGAATCCAGACTGGGAGAAGTTGAGGATGGCGTTGTCTTCGATGAAGGTAGTCAGCTGGGCGTTGACGATTTTCTCAGTGACTTTGGCTGCGAAGGGAAGGAGAGAGATGAGAAGGGAGTTTTTCAGGTCCATCGGGTCTGCAGAGGGTTTCTTGAGGAGGGGTTTGACCTCTGCCCGCTTTCAGTCATCAGGAAAAGTGCCGGATTCGAAGGTGGCGCTTATGGTGTGGCATAGCCCAGGTGCTATGGCGGCGGCGGCTCTTTGGAAGATGTACGGAGGGCAGGGGTCCATGGGGGCTCCTCCTGAGTGTGTGCTCTTCATGGTTGTGGTGGTGTCCTCGGTGGTGACCAGGTGGTGATGGTGGGCTGGCTGTCAAAACTGGAGGGAAGGGTGGTTTCTGGAGTCTGTTCGCTGAAGTTTTCATAGAAGGCCTTGATTTTCAGGTGGAAGTAGGAGCCGATCCTGTTGGAGATTTCCTGGGAGGCTGTGACTTCTGTGGTTTCGCTGGGGGGCTTGCTGAGTTGCTGGATGATGTTGAAGAATTCCTTCGAGTTGCTGGAGTTGGTGAGGATTTTGTTCTGGATGAAGGTCCTCTTGGTGGATCTTATGAGTTGGCGTTTTTGTAGGTTGTCTGGTCTCCAGTGGTTTTGATGTTTCTCCATCGTTTTTCGAAATGTCTGCAGGAGCGTCTGGCTTCTTGGAGGTCGGTGGTGAATCAGGTGGCCATCAGAGGGCGTAGTCTGCCAGGGTTGCGGAGGGGTGTGAAATTGTCCGCGCAGCTGGTGATTCAGCGTTATAGTTCCCTGGCTGTGGCGTTGGTCGTAGCAGAGGGGGTGTCGTGGATGAGGGTGGAGTTGAGCTGCTCCTCTGTGACCTTGCTCCAGTTACTTCATGGTGGGTGCAGAGCGGGCTTGTGAGTTGTGGTGGTGATGAAAGAGAAGTGTACGCAGTGGTGGTCTGTGAAGAGGGGCTGTGAGATGTGGCTGAAGCGGATGTTGGTCCCTCCTATGAAGATGGGGTTGAGGGTGTGTCCTGCCTTGTGAGTGGGGGTGGTGACAAGCTGATTCAGTCCGAGGTCGGCAAGGTTGTCCAGGAGGGTGGTGTAGTCGGGGTGTCTGCGGTTGTCGAGGTGGAAATTCAGGTCTCTGATGAGTATATAGTCGGTGGAGGTGATGGCGTGGGGTGCGATGATGTCTGCAATGTTAGTGGTGTAAGAAGCACAGGGCCCAGAGGGTCAGTAGGCGAGGGTGCCACGAAGCGGGGTTCTGGGGCTGGTCTGGCTCTGGAAGTGGAGGTGTTCAGTGTTGGAGAGGGAGTTGCTTGTGCTGGAGGTGGATAGTCGGAGGGAGCTCTTGTGTGCAATGGCGAGTCCTCCTCCTGGGGGTGGGGGCAGTCCTTCCTCTGGATCTTGTATCCATCAGGAATGGCGGTGGTGATGTCGTAGGCGGAGGAGGCATTGGTCCAGGTTTCTGTGAAGAAGGCGACGTCTGGCGAGTGGGTGTCGAGGACGTCCCAAATCTCTACGGCATGTCTGTGCAGGGAGCGTACATTGAGGAGAATGCACTTCAGGACTTCGTGGTGCTGGTGTTCAGTGTGGATGTGGCTGTCAAGGGGGTGCTGTGGCTGGTGAAGGATTGTTGGCAGTGTCGGCAGGAGAACTGGCCATGGGTGGTGTTTGACGTCGACAGCTGGAAATTGTTGTTCCTTCCGGGTTTGAGCGCGAAGAGGGCAGCAGATTTGGGGCGGTAGGAGGTCGGAGAACCAGGGTCCCTGGCGCTGGTTGTGGTCGGGTCGCGGACGGGTGCTCATTTGGCGCGCCAGTAGCTAAGCCGCTGTGCGGCCACTCTGCGGCCATCATTAAAGAGGGAAGCGTAGCTGGGAGGTGGGAATCGGCAGGGGGAGGGGCCGCAGGGGGTCAACAGCGTGAAAAAGGGTGGTGAAAAACACTGACAGGGAAACACAAAGGCAACAGGCAAAAATGGGGGGGTCAACACTAGCTTAAAATCGCAGGCACAACATTGCAGGAGAAAACAGGGGATAACACCAGGCAGACAATAAGAGGGCCTCAAACCCTACCAGGAGGAGGAGTCGGGGACAGCGGCAGGCGAGTAACAGCGGAGCTGCTGGGGCGGAGAGTGGAACACTGGCCTCGAGGTCAGAGGTCCCGCTCCTCATGATTGTAATTTGTGCTCTGTAGGTTACTTAGGTCCTCTTCAACAAACAGGATTACTGCAAGAAACTGTGATTGTTATATAGAAAGCAAATATGTGACCTACATGTTGCACACAATTCGCTACAACAGTTACATCAACATTCTAGGAAATGTTATAATGATTCAAGCATGTGACCAGAAATTACACAGGATGTCTCCAGTAAATGTTTTAATCATCTAAGATATCTTACTTGTTCACACTATGAGGCCTGGAGGATACACATACATATCTGCAGCATCTGCCTTAGTTCTTTAAACTACCTTAAAATACTACAGTGTGTAACCACAACTTTACTAACTTTTTTCCGTGCTGTGATTTTCTTTTGGGGCAGAGATTGACTAAGTTAAACACATGTACCGACAAGCCAAAGGCTGACTTTCATTGACCCTGCTGCTACACATGAAGCTGTACTTCATCATGAGAAGGACCCCCATGACTTTTTACCTTTTCTGCCCTCACTCTCCCCCCATTTCCATTTCCAGCACTGCTCTTGGCCCACAATCTGTCTCGATTAACTGTTGAAACCAGAACAAGAGCAATCCAGTGTGTTCTCTAAGTATGCAGAACTGCCCTATTACTTACCGGTAATCTTCATTACTCCTGGTTCCGTTGTCCTCGTCCCATTCCATTCAAAGTGGAGATGACCATCTCCACGACAGAAAAAAAGAACAGATGAATGCTGGGACACCTAAACCCACACTCTCCCACTGGGAGTACATAAGCTGTATCTACCGAATTTTCAGCCTAAATTAGCAAGCCACCAACAGGACGTATAAGGAATGGGACGAGGACAACGGAACCAGGAGTAATGAAAATTACTGGTAAGTAATAGGGCATTACCTCCCGGTCCCTCCAGTCCTCGTCCCATTCCATACAAAGTGAAGCATACCAAAGCCAGAAATCGGCCTTCCAGACAACACAACACCAGGCACACCACACCAAAAGCAGCATCCCAAAAGAAGCAAATGGGAGAACCACAGGAAAAAAACACAAGTAGGAGACGGCCAAGAAGAACAAAACAAGGAGCCAAACCACAGAGCCGCCACCCAAATGTCAGACAACCCACACGGGGAACACCTCCGAACCAACCACAGGGAAGGAGAACCCAACAACAAAGGACCAGAGAAACCACGACCCCCCCAAAACTACCAGCAGAAGGGGGCCCAGAAAAAGCTAAAAAAAAAAAAAACGGCAAAAAAACACAGAAGGGCACTGACCTGCGAGAAGGCCGCCAAGGTCAGGAACACCACACAATGCCCAGAACCAGCAGCAGAAACAACAGAGAGCGAACCCCGCAGACAAGGGAAGAATGCCCCACACTGACGAAAAAACCCA
The DNA here is from genome assembly GCF_964204655.1 of Triturus cristatus. Classification (NCBI taxonomy): domain Eukaryota; kingdom Metazoa; phylum Chordata; class Amphibia; order Caudata; family Salamandridae; genus Triturus; species Triturus cristatus. Next base: position 503,344,030 of record NC_140592.1, on the reverse strand, counting down.
CAACGACCCCACCAGAATGCCGAAAGGAGCAAGCCAAAGCAGGAGACAAAGGATTGACATGACCAACTACATGACAAACCCCAACACACCGGGGAGGCCCCCAGCAGAGCAGCCCAGACAAAAGAGGACAAGGCCCCCCAGAAAGAGACAAAGCACTGACCCAGAGGATCAACCATGGGCAGGCCCAGAAAAAGCTAACTAGGAAGAGAGGGAGCAGTGACCAAGTGCAAGCTCCCCCCAACCAAACAGCCCTGGCTGCCAGAAAGCCCAGAGGACTCCACAACAGAAACCCCCAGAGGATCACAAGGCAACAGTGCAGGAACGTCCAGCACCAACCATTAGGGGAGACACCAGACAACATCCCAAAACCCCCAAACCCAGAAAGGACCCCACCAAATGAAGGCAAGGGAGAGGCCAGAACCAAAACCCTCCCAACCAAAATGAGTCCAACAGGACCATGCTCAAGGAAAAGTAAGGGGCAGATCCCAGCAGACCCCAACCAGACCAAGGCACAAAACCACGAGTGGGGAGAGGCAAAACCCCCAAGGCCACTGAGACTAGGGGAACCCAAAGACCAAACAGGGCCAACGGGGAAGAAGTAGCCACAAACAACAGACACCAAGGGTGACCTCGCCAACTAGAACAGCGGGGGAAAAATACAGGGGAGAAAACACGGGACAGGGAAACCCCTTGCCACCTGGGACCGTAGATGAACCCAGAACAGGGAAGGGGGGAACTCCAAACGAACCAACAGCTGACCAACCTGCCAGGACGGCAAAGGAGGACACCAAGGTACCACCCCTGGCGAGACCAAAGAGCAGCCGCAAAAGGGCAAAAACAGGAGAGAATTAAACAGGGCGGCCCACAGCCCAACCCCGCAGAGGCCTCCTCAAATACCCAAGAAGCCAGCATAGGGAACAACAGACACGCCACCAGGACACAAGGCCACCAACAGGACACCCCCACGGGGTGGGAAGGAGCAGCACAGGGCAACCACCACAACCCCGAAACCCCCAACCATCGAGGGCACAGAGAAAGGAGAGAGGAGTTGGCCTAATGGCTAGGGCGGTCGACTTCGAATCTGGGTAACTGGGTTTGAGTCTTGGCAATGACGCTGAACATCCAGTAATTCTGGGCAAATCACTTAATCTCCCTGTGTCTAACAAAAAAAATGAAAGTGTCCTCATGTAAGGCAACTGGTGCTATGTAAAGCGCTCTGATACCTGATTCTGGTCAAATTTGCGCTATATAAAACTCTGTAAACATTTTTTTTTAAAAGCCACAGGACCCAGCCTGGCCACACAGGGAACACAAAGCAGAAGGAAAACAGAGGGGAGCCAAACAGCCCACACCTGCATGCCAACACCAAGGCCCAGCCCACACCAGCAGGCACAGAAGAGAGGCCAGAGGAAAGGGAAAGAAGGCCGGCCCAGATCCCAGCAACACCAGGCACAGGATCGCCAACCACCAACGGGCCGAAAGACCCAAACCAGGCGCAAAGCGAGCAGAGAAATGAAAACCAGACACGTACACAGGGAGACACCCAAAGATGACCCCCAAGGGACCAAGGCCCCCATGGCAAGAGCCAGACCCAACTAGGTAGAAAAGGCACCTCCAACCCCCCCTGCAGAGGTAAACGAGGGGCCAAACACAGGGACAGCGAGGCCAAGACAGACAGCGGCAAAGCCAAGGCCCCACCGCCAGACCGGAAGACTCGAGGCCACACCGCAACCCACGGAGGGACGAGCCCCGAGAACCCAAAGGCGAATAACCCACCGAGGGTGTAGAAACCGAAGGCCAGCAGACCTCACACTTGCAGAGCCACCAAAAAGATCCAGAAAAACAGGGACTAGAGACAACACGGGCAAAAAAACAGCCCCCGAACCAGAGCTCACAGCCGGAAAAAATTCAGCCGGAAGGCGCACAGGAAAACCAAAGAACCAAGCCCAAATGACAAGCCCCAAGAGGAAAGAGACAGGATCAGGTCAACACCACAGGCACCTCTAAAAACTGGGCCATCCGTAACCAGGTCCACTAGGGACATTCTGCACAAAACCCCGCAAAGCCACTGCCCCAGGGCCGAGACAAGGCCAGGGCAGAGAAAAGACACATCCAGGAAACAGGAAACAACCGGGCCGCCAAGCAAGAGTGAAAAATGGAAAGCCACAACGTGGCACACACCCCCGGCAGGCAGACAGCAAATCACACCGGCCGCCCCACCAATACCCCCACCAGCCAGGCAGAAGCAACAGGGGAGAAACCCAGGAGCCGCAGAGGCGAAGGCCGACCCACAACACCCAGCCCCTACTGGCGGCAAACGAACCGGCAACAGAGAGGCAGAGGACCCCCAAAAGGGGCCAAAGCAACAATGCTAGAAACCCCCTAGCAGCTAGACCAGGCACAGACCATCAACGAAGCGCCGGGCAACAGACAGAAAACACATACTCAACCAACAGGGAAGCCGGGGACCCCGAAGGCCAGAGCCAGAGAGCCAGAACAGGAGACAAACCGCAATGCGGTAATTACACAGAGGGAGGCAGACATCACAACACACATCCTGCCCCCACTAGCCAGCCCAGAAACCGACAACCAGTTCAGGGCTGGGCAAAAAGCCATCTGGAAATACCCCCTGAAAGAGAGAGAGACAACAGCGACTCAAACACTAAGCAAGCAACAGGGATGCAGGGGCCATAAAGCCAGCTAGCAACCAACATCTACAGGCATTCCCAGGCTGCCCCCCAGGGAAGGCACCAACCAGGCCGAAACCCGAGAGCAGACCAAAATACAGGCAAAAAGGGTGTAAGGCCACAGGTAGAACCAGGACCAGAAAAAACCCGCTATGTGGTACTCACCCCCCGGGGCAGGCAGGCACCATCAAACACCCTTCGCCCACACCAGCCAGCCCAGGCGCCCTCCAGCAGACCAGCACCGGGCAAACATGAAAAGCCTGCAGCAACCGGCAGTCCCAGGCAAACCCAATCATATAAGTCCACAGCACCTAGGAGACCCAGTCGCTTTCCTAATCAGGAACCAACCAGGCACAATGCTGCTCAACATCAGAGAGCAGACAGGAAGAGGAGCCATCAGGGAGCTGCAGGAGGAAAAGGCTTCCGCCATCCAGGAACTCTCGGGTCATCACCAAGGCCAGCCCCGAATTACCCCACAGGAGACGCAGCAGCTCGTTCTCCAGATTGGCCCAGCCACAAGAAGATGCGCCCTCCAAACCGGAACAGACCAGGAGGACCGGTTCCCCAGCCTCAAAGGGCCGGCCGACTAAGACATGTTATGTTATGTTATGTTATGTTATGTTATGTTAAAATGGCTTTTATAGAGCGCACGGCTACTCAAAAAGAGTGTCCCGGCGCTTTTATTTAGGGTAGGCTGCTGTATACTAACATAACACATTAAAAGAGAAAGTGTCACAGACAGAAAGAAAACAACGAGCAAAAAAAGACCTACTGGGTGAACAACCAGGTTTTGAGGTCCTTTCTAAAAGCTAGTAAGCTGGTGGCTCCCCGAAGTGTAAGAGGCAGAGAGTTCCACAGCTGTGGCGCCAGTAGTCCAAAGGAGCGACCTCCCAAGCGCACTCTCTTCACTCGCGGAACGATCGCCAAAAACAGGGATTCTGATCTCAGAGAGCGAGCCGGTCGGTAGAAGGCAAGTCTCCTTTGGAGGTACTTTGCTCCCGTCGCATGGAGGGCCTTGTATGTCAGGGTCAAAGCCTTAAAGGCGATCCGCTTGCGGATTGGGAGCCAGTGCAGGGTCTGGAGCAAGCCCGCAGCACTAACGCGTCTATTCAATCCAAAAATCGCTCTCGCCGCAGCATTCTGCACAATTTGGAGCCGCTGTAGCAGGTACTCTGGCAGGCCCAGGTACAGAACGTTAGAATAATCTAGCCTAGAGCCTATCAGGGCCTGCACAGTCAGCTTCCTGTGCTCCTCCGATAAGAGGGGAAGAAACCTCCGTAACATCCTAAGGAGGCCGAAGCAAGTGCCCGACACCCCCAGGATCTGGGACTTCATAGTCAACCCCTTGTCCATCTTGACCCCCAAGTTCTTAGCCATTTGGGATGAACAAGTTGGGGGGAACATATTGGTAGGCCACCAAGCCTGCCAGTCTGGCTCCGTGTCACACCCAAAGAAAAGTACCTCGGACTTATCGGAATTGCACTTGAGGCTGTTCAGTTGAAACCATTGAAACACAGCCCCAAGGCAATCCCGGATACTCTCCCCATCAAAGTCTCCTCCTCTCTTGCACGAGAAGAGGAGCTGGGTGTCGTCTGCATAAGATACGATCCGGGCCCCAAACGACTCCGCCAACGCCGCCAACGCCGCCAAAGGGGTCATGAAGATATTAAAGAGGGTCGGGCTCAAAATAGAGCCCTGAGGGACCCCGACTCCCAGAGGCGGCATCACGGCGGAATCTGGCGAGGCCCAGACCGTTTGCCGGCGGCCCGCTAGAAAGGAGGAAAACCAGCTGAACACCGTCCCCCGTAGTCCAATCTCATAGAGTCTTGTGAGAAGACCGTCATGGGGGACGGTGTCGAAAGCCGCCGACAAGTCCAGCATCACCAGCATGGCTTTGCCCCCAGTATCCAGAACCCCTTTAATAGTTTCTGAGACCTCGAGGAGCGCAGTCTCCGTGCTGAGATTTGGGCGAAAACCCGACTGGGTGGCATGCAGAATCTCATTCGACTCTAGAAAATTGGACAGCACCGTCTGCACGTGCTTTTCAACAACTTTCGTGAGAGCCGGCAGCAGAGAGATAGGCCGGTAGTTGACTGGGGCCTTTGGATCCAGACCAGGCTTCTTGAGCAGCGGGATGACCATTGCCTGCTTCCAAGCCTGCGGAACCACTCCCTGGCTCAGCGAGAGATTCAGTAGCGGGTTGGCCAATGGATTAACCACCTCGGCCAATTTCGCCAGAATTTTAGCAGGGCATGGGTCCAGGGGCGAGCCCGATTTCAAGTTGCCCAAAAGTGCTAAAGAGGCGGGCGCAGATATAGGTGGAAATACGCCCAGCATCAAGCCTGGCAAAGCCGGGGGCGATCGGTTGGCCTCAGAATTAATTCGCTCCACGGGTACAGCCGATGGAAAAGAATCCTGTATAAGTTGGACCTTGCTGGTAAAAAAACTAGCAAGATCAGAGGCCCAAGAGTCAGAGGGTCTCTCCTCAAAGATGTTAGTCCGTGGAGAAATAAATTCTCTAACTATAGAGAAAATCTCCTTACAGGAGTTGGAGGCAGCTTCTATCCTCCCTGCCAAGTAGGCTTTCTTACCCAGGCGAATGTCCCGGTGATACTCCTTAACCGCGCTCTTATAGGTCAACTTAGCATCCGAGTCATATTTTACCCGCCAGGCTCTTTCAGCTACCTTGCACTGCTGCCGCCTGGCCGACAGTGCTGCGGTGAACCCAGGGGCGGAAACTCGTTTAGGAGTAAGACGGGGGGCCAGTTCCGGGGCAAGATCGTTGAGCCTGTCAGAAAGCCATGCCTGCAAGGACTCCAAATCCTTCGTCAGGTCGCCAGAGAGGGGGCAGGGATGATCCAGGGCAGCCTGAGCCAGCATCTCAGGGGTCACTCGATGGCACGCCCTATGGGTGCGACCATGCTGCTGTGGGGCGGCAACAGCCGATATAACTGTGCCTTTGATCAAAAATTTAGCCAGCGAATGGTCTGACCATAGTACCGGGATAATCTCTAGGACCTCAAAAGGGGAAGTCGAGAAAACCTGGTCAAGAGTGTGCCCCTTGTCATGCGTCGGCCCCTGCAGATAGGGGAGCAATCCCAGCGGTGCCATAGCCTCTGAGATTTTAATAGCGGCCGCGTCGGATGGATCATCCATCCGGAAGTTGAAATCTCCGGCCACGATGCAGTGTTCTGCTTTCAGGGCCAGTCCCAGTAAAACGGAGTCAAGATCTTCAAAGAACGTTCCGGGTGGGCCAGGCGGTCTATAGACCAATAATCCCTTGACTGATTGATGCGGAGCCAAAGCGATAGAAAAAGCGAGGGACTCCGAGCCACGAATATCCTCCACTGGCAAGATAGTACAAGCCGTGCCTTTCTTCACCACCAGTGCCACTCCACCGCCCCTTCCCTTCGCTCTGTCCTTCCTGAAGACGTTATAGTCAGGCGGAATTGCCATGGCGACGTCTGGATTCGAAAATTCTCCCCACCATGTCTCGGTGAGCATAAGACACAGTGGCTTAGCCGTGTCAAGAAGCTCAAAGACGTCTTGTGCATGTCTGCACGCCGATCTGGTGTTTAGTAGCATGCAGAGATATCCCACACTGGCGATGTTATTGCCAGGGGAACAAGGCAAGCAGCAAGAAGCAGCAGCAGGTAAGATCAACCAGCAATCACGTCCTATTCTGTCGGAAGACAGCAAAAAAAAGAACAGGCGGAACGCTGGGTAGGTATAGCTTATGTTCTACCAGTGGGAGGGGGTGGTGGGACCGGGAGGTAATGCCCTGCAGCTTGTGGGAGCAAGAACTAGAAATCACAGTGGAAGTATAACATGTACATTTTGGATTTTGAAAAAGTTGTCTTAATTGTGTACTGCCCTAGAAGCAGTGCAACTGGAATTATGTGACTCTTGCTGCTGCATCTATGCATTATTATGGAATTACTGCATTTGTCATATAATCCATTATCTGCAGCTTAAATTTCAGACTTCAGCAAAAAAAATGATGCTAGCTTGAATAAATCAAGTAAAAATAAAAAAAGGTACCATTTGTAGTGTTGCTCAGTGACAGACCCTTTGCAAAAGTGAACTGGTAGCCTTTTAGTTTTAATACAAAATAGCGAAATCATTTTGACACATTATTTGACGTATTATGCACTATAAACTACTCCTTTTCACCGCATATCGTAGCCACATATTTTCTCGTTATTGCCACATAATTCCACTAGCCTTCTGCACAATCTGCTATGCCCAGTACTTCAATCCTGATCCATTTTCCAACAAGGAACCAGTCAACTGTTCTCTCTTTTTTCATCACTGCATTTAACACCCTCCTTCTTTTTAGGTTGAGCCTGATCGATCTGTTGTATCCTCCTCTGTAGGGTCTGATAAACCCACCAATTACCATTGGTTATTTCTTGTGCCAATCCACAATGCTGGCCTTCTATTGGTCCATTCCTCTCAACTGTCCCTCCTCTGGGTGCATGTTTCAGCTGAGGCAATATCACAAAGGGATTGTTTTACCACCCAATTCAACGCAACCAAAACGCCTCTGCATGACTGACCCTAGAGGTACCACACCACAGCCACATCACTCCCTACCTGCACTGGCTCCCCGTCAACAAGAGGATATCCTTCAAGCTCCTCATCCACGCACACAAGGCACTCCACAAGACCGGCCCAGCCTACCTCAACAGATGACTTTCCTTCTACATCCCCAACCGCCAGCTCAACTCCGCCGACCTCGCCCTCGCATCCGAAGAACAACCAACGGCGGGAGATCGTTCTCCCACCTCGCTGCCAAGACCTGGAACACCCTCCCACTGAGCCTACGACAGACCCAAGACCTGCTGACCTTCAGGAGGCTACTCAAGACCTGGCTGTTCGACCAGTAGCGCCCCCCCCCCCCCTCCCAGCACCTTGAGACCCTCGCGGGTATGTAGAGCGCTCTAAAAATGACTGATTGATTAAGTGTTTTTGTTGGCCATCCTCCTCCTTGAACAGGGCGCAATGTCCCCTCCTCCCCTGGCTCCGCCTCCCATGTGGGGACAAGTAAACTCCATGGCAATAAGGGAGGACACGGAAGTAGGCTTCCAGTTACCGAGGGACATATATTATTATGCCTGAGACAAGCAAAGTAGCTTTGACAAAACTCTTCTGGGATCTCCCTATACTGTACGTCTGCGGCGGGGTTTCATATGCGCACAGTGCATGATTCTCAAACGCCACTGCCTCAGAACATTTTAGCCCACGTGGTACGTAATAGAGAGGAGCTCCGCTGTGATTGCAAGCAGTAGAAAATCCTTGGATACATTTGACCAGTGCGCTTGAGCTGCTGCAACCGAGAAGCATCGAACATGCGCACCGCTGTCTACGTGTGTTGTAATGTCTCGCACCACACTCCTAGCTGAAGCTCGCTCCAGGGCCGGACTGGCCGTAGCGGGCACCGGGCATTTCGCCGGTGGGCCGCTAGGATGGGGCAGGTTTTGGGCCTCTGGGGGGCCGTTTTTGTTACAGGGACGTTTTTGCAGCATAACAAAATCGGCCAAAACCGGCCCTGGCAAACAGCTCGGCTGTCTCCCTCCAGCCCCCATGGGGTCAGCTGAGCATTTTGCCAGGGATGGCTTTGGTTCCCAGTCCGGCCCTGGCTGGCTCTATCCAAGGAATGTGTCAGGTGTTCCCCATTTCGCACGCCCCGCCTGTAAACACACCTCCCTCCTCGCCTCTTCCCATACAGCCTTGATGGGTTCCGGCCATGCTTTGTCAAACTCCTTCCCGGTGCGTGTGTGTCCAGTGCCCGCCTCTCTCTCTCCCTTCTTTATTTATTGGAAGAACTCCTACATACCAACGTCAAGTGGGCTAATTGATTCCTTCTCTCTAAATGCAGCAGTTAGACCTGTGTAGCTCTCCAGCTTCGCCTCAGTTCGGACATCTGGGACCTGTGAGTCCTCTCCAGGTATGGGGGTGCTTTGGTGGCAAATCTACTCGGTGCCGCTTTGTGACGCTACCTGGCTTTTCTGTACCATTCTGAGCATGGGACGCGCGCCCCCGACCTTGCTACTTGCCTCCCTTTTTGCCAAGACTACTCCCTAACTCCCATGCTGACTTCCCTGGACTTTCTTCTTGCGGGTCGTCGACACCGATGCCCCCGTGGTCCAGAGCCTCTGCGAGCATCATACAGCCTTTCGTTTGCCTTTGGTTTTGTGGCTGCGTCCCCCTCTGACTCTAGTCAATGGAATACTGCTCTCTGGGTTCCTCTTCTGGATTCTTGACTTTGGTGACTTTTGTGCCAGTTTTGGAGATGGTCTCCGTCTATACCCATGACCCGGACCCGCCATTTTGTTTGACCTTTGTTCCGTTCCTTCTCCCCTCCCGACTCCCCCTGATGACCCTCGATCGTTTCTCTCTTTTTGCTGGACTGCCTTAAATATATATATATATGTATATATGTGTTATATAATTGTCCAAGCCTAATCGCTGTTAAAATTTAATCCTGTGTGAACTTACTATTTGTATATATAGAACTATAACCTCTAGTATATGTAGTAGACCTTTGTACTTACTACCATTCCTATGTGATTTTAGAGTTTATCTGTTTGTATCTCTTCCTTGAGTGACTTAGGGGCATATTTACAAGAAGGCTATAAAAAATTATCGCCGCTTTTACGGCCGTTTTCGGCCGAAAACCGGCGATAATTTTATCGCCTAATTAGCAAGGCCACGCTAACGTGTGAAACCTTGCTTTAGCGTGGGGATTCCTAACGCCCAGCTTTGCATCTCTAATGAGATGCAAAGTGGGCGTTCCTGACCTAACATGACAGGAGAAATGTCTCTAAGCGACATTTCTCCTATCATCAAGCCCCACGCTATGAAGCATAGCGTCAGGAGAAGTAGAGATACACCTGTTATCGCTACTTTCTTTACGCCTGCTTCAGGACTGACTTAGCCATGATATCCTATGTAAGGTGGATATCATAGTTAAGTTTGTGAGTCCCTATCAGCAAGCTAACACCACATTGCGTGAGATTATCGCTGGGTTTCCAGCAATAATCTCACGTTAGGCAGTTAGCGTGAGGTTATTTATCGCTGAGGAGATAAGCGTTGCAAATAGCACGCTATCTCAGCGATAAAAATCCACGTTACCCGGCGATAATTATCCTCACGCTAAGAGCGCTGAGCGATAATTATCGCCGGGTGTTGCTGATATGCCCCTTTACAACTTGTACATGTGCAATTTTTTCCTGTTTATATCTCTTCCTTGAGTGACTTTACACATTGTACATTTGCAATTTTTTTCTGTTTGTATCTCTTATGTAACTCATGTAATCCAAAGTCCTTATGTAACGCAACTGGTTCTTTTGTAAAGCGCTCTGACACCTTTGGGTAATGTTCGCGCTATATAAAGTCGCATTAAATAAATAAATAACCCGACTGCTAACATAATGCACATTGCTTCAGATGACAAGCATTTGCAGCAAGGCTGGTAGTAAACATTGCAGCCAGTTTAGCTAGTTGCCTCCTAACAAGATGCTATCAGCAGGCTTCTGGAGAGCAGCATGACCTGCCTTACTTAGTGCAATGAAAAGATTTCATTTGTGTCGAGGTAAAACGGTTCCACAGCACCGCTTCGCTACCCTACACTCATGTAGCCGGGGGAATCAAATATCGAGCAAAGCTATAGTTACACTGAAGTGTGGTGAACAGGAAGAGCGACCAGCCACAGAAGTGCAGTCAACCCTCACATAAGGTAAGTAACACGGGTAGAACCCTTTGTAGCTTTGCTTTGTTTCACAGGATGTACAATACCGTAAAGTATGAAACTCTGCCAGTCAACTTGGAGCTCTCGGGTGGAAAGTCTCTAGTGTCAGAAGTGCTGGAACGCTTCGATCCCTGCCTCGTGCCCATCCCTCAATCCCTTTCTTAGTTGAACTATGAATGTTTTAAATAGGGTGCTGTAAGTCTCAATTCCTAGCGGTTACCAGTCTCACGTGCATACAGTATAGTCCAGCTTGAAAACAATCTAATAACTGGTCCGAACTTTGTGCTTCTCTAATTAACAGTTCCTTCTGAAATTCTCCTGTTTAATTGTTGTTTTATTTGTAGAGTTTGGCTTAATCGGAAGAGCTGTTTGCTTGCTCCGTTGACAAGACACTTTTTCAACAGCCTCATGTAACCGAAGCTCTAGCTTAAATACTCATGTCAAATTCTTTGTTTCTTCTGATGGGTGACTAGACCTTTCAACTTCCTCCAGACCCCCACCACTCTCCCGTTCCTTTCAAATTTCTATTTTGAAAACACAACGGGGCATATTATCGAGGAAGGGCGATAAACATCGCTAAGCGCACTTAGCGCTTTTCTGTTTAGCCGTCTATCGCAGAATTACATCGCCGCGTTAGCGGTGTATTATCAACGCCTTGCGAACAGGCGATGTAATTCCAGCGATAGACAGCGAGTAACAGAAACATCGCCTGATATCCAGCGATGATAATGGAGATGCTTGCTGATAGGGGAGTGTGGTCGTGACATGGCGATCCACCTCCCATTATCAGCATAGCTAAGTAAAAGCAAAACTAGACGTTAACTTCATGCGATAACCGCGGTTAGCGCGGTTTTTTACATCGCTGGGGCTGCATTGCTAATATTGGGAAGTTCTGTTTGCCACGTAAATGAAGCAGACCTTATGGGGAATGCCCATTTTGCATGTCATTAGCGATAGTAATTGCTGACATGCAAAATGGTGAAAAAACGGCAACTGCATCAAGGAACACGCGTTAGCGTGTCCTTGAAAATAGTGAGATAATTATTTTGCCGCTTTTCGGCCGAAATCGGCCGCTACAGCTGCGAAAATGGGCTTGATGATAGGCCCCCAAAAGTCTTTCTAAAACACACAAGTCCTGTCTGGTGCTCACTTCTCCTTCTTGTTCGTGCTACTGAAGGCCAGGAGCAGGATTGGAAGTTTTCTTTGCACATTTGCATCAATTGGCAGCTGACTCCTGAAGCAATGTCGTAGAACTTCAAATGCCCTTATGTCTTTGTCTTTGTGTTACAGCTTACTTTGTAGACGTTTCAGTTTGCTCACCACTCACTATGGAGCATATCAACAACAACCGGCGATAATTATCGCTAAGCGCACTTAGCGCTAGGATAATTATCGCCGGCTAGCGTTGATTTTTATCGCTGAGATAGCGTGCTATTAGCAACGCTTATCTCAATAGCGATAACAATCCTCACGCTAAGTGGCTAACGTGAGATTATTGCTGGAAACCCAGCGATAATCTCACGTTAGCTTGTTGATAGGGATAGACAAACTTAGCTATGATATCCTCCTTCCATAGGATATCATGGCTAAGTCAGAAAAATACCAGACGTAAAAAAGCAGCGTTAACCGCGGTTAGCGCTGCTTTTTTTGTCTCTAACAGGGTTAGCGATATTCTTGATAATAGGAAAAATGTCGCTTAGCGACATTTCTCCTATTATTTTACTCTGGAACGCCCCCTTTGCATCTCATTAGAGATGCAAGGGGAAGCGTAGAGTAAAAGGGTGCTAACATGCAAATTTGCATGTTAGCACCCTGTTGTTGATAGGGTGCTAGTTTTATCTCTGCTTTTTTGGCTTTTAAAGCCAAAAAAGCAGAGATAAAGCCCTTGTTGATATGCCCCTAAGTTTTAGCCTGATTCAGTGAGTGAAATCTGGAATTGTGGACAACTAAACTTCTGAGACCAAAATCCCAGTTGCTTACAGTTACGGCTTTTTCCTATTAGTGTCTTGTTTGTTAACATTGTTTTTCTACAGCATCATTTCACCAGTTTGCACTAAACAAGCTTTTGCAATGCAATAGGTCTCACATTACTTAAAGTTTGATGTAGCCATTTGTCTCTTAATGTGATTGCATCCATACAACTGTTCTGATATTTTTTTTCTTTGCTTCTTTCAAAGATGGAATATGAAGTTGAAGCGCAGCGTCTCCTGATTGACCTTTGTTGAGACAACCGATCCTTTTGTATAATGCAAGTACTGCCTAGAATACTGTATGAGTTATAAAGTGTGCAGTGGAAGTAGCAGAGTGCACACAAGTATTTAGGGGTTAGATAAATGCGTTTTGCACAATCAAATTAAGAATCGGACAAACGTTGGTAGTTAGGATTTTCTCCACAACATGCTAAATTGTATCTAAAGAGATTGCATTTATAATCTTAGTTAAATGTTATCAAGAGACAAATATAAAATATTCGCAAGCAAGTTTTTTTTGTCCCCTAAGGTGCTGATCTCAAGTTGTGCAGAGTAGGGTGGACTATTTACCACACACAGTAAATAATATTGCACAGGGGTGAAGTAGTTACCAGGTATGGTAACTGCCTCCTGTTCCGAGATTTCAATCTGGAAATGGGGCAGACCATAAAGGATCATACCAGATTCAGAATGGTTTACCTTTTGTGTGTACCCACACCTCCCAATAAATCTTGTTTAATAGGGTTGTTCAATTGTACATAATGTTTTATTGATTATATATAAGGAAACAAAAATGCTTATAATACTTTTTTAGTATAACTTCTCAACATGCTGCATAGCAGCCATGCTGCTCTACAGCATAGTTTAAATACATTGGCAACGCCAATAGCTCTGGCTAAACAGTTATAAGGTGGCAAAGCCAATAGCTCTGGCTAAACACTTATAAGGTGGCAAAGGTAATTAGCTCTGGCAAAACACTTATAAGGTCCCAGAGGCGAGACCCATTGGATATGCCAATACTTGTTTATCTCTGTCGTTAGTTTTTAGGTCTCGCCTGACCAGCGCTTTAGCGCTGCACTGGCGAGACTTATAGTAAGCGCGTTTTGGAAGTGCAAACAGTGGCTTTGCAGGCCTCCAACTACAGTGCATGTGACCCGTCCGGGCGCGCGCACCATTTGGAGTCCTGCAACCACTTGTTTGCTTTCACTTTAGCCGTGATTCATCGCACCATTTGGCAGCCTGCGTGCCCGCCCCCACTCCCCCTCCCACTCCGTCAGCTTCAGTGCGCGCTTGTTTTCTTTCTTCCTCTTTAACTTTGCATCTTCTTTCCCCGTTCTCTTTTTGTATCTTACTCCATCCTCTTTCCGTTATATTCCACTTTCTCTATTTCTTTCCTTTCTCCGTCTCACGCTTTCTCTTCATTTTGACCCCTATATTTCTTTCTTCGCTGGTATTCGTTGTTTTTCTCTTTGGTTGTATTTCACTTTCTCCATTTTACTCTTTCTTCGCTCTCTGTCTCACACTCTTTCCTTTTTCTTTGAGCTCTATATTTGTCTTACTTCCCTTGTTCTTTTTCTCCCATTCTTTTTGCATGCCTCGCTCGTTTTTTTCTCTCTTTTCACCTCCCCTTTCTACCTTGCTTTGTTTCTCTCTCTGCCCTTCTCTGTTTAACCCATCCAGGCCCCCGTTGCCTCCATCTAAGCCTCTCTCTTCCTATTTTTTAAGTTGTGCGTCGTTGCAGTATCTGACTTCTCCCACACTCGGATACATCGCCAGGTAGGAGGCAGCACGCGCCTCCCGAGGACGTCTCGTGACCATCTCTTTGTTCCATGATATAGTTGAAATTGATATGCCTACAACAGGCTTCCTGGAAATAGCATATATTTCCAAATCTTCCTGAAATAAGACGGCATCCGCCTAGGCGCTGCATTGAACTGCATTAAAATTACAGTTATGTAGCGCTTGGCACCCCTGACGAGAGGCGGCAGCGCTATATGTTGTGTTAAGTAAATGAAGCACGTGCCGTGCTGATCAGTGTTGATCAAGGTGGGATAATGGCATTTTAATGGCAGCTGGTGTGTGACAAGTGTATGACCGGTCTCAGTTTGTTACAAACACCGATGTCGTGGTCCAGGTATATCCACACAGTGCGCACAGCCCGGCTGCCCGGGGGAGGGGTGAGGAGGGGGTGTGCTGAGCACGGCTCTGCAGCTGAGTTCTCCGTCTCACATTATCAGGTACAACATTAAACTAGGGGAAACCGTACATTAGTGCAGCCTACCAGCTGTCCTTAATCACGTGCGCCCCCTGCGTGCAACAATTCACTGTCCCCCCCCCCCCCCCCCCCCCCCCGCCCCACTGCCCTCGCGAAAAATATTTCGGAGTAAAAACCTAGCACAGTGGTCAGATTTCTATCCTTGTGATATAGATTTGCCCACGTTTAATGCACACACGAGTGAACTTTTCTTACTGACTCCTGTGGGTATGTGTAGTTTCTTCCTTCTTATGTAATCACCTCACGTGCAATATTGTATATATCTTGTTTCACATATGTTATTGGGGTATCTGTCTATTAGGAAACAACTGATTCATAAAATGATAATTTATTTTTCACTGAAACATTTTAAGTGTATTAATGAGAAGAACTAATTAACAGATATAAAAACACTCTGTGTAAGATCTAGGCAAACGCAGGCGCAGAACAAAACTCTCAGCAACACCCAGGCTTCAGACAAGTCCATACCTTTTTTTGGAGAAAACCACTCCATCCCTAAAGGTTGCACTTTCTTCCTCAGTTCCATATCTGTTCTTTTCCCCTGTCTCTGTTCCTCTGTTTCATTTCGCCTGTCCCTCCTGAAGGCTTTGAGTTAATCTTACAGAGTGCATAAAGTGCTGGGCAAACATTCAGCATAACTTAACTAAACACACACACACGCAATCACTCTCTCTTTTCGCTCCCTCCCTCCATCTTCCCTCTCTCTCTCTCGCCCTAACTCTCTCTCTCTTCTTCTTCTTGTTCTCTCTTTCTCCCTGCCTCTTCCCCCTCTCTCTCCCTCTTCCCACCTCTCTCCCGCCTCTCTCCCTCCCCCCCTCTCCCACTCCCCCTCCCACTGCACGCCTCACACTGCTGCATGCCGCACACTGCTGCACACCGCACGCTGCTGCACGCCGCACACTGCTACACACCACACACTGCTGCATGCCACACACTGCTGCACGCCACACACTGCTGCATGCCGCTGCACGCCACACACTGCTGCACGCCACACACTGCTGCACGCCACACACTGCTGCACGCCGCACACTGCTGCACGCCGCACACTGCTGCACGCTGCAAACTGCTACACGAAACACTGCTGCACGCCACACACTGCTGCATGCCACACACTGCTGCATGCCACACACTGCTGCACGCCGCACAATGCTACACGAAACACTGTTGCACGCCACACACTGCTGCACGGCACACACTGCTGCATGCTGCACACTGCTGCATGCCACACACTGCTGCACACTGCTGAATTACTCACTGCTGCATGCTGCACAACACTGCTGCACGCAGCACACTGCTGCAGCCGCACACTGCTGCACGCTGCACACTGCTGCACGCCGCTGCATGCCACACAGTGCTGCATGCCTCACACTGCTACACGAAACACTGCTGCACGCCACACACTGCTGCACGCAGCACACTGCTGCACGCCGCACACTGCTGCATGCCGCACACTGCTACACGAAACACTGCTGCACGCCACGCACTGTTGCACGCCACACACTGCTGCACGCCACACACTGCTGCACGCCGCACAATGCTACACGATACACTGCTGCACGCCACACACTGCTGCACTGCACACACTGCTGCATGCCGCACACTGCTGCACGCCACACACTGCTGCACGCCACACACTGCTGCACACTGCTGCATTACTCACTGCTGCATGCTGCACGACACTGCTGCACGCAGCACACTGCTGCACGCCGCACACTGCTGCATGCCACACACTGCTGCACGCCGCTGCACGCCACACAGTGCTGCATGCCTCACACTGCTTCACGAAACACTGCTGCACGCCACACACTGCTGCATGCCACACACTGCTGCACGCCACACACTGCTGCACGCCACACACTTCTGCACACCGCACACTGCTGCATGCCGCACACTGCTGCATGCCTCACACTGCTGCACGCCTCACACTGCTGCACGCCACACACTGCTGCACGCCGCACACTGCTGCACACCGCACACTGCTGCACGCCGCACCCTGCTTTTATGCAAGTTTATGCTACTGACATTATAAATGACAATGCCTTTTATTTGTTTTAAAACCAAAACATAAATAAAAGGCATTGTAATTTTACAATGCCAATAGCTCAAACTCTTATAAATGCGAGACCTATTGCATTGCAAATGCTTGTTTCATCCTTCTTCTGGCTTTGCCAACCCTTCTCTATTGTACTCCTTGTTTGTCCTATCTTCCTAGCCTCCTTCCCTTTCTTTATCCTGCACTTCTATTTCCCTACACCTCTTAATCCCCCGTTCTGAGGTCACTACTGTCCAACCGCCCACTCTCCCCACCTTCTCTCCTTTTCAGTCCAGCCTGTCCACAAAACCACCGCTTCAGCTGGTTGGCTGTCGGGCAGGGGCTCTGACGTGTTCCTTGTTTGTCAGAGTGAGATACTGTAACAGGCAGCTTTCAGGTGTCCATTAGAGGTAAAAAGCAGATGCTTTTATCCTGACAGGATAAATGATGTGTCAGGAGCCAGCAGGCAGGAAATGAGTACATTCACCTTGATATTCTGATCTTGCTCCGTTTTCAGATTTATTTAAGCCATTTCATTTCCCGACAGGAGACATGTTTAGTTCTTGACTGTTTAAACTCCGGATGGCAGTGTGCCAGAGCCCAGGAGATTGCAAAGTTTATTGCCCTTCAACCACTACAGTCTATAAAATGTGGAGAGCCTCAGGTCGATGTTTTAAGAGGCGGCCATCATATAAGCCTGCGCAGCACCGCCCAACGGCAAAGCCCTGGATTTAGTTGGACAGGGGTACAACAACGAGAAAAAAAAAAAACTCGTGTTTCTGAAAATAATTACATTTTTATCTGTTGTTAGTGTCTGGCGTCTGCTGCCTGATTACTGATCAGTCCGGACATCAGAGCTCTTAATCAGAAAATTAAGCGACCGCGGCTGGCCTGCTGAGTGATATCATACATTGTCTCCTCTCACACGCAGGTAATGGGCATTGAATTCCCTCTCGACAGCGCTGCCCCCCCCCCTCCCCCCTCAAGAATGGAAGGAGCTGAGACAGGAGCAGCAGTGACACCTAGTGACTAGCTAGAATATGACAGTGGCTAAAGTCCAAGATGGCGCCTGGTGTGTCTCTTTCAGCCACAGGTCATCTGTGGTATTCTACTTTGGAATGCTGGCATTGTTAAGTCAGTTTCTGTAAGCTGTGTCTTGTAATGGTGAGTAAATATAATCGCTATTTTAATTACCCACCGGGTCTGAGGTTATTTCAAGTTGAGGACAATGATGGAGGTATAGAGGTGTGTGTAGTAAATTACTTGTCAGGTATTCTCCACTGTACTGCCCTGTTAGAATGTTGCATGACATCATAGAATGCCTGGGTGCCTCTCTGGGTGAGATTGTCAGTTGGTCTACTCAGGCTGAGCTGTAAGGCGCATGCTCCTGGTCGGGCTATCTTTATACCAACTATCTTCTCCTACTATCCTGACCACCTATGCTGGAACCAAGCTACCAATAAAGAAGTATCCTACATGAACAGATGGACTCTGTAGCTTCGTTTACAACAATTTTGGCGACGATCTGAAGAACTGACGTGTGCATTAAGGAGTTAAGACTACTGAGGAACCAAGCAACTAAAGCAAGAGGAACTCAAGACTTTAATAATTTTCAAGACGTCAATTGAAATTCAGAGGTCACGCCCTGGCCAGCCCCACCAGTGTCCTGTACCACCTGGACAGCCTGTAACCTGGGCGTTAGCTACTAAGTTCACTAAAGACCCTGCTGTCATTTGAAAGACTTCAGCTACTCTCTATGAGGCACAACAGGCACAGCACTGAACCACCGATTTATTTTTGAGCTACAATTGGCTTCCAACAGGGCCTTGCAGTGTGCTCAAACAGCGTGCTTCAAAGACTGGTGAATGTGGTTCTAAACGGTTAAGTTGGCAGTGTACTCATTTGCGAGCTACATCAGACGACACTCTCCGCACTCTTTGTGGGTGTGTTTCGCTCTGGGTACTTTTGCGGAGTCTGACTTCACTAAATCGTCTTTGGAGCTTCTCTGGAGGAACTGCCGATTGGTGACTTGAGGAACGGCACCTTTGGTGAGCACTTGGACATATTTGCTGGCAGAGACTGTGTATTTTGGGTGCGCACACGCAAGTGTGGTGCTAGAGGGACCTCGTAAACTAGCCCATTATCCTAGTTTATCTTGTTTAATGATGGGACTGTTTGCTTTGGAGAGTGAAGTCACGTGCGAGGCTATGTCGGATTAGGTTGGAGCAAACTGCCGAACCAGCGCGCAGAAAAAATGAAAAGAGAGCAACTCGTCGGCGTACCTGAGGCAGTCCCTGGTAGTGGCGGTTATTTCGTGAGGAGGTCCGTTGCCTGCGATCCCTCATCTTGCTCTGGTGACATCATCGAATTTTCGGTGGTGACAGCGGAGCCTCGCAGGTACAGCGTTCTACGTTCTTCCTTGTTCCGTGTTGTCAGACGTTTGAGCGTCATCCACGTCCTCACGCGATTACGTTGTCACCACCATCTTGAAGGTTGTCATGGTTACCCTTCTGTCATTGTGCCTCACTTCATCATCGTAACTACGAGTGCTGTGAGTCCTGTGAATTACTGGAGTTCGCGAGCTGCGTACATTTTGTGGTGAATCTTGGTGCTTGTGGTCAGCACGCACACAGCGATTCACACGCTTTGGGGTTCTCACGTTGATTCAAGGGGGTAGAGCCAAGGAGCTCAGAAGATTCGAGGTGAGAAGCGATTTTCACAAGCGGTGACTTCATATTCCCAGCAATGTGTTGGGGGTGCGGACAACAGAACAGACAACGTATGGACCTGCAGCTTCTATTCTGGCAAGGGCAAGTACTGCGCCCCTGCCTTTGTGGGCACTGCGCAGACAACTGTGTGAAATATGCTTTGGCGGGTGGAGGTTTTAGTGGCACTCAGTTTCCCTTTTAAGTTAGCGCAGCATGTATCCTTTTCTTTGGGGAGGTTGTGGGTGTGTCTATTCCTGTGTAGCGTGCCATTAGAAGGTGGGTGTCCTGATATAGTTGCAGTACATAGATGTACCCATTGCATTGGGGAGGTCGTGAGTGTAGTCAATGTCTTCAAATTCGTAGTCTCTGTACATAGAGTGTACCCATTTCTTTGGGGAGGTTGTGAGGGTAGTCAATGCCTTTAATTTCGTAGTCTCTGTACTTAGAGTGTACCCATTTCTTTGGGGAGGTTGTGGGGGGTAGGCAATGCCTCTAGTTTAGTTTTCAGTTTTCCAGGGTTGTTACCCTGTGGTGTACCCTATTTAGGGGAGGTTGTGTTATTTTCCGGAGCTATTACTCTGTGGTGTACTCTATTTAGGGGAGGTGTTGTTGTTTTCCAGGGTGTCTACCCTGCGGTGTACCCTACATAGGGGAAGTCGTGTTGTTTTCTGGGGTGGTTAACTTGTTGTGTGCCTGTCTCTTTGGGGGTAATTAATGCCTCTAATTTAGTTTTCAGTTTTCCAGGGTTAGTACTCTGTGGTGTACCCTTCTAGGTTTAAACTAGTTAGGGGAAGTTGTGTTTGTGGGTAGTCAATGCCTCATGTCAGTACCCTACATAGGGGAAGTCAGTTGTTTTGTAAAGTGTTTAACTCGTAGTGTACCCATCTCTTTGGGGAGGTTGTGGGGGTAATCAACGCCTCTATTTTAGTTGTCAGTTTTCTTGGGTGCGTGTACCCTTTGGTGTACCCTATCTACGGGGAGGTTGTTGTGTTTTCATGAGTTAGTACCCTGTCGTGTTCCTTGGTGAAGTTTTTGGTTGGTTCCTAATGTTATCTTGGGTCTTCCTGTCATGTGGACACCATGCTCCGGTCGAAGTCTACCTGCGTGGAATTCGTGGCCAAGGGTTTCACGCTTGTACAACTTTGAGTGGGAAGCTTTTTCGTTAGTGTTTAGACTTCTTTAAGTGTCAGCATGCCTTCTACCAAGGGACCTCGTGTTTCTTTTCAGAGTGTTTCCTCTCTGTAGTATATTTGTTGTTGTGGTGGCACTCTTTTTGTTATCTAGAGTGTTTAGCCACTATTGTATTTCTTTGTTGGGGATGTTGTTTTCTCCCAAGGGTCTGTGTTTTACACCCACTTTTGTTTAACACGGTGTCTACCCTGTGGTGTACCCGAGTATGGAGAGGTTGTGTGGGTGACCACCCTTCTTTGTTGCAGTGTTTTTATCTAAGCTGCTGTGTTTTCCCTTAGGGAGGGGGATGGGGCGTGTAGTAATGTTGTTTGCGATTTTAATGTTTAACAGCTTAACACATTTCTGTTCATGCCAGTGGAATTCATGATACCTCATGCAATACACCTGTGGATATGTGCACCTCATTATTGCACCTTCTTGCTAAAGATTTATTGGGGTATCTTATTTGTCTTTACTTTTACTTCTGTTGTTCCCTAAGGAAAGAGGATGTGTAGTAGATTACTTGTCAGCTATTCTCCACTGTACTGCTCTGTTAGAATGTTGCATGACATCATAGAATGCCTGGGTGCCTCTCTGGGTGAGATTGTCAGTTGGTCTACTCAGGCTGAGCTGTAAGGAGCTTGCTCCTGGTGGGGCTATCTTTATACCAACTATCTTCTCCTACTATCCTGACCACCTATGCTGGAACCAAGCTACCAATAAAGAAGTATCCTACATGAACAGATGGACTCTGTAGCTTCCTTTACAACAGTGTGCAATCCACTGAAACCTGAGCCAGACTTGAGCCAGATGCCTGGCTCAGTTTAAAGTCCTTTAGAAACCCCAAGCCTAAAATGAGCCGAGGTTTTATGGGAGGCAATGTGGCCTAGTGGCTACAATGAAATACCATTCAACATGGGGGACCAGGTTTGAATCCTAGTTGGGTTGTGGTCTAGCAGGTTTCCTTCCAAAATGACCAGTATTTTAATGTCCCTGTCCGTACAGAAATTAGGAAATCGCCAAAAGCCAGTATTTTTCCCCCTTATCAATACATATTTCAAACAGCAAATTAAAGAAGATAGCTGTTGCATGCTTACTTTGTAGCATCACACGATGGCATGCAATAGTTATGGCGTGC
This sequence comes from Triturus cristatus, assembly GCF_964204655.1. NCBI lineage: Eukaryota > Metazoa > Chordata > Amphibia > Caudata > Salamandridae > Triturus > Triturus cristatus. The sequence continues at coordinate 503,322,297 of NC_140592.1, read as the reverse complement.
ACTTCCTCGTGCTGTGTTCATTTGTATTTGCTTGCAGCCGTAGTCCGTGCAGGTAACAGCGGTGGGGCGGAGGGGCCCCATGGTGGGAGGGGTATTTTGAAGGACGGAGGTCGCTGAGGGATGGACTCCTTGTAACGACTTCTGCCATTGGAATAAAAGTGGTTAAACATAAGTAACCTACCTGCATCCTTGGATCCTTCCTTTGTTGCAACACCTTTTTGGTGACGAGGATTCGATAGTTGAAATTGGACCCATTTTTGTTTCTCCTCAAGCCGTGTCTGGAGCCCACCCTATTCGGCGCGCTGTTTCCTGTGTAGGCAGAGCATACGTGTCACCGCCACAGACTAGTCCTGCACCTTTGGATTTTAACAAGTCAGTGTCTACTTCATTTTTCATAAGGCAGCAGCCGCCTATCATCGCTCCTATTGGAGGCAAAGCTGAACAGCTGTTTAGCCTGTTGCCTCATTGGATAAGCATCGATCAGCTTCCGGTCTGTGCACAGAACGTTTTTTTTCTACCACTTCCATTTCTGTGTAGCACAGTACAGCGATTCACGAGATATTCTCACTGCCTTTCTCCTCAAATTGTTGTACATGCGCAACAATCTGTGGATCATTTAGTCAACCATTGGATTCTACATTTGTTTAAGTATATCATTACACTTATGACTATTTTAACCAACATTTTCCTTTCTTCTTTTTACAAGTATGTTGTCAGTACTTCGCTAGCATAATCTTTTCATACTATGTCTGGAAGAGGGAATTCACACCAACAACCCCCCAACTTTTTAGATAGTCCTGGCAATCCAAAACCTGAATGGAAACTTTGGCTCAAGGTATTTAAAAACGATTTAGTAGCTATAGATGGTGGGGACTACAGTTCAACAAGGAAACAAGCAATTCTGTATGGTTGTTTAGGCACTGAAGGACAACATTTTTTTGACAATCTTCCCATAATTCCTGTTCCTGGGGGGAGAAGCTGCTGATGATGCCTGGAATGTTTTTGTAGAAGCTGAAAAAAGACTTGAAAAGCAATTTATGCTCAACCCAATGTTGTGTTAGAGTATTTTAAATTTTATTGCAGGAAACAATTTCCTGATGAAGGCATTGAACAATATGTAGTCAGCTTATGTATTTTAGCCAGTACTTGTAGTTTTGAAATTGTCACCGATCAATGCTTAAGAGATCAGATTGTACTCAGCTGTTTTTCAAAGAAAGTACAAGAACATCTTTTATGCTGCACTAATCCTACTCTTGATCAAACAGTTAAACTTGCTCAAGGCATAGAACATTCTGTTTCCTCTTTTAAAGCCCTAACACAAGCGTCCACTGCACCAATCATAGCTAGCAATACTGTTGGAAAGTGGGTTATTGGTAAGGGCAAATGTAGGTCTGCCACTGGCAATAAGGCCACTAACACATGGTAGGACTCAGCATAGGTCTTAGAAAATTATTCCTATGCTCAACCCTTGGTAACGTGGCAGCGAGCAGACAGGCTTAACTTCAAAGACAGGTAAGTAAAGCATTAAAAAACACAATTTCAGTGAATAATTAAGACACAACACAGAATAAAAATCCGACACCAATTTATAAAAATAGGAAATATTGTTATCTTTAAAATTACATCAAAATGATAAACATCCAATGTAGGGAACCGGAGATATGAATTTTCAAAGATGTAATAAAATATAGCACTTAAAAGATTATAGCACCATATTTTGATACCTGCTTGCGATAGACCGGGCCACACTCAAAGTTTCAGGCCAGGCGCGATGGAGCCCTGAGCGGCTACAGCTCGCAGCAGGTCCCGGTCTCAGTTTCTACCTTCACACTTAGAAACTTTTCTGGAGCTTTTCTTCCCGAGGGCCCTCAAAGCTCCCAGCCAGTCTGGATCCGTGAGGGTTCGCTGGCTGGACTTGAGACGAGGTCCCGGTCAACTTCCCTGGAGCCGACGTAGAAATTTTCTCAAGATCACTTCAGCGAGCAACCCGGGAATCCAGGCTGGCACGTGTTGGAAGGCAGGCAGCTTGGCTCTCGCAGTTGCTCCCGGTCACCTTTTCTACGAGCGGCTTAGAAACTTTTCTGGAGCTTTTTCTCGCGAGATCTCTCGATGCTTCTCATGTAACCGGATCCGGTGAGGGTTCGCCGGCTTCAGTCTTCTTCTAGTCCCGGTAAATCTCTGGAAGTTGGACCCATGGAGCTTTTAGCGGGATGAACCTGGTTGGCTTGGCAGGCTCGCGGTTGAAGGCAGGTGGCCTGGCTGGCCAGGTTGAGTCGGTCCCTTATGGAGCTTTTTTTCAAAGTTGCCCCAAAGTTCTCCAAACTTCTTGAACTTCTTTCTGAAGTTCCTCAAGGGGTCCCAAAGTGTCTCAAACGTACTCCAACGGTCTGGAAACGCCAAGATGGTCCTTGAAAGTTAAGGACGTCAGTTCCCACAATCCACTGGTACAAAACGCTTACAAATCCACCGATGGTTCTCCAAGGTGTAGATTTAGTTGGTGATGTTCCAGATGAGCTCTTTTAACCTGTAGCTTTCAGGGAATCCACTCTTTAGTTCCTTTTCAGCAAGATAATCCACAGGGCTGTAGTTTCAGAAAGGGCACTTCTTGTTTCAGCAAGTCTCAAGCAGCAGATCTGGAAGGCTCTGCCCCTCTCAGATACTTATTCCTAGTTCTCTGGGTCATGCAGGAGGTCACTTTTGACCAATGGGAGCAGGGTAACTCCTCAAAGTTATGACCACATCCTGTAGAGTGTGGCATTATTTTGTCCCAGAGTGCATCAAATCTTCCAAATCCATAATGGCTGATTTTCCAGCAAGGAGGTAAGAGCTGGTTCAACACACCCCTAAGATTGCTAATTTACTTAGACTCTTCCCCCATGCATCTGCTCATACCTTCCTTAATCCTACCATCTGTCCATCTGCCTGAGGTGGTAAGTTAAGAGCTGTAAATGACACTGGTCTCTGCTCTCCTCTTTGAAGACCATGGTTTACGACTCCTCCCCGTGGCCAGGAATTCATATGGAACAGCACACTGCCCTCCCAGCAGAGCTGGTGAACCCCAGGGGCTCTTTATCACTTCTACAAGGCAGCCTGGCTAATACACTAAATTCTGACCAATCAGGGCAGACCACTGGAAGGCACAAACAAGAATGTCTTATAACTTCTTGTATGTACACTTTAACTTTAGGAGAAATTCAACAATATGAAATTGTTGGATTTATTAATACCATTATGAGAATGCTTTGAATGGCATTTCTAGCCCTCTACTATCAAGAGTTATTAATCAATAACTTCCTACCATGTTAACCTATGTAACAGGGGATTTGCAATGGGAAAAATGACCTTGGCCATTTTTCCAGTACCAGGACTAACAAAAACATATTTTATAAGTACTTGCCTTATATCTACAGGAACCCCAGCCCATGTGCAACTAGGGGAGACTTTAGGGGTTCTGAATCAATCTGTAGATATTGCAGATCCTCCCTCCACAGTGCTCCTAGCATCAAAGTCGAATTTGAGCAGCACTTTACCACAATGTGGGGAGTGAAATGTGAAATTTCACTTTACCCAGGCATATAGAAACCTATTTTATAAGGGTGCACCTTGTACATACCTGACCCCCCCCCCCCCCCGCCCCCCCGGGATACCTAGGGGAGACCCTGGGGGTCTCTAATAAGCCAAAACATTGTAGTTTATCTATTTCTAAGTGCTCCAAACACCAAAGTCAAGTTTGGTCACAATTTACTTTTTAAAAGCAGTCCTGGCACCCAGGGCTCTTTTTAAACTGACCTTAGGCTTCAGCAGTGCACGCATGCAAGTGCAAAAAGAGCAGCTGGCCTCTAAACTGCCATGCCCCAGGGTACTGGGCACTTCTAGATAGTTTATATAGGTATATACTAGGGGCCTATAGGGGAGGTCATGCCAATCACATGGGTACTCCACCATACCATTGTGTACCCTAGTGTATGTAGGTGTTTTAACGGTATTCTAATGTGTCTCTTTCAGCATAGCACTGACCAGGGCCTGGTTAGGCAGATCCCAGGATCAGTCAGAGTCAGTTACCACCATTATCAGTCAGCAAAATGTTGGGGGGTGCCCAGGGCACAGGGTGACTTTGCAACAAATACAAATAGCACAGAGTAAATGCTGTAAAAAATATTAGGAGTAATACGGTCAACAGAATGAATACCTGTTAATGATGTGGCGCTTTTAATCATTTAGGTAACAACCTAAATTGTCCTGCCCTGGGGAAGAGGTGCAATAAATGCAGGAAGTTTGTTCACTTCATGATAGGATGCAGAAGTTCTGTTTCCAATGCAGTTAGAGTGAGTTGTGTGACTGATGTTTCTGAACAAGTTATTTACGAAAATGAGGAATGTGTTAATAATGTCAGGATTTTAACCTTAAAAACCAAGTCTACTTGTGATACTACTGTTTTTACTCAACAAGACGCTTCAAATATTGGTAAGAAAAATGGTCGATTTTGTAATGTTTACATTGGTACTGTAGGCCTTCAAATTATGGTGGACTCGGGTTCACCTGTAACTATGCTTGCTGAAGATACTTTTTAAAAACTGTGGGGTGATAAGCTTCAGGGAACTCCTGACATCAGAGCAGTAGCTTATGGTGAGTCAGAGACTCTCACTAAAGGATATTTTGTGGATGTTTTAGAATTCTCTGGTAGGTTCATTTCCACAAAAATCTATGTAGCTGTTAATGGACGTGATATCATGGGTTGGATAGACCAGGGAAGACTGGGCATCATATTGAGACCAGGTACTACCGTACCAGTTATGACTGTGGAGAAGACTCACTTAGACATTGAAGAAATTTTACAAAAATCTTCTCATGTGTTTTCAGACAAAATTATTACTGTTGAAGATTTTGAACATGAGATTGTTTTGAAACCAGGTGCCATTCCTGTAAAACATGAAGTCAGAGACGTTCCCCTTTCCATTAGGCAAGATCTGAGATTACACTTAGATCAGATGTGTGCATATAAGATTATTGAATCAATAGATTCTGCTGAATGGGTCAGTGCTGTGGTGATTCCAAAAAAACGATGGAAAAATGTGTTTGTGTGATGACTTACGCACTCTGAAGAAAACATTTTAATTGATTGCTATCCGCTTCCCAAATTAATGAGCTTATTTCTACTCTTAGTTGGGCTACCATTTTTAGCAATATATATCTAAGAGCAGCCTATCATCAAGTCAGGCTCAAAAAAGAATCCCAAGCACTTTGTACTTTTAGAACATCCATTGGTGCTTTTTAAGTATCTACGCATGCCGATTGGTGTTGCATCACCGGCAAGCGTATTTCAAAAGCTGATGTTTTCTCTATTCAAGGATGTGCAGGGAGTTTTAGATTTTCAAGACAATATACTAATTTTCGCCAAGAATATCCAGGAACACAATTTCATCTTGGTCAATGTATTGGAAATATTGTCCAAGCATAGAATGACTATATCAAAGGATAAATGCAAATTTCTTACTGACAATGTAGAATACTTAGGTCACCACATAACTGCACAGGTGGTCAAGCCCAATGAAGATCTTGTCAAAGCCTTAATAGAAGTACCTCCACCCACTAACAAAGATGAACTAAGATCCTTTTTGAGGTTGTGTGAGTACTATTCTAGATTTGTTAATGGATATGCTACTCTAATGGAATCTCTAAAGAAAGTGCTACAAAAAAAGAGAGTTTTTACTGGGGCACAGAAGAACAGAATGCCTTTCAAGACATAAAAAAATGCTTTCCATTGTCCCCACTCATAAATCCTATGTAAGTGGCCAAAAATGTATCATAACAGTGGATGTAAGTGCTGTCGGCCTTGGCGCTGTTTTGTGTCAAAAAGATGGTTCATCTGAAACCACAGTTGCTTTTGCTTCCAGAGCTTACTTTGTAGCATCGCCCAATGGCACACGATAGTTATGGCATGCGTATTCTTGTGCTGTTTTCATTTGTATTTGCTTGCATCCTTCAAGCAATTCTACATTCTGCAGGCCTCGTTTCTGAATCCGTCGTTTGTAACGCCATTCAGCAGCAGAACTGCGAGCGTGGAGGTCGCTGAGGGATGGGCTCCATTTAACGACTTCTGTCATTGGAATAAAAGTGCTTGAACATAACCTACCTGCGTCCTTGGATCCTTCCTTTGTTGCAACAATAGCACTTTAAAACTTGCTCTAGAGCTGCCTTTGTGATCCCTGACTCATGAGTGAAAAACAAATGAATACAGATGTATTTATATGACATTCTATTTAATTATCAAGCCCAGTTCTTATTTTGAGCCGGTGGTTTCCGCTGGTCGACGCCGGTACTTAATTGTCAACACCTTTGCTTGTAAAAGTTTGTCACAAGGTGGCACCGTCTGGCTAATTTAGAGATCGCCGCAGCAATAGTTAATCATTAATTCAATAGACATTAAAAATTACTATTAGCTGCCACCCAAGCCAATCTTTAGCTTTGGGGACCTGGAATAGTTTGAATTGTCACACTTCTAAGAGTGTGATGGTTAGGAGTTGTGTTGTTACTATCATTGGAAGCATGGCAGGGGCAATCTGTGGTGCAAGCTAAAGAAGCTCCTGGAGAGAACCCTAGAACTTATTTTTTTACTAATAAGGCACGATTCATGTCCCTGCCTTTGCATACTCTCAAAACATGAACAAATGGTAGGTATTTTACTCTTGGGAACCCTAGCTTCAGCTCAGCATCCTGTGAACTCCAGCAAATCTCCTGGTGCCCAAAAAATGTAACTTAGTCTGTGTCTGTTGTGAGTTGCTCTTATGTCCCTTGGCAAGATTCACGCTAGTTAAAACTGCCCAAAATTAAATGTGGAGCCTGCCTGTCACCAACGCTCTAGCCTAGGATTGCCACCTGTGTTGGAAAAAACATCTCTTCCTTTTTGTTACCATAAATGTGAAAAAGGTCCCATTTCCCACTAAGCTAATAGTCACCATGGTGCTTCAGGCTAAAAAATGTGAACATCTTGGTTAGACGGAGTTGGTATATAAAATATTACTCATGTTGGGAAACACATAGTAATGCAGATTAAATCTCCCCACATTAATATACACTTCTAAATAGAGTCAAATAAAAATCAAAAAATCTGATGTAAACAGAGGTAGGTACCTCGGAAAACAAATACGCTTTTCTTCATGAATGTTTGTGGCTGAATATATTTACTAGTACTTTCTTAGTGTGATACTCACTGGACGCCAGAACGCATGGCTGCCTGAAAGTCAAAGGCAGCATACTTTATCCATGTCCAATCCTCAGCAAGTTTGTCTTCTTGTGGATGATATGCTGCACAGTGTCTGTTAGCCTTCCAGTAGGTATGAGCGGAAGGGCCGGGTTGGGGGGGGGGATTCGACAGACAACCACGAGGGAAAATTAAATAAATATTTAATTTTCACTCCTCGTCGCCTGTCGAAAACCCCCCCACCCGGCCCCACCAGTCTTACCTGCATGAGCCGCTGCTGCAGCCTTCAGGCTCTTCATCCTCACGGAGCTGGGTGATGTGGCGTATTAGGTGAAAGAAAGTTCGGTTCTCGCTTGCATGCCTTCACCTGTGCAACGGTCGATGCTCCGAGACACAGCCCACACAATTTGCTTCCTCGCTAACTGATGTCTTCAAATAGTGCATGCCTGAAGTCAGCCTGAAGAACTAAGGGCCAGATTTACCAAAGTGTCATGTAACACAGCATATCAGCCAATAATGCTGCCCTGCATTGGTGACAGGGAGAGAGCAGGAGAGTGCCACATCTACAGAGATATGGCAATCTCCACCTATCTTCCTGGCACTGGCACATAATTTTGCTGGCAAGCTCCACACACGCACACCTGTGTGCCCTAGTGCAAGGATGTGTGTGTGAGTTTAGCATAGGGTTTTGTACAAAATACAATGCCTAGACCAGTTTTAAATCTTTTCCTACCTTGTATGTGTTTTGTACAGTTCAGCACACAAGCAAAGTCAGAAAATACAGGAGAAATGAAAATAATTCTCCTTTTAACGCCTCCTTTGAATTTCTTTTAATTTGGGGCGCAAAACCTTGTCTACTATTGTTAGTAGAAAGGTTTTTCCGTAAAAAAGCATGGCCGGTTGCATGGGAACACCCATGTACCATCCACGTAACTACTCCTTGACACTAAATAATGCAAAGCAGTGCTTTGCAGTTCTTTTACTGTAATCCTAACAAAGGTTCAAGTATGATACTTAAAGTAGTGAAGAAATACAGAATAACATACCCAAAGAATTTGTAAATTATACAAGAAAAGAAGAGGAAAAAAGAAAGAGAGAAACCAACATAATTTTCTAATAAACAGTAAGAAAAGATACCAAGATGCTATTTGGACACATGATACCCATGTATAAATTATTTCTTTACATAGACAATTTATTAACAAAACATTTGAAAATCGGAACAATAATAAGATGATAATCGTGCTCAACAAGTTACACAAACAACAATAAAGATACAAATGATATAATGTGTAATTAAAAGAAGTGGCTGAGGAAAAACCTTATACAAAGGAGAAGTTCAGGACAAAACGAAAACAACACACAGCAAAAAATGCGTCCTCTTCAATTAAGGCCTCATGTAGGCTTCGACTGCATTTCGACCATAATAAAAATGAATGATCATAATCAGGACAAAACAATTAATATTGGAGCATCCACAAAATTCAATAAAACATCTAAAATGGAATATGTACACAGGTATCAGGAAAGTAAAATATACATAGAATCATATCATAGCATAAGATAAGTCAGAAACAAAATGGGAGGAAGAATAAGGTATGTGAAGAAAAGAAACAAAGGAGACCCTCAAACTCCAATCAAAAGTCCAGTGCTTAAAAAATTAAATAAAAGTGCTTTGACCACGTGAAAAGAAGATATTGCCTACACCCAAAGAAAGTTCTTTTAGGCTACGTTCCAGTGTAAAACAAATTTTTCCCTAGAAAATTAATTGGAAAAAAAATGTTTTGTGCTAGTTAATCCAGCACAAAAAGTTGGTAAATCTACCCCTTAGTCTTTAGAGAGATGTGAGAGGTGGAACAGTGCATGTTGATCAGTCGACCAGATGCCTTGGTAACATCCAAACAGAGAAGAGACTCAACCTCTACATACAATTTACTGGCTTTTCCAGTGGCCCGTATGCCGTCATAATCAGCACCGGCCACAGCAGTAAATTTTCTGGGGTGGCCATTGAAATACCAGCTGGGTGGCAACCCAACTCCAATCACATCCTCAGCGAAATAAGAGCAAATAATTAACCTTTGATGTCCGAATGAGATATACATCTAGTGGCTTAATTGCCTAGTTTGAAATTGGAAAATCTGGGGTCAATCCCAGGTTGCCCTGCTTACCAAATTGTGAGATGCTTGGCAAATATGTGATTTCACAGACACTCATATTTGTTCATTATCACATATGATACCACCTTCAAATATGTAAGGTCAGGATGTATGCTGTACAAAAACCTCTCTTGTTTTTGATTTTATAGCCTATAATGGCGCTCCATTTATAATAAGAATCTAGGTCGTGTACAGGGTACAGATGACTACTGAGATTTTTCTTTGTTCACTAATAGCATTGTCATCCGGGAAGGGCAGAGTTGTTTCTTAGTTCATGTTTAAAACCTCTCACTTTTAATAAATACTTCTCAATGCAGAGATATAATCTGATGTACTCATGTGAAATGTTTCTGTGTGTTAAAGAAGTACACATTTTTTAATTCTAAAGACACCTTATAATATGCTACCATGATGTTTGTTGCATGATTTACATGCCAAATATTTTGAAGGCTGGGCTTATGCACGAACTATTAGAGCCAGAGCTGACTCTTGGCTTGGCTCGCTCCATGCTCTCCTTGTTAATGTTGCCCGCACCCCCTATAAGAACGCCAGCTAGATATCTGCTAATGGAAATTTGACAGCCGAAACACAGCAAATTCTCTTTTGAAGCCTCCTTACCAGATGTTTGAAATTTGGACAAGAGGATACTAGGGCTATAAATACCTATAACAGGTAGTTATACATGTAGACCTGGTATTACTATGTCCTTTTCTGGAAGCGCATTGCAATTTGGTGCCCAATAATGGGCACTTTTCTCCTCCTGGATGGCTTCTGAGGTGTCATGGTGCAGGGCAGGCAGCAATGGTTGGGTGAGCTCTCCTGTTGGCATAGTGTCAAGGAGGAGCTGGGCTATGTACCAGCCTGCAGCCCTTACCCTCTGCTGCCTGCGGTTTTAAAGGGTGATTAAAATTGGGAGCTCCGTTCTTGCACCTGGGAATTGCTGGTGTGGGAACTCATCATCTGGCCAAGTGGTATTGCTCTTCCATCACACTGTAAGGGGATGCTTGTCTGGGCAGTAAATAGGAAATAAAAAGAAAGAAGTCCCCAATATATTTTGTACTCGCTGTATTTGATAAAGCTCAATTAACACCTTTTGGAGGTTGTTTTGTAGTTACTTGTTGCTTGGGAATAGCGCAAAGTTGGACGAGGCCACACCCCTCCCATGATACATCTAGCTTTCTAACTAGCATTGGAATCTGAAGCATGATTTGTACACACATATCTTTGTAGTAGATGCTGTAAACAACTGGACTCTCTTTTCAGTGGATACACCTTGGTATCAATGCAGCTGTCTGAGGCTTTGGGAACTCAAGGGCAAATCAGCAATCCATTTACAAACATTGCCTGTGTTCCTGCAACCTTAGCAACCAGATATCCCTGAAATCTTACTGAAACCAAGGATCTCCTGAATAGATCATGGCTTTGTATGGGTAGCAAGGTCACACAGTAAAGGCTTAACCTTGGAGGGTGATGCAGGTTTAGACATTCTAAAACAGTTAAGAAAGGGATAGTACTCAATAAATGAGAATGTCCATAAGTCTTATATATTTTTTGCATCAGACTGAAGAACGTTATGCACATTTACTTTATAAATAATAAAACAGCAAAGTCTGCAGGAAAAGGTCAGCGGGTTCTGTGAGTGTTTGTGGCTAGCATTCTTTTATGGCTTTGAATGTCACATGTGAACATGGGCAATAGAATTCTCATAGTAAATTCCACGCAGTCAGCATGCCACATACTTGGCAGGCTGTTGAAGCCAAGTGGTGTATGAGGGCAGCATACCAGGTGTAAAGTGGATCTGGTTGTAGGGTAACACACATGGCACAGTCAGCACCATCCACCGATATGCATCGGGGGATGCTGTCTCCTTGCAGGGAATTTAGTAAAGCAACCTTTGGGGTTCAGCAGGTGATGGTGACTAGGCAATAGAAAGCATTGGAGGTACACCACCCCTCAGTGCTTGAGGTAAAAGTTTGCCCTGAAGTCATAGAGAACTTTGAGCAGCTTTCCGTAAGGCAAATGTTCCATTGATGACTGATTAATTCTTCCCTCATGCTGCTCTGTTCCAACCCTGCATACCAAGGGCTTTTTCTCTGGGAAATATGGAGAGATAGCAAGAATAATTTTAACATGATGGGCTACTTTTGAGGTCAGGCTAGGTAGTTGCAGCAACACACCAACCTCAGACAGACTACTTCTCCTCAAACAAAAATCCACATGGAAGTACTTGTACAAGGCCATATCAGTTTCTTAAATGCATTCACACAGATTCATTGCTCACAATATAGTTGACCTTCTTCACTTAGGTGAAAAACAATCCAGCTTTACCGACTATTCCTGACAGTCAGTTTTATTCCTTGCACACTGTGTATTAGGTTTCTCCAAAGTCAGAAGGTGAAATGCCTATCTGGCCAATGGGCCAGATTATGTTACCAAAAGGCATTTGATGCTGGGCCAAAAAGCCACCCAGAAGTTGTGCAGCACTGATGTTTTGAAAGGAACCAATCAAATCTAACTGTATCTTACTTCAAGAAACAGTCAGCTCTATGTTAACCAACACCACACAATAGTACAGTGTCTCTCACTCCATGGTGATGATTGGGCTGAGTTCCCCATCCTAAATTTTTGAACCCTTGGTCGATGGATCGTTGGTTCCTGCTTAAGAGTGTGGCGGGAAGAAAGGATCTTATCAGGTTAGAATTCCCAGTTTCAATAAACATGACAAAAAATCACCGACTCCAGGTTCTAAGTTTAGTTAGCTTATTACAAAGCCAAAAACAATTGGACATACAAGCACATCAAAATGAGGGTGTAGAAATACATTGGAACTAATACAAAGCCAAACCAACGGGCAAAGTTTATGCAGTAAAGCATACAAAGGATTACCAGTTCCAGAATCAGAACGCAGGCAAGCGTCAACAGCATCTGACTGTCAGATGCTGTTGACGCTGCCCGGGAGCTCTGGTTACGTGTGAACCACTGTCCACTCTGATTCTTCAGATACCGATAAGAATATTCTCAGTCAAGTACCGGTTTTTCAACATCCAATGGAGCCGTTTGGGCCCATTCCACATATCGTCCAGCATGAGTCATCCCTGCTGATGTTGGTGTAAGTCCATCCCCCCTTACTGGTCCTGAAGAAGACCCCGCTTCCAAGAATTCCTAATTGCTGGCTCGATTAGGGGTCGAAACGTCGACGACTTTTTCCTTGTTTGTTTTCAATACATGAGACTGACAGTGATTATACAACTGCTTTTGTTGTTCATGTTATTGCATTTGTGTGTATTGCCATTTAAGTGGCAGGTTAGGTCTTCAAATTGATTTTGGATGTTCTTAAACACACGACCTTCCCCTTCACATCGTTTGCACCTATCCCTATTTATGTTGCACTTATCACTTTACTTACACCCTTATTAATTGAAAATGATGATTTTGACATGCTTTTGTCTGTCGAACAGGTTGATATGTTGACCTTTTTCTATGCTCAAATGATTAAATCCAGTCATTTATCTAACATCATGTTTAGCTTGGTTCTTTCTGTGCTCTCTCCTGCATAATTCCCATTAAAGATGCAACCTTTTTCAGCGCAGAAACGTGCAACTTCATCAACGTACCTGTTGTCCAATGTTACAAAGTCCTCCCATTTCCCATGGGCAGTACACTTAACCACAGCTATTTCTTTTGGTTGTTGCAAAGCTTCCAACAATTGTCTCACATATTCCCCATTTCTGACGGGAGATTCTGATGATGTTAGGAACCCCTATGTGTCCATAGCTGTCCGAAGTCATGAACCACACCGCACCCATATTGGCTATTGGTGTAGATGATGACTTAAATTTGATCGGAAACAAGGCATGCACGTGTCAAGGCAATGATTTTAGCTACTTGTGTGGAGTGTACTCCATGTAAGCAAGCAGCTTTCACAGCTCTAGAAACAGTACAGACAGTAAACGGTACTCTCAAAGAACCTGCATTGTCTCTTAGGTATGAACCATCAACAAAGAGAATTTGGTCTGGCTCAGGCAGAGGTTCATCAACAATGGTGGGCCTCAGTTCGGTGCAAAGTTCAGGCACATTGAGACAGTCATGGTCCTCACAATCTTCCCCTTCAGTATTTGGAATGGGCATCAAAGTAGCAGGATTCAACACAGAACATCTTTTCAGGGATACATTTCCTGATGTAAGAATAACTCACTCATAATATGTGAGCCGGTTATTCGTTAAATGCTGTGTTTTGGCTGGGTTCAAACTGGAATGGCACGGGGAGCAAAACAACGATAGATTTAGGCCCAGATCTCTGTACTGGGGTGAATGTATGACTTTGTTTTGTATTTTGTCCATCAATTGTTCTTTTTGCACTTGTCACCCCGAGTGGGACAGTTATGCCCAGACGTGGGTCCCGTGCTCTCCATGCCACTGGAGTCAAGCTATCCTGACTGATGAGGGGTGAAACCCTGAAACCAGTCCTAGGACGCTTGTGTCCAGGGAGGACCTGGCCTGGCAGTTTAGACTGGACTGTTCCCATTGGGCATAGGGTCAAGACTGATTTGCATATGGCTGAAGTTCAATCTGGAATGGCATGGGGAGCAAAAAACGATAGATTTAATCCCAGATCTCTGTACTGGGTTGAATGTATGACATTGTTCTGCATTCTGTCCATCAATTGTTCTTTTTGCATTTGTCACCCCGAGTGGGACAGGTATGCCCAGATGTGGGTCGCATGCTCTCCATGCCACTGGAGTCAAGCTATCCTGGCTGATGAGAGGTGAAATCCTGAAACCAGTCCTAGGATGCTTGTTTCCAGTCCAGGGAGGACCTGGCCTGGCAGTTCGGGCTGGACTGTTCCCATTGGGTGCAGGGTCAAGAATGATTTGCATTTTGCTGGGTTCAAAATGGAATGGCATGGGGAGCACAAAAATGATGGATTTAGGCCCAGATCTCTGTACTGGGGTGAATGGATGACATTGTTCGCATTCTGTCCATCAATTATTCTTTTTGCATTTGTGTTTTGGTTCTCCTCATCAGGAGCTCAACTGAGTGTGGAACATAAACAGCAAGAGGATGACCCATCACAATACTTTCACATCTTTCAATGCTGACACCTGTTGCAGGAACAGATCAGGGACATCCGGGCAATGCCGAAGCTACAGGATCTAATTTAGATGAGAAATGGGCGACTGGTCTACGGACACCTCCATGTGTCTGGGTGAGTACAGATATTGCACACCCCTCACAACAAAATACTAAGAATGCTTTGTTATAATCAGGCATTCCTAGAGCCGGAGCGCAACACAGGCTTTCTCTCAGCTCCAAGAAGGCAACCAAAGAGTCGCTATCCCATGGTACTGAATCACTCACATCCTTGTGTGTCAACCACTGCAAAGGTTTTGCTTTCAATGAGAAGTTGGGAATCCACTGACGACAGTACCCAACCATTCCCAAAAACTTCCTGACTTCCTTTTGCGTAGTAGGCGCGTTCATTTTCATGATCGCCTCAATGCAGTCTGATGACACCTTCCTTATGCCTTTCTCAATACGATGACCCAAATACTGATCTTCAGGCAAACAATACTGGAATTTGCTTCAGGACACCTTGGGGCAAATTTACAAGCCCCTTGCGACACTTTTACGCCGCCATTGCGTCACGTTTGTGATGCAGCGGAGTCGTAAACAATGTACCACGTTGTGACATATTTACAACGTGATGCATCTAGGGAGATGCGTCACATTGTAAAGCCCTGCGCTACATTATACCTGCGTCAGGTATAATGTATGTAGGGTGGGCGTTCCGACACAAGTAAGCCTCGTAAAAGTGACGCATTGAAATCTACAAGATTTCACCGAGACACTTTTACGACGCCACTGCATCAAAACCTTACGCATGTTTGAAGCAGGCGTAAGGAGTGCCACAGCACAATTAGTATAGGCTGCCCCTGAGAATTGCTGGAGTTGCGTCATGCTTGCAACACAACTCCAGCGATGCGCTGCCCTTATGACAAAAGATTCAACACACATCTGTCTATCCATGTGCCACGGTGCGCCGCATTGTAAATGCGATGCATCTGTGGTGGCGCAAGGGTATTTTTGCATGTCGCATCTTAACTGGCGCATTCCTGCTAATATGCAGAGATGCTCCAGTTCTTGTAAATCTGCCCCCGTGTGTCCATTTTCTGCCAGGCGGTCTAACAGTGCAACAGTATCTACCCTACGAGCCTCCTCAGTCTCTGATGCAATCAGGAGGTCATCAAAATACTGCACGACTACCAAACTCTGCGGCAGTACTAGACTCTCAAGGTTCTACTTCAGAATCTGGTAAAAGATTGATGGACTCTCGGTATACACTTGTGCGATACGACACCATGTTAATACACGGTTTTCCAGATGGAAAGCAAATAAAAATTGTTTTTCCTCATGCAAGAATATCGAGAAGAATGGCTAACATAGATCAATCACTGTAAACCATTCAGCCTCACAAGGAATCTGGAACAAGATCACAGATGGATTCGGTACCACAGGACAACACGGAACCACGATCCTGTTGACCTTTCACAGGTTCTGCACTATCCTGTACTTCCCACTCGGCTTCTGCAGCCCCATTATGGGAGAATTTCATGGGCTCCCCATAATTTCCATCAGAATGCCCTGCTCGATCATCGACTCAATCACAGGTGTAATTCCTGCTACCGTTTCTGGAGTCAGGTTGTACTTGGAAACTCAGCATTCATCTTGATCTGCTCAACCCCTCGGATCAGTCCTATCTCTTCTCCCATGAAATCCCACACCACTGGAGAGACTGAGTTCCTCAAGTTACATGGCAGGTCTTCCACCGTTAACATAGGGAACATATCTATGCAGAGATTCTAGTTCACCAATTAAAATGCAATGTCATCATCGTTAGTCTGCAGCTCTTAGGCGTGCAATAAATGGTCCAGTTCAGCTTACACAAAAGGTCACGACCCAACAGACAGACTCGACTTGAATCGCACACCACAAATTGGTGTAGATCCTGAAATGTTCCTATTCTTACAGGTATCTTATTCGTCAATGGGTGTGTAATTTTGTTATTAGCGACTCCTACAACTTGGATCGATTGTTCAGAGGGACTACTGCGGATCTCACAGTAGAACGGGTAGCACCAGTGTCAATCAAGACTGTAATGGGATGACTGTCAACATCTGCCTCTACATATGGTCCTCTCTGGCCTACCTCTAAGACTGCTCCAAGGGTACAGTCTTCTTCCCCCCTCAGGCACCTTCATTGCAACGGGTCTGGATCAAAATCATCGAGATATTCAATGAAGGGCATCTGCTCGTAAACTCCATTTCCCTGTGGAATTCTCAGTGGTTGGGGAACCTGCACTTGCAGGCTCGGACGTCCTCCGTTCATGGACTTGGGTCTCGTTACAGTATTTACAATCTCAGGTACCTGCACTACCTACTTATCCTGAAGCTGATTTGCTGTATTCAATCGACACTCGCGTTTTCATGCTTTTTTGACAATAATGACATGCAGTGGTGTTCTTTAGGGTACTGACCTCCATTCCTGTCTAGGGATCTATGGCTCTCCCTCTTTCCTGACCCGTGTGTGTGTACTCAATCTGAGTCCCTCCATGATTATTTCTCTGCTTCCGAACAAATGTTACTCCGTTTGTCTACAGTTGGTCTACCCTTTCTGCATTTCTCACCTGAACTAGCACCAGTTTGTCCTATGCTTAGAATTCACTTTGTCACTACAATATCTGGCATATCGCAGAATTTCATCCACAGATTTGTTCAGCCAGCAAATCAGATGCTGTTGAATCATAAAACTAATTTCTGGTCTCAATCCCAACACAAACTTAAAAACAAACTGTCCCATAGCCTTCGAGTCTAGAGTGTCCATCACACTATACTGCTTAAAGGCTTGCAAGAGCCTTTCATAATAAGCATGTACTGTTTCCTTGGGCACCCAGGTGGTTTGATCTATTTTAACCCAATAAATATCTTGTGGCGAGATCTTGGATTGCAACCACGTTATTACCTGCTCAAACTTTTGATCAAGGGTGAAGGACCATGTGTTACGGGGTCTCGGTCTGGTTCGGTAGATGGCCAGTTTTACAAGCAGACCACAAATCACTAGGTACCACAATTTCAAACAGGGTGTTCAAATCAACCTACAATACTTTTGAGATCTTCACAAAGCGCTCAACTTGTTTATATCATTCAACAAGTTTCTCCCTCAACCGAGGAAAATCATTTGTTAGAGCTGCCAAACCACCCCTGCTCCAAGGCACATGCACCTACCCTCTACTCGGTACCTCTCGCAATTAGTAAGCCTCTACTCCTGCTGGCCCTCTTGGTGGCTATCTCCTATTCCCTTTTTGACATTCTTTTTCTTCGTCCATCTTGTCTCCCACTTGTCAAGCATGCTCCATGCGCATATCCCTATAACCAATTCTCTAATATGTGTTTTCAAGCCTATGACCCTTTTCTCGTCCAATTCCTGGTTACTGTAATTTAGCCTATGAGTCCCCTGCAACGTTTTTGTTGTAGAAAAACTCATATCAAATTTCTGTGCCTATTCTGTCAATTTCTCATGTGCCCTCCTTGACTTTCGAGTAACATCCTTTGCCACAAACAACAACTCATCTGGCTCATAAAGCTCTATCCTTTCCAAGAGCAAACCCCAGAATGATTATCTCCTCTACTTCTGCCTTTAACCTCACTACGTCCAACATCTTGGCTTTTACTGCAGCTCTGATGATTCCCTGACTTGACATGCTACTCTGTTCTTCCCCTTCACTGATCTGATTTCTGTCAAGATTGTCGCTCTACCCTGTAAGTCATGCTGACCTCCAGAAACTCCCAGATCGACACTCGCTTCTGGCATCCTTCCAGCGTGTCCTCTAAGTGGAGCTTCCCACATCCTCAAATTTAAAAGTGAATCTGCCAATGACATTTATCATACAGCACTAGACCCAACGCGCACCCCAGAAGGATCTGTGGTTGCTGGCAATGGAGTACTAGCTTCTACAGGCACCAACTATGGACCGTTTCCATTTACTGTCCTATTTCCCCCTGAATTGACCCTCTCTCACAATCTTTACTGTTGCTGATGACTATTTTTCCCTAAACTTGGGTCATTCACTGACACTATAGGTTCAATGGTGACCGGCACCATAAGGGCTTCTGGTAACTGCATAGCAGCATTAACTCTGCTCATCTCCACACTTCTCAATGCTGGTATCCCCATTCCTTCCATTCCTGTTGAAATCTTTCCCACTACCCTCGCACTAGGGTATATCTGCGGAACTCCCATTCTCTCCATAGTCATTGCATTTGCCAATTCCCGTCTTCCCTCTTCGGAAATTGGGTTGTATGGGGGAGGACGCTCTGCTAATAGCCTATCTAGCAAACTGTCATCGGTGTCAGTATCATTCTCTTCCTTCCTTCTTCTAGCGTCTCCCTCTTTACCAATAGTGAGTATAACTTCTCTCCCTCAATAGTGTCTACTCTCCACCTCTTCAACTGTGCATCCCATTGCGCATCGTGGTATGCCTTCATCGCTTTTTTCACCCTTCCCTAACTTATTTTCCTGCTCTTCACCTGTGCTGCTTGATCCAGGCATCCAATGCCTCAAACTGTGTTGGTCTAGGCGGACATCGCAAAGAGGACATCACTCCCCTCAACTGATATAGCACCTCCAATCTGAATGAACCACAATGTGGAAAAGCCAAATCTCTCTTTTTTCTGTTATCTTATGCCAATTTCGGAGCCAAACTATAGTGTGTAGTCCTAAATTTATTGCCATGTAATGTGCTGGCATATCCTCGGGCAGGGCTTCCTCACCCACTCGAGTTACCACTCCTCAATCTCCCCTACAAAGGTCTCGTAATACTCGTTTCAACTTCTGCGCTAGCCACTCGGATCACTGTGGTCCACCCCTGTACACAAGTCTTCCCACACAATTCTAACAAATCCACTCAAACAAAGTTCCTTTTTTCAGGAGGGTCATCGATAGTGTTTCACAACTCCCCAACAAATCAATGGTCAAACAATTACAACAAATCGGTGTCGTCTACACCACAAATTTATCCCAGGATCTTAGGCTACTCCTTGAGCCTGACATCAAAATCAAATCATATCTCCAGGACCATGAGCGTCTGGCCCAAAACCACATTTACTCGACTCTCATGCCAACGCCGCAAGACATCACACAGTCAAATCATCACCGCAATCTAACACACACCATCCCTATTCATACTCACTACACCGTTCTCGTCGCACCGCCACTTTCCGTCGGACACTGCCAAAGTCCATAGTTCTCAGCTCTCGATATTCTGGCCTGTCACTCTATGGGCTCTTTGGGTTTTATGGTTCTAATTTTTTTCTAGAATTTACTAGATTCTCCCCTCACTTCAAGAGGAAACTATCCAATATTGCTACCAACTGATGGGGCTGGGTTCCCTGTTCTACATTTACTCTGGAATGATTGATCGACGGATCATTGGTTCCTGCTTAAAAGTGTGGAGAGGAGAAGTATCTTATCAGGTTAGAATTCTCAACTTCAATAACCATGACTTTGAAGAATCACCGACTACAGGTTCTAAGTTTAGTTAGTTTATTAAAAAGCCAAGAACAAGTCATTTTTGTTTGTCTATAGACCGGCCTTTCTACAATACCATCTGGCTCAGTTCTTCATGGGTGAATCAAGACCTCCCAAAGCCGGAGTGTCTTCTTACAGGCAATGACCATACCAGGCAAGTTTGCAAGATCTTTGACAGATCATGGCACTTGAACAGCGGTTTATAATTGTTGATTGCCAGCAGACATCTAATTGTACTCTTGTCCTTGATAATTCCAAGATACGAATCCAAAATGTAAGCATACGTTGGGTCCGGTTGAGAAATGAGCTATTACTTCTGCTGATGAGATAACTAAGTTGTAATGTCACGAAGCCATGGTCAGACAGCGACAAGGTCAGCAGGCTAGGCTTCTGAGCAACGGGACTTCCTGTGCAGGTCACAGTACAGGAAAGGGAATCTGCATGCACTCTGAGAGAGAGTCTGGACGTACGAGCAGTGGTCGAAGAGCATTAAAGAAAGTATGGGAACTGTAATGCTGCATGCAAGGGGGGCAGGGTGAGTAAGAGTGTGTGCATGATCAAATGCATGGCTAAAAAAAACTAAATAATCTGGAGCTTTTCTTAGTCTTTCACCTTCAGGTAACTACATTGCACAGCTTAAATGAAAATTAAAAGCAAGTTATGTGAATCAGTGAGACATGCACTTTTGTACATGGTGAAACCTCTATTAATTATTGCACTGCACCAGAGAGCAACATAATTGAATCCTGGTTGGTGCAGTGAAGAATAGTGACAGGTGTATGTTTAATTCTACAAGGTCCCAGTCTGTGACAGAAAGCACTGTGAACATGTAAGTAATTATTTCAAACTTGCATTACCCACAGTATAAGATAGGCTGCTACAAAATACGCAAGATTGTTTAAGATAAAAAAGTGTTTCTAAAATATAGATTCTAGTAATACCCAGACTGTACACAGTGCAATTTTTTTATAACTGTCTTTTAAAAAGCATGCACGTCGCAGCGTATCTGGTAGCTCTCTTACAGTACCTCTCAAAAAAATTAATTTGTGTCATCATGAAGCTTCAAGTGATTCTATCAATTAAAGCCCATACCGGCTTCCGAGCACCATTTACATTTGCAGATTGACCTTAAAGGAGCTGGGTTCCACGTACTAGACTTACTTTGGAATCCCTGGCTGATGGTTCTTTTTTGCTTGGAAGTGTGGAGGGAAAAAAATTATAGTTATCCAATTACATATTACAGATTCAATGACCCATGACCCCAAAGAAACACAGACTCCCAAATCAGTTTAGTTAGTATATTACAAAGCCAAGAACAGCTAGACATACAAGCACCTTAAAATGAGGGTGTAGAAATACATCGGAACTAATACAAAGCCAAACCTACAGGGAAAGTTTATGCGGTGGAGCATACAAAGGATTACCAGTTGCAGAATCAGAAGACAGGCAATGACTGACCCTACATCAAGATTATTCTTCAATGGAGGTTTATAAGTAAAAAGCATTAGTCTGTCCCTACACTACCACTAGGGTGACATCTCTACATAACATTTCCCCAGGCAAGTTTAGGAAAAGGTGTCAGTACATTATGACCTCCTAAGAAATACACTCACATTGCATGGGACAAGTAGCATAAAGCTACAGAGCTCGTTCTAAGATGCTCCTTCTCTCTCCTCTAGATCTCTTCTCTCTTAACTCAACCCTCGGGCAATTGTCCATAATTCCAATATGGAAATCCTAGGACACACCCATCTTCACATCATGTGATCATCCCATCCAGCAAAACACCTCCTTGTAGGTAACTTTCCTGTTGATTTCAATACTTCCAGCCTCTGGCTCAATGATCTTGATTACCAGACCTTCTCCAGTGAGAAAGAACACCGTCTCACAGTATCAGCACTACTTGTTCAAATGTATCCTCTCCTCCATAAGTCTAACTCCTAAAACAAAAACGTTATTCTAACTACAAGGATACATTTCTCCATCTGCAACAGAAACATGAGAAAGCAAAGATTCTACATACACAAGAACATTACGAACAAATATTATTGAGAGCCAGGGACATACACATGAGGCCTACAGAAAATCGGCTGACATAAGAATGAATTACAAAACGCTGTTAATCATACATATACATGAACATTATTATTGGGCACGTTAAACCAGTGTGTTACATAATCAATATATTAAGTTCTCATTAGCCATTCGTAAAACAACATTAAGAATTCATCATTTAGGACACAATTACAATGTTAATTTGTCTACGTTGTTCAAAATCCCTCTATCACTTCACTTTACACATTATTACAGTACATATTCTGATAACCAAATATTAACATGACAAAAGAATATATGCAGGTGCAACCTACTCCTGATTATAATGCACCCCTACAAATTGTAGAGCACAGTCGCACTCTATCATTAATGACTCCTATCCTATAATGCTGCAAGGGAATGTGCATCTCTCCCAGACAGTCCTTCAGCCAATTAGGGTTGTTGCTGGAGATCAGGTATGGTTGCCAAAGCTGACTACAGGATACGGGGGTAGGGTGGTAGCACAACTCTTTCATTCAGCAGTGAGCATGTCTTTGACCACAGACTTTGCCAAGATGTATAAGCTGCTTGTGGCTTGCTGATAATGCCTTTAAGACTGCACAATGGGTTAATGTTCAACATGAGGAAATGTGTGAGCTACATGAATGTCTCTGGTTCAAGTATTGCTGCAGCTAATTCAGGGTTTTGCAAGCTTGATATAATGAGTACAGAACTAATGTGGAAGGAAGTTTGTTTTTTATACAATTGCTTGCTTTTTAGATATGTTTCTAATAAGGGATTATTCACAAAGTGATGTAGATGTAGGAAGCGGCACAACAACTCCCCATCCCATCTCCATCGATAATCACTGGGGAGAAAGGTATAAAGAGACCTAAGAATTTGGGATGAGCAGACTTGAAGGCAGGTTTATAGGGGAGAATTCTGGAGATTCGATGCACTACTGCAGACCTGAGAGCTTAGTCCAGGGATGCTGGGATAATATATGACTTCGCATAAAGTAGGGCTTTGCATAAAGTAGTGAGGAACGGCACTAAACATTTAGCCAATATCATAATCAGGAGTCCAATGAATTTTAGATATACATTGTTAGGTAGAGGTTAATTTGATTATTACAGATGGTAGGGATTTTAGATATCAGATGCTTTGGGATTTTCTAATATTCATCTTGTTTTATATTATGGATACTGATAAAACAACAATAATTTTCATAATTCCGATTGTGCGCTGAGAGTACAAAGTAAATAACCAATCATAAACACCAATTGCTGTGTGTGTCTACTGCTTTCAGGTGTCAGGCTGAGAGTTGAGGACACTACAAATAACCCCTGCTGGTAGGAGCTTCCCTGGCAGGGCTGTTTCACTAGAGCTAGGTGAGACTAGCTCATTATAGAGAAAAGTGAGAGACACCTATCTGTTTTCAATTTCTTGAAAGGGGTTACAATAAGCAGATTCCCCTGCGGCTAAGAAAATCTTTACATTTATGCCCATTTAATTGGGGGGGGTTCTTGACATGGCACCCTGCCATGTGGCATGAACCTTAGGGATCTTAAAAAGCTGATGGCACGGAGAAGCTAACCAGTGATGTCTGAAGGAATTTTGAGATCCTCCTCTGAATTCGGAAAGGTACCACCTACTTCTGCTAAGATTTGTTAAGTGCTTAACAGATACAAAGGATTCACCATTATCGTGACTGCTGAGTTTTAGTCTTTATGTACAATGACTGGATAATCTGAGGAACTGAGTTACAGGAGATAAAAATTCCAGAGAATGTTTGCCCAGCCGTTAATACTCATTTAACAGCTAGGGGATACCCATTAAGTAGGGGTGAAGTAATACTAGTAGCTGGTGCTGCCCCAGTATATGCTACAGAGGTATTGTACTCTTGGAATGAATTAGAAGTTGCAGAAGCATGACAGCCATTCACAAGGAATGTCAATATTGAACCTTCCTCTCAATATGATCTATTTGTGTATACTGAAGTGCCTGTAAAATATAGTAAGTATGTGTTCTGCTTGGGTTTTCGGATCAGATAGAACCCGCTCAGCAGAGCCTCTCTAACCCAAACCAGAACGTTACCCC
This sequence comes from Triturus cristatus, assembly GCF_964204655.1. Lineage (NCBI taxonomy): Eukaryota > Metazoa > Chordata > Amphibia > Caudata > Salamandridae > Triturus > Triturus cristatus. The sequence goes on along the minus strand of NC_140592.1, from coordinate 503,298,222 downwards.
CTCCCTAGGGCCTATTCACACCTAAATAACCACATATATGTACCACCTAAGGACAGGGAATTCCTACTATATATACCAAGACCTACAAGTCACAGCCTCGCGGTCCCAAACGGACCCAGGACTTCCTGCCCAGACGGCAGCCACAGACTTCCTGCCCAGACGGCAGTCACAGCCTCGCGGTCCCAAATGGACCCAGGACTTCCTGCCCAGACGGCAGCCACAGCCTCGCGGTCCCAAATGGACCCAGGACTTCCTGCCCAGACGGCAGCCACAGCCTCGCGGTCCCAAACGGACTCAGGACTTCCTGCCCAGACGGCAGCCACAGCCTCGCGGTCCCAAACGGACCCAGGACTTCCTGCCCAGACGGCAGCCACAGCCTCGCGGTCCCAAACGGACCCAGGACTTCCTGCCCAGACGGCAGCCTTAGACAAGTCACAGCCTCGCGGTCCCAAACGGACCCAGGACTTCCTGCCCAGACGGCAGCCACAGACTTCCTGCCCAGACGGCAGTCACAGCCTCGCGGTCCCAAACGGACCCAGGACTTCCTGCCCAGACGGCAGCCTTAACACGAGTTCATCCTATAATTACCACGACATACAACAAGGGAATCAGTGTTACTATATATCAGATCACACAAAGACAGCTAGTTGAGCACAACTTGTTCCCCAGTTCAAAGGGCTCCTTTCTCCCTTATTCAGTTACCACCTACCTGATCAGGATTAACATCTGTCCATGTCAAGTCACAGCTGACTAGAAGAATAGGTTACCCTCTTACACAAGAACACGTAGCACATATTGCTTTACTACTTTATTTAGTTATTACATACACACTCACGGAACATAATACATATCACATAACCTGCAAAGAAAAGTGAAAGATTGAGTTGTACACTCTAATAGTAAGGGGTTGACATCACCTCGGTCGTATGTAGCCTGCACTCAATGGTCATCTAGGTTCCCTTCTCGTCTGCGCCTCGGCTTCGCCTGGAAGTCACACCTCCGCAATCACGGGTTTACTCTCGTCTCCCTCTCCGAGTCACTGGGACCTCTTCCTCATCGGCTACTCTCTTCTCTTTGGAATATCTATTTCTCGGTTTTTCTCCACCTCCAAGTTTGTCATCTGTCTTCCCTGGAATAAGTAGCAGCTTTACTACTAACGGCCAGGTGCCGCCCATGGACTAGAAGCAAGTGCCAGTATCTGCCTCAAACTTTTACTAATATAGACATGCATTTCCTCATGGAAAATTCCAGCCCGTAACCTGCCGCCCACCAAATTCTTGTACCTCCCCGTGCCAAGGACACGTTCCCAGCCGGCCGGCCTGATGTAGTGTCTTCGGCATGAAGAAAAATACAATCCTTCGATAAGGGCCGGCCTGAACCGGTTCTCTCCAAGCGAATAACACCTCCTAACTAAAACACTGCCTATGACCTAGAAACATCCCGAGCTGCCAGAGCAGGAGGAAAGATGGAGTCTCTCCCGTTTAAGGCCTACCAGGCCTGAATTCAGCACGGCTCCATGAAATACCCTCACTACAGAACAGATTACCCCTAATGCTAACGAATCTATCCCCTAGGATGTATATGCAAACCCTGATCTATGGGGAAGAACACAGGATCATGTCGAAGTGCCTAATAAATAGGCTCTATACACTACTCTAACCCTTAGACTTGAATGGGAAGAGACTGAAGTCACCTAAATCACCCTTCAACACAATAAGACCGGAAAAATCGAGCAGTACATTTCACCCTTGACTTCAGTCTATTATACATTCATTAAATGGAGCTAACATCTGTGGAAGAATAATATGAAACAAAGCTAACTGATCTATGTCTAGTACCAAGTGTGCAGAATTGAAATAATGAAGGAATACACTGAATAAAGCAACAGATAGAAATCAAAACAACAACAGCAATCAAAATACCACCTAATATTTGGCGTAGCACGTGTATATCAGGTAACCAATTAAAGAGCCAGTCAAACCAGCCCTGGTCAATGTGTTTTCTAACTTCTTCTGTTAAGTCACGCAACTTGTCGATGTGAGCACGAATGGATTGTGTATGGTCAGACAAGTTAAAACAACAGAGACCTTCGAAGTCCGAGCAATCATGTCCATGTTTAAGCAAAAGATAATCAATAGCTGCTCTATTTTGCAAAATGGCCCTACGTTCACCCTGGGCGTCTAATAGCATGTCAGACAAAATTGTAGAAGTATGATTAATAGATTTCACCATCCAGCAGGCCATTTTCCCAATAGATTTGGCATTATAAACCGCCAAAGCAGGAACACCAATAATTGAAACAGCTAAGCTAAGGTATTCAGACTTGGAATATAAATGCAAAGATGGGTCACAATCCTCCTGTAACATTACAGTATCTCGAAGCACACGAGAGTTGGCATTCGGATGCGATGCGAACATCAACAAACTGAGTCTCGTAATGGCACAAGGGCCTCCGGAAATGTTTGCAGGGACAAATGGCCAGGAAGTATTACCACATGAGAAAAGCCATCCGGCAGGTAGTAACATCGTGCGATAGTGACTGGGGGTAACCACCAAACTATTACAAGTCATATTGTTCTGAACTGAAACACATGTGGTCGGTGTCCTTTGAAAGCACAAAGTCCGTTCGTGAGCTGTAAACGAAGTGGCGCCTTTTAGTTTTAGGCGCAGACATTCAGAGATCGCACTAGAATCACACGTAAGAAAGAAGCACAAATCACCTTGTGTGATATTATAAGTAAGTATTTGGGACTGGATGGGGGGTTGCTCGTTCGGCAATTCAATACATAGGGGGCAATATACATGGGTAGCAAAATCACCCAGGAGAATATTGGGACGGGCCTTCGAGACATTAAAAATATGAGTTAAAGTTTCCAACGAGGCGGGGACAGCAACCAGGCAGGTCGCCAGAATATCATGTACAGATCTCATCGGTGTCAAACAGAAGTGAGGGGCGTCAGTCACCCTCTTAGCAAGTGCGGTCCAAAAGTTCGATGATGAATCCCATGCGGCGAAGGAACGCAACACTCGGGTTCCCAGTTCATCCCGGGTTGATAGGATCCCTCCTTTCTCGTCGTACCAGTCCGAAAACAGTCCGGCTCCGACACATCCTGCAGCAACAATCCAAAGAATGATCTGAAAGAGAACCAAATACAGGCATTAATCATTCTCGTAAATAACATTTATCAGCCGGGACCGCTTCCCAGCTATCTTTCCCTGGTCTCATAACCAAAATGGTATTATCCTGACCGGTGGCAATGACCTCTGCTTGTTCAGGGGGATTCTTAGGCGACTGCACCCAAACTCTGGCCCCAGGATTATCCGTGGAGCCAAAACCTTTCTGGCCACGTACGGAGCAGTGCCTTTCATTAATACACCACTGAAAACAGGCATTATGAGTAATTGAGCCACTCGGTCAGTGCGATGTATCAGTAAGTCAACCTCACTGCTATTCAGCAGGAGCACCTTAATCTCTCCCTGATAATCACTGTCGATAATTCCTCCAAGCACCTGAATGCCTTTTACAGCCAGCCCCGATCTAGGGGCGATCAATCCGAAATTTCCAGGTGGTATCTGAACACCAACACCTGTCTCTATGATGACTCGATCTCTACTTTTTATAACAATGTCATCCATAGCATGCAAGTCTAAACCTGCCGACCCTGGGGTCGCTCTACATGGAGCCAAAGCTCCGGGAGTAATTTCCCAATACATCACAGTTTCTCTGATTTCATTAGGCATAGCCTCAGCATTCGGGGGAAACAAACGCATGAGTGGAGATTCAGCATTTAAAAAAGGACGATTATTCAAAATCAATAGTGCTTGGGGCAAAAAGTCTCGCCAATTTTTATACTTGTCATCCGTTAACTTACGCAGCTGGTCCTTTAGCAGGCCATTCAATCTCTCCACCAGGCCCGAGGCCTGTGGGTAGTAGGGGATATGGAATATCCATTCAATATTGTTTTCCGCACAGAACTCCTGTACCAATCTTCCACGAAAATGGGATGCATTATCAGATTGAATTTGGAATGGCACACCATAGTACATCATAATTAATTCTAATGTTTTAATGGTATTCAATTGGGTAGCTTGCTTACAGGGAAGGGCTACCAGCAGGCCACTGTATGTATCAACAATAGTGCAAACATATTGACAATTCCTACTCATGGGAAGTGGACCAATGTAATCGATCTGCCAAATTTGAGCGGGCAATTTGCCGCGATGTAAATGACCTTTAACAATTTGGGGCACCTTACGCCGTCTGATATGCTGACAAACGGGGCAGTGTAAAATAACATTTTTGATTAAATCTAAGGGAATATAAATTCCTCGATCAGCAGCCCACCTGCTAGTGGCCTTCTCTCCAAAATGTCCTGCCTTCTGGTGTGCCCATTTCGCCAATCCCGCAATATCAGAATCTTGCCTGTCCACCACTGCCTCAGCAATTTTAGACTTCTCATCTGCAATGTTATGAAAAAATTTGTCAAGAGAATCTATCGGGGTGTGAGCGTCCACATGGAAGATTGTAACAGTACTCTGTGGGAGCATCTCCCAAATTTCTTGCCATAACTCTTTTCCCCATAATTCTTTGGAATGTAACTTCCAATTATGGGAATGCCAAGTTGGCAACCAAACAGCCAGTCCATTGGCAGTAGACCAAGAATCAGTGAAAATATGACATGTACCAGGTAACTCTTGTTTCAAAACTTGGTAAACAGCGTAAAGCTCGGCAAATTGGCTGCTTTTACCTTCACCAGTTGTGCTCAACAATTTCTGTGTGATCGGATTATAGGACACCGCCTTCCAGTGCCGTGTCATCCCTATAAACCTCGCTGAACCATCAGTGAACCAAACATGGTTTCTTTCCGCTGCGGACAAATCATCAAAAGGCTTACCCCACTTGACAGGAGACTCCTGTGCTAAAGGTACGGAACATTCACTCTCAGTCTCAGTCGATGGCACTCGCGCCACCTGCTCATGTAAAGAAGCAACTCCTTTCGGGCCCACACGTGCCCTGTCTTGTATGTACCATTTCCATTTAATCACACTCGCCTCTTGAGCGTGTCCAATTCGGTGAGTTTTCGGCGAACTCAGAACCCACTGCATGATAGGAATTTCCGGACGCAGAACTATATCATGTTCCAAAGTCAATTGCTCGGTATCCACCAGAGCCCAATAACAAGCAAGTAACTGTTTCTCAAAGGGTGTGTAACGTTCACCAGCATCAGGTAACTTTTTGGTCCAAAAACCTAACGGTACTTTACTCCTGCCTTGTTTCTGCCACAAACTCCAATTTGCATAAAGGCCCTGTACAGACACATTCAAATCCACGTCACCATCACGTACAGGCCATAAATCCAGAGCATGTTGAATTGCCTCTTTTGCCAGACTAAACGCATCTTGCTGTGGTTTATCCCATTCAAATGCATTCTTTTTACGCGTGACCCGGTACAAGGGGGCCAATATTTGACTCAAATGAGGAATATGCTGGCGCCAAAAGCCAAACAGACCAATGAAGCTCTGGGCTTCTTTCCTATTTCTAGGAACTGCAAAATCAAGAATCTTCAGTTTAACCTGAGGGATCACTTCACGGTGCCCTTCATGCCAATTAATACCCAAAAATTTTACAGCCTGGGACGGACCTTGCAATTTATCTGGGTTGATTTCCCAACCTTTCTCACGCAGGCACTCAATGACTCTGTCTAATTGGGTCTGAACTTCCTCTTGTGTTTCGCCTTGGATCAAAACATCATCAATATAATGACATATCTGAATTTGGGGATGAACCGGTACCTCAGCCAAATGCTCTGCCACCAGCCGGTGGCATATCGTAGGATTATGCACATAGCCCTGGGGAAGACTTCTAAACGTCATCTGACGCCCGTTCCAGGTAAAACTGAATTGTTCCTGACACTCTGGGGCAATCGGAATTGAAAAGAAAGCATTAGCAATATCAATGGACGCGTACCATGTACCTGGATGCTTTTGGATTCTCTCAATAAGTGTAATAACATCCGGTACTGCAACAGTCAAAGAGGATGTGTGCTTGTTCAATTCTCGATAATCAACGGTCATGCGCCAAGAGTTATCACTCTTACGCACCGGCCAAACAGGATTATTCCAAGCAGAAGTAACTGGGTTTATGACTCCTGCATCCACTAACTCCTGAATAGTGGTACTAATCTCCTCATGACCACCTGGAATACGATACTGCTTCTGACAAACCACTTTTGTCGCATGGGGAACTTGTATGGGGGGCATTCTTAAACGACCAACCCGTATAGGTCTGGACGATATATAATGCGTTGTTCCAAATTGGTAACATCCGTCATCTAGATGCAAAGTCATTCCTCTCAAAATATCAATCCCAATTATGAATTCTAGAAGTGGCACTACTAGTACAGAATACTCTTTTCTGGGAATTCTACCTATTCTCATTTCAAGCAAAGTTTGAACTGCAGGGGTTTCTTTTCCACCTAATCCGGTAATAGTAAAAGGCTGACCTGTAAACTTCTTTGATTTTCCATGAATAAGAGTGGCCTCCGCTCCTGTATCTACCAATGCTCGGGCCCTTTGGATATTACGATGTCTCCAATAAATATCAATATCTACAGAGGGTCTATTATCTCTGTGAGCCCATCTGTGTACCGGAGCTTGACCTATTTCCTAGTCATTCTTACTGCATTCTGTGTACCAGGATAAATCAGGATAAAGACTCTCACGTTTCTTAGGTATCGGTACCTCCTGTTCATATCCATTCCCAGTACGGAACGGATTCGTATCTTCTGCATTGTACTGCGGGTTACGATCGACCAAACTGTGACGATCCTCTCTCCTCCTCACCTCAGGGGATTGATCCCTATCATCTCTATGTCTGCTGTAAACATAGTCAGTTCTCCCCCTTTCTCTTTCCCCCTCTCTCTCCCTGTCTCTCTCTCGACGGGGGGACACATCACGTGCAGAACGTCGATCATCACGACGAACAGAGCGCCCACGGCGGTCGTCATCACCGCTACCGTCAGAACCACCACGATCACACTCAGTGGTCCGAACACGCCGGGCACCCTCCTTTCGATCCAAGCCACGTTTGCGAAACAACTCCCACAAACGAGCGGTAGTCTCACCATCAATGTCCTCCCTCCGCACACCATCAGCCAGAAGACCAGAAAAAATATCACGTCTAGTAAGTTTATTTTCACCAGGAGTACGAGTGTCAGGCCGGGACTGACGTTCAGGTTTAAACCACTCACCCAACTCACCGAGTTGGCGCACCGATTCCAAAACCGTAGATAATACGTTACCAGTCTGATTAATCAATAAAGTCATCATGACCTGCTTATAGGCAACAGGGGAAGATCGAATGATACGGTTCCGCACAGAAGATGTCAATGAACCATCAAGCAACCTGTCAGCAGTACCCAGAAAAATTGCCGTTTTCATCACCTCCTCTTTGAGACGTTGAGCAGCATCACGCAAAGTATACCATGGCTTGTCATTCACAGGCCAGTCAGATTCAGTAGGATATTTTAGATTACAACCCTCAGTCGCCAATTGGAGTAAAGAAATCTGACCAACACCATTATAGTTACGAAAATGATCCTGCACAGTAGAATCCAAACTCAAGGAACAGAACTTTAAACAATCGCCAGTATCCAACATAATACCAGCAGCGCCCAGTTCATAAAGGCGCACCATCCATGTGAGCAAGGACTCACCAGCTCGCTGCCGAAATCGCTGCAAAATATCACTAATTTCCTGCTGAGTAAAGTCTTCTAAACAGTCCAAAGAAATACCCTGCGGAGCATTGGGAGACTGCTGCAACTTCCGACGGAAAACTGGATGCGCAGAAACCGCGGGACGAGCATCACAAGGAGCCTGATCAGTACTCGTAGAGGGACAATCAGTGTAAGAAGCATTGATCCCACTCGAAGAACGAGCGTAATCACGGGGTGCACCATCAAAGGTGCGAGAAGCAGACTTACAATCATGGCGGGAGCGAGAAGACTCGCGCTTGGCAGACTCCTCACCCGAGGAACAAGAATCAGTCGAGTTCCAGATATTACCATCCCATTCATCAGGATTCCAATCCAGCCCGGCTGTCGCCACGACCAGACGCACCTTTCGCGTCGAAACCCGACCGCGCCTGTTCTTGTATTTATAACGAGCAATTCGCACAGCCGCCCGTTCGGCAATAGTTTGGTAAGTCTCAAGTTTATCAGCAAGCAACTTATTTTGCCACCGCAACAAAGTATGAGAATTCTGAATCTCAACAAAGTGCGCTTCCACATCTTTAAGAGATATCTGTAGCTTCAACAGTCTCTCATGCAGAATCCTGTATGCAGACAAAAGAATCCAACCTCTGCGCCCCAAAATGGGAATCTCCTCACCCTTCGATACGGGTGCCTTCTGCAAACAAGCAATCACATCAGCCGGCTCTGCCAGCTCCAAAGAAGAATTCCAATTCTCACTCAAACCAGTAGAATCAGCCCACTCACGGGCCAAGGCTTCATAAGGCGTTGAATCCCATCCGGGAATATCAACGGGCAACTTAAAAGTAGATTTAGACCTTCTAGAAAACATCGTGAAAAAGGAAAAAGAAGAAAAGAAGAGAAAGAAAAGAAGGAAGAAAAATAAAAACTATACACACAAATATACAAAAATAAAATGCAAACAAAACCACGCACGCGCCGAAAGCAAACACAAGACAACCACAACGCACACAGGTTTCGTAAACGGTTCGTGACGCCAAATGTTCTGCTTGGGTTTTCGGATCAGATAGAACCCGCTCAGCAGAGCCTCTCTAACCCAAACCAGAACGTTACCCCCTCCCTAGGGCCTATTCACACCTAAATAACCACATATATGTACCACCTAAGGACAGGGAATTCCTACTATATATACCAAGACCTACAAGTCACAGCCTTGCGGTCCCAAACGGACCCAGGACTTCCTGCCCAGACGGCAGCCACAGACTTCCTGCCCAGACGGCAGTCACAGCCTCGCGGTCCCAAATGGACCCAGGACTTCCTGCCCAGACGGCAGCCACAGCCTCGCGGTCCCAAATGGACCCAGGACTTCCTGCCCAGACGGCAGCCACAGCCTCGCGGTCCCAAACGGACCCAGGACTTCCTGCCCAGACGGCAGCCACAGCCTCGCGGTCCCAAACGGACCCAGGACTTCCTGCCCAGACGGCAGCCACAGCCTCGCGGTCCCAAACGGACCCAGGACTTCCTGCCCAGACGGCAGCCTTAGACAAGTCACAGCCTCGCGGTCCCAAACGGACCCAGGACTTCCTGCCCAGACGGCAGCCACAGACTTCCTGCCCAGACGGCAGTCACAGCCTCGCGGTCCCAAACGGACCCAGGACTTCCTGCCCAGACGGCAGCCTTAACACGAGTTCATCCTATAATTACCACGACATACAACAAGGGAATCAGTGTTACTATATATCAGATCACACAAAGACAGCTAGTTGAGCACAACTTGTTCCCCAGTTCGAAGGGCTCCTTTCTCCCTTATTCAGTTACCACCTACCTGATCAGGATTAACATCTGTCCATGTCAAGTCACAGCTGACTAGAAGAATAGGTTACCCTCTTACACAAGAACACGTAGCACATATTGCTTTACTACTTTATTTAGTTATTACATACACACTCACGGAACATAATACATATCACATAACCTGCAAAGAAAAGTGAAAGATTGAGTTGTACACTCTAATAGTAAGGGGTTGACATCACCTCGGTCGTATGTAGCCTGCACTCAATGGTCATCTAGGTTCCCTTCTCGTCTGTGCCTCGGCTTCGCCTGGAAGTCACACCTCCGCAATCACGGGTTTACTCTCGTCTCCCTCTCCGAGTCACTGGGACCTCTTCCTCATCGGCTACTCTCTTCTCTTTGGAATATCTATTTCTCGGTTTTTCTCCACCTCCAAGTTTGTCATCTGTCTTCCCTGGAATAAGTAGCAGCTTTACTACTAACGGCCAGGTGCCGCCCATGGACTAGAAGCAAGTGCCAGTATCTGCCTCAAACTTTTACTAATATAGACATGCATTTCCTCATGGAAAATTCCAGCCCGTAACCTGCCGCCCACCAAATTCTTGTACCTCCCCGTGCCAAGGACACGTTCCCAGCCGGCCGGCCTGATGTAGTGTCTTCGGCATGAAGAAAAATACAATCCTTCGATAAGGGCCGGCCTGAACCGGTTCTCTCCAAGCGAATAACACCTCCTAACTAAAACACTGCCTATGACCTAGAAACATCCCGAGCTGCCAGAGCAGGAGGAAAGATGGAGTCTCTCCCGTTTAAGGCCTACCAGGCCTGAATTCAGCACGGCTCCATGAAATACCCTCACTACAGAACAGATTACCCCTAATGCTAACGAATCTATCCCCTAGGATGTATATGCAAACCCTGATCTATGGGGAAGAACACAGGATCATGTCGAAGTGCCTAATAAATAGGCTCTATACACTACTCTAACCCTTAGACTTGAATGGGAAGAGACTGAAGTCACCTAAATCACCCTTCAACACAATAAGACCGGAAAAATCGAGCAGTACAGTATGTAACACTGTTTCAGGGGAAAAATCCCACATGTAGTGCAAAGTGTATGCTTAGGACCCTTTCCAATGCCAGGACATACTTGGATAGTGCAACTATATACACCACACCTCAGTGAGCATCTCCCTAGAATCTGTAGCAAAAGCTAGGGAGATGCTCACTGAGATTAGAAATATATATAGACAATGAACGCAGTATATTTTACAACATCGAGGTAACGAGGTGATAGGGGCTGTGAAAAACATCTACACAAGCTATGACTATTATTCTACAAACAATAAGTGCTATAATGGGGCAGTGCCCGACTAAATGGAATGAAATACTGTTTAGGTTAATAAGAAAAACCTACCAAACAGAAGCAGTGTTTCCTCATTCTACTTCACCGGGCAAATATTAAATATTAAGCAAAAGACACACTATTGATGGACGGAATGCAGAACAAATCAAAACATTCACCCCCAGTCAAGAGATCTGGGTTAAATCCATCATTCTTTTGCTCACCATGCCACCCCAGTTTAGACCTGGTCATATGCAAATCAGTCTTGACCCTGTGCCTCATGGGAACAGTCCAACCGAAACTGCCAAGCCAGGTCCTCCCTGGACCGGAAACAAGCATCCTAGGACCGGTTTCTGGGTTTCACCCCTCTTCAGACAGAATAGCTTGATTCCAGTGGCACAGGGTCAAGACATTTGCATATGGCTGGGTTCAAATTGGAACAGCATGGTGAGCAAAAAAACGATGGATTTAGGCCCAGATCTCTGTACTGGGGTGAATGTATGACATTGTTCTGCATTCTGTCCATCAACTGCTGTTTTTGCAAATATTAAATATGTTCACAGATGCGTATTGTACCAAATGTTCAACAATGTCAGCCATGGAGAATTGTCATTGCTAGCCATTACATGTCTATACATGGTATGACTTCAATAGCAGTATCAGCAGAAGTATTGAAACAGATTCAGAAGATCATTGAGCTTCACCTGCAGTTGATATAGGGATGAAACTTAAAGGGAATATAGACACAATATCTGAAATAGTTCTTATTGATAATAAAAGTTGTGCAGCATTATTGGCTATTTGTCAAAGATATGCTGTGACTCCACAAGATCATAAAGATGAAAAGTTACTGAAAATAAAATCTCAAGTCGATGCTTCCCTTGGGTGAGATACCTTAAGGGCAATACTGCAGAGTTCCCAGTTAAAAACAGGGCAGAGAATGAGAGTCCACCAAACGATACAAAGCCAGAGCTGCAAAGATTCTGGGGAGAGAATGTGAAGTTCCTTAGTGGATTTAAAAATAACCCACAACTTTATTATGAAGTAGAAGACCAGGGGACATAACCTAAGAGAGAGGAGGGGATTATGGATCTAGAGAGATGTCAGTTCACTGATGAGCTCTTTTCCCATTCTTCACAGGATCAGGTAGAGAAGAAGGTGAGAAGATAGAGGTGAACACAAGGAGATGATGGCTGGAGCACTGAAACTTTTCAGACACTCACCACCAGTCACAGATCTGGGTTGAATCCATCATCATTTTTTAGCTCACTTAGCTACTACAGTTCAGATCCAGCTATATGCAAATTAGTCTTGACCATGTTCCTTATGGGAACAGTCCAGTCAGAACTGCCAAGCCAGGTCTTCCCTGAACCAGAAACAAGCATCCCGGTACCAGTTTTGGGCAGTGGCGGTGCGTCCATTGGGGGCGCTGGGGCGTTGCCCCACTAATGCCACGGAATTCAAATTCTTTGTTCTACTTCTCCGATGCTAATTCCAATCAGGACTCCTGATTGGAATTAGCTTCGGAGAAGTAGAACGAGGGACACTAAAGGGGGTGGGAGGGGCCGGGGCTATAGCAGCAGTGACAGCAGCACACTACACTCACAGCAATAGTGCGCATGTTCTTTTTTGGGCTGATCATTTTTACGATCAACCCGTACATGCGCACTAGCCTTCCCCTTAAGAGACCGAGGGTTGCTTCATGCCGCAGCCCCTGGTCTCCTAATGGGCAGGGAGTATCTCGGCAGTCAACCAATCCTGGCGCTGCTGGAGCAGCGTCAGTAGAGGGGTTGGCAGGGACGTCGCGGCTGTTCCTGTTTGTTGAAGAGCGCGCACGGGACCCCAGCCCAGGAGCAGTCGAGCAGAGGCGGCGCGGACTGGTAAGTTTGCTTTTATTACATTTTAATTTTAAACTTCCCCGGCCCCCAACCTACCAACCTCCCCCCCCCTTCCCCTCCCCCGCGAGTATTGCTAATGTGGCCGGGGTCAGGAAAGCAGCGGATGGCGTGAGTGATCAGCTCGAGTTCGTTACCAATGTTGAAGGCTGAATATGCATGTGGAAAGCGAGAACAAGGCCAGTTAGAATTATTGCTAGTTATGGCTATATCCACTTAGATGGGCTCGTACCAACCACAATTGGGTGTTGATGTAATGGATAAAAGCAAGGCTAGCTATTCACAATGATTAGAAATGGCAAGAACTGCTATATAAAACGTTATATAAATGTGAATGTGCAGCTGCAGGCCCGGATACTAGATTGTTCAGGCAGCAAATGGCCATGCAGTCGAGTTCTAAACGTGTCTTCACTACATGGCCAAATGCTGCGATCCTGGGCAAATCCCTTATCTTCCAGTTCGTCTTAGGTAAGCCATGCTACTTGCTTGCGCGGTGCTGGATGAACACACCACCCCCTCCCCATTCTGAATACGTAAAACAGAGCCCCATTGCATATCAGTTTGAAAAGAGACAATCGTATTACCCGCATTTCAATAGGATCTCCTTACACTACAGGACAAAACAGGCCCGGGAGACTGTGGGGGGTGCGGCACAATGACTGTGTTTACTGTAAGCACGCACCTACTAAATGCACACAAACATTGAACTCTGCAGAAAGCACCTCAAACGTTCATAATAACGCCCATTCTTCACTGCCGCATAATGGATGTACACAATGGGTGCTTTACTGGCCCATACATAGATTGTGTCTGAGCACGCACAAGTTCATATGCAGATATTTGTTGCTTCAGGTTATGTGACTCTAATTACAAGCGAGTCTGAAAATTTGAACTTTTCAGAGGTTTCCAGACATGAGGAAAACTGGTTAAAGGTAACCGGCAGACCACGGAAACAACCGTGATTCTGCTGGGATTAGGAATAGAGAAGTGGACATCTGCTAATGGCGGCCGCTGTCTGAACGGTATGGATGCCATGGGTGTGAGGAAGTTAAGTGTACGAATCGGAGAGCTTATTAGTTCAGTTTCTTGGGCGAGTGGAATGAAAACAGCACTGCACAGTTACACAAACCAGTGCACGCAAGGACTTGATCTAAAATACCACACAGACAATTATTAAAATAATTAACATGGTGTTGTCACACGGTTTGTTTTCCCTCAATGATTCTGGTGTTTGCAGATTATTGTATTTTATGGGGTGGGATGTGCAGCCTTGGTAAGGACCTGGCTGTGTGATGTCACTTGTAGTGAAATGTTCTGCGAGGAGCTTAGATGGCATGGAGTCTCATAAATGAGCATTTTAGTGTTTCTTTCCTGGTTGGTAAATTCATTTATTTCGTTCATGAATATGTTTATTTCTGTTTTTTCTGCTCTCTTCATAATCTATTCATTTTGCATGCATACTACTTTATCGTTGCATCCATGCTGGGTGGTGTTCGTGGGTCACATTATCACTGCCTAGGGGCTTGTTCTCTGCATATGTTGCCTGTTTTCAGGGTGTCAATCGCCCCAATCCCTTTTGTTGTTACCCACTGTGGCCAATTACCTCACATGTGCATGAATTGTGAGCCTGTCCAATACTGTGTGCGCTTCGGTGGTCACGGTACCATCTCTGTGCAGTGTTTGCCATTTTCACCCAGAGTTTTTTCAGATATTACACAACAGCTTAATCAGCATCTGAATACTGATAGCCTGTGTTAGTTGAGCTCTGGGGATAGTCATAGTAATTACAAAAAAGGCGAGAAGGACCCTCGAACCCACCTTATGGCAGTCAGGCTCACTCGCTAGGCTCACTCGCCACCGTGCACTCACCCCAAACTTTTACGCCTCACTACTTTCAAATGTCACCAGCCGCCACTGGTTTTCGGGTAATACCCATCATCCGCCAGGTTCGCTTGAATCCAGGGGCAAAGTGAGCAAGGAACCCACATCTGGGCATACCCTACCAACTTAGGGCAACAAAGCAAACTCAAGGAGATGATGGACAGAGCACTGAAACTTTTCAGACAGTCACCCCCAGTCACAGATCTGGGTTGAATTCATCATCATTTTTCAGCTCACTTTGCTACCCCAGTTCAGATCCAGCTATATGCAAACCAGTCTTGAACCTGTTCCTTATGGGAACAGTCCAGCCGAACTTCCAAGCCAGGTCTTCCCTGGACCAGAAACAAGCACCCTGGGACCAGTTTCTGGGTAGCACCCCTCATCAGCCAGGCTTGCTTGAATCCAGTGGCAAAGTGAGCAAGAGACCCATGTCTGGGCATGCTCTGTCAACTTAGGGCGAACAAGCAAACACAAGGAGATGATGGACGGAGCACTGAAAGTTTTCAGACACTCACCCCCAGTCACAAATCTGGGTTGAATCTATCATCGTTTTTTAGCTCACTTCGCCACCACAGTTCAGACCCAGCTATATACAAATGAGTCTTGACCCTGTTCCTAGATAGAGATGAAAGTGGCCATTCTTCCCTGGTTTCTGGATAAGGGGCCAGCCTATGAGCAGGGAAGAGGAGACAGTCGGGGACAGGTCCCTCAAAACCACCTTTTTCAGAAAAACCAAAAGTAGCAG
This sequence comes from Triturus cristatus, assembly GCF_964204655.1. NCBI lineage: Eukaryota > Metazoa > Chordata > Amphibia > Caudata > Salamandridae > Triturus > Triturus cristatus. Next base: position 503,282,859 of record NC_140592.1, on the reverse strand, counting down.
TAAGGAAACTGGGTGCCTCAGGGAAAACGAGTTGTGATGAGAAAAGAGCATTGGTGGTGGCTGTACTAGACAGTGTGGCGGGGATAACCATAACCCATGAGAAACTGAAACCTTTCCTGAATGTGGAACAGACTGATGATTTTGTACAAATAGAAATAGATGTGCATTTAAATATTTAAATGAACCAGATTTAATACACAGGGTTCAAATACAAATTGAAGCAGATAAAGAAGAAACAATGTCAGTGATTCTTTGGGAAAAGGAATTGATTCTTGTTTAGCTGTCCTAGCACAAGAGGATAGGCCCACAAGTAATTATTGAGGCTCCATTGGGGCAGGAAGTTATAACTGGAAATCTTTTCTTGCTTATACACCAGCCACCTAAGGACTGGTGTGTTACAAAGTGGGCATTACCCAAACATCAACAATAGCCACAGTGCCCAACTCTGATAATCAGGAATAAACCAGCATCCGAAGCAAATGTTCCCTATTGTAAATCTCCATTGAAGTATAAGAATGAAACTGAAAAATATTTTGTAATCAAAATGCTATGACGTGGTACATGAGTTTATTTTATAGTAACAAAGTGTTATATTTGTTTGAATTTTTAGAAAAAGGTTATTCAGCCACTGGCCTCATCTCCAACCACCGGCTTAAATGCATTTTCGTTGGAAACTATAAAGCAACATGTAGATACCAAAGAGAAAAGAAAAAAAAAATGCAAGACTTTAATTGTTTTAAAGCTGTCACAAATAGATCTGCTGCAGAAGCTTGCAAAACATTAGAGAAATAGATGCAGAAAGTATATGAGAAACATATGAGGCAATAGATACTGATTTTAAGATGATGGTAGAGAAGATCTATTCAATTTCAGAAATTATTTTAATTGCTTTAGATGCAGCAAAAAGCACATTAAAAAGTATAGATAAAAGCAGGAACACCTTAAAGAACATTTTAAAACCATATTTACTTTGCAGACGTCCTTACAAGAACTAAAATCGTATAGAGTTCTATGAAACCTCATGAACAAAACTGCAATATTTCATATGTATAATCTAAGTGATCATCAAAAAATGCTAGGTAAGTGAGATTTGGTGTACAGTTCAATTTCAGTACGAGAGTTACAATTCTTACCTTATACTCCTTATGAAACATCTAGTAGTTCATTGTTAATATATAGATATATTACAATACCTATAAATGTATTTTAAGTAGGAGGATATTTCATCAAGAAAGATGTTGGATGGTACACACAACTAGTACATTTAGTTTTAAAATAAACATGGGAAATTCCATATGCAATGCATTGTTTACTTGAAGAAAAATATATTTTTAAATGCAAAAGAAAGTTCAAGTCTATTAGCAATTTCACTTATATGGAAACAAATCATTGAAATCAAAATAACTACAGCTCACAAAATTTGAAGATAAAAAATATCACAGCAAGTGAACAAGCAGGAAAAAAATGTACTCTTACATTGTGGGTGTCAGAACAAATTGTTGCTCACATAAAGAAGGAATTGCATATTTAGTAACTGTGAATGAGCCAATTAGATGTTGTGTACATTACCCCTGAGCCTGTCAACCCCTTGTGAGCACTTGGCTTCCCACCAGTCCGGAAGATCCCTCATGCAGCACTCTTTTTAGATTTCAAAGGGCTTGTAAAAGCATGGGAACAGCCACTAAGAGCACCCACATTGCATTCTGGTAGAGCAAAACCCCACCACCCCAAAACCCTCAAGCACTTTCGGATTAATATATCACTGCCTTATCATATGGCTTTTGACACACCAAAGGACCAGGGATGAGAGGGGACAGGGATTAGGGATCATTTTTTACCTCCTTTGTTGTTTAATGTTTTTCTACAAACGCAAAAACATCTGTGCTGTATGTCTAAGCAATACTGTAATACCCCAATGCCTGTAGGATACATTAAGGGGAAGCCAGAGTTAGGTGATGATAACTATGGCTATGGCCTTGAATAGAAGCCCTGATTATAGGATGTGGAATACTCATCGTCTACAAAACAAATCTATTGTGTATCTACTGCGTCTATATGAAAAGTAATCAAATATGTTTGCAAAATAAGAAAATGTTGTATACACTACACCTGCCAGCACAAGATGTGATAACTACACTCCTTTAGCCAAATATTACCATACTGTTGTATCCAAATCTTAATAAATTGATGAGCATATTTGCATTGTTATAAAAATAAGATTTAGGGCATGATTGATGCCTTGGTGGATGGTACTCCCTCCGACATGGGTCATGGAGGCATGTAGGCTAATATCTCCACCAACCTGATGGATTACCAGCCGGCAAATTTTTAGATGACTGCCAGCCCATCAGTCATGTCTGTACTTTGAAAGGCACCACATTTGCAGCTTTCCCCCCCAAAAAAATTGTATAGACTTCCAGAATTTTAAAATCACAGAACAAAATATGAAACTACATCAACGTGTTCATAACAAATCAACACATGAATTCATTACTCAGCTTTGATAGTTAACATCAGAGAGCTTGAAGAGAAAAATGTGCTATTTGGGCAATGCTTACAGATTAGAAGAAATTGCTTTGACCATCTTGATCTTGAATCACTCTACCAAAAAATACACTACCAAATAATATTGTCACTTTTAGAATGGCACTCCAAGGAACAAAACCACAAAATTACCTGTGTCGCTACATAAAATTCTCTCCCGTAGTTAACCAAATGAAAATCAATCAGCTTCAGAATATTTGGATAAATGGCAAGAATAACTCTGAAAATAGCAGCGGGCCGTGCAGGTATGAGCGGTGGGGACGAGGGAAAATAAATTATTTATTTAATTTTTCCTTCTGGTTGTCTGTCAAATCCCCCCCGCCCCACCAAACACGGCCCCACACTCTTACATGCACGGGCCGCTGCTGTCTGAAAACAATGTTTGCCTTCAAACGAGGGAAAACCGTTTGGGGCAGGCCAGTTCAAACAAGGCCTAAAAGACTAGAAAAACCGACCAATCAACACACTCAGTGAGGTCTGCAACTAGCCTTAGCCACATGGGTGTGCAGTTAATGAAGTAACACAACATAATCAAAAACATATTGACACAGGGTTATGTACCCTGTGGGAACAATAAAAATTCACAAACTGTAATTACGAGAAGTTGATCAATCTATTGACTTTCCCATGAGGCTTAATATATGTGGATGTGATCATGAGAAAGATAAAAACCAAAATAAAAATCAAATAATGAAACACAAGAGCAGCATGTCATATTGAAACTTAACAATATAATAGGCAAGCAACATACCAAAAGGTTATAGCTTGAACACATATTGCAAAAAAATAATGTATGCTAACATAGTATATGACCCAATTCTTATTGAAAAAAGAACAATGATGGGTTATTGCTTACATAAACTTAGAAAATGGACTCAGCCTTGAATTTTCTTAGAGGAAATATCATATTGATAAACGGATTCACGTGTGATGAGATGAATATCCAGTTCTTTCACTAGCACAACTACAGACATATTTACACTTGACATAAATAAAACAAATTGATTTGTCAGTCTGTTGTTACAAGTAGCAAGCACAGCTAGAAACTGTACCAAGAAAGACTAAACCCTGTGATGACAGATCCTTATCGAGACTACACTTCCCAAGATTCACTTGATTGAAAAAACTAAAAGAATTGTGACACCACTTATTGTAAAGCAGATTCATGATAATAATGTGAGTCAATTAGCAGGATCCCTTTGCTGTTAAGTCTACATTTCCCTAGCTGCAGAAGGATAAATAACTAAAGTCTTACAACACGGTGTATAATAAACAGATACACAATAATAATTGTGATTTGCCAGTTAGAAAGAAACCTTACCTGGTACGCCCACAACTGTGATTGTAAAAAAGACTATAAGACTAGTATCTAACAAGTAAAGAATATAAAGAAAGTTACCAAAGCCTGTTGATGGTAGTTTTCAATTCAAACTAAGGTCTGATTGCGATCTTGGCAGATGGGTTACTCCGTCACAACAGTGATGTGTAAACCATCTGCCGAAATTTTAATCCCATAGTTTATAATGAGATTTATGTTTCAGTGGGCAGGATATCTGTCATCATAATGACGGAGTAACCCGTCCGCTAAGATCACTAATCAGTCCCTTAATTTCCCAATATCCATAAAGACTGTAACAATGAAAGATATGTGACACTATGTATGTACCACAACACATATAGCAAAGGAAGGTCACACAAATGCTATACGGAGGAAGAGAGGGAAGCCTAGGGTTCTTCCTCCCACCTTAAACAAATATCACAATGAGGTATCCTCAGTGAAAGAGAGGAGATTAGTTGTCACAAGTCCACAACCTTTTTTGGTTTTTTGTTCGATTGTCAGACACCCTATTGGTTTCATGCTTCATCAACAGATATTATTCTGGTCCCTAAAAGCAGGATGGGCTCCACCATATTCCAGAGAGTACTTTGGGTAATTTTGTGCTGAGTTCTCTACAAAAAAGATATCTCAATACATCTAGGTATCCCTTTAGTCTTGGTTTTCCTGATATGATTAAAAAAAGTAAGGGAGGGGTGCCTGGGGAAATAATGGTCCTACAACCTAAATAAAAGTAAACATATGTATGTATTGTAACCAGATACACACAATCATCTAGCCACTTGCAGCTTTCAGTATCATGTTATGATGCAATCAAATCAAGATAACCTTTGAAGCACCAACACATATAGTGCAATGGAGGACTCCCATGGTTGATAAAAAGCCAACCAAAGTAACAAATAATGAAAAAGGCAGAAGAGGAGCATGATGCATGACAAAAAGATTAAAGATGGAGTAATAAGTAGGGATAAAGAAAAAATGCAGGTTCCTATAAAAGCACATGGAAATATTACCTCATTTGTCACTATATATAAGCTTTTTCCACTTTAGTACTAGCAGTTGTTTATTCGATCAATTTAGGACCTTAAAACACAGTTCCACATAAAACACTAATAAATACAATGCACAATATAAAAAAAAAGATATCATAAAGTGTTAAAATGAAACATTGATTTTAATACAAAATTATTCTCCAACCTCTACTGAAATAGTAACATCTATTTGAGTTACTATTGTAGAATATGCATCTATCTCCCTGATCAATATTTATTTAAAAGAAAAGACAGTACAGTTTACATGGGCACTGTAGCAGAATTTATACATATAATCAGTTTATAATGCAATGAAAAACTTACCCATCGTAAAAGTGCAGGTGTTTACGTTCATAAGCATCATGACAGCAATAAAAGGATTAATGGTTTCCAACTATTTCTCCAAGTGTATCTTAAAGATCCGAATTTTTTTAGGGAGAAAAGCAGTGCTTACTTTAAACCGGTGTTTTCTGGTGCACAACACCGGCACTTAATCATCAACACTGGCGCTTTTCATGAGTACCAGTTAAGGACACATTAGTTTACAGGGAGATTAAGTGACTTCCCAGAATCACAGGATGTTGAGCCAACGCCGAGATTCAAACCTACTTCCCAGCTCCGAAGTTGGCAGCTCTGGCCATTGCGCCACACACTTTCCCCAGTATCATGGTTAGTGGTTGGTTCTGTTTTAGGCAGCGCTAACAGGAGAAATGGGTTGGTGCAAGCTGCCTCCTGAGGAAAGCTCCGGCACTTTTTTGTTTACAAATTAACCACTGTAGAAAAGCAGTACCTGTGACCTCCCCGAATTCCTGAAACAGCAAATAAAGCGTACAGAAATTGATGATGACAATCTGAAAACTGACTATTATGGAAAGTGCATGTGCTTACATTCAACAGCTATCAAAGGGATGTTGTTTTGTGCCTAATGCTCTACATTTAATGCACCAATTATACAGTAAATACCTTGATACTGAAAACACAACCGACTCGGTATTTTCAGAGCCTAATATGCAAATAGCATCTGTGAGTCATTCTGTAGAAAGTAACCGGCAAACTGGGAATACCCATTTCCTATTGGTTTTCGCATCGCCAGGCCAGGAAAACATAAAATGCTCCACAGATTCAATGCTAAAATTACAAGCCGTACAGGATGGCATTGTGGAGCTCATCCGCCACTTATCTCTAACTCTATTCACTGGTAGGATCCCATATCGAAATTGTAGAAAAACAAATATAGGTAATAGGTAATTGTATCTAATCCTCCTGCAAGTGCTTTCTTTTTTTGTCAATTGCACCCTCTCTGTCATATTTGTTAATTGTGCAACTTGTGTTCGTAAGTTAGGTATTTGTTCCCCATCTACCCAATAGTATATTTAAGTTCTTTTACACTTTTATTGCACTCACACTCCTTCGTCGTGTTAAATGTTGTACCTCCCCGTGTTGCTCTGGTCTTCGAGACCATGGTCCCTCCATCAGCAAGGGGGGGGGGGGACTATAACGATTTGCATAGAGTACCTGAGGGATATAAGCAGTGTTATTAATATTACATTCAGCTGTGCTGCCCTGCGTTTGCCTCATGTCATTCTCAGTCCTAGCCGTCTCAGTTTCCTGAATATCATCTGAGAATCACCCCTCCCTGTTAGTCCTTATTTTGTCTGAGGTCTGCTTAGATGTTTTAGTAGTTTTTATGCCCTTTTTTCAATATACCAGCAATTTTCAGCCCAGTTTCAGGACAGTTAGTCTGCTTCTCCTAGTTAAGGATTGTTTCCACTACTTTGATAAGATTATCAATCTGATCGATGGTGCAGTTCCCTGCAGCACATTGGGCAGCCCTTTTACTGTACCATACAAGCTGCTTTGAGCTTCCCTTTTCCGCATATTTTCACAGTTAAGAATTAATCACACTAATAAATTAATCCAACCAGCTCAATCAATCAGTGAATCAGTTAAGCTAACCTAATGGTTAATTATTTGTATGGTCCAGTGGCCTTTGGCTCAACAATTAGCAGCAACATCATTACTTTGGGCATATGTGAGACCTTACCAAATCAGTGACCTCATGAAGTCTGCCAGCACCTGTTTCCAATGTTGTATCCAGTGGCGCAGCATGATTTTGGTTCCTCTCTTTTATGTTTGACCAGGCCACATATACATACTTACACATCACCTCATGTATTCATGTGACTTAATATCATTAACATGATTTGGTGCACATAACAGCTACAGAAAGTGCATTTACGGTGTAATCTTGACATTTATACAAGTGTACATACTAATGTTTTCATTACAGTAACATTGAATTGCAGTTCCCATGTATATTTGCATTTGTGTTTTGAATAATGTTGTTGACTCCTATACAATTGTGTATTCATTCGAATAGTACTCTGCATCTTTATTGTAACTGTATATGGAGCCATAATCATGCATTTGAACGTGCATTGAAATGTTTGCTATGTTAACTTGACGAAAGGCCCTAGGACTATGCATTTGGATTTCTTAATGTTTAACCTTCAACAAAAAGCTTGTTTTGGTTGCAATATTTTTTTCTCCTCTGCAGGTGCAGTCATATGATCACATTAATAGGGATGTATGTCGTTACAACGCACACTTTTACAACGCATGCACTTACAACGCATTTTTTACAACGCAACATCCACTACAACGCATTCCATTACATAGCATGACACTACAACGCATGTTTAAAAACTACCTTTACAACGCATTCCATTACATCGCATACTACCTTTACAACGCATACCATTACAACGCATAGTATAGGGGTAAAAGTTACTATTCTAACTCCAGGGGGTGCAACAGTAGGGTAAGTGTTGGATTGCGTTGTAATGGTATGCGTTGTAAAGGTAGTATGCGATGTAATGGAATGCGTTGTAAAGGTAGTTTTTAAACATGCGTTGTAGTGTCATGCTATGTAATGGAATGCGTTGTAGTGGATGTTGCGTTGTAAAAATTTTGTTGTAAGTGTAGTGCGTTGTAACAGTTGCGTTGTAAAGGTTGTTCACCCATTAATAGAGAAAGGCACATTATGTGTGAAAGTTAGGGAGGTTCGGGAGGAGTACTTTTGGCAAGGACGAGAAACCTTAACGAACAAAGGCAGGACCACTGGCTGTGCGGAGTTGGGAGACAGGAGGAATCCAAGGACGTTCTGGTCTGCGGACCAACGGAAAGATTTACTGTGTGAAGGTGGAAAGTAATGAGGCATGTGATATGGGATTCTCGAAATTTCTTTTGTGGGATTTAATTGGTGATCACACTTCAGCTTTAGTTCATATTTTCTTTCGGCTTAGAGGGGTACAGACCTCTTTAAAATATCCCTGTTGTGTGGATCTATGCTACACAATACTCTATATTTTACTGGATCTGATTAGGGATTTCCCCAAATCAGTGCTTTTAGTTCAGGCTTAGTTTAGGAGATTTAGATTTCCTCATGCATCATAGGCAAAGGGACCACAAATCTTATACTGGTCATCAAATTGTATTCTTTATTTTCTGCATTGTTATCACCAAATTCCTTGTATGATTCATGTTATTGAGGCTAAACTTTGTTAGATAATTTGGCCTGCTGGCAGTGATTCTGTACTTTTACAATATATTCTTAAGATGTGTGTACATCAGTCTGGCTTTGAATTTGTAATAAATCCATACTTAATCTCATTTGTTGACTTTGGGTCCTCATTGTATGTCCTAATTGGTTACACTGTAAATTAAACTTGTGGATGACGTTAACTCCCTTTTATTCCTTAGGCATTTAAAAAGGTCTGTTGCAGGGAAATTTGAATCAAGAGCTTGGTGTTCTAGCACCAGCAATACCAGTTGTCAGAAGGGGTAGCCATGCTCTGCTTCTTCCTGGCTCTAACAGGCCTGTCTTGGCATGCGCGCAGACTAGACCCACAAGCATCCCATGGCATGGTGAGCAAATGCACTGAAAAGCTCTTGTGGAGATGAGTCCCTCTTCCTAGGCTACTGTTGTATGAAGGGGCTTGCAGTCCCCCTGAGTGATGGGAAAGATGCAGGCAAAGATGCAGAAATTAGGCATTCCCACTTATAATGATGATCTAGAGAAGCATATGCACATTGTTCCTTCAATTTCCTACCCTCTTAGGAGGCTATGAATCTGATTTATATATTTGCAGAGAGAATATTTTGTCGCATCAGCGACAGAGTTCTCTCAATCCACTATAGTGGTCCCCCTGCTGCATTCACATGGGGGCAGACCTTATGGTTAAACGCTCCAGAGACTAATCTGTCTCTGCCATGATTAGTCCCTTCTGACAGGGTTTTGTGAGAAATGTTACATGTCCGCTCACCCAATTTAGATGGGTGCACATGTAGTCATTGTTTACTGTTCCTTACCGCCATGTAAACCCTGGCAGTAAGGAACAATAAAAACATTGTAATGCTCCCTCAGTCATGAGAGGAAGGTAGCATTACTCTACTCCTTTTAAAATAGAATATCTCATTTCGGGATATTTGTTTGGAAAAGAAGAAAAGAATACTGTTTGCTACAGGGCTGGGTCCTTTTGATGCAGCCCTGTAGCAAACAGTAACATGCATTGACAGGAACTGCCAATGGAGGCTCCTGCCAATGCCTTTATAAATGATTGGCAGTTTGGTGGTCATTTATAAATCCGGCCGGCGGAGTAGTCTCAGCCTGGCAGACGTAAAGTCCTCCGCCGGGCCAAAGGAGGATACTCCGTCTGCCAGAAAATAAATCAGGCCCTATATTAGGCTCTGCAAATGCAGCATGCTTTTCCTTTTCTTCCTCCTAGAACATACAAAAACAATTAACATTGTAAAATACAGACATTGCGGGCCCGATTCACAGAACTAACTTAAGACAAAATCCTAAACTTACTACCATTTTGGTATTCACAGAAGGCACTTACTCATTTTGGTATTCACAGAAGGCACTTACTCATTTCGGTATTCACAGAACTTAGGAGTCCTAACTTTAGGACTCCTAAATGCCTTCTGTGAATACCGAAAGCAGAAAATTACGATTTTTCTCAGTTTAGTAATAGTATAGTTAGGACTCCTCACTTTAGGACTCCTAAATGCCTTCTGTGAATACCGAAAGTCTTAAAATTAGGATTTTTCTCAATTTAGTAGTCCTAAAGTTAGGAGTCCTAACTTTAGGACTCCTAAATGCCTTCTGTGAATACCGAAAGCCATAAAATTACGATTTTTCTCAGTTTAGTAATAGTATAGTTAGGACTCCTCACTTTAGGACTCCTAAATACCTTCTGTGAATACCGAAAGTCTTAAAATTAGAATTTTACTCAATTTAGTAGTCCTAAGTCTAAATTTAGGACTACTAAATTGAGAAAAATCCTAATTTTAAGACTTTCGGTATTCACAGAAGGCATTTAGGAGTCCTAAAGTTAGGAGTCCTAACTATACTACTACTAAACTGAGAAAAATCCTAATTTTAAGACTTTCGGTATTCACAGAAGGCATTTAGGAGTCCTAAAGTTAGGACTCCTAACTTCTGTGAATACCGAAATGAGTAAGTGCCTTCTGTGAATACCAAAATGAGTAAGTGCCTTTTGTGAATACGAAAATGGTAGTAAGTTTAGGATTTTGTCTTAAGTTAGTTCTGTGAATCGGGCCCTGCATGCTGTAATTAAATGCACATCTTCCAGAGTGCTGTGTGCAGTGGATAACTGTAATTGTTTTTGCTAAATAGATACAAGAATAATGGTTGTTGTAAGTGCTAAGTAAAATATCTGTAAGTGTGCATTAAAATATACTAATACTCCAGGGCGAAAGGCATCATTTAACATCTCAAATAATATGTAAAATATTAAAGAAGCTCATCACCCTGTGTTTTTTTATATTGCAGATAAACATGCGAGCAAAGAGATATAAAAATGGCAACTGGTTTAGTATCAGCTGTTTTGAACTGTACACATACAAACACACATGAAGTTGGAAAGAGAGATCCACACCTACCTAGACAGTAAGGTAGGGATGTCCATCAGGGAGGAGTTTCATAAAGTCCTGATGAAATTATGGACCTAGTACAGGTAGGAATGGCTGAAAGGTCAACCTATTTAGCTGACAAAAATAGGGTTCTTGTAGTTTTTTTAACTTGTGGGTAGTGGGACACACACTAAATAGAACATTTTCCTAACAGTGCAGTATTTTAATTTTAGAAGTGCCAAACAAGAACAGAGACGAGAAATATCAGAAGGCAAGATTTCAATGCAATATTGGATGAGGTTTTTTAAGTACCTCTGATCAACTAGGAATGTGTTCCAGGTGGTGAAATCTGCATTGGGGAAGCACAGTGTGACAGATTTGCTAGAGCTGTTTTTTTGGATTCTGCACTAAACCTATTGAAAAGCCTCACATTTATGGTACCACCAGAGATTTTAAGAGAGGCCCCTAATGGACCTGAATGTGATGCATTTTTTAGGTCTCGCCTGACCCAGCGCATGCGCTGGTCTGGCGAGACTTATTGAGAGGGCTACAAAAAGTGCTACCAGGCCAGCCTAGAGCGACAGTGCATGTGCGCGGGCGCGCGCTGCGCTTTACCGTGATTACTTTCACTTTCGCGGCCGTGCGGCCGTTTTGATGTTTGATCATGATCGCGATCGCGAGCACTTTAATTTTTGCACTTTGCATAGCCAATAGGTCTCGCTTTTGGAACCTTACAAGTATTTAGTTATGCAACTGTTGCATGGCTAAACACTTAGAAGGTCCCAAAGGCGAGACCTATTGGCTATGCCAATGCTTGTCTTAAACTGTGTGCTGTTTTCTAGAGGAAACCAGTGATATGTGGTTCAGCCTTTTGGTTCTAGATGTCATCCAAGGCGCAGAATATAGAATTAATTTCCTAAGTGTGCTAGAGGGTAATTATCAGTGTCCAAGTGAGATATTGTAATATCCTAAACAGCAGTGCAGAGGCATTAGGATGAAGCAGGGGTTTAATATTTATTGGGTTGTGGAGCGAGGCTCTTCAAGCAGCAGCTGTGTGAGATTGTGAGCTTTTAGACAATTGAGAATCAACGCACAATCCCAATAATTTTGCCTTATTTGCAGTAGGGAGTGAGAAAACATTGACGCTGAGCTTGGATAGCCAGTCGATTTAAATTTGGAGCTGTGAGCATCTCTGATGCAGATCACCTTGATTTTATTTTCAGATTTAACTTGAAGAAATTTGCTCACATCCTGCTGCAGAGTTTTGCTTTAAAATTTCTGGTAGTACAGCATCTTGTGGTGAAGATATTTTTAAGTATATTGAGGTATTGTCTGTAACTTTTGCCTCTTCCAACAGAATCCTTAGTGGCTCCATCCACACGCTGAGCAACCTGGGTAAGGTAATAAATGAATGAGGATTGGTTGAGAAGTGTTGTTGCCCTTCCTAACAAGATATCTTTTATTAGTCAGGAAAGGGGAAAATCATCCAAGGTCCCTATTGCTGAAGCACCTGTGAGATTCAAGTAAAGTGATGAGCATTGGTGATCAATCATTTCAAATGCCAATAAATGAAGAGCATGACGGCTGACATTTTCATTGTCCAGAATACAGCAAATTTAATAAAGGATTTTATTTGTTGTGGTTTCAGTGCTACACACTTTTCAGAAGATTAATTGGTTTGGAGCTAATGAATTTTCCTGGTCAACAAACATAACATTTCTTTGAAATGCACACATTCACCTTGAAGGGTACTTTAGCACTAAAATAATAGATGTATACTGTGACCCAACATAATGGTACTCATTTTATTGACGGTTGAGACGGTGTATCAGACAGTTGAGCGCACCCACCAGGATTCAAAACTATGACCATGAAGTCAAACACAGATTCCTGCAGGGGATTCATTAGCCATTGAGTCACCAAACCCGGCAAACATATTTATCTCTGACTGCCCAGCTAAGAGTGATACTTGACCTCAGAAAAATAACACATCACATATTGCCCCATGGTTTTGTTTAGTCTCTCCGTTAGTCAGCAATGAGGGAAAGAGGGAAACTAGTGGTAAAATGACTGTTGGAGGCTACCTCTGAACAACAAGCCTTCCAATAATGTGAGGTGAATTGGGCTCCCTTATCCATGATAATTACCTGAAACACTCTATTCAAGAGTGCTATTTTTGTACGAAAAGCACCACCAAGTGAGGACAATGTCATAATACGGAGGTCAAGAATATTGACCTACACATTTATTAGTGCAACAAAGAGCATCATCCCAATATATAATCATACTTGGCTAAATTTCCTATTGTTAATTCTATATCTACTTACTTTGAGAATATGTTCATATTGTGAAGTTGATACAAGTGCAAGTCTATATTTAAGCTTTAATGTTAATGTAAGATGCCAAGAAAAGTGCAGTGGCAGTTAGTGGTCTTTGAAAGTGGTGGAGTGTAATACTTATATTACTTATAGGGTATCCATCCTAATCTCATGACTTGATTAGAAAAAGTGTTTGCCCCACTTACACTCCACATCACTAGGAGTGGGAAAGGAAAATAATTAATTTTTCATATATAGCCCTCACACACTCTATTAATGTCATGCTTCATCATCAGGTTCACCCTGACTCCTGAAGGTCAGGGTGGTCTCGACCACATTCTAGGGAGCTCTGATAAGAAAAGGAGATGGGTGGAACTAGAAGATAAAAACCCCTCAACCACTCAGTGGACAGTAAAAACTCAGTTATGGAAGGGATTTAGTGGATTTAATTCTGCATGTCTTTGTTTGTCCTGCGTACGCTTGCCCCTGCAAGTTTTGGGTAGTTCCTATCTGCAGGTGACTATGACCAGTGTAGCCACCAAGTGGAACTCCTCATACTGAGATCTGATTGCTATCCATCACTTGCCATACCACTTTCTTGGAGGAGGAAACACCATGACAACTGTGGTGGAGAGGAATCTTGTAATGTGCTTAGCAGGACCACGCTGGTTACGCCATGCATATTAGTGCTTTTACACCGCCGCACCACCACCAGGGAACGGCGGTTCTTTAGCGGCCGATAGCCCTAATTGTAATAAAGCAGATGGGAGACCGCCACTGCTGCGCCCCCGCAAGTCTGGCAGTCCATGGACTAGCAGAGTCATCATCAAGCCCTTAGAGCCTCACATTGTCTCACTCACTGCCTTACTCTTGTTCATTGTCCCACTCACCCATATTTGCTTTCTCACCAACAGTTGCACTCTGTCTCACTCATTGTCACTCACAGTTTTGCTCACTATTTCACACACCTCTTCTTACTTTGTCTCCCATAGTCTCACTTACTGTCACTCACTGTCAGTACTTCATTCGCAGTCTCACTCACTCTTATGCACTCTCACTGTTTCCCTCACATGCTCACACTCTCCACGCTCATTCACTGCCTCACTTATTGTCACTCACTCTTGCTTTCTCACTCAGATGCTCACACTGTCTCACTCAGATACTCGCACGCTGACCTACTCACATGCTTGCTCATACTTTCACTAGCTCACAAAGTCTCCATCACATCTCACTATCTCCCTCTAAATCTTACAATCACTCACTCACACTTACTCTCACCTCTCTCTCTCTAACACACACACACTCATACTCTGACAGCCATCATTACACACCTTTAACTTAGGAGCATATTTTACTTACCCATTGGTGTCTGTACAGTTGTTGCTTTATTAGGGGCTACTGACTCAAGTAGTCATGGAAGGGAGCTGAAACTGTTCAGCACATCATCATGTACCTGATGTTAAAGCACTGCACAGCTTCAGCTTGTTTCTAACTCATCACACTCTGGGAAACAGCCTTTACAACAAGGTTTTTACCTCGTTGTGCCTTTACCATGCATTTTTTAGAACACATATTTTTACAGTGAATGTGCATTTACAACGCATGCCAATACCATGCATTTAAGATATGTTGGGGGGTGGGGGATCTCCCTCACAAATACATTGTTTTAAAATCTAAAAACAATGTGTGGTATTGGCATGTGTTGTAAATGCATATTTGCAGTAAAAATATGCGTGCTAAAAAATGCATGGCAAAGGCATGGGATGTATTTACCTGCGTTGTACCGTCGTACAACCCACACTCTTTGCTAACTCTGTGACAATTTCGGAAACAATGTGGTGGGAGGTGTGGTGTTCACCCCATAAGGAATAAGAAAGCTCCACGCCTCTTGTAGGTGTCAAGTTTATTTACTTCATCCATCAACCGCCTCCAGCAACAGCCTCATCAGAACCCCTTTGCATTCCAAGATCCATATGGAACCTTGGATTATGACATATCACACATCTTTCCGTTTTACAACATAAAAGAAACTTAGCAAAAATACAAATGACCTCTCTTAATGTAAGGCTTACAAATATTAAGGATAATAAAGAAGGCCAACGGAGATATATGAGTAAAATGTATCATAAAATATTCACAAACCTAACAAACATAATCTTTCATTTACATAGGTTGTCTACGCACTCTTTGGCTCCTCTCCCTAACAGAGCCTGACAAAGAATGTGACCCTAAGAGTGAAGAATCACAACCAATTTTAGAATACTGATTGCTATCACACCCATTTTGCATAAAAGCAGAATCTGAAATAGATTTGACTACAACAACCCTGCTTTTATTCCAAAGTCTCCTATCATCAGTCTTCACAGCATTCTTGAATAATGTAACAGCCCTTTTCACATTGGTATATTTTGACCATGGTTGACATCCTACAGGTGCCCTTATTTTAACATAGTCACCCACGATCATTTCTTTTCATTAAAGTACCACTTCCTAACCTTTTGTTGTTTAAATTCTTTACACCTCCAATCACCTCTTTCATTGTTCTTCAACCCTTTGTTCCACACCATCCAACCTGGATACAACTTTGAGTTGGAAGCTTTTCCTTTGTACAATTCAAATAGTGTTCTCCCCGTGGTTGAGTGAGGAGACATGTGATACGCTGTTATCCTGTTTTGCAGGACAGATTTTCAATTTAGATTACTTGTTCTACCTAATAGAATGCTCTCTTTGAGAGTTTTATTCACCCTCTCCAAAGCACTATTGGTTTCTGGGTGATAAATTGAACTCTGTTTATGAATTATCCCACATTCTTTCAAATATTCCTGCATTTCTGTTGAGCAAAACTGAGGACCATTATCTGAAAGAATGGAATTGGGATAGCTTTCTCTCTTAAATATTTTCTCTGAAATATTTATCACACTTGCAGAAAAAACTTTTCTAACAGAGCTTACTTCAATCCATTTTAAATATAGATCCAACACAAATATCAAATAAGGGGTATCACTCACACCAACTGTGTCTATGGCAACTTGATCCCAGGGATGATTCGGAAGATTCCTGCAGACCATGGGCATTTGTTTATTTTTCTAAATCTTATCACTCACACAACATTCCAAGCAATCCCTCACCATCCTTTTTATCTTCTTTATCCATCCTTGGCCACCAGAATTGCATCCTTAATTTCTCTTTAGCCTATACCATGCCCAAATGACCATTGTGTGCAAAGTTGAGTAATTTTCTCCATACCCCTGACGGTGGTAAAAGTTTAGTTCCACGAACAAGCATACCATCTGTCACCGACAATTCCTCACAAACCATAGACAAAGGTTTTTTAAGATGTTTAGTTTTCCCTACTAACAACAACTCAATTAATTTGGAAATTTCCATGTCCTTAACCATCTCTCTCTTCCATTCCATCTCTTTGACTGCACCCATTGTCACCTCACAGACATTTATATCTTTATCCACAAGTCTCTCCTCTTCCTAGTCAGCCTCCTTAGCATCCACCAAACGTGACAAACAATCTGCTGAACAATTGATCACACCAGGAATACAATCAACTTCAAAATCATACTCTCAAAGTGAAATGATCCACTCCCTAATTCTTGACGAAATTGAATCTTGTCCCTTTTTTGAGAAAACCTCCTTTAAGGGATTCTGATCTGAAAGTACCCTAACGTTCATACCCGAAATCAAATTCCTGTACTTTCTCAAAGCCCAATAGATTACCAAGGCCTCTTTCTCAATAACAGAGTAATTTAACTCTGAACCTCTCAAGCACCTGGAAGCACAAGCTAATAAATGTTCTACACCATTTCTCTAGCAACACTGCCCCTATGCCCTTAGCACTAATGTCAGTCATGATATGTGTCTATTCACCCGGTACAAAAGCCTGCAAACAAGGTGCTTTCTTAAAGTCTTCCTTGATAGAATTAGATTCTTTGTCACACTCAGAACTCCAATCGAAGGACACATTCTTTCCAATCAACTTTCTAAGGCTTTGTGTCTTGTCTGCATATTCTGGAATAAATTTACAGTAATACTCCACCATCCCCCTAAAGGATACCAAGAACCTCTTTATTCCTGCAATTTCGCTATGGTGTCAACTCACTCTTTTTTAGGAAATACACCTTGTCCTGTGATGCAATATCCAAGGTAATTAACTTTCTCTACACAGAATTAAAAATGTTTGTTCCTTAACATCAATTCAGCTTTCCTCAATCGTTCCAATACAGCGTACACCCTTGAATGATGTTTTACTTTTGTGCTCCCATAGATTAACAAATCATCCTGGTAACATTTTACACCAGATGGACCCTTAAACACATTCAACATGATTCACTGAAGCACAGAGACTGCTGAGACAACCCCAAATGGCATTCTCAGGAATTTAAATATTCCCATAGGGTTTATGAATGCTGTCAAATCTTGCGATATTTTATCTAGCTCCATCTGATGATAAGCGGAAGCTAAATCTAAAGTAGTGAAGTACTTAGCACCTGCCAGTGTGCTGATAATCTAGTCAATGTTAGGTAGAGGAAACCTATTCAACAACCACCTCCTTTTTAAGAGCATGCAAATGAATACATAGGCGAATTTCGCCACTAGGTGTTTTGGCAACTACAATCGGAGCCAACCACTCAGTTGCCTCAATGGATTCAATAACACCCATCTTAATCAGGTGCTCAATCTCCTTCTCCATACCGGCTCGTTCATTCAAAGGTATTCTCCTTACTTTGACAACAATAGTAATAGCACCATCTTTCACTGTTATGTGATGTTTATACCCTTTAAGACACCCCAACTTATCTTGAAACACATCAGCAAACTGTTCATCCGGAACTGTCATAGAATCATCAACTTCTTGCACTTGTACATGTGGATCAGCATTCAGATTGAACAGAACACCGAGTAAACATTTATGTGGCCACCCTAAAAGTGTGTCCCCTCTCCTGGCAACATATACGTTTCCAGCAGTCATCCTACCACTCAGTTCGATACATACCGTGAAATACCCCTGCATGTTTATCGGCAACCCTCCATATCCTACAGCTGAAATATCTGTTTTTAGAAATGTCACTCTATCTCTAAAGTAGACATCAAACATATCTTTGTTAATCATAATCAGGTGTGAACATGAATGAAACTTCATTTCAAGTTTAATTCCTTCAATCATGACAACATGGGACGGATGTTTGGCTTTTCCCTCATCCACCTGATATACGATCTCTTTGACTTTTGGCTGATCTCTTCTTTTAACCTTACTTTTACAACATTTAGCAAAATTACCTTTCCTCCCGCAAGCATTGCAAATGACCTGCAAAGCCGGTCAGAAAGTAGCATTCGCTCTATGACCTAATGTGCCACATCTAAAGCAGGTTACCCTGTTATTTTGCGCACTGTTACTTTCTGTGGCCCGAGTAGATCTCCTCTTTTCTAAATCCAAAGAAGTCTTACTCTTAACTTGACATACAACCTCCTCAATACTTGTAACAGATTATTTAGACTTGTTTTCAGCATTGCTCAATTCATCTACACATTTCATCATGTGTTCTACACGTTTTGCAATTGCCAACACTTCATCTAAGGGCGGTTCATCTTTCAACCATAATTCTTCTCTTATTTTATCATGAGCGTACTTTAACACAAATTGGTTCCTTATTCTTTCTTTTATGGCTCCACCAAATTTGCAGCTGGTCGCTAACGTCCTTAAACCTGTGAAGTACTGGGTATTTTAGACCCAGCGGTGCAGGGGCACACACCCTATGACTTCTGGGTTCACCCTGTTCCAGACCTACAGAAACACAGAGTCTTCTGGGTGAAGTCAAAGATTGTTTATTGGCTGCAGACCAATTACAGGTATCCTAGAAGTACAACAGCGTGTATGTTCTCAGGAGACTGCTGAAAATCATAGAAACGGACTTCACTTTAAATACAGTTTTTCCTCCCTCAAGCTTACATTCCTCGGTTTATGATACGGCAATATACAAGTGTACATTACAAAGAAAAGGCAGAGTCATGATGACCATCCCACATTCCAGTTCGGTCAGCCCACAATGATTTACACAGTAAGGTTCAGATCCCACATCGGACATCAATAGACCCCCCAATAAACGTGAGCATCTCCTGTTTTGGGAAACAAGTCATAAAGCAGGAACAAGCAGGTGTGAAAGAGATTAGCCGGAGGCTTGTGTAGAATGAAAGGGTTTTATGACGGGTCAAGCCCTGATGCTAATCACAGGTGGACGGAGGAAGGGGAGCTCGTGAGACCAGTTTGACCCGGGGCAGCAGAGCCAGCTGCCCAGGTCACAGAGAAGTCAGAGGAGAAGCCCATGTACTGTGAGGCCCGTATTTGCTCCATTATAGCCTATGTGAGGGCAATGACAAGATGGCCACTGCTTCCAAAATGGAACCCGCGTAGTGAAGCAGAATAACGTGTACACCGTGCATTCATAGCTAGAACGTTATATAAAGCACTCGTACATACCGCATTTACCATTTGCGGTTTGCTAATACCGGGATAAACAGGGGTAGGGCCCTGTCCCCTACGCGGTCCCAAAGATTAAAGTACGACAGACCCTCCTTTTGCCCTTACATAGGCAATCACTATACTCATCTTAATCCGAGTCTAGGTCGATGTTCACGAAGTCATGGAGATGTTGCTGTAGCATCATCCTATTACTTAGCTCGTCCCTCGATACAGGTTTCCTTACACATAAGGTAGCACAGAGGCCACATATCGCAGGAGCACACTGTATACACAGACAGAACAGGAAAAGAATGGCTAAGATCATTCCAATGACCATCAGAACTTTCCAACCCCAGGCAGATATTAGTTCCCAGAACCACCCCACCAGTGACCAATCTCCTTTATCCACGTGTATGGATTCAGATATTTTATGGAGTTTGGAGATGGCTTGATATACTGTTGGAGCGTTGTCTGGTATGAAAATGCAACAACTGGATTGGATGACCTTGCATACCCCACCGCGGTCTGCAAGAATAACGTCTAGAACCATGCGGTTCTGCAAAGTCATAAGGCGATCCGCTTGGAGCTCAGCTGTCAGATTACCAAGGGCACCAGCCGTTACATTGACAGTGGATTCAACCACACGAGTCAGCTGTCTCAGGTTCCTACTATTGACCATAGGTCCCCAAAACGGCAGGAAACCCAAGAAGAAGTCTCCTGCTTCTTGACCGGCAGTATCATCCTTACTAATCACACCTCTCACAACTCTGGTCTTGTGATAGTCGGAGGCGGCAGTAAATGTAGGTGGTAGCAGATTTGCAATATAACATGTGCCCGAGAAATCAGGGGGCAACCATGTATATGCTCGGTCATTGCAGATGAAATATGTACCCTTGGCAGCCAAAAACGCAGGGGAAAACTGTGACGGGAAAGTGTACGTTTCAGTACAGTCACTTCTTCCCAGTTGAGCTCTAGGATTCTGACCATTACCCTGTAAGCAGAACCGACCCATGTGGGGTACGACCCAGATTGGAGATGAGATTTTTCGCTGTCTTTCACCCAGACTAATACTATACCCCGTCGCGTTCCACCCTACATAGGCTCTCAGCTCTTCTTTGGGAATGGATGAGTATGCATCAATATCCCTACTCATATCGGCAATTCCTCTCACTAAGGCTTTATTATTTGTACCAGGTCTGATGGAACGCGGTTGTCGCGGGGAGTAAGCATCTAGAGCATAGAGGAACATAGTTTGGAATGCCCATGACGATCCATTGTAACTATATGGCAGCACTAGATAAGGAATACCCTTGTTAATGGTATGTGGCATTAACCCACACACCCAGCAATTGGTCGTGTTCATTACCAGTTGGTGCTAGTGCAAGAGCTGGATAAACGAGTTATTTGCAAACTCCGATCGTCTGGTCTGTTCGTGCTCAGGCAAAGGGTGAAAAGAGTGAGAGGAGGCGGTAGAAAGAGGTATAGGCTGTTCAGTGGGTGCAATGGGCATTTGAGCGGAGAAAAACACAAATCCTACGATGAACATTATTATGCTACACAGTGTAAATAGGCATAAGAATACAAAACATTTACTTTTTACAATTCTACACATCCTTGCTTTAAAGTTCATTTCCTCAATCGGTCTCTCCATCTTAAAAAACTCCATCCTCTAATCGGGCCGCTCGCGGCGGAGGAGTTTCTTCTGCTAAGGAGTACACCTGTCAGTCCAGGGAAACGCCCTAGTCCAACCAGAACCGTTGACCTAACGTCTTCGGCCTGTACCCCAAAGTCTTGGCACCGCGACCCTGCGGCTGAACCCGGATGGTGGTTCCAAAAACAAAAATCAAGAAAGTCCTTCAGATGGGAGAGCCAAAAAATGTCAAAAAGGGAATAATAAGGAAATCTTTATTTGTCCATGGGCCTAGGTCTCAAATTATAGCGGAGACGGCCAGGTGCTGTTTGGTCTTGGAACAAAAGTTCAGGCTCAGTGGTGTCCAGTCGATTTGATGGGGGCACAGCTTCCTGCAGAATATTGTCACTCTCTTGGTCTGAAACTGTGCCTCTTATGCGTGCGTCACTGAATGGTACAAAACGAGGTACAGTGTCTGCCTCAGAGTCGGCGATACCCTCCTTGACCCACTGGTCATATGGCAGAGGCAAGGGGACTACTTTACAGTGGGTGCCATGGATCCAGTGCTTCCTCCCTTTTACTCGCACCGCTGATCTTGTCGATAGAAGCACAAGGTGAGGGCCGATCCAGGGAGGCTCGTCGTTGCTCTTACGCTGGAAATTCCGGACCAGGACCCACGAGCCAGGGTTGATAGGGTGTCCAGGAGGTTCAGAAGCTTGGGGAAGAGTATCATGTACCTGTTGGTGCAAAACACGCAGTTTAACAGTCAAATCATACAGGTAATCGAGTAGTACTGGATGCTCAATCTCACTAAACTTCGTAGGCCTTGGTACACCCCACACGTTAGCCGGACGGCCAAAAACTACTTCGTAAGGACTAAGTCCCACTCGTGAGTGTATGGTCATTCTGGTGGACAGGAGTGCTAAAGGCAGAGCGTCAGGCCATTTAAGACCGGTGCTCGCCTGAATTTTGGCCAGCTTGAGCTTTAAGGCTCCATTGTAGCGCTCTACTAGTCCAGCTGATTGGGGGTGATTTGCAGCGTGGAACTTCTGCTTTATACCTAGCCCTTCACATACATCCTTCATCACTTTACCCACGAACTCACTTCCATTATCACACCACACCATTCTTGGCATTCCAAACCTAGGGAAAAATTCCTTCACAAGGGCTTTGGCTGTGGATAGGGCAGTGTTATCTTTCAGAGGATAAGCCTCTATCCATTTTGAGAAAGCACAAACAACCACCAGTACATATTTCAGGTTGTTACATCTTTCCATATGAATAAAGTCCAGCTGCAAAACTTCGAACGGACATGATGGGGGTGCAAAGTGACCAGCTGGAGTTGGGGTTCCCCTACCAGGGTTGTACTTCAAGCATACCATGCAATTCTTGACCACATTCTCTGCACACTTGGGAATCCCAGCATTCTGCCATACTGGAGCCAACAACTTACAAATTCCTTTCGTACTGATATGTGCCATTCCATGTGCCATAGTAACCACTGGAAGCACATATGCGTCAGGCAACAACCATCGCTTATGTTCTGTCAGATCAATCCAACAACCATTCTCATCCAACTTACCCATACTTTCTCTCCACTTGCTTAACTCTTTCTCTGTGGCTTCAGCTTGAAGCAACTTCACACTCTCTATTGTGTTCTCACACATTCCAACATCATTAACCCATTTTGCGGGGCCTGCAACATACATTCTAGTCTTCACATTCTGTGCCGTTTCTTTCGCGGTCTCATCAGCAAACGCATTCCCACGTCCAACATCATCTGTGACTTTCCTGTGCGCACTGCATTTCATGATCGCAACTTGCAACGGTAGGGTCAGTGACTCAAGGAGATCATTCACCAGCTTGCCATTCTGAATTTTAGCTCCATGCGACGTCAGGAACCCACGCTCTTTCCACAGTCGCCCAAAATTATGAGCCACGCCAAAGGCGTACTGGCTATCTGTATATATATTCACTCTCATTCCTTCAGACAACACACATGCTCTTGTGAGGGCGATTAATTCTGCTGCTTGGGCCGAATTATGTGGCACTCGTGCATTTTCCACGACCGTGTGTAGAGTCGTGATGGCATATGCAGCAGTCGTGTCACCATTAGGGAGCTTAAAACATGAACCATCCACCCATAAAGT
This sequence comes from Triturus cristatus, assembly GCF_964204655.1. Taxonomy (NCBI): domain Eukaryota; kingdom Metazoa; phylum Chordata; class Amphibia; order Caudata; family Salamandridae; genus Triturus; species Triturus cristatus. The sequence goes on along the minus strand of NC_140592.1, from coordinate 503,259,441 downwards.
ACCATCACACTCAGTCAGGGGAGTATCTTTTAAAACTACTCTCCCTTTTGTCTCTTCTTCTGTTCTGAACAGACAGTCATGTTGCTCAATCTCATCTGAGTCTGCTGGGATTGGCAACAACGTAGCTGGATTCAGAGTATTGCATCTCTTTATGTGTATGTGATTTGCTAACAGTGTAAGCTCATAGCCCGATAATCGCGCACTAGTCAAGTGTTGTGTCTTGGTCCTATTTAATAATGTATCTACAGCATGTGGAACCATAACGATCAATGTGTTGTCCATTACCAAACCAGCAGATTGTCGGATAGACATTGCTGCAGCAGCTGTCGCTCTCAGACAGCTTGGCAATGCCCTTGCTACAGGGTCCAAGGTTGATGAAAAATATGCGCATGGGCGCGGTCTGTCGCCAAAAGGCTGTGTTAACACTGACAACGCACATCCATCTTTCTCGTGAACATACAATGTAAAAGGTTTGCTGTAGTCAGGAGTACCCAACACAGGTGCTGAACATAATGCATTGCGCAATTCCACAAAACTTTTCTGGCACTCTTCAGACCATGGGATAGGATTCGGTGTGTCTTTGCATGTTAAGGCTAACAAAGGCTTTGCCAACAAAGAAAAACTTGGTATCCAATGCCTACAGTATGAAGTGATGCCCAAGAAAGCACGCACTTCTCTCTGTGTTCTTGGCACACTCAACTGTGCAATGGCTTGAATTCTCTCTGGGGTCAGTTTCCTTCCCTCCTTCGATAAGAGATGACCCAAGTAGGTCACTTCTTGTCGACAATATTGCAGCTTAGAGAGAGACACTTTGTGATGGAAAGCGGATAAATGGCGTAACAATGACAATGTGGCTTCTTTACAGATCTGTTCAGTATCCGCGGCGATTAGTAAATCGTCCACGTATTGAATCAGGATAGCGCCACTAGGTAAAACAAGTGCATCAAGCTGCGCTTTCAAAGCTTGACTGTATATGGATGGACTCTCACAGTAGCCCTGGGGAGCGCGTTTAAAGCGGAAGCTTCGGCCTCCCAGACTAAAGCCAAAAATATCTCTGCTCTCTTCTGCAATTGGGATGCTAAAGAAAGCATTCTTTAAATCGATCACTGAAAACCATGCAGCAGAGGCTGGAATCATCGTTAACAAGGCAGTTATATCAGGAACAACCGGAAACTGTGGCACAACAATCTTATTAACCTCTCTAAGATCAATCACAAATCTGTAAACAGGTGGCTGTGAAGGGTCCGTTCGTTTTAAGACAGGTAAAATCGGACTATTGCAAACGTTGCCTCTTGTCTCTTCAATTACACCCTTATTAATCAAGTCGCCGACGATGTCTAACAATGCTTTTTGGCCTTCATTAGAGATTTTGTACTGGGGAATACGCGGCAGTCTGACATTAGCCTTTAGAGTCACCACGTATGGCGGTATCTCCAAGAGGCCCACATCATTGGGACCAGTAGCCCAAAGGGCATCCGGAAGGGATGACAATTCAGGTGGCATTGTATTTTTAGACAAGTACATCGGGGAAATCACTCTATTGCCTAATGTAAGTTGTACTCCTGAAGGAGAACAATACAGTGTAGCGTGCAATCTTTTCAACAAATCTAATCCCAGCAAATTCTCACCACAACCTGTTGTTAGGATCAGGGGTGTTTTCAGCTCGCAAGGTCCAATAGAAAGTGACATGGGACTAGAAATCGGGTTCCTAACTGGGGCGCCAGAAAAACCTACTGAAACATTTATATCGCCAGACAAAGGTGCGCCAGGGAGTTTTGAATGCATGATTGAACTCTTTGCAGCACCAGTGTCTAGCAGAAAAGGCTCCGTTACATTTGCTGTAGTCACCTCAACATACGGTCCACTCTGATCCACTGGCACTGAAACAACTCCCTCTCTCTGTCTATGGCTGTCCTAATAATCATTTTTTTCTGCATCGCCATCCTCTGCATAATAATCATTATTATAATACTGAGCTGTATTACTAGTCGCGGTAGCTTGCTGATCAAAGCTATTAATGGCGCTTTGGGGCGGAAGAGGACGCGCGTTCTGGGGAACATTTCCACGCCCTCTGCCTCTAGGAGCTTGCTGACCACCCCTACCTCTTGCGCCATACGCATTACCGTTCCGCTGCATTAATCTAGGGCAACTATATTTATAATGACCTTCCTCTTTGCAGTATGAACATTGGTTGGGACCTACAGGGACACGTGGTTGATAATATCCGTTCATTTGCTGATTGTTCTGAAATTGTTGGGGTTGGTGATAAACACCTTGGGGTTGCCTATAATTATTCTGACCTCCACGTGGCGGATAGGCCTGCTGTAAAAGGACCTTTGTCTTTAATTCCTTCGTTTTCTTTTCTGTTCTATCTTTCTCGTCTTTATCTCTGTTTTCATAATACTGTGCAGTAGCCAGTATTTGCGCTGAAGAAGAAACAGCCCAAGAACTCTCTGAGTCTTTCAACTTTTTACACAGGTCAGGAAGTAAATTCTGCACAAACTTATCCACAAATAACCGTTGGCCACCCTCAGTACTCATATCCTGCCCACTGTGGTCAATAAATGTTTCTTCAAACCTAGTAAAGAAGTCTGACACTGTCTCATCTTTCTTCTGCTTGCATGCAGATAGCTTGTCCCAATTTACGCGCATCGCAGGCATTATTGTCTTCATATACGTGATGATTCTACCAGGCAGTTCAGCTATTAAAGGTTCAGGTTTCGCGCCACCAGTTTGTCTAGCATCAGCAGCAATGATGTTAGCCCATGTATCCCCTAGTTCTGCATCGTGATCTGCATTACGAATTGACCCCCATAGAGGCTGTGGAACAACATTACCAAACAACATGTCTATGTCTGCCAGATTCATAACGCATGATCCTGCCGTCTGTGACAACTCTTTATAATAACCTGCTGGGTTTTTACGGGGATCAGGTAATGACTGCTTAAGCGCTAACACCTCAGAACGCTTCCACGGAACATGCACCCAAACACGCTGGAAATGCGCAGGCGCAGCGGCGATACCGGCATTGGCATCAGCTGCAACTGCTTCCTTCCATACCGGGGGAACTTCTCTCATGGGGTATTGTCGCGCTTTTACCTTTTTCCCCACAAGGACATCTTGTTCAAACAATGACTGTTGACAATCATCATTCCTGAAGGACAATACAACCGCAACTGCTTTATCTACCTCGCGATCCACAATTATATCAGTTCCAAAATCAAACCTCACTCTACACAACTCCTGCGGGCTCGGGTTTTTACCACTATCTTCTAATTCTTCACAGAGAATTTCGCACATTTTCTCAAACACATATCTCTGTTTTGGGGCATCCCACTGATGGAAAACGTTGACAACTGATTCCACATCATACAATGAAGGGAAAACAATCCATCTACGCGCCATGTTATCTATTACCTTTTTCTCATCAGGGTTAGGCAACTGACTACGCAATTGCTTACGCTGTAAACCAGGAGTCGCACCAGATGACTCAAAGAGGGGCGACATTAATGTAGTAACCACATTAGCTAAGCGCTGTCGCGCTGAAGGAGAAGCTGAGGCGAAAACAGGGGGAAAAACAGAGGGGAGAAAAGAGGATGTAGAAACAGGTACTGGAGTGGTGCAAAGAAGAGTGTCAGGGGAGGCAGCTGCTGAATTAGGCAAAGTCGCAGGAAGTGCGGGGGCAGTCGGAAGCACAACTGGCGGCCCTTGAGAGGGCTGCGCTACATGGATAAGAGCCGGCTGCAAAGCAGCTGGCGGTAGCGGCAAGGCTTGCAGTATATTAACTGGAGGTGGCATATTCACAAGCTGGGGAGGCGCTGTGGCATTTTGCGCATACGGGGGTGGCGAACTCAACAAATGCGCCATCAGGGGATCTTTCTCCTTTTCTTCTAACTCATTCTGCTTAGAGTGTGGTAAAGCTGGGTAACATTTGTCGATCCCTAACTTGCGCTGTCTGTGCAATTGCTCATTCATCTGCTCCTCCACATTGTCTTTAAATTGTACAGCTGCTTGCATTACTGTCATACCTCTCTCTCTTTTGTTCTTTTTCGCTAGCTTAATTTCCTTCTGTTTGGCTTCCTTTCACCATAAGCGAAAAGAGTCAAACATCGCCGGCCGGGCTTTCTTTTTGAACAATCTAATTTCCAAATTATCTAAAATATCGGTATCGAAACTACCATTTTGGGGCCATTTTAAAACACCGTCTTTCCTGGTGTAGTGGATCCATACTTCATTATATGCAATGGGGCCTACGCCATGTTTTACATAGAGCTCATAAGTTGGAGTTCCAACCGGAGGAACCGGGCATGATTCCTCCAGCTGGAAATCGTTTCCACAACCCAAACAGAATAATCTACCAAATATTCCAGAACCAGGCATCTTCGCTCACTAGTCTAGATCCAAACGTCAAAGGATTATCGATTACGATAGTCTCGTGAATACACGAGTCCTCTGGCTTTGGCGTTTGCAAACTCCAAATTACCAAATTTCCAAATCAAACGATCCCGAAGGATACCAAACAAATGGGAGACGCTCCACTTATACTTAACTGAATATTGCTGATCTATGGCGTCACCAGAAGACTCTCTCGATTGTTTCGCTCTCTCAAACTCGTCAAGGGTCCAAAACAGGTCGATTAATCAGGGCAGCAGTCCTTCGTAGCCGTCGGGACGCGGAGAACCTCGCAGAAAAGACTTTCGGACCACGTCGACATGCAGGGGTCGATGAAGTGGCGGCCTTCCTCCGGAATTTCCACACGAAGCTCCTCACGAACCTCTGGCTTGGACTGGTACCGCTGAAATCGCCCCGAGTTGGGCGCCAAACTGAAGTACTGGGTATTTTAGACCCAGCGGTGCAGGGGCACACACCCTATGACTTCTGGGTTCACCCTGTTCCAGACCTACAGAAACACAGAGTCTTCTGGGTGAAGTCAAAGATTGTTTATTGGCTGCAGACCAATTACAGGTATCCTAGAAGTACAACAGCGTGTATGTTCTCAGGAGACTGCTGAAAATCATAGAAACAAACTTCACTTTAAATACAGTTTTTCCTGCCTCAAGCTTACATTCCTCGGTTTATGATACGGCAATATACAAGTGTACATTACAAAGAAAAGGCAGAGTCATGATGACCATCCCACATTCCAGTTCGGTCAGCCCACAATGATTTACACAGTAAGGTTCAGATCCCACATCGGACATCAATAGACCCCCCAATAAACGTGAGCATCTCCTGTTTTGGGAAACAAGTCATAAAGCAGGAACAAGCAGGTGTGAAAGAGATTAGCCGGAGGCTTGTGTAGAATGAAAGGGTTTTATGACGGGTCAAGCCCTGATGCTAATCACAGGTGGACGGAGGAAGGGGAGCTCGTGAGACCAGTTTGACCCGGGGCAGCAGAGCCAGCTGCCCAGGTCACAGAGAAGTCAGAGGAGAAGCCCATGTACTGTGAGGCCCGTATTTGCTCCATTATAGCCTATGTGAGGGCAATGACAAGATGGCCACTGCTTCCAAAATGGAACCCGCGTAGTGAAGCAGAATAACGTGTACACAGTGCATTCATAGCTAGAACGTTATATAAAGCACTCGTACATACCGCATTTACCATTTGCGGTTTGCTAATACCGGGATAGACAGGGGTAGGGCCCTGTCCCCTACGCGGTCCCAAAGATTAAAGTACGACACCTGTTACAGACTCTTCAACTGATTCATCTTTCCTTTGCCCTCGCAAACCAAAATGCTGTCTCTCCATAATGGTGTTGACACGTGGGAGATAATGTCGATTTAATTGTAATATACATATTTCATACTCATTTAATGTCCTCTGATCAGCAGTCCTTGGTTCCGGTAAATTCTCAAGTACCTCCTGACCTTCTGCACCTAAACAATGAAGTAATAAAAAGTGTTTGCATTCTGCACTCAAGTTTGTAACGCAAACTCTTGCATAGTTCACAAAGATCCTCTTCCATTTCTGCCACTTAATTGTTGGCTCTCCAGGACTGGTAAAAAAAAATGGTGGCTGTTTCATGTTATGTATTTCCTCTTGGAATGTACAATGTAAATTATTAAACCCTACACACTTGTATGGTGAAAAATGTACACAGTAATCCCTTCTGACACAGTTATAACTCTGTTTGGAAAATGAAACAATAATTTTTATAAATTAAAAACGAAAGAGTCACCATTGAAGTTCTAAAAATTAATAGTCGTTTTAATGCTGTACCAACCTCCAAGCATAAGTCTTAAATCCTGAAGATGTAGATTACCGGCAAAATAGAGCTGTGTTTATTCTCATGACACAATTTCAGCAGTAAAACAAAACTTGCTGAGATAATTAATATGGAGGTAAAACTACCCAAAGAAATTGATGATTGGAAATGGTCTGCCAATCATCGAACCTCCTATGAGTCGGCACACAAAGACAGTTCCTTTACTAAGAAAATAATGTGTCAATCACCGATGCTCACCTGAAACTACACGAAGAAAGGTGACTGAAGATGGTGTGCTAATCACCGAAGCTCCTAAAAGTGTATAAAGCAGTTTTTAATCTTCCTAAAGGAGCATCCCCAGCACAGATACGCTTGGAATTTGGCCTCCAGAACCAGGAATATCAAAGAAAAGCAACATTTGCGAAATTGTGCTGGAAATTCAGAGCATCGGAACCTGGATCGCTGAACAACTTATGTTGGACCGAAATAAGATCGCAGTTTGTGCAAAAAACCAAAAATTCATGGGGCGATTATCTGTGTACAGCCCTGGAAGAATTAGAGATTGATGAAGCCTCGAATAGCAAGTTGGAAAGAACAACATTTAATAGAGCGTGTAACGCCATGGCTAAGAAATTATCGCTCATGGAAGACAAAAGAAGATTGACACATGTAGTTCCTTCTGGGCTCGATGTTGAGGTGACAGGACTACTAATCCCCTGCTCATTGCCAAATTATGTGGTGTTCACCACAAAAGGAATAAGAAAGCTCCACACCTCTTGGAGGTGTCAAGACCAAGTTTATTCAACTCATCCAGCAACCACCTCCAGCAACTGCCTCATCAGAACCCCTTTGCATGTCAAGATCCACATGGAACCTTGGATTATGACACATCACAAGAGGCTGGTGAATATGTATCTCCTGGAACTGCAGGGTTTAAACCTAAAGCTCTTTGACTAACTTTTCCCGTGACCCTGCATAGGGCACAAGTAGGGAGGCAAAGGCCATGGCTGGGACTCTGTCAGTTTTGGACATTCTTTCTGATGGCTCAGGCTCGCCTCTTCATGCTTCTGTGCCAGCCATCACAAAGATTTCTCCTCCTGCCTCAGACTACTGCTTTACTTGGTCAGCATTTTTTCTACTATACTAATATCGAATGACAGTTTAATACTCACTATTAGTATAGTGGAAAATAAGGGGCAGTATATAAGGAGGGTGGATCCTTAAGCCTATATAAACAAGCAGTAGTGGGTGAATTATGACAAGGAATAAAATGTGACATTTTTATGATAAATCTATTACTTCTAAGTTGATACCCAAGCTTTCGACATTGAGCCCATCTGCCATAAAATCTCTAGAGGCCAAGTCCGGGAGTATTTTGGATGTAGGCAAAGGTACAGCTTGCTGTGTGGTTTTATTATACATGATGCCATGTTTGTTCCCTCACAGACTTCAAAGGTCTTCATGCACTGATGCATATCCGGACCAGCCCTCAGTGTGAGTGGCTCCGGAGGAGGGATGTGGTATTTATTTGCTGAAGAAATGCAGATACCCCGGGATCTGTATTTTCTGGATCAATAAATATCTTCTATCACAAGTTTTCCCATCTAAATGAGTGATGTCACGTGGTTTATGGTGAGGTAATCGGTGCATGGCATTATTTACCCTATAAATTTCAGCAGGTTTGAACTAATGGCTACGCCTGAAATTTACCAGAACACTGGGAATGAGAGTCCCCAAAGCAGGCCCTACTAACTCAATATCAGGGCGCCATTGCAGGCACTTCTTTTATATAAAAGTTTGTTTTAACAAGGTCAGTCTAATACCTAATCATGGACATGCACCTTAGTGTACACCTCTCAGAATGCTGTTAGGAAGGAAGGGGATCAGGTACAAGCACAACAGTCAAACTATACTGGGATCATTGCCTTTGATACCTGGAGTCGGTGACTGCCAGATGAGCACTTATTTCTGGTCAAGGCATCGCCTGTCCGGTTTTATGAGCATGAATGGCGAGTAACACTAATTTCTGTTCCTCCAAAAAACAAACTCCATTGTGGCTGTCGTGCATTCAAACACCAGGTGAATTTTAGGACATATAGCTTTTGATAGGGTGGCAGTACCTAAACCAATGCCATGTTCACAGCAAGTGGGTTTATATCGTGAAAAAAATATCTGTTAAGGCCTTATCAACAACGGTGTATTTTAACGCTCATTAAGGCAACTTCTAAGATAAAGAAAAGCCATAGGATGAAGTTCTTCAAATTGAAGATCTCAGTGAGACAAATTGGCTCCAATTGATTCTGAGTATGCGTAAGATAAATTATGTGCACGTGCTAAAAACAATCATTTAGGCACCAATTACATTTTAATGCTGTGAGGAGAAGGGAATGTTTAGAGCTGTTAAGAACAGAAGCATAGGGCTATGACAGAAGAAGGACTTGTTCTGAGCCTCTGTGAATTTTGTACTTCCCGATATGTTAGAAAAAAAGAATATTGTTTTCAACAATTGCATACAAATATGATTGCTTTTTTCAAGATGCCAAATTGATGTCATGTCACTGACCTCCTTCTTCAAGAACCTTATGATAGAAGCCACTTCAGTTGAGAAGTAGGAAAAAAAGCAGTGGTGAAGATTGGAAAATCCCCCAAAAAACTGAATTCCTTAACATTTTGGTGAGAGCCAAGACAAGGCCAATTTAGCCTACACCAGACTCGTTTGTATAACTTCCGTCTTAAAAGAAATGACAAAGAATTTTGCTGAAAATACACACACTTATTCAAATCAACAAGGAAAAAGTGCCTCAGAGGTTTTGATGTATCCGTCATGTGGAAGAATCCACTTGCATTCCCACTGCATAGCATCACAACCAATGTCCTGTCGTATGAGTGGGGCTACAGCAAGAAATGAGTCTAGTAGGATACTTTTTAGGAGCCTCGTTCATCTGGCTCGTGAAACCTGAAACGTTGAAATCCCCTAAGCAACTGCCCTGGCAAAGTCTACGATGACAACAGGAGGCAAAATGAACTTCATAGGTTTACTTGAAGTAAAACACAGGCCCACAAGATGTATTTTATTAAACAACCCCCTTCAGCAGGAAATTCTCTGAAATGAATCACCAGCATTCCATAACGCTGAACAGATACCTAACATAACATTCTACATTTATTAACATAGAAATTCCTCTTACCCGTACAGTGAAAAAACATAAAATATATACAACATCTTTTTTCCAACAAAGCAAAAAAAAAAAATACATCTGATACAAAATATAGTTATTACATTTTGAAGGAATAATCATTTAGCTTTTTCTGCTAAAACGGATGTCATTACATGCATTATAGGAATTGCGAACAATGCTCTCTGCTTGTTGATTCGCACATAAATGATATTCAGGACCACTGTTAGTGATGGCTCTTTTTTAAGAATGACTCCTTTCAATCCCATTGTTCACTTGCACATTGCGCAACCTGTTGGTACTTCCTTTTACATCATAAAAATCTTTGTTGCTCTCTAGTAACACCTCTTGTCCTGGTTTAAGTATAACCACTACACTCCTGTTCCACCATCCTTTATCCTTCAGCAGCACAGCATTATCAGAACCTTGTATAACCTGTTTTGGTTAAGGATACACATCACCTTTCTCTTTCTGAACACTTACAGGTTTTTTTTATTAACAATAATCCAATATCCTCCTCAGTCAGAACTGTTTAAAATGTGTTCTATGAACCATTACATGGTAGACTTTATCCTTAACCTGTTTCTGAACAATTTTATCCTTAACATTTAATCTGGCATCGTCAATTTCAACTTTTTCGGTTTTCTTTTTACAAGATTCAATTTTAGGTGTAATTAAGGTGCAACCAACCCTTCCTCGCATCAAATAAAAAGGAGAAAATCCTGCAACTGAATGCGGGGTATTATTGTAACTGCAATCCTTCACTCTTAAACATTCAGTTACAGACAATTTGAATGCTACAGCCATTTGGATACCTTCTTTTAGAAATCTGTTGATGAGCTAAACCAAACCATTTGAAGAAGTACTATATCAAGGTGTTTTTTCCTGTTTTGAACCACATTTTTCAAAAACAAAGACATTTTCCTTGAACTTAATTGAGTACCAATATCTGAAACTAAAATATGTGTTAAACCTTCACTCGAAGCAGTTATTCACAATATCAGAAGCGAGGTTTGCAATAAATTCATAATCTATCCATTTAGAATAATATTAAGTAAAAACCAATACGTGATTCATGCTTTTCTCCAAACAATAAAATGGACCAGCAAAATCAATAGCTAATTCATTCTAAGGTCCATCCAAAATTTGAACTGAATGCACATCTTAATAGAAATGTCAAATGTTTGTCTAATCTGACACATTCTACACATTTATCAATGAATACATCAACATCTGAGTCCATACCTGCCCACCAGTAATGTTCCCTTAGCATTTTTTTTAGTGGCAGTCCCTCCAGGGTGAACTTCATGAGCTATTTTCAATAATTTATTTCTCAATATGACCAGTGGTATAAACACATCATGTCTCCTAAGCAAATCAGTTTCCCATGGTAACTCGTCAGGTACCTGAAAATAAATTCTCAGCGATTGTTCTAAATTCCTAATTGGTGGCCAACCATATATAACATGATATTTAACAAATTTAAAAACTTGATCTTTTTCAAATGCTTCCCACCACTAATTTTCAGAAACAGACCACTCAAAACATCCAACCGCATCAACAATAACTATAACACATTTTTTATCACAAATATCTGTAATTTCTTCAACATCCCTAATTGGTAACCTAGATAAACAATCTCTGATTTAATATGCCTCACAAAAAAATTATACTCTTTTAATCCTGAAATCAGTCTAATGAGCCAAGAAGATGCCTTCACAGACCCTCTTCCATCATCATCAACCATAAACAACAAAGGCTTTTGCTCTGTTACTTTTTCAAACATTCCCCCCTTCAAATAACTTTTCAATTTCTCTATTGGCCATACAAAAGTCAAAACCTCTCTTTCAAAAGTGCTGTAATGTTTTTCTGCATTTTTCACATCACGTGAAATAAAAGCAATCATATACCCCTTTTCATTCATTACTTGACTACACAACACCCTCAATCCTATGGCACTAAGATCAACTGTGAAGACGTTTCTACCATTTGGATCATATGGTCTAAGTGCCAGTGTTTTCAAGATTGTATTTAACTTCCTTAAAAACATTATTTTGATCTATGCCTCATTCAAATTTCACACGCTTCTTCAATAATCTACTGAAGGGCTCAACAATAATGGCATACCCTTGAATAAATCGAGCATAGTATTCAGGCATACCTAAAAATGACCTCAATTCAACTTTATTTATTGGAATAGGTACTTCTTTGATAGCTCTTACCAGATGATCCTTAGGTGTGATACCATCCAATGAGACAGTATGTCCTAAGTATTCTACATTGGTTTGTAGAAACTTACATTGATTTGCTAACTGTCACACCTCTGCTTTCTAGTATCCCCAGAACTGTATTTAAAAATGTGCTGTGCTCACTCACATCTTTAGCATGAATCTAGATATCATGTTTTGCCTGCTTTTGGGTGAGAGTTTGCATGAGAGGAGGAGCCTGTGCAACACCACAAGATCTGCACCAGACCCCTCATGCCCCTGAAGCAGCCAGGAAGGGAGCCGCCAGGAAACCTAAGCAGAGGGGGAAAACTGAGGAAACTGAACATTAGAACGTCAATCATCAAGGGGGGCCGAGGGTTTGACCCAACTTCTAAGTGGCTACGACAGTGGCCCATTCTGCCCCGGCAGCTGATCCCCCGAACCTCACAAGCCGCCGCACCACCCCTCCAGCACACACCATATAGTAAGCAGTAGATGAACATGGACAAAGAGGCTATGGCAGGGAGTAGGTCACAGATTGACAGACTACGCAGGGGCTCGTGGTTACAGGCAGAGAGTGGGGGTGTGTTTATGGCCCATTCTGTTGTGCAACTTGTTTAAATTCTCATGACACTTCCTACCGCCCCCAACTCTCACTTGACAGCTCATACGCCGGCCCCCTCCTCGCCCAAGAAGAGTCTAGGAGGGTTCAAGGAGTCAAAGGTGCAACAACAATACTGATACTCTACAGTTGCAAACAAAGTCATATGAAGCTAACAGCTACTCTACTTTGAAGCCACTGCGGCAACCTACAGCAACCATGATGAAACACAGGATTAGTGTAGTCGCAATATGTTACATGACCAGCTAAGGATCAACTAACAGCGGGCACTGCGGGCTAGGTCTCGCAGTAGTGCTAGAGCCCCTAGGACTGCGGAAGCGGCCAACCTAAGTGGGTGTGGCTTGCGTTCGGGGAGTGCTCACCCACGCATCAATGCAAACAGCCACAGTCACACGTAGTGTATATCAAGGATGAAGGTGGATCAGAGAGTGATCCTCAAATTTCCCTTGCTGCGTGCTCATTTTCATCCACAGCTACAGAACTCCAGGAGGTGAGGCAGCACAGCCCGGGTAATTCAGACCCATTACGCCAGACCACACTCCCACTGGTTGGAGACAGTCAAGAAACTGAGAAGGCTTGTGATCCCCAGGCCAAGTGTAACATCTTGAAAATGGTGAGATGGAAGGAGCTAATGTTCAAAAAAGGTCTGGTTGGTGACACTTTCGAATGAGGCTTGTATGGCTTGTGCATTCACTGTGTTTTCTCCACACCAGAAGTGCAGATCCAAGTTTAAACAGGATCTCGACTACTGCTAAAATCTACGTAGCCCTGTACTGAACCTCAGAACTGACAAGCCCTCTGGCTGCGTCACCATAAAATAAATGAAACGCCTATAAATTAAAAAACACGTTCGCACTTTACCCAGAAGGGAGAGTTTCACGGATCAAGAACTGCGATTTCTGTTGTAACGTTTACTTTCAAATATAGAGCCACAAATAGATGAAACACTTGAGCAATCTCCGATAGTGGAAAACGCCACTAAGCCAGCTTTGACCCCTCGGGGCACACCGCACATTCAAGACCTGGTGGCAGATGGAGACAGGGCCCTACTCTGGCAGTCAAGCAAAATGGAACTACAATTAGACTTGATTCAATCACTGGCAATTCACCTGGCAGACGCGGCCTCCGAAACCAGAGCAGATCCCCAGCCCCTCTCACCATCCAGCCTGACAAGAAGGGCAAAAAAAAGGTTATAAGAAAAAATTATCAAAAGTTTTTTTACTGAAAAGAATCACACCGTCACATAAATCACCCAAAGCAATAAAACTCAAGGAAACATTAATCCTGGCAAACTCTTTCAAAATGTTCGCCCCTCTGACACAGAAAAAACCTCAGTCCCTTTTCTACATTAGTACATCCACCGCTGTTTCAATAGCCATACCTGTACTCTACGAAAGGGAGGAGGCACTCCCAAACAGGGGGCCCCGGAGATCGCTGGCCAGATGGTGCAAAATACAATTTGGAAAGCGGAACCCTTGGAGGGTGGAGAGACGCGGAAAGTGCCCCCACCCTGAACTGGGGAGGTGAACCTATAGGAGCAGGCGGGATGCCAGGCACACAAAGTGAAAGGACAGACCAAGATACCCAATCCAAATAGGAGACCCTGGAAATACCAGGTCCCAACCCATGTGGGTCCTCAAAGGAACCCATCAACTTTCAGGAGCAAAGCCAAACTCCAAGTGGTCGGAAGGGGGAGACTACCACCATGCTGGAGTATTGCGGCACCCTCAGTGATCAGAAGTGAGAATCAACTACTGGACATGGAAAACATAGGGCCTCAATTGAACTCTACTTGCCAGGAAGCATTATTTTGTCAGTAGCAGAGAGGTGAGCACAAAAGTACCACAGACAATAGCCGCTCAGCTAAGTTCAGCCCAGGACTACCAGCAGAGGCCTCTCTACAGGCCAGCTGGATGAGCAGCAAGGAGGTACCAACCAGCATAAGTGCAAGGAGGAGGACTGTACACATCTAGAACTGCTCTTTACCCCTGATACACCGTTAAGGGCTCCATGGACATCCTCAACAGAGGGTGCTTGTTACAGCTGTTTACTCATATCCCTGCATTAAAGAGCATAACTTCAGAGGACTTGGACTTGTTAAATTCGGTGACCTCTGTTAAATTCAACTGGGGATGTAACCATGACAATCTGGAAAAGAATGGCACAACAGAATGCCATATGGGCTGATTGGGCCACTTTTGAAGAATGGGGTATCGATCTTCACATCCCCACTCCAGTGAAATACCCGTTTTGTTCTTCCACATTGAGCTCAAACATGAACCTGTGTGTTGAAGGGTGCAAGTGAGGGTAATCATGGCTGAGCCTCGGCCCTAGAGGGCCCAAGCGCCCTCACAATACAACAAAGGCGTGACCAGAGGGAGGTATTATCTGGCACCATGCAGGGGAGGGAGCTGCTGCTCGATCCCAATAGACAGCTCTATCGCCCCTAACATCATGCGTGCCCCAAACATTCGTTCAAGGGTTCCAAGTCTTTGCTAACAGTCATCTCTTGTAATCTAGCAAGCCTTAGAAGTACCATATCGAACAACGAAGCAATGATCTATTTGGAATCATGTGACATCCTGTGACTCCAGGATATCTGGGCACTTGCCCCCACCACTCTGTCATGCTTCTACGAGATTTTTAAAGTAGCAAATCTGTTTGGGTTCCCATTAGGAAGGCTATCAATTTTCATCAAGCTCTCAAGCAAATGAATGGCTGCTCCTCTGGTCTTTTCCAACACTATTGCCCAAGCGGTCTCTATCACCAGCTTGAAATTCAACCAGAGAGCTGCCAAACTAATACCGGTGAACTGGTATCTCAACTTTGGCAAGAGTGCCAAGGTAGCTACAGTACACAAGCTGCTGGACAGCTTGGAATCTTTTATCCTAGACTACCCCAGCCACAACTTCATACTAGCTGGGAACTTTAAAACTCGTGGGCTGGGGGCATCGGCTGATGGTGCCAAGCAGGAGAGAGCAGGAGACCTCATTCAGGACTTTCAGTCAACCTATAAATTTGTCTCTGCTCAAGGGGAGGCTGAAGCAAAAGAGAAAGAATGACGTTTCCCCCTACCTGCTAAGGCCACTCAACAATCTGCTACGTCTTCCTTTCCGAGCACGTAGCCTCGCCGCTAGCTATCTTTGACATGGAAGAAAGACTTGAAAGTGATCACAATCTCTAAAGTATGCCCTGAACCTGCTAGTTCAATTGTGTTTGGAATAAAGACATGCGGACAGGTTAGAGAAGGAACGAAAGGGTTAAACTTGTTAGAAGAATTACATGGAAAGTAGATTACACATCACCAATCATAGCTTGGATAAGCAAACAAGAGCTGGCCCTAAAAGCGGGACATCAGGCCTTAGTACCAGTGGAGGAAGGGTTGTGTGGAAGAGCTCATATTGCTCTTGATGTGTGATGGATCCAGGCGTGCCCCACAGCAACTCGGTGGGGGCAAATGTTCATGCAGTCAATTCGCCCAAACCATCATGGCCTCCAGGAGGGAGCTCTGCAGAGTCCAGTGGTCCTTCAAGCACAGCCCGACAGCACCTGCAACCGAGACACTGAAACAAATGCACTCCACCCACAAAAAAGCAGTTTGGGACCAGAAGCGAGCAAGAAGTCAATAGGAATGGGCAGCCTTATTCCATTTGTAAAGAGATAATAATCAAGGGCAATTCTGTGAGTATGTTATCAATATAAAGAACAGCAAGAACAGGAGAGAATGGTGTTCTAGATGCAGCCTGGATAATGCACATGCTGGAACTTTACACGGATAATCAAGCAGCCCCGCTGGTGACCAGCCACCTCGTGGCACCGCTCCACAAGCAAATATTTACAGGGGTAATGCCAATTGGAAAGTCAACCAGGGGAGAGGATGTGTTCCGTCGGCTAGACTGCCGACTTTGGTGCTGGAAACCAGGGTTCGAGCCTCGGGGTCGCGTCCACATCTTGTGATTCTGGGCAAATCAGTTAATCTCCCCGTGCCTGAATGTGTAATGTAAATACGGTGCTTGTGTAAAGAGCTCCAATACCTTCGGGTCGAGTTCGCGCTATATAAATCTGCAAAAAAAACACAACAACAAAAAACACCAGCATGTTGGGAAGTGTCAACATGAGGCTGGCATCTATATCTTACTCGGAGGAGGGCAAGAGCACAGTTGATAGTCAAACAATTGCAAGTAAGTCGAAACTATCATCAGGTGATTGAGAAAAGACGAGGCCCCTGACCCGAATGGTCTACTTGCAAGCGTGTTCACATGAGCATCAGACACCTGGGCACGGCTGTTGTCCCCCCTCTTCAACTGCACACTACAATAGCGACTGTTCCAGATGGCTGGAGAGGTTCAATTCTCTGCCCCATATACAAAAAGGGAGACTGGTTATTGGCCGTAAATTACCATCTAATTGCACTCCTCGATGTGGAAGTCAAAACCTATGCCCCCATTCTGCTGGAGCAGTCAACATTGTGGGTGCTGGAGCAGGAAATATTACATTTTTTTCAATCAGGCTTTAGGGCTGGGATGTCTCCTGTGGACAATATCATTGCTCTATCTTATCTGAGGTATGAGGCCACTCAAATGAACAGCCTCGCACAATGGTGTTGCTTTATCAATTATATAAATCAAATGTAACTACCACTCATTCACCCAGGTATGACATAAGACTATATTAGCGCTCATGGAGGAAATATTTATAATATTAGAAGGGTGGTTCATTAAGAATCTACCAGTTGAATCTACCAGTTAAATATAAAAGTTGATGACTTATCCATTCATTATAAAGCCATTTGCCACTTAAACTACTTCTTTTATTATTATATACCATGAGGGCAATCTCTCATAAATTATTACATAAACTGAAGTTTTCATCCTCCTCCACTTCACCAAATTCAAATAATTAAAATCACCTCTAATTTTAATTGCAAAATGACATGTTTTTCCTATAACTAATGAAGACGTTCAATTAGTTTGTGAGATGCAGACTTTTAAGTTTCCTTAACAGGTTTGAAATATACATTAATCAGTAGGAATTAAGCTGGTTTAGAGCCCAAAGTAGCATCAATACGCACAACAAGAAAGCAAAGCAGGGCTAAAAAATGGTTCCTAAGAATTATCAAAGTTATGAGGCCACCTTAGGGCGACTATGTAAAGAAGGCTACCGTTTAATGTTAAAAGTACAGTGCCCATTGACTGAAATATCAGTTATTTTCCATATTTCTTGTAGACACACAAAATCATATAGATGGAAAAAATGCCAGCATTATTATTTGCCATGTGTGTAAACAAACCGGCTACATTTCATGAACATAGTTTCAGTTGGGCAGTTCTAGAAGAGAAGTGCTCCATGGTTCATGCACCATCCTGACTCGAATCCCCCACGTGCTTAGTCAAAAACCCTCCCACTCCTCTATTTCTTAGACTCTTGGATTGTCATCCAGTGGCGGCTCCTCTGCTAAGGCAGAGGAGCATCGCCCACTGCTTTATAGCAATTATATAAAGAGAAAATAAAGTGACAATAACTCGCGTTATTATCATTTTATTTTCTCCTACTTCCGCAGCTTAGCGTGAGGCAGGGTAGAAGTAGCAGCACCCTCCCAAGTGCACAATGACTGGTTGGCTAGCCCTAAACAGTCTTGCGCACTTCACATGTTCTTGTGCATTACAGCCTGCAAGGAGAACATGCCCAGGCTCTCAGTCAGCATCTGAGCGCCCAAACACAACACTCAGACCAATCACAATGCTGCTAAGTAAGCGTTGTGATTGACTGACTGGGAGCCAGGATGTGCTTCCTGTTGTTCAGGTCAGCGAGGGAGGACTATGGGGGAGAGACACGGTGAGGAAGTGGTGAGAACGTACGTTTTTATTTCATTTTTTGCTGCCCGCTTCCCCCGCGTACTCCGCCCCTACCGCCCCTGTCCCCACACCCCTAACTCCGATCTGCCGCTGTTGTCCTCACTAGCTGATTGGCCTGCTTCCAATTTAATCTGCTATTCGTTTATTTTTAACTTGGACCTGTAATACAATTGCTGGAGTAAATATACCTGGTTCTGGGCTAGAAGAAGCACTAAAACGTGTGTGTAGTATACCAACATCAATTTGATTGATAGAGTACGTTTCTAAACACTTTGAAGAAAGAAGGCACATTAGATAACGTGTTTCACATTCAGTTTCTAACTATACCCTTATTGCCAGAAAACTCGAAAAGTATTTGAGCACCCAAATTGTGTGAGAATTTTGTGCAGTGGTAACCATGGTACATTCGTGTTGTAGGCCCTTCTTTGCCTCCATGAATTCAACTTGTTCACCTTCTCTAGAATAAAGATTGCTTGGATGTTTGAAATTTAGTGAAAGAACCTTTCTGACAAAAACATTGGGTTAAAATCAGAAGAAAGAAAAAAATACACTTACCTTTTCATCATGCCTCTCCTCCGTCGTCCCTCTGCTTCTCTTCCGGCTGAAACAGAAGCAGGAAGCACACAGGCTCCCGTAAACCAATCACAACACTACTGTCAGCAGCATTGCGATTGGTCTGAGTGCCGTGGTTCGGCACTCAGACAGGCTGTAGAAGCCTGTGCATGTTCTCCACCCAGGGTGTGCATGACCATCGGGGGAGAATATGCAAAGTGCGCCTGAATGTTTGGCTGGCTTTAGACAGCCGGCCAGACTGTCATGTGCACTGACAGAGTGCACTCTCCACTCCTCCCCTTACTCTGTGAGCAGAGCAGCTCAACCCCGCCCGCTCTCCAAAACTGCTTCAACAATGAAAAATAAAATGATAATAACATTGTGTTAATATCATTTTATTTTTCCTCTTTTTACACTACTGAAAAGCAGTTAGGCAACACTGCTCCGCCTAAGTGGAGGAGCCGCATGTAGGAGAGTAGGATCTGCTTCACATGGGTACCCTCACATTTTGCTGGTGTTTCACTGTTTGTCGACCTTAGTCTGGCTGTGGCCCTGCTAATCAGGACCACATCCTAGCTGCTTCCTCTCTAAAATGGTTTCCATGTACATTAGGTACATATCCGATTAGATTCTTGAGTGCCTTATAAGCCCCAAGTATATGGTATACTATGTACCTAGGGCATAGGTGCCTCAGAAGCCTACCAGGGGCTGCAGCATGTATTATGCCACCCCTGGGAAGCACTCCAAAATGACACCACAGGTCTGCTATTGCAGCCTGGGTAAGGGTGTGCTTGCACCCCTTACTGTGGTATAGGCTACCTATATCACTACCCTATACAGACACATATACACCTATAAGCCACTCCTATGGCAGGCCTTGACAATCCTGAAGGAAGAGTGCTTGGTTTTATGTGAGAGGGTGCCCAAGCATGAGCTGAGCCCCTCTGCAGCATTCAGAAATGCTTCCTTATGGCTATTCTGTGATACAGCCATACCATATACTCTTAAGTGCATTATAACCTCGCGGTAAATGCTAACTTTGGAATGGCTGCATCAAAACATGTCATGCTTGGTGTCAAACATCTTGGAATACTACCCCCTTCCCGCCAGTCCTGGTGGCAGGGGTAGCATTCCACCCTTCTAGAGGGAGAGACATGTTCACACTGGCTAAACCCGGTTAAAACTTTCCAAAGCCCTGGCATCACAAAATGGATGCCACAGCCACAGACACGGGTCTGGCCTCATGCTGCTGACCAAAACTCCAGCAGGGGAGGCCTGGACAATAGGTTTCCTGTCGAGGGGAGGTGTCCCCACCTCCCCAGACAGGCTGATGTGTATTGGGGCAGGGTGGGTGCATTCAGAGAATGCTTTTGAGACACTGCCTGGGGCACACAAGGTGTTCCTGTGCATAGCCCAGTTCAAAACGGTTGCAGGGGCACTCAGCCCCTGCTCTGGCGTGAAACTGGACAAAGGGGAAGGGGTGTAACCACCCCCACCCCAGGTCCACCCATAGGTGGGGCCTTAGAGTTAGTCCATCCCCTAAACTTAGTATAAGTATAGGAATCCAGTCCCTAGGACTTTAGATTACCCTGGACGAAACTCTGCAACATATATCCTGGACCTTCAACTTTCTATTTCGACTAGAAGATGGAAGAAATCTCCCTTGGGGTCAAGGAGTGACTCCCCTGCTTGGCAGGCACCAAAGAAGCAACTAACCAGTCTGCAATTCTGTAGCTCCCACCGGACGCCGAAGTCTCTGCATCCCCAGAGGTAAATTTCCAGACTTCCTCGAGGCTACCCTGAGTCCACAGCAAAGCTGAGGCCCGTGGCTATCGTGGGTAACATAGAACCATGACCCTTGGACACCGTGAACTTTTGCAGAAACACTACTTTCCTGGTCATCCTTGAAGTTGTGCTTTGGGCTCCGAGTAGCCCCAGGCTTGAGCACCTCCTGCATCGAAGATTGCTGGCCTCCACTTCACGAGTGACCCGTGGGCTAGTTTTAAGTGTGACTGCTTAAGGCTCCTTCGCGATCGCTAGCCCATTGGCTAGTAGGTCCCCATGAAGGCAACTCCTCTTCTACTTAGGCTTTCCTGGTTTCTCCAGACGTGCCCTGACTTACCATTGCTGGGTGAGTCCCTCAGACCTTGCTGGTCTGCACCACAGTCCTTTCTCTGCATTCCTGTTACTTGCCGTTGCCAAGGCTTTTTGGGTCCTTTCTGGTCGCCGATACCGCAGCACTTGACAGACTTCGTGGGACAGCTCGAATCCGGCTTGTGGACTTCGTCGACACCTCCTGGACCTCATGGCTGAAGAGTCAAGACACCCATCAACTCACCTGAAGCACCCGACATCTGTGGGCATTGGTCCATCCTGCCCTAGGTCACTGGCTAGTGACCCAGACTCTGTCCCCTTCTGCTTTCAGGTTCCTTACATCCTAGATCCAGGCTTGGATCTCTCCGGACACTTCTCCTCTTCACGGCAGTAGTAGTTCTTTGCAGGCTTCCATTTAAATCGACGACGCGACCCGACACCAAAATACACCTATGCACCCGGCTTCCCTGGGTGAGGTAACTCGAGTACTCCAGTGCTCTCATGGGTGCTAGCCCTAGAACTATCTAAGTCTAAAAGGGTTTGGTCCTGACTCGATTAGAAGTGTCCCTAATATTTAAAATTCCAACGCCAACATTCCCCATAGAAGATCATAGGAAGCCCGCGGTTGTGTTTCCACACTGCATACAGTTCCAGTGGGTCCCCTGTGTCACTACCTTGGGTGGTTCCCTGGGGTCCCAGTGATTCTAGAGGCAATAGCCTAGTGCCTATTTCAGTCGTGGTTCTTATACCACTTTTTTAGTATATGGTTTGGTACGCCCCTAGGGCTCAAACGTGTATTTGTGCTTTTACTGATGCTTGATCACTTGTAAACTAAGTACTTCGAACTCCAGTCTCATAAAGAGACTAGAGGGGTGTTTTTATCTTAAATACATATATTTTGAATATATACCTGGTGTGGTTGTCTTTTCATTTGATCATTCAAGAGATTATAGACTGGTAAAACAAGCTGCTTTACATTCCTACAAGACTTAGCCTTAAGGCTGGTCTCCATAGCTACCACTAGGATAGCTTTCACATAAGGTTGTCTTTAACCATTCACCATAAGGGGTTGTTTGGACTGATACAAGGTGCCCACTAGAATTAGTGGACAGCATATATCAGGCCACCTTCTCACACCGCCACTGGACTAAAACACATTATAATGAAAGATATCGTGGACACCCTCAACAAGGCATTAACACATTGGAGTTCTCAGCGCTCGTGCTTTAGCACTTCTGCCATTAAAACCTTTTTTACCTGCTGATTCATGGTGCTGACTCCAAGAATTCCAAATACCTTGATTTAAAATTGTTGACCAGTAGTAGTGCCTGAACATTTTTATATATAGATCACACCAAGGGCTTGATTGCACATAGTATGTTAATGATGGGTGGCAAATCCACACACTGAATTACTGTTACCATGTGTATCACCCATCCATTATCCTGTAATTGCATGCAGGGTACAGTATTACCGCACCTGTATACGCATAATTTCCTCATTATCAGGCCAGTTACTGGACACATATTGCATCTGCTTTTGGGAGGTGGAGCTGCGCTGTGTTTGCTGTCTTGCTGTCACTAGTTGCTGTCACTAGTTATTTCAGGTACGGTAAAACCTACCAAGTTGTCAATCTGTTCCGTCCAAAAACATGAGTTACCACCCAAAGGGCAATCAGGCTCATAGGGTTCATAGTGTCAACTAATAATAGGGAAAATGGGGCCACATGTACAAAAGGTTTTAGTGGCCACAAATAAAGAATCAGGCTGTTTGTGACCCCTAAATAACCTTTGTACTTGTACTTACTCTATTTTGCGAATGGGTAACTTATTACCAAATTGCAAAATAGGGTTTGTGAGTTGGTATTAGGAAGGGGCGTGTTAAGGGCATCCCTTCCTTATAGTGAGTGGCAGGGGGATGTGTGAATGTTTTGCGACCAGAATGCGTTGGCAAAACATTTGCAGTTTACGATCAACTTCAAGTTGGTGGTAACCCATATGCAAAGGGGAAGGGGTCCCCAAGGGACCCTTTCCCCATTGCAAATGTGGGCGCAAACATTTTTTAAGAGCAGGTAGTGGTCTCATGGACCGCTGCCTACTCATAAAAATTGAAAAGAAAACTTTTCATTTTTGTAAGACCTGGGGTCTCCAGGCCCTAAGGGGGTAACGTGACACGAGCGGCTGGGCACCCAAAGGCTTGTGTGTAAAGCGACCATACAACAACCACATCCCCTGAAGCAAGGAACGCACACAATAAGGGACGCCACACTGTAGTCTGTATGAAAATACTCAAGTTTATCCAAGCATTGAGGCAAATGCAGTTCATGAAATATACATGCCGTTCTTGAGGTAACAATGCAGTTCAGGAGGTGTACATGCAGGTCATGAGGTATACATGCAGTTCATGAGATATCATTAGCAGGGCTCGCTTAGATTGGCAATCGATTCACTAGCATTATTCTCACCAGCACTTCTTAACCTCTGTGGTAATGATGGTGGGTCATAGCGCCACACTGGGGGCCAACCGGGACTCAGGGCAGATCTTGCGGCCTTCCCGCCACCCCTAGTACCCTTAGCGTCTCAGCGGGCAAATACCACTAAGCTTTGGACACTTGCACGCTGCTCGTAATTAGAGCGCATAGACTTTTCGCATGAAGCTTCCAACCGTAGCGCTACTTGTAACAACGAAGCGACGACCCTCTCAGGGCAGAGCCTACAATCTTAGCGCTACTCGTATAATGATAACCTAGAACATCTCAGGGTAGATCCTGCAATCGTAGCATGAATCGTATCAATGACACTTAGAACAGTTCAGCGCAAACCTGCAATCGTAGCAGGAATCGTATCAAGGCCACTTAGAACAGTTCAGCGCAAACCTGCAATCGTAGCAGGAATCGTATCAAGGCCACTTAGAATGTTTCAGAGCGGGGCTTGCAATCGGAGCGGTACTCGTATCCGCAAGCTTCAAGGGTTTCCGTGCAGTTCGTGGGGCACTACTCTCCTTGTCAGTCCGCTCGGACGGGGCCAATCCCTCAGAGGGGTATCGTCGTCGGGGGTGAGCAGGGGGGGGCTCCCATGGAGAGGTACCAGGGACGCAGGGTGCGGTGCAGCTCCCGGACGATAGGGGGCGCACCGGGGACCTTCCCAAGCCTTCCCTGCTTACCTTGATCGCGACGTCGCTCGGCGTCCGCACCAGCTCTGCACTCCTCCTTCGATCTTTCTGCCACCTTCACCCAGCGGCGACGGCAGCAACGGGGCCCCGGGCTTCTCCGCGGGCCTCGTCACCACGAGGGGTACACTTCAGCTTCCGGGCCGCGACGGTGAGCGCTCTTTGGATCCCTCACGCAGGGGGGGGGGGTCAAATTAAGCGGGTCTGGTCAGCGCTCAGCAGGGCCCGGTGCAGGGGATCCCAGGCCAGTTCAGGGAGTCTCAGCGCTAATACCTGGTTGATCACCAGCAGTACCGCATTCCGCTTTTGGGCATTTGTAATGTTCAGTTATATCAGAAAGTCTCCGCTGTCAGTTTCCGCCTGCAGTTGGTACATGTAGTTTCAGCATTCAGGTTCAGCATGCAATTGGCACATGCAGCTTGATGGCGCTGTTGTCTCTGGTGCCCTTAGGGGCTCTGTTTCTGGGGGGTTGGGAGTGAGTTGGCGACTAGGACCTTCCTAGTCAGGCTGGGCAGAGGTGTCCTGGGTCCTCCTACTGCTGGGCAAGATCACAGGGTCCCTCACTCACTTAAGAGGCAGCACCTAAATCCTGTCACTCTCAGAGGCATAGGTCCCTGGCTAGGCCCTACCGCCTACACTCCTGTGTGGATTCTCCAGCTCTGCTTTACCCCACTGGCCAACTGACTAGAAAAAGGGGTACCGCCCGAGGGTTTGGTCTTCGCTGTTTGCTGCTGCCTGGATTCCTACCTCTGATCCTAACACTGCGCCTCGCGACCCCGCTTTGCGGGTGCCGCTCGAGGGACTTGGACTCTGTTGCCTGCTGCCTGGATTATCATTAGCGATCTGACTCCAAGCTGCCTGGATTGCCACGCTGTACCTTGATTGGCGAGGGGGCGTCGCTGGACGTTTGGATTGCAGTGAGCGCCCGGCGCGCTCGGGACTGCGAGGACCAGGGTGCTGCGCGTGACGCTGACCAGCTGCACCTGGTCCTCTTCCCGACTCCTCCCCCAACACCGCTTCCCCTCGCCTTATTAACATTCCTCCGCCTATACGCGCCAGCGGGACGTGCGCGGGGCTAAGCCCGGGCAAAGGGCGGGCCGTCTGAGGCCGTCCGAGGTCGTACAATGTCAGGTTGGGCCACATTCCTTGCATCCAGTTACGCCCCATTAGATAAGTAGACATTATCATTACTATTAATCCCTTGTTTTTGGGGGACTGTGCTGAGTGTGTTGGGATTCGATCTGGACTGAGCTCCCGTTTGTTATGTAAACTCGCTCCGGTAAAAGTGTGAGGGGGGGAGGTGGGGGAGGGGAGGGAGACGGGGGGAGTATGATTGGCACCATGGATCGTTTTATGACCCACGTGGCCAATGTAATCGATAAGGAAATTGGTATGGCTGAGCGCCGATTGTCGTGAGGGCACCTTGGTACTCGACGTTCATCGTTGGGACCGTTAGCTTTGGTGCCTTCACCTGAACATAGTCAGGAGCCCCCTTCCCATGCCCCCTTTCCCCTGGACCATCCCCGGGTGGCAGCCCTGAGAGCCAATATAGATGATCTTGAAGTGCTGACAGATTCTGTACTTCAAGCGGAATATAATATGGCCACAGATTTAGTGATTAATGAGGCAGACACCATGCTTTCGCCCTTGGCCAGTTCCCCTAACCATGCAAAAACAACTGTTGTTCCAGCCTTAGTGGTTCAGGCGGAAACTCACCCTGTCCCTAATAAAAGGAAAAGGTTGCTTACCCCGCAGAAAGGTAATCTGGCTAAAGATTACAAGAGGCGCAGGCAGGCTGGTGCCAAGTTGGGTGGTCCTCACAAGAAAGTGGGGCGAGATTCTTGCCCGCCGCAGGGAGATATAGAGGAAGGTATATTAGGAGGGACACCGAATACTGGTTGTGGAGTACCTTTTGGAGGCATTTTAACACAACCACTCCCGGACTCCCTACTCGTAACACATTTAGAGAAAATGATGAAATCTCTACTTCTCCCGGTGTTGGACAAAATTGGGGGGCTCTTACAGCGGGTGGACAAAATGGAGCAGGAAACCCTGGATAATTTTGCTCGCTAAAATCATTCATCAAATTACAGTTGAGAAATAGGGAGGCTGGCCAAGGGAGAGGGGATGACAGTAGGGAGTCATATATAGTGCCTCAAAGCCCAGCCCTTACAACAGGCACCCCAATAGTAGTACCGGAGGTGCCTGTTTGTGCCCCACAGCCTACCCCTACAACTGCAGGTTCGGGAAGGAAGTCTGGTCCGCCAGCAACTAAAACCGCAAATAAAACCAAGCCCACTAAAATATCCAACATTAAGTTAAGTAAAAAGAAGACCTGTCCCATAGCTTCTGGTACTGCTTCCAAAGATAATCCTATTACCCCTGCCTTTATGCCTGCGGCTTCTAGCCTATCCATGATTCCAAACCCTGAAGCATCCAAGCCTGTAAAGGCCTGCACTCATCCGACAGGCGAGGGATTAAGAGAGGGAAGGGTGAATAACGTCAATCTCCCCCCTGCCTGCCAGCCTTACGTAGCTGTTTTGACCGGGGTGCCTGTGCTTAGCCCGGCCAAGCGGGAGACGTTCGAGGATTTGTACAATAAGACTCTTTTTTGGTTCAAAGAAAATAGGCCTTTGCCTAAACCTTTGGAGGGACGGATCATACATGTTAAAAAAACGATAAACGGGGATTGTATTATTGTGAACTTTGTCGACCCAAGGGTGGCTAGGTATGTATGCAGTGGACCCCAGAGGATGTGTAGCCCACTCACCTGTGGGGGTCAAATTGATATACATGACCTTAGTTACTTCTATTCCCCTAACTTGCCTGGGAAGACAGTTGGTTCTTATGGGTGGGAGGAGAGGGACGGCAGCCAGTTCTGTGGACCCCTCCTTCACCCTAGCTTTTCTGACAGGCCTCCATACCAGCCACGAGATTGGCTTTTTCAATATTATTGACATCCTACCTGCCCAATATGGGAAACACACTTCGAGGTAATAGAGGAGTTGCCAAATATTAGCCAACCAACTGGTGTGGAATTGGTGAGGTCTCCCACTTGTACTCCATCTAATATAAATCCCCCTAGGGAACAATTGCAATCGCCTTTGCCATGTCCTAAACCACTTGCCCCGTCCTCCCAAATTAAGGCTGCTTTGAAGGAGGTCATTACATCTAAAGCGACCATGTCGTTGCCGACTATTGAGGCAATTGCAACTACTGCTAGCGCCCCCCTCGTCAGTAATTTGGAGCTGGGGTGGGAGGAGGGAGGCAGTGCCCCATTGAAGGTTGTTAGTTGGAATATAGCAGGACTCGGACGGAATTTAGGTATGCCAGATTGGAATGCCATGATTGAATCATATGGGATTTGTCTGTTCCAGGAGACTTGGTCCCTGGAACCTCAATATAAGATGGGCTATACCACCTATTCTGTCCCCGCCATACGCCCAAAGGGAGGGAAAGGCCGTCCTTCGGGAGGGCTGACAATCTGGGTGAATATTTCCCTGCGATATTCTATCAAACTTATTACTACGAAGTCTCCTGATCTCCAAAGGATAACAGTCAGAGGCCCATGTGGAGGGAAAGTACTCGAAATTTTGAACATTTACGTCAGAGGAGCACGGGGGGGGTTCTTCTACGTTATCCTCAACTGGCCTTGATGAGGAACTCAGAAAAATCAAATCTGATGCCTTTATCTTGCTAGCGGGGGATTTTAATTGTACGTATGAACCCCTTGCCCTGGACGATGTGTTGGGTAATAGAGAAGATGATAATAGGAGAGGTATCCCAACATTGCAAATTCCACCAATCAGGAGATGGAATCAAGGTGTTATTGATTTCAATGCACTCTGTATGGAGTATGATCTTAGAGCCACTAATGGTAGATCCAACTCAGACCAAATGGGGGCCCACACGTTCAACAGAGTGGGGCATTCCTCACGGATTGACTACATTCTGCTGAACTACTGTTTATGGCCCTACTTGTTGGATATGGTGGTCTTGCCGTCTACTGATAGCGACCATAATTCATTGTCTCTATCCCTGTGCCCCCCTTGGGTGGGCCACTCCCTACCTCGACTCCCTCACACGTGGAGAGTTACACATGAAATATGCCCTTCAAATTGTGGTAGGCGCTTAAAATGGAACAACTTTGCTGCCAGGGAGTGCAAGATACAGGAGGTAAACTCAATAATGTCAAATGTTCCTCAACGTCTAGATTCTCCCCTTCCTAGTGCACAGGAGATCTCATTATTGTTTGACCAAACTACGCATGCACTAGGTGATTTATTCTTAGTCCACACTGTGGGAAAGAAACCTAATAAAGAGGCGCCACAAAGGGCAATGTCGGGTGGTTCACTCCTGTCTGCCGAGAGGCTAAAAGGGAACTAATTAAGGCGGTTAAATCTAAGAACAGAGCCTTGATTAGTGCTGCAAGAGGCAACCAAAGGAGAATTATAAAGGAGGCTAAAATAGCATGGGAGGATCTGTTTTGGCATGATTTAAAGGCCGCTAGCACAAGGAAGGACTCTAAGGGTTTCTGGGATTTACTAAGAGCAAGGGATAAGCCCGCGGACTCATTAATAACATGCAATATACCAGAGGACGCGTGGTTTGACCATTTTTCCAAGCTCTATACTGTGGTTCTGAGTGCGGAGACATGTTTGACTGAAAGTTATTCTGTAGTACCCTGTGAACTCATTGAGGAGCATTTGTTCACTGTCAAGGAAGTGGTGGGGGCTATTACATGTCTTGTCCCCAATAAAGCTGCAGGCCCGGATGGCTTGCCAGGGGACTTGTTACGTATCAACCCAGTAGAGTGGGCGAAACTTATCGCTGCTCTACTGAATGCTAGCTTCAGTGGGGCAACTCTCCCAGGCTCATGGAAGGGCGCTGAAGTTGTTCCCATCTTTAAAAAAGGGAGTCGGTCCGACCCCGCCAATTATCGCCCCATAAGCCTTTTAGACTCCTCCCAGAAAGTGGCAGGCAAAGTGGTTTTAGGCAGGTTACTACAATGGATTGAGGAAAAAAGTATTCTTTCTGATTTTCAGGCCGGTTTTAGATCAGGTATGGGGACGATAGAGCAATCTTTTCGGCTTTTGATGCTCTATTGGAAAGTGGTTGTACTGGGCAAGGGCAGTCTGTATCTCGCCTTTATAGATTTGCGGACTGCCTTTGACCTGGTCCCGCGCAACCAACTTTGGGGTGTGCTGAATGACCTGGGCATTCCTCCTTACCTTCTAAGCTTATTGGTAAAGTTGCATGCCGACAACTTTGCGCAGATCAGGTGGGGTAACCAGGGCCAAAAAACAAATCGAATACCTGTAAATAGAGGAGTACGCCAGGGGTGTGTTTTAGCCCCCACTCTGTTTTCTCTGTATGTAAATGGAGTGGTGGACTATCTATCCGAAGTTCCATCAGACGCACCATCCCTGGCCGGTAGAAGAATACCTACTCTTCTATTTGCAGATGATACCCTACTGATCTCCAAAACCCCGGTAGGCCTGCAGAGTCTGCTATCTAGCTTCAAATCTTTTTGTGATGTAAGGGGGCTAGTTATTAACACTGGGAAAACAAAGTATCTAGCTCTCAACCCTCCGAAAAAGACAATTAAACCGCCAATTTTAGATGCTGTTTCTTTAGAGAGGGTTACTGAGTTCGACTATCTTGGTATCCGCCTCTGTGATTCGATGAGTTGGGAATGTCATCTACACAAGATGTTGCTGACTCATAAAAGGGTATTGGGTGTCCTTCTTAAGGAACAACGTGCCTCAACCCTAAAACCCAGTGCACCAATTCTTGACATTTACAGGGCAAGGGGTGTCAGCGCAGTCTTATATGGGGCCGAACTTTGGGGGACACACAAGGTGGATCAGTTGTCTCGCTCGGAAAGCAAGTTTTTGAAAGATTTAATGGGGCTTCCTTATAGCACCCCAACCCTCCCACTGTTATTAGACATGGGGTTAAGATCAATTAGCGACCAGGCTAGGCTCCGCCCTCTTCTTTTATGGGCAAGAATCTGGAGAGTCCCAGAGTTGTCTTGCTTTGCGGACGGCCTAACTGATGTGCTGGAGTCGCCGGGCTGGTCCAAGATCCATTGGTTGAGAGAAGTCAAGGGTCTTCTTCTCAACATGGGTCTTGGGAATGCCTGGGTTAATAGAACTGCTCCCCCAATATCTGTGCTAAAGAAATTATATTGGAATTGGGTAGCTGATAGCAGATCCAGTAATTCTAAACTGTGTAGAACCTCCTTGGGCTTCCTATTAATAAAAGATATGCCCCTTTGTGAACCATATCTGACATTGTCGCAAAGCGCTGTGATAGGGCATTATATTTTCAGTTTAGGATAGGCCTACTTCCCGTCGGGGAACTTACTTCTAGGTGGAAGTACTCGACTCAAACCACCTCTATGTGCCCATTTTGTGAGCACAGGATAGAGTCAATCCCGCACCTGTTTTTTGAATGTTCGGCCTATGCCCTTCCCCGCAGTAGATGGTTAAAACCACTATGCAGAGAACTTGGGACAAGGCATTTTAAGGAGGCCTTACGTGTTTTAAAAAATGATCCACGCCCACTTTATGCCTGCGGCATAGCCAAGTTCCTGGGTTGGGCCTGGCGCATTAGATCATCTAGGCGTTCCTATCTTGTTTAATTTGTTCTTAAATGATTTTATCTAACTTATTGGGGTCATTTGTATAATGAATTGTATGTTAATGTACTGGCTACTTTTATTGTCTTATTGTTTTGTGCCAAATGTACTGCTTTTTAAGATATTTTTTATATCGAAATTAAGCCTATGATGATGATGACTAGAAAAAGTTCCCTCCCTCTGTTAAGTAGCCCTAGGTCAGGTGACCTCTAGCCAAGGCGGCAAAAGTAAAACCACACCTCCCTTCTAGAAGGTTCCAGCACATTCCAGGAGCTTCCCCATTCTACCTATGGGACAAAAAGGCGGGCTGGTGTCGCAACATTGTTGTGGGGTTCCAGCCAGCTCCTGGCAGCTAGGGTGCTACTAATAAAGACCACTCTGCAGTAGCAGGGGTCTGTGGCAGCCATCTTGGGAGAAGGGAACACCTGCACCTTAACACTGATTGGCAATGAAAAGGCGCCCGGAGACCTAGTCCAACATAAAAATGAGGGTGGAAAAATGAGGCACGATAAAAAATAGATGGGGAGACCACCCTAGGGCTGACAGGTCTAACAATTTTGGGTTTTGAAATGCATCCTGTTTTCCTTTAAGTAAGAGGACTGCACTTTCCACCCCCCAAAAAATGCTCTATTGAAAAAGAAATCACATACATGGTGGTCTGCAGACCCCAGCAGGCCACCATACCTGTGATTTTGGGCATTCCCAATGGGTTGCAAATTGCAATCTGCCTCATGAATATTGATAAGGCAGTTCCATTTGAGACCCACTGGGAATCGCAAGCAGTGTCAGACAAACTGCTGTACATCGCAGTTTATGGCTTCCTAATTACAAGTCACAAAAATGTCGCAATTAGGAACTCGCAAAATGTAGCGATCGTACATGTGGCCCATGAAGTGCAAAATTCAGCGCCTGAGCATTAAGTCCGCAGCACCTTCCAAAGGCTTCCTTCTGTTGGCTTCACAGTTGTGTGCCGCCATTTCTTTCCATTAGGGGCTCTGCGTAAGTTAAATTTCCCTCCTTGAAATGGTGCTTCCAGAGCTCTCTGCTGCAGTAGTGGTGGCCGAAGCTAAGGCACTGCTAACGCTGCTGCCACTATACCAATATCAGCCGTCTAGGTCTATACCAGTTGTTAAAAACCCTCTACCAGAGTAATAGGGCCGAGCTGCAAGCGATGGCCTATAATGAGTCACTTTCAGTGGACTGTTCACCCCCATCGTGAATAATTAAGTCCACACAAAGTTTAACTGAACAATTTTGCATGGAAGCGATGTCAGGGGCAGGGTGAGGCGGAGGACAGGGCGTTTTTCAAATAATCTAATTCAGTTTTATTGGCCCAAGTCGACTGCCAGAATTGCAGAAGCAATTATAACCCCATAAAATGAGCAGCCGGCTGAAGCGAGGTTTTATAGGTCCTGGGGCCTGTATGAATGCCTAACACTGTGGCACCGCAATTACCACCCTGGCCTCCGCGCCGAGATCTTCAGTAAAATTCCAAGCTTTAGTTTTAAGTGTTTCTGCAGTGAAGTGGTGTTCCCTATACTGAGAAATGCCTGCCATAAATGGGTGCGGAATTTCTAGCTAATACTCATCACGTTTTAATATTTGCTGAGCTCTCGTGTCCTGGCCTGTTTGTCTTCTTTGTCTTTACATTCGTCCCGACCTCCCTTTTTTTATTGGTTTATTTTTTCTCTTCTGCTCATATGATTTTATTCTGTTTCTTTGCACTTACTGCTCTCCTCTCTTTCACACACTGCAGCTCCAGATTTATGAGTATTAAGTTAATGATCACACCTAAATGGCATATATATATATATTCACAGAAAAAACCATAGGTTTCAGGCACATTATAGTTAGGAATTAGCATTTAAAAAACCTCAGAAATTCCCTGAAAAAACCATAGGTTTCAGGGGTGTTATAGTTAGCTGGACTTTTCACTTGTACAAAACCATTGAAATTCCCCCGTTATAGTTAGTTCAGCTAACTATATCTCGCGCGCCCGCAATGCACTGCTGATGACGTCACATATTACATCACTCATGACATGGTCAGTGACATCACTCATGACATCACTGATGACATCTCAAATGACATCACTGATGACATCACTGATGACATCATCCAGTGAATGTGTGTTTTTCTGAAAATTAAATATGTTTTATATATGTATATCTCAAGGTCGATGGAAGAATAAATGGGTATATAAGTGTCTAAATGGATGATTTGTTTTTGAAAAATTGATTGTGTAACTGACTGATTAAGTGTATCATAGTGAATACATGGCTTAGTGAGTAATGTTTAAATATGTAAATATCTGTATCAGTCTCTCACTTTGTGTATAAGTGGCTGCATGGGTTGGTGAGTAGCTACATGGGTGTATATAGGTTATTAGTTGTTTTTTTGAGTATCAGTCTGAGTGTCTGCATGGTTCGGTGGAGGGTATTACGTAGTGCATAGGTGCATGAATGAGTGACTCACTGTTTGTATGTGTTGAAGACAGCATGTGTGCAGGACTGTATGGGTGGATGAGTGTGTGTATGGGTGTGTTAGTGAGTGAATGACTGTCTCAATAGTGTCTTTATGAGTAACTACATATGTTTTAAACTAGTATATGTGACTATTGGTGTATATAAGTGAGTATATGTGAGAGTGAGAGATTGAAAGAGTTCCTGTATGAATAAGTATGTGTTTCTATAAGTGATTGTTTAAAAGACTAAGTATGTGTAAGTTTCCGTAGAAGTAAGTGTGGTGGTGTGTGTATAACTGTATATGCAAGTAAATGTATGTTTGATTCTTTATTAGCATGAGTGACTATGTGTGTGAGTAACTCTATGGATGAGTGGCATTGTGTAACAGGATGTATAGGTGTATGAGTACATATGATGAGTGAGTACATGTATGAGTGACTGTATAGGACTGTTGGTGAATGAGTGGATGTGTATGTGGATCTTAGAATTACTGAAGAGGTTGTTGTAACTGGTATTGGTATGTCCATTGTTTTGAAAATTTTAGTCTCTATTTTTGAATGTGTGTATCAAAGGTTATATTAGGGTGAGAGGAGGTCTGCCACTCTATCACAAGGATGATGTCATCAGTGATGTCATTTGAGATGTCATCAGTGATGTCCTGAGTGATGTCACTGACCATGTCATGAGTGATGTAATATGTGACGTCATCAGCAGTGCATTGCGGGCGCGCGAGTTATAGTTAGCTGAACTAACTATAATGGGGGAATTTCAATGGTTTTGTACAAGTGAAAAGTCCAGCTAACTATAACACCCCTGAAACCTATGGTTTTTTCAGTGAATTTCTGAGGTTTTTTAAATGCTAATTCCTAACTATAACGTGCCTGAAACCTATGGTTTTTTCTGTGAATTTCAAAGGTTTTTTAAATGCTAATTTCTAACTATGCCTACAGAGATAGGACATGTGAAGAAAGAAGAAAAAATGCACAGAAAGAAAAAAAAGAAGTGCAGAAAGAAGCAACAGAAGTCCTCAAAGACGAAGAAAAGTGCAGGAAGAAGGATAACGTGCAGAAAGAACAAAAAGAAGAGCAGAAAGAAGCCTTGTTGCAAAATCATCCTGTACCCTCAACTTTTTCAGACGGATACTGGTGGTAACTGAGTCTGACTAACCAGTCCTAGAGCCAGTGCTATGTTAAAAGACACTTAGAATACAGTGAAAACACCTACATACACTAGGGATAATTATGTGTTGGGGTCCCCCTGTGATTAGCATGACCTCCTCTGTAAGCCCCTAGTATATAATAGGGCAGGGGGATTAAAACTACCTCTTAAAACAGGCCACAGGGCGTTTTTGCACACGTTAACTCAGGCCCCGTCCCCTCCCTTCACCACTGTGTAAACATGCCCTGTGTCCGTTTTTAGTTGGGAGATTAAGTTCATTTGAATCCTGAGGGTCCCTAGGGTCCAACTAGCCCACTAGGTACCTCCAGTAAGTGCCACAGAGCTGCGTTGCAGAGAGGTGTAAAAAGTGGCACGGCCTGGACCACCTCTCTGCAATGCAGCTCAGTGGCGCTTACTGGAAGCACTTGGTGGGCTAGTTAGCCCCCAGGGGCCCTCAGTATTGAAGGTAAATTATATCCCCAATTTAAAACGTGCCATAGTGCGTGTTTGCACACGTCACCTCAGGCCCCGTCCCCTCCCTTCACCACTGTGTAAACGCGCCCTGTGGCTGTTCTAAGTTGAGAGATTAAGTCCCCTTGAATCCTAAGGGTCCCTAGGGGCAAACTAGACCACTAGGTACCTCCAGTAAGCGCCACAGAGCTGCGTTGCAGAGAGGTGTAAAAAGGGGCTTGGCCTCAGAACACCTGTCTGCAGCGCAGCTCCCTGGCGCATACTGGAGATGCCTGTTGGGCTAGTTGGCCCTCAGGGACCTTCAGTATTGAAGAGGAATTAATTCCCCAACTTACAACTCGCCAGGGGGCGCGTTTGCAGAGTGCTGCAAGGAGGGGGCGTGGCCTCCGGCACGATGCCAGTCTTTTATTTATTTAAATTTTTTAAGAAGTGTGTGGTTCCCCTTCTTATTCTAATTTATTGGACCTGATGACCCCATCCCCCCGGGCCTGTCTCCTAATTATATTTTTTTGACCCCAATACCCAGGGCCAGCCACTGTTTTTTATTATTTTTAAAAAATATATATTTATAGACACACCTAGGACATGCTGGACAAACCGTACGTACCTATCACCATGACGATTTGCGTGATATTCATTAAAAGGCGACTATGCATAAAATGAATCCACGTGGAATGTATTTACACCACTAGTGAAGCTCTGACATGTCTGATGCCCTACCGTGCCTAATCCCGGTAGACACCCTTGTCGTTTATTTATACAAACATGGGTAGCTATTGACGGGCACATTTAATACACATGCACACCAAGCCATTCAAAGGGG
Source organism: Triturus cristatus (assembly GCF_964204655.1). Lineage (NCBI taxonomy): Eukaryota > Metazoa > Chordata > Amphibia > Caudata > Salamandridae > Triturus > Triturus cristatus. Next base: position 503,224,001 of record NC_140592.1, on the reverse strand, counting down.
ATTCGACAAAAATTCGACCAAAACTATGCAAGAAACCCCCCTCACGGTTAATAAAACACACATCCACTGCCGGATGTGTAATACTTTTTATTTTACTCTCTGGAAAGGGGACGAACATCACTTGAGAGTCACAGCGCGCTCCTGGCAGAGCCCAATGCTGTGTTACACCCACCATTGCCTGCTGAGTGCCACACACCTCTGTGTTGTATTCCACTAGCTAGTGCATATGCTATGACACTCTCTAGCCCATGTGCACTGTAACACCACCCCGTGAATATGTCATGCCACACTTGTCTTCGCACAGGTTATATTGCCCCATCTAACGTGCCTTCCTCGATGCCTACGTTATAACGCACAGTGCTATGCCATACATATTACAATCTGGGATCCATATCTTTGTCACAGTGCATAGGCAACGTTACACTCCCCAGCACATATTTTATATTACAACTTTAGAGACTAGGTAGGTTACACAACACTGCCCTGTGCATATTACACCCCAAGGCACATATCGCATAGCACGCGCTAGTGCCTGTGCTAACTCGCGCTCTCCAATGAATCTGTCATTGCGCACAATGTATTGCATATTATATTTCACGCCCGGTTCATCTTATATCACACTTTTTGGTGCATAGTTTATACCATACACTATATCTAGTTTTCATTTTCAATCGTGCTCTCAGGACTATGTTCTATATAACACTATGTTCACCTACCCTTTTCACGGGCATTACATTTTGCGATAGGGGGTGGAGGGTCAGGGGGTGGAGGGTCAGGGGGTGTTTCTGCCAAGTGAGCCCGGAGTCACAGTCACAAATGTCCTCTTCTTCCTGAATAAAAGTGAGATTATGCTGCATACTTGTTCATATTTTAAGTAGTTCGCACAGACACACGTTTTAAAAACAATAAAGTTCCTAATACCCGCCTTCTCTGAACAGTTAGCTTGCTGCCCCATCCCCCTCCTCCCTATCCTCTGTTGTGTGAATCCATGGACTAGCCTCCTCCCTCCTGCCATGCATGGTCTGATGTGCTGCCACTGCCCTCAATTTAGTATGATGTACCAGTCCACTCCTCCTGCCCTCCCTTGCCCAATTCTATGCCCCATCATTGACCTCCTGCTTAAACTCTGTGCTTAGCTTGCTGCCCCTATTCTCCTTCCCCTTGCCCTCCGATGTCTTTGTGCATGCCCCTGCTCCATCCTTTTTGCCCACCATGTTCCATGGACCTGCCACACCTATCTACTCTGAGTGTTCTGTTGAGCTGCCACTGCCCTCCCACCTGCCTAGCATTGTCAGATGACTGTAACCTGTCCCTGCCACCTCCACCCTGCCTGTCCACATGCCATGCCCCTATCCTCTTCCTCCTGTCCTACATGGTCCATTGTACTGCCACACCCTTCTGCCCTCCCTGGTCTGTTGTGCTGCAACGGCTCCTCCTGCCTGCCCCGTGCAGTCTGTTGTGAGGCCCCTTACCCTGAACTTTCTTGTCTGTGCACAGGTCCTGACCCTCCCTTCTATCCTCCATCGTCCTTTGTGCATGCCCCTGCACCCTCCTTCTTGCCCATCATAGCCATTGTGCTGCCACTAACCCTCCCACTTGCCATGCATGGTCTTCTGTGCTGCCATGGCCCCTCCCACCTTCCCTGTGTGGTCAGTTAGCTGCCCCTGACCCCCTCCCACCTTCCCTCCATGGTCTGTGTGTATGCCATCACAGTCTCACTGTTGCTCTACATGGTGTGTCTTGCTTCTAGTGCCCACCCTGCCTGACCTCCATGGCTATCTTGCTGCTCCTGCCCTGCCCCCTTGCCCCCAGCCCTCTGTTTACATGTGCAGACCCCTACTCCCTCCCTCCTGGCTTGTCTGTTCCATTGTAATGCCCCTGATCCGTCCCTCCTGCCCTTTATGGTCTGTTATGCTGCAGCTTTCTTTCCTGTCTGTCCATTATGGTCAGCTAGCTACCATTGCCTCTTGCCCCTCTGTTCTCTGTTGTCCATGTGCATGGTCCTGTCCCCTCCCTCTTGCTTTCTATGGATTGTTGTGCTGCACTCCCGTCCCGCGTGCCCTGTGTGGTGTATTGTGCTGCTGCAAACCCTGATGCCTGCCCTGCAGGGTCAGTTTGGTGCACCTCTCCATGTCCCTCCTGTCCTCTGTTATCCAAGTCCATGTCCCTACCCCATTTCCTTCCATGATCCAATTTACCATACTTGCGAACATTTTGAACTTGGTAAGAGGGAGATTTTGAAAAAAAACTGGGGTATTGATTTTCCCCTTTGAGTTACATTGAAAAAGAGGAGATTGTAGACAGGAGACAGATCAAATAAAGCCCATTTGAGCTTAAAAACATTGGACGTTTCCTGGCTGAATCGGGTCTGTTGGCATGTATGGTTGTACTACCATTGCCTCTTCCTTCTGCCCACAATGGTCTATTACATTGCCACAGCCTCTCTTGCAAGTCCTGTATTGTTGGTTTGTTGCCCTTGCCCCCCTTTCCACTGCCCTCCATAGTCTGTTGTGCTGCCACGGCCCTTCCTGCCTGCTCAGTATGGTTAAATTGTTGCCTTTGCACCCTCCTACCTGCCTTCAATTTTCAGAGTCCGTGCCCCTGGCCTCTGCCTCTCAACAGTATCCTAATGAACAACTAGATTGCTAACATTCTATATTTATTACAAAAGTGTGGAACGCCTGACGTCATCTTGATGTAATCAAAACTGTAATACCTAGAGCATTTCCTTTAGAAATGACATATATGAGAGGGTGTTATTGGCATCAAAATTATGGTTAGTGCTCTAAAAGACTAAAATAAGGACATATTTTCTGAGTTTTCAAATAGCGACAAAGCACTTTTAAATTATTTGTTATCTTTATGTTTTTTTATCCAGTTGACCACTTGATTAAATGTTGCACTTAGGGGAGAGGATGTGGTGTTACTTCCAGAATTGCAGACTTTGCAGCTGAGGAACCAGGTTGGAGTTTCTGCTTCAGCTCGACATTCTGTGATTCTGGTCAAATCACTAAGGGCCATATGTAGGTAGGGACACATTTACCACTTCATAAATACCGAATTTTACCGATTCGGTATTTATGAAGTGGTAAATGATATGTAGGTAATTGGTCGGTAAATATTACCGATTCGGAATAATTCGGTAATTCCCGAATCGGTATTTACCGATTCGGTAATGAGGCATACCTTCCCATTGATGGGAAGGTATGCCTCATTACCGAATCGGTAAATACCGATTCGGTAATGGGGGGAACACATGCAAGGGTGGCAGGGTGTCACATTGACACCCTGTTGCACCCCTGAAACAGCCATGTGTGCACATGTGGCACACATACATGCCCGAAGGGCATGTATGTCTGCCACATTGCACACTTGTAGGCGCTATGAAATGCATTTCACCATCCATACTTTATTTACCACCAACCATTAGTTGTTGGTAAATACCGACTCCAAACATCACCCACACACTCCCCCTACATCTCATTTTTGTATTCGGAATTTACCGAATCGGTAAAATTACCGAATCGGTAATTTTACCGATTCGGTAAATTCCGAATACAGAAATTGTCCCCCTACATACCAAAAGCCAAAATACCGGTCGGTAACGGTATAATTACCGAAAATCGGCCGTTACCGACCGGTATTTGGCTTCCTACATGAGGCCCTTAGTCTCCCCATGTCTACAACCAAAATGAATTTGTTCTTGTGTGATGTAAACAATGCTCATGTAAAGCACTCCAATACCTGACAAGTCTGCACTATATAACACTGCAAAAACATAAAATAATAAGTGTTTTGCACACTTCTGTCATTGGGCTATATTTGGGCTACATCTGGGTGATTTTGGGCTACATTTGTGGTTTCTTGTGTCTCCGGTGGCCATCTTGGGAGATTTATTTGTTATGAAGTTTCCTAATTTCCTCATGTACTGCAGTCTCCTCAGTAGGAAATGCTTCCAGTTTTTTACTTTGATTCCATCATGAAGGTATTCAGATATGTCACACATTTGCCATAAATTCTGAATGTTAGCACTCTAGTTGCTCATTAGATCACTGTAGTAAAACTACTGTTCACCATGGAAGTCTGCTCCTGGTATTAAAAGTACATGTTTCAGTCTGCATGTCAGAATTTTTTTATGAAATAGAAGAGGATTTGAGAAGTCACTCAAAATGTGCCCTCATTTTCTTTCTTCAGCATTAATCATAAATTCTATGGCAAAATGAACCCCCTCAGTGTGTTCCTTTTTAAATTAAATGTTTTAAGTGTTACCAGTTTATTCCAATCAAGATGGCTTCAGGTGTGCCATACTTTTGTCATAATGAAGACAGTACGCGCTCTAGTTGTTTTTAAGAACACTCTGGGACATTCTGTCATTGGGCTATACTTAGGCTACATCTGGGTGATATTTGGGCTACATTTGGGCTCTTTTGTCTCTGGTGGCCATCTTGGGAGACTTATTTGTTATGAAGTTTCCTAATTTCCTCATTTACTGCAGTCTCCTCAGTAGGAAATACTTTCAGTTTTTTACTTTGATTCCATCAAGAAGGCATTCAGATGTGTCACACATTTGCCATAAATTCAGAATGTTAGCACTCTTTTTGCTCATTAGATCACTGTAGTAAAGCTACTGCTCACCAGGGAAAACTGCTGCTGGTATTGAAAGTGCATGTTTCAGTCTGCATGTCAGAATTTTTTAATGAAATAGAAGAGGATTTGAGAAGTCACTCAAAATGTGCCCTAATTTTTCTTTCTGCAGCACTAATCATACTTTTTATGGAAACATGAACCCCCTCATTTGGTTCCTTTTTAAATAAATGTTTTAAGAGTTACCACTTAAATCCAAGCAAGATGGCTTCAGGTGTGCCATACGTTTATCATAAGTAGGACTGTTAGCGCTCTAGTTGTTCTTTGGAACACTCTGGGAAGCTGCAGTAGAACACAAAGGAATCAACTGACAGTCTCTGCCCTTGTTGGATGTACATGTTTTACTGAGAATGTCAGACTTCATTGTCACATGACTGAGAAAGATAATGTGAATTTACAGAAAATAAGCTCTCAGTTTAGCTTATAGATCACCTTCCAAACCTCTGTGGGAAAAGCATGAGCAAATATTTTTCTCTCAATCATGATATCCCAGCAGAAGGCTTTTTCACATGGTGAAATCACCTTAGAACATACCACAATTCCTAAAATGAGTATGGTACCATCAACAAATGATTTATAATGTAACTAAAGTCTTAAAACCTTCTATTAACTGCAATGCTTTTTAATGAGGTGCTATCATGTATATTGGTCCCAAGATGGCTGCCAACAATTCTTGGATGAAGTGCTGACAGCCAATCAGATCTCAAGATGAGATGTGTGGTTAGGCTCCACCCACATATATATATGATTTTACTTTTGATTTTCTCAGGAACTACTGAACAGATTGACACCAGACCTGCAAAAGGCACTTCCCTGGCCTGAGGACTACCTCTCTGCCAAATTTCAAGTAATTCTGTTCAGCCGTTTGGGCTGTACCTTGGACTAAAGGTCCCTATGGAAAATTGCATGGGGAAAATGCGTTTTGGGACCCCCCTTTTTTCTCAGCCCCCGCTTGACGAATCCCCCCGAGACTTTCAGGGTAGGAGCGGAGCAGGGTAGTGTAGGGTTTGTGCTGGGGTAGATTTATTGTTTAGGGTAGTGCAGTGGTGTTTGGGTAGTGCAGGGGATTATTCTGGGGTAATGTTTTTTGGGTTTAGGTTAGAGCAGTGGTGTTTGGGTAATGTAGGGGGTCGTGCTGGGGGTAGTGTCATAGGGTTTAGGGTAACGTAGAGGTGTTTGGGTAGTGTAGGGTGTCGTGCTGGTGGTAGTGTTTTAGGGTTTAGGGTAGCACATTGGTGTTTGGGTAGTGTTGGGTGTTGTGCTGGGGGTAGTGTTTTAGGGTGTAGGGTACCGACTTGATGTTTGGGTAGTGTAGGGGGTCATGCTCGGTGTAGTGTTTTAGGGTTTACGGTAGCTCAGTGGTGTTTGGGTAATGTAGGGGGTCGTGATGGGGATAGAGTTTTAGGGTTTAGGGAACCACAGTGATGTTTGGGTAGTGTAGGGTGTCGTGGTGGGGTAGTGTTTTAGGGTTTAGGGTAGCGCAGTGGTGTTTAGGTAGTGTTGGTGGTCATGCTGGGGATAGTGTTTTAGGGTTTAGGGTAGCCCACTTGTGTTTGGGTAGTATAGGGTGTCATGCTGGGGGTAGTGTTTTAGGGTAGTGCAGTGGTGTTTCGGTAGTGTAAGGGGTCGTGCTGGGGGTAGACTTAGGGTTTAGGGTAGGTCAGTCGTGTTTGGGTAGTGTAGGGGGTCTTGTTGTGCATAGATTTAGGCTTTATTTAGTGCAGTGCTTTGGGTGGTGTTTGGGGGTTCATGCTGAGGTTAGTGTTTTACAGTTTAGGGTAGTGCAGCGGTGTTTGTGTAGTTTAGGGGTCATGCTGAGGGTAGTGTTTTAGGGTTTAGGGTAGTGCAGTGGTGTCTGTGTAGTGTAGGGGGTAGTGTTTTAGGGTTTAGGGTAGTGCAGTGGTGTCTGTGTAGAGTAGGGGGTCGTGCTGGGGGTAGTGTTAGGGTTAAGGGTAGTGCAGTGGTGTTTGTGTAGTAGAGGGGTCATGTTTTAGGGTTTAGGGTAGTGCAGTGGTGTTTGGGTAGTGGAGGGGTTGTGCTGGGGGTAGATTTATTGTTTAGGGTAGTGCAGTGGTGTTTGGGTCGTGTAGGGGGTCGTGCTGGGGTAGTGTTTTAGGATTAAGGGTAGGGCAGTGGTGTTTGGGTAGTGTAGGGGGTCTTGCTGGGGTAGTGTTTGTGGGTTTAGGGTAGCACAGTGGTGTTTGGGTAATGTAGGGGGTCGTGCTGGGGGTAGTGTTTTAGGGTTTACGGTAGAGCAGTGGTGTTTGGGTAGTGTAGGGTGTCGTTCTGGTGGTAGTGTTTTAGGGTTCAGGGTAGCGCATTGGTGTTTGGGTAGTGTAGGGGGTTATGCTTATCGGAGTGTGTTAGCGTGTAGGGTACTGCATTGATGTTTCGGTAGTGTAGGGGGTCATGCTCGGTACAGTGTTTTAGGGTTTAGGATAGCGCAGTGGTGTTTAGGCAATGTAGGGGTCGTGCTGGGGTAGTGTTTTAGGGTTTAGGGTAGTGCAGTGGTGTTTGGGTAGTGTAGGTGTGCATTCTTGGGGTAGTGTTTTAGGGTTTTGGGTAGTGCCGTGTTGTTTCGGTAGTGTAGGGGGTCGTGCTGAGGGTGGTGTTTTGGGGTTTTGAGTAGCGCAGTGGTGTTTGGGTAGTGTAGGTGTCGTGCTGGTGGTAGTGTTTTAGGGTTTAGGGTAGCGCATTGGTGTTTGGGTACTGTAGGGGGTCGTGCTGGGGGTAGTGTTTTGGGGTTTAGGGTAGCGCAGTGGTGTTTGTGTAGTGTAGGGGGTCGTGCTGGAGGTAGTGGTTTAGGGTAGCACAGTGGTGTTTGGGTACTGTAGTGGGTCGTGCTGGGGGTAGTGTTTTAGGGTTTAGGGCAGCACAGTGGTGTTTGGGTAGTGTAGGGGTCGTGCTGGGGGTAGTGTTTTAGTTTAGCACAGTGGTGTTTGGGTAGTGTAGGGGGTCGTGATGGGGGTAGTGTTTTAGGCTTCAGGTAGCACAGTGGTGCTTGTGTAGTATATGGGGTCATACTGGGGGTAGTGTTTTAGGGTTTACGGTAGTGCAGTTGTGTTGGGTAGTGTAGAGGGTCATGCTGGAGGTAGTGTTTTATGGTTTAGGGTAGCGCAGTGGTGTTTGGGTATTACAGGGGATCGTGCTGGGGCAGTGTTTTAGGGTTTAGGGTAGCGCAGTGTTTTTTGTGTAGTGTATTGGGTCGTGCTGGGGATAGTGTTTTACGGTTTAGGGTAGCGCAGTGGTGTTTGGGTAGTATTGGGTGTCATGCTGGGGGTAGTGTTTTAGAGTTTTGGGTAGAGCAGTGATGTTTGCGTAGTGTAGGGGGTCGTGCTGGGGTTGAGTTTTAGGGTTTAGGGTACCACAGTGATGTTTGGGTAGTGTAGGGTGTCGTGGTCAGGTAGCGTTTTAGGGTTTAGGGTAGCGCAGTGGTCTTTGGGTAGTGTAGGGGGTCGTGCTGGGGATAGTGTTTTACAGTTTAGGGTAGTGCAGTGGTGTTTGTGTACTGTAGGGGGTTGTGTTGAGCGTAGTGTTTTAGGGTTTAGGGTAGTGCAGTGGTGTGTGTGTAGTGTAGGGGTACTGTTTTAGGGTTTAGAGTAGTATTATAGTCGTGTTTGTGTAGTGTAGGGGGTCGTGCTGGGGGTAGTGTTTTAGGGTTAAGGGTAATGCAGTGTTGTTTCTGTAGTGTAGGGTGTCATGCTGGGGGTAAATTTATTGTTTAGGGTAGTGCAGTGGTGTTTGAGTAATGTTGGGGTCATGCTGGGTAGTGTTTTAGGGTTAAGGGTAGTGCAGTGGTGTTTGCGTAGCAGTGTAGGAGGTCGTGCTGTGGTTGTGTTTTTGGGTTTACGGTATCGCAGTGGGGTTTGGGTAATGTAGGTGGTGATGCTGGGGGTAGTGTTTTAGGGTTTAGGGTGCAGTGGTGTTTGGGTAGTGTAGGGTGTCGTGCTGGTGCTAGTGTTTTAGGGTTTAGGGTAGCGCATTGGTATTTGGGTAGAGTAGGCGGTTGTGCTGGGGGTAGTGTTTTGGGGTATAGGGTACCGCTTTGATGTTTGGGTAGTGTAGGGGGTCGTGCTGTGGGTAGTGTTTTAGGGTTTAGGGTAGCACAGTGGTGTTTGGGTAATGTAGGGGGTCATGCTGGGGTAGTGTTTTAGGGTTTAGGGTAGCGCCGTAGTATTTGGGTAGTGTAGGGTGGCGTGCTGGGGGTGGTGTTTTTGGGTTTTGGGTAGCGCAGTGATGTTTAGGTAGTGTAGGGGGTCATGCTGGGGGTGGTGTTTTGGGTAGCAGAGTGGTGTTTGGGTAGTGTAGGGGGTCGTGCTGGAGGTAGTGTTTTAGGGTTTAGGGTAGAGCAGTGGTGTTTGGGTAGTGTAGGGGGTCATGATGGGGGTAGTGTTTTAGGGTTTAGCTGGTGCTGTGGTGTTTCTGTAGTGTACAGGGTCATGCTGGGGGTAGTGTTTTAGGGTTTAGGGTAGTGCAGTGGTGTTTGGGTAGTGTAGGGGGTCTTGCTGGGGTAGTGTTTTTGGGTTTAGGGTAGCACAGTGGTGTTTGGGTAATGTAGGGGGTCGTGCTGGGGGTAGTGTTTTAGGGTTTACGGTAGAGCAGTGGTGTTTGGGTAGTGTAGGGTGTCGTTCTGGTGGTAGTGTTTTAGGGTTCAGGGTAGCGCATTGGTGTTTGGGTAGTGTAGGGGGTTATGCTGATCGGAGTGTGTTAGCGTGTAGGGTACTGCATTGATGTTTCGGTAGTGTAGGGGGTCATGCTCGGTACAGTGTTTTAGGGTTTAGGATAGCGCAGTGGTGTTTAGGCAATGTAGGGGTCGTGCTGGGGTAGTGTTTTAGGGTTTAGGGTAGTGCAGTGGTGTTTGGGTAGTGTAGGTGTGCATTCTTGGGGTAGTGTTTTAGGGTTTTGGGTAGTGCCGTGTTGTTTCGGTAGTGTAGGGGGTCGTGCTGAGGGTGGTGTTTTGGGGTTTTGAGTAGCGCAGTGGTGTTTGGGTAGTGTAGGTGTCGTGCTGGTGGTAGTGTTTTAGGGTTTAGGGTAGCGCATTGGTGTTTGGGTACTGTAGGGGGTCGTGCTGGGGGTAGTGTTTTGGGGTTTAGGGTAGCGCAGTGGTGTTTGTGTAGTGTAGGGGGTCGTGCTGGAGGTAGTGGTTTAGGGTAGCACAGTGGTGTTTGGGTACTGTAGTGGGTCGTGCTGGGGGTAGTGTTTTAGGGTTTAGGGCAGCACAGTGGTGTTTGGGTAGTGTAGGGGTTGTGCTGGGGGTAGTGTTTTAGTTTAGCACAGTGGTGTTTGGGTAGTGTAGGGGGTCGTGATGGGGGTAGTGTTTTAGGCTTCAGGTAGCACAGTGGTGCTTGTGTAGTATATGGGGTCATACTGGGGGTAGTGTTTTAGGGTTTACGGTAGTGCAGTTGTGTTGGGTAGTGTAGAGGGTCATGCTGGAGGTAGTGTTTTATGGTTTAGGGTAGCGCAGTGGTGTTTGGGTATTACAGGGGATCGTGCTGGGGTAGTGTTTTAGGGTTTAGGGTAGCGCAGTGTTTTTTGTGTAGTGTATTGGGTCGTGCTGGGGATAGTGTTTTACGGTTTAGGGTAGCGCAGTGGTGTTTGGGTAGTATTGGGTGTCATGCTGGGGGTAGTGTTTTAGAGTTTTGGGTAGAGCAGTGATGTTTGCGTAGTGTAGGGGGTCGTGCTGGGGTTGAGTTTTAGGGTTTAGGGTACCACAGTGATGTTTGGGTAGTGTAGGGTGTCGTGGTCAGGTAGCGTTTTAGGGTTTAGGGTAGCGCAGTGGTCTTTGGGTAGTGTAGGGGGTCGTGCTGGGGATAGTGTTTTACAGTTTAGGGTAGTGCAGTGGTGTTTGTGTACTGTAGGGGGTTGTGTTGAGCGTAGTGTTTTAGGGTTTAGGGTAGTGCAGTGGTGTGTGTGTAGTGTAGGGGGTACTGTTTTAGGGTTTAGAGTAGTATTATAGTCGTGTTTGTGTAGTGTAGGGGGTCGTGCTGGGGGTAGTGTTTTAGGGTTAAGGGTAATGCAGTGTTGTTTCTGTAGTGTAGGGTGTCATGCTGGGGGTAAATTTATTGTTTAGGGTAGTGCAGTGGTGTTTGAGTAATGTTGGGGTCATGCTGGGTAGTGTTTTAGGGTTAAGGGTAGTGCAGTGGTGTTTGCGTAGCAGTGTAGGAGGTCGTGCTGTGGTTATGTTTTTGGGTTTACGGTATCGCAGTGGGGTTTGGGTAATGTAGGTGGTGATGCTGGGGGTAGTGTTTTAGGGTTTAGGGTGCAGTGGTGTTTGGGTAGTGTAGGGTGTCGTGCTGGTGCTAGTGTTTTAGGGTTTAGGGTAGCGCATTGGTATTTGGGTAGAGTAGGCGGTTGTGCTGGGGGTAGTGTTTTGGGGTATAGGGTACCGCTTTGATGTTTGGGTAGTGTAGGGGGTCGTGCTGTGGGTAGTGTTTTAGGGTTTAGGGTAGCACAGTGGTGTTTGGGTAATGTAGGGGGTCATGCTGGGGTAGTGTTTTAGGGTTTAGGGTAGCGCCGTAGTATTTGGGTAGTGTAGGGTGGCGTGCTGGGGGTGGTGTTTTTGGGTTTTGGGTAGCGCAGTGATGTTTAGGTAGTGTAGGGGGTCATGCTGGGGGTGGTGTTTTGGGTAGCAGAGTGGTGTTTGGGTAGTGTAGGGGGTCGTGCTGGAGGTAGTGTTTTAGGGTTTAGGGTAGAGCAGTGGTGTTTGGGTAGTGTAGGGGGTCATGATGGGGGTAGTGTTTTAGGGTTTAGCTGGTGCTGTGGTGTTTCTGTAGTGTACAGGGTCATGCTGGGGGTAGTGTTTTAGGGTTTAGGGTAGTGCAGTGGTGTTTGTGTAGTGTAGAGGGTCGTGCTGTGGGTAGTGTTTTAGGGTTTACGGTTGTTACGTTGATTTTTGTGTAGTGAAGGGAGTCGTGCTGGGGAGAGTGTTTTAGGGTTTAGAGTAGTGCAGTGGTGTTTGTGTAGTGTAGTGGACCATGATGGTGGGGTTAGTGTCTTAGGGTTTAGATTAGTGCAGTGGTGTTTTGGTAGTGTAGGGGGTCATGCTGGGGGTAGTGTTTTAGGGTTTAGGGTATTGCAGTGGTGTTTGGATAGTGTAGGGGGTTGTTCTGGGGGTAGTGTTTTAGGGTTTTGGGTAGTGCAGTGGTGTTTGGGTAGTGTAGGGGGTTATGCTGGGGTAGTATTTTAGGGTTAATGGTAGTGCAGTGGTGTTTGCGTAGTGTAGGGAGTCGTGCTGGGGTTGTGTTTTTGGGTTTACGGTATCGCAGTGGTGTTTGGGTAATGTAGGGGGTGATACTGGGGGTAGTGTTTTAGGGTTTAGGGTGCAGTGGTGTTTGGGTAGTGTAGGGTGTCGTGCTGGTGGTAGTGTTTTAGGGTTTAGGGTAGCGCATTGGTATTTGGGTAGAGTAGGGGATTGTGCTGGGGGTTGTGTTTTAAGGTATAGGGTACCGCTTTGATGTTTGGGTAGTGGAGGGGGTCGTGCTGTGGGTAGTGTTTTAGGGTTTAGGGTAGCACAGTGGTGTTTGGGTAATGTAGGGGGTCATGCTGGGGTAGTGTTTTAGGGTTTAGGGTAGCGCCGTAGTATTTGGGTAGTGTAGGGTGGCGTGCTGGGGGTGGTGTTTTAGGGTTTTGGGTAGCGCAGTGGTGTTTAGGTAGTGTAGGGGGTCATGCTGGGGGTGGTGTTTTGGGTAGCGCAGTGGTGTTTGGGTAGTGTAGGGTGTCGTGCTGGTGGTAGTGTTTTAGGGTTTAGGGTAGCGCATTGGAGTTTGGGTAGTGTAGGGGGTCATGCTGGGGGGAGTGTTTTAGGGTTTAAGGTAGCGCAGTGGTGTTTGGGTAGTGTAGAGGGTCATGCTGGAGGTAGTGTTTTAGGGTTTAGGGTAGCGCAGTGGTGTTTGGGTAGTGTAGGGGGTCATGATGGGGGTAGTATTTTAGGGTTTAGCTAGCACTGTGGTGTTTCTGTAGTGTACAGGGTCATGCTGGTGGTAGTGTTTTAGGGTTTAGGGTAGCACATTGGTGTTTGGGTAGTGTTGGGTGTTGTGCTGGGGGTAGTGTTTTAGGGTGTAGGGTACCGACTTGATGTTTGGGTAGTGTAGGGGGTCATGCTCGGTGTAGTGTTTTAGGGTTTACGGTAGCTCAGTGGTGTTTGGGTAATGTAGGGGGTCGTGATGGGGGTAGAGTTTTAGGGTTTAGGGAACCACAGTGATGTTTGGGTAGTGTAGGGTGTCGTGGTGGGGTAGTGTTTTAGGGTTTAGGGTAGTGCAGTGGTGTTTGGGTAGTGTTGGTGGTCATGCTGGGGATAGTGTTTTAGGGTTTAGGGTAGCCCACTTGTGTTTGTGTAGTATAGGGTGTCATGCTGGGTGTAGTGTTTTAGGGTAGTGCAGCGGTGTTTCGGTAGTGTAGGGGGTCGTGCTGGGGGTAGACTTAGGGTTTAGGGTAGGTCAATCGTGTTTGGGTAGTGTAGGGGGTCTTGCTGTGCATAGATTTAGGCTTTATTTAGTACAGTGCTTTGGGTGGTGTTTGGGGGTTCATGCTGAGGTTAGTGTTTTACAGTTTAGGGTAGTGCAGCGGTGTTTGTGTAGTTTAGGGGGTCATGCTGAGGGTAGTGTTTTAGGGTTTAGGGTAGTGCAGTGGTGTCTGTGTAGTGTAGTGGGTAGTGTTTTAGGGTTTAGGGTAGTGCAGTGGTGTCTGTGTAGAGTAGGGGGTCGTGCTGGGGGTAGTGTTTTAGGGTTAAGGGTAGTGCAGTGGTGTTTGTGTAGTAGAGGGGTCATGTTTTAGGGTTTAGGGTAGTGCAGTGGTGTTTGGGTAGTGTAGGGGTTGTGCTGGGGGTAGATTTATTGTTTAGGGTAGTGCAGTGGTGTTTGGGTCGTGTAGGGGGTCGTGCTGGGGTAGTGTTTTAGGATTAAGGGTAGGGCAGTGGTGTTTGGGTAGTGTAGGGGGTCTTGCTGGGGTAGTGTTTTTGGGTTTAGGGTAGCACAGTGGTGTTTGGGTAATGTAGGGGGTCGTGCTGGGGGGTAGTGTTTTAGGGTTTACGGTAGAGCAGTGGTGTTTGGGTAGTGTAGGGTGTCGTTCTGGTGGTAGTGTTTTAGGGTTCAGGGTAGCGCATTGGTGTTTGGGTAGTGTAGGGGGTTATGCTGATCTGAGTGTGTTAGCGTGTAGGGTACTGCATTGATGTTTCGGTAGTGTAGGGGGTCATGCTCGGTACAGTGTTTTAGGGTTTAGGATAGCACAGTGGTGTTTGGGCAATGTAGGGGTCGTGCTGGAGTAGTGTTTTAGGGTTTAGGGTAGTGCAGTGGTGTTTGGGTAGTGTAGGTGTGCATTCTTGGGGTAGTGTTTTAGGGTTTTGGGTAGTGCCGTGTTGTTTCGGTAGTGTAGGGGGTCGTGCTGAGGGTGGTGTTTTGGGGTTTTGAGTAGCGCAGTGGTGTTTGGGTAGTGTAGGTGTCGTGCTGGTGGTAGTGTTTTAGGGTTTAGGGTAGCGCATTGGTGTTTGGGTAATGTAGGGGTCGTGCTGGGGGTAGTGTTTTGGGGTTTAGGGTAGCGCAGTGGTGTTTGGGTAGTGTAGGGGGTCGTGCTGGAGGTAGTGTTTTAGGGTTTAGGGTAGCACAGTGGTGTTTGGGTACTGTAGTGGGTCGTGCTGGGGGTAGTGTTTTAGGGTTTAGGGCAGCACAGTGGTGTTTGGGTAGTGTAGGGGTCGTGCTGGGGGTAGTGTTTTAGTTTAGCACAGTGGTGTTTGGGTAGTATAGGGGGTCGTGATGGGGGTAGTGTTTTAGGCTTTAGGCAGCACAGTGGTGCTTGTGTAGTATATGGGGTCATATTGGGGGTAGTGTTTTAGGGTTTACGGTAGTGCAGTTGTGTTGGGTAGTGTAGAGGGTCATGCTGGAGGTAGTGTTTTATGGTTTAGGGAGCGCAGTGGTGTTTGGGTATTACAGGGGATCGTGCTGGGGTAGTGTTTTAGGGTTTAGGGTAGCGCAGTGTTTTTTGTGTAGTGTATTGGGTCGTGCTGGTGATAGTGTTTTATGGTTTAGGGTAGCGCAGTGGTGTTTGGGTAGTGTTGGGTGTCATGCTGGGGGTAGTGTTTTAGAGTTTAGGGTAGAGCAGTGATGTTTGCGTAGGGTAGGGGGTCGTGCTGGGGTTGAGTTTTAGGGTTTAGGGTACCACAGTGATGTTTGGGTAGTGTAGGGTGTCGTGGTCAGGTAGCGTTTTAGGGTTTAGGGTAGCGCAGTGGTCTTTGGGTAGTGTAGGGGGTCGTGCTGGGGATAGTGTTTTACAGTTTAGGGTAGTGCAGTGGTGTTTGTGTACTGTAGGGGGTTGTGTTGAGGGTAGTGTTTTAGGGTTTAGGGTAGTGCAGTGGTATGTGTGTAGTGTAGGGGGTACTGTTTTAGGGTTTAGAGTAGTATTATAGTCGTGTTTGTGTAGTGTAGGGGGTCGTGCTGGGGGTAGTGTTTTAGGGTTAAGGGTAATGCAGTGTTGTTTCTGTAGTGTAGGGTGTCATGCTGGGGGTAGATTTATTGTTTAGGGTAGTGCAGTGGTGTTTGAGTAATGTTGGGGGTCATGCTGGGTAGTGTTTTAGGGTTAAGGGTAGTGCAGTGGTGTTTGCGTAGTAGTGTAGGAGGTCGTGCTGTGGTTGTGGTTTTGGGTTTACGGTATCGCAGTGGTGTTTGGGTAATGTAGGTGGTGATGCTGGGGGTAGTGTTTTAGGGTTTAGGGTGCAGTGGTGTTTGGGTAGTGTAGGGTGTCGTGCTGGTGGTAGTGTTTTAGGGTTTAGGGTAGCGCATTGGTATTTGGGTAGAGTAGGCGGTTGTGCTGGGGGTAGTGTTTTGGGGTATAGGGTACCGCTTTGATGTTTGGGTAGTGTAGGGGTCGTGCTGTGGGTAGTGTTTTAGGGTTAAGGGTAGCACAGTGGTGTTTGGGTAATGTAGGGGGTCATGCTGGGGTAGTGTTTTAGGGTTTAGGGTAGCACCATAGTATTTGGGTAGTGTAGGGTGGCGTGCTGGGGGTGGTGTTTTTGGGTTTTGGGTAGCGCAGTGATGTTTAGGTAGTGTAGGGGGTCATGCTGGGGGTGGTGTTTTGGGTAGCAGAGTGGTGTTTGGGTAGTGTAGGGGGTCGTGCTGGAGGTAGTGTTTTAGGGTTTAGGGTAGAGCAGTGGTGTTTGGGTAGCGTAGGGGGTCATGATGGGGGTAGTGTTTTAGGGTTTAGCTGGTGCTGTGGTGTTTCTGTAGTGTACAGGGTCATGCTGGGGGTAGTGTTTTAGGGTTTAGGGTAGTGCAGTGGTGTTTGTGTAGTGTAGAGGGTCGTGCTGTGGGTAGTGTTTTAGGGTTTACGGTTGTTACGTTGATTTTTGTGTAGTGAAGGGAGTCGTGCTGGGGAGAGTGTTTTAGGGTTTAGAGTAGTGCAGTGGTGTTTGTGTAGTGTAGTGGACCATGATGGTGGGGTTAGTGTCTTAGGGTTTAGGTTAGTGCAGTGGTGTTTTGGTAGTGTAGGGGGTCATGCTGGGGGTAGTGTTTTAGGGTTTAGGGTATTGCAGTGGTGTTTGGATAGTGTAGGGGGTTGTTCTGGGGGTAGTGTTTTAGGGTTTTGGGTAGTGCAGTGGTGTTTGGGTAGTGTAGGGGGTTATGCTGGGGTAGTATTTTAGGGTTAATGGTAGTGCAGTGGTGTTTGCGTAGTGTAGGGAGTCGTGCTGGGGTTGTGTTTTTGGGTTTACGGTATCGCAGTGGTGTTTGGTTAATGTAGGGGGTGATACTGGGGGTAGTGTTTTAGGGTTTAGGGTGCAGTGGTGTTTGGGTAGTGTAGGGTGTCGTGCTGGTGGTAGTGTTTTAGGGTTTAGGGTAGCACATTGGTATTTGGGTAGAGTAGGGGGTTGTGCTGGGGGTTGTGTTTTAAGGTATAGGGTACCGCTTTGATGTTTGGGTAGTGGAGGGGGTCGTGCTGTGGGTAGTGTTTTAGGGTTTAGGGTAGCACAGTGGTGTTTGGGTAATGTAGGGGGTCATGCTGGGGTAGTGTTTTAGGGTTTAGGGTAGCGCCGTAGTATTTGGGTAGTGTAGGGTGGCGTGCTGGGGGTGGTGTTTTAGGGTTTTGGGTAGCGCAGTGGTGTTTAGGTAGTGTAGGGGGTCATGCTGGGGGTGGTGTTTTGGGTAGCGCAGTGGTGTTTGGGTAGTGTAGGGTGTCGTGCTGGTGGTAGTGTTTTAGAGTTTAGGGTAGCGCATTGGAGTTTGGGTAGTGTAGGGGGTCATGCTGGGGGGAGTGTTTTAGGGTTTAAGGTAGCGCAGTGGTGTTTGGGTAGTGTAGGGGGTCATGCTGGAGGTAGTGTTTTAGGGTTTAGGGTAGCGCAGTGGTGTTTGGGTAGTGTAGGGGGTCATGATGGGGGTAGTATTTTAGGGTTCAGCTAGCACTGTGGTGTTTCTGTAGTGTACAGGGTCATGCTGGGGGTAGTGTTTTAGGGTTTAGGGTAGTGCAGTGGTGTTTGTGTAGTGTAGAGGGTCATGCTGTGGGTAGTGTTTTAGGGTTTACGGTTGTTACGTTGATGTTTGTGTAGTGAAGGGAGTCGTGCTGGGGAGAGTGTTTTAGGGTTTAGATTAGTGCAGGGTCCCGCTTCGCTGAGAGTCCTACCTGGCGCGGAGGTGTTGCTTTCTTCCGTTGTTGCCCTAGGAGGAGCTGTTTGTCATCGCTGCTGTGTCTGGAGGCGCTGCAGAGGGGTAAAGGCACGACTCGGGACTCCGTATCCCAGGAGCCCGTGGTCAGTTGCACCTGTGCTCTTTCCCCACCCACCCGCCTAAGACTTGCAATGCCCTATATAAGTGGTGACGATAACCGCTACGCGGTACGCGAGCGGGACGCGCCGGACGAAGCCCGGACAAAGGGCGGGCTGTCTGTGGCCGTCCGGGGCTGGCCAAGGCTGGGCTGGGCCATCCCTCTTCCAGCGAGTGTTTGAAGTAAGGCGACGGTGAACCGTTAACCGAACTGTGTCTCTCGTGTGGCTCATTTAACAATAACACACGCTAGGAATTTATTAGATCTGCAATACATGGCTGGGAAGGGGAAGCGTGCCACAGCTCATACAACAGTGTCTGGCACCATGGACCAATTTATAACCAGAGCAGTCTCGGTAATAGAGCATGAAATCGCCATCACTGAGAGGCGTCTTTCTACTGATCCCATGCTCGCAAGACGATCCTCATTAGGAATATTGGCTCAATCTAAATCACCAATTAAATCAAGGGAGCAGTTTCGGAGGGACGCACCTCCGTCGGCTGAGTCTGAAACGCATCCTAATGTATCAACATCTTCGGATAGGTCGCTTGAAGCTATTGCTTTGACTGATGGAGCACCTGCAGCATCAGCAATGGCCTCACCTAACGCCAATCCTACTCCCCCTCAGACAAGAGCTGCGACCAAATTTTCTAGACCTGTCAACTCTAAAAGGAAAAGGGGTGGAACCATGGAACGCACCAGGCAGGCGAAAATGCCAAAAACATGCAAAAACTTCGCAATCCCTGACCCTTCACGTACCCAGGAACGCTTAAATGGGGAGGACGCTAGTACAAGTACCCCTTTTTTGCTAGATAGTAGAGACATGATCTCCCAGCTTGAACAGGCTGTTCGATCCTTAATTTTGCCAATTCTAGAAAGGGTCAAATCAGTTATTGAAAAAGTTGATAGGCTGGAACAAACTATTTTGGACAATTTTTGCTCACTAAAGAACGTTGTCAAAATGTCTACTAGAGACACTGTCAAAACTAGTTGCCCCCATATTGCAAACTCTTCGAATTGTGCACCGCTCCCATTTGAAAAACACACTCCATCAACCAATACAGGCTTAGGCACTAGCTCTCTCAATTCTGTGACTAATACCCATCAGTTGCCCGGGAGGGAGGGACATGTAAGGAACCTATGAGTAATAACTCAAAGCATATTGTGGAAGAGAGAGAAGTTGTTAACCTTGTTACCCCCGCAAAATCTTCAAGTCCACCCTTAGCCCAAATTCATTTACCACCAGAGTCTCTCCCATATGTAGTAGTTTTAACTGGGGTCCCAGAATTATCCGTAGGCAAAACTGAATCTTTCCAGGAGCTAAAGAACAAAGTGAGTCATTGGCTAAATATAAATAGGCCAATTCCTAACAACCTGAACGGGAGAATTTTATTTGCAAGAAGAGTAAATTGGGTAGGCTCAAGTATCAAAAATGTACCGGATGATTGCATTATTGTTAACTTCGAAGATACTCGAATTCCGAGGTTCATTACGGACCACACACCACATGGGCTCAGTACAGGGATAGAGGCACACACCCTACACCATTTTTATGATACAGGTCCTCGATATTGACACTCACACCGCAAGACGAACTATACACTTTCCAAAGTCCAAAGGGCAAATGAATGTGACGCTACTGGCGGCCATGATGTTGTCACCCCTGGTCCATCAGGGGTGCCTACTCCATCCAAGGTTTGTTCAACAGGCCCCCGCAGTGTGAGTGGGAAGTCGAGTGAGCCTAGTCAGGCTGTCGCATACCAGGGCCCATTGTTGGGGAAAAGACCAGGCACTTTGTTATCTTGGAATTTAGCAGGCATGAAGACCAAACTAGATTCCCCTGATTGGGTGGGATTTGTCAACAATTATGATGTCTGCATTCTGCAGGAAACATGGACCTGCGAGCCCCAGTTTCTGCTGGGCTACCTGAATTTTTATGTCCCAGCGACTAAGGGCCCAAAAGGCCGACCTATGGGCGGACTAACCATCTGGGCTCGACAGGATTTATTCTCTAGGGCAGTTACGATTGATACGGGCTCCCCAGACATCCAACTAGTGAGACTAACCTTCGGTTCAATGCACACGATAGACATTTATAATTTATACCTTCGCGGGACGAAAGGGAAAAGGTCACGGGTATTGGACACTCTGACTAGTCTTATTGAAATCAACTCGAGCAATAGGGATATGATTGTCGCAGGTGATTTTAATGTTACATTTGAACCCCTTCTAGATACGGACTCCGAATGGGGCCTCGACCCCGAAGAAGATCGGCTATGGGGAATACCTGTCCTGCCGCTTTGCCCAATTAAAAGGTGGTCTACGATAGCAGTGCAGGTAAATGCACTATGCTACGAGAAAGGCCTAAGGGCCTTGAACGGAAGGACCCCTGGAGACAAGAATGGTGCATTCACCTTTGACAATGGACGTTCAGCTAGTAGGATCGATTACGTTCTTTGTTGCATGAGGTTGTGGCAGCACATTGTCGATATGGTGGTTGTATCAAGAGCCGAGAGCGACCACAATCCTATTTGTGCTACCCATAGTTGGTGGGGGGATCGTAGTATGGCGAGAGAGGAACATCAATCGGGTCACCCTGACCATGTTCCTACTAATGACATGAGAAGACTTAAGTGGCCCCAGGTCAAGATTAATGTCGAGGTCATTGCTAGTATCGATGACGAGCTTGCCAAGACTATTGTAAAATTGGAAGATGTCCTGGTGACCAACCAAGCCAGTGACCAAGTCACCAGACTACACGAGTCCTTCTTCGAGGGACTACGTAATTTTTTCTATAAACCAATAAGTAAGGGTATCAAGCCACTCTTCAAACGTCTAAGATGGTATGATGAGGAGTGCAGACGAGCCAGAGGCAATCTGGCGCAAGCTCTTTCTAGCAGGAGCAAGACTACTATTCAAATAGCTAGACACCATTATAAGAAGTGTCTCGCTCAAGCCAAAAAAATATGGGATGAATCGTATTGGTCTGACCTGAAGGAGGCTTGCTACGCCAGGGACTCCAGATTGTTCTGGAATGTGATTAAATGGAACAGAGGGGGCACGCCTGATAGCCCATCCAACCATGTCACCCAGGAGGACTGGATAGGGTATTTTAAACCACAATACGCATGTAATCCCCTATACAAATCTCCAGGGTTGACATCGTATGTATTTTATTCGCACGGTCCCTTTAGCCCAAACGATGTTCTAGTAGCCCTGGCCTGTGTAGCTGTAGGGAGGGCACCGGGTTTGGATGGTGTCCCATCAGATCTCTTCCTTAACAACAAGCCCAGATGGAGTAAATACATCTCACTAGTGGCCAACGCTGTGGCTGAAGGGGCTCCCGTGCCCAAATCATGGGGGGGCGCAATTATAATACCCATTTTCAAAAAGGGAGATAAATCCCTTCCAGGGAACTATAGACCTATTAGTCTAATAGACACAATCCAGAAGGTCATCGGGAGGATGGCCCTGAACGTGCTAATGGATTGGATCAAAGACAACAGGATACTCTCCTCCTTTCAAGCGGGTTTCCGTAAATTCACCAGTACGGTGGACCAGGTGTTCCGCTTTGTACAACTGCACTGGAAAGTAGTAACATTAGGCAAAGGCAGTCTCTACGTCGCTTTTGTGGACTTAAGAGCTGCCTTTGACCTTGTCCCTCGAGAGCAGTTGTGGAGGGTTCTCAAAAAGTTAGGACTTTCCTTGGAACTTTTGACCTTAATTAGGCGGCTACATGAGCCGAATTTTGCAAGAATCCAGTGGGGAGGCCCGGGGGACATTACCCCGGAGTTTCCGGTGAAGCGTGGTGTGCGCCAAGGTTGCGCCATGGCACCCACGCTCTTCTCCCTGTACATCAATGGAATAGTCGACTATATGACTCGAGTTAACACTGATGCTCCTAAGTTGGCTGGAGTGAGCACTCCAATATTGATGTTTGCTGATGATACTCTTATTGTATCTAAAACTCCGAGCGGTATGCAAAGGGCATTGTTAGTTTTTGAAGATTTTTGCAGAAATCACGGCCTAGAGGTCAATGTGACCAAAACCAAACTTATGGCCTTTAATCCTCACCCAAGTTACAGAGCAGGAAAGTTTGTCATGAGTGGACAGAAACTTGAGGAAGTAAAAAACTTTGTCTATTTGGGCATGCATGTGACACATGATAACAAGTGGAATAGACACTTGGAAATGTCCAGACTGAAACTCAGGCAGATAACTGGAACCCTGATTGGTGAACACAAAAAATCTTACACTAGGCCTATCAAACCGTTGCTCCAAGTATATGAGGCAAAGGCTCTAAGCTCAGTGTTGTATGGGGCCGAGTTATGGGGTTTCGACGCATTGTCATCTCTAACAGTCGTTGAAAATAAATTTTACCGTAACATAGTCGGCCTCCCGCAGAGCACGCCCTGGTCCCATTACGGTACGATTTAGGTAGGAAGGCAATTAAGGACATAGCCAAACTCCGCCCGGTCCTTTACTGGAGGAGACTCTGGACTACTCCAGAGCTCCACTCATATGCTATGGGCCTTATGGATGTAATACAGGCCGACACGTTTCATAAGATTGGGTGGTTAAGGAACCTCCGAGAAACTTTGATAGACCTGGGTATGGAGGGGCTATGGAGTGATCCGGCGGCCACCGGGTTCCCTTCAAAGAGATCCCTGAAAATGCTATATTGGGAATGGGTAAATCATCGGGTCTGGAATGATTCTGCCTCACCTACAATGACCAGCCGTTTTTTGGAGGCGAAGGTTTCCCCACTTTTTGAACCTTACTGGGATTTGATCACCCAACCCAGAGACCGGAAACTCTATTTCCAATTAAGAGCAGGCACGCTTCCACTCAGGGTTCTAACTAATGGGTGGGCTGGAGTAAGTGTAGGGACCTGTCCCGTTTGTGGCCTCCATGAGGAAACAATTGCCCATTTTCTGTTTGTTTGCCCCGTATACGCCAACCCTAGAAGGACATGGCTGTCCCCTTTGTGTAAAATTTTTGCCACAAGGAGTTCTGTTGTTGCTTTAAGACTTCTGTGCACAAGTACTCTTCCAGTACTGTCAATTGCCTTAGCCAAATACTTGGGATGGGCTTGGTCCTTAAGGCATAGGGCTCTCAAGCAATCCGCGGGAGCATCCACCGTAGGGTCTCATGGGTAGTTAGTAGTAAATCCCCTTCTATGAATAGAAGCATTACTTTGAACTGCATTTTTAAAATGTCTCCATCTTTAGTCTTTTGCCATGTTTAATTCTTGTCTTAAACTGTAATTTTTTAGTCCGTCGATATGTTTGATTCTTTGTCTTAATTGGAACTTTTAGATATTTAAAGGATGATTTTATCTATTTCATAAGGATTAGATTATTGTTAATTGTGTCTTTTGTATATGTTTGTGTCTTCTATGAATTTTTTTAAAAATTCGAATAAAGACTATGATGATTAGTGCAGTGATGTTTGTGTAGTGGGTCATGATGGTGGGGTTAGTGTCTTAGGGTTTAGGGTAGTGCAGTGGTGGGTGTGTAGTGTAGGGGGTCGTGTTTTAGTGTTTAGGGTACTGCAGTGGTGTTTTGGTAGTGTAGGGGGTCATGCTGGGGGTAGTGTTTTAGGGTTTAGGGTATTGCAGTGGTGTTTGGATAGTGTAGGGGGTTGTGCTGGGGGTAGTGTTTTAGGGTTTTGGGTAGTGCAGTGGTGTTTGGGTAGTGTAGAGGGTTATGCTGGGGGAAGTGTTTAGGGGTTTAGGGTAGTGCAGTGGTGTTTGGGTTGTGTAGGGGGTCATGCTGGGGGTAGTGTTTTAGGGTTTAGGGTAGTGCCATGGTGTTTGGGTTGCGTAGGGGTCGTGCTGGGGGTAGAGTTAGGGTTTAGGGAATAGTGCAGTGATGTTTGTGTAGTGTAGGGGGTCGTGCTTTAGGGTTTAGGGTAGTGCAGTGGTGTTTGTGTAGTGTAGGGGTAGTGTAGGCGGTCGCTTTTTAGGGTTTAGGGTACTGCAGTGGTGTTTGGGTAGTGTAGGGGGTTGTGTTTTAGGGTTGAGGGTAGTGCAGTGGTGTTTGGGTAGTGTAGGGGGTCGTGCTTGGGGTAGATTTAGGGTTTAAGGTAGTGCAGTGGTGTTCGGGTACTGTAGGGGGTCATGCTGGGGGTAGTGTTTTAGGGTTTAGGGTAGCGCAGTGGTGTTTGGGTAGTGTAGAGCTTCCTGCTGGGGGTACTGTTTTAGGGTTTAGGTTAGCACAGTGGTCTTTGGATAGAATAGGGGGTCATGCTGGGGGTAGTATTTTAGGGTTTATGGTAGCGAAGTGGTGTTTGGGTAGTGTAGTGGGTCATGCTGGGGGTAGTGTTTTAGGGTTTAGGGTATCGCAGTGGTGTTTGTGTAGTATAGGGAGTCGTTCTGGGGTAGTGTATTCGGTTTAGGGTAGCACAGTGGTGTTTGTGTAGTGTATGGGGTCGTGCTCGGGGTCGTGTTTTAGGGTTTAGGGTAGCACAGTGGTGTTTGGGTAGTGTAAGGGGTCGTCCGGAGGGTAGTGATTTAGGGTTTAGGGTAGCGCAGTGGTGTTTGGCTAGCGTAGGGGGTCGAACTTGGGGTAGTTCCTTAGGGTTTAGGGTAGCGCAGGGGAGTTTGGTTAGCGTAGGTGGTCATGCTTGGGGTAGTGTTTTAGGGTTTAGGGTAGCGCAGTGGTGTTTGGTTAGTGTAGGGTGTCATGCGTGGGGTAGATTTAGGGTTTAGGGTAGCGCAGTGGTGTTTGGGTTGTGTAGGGGTCGTGCTGGGGGTAGTGTTTTAGGGTTTAGGGTAGCACAGTTGTGTTTGTGTAGTGTAGGGGTTCAAACTGGGGGTAGTGTTTTAGGGTTTAGCATAGTTCAATTGTGTTTGGGTAGTGTAGGGGGTCGTGCTGTGGGTAGATTTAGGGTTAAGGTATTGCGGTGGTGTTTGTATAGTGTAGGGGGTCGTGGGGGGGTAGTGTTTTAAGGTTTAGGGTAGTGCAGTGGTGTTTGTGTAGTGTAGGGGTTCATGATGGGGTAGTGTTTTTTGGTTTAGTGTAGTGCAGTGGTGTTTGTGTAGTGTAGGGGGTAGTGCTTTAGGGTTTAGGGTAGTGAAGTGGTGTTTGAGTAGTGTAGGGGGTCATGCTGTGGATGGTGGTCAGTCAAAATATCGAGTTTTTGATATCGACCTACAATAATATCGAGTTGTTAATATCGTAGGGACAGAATATCGAAGTTAAGAATATCGATGGACACAATATCGACCCCAAGGTAAGTAATATCGAAGTAAATAATATCGAAGTAATTAATATTAATGTAAGTAATATCGTAAGCAAAAATATCGATGTCAATAATATCGTTATTTTTTTAGTGGTATGTATTTTAATATGTATTTTATTTGTATGTTAAAGATTATTGTAATGTATTTTAATAAATTTAAAAATAAATGTTTAGAGATTAATAATTATTTTAAAGTAAATTTAGCATTTTAGTATCAGAGCGGGTTGTGGGTTTATAGGGGAATAGGGTGAGAAGTAATTTATTTATAATTAATGAATTAATATGTATTGTTTAATTGGTATTGATGATTAATTAATTGTTAATTAATTATTAATTGTAAAGTAATTTTATTAATTGGTTAATTATATTAGTTATCATTACTTTATTATTAATATATATTTATTGTCATTGTTAATTAATTAATTGTTAATTAATAATTAATTGGTGATTTAGTTGTTATTAAGTGATTAATTGATAATTAAATTAATTATGTGAATTTTTATGTGTAGTGGGTTGTGGGTTTATAGGGGAATAGGGTGGGATGTAATTAAATTAAAATAATTAATGATATTGTTTTTGTATTTGGATTTATTATTAATTAATTGTTAATTAATTATTAATTGGTAATTAATTGTTATTAGTTAGTTAAATATAGTAAACATAAATAATTCATGTATTCATTTTATTTGTTTTTATTGCTAATTAATGTATTGTTAATTAATAATGAATTGGTGATTAATTGTAATTTGCTAGTTAATATGTATTAACTAGTAAATTAATAACTATATTAATTATAAAGAATGTATTATTAATTGTAAATAATAGATAAATTGATCGTTAAATTTATTGTGTTTTGTGTATGTGTAGTGTGTTGTGTGTTAAAGGGGGAATAGTGTGGGATGTTATTTAATGGTATTTATTTTAATATTTAGTTTAAATTATTGGTATTTAATATTAATTATTTTGTAAATTAATTATTAATATGCTATTTTTTAATAACAAATTATTTAATTGGTTATTATGTTCATAGAACCCCTATGCTATCCAGTGCTTTCCCAACTGTTTTACTATCTGGAGTGGGAATTGTAATTTTTACCCCTACGCTATCCAGCGCTTTCCCTACTGTTGCACTCTCTGGAGTTGGAATAGTAATTTTTACCCCTACGCTATTCGGCGCTTTCCCTACTGTTTCACTTACTGGAGTGGGAATAGTAATTTGTACCCCTACGCTATCCAGCCCTTTCCCTACTGTTGCACTCTCTAGAGTGGAATAGTAATTTTTACCCCTACGCTATGCAATGCTTTCCCTACTGTTGCACTCACTGGAGTGGGAATAGTAATTTTTACTCGTAAGCTATCCAGCGCTTTCCCTACTGTTGCACTCTCTGGAGTTGGAATAGTTATTTTTTCCCTTACGCTATCCAACACTTTCCCTACTGTTGCACTCTCTGGAGTTGGAATAGTAATTTTACCCCTACGCTATCCAACGCTTTCCCTTCTGTTGCACTCTCTGGAGTGGGAATAGTAAATTTTACTCTTACGCTATCCAACATTTTCCCTACTGTTGCACTCTCTGGAGTTGGAATAGTAATTTTTACCCCTACGCTATCCAACGCTTTCCCTACTGTTGCACTCTTTGGATTTGGAATAGTAATTTTTACCCCTACGCTATCCAACGCTTTCCCTACTGTTGCACTCTCTGGAGTTGGAATAGGAATTTTTACCCCTACGCTATCCAGCGCTTTCCCTACTGTTTCACTTACTGGAGTGGGAATAGTAATTTGTACCCCTACGCTATCCAGCCCTTTCCCTACTGTTGCACTCTCTATAGTGGGAATAGTAATTTTTACCCCTACGCTATGCAATGCTTTCCCTACTGTTGCACTCACTGGAGTGGGAATAGTAATTTTTACTCCTAAGCTATCCAGCGCTTTCCCTACTGTTGCACTCTCTGGAGTTGGAATAGTTATTTTTTCCCTTACGCTATCCAACACTTTCCCTACTGTTGCACTCTCTGGAGTTGGAATAGTAATTTTTACCCCTACGCTATCCAACGCTTTCCCTACTGTTGCACTCTTTGTAGTTGGAATAGTAATTTTGACCCCTACGCTATCCAACACTTTCCCTACTGTTGCACTCTCTGGAGTGGGATAGTAAATTTTACTCTTACGCTATCCAACATTTTCCCTACTGTTGCACTCTATGGAGTTGGAATAGTAATTTTTACTCCTACGCTATCCAACGCTTTCCCTACTGTTGCACTCTTTGGAGTTGGAATAGTAATTTTTACCCCTACGCTATCCAACGCTTTCCCTACTGTTGCACTCTCTGGAGTTGGAATAGGTATTTTTATCCCTACGCTATCCAACACTTTCCCTACTGTTACACTCCCTGTAGTGGAAATAGTAATTTTTAGCCCTACGCTATCCAACATTTTCCTTACTGTTGTTTTTGTTGGAGTTGGACTAGTAGTTTTTTTCTCTCTGATATTTAATATGTTTTGTATTATTTTAGCTAATGTAATATATCATTAATAGTAAAAAATATTCAAATTAAATTTATTTATTTTTATTTGCTATATGTAATTATTTAATATTTATTAATGTTATTGTTTTAAGTGTATAGATGTTTTGGTATTTTTTCTAAAAATTAATAATTTATACGTTAATAAAATAATTATTAAAACTAATTATTAAGTAAGTATATATATTATATATTATATGTATATGTTTAATTAATGTTTTATTAAATTATATATATTAATTATTAATTTTACATATTATAAAATATATTTATGTTTATTTTATTTATGAGTAATATTTGGTTTATCTTACATATATTTTTAAACTTAAAAAAACGATATTTTTTACTAACGATATTTTTGACATCGATATTTCATTAAAGATATTTTTGTACTTACCATGTTGTAGATAGGATGTCGATAATCTTGACATCGATAATTTTGTTCCGATATTTTTGTAGGTAGATATTTTGTCCTTCGATATTTAGTCAGTGATCCGCTGGGGATAGTGTTTTAAATTTTAGGGTAGTGCAGTGGTGTTTTTGTAGTGTAGGGGGGCCGTGTTTTAGGGTTTAGGGTAGTACAGTGGTGTTTGGTTAGTGAAGGGGGTCGTGCTGGTAATAGTGTTTTAGGGTTTAGGGTAGTGCAGTGGTGTTTGTGTAGTGTAGGGGGTAGTGTTTTAGGGTTTAGGGTAGTGCAGTGGTGTTTGTGTAGTGTAGGGGGCCATGCTGGGGGTAGTGTTTTAGGGTTTGGTGTAGTGCAGTTTTGTTTGTGTAGTATAGGGTGTCGTGTTTTAGGGTTTAGGGTAGTGCAGTTGTGTTTGTGTAGTGTAGGAGGTCATGCTGGGGGTAGTGTTTTAGGGTTTAGGATAGTGCAGTGGTGTTTGGGTAGTGTAGGGGGTTGAGCTGGGGGTAGTGTTTTAGGGTTTAGTGTAGTGCAGTGGTGTTTGGGTAGTGTAGGGGGCATGCTGGGGGTCATTTTTTATGGTTTAGGGCAGTGCAGTGGTGATTGGGTAGTGTAGGGGGTCATGCTGGGTATAGTGTTTAGGGTTTAGAGTAGTGCGGTGGTGGCTGTGTAGTGTAGGAGGTAGTGTTTTAGGGTTTAGGGTAGTGCAGTGGTGTTTTGGTAGTGTAGGGTTCATGCTGGGGGTAGTGTTTTAGGGTTTAGGATAGTGCAGTGGTGTTTGGGTAGTGTAGGGGGTTGAGCTGGGGGTAGTGTTTTAGGGTTTAGTGTAGAGCAGTGGTGTTTGGGTATTGTAGGGGGTCATGCTGGGGGAGGTTTTTGTTGGTTTAGGGCAGTGCAGTGGTGATTGGGTAGTGTAGGGGGTCTTACTGGGGGTAGTGTTTTAGCTTTTAGAGTAGTGCAGTGGTGTTTTATGTAGTGTAGGGGTCGTGCTGGGTGTATATTTAGGGTATAGGGTAGTGCAGTGGTGTTTGTGTAGTGTAGGGGGTAGTGCTGGGGGTACTGTTTTAGGTTTTAGGGTAGTGCAGTGGTGTTTGTGTAGTGTAGGGTGTAGTGCTGGGGGTAGTGTTTTAGGGTTTAGGGAAGTGCAGTGTTGTTTGTGTAGTGTAGGGGGTCGTGTTTTATGGTTTAGGGTAGTACAGTGGTGTTTGGATAGTGTAGGGGTTTGTGTTTTAGGGTTGAGGGTAGTGCAGTGGTGTTTGGGTAGTGTACGGAGTCGTGCTGGGGGTAGATTTATGGTTTAGGGTAGTGCAGTGGTGTTTTATGTAGTGTAGGCGGTCGTGCTGGTCGTAGATTTAGGGTATAGGGTAGTGCAGTGGTGTTTGTGTAGTGTAGGGGGTCATGCTGGGGGGTAGTGTTTTAAGGTTTAGGGTAGCGCAGTTGTGTTTGAGTAGTGTAGAGGGTCGTGCTAGGGGTAGTGTTTTAGGGTGTAGGGTAGCGCAGTGGTGTTTGGGTAGTGTAGGGGGTTGTGCTAGGTGTAGTATTTTAGGGTTTATGGTAGCACAGTGGTGTTTGAGTAGTGTAGGGGGTCGTGCTGGGGGTAGTGTTTTAGGGTTTAGGGTAGTGCAGTGGTGTTTGTGTAGTGTAGGGGGTCGTGCTGGGAGTAGTGTTTTTGGGTTTCGAGTAGCGTAGGGGTGGTTGTTTAGTGTAGGGCGTCGTTCTGGGGGTAGTGTTTTAAGATTTAGGGTAGCGCAGTGTTGTTCGGGTAGTGTATGGGGTCATGCTGGGGGTAGTGTTTTAGGGATTAGGGTAGCGCAGTGGTGTTTGTGTAGTGTAGGGGGTCATGCTGGGGGTAGTGTTGTAGGGTTTAGGGTAGTGCAGTGGTGACTGTGTAGTGTAGGGGTAGTGTTTTAGGGTTTAGGGTTTAGGGTAGTGCAGTGGTGTTTGTGTAGTGTAGGGGGTCGTGTTTTAGGGTTTAGGGTTGTGCATTGGAGTTTGGTAGTGTAGGGGGTCGGCTGGTGGTAGATTTAGGATTTGAGTTTTGCAGTGTTGTGTGTGTAGGTTAGGGGGTCAAGCTGGGGGTAGTGTTTTAAGGTTTAGCATAGTGCAGTGGTGTTTGGATAGTGTAGGGGGTCGTGCTGGGGGTAGATTTAGGGTTTAGGGTAGTGCAGTGGTGTTTGTATAGTGCAGGGGGTCGTGCTGGGGGTCGTGTTTTAGGGTTTAGGGTAGTGCAGTGGTGTTTGGGTAGTGTAGAGGGTCCTGCTGGGGGTACTGTTTTAGGGTTTAGGTGAGCACAGTGGTGTTTGGATAGTATAGGGGGTCATGCTGGGGCTAGTATTTTAAGGTTTATGGTAGCGAAGTGGTGTTTGGGTAGTGTAGTGGGTCATACTGGGGGTAGTGTTTTAGGGTTTCGGGTATCGCAGTGGTGTTTGTGTAGTGTAGGGGGTCTTTCTGGGGTAGTGTTATTGGGTTTAGGGTAGCACAGTGGTGTTTGTGTAGTGTATGGGGTCGTGCTCGGGGTCGTGTTTTAGGGTTTAGAGTAGCGCAGTGGTGTTTGGGTAGTGTAGGGGGTCGTCCGGAGGGTAGTGTTTTAGGGTTTTCGGTAGCGCAGTGGTGTTTGGCTAGCGTAGGGGGTCGAACTTGGGGTAGTTCCTTAGGGTTTTATTGTAGCGCAGTGGGGTTTGGTTAGCGTAGGTGGTCATGCTTGGGGTAGTGTTTTAGGGTTTAGGGTAGCACAGTGATGTTTGGTTAGTGTAGGGTGTCATGCGGGGGGTAGATCATTTTGTTCCGATATTTTTGTAGGTAGATATTTTGTCCTTCAATATTTAGTCAGTGATCTGCTGGGGATAGTGTTTTAAATTTTAGGGTAGTGCAGTGGTGTTTTTGTAGTGTAGGGGGTCGTGTTTTAGAATTTAGGGTAGTGCAGTTGTGTTTGGGTAGTGTAGGGGGGCCGTGTTTTAGGGTTTAGGGTAGTACAGTGGTGTTTGGTTAGTGAAGGGGTCGTGCTGGTAATAGTGTTTTAGGGTAGTGCAGTGGTGTTTGTGTAGTGTAGGGGGTAGTGTTTTAGGCTTTAGGGTAGTGCAGTGGTGTTTGTGTAGTGTAGGGGGCCATGCTGGGGGTAGTGTTTTCGGGTTTGGTGTAGTGCAGTTTTGTTTGTGTAGTATAGGGTGTCGTGTTTTAGGGTTTAGGGTAGTGCAGTTGTGTTTGTGTAGTGTAGGAGGTCATGCTGGGGGTAGTGATTTTGAGGGTTTAGGGTAGTGCAGTGGTGTTTGGGTAGTGTAGGGGGTCGTGCTGGGGTAGTGTTTTAGGGTTTATAGTAGTGCGGTGGTGTCTGTGTAGTGTAGGAGGTAGTGTTTTAGGGTTTAGGGTAGTGCAGTGGTGTTTTGGTAGTGTAGGGTTCATGCTGGGGGTAGTGTTTTAGGGTTTAGGATAGAGCAGTGGTGTTTGGGTAGTGTAGGGGGTTATGCTGGGGGACATTTTTTATGGTTTAGGGCAGTGTAGTGGTGATTGGGTAGTGTAGAGGGTTATGCTGGGTATAGTGTTTAGGGTTTAGAGTAGTGCGGTGGTGGCTGTGTAGTGTAGGAGGTAGTGTTTTAGGGTTTAGGGTAGTGCAGTGGTCTTTTGGTAGTGTAGGGTTCATGCTGGGGGTGGTGTTTTAGGGTTTAGGATAGTGCAGTGGTGTTTGGGTAGTGTAGGGGGTTGAGCTGGGGGTAGTGTTTTAGGGTTTAGTGTAGTACAGTGGTGTTTGGGTATTGTAGGGGGTCATGCTGGGGACGTTTTTGATGGTTTAGGGCAGTGCAGTGGTGATTGGGTCGTGTAGGGGGTCTTACTGGGGGTAGTGTTTTAGCTTTTAGAGTAGTGCAGTGGTGTTTTATGTAGTGCGGGGTCGTGCTGGGCGTAGATTTAGGGTATAGGGTAGTGCAGTGGTGTTTGTGTAGTGTAGGGGGTAGTGCTGGGGGTAGTGTTTTAGGGTTTAGGGTAGTGCAGTGGTGTTTGTGTAGTGTAGGGTATAGTGCTGGGGTAGTGTTTTAGGGTTTAGGGAAGTGCAGTGTTGTTTGTGTAGTGTAGGGGGTCGTGTTTTATGGTTTAGGGTAGTACAGTGGTGTTTGGGTAGTGTAGGGGTTTGTGTTTTAGGGTTGAGGGTAGTGCAGTGGTGTTTGGGTAGTGTACGGAGTCGTGCTGGGGGTAGATTTAGGGTTTAGGGTAGTGCAGTGGTGTTTTATGTAGTGTAGGGGGTCGTGCTGGTCGTAGATTTAGGGTATAGGGTAGTGCAGTGGTGTTGTGTAGTGTAGGGGGTCATGCTGGGGGTAGTGTTTTAAGGTTTAGGGTAGCGCAGTTGTGTTTGGGTAGTGTAAAGGGTCGTGCTAGGGGTAGTGTTTTAGGGTGTAGGGTAGTGCAGTGGTGTTTGGGTAGTGTAGGGGATTGTGCTAGGTGTAGTATTTTAGAGTTTATGGTAGCACAGTGGTGTTTGAGTAGTGTAGGGGGTCGTGCTGGGGGTAGTGTTTTAGGGTTTATGGTAGTGCAGTAGTGTTTGTGTAGTGTAGGGGGTCGTGCTGGGGGTAGTGTTTTAGGGTTTCGGGTAGCATAGTGGTGGTTGTTTAGTGTAGGGGGTCGTGCTGGGGGTAGTGTTTTAAGATTTAGGGTAGCGCAGTGTTGTTTGGGTAGTGCAGGGGGTCATGCTGGGGGTAGTGTTTTAGGGATTAGGGTAGCGCAGTGGTGTTTGTGTAGTGTAGGGGGTCGTGCTGGGGGTAGTGTTGTAGGGTAGTGCAGTGGTGACTGTGTAGTGTAGGGGTAGTGTTTTAGGGTTTAGGGTTTAGGGTAGTGCAGTGGTGTTTGTGTAGTGTAGGGGGTCGTGTTTTAGGGTTTAGGGTTGTGCATTGGAGTTTGGTTGTGTAGGGGGTCGGCTGGTGGTAGATTTAGGATTTGAGTTTTGCAGTGGTGTTTGTGTAGTGTAGGGGGTCAAGCTGGGGGTAGTGTTTTAGGGTTTAGCATAGTGCAGTGGTGTTTGGATAGTGTAGGGGGTCATGCTGGGGGTAGATTTAGGGTTTAGGGTAGTGCAGTGGTGTTTGTATAGTGCAGGTGGTCGTGCTGGGGGTCGTGTTTTAGGGTTTAGGGTAGTGCAGTGGTGTTTGGGTAGTGTAGAGGGTCCTGCTGGGGGTACTGTTTTGGGGTTTAGGTGAGCACAGTGGTGTTTGGATAGTATAGGGGGTCATGCTGGGGCTAGTATTTTCTGGTTTATGGTAGCGAAGTGGTGTTTGGGTAGTGTAGTGGGTCATGCTGGGGGTAGTGTTTTAGGGTTTAGGGTATCGCAGTGGTGTTTGTGTAGTGTAGGGGGTCGTTCTGGGGTAGTGTTATTGGGTTTAGGGTAGCACAGTGGTGTTTGTGTAGTGTATTGGGTCGTGCTCGCGGTCGTGTTTTAGGGTTTAGAGTAGCGCAGTGGTGTTTGGGTAGTGTAGGGGGTCATACGGAGGGTAGTGTTTTAGGGTTTAGGGTAGTGCAGTGGTGTTTGGCTAGCGTAGGGGGTCGAACTTGGGGTAGTTCCTTAGGGTTTTATTGTAGCGCAGTGGGGTTTGGTTAGCGTAGGTGGTCATGCTTGGGGTAGTGTTTTAGGGTTTAGGGTAGCGCAGTGATGTTTGGTTAGTGTAGGGTGTCATGCGGGGGGTAGATTTAGGGTTTAGGGTAGCGCAGTGGTGTTTGTGTTATGTAGGGGGTCGTGCTGGGGGTAGTGTTTTAGGGTTTAGGGTAGCACAGTGGTGTTTGGGTAGTGTAGGGGGTCGTGCTAGGGGTAGTGTTTTAGGGTGTAGGGTAGTGCAGTGGTGTTTGGGTAGTGTAGGGGATTGTGCTAGGTGTAGTATTTTAGAGTTTATGGTAGCACAGTGGTGTTTGAGTAGTGTAGGGGGTCGTGCTGGGGGTAGTGTTTTAGGGTTTATGGCAGTGCAGTAGTGTTTGTGTAGTGTAGGGGGTCGTGCTGGGGGTAGTGTTTTAGGGTTTCGGGTAGCGTAGTGGTGGTTGTTTAGTGTAGGGGGTCGTGCTGGGGGTAGTGTTTTAAGATTTAGGGTAGCGCAGTGTTGTTTGGGTAGTGCAGGGGGTCATGCTGGGGTTAGTGTTTTAGGGATTAGGGTAGCGCAGTGGTGTTTGTGTAGTGTAGGGGGTCGTGCTGGGGGTAGTGTTGTAGGGTAGTGCAGTGGTGACTGTGTAGTGTAGGGGTAGTGTTTTAGGGTTTAGGGTTTAGGGTAGTGCAGTGGTGTTTGTGTAGTGTAGGGGGTCGTGTTTTAGGGTTTAGGGTTGTGCATTGGAGTTTGGTAGTGTAGGGGGTCGGCTGGTGGTAGATTTAGGATTTGAGTTTTGCAGTGGTGTTTGTGTAGTGTAGGGGGTCAAGCTGGGGGTAGTGTTTTAGGGTTTAGCATAGTGCAGTGGTGTTTGGATAGTGTAGGGGGTCATGCTGGGGGTAGATTTAGGGTTTAGGGTAGTGCAGTGGTGTTTGTATAGTGCAGGGGGTCGTGCTGGGGGTCGTGTTTTAGGGTTTAGGGTAGTGCAGTGGTGTTTGGGTAGTGTAGAGGGTCCTGCTGGGGGTACTGTTTTGGGGTTTAGGTGAGCACAGTGGTGTTTGGATAGTATAGGGGGTCATGCTGGGGCTAGTATTTTCTGGTTTATGGTAGCGAAGTGGTGTTTGGGTAGTGTAGTGGGTCATGCTGGGGGTAGTGTTTTAGGGTTTAGGGTATCGCAGTGGTGTTTGTGTAGTGTAGGGGGTCGTTCTTGGGTAGTGTTATTGGGTTTAGGGTAGCACAGTGGTGTTTGTGTAGTGTATTGGGTCGTGCTCGCGGTCGTGTTTTAGGGTTTAGAGTAGCGCAGTGGTGTTTGGGTAGTGTAGGGGGTCATCCGGAGGGTAGTGTTTTAGCGTTTAGGGTAGCGCAGTGGTGTTTGGCTAGCGTAGGGGGTCGAACTTGGGGTAGTTCCTTAGGGTTTTATTGTAGCGCAGTGGGGTTTGGTTAGCGTAGGTGGTCATGCTTGGGGTAGTGTTTTAGGGTTTAGGGTAGCGCAGTGATGTTTGGTTAGTGTAGGGTGTCATGCGGGGGGTAGATTTAGGGTTTAGGGTAGCGCA
This sequence comes from Triturus cristatus, assembly GCF_964204655.1. NCBI lineage: Eukaryota > Metazoa > Chordata > Amphibia > Caudata > Salamandridae > Triturus > Triturus cristatus. The sequence continues at coordinate 503,189,346 of NC_140592.1, read as the reverse complement.
GTGGTGTTTGTGTTATGTAGGGGGTCGTGCTGGGGGTAGTGTTTTAGGGTTTAGGGTAGCACAGTGGTGTTTGGGTAGTGTAGGGGGTCGTGCTGGGGGTAGTGTTTTAAGGTTTAGGGTAGAGCAGTGGTATTTGTGTAGTGTAGAAGGTAGTGCAGTGGGTAGTGTTTTAGGGTTTAGGGTAGCGCAGTTGTGTTTGTGTAGTGTAGGGGGTCGTGCTGTGGGTAGATTTAGGGTTTAGGGTACTGCAGTGGTGTTTGTATAGTGTAGGGGTTGTGCGGGGTGTAGTGCTTTAAGGTTTAGGGTAGTGCAATGGTGTTTTTGTAGTGTAGGGGTTCGTGATGGGGTAGGGTTTTAGGGTTTAGTGTAGTGCAGTGGTGTTTGTGTAGTGTAGGGGGTAGTGTTTTAGGGTTTAGGGTTGTGCAGTGATGTTTGTGTAGTGTAGGGAGTCATGCTGGGGAAAGTGTTTTAAATTTCAGGGTAGTGCAGTGGTGTTTTTGTAGTGTAGGTGGTCGTGTTTTAGAGTTTAGGGTAGTGCAGTTGTGTTTGGGTAGTGTAGGGGGGCCGTGTTTTAGGGTTTAGGGTACTACGGTGGTGTTTGGGTAGTGAAGGGGGTCATGCTGGTAATACTGTTTTAGGGTTTAGGGTAGTACAGTAGTGTTTGTGTAGTGTAGGGGGTAGTGTTTTAGGGATTAGGGTAGTGCAGTGGTGTTTGTGTATTGTAGGGGGCCATGCTGGGGATAGTGTTTTAGGGTTTGGTGTAGTGTAGTGTTCTTTGTGTAGTATAGGGTGTCGTGTTTTAGGGTTTAGGGTAGTGCAGTTGTGTTTGTGTAGTGTAGGAGGTCATGCTGGGAGTAGTGATTTCGGTTTAGGGTAGTGCAGTGGTGTTTGGGTAGTGTAGGGGGTCGTGCTGGGGTAGTGTTTTAGGGTTTAGAGTACTGCAGTGTTGTTTGTGTAGTGTAGGGGGTAGTGTTTTATGGTTTAGTGTAGTGCAGTGGTGTTTGTGTAGTGTAGGGGGTCATGCTGGTTATAGTGTTAGGGTTTAGAGTAGTGCAGTGGTGGCTGTGTAGTGTAGGGGGTAGAGTTTTAGGGTTTAGGGTAGTGCAGTGGTGTCTTGGTAGTGTAGGGTTCATGCTGGGGGTAGTGTTTTAGGGTTTAGGATAGTGCAGTGGTGTTTGGGTAGTGTAGGGGGTTGAGCTGGGGGTAGTGTTTTAGGGTTTAGGGTAGTACAGTGATGTTTGGGTAGTGTAGGGGGTCATGCTGGGGGACGTTTTTGGGGGTTTAGGGCAGTGCAGTGGTGATTGGGTAGTGTAGGGGGTCTTACTGGGGGTAGTGTTTTAGCGTTTAGAGTAGTGCAGTGGTGTTTTATGTAGTCTTGGTGGTTGTGCTGGGTATAGATTTAGGGTATAGGGTTGAAGTACTTAACAAAAATCCCAAGGGCCCCACTTACCGATGGTCCGCAATAGCTTTTCTAAATAACAGTCAGTTGGCAATGGAGACGGTTCAAACGTTTTATTTGCCAAAGCAAAAACTCTACATAGAGGAGCCTCGTCGATCCTCACCCATCAGGTGCGCCGAGGAAGACTGCTGGCTCCTTGACAAAACCACACTTATATACATAACAGATTCAGCATACAAAGCCATACAAGTGGAAAAATACCAGTTAGTCCATGGGCTCCTGGATGAGCTCATACAGTGTTCAGTTTCAGTCTCACACAAAGGGTTGCTATCTATACAGAGGAGGTCGGCAGGGTGACTCCCTTTTCGTCCCAGGGCCTGAAGGAATTTGCTTGATACTCCCTATAGCAGATGTGACCGTGGGTCTCGGCCGTAAATACAACTAACCTGTCTTGGGGCTGGTACGAACTAAATCATGAAGATGGTAGGCAAAGGAAACCACGTGATCTGAAACATGGTCTATCATAGACCAAGAAGGCTACAGTATGGTTTTCGGCCCTTTTGTCGTGCAGTGAGAAACGAAAGAAATAACGCTTCTTCTAGAACATATCAATAGGTGTTTATGTGATCAGAATACCGTCATAGATACATTGTGCTAACTTTACATGGTGTGAATAAACAGAACAAATGATTTTTATCCTTCAGATCGGCCCTTTTAGCACAATGTAGCTAACATACCAACTTCATCTTCAAAGATGCCTTCATCTATCTGCATCATGTCGTATATTTCCTTCTGTACTAACTGAGTGCCTATCTTTGCTGGGTTTGGTTTAGATTCGGGAAGGGCAAGAAGAAGTCGATTTGTGCAATAAGAACAGCAGGCAGGTCCACATTCTATGCAGACACAACAGGTGAAAAGGAAACCCGTTATACCTAAAAGGATCATGAATAATTTCCATCCCCAAGTGGTAATGAGGCCCCAGAACCAGCTAGAAATGGACCAGGTACCGGTGTCTGTATGAATTTCAGATGCTAATTGGTGCAGTTTTTGAATGGCTAAATGCACTGAGGGGGCGGAGTCAGGTATATACACACAGCAAGAACTGCCAATCACTCTGCATGCTCCTCCACGATCAGCTAAGATAACGTCTAAAATCATACGGTTTTGAAGATTTACAAGCCTGATCGCTTGAAGCTCAACAGTTATGTTAGTTAGTATTCCTGCAGTGGTATTCACTACTCCCTCTACTACTCTAGATAATCTTCTGATTTCTTTACTAGTCAAAATGGGTCCCCATATGGGCAGGACTCCTTTCATTATGTCCACAAAGTGTTGTGCAGGGGTATCGGTCTGATCAGTAGCATCCCCCGTAGTAGCTCTTTTTCCTAAACTCCGCCGGTTCAGTGAATGGGTCTTATGATAGTCAGAAGGGGCTATATAGACTGGTGGGTATAGGAAAGACAAATAGCATCTACCTGACCATCCTCTAGGGAGCCATGTGTATGCATTTTCCCCGCATACAAAATACACATTCGGAGGAGTAAGCATTGGTGGGCTGCTGAATGTTCGTAATCGGTACGTATAATTGCATTTACTAAAACCAACTGATAGATGACCAGTACCATGTATACAAAAGGAAGATGATGCGTTCAATACAGGGACCGGAATGACCCTATCATCTGATACATTTCGTTCCTGAAAATATTTAAAATACTCAGTGAAATTGAAAGACATAAAATCCAATACTTCATCCCTTAACCAAGTGTCATTTGCATATTCAGTATACTCATTCATGCAAGCGGTTGGGTCTAGAGTACCATCTGTACCATCTTCATTCGGAGTGAATCCCTGATGTACTTCTATATATGCTAGAATCATTTCATAATCCTTTTCTGAAAATCTGTGCTCATCAACAGTATAGTGCGTATATATCATTGACAGTAACTTAAACCAGGCTTCACAACTGCCTAGATATGACAAGGGCATTGAAATAAAAAGGTCATGTTTGTGCATAACCGAGGGGAGGCGGCCACAGACCCAGCAATTTGTAGCATTAGTCGAGCTATGGGTCTGGTGCAACATTTCAATAAAGGCATTCTTTACATATGTCTGACGATGTCTTTCCTTATGCGGGGCAAAAGTATGAAAACGATGCTCTTCAGGAACAGGAGTAGAAGTTATAAGGGTGTGCACAGGGTGACGAAATTCTAAATAAATGAACACACCTAAACATGTCACTAGTGATACAGCTATTATAGTTATGAATACTATCTTGATACTCAAACTCCAAGTAGAAAACATAGGCATATACGGGCAAAGGACTGGGCACCATAGGTCGCTCCTCTTCGGGAACAAAGCGAGCAACAGGATACATTCTTACCAAAAGTTCAAATATAATCTAAGGGGAATAAGTCTACTTGCAGTCCAACCTGCCAGAGGGTGCTTCTTTCCTGTGTCCGTTTCAGAGCCTCACCGGCAGACTCCTATTGTTCATAAAAAGAAAATACAAAAAGAAAAAATGCTAAAAATTCTCGCGTTGGAGCTGTACTTGACGCAACTCTTACTGAGGGATTCCACCTGGGCCCCACTAACCAATCAATGTCTCTATTTTCCTTCTGAACAGAGCTTACTGAAAGTTCCGCGCTCTCAACTAGTTCAGTCCAGTGTTCTTTAATTATACCAGGATTTACTCAAGTCTTTCTTCTTTTTCTCTAGACTGAACCTGGTATTTTAGCCTTTTGTCGGGGCCGCAGGTTGTAACGAACATGACCAGGGGTTCTGGGATCAGGAAAAAGAGTAGGCACAGTAGGATCAAACAAACTACTGGATGTGTGCTCTATCTGATCAGATGCAGTATTCCCGGAGGCAGAACTGATAGTCGAGCCAGCTGCTGCAGATGTTTCTGAACTCACAGCACCCTCCTCTCACCCGTTCACTTCGCCTCAGGCTTCAGAGAAAGGTAAATCCTCAATGGGCTGTTCACCTTCATGCACTAACCCTTCACTCTGATCCTGCTGGTCATCCGGCAATGGGAGAGGAACTCTTTTTAGGTGTGACACGTGGATCCAGCGCCGCTTCCCTTCAACCTTAACAGCCGTTCTTGTAGAAAGGAGGATCTGATGGGGTTTGGTCCATCGTGGATCCAAACTCGATTTTCGCTGGTAGTTCCGGATCAAAACCCACTGTCCAGGTTCAAGACGATGTCCAGGACCCTCCGGCAGGGGCTGCAATACTGCTGATATCTGTTGGTGAATGGAACGAAGACCTTTAGTTAATGTGTAAAGATAATCTGTCAACATAGGGTACTCAATGTCTCTAAAGGATTTCGGTCTCAGTACTCCCCAGATATTAGCGGGTCTACCAAATATCACCTCATACGGTGATATCCCAGAACGAGAGTGAGGAGTGGTTCTCACAGACAACAAAGCTAGGGGTCAGAGATCAGGCCATTTCAACCCTGTGGTGTCTTGCAATTTAGCCAATTTCAACTTTAGAATCCCATTATACTTTTCTACCAACCCCGCTGATTGAGGGTGGCAGGCAGCGTGAAATTTTTGCTTAATGGATAGGCCCTTACAAATATGTTCAATGAGGTCGGCATTAAAATGCTTTCCGTTGTCACTCCAAATTACGCGTGGCAAACCATAGCGAGGAAAAAATTCCTTTACTAAAGCTTTGGCTGTGGCTAGAGCGGTATTCTCTTTGGTGGTGTATGCCTCCGCCCATTTACTGAACGCACAAACCACTACTAGGACATATTTGAGATTGTTGACCCGCTCTAACTGAATGAAGTCCATCTGTAACACCTCAAAGGGTAAGGTAGGAGGTGCAAAATTACCTTTCAGAACAGGGACACTACATCCTGGATTATGCTGTAAACAGATCATACAGTTCTGGACCAAATGTGTTGCAGTCTTATTGATATTGGTATCATACCACACAGGATCTAGTACTGCACAAATACCTTTAACACCTATATGCGCAGGACCATGTGCCATGGATACTATTACATTCACAAATGCATTTGGCAGTAACCACTTGCATTTGTCTGACAGGTCAATCCAACATCCATTTTCGTGTAGTTTCCCTATCTTCTCTTGCCAATGTACTAGTTCTTCAGGGGTCGCTTCTTGTTGTATTTCTCTAACACTATCCATAGTGCTATTGAATAATTCTGTTTCTACCATTCCTCTCGATGAACTGGTTACAAACATAGAGATGGTGTTTGACTGGGCAGTTTCTTTAGCGATCCTGTCAGCAAATGAATTTCCTTTGCCCACAGCATCAATTACAGCTTTATGGGCGCTACATTTAACAACAGCAATTTCTTTTGGTAAAGTCAGAGCAGTCAACAGTCTCAGAACCAACGGGCCATTCCTTATTTTCTGACCATGCGAAGTAAGGAAACCTCTTTCTGCCCATAACCTACCAAAGCTATGTGCTACACCGAAAGCGTATTGGCTATCGGTATAGACATTTACTCTCAAACCTTCACTTAACTCACAAGCTCGAAGCAAGGTTACTAATTCGGCAGCCTGGGCAGATTGATAAGACACTTTAGCTGTTTCGACTACAGTCTGGAGAGTGGTGATCGCATAGGCGGATGTGGTAGTGCCATTCGGTAACTTAAAACAAGGAGCCATCGACATATATCTCCTCTTGTGGGTCAGATAAGGGAGTGTCTGTCAGGTCTATCCGTCCCTTCGTTTCTTCCTCTGTCCGAAATATACAATCATGTATGTCCTGATTTTGCTCTTCCGAAGGGAGTTGTAATAATGTGGCAGGATTCAGAGTGGCACATCTTTTGATAGTGATGTGGGGTGCAAACAGGGTCAATTCATACCCTGTAAGACGCGCACTAGTTAAGTGCTGAGTCTTGGTCCTGTTTAATAATACATCCACAGCGTGAGGCACCATCACTGTGAGGTCAGTATTCAGGATGAGCCCTTCTGATTGTCGAATTGCCACCGCAACAGCAGCCGTGGCCCTTAGACAACTGGGAAGTGCTCTGGCGACATTGTCCAATACCGCCGAAAAATATGCGCAAGGTTTTTGCTTACCACCAAAACCCTTTGTTAACACAGACAGCGAGCAACCGTCCACCTCATGCACATAGAGTGTAAAAGGCTTCCGGTAGTCAGGAGTGCCAAGCACAGGAGCAGAACAAAGAGCAGATTTCAGAGAGACAAAAGCATCCTGACATTCAACAGTCCAAGGTAAAGGTTCATGCACATCCTTAGTTGTCAAATATAGTAGGGGTTTAGTCAGAAGGGAAAAGTTAGGAATCCACTGGCGACAATAAGAGATTATGCCAAGGAAAGCGCGGACATCATGTTGCATGCAAGGAACAGACATGTTAGATATAGCTGTTATACGATCAGGAGTTAGACGCCTACCCTCCTTCGACAGGAGATGACCTAAATAAGTCACCTCCGGTCGACAATATTGAAATTTAGACAAGGATACCTTATTACCATGGTTTGCCAAATGCTGCAACAATTGAACTGTAGCATCCCGGCAACCCTGTTCAGTATTCGAAGCCACCAATAGATCATCGACGTACTGTAACAGTACGTTACCATCGGGCAAAATTAGAGTATCCAATAGGACTTTGAGCACTTGACTATAAATACTAGGGCTTTCAGTATAGCCCTGAGGAGCGCGACAAAATCTGAAGCTGCGACCAGCTAATGAGAATCCGAAAAGATATCGGCTATCAGGAAGAATGGGAATGCTGAAGAAAGCATTTTTCAGATCAATCACAGAGAAATATTGAGCTGTAGGAGGAATCATAGTTAATATGGTGGTTATATCAGGCACCACGGGATACTGAGGCACCACAATCTTGTTAATTTCTCGCAGATCAATCACAAAATGATATGTATCTACATAATCAGGATTGTGATTTATGGGAGCCCTTTTAAGAATAGGAAGAATGGGACTCCTCCACCACCCCAGAGTGGATCAGATCCTGAATAATGGACAACAAGGCTCGTTCACCTGCGGGGGCAATTTTATATTGCGGTATTTTCGGTAGACGAGAATTTTGCTTCAAGGTAATTGAAATAGGGGGTATCCTCAACAAACCCACATCAGTGTCTCCGGTAGCCCAAAGTGTTTTTGGAATCTTCGCAAATTCAGGGGGTAAGGTATCCGTCTTGGAGAAGTACTGCACCGAAGGGGTAAAAGGGGTTTTAATAGTCAAATAGACACCATCTGGGGAACAATATATACGAGCATATAACCTTTTCAATAAGTCTATGCCTAATAAATTCTCCCCACATTGCGAAGTTAAAAGAAATGGTGAATCAATAGAAATAGGGCCCAGAGTGAAAGAAAGAGGTTGGGAAATGGGGCTCACCACCAGACTTCCAGAGAAACCTACGGACACATTATTCTGGCCAGACAGAGCAGCCCCAGGGACAAGGGCATGTGAAACAGAACTGTTCATAGCTCCCGTGTCAACTAGAAACTTACCCGATGCGCCCATTAAATGTGCATTAACATAAGGTCCGTTTTGATCTATAGGAATTGACACACGTCCCCCACTCTGCCTTCGGCTATCCTATGCATTAGGATAGCCTGCCGATGCATCACTGGCACATTCTTCGTTGAAGTACTGCTTTCCCTCACCATGATCAAAATAGTTTTGACTATTCCCACCTTGTCCAGACTCATCCTGCCTTGTATGTCCACCCCGATTACCACCTCCGCGTCCTCTCCCTTGGCACCGCATAGTACTGTGTTGCGCATATAACAACGGACACTGAGAACGCTAATGTCCTTCCTGTTTACAGAATGCGCATTGGTTTATTCCTAAATCAGTTCTTCCTCCACCCTGTACTTGGCCAGCCCCTCGTGGAGCAGAAGTCGGCACTCCCCGACCCCTTCCACGGCCTCTCTCAACCTGCTGTAACAGGACCCGCGTTTTTAAATCCTTTGCTTTCTTTTCCGTTTTATCCTTACTTTCATTCTCTCGGTGCTCATAGTATTGAGACATGCTTAATATAATCGAAGGAGTAGACGTTGTCCAAGTACTTTCTGCTGCCTGGAGTCGGGCAGAAATTTCAGGCAGTAAATTAGTTACAAACCTATTGACAAACAAACGTATGCCACCCTCCTTGGATAAATCTTGTCCGCAGAAGTCAATAAAAACACCTTCAAATCTAGTGAAAAAGTCCGACACACTCTCATCTTTCTTTTGTCGGCACGCTGTCAATTTATCCCAGTCAACTTTTCTAGGAGGGATTAACGAATGCATGTATGTAATTATTTTGTCAGGTAACGTTAATATTTCAGCCCTGGGCTTATCTCCTGGTTTTCGATCTCTATCCCAATCTTTCAATTGATCCCATGTTCCCCCAAATTCAGTCACATGATCTTGGTCATGAACCTGACGCCATATATCTACTGGTACTAATAAAACAAAGAATAATTCTATATCGGCCAACGTCATTACCGCCAATGAGGCGGCTTCAGTAAGTTCTTTATAATATGCTGTAGGATTTTTCCTAGGATCGGGCAAATGAGCCTTTAATGACAGCACTTCCCTGCGTTTCCACGGGGTGTACACCCACTGTTCCTGAAACCGAGCATCTACTCGCGGGCGGGTAACCACCCCTAGTGCATCTACTATTTCAGTAATTTCTGGATGATAAATAGGGTGGACTTCACGCATTGGGAAATGTGTGGAGCCCGCAGGAACAGCAGTTTGAAGTCGAGTTCTGTAACTAATCATTGTTCTAATATTTCTGTACACCTTTTCCGGGCTTAATTGAAATTTATGCGCTTGGTCATGAATATCATATAATATTGCTGGAGCCACCCCCCATCATGAACCTGTTCCCATAATGATATGAGGCGTCCAGCCATGTGTTCTAACGCATGCTGTTGCATCACGGGCTCATAGTCTTTCATAGTGCTCCATATATCGGACAAAGTATAAATAGGCTGTTGCATCCATTGTGAGGCTTGTTGCGCAATGACCTCCTTTTCCTCTAATCCTAAGGCTGACCGGGTAAACAGCTTTTTACCATCAAGAAAACCGGACGGATGTACCGGAGTGGAAACAGCTGGTAAAGGAGTCGCACTCGCTGAGGAAGAGGTCAACACATGGGGAGAATGTGTTGACCCGGGTGACAACTGAAGGGGTTCAGCTGCCGCAGACGACAACAAATTGGGCAATAAAGTCATAATCTCTGAGACAGACGAGGACAACCGGGATAAATTTGTTGGAGGCGTAAGGAGGGGAGGGGCTGGAGGTGCCGACGCAGCAGGAGCTACCGTCGTCACAGCTGAAACTTGCGCAGGGGTGACTGGCCCTGCAACGGCTGATACCGGGGCATCTGGTACTGCCGGATATAACCGTTGCGGAACATATGGGGGTGGTGGACGCATGTCCAATAGGTCTCCTATTTCATCTTCAGCGTCAGGCCGAGCCACGTAACTTTTATCGACCTGTAATCTAAACTCACGATTCACACATTCAATCCCTTCTTCCGTTCGGGCTCTGTCGTAGGCAACAGCCTTCTGAGTAATGGTTTGCCCTGCTTTAACTCTAGCTAGTTTCTCTTCTCTCATTCACCTTCGCTTAGATTCCTTCTGCCAGGTGTTTAATGCTTCAAACATAGACTGCCTACTGCGTCTAGAAAATAACTGATCCTGTAAGAAGGCAATTTTCTTTTCATCGAAGGAACCCGTTTTAGGCCATTGCAATTCTTCATTACCTCTGGTATACTTATGCCACAAAGTATTGAACAATAGAGGAGCTATTCCGTGTTTTATGTACATATAATGACTAGGACTGCCTTCCGGTGGGGCAGGCTGGCTTTCGGCCAGACGAGAGCCACTAGTCTGACAACAACAACCAAAACAATTCAATTTACTGAAGCACGGCATGTTAGTTAGCAGACAAACACCAACAACATACAAACAAATTCTTGTATCACATATAACACATATTGATTGTTCCTATATAACGTTTTCTGCAGTTCAACCTCAACCTACTTATTCAAACTTGATGCATCCAAACAAACGAACCGAGCCCGTCGACTCCCGTTCGTGGAGAATTATTCAAAATACCGGACCGACAGAATCACAACGAGCAGTCTTCCAAAAAGACTGGCAAGAGGCAGTCAGACAGGTGCAACCACGGACTGGACTACAGACCATCCCATGACCTCCTTGGTTCACCACTGAGACCGTTCTGATGTAGTGCGAGCCTCACCTCAGGAATGTGTCATGGCTACCCAATTACAGCCACAAGCTTTTCTGAATACAATCCGGCCGTGTGTTACACACAGGTAACAACTAGGAATCGTATCAGTATCTCTAAATCACAAAAGCTCTGTGGAGTCTCTACAGTCAGTCCCTACCAGACCACCTTGCAAGACCTCCGTAATTCTCCTAGGGTACTCATGACCCCCAAATCAAAATACAGTTAACTGTTTCCAAATGCACCGCTCAAAGCGTGCGTCAAAACAAACAAATTACTCACCGGGTGCACCCAGGTACGGACGTTCGTTCTCCGCTGCCAACTTCTTGGGACCAACATGGTCAGCTCCTGGATTAAACCCGTAGGACCTCGGTGAAGGGCTACTAGCAGCAGAGGACACCCTGATCGGGAGTGCGGGGTGGACGTGGCCAAAGAAAAATATTGATCAGGGAGAAGGAAAAAATAAAATCCCTCTCCCCCACCCGCCCGATCAGAACACCCTCAATCCTACCACCCGAATACGGGGAGGAAGAGACCCTATCACGGGGTCCCACCAGAGTCGCCAACTAGAGTACTTAACTAAAATCCCAAGGGCCACACTTACCGATGGCCCGCAATAGCTTTTCTTAATAACAGTCAGTTGGCAACGGAGAAGGTTCAAACGTTTTATTGGCCAAAGCAAAAACTCTACATAGAGGAGCCTCGTCGATCCTCACCCATCAGGTGCACCGAGGAAGACTGCTGGCTCCTTGGCAAAACCACACTTATATACATAACAGATTCAGCATACAAAGCCATACAAGTGGAAAAATACCAGTTAGTCCATGGGCTCCTGGATGAGCTCATACAGTGTTCAGTTTCAGTCTCACACAAAGGGTTGCTATCTATACAGAGGAGGTCGGCAGGGTGACTCCCTTTTCGTCCCAGGGCCTGAAGGAATTTGCTTGATACTCCCTACAGCAGATGTGACCTTGGGCCTCGGCCGTAAATACAACTAACCTGTCTTGGGGCTGGTATGAACTAAATCATTAAGATGGTAGGCAAAGGAAACCATGTGATCTGAAACGTGGTCTATCATAGACCAAGAAGGCTACAGTATGGTTTTCGGCCCTTTTGTCGTGCAGTGAGAAACGAAAGAAATAACGCTTCTTCTAGAACATATCAATAGGTGTTTATGTGATCAGAATACCGTCATAGATACATTGTGCTAACTTTACATGGTGTGAATAAACAGAACAAATGATTTTTATCCTTCAGGGTAGTGCAGTGGTGTTTGTGTAGTGCAGGGGGTAGTGTTAGGGGTAGTGTTTTAGGGTTTAGGGTAGTGCAGTGGTGTTTGTATAGTGTAGGGTGTAGTGCTGGGGGTAGTGTTTTAGGGTTTAGGGTAGTGCAGTGCTGTTTGTGTAGTGTACGGAGTCATGTTTTATGGTTTAGGGTAGTACAGTGGTGTTTGGGTAGTGTAGGGGTTTGTGTTTTGGGGTTGAGGGTAGTGCAGTGGTGTTTGGGTAGTGTACGGGGTCGTGCTGGCTGTAGATTTAGGGTTTAGGGTAGTTCAGTGTTGTTTTATGTAATGTAGGGGGTCGTGCTGGGCGTAGATTTAGGGTATAGGGTAGTGCAGTGGTGTTTTTGTAGGGTAGGGGGTCATGCTGGGGGTAGTGTTTTAAGGTTTAGGGTAGCGCAGTGGTGTTTGGGTAGTGTAGAGGGTCATGCTAGGGGTAGTGTTTTAGGGTGTAGTGTAGCGCAGTGGTGTTTGGGTAGTGTAGTGGGTCATGCTGGTCATAGTGTTTTAGGGTTTAGGGTAGTGCAGTGGTGTTTGTGTAGTGTAGGGGGTAGTGTTTTAGGGTTTAGGGTAGTGCAGTGGTGTTTGTGTAGTGTAGGGGGCCATGCTGGGGGTAGTGTTTTAGGGGTTTGGTGTAGTGCAGTGGTGTTTGTAAAGTATAGGGTGTCGTGTTTTAGGGTTTAGGGTAGTGCAGTTGTGCTTGTGTAGTGTAGGAGGTCATGCTGGGGGTAGTGTTTTAGGGTTTAGGGTAGGGCAGTGGTGTTTGGGTAGTGTAGGGGGTCGTGCTGGGGTAGTGTTTTAGGGTTTAGAGTAGTGCAGTGGTGTTTGTGTAGTGTAGGGAGTAGTGTTTTATGGTTTAGTGTAGTGCAGTAGTGTTTGTGAAGTGTAGGGGGTCATGCTGGGGATAGTGTTTTAGGGTTTAGAGTAGTGCAGTGGTGGCTGTGTAATATAGGGGGTAGTGTTTTAGGGTTTAGGGTAGAGCAGAGGTGTTTTGGTAGTGTAGGGCGTCATGCTGGGGGTAGTGTTTTAGGGTTTAGGATAGTGCAGTGGTGTTCGGGTAGTGTAGGGGGCCATGCTGGGGGTAGTGTTTTAGGGGTTTGGTGTAGTGCAGTGGTGTTTGTGAAGTATAGGGTGTCGTGTTTTAGGGTTTAGGGTAGTGCAGTTGTGCTTGTGTAGTGTAGGAGGTCATGCTGGGGGTAGTGTTTTAGGGTTTAGGGTAGGGCAGTGGTGTTTGGGTAGTGTAGGGGGTCGTGCTGGGGTAGTGTTTTAGGGTTTAGAGTAGTGCAGTAGTGTTTGTGTAGTGTAGGGAGTAGTGTTTTAGGGTTTAGTGTAGTGCAGTAGTGTTTGTGAAGTGTAGGGGGTCATGCTGGGGATAGTGTTTTAGGGTTTAGAGTAGTGCAGTGGTGGCTGTGTAATATAGGGGGTAGTGTTTTAGGGTTTAGGGTAGTGCAGAGGTGTTTTGGTAGTGTAGGGGGTCGTGCTTGGGGGTAGTGTTTTAGGGTTTAGGGTAGTGCAGTGGTGTTTGTGTAGTGTAGGGGGTCATGCTGGGGGTAGTGTTTTAGGGTTTCGGGTAGCGTAGTGGTGGTTGTTTATTGTAGGGGTCGTGCTCGGGGTAGTGTTTGAAGATTTAGGGTAGCACAGTGTTGTTCGGGTAGTGTAGGGGGTCATGCTGGGTGTAGTGTTTTAGGGTTTAGGGTAGCTCAGTGGTGTTTGTGTAGTGTAGGGGGTCGTGCTGGGGATGGTGTTTTAGGGTTTAGGGTAGTGCAGTGGTGTTTGTGTAGTGTAGGGGGTCGTGCTGGGGGTAGTGTTCTAGGGTTTAGGGTAGTGCAGTGGTGACTGTGTAGTGTAGGGGGTAGTGTTTTAGGGTTTACGGTTTAGGGTAGTGCAGTGGTGTTTGTGTAGTGTAGGGGGACGTACTGGGCATAGATTTAGGGTATATGGTAGTGCAGTGGTGTTTGTAGTTTAGGGGTAGTGCTGGGGGTAGTGTTTTAGGGTTTAGGGTAGTGCAGTGGTGTTTGTGTAGTGTAGGGGGTAGTGCTGGGGGTAGTGTTTTAGTTTTTAGGGTAATGCAGGGGACGTGTTTTAGGGTTTAGGGTAGTGCATTGTAGTTTGGTAGTGTAGGGGGTCGGCTGGTGGTAGATTTAGGATTTGGGTAGTGCAGTGGTGTTTGTGTAGTGTAGGGGGTCAAGCTGGGGGTAGTGTTTTAGGGTTTAGCATAGTGCAGTGGTGTTTGGGTAGTGTAGGAGGTCGTGCTGGGGTAGATTTTGGGTTTAGGGTAGTGCAGTGGTGTTTGTATAGTGTAGTGGTCGTACTGGGGGTCATGTTTTAGGACTTAGGGTAGTGCAGTGGTGTTTGTGTAGTGTAGGTGTTTGTGATGGGGTAGTGTTTTAGGGTTTAGTGTAGTGCAGTGGGGTTTGTGTAGTGTAGGGCATAGTGTTTTAGGGTTTAAAGTAGTGCAGTGGTGTTTATGTAGTGTAGGGGGTAATGCTGGGGATAGTGTTTTAAATTTTAGGGTAGTGCAGTGGTGTTTTTGTAGTGTAGGGGTCATGTTTTATGGTTTAGGGTAGTGCAGTTGTGTTTGGGTAGTGTAGGGGGCCGTGTTTTAGGGTTTAGGGTAGTACAGTGGTGTTTGGGTAGTGTAGTGGGTCATGCTGGTCATAGTGTTTTAGGGTTTAGGGTGGTGCAGTGGTGTTTGTGTAGTGTAGGGGTAGTGTTTCAGGGTTTAGGGTAGTGCAGTGGTGTTTGTGTAGTATAGGGGGCCATGCTGGGGGTAGTGTTTTAGGGGTTTGTTGTAGTGCAGTGGTGTTTGTGAAGTATAGGGTGTCGTGTTTTAGGGTTTAGGGTAGTGCAGTTGTGCTTGTGTAGTGTAGGAGGTCATGCTGGGGGTAGTGTTTTAGGGTTTAGGGTAGGGCAGTGGTGTTTGGGTAGTGTAGGGGGTTGTGCTGGGGTAGTGTTTTAGGGCTTAGAGTAGTGCAGTGGTGTTTGTGTAGTGTAGGGAGTAGTGTTTTATGGTTTAGTGTAGTGCAGTAGTGTTTGTGAAGTGTAGGGGGTCATGCTGGGGATAGTGTTTTAGGGTTTATAGTAGTGCAGTGGTGGCTGTGTAATATAGGGGGTAGTGTTTTAGGGTTTAGGTTAGTGCAGAGGTGTTTTGGTAGTGTAGGGGGTTTTAGGGTTTAGGATAGTGCAGTGGTGTTTGGGTAGTGTAGGGGGTTGTGCTGGGGATAGTGTTTTAGAGTTTAGGGTAGTGCAGTGGTGTTTGGGTAGTGTAGGGGGTCATGCTGGGGGAAGTTTTTAAGGGTTTAGGGTAGTGCAGTGGTAATTGGGTAGTGTAGGGGGTCTTACTGGGGGTTGTGTTTTAGGGTTTAGAGTAGTGCAGTGGTGTTTGTGTAGTGTAGGGGGTCGTACTGGGCATAGATTTAGGGTATATGGTAGTGCAGTGGTGTTTGTAGTGTAGGGGTAGTGCTGGGGGTAGTGTTTTAGGGTTTAGGGTAGTGCAGTGGTGTTTGTGTAGTGTAGGGGGTAGTGCTGGGGGTAGTGTTTTAGTTTTTAGGGTAATGCAGTGCTGTTTGCGTAGTGTAGGGGGTCGTGTTTTACGGTGTAGGGTAGTACAGTGGTGTTTGGGCAGTGTAGGGGTTTGTTTTTTTAGGGTTGAGGGTAGTGCAGTGGTGTTTGGGTAGTGTACGGGGTCGTGCTGGGGAGAGATTTAGGATTTAAGGCAGACCAGTGGTGTTCGGGTACTGTAGGGGGTCATGCTGGGTGTAGTGTTTTAGGGTTTAGGGTAGCGCAGTGGTGTTTGGGTAGTGTAGAGGGTCGTGCTAGCGGTAGTGTTTTAGGGTGTAGGGTAGCACAGTGGTGTTTGGGTAGTGTAGAGGGTCATGCTGGGTGTAGTATTTTATGGTTTATGGTAGCGCAGTGTTCTTTGAGTAGTGTAGGGGATCGTGCTGGGGTAGTGTGTTAGGATGTAGGGTACTGCTTTGATGTTTGGGTAGTGTAGGGGGTCATTCTCGGTGTAGTTTTTTAGGGTTTAGGGTAGCGCAGTGGTGTTTGGGCAATGTAGGGGGTTGTGATGGGGTAGTGTTTTATGGTTTAGGGTAGTGCAGTGGTGTTTGGGTAGTGTAGGTGTGCATGCTTGGGGTGGTGTTTTAGGGTTTTGGGTAGTGCAGTGTTGTTTCGGTAGTGTAGGGGGTCGTACTGAGGGCGGTGTTTTGGGGTTTTGAGAAGCGCAGTGGTGTTTGGGTAATATAGGTGTCGTGCTGGTGGTAGTGTTTTAGGGATTAGGGAAGCGCATTGGTGTTTGGGTACTGTAGGGGGTTGTGCTAGGTGTAGTATTTTAGGGTTTATGGTAGCGCAGTGGTATTTGAGTAGTGTAGGGGGTCGTGCTTGGGGGTAGTGTTTTAGGGTTTAGGGTAGTGCAGTGGTGTTTGTGTAGTGTAGGGGGTCATGCTGGGGGTAGTGTTTTAGGGTTTCGGGTAGCGTAGTGGTGGTTGTTTATTGTAGGGGTCGTGCTCGGGGTAGTGTTTGAAGATTTAGGGTAGCACAGTGTTGTTCGGGTAGTGTAGGGGGTCATGCTGGGTGTAGTGTTTTAGGGTTTAGGGTAGCTCAGTGGTGTTTGTGTAGTGTAGGGGGTCGTGCTGGGGATGGTGTTTTAGGGTTTAGGGTAGTGCAGTGGTGACTGTGTAGTGTAGGGGGTAGTGTTTTAGGGTTTACGGTTTAGGGTAGTGCAGTGGTGTTTGTGTAGTGTAGGGGGACGTACTGGGCATAGATTTAGGGTATATGGTAGTGCAGTGGTGTTTGTAGTTTAGGGGTAGTGCTGGGGGTAGTGTTTTAGGGTTTAGGGTAGTGCAGTGGTGTTTGTGTAGTGTAGGGGGTAGTGCTGGGGGTAGTGTTTTAGTTTTTAGGGTAATGCAGGGGACGTGTTTTAGGGTTTAGGGTAGTGCATTGTAGTTTGGTAGTGTAGGGGGTCGGCTGGTGGTAGATTTAGGATTTGGGTAGTGCAGTGGTGTTTGTGTAGTGTAGGGGGTCAAGCTGGGGGTAGTGTTTTAGGGTTTAGCATAGTGCAGTGGTGTTTGGGTAGTGTAGGAGGTCGTGCTGGGGTAGATTTTGGGTTTAGGGTAGTGCAGTGGTGTTTGTATAGTGTAGTGGTCGTACTGGGGGTCATGTTTTAGGACTTAGGGTAGTGCAGTGGTGTTTGTGTAGTGTAGGTGTTTGTGATGGGGTAGTGTTTTAGGGTTTAGTGTAGTGCAGTGGGGTTTGTGTAGTGTAGGGCATAGTGTTTTAGGGTTTAAAGTAGTGCAGTGGTGTTTATGTAGTGTAGGGGGTAATGCTGGGGATAGTGTTTTAAATTTTAGGGTAGTGCAGTGGTGTTTTTGTAGTGTAGGGGTCATGTTTTATGGTTTAGGGTAGTGCAGTTGTGTTTGGGTAGTGTAGGGGGCCGTGTTTTAGGGTTTAGGGTAGTACAGTGGTGTTTGGGTAGTGTAGTGGGTCATGCTGGTCATAGTGTTTTAGGGTTTAGGGTGGTGCAGTGGTGTTTGTGTAGTGTAGGGGTAGTGTTTCAGGGTTTAGGGTAGTGCAGTGGTGTTTGTGTAGTATAGGGGGCCATGCTGGGGGTAGTGTTTTAGGGGTTTGTTGTAGTGCAGTGGTGTTTGTGAAGTATAGGGTGTCGTGTTTTAGGGTTTAGGGTAGTGCAGTTGTGCTTGTGTAGTGTAGGAGGTCATGCTGGGGGTAGTGTTTTAGGGTTTAGGGTAGGGCAGTGGTGTTTGGGTAGTGTAGGTGTGCATGCTTGGGGTGGTGTTTTAGGGTTTTGGGTAGTGCAGTGTTGTTTCGGTAGTGTAGGGGGTCGTACTGAGGGCGGTGTTTTGGGGTTTTGAGAAGCGCAGTGGTGTTTGGGTAATATAGGTGTCGTGCTGGTGGTAGTGTTTTAGGGATTAGGGAAGCGCATTGGTGTTTGGGTACTGTAGGGGGTTGTGCTAGGTGTAGTATTTTAGGGTTTATGGTAGCGCAGTGGTATTTGAGTAGTGTAGGGGGTCGTGCTTGGGGGTAGTGTTTTAGGGTTTAGGGTAGTGCAGTGGTGTTTGTGTAGTGTAGGGGGTCATGCTGGGGGTAGTGTTTTAGGGTTTCGGGTAGCGTAGTGGTGGTTGTTTATTGTAGGGGTCGTGCTCGGGGTAGTGTTTGAAGATTTAGGGTAGCACAGTGTTGTTCGGGTAGTGTAGGGGGTCATGCTGGGTGTAGTGTTTTAGGGTTTAGGGTAGCTCAGTGGTGTTTGTGTAGTGTAGGGGGTCGTGCTGGGGATGGTGTTTTAGGGTTTAGGGTAGTGCAGTGGTGTTTGTGTAGTGTAGGGGGTCGTGCTGGGGGTAGTGTTCTAGGGTTTAGGGTAGTGCAGTGGTGACTGTGTAGTGTAGGGGGTAGTGTTTTAGGGTTTACGGTTTAGGGTAGTGCAGTGGTGTTTGTGTAGTGTAGGGGGACGTACTGGGCATAGATTTAGGGTATATGGTAGTGCAGTGGTGTTTGTAGTTTAGGGGTAGTGCTGGGGGTAGTGTTTTAGGGTTTAGGGTAGTGCAGTGGTGTTTGTGTAGTGTAGGGGGTAGTGCTGGGGGTAGTGTTTTAGTTTTTAGGGTAATGCAGGGGACGTGTTTTAGGGTTTAGGGTAGTGCATTGTAGTTTGGTAGTGTAGGGGGTCGGCTGGTGGTAGATTTAGGATTTGGGTAGTGCAGTGGTGTTTGTGTAGTGTAGGGGGTCAAGCTGGGGGTAGTGTTTTAGGGTTTAGCATAGTGCAGTGGTGTTTGGGTAGTGTAGGAGGTCGTGCTGGGGTAGATTTTGGGTTTAGGGTAGTGCAGTGGTGTTTGTATAGTGTAGTGGTCGTACTGGGGGTCATGTTTTAGGACTTAGGGTAGTGCAGTGGTGTTTGTGTAGTGTAGGTGTTTGTGATGGGGTAGTGTTTTAGGGTTTAGTGTAGTGCAGTGGGGTTTGTGTAGTGTAGGGCATAGTGTTTTAGGGTTTAAAGTAGTGCAGTGGTGTTTATGTAGTGTAGGGGGTAATGCTGGGGATAGTGTTTTAAATTTTAGGGTAGTGCAGTGGTGTTTTTGTAGTGTAGGGGTCATGTTTTATGGTTTAGGGTAGTGCAGTTGTGTTTGGGTAGTGTAGGGGGCCGTGTTTTAGGGTTTAGGGTAGTACAGTGGTGTTTGGGTAGTGTAGTGGGTCATGCTGGTCATAGTGTTTTAGGGTTTAGGGTGGTGCAGTGGTGTTTGTGTAGTGTAGGGGTAGTGTTTCAGGGTTTAGGGTAGTGCAGTGGTGTTTGTGTAGTATAGGGGGCCATGCTGGGGGTAGTGTTTTAGGGGTTTGTTGTAGTGCAGTGGTGTTTGTGAAGTATAGGGTGTCGTGTTTTAGGGTTTAGGGTAGTGCAGTTGTGCTTGTGTAGTGTAGGAGGTCATGCTGGGGGTAGTGTTTTAGGGTTTAGGGTAGGGCAGTGGTGTTTGGGTAGTGTAGGGGGTTGTGCTGGGGTAGTGTTTTAGGGCTTAGAGTAGTGCAGTGGTGTTTGTGTAGTGTAGGGAGTAGTGTTTTATGGTTTAGTGTAGTGCAGTAGTGTTTGTGAAGTGTAGGGGGTCATGCTGGGGATAGTGTTTTAGGGTTTATAGTAGTGCAGTGGTGGCTGTGTAATATAGGGGGTAGTGTTTTAGGGTTTAGGTTAGTGCAGAGGTGTTTTGGTAGTGTAGGGGGTTTTAGGGTTTAGGATAGTGCAGTGGTGTTTGGGTAGTGTAGGGGGTTGTGCTGGGGATAGTGTTTTAGGGTTTAGGGTAGTGCAGTGGTGTTTGGGTAGTGTAGGGGGTCATGCTGGGGGAAGTTTTTAAGGGTTTAGGGTAGTGCAGTGGTAATTGGGTAGTGTAGGGGGTCTTACTGGGGGTTGTGTTTTAGGGTTTAGAGTAGTGCAGTGGTGTTTGTGTAGTGTAGGGGGTCGTACTGGGCATAGATTTAGGGTATATGGTAGTGCAGTGGTGTTTGTAGTGTAGGGGTAGTGCTGGGGGTAGTGTTTTAGGGTTTAGGGTAGTGCAGTGGTGTTTGTGTAGTGTAGGGGGTAGTGCTGGGGGTAGTGTTTTAGTTTTTAGGGTAATGCAGTGCTGTTTGCGTAGTGTAGGGGGTCGTGTTTTACGGTGTAGGGTAGTACAGTGGTGTTTGGGCAGTGTAGGGGTTTGTTTTTTTAGGGTTGAGGGTAGTGCAGTGGTGTTTGGGTAGTGTACGGGGTCGTGCTGGGGAGAGATTTAGGATTTAAGGCAGACCAGTGGTGTTCGGGTACTGTAGGGGGTCATGCTGGGTGTAGTGTTTTAGGGTTTAGGGTAGCGCAGTGGTGTTTGGGTAGTGTAGAGGGTCGTGCTAGCGGTAGTGTTTTAGGGTGTAGGGTAGCACAGTGGTGTTTGGGTAGTGTAGAGGGTCATGCTGGGTGTAGTATTTTATGGTTTATGGTAGCGCAGTGTTCTTTGAGTAGTGTAGGGGATCGTGCTGGGGTAGTGTGTTAGGATGTAGGGTACTGCTTTGATGTTTGGGTAGTGTAGGGGGTCATTCTCGGTGTAGTTTTTTAGGGTTTAGGGTAGCGCAGTGGTGTTTGGGCAATGTAGGGGGTTGTGATGGGGTAGTGTTTTATGGTTTAGGGTAGTGCAGTGGTGTTTGGGTAGTGTAGGTGTGCATGCTTGGGGTGGTGTTTTAGGGTTTTGGGTAGTGCAGTGTTGTTTCGGTAGTGTAGGGGGTCGTACTGAGGGCGGTGTTTTGGGGTTTTGAGAAGCGCAGTGGTGTTTGGGTAATATAGGTGTCGTGCTGGTGGTAGTGTTTTAGGGATTAGGGAAGCGCATTGGTGTTTGGGTACTGTAGGGGGTTGTGCTGGGGGTAGTGTTTTGGGGTTTTGGGAAGCGCAGAGGTGTTTGGGTAGTGTAGGGGGTTGTGCTGGGCCTAGTGTTTTAGGGTTTAGGGTAACACAGTGGTGTTTGGGTACTGTAGGGGGTCGTGCTCGGGTAGTGTTTTAGGTTTTAGGGTAGCACAGTGGTGTTTGGGTAGTTTAGGGGGTCGTGCTGGGGGCAGTGTTTTAGTTTAGCACAGTGGTGTTTAGGTAGTGTAGGGGGTTGTGCTGGGTGTAGTGTTTTAGAGTTTAGGTAGCACAGTGGTGCTTGTGTAGTGTATGGGGTCATACGGGGGTAGTGTTTTAGGGTTTATGGTAGTGCAGTTGTGTTTGGGTAGTGTTAGAAATGGGATTTCTGGTTGGCTAGGGCCTGCGCCAAAGCCAGGTAGAAACCACCACTCTAGTCAGGGCTGGGGAGTTACACGGCAAAGATAACCCCTGCTCACCCCCTTGGTAGCTTGGCACGAGCAGTCAGGCTTATCCCGGAGGCAATGTGTAAAGCGTTTGCGCGCGCACCCAGCAACAACACCCAAGGCCCACCACAAAGGAAACTCCACACAAGGTATTATATAAAAATAGCCTTTGTATTATACCAAACACATTAGATAATATTCACACAATTTACACTGTGCCAACTGGCACTGGGCAGAATTTTACAAGGGATTATATGTACAGGGGACAGGGCCACATGGACCACTGTCAGGAATTAGCACTTTTAGAACTTAGCACTTAGAGCATAGGATATAAAATTACTGTAGCACAAAATAACACATGTAGCACACAACCAGTAACTACTGGTAACAGGTAAGTACCACCTACGCAACCCTAACCACCTTAGGAAAATACTGCGCAGGGAACCAGGACCTCACTAGCACCACCTGTACTAGAAGAAAAACAACCACCTAAGTATCACAATACCTGTAGGGGTATAAGCACATTACACATGATGCATAAAAACACATTCAGAGGTGTAAACACAAGGCACATGACGGCTAAAAACACATTCAGAGGTGCAGGTTTAGGAACACTAGCATAAAAACTCACATTAGCCACCACCTGTGGCAGTCCCTAGGCCAACTGGCCTTGTCGGGGCTAGGACGCCCTGTCCAGCAGAGTCAGGGGCCTAAACGGAGCAGCTGCCCACGAAGTGCTGGGCAGCTGTAAAACAATGAGGGGGCCAACGCTGGAGCCTTGCAGGCTCTGTCCCACTGACTGTCCCCTGAGCCCCTCTGGGCTCTAAACAAGAAGAAAGGCCCCCCTAGAGCCTCCGTGGCTCTGTAGAAATAATGCCCGGCGTGGGAGCCTCGTGGGCTCTGGACCCCATGTGGGGGCAACGTTGGAGCGGCCCGCTGCCTTCCGGGGCCGCTCTTACCATAAAGAAAAATGCCCCTTCACAGTTGGAGCCCTCTCGTGGCTCTTTACCTAGCACAGCGCGGAGGAGAGGCCGGCGGGGACACCCCCACTTACCGTACTGACGCGCAGCTCCTCCGGTTGGGTCTTCTCTCTCCTTGAAGACCTGCAGGGCTCCCTCCACACACGGGGGCCCTGCGCGGGGAGCCACCGTCCTAACTCTCCCGGTCGTCTTCTTCAGAGCAGACGTGCTCTTCACCCGGGCCCCCTTCTGGGACCCAGGACTTTCTCCCTGGAGCTCCGGGAGGCGGGGTAGGCTCCCATCCTCCTCCGTACGTCCCGGCGCGGGGTAGTCTCCCGCCCGGGTTTTCGATGATCTTCCCTCAGGGAAGCGCGGGGTAGGCTCCCGCCTTCCTCTTTCCTGTTCCGGTTCTCCCGGAGGCCCGCCCCCGGCCCGCCTGACTTCCTGGTCGGGTGCCGGAGGGGCGATTCGGCGCGACTCGCGGGCAAATGCCGGGTGGGCACCGGCGCTTTTAAAAGGCAATAAATCAAGGTGGGCACTCGATATGGGCGGCCATGTCCCTGGCAGGGTGGGCACCTGCCAGGGGACTTCAGGATCGGCCAAGAATGGGGCAAATGCCGGGTGGGCACTGGCTTTCAGAAATAAAGCGCTCCGAGCGCTAAAGGCAAATAAAAGTGCTTCCAGGCGCTTAGGGATACAAATAAAGCGCTCCTAGCGCTTAGGGGAGAATATACAAAGTCCAGCAAGGTTCTCCCCTGCATACAGCAAGGCAGGGGTGGGGGGGCAAGGCTGGACCCAGAGCCAGCTCACTGGGCCTCCAGGCAGGGAGGTAGTCCAAGTGGCAGTCCTCTGGTCCAGCAGCAGCAGCAGCCCCCCTCAGGCAGGATCCGGGAAGAGAACAACATCTGTGGGGACACAGCCCCATTTTTATACATCTTTTCCCTTTGTCTCAAGGTGAAGGGAAGTGGCGAACCAGTTACAACTGGTTCCTGAGCACTTTGTTTTGCTCAGCCCCTCTCCCTATTCAGAGAGCAGGCCAGGGTCATCAGTCGCACCACAGGGGCGGAGCGAGCATTGTGTGGGGAAAGCCCAGCCCTATTCAGGTCCTAGGTGTACTCCTCCCACCCATCTGGCTGCTGATCTCCCCATTCACCACTGGGCGACTCCTCCTGACTGGGGATTCCCTAGCTCGTCACATGACCTCAGTCAGCCAATCACGCGACAGGCAGTCTCTACACATTTATGCCAGCATCCAGAAGTGGCACTTCCATACTAGCTACATGCATGCCGCACACATCATCGCGCAGCATTTCATCACACAAATCTGTACATACGTGACTCGACCCTGCACACCCCACGTATCAGGAACTACCAGGGACACATACATTCCCCATGCATTCCTATGGGAGGGCAGGCCTATCTCACCACATGCACTCAGAGTGCGCACGCACTTTACTCTGGGACACAGGGAAAGTGCGCAGAAACCAAAAATCACTACCACCAGGTCACCAGTAAAAGCAAAAAAGTTTAGGGGTGAACCTGCCAGAAGGGCCAAGTCCAACAGGTAGTGTAGAGGGTCGTGCTGGAGGTAGTGTTTTAGGGTTTAGTGTAGCGCAGTGGTGTTTGGGTATTACAGGGGATCGTGCTGAGGTAGTGTTTTAGGGTTTAGGGTAGCGCAGTGGTGTTTGGGCAATGTAAGGGGTCGTGGTGGGGTAGTGTTTTATGGTTTAGGGTAGTGCAGTGGTGTTTGGGTAGTGTAGGTGTGCGTGCTTGGGGTGGTGTTTTAGAGTTTAGGGTAGAGCAGTGATGTTTGCGTAGTGTAGGGGGTCGTACTGGGGGTAGAGTTTTAGGGTTTAGGGTACCACAGTGATGTTTGGGTAGGGTAGGGTGTCGTGATCAGGTAGTGTTTTAGGGTTTAGGGTAGCGCAGTGGTCTTTGGGTAGTATAGGGGTCGTGCTGGGGATAGTGTTTTACAGTTTAGGGTAGTGCAGTGGTGTTTGTGTACTGTAGGGGGTTGTGTTGAGGGTAGTGTTTTCGGGTTTAGGGTAGTGCAGTGGTATGTGTGTAGTGTAGGGGGTACTGTTTTAGGGTTTAGAGTAGTGCAGTGGTGTTTGTGTAGTATAGGGGTTCGTGCTGGGGTAGTGTTTTAGGGTTAAGGGTAATGCAATGGTGTTTGTGTAGTGTAGGGTGTCATGCTGGGGGTAGATGTATTGATTAGGGTAGCGCAGTGGTGTTTGAGTAGTGTAGGGGGTCGTGCTGGGGGTAGTGTTTTAGGGTGTAGGGTACCGCTTTGATGTTTGGGTAGTGTAGGGGGTCATGCTGTGGGTAGTGTTTTAGGGTTTAGGGTAGTGCAGTGGTGTTTGGGTAATGTAGGGGGTCGTGCTGGGGTAGTGTTTTAGGGTTTAGGGTAGCACCGTAGTATTTGGGTAGTGTAGGGTGGCGTGCTGGGGGTGGTGTTTTAGGGTTTTGGGTAGCGCAGTGGTGTTTAGGTAGTGTAGGGGGTCATGCTGGGGGTCGGGTTTTGGGTAGCGCAGTGGTGTTTGGGTAGTGTAGGGTGTTGTGCTGGTGGTAGTGTTTTAGGGTTTAGGGTAGCGCATTGGTGTTTGGGTAGTGTAGGGGGTCATGCTGGGGGGAGTGTTTTAGGGTTTAAGGTAGCGCAGTGGTGTTTGTGTAGTGTAGGGGGTCGTGCTGGAGGTAGTGTTTTAGGGTTTAGGGTAGCGCTGTGGTGTTTCTGTAGTGTACAGGGTCATGCTGGGGGTAGTGTTTTAGGGTTTAGAGTAGTGCAGTGGTGTTTGTGTAGTGTAGGGGTAGTGTTTTAGGGTTTATTGTAGTGCAGTGGTATTTGTGTAGTGTGGGGGGTCATGGTGGGGTTAGTGTCTTAGGGTTTAGAGTAGTGCAGTGGTGGTTGTGTAGTGTAGGGGGTCGTGTTTTAGGGTTTAGGGTACTGCAGTGGTGTTTTGGTAGTGTAGTGGGTCATGCTGGAGGTAGTGTTTTAGGGTTTAGGGTAGTGCAGTGGTGTTTGGATAGTGTAGAGGGTTGTGCTGGGTGTAGTGTTTTAGGGTTTCGGGTAGTGCAGTGGTGTTTGGGTAGTGTAGGGGGTTATGCTGGGGGAAGTGTTTAAGGGTTTAGGGTAATACAGTGGTGTTTGGGTTGTGTAGGGGGTCGTGCTGGGGGTAGTGTTTTAGGGTTTAGGGTAGTGCCGTGGTGTTTGGGTTGTGTAGGGGTCGTGCTGGGGGTAGAGTTAAGGTTTAGGGTAGTGCTGTCATGTTTGGGTAGTGTAGGGGGTAGTGCTGGGGGTAGTGTTTTAGGGTTTAGGGTAGTGCAGTGGTGTCTGTGTAGTGTAGGGTGTCGTGCTTTAGGGTTTAGGGTAGGCCTGGGCTAAAATTCCGTTCCGCTCGCGGAAATTGCGATAATTTGACATTTCGCGTTCCGCGGAGAGCGCGAAAATGTCAAAATTTCCGCAATCCGCATTTTACCAGAAATGTTTTGCTTGCTCGCGCTGTAAAAGAATACATTCTCGCATGCGCGCGATCGCCTTACCTGAATCCCCGCATTCGCCGTCAAGTTTTCCCGATCCGGTCGCGTTCTCCACGAGATGTTGGATTGTTGGTAGGCATTTTCGCTGTCTCGCGACAGTTTGCGCCCGGAGTAACGCCATTCGTCGCGCGATCACGTCTTTCTTCTGGCGATCATGCACCGCGAGACAAGTGAAATTAAGATGGCCACGTCCGTGAGCAACCGCATGGGTAAGTTGGCGAGCTGCAACCACGCAGAAAATACCGCGAACGGGCGGGAAAAAAACTTCCGCATCTTCGCGATATTTCTGCGTGTTTGCGGAGATTTTTAACATTTTCGCGATAATTTGCGAAAGTGAATTACGCAAATTCCGCTCACCCCTAGTTTAGGGTACTGCAGTGGTGTTTGTGTAGTGTAGGGGGTAGTGTAGGCGGTCGTTTTTTAGGGTTTAGGGTACTGCAGTGGTTTTTGAGTAGTGTAGGGGGTTGTGTTTTAGGGTTGAGGGTAGTGCAGTGGTGTTTGGCTAGTGTAGGGGGTTGTGCTTGGGGTAGATTTAGGGTTTAAGGTAATGCAGTGGTGTTCAGGTACTGTAGGGAGTCATGCTGGTGGTAGTGTTTTAGGGTTTAGGGTAGCGCAGTGGTGTTTGGGTAGTGTAGAGGGTCCTGCTGGGGGTACTGTTTTAGGGTTTAGGTTAGCGCAGTGGTGTTTGGGTAGTGTAGGGGTCATGCTGCGGGTAGTATTTTAGGGTTTATGGTAGCGGAGGGGTGTTTGGGTAGTGTAGTGGGCCATGCTGGGGCTAGTGTTTTAGGGTTTAGGGTATCGCAGTGGTGTTTGTGTAGTGTAGGGGGTCGTTCTGGGGTAGTGTTATTGGGTTTAGGGTAGCGCAGTGGCGTTTGTGTAGTGTATGGGGTCGTGCTCGGGTCGTGTTTTAGGGTTTAGGGTAGCGCAGTGGTGTTTGGGTAGCGTAGGGGGTCGTCCGGAGGGTAGCGTTTTAGGGTTTAGGGTAGTGCAGTAGCGTTTGGCTAGCATAGGGGGTCAAACTTGGGGTAGTTCTTTAGGGTTTAGGGTAACCCCGGGCGTAGCACTACGCTTCGCCCACGTAGTGTACGTAGCGCTGCCTGCTTCGCACTTTCCGAAGTAGGCGAAGCAGGGCAGCGCTACGCACACGCCGAGGGCGAAGCGTAGCTGCTTGCCACCCGCCACCCACCTCCCGCCTGCCCTCCTTTTAATAATATAAGCAATGAAAAATAAATTAAAGTAAGTCGACTTACCGTAAGCGCGGCGTCTCCGGGGCACCCTCTTTCTGTTTCTAATTTCTTCTGGCAAATGCGCATGCGCGGACACCCGCGCATGCGCATTTCTCGCGAGAAATGCGCATGCGCGGGCGTCCGCGCATGCGCATTTGTCAGAAGAAATTAGAAACGAAGAAGAGGGAGCCCCGGAGACGCCGCGCTTACGGTAAGTCGCTTTACTTTAATTTATTTTATATTGCTGATATTATTTAAAAGAAGGGCGGGCGGGAGGTGGGTGGCACGTAGTGGGGCTACGCGAAGCGCGTAGTGTGCGTAGATTTGGGCACACTACGTGCTGCTTCACGTAGCCCCACTACGCCCACTACGCCCACCCTTAGTTTAGGGTAGCGCAGTGGTGTTTGGTTAGCGTAGGGGGTCATGCTGGGGATAGTGGTTTAAATTTTAGGGTAGTGCAGTGGTGTTTTTGTAGTGTAGGGGGTCATGTTTTAGAGTTTAGGGTAGTGCAGTTGTGTTTGGGTAGTGTAGGGGGGCCGTGTTTTAGGGTTTAGGGGAGTACAGTGGTGTTTGGGTAGTGAAGGAGGTCGTGCTGGTAATAGTGTTTTAAGGTTTAGGGTAGTGCAGTGGTGTTTGTGTAGTGTAGGGGGTAGTGTTTTAGGGTTTAGGGTAGTTCAGTGGTGTTTGTGTAGTGTAGGGGGCCATGCTGGGGGTAGTGTTTTAGGGTTTGGTCAAGTGCAGTGTTTTTGTGTAGTATAGGGTGTCGTCTTTTAGGGTTTAGGGTAGTGGAGTTGTGTTTGTGTAGTGTAGGAGGTCATGCTGGCTGTAGTGATTTAGGGTTTAGGGTAGTGCAGTGGTGTTTGGGTAGCGTAGGGGATTGTCCGGAGGGTAGTGTTTTACGGTTCAGGGTAGTACAGTGGTGTTTGGCTAGCGTATGGGGTCGAACTTGGTGTAGTTCTTTAGGGTAGCGCAGTGGTGTTTGGTTAGCGTAGGGGGTCGTGCTGGGGGTATTGTTTTAGGGTTTAGGGTAGCGCAGTGATGTTTGGTTAGTGTAGGGTTTCATTCGGGGGTAGATTTAGGGTTTAGGGTATCGCAGTGGTGTTTGGGTTGTGTAGGGGGTCGTGCTGGGGTAGTGTTTTAGGGTTTAGAGTACCACAGTGGTGTTTGGGTAGTGTAGGGGATGTTGCTGGGGGTAGTGTTTTAAGGTTTAGGGTAGAGCAGTGGTGTTTGTGTAGTGTAGAAGGTAGTGCTGTGGGTAGTGTTTTAGGGTTTAGGGTAGCCCAGTTGTGTTTGTGTACTGTAGGGTGTCAATCTGGAGGTAGTGTTTTAGGGTTTAGCATAATGCAGTTGTGTTTGGGTAGTGTAGGGGGTCGTGCTGTGGGTAGATTTAGGGTTTAGGGTATTGCAGTGGTGTTTGTATAGTGTAAGGGTCGTGAGGGGGGTAGTGCTTTAAGGTTTAGGGTAGTGCAGTGGTGTATGTGTAGTGTAGGGGTTCGTGATGGGGTAGTGTTTTAGGGTTTAGTGTAGTGCAGTGGTGTTTGTGTAGTGTAGGGGGTAGTGTTTTAGGGTTTAGGGTTGTGCAGTGGTGTTTGTGTAGTGTAGGGGGTCATGCTGGGGATAGTGTTATAAATTTTAGGGTCGTATAGTGTTGTTTTTGTAGTGTAGGTGGTCGTGTTTTAGAGTTTAGGGTAGTTCAGTGGTGTTTGTGTAGTGTAGGGGGTCATGCTGGGTATAGTGTTTTAGGGTTTAGAGTAGTGCAGTGGTGGCTGTGTAGTGTAGGGGGTGGAGTTTTAGGGTTTAGGGTAGTGCAGTGGTGTCTTGGTAGTGTAGGGTTCATGCTGGGGGTAGTGTTTTAGGGTTCAGGATAGTGCAGTGGTGTTTGGGTAGTGTAGGGGGTTGAGCTGAGGGTAGTGTTTTAGGGTTTCGGGTAGTGCAGTGGTGTTTGGGTAGTGTAGGGGGTCATGCTGGGGGACGTTTTTAGGGTTTAGGGCAGTGCAGTGGTGATTGGGTAGTGTAGGGGGTCTTACTGGGGGTAGTGTTTTAGTGTTTAGAGTAGTGCAGTGTTGTTTTATGTAGTGTAGGGGGTCGTGTTGGGCGTAAATTTAGGGTATAGGGTAGTGCGTTGGTGTTTGTGTAGTGTAGGGGATAGTGCTGGGGGTAGTGTTTTAGGGTTTAGGGTAGTTCAGTGGTGTTTGTGTAGTGTAGGGTGTAGTGCTGGGGGTAGTGTTTTAGGGTTTAGGGTAGTGCAGTGCTGTTTGTGTAGTGTAGGGGGTCATGTTTTATGGTTTAGGGTAGTACAGTGGTGTTTGGGTAGTGTAGGGGTTTGTGTTTTAGGGTTGAGGGTAATGAAGTGGTGTTTGGGTAGTGTAAGGGGTCGTGCTGGGGGTAGATTTCGGGTTTAGGGTACTTCAGTGGTGTTTTATGTAATGTAGGGGGTCGTGCTGGGCATAGATTTAGGGTATAGGGTAGTGCAGTGGTGTTTTTGTAGTGTAGGGGGTCATGCTGGGGGTAGTGTTTTAAGGTTTAGGGTAGCGCAGTGGTGTTTGGGTAGTGTAGAGGGTCGTGCTAGGGGTAGTGTTTTAGGGTGTAGGGTAGCGCAGTGGTGTTTGGGTAGTGTAGGGGGTTGTGCTAGGTGTAGAATTTTATTGTTTATGGTAGCACAGTGGCATTTGAGTAGTGTAGGGGGTTGTGCTGGGGGTAGTGTTTTAGGGTTTAGGGCAGTGCAGTGGTGTTTGTGTAGTGTAGGGGGTCGTGCTGGGGGTAGTGTTTTAGGGTTTCGGGTAGCGTAGTGGTGGTTGTTTAGTGTAGGGGGTCGTGCTCGGGGTAGTGTTTGAAGATTTAGGGTAGCGCAGTGTTGTTCGGGTAGTGTAGGGGGTCATGCTGGGGGTAGTGTTTTAGGGTTTAGGTTAGCTCAGTGGTGTTTGTGTGGTGTAGGGGGTCGTGCTGGGGATGGTGTTTTAGGGTTAGGGTAGTGCAGTGGTGTTTGTATAGTGTAGGGGGTTGTGCTGGGGGTAGTGTTCAAGGGTGTAGGGTAGTGCAGTGGTGACTGGGTAGTGTAGGGGGTAGTGTTTAAGGGTTTAGGGTTTAGGGTAGTGCAGTGGTGTTTGTGTAGTGTAGGGGGACGTGTTTTAGGGTTTAGGGTAGTGCATTGTAATTTGGTAGTGTAGGGGGTCGGCTGGTGGTAGATTTAGGATTTGGGTAGTGCAGTGGTGTTTGTGTAGTGTAGGGGGTCAAGCTGGGGGTAGTGTTTTAGTGTTTAGCATAGTGCAGTGGTGTTTGGGTAGTGTAGGGGGTTGTGCTGGGGGTAGATATAGGGTTTAGGGTAGTGCAGTTGTGTTTGTATAGTGTAGGGGTCGTACTGGGGGTCGTGTTTTAGGGTTTAGGGTAGTGCAGTGGTGTTTGTGTAGTGTAGGGGTTAGTGATGGGGTAGTGTTTTAGGGTTTAGTGTAGTGAAGTGGGGTTTGTGTAGTGTAGGGGGTAGTGTTTTAGGGTTTAAAGTAGTGCAGTGGTGTTTTTGTAGTGTAGGGGTCATGTTTTATGGTTTAGGGTCGTGCAGTTGTGTTTGGGTAGTGTAGGGGGCCGTGTTTTAGGGTTTAGGGTAGTACAGTGGTGTTTGGGTAGTGTAGTGGGTCATGCTGGTCAGTGTTTTAGGGTTTAGGGTAGTGCAGTGGTGTTTGTTTAGTGTAGGGGGCCATGCTGGGGGTAGTGTTTTAGGGGTTTGGTGTAGTGCAGTGGTGTTTGTGAAGTATAGGGTGTCGTGTTTTAGGGTTTAGGGTAGTGCAGTTGTGCTTGTGTAGTGTAGGAGGTCATGCTGGGGGTAGTGTTTTAGGGTTTAGGGTAGGGCAGTGGTGTTTGGGTAGTGTAGGGGGTCGTGCTGGGGTAGTGTTTTAGGGTTTAGGGTAGTGCAGTGGTATTTGTGTAGTGTAGGGAGTAGTGTTTTATGGTTTAGTGTAGTGCAGTAGTGTTTGTGAAGTGTAGGGGGTCATGCTAGGGATAGTGTTTTAGGGTTTAGAGTAGTGCAGTGGTGGCTGTGTAATGTAGGTGGTAGTGTTTTAGGGTTTAGGGTAGTGCAGAGATGTTTTGGTAGTGTAGGGGGTCATGCTGGGGGTAGTGTTTTAGGGTTTAGGGTAGTGCAGTGGTGTTTGGGTAGTGTAGGGGGTCATGCTGGGGGAAGTTTTTAAGGGTTTAGGGTAGTGCAGTGGTAATTGGGTAGTGTAGGGGGTCTTACTGGGGGTTGTGTTTTAGGGTTTAGAGTAGTGCAGTGGTGTTTGGGTAGTGTAGGGGGTCGTACTGGGCAGAGATTTAGGGTAAATGGTAGAGCAGTGGTGTTTGTAGTGTAGGGAGTAGTGCTGGGGGTAGTGTTTTAGGGTTTAGGGTAGTGCAGTGGTGTTTGTGTAGTGTAGGGGGTAGTGCAGGGGGTAGTGTTTTAGTTTTTAGGGTAGTGCAGTGCTGTTTGCGTAGTGTAGGGGGTTGTTTTTTAGAGTTGAGGGTAGTGCAGTGGTGTTTGGGTAGTGTACGGGGTCGT
Organism: Triturus cristatus; assembly: GCF_964204655.1. Lineage (NCBI taxonomy): Eukaryota > Metazoa > Chordata > Amphibia > Caudata > Salamandridae > Triturus > Triturus cristatus. Next base: position 503,157,913 of record NC_140592.1, on the reverse strand, counting down.
GCTGGATGTAGATTTAGGATTTAAGGCAGACCAGTGGTGTTCGGGTACTGTAGGGGGTCATGCTGGGTGTAGTGATTTAGGGTTTAGGGTAGCGCAGTGGTGTTTGGGTAGTGTAGAGGGTCGTGCTAGCGGTAGTGTTTTAGGGTGTAGGGTAGCACAGTGGTGTTTGGGTAGTGTAGAGGGTTGTGCTGGGTGTAGTATTTTAGGGTTTATGGTAGCGCAGTGGTGTTTGAGTAGTGTAGGGGATCGTGCTGGGGGTAGTGTGTTAGGGTGTAGGGTACTGCTTTGATGTTTTGGTAGTGTAGGGGGTCATTCTCGGTGTAGTTTTTTAGGGTTTAGGGTAGCGCAGTGGTGTTTAGGCAATGTAGGGGGTCATGATGGGGTAGTGTTTTATGGTTTAGGGTAGTGCAGTGGTGTTTGGGTAGTGTAGGTGTGCGTGCTTGGGGTGGTGTTTTAGGGTTTTGGGTAGTGCAATGTTTTTTCGGTAGTGTAGGGGGTCGTGCTGAGGGTGGTGTTTTGGGGTTTTGAGTAGCGCAGTGGTGTTTGGGAAGTGTAGGTGTTGTGCTGGTGGTAGTGTTTTAGGGTTTAGGGTAGCGCATTAGTGTTTGGGTACTGTAGGGGGTTGTGCTGGGGTAGTGTTTTGGGGTTTAGGGAAGCGCAGTGGTGGTTGGGTAGTGTAGGGGGTCGTGCTGGACCTAGTGTTTTAGGGTTTTGGGTAGCACAGTGGTGTTTGGGTACTGTAGGGGGTCGTGCTTGGGGTAGTGTTTTAGGGTTTAGGGTAGCACAGTGGTGTTTGGGTAGTGTAGGGGGTCGTGCTGGGGGTAGTGTTTTAGTTTAGCACAGTGGTGTTTGGGTAGTGTAGGGGGTCGTGCTGGGGGTAGTGTTTTAGGGTTTAGGTAGCACAGTGGTGCTTGTGTAGTGTATGGGGTCATACTGGGGGTAGTGTTTTAGGGTTTACGGTAGTGCAGTTGTGTCTGGGTAGTGTAGAGGGTCGTGCTGGAGGTAGTGTTTTAGGGTTTAGAGTAGCGCAGTGGTGTTTGGGTATTACAGGGGATCGTGCTGAGGTAGTGTTTTAGGGTTTAGGGTAGCGCAGTGGTTTTTGTGTAGTGTATTGGGTCGTGCTGTGGATAGTGTTTTAGGGTTTACGGTAGCGCAGTGGTGTTTGGGTAGTGTAGGGTGTCGTGACCAGGTAGTGTTTTAGGGTTTAGGGTAGCGCAGTGGTCTTTGGGTAGTATATGAGGTCGTGCTGGGGATAGTGTTTTACAGTTTAGGGTAGTGCAGAGGTGTTTGTGTACTGTAGGGGGTTGTGTTGAGGGTAGTGTTTTCGGGTTTAGGATAGTGCAGTGGTGTGTGTGTAGTGTAGGGGGTCCTGTTTTAGGGTTTAGAGTAGTGCAGTGGTGTTTGTGTACTGTAGGGGGTTGTGTTGAGGGTAGTATTTTAGGGTTTAGGGTAGTGCAGTGGTGTGTGTGTAGTGTAGGGGCTACTGTTTTAGGGTTAAGAGTAGTGCAGTTGTGTTTGAGTAGTGTAGAGGGTCGTGCTGGAGGTAGTGTTTTAGGGTTTAGGGTAGCGCAGTGGTGTTTGGGTATTACAGGGGATCGTGCTGAGGTAGTGTTTTAGGGTTTAGGGTAGCGCAGTGGTTTTTGTGTAGTGTATTGGGTCGTGCTGGGGATAGTGTTTTAGGGTTTAGGGTAGCGCAGTGGTGTTTGGGTAGTGTAGGGTGTCATGCTGGGGGTAGTGTTTTAGAGTTTAGGGTAGAGCAGTGATGTTTGTGTAGTGTAGGGGTCATGCTGGGGGTAGATGTATTGATTAGGTTAGTGCAGTGGTGTTTGAGTAGTGCTGGGGGTAGTGTTTTAGGGTGTAGGGTACCGCTTTGATGTTTGGGTAGTGTAGGGGGTGTTGCTGTGGGTAGTGTTTTAGGGTTTAGGGTAGCGCAGTGGTGTTTGGGTAATGTAGGGGGTCGTGCTGGGGTAGTGTTTTAGGGTTAGGGTAGCACCGTAGTATTTGGGTAGTGTAGGGTGGCGTGCTGGGGGGGGGGTTTTAGGGTTTTGGGTAGCGCAGTGGTGTTTAGGTAGTGTAGGGGGTCATGCTGGGGGTGGTGTTTTGGGTAGCGCAGTGGTGTTTGGATAGTGTAGGGTGTCGTGCTGGTGGTAGTGTTTTAGGGTTGTAGCGCATTGGTGTTTGGGTAGCATAGGGGGTCATGCTGGGGGGGGTGTTTTAGGGTTTAAGGTAGTGCAGTGGTGTTTGTAGTGTAGGGGGTAGTGCTGGGGGTAGGGTTTTAGGGTTTAGGGTAGTGCAGTGGTGTTTGTGTAGTGTAGGGGGTAGTGCTGGGGGTAGTGTTTTAGTTTTTAGGGTAGTGCAGTGCTGTTTGCGTAGTGTAGGGGGTTGTTTTTTAGAGTTGAGGGTAGTGCAGTGGTGTTTGGGTAGTGTACGGGGTCGTGCTGGGGGTAGATTTAGGATTTAAGGCAGACCAGTGGTGTTCGGGTACTGTAGGGGGTCATGCTGGGTGTAGTGATTTAGAGTTTAGGGTAGCGCAGTGGTGTTTGGGTAGTGTAGAGGGTCGTGCTAGCGGTAGTGTTTTAGGGTGTAGGGTAGCACAGTGGTGTTTGGGTAGTGTAGAGGGTTGTGCTGGGCGTAGTATTTTAGGGTTTATGATAGCGCAGTGGTGTTTGAGTAGTGTAGGGGATCGTGCTGGGGGTAGTGTGTTAGGGTGTAGGGTACTGCTTTGATGTTTTGGTAGTGTAGGGGGTCATTCTCGGTGTAGTTTTTTAGGGTTTAGGGTAGCGCAGTGGTGTTTGGGCAATGTAGGGGGTCATGATGGGGTAGTGTTTTATGGTTTAGGGTAGTGCAGTGGTGTTTGGGTAGTGTAGGTGTGCGTGCTTGGGGTGGTGTTTTAGGGTTTTGGGTAGTGCAATGTTTTTTCGGTAGTGTAGGGGGTCGTGCTGAGGGTGGTGTTTTGGGGTTTTGAGTAGCGCAGTGGTGTTTGGGTAGTGTAGGTGTCGTGCTGGTGGTAGTGTTTTAGGGTTTAGGGTAGCGCATTGTTGTTTGGGTACTGTAGGGGGTCGTGCTGGGGTAGTGTTTTGGGGTTTAGGGAAGCGCAGTGGTGTTTGGGTAGTGTAGGGGGTCGTGCTGGACCTAGTGTTTTAGGGTTATGGGTAGCACAGTGGTGTTTGGGTACTGTAGGGGGTCGTGCTTGGGGTAGTGTTTTAGGGTTTAGGGTAGCACAGTGGTGTTTGGGTAGTGTAGGGGGTCGTGCTGGGGTAGTGTTTTAGTTTAGCACAGTGGTGTTTGGGTAGTGTAGGGGGTCGTGCTGGGGGTAGTGTTTTAGGGTTTAGGTAGCACAGTGGTGCTTGTGTAGTGTATGGGGTCATACTGGGGGTAGTGTTTTAGGGTTTACGGTAGTGCAGTTGTGTCTGGGTAGTGTAGAGGGTCGTGCTGGAGGTAGTGTTTTAGGGTTTAGGGTAGCGCAGTGGTGTTTGGGTATTACAGGGGATCGTGCTGAGGTAGTGTTTTAGGGTTTAGGGTAGCGCAGTGGTTTTTGTGTAGTGTATTGGGTCGTGCTGGGGATAGTGTTTTAGGGTTTAGGGTAGCGCAGTGGTGTTTGGGTAGTGTAGGGTGTCATGCTGGGGGTAGTGTTTTAGAGTTTAGGGTAGAGCAGTGATGTTTGTGTAGTGTAGGGGTCATGCTGGGGGTAGATGTATTGATTAGGTTAGTGCAGTGGTGTTTGAGTAGTGCTGGGGGTAGTGTTTTAGGGTGTAGGGTACCGCTTTGATGTTTGGGTAGTGTAGGGGGTGTTGCTGTGGGTAGTGTTTTAGGGTTTAGGGTAGCGCAGTGGTGTTTGGGTAATGTAGGGGGTCGTGCTGGGGTAGTGTTTTAGGGTTAGGGTAGCACCGTAGTATTTGGGTAGTGTAGGGTGGCATGCTGGGGGTGGGGTTTTAGGGTTTTGGGTAGCGCAGTGGTGTTTAGGTAGTGTAGGGGGTCATGCTGGGGGTGGTGTTTTGGGTAGCGCAGTGGTGCTTGGATAGTGTAGGGTGTCGTGCTGGTGGTAGTGTTTTAGGGTTGTAGCGCATTGGTGTTTGGGTAGCATAGGGGGTCATGCTGGGGGGGGTGTTTTAGGGTTTAAGGTAGTGCAGTGGTGTTTGTAGTGTAGGGGGTAGTGCTGGGGGTAGTGTTTTAGGGTTTAGGGTAGTGCAGTGGTGTTTGTGTAGTGTAGGGGGTAGTGCTGGGGGTAGTGTTTTAGTTTTTAGGGTAGTGCAGTGCTGTTTGCGTAGTGTAGGGGGTTGTTTTTTAGAGTTGAGGGTAGTGCAGTGGTGTTTGGGTAGTGTACGGGGTCGTGCTGGGGGTAGATTTAGGATTTAAGGCAGACCAGTGGTGTTCGGGTACTGTAGGGGGTCATGCTGGGTGTAGTGATTTAGAGTTTAGGGTAGCGCAGTGGTGTTTGGGTAGTGTAGAGGGTCGTGCTAGCGGTAGTGTTTTAGGGTGTAGGGTAGCACAGTGGTGTTTGGGTAGTGTAGAGGGTTGTGCTGGGCGTAGTATTTTAGGGTTTATGATAGCGCAGTGGTGTTTGAGTAGTGTAGGGGATCGTGCTGGGGGTAGTGTGTTAGGGTGTAGGGTACTGCTTTGATGTTTTGGTAGTGTAGGGGGTCATTCTCGGTGTAGTTTTTTAGGGTTTAGGGTAGCGCAGTGGTGTTTGGGCAATGTAGGGGGTCATGATGGGGTAGTGTTTTATTGTTTAGGGTAGTGCAGTGGTGTTTGGGTAGTGTAGGTGTGCGTGCTTGGGGTGGTGTTTTAGGGTTTTGGGTAGTGCAATGTTTTTTCGGTAGTGTAGGGGGTCGTGCTGAGGGTGGTGTTTTGGGGTTTTGAGTAGCGCAGTGGTGTTTGGGTAGTGTAGGTGTCGTGCTGGTGGTAGTGTTTTAGGGTTTAGGGTAGCGCATTGTTGTTTGGGTACTGTAGGGGGTCGTGCTGGGGTAGTGTTTTGGGGTTTAGGGAAGCGCAGTGGTGTTTGGGTAGTGTAGGGGGTCGTGCTGGACCTAGTGTTTTAGGGTTATGGGTAGCACAGTGGTGTTTGGGTACTGTAGGGGGTCGTGCTTGGGGTAGTGTTTTAGGGTTTAGGGTAGCACAGTGGTGTTTGGGTAGTGTAGGGGGTCGTGCTGGGGGTAGTGTTTTAGTTTAGCACAGTGGTGTTTGGGTAGTGTAGGGGGTCGTGCTGGGGGTAGTGTTTTAGGGTTTAGGTAGCACAGTGGTGCTTGTGTAGTGTATGGGGTCATACTGGGGGTAGTGTTTTAGGGTTTACGGTAGTGCAGTTGTGTCTGGGTAGTGTAGAGGGTCGTGCTGGAGGTAGTGTTTTAGGGTTTAGGGTAGCGCAGTGGTGTTTGGGTATTACAGGGGATCGTGCTGAGGTAGTGTTTTAGGGTTTAGGGTAGCGCAGTGGTTTTTGTGTAGTGTATTGGGTCGTGCTGGGGATAGTGTTTTATGGTTTAGGGTAGCGCAGTGGTGTTTGGGTAGTGTAGGTTGTCATGCTGGGGGTAGTGTTTTAGAGTTTAGGGTAGAGCAGTGATGTTTGCGTAGTGTAGGGGGTCGTGCTGGGCGGTAGAGTTTTAGGCTTTAGGGTACCACAGTGATGTTTGGGTAGTGTAGGGTGTCGTGACCAGGTAGTGTTTTAGGGTTTAGGGTAGCGCAGTGGTCTTTGGGTAGTATATGGGGTCGTGCTGGGGATAGTGTTTTACAGTTTAGGGTAGTGCAGAGGTGTTTGTGTACTGTAGGGGGTTGTGTTGAGGGTAGTGTTTTCGGGTTTAGGGTAGTGCAGTGGTGTGTGTGTAGTGTAGGGGGTCCTGTTTTAGGGTTTAGAGTAGTGCAGTGGTGTTTGTGTACTGTAGGGGGTTGTGTTGAGGGTAGTATTTTAGGGTTTAGGGTAGTGCAGTGGTGTGTGTGTAGTGTAGGGGGTACTGTTTTAGGGTTAAGAGTAGTGCAGTTGTGTTTGAGTAGTGGAGAGGGTCGTGCTGGAGGTAGTGTTTTAGGGTTTAGGGTATCGCAGTGGTGTTTGGGTATTGCAGGGGATCGTGCTGAGGTAGTGTTTTAGGGTTTAGGGTAGCGCAGTGGTGTTTGGGTAGTGTAGGTGTCGTGCTGGTGGTAGTGTTTTAGGGTTTAGGGTAGCGCATTGGTGTTTGGGTACTGTAGGGGGTCGTGCTGGGGTAGTGTTTTGGGGTTTAGGGAAGCGCAGTGGTGTTTGGGTAGTGTAGGGGGTCGTGCTGGACCTAGTGTTTTAGGGTTATGGGTAGCACAGTGGTGTTTGGGTACTGTAGGGGGTCGTGCTTGGGGTAGTGTTTTAGGGTTTAGGGTAGCACAGTGGTGTTTGGGTAGTGTAGGGGGTCATGCTGGGGGTAGTGTTTTAGGGTTTAGGGTAGCTCAGTGGTGTTTGTGTGGTGTAGGGGGTCGTGCTGGGGATGGTGTTTTAGGGTTAGGGTAGTGCAGTGGTGTTTGTATAGTGTAGGGGGTTGTGCTGGGGGTAGTGTTCAAGGGTGTGGGGTAGTGCAGTGGTGACTGTGTAGTGTAGGGGTAGTGTTTAAGGGTTTAGGGTTTAGGGTAGTGCAGTGGTGTTTGTGTAGTGTAGGGGGACGTGTTTTAGGGTTTAGGGTAGTGCATTGTAATTTGGTAGTGTAGGGGGTCGCCTGGTGGTAGATTTAGGATTTGGGTAGTGCAGTGGTGTTTGTGTAGTGTAGGGGGTCAAGCTGGGGGTAGTGTTTTAGTGTTTAGCATAGTGCAGTGGTGTTTGGGTAGTGTAGGTGGTTGTGCTGGGGGTAGATTTATGGTTTAGGGTAGTGCAGTTGTGTTTGTATAGTGTAGGGGTCGTACTGGGGGTCGTGTTTTAGGGTTTAGGGTAGTGCAGTGGTGTTTGTGTAGTGTAGGGGTTAGTGATGGGGTAGTGTTTTAGGGTTTAGTGTAGTGAAGTGGGGTTTGTGTAGTGTAGGGGGTAGTGTTTTAGGGTTTAAAGTAGTGCAGTGGTGTTTTTGTAGTGTAGGGGTCATGTTTTATGGTTTAGGGTCGTGCAGTTGTGTTTGGGTAGTGTAGGGGGGCCGTGTTTTAGGGTTTAGGGTAGTACAGTGGTGTTTGGGTAGTGTAGTGGGTCATGCTGGTCAGTGTTTTAGGGTTTAGGGTAGTGCAGTGGTGTTTGTTTAGTGTAGGGGGCCATGCTGGGTGTAGTGTTTTAGGGGTTAGGTGTAGTGCAGTGGTGTTTGTGAAGTATAGGGTGTTGTGTTTTAGGGTTTAGGGTAGTGCAGTTGTGCTTGTGTAGTGTAGGAGGTCATGCTGGGGGTAGTGTTTTAGGGTTTAGGGTAGGGCAGTGGTGTTTGGGTAGTGTAGGGGGTCGTGCTGGGGTAGTGTTTTAGGGTTTAGGGTAGTGCAGTGGTGTTTGTGTAGTGTAGGGAGTAGTGTGTTATGGTTTAGTGTAGTGCAGTAGTGTTTGTGAAGTGTAGGGGGTCATGCTAGGGATAGTGTTTTAGGGTTTAGAGTAGTGCAGTGGTGGCTGTGTAATGTAGGTGGTAGTGTTTTAGGGTTTAGGGTAGTGCAGAGATGTTTTGGTAGTGTAGGGGGTCATGCTGGGGGTAGTGTTTTAGGGTTTAGGGTAGTGCAGTGGTGTTTGGGTAGTGTAGGGGGTCATGCTGGGGGAAGTTTTTAAGGGTTTAGGGTAGTGCAGTGGTAATTGGGTAGTGTGGGGGTCTTACTGGGGGTTGTGTTTTAGGGTTTAGAGTAGTGCAGTGGTGTTTGGGTAGTGTAGGGGGTCGTACTGGGCAGAGATTTAGGGTAAATGGTAGTGCAGTGGTGTTTGTAGTGTAGGGGGTAGTGCTGGGGGTAGTGTTTTAGGGTTTAGGGTAGTGCAGTGGTGTTTGTGTAGTGTAGGGGGTAGTGCTGGGGGTAGTGTTTTAGTTTTTAGGGTAGTGCAGTGCTGTTTGCGTAGTGTAGGGGGTTGTTTTTTACAGTTGAGGGTAGTGCAGTGGTGTTTGGGTAGTGTACGGGGTCGTGCTGGATGTAGATTTAGGATTTATGGCAGACCAGTGGTGTTCGGGTACTGTAGGGGGTCATGCTGGGTGTAGTGATTTAGGGTTTAGGGTAGCGCAGTGGTGTTTGGGTAGTGTAGAGGGTCGTGCTAGCGGTAGTGTTTTAGGGTGTAGGGTAGCACAGTGGTGTTTGGGTAGTGTAGAGGGTTGTGCTGGGTGTAGTATTTTAGGGTTTATGGTAGCGTAGTGGTGTTTGAGTAGTGTAGGGGATCGTGCTGGGGGTAGTGTGTTAGGGTGTAGGGTACTGCTTTGATGTTTTGGTAGTGTAGGGGGTCATTCTCGGTGTAGTTTTTTAGGGTTTAGGGTAGCGCAGTGGTGTTTAGGCAATGTAGGGGGTCATGATGGGGTAGTGTTTTATGGTTTAGGGTAGTGCAGTGGTGTTTGGGTAGTGTAGGTGTGCGTGCTTGGGGTGGTGTTTTAGGGTTTTTTTGGGTAGTGCAATGTTTTTTCGGTAGTGTAGGGGGTCGTGCTGAGGGTGGTGTTTTGGGGTTTTGAGTAGCGCAGTGGTGTTTGGGTAGTGTAGGTGTCGTGCTGGTGGTAGTGTTTTAGGGTTTAGGGTAGCGCATTGGTGTTTGGGTACTGTAGGGGGTTGTGCTGGGGTAGTGTTTTGGGGTTTAGGGAAGCGCAGTGGTGTTTGGGTAGTGTAGGGGGTCGTGCTGGACCTAGTGTTTTAGGGTTTTGGGTAGCACTTTGGTGTTTGGGTACTGTAGGGGGTTGTGCTTGGGGTAGTTTTTTAGGGTTTAGGGTAGCACAGTGGTGTTTGGGTAGGGTAGGGGGTCGTGCTGGGGGTAGTGTTTTAGTTTAGCACAGTGGTGTTTGGGTAGTGTAGGGGGTCGTGCTGGGGGTAGTGTTTTAGGGTTTAGGTAGCACAGTGGTGCTTGTGTAGTGTATGGGGTCATACTGGGGGTAGTGTTTTAGGGTTTACGGTAGTGCAGTTGTGTCTGGGTAGTGTAGAGGGTCGTGCTGGAGGTAGTGTCTTAGGGTTTAGAGTAGCGCAGTGGTGTTTGGGTATTACAGGGGATCGTGCTGAGGTAGTGTTTTAGGTTTTAGGGTAGCGCAGTGGTTTTTGTGTAGTGTATTGGGTCGTGCTGGGGATAGTGTTTTAGGGTTTAGGGTAGCGCAGTGGTGTTTGGGTAGTGTAGGGTGTCATGCTGGGGTAGTGTTTTAGAGTTTAGGGTAGAGCAGTGATGTTTGCGTAGTGTAGGGGGTCGTGCTGGGCGGTAGAGTTTTAGGCTTTAGGGTACCACAGTGATGTTTGGGTAGTGTAGGGTGTCGTGACCAGGTAGTGTTTTAGGGTTTAGGGTAGCGCAGTGGTCTTTGGGTAGTATATGAGGTCGTGCTGGGGATAGTGTTTTACAGTTTAGGGTAGTGCAGAGGTGTTTGTGTACTGTAGGGGGTTGTGTTGAGGGTAGTGTTTTCGGGTTTAGGATAGTGCAGTGGTGTGTGTGTAGTGTAGGGGGTCCTGTTTTAGGGTTTAGAGTAGTGCAGTGGTGTTTGTGTACTGTAGGGGGTTGTGTTGAGGGTAGTATTTTAGGGTTTAGGGTAGTGCAGTGGTGTGTGTGTAGTGTAGGGGCTACTGTTTTAGGGTTAAGAGTAGTGCAGTTGTGTTTGAGTAGTGTAGAGGGTCGTGCTGGAGGTAGTGTTTTAGGGTTTAGGGTAGCGCAGTGGTGTTTGGGTATTACAGGGGATCGTGCTGAGGTAGTGTTTTAGGGTTTAGGGTAGCGCAGTGGTTTTTGTGTAGTGTATTGGGTCGTGCTGGGGATAGTGTTTTAGGGTTTAGGGTAGCGCAGTGGTGTTTGGGTAGTGTAGGGTGTCATGCTGGGGGTAGTGTTTTAGAGTTTAGGGTAGAGCAGTGATGTTTGTGTAGTGTAGGGGTCATGCTGGGGGTAGATGTATTGATTAGGTTAGTGCAGTGGTGTTTGAGTAGTGCTGGGGGTAGTGTTTTAGGGTGTAGGGTACCGCTTTGATGTTTGGGTAGTGTAGGGGGTGTTGCTGTGGGTAGTGTTTTAGGGTTTAGGGTAGCACAGTGGTGTTTGGGTAATGTAGGGGGTCGTGCTGGGGTAGTGTTTTAGGGTTTAGGGTAGCACCGTAGTATTTGGGTAGTGTAGGGTGGCGTGCTGGGGTGGGGTTTTAGGGTTTTGGGTAGCGCAGTGGTGTTTAGGTAGTGTAGGGGGTCATGCTGGGGGTGGTGTTTTGGGTAGCGCAGTGGTGTTTGGGTAGCATAGGGGGTCATGCTGGGGGGGTGTTTTAGGGTTTAAGGTAGTGCAGTGGTGTTTGTAGTGTAGGGGGTAGTGCTGGGGGTAGTGTTTTAGGGTTTAGGGTAGTGCAGTGGTGTTTGTGTAGTGTAGGGGGTAGTGCTGGGGGTAGTGTTTTAGTTTTTAGGGTAGTGCAGTGCTGTTTGCTTAGTGTAGGGGGTTGTTTTTTAGAGTTGAGGGTAGTGCAGTGGTGTTTGGGTAGTGTACGGGGTCGTGCTGGGGGTAGATTTAGGATTTAAGGCAGACCAGTGGTGTTCGGGTACTGTAGGGGGTCATGCTGGGTGTAGTGATTTAGAGTTTAGGGTAGCGCAGTGGTGTTTGGGTAGTGTAGAGGGTCGTGCTAGCGGTAGTGTTTTAGGGTGTAGGGTAGCACAGTGGTGTTTGGGTAGTGTAGAGGGTTGTGCTGGGTGTAGTATATTAGGGTTTATGGTAGCACAGTGGTGTTTGAGTAGTGTAGGGGATCGTGCTGGGGGTAGTGTGTTAGGGTGTAGGGTACTGCTTTGATGTTTTGGTAGTGTAGGGGGTCATTCTCGGTGTAGTTTTTTAGGGTTTAGGGTAGCGCAGTGGTGTTTGGGCAATGTAGGGGGTCATGATGGGGTAGTGTTTTATGGTTTAGGGTAGTGCAGTGGTGTTTGGGTAGTGTAGGTGTGCGTGCTTGGGGTGGTGTTTTAGGGTTTTGGGTAGTGCAATATTTTTTCGGTAGTGTAGGGGGTCGTGCTGAGGGTGGTGTTTTGGGGTTTTGAGTAGCGCAGTGGTGTTTGGGTACTGTAGGGGGTCGTGCTGGGGTAGTGTTTTGGGGTTTAGGGAAGCGCAGTGGTGTTTGGGTAGTGTAGGGGGTCGTGCTGGACCTAGTGTTTTAGGGTTATGGGTAGCACAGTGGTGTTTGGGTACTGTAGGGGGTCGTGCTTGGGGTAGTGTTTTAGGGTTTAGGGTAGCACAGTGGTGTTTGGGTAGTGTAGGGGGTCGTGCTGGGGGTAGTGTTTTAGTTTAGCACAGTGGTGTTTGGGTAGTGTAGGGGGTCGTGCTGGGGGTAGTGTTTTAGGGTTTAGGTAGCACAGTGGTGCTTGTGTAGTGTAGGGGTCATGCTGGGGGTAGATGTATTGATTAGGTTAGTGCAGTGGTGTTTGAGTAGTGCTGGGGGTAGTGTTTTAGGGTGTAGGGTACCGCTTTGATGTTTGGGTAGTGTAGGGGGTGTTGCCGTGGGTAGTTTTTAGGGTTTAGGGTAGCGCAGTGGTGTTTGGGTAATGTAGGGGGTCGTGCTGGGGTAGTATTTTAGGGTTTTGGGTAGCACCGTAGTATTTGGGTAGTGTAGGGTGGCGTGCTGGGGGTGGGGTTTTAGGGTTTTGGGTAGCGCAGTGGTGTTTAGGTAGTGTAGGGGGTCATGCTGGGGGTGGTGTTTTGGGTAGCGCAGTGGTGTTTGGATAGTGTAGGGTATCGTGCTGGTGGTAGTGTTTTAGGGTTGTAGCGCATTGGTGTTTGGGTAGCGTAGGGGGTCATCCTGGGGGGGGTGTTTTAGGGTTTAAGGTAGCGCAGTGGTGTTTGTGTAGTGTAGGGGGTCATGATGGGGGTAGTGTTTTAGGGTTTAGGTAGCGCTGTGGTGTTTGTGTAGTGTAGAGGGTCATGCTGTGGGTAGTGTTTTAGGGTTTACGGTTGTTACGTTGATTTTTGTGTAGTGAAGGGAGTCATGCTGGGGAGAGTGTTTTAGGGTTTAGAGTAGTGCAGTGGTGTTTGTGTAGTGTAGGGGGAGTGTTTTAGTAGGGGGAGTGTTTTAGCGTTTATTGTAGTGCAGTGGTATTTGTGTAGTGTGGGGGGTCATGGTGGGGTTATTGTCTTAGGGTTTAGAGTAGTGCAGTGGTGGTCGTGTAGTGTAGGGGGTCGTGTTTTAGGGTTTAGGGTACTGCAGTGGTGTTTTTTTAGTGTAGTGGGTCATGCTGGAGGTAGTGTTTTAGGGTTTAGGGTATTGCAGTGGTGTTTGGAAAGTGTAGGGGGTTGTGCTGGGTGTAGTGTTTTAGGGTTTCGGGAAGTGCAGTGGTGTTTGGGTAGTGTAGGGGGTTATGCTGGTGGAAGTGTTTAAGGGTTTAGGGTAGTGCAGTGGTGTGTGGGTTGTGTAGTGGGTCGTGCTGGGGGTAGTGTTTTAGGGTTTAGGGTAGTGCCGTGATGTTTGGGTTGTGTAGGGGTCGTGCTGGGGGTAGAGTTAGGGTTTAGGGTAGTGCCGTCTTTTTTGTGTAGTGTAGGGGGTAGTGCTGGGGTAGTGTTTTAGGGTTTAGGGTAGTGCAGTGGTGTTTGTGTAGTGTAGGGTGTCGTGCTTTACGGTTTAGGGTAGGCCTGGGCTAAAATTCCGTTCCGCTCGCGGAAATTGCGATAATTTGACATTTTCGCGTCCCGCGGAGAGCGCGAAAATGTCAAAATTTCCACAATCCACATCTTACCGGAAATGTTTTGCTTGCTTGCGCTGTAAAATAATACATTCTCACGTACGCGCGATCGCCTTACCTGAATCGCCGCGTTCGCCGACAAGTTTTCCCGATCCGGTCGCTTTCTCCACGAGATGTTGGATTGTTGGTAGCCATTTTCGCTGTCTCGCAACAGTTCGCGCCCGCAGTAACGTCATTCGACGCGCGATCACGTCTTTCTACTGGCGATCATGCACGGCGAGACAAGTGAAAACAAGATGGCCGCATGCGTGAGCAACCGCATGGGTAAGTTGGTGAGCCGCAACCACGCAGAAAATACCACAAACGGGCGATATTTCTCGATATTTCTGCGTGTTTGCAGAGATTTTTTTCATTTTCGCGATAATTTGCGAAAGTGAATTGTGCAAATTCCGCCCACCCCTAGTTTAGGGTAGTGCAGTGGTGTTTGTGTAGTGTAGGGGGTAGTGTAGGCGGTCGTTTTTTAGGGTTTAGGGTACTGCAGTGGTTTTTGAGTAGTGTAGGGGGTTGTGTTTTTGGGTTGAGGGTAGTGCAGTGGTGTTTGGGTAGTGTAGGGGGTCGTGCTTGGGGTAGATTTAGGGTTTAAGGTAGTGCAGTGGTGTTCAGGTACTGTAGGGAGTCATGCTGGTGGTAGTGTTTTAGGGTTTAGGGTAGCGCAGTGGTGTTTGGGTAGTGTAGAGGGTCCTGCTGGGGGTACTGTTTTAGGGTTTAGGTTAGCGCAGTGGTGTTTGGGTAGTGTAGGGGTCATACTGGGGGTAGTATTTTAGGGTTTATGGTAGCGAAGTGGTGTTTGGGTAGTGTAGTGGGCCGTGCTGGGGCTAGTGTTTTAGGGTTTAGGGTATCGCAGTTGTGTTTGTGTAGTGTAGGGGGTCGTTCTGGGGTAGTGTTATTGGGTTTAGGGTAGCACAGTGGTGTTTGTTTAGTGTATGGGGTCGTGCTCGGGTCGTGTTTTAGGGTTTAGGGTAGCGCAGTGGTGTTTGGGTAGCGTAGAGGGTCATCCGGAAGATAGTGTTTTAGGGTTTAGGGTAGTGCAGTGGTGTTTGGCTAGCGTAGGGGGTTGAACTTGGGGTAGTTCTTTAGGGTTTAGGGTAGCGCAGTGGTGTTTGGTTAGCGTAGGGGGTCGTGCTGGGGGTAGTGTTTTAGGGTTTAGGGTAGCGCAGTGATGTTTGGTTAGTGTAGGGTTTCATTCGGGTGTAGATTTAGGGTTTACGGTATCGCAGTGGTGTTTGGGTTGTATAGGGGGTCATGCTGGGGTAGTGTTTTAGGGTTTGGGGTAGCAGAGTGGTGTTTGGGTAGTGTAGGGGGTTGTGCTGGGGGTAGTGTTTTAAGGTTTTGGGTAGAGCAGTCGTGTTTGTGTAGTGTAGAAGGTAGTGCTGTGGGTAGTGTGTTAGGGTTTAGGGTAGCGCAGTTGTGTTTGTGTAGTGTAGGGGGTCAAACTGGGGGTAGTGTTTTAGGGTTTAGCATAGTGCAGTTGTGTTTGGGTAGTGTGGGGGGTCGTGCTATGGGTAGATTTAGGGTTTAGGGTATTGCAGTGGTGTTTGTATAGTGTAGGGGGTCGTGCGGGGGTAGTGTTTTAAGGTTTAGGGTAGTGCAGTGGTGTTTGTGTAGTGTAGGGGTTTGTGATGGGTTAGTGTTTTAGGGTTTAGTGTAGTGCAGTGGTGTTTGTGTAGTGTAGGGGGTAGTGTTTTAGGGTTTAGGGTAGTGCAGCAGTGTTTGTGTAGTGTAGGGGGTCATGCTGGGGATTGTGGTTTAAATTTTAGGGTAGTGCAGTGGTGTTTTTGTAGTGTAGGGGGTCATATTTTAGAGTTTAGGGTAGTGCAGTTGTGTTTGGGTAGTGTAGGGGGGCTGTGTTTTAGGGTTTAGGGGAGTACAGTGGTGTTTGGGTAGTGAAGGGGGTCGTGCTGGTAATAGTGTTTTAGGGTTTAGGGTAGTGCAGTGGTGTTTGTGTAATGTAGGGGGTAGTGTTTTAGGGTGTAGGGTAGTGCAGTGGTGTTTGTGTAGTGTGGGGGCCATGCTGGGGGTAGTGTTTTTGGGTTTGGTCAAGTGCAGTGTTGTTTGTGTAGTATAGGGTGTCGTGTTTTAGGGTTTAGGGTAGTGCAGTTGTGTTTGTGTAGTGTAGGAGGTCATGCTGGGGGTAGTGATTTAGGGTTTAGGGTAGTGCAGTGGTTTTTGGGTAGTGTAGGGGGTCGTGCTGGGGTAGTGTTTTAGGGTTTAGAGTAGCGCAGTTGTGTTTGGGTAGCGTAGGGGGTCGTCCGGAGGGTAGTGTTTTAGGGTTTAGGGTAGTGCAGTGGTGTTTGGCTAGCGTAGGGGGTTGAACTTGGGGTAGTTCTTTAGGGTTTAGGGTAGCGCAGTGGTGTTTGGTTAGCGTAGGGGGTCGAGCTGGGGGTAGTGTTTTAGGGTTTAGGGTAGCGCAGTGATGTTTGGTTAGTGTAGGGTTTCATTCAGGGTTAGATTTAGGGTTTAGGGTATCGCAGTGGTGTTTGGGTTGTGTAGGGGGTCGTGCTGGGGTAGTGTTTTAGGGTTTGGGGTAGCACAGTGGTGTTTGGGTAGTGTAGGGTGTCGTGCTGGGGGTAGTGTTTTAAGGTTTGGGGTAGAGCAGTCGTGTTTGTGTAGTGTAGAAGGTAGTGCTGTGGGTAGTGTGTTAGGGTTTAGGGTAGCGCAGTTGTGTTTGTGTAGTGTAGGGGGTCAAACTGGGGGTAGTGTTTTAGGGTTTAGGGTAGAGCAGTCGTGTTTGTGTAGTGTAGAAGGTAGTGCTGTGGGTAGTGTGTTAGGGTTTAGGGTAGCGCAGTTGTGTTTGTGTAGTGTAGGGGGTCAAACTGGGGGTAGTGTTTTAGGGTTTAGCATAGTGCAGTTGTGTTTGGGTAGTGTGGGGGGTCGTGCTATGGGTAGATTTAGGGTTTAGGGTATTGCAGTGGTGTTTGTATAGTGTAGGGGGTTGTGCGGGGGTAGTGTTTTAAGGTTTAGGGTAGTGCAGTGGTGTTTGTGTAGTGTAGGGGTTTGTGATGGGGTAGTGTTTTAGGGTTTAGTGTAGTGCAGTGGTGTTTGTGTAGTGTAGGGGGTAGTGTTTTAGGGTTTAGGGTAGTGCAGCAGTGTTTGTGTAGTGTAGGGGGTCATGCTGGGGATTGTGGTTTAAATTTTAGGGTAGTGCAGTGGTGTTTTTGTAGTGTAGGGGGTCATATTTTAGAGTTTAGGGTAGTGCAGTTGTGTTTGGGTAGTGTAGGGGGGCTGTGTTTTAGGGTTTAGGGGAGTACAGTGGTGTTTGGGTAGTGAAGGGGGTCGTGCTGGTAATAGTGTTTTAGGGTTTAGGGTAGTGCAGTGGTGTTTGTGTAATGTAGGGGGTAGTGTTTTAGGGTGTAGGGTAGTGCAGTGGTGTTTGTGTAGTGTGGGGGCCATGCTGGGGGTAGTGTTTTAGGGTTTGGTCAAGTGCAGTGTTGTTTGTGTAGTATAGGGTGTCGTGTTTTAGGGTTTAGGGTAGTGCAGTTGTGTTTGTGTAGTGTAGGAGGTCATGCTGGGGGTAGTGATTTAGGGTTTAGGGTAGTGCAGTGGTTTTTGGGTAGTGTAGGGGGTCGTGCTGGGGTAGTGTTTTAGGGTTTAGAGTAGCGCAGTTGTGTTTGGGTAGCGTAGGGGGTCGTCCGGAGGGTAGTGTTTTAGGGTTTAGGGTAGTGCAGTGGTGTTTGGCTAGCGTAGGGGGTTGAACTTGGGGTAGTTCTTTAGGGTTTAGGGTAGCGCAGTGGTGTTTGGTTGGCGTAGGGGGTCGAGCTGGGGGTAGTGTTTTAGGGTTTAGGGTAGCGCAGTGATGTTTGGTTAGTGTAGGGTTTCATTCAGGGTTAGATTTAGGGTTTAGGGTATCGCAGTGGTGTTTGGGTTGTGTAGGGGGTCGTGCTGGGGTAGTGTTTTAGGGTTTGGGGTAGCACAGTGGTGTTTGGGTAGTGTAGGGTGTCGTGCTGGGGGTAGTGTTTTAAGGTTTGGGGTAGAGCAGTCGTGTTTGTGTAGTGTAGAAGGTAGTGCTGTGGGTAGTGTTTTAGGGTTTAGGGTAGCGCAGTTGTGTTTGTGTAGTGTATGGGGTCAAACTGGGGGTAGTGTTTTAGGGTTTAGCATAGTGCAGTTGTGTTTGGGTAGTGTGGGGGGTCGTGCTGTGGGTATATTTAGGGTTTAGGGTATTGCAGTGGTGTTTGTATAGTGTAGGGGGTCGTGCGGGGGTAGTGTTTTAAGGTTTAGGGTAGTGCAGTGGTGTTTGTGTAGTGTAGGGGTTCGTGATGGGGTAGTGTTTTAGGGTTTAGTGTAGTGCAGTGGTGTTTGTGTAGTGTAGTGGGTAGTGTTTTAGGGTTTAGGGTAGTGCAGTGGTGTTTGTGTAGTGTAGGGGGTCATGCTGGGGATAGTGGTTTAAATTTTAGGGTAGTGCAGTGGTGTTTTTGTAGTGTAGGGGGTCATGTTTTAGAGTTTAGGGTAGTGCAGTTGTGTTTGGGTAGTGTAGGGGGGTCGTGTTTTAGGGTTTAGGGGAGTACAGTGGTGTTTGGGTAGTGAAGGGGGTCGTGCTGGTAATAGTGTTTTAGGGTTTAGGGTAGTGCAGTGGTGTTTGTGTAGTGTAGGGGGTAGTGTTTTAGGGTAGTGCAGTGGTGTTTGTGTAGTGTAGGGGGCCATGCTGGAGGTAGTGTTTTAGGGTTTGGTCAAGTGCAGTGTTGTTTGTGTAGTATAGGGTGTCGTGTTTTAGGGTTTAGGGTAGTGCAGTTGTGTTTGTGTAGTGTAGGAGGTCATGCTGGGGGTAGTGATTTAGGGTTTAGGGTAGTGCAGTGGTGTTTGGGTAGTGTAGGGGGTCGTGCTGGGGTAGTGTTTTAGGGTTTAGAGTTGTGCAGTGTTGTTTGTGTAGTGTAGGGGGTAGTCTTGTATGGTGTAGTGTAGTGCAGTGGTGTTTGTGTAGTGTAGGGGGTCATGCTGGGGATAGTGTTTTAGGGTTTAGAGTAGTGCAGTGGTGACTGTGTAGTGTAGGGGGTAGTGTTTTAGGGTTTAGGGTAGTGCAGTGGTGTTTTGGTAGTGTACGGGTCATGCGCGGGTCGTATTTTAGGGTTTAGGGTAGCGCAGTGGTGTTTGGGTAGCGTAGGGGGTCGTCCGGAGGGTAGTGTTTTAGGGTTTAGGGTAGTACAGTGGTGTTTGGCTAGCGTAGGGGGTTGAACTTGGGGTAGTTCTTTAGGGTTTAGGGTAGCGCAGTGGTGTTTGGTTAGCGTAGGGGGTCGTGCTGGGGGTAGTGTTTTAGGGTTTAGGGTAGCGCAGTGATGTTTGGTTAGTGTAGGGTTTCATTCGGGGGTAGATTTAGGGTTTAGGGTATCGCAGTGGTGTTTGGGTTGTATAGGGGGTCATGCTGGGGGATGTTCTTGAGGGTTTCGGGTAGTGCAGTGGTGATTGGGTAGTGTAGGGGGTCTTACTGGGGGTAGTGTTTTAGCGTTTGGGGTAGCACAGTGGTGTTTGGGTAGTGTAGGGGGTTGTGCTGGGGGTAGTGTTTTAAGGTTTAGGGTAGAGCAGTCGTGTTTGTGTAGTGTAGAAGGTAGTGCTGTGGGTAGTGTTTTAGGGTTTAGGGTAGCGCAGTTGTGTTTGTGTAGTATAGGGGGTCAAACTGGGGGTAGGGTTTTAGGGTTTAGCATAGTGCAGTTGTGTTTGGGTAGTGTGGGGGGTTGTGCTGTGGGTAGAGTTAGGGTTTAGGGTATTGCAGTGGTGTTTGTATAGTGTTGGCGAGCCGCAACCACGCAGAAAATACCGCGAACAGGCGGGAAAAAAACTTCCGCATCTTCGCGATATTTCTGCGTGTTTGCGGAGATTTTTACATTTTCGCGATAATTTGCGAAAGTGAATTGTGCAAATTCCGCCCACCCCTAGTTTAGGGTAGTGCAGTGGTGTTTGTGTAGTGTAGGGGGTAATGTAGGCGTTCGTTTTTTAGGGTTTAGGGTACTGCAGTGGTTTTTGAATAGTGTAGGGGGTTGTGTTTTCAGGTTGAGGGTAGTGCAGTGGTGTTTGGGTAGTGTAGGGGTCGTGCTTGGGGTAGATTTAGGGTTTAAGGTAGTGCAGTGGTGTTCAGGTACTGTAGGGAGTCATGCTGGTGGTAGTGTTTTAGGGTTTAGGGTAGCGCAGTGCTGTTTGGGTAGTGTAGAGGGTCCTGCTGGGGGTACTGTTTTAGGGTTTAGGTTAGCGCAGTGGTGTTTGGGTAGTGTAGGGGTCATGCTGGGGGTAGTATTTTAGGGTTTATGGTAGCGAAGTGGTGTTTGGGTAGTGCAATGGGCCGTGCTGGGGCTAGTGTTTTAAGGTTTAGGGTATTGCAGTGGTGTTTGTGTAGTGTAGGAGGTCGTGCTCGGGTCGTGTTTTAGGGTTTAGGGTAGCGCAGTGGTGTTTGGGTAGCGTAGGGGGTCGTCCGGAGGGTAGTGTTTTAGGGTTTAGGGTAGTGCAGTGGTGTTTGGCTAGCGTAGGGGGTTGAACTTGGGGTAGTTCTTTAGGGTTTAGGGTAGCGCAGTGGTGTTTGGTTAGCGTAGGGGGTCGTGCTGGGGGTAGTGTTTTAGGGTTTAGGGTAGCGCAGTGATGTTTGGTTAGTGTAGGGTTTCATTCGGGGGTAGATTTAGGGTTTAGGGTATCGCAGTGGTGTTTGGGTTGTATAGGGGGTCATGCTGGGGGATGTTTTTGAGGGTTTCGGGTAGTGCAGTGGTGATTGGGTAGTGTAGGGGGTCTTACGGAGGGTAGTGTTTTAGCGTTTAGAGTAGGGCAGTGGTGTTTTATGTAGTGTATGGGTCGTGCTGGGCGTAGATTTAGGGTATAGGGTAGTGCAGTGGTGTTTGTGTAGTGTAGGGGGTAGTGCTGGGGGTAGTGTTTTAGGGTTTAGGGTAGTGCAGTGTTGTTTGTGTAGTGTAGGGTGTAGTGCTGGGGGTAGTGTTTTAGGGTTTAGGGTAGTGCAGTGCTGTTTTTGTAGTGTAGGGGGTCGTGTTTTATGGTTGAGGGTAGTACAGTGGTGTTTGGGTAATGTATGTGCTTGTGTTTTAGGGTTGAGGGTAGTGCAGTGGTGTTTGGGTAGTGTACGGGGTCGTGCTGGGGGTAGATTTAGGGTTTGGGTAGTGCAGTGGTGTTCGGGTACTGTAGGGGGTCATGCTATGGGTAGTGTTTTAGGGTGTAGGGTAGCACAGTGGTGTTTGGGTAGTGTAGGGGGTCGTGCTAGGTGTAGTATATTAGGGTTTATGGTAGCGCAGTGGTGTTTGAGTAGTGTAGGGGATCGTGCTGGGGGTAGGGTTTTAGGGTTTAGGGTAGCGCAGTGGTGTTTGAGTAGTGTAGGGGATCGTGCTGGGGGTAGGGTTTTAGGGTTTAGGGTAGCGCAGTGGTGTTTGTGTAATGTAGGGGGTCGTGCTGGGGGTAGTGTTTTAGGGTTTAGGGTAGTGCAGTGGTGTTTGTGTAGTGTAGGGGGTCATGCTGGGGGTAGTGTTTTAGGGTTTAGGGTAGCGTAGAGGTGTTTGTTTAGTATAGGGGGTCGTGCTGGGGGTAGTGTTTTAAGATTTAGGGTAGCGCAGTGTTGTTCGGGTAGTGTAGGGGGTCGTGCTGGGGGTAGTGTTTTAGGGTTTAGGGTAGCGCAGTGGTGTTTGTGTAGTGTAGGGGGTTATGCTGGGGATGGTGTTTTAGGGTTTAGGGTAGTGCAGTGGTGTTTGTGTAGTGTAGGGGGTCGTGCTGGGTGTAGTGTTCTAGGGTTTAGGGTAGTGCAGTGGTGACTGTGTAGTATAGTGGTAGTATTTTAGGGTATAGGGTAGTGCAGTGGTGTTTGTGTAGTGTAGGGGGTCGTGTTTTAGGGTTTAGGGTAGTGCATTGGAGTTTGGTAGTGTAGGGGGTCGGCTGGTGGAAGATGTAGGATTTGGGTAGTGCAGTGGTGTTTGTGTAGTGTAGGGGGTCAAACTGGGGGTAGATTTAGGGTTTCGGGTAGTGCAGTGGTATTTGGGTAGTGTAGGGGGTTATGCTGGGTGAAGTGTTTAAGGGTTTAGGGTAGTGCAGTGGTGTTTGGGTTGTGTAGGGGGTCGTGCTGGGGGTAGTGTTTTAGGGTTTAGGGTAGTGCCGTGGTGTTTGGGTTGTGTAGGGGTCGTGCTGGGGGTAGAGTTAGGGTTTAGGGTAGTGCCGTCTTTTTTGTGTAGTGTAGGGGGTCATGCTGGGGGTAGTGTTTTAGGGTTTAGGGTAGCGCAGTGGTGTTTGTGTTGTGTAGGGGGTTATGCTGGGGATGGTGTTTTAGGGTTTAGGGTAGTGCAGTGGTGTTTGTGTAGTGTAGGGGGTCGTGCTGGGTGTAGTGTTCTATGGTTTAGGGTAGTGCAGTGGTGACTGTGTAGTATAGTGGTAGTATTTTAGGGTTTAGGGTAGTGCAGTGGTGTTTGTGTAGTGTAGGGGGTCATGTTTTAGGGTTTAGGGTAGTGCATTGGAGTTTGGTAGTGTAGGGGGTCGGCTGGTGGTAGATGTAGGATTTGGGTAGTGCAGTGGTGTTTGTGTAGTGTAGGGGGTCAAACTGGGGGTAGATTTAGGGTTTCGGGTAGTGCAGTGGTGTTTGGGTAGTGTAGGGGGTTATGCTGGGGGAAGTGTTTAAGGGTTTAGGGTAGTGCAGTGGTGTTTGGGTTGTGTAGGGGGTCGTGCTGGGGGTAGTGTTTTAGGGTTTAGGGTAGTGCCGTGGTGTTTGGGTTGTGTAGGGGTCATGCTGGGGGTAGAGTTAGGGTTTAGGGTAGTGCCGTCTTTTTTGTGTAGTGTAGGGGGTAGTGCTGGGGTAGTGTTTTAGGGTTTAGGGTAGTGCAGTGGGGTTTGTGTAGTGTAGGGTGTCGTGCTTTAGGGTTTAGGGTAGGCCTGGGCTAAAATTCCGTTCAGCTCGCAGAGATTGCGATAATTTGACATTTTCACGTTCCGCGGAGGGCGCGAAAATGTCAAACTTTCCGCAATCCGCATCTTACCGGAAATGTTTTGCTTGCTCGCGCTGTAAAATAACACATTCTCGCGTACGCGCGATCGCCTTACCTGAATCCCAGCGTTCGCCGACAAGTTTTCCCGATCCGGTCGCTTTCTCCACGAGATGTTGGATTGTTGGTAGCCATTTTCGCTGTCTCGTGACAGTTCGCGCCCGCAGTAACGTCATTCGACGCGCGATCACGTCTTTCTTCTGGCGATCATGCACCGCGAGACAAGTGAAAACAAGATGGCCGCATCCGTGAGCAACCGCATGGGTAAGTTGGCGAGCCGCAACCACGCAGAAAATACCGCAAACGGGCGGGAAAAAAACTTCCGCATCTTCGCGATATTTCTGCGTGTTTGCTGAGATTTTTTACATTTTCGCGATAATTTGTGAAAGTGAATTGTGCAAATTCCGCCCACCCCTAGTTTAGGGTAGTGCAGTGGTGTTTGTGTATTGTAGGGGGTAGTGTAGGCGGTCGTTTTTTAGGGTTTAGGGTACTGCAGTGGTTTTTGAGTAGTGTAGGGGGGTTATGTTTTAGGGTTGAGGGTAGCGCAGTGGTGTTTGGGTAGTGTAGAGGGTCCTGCTGGGGCTACTGTTTTAGGGTTTAGGTTAGCGCAGTGGTGTTTGGGTAGTGTAGGGGTCATGCTGGGGGTAGTATTTTAGGGTTTATGGTAGCGAAGTGGTGTTTGGGTAGTGTAGTGGGCCGTGCTGGGGCTAGTGTTTTAGGGTTTAGGGTATCGCAGTGGTGTTTGTGTAGTGTAGGGGGTCGTTCTGGGGTAGTGTTATTGGGTTTAGGGTAGCGCAGTGGTGTTTGTGTACTGCATGGGGTCATGCTCGGGTCGTGTTTTAGGGTTTAGGGTAGCGCAGTGGTGTTTGGGTAGCGTAGGGGGTTGTCCGGAGGGTAGTGTTTTAGGGTTTAGGGTAGTGCAGTGGTGTTTGGCTAGCATAGGGGGTCGAACTTGGGGTAGTTCTTTAGTGTTTAGGGTAGCACAGTGGTGTTTGGTTAGCGTAGGGGGTCGTGCTGGGGGTAGTGTTTTAGGGTTTAGGGTAGCGCAGTGATGTTTGGTTAGTGTAGGGTTTCATTCGGGGTTAGATTTGGTCAAGTGCAGTGTTGTTTGTGTAGTATAGGGTGTCGTGTTTTGGGGTTTAGGGTAGTGCAGTTGTGTTTGTGTAGTGTAGGAGGTCATGCTGGGGGTAGTGATTTAGGGTTTAGGTTAGTGCAGTTGTGTTTGGGTAGTGTAGGGGGGTCGTGTTTTAGGGTTTAGGGGATTACAGTGGTGTTTGGGTAGTGAAGGGGGTCGTGCTGGTAATAGTGTTTTAGGGTTTAGGGTAGTGCAGTGGTGTTTGTGTAGTGTAGGGGGTAGTGTTTTAGGGTAGTGCAGTGGTGTTTGTGTAGTGTAGGGGGTCATGCTGGGGGTAGTGTTTTAGGGTATGGTCAAGTGCAGTGTTGTTTGTGTAGTATAGGGTGTTGTGTTTTAGGGTTTAGGGTAGTGCAGTTGTGTTTGTGTAGTGTAGGAGGTCATGCTGGGGGTAGTGATTTAGGGTTTAGGGTAGTGCAGTGGTGTTTGGGTAGTGTAGGGGGTCGTGCTGGGGTAGTGTTTTAGGGTTTAGAGTTGTGCAGTGTTGTTTGTGTAGTGTAGGGGGTAGTTTTGTATGGTTTAGTGTAGTGCAGTGGTGTTTGTGTAGTGTGGGGGTCATGCTGGGGATAGTGTTTTAGGGTTTAGAGTAGTGCAGTGGTGGCTGTGTAGTGTAGGGGGTAGTGTTTTAGGGTTTAGGGTAGTGCAGTGGTGTTTTGGTAGTGTACGGGTCATGCTGGGGGTAGTGTTTTAGGGTTTAGGATAGTGCAGTGGTGTTTGGGTAGTGTAGGGGGTTGAGCTGGGGGTAGTGTTGTAGGGTTTAGGGTAGTGCAGTGGGGTTTGGGTAGTGAAGGGGGTCATGCTGGGGGATGTTTTTGAGGGTTTCGGGTAGTGCAGTGGTGATTGGGTAGTGTAGGGGGTCTTACTGGGGGTAGTGTTTTAGCGTTTAGAGTAGGGCAGTGGTGTTTTATGTAGTGTATGGGTCGCGCTGGGCGCAGATTTAGGGTATAGGGTAGTGCAGTTGTGTTTGTGTAGTGTAGGGGTTGTGCTGGGGGTAGTGTTTTAGGGTTTAGGGTAGTGCAGTGGTGTTTGTGTAGTGTAGGGTATAGTGCCGGGGGTAGTGTTTTAGGGTATAGGGTAGTGCAGTGGTGTTTGGGTAGTGTAGGGGGTCTTGCTAGGTGTAGTATTTTAGGGTTTATGGTAGCGCAGTGGTGTTTGAGTAGTGTAGGGGATCATGCTGGGGGTAGTGTTGTAGGGTTTAGGGTAGTGCAGTGGTGTTTGGGTAGTGAAGGGGGTCATGCTGGGGGATGTTTTTGAGGGTTTCGGGTAGTGCAGTGGTGATTGGGTAGTGTGGGGGTCTTACTGGGGGTAGTGTTTTAGCATTTAGAGTAGGGCAGTGGTGTTTTATGTAGTGTATGGGTCGCGCTGGGCGTAGATTTAGGGTATAGGGTAGTGCAGTGGTGTTTGTGTAGTAGTAGGGGTTGTGCTGGGGGTAGTGTTTTAGGGTTTAGGGTAGTGCAGTGGTGTTTGTGTAGTGTAGGGTGTAGTGCCGGGGGTAGTGTTTTAGAGTATAGGGTAGTGCAGTGGTGTTTGGGTAGTGTAGAGGGTTGTGCTTGGGGTAGTGTTTTAGGGTGTAGGGTAGCGCAGTGGTGTTTGGGTAGTGTAGGGGGTCTTGCTAGGTGTAGTATTTTAGGGTTTATGGTAGCGCAGTGGTGTTTGAGTAGTGTAGGGGATCGTGCTGGGGGTAGGGTTTGAGGGTTTAGGGTAGCGCAGTGGTGTTTGTGTAATGTAGGGGGTCGTGCTGGGGGTAGTGTTTTAGGGTTTAGGGTAGTGCAGTGGTGTTTGTGTAGTGTAGGGGGTCGTGCTGGGGGTAGTGTTTTATGGTTTAGGGTAGCGTAGTGGTGTTTGTTTAGTGTAGGGGATCGTGCTGGGCGTAATGTTTTAAGGTTTAGGGTAGCGCAGTGGTGTTTGTGTAGTGTAGGGGGTTGTGCTGGGGATGGTGTTTTAGGGTTTAGGGTAGTGCATTGGAGTTTGGTAGTGTAGGGGGTCGGCTGGTGGTAGATGTAGGATTTGGGTAGTGCAGTGGTGTTTGTGTAGTGTAGGGGTCAAACTGGGGGTACATTTAGGGTTTCGGGTAGTGCAGTGGTGTTTGGGTAGTGTAGGGGGTCGTGCTGGGGGTAGTGTTTTAGGGTTTAGGGTAGTGCCGTGGTGTTTGGGTTGTGTAGGGGTCTTGCTGGGGGTAGAGTTAGGGTTTAGGGTAATGCCGTCTTTTTTGTGTAGTGTAGGGGGTAGTGCTGGGGTAGTGTTTTAGGGTTTAGGGTAGTGCAGTGGTGTTTGTGTAGTGTATGGTGTCGTGCCTTAGGGTTTAGGGTAGGCCTGGGCTAAAATTCCGTTCCGCTCGCGGAAATTCCGATAATTTGAAATTTTCACGTTCCGCGGAGAGCGCGAAAATGTCAAAATTTCCGCAATCCGCATCTTACCGGAAATGTTTTGCTTGCTCGCGCTGTAAAATAATACATTCTCGCGTACGCGGGATTGCCTTACCTGAATCCCCGCGTTCGCCGACAAGTTTTAACGATCCGGTCACTTTCTCCACGAGATGTTGGCTTGTTGGTAGCCATTTTCGCTGTCTCGCGACAGTTCGTGCCCGCAGTAACGTCATTCGACGCACGATCACGTCTTTCTTCTGGCGATCATGCACCGCGAGACAAGTGAAAACAAGATGGCCGCATCCGTGAGCAACCGCATGGGTAAGTTGGCAAGCCGCAACCACGCAGAAAATACCGCGAACGGGCGGGAAAAAAACTTCTGCATCTTCGCGATATTTCTGCGTGTTTGCGGAGATTTTTTACATTTTCGCGATAATTTGCGAAAGTGAATTGTGCAAATTCCGCCCACCCCTAGTTTAGGGTAGTGCAGTGGTGTTTGTGTAGTGTAGGGGGTAGTGTAGGCGGTCGTTTTTTAGGGTTTAGGGTACTGCAGTGGTTTTTGAGTAGTGTAGGGGGTTGTGTTTTAGGGTTGAGGGTAGTCCAGTGGTGTTTGGGTAGTGTAGGGGGTCGTGCTTGGGGTAGATTTAGGGTTTAAGGTAGTGCAGTGGTGTTCAGGTACTGTAGGGAGTCATGCTGGTGGTAGTGTTTTAGGGTTTAGGGTAGCGCAGTAGTGTTTGGGTAGTGTAGAGGGTCCTGCTGGGGGTACTGTTTTAGGGTTTAGGTTAGCGCAGTGGTGTTTGGGTAGTGTAGGGGTCATGCTGGGGGTAGTATTTTAGGCTTTATGGTAGCAAAATGGTGTTTGGGTAGTGTAGTGGGCCGTGCTGGGGCTAGTGTTTTAGGGTTTAGGGCATCGCAGTGGTGTTTGTGTAGTGTAGGGGGTCGTTCTGGGGTAGTGTTATTGGGTTTAGGGTAGCGCAGTGGTGTTTGTGTAGTGTATGGGGTCGTGCTCGGGTCGTGTTTTAGGGTTTAGGGTAGCGCAGTGGTGTTTGGGTAGCGTAGGGGGTCGTCCGGAGGGTAGTGTTTTAGGGTTTAGGGTAGTGCAGTGGTGTTTGGCTAGCGTAGGGGGTTGAACTTGGGGTAGTTCTTTAGGGTTTAGGGTAGCGCAGTGGTGTTTGGTTAGCGTAGGGGGTCGTCCTGGGGGTAGTGTTTTAGGGTTTAGGGTAGCGCAGTGATGTTTGGTTAGTGTAGGGTTTCATTCGGGGGTAGATTTAGGGTTTAGGGTATCGCAGTGGTGTTTGGGTTGTATGGGGGTCATGCTGGGGTAGTGTTTTAGGGTTTGGGGTAGCACAGTGGTGTTTGGGTAATGTAGGGGGTTGTGCTGGGGGTAGTGTTTTAAGGTTTAGGGTAGAGCAGTCGTGTTTGTGTAGTGTAGGGGGTCAAACGGAGGGTAGTGTTTTAGGGTTTAGCATAGTGCAGTTGTGTTTGGGTAGTGTGGGGGTCGTGCTGTGGGTAGATTTAGGGTTTAGGGTACTGCAGTGGTGTTTGTATATTGTAGGGGGTCGTGCAGGGGTAGTGTTTTAAGGTTTAGGGTAGTGCAGTGGTGTTTGTGTAGTGTAGGGGGTCGTGCTTGGGGTAGATTTAGGGTTTAAGGTAGTGCAGTGGTGTTCAGGTACTGTAGGGAGTCATGCTGGTGGTAGTGTTTTAGGGTTTAGGGTAGCGCAGTAGTGTTTGGGTAGTGTAGAGGGTCCTGCTGGGGGTACTGTTTTAGGGTTTAGGTTAGCGCAGTGGTGTTTGGGTAGTGTAGGGGTCATGCTGGGGGTAGTATTTTAGGGTTTATGGTAGCAAAATGGTGTTTGGGTAGTGTAGTGGGCCGTGCTGGGGCTAGTGTTTTAGGGTTTAGGGCATCGCAGTGGTGTTTGTGTAGTGTAGGGGGTCATTCTGGGGTAGTGTTATTGGGTTTAGGGTAGCGCAGTGGTGTTTGTGTAGTGTATGGGGTCGTGCTCGGGTCGTGTTTTAGGGTTTAGGGTAGCGCAGTGGTGTTTGGGTAGCGTAGGGGGTCGTCCGGAGAGTAGTGTTTTAGGGTTTAGGGTAGTGCAGTGGTGTTTGGCTAGCGTAGGGGGTTGAACTTGGGATAGTTCTTTAGGGTTTAGGGTAGCGCAGTGGTGTTTGGTTAGCGTAGGGGGTCGTCCTGGGGGTAGTGTTTTAGGGTTTAGGGTAGTGCAGTGATGTTTGGTTAGTGTAGGGTTTCATTCGGGGGTAGATTTAGGGTTTAGGGTATCGCAGTGGTGTTTGGGTTGTATGGGGGTCATGCTGGGGTAGTGTTTTAGGGTTTGGGGTAGCACAGTGGTGTTTGGGTAATGTAGGGGGTTGTGCTGGGGGTAGTGTTTTAAGGTTTAGGGTAGAGCAGTCATGTTTGTGTAGTGTAGAAGGTAGTGCTGTGGGTAGTGTTTTAGGGTTTAGGGTAGCGCAGTTGTGTTTGTGTAGTGTAGGGGGTCAAACTGGGGGTAGTGTGTTTGGGTTTAGCATAGTGCAGTTGTGTTTGGGTAGTGTGGGGGGTCGTGCTGTGGGTAGATTTAGGGTTTAGGGTATTGCAGTGTTGTTTGTATAGTGTAGGGGGTCATGCGGGGGTAGTGTTTTAAGGTTTAGGGTAGTGCAGTGGTGTTTGTGTAGTGTAGGGGTTCGTGATGGGGTAGTGTTTTAGGGTTTAGTGTAGTGCAGTGGTGTTTGTGTAGTGTAGGGGGTAGTGTTTTAGGGTTTAGGGTAGTGCAGTGGTGTTTGTGTAGTGTTGGGGGTCATGCTGGGGATAGTGGTGTAAATTTTAGGGTAGTGCAGTGGTGTTTTTGTAGTGTAGGGGGTCATGTTTTAGAGTTTAGGGTAGTACAGTTGTGTTTGTGTAGTGTAGGGGGGCCGTGTTTTAGGGTTTAGGGGAGTACAGTGGTGTTTGGGTAGTGAAGGGGGTCGTGCTGGTAATAGTGTTTTAGGGTTTAGGCTAGTGCAGTGGTGTTTGTGTAGTGTAGGGGGCCATGCTGGGGGTTGTGTTTTAGGGTTGGTCAAGTGCAGTGTTGTTTGTGTAGTATAGGGTGTCGTGTTTTAGGGTTTAGGGTAGTGCAGTTGTGTTTGTGTAGTGTAGGAGGTCATGCTGGGGGTAGTGATTTAGGGTTTAGGTTAGTGCAGTGGAGTTTGGGTAGTGTAGGGGGTCGTGCTGGGGTAGATTTTTAGGGTTTAGAGTAGCGCAGTGGTGTTTCGGTAGCGTAGGGGGTTGTCCCGAGTGTAGTGTTTTAGGGTTTAGGGTAGTGCAGTGGTGTTTGGCTAGCATAGGGGGGTCGAACTTGGGGTAGTTCTTTAGTGTTTAGGGTAGCGCAGTGGTGTTTGGTTAGCGTAGGGGGTCGTGCTGGGGGTAGTGTTTTAGGGTTTAGGGTAGCGCAGTGATGTTTGGTTAGTGTAGGGTCTCATTCGGGGTTAGATTTAGGGTTTAGGGTATCGCAGTGGTGTTTGGGTTGTGTAGGGGGTCATGCTGGGGTAGTGTTTTAGGGTTTGGGGTAGCACAGTGGTGTTTGGGTAGTGTAGGGGGTCGTGCTGGGGGTAGAGTTTTAAGGTTTAGGGTAGAGCAGTCGTGTTTGTGTAGTGTAGAAGGTAGTGCTGTGGGTAGTGTTTTAGGGCTTAGGGTAGCACAGTTGTGTTTGTGTAGTGTAGGGGGTCAAACTGAGGGTAGTGTTTTAGGGTTTAGCATAGTGCAGTTGTGTTTGGGTAGTGTGGGGGGTCGTGCTGTGGGTAGATTTAGGGTTTAGGGTACTGCAGTGGTGTTTGTGTAGTGTAGAGGGTCGTGCAGGGGTAGCGTTTTAGGGTTTAGTGTAGTGCAGAGGTGTTTGTGTAGTGTAGGGGGTAGTGTTTTAGGGTTTAGGGTAGTGCAGTGGTGTTTGTGTAGTGTAGGGGGTCATGCTGGGGATAGTGGTTTAAATGTTAGGGTAGTGCAGTAGTGTTTTTGTAGTGTAGGGGGTCATGTTTTAGAGTTTAGGGTAGTGCAGTTGTGTTTGGGTAGTGTAGGGGGGTCGTGTTTTAGGGTTTAGGGGAGTACAGTGGTGTTTGGGTAGTGAAGGGGGTCGTGCTGGTAATAGTGTTTTAGGGTTTAGGGTAGTGCAGTGGTGTTTGTGTAGTGTAGGGGGTAGTGTTTTAGGGTAGTGCAGTGGTGTTTGTGTAGTGTAGGGGGTCATGCTGGGGGTAGTATTTTAGGGTATGGTCAAGTGCAGTGTTGTTTGTGTAGTATAGGGTGTCGTGTTTTAGGGTTTAGGGTAGTGCAGTTGTGTTTGTGTAGTGTAGGAGGTCATGCTGGGGGTAGTGAATTAGGGTTTAGGGTATTGCAGTGGTGTTTGGGTAGTGTAGGGGGTCGTGCTGGGGTAGTGTTTTAGGGTTTAGAGTTGTGCAGTGTTGTTTGTGTAGTGTAGGGGGTAGTTTTGTATGGTTTAGTGTAGTGCAGTGGTGTTTGTGTAGTGTAGGGGTCATGCTGGGGATAGTGTTTTAGGGTTTAGAGTAGTGCAGTGGTGGCTGTGTAGTGTAGGGGATAGTGTTTTAGGGTTTAGGGTAGTGCAGTGGTGTTTTGGTAGTGTACGGGTCATGCTGGGGGTAGTGTTTTAGGGTTTAGGATAGTGCAGTGGTGTTTGGGTAGTGTAGGGGGTTGAGCTGGGGGTAGTGTTGTAGGGTTTAGGGTAGTGCAGTGGTGTTTGGGTAGTGAAGGGGGTCATGCTGGGGGATGTTTTTGAGGGTTTCGGGTAGTGCAGTGGTGATTGGGTAGTGTAGGGGGTCTTACTGGGGGTAGTGTTTTAGCGTTTAGAGTAGGGCAGTGGTGTTTTATGTAGTGTATGGGTCGCGCTGGGCGTAGATTTAGGGTATAGGGTAGTGAAGTGGTGTTTGTGTAGTGTAGGGGTTGTGCTGGGGGTAGTGTTTTAGGGTTTAGGGTAGTGCAGTGGTGTTTGTGTAGTGTAGGGTGTAGTGCCGGGGGTAGTGTTTTAGGGTATAGGGTAGTGCAGCGGTGTTTGGGTAGTGTAGAGGGTCGTGCTTGGGGTAGTGTTTTAGGGTGTAGGGTAGCGCAGTGGTATTTGGGTAGTGTACGGGGTCTTGCTAGGTGTAGTATTTTAGGGTTTATGGTAGCGCAGTGGTGTTTGAGTAGTGTAGGGGATCGTGCTGGGGGTAGGGTTTGAGGGTTTAGGGTAGCGCAGTGGTGTTTGTGGAATGTAGGGGGTCGTGCTGGTGGTAGTTTTTAGGGTTTAGGGTAGTGCAGTGGTGTTTTGGTAGTGTACGGGTCATGCTGGGGGTAGTGTTTTAGGGTTTAGGATAGTGCAGTGGTGTTTGGGTAGTGTAGGGGGTTGAGCTGGGGGTAGTGTTGTAGGGTTTAGGGTAGTGCAGTGGTGTTTGGGTAGTGAAGGGGGTCATGCTGGGGGATGTTTTTGAGGGTTTCGGGTAGTGCAGTGGTGATTGGGTAGTGTAGGGGGTCTTACTGGGGTAGTGTTTTAGCGTTTAGAGTAGGGCAGTGGTGTTTTTATGTAGTGTATGGGTCGCGCTGGGCGTAGATTTAGGGTATAGGGTAGTGCAGTGGTGTTTGTGTAGTGTAGGGGTTGTGCTGGGGGTAGTGTTTTAGGGTTTAGGGTAGTGCAGTGGTGTTTGTGTAGTGTAGGGTGTAGTGCCGGGGGTAGTGTTTTAGGGTATAGGGTAGTGCAGTGGTGTTTGGGTAGTGTAGAGGGTCGTGCTTGGGGTAGTGTTTTAGGGTGTAGGGTAGCGCAGTGGTGTTTGGGTAGTGTAGGGGGTCTTGCTAGGTGTAGTATTTTAGGGTTTATGGTAGCGCCGTGGTGTTTGAGTAGTGTAGGGGATCGTGCTGGGGGTAGGGTTTGAGGGTTTAGGGTAGTGCAGTGGTGTTTGTGTAATGTAGGGGGTCGTGCTGGGGGTAGTGTTTTAGGTTTTAGGGTAGTGCAGTGGTGTTTGTGTAGTGTAGGGGGTCGTGCTGGGGGTAGTGTTTTAGGGTTTAGGGTAGCGTAGTGGTGTTTGTTTAGTGTAGGGGGTCGTGCTGGGCATAATGTTTTAAGGTTTAGGGTAGCGCAGTGGTGTTTGTGTAGTGTAGGGGGTTGTGCTGGGGATGGTGTTTTAGGGTTTAGGGTAGTGCAGTGGTGTTTGTGTAGTGTAGGGGGTCGTGCTGGGTGTAGTGTTCTAGGGTTTAGGGTAGTGCAGTGGTGACTGTGTAGTGTAGTGGTAGTATTTTAGGGTTTAGGGTAGTGCAGTGGTGTTTGTGTAGTGTAGGGGGTTGTGTTTTAGGGTTTAGGGTAGTGCATTGGAGTTTGGTAGTGTAGGGTTTCATTCGGGGGTAGATTTAGGGTTTAGGGTATCGCAGTGGTGTTTGGGTTGTATGGGGGTCATGCTGGGGTAGTGTTTTAGGGTTTGGGGTAGCACAGTGGTGTTTGGGTAATGTAGGGGGTTGTGCTGGGGGTAGTGTTTTAAGGTTTAGGGTAGAGCAGTCATGTTTGTGTAGTGTAGAAGGTAGTGCTGTGGGTAGTGTTTTAGGGTTTAGGGTAGCGCAGTTGTGTTTGTGTAGTGTAGGGGGTCAAACTGGGGGTAGTGTTTTAGGGTTTAGCATAGTGCAGTTGTGTTTGGGTAGTGTGGGGGGTCGTGCTGTGGGTAGATTTAGGGTTTAGGGTATTGCAGTGGTGTTTGTATAGTGTAGGGGGTCATGCGGGGGTAGTGTTTTAGGGTTTAGGGTAGTGCAGTGGTGTTTGTGTAGTGTAGGGGGTCATGCTGGGGGTAGTGTTTTAGGGTTTAGGGTAGCGTAGTGGTGTTTGTTTAGTGTAGGGGGTCGTGCTGGGGGTAGTGTTTTAAGATTTAGGGCAGTGCAGTGTTGTTCGGGTAGTGTAGGGAGTCGTGCTGGGGGTAGTGTTTTAGGGTTTATGGTAGCGCAGTGGTGTTTGTGTAGTGTAGGGGGTTGTGCTGGGGATGGTGTTTTAGGGTTTAGGGTAGTGCAGTGGTGTTTGTGTAGTGTAGGGGGCCGTGCTGGGTGTAGTGTTCTAGGGTTTAGGGTAGTGCAGTGGTGACTGTGTAGTGTAGTAGTAGTATTTTAGGGTTTAGGGTAGTGCTGGGGTGTTTGTGTAGTGTAGGGGGTCGTGTTTTAGGGTTTAGGGTAGTGCATTGGAGTTTGGTAGTGTAGGGGGTCGGCTGGTGGTGATGTAGGATTTGGGTAGTGCAGTGGTGTTTGTGTAGTGTTGGGGGTCAAACTGGGGGTAGATTTAGGGTTTAGGGTAGTGCAGTGGTGTTTGTGTAGTTTAGGGGGTAGTGTTTTAGGGTTTAAAGTATTGCAGTGGTGTTTGTGTAGTGTAGGGGGTCATGCTGGGGATAGTGTTTTAAATTTTAGGGTAGTGCAGTGGTGTTTTTGTAGTGTAGGGTTCATGTTTTAGGGTTTAGGGTAGTGCAGTTGTGTTTAGGTAGTATAGGGGGTCCGTGTTTTAGGGATTAGGGTAGTACAGTGGTGTTTGGGTAGTGTAGTGGGTCATGCTGGTCATAGTGTTTTAGGGTTTAGGGTAGTGCAGTGGTGTTTGTGTAGTGTAGGGGGTGGTGTTTTAGGGTTTAGGGTAGTGCAGTGGTGATTGTATAGTGTAGGGGGCCATGCTGGGGTAGTGTAGTGCAGTGGTGTTTGTGTCCCTCCCTTCTTGGGAGTGGGGGTTCTGTGGCCTCAGGGTCACAAACGGAAGACTGGACTTCTCTAACCACGTTGAAAAGGGAGTGGATTAAGATCACACTACATGGGGCCCTTATGACGGAATATTTAAGAGCGAATATTGCGCCTAGTGGACTCATTATTAACGTCTTTCCTAGACTTTTCTTGGAAGACCCTACTTTCAAGAAGGAATGGAGTCTAGTCTCGTGGAAATGCACGAGAGATCTCTTGGTTCTCATAATCAACACGGCCCAGAGATTAGCAGACGCCCTTTTAGTGAGGATACAGGCAGCGGAGAGTGCACTTAAATCTACGACCCAGAATACCGCATTTAAAGCTAAACTGGCGGAAATAAACAATGAGATTGCTGAAAACAAAGAGTATCTACTCAAATTGAAGATCAACAAACTTCAGAAGGACATTCAGAAGTTTGATAAAGAGAAGATCTTTCCCTACTTGAGAGCAGACTTTCAGGCAAATAAGAATAGCTACTCATCTGATGAGAGTCCCGACAATTCGAGAAGGGGGTCAACGAGCAGTGACTCGAGTTCCAATAGCTGGGGAGGGAACCAACAGAAAAGGAACTATCAATCTCCTTACCCTGTTTACAACAACGCCCCAGTCTATACGGGTCCACCACAACCTCCTTTTTGGCAGTTCCCTATGTTTCCACACGGCCAGCCCCAATTCTATCCCCCTGGCAACCCTCCTTTTTTAGACAGAGGTTGGGGCAGAGGAAGAGGTCGAAAAAGAGGGCCAACCAAAGGAGTTCAGTGGCAGGACCAGGAACAATTCCAGTCAGCACCCAGGGGCAGAAACAGAGGGAAAAAGAATTAGTGGTGAACCTGTCAGACAGACCCTTGAGCCGCTTGGAGGAGGAAGTCCTCGAGAAAGGACTCGGTTATGTCCCCACACCGAGAACTGACAATTTCAGGGACAATTGTGAAATTCACGAATTCCTTAGAAAAATACGTCTCAAGGCATTCTTTCAAGACCAACCTGCCACTGAGTCCATGGACACGGGGTTGCGTAATCCATCCAGATTCACCCCCACTAACAACATGGTGCCCCCCGAAGTACTCACATTTGAGAAAGCTGTGCTTCGTGACTTGGGGTCAATTCCCTCTAGGGGATTTTATCACAATATGTCCAATGCGGAGTTGACAGCAGCTAACACCCTAGCCAATGATAGTAGCATTATTATCAAACAGGCAGACAAGGGAGGAGCGACGGTGATACAGAACGTCACTGACTATGACCAAGAGTGTAGACGCCAACTTAATAACACCAAGTACTACACCCCTATCTCCGTTGACCCCACACCTAGGCTTACCACCAGGATCGCGACCATCACTTTTGAAGCTGAGAGCAATGGATGGATCAGCAAAAAGGAAGCTGAATTCCTCAATACCAGGGAGCCTAGGACCCCGTACTTTTACACTTTACCTAAGATACATAAGGGCACAACACCAGTCCCGGGACGACCTATTGTATCGGGTATAGGTTCACTCCTGGAACCACTCTCTAGATTTGTTGATCACTTCTTACAGCCTCTGGTTAAGAAAACTCCATCTTACATCCGTGACACTACGGACATCTTACAAATCATAGAGGAGACACATGACACGAGCAATATCGACCTCCTGGTCACGTTGGATGTGGAGGCACTGTACACGAATATCCCCCAACGTGCTACCTTGGTAGCAATCGAGGATGCCCTCATGAAAGAGGAATGGACATCACCTACCCCTATTCCCTTTGTGATGGAGTGCGCCACACTGGCTTTAACTGAAAACTACTTTGAGTATAATTCACAGCTATTCCACCAATCACAGGGTACATCGATGGGGAGCACCTTCGCCCCTAGTGTGGCCTGTATTTACATGGCCAGCTTTGAGGAGGAAGTCATCAGGCACCCCAGTAATCCCTTTATCACTAATCTAACTCTGTGGAGGCGTTTTATTGATGACATTTTGATCTTCTGGAAGGGGGACCAGCAGACATGCCTAGCATTTTGTGATTGGATCAATACCCAGAACCCTTTCCTGAAGTTTACACACACTATCTCTGTCTCTAATGTACCCTTCTTGGATCTCATTGTCACACTAGGGGACACAGGCCTGAGCACCACGCTTTACAAAAAACCTACTGATAGGAATAGTTTACTCTTATACAGTAGCCATCACCCCAAGGCCCTTAGGGATAATTTGCCCTTTGGGCAATTCCTCCGTCTGAGGAGGAACTGTTCTAACACCAATGACTACTTAATTGAAGCTGACCAGTTGAGTAAAAACCTTAGGCAAAGAGGCTACCCTGAGCGCCAAGTTAAGAACTCATTGAAAAGGGCTCGCAATAACCCGCGAGAAGTTCTACTACAAACTAACAATAAGGAGAAGACAGAAACTTTAACCTGTGTCACATCTTTTACTCCCAATTCCACTACCATCAAGGGTATAATCAAGAAACATTGGGGAATACTCAATGCAGGTGACCTCACTATTCCGCCCCCTCGCTTTGCATTCAAGCGCACACAAAATCTGAAAGATATTCTTATCAACACGAGGCCCAGACAGACTCACCACCACGACCAAAACACTCTCTGGGGTCTCCCCCCTGTGAGAGGACACTACCCCTGTGGATCCTGTGCTGTATGCCATCAAACTTCTGTGACTAAAGAGGTGGTTTTTTCTGACTCATTCACATGGAGGCTACAACGGCATACCAATTGCAACACGCTGCAGTGTATTTATTTAATTACCTGCCCCTGTGAACAGAGATATATAGGCATGACCATGCGATCTGTAAAAACACGCATAACTGAGCACAAGAGCAATGTGAGATGTCAGAGAGTCACCACTAAATTGTACACCCACTGCAAAGAAAACAACCACACACCAGACTCTCTCAGATGGATAATCCTGGAGGCACATCCTAGGATTACACAGAGAGCACTGTTCAAGATCGAACAGCGTTGGGTGCATCGCCTTAAGACAGACCGAGAAGGCTTAAATGATCAGATCCCGTGGGCAGCACTTATGGACAGATAAAGCAGTCTTCCACGGCTCTTAGCAGCTTACACTCTCCATGTCTCCACCTGATTACCCCCATTTCCAGAGGGTCCCTTAGATTACAGTGTATAAAGACACCATTCTATGGTGGCCACTGTAGTTGACACCCTATGTGGGATTCCAGCCATAACAACCACACTCGTTTTCTTAGGTTGACTTAGTCCTGTGTGTACATAGACACCTTTCCAAGATGGCCGCTGCAATTGACACCCTATGTGGTACAACGGCCATGCTTGTCTCTTTTTATCACCAGATTTGTTTTTCAAGGGTTACGTATACTTATATGAACTTAGACACCATTCCAAGATGGCCCCCATTGTCCGACACTCTCATGCGAGGCGGTATCCTCACTCACGCTTTCCACACACTTCCGGGTAGTAGACACGCCCTCCGCGATACGCCCTCCGCTTAACGATTCAGCCGGTATATCTGTTCTGGCACTACACCGGCCATCAGCATTCCCGGGTCGAGTGGCGCGAGGGTAGGTTGATAGCACTTCCTGCAACAACCTCAAAGTAAGTAGAACGGCGATTTGACTGCACGCGCTGAGGCTACTGACTGGTCAGGTGAGTGGTGTGTTTGCGCTTTCTGCCTTGATGGGGATATCTGTTGGTGTTCTTACTTCCGCCGCCAAACTGACAATACATGATTTGGACACTTTGTTGTCAGTGCCTGCTCCGCTTTAGATCCTGTCACAATATCTCGCTAGTGAGTAACACGGGACAGACACAACGGGCGCAATTACGCGTCTCACTCGATACTGGGCAGAGCTGGTGGTTCCTTGACACTTTGCCGATTAAACACTGACGGCAGACCCGGATTTGCCCCTGATTCTCTGAGTGGTACGAGCGAGTGTGAATTGGTGCCTTTAGTCTACGGTCACGCGGTTTCTACTGGCTGATACCCTGACCGACCTTGGCATTGACAATTATTGTGACTTCCTCTTTATTTGTTTTTAAGTTTGCTCAGTGGTGCTATCCAACCATCTGATTACCTCCAGCGGGCTGGGACTCGCATCACAGCAGCTCATACAACTGGACCACACATGGGCATCAGAGTTGATGTGTGGATTTGCCCTTAATAATTGTCGGTACAGTTGTTGTCACCCCATGTATCATTTTATCTTTACTAGGACACCTGAGTCTTGGTGTCCAGGTGGCGCCACGGCCACGGATAGGAGTATGGTACCAAACCATATTAGGTGAGTGTCCGTTGAGTTTCACTTTGAGCCTCTAGAACACCCTAGTCACTTTATCCTAGTATCGATTGGGACAACATGTGAATTACAGTCTTCTGTTTTAATTTTTATTGGTTTTTAATTTCACTATTTGTAGGTCTATCACCACTTACTGTATGGAGTCACTGACACTTGGTGTATATAGACGTCATGCTAGACCACATAGTCAATAAGGGGGTTTATATCACCCTGTGAATTAGACGTTGTATTATAGCCACTTTTGACATTGCCTTTGCTAGGGATGCCTTGCTCATGATCCTCTCTCTTTTTAGGTTTCCCTAGGCAGATGGCGAGACCGTTCCCTTACAACAGGTAGTAGGTAACAGTTGTACTTGCCACCAAGTGTAGATTATTGACAGCTTTTAGGTCCTGAGGAATTGCCACGGATCACTAGGACCAACAGGCAAGAAACATGTCGACCAGCGCAGATGAGCATAGCCAAACTGAATCTTAACATCAGTTAGCTGCCATTCTGTTTCCACACAATTTTTATTCAGGTAGAGAGCCATCCCCAATAAAATTATTTTTGGACTCTCTAACTTGTTTTAATTCACTTACCTGCACTCACATCTACACCACTAGGTCCCTCTCACACACACTGCATCATACGGCCAGGAACTGAAGATCTCCGCCAAAGAGCCCCTTTTAGGGTGCCCGTCGGGCATTGCAGCGCCGGCCCGACGAGGAGCAGGTCCATATGATGAAGC
This sequence comes from Triturus cristatus, assembly GCF_964204655.1. NCBI lineage: Eukaryota > Metazoa > Chordata > Amphibia > Caudata > Salamandridae > Triturus > Triturus cristatus. The sequence goes on along the minus strand of NC_140592.1, from coordinate 503,120,030 downwards.
ATGACACCTAGCTTGCTGGGTGTGTGAGGACCCTAGTTCCGAATAGAGGTATTCCTCTGTTGCACGGTCTCTTCTTTTCTTTGGCACCCCCCCGCCTTTCTTTGAGGAACTGCATACCCTCTTCTACACACATGACTAAACTGGGCATGTATGCTGGACCTCCTTGAATAAAAGCCCAACAGTCCCTCTCTTGTTTACATAGTTTGTGTCGTATAGTCAGTGCTTAATTTGTGCTGGTGCTTTCCGGTGCTTAGCACCGGCACTTATTTATTAGAGCCGGGTCTACAGCTGAGTGCCAACTCACATTAACCACTGCATGACACGAAATGACTGCAGTATTCCCACTCTTTCTCCCGAGTCCCTGGTGATGAGTGCTGCTGAGGCAGTGCCCTGCTTCAAATATTTGTTATGTTTGGAGTTGCGGTGGGGGCAGGAGACCTTGGCTGATGGATCGGATTTTCACCGGATGCATAGACTTAACAGTGCACATGGAATTCCATGATCAGTGGAGTTTGGAGAGACTCGTTGTATGGCATTTGTAAGGTACATTAAACTGCAAATATTTTTATTGTTAACACTGGGGCTTAATTGTTTGCATTAGCATTGTGGAATGTCAAAAGAATCAAGATGCTGTAACTTACGAAAAGGTGTTTCCTGGCATAATTAGGCCTGTGACTGGAAGGCAGCACGCCTGCTTGGAACAGCAGTTTATGGGTGTATATTTTAAGATAAAAGACAGTGCCTACAATAAATGCATACCAATTTGACACTGGTTTGGCAGGATTTGGTACTGTGGGGCTGCGGCATCTGCCGCAGCGTGCGCAACCTTTTTTTAAATTCCACGCCCTGCACACAACACAAGTCACGACGCACCAGCACCGCCTAACTCAAACGCCATGTTGCTTTATGCAAATCTGAAGAAGGAAGGTTTAAATCAGCAGTTCTCATCCAAATTCATCGTGTCTGCTGGATCTGAGCTTTGGTGAGTGGTGCTGTTTCCATTTTAAACATGTGTATTATTCTATTCACTAAATCTTGCACAGATTGATCTGAAAAGGAGGTGCTGTGCTTCACGGTTCTAAATCCCAGCTTCTTGAACATTCCAATTCCCACAGATAAATCGGCAGTGCGAGTGTCACGCTGGTTTTCTGAGAATTGTATTGTAAAAATATCAGCCATGCAAGTGCAACAGAGTCTTTCATTACCTGTCACAAGTGTGGGGCTCTCATCTATCCCACTCATGTAGTCCATGGAATCGGTTTCTCTGTCCCTGGGCACAGCTTTTTTGGGGGGGAAATTGGCGTTCAGCAATTCCTCTGCTGACTGAGTGTGCCGTGGCCAGTACGTGCTTTCACAGGCAATACCATGAATTACTAATGATTATAATATGCTGTGCTAGAAGCCAGGATTTGGGTTTTTGATGCTAGAAGTGCTGTCGTGATGATGGTAGGAATAATAACACTTATGTAGCACACAGTAGCATTTGTCTGGTCTCTAGGCCCTGATAACTATATTAATACTCATCCCACTTATGTAGCATACAATTCCATTTTTGTATGTTTATTCGTGTCAGGCTGTGGGTGGGATCAAATTTCTCTGCCACCTCCTGAAGTAAGTGTGGACTGTTCACTAGCCTCTTTTCTTGCTAATCACAGAGCCCTGTTTGTGCCTGGTTGCTGGTGTTTTTTTCCTTCACCAGAGGTTTTTAAACCAAACATATCTTGTCCCCAGCACCAAACAACGCACCAGGGTAGAGCAGTGGTTGAAGGGGGGAATCTGAGGGGCACCACTTACCCATACTTTTAACATTTTAGACGAACAGTTCCCCTACTTTTTCTCAAAAGACAATCGTCCTGGGACGGTTAGAGAGAGTAGGCATCTCCAACCCAAATGAAATGTTTACAGCTGCAGTTCAACGTATGCTTTTCACTCAACCTACCCCCACCCACCACCTCCTCAGCTTGCTTAGTCGTCCATGTACTCCCTCTGAATCTCAGTGTGGCGTGCCCTTTCATAACTACGTACCAACACATAACCAAGCACTTCTTTCCTGCAGGGACTGGAATTGGAATAGTAAGTTAGCCTGGTTCATAAAGTTAGTCTGGTTTTTTATTGAAATATCTAAATTGTTAATAAAAAAAATAATGTGGTGATAATTAGGGTATGTAAACAGCGTAAGAGCAGGTCGAGTTTATTGTAGTGGATATTTTTGGCACTGATATTTGAATGGTATATATTTTTGGTGCCTCAGTTAAGGCAGGGAACCCTGTTAGCTGTGTTGCCCCGGTGTAACGTTCGCCTGCGTCATAATGTTGAGTATCGCATTTTGACCTCCCTGACAACTTGCATTCATATTGAGAAGGACAACTGTCCTTCAAATCTCAAAGCAAGGAGGTAAATGCAAATCCCAGAAGAAAACGTCACCATGGTGAAATAAGACCACATAACATGACCCAATGCATTGTTAAAAACTCCTGTTGTCTACACAGTTGCCCTTGAGACTGCTTCTTTTTCTTTCTACATGCACACCCCCCTCCTCTCTTTCTTACAGCATCACGTTCATGGGAAGTATGTCATGTTGTGATACTGTGTTTAACAAGTAAAGCATAAGTTACACGCCTAAACTGTGACCGACACTCCTTCAGTGGGAAGATAGCTCAGTGATATATGTTCTAGCTGTTGAGAAGCGTGTATATATTTGTGTGTGTAATCTGCAAGCATCCCACTTAGTCATTCATCCTTCTGAAGTAGATGCACTGAAGTAACACCTAGTATTTACAGTGCTTTAAAGTGACAGTGCCCACAGTTAGCAAGCAAATTACCACATTATATGGTTCTAATTTTTAATTCGGCCATATAACACTATATGAAGTAAATTGTCTAGGCACAGATGTTATTCACTTTTTTGCTTCAGAGTCGGAAGACACCCTTTCAGAAAGTCAGGTCAGGGATTACATCTGCCAGTGCCAGTTGAGGATGTGGGTGGAGCCATTAGAGTAAGTGGGCGGAGCCAATGGAAGAAGTGGGTGGAGCCGGGGAACGTGGGTGTGGCCTCTGACAAACCTTTGAGCACCTGGACTTCATATTTTACAAATTAAGTACTGAGTATAGTGTGTCGTGTTTTAGAGTTTAGGGTATTGCAGTTGTGCTTGTGTAGTGTAGGAGGTCATGCTGGGGGTAGTGTTTTAGGGTTTAGGGTCGGGCAGTGGTATTTGGGTAGTGTAGGAGGTCGTGCTGGGGTGGTGTTTTAGGGTTTAGAGTAGTGCAGTGGTGTTTGTGTAGTGTAGGGAGTAGTGTTTTATGGTTTAGTGTAGTGCAGTAGTGTTTGTGAAGTGTAGGGGGTCATGCTGGGGATAGTGTTTTAGGGTTTAGAGTAGTGCAGTGGTGGCTGTGTAATGTAGGGGGTAGTGTTTTAGGGTTTAGGGTAGTGCAGAGGTGTTTTGGTAGTGTAGGGGTTCATGCTGGGGGTAGTGTTTTAGGGTTTAGGATAGTGCAGTGGTGTTTGGGAAGTGTAGGGTGTTGTGCCGGGGTTAGTGTTTTAGGGTTTAGAGTAGTGCAGTGGTGTTTGGGTAGTGTAGGGGGTCGTGCAGGGCATAGATTTAGGGTATTGGGTAGTGCAGTGGTGTTTGTGTAGTGCAGGGGGTAGTGCTGATGGTAGTGTTTTAGGGTTTAGGGTAGTGCAGTGGTGTTTGTGTAGTGTAGGGGGTAGTGCTGGGGGTAGTGTTTTAGTTTTTAGGGCAGTGCTGTTTGTGTAGTGTAGGGGGTCGTGTCTTACGGTTTAGGGTAGTACAGTGGTGTTTGGGCAGTGTAGGGGGTTGTGTTTTAGGGCTGAGGGTTGTGCAGTGGTGTTTGGGTAGTGTGTGGGCTCGTGCTGGGGGTAGATTTAGGGTTTAAGGTAGGCCAGTGGTGTTCGGGTACTGTAGGGGGTCATGCTGGGTGTAGTGTTTTAGGGTTTAGGGTAGCGCAGTGGTGTTTGGGTAGTGTAGAGGGTCGTGCTAGGTGTAGTGTTTTAGAGTGTAGGGTAGCACAGTGGTGTTTGGGTAGTGTAGGGGGTCGTGCTGGGTGTAGTATTTTAGGGTTTATGGTAGCGCGGTGGTGTTTGAGTAGTATAGGGGATCGTGCTGGGGGTAGGGTTTTAGGGTTTAGGGTAGCGCAGTGGTGTTTGTGTAATGTAGGGGGTCGTGCTGGGGTAGTATTTTAGGGTTTATGGTAGCGCGGTGGTGTTTGAGTAGTATAGGGGATCGTGCTGGGGGTAGGGTTTTAGGGTTTAGGGTAGCGCAGTGGTGTTTGTGTAGTGTAGGGGGTCGTGCTGGGGGTAATGTTTTAGGGTTTATTGTAGTGCAGTGGTGACCGTGTAGGGGTAGTGTTTTAGGGTTTAGGGTAGTGCAGTGGTGTTTGTGTAGTGTAGGGTGTCGTGATTTAGGGTTTAGGGTAGTGCAATGGAGTTTGGTAGTGTAGGGGATCGTGCTGGTGGTAGATTTAGGATTTGGATAGTGCAGTGGTGTTTGTGTAGTGTAGGGGGTAGTGCTGGGGGTGGTGTTTTAGGGTTTAGGGTAGTGCAATGCTGATTGTGTAGTATAGGCGGTCGTTTTTTAGGGTTTAGGGTAGTGGAGTGGTGTCTGTTTAGTGTAGGGGTTGTGTTTTAGGGTTGAGAGTAGTGCAGTGGTTTTTGGGTAGTGTAGGGGGTCGTACTTGGGGTAGATTTAGGGTTTAAGGTAGTGCAGTGGTGTTCGGGTACTGTAGGGGGTCATGCTGAGGGTAGTGTTTTAGGATTTAGGGTAGAGCAGTGGTGTTGGGTAGTGTAGAGGGTCCTGCTGGGGGTAAATTTTAGGGTTTAGGTTAGCGCAGTGGTGTTTGGGTAGTGTAGGGGGTCGTGCTGGGGGTTGTGTTTTAGGGTTTAGAGTAGCGCAGTGGTGTTTATGTAGTGTAGGGGGTCGTTCTGGGGTAGTGTTATACGGTTTAGGGTAGCGCAGTGGTGTTTGTGTAGTGTATGGGGTCGTGCTGGGGGTTGAGTTTTAGGGTTTATGGTAGCGTAGTTGTGTTTGTGTAGTGTAGGGGGTCCTGCTGGGGGTAGTGTTTTAAGGTTTAGGGTAGAGCAGTGGTGTTTGGGTATTGTAGGGGGTCGAGCTGGGGGTAGTGTTTTAGGGTTTAGGGTATCACAGTGGTGTTTGGGATTGAGGGGGTCCTCCTGTGGGTAGTGTTTTAGGGTTTAAGGTAGCACAGTGGTGTTAGGGTAGTGTAGGGGGTCATGCTGGGAGTAGTGTTTTAAGGTTTAGGGTAGCGCAGTGGTGTTTGTGTAGTGTTGAGTGTAGTGCTGTGGGTAGTGTTTTAGGGTTTAGGGTAGCGCAGTGGTGTTTGTGTAGTGTTGGGGGTAGTGTTTTAGGGTTTAAAGTATTGCAGTGGTGTTTGTGTAGTGTAGGGGTTCATGCTGGGGATAGTGTTTTAAATTTTAGGGTAGTGCAGTTGTGTTTTTGTAGTGTAGGGTTCATGTTTTAGGGTTTAGGGTAGTGCAGTTGTGTTTAGGTAGTATAGGGGGTCCGTGTTTTAGGGTTTAGGGTAGTACAGTGGTGTTTGGGTAGTGTAGTGGGTCATGCTGGTCATAGTGTTTTAGGGTTTAGGGTAGTGCAGTGGTGTTTGTGTAGTGTAGGGGGTGGTGTTTTAGGGTTTAGGGTAGTGCAGTGGTGATTGTATAGTGTAGGGGGCCATGCTGGGGTAGTGTAGTGCAGTGGTGTTTGTGTAGTATAGTCAGTGCTTAATTTGTGCTGGTGCTTTCCGGTGCTTAGCACCGGCACCTATTTATTAGAGCCGGGTCTACAGCTGAGTGCCAACTCACATCAACCACTGCATGACACGAAATGACTGCAGTATTCCCACTCTTTCTCCCGAGTCCCTGGTGATGAGTGCTGCTGAGGCAGTGCCCTGCTTCAAATATTTGTTATGTTTGGAGTTGCGGTGGGGGCAGGAGACCTTGGCTGATGGATCGGATTTCACCGGATGCATAGATTTAACAGTGCACATGGAATTCCATGATCAGTGGAGTTTGGAGAGACTCGTTGTATGGCATTTGTAAGGTACATTAAACTGCAAATATTTTTATTGTTAACACTGGGGCTTAATTGTTTGCATTAGCATTGTGGAATGTCAAAAGAATCAAGATGCTGTAGCTTACGAAAAGGTGTTTCCTGGCATAATTAGGCCTGTGACTGGAAGGCAGCACACCTGCTTGGAACAGCAGTTTATGGGTGTATATTTTAAGATAAAAGACAGTGCCTACAATAAATGCATACCAATTTGACACTGGTTTGGCAGGATTTGGTACTGTGGGGCTGCGGCATCTGCCGCAGCGTGCGCAACCTTTTTTTAAATTCCACGCCCTGCACACACGCACAAGTCACGACGCACCAGCACCGCCTAACTCAAACGCCATGTTGCTTTATGCAAATCTGAAGAAGGAAGGTTTAAATCTGCAGTTCTCATCCAAATTCATCGTGTCTGCTGGATCTGAGCTTTGGTGAGTGGTGCTGTTTCCATTTTAAACATGTGTTTTATTCTATTCACTAAATCTTGCACAGATTGATCTGAAAAGGAGGTGCTGTGCTTCACGGTTCTAAATCCCAGCTTCTTGAACATTCCAATTCCCACAGATAAATCGGCAGTGCGAGTGTCACGCTGGTTTTCTGAGAATTGTATTGTAAAAATATCAGCCATGCAAGTGCAACAGAGTCTTTCATTACCTGTCACAAGTGTGGGGCTCTCATCTATCCCACTCATGTAGTCCATGGAATCGGTTTCTCTGTCCCTGGGCACAGCTTTTTTGGGGGGGAAATTGGCGTTCAGCAATTCCTCTGCTGACTGAGTGTGCCGTGGCCAGTACGTGCTTTCACAGGCAATACCATGAATTACTAATGATTATAATATGCTGTGCTAGAAGCCAGGATTTGGGTTTTTGATGCTAGAAGTGCTGTCGTGATGATGGTAGGAATAATAACACTTATGTAGCACACAGTAGCATTTGTCTGGTCTCTAGGCCCTGATAACTATATTAATACTCATCCCACTTATGTAGCATACAATTCCATTTTTGTATGTTTATTCGTGTCAGGCTGTGGGTGGGATCAAATTTCTCTGCCACCTCCTGAAGTAAGTGTGGACTGTTCACTAGCCTCTTTTCTTGCTAATCACAGAGCCCTGTTTGTGCCTGGTTGCTGGTGTTTTTTTCCTTCACCAGAGGTTTTTAAACCAAACATATCTTGTCCCCAGCACCAAACAACGCACCAGGGTAGAGCAGTGGTTGAAGGGGGGAATCTGAGGGGCACCACTTACCCATACTTTTAACATTTTAGACGAACAGTTCCCCTACTTTTTCTCAAAAGACAATCGTCCTGGGACGGTTAGAGAGAGTAGGCATCTCCAACCCAAATGAAATGTTTACAGCTGCAGTTCAACGTATGCTTTTCACTCAACCTACCCCCACCCACCACCTCCTCAGCTTGCTTAGTCGTCCATGTACTCCCTCTGAATCTCAGTGTGGCGTGCCCTTTCATAACTACGTACCAACACATAACCAAGCACTTCTTTCCTGCAGGGACTGGAATTGGAATAGTAAGTTAGCCTGGTTCATAAAGTTAGTCTGGTTTTTTATTGAAATATCTAAATTGTTAATAAAAAAAATAATGTGGTGATAATTAGGGTATGTAAACAGCGTAAGAGCAGGTCGAGTTTATTGTAGTGGATATTTTTGGCACTGATATTTGAATGGTATATATTTTTGGTGCCTCAGTTAAGGCAGGGAACCCTGTTAGCTGTGTTGCCCCGGTGTAACGTTCGCCTGCGTCATAATGTTGAGTATCGCATTTTGACCTCCCTGACAACTTGCATTCATATTGAGAAGGACAACTGTCCTTCAAATCTCAAAGCAAGGAGGTAAATGCAAATCCCAGAAGAAAACGTCACCATGGTGAAATAAGACCACATAACATGACCCAATGCATTGTTAAAAACTCCTGTTGTCTACACAGTTGCCCTTGAGACTGCTTCTTTTTCTTTCTAAATGCACACCCCCCTCCTCTCTTTCTTACAGCATCACGTTCATGGGAAGTATGTCATGTTGTGATACTGTGTTTAACAAGTAAAGCATAAGTTACACGCCTGAACTGTGACCGACACTCCTTCCGTGGGAAGATAGCTCAGTGATATATGTTCTAGCTGTTGAGAGGGGTGTATATATTTGTGTGTGTAATCTGCAAGCTTCCCACTTAGTCATTCATCCTTCTGAAGTAGATGCACTGAAGTAACACCTAGTATTTACAGTGCTTTAAAGTGACAGTGCCCACAGTTAGCAAGCACTCTAAAAGCAAATTACCACATTATATGGTTCTAATTTTTAATTTGGCCATATAACACTATATGAAGTAAATTGTCTAGGCACAGATGTTATTCACTTTTTTGGCTTCAGAGCCGGAAGACACCCTTTCAGAAAGTCAGGTCAGGGATTACATCTGCCAGTGCCAGTTGAGGATGTGGGTGGAGCCATTAGAGTAAGTGGGCGGGGCCAATGGAGGAAGTGGGTGGAGCCAGGGAACGTGGGTTGGGCCTCCGACAAACCTTTGAGCACCTGGACTTCATATTTTACAAATTAAGTACTGAGTATAGTGTGTCGTGTTTTAGAGTTTAAGGTATTGCAGTTGTGCTTGTGTAGTGTAGGAGGTCATGCTGGGGGTAGTGTTTTAGGGTTTAGGGTCGAGCAGTGGTGTTTGGGTAGTGTAGGAGGTCGTGCTGGGGTGGTGTTTTAGGGTTTAGAGTAGTGCAGTGGTGTTTGTGTAGTGTAGGGAGTAGTGTTTTATGGTTTAGTGTAGTGCAGTAGTGTTTGTGAAGTGTAGGGGGTCATGCTGGGGATAGTGTTTTAGGGTTTAGAGTAGTGCAGTGGTGGCTGTGTAATGTAGGGGGTAGTGTTTTAGGGTTTAGGGTAGTGCAGAGGTGTTTTGGTAGTGTAGGGGGTCATGCTGGGGATAGTGTTTTAGGGTTTAGGATAGTGCAGTGGTGTTTGGGAAGTGTAGGGTGTTGTGCCGGGGTTAGTGTTTTAGGGTTTAGGGTAGTGCAGTGGTGTTTGGGTAGTGTAGGGTGTCATGCTGGGCATAGATTTAGGGTTTAGAGTAGTGCAGTGGTGTTTGGGTAGTGTAGGGGGTCGTGCAGGGCATAGATTTAGGGTATAGGGTAGTGCAGTGGTGTTTGTGTAGTGTAGGGGTAGTGCTGATGGTAGTGTTTTAGGGTTTAGGGTAGTGCAGTGGTGTTTGTGTAGTGTAGGGGGTAGTGCTGGGGGTAGTGTTTTAGTTTTTAGGGCAGTGCAGTGCTGTTTGTGTAGTGTAGGGGGTAGTGTCTTACGGTTTAGGGTAGTACAGTGGTGTTTGGGCAGTGTAGGGGGTTGTGTTTTAGGGCTGAGGGTTGTGCAGTGGTGTTTGGGTAGTGTATGGGCTCGTGCTGGGGGTAGATTTAGGGTTTAAGGTAGACCAGTGGTGTTCGGGTACTGTAGGGGGTCATGCTGGGTGTAGTGTTTTAGGGTTTAGGGTAGCACAGTGGTGTTTGGGTAGTGTAGAGGGTCGTGCTAGGTGTAGTGTTTTAGGGTGTAGGGTAGCACAGTGGTGTTTGGGTAGTGTAGGGGGTCGTGCTGGGTGTAGTATTTTAGGGTTTATGGTAGCACGGTGGTGTTTGAGTAGTGTAAGGGATCGTGCTGGGGGTAGGGTTTTAGGGTTTAGGGTAGCGCAGTGGTGTTTGTGTAATGTAGGGGGTCGTGCTGGGGTAGTGTTTTAGGGTTTAGGGTAGCGCAGTGGTGTTGGTGTAGTGTAGGGGGTCGTGCTGGGGGTAATGTTTTAGGGTTTATTGTAGTGCAGTGGTGACCGTGTAGTGTAGGGGTAGTGTTTTAGGGTTTAGGGTAGTGCAGTGGTGTTTGTGTAGTGTAGGGTGTCGTGATTTAGGGTTTAGGGTAGTGCAATGGAGTTTGGTAGTGTAGGGGATCGTGCTGGTGGTAGATTTAGGATTTGGATAGTGCAGTGGTGTTTGTGTAGTGTAGGGGGTGGTGCTGGGGGTGGTGTTTTAGGGTTTAGGGTAGTGCAGTGCAGATTGTGTAGTATAGGCGGTCGTTTTTTAGGGTTTAGGGTAGTGGAGTGGTGTTTGTTTAGTGTAGGGGTTGTGTTTTAGGGTTGAGAGTAGTGCAGTGGTTTTTGGGTAGTGTAGGGGGTCGTACTTAGGGTAGATTTAGGGTTTAAGGTAGTGCAGTGGTGTTCGGGTACTGTAGGGGGTCATGCTGGGGGTAGTGTTTTAGGATTTAGGGTAGAGCAGTGGTGTTGGGTAGTGTAGAGGGTCCTGCTGGGGGTAAATTTTAGGGTTCAGGTTAGCGCAGTGGTGTTTGGGTAGTGTAGGGGGTCGTGCTGGGGGTTGTGTTTTAGGGTTTAGAGTAGCGCAGTGGTGTTTATGTTGTGTAGGGGTCGTTCTGGGGTAGTGTTATACGGTTTAGGGTAGCGCAGTGGTGTTTGTGTAGTGTATGGGGTCGTGCTGGGGGTTGAGTTTTAGGGTTTAGGGTAGCGTAGTGGTGTTTGTGTAGTGTAGGGGGTCCTGCTGGGGGTAGTGTTTTAAGGTTTAGGGTAGAGCAGTGGTGTTTGGGTATTGTAGGGGGTCGAGCTGGGGGTAGTGTTTTATGGTTTAGGGTATCACAGTGGTGTTTGGGATTGAGGGGGTCCTCCTGAGGGTAGTGTTTTAGGGTTTAAGGTAGCACAGTGGTGTTTGGGTAGTGTAGGGGGTCATGCTGGGAGTAGTGTTTTAAGGTTTAGGGTAGCGCAGTGGTGTTTGTGTAGTGTTGAGTGTAGTGCTGTGGGTAGTGTTTTAGGGTAGCGCAGTGGTGTTTGTGTAGTGTAGGGGGTCATACTGGGGGTAGTGTTTTAGGGTTTAGCATAGTGCAGTGGTGATTGGTATTGTAGTGGGTCGTGCTGGGGGTAGATTTATGGTTTAGGGTAGTGCAGTGGTGTTTGTATAGTGTAGGGGGTCGTGCTGGGGGTAGTGTTTTAGGGTTTAGGGTAGTGCAGTGGTGTTTATGTAGTGTAGGGGGTTGTGTTTTAGGTTCAGGGTAGTGCAGTGGTGTTTGTGTAGTGTAGGGGGTCATGCTGGGTATAGTTTTTTAGGGTTCAGGGTAGTGCAGTGGTGTTTATGTAGTGTAGGGGGTAGTGTTTTAGGGGGTTAGGGTAGTGTTTTTGTGTTTGTGTAGTGTAGGGGGCCATGCTGGGGGTACTGTTTTAGGGTGTGGTGTAGTGCAGTGGTGTTTGTGTAGTATAGGGTGTTGTGTTTTAGGGTTTAGGGTAGTGCAGTTGTTTTTGGGTAGTGTAGGGGGTCATGCAGTGGGTAGTGTTTTAGGGTTTAGGGTAGTGCAGTGGTGTTTCGGTAGTGTAGGGGGTTGTGCTGGGGTAGTGTTTTAGAGTTTAGAGTAGTGCAGTGGTGTTTGTGTAGTGTAGGGGGTCATGCTGGGGACAGTGTTTTAGGGTTTAGGGTAGTGAGATGGTGGTTGTGTAGTATAGGGGGTAGTGCTGGGGGTAGTGTTTTAGTTTTTAGGGCAGTGCAGTGCTGTTTGTGTAGTGTAGGGGGTCGTGTCTTACGGTTTAGGGTAGTACAGTGGTGTTTGGGCAGTGTAGGGGGTTGTGTTTTAGGGCTGAGGGTTGTGCAGTGGTGTTTGGGTAGTGTATGGGGTCGTGCTGGGGGTAGATTTAGGGTTTAAGGTAGACCAGTGGTGTTCGGGTACTGTAGGGGGTCATGCTGGGTGTAGTGTTTTAGGGTTTAGGGTAGCGCAGTGGTGTTTGGGTAGTGTAGAGGGTCGTGCTAGGTGTAGTGTTTTAGGGTGTAGGGTAGCACAGTGGTGTTTGGGTAGTGTAGGGGTCGTGCTGGGTGTAGTATTTTAGGGTTTATGGTAGCGCAGTGGTGTTTGAGTAGTGTAGGGGATCGTGCTGGGGGTATGGTTTTAGGGTTTAGGGTAGCGCAGTGGTGTTTGTGTAATGTAGGGGGTCGTGCTGGGGTAGTGTTTTAGGGTTTAGGGTAGCGCAGTGGTGTTTGTGTAGTGTAGGGGGTCGTGTTGGGGATGGTGCTTTAGGGTTTAGGGTAGTGCAGTGGTGTTTGTGTAGTGTAGGGGGTCGTGCTGGGTGTAATGTTTTAGGGTTTATTGTAGTGCAGTGGTGACCGTGTAGTGTAGGGGTAGTGTTTTAGGGTTTAGGGTAGTGCAGTGGTGTTTGTGGAGTGTAGGGTGTCGTGTTTTAGGGTTTAGGGTAGTGCAATGGAGTTTGGTAGAGTAGGGGGTCGTGCTGGTGGTAGATTTAGGATTTGGGTAGTGCAGTGGTGTCTGTGTAGTGTAGGGGGTAGTGCTGGGGGTAGTGTTTTAGGGTTTAGGGTAGTGCAGTGCTGATTGTGTAGTATAGGCAGTCGTTTTTTAGGGTTTAGGGTAGTGGAGTGGTGTTTGGTTAGTGTAGGGGTTGTGTTTCAGGGTTGAGAGTAGTGCAGTGGTGTTTGGGTAGTGTAGGGGGTCGTGCTTGGGGTAGATTAAGGGTTTAAGATAGTGCAGTGGTGTTCGGGTACTGTAGGGGGTCATGCTGGGGGTAGTGTTTTAGGATTTAGGGTAGAGCAGTGGTGTTTGGGTAGTGTAGGGGGTCGTGCTGGGGGTTGTGTTTTAGGGTTTAGAGTAGCGCAGTGGTGTTTATGTAGTGTAGGGGGTCGTTCTGGGGTAGTGTTATACGGTTTAGGGTAGCGCAGTGGTGTTGGGTAGTGTAGAGGGTCCTGCTGGGGGTAATGTTTTAGGGTTTAGGTTAGCGCAGTGGTGTTTGTGTAGTGTAGGGGGTCTTGCTGGGGGTAGTGTTTGAAGGTTTAGGGTAGAGCAGTGGTGTTTGGGTATTGTAGGGGGTCGAGCTGGGAGTAGTGTTTTAGGGTTTAGGGTAGCACAGTGGTGTTTGGGATAGAGGGGGTCCTCCTGTGGGTAGTGTTTTAGGGTTTAAGGTAGCACAGTGGTGTTTGGGTAATGTAGGGGGTCATGCTGGGAGTAGTGTTTTAAGGTTTAGGGTAGCGCAGTGGTGTTTGTGTAGTGTTGAGTGTAGTGCTGTGGGTAGTGTTTTAGGGTTTAGGGTAGCGCAGTGGTGTTTGTGTAGTGTAGGGGGTCATACTGGGGTAGTGTTTTAGGGTTTAGCATAGTGCAGTGGTGTTTGGTATTGTAGTGGGTCGTGCTGGGGGTAGATTTATGGTTTAGGGTAGTGCAGTGGTGTTTGTATATTGTAGGGGGTCGTGCTGGGGGTAGTGTTTTAGGGTTTAGGGTAGTGCAGTGGTGTTTATGCAGTGTAGGGGGTTGTGTTTTAGGGTTTAGGGTAGTGCAGTGGTGTTTGTGTAGTGTAGGGGGTCATGCTGGGTATAGTGTTTTAAATTTTAGCGTAGTGCAGTGGTGTGTTTGTAGTGTAGGGGGTCCTGTTTCAGGGTTTAGGGTAGTGCAGTTGTGTTTGGGTAGTGTAGGGGACCGTGTTTTAGGGTTTAGGGTAGTGCAGTGGTGTTTGGGTAGTGTAGGGGGTCATCCTGGTGATAGTGTTTTAGGGTTTAGGGTAGTGCAGTGGTGTTTGTGTAGTGTAGGGGTAGTGTTTTAGGGGGTTAGGGTAGTGTAGTTGTGTTTGTGTAGTGTAGGGGGCCATGCTGGGGGTAGTGTTTTAGGGTTTGGAGTAGTGCAGTGGTGTTTGTGTAGTATAGGGTGTTGTGTTTTAGGGTTTAGGGTAGTGCAGTTGTTTTTGGGTAGTGTAGGGGGTCATGCTGTGGGTAGTGTTTTAGGGTTTAGGGTAGTGCAGTGGTGTTTGGGTAGTGTAGGGGGTCGTGCTGGGGTAGTGTTTTAGAGTTTAGAGTAGTGCAGTGGTGTTTGTGTAGTGTAGGGGGTCATGCTGGGGACAGTGTGTTAGGGTTTAGGGTAGTGAGGTGGTGGTTGTGTAGTGTAGGGGGTAGTGTTTTAGGGTTTAGGGTAGTGCAGCGGTCTTTGGGTAGTGTAGAGGGTCGTGCTAGGGGTGGTGTTTTAGGGTTTATGGTAGCGCAGTGGTGTTTGGGTAGTGTAAGGTGTCATGCTGGGTGTAGTATTTCAGGTTTTATGGTAGCGCAGTAGTGTTTGGGTAGTGTAGGGGGTCGTGCTTGGGGTAGGGTTTTAGGGTTTAGGGTAGCGCAGTGGTGTTTGTGTAATGTAGGGGGTCGTGCTGGGGGTAGTGTTTTAGGGTTTAGGTTAGCGCAGTGGTGTTTGGGTAGTGTACGTGGTCATGCTGGGGGTAGTATTTTAGGGTTTATGGTAGCGATGTGGTGTTTTGGTAGTGTAGGGGGTCTTCCTGGGGGTAGTGTTTTAGGGTTTAGGGTAGCGCAGTGGTGTTTGTGGAGTGTAGGGGGTCGTTCTGGGGTAGTGTTAAACGGTTTAGGGTAGCGCAGTGGTGTTTGTGTACTGTATGGGGTCGTGCTGGGGTAGTGTTTTAGGGTTTGGCATAGTGCAGTGGTGTTTGGTATTGTAGTGGGTCGTGCTGGGGGTAGATTTATGGTTTAGGGTAGTGCAGTGGTGTTTGTATATTGTAGGGGGTCGTGCTGGGGGTAGTGTTTTAGGGTTTAGGGTAGTGCAGTGGTGTTTATGCAGTGTAGGGGGTTGTGTTTTAGGGTTTAGGGTAGTGCAGAGGTGTTTGTGTAGTGTAGGGGGTCATGCTGGGTATAGTGTTTTAAATTTTAGCGTAGTGCAGTGGTGTGTTTGTAGTGTAGGGGGTCCTGTTTCAGGGTTTAGGGTAGTGTAGTTGTGTTTGGGTAGTGTAGGGGACCGTGTTTTAGGGTTTAGGGTAGTGCAGTGGTGTTTGGGTAGTGTAGGGGGTCATCCTGGTGATAGTGTTTTAGGGTTTAGGGTAGTGCAGTGGTGTTTGTGTAGTGTAGGGGTAGTGTTTTAGGGGGTTAGGGTAGTGTAGTTGTGTTTGTGTAGTGTAGGGGGCCATGCTGGGGGTAGTGTTTTAGAGTTTGGAGTAGTGCAGTGGTGTTTGTGTAGTATAGGGTGTTGTGTTTTAGGGTTTAGGGTAGTGCAGTTGTTTTTGGGTAGTGTAGGGGGTCATGCTGTGGGTAGTGTTTTAGGGTTTAGGGTAGTGCAGTGGTGTTTGGGTAGTGTAGGGGGTCGTGCTGGGGTAGTGTTTTAGAGTTTAGAGTAGTGCAGTGGTGTTTGTGTAGTGTAGGGGGTCATACTGGGGACAGTGTGTTAGGGTTTAGGGTAGTGAGGTGGTGGTTGTGTAGTGTAGGGGGTAGTGTTTTAGGGTTTAGGGTAGTGCAGTGGTGTTTTGGTAGTGTAGGGGGTCATGCTGGGGATATTGTTTAAGGGTTTAGGGTAGTGCAGTGGTGTTTGGGTAGTGTAGGGGGGTGTGCTGGGAGTAGGGTTTTAGGGTTTAGGGTAGTGCAGTGGTGTTTAGGTAGTGTAGGGGGTCATGTTGGGGGAAGTTTTTAAGGGTTTAGGGTAGTGCAGTGGTTATTGTGTAGTGTAGAGGGTCTTACTGGGATAGTGTTTTAGGGTTTAGAGTAGTGCAGTGGTGTTTGGGTAGTGTAGGGGGTCGTGCTGTGCGTAGATTTAGGGTATAGGGTTATGCAGTGGTGTTTGTGTAGTGTAGGGGGTAGTGCTGGGGGTAGTGTTTTAGGATTCAGGGTAGTGCAGTGGTGTTTGTGTAGTGTAGGAGGTAGGGCTGGGGCTAGTGTTTTAGGACTTAGGGTAGCGCCGTGCTGTTTGTGTAGTGTAGGGGGTCGTGTTTTACGGTTTAGGGCTGTGCAGTGGTGTTTCGGTAGTGTAGGGGCTTGTGTTTTAGGGTTGAGGGCAGTGCAGTGGTGTTTGGGTAGTGTACTGGGTAGTGCTGGGGTAGATTTAGGGTTTAGGGTAGTGCAGTGGTGTTCAGGTACTGTAGGGGGTCATGTTGGGGGTGGTGTTTTAGGAATTAGGGGAGCACAGTGGTGTTTGTGTAGTGTAGGGGGTTGTGTTTTAGGGTTTAGGGTAGTGCAGCGGTCTTTGGGTAGTGTAGAGGGTTGTGCTAGGGGTAGTGTTTTAGGGTTTATGGTAGCGTAGTGGTGTTTGGGTAGTGTAAGGGGTCATGCTGGGTGTAGTATTTAATGTTTTATGGTAGCGCTGTAGTGTTTGGGTAGTGTAGGGGGTCGTGCTGGGGGTAGGGTTTTAGGGTTTAGGGTAGCGCAGTGGTGTTTGTGTAATGTAGGGGGTCATGCTGGGGGTAGTGTTTTAGGATTTAGGTTAGCGCAGTGGTGTTTGGGTAGTGTACGTGGTCATGCTGGGGGTAGTATTTTAGGGTTTATGGTAGCGATGTGGTGTTTTGGTAGTGTAGGGGGTCTTCCTGGGGGTAGTGTTTTAGGGTTTAGGGTAGCGCAGTGGTGTTTTTGTAGTGTAGGGGGTCGTTCTGGGGTAGTGTTAAACGGTTTAGGGTAGCGCAGTGGTGTTTGTGTAGTGTATGGGGTCGTGCTGGGTGTTGTGTTTTAGGGTTTAGTGTAGTGTAGTGCTGTTTGTGTAGTGTAGGGGGTCTTGCTGGGGGTAGTGTTTTAAGGTTTAGGGTAGTGCAGTGGTGTTTGGGTATTGTAGGGGGTCAAGCTGGGGGTAGTGTTTTAGGGTTTTGGGTAGCACAGTGGTGTTTGGGTAGCGTAGGGGGTCCTCCTGGGGGTAGTGATTTAGGGTTTAGGGTAGCACAGTGGTGTTTGGGTAGTGTAGGGGATCATGCTGGGGGTAGTGTTTTAAGGTTTAGGGTAGCGCAGTGGTGTTTGTGTAGTGTTGAGTGTAGTGCTGTGGGTAGTGTTTTAGGGTTTGGAGTAGCGCAGTGTTGTTTGTGTAGTGTATAGGGTCATACTGGGGGTAGTGTTTTAGGGTTTAGCATAGTCCAGTGGTGTTTGGGTATTGTAGGGGGTCGTGCTGGGGGTAGATTTGCGGTTTAGGGTAGTGCAGTGGTGTTTGTATAGTGTAGGGGGTCATTCTTGGGGTAGTGTTTTAGGGTTTAGGATAGTGCAGTGGTGTTTGTGTAGTGTAGGGGGTTGTGTTTTAGGGTTTAGGGTAGTGCAGTGGTGTTTGTGTAGTGTAGGGGGTCATTCTTGGGGTAGTGTTTTAGGGTTTAGGATAGTGCAATGGTGTTTGTGTAGTGTAGGGGGTTTTGTTTTAGGGTTTAGGGTAGTGCAGTGGTGTTTGTGTAGTGTAGGGGGTCATGCTGGGGATAGTGTTTTAAATTTTAGGGTAGTGCAGTGGTGTTGTTGAAGTGTAGGGGGTCGTGTTTCAGGTTTTAGGGTAGTGCAGTTGTGTTTGGGTAGTGTAGGGGGGCCGTATTTTAGGGTTTAGGGTAGTGCAGTGGTGGTTGTGTAGTGTAGGGGGTAGCGTTTTAGGGGGTTAGGGTAGTGTAGTTGTGTTTGTGTAGTATAGGGTGTCGTGTTTTAGGGTTTAGGGTAGTGCAGTTGTTTTTGGGTAGTGTAGGGGATCATGCTGGGGGTAGTGTTTTAGGGTTTCGGGTAGTGCAGTGGTGTTTGGGTAGTGTAGGGGGTCGTGCTGGGGTAGTGTTTTAGGGTTTAGAGTAGTGCAGTGGTGTTTGTGTAGTGTTGGGGGTCATGCTGGGTATATTGTTTTAGGGTTTAGGGTAGTGCAGTGGTGGTTGTGTAGTGTAGGGGGTAGTGTTTTAGGGTTTAGGGTAGTGCAGTTGTGTTTTGGTAGTGTATGGAGTCATGCTGGGGATAGTGTTTGAGGGTTTACGATAGTGCAGTGGCGTTTGGGTAGTGTAGGGGGTAGTGCTGGGGGTAGTGTTTTAGGATTCAGGGTAGTGCAGTGGTGTTTGTGTAGTGTAGGAGGTAGGGCTGGGGCTAGTGTTTTAGGACTTAGGGTAGTGCCGTGCTGTTTGTGTAGTGTAGGGGGTCGTGTTTTACGGTTTAGGGCTGTGCAGTGGTGTTTCGGTAGTGTAGGGGCTTGTGTTTTAGGGTTGAGGGCAGTGCAGTGGTGTTTGGGTAGTGTACTGGGTAGTGCTGGGGTAGATTTAGGGTTTAGGGTAGTGCAGTGGTGTTCAGGTACTGTAGGGGGTCATGTTGGGGGTGGTGTTTTAGGGATTAGGGGAGCACAGTGGTGTTTGTGTAGTGTAGGGGGTTGTGTTTTAGGGTTTAGGGTAGTGCAGCGGTCTTTGGGTAGTGTAGAGGGTCGTGCTAGGGGTAGTGTTTTAGGGTTTATGGTAGCGTAGTGGTGTTTGGGTAGTGTAAGGGGTCATGCTGGGTGTAGTATTTAATGTTTTATGGTAGCGCTGTAGTGTTTGGGTAGTGTAGGGGGTCGTGCTGGGGGTAGGGTTTTAGGGTTTAGGGTAGCGCAGTGGTGTTTGTGTAATGTAGGGGGTCATGCTGGGGGTAGTGTTTTAGGATTTAGGTTAGCGCAGTGGTGTTTGGGTAGTGTACGTGGTCATGCTGGGGGTAGTATTTTAGGGTTTATGGTAGCGATGTGGTGTTTTGGTAGTGTAGGGGGTCTTCCTGGGGGTAGTGTTTTAGGGTTTAGGGTAGCGCAGTGGTGTTTTTGTAGTGTAGGGGGTCGTTCTGGGGTAGTGTTAAACGGTTTAGGGTAGCGCAGTGGTGTTTGTGTAGTGTATGGGGTCGTGCTGGGTGTTGTGTTTTAGGGTTTAGTGTAGTGTAGTGCTGTTTGTGTAGTGTAGGGGGTCTTGCTGGGGGTAGTGTTTTAAGGTTTAGGGTAGTGCAGTGGTGTTTGGGTATTGTAGGGGGTCAAGCTGGGGGTAGTGTTTTAGGGTTTTGGGTAGCACAGTGGTGTTTGGGTAGCGTAGGGGGTCCTCCTGGGGGTAGTGATTTAGGGTTTAGGGTAGCACAGTGGTGTTTGGGTAGTGTAGGGGATCATGCTGGGGGTAGTGTTTTAAGGTTTAGGGTAGCGCAGTGGTGTTTGTGTAGTGTTGAGTGTAGTGCTGTGGGTAGTGTTTTAGGGTTTGGAGTAGCGCAGTGTTGTTTGTGTAGTGTATAGGGTCATACTGGGGGTAGTGTTTTAGGGTTTAGCATAGTCCAGTGGTGTTTGGGTATTGTAGGGGGTCGTGCTGGGGGTAGATTTAGGGTTTAGGGTAGTGCAGTGGTGTTTGTATAGTGTAGGGGGTCATTCTTGGGGTAGTGTTTTAGGGTTTAGGATAGTGCAGTGGTGTTTGTGTAGTGTAGGGGGTTGTGTTTTAGGGTTTAGGGTAGTGCAGTGGTGTTTGTGTAGTGTAGGGGGTCATTCTTGGGGTAGTGTTTTAGGGTTTAGGATAGTGCAGTGGTGTTTGTGTAGTGTAGGGGGTTTTGTTTTAGGGTTTAGGGTAGTGCAGTGGTGTTTGTGTAGTGTAGGGGGTCATGCTGGGGATAGTGTTTTAAATTTTAGGGTAGTGCAGTGGTGTTGTTGAAGTGTAGGGGGTCGTGTTTCAGGTTTTAGGGTAGTGCAGTTGTGTTTGGGTAGTGTAGGGGGGCCGTATTTTAGGGTTTAGGGTAGTGCAGTGGTGGTTGTGTAGTGTAGGGGGTAGCGTTTTAGGGGGTTAGGGTAGTGTAGTTGTGTTTGTGTAGTATAGGGTGTCGTGTTTTAGGGTTTAGGGTAGTGCAGTTGTTTTTGGGTAGTGTAGGGGATCATGCTGGGGGTAGTGTTTTAGGGTTTCGGGTAGTGCAGTGGTGTTTGGGTAGTGTAGGGGGTCGTGCTGGGGTAGTGTTTTAGGGTTTAGAGTAGTGCAGTGGTGTTTGTGTAGTGTTGGGGGTCATGCTGGGTATATTGTTTTAGGGTTTAGGGTAGTGCAGTGGTGGTTGTGTAGTGTAGGGGGTAGTGTTTTAGGGTTTAGGGTAGTGCAGTTGTGTTTTGGTAGTGTATGGAGTCATGCTGGGGATAGTGTTTGAGGGTTTACGATAGTGCAGTGGCGTTTGGGTAGTGTAGGGGGTTGTGCTGGGGGTAGTGTTTTAGGGTTTAGGGTAGTGCAGTGGTGTTTGGGTAGTGTAGGGGGTCATGCGGGGGGAAGTTTTTAAGGGTTTAGGGTAGTGCAGTGGTTATTGTGTAGTGTAGTGTAGGGGGTCTTACTGGGGTAGTGTTTTAGGGTTTAGAGTTGTGCAGTGGTGTTTGGATGGTGTAGGGTGTCGTGCTGGGCGTAGATTTAGGGTATAGGGTTGTGCAGTGGTGTTTGTGTAGTGTAGGGGGTAGTGCTGGGGGTAGTGTTTTAGGGTTTAGGGTAGTGCAGTGGTGTTTGTGTAGTGTAGAAGGTAGTGTAGGGGGTTGTGTTTTACGGTTTAGGGTAGTGCTGTGCTGTTTGGGTAGTGTAGGGGGTTGTGTTTTAGGGTTGATTGTAGTGCGGTGGTGTTTGGGTAGTGTATGGGGTCGTGCTGGGATAGATTTAGGGTTTAGGGTAGTGTAGTGGTGTTCGGGTACTGTAGGGGGTCATGTTGGGGGTAGTGTTTTAGGGTTTAGGGTAGCACAGTGGTGTTTGGGTAGTGTAGAGGGTCGTGCTAGGGGTAGTGTTTTAGGGTTTAGGGTAGCGCAGTTGTGTTTGGGTAGTGTAAGGGGTCGTGCTGGGTGTAATATTTCCGGGTTTATGGGAGCGCAGTAGTGTTTGTGTAGTGTAGGGGGTTGTGCCGGGGGTAGTGTTTTAGGGTTTAGGGTAGCGCAGTGGTGTTTGGGTAATGTAGGGGGTCGTGCTGGGGGTAGTGTTGTAGGGTTTAGGGTAGCGCAGTGGTGTTTGTGTAGTGTAGGGGGTCGTGCTGGGGGTAGTGTTTTAGGATTTAGGTTAGCGCAGTGGTGTTTGGGTAGTGTACGGGGTCATGCTTGGGGTAGTATTTTAGGGTTTATGGTAGCGATGTGGTTTTTTGGTAGTATAGGGGGTCTTTCTGGGGGTAGTGTTTTAGGGTTTAGGGTAGCGCAGTGGTGTTTGTGTAGTGTAGGGGGTCGTTCTGGGGTAGTGTTAAACGGTTTAGGGTAGCGCAGTGGTGTTTGTATAGTATATGGGGTCGTGCTGGGTGTTGTGTTTTAGGGTTTAGTGTAGCGTAGTGCTGTTTGTGTAGTGTAGGGGGTCTTGCTGGAGGTAGTGTTTTAAGGTTTAGGGTAGTGCAGTGGTGTTTGGGTATTGTAGGTGGTCAAGCTGGGGGTAGTGTTTTAGGGTTTTGGGTAGCACAGTGGTGTTTGGGTAGCGTAGGGGGTCCTCCTGGGGGTAGTGTTTTAGGGTTTAGGGTAGCACAGTGGTGTTTGGGTAGTGTAGGGGATCATGCTGGGGGTAGTGTTTTAAGGTTTAGGGTAGCGCAGTGGTGTTTGTGTAGTGTTGAGTGTAGTGCTGTGGGTAGTGTTTTAGGGTTTAGAGTAGCGCAGTGTTGTTTGTGTAGTGTATAGGGTCATACTGGGGGTAGTGTTTTAGGGTTTAGCATAGTGCAGTGGCGTTTGCGTAGTGTAGGGGGTTGTGCTGGGGGTAGTGTTTTAGGGTTTAGGGTAGTGCAGTGGTGTTTGGATAGTGTAGGGGATCATGCTGGGGGTAGTGTTTTAGGGTTTCGGGTAGTGCAGTGGTGTTTGGGTAGTGTAGGGGGTCGTGCTGGGGTAGTGTTTTAGGGTTTAGAGTAGTGCAGTGGTGTTTGTGTAGTGTAGGGGGTCATGCTGGGTATATTGTTTTAGGGTTTAGGGTAGTGCAGTGGTGGTTGTGTAGTGTAGGAGGTAGTGTTTTAGGGTTTAGGGTAGTGCAGTGGTGTTTGTGTAGTGTAGGAGGTAGTGTAGGGGGTTGTGTTTTACGGTTTAGGGTAGTGCTGTGCTGTTTGGGTAGTGTAGGGGGTTGTGTTTTAGGTTTGAGGGTAGTGCTGTGGTGTTTGGGTAGTGTATGGGGTCGTGCTGGGATAGATTAAGGGTTTAGGGTAGTGTAGTGGTGTTCGGGTACTGTAGGGGGTCATGTTGGGGGTAGTGTTTTAGGGTTTAGGGTAGCACAGTGGTGTTTGGGTAGTGTAGAGGGTCGTGCTAGGGGGAAGTGTTTTAGGGTTTAGGGTAGCGCAGTTGTGTTTGGGTAGTGTAAGGGGTCGTGCTGGGTGTAATATTTCAGGGTTTATGGTAGCGCAGTAGTGTTTGTGTAGTGTAGGGGGTTGTGCCGGGGGTAGTGTTTAGGGTTTAGGGTAGCGCAGTGGTGTTTGGGTAATGTAGGGGGTCGTGCTGGGGGTAGTGTTGTAGGGTTTAGGGTAGCGCAGTGGTGTTTGTGTAGTGTAGGGGGTCATCCTGGGGGTAGTGTTTTAGGGTTTAGGGTAGCGCAGTGGTGTTTGGGTAGGGTAGGGTGTCGTGCTGGGGGTAGTGTTTTAAGGTTTAGGGTAGCGCAGTGGTGTTTGGGTAGTTTAGGGCGTTGTGCTGGGGGTAGTGTTTTAGGGTTTAGGGTAGCGCAGTGGTGTTTGTGTAGTGTAGGGGGTCGTTCTGGGGGTTGTGTTTTAGGGTTTAGTGTATCGTTGTGGTGTTTGTGTAGTGTACGGGGTCTTGCTGGGGGTAGTGTTTTAAGGTTTAGGGTAGCGCAGTGGTGTTTGGGTATTGTATGTGGTCGTGCTGGGGGTTGTGTTTTAGGGTTTTGTGTAGCGTAGTGGTGTTTGTGTAGTGTAGGGGGTCTTGCTGGGGGTAGTGTTTTAAGGTTTAGGGTAGCGCAGTGGTGTTTGGGTAGCGTAGGGGGTCCTCCTGGGGGTAGTGTTTTAGGGTTTAGGGTAGCACAGAGGTGTTTGGGTAGTGTAGGGGATCATGCTGGGGGTAGTGTTTTAAGGTTTAGGGTAGCGCAGTGGTGTTTGTGTAGTGTTGAATGTAGTGCTGTGGGTAGTGTTTTAGGGTTTAGGGTAGCGCAGTGGTGTTTGTGTAGTGTAGGGATTCATAGTGGGGGTAGTGTTTTAGGATTTAGCATAGTGCAGTGGTTTTTGGGTATTGTAGGGGGTCGTGCTGGGGGTAGATTTAGGGTTTAGGGTAGTGCAGTGGTGTTTGTATAGTGTAGGGGGTCATGCTGGGGGTAGTGTTTTAGGGTTTAGGGTAGTGCAGTGGTGTTTGTGTAGTGTAGGGGGTCATGCTGGGGATAGTGTTTTAAATTTTAGGGTAGTGCAGTGGTGTTTTTGTAGTGTAGGGGGTCGTGTTTCAGGGTTTAGGGTAGTGCAGTTGTGTTTGGGTAGTGTAGGAGGGCCGTGTTTTAGGGTTTAGGATAGCACAGTGGTGTTTGGGTAGTGTAGAGGGTCGTGCTAGGGGTAGTTTTTTAGGGTTTAGGGTAGTGCAGTTGTTTTTTGGTAGTGTAGGGGGTCATGCAGGAAGTAGGGTTTTAGGGTTCAGGAAAGTGCAGTGGTGTTTGGGTAGTGTAGGGGGTTGTGCTGGGAGTAGTGTTTTAGCGTTTAGGGTAGTGCAGTGGTGTTTGGGTAGTGTAGGGGGTCATGCTGGGGGAAGTTTTTAAGGGTTTAGGGTAGTGCAGTGGTTATTGTGTAGTGTAGAGGGTCTTACTGGGGGTAGTGTTTTAGGGTTTAGAGTAGTGCAGTGGTGTTTGGGTAGTGTAGGGGGTCATGCTGTGCGTAGATTTAGGGTATAGGGTTGAGCAGTGGTGTTTGTGTAGTGTAGGGGGTAGTGCTGGGGGTAGAGTTTTAGGATTTAGGATAGGGCAGTGGTGTTTGTGTAGTGTAGGAGGTAGGGCTGGGGCTAGTGTTTTAGGGTTTAGGGTAGTGCCGTGCTGTTTGTGTAGTGTAGGGGGTCGTATTTTAGGGTTTAGGGTTGTGCAGTGGTGTTTCGGTAGTGTAGGGGGTTGTGTTTTAGGGTTGAGGGTAGTGCAGTGGTGTATGGGTAGTGTACGGGGTCGTGCTGGGGTAGATTTAGGGTTTAGGGTAGTGCAGTGGTGTTCGGGTACTGTAGGGGGTCATGTTGGGGGTAGTGTTTTAGGGATTAGGGTATCACAGTGGTGTTTGTGTAGTGTAGTGTAGGGTGTTGTGTTTTAGGGTTTAGCGTAGTGCAGTGGTCTTTGGGTAGTGTAGAGGGTCGTGCTAGGGGTAGTGTTTTAGGGTTAAGGGTAGCGCAGTGGTGTTTGGGGAGTGTAAGGGGTCATGCTGGGTGTAGTATTTCAGGTTTTATGGTAGCGCAGTAGTGTTTGGGTAGTGTAGGGGGTCGTGCTGGGGGTAGGGTTTTAGGGTTTAGGGTAGCGCAGTGGTGTTTGAGTAATGTAGGGGGTCGTGCCTGTGGGGTAGTGTTTTAGGGTTTAGCTTAGCGCAGTGGTGTTTGGGTAGTGTAGGGGGTCATGATGGGGTAGTATTTTAGGGTTTTATGGTAGCGATGTGGTGTTTTGGTAGTGTAGGGGGTCGTGCTGGGGGGTAGTGTTTTAGGGTTTAGGTTAGCGCAGTGGTGTTTGTGTAGTGTATGGGGTCGTGCTGGGTGTTGTGTTTTAGGGTTTAGTGTAGCGTAGTGGTGTTTGTGTAGTGTAGGGGGTCTTGCTGGGGGTAGTGTTTTAAGGTTTAGGGTAGCGCAGTGGTGTTTGGGAATTGTAGGGGGTCAAGCTGGGGGTAGTGTTTTAGGGTTTAGGGTAGCACAGTGGTGTTTGGGTAGCGTAGGGGGTCCTCCTGGGGGTAGTATTTTAGGATTTAGGGTAGCACAGTGGTGTTTGGGTAGTGTAGGGGATCATGCTGGGGGTAGTGTTTTATGGTTTAGGGTAGCACAGTGGTGTTTGTGTAGTGTTGAGTGTAGTGCTGTGGGTAGTGTTTTAGGGTTTAGAGTAGCGCAGTGTTGTTTGTGTAGTGTAGGGGGTCATACTGGGGGTAGTGTTTTAGGGTTTAGCATAGTGAAGTGGTGTTTGGGTATTGTAGGGGGTCGTGCTGGGGGTAGATTTAGGGTTTAGGGTAGTGCAGTGGTGTTTGTATAGTGTAGGGGGTCATTCTTGCGGTAGCGTTTTAGGGTTTAGGGTAGTGCAGTGGTGTTTGTGTAGTGTAGGGGGTGGTGTTTTAGGGTTTAGGGTAGTGCAGTGGTGTTTGTGTAGTGTAGGGGGTCATGCTGGGGATAGTGTTTTAAATTTAAGGGTAGTGCAGTGGTGTTTTTGTAGTGTAGGGGGTCGTGTTTCAGGGTTTAGGGTAGTGCAGCTGTGTTTGGGTAGTGTAGGGGGGCATGTTTTAGGGTTTAGGGTAGTGCAGTGGTGGTTGTGTGGTGTAAGGGGTAGTGTTTTAGGGGGTTAGGGTAGTGTAGTTGTGTTTGTGTAGTATAGGGTGTCGTGTTTTAGGGTTTAGCGTAGTGCAGTGGTTTTTTGGTAATGTAGGGGATCATGCTGGGGTAGTGTTTTAGGGTTTAGTGTAGTGCAGCGGTGTTTGGGTAGTGTAGGGGGTCGTGCTGGGGTAGTGTTTTAGGGTTTAGAGTAGTGCAGTGGTGTTTGTGTAGTGTAGGGGGTCATACTGGGGATAGTGTTTAGGGTAGTGAGGTGGTGGTTGTGTAGTGTAGGGGGTAGTGTTTTAGGGTTTACGGTAGTGCATGTGGTGTTTTGGGAGTGTAGGGGGTCATGCTGGGTATATTGTTTTAGGGTTTAGGGTAGTGCAGTGGTGGTTGTGTAGTGTAGGGGGTAGTGTTTTAGGTTTAGGGTAGTGCAGTTGTGTTTTGGTAGTGTAGGGGGTCATGCTGGGGATAGTGTTTGAGGGTTTAGGATAGTGCAGTGGTGTTTGGGTAGTATAGGGGGTTGTGCTGGGGGTAGTGTTTTAGGGTTTAGGGTAGTGCAGTGGTGTTTGGGTAGTGTAGGCGGTCATGTGGGGGACGTTTTTAAGGGTTTAGGGTAGTGCAGTGGTTATTTTGTGGTGTAGGGGGTCTTACTGGGGTAGTGTTTTAGGGTTTAGAGTAGTGCAGTGGTGTTTGGATAATGTAGGGTGTCGTGTTGGGCGTAGATTTAGGGTATAGGGTTGTGCAGTGGTGTTTGTGTAGTGTAGGGGGTAGTGCTGGGGGTAGTGTTTTAGGGTTGAGGGTAGTGCAGTGGTGTTTGTGTAGTGTAGGAGGTAGTGCTTGGGCTAGTGTTTTAAGGTTTAGGGTAGTGCTGTGCTGTTTGTGTAGTGTAGGGGGTCGTGTTTTACGGTTTAGGGTAGTGCAGTGGTGTTTGGGTAGTGTAGGGGGTTGTGCTTTAGGGTTGAGGGTAGTGCAGTGGTGTTTGGGTAGTGTATGGGGTCGTGCTGGGGTAGATGTAGGGTTTAGGGTAGTGTAGTGGTGTTCGGGTACTGTAGGGGGTCATGTTGGGGGTAGTGTTTTAGGGTTTAGGGTAGAACAGTGGTGTTTGGGTAGTGTAGAGGGTCGTGCTAGGTGTAGTGTTTTAGGGTTTAGGGTAGCGAAGTTGTGTTTGGGTAGTGTAAGGGGTCGTGCTGGGTGTAATATTTCATGGTTTATGGTAGCTCAGTAGTGTTTGTGTAGTGTAGGGGGTTGTGCCGGGGGTAGTGTTTTAGGGTTTAGGGTAGCACAGTGGTGTTTGGGTAATGTAGGGGGTCGTGCTGGGGGTAGTGTTTTAGGGTTTAGGGTAGCGCAGTGGTGTTTGTGTAGTGTAGGGGGTCATTCTGGAGGTAGTGTTTTAGGGTTTAGGGTAGCGCAGTGGTGTTTGGGTAGTGTAGGGAGTCATGCTGGGGGTAGTGTTTTAAGGTTTAGGGTAGCGCAGTGGTGTTTGGGTAGTTTAGGGGGTTGTGCTGGGGGTAGTGCTTTAGGGTTCAGGGTAGCGCAGTGGTGTTTGTGTAGTGTAGGGGGTCGTTCTGGGAGTTGTGTTTTAGGGTTTAGTGTAGCGTTGTGGTGTTTGTGTAGTGTAGGGAGTCTTGCTGGGGGTAGTGTTTTAAGGTTTAGGGTAGCGCAGTGGTGTTTGGGTATTGTATGGGGTCGTGCTGGGGTTGTGTTTTAGGGTTTTGTGTAGCGTAGTGGTGTTTGTGTAGTGTAGGGGGTCTTGCTGGGGGTAGTGTTTTAAGGTTTAGGGTAGCGCAGTGGTGTTTGGGTAGCGTAGGGGGTCCTCCTGGGGGTAGTGTTTTAGGGTTTAGGGTAGCACAGTGGTGTTTGGGTAGTGTAGGGGATCATGCTGGGGGTAGTGTTTTAAGGTTTAGGGTAGCGCAGTGGTGTTTGTGTAGTGTTGAGTGTAGTGCTGTGGGTAGTGTTTTAGGGTTTAGGGTAGCGCAGTGGTGTTTGTGTAGTGTAGGGGGTCATACTGGGGGTAGTGTTTTAGGATTTAGCATAGTGCAGTGGTGTTTGGGTATTGTAGGGGGTCATGCTGGGGGTAGTGTTTTAGGGTTTTGGGTAGTGCAGTGGTGTTTGTGTAGTGTAGGGGGTTGTGTTTTAGGGTTTAGGGTAGTGCAGTGGTGTTTGTGTAGTGTAAGGGGTCATGCTGGGGATAGTGTTTTAAATTTTAGGGTAGTGCAGTGGTGTTTTTGTAGTGTAGGGGGTCGTGTTTCAGGGTTTAGGGTAGTGCAGTTGTGTTTGGGTAGTGTAGGAGGGACGTGTTTTAGGGTTTAGGGTAGCACAGTGGTGTTTGGGTAGTGTAGAGGGTCGTGCTAGGGGTAGTGTTTTAGGGTTTAGGGAAGCGCAGTTGTGTTTGGGTAGTGTAAGGGGTAGTGCTGGGTGTAGTATTTCAGGTTTTATGGTAGCGCAGTAGTGTTTGGGTAGTGTAGGGGGTCGTGCCGGGGGTAGTGTTTAAGGGTTTAGGGTAGCGCAGTGGTGTTTGGGTAATGTAGGGGGTCGTGCTTGGGGTAGTGTTTTAGGGTTTAGGGTAGCGCAGTGGTGTTTGTGTAGTTTAGGGGTCATGCTGGGGGTAGTGTTTTAGGGTTTAGGGTAGCGCAGTGGTGTTTGGGTAGTGTAGGGGGTCATGCTGGGGGTAGTGTTTTAAGGTTTAGGGTAGCGCAGTGGTGTTTGGGTAGTTTAGGTGGTTGTGCTGGGGGTAGTGTTTTAGGGTTTAGGGTAGCGCAGTGGTGTTTGTGTAGTGTAGGGGTTCGTTCTGGGGGTTGTGTTTTAGGGTTTAGTGTAGCGTTGTGGTGTTTGTGTAATGTAGGGGGTCTTGCTGGGGGTAGTGTTTTAAGGTTTAGGGTAGCGCAGTGGTGTTTGGGTATTGTATGGGGTCGTGCTGGGGGTTGTGTTGTAGGGTTTTGTGTAGCGTAGTGGTGTTTGTGTAGTGTAGGGGTCTTGCTGGGGGTAGTGTTTTAGGGTTTAGGGTAGCACAGTGATGTTTGGGTAGTGTAGGGGGTCCTCCTGGGGGTCGTGTTTTAGGGTTTAGGGTAGCACAGTGGTGTTTGGGTAGTGTAGGAGATCATGCTGGGGGTAGTGTTTTAAGGTTTAGGGTAGCGCAGTGGTGTTTGTTTAGTGTTGAGTGTAGTGCTGTGGGTAGTGTTTTAGGGGCTAGGGTAGCACAGTGGTGTTTGTGTAGTGTAGGGGGTCATACTGGGGGTAGTGTTTTAGGGTTTAGCATAGTGCAGTGGTGTTTGGGTATTGTTGGGGGTCGTGCTGGGGGTAGATTTAGGGTTTAGGGTAGTGCAGTGGTGTTTGTATAGTGTAGGGGGTCATGGTGGGGGTAGTGTTTTAGGGTTTAGGGTAGTGCAGTGGTGTTTGTGTAGTGTAGGGGGTTGTGTTTTAGGGTTAGGGTAGTGCAGTAATGTTTGTGTAGTGTAGGGGTCATGCTGGGGATAGTGTTTTAAATTTTAGGGTAGTGCAGTGGTGTTTTTGTAGTGTAGGGGGTCATGTTTCAGGGTTTAGGGTAGTGCAGTTGTGTTTGGGTAGTGAAGGAGGGCCGTGTTTTAGGGTTTAGGGTAGTGCAGTTGTGTTTGGGTAGTGTAGGGGGTCATACTGGTGATAGTGTAGGGGGCCATGCTTGGGATAGTGTTTTAGGGTTTGGTGTAGTGCAGTTGTGTTTGTGTAGTATAGGGTGTCGTGTTTTAGGGTTAAGGGTAGTGCAGTTGCTTTTGGGTAGTGTAGGGGGTCATGCTGGTGGTAGTGTTTTAGGGTTTAGGGTAGTGCAGTGGTGTTTGGGTAGTGTAGGGGGTCATGCTGGGGTAGTGTTTTAGGGTTTAGAGTATATGCAGTGTGTTTGTGTAGTGTAGGGGATCATGCTGGGGATAGTGTTTTAGGGTTTAGGGTAGTGAGGTGGTGGTTGTGTAGTGTAGGGGGTAGTGTTTTAGGGTTTAGGGTAGTGCAGTGGTGGTTGTGTAGTGTAGGGGGTAGTGTTTTAGGGTTTAGGGTAGTGCAGTTGTGTTTTGGTAGTGTAGGGGTTCATGCTGGGGGTAGTGTTTTAGGGTTTAGGATAGTGCAGTGGTGTTTGGGTAGTGTAGGGGTTGTGCTGGTGGTAGTGTTTTAGGGTTTAGAGTAATGCAGTGGTGTTTGGGTAGTGTAGGGGGTCTTGCTGGGCATAGATTTAGGGTATAGGGTTGTGCAGTGGTGTTTGTGTAGTGTAGGAGGTTGTGCTGGGGCTAGTGTTTTAGAGTTTGGGGTAGTGCTGTGCTGTTTGTGTAGTGTAGGGGGTCGTGTTTTACGGTTTAGGGTAGTGCAGTGGTGTTTGGGTAGTGTAGGGGGTTGTGTTTTAGGGTTGAGGGTAGTGCAGTGGTGTTTGGGTAGTGTACGGGGTCGTGCTGGGGTAGATTTAGGATTTAGGGTAGTGCAGTGGTGTTCGGGGACTGTCGGGGGTAATGTTGGGGGTAGTGTTTTAGGGTTTAGGGTAGCACAGTGGTGTTTGGGTAGTGTAGAGGGTCGTGCTGGTGGTAATGTTTTAGGGTTTAGGGTAGCACAGTGGTGTTTGGGTAGTGTGGGGGGTCGTGCCGGGGGGTAGATTTAGGGTTTAGGGTAGCGCAGTGGTGTTTGGGTAGTGTAGGGGGTCATGCTGGGGGTTTTGTTATAGGGTTTAGTGTAGCGCAGTGGTGTTTGGGGAATGTAGGGGGTCGTGCTGGGGGTAGTGTTTTAAGGTTTAGGGTAGCGCAGTGGTGTTTCGGTAGTGTAGGGGGTAGTGGTTAAGGGTTTAGTGTAGCGCAGTGGTGTTTGTGTAGTGTTGGGGATTGTGCTGGGGTAATGTTTTAGGGTTTAGGGTAGTGCAGTGGTGTTTGGTAGTGTAGGGGGTCATGCTGGGTGTAGATTTAGGGTTTAGGGTAGTGCAGTGGTGTTCATGTCTGATCCTCATTTCATCTAGGATGCGGTAGGCATCTGTACTTATGTTCATTCAATCAGGGTCATTTTGAAGTTCGTGTAACGGCATTAGAGTGTCGATGTCACCTATGGCAAGTTCATCATTAAGTGCTGTTCTTTCAATCTGGTGGGTTCCCCTACTTCTTGTGGTATTGAGTTTGTGCCATTTTCTTAATTTTCATTTTCTGCAAAATTTGTATATGTCAATTTTATTATCTACAAAACTCATGGCTGTGGTCGCGCATCACGCAACAGGAGTTGTCTAGAAGTCTCTCATGCGCCGTTTATTTATTATTTACTTACCAAGGGCAGAGCACATGCCGTAAAATCCCCTTGTCTCTGGTCCTAGAAAACCGCACACACGCGAGTGGATTAGGTACCGCAGCATGCACCATCCCACTACAGGGTCAAATAGGTTGATGACTGTACAGACCACCACAGGGTGAAGACAACGGCGTGAGTAGAGACATAATACATGTGCCACGAAGCACTGTGCATGGGACTTAGTATACATAGTCATATATACTGACAGCCCGCAGGCTATCGCGAGCAGAGGGAAACTATGCACTACCAATACTATAGTGCACCATGCGCTGCATAGAGATTACACAAACAATCACATTGACAGTCCGCCGAAGTATAACAGATCAGGTCCTTTACACTTATGATGCTGCATTGCGAACACACACTCGAAAGATACACTGAGAAACATACACTCACCAAGATTATGTACTCACATAGATTGTGTTATATTGCACTTTCCAAAATGGCGCTTGCATTCTTGCAAATGATGGACCGTAGTCCACTTTCTATGTACATGGTTACTGACGGAATGTATGTGAAGCCTTTACTCACTGTGGCACCGTTGTGTGAACAAGCCCCTTGAAAATGGAAACGCGTCACGGCGGGTTTCTGAAGTAATAAACCCCTTTTGATGAAACCTGGATTTGTTGCTTATATTATGTTCTGCGAGCGCGACTGGAACTTCGTTCGCTGCAAAAAAAAATAATAAATAAGTAAATATATATATATATATATATATATATATATATATATATATATATATATATATATATATATATATATATATATATATATTCAACAAACCTCAAACTTGCGAGAGAGCAGAGACCACACAGGGGAAGACCTTGGAAGCAAACTTTATTCCTTGTATGGCGAATGCATTTCGGCAATTTGTCAGCCTTCGTCAGCGCCCAAGTGTCCAGGAGGCTTCCAACATCGCGAGTGTCAATCCTGCCGCCCTCTTATTGGCCGAGGGCCCACTCCGCCCCCTTGCGCTGTCATCACACCTGTAGTCCGTTCACACAGTGCGTATGGACCACAGCACCCAGAATGCAAGCTGTTGAGCCCAGGTAGGTGTTTCAGGGGGAGTATGTCACCAAATGGTGTCGTGGGAATGGCAGTACAGTTCACGGGTTGCAGCCCAATTCTCCTGTTTGTTGAAGGAACAAAAGCGCCTCCTCGGGTCCCCAAACCGCAACAGCCTCAGGCAACCGGGGAACATTCCTGCGGGGGTAGGTATGGCAATCCATGCCACCCAGCATGAGGTCAATGACTTCAAAACCGACTCAAATTATCCCCAGAGTCCAAGGCGTGCCCAAACCTTCCAATATCATGGATGCACAAGAAAGCCGCCGCAGCAGCAAGGCCAGTGATGTCAGGGCCGACTTGCGTTGCGGGGATCTCTGTAGCGTGTCTCTGGCCGACACGGAATTAGATTCAACAAACCTCAAACTTGCGAGAGAGCAGAGACCACACAGGGGAAGACCTTGGAAGCAAACTTTATTCCTTGTATGGCGAATGCATTTCGGCAATTTGTCAGCCTTCGTCAGCGCCCAAGTGTCCAGGAGGCTTCCAACATCGCGAGTGTCAATCCTGCCGCCCTCTTATTGGCCGAGGGCCCACTCCGCCCCCTTGCGCTGTCATCACACCTGTAGTCCGTTCACACAGTGCGTATGGACCACAGCACCCAGAATGCAAGCTGTTGAGCCCAGGTAGGTGTTTCAGGGGGAGTATGTCACCAAATGGTGTCGTGGGAATGGCAGTACAGTTCACGGGTTGCAGCCCAATTCTCCTGTTTGTTGAAGGAACAAAAGCGCCTCCTCGGGTCCCCAAACCGCAACAGCCTCAGGCAACCGGGGAACATTCCTGCGGGGGTAGGTATGGCAATCCATGCCACCCAGCATGAGGTCAATGACTTCAAAACCGACTCAAATTATCCCCAGAGTCCAAGGCGTGCCCAAACCTTCCAATATCATGGATGCACAAGAAAGCCGCCGCAGCAGCAAGGCCAGTGATGTCAGGGCCGACTTGCGTTGCGGGGATCTCTGTAGCGTGTCTCTGGCCGACACGGAATTAGATTCAACAAACCTCAAACTTGCGAGAGAGCAGAGACCACACAGGGGAAGACCTTGGAAGCAAACTTTATTCCTTGTATGGCGAATGCATTTCGGCAATTTGTCAGCCTTCGTCAGCGCCCAAGTGTCCAGGAGGCTTCCAACATCGCGAGTGTCAATCCTGCCGCCCTCTTATTGGCCGAGGGCCCTCTCCGCCCCCTTGCGCTGTCATCACACCTGTAGTCCGTTCACACAGTGCGTATGGACCACAGCACCCAGAATGCAAGCTGTTGAGCCCAGGTAGGTGTTTCAGGGGGAGTATGTCACCAAATGGTGTCGTGGGAATGGCAGTACAGTTCACGGGTTGCAGCCCAATTCTCCTGTTTGTTGAAGGAACAAAAGCGCCTCCTCGGGTCCCCAAACCGCAACAGCCTCAGGCAACCGGGGAACATTCCTGCGGGGGTAGGTATGGCAATCCATGCCACCCAGCATGAGGTCAATGACTTCAAAACCGACTCAAATTATCCCCAGAGTCCAAGGCGTGCCCAAACCTTCCAATATCATGGATGCACAAGAAAGCCGCCGCAGCAGCAAGGCCAGTGATGTCAGGGCCGACTTGCGTTGCGGGGATCTCTGTAGCGTGTCTTTGGCCGACACGGAATTAGATTCAACAAACCTCAAACTTGCGAGAGAGCAGAGACCACACAGGGGAAGACCTTGGAAGCAAACTTTATTCCTTGTATGGCGAATGCATTTCGGCAATTTGTCAGCCTTCGTCAGCGCCCAAGTGTCCAGGAGGCTTCCAACATCGCGAGTGTCAATCCTGCCGCCCTCTTATTGGCCGAGGGCCCACTCCGCCCCCTTGCGCTGTCATCACACCTGTAGTCCGTTCACACAGTGCGTATGGACCACAGCACCCAGAATGCAAGCTGTTGAGCCCAGGTAGGTGTTTCAGGGGGAGTATGTCACCAAATGGTGTCGTGGGAATGGCAGTACAGTTCACGGGTTGCAGCCCAATTCTCCTGTTTGTTGAAGGAACAAAAGCGCCTCCTCGGGTCCCCAAACCGCAACAGCCTCAGGCAACCGGGGAACATTCCTGCGGGGGTAGGTATGGCAATCCATGCCACCCAGCATGAGGTCAATGACTTCAAAACCGACTCAAATTATCCCCAGAGTCCAAGGCGTGCCCAAACCTTCCAATATCATGGATGCACAAGAAAGCCGCCGCAGCAGCAAGGCCAGTGATGTCAGGGCCGACTTGCGTTGCGGGGATCTCTGTAGCGTGTCTCTGGCCGACACGGAATTAGATTCAACAAACCTCAAACTTGCGAGAGAGCAGAGACCACACAGGGGAAGACCTTGGAAGCAAACTTTATTCCTTGTATGGCGAATGCATTTCGGCAATTTGTCAGCCTTCGTCAGCGCCCAAGTGTCCAGGAGGCTTCCAACATCGCGAGTGTCAATCCTGCCGCCCTCTTATTGGCCGAGGGCCCACTCCGCCCCCTTGCGCTGTCATCACACCTGTAGTCCGTTCACACAGTGCGTATGGACCACAGCACCCAGAATGCAAGCTGTTGAGCCCAGGTAGGTGTTTCAGGGGGAGTATGTCACCAAATGGTGTCGTGGGAATGGCAGTACAGTTCACGGGTTGCAGCCCAATTCTCCTGTTTGTTGAAGGAACAAAAGCGCCTCCTCGGGTCCCCAAACCGCAACAGCCTCAGGCAACCGGGGAACATTCCTGCGGGGGTAGGTATGGCAATCCATGCCACCCAGCATGAGGTCAATGACTTCAAAACCGACTCAAATTATCCCCAGAGTCCAAGGCGTGCCCAAACCTTCCAATATCATGGATGCACAAGAAAGCCGCCGCAGCAGCAAGGCCAGTGATGTCAGGGCCGACTTGCGTTGCGGGGATCTCTGTAGCGTGTCTCTGGCCGACACGGAATTAGATTCAACAAACCTCAAACTTGCGAGAGAGCAGAGACCACACAGGGGAAGACCTTGGAAGCAAACTTTATTCCTTGTATGGCGAATGCATTTCGGCAATTTGTCAGCCTTCGTCAGCGCCCAAGTGTCCAGGAGGCTTCCAACATCGCGAGTGTCAATCCTGCCGCCCTCTTATTGGCCGAGGGCCCACTCCGCCCCCTTGCGCTGTCATCACACCTGTAGTCCGTTCATATATATGGATATATATCCATATATATATGGCACATACTGGGGATACCTGGTGGGCTAGTTGGCCCCCAGGGACCCTCAGGATTAAAGAGGAATTAATTCCCCAACTTGAAACGCGACACAGTGCGTGTTTGCACATATGTCACCTCAGGCCCCACCCCCTCCCTTCACCACTGTGCAAACGCGCCCCATGGTGCGTTTTAAGTTGGGGGATTAACTGCCCTTGAATCCTGAGGGTCCCTGGGGGCCAACTAACCCACCAGGTACCTTCAGTAAGCGCCACAGAGCTGTGTTGCAGTGTGTTGTAAAAAGGGGCGTGGCCTCTGAACATTTCTCTGCAATGTAGCTTTCTGGTGCATACTGGAGGGACCTGGTGGGCTAGTTGGCCCCCAGGGACTCTCAGGATTGAGAAGCAATTAATTCTCCAACTTAAAACGCGCCACAGGGCGAGTTTGCAGAAATGTCACCTCAGGCCACGCCCCCTTGCTTCAGCATTGTGCAAACGCGCCCCGTGCTGGGTTGTAAGTTGGGGAATTAATTCTCTTTCAATACTGAGGGTCTATGAGGGCCAACTAGACCTCCAGTATGTGCCAGGGAGCTGCGTTGCAGACAGGTGTTCAGAGGCCATGCCCCTTTTTACATCTCTCTGCAACGCTGCTCTGTGGCGCTTACTGGAGGTACCTAGTGGGCTAGTTTGACCCTAGGGACCCTTAGGACTCAAGGGGACTTAATCTCTCAACTTAGAACCGCCACAGGGCGCTTTTACACAGTGGTGAAGGGAGGGTGCGGGGCCTGAGGTGACGTGTGCAAACACGCCCTGTGGCACATTTTAAATTGGGGAAATAATTCCCCTTCAATGCAGAGGGACCCTGGGGGCCCACTAACCCACCAGGTGCTTCCAGTAAGCGGCACTGCGCTGCGTTGCAGAGAGGTGGTGCTGGTCGTGCCCCTCTTTACACTTGTCTGCAATTGCACTTACTGGAGGTTCCTAGTGGGCTAATTTGACCCTATGGACCCTCAGGATTCAAGGGGACTTAATCTCCCAACTTAAATTGGCCACAGGGCGTGTTTACACAGTGGGGAAGGGAGGGGACGGGGCCTGAGGTGACATGTGCAACCACGCCCTGTGGCGCGTTTTAAGTTGGGGAAATAATTCCCCTTCAATTTTGAGGGCCCCTGGGGGCCAACTAGCCCACCAGGTACTTCCAGTAAGCACTACTGTGCTGCGTTGCAGAGAGGTGGTTTAGGCCGTGCCCCTTTTTACACCTCTCTGCAACGCACTATGTGGCACTTACTGGAGGTACCTAGTGGGCTTGTTGGACCCTCTGGATTCAATGGGACTGAATCTCCCAACTTAAAACTGCCACAGGGCGCGTTTACACAGTGGTGAAGGTAGGGGAAGGGGCCTGAGGTGATGTGTGCAAACACGCCCTGTGGCGCGTTTTAAGTTGGGGAAATAATTCCCTTACAATCCTGAGGGACCCTGGGGGCCAATTAGTCCACCAGGTGCTTCCTGTAAGCGCAACTGCGCTGCGTTGCAGAGAGGTGGTCTAGGCTGTGTCCCTTCTTACATCTCTCTGCAACGCAGCACTGTGGTGCTTACTGGAGGTACCTAGTGGGCTAGTTGGACCCTAGGGACCCTCAGGATTCAAGGGGACTTAATCTTCCAACTTAAAACAGCCACAGGGCGCGTTTCCACAGTGGGGAAGGGAGGGGACAGGGCCTGAGGTGACGTGTGCAAACACGCCCTGTGACGAGTTTAAAGTTGGGCAGATAATTCCTCTTCAATCCTGTGGGCCCCTGGGGGTCAACTAGCTCACCAGGTGCTTCCAGTAAGCGCCACTGCGCTGCATTGCAGAGAGGTGGACTAGGCCGTGCCCCTTTTTACATCTCTCTGCAACCCAGCTCTGTGGCGCTTACTGGAGGAACCTAGTGGGCTAGTTGGACCCTAGGGACCCTCAGGATTCAAGGGGACTTAATCTCCCAACTTAAAACGGCCACAGAGCGTGTTTGCACCGTGGTGAAGGGAGGGGACGGGGCCTGAGGTGACGTGTGCAAGCACGCCCTGCGGCGCGTTTTAAGAGGTAGTTTTAATCCCCCTGCCCTATTATATACTAGGGGCTTACAGAGGAGGTCATGCTAATCACAGGGAGACTCCAACGCATAGTGTTCCCTAGTGTATGTAGGTGTTTTCACTGTATTCTAAGGGTCTTTTAACATAGCACTGGCTCTAGGACTGGTCAGTCAGACTCAGTTACCACCAGTATCCGTCTGAAAAAATTGAGGGTACAGGATGATTTTGCAACAAGGCTTCTTTCTGCTCTTCGGTTTGTTCTTTCTGTATGTTTTCCTTCTTCCTGCACTTTTCTTCGTCTTTGAGGACTTCTGTTGCTTCTTTCTGCATTTCTTTTTTTCTTTCTGTGCGTTTTTTCTTCTTTCTTCACATGTCCTATCTCTGTAGGCATAGTTAGAAATTAGCATTTAAAAAACCTTTGAAATTAACTAAAAAAACATAGGTTTCAGGCAAGTTATACTTACAAATTAGCATTTAAAAAACCTTTGAAATTCACTCAAAAAACCATAGGTTTCAGGTACGTTATGGTTAGGAATTAGCATTTAAAAAACCTTGGAAATTCACTGAAAAAACCATAAGTTTCAGGGGCGTTATAGTTAGATGGACATTTCGCTCGTACAAAACCATTGAAATTCCCCCGTTATAGTTAGTTCAGCTAACTATAACTTGCGCGCCCGCAATGCACTGCTGATGACGTCACATATTACATCACTCATGATATGGTCAGTGACATCACTCATGACATCACTGATGACATCTCAAATGACATCACTGATGACATCATCCTTGTGATAGAGTGGCAGACCTCCTCTCACCCTCAGATAACCTTTGATACACACATACAAAAATAGAAACTAACATTTTCAAAACAATGGACATACCAATACCAGTTACAACAACCTATTCAGTAATTCAAAGATCTACATACACATCCACTCTTTCACCAACAGTCCTATATAGTCACTCATACATGTACTCACTCATCATATGTACTCATACACCTATACATCCTGCTACAAACCGCCACTCATCCATAGAGTTACTCACACACATAGTCACTCATGCTAATAAAGAATCAAACATCCATTTACTTGCATATACAGTTATACATACACCACCACACTTACTTCTACAGAAACTTACACATACTTACTCTTTTGAACAATCACTTATAGAAACACATACTTATTCATACAGGAACTCTTCCAATCTTTCACTCTCACATATACTCACTTATATACACCAATACTCACATATACTAGTTTAAAACATATGTAGTTACTTATAAAGACACTATTGAGACAGTCATTCACTCACTAACACACCCATACACACACTCATCCACCCATACAGTCTGGAACACATACTGTCTTCAACACATACAAATAGTGACTCACTCATTCATGCATGTATGCACTAAGTAATACCCCCCACTGAGCCATACAGACACTTAGACACTCATACTGATACTCGAAAAACCAAGTAATAACCCATATAGACACTCATGTAGCTACTCACCAACCCATGCAGCCACTTATACACAAAGTGAGAGACTGATACAGATATTTATATATTTAAACATTACTCACTAACCCATGTATTCACTAAGATACACTTAATCAGTCAGTTATACAATCAATTTTGCATTAAAAAAATCATCCATTTAGACACCTATGTACCCATTTATTCTTCCATCGACCTTGAGATATACACATATAAAACATATTTAATTTTCAGAAAAACACACATTCACTGGATGATGTAATCAGTGATGTCATTAGTGATGTCATTTGAGATGTCATCAGTGATGCTATGAG
The DNA here is from genome assembly GCF_964204655.1 of Triturus cristatus. Classification (NCBI taxonomy): domain Eukaryota; kingdom Metazoa; phylum Chordata; class Amphibia; order Caudata; family Salamandridae; genus Triturus; species Triturus cristatus. Next base: position 503,081,492 of record NC_140592.1, on the reverse strand, counting down.
TGATGTCACTGACCATGTCATGAGTGATGTAATATGTGATGTCATCAACAGTCCATTGCGGGCGCGCGAGTTATAGTTAGCTGAACTAACTATAACGGAGGAATTTCAATGGTTTTGTATGAGCCAAATTTCCAACTATAACGTGCCTGAAACCTATGTTTTTTTCAGTGAATATATATATATATATATATGAGCTTGCTTCGCTCACACGTTTCTTCCAAGAAAAACAAGAACGAACGTGGACCTCGTTGTGTGGTTCAAAGGTTTTTTATTTCTCCTTGTCTGCCATTACGCGTTTCAGCCGTCAAAGCGGCCTTGATCACATGACAATGTTCAGAGATTTTTTCTCAATATTTAAAGTGCTCGTGCTTGCAAAACCAGCCTATCACACATGTTGAAGTTAATAGACAATGAAGAAAGACTGAACTTGTATCCTGTTAATAAGGATACACATATGAAGTTCATGTACTAAAGACTTGTTTGTAAAAATACAGTAAGAGACAATATTGGTAAAATACCTCCTTAGTACATATCATAAACATCCATGAAGGCAGTTGTTACAATTAAGAACATCGATGGCATTTACAATTAACTGTTTAAATACAGAGGGGTGCATAACCTTCATAGGACTATTCTCAGTCGTTCAGGTATTTACAAATAACTGTTTAAATACAGATAAGTAAATAACCTTCATGGAAATATTTTCAGTCGTTCTATTCCTACTTGCATGTGTGAATGTGTGAAAAAAATATTATTAAATGAATGATTGGAATCTACTTGCCGTTAATCCATATGAACTACCTCGTGAGTGCTGCCTCGGATGTAATTTGAAGACAAATGTCTGTATTAAGGGCCTCAATATTGAATACAACAGAGAGGTGCATTGATAAATAATCATTGCATTAAATTCCCATACTTACAAAATGTAAATTCATTAATACAAATCAGAGGCACTAAGTAAGTGAAAAAGTGCAGAAAGTGCAAATTGGTTCAAATGAGCCAATAAAAAAAATATACTTAAATAGATATAAAACAAGAGGAATTGATATTTTTACATACATGCCAATAGAGATGCTAATAGGGGAGTCAGGATGACTAAGCTGGTATTTGCTATATCATATGATATCATTGATCTGTAAACCATCAGAACAAACAGTAGACATAAAATATATTAAAACCATATGTCTAAAATGTAAGTCTAAAAGGTTTAAAACACAATAAATATTAAGATAAGAGCAATAAGATATCCTATAAATAGACAAGGCCAAAAGTACATGGTAAATAATTCACAAATTCATTTTTTCAGGTAAAATCTATTTTACAAGTTCGGTAAGAGATTACAAATAAGTGTAGAGGTCCTCGGTTGCATTTAGTCCTCTTGGATGCTTACAGTCAAATTCCAATATATAGTGAGTTTCTAGCCGCCTAAGCTTTGCTTCTCAGTCCCCTCCCCTTTTGGTGACCGGGATAGCCTCTATGACAAAGTATTTTAAATGATTGGGATCACTGTCATGAAAGGTTTGGAAGTGTCTTGTGACTGGATAGTTTTGATCTTTGTTAATGATCGCTCATATATGCTGCAGTATTCTCTTGTGTGCAGCTGATCTTGTACTCCCTATATACTTCAGATGGCAACTACATTCCAAAACATACACTGCAAATTCCGTTTTACATGTAAGGTGTTGCTTAATCTCCCGGATCTTGGGTGAGAATGCTGTAGTATATGTTTTTGCGTTGTTACCGAATTTGCAGGCCTTACAAGTAGAACACTTGAAGAAACCCTTTCTAGCATTGAGCCACATATCCTTGCGACTCACATCCTGACTGTTGTTTGTTAATTTGTTACCCAAACTTTTTGTTTTCCTGTAAGTGATGGAGGGATTAGTAAGCATGTTGCTTCCTAACCCCGGGTCATCCTGTATAAAATGCCAATTCCGCTTAATCATATTTCTAATCTGCCTTTCCTGTTTAGAGTATGACAGAATCAGTCTAACCGGTTGGGCGGAAGTATTGACCCTTTGCTCTGGACGATTGGCCCTGTAAATTAAAAGTTCCTCTCTTGCCTTGGAACGTGACCTTCTGATGGCTGCGTCAACCACTCCTGCATTATATCCTCTAGCTAGGAACCTGGTACGGCTCTCCTGCGGTTTGTTTTTCATTTCCTCCTCACTGCTACATATTCTCCGAATACGTAGCATTTCCCCGTATGGAATGCTTTTAATTAAGTGAGGAGGGTGAGCACTGGACGCGTGGAGGATAGTGTTCCCTGCACTGGGCTTTCGAAATAATGTAGTGGTTAAACTGCTATTCTCCACTGTTATCTGCACATCTAGAAAGGACACTGTTTGTTTACTGATGGTATGAGTAAATTTTAAATTGATATAATTATGATTGATCTGATCAATGAATTCAACAGCTTCCCTCTCAGTTCCCCTCCAAACAATAAACAAATCATCAATAAATCTGAGCCAACAAATCACATTATTGTTATAGGTGTGTTCAAATTGTCGCATGAGGACCAGTTCCTCCCACCAGCCCATGAAAATACAGGCATAGCTGGGAGAAAAACTGGCCCCCATGGCTACACCCTGCGTTTGTTGGTACATTTGACCATTAAAAAGGAAGAGGTTGTTATCAAGACTAAATAATAACATGTACAAAAGCATTTTTGTGTGTTGAGCATACACGATGGATCTGCTGCTAAGAAAATACTCTACTGCTCTCAAGCCATCCTTATTACGAATACATGTGTATAGTGAGCACACATCTAAAGTTATCAGTAGGTAATCTGTGCTCCATTCCAGATTGTTAATTTTGTTTAAAAAATTACATGTATCTTGAATATACGATTTTAAGTTCCTCATATATGGCTGCAGAAAGTAGTCTATATATTTAGATAGATTTTCCAGTGGTCCATCGCAAGCGGCAATGATTGGTCTGCCAGGGGGTTTATTCATGTTTTTATGTACTTTAGGTATAAAATATATATATATATTTTTCAACAACTCGCAATAGAAGCTCCCTGAAAGGGAATCACGGGCGCAGACCTCTTAGAGTGCCAAACAGTTTATTCAGTAATTAACCCCAGCAAAGATATATATATATATTGGTATTGGTATTGGTAGGGGTTTTTTATAGAGCGCACAACTCACCCTGGGGCATCTAGGCGCTTAACTGGGAGAATGCGGGAGAAAAAGTAACCACAATGACCGGGAACCGATTAGAACAGGAAGGTTTTTAATTTCTTCCTGAAAGCAGTCAGTGACTGAGTATTGCGGACTGCTAACGGAAGTTTGTTCCAATAGTTAGGGGCTAAGAATGAGAAGGATCTGCCTCCCGTCCGCGTGAGGCGGATTCTGGGAACTTGAAGGAGGTCCAGAGAATTGGATCTAAGATTTCTCTGAGAGGAATATTTGACCACTTTCTTTCGAAGATAGTGAGGCCCACTTCCCTTTAGAGCCTTGTAAGTCAGACTGCAGATCTTAAAGATAGATCGATTTCTAACATTCAGCCAATGCAGTTCTTTCAGCAAAGGTATAGAGGCTGAGCCTGGAGGGCGATTCAGGACAAGCCGTGCTGCCGTATTTTGGATAACCTGAAGTTTAGCCAGGTGGATTTGGCTCACTTCAGCCAGCATCGCATTTCCATAATCTAAGCGACTGATAACCATTGCCTGGACTAAGGTTCTGCGCTGAGAAATGGGGAGAAATGGGAAGATTTTCCTAAGCAACCTTAGCCCATAATAGCAAGAGCTGGTTGTTGCCGCTACCTGATCTTTCATAGATAGGGTCTGGTCCAAATAGATCCCAAGGGTCTTGACCAACTTCTGGGGAGTGGGGGGGGACCAAGTTGATTGGGCCACCACTCATCCGACCAGCTGTTATTCGCTTTACCTAAAAGCATAACCTCCGTTTTACCGGGGTTAAGCTGGAGGCAGTTTCTCGACATCCAGTCAAAGATGGCCAGCATACCGGCGGCGAAGCGGGATTTGTCGAGTTCTGGGTCCGCACCAATTGTGAACATTAGCTGGGTGTCATCAGCATATGACACAATTTCGAAACCCAGATGCTCGACTACCTTCGCCAGAGGAGCCATATATAAATTGAAGAGAGTAGGGCTCAAGCAGGAGCCCTGAGGGACTCCCCTGTCCAGCAGCATTTTTTTAGAGACAAACTGTCCCAGCATAACAGTTTGCGTGCGACCCAATAGGTACTGTTCTAGCCATTTCCAGGCTTGACCTTTAATGCCACAATCCTGGAGTCTCTCCAACAGCTTCGAATGGGAGATCGTATCGAAGGCTGCGGAGAGATCAAGGAGAATCAGAATAACTGATCCTCCTTTATCAACAGTTAGCCTCAGAGAGTCGGTAACAGCCAGCACAGCCGTCTCTGTACTGAATCCGGGACGAAAACCGGACTGGGATGGATCTAAAAGATGGTTTTCCTCTAAGTACAGGCTTAGTTGGCTGTTAATGTGACTTTCCAAGATTTTCCCTAGGAGAGGTAGAAGGGAAATGGGGCTCCAACGTTCCCACCTGTGGAGATGCACTCTGACATCCACTGCAGCAACCTTCATGAGGTAAAAGCCGGATCGGCGGGCGGATCCAGTTTACAGCATGCCTGTCGATTGACGCCTGACGTGTTTCGTGCTCATTGCACTCTTCAGAGGCGAAACAGTCATTTTGGCGTAGAGGCCCCACCTCCCACTTTGAAATATGAGCCCGCCAATGGGCGACTCGAATGAGGTTAAAATATTAAGCCAAATTGCATATCAACAGCTGACTTCAGAGGGTTTATTCGCGGTTGGTTGCATCAGAATAGCGTATCTGGTATAAACATTGGATTTTAATACCAATGTTTGGCTTAAGCCGCTGTAGGTTGCAGTGGCATGCACCGACTTAAGATGGCTGTCACGTGGGGTTTTACCAGTGAACACTGTCATTTAGGTGATGCTGTAAATATTGTGCTTAATGCAATGTGTCTGTGAACGTAATTCGGCTTTCTATTTTAACCTCAGGAAGACTACTTGATTTCTGTACTCTTCAGTTTGTTGGGTTTCGGTTTCTTGTGAGAGTGTCAGACGAGACATTCTCATTATATGTGTTTTTTATTTAAACTATTTTCTAAGATGGCGCTCATGTTTCTCCTTTGTTTCCGCCACGTGATAGGGTTCTACTTCGAATAATACACACAACGGTATTCTTTAGTTTCAAAGCGTCGTTCTTGTGTTGAGCTAGATGATATAATCCTGGAGGATTGTTTGATTAGCTATCGTTTAGTAGGCGGGGATATCTTTTGATCTTGCAAAACGCTTATACACGCTTTTCTGAGCAAGATTAGGCTTCTTTTTTCCAGTTCAAGATGGTGCTCTTTGGTTACCACAGCACTTTCCATATGGACTTCTGGGAGTGCAGAAGTTGAACGTGGGTATTTTGGGGATATTTATCGTGTTGTCACTGCTTCCTCGCTTTCTGATTTCTGAATGTACACACTTTTTAAATCCACTTTCTTATATTACAGACCCATCATGCATGTTGTAACCAGCATAATGAGAGTGTTCATTCTTTTTCAGCTCATATACATTTTTTACAGTCCGTTTATTAGACCTTACTTATTTGATTCTTTGTACATCCAGTGAGTATAGTTCAGTTTGGATTTGATTGATACTGGATCTTATCTTTTTCCTTCTTCTTTCCTCTGTGGTTTCGGACCATCATCTTGACTGTTGCAGTTGGCTGATTATTTCTTCTTCTCCCACATTCTGTGACTTAGTTGTAAGCATGATGAGATTGCCACTGTTGGACTATTTATGTGTTTAAAAAGGTTACACTGGTATACGTTGAAGAGGTGACTATTGTTCTGCGTAAATGTACATGACACAGTAATGTATTGTTAATTTTTGTTTTTTGCAGAGATGCCCCTGAGGAAGGGACAATTGTCCCGAAATGCATTGTGCTATGCCATCTACACTTGTTATGTTTTGGATGTCATGATATTGATTTAGTATTGTTAATTTTTGGACTGTTATAATGGCATTTCTATATGTGTATGTATATTGCTGAGAGTTGAATTACGGGAAACATTCCCGAAGTTTGAAACTTTATGGTCATAACAAGTCCATGACAAAACATTAATTCCTATGTGAAAATAATATTCATTTTATTGTTTCATAAGTGAAGGTCTGTATAACACTTGAGTTGTGCGCATCTGAGTCCAGCAGACAGATTTGCTGCTAGCCCCCCTTCTTAGTTTCAGTGTAGTGTGTTAGGTACACACTGTCAGATGCAGCACACTGATCATTACATTGAGAAATCTCAGGTTTAATTTAATGTAGCCGAAGTTCACAGTCCACACCACTTTATTAATTACCCCAAAGGAAGCAGCATGTTCAAAAGTGTAATTTTCATAAAAGTGCAAAATGCAATCATTATATCCTTCTTAAAAAAAGTTGCAGCTTATGAGAGAAAGTGCAAGTTGGTAAAAGTGCTACATACATGGCGACTTTTCCTGCCTTGACTAGACCAGCAGCAATAAAGTGCAATGTGCCGGGGATCATTTGTCCTGCCTTAGAGAAGGAGTCCTATTCCAAAGTGCAATTTTCATTAAAGTGCAAACTGCAATTATTGTATCCTACCCAAGAAAAGGTGGCATTTATAGATTAGTGCAATTTAAACAAAATGCTACATACAGGACGGTTTTTCTGCCCTGTCTAGACAAGCAGCGTATATAACAGGGTGCTAGTTAATCTAAAGTGCATGGTGCCATTTTCAACATCGTTTCCCTCTAATCACATATTCAATTTCAAGAAGTACATTACATTTAGAGTTCCTTTCTTCTGCTGGGTTGGTAAGATACATTTTCCATCTGTCATTGTAGAATCTTTTATTGGGCCAGGCTGGTCCCTAAGTCTCCAAGTAACTGAGTGGTCAAACCACCATTTTAACGTCACTCCATAGATGGGACAGATCAAGGTAAATGCTGATCCCCTTACGCCCATGTAGCAACTGACTCACACATCCATGCACCCAGTCACTGACACATTAACGTACCTAGTCACCTATTCACAATTCCACTTAGTCAATCTCAAACATCAATACACTCAGTTGCTTTACACACACCCATACCTCTGCCGTTCACTCATATTGCTGTCAAGTGTTCCCATATTATATGTGATGCCTTTAGTCAGTCCTGGATTTTTTTTCTCCAACACCACTTTGCATGCAACAACAAACTTGTGGTGTTGTGGGAAAAACTTAGGACTGGGAAAGGTATGTGGATCATCCAGGATCTATGCACTCAATCATGCTCTCTTTCCTTGTGATGCTGCACAAACAAATGATGGATAGAATGCTGAGCAAATCAAACATCCACCCCCAGTCAAGAGATATGGGTTAAATCAATCATTCTTTTTCCCACCATGCCACCCCAATTAGAACCCACCCACATGTAAACCTGACAAGCAACATGCATCCTGGGACTGGTTTCAGAGTGTCTCCCTTCATCAGCCAGGCTAGCTTGAATCCAGTTACCTAGCTAGCAAGGGACTCACGTCTGGGTACACCCCTCCCACTTAAGGTGAAAAATGCTACACTAACAAATGATGGATGGAATGTGTGCAAATCAAATATTCAACCCGGTCATAAGATCTGGGTGAAATCTATTCGCTTTTTGCTCACCATGCCACCCCAGTTTGAACCCAGCCATAGGCATATCAGTTGACCCTTCTCATGGGAATAGTCCAGCCCAAATTGCCAAGCTAGGTCCTCCCTGGACTGGAAACAAGCATCCTGGGACCATTTTCGGGGTATCATCCCTCATCCACAAGGCTACCTTGAATCCAGTGATACAGCAAACAGGGGACCCACGTCTGGGTGTACCCATCCCACTTAGGGCAAAAAAAGCTGTGAAAACAAATGATGGACAGAATGCTGAGCAACTCAAACATATACCTCTGTCAGGAAATCTGGGTTAAATCCAATGTTCTTTTGCTCACCCTGCAACCCTAGTTTGAATCCAGCCATATGCAAATCAGTCTTGATTCTGCTCCTCATGGGAACAGCCCAGCCCGAGCTGCAAATGCAGGTCCTCCCTGAGCCAGAAACAAGCATCCTTGGACTGGTTTTGGGGTATCACCCCTCATCAACTAATCTAGTGGCACAACAAGGAGGGGACCGGATGTGGGTCTAGTGCTCAGTGAGCCTGAAATGGCAGTAAAACAAGGAACAAGTGCTGGACAAACAAGACATACCGGCGCTGGGTGTGCCGGATGAAGGCTACTTACCTGGGGATGCCTTACTGCATGGCAAGTCGGCCGATGGGGGAGTATACAGAACGCGGCGCTCGCAGCCCAGAACCGCCAGATGGCAGGGCACGAATGGACAGACAAGGTAGCGGGTTTAGCGTAACAGCAGTGAGAGGCTATCCCCTCTCACAGTCAGAGAAGAAATTTAACACAGAAACTTCATTACCTCAGAAAATTGATGTATATGATTGATGACATTGCAACAATTAAACTATGTTATGAATTATGGCAGGAGTTATGACCAAATGTGAAATGATTTAGGACGGGGTACGGTCTATGACCTGTCCAAATGTTTTTATGTCCCTGTCAAAATGATTTATGATCTTGTCAAAATAATCTATGACCCTGTCAAAGTAATTTAAGAACCAGTAAAAATGATTTATGACATCAAATAATATACAAGTACCGATAATACATGATAAAAAAACAACATAAAAAAAATCCCAAAAGCATAACTTAAGCCTTATGTCTTTTTAACATAATTCAGTTTATGTGAATGTTTGGAGTGGGCCAAGTGCAAGGGTTTCAGCAGATGTCGCCCACGAAGGGGAAATGAAGGGCTGTTGCATTAACAGACGCCGGGGCCCATAAAAACCGGTTTTCTACACCATAGCATGCCATGGTAATGGTGGACCCCCTCTCCCCCCAGTAAATGAGGGTGTAGAAGAAAAAGGAGCATCCAGAAGGGCGTGAAACTTTGGACCAATCAGGGGCCTAGTATTTTTTTTAACCTTCCCTATGGGGGTCCCAACAGAACCAGCTGGGGGAGAAAGGGGTTATAAGCATCACTGCCCATTGACTACGCTCAATATAGCTCAACGGAAACCCACCCCCACCTGGAGCAGAAGTAATGTTGCAGGAGCTAGAGGCAGTAAAACAAGGAACAAGTTTAGGAAAAAAGGAGGCACACCAGCAGGGCAGTATGCCAGATGAAGATCAGTTACCTGGGGATGTCTTACTACAGGGTAAGTGGGCTGATGAGGGGAGTACATGGCGCAAGGCACGACACAGCCCAGACCCGTCGATGGCAGGGCACAAATGGACAGACAAGGTAGACAGTTGAGCCCAACAGCAGTGAGAGACTACACTCCCTCGCAGTCAGAGGAGAACACAGAAACTTTATTATCTTACAAAATTGACATGTATGATTGATGACATAGCAATAATTAAAGAATATCATGAATTATGGCAGGAGTTATGAACAAATGTGATTGATTTATGATGGGGCATATGATCTGTGACCTGTACCAGTGCCTTTATGATTCTGTCAAAATGATTTATAGCCCTGGCAAAGTGATTTATGAATCGGCTATGTGATTCATGACATCAAATGACATACAAGTACCAATCATACATGATAACAACACTGCAGCCAAGAATTCAGAAAGCACAACCCACGCCTGGTGTGTTTTCAAAATAAGTCATTGTATATGCATGTTTGAAATGCACCAAGAGCAGGGGTCATGCCCTAAACTTCCCTGGCAAAGATCCTCTCATCAGACCTAGAGATCCCCTATGTCTGCAATCCATCCACCGCTTGCTGGGTGCACTTTAGGCACTACTAAAAGGCAAGTGGGCGCCATATTGTTTTTTCCCATTTTGCATTTCTTTATTGTTTTACAGAAACAAGTCTCCAAAATGAGAGTTTGTGTAAAAAGACTTCAAAGACCTTACACATAGCGAGTTTTCTCCCTGCGTTTGAGAGCTATTGTAAGTTTTCACTTCATGTGAATTATTGCCCTCACCTAAATGTGGCAGGGAGGGCACTGCTGTGAGTTATGGCACCTGGGTGTACAAGTTGTTAGGACAAGGGTTTCTGACAACAAAGTTAGCTGAAACTCTGCGCCAGCAACCCTGATGTATCACCAACTCAAAATAAAGGGGCCAACCACCAAAATATGACTGTGCACTGTCCCCTCAAACTCTAAATGAGGTCCTCTATCTTTGTTAGGCAGGTTCAATACAAAATCACCACATCATAAAGCTCAGAGCAATAAACTACTGCTGTATTTGTGATAGTTCCATTCATGACCAAGCCAATAAAGTCCTAACATTATCTTAAAAGTGCACTTTTTTTTAATTCTGCATCAGTCATCCACAATAAACTTCACTTTGAATGTTTTAATGGTGTTCTGTACTTCATCCACACACCATTTTGCTGAACAGCTCATAGAGGATGCGCATTCGGTTTAGAGATTGTCTCAAAAAAGCTCTGCTTAGGTGAAATTTTAATTACGCAGGAGTAATCAGAGCAATTTCAGTAATTTCATGTAACTCTTTTGACGCAAAATTACTGAAAATGAAGCAATTACGCCCCTTCTCCTAAGTGTGAGTAAATTGGCTCAACAATTCTACTGCAGGAGAACAGGAAAAATGAATTTAGCAAAAATGAGCGGCTGCTGGTGGCTGCCGCTCATGTTCTTTTGCATTCAGCACTTTTTTCTTAGCACAAAATGCATCCGCCGATCCATTTTGGATGTGTGGGTGAATTTGTGCTTAGAAAATCGATCTAAGTTCACGGTAATGTACTGCAGGTAATTCTGTGATCTCTTGCATATTTATCCTGTAATTTTGCATAATTACGCTACAGCAAATTACGCAAGTTACGCCCACCTTAACAAAAAGCATGAAAATTAGGCAGGAGCGTAATCAATTCCAATTTTTATTAATGAGGGAAGGAAAGGTAAATTGGAAAATGTCTCTCTGGACTGTCAAGCTGGGTGTGTCCCGCAGCTGCTTGTGATGGACTAGCAACGTTAAACACTTGACTTTAGAAACTACATATATAATACGATGAGCAAGAGCGTAATTCACGTACACTTTTCATGCAGGTAAACAACCGGAATTCTAGTGAGAATTATGGCGATTATACAAGAAACAAATATGAAAATTGGCCAACCCATTTGGAATCCAAAAATCTATGTGAATTTCCAATGTTATTAATTTCCACCGGAGAAGTTGTATCTGATGAATCTAGTTTAGATCATTGCACTTTTTTCTGCGTAGCCAACACCACCAGTTTGCGCAGACTCGTGTCTTTGCAAAAAGAAGAATCCTAATCATTGTACCACTGCTTATGCACTGCTTCCATGATGACCAATGAGAAAGATTGCATTAATCCCAATTGGACCCCCTTTTCCTCACATTATTCAAAATGCTCAGGACACTTTTCAATGCCATCAAGTAATTTCACTTATCAAAAGCATTAATCATGCCTAAAAGGTGTTTTGTTAAAAACCTAGAATTTCTATTAAATAAAAAAACGCATAAGGGCACTGTAAGATCTTATTCAGCTATACTCTCAGACAACTAGTGCACATTGTGATCCCTATCAAATAAACAAAAGTTCGGATACTTATACCATCATCTTTTATCTTTACCTTTAGAATGTGCCATGAATATCTTTTACCCGGTCCCTAGATAAAGGATTTAAGATTCTGAATAAGCCTGTTTTTTAAGTTTACTGAAGCACAACACCTTGTGTTCTGCTCTATGGTCAGGATCAGAGCATTCCCCAAATTTAGGCTTTGTTGATGTGCCTCCAAGGTTTACTGTCTCGAGGGTTGGGTAGCAATCCAATGTGATGTAGTTGTTCCCTGATTCCTGACTAGATATGGTTGGGAAATCATTATGCAAGTCCCAAAGACCTGTATCCAATTAATTTTGTGTGTATTCTGCGCACTGTACACTTACTTCTTTTTTTAGATTGGTAGCCTGAGAAGTGTTTTATCTGGTTATCCTTTGGAGATTCTGTCATAATATGGCTGTCAGATTCGGTTAACATTTGATTTTTATCACTCCATTTTTTGAAAGTCCTGAAAAGAGTACATTACGCTCATTACACTGGTGCCATTACCAAAGATCTCGTCAGTTCCACACAGTGAAAAGATCCAAGCTAGGTTAGGATCTTTTGGTCCACAGACAGTTGCAAGTTGACCCTTTTAACCACAGCATTTATTGGTGAAGAGATAGACTTGCCAGCATCAAACAGAACTTCCAGCTTTTTGTCAGCGAAGTTGTGTATGGTGGTCTCTCCCCAGATTCTGTGTCCATTTGAATATAATCGATTTTAGTCTGTTCATTGAGCACAAGTATATATTTGTTTCATTCAAACAAAAGACATTTTCTTACATTCAGGGGCGTATTTACAAGGAAGTGGTGGAGCACGGCGTTAGCCTCCTTGGCTTGACTCCACGTTCCGCCACTTCTGAAATGCAGGGTTGTACCGTATTTACAAGAATACGGTGCAGGCTTGCATTTCCCCTTGCGTTGCTGCTAATTTAGCTGCCTAGGTGCCAATACAGGCACCAAGGGTTCGTGCATTAAGGGGAATGATTGTTTATGTGCTGGAAGGTGTCCCTCCCTCCATGTCGTGCTTTCTGATGACTAGAATGCTTTTTTTCCCCCAAAGTATACTTTTCCCAGAAGTGACCTTATATGCCAGTCTTGCTCAGTCTGAGAGGAAAGACTGTAGCATGTTCATTTTTTTTCCAACACATAATTTGAACTGTAGAAATATTTCAAAATAGGTCAGCAGTTAAGAAAGCACAAAAGAAGCACTTTCTTTTCTAATTCTTGAACGTGATGGAAACAAATTTCTAAATAGAATCAAAACAAGACACTATACTTGATGATGTAGAAATGACAAATATTCACTGACACCGGATTGCCACACATTATCATTTGTGCTCTGTATAGTGTTATCAGTAAAACTACAAGTCCGTGCAAACCTAGCGCCAAGAGACCTTCCGGTGAACGTGCACTTTAGAAAAACTCAGTGACATAACATAACATAACATAACATAACATAACACGTAGTGGTCATTTCAAAGGAAAATGTGCTATCTGTAAATTGCAATGCACCCCCACGCCATGTTTTATCAATATACTTGTGACAGTGTGCTCTAAAACGGGGAACAGCCATTACAGCGCGGTTTTTACCACGCAGTGCAGTTACATCGCATGCGTTACAACGCATGCGATGTTACAACGCTATGCCATTACAACGCAAGTCTGTACATCGACTTGCGCTAGATGGCGTGCTAACATTACAAATAGTGTAGTTTACTATCCCAACACCTTCCCTACTGTTAAGTGGACTGGAGTTGGAATAGTAAATTACACTTTTTTAATGTTAGCACGCCATCTAGCGCAAGTCGATGTAAAGACTTGCATTGGAATGGCATAGCGTTGTAACATCGCACGCGTTGTAACGCATGCGATGTAACTGTACGCGTGGTAAAAACCCGCGTTGTAATGTCATACAGCCCTCTAAAACGCACCACTGGCTTCCCCTTACCACTCTCCTGATGAATGGGTGTGCCTCATTTGCTACACGTGTTCTTTGTATGATTCTTGGATTTTTCAGCACCCCTATGATTTAAGTGAGGTAACACTGATTGCAGCACCCACACTGCAAATTGTTCCAGGAACACTGCGTGCTGCTTCTGCTTTCAGTGTCCTCAGCTAAACTCTGGATTACTCTGGCCCATTTTGCAGGCCCTGGAAATGTTTCTGTATTTCAACGTGCCTAATTGCGTTGGCCTCTATAAGTAACCCTGCTCCCCACTTTGGCCTAGTAAGTGCGATATGCGAATTATTGACAAGACCGTGATAATTTAATATAACAGCCTCCTCTCTCCCTCCGCCATCCATATTTAGGACCTATTTCTTCGGGTCAGGGCGGATGCCCCGCCCTCCTCATCTACGGCTGGGTGCGTCGGCCACCTGCACGTACATTTCCCCGCACGCTGCGCACCTGCGCTCGCCAGGGGATAATCGCGGCCGATGATGGGTGATGTGCGGCTGACTGGCAGGACACCTCTCTGCGCGCCTGTTTACCAAGGCAGTAATCAGGTCTGAGCAAGCAGGTGCAATTGCCCGTGAAACTGACAGACTGCGCTGTCACCGGGTGCTAACCAGCCAGCGGAAACAAATAGATTTTAACCAGCGAGAGCGGTTTGCATCTGGATGTTTCTGGCTCATTAGTCTTCAGCTAATATACAAGGGTAGCAAATGAGTGGATGGGCGGAGGGAGACATCGAGGCCTTTTTATCCGTATCTTGTCTCTCAGAGCCGATGGTTGCCTTATTTGCGGTGACAGCCTATCTCTCGCCCAGAGAGCATCAAACCGGGGTTGTCTGGCTCAGAAACCTTCACCCACTGGCTCATGGGAGGAACTGGGCGGTCGGAAGATGGCTAATACCAGTCTTTTGCGTCATCAGGGAAGAGTGCTTCTTCCTTTTGGTTGTTCCAGATTGGAGGAGGACCGCGGTGTGAGTAACAATAGCGCACCAGGTGCAGTGGCGCTGGGGCAGGGCCGTGAAACCACTCAGCACTCCAATGATGCTTTTTGTCTCCTGTGGGCAGGGGGCTTCATTTTGTGTGCCTGACGTAGCCCCTGTGCCAGCCTAGTTTCGTCACTCAAGTAGGGAACAGGAACGGCATTTCAAAGAGAATGTATGTATGGGCTGTCAGTATAACACACCCCTGAACTTCTCAGTGACCTTTGACATGGCGGCTCAGCAGGCACCCTGCCCCAGACTGGCTCTGAAATTTACAAAACAATGAAGGATGGAATGCTTGAATTAATCTCAGCCACTGATAATTAACTGGTGTCCGCATCCCAGTCGATGTTTATGTTGCTCACCATGTCACCTCAGCTTGGACCTAGTTATACACAAATAAGTCTTGACCCGCTCCAATGGGAGCAGTGCAGCCCGAACTGCCAGGCCATGACCTCCCCGAAATGGAACATGAGCAACCTAGGAAGGCTTTCTCCCTACTAGAGCTCACCTGCCAGGTAAGGCTTGGCTCCAGTTACACAGGGCCCGATTTAGATCTTGCCGGACGGGTCACTCCATCACAAAGGTGATGGATATCCCATCCCCCGAGGTATAAATCACATTGGCTGGTTGGATCTCCTAAACCTAACATAAACTGCGAAACCGAACACAACCCTGTTTCCTGTCATCCATTGCTTATACAGTTGTTTTGTTCTATAAATGTTGTGGACATTTCATGCTAATACGCATTTTTACTCATAACGTGTGCACAATTGGTATTTTATAAATCACATTATATCCGCTGGGATTTATATTTCGGCGGCCAGGATATCCGTCACTGCTGTGACGGAGTAACCCATTCGACAAGATCTAAATAATGCTCTCCCTGTCCAAGGAGGTGGGCACTGTATGGTACAATAATCGAAGAATTTAGTTCAAAAGCGTCACATTTACCAGGCTTTGTTCAGTGGGTTCTCAAAAAATGAGGCTCTGCTTACCGAGTCTGACCTTCCACAGTGTGTTTTGGGGATTCCCTCCAGTAAAGTAATGTTGCCTGTAACTTAATAACATAAAAAAGGGGCAGCTAAGTGTGGTGTCTAGATCACACTGAGCAAACATCCAGTTTTCTATCATCCACTGTTATGTTCGTGTTTATCTTTTTCAAGTTCAGCATGCAACTATAAGTGCATATATGATTATAATTCGTGGCACCCCTGTAACTAAATAACCTGGATGATTGGTGATTAAGAACTTTGAAGGCATCAAAGATCATCAAGATGGGAAACTGTCCAATGGGAATTCTGGCATTCAAAAACGATCTTGTTCCTAAGTAACAGACTCCCAAGGGAAAGTTCAACTATGCCCTGGCCATACTTATTTTGAATGTCCTTCTGTATTCCACTTCTATTGCAACGTGAAAGAATTTAAAAGGAATAATATCAATCAATCAATCAATCAATCAGGGGTTGGTAAAGAGCGCTACTCATCCGTGAGGGTCTCAAGGCGCTGGGGGAGGAAAAGCGGGGCTGCTCAGGTCAGTCAAAAAGCCAGGTCTTGAGAGCCCGTCTGAAGGTGTTCAGGGTTGGAGAGCGTCTCAGTTCTACTGGGAGAGTGTTCCATGCTGTGGCTGCGATGTAGGGGAAAGCTCTCCCTCCAGCTCTGCTTCTGTGGATGCGGGGGACCTCTGCCACGGTGAGGTCGGCTGAGCGGAGGTTCCTCTTGGGTGCGTGGAAACTCATTCGGTTGTTCAGGTATTTGGGTCCGATGTTGTTGAGGGATTTGTAGGCGTGAGTGAGTAGTTTGTAGGTGACCCTCTTATCGATGGGGAGCCAGCGGAGTTCTTGCAGGAGCGGAGTCATAAGTTCGTGGCGCGGTATCCCTAGGATGAGCCTGGCGGCCGCGTTTTGGATGGTTTGGAGCTTGCTTAGTCAGAAAAGAATAGACTTTTCTGACAGAGCCTGTATATTTAGTCAAACCAGAAATTAATTTTTCGATTCAGTA
The DNA here is from genome assembly GCF_964204655.1 of Triturus cristatus. Lineage (NCBI taxonomy): Eukaryota > Metazoa > Chordata > Amphibia > Caudata > Salamandridae > Triturus > Triturus cristatus. The sequence continues at coordinate 503,064,906 of NC_140592.1, read as the reverse complement.
CAAACCAGAGACAACAAACGATGGTGTGGAACTGCAGGTAATGCGGCAGCGAGAGAGAGCCTATGCTATAATCTCTAGGACTTCACGCAAGTTTGTCCTCTGTCCTAATGCCCCCAATGTACTTCTGATCTGTGCTACTGTGCTTGTGACACTTTGACCACTGAAGTGCCACACTGTCATCCACTCAAAAGTGGTATAAAAGGCCCTATGTAGGTTGTCTTTCTGTTTGTGGAGTACAACCCAATGAAACAGCGGTGATCCTGGTACAGGGAGGTGTGAACCTAACTGGTGCTGCCTGTTCTGTGAGAGCATGAGATACATGTCGCCGGCCAAAAGGGTTCAATGTGGAGGCCTCATGACACCACTGATTAGAATTTAGCAGGGAAATCAGTACTTTTGTTCTGAACACCTGTAGTTATTCCTCATTTCTTCACATTGTTTCATCTGGGGAATACACATGATTTAAGCAGATGGAGCCTCTGGATAAAATGTCTTGGACAATGGACTTACAGCAGGACCTGTAATTCTTATCGGGCTGGTAACTCGTGTTCAGTCCTCCAAAGGCAGCCTGGAGGATTTGGCATGGGCAGCAAGGTCGCTGACTCAGAGAGGGGATGGAGGATTTTAGGAGTGTCAGCCTTCTTTTTTCGTGAACCCTCACTTAAATATTCATATGGACTACACATACAGAGTTTGTCTCTCGTTCGCAGTGGTCGAAGTGGGGAGGATCTGAGGGGCACGACATGCCCATGCTTTTTAATTTTAGAAAAACAGGTCCCCTACTTTTCGTGAAAAGATTACCATCCCGGGACAGTTAATCTGGACAGTTGAAATGCTTCAGCTGAAAAGCAGGTGCGGCTGGCACAGGTAAGAGTGGTAGGCCGTGGGGGGAATTCGACAGACGACGTGATAGGTAAAATAAAAAAAACACTTACCTTGTGCTCTCCGCATCGCCTAGAGCTAGGTATGTGGTTTTATTTATTTATTTTACCTATCCCGTCTGTCGCCTTTCCCCATCGCTCCACCTGCTCTTACCCATGCCGGCCACACCTGCTGAAGTGTAAGGCAGGAAGTCTCCTGTTTTGTGAAACCAAGGGAGGGACAGACAGCTAAATAAGCCTTCTTGCCAGGGTACCTGCTTCCCTGAAAGAAATGTGAAGGATGCGCAACAGGCAGACATAGCACAATTTGCTCTGGCAGTTGTAGGGGTGCGTCATAATCATGGATAGTTCACACCCACACATAATCTTTTATTGTGTTAACATTTGCACCATTAGAATGTGTACTGTAATAACGTATAAAGAGAAGTGATAAACATTTTCTGTATAACGTTGAGAATCTGCATGACAATTACATATAATTAGACTAAAATGTTGTTGTGAAGAATTCTACAAGTGACTGATGAACATTATAATTTTTATGTTTATGTAGCCCATTGCTTTAAACGTGCTGTGTGACAATAATTATGTATACGAGTGTTTATGTATTTATGTGCTGTTTCCTATGTTGGCCGATTTCTGTAGGCCTAATTTGTATTTTTCCCTGTCGGTCTTGAGTCAGGTTTGTTAGTAGAATCCATGTGCATGCAGAACTTGTTCTTTCTCACGTTTTCTGTTGCAGGTGGAGAAACGGATCTTTGTTAGTTAGAATAATGTCTTTGTTTTAGGAGTTAGGTTTAGGGAGGAGAAGAGACATTGAACCACGATGCTGATAATGTGAGATGGTGTTCTTTCTCACCGAAGAGAGCCTGGGAATTAAAGTCATCGAGACAAGGCCTGGGACCATCGCTGCCACATGGAAAGTCACCTACGAGGAGGTGTCTTGCATGGATGAGGTGATGCCGCACTGCCCTCTTGGAGTTTGCATTTGATCCTTGTTTTGGGGTTAGGGATAGAGTCCAGGGACTTCTGCCTTGACTTGAGAGGAGAGAGCATCTTAGAATGAGCTCTGTAGCTTTATGCTACCTGACTTATTCAACATGAATGGTCTTCTTAGGAAGCCTTCATGAGCTGACACCTTTCTAGAACTTGCCTTGGGAAATGCTAAGTAGGGATGTCACATTAGGGCTAATGTAGGTATAGACTAATGCTCTTTACCCACGAACCTCCAATGAGGGGTACTCAGGATGTCGGTGCAATAATCTTCTGTGTCCTGATTCACAAATTGTTTATTTTGAGTCTGCTACATCGTCCTAACTTTACCCCTAGGTTTGGCTTTGTATTAGTTCCAAAGTATTTCTACCATCTCATCTTGAGGTGTATGTATGTCCAGCTGTTCTTGGCTTTGTAATAAACTAGCTAAACCGATTTGGGAGTCTGTGATTCTTCGGGGTCATGGGTCATTGAATCTGTAATATGTATTTGGATACCTATAATTTTCTCCACTCCACACGTTCAAGCAGATAAAAAGAACCCTCAGCCAGAGATTCCAGAGTAAGCCTAGAACGTGGAACCCAGCTCCTTCAAGGCCAATCTACAAATGTAAATCGTGCTCGGAAGCGGGCATGGGCTTTAATTGATGGAATCACTTGAAGCTTCATGATGACACATTTATTTTTTTGAGAGGTATTGTAAGGGAGCTACCAGTTAAGCTGCAAAGTGCGTGATTTTTAAAAGGCAGTTATATAAAAATATTGCCCTATGTACAGTCTGGGTATTACTAGAATCTATATTTTGGAAGCATTTTTTTATCTTAAACTATCTTGCGTATTTTGTAACAGCCTATCTTATACTGTGAGTAATGCAAGTTTGAAATAATTACTTACATGTTCACAGTGCTTTCTATCATAGACTGGGACCTTGTAGAATTAAACATACACCTGTCACTATTCTCCACTGCACCAACCAGGATTCAATTTTGTTGCTCTCTGGTGCAGTGCATTAATTAATAGAGGTTTCATCATGTACAATAGTGTATTACCCACTGATTCACATAACTTGCATTTAATTTTCATTTAATCTGTGCAATGTAGTTACCTGAAGGTGAAAGACCAAGAAAAGCTCCAGAATATTTTGTATTTTTAAGCCATGCCTTTGATCATGCCCACACGCTCACTCACCCTGCCCCCATTGTATGCAGCATCACAGTTCCCATACTTTCTTTAATGCTCTTTGACCACTGCTCGTACGTCCAGACTCTCTCTCAGAGTGCATGCAGATTCCCTTTCCTGTACTGCGACCTGCACAGGAAGTCCCGTTGCTCAGAAGCCTAGACTGCTGACCTTGTCGCTGTCTGACCATGGCTTGGTGACATTACAACTCAGTTATCTCATCAGCAGAAGTAATAGTGCGTTCTAAATGGGACCCAACGTATGCTTACATTTTGGAATCCTATCTTTGGATTATCAAGGACAAGAGTACAATTAGATGGCTGCTGGCATTCAACAATTATAAACCGCTGTTAAAGTGCTGTGATCTGTCACAGAGCTTGCAAACTTTCCTGGTATGGTCGTTGCCTATAAGAAGGCACTCCGGCTTTGGGAGGTCTTGATTCACCCATAAAGAACTGAGCCAGATGGTATTGTAGGAAGGCCGGTCTAGGGACAAAAAAAAAACTGCCCAGCAAACCATGAAGAGAGAACTCCTTGCAGGGCCAGGAAAACTTTGAGATATAGAAAAACAACAGGAAGACGGAAATGCTAGGTACGTGGATCTGGCCCACCAAGCTCAACACAGTAAATTTTGCAGGAACAGACACCACAAACAGGAGGTATTGTGGGACTTCATGGCCTTTATACTACTTGTACGGGAATGAGTTTGAGGGTAGGGGACAGATATCTAATGGGAGGATACCTGTTTCAAGTTTTAGCTAAGTCACATGATGTCTGGGTGGAGGTGGACACACCTAATTTGGCAAGTACTGTGACGAGGAAGGGTTGAGAAGGTATTCACCAGATAGCAACAGTTACAGAAGATGTGATTTGTTAATAGTATTTGGAAAGCTGCATCTTATGCCAGTAACATTGCCTTGATAGCAGAGCCTATGGCTAAAGGCCAGCTTTGCAACCGTTATTTGTTGTATGAATATTTGAGAGACAGAGTGTGAAAATAAACAAGTGTGTGCCCGGGGTCTTTGCCCTTGTCGTGCAAGCCTCAGTCTCCTGGAAGTCTGACATCTTTTTTCAGCCGCACCCATCATATTCACCACAAGTAGGTATGGATCGACTATCGGAGTCTTTACTGTTCCTAAAGCAATTATTTCAAGGTCTGCCCAGTTTGAAATGCCGGATCTGAATTTTGTGTGTCTTAGCAAAAATAAGTGGGAAGGTGGTAATATCTGCAGGATTTGATGGGTATGTAAGATGGAGTTCTCTTTCAGGAAACCAAGGCTCTTTTCTCTTCCACTTTAAGGATTATACAACTTGCATCTGCTGTCATGTCAAAATGGAAAAGAGTCATCCAAAGAGCTGACTTGTCATTCTTTAAAAAAAAAAAAAAATCGATTTTGGAATATGAACACAGCCCCTGAAGGCTAAAAGGCAAAACCACAAACAGAGGAAAATAGCTGCCCCCCAGCAACACTTTTCCCACCCACGCTCCAGTGATAGAATACACAACAATTCCAGGAGCCAGATCACATGTTCCACCCCCTCCCAATCTCATCCTTTCCCATAAATATCCAAATTTCATCATTCACCATTTGTCGACTAGAACAGACAGGTTCCAACCTAATGCCTCTGTGATCCTCCCATTACCTGCCATATCTTGGGATGTTTTTGTGGGCAGCATGAAGATTTGTACACTGCCACCTCTAAGCCCATGCAGTGATCCACCTTTTTTCAGACTGCCTAGGATGGAGGGGCGTGGCTTTTCACTCTATCACTGTATATCGTTTTGCCAGAGTCAGACCCAGAAATAATAGTGTGAACTTGCATCTGTTGTCATCCAATGTATCTTTGTTATGGAGGAGGGTAAGTTTTAGGTCCATTGGAACTGACCAGGCCCAGGCAGGATGTCACCCCATGCCAGAACTGGTCTGGAGCAGAGTCAACCTCATACCATGCGTAAGAATGTTCTATCTGCTGCACTGCACCGGAGACATGCCGGGGAGGCAATTACCCTCATCTGCCATAGTCAGCAGCATGTGAGATAGACCCTATGAAGGTATCTAAGCTGGATCAACCAAAGTCTGGCCATGATGGCCCCTACCCTCGGTGCTCCCAAGGCCTCAGTCCAGTCTTCGCCCTCTAGATCCCCCAGGTCCACTTCCCACACCCTCTAAAGAGTGGAGAATGTGTCATGTTGATTAGAGATAAGCGTCCGGTATATCTTGGCAATCTTATGGTCTCCAAGGTCTTCCATGATAAGTTTACTTTCCAATGGATTAAATTCAGCAAAGTCAGACAGGGCCACAATGTATGGGGTCAGTGCATGGTGGGGCAGGAAGTAACAATGTAACTGACTGCTATGGAGCGTTTATTCCGCCTGTAGAGCCTGAAAGGACTTGAGGACGGTTCCACTCCTGACATCTCCCAGGATAGAAATCCCTATCAGGTCCCATTTCCGAAATCCCTACAGCGCAGCCACCTGCGGCAGCATGCTACCCGCCAGAGCAGCATCCACTCTGTCAGTTTCCCCCACCACCTTATCCGTCGGAGAGTACTTCTCCATTGGTTAAGTAACACTCTTGTGGCCAGAGGAAGACCAACAGAGCCACCCCCACCATATAAATACGAGATGAGAGAGGTGTCTCCCATTGCCCTTGCTGCCTTTTGGTGGGTTGCTATTTGACACCCTTCTTGGCACGTTGGCAAGACCACTCTCGGGTGACCCTGTGGATCGGGACTTTGCACATCAGCATCGTTCAGCTCCAGATGACCCTGTCTGCTTGTGCCTTCATCCTAGGGCTCAGGGCCGGGTCGTCCAGGTGGCTTTTGCCACGCAGCCTTCCTCCCCTCTCCCGTTACTGTCTCCCACCAGGGAGTCTCGTTAGTTGGAGACCTGTGGTCATCATATTTTTGCGTCCACTAGTTCGGGCATCCGTGCTTTGAACACGACTTGCGTGTTTGCACGGGCTACTTTTGCCCTTTGGGACTCAGTAGAGGGTCTTCTCTCCTCTCTTTCAGAGGGTCCGCGTACTGACCTGGCTCGTCTCCTTCATCATGGCCGGGACATGGCACAATTTACCATTAGATCGGCCTTGGATTCTACCAACTCTGTGGGCCGGGCGATGGCCAGGTCCGTCGCTCTGCATCGCCATGCCTCGGGAGAGTCTACGGCATTTGACGTTTGATGGCGTATCCCTTTTTGACAGTCATGCGGACTCAGCAGTCAACCTCCTCATGTCTAGTATGCCATAATTTCATGTTTTTGAAATCCTTTTACAGACTGTTGCTTCTATGTGCAGTGTTTTTCTGGGTCCTGGGTTCATGCGGTAATACCCAGGGGCGCTGGACGGCTTTGCGCCGTTTTTGCTTCCCTTTATTGCAGCTGCTTGGCTGCTTCTGTTCTGTTGATCCTCTGACTATGAGCCCCGGCTCAAGAGGTGCCCCTAGTTGGGGTTGAGGCTTACCCTAGGTGGGGTATTTGTTGGCTACTGTGTAGCTGCCTCCCTTACACATAAGGCTTGGTAGACTACTGTGGAGTCTTTTTCGGAGGGCGTTGCCCTGCGGATGTGAATGTGGTCTTTTTCTCTTTCATGCGGTCCACCGGTTGGCATCGCTGTACGGCCTATCCGTTGGAGTCTGCAGTTCGTCCGCGGCACTCCTTTGCAAGGGTAGCTGCTCACTTCTCTGTGTTTCTACATCCTATGTTTTTTCACTGAGAGTCCTTTCAGCCTCCCCTTCTTGTCTGTTTCAGTTCTGCATGGTTCTGCCGCTGCACATGTCCTACCTGTGGACGGTCTTGGTCAGTGGCCTGTCGCTGTACTAAGGTGTGCAGGGCTGCCACGTGCACTTCTCCTATGTTCTTTGCACGTCTGGTGGTTGCTCTCCACTGTAGTGATTGTTACGGAGGGCTGATGCTTTTTGATGCCTTGTTCTCCCCTCCTCTTCCGTGGTGGGTAGTGCTTTTCGTCCTTTGTTCTTGCATGGCGGCATCTTAGCCACTTGCGCCGCTCATGTACATTGCCTTGTGCCTTGCTTTTCTGGGTACTTCCCCGTCATGGGTTTTCCTCTTCCCCTGCTGCCATCTGAGAAGGAGTTCTGGCATGCTTCTACTTCGGAATGCTGCTGCTGCTCTCTGTAGAGGTGCTTTCCTCAGGACGTTCACTGTCTTCTGTGTACTTGTATGGACATCTCTATACAATTCCTGTTACTCTATGAACGTTTCGTTGGTAAGACCGTCTGCCGCTTTACCGCCGGTCGAATTTCTGACCAGGCGGAAAAGGGCCTGAATATGGTGGCGGTGCCTTGCAGGCACCACCATCCCACCATCCATATTAGGATGTTTCATATTCCATGCCTTTCCATGGCGGAGACTCCGCCATGGAAAGGCATGCGGTGTTTGCTACGGGGGCCCGTAGCAGGCCCCCAGGGGGGTGGGGGGTATCCATGCTACCCCCAAACATTAGCATGGAAAAGGTGGCAGGCACCCCGTAGTGTCTGTCACGTTGTGCGTGCCAATGCACATCGGCCATTCACAACATTGTGGCCGGCAGTGCTGTGAGCACCGCCCGCCACAATGTTATAAATGCAGGATGCCACCGACACGGTGGCATCCTAATTGATGGTGCGGGACCGCCGCACCACTGGTGGCCGGTCCCGGCACCGCTAGGGTGGCGGGCGGACAGGAGTCCGCCCGCCATCCTAATGGGGCCCTTAGTTTTTGAACCATTGTAGTGGAATATTGTACAGGAAATTCTGCAACTGGTACAGCAATGATACCATTTTTAAAATTGTTAACCTGCCAGTCAGGGACAGAGGCAAGACCAACCACACGGAACATCTTCTCTCAAGCGAGCCAATACTGGCTCCAGTTACGTCTCCACACTAATGCTGTGGCAGGGTACACAAAGCCACCCAGATATTTATTCACTCCTGAGGTGATCCGTAACCCAGTTGCCCAACCGAATTCCTGTGGGAAGGTATTTTCAGAGAATGCTATAGATTTAGACACATTAATGAAAGGTCGGAGGTTTCACCAAATATACGCAGAATCTGCAGGATGCGGGGCTCGAGTGTTATGGGGCAGACAGGAAGAAGAGAACATCACTAATGTATAACGCTATTTTATCAGTGATTCCCTCCCCCACTTGAAATCACCCACCTGGGCGTCCATCCTCCCCCAAACCGCCAGAGGCTCCATGGCAATAGCGAACAGCAGGGAAGATAGAGGGCATCCTTGCCTCGTTCTCCGCTAGATTCAGAATGTATCTGATCTGGCACTAGCCACCCACACCGTCACTGTCAAGTTGGTGTACAGAAGTTTGAGGTAGGAAAGAAATCCAGGGCCAAAATTCAGGTGACAAAGGAGTATGAAAAAGTAATCCCAGCTCATGGAATCGAACGCCTTGTCAATATCTGCAAGAAGGACAGCTAACACCAGCACGTTATATAACCGTCTGATATTGTGTCGGGTAGCACGGTGGGGGATAAACCCGACCTGGTCAGGATGTACAAGGTCAGGGATAGCCGTACCATCACCGAATCTTCACCTCCAAGTTTAAAATGATAATCGAGCGATAGGAGGAGTGTTCATCTATCAGCCAGCCAGGCTTCAAGAACACCACAATCTCTGCATGTCGCCAGTCTGTTGGTAGGACGGCACTGTCAGCAGCGGAGTGAGACACCTCCAGTATGTTTTCCTGGCGCTTAGGCATGTAGGCTTTGAAGAATTCACAAGGAAACCCATTAGGCCCTGGGGCCTTCCCGGGGCACAGTCCTACCAGGGTCGATGACAGTTCCGACCCTGTGAGGGCACCTTCCAATAAGTCACGGTCAATTGATGGGAGTGTTTTAAGGGGAAGTGCATGCGTAAACTCTACTATCAGTTCATGCGACAGGACCACCCTCTGAGTGTACACGCCTTCATAGTGAGCAGCCTTTTCCCAATGAGAGGAATGGAGTACTCTGGCACAGTCTATGTAGCATTTTGCTCGACTTGTCCCCCCATTGATATATGTGGCTTGGGCCACCTGCCAGGACTTTTTGGCCACTACCAGCAGGGACTGCTGGTATTGTTGCAGTGCAAGGCCTAATTGTCTCTGCGCCATCTGCCCATTATCTTGTGGTAAATAATTTAATTACCGGGACTTAATTTGATACAGACACATAATAAAAATAGCTCAATAAATAAGAGGCAGAATCCGTGGTATTAGAGGTTCGGAATGGGCTTTATTCCAATGGACGATTCGAATCGGTGACTACAGGTTCCATCACCACGGAGGTTCAGGAAGTGAAGTACATACTTTATTGATAAGTAATTACTTTTATACAATAGGCATTACAGTGAAGCAAATGCAAGAGGCGTAACAATTGATAGTGTAGATAAAACATACATGCGTAGCAAAAGTGGGCGTAACTGGGTGTGACTAAAGAACGTCATCAGGTGTGATGTCATAATAGGGTGGTTCCATGAAAGAATTTCACAATGTCAGCAGAAATACTTGGCAGAAATGCGCGCGCAGCAGCATGACGTGTGATTGACGTGCAACTAGGGGGTGAAGGGGACTTGACATTTAGCTCTACATGTGGCGACAGAAGTCTGGAGGGTCAAGTCAACCTAATCCCAAATCATATCTAACATCCTATGTTTAAAGAACTATGTTATCCAAAAGAGAGGTCTCTTAGAGTAGAATCTTATTCTATACTGACTATACTGACTGTTAGTGCGTGTACAAGCGTCTAAGTGTCTACACTAGATGCGAGGGCAGAAATCTTCCATAATAATAGGGCTATGAATTACTTGCATAAAGACAGAGAAGCCGGGCCTTTGCTCGGTAGCTGGAAGAATGTTTACTTAAACTACTAGACAGGAATGCATTGGGCAGGGAGCGGAGCAGATAATTTCGAAGGTGAAATACAGTTTTTGGCAGGCAACAGGCTGATGTCAGACATCGTGAGCCGCGCAGGGAATGAGACAAAGTTCATGGTCACAGATGCAGGCTCAGACTGGAGCTTTCGGAGGCAGAAGGCAAGAAAGAGCTTGATGACAGAATCAGGGCCTACTTGCCTGGACTGTAAAATGGCATAAGTGAACCATATAAAGCCGGTGGCCTTTCATACTTAGGAATGGAATATCCGGCCTATTCATGGCGGATCTGAAAGAGGACATGTTGACGGTGGACGCACATGTGTTTGCGTCTTCATAACTGGAACTGGAGGGAACATACATGTACTTGTGATTCATACATGAAACCGTTGGGGTCCAAGATAGGGGACATAACTGATCAGAAAAATCCATATTTCCACATTCCCTCCTTGTCCCCTACTTGCCCGTTAAGAGATATCAATCTTCATCAATCCGTTGATCTGTTCATATAGCATCATTTGTTCTTCTTTTTTCTTCTGGGATGAATGAAATCTTGGTGATGGAATACATGATGTGGCACACAGACCACAGATCGCTGGTCCACATTGTAGACATAGACAACAACTGAATAGTATGAGAAAGCCAATACCTAGGAAGGATAAGACCTTCCATCCAAAGGTAGATAATACACTCCAAAACCAACCGGACCAAGTCCAGGTGCCTGGATTCTGGTGTATCTGGCTTACAATCTTATGAAGGCGAGTTATGGCTTTATATACAGATGGCGAATTTTCTGGTATGAAAATGCAACAACTTGATCCGATGACCCTACAAGCTCCGCCCCTATCGGCCAGGATGACGTCAAGGACAAGACGATTTTGAAGCACAACAATCCGCATAGCAGACTGCTCTTCTGTTAAATTGCCTAGGGCGGAAATAGTTTTGTTCACTACTGCTTCAAGGGTTCTAGTTAATCTACGTATCAGCTTACTATTAGTAACGGTACCTATATAGGGAAAGAGACCTTTATTAAAATCTGTGTATTTTTCCCATGCTGTTTCAGTGTAATCGACTATTGGGAGATCTCTCCTTTCTCTATTGTGTACTAAATGAGTATTTCTGTGATAATCAGGAGGAGCTAGGAAAACAGGTGGCAAAAGGAATCCAATGTAGCAGGTACCATCCCAATCTAAAGGCAAACGTACATATGCCGTCTGACCACATATAAAATAAGAATGGCGGGAAGCTCTAAATGTCGACTTGCCTTGATCACTAAATTCTATTATAGTGGTGCATCTACTATGGCCCATATGTATGGAACCATTCTTTCTTACACATAATTCACCTTTTACTGGGAATATTGACATAGCGGGCAAAATTGGAGTAGCTTCGGATTCGACATTTAGGATCATAAGATTAAGCGTAAAATTACCTAATCCATAAACTTCATTTTCTAGATCAGTTCCTGTTCTCTTGGGAAGTCCCTCCTTGTTAGGGTAGCAGACTCTAAGTAAAACTAAGTTCAAATTTCCCCATACCCAGTTGTCTTGATAAACTGCAGAATTCGAATCTAGGGAATTAATTAGACTAAACCATGCTCCACAGGAGCCGTTGTGTGTGAACGGGTATGGAAAGAGAGGTAGAATTCCTTTATAATTCTGATAGGGAGGGAGTCGGCCACATATCCAACAATTTGTCGCATTGCTAACCTGATGGGAATGATGTAACATACTAATAAACGTGTTATTGCGCAGCGCAAATCTATAAGACAACTCATGCGGAGGTAATTCACTAAAAGAATGTTCAGCAGTAACATTATAAACATGTCTAGAAATAGGATAATATATGTGCAACAATATACTTGCAGTAATTATTAAAAGACTTAAGAAAAACAAAATTAATAACGTCACTATACAATGACTACGCAGTGATTTACAGTATGCATGTCGTTTCAACATTTTTCGAGTTTTTTCTCTATTCAGGTCTAAGGGATACATGTCAGAGACAAATTCAACCGCTTCACCTTGGAGAGGACTTAAACAATCAAATTGCCTGACTGGTTAGACCTGAGTTTTAGTTTATATTGTTCGTGATTACTCATTTCAACCAAAGGAAGCTTTGAGTCAATGGGTGAAGACACACGAGGTGTGGTATTTACATCCGATGGTAGTCCATGAAATTTCTTGATATGACTTGAATGTACCCAGCCTTTCCTGCCTTCGATCTTCACGGCTGTCCTTGTGGTAAGCAAGACCAGTTGCGGCGACTTCCACCTAGGATCCAGCTGAGTCTTCCGATCAAAGTTCCTCACTAAGACCAGGTCCCCCGGAACTACGTCATGGGGTTTCACCTCAGTGTTGTCAGGAAAAGCTGCAGCTACCTGTGAACGACAAGATTGTAGTGCAGACATCAAGGAAGCCAAGTAATCTGTCAGCATATTACAGTCAATATCAGTTATTTTGCGTGGTATAGGCGTCCCCCACATATTTGGTGGTCTGCCAAAGATCACCTCATACGGGGATAGCCCTGTTTGAGAGTGTGCTACCATTCTCATGTAAAAAAGTGCAACTGGTAACGCTACTACCCAGTCGACACCTTTCTCTCTGCATATTTTGGACAATCTAATTTTCAGGGTCTGATTATGTCTTTCTACGAGACCTGCTGCCTCGGGGTGTCGGACACAGTGGAATTTCCACTGATAGCCTAACAAAAGTGAAACGTGTTTCATTAGTTCGGATGAAAACGGCTGGCCGTTATCTGAGTAGACAACACGTGGTAAACCGTATCGTGGGAAGAATTCTCGAACCAACTGTTTGGCAGTAGTCGGGGCAGTGTAATCTGAAACCGGGTATGCCTCTGTCCAACGGGAAAGAGCACAGACAACTACGAGAACATATTTGAATCCTTGACATCGTTCCATCTGGATATAATCCATCTGGAGGACTTCAAAAGGGTGATCAGGAGGCTGAAATCCACCCTGTTCTATGGGAATGCCTTTTCCTGGGTTGAACTGACAACAGATCATACAGGTACGAACTTTTTGTTTGGCTGCTGCTCGTAAATGTTTGTTGAACCAAATGTGTTGAATGCTGTCTAGCATAGCTTTTTCTCCTAGATGCGCTGGACTATGTATAGTGTTAATAATGACTTGGACCATTGAATCAGGAAGGAACCACACAGATTTTTCCTTCGTCATCCATCCTTGATCCGTTTGAATCCCTCCTAATTCAGTCCATTTCCCTATTTCGTCTGGTGTAGCATGTGTCTGTATGTCAATTACGTCAAGAGCGGGATCTTTAACCGTCATACAATGTGTTGGCGTCGGACCTATTGTCTTTGTCATGTCGGATGTTTGAGTTTGAGCAGTCTGTTTAGCTGTTCTGTCAGCTAGATCATTGCCTTGAGAAATGATATCAGTAACTTTCGTATGAGCTTTACATTTCATAATTGATATTGCAGTGGGTAGATGTATTGCATCTAATAAGGCATGAATGAGGGGTCCGTGCTGAATGTGGGCACCGTGAGAAGTTAAATAACCTCTCTCTCGCCACAGCACGCCGAAGTCATGTACAACTCCGAATGCATAACGTGAATCAGTGTATATGTTGACTTTTTTATTTGTGGCTTGAATACAGGCTTGTGTCAGAGCGATGAGCTCTGCGGCTTGAGCTGACAATGTATTTATGCAATTTGTTTCAATGATTTCAGTGTCTGTTGTGACTGCGTAAGCGGCCACTAACTCTCCTGTACTTGTTCTCATACATGAACCATCTACATACAACGTCAGGTCTGGGTCTGACAATGGGACATCTGTCAAGTCTTGTCTGGGTTTCGTCGTGATTGTAATAACTTCAATACAGTCATGAGCTAGTGGGTCTGTTCCGATTACAGGTAAAAGTGTGGCAGGATTCAATGTGTTACAACGTCTGATTTCTATATGTGGTTGAAATAATGTTAATTCATACCCTGTAAGTCGCGCTATAGTCAAGTGTTGTGTTTGCGTTCTATTCACAAGAACCTCTACTGTATGTGGTACTTGAACTGTCAATGGATGTCCTAACACTATGGCATCGCTTTGTCTGATTGCTAAAGCTGTTGCTGCCACTGATTTTAGGCACGCAGGCAAAGCCTGAGCTACGGGATCTAATGTACTAGAAAAATAAGCACATGGTTTGTGTGATCCTGCTTGTTCCTGTGTGAGTACTGACAAGGCAGTACCTTCGCGTTCTGTAACAAAGAGTGTAAACTGTTTATTGTAACATGGTGTTGCTAAAACAGGTGCTTGGCATAAGGCTTTCTTTAGGCTTTCAAAAGCTTGTGTATGTTCCTGAGTCCAAGGGAGAACAGTCGATGTGGCTGCCTCCTGTGTTGTCAATTGAATGAGTGGTTTTGCTAGAAATGCATACTGAGGGATCCACTGCCTACAATATGAGGTGAGGCCTATGAAAGCCCGCACTTCCTTTTGTGTCTTGGGTATTGGCATGTTAGCTATTAACTGAATGCGGTCGGGTGTAAGCTGCCTTCCCTCCTTGGACAGCGAGTGTCCAAGATAAACAACTCGCTGGACACAGAATTGCAGCTTAGAAGGGGACACCTTGTGCCCCTTTTCGGCTAGAAATTGTAAAACTGTCAGTGATGCTTTCTCACATTCAGGTTCGCTTCTAGCGGTGATCAGCAGATCATCGACATATTGAAGTAGGGCAGTGTTTACTGGCATGTGGATACTGTCGAGTTCTCGTTTCAGTGCTTGGCTATAGATGCTGGGGCTTTCTGTAAATCCTTGAGGTGCGCGTGTGAATTTAAAGCTACGTCCATTTAAACTAAATCCGAACAAGTATTGGCTTTCCGGATCTATTGGGACGCTGAAAAAGGCATTCTTGAGATCAATTACAGTAAAGAATGTTGCTTCAGAATCAATAGCTGTCAGTAATGACGAGATATCTGGAACCACAGGGAATTGTGGCACAATGCATTTGTTCAATTCGCGCAGATCAATAACCAAACGATATACTGGCGGGGCCTTTGGATCTGTTCGTTTAAGAATCGGAATTATCGGGGAATTACATACATTGGAGTCTGTTTCCACAACCACTCCTTGGGCAATGAGCTCGTCAATGATTTGTAGTAAAGCCACTACAGCATCTGGTGGTAACTTGTATTGTCGCATTCGTGGTAGTACCACTCCTGCCTTTAGTGTAACTCGATATGGTGTAATATTCATGCAACCAACATCAGTAGGGCCTTGTGCCCATAAATGTGTAGGTAAAGTCTGCAGTCGGGGATCCATGTCTCTAGACACATAGTGACCTTTGAAATCACGTAAAAACAATCTTACTCCTTCCGGAGAACAACATATTATAGCTCCTAGAGCTTTCAGTGTTTTTATACCTAACAAGTTTTCTGGACATGATTTAGTAAGTAATAAATCTGTAGTTCGGGTTAAAGGTCCTATCGTAAGTGGAAGAGGCTGTGATACTTCATTAACAATAGGTTTTCCTGAAAAGCCAAGGGAAATATTCTGTGAGCCTGAGAGGGGTGCCCCTGGAACTTCACTACGTTTTATAGTTGTTCGACTTGCCCCTGTATCAAGTAAAAATTTTCTATCTTGGCCTAATAATTCACTATGTACATAAGGTCCTTCTTGGTCTACAGGGACCTCGATAAGGGGTAAGTCAACTTCCCTCTCTAGGCTGGTTCATGCGTATCGTTGATAATCAGGATAGTCGTACTGTGCGGTCTGGTACAGCTGTCGTGTCGTGGTTTGTGTGGCAGCAACAGGCAGCGCTGGTGCGGCTGGCACAAACTGTATAGACTGTTGTGGAGCTGGCATGGACTGTGCATGCTGCGGGGATCCTTGTTCATTCTGATCCTGTCTAGGTGGCCGTGGTCTTTCTTGTGTTTTACCTGTGGCAATATTACGCTTCAGGACTGGGCAATCGTGTATGTAATGTCCTGGCTGTTTACAATAGTTGCATGTCCCTTTTACAGGTCCTGCTGAATCACCGGAATGTGTCGTACCCTTTTTATGTCCTTCAGCTGGAACTGTCTGAGAGACTAGCATTTTCATTTTCGTGTCTTTCATGCGTCTATGTTCATGTTCTTGTTCCTCTCTAATTCTATTGTGATGATACTGTAACATTTGTAACATTTGTGATGGGGTATTACCTTGCCAGGTACTCTCGAATTTTAATACTCTATTTTTCACTTGGGGCAAGGAATTTTCAACTAATTTTGTCACAAACAGATGTGGGTATGATTCGCTACTTGCTTTTATGCCACTATTTATACCAAAACATTTTTCAAATCGGGCATAGAAATCACTAGTGTCTTCATCTTGCTTTTGTTTACAGGCTGAGATTGTACCCCAGTCTTCTTTTTTCGTAGTTAATAAACGTGGCAGTACCTGTACTAGTAGACCTGGTAGTGCTTTAGTTTTATCCCCAAGCCCTGCTCCTGCAGTTCGGGCCTTTTCTTCTGCTTCTAATGCTGTCCAGTCTATCTTTTGGTCTCCCACCTCCCACTCTTTTTCCTTAAGTTTTTCATAAATGCCAGCAGGCATTAATACCTTTAATATAGTCATAATGTCGGGATAGGTATACTCTCCCATGAGTAACATGTCTTTAATTTCTCGGTGGAAACCCGCTGGGTCTTTGTCATGACTGGGTACCACTTTCTTCATTTGTAACAATTCTATTTTCGATATGGGCGTATATACAAATACACGCTTAAACTCATTGTCCTCGCCTTTTATTGGGTGTACTTCTCGTAAGGGATTCTGTCTGTCCATGTAATACGTCGTTCTTTCCTTGATGGGCAGTGAGACATGTTCTGGGCATACAAAAAGAATGTACTGCTTTCTTGATTCTAGTATTTCTCTAATTAACTTAGTACCTGAACCTCTCCATCTATTCGTGAGTAATTCAGTCAATATATCAGGTAAGGGACCAGGATCTGAATGTTGGCTTTTATATAGTATAAGGAGTTGTTGAATCATATAAATCCCGGCTAAACGCTGTTCATCTGGGGTGAGGTTCAAAAATGTGTGTGCTACTGTATTATCACCATACTTTCCGGGACTGTCAACCCAATGAACGGCTGACCTGGCTAATTCTTGTTCATCCATAGAATCGAGTAAATGATAACCCCTTCGTTCTCGGAGTAATTTGTCAGCGGCTTGGAACGAATGCTCGGGGGACCTTATATTTATTATAGGCGTTTGGAAATTCCTGTTATTATCTGGACATATCGGGCGTATCGGTTCAGAAAAACATCTAGTACTATTACAAGATCTTCCTCTACCTACATAGGCTATGGTTTCTGACTGTCCTGTGGGCAGTCCTGATCCTTCCTCCTCGCTTTGTTCGAACTGGTCTACCGCTAATCTCTCTTCGTGTAGGCGTTCTATTTCTCTACGGATCTTTCGGCACATGGCTATTATACATTTTTGCTTATCATGTCTCCCTTCTGATATATTCTGGCTCCATCTGGTAAGAGTTTGCATTGCTTCCGGATCTACCCCCGGTCGGTCTTGATTTCTGATCACACAATTTATGAGGAAACGCAACAGTTCCCCCTGTATCTCCACTTTCTGGTATTCCATAGCTCTGTTAATACTTTCAGAATCTCGCCCTGTTTGGACAAAATGGTATATATTATCTAGATGCACAGTCATTCCTGGTAACTTTACTAAATACACCGCGGCTCGTCTGATACGTAATGATGCCATGATCATTTCGTCCTCTTTGCCGGGCACAGGGTCATATCTACACTCTACAAGAAGTTCCTTAAGCGTGCGGGCATTTATGAGTTTGGGGGTACGAGGATGTGCTGACTCTTGAAAGGTAAGTTTATTTATTCTGGGTGGCGTAGAAAAGAGGTTGGTAGCACCTCTGGTAGCCCCATCTGAGGTATCGGGCGTGAAAGGATTCGTTGAACGTGATACAGCAACTATAGGTGTGGACACGGTTATAGAAGTAGCTGTAGGAACAGATGTGGAAACAGATGTGCTTGCCGGAACCTGTGTCAGGATTTGTTGTTGTAGAGGTACAGATACGGGATCTTGGCGTTGAACTTCCCTGGCAGACGGTCTATGTGGGGCAGGGTTAGCATACTCGGGAGCTGAGTCATCTAAATATGAGGAAAGAAAAACATCTTCTGCGGTTCTAGGATGCCCCTTAGGATGTACTTTTATTGGAAATAATGGGGGTGGCAAGTCTTTTGGTATCTCCGGAGTAGCCTTAGGTAATCCCTCGGCCAGAAGAGGATACATACCATTCATAAGAGCATTTCTTTGTCTGTCTATTTGTTCTGATTTCACTCGTGTACCTTCTTCAATTAATAGATTTTCTCGGACTTTATTTGAACTCTCCTTATTTTTCTCCTCCTGTCGGAATGCTTTTTCTGTACGTCTATGAGATTCTTTACGCCATAACTCAACGGCGTCTTTCTGCGACTGTCTGGCTTTCCTTTTCCATAACTCTTCTTCTACTTTCATGATGCACTCTGCATCCCAGGTCCCAGCTGCGGGCCACCTCTGACTTTCTGGTAATTCCTTGGTGTAGTCTACCCATAAATCAAGAAATAATATAGCGTCTAAGCCGTGCTTCTGATACATGAAGTACCCTGGAGTGTCCCTAGAAGGAATAGGAACAGCTTCTTCGAGTACCCCTTTTCTAGTTGTGATCTGTCTTAATTTTGAAAAGAGCGGCATATTGAGAACTGATCTGATACTTGATCTTGAACAAACTTAATACAATAAACACGATAATGAACAGTCATTCACACCACAATATGCAGGACGTAATTAACACATTTAACATTTAACATTTAAATGAGCAACAATAATGATGACGATCTAAGGAAACTTAATCACTAAACATAATACTCGGCATTAACTGAATTATTCTGAATTTATATACTTGATATACTAGATATACTGCTAAACAGTACAGATACACTGCTAAAACAGTGCAGACCGGATTTGTGTACCCAAACCCGTCTTGACCGGCACAACCTATGTGCACGTCAGAACGCCTCCCCAGTAATGGTACTCACCGGGTAGCTCGGAACGGAAGGCCTCGGAACGGAACTGAACTGGACCGGACTGGACTCGACTCGAAAACTTCGGACACTTCGGAACATCGGAAAACCTCGGAACTTCGGAACTTCGGAACTTGGTGGGCCTCTGTATACCTCGGATCTTGCTCTCTCAGCTAGGCTCTGGTCGAGATACTTCGCACTTCTCACCGCCTCGTCTGGGTGTTGATCGCAGCCTCAGTCGCCCCCGCTTGACCGGAGGGAGATACAGGAAATCCTGCTGGTACGCGTTGTTGTCCGTCCAGCTGTGGCAGGAGACCGGGCCTGCAACGCACCGCCGGCGCGTGAGATGAGAAAGGGTCCCTGTTCGGGCGCCATTCATGTGGTAAATAATTTAATTACCGGGACTTAATTTGATACAGAAACATAATAAAAATAGCTCAATAAATAAGAGGCAGAATCCGTGGTATTAGAGGTTCGGAATGGGCTTTATTCCAATGGACGATTCGAATCGGTGACTACAGGTTCCATCACCACGGAGGTTCAGGAAGTGAAGTACATACTTTATTGATAAGTAATTACTTTTATACAATAGGCATTACAGTGAAGCAAATGCAAGAGGCGTAACAATTGATAGTGTAGATAAAACATACATGCGTAGCAAAAGTGGGCGTAACTGGGTGTGACTAAAGAACGTCATCAGGTGTGATGTCATAATAGGGTGGTTCCATGAAAGAATTTCACAATGTCAGCAGAAATACTTGGCAGAAATGCGCGCGCAGCAGCATGACGAGTGATTGACGTGCAACTAGGGGGTGAAGGGGACTTGACATTTAGCTCTACATGTGGCGACAGAAGTCTGGAGGGTCAAGTCAACCTAATCCCAAATCATATCTAACATCCTATGTTTAAAGAACTATGTTATCCAAAAGAGAGGTCTCTTAGAGTAGAATCTTATTCTATACTGACTATACTGACTGTTAGTGCGTGTACAAGCGTCTAAGTGTCTACACTAGATGCGAGGGCAGAAATCTTCCATAATAATAGGGCTATGAATTACTTGCATAAAGACAGAGAAGCCGGGCCTTTGCTCGGTAGCTGGAAGAATGTTTACTTAAACTACTAGACAGGAATGCATTGGGCAGGGAGCGGAGCAGATAATTTCGAAGGTGAAATACAGTTTTTGGCAGGCAACAGGCTGATGTCAGACATCGTGAGCCGCGCAGGGAATGAGACAAAGTTCATGGTCACAGATGCAGGCTCAGACTGGAGCTTTCGGAGGCAGAAGGCAAGAAAGAGCTTGATGACAGAATCAGGGCCTACTTGCCTGGACTGTAAAATGGCATAAGTGAACCATATAAAGCCGGTGGCCTTTCATACTTAGGAATGGAATATCCGGCCTATTCATGGCGGATCTGAAAGAGGACATGTTGACGGTGGACGCACATGTGTTTGCGTCTTCATAACTGGAACTGGAGGGAACATACATGTACTTGTGATTCATACATGAAACCGTTGGAGTCCAAGATAGGGGACATAACTGATCAGAAAAATCCATATTTCCACAATCTCAAGGGCTCTGTGCCTCCAAATCTGCAATCCAAGAGTCAAGATTTACCAAGTCCTGCGCCTGACGTCACTGTTATCCTGTAGTGTAACTAATATCCCCCCCATAGTCTGGGCTTCATGGCCTCCCACAGCACTCCACATATGTCATGGAGCCAAGGTTGTGGGCAAAATGCTCCATGTGAGATCTATAGTCTGGATTTTGTAGGTTCCATGGGGAGAGGTGCCAACTGAAGGTCTTGTGCCAACAGCCCTTGCGGAGTCGGATAGCTACCAGGGAGTGATCCAAAAGCCCCTGTGCCAGGACAGGTTCATCAGAAATGCTATACAAACATGAGTGTGGGATAAGAAAGTAATCTAGGAGGGAAAAGGAGGCATGTGCCGGGGAGAAAAAGGTGTAACCCTCTGTAGATGGATGAGCTGCCCTCCATACATCTACCAAACCTAAGGCAGCAACAAAAGAAGGTAAATAAGCACTCCCAGCCCCCTGGGGCCGTCCATGTGGATGCCACCGGTCCACTGATTGGTCCAAGACACCATTTCAGGCATACCTCGATACCATGAGTCTCTCAGGGAGTTCACCCACAAACTTGTCTTTCAGTTCACAAATGACTGGCTTAGGGGAGATGGCGCATAGACAAAGAAAAATAGGAGAGGTTCCCCATTAATGCTCCCACCACGGCTGTGTACCAGCCCTATTAGTCCACCCATGTCTTAATGTGTTACATTTAATGTGATCTTTGTTCAGAATACTCGTACTCCTTGATCCCCTTGTGAACCCAGAGTGGAAAACCTGTGTGTAACCAAACCTGGCCAGACAAGGGACCTTATTGCCCAGTAGGTGGGTCTCTTGAAATAGCAGAACATCTGCCCGCACCCTTCAGAACTGTCCCCCATTTAATCTTGTTGAACAAGCCATTAACATTTTATGATTCCACACAGAGCTGTTCCATGAAGTCACCTATCTGAGGACCTCTCATGATGTACTAAGGTAGAACTCTTGGCAGGTAATGTTGCCAATGGGTTAGGTGTGTGGCAGGTTTGCAAAATTAAAACAAGAATGTATACGGAATCCCAACTCCGCACCCATAATTTGAGAACTAAATGTATCTGCTGCGGGGCAGGCCATCTCCAGGCTCCAATAGGGAACCCCGCCAGGCCCATCCCATTGGATCCCCGTACCCAAAAATGTCAGTCATCTGAGGAGGCAAAATGTATCACCCTCATTGTATTGTGGTCGTGAATGTCCTGGACCACATCGGAGCTTGTTACAAGCACCTCAGGGATCCCTTCCCACACCAGTGGCACGTAGAAGGTGATGTGGCTAAAATCTAGGGCTCTGGGGGGTCTCTGCCCCTGGCCAGGGCCTTCCCATCCTGCTGAGAGCTCCTCCACGAGGAGTGAGGACCTGTTGCGTTTCTTCACCTGGGTTTATGTGGACCAGCTTCATCCGTCTCCCTGGGATGAGTCAAAAGTCCACATACAGAGGAGTGTGCAGTTTCAAATGGATTCTCTCATCAGTCCATTTAAAGACCTCCTCTAGTGACTGAAAGAAAAATGTTTGTGAACTGTAGATGACCTTATTTTTAGCTGGATATAGGAGCATGTATTGAACATTGAGATCGCAAAACCTTTTTTTCAGCTGCCAAGAAGGATTGTTTTGGCTGCTGCACCATTCTGGTATAATATGGAAAGATCATGATAGTTATGGGACTGATATGTGATCATGTTCTGGAGCAATACATGTTTGAGGATAGCATCTTTGTCCATGTAGTGTAAAAGCTTCATGATAACTGGTTGGGGCAGAGCTCCAGGCAGAGGGAGCCAATCTAAAGTTCTGTGGGCCCATTCAAAGATGAATCAGGAGTACAGGGCCTCTGGGGACACAAGGGATCAGAGCATTTGTCTAGGAAGAGTTTCATGGATGCACCCTCATACCCTGCAGGTTATTGCGGCAAGGTCTGCCCTCCGTGTCCTCCACCCTTTACGCCAGCTCCCTGGTCACGCAGTAAGTTTGGTCACCACCGCTTTACTGAGGTCTTGGTAGTGCAAGGTAACATCAGTGGCCACCGCTACGATTTTGGCATCCAACATGCCCCTCGACTGACTGATAGCTGCCAGGAGCACAGCATTGCCTGGGATTTGACCATTTTGTCCACAGGCCCCAGCAATATGAGACATCCCCCCAGGATGGTCATTCTTGTCAAGGATGCTTTGTTTGGTTCCAGGGGTAACTTTCTTCTCTGCCATGTTAATGATAGCAGCTGGAAACGTAGTAGCCTGGTCGCTCCAGTAGGTATAACAATCACTGACCCGCATGACCCCCACCTTGGCCTAGCATGTGAGACGGCACAAGCTGTCAGGTCTCAGGGCCCTCTTAACTTTGGCAATATGGGGTACTCTATGAAGGAACATGGGAAGGGCTGAGAGGCCCAGGATAAGAGGGTGTGCTGCCGTAGACCAAACAAAGTCCTAGCTTGGTCATCTCCGCAGCATGCACATTCTCCCCTAATGGGGCCCCCTAATGGGGGCACCTTCCAGGACAATGTATAAGCATGTCAGGGACACCAGACAGCAGGCATAGTGGGGTGGAGGTGGGCATCACCACATCACTAGTCTCCAATATCGGTCGGTCCCTCTGGCTCCTCGCACCCCTCCTCTTTAGCATGGTTAACTCTGGAGCCCGCCACCCCCTTACCACAGTGTTGCATTCTCTCACTGATAACCACAGGGAGTCAGTGGGGCTAGACCAGGGGCTGACTCCCATCTCTCCTCTGAAGCTGGCTCCAGGCTGCGAGGCGTCGTCCGGCCGACTGGCCACGTCACGGGGCTCAGATAAAGTAATTGCCCCAGTAGAGGGGCCTAGGTTGCCTCTTCAGATTAGAGGGGGGGGCACAGTGGTGCTTCCCATGACTGCTCCCCTGTCCCTGATGCTGGGGAAATGGGTCCTGCTGCACAGCAGGCTGCAGCGTCCTTCATGGCCTACCTGCATGGCAGCACCTCCCAGCTGCCACAGCTCGCTCCACCCAGCTAACGGATGCCGTCAACACCATTGAATGTTGTCCTCAACACCTCAGCAGTCTAGTAGGCCCCCAGTGGGTCAAGCTTGTGAATCTACCACCTTGATGAGATCAAGGATAAAGGCAGATTTGTGGCAACCACAAATGAGCCATATCAAGCCACCATGATCGGCGATCAAGCCATGTACCCCCCAGCTTGTCATTCTGATATAAATTGGGAGTAAAAGGGAACTAGTGATATCCGTCATGCATAGATTGAAATTGCAGTGAAACTGTACTTTTTGGTAAATACCTAAACAGTATGGCACACTGGCAGTGTCTCTTGTAAGTTTCTTGGAAAATAAGCACCTGGAGTTCCAAGCCAGAGGCAGAAGGAACCCATTATCATTACTGCAAGGTATTTCACACCAGGTTTAGCTATGAGCAACCAGAAACCTCCCTGTGCTGGGGTGAGACAAAGGATGACGGATATGGGATTCTGCTTCCAGTGGTAATTAGGAGCACTAAAGGGCAAGGAGGTCCTATGCAGGATTTCATTCTTCTACCTCAGAATAAACAGATTTAAGAGACATACTGATTCCTCTGCCATTGCTAACTTTTACACATGGACTCACTCCACATTAATTGATCATTTATTTGTACAGAGGTTCATTGACCAATAGTGTCTTACTTTAGATCATACCTTATGTTAGAATCTGATTGCAACCCATTAGTGTAGCAATGATGTAATTGACCCTGGTGCAAGCAAGTAAAATGGCCCTTTTATTGCTGTTGAGATAGTAAATTACAGCAATTATCAGCATTCAATGGGCCCCTCAGGGTTCTGGGCCTTGATGTACCTTGCAGTTCCCTGTATGCCGGCGTCATGGAGTCTGGTGGCTAGTGTGCAGTGGGAGATGGTGTTAAGGGCAGTTGAGAGGTCTAGTAGAACGAGGGCTGCAGTGTGGCCTTGGTCGAGGAGTGTGTGAATATCGTCTGTGGTGGCTAGGTGGTCGGCCTCGGTGCTGTGGTTGCTGTGAAAGCCAGATTGAGATGTGTCGAGGATGTTGGTGGATTCTATGAAGTTCGTTACCTGGATGTTGACGATCTTCTCAGTGACTTTGGCAGCGAAGGGGAGGAGGGAGATGGGCCTGTAGTTCTTGAGGTCCTTCGGATCTATGGAGGGCTTCTTGAGTAGGGGTTTGACTTCTGCACATTTCCAGTCATCAGGGACCATGTCTGTTTCAAGGGTTCAGTTTATTGTCCGTCGTAGTTCTGGTGCGATTGTGGAGGCGGCCTTGTGGAAGATGTGCGATGGGCAGGGGTCAAGAGGTGCTCTGGAGAGTATGCTCCTCATGGTCTTTGCAGTGTCTTCTGTGGTGGCAGGGGTCCAGGCAAGGATGGTCAGCTGAGTGAAGTTGCTGGTCGAGGTGTTGGGTTGGTGCCTTGGTTCTGTTTGTCTAAGTTGTTGTAGAGTGTCCTCCTGATGGTGGTGGAAGAAGGAGCTGAGTTTGTTGCAGAGGTCCTGGGAGGTAGGGACGTCAGAGGTTTCGCAGGGGGGTCAGGTGAATTCTAGTATGGTATTGAAGAGTTTCCTGGAGTTGGAGAGGATAATGTCTTGGATGAAGCTCCTCTTCGTAGATCTGATGAGTTGGTGGTGTGCTGTAGTGACGGTCCTGTAGGCGGTGCGTGCTTACGGTGTTTTGCTGTTCCTCCACGCTTTCTCAAGTCATCGGCACGAGCGCTTGGATTGTTGGAGATCCATGGTGAACCAGATTGCTTTTGTGGTGTGTTGTCTGTCTGTTGGAGTTCTGGAGGAGTGCCAGCGTTTTGGCGCAGTCTGTGATCCATTTGTGGAGTTTGTTGGCTGTAGGGTTTACGTCGGTTGTGGTGAGGGGAGGAGTGCAGCTGAGGGCAGAGGCGAGGTGCTCTTCGGTAATCTTGCTCCAGTTTCTGCGCTGGGGCGTGGCGTTGGCTTGTGTGCGGTGGGTTTTGAGAAGGAGAAGTGAACGCAGTGGTGGGCCGTCCAGAGGGGTTGCGTGGTGTGACTGAAGCAAATGTTGATTCCTCTGGCGAAGATGGGGTCGAGGGTGTGTCCCACCTTGTGGGTGGGAGTGGTGACGAGTTGTTTCAGTCTGATGTTGGCAAGGTTGTCTAGGATGGTGGTGGAGTTGGGGTCGCTGAGGTTGTCAAGTTGGAAATTCAGGTCTCCGAGCAGTATGTAGTCTGTGGAGTTGAGGGCTCGGGGCACAACCTAGTTTGCGATGGTATTAGTGAGCAGGGTACAGGGTCCGGGAGGTCTGTAGGCGAGAGTTCTGCGTAGAGTTGTTCTGGGGTTGACCTGGATCTGGAAGGTGATGTGTTCAATTGGGGATGAGGAGTTGTTTGAGATGGAGGTAGTCAGTAGGAGGAAGATTTTGTGGATGATGGCGAGGTCTCTTCCAGGGTGGTTGGGGCAGTCTTTCCTCTGGATATTGTACCCATCGGCATGGCAGTTGCGATGCTGGGTGCAGAGCTGGCATTGGCCCAGGTCTCTGTGAGAAAGGCAACGTTGGATGAGAGAGTGTTAAGGAGGTCCCAGATTTCTACTGCGTGTCTGCAGGGAGTGTACGTTGAGAAGGATGCAGCTCAGGGGTTTGGGTTTGCTGGAGTCCGGTGGGTTGGCGGTAGATGTCGGGGTCCGGAGGTGGGTGAAGGTGCAGTGGGAGTGTCGGCAGGAGAACAGGCCCTGGGTGATGCTCGGTGCCGAGAGCTGGCAGTTGTTGTTGCCTTCAGGGTTAATTGCGTGAGGGTTGTTTTAGGCGGGATAGTTTAGCGAAGCGTGTGGACCTCTAGAAGCATTGTTTTTTTTTTTTTTGTTTTTTTTTTTGAAACCGTTTATTACAAATCTCAAGAATATACAAATATGGGCCCACAACCTTCCGGCCGGCCGCTAGGAATAGCAGAAACATATGGCATACGTTCATAGAACACTTGGCGTTACAAAGGAGCATAAGCAGGAGTCATCAACATCATGGGCCACAGCCATAATACGTCACAGTGCGGTTTCATTTTATACAAACAACAAGAAAACAACACCCACAAGGCTACCCTACAGTCGAAAGTAGCAGCACGTGCTCCCCAATGGGGAACCCCAACTATCAGAGGAGTCCAAGGAGGGGAAGGGAAACAAAGCGAGGACTGGGGGAACCCTGTGCCCGGGGCTAGGGGAAGGGGTCAGCTAAGGGGACGGGGCTGGTGAGGCAGCAGGCAGCAATGGTGGCGCGCAAATACTCCCACGGTAGGCGTTCCAGGGGCCCCACACTTTCACCCATGTCCCAGGCTTACCCCTCGCCACATACACCACCTTTTCTCGAAACATGCACCAGTCCATGTGCTCTTTCCAGGCCGACACAGTCGGGGGGTTCTGGGATCCCCACAGTTGCGCAATGTCACGCTTAGCAATCATATATCCCAGAGTCACCCACCACGTTTGCGGAGCCGAGTAGTCAGTTGGTTCCCACACATTCAACAGGCATCTCCTCGCTTCCGGCAGCAGCGCAACACGCGTAACCACTCGCAGGACCTCGTGCACACCGCGCCAGAATCGCTCCACCTTCGGGCATTCCCATAAAATATGCAGGAAGGTCGCCACGGCACCACAACCACGCTTACACAATCCATCCACAGTATAGCCCATGCGCTGGAGCCTTGGCCCCGTCATATAGACCCGGTGGAGTATCTTGAGCTGGACGAAGCGAAGGCGAGCCGGTATAGCCACCTCCTTCGGAGAGGCCACCGCGGAGATCCAGTCCTCATCGTCCAATTCCAGACCGTCGGCAACCCAAGCCTCGCGAAGGCCAATCAGCAAGCCCGATCGATCATTCATCAGTTTTTTATAAATAAGGGAGATCGTACTGTCTGGGACGTGGCCATCTAGCACTCTATCCTCCAGGGGGGAAGACTCCGGGATGGAGGCGACGTCTAGGAAGACGGAGCCCAGTGCATGACGGATCTGCAGGTATCGAAAGTATTCACTGCCCTGCAACTGAAACTCCGTCTGCAGCATCTCGAATGTTTTAAATCCTCCCCTCGACCAGAGATCCCCCACTTTACTGTTGCCTATCATGTCCCATTTCGCGAAGCCCTTCGAGGTCCAGAGAGAGCCCAACTTCTCAGACGCATACAGCGGTGACGCCCGGGTCAAACGGTCCTTCCACCCCATAGCTGCATTAGCCGCATGCCATACTCTGACCATGACACGCGTAGGTCCCGTCAAGCGAGCGTCGGGCGCGCCAGAGTAGAGCGCTCGATTGTAGTCGCCACCGGGCAGTAGCATCTTGTCCATCTCAAACGCCGGGTTCAAGGCGGGCCCATAGAGGCCATGGTTAATTGCAGCTAGCTGGGAGGCCCAGTAATACCGTTTAATGTCCGGGAGGGCAATCCCCCCGTCATACCATGGGAGCGTCAACTTCGCCAGGGCAATGCGCGGCCTCCCGTCCCAGAACAGGCGGCGCTGTAAACTCTCCACCTCACGGAAGTAGCGCGCCGGGACTGGGTCCATAGTGTTCTGGAGAGCGTATAAGAAACGTGGCAACGACATCATCTTAAACAACGCCGCCCGGCCGAGCGGCGAAAGCGGCAGGCGCCGCCAGCGCACGACGTCCTCCTTCAAGCGCTGGAGAGGGGGAAGCAAGTTCCGCTCGTAGCGAGCCTCTGGGTCCAGAGTAATGTAGACACCCAGGTATCGAAACCCCTGAGAGGCAATCTGAATCAGACAACCCCGCGGAAGGACAGGAGCCTCCCCAGAGAGCACATACACGCATGATTTAGCCCAGTTGATGACAAGGCCTGAGTTCCGGCCGAATGAACGTAAAACATCAACCAGGACTATGAGTGACTTACGTGGGGAGGCTAGGTACAAAAGGATGTCGTCAGCGTATAGGGACACACGGTCCTCATATTCGGGGGTCCAACGGAGACCACGGATGGAGGGGTGCCACCGCAGCCACTCCGCCAGGGGCTCCAAGGCCAGCGCAAACAGGAGCGG
Source organism: Triturus cristatus (assembly GCF_964204655.1). NCBI lineage: Eukaryota > Metazoa > Chordata > Amphibia > Caudata > Salamandridae > Triturus > Triturus cristatus. Next base: position 503,036,368 of record NC_140592.1, on the reverse strand, counting down.
CGACAAGGGGCAGCCCTGTCGCGTGCCCCGGCCCAGCTCGAATGGGGCCGAAACTCTTCCATTCACCACCACCTGCGCCAATGGGCCCGAATACAACAATTTGACCCAACTGATGAAGCCCGGGCCGAATCCAAACTTCGCCAGCATCGCCCAAATGTATGGCCACTCAAGCGTGTCAAACGCCATAGTGGCGTCTAAGGACGCCAAAATGGCCGGCTCCCGCACGAATGGGACACGTGCGAGCACCCCGTGCAAGCGCCGCAAATTAAGGGCTGTATTGCGATGGGGGATAAAGCCGGACTGGTCTTGGTGAACCAGGTCGCCCACCACGCCGACCAGCCGATTGGCCAGCACCTTGGCGAGAATTTTGGGCTCCGCATTCAAAAGCGAGATAGGCCGATAGGATGTGACCCGGTCCCGAGGCCTCCCCTCCTTGTGGATCACCACGATAGTAGCCAGACGCTGGTCCGGCGGGAGGGAGCCCAGCGAGTGGGCCGCCAGGAACATCGCGCGGAGGTGGGGCGCCAGTACATCTGGTCGCAACTTATATAACTCGATAGGGATGCCATTCGGGCCCATGGCCTTGCCAGAGGCAACCGAACGTATGGCGAGGGCAATTTCGTCGGATGTAGGAGCGGCATCCAGCGACACCCTGTCCTCCTCCGAGAGGGAGGGCAGCGCGATATCCCTAAGCAGGGAATGGGAGTCCTCCTCCGAGCAAGGAGAGACCGGAGAATACACCTCGCGGAAATAATCCGCGAAACAGGAGACAATTTCTTCTGGCTCGGTGACACTCACACCATCCGTCCTCTCAATCAGCGGGACCACACGATTCACTCTCTCCTTTTTATCCAACCACGCTATCAGTTTGCCCGCCTTATCACCCACATCATACAGTCGCCCCTGCTGCTCCCTACTGAGGCCCCTGGCCGCCTCCGTAACGAGGGCCCTGTAGGCCGCCTGCTTAAGTTGTAGGACATGCAGTGCAGCATCCGTCACTCCGCCCTCTAAATCACCCTCCAATTCAGCAATTTCGGCCTCCACCCGGGTAACCTCCTCCCGCTCGCGCCTCCGGGCATGGGAAATGAGGGACAGGGCCTCTCCTCTGAGGACTGTCTTGAAGGCTTCCCACAAGGAGATAGCCGAAGGGACGGACCCCACATTCTCATCAAAGTATCGCTGCAGGGATTTAATCACAGCAGCGCGAATGGTGGGGTCGCGCAGGTACCAGGCATTGATGGGAACTACCCTGCCCTCACCCCTCGGAAGGACATCAAAATGGAACAGGAGCGGGGAATGATCTGAGATACCCCGCGCCAGATGGCGCACCTCCCCCACACTCCCAGCATAGGCCGCCGGGACAAGGACATGATCAAGCCGTGAGAGGCTACCATGTGCCCCCGAGTGGAAAGTGTACTGCTGCTGCGTGGGATGTTTTAAGCGCCAGCAGTCCACCAATCCCAGTGTATCCAAGAGGCCAGATAGCCACGCCTGGGCCCGGGGGAGGTCCCTAGGGGGGTGACGATCCAGAGTCCCAGAAACCACCGCATTGAAGTCCCCCCCAACCACTAGGAGTCCCCCCGGAAGGCCCAGGAGGAGGCGCCCCAGGTCTGCAAAAGTGGTCGCCTGTAACCCCGGTGGGACGTATACCGATACAAAAACCACTACTTTGCCTTCCATTCTCCCCACTAAAACAGCATAGCGTCCCCTATCATCATGGCGCACCTCATCAATTTCCAACGGGAGCGAGTTCTTCACCATAATGCCCACACCCCGTGAGCCCGACGTGAAGCCCGAGTGGGCCACCAAACGATAGCCACGCCGATTCATGGCACAAAAAGAGTTTCCAATAAGGTGTGTCTCCTGCAGGAAGACTACATCGGGTGAGATTTGTTTCAAATACTGCAGGATCACACCTCGTTTGATCCTATCCCCCAGTCCATTAACGTTCCAAGACAAAAAAGTCAACTCCCTACCCCCCATCACACACAGGAGCCATCAATCGTCCCCCGGAGAGCACCTTAAAAACAATACAGAAAAGGGTTTGCCTTGTGGTAAAAATGAACAACAACACCCCACCCCAACTCCCCCCCCCCCAACAGAACTCCCCCCTCCCTGCACCCCTGCATGAGCCCAATCAGCCCCCCCAAAGTGCAGTGTGCCTGTCGCCCCATAGATGGTGAAACTAACTAAACCCCCAGAGGAGGAGGGAGAACCCCCAAGAGACCCCACATGACCTCCACAGGAGGAGACTTACTCGAACAGGCGAACAGTCAAAAGTGACATCAATTTTGTCCAGAGCGAGGCATAATATTAGTCCCTCAGTCCTGATCCGGCGGGCCCTCTCCCCCCACCGCTCCCCCCCTACCCCCCCGATCCCGATCCCCAGGCAAGGTATCTAACCAGTCCCCGGCTGCTTCGGGACGATCAAAGAAGTGCGTACGGCCATCCAACTCCACCCGCAGCTTAGCCGGGAAAAGCATAGCATACTTGAGATTTAGGTCCCGTAGACGACGTTTGACTCCGAGAAAGCTTAGTCTCTGCTTTTGGACTGCTGGGGTGAAGTCAGGATAAAAATTTATATCCATATTGTCGAGTCTGACCGGCCCCTGTAGTCTGGAGGATTGCAGGATAGCGTCTCTGTCCCGAAAGTTGAAAATCCGGGCGATGAGAGGCCTCGGGGGGGCTCCGGCCTTGGGCCTTCCCCCGGGAACCCTGTGGGCCCGCTCCACCGCGAAGAATTTACTCAGTCCCCGGGGCTGGAGGTGGGTGAGAATCAAGTCCTCCACGAATAGATCCGCCGCCGCCTCCTCCCGTCCCTCAGGCACCCCGAGAATACGGACATTGTTCCTCCGGGCCCGACCCTCAGAATCCTCCAGGCGACGATCCATCAGCGCGCTCGCCTGGCCAAGCCGGCGCACCTCCTTTTGGAGGGCTGCCACATCCGTCGTGAGGCCCGATGTGGTGTGGGCCAACGAATCGACCCGGTCATTAGTCTTGGATAAATCGGCCCTTACCAGGCCAACATCCACAAGGACCGAGTCAATTTTCTGCGCCAGTGTATCAAAACGCTGGTCCACCGAGGCCTTCATCTCAGCGATGGCGCCCATCACGTCTCGCAGGGTCAGGTCCGCGGGCAGAGCAGGAGCATCAGTCGGGCCCTCAGGGGACCTACGCGGCACCTCGGGAGATCCCTTCTGGAGGGTATAGCGGTCCATGCTGTTAGACTGGTGGACTGCGCCACGTCGGGTCGAGTTCACCTTTGCCCGATCTCCATCTTGCTTTGTGGACATGGTTCCAGTCCCACGGCCGTGCCAGGCACGTCGTAAAGGGCGGGCAAGCCGGTTCACGGGATCCGGGGGGGGGTCACCACAGGGCCACGGGGCAAGTCACAGCCGGCGGGCCGGCAGGGCACCCCAACGGGGCCACACTACCTCACAGTGCCCCGCGACCCAACCTCGCCGAGACAGCAAGGAGGGTGCAAAAGCGAAAGTGAAAGTGCGGGGTACGCGAGCCGCCGCGCCCAGCCCGCCGCTGTTGTTGACTTTGCCTCCGGATCACCCCACAACTCCAATCCGGGGTCCGGCGTGGAGAAGGCCAGAAATCTCAATCGGTGCTACCGCCGGAGTCCGAGGTCCAATTTGGAAGCGGAAAGCGGGTGCCACCTCAGCTCGGGCTCACCAACACAGTCCCCTCATCTAGGACAGGATATTGTCAGGATATATGTAGGAGGTCGCGGAGGTCCTCGGGAGCCTCGCACCTACGCGGCCATCTTGGTTGCGCGCTAGGCTCCTCCCCTCTAGAAGCATTGTTGAACACATATCCTCCTTGTTCACAAGTGTAAGAGTCATATGGAAATCTTTTCTAATCTGTATGAGAATCTTATCACAATGGCCCATTCCTGGTAAACCTTGATTGAATCATCAATGAGAGTGGCCAAAAAGCAATTGTCTTGTCAATGATCTGAGGCCTTTTCTAGGCACTGGAACAGTGAAACCAATCTAAAAGGGATATATTGGATCTGGTGCAGATTCAGTGGAGGAAAGATAAGGGGATTGCCTTAAAAGGTGCCAACTATGTTACCTGTGACCCCCACTCACAATCCCAGCCCCCACCTCCCCTAATAGGACTATTCACCCCTGGAGAAGTATGCATTGGTTTAAAACAGAAGATGAACACACATCAGTCAGATATTCAATTTAAGGGCTAATCTGCCATGTGTTATACATAATGGTTCTCAAGTTGGGTCCTATGCTGACGTTGGTGGTTAGATTTGCAATGGGGCATGAGGGGTGCCATGACTAGAATAGCATAGTGGAAACTGCCAAGAAGAGCAAAGAGTTTGGAAGAAAGTGAATGGCCTACCATGGTAAAAGGCATGTGGATAAGGAGAATCAGCATTTGGGTCCCTTGGTGTTAGAAGGCAAGAGTCAAGTCACTCAGTAACAGGACAGGGGAGATTGTAGTGACACAAATATATTTCCCTTGTGCAGAATATCCTCGAAACAGTGTTTAATTTACAGCATTATTTTTACTGGCACTGCATTCAGCACGTAGACGTCCATTGATGTTCGGGTGCAGCTCTTTGACACTGCTCTGCGAGGAGCATTGCCTCTCTAATCTTAGAGCAGTGTGTTCTGCTTGGGTCTTCGGATCAGATAGAACCCGCTCATCAGAGCCTCTCTAACCCAGCCAGAACGTTACCCTCTCCCTAGGGCCTATTCACAACAAGTAACCACAGATATATACCACCTAAGGACAGGGAATTCCTACTATAACTATATATATATATATATATATATATATATATATATATATATATATATATATATATATATATATCTAGACCTCTTATAATACAAGTGGCGGCCTCGCGATCCCAGACGGACCCAGGACTTCCTACCCAGACGGCAGCCTCAGCCTCGCGGTCCCAGACGGACCCAGGACTTCCTACCCAGACGGCAGCCTCAGCCTCGCGGTCCCAGACGGACCCAGGACTTCCTACCCAGACGGCAGCCTCAGCCTCGCGGTCCCAGACGGACCCAGGACTTCCTACCCAGACGGCAGCCTCAGCCTCGCGGTCCCAGACGGACCCAGGACTTCCTACCCAGACGGCAGCCTCAGCCTCGCGGTCCCAGACGGACCCAGGACTTCCTACCCAGACGGCAGCCTCAGCCTCGCGGTCCCAGACGGACCCAGGACATCCTACCCAGACGGCAGCCTCAGCCTCGCGGTCCCAGACGGACCCAGGACTTCCTACCCAGACGGCAGCCTCAGCCTCGCGGTCCCAGACGTACCCAGGACTTCCTACCCAGACGGCAGCCTCAGCACAAGTTCATCCTATGATTACCATAACATATAACTATTTATCAGATCACACAAGAACTGCCAGTTTGAGCACAACCTGTTCTCTGGTTCGAGGGGCTCCTCTCTCCCTTATTCAGTTACCACTTACCTGATCAGGGTTAACATCTGTTCATGTCAAGTCACAGCTGACTAGAAGAATAGGCTACCCTCTTATACAAGAACACGCAGCACATGTTGATTCACTACAAACTGGATACTTTATTACTCATTACACATACAATCACATAACATTACGATATAACACATAACCTGCAAGGAAAAGTGTAAGATTAAGTTGTACACTCTAATAAGAAAGGGTCGACATCACCTTAGTAGTATGTAGCCTGCACTCAGTGGTCATCTAGGCTCCCTTCTCGTCTGTGCCTCGGCTCGCCTGGAATCACCCTTCTCCGAGTCACTGGGACCTCTTCCTTATCGGCTACTCTCTCCTCTCTGGCTATTCTGTTAGGAAAGCATCTGTCTCTCGATTCTTCTCCGCCTTCAAGATGGCGTCTGTCTTCCCTGGAATAAGTAGTAGCTCTACTGCTAACGGCTAGATGCCGCCTACGGACTGAACATGTAACTGCCTCAGACTTTCACTAATATAGAGGTGCATTTCCTCATGGAAAATTCCGGCCCGTAACCTGCTGCCCACCAAATTCTTGTACCTCCCCGTACCAAGGACACGTTCCCAGCCGGCCGGCCTGATGTAGTGTCTTCGGCATGAAGAAAAGTACAATCCTTCGATAAGGGCCGGCCTGAACCGGTTCTCTCCAAGCGAATAACACCTCATAACTAAAACATAACTCTTGACCTAGAAGAATCCCAAGCTGCCGGAGCAGAAAGAAAGATGGAGTCTCTCCCGTTTGAGGCCTACCAGGCCTGAATTCAGCACGGCTCCATGAAATACCCTCACTACAGGACAGGTTATCCCTAATACTAACGAATCTATCCCCTAGGATATGTGTGCAAGCCCTGATCTATGGGGAAGAACACAGGATCATGTCGAAGTGCCTAGTAAATAGGCTCCATTCACTACTCTAACCCTTAGACTTGGATGGTAAGAGACTGAAGTCACACTAGTCACCCTTTAACACAAAAAGGCCGGGAAAATCAAGCAGTACACAGTGTAAGAGAGAAAATACAATTATAATAACTGAATGTTATTATTATTTTATTTTTGGTTGCTGCGGGGCTGGGTTAGAGGGGGCGGGGCTGGTGGCTCAGGGAGTAGGAGTGGACTATGCAAACTAAATGCGTATGATTGCTTGGCCAGCCGTTTTGGCTAGCCAAGCAGTCATGCAGACTCTGCATATTCCCCACCAGGCTGTAATGGACAGCCTGGTGGGGAATATGCACAGGCTCCCTGTCCCCATCTGAGAGCTAATCCATGGTGATCAGACCAATCACAATGCTGCATTGCAGCATTGTGATTGGCTCAGGGGAACCTGTGTGTCAGGTGCTTCCTCCAGCTTTTTCTGGACTGGAGTCAGGAAGAGCAGAGAAGCAGAGAGATGCGGCTGGTGGAAAAGGTAAGTGCGTTTTTTATTTTATATTTACAACCTCCTCATTGTTGTCCCTCCCCGCCTTACCACCCCCATTCCCTACTAGCCACCACTGCTGCTCTTGAAGGGGTGTATCCATGGCCAGAAGGCAGTAGGGGGCTTTCAACAAAGGCACGCGGATAAGGGTGTTATGATTCAGGATTATGGGGTAATCCATCACAATATTATCATCTTGCCATTGTATAATTTGCCGAATATCAACTTCCACCATATCATGAAAAAAGTATGTACAGTTCAGGAGTATCCAACCTTTCCCATGACGAGAACTGATTCTGACCACTGAAAACTATCCTGAGCTACTGCCAAATCTAGGAATTCAATAGAGGTACGCAAAGGTCAAGAAACGTAAACAGCACTACTGAAGTACCCTAGTAGTGTCCCTGTGAGCAAGTAGAATTAAAATCACAAGAGTTGCGTCACAAAAGGTTTACCTCTGGATTAGGAGTACAGAAGGACCAGTTCTGTCCCTTTTATCTTGAGAAAGAAAAAAGGCGAGAGAGAGAGGCAAAGAAAGAGAGAGAAAGAAGGAGAGGAAAATAGAGAAAACAGAGAGAGAAAGGACGTAATGACACAGGCCAGGAAGAAACGAAAAGAAGAATGAAAGAAGCAGTACAATTCAGGGAAAGAAAAACAAAACAAAAAAAGGAAGGAGAGAAAAAGGAAGAAAAAGAAACCAGCAGTGAAAAGAATGAATAAAGGGCGAGGAAGAAAGAAAATGACAAATGGAAGAACAAGACAAAAAGAAATAAAAAACAAAGAAAGCAATGGAAAGACAAAAGATAGAAAGACGAGAGAATAGAAGGAGAGAAAGGGGAGGAAAGGGGGAACAACAAAAACACGGAAGAGACGAGAAAAGAAAGTATTGGAAGAAAGGAGAAAAGGTGTGTAAAAATATATAAATAAACAAAACACAAGGGATAGAATGGGACACAGACAGAAAAAAGAGACACAGAGGAACAATTCAAAACTGAAAAGAAAATCAAGCAGGAAAGTAGGGGAAGAAGCAGATAAAAAAGAAATAGTGAAACAAAGAGAGGGAGGAGGGAATGCAAGAAAAAGGGGAGAGATAACAGATAGAGAAAGAATGAAAGTAAGACAAATAGGAGGAAAAGAAAGAGAAGAAGAAAGAAGGTCTTGTAAGAAAGAAAGGAGAGAAAATAGAGAAAGAAAGGAAAATAACAAAAAAACAAGAAAGAAAGACAGAATGAGAGAAAAAAGGAAGGAAATAAGAGCAGTAGAAGAAGAAATAAGAAAATAGAGAATAGTTTGAAACAGAATCATAGCAAGAGGAAGACGAAAATACATGGAAATAAAATAAAGAAAGAAGCAGAAAGAATAGAAAATAGAAGTAAAAGAAGAAATTAGAGACTAAAAGAGATAGAAGAAAGAAGTAGAGGGAGAGAAAGTGAGAATGAGATGAGAAAAGGAAATGAAGAAAGGATAAAAAGAACTAAACAAAGAACAAAAGAAAATGTTTCTAGGGTTTCACAGTAACGGGTGCATATTCTCAAACCAGCTGACATGGGAATATCATGTGTGATCTAATGAGAAGTGCCTCGAAGCTACTGTTAGTTTGCAATCGACCTGCTGGAGTTCATTATAGATTTACTATGCTTAACTCCACAGGTACATACCTTTACTATACACACATACACACACACACAAACCCCTTATAGATAATTATATATACATATATATTTGAAATTCACAGAAAAAACCATAGGTTTCAGGGGTGTTATAGTTAGCTGGACTTTTCACTTGTACAAAACCATTGAAATTCCCCCGTTATAGTTAGTTCAGCTAACTATAACTCGCGCGCCCGCAATGCACTGCTGATGACGTCACATATTACATCACTCATGACATGGTCAGTGACATCACTCATGACATCACGGATGACATCTCAAATGACATCACTGATGACATCACTGATGACATCATCCAGTGAATGTGTGTTTTTCTGAAAATTAAATATGTTTTATATATGTATATCTCAAGGTCGATGGAAGAATAAATGGGTATATAAGTGTCTAAATGGATGATTTGTTTTTGAAAAATTGATTGTGTAACTGACTGATTAAGTGTATCATAGTGAATACATGGCTTAGTGCGTAATGTTTAAATATGTAAATATCTGTATCAGTCTCTCACTTTGTGTATAAGTGGCTGCATGGGTTGGTGAGTAGCTACATGGGTGTCTATATAGGTTATTAGTTGGTTTTTTGAGTATCAGTCTGAGTGTCTGCATGGTTCGGTGGGGGTATTATGTAGTGCATAGGTGCATGAATGAGTGACTCTCTGTTTGTATGTGTTGAAGACAGCATGTGTGCAGGACTGTATGGGTGGATGAGTGTGTGTATGGGTGTGTTAGTGAGTGAATGACTGTCTCAATAGTGTCTTTATGAGTAACTACATATGTTTTAAACTAGTATATGTGACTATTGGTGTATATAAGTGAGTATATGTGAGAGTGAGAGATTGAAAGAGTTCCTGTATGAATAAGTATGTGTTTCTATAAGTGATTGTTTAAAAGACTAAGTATGTGTAAGTTTCCGTAGAAGTAAGTGTGGTGGTGTGTGTATAACTGTATATGCAAGTAAATGTATGTTTGATTCTTTATTAGCATGAGTGACTATGTGTGTGAGTAACTCTATGGATGAGTGGCATTGTGTAACAGGATGTATAGGTGTATGAGTACATATGATGAGTGAGTACATGTATGAGTGACTGTATACGACTGTTGGTGAATGAGTGGCTGTGTATGTGGATCTTAGAATTACTGAAGAGGTTGTTGTAACTGGTATTGGTATGTCCATTGTTTTGAAAATTTTAGTCTCTATTTTTGAATGTGTGTATCAAAGGTTATATTAGGGTGAGAGGAGGTCTGCCACTATCACAAGGATGATGTCATCAGTGATGTCATCAGTGATGTCATTTGAGATGTCATCAGTGATGTCATGAGTGATGTCACTGACCATGTCATGAGTGATGTAATATGTGACGTCATCAGCAGTGCATTGCGGGCGCGCGAGTTATAGTTAGCTGAACTAACTATAACGGGGGAATTTCAATGGTTTTGTACAAGTGAAAAGTCCAGCTAAGTATAACACCCCTGAAACCTATGCTTTTTCTGTGAATTTCAAAGGTTTTTTAAATGCTAATTTTTAACTATGCCTACAGAGATAGGACATGTGAAGAAAGAAGAAAAAATGCACAGAAAGAAAAAAAAGAAGTGCAGAAAGAAGCAACAGAAGTCCTCAAAGACGAAGAAAAGTGCAGGAAGAAGGATAACGTGCAGAAAGAACAAAAAGAAGAGCAGAAAGAAGCCTTGTTGCAAAATCATCCTGTACCCTCAACTTTTTCAGACGGATACTGGTGGTAACTGAGTCTGACTAACCTGTCCTAGAGCCAGTGTTATGTTAAAAGACACTTAGAATACAGTGAAAACACCTACATACACTAGGGAACATTATGCATTGGGGTCCCCCTGTGATTAGCATGACCTCCTCTGTAAGCCCCTAGTATATAATAGGGCAGGTGGATTAAAACTACCTCTTAAAACAGGCCACAGGGCGTTTTTGCACACGTTAACTCAGGCCCCGTCCCCTCCCTTCACCACTGTGTTAACACGCCCTGTGTCCGTTTTTAGTTGGGAGATTAAGTTCATTTGAATCCTGAGGGTCCCTAGGGTCCAACTAGCCCACTAGGTACCACCAGTAAGTGCCACAGAGCTGCGTTGCAGGGAGGTGTAAAAAGTGGCACGGCCTGGACCACCTCTCTGCAATGCAGCTCAGTGGCGCTTACTGGAAGCACTTGGTGGGCTAGTTAGCCCCCAGGGGCCCTCAGTATTGAAGGGAAATTATATCCCCAATTTAAAACGTGCCATAGTGCGTGTTTGCACACGTCACCTCAGGCCCCGTCCCCTCCCTTCACCACTGTGTAAACGCGCCCTGTGGCTGTTCCAAGTTGAGAGATTAAGTCCCCTTGAATCCTAAGGGACCCTAGGGTCAAACTAGACCACTAGGTGCCTCCAGTAAGCACCACAGAGCTGCGTTGCAGAGAGGTGTAAAAAGGGGCTTGGCCTCAGAACACCTGTCTGCAGCGCAGCTCCCTGGCGCATACTGGAGATGCCTGTTGGGCTAGTTGGCCCTCAGGGACCCTCAGTATTGAAGAGGAATTAATTCCCCAACTTACAATTCACCAGGGGGCGCGTTTGCAGAGTGCTGCAAGGAGGGGGCGTGGCCTCCGGCATGATGCCAGTCTTTTATTTATTTTAATTTTTTAAGAAGGGGGGCTGTGTGGTTCCCCTTCTTATTCTAATTTATTGGCCATGATGACCCCATCCCCCAGGGCCTGTCTCCTAATTATATTTTTTTGACCCCAATCCCCAGGGCCAGCCACTGTTTTTTATTATTTTTAAAAAATATATATTTATAGACACACCTAGGACATACTGGACAAACCGTACGTACCTATCACCATGACGATTTGCGTGATATTCATTAAAAGGCGACTATGCATACAATAAATCCACGAGGAATGTATTTACACCACTAGTGAAGCTCTGACATGTCTGATGCCCTACCGTGCCTAATCCCGGTAGACACCCTTGTCGTTTATTTATACAAACATGGGTAGCTATTGACGAGCACATTTAATACACATGCACACCAAGCCATTCAAAGGGGATTCGACAAAAATTCGACCAAAACTATGCAAGAAACCCCCCTCGCGGTTAATAAAACACACATCCACTGCCGGATGTGTAATACTTTTTATTTTACTCTCTGGAAAGGGGACGAATATCACTTGAGAGTCACAGCGCGCTCCTGGCAGAGCCCAATGCTGTGTTACACCCACCATTGCCTGCTGAGTGCCACACACCTCTGTGTTGTATTCCACTAGCTAGTGCATATGCTATGACACTCTCTAGTCCATGTGCACTGTAACACCACCCCGTGAATATGTCATGCCACACTTGTCTTCGCACGGGTTATATTGCCCCATCTAACGTGCCTTCCTCGATGCCTATGTTATAACGCACAGTGCTATGCCATACATATTACAATCTGGGATCCATATCTTTGTCACAGTGCATATGCAACGTTACACTCCCCGGCACATATTTTATATTACAACTTTAGAGACTAGTTAGGTTACACAACACTGCCCTGTGCATATTACACTCCAAGGCGCATATCGCATAGCACGCGCTAGTGCCTGTGCTATCTCGCGCTCTCCAATGAATCTGCAATTGCGCACAATGTATTGCATATTATATTTCACGCCCGGTTCATCTTATATCACACTTTTTGGTGCATAGTTTATACCATACACTATATCTAGTTTTCATTTTCAATCGTGCTCTCAGGACTATGTTCTATATAACACTGTGTTCACCTATCCTTTTCACGGGCATTACATTTTGCGATAGGGGGTGGAGGGTCAGGGGGTGTTTCTTCCAAGTGAGCCCGGAGTCACAGTCACAAACGTCCTCTTCTTCCTGAATAAAAGTGAGATTATGCTGCATACTTGTTCATATTTTAAGTAGTTCGCACAGACACACGTTTTAAAAACAATAAAGTTCCTAATACCCGCCTTCTCTGAACAGTTAGCTTGCTGCCCCATCCCCCTCCTCCCTATCCTCTGTTGTGTGAATCCATGGACTAGCCTCCTCCCTCCTGCCATGCATGGTCTGATGTGCTGCCACTGCCCTCAATTTAGTATGATGTACCAGTCCACTCCTCCTGCCCTCCATTGCCCAATTCTATGCCCCATCATTGACCTCCTGCTTAAACTCTGTGCTTAGCTTGCCGCCCCTATTCTCCTTCCCCCTGCCCTCCGATGTGTTCGTTCATCCTTTTTGCCCACCATGTTCCATGGACCTGCCACTCCTATTACACTGAGTGTTCTGTTGAGCTGCCACTCCCCTCCCACCTGCCTAGCATTGTCAGATGACTGTAACCTGTCCCTGCCACCTCCACCCTGCCTGCCCACATGCCATGCCCCTATCCTCTTCCTCCTGTCCTACATGGTCCATTGTACTGCCACACCCTTATTCCCTCCCTCGTCTGTTGTGCTGCAACTGCTCCTCCTGCCTGCCCCGTGCGGTCTGTTGTGAGGCCCCTTCCCCTGAACTTTCTTGTCTGTGCACAGGTCCTGACCCTCCCTTCTATCCTGCATCGTCCTTTGTGCATGCCCCTGTACCCTCCTTCTTGCCCATCATAGCCATTGTGCTGCCACTAACCCTCCCACTTTCCATGCATGGTCTTCTGTGCTGCCATGGCCCCTCCCACCTTCACTGTGTGGTCAGTTAGCTGCCCCTGACCCCCTCCCACCTTCCCTCCATGGTCTGTGTGTATGCCATCACAGTCTCACTGTTGCTCTTCATGGTGTGTCTTGCTTCTAGTGCCCATCCTGCCTGACCTCCATGGCTATCTTGCTGCTCCTGCCCTGCCCCCTTGCCCCCAGCCCTCTGTTTACATGTGCAGACCCCTACTCCCTCCCTCCTGGTTTGTCTGTTCCATTGTAATGCCCCAGATCCGTCCCTCCTGCCCTTTATGGTCTGTTATGCTGCAGCTTTCTCTCCTGTCTGTCCATTATGGTCAGCTAGCTACCATTGCCTCTTGACCCTCTGTTCTCTGTTGTCCATGTGCATGGTCCTGTCCCCTCCCTCTTGCTTTCTATGGATTGTTGTGCTGCACTCCCGTCCCGCATGCCCTGTGTGGTGTATTGTGCTGCTGCAAACCCTGATGCCTGCCCTGCAGGGTCAGTTTGGTGCACCTCTCCATGTCCCTCCTGTCCTCTGTTATCCAAGTCCATGTCCCTACCCCATTTCCTTCCATGATCCAATGTACCATACTTGCGAACATTTTGAACTTGGTAAGAGGGAGATTTTGAAAAAAAACTGGGGTATTGATTTTCCCCTTTGAGTTACATTGAAAAAGAGGAGATTGTAGACAGGAAACAGATCAAATAAAGCCCCATTTGAGCTAAAAAACATTGGACGTTTCCTGGCTGAATCGGGTCTGTTGGCATGTATGGTTGTACTACCATTGCCTCTTCCTTCTGCCCACAATGGTCTATTACATTGCCACAGCCTCTCTTGCAAGTCCTGTATTGTTGGTTTGTTGCCCCTGCCCCCTTTCCACTGCCCTCCATAGTCTGTTGTGCTGCCACGGCCCTTCCTGTCTGTTCAGTGTGGTTAAATTGTTGCCTTTGCACCCTCCTACCTGCCTTCAATTTTCAGAGTCCGTGCCCCTGGCCTCTGCCTCTCAACAGTATCCTAATGAACAACTAGATTGCTAACATTCTATATTTATTACAAAAGCGTGGAACGCCTGACGTCATCTTGATGTAATCAAAACTGTACTACCTAGAGCATTTCCTTTAGAAATTACATATCTGAGAGGGTCTTATTGGCATCAAAATTATGGTTAGTGCTCTAAAAGACTAAAATAAGGACATATTTTCTGAGTTTTCAAATAGCGACAAAGCACTTTTAAATTATTTGTTATCTTTATGTTTTTTTATCCAGTTGACCACTTGATTAAATGTTGCACTTAGGGGAGAGGATGTGGTGTTACTTCCAGAACTGCAGACTTTGCAACTGGGGAACCAGGTTGGAGTTTCTGCTTCAACTCGACATTCTGTGATTCTGGTCAAATCACTTAGTCTCCCCATGTCTACAACCAAAATGAATTTGTTCTTGTGTGATGTAACCAATGCTCATGTAAAGCACTCCAATACCTGACAAGTCTGCACTATATAACACTGCAAAAACACAAAATAATAAGTGTTTTGCACACTTCTGTCATTGGGCTATATTTGGGCTACATCTGGGTGATTTTGGGCTACATTTGGACTCTTTTGTCTCCGGTGGCCATCTTGCGAGATTTATTTGTTATGAAGTTTCCTAATTTCCTCATGTACTGCAGTCTGCTCAGTAGGAAATGCTTTCAGTTTTTTACTTTGATTCCATCATGAAGGTATTCAGATATGTCACACATTTGCCATAAATTCTGAATGTTAGCACTCTAGTTGCTAATTAGATCACTGTAGTAAAACTACTGTTCACCATGGAAATCTGCTCCTGGTATTAAAAGTGCATGTTTCAGTCTGCATGTCAGAATTTTTTAATGAAATAGAAGAGGATTTGAGAAGTCACTCAAAATGTGCGCTCATTTTCTTTCTTCAGCATTAATCATAATTTCTATGGCAAAATGAACCCCCTCATTGTGTTCCTTTTTAAAATAAATGTTTTAAGTGTTACCAGTTTATTCCAATCAAGATGGCTTCAGGTGTGCCATACTTTTGTCATAATGAAGACAGTAAGCGCTCTAGTTGTTTTTAAGAACACTCTGCGACATTCTGTCATTGGGCTATACTTGGGCTACATCTGGGTGATTTTGGGCTACATTTGGGCTCTTTTGTCTCCGGTGGCCATCTTGGGAGATTTATTTGTTATGAAGTTTCCTAATTTCCTCATTTACTGCAGTCTCCTCAGTAGGAAATACTTTCAGTTTTTTACTTTGATTCCATCAAGAAGGCATTCAGATGTATCACACATTTGCCATAAATTCAGAATGTTAGCACTCTTTTCGCTCATTAGATCACTGTAGTAAAGCTACTGCTCACCAGGGAAAACTGATGCTGGTATTGAAAGTGCATGTTTCAGTCTGCATGTCAGAATTTTTTAATGAAATAGAAGAGGATTTGAGAAGTCACTCAAAATGTGCCCTAATTTTTCTTTCTGCAGCACTAATCATACTTTCTATGGCAAAATGAACCCCCTCATTTTGTTCCTTTTTAAATTAAATGTTTTAAGAGTTACCACTTTATTCCAACCAAGATGGCTTCAGTTGTGCCATATGTTTGTCATAAGTAGGACTGTTAGCGCTCTAGTTGTTCTTTAGAACACTCTGGGAAGCTGCAGTAGAACACAAAGGAATCAACTGACAGTCTCTGCCCTTGTTGGATGTACATCATTTATTGAGAATGTCAGACTTCATTCTCACGTGACTGAGAAAGATAATGTGAATTTACAGAAAATAAGCTCTCAGTTTAGCTTATAGATCACCTTCCAAACCTCTGTGGGAAAAGCATGAGAAAATATTTTTCTCTCAATCATGATATCCCAGCAGAAGGCTTTTTCACATGGTGAAATCACCTTAGAACATACCACAATTCCTAAAATGAGTATGGTACCATCAACAAATGATTTATAATGTAACTAAAGTCTTAAAACCTTCTATTAACTGCAATGCTTTTTAATGAGGTGCTATCATGTATATTGGTCCCAAGATGGCTGCCAACACTTCTTGGATGAAGTGCTGACAGCCAATCAGATCTCAGGATGAGATGTGTGGTTAGGCTCCGCCCACATATATATATGATTTTACTTTTGATTTTCTCAGGAACTACTGAACAGATTGACACCAGACCTGCAAATGGCACTTCCCTGACCTGAGGACCTCCTCTCTGCCAAATGTCAAGTAATTCTGTTCAGCCGTTCGGGCTGTACCTTGGACTAAAGGTCCCTATGGAAAATTGCATGGGGAAAACGTGTTTTGGGACCCCCCTTTTTTCTCAGCCCCCGCTTGACGAATCCCCCCAAAACTTTCAGGGTAGGAGCGGAGCAGAGCGCCCCATCTATTTTGAATATTTCGCGAGGATTCGTCAACCGGCGCCAAAGTTATTCCAAATAGAATGTTGCGGATTTCCTATGGAAACACGGTCCTAACTATAACTATCTATTGGCGACCGCCAGTAGATAATATATATATATATTCACTGAAAAAACCATAGGTTTCACACACGTTATAGTTAGGAATTAGCATTTTAAAAACCTTGCAAATTCAATGAAAAAACCAGAGGTTTCACACATGTTATAGTTAGCTGGACATTTCACTCGTACAAAACCATTGAAATTCCCCCGTTATAGTTAGTTCAGCTAACTATAACTCGCGCGCCCGCAATCCACTGCTGATGACGTCACATATTACATCACTCATGACATGGTCAGTGACATTACTCATGACATCACTGATGACATCTCAAATGACATCACTGATGACATCACTGATGACATCATCCATTGAGTATGTGTTCTGAACAATTTTAATATGTTTAATATATATAGGGAAAGGCCTGTTGAAGAATGAGTGGGTGTACAAGTGTGTAAATGGATGATTTTCTGTGGTGCGTAACATGATTCTATAAGTGAGTCATTAAATTTATCTTACTGCAGACTAGTGACTAAACTGTGTAAATGTGTGTATGTGTCTGTATGTTGGTGTATAAGTGGCTGCATGGTTTTGTGAATAGCTATATGAGTGTCTATATAAGTTATTGATTGCTTGTCTCAGTATCTGTATGGGTTCCTGAGTGTTTGTGTGGGTAGGGTGTGTGTGACTCTATGCATAGATGTGTGAGTGGGTGATTCTATGGGTGCATGGTTTTAAGAGTGCATCTGTGATGGACTGTATGGTTGAGTGAGTGTATGTATGGGTGTGTTAGGGATTGAATGTATATCTCAGTGGTACATTTGTGACTAACTACATATGTGAAAGGCAGTATATGTGCGTGTAAGAGTATATAAGTGGGTAGATGTGAGAGTGTGTGATTGTGAAAGTGACTGTATGGATGAGTGTGTGCTTGTATCTATGATTCTATAAGAGTGTAAGAATGTGATTCTATTTTTATGAGTAAGTGAACTTGAGTGTGTATAACCGCATATGTGAGTAAATGGGAGTGTGATTATTTGCATGACTGAGTAGGTGTAAGAGTAGCTCAATGGATACTTGTTAGTGTATGAGTGTCTATATAAGTGTATAAATGTATATGATAGTTTTGTATGGAGTGACTGTAAGTATGAGTGACTGTACAGGTGAGTGAGTGGAGGTGTATGAAGACCTAAGAGTTAATAAGTGGGTATGTAATGATTGGTATTGCAGTATGTATGGTTTTGAGAATGGAACTCTTAAATTTTGAGTCGGTGTATCAAAGGTTATATTAGGGTGTGAGAAGATGTGGTAATTTATCACATGGATGATGTCATCAGTGATGTCATCAGTGATGTCATTTGAGATGTTATAAGTGATGTCATGAGTGATGTCACTGACCATGTCATGAGTGATGTAATATGTGACGTCATCAGCAGTGGATTGCGGGCGCGCGAGTTATAGTTAGCTGAACTAACTATAACGGGGAAATTTCAATGGTTTTGTACGAGTGAAATGTCCGGCTAACTATAACATGTGTGAAACCTCTGGTTTTTTCATTGAATCTGCAAGGTTTTTAAAATGCTAATTCCTAACTATAACTTGTGTGAAACCTATGGTTTTTTAAGTGAATTTGTAAGGTTTTTTAAATCCTTTTTTTTCTTTTGATTTTTTTTTTAAACAATATGCTACCTATGTATATAATCATTGATTTACTGTATCCTGCAATATAGAAAGGTTCACCTTTTTTAAATAAATGGTTAGATATAGTTGAATAACATAGTTAATATCTTCTACAAACCTTTTTTTTTTTTTTAGGATTTTTTACCGTGCGCGTACGGTAAGCTTACCGTACGCGCACGGTACATTTTATGTACGGTGCGCGTACGTAATGTTTATGCTCCGTGTGCGCATGTGTACGCGATTTACGTACGCGTCTGTAATTCGTGTGTGACGCGTAAGCGCTTGCTCCCTACGCGCACGCGCGCACGTTACGCGGAACTGCCGTACGTGCGTGCGCGTGTGCGCGCGTGCCTCTAATGCGCATGCACGCATCTTGCGTACGTGCATGCGTACTTTTACCGTGCGCGTACGGTAAGCGTACGGAGCGCGCACGGTAGGTCATGTGATCCAGAAACAACATTTTTCATTGGTTTAAACTTGTTTTATTTCCAGAAACTTCCAACATCACACCCATTCCCCTCATTACTGCTTGTGATTCCCTAGGAGAAGCAGCCGAATTGTCTTTGGGATACAATGGCAGAGCAGCAGTCCTCTTCTGAGAGTGAGCAGGGGAGCAGCATCATTAGACAGAGAAGGAGGAAACAGAAGAATTCTTTTGTTTGGGAATATTTCACATTTCCAGAGGGGCAGAAAAAGGTAAATGCTCCATTAGTCACCTGCTCACTTTGTGAGCGATTCTTATCTAGAGGTAATCCAAGGAAGAAGTATTCCTTTGGTAATTACACTATGTTTAGACACATTAGGGATGTACATCCCAGGACTTTTGCTCGACATACTGAAGCAAACCCTCCAGTAAGTCACCCGAGCACATCCGCAGAAGCTCAGCCGAGTACATCTTCGGCAGCTCAGCCGAGCACTTCCTCTGCGGTGGGAGCATCACCCTCTTCTGCTCTTCTGGACATCTACCCTCGGTGTCAGAGAGTACATATAAGGTGCAATACTTGTTACTCTCTTATTGCTGGGGAACAACCTTTACAACGCAACTCTTACAACGCACTACACTTACAACGCATTTTTTACAACGCAAAATCCATTACAACGCACTACACTTACAACGCATGACAGTACAACGCATTTTTAAAAACTACCTTTACAACGCATTCCATTACAACGCCTACCATTACAACGCATAATATTACACTACACTATCCAACACTTACCCTACTGTTGCACCCCCTGGAGTTAGAATAGTAATTTTTACCCCTATTCTATCCAACACTTACCCTACTGTTGCACCCCCTGGAGTTAGAATAGTAATTTTTACCCCTATACTATCCAACACTTACCCTACTGTTGCACCCCCTGGAGTTAGAATAGTAATTTTTACCCCTATACTATCCAACACTTACCCTACTGTTGCACCCCCTGGAGTTAGAATAGTAATTTTTACCCCTATACTATCCAACACTTACCCTACTGTTGCACCCCCTGGAGTTAGAATAGTAATTTTTACCCCTATACTATTCAACACTTACTCTACTGTTGCACCCCCTGGAGTTAGAATAGCAATTTTTACCCCTATACTATCCAACACTTACTCTACTGTTGCACCCCCTGGAGTTAGAATAGCAATTTTTACCCCTATACTATCCAACACTTTCCCTACTGTTGCACCCCTGGAGTTAGAATAGCAATTTTTACCCCTATACTATCCAACACTTACCCTACTGTTGCACCCCCTGGAGTTAGAATAGTAATTTTTACCCCTATACTATCCAACACTTACCCTACTGTTGCACCCCCTGGAGTTAGAAAAGTAATTTTTACCCCTATACTATCTAATACTTACCTTAAATGCAATTTACTATTATGCGTTGTAATGGTATGCGTTGTAAAGGTAGTTTTTAAAAATGCATTGTAGTGTCATGCGTTGTAAGTGTAGTGCGTTGTAATGGATTTTACGTTGTAAAAAATGCGTTGTAAGTGCATGCGTTGTAAAAGTGTGCGTTGTAACGACATACATCCCTTATTGCTATTGGGGAATCTAGTATTCCTCTAATAGATAATAAGATTGAGCAGCACAAGTGCGGTCCCTTCTAATATTCCCATTCTTTCTCTCCTCTGTCCCTGTTTTAACACAAGGGCTCTTTTAAGAGCCACCCTACCTCACAATTTTTTAAAAATTTATTTTATCAGTCTCTAAAAAAACATTTTTTTACCGTGCGCGCACTTTTTTTTTTTTTTTTTTAAATAAAATATTTATTACACCCTTCAATGTACTTGAGGGACCACAAGGGAAATGACAAAAGCAGAGTGAGGAGAAGTGAAAACAAGGGACTATGAAAGTAAATGTGTGATAAATACAGATATTTCAAACTTACCTGACCAACTTAATTTTCATTTAATGTTTTTTTTAAATTGCTAGAAAACAGGATTAATTTTCCTAAAATTTCATTCTCAATCTGTAACAAAAGAAAAAAGTATTAATATTTAACAATACATTTTACAATACAGTACACATATTTTCATATTTAACAAAGACATGTTTTACCCTTTTTTTGCTGTTTTCAAAATATGTTGAATTTCACTGCAAATTGTGAAACCAATTGCATTCATCACTTAACAGCGGGCAAAAAAATTAACAACCTGAAAGATTGTTTAAAAAAGCCCTGAATCTCTTCTCAGTAAAACATACCTTGATAGAAATATAATATATATAATAAAGGTCTCATCTAACAACAATAACTATTTGCAATAAATAACGTCTGTAAATCTTGTTGCTTAAGCTCATACACCCAAATAATATCTGTCAAAGAAGTCCGCAAGAGAAATTTTTACCTTTCCATGAGGCCAAATGGTAATTTTTAAATTCTTTTTTGATGAAATATCCAAAGGTAATCCAATAAAATCGCAAAAAATGATTTGTTCAGATGTTGCAATTTGTATCTAAAATTTTGGTTTTAGAAAAAATAAATAGGAATTTGGTAATTCTGCAGGCAAACGTTGCTTGCATATCAATTGAGAATCATTACACAGTGTCCAGCCTTTTTCACATTGAAGATAAACTGTGTAATGACCAGAAGTTATCAAAGGTCCATCATGGAAAATTATTGCAACTGCAACAAAAGTTTTTCCTGATATTGATAATTGTTTCCTACAAACTTCTTTATAGAAGTGTCCAATTTTGTTCCATCAGCTCTACAACGTTGCATCATTAAAATTACATACTGTCCATATTTCTTTAAAAATAACGTTGAAAACATGTCTGATTTACATTTAGAACATTCCATGCTGTGATTGGCATCTTTAACTAATTTACTAAAAGTGACTGATTGACTCTCTGGTAATGTTAAATATATGAACCTTTCAGAATCAACATTAGAGCTGCATGTGTTGAAACAGTTTTCACAACTATGTTCCCAGAGAGACCAAACATATTTTCTATTTCTACCCCTTCTTCTTACAGTACCATAAGAATATACATCAAGAATTCCTGTGCATCTTGCTGGACATTTTGAGTAAACTGTGTACTTCCTGAACATACATCTAAAAGTTTTCTAACATCAGAAGCACTTTCTATTTTAGTTTTATCATTACTCAGCTTCTCAAAAAGAAAACTCAGCAGAGAAAAGAATCTTTTTTCATGATTTAGTATTATCTGCTCTTGCAAACTTTCAAGATAAAATACAACATTCAGCACTACATTAGCATAGCAGTTGACACCAGAGCTATTTTCAAAATGACAACCAACAACCTCTTCAGCATTGTCCTTTTTCTTTTTGCTTGCAATCACATCACTCTCCTTTTGTTTTCTCTTCTGTACATCCTCATTACAGATATTCTCAATTCTCCTTTTCCGACAAACAACACATTTTTCAAACACAGGATACTGACCTAAATGAGGAGCATAGCTTCTTCTTAATCTATTATATTCCTTTACACAGTTTGCATCAGCACTAACTTTTGAGTCATCAAAGTCTATCATGAATAGACCAGATAATGTTTTCACTCGTGACAAAGCAACATATGCCATACCTTCTTTGAACACAGTTGAACCAATGTTTACAAAAGCACTATCCACAGTTAATCCTTGAGATTTGTGAATAGTTACAGCATATGCTAGAGAAAACGGAAACTGCTTCCTACGTACATATAAGTCTTTCACAAGCAAGAAACGAACTGAACAACGACAAATGTCTTTAACCTCTTCAATCTGATCAAATTTTATTTTTTAAAATTCAATTCCATCTTTTTTCTGGTATTTCACAAAACCCACAACTTTACCCATAGCTCCATTCACTAAACCTTTTTCTACATCCAAATTTCTTCTTAAAAATACTCGACAGTTCATACAAACATAAATATTTTTTTCTAATCCAGCTGTTTTCGAAATGTTCTTCGCTAGAGAATCCAATTTATTTTTCAGGTTGCCTGTTAATGTAATAGTAATTCCTTCATGCTGAATTTTGTCCACTGCTTCCATTTTCTTAATCTTTTCCTTTTCCATTTTCAAAAGTTCCTCATTGAATATCGAGCATTCACGTAGTGTTGGCATTAAGCAGATTACAGTATTTTTTTCTGCAATGTTCTGGTATATTTTCTCTGCAACTATTTCTTCATTTGGAAATAAATGATGTAGCATCCAACTCTGTAATGCTTCTCTGCCAACTTCTGTAAGTAGTCCAATTCTGATATCTTTCAGAATACTTGCATAATCTTCATCGTTTGCTTGCCTCATATTGGTAGTGAGTTCTTTGTACTCAAAGAATGACCAAATATTCGCATTACCAATACTTCCTAATGACTTCTTTGTGTCTTCATGTGTCACAGTATTAAACACTGGTTGTCCTTTAACTGGAGTGAGCTGCAGAAGATCCCCAAAAACTATAACATGTTTTCCTCCAAATAACACGTCATAGTCTCTCTTTAGAATTTGCTGCATTCTTAAATGCACAAAGGCAAGCATTAAGTTTGATACCATGCTTACCTCATCAATAATGAGAACTTGCATCTTCTTCAACACTCTTGAAACTTCGAAGCATGCTTCTCCTGTTAACTTGTGATATTCTATTTTGTTCTCATGCTCCACTGGTAACATTAGCAAGCGATGTAAGGTAATTCCTTTTATGTTATATGCTGCTAACCCAGTTGGAGCAGTAACAACACAAGACAAAGTTGAATCTGTTTTTTGCTGTAGGTAGCTTCGGATGACTTTAATTAAGAAACTTTTTCCAGTTCCAGCTTGTCCACTCACATACATCCTGATTGGTTCAAATGATGCACATGAGCACTCTTTCTTTTCATGTAGTAATCCATGATCAATTTTTTTTGTGACTTCTTCATAAATTTGTTTTTGTTCTTCATTCAGTTGCTGTTCCAAATATGTTAAGTCTACTAAATCTTCCTGAGCTTGATTCATAGCTGTTTCCACTTCAGTCATTGCTATTGCAGCTTCATTTTCTACGATTGGTTGTCCTAGGGGATCTTGACTGAGTGTTCCAGAACTTTGGCTGTCTTGAGAACTGTCTCTAGCTACTTCAGCTGCAATTGTAGCTTCCTGTTCAATTTCTTCATTTAACATTTGCACATAATTTGTGAAAGTACTGCATTCAATCGTATCTTTACATGCATTAAAGGAATCTTCATAGCTGTGAAAATCTCCAAGTAATTAATCCTCTGAACGCCATGGTTTAAACAGCTGTAAAAGTGCTAAGTAGTAAAATTCCTTTTTGTCAGGAGTGTTGCAACTCAGCTTCCTGTGATTAATCAAGCTTCCTTTTGTTTGCTTCACCAAACATCCTTCCTCACCAATGACTTTATATTTTCCATTGTTGATGTCTTCTGTGGCTTTCCGTGTAAAAATGTAGTTCTGCAGCACTTCATAGAGACAGATGTTTTCAAGATGACGACTTCTTTTTGGGTAATATGTGTCCAACATGTTTGATTTCAAAATATCTGTACTTTCCGGGTCATTCTCTGCCAAATATTCAATTTCTCCAACAGATTTCATTCCTGCAAGGCCTAAACTTACCCAAATTATACTTCTGGATTTGGAGTACAGACTTGCAGATGATAACCTATCTGAGCATTCGTAGGATCCAATTTCTCGATGCGATAACATCTTTAAACTGAACTGTATAGCTTTTTACTGACAGTCTTCTCGTGAGAAATCTCTTCCCACATTTCCTTCAATTCCGTTTTCTCAGATTTAGTGATGTAAGATGTGACATACCGAGCAACAGCAATAGAATTGTCAGCTACATACTGAATATCCATGTTAGCATTCCACATGGATAAAATGACTGGGTTGTAGTCATTTATATATTTTGACTCTTCTTTTCTTCTTAGGTTGTAGGTATTTTTAGGCGATTTGCTTGTAATAGTATGTCGCACAGCTGACATAAAACTGTTGACTCTTCCTTTTGAAAGAACAGGTCGTGGAAATCCAAATCGGCATTTTGTGTAGAATTTTTCTTTACTCTTGTACTTTTGTCGACAGTATTTTCCACAGCGATGACTTTGGAAACATAAAACTTGCTCTTTTAAGTGTTTCTCTTCTGTGCTTTTAGGTATAGCACATGTTGCATATCCTTCGATGAAACTTAAAACTGCATCATCAGAATCTGTTCCAAATTTTGGGGCATCCTTGATCCACAACAGCATATGAATATGAGGAGCACCTCTCGCTTGGTACACTTTTCTCCAAAAGAAATCCACAACTTCTCCAAGAGGTGGATTTTTTTTATTGCAGATGAAGGACATCATAGCCTCAAATCTATGATTGAAATATCTGCAAACATTAACCGGATCCAATGAGCACAATTCTCCTGCTGTCTTGTATTGGATGTTTTCAATATTTGAATTTGCCTCAAGAAGAAAATCCAGAAGATCATCCCAAGCGTACTCAGCACAGCTTAGGGTGAGAAACCATGTAGGAGTTCCTAAATTCCGTAACATACACTTCAATTCTCCATGGTGTCGGTACCAATATTCATTTGTCCCACGCTGACAAGCCATTAGATTAATCAATTGAGATTCCAAATGATCATCTCGCTGTTGCACTTTGTTCATAAAATCCTTTGCAGACACATTACGTAGATGTACTCCAGTTTTCAAAATGTGATTTACTGCATAAGATAGTGCTGACAAGTCACTTTCAAATAGAAGATGGAACAAATAAGGAATACTTTGACGAAATCTGGGATCTTCTGCATATAATCTTGTAGTCCGATACTCAGAAGCAGGAATCTGTACTGGACGTTCATCATATCGTCCACCTTTTCCTGTAGGAAACAGCTGGGGAAAACAACGAGCTTCCAAGCTCTCCTCCCATACACTCACGGGAGTTCCTTGTGCTTTCTTCATCTGAAACAGATCAATAGTGTTTGCCATAACTTCTTTTGAATGAAGAGGATGTATGCTGAAATGTTCATAAATTTCTTCTTCTTTTGACTTTTCCACTTTTTCAATTTGCCCAGCTGATATTCCTAAGTCTGGTACTAAAACTTCTTCATCTTCATCCATATAAATTGTTTCATACCATTTATTATATCTTTTCAAATATAAATTTGCTCTTTGTACTTTTCGTACATCTACCAGCTCCTGCCAAATTTTCTTGTTCTTTGTTGGTACTCCATTAACCAAAATAACTAATGGTTCAGTTTCCAATGTATCTGCATCAATAGTTTCCATATTTTTTTTCAAATCCAATGGCAAAACCTCTTTGTAAATCAGAAGGAGGTAATTTGCCTGTTTTGGGCTCCATACGAACTATAGTCTGGAACGGATGGACACATTGTATGAGTATAGACTCATACGTATTTAAATCACCAAGTTCTGCAGGAATTTCAACCAATTCTAAATTATTATGTACAGCTCTTGCTGGCATTTTATTTTCTTCTAACTTGTTATAACAGTATTTACAAATACGGTGATATTCACCCAAATCAAAACATTTTTCCAGAAAGAAATATGTAGCAAAATCCAACCACTTAGTATTATTTTCTTTTTCACTTTTTTTATAGAGATCAACATACCTTGTTTGTTTTTTATAATGGCTTCTCCGGCAACAAATACAAGTAATATTTGGTCTTTCATTAGAGATGATAGTAAATTTTGTCATTTGATCTTCAAAATTTTTACTAATAGTAGGTTCTACATTGTCTTCCACATTTTCTTCAATTACTGTGTCATTATCTGCACTTTCTTGTTCCGGACCAAAGTAACAAAACTGAATTTCATCAGTAACCTTCTCTACATCTCACACAGATCCATGGAACAGAGCCCTATTCAACTCATTTAACTTTAGTGCTGGACTTTTAGCAAAATACAATCTTCTCACAAACTTTCTCATTTCAGTATGATGAACTGCCAGCATCCTAAAATGGTGAAAAACACTTTGGCAAACTTTCCTAGAAAGACAAGCCAGAGAATGTCCTTGCAAACCAGTATTCTCTCTCACTCTACATGGATCTAGTCTTTGAAGCACCTTAATCTTCTGTTTAACACTTTTTTAACTATATTCTCTTAGAAATTCACGTAATTTATCAATAGATTCCTGTCGTACAGTACAAATACTACTACAATTCCAAGTGTACACTGGAGCTTTAGGATGTCTCCCCATAACCTCATCAGCTATCACTTCTTCCTCATTTCTTGGAACCATTTTCTCCTTTTCCATTATACAACCATCTTTCACTTCATAAGCACGACCTCTGGTGTCAACTGCATGCAGCAAACTATTACTTTGAAGATAACTCTCTTCATTAAAAAATGGTTCAGTACTTGAACTATGCATCCATTCTCCTAAAAACACTTTACAAAAGTTATTTCTTTTCACTACTCTTTTTGTTTTGCTTTGTGACTTCATTACATTGACCATTTTATCTAATGTACGGATCCTGTTCAAAATTAAAATGAATAGTTTTCTTTTTAAATCTAAAGCCTTAGCTACAATTGATTCAATATCTTTTTTTCGCTTATCAAATTTCGCTTTCTTCTTATATTTTTTCAAATCCTTTAGCAAATCGGACATCACTCTTCTCTGAAACATTTTTCTACGAATGTGTTTAAATGCTGTTTTTCTTTTTAAGTCAATCTTTATTGCTTCTAATTGTACATTGGCATTTTCTAATTGCTCACTTTTGTCCTGTTGTTTTCTACTTGAAACTCTATTTGCAGTGGGGAAATTTTTCAAATTTGTTCTTTTTTTGAAGATATTTTTTTAAAAATCCTTGGTTTGCTTACCAGAAGACTTTTTCTTTTTTCCAACATGAGGACCTTCAACTAATTTGGGTCCTCCAGTTGTCTTCAAATATAAATGTTTTTTCTGTTCTTTTCTCTTCCTTGATTTTATAGGCATCTTTAACTTATTTCACTGTTGTTCAGCAATACCTGAAAGAAACTAAAAAAAATACCTTTATGTAATTTAAATTTATTACTATATTTTTTTTGTGCTTTTCAAATCTTATAATACTATCTACCCCTTTCCTACAAGTGAAAAACACAATAAAACCAACACGAATTAAAGCTTCCCCTTTCCTACGAATGTAATTCTAAAAAAACCAGAGTACCACGAATTTAATCTCTGACAACAATTCCTGTGTGCGCACAGACTCATGGTGTGATTCTAGGCAGAAAACAAAATTTGATTTGCAATTTGAAAGCATACTTACTACTGTGGTAGAGCAAGTGATAATTACTCTAACAGTCTGACACATTTTTATTATTTATTTCAGAAACAGAAAAGAGCACATGCCCAAACTGCTTTTTGAGACCATGAACATGTGCAACCTGAATAACGTACTACACTCTAGAAAAAGGAAATGAGCCTTGGTGATGTTCAATGTATTAGCGTTACTCACTGCTATCTGAAACACCACACAGCGCTGAATAGTAAGCATGACTGTACATGAGAAACAGCTTGCTCTCTGCTAAGAGTGTGCTTCTGGAGACTGTCTACTGTCAAGTGCAAAAGAGATCTGCATTGACCCATGCGTAACTGCATACACATTGGAGACATGTATGTAACACTACATGTGTGGTAAGAGTTAATTGGACTTTTGAACATGTACAAACTACATGACCCATTGCAGGAGTGGAAGGACAATATACCATGTTGATGTCAAATGGTTTGCATTGCCCTCTCATTTGTGACATATTAATTTGGGCTCAATGGTAGCCATCACAGTTCAATAAAACAAGCTGCTCCTTTCCCACGAATGCAATTCTGAAAGAACCAGAGTAACACGAATTGAATCTCTGACAACAATTCCTGTGTGCGCACAGACTCATGGTGTGATTCTAGGCAGAAAACGAAATTTGATTTGCAATTTGAAACCACACTTACGACTGTGGTAGAGCAAGTGATAATTACTGTAACAGTCTGACACATTTTCATTATATTTTTCAGAAACAGAAAACAGCACATGCCCAAATTGCTTTTTGAGACCATGAACATGTGCAACCTGAATGACATACTACACTCTAGCAAAGAAAATGAGCCTTGGTGAGATTCAATGTATTAGCGTTACTCACTGCTATCTGAAACACCACACAGCACTGAATAGTAAGCTTGACTGTACATGAGAAACAGCTTGCTCTCTGCTAAGAGTGTGCTTCTGGAGACTGTCTACTGTCAAGTGCAAAAGAGATCTGCATTGATCCTTGCGCAACTGCATTAACATTGGAGACATGTATGTAACACTACATGTGTGGTAAGGGTTAATTGGACTTTTGAACATGTACAAACTACATGACCCATTGCAGGAGTGTAAGGAAAATCTACCATGTTGATGTCAAATGTGTTTGCATTGCCCTCTCATTTGTGACATATTAATTTGGGCTCAATACAGTTCAATAAAACAAGCTGCCCCTTTCCCACGAATGCAATTCTGAAAGAACCAGAGTAACACAAATTGAATCTCTGACAACAATTTCTGTGTGCGCACAGACTCATGGTGTGATTCTAGGCAGAAAACGAAATTTGATTTGCAATTTGAAAGCACACTTACGACTGTGGTAGAGCAAGTGATAATTACTGTAACAGTCTGACACATTTTTATTATATTTTTCAGAAACAGAAAATAGCACATGCCCAAACAGCTTTTTTATGCTGAATACAAACCATCACAGTCCCAAAAAACAAGCTGCCCCTTTCCTGCGAGTGCAAGGCTAACAGAGAAAGAGCAACACAAATTAAATCTCTGATAACAATTCCTGTGTGCACACTGTTTCATGGTGTGATTCTAGGCAGAAAACAGTATTCCTGGGTGATACCAGTACACCTTAACTTATGGTGAAGACATACTCCATAATATCTAACATGTTCAAGGCACTTAAATATCTTCCTTAACATAAAATGTAAAACACAACTTTTAAAGTGGTAGGAAAATGGACCATGCTATTTTCAAATGTGTTTGCATTTGCCTCTCATTTGTGAGAAAGTG
The DNA here is from genome assembly GCF_964204655.1 of Triturus cristatus. NCBI lineage: Eukaryota > Metazoa > Chordata > Amphibia > Caudata > Salamandridae > Triturus > Triturus cristatus. Next base: position 503,006,605 of record NC_140592.1, on the reverse strand, counting down.
ATTTCTGCTGAATGCTAACCATCACACTTTAAGAAAACAAACTGCCCCTTTCCTGCGAGTGCAAGGCTAACAGAGCAAGAGCAACACGAATTAAATCTCTGATAACAATTCCTGTGTGCACACAGACTCATGGTGTGATTCTAGGCAGAAAACATTATTCCTGGGTGATACCAGTACACCTTAACTTATGGTGAAGACATACTCAATAATATCTCACAACTTCAAGACAGTTAAATATCTCCCAAAACACAAAATGTGAAAAACAACTTTAAAAGAAGAATCACATTTCTATTATTTATATCAAAATGCTCCACATACATTCCCTCTCAAATTCATAACTCACCTTTAAAAGTAGTTAGTTCAGAAATAAATGTGGCAATCAAACAGCAGATTATCAGAGCCAGAATATCTGAGCTGTAAACCTCTCTCCTCTCACCAGAACCAGTTAATGGCAATGTTTCCCTCTCTTTTTCCACACATATGCATGTTAACTCCAAATCACAGTGCTTCCCACAATTTTTTCAAATGGAAACACACATTTCTATTGGTTGCAAATGTCATCCCTTTCCAAATGATCCCTTCCCCCAACATGACTTCTGACTGCTACCAGATCATGGAACACTGGTGTGAGCAGAGAGGTCAGAAGTTCAGCACACAATGTTTCTAATCCAAAGAGCAAGAGTGCTTGACTTTTCAAACCTAACAGCAAATCCAAAGTAATGTTCTGTGTGAACACATTTTTCTGAACCAATACAAAACATGCTTGTAAAAATCTAAACATACAGCCTAGTTTTAACTGTAAAATGGTTTGAATCAGCCAATCAGTTCTTTTAAAAAAAAAAAAGTATGTTAGCCTCCATTTTACAACTATCTTTCTTTTCATATTGCCATTCTACTGAAAGACACCTTCTGAGTGCATCCAGATCTCCTTGAAAGATGTTCACAGTGTGGATTGTAGGTCACAGCTATGTCTTCTGGAGTGAAAAGTTTGCAGAAAAAAGAGGTATTGTGAAAGACCTTGCTTTGCCAAATGTAGACATTAAATGGATTGGTCAGAGAGGGTTAAAGTAGCACCAATTAATGCCTTTGGTGAAAACCTTTCTACATCTCCCACAGCCTAACCTTATTATTGTGCACTGTGGTGGAAATGACCTAGGCACTTTAACTGGGGTAGGTCTGGAAATGCTTATTAAGGACACCTTTGTGCAATTGATGTCACTTTTTCCACAAACTGTCTTTGTATATTCTAATATATGCCAAAGGCAAAAGTGGAACTGGTCAAACCAATTTTGTCCGCAGATTGACAAAGCAAGAAAGCACGTCAATAAGTCTGTTTCTGCTTTCCTCAGAGACTATGGTATGGGTTCTATATACCACAACAACGTGTGTTACAACATGCAAGACATTTATAGAGGAGACGGTGTACATTTCAATGATGAAGGGAACAGAGTCTTCCTCTTGAACTTTAGACTCTGCATCGGTACTTACGTATAGGTCCAAAAAAAAACTCCATGAACACAACGGCTCTTTTTAGAGCCAACCAACATCCAAACATTTCATTTTGATTTTTCTTTCTATTTTTTTTATTTATTTTTTCCGCCGTACGCAATTAAAAAAAAAAAATGTATTTTTCACACTTCTGAGTCCTTTTTGGGCCCCCTGACAAATGCTAGGGGGTCTGCAACTCTCTACCTTGCCCCCTTTTCACGTTCTCCACCTTTGTTTTTTAGTGTGAGACACACAAAATGGCGGCTGACACTTCCTGATTTCGACCGACTGGAATGTTTACTGTCATGTAACCACCAATCAGAATTACGCTCGTGCACGGCAGCGTGCGCGCACGGTGCGCGCTTATAGATATATGTACTTTTAACTGAAACATTCTCAGGAACTACTGAACAGATTGACCCCAGATATTCAAAAGGCACATCCCTGACCTGAGGACTACCTCTTTCCCAAATTTCAAATAATTCTGTTCAGCCGTTCGGGCTGTACCTTGGACTTAAGGTCCCTATGGAAAAATGCATGGGGAAAATGCATTTTGGGACCCCCCCTTTTTTCTCGGCTCCCGCTTGACTAATCACCCCTAGACTTTCAGGGTAGGAGCGGAGCATATATGGTGTCAATCTGTTCAGTAGTTCTTGAGAAAATCAAAAGTAAAATCACATATATATCTGGGCGGAGCCTAACTACACATCTCATCGTGAGATCTGATTGGCTGTCAGCACTTTATCCAAGAAGTGTTGTCAGCCATCTTAGGACCAATATACATGATAGCAACTCATTAAAAAGCATTGCAGTTAATAGAAGGTTTTAAGACTTTAGTTACATTATAAATCATGTGTTGATGGTACCATACTCATTTTAGGTATTGTGGTGTGTTCTAAGGTGATTTTACCATGTGAAAAAGCCTTCTGCTGTGATATCATGAATCATGTTTGAGAGAAAACTATTTTATCATGCTTTTCCCACAGAGGTTTGGAAGGTGATCTATAAGCTAAACTGAGAGCATATTTTCTATAAATTCACATTATCTTTCTCAGTCACGTGAGAATGAAGTCTGACATTCTCAATAAATGATGTACATCCAACAAGGGCAGAGACTGTCAGTTGATTCCTTTGTGTTCTACTGCAGCTTCCCAGAGTGTTCTAAAGAACAACTAGAGCGCTAACAGTCCTACTTATGACAAACGTATGGCACAACTGAAGCCATCTTGGTTGGAATAAAGTGGTAACTCTTAAAACATTTAATTTAAAAAGGAACAAAATGAGGGGGTTCATTTTGCCATAGAAAGTATGATTAGTGCTGCAGAAAGAAAAATTAGGGCACATTTTGAGTGACTTCTCAAATCCTCTTCTATTTCATTAAAAAATTCTGACATGCAGACTGAAACATGCACTTTCACTACCAGCAGCAGACTTCCCTGGTGAGCAGTAGCTTTACTACAGTGATCTAATAAGCAACTAGTGTGCTAACATTCTGAATTTATGGCAAATGTGTGACACATCTGAATGCCTTCTTAATGGAATCAAAGTAAAAAACTGAAAGTTTTTCCTACTGAGGAGACTGTAGTAAATGAGGAAATTAGGAAACATCATAACAAATAAGTCTCTCAAAATGGCCACCAGAGACAAAAGAGCCCAAATGTTGCCCAAATATCACCAAGATGTAGCCCAAGTATAGCCCAATGACAGAATACCCCAGAGTGTTCTAACGAACAACTAGAGCGCTAACAGTCTTACTTATGACAAAAGTATGGCACACCTGAAGCCATCTTGATTGGAATAAAGTGGTAACACTTAAAACATTTAATTTACAAAGGAACAAAATGAGGGGGTTCATTTTGCCATAGAAATTATGATTAGTGCTGCAGAAAGAAAAATTAGGGCACATTTTGACTTCTCAAATCCTCTTCTATTTTATAAAAAAATTCTGACATGCAGACTGAAACATGCACTTTGAATACCAGCAGCAGACTTATCTGGTGAGCAGTAGCTTTACTACAGTGATCTAATGAGCAACTAGAGTGCTAACATTCAGAATTTATGGCAAATGTGTGACACATCTGAATGCCTTCTTGATGGAACCAAAGTAAAAAACTGAAAGTATTTCCTACTGAGGAGACTGCAGTAAATGAGGAAATTAGGAAACTTCATAACAAATAAATCTCCCAAGATGGACACCAGAGACAAAAGAGCCCAAATGTAGACCAAATATCACCCAGATGTAGCCCAAGTATAGCCCAATGACAGAATGTCCCAGAGTGTTCTAACGAACAACTAGAGCGCTAACAGTCTTACTTATGACAAAAGTATGGCACACCTGAAGCCATCTTAATGGTAATAAAGTGGTAACACTTAAAACATTTAATTTACAAAGGAACAAAATGAGGGTTTCATTTTGCCATAGAAATTATGATTAGTTCTGCAGAAAAAAGAATTAGGGCACATTTTGACTTCTCAAATCCTCTTCTATTTTATAAAAAAATTCTGACATGCAGACTGAAACATGCACTTTGAATACCAGCAGCAGACTTCCCTGGTGAGCAGTAGTTTTACTACAGTGATCTAATGAGCAACTAGAGTGCTAACATTCAGAATTTATGGCAAATGTGTGACACATCTGAATGCCTTCTTGATGGAACCAAAATAAAAAACTGAAAGTATTCCCACTGAGGAGACTGCAGTAAATGAGGAAATTAGGAAACTTCATAACAAATAAATCTCCCTAGATGGCCACCAGAGACAAAAGAGCCCAAATGTAGCCCAAATATCACCCAGATGTAGCCCAAGTATAGCCCGGTGACAGAATGTCCCAGAGTGTTCTTAAGAACAACTAGAGCGCTTACTGTCTTACTTATGACAAAAGTATGGCGCACCTGAAGCCATCTTGATAGGAATAAACTGGTAACACTTAAAACTTCATAACAAATAAATCTCCCAAGATGGCCACCAGAGACAAAAGAGCCCAAATGCAGCACAAATATCACCCAGATGTAGCCCACATGTAGCCCAATGACAGAAGTGTGCAAAACACTTATTTTTGTGTATTTGCAGTTTTTCAGGTATTGGAGTGCTTTACATGAGCATTGGTTACATCACACAAGATCAAATTCATTTTGGTTGTAGACATGGGGAGATCAAGTGATTTGACCAGAATCACAGAATGTTGAGCTGAAGCAGAAACTCCAACCTGGTTCCCCAGTTGCAAAGTCTGCAGCTCTGGAAGTAACACCACATCCTCTCCCCTAGGTGCAACATTTAATCAAGTGGTCAACTTGATTAAAAAAACATAAAGATTACAAATAATGTTAAAGCTCTTTGTCCCTATTTGAAAACTCAGAAAATATGTCCTTGTTTTAGTTTTGTAGAGCACTAACCATACTTTTGATGCAAATAAGACCCTCTCATATATGTAATTTCTAAAGGAAATTCTCTAGGTATTACAGTTTTGATTACATCAAGATGACGTCAGGCGTTCCACACTTTTGTAATAAATATAGAATGTTAGCAATCTAGTTGTTCATTGGGATACTGTTGAGAGGCAGAGGCCAGGGGCACGGACTCTGAAAATTGAAGGCAGGTAGGAGAGTGCAGAGGCAACAATTTTACCACACTGGGCAGGCAGGAAGGGCAGTGGCAGCACAACAGACTATGGAGGGCAGTGGAAAGGGGGGCAGGGGCAACAAACCAACAATACAGGACTGGCAAGATAGGCTGTGGCAATATAATAGACCATTGTGGGCAGAAGGAAGAGGCAGTGGTAGTACAACCATACATACCAACAGACCCGTTTCAGCCAAGAAACGTCCAATGTTTTTAAGCTCAAATGGGCTTTATTTGATCTGTCTCCTGTCTACAATCTCCTCTTTTTCAATGTAACTCAAAGGGGAAAATCAATACCCCAGTTTTTTTTCAAAATCTCCCTCTTACCAAGTTCAAAATGTTAGCAAGTATGGTACATTGGATCATGGTAGGCAGGAGGAGTTGGCGTAGGGACATGGACTCGGATAACAGAGGACAGGAGGGACATGGAGAGGTGCACCAAACTGACCCTACAGGGCAGGCATCAGGGTTTGCAGCAGCACAATACACCACACAGCGCATGCGGGACGGGAGTGCAGCACAACAATCCATAGAAAGCAATAGGGAGGGGACAGGACCATGCACATGGACAACAGAGAACAGAGGGGAAAGAGGCAATGGTAGCTAGTTGAACATAATGGACAGACAGGAGAGAAAGCTGCAGCATAACAGACCATAAATGGCGGCGGGACGGATCAGGGGCATTACAATGGAACAGACAAGCCAGGAGGGAGGGAATAGGGGTCTGCACATAGAAACAGAGGGCTGGGGGCAAGGGGGCAGGGCAGGAGCAGCAAGATGACCATGGAGGTCAGGCAGGATGGGCACTAGAAGCAAGACACACTATGAAGAGCAACAGTGAGACTGTGATGGCATACACACAGACCATGGAGGGAAGGTGGGAGGGGGTCAGGGGCAGCTAACTGACCACACAGGGAAGGTGGGAGGGGCCATGGCAGCACAGAAGACCATGCATGGCAAGTGGGAGGGTTAGTGGCAGCACAATGGCTATGATGGGCAAGAAGGAGGGTGCAGGGGCATGCACAAAGGACGATGGAGGATAGAAGGGAGGGTCAGGACCTGTGCACAGACAAGAAAGTTCAGGGGAAGGGGCCTCACAACAGACCGCACGGGGCAGGCAGGAGGAGCAGTTGCAGCACAACAGACGAGGGAGGGAAGAAGGGTGTGGCAGTACAATGGACCATGTAGGACAGGAGGAAGAGGATAGGGGCATGGCATGTGGACAGGCAGGGTGGAGGTGGCAGGGACAGGTTACAGTCATCTGACAATGCTAGGCAGGTGGGAGGGGAGTGGCAGCTCAACAGAACACTCAGAGTAGATAGGAGTGGCAGGTCCATGGTACATGGTGGGCAAAAAGGATGGAGCAGGGGCATTCAAAAAGACATCAGAGGGCAGGGGAAAGGAGAATAGGGTTGGCAAGCTAAGCACAGAGGCTAAGCAGGAGGTCAATGATGGGCTATAGAATTGGGCAATGGAGGGCAGGTGGAGTGGACTGGTACATCATGCTAAATGGAGGGCAGTGGCAGCAAGTCAGACCATGCATGGCAGGAGGGAGGAGGCTAGTTCATGGATTCAGACAACAGAGGATAGGGAGGAGTTGGATGGGGCAGCAATCTAACTGTTCAGAGAAGGTGGGTATTAGGAACTTTATTGTTTTTAAAATGTGTGTCTGTCTGAACTACTTAAAATATGAACAAGTATGCAGCATAATCTCACTTTTATTCAGGAAGAAGAGGACGTTTGTGACTGTGACTCCGGGCTCACTTGGCAGAAACACCCCCTGACCCTCCACCCCCCATCGCAAAATGTAATGCCCGTGAAAAGGGTAGGTGGACGCAGTGTTATATAGAACATAGTCCTGAGAGCACGATTGAAAATGAAAACTAGATATAGTATATGGTATAAACTATGCACCAAAAAGTGTGATATAAGATGAACCGGGGCTTGAAATATAATATGCAATACATTGTGCGCAATGACAGATTCATTGGAGAGCGCGAGATAGCACAGGCACTAGCGTGTGCTATGTAATATGCGCCTTGGAGTGTAATATGCACAGGGCAGTGTTGTGTAACCTAACTAGTCTCTAAAGTTGTAATATAAAATACGTGCGGGGGAGTGTAATGTTGCATATGCACTGTGACAAAGATATGGATCCCAGATTGTAATATGTATGGCATAGCGTTGTGCGTTATAACATAGGCATTGAGGAAGGCACGTTAGATGGGGCAATATAACCCGTGCGAAGGCAAGTGTGGCATGACATATTCACGGGGTGGTGTTACAGTGCACATGGGCTAGAGAGTGTCATAGCATACGCACTAGCTGGTGGAATACAACACAGAGGTGTGAGGCACTCGGCGGGCACTGGTGGGTGTAACACAGCATTGGGCTCAGCCCGGAGCACGCTGTGACTCTCAAGTGAGATTCATCTCCTTTCCAGAGAGTAAAACAAAAAGTATTACACATCCGGTGGTGGATGTGTATTTTATTAATCGTGAGAGGGGTTTCTTGCATAGTTTGGTCGAATTTTTGTCGAATCTCCTTTGAATGGCTTGGTGTGCGTGTATATTAAATGTGCCCGTCAATAGCTATCCATGTTTGTATAAATAAACGACAAGGGTGTCTACTTGGAGAGTACCCACTGGCGGGGACGCCGGGATTAGGCACGGTGGGTCGTCAGACACGTCAGAGCTTCACTAGCGGTGTAAATACATTCTACGTGGATTCATTCTATGCATAGTCGCCTTTTAATGAATATCACGCAAATCGTCATGGTGATAGGTACATACGGTTTGTCCAGCATGTCCTAGGTGTTTCTATAAATATATATATTTTTTAAATATTAAAAAACAAAGGCCGGCCCCGGGGGATGGGGTCCCCAGGGCCATAAGTGGCCTGAAGAGGGGGGCCACGCAGCCCCCTCCTAAAGATTTTTTTTTAAAAAGGCCATGACCCGGGGGTTGGGGTCCCCTGGGCCGATTAACATCTTGGGAGGGCCAAATTAATTTTTTTCAACAAAAAAAATTAGGGTGCAGACCTTGGGGGATGGGGTCCCCAGGGCCAGTAAATTAGAAAAAGAAGGGGGGCCACACAGCCCTTTATTGGTCAGTGTTTGGAGTTTTGCCGATATGGGACACATTTTCCAAGGTGTGTGAGGTTTTATCAACGTGGTGGAAGAACAGTGCACCTAACCTCACGATGCCTAAAGTATGGGGTGTAGGGAAGAGCATGAGAACAGAGGGCACGGGGCATCCAGGTAGTTACCAACTAGTGGTGTACAATGACAACTTTAGATGGACGTGATCAATTGTAGAACGGATCACTGACAAAATATCGACAGACAGAATATCGAGGTACCAAAATATCGATGCAAGAATATCGAAGTCAAAAATATCGACATCCTATCTACATCATGATAAACACAAAAACATCAAGAAAATAAATATCGATGTCAAAAATATAGTTGTAAAAAATATCGATTTTTTAATGTTATAAAAATAATGTAAAATAAAGCAAATAATACATATAATTAAAAGAAACATAGTTAAAAAAATTAAAACATGTTTAAAAATGTATAACTGATACACATAATGATAAAATAAATTAAAAATATACAAATATAAAAAAATATATAATGATCACGGGGTTTTGAGTCACCCTGCTTCCTGGACCTGAAAGCACGAACTAATATAACTTGATTTTAAAAGCACTACTACAAATACTAATTTGTCACAAAGGTTGTCTTGTTTTGGAAATCGCCTTCATTTCTTTACGTAGATTGCACTATAAATCGAAACAAAATTATCATTTCGTATTACCATCACCCTTGAAACTAAGTAGATCATCTTCCTTTTTATCTGATAAATGGGATTATTTTCTATTCTCTCACATTCTTTCTTGAGCACCTTTCTAGCGTCACCATCCTTTTTGTTTATAGATAACGTTCACTATCTTCACATCCCACTGGGTGGAATCTCGATGATATTGAGACTCTGAGCGAAACCTTTTAAACACTGCCTCATTAATATCTCCTTTCAGCCTTGAAAAGGCCCTGGCCCAACTTTGAGCCTCTGGGTGAAACACGTGTCGGCTGTTCACTTTGTTGTAAACGTGAAGAAAGAAATAATAAGGCTGTCTACTTTGTTGCAAACGTGAAGAAAGAAATAATAAAATACATAAAAAATACAAGAAAAATAGAACTCTCTTGAATAAGCAAAATAAAAACTTGCACTGATCCAAGTACTCTGATTACCTTTATTTCAAACGAATCAAGGAAGAGTTTTTGACTCACACCTTAAGCATATACAGTAGGGAAAGTGTTGGATAGCGTAGGGATGAAAATTACTATTCCAACTCCAGAGAGTGCAACAGTAGGCAAAGTGTTGGATAGCGTAGGGGTAAAAATTACTATTCCCACTCCAATGAGTGCAACAGTAGGGAAAGTCTTGGATAGCGTCGAGGTAAAAATTACTATTCCCACTCCAGAGAGGGTAACAGTAGGAAAAGTGTTGGATAGCGTATGTGTAAAAATTACTATTCCAACTCCAGAGAGTGCAACAGTAGGGAAAGTGTTGGACAGCATAGGGATAAAAATTACTATTCTCACTCCAAAGAGTGCAACAGTAGGGAAAGTGTTGGATAGCGTAGGGGTAAAAATACTATTCCCACTCCAAGGGGTGCAACAGTAGCGAAAGCGGAGGATAGCGTAGGGGTTAAAAATAACATACTTATACACTTTAAAAAAATTGTAATTCAATAATGATTTATTATTAAATTAATACATTAATTAAAAATACCAATACATTAAAATTAATAATTAGTTTAATAACATTAAATTACTTTCCACCCTATTCCCCAATAAACACGCAACCCACTCCACATAAAATTCCACACAATTAATGTACCTATCAATTAATTAATTAATAAAAAGTAATTACTAAATAATAATTAATTAACAATAAATTAATTATCAATACCAATAAATACTATTTAATAAACACTAATTGCCAATTAATAATTCATTACCAATAAATTAATTATCAATACCCAAAAATAAAAATGTATAATTACTTAATTACAATTAAACGCAAAATTACTTAATTACTTAATTACAATTAAACGCAAAATGTAATCAAAAATTATTAATCATTTCTAAAATTATTATTTAATTTAATATAATTAAATTACTTCCCACAACCTTTTCCCCTATAAACCCACAACCCGCTACTAAAATGCATAATTTACTTTTTTTTTAAATTACTAAATTTTATACATATATTTTAAAAAAACAGTACAATACTTAACAAAAAATATAGAACACATACATATAAAATGCATGCTAAAATACATAAAACTAATATAAACATGGATATTTTTAACATCGATATTTTTGCTATCGATATTACTTACTTCGATATTAACAAAAACAATATTTCTCACCTAGGTCAATATTCTGGTCGTCGATATTCTTGATGTCGATATTCTGTCCCTATGATATTTAAAACTTGATATTAATGTAGGTCGATATTAAAAACTCGATATTAAGTTTGTGCACCATCAGAAATATCAAGGACATAACTATTGAATGTAAGAATATAATTGTGAGTGTTGTTTTTAATAGCTTTGTAAAATATATTGCTTCCTGCTGCTCCTCACGGCCTGTACGAGGCAGTGCCGGGGTATAGGAGTCTGTAGCCCTCACCATGCAAAGGAAGTCCTGTGCCCTTCTCTGCTTCGCCCTGCTCTGGGAGCTGGCATCACCTAATTAATGTACTCGGGGTTCACGAGCAGCAGCGGCGCCAGCAACAAGAGAAAGAAAAGTAAACACCAAGCTCCCTGGAAGACTGAGCTGTTGCAGAGTGGGGGCGGACCACAAGCCCCAGCGATCTCTGGGACAGAGGAAGCCACAGGAAGCCACCGAGTCCCTTCCGCTCCGGGGGTGCTTGTTAAAAGCCCACCTGTCTCCGCAGTTGTTGCAGAGTACGGCAAGACCGCAAGTCCTAGCCGTCTCTGCGGCAGAGAAGCCCCGTCTGCGCCCATCTGCGGACGGTCGAGGCTGACCTGGGACAACTCTCTTAGCTGTTGTGTCTGGATCCTGTTTTTACATTTCTGACACAGAATCTCTGAAGATTTAAGCAGAGGCAAAGATTTGTCTGCGGCTGTCAATGGGCCATGATCATTTGAGGCGACACTTTTGATTCCTTTACATATTGTTTATAAGTGGATTACTAATCATAGAAAGATGGAAAGCAGCAGCAGTTGCACCCCGCTAGTGCCAGACTGGATGGTTTTCTGCAGAAGGCTGTGGATGGTAATAAACAAGAAAATTGAAATAACGGAGTGAAGACTTTCACCTTTCCCTATTCAATTAGTTTCTTCTCTGGCCTCGTCAGACATTTTTTATCAGTAACGCTGAGGCCAGGCCCCCATTGCCATTTTTTCTAGAGGTGAACTTTATCGTCAAAGACAACGGTTGTATAAATGTTGACTCAAATTATCCGCAACCTAACCTGTCTATGGGGGAGCCAGATGCTGACAGGCTGTAGGAAGGAAAAGGAAAAGGTTAGAAGGGGCGGAGATAAATCCCAAGTCAAAGGTTCAGTGACCTGTGCTTAAAAAAGCCAGCAAGGAGCCTTTAAAGTGGAGTGCCAACAGGGCAAGAGCTAGAGACACTGGATACTTCCTTCCTCATCAAACTAAATCAAATGACAGTAGATGCCTTAAACCCTATTTTCAAATATCTGGGGCATATTGAAGGTCAGCTCTGTTTATTGGTGAGGAACTCTAAAATTGAAACATCACACAGCCAGGTAAGGGATGTGGCTACCCACATTGATAATCATGATACCACCTCCGCTAAGAGAAGCGCCCCCTCGACTATCGCACATTCCCACACTTCGAATTTAGCTGACCCCAATAAGTCTACTTTTCAAGTTAATCAGGATCCCTGGGTAACAGTTCCATCTAGGAGAACACAGGAGTCGTGTCAAGGGGGTGGCACTTTTGGTCAGATCAGGTGGACCAATGGGAGATTGCACCATGTATACACCAATTGTCTACCCCTTTCATCTCCTGAAGGCAGGGAAGGTTTGCAAGTTGTATTAAATCTACTGCCTGACTGCACCCCCTATACCCTGGTATTAGCTGGAGTCAACCCACTGCCCTTGGGGTCACATGAAGACTGCCAAAGCCTTATAAATAAATCTGCCCATTGGGGCTGCAGCAAAATATATTGACAGACTAAGTTGTTCAATATTATTATTATGGCTCGACGGGTGGTCTGGTTAGGCCATACACTGAAATCCATTGGGGGTGACTGACTGCGTGGTCCTCACCTTTTGGGACGCATGATGTACATTCTTTGTGTTGCAACACATTAAGGATGTGTTGGGGGAGAACGGTCCCAGAAGGGAATATCCCCTAGGGTTCTTTTGTCCTCCTCAAATGGGCTTATACCTCTGAGAAAGGCAAAATCATTCCATTTTTAGTTACTCCCAGCCTATCACCCTGTCAAATTATGTTGAAGGGTTTTCTGGTCTAGCATATATTGATTGACTGCAGGATTTGCCCTGTCAACCAGATGATGAGAGAAGCCTGGCCAAGTTAGGAAAACATCTTCGGGCCTGGCATGTGTGGAGGTAAATGTATCTGTAGAAGAGGGTTCTCCAGTTGATTACATATTTGAGGTGCCTGCCAGCTTAAATCAGGGCCCTGCTCAGCAGGCAGTTGTTGCCACAGAAAACGTTAAAACACTATCATGGAACATAGCAGGTATTCTCTCTAAATTGGGGAATGAGGACTGGGTATGTTTCATTAAGGGCTTTGACCTTTTATGTTTACAAAAAACCTGGTCATTAGATGATATTTATATTGATGGCTACCGCTCTTTTTGTATTCCCATAACTCAATCCTCATCAGTGAGAGCTAATGGTGGTATTTTGTTGCTTATTGTGATTAAACATGGACCTATAGTATTCAAATATATAAGGGTATCGCCTTGGTTCCAACTAATAACCATCTCGGGTCTGGCCAAGGTTAAAATATTATTGGCAAATTAGTACCATAACATTTTTGACAAAGGGAATTGTCAAGTCATAGAGTCCCTGCAAGTTGAAATTACCAAAGCAACCATGAAACAGCAACCATTATGTCTTTTATGGGTTGGGGATTTTAATTGTACAATTTGTAAGTTTAGATCTCAGTGTGTGTGGCATGGAAGACATTTTTAGGCAGCCCCTGACTCAATTTACTCACTCTCCCCAGGGTGATGCACTAAATTCTATTCTTATGGCCAATGATCTAAGTTTTTTAAAAATAACTATGGTTGCAAGCCTTCTTTGGATCACCCAACTTTCATTGGTGGTGGTAGGGCCAGCTCGATTGATTTTATGTAAATTTCAAAGCACTTCACCGCTTTGGTCCAGGATTTTAAAGTTGAGCCAAATTGTGCGAGTGATCACTACCCTCTCATTGCTTCTTTTGATCTGCAACCAAATAGAGGATGTGGTGTTAATCGCCCAATCCATTTTAACCCTAACAAAGGATGTAGGCTGAACTGGGGACAAGTAAACCTGGTTAAAACTGAGGAAGGTGCTATTGTAAGTAATTATAACCTAATAGATAGATGTTTACAGTTTGATTCATCCCCGGCAGGAGTGGTTCGGGTGTTCAAGCTATTTTGCCTTGATGTAGTGCAGAGGCTGACCAGGAAGGTCACCCAAAAGTGAAAGCTTGAGGTGCGATGGCTCAGTACAGAATTCTCCAAAGCCCACAAGGAATTAAAAAGTGCACCACATAATACCCCCCATGATAGGGAGCTAATCAAAGCCACAAGGAGTAAAAATAAAAGGGTGACTGAAGATAGGAAAAAGGAATTTAAGACGATGGCATGGGAGGACCTGGAACAAACTGACTTGCTCAAAGATTCTAAAATATTCTGGGAAATCGTTAATCACCCATTGTTTCGCGAAGAGGTGAGGCAGATGGACTCATTTATCCTAGTAGAAACATGGGAAGCCCATTTTGCAGGCATTTTTAATCCCTTACATAAGGGGCCAGAGGATGAAACAGGGGAAACAGCCATTGATCTAACTTTAGCCACCGAACTAAGTCTATCCATTACAGTGGATGAGGTGGAAGTTGCTCTATCACAGGACATTTGTCTGAAAGCCCCTGGCTTGATGGGGTGCCCTTTGACCTCTTTAAAAATAATCCTAAACTCTGGACTCCTGTGCTTACGAATATCTTCAAAGCAGCCATTATTGGCCAATTGCCCTCATCATGGAAGGAAGTAACAGTGGTCCCAGTCTTTAAAAAAGGAGGAAGAAGTGACCATGCCTGCTGTAGGCCCATTTCATTGATAGAGGCCATGGCTAAGGTTTTGGGCAGGGTCCTCCTTGCACGCTTGGAAGATTGGGCATTAGAAAATTGGATTATGTCCAATACTCAATATGGCTTTAGGAGAGGGCGGGGTACAACTGAATTGTACCCCGCCTTCTCTATTTATCTCTAATTATTAATAAGCATGTAAGGTCCATGAAGAGCTCTATCCATCTGGCCTTCATTGACTTTTCTAGTGCTTTCGGTACTGTCAACCAAGATAAATTATGATCCATCTGGCCTTCATTGACTTTTCTAGTGCTTTTGGTACTGTTAACCAAGATAAATTATGAGCTATGTTGGAAGATATGAGGGTGGAAAAGGTGTTAGTAACCCTACTCTGCAGGCTTCACTCCGGTACCTCAGTCAAAATAAGAAATGGCAGTAAAGGGGAAAAACACACCCATTTAGGAGTCAGGCAAGGATGCATCTTCGCCCCCTCCCTGTCTTTAATTTATTCAAATGGGTTGGAGGCTTTCTTATTAAAAAAAGACATTGATTTTCCCAAAATTGGCAATAAACCTGTCTAGTTTTTATCTTCTGCAGATGACTTGGTTTTATTGGCAAGGACAACTATGAGTTTGCAGAAATCTCTTGATGCTTTTACTGATTTTATGACCTCGGTTGATTTAAAAGTTACTTTGATAAAATCATATACAATGGTGCGGACCTAAAACCACTAAAAGCAAAACTTTTATTGTGCTGGGAAAAAAGATAGAAAAGGTCAGTAATTTATCATACTTGGTCAATCTTTTTATTAGCCAGTTGAGATGGGAACCCCATTTAACCTTCAGAGCACAGCAGACAAGTAGCCCAATGGATGCACTTTTCCGTTCTACTTGTAAATTGAGGCATAAGCCTGTGAAGGAACTAAGGGGCATATCATCAACGGCCAGCAATAATTATCGCTGGCCGCTCTTAGCGTTAAAATGTTTAACGCCGGCTATCGCAGATAATTATCGCCATGCTAGCGCTGTATTAACAACGCTCAGCGCAATGGCGATAATCATCCTAGCAATAGCGATGTTTTCCATGGAACATCGCTGTGTTCCATGGAAAACGGCGATACCCTTGAAAATAGGGGCCTGTGGTCTTAGCCACAAAATCCACCCCCCATGTTAAGTATGCCTTAGTCAGGAATTTAACAGACGTTAAATTCCTGCGTTAAGGTATACTTAGCGCGATTTAAATAATCGCTTCCCCGCATTGTAAATATCACGAAGCTGATATTTACCCATGTTGTTTCCACAGACACGCCTACTTTGCATCTCATTAGCGATGCAAAGTTAGGCCTGCTGGAAACAGGAGCAAAATCAGCAAAACACGCGATAGCGTGTCTTTGCTGATAAGGCGATAAAATTATCGCAGCTTTTCGGCCGAAAACGGCCGCAAAAGCGGCGATAATTTGTTATCGCCACATTGTTAATATGCCCCTAATTTCCCTTTATACAGCCAAATGTCTCTCTATTGCCATGTATGGAGCTGGGGGTTGGGGCTACTCTAAAAGCCAACAGCTTGTAGTAATCAAAAATACATTTATGAAAAGGTTACTGATGCTCCCGAAAAGCGCTCCTACCCTATTCGGCCACACAGAACTTGGCCTAGAATTGATAGAAGACTGTATAGGCAGTATCCCTTTGCTCCTATGGGCCAAGATATGGACCTCTAAGGATTTAATGTTTTCACGTGATGTTATTAAAGACTGCCTAAAATTAGACAATGTTTTAAAGATTCCATGATTTCACTATTTAGGGAGGAAATACCATGAGATTGGATAGAATACTTTTTTGAAAACCCTGAAGAAATTCCCCTGAATGCCAAAAGTATTATCTGAGCCGAAATAAAGTTATTCGTGACTTGATATTGTTACCTAAAATACCTTTATATGCAATGTCTTTTTCACTATATTTTTGATAAATTATTGTGTTACTTTTTATATGTTTTTATGTACTCACTTTTATATGTATTTACTTAAACAAGTAACTGAAATGATTATTATATTTTATTTTAAAATTATATTTTTTGAATTCTTCAAATTAAAAGATATGTTTAGTAGCAGGATGTTTGGCTTGCAAGGGGAAAGGAAGGGAAGGTATTAAGAGTATGTTTGTTTACATCATCTTTTAAATATATGTTTTTAATTTAAACTTAAAATATTAATTTGATGTTTTACAAATTTTAAATTAAAAATATTGATATGTAAAGTTTAAAATTGTTTTTGTTGTTTTTTGAAAAGTTTTAATTGTTTTAATAATGTCAATTTAGATAATAATATATGACTATGTTTGTGCAATTCACATTTTTGAGAATTTATTTAGAATTTGTTTTATTCTATGCTTATGTTTACAATTATGTTAGGTTACATTACAGTTTAGTTAAATTATTTAACTTACTTCCGAATGTGACTTGTTTTTTGGTTGAAGTCTTTCTTCTGGCTTTTCAGCACACAGTCCGGCAGAGTGTCCATTTCTTGTAGATGTTCATTTTTTCTGTGAAAATAATGAGGTTTTGTGCTCTTTATATACTGTTAATTTAAAGAGGTTTATATTTCTATTAGTTAATTTGCATTACAATAAATTCTATTGGTGTAGTTTGAATTGTTTTTTCACTGATCTTTTTTTACGGTGGACGTTATGTGGTTTCCTATTTAATTTTAAGTATGTGCATTTGTGAGAAAGTGCCATCTTTCTTGCATGGTATGCCCCCACTTTTTGCTGAATTGCTGAATGTACTTTGACTGAGTGTGCCCTGGACTCCTGCCAATCAGGGGCCCAGGGCCTATGTTCCTTCCCTAAAACCTAAAACCCAAATTGGCAAACGCTGGCCACATATCAGCCCCTGGTAAATGGAACCCTAGGTACCCAGGGCCTTGTGACCAGGGAAGGCCTCTAAGGGCTGCAGCACTTATTGTGCCACACTTAGAGGCCCTGTATCCTAACACAAACACACTGCCCTTGCAGGCTAAGTGTCTGGGTACGAGACAAAACAAAGAGTCGACATGGCCCACATCCCTGTGTTCCATGCCCACAACCTACACTGCCCTGGCATACATCAGCCACCCCTCTAGCTGGGTGCCCTATGCCAGTGATGTGGGCACAGGAGCATGAGCCCTGTGCCCCTACAGAATCCAGGTCCATTCAAGTGCAGTTCTGCCATTTAAGAGTATATGGTGCTGAGAGCTCGTCAAACCCGAACTCCACAGCACCATAATGGCAACACTGAAGACTGAGAAGTTTGGTATCAAACTTATCAGCACATTAAACCCGCACTGATGCCAGTGTGGGATTTAATGTACAGAGCACTACAGAGGGCATCTTAGAGATGCCCCCTGAAACCTAACCTACAATCCACGTCTTGTCTCAGAGGCTGCCTAGGCTGCCACACAGCAGACATGTTGCTGGACCCCTGGGTGGAGAGCCCCCGCTCTCTCGGGCCTGCAACAATGCACATCCTGGCCGAGGTGCTAGGTCTCCTCCCCCAGGATGGGCAGGGGGAAGCTTCAAAGGGGGAAGCTTTGTGAGCTTCTCCAGGCCACTTGCTGTACCCAGCAACTGGCCCCCAGCAGTTCTGACCCCCACTCTGGTGGGAAGACTGGCCGGAAACCCCAAGTAAGGACAGGGGATGTGAGGTGAAGCACTTCTCCGGGCTCTCGCCATCTTGAAGATGGGAAGCCCTGCCCAATCAGGACTAGGCTACTGCCCCCTCCCACCGGAGAGTGGCAGGATAGGGGGTGTACCCACCCCAGGGCAGGGACCCATTGGTCCCTTCCCTTTACCTACCTGAAACACCCCTAAATCTAGTATTTCGGGGCACCCTGAACCCTCCTTCCTCAGATTCCAGATTCCGAAAAGGCAAAGAAGAACAAGAAGAAAGAAGACCTGCCGTGCAACTGCTAAGAAGAGGAAGACACCAACTGCTTTGGCCCCAGCCCTACCGGCCTGTTGACCCTCGAACCTGCTCCTGCTAAATCCCGGCACCTCCTGTGGCCAGCAACCTCACAAACCCCGGAGGACTTGGCTACCTTGTGACTCTGAGCATCTGGAACTCCCATGAGCAGTGGCTTTGCTCAAAGCAAGTTTCTAACCCCTGGCATCAGCCCGGAACCGCAAACTCTGCACACTCTGCACCCGCCAAGCCTGACCTGTGCCAGAGTGGACAAAGACCCCGAGGACGTCCCTTCGGCGACGGTGACCCCAAATCCAGCACCCAAGGACCCACCTTGATGCTCCTGATGACGCCTGCAGCCTCAGAACCAGGGACCCCCCCAACCGCGATCAACAGAGGGTAAGATTTCCCGACATCAAAAGGCACCCCTGCACCCGGCGCCCTGCGGACCCCTGTGCCCGACTCCTGGGTACCTACCTATCCTCCAACTATCCAACTTACCTCTCAAAGTGGTGGTGGCACCCGAAGAATCTTCGTCCCAGAGCTTGCAGCCTTTGTTTGTCCTTGAGCTTTCCCATTGAAATCCATTGAGCGCCCGAAGGCTCAAAAGCACCCTGCACCCAGCCACCCGAGTGGCCCTGGCAGTGCAACTTCTACTCCTACCTACTTCCCCATTTGCCCTGAGCAAGAGACCAGGAGCCCAGCTCCCACAGCCGCGTGGCCTGCTAGTCAGCAGCCACCAATCAAGGCTCCCCTGCCTCCCATAGGATAACATTGGGCCTAACTTACTCTGCACCCAGCCGTCCCAGTGCCGCTGAGGGTGTAACAACTGTACCAACCTGACCCGGGGAGATCTCTGAGTCTTTGACCAGAACCTTAACTCTGCCAGTCGAGTACTTACCCAAAAGCCGATAACTCACTTTTTTCTTAAATAGGGTAACATTGACTGGTTTCTTCTGAAATTTCTTCTAAGTGTGGAGTTTCTAAAACTTAAAATATTCACCTAAAATCAACCGAGTAACGAAAACGGAAATACTCACCTGCTATTAGGAGAGATCCCAGTGCTGGATCTTAGTGCCCAGCACTGACCCTGTACTCACAACCGTACTTACCACTAACCCAATTTTCTTCCATAGGAAATCATTGACTGTTTTTCTGTGAAATTTCTTCCAAGTGACGATTTTTGCAAAATACAAATATTCTTTAAAAATCGTAATTACTTACCTGTTTTAGATAGAGGTCCCAGTACTGAGCATAGCAGCACAGCCCTGGATTACAAAAGTAACGAGAACATACTTTACCCATAACTTGAATTTTCTTACATAGGGAACCATTGACTGTTTTTCTATGAAATTTCTTCTGTGTCGATTTTACAAACTTATAATATTCCTTAAAAATCGCCTGTACAATTTAAACGCAGTTTCTCAACTGCTTACAGGTGGTACCCTAGTGCTGGATCCAGCATCCAACACTGACCTAGAAAAAGTACCCATAAACCCACTTACCTGCTAAGTGAATATCCTTCCATAGGATAATATTGGTAATTTGATCAGAAAAAGTTTCTAAGTGTCAACTTTTAAAATAGCAAAGTATTGCTTACAAATCACAACAGTAACTTAACCGAATTTACTCACTCGTTTCCAAGAACTGTCCCAGGACTGAATCTAGGATCCAGTCCTGGAGTTAGAAAAGTAATCCTGAAAGTAATTAATTGCATACAACTTAAAGTTCCCATTGAGCTAAATGTATTATTGTGTTTGAAATTGTGTTGCCTATTGCAACAACCTGTAACTATTACCTACCAAAGTCAATTGCATATTGCAAAAGTATTTAACTAAAGCATCTCATTCTGAGATAGTATATTTTTGAAACCCATTGTTGGTTCTAAAATAAAGCAACCATATATTTTTTTAATAAACCATTGGCCTAGAGTTCAGTTCTTGAGTGTGTGAGACCATTTGCTGACTGAGTGTGTACGACAAATGCTTTACACTGTCCTCTGATACTGCCTTACTGCTCGATCAAGCTACCACTTTGGAGAGTAAAGTTAGATCTAACTTTAATCTCTGCCAAACCTCTGGGGACAGAGCCACTTTCTCACAGCATTTTTTCCGATTTTATATTTAATCTATTTTAATGTCTATTTTCTTGTGATATTGATTATTTTTAATTAATTATTTTTAAATGTATTTCTTTCTAATGCATAAATATTGTAACTCAATATGGTTTTATATATGAAAAATATTATGTTTGTGGTTTTAAGGCATTATTATTTATATTTATATTTTTATGTTTATCTTATTCAAAAGAAGGAATTTAAGATTGCTATTATTATTTTGGTTGTATTTTTGTGATATTATTGTAGTTGAAATTGAGTGTTTTGATACTTATTACGGGACGCACCTGGGGACTTTAATCCCGTAATTCTTGTTGGCGCTACTGTTTGCTTCTGCTGCTGGGCTGTGGGCTGCCGTTCACGCTCCTCCTGACACCGAGCCCACAAATCTTCATACCCTGGTGGGACTCGCTGTCCCAGGGTACATTGTGTCACAACACCCGCATTGGTTGCAGCTGCCGCTTGGGGAGGCGTGGTGATCACACTATAAAGCGCTGACTCGACCCCCGTGGCTCGGGACACACCTGGGGACTTTAATCCCGTAATTCTTGTTGGCGCTACTGTTTGCTTCTGCTGCTGGGCTGCGGGTTGCCGCTCACGCTCCTCCTGACACCGAGCCCATGAATCTTCATACCCTGGTGGGACTCGCTGTCCCAGGGTACATCGTGCCACAACGCCCGCATTGGTTGCAGCTGCCACTGGGGGAGGCATGGTGATCACGCTATAAAGCGCTGCCTCAACCCCCGCGGCGCAGGACTCGTGTGGGCGCACCGGGCAAAGCACGGGCCAAGCACGGGCCAGGCCCGGGCCAAGGGCGGGCCTGTCTGTGCCCGTCGTGGGCCGGAGGAGGCTGGGCCAGGCCCCCTCTCTGTCTTGCGGGATCGGAGCTCCTAAATACTTGGTAATTAGCTTTTATCTGCGGGCATTAAACATGGTCATGGGTGATTTCTAAGTCAAATCTTAAGGATTGCCAAGTATTGCCCTGGGTCATCTAATACGCGTGTATCACATGTGTTTGTCATTTACGCAGACCACCCTGTTTTTGTTTTATATATGACTATCCTGTTGTGGTGGCATTTTTTTTTGTTAATTGATATTTTGCTTTTTAATATCCCACTCCTTAATGGATTTCTCATTTTTCAACAATTATGGGCAGGCGTGAGTTTGCCCCTGTTCCCACTAAGACGGCAAAGGGGAAGCCGGGTGTGTCCGTAACTGTTTCTACCATGGATTCGTTTTTGCAAAGGACCGCCTCCGTGTTGGACAAGGCAATCTAGTTGGTAAATAGGTGCCTTTCGAGGTCCCCAAATAACATCCAGCGCCTATGTGTTCCAGAGTCTGAGCTGCTTGAGGCAACCGTTGATCCTGCCACCCACAGAGACACAAGCATGGATTCTGAGTATGATGCTGGGACTTTCAAATTGCCACCTACTTATGCTGGTGAGCCCATTTTGGTGGATCCTTTATCACCTGTCATTGTAATTGGTAACGAGGGAGGTGGGGGAAGAGACCCTTTGGGAGCTGATGCCAGTTTACCTAGTATTACAGAGAAACTACCCTTTGCTTTACCAAAAGAAAAAGCAGCCCAGATAATGATAGGGACTCTGCAGTCGGGGGGTGGCACCAAAAGAAAAACTCAATCTGTAGGGGGTCAATAAAAAAAAAAGAAATCTGCCCTAGGTGTTAAATCTCCCAGACTTAATATAGCTCCCCCTATTTACCCCCCAACCCTGGATCTTTCTGGGGCATTAGCATCACTACAGGCTTCTCTGTCTAACATACTGGATGCAAAACTAGGCCCTATCATGGAGAGGCTGACCAGGATTGAGGATTCCGTACCTCTGCTTATTAGTAAGGTTACACCATCCCTCTCAGGGGATCTAAGTGCTGACCCTGGACAGAATAACGAAAGGGTATCTGGGCTCCGGTCCTTCCAATCGATTAGCCAGCCAACCCCTGTGGTTCCCCCTCCAATTCACCCGCCAAAACCATCTGAAGCCTCTGTGGGGTATGACGATAGGATTGCTGCAGTTGGTTTTAGTGGGGACATACCTGTCTGTAGCAGTGGTAGCGGCCCTGGTAGTGCCTCTGGCATCTGCCATCAAGCCAGGGACGGGAAACTCGAGAATAGTGAAGTGCAGTTACAGAGCTTACCAGTAATAGATCTTCCACCTGAATCTACCCACTATGTAGTGGTTTGGGGGAATGTTCCATCTCTCACCGGGGAGGGGGGTAGTGAGGACTATGGTCAGCTTAAAAATAAATACTGTCCTGGGGGCTAGAGTGGCTAAAAATATCATCATGGTCTGCAGGGTTAGCTGGATTGGGAGCCTTAGCAAAACAAGCACGGGTGATTGCATTATTATTAATTTTGACAATCCTCATATAGCGGGTAGGATATTGTTTGGGGACGCACATCGAACCTCTAGTAAGCCAGGATCAGTAATCAGGGCACTCCCGCTAGGTTACTTTTATAAACCCGACCAACCTAGAGCAAGACCCCGTAATGCTATTACGCCAGTTGCCCAAGGTGGGTGGTCACATGGTTCGATCCCTGCGCACATGCAACAGTTGACAACTGCGGTCCATCCTCCAGCTCTATTTGTTGGACAGCAAGGTGTAGGTTTCATGATAAATCTGTGTAATAGATTTTCCCCACTAATAGGGATGGAGGGCTGTGACTGACTAGGAAACGACATGAGAAATGATTTGAGAGAGGGCCCCAATCTTGTTATAAATATCCAGCATTCACAAGAGGCAGAGAATGACACCCCTAGCGTACCTGTGGTAAAAAATAAAAACTTTTAATCCTGGAAAATTGCAGGCTTAGCGAGCAAATTCAAGGATCTGCTCTGGCTAAAATTTGTGAGGCAAATCCTTGTTATTAACCTCCAGGAAACTTGGTCAGTGGAATGTGATTTATTCCTGGAGGGCTACAGGGCTTTTTTTGTGCCAACTATCCCCTCAGCTTGGGGTAGACCATTGGGAGGATTAGTAACCTATAGCTCCCTGAGAGTTGATTGCCAGATTCAGGTCATCTCATACCCTAGCCCAGGTATATTGTCATTGATTTTAAATAGGGGAGACAAAAGTTGGGGAATAATTAATTTCTATAACTCTGCAACTTGCCCACCTGGTGTGAGTAATATAGCTACTTTGGGCACTCTTATTTATCAATCTTACGGTTCCATTCTTCACAACTTAACGGTTTCTGGGGATTTTAATATTCACCCGTGCGGAAACCCCATGCTCACCGGAGTCTCCGAGATGGGTTGTCCACGACTCAAGGAGTTCCATTTTGAACATTCTATACAAGGGGAGGCATTAAATAATTTGATGAGTGATCTGGACATGATGTGCACCATGACCATTTCTGACCCACTTCGCAATTTCCCTGTACCTACCTTTAACGGAAGAGGGAGGGGGTCATTCATCGATTATATTTTAATTTCCTCCTCTTCACATGCATTATTTAATGGGTTTCATATTGAGGACAGTGTATTTAGTGATCACAACCCTCTATATGTGTATCTGCAGGGACCACTGTCAGTTCAGATCAGTGGAGCAGTATCAACGGGAGCGCTTAAAGCAACGGACGGCTTACGCTGACTTAAATGGTCCCAGATTACTCCAGATAATTTTTACCGGAAGGTAAGAGAATCGTGCACTGTTGAGGTAGGGTTGTGTCTGGATGAAGGCTCTCCGCCAGGCGAGGTTATTAATGCCTATGCATCTATTGTAAAAAAAGATGAAAAGATCTTAAGTGTCCCGGGTGGCAGACGGGCGCACCATGGACTGAGATGGTTTGATTCCGCTTGCTCTAAGGCCGCTAAAAAACTAAGGGAATCTTTGTCAGCAAATCCTCGAGATTCTGCACTGGTGCGAGTCTGCCGGAAGGAATACAAGGATTGCTTGGCAAAAAGGAAAGGTGACATGAAGGAAGACGCCTGGAAGGAGTTGATTAACTCTAGTACCCTACGGAGTAGCTCCAGGTTCTGGAGCATTGTGAATGGGCCCCTTTTTGCTCAGGATAGTGTGAAGGCCCTTGACTCCCATATAACGGAGGAGGAATGGGTGCTTCATTTTAAATCAATGTTTGAGAGTCCTACGGAGCTCCTCCCACAGGTTGGCCATGATACGAACGCCCCCGTAGTGAATTTTAAATTGGGTGAGGTGGTGGAAGGCATTTTAGGCTTAACAAGCAAAAAAACGCCCCAGGCCCGGACGGTATCCCCCTTAACTTATTTAAGTCTGACCCTTCATTCTGGGCGCCAATACTTTTGGCAGTGTTTAACGCAGCCACAAAAAATGGGTGCCCTGAGTGCTGTGCGACCTCTTGCCCGGGGACAGGAATAGCACCTACTGCCATAGGCCAATCTCCCTTCTTGATTCAGTGGTCAAGATTATGGGACGTGTACTCTTGGACAGATTGTCTAGCTGGGCGGAGGAGCAAAAAATCTTATCAGATGTCCAGTTTGGCTTTCGCCCCGGGCGTTCTACTGTGGCTCAATGCCTTAATCTCTCTTTAATACTGAGTAAATATACAGTTGCGCGCCCAGGTACTGTATACCTTGCCTTCATGGACCTGTCCTCAGCTTTTGACTGTGTCAATAGGGTCAAGCTGTGGCAGGCCATGAAGGCAATGGGGGTAGAGAACAGCTTAGTCGACTTCTTGGAAGATCTGCATAGGTCATCCAAGGCCAATGTAAGGTTCTCCCAGGATCTCAGGGTCACCAGGGATTTGGATATTGAAAGGGGAGTAAGACAGGGGTGTATAATGGCTCCATTTTTATTTAATTTTTATATAAATGATCTGGACAAAGTATTAATCAGTTTGGAGGTAGATTTCCCATACATAGGGTGGCGTGGACTCCCTGTCCTACTGTAAGCGGACGATGCCGTCCTCCTAGCGAGGACGGCATTAGGCCTTCAATCTCTACTTGAGGCTTTTTCCAGCTTTATGTCGGATCGGGATCTGGTCATTAACAATACGAAATCTTATGTCATGCAAGTGGGATTGCCCCCCCAAAAAAGCTTCCAATTTAGGGTTGGCTCTTCCCCCATCCCCCGTACGAATGTTTTCTCATATTTAGGGGTTTCCTGGATGATCAGTTACAATGGGGGCCCCATATTACCAAGAACAGGGGGGCTTTGGTCAGGGTCAATGCGGCAATTTTTAATTTTGCCACAAAGATAGGGAGGAGACCAATGGGTGCCATGTTAAAGGTGTATCAGGCTAAAAGCCTGGCTATTGCCAGTTACGGGAGTGAAATTTGGGGTCACACTATAGTGAATCTGTTACAGGTGGCAGAGAACAAATTTCTTAAGCGCCTGTTGTGTGCCCCCCAAAGCCTTTCTAATTTGGCGGCCCATGAAGAATTAGGGTTCCCTTACCTGAGTGATACCTTGGCCTCGCTCCCTCTTGTATTCTGGTTAAAATGCTGGTTGAATCAGGAGTTAAACCTCACCCACACGATAACGAGAGAGTGCTTGACACTTGATAAAGTACTCCAAATTCCATGGCTTAATTATATTAAAAGAAGCCTGGAAGAGGTAGGTCGCGTAGAGCTATTTTATAAGCCTGAAACTATCACTAAGAAGGATGTGGAACTAGTTAAGGTAGCCTACCTATCATTAAAGAAACTGGATAGGGACGAGCAGGAACTTAAGAAAGTAAGTGTCCGTAGGTTTTTAATGCTCAAAACAACTCCTAGGATCCCTGTCCACACATGAGAAGTTTCTTCTAACCAGGTTCCGGACGAACCTCTTTCATCTTCTGGTGGCTAGACCCAAGGGCTGTCACAGAGGACAAGTGTTAGCATCCTGTGGCTGCGACGGTCAGTCTCCACAGGATTTGCTGCACTTCATGTTCTTCTGCAAATTTTACTTAGTTCCACGGAAACATTTCCTGATCCCTATTCTAAAGAAACTGAATTTTAGACAAGCTCGCCCAGCCCTCTTGTATTTAAAACTACATAATGAGGATTGTATATTTTTTGTCGTGGGTTATTTAAAATCTATAATGAAATCAAGGGCTTGTATGGATGTATAATGAGGGGTTGTTGTTTCTTTGGGTAGAGAACAGCATGTTGGCCTAAGTTCCCTTTAGGGTGTAAAATGAAAAGCAGGCCTATTTTATTTTTTCCATGATGTTTTATGGGACGTTTGTTCCTCATGAATTAGTAGCTTTGCACATTCCAATCTTTCTAGCCCCTTTCTTTTAATAACGAGAAATACCCTGGAGCGGGTTTGTTTTTTATGTTGTGCTTTAACATGCCTGATTTTATGTATATGTTGATTTGTAACTTTTATGGTTGACCTGGTGTAACCAAATAAAGTTTAATTTTGTATATATTTAGTGTTTTGGTATTTGTATGTTCAATATTGGAAAATGTAGATTTTTTTATGGTGTTATTTGTGTCATCAACATTTGTGGGGTTTCTTGGTTTCATATAGGGTGATAATATTTTTTTAAATCAATATTATTTTGACACTATTTTGGTGAGTTCATTTTGTTTTCCACAATATTCTACCATGCAGCCTCTACAAACACCACCATGAACATGGTTTTTTAATGGTACTCATGGAGGTCCCTGAACTAGGGGTACCTGAGAAGTGAGGTAGCTGGTACAGCTGGCGATTCTGCAGAGGAATTACATTTCAGATAGCAAGAAAGTGGTGGCTATGGAGGAAGACAGTGGAAGATAAGGCTCTCTGGCAAAGGCCATATCCCGTCCTACTAGGCTCAAACAGGGAAGATGTATCAGGAAGACACGCTTAACCAGTCTCCCTTTACAGGGATGCCCGATGGGCACCCTGAGAAAGTAGTTAAGTAGCAGATGGGGTTCTCAGTTCTGTGTTTTTTTATTAAGTGGGTGGTGTGGACGAGGACAACAAACAAGTAAGTTCCATTACCAGGATGATTTTATGTAAGCACAAAGTGAGTAAGAAAGGGGAGTGTGCTAAGGGTCAACAGGTTTTTCCAAAATTGGCATGGAATTCTGGAACACATTAGTGCAACAGAATACAGAAAGGTGAGAAGGAAAGACTATATTCTCAGCAACTAATTTTTCGGTGCACATGGGGTTAGATGAAGACTATTGCAGGTTATGGAAGAGCTTCTAGAGCAGGTCTCGGAGAAAGGAATGCACTCCGAAGAGATCAAGCTCAGAATTGTGTAGTTCTTCCTAGGTCATCTCAATTTTGTGTGCAAAGTAGTGAGGACGTAGAGCACATTTGGTAGGCTTTTTGTCATCCCTGTTTGGCACTTTTAAACCTCATCAAAAAGTGCTTCATTTGATCCAGTGGTTGTTGGTGGTGGCCACTGGCACACATTTTGTGGGGGCTAGCACTTATTTTTCCCCATTGGACATTTACAAGAGCAAGAAAGGGAAAAACACAGTAAGTGGAAAGATGGAAGAAGAGAAAGACGGAATAAACCGTCACACATGGAGAAAGCAATCAAACCAAACCAAACAAACAACTTTATTTGGTTTTAGCAGATAAAACCATAAAAGTTACCAATACATAAAAATCCATTACGAATTTACACAATTCCTCACATAATATTCCAGATTCCACAGAAATCTATAAAATATAAAGTTAGAAACACATTCCCTTCAGCCTAGGATAAAAAATTAAAACCAGTGTATGAATAAGCCCCAATGCTTTTTCTGATATATATATCATCTGAATAGAGTTAAACCTTAAATGTTACTAACATTTAATCGAGGCAAGTCCTGGCCTTCACAGCAGATTTAACAAAACTGAGGACAAAAAGAATACAATCTTTATGCAACAATTGTAAATAATAAAAAGCGCTGGATGAGCCAGCTTGAAATTCAACTTCTTTAAAAAGGGGTAACAAAAGTTTTCTGGGGGACCTCATAAAACTTACAAAATACCAAAAATGTAGCAAATCCTGGGGAGGCACATGGTCGCAGCCACAGGGTGCTAACAACCGTACTCTACTAATCCCCCGTGGCAAAGCCAACAAAAGAAGAAAAAAATCCAAACGAAATCTGGTCAATAAAAAACGTTCGTAAGTACTAAAAAACCCCAATAAATATGGCTCAGTCCATGGTGTTGTTTCCAGCATCATAAATTTCCGCACACTAGTTTTCCTCAGTTCCAGCTCTTCCCTCTCTAGTTTCTTTAGACTGTTAAATACTCCCTTATCCACCGCAAATCATTTTTGGTTACCGATTCGGGGGTGGTATACAATTCAAGTCTTCCTAAACTTTCAAAACTACTCTTAATGTATCTGAGTCAAGTGATGTGGTGAGCATAATCAAGAGTCATACACTCTTTCAATATCAGTTGGTTCAATGACAATTCTTCACTCAGCCAGATTTTCAACCAAAAGGTTAGCGGGCGGAGGGCCAGAATGTCACTCAAATAAGGCACCCCCAATTCTTCGTGTGCCACCATGTTAGATGTACCTTGGGGCACGCCTAATTAGCGCTTCAGAAATGCGTTCTCAGCCACTTGTATGATGTCTGTCGTGAGATGTCCCGATATTTCACTGCCATAAGAGACAGTCGTGACATACTTGGCCTGATATATTTTTAGAAGGGCCGCGATCGGTCTCTTACCTAATTTTGAAGCAAAATTGAAAATGGCCTTATTCACCTGCACCAGGTGTCCCCTCTTTCTTTGTTTAAGAGGGCCATATTTCATTTGCTCATCCAATACAACCCCCAGATACGAGAAGACATCAGTGCGGGGAACCTTGGCAGATCCTACCCTAAATTCAAAGATCTTTTTCGTATGGGGTCCCACCTGCATAACATAAGATTTAGAGTCATTTATTGAAAGATTCTGATCCGCCATAAAGGTAGAGAAGGAGTCAAACAGTGGTTGTAGCCCCCTCGCGGTCCTAGATATAAGGACTGCATCGTCCACGTAAAATAAAACTGGCAGACCACGTCTACCTACCTGGGTAATCAACCCCTGTCATCAATAGCACTTTATCCAGCTCATTAATATACAAATTAAATAGAAAGGGGGCCAAAATACACCCTTGATGTACTCCTCTTCCTATGTCAAACTTACGGGAGACTCTTAGATCCTGCGAAAATCTGAAATGGGCCTTAGTTGCTCGATGAAGATCTTCTAAAAAGAAAACAATGTTACTGCCTACCCCACTAGCCAGCATAGACTGCCAAAGTTTAACCCTGTTCACGCGGTCAAATGCGGAAGACAGATCCATGAATGCTAAGTAGATAGTACCAGGGCGAGCAACCGTATATTTATTAAGGATCATGCATAGATTGAGGCACTGAGCCACAGTGGACTTCCCAAGGTGGAATCCTTACTGTACGTCCAATAGAATAGCGTGTTCCTCCGCCCACCTTGTCAGCCTATCTAAAAGTACTCGACCCACCACCTTGACCACCGAATCCAACAAAGAAATCGGTCTGTAGCAATGGGTACTATTTCGATCAGCTTTTTTAAAAACACGCACTATGGTCAAAGTAGCCCAAGACTCAGGGCAACCGGTTTTCACTGCAGCATTAATTACTGTAGTAAAAACCGGAGCCTAGGAGGATGGATCTGAATTGAAAAGCTCCGACGGGATACCATCAGGTCCCAGGGCTTGTTACTTGACCACCCGATAATGCCCTCCTTGATCTCCTATACATTAAAAACAAAATCAGGGCTATCTGCCTCACATCCAGGCGGGAAGTTTAACTCAGGGGGACTCTCAAACATGGTTTCAAAATGGAGTACCCACTCCTCCCCAGTGATATGTGCACCTACTGCACTTCCACCATCATAAATTAAAAAAGGGCTATTGATGATGCTCCAAAATCTTGAGCTATTCCTCAGTGTGCTAGCCTCAATTAACACCCTCCATGCTTTCACCTTTAAAATGGACTTTCGTCTAACCAGTTCCTTTTTATAATCTCTTTGGCATGATCTCACCTAAGTCGGGTCTCTTGGGCTCCTATTTAAGGTTTCCCGCATTTTCCTTGGTATTTGAGAGCAGGAGGAATCAAACCATCTAGGGGTCTGAGTAACTGATCATTGAGCCGGTGTACTTAAAAACTCACTTATTTTAACAGAGATGGTTTTAAAAGCGCAAATAACCTCACCCGGTGGTGTTAATGGTATAGTGCATAAGGCTAACTCATTGGCGCATAAAGCTGAAATTGTCTCATAAAATTCTTCTGGGGAAATCTGGGTCAATTTTACCCGTCTCCCACCTTCAATTGGCCTCACTACCCCACTCTGCCCTACCCCTCCTTCGGGCATTAGTAAGGGTCCACGTAGATTGACACACAAAGGATTGTGGTCACTATACTCACTGGCTAGTAGAGAGAAACCTACAAATAGGTCTTGTAAGGGGAATGAAATTAGTATGAAGTCAATGAATGAGCCACCACCCCTCCCTTTAAAAGATGGGACAATGACCTTGCTACATGGATCAGATAAAAAAATGAGGTACAATAAATCAAATTCCTGAAAAAGAACATTCAACATGTCCCCTTGCGCAGAAAGATCAAAATGAATTCCCCTCACACGTGGGCAACCCAGATCAGCCAGACTTGAAACCCTAGGGTCACCACACAGGTGGATGTTAAAATCCCCAGCAATCATGAAGTTTTGGAAGTCAGCAATACAATGTTGCCTTACAAAAGAGCCTAACGTGGTAATATTACATACTCGCTTGGTACAAGATATTGAGTTATAAAAATTAATACGCCACACTTTGTTAGACCCCTTGCATAATACCAAGAACTGTATAAATGGGCTATCTGTGGGCAAGACCAATATCTTACATTCTACTGCCAGAGAGATGTAAATTACAAGACCACCTTTTGGTCTTCCTACAGATGATGGGGTGGCAGGAATGAAGAAAGACTTATGACCTTCTAAAAATAGACTAATATCGGTAAGCCATGTTTCCTGTACGCATATCACGTTAAATTGTTTTATGAATACAGTGCACAGCGGGTCAAAGAAATTATTAGCTAACCCTGCAATGTTCCATGATATAACATTTCTGCCACATTCGCCCCGAGTCCCATGACTTTGCCCTGTAGTATCCCACTGGACAAATGGTTTCACTGTATCCATAAAAGAAGGTCTACTAAGTCAATCACAGTCATCCATGGCAACTAGGGATGTAAAGCGGTTTGTCAGCTCAAAAAAAGGCGGCTGTGGAGAAAGCAGAAAACTGCAATAGTGAAATAAACGGACGGGAAGTGTCTGATACTAGATTAGAGAGACATAAGGTAGATTTCAGGCGATGCAGCCTTGCTGTTCGACACACCGACACTTAATTGTACTGGCCGTGGGCTTCTGTGCAGAACTCTGGGCACCGGCATGCTTTCTATTACAAGATGAGCACAGAAATGTGGTTGAAATGGGAAGTTGAAGCAGGTTTGAATAATTAGCAGAGGAGTTTTAAGATTTTTTTCATGGATGAACATGCCAACTGATGGAAAACTCTAGCCAACATGGTTGTTTCTAGGCTTTGGTTCGTAATTGGAAGGCTGGTAGTGTGCAGAGGTATGGAATGAATGCTGGTTGTGCAGGTAATGAAGCATTGCCTTTCTGAAGATTTTCCCTCATTGTGGTAGAGGCAGAAGCCTCCTTATGTTTAACTGCTTGATACACAACATGTTTTCAAGGCACTCACATCCAGGGTATGGACAATACCATTGCAGACATATTTCTTCTTTTGTAGCAGAAACAGTTCAGTGGAGAAATGAAATACCAATGTTACTGAATTACTTGTGGTATTGGGTTCATCAAAATTCTCCATCTTGGGAAAACGTCTTTTGTACAGTTCACCCAGAAAGCAGATAGGCATGAGTGGTCAGGTATGGCAGTTATTGAGGCAGGAAGGAGTAACAAGAAGCAGGGTTCATGGAGGGGGGTAAGCAGAGACTGTACACTTTTTGTTAAGTATGATCATGAGGACTTAATCACTAGTGACAGAAGCAGTCATCAGAAATTACCTTTGATGATAAGATTTATTAGTGGGAAAAGTGGATAAAAGTATGCAGGAGAATTTTGAGGACAACAAGGGGAGAAAAGAGATGGTTACACAGCTAATAACAGCAGAGATCGTATGGTAATTGATGATGGCATTAACCAGAGTATGCGCCTAAAAATGAGAAGTTGGGTAGTGTAGGTTGTGCACGGTTTAACATTTCATTTGGATATTCAGTATATCCTAGTTGCTGACCCAGTATATGATGCTGGGATTAAAGTTTGCGGAGGTTGAAGAAATGGTGGTGACAGCACGAATAAGCATTAGGCAGATCCAAGATGGAATGGTTAATGTATGAATGGAATAAACAAAGAGAGAGCGAGGACATCCCTATCCCCAATCAAAGCTATACATAAACAATGTGGACGGACCCACTTGCAAAAGTCGACTCACTTGCAAACAGATTTACAAGAGTGCCAAAAAACCCTTTGGTTTTGTAAAAGACCCCTCACACACCAACCTAGTTGGTGTCATACTTCATCATTGGGGTCCTTGCCGGGTAGCCGAATGCCACCCGGTTGTGCTACAACACCTGAAAAACACGGAGCTGGTTTTTTATGATATGTGAGGAAAGTGGTGCTGAATTAAAATTATCTCTTGCGATCCTTACTAAATATCCTTTATTCCTAGCGGCCCAGGATAAGGTTAAAATCAAAAAAGAAGGCAACTTTGGAGAAAAGTGCGCCTTGTTGTCACAAGAAATAGGTCTACATGTTTCAACCCTCAGAAGAATATATAGGGCTTTCGTCAGGACCAAGTGCGTGAAGTGCAGGGGTGGCAAAATTACGCCACGTGTACAATGAATTATCAACACACGTGCTAAGGTGTATTGTAGTGAAAGTGGTGCCTGTATACTCACAGACCCACTGAGAAATGAAAACCTGTAAGAAGAGAAAGACAAGACAAAACACAAATAGCATAAATGCAATCTTTGTCGCAGTATTAGAGTGTCACTGTGAGTGTCTCAGGTAGGTTGGCACAGGTGTGAGTCGATCAATGGTGTAAACCAGGTATTACCTGGTAATTCAAACTTTTCAAGCGTGAGGTACTCCCTAATCGTGCATCGTTCTACCAGGGTTTTCATCAGGATTTACGAGCTGGTATTTTGTATCTGTAAAGCTGACAAGGTGACCCCCTAGAAAAGTATACTTTAAAGGTCAGGGAGAAAGGGGGAAAAGAGCAACCAAAAATACAGGAACACACTCTCTCACAACTCATATTTCTTTGTTATTGGCTCTCATAATCTCAAATACAGGGCATTAATATTAGTCTTATCTACACAAAATATATTTGTTACTGTTATTTCATATTTTATTTAGTTTTTTTCCTTTTTTTCTTATATATCACACTTTACATATAATCATTTCATTTTTTTTACAACACTCTGCGTATACATTGCTGTGAATATCATCATTATTTGAAAACTAGTGCAATCTGTATGTTACATCTAATCTCAACACCTGTGTCCTCTCCTAACTGATGGAGATGGCAGACTCTTACCGCTTGATCAATTAGATGACTCACAGAGCTGAACTGCCTAAGGTGAAATTTAGTTTCATACAATTTTGGGGTTCAGGAGATTAATGGGGTTCGCCTCCTACAAGATGACCGGCGGGTCCTGCATCCATACAAGGTCAGAAGCGTTTGGTGGAGACTTCTAGCATTTTTTTTAATTCAACACATACATTTCAATCCAATACAAATTTTGCTAAATCTTTTTGAAGTCAATCAAGTTTTAGCTCCTAAATTTGCTTCAGATTTTGTTGGTGGGATAACATAAACCTTCCCTCAGAGGATAGGGCTCTCTTGACTCGCTCAGAGAATTAAGGAACCAGGATCAAAACATATTCCAGGGTTGCTTTTAGCTCCCATTCAGGCTTTGCAATATGAAGCAAAAAAGTATACCATGAGTGTCACGTCCTTTTGTCTTGCTGCACCAGGTCACAATCCACCAACGAAAAAACGTATCCTTCAATCCCATATTGACATTGTAAGCACAATTCACTAAACCACATTTATGCCTGAAAAAGTATGCATGCCACATATTCACTAAGGCACATCTAGAATTTACTGTTTGAGGGCATTCACAAACTCCTTTCTGACTTATTTCCACTTTGTGAGTAGTCAGAGATTTGCTACAGCAAAGCACAGGAGTAAAACCCCTTCTAGGATTGGAAGTATAATGGAATACCCCAAACATTTCTGGGAGTGAAAGGATTTCTCCAGGGGCTAATATTTTTTCCACAAATAAAAAAAAAAAGTTGAACTGCAATGGAGCCTGTTCCAAACGGGAAATGAACTGTGTCTGGCATCTACATTTTAGAAATAATAACATTTTAAAATGTTACATGAACAAAATGTCAGATGACATTGCCAGTAGTAAGATCTGGAACATACGACTGGTACAGTTATCCAAGCCTACTGCTTCCAATGTTTGTGGATTCCAAAAAGTAACAAATCTACACCAATCCAAAGAAGTACGTGCAAGAGTGAAAAATGTACTACTTTTTATTTGTAAACCAGTCGCTATACATCTTTAAGTTGCTGATCCCAAAAATTAACCAGACAAATTAAGTTTCAATTTTTTGGCTGTTTGATTAATAGGGAATTGAGCAAAGGTATTTGCACACATTCAATAATGACACAAACTGCAAAATATTATTGCTTTCTTATCAATATGAGAAAGTGAGAGAACACATATTCTTTATGAATTTGAAGGATGCGGCTACTTTTAAGTCTGTTACATACGTAGCAAAAAAGGTGCCAAATAACTACTATCTTCACCTAATGAAAGAAAATGACAATACACTTTAAAACAAGAAATGCCTCTTTGCTTGAAATCAGCAGAAAAACCAACACAGACATAGCAGGCCCGACTCAAGTCCCCCAGACCCAACTACCAAACCAAGAATACCTTTACTTGGGGCGTGTCACACCCAAAACAGACCCTCTGAGACGCTACGCCCCTGTCGATCATTGAGAAAGTGACAATAGAACCTTCTCAGATGGATAGTTTTGCCATTTCTTTATTTATAAAGTTGTCAGTGATGCTTCAGGTACGTTCGAATTGTCTGTATCGGCTTGTTGTGCTGTATCGTTTGTGTGTGGTGTTCCGCTTTGCATTGATTTTACGGTAACGTTTCTGACAGAAACTGACTGCTCCTGTTCCAGCTCCACTCAATAACACTTGCAAATGGTGTCCCACTGATCAAAACCAAAATAGAAATGTGTCTTGGCACCTTCCGCGGCAGCAGCGAGTGTGCGCGAGAGCTACTCCTCAGGGGGTGCTGTCACGGCCCTTTTGTCCACATCACTTGCACGAATGGCTCCATTTTTCTTGGCGGCGGATGTAATTGAGCCGCTCAATTATTTACTATTGTAACAATAAGCCAGACATGTATCCCTTTTCTGTTTACATTTTGTGACTAAGCTCTGTATATTTTCCCTAATGAAATCAATAGTCCGTGCACTCTGAAGCGAGAGAGAAACACATTACTCCTTGTACTTCTTAAGCTTCGCTTCAAATCTTTAGAGCTACTCCACGAATGTACAATCCAGAAAGGTACAAATACCAAAATCAGAGACACAAATACTGGGCCGCATGCACAACTCTTTCCAAATAGTTTTTATTTAACTTTCGCATAAT
Source organism: Triturus cristatus (assembly GCF_964204655.1). Lineage (NCBI taxonomy): Eukaryota > Metazoa > Chordata > Amphibia > Caudata > Salamandridae > Triturus > Triturus cristatus. Next base: position 502,970,467 of record NC_140592.1, on the reverse strand, counting down.
GATTTTTCGTCTGCTGTTTATGCATTTTTTTTTTTACCTATGGGCCTTTATGGTCATTTTTACAGTTACTCTTTTTCTTGTGGCTCCTTCACAAATAATGAGCCTGCAGCCTTTGTTCTACTGCAAACCAAGTACCCTATTGTAGCACTTGACTCTCTCAGGGAAGTGAGGCAGAGAAGTCCAAAGCTTACTCAGGGAAGATGGTGTGGACTAGTATACCCGTCGATAAGCATGCAGCAAACATCCAATAACTCATCGTCCAGTTAGGGCCAGAGGCTCCTCCTGTGCCCTATAGTCCCACATCCCATTCCTTGCGCCACATATAGTTCCCCAGCTTTTGTGCCTCCAGTGTATCTCGAGTGGTTCATCCTCATTATCTTGCCTATCTTAGAAAGTGAGGAATTTGCGAGTCTCAGGTATGAGTGAACGAGTGTCTTGATTCGGAATCTTCAGGAACAGTACCCTCGCTAAGCCCAGTTACCTGCACTATTGACTCTGATGCAAAGCCTTCAGAGTGTCAGTGTGGACAGACAAGGGAAGAGATTCTGGGACAGATAGAACAGGAAAGGAGAAAGCCTATAGGTATGATGCAATACTCAGCCATGAATATGAATATTCTTTGTCAATATTCTTTGGTAATTCTGGGAACACTATTCAAATGTATCTTCTCAAACAGAAATTGCTAATTGCCTTATGGCACTTGTTGCCTCATGATTTGCCTTTCCTTTCAGGCTTTGCATTGAAGCAAACTTCCTGACTACAACCTTGGCTCCAAAGCTTTAACTAGGCATAGAGCCAGCCTGGCTCATTGTGTTCTCGATTCCAACAACATCAGCTTTTAACCCTTTCGCTGCGGCGGGAATTCCGCCGCAGCGCTGGGGGGTGCGGGGGGCAGCGCGGTGGCGCTGTGCTCATGACGGAGCCACTCCGTCATGAGCCACGGTTTAGCTGTGCTCATGACGGAGCGGTTCCGTCATGACTCCGCCCAGTTGCGTTGTCCCCCCGCACAGGCGGGAAAACTGCGCCGCGTGGGCGGAGCGGCCGCCAACGGTCGTGGCATGACGGAACCGCTCCGTCATGAGCACACGCCAACCGTGGCTCATGACGGAGCGGTTCCGTCATGAGCGGGGAAGGGGTTAAAGCAGTTGTTGCGATATTTACCTAAAAGGCCCTACCAGATAATGCGATCATCTCTGCTCTTCAATTTTCCTCACTGAGGGTGGGCGTAGTTCGCGAAGTAGCACTTCGCGAAGCTACGCAAAGTGAAGTTCGCACTACGCGAGCTACGCGTAGCACTTCGCGAACTGCGTAGTAACATGTTCGCACTGTGCAAGATGTTGTTTTCAATGATTGCACAGTGCGGACAAGCAACCGGCACAGTGCAATCATTGAAAATGGCATCTTGCACAGTGCGAGCTGTAGTTTTCTGCTGCTCGAGTAGATTTTTACTCGAGCGGCAGCTTTCTCAAAGCGAACTGGTAGTTTCTCATCGCGAGCGGTCGCGAGCATACGCGACCACTCGCAATGAGAAACCTGACCTCCTCGCGTTGGGAATCTCGCCGGGAGGTTTATTTTCCATGCTCGCGATCGCCAACTTGATGTTGCTGATCGTGAACAAGGAAAAAGTCTCGCCGGGATGTCATTTTGCTTGCTCGCGGTCGCCAACTTGACGTTGAGGACCGCGAGCAAGCAAAAAATGACCGCAGCACTACGCAACACTACGCTACGCGTGTTCGCACTGTGGTACGTGCAGTTCGCGTAGTGCGAAGTAGCGCGAACTTCGCAAACTACGCGAGCATAGCGTAGTGCTTTGCCCAGGCTTACTGATTATCTTGAGCAGTTTAAGCTCATCAAGCCTCAAAGTTGCTCTCGCGGAGCTCTCCCAGCACAGGTACCTCGCCAAAGCTGCACAGAATACGGCCAGCCAAACCACATCACTCAGAAGCCAAGAATAACTGACAGAGACATGAGGCCTCATGTAGGTAGCCAAATACCGGTCGGTAACGGCCGATTTTCGGTAATTATACCGTTACCGACCGGTATTTAGGCTTTTGGTATGTAGGGGGACAATTTCTGTATTCGGAATTTACCGAATCGGTAAAATTACCGAATCGGTAAAATTACCGATTCGGTAATTTTACCGAATCGGTAATTTTACCGATTCGGTAAATTCCGAATACAGAAATGAGATGTAGGGAGAGTGTGTGGGTGATGTTTTGAGTCGGTATTTACCACCAACTAATAGTTGGTGGTAAATAATGTATGGATGTGTAAACGCATGTGATAGCGCTTAGAAGTGTGCAATGTGGCAGACATACATGCCCTTAGGGCATGTATGTGTGCCACATGTGCACACATGGCCGATTCAGGGGTGCAACAGGGTGTCAATGTGACACCCTGCCACCCTTGCATGTGCTCCCCCCATTACCGAATCGGTATTTACCGATTCGGTAATGAGGCATACCTTCCCATCAATGGGAAGGTATGCCTCATTACCGAATCGGTAAATACCGATTCGGTAATTACCGACTCACTCCGATTCGGTAACATTTACCGAATTTTTACCTACATACACTTTACCGATTCTAAAATACCGAATCGGTATGATTCGGTATTTTAGAATCGGTAAAGTGTATGCCACCTACATGAGGCCCATGGTGTGGTCTCTTTATCTCAAAGATGGCTAATGTCATTTCTCAAATCTCATGAGATCTTGTTACAAGTCCCAAATCTCATGAGATCTTGCTAAAAGTCCCAAATCTCATGAGATCTCTCTCCAAATCTCAGATTTTGCAATATCTTGCATTGAGAGGCCCAAAACAATAGCACCAGAACCATCTGCACTTGACCAAAGAGCCGCGCTGAAAGGCATAATGTGAAAAACTAGGCATTAGTGAAATCTCCCTATCCCTTCTGTAGATTTATTATGATCTCTCGATAGGCATTGGGCAGATGCTTGATAATGAGTGAACTGTGAGTGAGTAAGAGGAATTCAAGCGAATGAATGGAGCACAACTAAACATGTAGACTGTAGCACAGGTGCATAAAAGGAATGTGAGACAATGAATTAAGTGAAGTGTGAATGAATGGATCACAACCGAATGAGCAGAGCACAGTGATTGAATTGGTCCAAGATAAGAGTAACATTACCTCATCCACAGGGGTTCATGGTCGACGTATGGAGGGTTTATGTTCCCCTTCAGTGTGTTCACCTGGGTGCTGGAGGGCTTGGAAGTTATATATCAGTTGTGCTGCTTATAATCTGCTGTGACACGGATGTGCAATCAAAGCTACTGGAGTATTGCACCCAGCCCACGAAATATGTGTTGTTATTGCACGGGTATGAGTTTTGTTATAGAAGAGTGAATGGACCCCAAGAACCCGAATACTGGCACCAAATATGCCCATGGGACTGATAATGGTTTATGCCCATGGAATAAGTGCTGCAGACTGGACTCGTGTTCGTGTTCACGTCAAGTCTAAAACCTGAGACGTGCTGATGGAGGAGGGTGGTTGGGGACTTTCAGGAAAAGAAATGAAGGAAGTGATAGAAAAGCAAAAAAATAAGTGGGCAGCTCCATGGAGAAATTAGTCCAAAACTGAATGAGAAGACAATGAGGAGAGTCGAAGGATGCTCAGAGTGAGCTGCCCGGGATGTGGTGGGGGCAGCAAAGCTTGGCCGCGAAAAGAGGATAAGGAGAGGGAATGCCCTCCTGAGACTTGACATCACTAATTCCATTCACGTTTGTCACTGGTAATGAGATCGAAAGTAGCAGTGCAACCTTCCTAGCAGGAAGAACATGCACATGACAAGAGAATCAGCATCAGGGAAAATGTCCCTAACAAGAAGAACGGGTACAAGACCGGTGTCAGCAGCAACAGTGCAAGGTCACTTAACACCAAGAGGAGTCCCTGGAACAGATTGCAATGTAGTGGTAGTGCAAACGTTTACACCCTCTAGCGCCATTTCCAATTGCAAAGAGAACAAGGACACAGACACATGCACATACACACTCACACACAGACACACACACACGCACACACGCATGCACACACCCACACACATATTGGATTAGCCTGCACAGGAACAATGCAAGCTTCCAAAGTACAAAGATTAGTCAAAACAGACATCAGTAGTGTATGGTTCCTCACATGCAAAACAAGGAACCACATTTGAGTTTTCTTGAATAGCTAGTACGAGTGGCTGTATCTAGGATAGGATCTTCCTGGCTAGCAATAAACTAAAATCAGACTCACTTCTGTGAGTCTGAATTGTCAAGCAGCCCTTGCAGTGCCTGGACAGATTTGTGGATTGACAACACCAAAACACCCCCATACTTCTACTAAGAACTGGGGCACATTGCACAGAGTCACTGTGCACACAAGGGAGGAAACAGTGTGAAAATACCCAAATTAAATACCAGTCACCTTCATTACAATAAGTCCTCTCTTCATCATCCCAACCTTGGGGGTGATTAGGATGGTGGGCGGACTTAAGTCCGCCTTCCATCCCTGCGGTGTTGGGACCAGCAGCCAGACATGCGGCGGTCCCGCACCGCGAATCAGGATGGGACCACCACCCTGTCGGTCGTATTCTGCAGATTGACATTGCAGCGGGGGCTGCTTACAGCAGCACAAGCCGCAATGCCAAATTGCCAGGTTGTGCATTCCCATGCACAACATGGCAGGCACCGCCGCACGGTGCCTGCCACCATGTGCATAGGAACTGTACCCCCCAAGTGCACCCCCTACATCCCCGGGGGCCCGCAACGGGCCCCCATTGCAAATCTCTGCCAGCTTTTCCAAGGCGGCTGATAGGCCTTTAAAACCCAGCATCCTAATATGGATGACGGTGACTACTAGGCATCGCCACCATACTGAGGCCCAAGTCCGCCTGGCCGGAAATCAGAATGATTGCCGACCTGCGGAAAAGCAGCAGATGCAAAGTACGTCCACCATGATGGCGGGGGGTAAATCAGGTTGCGATCCGCCCGCCATCCTAATGACCCCCATTGTTTTAATGAGGTCATCGCCACTGATACAATCTATTTCTATTCCTAATAACAGGGTAATCTCTTTCAATGAATGTGAAGATGGTAGATGCCCTGCCAGTAGTGCTTAATTTGAGCTGGGGGTTGCAGGTGAGGTCCACTGGGTCTCATTTTTGGGGACTGCCACTTATTTTTAGGTTGAGCCCGGAGGCAGTGCACATGCACTTGGCAACAACCTTTTGTATCTAAAAGAAACTCTCTAAAAAGGGGTTTTAAGTCTGCCGATTACTTACCATTCGTTGGCATCCTTATCACTCTTCTTTGCTGCCTTCTAATTCAACAGCACTTGTGAGGCATCACTTTCTGCGTGACTTCCTTATGTTTGTGTCGATCATGGACGAAGAACAGATTTAAGGTAATTGGTGTCCGTCTGCTGCTCCGACTGTAAATTGAGGCATTGTTTTTTTTTTTTTATAGAGCACAAACTCATCTTGACCAGAATGCATTGGGCACTTTACATGAGCACCAGTTACATTACACAAGTTTACATTCATTTTTTATGCCAGAGACTAAGTTATTTGCCCAGAATCACAGGAATTCGAGGTGAGGGAGCTTGTTTCTTTCAGGAGAAGCCCTCCATTGTTGCAATTGTTGAACCGTTAATGCACCACTGTGGGTGGGCTTGTTTCCAGTTAGCAGCAGTAAACATGCTACCCGTGTACTTTCACTGTTACCACTACAAATCCCGCCATGGAGACTGCGCTGCACTGGCTGAAAAACAACAGGGTAGCTGGAAGGCACCCTGTTGGCAGGACCAGCTGCATCTATGTGACCTGTTCATTTTATGCAGGTAAAGAATGTCATCTGTCATCAAGAATGCAGCCCATTTGCATGTTCCATGGTGACTGCTGCTGCCTTGAAATCTACCCAACTCCAACCTACCTCACCCCACTACAATCTACCTCAAACTACCCCACTATAATCTACCCCACTCTACCATAATCTACCCCACTCCAATCTACCCTACTGCACCCTACCCCAATCTACCCCATCCCAATCTAAGTCAATCTACCTCACACTCATCTACCCCCTTCCAATATACCCCCACGCCACTCCACCCCACTCCACTTTACCTCAACACAAACTAGCATAATTTACCCCACTCCACCCACTCTACTGTATCCAAATTTACCCCATTTCACTCCATCCCAATCTAGCAAACTCAAATCTAGCCCAATCTGCCCCACTCCAATCTCACCTTCTCCACTGCAATATACCCCACTCAATCTCTCTGGACTGTATCCCAATCTACCACAATCAACCACATCGATCCCATTCCATCTATTCCTGTCTTCCCCACTTTACTCCACCACAGTCTACCCCACTCCCCTAACCCAATCTACCCCACTTCAATAATCCACCCCAATCTACCCCACTCCACTCCAATCTAACCCACTCCAATCCGCCCCCTAGAAAACCAATCTATTCTACTCCATTCTACCCAACCATATCCCAAAATTCCCAACTCCAGTCTACCTCACTCTACCCCAATCTATCCCTATCCACTCTGCCTCAGTCTACCCCACCCCAAGCTATGATTTTTCCACTCTACCCCACCCCACTTCACTCTGCTCTAACACAATCTACCCACTCCACTTCACCCAAATCTACCCCATCCTAATCTACCCCAACCAACTCCACTATACCCCACTCCACCTCACTCTACTCTACTCAAATCTACCTCACTCCACTCTCCCCTAATCCTCCCCACTAAACTGTTCCATTCCACTCCACGCCACTCCAATACAATCAACCCCAGTCTACCCCACCCAATCTACCCCACCCCACTCCAATCTACCCACTCTCTCCATTTCCAATGTATACCACTCTAATCCAGTTTACCTCACCTCAATCTACCACAATATACCCTACTCTACCCCACTTCTCCCTACCCCACTCTACCTCACTCCACTCATCCCAATCTACCCCACTCCAATCTACCCCAATCTACCCCAATCAACCCCACTCCAATCTACCCCACTCCACCACAATCTGCCAAAATCTACCACATTGAAATCTACCCCACACTAACCCAATCTATCCCACTCCAGTTTACTCCCTCTATCCACTCCACCATTTCTCAATCTACCTCACTCTAATCTAACTTAATCTACCTCACTCCCATCCACCCCACTCCAGTCCACTACAATCCACCCCACTCTACCACCATTCCACCCATTCTACTCTACCTCTCCCCAATCTATCCAAATCTACCCCACTCTAACCGAATCAACCTATGTCGCTCAACCTGAATGTACCCCACTCCTCTCTATCCCAATCTACCCCATGCAAATCTAGCCCAATCTACCCCACATCAATTTACCACAATCTACCCCATTCCAATTTACCACACTCCACTCCAGCCTACCCCGATCTACCCCACTCCAATCTATCACAAGCCACACCACTCCAATTTACCCCAATTGACCCCACTCCACTCTTTCCCTGCCTTCCCCCACTTTACCTTAATCTACCCCACTCCTCTCTACCCCAATCTACCCCACTAAAGACTACCCCAATCTACCCTACTCCAATTGACTCCAAACTACCCCACTCCAATCTACCCCACTCCGCCCCAGTCTACCTACTCCAATCTACCCTAGTCTACCCTAATATAGCCCACCCCAATCTACTAACTCAACCCCAATGTACCCCTGTACCCCACTCCAAGCTACCACACTCTACCACACTCCATTCTTCCCCAATCTACACCACTCCACTCATCCCTAGTCTACCCCACCCAAGCTAGCCCATTATACCCCGATCTACCTCACTCTACCCTAGTCCACTGTACCCCAATCATCCCCACTCCACTTTACCCAATCTACCTCAAGCAAATCCACTCTACCCTGTTCCACTTCACTCTATCCCAATCTACCCCACTAAACTGTACCCTTAATCTACCCCACTCCAATCTACCTCACTCCAGTACAAACTACCCCAATCTATCACACCCCACTCTAATCCAATCTACCCAAACCCAATCTAAACCACTCTAGCCCACTCCATTCTACCCAAATCTAACCACTCCAATCTACTCTACTGCAATCCACTCCAATGTATCCCACTCTACTCTGATCTACCCCTACCCAACTCCACTCTATCCCAGTCTATCTTACCCCATTCTACCCAACTCGATCCCACTCTAACTCACTCCACTCTACCCCAATCTGCCCCACTCCACTCTACCCCAATGTACCCCACTCCAAACTGCCACAATCTATTCCACTCCACCCCACCCCACCTTATCCACTACACTCCACTCCACCCCACCCACCCCACCCCACCCTACTCCACTCCATTTCACCCCACCCAATTCCACCCCATCACTCTCCCCTCATCTTTACCATACCCCTCTCCACTCCACCCTGCCCCACCCCTCTAACTTTTGGCCATGCTGAACAGCAGCTGCACTTCAGTACAACTTGGCTAAAACACATTACCAAAGCCAATAGCTTTTTCAAAGATGAGACTTATTGGCTTTGCCAATGATTGTTCTTAAAAAGACTTTGACCCAGAGCAAGAGAGAGAAAAACACAAAAGGGGGAAATAAGGATGAAGAGATAGACGGTTAAACAGTGACAAATGGAAAAAGCAAGAGTGAAAAAGAACAGACAGGGAGCGTATGGGAGTAGATAAAAGAGTCATGAGAAGGAATCAAGACCAGAACTTTGGTTTTCAGTACCCAAGCATTCAATAGCACCAGCTTTGGGTGTCTGAACAAATCTTTGTCCACCTTTACTTATTCTTTTACAAATTAAACACTACCTCACCTGTCACAACACCTTCCCGTTCATGTGTCCAGAAAGTACACCAGGCAGGAACAGGACTGGTAAGCACGGAAGGGTGGGAGGAATGCAGGAATGGGACCATGAAATGAGGACTCCATGTGATAAAGATCACCTGTAAGTAGGGTTTCCTCCTGGTCGGCGTTTTGCCGGCATGTCGAGTATACTTATGTCAAGGACGGTAAAATATTAAGAAAAGTATCCAAACCTGGTATTTAAGACATTTTCACTAATTACTTAAATCTTCAAATGCAAGAGGAAATAACGTAAAACTTTATCTGGTGCAGTCGCAATGATCCCTGAATTATAATTAAAGTAAACAGAGGCAGAATTGCAATAAAAAATGAATTTATAGGAGTTATCATACATTCTTATTTAAGCAGCATGCCCCACCCCATCCTCGCATCTGAAATATGAACAAAAGGTCAGTGTTTTTCTCTGAGAAAGGCTGCCATGCTTCTTTCGCATTCTAGTCCTCTGTTAATGAGGATATAACAAGCAGTGAGCCCAGTCTTGGCTGGCGTAGAAAAATAAATACTGCAAATCAACTTATTTTATTTAAAAACAAAAATGAGAAATGCAGAACATAGAATATATCCAAATGTCTAATTAGTGAGGACTGCTCTGGAATAAATGTGTATCATCAAAACCACCAATCTTCGACCTATAATGTGTCATGAATGTGTGTCGAGTTTCCCAGGTTTCTGCCATGTCAGTATCAGACCTCTGGAGAACTCTTGATGTGAAAGACCCTGGACCAGCCGTGGGAAGGGGCGTGGTTCTGCTTATTTGTGAAAATGATGTTCTTCTCCACCCACCAGCTCAACTTTACCATAGGAGGTTCTGTACCTTTGGTTCCAGACCAAAACGTCACACAGAAGTAGATTGATCTTGTGAAGGTGGCTGCTCCCTCAGGCCACCCACCCCACCTGGGTCCGACTGGCCATTCTGCCACACCAGCATTTCCACTATAGGTTTCCAGTTAAGGTGGCAGCTGCTTTCAGAGCTGGATGGGCTATTAGGACCGAGTATGCCTTAATGGCCGCCTTTAGCTCAGGCGTCTTGCAGGGCCGGACTGGCTACTGGGCGTTTTGATCGGCTGCCAAGCTGGGGCCTGATTTTACTGCCGTGGGAGCTGATTTGTGTTGATGGGGACCTGCATTTGCTTCTAAGTAAACAAAGCAAAACAAATGGTTTTAAAGCAAACTTTAAAACCATTTGGTTTTCTATTCTATACTTAGAAAGGCCCGGTCCTGGCCTGTTGTAGTGTTGTAGTGTGGGGCTGGTCTGAACAATTTTCACAGGACTGTTGTTGGTTACAGGGCCGGACTGGGAACCCAAAGCAGCCCTGTCAATTTGATTGGACCAGCCCTGAGGGAGGGGGTTGCAAGTGCTGCTTTTGTTACTGGGGGCCGTTATTGCAGCACCTCTGCAAAACCGGGCCCCAGTGACAAAACTGGCCCCCACCTGCAAAACCAGAACCAAACTCCAGCCTTCCGGGGTAACGCCCTATGCCTGGCACCGCCAGTCCAGCCCTCGTTTGGTACCAGTCTGGCCCTACTCCCCATGTTTCGGAGGTACAGAGACCCCATCGTCTCATATCCTCCTTGGGAACCCAAGTAATGTAAGACTGTGTCCTGCCCATAAGTAAAAGATGATCTGATCTTAGGACAAAAAAGAAAGGGCATATGGAGAAAAAAACCTTCTACAGGAAACATAAGCAAGACAAACCATTACAGTGCTCCAAGATGTCTCTTTACTTAAGTGACGAGAATCAAAGAAGAGGATTTTCATAGTCACTTTTTCCAGGAGTTAAAACAGTAGAGAATGGATGTTGCCATGATTGTAAAACAAACAACACAGGAGGGCACCAGACCTGGAAACTTTTAAGTAGACGAGCCTCGTAAGCTTCAGTCAGCCCACATATCCGAGGGAGTTTTGCATAGACTGATTGCTTCTAACTAGGGAATAAGGGCAAAGACTGCAAATATCACTGAGAAACCCCTTGGAGAACACCCACTTTCCTTGTTAGATTGGCTAACATGGGCCATTGATTCCTCTGGTTGCAACTAAGATAAGGTCAGCCAGTGCCTCTCTGTTAAGTTGAGCAAGGAGGGGCCTATTGACTCCCAGACGCAAGTGTCTCCTTTCCAGACATGCCATTGGTTATCAGACCCCTGTTACAAATTATGGAATGCCAACTTTAGTGTCCAGAGAATTTAGCTGGGAAGGTCATGTCATCTCTAGGGGGATAGGGAGGGATGAATGACCCATTCACAAACTTCATGTATGTGGCCCAATACAGGAAAACGAAACATAATGTGCATGATAGTGCAACATCATTGCACTCTCTCCTGAAATTTCTTAGGATCTGCTAAACCACAGGGTATAGGGAAACAGTGAACAACAGACCAAATGTCAGTCCAAAGATAAAATCCTTGTGAGTAGAGCATTTTCTGAATACTCATACTACACCAGCTGGCTGAGTGATAGTGCAAAATGGAGAGCCAGCCTTGGGCATCAGGGTGGTGAGAAAGGAAGGGCGTACTCTGCATAACATGCTCACCCTTCACTACCCGCGCTTTGGTTTTGTCCCTGGACCTGGAGCTTTCTTTGGCTGCCCTCGTTGTCCTCCTGCCGCCGCCGCAGCTACACTCCATTGCGGCCGCAGTGCGCAGGTGAGACTACAGTCCCCAGGAACCTTTGCGGCGGAAGCCCGCCAACGTCACCATCGTTGCGCACAGAGGCGCATAAATCTACAGTCAGCCTCCGCGTTGCGGGATCGAGCGCGGGTGGCGCCGGGCTAAGCCCGGGCAAAGGGCGGGCCCTCTGTGGCCCTCAGAGGCCTGCAGAGACTGGACTGGGCCTGAGACTTAGTATGTGCAAGTATTTTTGACTTTATTACCTAATATGTAAAGATCGATGTGTATTTGGTGTTCGCACTGTGTGTTTAACTGGTAAACCTCTCACCTGCAACTAGCGACTAGCTTTATTGTCACCTGATGGCCAAGGGTAAAAATGCGATTACGCTGCAAGGGGTGGGCACCTTGGACAACTACCTAATCAAAAAGGTAAATCAAATCAACTCTGCTCGAAGAGCCTCCTTGGGAAAGGATGCCCACATTATTTTATCTGAAGAGTTGGTTACCACCCCGGCAGATATACACGCCCCAAGTGATCCCATTGTTAATGTTGGGAATCTTGTATTGACAACTTCGCAGGTGTATGATAAAACACATGTACCTCAATTAGCTAATCCTAAAACAGATTCCGAAACGGCTTTGCCATCTGTTAAATCGGCACGTAAATTTAAAAAAGCTCTCCGGAGACATAGGGGGAACGAAAACCAAAATAAAGTATCAGTCTCCAAACACAATAAGGATTTGTCCATGGGGGACACAGGGACTGTGATACCCACATCAACCAACCCCACTATTCTTTCTGTAGATCATTCAGACCTACCTAACTCTGGGGTTGTGGAGGTAGTGGAGGATGAGGGGGAATTCCTGGTTAGCCCTCGTTTGGATCATCCCTTCAGTTTGCCTGATATAGACGGCGAGTTTTTGCCAAGTTTTCCTACTAGCAGTGATGGAGGGGGCTCATCGTATTGTCCGGGATTTTCTCCTGCGTCTTCCTCTTCCCCAAAAAACACGTCTTCACATAATGTCAATTGCAAGCAAAGAGGGGGAGGCTTACCGCTAAAGCCGCAAAGAGAAAACTCAAAGAGGAATTTATATCCAACCTTGAGGACTGTGAATGATCTTTTAATTCCCTGTGAGGCCACCTGTAATGCTATCAATGAGGAGGACCTCTTGGGAAAAATTGAGCTTTTGATTAAACTTTCAATGAAACCCCTCTTTGAAAAGATCACGAGAATTAATATGCACCTGGACCTGATTGAGAAGAAAGTAGAAGAAAACTCATCTTCACTTTCTGGCTTGGCAAGTAACTTAGGTAATATGAACCCCAGTAAAGCCCCTGTAAAAGTGTTGACAGCGTTAACATCAATTCCATCATGCCCTGCGACTACCCTTAAATCTACTCAGAGTGGTCAAACTCTATCTTGCCCTTCTCAACTTATGTAGCCAACTGCCCTCTTGCCAACTATAAAGTCTGTCAAGAGGACGGAATCTCATAGTAAAACAGGGGATTTAAAAATGGTCAACACGACTTTGGAAGGAAAACTTGAATCCTCTCAACACAAACAATTAAAGCCAATAAGGATAGGGAGGTAGGAAATATTAGTAATAAAACTAGGTATCCCCATTGTACTGTAGATTTACCCCCGGAAGCTGCCCCATGCGTGATTGTTATGGTGGGTGTCCCTGAGCTTCCTCTTGAAAATAAGGAAGATCATCAAGCTCTAAGGAATAAAGTCATTTATTGGCTGAGTAATAATAGGCCTTTGCCCGCCCACATAAACGGGGAAATTCTACATGTTAGGCGCTGCAACTGGGTGGGGGCTCGCCCCAAAGATAAATCAGGTGATGTGATCATTGTAAACTTCAAAGATCATAGAGCAGTTAGGCACATCGGGGATTGGTTTGATTCAAGTGGTAATGACTCCATCTCCACCCATTACCTAAACTATTTCTACCCATATCCTCTAGCCCAAAGTTGTAAGAACCATGAGACAAGAAGGCACCCTATGAGTAGGCCCGCTCATATGTGTTATGATTCCAGTTGGACCCAAATGTGGCAACCAGTTAACCTATCTAACTTCCATCCTAGGCAGCATTTTCCCTATATCAGAGGTCTGAACTATGGTCCTAATTCCATACGGGTCAACAGAGGCATGGTCCCATCTTTCTACAATATACCAACCTATAATCGGTTTGTGGCCTTTACGGACCTTGATTGTGTGGATTGACACGAGAAGGTTTCCCGTGACAGACCAACGCTAGTCTCAGGGGGGCATGCCAATATCGTTAGTGACAATATAAATGTACAGAGGCCCTTGATTTCTATTGAGGGCAGCTTACAAACTCAAACAGTTCTTAGTGTGACTACTACTGATACTGGGAATGATTACTGTGAGGCAGGAAGTATATCTGATGTTAAGGTTGAGGTAAATAATGAAGGCTCCCGCCACAAGCATACTGGAAAGGCTATAGTTAAAGATCATTTATGTGAAGCCCGGGACAATGAAATAAGGAAAACCTGCACATTCCTATTTTGGAATGTGGCAGGATTAAAGGAGAGAATTACAAATCCATCTTGGGAAACTGTTACAGAAGGACATGACATACTGGCCATTCAGGAAACCTGGTCTACAGACCCAGTCTATTTTAATGGGTACAGAAGTTTTGTCACTCCGGCAGAGGGAAGCCAGCATGGAAGAGCAAAGGGTGGCCTACTTACCCTGGTATCAAACCTGCTTAATTGCGCCAAGATTCAGTTTACGCCCAAAACTAGTTTTTATCAACTAATTACCCTAAGAAACAAGAAGGGGTTTAGTATTGTTTTTATTAACTTCTATAACAATATTCCTAGGAAAGAAATCCCTAGCATCTTAACAATGCTGAGGGAGGATATACAACATGAAACAGATAAAATTGGCAGGGAATTTATGCTCTTATGGGGAGGGGATTTTAATTGTAAACTTTGCCCTAGGGGTTTTCAGGGCATTTGCGGTTTAACAACAGAGCGGGACATAAATCCATCTCATTTTAATCATTCTTTGCTTGGGGACTTATTAAATGATATACTGTTCATGCATGACTTGGGCTTTGTAAATGAAATTGTCCAGATACCTACAGCCTTTGTGCCCACATTTATTCGCAGAGGAGCTCACTCTACAATTGATTTTATTATCGCCTCAAATAATTGCAATTATAGGATTCTCAATTCAAACATTTTGGATTTACCAATAAGTGATCATCTGCCCCAAATAATGGAGGTTGAAAATCTTTTTAATCAGCTTGAAGATGTACCCACTATGTGCACTGCCCCTGATGTAGTCTTGGGTAGACAGAATGGGTATAACTTAAAGTGGAGCAAGGTGGTCCCGGAAATGTTTTTGGGTAGGCTGTTGAATGCCTGCCCAAATAGTTTCTCTATCTGTTTGGATCAGGAATCTAATAATGAGATGATAATTGAGCACTTCAATAAAATAGCCTCTACAATAAAGGACAATTTGTGGGTGGAGGTAACAAAGAGGACTAAGGGTAAGAAAAGTTGGTTTGACAATGGCTGCACCCGGTCTCTTACTGACCTTAAACGTGCAATCCATAGGATACCTCGAAATCCATTAGAAGTAAGAGGCTGTAGGAAAAAATATAACGAAGCTCTAAAAAACAGGAAAAATACTATTAAAAAAGAGGCCCTGGTAGCTCTATGTGAAGCATCACAACTAAAGGATGCATCTGCATTCTGGAGGGCCGTAAATACCCCGTTCCTCTACGATAACTCCAAAGCACGTATAGAGATTGCTATCGCGGAGGAGGACTGGGTGGAGCATTTTTCATCCCTTTACAAATCGCAAGATGCATGTTATAGGATAGATTCTCCAGTAAGGACTTCTGTGGATGTAGGGAATGTACGACTCGTAGTGACCTTGGAGGAAGTTATTGCGGGTCTTAAGGCAATGAAGGGTGGCAAGGCGGCAGGGCCGGATGGGATCCCCGTAGATCTGTTTAAGGCAAACCTTGAGGTCTGGGGTCCATTGCTGGTGCAGCTCTTTAATGCTGCACTAGCAAGGGGCCTAAATCCGTCTTGGCTCACCTCGATCATTGTACCCATTTATAAGAAGGGAGACAGACAAAGCTGTGCTTGTTATAGACCTATCTCCCTCCTGATTCATCCATAAAAATCCTGGGGAGAATCGTCCTGGCAAGATTACAAAGCTGGATCGAGGAAAATGACTTAATGAGTGATTTGCAATATGGATTCCAAAAGGGCATCGGCACAATCGAACAATGCCTAAATTTAATGATCCTCATGCCGCTCGTGCCAGGATTTGTGAACTCATCGTATACCAGGTCATCGCTGGGCGCTTGTACTGGGTGTGAGGGACTGCGAGGCGCTTGCAGCGTGAAGATTGCAAACAGCTGCTGCCTCTTCCCGGACACTCCCCCCACGCTTGTTTGCCCGCCTACCTGCCTTCAAAAGCTGACTCGCGGCCCCCGCTCCACGGGTGCCGCTCGTGCCAGGATTTGTGAACTCATCGTATACCAGGTCATCGCTGGGCGCTTGTACTGGGTGTGAGGGATTGCGAGGCGCTTGCAGCGTGAAGATTGCAAACAGCTGCTGCCTCTTCCCGGACACTCCCCCCTCGCTTGTTTGCCCGACTACCTGCCTTTTAAAACCAGAACTTTCTGACACAGCCAAGGGCGGGCCCGTTCATGCCCGTTCCAGACCGAGCAAGACCGGACCGGGCCCCCCCTCTAACGTTTAATGCTCAGTAGGTCAGTAGTATTAACGGGAAAATTTAAAATACATCCAGGCTTAAGTGTTTATCTGTTGACAGCTATATTCACTACTGCTACAGATGGCGACTACCAGAGGGAGCAGGAGTAGGTTGAATGTGGACGTATCAAACATCACTGGCCCAATAGACAATTTTATTGTTAGAGCAAATTCAGTAATTGATCAAGGTATTGCAATTATGTAACGGAGAGGGTCACAAGACCTACTATTAGCACGGCGTTCCTATATGGGACACTTTGCTACAGTCAAAACTCCCGTCCCACAAAGTAATAAGGTAACCACGAATGTAACACATGCAGATTTACATAGCATCCCAAACACCGTGGATCTGTCACCATCAATGGTGGACTCTTTATCCCTTACTCAATTAGAGAGATCTCCGCTCCTTGCTTCAGAGTTATTGAGTATTGAATTATCATCACAAGACTCAATAAATGATCAGTTGCGAGGAGCAAGTGATGGAGTTGGTACAAAAATAACAAAATTACCGAAAAAACCTAGGAAAAAGATAAATGATAATACTCCTAAAAGGACCAGGACGTCAAAAAAATCTACTGCCACAGGGGAGAAAGGGGAAAGTAAACATTCGCTCAGGTCTGCAGCCCATAAAGGTCAGCAGTCCAAGGATGTGTCCACACGAAAATGCCCATTAGAAACTGTAGTCAATTTGGATTCGAATAGTGGGGGGGCCCCCTCTGTTATTGACACAAATCACGAAATCTTTGAAACTGACCATCCCTTAGCCGAGTATATCAAGGAGCTTTTTAAAACCTATCTTTTTCCCATAGAAACTAGGCTGAAGCGGATTGAGGCACAGTTAATGGACTTGACTGATGCCTCAAAAATCCCGTTAATTGCAGGGATATCAAAGAATGTGAGTGAAAGTTTAACTCGTACAAAACCATCATTATCGACCCCCCCGACTCTTAATCCACTAGTTCCTGAAATTAAGGTAATTAAATCGACATCTACTATGACGGAGAATATAACAAATGCGGATATCAAAAATCCCCCTACAAATTTGGCGCAGGAGGCCAATACTGCCAAACATTCCACTTGGGGAGCAAATTTAGGAAACTCGAGCATTAGTTTACCCCCAGAAGCATCGCCATATGTGGTAATACTGACTGGAGTCCCTAAATTGAAGGAGGAAAATGAAGAATCAACCGGATCACTAAAAAATAAGGCACAACACTGGTTAAATATCAACCGACCCCTACCACCTAATAGATGCAGCAAGATTTTAATGGTCCGTAGGGTACCCTGGGTGGGGCCAGGAAGAAAATCGATACAGGGCGACTGTGTTCTGGTCAATTTTGATAACCCAGACACGGTCGACTATATTTCCTCTTGGGACACCCAATTTAACAACGAGGGTATTAAACCTAAACGCCTTTCCTTCTTTTATCCACCTAGTCCTCTTTACCATCAATTTCACTGTGATGAAAATTGGACTACTGTGGGCACTCAAGATAGCGGTATGGCCAATAGGCGTTGGGAAAGGCAGCTCATTAGAGATCTAACAACTAGGGATACCTGGAGAGGTATACCAACCTCCAACACATTTAATAGCTTGGAGATGGTGGATTGACTTTTTCGGAGAGACCGAGGTTCTAATGTTTACTGTCCCAGTGCAGACAAATTGTATATTAATACCAACTCCAGGATATCGGGCTCCCTAGTGGAAACCGACGAGTTTAGGGCTAATCAGTTACCAATAACCCCGATAGCAACTTCAATACCTAGCCCATTATTAAATGAAAACTCATATGGAGTAGATCAGGGAAACCCCATATATCCAGTCCTGGACCTGGAATTGGCCCCAAATACCCGAAATTCCGAAATTATTACGGGGATAGAAATCGAAAGTAACTCGTCTTTGAGTGAAACAGATCTTTGTGTTGACTATCTCCATAATTTAAAATGCCAAGGGGAAAAATCAAGAGGGGAACTGTCCTTCCTGTCATGGAATATAGCGGGATTATCAAATAAGGTGAATGATCCCATTTTTTGCGATTTAATTGCGAAATATGATATCATTTGCCTCCAGGAATGCTGGGAACAAACTGAGATCCATCTGCCAGGTTATCGGACATATTTTACCCCTGCCACTCAGTCACGGAGAGGCAGGTGTTCTGGGGGCCTTTGTACGTACATCTCTAATACAACTACTTTGTCTATTAACCAACAGACTACACTGGGGCATAATAGTTTTCAGGTTCTCAGTCTAACAGCAGGTGGGAAACGACTTCTCATTTTAGTGAATTTATATAATAACATCCCAAAAGAAGAACAGCATAAAGTCTTAGAAGATCTAAATGACTGTATATGTTCGCTTAGTCTTAATCATGAACAAAATGACACTTGCATCATCCTGTTGGGCGACTTCAATTGTCATTTGTGCCCTATAAGTGATTCAGGTATTTGTGGTATGGTTAACCTGTCTGGCGAACCATGCACACACTTTGAGCATACTTCTTTGGGAAATTCGTTTAATGCCTTAATTTTTGACTTGAACCTGGGGTTCGCAAACGAACTTTGCAATCCCCCGGTTGCTTTTCAAACCACTTTCAATGGGCGTGGCTTACAGTCTGTAATAGACTACACATTGATTTCAACTTTTCACCACCATAATGTACTGTCCTTTATAACACTGGATACTGTGTTGAGTGACCATTATCCGATCAGTACAATCTTTGATATTGAGCTGAGTATTAGATCGGGTACCAACGTAGCCGAAAATTTGTATCGCCATGCCCTTTCATTGGCGAGACAAAACGACTACGCTTTAAAATGGAACAAAGTCGACCCTATAAATTTTCTTAAAAATCTAATTAAGGAACACCAAAATAATATCAAGATTTGTCTGGAGGAAAATCCTGACCCGGGTATGACTGTTAATGCTTTTAACCAGATTACTTTGTATATTGGTGAAAAACTGATAGGAACATCTCGAACAGGGGCGAGAGAAACAACTGAGGGATGGTTTAACTCTGACTGCACTAAAGCACATTCGCGCTTAAAGCAGATTTTAAAGAATATACCGAAAGACCTGCCAGCAGTTAGAGCTGCGAGACTAGCTTACAAAACCTGCTTGAAAAAACGGAAACAGGAGTTGAAGGAGATTGCGTGGGACACTCTAACAAAAGCCAGCCAGTTGAGAGATAGTACTGCCTTCTGGAAAGCAGTAAATGCTCCCTTTTTCGCAGATAGAAAATCAGACAAGGTAGAGCTTGCCATTGACGGACCAACTTGGGTGGAACACTTTACTGAATTATATAAAGAAGACGTTCTTCCCACTATAGATTTGACCTCCCACAACTACCAGCTTTTAACTGAGTGTGCTCCTTCCGTTTTATTCCCTATAAGTATTTCGTTCTCTGTCCCTGAAGTAGAATTAGCACTACTAGAAAGTTCGAGAAATAAAGCTCCCGGCCCTGACTGAGTGCCTATTGATATATATAAAGATACAATATCCCTATGGTCTCCTCTGCTGACTAACGTATTAAATAGTTTTAATAGCATTGGTTTTCCATCGACCTGGCAAGAAGCCATAGTTGTGCCTATTTTTAAAAAGGGTGATCGTAATGATCCCAAATGCTATAGGCCTATCTCCCTACTTGATTCGTTGATGAAAGTGGCAGGTAGGGTTATTTTAAACAGATTAAATTCCTGGGCCGAGGAAAAGGATATCCTTTCTAAGTTCCAATATGGTTTTAAGACAGGTTTAGGTACAATCGAACAAGGACTTAATTTGGCCCTAATTATCGGTAAATATATGACGGCAAAAAAAAGGTAATCTTTTTATGACGTTCATCGATTTAAGCTCTGCTTTCGATTGTCTGAACCACGAGGTACTATGGAATACTTTGATAGGCCTGGGCATTGACATAAACAGTCTCAATTTTATTAAAGAATTATATAGGGGGGCTGGGGCAAAGGTACGCTTTGGAAATAAAGGAGAGTGTTCTACTAAGTTCCCAATAAACAAAGGAGTTCGACAGGGGTGCATCCTGGCACCATTTCTTTTTAACTTATATATTAATGGTGTGGCGGAATTTTTAACCAAACAAAAGGTAGATTATCCTCAAATTGATGGCACAGCGGTTCCCATTTTACTTTATGCGGACGACGCAGTTATCATGGCTAGAACCCAATTGGGCCTCCAAAAAGCTCTAACCTGTTTTACATTGTTTATGAGCTCTAGAGGTCTAAAAATAAATATTGGAAAAACATTTTCCATGTGCTGCTCTTTGAAGAAAAAACTTTCTTGTAACGTTTTTATTGAAAAGTCTAAGATAGGACTCACAAGTACTTTCTCATATTTAGGGGTTGTTTTTAATGAAAAAGGTACCTGGAAAGCAGCGATTAGGAGCAGGAATCTTGCCTTCGCTCGTGCACTAGGAGCAATAAAACAGTTTTCCAACAAGTTGGGGAGCAGGCCTGTCCGTATCCTAATGGACATTTATAATGCCAAATGCGTTTCAACTGCATTATATGGTTCTGGCATATGGGGTATCGCTGACTGTCAGGAGATCCAAGTAAAAGAAAACTCTTTCCTGCGTTACCTGTTAGCGGTCCCCAACTCGTCCCCCACATATATCTGCCACAAGGAATTAGATCTGGCCCATATTTCCGACTTGGTTAAAGTTAGTCCCCTATTGTTATGGCACAAGATATGGACCACAGAGGAAACTGTTTTTAATAGATCTATTTTGATTGACTGCCTCAAATTAGAAAGATGCATGGATATTCCCTGGATTGCCTACATAAAAGAATTTATGATTAAGATGGGACATTTAGCCTTTTTCGAAAACCCTGGTTCCTTAACCTCGATTTCCAGGAAGGATTACAAAAAAAGGTGTCTTGACTTCCTGGATAATCGACGATGGTGTGATGAAAAAAGCAAGAAATCCGTACTCCAACATAATTCACTGTTACAGGCCCCCGGCCTACAGTTGTACCTGTCTTCCAATTATTCCAGTTACGACAGGATGTTGCTAGCTCGCTTAAGAGTTGGATCCTATCATAGATTAATAACCTTTCCAGATAGAAACGATTGGTCTTCAAATTTAATTAATTGCCCATGTGATAATCTTGCAGTGCAATCGCAAATACATTGTGTTCTGTTTTGTAAATTCTATTCATGGGGAAGAAGGCAATATTTGATTCCCTTAAACATATGAGAAGTAAGCAGCTGGGTTTGAGCACATTTGCACTGCCTGAACAAGTCACTTATGAGTAATGCGTGCGTTGCCCACCTCAAATAGTCAGCCGCTTAAAAGACCATAAACAATAATGATAAACACAAAGTATGAGAGGCAACGCGAGAATAAAGTAGCTAGTATAGTGTGATATTACAAAGTTATCATAATACACATAGAGCTGAATAGTTTTTCAAATTTCTTCTTTATTGCAATGGTGTTGTCATATCCACAGCCAACGCGTTTCGCCCAAACATGGGATTCTTCAGGGCTGTTAAAATCATACAAAAAGTCATATCAGATTTATTCATAAAAACATGTTAAATGAACAGACAACTATGAACCTAATTTTAGCGAAGAATAGAAACCTTAAGCCAAGGTACCAGCTTTTGCATCAGGGCCGAAAGCCTACCCGTAGCGAAAACCGAAATGCCGTGAATGGGAAAGGTCAGAGTGAAGAAGTTTTTTAGAATGTGAATGCAAGAGACAATCATCACCGAAAAAAGTGTAGGAAAAAAGAGAAATAGTCCACAGTGCAAATAGGACTAATGAAGAAGTGATCAGAAAATAACACCTAGGAACCAAGAATGTATATCCTGATGCACAAATCGCTTACCAACGAATCAAGCTGTCGAACTTAGTGGCGCAGAATTGTTCAATTGCAGCAATGTAGAAAGTTCCCAATATGCAAGAGTCTAGAGAGCGTAAAAAAGAAGAAGCGTGGTTGGTATATCTATATTGATCAATGCCGAAATTTGCAAAGGAAGATGTCATTATTTCTGTCAGTCCACAGTCCCTAACCTTTAGGAATAAGACTCAAAGTATTGGTGTCGGAGTTATCCGAATTAGAATAGAAACGTATAGAGACTCAAAGCATGACAGAATGTGCACATCCAGTCACACAGTCGTTTATACAGTCACCCAGTACATTATAGGCATACATACAGCCTTAATACTTGGTGTCCTTACCGAATTATAATAATACGGCCGGTAGACAAGCGTAGACGATGGAAAGTGATTCAAAGCAACAGTAATTCAGAGTAGTCCAAGCTGTATTGTTCCAACAGTGAACAGACCCTGATAAACACCAAAGTGGAATATCATAAACAAAAGAAAACAATGATTGTGAATTAAAAGTATTCATACAATAATGCACTTTTCAGTCATGACAATTGCAAAACTCAGCCTCCCAACCCTAATGATGAGGAAGCCGGATGCGCTATCAAACAGAATTCGAGAAACAACCAAAATTCGGTATGTTGAGCTGTAGGTATATTCGAACCATATGTCCGTATTAACGGTCACACAGTCTAGCCACCCAATCCTGCAAGTTGTGATACTAAATCAACAAGCAGGTGTACATCCAAACGACAGCTTATAAACGCTGCAAGATGCAGCGACGTATTGTGTGTAATTATCGTAATATAACGATGTCACCACACACAGCGGACCCCTCGAACGAGAATCCCTCAGTGAAAAGGGCGATTTTCATACATAGCTCGTGCATTAGTGCACATCTATTACACAGTGACTTTCTGAGTACCATAATAAAAGTTAACAAAATGTATTGTTATGGCACAAGATATGGACCACAGAGGAATCTGTTTTTAATAGATCTATTTTGATTGACTGCCTCAAATTAGAAAGATGCATGGATATTCCCTGGATTGCCTACATAAAAGAATTTATGATTAAGATGGGACATTTAGCCTTTTTCGAAAACCCTGGTTCCTTAACCTCGATTTCCAGGAAGGATTACAAAAAAAGGTGTCTTGACTTCCTGGATAATCGACGATGGTGTGATGAAAAAAGCAAGAAATCCGTACTCCAACATAATTCCATGTTACAGGCCCCCGGCCTACAGTTGTACCTGTCTTCCAATTATTCCAGTTACGACAGGATGTTGCTAGCTCGCTTAAGAGTTGGATCCTATCATAGATTAATAACCTTTCCAGATAGAAACGATTGGTCTTCAAATTTAATTTATTGCCCATGTGATAAACTTGCAGTGCAATCGCAAATACATTGTGTTCTGTTTTGTAAATTCTATTCATGGGGAAGAAGGCAATATTTGATTCCCCTATTGAAGACCTGGGGACTCAGGCAGTGTAGGCCTGCTTTTCTGAAACTGCTTTTACTACAGGATGAAATAACCATTAATGCCTTATCTTAGTTTTTAAAATTTGCTATTCGGTGCAGATTGTCGATGAACTAACTTAGAGTCTGCCCTCATGTTGATTACCCCGACCAAGACGTACGTGAGCTGTAATATCTTTCGATTTTTAATTCAGTATCTTTTAATATGTATGTATTTTTGTGTTGCTTTTATGATTTTATATTTGAAATCGAATAAAGCTATCTTGACTTGACTTGACTAATGATCCTCCAACCCAAATATACAAGGATAAAGGGCGAACGTTTGTATCTTACGTTCGTGGACCTTTCTTCGGCCTTCGATTGTGTATCTCATGCCAAATTATGGGCAATTTTGAAAGAAATGGGTGTGGAAGATCCCATTGTCTGCTTTCTTAAAGACCTATATTCTGGGGCCACAGCTTCGGTCCGTTACGGTAATGGGGGTCAGTGCACTTGAAGGTTTGTGGTGGGTCAGGGTGTGCGCCAGGGCTGTGTTCTGGCCCCCTTCCTATTTTTGTTTTACATAAATGGTCTGGAGCGCCATTTATTGCAGGAGTGTGAGGACATGCCTAAGGTTGGGAGGAGGTCTGTCCCTGCGCTCCTGTATGCGGATGATGCGGTCCTGATGGCCCGTACTCCCATGGCACTACAAAATCTGGTCAACTCTTTTGAGACCTTTATGTCTAGTCTTGATTTGAAGGTTAACTGTAATAAAACCTTCTCTATGTACTGTGGAAATGGTCCTGGAAAGCAGAAAAAAAGAATGTTTTTGAATAATGTTCCCTTAGAAATTGTCCCTACTTTTTCTTATCTCGGAGTCTTGTTCCATGACACTGGGGCATGGTTTAGTGCGGTCAAGGCCAGAACCTTGTTGTTCCAAAAAACTATAATGGCCTTGAAAAATTGTATTAAAAAACTCGGTAAGAAACCAACAAAGGAAATTTTAATAATATATAAAGCTACTTGTACTTCGGTAGCTATGTATGGGTCGGCCCTCTGGGGGTATTCCAATATTGACTTAATTCAAAAAGCTGAGAACAGGTTCTTGAGGTACATCTTGACAGTCCCCCAAAGTGTTGCGACATATATATGCCACACTGAATTGGGCCTTTCCTACATTTCTGATATTATTAGAATTCAACCCATACTCTTGTGGCATAGGGTATGGACAATAAGAGAGTGTGTCATGAACCGGGCCATCCTACGGGATGTTTTAACCCTGGATAATGTTGGCAGATCTGATTGGTTAAATTATGTCAAAAACTTTATGGTTAATATTGGATGCCAACAATTTTATGAAGACCCACTCTCAATGATCAATATATCTAGGAACCTATTGTCTAAGTTATGTTTGGAATACCTCGAGGACATAAGAAGACAAGAGGAAGTGAAGAAAAATTCAGTAACCCTGCACCTCTGTGTGTCAACCCATTCTAAAGTACAGCCTTATTTAACCTTGTCATTGTCTAATTATGATCAATTTCTCTTGACTCGCTTCAGGTTAAATATTCTGTTTAGACTCCTGACCTTCCCAGAAATGAATTTATGGTCGCGTAATCTCCCCTTGTGTCCGTGTGATGAATCTTCACTCCAATCTGATATCCATATTTTATTTTTCTGTAAATTCTATACCTTACCTCGTAGGCAGTTGATTATACCGTTCCTTAAAGAAATGAATTTAAATCAATGTCGCCCAGCTTTTTTAGAATTTCAACGAATGGAGACTGTTCTAACTGTTACCGTACTTTTAAGCTTTTTTAAACATGTTTTTAAACTTCGGAAACGATTTCTTTTTAACATTGTCCCTGTGTAAATTTGTATCCTGATGTTGTTGCTTTCATGGTTTTTGTTTTTTTAAACCGAATAAAGTTTTTCTTGATCTTGATCTTGAGAAAGGAAGGTGGGAACAGAAGAGATCAAACATGGAACACGGATCGTGCTGGGGACAGGTACCAAGGCATGACAGAGAGTAAAATGTCAAGTTATGCTGCAGGAGAGAGAGAGATACAGAGAGAGAATGGAATGCACTCTTATGTAGGGCTCCTATGCAGCACCAAAACCATACAAGTGCTCTTTGGCTGCAGTTGCTTTACCTGCCTTACTATTATTTCTTTCAGTTCCAGCGAGAATAAACTCCGTGTTGGCTGTGTAGTCCTCATAGTGTGTGCATTGAGCATAGTGTTGTCTCTCCACAGATCTCTGAACTGACTTCTTGTGGATAGCACTTTTCTGCCTGCAGGTCTTTCTCTCTTATGTGGTAGTGCAGCACACACCTCAAAACGTCCCACACTAAGGTAGGGGAACTCTGTGCATTAGATGTTATGAACATAGTGCCTGTTCACCAGTAACCACCCATCAAAGTTGCAAACTGTCCTTGTATGTTCCCAAATCAAATTCTATGCCTGGGCATGTCTTAAGCAGATGTGGCCAGCAGAGATAACAGCGGTGGGGTGGGTGGAGGGAAGTGGACAGATGACTTGATAGGGAAAGTAAAATAAAAAAGTAAATAAAACCACTTACCTTGCGCTCACCGCATGAGCAAGTAGGCGATGGGGCGAGCACAAGGTAAGTTTAAAAAATATATATATATTTTACTTTCCCTATCCCATCCTCTGTCCACTCACCCCCCTCCCCTCATTCTCCCCTCCCTCACCCCACCGCTGTTACCTGTGTCAGTCGCGCCTGGTCTTAAGTAGATCCTCGAGTAAGGACTTAACTGCATAACCCGTTGCATGGTTATATGAAGAATATTCATTATTAAATCAAGCCCTTTGTGAACACTGAAGGACCAGACCGAAGATCATATAGTAAATTGTAATATTAATGGCGTGCTGCCTAAGGAACCGCTGTTAAAACTTCCTGACGGTAACATGGAAGTAAGAGCCTTCTAGTTCAAGTCAGGTTCAGTCAGTGTGCTGTTCTCGCCTTGCGCCATAACAATAAAAAATGATACAATAATGCAAATTGTTGCATTCAATTGTAAAACAATACAATCAGTTACATTGTAAAATAAGTTAAAATAATTACCAGGAATCTGCAAAGTTAAACTAATACTAAAAGGCAGACCACACCCTTCTACTCTGCTCAGAAATCCCATACCCTTCTGTTCGAAATGCTCCATTACAGCCTTGCAGGTCAAATCATGCAAGGAACTCCCATCGCCAGCCAATGGTGTATGGACTGAATTCTCAAGGAAAAGTGCCTTATGAAGCATTGGTTGACCATCTTGATATCTAACATGGGTTCATAATTTTCAGATGCCTTCTCTAAGAATTTGAAGCATTATTTGAGGATGTGGAAACTCCAGCCAATTTTTGCAGGAGCAAATATATTACCACTTCCAAGGTGTGAAAATCTCACATTTTTGTGGGAGTTGAGACGCTCACAAAGCTAACCACACCTTGGAATGCCCACTTACTCCTGAATAATTGTTCACAGTAGATTTTAAACTATTATGCATCCTTCTGTGAATACCTGGCAGGTGTGAATTAAGACATTTCCTAACTTATACACATATTTATTGTCTAATATGCCTTTGTGAATTGGGCCCCAAGACTATAGGGATGCGATAGTGCAGCGGAGGTGGACGATAGGTCATTGGAAACAGTCATTGTCTGGCTTTGTGGGAGTGTTTTTGTGGCAGCTTGAAAACGACTTCAATTACGGAATCAGTGCATGATGTTATGGTATGATTGTGAAACATCAGTGCTTGCACTATTTTAGATGGTCGTTATATTTTTTTGAGTACCTCTTCATCACTGGTGAGAGAGACGCAGTTGAGGTGTTTTTTCCGTGCAATACATTTTTACCACATTACGTGTAATACATCTATATCAACCTTCCATAATCTTGCCTAAAACTTCCTCTCTATTGTGTTTTAATATATCTTCTATGTGTTTACTGAGAGCTATACGATCTAAGTCCATTTTTTTACCACTGCACCTATACATTTGCTAAAATTACCCCAGATTAAGAGATTGGCATTACATTTGTCTTTGATCTAAATTGATAAACTGAGACTCTAGTACACTGGGATATTATATAAGTATCTTTTTTCATTGACATTCTCATATAAAATAGCAATAACAAAGCATAATCTGCGTAAGCTAATTTTGTATGCATGTTTGATTACATTTCCTAAAGATAACTGGTATTCTTTCAATTTAATAAGTAAAGGGTTCATGTGAAAAATCTAAGGTGTGGAAGTGAACACCTTGAGTTGGTGGCCTAATCTTTCTATATATAAATAAAACAAATTATTTTTAAAAGGTTTTGATCTGATTGGACATTAAACTTAGTGTGTGTGTTTACTGTGCCATGCAGTTTCAAACCCACTAGCACCTTCTGGAGCGAGCCTTCACTGTTTGCTCTCGCTACTTTTGAAGCATCAGGGCTCATATTATGTGTAGGGTGCACACCCCAGTTCTGCGCCATAGCCCACCTTGAACTGGGTGTGCTGGACTCAGAGCAGGTCAGTGCACCATATTACAGCTAATTCACTGTACCATCCTCAGTGCAGCAGCTGTGAACTTGCCCCTTTCCTCTGGCTAGTGCATTAGCGAAAGATGCACCAGCTCTCCTAGACCGCAGGTAGACTTTCACTCTGTAGATGGGACCCACATACATTGAAAGTGGGAAGAAATCCCTCTACAGGAGGGTGCAGTGAGTCACTGCACCAGCCTCCAAGGAGATGTCTGCTGGCCCATAAGCACCTCAAGGGGGTGCAATACCTGTACACCACCTCCTTGTGGCACACAATTAGAGCCCCCCCCCCGACAGGTCTGTTGCTCTTTTTCCTGTGTCTGCAATAATTGAGTGTGCAAAGGCAAAGTGGTTCCTCATTTGCATGTGGCCACGCCACAGCAAAAGAAGTAATATCCACAGGTGAGCAAGCCGGCACTACCTGTGCACCAATGCAATGTGTATTACAGGGGGGGGCGTACAAGTGTCTGCAGCTCCTTCTGTAATACCTAAGTGCATCCGGAACGAAGAAAGCTTGGGCTCATTCCCATTGGGGGATTTGTGTAAAATGGATAAAAGAGTACAAAGGTGGTAGCTTGGCTATATTATTAGACAGCATTATTAATGAATGATCTAGGGCACCATAGGTAAATGTCCAGTGATGGGATACTATGCAGTGACCTTTTACTACGCAGCAACCAGAGTCAAATACTTCCAGGCCAATCTTGTCAGGCGTACCCCTAGCAAAACACCCCTCTAGCCTGGGAGTCCCTAAAGGTGTGTTGTTAACACCTCTTTCTCTGACAAGGACTTTTCTATGGGACCCATCGACAGCTCAGGCGCTCCGCTTGAGTGGGTGTTGCTCAAAGGCCAGTGACTCCCCTTCTGTAGACATCAAAGACTGAAATACGGGCTGTTTTCAGGTCAGGAGTCCCCTAACTGCAATGTGCCTAACCTTTCAGAACCCAAAATTATTGGAAATACCTGACCAGGGACCAAGATATGGCACGATGTTGGCCCACAGTAACCCATATCCTGCAAGCTAGCCTTCAAAGGGATCACCAGGCTACCAACAATTCTAGACCAATAAAGAGATACGCCAAAATTAATTTCAAGAAATGTAGGCTTAGCCTTATTTCTCTAAGTGCAATACAGCAGTGCCAAGAAAACCTGGAGGCCCATGAAAAAATGGGCCCTGAGTGTCACAACCCTCACAACTTTAAAGGAGGTATATTTTCAGAATCCTTACCAGAGGCTTCCTTTTTAAAGAGTTTCAGCATAATACAGGTAGCAACATTTCTTCTCAAGACAAGAGTGGATTTAATGGCACCCACCAAGGTAAAACATTGCATTTCAAATACAGGGGGGAACTGAGCCATCGATCTAACTCAACAAACATTTCAGGGTATTTCCTACAGTGCTATTTCACTCATAGGAAAGAGTTTTTAAGGTTTATAAGTTGACATTTCAGCACCCATTTGGGAGAATCAACAATGGCATAAATATTAATACAGTGGTAAACCAACTCATACCTCAATCTTAAAACCCATATTCTTGGTAGACACAAGATCATTAGTATAGAAGTTTCAATTTTGATCTTCAAACAAGTACATTTCTCCCAACTGATAGGCTAAAGATACACCAGTCCTGCAATGTACCAGGAAAATAAATAATACATCAAAGTCACTCAAAGTACTTGCCACAAAGGGTTACTTATAGTTCCCATTTTTTAAGTCGAGCATTCGAGACCTGTTGTAACTTCTCTTGTGGGGTGAAAACCATCCCCCTGCTTTTAATTTGTTTGTTTCGCCGTCCTTCAAAAATCCTTTATAGCTAGTGGTCAGTCCTGCCTCTTTTTCCCTCCTTTTTGTCTTCAGTTCCTCCCAGGCAGCAGGGACTAAGTACTGTCTCATTACACTATGGTTCTTCATTAGTTCATTGGGGGAATATTTTGTTCTTGGTTTCCTGCTCTGTTACTGTCTGCCTGTGATCAGCTTTGCTGCCATAGCTGTTTAGATTATACTAAACCATTCCTCCCTCCCACCTTCTCTTAATGCCCTAGTTGTGTTAGTGCTATGTCCCTCCATCCCTCCCCTCCCGTCTGGGCCTCCCACTCCTTTGTGTTTATGTTTTTTTATAGATTTTTTGCACTTTTCGATCTCCACCGCCAGTTGGGCCTTTTTGGGTAGGATATTCGCATGTTTGGGCTTCATTTTAAGGAAAATTGGGCTTGTTTTGCAGCTCACTGCCCTCATTTAATCTCCGCTCTTCCACCCCTCTACACAACACTGCTTGCTGCCCCCAACTTCCAGATAGCTGCATTTATTGTAGATGTTATTTCTTGCCCTTATTTTCAATTAGAGGCTTTCATTTATCACAGGGTGTTGAGCGGACACCAGACTCGAACCGGGATCCCCAGCTCACGAGTCGGCAGCTCTCACCATTGCCATATCCTTTTCCTAGCCCTATTGGAGGGTGCAGTACCTCATGTGGCCAAAAGAGGTCGCAGGGGAAGCCCAGTGAAAGCCTGTGGTACTGCACGCTCGCAACACTTCTTGTGTTATGCTGCCTTCCTGGGTCATGGGGCAGAAGCTGTGCTGGAGGCAGGGAGCAGACTTCTGGTGTTTTTGCTCTTAATAATCTGATGGTGTGGCCGCCCTTTCTGATACACTTCTGCATGTCAACAGTTAAAATTGCTGCATAACTAATAAACTATAAACGTCACAGATACTTTCTCTCATCCACTCATACTTGGCTTGCAGCGTATTTTCACTTGCTTAAGATCTAATGCCTCGTTGCCACTGTGTGTGCAAGCACAATTCCCAAGCGCTTCAAGGTTGAGACTGAAGCCGGCTTTCTGGCCTCCTGGTTCTCCATTCATTTCTCCAACCCATAATTTAACATTTGGTCCAGTTTCTTCTGACAGTGTAGTCATAGCTCAGTCCTGCCAAGAACCACGCATCAGGCTAAGACTAACGCATTTCAGTGTGGTGGTCTGCATCACTGTACTGAAATGCATTAGTCACGTACAGAGCTTCCCGACAGTGTTGTGATGATTATGAGGAGCTCCAAGCTGCCTCGTGCAAGGTGCTTAATCTGCATGCACTGCAGCTCTGCTTCAGCCTGACCGTTCACCTGGGCTCAACCTGTTGCTGTAATAGTGACAGCCCAGCATAGTCTTTGTGGATACATTTTGAATAAATTGTTCTCACTCTCTCTCGCGGCCGCACCGGCCTCTACGATACACATCACGGGGAGGGGCAGTTGTTTAAAAAAAATAAGCGGCGAGTCTAACACAACATCTAACATTTCTGTTCCTTTCGGGCACCACACGGCAGGCTGACATCATGATTGGGCCAGGCGGAGTGCACTGGGCTGCATTACCAGATCGTAAATTTTGCTAGCAACAACTAATTATCAACTGGTTTTGTGTGAACTTTTCCCGGCCTTTGGTTTACAGAAGCACCGATCCGCAACTTATTGTGATTTCCCAGGTCAGCCAATTTAGAGAGTGAATTAATTCTGTGATGAAGTCTTCTGATACAATTTTCTTCGGGAACGGTAGTGTTTATCCAACTTGATCAGCCAGCTAACCTTGTTAACAATTCTTCTGAGGAGGCTTCATTGACATTGATTGATTGGATTGTTTTTTTCTGTGATCTGCCTGCCCAAAGAAGTGGAGCCACGCAACACAGCACTTTAACGACATGCCAGCTTGACAGAAGAGAGTGTTTTTTTTATGCCTGGCCATCGTGCTGAGCTTCACCAGTGCCCTCCCGATTGCAGCCGCCATTGGCACCCAGTTGTGGATTTGAGGCACGATGCTCTGAGATCGGTGTGCAGCTTGTCAACGCCATGGGAGAAGAGCTCGAGAAGTTCATCTGTGAGATCCAGTGGGGCCTGGCTGCAGTGACGCACAGCCTCCAGGCAGCAGTCTAGGTTAGTGCCCTTGCATTTCTTGTGCTTGCTTGATGTAACAGTTAGCGCACCAGCTTTCCTCGCTGGTGTGCGTTCACCGATCCCTGCTCCTGCGCTCATGCCGGCCAGCGTGAGCACGTGTATAAATAAAGTAGGCGGGGCTGCGCAGTCAGTCCGCGAGTAACTCACACTGTGTATCCGTGTCTTCCTACAGCACGCAGCGAGGCTCGCTAGTGCGCAGCACACTATGGGAGGACGCACCCCGCTACACAAAACTGGCGACCAGGCGTAGAGAACATGCCTGCTTTCTGCCTTGTGCAGTGTGTGAAGCCGGCAGCTTCACTCCTCTATAACCACGAGGCCCCACCTGGGTGCAGCAGGCCCACCACATGTGCTCCCTGATTTGGCCTCAGGCCCGGAAGACGCTATCTCCTGGAGGCACCTACGTCCCCACAGCTATTCCTGGCCGCCGCAGCCACCCAGTGGGCTGCTGTCGACACATTAGAAGGGTGAGTTGTGCATGCCCCAAGGAGAGCCTCAAGTACACCCTGGTGACCCATACCAGCCCGGTGAGTGCCACGTGCCTGAGCACACGTGGGCCTACACGACACCCAGTGCCACTGCACCATCTCCTGTGCCCGTAGGCCGTCCACAAGCAGCAAGTATTCTCGCTAGGCCGCACATCGGCGCCCACGTCCAACACCATGGGAGATCAAGATGATGCCTCCCAGGCCCCTGTGCCAGCGACCCCACATCACCCACACTCGGGCATCCTGCCTCCCTTCAGTGAGTCGGCAGACCCCTCCACAGCCGCACCAAGATGGCAAACGTGGCTTGGCCGCCTGGAGAACTACTTCATCGCCACGCGGGAAAAGGATGGAGAAGTACATCGCTCACTTTTACTACATTATGCCGGGGAAGAGATCTACCTTTTGTTCAAGCATCTACTGAACACAGGCCCTTCCAATGATTATGCTGCAGCAGTTCAGTCCTCAATGCCCATTTCGATCCACAAATGAACCCAGATTTCGAACATTTCAAGCTAAGGCAAACCAAACGAAGAGAGGGCGAGTCAGTGGACGCTTTTCACGCACGGCTTAGGGAGTTAGCCGTCACTCACCTCATGGGTGACCAGGCCGCAGAAGAAATCAGAGCCCAGCTGATCCTTGCGATATGCATCAAGGTCCTACGTGGCCTCACACTCAGGCAACCGAACATACTGATGAATGATATTCTGGTACTAGCATGGTCTCACGACCTGTCAGCGGTGCGGGCAGAAGAAATGGACATGGCATTGATGAAAGGGGCAGAAAAGAGCATCACAGTCAAATCAGAAAGAACTGATGCAGTCAGGACAAGAGACAAGGCCCACAGACCACGGGATCACCAGCCGCAGGCCCCAAGGAATCACTGGGGATACTGTGGGTATGAGGAACATCCCTCACAGTCGAGCCGGCACAAGGGAAGACCTGCACCAACTGTGGCATTGCAAACCACTTCGCATCTGTGTGCAGAAGAAAGACACAGCGCAAGGAAGGAAACCGGCCCAAACCGATGAGAAGGATGGTCTGCCAACTGTCGCAAGTCTTGCTAACGTCACTACCCGGGAGCGAGAAAAGGGAACAGACAGCCTACCAAGGGTACGAGTCCTCATCGGAAGACGAAGGGGAGAAATATCTAATCTCGTTCACCTGAACCCTGAAGAGTAAGAGGCGACCCCAACCTCACTGCACGATCCAAATTGCAGGATCTGACGTCAATGCGGTGATTGACACTGGCGCATCAGTGAATGTAATGGGAATCCAACAGTACAACAAGCTGAGACCCAAGCCAGAATTCAGACCGTCAAAGGCCCAGATCTTCGCATACGGCAGTGACTCACCACTGCCGCTCAAAGGAAAGATGACCGTGCTTGTACGGTCAGAAGGCATTGAAATTACCATCGACATCCACGTAATTAACCAGGAGGTGAGCACGCTGCTCAGCAGCCATACGGCCGAGGATTTAGGCCTGGTGATGTTTGCCAGGAGGGTACAGATGGACCAGACGGAAGAGTTGCTGAGCCAATTCAAAGACTTGTTTAGGGGGCTAGGCAAGATAAGGAGAGCCCCCATTAAATTACATATAGACCCGACTGTCCCACCAACAGCCCTAAGACACCGGAGTATCCCTTTTCACCTCCGACCGCTGGTAGAAGAAGAACTACAGAAGCTCGAAGACCAAGGGGTCATTGAGAAAGTGTCAGGGCCCACGCCGTAGGTGTCACCCATGGTAAGCGTGGCAAAGCTCCGTCAACCAGGTAAGATCAGACTTTGCATAGACATGCGCCTCCCAAACAAGGCCATTCGGCGCAAACGTCACATAACGCCGACCATGGATGACATCGTGGCCAATCTAAACGGCTCCAGCTGGTTCTCGAAGCTGGACCTGAACGCCGGCTATCACCAACTAACACTCGCCAAGGACAGCCAGTACATAACCACGTTCAGCACTCACCTAGGCCTCCGGAGGTATACGAGGCTGAATTTCGGCAAATCATCTGCTGCAGAAATATTCCAAAACGCTGTCAAGGAAATCCTGGTCAGGCTCCCCGGGGAAACGTGAGTGATGATATCCTCATCCACTCGAAGACAGTGGAAGAACATTACCCGCACGTGAGGGATGCGCTGAAACGACTGTTAGAACACGTAGTTACCTTACACAAGGAGAAGTGCCTGTTGTTCCAACAAACCATTGAGTTCTTCTGGTACACATTCACCCAAGAAGGCTTAGAGGTCGACCCACGGAAATTCCAAGCTATTAAGACCGCAGCTGCACCGCTCACCGTAGCGGAGGTCGGCAGTTTCCTGGGAATGGCCACATACTGTGGCCGGTTCATTCCAGACCTAGCCACACTTGTGGAACCTTTCCGGAACCTCACCCGGGCAGATGCCATGTGGCAATGGGGTCCAGCCAAAGAGATGGCGTTCCAGGCCGTCAAGAAAGCTCTCCTCGACCATACCACGCTGGTGTACTTCGATTCCGCAAAGAAAATCGAAATACTTGTAGACGCCAGCCCCAGGCGTCTAGGAGCCATACTTACACAAGAGCAAGAACCCGGGAGATGGGCTGCTTTAGCGTATGCCAGCAAAGCGCTATCGCCAATGGAAAAATGATACTCGCAAATTGAAAAAGAAGCCCTAGCAATCCGTTGGGGCTGCAGACATTTTCACCTGTACATATGCGGACACCCATTCACCGTTGTCACAGATCACCAACCCCTGGTACCACTATTCAGGGGATCAGCACACCATACCCTACCACGCATTGAGAGATGGGCTATCGGGCTCCAAAACTATGACATGGACTTGATCTACCGGCCCGGCACCAAGAACCCAGACGATTTCCTGTCAAAGCACCCAGACGCAACCGGGGATGGGAGAGAGGAGGGAAACTGTGAGGACACAGAAGCCCACCTGGACATGATAGCGGCACTAATGTGCCCCCGAGCACTGATGCTTGAAGAGATAGCCACCAAAGCCGAAGAGGATCCTGTCCTGATCAAAGTTCGGGACACTATCCAAGGAGGGCTATGGCGTCAGTTTCTGCAGTCAGCGAACACATGGTCAAGCCCAGAGAAAGAAAGCTGATGCACATGTGGGGGGTAAGGAACAAACTGAGCCTCACCCAAGGTGACATTCTCCTGAGGGGGCCCCGCATCATCATTCAGGCATCCCTACAGCTGCGAGCAACACAACTTGCCCACGGAGTGCACCAAGGGATGGAAAAGATGAAGGCCCGCATGAGAGAATAGGTTTGGTTCCCAGGGATGGATGCCCGGATAGAAGAATTAGTCCAGAAGTGCCCTTCATGCCAAATAACGAGCAGGCCCGAGAGACCAGCGCCCGTCCACACAGAAGAACACAGTCAGAGCCCATGGGAGAAAGTGAGCGCGGACTTTGGGAGTTTCCCCGATGGGTGAGTCACACTAGCTCTCATTGACAGCTGCTCCTCATATCCGATAGTGGAAGTCATGAACTCAACAGCTTTCCTACACGTTGGCCCTGCCCTGCCCTGTAGAAAATATTTGGCATGTTCGTATGTCCGAAAGAACTCCGCAGTGACAATGGACCCCCCATTCCAAGGACATGAATTCTGCGAATTCATGCACCACCACGGCGCATCACCCCACAATGGCCCCAAGCCAATGGGGAGATCGAATGCTTCATGAGAACAATAAACAAGACCCTTCGTATTGCCGTGGTGGAGCAGAATGACCCCGAGCAAGAGCTCCAGAGACTCCTAAGAGAGTATCGGAGCATGCCACATTGTTCAATGCGCCAAACACTCTGGGAGCTAATGTTCAACGGCACCCGCCGAGGTGGCATCCCCACTGCCCTAGGCTGGTCACCCTCTCCATTCGATGAAGAGGGGGCACTCAGGAGGAGAGAGAAGCGTAATGACAAAGCCAGCCAGACTCGGATGGCGGCAGTCCGCCCGCTCCAGCAAGGAGACATTGTCATTCTGAGAGACCGAAGGCCCGGAGGAAAGTTCCGAACTCGGTACAAACAAGGTCACTGGACAGTGATCGGCAGACAAGGGACCATGGTGACAGTCAAGAAAGCAGGAGAAACAGTGACCCGCAACATCTCGTGGTTTAAACAAGTAGATAGGCCCCTCTCTCCTGCTACCATCGAGGACCAGACTGAGGAAGCCGAGAGCGGCCATTGGCACCCAGTTATGGATTCGAGGCACGATGCTCTGAGATCGGTGCGCAGCTTATCAAAGCCATGGAAGAAGAGCTCGAGAAGTTCATCTGTGAGATCCAGTTGGGCCTGGCGGCAGTGACCCACAGCCTCCAGGCAGCAGTCTAGGTTAATGCCCTTGCATTTCTTGTGCTTGCTTGATGTAACAGTTAGCGCACCAGCTTTCCCCCGCTGGCGCGCTGTTATAACTTTGCCACTTGGTATATTCCTCGCCCCCCCTCCTCTGTTCGCACAATGGTATAGCTATAGAACCCTGACTTGAAGGCAGCCTTAGAATGTTGATGAGGCTGCCACTTCAGAGGGGTTGAACAACGAACAAGACGGTGAGGCGCAAAGATTCTTTTGGCAGGAACACTGCTTGAAAATATATGAAGCTTTCGGTGCTGTTGTCTTTGCGCAATCGATTTGTAGCTCGTCAACTATGCTTCTAAGGGGACTGTCTTCAGGCTGGTGGATAAATTAAGAGAGCAGTGTGCCAGTATCCCCTCTATAATCTCTGCTGTGAATGTTCAAGGGGGTGAGGCGAAGATTAAAACTTTTGAGGCAGCAGTCGTAATTTCATTCAAAACTGTCCCCACTGACGTTTAAGTAATTTGTTGGCGGAGATTGGTCCGTTTCTTTCCCGTGTTATGGAAAGATAAATCTGCATGAAGGTCCACTTTGAGTAAGCATTTTGTGAAGGCTGAAGAGGAGCAGAAGGGCTTTGGCACTTGCCTCCCGTTTTCTCCGTGTGATCGTGGCGTTGGCTGTGACATCTACGTCTGGAAGGGGGCGATGCTGTTGTAGGCTGATCAACAGAATCGGTGCTCAGATACAAGCGGCGAAACCAAAGTAGCCTGCCTCGAGTTTACCGCTCTTCCTGTTTACGTCTAAAACGCAGTGAAAGCTCACCAGGGGGACGGTTTTAATGTATTCTTACGGAGGTCGCTGATCCTTTCATTATTTTCTGGTGGAGTCTGGTGAATTGTGACTCAGTGAGGAGACTTCGAAGTCAGTGTTTCCTGCTCCACATCGGCACATTGGCTGGAAGTACCCGCCCTTGTCTCTTGGGAGGCGTTTCTGAGGAACTTTTCTAGTCACAGAAATAGTACTATACTTTTGTGTGCAGTACATTTCTTAAGAATTCATATTTTGCTGAGTTTTGGAGCCAATTTTTTATTTTTTTTATATTTACTTTGGGTTTGCTTAAAAATGATATGCAAAAATAGTGCTAAAAGAAGGAGCTATACCAGTAGTTCACAAAACACGATCAATCCCCTTATTAATGAGAGAACCTTTAACCCCTTGAGTGCCCGCCCCTTTCCCCGCCCTGTGCCGGCCGTTGCATTAGCGGGCGGGGTGTATGACGAGCTGGTCTCGTCATGGGCACAGCGCTACCGCGGCCCATGACGAGACCAGCTCGTCATGGGCACTCAAGAGGTTAAGGATGGAATTAGAAAAATTGGTTAAACAGGGAGTTATTCAAGAGATTGAGTGTTCAGCGTGGTTGGCACCCATCGTCATTACTAGAGAAAATAATAATATGAAGGTGGTGGCTTTTGCATCAAGAACTTTATCAGCAGCAGAATCCAACTATTCCACAATAGAAAAGGAGGCATTGGCAGTGTTTTGGGCAATCAAACATTTCAGTTTTTATGTGTGGGGTATGCCTTTTGAAGTATTCACAGATCACAAACCTTTAGTCTGCTTGTTTGGCAATAAAGACATGGAGAATATGACACGACAAATTGCAAAATGGGTTCTGGGTTTACAGGGATTTACCTTCAGAATGGGTTTTTTTCCTGGTCAACAAAACAAAGTTGTTGATTTTCTATCTAGGGCACCTCTAGAAAAACATGATGAAGGATGTACTGGCAAGGAGTGTGTTATGGAGGTAAAGATCCCAGCAGTAACGAGAGAGTTATGGGACTTTCACACTGATCAGGATAACATCCTTGGCAAAGTAAAAACTTATGTGATCAAGGGGTGGCCCAACAAGTGCAAAGATCTTCCAGGGGACATTCAACCATTTTGGAATGTGCGTAATGATTTGTCTATTCAAAGGAGGTTGCTACTCAAGTCAGGGAAAATTGTTCCTCCTGAGGGTTTAAGAATCAAAATTATTGATCTTACTCACGAGGCCTACCTGGGTAGTAGTCTGTGTAAGGCAAGATTAAGAGCTGATTATTGGTTCCCGGGAATGGATCAGCTAATGGAAGATAAAGTGAAAGACTGCTATTCCTGTGGTATCAGTCACAAGTCAAGATGTATTAGGCGTTCCCCACTCATACCTGTTGAAATCCCAAGGTCTCCTTGGGACAAGCTAGGATTTGATATCACAGGCCCCATACGTGCTAAAGGACCTCAAGAGTGGTACCTTTTAGTGCTTATTGATTATTTCTCCAATTGGATCTCTTACAAATTTGTGAACATCATCAATACTTATAGATTTCATGATTGAGATGTTTTCTAAGGAGGGTATTCCCTCCACCATTGTCACAGATAATGGGGTTCAGTTTGTTTCAGAGGAGATGAAAGAGTTCCTAAAAGACATGTCTATATCCCATGTGCGCACCCCGTTGTATTGTCCTAAGGCCAATGGGAAGGTTGAGAGGGCAAATCGGATGTTGAAAGAGTGCATACAACTAGCCGTCAAATCGTGGATTTCGATTGAGCCTGCCATTAGAGACATGTTATGGTCATACCACACCACACCTAGCCTCTCAACAGGTCATACCCCCTTTGAATTGTTGAGAGGAAGGAAAGCAGGTTCAAAGTTGTCTCCAAATTGGTTGTGTCCCAATGAGAAGGTGGTGGTTAACCCGGAAGAATTCATGGAAAAAAATGATTCCAGACAAAAAAAGTACAAGGAGTGGTATGACAGGAAATGGGGTGCAAAGGAGAGGTCTCTCAGTCAGGGGCAAAGTGTGTATATCAGGAAACCTGAGAGCTTAGGTAGTAAAGGTGGAAAATACTATGCCCCAGAGAAAATAAAGGAGGTAAAAAGAAATGTGGTAATTCTGGAAGATGGGAAAAAATGGAGTATGGATCGGGTGGCCATAGATGTGTTGGAAGGGGGCCACAGGGCGGACAACAAGACTCACGGGCAAAGCTCCAGGTCTGGGGAAGCTCAAATGAGAAGAGGGTGGCGATAAAGAAATGCTCTGAATTGGCATAAAGATTTCAGTATGGTGTGACATGTTATATGCTGTGTAACTTTTTCTTGGGAACATTTGCTAAGAGGACTTATGCCTTGTGCTTTCTCTTTTTCCATTCCACCCTACACCTTTTGTTGTATTTTCCTCCTTTGTGTTTTTAGGGGAGGAAGATGTGTTATAACTTTGCCACTTGGTATATTCCTCGCCCCCCCTCCTCTGTTCGCACAATGGTATAGCTATAGAACCCTGACTTGAAGGCAGCCTTAGAATGTTGATGAGGCTTCCACTTCAGAGGGGTTGACCTGGCTTCTCTAGAAAGCTGAGGATGCAGCTACTTTTCTTATGAATAAAGAAGTTTCACTCTTACCTGCGTTGGTTCTTCACTTCACGCACGTTCACCGATCCCTCTTCCTGCGCTCATGCCGGCCGGCATGAGCACGTGTATAAATAAAGTAGGCGAAGCTGCGCAGTCAGTCCACGAGTAACTAACACTGTCTGTCCGTGTCTTTCTACAGCACGCTGCGAAGCCCGCTAGCGCGCAGCACACCGCGGGAGGATGCTCCCCGCTACACAACACTTACAGCAGTTTTAATATCTTACAGTTTCTTGTTGCTCAGGTAGGTGTAATTTATATTATTTATATATGTTTCCCTTGTCTATATTGCGTGATTTTGCTCGTAAGATAGTGCCACTCATAATCTTTGAATGTCACTCATGATTACACTGAAGTTATGAAAATGTCACACATAAGCAGTCTGAAACCTTGGCAGCTATTTTAGCTGTCTGCTAAGCGTGCTCATTGAAACTTGGCGCTATAAAAAAATGCACAATTCTACTATAAAATGTGACATTCGTGCACAGGCCATAGCTTGAGGGGAAGTGCTTGTGGAGATTGGGACTGGCCCGACGTCAGACCCGCACTGCATCTCTGCTGGCTAACACTAGCTAGTGTCTGCTGTGGCTAGGTCCGGCCTCAGACTCTGAAACTCGTGCGCTGGGCCCCGTGCGTGCAGATTTCGTCTCTGCTGTGTTTATCATGGCACGAGCCCCGGATTGATACAGGGGTGCTCCTGTCAGCTGACAGCTCATGTGAGAATGAAGTGCTCTCAACAGGATGGCTACTCCTGTCCACTCCGCCAGCCCTCACGGATCTTCGGCAGGCACTTCACCTCTAGCCACTCAACGAAAGTGCAGGCTAAACTGCAGCAGGATCTTTTCATAACAAATGCATGCCACGGCCACAATTGCTCTGCCACTGACAGAATTCTTAATCATTCCACCTCCATAACCTCCTTTCTCTGGTGGCTGTGTCAGACACGGTGACCCTGACAACGGGCGCCGTGTCTCAAGGCGTAGGGCACAACTCTGGACACAGCGTGCCACACCATGCCCTCTCACCCTAACCACACTCTACATCTGCAAACGGGTCAGCAACATCTGTGTCACTGTGCCAGCCGACCCTCACTGGAATGGTAACTGACTCCTGTCTCCAGCACATCACGCTGTCAGAGCACCTGTCTGCAGTGAGTGACCCCACAGACCCCAGCTGCAGCGACCAGGCTGAGGTGCAGGAATTTACCCAGCACTCAGTGACTCCGTAGGTAAGTGAAAGATAACTTGGGGGCATATTATCAAGCCAGGCGATAAAATTGTCGCCGCTTTAGCGGCAGAAAACTGCCGCTAAAGCGGCGATAATGGGCTTGATAATATGCTCTATGGAATTCCAATTGAAGCCCATGTTAGATATGAAGGACATCTAACATGGGTTTCAATTGGAATTCCATAGAGCATATTATCAAGCCCATTATCGCCGTTTTAGCTGCAGTTTTCTGCCGCTAAAGCGGCGATAATTTTATCGCCTGGCTTGATAATATGCCCCATAGTGATGAATCATGTTCCTGCTGGAAAGAAATCAGACATGTCTCGTGTAACTTTAGACTCACCAGTAGCACAGATGGTTAACACATGCCTGTAGCAAAGAAGGTGTATTCTGTATATCACAGAACAGTATTTTATGTGGGTAGCTCAATGGGCAATGTTTTTGTCACAGACATCCTAATCTACAAAGTGACCTAAAAACTGTCATCAAAGACATCAGCTGCATGCAAAGTGCACAGTATGAACAGAATCGTCATGACTGAACTGGCCCGTATCATGGTGGCGCTCACTCTGTCCAGTGCCAAAGTATTTATCTCCTAATTTTATTTAAGTTACTCAGAAGAGACTAACGACACCTGGCATGTATTCAATGATGCAAA
The DNA here is from genome assembly GCF_964204655.1 of Triturus cristatus. NCBI lineage: Eukaryota > Metazoa > Chordata > Amphibia > Caudata > Salamandridae > Triturus > Triturus cristatus. The sequence continues at coordinate 502,928,341 of NC_140592.1, read as the reverse complement.
AACTGAGAGGACATTCACAGAAGTAGGATTTCAAAAGTTGGTAATTTTCACATGTAGGCTGATACCTATGTTTGTGTAAAGATCCGACTCAATCCTCAGATAATTCTAGGAGTAAGCTTTTTCAGGATTGCACACATTCATTTACACTTCACCACATGCACGTGTTCATTTCTAGGCCTGGGCAAAAATTTCGTTCCGTTCGCGGAAATTGCGATAATTTGACATTTTCGCGTCCCGCCTTACCTGAATCCCTGCGTTTGCCGACAAGTTTTCTTGATCCGGTCGCGTTCTCCATGAGATGTTGGATTGTTTTTAGCCATTTGCGCTGTCTCGCGACAGTTCGCGCCCGCAGTGACGTCATGCGTCGCGCGATCACGTCTTTCTTCTCGCGATCATGCAAGGCGAGACAACTCAAAACAAGATGGCCACGCCCGCGAGCAACCACATGGGTACGTTGGCGACCCGCAACCATGCAGAAAATCTCGCGAACATGCGGGAAAAAAAATTTCGCATCTTCGCGATATTTCCGCTTGTTTGTGATAATTTTAAACATTTTCGCGATAATTTGCGAAAGTGGATTTTGCAAATTCCGCCCACCCCTATTCATTTCCACATAAAAAAGTGCATTTTATCTTCGTAACTCTCTTTTTCTCCACAGGAATATTTTGTCCTGCCGAGTAAACCCTTATCTAAATTCCCTTGTATTTTAAGCCTTGCCATTTCCCAAACACACCCGAAAATAAATGTAATTATGCTCTTAACAGGATTAAACCAAGTACGATGTTATAATTAGAAAACGACCTTAAAACAATTCTGAATATTGCCCAAAATGCAAATTTGACAGTTTTCACCCTCTTTTACGGAAACGCCCACTTTAAAATGCACGCTAGCTCACCCAAAGAGCACAGTTGTTCAAATACACATTCCAACAACTGGCATACTTTGTTTGTGAGTAAATCACTCACTTTTGAGTCTTAGAATCATGAATTGCATTTTAATTTTGTAAAGGCCTGTTATGATCACAACTATATTGCACCTAGTTGAGAAAATGCCTTTGTGAATCGGGTCTGAGATGTTTGGAACGATTCCACTCAAATCCTGACTAGAGAAAACTCGAGCCAGTCTCAAGCATGAAGAAGCCTGGGCATGGCTCAGCTCGAAGTTGTGCTGTAACCTCGAGCTCATAACAAGCCGAGCTTTCTTGTGGCTTCAGCCTGCCCCTCTCCCTACACACTCATGCACAGAAGTAAAAACAAAGAATTAACGTTTGGGGTAAAAAAGGAGTGACAAATAGATACCCATTTAGGGGCCGATTCCGATCCGTTAAAAATATTCCCCGTACGAATCGTATCCGGATTTTTTTCCGTACGAATCGTACAAGTCCCGTACAAACTGGCAAGTATGATTGGTATGTTAAAAAATCCATATGAATCGCACTGGGAAAATTCCCCGACACGTCCTCGGGTCGGAAACAGTGTCCGACACGTCCCCGGACAGTTTTACGTACGAATCGGTAAACTGAAGTCCGAGCGCGCAAGTACGATCCGTCCCGTCTGTCCGAATGCACAACCGTATGGAAAAAACACCGTACGGAGTGAACTCCCATGGCAACCATGGAGATGTCCAAAGATGTGCCTGCATATGCGCCGAGCACCCCCCCAGCCCACCCCCCCACGTACGTGCCGTACCCCCAGCCCCACCCCCGTAGGTACGGAGCGTACCCCCACCCCACCCCCGTAGGTACGGAGCGTTGCCCCACACCCCCGTAGGTACGGAGCGTACCACCACCCCCGTAGGTACGGCACGTACCACCACCCCCGTAGGTATGGCGCGTACCACCACCCCCGTAGGTACGGAGCGTACCCCCACCCCCATAGGTACGGCGCGTACCACTACCCCCGTAGGTACGGCACGTACCACCACCCCCGTAGGTACGGCACGTACCCCCACCCCCGTAGGTACGGCGCATACCCCGACCCCCGTAGGTACGGCGCGTAACCACACCCCCGTAGGTGTGGTTAGCGCCGTACCTACGGGGGTGGGGTGGGGGTACGCTCCTAAGTGTCTGATTTGTACTTAATGAAATCAGAACAGCCACATAAATTCCGGCATCCCCAATTAACCAAATTGTGTGATCTTCAGCAAATATTGCATTTTACCAATCCTCCTGTTTCTTCACTATCGCATATGAAAGCACACAAGTTCATAATTCCAGTTGCACAAAAACCCTTTGTTTTAATTTCACTGACTATAATATTGCTCTGTCTATAAGAATCTGGGCCATTTAGAAGGTTCATGTGACAATTGTCTTGCCTCCTAGTTGACTAATGGTACTCTCGCCAGCATGGGGGCAGGGCAGAATGTTTCTACGTTCTTGTTTAAAAACTATCACTTTTAATAAGTACTTCGCTATACAGCACTAAAATATGACATATTATTATTAAAGCTTTCACATGTTAAAGAAACGCACTTTTAAAAAAAATACTTCATCCTACTTGATGTTATGCACTTTGTTGTATGATTTACATGGCCAGAGCTTGGCTCGTACACAAGCTGTAAGAGACAAGCAAGACCCATGGCTCTGTTCACCATGTAGTATGCTGGCTCGCCCACTTCTACAACCTGAAGCCTCAAACATGACAATTGTAAATGCACAGGGCTAGTAACCGATTCCAAGTAGGTCGTAATAGGGGGTGTAATTTATTATTGCCCATCTGTGCAGCGACTACAAAGATTGAGGTCATAGAGCTCTGTTTATTCCACCCCGAGCCGCCCAGCTTGCGGTGCACTCAGCACGCACCAACAAATTGCAAAGGATATTCATGCGAGCTCTCACTGCAGCCATTCCTCCAATTCTTCAATTCTGAGCTTGAGTAACTTGCTTTTCAGGATGCTTTAACTTAACACTGGTCACTTCAGAGGATCCATATTATGTATCATGGTGTATTTCCACAGCTACAAGCAGCCAATGCGTCCAGCTGTCTTGTGATCTTCACAACCTTTGGCGTTAATCTGCTTCTCAAACACCCTAACAAGCAGCTCGTCCATGGATCAAAACTGTACAGTGTCTTCCAAGACTACAGCAGGCCATGAGCGCAAGTTAGTGTCACTGTCTGCAATTTTTTATTTTTTGGAAAGTGTATCCTACCCTTCACTGCGTGTTTTGGTTTTAAGTTGGCCAAATTGCTGTGTTCTGCACCTGTACTGTGAATGTTTGACGAGTCACAATTCTGACTATGCTCTGAAATCTCTCGGAAAATGCTGCCTCCATCTACAGAAGTTGTAGCATTGCCATTTCAAACTACTACTTTAAACTGGAAAACTCCACTCCTCGTGACTCCAACTCCATTCTACCCCTTTACTACAATTTATGGTCTGAAGGTGAAATTATAAAAAAATTGTGGCTGCTATGTTCCACTTAACACTTCATCTAGGGACCAGCAGTGGAATTGCAGGCTTTGAAGCAGCTTTCAGAAGGGACATCTATTGGTGCATTAGTACCATTGAAGCCTCTTTGAAGGGACATCTTCGTACACTGAGCATGCTTCGTTTGCTCCTGCATGTTAAGCAATACTCCATCTGCAGTGCACCTCCTGATCAGTGGGTATGCGCAGAAGTTATACATAATGTGCTGCATAGCTAAACACTTAAAAGGTCCCAAAGCTAAAACATAGATAAAAGACATTATCATTTACAATGCCAATAGCTATAACACTCCCAAAGGTGAGACCTATTGCATTGCAAATGCTTGTTTATATTATTTGAAGGTAAAGGTACCCTATTGTAATCCACAGTCGTAGAACAAACCTTTCTCTGATGAAGGTGTCTTCAACAATTTTTCAACGAGGCATGACATGATGTATTGTTCCATTACCTCAAAAGGAGAGACCCAAAATACAGTCTCTGTTGACTCAAAAAAAAAAGCCTCAATACTGTCACTAACGCAGGAGATACATGCCACAGTGTCTTACACTGAAGAACAATCATCAAGTTTCGCTAATACACGGAAGGCATCTTACAATACCGTTCAAACGATCTGATAACGACAAACTTGAATACAACACCCAAAAGACTTGGATGTATGTATAAACCGTCAGGGGTCATTGAATGTAGATATTTGTATCTCATCTGGAATCTAGTGCTTGCACAATAAAAGAGTCAGAAATGGAAGTCAGGGAAAATCGGGTTACTCAATTGCTGTGGCATAACATTTTTGCCAGAATGTCTCAATCTAACTAAAAATGGAGCGTTCAGAAAGAAAATTACAAAGACCGGAGGTGCAGTCTTAAAATGACCTTTCGAACTCTGTTCGAATCACTAACATGTCTACAAACATGTTAACGTGCACTACAACCACAAAGATCTATGATCACATTCAGATCCACAAACCAATACTAAAATGTCATACCACTGTGCACAAAACGGTCATATTAATGCTGCAAGCTAAGGATGCCCTTCTTTGCATTCTTAAAAAACCCGTCCATGCACAACAATAAAGATTAGACCCATGATGCGGTCCTGTAATTAAAAAGACAGGCTATTTAAACTTTGAATCTTAATGGCCCTCAAGAGAGATCAAGTCTTTCTCATTAATGTTCTTAGCAGCAAAGGTTCCCCTTCAACACTTCCGACATAAAGACAGGAATGAGAATGCTTGTAGTACACAGGCTGAAATACTTTGTATCCTTGCACCACAAGCAACCAACCGGGAAATGCTCGCTCCCATAAATGTAGTATTAGGCAGTGAAAGGCATTAGCCTCGCACAATTGACAAGACACTATGGGGTATATTCACAAGAACGTGTGATAACTACCGCAAGAGTAGCTTAACGCAACTCTCACCATCACAGCCTATCGCGGGACAATTAGGCTGTGTCAACCAAGTATTCACAACGCGGCGGTAGCATGCGACAGCCACCAGATAACGCGTCAAATGTCAGCGTTAAAATCAACGCCACGACGCAAAAATGCAAAACGTGAGCGCGAAAAATCATGCGATGAGGCCAATCGCAGTACAAAAATTAGCGAAAGTCAGCCACAGGCCTGCAAATCCCACGCGTCTGGCAGGAAAATGCACTATAAAAGAAAGAAAAAAAAACACCAAAACCAATTCAAACTGCGTAGCACCATGGATGCACTAGCACCAAGTGCAGAGGACAAGCCAAACTCCACAAGCCCCGCGGAGGACCAGCATGGAACCCCGTGTTCGGGGAAGGGCAAGGAGAAGAGGAAGAGGAAGAGGAAGACGGGGTTCAGTCAGCAGGAAGAACGGATCATCGCCACAGAGGTGATAGAACACTATCAACAACTGTTCATCACCTCCACTGCGGCACTGGCAACCCAAACGGAAATATGGCAGTCCATCGTCACCAACGTCAATGCCGTCAGAGTGTCGAGGAGGTCAATGGAGGAGGTCAAGAGACGCTGGCATAAAGTGCACAGCCAAACAAAGTAGAAACTCGCCGCCAACAGGAAGGCAGCAACGGTGACTGGAGGTGGGAGTCCTGCGACACAAGAGGAGCTGGATGAGCTGGAGGAAATGGTGGCTACAGTCAGCAGTGTGGAGACGGTGGCAGGATTTGGGGGTCTGGACACAGCTCGATATGACCTGACCCAACAGCGACAGGATGAGGTATGACCAGGGACTGGGGGATGGGGGGTGATAGGCACAATGGCACAAATGCACAATTATGTGTAGGACACTGCACACCCACAATGATCATGGAACATGTCCCTGATAGCCTTGGCACACTGCAGCACACATAGAAACACCAAGTAGGCCCCCGTCCACAATGTACATAAAGGGGCCCCCCTCCCTATCACCAATATCACAACCTACCAATGCACATGTGCTGAATCCAGCAAAGCAGCGGCTCTGTTAGCCACACTGACTATGCAAGTGACACTGCATGCCCGAGAGCATGGCAGCAGCCAAAAAACATGACATGGCCCATAAATCGAAATGGAGCTGGCCCAGTGCAGATCACATCCATAAAGGAGCAGGCCACACTCTAACATAGCCACGTGCATCCACAACCCATTTCATACAATACACGCAGCAGACGAACAATGCACCAGGCCACAAAATCTGTCAGAGAGCACATATGACCCAAGTCAAAAACAATTCAGACCCCGAAAAGCACAAAATTCAAAGGCACCCTGCCTCAAAGGGAGAAGGGAACACGAAATCAGAGCTGCAGGGGCAACTCTCCCACAAAGTAGCACACACACATAGCAATCACAGAACATCAGCAATGAAGGCAATGTGGTACAAAGTGCAACACCAACACCACAGGACAGAGCTCTCAACAGGTTCCGCTTGTGCGTATTAACTGTCCACTCACATCTGGCATTTCCTGACACTGTGTGATGATAATGTACGGGTACTACCACACATCCGTCAGGTAGTCGAAAAACACACTGACTGCTATCAAATAGCCAGCTCCACCAAAACAATCACAATGTACATTGGCATGCAATCTGAATGTAAACATCTGCAAATCTTCAACATACATGTGAAAATCTGTTAACCTGCATCTCCCCTTTACATTGCAGAGGGACAAATAACATCTCCTGCAGAGCACACCACACTTCTCATCATTGATGATGAAGAGGACAACCTGCACATATGTCAAGACACCCTCCAATGGATAATGGACAGCCTCCGCACCCCATCCCCAGGAGCAGGGCAGGCCAGCTGCCTCGAGATGACCCCACCACCTGCACAGACCACATAACAGGAAACACACACCACCAAGGCTGTCTCCCAGGACCCCCCTGACCAAGACATGGAATTCCAACAGCATGTGTGGGGTTGCCAGGTGGAGTTGGCTGATCAGCTGTGGGTGGGTTTCGAGCTCGTGGCAGCCAAACTCGATGCCATACGTGGGTGTCTGAGTCCCATCAGGGACCACGCACAGTCCCTATCTGATACCCCCTGTACGCACCATGCTCCACCACAGACCTTGGCTGACCTCGCTGGGGCCATTAATCGGGTACAAGAACTGTCTGGTCATACAGGCACCAGCGATGACAGCACAGAGTTGGCACAGATGCTGAGGTCAATGGAGACCATGGAGCAGATGCAGGCTGGAAGTATGGCTGCCACGGCTGGACACCAGCGAGTAGTAGCTGGGAACTTCAATGCCCTGCAGTTCATCATCTTGCCATTGCTGCCACTGAGCCTGTCCCACATGACTGCAGCGGGAACATCAACACACACAGCTCCTACCCCTGATGTGTCAGTGGCACACAAAGATGCAGCCCCATCACCTTTGCAGTCTGATGTGTCAGTGGCACACAGTGATTCAGCCATTATCCCGCCACACACACCGGACACAGCGGACACAGAACCAGTATCAGGGGAGTAAGATGGGGATGGTAATTACTGTGTGAGGAAGGAGGCAGTAGCATCCATCACCGCCATATGGTCTGTCCCTGCCTGGTTCTGACGTATGCATCATGCCCTGGGACAATACCTTCCACTGACCCCCGGAACACCCTGCAACATTCACCCGGACTGGATGCAGGGACAATGATTGTACATGAAGGTACACCCTGGTAACTGACATCTCTGTGCATGTGTATCCCTGAGACACATGGCCAATTGGATGACTGTGAAGGTGAGTACTAGCTATGTCCCCATTGCACATCAACAACAATCTCACAACCCCCCAACGTAGGCACACGTCCATGTATTGAATAGGGCTGTGTGTAGGAATGACCAAATTGGTAGCAGGCCAGAAGTGGTGTCCTACATCACATGTGACAACCGAACTTCATGTCGCATACCTACCCACACACATCTGTGTGGACACGTCCTGCTACAATTCATAACATTGCTCCACATGGTCTGAGTTTGGTCACCATACTCACATTGCTTGAGTCACCTAAATGCACAGGTCGGCCAGCAACTATTCCAAAACAATGTCTTGCTCACAGAGGTGGAGCTTGCAAAAGGGAGCCACTCATTGTACATGTGTCAGTCAGTTCCTCCCTGTGTAGGGACAATGATCATTGTGGCACACAAGTGGACAATCTAATCAACACTCATCACAGTTAGACACGCATGGAGTTGCATAGACTTTATTGGCATGTGCGTGTCAGTACGGACGAGACAACGGCCACGACAGGCAGGGACATGCTTAAGACACTTACACGCAGCATGGGAACATGTCGAGGTTCAGAAAATGGTGAGGCAAAAATGGACAACAATCATCACGGATGGCAACGGTCTCAGCCCACCTTGCCGTGCTGGACGAGTCATGTGTTGTTTGGCGTCTGCCCATTGCCTCGTGTGAGGGGACACGACTCACTGACCATGGGATCTGCATAGTGCTCTGCCACCAAAGTGCGCCGATTGTCTGCTCTGCTGACAGTGATCAGGTGAAAGGGTCAGACAGGTTCACATGTCACGCTACATTGCCATGTGTGTACTCTCCCCCCAGCAGTGTGTCCAAATTGGTAACGTTGCCAAACAATGCTGTGTTGCTCCAACCATGGACCTGCATCACCTTGCACAGGTGTGTGTACGCACGCGTAGTTCCAACCACATGCATCCAGAGTCCTGACAAAGGCAGACATGACCTCTGTTGTGGTGAGATATGTGAGCATTTCCCATGATGCAACAAGTTGTTGGCACCTGTGCTGTGGGTAACAATCCGATGTGGCTGCAGGAACATAGTTACTCGTCCATGAATGCCCATGCAGCTTCATGTGCAATGTGCTACAATAGTACGTCGTTGTCGTGTTCAAGGAACACCATAGTGAGACGATCCATTAACTGGTCCAGGCAGGTGTACTCAGCCCACGCCGTTTCACCAATCCGCAACACAGCCCAATAGGGGAGCACCTCGATGTGGTCACTGCACAAGAGGAATTGTGCAATCTCCCATGCACAACTGCCAATACATACGCAGTATGTCAAGGCATCCCATGCACAGCTGTCTCGGTTACACTCCTGTACGTGATCCAACAGGGGGCGCAAACACAAGTCATAGTCCAATTCATCTACGGTTGGGTAGGATAGGCAGACATCTATGGCACACTCAAATATGCATGTTTGGCAGTGGAACCAGGGCTGGATGCAGGTGACGTAGGCATGGTGGAAGCTCAGCCGGTAACTGATCCGCAGCACTGCCACTGGCAGTGCGCCCAGTAAATGCAGCATACGTGCACAGTACTGTTCCACGTGACGGGGGTTGTGCATGTGCCCGGGATGGCCTGCCATTGCATTGATGCATCTTGTGGAACCGGCACTCTTCTGAACTGCGGCAGTTGTGTGGAGGATATGCCACAGCTCTGAGCAATGATTCAAATGTGTGTGCAACGTTGGGGAGAATGGGTTGCTGTTTCCGTGAGTGTCAAGGGCATCCCATGTGGGGGTACCTCAGGCAGGGGCTTCTGTGTGTTGTGTGTGGATAAGTTGGATAGTTCATTTGCTCAATGCGTGGTGTGGGAGTCGTCCGTATCTGCCATGGCATCTCTCTCAGGGTTTTCCAGACACTTTCAGGACCAAGGTCAGAGGTGCAGGTGTCCTCCCGCTTTCTGCATTGGAACAAAGGAGCTTTCATCCCTAATGTTTGTCTGACTAGTACTTGTGTTTTTGGAATGTGATGTGGCTTTGGCGCTGAGATTGAGACAAGGCCTTGGGCTCATGGTGTACCGATAGCGATACACACACACATGTTGGCATGTGGAGCCAGGTGCCTGAGAGGCCTTGCACTGCTTGTGCAATCTCACTCCATCTCTCTTCCTCGCTCTCTCCCTCTCTTTCCTTTGTTGGGCGCATGGCACACCTTATTCTCTTGGATTTTGTCTTCCAGGCAGTGTCCTACAGATTGTACAGTGAGGACCCGCTAGGACTCATCCGAATGGTTGTTTTGGCTTTTGTTTGAATGGTGTTTTGTGTTGCTGATTGCATTGCTGTATGACTGAGTCTCCATTTTCTGGTCGCGCATGTATATTGATTTTCCTGCTTGTGCGACAACAGGGAAAACATGTTGTTTTGGGATTCGTAGTGTTGGTGTGCAGTTTCTTTGTCAGGGGTTGGAGGGGGGCCCGGGGGGGTTGCGGGCCTGGGTGTGGTGTCGGTGGGTGTTGTGGCCCTCTTGGATGTCCGTGCTGCATGGGCAGTTGCTCAGGGGCATCTGTTGTTCTTCATGTGTGGCTATGGGCTGTGCTCCCTTGTCTGGTGCAGGTTGTGGTCCGACTTTGCACCAGGTCAGAGCAGGTGTTAATTTCCTGGTGCTAACGCGCCTTATCGCATGTTTTGTGTTCTTATCGCAGATCTGGCTGGTCGTTGAGGATGTTGAGGTGTGATGTTGTTGCTGCCTTTTGCTCGGGAACGCCTACTCTGCATCTCATTAGCGATAGTTGCCGGGGTCATTCATGGCGATGTTTGTTGCGGATGCTAACGCCGGAAAAGTGGTGCTGTAGGCTGTTTGCACCGGCTTGTGAATGGGGCGGTAAATTTATCACGATTTTGGCTGCGCTAAAGTGCCGTTAACTCGGATAGCTCCTTGAGAATATGGCCCTATGTTGTACTTTTGTCCGAAGGCATTAGCCTTGCACAATTCAGCCCACAGGGAACCCTTGTTGCAACCCTGTACTGGATTATAAAGACTATGCTGTTTAATTCTGAAAATAATTTGTAGTGGAAAAATGAAAAAAGAACTCAAGAGTCATCAAAGGTCTAAAAACGACTTCGCAAGTGAAACAGTACAAAAAAGGAGCGATTCCAGAAGCCAACCTCCAATATTAGGTTAAAACAATCCTTATATTATTTAGCAGTGTCATACATTGCTATATGTTTTTATTCAAAACGATCAACCCATTATATTGTATTCTTGCCTTCAAATGTGATGAGAAAGCTAGCATGTCCCTTTTTGTGGTAAGTGCAAAATAAGAAGGATACACATCACAAACTCACTAATTTACATAAGGATGAGTCAAGTCGAAGGATTCGAAAAGAAGCATAGTAAGAGATGAGAGCTACCGAAGTCTAGCATCTCGATTATGTAACATCGCCATCAGCTGCTTAACAATGCGAGAATGGAGGTAGAGCCTCTGTATTTGTTCTTTGTCTTTAGCTAAGTTACTAAGTAAGAGTGGGCTAGAAAGGACTAATTTCGAAAAAGATGTTTTGTCTAATGGAATAATTCATGTCCCATTGGTGTTTGGATTCAAAAGTCCAAGAATCTAAAACACTCCAGACATGAAGAGCGGTGCCCACACACTTTTACTAATGTATTATAATGAACACATCAACTCCATCAATTAAAAAAAAAAACCACAACCAAAGCAAAGTCGGCCTTATGTTAAAGTATAGTGGGAAAGAAATGTATGATGGGATAAACCCAAGAACTTAAATATCAGGGGAGTGGGCAAATTCATTACTAAACTGTTGACATTAGGCCATGTTGTATTTACCCCACACATATGTGGATACTTAGGTGAAGTAGTGAATAACAGAATGAAATAGTAGGGACAGTTTGAATGAAAATAACATCCAAAAATTATAGTTAAATCTTCAGCAATTACTTCATATTATAGCATAAACATACAACAATCCGGTTAACTGCGTGTAAATAGTTCACTGTCAATATAACATCTAAAATTAATACACTGCAGTGTGTGTATCCATCTTTTTTCAATATGTCTTAATAATAATTTAAGTTCTGTATGTCCACTTCGACCGTGTGATTGGATATGTGGCATTACTGGCAGCTTAATGTTGGATAAGTCTTATGTTTCTTGTGATGCCCAAAAGTGCTTGCCCTTAGGGTAGCTATTGTTCTTATTGCATAGAGCACAAAAATGCTCCTTCCGTCTATGGTTTAGGGCTTTTGAGGAGAAAGTACTAAATCCAGAGATGAGAGTTGGCTGTCATTATCTACCTTGTCACTAGCAGACTATAGAAATGGTCTGCATTTCTGGTCAAAGCTCTTCATATTTTCGAAATCTCAAAGGTTCCACAACACTTCTGCAAGGCAGTTACTTCACCATTGCCCTTGTGAACAAATCACACCAGTGCTCAAGGCACTTCATTGGCTCCAGATAGCCATATATTCTATCTTTGAAGAACTCTTCTTCAAGCACTGGGCTATCCATGGTAAAAACGTGTTGCTCATCCAGGCTAAATTCCAAAGGTACTCGCAAAACAGACTTTTACCTCACACATACATCCATTCCTACAGTAAATAGAGTGGATCACATACATAATATCAGAATCAACAATATCGTGTAACAGAAAAATTGTATATTGATTTTCTATCCATCCTTATAATGGTAAGTACAAAAATATTGGAAAAAAATATTGTTTCACACTAATATCGTTAAAAACATACAGAAATATTGTTTTTCATATATATATATATATATATATATATATATATATATATATATATATAGGTATATATATGTATATATATATATATATATATATATATATATATATCCTCCACAAAGGTTCCTTTTTGCCGGTTGTTCTCAGCGCTCTTCGTGGGTGCGTTGCCCCGCGGTTGAACCATACCGCTATTAATTTGCACAACAATCCTCCTGGAATGGAGGAAAAACGGGCCGCACTCCCAAAGTATCAGTTGCAAACGTTTTATTTCTTTACATCAGGGCCGCAGCAGAGCTAGATCTACGCGTTTCGATGCCGCCTGGCAGGCGGCATCGAAACGCGTAGATCTAGCTCTGCTACGGCCCTGATGTAAAGAAATAAAATGTTTGCAACTGATACTTTGGGAGTGCGGCCCATTTTTCCTCCATTCCAGGAGGATTGTTGTGCAAAATATATATATATATAAATATATAATATATATATATGTATATTACCTACTGGCGATCGCTAGTAGGTAGATATAGTTAGGACCTATTTTCCATAGGAAATCCACAACATTCTATTTGGAATAACTTTGGAGCCGATTGACGAATCTTCGCGAAATGTTCCAAACTTTTGGCCAGCTCCGGTTTGCTCCTATCCTGAAAGTTTCACGTTGATTCGTCAAGCGGGGCCCGAGAAAAAAGGGGGGTCCCAAAACGCTTTTTCCACATGCAATTTCCCATAGGACCTTTAGCCGCAGCTACAGCCCGAACTGCTGAACAGAATTACACCAAATTTGGCAAAGAGGTAGCCCTTAGTTCAGACTCGTGCTTTTTGCTTAAATGGTGTAAATCCGTTCAGTAGTTCCTGAGAAAATGACATTTAAAAGTACATATATCTATGGCCTCGGAGGATTCGCGCACCCTATGCGCACCCACTGCGCACCCTGCCGTGCACGAGCTGTATTCTAATTGGCTGTCAACACTCCAAATCAGGAAGTGTTGGCAGCCATCTTGTGCCTCGGTAGATCCGAGGCACAAGAAACCTAAAAAACAAACACGAAAAATGCAAAAAGGGGGCAGGGTTGAAACACCCTGACCCCCTAGGCCTGCTCAGGGGGTCCCACAAGGACCCCCAGGGCCAAAAAAAGCATTTAACAAAAAAAAAATCACGAATTTCGGCCGAAAAAAATAATAATTCAGCGCCGGCTCCCACGCTGAATATGCTAATTTGCCCCCAGGTGGCCAAATCCCGGGGGCATATTGAAAAATTAAGTGTGGGGGGTCCCAATCCCCCCACACTGCCCCAGGGACCGCCACCCCCTGGGGCTCTAATCTAATATCTAATAAAAACACCACTTCATCTATTCATATAGATAATAACTCATACTTACTGTGTTATAAAAACACTATTACAAGTATACAGTTATCCATACAGTCACTGATACAATCACTGAGTCTTATGTATACTTATTTATATACAACAACTGCCACATACACTGGCTTTTATTTTTCTAGTTTGTTGGACATGTACCATTGAGACATATATTTGCTTATCGCCACACCCAGAAAGATATTCACTCACCCAAACAACTGTTATAACATGTAGTTTTAACTTCAGATACCTACTGAATCAACTATTCACACATCTTTGGGCAGTCACACACCCCCCTCCGAACCACACACACATTCACTCTCCCATACAAATACTCAGTTAACTAATCAATAAATAATATAGACTTTCACGTAGCTAGCAACCAACTTGTGCAGCAGTTTACACAACAACTGACAAAGTGATACAGATATTCACACAGTTTAGTCACTATCCAATATATTTAGTGAGACACTATAAATTAGTCAAGTAAACAGTCAATCACACTGCTACGAAATCCTCCATCCATATATTTATATTTATATATCGGCTCATTCTTCAATGCAAATTGCTATATATATTATACATATTTAAATAATGAACCAAACCACATTCACTGGATGATGTCATCCGTGATGTCATCAGTGATGTCATTTGAGATGTCATCAGTGATGTCACTGACCATGTCATGAATGATGTAATATGTGACATCATCAGCAGTGGATTGCGGGCGCGCGAGATGTAGTTAGTACAACTAACTATATCGGAGGAATTTCAATGGTTTTGTTCGAGTGAAATGTCCAGCTAACTATAACAGCCCTAAAACCTATTGTTTTTTCAGTGAATTTCTAAGGTTTTTAAATGCTAATTCCTAACTATATCAGGCCTGAAACCTATGATTTTTTTAGTGAATATATATATATCTACATAGTTTAAAGTAATAAATCTTAAATATTTTAATAAATACCATTAACATAATGTTAATTAACCCCTTCGCTGCTAGGCCTTTTCCCCTCCTGTGCTAAGCCTTTTTTTGGGCTATTTGGGGTAGTGCGCGCTTAGGCCTCTGTAACTTTTTGACCACATTAGGTATCCACGCCAAATTTGCGTCCTTTTCTTCCAACATCTTGGGGATTCTAAAGGTACCCAGGGTTTGTGGATTCTCCTAGAGGGTTCCCAGAAATTAGTCAAAATACAGCAACATTTTTTTTTTTGTGAAAAATGGGAAAAACGGGCTGCAAATGAAAGCTTCTGGGTTTTTCTCTGCAAATGGTATCAAAAAAGGGTTTGTGGGGCTGAAATCACCATTTCTCCAGCTTTTAGGGAATGACAGAATTTTGTTAGAAAACCAACATTTTTTACACAGTTTTGGCATTTTTCTGGGACATACCCTATTTTTGCTATTTTTTGTGCTTTCAACCTCCTTCCAGTTAACGGTAGAAATGGGTACAAAAACAATAATGGATCCTGGAAAGCTATACATTTTTGAAAAGTAGACAAAATTCTGAATTCATCAAGGGGTCATTTGTGTAGATCCATCAAGGTTTCTTTATAGAAATTTACAGGTAAATATAGGAAAAGTTAAAAATTTGTTGAAAAAAGCAGCCTTTTGAGTCAACGTTTTCACCTGTAACTTCTTCGAATTATGACATCTCTTTGAAAGCAATGTACCGTTACATCCGGTAGACCTTCCTGGTTGTGGGGACATATAGGACTTGTAGGTTCACCAAGAGCCCAACGAACCCAGAGTAGAAAACTGAGCAGCATTTTGTAATGTTTTTTTTTTTTGTTCCGGGTATATAGCAATTATTGTGGGAAAATGTATACATGGAAAAATCGGTATGAAAGTCACCTATGTATTTCTGAAATGGGAACAAATTACAGAGTTTAGAAACAGTGCATATTTGCACATTTTCGAAATTGGGAATACTCATATTTGCATGACAATTATTGGTCATTTTTCAAAATGACTTTTTTTTTACACAATGTCTTTCATTTGGAAGGGAGAAATGCATCAAAAATCAATAGGTAATAACAGTTGCTTTGCAAATTTGAACTACCCTAAGTCTCCCGATAAAAATGGTACCTCACTTGTGTGGGTAGGCATAGTGCCCACGACAGGAAGTGGCTCAAAACCTAAGGTGAACGCACCACATTTTCACACTGAAAATTTACACTTTATTTGCGAAGAGTCTAGCTGTAGTTTTTGAACCCTAGCCCTGCCGGCACCTAGGGAAACCTAGCAAACCTATACATTTTTGAAAACTAGACACCCAGGGGAATCCAGGATGGGGTGACTTGACTGCCTCCCACCATGGTCTGTTACCCAGAATCCCTTGCAAACGTAAAAAATTGACAAAAAAAACATATTTTCCCCACATTTCTGTGATGGAAAGTTCTGGAATCTGCGTGGATCCACAAATTTCCACCCACCCCGCGTTCCCCAAAGTCCTACGAGAAAAATGGTACCTCACTTGTGCGGGTCGGCATAGTGCCCGCGACAGGAAACGGTGCAAAACGCAACGTGGTTTTGCAGTGAAAAATGACCCTTTTTTTGGCAAAGTGACTAGCTGTAGATTTTGAACCCTAGCCCTGCCGGCACCTAGGGAAACCTAGCAAACCTATACATTTTTGAAAACTAGACACCCAGGGGAATCCGGGATGGGGTGACTTGACTGCCTCCCACCATGGTCTGTTACCCAGAATCCCTTGCAAACGTAAACAATTGACAAAAAAAACACATTTTCCCCACATTTCTGTGATGGAAAGTTCTGGAATCTGCGTGGATCCACAAATTTCCACCCACCCCGCGTTCCCCAAAGTCCTACAAGAAAAATGGTACCTCACTTGTGCGGGTCGGCCTAGTGCCCGCGACAGGAAACGGCGCAAAACGCAACGTGGTTTTGCAGTGAAAAATGACCCTTTTTTTGGCAAAGTGACTAGCTGTAGATTTTGAACCCTAGCCCTGCCGGCACCTAGGGAAACCTAGCAAACCTATACATTTTTGAAAACTAGACACCCAGGGGAATCCGGGATGGGGTGACTTGACTGCCTCCCACCATGGTCTGTTACCCAGAATCCCTTGCAAACGTAAAAAATTGACAAAAAAAACACACTTTCCCCACATTTCTGTGATGGAAAGTTCTGGAATCTGCGTGGATCCACAAATTTCCACCCACCCCGCGTTCCCCAAAGTCCTACGAGAAAAATGGTACCTCACTTGTGCGGGTCGGCCTAGTGCCCGCGACAGGAAACGGCGCAAAACGCAATGTGGTTTTGCAGTGAAAAATGACCCTTTTTTTGGCAAAGTGACTAGCTGTAGATTTTGAACCCTAGCCCTGCCGGCACCTAGGGAAACCTAGCAAACCTATACATTTTTGAAAACTAGACACCCAGGGGAATCCAGGATGGGGTGACTTGACTGCCTCCCACCATGGTCTGTTACCCAGAATCCCTTGCAAACGTAAAAAATTGACAAAAAAAACACATTTTCCCCACATTTCTGTGATGGAAAGTTCTGGAATCTGCGTGGATCCACAAATCTCCACCCACCCCGCGTTCCGCAAAGTCCTACGAGAAAAATGGTACCTCACTTGTGCGGGTCGGCATAGTGCCCGCGACAGGAAACGGCGCAAAATGCAACGTGGTTTTGCAGTGAAAAATGACCCTTTTTTTGGCAAAGTGACTAGCTGTAGATTTTGAACCCTAGCCCTGCCGGCACCTAGGGTCCCCTAGCAAACCTATACATTTTTGAAAACTAGACACCCAGGGGAATCCAGGATGGGGTGACTTGACTGCCTCCCACCATGGTCTGTTACCCAGAATCCCTTGCAAACGTAAAAAATTGACCAAAAAAACACATTTTCCCCACATTTCTGTGATGGAAAGTTCTGGAATCTGCGTGGATCCACAAATTTCCACCCACCCCGTGTTCCCCAAAGTCCTACGAGAAAAATGGTACCTCACTTGTGTGGGTCGGCATAGTGCCCGCGACAGGAAACGGCGCAAAACGCAACATGGTTTTGCAGTGAAAAATGACCCTTTTTTTGGCAAAGTGACTAGCTGTAGATTTTGAACCCTAGCCCTGCCGGCACCTAGGGAAACCTAGCAAACCTATACATTTTTGAAAACTAGACACCCAGGGGAATCCAGGATGGGGTGACTTGACTGCCTCCCACCATGGTCTGTTACCCAGAATCCCTTGCAAACGTAAAAAATTGACAAAAAAACACATTTTCCCCACATTTCTGTGATGGAAAGTTCTGGAATCTGCGTGGATCCACAAATTTCCACCCACCCCGCGTTCCCCAAAGTCCTACGAGAAAAATGGTACCTCACTTGTGCGGGTCGGCCTAGTGCCCGCGACACGAAACGGCGCAAAACGCAACGTGGTTTTGCAGTGAAAAATGACCCTTTTTTTGGCAAAGTGCCTAGCTGTAGATTTTGAACCCTAGCCCTGCCGGCACCTAGGGAAACCTAGCAAACCTATACATTTTTGAAAACTAGACACCCAGGGGAATCCAGGATGGGGTGACTTGACTGCCTCCCACCATGGTCTGTTACCCAGAATCCCTTGCAAACGTAAAAAATTGACAAAAAAAACACATTTTCCCCACATTTCTGTGATGGAAAGTTCTGGAATCTGCGTGGATCCACAAATTTCCACCCACCCCGCGTTCCCCAAAGTCCTACGAGAAAAATGGTACCTCACTTGTGCGGGTCGGCCTAGTGCCCGCGACAGGAAACGGCGCAAAACGCAACGTGGTTTTGCAGTGAAAAATGACCCTTTTTTTGGCAAAGTGACTAGCTGTAGATTTTGAACCCTAGCCCTGCCGGCACCTAGGGAAACCTAGCAAACCTATACATTTTTGAAAACTAGACACCCAGGGGAATCCAGGATGGGGTGACTTGACTGCCTCCCACCATGGTCTGTTACCCAGAATCCCTTGCAAACGTAAAAAATTGACAAAAAAAACACATTTTCCCCACATTTCTGTGATGGAAAGTTCTGGAATCTGTGTGGATCCACAAATTTCCACCCACCCCGCGTTCCCCAAAGTCCTACGAGAAAAATGGTACCTCACTTGTGCGGGTCGGCCTAGTGCCCGCGACAGGAAACGGCGCAAAACGCAACGTGGTTTTGCAGTGAAAAATGACCCTTTTTTTGGCAAAGTGACTAGCTGTAGATTTTGAACTCTAGCCCTGCCGGCACCTAGGGAAACCTACCAAACCCATGCATTTCTGAAAACTAGACACCCGGCGGCTTCCAGGGAGGTATGGCTTGCGTTGATCCCCCAACGTTTCCTTACCCAGAATCCCTTGCAAACCTCAGTTTTTGCTCAAAAAAATCACTTTTTTCACACATTTCGGGGTGGGAAAGTAGTGGCATCACCGGGCTCACACAAATTTACCACCACCCTGCGTTCCCCCAGGTCTCCCGGTAAAAATTGTGCCTCACTTGTGTGGGAGGCCCAAGTACCCGCGGCAGGCAAGGGCCCAAAACGTAGTGAGGCGACATCAAAATGGCCTATCGCAAAACCACCTGGTTTTGCAAGGGCGGTCACTTTGGTTTTTGGCCCGGTGCTCGGCGGCCATCTAGGGAAACCTACCAAACCCACGCATTTCTGAAAACTAGACACCCGGCGGCTTCCAGGGAGGTATGGCTTGCGTGGATCCCCCAACGTTTCCTTACCCAGAATCCCCTGCAAACCTCAGTTTTTGCTCAAATATCACTTTTTTCACACATTTTGGGGTGGGAAAGTAGTGGCATCACCGGGCTCACACAAATTTACCACCACCCAGCGTTCCCCCAGGTCTCCCGGTAAAAATGGTGCCTCACTTGTGTGGGAGGCCCAAGTACCCGCGGCAGGCAAGGGCCCAAAACGTAGTGAGGCGACATCAAAATGGCCTATCGCAAAACCACCTGGTTTTGCAAGGGGGGTCACTTTGGTTTTTGGCCCGGTGCTCGGCGGCCATCTAGGGAAACCTACCAAACCCACGCATTTCTGAAAACTAGACACCCGGCGGCTTCCAGGGAGGTATGGCTTGCGTGGATCCCCCAACGTTTCCTTACCCAGAATCCCCTGCAAACCTCAGTTTTTGCTCAAAAAATCACTTTTTTCACACATTTCGGGGTGGGAAAGTAGTGGCATCACCGGGCTCACACAAATTTACCACCACCCAGCGTTCCCCCAGGTCTCCCGGTAAAAATGGTGCCTCACTTGTGTGGGAGGCCCAAGTACCCGCGGCAGGCAAGGGCCAAAAGCGTAGTGAGGCGACATCAAAATGGCCTACCGCAAAACCACCTGGTTTTGCAAGGGGGGTCACTTTGGTTTTTGGCCCGGTGCTCAGCGGCCATCTAGGGAAACCTACCAAACCCATGCATTTCTGAAAACTAGACACCCAGCGGCTTCCAGGGAGGTATGGCTTGCGTGGATCCCCCAACGTTTCCTTACCCAGAATCCCTTGCAAACCTCAGTTTTTGCTCAAAAAATCACTTTTTTCACACATTTTGGGGTGGTAAAGTAGTGGCATCACCGGGCTCACACAAATTTCCACCCACCCCGCGTTCCCCAAAGTCCTACGAGAAAAATGGTACCTCACTTGTTCGGGTCGGCATAGTGCCCGCGACAGGAAACGGTGCAAAACGCAACGTGGTTTTGCAGTGAAAAATGACCCTTTTTTTGGCAAAGTGACTAGCTGTAGATTTTGAACCCTAGCCCTGCCGGCACCTAGGGAAACCTAGCAAACCTATACATTTTTGAAAACTAGACACCCAGGGGAATCCAGGATAGGGTGACTTGACTGCCTGCCACCATGGTCTGTTACCCAGAATCCCTTGCAAACATAAAAAATTGACAAAAAAAACACATTTTCCTCACATTTCTGTGATGGTAAGTTCTGGAATCTGCGTGGATCCACAAATTTCCACCCACCCCGCGTTCCCCAAAGTCCTACGAGAAAAATGGTACCTCACTTGTGCGGGTCGGCCTAGTGCCCGCGACAGGAAACGGCGCAAAACGCAACATGGTTTTGCAGTGAAAAATGACCCTTTTTTTGGCAAAGTGACTAGCTGTAGATTTTGAACCCTAGCCCTGCCGGCACCTAGGGAAACCTAGCAAACCTATACATTTTTGAAAAATAGACACCCAGGGGAATCCAGGATGGGGTGACTTGACTGCCTCCCACCATGGTCTGTTACCCAGAATCCATTGCAAACGTAAAACATTGACAAAAAAAACACATTTTCCCCACATTTCTGTGATGGAAAGTTCTGGAATCTGCGTGGATCCACAAATTTCCACCCACCCCGCGTTCCCCAAAGTCCTACGAGAAAAATGGTACCTCACTTGTGCGGGTCGGCCTAGTGCCCGCGACAGGAAACGGCACAAAACGCAACGTGGTTTTGCAGTGAAAAATGACCCTTTTTTTGGCAAAGTGACTAGCTGTAGATTTTGAACCCTAGCCCTGCCGGCACCTAGGGAAACCTAGCAAACCTATACATTTTTGAAAACTAGACACCCAGGGGAATCCAGAATGGGGTGACTTGACTGTCTCCCACCATGGTCTGTTACCCAGAATCCCTTGCAAACGTAAAAAATTGACAAAAAAAACACATTTTCATCACATTTCTGTGATGGAAAGTTCTGGAATCTGCGTGGATCCACAAATTTCCACCCACCCCGCAATCCCCAAAGTCCTACGAGAAAAATGGTACCTCACTTGTGCGGGTCGGCATAGTGCCCGCGACAGGAAACGGCGCAAAACGCAACGTGGTTTTGCAGTGAAAAATGACCCTTTTTTTGGCAAAGTGACTAGCTGTAGATTTTGAACCCTAGCCCTGCCGGCACCTAGGGAAACCTAGCAAACCGATACATTTTTGAAAACTAGACACCCAGGGGAATCCAGGATGGGGTGACTTGACTGCCTTCCACCATGGTCTGTTACCCAGAATCCCTTGCAAACGTAAAAAATTGACAAAAAAAACACATTTTCCCCACATTTCTGTGATGGAAAGTTCTGGAATCTGCGTGGATCCACAAATTTCCACCCACCCCGCGTTCCCCAAAGTCCTACGAGAAAAATGGTACCTCACTTGTGCGGGTCGGCCTAGTGCCCGCGACAGGAAACGGCGCAAAACGCAAAGTGGTTTTGCAGTGAAAAATGACCCTTTTTTTGGCAAAGTGACTAGCTGTAGATTTTGAACCCTAGCCCTGCCGGCACCTAGAGAAACCTAGCAAACCTATACATTTTTGAAAACTAGACACCCAGGGGAATCCAGGATGGGGTGACTTGACTGCCTCCCACCATGGTCTGTTACCCAGAATCCCTTGCAAACGTAAAAAATTGACAAAAAAAACACATTTTCCCCATATTTCTGTGATGGAAAGTTCTGGAATCTGCGTGGATCCACAAATTTCCACCCACCCCGCGTTCCCCAAAGTCCTACGAGAAAAATGGTACCTCACTTGTGCGGGTCGGCATAGTGCCCGCGACAGGAAACGGCGCAAAACGCAACGTGGTTTTGCAGTGAAAAATACCCCTTTTTTTGGCAAAGTGACTAGCTGTAGATTTTGAACCCTAGCCATGCCGGCACCTAGGGAAACCTAGCAAACCTATACATTTCTGAAAACTAGACACCCAGGGGAATCCAGGATGGGGTGACTTGACTGCCTCCCACCATGGTCTGTTACCCAGAATCCCTTGCAAACGTAAAAAATTGACAAAAAAAACACATTTTCCCCACATTTCTGTGATGGAAAGTTCTGGAATCTGCGTGGATCCACAAATTTCCACCCACCCCGTGTTCCCCAAAGTCCTACAAGAAAAATGGTACCTCACTTGTGTGGGTCGGCATAGTGCCCGCGACAGGAAACGGCGCAAAACGCAACGTGGTTTTGCAGTGAAAAATGACCCTTTTTTTGGCAAAGTGACTAGCTGTAGATTTTGAACCCTAGCCCTGCCGGCACCTAGGGAAACCTAGCAAACCTATACATTTTTGAAAACTAGACACCCAGGGGAATCCAGGATGGGGTGACTTGACTGCCTCCCACCATGGTCTGTTACCCAGAATCCCTTGCAAACGTAAAAAATTGACAAAAAAACACATTTTCCCCACATTTCTGTGATGGAAAGTTCTGGAATCTGCGTGGATCCACAAATTTCCACCCACCCCGCGTTCCCCAAAGTCCTACGAGAAAAATGGTACCTCACTTGTGCGGGTCGGCCTAGTGCCCGCGACAGGAAACGGCGCAAAACGCAACGTGGTTTTGCAGTGAAAAATGACCCTTTTTTTGGCAAAGTGCCTAGCTGTAGATTTTGAACCCTAGCCCTGCCGGCACTTAGGGAAACCTAGCAAACCTATACATTTTTGAAAACAAGACACCCAGGGGAATCCAGGATGGGGTGACTTGACTGCCTCCCACCATGGTCTGTTACCCAGAATCCCTTGCAAACGTAAAAAATTGACAAAAAAAACACATTTTCCCCACATTTCTTTGATGGAAAGTTCTGGAATCTGCGTGGATCCACAAATTTCCACCCACCCCGCGTTCCCCAAAGTCCTACGAGAAAAATGGTACCTCACTTGTGCGGGTCGGCCTAGTGCCCGCGACAGGAAACGGCGCAAAATGCAACGTGGTTTTGCAGTGAAAAATGACCCTTTTTTTGGCAAAGTGACTAGCTGTAGATTTTGAACCCTAGCCCTGCCGGCACCTAGGGCAACCTACCAAACCCACGCATTTCTGAAAACTAGACACCCGGCGGCTTCCAGGGAGGTGTGGCTTGCGTGGATCCCCCAACGTTTCCTTACCCAGAATCCCCTACAAACCTCAGTTTTTGCTCAAAAAATCACTTTTTTCACACATTTCGGGGTGGGAAAGTAGTGGCATCACCGGGCTCACACAAATTTACCACCACCCTGCGTTCCCCCAGGTCTCCTGGTAAAAATGGTGCCTCACTTGTGTGGGAGGAACAAGTACCCGCGGCAGGCAAGGACCCAAAACGGAGTGAGGCGACATCAAAATGGCCTATCGCAAAACCACCTGGTTTTGCAAGGGGGGTCACTTTGGTTTTTGGCCCGGTGCTCGGCGGCCATCTAAGGAAACCTACCAAACCCACGCATTTCTGAAAACTAGACACCCGGCGGCTTCCAGGGAGGTATGGCTTGCGTGGATCCCCCAACGTTTCCTTACCCAGAATCCCCTGCAAACCTCAGTTTTTGCTCAAAAAATCACTTTTTTCACACATTTTGGGGTGGGAAAGTAGTGGCATCACCGGGCTCACACAAATTTACCACCACCCTGCGTTCCCCCAGGTCTCCCGGTAAAAATGGTGCCTCACTTGTGTGGGAGGCCCAAGTACCCGCGGCAGGCAAGGGCCCAAAACATAGTGAGGCGACATCAAAATGGCCTATCGCAAAACCACCTGGTTTTGCAAGGGGGGTCACTTTGGTTTTTGGCCCGGTGCTCGGCGGCCATCTAGGGAAACCTACCAAACCCACGCATTTCTGAAAACTAGACACCCGGCGGCTTCCAGGGAGGTATGGCTTGCGTGGATCCCCCAACGTTTCCTTACCCAGAATCCCCTGCAAACCTCAGTTTTTGCTCAAAAAATCACTTTTTTCACACATTTCGGGGTGGGAAAGTAGTGGCATCACCGGGCTCACACAAATTTACCACCACCCAGCGTTCCCCCAGGTCTCCCGGTAAAAATGGTGCCTCACTTGTGTGGGAGGCCCAAGTACCCGCGGCAGGCAAGGGCCAAAAACGTAGTGAGGCGACATCAAAATGGCCTACCGCAAAACCACCTGGTTTTGCAAGGGGGGTCACTTTGGTTTTTGGCCCGGTGCTCGGCGGCCATCTAGGGAAACCTACCAAACCCATGCATTTCTGAAAACTAGACACCAAGCGACTTCCAGGGAGGTATGGCTTGCGTGGATCCCCCAACGTTTCCTTACCCAGAATCCCTTGCAAACCTCAGTTTTTGCTCAAAAAATCACTTTTTTCACACATTTTGGGGTGGGAAAGTAGTGGCATCACCGGGCTCACACAAATTTCCACCCACCCCGCGTTCCTCAAAGTCCTACGAGAAAAATGGTACCTCACTTGTTCGGGTCGGCATAGTGCCCGCGACAGGAAACGGTGCAAAACGCAACGTGGTTTTGCAGTGAAAAATGACCCTTTTTTTGGCAAAGTGACTAGCTGTAGATTTTGAACCCTAGCCCTGCCGGCACCTAGGGAAACCTAGCAAACCTATACATTTTTGAAAACTAGACACCCAGGGGAATCCAGGATGGGGTGACTTGACTGCCTGCCACCATGGTCTGTTACCCAGAATCCCTTGCAAACATAAAAAATTGACAAAAAAAACACATTTTCCCCACATTTCTGTGATGGAAAGTTCTGGAATCTGCGTGGATCCACAAATTTCCACCCACCCCGCGTTCCCCAAAGTCCTACGAGAAAAATGGTACCTCACTTGTGCGGGTCGGGCTAGTGCCCGCGACAGGAAACGGCGCAAAACGCAACATGGTTTTGCAGTGAAAAATGACCCTTTTTTTGGCAAAGTGACTAGCTGTAGATTTTGAACCCTAGCCCTGCCGGCACCTAGGGAAACCTAGCAAACCTATACATTTTTGAAAACTAGACACCCAGGGGAATCCAGGATGGGGTGACTTGACTGCCTGCCACCATGGTCTGTTACCCAGAATCCCTTGCAAACATAAAAAATTGACAAAAAAAACACATTTTCCCCACATTTCTGTGATGGAAAGTTCTGGAATCTGCGTGGATCCACAAATTTCCACCCACCCCGCGTTCCCCAAAGTCCTACGAGAAAAATGGTACCTCACTTGTGCGGGTCGGGCTAGTGCCCGCGACAGGAAACGGCGCAAAACGCAACATGGTTTTGCAGTGAAAAATGACCCTTTTTTTGGCAAAGTGACTAGCTGTAGATTTTGAACCCTAGCCCTGCCGGCACCTAGGGAAACCTAGCAAACCTATACATTTTTGAAAACTAGACACCCAGGGGAATCCAGGAGGGGTGACTTGACTGCCTCCCACCATGGTCTGTTACCCAGAATCCATTGCAAACGTAAAAAATTGACAAAAAAAACACATTTTCCCCACATTTCTGTGATGGAAAGTTCTGGAATCTGCGTGGATCCACAAATTTCCACCCACCCCGCGTTCCCCAAAGTCCTACGAGAAAAATGGTACCTCACTTGTGCGGGTCGGCCTAGTGCCCGCGACAGGAAACGGCGCAAAACGCAACGTGGTTTTGCAGTGAAAAATGACCCTTTTTTGGCAAAGTGACTAGCTGTAGATTTTGAACCCTAGCCCTGCCGGCACCTAGGAAAACCTAGCAAACCTATACATTTTTAAAAACTAGACACCCAGGGGAATCCAGTATGGGGTGACTTGACTGTCTCCCACCATGGTCTGTTACCCAGAATCCCTTGCAAACGTAAAAAATTGACAAAAAAAACACATTTTCACCACATTTCTGTGATGGAAAGTTCTGAAATCTGCGTGGATCCAAAAATTTCCACCCACCCCGCGTTCCCCAAAGTCCTACGAGAAAAATGGTACCTCACTTGTGCGGGTCGGCCTAGTGCCCGCGACAGGAAACGGCGCAAAACGCAAAGTGGTTTTGCAGTGAAAAATGACCCTTTTTTTGGCAAAGTGACTAGCTGTAGATTTTGAACCCTAGCCCTGCCGGCACCTAGAGAAACCTAGCAAACCTATACATTTTTGAAAACTAGACACCCAGGGGAATCCAGGATGGGGTGACTTGACTGCCTCCCACCATGGTCTGTTACCCAGAATCCCTTGCAAACGTAAAAAATTGACAAAAAAAACACATTTTCCCCACATTTCTGTGATGGAAAGTTCTGGAATCTGCGTGGATCCACAAATTTTTACCCACCCCGCGTTCCCCAAAGTCCTACGAGAAAAATGGTACCTCACTTGTGCGGGTCGGCCTAGTGCCCGCGACAGGAAACGGCGCAAAACGCAACGTGGTTTTGCAGTGAAAAATGACCCTTTTTTTGGCAAAGTGACTAGCTGTAGATTTTGAACCCTAGCCCTGCCGGCACCTAGGGAAACCTAGCAAACCTATACATTTTTGAAAACTAGACACCCAGGGGAATCCAGGATGGGGTGACTTGACTGCCTCCCACCATGGTCTGTTACCCAGAATCCCTTGCAAACGTAAAAAATTGACAAAAAAAAACACATTTTCCCCACATTTCTGTGATGGAAAGTTCTGGAATCTGCGTGGATCCACAAATTTCCACCCACCCTGCATTCCCCAAAGTCCTACGAGAAAAATGGTACCTCACTTGTGCGGGTCGGCATAGTGCCCGCGACAGGAAACGGCGCAAAACGCAACGTGGTTTTGCAGTGAAAAATGACCCTTTTTTTGGCAAAGTGACTAGCTGTAGATTTTGAACCCTAGCCCTGCCGGCACCTAGGGAAACCTAGCAAACCTATACATTTTTGAAAGCTAGACACCCAGGGGAATCCAGGATGGGGTGACTTGACTGCCTCCCACCATGGTCTGTTACCCAGAATCCCTTGCAAACGTAAAAAATTGACAAAAAAACCACATTTTCCCCACATTTCTGTGATGGAAAGTTCTGGAATCTGCGTGGATCCACAAATTTCCACCCACCCCGCGTTCCCCAAAGTCCTTCGAGAAAAATGGTACCTCACTTGTGCGGGTCGGCCTAGTGCCCGCGACAGGAAACGGCGCAAAACGCAACGTGGTTTTGCAGCGAAAAATGACCCTTTTTTTGGCAAAGTGACTAGCTGTAGATTTTGAACCCTAGCCCTGCCGGCACCTAGGGAAACCTACCAAACCCACGCATTTCTGAAAACTAGACACCCGGCGGCTTCCAGGGAGGTATGGCTTGCGTGGATCCCCCAACGTTTCCTTACCCAGAATCCCCTACAAACCTCAGTTTTTGCTCAAAAAATCACTTTTTTCACACATTTCGGGGTGGGAAAGTAGTGGCATCACCGGGCTCACACAAATTTACCACCACCCTGCGTTCCCCCAGGTCTCCTGGTAAAAATGGTGCCTCACTTGTGTGAGAGGCCCAAGTACCCGCGGCAGGCAAGGGCCCAAAACGTAGTGAGGCGACATCAAAATGGCCTATCGCAAAACCACCTGGTTTTGCAAGGGGGGTCACTTTGGTTTTTGGCCCGGTGCTCGGCGGCCATCTAGGGAAACCTACCAAACCCACGCATTTCTGAAAACTAGACACCCGGCGGCTTCCAAGGAGGTATGGCTTGCGTGGATCCCCCAACGTTTCCTTACCCAGAATCCCCTGCAAACCTCAGTTTTTGCTCAAAAAATCACTTTTTTCACACATTTTGGGGTGGGAAAGTAGTGGCATCACCGGGCTCACACAAATTTACCACCACCCAGCGTTCCCCCAGGTCTCCCGGTAAAAATGGTGCCTCACTTGTGTGGGAGGCCCAAGTACCCACGGCAGGCAAGGGCCCAAAACGTAGTGAGGTGACTTCAAAGTCCTACGAGAAAAATGGTACCTCACTTGTTCGGGTCGGCATAGTGCCCGCGACAGGAAACGGTGCAAAACGCAACGTGGTTTTGCAGTGAAAAATGACCCTTTTTTTGGCAAAGTGACTAGCTGTAGATTTTGAACCCTAGCCCTGCCGGCACCTAGGGAAACCTAGCAAACCTATACATTTTTGAAAACTAGACACCCAGGGGAATCCAGGATGGGGTGACTTGACTGCCTGCCACCATGGTCTGTTACCCAGAATCCCTTGCAAACGTAAAAAATTGACAAAAAAAACACATTTTCCCCACATTTCTGTGATGGAAAGTTCTGGAATCTGCGTGGATCCACAAATTTCCACCCACCCCGCGTTCCCCAAAGTCCTACGAGAAAAATGGTACCTCACTTGTGCGGGTCGGCCTAGTGTCCGCGACAGGAAACGGCGCAAAACGCAACGTGGTTTTGCAGTGAAAAATGACCCTTTTTTTGGCAAAGTGACTAGCTGTAGATTTTGAACCCTAGCCCTGCCGGCACCTAGGGAAACCTAGCAAACCTATACATTTTTGAAAACTAGACACCCAGGGGAATCCAGGATGGGGTGACTTGACTGCCTCCCACCATGGTCTGTTACCCAGAATCCATTGCAAACGTAAAAAATTGACAAAAAAAACACATTTTCCCCACATTTCTGTGATGGAAAGTTCTGGAATCTGCGTGGATCCACAAATTTCCACCCACCCCGCGTTCCCCAAAGTCCTACGAGAAAAATGGTACCTCACTTGTGCGGGTCGGCCTAGTGCCCTCGACAGGAAACGGCGCAAAACGCAACGTGGTTTTGCAGTGAAAAATGACCCTTTTTTTGGCAAAGTGACTAGCTGTAGATTTTGAACCCTAGCCCTGCCGGCACCTAGGGAAACCTAGCAAACCTATACATTTTTGAAAACTAGACACCCAGGGGAATTCAGGATGGGGTGACTTGACTGCCTCCCACCATGGTCTGTTACCCAGAATCCCTTGCAAACGTAAAAAATTGACAAAAAACACATTTTCCCCACATTTCTGTGATGGAAAGTTCTGGAATCTGCGTGGATCCACAAATTTCCACCCACCCCGCAATCCCCAAAGTCCTACGAGAAAAATGGTACCTCACTTGTGCGGGTCGGCATAGTGCCCGCGACAGGAAACGGCGCAAAACGCAACGTGGTTTTGCAGTGAAAAATGACCCTTTTTTTGGCAAAGTGACTAGCTGTAGATTTTGAACCCTAGCCCTGCCGGCACCTAGGGAAACCTAGCAAACCGATACATTTTTGAAAACTAGACACCCAGGGGAATCCAGGATGGGGTGACTTGACTGCCTCCCACCATGGTCTGTTACCCAGAATCCCTTGCAAACGTAAAAAATTGACAAAAAAAACACATTTTCCCCACATTTCTGTGATGGAAAGTTCTGGAATCTGCGTGGATCCACAAATTTCCACCCACCCCGTGTTCCCCAAAGTCCTACGAGAAAAATGGTACCTCACTTGTGCGGGTCGGCCTAGTGCCCGCGACAGGAAACGGCGCAAAACGCAACGTGGTTTTGCAGTGAAAAATGACCCTTTTTTTGGCAAAGTGACTAGCTGTAGATTTTGAACCCTAGCCCTGCCGGCACCTAGAGAAACCTAGCCAACCTATACATTTTTGAAAACTAGACACCCAGGGGAATCCAGGATGGGGTGACTTGACTGCCTCCCACCATGGTCTGTTACCCAGAATCCCTTGCAAACGTAAAAAATTGACAAAAAAAACACATTTTCCCCACATTTCTGTGATGGAAAGTTCTGTAATCTGCGTGGATCCACAAATTTCCACCCACCCCGCGTTCCCCAAAGTCCTACGAGAAAAATGGTACCTCACTTGTGCGGGTCGGCATAGTGCCCGCGACAGGAAACGGCGCAAAACGCAACGTGGTTTTGCAGTGAAAAATGACCCTTTTTTTGGCAAAGTGACTAGCTGTAGATTTTGAACCCTAGCCCTGCCGGCACCTAGGGAAACCTAGCAAACCTATACATTTTTGAAAACTAGACACCCAGGGGAATCCAGGATGGGGTGACTTGACTGCCTCCCACCATGGTCTGTTACCCAGAATCCCTTGCAAACGTAAAAAATTGACAAAAAAAACACATTTTCCCCACATTTCTGTGATGGAAAGTTCTGGAATCTGCGTGGATCCACAAATTTCCACCCACCCCGCGTTCCCCAAAGTCCTACGAGAAAAATGGTACCTCACTTGTGCGGGTCGGCCTAGTGCCCGCGACAGGAAACGGCGCAAAACGCAACGTGGTTTTGCAGTGAAAAATGACCCTTTTTTTGGCAAAGTGACTAGCTGTAGATTTTGAACCCTAGCCCTGCCGGCACCTAGGGAAACCTAGCAAACCTATACATTTTTGAAAACTAGACACCCAGGGGAATCCAGGATGGGGTGACTTGACTGCCTCCCACCATGGTCTGTTACCCAGAATCCCTTGCAAACATAAACAATTGACAAAAAAAACACATTTTCCCCACATTTCTGTGATGGAAAGTTCTGGAATCTGCGTGGATCCACAAATTTCCACCCACCCCGCGTTCCCCAAAGTCCTACGAGAAAAATGGTACCTCACTTGTGCGGGTCGGCATAGTGCCCGCGACAGGAAACGGCGCAAAACGCAACGTGGTTTTGCAGTGAAAAATGACCCTTTTTTTGGCAAAGTGACTAGCTGTAGATTTTGAACCCTAGCCCTGCCGGCACCTAGGGAAACCTAGCAAACCTATACATTTTTGAAAACTAGACACCCAGGGGAATCCAGGATGGGGTGACTTGACTGCCTCCCACCATGGTCTGTTACCCAGAATCCCTTGCAAACGTAAAAAATTGACAAAAAAACACATTTTCCCCACATTTCTGTGATGGAAAGTTCTGGAATCTGCGTGGATCCACAAATTTCCACCCACCCCGCGTTCCCCAAAGTCCTTCGAGAAAAATGGTACCTCACTTGTGCGGGTCGGCCTAGTGCCCGCGACAGGAAACGGCGCAAAACGCAACGTGGTTTTGCAGCGAAAAATGACCCTTTTTTTGGCAAAGTGACTAGCTGTAGATTTTGAACCCTAGCCCTGCCGGCACCTAGGGAAACCTAGCAAACCTATACATTTTTGAAAACTAGACACCCAGGGGAATCCAGGATGGGGTGACTTGACTGCCTCCCACCATGGTCTGTTACCCAGAATCCCTTGCAAACGTAAAAAATTGACAAAAAAAACACATTTTCCCCACATTTCTTTGATGGAAAGTTCTGGAATCTGCGTGGATCCACAAATTTCCACCCACCCCTCGTTCCCCAAAGTCCTACGAGAAAAATGGTACCTCACTTGTGCGGGTCGGCCTAGTGCCCGCGACAGGAAACGGCGCAAAACGCAACGTGGTTTTGCAGTGAAAAATGACCCTTTTTTTGGCAAAGTGACTAGCTGTAGATTTTGAACCCTAGCCCTGCCGGCACCTAGGGAAACCTACCAAACCCACGCATTTCTGAAAACTAGACACCCGGCGGCTTCCAGGGAGGTATGGCTTGCGTGGATCCCCCAACGTTTCCTTACCCATAATCCCCTACAAACCTCAGTTTTTGCTCAAAAAATCACTTTTTTCACACATTTCGGGGTGGGAAAGTAGTGGCATCACCGGGCTCACACAAATTTACCACCACCCTGCGTTCCCCCAGGTCTCCTGGTAAAAATGGTGCCTCACTTGTGTGGGAGGCCCAAGTACCCGCGGCAGGCAAGGGCCCAAAACGTAGTGAGGCGACATCAAAATGGCCTATCGCAAAACCACCTGGTTTTGCAAGGGGGGTCACTTTGGTTTTTGGCCCGGTGCTCGGCGGCCATCTAGGGAAACCGACCAAACCCACGCATTTCTGAAAACTAGACACCCGGCGGCTTCCAGGGAGGTATGGCTTGCGTGGATCCCCCAACGTTTCCTTACCCAGAATCCCCTGCAAACCTCAGTTTTTGCTCAAAAAATCACTTTTTTCACACATTTTGGGGTGGGAAAGTAGTGGCATCACCGGGCTCACACAAATTTACCACCACCCAGCGTTCCCCCAGGTCTCCCGGTAAAAATGGTGCCTCACTTGTGTGGGAGGCCCAAGTACCCGCGGCAGGCAAGGGCCCAAAACGTAGTGAGGCGACATCAAAATGGCCTATCGCAAAACCACCTGGTTTTGCAAGGGGGGTCACTTTGGTTTTTGGCCCGGTGCTCGGCGGCCATCTAGGGAAACCTACCAAACCCACGCATTTCTGAAAACTAGACACCCGGCGGCTTCCAGGGAGGTATGGCTTGCGTGGATCCCCCAACGTTTCCTTACCCAGAATCCCCTGCAAACCTCAGTTTTTGCTCAAAAAATCACTTTTTTCACACATTTCGGGGTGGGAAAGTAGTGGCATCACCGGGCTCACACAAATTTACCACCACCCAGCGTTCCCACAGGTCTCCCGGTAAAAATGGTGCCTCACTTGTGTGGGAGGCCCAAGTACCCGCGGCAGGCAAGGGCCCAAAACGTAGCAGGTGGTTTTGCGATAGGCCATTTTGATATCGCCTCACTACGTTTTGGGCCCTTGCCTGCCGCGGGTACTTGGGCCTCCCACACAAGTGAAAGTGGTAAATTTGTGTGAGCCCGGTGATGCCACTACTTTCCCACCCCAAAATGTGTGAAAAAAGTGATTTTTTGAGCAAAAACTGAGTACTGGGCAAGCTATGAAGACAATAGCCACGAATTACTAAGAGCGCTAGATAGCGCTACAACTTTATTGTTTTTGCCTTAAAAAACGAATTGAGAAAACGAACTGTGGTGCTTTATTAAGACTCCTCTTATCAACGCAGACATCCTTCATTTGGAAAGAAGAGACGTTCTGATATATATATCACAAAACTCCTATCGGTTTTCAAGTTAGTGTCTGAGTGAACATTTGTTTTATAAGAAGCACACGTTTGATTAACTCCCCAAGATACATTTTCAAGTTATTTACGGACTGTATTGACGCCGGTAGCAGCTCGGCTGAGCTGCTCAGTTTACAGCGTTGAAGGTTGCACCTAGCAGACGCCCGACGCCCGAACAGCGAGTTGGATAGGTATTTACGCTGACCGCTGAGATCCTGGAGCTGGCCGGCAACGCTGCCCGTGACAACAAGAAGACCCGCATCATCCCCAGACACCTCCAGCTGGCCATCCAGGGTCCCTTACTGTTTGGAGCGCTGCTCCTGGTTCCTGTTGCTCTCCGGCCACTTCGCCACGCCTCGCGGCCCCCGCTTCGCGGGAGCCGCTCGTAGGCAAAGATTTTGGTTACTGTGGACTTAGCCTCCTGTCCCTCGACGTGCATGAACACCAACGCGCTTCCTGGAAACCAACAGCTGGTCACCAAGGTCAGAGGCGGGACTGCGAGGACCAGCGTGCCTAGCGGCGCGGATCGGTCACAGCTGGTCCTCTTCCCGCCCCCTCCACTTGACCTCTCCTTAGATAAGCTGTGGCAGCAACGCGCACGCGGGACGTGCGCGGGGCAAAGACCGGGGCGTTTAAGGCCGTTCAAGGAAGGCAGAGGACGACCCTGGCCCTGAACCCCTGTATCCTCGCCCTTCATCCGTTGGCAAGGTAGGCGGAACTGTGATTTCCATCTCTTTTATAAACACATAGTGCCCGCCTCCTAGCCCTATCATCTACCGCTTTTGAGAGGCCCCTTCTTGCATCTGACCCAGCACCACAGATGTCAACTATGCGCAATAGAACTAGAAGCTGTACTAAAAAAGCCATGGCGGTAGCACAAGTGACTGGACCTATAGATCTTTTTATTTCACGGGTGAATGAGACCATCAATAAAAGTATTATATTGCTGGAAAAAAGAGTTTCCTTGGACCTCATGAACGCTAAGCGCTCTTCCTTGGGCTCTCTTGCAAACGCAAATTCACCCTCCCAGCAAGCTTTGATTAATTGTTCCTTACCCCTACCCTTGACCACCGCTGGCGAATTCACAGTTCCGAACGTTGTCGATTTGTCAGTCACCCAATCTGACTCGGATCCGTCTTATGTTGATCTTGAGGCTACCCCAGATCTAGAAGTCTGCCAGACATCTGAAAAGACGAAGCCAAGCCTAGATGGGCAAATGGACAAAGGAACACTTTCTGTACCTATCGACACTGGGGGCAGGGTTACTATTCCTACAAAGGTGGCGTCCAAGACCAAGTCTAAGGAAAAACCTAAAGCTAAAGCAAGGAATCACAACTTGATATCGCCTACCCCGCACCTGGCGTCAGGCATACCCTGCTGGGTTGAAAACATGGTAACAGATCTTAAACTGGACCTTGAGGCCACAATAGCAGTGCAAATAAAGCCTTTAATCTCCAAACTTGACAGACTCACGTCGCTAATAACTTCGAAATGGCCTAATAAGATGAATGGGCCTGGGTCTATTCAGTCACAAGGGATTAAAGAAACGCTTCCCAAACCTTCACCTTGCGTCAAGCCCCCTAAAGATGCATCTAACAAGGCAAAAATACTATCAGCTACCAAGGATTCAGCTGTATTACACCTGTCCCAAACAGGGAATACTTCTGCTCAATCCCCACCCCTATCTACTCCGAAGGCGGTGGGTCCTACTTCGGCTTTGCAACAATCTGCTGGTGGAAATAAAACTACCAACTTACAAGCAAAAGATCTCACAGGAAAGTCTACTAACCCTGCAGCTCCTCATTCTACAAACAAGCCCGAAAGCTCTAAGCCAAAGCAGGCGCGCTTTAAGTCAATTAGCCTGCCACCGGAAGTCTCTCCTTTTGTGGTTGTGCTGACAGCCGTTCCCCCACTGAAGGAGGGAGTAAAAGAAACCTTTGTAGAGCTAAAAAACAAATGTGCTCAGTGGCTTCAACTACACAAACCTTTACCTAGCAATATGAGTGGTGAAATTCTTACAGTGCGTAGAGGGGACTGGGTGGGCAGGAGTAAGAAAACAATAGCAGGGGATGTAATTACAGTTAACTTTAGGGATATAGAGGCAGCCAGCTACATATGCAATACACCCAATAGTGGTCCTGCTACCCAAATCAATCAACTCCCTTTGTCTTATTTCCTTCCCATGCCGCCAAGACTAAATCCCCATCGGCCTACTTTTCCAACTAACAGAGGGTCTGTGTATCCCCCGCAACATACCACTAAACACTGGCAACAACCACCACAATTCTCATCTTTATTCCCACATCATGCTAGTCTTCAGTGGCAACAACCTTTTCAACATCTACCACCCCTATATCAGGCTGCTCAGCAGTGGCAGCAACCCCTTCAGCCTCCACAATTCGCTAACCATCATTGGCAACAGCCATGGCAGGACTTGCCCCCTTCTTTCGACCCCTCATATTCACAATTCGCTCATCCAAATAGATACTGTGTGCTAGATGAGGTAGACTGACTCAACTTCATGGAAGGTCCAGATATAAATCTCACTATCACCGATAACGATATGGAGGATGTTACGCCAGCCACATCTCTCCCTATATGTTCCGAATCCCCAACAGAGGCACCCCTAATACCACTTGCCCACATATTTACTAGGGATAGTGTAGACCCACCAAATTCTAAAATTATTACCATCCCCGACGGTGATCCAACACATGGCGAGATAAAAATTCTTAGTTGGAACCTTGCGGGGATCTCTAGGAAATTAGGCCTCCCGGAGTGGAACGTCCTGATTGACGCCCACAAGATTTGTGTATTCCAAGAGACCTGGATCACTGAGCCACTGCACCGTGTCGGGTTTGTCACATTTTATACACCATCTGTAAAACCTAAGGCAGGGAAGGGGCGGCCATCAGGGGGGCTTATCATCTGGGTAAGCATTTCGCTCAACTGTCGGATAACCATAAAAAAGGCAGGAAACCCAGACATCCTTGGTATCTCTCTATCGGGCCAACGTGGGGGACTACTTGTAGATCTCTACGATGTCTACGTTAGAGGCTCCAAAAATGGGTGCATCTCACCAACAGTAGCGGAACTTGAGGCCCAATTAGGGGACCATAACGAACCTGGCCATATCATAATAGCAGGAGATTTCAACTGCACATATGAGCCACTCCCCCTAGAAGGAATACCCGATTTGGGAGAAGAGGACAGTAGGTGGGGTATTCCCATCCTCTCTATCCCACCCATTAAGCGCTGGACTCGCAGTGCAATACAGCTTAACGCACTTACATTAGAGTTTGGATTAAGAGCAGCCAATGGCCGCACACGTTCTGACCAGATGGGTGCCCCAACGTTCAACAGAGTTGGTCACTCCACAAGGATAGACTATATTCTGCTGGACCGGGGGCTCTGGAGTTCGGTCATCGATATGGTTGTTATTCCTACCATAGAGAGTGATCATAACTCACTTTCCCTAACCCTAATGAATTCTTGGTCTACCAGAGCGCCGCTAGCACCACCGAGCTGTCCACAGGAGATTACTGTCTCCTCTTGTGGAAGACGCCTTAAGTGGAATAAGATCTTGTGTAATACTAATAAATTGTCCACTATTGAAGAGGCGATTAATGGCACACAAGATGAAATCAGCTCCATAGATTTATTTATGGCAGCAGATAAGGTAACAACTATCTACGAAGTAGCCATAAAAACTATAGGGGACCTTTTCTGGGTAAAAGGGATTATAGGGAAAACCAAACCCAAAGGCAGACACGACTGGTATTCTGCACCATGCAGAAAGGCCAAGACATGTCTAATTGAGGCAGTTAAAGGGAAGTCCCCCTTATCAATTCAAATAGCTAGAAGGGAATATAAAAAGGTCTTGTGGTTGGCCAAAAGGGAGTGGGAAGATGCCTACTGGTCAACCCTTAAAGAAGCCAGCCTGAAAAAAGACTCTAAATATTTTTGGGACACTATAAGGGCACGTAACAGACCAGACAGTGATCTGCTAACCTGTAACATCTCAAGCCAGGTGTGGGAGGACCACTTCTCCAAACTCTACTCCTGCCATGACGGCTCCAACGGGAGAGGGTCTGCTATATCCCTGCCTACCACAAACTATGCACTCTGCCCCACTGACTTTGATTTTACGCTAAAGGAAGTGGAATACGCAATAAGCTCTATCATTCCACAAAAAGCGGCCGGACCTGATGGGATTCCCGGGGACCTGCTAAAATCCGATAGCACCAAATGGGGCAAATTGATCCACTCCCTTCTTGTTGCCATCTGTAGGGGTGCCCCTATTCCCTCATCGTGGAAAGGGGCGGAGGTGGTCCCCATCCATAAGAAAGGTTCGAGGGATGACCCATCTAACTATAGACAAATCAGCTTGTTAGATACCAGCCAAAAAGTTGTCGGCAAAGTCCTGTTACTTAGAATCTTAAATTGGGTAGAAGAAAATAAAATCCTTTCCGACTTCCAGGCAGGTTTTAGAGTGGGTACTGGAACGATTGAGCAGGCATTCAGGCTCATGATGGTATATTGGAAGGTTGTGGTTATAGGCAAGGGCAGTCTTTATCTCGCGTTTATCGATTTAAAGACTGCCTTTGACCTTGTACCTAGGGACCTATTATGGAAAGTACTTGCTGACATGGGGCTGCCACATTATCTACTATCCCTATTAGTCAGACTACACCAGGACAGCTTTGCCCAGGTCAGGTGGGGCCCTGGAGGGGAGAAAACGGGCAGTATTCCGGTCGAGAGAGGAGTCCGCCAGGGATGTGTTCTGGCTCCCACCCTTTTCTCTCTCTACATCAATGGGGTGGTTGAGCATCTCCTCAAACATCCATCTGACGAGCCATCCCTGGATGGCGAACGCATACCGACCCTCCTCTTCGCGGATGATACGCTTTTAATCTCCAAAACCCCAATGGGACTCCAGAGACTTTTGGACAATTTCCAATCATTTTGTACCAAACGAGGTCTGGTAATAAATACTAACAAAACGAAGTACCTTGTCCTCAATCCACCGAAACAATATGTGCGTTCCCCCACCCTAAACGCTGAGCTTCTGGAAAGGGTAAAGGTCTTTGATTACCTTGGGATACGCCTTTCGGATAAAATGGACTGGACGCCACACCTAGATAAAATGCTGTTGAGCCACAAAAGGACTACAGGTGCCCTATTAAGAGAGCAACGTTCCAGTACAACAAGGCCTATAGGAACAGTCCTTGAGATTTACACAGCTAAAGGAGTTAGCTCTGCCCTTTATGGGGCGGAACTCTGGGGCTTTTCGTCCACTGACGCTCTGCAGAGATCTGAGAACAAATTCTGCAGAGAAATAATGTCCCTTCCACAAGGCACCCCGACACTTCCTTTATTCATGGACCTTGGCTGTACCCAGATTGGCGAAATCGCGAAATTTCGCCCTTTATTATTATGGGCCCGTATTTGGCGGGTAGAAGAACTAAGCGGATATGCCAGAGGCCTCAAGGAAATCATGTCATCACCAAGCTGGTATAAAATCAAATGGCTAAAAGACATGAAAAACTTATTAATTAAGTTGGGTCAACTTGAATCATGGCTAAGTAGAACTTCACCCCCAAAGCAAACACTTAAAAAGCTTTATTGGGACTGGATTTGTTCTCAAAGAAACTCTAGCACCTCCCTGGGCAGGCTAACAGAGGACTTTCTGAGGTTCAAAGACTGCCCCAGGCGGGAACTGTACCTGGATGCAATTGGAAAACCCTTTGATAGGGCCTTGTATTTTAGATTTAGAATGGGAACCTTACCACTTAATACCTTTACTAAAAGATGGAAATCCTGTATGGAAATGTCTGAGCTATGCCCATCGTGTTTTGTTAAACCGGAAACATTAGCACATTTTATGTTTGTGTGCGGCAAATATGCTACTCCAAGGAGGGTCTGGCTCAAAAACCTATGCCGTCAGCTGGGGACTAGGAGTCATGATGTGGCAATCAGGATACTTACTTCGGACAGTAGCGTACCCTATGCTTGCGCCCTAGCCAAGTTTCTATCCTGGGCTTGGGCTATCCGAGCCAAAAAGCTAAAACAATCTGTTTAATTCTTTGTTAGAAAAATTCCTTAAACTGAAAATGCTGCCATAATTGTTTAACCTCTAAAATTTAACCAACTAGTTGGCTAGTTTAACTGAACAAACATTTTTTGAAACTATTGCCCTTCCTAAATGTTGGAACAGAGATATAAAATCTTTTTAAATTTATTACTGTTGTTCTTAACTGTAACTTTTTATACACTGAGCTGCTTTTATGATAATGACTTTTATCGAAATAAAGCTTTGACTTTGATTAACTATTGTTACTACAGCGTCAGAATTTTGGAATAATACTGCAAAGAAAATGTGGCAGACAGTTTGAGGTTTACAGGACAATGGGGATAAAAAATATTTTTCAATTCACTAGAGAGACATCACCATGAACTCCCAAGGGTTTTCGACAATATCTACAGTTGGTGGGTTATTCCTGCATGGAAAGTGTACCTTGCCAGAGAAACTAAAGACAAAGATTCCTGCACAACCATCTATTCCTCAAACACACACACATACTGGTTGGATTTGGCACGAGGGCGAGTCATGGTTCAGTGTATTAAATTTTATTAACAAGAGATTTCACAAAAATGAAATGCACTGTCAATAATTAAATTCTCAAAAAACCAAACCAATGACTCGCAGCTCGTGAGCTGTAAAGCCACGTCAAGGCACCAACCACTTTACAGGCCATTCACACACCTTTCATACGTGATACAAACAAGACCATTCGCACCACCAGGCACAAAAGCAACATATTACAAAATTCACCAAAAAGGGACAAGGTACACCCTGCTTCAGAAAGACAAATATTACTGCACAGCCATCTAATCCGCAAGCACACACACATACTGGTTGGATTTGGCACGAGGGTGAGTGATGGTTCAGTAGATACAATTGTATTAGCAAGTGATTTCACAGAAATGAAATGCACTGGTAATAATTGAAAGGGCGAGAAACTGAACCATTGACTCACAGCTCGTGAGCTGTAAAGCCACGACAAGGCACCAACCTCTTTACAGGCCATTCACACACCTTTCATATGTGTGAGACATACAAAACCATTCACACCGCCAGCCGCGGGCCCATCACATAACAAAACTCACACCAGCACACAGCGCCATTCAAGGGCCCATCACTTTCACACGCCCACAATCCAGACACAGCAACTACACAGGCTGATGGATTGCGTGGAGTGGCACTCAGCTAGCAGTGTGAATAGTGACCAGCAGAAAGTCAATACTCACACACAGCCAGCAGAGCACCAGTCCACACACACCGCTAGCCAAACACCAGTCCACGCACACCGCTAGCCAAGCGCCAGTCCACGGACACCACCAGCCAAGCACCAGTCCGCACACACCACCAGTCCACGCACACCGCCAGCCAAGTACCAGTCCACGCACACCGCCTGCCAAGCACCATTCCACGCACACTGCCAGCCAAGCTCCAGTCCACGCACACCACCAGCCAAGCACCAGTCCGCACACACCACCAGTCCACGCACACCGCCAGCCAAGTACCAGTCCACGCACACCGCCTGCAAAGCACCATTCCACTCACACCACCAGCCACGCACCAGTCCACGCACACCGCCAGTCCATGCACACCGCCAGCCAAGCACCATTCCACGCACACCACCAACCAAGTGCCAGTCCACACACACCAACAGCCAAGTGCAAGCCAACACACACCGCCATCACATTTAGGATTTTTTTTTTTAAAAACACAAACAAATTGCAAATAGATAAAAATCTTCTAACAGAAAATCAGCAACTAAATACATTGCACTAACACCAACCTTGAAACAGAATCAAATTATCCAAAGAATACAGACCAGGCAGTTCACTTTATCACTCAAGAATCCTCCCAAAAATTTTTTCGGGTGTGGTACGCTCTAAAACAAGCAGAGAGACACAGTGCAGGATGAGAAGGACAGTCGGGGCAGTACATACGACTCTCCTTCCGCAAACCTTTTCGCCAACAGACTCTACATCTCCTACTGGGAAAATCTTTTGCGGGTGTGGGAGGAATGTGATCTGGAAAGTGGCGTTCTTTCAATCTAGCAACATCCTCCACCAGTCCAACTCTAGGAACACTTGCCTGTTCCACTACAACAAGGCTGCCTATTACAGACTCCTGAAACTTAGCAAAAGTCATCTTTGACTCAGGGCAAGAATCCTGGAACACAACAAAAGCATTAAACATTGCCATGTGGAAAAGATGGATAGCCAACTTCTTGTACCAAATGTAAGCCTTACGAAGAGCAGTGTAAGGTTCCAACCTCTGATCTACTCTGTCAACACCACCCATGTGCCTATTATAGTCTAAAATGCACACAGGTTTGCACGCTTCAGCGACCTGACCCCAAACAGTCACAGGTGCAGTGCTTTCATCATGGATGGTAGTCAGCATGTAGACATCTCTCCTGTCAGTAAACTTCACAGCAAGAAGCTCCTGGCAACGCAACGCACTGCACTGTCCCCGCACAAGCTTTTGACACACAAGTTCTTTCGGGAAACCTTTACGGTTAGAGCGGATTGTGCCACAAGCAAGAGTGTCCACTTTGGCCAATTCCCTGAACAACCGCACACCAGTGTAGAAGTTGTCTACATATAAATGGTGGCCTTTGTTAAAAAATCCTCTTCCAAGTTCCCAAACAATTTTCTCAGTCACTCCAAAAGTGGACGGACAACCAGGGAGATTAAACCTAGATTCCTTACCGGTGTACACCCTGAAATTAGAGACATATCCAGTCCTACTGTCACACAGCATATACAGCTTTATTCCATAGCGTGCCCTCTTACTAGGAATGTATTGCCTAAAAACCAAGCGGCCCTTGAACAACACCAAAGACTCATCCACTGCAATTTGTTTCCCAGGAGCATAGATCTCAGGAAATCGATCAACAAAGTGATCAAGGACAGGCCTAATCTTAAAAAGACGGTCACAATCAGGGTGATCTCGTGGCAACGCTAAACCATTATCAACAAAGTGCATCATCCGAAGCAGAAGCAAATACCTGTCACGAGTCATGACTGCCGGAAAAATAGACGTTGCCATCAAGGGACTGCTAGACCAATATGAAGCCATTGATGGCTTCCTTAGCAAGCCCATCAAAAAAGTTAAACCCAAGAACTTCTTCATCTCTTCAACATTTGTGGGAGTCCACAGGGTAGCTCTAGAGTGTGGCTTAAGACTGGCACAGTTGTCCCTCAAAAACTGTTCGGCATACAAATTAGTCTGCTCAACAATCTCTGCAAAAAACACATCATCCATAAACAACTGAAAAAAATTGACCGGCAAAAAGTTTTCAGTATTCACTCTAGACCCTGGAACACCAGTAAACTCTAGCAATGCCGGCTGCACCATGCCAGGGGCAACCCAGAGGTCATCACTTTCAAAGGGAAGCCTAGCAGCCCCAGCCTGCAGCCCAGAAGCCTCTTGCCGCACTACACCAACGGGAAGCCTTGCAGCCCCAGCCTGCAACCCAGATGCCTCTTGCCGCACTAGCGGCACATCAGTCTCCTCCTCTAACACAGGCACTTCATCCGCACTAAGAGTATCTTCATCATCCGATGACTCCATACGGAGAGACAACTCACTGCCAGAATCATCCCCTGCCTCCTCTCCCTCAGATGCAGAGTCAGTCTCTGAGCCAATATCAGAGGAAGACTCAAACAGCAAACCAACAACCTGCTGAGCAGTCATCCTGCGGCTAGCCATTATACTTACTAAGATAGAAGACTGCACAAACAAGTCAACAACAACCAACAATGTGCA
Source organism: Triturus cristatus (assembly GCF_964204655.1). Taxonomy (NCBI): domain Eukaryota; kingdom Metazoa; phylum Chordata; class Amphibia; order Caudata; family Salamandridae; genus Triturus; species Triturus cristatus. The sequence goes on along the minus strand of NC_140592.1, from coordinate 502,885,320 downwards.
AACCAAGTAAGTAAAGAAATGTGTACCTTTATCACAAAGATCAATGTACTCAAAAACTATACAATCCAATTACAATAGACAGCTGCACTCACCAGAAACTAACTCTGCAGTGACACAGCAAAAACCAACGATATCAAACTAGAAAGAAGAAAAAAAAAAACACATTACTCACAAGACAACAAAATACACATCGAGCACCAATGCAAAAAGTTTTTGACACTCAAAAAACAAACATACTGCTATTATTACACCATTTGCAAAAAAATTCATGCAGAGAAATCAAACACATTTACATTGTACAAAAAAGAGTCTCTTACCAAACTACACAAACAGCAGAACCGCCAGAAACACGGCAAACTCAAAAGAGCAAAAGCCTTCACCTAGAACAAAAAAGTAAAAAAAAAAAACATTACTATTGCAATTCACAAAAAAAAACAATAAACATAAAAACATTCTATGTTACTACCCAAATGGTCAATCGTTATGTTCCAGGTGGGGCAGAAAACAGCAGGGAAAAAAAGGCTACTCTGTCCCGGGGCGGGTGGGCCAAATACATATTATAAAAATTGCCCCCTGGAAGCGACACTTGCCAAAGGGGTCACTTCCATTTTTATTTACACTAATTCCCTGGTGTCCAGTGGGCTTTTCTGCCCCCCCCCCTGGGGCCAGACACGGAGCGAAAGTGGAGCGATCTGCCCCCAGGGGGGGGCAGAAAAGTCTGTGCAAAAATGATTCCCCAAGGGAAGCGACCCTTGCCCAAGGGGTCGCTTCCCATAACAAAATTGCGAAATTCCCTGGTGTCTAGTGGGCTTTTTTGCCCCCCCTGGGGGCAGAAACGGACCGGAAGTGGACCGATCTGCCCCCAGAGGGGGCAGAAAAGTCTGTGCACAAATTCTCCCAAATTCAGCCCCAGGGAAGCGACCCTTGCCCAAGGGGTCACTTCCCATATCAATATATCGAAATTCCCTGGTGTCTAGTGGGCTTTTCTGCCCCCCCTGGGGGCAGAAACGGACCGGAAGTGGACCGATCTGCCCCCAGGGGGGGCAGAAGAGTCTTTGCAAAAATTCACCCCCAGGGAAGCGACCCTTGCCCAAGGGGTCGCTTCCCATATCAATATATCAAAATTCCCTGGTGTCTAGTGGGCTTTTCTGCTTCCCCGGGGGCAGAAACGGACCGGAAGTGGACCGATCTGCCCCCAGGGGGGGCAGAAGAGTCTTTGCCAAATTTCTCCCCCAGGGAAGCGACCCTTGCCCAAGGGGTCGCTTCCCAATTCACCATTACGACATCCCTGGTGTCTAGTGGGCTTTTCTGCCCCCCCCCTGGGGGCAGAAACGGAACGAAAGTGGACCGATCTGCCCCAGGGGGGGGCAGAAAAGTCTGTCAAAATATTGTCCCCCAGGGAAGCGACCCTTGCCCAAGGGGTCGCTTCCCAAATGGCCGAAAACAACATCCCTGGGGTCTAGTGGGGGCATTCCTGTCCCACGATCGCGACGCTGTGCGCGATCGTGGAACAGGAATGCCCAGCATTGAGACATCAGGGGAGAGGAAATACTCTTTCCTCTCCCCCGATGCCTCAAGGCCCTGGAATTCCGCCCCCCCCCCGCCACACCGCAGCAAAACACCTACCTTCCTCGTTGGACGCGCTGGAAGAAATGAATTCCAGCGCGTCCAACGCTTCCTGATGATGCCAGCGCGCGCTGTGCGCGCTGACGTCACCAGGAAGCGTGGGGGGGCTCGGGGGTGGCAGCGGAAACTATTCCGCTGCCATCCCCATCTGTGGGGGCACGATCGGTGCCCCAGGGGGGGAGCGCCAGCGCTTCCCCCAGGGGCTGTGCTCATGACGGAGCGGTTCCGTCATGAGCACAGCTCAACCGATGCTCATGACGGAACCGTTCCGTCATGAGCATCGAAGGGGTTAAATAAATCTCAATAATATTTAATACCATATATAAATATATACTTATATAAAGACATGCATATATATGTGTATACACATATATATAAGTAATGAAACACAATTGTTAAAAATATATACTTTACATTCTATTAAGTTTTGTTTTTTAATTCTTGAAATTCACTACTATAAAAAGCACATTATATACATGTGTATCTATCTATCTATCTATCTATCTATCTATCTATCTATCTATCTATCTATCTATCTATCTATCTATCTATCTGAGAGAGAGAGGGGGAGAGAGAGAGATAGATAGATAGATAGATAGATATAAATGGATATAGATAGATATAGATAGATATAGATATATATATATTCATTCACTGAAAAAAACAAAAGGTTACAGGGATGTTATAGTTAGGAAATAGAATTTAAAAATCCTTAGAAATTCACTGAAAAAAAACTAAGCTTATGTTAGGCTGACATTCACTCGTACAAAACCAGAGAAATTCAGCAGTTATAGTTACCTGAGCTCACTATGACTCTTTCCCCCAATCGCTCATTACATGGTCATCAACATCAATTATGATATCGCTGATGGCATCTGTAATGACATCACTGATGATATCTGAAATGACATCATGGTTGACATCCAGACATACACTAACACACCCACATACACCTGAAGAAAACATGTCATACACCCACTCCCACATAATCACTAACAAACTCATTCACAGAACCCAAACAAAAACTCACACATCTTGTCACTCATCCAGACAGCCAATAACACATTAACTCACCCATAGAGCCACTAATGGAACCATTAACTCACATATACAGCCACTAATGCACCTACTCACATACCAATGGAGCCAGTCACAGATTCAGTTACAGAGACACACTTAAACACCTACTCATACACCCATACAGCTACTGACACAGTAAATCAATGAACCATGCACCTACTCACACACCTATTCACTCACACAGCCACTAACTTACCCATACCATTACTCGCACAGCCACTCAGTTACTTATACACAAACTAATACATATACTCACTCACCCATACAGTGAATGAGACAACCACATGCTTTCCCATATAACCTCTCTCACACTCACTTACTCACCCATACAACCACCCACTGATGCTCCAAGGCAGCCACTCATGTACCCTGTCACTCGCCCATACAGACACTTAAGTATCTGCTCAACCACCCATTCAGTCACACATGCACCCTCTGAATCACCATTTACAACCACTGATACACCAACTCAGTCAACTATACAAATATTCACACAGCCTCTCACTTACTCATACAAAGACAGACACAACCACTCGCTTACCTATACAAGGAATCACACACCCACTATCTCATGTATACAGTCTCTTACATACCCAGTCACTCTGCTATATACTACAAATAGATCCACTCACTTACCCATACAGACTTACCCATACAGGCACTTCCACAGCGTGTTACCTTAGTGTATATGTTTAACACTCATTAACGTTTAGAAAACACTCACAATCACTGGATGATGTCATCATTGATGTCATTTCAGATGTCATCAGTGATGTCACTGCCAATGCCATGAGTGATGTAACATGTTAGGTCAGATTCAGTACATTGAAGGGGTATGAGTTATAGTGTGCTCAGGTAATTATAACTGAGGAATTTCTCTTGTTTTGTACTAGTGAAATGACACCTTAACTATTGTAGGAAGGTGGAATCTGACTGCATGGTTACCCCCACTTCTTTCCTGCTGTTTTGCTGGCTTTCAACTAGTCTGACTGGGATCCTGCTAATCAGGACCCCAGTTTATCTGCTTTCTCCCTAAATTGGTTGTGCATGTACTTTAGGTACACTCCAGATTGGATACTGGGGTACCCTTATCAGTCCCTAGTATATGGTATACTATGTACCCAGGGCATAGGTGTCCCAGAGGCCTCCCAAGGGCTGCAGCATGTATTATGCCACCCCTGAGAGACCATTCAAACTGACACCACAGGTCGTCTACTGCAGTCTGTGTAAGGGGGTGCATGCACCCCTTACTTAGATATAGGTTCACTATATCTATTCTAAATCACTACACATAAAAAACATATCTGTCACCCCTATGGCAGGCCTTATCAATCCTGAAGGCAGGGTGCTGTTGGGTTTTATGTGAGAGGGTGCCCCTGCATGAGGGAAGCCCCTCTGCAGCCTTCACAACCTATTAACCGGGGTTGTTTGTGATGCAGCCAACCATATATATTTAAGTGCATTATAACTCGCGGTAAATGCTAACTTTAAAACGGTTGCTTAGAAAGTTGTCGTGTTTGGTATCAAACACCTTGGAATCATACCTCCCCACTAGTATCTGGCGGGGAGTTATGATTCCACCCTTCTAGAAGGAACTTATGTGAAACACTGGTACACCCAGTACCGGCTTTCTCGACCTGGGCATCACAAAATGGATGCTGCCAGCCACAGACACGACTCTGCCCTCCTGCTGCTGAGCCAAGCTCTAGCAGGGGAAGGCTTGTCAATAGGTTTCCTGTAGCAGGGAGGTGTGACCACCTCCCAGACAGGATTTAGTGTATTGGGGCTGGGTGGGTGCACTCTGAGAGTGTTTAATAGTCTGCACTGGGGGCACATTTGGCGTCCCTGTGCATAATCCAGTTCAAACCGGTTGCAGGAGCCATTTGCTCCTGCTCTGGCACGAACAACTGAACAAAGGACATGGGTGTAGCCACCCCTCTGTCCTGACCTTCCTGTAGGAGGGTCCCCAGAGTTTGTCCCAGCCCTTCCTTAGGTATAAAGTAGGAACCCTGACTTCAGGACTTTAGATTTTACCTGGACTAAACTCTGCTACAGAAACCAAGTACTTCAACAATCTACACTTCACTGGACAACTGAAGAATCTCCCTTGGAGTAAAGGAGTTACTCCCCTGCAGCAGCAGGTACCTAAACGCATCTGACTGGTTTGCATCTCGCGAGCTCCTCAGGACTTCAAAGATTTCTGCAACACAGGATGTGGGTTCCCGAATGTCCCTGAGGTTGGTCTGACCTCTCAGCAATTCTGAGACCAGTATCCCTCGTGGGGACCATGCAACCCGAACCCCTGTGCACTGTGTACTTATGGCAACCCTTGAGGCTGTTCCTTGGGCTACGTGTAGTCCTGATCCCGAGCAGTATTTCCACTGAAGATTTCCGGCCTTCACTTCACAAGTGTTCCGTGGGCTGGTATTTTGTGATCCAGCTCAAGGTCCCTTCGCGATCCCTGGTCCATTGGCCTGTGGGTCCCTGTAAAGGTAACTTTGACATTCCTCGGGCTTTCCTGGTTGCTCCAGATGTGCCCTGACTTTCCATTGCTTGGAGAGTCTCCAGGACCTTGCTGGTCCTCACCCTAGCTAGTTTCCTCTGCCCGCGTGGGTTGCAGTTGCCAAGACTTGTTGGTGTTCGATTCAGACACTGACACCCCCAGCACTCAACATCCTTCGTGGGACAGCTCACCTCCAGACTTTGGTTATCGCCGACTTCTCCTGGTCCACGTGGCTGCAGAGTCAAGCATTCTATCTTCTCACCTGGAGCACCCGACATCGGGGGCATTCATCATCTGAGCCCCTGATCAACCTGAAGTGACCCACTCTCTGTCCCGTCTGCTTTCAGGTTCTTCTCACCTCGAATCCAGGCTTGAATTCCACCGGACACTTTTCATCTTCCCGGCAGCCGCACTTCTTCGTATCACGCCATTGAAAATGCGAGGGTTTCTGACACCACTTGATCCCTATGCACCCGGCTCCTCTGAGATAGGTAACACGAGTACCTTGGTAGTCAGAAGGGTGCTGGCCTTAGAACCTTCTATGTTCCAAAGGGTTTGCTTGAAATCCTCTCCAAAGTGTCCTTAAACTGTAATTTTCCAACCGCGACTTTCCCATAGGATTGTACAGAGCTCGCGCCTGTGTTCTCACACTGCACCCGTCCTCCGTGATTCCCCTGTGTCACTACTTTTGGTGGTTCCTTGGGGTCCCAGCGATTCTGCGTGCTCTAGGCACTGTGTCTAGTTAAGTCATGGTTGTTATACCACTTTCTTAGTATATGCTTCGGTCTCCCCCTGGAGCCCACTGTGTATTGTGCTATTTACTGTCGTTCTAGTGATTTACTATTGTGTGCTTTGTGCTCTAATCTCATAAAGAAGTTAGTAGAGAGTGTTTAGTAATAAATACTTATATTGTATATATCTCTTGTGTGGTTCTGCTTTCATTTGTTCATTCAGGAGGTTCTGATCTGGTAAAACAAGCTGTTTTACATTCCATCGAGACTTAGCCTGAAGGCTGCTCTCCACAGCTACCACTAGGATAGCTTTCTATAAAGGTTGTCTTTAACCTGATCATCAATAAGGGTTGTTTGGACTGATACAATGTGCCCACTTTTTAATTAGTGGTCAGCATATACCAGGCCAACTTCTCACATTGATGTGCAGCGGTTGGGATTCAAGCTTGCTATTGTTTTACCAGATAAATCTCATTGAGTGACTAACTGAAAACCACTAAAGGAATTAGGTACAGATAACTCAAGACTAGAATAAGTAAGTTCTACTGAACTTGGAGTTGGGTAGTCAAGGGTCTAGCATATCCTTTCTCCAACTCAAGAGAGTTTAGTTCCCACTAGGTTAGGTAGGTACCTATACCACATAACACTAGTATGTCTTCTAGACCAGAAGCCAGCGGGCCTCTGACAACTAGATACGACCATCTCTCATTTCAAGAATTGAGAAATATGTGTACAAGTAGGAAACTGAGGACAGGGCAGAAGTGCAAGCACCCAACGTCTCAAGGAGATGTTGCTCTTAGATGACCTCAGAAAGACCCCAGGGGTCTGATGAGGCAGGAAAGTTAGGTGGGACAGGGGATGAGGACAGAGCAGGAAGTGAACACTTCTATGAGCTGGACTCAAACCCTGGCCAGGAGGATCAAGATGATTCTAACCTGGAAAAATCAACTCTTCCTTCAGGTGGGGGAGATGGCCCCAGTGGCCCTCTCTTTACTCCACCAGGTAGAGTACACAGTTTACCTAGAAGATCAAGATCTCCTTCTCAGGAATCTAATCATTCTGGTACTTCTGTTGGGACCTCTGCTTCTCATAAAAGGGACTCCTCTTATGAGAAGAAGTGTCAGTTACTTGAGTATGAGAGGACCAAACTTAGAATCAAAAGGGAACAATTAGCCTTAGACAGGGAATCCCTAGAACTCCAGAGAGCTCCCAGGAGGTTGGGGCTAGAGCCCTATGGTGGCAGCAACAGTGTCCCTAGAGGTAGAGAATATACTCATGACCATAGGAACCTGAACAAGAGAGTCCCTCCATATCAGAGTGGGGATGACATCCACAAATGGATAACTGCACTAGAGAGGGCCTGTAAAGTACAGAGGGTTCCTCAAGGCAGTGGGCAGCTTTCTTGTGGTTCTCCTTTGCCGACAAAGGTAGATACAAGCGCCTCACTGTAAGAGAAGAGAATGCTGATAAAATTACACAGTCTTGAAGAGTGCTCTCATTGATGGATTTGGCTTAACCACTGAACAGTACAGGATTAAGTTCAGAGACACCCAGAAGAAACAGACTCAGGACTGGGTTGACTTTGTAGATTGTGCTACTAAGGCTCTGGAAGGTTGGATACATGGCAGCAAGGTGCATGACTTTTAGGATTGTACAATTTGATCATGAGGGAGCATATCCTTAATAATTGTCAAAAACGGCTTTCACACCAGTACCTGGTGGAGTCAGATCTGACTTTTCCCCAAGAATTGGGCAAGAAGGCAGATAAATGGGTCAGAACCAGGGTAAAGCCAAAGAATCAGGGTGGTGACCGGAAGAAAGATTCTTCCAAGAACGGTGGGGATAAATCAAAAGATAAATTCACTACAGGGCCCCAAAAGTCCTCTTCTGGGGGTGGACTCCAAACTCCTTCCTCTCCTGAAAAGAAACCTTATTGCTTTGTCTGTAAAAAGCCAGGACACTGGAAAAATTATCCCAATTGTCCAAAGGTCAGCAATAAGGAACATGTCCCTCCCTCCACAACTATATCGTCTCTGTAACCTTTGTTTTTTTCAGAGAATTTCTAAGGATTTTTTAAGTGCTAATTCCTAACTATAACGTCCCTGTAACCTCTGTTTTTTTAAGTGAATTTCAGCCACCACCATATTTAAAACTTACAACTGCAAAATGGATCATAACCAACAGACTAAACACATTACTATCTAAACGACTCTATAATAGCATGTATAACTCCATTAATATCACTGTAACACTGTGTACAATTCTTTTAGTGGAATCTGGGACTGGATGCATCACTGTATCAGTAAGTCCCTCATTCACGGTATAAGTATTTGAGTGGATCTGTGATATGGTGCATCATTCTATCAATGGTTTTTTAAGGAACTGTGAGACTGTCTCAGTGCACCTATGAGTGGGTGCATCAGTGTCTCAATGGGCCTGCGATTGGTTGCATGAGTCTGTCAGTCGATTTGTGAGTAGGTGCATGAATTCCTTTCTGCATTTGTAAGTATATAACTGTCTTGATCTGTGAGTGGATACATGAGTGTCTAAGTGGGTATCTGAGTGGGTGAGTGAGGGGGTGCATGAGTGTCTAGGTGGGTCTGTGAGTGAGTGCATGAGTCTCTCAGTGGGTCTATGACTGGGAGTGTGAGTGTCTGAGTGGTTCTATGAGTGAGTGTGTGGGTCTCTGAGTAGGACTGTGAGTGTGTGCATGAGTCTCTGAGTGTATGAGTGATTGGGTGCATAAGTCTCTCAGTGGGTCTGTGAGTGGGTGTGTGAGTGACTGTATTGGTGTGTGAGTGTCTGAGTGGGTATATGTCTCAATCAGTCTGTGAGTGAGAGCATAAGTCTCTGAGTGAGTGAGTTAATTGGTGCATTCAAGAGTGTCTGAGTGGGTCTGTGACTGGGAGGGTGATTGTCTGGGTGGTTCTGTGAGTGGATGCATGAGTCTTTGAGTGAGTGAGTGGGTGCATGTACATCTGAGTGAGTCTGTTAGTGGGTGTGTGAGTCTTTGAGTGTATAAGTGAGTGACTGAGTGCATAACTCTCCAACGGGATCTGTGACTGAGTGTGTGAGTGACTGTATGGGTACGTGAGTGGGTGTATGAGTATCTGAGTTGATCTGTAAGTGGGTATATGAGTGTCTCAGTGGGTCTGCAATGGGTGTGTGGGTGTTTCTGTTGGTCTGTGAGTACATACATGAGTGCGTGAGTGGGTCTGTAAGTCGGTGAGTAAATGTCTGACTGGGTTTGTACATGGAAGCGTGACTCTATGAGTGACTCTGTTAGTGGGTGTATGAGTATCTGAGTGGTTCTGTGAGTGGGTGCATGAGTTCCCAGGTGGGTCTGTGAGTAGGTGTAAGAGTCTCTAAGTGGGTATGAGCCTGTGCGCATAAGTGTATGAGTGGGTCTCTAAGTAGGTGCATGAGTTTCTGAGTGGGTCTGTACATGGGAACATCACTCACAGAGCAAGTCTTTAAGTGGGTGCATGAGTACCTGAATGAGTATGTGACTGGGTGCATAAGTATCTGAATGGGTATGTGACTGTATGTATAAGTGTGTGAGTGGGTATGTGAATGGGTGTATAAGAGTCTGATTGAATTTGTGAATGCATATATGAGTGGGATTCTGACCAGCAAGTCTGTATAAATATATATTTTCACCAATATTCATGGTGCACCGTGATATTTGGGATGTCACTGGTATGATACACCGGGGGGCCGGGCTGGCCGTCATGTTGTCATCACAAATTTCACACGCAATGAAAAAAATAATTTATGGACACAGAAATCATGTCCCTAATACCCCCATTTCTCAAACATGTGGTCAGAGTATCACCACCCTTACTCCTTATCTTAGCTTTGACACAAATTGTCAGCCATGGGAACGGCTCCTGGATGATAAAATGGTGGCTGCAACTTTCTGTTCAGGTTGCGTCTAGCCAATCAGATCATTCCCACTTGCCTGCGCTTTTACAATTCGCCTCGAACACGTCGCAATGTACCTGCAATCACCGCAAAACCGCCGCAATTTTCTGTTCAGGTTGCATCCAGCCAATCAGAGCATTCCCGCTGGTGCGTGCTTTCGCGATTTACCTTGAGCTCATTTCGATTTAACCGCGATCAGCCCGAAACCATCACGAAATATCGGCTGCCAGAGAATGAGATATCACTATATTGTGAATTTAATTTCATAAGAACTACTGAATGGATTTGCACCAAATAACACAAAGCACAATCTGCATAGCAACATCTACCTTTCTGCCAAATTTGCTGTAATTCCATCCTGTGGTTCGGGCTGTAGGTTGGACAACTCGTTCCTATGGGATTTATCACTACAAGCACACGCTTGATTCGCGGCCCTGTTTTCCGGTCCCCAATACACGGATCACCCCCAAACTTTCCATTACACACAGAACCTACTTTGACACTTCTTTGGGAAAAATTCATGAAGATTGGTCAAACTACGGCAAAGTTGTAGGCAAGTCAAAAAACGCTTTTCCTATGGAAACTAGATCCTCACTATATCTACCTACTCGCCAGTAGGTGATGTATATACAAATATATGTATATACATACATATGTATATATATATATATATATTCACTTACAAACCATAGGTTTCACACGCGTTATAGTTAGGAATTAGCATTTAAAAAACCTTGCAAATTCACTTAAAAAACCATAGGTTTCACACAGGTTATAGTTAGGTGGACATTTCACTCGTAAAAAACCAATGAAATTCCCCCGTTATAGTTAGTTCAGATAACTATAACTCGCACGCCCGCAATCCACTGCTCATGACGTCACACATTACATCACTCATGACATGGTCAATGGCATCACTCATGACATCACTGATGACATCATCCTTGTGATAGAGTGGCGGTCGCGCGAGTTATAGTTATCTGAACTAACTATAACGGGGGAATTTCATTGTTTTTTTTACGAGTGAAATGTCCACCTAACTATAACCTGTGTGAAACCTATGGTTTTTTAAGTGAATTTGCAAGGTTTTTTAAATGCTAATTCCTAACTATAACACGTGTGAAACTTATGGGTCTTTAAGTGAATTTGTACGGTTTTTTAAATGCTAAGTTATGTATTTATTATTATTTTTTTTTTCAAGGTTTATCACCGTGCGCGCTGAACGCAAATTTTTTCAAGAATAATAAAATGTTTTTTTCACCCTTGGGGTTCCTTCTGTGACCCCCTGACAAACGCTAGGGGGTCAGGAACTCTCTTCCCTGCCCCCTTTTCACGTTTTCCACCTTTTTTCCACCTTTCCTTTTCAGTGCGACAGACAAAATGGCGGCCGACACTTCCTGATTTCGACCGATTCGAATGTTTACTGACATCTATCAACCAATCAAAATTTCGCTCGCGCACGGTGCGCGCGTATAGATTTTTATATGCTTTTAAATGCTATTTTCTCAGGAAATACTGAGCAGATTGACACCAGACCTGCAAAAGGCACTTCCCTGACCTGAATACTACCTCTCTGCCAAATTTCAAGTAATTCTGTTCAGCCGTGCGGGCTGTACCTTCGACTAAAGGTCCTATGGAAAAATGCATGGGGAAAACGCGTTTTGGGACCCCCCTTTTTTCTCGCCCCCCCCTTGACGAATCACCCCGAGACTTTCAGGGTAGGAGCTGAGCGGAGCGCCCCATTAGTTTTGAAAATTTCGCGAGGATTCGTCAACCGGCGCCAAAGTTATTCAAAATAGAATTTTCAGATTTCCTATGGAAACACGGTCCTAACTATAACTATCTACTGGCGACCGCCAGTAGATCATTTATATACACATATATATATATATCTTAGACAGATGTTGCTCCTTCCGTCTCCCCTCGCCATCTGCAGAGGATCACTAGAGCCAGCAGAGCGCGCCGGACATAATTTCTAATGTACTAGTTCAATAAAGAGATCACTTGGAGTATATGCTTTCACCAGATGATGATTTCATCCATCATCTGGTGAAAGCAAATACTCAGAGTGCTCGCTTTATTGAACTAGTACTATGGATATATATATATATATATATATATATATATATTTATATTTCCATTAAATTATTTGTTAAGTAATTATTAGCTAATTAACTTTTTCAGTTTGCCTGTAAACTGGATCACATACCGGTGGAGGAATAGTCAACACTTTACAGAGCTAAATGCGTCCCTATTGCTACATTTGGGGCAGGGTCTGGGGGTACAATAGAAGCCAACAGCTACAACTAGTAAAGAATAAATTAATCAAAAGACTACAGATGGTACCAAAATGTGCCCCCACTTTATTTTGCCATGCAGAATTGGGCCAAGAGTTTATAGAAGATCCTACTGGCTGTGCCCCTTTGTGCTTATGGACTAGGATTTTGCTCTTAGAAAATCTAGCGTTTTCAAGAGAAGTTATTAAGGATACCCTTAACACGTATAATGCTCTAAAGAACCCCTGGCGCTGCTTTGTGAGAGAAAAGTCTCAAGAAATAGGTCTAGGATACTTCTTTGAAAACTCTAAAAGAATGCCTCCAAATGCTAAGGGCACCATTAAAGAGATGTTTTTCACCTGGGGCAATATGCACAGATTTCAGTTGCAAGGTGACATAGGAGTGTTCCGTTTGCCTTTTGCCCCCTCACAATTTTATTTATCTTTTACTACTAATTCCCAAATTAGATTTTACCTAACTAGGGTCCGACTATGCACCGTGCATTTTTTGTTAGCGTTTCCTCATCTAGGAGGATGGGCGGGCAAACTTATGCCTTGTCCATGTGATAATTCTTATAGGCAAAGCATGTTGCACTTTCTTCTATTTTGTACATTATATAAGTCAGTGAGAACCAGATATCTGCTTCCATTAAGGAATATTCGTCCATGCTCATATAATGATGGTTTTCATTACTTACATACATTGGCCTCCACTGATATCTGCATCGCTGTGCCGAACTTTATAAGGGGCTCCATCATGATTAGAAAGAGTTATGAGTGAAACTGGCATAGCATCATCAGGAGGTGATTTGTTATTCCAATTGTCTTTTTAAAATGATGCTTTTTAATTGCCTTTGCTGAAATGTTATGAATTACTGTTTTTTAATCTTTCTTTGTTGATGTTTTATGAATTGTTAATATTTTATTATGAAACTTTTATGGTTCTCTGAACCAAAATAAAGTTATTCTTGACTTGAAGTTCCCAACCTATACCCCTACAAACGCATCAACCCACAACTAGAAGATAAGTATAATACATCAATATTACATAATATACATAACAAATGTCAATCACATACTTAATTAAAAATTGCTAGTTAATTAATAATACATTGTTACTTATTTAAATTCCCACCCTATCCCCCAACAAACCCAACAATGCACTACAACACTATAAATTACTGTAAACAATTAAATTACAAATTCTCAATCACTTAAAATTGCAAATGATATTTAAGAAAAAATAATTATATACACAATACTAACACATAAAATTAATACATGAACTAAAACACATTATATTTATTAAAAACGGTACTCTTTACAACTACATTATTGAAAACGATATTTACAACAACGATATTCTTAACAATGATATTACCTGAAGAAATGATTTTCTTGACAACGATATTTCTGCATCACCACAATCTTTTTTTAAAAATATTTCTGTCTATCGATATTTTGTCCAAATACCTAATAGAGCACCAGTAGAAAGGAGATTGTTAGTTGTCAGACATGGTAAAACTCTGGCTCTTTCAAAATATGACAAGACTGGGATGGGTTTTAAGGACACTCATCCCTGCTGAAAATAGAACAGTCCCTCCTTGCTGCCTGGAATGATCTACTGTACATTCAACATGGAGGTTGGCATCTACCTTCTTGAAACTGAATAGAAAGTGTGACACTCAATCCTTGGTGACAAAGATGGGGTATATTATGTTGCAGGTGCACTGGTAATGAATAAAAAGCTCACAACCCATGCAGTCTATCCCTGTCAGCATCACTATATGTGAGCTCAAAGGACTTTACAAAATACTCTCCTGACAGTTTCTAACCATTGCAAGTTAGAGTCTGGGTCCTTACGTAACCATGACCAGCTTGTTCAGTCATTCCTAAATGGAAAAATTGTTTATATGACTGTACTGCATAAAGTACTTACCTGGTAGCTGGTAAACCATTACATGTTTTTGTTCGACTATCCTCACTTCTAGAAAAGAACCCTAAATGATATTTGATTTGTATTATTCAAGATGGACAGGTAATAATCTATTGCTAGTTGTGTTTGTGTTGCCATTTCCTAACCGTCTACTATCCTGGAAAGACCAATAGACAGGGATACCTTTAACAACATGCAGCAGATTACCCTCTACCAGTTGCAGGCTGAACCACCCTCTACTCCAGTGCCTTTGCAATGTCTACTTACTGGCTATGCCCCTAAACGTAACGGTCCTTCAATTCCTGATTGCTAACTGTATCAAGTAGAGACTGTGCATTCCTATTTCAACAGTGGTCATTCTCTATTCCTAGAAATAGTGTGTGCCCACAAGTATGAATGTGGTCAGGATACTGTAACCAGAGGCGCCAGGTGTGTTGCATCACTTACGCCCATGAGAACCCTCTTAATACGAGGGATGCTTAATATCACTCCCATCCTACTCAGCGGACTCCTCCTGCTTCTTAATAGATGGTCTCTAGAGATCATCTACTATGGCTGTCTTATACAGCCCTATCCTGGCTGTTGCCATCCACTTTATCCATGTGGATTACTTAGACACTTTACATCACACACTGCGTGCCTGCAAGCTACAACCTGCTTGAAATGACCCTCCATAATTGGTTATTTCCTTGCCATGTTAGCAGGATCATCCCCTTCATCCAGCAGATTTAACAGTTTTTTTAACATAACTGTGTATATTCGAAGGACACCTCTGACCCCAATGTATGGGTGGATCTATAGAGACCTGATTAGCCACACAATACCACTCATTTATTAAGATACCACCAGGTAAAATAAACACCAAATAATGTAAAGTGCATGTGCTCTATCTCACACTTCCTCTCATTATGTGAGGTAAAGTGGCTCACTGAGGACTATGCATCTCCGGTTTGTCACCAAAAGGTGATTAAAAAACAAAATGTGCTTTGTAGCAAAAGGATAACAATAAATTAAGGAGCTTTAACACACTATGAATGTAATATGCACTTTTACATTCCTAACCAAAAAATGCTATGCCCTCTACCCGATCAGGCCTTCACTGTTGTAACAAAAAAAGACGGTTCTTCAGAGAAACTTTAAGGTAACTAATATATTTGCATTTCACCACTCACAATGCCAGTCTTCTGGCAGCAGTGACAGGAGAACGAAACATCATGACAAAATAACTGTGCACATGAGAAAAATAGTGTCCACACACATGAACTGCACGTAGTAAACAATATCACTGTTAGACAAAGTATTAAGGGAAAAAACACTCCTAATGTTACATTGACCCTCTTATGTTAGTGGAAACTCTTGTCATTTTGATGCCATCCCTATCAGAATGGCTCACACTCTGCCTGAAACATTGGCACTGGCAAAGTCATTCACCTCGTCGACATTTTAGGATCACGCCTGGGATATTGGTGGCAATTATGTTATCATCAAAGGCAGAAAGTAGTTTGTGAAGGGTAGAACTCTGATCCTGACTTTGAAAGTGGTTGCCTCGGAGGACCACCGGCTGCACCATGGAACAATCGGTCCCTGGCAGTGGCTCATCTGCGCCACAATGTAAGATGGTCAGCGGGACTGGCGCAGTCCAGCTGAGCATATTATAAATTCTGCCACTGCCAGACATTTCATGGCAGGAGCACCACCATGAAAAGGCTGGCGGTGGAGGAACAAAGGGGGACCCACAGGGCCCCCATAGCTCCCCTGCAATGGGGATACATTCAGGGAGGCACATCTGGATTCCCCCTAAGTTCCTGGATGGCAAGGACTTCACTGTCCATGCTGTGCTGGAACTTTTTTGCCATTCCCATTGCGGCACCGCCATGGAAAAGGTGAAGAACTGTCCACCGTACAGAAGTTCAACTTGTAATATGGCGGGCGGTCCTTGCGTGGGTTTGGTAGACAGCCGGCGCAACTGCACCAAATTCATAATCAACCCCTCAGTATTTTAGTGCCATCTGTGGTTTTTGGGTGGCTATTCCCAATATTTTGTGACTATCCATGACTGGCTGGTGCCCATTCTACGTTAATCAGTGGGCCTGACATGCTGGTGGTAATCCTTAAAATGCTGGGCCACACATGGCTCACTCGGGGTAATTCTTGGCACTTTGGGGCTACCTATGATAATATGGTGTGAACTCTAGGTGAGATACTGACGTTTGAATACTGGATGCAATTCTAAGCATTTTGGGTCCACCCATAGCATATAGGTGTTAATTCCTGACATTCTGTCATCATCCATGGCAGGGTGGTGTCCACTCTAGATGAAACTCTGGCCCTGGCATATTGATGATAATTTATGGGGAGGGTTTAGCCACACATGGCATTTTGGAGGATATTCCTGAACTTTTGAGACAATCCATGGCAGGATTGTTCCCATTCTCAATGAATTAGTGGCCCTTGCATTCTGGTTGTAATCCTAGGCACTTTGGTTCCACAAATGGCATATTGGTGGGAATTCCAGGGATTCTCTAGCTATCTGTGGCACATTGTAACCACACCAGGCTCACAGCTGCTCTGGCATATTGATACTTGGGGGTCTATTAGGATGGCGGTCGGAAAGTCTCTGCGACCGTCATGGTAGAGGGAAAAGACCACCCACAAGGAACGCGGCATAACCGCCGGTCCAATTAGGATGCTCCGCAGTCGAAATCCGACCGCGGCGGTCGGATTCTGGCAATTAACATTGCGGCAGTTGCTGCTGCCAGCAGCACCGCTGCGGTGTGAAAAGGAGCATGTCATGCATGTCACTGCACTGCGTGGCAGGCACTGCACAGTGCCTGCCACCTGGTACAGGGTCATGTCCCAGTGCACCCACACCCCCAACACATTGGGGGCCCGCAATGGGCCCACAGAGACACTCTCTGCATGCTTTCCATGGCGGTTCCACCGCCGTGGAAAGGCTGGCTACCGCCAGCATCATACTCATGCCGGCGCAGCCTGGCCCTGCATCGGCGTCATTGTAGCAGTCTAGTTCCGCCCGCTAGGCATGCGTGTGGACTGGTACCTGCGGAAAAGTGGCGGGCGGAGATTCTCACAGCCGCAGTCGTCACCACCATGCTAATGGGACCGGCGATTTTCAGGTTTGCGATCGCGGGCGTATGTCTGCCGCCGGTCCGGCGGTTGCCACCGCCAGCCCGGCGGCAGCCATCCGTCCGCCATCCTAATAGACCCCTTAGCCTTTCAGGGCCATCCATGGCAGGATGATGCTCACTGTGGGTGACAAACTGGGCCTATTATATTGGTCATAATTCGCAGCATTTGACTAGTCTTGTGTTGGATTACTGATATAATATCAAGACAGCAAATATCGACTTACAGAATTATCAAAACTTTAATATCGTTAGCAAAAATATTGAGACCCTATGCTTAATTTAAAAAGTAATTAGTATCGCACAAATAAATATCAAAGTCAAAAATATCTATTCTAACATACATCTAAAACAAAAATATCGAAAACAAAAATATTGTGACTCATAACTAACCATAGGCTATGTCAAATATATCAAAATCAACAATATTGACTATATAAATATCGTTAAAACAAGTAATAAGTAGCAGCAAAAAAATATGAAAAACACAATATTTAAACAAGCAAACAACAGAAAAATATATCCCACAATAATAACTAGAGTATATAAATGAAAGATATTATTTTACTTTAATATGTTAATATATTTAAAACATATAAAAAAACTCCTCTACATTATACATTGCACATATTTGCATTCAACTTACATACAGCACATATTTATATTTACAAACAATATTCTTTCTTTACTTAAAATAAAGACATATAATAAATAAAATAAGTTATCTCAAATATGAGCATTAAAAATATTAATTGGCATTTTCCAAATTAGGACATAACAAAACTAATAAAGAAATGAAGCTAAAACAACCAATAATATTAAACCATACAAAACTATACCCAATAAAATAGCTTAACTAAATAAACAAACAATATAAAAGCCACAGTAATTTAACCAAAAAGAGAAACCTCTGCCGGATTATCCCTGCAAAAGAGAAACCTGTAACATATACAATCATACATTAACTTCTCAAAGTAAGTAATAGTTATATTTAAAATACGAAGTAAAATATTATAACTTTTAAAAAAAAAAATAATAAACAATTACTATCACAGTTTTTAACATTCATCTCTTTCTACAGATTATTCAACCTTCAACTCAACTCCATCAAAAAGTGCACATTGAAGACCACTAAAAAAAGTAAGTATAACTAAAAATAAAACTGCTTTAAATGTACTAAAAGAGTAGCAGTTAAGTCTGAATTACCTAAAAGTCATTAAACATAACAAATATAATATATGCAATAATTAAAACTTCCTTTTCTCTTCCAACAGAAATAAACACTTGTCGCAAGAAGAAGCATGCCAAAGAAAAAGTTTCAGAGAAGACAAAACTTTGCAAAGCAACATACAAGTACGATTTGAAAAAATCTAAAATGAATATTTAACCATATATTAATAAACAATTTTTATTAAATAACTATTTTTCTGTAACCATATTATTACAGTAAATAAAGACATAGGGCCTGAACACAAGTTTATCTGTGCTGCAGCGGGCCGCCACGCCATCACGCCACAACAACACCCACAAACCCGTAGGCAGACCGCCCGCTGGATTAAAGCTGGAATCCAGGTCAAACAGTCCTGATTTGACGGTCCCACAACGGTGCCATTCAAAGGCTCGTATGTGAGCCTTTGAAAAGCAGTGCCATGGGAGCAGTCCATGCCGTGCAGGAACAGGGAGTACATACCTAAAGGGGGGCACACCATGTGTCCCCCTGCATGCATCCCAAGGCTCAGAGGCAACATGGGGCCCTGTAAGACACCCTTAGTTTCCTCACCGTCACCCTTTTCATGGCGGGCTCACAGCCATGAAAAGGGTCACAGTGAGGAAACTTGTAATATTCTTGGTGGTGACGCATCAGCACCGCCAGCATAGAATAGCCTCACACCACTGCGCCACCACCGTGGGAGCACCGTAGTTGTAATATGGCGGTTGGACCGCCAATTTGGCAGTCCAGGGACTGCCACCATGGGTTCGGTGGTCCAATTGACTGACAAACTCATAATTAGGCCCATAATGACAGAGGGTGCAACATTTAGAACATTGCAGAAGGGGAAACTGTTACTGTTTTACATGGGATACACCTACAGCCAAGAAAATTCTTCTGCTGAACAAGTTAATTGGAAATGTACCAAATATTATTCTAATGCATGTTATGGAAGGGCAACTACCAACAAACTGTAGTAATTAATGTAAAACAGCATAACCATCCTCCCTATGTAACAGAAGTAGAAGTAAAAGAAGAATTAGAAAATATAAGAGAAGCAAGCACTAGTACCCAAGAACCCACAGAACAAATTCTTAAAGATAAACTATTGCACATACCAGAACATATATCATGCCAGTTACCATCAGTACCCACCTTAAAACACCTCATAACATGAACTAACAGGGCCACCATTGACGCCCCACCAGCGACACCCCACCTGCTCCTAAAACACACAGAGATATAGACATCCCACAACAGATTATAACGGCCAAAAGAGAGGAATAAGTCTTTTTATGTGATAATAAAAGTAATGACAAACATATACTTCTTATGTGCTACCCCTACAAACTTACTCAAACTATCCCAATGTCAAACAGGGATGATGGATGGTGCATTTAAAATGTGTCCCAAACCACTCCATCAACTATACACAATGCATGGTGAATTTCAAAAAGCAAATATAACTTGTGTATGCACTACATCCAAACAAACAAGGCAGTACCTACATGGAACTGCTAAAGCACATTAAGCAACAGACAAACAACTACTATCCCCCCAAAATTATTATTGACTTTGAGCAAGCTATGACCCAATCTATACTAAAAATATATACCTCCACACTGCCATACAGGGATGTTACTATCACTTTAATCACAGTGTATGGTGTTACCTAGAGAAATCTGCACTAAGGACCTTTTTATGAGTACATCGATCCCAGGTCCGCTGTACCACTGGTGGTAGTCTGACCGCTCCAACCTAGGCGGTCCGACCGCCTGATTACAAGTTTGGTGGTCAAACCGCCACCAGCCTGACACAGCACTGCCAGGATCTTTGTTCCCAACTGTGCCGCACAAGCGAAGGAGGCTTTGAATGGCAGCAGTGCCGAGATAGGCACCGCTGTCTGGATTATGAGTTCCCTTTTCCACATCCTTTTCATGACGGAAACCCGACTATGAAAAGGATCTCGGAAGGGTAAGGAAGTGGTCCCAAACAGGGGCACCGGGTGCTTTCGACCAAGGAGGGGTAGTGCATGGGGGCACACGTTGTTCCCGTCTCTCAATGGCGCTGAAGGCCGAGCCATGCTGCTGTTGTGGGATTGCCAACTTCAGACCGCCAGCTTGGTGGTCCACTCATAATACAGCGGTCTGTATACCGCAGGCTTTGCGGTGTTCTCCCATCTGTGTAATCGGAAGTCCGACTGACGGACTGCCAATGTCGTAATCAGGCCCTTAGTGTGGAATACGCCACCTACATCAAATTTACCTTTGAAGTCCAAAACATTATTTCACTAGCCTACGTCCCTGTGAAAGAAGTAGACAACCATTACAACATCCTAATAGACAGTCCCCATTACCAAAATAATTAAGAAAAACTTACTCCCCTAGTGGACTACTTCAAGGACACAAGGGTAGGCAGACTGTACAGATGCCAGCCAAAATTCCAGATAACATGGTGGAATGTCCACGACAGCTCCTTGGGCCAGGAGGCAAAAACAAACAACGCAGTGGAAGGATGGCAAAATGCCTTATAATCCACACTAGAAAGAATTCAACCTACGCTATACAAATTACTAGAAGCCTTACAAAAAAAGCAAAGCTACCAAGAACTTAGAATAGAACAATATGTTACAGAAATCTGTTCTAACAAACCAAACAAGCAAGATAAATGTATGAAATGCTACAGACCAAAGTAAGAATATTTATAAACAACAAAGGACTAGACTACTTAGATGTAATAGCCAAAGCTAACCTCTAAACCACGTATAAAATGTACCAGGATTCAAGGAAACTACAACATAATACACCAAAATAATTTAAACATATACATTTTTTCAAACTAGTAAAATATTATTATTTTTATTATATCAATGAAAAGTAATCTACTTTTTGCATTACTCACTAAGATGATAAAAATATTAGTACTATCATTTAAAAAATATTTTAAAGATTTATACATAAAACTAACAATGTAACTACAAATAATTAAAAAAGCACATCACATACTTTCAAAAAAACAACATAATAAATATATCAATATAACATAATTGTAAAGATATAACATTTCCCACTCAAAGTAAATTAATAACATTAACTAACGATTTTGATGCTGCATATATCTCTTCAAATCTGCATAGTTCAAACAAGAAATCCAACAAAAAGTACTTAAAATGATAGTTGAAAGCCCCCCCAAAAATGCAAAAATGTAGTTTATTTAAAAAAACAATCCCTCAAGGCAATCCACAGTCTGTAGGTTCCATAAAAAACCTGAATTTGTTTTTTAAAAGAACAACTCCAGAAAACGCAAAACAACAAGAAAATATATCCATAAAAAATAGATAAAATACCCTCCCGAACAAAATACTACATTTCCAACTACATATATACATAATATGAATCTACACAAAACTAGTCAGCAATTACACTTATGTTACATTAAAAAACACTTTGCTTCCTAAAACACATGATATAACTCCACAACACCAAAAAACATTTAAAAATCAATAAAACCCAAATAAACTCACCAGTCACACCATACATATCATATATACAAACTTCCTACTCCTACCTTACCTTACAAACACCTTACAAATAAGACAAAATTAACTTACCTTTACCAATGAACAGCAGCACCCAACTGCGACTTCTTTCTTCCACAAATGACCCAAAAGTAACACCAATAGACTACTAAATTTACTTAGCTGTAGAAAAAATGGCCTCTAATAATAGTAAACAAAAGACAATCACCCTATAGGATTCAAATTGAAAAATCTCGGAAATATTATACAAATGTTTATTAAAATGTTGAAAAATATAACACATATACAACAATGTTCCAAAAAATGAGTAAAAACATTGTAATGTATATATTAAATAATATTATGAAATGGATAACATTATTGAATGTATATTAATCATATTTATGTTAAATAGCAGTATAAATGTATGTCAAAAATATTTGTGAAAGATATTTTAAAATGTACATTGTCGAAAAAATTATGAAAATGTATATTATTGAAAATGTATTCAAAAACATTTATTCTGTATTTGTTAACAACTATTAAATCGTGTTATATATTAAATAAAAAAATCCATTTTTCTTTCAAATAAATATATATCAAAAATATGAAAAGGTAGTAATACGTTTTTTTTCTTTCATCAAAATAAAAATAATAAAAAATTATATCTGCATTGTTTTGTTCTAATGCTTATTAATGTTGAAATAATAATAAATTGCAAACACTATGCTTTTTAACCATTCAAATGCCAAAACTACTTTTACAAATTATTTGATGCTACAAACATAAAATATACTAGTCTCAGTTCACTACAAACAAAGTAAACACATATCTATAGCACTAAGGACCTTATTATGTGTTTGGCGGTACCGTGGCCTGCTGTACTGGTGATGGCGGCCCAAGCAAGGAGAACTCAACGGTCCGAAAACCAAATTATGAGTTGGGAGGATTGTCTTTGAAAAGACCGTGGCTGGACCGCCGAGACTGCCAGCAGCCCACCAGGTTCGCAGTCGGGGAAAGGGAAAGGCCGTCATAGGGCGGTACAGCGGAGTTGCACCCCATGCCTATTAGGGTGGTCTGACCACCTGCTTCAAGGTGACAGACATGAAGGATTTGGGGTGCATATTTCTGTCGAAATGACGCCAACTGCCCCCGTTGCCAACACATAGACGCTGACATTCTCCATATGTTATGGTCTTGCCCTATCCTGCACGATTACTGGTCCCAAGTATCAACTATCCTGGCGACTTGTACCTCTCGGGTATTCAACCCCCGTTGGGAGTTCCACCTCCTGCATCTATTCAGCAGAACAAGAAACATAAGGCCACCACTAGATTTTAAGGCCTGGGGCTAATAACAGCAAAGCATCTCATAACCAAGAGATGGAAGTCCCCTCTCTCGATCCCCACAATTGCTTGGCAGCGATCTCTACTGAATTGGGCTGGGATGGAGGGGATGGCACTCCAAAGGGAAGATCTCCTTGGCCTATGCAAACTCCCCATAGAGCATCAGTGGGATGCTATGGTACTGAAGCTCTAGGAGATGGTCACTGGTGTAGGGGGTTTGCGCGAGATGATGGAGGCTGGCACTCAAGGCTCGTCTCTGGCCCTCACATAGACTGAAGAGCACTGGTTTCCAAGCGTCTTGAACCCTGTCCGTGTCACTGGGTTTGGCAAACTCTAGTCTGCTTCTCCCACCACCACTCCCCCACCCCCCGGGTTCTACTAGGCGCAGAAACAGGTCACAGGCGACTCCCCCCACCCCTCATTATCTTATGTTGTCCTCATTATGTTGTACCCTATGTCCACGGTTGACGCATAACGCACCATGTTCTAGCTGTGTTCATATACTCTGGCGATGCGGTCTTTGGGTCTAGATACCCCCTTCTATCAGGGGGGCGTGGTTCTTGGACTCTTGCAATGGACTACCATGTAACTCAAAAGTCATACATTGATTGATGGCGTATTTGTACATGTTCTGTTGACTAACGGTGCCACATACACACTGTACATTATCGGGATTTTTTCCTAAAACTGTGCAAAATGCAAAAAAATTTAATAAAAAGATTAAAACAAAAATTAAGGATTTGGGGTGCATACTCACCCCTTTCTTGTTCTTCCAGGTAAATTCTGACATGGATCCCTTTCTCCAGGTCTCCCCTTCACAGCAGGATCTTCACCCAGAGGAATACTACCCCGTTTGTGATGATCGACAGGTGAGTCCTTTTTATACCATATACATTGCCAGTACTACCCTTGTATGGTATTTTTCCACATGTATCATGCATATGTGTGCATCCGACGCATATGCAGTCACATCGATATATTTTGCAAAAGTACTCACCACCGCTGCAAGATGGCTGTGTCCACACTGCTGGCACAGAGGTCAACACTTAATATGGTCGTCTTTGGACCGCCAGCACTGTGGGCTAATGGCGGACGTGATTCTCATTCAGTCGGACCGCCAAATGCATTATCAGGTCCTAAGTAGTTAAAATTCTCTAATCTCATTGCAATACGACTTCTCTCAAAGAACATTTAGGACACTAAAGAGGCAACATTTACTATTCCCACTCCATTCTAACTTAACTCAGGGAAGGTGCTGGACACTAAAGAGGCAACATTCACCATTTCCACTGCAATAAAACATATCTGAGGGTAGGTTTTGGACACTGAAATTGTTCAATAAAATATTCCCACTCCAAAATAAAAGAAGTCAGGGAAGGTGTTGTACACTAAAAGGGGCAACATTTACTATTCCCCCTCCAATGTAATTTTTTTTTTTTTTTTGCAGAGTTTTATATAGTGCAAACTTGACCTGAATCCAATCAGATATCAGAGCACTTTACATAGCACCAGTTACGTTACATGAGGACACAGGGGGATTAAGTGATTTGCCCAGAATCACAGGATGTTCAGCATCTTTACCGAGACTCAAACCCAGTTCCCCAGGTCTGCAAATCGCAAATTGAGAATGTCTTCCCATTCATTCCTATGGGCCTCTAGGCCCATAGGAATGAATGGGGAGGTATTCCTTAATTGCGACTCGCAAATGGTATTGTTGATGCATGTGCCAGTAAAAGGTTAAATATACTATTCCCACTCCAAGATAAAATAAATCAGGGAAGGTGTTGGACGCTAAAGGGGTAACTTTTACTATTTCCGCTTCAATCTAACCTAAATCAGAGAAGGTGCTCGACAGTAAAGAAGCAGCATTAACCATTCCCACAGCAAGAAAACTTATCTGAGGGATGGTTTTTGACACTAAAAGGCTTAAATATACTCTTCTCACTCCAAGATAAGAAAAGTCAGGGAAGGTGTTGGACACTTAAGGGGAAACATTTACTATTCCCACTCCAATCTAACTTAAAGGGGATAGGATATGATCCATCAGCTAGACTGCTGACTTTGGTGCTGGAAACCAGGGTTCGAGCCTCGGGGTTGCGTCCACATCCTGTGATTCTGGGCAAAAGACTTAATCTCCCCGTGCCTGAATGTGTAACGTAACCGGTGCTCATGTAAAGATGGC
This sequence comes from Triturus cristatus, assembly GCF_964204655.1. Classification (NCBI taxonomy): domain Eukaryota; kingdom Metazoa; phylum Chordata; class Amphibia; order Caudata; family Salamandridae; genus Triturus; species Triturus cristatus. Next base: position 502,859,847 of record NC_140592.1, on the reverse strand, counting down.
GGTCTGACAGCGGTGAGCTCGGTTGTCTGTCTGCTCTATTATGAGGAGTTGGGCAGATTGGCTTCCCGAAGACCGCTACTGAACTGCTGACACCTCCAGCAAACCCCGAGCATGGTGGCTGTGGAGTGGGCCTATGAGGTTGTGGGAGGCTCAGACCGCGAGTGAGACTGCCCTCCCAATTACGAGTTGCTTTACAGCTGGCGTGACAGTTGTGGTCCAACCACCACATCTGAGATGCCAGAAAGGGAGAGGATATAAGGACGAAACTCACCTCTACTCCTCTTCTAGTGTTAAGAAGCTCATTGGACAGGTCCGGCCGCTGCTCTACCTCCTCGACCAAATTCAAAACCCAGTCCTTCATGGACAAAATCAGCAGGAAGTCATAAAAGTACCTGCTGACATAGACTCATCTGAAACATGATGCCCCGCTATGTACCAGGCAAGAGAGTTAGGATCCCTAAGTAACTTACACATATACAGGGACCCTGTAAGAAATTGCTTCTTATCAATCATCAAACTACATCTGTAGGATGCCCTCCTAGGCCGAAACATTGATTCTGCACAGGCACATTGTACACAAATGAACATGTATTTGCAAATATATACAGTGATAGTGATGTGTGCATTCTTTTGTGTTCCACAACAGCACCTCTTCAAAAATATCACACCTATTATTCTGTCACACATCTTTTTGCCCTTTCTCACTTGTGTCCCATGTTATTACTGATATTCACAAGCCATGCAGCTTACTCAAGTGTGCTAAAGTGACATTGAAGTGCCTGCAACAATCATGAGGCCTTGTCACTCCAACTTTAACCAAGATTCTACACTCCTTTTGCCCCTTCTCACCTGTCTCCAATGTCACTACTGAAGTTCACTTGTCATGCAGCTTACCATTTGTCAAGTGTTACTAAAGTGACACTGAAGTGACTACAACTACCATGAGGTCTTGTCACTCCAACTCTAACAAAGATACTACACTCATTTTGCCCCTTCTCACTTCTCTCCCATTTCACTACTGAAGTTCACTTGTCATGCAGCTTACCATTTGTCAAGTGTTGCGAAAGTGACAGTGAAGTTATTACAATTACAATGAGGCCTTGTGACTCTAACCAAGATGCTATACTCCTTTTGTCCCTTCTCACGTTTCTCCCATGGCACTACTGAAGTTCACTTGTCATGCAGCTTGCCATTTGTCAAGTGTTGCTAAAGTGAAACTGAAGTGACAACAACTACCATTAGGCCTTGTCACTCCAACTCCAACCAATATGCTATAGTGAATATGACACACTCACACATCCCAGGTTCGGTTTTGATGTCAAAGAAACATCTGTGTGGATGTGCAAGTACAGTCAACACACCTTTTCTGCTACTACTCTGTATTGGACTCTTACCCATCACCCACATGAAAAAAGCAATGTCAGTCAATGGGATTACATAGAATCACTCTGAAGGCCATTCTAAGGGCACTATGGAAACACTCTCTGCAGGATAGCTATGCCTCAATCATGGGAAACCCTGAAAGGCTGGGACTCAAGGCCATAGTACATTTTGCACATGTCTGACAAATTCCATGTGCACAGGACTTTGGAACTGAAATATATCAGGGACAATTATTAGCATAACCAAGTGCCATGCATGTGTAGGCAATGAGTCAGTGCAACCTATGAAAACAAATACAGCATGTGTCACACAACTACATGAAGTAGATGTTAGGTACACACTGCAAAATGGACACATCGTTCAGCTTCAACACATCAAACACACATCCATCCTACATCATAGGGAGAAGTGCAACCTAAATGATGTGGACAGTGGCCAAGCCAAGCTAAAATACTTATCACTTAACATGTCACCCAATGCAATGTCTGGCCCATTTGGATGTCTTCCCACATAGACATTCATTCAACATTTCCCCTTGTGCTGTCTAACTCCAGCACTGGCCACTAGGGCACATCATACTAACCAGCAAACAGGGATCAAACAAACACAACTGTACTCACACATCACTACCTATATATTAACATCAAATGGTTAGAAATGTAATGGCAGGACCAATGTCTTCCAAACTAGGAAAAGTTTTAATGATAGTAGAAAAACCCATCAAGGTAAACAAAGGCCAATGGCCAGTCCATTTTCATATAATGTGCCAAAGAACAAGGCTGTGCCACCAAATTGCCATTACTGACACTGCCAGGGAACCTTCTCACAAAGGGGAATCCATTGGACATAGCAGGCACCTCAAAGATGGTACTTGGGAACGAGGGGCAGAGGTTTAGGGAGGGGTGGGTTTTGTCTTTGGGAGGGGGGTTTGGGTGGGTTTGGGTGGGTTTAGTTTTAGGATTATTTTAGTCTTTTTCTGTTTTGGTCTGGGTTCAGGGGGATGGGGAGGCTGTTGTTCAGTGTTGGACTGGGAAGTGGAAGGAATGGGTTTGGGTGTGGGAGGGGCTTTTGGGAGGGGGGTCAGGTATCACATGGGTAAGGGCAAGGGCAAACATGTCAGATTCACAGGGAACATGGGTAGGGTGTTTGGTATGGAGTTCGGTCTGGGAGAAAGAGGGAGTGGAATTGTGAGACTGTCTGCTGTCTGCACTCTGTGATGTATTGGGTGACTGTGAGTGTATGTTTTGTTTAGGGGGAATGTGAAGGGGCAATGTGTGTTGCTGTGATGTCTGTGGGTATGGTTGTGTCTGTGGAGGGGCAGTGTGTGTTAGTGTGATGTCTGTGGGTATGGTTGTATCTGTGGAGGGGCTTTGTGTGTTGGTGTGATGTCTGTGGGTACGGTTGTGACTGTGGAAGGGCAGTGTGTGTTGGTCTGATGTTTGCGGGTATGGTTGTGTATGTGGAGGGATCAGTGTGTTTTGCTGCGATGTCTGTGAGTATGGGTATGTCTGTGGAGGGCTCTGTATATATTGCTGTGGTACCTGGGGTGTCCTGGGGTGGTGAGAGAGGCAAGTCTCTGCTGTGAACATTTATGTTTGAGTTTCTTGGATGTCTTTTCTTTCTTGTGGTGTGTGTGTCTGTTGAAGTATGTGCATGTTTAGGTGTGTGTGTGCTTGAATAGGATTGGGAAGAGGGAATGTGGATGAGGAAGGTGCTGGGGGTGGAAGGTTGAGATGGGTGGAAGGCTGCCATGAAGGAGCAGGCCAGTGCCCGAAAAGATCTCTGTAGGCCAGACATGGCAGAGTGAATGCTTTTCAGGTAGGCAACCACCTGTGGCAGCTTGTTGCCTTGCTTGCTCCTAGATGGCATTCTGCACTGAAGTCTGACCCAAAGAGATGCTCCTCAGGAGGTCAATAGCCTCCTTACTCAGGGCAGCGGGGCTAACAGGGGCAGGGGCTGAGGTGCATGGAGCGAAGGCAAAACCTCCCTTCTTAGGAGAGTGGGAACGGCCAACTTGTGTGGGTACAACAGGGAGGAAGGTGTTGGAGCTGGAGGTGGCGGACAAGGATGAAGATGAAACTGACCCAGTTGTGTCTACCACCACTCAGGTGTCCACTGGAGGAAGACTCAGATGAAGATGATGAGCTTTAGATGTTGCCTTTCGGGCCACTCCCCACACCCTCCTGCTCACTGGGTCCCTCTGTGTCTAATGTATCACGTCCGGAACCGCCATGACCAACTGTGTCCCAATTGACTTTGGCCCCTTCCCCTCTGCATGCCCTGGATGTATCTGAAATCACGTGGAGCATGGGTTTATTGGAAGAGAGTTTCCAAACCTAACCATCACAAATCCACAGAAAACATTGAGGGAGTCCACATATCATACCACCTTCATGGTTCACTCTATAGGCTTTTACTTGAGCATGAGCACATGCATGCATGCCACATGACCTGCAAACAGTTGGGTCCACTCATGTCATAACCACAGACAGTCCCAAATGCATTGCTGTAATACTCTACGCTCCATCCTCATGTCCATACCAGGATAGTTGATCACCTTGCATACTTTGGCACTTGTTGCATACCATTGTAAAGAGAAGTAACCAAATAGGATGGACTCAAGTGTGAGATGTACTCAATGCTCATACCAGGCCCAGAATTAAACAAATCTAACTATTACTCATGACACACCAGGATGTCAGGAAGGTCAAGTGGTACACTGATGTACTATCATTACTGTTGTGGCAGACATCTTGTCACATGTAAATCCTAATTACACACTGATAAACCTTTGCACGGCAAATTACATCATATGTCCACTACCTGAATAGTCAAATGACAGCTGTACACATGTAGTTTATCTATGTATCACATTTAGCAGAAAAAGTTCCCTGAAAACATTGAGGTCCAAACATTTGGGAGATAGAAACTGAATTCACATAGCAAATGACACCATATAGTCATATGAACATCCCCAATCCTGCTTGGTACAGGTGATTACTCCAGTCATAGATTATATATCTACATGCCAATACACCTTTGAAGGTTTTTAGTGTCCCTGAACATCTATGACATGAAGATGAAGGATCACCAGAGTCCCAATAGGCAGGCACACCCATCCTTGGTATTGCATACTCAGATTGCCTCGTAAGGATCAGTGTAGACACTTACATAGGATCCCCATAGTTTGAGGATTCTTCATGAAAAGTAAGATGGCGGTTTGACTCAGCTGCAGTGAGATCGTATCCTGAGCTGTTATTGCACTGCTGTGCCACTTACCTGTCTGCCTGGATGTGCCTGACAAGTTGAACTGTTCCAAGGTGTGCTCCCCCCTCTGTACTTGATGTGCTGGTGGCATACAAGTATTTCTTGTCTCCAGTCATCGAAACTCCGCTCTTGTTCTTGTTATGGCCCCACAGCAGCTGAATGTACAACAAGGAGGGCAAGGGGGCCGCTCAGCAATCATTACAGCAGCCGCCGCCACTAAGAAGGATGCGTGGCGCAAGGCGAAATACGCAGCCGCATACCGTTTACTGATAAACTGATGAAGCCAATTCTGAAGCTACTTCTGTCCAGAAGGGTGACTGATCTCCTCCACTCCTGCATCCGAGATGGTAGATTCCCTGCTTTGTGAGGTACAGGCTGGATGCAAAGAGGGGGGTGTCTGCTCTGCGCTTCCCTCAGTCTCAGGGCTAACTGAATGCTCAGCCCACATTGGTGTCAGGGCTTGGAGCAAGACAATAGCAAAGGACTCTTTGGTCGTGAACCAAGACCAGCAACAAGGTAATGGCTTGGGGCTGAGCGCTGACATTGATAAGTGTTACAAACTTGCAAGGCCCCCAGGGCACTCACTTTTTCTGCTCTCTCAGCAACTATGCAACCCCCATTATGCAGCACGGGGGCATTAGAGCAGAGGAATGCACGACCAGCAAGAAGCAAAGCAGATTGGACTCTCATGCGCTAATGATGGTAGACCTTGGGAGGCAAGGCGGTCATAAATGCTCAGGGTTTGCAGGAAAGGAGGTCTCAACTGATTCAAATATAGTGGATGCAGCTATGGCAATGGATCATTCTGACACACTTGGCTGGCAATATCTGACCAATAGACTGATGTAAGCAGGGCTTCTCTGGAGCTAACAGCAAGTCTGGAGTCTCTATATACCAAAATAAGAGCATCCCCAGGCAAGAAACAGTATAAAGTCAGAGCTGTGAAAGGCCGAGGAAGTCTAAGAAAATGTTGTGGGGACCATGAGGGGCAGGGCTTCAGCAATTCTGTTTTGACACGCTCCAAAGGGAGATCCAAGGACAGCCCACTCCATAAATGGGTCACTTCCAAAGGTAAAATTAAAGCTATAATTTTGCAGCTGTCCAATACTGGCCCTGCTGAGCACTGCCTGAGATTATCAGGGGAGGACCTGCATCCAACTATGGGGAAAAATCTTGAATTAAATACCATCATTAGTCCAGAACTGCAGAACAGCATAACAGGAATTCCTGATTTGCCGAGAAGCTCTCTCTCTCCCTCTGATGGTTCCTCTCCCACAGCTGCATTGGAAGCTAACATTTCTAAACCAAATGATACCCCCAATGTGAAAGAGCCCTCACTGTCTATAATTCTTCAATTTGTGCATGCCCAGTGAGCAGAGGCACAAGAACTCTATGCACAAGTCAAGGCGGATAGCCAGGTACTACAGCAGGTATTATCGGAAGTGATCAGTAAACTCGCATTGCTTTCTTCTGAGGTGACAGAACTTCAACATCATGGAACAGGGGCGGAGGAGGTCAGCTCTGCCATGGTCAAATCAATCAAAATCCAGGAGAATCAGATGGTGTTTATACAGGGCAAAGTTGAAGACTTGAGAACCGGCAACAGCGAAACAATTTAAGGGTGTTTGGTATACCCGAGGGGAAATAAGCAGAGGATCCTAGAGCATTTGTGGTTAAATTATTTCAGCAAGCATGTCCTGATCTGGCATTTTAGGATATGGACTCTCAGAATCACTGGCTCACAGGCGTTCAATCTTTGTAAATCAAGTGGCCCGGGCAAAGTCGTTGCACGCCCGGCCAATTCTTATCTTCATCAGCAACTTCCTCCTTCGATAGGCAATTTCTGTCAAAGCCTGACCTACATTCCCCATAATGGTTGATTCTGTTTCCATCTTTGTAAGGTCAGATCTGTGTAAGGCTACAATGGACAGGAGATGGAAGCTACATCAGATTATAAATCCTCTAAAGGCAGTCGGGGCACAGGTTTTTTTTCAGCCAGCACACCTTAAAGTCATCTAGACGGTTGGACACAATTCTTTCATACAGAACTGGAGGTCCTGCAGGCACTGAGTTGTTGGCAACCTGATGCCTCATATTTTGGGGGCAGGGATGCTGGAGGAGATTGGCCTACCTTAGTACGCTTCAATCCAGCTTCTGTTGAGGGGTAAAGCTATGTTCCCTCCACTTACTTGATTGTTCTTGTTAAATGCTCTAGGATTAGAACTATAGGTTGTGGGCTGTCCAAAAGAGTCTTCTGCTGCTAAAAAGAAAATATTTCTTAATTTCATATTTTACTTTCTTCATATTTTCTCTTTCTTATCTGTGGTATTCGGGTGGCGGTGCGATGGATGGTGTGCTCACAGAAGGCTGACATTCCATTGACAGCAAGGGGGTGGATGATTTCTTTTTACAGACACTGGAGGGATTGGGGCACTGGGTGGTTAAAAAATGCATAGGAGAAGTGTCTCATCCAGTCTATTTGCATTTCTTGTTGGTAGGTGGAGGGGTGGGAGGGGGTCAAAGGAGCCAGGTAGATTATAACTTTGTTTTCAAATATTGTTTTTTTTACAAAAAAAACCAGGGAGCTTTTATCAAAGTAGAACTAGCGAGAAGATAATAAAGCTAAGGCTATGTAATGTCTATTCTGAAATATATGTTGTGGAATGTTGCTGGACTGAATAAATCCAGGAAGCATCAACTAATCTGTGAGGGACTTAAAGTGTTTAAACCACATATACTAGGTTTCCCCGAAACTCATTTGGCAAATAAGGATAGGATTATGCTTAAGCAGTTGGGGTATGATATCTTAACGTTCACCTCTCAGACAGTGTCAATACGTGGGGTAGCCATAATGACATCCACAAATGTAGTAATTAATATGCTTAGTACTCTGCAGATTTTATGGGAAGGTGGGCCATAGTCCAGCTAATAACTGCTGGACAGAAGTTAACTATATGTGTAGTGTATGGCCCAAATGTGGACGATCCTGACATGTATGATTATCTATGTTCAGAACTACTGGGCGGGAGACCTAATTATTATGGGGGATTTTAACTGTATAATTGATTATAGCATCAACACTACAAACCAACAGCTGCATGTAAAGATGGTCAAGACCAGTGCTTCTATACTGGAACGTATGCGATAACATGGTCTAGATGATGCATGGAGGACTCCCTTCTGCACTAGGGCATACTTATTATTCATCACCCTATAAACAATAATCACGTATCGACATGATTCTAGTCAAATGGGTGGAATTGGAGAACACACATATTGAGTTATGTCCCAAGATCACATCGGATCATAATCCCATCGTGCTTATTGTGCAGGTTGGACTGAGAGGCAGGGGAGGCTATCGTCCATTTTCATTCCCTCGTCACCTTCTCACTAATTCAGAGTATCGTTCAAACCTCAAACGTGCACTGGGGACATTTTTACAAAATACCAAAGGATCTGCCTCAGCAGCAGTAGTCTGGAACTGTTTGAAGGCACATATCAAGGGGGGTTGACACTTCAGTTTATTCTGAATAACAATAGATCCATGCACAAGAAATCAGGTCTACATCGTCAGGACTGTTTAGACCTAGAATTACAGCATGCACAGGCACTAATTGCAAGGGACCCAGCTGAACAATCGATATATCTCAGGCTGATCGAGAAGCAGCTCAGGTGCTGCCAGTTATCATAGGAATAAAATGCTACAATATGAATATGGTGAGAAAGTGGGTCGGCTCCTCGCACAACAAATCTCTGAGAAGAAGGCTAGATCCAATCTCAAGTGCATTGAGTGCATGGAGGGGTGACATTTATGAAACCTCAATCTATCGCTGAGCAATTTATGCTTTTCTAACCATGGGTTTAAAACAAGCCAGTTGGCACCATTAACTCTAGTATTGCGGATTATCTACAAGAGATTTGTCTATCCCGGCTTGATCTCATCAGATGTCTGCGCTGCAAGGGGATATAATTTTGGGGGAGATTGAAGATGCTATTAGCGCTCTGCCCTCTGGGAAAGCACCGGGTGATGATACAATCCCCCTGGAATTCTCTATGGTATTTAGGAATATTCCAGCACCAGAATTCATCAATTTGATTACATATGTGGTTGAAGGAGGGAATGCTCCTGTATCTTGGGGAATGACTAACATTGTAGTTTTCCTTTAAAAGGGAAAGCCACAGGAGGAAAGGGGCTTGTACTGACCCATTTCATTGATTAATGCAGATGCTAAGGTCTTTTCTAAAATTCTGGCAAATTGTTTGGCTCCTCTCATGCATGACTTAGTGTCAGACCAACAGCACAGTGTGTTCCTGGCAGAAATACTATGGCCCATGTCAACACTACAATAGCGGCCTTTGACATTGCAGGAAAAGCTAAAGACCAGATTGGTGTGATAATGCTAGATGCTGAGAAGGCTTGGATTAGAGTAACTTGGGATTCCTTTTGGTTGACAATGGGGGCATTCGACTTGGAGGTTGGTTTATCGCACTAGTCCAGACACTATATAAGAAACCTGTGGCCAAGGTTATTTTGATCGGTATTTCCTCACCTTTATTTTCAGTATATACGGGTACCAGTCAGGGATGTCCACTCTGCCCACTATTATTTGCTCTATACGTTGAGCCATTTATAGAACATCGACAAGGGGATCAAGACAGTTAACTTAAATGGTATTAACATTAAGATAACTGCCTATGCTGATGACATAGTGGTCTTTTCTACCAAACCGCTAGACGATCAAGCACACATATCAAGAGATGCCAAGCTTTTTGAAGCCTTCTCTGGATATAAACTGAATCTGTCTGAAACACAGATAATCCTTAATTTCCAACTACACCCCCCACTCTTAGGGGTAACTGATAAAGATACATATCCAGACATATGGTTGAGCAGTCGTATGAAAGCCGCTTCTGAAGCTTGTGACAGCTAAATTATGGCAGTGCTATCTGCTCCTTCTTAACATACTAGGAAGGTGCTATATTATTAAAATGAACATACTGCCTAAGTTTCTTTATGTATTCCTCTTCGCATACCAGACTCTTTTTTTAAGCATCTGGAAAGTGTGATTGTCAGCTTCATCTGGGGCTGTAGGAGGGCTAGGCATGCTATACGCTTCATTAAACTCACATACAAGCAAGGGGGATTTAAGCTTCTGGATTTCAAATTATACTACTGGGCATCATTAGCTGGATGGATTCAGAGCCTGCTGACAGGGCATGAAGCTAGGCTGCTCTCACTGAGATATCAACTTGCATGTGGCCCTGTTATTGGATATGTACTTCACAAATTAACAGACCCTAACTACTACAAGAGGATTAGGTTCAAGATAGTCAGGGATATAGCTCGATATGGCAGGAAATCCGCAAGAAGTACTTTTTACCTACATTCCACATCTACACTCCTTTATAGGCAATCCAATATTTCCAGACATATTCCATGACAATGTGGGGAAAATATGGCGATGTTGGGGTATCAGTAATTTTGCCCATATATATGATTACCACAGGCTTCGTATGTTTGATTAATTGCAAGAGGAATATGGGCTTCCACAGCATTCTTTTTTTAAGTACTTACAGGTAAGGGATTACCTACTATATAGGTGTAAATTGCAAATCGAACAAGAAACAGCTCAAATCTTGGCCTATCAACATCAGACCTAAAATCTCCATCAGTCTACTCTATCAGAAGTATATTTCTCAGGCACAAGATGAGAGTCTGTAAATAGCTTCAAGATGGAACAGGCTCCTTCTCCTTCTCTATGGCTAATGAAATACAGGAGGCCCTAAGAATTCTAGATTGGTCAGTGACCTCTGTTAATCTCACGTTGCATCGATTTAGGACTATCTGGATGCTTTACTACACCCCTAAGTGTATTTCAAAATGGGCACTGTCCCGAGTTCCTCATAAATCATACTGTCCAAAATGCAACTATTATGCAGCGGATTTAGTACGTATATTTGTTGACTGCCCAGTGCTAAAAAAATATTTGTATTAATTTATTTACACTTCTAACAGAATACTTAGGGTTTGAATTTAAACTCAATAATAGAGAAATCATTGTATTGTAAAAGCAGGGATGTGTGGGCTACTCAGGGTTATTGCTTTCGATCATTATCGTCCGTGCTTGCTTTTGTATTGCTAGAGCGTGAATCAGTTCTTTGCCACAGACAGTATCAGAATGGTGGGCAATGTTGTGACATGTTTATGAGCCCGAAGCAGCTCTAGCCAAGGTTAGAGGTCCTAGATTCCTTATAAAGTTAGAAGGGATCTGGTCCAATTTACATTGGGAATAGTTCTGGGACTGGCAAATCCAAGAACCTGATATTACACAAATCTATCTACACAAATCTATCTATCTCATATACTTTACAAAAATATCTCTCCCTCTTTCTCTACGTATTTTTTGTTTTTCTCTTCTCTGCTGTTCACATTAATATTTATGTTGTTTAGCTAACAATTATGTATTTGTAATGTTTTGTACATACTATATTGCAGTATTGAATGCTGGCTCCAGTGGGAAAAAAAAGATTCCCACAGTTCTGCATCTTACTCCCTCATGCATGTTGCCTGTCAGTGAGTGAATGTTTTAAAGCACTATTGCTGATGAACATATAGGCACCAATGCTGATGGCACAGTGATGTTTGCACTCTTGTTTCACTATATGACCAGTACTTACCAATGGGAACTGTTGTACAGTCACTGCATGTACTGTGAACCCTATGTCATGTCACATGCAATAGGGCCACATCACATGAAAGACAGTAGTGAGGGTACATCACTCCTCATACAAGCAAGACCAGTTTCCTGTGTGGTACACTTGTCACCCAAATGTACTGAGAACATGAGATAATTACCCACTTCATTCAGCCAGGGGTCTACTCAAAAGGAGAGAACTGGATGTGCACAGGACTCTGCTATCTTCCAGGTCAGAAAGACATTAGTCACAGCACAGCAGCATGCAACTACTACTAAACTTACACTAACAATGACTCATCTTGTGTGTGGCACTAGGGCCATCACCAATTTAGTTGGTGAAATGCCTCTCTGTAACACTCAAAGTTGGCAATATGACCAGCCGCGGCCCGTGGAGGGAGTTCCGTGGGACGGAAAGGCGGGGCGGGGGAGGGGCAGGGTGGGGCGTTCTAAAAACCGGAATATGGATAATTACAGGTAAGTAAACAATAAAATAAATAAAACGAATTTCGTAGCGCGCGCTGCATCGCATGTTGCGATGCACGGCACGCCAGGCCCATCCTACATGGAATGTGATGTGAGGTACCATGGCACACAACACACCATTTTTGAACTTCTGAAAGAATTAACTACCTGTGTATGACTGTCCAGACACATTTCCTGCCAGGGCCATTGCATTGATGCATATGGTCTGTAGAGGCAAGTACCATGCACAACAGTACACAACATCCTAAGACTAAGGTCACAAGGTAAGGTCTGGTAGGTGCGATACTGAGAGCTACCTCTCTGAGGGCTGTGTGGGCATATGGACTACTTATTTGAGTATCCTAATAAGTCAACATAAGTTTGTGTTGCATGTACAGCCACCATAAGACACCCCTTTTGCCATATGAGTCACTGTAACAGGGATGACAATCAACATCCCATTGCATGTGTTGTGTGATAGGGAATATTGTAGCCAAGTAGATGATTCACATTTCTAAATCTCTTCAAACCTAGCCCACTATTTACACTGTTCATATCTCAGATGTGCAATATTCCTGTTCAGTGGAAGCAACACTATTAGAAAAGTGTCAACAGACCTGTGTGAATACGGGGAAAGTCATAACTGATAGACACACATTAAAACTGTGGGTCAATAGAAAGAAATGTAAGGTCCCTGGGCCACCTCACTCACCATGCATCATATTATCAATGTAACAGTTATCAGGGCTACTAGTGTGATAGATAACTCTTTCTGGGAAGATCCATGGATCAGCAGGTCTACAGGAACATTACTCTGTGCAGCAGTTCTCCACCCACAGTAACTCTGTCCCGGGTTGGGCCGTGGCCCAGACTGCCCACATATCAATGTCAGGCTTTGCTCTCTGCAGGCTGAGGCTACTTATTCCACATAAACCTCAGATTTCCACCAATTAAATACTGAAAGGTCAAACTTCTGGGCATTCCTTATGTGAACATATGGTTGTTTGGCACTCTGTAGGGATCTGTGAAGTATAGATATCTCCCAGATAACTGTTTTGCAAAGCGTGCTGAGTGATCGGTGGGATAGTACACTTGGGTAACATTATTCTCAAATGCACCCAACAGTGTACAGACATGGTTCATATTGTGAAGCCTGTAAACTTGAGCCTCGCATAGAGATATGCATCTAATACAAGTGGAAATCACCCTCATCACACATTCCAATGGTGCCCTTCTCGCCACAAGGTCCAGGGTCCCATAATATCATTACATGTGTGCCCTATGTAGGGGCCACACAATGTATGCAAGCAACATAATGTTCACACTCTTACACTCAGAAGCACATTGCAGCCTATGGGAATAGAAAAGAAGCAGTGAAATGGAGTTAAATATGTATTTGAAAAAACGCACCTACCTGCTCATCAGGTGAGCCATAAAGCTGAGAATACAGAAGAAGCACCTCATCTACAAGTGTGTCCAGCTCCTCTATGGGCCCTCTCCCCTACAGTCTGTGCCATGATTGTTCCCAGAGGTGGCAACCAGCAGCTAAAATGGAGGAGATGTCAATAGCAGCAGTGTCAGGAGGCAAGTTTTTTTCCCAACTACTGCATACATGTACATGGTCATCAGCGTCGGTGAACACAGCCATTTGCCCGCTACCATCACTAACTCCAATGTTAGCCTATGGCTGAGACCACCGTGCATGCAACCATCCACTGCGCGGTCGACTACAGCAGCTGCGTACATTCAACATGTCCTATTAGCGAGGCAAGGCATCTGCTATATTAGTGGTTGGGAAAACTGTACATAGGCAAAATGTGCACGGCACACTGTACACCACAGTTGGTGGTAATACATGTTGTGTTACCCTCACCATAGAGGCAATGACAGGTGGATGTTCAAGATCTGACAATGATAATGTAAAAGGTGTACTACTTCATGAAGCATTGATGTTCCGACACATGACTTTAGCCTTGCTCTTCACATATTTTTCTCTGCACACTGTGACCAAGATACACTTTTGTGTTACTCTTTACATAGGTAACCCTGGGAGAGGAAGGAGACACCAGCCTCTATTCTACCACCCATTTCAAGACCTACACACCATGGAAGAACGACATATCATCAGAAAGCTCCATTTAAATAGGCAAACAATCCTGGGGCTTATTTACAAGCCTCTTACGCTGCCGGTGTGTCACTTTTTGTGACGCACCGGCGGCGCATTTTGCTGCCCCATATTTACAAGGAGAGGAAAAGCCACCCTGTGTGGCTTTTCCTGTCCTTGTAAATACGGCCCCTTTACATGCAGCATTTTGCGTGAGAGGGGCGTTCCATGAGTGTTGCTGTGGGTGTTCTCATGCAACACCCATAGAACCTGTCACACTTACAGATTCAGGAGAAATAGTAAACCTAGAAATGTGTCTGAATGCTACGCCTCCCCAGGGGAGGCATAGAGAGGCGCAACAAGGAGAAATATATTTATTTCTCCTAGTTTTGTTACATTCAGACGTATTTCTAGGTTTACTATTTCTCATAAATCTGTAAGTGTGACAGGTTCTATGGGTGTTGCGTGGCAACACCCTCAGCAACACCCATGGAACGCCCCTTTCACGCAAAGTGCTGGTGTCCCTTCCTGCACATAAACAATAATTTAACAAAATAATATTTTACAAGTTCTATGTATGCTAATGCAACCTATATAGAAGTTGAAAACGCCATTTCCAATTGTTTATGTGCAGGAAGGGACACCATCCAGCACATAAACAATCACCCCGTGAACAGACATCCTTGCACCATGGTGCAAGGGTGCCTGCGTCGGCGCATGGCAGCTAATTAGAGCAAATGGATCCATCACATCCTTGTAGATATGACGCATCCCTGTGCTTTGAAAGTGCTGCAGCATAGCACAGCCAAAGGACTTGCGGTACCGCGCTGTGGCACTTTCTTGTAAACGAGGCCCCCTGTATCTATGTTATCAGTTGGAGCCTGGCTTCCTATCTCACCTCAATAATCCTACATCAATACTACCACTAGTTAAACTCATGTCAGTTTTGAATTTTGTGGCCACAGGCTCATTTCAATTCACTGTTGCTATTTCTGGTGGAATGTCATAACCTATATTCAGTCGGGTCCATACAGAGGTGTTAGTAGCACTTTTGAGACATGTGGGCAGCTATATCCAGTTCCCCAGATGTCAGGATTTAGCCAATGTGAAGGCAGATTTCTATTGGTTTTTGGTCACATCGACATTTAATTGTATCTATTGATGGCCCCCATAGTGGCTTAGTACCACCACACAACAGTGAGCAAGTCTACCAGAACAGGAAGCACTTCCATTCTATCAACATGCAAATTGTCGACTTACCAGATTTGTACATCTCAAACGTCTGTCCCTGGTTCCCAGGATCTGTACATGATTTATTTGTACTGCGGAACAGCACCATACCCCAGCTGATTTCACAACTACTGCTAGAGAGAGCCTGGCTTGTAGGTAAGTGTGATTTGCCCTAACGTTGTGTGGGAAATGTCAGGTAGCATGATCTAAAAGTGTGTAACTAAATGTTGCCCTTCTGTATATCTTCCATCCAGGAGACTTAGCATATCCCAGCCACCATGGTTGTTGGCACCACTGAGGAATCCTACAACGTCAGGGGAAGTCCACTTCAATGAGGCCCATGGAACAAAACGGCAGCCAGGTGAGCGGGCTTTTGGACTCCTGAAAGCCAGATTCAGATGTCTGGACTGGACTACTCACCGGGAAGGTGTGTAAGATCACAGTGGCCTGCTGCATGCGCCACAACATTGCCCTGTGACAAAACATACATTACATCGCAGAGGATGCTGGCCAACACGACCCACCGGGTGAAGACCCTGAAATACCAAATGAAGATGATGATAGGGGTGAAGAGGAAGGAGCTGAATTGCGTCAGGATCTCATCCAGAACTACTTCTCCTGAGTATAAGTATGGTGTGAGATGTGAGGACTTTGACTAGTCTTGTAACTCTTATAGTGATGTTGTGAAAAGGATATTAATGCTACATACTAGGAATATATGGGTCTGGAAATATCTGGGAAAAGGTGTTTGTATTGTAAGTGTTGCTCAGCTGTAAATGTTGTTTTGGACTGTGTTTCTCTAGAAGTGGACAATGTGATGTGTGTCATGTGTATGTTTTCTTGGCTAATATCTCTGTCTTGGCCTGTTTTAGGTACCTTCACCATGGTATCTTTTTGGGATATCTCAGAGCTGTGACATTAGCAGGTATATGATGTTGTTCAGACATACAAAGTGGACATGGATTGGTCCTGGGAATGTCTGTCACAGAGTGTGGGTGTACAAAGCCCGCACCACGTGGCTTCTACAGTGATAGAATAGAAGTTACCTGGCTTACACTGGACTTGTTCCTTGTGGTTTGTTGGTCCTAATACAATATGTGTGCCATCATGTAATCCAGCACAATGTTGTGTTGTGCCCTATTCGTGCTATTCTGTCTTCACATTGGCTAATTCCTCATTGTGTATTAACTGAATGTAGCTGTTGATGTGTCTCCTCATTTTAGTTCAAAGTGTTTGTAGCACACCACTGGCATTTGTTTGTGACATTCCACCAGATACAGCCAACACTGGATTGAAATGGCCCTGTGGTCAGAAACTCTTGTACTGATGTGTCTGTTTATTTCCTTATTTGATATAGGGTAGCTTCAGTGAGGTAGGCAATATGGCTCCAGTTGATGATGTACACCTAACTGATCATTGCCTATTGTATTGTATTGTATTGTAATTGCAGTTATATAGCGTTAACTACCCCTGACAAGGCGTCAAAGCACTTTTTCGGCAAGTAGCACGCTATTCCGGGACCCATAGAGGATTATTGTTGAATTAGTATAGTGAAACATTAAAGTAATTTTAAGTGGTGGATAGGTTAGTCAGTTATATGGATTCTGAAGGATAGCAGAAGGATAGAAGAGGAAAAAAGGTTTGTATTTATATAGCGCTTGTTACCCCTGATGGGGTGTTGAAGCGCTACTCCGGAAACCCATAAAGATTAGTGGTGAATAAGTATGGTGAAATATGAAAGTAATTTGAGTGGTGGGTATTAGTCAGTTATTTGGAGTGAGAAGGATAGTGGAGTGATAGAAGGGGAAGAAAGGTTTGCATTCATATAGCACATGTTACCCCTGATGGGTGTTGAAGCGCTTTTCTGGCGAGTAGCACGCTACTTCGGAACCCATAAAGGATTAGTGTTGAAAATTAGTATAGTGAAATATGAAGTAATTTGAGTGGTGGATGTGTTATTCAGATAGAGAAGTGTAGGTGGCGGGATAGAAGAGGGAAAGAGGTTTGTATTTATATAGAGCGCTTTCTACACCTGATGGGGTTTTGAAGCGCATTTTTGGCGAGTAGCACACTACTCTGGAACCCATAAGAATTAGTGTTGAATTAGTATGGTGAAACATTAAAGTAATTTGAGTGGTGGATATGTTAGTCAGTTTTTTGGATTGAGAAGGGTTGGGGAGGGGTAGAAATGGGGAAAAGGTTTGCATTTATATAGCGCTTGTAACCCTGATAGGGTGTTGAAACACTTTATTGGCGAGTAGCACGCTACTCTGGAACCCATAAAAGGATTGGTGGTGAATTAGTATAGTGGAATATGGAGTTTGAGAAGTGAACATGTTAGTCTGTTATTTTAATTGAAAAGGATAGTGGAGGGATAGAAGAGTAAAGGATTGTTTTTGAGGTCATAGCAGTAGGAGGAGGCTTTTGGATGAATAAAAAGGGGTTTTGGAGGGGAAGAGTACCCCTGGAAGAGTTTAGAAAGGTTTGTTTTGGGGGATCGGTATAGTAAAAGAGGTGTCAGATGATGCAAGGAGGGGTAGAGTAGGAAAGAGTTTAGAGAGGGTTATTTTGGGGATCATAGTAGTGGTATGGGTTTGGGATAAATGAGAGAGTGGATGTAGATGATATATTGATAGATGTTTAGGGTGAGATATAGGGTAGTGCATAGGAAAGAGTAGTAGAAAGAAGTTTGAGATGAGTCAGAAAGTTGGGATAGAAGGTATATTGAGAGAAGTATAGGCTGAGAAATAGGGTAGTGCATTGGAAATGGTAAATTAGAAGAAAGTGATACATATATAGATCCATAAGTACATTGAAAGTATATAGATGCGTAAAGGAGGTAAGTATATGTAGATTTAAAATATTGATAGACGTACAGGATGAGAAATAGGGTAGTGCATTGGATATGCTTTTTCAGGAGAAAAGTAACAAACACACAGATCCAAGTACATGGAAGGTACATAAATGCACAATGGAAGCAAGTACATGTAGACCAAAGATGATTTTTTTTAACAACATAATTATTCTACATGTTTATACAAAGCAATACACAAAGATAGGTTCATATCTGTAGTGTAAATAAATGCTTATATACAGAGGGATATGCTGTAAATTTCTGTTTGCATATGGTGCTTATGTGGGGAAGAGCCAATTCTTGACAGTTTTCTGAAGATAAGGTGCTTGTCGGTGGATCTTATGTTGGCGTAAAGAGTTCCATAGTTTGGCTGATTGAACAGAGAAGGATGTGCCACCCATGTTTTTTTTCTTGTATCTTGGGATTTTGAGGCGAGAAGCCCCTTTAGAGCGGAGGTTCATTTGTTGAATGTTGATTTTATTCCTGATGAAGAGGGGTCCCATTCCATGTATTGCTTTGTAGGAGATACAAAATAGCTTGAACATGGATCTTCTGGCAACCGGTAACCAATGCAGGGCTTTCAAGGCAGGTGAGATGTGGTCTCGCGGTTTGATATGCAAGAGTAGTCTGGCAGACGAGTTCTGAATCCGTTGAAGTCTTTTCATGGTTGTTAAAGGTGATCCGAGGTATAGGCTATTGGCGTAATCGAGTTTGGACAGAACAAGGGAGACGGTAGCTTGGACCTTGTGTGGGAATACCAAATGAGGGAAAATTTGTAGCAGCATTTTTATAGTGACAAAGCTTGATATTGCTAGTTTGTCCACTTGGGCATTCATCGATAGCTTGGAGTCCATGGTCATTCTGAGGTTTCTTACTTCCTTCGATACCTTATGCAGTGATCCCAGTTCATCAGGCCAGGCGGCAAGCGGGTCATAATGTTTCCAATCGCCATATGTGAGTATTTCCGTTTTGGAAGCATTCAATTTGTGTAATTGTGTAAGCTATTGTCAGATGTATCCCCTTCTTCCATGTTGTAAAAGTCTGCAACTGATTATGTGAACACTGACAAAGAATAACTGAGTCATGTCTTATTTCCTATGTTTCTGACATCATGTCAGCGTATGATGTGAATAATGGAATACAGATGTTTTCAGCCCAGACACTTGTATGTATTTGTTGTTTAGACATGGTAGTGATCCTGGGTTGAACATTGTTTACATACCACATATCCATGCTTCCAGAAGTTCCTAGTTTTGGCATTGCAAAGTTCACCTGGTGGTACATTCCCATTGTTATATACAAGAATTACAACAGGAGACTTGCAAAATGGTAAACTGCGTAGATCAGTTGTAGCATGGCACACAAGTGAGAAGGGGCAAAAAGAGTCTATTATCTTTGTTAGAGTTGGAGTAACAAGGCCTCAAGTCAATTTAGTCACTTCAATCTCACTTTAGCAACACTTGACAAACAATCAGTATACCAGAGCTGTTGGCAAAATGCATTTGCGATGGACAATATGGTTACATTTTCTCAAATATCAGGGGTCCTGGATTGACATTTTGATCGTAGTGCACTTACAGACAGCATTGCAACATGTGGCATGTCGTGAAGTTGGATACATGTGGTCTTATATGTAACAATATATATTGCCTCAGACAAACCAACATTGCAGATACTTTGAGTATTGCATGTTCGGAAAGTAGATAGATGACACAATAGCAAATAGTTGTGTAGTTGTAAATATGCTCGGCAGGTGGATGCGGACCTGGTGGCGTTGGTAGAAGCACCACCCACATTGCAGACCACAGCGGTCCCGCCGGGTAGACCGCAGTGGCCACGGCCGACATTTCAGACAGCACAACTTGCGATATGGCGGGCAGTAGATCGCCGGTGCAGCGGTAGCATTGATGACGTGGATGCAGTTCTCAGGCAGTCGGACCGCCAATCTCATTATTAGGCCTTAAGTTAGGGAAGGTGTGGGACTCAAAAAATGCTACATTCACCTTTTCCACTGCAATAAAACTTATCTGAGGGAAGGTTTTGGACACTAAAAGGGTTAAATATACTGTTCTCTCCCAAAATTAAATAAGTCAGGAAAGGTGTTATACACTAAAGGGGCAACAGTTACTATTCCCACTCCAATCTAGCTTAACTCAGGGAAGGTGCTGGACACTAAAGAGGGAACATTCACCATTCCCAGTACAATATAACCTATAGCAATAAAGATGTTGGACACTAAGGGGCCGATTCCGATGGCTGGTCGGACAGCTGTCCGTAGCCTTACCCTGCGACCGACACATACCCGTAGCCGGTCCGTCCTGTATAGGAAGTACGATGCGCATAACTGCCAAAAACCCGACCGACACGTAGGCTGTGAATCAAGACCCATTCTCCGTCCGAGCCGTAACTCCCAAAGAAGAACCGTGTCGCCCGGAAGCAGTATCCATAGCAGTTTCCGGCATGACAAGTACGATGCATACTTCCTACGTGCCGGACGGGTTGTCACGTACGGCACGTCACAGCATCCGGAAAACAAGCATATCAGCTACGATTCGCACCACAACTCAATACACGGCTACGAGACGGAACAGCTTGCAGTGGGTCCGAAACGGAGCAACAAGCAGCGTGTACGACACAAACACATCATGAATCTCATTGCGCAGGTCATACCAGTACTCTACATCTATGACCGGATCAGGGACCGATGCCGACGGCGCAGACGGTAAGTCAGACACCTACCACATAAACAAACGACACGTCCCCGCAAAATGGCACACACACACAGGGGATACATATCCTGGCCACTAACAACAGCCCGCCATAGGGGTTGCATGGCCAGCCCCACTAACACCCCCACCCATAGGGGGCCTGTTTCCCATCACCCCTGCCACCCCCACTCACAGGGAACCTGTTGCCCATCAACCCTGCCACCCCCACTCACAGGGGACCTGTTGCCCATCACCCCTGCCACCCCCACTCATAGGGGGCCTTCTTGCCCATCACCCCTGCCACCCCCAGCCATAGGGGACCTGTTGCCCATCACCCCTGCCACCCCCACTCACAGGGTTTATGTTGCCCATCACCCCTGCCACCCCCACTCACAGGGCTTATGTTTCCCATCACCTCTGCCACCCACACCCATAGGGGGCATGTTGCCCATCACCCCTGCCACCCCCACTCACAGGGGACCTGTTGCCCATCACCCCTGCCACCCCCACTCACAGGACGTATGTTGCCCATCACCCCTGCCACCCCCACTCATAGGGGACCTGTTGCACATCACCCCTGCCACCCCCAGCCATAGGGGACCTGTTGCCCATCACCCCTGCCACCCCCACTCACAGGGCTTATGTTTCCCATCACCCCTGCCACCCCCACTCACAGGGCTTATGTTTCCCATCACCCCTGCCACCCGCACTCACAGGGCTTATGTTTCCCATCACCCCTGCCACCCCCACTCACAGGGCTTATGTTTCCCATCACCCCTGCCACCCCCACTCACAGTGCTTATGTGGCCCATCTCCCCTGCCATCCCCACTCACAGGGCTTATGTTGTCCATCTCCCCTGCCATCCTCACTCATAGGGGACCTGTTGGCCATCACCCATGCCACCCCCAGCCATAGGGGGCCTGTTGCCCATCACCCCTGCCACCCCCACTTACAGGGCTTATGTTTCCCATCACCCCTGCCACCCCCACTCACAGGGCTTATGTTTCCCATTACCCCTGCCACCCCCACTCACAGGACTTATGTTTCTCATCACCCCTGCCACCCCCAGCCATAGGGGACCAGTTGCCCATCACCCCTGCCACCCCAACTCATAGGGCTTATGTTTCCCATCACCCCTGCCAGCAGCAGCGATAGGGGACCTGTTGCCCATCACCCCTGCCACCCCCAGCCATAGGGGACCTGTTGCCCATCACCCCTGCCACCCCCACTCCCAGGGCTTATGTTTCCCATCACCCCTGCCACCCCAACTCGCAGGGCTTATGTTTCCCATCACCCCTGCCATCCGCACTCACAGGGCTTATGTTTCCCATCACCCCTGCCACCCCCACTCACAGGGCTTATGTTTCCCATCACCCCTGCCACTCACAGGGCTTATGTTGCCCATCGCCCCTGCCACCCCCAGCCATAGAGGACCTGTTGCCCATCACCCCTGACACCCCCAGCCATAGGATGGGTGATGCGCAACACATCCAGCATACGCAAACATCAGGTATGTCCGCAAAATACCTCCCCCACGACATCATGACAACAGTGTGTAGTCTGTGACAAATGCCCACAACAGTGAATATGGCTACGAGCATACAATGTAAGTAACAGCACATGTGTGACCAACACATGAGTGTGGCATACACAAGGCAAGCATCACCATAGCACTGTGGCAATGTAAAAAGAACACCCCCTCACTGTGTAGAACAGAAGTCTAGTGGGGGCTCACAAAATGCAGCAGATGTGGAGCATTGTGGTGATGGGGACCAAACCTCCCTCAACACAGTGACCAAAAGGTAAGTGTCATCATGGTCAAAGCTGCAAATAACTAACAGCATGTATGATCACTGCTCCCAACACATCAAACACTTTTGGGGAAAAATAGTGATTGTGTCCCATACACACAGACATGTGTTGAGGCAAACAGTGCTGTGAAAACATAACACTCTCTGCCTTATGTAGACAAGCACCACACATGGGGGCTGACAATGCACACAGCGTACAATGATACAACAGCAGAAGTGACCATCACCAAGCATGCACACATCTCGAAAATAGATACACCAAACAAAACAACATGTATAGACTGTAGGTGTCAGCTCACTAACTCACATTCCATGCAAGCAATGGCACCCAACAACCAGGATGAATGTGCACAATGATGTGAAATGACTCACAGGGACTGCATGCAAAATCACAGAAACAGCATCCAGACAAAGGCCCACAATAGCAATACCAATGCACTGGTGCAGATGCACAAACACAAACAGGCTAACTCACACTGCACATCGGACACAACATGTGTGTGTGTATGTCACAGTATACACAGGCAACTACACAACACATGAGAGGGGCTGAACCACAGTGACACAGATGTGGACACAGTGCCATACAAAAGTAAACCATCATTGGGACACCCTCAGTGGGCAATCAGGTGTTGGGAGATGAGAGGGAGCACAACAGACACATGTGACACTAGCTGGAATGAACACCAACTAACACAGCAAGAGACTGATACACAACAGCACAATCCCCAGGGACAACACATTGGTGTGACACAAGCATGCATGACACCTCCACTGTGATGAGAAAGGCAGATGTCGTACAAACTGAGAAACCCAGACATGTGTCCTGTGCCACAAACGTACATCACACATACACAAACACAAATCACTCAGCATGGCCCCTCATCCATGGACAAACGGGATCTAAGGGACCATCCATGCAACCATTCACATCAGTCCACCATCAACACCACACACCTGAACTGCAACAATGTGTATCTGTGAAGCCCACATGGACAGGTGACATTGCACATGCCCACATGGCAAACACAGGCATGTTGGCAGGAACTAAGGTGCACACACACATCACACAAGGACTGTTTACAACCCTAGGGAATGACAGACACACTGCACAGTATGCGGTACATGGTCATGACCTCAAAGCTCATGTGACCTTCACAATCCCTGCCACTGTCCCAGGACTATGCAGATGCCAAGGAGGAACACAAGGCACCCATGCTGACACCTGCCAGCATCGCTGCCGTGAACCCGACAAGTGGAGCAGTCACACACACATACAAATGTCTCAATCACTGAAAACTACCACCTAGGGACAACTACATGATATTGCGAACAAAAAAGTGCCTTGAGGAACCCTCACTGTGTCCCATCTGTGTCTGACAACATCATCAACACTCAGAGCTGACAAATCACAATGATGATACACCAATTAACAGGAGTGAGTCGTGCACCCACACATCTGGTAGCCCATTGGAAAAGTAGTGGGATTAACCCAGTACCACTCAGCAAGCATCAACAACACGAACATATCAAGGGAACACTGTCTGTGTATGAACAGGGATGTGGACACACACACATGTACATACAATAAACACCATGGGCCCAGGCCATGTCACTTGACAACACACTAACTTGAGGGGACACAACTCCTGTGGGAGCCCAGCTGTGCAAAACATATTCACCGCAAGTCCCACTCACGTCTGCAGAACACTTGGTCAGTCAGCCATCAGTTACCGCACAATGAAGGCTCTGGTCACAACAGCCTGGATACGTGAGTCTCCCTTAAGTCATCTGCACATACTCAATACTTATGTACAGCAAGTTGCACAGAGGACGCAGTTGCTCCTATACCAATGATGCCCACACCTGTAGGGCCAGTAGTGATGAGCACGTAGTATGTGGAAGTGACAATTTGGACAATGGGAAGCACATCATATGTGCAGTGGTGCAAGCCACAGATGTGACCATGGCAATTAAATGCTCACAGAGAGATGTACACAAATGGTTGATCCAGACACACCCAGGTAGCTGCAAAGTATGACATGGATACCCACCAGAATAGGATACATATCTCATGGACCACAGGGAGTACCGCACATCAACACATCAGTATGCAACATTGTAAACCAAGCATTACAGGTGCAAGGGCATCTAAAACAACCTCAACATGATGTACAGCTAAATCAAGTTCACAGGGTCAAAGTAAAAAGCTTTATTCAGCATATGAAAAGTGAAATGTCTGTTCCAACAAAAGGCCAGCGGCCAGTCCATGTCCAAAGGGCAAGGAGTGAACTAGAGTCACAAATTCAGTATATGAAATTCAAAACTTCTGTGCAACCAAAAGGCCAATATTCAGTCCATGTCAAATTGCCAAGGAGTGAACTAGAGTGACACCTGTCACACCTTGCTTGCCTGCACTGCTACGGACCGGGGTCATCCCCTCGGAGGGGCATACATGGGGGCAGGCCAGGCACCGCAGGGACTGGATCAGGGCGCTGAAGAAGGAGGCAGTGAAGAGGTGGGAGATGCAGGCAAGACACTTGCAACTGCAGTGGAGATGACTGAAGTGGTGGGTGCTGTCACAACTGTGGGGCACAAGTCAGATGGGGTGGGTGCCGGCACAACTCCAGTGGGAAGGTCAGATGGAGTGGATTGGCTCACCAGAGCAGTGCCCAAGTCAGACGGGGTGGGCGTGGACTCCAAAGCAGTGCCTACATCCATGGGAGCGCAGTGGGGGACAGGTGAGGTCTGCAGGGCAGGGAGTGGTGACACGGTCCCCACATCAGTGGCAGCAACTGTCTGACCAGGTGTGGAGGAGCAAGTGCTAGGGGGAATGGCCTTAGCATTTTGGGGATGGTGTATCTGTGTGTGGGGGAACCCAGGGCAGGGAGTGGCGGGGGAACCTCTGGAGTGGTAGCCTGGGGATGGAGGATGGAGACTTTGCCTTTGAGCTGCGTTCTGGCGGGGGGGTCTTGCTCTTCTTGCGCTGGGGGGACTTACGGGTGGGCGTCTCGGTCTGAGTGCGCCTGGGGGAGGGTGTCCGGGTGTGAGGGGCACTCCCTTCTCTCTGTGGGGACTTTCTCTTCCCCTTGTAATCAGGATCAGCTGGGTCAGTGGGGAAGAGGCCAAGGTCACAAAGGAAGAGCTTCTGGGGTGATGGAGTTGTAGGTGAGGCAAGGGAAGGGGGCTGGGAGGGAGAGGTCTCAGAGGACTGTGGAGTGGTTGTGGATGACTGTGTGTGTGTCAGCAAACCAGCCCCTGTGAGTGTGGAATCAGTCCCCTGCGCTTGCTTGTGTGCATGTCTAGACCTTGGTTTGGGGGCTTTGGACAGGTAGTGTGCTAGGAATTGTGGGTGCTGCAGGGGTAGGAGGGGTGTGGGACTGTTGGAGGAGGGACACTGTTGCTGTCAGGGAGGAGGCCACGGACTGGTTGGTCCTCTGTAGAGCAGACATGCCAGAGGAAATGCCCTCCATGAATGACACCAGTTGTGTCAACAGACCTGTGTGTGCATGGAGGACCTTGAGCATCGACGTCTGCCCCACATGCATCTGTCTAAGTAAGTCCACAGACTCCTCACTCAGGGCAGCAGGGGACGCAGGGGGTGCAGAGCCTGGCACAAAGGAGACATGCTCACAAACACGGGAGCCCACAGGGACCTCTGGGATGGGAGCCGATGGGAGGGGGGTGGTGGTGGTGGTGGGGGAGACTGCCTCACTAGCAGGGGTTTGGTGGCTGCTGACACCCGCCTCCACAGGTGAGTCATCCTCAGAGCTGCTGTGGCCTTCAGCTGGGGGGGGCTGGTGCTGACAACTCCTCTGTGTGGCTGAAATCGCCCTCCATGCCACTGGGTCCACCTGACTCCTCTCCTTCTGTCCCTGTAAGGCTCTGTGGCTCCTCCTGTTCCGTGGAGCTGTCCCCTCCTGTGGCAGTGGATGTATCTGGATAGGAATAGGAAGTAACAGAACAACATCAGTCACCTGCACCAACTGCACACACCACAGTGAGTACATCACATCACAGGGCAAGCCCTGGCATCATCAGCTGAACACAGCTCAAAGTGCCAACACTGTTTAGAATAAGACAATTGTCATTTCGAACATCAACCATGGCACACATATCCCTCCTTGATGTGCACACATATGTCTGTTGCATGTTGGATGCTAATACCCCAATGTGCCAACATGCACCACCCACACATTAGTTTTACATGCAAGTGAACATGTAGGAGTATATCACTAGACCCACAGCACATCTCTTGCGACTGACTCAGCACAGGTGTCCGGATGAAGGGATGGGCAGAGACTCATTTCACATGCTTGGGATGCATGCCAGCAACACACACTATGATGTATTCATGTTCTGATGGGCAAGGCCACAATGGGGTGCATGGTGCACACTTGAACACAACGCAGGCTCACTCATAGCAAGTTCAATGCCATGGCACTGGGATGGCCTGTAAGTCAGTCAACACTGTCTCCTGTCACAGGGGCAGGGCATCCAGACAACAATATGCACTGACTCACAATCCTATCTCAGGGGCAAATCTGACTCTGCAGATGACCGGCGCACTTGCCCATCCCATGCAAACAACATATCCAGGACCTAGAAGACCTCACATCATGAAAATCAGACATATGAGTTTCAGCAAACATGACTCCATGTACATTAACACATCAAAGTCTGCCCTGCATATAACCCAGCTGCATGAGGGACAGAGTTGCATACACAATTGTGCGCTGTCAGATGCTCACACACCTATATGTCACACAGGTCTTGTCTCCCACAGTCACATTACAGATGTCATGCTGACCCTCGGAATCATGGACACCCCAGTTGTACGTAGCAACAAGCCACATCCTAATGACACAGAGGCACACACCTGAGGGCACATGTCACGAATCACAACCTGCAATTTCACACACAGGAGTGGGATTACAGAGTGTTTCTGAATGCCCTTGAGGGGGCAGGACAGGGCAGGACTAAGTGAAACAGTGTTTTGCCCTGGACAGTAGTCAGGTGGCTAAGCAATTGTGGCATACTTGCCATACCTACTCCTGATGCCCAAAAATTGGAGTACCCTGCTGCATGGTTTTGTATTGAATACCCCAGAAACATCTTGCGAGTCAGACCAGCAATTGGTACACATCTCAAGGGCACACACAGTTCACATGTCAGATCTCAGGCATTGTGTAAACAATTGACCCACCCATGACACACACAACAGAGTCACGGGAACTGATGCTGACTGGTACCTGATACATAGCTGACTGCAGGGAAACAGTGCCCTAGTGACACAATCCAAAGACTGTAGGGGCCACACCTGTGGAACAGATGAGGAGGGTGCATCACCCAGATGAGAGACCTGATTTGGTGACTACAAGACCTATGTAATGTGGAAGTGTGACCCGGACAAAAGACTGCTATTTGCATGTCAGACATAGTACACAGATCAGGCATGGACTTACCCTTTTCCTGCTGCTGTCTGGCCTTCAGCTGCCTATCCAGGTCCGGGAAGACCACCGCCAGTATCCGGAGCATGTGGGGAGTCAGGGTCCGGTGTCCGCCCCTCCTGCGTGGAGGTGACAGCTTCACCCGGACTCTCGCTATCCTCCGGGTCCAGCCACAAAGGTCCTGCCACCTCTTCTGGCAGTTGCGGATGTGGCGATTGTAGATCCCCACAGAACGAACAGCCCGGGCGATGGTCAGCCAGATCTCCTGCTTCTGGTGGGCATCAACCTGTGAGGAGAACAAAGTGAAAAGTACATTAACACACATGCCCCAGATTTGGGCAACACACAATTAGATATACTACATGTCATCATCACAAAGGGAAAATAATTACACAGGTAGTGCAACCATGGGGAATGAAAACTCACATGCATGTCTGACATGTTAACAATACATGGATAGTCTAAGCTGGCAAAAATGCACTTTAGCAGCAGGAAAAATATTCAGTACATGTCCCTACACACTTTGGGGGATGAAAGTAGTCAGTGATAATGCTTGCCACTGCTGTACACACTAGTAGTACTGCTAGTCAGACAACATGCTTAATTAGGAAGGCAGGGGACAGCACACTCACCTGCTCCCCTGGTGTCCCATAGAGCTTTCTGTACTCTGGAAGGAGCCCGTCCAGCAGGGCCTGGTTCTCCTCCTCAGTGAAGGCTGGGGCCCTCCCCAGTGTACGTGCCATAGAATGAGCCAGAGGATGCAGAGACAGCAGCAGTGGTAGCAGGGATGTGGTCCAGTAGCATGTAGTGCAGGCAAGTGAGCTCCCTGGGGTCCAGCCAGCCTTATATCTGTGCTGTAGAGGCAGACTCTGTGCCATGTGTCCAAAGTGATAGGTCCAACACGGTTGCATTCTATGAATCTGGCCAATCCATTTAAAAGTACGACTCGTACACGCCTTCCGCATCGTTCAAATCTTCACCTTCATGGAACACTTGAAATTGCAACATTGTTGTAGGCATCCAACTGAATTTCCAGTGCACTCGTGCAAGTTTTGAATCCGCATCCATCTCCATGACAGTCCTGAGCCAATGGGTGCACCCGGCTCGTTCAACTGATTGTACAACGCGTATTTTGAATGTACACATGCACCCGTCTCCATACGATTCAATGGCGAAGGCGTGCGCACGGCTCGGACATGACCCGTGCAATGCGTACGCATTGTCACCCGCGTCGGACCTCATTGCATTCAATGACAAGGCCTACACATGGCTCGGACATGATCTGTACAATGCGTACGCATTGTCATCCGCGTCGGACCTCATTGCATTCAATGACAAGGCCTCCGCACGGCTCGGACATGACCCGTGCAATGCGTACGCATTGTCACCCGTGTCGGACCTCATTGCATTCAATGACAAGGCCAACGCACGGCTCGGACATGACTCGTGCAATGCGTACGCATTGTCACCCGCGTCGGACCTCATTGCATTCAATGACAAGGCCTACGCACGGCTGAGACATGACCTGTGCAATGCGTACGCATTGTCACCCGCGTCGGACCGCATTAGTGTGACTATTAGACGGATGCAACACACATATACTGGCCATGGACACCTGCACACACCTGCCGCACTATAGCATTGGCCACACAGTATCCCATGGCATGTGAGTCTGCATTCCCTGGGTGTTTGAGGGGGCCACAGCAGTTTTTATGTCTGGCACTTTGTGCAGCCACTCCCAGGCTGTTATCTTGTACATGGGGGGAGAGACCTTTGTGTGTTGTGCACATTTGCACTGTGATGTGCAATTGGACAGTAATTGGCATGAGTGAAGGCCACAGTGTCAGGTTGGATATGTTTGGGGCATGTCACATACACCCTGAGTCCTGGGGGTGATGACATGTACGTCACAGTGAGACCAGTAGCCCCAATACTGATGCACACACAGTCTGTGTGCATGTTGTGTCTCAGATGTGTCTGATCACATGTTACCAATGGGTGACAGTCTCCACATCCATGTGGTATATGCATCAACCTTGATGGGGTGTGTGACTAAGAGACGTACATGTAGGGCCGGCATGGACAACAGTGGCCACTACCTGTGGGACTTACGCTTGCCTTGTGGTGTGTACGTGCTACGCCATGTCCATTGCTGTGTTGATGTGGCAATAGAGGGAACCTGGGTTTCTGCATAGCAAAGATCTGTGATGCCTGGGAGACATGAGTCCTCTTTAGTCACTGGGGTGGTTTTTTTTAACGTTGCAGCAGCACATAGGTTGGGTGACACAGCCAGATGATTAGCCCATTGCACTACATGGCACTCATGTGGACATGTGGAATTGAGATGTGAGGTGGTGGTCTTGTAGGTGACATATGTGTCCATGACCAATAGCACACACCTCAGTACATTGTGTAATGTCATGAACTAGCATGTGAGAGTGATCGTGGTCATGGCCACATGGGGGGATGTACTGACAATCTTCCTTTGTGCATCTCTGTACTGCAGGGCACCAGCTGTGCATCGTCCGTTCCCAGACCTTGCAACCATGCAGGAACGCGACAGCATCAGATGGTACCGCTTCACCAGGCCACTGATTGAGGAGTTGGCAGAGCAGTTGGCGCCACATCTGCTACCTGGCCAGACATACCCTACAGCACTGACCCCAGAGGTGAAGGTGATGGCAGCCCTGCACTTCTTTGCTACTGGTACCTTCCAGTACGCTGTGGCTACTGCTGGTGGTATGTTGCAAACGATGTTTAGTAGGGTGCTACACGATGTCTTGGAGGGGATGTTGCAATTCCTCGACCTGTATATCAAGTTCCCGAGCCAAGATGAGCTCCCTGAAATTAAGGAAGCCTTTTATACACTGGGGAGGATGCCAAACGTCATTGGATCCATTGACGGGACACATGTTGCCCTGATACCACCACAGGCACATGAGCAGGCATACCGTAATAGGAAGCACTACCATTCGATCAATGCTCTGGTGGTCTGTCTTGCTGACATGTTGATCACACATGTGTGTGCACGGTTCCCTGGTTCGGCGCACGATGCCTACATAATGAGGAGTAGTCACATTGCAACCCTGGTGTCACAGATGCCAGCTCAGTGTGCCTGGCTTGTCGGTGTATACTGACTGTTTCTCATTGTGTGTGTTTGTCATTGTTGTATTCCACACTCCTACCAAACTCATCTACTTGTTCATTTTTGTGTGTGTAGGTGACTCCGGATACCCCAACATGCCGTGGTTGCTGACACCCCTCAGGAACCCTGTGACACCAGCCGAGCTGCGCTACAATGAGGCACATGGTCGGAGCAGGAAGGTGATTGAGTGGACATTCGGCCTCCTGAAAAGCAGCTTTCGCTGCCTGGACAAGACCGGAGTGACCCTCCCATATGAGCCTGCAAAGGTGTGCTAAATAATACTGGTCTGCTGCATGCTACACAACATGGCGGTGCAGAAGGAGGTGCCTCTCATCCTGGATGAGGATGACGACGACTGTTGTGCCCGGCCTCATGGCGTGGTCCTTAACCCCGCGGATTGTGCCCGTTCCCCGCCCCGGCCTTCACGGCCCACCCTTCTGAACTGCACCGAGGCCCTTCATCCAGAGCTGCACGAAGTCGCATACCCCTCGTGGCTCCGCCATCTTGTTGGCATCCACGTGACTCTGTGCACCAGCCAGTGCGACCCCGCTCAACCCGGCCTCGACCCCAGCGAAGCCCCGACATCGAGGCACCACGAACTGGCCAGGGTGTGCCGCAGGAACCATTCATCGCCCCCGGCGGAGGACAGTATCGATGGGACCCCCAACTGTCCTCCCCTCTCGAGGTGTGATCGCCCTGCAACTCCCTTGGGCCTGGCGCCTCTCCTGCTGGGCGTCTGGCCACCTCCACCCGCCTCTCCGCCCCCCCCAGGCGCCTGGGTCCGGACATCAAAGGGCTCCAGACCTATATCTGGGGCGACCCCGCCACAGACCGGCAGTTGTATCCCGGAGTCGAGAGCCCTGCTGATTGAATCGCGGCTGACCCTACGGAGAAGAACTCTTGTCGGAACTATCACGAGCCCTGCTGACTGCGTCGCGGCTCCTTCTTGTGAACACTTTGAACCACCTGGAACATCGGAGCCCTGCTGACGCTGTCGCGGCCCAACCTCGCTGAAACCTCCCTCGGAGCCCTGCTGACGACGTCGCGGCTCGAGCTGAGCAGAAACCATCTTGAGAGCCCTGCTGATTGGATCGCGGCTCTCCCCGAACTGTACGCCGGAGCCCTGCTGACGCCGTCGCGGCTCGACCCCTCCGAGATCCGGAGGTCCTCCAGCTTGAGGATAAGAACTGGGCCCCAGGTACCCTCGTACCGCACTCCTGCCAAAGACTGTCCCGCTACCCCTACCCTTCCAAAGAGACACTGAGACTTTTGGTGGATCCCTCGATCCCTTCGTGTAAATATTGACTTCGGAACCTTTTTATTGCTGATAAAGAATTGCTTGTCGTAAGACAACCTCCTTGAGTCCTGTGTGGTGGTGTTACTGTGCTAGTACGTGATAGGAGAAGGATCTCTCAGGAGACTTCTCGGCAGCGCTCGGCTACTTCGTACAGTGTGAGGGCCCCCCTTGGTGGTCTCGCCGACTCCTCGGGGTCCGCCTTCCAACAACGACCAACGTCCGGCACCTGTGGAGGATCCCAGCCTGGGCCAGGATGCCAGTGATGATGGAGATGATGTTGATGGCCGCTTACAGCTCATCAACAACTTCTTCACCTGAAAGTGAGTTTCCAGGAATGTGTTGAGCCAGTTCTATTGCTGTCTGAGTGTGTCTGTGTGCCACTTGACTGGATGCGTGCTGTGATGTGTCCATTCAGGTGATGTGTACTCCACAATAGAGTAGTACTGCTAACTAGTGTTTGTGTAGGTGTTTTGCAACATGTTTTGTGCATGTGTATTGCATTTCTCCCCTATTCGTCTGTGCTTTTGACTGTATCTTGTCTGTCCTTCCCAGGGTCCTTTGCCTGTTGTGTGGTCAACACTGACCCCTAAACACCCAGAAGCCAACACCAGTGTGGAAGTTGAGAATTCCCATCAACTGATGTACCAGACACCCCTGGACTGACACCCATTCTCCAAAACATTGTGAGCGTGTGTCCACTGTTACATAGAATTACCGTGCAACTGTTGTGGAATAAACATGTTGCTGGTGTGTAATGAACCCTTGCTACGCTTCGTTATGTGCATTGTCTGTCTTCCCACATCTGAGTGACATCTGCTTACCTCACCTGTGGACTTGTTACCACTGACTGTGCTTGGTGTTGTGTCTGTGCATGCCAATGTGTTTCAGGTCAACATCATTGTGTGTGATGAGTCACATGGCCGTGGTAAGTATGTTTTGTGTTGTCATAGTGGTGTGTCTCCCTCACATGTGTCACATCTCCATGACTGACCTTACGTTGGTCACATTGTTGCAGTATTTGGCATGCACTGTGTTGTGTAGTAGATCGACTTCGCCCTGAACATGACAAGTTTGAATCACAACAGAGGCAAGTATGGTGTACTGGTGAGTTTATTTACAAACACATGTGAGTGAGGTGCACAGGATGTTGGGTGCTGTACAGTGGTTTGGGAATCCAAAGTTCACATTTGAGTTGGACGTGCTGGTAGATGAAATGTCCAGAGTAAAGTCCACAGTCATCTGATACATTGGCCCAACATGAACTCTCCATGTCATGTGGGCGAGTTGTGTGCGATTGGACAAGGTGAACGGGTTGCACACAAAGAACATTGTCCAGAACAGGTTTAGAGGCCCTGGGGGTTGTGCTGGGACATCTGCCTCTCACATGTCCTTCTTCGGATGACCCGTCTTCTTCCGGGGGGGATCCTCATGTGCAGGCCTCTGCGGTGCAGGGGACTCTCCGCCAGAGTCCTCCTCCCTCCCTGTGGCGCTGGCAGAATGTGTTGTGACAGATGTTGAGGGCACACAGGGGGGTGGGGACAGGTTGTTGTTGATCTGGCAGAGGCATTGTAGTATGTCCCGATGCACCGCAGTAAGGGCATCCCATTTTGCATCCATGCGGGCATGGTGGGCGACCTGCTCGTGTTGCATGTCCTTGAGGATCCCCACTACCTGGCAAAATCCTCCGGTGCTATCCTGGTACGCATCTATGATGCGTGCCAGTTGGGGGTCATCATGCAGTCCAGACCCCTCTGCAAGGCGTGCCCTGTGCCTCCCACCCCTCCCAGCACCCCTCTCCACATGGGCAGGACCAGCGGCGGTACGCACAGGTGACTCTGGGACCCCTTGGGTGGTGTTGCTGGTGGTGTTGGCTGTAGCTTCCGGGGGCTCCTGTGTCCCTGTGCTGTGGGTGTTGATTGTCCTTGGTCTGTCCCTGTTGGTGGGGGTGCCCTGTCGGTGTCCAGATGGTGGAGGCGTGGGTACAGGGGGGGCAGATGTTACTGCTGCTGGTGCTGCATGATGGCTCACACCGGAGGGGCCAGGTTGGTCAGACCAGAGAGCTCAGTGTCCAACAGAGTCTGGGACTGGGTATCCTCGTCATTTGTCAGTGGGTGCCCAGCACGACCTGTTTTTGGAAGAGACACACAATGTGATTTATGTATCTACATGCATCGTTGGTTCACAAACATGACATTTTCTACTTTTATAACAGATGCCTGCCTGTACACTGCTTTTTTCCAGCTTGTCACGGACAGAGTTTGATCTTGTTGTTGGCAATTTGCCAGCATAGCCTTGTGCTCCCACAACAGAGCCCAGTGTCAGACATCTTGCCGGTCCCTTCCCACTCCCTGTGAGGCGAGTATGTTTCAGGTTGATCTTGCTGGGCCATGTGGGTGGGTGTAGGTTGTGTGTGACTGCGAGTCCCATCATACTCTTGGCTACACCCCCCTACCCAGCATGCCCATTCTTCCTCCCTCTTGACTCTCCTTCCCTGTGAGGGGGTGTGACAGCAATGGCAAGATGGCTGACTGTGGAGTCCTGGTGTTTGTTTGGCTAGCAGTCCCAGCATGGCCTTGTGCTCCCCACAACAGAGCCCAGTGTCAGACATCTTGTCGGTCCCTTCCCACTCCCTGTGAGGCGAGTATGTTTCAGGTTGATCTTGCTGGGCCATGTGGGTGGGTGTAGGTTGTGTGTGACTGCGAGTCCCATCATACTCTTGGATACACCCCCTTTCCCAGCATGCCCATGCTTCCTCCCTCTTGACTCTGCTTCCCTGTGAGGGAGTGTGACAGCAATGGTAAGATGGCTGACTGTGAAATCCTGGTGTTTGGCTACAAGTCCCAAGTGAGCCCCTGTGCTTCACACAGCAGCAGCCAGTACGGGGGATCTTTTGCTGCTATTTCAATGAGGTGTGTGACAAAGCATTGTACCTGGTGAGTTGTGTGGAGTTTGTGTTGGGGGTGTCTCCCCATGCTGATTAGTATGGTCAGGGCTGTCAGTCCTCCTTCTTATCATGACACGTGCTTCCATTGTAGGGCGTGCAAGTTGTCTTTCAGGATGTCAGTCAGTGGTGTCCTGCTTCTGATTTGCACACAACCCCTAGCAGGAGCCAGTGTCAGCCATCTTGTCAGTCATTTTCCACTCCCTGTGATGTGGGCATGTTTCAGAGAGGTCTTGATGGGCCAATGAGGAGCGGGAGCATTATCTGTGACTACAGGCCCCATCATGCTTTTGGCTACACTCACTTCACCTGCATCCCCACTATTCCTTCCTGACAGTCAGCTGTACTGTGAGGTGGTGTGTTTGTGGTGGCAAACTGTCTTGCTGGATGTATTTGGCTTAGTGCCAGTGGTTTGCTCTATTTGTTTGTAGGTTGGTGCATGTCATGGCAAAGTCCCCAGTCACTATGAGATGACAGGTATTGTGTTTGTGTGACTGGCATACACATCTTGGGTTGATTATCTTTTGGTTAGTGTAGGTTTGCTTGGTGTGCATGGTTTCACTGTCCCCTTGCCAAACAATCTTGGGTTTGTTGTTTGTGTACTCACCAGTGTCTGGGATGTCTGTTAGGCCATGGACGCTCTCTGGTGGTAGGATGTCCCACACCTTCTCCTCCCAGGTCCTGAAGTAGACTGGTTTGGCAGGAGGGCCACCGCCGGTGCGCTGACTCAAGGCGTGATCTTTCTCGATGAGTTTCTTGACCCTCCTGCACACATCATACCACCTGTTCTGGATATCGTCCTTTGTGTGCAACGTTGGTGCTTGTGCATTCACCTTGTCCACAATCCTCGCCCACATCTTTGTTTTCTGTGAGATGGGGGTCCTTTGAACCAATGTACCAAACAAATGTGGCTCTACTCTGATGATCTCGTCTACCAGCACTTCTAACTCACTATCTGTGAACTTTGGATTCTTTGGATTCTTCTTTGGTGGTGAGGGATGTATGTGTGAGGGTGCAAGTGATGTTGGTTTGGTGTTCGTTTTGCTGTGTGTATGTGTGTGTGCTTTTGTATGAGGTGCTGATGGTGTGTGAGTTGTGTGATGGGTGAGTTGTCAGTGTGTCTGTGGTTGCTGTGTACTGGTGTTTGCTGCTAGCTGTGTCTCCTGTTTGCAAGGGATGATGGTAGTAATTGTAGTCCTTTATATAGTTGTAGTTGTGGGTGTGTCTTTGTCCAATTAATTTGTGTTGGGTATTTATTGGCTTAGTCATTGCTTGTTTGGTCCTTTTTTTGTGTTTTTTCCTTTGTGTTTTGTAGGCATGTAGGAGACGTTCATGTGACGGAAACGGACGCTGCCGTTGTCTCGTGTGGGCTTCTCCTCCTCGTTCACGCTGCCTGTCTTCTGTGTTTGGTAGGCGCCGTTCGCAGTGGTCTCTATTGCTTGTTTGCCGGGTTGTCTGTACGTGTCGGTCGTGCGGCTTGGTCTCCGTGCGAGTCGGTCTAGTTTTACACGCATTGCATCTTACTGCGCTAATCGTACATCGTGGGTACGGGTCGGTCAGGTTGATTCCGAGTTTGTGTCGGTCAGTGAATATCGCGTTGGTTTTCCAGCCGGATCACTATTTTCCCTCCGGCTCGGTCGTATGGCTTGTATTCCGTACGTGTCGGTTGTAATTCACTCGCGTTGCATTGTATTGCACGGGTCGTATGGCACTGGTCCGTGTCGGTCGATATTCGGTCCAGGTCTGTGTCAGTCGGTTCGTTTTGCGTCCGGAATCAGAATCGGCCCCTAAATAGACACAAATTAGAATATCTCCACTATTACAAAAGAAGACACCCAAAATATAGCACACTATAGAGTTAACATTTACCATTACCTCCACAATATCAACAAGCTGAACAAATATCTATATAAACATGTAATAAAAAACATTTATTCCAAATTAGGTCCAACATCATCATTTTAAATGTTTAATATCATATAATTTTCAAATATATTTCATACAAAATTGGATAAAATATTTATATATGAACATATTTAACCCAGTGCAATGTTTGAAAACATAATCAAAATGTATTTAAATTTTCTTCAGAATTATAAATAATATAGTTTAAAAAGTTAACAAAATATTTAACATAAGTTTGAAAAAAACAAATGAATACATTTACATAAACACATCACAGTCTCAAAATTATTAATATTGTTCCTATTTACAATATGTGTATCAAAATATGTGCATAATTTTTTCCTACCTAAATAAACTTTTTTCAAATGTACTATAATATTAAAATTGTTCAATAACTTTTTCAATTTTTACATCATTCAAAAACAATTTTATTATATTTTTTTTAAATGTCAAAAAAATTTAAATACAAATCATTTTCCTAAACAAACATTAATAATTTCTCTTCAAATATCACATAACACTACTTGAAAATAAATGTATTCAATTTATTTATAATTAACAATAACTTATTAAAAGAAATTACACTTGTTTTAAAATGTTAATATGTTTTTATAAATAATCTAGAATTTTCAAATAAATTATAATTCTAAAAGAATTACTTTAAATTACTTTATTATTTTTTTTTAAACCAACACCCTTGTCTAACATGGCACTCCAAACATTTCTAAATTTAATTTGTTCAATTTAATAAATACACATCCAAAAATAAACACTAATGCATATATTTTTTAAGTACTCCCCAGCCTTATCCTCTGTAAACCCAACATTGTGCTCCTAAAATGTTTAATTTTGTTCTATTTTTTTGAATTAGTATAAAAAATACACAATAATAACTAAATGTATAAAATACTACCCAGTCTTATCCCCTATAATCCCAATATCCCGCTTCAGTGTCTTTTTTCATTTAAAAATAAACATTAAAATATATACATTAATAAGTAATTTTTTAAACACTACTCTTCTGTCATATAAATCCAACATTCCACTCCTAAAAAATATAATTATACTAAATAAAAAAACAACAAAAATACTAAATTACAAAAAACAATTCTTAAAAAAGAAATTATTAAAAAAATTATAAACAATTATTATAAATATAAAAAACATAAGTTAATACAATATATTACACACTATTTATCAGTAATAAAGTTCTTGCAAAGAAGGATTTTAACTATATCGATATTAATTACATCGATATTAAATACAACACCTAAAACAATATTTTGACAAAGATATTATAGACAATGATATTCATGTGTCACGCTATTCTTGACACAATATATATGTTACTATATTTTTAATTCAATATTTTGTCCAAATCATGATGTTGAATTCTTTGGACTACAATTTTTTGTAGTCCGCCTTGTCTTGCACTTGCACTTTAAATGGCTTAAAGTACTGTAATTTTGCTATTTTGCACTTGCTATATTGCACTCATATTCCGAAGTGATCTATTATTTAGATGGGTCTCCTTCGGGAATGTATTCAGCACTTTACAGAAATTTCTAAATGTCTGCTTATATATTGATCATTAGTTGTCAGACGGAATTTTTTTTATTTTTTTTTAATTCTTTCGTAATATTAGTGTTATTATTAATGCATAGCACTCGCACTTTAGTGGTGTTTTGCGTATATGTACTCTTGCTGCTATACATTAAGCATATCGTATTTCTTATTAGTGTTTTTCTCTTATTGTACTTTTTCACACTTTTAAGCCATACTATCTATGTAACGAATGCTAATTGTACTCTGCAATGTCTTGTTTTATCTACCTCTTGCTCTGTTCAATTAAAAGAAAAAATATATATATATATATATTTTGTCCAAACACCCTTGTGCTCGGATGGGAAACATCTCCTACGTGGTATATGGGTGTGTTCCCCTGCCCTGAGTACCCAACTGTGCCAATATGTCGTATCATGACTTTGTATTTTGTCCCTAGCGTCATGCTAATTCTTGGAATTTGGAGCCACTTGGCATTATGGTGCACAAACTCTGTGGAAAAATAAGGGCTTTATTACGAGTTTGGCGATCCTCCAGTTAGCCCACCATGCCAACAGGAGGACCACCAAGTCTGTCCACCAGTCGCCCCCCAGATTACAACTTTAATCCATAAGCGGGAGGGCGGTGCTGCGACGGTCTCACGGCAGGCAGTTGTATAAGTCTCATAGATGAACCTTAACTGCAGACGCCACTGTAACACCGACTGCAGCACATTCCTATACTGTGTGGCATGCATGCCACACCATGCAGGAACTGAAGTGCAATTCCAGGGGGGCACAACATGTACTCGCTTGCATGCACCCCAATTTCTAAGTTTTTGAAAATGCTAATTTTTATCTATAGCGTGCCTGAATCCTGTGTTTTTTATATTTCTATGGCTTTTAGGTCTCGCCTAATCAGCGTGCAAACGCTACTTAGGAGTGACCACTTGGAATCGGTCAGTACTTTTTCGAAAATTCGTGCATGTACTGCACTGTTTCCAATGAGCGCTCGTGCATGTACGGCATACACCTTGCCGGAGCGAGCAGCAGCTCTATCTGTTTGCAATTATCGCGACTGCACTTTGGAAACAGATGGCACCGCTGCTCGCTCCCGCAAGGTAAACACTGTACATGGACTGAGCCTCGAAGCCGCGCCCCGTTCCCCACCGTGACATTGCCGGAACCGGTCCACTCAAACCCCCTTGAGTGGTGCCGCGTCACCAGCTGCAGTGAGATGCTGGTGATAGGCCGCGCTTTGTGTGACGCTTGTAAAATGCCTCTGTGCATACGTTGTCCTCCTATAGTACATATCTCTCCATAAACATGATCCGGCGCGTGCCCATTTGAGATTGAAGGCCGCGCCAATGCAGCCTAGAAGCACGTATGGCTTTTAGTATGCTCCACACAATCGAATACACATAAACATAACGTTGAAATAGTTCATAAAAGGCACTGTACTTGTTGTGAATTGCAACAGTATGTGCCAGTGGTTTGTAACCTTCATTGTGATAATTATTTTACATGGGGTATGCTGCCCCTACAGGACAGCTTCCCATTAGAAATCCTTGTCTTTCGAGAACGACAGGAGCATGCTGTGGTACTAGGGTCCACAGCAAGCACCCTCCAGATGGCTTCCATGCCTTGTTTTTTAAAACCGCACCTTCCACTTAAACTTCATTTTATTAAAACACTATTCTGTGCCTGCGTGTGCACGAAATTGTAAACAGAGGTGCGTCCATCTCACTGTCAGAGAGTTCGCCGGCTGAAACCACTCAGTCTGTGTGACGAACACGGAGCTGCCGCCGAGTAGTGTGCCTCTCGCAGGTGGGATAGGTTATCCCGATACTTCTTTCATGTTGTGGCCTGCGTAATGTCGATGCCAATATGTTTCAGCCTGACACATAAGCCTTCCACAACAGCTGTTTTAATTTTGTGGCATTAGTGGCCCGCCGGGCTCTGCTGTCTCAAAGAAAGGCACGTACTTACAAGACACTTGCAGATAATTGCTGTTGTTTTAAATGTACAGAGCTCCGTTTAGTGGTGTGCGGATTGTGTGGGCTCTAATTATAGATGACACCATGTTGCGAAAGTAATGGTCGAAAGGCACATTATGGAATTACCAAGAGCATAGAATTAGAGTTGCATTTGTGTATTTTTGGTGTGAAGGGCTGGCGAGTTTGTGCGCAGCTAAGGGACTCGGCTCAGCAAGTCACCATGCGAGCTTGCATCGGGCACCTGCAGTATCTGCTTGTCCGTACTCAAAATAACTTTACGACTCGCTTATGAAGTCATCAGTGAGACTTGGCAGGTGTGAACCTAACAATGGTACAGTTTTCGGGGCTCGGGCTCTGATGGGGTCATTGAACTCCAGTTAAGAACCTAGATGGGATTTACGAACATGTAACGTCCTCCAGTCTGGTAGATTCTCCGCAGATGCAGGCTGGTAATCAGGGCACAAGTCCTAAACAAGCATTGGCATTGCCAAAAGGTCTCACCTTTGGGACCTTATAAGGATTTAGTTATGCAGCACAATGTAATTCGTACAACAACATCAACGGTTGCATGGGTAAACACTTCTAAGGTCCCAAAGGCGAGACCTTTTGGCTATGCCAATGCTTGTTTTAACTAGCAATCGCGTTTGCAGAGGGGTGGAGAAACGGGGCAGGACATCCAACCAGTGCTCAGGAATTCTGCTGCGTAGGAGTTATAGGAGGTACCAGGAGGGCTTCTTGGCCCCTAAGGCCCCCCAAAAGTAAAGTGGGCTTCATCTCCCAATCAGCAGTGCGCCAGGAGGCGTGTTTACAGCGTGGTGGAGAAAGGGGGGCATGGCTGCTGAAGACCGCTTAGCAATCCAACTGTGTGGGACTTACTGGAGGTAACAGGAGGGGTAGTAGGCCCCCAAGGACATCCCGGGGGCCAACTACCCCTCCTAATACCTCCAGTAAGTCCCACACAGCAGGATTGCTGAGTTCTGATAGCAGGCCATGCCCCCTTTGTCCACCACTCTGCAAACGCGCCTCCTGACATGCTCTTGGTTGGGAGATGACGTCCCCTTCGCTGCTGGGTGTCCGAAGGGGCCAACTAGCCTACCTTTTACCTCCATTAAGCACCACACAGTGGGATGGCTGAGAGGTGATCGCAGGCAACCTCCCATTTCTCCACCACTCTGCAAACACGCCTCCTGGTGCACTGCTGCTTGGGGATGAAGTCCACTTTAGTCCTGAGGCCCTCAGGACGAAAAGGGACCTAATCGCCCCACCAGCAGTGCGCTGAGAGGCACATTGGCAGAGTGGTGGCAAAAGGGGCATGGCCTCCGATCACCTCTCAGTAATCCCACTGTGTGGTGCTTAATGGAGGTAACAGGTAGGCTAGTTGGCCTCTTCGGACCCCCAGCCTAGGGGGTCAGGGTGTTTCTTCACTTCCCCCTTTTCTTAATTGTTTATATTTTTGAATCTTTTTTATTGTGACTTGGTTCAACTGAGTCACAAGGTGGCTGCCAACACTTCCTGGTTGGAACTGTTGGCAGCAAATCAGATCGCAGGCTCGAGATCGGGAGGGCTTGCGGATCCCTCGCCGCAATATTGGTATATCTGATAAATGTTTACATTTCTCAGAACTACTGAACGTATTTACATCATTTAACAAACAGAGTACACTCTGGACCAAGAGCTACCTTCCTGCCAAATTTGGTGTAATTCCATTCAGTAGTTCAGGCTGTAGCTGCATCAACAGCTTCTTATGGAAATTAACATGGAGAAAAAGCGTTTTGGGACCCCCCCTTTTTCTCGGCTCCCGCTTGACAGGTCACCCCGAAACTTTCAACATGGCAGCTAAAGTGAGTGGGCCATTAGTTTTGAAAGTTTTGGAAGATTCTTCAAAGAACTCCAAAGATATTGGCAAAATAAAAAAT
Source organism: Triturus cristatus (assembly GCF_964204655.1). Taxonomy (NCBI): domain Eukaryota; kingdom Metazoa; phylum Chordata; class Amphibia; order Caudata; family Salamandridae; genus Triturus; species Triturus cristatus. The sequence goes on along the minus strand of NC_140592.1, from coordinate 502,817,137 downwards.
GCTTTTCTTAAAGAATCTATAGCTACCTACTGGCGATCGCCAATAGGTAATATATATATATATACAAACAAACACACACACACACATATATATATGGATATATATTGTGTGTAATATGTATATAGCACATAGTTGAATGGTAATCCTTATTGCTGTCTGAGCTTGTAAAATCTGATTACCTCTGTGCTAGTACTGCCTGAGACCTAGAGACCTGTGTTATTTTAATTTTTTCACTCAGCCTCTTTTAGGAGATTCTCCGTTCCAGGCATTTTTGGTGGCTGCGGGTGTGAACTGAGAAAATGTTTGTGTGAGTTTTCACATTTCATATTTTAGTATGTCATAGGGCAGTGGATGTAACGATTTCGGTTTATATAGTGGTTTACACTCTACTACAATAATATTTTGTTTAAGATCTTGCTGTCCAGGCTTTGAAGTGCTGTTTTACTTATATTTTATTAGTTTACCTGATGCTCGACTGTGGGCCATAAGCTCTCTCCCTTGTATGGATTGTTGGAGAGAAGATTCATATGCTTGTGTGGGTAGTGTTTCAATTCTCTCCCACGCATATATGCTAGTTGCAAGTTTTCTATTTGTAGTCATGGAGTACTGACTAAGGGAGGGCTGATGGCTTTAGGTATATGTTATGGTGGTATGGTTGAGTGTATGCTGATTTCGACTGTTTCCTTTGCATTTTATGTTTATTAGTGGAGTACTAGGCCGAAGGGGTCCACAGAGATCAATCAAAATGTCATGGGAATATGATTACATATTTCCTGCTCTCCCCTCTTCTTCCTTCTAATCTACCTTATGCTCCCATGACTGTTTGGCATGATTTGGTTCCTAGTGGAATCCTTCGACAGAACAGCCCTTTCTTAAGGCCTTTACCTTTTTCACTTAAACCTGGAGCGCATTGTCTTTAGTAAGGGCACCTGGAAGCATAAGAAAACCACCTTTATGAACAGTGGTCAGATCCCTATCTTTGGCCCCACGAAAAATGCAGAACCCTTGCCTTAACTCTTGTCTTCCAGATAATTGTTCTTCTGTATGTCTGTCGTGTGAATCCAGCCGTTGAATGATATGGGAACTGTTGTGAAGCTCAACGGGGCTAAAGAATACATCCTAAAGGCAATAGAAATGAAATCCCAGAGGAAAAAACAGTTCTAAATAAGTTTATACCCCTTCTGATGATCCAAGGTAGGCGCACAACGCCCATTGAGCTGAAAGGGCTTCAGCCCCCCCCCCCTAGTGTGTGTCAGCCCAGGGTGAGACAGCTTCCCGGACACACACACAGCCACAAAGGAGCACTTCACAGGTCTTTAAAAGACCATCTACTTGTTAAGGAGGCTTTGTTGTGTTTTCACACCTCCGTAGAGCCCCTGCAGCTCCACTCTGCCGATTGCTTGAAAAGTTAGCCCCCCCGCATTTTTTCCTCAGCCCCTCCCGAAATTTGGCTCTAGTTGCGCCTCTGACCCAAGGTATAGAGATCTGGAGATGAACACCTTGCACTTCCACCTTCAATTTTTTTGTCCCTCATGTAGCTTATGGGTCTCTGGGGATACATTGCTGTCTTTAGTTAGGGCAAACCAAGAAACAGTTTAGAAACTTAAGATTTACAGCATCGCTTTGTTTTTCGGTGCTGGACATAGTGCTGGTGACACCTGTCAGGGAAGACTCCTTGGTCCATCAAAGTTTGGAATTCTTTCCATACCGCTAATGTGCAATTAGAAACTCGGCAGCAAGTGGCCTTTTCCTGTGCCTTATGTGGTGTTTCACCTAATGCCGGCCCCCATAGCCAATGCTAGATGCAGCTGAAATTACAATCATTGGAGATTTACGTTTTAAACAACCGCAAATAGTTATCGATCTTTACCGAGATCTCTCTGGCGTTATGGAAACTGAATACGTTGAATGTCACTCGTGCTAACGTCAGGTGGTTCTGAGGGAGGCGATTCGTGGGTCTGCCTGTACCCCTCACAGGATCTTCCGCCTGTGCCCCTTCTAGAATGTTTCAAGGAGGCGGTAACTCACTTTGCCCATCTCGGATGACAGTAACAGATGGGCCGGCAGTGTTACTCTTACCCTACCACAACCGACCGATAAGCACACACGAGTCTGGAGAGGGATTTGCCTTTTTGTCGCAGCACCCTGGACCAGCAGCAGGATGTTTGAGCTTTTTTGTCTTTTTTTCCTCTCTGGGATATTAGAATAATACAAGACGTGAGAAATTGCACAAACAAACATTGGCCCTGGTTATTATTTGCTTTTTTCCCTCTCTCTAATGAGCTGCGTCTCCCGCCATGAGCCGGGCATTTATCATCCTTTAATGGCTCCATCCAGGGAGCGCGGGAAGAAATGCGAACTAATTACTCACCAGAATGCATACTGAAGGTGCAGAGAGGGGGCCGTAATGAGGACACGGCGTTCACTGGCAGAATGGTAAACGAGCAGACCTAACAAACTTTGCATTTACTCTGGAATATATATATAATGAAGCGTTATTTTCTCTGCGGGGTGCGCGTGCCTGCCCCCCTGCTTGTACGGATGCGGGGCCTAGTCGTAGAGAGCCAAGCATGGCGGCCATCCCCAGGGAGACATCAGCCTGTAATACTAACTAATGGGAAGCTCTGTGGATGACGGCGGCACGTGCGGGAGGGCTCCACCAACGCCGAAATCGGAACATTAGATATGAGGGACTGCAATAGGGGGGTAGGAGAAGAAGGGGAGGAGCCTGTAAGAAAGCATATGGGTACGCAGGCAAGAGAGTGGGTAAAGTGACAGATGGAGGAAAGCAGGGGATAGCGAGTCATAAAAAGAAAGGGTGGGTGGCAAGCATAATGGGAGCAAGGCAAATAAGTGAAGAATGGTTTGGAACACAGGGAATAAAAGAAACCGAGGCAGAGCAGGCTGCGAATAGGCAAGAGGGGAGAGGGTGAAATGGAGATAAATAAGGTAAAGTGATGGAAAGTGTTTTGTGAGAGTAGTTGAGAGAGACAGAGAATACCAATACGGGCTCAATATAATGGAGTGGAGAGAAACAAGGCTTACTAAGTGAGAGCAGTTTTTTGGAGTCCTCAGACAGTCAGATTACTGAACATTATTCTGTGTGGTGCTGTCACATGACTCTGGGGTCAAGAGTCGCCATTGTTTTTGAACACTAATTGTACTCCCTCTTGAACCCTGTCATTCATGGTGTAGCAAAGTAGAGTAGCCTAGGCTTACTGTAATGCAAAAAGAACAATTGGTGGACAGAATGCAGAACAATGGCATATATTCAGCCCAGTACAGTGATCTGGGCCTAAATCCATCGTTTTTTGCTCACCATGCCATTCCAGTTTGGACCCAGCCATATGCAAATCAGTCTTGACCCTGCGCCCAATGGGAACAGTCCAGCCCGAACTGCCAGGCCTGGTCCTCCCTGGACTAGAAACAAGCATCGTAGTACTGGTTTCGGGCTTTCAGCGCTCATCAGCCAGGATAGCTTGACTCCAATGGCATGGAGAGCACGGGACCCACGTCTGGGCATACCCGTCCCACTCGGGGTGACAAATGCAAAAAAACAATTGATTGACAGAATGCAGAACAATGTCATACATTCAGCCCAGTACAGAGATCTGGGCCTAAATCCATTGTTTTTTTACTGATCCCGGGCTCACTGTGCCACTGGATTCAAGCTATCCTGGCTGATGAGGGGTGAAACCCCGAAACCAGTCCTAGGATGCTTGTTTCCGGTCCACTTCAGGCTCGACTGTTCCCATGAGGCACAGGGTCAAGACTGATTTGCAAATGACAAGGTCTAAACTGGGGTGGCATGGTGAGCAAAAGAATGATGGATTTAACCCAGATCTCTTGACTGGGGTGAATGTTTTGATTTGTTCTGCATTCTGTCCATCAATTGTGTGTCTTTTGCTTTCTCGCCCTAAGTGTGCCGGGTATGCCCAGACGTGGGTCCCGGGCTCGCTGTGCCAGTGGATTCAAGCTATCCTGGCTGATGAGGGGTGAAACCCCGAAACCGGTCCTAGGATTCTTGTTTTCGGTCCAGGGAGGACCTGGCTTGGCAGTTTGGGCTGGACTGTTCCCATGAGGCACAGGGTCAAGACTGATTTGCATATGGCCAGGTCTAAACTGGGGTGGCATGGTGAGCAAAAGAATGATGGATTTAACCCTGATCTCTTGACCGAGGGTGAATGTTTTGATTTGTTCTGCATTCCGTCCATCAAACCTTTGGTTACACTCTTTCTGGCATATCTCTATCTATCCACAGCTTCCTCACCTTTAGAATATTTTGAAGCACCTGAATGGATCTGGAGTTTTTTTCAGCAATACTCCCTGTGCACCAGTATGTGGCACCACATGACTCCACTGTGACGTCATACCACCTCCGGAATTATGAACTAATACCGCATATAATTAATTTCAGATTAATAAAGCTCATGGCTTCTCCAACAGGGTTTCCCAGTGCTAGCAGAGATAAAAAGAGTAGAGCAGAATTAAGATCTAGAAAACAGGTCTTGAGCATCTTCCTGAACATCGCATAACAGTTGCATTGGTGGAGACTGAAATGTAGGGACTTTCATAACTTCTGCCCCAGAAAGCAAAAGACCACCCTCACTGTCTTTCCAGTCCTACTTTTGGAATAATGGTCAGATTGGAGTCAGCCAAACCAAGCTTTGTTTAGGGAGATAGGGACGAACCAAAGATCATAAGTATAAAGAATCAGCCTGATTTGTTTTTTAATATATACTTTTATTTGATTTGTAACATATACAACAGTTGCGACAGGGCAAGTAGTTTTAAGCTACATTTAGTAGAACCTCATCATGCCGTTAAACAACGATAGACCAACAGCATTCAGTGGTACATAGAATGCATCAGGGCTTCCATAAATGGTATGTGGTTTGCGGTGTCATAGGATAATGGGTTCTGCCTGTGCCCTTTCACAGTGCTGCCGACTGGGGGAGGAATATAAAATGGGGAGGGAAGTATGCGGAGTACCAATAAAGGATCAGCCTGATCTTACAATAAATGTAGAAAATGAAGAAGGCCCACTCATGTCAATGCAAGCATTAGCAGAAAGTAGGAAATAATTAAATGAGAAATACAGGCCTAAGCTGGGAGAATAGAAAACACAAATAGAGCCAGGACCCAGAGAGAGGGAAGTAGACATGAGCTTCACTAGAAGAGAGAAAGATACTTAGACACAGTAGAGATGTAAAGTTACAGGCCCGCTTTGCGAGAACACATCTCTGAGAAAATATGTAGATAAAGTAGCACAGATGCACAGGATAGGTGGGAGATTAGGCCTTGTAGAACAGAAGACATGTACATGGACATCATTAAGGGGTCGCCAGGGGTGGCAACTGTGACCCCCTCGGCCCCCTGTTTTCGACCCCTGTCACTAAGCTTGCGACCAGCCGTAGCCATTGCAGGTAATAGCGGTGGGGCTGGGTGGGGGGGTTTCGACTGACAATGACGAGAGAAAATTATTTATATAATTTTCTCTCATCATCGTCTGTCGAAATCCGCCCCCACCCGGCCCCACTGCCCTTACCTCCACAGTCCACGGCTGCTTGCGACCCCTTGGCCAGCTCTATTGTCAGTACTGGACGTAGAGCTCCTAGCGAGGGACGGAGAGGACCGAGAGGGTTGTGTGCGCACAGGGTGCAGGGTGCAGGGTACCACATGGAGGTAAAGAGAAGCCTAGCCACGGGTTAAAGGGATGTGGGCGCACTGTGGAGGAGGGAGGCAGAGGCAGAACTGGAATAAGCTCCTGGTACTGTGTGATTTATGAGGGAGTTAGTCAGTGTTCAGCACCCTTTCTCCCACTTCTAGGGAGATGGCAGGTATCCCTTATGATTTGTTGCATGTAGGACGAGGTGTATGCCATGGTGTTGCGTGCCCTCGGGTACTGTGTCTGCTGTGCAGGTGCCCTCCATGTGCCCCTGGCCACCTCTTCAACCAGAGACCCATGCTCCTCAGTTATTGTCAGTATGGAGCCCTGCCCTCGTTGACCCTGGGAGCATTACTGAAAGCTGTATGATAGGATTCTCCCAGAAAAGCTCGTGGTGGACTCCCACTTTATGAAATACCTGGTACTGGACAGTTTCAAGCAAGTCAGGATCATTATAGAATGGAAGATGAGTTTGGGTTTTGAAATCCCTGAAGGGAGTTGGTGAGAAGCTTCTGATGCCAATAAAAATCGTAGATTACTTTGCTGATAAAAAGCATGGGAACGAATGAGCTGCCTTGTTGGATTTAAAAGCCAGTTTCACATGGCCGACTCTGGGATGAGATTTGCGAGTGTGCAGATGCAGAGACCTCACTGCATCATTGTGTGCACAACCTAAATAGGATTTATCTGATTTAATTATTATATTTTTACTTTTGGGCTCTAAAGTTTGCATAGGTGTCCCCGGTCCACCACTGGACTATTCAGATTGTTGTGGAGGGAAGTTTGAAATTAAACGCGCACCGGAAGTGACTACTACTTCCGTCTGAATCCAGCGCTCAGGTCAGCAGGCCAGTTGTTCTGCCCCCATCAGACTATAAAAAGTATGCCTTTTCTGACGCGCCGAAGGCGCGCCAAAGGCAAGCCCGTCTGCGCCTGTCCGTGCCTGTACCGGGCCTAGGGCCACTCCCCCTGGCCCACCTAATAGAAATCCCCCTAACAAGCTATTAACCTATTCATCGGAACAACTAAAAACCATACTCCCCACCTGCAACCCCCCGCAGAACTGCCTCATCTTCAATCTTGACAGCTCAGTCCCTCTTCCCATCACCTGCTGTCCCAACTGTTCCTTTTCACTAGACCCTCCACACTCCCCCACACCGTCCCCTTATCACATACTAACATTCACTCCGCCCTTATCAACGACCGATCCCTCCCAAAACATAAATACAAAATTCGGAACCTGCTTGAAAATCACAACCTGGACCTTCTCTTTATAACCGAAACCTGGGGTGACCCTTCGTGTGGACCCGACTTCTGCACAGCTACACCGGATGGTTTGTTCGTCTGCAGATTCGATAGACCTGGTAAAAAAGGTGGAGGCCTTGCACTCATCTATCGGGAATATTATTCTATTAGGACGGCTTCAATCCCCACCAACATTTGCGAAGCTTGTAGCTTCACGATCACAGTCTCCCATTTCCCCCCTTTCAAAGGCATCTTATTATACCGTCCCTCTGGATCACAATCAGAGTTTCTAGCCTCCATGGACTGTTTACTCGAATCAGTAGCAGGTAAAAACAACATCTCCATTTTAGGAGATTTTAATTTTCACCTCGAAGCACACGACGACCATGATACATCAGTACTTCTATCCGAATTCGAAGCGGTAGGCCTCACACAAATTGTCGCCTCCCCCACACACTCCGCTGGACATACTTTAGATGGACTTTTTTCCAACCACCAACACCTTGTCCTAGGTAATATCCTGCTCTGTCTTGGACAGACCATCATGCAGTCCTTTTTGATATTCAAACTAAAACTACCCCCCCTCCACTTCCCAACCCCACACCACCTAGACAGTTCAAAGCTTGGAGCAACATTGACCCCCTCAAGTTCCACTCATCCTTACTCGCCTCCCAGCCTGACCTCCCACCCGATGACCCCGATCTAGCCGCCATTCACTATACACACTGGATTAACGACGCAGTCAATTTAGCTGTCCCCACCAAACAAAGATCTACTAACAGGATTACGGTCCCCGCCCCCTGGTTCAGTGAATCCCGCAGGCGTGAGAAACAAAAATGCAGACATCAAGAACGTCGTTGGCGTCTAAATTACGATCCTGCCCAAAAAACCCTTTACAGACACTCGCCAATTACAAACACCTTCTGATCGCGGCAAAAAGCAACTTCTACCGTAACCAAATTGAATCCACACAAGACTCTGTTAAGCAACTATTTCAGGTTGTCTCCAAGTTATCAGGACAAGGAGCATCCCCTCCCATTCCCGCCTCCCAGACCCTCTGCAACTCGTTGTCTTTATATTTCCAAGAGAAAGTCACCACCATATATGACAACTTTACTTCAAACAACTCACCCAATACTAATACGGTAGATACTAATCAACCAACAGCCCCCTCCGTCCCCCGGGAATCTACCCCCATTAATACACCTCATCCTCCCTGTTTTGAGAAATTCAATCATATCTCCCCTGATCTCATCTCCTACCTCCTCTCGTCAACCAAATCTGGATCAGCAGATGACCCTTGCCCCCCGACCACCCTCAAACTCATCCCCGACGTTATAGGCTCCAATCTAGCCAACATATTCAACTCTATGTTCAAAACTGCTGTGTACCCCTCCATCTGGAAAAAGACAGTCGTTAAACCTCTGATTAAAAAGACAAACCTCGACCCAGCTGACACATCTAGCTATAGACCTATTGCATGTCTGCCTCTACCAGCAAAAATTGCCCAGAAAGTTATGAACACTCAACTAGCACACTTCATCGATGAAAATCACTTACTAGACGACACCCAATTTGGCTTCAGAAAGGGACACGGCACGGAAAACTGCCCTCATCAAAGCATCCAATTAAATTAAAAAGATTTTGGATGCAGGAGGAGCTGCCGTTCTCGTCCTGCTCGATCTTTCCGCAGCATTCGACACAGTCGACCATGCCACCTTGATAGACCGTGTCGCTGCCTTAGGCATCTCTCATTTGGCTAGGACTCTCCTCGCATCATTCCTCACCGACCGATCACAATCGGTCACGCTTGGCAATTTCACCTCCCCCCCTTTCACCCTCCCTTGCGGTGTGCCACAAGGATCCTCGCTAAGCCCGACCTTGTTCAATATTTATGTGTCCGACTTGGCGAGGGTCATTAAATCCCAAAACCTGAGCCTAACATCATACGCCAACGATACTCAACTTGTGCTAGCGGTCCATAACGACTGAGCTAAAGTGGCAGCCAACTTCCAGTAGGGAATGCTGGCCATAAGTTCCTGGATGGCAAACAACTGCCTTAAACTGAACTCCAACAAGACGGAGGTAATGATCTTTGGTAATCTCTCACCCGCCTGGTCCCGTCTTTGGTGGCCAGCAGACCTTGGACCTCCCCCTTCACCTGTCACTAAAGTGAGAAACCTCGGAGTAATCTTCGACACCAAGTTGTCGTTTATGCACCATGCAAATGCAGTAGTTTCCTCAGCCTTCTACACCATCAAAATCATCAAGAAACTTCTCCCATATCTTCCAATCACAACCGCTACGACCCTAATCAGCACACTAGTCATGTCCAAAGTAGACTTCTGCAATAGCCTACTTATTAATGCCCAAGAAAGAGTTCTTAACAAACTCCAACTTGTGCAAAACACAGCAGCAAGGCTCCTGACAGGCACCCCCAAATTTAAACCTATCTCTAACGTGGCCGGTCAACTCCACTGACTCTCGGTCAGAAGCAGAACCAAGTTCAAGGCCCTTTGCCTCGCCTACAAGGCTACCCATTCCATCAGACCCAACTTCCTCATACAATCACTTCGTCCAAATACCCCCCCAGACTACTACGCTCCTCCACAGCCAATCTTCTCATCATCCCCCGCACAAAAAAACATCTTGTGGCGACAGATCTTTTCTGTTTGCCACCACTAAACTCTGGAACAAGATTCCCCTTCACATAAAGACCAGCCATCCCTTCTTACCTTCAGGAGGCAACTAAAGACCTGGCTCTTCAACCAATAAACTAGCGTGCTCACCTCCCTGGTTACAGTCCTCAGCGCCGAGACACCCACGGGTATTTGCACGCTTAATAAATTGCATAAATAAATAAATAAATAAAAGGTTACTCCAACAAGTGTGATGGCAATGTAAAGGTATGAAAGAAATACATTTGCTTATGATAAGGACTCTGTTTTCTGAGTTTATTTGCTTTACTACTTTATCGTGTACTTCCATTTTTGATCACTTGCGTGTATTGTTCAAGTATATATGGAGCTTTCTGAGTTTATTTGCTTTATGACTTATACCCAGGCATTTGTTAGCACTGCAGCAGTATATAATATAAGCAAAATAGGCACCCCAGATATTACTACATAATGTATTCTGACATTGGACTGGGGCTTTTTAAATATTGTCGCACCACTGTTTGGACTCTAGGACACTGTAAGGGGAACCTTTCCAAGTGAGGTGACAGCTAATGAGAAGGTGGAAAATGTGTGCTATTTCCAGTGCTCAAGCACCCGTTTGTGGATGTGAGTTTGTGGTTTCTCCCAACCATTTCTGGTCATTATGACTTGGCCTGTTGGCTGTCCACTACTGGAGAGTCTGAGTTGAAGGATGGGAGGCAGGCTTTAAGCTGAGGTTTGTGAGGTGAGAAAAAAGGAAGTAATAAAAGCCAAGGTCTGGGATTTTGCTTCTTCCTATTCCTCCTGTTTTTGCACCCACCCCTTGATCCTACCCATTGGGGGTGACAAGGCATGCCAAAGTCTTAACATCTTTCTTTATTTCATGCTGGCGTGCTGGTGTGAAAAGATGTTGGGTCAGAGTACTCAGCTAATTATTCAAAACTCTCTGGTCTCCCCATTCATTTGCCGCTATTAAACCTCCTTTCCCCTTTATGGTTGTGGAGGGTGGCAGGGACTAGGTAGCCCTCCCATCCCATTTCCTCTTATTAGCAGCTGATAGCTAAGCATGTATTGAAAGGTATGACTCGGACGAAATGGCACCTTCTCAGTGACCTGGAAGAAATGCCCATTTTCTGTTTCTCTCATAATTGGAAAGGGAGGTGAGAGCTGGAGGTGCGTCAGAGATACGTTACAGCCACATTGCTGAGGCACAGACAAGACCTATTTCAGAGCAGCAAGAAAAGGTAGTCCTCCTATACAAAAAGAAATCAGACGCATGGGTGAGAGGTGGGGTGCACCCTCAAATTAGAAGTACTCCTTCCACCAGGATTTCAACTACCTTAGTTACGTGACACCACCATCTAAATTGATGCTTTAACTGTGTCCAACCTTTGACCAACTGATGCAACTGTCTCATGTGGTAACTCCTGCTCGCATACACTGATGTAAACATCAGAGTTTAATTACTGTAATGTGCAGTAACCCTTGTATCCTTCCACTGCTGTAAAGTACTCTGATGCCTTTGGGCCTTGTCTGCCCTATATCAAATAAATATTGTTGAGGGAATACCCTGCCCATGAATGGAGATCACCCCTCTTGGACACAGAAGACGTGTCCCTGGTGTGGTGGGAGTGTCCCCTGGCGTAGACTGTCCCCAAGGAAACAGAGGAAGTTTCAGAGTGTGCTTTGGTCGTAGTGGCATTATGGCTTTGGCAGCGTTGTCATTCCCGACTAAGTGAAGAGTCCTGGGTGTCTCAGAGAGCCTCGTGGCATCCTCTTCTCTGAGGGATAAAAAAGTAGATTTCCCGTATATAAGGAGTATCGGACCTATTTTATGTTAGCATGATGCATCTATACGTACACTCCCTGTTTGATATATATACTTCTCCTTGGAGGAAACTTGTTTATTTCCTCCCTGTATATCTATTGCTAAAAGAGTAGGCCGAGAACCATACAGACGCCATCTTTTCATTACATGCTTGAGCATGGGCCGTAATCACGCATTGATCACGTGCAATTGTCAGGCCCCAGTTTGTCTGAGTTACTGGTAGCAGCTGAAGGTAGGCTGTTTACTCGACTGTTCTAAGACTCAAGGTCGCATCTGGTTTTGGGGGTGATAAGGGCATTCCTGGAGGTGCCGTGCCTACACTCCCAGGCACCAAGACGAAAGACAGTCACCCCTCCTGACCTCATCAGTAATAGATAGTCAAGCCATTGTACTGGTCTGACGTGTGCCATATATGGTCCTTTCCTGGAGCTCGAGGGCCAACTGGTGTTTTTCCTTTTACAGTGATTGTATGTGTTGAACCGAAAAGTATATAACCTCATGTTTGAATAGGAGCCAACAGTCTTCTCGGTGCACCTGATGGGTAAGGTTCGGAGAGGCTCCTCTATAGAGTATTTTGTTTATTAAACGATTGAATCTTCTTCACTGCCAACTGACTGATTATTTGGTAATGGTATTGGGACTATTGGCAGGTATAGTCCTTTAGTTTATTTTTATGGTACATCAGTTGGCGACTCCACCGGGATTCCGTGACTGGTTCGTCCTCCCCATAAACGGGTGGTAAGGACAAGGGGTAATTCTGGTCAAGTGGGTGGACGGAAAAAGGATCCTTTGAAATTTAGCCATCTTTGGTATGAATTTACTCCCCTCTCTCGATTAGAGTATCCCCAGCTGCAAGTGACCCATTAACGGAGTCCTCCGGGTGTAACCCAGGAGCTGACCGTGTTGGTCTTCAGGAGTTGGCAGTGGAGAACACGCAATTGTACCTGTGTGCACCAGGTGAGTGGAATTGTTTTGATGTTCTTGGCATGCACTGTTGAGCAGTGCTTTTAACCCCTTCAGTGCCCGCCCCTTTCCCCGCCCAGTGCCGGCCGTTGCATTAGCGGGCGGGGTCTATGACGAGCTGGACTCGTCATGGGCACAGCGCCACCGCGGCCCATGACGAGTCCAGCTCGTCATGGGCACTGAAGGGGTTAAAGCAGTTAACTGTAAGTATTTGGTGGTCAGTGTACCACAGAGAATCTTGGGGGTCTGATGAGGCAGCATTGTGGTGGCTGCACGTATAGATGCTCCACGGACCTTTTGTGAATAATAGAGACGCCGATCTGACGCCCGGTGGGGCACATGTGGTGCGGGCCTGGCCGGACTGCTCTCGGAAAAGCCTGTGGCTGTACCTGGGTAGCCTTGGGAACACATCTGAAGCGGTGCTAATGAAGCGGGCTTAGTCAGAATAGTCCCAAGAGTGAACCAGGAAGGCTGCGGGATGGTCTGTAGGTCGGTCTGTGATTATACCTGTCTGACGGTCTCTTGGTAGTCTTTGGACTGCTTGATTTTGGTATCTGTCGGTCTTGGAATCTGAATTTGATTGATTTTCCATGAACAGGAGTTGACGGGCTCTGTTCTTTGTTTGAAAAGACGTCAAATTCAATATCTTTGTATGTATATATATTATTGTCTTGTGTAGGTTTGAATGAGCGTGAGGTTGTATGGTTTGCGAATGTTTGAACATGGCCATGTTTGGAAGTTTTTTTTTATGATCGAATGAGGAACGCGTGACGACAATAACTATGCCGTGTGTTAGCAAATTGAGTTGTTTTGGATGGTGTTGCCGCCCTAATGATACGCGTCTGGCTGAAAGTCAACCTGCCCCGCCTGAGGGCAGTCCAAGTTATGATATGGATGTAAAGCATGGTATTACACCTCTCTTGTTTAATACACTATGGCATAAATATACTAAAGATAATGTGGAATTACAATGGCCCTTAACCGGGTCTTTTGATGAGAAAAAGATAAATTTTCTGCAGGATCGATTATTTTCTAAACGAAGCCGACAGTCAATGTTTGATTCCCTAAGCCTGTGGCAGAAGGAAGCAAAGCGTAGACGTATACGGCAGAAGAAAGTTTGTAGAATGAAAGGAAATCAGACGATTATGCAGAAAGCTATAGCTTCTGATAAAGCACAAAATGAACAAAGGATTGATTGTGCAGACAGACAATTTAGATTGCAAGTGGATAAGACCTATGTGGTTAGGACTGAAGCGGAGGATGAGATGGAGGATTTATTGGATACTCGTCCACCTCCACCTTATGCTCCGCAGCGCATATATCCTGTTGTTCCCCCGACTCTAGTACAGGCCCCTTCAGCTTCCACCCCTGTCATTTCTTCTTCCCTTGCCTCTCCGGGAACGTCCTCTGTTTTGTCTCCCTCAGTATCTGAGACGGCTACTTTATGGCCTGTTACCCTGCCGTCTTCCATTATGTTCACAGCTGTTTTGTTTCCTCCCACCCCTGTGTGGGCTTCCCTTTCTGCAAGCACGACCCCATCTCCAGCTGTTTCGACTCCATTTCGTGCTCCGGAGGATTTCGATGCACGGAAGTTGTTTACTCGTTCTGCTGTAGGACAGAATGAGAAACAGCTGAATGAGAATCAGTCATCCCAGTGGATGCGACACCCTATTTGCACTATAACTGATATATGGAACACGCTTCGAGACTATGAGCCTGTTATGCAGCAACATGCCATGAAACACATGGCTGTATGTATTATTACTCTCTGGGAACAGTGTTTTCCAGGGGGGATGGCAGTGATGTATGACATCTGGTACCGGGCTCATAAGTCTGGACTTAGCCCAGTTGAAGTGTATAAAAATGTGGAGGTTTTATTAAAATATCAAGAACGGATGCATCAAAAATGTCCCACGTGGGACACTCAGCATCCTATGCAAGAGGTTCATCCTATCTTTCATCCTGAAATACCGGAACTAATGGATGGCCATGGCATGGTGACTAGACCTCGTGTAGACGCCCGAGTGCAGGAGCAATGGGTTTACACCCCCTGGAAGAGGAGTGAAGTCCTCTCGCTAAAATCACATTTACCTGACCCTCGTAAGAATCTCACGGCTTATTATAAAGAACTCACAAAAGCGGCCTCTTCAGCCGTCATGACCTTAGCTGACATAAAGCTATTTTTTGCATTGTTAGTTCCCGTTGACGTATGGCGTCAGGTGCATGATCAGGACCATGCTCAAGAATTAGGCGGAAAATGGGAGCAGATAAATTATTGGGACAAGGAACATAAGCCTGGAGATAAGCCGAAACCTGAATTATTGGCACTACCTGGCCGTATTATCACTTACATGCATTCCTTAATTCCGCCTCGTAAGGTGGATTGGGACAAATTGACCGCATGTAAACAGAAGAAAGATGAAAGTGTTGCTGATTTTTACACTCAATTTGAGGGCGTATTCATTGATTTTAGTGGACAGGATTTATCATTGGAAGGCGGTATACGATTATTTGCTAATCGTTTTGTGACCAATTTGTTACCAGAAGTCTCTGCAAGGCTACAAGCCACTGAAAGTACTTGGACCACTTCCACGCCCTCGGTAATATTGAGTATGGCCCAGTATTACGCACATAGAGAAAATGAGAGTAAGGATAAGACGGAAAAGAGAACGTAGGATCTTAAAACTTGGGTTTTGTTGCAACAAGTTGCTCAAGGACGAGGCAGAGAGAGAGGCGGTAGAGGGCTTGTCCCGAGGGGGGCGGGAGCTGGACGAGGCAGAGGGTCGGCTGTCGTTTTGGGACCAAATCAGTGTGCTTATTGTAAGGATGAAGGGCATTGGCGATTTCAGTGTCCATTGTTGCTGGCCCAGAACGGGGCTATGAGAAGTAGATGAAGATGTTGGGGAAGTGTGGATCACAGTGATATGCAACGAGAAGAGGCGACACAAGTTGGACAAGAAAAGAATTATTTTGATAATCCACGAGGTAGGCAGTATTATAATGAAGACTATGCAATGGACGCGACCGAAGGGTATGCTCATACATAGGATAGCCATGGACATAGTGAGGGCCAGGTGTCAGTACCCGTTGATCAGCAAGGACCTTATGTAGAGGCACAATTGATGGGGACATCTGAAAAGATTTTAGTTGATACGGGTGCAATGAATAGTTCTATTTCTTGTTCCCTGGTCCCAGGGGCTGCTCTGTCCGGGCACAATAATGTTTCGGTAGGATAATCGGGAATTCCGGTGGTGAGCCCCATCTCCAAATCTATTCCTTTTACAATTGGTCCTGTTACGAAAGACTCCCCGTTTATTTTGACTTCCCATTGTGGCTAAAATTTGTTGGGTTTGGATTTGTTGAAGAAATTACATGCTAAGATTCATTGTTCACCTGATGGTGTTTACTTGACTATTAATTCCCTTGGAAAGCATACTTTGCAGTGTTTCACTAAAAATGAACCCCTCCCTCCTGAGTTTGCTGCTATTCCAGCAACATTGTGGGCCACTGGTGACAAAGATGTAGGATTATTAAAGATTCTGCCCGTTTCTATCACTTTGAACCAAAATGCTCGGCTTCCTCGTATACCTCAGTACAAAATTTCTCCGGCAGGCGAGAAGGCTTTGCTCTCCATCATATAAGATTTGGTCAAACGGGGTGTGGTGGAAGAGACAGCTGCTAATGTGTGCAACAGCCCCATTGTGCCTATCTTAAAGAGAGCCCCTGTTGGAAGCTATCCTGACTATGTTGATACCTATCGTTTTGTGATTGATTTGCGTGAAATTAATAAAATAGTGATGCCCCAATACCCTGTGGTTTCAGACATCACTACTATTCTCACTATGATTCCTCCTACTGCTAAATATTTATCTGTGATTGATTTAAAGAATGCTTTCTATAGCATTCCGATTCATCCTGATAGCCGTTAGTGGCCTCTGATACCGAGGAAGGTTGTAAGAAGGCCACTGTACAATTATTGTCTCATTTGGCTGCTAATGGCAATAAAGTATCTCTTTCTAAATTTCAATATTGTCGACAGGAGGTGACCTATCTCGGTCATCTACTGTCGAAAGAGGGGAGGAGACTAACCCCTGAGCGTGTGACTACCATTTTTAATATGTCTGTACCTCGTACTCAGCGTGATGTTCGTGCATTTCTTGGCATAACTTCTTACTGTCGCCAATGGATCCCTAATTTTTCCCTTCTTACTAAACCTCTTCTGTATTTAACCACTAAAGATGTGCATGAACCTTTACTCTGGACTGATGCTTGTCAAGATGCTTTTGACTCTTTGAAAACTGTGCTTTGTTCTGCGCCTGTTCTTGGTACTCCTGACTACCGAAAACCTTTTGTGCTTTACGTACACGAGGTGGACGGTTGCTCGCTTTCTGTGTTAACACAAGGATTTGGTGATAAGCAGAGACCTTGTGCCTATTTCTCGGCGGTGTTGGATAACGTCGCCAGAGCACTCCCTAGCTGTTTAAGAGCTACTGCTGCGGTTGCGGTGGCTATTCGACAGTCGGAAGGACTCGTTCTGAACACTGACCTCACAGTGATGGTACCGCACGCTGTGGATACATTATTGAACAAAACAAAGACCCAGCACCTTACGAGTGCGCGTCTTACCGGTTACGAATTGACTTTGTTTGCTCCACACATTACGATTAAACGATGTGCCACTCTGAACCCTGCTACGTTACTACCCCTCCCTTCGAATGAAAAGAACAATGATGTTCATGATTGTATATTTCGGACTGAGGAAGAAACGAAGGGACGAGTAGACCTGACTGACACTCCTCTATCTGACCCTTAAGGGGAGTTGTACGTCGATGGCTCTTGTTTCAAGTTAGCAGATGGCACGACAACTGCTGCATATGCGATAACTACTCTTCACACTATAGTTGAGACTTCTCGAGTACCCTATAAGTCAGCACAGGCGGCTGAATTAGTGACATTGTTTCGGGCCTGTGAGTTAAGTGAAGGACTGAGAGTAAATATTTAGACCGACAGCCAGTACGCCTTTGGCGTGGCTCATAGTTTTGGTCTACTCTGGGCAGAAAGAGGTTTTCTTACTTCTCATGGTCAGCGAATACAGCATGGCCCTTTGATTTTGTGATTACTGACAGCATTGATGTTACCAGAAATAGTGGCTGTAGTCAAATGCAGTGCACACAAGGCAGTGGTTGATGCAGTGGGGGAGGGTAATGCCTTTGCTGATCAAGTAGCTAAGGAAACTGCGACATCCAAATTGACCTCAATGTTTGTAACTAGTTCTGCTAGGTGGGTGGCTGAAACAGAGATGTTTGATAATACCATGGAGAGTGTCCGAGAAATACAGAAAGAAGCTACCCCTATTGAACTGGCTCACTGGAAAGAGCAAATTGGGAGATTAGATGCAGATGGTTGTTGGATTGATCTGACAGAAAAGGAGCGGTGGCTGTTGTCTAATGCATTAGTGAATGCGGTGGTGACAATGGCACATAGTTCAGCTCATATTGGGGTGAAAGGTTTTTGTGCAGTATTAGACTCTCAATATTTCTAAGACTGCTGCTCATTTGGTACAATATTGCATGGTTTGCTTACGACATAATCCAGGGGGCCTGTTCTGAGTGGAAACTTTGCACCACCATCTTTGCCTTTTGAGGTGCTTCAAATGGATTATATCCAGCTGGAGCGCGTTAACAATTTGACGTATGTTTTAGTCGTGGTATGCGCTTTCAGTAAATGGGTGGAAGCCTACCCAACAAAGCAAAACACTGCTCTGGCAACGGCAAAAGCGTTAGTAAAGGAGTATTTCCCTCGCTACGGATTGCCTCGAGTGATCTGGAGTGACAACGGAAAACATTTTAATGCAGAAATTATCACACATATATGTAATGGACTACAGATTAAACAGAAATTCCATGCGGCTCGACACCCCCAGTCTGCTGGGTTGGTCGGGAAGTATAATGGGATGTTAAAGCTCAAATTAGCTAAAATTCAAGAAAGTACTGGATTGAGGTGGCCAGATGCTCTGGCGCTGGCATTAATGTCAATACAAGTTACCCCACATTCTTGTTCTGGTTTGTCTCCGTAGGTAATTTTTGGGTGCCCTGCTAATGTTTGGAGCGTCCCGAGACCCAGAACGTTTCGTGATATAGAGTATCCTATGCTGACAGACTATTTGTATGCTTTGTTCCATTCATCAACAGGTTTCAGCAGTTTTGCAGCCACCGCCGGAGGGTCCTCGACATCGCTTGGAACCAGGACAGTGGGTTCTGGTCCGTAACTATCAGCGAAAATCCAGCTTGGATCCTCGTTGGTCTGAACCGTTTCAAGTCTGGTTGGCCACGAGGACGGCGGTAAAAGTGAACGGCAAGCGACACTGGATTCATGTGTCACATCTGAAAAAATTAACCCTTCCGCTTCCATATGATCAGCGAATCCAGGACGGGGTTGTGACTCAGGAAAGTGAGCGAGTTCCTCGATTCATCCCTTTTTCTGACGCCCAGGTAATTGGAGAAGGGCAATGAGAAGGTGCACTGGGCTCGGAAGGGGCTCTGTCATCAGCACAATTGATCGCCCCAGATTCTGTTGTTCCTACAGTTAATCCAGAGGCTCGCAGTACCCCTGTTTCACCGGATTCGTCATCCTCTGTTTTGTTTCCAGATCAAGAAGTGCCTGGTCATACTCGATATAACCTGCGGCCCAGAAAACAACACGGTACACCAGGTGAACATGGTAGGAGATAGGGAGAGACTTGAATGATAGGGTACAGACTTGTGCTATGAATGTCTGCTAGTTACGCTTCTTGTGTACTGAGCGAGACACTGGACTGAACGCGCTGAGAGCCTTGAACATTTGTTTGCTCTGTTCAGAAAGAAAGACTGAATTTCATGTTCGAAGGGGCCCAGGTTGTGTTTTCTTCAAGGGTTGTGTGAGAACATAACTCCAACGTGAGACGTTTGTTTTGGTATTATCTGTGATGAACGATAGGAGCCTGCCTGTGAGGCTCTAAACGGACACAGGAAAGAAGCACCCTCTGGCAGGTTGGACTGCATTGCCCTAGTTTATTGTTGGACTTTTAGTTAGCATGTATCCTTTTGCTTGTTTTGTTCCTGAAGAGGAACCTCCTTTTGTACCACGCTATTTTCCTACATATATGCCTGTTTTTTCCAGTTGGACCAATCGTGTTAAAATTGCATTTATAGCTACTATAGCAATATTGCTAATTATATTACTGGGAGTATTCATATATTTAGAATTTGGCCACCCAATGCATACTGTTTTAGGAACACCTACCCCACCTCCGGAACATGTGTTTCATACTTTAGCCCCTCACAAGGAAAGGCATTGTCAGACCTATGTGAAAAACGCATTCATTGAAATGCTTCATCAAGCACACAGTGCCACTAATACTACAAATTGTTGGGTTTGTGGTCTTTTACCATCTGTTATGCACAAGCACGACTTATTTATATCCCTACCTTTGTCCCATCTGGGAAGTTGCGAGGCTTGGTTCAAATTGCTCTCTATGATGTATATGCATTACACTGTGGACACTCGAAGGTTTTCAGAGAAAGATTCTGAAATGATTTAGCATATATAGAGGTTCATCAAGGGTTCAACCCCGATGGGAATAATGGAGAGGGAACCTTAGATCTGAATGCCTGTATGAATATGTATACAACGCATGAAAATACCACTTGGTTGAAAAATGAAATTTGTTGAATGTAATTTCACTCAATATTATCGACACTTTCAGGACCATAATGTTACTGAAGATAGGGCCATTCCAGTACCTGTATTGAACAGTACCTCTACGTTTTGTGTTCAAGGAGTAGGGTACATATCAGTAGGAGAAAGCCAATGTAATTACACTTATCAGTTGCGTACCTTTAGAAGCCCTCTGTTGTTAACCCCTCATAATGTATATTTTGTCTGTGGAGAAAGTGCCTATACTTGGCTTCCACGAGGTTGGACTGGACGTTGCTATCTGTCCTTCCTGTACCCTCCAGTCTATATTGCCCCATCTAATTATCACAAGGATCACCGACTAGAAAAACGTAGCGTGCTTATTAGGGGGAAAAAAAGAGTGATAGATACCACCGATATAGATCAGACCGATACTCCACTGCAGCATTTCACTGACATTATGAAGGGAGTGTTCCCCTTTTGGGGGCCTATGATTACTAGCCAAGAAGTACGACGTTTGTCTAGAGTAGTTGAAGGGGTAATTAACACTACTGCAGGAATACTGACTAATATAACAGTAGAGCTACAGGCGACCAAACTTGTCTCGCTTCAAAACCGTATGGTTTTAGATGTCATCTTGGCAGATCGAGGGGGAGCATGCCGTGTGATCGGCAGCTCTTGCTGTGTTTATATTCCTGACTCCGCCTCCTCCGTTCATTTGGCTATACAGAAGCTACATCGTTTAGCTTCTGAGATACATGTAGAAACTGGTACGTGGTCTCTCTCTGGTTGGTTCTGGGGTTTGCTGTCTACTTGGGGATGGAAAATTCTGATGGTGCTGGCATGTATAGCCAGTATCATATTCAAGTGTTGTGTTTGCGTACAATGTGGACCTGCATGTTGCTCTTATTGCGCGACAAAACCCACTTCCTCTGTGTATGGTCCGTGCCCAACAGCGGTAAAAGCTCAGCAAGTTCAGTAGGAACTCAAAGACTTAATGAAGATTGATGAGGGAATATTTGAAGATTGAACTGTTTTAGTTAGCTACATCATGCTAAAAGGGCCGTTCTGAGGGATAAAAAAGTAGATTTCCCGTATATAAGGAGTATCGGACCTATATTATGTTAGCATGATGCATCTATACGTACACTCCCTGTTTGATATATATACTTTTCCTTGGAGGAAACTTGTTTATTTCCTCCCTGTATATCTATTGCTAAAAGAGTAGGCCGAGAACCATACAGATGCCATCTTTTCATTACATGCTCGAGCACGGGCTGAGATCACGCGTTGTTCACATGCAATTGTCAGGCCCCAGATACTGGTAGCAGCTGAAGGTAGGCTGTTTACTCGACTGTTCTAAGACTCAAGGTCGCATCTGGTTTTGGGGGTGATAAGCGCATTCCTGGAGGCGCCATGCCTACACTCCCAGGCACCAAGACGAAAGGGAGTCACCCCTCCTGACCTCATCAGTAATAGATAGTCAAACCTTTGTACTGGTCTGATGTGTGCCATATATGGTCCTTTCCTGGAGCTCGAGGGCCAACTGGTGTTTTCCTTTTACAGTGGTTGTATGTGTTGAACCAAAAAGTATATAACCTCACGTTTGAATAGGAGCCAACAGTCTTCACGGCGCACCTGATGGGTGAGGTTCGGAGAGGCTCCTCTATAGAGTATTTTGTTTAATAAACAATTGAATCTTCTTCACTGACAACTGACTGATTATTTGGTAATGGTATTGGGACTATTGGCAGGTATCAGTTTATTTTTATGGTACATCATCTCCCACTCAGTCATTTTCTGCCTCACTTCCCCACTCGGAGACCTTGCGAGGGGAGTGGTTAAGGGACATCGAAGGTGGTTGGCATGCCTAGGAGCTGGGGTCTGCGAGTCCTTGTGTACCCAGCAATTGATGCCTTCGGGTTTTAGTTGCGCAATATAAATCTATCTTCATTCATATATTAATTATCTTGCTAGAGAGATCTATTTTGTAATTTTGTGTCTGTTTATTGTGAAGCACTCATATTCTGAGACGAGGTTTGAGCTATGTATAACTGCAAAACATAAAATTTGGGTTTCAATGTTCTCCAAAATTTAGTAGC
This sequence comes from Triturus cristatus, assembly GCF_964204655.1. Lineage (NCBI taxonomy): Eukaryota > Metazoa > Chordata > Amphibia > Caudata > Salamandridae > Triturus > Triturus cristatus. The sequence continues at coordinate 502,795,000 of NC_140592.1, read as the reverse complement.
AAAGTATTAAAATTTGATATTACAACGAGATACCATCAAGTGGCCGAATTGCACAGTGTGAAATTGAAAATATGGAATTAGTGCCAGTTTCCCTGCTTGGCCAAATTGTGTGATCATAGGCAAACACTTTATTCCAGCCACCTTCCTTTTTTTTTGTTCGTCACAAATGAGAAAAACTTTGAATACATTAGTGCAGGATCAGGATGTGCAAGATCTCTTCTGATCAGTAATGCAGTATTGATATGAAAGCCAGCATCTTCGTCCATGTGAGTAAAATCTGGCCATATTTTTGTAACACTCTTTAAAATGCTAATGCAGATATAATGAACAATACAAGTGTACTGTACTAGTGATGTGCATGTTTTCTGTATAAGAAATTAATGATAGTAAACTTGGAAAGGTTCAATGGCTCCAGAGGTTTAGAAGTATGCATACCATGTCATGGAAAGGAAGGTTGCTAGGAGAACTCAAACTGCATTAAATAGCATTGTTATCTAGAATCCAAAGCACATTATAGGCCCATCAACCTCCCCTTTTTCTAAGTTATTCGATTTTGATAATGGCTTATTTCAACTTGACGTGTATTTTCCATTGTTGTACTCATTTCATAGGTTCTTAATCAATGCTACATATCTTAATTCTATATATATATGGAGATACTACCTGAAACAATGTGTGCAGCTGCATTTTCAACAAGATTTGAAGAATTTCTGTTTATAGCGTAGTTATTTTGTAACTGTAGAACTTTTCCAGCCTATGTGTGTGATGTAAGAAACCAAACGTTAGATGTTTCACTTCCGGCGATAGCACCAAGTCAAAGGTCATGCAATGTCGCTTCCTTTGATTTCATGAGGGTCCAAAGACCAGGTAATGTCACTTCCTGTGATATCATCAGGTCAAAGTTTGTGTGATGTCACTTCCTGTGACATCAGGCAGGGGTCACATGGCATGTGATGTAATTTCCTCTACCCAAGGCATTTTGATGAATTGACGTCCATGGTCATGTAGGGAGTACAGCATTGCTAGGCTTCAAAGAGACAAGCCAAGGGCAACTGGTAGTACAAGAGGTGGTATGGAAGTGTAACAAATAACATGTGGACATGGGTCGCATTCTATAAACACGTGATTAGTTGCAGGAAGTATCACTGTTTGATATTATGTTGTGCTTAAGTAAATGCCTGACTAACTATGCAAATATATGATGTATTTGTAACATAACTGTATAAAAGAAACTGGCCGCCACACTAAGTTGAAGCTCCGATTCCAGTCCCATGGAGCTGACTGACCTTCCGCATGCTTTATATTAAACACTGTACTATATTGCCACAGAAGTTGTGTTGTCTTTTTCTTTAATTCAGCAACATTTGACAGAGACAGAGCCAAGAGTTCATCTCGACTGTCCCACACTGCGCCAAAGAGAGATGTTGCCTGCCCTCGATTGAATAGAAACTGCGCAATTATCAGGAAAGTAGATACAGAGTGTTATACTGAAGTCTGCCTATTCAAAAGATGGGCAGGTAAGAGTCCCAGGTTGCCGTCAAAAGGAAGAGGAGAGATCGAACTTTGTATGCAGGGTTTTTCTTTTTCTTTTTTTCGATGCAATGAATTGAAATGTGGTGACTCCTGGTACACACTAGAAGACTAGCTAGTGCAAATTCCCCCTTAAAATGACCTAGAAGAATATTGTATTACCCAGGATGCAGCTCCTGGAAGAGGCGCTCCTTCGGGGAGTAATCTAGAAGGCAGTAGTGCAATACCCAGGAGGCAGCTCCTTGAAGAGACACTCATTGAAGTAATATAGTAGGCAATAGTGCATTACCCAGAAGGAAACTTTTGGAAGGGACATTCCTTCTGGGAGTGCCCACAGGTATCCCGGTTAGATCCGGAGGGATAGTGTAGAAATAGTGAGATGGGACTGGGTAACAAGTGTGTGAAGTCTGGCGTGGTAAAGAGACGGTCATTTGATCAGCGCCGGCAGGCCTTACTCTGAATAAGTCAGATGCACAGCTTCCAAATTCCCATATTTAAGATATCTGCAAGGTGTCTTTAAAGAAGAACAACTGAGGCTGAGGCATCAGTTGGAGAGTCTGACGGTTGGGTAATGGGACAGCGAACTGCTGGTGTCAATTGACTTTGCCCTGAGCAGGGCAAGACCCTTGGTTGCAAATCCAAAAAGCGCATTTGTTTCAAGTGGATATCCCTCCATGAATAAGGAGGATGACATAAACAGTACAGTATTGCATAATCACAAGGGGCAAATCGTAGAGAAGTGGCAGGATTCCCCACCGATTGTCATACAGTCTGGTAGAAGCAAGGAAAAAAGGAAGCAAGATCTTTGCGATATTTTTGCCATTGTGATACAAACCCCTAAGGTGTCCTGGAAGTGAGGAAACATTATCTCAGATAAAAACATGTGAAATCAAAATAAAACGCCCCAACACAAGCCCAAAAAATGAATAATAATTCCCTATGAGTGAGAGGTAACAGATGAAATTAAATTAAAATGTGTATTTCTATGGGCTTATGGAGAACCCCTGTGTCCATGTAGTAACGCTGGAATTCATATAATAACAGAGTCACCAATCATATTAGAGGCCCTTCTTGATGCATTCATCACAGATATTTATGATTCAGGAGTTTGAATTATGAATGAGATACCACATCCTCGAGCACCTCAAATAGACACATATATTCATGATAATATTCTAACATGTATTGAGTCAGGCACAAATCCTCTTAGACCCCCATAAATGCACCTGATTCAGATATAATCATGGAAAAAGTGTTATATAGATTAGCAATAAGTGTGTTCACCACTTTGGGCTCACAGTAGTGTGTGTGAAGTCAGGTACGACTGCATAAGATCAATATGTGTCGACCACTGCTATAGGCTAGCGATATTCATAGAGCACCAATATATTATTGAAGGAGACAAGTCCAAAAGGGGCATAAGATAGTGGGCATACGAACAAAGGACTAAAAGCAATACTTTTATTACATACATATAGGAAATGCTAAAAACTTTCCCTGCAGCGGAGAAGAAAATACAAAAGTACTGTAAACAATGGTACAAAGGCACCAAGGGCCATGCCCAGCCATGACCAAAGGAAGGGACATTCGGCAGAGACATAATTGAACACACATTGAATAACATTTGCTCTAAGTATAATAGAAAGAAAAGACAGAAAAGGGAATCCACCCTGTCGTTATGGCGGGTATTCCGAGATACAAACACAAACATGAAACCAACAGCACCCGAAGAGACACAGTCCCCAGTGAAGCCCCTGCCTTATCATCTTTACTCTGCCAGCGGCAGGGTACCAAGATCCCCTTAGAGTTCCATCTAAAGAGGAGAGACAAAAATCACAGGGAAACAAGACTCCTTCAACTCCTCGGACCGATATAGAACTGGACCAAAGAGACAGACTCATAAATGAATTACAGCACACGGTTAGACAGGCAGAACGCTCTAGAAGCCCAGCTTCTCTTTGAGGACAATGGACTACGGACATGCTGTTCTCAGTCTGAGAAACACTTCTGTGGAGACTTTGAGAGAGGTAACTGGGGAACAGATAAGAGAGAAAGTAGGACGGGAGAGGGACATAGAGATGTCACAATATCATGAACCCCCAAATGAGTTACAAGGTGTAGGGGGGCAGAGGAAGGTAGAGAATGGGAAGACAGGCTTGACTGGGATGCAAATCAACAGAACACTACCCGGAGACCATATACTTTTCGACCACGTCCTTCGCAGGGGTTAGTTATGGCAGTAAGGGACACCTCAGAAACGTGGAAGAAGTCAATCTTAAAAACGAGTCCGGCAGATCTAGTACCGAAAGAGGTAATAGGATACAAGGAGGGCAGTTACTATTGTCATCTTATCTCAGATGAATTGGAAAAATGGACTGAAAATGAGTGGAAGAAGCAATGTCCCCAAGACGGATATTTTCAACCTATTGATTTAGCAACTGACTGTATAAGGCAGGGACAGGGCAATCTAGATTGGAATTATCCCTGTATGCAAGAGTGCCCCACAGTTTGGGAGGAGTATGCTTTAGACAAACCAACTGAAGTGATTCAAAGTAATACACCAGATCTGAGGTTAGGTCCAAGACTCGTAAACCCTCGACCAATAACTCAGTTACCCCTTATTTTCAAGGGGGGACAACTGCCCACATACGTACCATGCCCACAAATGGATAAAGAGAATTTAAAAAGGGAACTACCTCCGCTGTCTGATGGAGTGGGAAAATGAATAGGATGCTCTGAGAAACACACTGCTGGAGTGAACCTCACCTTGGGCGATGTTAAAAGCTTGTGAAGTTCTCTGGTGGGAGACAACATAAATACCTTTTTTTACCAGAGCAGGATTCCCTCAAATAACATTGATAAATACACAGTTGGATAGGTTGTCCTTCAACAATGTCTTGGATGCACTCTGGCAGACATACCGAGACATGCCCGACATTGAAATCCTTATGGCAGAGAGTATAAAACCCACTGAAGACATTTCTGAATTCATCACCAGAATGAAAGAACGATGGGTACAGGAAGTAGGATGTAATTGGAAAAATACGGGACGAAATGTAATGTTATTTTATAATGTATTAAAATGAGGCCTTCCAACGGATATACATGCAAGCCTAGATGGAGTAGTGGGAATAGAGGCTAAACCGGGCCAGAAATACAAACCCATATAATACATTATTTCCAGAAGAAAAAAGAAAAATACATGGAAATGCGAGAGCAGGCAGGGAGAGAAACAGCTAAGTTGGTGCCACAGAAGCTTAAAAAACCAAGAACAGAAGGGGCACTTTTAGCAGCACTACAAATGACTGTCACAATGCCAGGCACCAGGAGGGCAGCCAATAAGTAAAATAGGGAAGAGACGAGGAGGTTTTCCAGGAGGCCATGGGCCAGGGCATGGAAAAAGACATGGAGGATATATGGGCCATTTTGCAAGGGAATGTAGTGCGAAAAAGAACGATGAGCAAGAAGAGGGCTGGTTCCCTCCGCAGACGCATATGGGGCCACATCAGATGCAATGGACTCCCCAACAATCCCCGCTGCTCCCTCAGGTTCAATACACTGCACAATAGTGATAAATGCTACAGAATATGCACCAGGTGATTAGAAATACTACAGATGAGCCAAAACAGGTCCAGATGGAATGAGTGACAGTACAAGGAGGGTATTCACTTTTCTTCACAACCCCAAATGTCCAGAAGGACATCAATCAACAATTTTACACAATGAGAAAGCCCACAGACACCCAGGAACCCACTGTGACTGTAGCCATAGAAAATCGCCCCTATAGGTATTTAATTGATACAGGGACCACTAAATCTTGTATAAAGGAAGGAATGCTACCACTTTCTCACAATTCAATGGACAAAAAAGGGTTTTATGTGACTGTCAGGAGGCTTCCCTTTGCAGAGTCAGTGAACATGATAATAGGAGACACGCAGATTGAAGGAACATTGTTATATTCCCCAGAGGCACCGATCAATCTTCCTGGAAGAGACCTGATGAGTAAGCTGAATATGATCATCTATTTTTTGAGAGATGGGTTGATGGTATGTTACACTCCTGGTATTACACCCAGTTGGATGCAGTCACTCATAGTTCATGATGACTTGGGACAACAGGTCAGATTAATTCCTGTGGATACCGAAGCCTTTCTGCGAGGCATATATATTTGATAGCGCATACACCAGCACTACTGCAGAAGGCATTGCAGATACCAAACAAGCTGTTGTTTAGATCCGAGAGGCCTGTGGATCCTATAGAAGAACCTGACATGGTGTTAGAAATAATGGACCTTGAAATGAAGCCACATTATGCATAATTAATAGTTTTTGACAGGAGACCAGCAAAGTGGGCAACAGTAGTATTTACAGATCCAGAGGTCAAATTGAGAAATATAGAAGTTGAAAAATATTTTGATGATAGCCCAGCATTTGAAACAGTGGTGTTTCAAATGGATATTCTTATTAGAGTAGATTTTCAATGCAGGATAGTACTGAAACAAGCACGAGACAGTATAATAAGAGAAAAAGATTTAACAAAAGTACCAGAGAGTTTGTGGATGAAGGGACCACTTTATGTGGGACTAATTAAAGGAGCGGCGCCTGTGAAAATATCATTGAAACCCAGGACACTACTGCCTGGGGTACATCAGTATCCTTTATCCAAAGAAGCAGAAGAAGACATCTTTCCCACAATAAATGCCTTACTCGAGCAATGAGTGATATATGAGAGAGCATCACCCTGTAAGACACTGGTTTACTCAATATAAAAAAGGCTAAAGAGGTAACTTGGAGGATGATTCAAGATTTTTTCTCCCTGAACGATATAGTAATCCCAGATTTTCTGGTGCTACCAGAATCATCAGTCATACTGACAAACATTCCTATGGAGGTCATCTATTTTCCAGTAATTGATTTAAAAAAAAGAAAAACAGCATTCCTCTGCACTCAGATAGTTAATATCTAACAGGGTTTACGTACAGATAAACTCAGTATCGTTATAGAAGGCTCCCACAGGGCTATTGTGAGTCCCCAATTATCTTTAACAGGACAGCGAAAAAGGATTTAGCTAACGTAAAATGCAAAAGCACCCTTTTACAATATGTGGACTACATTGTGGTGTGTAGCTCCACTGAAGACATAAGCCGGGACAATACTATTCATGTCCTTTGCACGCTTGCAGAAAAAGGATACAACGTAGAAAAAGATAAGTTGCTATATGTACAGACAGCAGTTCATTATTTGTGGCAGATAATAACTAGGGGTGGGCGACAATATCCGGTCCGCTCGCGGAAATTGCGACAATTTGACATTTCCGCGTTCCAACCGGAACGCGGAAATGCCGAATTGTCGCAATTTCCGCGAGGGAACGGAAATTGTCGCCTGGCCAACCTCACAGGAAGCACTTACAGATATAAATAAAGCAGGGGCCCGAGTGGAAGCTCAAATTCAGTAACGCATTAATCAGCACAAAACATTCGGGAGCTAGGTCGAGGCTGGGCAGGTGTGCTTTTCTCCCCATATCTACCGTCACGGCACACAACGATTACCTGGGATCCTACCTTGATGGAGCTCTGTGCATCTATGTCTCTCGAGCGCAATCCCCGCGTAGTCTCTGACACCAGGAGGTTCAGTCTCCTCATCTGCTGCTCTGCTCGGTCTCTAGCCCATAAACAAGAGGCAAGTTGTGAACTGCATGGAAGCCCCGCCCCACACACCAGCGGTGGGCAACGTCTTCCGCCCTTTCCTCCACTGAGCTGACTCGAGGGACCCCAGGGACGTTGGCGCCGTGGCAATGTTAGAGACACACACATGGTCACTGACTCGCGGCAGGCCGGAAGCACGCAATTTCCGCGATCACGGAAATATCGCGTGATCACGGAAATTGCGTGCATTGTCGCGATAATTGGCGGAAGGCACTTCCGCCAATTCCGCCAACCCCTAATAATAACCAAAGATGGGAGGAGGGTGACACCTGACAGAGCAGAGAGCCCCAGAAATCTGGCCAAGCCTACCCTCACAAAACAAATGCAACAGTTCCTAGGACCCTGCAATTATGTAAGACAGTGCGTATTTGACTATGCCACCATGACTGCACCACTTCTGACTGCTCCAAAAGAGTCCCATAGGAATGGGAACAAAATAAACTGGACTGATGAAAGAGAGAGAGCATTTTGGGAGCTGAAGAATGCAATCACAAATGCTCCAGTGTTAGGTACGCCTAACTACAGTAAACCATTCTACCTCTTTTGTCAGTGTAATGGAATGAAAATGACGGCTGTACTGACTCAAAAGACATGCATGGGACACAAACCAATTGCTTACTACAGTGGGCTGTTAGATCCTGTCATCAAAGGTCACTACCTATGTGAGCAAGCATTGGCTACAGCAGCATTTGCAGTCCAGAAAAGCACTCCAATAGTGATGGGATCACCTTTAGCACTGTATGTAAATTTTGCAGAATTTGCTATTTTACAAAGAAGAAAGAGCACCCTCACAACTCAGAGGGCATCTGGGTATGAAGTAATACTTTCAGTACCATCTTTACAAGTGGTTTGCTGTCACACCGTTAATCCTGCAACATTCTTTGTGCACCCAGTAACTGACAATGAGCGAGTACATGACTGTGCTGATACATACCAGTTGAAGAACGTATGGTAGAAGAAGACCCGATCCCAGGGACCATGTTGCTCTTTGTTGATGTATCCTCTTTTATAGATCAGGAAACTTGGGTTAGACTTTCAGAAGCAGCAGTCGCAAGAGCTGAACAACAGGGATCATCTGATGTATTACAAATTATTAGCTAGATGCCAATGCCTTCTTATTTTTCAGCACAGGCAGCAGAATTAGTGGCCATCATTGAAGCACTGCAGCAAGATGAGGGACGAGAGGTCGCCATTTATTCAGAATATGTTACCACCACTGTCTATTCTAGCATTCACAGATGGGAAAGGAGGGGATTTCTGAAATCGGATGGATCCCCTGTGATGCATAAAGATTTATTAGCACAATTAATAAAAGCTTTAACACTTCCATATAAGGTAGCAGTGACAACGTGTGCAGTGCACACCAATCAGCAAGACTTCATCTCTAGGAGTAATGCTCTGGCAGATTGGGCAGCAAAAGAAGCAGCTAAAGAGTCCCAAAGTATAATCAATGTGATGAACACACATTAGGTACGACAACAAGCAGGCAAAAGGATGCTACTGAACTACCACCCCCATATACAGAGACAGCTAAATTACATTTGTAAGACTTGCAAGAACAGGCATTACCTCACAAAAGGAGTTATGGAAACAGCGAGGTTGCATTCACCAACAGATTTAATTTACAGGCAAGAAAGTACAGGCAAGCCAGTAATGCTACAAGCTCTTTTGCACACTGTTCTAGAGCAACTACACCTCCCAGCATACACCACAAAACAGTATCTTCTTGCGACATTACAGGCAGATTGGTTTATTCCCCAACTATCTAAAATGATCACTATGTGCATTTCAGAGTGCGCCATATGTCAACAGATAGCCTCAAGCCGACCTTAAAGGTGATCACCTCAACAATACCACGACCAACTGGTCCATTTAAAAATCTAGAATTAGATTTTGTCAACATGATGAAGAAATTCAACAATTACATGTATCTTATAGTAGTTTGTCCATTTTCATGAGATTGAGGTAGGACCCTGTGTACATAATGATGCTAAAACGGTAGCCAATTTTCTGATAGGAGAAGTGATACCAAGGTGAGGTGTGGCAGAAGCAATCCACTCTGATAATGGACCTCATTTTGTCAATGCAATCTTTCTATGCATTTTCTCCGCCTTGGGCATAAAACATAAACTGATCCCTGTTTATTACCCCCAAAGTAATGGAAAAGTGGAGTGCCTGAATGGTCTCCTCAATAATAAAATAGGCAAACCATGTGCTACTCTGCAAAAGAAACAACTGTACGGCCTGCTACAGGCTTTGTATGCCCTCACAAATCATCCAGGAAGAAATCACCATTTAACACCATATCAAATAGTGAGAAGACGTCCCATGCTGACCCCTTTAACCATAGCAAGGTAAAAGACAGATGCCCCCAAGACAGCTCAAGTTTTAGCGGATAAAATGAGTTGTTATTTGTCTGAGTTAATGGAATCTGTCAAGGTCTTCTTTGCAGGTATTTTGAACATAGAAGAGCACCTCAGTCCAACAGACCAATCCGATACCCATTGGCCAGAAAGTCCATGTGCAGAATTACGTTTGACAATGGAAGGAACCTAAGTACAGTGGCCCCTTCTCACTGACAATGAGCACTGCGCTAAAGGAGGATGGCAGGAGACCGTGGATACATATAAAGAATGTGCGACTAGACCCTGCCTTGCCTCAGACACTTTCATAGACAGAAGGGATAACAAGAGGGGGAAAGTGAGACACAAGAGTAACAATGTCTCCCTTCTAATTGCAAGTGAAATATTTTGTCAACTCTACTAGCGGACAGTTACGTATTGCTGTTTTGTTTTTCTTTTTATGTCTTCTTATGCTGGTGGCTACTTTCAAGTGGTATTTTACTTCATGTATGGGAATATGCAATAGTGTTACGCCCTTGCAGAAAGCAATACCCAAACAGGAAAATACATCCCATATTATTCATGCTGGCTTATTAGATAATATATGGTATCAGCATATGATGGAGATAAGTAAGCAGAATTCCTCTTGCTTTATTTGCTCTTTGATTCCACACACCACGACTGAGATAGGTTACAGTCATCCAAGAAGGTTGCCCCAAACATTACCAGGTGTCTATTACATCTTTTCCTTTGTAGAATACTAGTGCAGATGCAACCACTGCAGGTCAGGTAGGGAAAATTCCTAAAACACCACACAATATGAGAATGAGTTAGCAGATGTAATGAATGTCCTAACAAACCGCAAAGTGCAAGTAGTGACGGTAGATGCAATGGCTAAGACAGGGATTATGATGTACAAGGATAAAACTTGGAGTGCTAAGATATTGCAGCAGAGATTTTTTGGGGTCGACCAACCTATGCTTTTCTACAAGAATTAGTCTGCTACACCTCGGCCCAACGATTGTCAGGAAAGGCCATATTTCTGAGTAAATGGATGAATATAAGTTCATGGTCATTGGCACCATAGCGCTACATTTGGGTGCAGGGCCCCTTCCTCTATGGAAGGGGAACCAGACTGATAATAGCACACAACGAAGGTGACAGGCAGTGTGGGATGAGAATATATCTCCACTAACTTAGGTTGAAATGCCTACAACTCTTCGAGCAGGTTGAAAACCTATCATTTTCTCTTTGTGTTTTATGGGAAAATCAATGGTCCCGGTGGGAAAGAACATTAAAATGTCACAAGATATAACACAGACATGCAATGGGGCACCTACAGCCTAATGGATTTCTACTGGAATTGTGGTGACTGGTTTTATACGTAACTTCCTTCAAGATGGCAAGGACTCTGTTTTTTGATCAATGAGCACGCTCCTTCCTTGGTGATTCCAGGAGTCGATATCTCCGAACTGCATGACCATCCCATAAGCCGTCCAACAACTTGCTGCACCATCATTGGAGAAAGAGAGTTGCAGAGTATTAAGGTACTATAGCCTGGGAAGATGTCCCTCAAGAGCACAAGCTGTGTAATGATGCACAAATCTTCTTCGGAAGCATCTTTCCGTTCATCCAAGTTAAAACAACTGTCCATTGGCTCCAGATAACCCGCTGGGAGCTAATGAAGTCCATCAATGCCACTGAAGACGGCTACAATGCAATCAACGAGGATTTGCAAGAGATGAGAGTAATGATTATGCGGCATAGATATGTGCTGGACTTACTGACAGCTATGGAAGGAGGAGTATGTGCCAACAAGATTCAAATGGCCTGTTGCACCTATATCCCAGCCAAAGACACCAACAATGGGACACTCACCGAGGCCATACATGCTCTGCTAACCTTGCAAAAGAAGATGGTAGCTGATGGAGGTGCCGCCAACGAATGGTTATCAGGGTAGTTTACTTGCTTACCATCCTGCAAGTCTGGACTATTTAAGGCCTTTTTGTCTGTTCTTGTGATATTGTTATTGATGTTCTGTGTCATCCAGATAGTGACACAATGTTGTAAGTGGGTTAGTTAGGAGGGTAGTTCATTAATAGGTTGGTCAATAAAATGTAGGACGTTGAGAAGAATGTATACACATTGATAACTCCAAACAAAAGGGAAGGTGAGGAAATAGTTAAAAAATCAAGTAAAGGGGGTATGTTATCATACATGTAGAACACTATGAACGCCAGCTCATGTCAATGCAAGCATTAGCAGATGGTCTTGTACAGATGTACATATTAAAGGAGACATACAGGCCTAAGCTTGTAGAATAGAAAACACAAATAGAGTCAGGACCCCGGGGGAAGTAGACATGAGTTTCAGTAGAATAGAGAAATATCTTTAGACACAGCAGAAAAGGAAAGTTACAGGCCCATATTGCGAGAACACGTCTCTGAGAAAATATGTCAAGTAGCACAAAGGTACAATTGGGAGATTGGACTTAGCAGTAAGCATGTATGGAGTAGAGCATTGCTAGATTTCAAAGAGACAAGCCAAGGACAAGCAGTAGTACAAATGGTGGTATAGAAGCATAACGTTGTACTTAAGTAAATGTCTGAATAACTATGCAAATGTATTACGTATTTGTAATCATAAACGTAGAAAAGAAACTGGCTGCCACATTGTAAGTTGAAGCTCAGATTCCAGGTGCAAGGAGTTGAGACTGACCTTCTGCATGCTTTATATTAAACTCTGTACTATATTGCCACAGAAGTTGTGTTGTCTTTTTCTTTCATCCTGCAACACTGATGCTTGGCTTTATACACATGGCATAATGCCTTGTACTTTTATGCATTCTGCTATTGGAAATCAGAGCAGTCGGCGAAGATGTTGAGAGACAGCACTACAAGGAATATGGCATAGTTAACAGGCTGCCACATTCTGCCTATTGCAGCCACTTTAACCAGAAGTTAGTAGCACTCAAATATAACATATTGTCCATAATTCAGTCTAGAGGTTATAGAAAGCCTGTCTAGTAGTTTTTTGGGCATGCAAAGGTAGGAACTATAGATTTTTTCTTAGACACCAGAGCCAGTTGGAACAGATTGCCACCACCTTAGCAATTTGCTGATCCATGGTCAGTTTGTCATCTAACCAAAAATCGAAATCCTTAATTGCCTGCTTTGGGATGGGGCAAATACCTAACACATCTGGCCAACAATGAGTGCCCCACAGCTGGGGTTAATTACCCAGAATTAGCATGTGCATCATGCTTCTACTTAATTTCTTGCAATTGAGCCACAGCCAGTTCGCCACTTCCGTTGGACAGTGAACCATGTAGGGTTGGGTGCTATTGTCCATCGCAGTAAGCAATTTCACGATTTGCATATTATCCATATAGGAGTAGAGTGAGAAGCAATGATTTTCCACTATCTCTACCAAAGGGCAAACATATATGTTAAATAGAGTTGGGCTCAAAGAGGAGTCATGGGGAACTCATGAGGTATTCTATACACTGAAGATTATTATTATTTTGTGATAAACTGGAATGAACGATCTTCCAGAAACAACTCAAATCAGGAAAAAGCAAGTCCCTTGACCCCAACATCTGCTCATCTCTTGAGGAGCACACAATGTGAAACAGTGTCTAATGCGGCACTTAAATCCAGGACGATCAGAGCTGCACTTTCCCTCTGTACAACTTATGCCTAAAATGTCCAGTGATGCCTAGCAGAGCTGTTTCAGTGCTGTACTCTGGTCAAAATCCAGATTGGGAAGGATGCAGTACATTATGGGCCTCTAGAAATGCAGAGAACTAGGGATTAAAATGCTTCTCAAGGATCTTGGTATAGAGAGACAGTAGAGAAATAGGGCAATAGTTGGCCCAATCAGATACCTCAAATTGTCTTTTTTTTTAATCAGTGGTAGCACCATTGCATGCTTCCATGCCACATGGAGCTTGCAACAAGCTAGCGAAGTGTGCAACATATCAATTAAGTTCAGGGAGAGCGTAGTTCTCACTGTGCTAAGATCATCCAGAGGTAGAAGTTCTGAAGGAGAACCTGACTTAATAGCCTTTGATAAAGCAAGAAAGTTTGTGATCTCCAAATGGCGAAAACAAGAAGACCTGGGCATTCTGTGGAGTCACTGGAAAACTCTGTGGAATTCCACAGAAGTCCGCTAAATGGCAGAGTATTGATCAGCCAGTTTGTATCTGAGCCTAGGAGCTGCTACTGCTCTGGGGCAGGGCGGGGGATGACTCACAGGCCTTATCTGAAAGTCTCTGATGCAGACCAGTGGGGATCAGAGTGGAAATCGATACCACGCGGCGCTATAACCGCTGAACCGCTTTCACACACGGGACCAGTACTGGGCGCTCTATCTTACAAGTGATGGCTGTTTTTTCTTTTAATTAACACAGTCATGTATTTCCCTCCCGGCTTCTTGGTTGGTATATTTGGTTCCATTAATCAAATGTCACCCTGCCCACTTCACGTCGGCTGTGACACCCCTTGTCTGCCATCCATGTTCCGTCTAATGGTGGTGCCTTTGCATGGAGTGCCTCTCACGTCTAGCGCTTGGAGTGGGAGCGCATGGGACTGTGGGCACTGAAATCGGGGCGGGTGGATTTTTTATATTTCAAAGTGCTACATTTATTAAACCCATAATCCAATGAATATCCAGCACAATAGCTGGAGCAGAAATGTTGCGGACTCTAGCTATGGTATTATGGGCAGTGACAAACTGACAGTTACTAAATTAAGCATCACGGGCAGTTGCAAGGTTGCTACAAATGAACATTTTGGAGAATGACGATTCTCCAATTATTATGCTGAGAGAATCTTGATTTCATTAAAGACAAACGGAGGCTAACATTATGCAAATACTTTTATTTGCTGCCCAAACATGCAGCCCTTTAAAGAACGTTAATACATCACAATAAAATAGAACGTTGACAATATGATGAGTGGACTGAGTAGGCTCTCATCTTCCTCGTGGGCTGCGATGACACAGCTGAACAACTTGAAGAAACTCCAGAAAAATCCAATTAGTCTTTATTATTGTTATCTGAAGATAAAAAGGTACAGAGTATAGTGAAAAGTATAATGACTATTAAAGTAATGTATTACAAAATAATCTAAAAAATCAGTGAAGAAATATTAATACATTCAAAATGTAAATATGAGTTGAACCCAAACCTCTTCAGGGAGAGGAGGGTGGGATAATGTTAGCCTCCGTTTGTCTTTAATGAAATCAAGATTCTCTCAGCATAATAATTGGAGAATCGTCATTTCATTACAAGACCGGAGGCTACCATTATGCATGTTTAAAGCTATGTAGAATCACACTGCTAACATGCTCAATAGGTCTCAAATAAAACTTAGAAAAGGTAGTTACATTAGACCAATCTGCTGCTTTAAGTATTTCGGGCAGGGAACCTCCTGCCCAGAATACTTTACTAGCCATTGCACCCCTTGAAGAGTGAGCTCCAAATTTAGAAAGGTCAATACCAGCTTCATGCATGATCGTCCTTATCCACCTGGCAAGGGTGGCTGAGCTTACAGGTTTAAAAGGTTTAACATAGGATAAAAGAAGTTGATCCGAATTTACATCTCTAAAATTTGAAATTTTGTTTTCATAACATTTCATACAATTAACAACACACAGTTTTACACAATCGTGGAAATAAGGATAAAAGATAGATTCAGACATTGTTTTCGTTCTTTTCCAGATGTCAAAATGGACCCCTTCAGAGGAGTAAAATCTGTTCGAAATTTCTAGAACTCTAATATCAGAAACCCTTCTAAAGGAAATTAAGCATAAGAGAGTAGCTAATTTAATTGAGATCCTTTTAAGGGAGAGTAGCTCATTGGCAGGCCAGGAAAGGAAGAGATTAAAAATAAGATTAACATCCCAAAGTGAATGGTAACGAGCTTTGGGAGGTCTTTTCAGTCTAATACCCTTCAGAACTCTTTTAACAAGGGAGTTGCTACCGATGACAAGGTTATTAATGAGAGCGTGACCTGAGGAAATTGCAGATCTATAGCAATTAATAGTTCTAAAGGAAAGACCCAAATCGAAGAGGTGAGCAAGGTAGTTAGCTATTTGTTGAAGAGGGCAAAATACGGGATCCAAATCCCTCTCCAGGCACCAACAAGACCATTTTCTCCATATGCCCTTGTATCTTTTTCTTGTACCTGGAGCCCATGAATCTTCCAATAGGCTTTTAGCTTCTCTTGAAAGATCAGAATATCTTCCTGAATTCCTGATATCCTCCAAGCAAGAAGGTTCAAATTCCCTTCCAAGACCAAGGGGTGTTCTTCTCCGTCTGGGCCCTTGAGAAGGCCCGGGGATGAGGGGATCAGAAGAGGAAAGTCTACTGCTAACTCCATCACCCCCGGGAACCAAACCTGTGATTTCCAGAAGGGGGTTATCAGGATGATTGAGTAAGACTCGAGTTTGACTTTCCATAACAGCCTCTGAATCATTGAGAAGGGGGGAAAAGCGTAGGCTTTGAACCCTCCCCAAGATTGGAGGAAAGCATCCACTCCAGAAGCAAATGGATCCGGTCTCCAACTGAAGTATCTCGTTACTTGGTGGGTCAGCCTGCTGGCAAAGAGGTCTAATTCTATCGGGCCCCAAATCGTTTGAATCTGAGAGAAGATCTCCTTCCTCAATTTCCAATCGCTTGCATCGTGGAGAAAGCGGGAGTTCCAATCTGCCCTCACATTCTGAGACCCAGGGATGAATTCTGCTCTTATGGTAATCTTGTGTTCCCAACAAAAATACCATATTCTTTGGGCAAGTTCCGATAGGGTTTTTGATCTTGCGCCCCCAAGGCGATTTATATAGGAGACAGCTGAGAAGTTGTCTATCCGTATTAGTATGTTGGAGTTTTTTAGCATTTCTTTGAAACTCATGATTGCATTGAGAGCTGCAAGCATTTCCAACGAATTTATGTGAAGGAGTTTTTCTTCCAGAGACCACCTCCCGCCTGTCTCTAAGTCTTTTAAGCGGGCACCCCATCCCTGGTTCCTCGCGTCTGATTCTAAGGTAAAGTCTGGTACATTGCCGAAGATAGCTTTCCCGTTCCAGGCTTGAAGGTTTTTCAACCACCAATGAAGATCCTCTCGGGCATCTTGAGTGAGAGGAACGGAGTCTTGGTACCAGAGTCCTTTCCTCAGGCCTAAAGCCTTTAGTCTTTGTAGGCCCCTGTAATGCAGCGGGCCCGGTGATATTGCTTGGATGGATGAAGAAAGGAGTCCTAAAATCCTGGCCAGGTCTTTTAAACGGACAGACTCTTTGCAAAGAGTATGAGAAACATTTTTCCATATTTTGGCAACCTTCTTGAGAGGGAGGGTTAAATTGGAAAGAACGGTATTCACGTTGAAGCCCAGGAACTCTAGACTTTGAGAGGGAACCAAAACAGATTTTTCCATATTTATGATGAATCCCAAATCTCGAAGGAGATTCATGGTTGTGTTTAAATGGGTCATAATCTCCAGCTTGTCTTGAGACATGATAAGGATATCATCTAAATAAATAATAAGACGAATCCCTCTTTCTCTGAGAAAGCTGACTACTGGGCGTAGGACCTTGGTGAAGCACCAAGGGGCTGAGGATAGGCCGAAAGGAAGGCATTGGAATTGATAGAGGGTTCCCTTCCATGTGAAGCGAAGGTACTTGCGATATCCCTCGTGCATGGGAATGGTAAAATAGGCATCCTTCAGGTCTAATTTTACTAGCCAGTCCCTGTTCTGAAGGATGTCCCTCAAAAGATGGATACCTTCCATCTTGAAATGTCTGTATATTAGAAAATTGTTTAATGATTTGAGATTTATGACGGGACGCCAGCCCTTGTCCTTCTTTTTGACGAGGAAAATGGTCCTTAAGAAACTCTCTGCAGTTTGTGAATGTGGGATTATAATAATGGCTCCTTTCTCTAACATTTGAGAAATTTCTATTTCTATTAATTTTGAATTTTCCTTGTCTATAACAATTTCCTTGGGGATTTTCTTCTGGAGAGGTTCCCTCCAAAAATCTATTTTGAACCCGGTCACGGTTTCTAAAACCCATGGGTCTTGAGTGATTCTGAGCCAATTGTTCGCAAAATGTTTGAGTCTCCCAGCCACTTGCAAAGGAGGGGAGGAATTCACACTTACCTTGGAAGAATTGGTACCTAGGTCTTCCACCACGGGACCTCGAACCTCTTCCTCTTTGGGGGTAGAAGTTCGACCTAGTTCCTCTGTAGGGACGAGGGTCTCTTCCTTCTTGCGGGTAAAGTTGGGACTTAAAGTATCCGCGGCTGACAGATTGTCCCCTTCTGTCAGCCCTTCCAAAAAGTGGTCTTCCACCGAAAACTCTGCGCATGTTGGATTGCGCCTTACTGAATGCATTAAAGGTGGAGACATATTTGCCCAGAGATTTTACGAAATTGTCACCAAACAACAAGCTTTTAGCGTCACACATGTCCTCTTTCGCTGAAAGATCCGCAAGTTTTGGGTTCATTCTAAGAAGGACAGCCTTCCTCCGTTCGGTTATTAAATTTGCGTTAGCATTTCCAATGAAACAAATTGAGCGTTGAGCCCAACCCCTCAAAGTTTCAATGTCGATGGGAGTACTACTGGATCGAGCTTGTTCAGTCATATTAAGATTTCTTGAAAGTGGGCCCAGAACATCAAGAAGTTTATCTTGGCATTGTTTTAGGCATCTTTCAATGCCTTTTCTTGGGTCTCTGCCTGACTTAAAAAGGAAGGTGATTAGTTCTGGGTCACGATTGGGTGTATTGCAAATCTTGTCCTCCGAAGAGGGGCGAGGGCATTCATTACGCAACAAATTGCGTGTATCTCTATCCAGTGGTTTTCTTACCCATTTTGATAAATATTTACCCACGTGAGGCATAGGCCACCACTCTTTGCTGCGAGGGTGTCTAATGGCAGTGGGGTTGAACATATCTTGATCAAAAGAATCTTTAACGGTGAGTGAGGAAGTTGAGGGTAGATCCATGTCTTCATCAAGATCCTCAGGGGTATCTTGTGGGTCAAATATAAATTCATCCTCCTCTAGGTCAGAGTCATTTGAAAATTCATTGGTATTATATAAAATACCATTATCTATAATGCCGCTAAGGGCACCTCTTCTCCCAGTCCCAGGGAACTGGGATCTCTCTATTGTGCTGCTATGAGCAACAACATCTATTGTAGCGCGGGGGCTACCAAATCCAAAAGCATGGGTTGATGCCTCATTCATGTGTTTTTTCTTCATAAGTACTTTACCCCTAATCTTGGGTGCACTGTCAGACGGTGAATCCCCATCTGAAAGAGAAAAATACGTCTCTTGCGGAGGTGAAATTCTTTTTCTTTTTGATAAAGCAGCATTAACTGCTTCTTTAATTGATATTTTAACCTCCTCATAAATTAAGTTCTTTAAATTGTCCCCTAGAGGTTCTTTATTAGTCTGGTTAGTGTCAGTATTCATTATTTCTTTTTTTTTTTTAGGTTAATTAAGGCAGAAGACTTTGAAAGGGATGCGAGCCAATGATAGGCAGTTTACTCACAGTTGCTGCTAGCTCTGAAGGAATTGTAGCCCCTACACGGGGGGCTTAGAAATCCTTGTAAAATATTACGAAAGAAGGCCACCGGGTGGCGATCTTGTCTCAATCAGGAACTTGTATTTGTTTTAAAGGGGAACCGTTTGCGATCGATCTGTAAGGGGCGGCTGCAACAGATAAGCTCACGCGCTCGGAAAAAAGCAGCATAGCCATGGAGACTGACGGAAGGGACGCGCTTCCTGTTGAAGCGCGTCTCGCTCTCCGCGCGTCTCGCTCCCCTCTGCGTTGCTAGGACACAGAGTCAACTAGGACACAGAGACACCTGACGTAGGAAACGAGACGCGAGAAGCACGTCTCGTTTCCAAGCATTTATAAGGAAACAGTGTTTTCCGTTTAGCACGGGTGCGCTTGTTCCCAAATACTCCACGCTACGCTAAGTTCCCTGAGCCCAAGAATAGTCGCAGTACAATCGTAATTGACACATAGCAAGGGGCTACAAGGTAATAACATCACGAGGCAATCACATCACGATGTGAATTTAGAGTTACATTTAGGGTTACACTTGCCATAAATTGGACAAGGGGGTTAAGGTGAAAACTGAAATAAAGGTTTAATTAAAAAAACATAAACTGGTTCAAAAATCCAAAGAATGTCATTTGAATACAAGAAATTATTACAACAGCATTTATAAGTAATATAACAACAGTAAAACATACAATGAAATCGCGATGTTGAAAAAGGGTTACAGAGAGGTTATGCAAAGAAACATCTTTTGGCAAATAAGGCACAATTACCATAAACAAACAAAAGAGATATAGAGGAGCACTTAGCTGTGTCAGAGCAGCGAACAAAAGAGGAAGATGAGAGCCTACTCAGTCCACTCATCATATTGTCAACGTTCTATTTTATTGTGATGTATTAACGTTCTTTAAAGGGCTGCATGTTTGGGCAGCAAATAAAAGTATTTGCATAATGGTAGCCTCCGGTCTTGTAATGAAATATAACGCACATGAGAACAGTGACTGGAGAATGAGGGCAATAACAAAGCCTATATAAATGATGACTCACATGGGCACTGGAGCAAGGACTTGGTAGGTAGGTAGTACAGCAAGCGCTCGGGTTTGTGGCGTGCACTGTTGGCCAGGCTTGTGTGCTGCTGCTCCATTGTCCCGCATATTGAGCTCAGTCTGTAAGGGGGGCTTGGGGGAGTGGCCGACCGCAGGGAGGTCCCCCCCGGGCAGTTTGGGAGGGGCGAGGGGAGTGGGGGGCTGCAGGCCATGGGTCGGCCATTTCAATTTTGGGCTTTATATTTTTGTTGCCCAAAGAGAGAGCAATGGGAGCCTAACCATAAATGGGTTGGGCTCCTGCTCCCAGCCACCATTCTAGGTTTGGTGACCTGGTGGCTGGGAGCTTAGGTGTTTTGGTTTTTTTTTGTCGTAGGTGTAGTGTCAGGCCAGTGGATCGTTTGATGAGTTGTATTGAAGTAGGAGGATTGTGATGTCGACGGAAGATTATCGCCTTTTGTAGGCCATCTGCCTATTGAGCGAGGCGGGCCGGTTGGACCTCATCGTGGGAGAGCCGCTGGGGCCAGCGCACCCGGAGCGGCAGGCCTCGGCAGGTGTGGCCGCAGCAGTGGCCGCTTGCCAATCGCCCAAGTGAGTGAGTGAGTGAGTGAGCGGGGTTGTCCGCACACTAAGAAGGCTACCCGACTCTGCATACATTGGCGGGGGTGGAGGGAAGGTCCGGGGAGGTGGGCGGGTCAGGGCGTGGGGGCTGGTGTGGGGTTTCTGCCCTGGGGAGAGCGGAGGATGGTGTGAATGTTCCAATCCTGGCACCGGAGCTCCGGGAGAGGGCTGTGTCTGCCCCCGCAGTGAGGAGGAGGGCGAGGCGGCAAGCGGCGTTTCCCCTCGCTGACGTTTGCATCAGAGGGGAAAGCTGTGAGTGAGGTGAGTCGGGCTGGGGGTCCGTTGACTTTTCCTCCTGGAGTGAATTCGGGTGTGGACAGTTGGGAGGCGGGTGGGGGGGATATGTTCCCGATCATGCGTGCTCCGGCGATTGTAGGCGAGGAGAACGGAGCAGAGGGGCAGAGGCGAGGCTTCTGGCTCGGCGTGGGGAGCGGGGGATCTAGCGACTCCGCAACTGTCTGGGGGCACAAGCAGAGGCCCCCTTTTCTCATGTGGGGAAGGATTAGATCTGGGTGGGCACCTGTCCAGACTGCTCCTTTTCTCCCCGTGGGGTTCGGTGGGGAGAGAGGCTTTGTCTGTGGGGGGGAGCTCATTAGGGGAGGGTGAATGGGCACAATTGGGGGAGTGGGGGAGCACTCCGAGTTTTTTGCACAACAGGGCCCTCGGTACTGGCGGGGCAGCTCCTCAGCTGGGCGGGGGAGGGTTGGGGCCCCTCTGGTTGGGAGGGGCAGGTGCTGGACGGCAGAGGGAGGACATAGGGAAACTGGGACTGGGAGGGGGCAAGGTGGAGGCAGAGTTGGAGCCAGCAGTAGGTGGCCATGACTGGGAGGGTTTACATATATTTCCCTCTTGGGTTTAAGGGGTCCGGGGCATTGGACGGGGTGTGCAGTGAGAGGGCCCTCTACCCATTGGGAGCGAGGTGGGGGGCGCATGGTTTTAGTGGGTCAGCAGAGGGGGAAGGGGTCCAGGGGGGAGCAGGTCAGGTTTGGGGTCAGCAGTGGTGGGGAAGGGTGGGCCGGGGCTGGGGTCCCGCTTCTGCGGTGGTGCAGGCAATGCTGGATTGGAGTGGGGACGAGGAGGAGGGGGACCCATCCCTACAAGGCCGGGCAGTTGGGATGGGGCAGGTTAGGGACAGGAGTGTGGGGGGGCTTTTGCCGGGCCGGCAGGGTGAGGGGGTGACGGCTAGGGATGAGGGATCCAGCACAACAGTCCAAACTTTTTCCTTGAAGGTCAGGGAGCGGCGCAGTGGTGCAGACTCGGTAGGGCGGGGTGTGGCGCACAGACACCGAGGTGAAGGGAGGGTAGAGCCCAGCATGGCGCAATCTGTACCGGCGGGGGATCCCGTCACGGCCAGCGCACAAAGGTCCGACACGACCTCACTGGCCTCAACGACATGCGGAACACGCTGGTCAGCTATATCTGCAGAGAGGGAATTTCACAGAGGTCAACGCATGGGGGAGTACCAGCGCATACAGTCGGCTCCCCCGCTGGGAGTACGGACAGGGGCCGTTAGGGCCAGCACGGTGCAGGTTTTGCCCAGTAAGACCCGTGGTTTGAAGTTTGATGCTGGGGTGCTCCAAGAGGAGGAGCCTCTGGTGCTTGATTATGATGAGGATTCCCCCGAAGAAGGGGAATTGAGGGGCGAGGAGGAGGGGGGCCATCTCACGTTTTGCATAGTGTTTTACAGGCACTGGCGGTGGCGCCGCACAGAAAAGCAGTGGCATTTGGATCCAGGAGAGAGCACGGCCCCTCGGTGAGGGCTCCTCGGCTAGTGGATCACGTGGAGGCGGTGGTACGGCAGCCGGTGCTGGTCCGGCACCCTCCTTAGCACCAGGTGAGACCAGTAGACCACAGGCCAAACCAAAAATGGTGTCTGTGGGGATAGGGGGTGAAGGGGGTGGGGAGGTGATTGAGGGGAGACTACACAGAGGTAAATATGTGAAGGACATGGGGGTGGGTACAGAAGTAGGGGGTGCAGCACTGGGTGCCAAGGTGGAGAGTGGGACAAATACAGTGGGGCTAGGGGGGGCAAGGAGCCTTTGCCGAGCAAGGAATTGAAGATTAAGAAATTGCCATATATGGGTGTGACAAAACCTTTGGGGGCACATTTAATGCTGGCGACTAAGGAGCGTATTTGGAAAGGGGAATATGTGGAGCTTCTGAAGCTGTTACACAGAGAGGTACGGTCTAAAGAGGGTTCTAAAGAGGAAGAATATGAGCTGGCAAAAAGGCCTAAGGTGCCGGTGACAGTTGAGAATTGGACAGCGGCGTTTTTAATTTACGCCAGTGTTTACTGTGAAAAGTTTCCTGAGCGCTGCGTAGCCCTTTTTAAATATATGGATGTAATTAGGAAGGGTCAGATCACGGGGGCGGATACGCTTGGGCTCAATATGACGAGGAGTTTCGGGCCCGGTTGGCGTGGGACCCGGAGGCTAAATTGGGGGGAACTGGACACGAACCTGTGGCAACATACCATGGGGTTGGCCGCAGTTGGTAAGACTGTGTTTACAGCTAGCGGGCTGCCATTGGTGTACCGGCCCTTTCAGGGGAAGCCCACCCGGGGAGGGATGGGAGGCACAGGGTCAACGCCAACTGGGACAGGAGCGTGCTGGGACTTTAATAGAGGCCTTTGCCAGAGGGAATACTGCAAGTTTCGGCATGAGTGTTCAAAGTGTGGGAAGCGCCACCCCCTTGTTAACTGTTGGGGTGTCAAACCACAGGCAAACCAGCAATGGCAGCAGTCAGGGAACAGCACCCCTGGCCCCTCACAGCAATTCCAGAGCAATAGGGGAGGCAAGGGCCTGCAGGGTACTGGGCCCAAAAGCTCCTATGCCAGTTAGACTAGCGAAATTGGTGGAGGGCCTGCAGGGGTATGGGGATCTAGGAGCGAAACAGGTTTTGATGGAAGGGTTCCAGTGAGGGCTTCATTTGGGCTATCGGGGACCTCGACAGAGGAGGTGGGCAGACAACTTGAAATCTGCAACAGAACACTGGGTGGTGGTGCAAAAGAAACTGAACAAGGAGGTGCGCGAAGGGAGAATGGCAGGCTCCTTTGATGATTGGCCAACAGAGAACCTGATCATATCACCGATAGGGGTTGTGCCCAAAAAAGAGGTAGGACAATACAGGCTGATTCAGCACCTCTCATGGCCCGAGGGGTTCTCAGTTAACGATTTCATTGATGATGAGGCAGCCTCAGTTTCTTATTCCTCAGTTGACGTGGCAATGTCACTAGTTGTGACCGCGGGCGCGACTGCAGAGATGGCAAAGTGTGATGTAAAGCCGGATTTTCGGTTGCTTCCAGTCCATCCAGATGATTGGGATCTTCTGGGTATCCATTTGAGAGAAAAATGTACGTGAACAAAGCTCTACCGATGGTTTGTTCTATATCATGTGCTTTATTTGAATGTTTCAGCACCTTTTTGCAGTGGTACTTCACGCGGCACACGGGTCACACATTGGTAACGCACTATCTGGATGATTTCTTCTTTGTCGGTTCACCGGGCTCCGCGGTATGTCAGGCAGCCCTGGACACCTTCCATGAGCTCATGGGTGACATGGGGGTGCCGCTGGCACCCGAGAAGACAATAGGTCCTTGTACGGCTATGTCCTTTTTAGCAATTGAAATTGACTCTGTGGCAATGCGGGCTCGCTTGCCAGATGAAAAGAAAGTAAAAATGTTGCAAAATGTTGGACGTAATGCTGCCCAAACAGAAGGTGACAGTGAAGGATATTCAGGTGCTCCTCAGTCGTCTTAATTTTGCATGCAGGGTGGTCAGAATAGGGAGGACCTTTTGCAGGCCTTTAGGGCGGGCATTGGCAGGAAAGCATCTACCTCACCACCACGTTCGATTATCAGCAGGGGTGAAGGAGGATTTGTGCATGTGGTCAGTTTTTCTGCAGTCCTTTAATGGAGTGCCTTTGGCAAGGGAGGAGGACGTACAGTGGGATGTGCAGATATTTTCTGATGCGGCAGGCGGAGAAGGATTTGGCATCTATTGGCAGGGCAGGTGGTGTGCGGAGCAGTGGCCAAGGCAGTGGAAGGATGGTGGGAGGAGCATAGCTTTCCTTGCGCTTTTCCTCTTATTAGTAGCATTGACACTGTGGGTGTGGACAATAACATAGCAGATGCTTTGTCTCGTTCACAGTGGGTGAGATTCCGTGGGCTGGCCAAGGAGGCGGACAGGACGCCGACCCTGTGCTACAACTGGTGGTAGGCTCTCTGTCAGCTTCTACATGGGCAGCATATAAACTAGCCTGGAGGGACTGACTTTTTGGTATCTGGGGCTCGTAAACGAGCGGAGGTCTGACGGTGGTCGGAAGATGTAATCCAGTACGAAAGTTACCTTTGCTGGAAAGTTGGCAGGCATTGCTTTCATTGGGAAACTACTGTGGGGATACACTCCGACGGTGGGAGAAGTGGGTAGGAGGATGTTGGTAGGTTGGGCTAGGGAAAAGGGGGGGGGAGAGTGTGGCACATCACCCCCTTTCCTGGCAGAAGCTTGCGTATATATTGGAAACGCTACCGGCAGTCTATAGGGATGATTTTGAGTCCTGTTTATTTTCAACCCTTATGGTATGGATGTTTTTTGGGGCCTTCAGGGTGTCAGAACTTCCGGGCGACAAAGTCAAGAACGGCGTGCGGTGGGAGGATGTGTCTATTGGGGAGGAAGCAATACATATTAGGTTGGCCAGTTCAAAAATGGACCAGAGGGCTTTGGGTAAAGGGGTTAGGTTTGAAGCGGCAGTGCTAGCTGCCACATGCCCCCTTAAGCGGGCCCGACGTTTGTGAGCTTTGTCGAAAGGCTTGGGGCCGGAGGCGGTTTTTATGCACGCTAATGGGAAGAAGGTCACCGATTACCAGCTGTGCATGGTGTTGCGGAAAGCTTTGGACAGCATTGGGGTGGATGGGGCGCAATATGGGACATATTCTTTCAGGATTGGGGCGGCAACGGAAGCGCATAACAGGGGCTGGACGCGACGGGACATAATGAGGCTGGGGCACTGGTCTTCAGACTGGTATCATCGTTACGTACGGCAGAATGCAGAGGAGGCGCATGCGTCATCCTCTTTTGTGTGAATCTCATTCCTCTTTCTCGTTACAGGTTCGGTGGCTGGGCCCCAGGTGAAGGAACTGACTATTTGGATTGTGGGGCACTCTTTTATCAAATGGGCACAGGTCAAGGCATGCCAATGTTATTTTGGGTCAATGTTGGGCTTTAATGAACGTTTGATTAACATTGTTTGGAAAGGTAAAGGAGGGATGAGGTGGAAAGAATTGTTGCCGTGCCTTAATAAATGGATGGTGCAGGGGCGGTGCCCAGACGTTTTGCTGATTCACCTGGAGGAGAACGATTTGTGCGAAGTGAAAGGGGTGGTATTGATGAGGGCCATGAAGTCGGACTTGTCGAGGTTAAAGGAGCAATGGGCTGCGTGCCACGTTTTGTGGACAGAGTTGGTACCGCACAGAGTGTGGAGGGGGGCTTTGAACCCGAGGGCCATTGACAGGGCTCGAAGGAAAGTGAATACGGAAATGTATCGGTTCTGTCGTCATCTTGGTTTTGGAAGGGTTACACATAGGGAGCTGCGTTTTGAGGCCATGGAAGTTTTTCAGGGGCGACAGGGTACATTTATCGAGGATTGTCATGGACCTCTACTTATTGGAGATTAGGGAGGTGTTAGCAAGATGTTTGAAAGTTCAGGCGCATTCCGATTAGAAGGCGAGCAGTTGGCCTAGTTGGGGGGCAGAAAGGGGGGGGTAGTTTCTCTCCCCCCCTGCTTTCTGGGTGGCAGGGGTTATTGGAAGTTTTGTCAAGGTTGACAGAGGTTGTTGGGTTATTGTTGAATTTGGGTTATCGTCAGGGAAAGGGTACGCAAGTTAAGTTACAGTCAGGTTATGCATGTTCAGGATTTGAAGGGGGTAAAGAAGCAGGCAGGGGAAGTTGTCTAACGGATGGGTTGAATTTAAAGTGTTTTATGTTTTGATGCATTGATGTATATGGTTGTAATGTTGTAATGTATGGGTGGGGCGGGTTCAAGGAAATGCTAGGGGCGGGGGCGGGGCTAAAGGTCAGTACGTGGTTGTTTAGTGAGGTTTAGTTTTGTAAGGCATCTGCAGAGGAATTTTTAATGTGTTGCACACCTGTTTCAATAAAGCGGCCTTTTACACACAGCACCGAGTTTGTGGTCTGCTCCCTCCCCCCACCTCTCCCTCCTAAGGCTGCTTGCTGGCTGGTTTGCAACTCGCCCGTGCCTTCTCCCTCTCACCTGCAGGTTTGAAATGGCTCCACCTGAGCATGAACAGACATGGGAGCCACAGCCTAGCGACCATCCAGCGCACCAATGAAAAGCGCTGAGAGAAGTTAAGCCATTGTGCTCGGGAGCGCACCTTATTTATTGATTGTACAGGTTTCGCTAATAGGAAAGTGAAGAAATACCACGAAGCACTTGAAATGGCATTTTATTATCCAAAAGTGTTATACGGTGGGTAGACATCAAAACACTGCAAAATGGTGTGATTCAAGTCGCTTTTTGTTGTCAGCAGCCTCTGGTCTTTTGATCAATGCTCTGGAATGAAAGCTGCAGTTATAGATTGAATGAAGGTTGAATCCTCTTCTTTGCACACTGCACATTCTAAATGGTAGGAATGCCATTCCTGCACATTGTGCTTACAGAGCACGCCAGCCCGGAAAACTCTACTCTGCCGAGTTTTTTGCTGAACTCCGCTTGGAGCACGGAGTGCCAAAACTCAGTGAACTCCACCCACGGAGGTGGAGTTCAACGCCTACCCCTATAAAGTCAATCTCTCTTTAGGGACACTGGTTGCAATAGTTACATTATTTGGAATGGCGGAGCGATCAAAAGTGGAATAGATTGCTGTTACCTTATTACAGAAAGTTCCACCATTTCATTGCAATCATTTTGAGAGAGAGAGAGGGTCGAGGCAATACATTAGAAGGATCTAAGAATGATTTTACCATCTGAAGATTTTCTTTTGAGGAGTTGCTAGCTTTAATTCATTATTTAATTAAAATTGATAAGTATGTAATTTTGAATCCCTACGCTATCCAACACTTTCCCTAATGTTGCACTCTCTTGAGTGGGAATAGTAATTTTTACCCCTCCGCTATGCAACACTTTCCCTAGTGTTGCTCTCTCTGGATTTGGAATGTGGTACTGTAAATTTCGGAACCATGTTGGAGGCATGGTCCCATCATGCCGATTTTGGTATCAGCGAACCGCAAATGACTAATGCGGTATTTATGAGTGTTTTCGTCATATCTCACCGATGAATGCACCGTGTATACGACACTACATATCGAACCCTCGGGTTCCATTTTAGAACGGTAACCATTTTGTGGTTGCCCTCATAGGCAGCGAATTAAAGACATGCCTAGGCCTAAAGGACACGCACACCTTCCGTGACTTCTTTGTGACCTGTGCAAACTGACTCCACTGCCCGAGGTCAGTCCTGTTCGGCCGGTTCCTTTCACTGCGGCCAAATGGGATTAGCACCAGGGCTTGACACACCATAAAGTCGTCTTTCCCACACGAACCTTGACCAATCTCTTTCACACCTGACTCTGTTTCCCGCTTTATGGCTTATTTTACGAGTAGGAGGTGTCCGTTTTATTGGGGTCTGCTGATATCTGATGAGGGTTCTGAGCCTCGCTGGGTAAATAATTATGTGCTGACCGAGTTGAAATGTGGGATTATCATCATGACTGTGCTGTTTCTTTGAAGCAAAAATATGTGAACGACCACTTGTAAAGTAGGGGCGGTGTTGCCCGGAGCGTAATATTTTGTATATAAGAAAAGACTGGTTTTTGGTTGGGAGCAGTCTCCTGAGAACATACACCGTGCTGTACTTCTCGGATACCTGTGATTGGTCTGCAGCCAATAAATACGATCTTTGACTTCATCTAGAAGACTCTGTGTTTCTGTGGTCTGAAACAGGAAGAACTCGAAGTCTTTGGGTGTGTCCCCTGGCACCGCTGGGTTGGTTCTGAAAAAACCCAGTACTTCAGGAATAGTAATTTTATTCCCTCCGCTATATAACATTTTCTTGTATTGTTTTAGTTAATGTTGTTTATTATTTATTTGTAAAAGATTAAACATATTGTAATTTTTTAATTTGTTATATATATTTTTTATCTTTTTATTTATATTATTTTTGTATGTGTATATATGTATTTATAATTTATATAAAAAAATTAACAATGTATAAGTTATTAAAATAATTATGTATGAATATTATTAAGTATATATATTATATTTTATATGTATATGTTTAATTGATTTGAACATTATGGTGCCGATTCCGATCCTGTAAAACCCGGGTACAAATGGTCGTACGGAGCGTTTTCTCCATCCGACTCGTACCCGGGAAAAACACCTTACAAACTCGCAAGTACGATTCGCACAGAAATACCATTTCCGTACGAGTCGTAAAAATCACCGACCGGCAAAAAAATACATACAAATCTGATTCTGGACTGCACATACGCGACGTCCGGACGGAGTCAGGCAGCGTTTTACGGACCAGCAAGTACGATTCGTGCCGACGTCACTCCGCACGTAGCATTTTTTACGGGAGCCAAAAACTGCTGGGAAATTGAGGACGATGCGAACAAGGAGCACTGGTACGCGACGGACAGCGATGGACCCCAACATACGCGTCATCCCGGCCCTCATAGCCTACGACCTCGTGTTCAGAAACCGACGCAGATGCCGCAGAAGGTCAGAACAACCCCCAGGGGCAAAGGGGGGGGGTGCAAGGGGCAGGAAACATAACCCACACCCCTCAAAATACTAATACATCCTGCACATTAATTACCTCCATGGTCTGGTCACTTCGGGGGGCGTGTCCACCAATCCCACGTCCCGCCACAACGGAAGTGAACGTGGACGCGTACCCGTCACCACCACAATGGTGGTACGGGACGTACCCATGCCCCTCAGAGCGTGGGTACGGTCCGTACCACCATTGTAGTGGTGATGTAGGGGTACGCGTGTACGGCCCGTACCCACGCCCCCAAAGCGTGGGTGCGGTCCGTACACGCGTACCCCTACATCACCACTACAATGGTGGTACGGACCGTACCCATGCCCCCCAGAGCGTGGGTACGGGCCGTACCACCATTGTAGTGGTGATGTAGGGGTACGCGTGTACGGCCTGTACCCACACCCCCCAGAGCGTGGGTATGGGCCGTACCACGCGTACCCCTACAGCCACATTACATGATGGATGCAAGGCGTACACACGCCACAGATGTAGGTGTACGGCTTGGTGCAGCACATCAGCTGTAAATTGGGGGTGGTGTATGCCCAGGACAACAGTGTACCACAGCAAGGGCGCAAGTTGCAGAGGACTCCCAGCAGTCCCCAGTCTGAGGTTCACATGGAACTACAGTAGCCAGACAGCAGTATATCTTGATCTGGACATCTATGTAGAAAGGGGCATATTATGTTCCTAAGTACATCAAAAACCCACGGATAAGAATTCACTCCTGTCGTATAATTCATATCACCCTAGAGCTCTCAGGGATAATCTACCTGTGGGACAGTTCCTTCGGTACCGAAGGAACTGTTCATCCGCTACAACATTCTTGGATCAATCAGAAGACCTCTGTGCCAAACTTGAGATGAGACAGTATCCACGCAAAATCATTAGACAAGCTAAAAAAAGAGCAATGAACACCCCCCGGAGCGTATTGCTCCAGAAAAATGAAAAAACAAGAGACGATTGCCTACCCGTGGTTATGACGTTTGACCCCCTAGCCACACAGATTCGTCAGTCCATACGAAAACATTGGGCATTATTGTCTACTAAGGACTTCATCATGCCTCCTCCTAGGTTTGCCTTTAAAAGATCTAGCAACCTAGGGGACAAACTTGTACACACACGTGTAAAAATGGCACAGAAGCCGACAGAGTCAACTAACACTCCAGGGCACTATCCATGTGGATTATGCTCTGTATGTGGATTGACAAAGAAAACCCAGAGTGTCACTCTAAATTCAGGAAAGATCTGGTACTTGAAGTGTTTCAGCAATTGCAACACCGCGAATGTGGTTTACAGACTGACCTGCCAATGTAACCTTCAATATATAGGGCTTACAACGAGGAAGGTTAAGGTCAGAGTGCAGGAACACCTCAGTACGATTAGAGCAGGCAAGCTTACGACCAAATTGGTACAACATTGTCATGATACCAAACACACCTTCACGTGGGTGGTCCTTGAGAGAATAACAGGTACACCCCAAAATGTCGAAGACCTACTGGCCTCTAAAGAAGCCAGATGGATTTTCCAGGAGAGGTCCGACCAACTTGGGTTAAATGACCAAATTGATTGGGGGAGGGCAAGATACTGAATGGTTAAAGAATGGCTAAAAAATGGTTAAGATATAGAACTTAATTCACTATTGGACGATTTTTCTTCCTATTTGTCCCGGCCTGACCAACCCTTCCGGTCTATCTTTTGCCTGTCCTACCAGGTCTGAGGGGGTGTAACTATGAGACAGAACTTATTATCTTTTGCCCATATTTTACTACCTCTACATAATAAGAAGAACAGTTCAATAGATGAACAAGGCATCTATCCTGTAACGATGGGGTTCTTTTAGATCAGAACCATAGATCGATATGTATACAAAACATAAAGGATATGATCAGATGACATAAGAAACATGTCAGAGTTGCTTCCAAAAGTGATTTAACAAAGCACTATTAGACAGGATCCCTTTGAGAACGACAAAGGTGATGTAATAGGGACCCTAAACTGGTATCCTATTGGTTAGCAGTAAGTTATGTGACTCATTTTCCCAATTTAAGATGGCGCCCACAGTGGTAAAAGACAGGTATGGATACCTGTAGGGAGGCGTACACGTAGTAGCCCACTAATGTTCTCCGTTGAGGAATACCAGGGGGTGACTTTCCATACTGGTGCTCGGGACATAACTGTATATAATAAAATCTAATTAGAGACTGTCACGAGGAGCAGTAAATTCTAGATCCCCTATATTCAACCTCCCCAATCCAAAATGGCGCGTATAAATTTTTACGCTGGGATGTGGGCGTTACCCGCATAAGAATATAAACGGACACGGGAACAGAATACACTTGACCGGCGGAGATAAGGAGCTCCGTGAGGCTTTGGGTGGTAAGGAGGCGTGATTGAGAAGGAGGGGGCTGTGTGTGATGCTGACTACTCCATCTGTGAATGTTTACGACCCCGTGTGTAAATAGTCTCCCCTGGGTGAAAACCTTCATCAAACCCTTTGAAACTTTGGCATAAGTACCACCGAATCGAGGCCGTTAGCCATGGGTGATATGGGTAGACCCCCCTGTCTATGGCATTTTGTTTGAGAATGTCCACGATTCTGTGTGTAAATTGTCAGGTTGGAGCTCCTCAGGGTCCGGTTGATGTTAAGTATGTCCACCTCCCGATATCCCCGGACTCCAACCAAAGGTTACGGAGCCCAGAGGCGATCAGGCGAGGGAAGGATAGGGGAAGGGTCAGCAGGGAAAGGGTTCTGAAATGACAAAAGCAAATGTATACAAACCAAACACAATACAGTCTACTCTCAGTAGGTCTCACTAGTGATAGGTGTTTACTAATTTCCACACCTTCATTACAAACAACCAAGAAATCAGCCTAACCAGGCCATAACAACCACAGAGAGTTCTAACGCCCTATCCTTGTCTCAATCTAAAGCACACTTCAGCTAGCGGAGTATAGGCAATACCGGCTTCCACGGTGAAAGCACCGACGCCAAGGAGTCCGGCGTTGTAGCGCTCCTTCACTCCGTGAATATCAACATGCTAGGGTTCTACTCGTCACTCATAGGCATCATACCCCCGTGAGTCCCAATGTCTCGCTTTTACTTATGGAATAAGCTCCTCCGAGCTGTGATACTGTTGCGCTGCCTTGGGCGCTGAAAATACACAAGTGAGCTCCTCCGAGCTCGTAGGTTTGGGTGCTTTCCAAACTCTGACAGCACGACTAAGCCAAGCCGCTGTCTGGCTAGAAGTGTCAGAAACGCGGGAGAGCCGCGGTACTGGTATAGGGCGGAGGGTAGTTGAGCTCAGCCGAGCTCGGCCCACCGCGCTCACCTGCTACACCTGGCTTCGCTCTGACTCCTCCTCCAACTCCCGCCGGGACGCCTTGCTCCGAACGACGGGGGCTGGAAAAGGTCTTCGCGTCTCTCGCCTCTTTACTTCAAGTTTCCTCGGAAGGCACCTCCCGCCGGGACGCCAAGCTCCGATGGACGGGGGATGCGGATTCGGATTCAAAATAACGCACGCCTTCTGCCGTGCGCGACGTCCTCTATATAGACGCCTACTTCCTGGTGCTAGGGCTGCCGGGATTCGTAGTTTTTAGACGCTAGGTAGGCGCCAGGGTCCGCGATTCCTCACAGTATGTCCCCTCCCCAAGCGCCTCCTAGATCCTGGCTTCATCGGATTCCTCACGTAGAACCTCCTCACCGCCGCCGGGGCATGAACCGCGTCCGAAGGTTCCCACGAGTCTTCTTCCGCGGAATATCCCTTCCAGGACACCAGGAACCACAACTTGCCACCACGATATCTAGCGTCGCGGATGCTCCGGACTTCATATTCCAAGCCACCATCCACCCAAACTGGAGGCGGCACCCTTCGGGTGGCCGACACCGCTGGTTTCAGCAAACTGCAGTGAAAAACCGGGTAGATCCGCAGGGCACTCGGCAACCGGAGTTTGTATGCCACGGGATTAATTCTTCGTACGATCCGGTAAGGCCCAATGAACCTAGGGTGGAAGACACTACGCCACTTAAACCGTATGTACTTGGTGGATAGCCACACTCTATCCCCCACCGCATACGACGGGCCATCGATTCTCCTACAGTCCTCCCATAGTTTATATTTGTGCTTCGCAGCCTGTAGTGCCCGTTGCGTTTTCCTGTGAAGAGAACGCAAGGTCCTTAACCGGGACTGAACGGCAGGTTGATTGCCAACTCCCTCTGGTAAGGACACCGGTAGTGTTTTTGCGTCATACCCGAAGTTGGCCCTGAACGGTGACACCCCAATCGAACTGTGCCATGCTCCGTTGTACGCTAGTTCGGCCATCCACAGCATAGACACCCACGATGCTTGTGACTGTGACACGTAACATCTCAGATATTGTTTGTCCATCGGATTGAGGATGGAAGCTGGTGGATGTCGCGGACTCAATCTGTAACGCCTTGCACCACGTTTTCCAGAAGCTGGCTACGAATTGGGGGCCCCTATCTGACACAATGACCGCAGGCAATCCGTGCAGTCGTACCACGTGTGTTAACAACAGCTGTGCCGTCTGTCCCGCCGTTGGGAGATTGTGACAAGGAATAAAATGCCCCATCTTGGTCAGGCTGTCCACCACCACCAGGATAGCCGAATATCCATCTTCAGCTGGTAATCCGGTGATGAAATCCAGGCTTATATTCCGCCACGGTTGCTGCGGCGTAGGTAACGGGAGCAGCCTCCCTTTTCTTTTACCTCGCTCGCTCTTGTGACGTGCACATACCTCGCAAGCGTTGACCCATAGACGGACGTCTTTGTTCATCTTTTCCCACCAGAAATGCCTGGTCAATGCCTCAGTTGTCTTGCGAATCCCTGGATGACCCGCCAAAGGTGAGACATGGCACCATTGAAAGGCCTTCTTTCTAAGAGCCTTGGTGGGAACGAACAACCTCTGTCTGTACAAGGGGAGCCCTTCTTGGATGGACCGTACCCCCTCCTTGGCGCACCATCTTTTCCACTCGTCCACAGAGCGACTACTTCGTATCTCATCCAAGAACTCGTCCGCTCTCACGATACAGATTACCTTGGCGGGATCGATGATCGCCAGGGGGGCCGGTGTTCCTCCCCCGTCCTTCAGCGCCTGCCTAGATAAGGCGTCGGCCTACCTATTGTCGATGCCAGGCCGGAACGTAATGCTGAAATCGAATTCCGCAAAACAAAGTGTCCATCTCATTTGGCGCGGGGTTAAGTGCCGCGCGGTCTTCATATACAGCAGATTGCGGTGGTCCGAATACACCAGTACCGGATGTTGAGCCCCCCACAGGTAGTGTCGCCATTCCTGAAAGGCCTTCTTTATTACCAGGAGCTCTTTTTCGGCAATGGTGTAATTCACCTCTGCCTTGTCTAATTTCTTCGACAAATAGGCCACGGGGTGCAGCCGTCCTGTAAGTTTGTCTCTTTGAGACAGCACTGCCCCTATTGCCTCCTCTGACGCATCCGCCTCCACTATAAACGGAACGTCGGTCTGTGGATGTCGTAGTACTGGTGCTGTGGGGAACGTAGTTTTCAAGTGTTCGAAAGCTGCTGTTGCTTCCGTTGTCCATATGAAAGATACTCCTTTCCGTAGCAATCGAGTTATGGGTACCGCAATGTGTGAGAAATCCTGGATGAACCTGCAATAGTAATTCGCGAAGCCTAAAAAGCATTGTACATCCCGCACTGACCTAGGAGTGGGCCACTCACGTATTGCCAGTACCTTTCTGTCGGACATGCTCAACCCTTCAGGCTTCAGGATCACCCCCAAGAACTCTACAGTGGTTACCCCAAACTCACATTTACTGAGTTTACAGTATAGCTGATTGGCTCTTAACTTTTCCAACACCAGCCTGACCTGCCGCGTGTGATCTTCCCCTGCCGCAGAGTAGATTAAAATATCATCTATGTATACCACTACAAAGATGTCCATGTACTCGCGCAGCACCTCATTTAGAAAGAACTGGAAAGCCGCCGGGGCGTTACAGAGCCCGAACGGCATTACCAAGTACTCGTATAGGCCAAACCTGGTTTTAAAAGCGGTTTTCCACTCGTCCCCTCGTTTGACCCTCACCAAATGGTACGCCCCACGAAGGTCCAACCTGGTATAGATCACTGCCTCCCGCACTTGATCCAACAGGACGCTGATCAGGGGCAATGGGTACCGGTTCCTTACCGTGTTTTTGTTCAACATCCTATAATCACAACAGGCCCTCAATTCCCCGTTGGCCTTAACAATAAAAAAGAGGGGCGACGCCGCAGAGGAGCGAGAAGGCCTGATGAAACCCAATGCCAGGTACCGATCAAGATAGTCTCGTAAGTGACGGGTTTCGGGCTCGGATAAAGCATACACCCTACATGATGGGACCACCGCCTCGTCCACCAAATCAATTCTACAATCAAAAGGCCTATGAGGGGGAAGCCCTTCAGCCTGTTGTTTATTGAATACCTCAGCGTAATCTGCCAACGCCTCTGGTAATTCCACGTCCTTTTCTGCTGCAGTAGCCAGGCAGAAGGGAAATGCTAGGGCAAGGGCGCGTGAGCGAGGGACCTGCATACACTGTTCTGCACAACCCTCCGACAAGAACCGTACTGTACGCTCCTGCCAATTCACTGTTGGATTATGTAGTACAAACCAAGGCATCCCCAGGATTAGGTCATATTGGGGAGCAGCTATAATGTTGAATTCGATCTCCTCCTGATTCTGTCTGTCACCTTCTAATAAGGTCATCTTTATATTCTTAGTGTGGAGAGTGATTCGTCCTGATTTCAACGGTTCACCATCAACCGCTAAGACTTCCTCTGGGGATTCCCGAGGCACTACGTCTATGGACAGCGAGCTTACCAGTCCGCTGTCGATGAAGTTGCCTGTTGCTCCTGAGTCCAACATGGCTCGGACCTGATACTCCTGGACCCCTATTTCCAAGTTGGCCTGCAAGACAATATGTGCTGCGGTGTCCGTAGACTTGGTATGAGTGAGGGAAGGTATCTGCCATACCGTATCCTCCGGTCGTGTTGGGGCGCGCAACTCAGGGTTACTTGTGTCAGTCGCCAAGGCCGATACTGCGGCCTTCTTGCCTCTATACGGCATTGCAGGGTTCTTGGGCTTAGAAGGGCATTCCCTTACGAAATGCCCTTTTTTCCCACAATACATACAGAGCCCCAAGGCGCGGCGACTCTCTCTTTCTGACCGAGATAGGGCGGGTCTTACGGCCCCCACCTCCATGGGTTCATGAGCTAAGGGAACCGGGTTCTGCTCTTTCCTGTGGCAGCCCCCAGTAGCACCACTACCCTTGTATCTGTCTACTCCTCTTTCGGCCATGCGGCCGTCCAGTCTCAAAACCAAATTCATTAGGGCAGCGCAGGTAGTCGGCTGCGGATCTATCTGTGCCACCACATCTTTTAGGTCTTCACTTAGTCCTTGATAGAATAAGGACATTCTTTTTTCCTCCGGCCAGGAGGCCTCGGCTACTAACTGGGTGAAGGACGTGAGGTAGGTCACCAAGTCACTCTTTCCTTGCCTCAAGGATAGCAACTGCTTGTCGGTACTAAACGTGGTGGTTCGTCTATCGAACACACCTTCTAAAGCGGCTCTGAAGGCTTCCCAGTCTGATAGGATGGCATCGTTATTCCGAACCAGAGGGACCGCCCAGGACGCCGCGTCACCCACTAGATAAGAGATAGCGAAAGCCACTCTAGAGTGGTTGGAGGGAAAGGACGACGGTTTGCACGAAAAATGCAACATTATTTGAGTCAGGAAGATCTGGATCTTCTGCGGGTCTCCCGCATATCTCTCTGGACTAGCCAAAGGGATAGGTGGGGGTACCGTCACATGTACCTGTTGTCCACTAGAGGACGCTACATCAAAAGGGTTACGGGACAACCTATCCACTCTGTCTCGCAGCGCTGTGGTTTCTAAACGTGAAGCCACCAGTTCCTGCTGAACTAAGGCCAGAGCCTGCACTACATCCTCTAAGGACGTCATACCCAACACCCCCCCCCGGACCGGGAGGAGCACCTAACTTGGGTGCGTTATTCTGTCAGGTTGGAGCTCCTCAGGGTCCGGTTGATGTTAAGTATGTCCACCTCCCGATATCCCCGGACTCCAACCAAAGGTTACGGAGCCCAGAGGCGATCAGGCGAGGGAAGGATAGGGGAAGGGTCAGCAGGGAAAGGGTTCTGAAATGACAAAAGCAAATGTATACAAACCAAACACAATACAGTCTACTCTCAGTAGGTCTCACTAGTGATAGGTGTTTACTAATTTCCACACCTTCATTACAAACAACCAAGAAATCAGCCTAACCAGGCCATAACAACCACAGAGAGTTCTAACGCCCTATCCTTGTCTCAATCTAAAGCACACTTCAGCTAGCGGAGTATAGGCAATACTGGCTTCCACGGTGAAAGCACCGACGCCAAGGAGTCCGGCGTTGTAGCGCTCCTTCACTCCGTGAATATCAACACGCTAGGGTTCTACTCGTCACTCATAGGCATCATACCCCCGTGAGTCCCAATGTCTCACTTTTACTTATGGAATAAGCTCCTCCGAGCTGTGATACTGTTGCGCCGCCTTGGGCGCTGAATATACACAAGTGAGCTCCTCCGAGCTCGTAGGTTTGGGTGCTTTCCAAACTCTGACAGCACGACTAAGCCAAGCCGCTGTCTGGCTAGAAGTGTCAGAAACGCGGGAGAGCCGCGGTACTGGTATAGGGCGGAGGGTAGCTGAGCTCAGCCGAGCTCGGCCCACCGCGCTCACCTGCTACCCCTGGCTTCGCTCTGACTCCTCCTCCAACTCCCGCCGGGACGCCTTGCTCCGAACGACGGGGGCTGGAAAAGGTCTTCGCGTCTCTCGCCTCTTTACTTCAAGTTTCCTCGGAAGGCACCTCCCGCCGGGACGCCAAGCTCCGATGGACGGGGGATGCGGATTCGGATTCAAAATAACGCACGCCTTCTGCCGTGCGCGACGTCCTCTATATAGACGCATACTTCCTGGTGCTAGGGCTGCCGGGATTCGTAGTTTTTAGACGCTAGGTAGGCGCCAGGGTCCGGGATTCCTCACATAAATAGTCTCCCCTGGGTGAAAACTTTCATAAAACCCTTTAAAACTTTGGCAGAAGTACCACCGAATCGAGGCCGTTAGCCATGGGTGATATGGGTAGACCCACCGGTCTATGACGTTCCGTTTACATTTTGGAACCTTGAGATATTCACAGGTTGACCAGGTGATGTGAAAAGAAGGGTCTCTATTTTCCCAGCTGTGGGGGTGGTGTAGAATACGAGTGATAATACATCGATATGTATGAATGCATACCGGGTTTCTTGAACCCCAGTGTGGATGAGTATGTAGAAAAACACCCACAAAAGGAAAGGGCTTTATAGAAACAAGGGGCTCGATGTAGCCGTGTGAGATCTTATGTTGCTGAAAAGATTATGTAAGGAAGAGAAATTTGACTATCTCGAAATTGCATTACCTGTAGATACGCATTACAGCCGAATGCGGAACCATCACGAGGACTCACACTTGGAGCCCGTGTGGAACCTGTAAAAACGAGCTGGTACACGAGGCCAAGGCTCAATAAGGGTAATTAATGGATTTAAATAAGAGATATATATCCATCTATGTATAATGGGATACTGAAAGAGTTGAGTGTAGTGTGCTTTTTACTTTTGGCAGTCCCCGAATGAAATTTTAAGAAGTGTCCTCAACTTGTGCCAAGCGACTGTAGTTGCCCTGACGAAATCGCTACAAATACATTTGGCGATGAAACATGTTGGTACAACATAATGGTATGCATATTAAGCAACCTTTTTAAGTTTTGATTTGGGTGCACATCTAAGGAAGAATAAAGTTTAGACCTATAGAGGGTGCATCTTCTTCATTTTTTATCTTCACTATCCAGTCGCACTTTGGTATGTGATTTTCTCACCATTTACCTACACTTTTTTGGGTTTATTTCTGTGGACACTTTGTTTATTTTTGGAGCGTGATGGCAACCGATGATGATAAAAGTGGGCAGAGCTGATGAGTAGCAATCAGCAGGCTCAATTGGTGTTGCGCACGTGAGGTGCCATCTCGTTTTTCTCACATTTTTTTCATAGTTGTTTCATATTTGTTTCAGAAAAAAGACCCGGTGTATTTTACATGAGTTCTTTCACCGTGAGGTTCATTAGGGGGATTGCCTGAAGTAAAACTCTTATTAATTAAAAATTGAAGGTGGCTAGCTGTCGGTGACTACCTCAACTCAGAAATACGGGGAGTACAATATACCTAAAGTGATAGGATTTGAACCACAGCTCATGGTAATTTTACCTTCTGAGACCTAGGCCTGTGTAGATAAATATCGATTGAGAGGAGGGCGACCTGGGTCTTTTTCCCTCTGTAGTTCCTTATTGTGTGCATATGAGGGGTGGGTGCCTATCACTCCCAGCAGTGCCCAAACATATGAGGGGTGGGTGCCTATCACTCCCAGCAGTGCCCAGACATATGAGGGGTGGGTGCAAAGGACTCCCAGCAGTGCCCAGACATATGAGGGGTGGGTGCCTATCACTCCCAGCAGTGCCCAGACATATGAGGGGTGGGTGCCTATCACTCCCAGCAGTGCCCAGACATATGAGGGGTGGGTGCAGAGGACTCCCAGCAGTGCCCAGACATATGAGGGGTGGGTGCCTATTACTCCCAGCAGTGCCCAGACATATGAGGGGTGGGTGCCTATCACTCCCAGCAGTGCCCAGACATATGAGGGATGGGTGCCTATCACTCCCAGCAGTGCCCAGACATATGAGGGGTGGGTGCAGAGGACTCCCAGCAGTGCCCAGACATATGAGGGGTGGGTGCCTATCACTCCCAGCAGTGCCCAGACATATATGGGGTGGGTGCTTATTACTCCCAGCAGTGCCCAGACATATGAGGGGTGGGTGCCTATCACTCCCAGCAGTGCCCAGACATATGAGGGATGGGTGCAGAGGACTCCCAGCAGTGCCCAGACATATGAGGGCTGGGTGCCTATCACTCCCAGCAGTGCCCAGACATATGAGGGGTGGGTGCAGAGGACTCCCAGCAGTGCCCAGACATATGAGGGGTGGGTGCCTATCACTCCCAGCAGTGCCCAGACATATGAGGGGTGGGTGCCTATTACTCCCAGCAGTGCCCAGATGTTAGACCTGTCAGCCCTTTGGGTGGTCCCTCCTCATCATTATTTATTTTGTCCCACTTTTGCCTCAAACCCTGTTAGTATTTTTTCCTTTTTGGGAACCACCAGACTTTTTAGTATTGATGCAGATTCAGGGATCCATTTTAT
Organism: Triturus cristatus; assembly: GCF_964204655.1. NCBI lineage: Eukaryota > Metazoa > Chordata > Amphibia > Caudata > Salamandridae > Triturus > Triturus cristatus. Next base: position 502,754,108 of record NC_140592.1, on the reverse strand, counting down.
CTACCCCTGGAACTTCTGTCTGAGGGCCTGGAGCACAAAATGGTGGCCACCTGTGACATCATCAGAACCCACTGGAACCTACTAGAACCTTCTGCAACATTCTGGAACCCTGTGACAGTTGGAGGCGGTTTGGAATGTTGGGAAGCTAAGCTGGAGTTGACAGTTGGAGTTGGCAGTTGGCACCTGACTGGTGAAGAGAGAGCAGCAGAAACCTGAAGGAGGAAGGAGTGAGGCAGCAGGGGTGGAAACTTGTGCCTGGAGTGGGGTCCATAAACCCACCCTTGATACTAGTCCCTACTGACTGAGCCCAGCCTGGAGCCCTGTGTGGGAGAAAGCAAGAAAAGCCATCTTAAGGACCTGGACAGCAGGAACAGGCCTTAAAAGTAAAGAACAGCAAGTACCTGACCTGGTTACTGGTAACTACCTGAAGTCCGACGTCGAGAAGCCTAGAGACCTGGAGCCCGAGGTGGAGAAGCGGCGCTGACTGGAAAGCAGACGTCGTACCCGGAGCCGCCAGAGGTCGAGAGAGGGCGCCGACGGAGGTCGTGGAGAGTACCAGAGGTCGAGAAGGAAGTCACCCGAGGTCGAGTGTGCGGCGTCGACGGGGGAGTGAAGTCCGCCCTCCGGAGTCGCAGGAGACCGAGGTGAAGCGTGCCGGAGGTCGGGAGTGGAGATCGCACTCCGGAGTCGCCGGAACCTGAAGAGAAGCGTGCCGGAGGTCGGGAGTGGAGATCGCACTCCGGAGTCGCCGGAACCTGAGGAGAATCGTGCCGGAGGTCGGGAGTCCGGAGCCGCCGGAAGTCGACATCGAGCCAAGGCCGCCCGACGTCATCGAACCGGAGCCGCCCGAAGTCGACATCGAGCCAAGACTGCCCGACGTCATTGAACTGGAGCCGACATCGAACCGAGGCCGCCGACATCGAACCGGAACCGCATACCGGCGACGACAAGAACTGTCATTGAGCCGAGGCCGCCGACATCGAACCGGAATCGCCTCATGGCGTCGACACGACTCCAGCGGCGTCGGAACTTCATAAAAAGGGCAGTAAGTGGAATAGAGGGCGCCTAAGGCCCTGTGAAGCCCTAAGAGACCAACCTAGGGGCTAGAGAGGTGCTGGAACCAGCTTGATTGTGCCAGGGGTGAGCTGAGACTAATACAGAGGGGTTGTGTAGTGTGGGAGAGCCAGATCTCTAGATTCCCCCTTGATCTACCTCAGTTTAGGCCTCAGCCTGGTCCAAGCCAGGGAGTATACCCCTCAGGCCATCCACCTAACCACAAGCTGTGACTGGGCCAAATCAGCCCATAGTATTTTAAATGTGATCTGATTTTACAAATGTCATTGTTGGCTGATATTATTTATTGAGGGTACTGTATTTATTGTATTTATCTAAGTTATTCCTGTGATGTATTTATTGTCCTGAGCTAACTTATTCCTGCACAGTATTTATTGCCTCACAGTATTTATTTGACCTGATCGTATTTATTGCACCTGTAAAGTGTTATTATTTATTTGACCTGCACTTTTTAAGGAAAAGCCTTGTGTACTGTGATTGTATTATTATTTATTTAATCAGCAACTAAGAGAAAAGAAGATAAAGAGATATATTTTCAATATAATTTTTAAGGTGTAGTGTCGTTTTTGGAACGGATGCACGCATGGTTATTGTGTGGGTATGACGTATGCTTAACACGGTGCCTTCCCTGACCACTCGAGCCAAGCTACCACAGTATGTCTGGAAGACCCACCACCACCCTTCCGGTGTGGGAGTGTGGGGATTTCTAACATAATTGGTGGCAGCGGTGGGATGAGCTGTGCCTACGTATACTCGACAATAACTGTGGGTAGTCCATAGGCCTACACCTGGAGTTTTCTCAAAGCGGCCTTCCTAATTGTGAGTTTTTGTTTTTTCCAAATTTACTCTGGTGGTGGGAGGAGGTATTATATAAGGTACCCCCCTGCATAGCTTCTGCAAAAAACCTGTCCTCTGACCTGAGTGGGCAAAATGGAGTTTGTGCTAGAAGACCTGGAAACCTACACTGTGGCCCAACTCAGGGAGTTTTGTCAGTGGGAGGGGGTGTATTGTCCCCCAGGAGCAAAGAAGGGTGCACTCCAAACCAGCTTAAGGGCTTGGGGGGAGGCACGACGAGAAAGCAAGGCTGAGGAGGAGGACAGGGATAGAGAGCCTGACAGCGAGGGGGCTGGGTTGTACCAACCTGAGGTGGGGAACCTAGCAGCGGGGCCCAGAACCATTTCCAGGAAGGGCAGCACTGTCTCTAGCGGTGGCTTATCTGAAGTGGAGTTAACAGACCGGAGGGAGAAAAGACAGCTCACATGGGACTTAGCAAGGCTGGAGAAAGAGAAGGAGGAACAGAGGATGGCTCATGAGTTAAGGCTGAAAGAGATAGATCTTCAGATCCTAAGAGCTAGGGCACACCCTGTTCCTAATGGTGGCAGCAAAGACCAAGAGTTCACTAGGGAACCCAAACCCTACTTGCCAAAGGACATAGTAGCTAGCTATGGAGCGGGTGACGATATCGCCAAGTGGCTAGCGGCTTATGAGGTCTCGTTAAGGGCCCATGGGGTTCCAGAGAAGTACTGGGGAGGGGGATTGTACAAGTACATGCCTCCAGCTGGTAGGGATGCATTATTGGCCCTAGAGGAGGATGAGCAGACCCACTACCCCACCATGAAGGTGGCGCTCATAAGAAAGTTTGGACTAACACCCGAAAAGTACAGACAGAAGTTCCGGGGTAGTAACAAACTGGGCACACAGAATTGGGTGGACTTCCTGGACTATGCAAAGAAGGCACTAGAGGGTTGGATTCAGGGCAGTGAAGTGAGGAACTACGAGGGGTTGTTTGATTTAGTACTGAAGGAACACCTGCTCGAAAAATGTTTCCCTGAACTGCGTCAACACCTGGTGGATAGCAAGCTGACCAATCCCCGGAAGCTTGCTGAGGAGGCGGACATTTGGGCTAGTACCCGGGTGTCCACAAGGGGGACTGGAGGGGATACTCAAAAGGCCGGACAGGGCGCCCCCCAGAAGAAAGAGGGAGGGGAAAAGAAAAAGGAGTTCTCCAAAGGCCCCCAAAATAACTTCCAAGGGAAGGGAACAGGATTCACCCCTAGGGCTAACCCACCCAGAAACCCTAATCCTGGCCAGAGTCAGCAGCCAAGGGTTGTCCATTGCTTCGAGTGCGGTGGCGTTGGACACTATAAGGGAGATGCGAAATGCCCAAAACGACCACCCCCTCCCGTTGGAGGAATGACCCCCGGAGTAGCTAGTGCAGTGCTCGGGGAGGAGATGCCTTTAATTAAGGGAAGGGAGTGGGCGGGTGTCACTTTTGTGTCCCTGGGAGAACGGGAGATGGTTCCTAAGATCCAGGTGCCCGCAAATACCGTAAAGTATGGGCAGTGGGTCACCATCAACGGCCAAAGAGGGGAGGATCTGAGAGACACAGGAGCCAGTATGACTATGGTACGTAGCCAACTGGTGTCTACAGAGCAGGTAATTCCCGATGTACTCCACCCAGCCGCGATGGCTGACGGCAGAACAGGCCACTATCCAGTGGCCGAGGTTCCCTTTGAATGGGAGGGGGTTGCAGGTTCACTTCGAGTTGCCGTAAGCCCTGCCGTGCCAGTTGATTGTCTGCTGGGGAATGACATGGAGCACAATGCTTGGAAGTAGGTGGAATACCGGACTCATACTGAGATGCTGGGTACACCTGACTGGGCCTGTGTGAGCACAAGGTCCGCGACTACCCGGAGAGAGAGAGAGTTCAGGCTGGAGCCTGGAACAAAGGCCCAGCCAGCTGCCAGTCAAGGGAAGAACCGAGGACAGGAGGAGCCTGCCTCGGCGTCCACACCCCGTAGGACGGATAGGCCACCGGAGGTGGTGGACCAGGAGTCTGCGGTGGGGGATGTCACCAAACTGGAGGACCTACCCATCCCGGCCGAGTGGCACGTGGAGGGAGGCCCGTCCAGGGAGGAATTCTGCCAGGGCCAGAGGGAGTGCCCTACCCTTGAGGGACTGAGGCGACAGGCCGCAGCCCAAGCAGCAGGGAACGTTGAAGGGAACTACAGTGTTTACTGGGAGGATGGCCTCCTCTACAGTGAACCCAAGGCACCCCTTCATGGATCGTCACGAGCCTTGGTAGTCCCTCAACGTTATCGAGCCTTCCTTCTGGAGTTGGCTCACGAGATCCCCTTGGCAGGACACCTGGGGCAAGACAAGACCTTCGCCCGTCTTGTCCCACACTTTTATTGGCCTCAAATGAAAGTGTCGTCCGATACCTACTGCCGGACATGTGTGTCTTGCCAAGCCAGTGGGAAAACAGGGGTGAAGCTGAAAGCTCCCCTGGAACCACTTCCTGTCATTAGCACCCCCTTTGAAAGGGTGGGCATCGACATTGTGGGTCCGTTAGATCCACCTACTACAGCTGGTCACAGGTTTATCCTGGTTTTGGTGGATCATGCCACACGGTACCCAGAGGCAATACCTCTGAGGACCATAACAGCACCTGTTGTGGCTAGGGCCCTGATGGGAATCTTTACCCGAGTGGGTTTTCCCAAGGAAGTTGTGTCCGACAGGGGGACCAACTTCATGTCAGCGTACATGCGGGCCATGTGGAAGGAGTGTGGAGTGACCTACCGGTTCACAACTCCTTACCACCCCCAGACCAATGGTCTGGTGGAGAGGTTTAACAAAACCTTGAAAGGCATGATCAGAAGTCTGCCTGAAAGCCTGCGGAGGAAATGGGACGTCCTCCTACCCTGTCTACTCTTTTCTTACAGGGAAGTGCCACAGAAGGGAGTGGGCTTCAGCCCCTTCGAGCTTTTGTATGGGCACCCTGTACGTGGACCTCTCAACCTGGTGAGAGACGGATGGGAAAGAACTCCCAGGAAGCTTCCCCAGGACGTGGTGAGCTACATGCTGGCCTTCCGAAGCCAAATGGCTAAGTTGTGGAAGCAAGCTTCTGACAACTTGGAGGCCAGCCAAGCAGTAATGAAGGCGTGGTATGACCACAACGCTCACCCGGTGGAGTTGGAGCCTGGCCAGAAGGTGTGGGTGATCGAACCGGGAGAGCTTAGCGCCCTCCAGGATCGCTGGTCAGGACCCTTTGAGGTGTTGGAAAAGAAGGGTAAGGCTACCTACTTGGTGAATCTTAAAACCCCTCGTCAGCCCCTACGGGTGCTGCATGCCAACCGCCTCAAACCCCACCACGAGAGGCCCGAAGTCATTTTGATGATGGTGACTGACGGAGCAGAGGACGCGGAAAGCGAGCCTCTCCCCGATTTGTTTGCGTCTCAAGAGAAGGATGGGTCGGTGGAGGGAGTGATTCTCTCCCCATCTCTAACTCCTGAACAGCAGGAGGACTGCTGCCAGGTCCTGGGGCAGTACTCTTCGTTGTTCTCCCTTGTCCCGGGTAGGACTCACCTGTGCGTCCATGACGTGGACACAGGAGACAGCCCACCTGTGAAGTCCAAGATCTACCGGATGTCAGACAAGGTGAAGGCCAGCATTCATAGTGAAGTCACTAAGATGCTGGAGCTAGGAGTGATCGAACCTTCTAGCAGCCCCTGGTCCAGTCCGGTGGTACTAGTACCAAAAGCTGCACCACCGGGTGCCCAACCGGCACTGAGGTTCTGTGTGGACTACCGGGGACTGAATTCAGTAACCAAAACTGATGCTCATCCGATCCCTAGGGCGGATGAATTGATTGACCGGCTGGGAGCTGCCCAATATCTAAGTACCTTTGACCTTACTTCTGGGTACTGGCAGATCTCTTTGACTGATGGAGCAAGGGAAAGGTCAGCCTTCTCCACGCCCAATGGCCACTACCAGTTCTGTGTGATGCCCTTTGGGCTCAAGAACGCACCTGCCACGTTTCAGCGCCTGGTAAACCAGATCCTCACCGGAATGGAGAGTTTCTCTGCTGCTTATCTGGATGACATAGCCGTCTTCAGTAACAGCTGGGAGGATCACTTGCGTCACCTGCAAGCTGTTCTCCAGGCCCTGAGACAAGCTGGGTTAACGATCAAGGCCAGCAAGTGCCAGATCGGGCAGGGGTCGGTAGTGTACCTTGGACACTTGGTGGGTAGGGGAGCGGTGCAACCCCTCCAGGCGAAGATCGAGGCCATCATGGCCTGGGAACCCCCCAAGACACAGACTGAGGTCCGAGCTTTTCTGGGCCTCACGGGATACTACAGCCGCTTCGTGAAGGGGTACGGTACCATTGTGGCCCCCCTCACGGAGCTCACGTCCAAGAAACAACCTCGACGGGTAGTCTGGACGGAGGCTTGTCAGCAGGCCTTTGTGAGACTGAAGCAAGCCATGTGCGAGGCCCCGGTCTTAAGGGCCCCAGACTTTTCCAAGGAGTTCATTGTCCAGACAGATGCATCGGAACATGGCATTGGGGCAGTGTTATCGCAACTCAATGAAGAGGGTCTGGATCAACCCGTGGTCTTCCTATCCCGGAGACTACTTCCCAGGGAACAGAAGTGGAGTGCAATAGAGCGTGAAGCCTTTGCAGTGGTATGGGCTCTGAAGAAGTTGCGGCCATACATGTTTGGCTCGCACTTCCTGGTTCAGACCGACCACAGACCCCTTCGTTGGCTGATGCAGATGAAGGGGGAGAATCCCAAGTTGTTGAGGTGGTCTATCTCCCTACAGGGAATGGACTTTCAGGTGGAACATCGGCCTGGAGTGGACCACGCCAATGCAGACGGTCTCTCAAGGTATTTCCGCCTTAGTGATGAGAACTCCCAAGGGGTTGGGTAGCTCTCCCCACTTTCAGCTGGGGGGGACGCGTGTTAGACCTGTCAGCCCTTTGGGTGGTCCCTCCTCATCATTATTTATTTTGTCCCACTTTTGCCTCAAACCCTGTTAGTATTTTTTCCTTTTTGGGAACCACCAGACTTTTTAGTATTGATGCAGATTCAGGGAGCCATTTTATCTACCCCTGGAACTTCTGTCTGAGGGCCTGGAACACAAAATGGTGGCCACCTGTGACATCATCAGAACCCACTGGAACCTACTAGAACCTTCTGCAACATTCTGGAACCCTGTGACAGTTGGAGGCGGTTTGGAATGTTGGGAAGCTAAGCTGGAGTTGACAGTTGGAGTTGGCAGTTGGCACCTGACTGGTGAAGAGAGAGCAGCAGAAACCTGAAGGAGGAAGGAGTGAGGCAGCAGGGGTGGAAACTTGTGCCTGGAGTGGGGTCCATAAACCCACCCTTGATACTAGTCCCTACTGACTGAGCCCAGCCTGGAGCCCTGTGTGGGAGAAAGCAAGAAAAACCATCTTAAGGACCTGGACAGCAGGAACAGGCCTTAAAAGTAAAGAACAGCAAGTACCTGACCTGGTTACTGGTAACTACCTGAAGTCCGACGTCGAGAAGCCTAAAGACCTGGAGCCCGAGGTGGAGAAGCGGCGCTGACTGGAAAGCAGACGTCGTACCCGGAGCCGCCAGAGGTCGAGAGAGGGCGCCGACGGAGGTCGTGGAGAGTACCAGAGGTCGAGGAGGAAGTCACCCGAGGTCGAGTGTGCGGCGTCGACGGGGGAGTGAAGTCCGCCCTCCGGAGTCGCAGGAGACCGAGGTGAAGCGTGCCGGAGGTCGGGAGTGGAGATCGCACTCCGGAGTCGCCGGAACCTGAAGAGAATCGTGCCGGAGGTCGGGAGTGGAGGTCGCACTCCGGAGTCGCCGGAACCTGAAGGAAGGAGCACCGGAGGTCTGGAGTGGAGATCGCACTCCGGAGCCGCCGGAAGTCGACATCGAGCCAAGGCCGCCCGACGTCATCGAACCGGAGCCGCCCGAAGTCGACATCGAGCCAACACTGCCCGACGTCATTGAACCGGAGCCGACATCGAACCGAGGCCGCCGACATCGAACCGGAACCGCATACCGGCGACGACAAGAACTGTCATTGAGCCGAGGCCGCCGACATCGAACCGGAATCGCCTCACGGCGTCGACACGACTCCAGCGGCGTCGGAACTTCATAAAAAGGGCAGTAAGTGGAATAGAGGGCGCCTAAGGCCCTGTGAAGCCCTAAGAGACCAACCTAGGGGCTAGAGAGGTGCTGGAACCAGCTTGATTGTGCCAGGGGTGAGCTGAGACTAATACAGAGGGGTTGTGTAGTGTGGGAGAGCCAGATCTCTAGATTCCCCCTTGATCTACCTCAGTTTAGGCCTCAGCCTGGTCCAAGCCAGGGAGTATACCCCTCAGGCCATCCACCTAACCACAAGCTGTGACTGGGCCAAATCAGCCCATAGTATTTTAAATGTGATCTGATTTTACAAATGTCATTGTTGGCTGATATTATTTATTGAGGGTACTGTATTTATTGTATTTATCTAAGTTATTCCTGTGATGTATTTATTGTCCTGAGCTAACTTATTCCTGCACAGTATTTATTGCCTCACAGTATTTATTTGACCTGATCGTATTTATTGCACCTGTAAAGTGTTATTATTTATTTGACCTGCACTTTTTAAGGAAAAGCCTTGTGTACTGTGATTGTATTAATATTTATTTAATCAGCAACTAAGAGAAAAGAAGATAAAGAGATATATTTTCAATATAATTTTTAAGGTGTAGTGTCGTTTTTGGAACGGATGCACGCATGGTTATTGTGTGGGTATGACGTATGCTTAACACGGTGCCTTCCCTGACCACTCGAGCCAAGCTACCACAGTATGTCTGGAAGACCCACCACCACCCTTCCGGTGTGGGAGTGTGGGGATTTCTAACACCAGACATATGAGGGGTGGGTGCAGAGGACTCCCAGCAGTGCCCAGACATATGAGGGGTGGGTGCCTATCACTCCCAGCAGTGCCCAGACATATGAGGGGTGGGTGCCTATCACTCCCAGCAGTGCCCAGACATATGAGGGGTGGGTGCAGAGGACTCCCAGCAGTGCCCAGACATATGAGGGGTGGGTGCCTATCACTCCCAGCAGTGCCCAGACATATGAGGGGTGGGTGCAGAGGACTCCCAGCAGTGCCCAGACATATGAGGGGTGCGTGCCTATCACTCTCAGCAGTGCCCAGACATATGAGGGGTGGGTGCAGAGGACTCCCACCAGTGGACAGAGACATGGGGGTGGGTGCAGAGGACTCCCAGCAGTGGACAGAGACATGGGGGTGGGTGCAGAGGACTCCCAGCAGTGGACAGAGACATGGGGGTGGGTGCAGAGGACTCACAGCAGTGGACAGGGACATGTGAGGGGTGGGTGCCCATCACTCCCAGCAGTGGACAGAGACATGGGGGTGGGTGCAGAGGACTCCCAGCAGTGGACAGAGACATGGGGGTGGGTGCAGAGGAATACCACCAGTGGACAGGGACATGTGAGGGGTGGGTGCCCATCACTCCCAGCAGTGGACAGATACATGGGGTGTGTGCAGAGGACTCCCAGCAGTGGACAGAGACATGGGGGTGGGTGCAGAGGACTCCCAGCAGTGGACAGAGACATGGGGGGGGGTGTACATCATTATCAGATGACCACAGCTTCATGGGTGAATGTGCGTGTCCCTAACTTAGGACAATGATGATAGTGCCATAACAACACATCACTGAGAGCAGTGTCCCACTCCCAGGAGGAAGGATGTCTTTCTCCCACTGCATGACACACCACATGTGGGTGTGAGGACAAATAACACATGCATACCCACCCCTGGCAGATGCAGCACAATACACACACTGAGATCATGCCACAAGACTTTATAGTCATGTCACTGCCTAATAAACTAAGAGAGCCAAAGAGAACACACACTGTCACGCACATCCCAGGACTGATAGGAATGTTCAGGTGCTGGGCTAGCCACCAAGATGTTGTCTGTCATGGAAGGAATAGGGTGGAGTTCCCACAGATACAATGCCCACAATTGTGAGTCAGGTGTTCAAATACCCAGCAGAACAAGTACCATATGTGTACTAGGCTGGGATTACACACATGCATTGTGCGGAAAAGGGACAATTTATCCATGAAGGCATGGCAAAATACTCTATACACAAGTACAGTGAGTACCAAGGATGGCACAGACGATGCAGCCGGACACATTGCTGAGCAGGCATGGCCAGAGTTGAAGGGATCCATCACCAACAAAGGACATGTAGACACAGGGCAACACAACAATTGTGTAACTCTCTGCAGGGGAGATGTCAGGTGCCACAGAGGAAGGAACACTCCTTGGGACAATGTCTCCAAACACAAAGAGCATACACGACAAAGAATCTTTGCAGAGACCTTGTGATGGCACGCAGATACCAGATTCCACCCCATGAGCAGCAGACTACAACATTTCCCTGAAACATAACACATGCCCACAACCCCAACTCCTGTAGCATCAGCATCAGCATCAGCATCAACATCAATACCTGAAATGCAAGACTTTTCAAACGAAAAAGAAAATGCTTTATTCAGGATGAAAATAATAATGTGTAAACAAGACTATTTACAAAGGCCAATGGCCAGTCCATATCATCAGCCCTTGGTGGGGGACACATGGCCATGCGTCTCCCCTAGCTTGCGTGCACATCACAAGACTGTGTCGTCGACTGGGGGGGGGGCATCATGTGGGGAAGGACCAGGCACCACAGGGACAGGACAAGAAGGGTAGGTGTGGTGGGTGCAGGGACGGACGACTCCACCACAGGGGGTGGTGCAGCGCCAAAGGTGGAGGCGAGCTCGGCGCTGCACACTTCTGCCAGTTCTTCAAGCGTCTCCCCTGCACCCGGAGACACAACAGGCCCCAAGGAGGGGGGGGGGATCAGAGGGATGGGTTGCAGCGCCACTGGGGGAGGTGGTGGACAGGCTGGGGGACTTAACTCCCCTACCCCTGGAGTGCCTTGACCATTTGCGTCCAGGTGAACTAGTGGGGCTGAGGCCCAGCCCAGCAAAGTAGGCCTCCTTCTCCGAATCTGGGGCAGGGGAGCCAAGGGGAGTGACATCGGAGGGACTGGGGAGTGAGTCATGTGGACGAGGACTGTGGCTGCGTGCCTGCCTGTGTGCCCCAGACCCAGTGGGTGTGCCTGCTTCCCCCTGAGTGTGCGTGTCAGGAGGTGTGCGCTTGCCCTTACGTGGTGGTGTGCTGCTTCTGTCTGGTGGGGTGCGTGTGTGTGGATGTCTTGGTGTGCTTGGGACAGGCATGGGTGTGGGACTTGTGGATGGGGCAGGGGTAGGGGGGATGCAGCGCTGCAGGTGACTCGCTACTGCCGTCAGTGACGAGTCCAGGGACCTCAGCAACATCCATTGGTCAGACATCGCTGATGACATGCCCTCCATGTACGACACCATCTGGGTCAGCAGTCTGGTGTGGCCATGGAGGACAGTCAGGATCGATGTCTGTCCAACTTGCAACTGCCGCTAAATGTCCACAGACTCTGCAGTGAGGGCAGCAGGGGGGACAGGGGCAGGGGGTGCGGTGCCTGGCACGAAGGAGACACGGTGTGGCCTAGCATGGACAGAAGGGACCCGAGCAAGAGGGAGGGCGGTGATGGGAATGGAGGGGGCGGCAAGAGATGTACAGCTGCTTTCAGCTGTGGGAGCAGCCTCCGCCCCCTCTGGGAGCTCAGCCTCGGACCCGTCTGCCTCGTAGTCTGTGTTGGTACTGAGCAGGTCCTCCGCCTCACTCCCCTCGCCCTCCGTGCCACTAGATTCCACCGACTCCTCAGCAGTGGTGGCACCACTGCTCGATCCCTCCTCCACGTCCGTGCCGGTGTCTCCCTCGGTGTCCTCCGATGATGCTGTGGGCAAGGTGAAGAGACAGGAAAAAATCAGTCACCTGTATACATCTGACACATGAGTCCAAACAAAATAGGCAACAGTGCATATCAGGAAAGGCATCATGAGTAACATCTAGGATACTCCCCACATATGTAAGCCCTGCACTCCCCAGTTGGTTGACCCACCATGCCACTTGGAAACAATGAAAATTAGGACACAACAGCAAATAACTTGAAATCACAAGATCATGAAAAGCTAGTGTCTGGGATCAGTTGAGCACAGCAAGACTATGACGGCATGCCACCTCTTGTTCACTGTGAAACAAACAGTATTGTCGCACCCAAGGCCAAATACCACATGCCAATGCAGAAGGTGTCCCCACACTCAGAGACCTGTGAGTAGTTTTGACACCCCAAAGAAATACATTGTGACTCCTGAAGAATCACAACCCTTTACACAATGGACATGTCTAGCATGTGTGAATGTGGCACTCTGTGAACACAACACACATGTGTCTGTATAGCAGAAGTCACACAAGGAGGTGCACACCAAACTACATGTACACAGTCATTGTCTGAGCTGCCAGACTCATTCAAATCAGCCACTGTTAGGCAGAAATGGCGTATCAGTAAGTACATATACATGGCACCAGGGTGGTCTGGATGACTTGACACTCGTAAGTTGGTATCAGCAACAACCAAGGACTAACCCAAATGCTAGCACACTGTGGGAACATGTATATGTATGAACTCCAAACAAGTTTTGTTCAAACTGTGCCTTACTTTAAAATGTGCCAGCGTGTCCCTGGAAAGTGTAAAGGTGGTGTCTTGTGCACTTCCTTGGGAGACATCTGTCATGCAGGCACATCATTGTCCTTCACGACCAAACAACAAGGTCAAGCATATGAAACATTGAGACATGTTGACAGGTGTAGTGAGGGCCAATGGACATTTTCTCTGAGTAACAATTTGAATAATGTCATTTGTCACATGGCTATCCGTCACCTGATCACACAGTTGGCTACACATATGACCTACTGACTGTCATCTGGAGTGGCACACATGTCCACACCCAGGACAATGCGTAAGCTAATGGGCCTGCAATTGTTTAGCAAAAAAGCCTAGCTGTACTGTGGGTTCCCCCTCATGGCAAGCCAGAATGTACCCACAGATGTCAGCACACAAAGTCACAACTGTGTAGCATCTGAACCACACACAGGTGGCAAAAATGTACAAGCAGGATACATGATTGTCAAAAACTGACACAGGCAATGAAGCACGAACATTAAGCACTGGCCAACATCACGGGGGCACTGCACGATGACTTTCTGTACTGCGAATCATCACACACAAGTCAGAACTGGCAATGAAACATCAGGGTTGAACATGTACGCCCCTCCCGCACACACCCACCCATACCTGAGTCAATGTGACTGATACCGATCAAGAAGTGACACCTCTTATTCAGGGTTACAATAACTGTGCTTGAAAACTAGTTTCATTAACACAACATCACCTTGTAAGGCAGCCAAAACATATTGGTCACAAACAAAAATCAACAGATTGTTGTGAATAGCCACACAGGCACTGCCCAGTGTGAGTATGCACAAGGAAACTGGTGTATCCCTGTCCAATGGGCAAATGTATCACACATGTGAAAACTACTACCTAGGCCAGGGAACAATGCCACAGAGGCAGAGCCATGATGAACCCACAGTGAATGTGCACAGTGTTGGATGACACACATGAGTAGGAGGGCAGGCTGTGTCAGGGAACTGTAGTGTGCACACTGCTCCATGGTCCTGGAATGAGCTGACTGTTACAGGAGCAACAGTCCCGGCACTATGCATATATCCCACTCATGCACATCATGTCTGAGGTCACAACATTGGTAATGCATGCTGCAAGTCTGTTCATTTGAACCCTCACACTCCTATGTTGGGACTCAGCATCATTGCCAACAATTATGCACCCCCAAATGACTGAACAGGACAGGGCACTGGCAGACCACCCCCACACATGATGCTGAAAGCAGTGTGCACCTTGATAAACTGGCAGCCTAGATGACCATGTGCAATAGTGATAACACACAGACCAGGTAACACATGTCGAGGAGGGGAAGGGAGGGAGAACAGCACAGGTTGACTTTGGGGTACAGGATATGCACTGCACATATATAGCCTGGCAGTGTATCCGGCGACTGAGCAGCTCCAAAAGCTGGCGACACACAACAAACACACATGTACCTATCCCCTTCCTGCTGCTGTAACTCCTGTATCCGCCTATCCAGGTCAGGGAAGACCACCGCCAGGACACGCCGCATCTGGTGGGCCAGGCGCCGGTGCCCGCCATGCTTGCGAGGAGGTGAGTCCTTCAGCATGACCCAGGCGATCCTCCGGGTCCAGCACCGGATGTCCTGCCATCTGCCAGGCGCCGACTGCGACCTTCCACCGATTGCACGGCCTTGACGGCATCCTTCCAGATCTTCCCCTTGTGGTAGGGGGATACCTGTGTGGATGACAAAATGTAACAACATCACTACACCTGCACCATGTCACACACATTTGAACATCTTAGATTTGTTGAACAGGGCATAGTATGCTGGCAAGTAATAGCACCTTAGTCATAGGGACTTTTTCCACTGGGGACGCACCAATGCACTACATGGCATAGTAAGTACACAGGTGGCATGAGGGGTGCGAAACAATCCCTGATCATGGCACACACTGTGCATCCCAAGCAACACAAGGCTGATGGACAGCACCGCAAAGCAGTCACATACCCCAGGCCACTGACGAAACCTCAGCAGAGTACACAGACACACACAGGCACACATCAATCACCTGCCATTGGCAACAGCGGATGCAAACCTCACTCTGCACATGTGCCACATGTGCCACTTGCCAGGGGGGGTTCACAGGTGTGGGGCTAGCTCAGCAAGTCAGACACACAGCACGGCTTATTTCACACATCAGATGGATTGAGCAGTTGCCTCCTCCATGCAGCTGTGGTGCAACACTCCACATAGACACTCACCCACATGACAAGAAACATTCACACACATCAATGTCCAGGGGGCGTACACATCATTTGGACACTCTCACCACAGCTCCACTCAATCTCACACACATCTGTGGGTGCAGTCACCTGTCACACCGGGGTGACCACTGAATCACCGCAGGACAATAGAACAAGAATGCCCAAGAGGATTAGGCTGGCGGAATGTGCCATGCACTATGCAGTGAATGTCACAGTAAGCACAATGCAAGTGAGGAGTGCACACATGAACTACATCAAGCCCTGCATGAGAGACATAAGCCATCCCCCCCCCGGGACCCACTCCAACCAACATTGCATGTCTGTCACACCTTGCCACAATGCCAGAAATGACAGACACAATAAAGGTGCACAGGCAAAGGTAGTGGAGTCAGCACTCACCTGCTCCCCTGGTCGACCATACAGCATGGGGTACCGTGGGAGGATCACATCCAGCAGGGCCTCGTTCTACTCCTGGGTAAAAGGCTGGGCCCTCTCCACAGTCCTTGACATGGTGCCAGAGGGAGACAATACAGCAGCAGTGGTATCGACTGACATGTTGTACAGGCAAGTGCCCTCTCATGGGTTCTGCCTGCCTTATATCTGCCTTGCTGGCCTATTTCATTTACAGGAGTACAGAGTGATTGGTCAGACTCATTTGCATCCTACGTTTCCTCCAATCCCTTTAAACATACACCAGTGACAGCCTTTGCATCTTTCGATTTTGCAGCATCATGTCAAGTCAACAACCACTTTGCAACAATGTAAAATGTGTCCAACTGCTTTTTCCAGACCACATGATGTAAAATTTTGAACTTGAAACTCGGTATCCATGACAACCAGCATGCATTTAGACCCTAATACTTGTCCCTCATGTGTCCCCATTGTAATTCTTAAATCCCCACAAGGTACGGCGCGTTTCACACGTACCCCTAGGGCACCATCACTACAGTGATACGGCACGTACTCACGCGTGTACGGGCCCTACACACGTGAGTACGTGCCTATCACTATAGTCATGTTACTGTAGGTCTGAGTGATACGGCACGTACAAACGCGTGTACGGGCCGTACACGCGTGAGTACGTGCCTATCACTATAGTTGGGGATACCGTAGGGCCTAGTGATACGGCACGTACTCACACGTGTACGGTCTGTACACGCGTGAGTACGTGCCTATCACTATAGTCGTGTTACTGTAGGTCCGAGTGATACGGCACGTACTCACGTGTGCACGGTCCGTACACGCGTGAGTACGTGCCTATCACTATAGTCATGTTACTGTAGGTCAGAGTGATACGGCACATACACACGCGTGTACGGGCCGTACACGCGTGAGTACATGCCTATCACTATAGTTGGGGGTACCGTAGGGCCTAGTGATACAGCACGTACTCACGCGTGTACGGGCCGTACACGCGTGAGTACGTGCCGTATCACTCGGACCTACAGTAACACAACTATAGTGATAGGCACGTACTCACGCATGTACGGCAGGTACTCATGCGTGAGTACGGGCCCTACACACGCCCTCAGAGTGTGTGTACTGCGTTTCACTGCTTACAGTGGTGATAGGAGGCGCACACGAAAGGAATGGAGGTGTCAGACTCGCACAAGGCTGTACATCAAGTCATTGTCAGTGCAGTCCTTCATGTGCAGGGCCTAGGTGTGTCAGGCAGTGATGTGGCACATGTCTCCTCATGTTGTGGCACAATAGATGTGTGATGAGCTGTTTAAACATGTCATGTGTGATGGGGCACTACGTGGCACACTTCCCCTTCACCCTTTGCACATGTGTGCATGTACGAGACACGTGTCAATCACTGCATCACTGGTATGGCACAGTCAGCAACACCCGCAACTGTCCCCTGATGCCAGGTACACGGATAATTACACCTGACATGTGACTCCCAGCGTGCCACGATGTGACTATGTCATGTGTGTGTCATGTGTTCCCATGAGCTTTCCGCTGGTGTTCTCCATCTGCTGTTGCAGCATCCAACATGTGTCTGTGTGCATATGTGCATGACACACATATACGCACACCATGCCACATGTGGACTCACACGTTACATGTGTCATGATGGTTCGAAGATGACTTCCTGACATGAGGCAATATCTGCGTTCTCTCAATGTCTGTGTCATCAGTTTTTGACATGGACCCCTTAATGGAAATGTGTGTTATCTGTCCATTTCCAGATGACATGTGTCCCATCAGCTGTCTGTATGAGATGACATCCTTCAAATGCTGATATGTGGATGTCTGTCACTCATGTAATGTGTCTGGCTTGTCACTTACACTGGCCCACAGCTATTGTAATGGCATGTCACGTCAACATTGCCATGCAACTATTGTGGCTGGCTCTTCGTAGGCGTATCACCTGGCTGGCCCATGTGTCCTGGATGTATTGCACAGCACAGACTCTGTATTAAGCAGATGTGTATTAGCTGTTGACCATGTGCTCACCTCAGTGACATTGGTGTGGTAATGTACTCACTCTTCTTTATTCCTTCCAAATCTCTGCAGGGCACCGCCTCTCCCCAGACGAATGCCAGACCTGGATGCCATGCATGAACATGACTGCATACGCAGATACCGCTTCTCGCAAGAGTTGATAGAGGACTTGACCCGCCGGCTTGCACCACACCTCCAACCACAACACAGGTATCCTACAGCTCTGACCCCCAAGGTGAAGGTGATGGCAGCCCTACATTTGTTTGCCACCGGCACGTTTCAATTGACCATAGCTGATGTCGGTGGCATGTCCCAGACAATGTTCAGCCGTGTCCTGCATGATGTTATAGAAGCCATGTTGGTGCACCTGGATGAATTCATCCATTTTCCCACTCGTGAGCAGTTGACAGGTATCAAGGGTGAGTTCTATGCCCTGGGAGGGATGCCTCATGTCATTGGGGCCATTGATGGGACACATGAGGCTTTGGTGCCACCACAGGAACAGGAGGTAGCCTATAGAAACAGAAAACATTACCACTCCATTAATGCCCTGGTGGTGTGTCTTGCTAACATGCTGATTTCCCATGTCTGTGCACGTTTTCCAGGGTCCGCACATGATGCATACATCATGAGGCGTAGCAGGGTGCCAGAAATGATGCTGCAGCTGCACGCGGAATGAGCATGTCTTGTTGGTGGGTATACTCTGTTAGTCCTGTGTTCAGCGCTATCTTTGTATCTTACGGCATCTCCTGACCCACTTCTTCACATGATGTTTCCATGTAGGGGACTCTGGCTATCCCAACATGCCATGGCTGATGACGCCTCTCCGCAACCCCAAAACAGCCGCAGAACACCGGTACAATGACACCCATGGGCAGACGAGGCGCGTGATTGAGAGGACGTTTGGACTCCTGAAGAGCAGATTCCGGTGCCTCCACAAGACCGGCGGCACCCTCCCATATGCCCCAGTGAAGGTCTGCAAAATCTTCATTGCGTGCTGCATCCTGCACAACATGGCAGTGGAGAAGGCCGTGCCACTCATCCTTGATCCGGATGAGCAGGATCATCCACCCGCGGAGGATGAAGGGCTCGGGCACGGGGCAAGTGAGGATGAGGATGAGGATGAGGACATCCGGAGTCAGCTTATCCGCAACTTCTTCTCATGATGGTGAGTCCCTGTGTCTGAGTGTGTACGCTTTGAGCCTTGTGTGGCATGTGTTGCAATGTGTGTGTTGAGCTGACTGTGTGCTAAGTGACTTGGAGGTGTGTTCTGATGTGTCATTCAAGTGATGATGTCATTCCACACATATTAGCTGGGACAATAAATGTATTAAGGGCATGGTGACAACATCATTCCTGTAGAGTACATGTACATGTCTGAGGATTACTAGCTCTTCGCTGACTTGTTGTGTGTCTGTCCTCCACAGGTTCTTGTGACTGTCGTCTGCTCATGTCATCATTGACCTCCTGCTATTCCTCATGAGTATTGCAACGTGTGCTGGATCAGAGTTACATGCACAGACATGGTGAAAAGTCATTTGGGGTAAGGAGTGCAGCAAGGCATTTTGTGGGTGGTACGTGGTGTTTGTGATATGTGGGGACTGCTCCTGTGCATGTTGTGTTACCATGCATACATGTCGACTCACCATGGGCCACATGACGTGTTACATGGCTCCCATGAATTGATGGTCACCCTTCCTGACAGTCATCTGTAATGGTTTGTGGATTCTGATGAAGGCATGAATGTGTGTGTAACGTTCCTCAGGAACATATGGGATGCTAATGGTGGACATAGTGTGGGACATCCCCATATGAGGCTCAATGGGGAATTGTAGACTCTCCGTGTGCAGCAAGGGGTGTTAGGCTCAACCCCTTCACTTGTGTGCCAGCTCAGTAGGATTTACACATCTGTGTGTTGAAGGGGGTGTCCAGTGTAGGTCACACATGGTCAGCCAAATGACCTGTGAGTCTGTTCCAATTGATGCATTTCCCTTAGTGTGAGGCTGAGTAATAAAGGTGTTCGTCACACTCCAAGGTGCCTCATCTCTGTCAATGCAGGTCTCTTGCCACTTTGCATGCGGCATATCTGGCATAGTTGTGGAAGATTATGCATAGGAGTCCATGTGTAGTTTAGCAATATGCATGCAGTTGCTCATGGGTTAGGCTCCCTATTGGGCATGAAGTACATGGTTGTGTATGTTTTTTGGCATGTTGGTCCACACAATGGGCCATCAACAGCTGCTGAGGGTGTGTCTTCTGTGCGCAGGTCGGCCTTCAGTTTCCTGATCCGGTGTCATGCTTCTTTGGTGATTGTGCATGCATTGTCTCTGGGTGTGCCATGTGACACTGGACACTCCTTACTTTACACACGCGCCTGTTGCAGTTGTCCTTCTGACATCCTAGTCTATGTGTGCAAATTCTGTCATTTTGCAAGGAGATGCCGCCTGCTGCTGCGGCCCCTGCAGCAAGGGCCCACAGAGTATCCAGATTTGGCAACACACACGCCTCCAAGATGCTCCTCACTTCCTTCCTCCACCCATTCATTTGGCTGTCCTCAGCTTTTCTATGCCACTGTTGCCGCCACGCGGTGCCAAAGGCTGGACCATCAGCACATGCAAGGTGCACATTGCACCACCATCCTGTCCTTGCATAACCCACATCACACTACAGTCTGATGTATCAGCCACACTCCGAGCTATGTCCATCCGCACATCTAACGCCTGCTGTCAGACATACCCTGGGCACACACACAACACCTTTGCATGCTGAGTGTGCAACTCCAACTGCCTACACTGCGCTGCCCCGCCTTCCAGGCCCTGTCACACCAACCAGGTCACGTCCCTAATACTCCCCACAGGCTCTGTAGCCCAGCAAGGGCATGGGAGTGGGACTCAAGGCTTCAGCATGTAGTATGCTGTCATCGTCTGTGACATGGCACAGGTATCATCTCAGCATGTCAATCTCCAGAGTGTCCAGGACCCCCCTCACATGCACACAGCACCTCATCATCAGCTCGTATGCCATTTACAGCCAGGTGCTCCTCACCCTCAACAAAGACACAGACATTGGCAGTTCCATCATTCAAGTATGCATGAGATCCATTGATGAATGGCTGAACACGAGCCACCTGAAGCTGGACTTGTACAGGACTGAGGTGATCATGTGAGGATTGTCCCCTTCCAGCTGGGTCAAGTGCCTGTGTCCCACCCGCAAGAGCCCTGCACAAGCACCCAGTGGCCACACACACAAGATGGTGTGCATCATGTTTGGCTCGCTCACATATGCCATGCTAGTCCACACCATCTGTACCTCATGCTGCAATGCCCTCTGCATTATTCACATGATCCACAGATAGATCCACTCCAAGAAAAGACAGACCATCCCCCAGGTCCATGACAACATCCGTTTCAAATACTGCCCTGCCCTCTACGGAGCAAGTACATCCAAACTCCCAGGAAACTGGTCCACTTCCAGGGTGCATCTGCACATCTCAGATTCAACACCCTGCGCCCCAGCCACCTCACCGTCCACCATAGATAGCTGCAATGGATCACTGTCTGCTGCAGGATGACCTCCACACTCCCCACCCACACTCAGGACGCAGTCCACAACCCCGACCCCAAACCACCCTTGTACGTCTGTCATCCTAGATCCTGTTTGGCCATCTCCGTGCATCCAACCTTGCCCTGGCCACCGTTCTTCACATCCACCGTACTCCAGCATGCAGGACATTGTTCTCCCACCTGGCCACACATACCTGGGACTCCCTCCCCGGGAACCTCCACATGAGCCATGTCCTCTCCCAAATAGGTCTGTCCGCACAGTTTAGCAAGACCCCCCTCAGCAGCCGGAGGCCATCACAGGTGAGTGTTGTGCTCCATGCCTACATTGAATGATACCTAGTGACCCATGTGTGTCCTGTACCAGACTCTGATCCCAGGGTATGGATGGCTGGAGTTAGTTCAACACTCAGGCATAGTTTGACATTTCCACACACATATGTCATTGAATAATGCAAAATGACAGGAACGTCTCATGTCCAAAGTGATATATTTATTTGCGGTGGGGTAAGTGGTTTGGTAGATGCAATTAGGTGCTCTACCGGGGGAATAAAATCCAAAGTTCACAGGGGGAGATGGTATCCTTGGCATTGGAAGTCATCAAAGTCCAGGGCACAGTGTTGGTCATCATTGGTCAGACTGTGACCAGCAGGTCCATGTGGCAGAGAATGTCATTGGATGAGGTGCTGCTGTTGCGCCAGAGGGCCAGGTGCCAGGCCAGGTGACCTGGGAGATGTGGATGGTCCGCTGACTCTCATGGTCTTTTCCATGGACGACCCACCTTCCTCTGGGGACCCTCAGATGCAGGCCTTGACGATGCTGGGGACGCTCCGTCAGACGAATCCTCCTCCTCCTCCTCCCTCCCTGTGTCTGGTGCTGGTCTACGCCTGGTGGCACAGGGAGGGTTGCCGATGCTTTGGGCGATCTGACGGAGTGATTGGCTCACGTCCCTGTGCACCGCCAGGAGCTCAGCCAGTCTTGCCTCCATCCGTCCTTGGTGTTGTTGATGACTGGCATGATGCTCGACCTGCAGGTTCTTAATCTCATCGACGGTCCCCTGCATCTCGGAGAGTCTGGACACGACCTGGTTGATGCCTCTGGTGTCATGCCGGTATGAGTCTAGGATGTTGCGTATGTGTGACATACCGGTGTCCTGAGCTGGCTGGTCAGGTTCGCGCCTCCGCCTGCCTCCACTCCCACCACCCCTGCCCACTTGAGCCTGGCCTGCCCTTGTGGGCACATCGGGTCTACGGGACCCCTGAGGGATGGCATTTGCAGGGTTGCCTGCCTCCTCCTGGGTGCCCGGAGAACCTTGTCCCTCCTGGTCAGACTGGCTCTGTTGTTCAGTGCGAGCAGGGCTCCTGGGTGTGTCCTGGGAGTGGCAGGAATGGGGGTGGTGGTTGGCACAGATGTACCTGACGCAGGTGCTGCAGGGGCTTGGGCACCAGAGGGTCCAGGTTGGTCGGGGTCAACCACAGAGTGGTGAGAGTCGTCGCTGCCGGTGGGATCATCTTCAAGCTGAGCCTGGGACTGTGAATCTTCCCCCCCAGTGTTGGGAGGAGATCGTCGACGTTGCCCTGTGTGTGAGAGAGAGACAATGTTAATGGTGTTTCATGCGACATCTATGTTTCATACATATTCAAGTTGACACAGTTCCTCCAGGTAGTTGGATGTGCCAAGCATTCCTCTCAATGTCCACTTGGGGATGGGTATGTTGCGGGGGACAGATTGGGATGTTCTCCTGAGTGTTTGACCTGTATATTGTTGGCTCTGATGCTTATTTGGCTCTGGATTGGTCTTGTTGTGTCACATGTCCATTGTGGGAGTGTGCAAATCCGTTGCCTGCCCCGGGGGTGTGTGCTTGTGTTAGGGGGGGGTTGTGACCGGGCATGCTGTTGTGTGTAGTGAGTTGTCATTGGGTCTCCCAGGTGATGTGTGTGTCCCCTCATGGTGCATGCTGGCATGACAGTGAGTGTGAGTTCCTGTGCTAGATACCTGTGCTTGTGGAGTTGGTGTTTGAGTGTACAGTGGTCCCAGGAGGGCCTTGTGCTGCATACAGCAGGGCCAAGTGTCAGCTACCTTGTCAGTACTTTGCCAGTCCCTGTGCATTGTGCATGGGTATGTACCTATGCCATATGGGCTGAGGGCATTGGTGTCTGGGTCTCATTTTCACAATGTGTTGTGTGGGGCCCACCCTCCCAGCCTCCCGGACATCCAGTCTTGTGTTTGTGGTTGTTGTAGCCTTGGACATGGCCTTGCCTTGATTTGTGAAGGGTGCATGGAGACATTAGTGGCATGAGCGTGGTTTTTGAGTGTGGTTGTGTGCGGTGAGTGCTTGGGGGAAGTTGCGTGCATTTGGTGTATATGTGGTGTGGACCCCATTGCCCCCATGTTACGTAAGTTGTTTGTGTACTCACCAGGCTCTGCAACTCCTTCCACTCCATGTACTCCCACCGGCGGTAGCAGGGCCATCACCTTCTCCTCCTAGGGATGGTAGTGTACGGGTCTGCGGGCGGCCCACCTCCAGTGATGTTACTCTGGGCATACTCTTCGTTCATTTTCCTCTTGACCACCCTGCGCAGATCGTACCACCTGGCTTGGCATTCATGCCTGGTCCTTCAGATGGGCGCAACAGCATTCACCTTATCTACAATCCTCTGCCACATGGCAGATTTTTCAGCTATGCTGGTCTGTCTGACCAATGTTCCAAACAGCTGTGGCTCGACTCTGATGACTTTGTTGACAAGGAGGTCCAGCTCTGCCGTTGTGAACTTTGGATTCTTGTCTGTGGGCATGGTGTGGGGTGTGGGTGTGGGTGTGGATGGTTGTGGGTGTGTGGGTGTGAATGTGACGGTGTGTGTGTGAATGTGAAGAGGGGGATGTTTGTGGAGGAGGTTGTGTGAAGGTGTGTGAGTGAAGGTGTAGTGGAGGTATGAGTAATGTGGAGTTGTTTCTCAGTGGAGTTGTTTCTCAGTGGGGTCTGGCAGCAGTTGGTCTGTTGCAAAGGCTCATGGGTTGTGTGTGGGGGCCCTTTTTATTGGTCCATTTTTGGGTGTGGCTGTGTTTGAATTTTGGTGGGTGTGTTATAAGAGGTGGTTGTGATTTGGGGCCTCTGTTTGCCTGTTTGGATGTGCCAGGTCAGTCACTGAGATGTATTTTATCATGTAGATGTGTTTTGTGGTGTTGTGCGAGTCGAATTGACCTTCCTTGTGTTGTTTTACAGTGTCCTGGTTCTGTAAGAGTCTTTTTTGCGTAGGTACGATCCGTACATACGCGATGCTGGGTGAGGGTGCTGGGGTACGGTGTTGGAGTGCGGCGCGTACATGCGGTGGGGGTTCGGTGTGTACACGTGCGGCCCTGGGGTAAGGCGCGTACATGCGGGGGTACGGCACGTACATGGGGGGGTAAGGCGCGTACATGGGGGGAGGGCGATAACATGGGGGGGAGGGCGCGTACATGCGGTTGGGGTACGGTGCAAACAGGTGCGGCCCTGGGGTACGGCGCGTCCATGTGGAGGTACGGCGCGTACATGGGGGGGTAAGGCGCGTACATGCGGTGGGGGTACGGTGCGTACACGTGCGGCCCTGGGGTATGGCGCGTACATGCGGAGGTACGGCGCGTACATGCGGGGGTGATGCGCGTACAGGGGGGGAAGGTGCATACATGGGGGTACGGCGCGTACAGGTGCAGGGCTGGGGTACAGTGCGGACAGGGGGGGTAAGGTGCGTACATGGGGGTATGGCACGTACATGGGGGTACGGCGCGTACAGTTGCAGGGCTGGGGTACAGTGCGGACAGGGTGGTGTACGGTGCTGACATATTTGGGGGTGGGGGGCTGTACGGCTCGTACACGGGCATAAGTTTACCCGTGTACATGTGTGCTACTGCGTTGGCTCCGTACGGGCCATTTTACGTGCGATTGTGTATTCGGATGGACGGTCGGGATCGTACTTGCACGCTCAGACTTGTGTTTTACGATTTGCACGTAACAATGTCCGGCTCACTCTCGTACACTTTTCCCGACGATATTCGGACGTGAAAACTTTCCGACGCACTCCCGTAGACTTTTCCCGACGCTATTCGTAGTTATTTTTCACGGACAAATCGTACTTGGCAGTTTGTACGGTACTTGAACGACTCGTACGTAAAAAAATATAGATACGGGTCGTACGCAAATTATTTTTAACGGATCGAAATCGGCACCTATATGTATTAGGTATGATTTTTAAACATTTTTAAATATTTTAAACTATGTTTCTCTTAATTATATGTATTATTTACTTTATTTTATATTATTTTTTTAACATTAAAAAAACCCGATATGTTTAACAACAATATTTTTGACATCAATATTTTTTCCTCGATATTTTTGTACTTACCATGATGTAGATAGGATGTCGATATTCTTGACTTCGATATTTTTGTCACAATATATTGTACCTCGATATTGTGGTTGTCGATATTTTGTCAGTAATTCAATGCAATATTAGGCATGGATTGCTCATGGAGCCAGGTTTCTGTGAGGAATACTATGTCAGGCTTATGGCCCACTAAAAATTCAAAGACATCTGAGTGATGTGGCGCCATGGAGAGGCAATTAAACCTGAAGAGGCGATGAGTTGCTTACTTGTTCCTTTCCAGGCACTGCAGCTGGTGGGAGGTGTCAGACTCATCACTCGTTGGGATATAACTACACTGATGACATCCCTTAGTACTAGCAAGAGGTCTAAACTTTCCCTGCAGCTTGGTGCTATTATCCGATAAGTATAGAATCTTACCTGGGAGTGTTGGAACAGGGTTCCTGGCCACTGGGCCCAGTTGGGTGCGAACGGGGAAGACAGGCTTGACTTTGGTATGCCAGTAGCGTTTCCGTTCTACGCCAGCCCTTAAATAGGGCATGCAGCTCATAAAAGGAGATTCTACGAAGGACTAGATCACTCAATAACACCACACCAGGAAGGCACTTTCAAAATGGCCACCTGAACTATCGACCACTACCAAAAACCAATGCAGCAAGATGCAGAAGAGCAAACAGATCTGTAAACACCACTTTACATTATTAAAACCACTTTAAAAATCAGTGCCCTGCCTAAACATGTACAAACTCCCCTAAAATGTGAGTGAAAATGTGACTCTTCTCTAGTTTAAAACTGCTGTGCGCCCGTGCAATGCCCTCCCTTAAATACGGCATGTAGCTCATAAATGGAGGATCCATGAGCGACTAGACAGCTCAAAAAGACCCCATCAGGACAGCAATTTCAAAATGGCCACCTGAACTGCCATTAGCCACCTAAAACAATTGCGATAAGTGTCAGGAGAGCAAACAGATCAGTAAACATCACTTTGCACCATTAAAACCACCTTAAAGCCCAGTTCCCATCCCAAACAGGTACAACTCCCCCCCCGAATGCACTTAAAAATTTCACTCTTCTGTAGTTTAAAAGCACCTGCACTGTCCTGCAATGCCTTCCCTTAAATAAGGCATGTAGCTCGTAAAAGGAGGATCCACAAGCGACTACACCACTCAAAAAGACCCCAACAGGATGGCACTTTCATAATGGCTGTCTGAACTGCCGACCGCTACCAAAAACAAAATGTGGTAAGAGGCAGGAGAGCAAATGGAACAGTAAATACCACTGTGCCTAATAAAACCACTTTAAAGATCATATAAGCAATATACCTGTGCCCTGATGTCATTACCATAATCTTTTGTTTTCATGCCCTCAGTTACCGAACATTCTGAACAAGTTACAGGTGACAGTGTGCCAAAATCTAATTTTAAACCTTATGATATTCAATAGTGTACTCTGCAGCATGGGGAAGTAAGCGGGCTGTGAGAAAGGTGGTTACATAGAGTATCCACCACAAAGAGTGTTATAGAAGGTAAGTACCTTGCTCTTCTGCTGGACACTTCTAACAGGTGAATCCTCACCTTTGAAATAGATATCACAGCAGTATCTCCCAAAGTTATGGAGTCTGAGCAGCGAACTTGGATAAGGAAAAGCAAACTTACCCTCCCATCAAACCTGATTGTCAGCACTTTCAAGAATTTGTACACATACACCCCTGTCATAGCTTGGCAGATGTCCAAAACCGGGCAGCCCCATCACCAATGTCAATGCTGAAGTGAGTACTGCAAATGCTGAAGGGGATGTACAGTCTTGGCCATGGGGGAATGCGGCGCAGGCTTTCTAGGGTTCTTTCTACACCAGTGCTTGCGGTCCTCCAAAAATAGCTCTCGTACCAGGGAAATAAAAGGTGGGTATAAAATGAATGGGAGGACCTAACTCCTTTGCACACACAAGGAGATGATGGACGGAGCGCTGAAACTTTTCAGACGCTCACCCCCGTCACAGATCTGGGTTGAATCCATCATCATTCTTTAGCTCACTTCGTCACCCCAGTTCAGACACAGCTATATGCAAATCAGTCTTGACCCTGTGCCTCATAGGAACAGTCCAGCCCGAACTGCCAAGCCATGTCTT
The DNA here is from genome assembly GCF_964204655.1 of Triturus cristatus. Taxonomy (NCBI): domain Eukaryota; kingdom Metazoa; phylum Chordata; class Amphibia; order Caudata; family Salamandridae; genus Triturus; species Triturus cristatus. The sequence continues at coordinate 502,726,845 of NC_140592.1, read as the reverse complement.
CCCTGAACCGGAAACAAGCATCCTGGGATGGGTTTCAGGCTAACAGCCCTCATCAGCCAGGCTAGCTTGAATCCAGTGGCAAAGTGAGCAAGGAACCCATGTCTGGGCATATCCTGCCAACTTAGGGCGAACAAACCAAACACAAGGAGATGATGGACGGAGCACTGAAACTTTTCAGACACTCACCCCCAGTCACAGATCTGGGTTGAATCCATCATCATTCTTTAGCTCACTTCGCCACCCCAGTTCAGACACATCTATATGGAAATCAGTCTTGACCCTGTGCCTCATGGGAACAGTCCAGCCCGAACTGCCAAGCCATGTCTTCCCTGGACAGGAAACAAGCATTCTGGGACCGGTTTTGGGTTAACAGCCCTCATCAGCCAGGCTAGCTTGAATCCAGTGGCAAAGTGAGCAAGGGTCCCATGTCTGGGCATACACTGCCAATTTAGGGCGACTAAAGCAAACACAAGGACATGATGGACAGAGCACTGAAACTTTTCAGACACTCACCTCCAGTCACAGATCTGGGTTGAATCCATCATCATTCTTTACCTCACTTTGCCACCCCAGTTCAGACACATCTATGTGCAAATCAGTCTTGACCCTGTGCCTCATGGGAACAGTCCAGCCCGAACTGCCAAGCCACGTCTTCCCTGGACCGGAAATAAGCATCCTGGGACCGGTTTTGGGCTAACAGCCCTCATCACCCAGGCTAGCTTGAATCCAGTGGCAAAGTGAGCAAGGGACCCACATCTGGGCATACCCTGCCAACTTAGGGCAAACAAAGCAAACACAAGGATATGATGGGCTAAGCGCTGAATCTTTTCAAACACTCACCCCCAGTCACAGATCTGGGTTGAATCCATCATCATTCTTTACCTCACTTTGCCACCCAGTTCAGACACATCTATGTGCAAATCAGTCTTGACCCTGTGCCTCATGGGAACAGTCCAGCCCGAACTGCCAAGCCACGTCTTCCCTGGACCGGAAACAAGCATCCTGGGACCGGTTTTGGGCTAACAGCCCTCATCAGCCAGGCTATCTTGAATCCAGTGGCAAAGTGAGCAAGGGACCCACATCTGGGCATACCCTGCCAACTTAGGGCAAACAAAGCAAACACAAGGTTATGATGGGCTAAGCGCTGAATCTTTTCAAACACTCACCCCCAGTCACAGATCTGGGTTGAATCCATCATCATCTTTCTTTAGCTCACTTCGCCACCCCAGTTCAGACACAGCTATATGCAAATCAGTCTTGACCCTGTGCCTCATGCAAACAGCCCAGCCCGAACTGCCAAGCCATGTCTTCCCTGGACCGGTAACAAGCATCCTGGGACCGGTTTCGGGCTAACAGCCCTCATCAGCCAGGCTATCTAGAATCCAGTCGCAAAGTGAGCAAGGGACCCACATCTGGGCATGCCCTTTCAACTTAGGGTGAACAAAGCAAACACAAGGAGATGATGGATGGAGCACTGAAACTTTTCAGACACTCACCCCCAGTCACAGATCAGGGTGGAATCCATCATCATTCTTTATATCACTTTGCCACCCCAGTTCAGACACATCTATATGCAAATCAGTCTTGACCCTGTGCCTCATGGGAACAGTCCAGCCCGAACTGCCAAGCCATGTCTTCCCTGGACCGGAAACAAGCATCCTGGGATGGGTTTCAGGCTAACAGCCCTCATCAGCCAGGCTAGCTTGAATCCAGTGGTAAAGTGAGCAAGGGACCCACGTCTGGGCATATCCTGCCAACTTAGGGCGAACAAACCAAACACAAGGAGATGATAGACGGAGCACTGAAACTTTTCAGACACTCACCCCCAGTCACAGATCTGGGTTGAATCCATCATCATTCTTTAGCTCACTTCGCCACCCCAGTTCAGACACATCTATATGGAAATCAGTCTTGACCCTGTGCCTCATGGGAACAGTTCAGCCCGAACTGCCAAGCCATATCTTCCCTGGACAGGAAACAAGCATTCTGGGACCGGTTTTGGGTTAACAGCCCTCATCAGCCAGGCTAGCTTGAATCCAGTGGCAAAGTGAGCAAGGGTCCCATGTCTGGGCATACACTGCCAATTTAGGGCGACTAAAGCAAACACAAGGACATGATGGACAGAGCACTGAAACTTTTCAGACACTCACCTCCAGTCACAGATCTGGGTTGAATCCATCATCATTCTTTACCTCACTTTGCCACCCCAGTTCAGACACATCTATTTGCAAATCAGTCTTGACCCTGTGCCTCATGGGAACAGTCCAGCCCGAACTGCCAAGCCACGTCTTCCCTGGACCGGAAACAAGCATCCTGGGACCGGTTTTGGGCTAACAGCCCTCATCAGCCAGGCTAGCTTGAATCCAGTGGCAAAGTGAGCAAGGGGCCCACATCTGGGCATACCCTGCCAACTTAGGGCAAACAAAGCCAACACAAGGATATGATGGGCTAAGCGCTGAATCTTTTCAAACACTCACCCCCAGTCACAGATCTGGGTTGGATCCATCATCATCTTTCTTTAGCTCACTTCGCCACCCCAGTTCAGACACAGCTATATGCAAATCAGTCTTGACCCTGTGCCTCATGGAAACAGCCCAGCCCGAACTGCCAAGCCATGTCTTCCCTGGACCGGTAACAAGCATCCTGGGACCGGTTTCGGGCTAACAGCCCTCATCAGCCAGGCTATCTAGAATCCAGTGGCAAAGTGAGCAAGGGACCCACATCTGGGCATGCCCTTTCAAATTAGGGTGAACAAAGCAAACACAAGGAGATGATGGATGGAGCACTGAAACTTTTCAGACACTCACCCCCAGTCACAGATCAGGATTGAATCCATCATCATTCTTTATATCACTTTGCCACCCCAGTTCAGACACAGCTATATGCAAATCAGTCTTGACAGTGTGCCTCATGGGAACAGTCCAGCCGGAACTGCCTAGCCATGTCTTCTCTGGACCAGAAACAAGCATCCTGGGACCGGTTTTGGGATAACAGCCCTCATCAGTCAGGCTAGCTTGAATCATCCAGTGTCAAAGTGAGCAAGGGACCCACGTCTGGGCATACCCTGCCAACTTAGGGCGAACAAAGCAAACACAAGGAAATGATGGACGGAGCGCTGAAACTTTTCAGACACTAACCCCCAGTCACAGATCTGGGTTGAATCCATCATCATTATTTAGCTCATTTCGCCATATATAAACCCTACTGGTCTGATATGATGGATTTTCATCTGTGGAAGAATTACCATATCCCCACTGGCCAATCTTGGGCCTTAGACAACAAATAGCGGCATGGGGACACTGCAACAGGGCAAGATGAGTTGGAGGATTTTTGCTCCTGCAGGAGTGAATGGCCTCATCTGCCACCATGAGCTGTGCCCCAAAAGGGCTGAGTTTGCTGTTGCATCAAATGGGATGTTTGGGGCTGCCGGTAAGCTAGGCCTCTGCAATAACCCCTAAACCTCCTGTACAGCTGGTGGAATTGTCTAACTCAAAGTTTAAGCTGTGTGCAACTGCCTTTGAGTCATTCATGCACAAAGTAGGCCTCCCATCTGAACAGCCTAGATTAATAGGAAGGAATGTCCATGCGGATTCTTAGAGATCGAAGGGGGATGGGAGCACACTGCTACCTCCCAGCACAGTTCGCCCCTTTGCATCCTGGTACATGCAGTTCAATTTAAATGCTTACTTGAAATTTTGCAGAGTGTCTCACCAAAGTTGGTGCAGGTTAGTACTGTTAATCTCTAGACACATGTGTTTCTGGATTCCATCCTTCTTCAGTAGAGATAAAACGAAATTCTTCTGGGGTTTGCTGAGAAAGCTGCCACAATCCTCTCAGGTCTCTGTACCTCTCCCTGGCGCACAGGTGCCTCCCATGAGCTCGTCAGCCCAGTGGCTCAAGGGAGCCCTTTTGAAACAGAAGGGGGATGGGAGCACACTGCTACCTCCCAGCACAGTTCGCCCCTTTGCATCCTGGTACATGCAGTTCAATTTAAATGCTTACTTGAAATTTTGCAGAGTGTCTCACCAAAGTTGGTGCAGGTTAGTACTGTTAATCTCTAGACACATGTGTTTCTGGATTCCATCCTTCTTCAGTAGAGATAAAACGAAATTCTTCTGGGGTTTGCTGAGAAAGCTGTCACAATCCTCTCAGGTCTCTGTACCTCTCCCTGGCGCACAGGTGCCTCCCATGAGCTCGTCAGCCCAGTGGCTCAAGGGAGCCTTTTTGAAACAGAAGGGGATGGGAGCACACTGCTACCTCCCAGCACAGTTCGCCCCTTTGCATCCTGGTACATGCAGTTCAATTTAGAGATCCCCTGAAAACCTGGTTGATCCCATCCTAGTATGCCTTCTAATGCATGTCCTGTTCAGTTAGTGGTGTCCAGATTTGCCTGCAGCAAGTATTTCGTTGCATCCTGTCCATCATGGATAGTTTGTGACTGTGATTTCTTAAGGTCCTCCTGTACGGCTAGTGCGATATTGTTGGCAATGTCCCATAAGCCATGGGTGAACCTGCCCAGAAATGGGGTGTGGGAAATTCGCTTGATAGAATTAGTGAAATTATGCAAAATTTCAGGAAAATAATGCAAAATTACACATAATTGTGTGAAAATCAAAATCGGCATTCTGTACTATATTTTTGATGCAAGAACATATTTTGTGATTAAAAAATGACAACAACAACCCTAGCGCTGCAAACAGCAGTTCCTCGCTTTCTCGTTGCTTGCATTGTTCCTGCTAATTTTTTTCCCGCGAATAGCGCACAATTATGTGAAGTGGCACATTAACACAATTTGCGGAATTTCGTTTAACAAGCAAGATTATGCCAGTGTTATCAAAATTTCAACTGGGCCTACCCAGAATGCACACCACAGCCAAGCTGGACAAGGAAAAATGTAACTTGCCAAAGGCATTGATATGCTTCTGCTCTCTATCTGGGGGGATTCAAAGGAAAAACAGTCAGATTAACTTTGCTTGTGGATGCCTGCACTCAGTGCTTTAAAGGGGAAAAAATAAGTGCAGGTACTCATCAAATTGAGCTAAGGGCGGGGCAAAGGGGCGGAGCTGTGGGCGGGACATAATTGTATAAAGACACTACTGCCAAGTAATCATTTTGCCCTTGAATTACACTTATCATTAGTCTCAAATTGCCTGCATGTGCAAATTACCTCTGCACATGTGGGCATGGCATATGTAGACAATTAATAACCTGTCTCCTACTATGCCCCTTTCAACTGTGTAAGCCGCCCATTGCATTTAAAGGGATATGTTAGTTACATCAGTTTCAGCACACACCAAAACACATGATAAGTGGTTAGCTCCTTACAAAAAATTAGATGAAGGCCAAGCAATGTGTTATGCTTTAGTTTCTGTGTTTTTTTATATTTGCAGCTTCAGTTCTTATTTATTTTATTCGGTACAGCATTCATACATTCTCTTGCCCATGAGCACGCACTCACACAGGCACAATAACAAGCAGACATTCATACACAAAACATTCCTCACTTTTTCTTTTAAATACCTTCACATGTCCTGATGCTCTCTCTGTCGCTTCCGCACTCACACACAAAAGCAGACATTCACTGGCACAAAAGGCTCATGATGACACCGGATTCTTATCTACCTTACCATCACCAAGAATCCTCTCAGGTCGCCAGGATCTTTTTATCTGCTAAATAGTGTAGAGGGGAGGAAATTCAATTCTTAGTACATAATCAACATAATCAAATCTTAACTCCAAAGGACCACTGACTCCAAATCTCAAATTTTAGAGATTTATTACAAAGCCAAAAATAAATGCACATACAAACACCTCAGCACGAGGTAATGGAAATAAATGGGCACTAGTACAAAGAATATTCTACGCAGGAGTCTCATCCGACTCAGAATAAGAATTGTCAGTTCCAATAGCATAAGGCAAGCGATGATCACTCCAATCTCTATGTTAGAAGTCATTTACCAAAAAAATAAATTCAGTTAGTCTATCCCTACTCTATCTCTAAGGTGACATCTCTACTTAGCATTATCCCAGGCAAGAATAAAAAGGTGTCAAAAGTGAAGACTTCCTTAGAAGTGCACTCACTTAGTCAGAGCTCGCTCTAAGATGCTCCTTCTAGCTCCCCATCTAAACCTCAACTGCTCAACCCACGGGGCACTGTCCCTAATTCAAAATCCCAAAAACATAGAACACGGCCTCGGGCACACCTCTTCAGCCAGGTCTTCTTCCAGTAGATTTCCACTGAAACTTGTCTCTCATCCGACGACGGTTAGATTGACCTTGGGTCCCAGGCACCTTCTCTGCCGAAAGTATCATCCCTACATTCCAGTATACTCCCATATTGGCTTCTCGTACCATCCTAACTTCTAAAACAAAGGGTTAGTCTCTTTAACGAGCTAAGTGTCCTTGCACCTGCAACAGAAACATGAGAACGAGAAACTTTCCAACGTTATGAGATTTTCTAACGTCCTTAATCCTCAAAGCCTTACCAAAGGAAATCATTTTCGGCCTACAATATTTAGCTAACATAAGAAATGAACAGGCCCTTCTCTTTAACGTATATGCGATAAGGCCTTTAAACGGTTTAAACTCACACTTCCAAAACCACACGATAAGCATTAACTTCATTACTTTTATATATGAATAAGCAAACTACATGTGCAAACTTTAATATGGTGCACGTTTAAACTTAATGCATCGCATTACATGAAAACCAATCATTATGTGTTGAATAAAATACATTTACAGTGTACTACGACATTGCTCTTCATGAAAGGCATGGTTACATTTCAAATCACACTATTATAAGCAGATTTGAGTGATACATTTCTAAGTCACACATTAGTAGGTTCCCTTAACATAGATGGGTGCTGACTAACAGTGATTATGATGCACCCCTACAATTTTCAGAATAACGCTGCACTCTATCACTCACAACAGAATTACGTTGTTTGCAGTTCCTACCTCCCACGGCTTTCTTCTTGCAGACTCTCAGCCAGTTGTCTGGACTTTCAGTGCCCGCACAATTTCACACCTGTGATTTACAGTGCAGGGTCTGATCGGACCCTGTCACTCACAGCGTGTTACTGAGCTTGCTCCCCTGCCACACTAACAAAATGTAATGAGTCGCTAGCTCAGCACAGGGTTACGGTGGCGCTTTGGCTGAGAGTGGCGTTCAGACAGCCTCATCCTCAGCAGCACAAGTACCACTAAGCCTACCAGTCATGAGTACCGGTTCGCTCCTTGGCAATGAAAAAGTGGTTAAAAATAAAAAGTGCCGGTACTCAGTACCAGTGAGGACCGGCCCATTTAAAGCATTGCCTGCACTACAAGGCTTGCAGGCTTTGGGAGTCTCATTAAAAAGTCAGTGTCGCCAGGGGCTGGTTAGTGCTACCTGATCACAGGTTGGTTGACGGGAGTATCGGAACATCGCTAATAGCAAATTGCCACGGGAGATTCATGAAGGGCCACGTTAAAATGAAACAGTGGCTCATATGAATTTGATCCTAGTTGAAAATCTCAGTTAATAGATTTTCTTTTCCAAGTCCAAGTACAGTGTCAGTGTATTTAGGGGGGAGGAGATTGTCTGCCTCCTTGTCATCATCAGTGTTGTAAGGGATATTGGGTATGCCTTGGATTGCAATGGAGTCAGAGCCGAAGAGGGTCTCTGTCTGTGCTTAGTTTATAACAACATTTATGTGAGGGCCCTCGCCAGGAGGCCACTGCCGCTTTAACCACCCATTGTGCCTGCCAGCAGTGCCAATAACAATACCTACACAGATATTAACCAAAACACTCCTTTAAGTGTACAAATTCTGACTATTCCAGGCCCCTACAGCTATAAAAATGGATAGTTTTTAATGAATATTGAATTAATACACCACTGTTGTTCTGCTTATTTCTAAATTACACAGATAGTGCTACCATGTGACAGGCTGTCATAAGTGCTGGTGTTCATAATTAAGTACTGGTGCCGAGCACCCGGAAACCACCCCCTCAAATTAAGCACCGGCTGTCCTCTGATAGTGCTAGCATCTAGGGAGAGGCCCAGGCTGAAGGTCTGGCTGTAGAGCATTTGGTTGGAACTTAGGGCCTGATTATGATGTCGGTCGGACCGCCACCTACAGGCCGTCAGTGGCGGCCCAAACAACTGACAGCCCTTCAGTCCGACCGCCGCATTATAATGCAGGCAGTCAGACCCTCAGCACTAGGGGAGAAGACCGCAGCCACCGACAAAATCTGAGATCCTGTCAGGCAGCGTTCGTGATTGCATCCCTCATGCACCGTGTGTCATGCCTCCAGCAGAAAGTGCATGGTACACAGTGCATCGAGGTGCACAAAGTGCTCATTTATACTGTGGCTTGTGCTGAGGCTATTTTCCTGGGCTGCAGACCGAGCCACCGTGTAAATGAGCACTTTCCGACCGCCAGCCTGGCAGTTGCATTGAAATGCGGCAGTCAGACCACAGACTGCTTGTCGAGCGGTCTTCTGACCGCTGCGCTAACGGACAGCAGTCCAACCGTCCATCATATTAAGCCCCTTAGTTATATTATATTGCAAAGTAGGGCTGAGGTGGTTTGGCAGTGAATGGCTCTTATCCTTTAACAAGGACGCTGCTCGCTCCACCCTTCCTGGGTTGCAATTTTTTATCTTCCCACGTCACTTCATCCTCAGTGGCGAGGGTGGTGCATTCATTTTCAACACATTCATAATTAGTACTTCCACACGTAGCCCCACCCACCACACATACATTAGAAATACGAGCTTGCTAAATTTTCCTCAAATCAGAAAGATAAAGATAGGTCCAACCTATCTCATTATCGCAGAGAAACCAAATCAAGCCCAGTGTTTCCTCTATTAAAACCTTATTACAGTTTTAGACCGGGGCTCTCATTATCACAAACCACTCAGCCAACCAGAGAATTGGCCCCAGTGGAATATATTTAGGAGACATAAGATGGAATTCCAGAGGGAGAGTGGATTTGTTGCTTATACAAGCCTGAGCCAGAACCCATGAAGCACATACTGTTTAAATGTATTCATTTGTGGAAAGCGTGTAATTAGCAATTAAAACGTTAGTATGTTAATTTGGCACGGGTGACACTAATGGTCTCCATGCTTGAATGGTGGTGTTAATGAACTTGGAAACTGCGATGCCACGCAAATGCTGAAATTGTTCATTTAAGATTTTTATGAAGTTAATTGATCATGAGCATTTTTGACTGAATGGGCTCCTGTGGTCTCCAAATGTGTGATAACACTAATGATAAATCAACATTGTTGTTCAAGTGCCATGCTGACACTGTAAATTTGTGAATAATGTTTTTTTTCTTAGTGTTTTAAAAGGCAATGTATTATTATTTTACTTTTTCTGTTTGGTAGTTGTATAAATTGATTTTTTACATATGAAAGTGTATATGTTTTTCATTAAATTCAGTCAGAACCACCCCAACGCTGCTTTAATTTAGGAAAGAGTTGAAGACTCTAGTGGAGAGGTGTGGCTCACTGGTTAGAGGCGGCAGACCCGTAAGCAGAGAATCGGCCAGGGACCAGGGTTCAATTCCCAACGCGGCAGGGTCCTGGACCAGGGTCAAAACGGACTCGATAATTCTTGCCTCGGTACCTACTCGGCAACTCTGGGCATTAAGCTTGCCTCATCTCTACAACAGCCCCCCACAGACGCCGGGGATGCCTGATTTCACCTTGGAGATACCCAGAAAGGGACCATCTCACAGGGATAGCCAGGACGGGTTCCCCAGCGGTCTACAGCGCCGGGACGCCCCGTTGCTGGGGCAGCTGTGCGCTTTACAAGTCTACAACATTTACATTTTACTCACCTAATTAAAGAACATGACATCTCAATGCATTAACTTCTCAGATTCCTCTGCTATTAATTGGCAACTTTAAGCTTGTATTTTAACATGTTCAGAACGCTGCTGCCTTTTGGCTGGGTTCATGTTATAGAAATACCCTATACATACATACATACATATATACATACATACATACATACATGCCTACATGACGAGATGAAAAGAAAGAGTAGTACTGCCATGGACCACAAATCCTGCCAAAATACTTCCAGGATGGAAGGAGATGCAGGAAACTTTTGGGGCAAGAGGTCCTTTTCTTGACAAACTTCTTGGCATCTCTAAATCAGGAGGTTGGCCATGTTCATATTACCATTCACAAAGCTCACCACAGGTTCCTTTATTTTTGTATTTGAGAGCTGCAATTCCAGTTCACAGTTATACCCTTTGGCTTGATGTCAGCCCTGGCTTCTTTAAAAAGGTACCAACACCTACTGTGGACCAGTTACTTGACAAAGGGTTACAGGCCACTCAGGAAACTAAGTAACCCTGCCTTCAGCTTGATCTCTGGTGGAAATGCACACACTGAAGCTGCAGCCACTATTGTGTCATTTATCTTCCGAATAACTATAAGTAGACCCAGCTGGTACCCTCATAGAATCTCTGATTAACTGGTTCTTTCTTACAGCTAGAGATAGACTTGATTCCTGCAACATGTCTACACACCCAGACTCAAGGATCACAGCAGTGGCCTCAACAGAAGCATTCCACATTGGCTTAGGGTAAGGCTGAGGGTTCATAGTGATGCTGTATATATGTGGCTGAAACAGAAGATGTGCCTGTTATTTTTAGATGCTAGTACACCTGCTTGATTCTAGGCCCTTGGTGGAATCATGGTGTGTGGGTTAGGCAGTTTATGATTATATTGTCTCACCTGAGCAGGCGATGGTTGCACTAGTAGTATTCTATAGGTTAAGCATTTCATGAGTTGGTGTTCATGAAAGCTTGAGCTTACGAGGACCCCTCCTGGATGTGACAGGCAACATAGACAATAAGGAGCTAAGCTACAATGCTGCCTATTTTTAGGTCTCGCATAGCGTTGCAGCGCAACGCGTTGCTCGCTTTGCGAGACATGCAGTATACACTATAGCTGGTTGAAGCTCCACCCACTTTCCATTTATAAGTTTCATTGGCTTCCATCATAAATTGAGCATTCTGATTGTTTTTTAGCTTCTTAGTCCCGCCTCCTGACAGCCATAACGTCATTATTATACTTCCGAGGCTATCAGCCCCTTTACTGTAAAAACCTTTTTGTTCCCCTGCCTCTACCCATTCCCTCCCGCAGTCCGTAATTTTTATGACCACAACCACCCCCTAACCCCCTCCTATTTGTGCCTTCTTTAATGCCCGCATTTCTGTTTAAAATGCAACAGGGCTCACGTAAAATACGAGTCTTGTTGCATTTTCAGTGCTTGTTTCATTGAGAGTGGTCATTTCATAGGCTGGTGCCTTCTTGTAGATACACTGTTATATTTGTACCATCAGGAATTAAACCTTTCTGCCAGCATGAATAGCATCCCTCTCCTGCTGATTTAAGGGGATGGGAATCCAATGAAGGTGGAGGCAAGCTTAAACCATTGTGTTAGGAGATGTCCTAGAGTGTGGCATTTGTCGTCCTGGCATCTCAAAGGGCTTCAACTTTTAAAAAATATGACCACTAATGGGCATCTTTTAGAACATGGTGCAAAACAAGAGTTTATAGACCTTGGACCTGGGAAGCCCATTCAACTTTTACGTTCCTCCAGGTAAAATATGAACGGAGACTTGTCATTTTCACTACTTCTAATTCAACAGTTTGTGATCAGATCTTCCAGAGAACCATAAGGTATGTAAAGAAATTTGAGGGATTTTTCAGATTGTCTTCCTAAGCGATCCAATCTGGGATGTGATGTTAGCACTTGCCACACTGCAATCTGAACATGAGCACCTATCTCTGCATTCTCTCTGAAATAACTCTCTCTAACAACACTGTTATTGGTGGCTATAACATTGACTAGATTCTTCAGGGTGTTGGGATCCATGATATCCAAGACTCTATTTGTGGGTATAGCCAGATAGATTAGTCCTAAAGGTGGCTCGGTCCTGGTTTTGTGCCAAAGGTAGTGACTGTGAAATTTAAAGTTTTGCTTTAGAGTAACTGTAACAGTGTCAGTCGGATTTCTGCTCAGTGCTAACCAATGGTATCAAGTGTATGCTGGTCTTATATTGCCTCACACTCATGCCTGGCATTGTAGGCAAGATATTTGTGAATAGCTTGTTGACCAGTGGCAGGTTTCATTTCTCCAAAAGTTTGTAGGTCGTCTGCACACTCTCCCATGACTTCAGTCCCTGCGGCAGTGCAATGGCTTTATTTCAGTCTCATCACATGATCTCAAATGGAGTCCTACCCGTAAAACCTTATTTTGTGACTTGTCTCTGCTTCAATAGCTTATATGCTCACAGGGTGCTAGGGGGATTTCTTTTCAAACTACTCTGGGAGTATCAGACTATTTTGCACTTTTTAATAATGCTTGCAAACTTTGGATTGCAGTGTGTGCAAATTTTCTTTAACATTTTGCATTTACACAGGGTCATGGATATTGTTCTATCTCCTCTGTTTCCCACTGCAGTGTCTTCAAAAGATGAGGTGATGTGGGTGCATCTTTCGGATTTGACATGAGTGGAGCTGAGCTAGTTGTCTGTGGTAATAAAGATTTGCCTCTCTGACAGCCTTTTTGTAAACTTTAGCTCAGCCAGGGAAAAGTTTACAAACAAAACGAAACTTGGCACATATTGGTTCTGACACTCAACACAGTGATGTCAGTTGGGTTTGCAAATCACTTATTGTTTGACGTAGGTGGTTTGCCCACTGGCATGGCGACCCAGACGCATCCCACTGATGATTGAGCTACATTGACTGTAGGCGCAAGCTCCGTAAACTAACCCCTCAAGGAGCTTGCACCTACTGTCTGTGGTGTTCCATCAGTACTGGGATGCCTCCAGGTCGTCATGCACTTTTATACATTCTCATAAGAAAGCATAGGCCACAAGAGGTATGCCTGCTTCCTGGGCAGAGCCTTACTGTGTCTCCTTAGAGGAGCTCACTAAGCTTCTATGTGATATGCCTATTACTTATTCAACTTATACCACAGATTTGAGGTGAGTGATCACAGGGTTTTGGATTTAATCAGGTGTCTGTCCTCTGTCTCTTTGGTGTCCTTGTTGGTGTAAAGTTTGTGTCTGAAGCTGCTTCCCAATGACCGACTCTTTTGCAGCATGTGACGATGTCTCATGTAATAGGCTGGGTTATCTGCTGGAGTTTTTTTTTTCAGTTTTATATAGCAGGAACTCGACCCGAAGGTATCAGAGCACTTTACATGAGCACCGGTTGCATTACAGATGGACACATTCATTTTTAGGTTTCGTCTTCACAGTATTTGTGCTGTGCTGTGCTTGAGAAATCTATTGTTTCTAATATAAACTTTAAAGGGACTTACATCCCGCCTTCTCTCTTTCTTGGCTTCTCATTGGTTCCTGTGCGTGCCATTTACCTGTCCTCCATGTCTATTGGCTGTAGCATTCTTTTACTCTTGCAGCACATTTATATGACAATATATCACCCAGAGAGATTAATTGATTTGCACAGACTCACAGGATGTTGCTCGGTGCTGCCGAGACTCGAACTGCGTTGACCCAGCTCTTTAGTCAGCAGCTCTGGCCGCGCCACAACATCTCCACTCCGTGTTATCTGTCAGGGAGCTCTTTCCTTATCCAAGAAGATGATTGCTGACAACAGCTCTTTCTTCATTACATGGGTGAAATCGATGCATTACCATTGCTTGTTAGGCAAGGGGAGATTACGTGATTTGCCCAGAATCACACGATGCTTGAGCCACCCGCCAGACTTGAACCTGGTTAACCAGCTCCAAGGTCAGTCACTCTAGCCATTAGGCCACATCCTCTAACAAAAAAGAGAAAGATCAGAAAGGAGCCTTAATTACTTGCCATTAATCGCATTATTACAATTCAGCATGCCGCTTTCTTGTTCTGGCTGCCAGTCCAGTTTCAGTGGCCTTTTGGGCAGTCTGGCAATGACAGATGGGCCACTTTGAAAGGGCCAGTGTATAGACTATTTTCATTGGACCAGTCACTGCCCATTGGACCAAAAAACGACTAATACACTGGACGGTTAAAGCTGGTCCGTCTGACTGCGCCCAACCGCCAAGAAAGGCCAGCCCAATACTGAACCCATCCTCCCACTCAATGTATTCTTATGCCCAGTGCCAACACAAATATAGAAGTGCAGGTACTCAATATTTACAGTACCTATTTGCTTCTGAGAAGTGCCGGTACTCACTAGTTAAATGTACTTCAGTGGTGGTGAGAAATGCTGGTACCCTCCCTTTCAAATTAAAGCAGTGCAGGCACTCAGGGGCATAGTTTCCTTTGGAGCAGCAGGGTCAGTGGCACCCGGGCCCAGAGCCCCGATAATTCCTGGACACAAAGACAACAGCAGAAGTCAAAGGGTCCGTTTTTAGGTCGAGCCTGGGCAGCGCAGGCGCTGCTCTGCGGCATGCTGTTTTGGAGTATGGAATAGATGCCCCGCTCACTCTCCGACCATACTTGTCATTGGCTTGTGTCATTGTCCTTCGTAAATGCTGGCTTCTGATTCATTAATAGGCTTGTCAGTCCCCCCCCCCCCCCTTAGTACCGCCTTGTCTTCATTTGTAACCTCCCATGAGGACTAGGCCTTTTTACTTTGGTTGTTACATGGTACTTCTTTTTTAGTCTGTAAGCAGTATTTTCTTTAATGAGTTTCTCTTGCTGCAGGCAGGAAATGCTCTCCTGAAACAGTCAGCGCACCAGGCGAGCTTTCACTTTCCAAGCAGCCCAGGACAATGGCGGACGCTTTAATATGTAACTGACAATGCATTTTATTTATGTGTTAATTACAAAACAGATAAAATAAAAGGCATTGTCATTTACAATGCCAATAGCTTAAACTCTCGCAAACGTGAGACCTACTGCTTTGCAAATGCTTGTTCTTGCTTGTACCAGGGACATGGACAGGGGCGGTTCCTCTCTATGGGCTATGGGGCTACGCCCCCTTTAATTTTCTGTCCTAAATTGTTTTGCTGTGACAAAGGGACGAGCAATTTTTTAAAAAAAGAAACACACATACACACTCCGTTTCAACTTCCCAGTCATTCTTAAATAATCAAGATAATTGCTTAATCTTGAAAACATCAGCGTACCACATGTCACATGATGAAACACCGCTCGCCATTCACAGCCTATTACCTAGGGCTGCAATTGATTGCAGAGCTGAGGATTTCACAGCCCCGAGGTCTGTGATGTCATCAGCTCAGCAAAGCAATAGTCTCCTGACAAAAGTTTCTACAACTTGGTACTCCTCATCATCGACAACCCATAAACGCCCCCAATTCCCACACAAAATAATTTTTACAGTGTGGAAATAATGTTAGACAGTGTTTAGCCAACCAAAGGCCAGTGAGCGTGGGGGCGTGGTCAGAGGTGTAGCTAAAAACAAAGGTATGAGGAGATCTTGATGAAGTAAGTGGGGTGTTTGGGGTCTCGTTTTCAACTTTTGGACTGAGTTCCCTATGCTGACCGGGTACTCCACCTTTAAACGATTTTCGTTTCTCTTTCTCGCCACACATATAGTGTGTGACTACAGGTCCGCCTCCCCCCCACGTGATTCATGTTGCTCACTCTGAAAATCTCATTGTAAGCATTGTATCATATTCTTTTTTCATGTTATTAAAACCACAAACATACCGATAACTCGACACTATTGATCAAGGCACAGAAGCGCAAAATAATCGGCATTAAATAACAGCCACTTTCTCACAAGCGTCACTATCCATTTCACTACCGCTAATTTGCCACATAGTCTACGGACACAGCGCTCATCTAGTCACATTACTAGCGTGCGAATATGAGAAGCTACAGTTGCTTAATGTCTATGTTTTTGTTCTGTTTGTTGTCCTTTTCCCAACAGGTTTTGAGCAAATAGAGGAACATTTCCTCCCTCATTTACACGCACCTTAGCGCGTGTGACACATATCTGGTCAAACAAACCATAACTGACATCACTAACTCACCATACACATAGGTCCTGATGAAAGCCAGCATACACAGCAGTCTGGCTGAAAGATGTTGACCTCATTCTTATGTTTACAGGATATTGGAGACATAATTGTAACTCCTCACATATCCGCCTTGTTGTTTTAAATACTGCCAAGGTCCCATTATTAAAATCCTTTAGTCAAACGGGACCCATTGGACAGCTTTTAACTCACATTCATTCACTTTACTGCACTCTCACTACACAAAACCAGCTCTGCTGTAGTCCGGCGTCGAAGCACACCCAAGTTTCATAAAAAATAAAAGGTTTTTCCTCCCGACATGAACATCTAGCTTCCAGTAATAAGCTAGTTCTCATTGATATTTACCTATTGTACCAGGGGAAGTGAACTAGCCCACATTATTCCCCTCTCAACCGTTTGATTATTAACAAGCTAAAAATAAAGGGCCTTATTTATGAGGAATTGGCTTTGGGCAGCGCCAGAAATAGTCTTGCTGCGGTGCTCTGCGCCAATGTGAAAAGGCAGGAATGCACCATATTTACGAAATACGGTCCATTCCTGTCCTTTCCTCTTGCGTTGGCGCACAAATTGCTGCCTAGCACCAACATAGGCAGGATAGTTTTTGTGTAGGAAGGATAGCTTTTGTAAGTATGGAGCAGCATTAAAATCCATGGGTGTTGCATGGGAACACCCACGCAGCGCACATGGAACACCTCTTTGATGCAGAATTAGACACGCAGCATCTTGCCCTGCTTTGTCTTACTCCATATCCATGAGCCCATGCAAAGCCATGCAAGGTGACTTTGCGCTGCCTCATAGGTATGGTTGAGATGCTTGCGCCTCCAGAGCGTCAATAAAACTAGTGCTCTGGCAGCGCAAGCCTCTCATAAATGAGCCCCAAAATATTCTGTATGTTTTTTTAGGTCTTTCACCATCAGGTACCTACATATAAAATAATGGGCATCGTAAATAAAAAATAAATGTAAAAAGACGTTACTCAGTGGGAAATGCACTGTAGTACATTTGAAACCTCTATTAGTTAATGCACTGCAGAGGTCTGTGTGTAACCAGAGAGACACATAATTAAATCTTAGTTGGTGCATTGGAGAATAGTGATGTGTATTTTTAGTGCTATGAGGTCACAGCCTGTGACGGAAAGCACTGTGAGTATGGAAGTCTTTATTTTATACTTGCATTACACACAGTGAAATACAGACTGATACAAAATGTGTAAATAGTTTTACAATAAAATGGTTCTTCTAAAATGTAGATTTTAGGAATACCAGGGCTTTTGTAATGCAATTTATATTTTAAATAACTGTCGCTTCAACACCTCCTTAGTGGTAGTAAGGGCTGTGTAAGTGCAGTTATTTTTAAAAGAAAACACTTCACAGCCCATTTGCGAACTCTTTGTTCTACCACTCAAAAAAGCAACTCTTTGTCATGGCAAAGCTATGAGTGATTCATGGGGTCCCAAGCACCCTTCACACTTACAGATTAACTAATTGGGCACATTTGCATTTCTTTTAGACGATCAGGCACCCTGGCGCTAAACCTTTACACAGCACAGGAGACTCAGATACAGCATTTAACGAGTGAACTTTGCTGTTCCAGGAGGGCTGTCTATTTGCCAAACTAGAATCCATGCAAAGTGAGGCTGGAGAATGCGCGACCCCCTTCCCAGGACTCCACGGCCCCCTAGGGGTCGCGCCCCACAGATTGAAGACGTCTGGTAGAGGCTGCAGCCAGGAAGTTAAGTCCTGGATTTTTTGCAGTGTATCAGCATGAGTTTTGATGATTCACTGCTCAAAATCCAGTTCAAATCTTCCTGCGCTTCACAGAGTGCACAAGTAGACAGACACTGGAGAAGAGTGCACACTATAAGTTTAGGTAAACTGTCATTATATGCCTGTCACGCACCTCTTCAGTGCCTATTCCAGTCAACTGTGCAGCCCAGTGTGTCAGTGTTACTGTCTTTGTCTACGTGCGACAGTGTGTGCGTGTGTATGTATCTTTGTCTGCTTTGCTTGACTGAGTGTTTAAGTGTATGTGTGTGCGTGTAATTTGAAAGACTGCCTTAAGTATTCTCCAGGGGTTGACAAGGCCCGAGGCTGGATGCTGGAGCGGCCAACAGTTTAGTCTCCGGATGTGAATTCCCTATCTCCCACTGCATGAATACAAGCCCCGTTCGGAATGTGATGAGAGAATGTGGTCCTTCGGCTGCGCTGCCGCCTCTGGTGCAGGAAGCCAGGGTTCGAGCCTCGAGGTCGCGTCCACATCCTGTGATTCTGAGCAAATCATTTAGGGGCATATCAACAACAACCGGCGATAATTATCGCTGAGCGCACTTAGCGCTCGTATAATTATCGCCGGCTAGCGCCGATTTTTATCGCTGAGATAGCGTGCTATTAGCAACGCTTATCTCAATAGCGATAAAAATCCTGGTGCTAAGTGGCTAACGTGAGATTATCGCTGGAAACCCAGCGATAATCTCACGTTAGCTTGTTGATAGGGACAGACAGATTTAGCCATGATATCCTCCTTCCATAGGATATCATGGCTAAGTCTGAAAAATACCAGACGTAAAAAAGCAGCGTTAACCGCGGTTAGCGCTGCTTTTTTTGTCTCTAACAGGGTTAGCGATATTCTTGATAATAGGAGAAATGTCGCTTAGCGACATTTCTCCTATTATTTTACTCAGGAACGCCCCCTTTGCATCTCATTAGAGATGCAAGGGGAAGCGTAGAGTAAAAGGGTGCTAACATGTGAATTTGCCTGTTAGCACCCTGTTGTTGATAGGGTGCTAATTATATCTCTGCTTTTTTGGCTTTTAAAGCCAAAAAAGCAGAGATAAAGCCCTTGTTGATATGCCCCTTAATCTCCCCGTGCCTGAATGTGTAATGTAAACACGGTGCTATGTAAAGCGCTTCAATACCTTTAGGTCGAGTTTGCGCTATATAAATATGTAAAGAATAAAAAATGTGAGGCTTGATGCGCGCTCCCTCTAACCTGCATTGACTACCATTTATGACAGCAAGGTCAGGGAGAAGGCTGTCTGTAAAGTGGAGCCTGAGGATCAGAATAATCAGGAGAAACACAGCCATCACCTGCAACGTCTGGTGAGTGCATTATGCGTGCATCTGTTCTATTTCATTAAACTTCAGATGGATTCAACACTGCATGGGAATTATGGCGCACATTACGGTGTAACTCAGGCCTGTTGTAGGGATGAATGTGGTGCTCCTAGGGCTGGACTAGATGTTATCAATTATATATACTGCAAAACATGTATGGAAAAGGGGCACCTCATTGCAGGAGAGTGAAATTGAATTGTGCAACATATATTTACGGTATGTGTTACTTTAAAAAGTTGCTGGTTTAGTGTGTATAGCATCTGACAAAAGTTTGACAATTTGACCAGACAGCCTGAAATACTAAAAAAGGCCTTTTCCTTGCATGTGATGGGAAAAGGAATACACATCATTTTACATTTCACAATATAGGCCCATCTTTGTCCGCAACTACTTGTTGAGGCAGCTGAGGGCTGGTCTTGTCTATGAGCAATGTACATCTGGGAAATACTTGGTATGTGTACCAAACGTCTTACCATGTGCTGAAAACAGGAATTTCTTCATAAAATAGGCTCTAACTGGAGAACAATGTACTGTGTGGATGTATAATAATGAAGACATGTCATGTAACTTTAACAATAGGTATGTCATTCATAGAAATATGAGTGGGGCTGTGCAAATGGGGTTTGGCAAACCAATTTATGATCAGGCGCAAGATATCTGTGGTACAGCCTCAGAGTATTAGTGGCAGAGGAAGGTTGTGTATTCAGGAAATGTGGCCAAATTAATGCAGTGGCATATGTTTTTTATTATTTCGACTTAGAATGTGGCAGAGTTGCGCTTGCAATGAACAATAAGCACAAAATGCAACACAGCAGTGAGTAGCATTAGCAAGAGGAAGCGACCTCTGGTCTGCTCCCCATTGCCGATTGCACTGTAAATAAACTGCGCTTTTTTGAGTCACTTGCTGCTGTACGCCCACCACTTCTAAAGCCCACCAGCCGCCACTGGACATGGCATTCTCACTACACGGCTGCAGGAACTCAGTACTGCACAGTAACCCTTCATTTAAAGCACTGTTTATGCTTCTGTTCTTATGAGACTTGGATTCCCAGCACGTCACAGGGGAAGGCAGGGCTGGGCAAGGGGAGAACAACGGGTTGTTGTGCAGCGTGCTCTGCGGCTTCCACCTTACTCGCCTACATGCGTAAAATATAAATTCTACAGTTATTGATGGACGGGTACTTTGCATGCATTCTAGCGAGTCTGCACTAAAAGAATCCAAGTCTACCTTCTCATTATGCTTAATTTGGCCCTAAACTGCAGCGGGATCCCAAAGGCAACTTGCTAGCAATACAAATAAATGCAGCTGAGCAGATCAGTTACCTCCCATTATGATGCTGAATCTCCATGCAGTGTGCAGAAGAGCAGTGACAGTGAAGAATAGCTTTCTATTACTGGGGAAAATACCCATCGTGAACTAACAAGACTAATCTCAGTGCTTAGATGCACACCACCTTTCACACAAATTAAATTAAAAAAAAGACTAGAAGCTGCAGCAAATAGCAGGCAAACACACCGTGGGTGAACTTTACTTTTGTTTCTCCAAGCACAATAGCCATCTCCGGTGACAATGGATATTTGTAAACGCATGTGACACAGCAGCAAATTGCCTATCATTAATGTAGTGGGAACCTTTTGATGTGGAACCAAGACGCCATCTTGGCCTTCCAAACCTGCTTACCTGAGTCAGTAACTACGGAGGAATCTCACAAATTACTGCACATTGAAGGCCCCAACTAGCGCTCACCCACCCACCAGTTTACATGCAATGAATCACCGCAGCAATGACATTTCAGTGGCTGCAATCCTTTATTCCAGGTGGTGGACTAGGTGGTAAAATGCGTAACAGGGCCGAATTTAGCACCGGGGGAGCCCAGTGCAACAGTCTTTTTTGAATCTCTCCCCACTCGTCCCCATAACCACCTTCTCCACAAATTCCCTCACTGCCACTCTCCATCAGTGCCCCTCATCTCTCACACATCTCGGACATACCTTTTTTTTTTTTAAAGCACTACTCATAGTAAACTCACACTCATTTTTGTGCTCTGCAAGGTACATGTTCTTTGCAGGAGGCACATTATCCCTTTGCACTAATTTATGATGATCCAGAACTGCCACTAGACAACATTCCGATCTCTCACCAGCAGTAACATTAATCACCAGTTATCTTGACATTTTTATTAGTTATACAGTCGGTGGTCAGCAATAGGCAAAAATGGCGCTCTAGGGTCTATCACAAGAACTCAGTTAAGGCAGGTATTCTGGCACTGTGCATAAGGTAGGGAAAAACCACCAGATCCCCACATGTGTGGCCAGCAGACCACTTATGTTATATATACAAACCCTTTGCACATGTTCAAAAGTAAATACATAAAGTTACATAAAATATCACAATGATGCTTGTCTTTATATTTTCAGATGTCTTTAATTCAAGATATTTAAGCTTTCTTAGCCAACACGTGTTTCTTCGCTTTTACAGGGGATTACCCCACGACTTATTCAGGGCTGAAGTCAGTTTCAAGTAGTCTCTTAATCCCAGTGATAATTACAACCCGGAAGGGGTTCCTATAAATTCTGCTCCTGGAGAGGTAGACCAATTAGTCTGGTGTCCGGAAAGCTAAATATGCTTCCAAATATAAGGGAGTTTGATTTAGAAGAGCTGCCCCATCCGGCAGTATTAGGTAGAACCCTTCAGATCTCCAGGCCGTGGCGTATTCGCCGTGCAAATGAGCAGTCTCCTATCTCAACATTTTTATTGTTGCCTGAATACTGCTGGACCCACAAGTAAATTCTCATGTTTTTAAACCCATAAGTTACTTTAAAACAAAGCTCCCCCCACCAAAGTCAGCCTCAGGTGCCTCTGCACTGGTTGCACCGTTCTGAAGCCGGCGCTGATGCGTACTGCAGTAATTTGAGTGTGGCGGTCGGACCACCACAGGACCAGCGCTTCCGCTGGGATCCAGAATTCTGTGGTGGTGGTGCAGCGGTAAGTGGCAGGAATATGGTGGTGGTGCCGCTGCAGCACCGCCGAGCATATTCCGAGTTGCTTTTGCACCACCCATTTCATGGCAGTGAGCCCACCATGAAAAGGGTGGTGGAGATGCAACTATAGGGGCCCTAGCAGGGTCCCTGCCGCTCGCTTCTGGGCCAGTGGATGCATGCGGGGGCACATGTTGTGCCCCCTTGGAATTGCACCCCCTTTCCTGCATGGTGTGAAATGCACGACATGGTGCATGCCACACAGTGCCGAACATGCTGCAGGCACTGTCACTACAGTGGTCTGCTGTTAAGGCTCTCCTATAAGCCTAATACAGCCGTCATTGTGAGATCATTGCACCACTGCCCGCCCGCCTTGGATTAAACTCATAATCCGTCGGGTGACCAACAGGCTTGGCAGTCCTCCTGCAAACGCAGAGGTGGCGGTGCTGCATGAGTACTTCCAAACTCGTAATAAGGCCCTTAGTCTGTATAACAGCAGATGGCGTGATGATTCTGTGACTGTCTTTAGAGGGACTGTCAGGGCTTTGAAGTTCCTCAGTTCCATGTGTGAGTAGCTCATCCAGTCCAGGTTTTCTCTTTTCATTCAGAAGTTTATAGTTCTGTTTATCACATTATAGGAATTCAAGTACCACAATTCAATTAAAAGTTGGCTGGATCACCCACTCATGCATGGAACTTGATATGCTAAGAGCTGTGTAATGTACCCTGGTCCTGATGTTCGGTAAAACTGCTACTTCAGTACAGGCTCACACCTTGTCAGCAGTGCATCCACAATGCACCTCAAATCTGCAGCATGCACCTCCTCAGCACCCACACTATCATAACTGTTCTCTGCAGAGCTCTCAAATTTCACAATTCTGTGCTGACTAGGTTCCCCAGTCCGAGTTGTTAAGGTCCAATCTAAGACTAGTAGTCACATGCAAACTCTGTTACTGAGTATGACTACCATCATGTCACTGGACTGAGTCGGACTGACACAGGTGGCCCCAAATTATTGTGTATGATGAACGAACTTTTTACCTGGCACTGCACAGGGAGAATTGTCAGCTTATCTAAATGTGTCTGTCAGTCCCTTGTAACCTGGCCCTGCACTCCATTCATATGGGACATGGAAGTCACTTTTAAGCTGAGCTTAGGTTTGCATAGTAGGATGAGCACACAGTATGAATTTGGCAGCCTAGTAATATGTGTTGGTTTTTGTGGGTGAGTGGGGCATAGAATAGAGGTTAGAGACAGTCTACATGACAGTAATGTCAATTGCAGGACTTCTACAAAGCATTCCTGAGATCCTCTGTAAAAAACGAGACTCTTGGGTTTGATAGGATAGGAGACTGAGGGGCCTTTAGAAGTGCAGGGACAGCCCTTGCCCCCTTCCTGCTCTATTCCTCCTTAGAGATGCTACCCTGAACAGGTTGAGTGGTAGCTGAGTGGGGGATTGTCTCCCTCTTGTGGGCCTTTTATTTTGGATTCACCTGACAGGCATCTTTCAGAAACCACAAGTCTGTGTGCCAAGATTTCTGGTCAACTAGTGTCAGTGGACCCTTTACAGCGGAGATCGATACATATCTCTGTGTTTCAGGGTTTAGTTCCCTGACTGCCAACTCCCTTTCACACAGTTTCGGAACAAAAGCCTGAAAATTCTATAGCCTACCAGGGACAGCTGCCTTGAGCCCTGCTTGAGATAAGGAGCCCACTGACAGCTGAGGAGGAGAACTGAAGGTACCATAGTATGAAGGACCAGCTGCCTAGAGCAGGAGGCCATGACAACGCATGTAGACAGTGCTGAACCTGCCCCACTGCAGCTCCAGGAATTAGTTGCACTGCTATGTCACGTGATGAGATCTATTGCCCCTGAACCCACCCCTGCAGTGTGATCCAGAACAAGATCACTAGTTCCCTGAATCTGTGCTGGTGTCTGAAAACCTATCCGGCAGGATCCCTCCTGTGATCTACTTAGGACAGTTCAAACCTCTGAGTCCACGAGAAGACTTGCGTCTCACAAGCATTGCTATCATGGTCAGCAGTTGCACCATGAAACCATATAGTGATGAGAGAGTTTTGAAGTCATACTGAGATCATAGCTGCACTCTGTAGTTACCTCTCCCTCTGATTTCGATAACCACTGCAACTAGGGATGCTGCCTCATTGGGCAGTGGATTTGTGCTTGTGCCAGAGGAACATCCACAGAAGAGGCTGCTCTATCCCTATCTGGATAGTGCCTCTTTTACCTGTGTCCAATGAGCCCCTCCGTCCCCCTTTCTAGGCTAGGGCAGGTTCAGCAGCCTCTGCTTGAGGCTCATGTTCAGATGCACACCATCGGAAGCAACATTGCCCTCACCCACAGACACTGTCAGTAACTAGACTTCGGATCCCATTTCATTTAAGAAACAGCCGGTCCATCACCACATGTGAGGGTTGTTTGTGAGCCCAAGGGGTACCAGGAGAAGGCAACACACCCATCTACCAGGAGCAATGTGCCCTCGTCTACATTGACTGTATCCCTGAGACATCCTTACCACAGGAACAGCCTGGACGAGGACGGGCTGGTTCCACTACATTCCAGGTATAGTTTTGTGTACTGTTGTTACCCTATGACATTTATGTACAGTATAGAGTTGTCAAAGCACTATTTGGACGCACGCGGGCACATGCCGGGCGAAGGGCGGGCCCGTCTGAGCCCGTCAGTGACCGGAGGAGACTGGGCTGAGCCCCCCCTCTGAAAGCCCCACCTACGCAAGGTCAGTTTTTCCAATAACTCAGTATTTGTCCTCGCCAAAGCCTGTTATTAATCATGAAGCTTGAACTGATTTTATTTGCATCACAAGATGAACAAGCGTGAGGGGAAGGGGAGAAGTGTGGTACCGAGTGGAAGTGTGGCGGGGACACTGGATCAATTCTTAATTAGAGCAAGCTCTCTACTCGAGCACGAGATAGCAATCACGGAACGTCGTCTATCGCTTAAACCCCCTATGTCCACAAGATCATCTTTGGGTGGCTTGGCCTCTGCTCGTACACCCGATAACTGCCCCGCTACAGCCATTGATATTTCTGATAAGGCGAGCGACACTATTCAGTCTTTAAGTGGGCCAATGAAAGTACCCATCACAATGGAAGCACCTCTTATATACTCACCTGCTGTGCCTGTGCAAGAGTGTGCAGCACGTAGACCAATTCAACGAATATCTACAAGGTCTGCACCCCAAAATAAAATCATTGAGGTTGTCCCAGAAGTCACAACAAAAAGGAAAAGGGGAGGGGGTCAACAGAGACCAAAAATCGCATAGATCCCAAGAACAACCAAAAATGGAGGAGCTGTCTCACTACCACCTTCTACAGCAGTAGATAGGGTCCCTGTTATCACTGGAGCTTTGAATTTAGATGGAGTCAGCGATTTTTCCCCCATAGCTAATGAAGCCATGTGAAAGAAACTGGAGAATCTACTCCTAACATCTTTTCATTCCATCATTGACAGACTGAGCATGATCGAGGAAAGATTAAACAAGTTTGAATCTCAAGCTAAGTCTAATTTTTGTGCTCCAGAGGGTCTACTTGTTCATACTAAACCACCATCTGTGCCTATACCTAACAAATCAAGTATTACTGCTTTAGCTAAATCTAAACCCCTTAAATTACCAACATCTAGACCTTTACCCCACAGGAAATCCGTCACCGTATCTACCAACTCGGATGTTGTGACAGCCCCTTTGATCGAAAACATTGATGAGCCAGGGAACATATCGAGCGAATTCACTCAATTGATCATGAGCCCCCCGGGGGAGGAACGATCATGTTCAGCGGCTGAAGTCGATACCACGCAACCGGCCATCACAAACATTAACTATGCTAAAGTAAATCAGGCCAATTCTGTGCCAAGGTCATACGGCCCAGGACTCTTGACGAATGGAGGGAAACCGGAACACAGTATAACTCTTGATGGCTCCCTATCCGTACATCTTCCCCCGGCAGCTGCTTCATTGGTGGTGGTCCTGAAGAACGTCCCAGCATTGCGAGAAGGACAGATTGAATTCACCGAACAATTACAGTCTAAAGCTATGCATTGGTTTAATACACAATTGAAGGGCGTTGGGATCTAGGATGGAGATATCCACAACCAGATGATCATGGCTAGACGTTCTACATGGATAGGACCATCCAAAAATGAAGGGAGTGGTGACTGTGTAGTTGTGAACTTTAACAATGAGTATGTTGTTAGATTTCTCTTGGATCACTTGGGTAGTAGTAATCTACGGAACCACTCTGATAAAATCTCTGTCTTGCCTTTAGGATTCTTTTACAGATCTTGCCTCAAACCTCCAATAGGGAGGGACACGTTTAGTGTAGCAAGACAACCCTGGGCATCTTTAAGAACCATACATAGATCCCTAGATATAAATCTCATCAATAGATTTGCTCCCTTGGTTGATCTAGATGCATGCAATTGACTACAACCAGCTGTTTCATCTCAGGCAGAGCACACCGATAATCAGCCCATTTTCTCCCCCGTGATTGATATGAGCCCACAGATATTAAATTCCAACTATTCTGAGAATACAGAGATCCTGTCACCCCTAGTCTTGGGAGTTAGTACGGATTCTTCCACACTAACACTAATATCGTGGAATATTGCCGGCCTACAATCCAGGATTATGTCTTCTGATTGGTCCTGTTTCATTGAGAACTACGACATTATCGCTTTTCAGGAGACTTGGTCACTGAGCCTGATTTTTGGTCCCGGTTACCTGGCCTATGGTAAATTGGCTGCCGCAGGACACAAAGGGAGACCCTGTGGTGGATTGATTATCTGGGTTAGGGAGCAGAAAGGCTATCAGGTGGAAGAGCTAATGATTGATAGTACTGACATTCTAGCTATTAGAATCTGTTATGCACATGAGCCAGACCTCATATTGATAAATGTGTATGCGAGAGGGATAGCGGGTGGGAAAGCATCTCCAACTGTTTCCAAACTGGACACATTCATTGTATCCCTGAGACATCCTTACCACAGGAACAGCCTGGACGAGGACGGGCTGGTTCCACTACATTCCAGGTATAGTTTTGTGTACTGTTGTTACCCTATGACATTTATGTACAGTATAGAGTTGTCAAAGCACTATTTGGACAATGTTTTATTGATAGATGTCACATATTTCACTGAATGCTGGATTTTTACCCCACTCCACCTCCCAGAGTGAGCCTCAGACCGTTTGATTTCAGAGCCCTTCGCTGTGTTGGAGGAGGTAGTTTGAACTCTGGTGGGGACTGCAAGTCCCAGGAAGCCCTGCTGTTGCCTCTAACGCGCCACACCTGTGCTGGGGAAAGCCTACATCACCCCTCGCGGCACCCGCTTCGCAGGAGCCACTTCGCTGTGTTGGAGGAGGTCGTTTGAACTCTGGTGGGGACTGCAAGTCCCAGGAAGCCCTGCTGTTGCCTCTAACGCGCCGCACCTGTGCTGAAGAAAGCCTACATCATCCCTCATGGCACCCGCTTCGCGGAACGCGTGCGGGCACATGCCGGGCGAAGGGCGGGCCCGTCTGAGCCCGTCAGTGACCGGAGGAGACTGGGCTGAGCCCCCCTCTGAAAGCCCCACCTACGCAAGGTCAGTTTTTCCAATAACTCAGTATTTGTCCTCGCCAAAGCCTGTTATTAATCATGAAGCTTGAACTGATTTTATTTGCATCACAAGATGAACAAGCGTGAGGGGAAGGGGAGAAGTGTGCTACCGAGTGGAAGTGTGGCGGGGACACTGGATCAATTCTTAATTAGAGCAAGCTCTCTACTCGAGCACGAGATAGCAATCACGGAACGTCGTCTATCGCTTAAACCCCCTATGTCCACAAGATCATCTTTGGGTGGCTTGGCCTCTGCTCGTACACCCGATAACTGCCCCGCTACAGCCATTGATATTTCTGATAAGGCGAGCAACACTATTCATTCTTTAAGTGGGCCAATGGAAGTACCCATCACAATGGAAGCACCTCTTATATACTCACCTGCTGTGCCTGTGCAAGAGTGTGCAGCACGTAGCCCAATTCAACGAATATCTACAAGGTCTGCACCCCAAAATACAATCATTGAGGTTGTCCCAGAAGTCACAACAAAAAGGAAAAGGGGAGGGGGTCAACAGAGACCAAAAATCGCATAGATCCCAAGAACAACCAAAAATGGAGGAGCTGTCTCACTACCACCTTCTACAGCAGTAGATAGGGTCCCTGTTATCACTGGAGCTTTGAATTTAGATGGAGTCAGCGATTTTTCCCCCATAGCTAATGAAGCCATGTGGAAGAAACTGGAGAATCTACTCCTAACATCTTTTCATTCCATCATTGACAGACTGAGCATGATCGAGGAAAGATTAAACAAGTTTGAATCTCAAGCTAAGTCTAATTTTTGTGCTCCAGAGGGTCTACTTGTTCATACTAAACCACCATCTGTGCCTATACCTAACAAATCAAGTATTACTGCTTTAGCTAAATCTAAACCCCTTAAATTACCAACATCTAGACCTTTACCCCACAGGAAATCCGTCACCGTATCTACCAACTCGGATGTTGTGACAGCCCCTTTGATCGAAAACATTGATGAGCCAGGGAACATATCGAGCGAATTCACTCAATTGATCATGAGCCCCCCGGGGGAGGAACGATCATGTTCAGCGGCTGATGTCGATACCACGCAACCGGCCATCACAAACATTAACTGTGCTAAAGTAAATCAGGCCAATTCTGTGCCAAGGTCATACGGCCCAGGACTCTTGACGAATGGAGGGAAACCGGAACACAGTATAACTCTTGATGGCTCCCTATCCGTACATCTTCCCCCGGCAGCTGCTTCATTGGTGGTGGTCCTGAAGAACGTCCCAGCATTGCGAGAAGGACAGATTGAATTCACCGAACAATTACAGTCTAAAGCTATGCATTGGTTTAATACACAATTGAAGGGCGTTGGGATCTAGGATGGAGATATCCACAACCAGATGATCATGGCTAGACGTTCTGCATGGATAGGACCATCCAAAAAGGAAGGGAGGGGTGACTGTGTAGTTGTGAACTTTAACAATGAGTATGTTGTTAGATTTCTCTTGGATCACTTGGGTAGTAGTAATCTACGGAACCACTCTGATAAAATCTCTGTCTTGCCTTTAGGATTCTTTTACAGATCTTGCCTCAAACCTCCAATAGGGAGGAACACGTTTAGTGTAGCAAGACAACCCTGGGCATCTTTAAGAACCATACATAGATCCCTAGATATAAATCTCATCAATAGATTTGCTCCCTTGGTTGATCTAGATGCATGCAATTGACTACAACCAGCTGTTTCATCTCAGGCAGAGCACACCGATAATCAGCCCATTTTCTCCCCCGTGATTGATATGAGCCCACAGATATTAAATTCCAACTATTCTGAGAATACAGAGATCCTGTCACCCCTAGTCTTGGGAGTTAGTACGGATTCTTCCACACTAACACTAATATCGTGGAACATTGCCGGCCTACAATCCAGAATTATGTCTTCTGATTGGTCCTGTTTCATTGAGAACTGCGACATTATCGCTTTTCAGGAGACTTGGTCACTGAGCATGATTTTTCGTCCCGGTTACCTGGCCTATGGTAAATTGGCTGCCGCAGGACACAAAGGGAGACCCTGTGGGGGATTGATTATCTGGGTTAGGCAGCAGAAAGGCTGTCAGGTGGAAGAGCTATAATGATTGATAGTACTGACATTCTAGCTATTAGAATCTGTTATGCACATGAGCCAGACCTCATATTGATAAATGTGTATGCGAGAGGGATAGCGGGTGGGAAAGCATCTCCAACTGTTTCCAAACTGGACACATTAATTGAATCTATGAAAGGGGTAAATCACCTAGTAATTGCAGGTGATTTTAACTGCACATTTGAGCCCCTTGGCCTCGAAGATGGCAGTCTCAGTATTGATGAGGACCAGACTTGGGGGATACCACTTTTAACATTACCCCCAATTACTAAATGGATAGAGGCGTCGCTCCAGCTAAAAAGTTTATCTCTGGAGAGGGGCCTCAGGGCCGCCAATGGGAGGTCGATATCAGATAATGAAGGCACCCACACCTTTAACAATGGGATAAGAAGTAGTAGGATTGACTACTTCTTCATTAATCTAGAACTATGGCCGAGAGTTCAGGACATGAAGATTCTAAGTAGAACGCAGAGCGATCATGATCCGCTATTGCTAACTCTAGAGATAAAGGGTCAATATATGGTGAGGGCAAGAACTGAAATAATGATGGCTAATGTAATCATGTCCCAAGACTGTCGTCGGCTAAAATGGGCAGTGGTCTCACAAAATGAAAGCATTCTAGATTAAGCTAACCCTTAAGGACACGTTAATAGCTCTCGCCACTCTAGATATGCACGAGGACTCTTTCCCTGCCTTTATGAAGGTCCATGATGACCTCTTTGTTAAGCTGAAAGCTTTTTCCACTAAAAACAACAGATCTACCAGGCAGATCATCCAAAAATCAGCAAAATGGTATGATGAGGAATGCCGGTCTGCATTTAGGCACCTCTCCCAAGCTATTAGGTTGGGAGTACCACAGGAGGTCAGTAAAGCAAGGTCTGAATATAAGAAAACACAATTTAGGGCAAAGAAAAACTTTGATGAAAACAGATGGAAGTATCTGTTATATGCAAGTAATGGGAACAATTGGCGGCAATTCTGCCAAACAGTTAAATGGGGTGGTGGAGATATAGGGACTGTACCAGTGAATAATGTGTCCCCAGAAGAGTGGGTCCTGCGCTATCAGGCCCAATTTGCTTCCACCACAGGTAGTCCTATACACCACCCCCAATTAACATCT
Organism: Triturus cristatus; assembly: GCF_964204655.1. Classification (NCBI taxonomy): domain Eukaryota; kingdom Metazoa; phylum Chordata; class Amphibia; order Caudata; family Salamandridae; genus Triturus; species Triturus cristatus. The sequence continues at coordinate 502,695,923 of NC_140592.1, read as the reverse complement.
GATACCGCCCTAAGCTTTGATATAGGGGAGATTGAAAGAGTTTTAGATGGTGTCCCAGCAGGTAGGGCCCCTGGACCGGATTGCATCCCGGCGATATATTTAAATATGACAGGAAGAACTGGATCAAATATATCCATACTATATCTAATGCCCTAGCTAGTGGTGCTTCTATTCCGGAATCCTGGCGCGGGGCTAAAATAATTCCAATTTATAAAAAAGGGGACCACGCTAGCCCATGCAACTATAGGCCTATAAGCCTAATAGACACATTACAAAAGATTGTGGCCAGACTTGTGTTAAGTAGGGTAAATACTTGGATTGATGATCAGGAAATCCTAACCACCTTTCAAGCGGGTTTCCGTCCTCATGTCAGTACCATCGACCAAGTTTTTAGATTCATGATGATTTATTGGAATACTGTGATCCTAGCCGGGGGGACTCTATTTGCTGCATTCATAGATCTAAACTCATCTTTTAATCTGATGCCCCAATTCTAGTTATGGGATACACTAAAGGAAGCAGCGATGCCTCCAGAGTTGCTATGCCTCATCATTAAACTTCATGAGTCTAATTATGCCCAGGTACGGTGGGGACAACAGGGCGAATTAACAGATTGTTTCCCAGTAAACAAGGGTGTACGGCAGGGGTGTGTTCTTGCCCCCACCCTCTTCTCTCTGTTTATAAACAAGGTTGTTTTATTTTATACTACGTATCCAACCGATGCCCCCACTCTTGCTGGTATGAAGGTTCCACTGCTAATGTTTGCAGATGATACCTTAATCTTGTCTAAACCTCAATCTGGTCTGCAACGCGCACCCGACAGATTCACTGTTTTTTGCCACGACCATGAGCTAGTAGTTAACATTGATAAGATCAAGTTCATGGTACTGCACAAACATAAAATAGTGAAAGGCAGGGTGGAAATGAATAACGCGTCCCTGGAGCAAACCGATACCTTTACGTACCTGGGCGTTACAATGGGCAAGAGGATAAATTGGAAACCCCAGATAGATTTACTGGTCCTCAGGCATAATCAATTAGCAGGTGCCCTACTGAAAGAACACTGGTTATCCTACACAAAACCAGTAGGGCCAGCGCTGACAACCTATAGAGGGTTAATCAGGGCATCAATAATTTACGGTGCAGAGCTCTGGGGTTTTGAAAATCTAGGTCCCCTAGTTCTTGCTCAGAATAAGTTCTTGAGATCATTGACTGGTCTCCCTCAATCGACTCCTCTTAAACCCCTATTATTAGATCTGGGATGCACCCCATTTGAGGAGGCAGCGGGTTTTAGACCCTTGGCTTATTGGAGACAGATATGGACAACCCCAGAGTTAGCACCTTATGCTAATGCAGTTAAGCATATCAGAGAAACAGACCTGTCTCCCAAAATTAAATGGCTACAAATGATCAAGGGCACCTTTTTTGATATGGGGCTTAGCCATTTATGGGAGGACCCAGTAGGGAATCTTTTCCCAACAAAAAACGATTTTAAAGCACTTTCTAGGGATATGGTCTGTAATAAGTCTATGTCATTGATGAGCAGCACATCCCTGACAGGCATCTTCCAAGAACACAAGTATGAATATAAGCCTGAGGCATACTGGGATTTTATTGCGCGACCTGACGACAGGAAATTATACCACCAATTTAGAGTGGGTACCCTTCCCATAAAATCTTTTACGGCCAAGTGGCATGATGTCTTAGACACCAAATGCCCCATGTGTTTAATTATAGATGAGTCTATAACGCATGTATTGTTTGTGTGCCCAGCATATAAGGGTCCTCGTCATAAATTGCTCAAGCCGGTCTGTTTAAATCTTTGCACAAGATCATGTCATGCTGCACTGCCTATTTTGGAAACAGCCACACGTGAAGATGTAGCTATAGCTATGGCGAAATCTTTGAGCTGGACATGGGCCCTTAGAAGGAAAGGTATGGATGCCACTGCGGTCGTTACCCTGCATTAATCAACCTGTTTATTTATCTGGTGCGGTGTGATCTCTATTTACTGTATCTTTTGGATAATCTGTTTTCTCTCATGGTGTTTTATATATTTTTTAAATTAATTTTCTAAATCAAGGATATTAATCTTACTCACCATTTTATTATTATTATCAAATGCTACTCTATAGTACTGTATGTTCTATTGGAGAAAAAAAATATATGATATTTTTAGGAATCTCAATCTGCTATGACTATCTCTTTTAAAAAAAAAAATATTGATTGTTGTTTTATGATCTTATATGTATTGTACTTGTGTCTTTTATGATTGAAAATATCGGATAAAGACTAAATTTGGATTTGGATAGATGTCACATATTTCATTGGATGCTGGATTTCTACCCCACTCCACCTCCCTGACTGAGCCTCAGACCGTTTGGTTTCAGAGCCCTTAGGTCAGGCGCTCTTAGGCTGTGCTTGGTGCTCTACACTGGGTCCCACAGTAAGAACGGAGCCCCAAGTCACCAGTGGTCAAAGGCCTCCCCTGTCCTCTTTGGAGCTCAATAATTGCTGATTGTCCTGTAACATCTGGCAAAGTTCCTACAAAAGACAATGGTGACTGGGGGCAGAGAGCAGTGTCGGATAGCAGAGGAAGTGATCCAGGACTGACTCCAAGGATGTCAATTATTCAGAACAGAAAGGGAAGGGTTCTGGAGCAGCACAGGATGAAGGGTGTTCAATAGCGCAGCAGTGGACAAGGCTGGGCCAGAAGAGGCTTCCTTGCAGCTGATAATGATAGATGTGTAGGTGTGGGGTAGAGGAAGGGTTGACTTAAGGAGGACAGAGAGTGGTAGAAGCGGTAAGAGCCCGTGAGAGATGGAAGAACTCTGTGGCAATTGAGAATGTGGGGTTGCAAAGGAGGGTTCTGGCACGCTTGGGCACCGAGACGGTGGTGGATGCAAAAATGGGGGTGCTCTGTGACGGAGTAAATGGGGGACTCTGTGACGGAGTAGGATGTAACACAGTGAGCGGTTTAGGGTGGTGGCAGTTGCAATGCAGTGAACAGAATTTATATTTAGATTGAAGTTGACCAGCTCTCTAAATTTGCCACTGTCTCAGAGCAACTTTCTGATACTGGATCTATGGACATTGTGACCAGTGCGAAGAGTACAGGGAAATATCAGTATGAGTAACACCTGGTCAGTTAAGTGTAATCCAAATACAATAGACACACAAGTACAAGTCCCTCTAGATGGAGTTGGATTAGAATATTGTACAGGTTGCCAGAACGTCATCTCATGTATTGTGTCATATATATTGTTAACAAAATATCACCTCATAGGATGTAAAAATAATAGAAGACTGATCCCAAGGTGATGATAACTTGGTACATTATGTTTAAGAGACAATATCTGTGGCAAACAATATTTTTTGTATACTATAATTTGACATGCAACCACCCTCTCTATGATCTAAGAATTCAGATTTTATGTCTTCAACAGCTGCAGCCCATTTGCTAGGTTTCTGCTATTGTCTCAGGTGTGGTCCCCTGCAGTCAATCTATATTATAGGTGCTTCCTATTCTCCAACCATCTCCATATGGATGGTCACAGGCAGACTGCTATGTGACATTAGGCAGAAATAACTTTTCTAGCAGTGCATGCCGTGCACAACAGTCAACCTGCATCCAATTACCCCATGCAATCAAACTTCTCATGCCACATTCTACTTCACACATTTCACATTTAACACACTCTCTCTCTCTCTCTCTCTCTTTCACACACCCTTCAGAGCAGCATGCCCCAAACAATCACATTCACTCACCTTCCACCCCGTACCCTATGACTGGGGCAGTGACCTTCCCTTTTGCTGTCTGAATACAGATGATCAGCATTTGTCTCCCGAGTGCATGCAAATGCGACTATGGCCTAAAATACTTTCATATGTCGCACCCTGTACAGAAACAAGGCTGTCAAAGGGGGGCAGAGGCGGTGTGTTCTCCAGGCTTTTTGAGCAGGAAAGTAGCCAGAAAATTAAAATACTCTCACTTTGATCCATTCCTTGAATGCCATAGGATGAGTCAGAGGAGTAAGCCCCTCCCACCCTAAATGAGGTCCCTTCACCCCACCTTCTGTCCATCTATCTCTCCATTCTTTAAGTCTTTTATGCATCCATTCATCTATCCATCTTTTCATGCTCCCATCTACTAATCCTTTCAAAATTCCATCCATTCTTCCTTTACCGTTCTGGCTATCCACCCTTTAATCATTACACTTTCCCATCCACCCTTCTATCCTTCCACTCATCTACCCATTCATCCGTTTTTTCCCATCCATACAACCATTATTTTTATCCATCTATCATTTCACCCTCCTTTCATGAATCCACATGTCAATTCACTCACTCTTCCATCCAGAGTTCCATTCATCCATCCACCCACCCATTGAGCCAGCCTTTCATCATTCCAGCCATTATTTCTTTCATCAATGGATTCAAATGTTTCTTTCCCCAATCTATCCATCCATCCTTTTACCCTTGCATCTATCTTGTCATCCATTTTCCCCTTCCTTTTTGTCAGTTTCTTTCTTATTTTCATATTATTCTTTCACTCTTCCTTCCAGCCTTCTCTCTCGCTCTTTCCCCTTTCTTTTCCCTATCATTTCACCTTCTTGACCTTCTTTACTATGATTGACTTTGCATCCCTGACATCTGTTATGGTTTTCTCTTACTTTGTTTTTAAGAGCTTTTGTCTGCAGAGCTGAAGACGGACAGGCTCATAAATAAATATAAGTGTGAACAGCGACAGCTCCTCCGCAATGGCGGAGGAGCAGCACCCCACTGCCTGGCTCAGAGCCAGCAAACGAAAAATGTTATTTTTCACTGCCGGCTCTGAGCCAGCACTGATTGGAGGGGTAGGGCTGAGGAATAGGAGGAGTAAGAGGAGTGCCGTGTGCACTCCCTAAGTGCGCATATGTGTTTTGGTTGGCTGTCTCGTGCCGACCAAAACACACATGGGCACTTCGGTTTCTCCAGGCTGGGCTGGAGAAACCCCACAGACTCCCTGACCTGAGCGGATCATCTTTTCAGCCCACTCAGGCCATTCCCTGCGCTGCTCTGCAGTACGGTGAAGGGATGGGAGTCTGTCCCAGGGGATGCTGGGAAAAGGAAGAGGAGAGGAGGTGCTATGCGATGCGGAATGTGGCTGGCAGCTTAAGGTAAGATTTTTGATTAATTAATATATTATTACTAACCCCCCCCCCCGCGCGACGCAACCTTTCCCACTTTCCCTCCACCCGCCCCACAACATTTTGCTTGTGGCGGGCACCACTGAATGTGAGTTCAAGACTCCACCCGTGCATAAACTGCAAAAATGTGGGTCCAGTACACAACTGTCTCTGAGGGCCTTGACCCATGCTGCAACAGTATTTACATGTTTTAAAAAACAGACTGCGGTCAGCCTTAGGGTGGATTTCCCCTACATTTCTTGACTTCTCCTAAGTTTTTTTTTCTAAATATCTGTGGGATTTTTCTTGTGTTCTGTTTTCACTTTATTAATGTTTGTGTGCTGCATATATACTTTACATACTTCCTCTGTGTTAAGCCTGACTGCTTTTGTGGCAAGCTACCAGAGGCTTGAGCACAGATTATTTCGGGGTTTGCTTGTGCTTCATCTGACAAGAAATGTGGTTGCTGCTTGAATAGGGTTCACCGCTCTCAACCCGTAACCCAGTTCCCTACTACTGCCTTTTATTAAGAACAAGGCAGCTAATACCACAAGATGGCACCAACTGCTGTAGCTCATGTGTCTTCAATTTCCCTTTCTGACATGCTTTTAAAACTTAGAAACGGGTGGTCTTATGTAGGCCCTCCCCAAAGTTGTTGACCTACGCTCCACAAACAAATCTAGCATGCCTCTATAGAGGCAAGAACCTTCAGCTGCACCTGGGAAAACATCTGTTACTTTGTCCAGCAGCCGTTCTGCTATACCTGAATGAAACCCCTGTGCCATGTATGGATGACTATTGTCTGCCATGGGATACCACAAGGGACTTAAATACACATTCTTTAGTTCAGTGGTCTCCAACCTTTTAAGTGAAGAGATACTTAAGTTAAACGAAAATCACACTGAAATACAAATATTATTAGTGTTGTAGTAGTGACCACGTCAGACAATATTACATTAGTGACCATCATATGCAAGATTACTAGCCTTAGTGCATCATGCAGGGTTGCCAGCAGTAATGTAAAAAATCCTTTATACATTTTGAATTCCTCGGTATAGGTAATAAAGAACAACCATAGTTGATATTCGTCTGGTACCAATGTAATTATATTAGGAATGTCTTACCTATGCCTCATGATTTTATCATTCAACTATGAGCTTTAAATATATTTAGGAATTTCTGCCATTTTCCTGCAAACATCAACATATGAGTTTTGAAAATACACGCAATCTAATCTCGAGTACATATTCTCAATTTTGGTAAACATATAGTAATTCATCCAAGCAAAAGCTTCCAAGTTAATACACTGGGCTGCATAGAGGAGAGCTACTCACAGGTACTGGAGAGCTACCAGTAGCTTACTAGCTACTCATTGGAGAAGCCTGCTGAATAACAAGCTGCAATAGTTGAGGCAGAACAGAGTTTACACTCGACGAAGGTTTCCTGGATTGTTACCATGGATACCACTCTTAACAAACAGCAACTGCATTTATAGGTAAAACTAGACCTCAATCCAGCAGCTACACAATTCCATTGCCCTTTAAGCTATTGAACCCTTCTCTTTCTAATGGGTTGAGCCCTGCAAGGCCTCCCACGAGTCATACCTTGTCGTTGCTCCGTTGCTTATATATATACGCGACCGCAATCCTCTGCTGATGACGTATGTGTCTTTATGAAAAAAAAATATTTGTAATATATGTATAGCTAAAATTTAATGGAAGAAGACATGGGCAAATAAGTGTCTAAATACAGTATTAGCATCAGCAGAAGATTGCGGTCGCGTGAGTTATAGTTGCCTGCACTAACTATAACGGGGGAATTTCATTGGTTTTTTATCAGTAAAATTTCCAGCTAACTATAACATGTGTGAAACCTATGGTTTTTTCACTGAATTTGCAAGGTTTTTTAAGTGCTAATTCCTAACTATAACGTGTGTGAAACCTATGGTTTTTTCAGTGAATTTGTACGTTTTTTTAAATGCTAAGTTACTTTACGCCATTCGTGGCGTGCGCGCCCACTTAACGCAGTTCGTTCCGTGCGCGCACGGTGCGCTTCGCGCACCGTGCGTGCACAGTGAGCACGCGGTGCGCTTCGCGCACCGCGCGCCCACTTTACGCAGTTAGTGCCGTGCACGCACGGTGGGCACACGGTGCGCTACGCGCACCGCGTGCCCACGTTACGCTAGATGGGCCATGTACGCACGATGCGCTTCGCGCACCGTGTGCACATGGAGGACATATGATGCGCTTCGTTGTGAAAGGTAATATTTTTATTTTTCATTGATGTGATATGCCATGCACAAATGGTACCCTTCGGGCACCATTTGCACATGGGGTGGGGAGAGTATGGATATTTTTTTTTTTTTTATTAATTTTTACCGTACGCGTACGGTAAGCGTAATCGGCGAAATTATCGAAAAAATTACAATTCCGTTTTTGGCCTTGGGGGATCTTTGAGGACTCCCTCAAGATGGCTAGGTGCTTAGGAGCTGTCTAAACAGCCCCTTTATATGTTTTTGGCCTTTGTTTTTTAACCCCCTCTCAGACTGCGAGAGAGAAAATGGCGGCCGCCGGTTCCTGGTTTCGACCGATTCGAATGTTTACTAAGAACTAATAGCCAATCAGAATCGCGCTCGCGCACAGCGGCGTGCGCGTACGGTAAGCGCACCGTAAGCGCACCGTAAGCTGGCTCAGATATATATATTGATTTAAAGGCTATTTTCTCAGAATCTACTGAACAGATTTACACCAAACCTACAAAAGGCACTTCCTTGACCTGTAGACTACCTCTCTGCCAAATTTCAAGGATCTCTGTTCAGCCGTTCGGGCTGTAGCTGTGTCTAAAGGTCCTATGGAAAAATGCATGGGAAAAACGCGTTTTGGGACCCCCCTTTTATCTCAGCCCCCGCTTGACGAATCACCCCGAGACTTTCAGGATAGGAGCGGAGCGTAGCGCCCCATTAGTTTTGAAAAATTCGTGAGGATTCGTCGACCGGCGCCAAAGTTATTCCAAATAGAATGTTGCGGTTTTCCTATGGAAACAGGGTCCTAACTATAACTACCTACTGGCGACCGCCAGTAGGTAATATATATATATATATATATATATATATATATATATATATATATATATATATGAATGTATAAGTATTAGTAGAGCACAAATATAGCAAAAGAGAGCAATGCACTGTTGCCATCTCTATATCTCCCAGTGATCTAGCCAGCCTGCCTGGATGTCTGGACCACTTTTGCAAATACCTCACTAGGTCTTTCTTCCAACTTAACATTGCTGTACCTTCGTAAACTCTAGCTTTTCTTTCTTTATGGCACCTACCCAGATGGTGCTGTTTTTGCTCACTAAGTATTTCCCGTGCATTCCCTACAAACATTGAACCACCGTTCTCTTCTTACTCATCAACCCGATTTCTGTCATCTGGTAGAACAAATGAATCAATTCTGCTGGAATATTGTGAAGAGTTTAAATGTTCTCTTTGTGCTTGCACCACTCACTTTGTTTCAACTTGCAAACAAAGTGTTGGTTGTCACCCCCCCCTGCCTAATCCTGAGTCCATGTCATCTTTAAGCCAGAGCGGTCTCTCTTTATAGCCATCAGACCGCTCTTGACATCAGCTGTAGCACCAGGGCTGGATTCTGTTCTAAAAAAAATATTATTATACCTTTTTTTATAAGTCCATGACAAATAACCTCACCACAATAAATACAGTAACATGAGTTTGAAAACAAAGCTCAGATGCACAGCTGCTCCCCACCCCACTCAGTGATCAATATATATTACAATGTCCTCCTCTAGTAATGGGTGTTACTGCTACCACTGAAGAAGTGTTCATTTAATTATAAGATTATCCTGTACTTACGGGGTAAAATGCCATCAACACATGCATTTAGACTAGGTTTAAAACCAACAAGCATTGGCAAAATCAATAAGTCTCTCTTATTTGCGCCTGTTGTTTAACATAGTTAAAAAAGAGGCAATGATGCAGCAACCATGTCATTTTGAAGGGTAGGCACACGCATACGTTCAACACATTTGCACATGCCTACAGATGGACTCAGGCTTATTTTTTAATTTACTGATCCAAGATGGATCAGTAAATGAAAAAAACAGTAGGTCAAAACTGTTCTTTTAAAATGTATGGATGGGTGGAGAGCCGGTTGGAAAGGGCGTGAGGGGAAGAAACACATGTTCAAGGGGTAAAAGCGAGACGGAAGGTGGGTAAGAAGCAACAGGAGCAAGAGAACATGTGAAAGAGAGCAATGTGTGGGGGAGAAGCACACAGGTGAGAAAGAGCATCTTGAGTCAGGTGGGGCGAAAGAAGCACATGGGAGAGAGAAAATAGGTGGATGGTTGAGAAAAACATATGAGGGGGACAGCTGGAAAACACACGTACAATCAAGAAGTGCCAAAAAACAAGAAAAAAGTGGTTCCCTGAAAGCTAGCAGCGGAAGCCATAGAAGCCAGCCAATCAAAGAGATAGTGAAGAGACTAAGCTCTTGGGGGGGGGGGAGGGGGGGGACAAACACAAATTGGATAGTCTGAAACAAGTAAAGAGATCCAATAGAAAGCAAGCAAGTAAAAGTGACAGTAAAGCCAACCTATGATAAGCAATAGGAGGGCTGCAAGCTCCTCTGTGTTCTTGGTAAGCCAACAGTATGTCTTTTGCAGCTAGACAGCCTGTGCACCTTGGGATTGTCATGTTGCACTATAGACTGGTCTAACATTTATATATCTGTGTTCTCTATTATCATAACACCAAGCACGGTTATTGTTGTGTCATTACTCCACATAAAAATCATTTCGTTTAAGTATTGCCTCGAAACACTGTTACTTTAATTGTATTTGTGCAAAAATAAGGGAGGAGGTATGGCCTCTACTCAACAGCCTGTGATTCTTGGCAAATCCCTTTATCTACCCATTTTTAAAAAGAATGCCCAACATATTCTGCTTCTCGTGTAAAGTACTATAATGTGCTCTAAGGAACCAATTTCAAGCTATATAAAAATGCCACAAAAAACCTCAGCTCCTCAAGTTGTGGAATCAACTCAAAAGAATGCCGAAGAAACCCCTTTTTCTGTAATATATTTTATCACCCAGGTTCCTTTAAATATATTGGTTTGCCCTAGATTTTGATTGCTGCCCAAGTGGTAACAGATTGTTTGACTGTATAGTAAGAATAACAGCATTGCGACACCAGACTATTGAGTCAAAATAATACGTTTACCTACATTGTATGCAAACTACCAAAATATGAAGTCAAAAATATTCTGGAACAGAATATTGTAAAGCAAAAAGGTAAATAAATTAAAGAATTAATATTTATACCATTATATATCATTTCTGTCAAATATTAAAATCCAAAATAATATAATTAAAAATTAATACTTTTAATTAGTCAAACAAATTATATATATATATATATATATATGACGAGAAATCCGTCTGGAGCACTCCTGCACACCAACAATCCTGAGGGAGAGCGGGAACTAACGGAAACCGACCCTGATAGCGAGTGAGTAGATTTTTTATTTAAATTCACAGCACCGCCTGCATGACGCGTTTCAGCCTCACCAGAGGCCTTGATCAAATGACGCCATGGGAGTTGTGATCCCGCTTTTTAAAGTGCAAAATGCTAATTGATAGAATGACACAATTGGCTAATTCAATCACTGCATAAATAGACATAGAAAAGTTTCTTAAACATTGGATGATATCATGACAGGGCAATAATATCAAAAGCATCTGCGTCAAACAGTTAAAATACTGAAGCACAAAATTCATATGATAAAATTATTATATGATAAAATTGTTTCATCATTGCTGGCAAGTAACTTATGTTAAAATAACTTGAGACAACATTATTTGTTGTTGTTCTTTGAATTCGTGCAAGCGTAACAGAAAGCAATAAAGTTGTTTATAACAAAATTGAATATTGATGCTTTCCCAGAAAAATAAATAAAGTGAACATCCAATGTGCAATAATAAGCAGATTACATCAAACCCAAGTGGATATAATCTAGCAAATTTGAGTTAGACACACCCTGGCGATTTGAACACTGATTTGTCAACCAGGACATCTTGCACAATTACTCGTACCTGCCTTCGAGACGCAGTGCAACCTACAAGCCATAAAGTAACATGTGAGGTTACTGTGAAGTGCATATATAGGAGCCCTTGTTCTAATCCCTGTTTTAACCATTATTCTGACAAGTGTCAAAGTATGTCTAAATGCAGAGAGGACATATAAAATACAAAATAAATCTAAAGATGTGTCATCTAAAATTATTAAAACCAACAGTGGGTGGAGGAGGTGTGACCAACACGCAAAGCAGCTTAACACATAGGGAGTCAAATTGAATACAACCCAATTCAAAGGCAAGTAAAGAGGTCTTCACTAGAATTAAGGCCCTGCGGTGTCTCGGTGTCTAATTCGAGTATATACCTCGTTTCTAGGGCACGAAGCAATGCTTCTCTGTTGCCACCACGTCTTAAAGGGAGCACTGCATCAATGACAAAGAACTTTAATAGTTCCCTTTTGTTAGTGTGTAGTGCTTTGAAGTGGCGTGCCACTGGATAAGATGCATCACTACCATTGATTGCCCGTAAATGCTGGAGTATCCGTTTGTGGACCTGCAACTTGGTACTGCCCACATATTGCAGGCCACACGGACACTCCAGCACATACACCGCGTACTCGGTCTTACAGGTGAGTGGTTTTGTGATGGAACGAGGAATATCGCAGAACGGGATCATGAACTGCGTCTTGTTTACTCCCTGTTTACACGCTTTGCAGCTGGGACATCTTTTGAAGCCTTTACAAGACTGCAACCAGGTTGTGTTGGAACCTAACTCAGGACTAGATTTAACTAAAGCATCGCTCATAGAGCGAGCTTTCCTGAAGGTGATGTTTGGACTATCTGCCATTAGATCCCCAATGACAGGGTCATTACAAACCAAGCTCCAATTCTTCTTCAGAATTTTTCTAAGTGCTTGGTGTTGACGATTGTATGTCCAGATCAATCTAACTGGTTCCCTGGTGTGAACAGATGTAACAATTGATCCCTTGTTGATCAGGGTCTCCTCTCTAGACAAGCAGTTAGCCTTGCGTATGGCATTGTCAATCGTTGAAACAGCGTAGCCCCTCGCTAGGAAACGTGATTTACTCAAGTTCTGTGCTGCTAGGCAATCAGACTCTGTGCTACAGATGCGCCTAATACGCAGCATCTCCCCGTAGGGAATGCTGCGAATGAGATGCACAGGATGGTGACTTGCGGCATGGAGAACCGTATTGCCCGCAGTAGGTTTCCTAAAGAGGCGTGTATTGAGTTTACCATACTCAATGAAGATTTCAACGTCCAAGAAGAACACTCTGTCTTGACTAATGTCTGAGGAAAAGCTAAGATTGAGGGTGTTGGAATTGATATCCTCGATAAAATCAAGGATCTGCTGTTTTGTGCCTTGCCAAACCATGAAAATATCATCTATAAAACGATACCAATGGATTACATGTTTAGACAGGATGTCATAATGTTGACCATAGAGAACCAGCTCCTCTCAGTAGCCCATGTGAAGACAGGCATAACTGGGAGAAAAGCTGGCCCCCATGGCAACACCTCTGACCTGCTGAAAGAATTGATTGCCAAACATAAAGAAATTGTTGTGCAGGCAAAAGGAAATCATAGCTAACAACATTTTGTTGTGATTAACCATATGAATAGGTCGGGTCCCTAGATAGTGCTGGACTGCTCTTACACCATCAGAATGATGAATGCTGGTGTAGAGGGAGGTTACATCCAGTGTAACCAACCAAAACGTGGGGTCCCACTTAAACCCGGCTATTTTCCTTAAAAAATCGCTTGTATCCTGCACATATGATGGCAAAGTCTTAACATGTTCCTGCAAAAAGGCATCAATATATACAGAGGTATTCTCACAAAGTCCACCTCGTGCCGAGATAATTGGCCTGCCTGGTGGCTTCTCAGAGTTCTTATGTATGTTAGGAATAAAATACATGACAGGAATTACTGGAAAGTCATTTTTTAAGGAATTTCAGTTCATCTTGACTTAGTAATCCTGTACTTCTCCAGGCGACAAGATGGGAATAGAATTCAGTTCTAGCTGCCTTTACTGTAGCTGCATCACAGCGTCTGTAACAATGGGAGTCAATGAGTTGACTATGGGCTTCCTCCAGATATAGGTTTCTGGGCCAAAGCACTACATTACCCCCTTGTCAGATTGACGTATGATGATGTTGTTATCGGCTTGCAATTTACAGACAAGTTGGAAGTAGCAATTGTTCCGTGCTGTGTATTTAAATTTTTCACGCAGGGTAGATGAGTATAGTTTTTTAATCCCTGAGACAGAAAGTTCGTGAAAAATATCGATGTTATCATGCAGCATCACAGGCGTAAAGGTAGATTTAGGTTTGAATTGGGTATGACCCGGCACATTCAGGTTTAGATATTCTTCCGTGAAATCAGAACTAGAGCCCTCATACCTCAACTGCTGAAGGTCTTGCATAAAATCCAAATCGTTAGCAATCAATCCTTGTTGCATATCCAACATAGGTGTAAGGCTGGGTCTCTGAATGTTAGGATTGAGTAGAATATATATATATATATATATATATATATATATATATATATATATATATATATATATATTCACTGAAAAAACCATAGGTTTCACACATGTTATAGTTAGCTGTACATTTCACTCGTAAAAAACCAATGAAATTCCACGTTATAGTTAGATCAGGTAACTATAACTTGCGCGCCCACAATAAACTGCTGATGACGTCACATATTACATCACTCATGACATGGTCAGTGACATCACTCATCACATCAATGATGACATCTGAAATGACACATTGTGGATTGCGGTCGCGCAAGTTATAGTTACCTGATCTAACTATAACGTGGAATTTCATTGGTTTTTTATGAGTGAAATGTACAGCTAACTATAACATGTGTGAAACCTATGGTTTTTTCAGTGAATTTGCAAGGTTTTTTAAATGCTAATTCCTAACTATAACGTGTGTGAAACCTATGGTTTTTTCAGTGAATTTGTACGGTTTTTTAAATGCAAATTTGTTTTTGAGATTTTTTGTAAACCTATGTATAAAATAATATATGTACTATATCCTGCATAATGGAAAGGTTTTTTTTTTTTTATGCATTTTTTTCCGTGCACGCACGGTAAGCTGACGCTACGCGCTCCGTACGTCATAAGTACGGTGCGCTTACGTGATAGGATACGCATACAGTAAGCTGACGCTACGCGCTCCGCACGTCATAAGTACAGCGCGCTTACGTGATACGTACGTGACGTACGCGTACACGCGAAAGCAACGTCGCGGTTACGCAGGGGCGTGTAATGCGCATGCGCGAGTGCGTCTTACGTACGCGCTCCGTAAGCGCTCCGTAAGCGTCACGTTCGCGCATGCGTACTTTTTTTCCGAGCGCGTACCGTAAGCTTACGGAGCGCGCACGGTAGGTCATGTGATCCACAAAGAACACTTTTCATTGGTTGAAACTACTTTCAGTTCCAGAAACTTCCCACACCACACCCATTTCCCTCATTACTGCTTGAGATCCCCTAGGAGAAGGAGCTGAATTGACATTGAGATACAATGGCAGAACAGCAGACCTCTTCTGAGAGTGAGGCTAGCAGCACCACCATCATCCAGAGAAGGAGGAAACAGAGGAATTCTTTTGTATGGGAGTATTTTACTTTTCCAGAGGGGGAGAAAAAGGTCAATGCTCCATTGGTCACTTGCACACTTTGTGACCGTGTTTTATCTAGAGGAAATCCAAGGAAGAAGTATTCCTTTGGAAATCACTCTATGATGAGACACCTTAGGGATAGGCATCCCAGGACCTTTGCTCGACGTACTGGAGAAAACTCTTCAGTAAGTCACCAGAGCCCAACCTCAGAAGCTCAGCCGAGTACATCATCGGCAGCTCAGCTGAGCCCTTCCTCTGAGGTGGGAGCATCACCTTCTTCTGCTCACCTTCTTCTGCTCCTCTGGACGTTAACCCTCGATTTGGGAGGGTTGTAATGAGGTGTATAACGTGTTCTGGTCTTAGTGTTTTTGGGGAGACCAGTGTTCCCCTTATTAACAATAAGATAGACCAGCACGTTTGTAGACGCTCATAATTTTTTTTAAGCTTTCCTTTTTGAAAAAATTTTTTTGCCATGCACGCACGGTACGCGTAATTACGCGAAGTTCGCGGAATTTTTCCTCGCGGAATTTCTCCGTTTACGCCGTGCGCATACGCTGCGCGCATTCGGCGATTTTTTGAAAAAAAAATTTAAATTAATTTTTTGCCCTTGGGGGTCCTTCTGAGACCCCCTGACAAAGGCTAGGGGGTCAGGAACTGTCCAGCCTGCCCCCTTTTCACGTTATCCACCTTTGTTTTTCACCCCCTCAGACTGCGAGAGACAAAATGGCGGCCGACACTTCCTGATTTCGATCGATTCGAATGTTTACTTTGATCTAACAACCAATCAGAATCGCGCTCGCGCTCGGCACCGTGCGCGTACGGTAAGCTTACCGTAAGCGCACGGAGCGCGCCCACAGATATATATATTGATTTAAATGCTTTTTTCTCAGGAAATACTGAACAGATTTACACAAGACCTGCAAAAGGCACATCCCTGACCTGAGGGCTACCTCTCTGCCAAATTTCACATAATTCTGTTCAGCCGTTCGGGCTGTAGCTCGGACTAAAGGTCCTATGGAAAAATGCATGGGGAAAACGCATTTTGGGACCCCCCTTTTTTCTCAGCCCCCGCTTGACGAATCCCCCCGAGACTTTCAGGGTAGGAGCGGAGCGTAGCGCCCCATTAGTTTTGAAAAATTCGCGAGGATTCGTCAACCGGCGCCAAAGTTATTCCAAATAGAATGTTGCGGATTTCCTATGGAAACACGGTCCTAACTATAACTATCTACTGGCGACCGCCAGTAGATGATATATATATATATATATATATATATATATATATATATATATATATATATATATATACATATATATACATATATATATATATGTGTATGGATATATAAATATATACATATATACATATATATACTTACATACACATATTTATAACAAAACATATAGAAAACCTATTTCTAGAAATTACAGTTAATATAAAAATTGTTTTGAATAATTCTGTGAAGCGAATTTGTGAACACTATATATATATATGTATATATATACACACACACACATGTATATATGTGTGTATACATATACATATATATATATACATATATATATATACATATATGTGTATATATATAAATATATGTATATATATATGTATACTTTAAGGAATATAAAATCAATATTTAAGCCACTTAACAAAAAAGTGCATTAATAAAATTGATGATAATTTGAAAAAATTAAATGAACAAATATATTTTAACAAAAATGTATACCATACATAACTAAAAAATTCAACGTACTATATAGAAAATGAACTGTCAATACAAATTTACAATTTTTTTTATAAATAAACAGTGAAGAAATAATGTAAACAATCAAATATAAACAACGCCAGCAAAAGTGTTGGACTTCAAATAAGTCATATTTACTATCTTAAATCTAATATAAACAAATGAATCCTGGCTGGAAATGAACTTCTCTGCTCCTCCTGGTCCTCGGATGGCTAGCTATTAGCTGCCTTAAGTGGCTGCTGCTGCCCTGGCTGCTTGTGCTGCCCTTCGAGGTAAGTAGGCCCCAGGTGGAGGAATGCAACCTAATTCTCATCTAGTTGGAGGTGTTTTGGTGGAGATGGGTCAGGACAGACTGCTCCCCACGGCCCCAGCCCAAACGAGGACTGACTAGTTTACTAAGCTGGTGACCAGTGCATCTGGGGCCACTGGTGAGCCAAGCGACCGCACCTGCCTCACACACACTCAGAACCTGCCACAATCCTTGAGGCATTTCAAGACACAAGAGAGGCAGTTGAGACTGAGGTGGGTGAGGTGCATGACGATGTTTCATTATTTTGCCAGGACCTCCATAAGCTTGCCGGCCATGTAACAGAGGTGTAGACCACGGTGTCCATGGTGGAAGACGAGGTGGCCACCCTTAAACTCTAGGTCTCCAAACTGCTTTCACAACAGCAGTTCTCGTGAACAGGGCTGAAGGTTCTGTGAATCGCTTCCAGAGAAACAATGTCCAGTTTGGTGGATTCCTGGAGATCACGGAGACCACTGATGTGAAATAATTTCTAGAAAAGTGGTTGCGTTCTTGGGTCCCGGCTGAAAAGCTCTCACCCTGGTTAGTCGTCGAGAGGGCAGTTAAGTCCCTGGCCCGCCAACCCCCTCTTGGGACCCGACCAGCCTGCTCATTGTGTGTCTTCTGAATTTATTGCAACAGAGATGCTGTCCACCGAGAGGCGCAGACCCAGATCTTCACTTTCAAAACAAGAGGATTATAATCTTTCCTGACTATACCTGGGTGGTCCAGCAGCACTGGTGCTGTTTTGTGGAGATCAAACAGAAACTCCAAGCCCTCAACTTGCAATACATGCTCCTCTTACCAGTACGGCTAAAGGTTATCTTCAACTCAGACACCTATTTCTTCAAGACCCAGGAACAGGCTTTGAAGTGGGAGACGCAGAAGAGGGAACTTTGGTAACCGGACAGACCATGGGATCCAACTCTGTGGCGGGGGAGCCCTTCGTCTCCCCCCAGTTCAGCCTGAAGGAAACATGCTCACTCCCTGAGGACTCGCTCATGCCCCCTTGGATCGCGGGGCCCCTCTGGTTCAGACACAGGGAGTGTGAAAACGGTGGCTTTGCCCCAGACATCGGCTTGATGGGCACATCAGATCTTCTGGATCCAGAGATGATGTCTCTGGTGTTCCTCCGTGAGCCCAAGTAGGGGCTTGGGTTCGAACTATACTCCCACTGATTCTGGGGGGTATATGGGGGATGTGTATGTGTATGAGGGGTTTTCCTGAGGTCCTGCATTGGTTCATTTTGATGCTTTTCCTTGCAGGTCTCTTGTGCGACTGCATTTTTGATTGCTGCCAGGCAACATGATCCTATTGTTATGGAGGTCCTCCAGGGCTGTAGAGGCGATTAGCTGCCTGACTGACTGTTAGCGTTATGTGTAGGGTTAGGGCAACAGATGCTTCCAGGGTAGAAGTATGGTGAGGGAGGGAGTTGGGGGGTTCGGGTGTCCTTTTTGTTCCTAAAAGTTTGACTGCACAATTCTTAGTCAGTCTTTGGCACTCTAGGCCATGTGAGGCTCCTGTCCGTAACATTGCTGGCCTCCTTGGTCCCTCTGATGTCACCACTCCTGGTCCTGGCCTGACTGCATTTTCATCTTGATGATGGTGGTTAGGGTATTATCTTGGAATGTCGATTGCCTGCTGGATTGCATTAAAAGGTCTGCTGTCCTTTGTTATGTCCGGCAATTCCAGCTGGTGGTCCTCATGCTCCAGGAGACTCCCCTACTGGGCACACACATTCCTTTCTTGAGTTGCTTTGGTTACGACAGGAGCTATTATGCTGGGTTCTCCCGGGAATCCTGGGGCTGACCATTTTGCTATATGGGGCTCCTGGGGCTGGCCATTTTGCTTTAGGGGATTCCTGTTGGTGGTGTCTGCGTCCCACGTAGACCCTCAGGGGAGGTATGTGGGGCTAGAGGGGCAGCTGGAGGTCAGCACTACAACTTCCTGCCCATCTACATCTCACAGCCTCAGTTTCAGGGCATTTTGCATTCTCTTAGGGCCCTTCTTTGGACGCATCCACATGGTGTTACTTTGGTGGGGGGGCAACTTTAATGCAGTTCATAACCCTGAACTCTGGCTCCTCAGGTCCAGATTGTCAGCCGCGTTCCCATCAGTTGATGGCCTGAGTGGACTCCCTGGAACTCTGCGATGCATGACCTACCTGGCCCCCCGACAACTCATCATTTACCCATACCTCCACAGTACAAAAAAAAACATGCCACGCTTTGACTTGGTCTGGCTCCCTGTGATTGGTGTTGTCCACCTCTCTGAGGTCCTCCCTGGGGTATATCGTATCAGGCCCCCTCTCGTTCCAAATTGATCGGGCTACCACTGTGTTACGGCCTATGTGGTGGCTTAACACCTGGCATTTTATGGATTCTGCATGTGCTGAATTTATTGAAGAGGAGATTCACTACTACTTCAAGCTCAATGGGGGCATGATTGTGTTGATTCCTAAGCTGGCCAACCACTTGACCGGTGTTCTTCCTTCCGGCCTATATCTCTCCTGAATGGCTGAAGTGAAAGTGTTTGCCACGGTCCAAGCAAACTGACTCTGTCGTACTCTGTCCTATGTGGTCCAATTCAGATCAATGCAGCTTTATGCTTGCCCAGTACACACAACCCTGTATCCATAGGATCCAGGTGGCCCTTGCCCAGGCGCATCGCCTTCACTGCCCCTCTGCTGTATTTCTGGTAGATTTTGAGAAGGCTTTCGACAAAGTGGGGTGGTCCTTCTTGAAAGTAGTGCTGGAGTGGTGGGATTGAGACCCTGCTTTGGTGCCTAAATGGGTCTCTTATATGCTTTCCCTGCTGCTAGGGTTCAGTTCAACAGTGTCTTGTTGTCTTCCTTCCCTATTCATAAAGGCACCCGTAGGGCTTCCCCCTCTTTCCTTTTTTGTTTGCCTTGGTGATTGAGCCCCTTGCACGCCTCATCTGCTGTATCGTATGCAGTGATAGTGCTAGGATGGTGGCCTGAGGTGCATATCACACTGTATGTAAATGATCTCTTGCTGTTCCTTGCAGACCTCGGACCTGAGATGCCTGGAAATCCTCCAGATTTATGGGGAGGTGTTTGGCCTTCGAGTGAATGAGGCCAAATCCCTGTTGGCCCCCATTGCTTTGATGCGAGTACCTTCTTGTGGCAGTCACGATCCCCCATGCCACCTGTCCTTCAAATACTTAGGTATTCATGTTTTGCACCTTGCAGATTTGACCTGGAGTCTCAGTTTGACCCCACTGGTTAATAAAATGAAGCAGGACTTGCAGAGGTGGGGTGGTCTGCCACTGCATTGCCTAGTGAAAGTAGACCTCTTTAAAATGATGGCCCTAGTTAGATCTAATAGCCTTAGGGTGCTCTTCCTCCCAACTTTTTGCCTACCTCTTCCAATTTTTCTGACTTTGTTATTGCTGGCTCTAGGACTCTGTGCAGTTTACCACTGCAAACCAGTGCTAAAGTGCTTATAATTTCTCCTCTAAACATAGTACATTTGGCTCATCCACAATTGGCATATATTTAGTGTACTCATAAGTCCCTAGTAAAGGGTTCTACTTGTGTCCAGGACCTGTAAATAAAATGCTATGAGTAGGTCTGCAGGATTCATTGCCCTACCCACTTAAGTAGCCCTCTAACCAGAGCTCAGGCTCCCATTGCAGAGCCTGCATGTGCAGTTTTCACCGCCATTTCGACCTTGCAATATAAACCTCTTGCCACGTCTAAATCTTATACTTTATAGATATAAGGCACCCAAAAGGTAGGCCCTGGACAACCCAGAGGGCAGGAAGTTTTGTTTTTACAAGGTAGGGCATGTACCTTTATCTTTGACATGCTTTGGTAGTGAAAAACACTCCAATTTATTTTCACCTCTGCAAGGCCTATCTCTCCTTGAGATCATTCAGATTACCTGATTACATTTTTAAGTATAATTCTCAATTGTGAAGAAATAGACTTTTCAAGGTTGGTGTCACTGGACTCACCATTTAAAATCACAACTTATGATAGCCTGGCTGTGTGTATTCCCTCTAGGCAGCTGCACACAAAGGTAGCTTAGGTGTGAGGGACTTGATGGGCCATCGTGGGAGATGGGAGGGAGGAGCTGGGCAGCATGGCTCTAGTGAGCATGTCCTTGACCTTGTGGTCTGCGTGCCAGCTCCCCCGCTCCTGCGGTATCAATCGTTGTGACATTTTGTGAATCAGCCTCATAGTCCATTTCTTAACACTCTTTGCAATTGTGTTTCTACTACTGTAACAAGTTTATTGTGGACTCTCAATAACTGTATCTGTTTTTGCTTTATTGCTGTTGTTCTTTTGCTGTTCTTTTGTGCCGCATGCGCCGAAATGTCCTGCTCTGGCCCTCCTGCTTCCTGCCTCCTGGCAGCCAAGCCCCCCAGCAACACACTCACCTCACAGGACTACTAATGGAAGCCGCAAGATGGTTGCGCAGCAGGGGTTCACAGAGAGTGCACTGCCAACATGCCAAGGACAGGCCACAGGCAAGCCTGTCCACGCCTGAATCATGCACTGTGCCAGGAACCCTGGCTTTACTACCACCCGAAGCTACACTGTCGCAAAGCTCAAAGCCCTGGACCTAGGACCCCACAACAACTGCTGCTACACCTCTCCCCGATCCATGGTCAGACCTTTTACCTGCTGGCACTGCCTCTTCTCCTGCAACACTGAACTACCAGCAAGAATGGCGACCACTACCACACCTAGCATAACCATCTCCACTGCCTCCTTCTCAGCGCACGATCTCTCTGCAAGCACACCACATTTGGGACACCAGCACCTCCTTCTACCGCAGATGACATCTCCCGATCATGGAATAGCTCAGCTTCCAACTCCGAACTGACAGGAAAACCACTATCAGAGGCACCCTTGCATAAGACCTTCAGGCCCTCTCCCCAGTTTCAGCAATGCAATTGTCAAATTCATCACTGTGCTCATCATAAATTTAAAAAATGACATCTCCTCAGCAACCTCAATTTTCACCTTGATGATCCCAACAATACCAACACCACCAACATCCTCTAAAGCATGAACAAAATCGGCCTAATCCAACTTGACATAAACCTCACACACATCGCAGGGCACACACTCAACCCAATCTTCATGGCCAGAGTCAAGTACAGCCATGTCACTGATCTCACCTGGACAGGCCACGCTATCATCCACTTCACCATTTCAGGATCCCCCTCATCACCGCCAAGCCACCCAGCATTTCACACCACAGCTGGAAAAAAGTCTCAGAGAACCAATGGCCCAATGCCCTCAACACCTCTCGCCTACACAATGCAACCAACCTAGAACAGGCGGTCAAGAAATTCACCTGGATCACAGACTGAGCTGACAGAGTCACCCCCAGCAAACCCTACAAGCTCAGGAGGTCCTCTAAGAAAGCCAGTTGGTACACTATGGAACTAAGAACCATGAAACACACCTGCAAACTACTTGAAAGGAAATGGCACACTAGCATGGAGCCCACTGACCAAGCCACATTATAAGCAGCCCTCAATCAATACCACCAGCTCCTGAAAGAAATGACAAGAGGTGCCCTGTCCAACCACATTGAAGCAATCTCCAACCAAAGCAAATAACTCTTCAACATCGTCAGAGTGATCTCCAGCCCCTCAGAAACCCAAAACATCATCACCCCTTCCCAGGAACTCTGCGACACCCTCGTGAACTTCTTCCATGACAAGATTTCGACCATCTACAGAACTTAAAAACCCCAATCCATCGAAATCCTCAGCCACTTTGCCCCCACAAATGAGGAACACGGCCACCTGCTCACCACCTGCAACCAAGTCACAATGCAGGACACCACACCCATCATGAACTCCATCCACTCAGGAGCACCACGAACCCCTGTCCCCACCACATCTTCAACTTCGGAGTAAGATGATCAGCAGTGAGCTCACTGCCAGCTTCAACACATCCATCACCATTGTCACCTTGCCCAAAGAATAGAAACACGCAGAAGTCAAGTCCTCACTCAAAAAACCATCACTGACCCCAACAAACTCAAGAACTATTGCCCCATCTCTCTGCTGCCCTTTACATACCAAATCCTTGAGAAGGCCATCATCTGCCAACTCACAAAACAACTGGAGAACAAAAATCTTCTGAACACTTTTCAATCCGGATTCCGCACCAACCACAGCACCAAAACTGCCCTGATTAGAGCCACAGATTACATCAGTTCCCTCCTTGATCAAGGAAAAGAGTTGGCCCTGATCCACCAGCATTTGACACAGTATCACACCACACCCTGACCAAAAGGCTTCCCAATGTTAGAATCCAAAGAGACGCCCTCAAGTGAATCGCCTCCTTTCTCACGGGAAGAACCCAAAGAATACACTTTCACCTCAGAACCCAAGCACACCACCTGCGGCGCCCCTCAAGGTTCATTCCTTGGCCCTACCCTGTTCAGCACCTGCATGACTCCATTGGCCAATGTTATCAGATTGCATGGACTGAACATCATATCCTATGCCGATTATACCCAGCCATCCTCTTGCTTTCAGAAGACCTCTATGCTACGCTAACCAACTTCCGCAGGTGCATGACAAGCATCATTGACTGAATGAGAGACAACTACCTAAAACTCAACACAGGCAAGACAGGAACAACGCCTGGTGGCCTCCCAAACTAGGACACTCACCCACTCCAACTGACCATGCCCGCACCCTGTACAATATTCTGGACGGTAAGTTCACCATGAAAAGACAGCTCAACAAAGTATCGTCCGACTGTTTCTTCGTGCTTCACATGCTCCGCAAGAGCTTCAAGTGGCTTCCCATTGACATCAGACAGACCGTCACACAAGCCCTTGTCACCAAACGACTGGACTACAGCAACGCACTCTACCTAGGAATCACCTCGTCCCGCCTCAACAGACTTCAAACCATACCAAACTCAGCAGCCAGACTCATCCTAGACCTCCCTAACCGGACCCACATCACCCTCCACTTCAAGACACACCATTAGCTCCCCATTCAGAAGAGATGGCAGTTAAAAATATTGATCCACACCCTGAAAGGCCTCCATAACCAGGGACCAGCATACATCAACCACTGCCTGAAATTCCACCTTCCCTCCAGACACCAGCGGTCTGCCTCCCTCCACCTCACCCACACATCCCGCATCTGCCATAGCAACGGTGGAGGACACGCCCTCTCCTACCTTGCTGTGAAGTCCAGGAACGACCTCCCACTTCACCTCTGACCTTTCCTCTCTGCTGGAATTCAGAAAAGGACTCAAGACCTGACTTTTCAACTGAGCCTGCATGCAGTGCTCTGAGCACCTGTATACCCTCATTTGTGATTAGTGGCGCTATACAAATCCAGATTGATTGATTGATTGATTGATTGATTGAGCCTCACACGTACACCTGAACAGGCTGTATTCTGTCCACACACAAAGTGCTGCATACCCCCTGTAGTGAGTTTGGAGCCAGGGCAGGAAGGGAAGACCTCAGTGCACTTCAAAGCCTTCTTTGAAGTCTCCCCATTTCAAAGACCCAACTGGGTATAAGTACTGGACCTCTGACACCATGACTTCGGTACACTTCTGGACCTGTGAAGACTCTTCCAGGAAGAAGAACTGCTGTATTGCTCAAGGACTGCACTCTGCTGAACTGTAGCTTTGCTGGACTCCTGCTGTGCTGCCCTCATTCCCCTGCCTGGGTGAGGAGGACTGGACCAACATCACTTGAGCTCAGAGTGAATCCAAGGCTTGACTCCTGATTTGAAGTCTCAGGGTCATAAAAGACTTCCAATCTATCTGTATCTGCACCTGGAATCTGCTATCTGTGAGTTTTCCCTGGCATATTGTGTCTTGGACCCTTGGAAATGAGGGCTAAGATGCTCCTTCAGCCAGCCCACTCATACATATCAGAATCACACACTTTCAATGTTGTGTGGTTCAGAACCTATGCTCTTTCCCATTTGCGTGGATCAGAACTGGAGCATTCTCATCGTTGCGTGGAACGGACCTGCACATCGCCTTTAGAACCAGCCCATTGACCTCAGAATCGACACATCCTCTGCTACAGGAGCAGAGCCGGCGCATCACATTCAGGACCAGCGCATCGCCCTTGGAACCTATGCATCACTGACTTTGCATGGAGAGAACCGATGCATCTCCTCTTCTTGCAGTATTGCAATCAATGCCTTGTCTCGGCTGCGCCCCGCATTTCCCTCGACGTCGACGCAAAACAGGGTCAAGGTTTTATCAGCAGGCCTAAGTTGTCTGCGTATCCCGCCTGAGCTCCATTGTGGTCAGCCTGAACTTTTAACTTGGCCCTAGTACGGCATGACCAGTTATCCCAAATAGGCGCTTATTGCTTCTAAGTGCTATTTCACACTTCATATCTTAAGTTGCACTTTTTGGACTTTTGTTGTTTTGGTCTAGTTTAATTTATTACATGTATTTCTCTTTTTCTAACCTGGTGTGGAATCTTTTTGTGTGGTGTTTTCACTGTTTAACTGTTTGAAGTGTTGCACAAATACTTTATATATTGCCTCTAAGTTAAGCCTGACTGCTCTGCAGCAACCCATCAGAGAGTAAGCACTAGTTAATTTAGGGTTTGCCTGCTCTAACACTGAGTAGGATTGGGATTGCTGCCTGACTTGGGCCTATGCCCTAACCAACCAACAACCCAATTTCTAATAGTCCTACCCAGGTTCTTTTATGCCTTTTCGAACTTGACGTTTACAATTCCTCAGCGCTGGTTCCAGTTCTTTTCCTCAACGATACGTACCTGTATAGGACCCCAATCCCATGCCCTCTCCCTGACTGCACCAATGCAACCCTGAGTGTGGCATTTCATTTTTTGGGTTGGAACCGTTGATTTACCGGGCTGACCCCCCTAAGGAGTTGGACGTGGCTGCACCACACTGTGTGGTTGGAAGGCTTCGTGCAGTGGTTCAGGATTGGAATCACCCTATCTAGGGGACATCTGGGTGGGTGCACATATGAGGACATTTCAGGAGCTGCAGAAACACTACCAGGTTTCCACTACTCAATTCCACAAGTACCTGCAGCAGTGCCACGCCCTGTTGGCAAATGTTTCACCAGATATGCTACTCCAAGAATTCAGTCCTCTTGAAGCTAAACTATTGATGGAGAGGCTACAGTCTGGCCTGTCTCTATGACATACCGCTCCTGATTATCAATGCCCCTAATCACTTCTCTGAGCTGCGCTGGTTGTGGGAGGCCTGGGTGGCAGAGCTTGAGAGTACAGACTGGTGCGAGGCTCAAGTGGCACCCCGAGAACTGGTGATTTCCACTCGCCTCTGGTTCAATTCAACTACCTGCATATGACTTACATGGCTGCCCTGAAGCTTCACCGGGCAGGTAGGACCTCCCAAGCCAATTGCACCAGATATTCATGGCTGGTTGCAGACTTCTATCATGTAGTGTGGTCCTGCCTGGGCATCGTCACCTTCTGGGATGGGATCAGGAGGGAGATTTGTATCATTTAGGGCCACAGCCTCGTTCTTACCCCCAGAGTGGCGCTGCTGGGACTGTTGGAGTATGTGGGTTGCCCTAGGATGGAGCGTACCTTTACTGGGGTGGTGACATTGGGGACAAAGCAAGAGTTTGCTTGAAATGGCGGTCCCCAATCCCTCCCACGTTGGCTGAGTGGTGATGTGGTGTTGACTGATGTGCGTAACAGGAGCTGCCTGGTGCTGTCCCCATGAGCATGAGAAGATCTGGGGTGTGTGGTGGGCTCATCACGGACTTGATGCTGATACTCGCTAATTATCTTTATTCCTGTGCTTGACTGACTATTGATGATATCTTCTGTAATCCGTTCTGGCATTTTGGCCTGCGTTCTTACATTTCATTTCGAATATTTCATTGCGCAACTGTACAAAGAAATAAAAATGTGGCTATAAAATAAAATTAGTTAAAAAAATAAACAATAATTTAAATAACTACCTACCTTATTGACAAATGCATCCAATACTCCTGTACTAAATTATAAGTTACAACTTTTCAATCGGATGACACACACACGGAAAACCTAGACCCGGAGCTGATGGGAAACTAAATTGGAATGAACCCTCTCGGAAAAAAAATTGGTAGTGATTTGTTACTGAACTTGTACCTCCACATTCAGCATGGCAGATAAATAGCCACTACTAAAAAACACATTTATTTACACTTCTGATGAAGTCTGTTGACTGGAGACTGTTGTCACAACTGTGGGGTCCCTGCACACTAACACACTTTCTGTGGAGATGCCCCAAGTTCAAGAGATGATGACAAGAGGTACTTTCTGACTTAAATCAAATCACTAACACTGACATATCACTGTTTCCCAGTTACATGCTCTTCTTGCTCCCAAACAGCCTATTCTACCTCTACATACATACAGAGGCAAGGCCATTACCATTGTCCTCTGTGAGGCAAAGCAAGTCATCATGGCCAGCTCGGGGATCATCTGGCCTGGTTGCACAGACTTTGGAATTTCCTCAGCATGAAGAAGATTACAGACAGTTTAGAAAATAAAGGAAGCTCATTCAGCAAGATGTTGAGTCCATGCACAGGAATTTAAAGAACTTACATGTCCTGTATACCAGTATGTTTTAAGGCTCACCCATGAGCACGCCAATGCCTTAGAATGGACTAAGACTCTCTGATTCCCGCTAACTCCATACATCGACTGAAGGCCTGTGAATGAGGCTATGTGCCTGATTACAAGTTTGGTGATGCAGGAGCAGGGCAACACGCCACCATCCCGCTCCCTCACCACCAAACTAGACCGCCATCCACCCGCCAGATTAAGAGTTTTCTCGTTGTCTGGTGGGCGATCTTTTGGCATTCCCATGGCGGTGCCTTTGAAAAAGGCACTGAAATAGGAATGCAAAAGCAAATTCCTGCACTGCCTGGACTATTCATTCCGTGCCATACAGGACTGGGAATGCATGCAGACAGGGGGACACACCACGTGTCCCCCTGCATGCATCCCCATGGCCCCTAGGTTCCTTCACTGCCAGCAGTTTCATGGTGTGAACACCGCCATGAGACCGCTGGCAGTAAGGAAACTCATAATATGCTTGGCGGGCCGCATATTGAGGTCATACACCGCTGTGCCACCGCTAGGGATAGCGGGTTCCTGGCGGTTGTGGCAGTCCCAAAATGGTCCAACCGCCATACTCGCAATATGGCAGTCTGACCACTGGTGCTGCAGTCCCCAACAGCCACAGCACCTCCACTACAGGCTCAGCAGTCCACTGTCGAACCTCGTAATCAGCTCCCATGTGATCTTGATTCAATGGGACACTTCTATAACTTACTCAGCTGGAACCCTGGATGAGGAAAGCTTTTGCTTTCCCTGTTTATCTCTCCTCTCCTTACTTTTCCTCCCACAACATGCTTCTACATTTTTAGTTTTTTCCCTCACTACCTTCCCCATCTACCATTATTGCCCACAGAGTTGCTGTTGTAGCTGGGTATATATGTTAAAACTCTTTCTCGAATAAATATATTTGAATTTTAAATGATAATTTACTAATTGAATGTAAAAAAATTTATGACACAATATAACTTAAAACTAAGCTAAAAAACAACTATTATAACAATAGTAAAACCTAAAATTTATATAATACATCTTTTCTATTACATTAATCAAAATTATATCTAATACATCAATTTTAAAGTACACAATATTATGTACTGCAATATTTAAAACAATATTATTTACATAACAACAATAGAATAGAATTTTCTTGCACAATTAATTAAAATCATTGCAATCGCAAATAGATACAGAATAAAGTGCATAAGTTTCAATTTTAAAAATGTAGGCATTTACATTAAAAAGGATTAAAACTGATAATGGTGGAATGCGCTTTATAGTTCTATGGATTTTTCAGAGGACAGAATGTCCTTAGCTGGCATCAGAAATTTCATAAAGCGCGTCGACAACTGTGTTGAATCACCCTTCAAACATTCCACCAGGGCGTCCTGACATGTCCGAATGTTTAAAATGCGCCAAATGGGTCGAAGCCAATAAGTTGTTCATGGGCTCAGTGTCTCGCAGATACATAATATGTGAGTTAACGTTTCTTCTTCTCCCCTCACAAGCGCGGCACTGCGTGGCTGACATTTCTTTGTAACCTTACCCATACTTCTATGCCAATAGAGGGATCAAGCCGAATCGTAGCCTCATTAGTTGGCACTTCGTTGTTGGCTTTATGGGGGACGACACATAGTGTGGTAAGCCTCTGTTATTGTATAGTTTTAGAGTTCAGCTTCCCTGCTTGAGTTTTTTAAGCTTGTTGCATCATTGACCTCTGACATTATTTTTGCCTGACATAACAACAATATTTTTGCCTTTTAAACTCTGTTCCTTTTTTGACGACCATATTTGTAATATGATATTCTTACAACTCTATATTTCTGAAAGAATGATCTTGTCATTCACCTTGTTAACACACCCAATGCAATTTGATTTTTGGCAAGGGTGTGAAAGACCTCCGGCCTTGAAGCTGGGTATTTAGTTCTCACCTTCACATATGGTCATCCAAATGGGCGTAGGTATTGACTAAAGGAGGGGTCGGTAGAAAGAGGCGCTGGTCACGGAGCACAGCAGGTTGTATGATGGCTGAGATTCGTGACAAGGATGAAAAGCAGTGCATGAACACCTCGATGAGTTTTCGCCGCACTCAGCATATTCGCCACGAGATTACAGACTCTGAGAATGTGCCTGTTTCAGCAGCACACCATGCGTGTACAATCAGAGCACCTGACAAGGAAGATTGAAATGGCGCTCGAAACGACATGTCACCAAACATGATGGCTTGTGTCAGCGACAGTGATTCATCATGGCATCACCTTGCTGCTAGACATGATTGCTGTGATAATTTCCTTCCCTTTCGTGAGTGTGAATATTTTCATTGTCATTTCTGTTAACATTACACCTATGAAAAGGAGTGTTCACGTGAAGGGCTTCGCAGTGTTTATTTCA
The DNA here is from genome assembly GCF_964204655.1 of Triturus cristatus. Classification (NCBI taxonomy): domain Eukaryota; kingdom Metazoa; phylum Chordata; class Amphibia; order Caudata; family Salamandridae; genus Triturus; species Triturus cristatus. Next base: position 502,666,001 of record NC_140592.1, on the reverse strand, counting down.
AGAGGCAGCACTATCGTATTATGAGGAGGATGGGGGAGAAAAATGGGACTATTTGGCAGTGCTTGCTGTGGATGCCCAAACGCACCAGTATGCATATTAAACATTATTCAGAAGCCTGAGCTGTAGAGGTCATTCTGCATTGCCGGAAATTGGCAGCTAGGGGTGTTTGGCAGAGGAGCTGAGCTGTGTAACAATGAATTATTTCCAGCTAAGGTGAATCATACCTAAGTTAACATAAAATAATGATAATTATGAAACAGCAGGTGTATTTGTAGAGCACGGGTTCACCCGTGAAGAGACAAATTACAGATATTTATTGTTATCCATCTCGTTGGTACTCATTTTATCTTTCTCAGAAGGATGAAAGGCTACCTTGCCGGGATTTCAAACTGTGGCCATAAAGTTAAACACAGATCTCCGGAGTAGGCGCATGAGTCCTCAGCGCCACCTTTTAACATGCGTATATGTGTGATCTGTAATTTCATTGGAGAGGGAATGCAAAAGACACACAATTGATGGACGGAATGCAGAACAAATCAAAACATTCACCCCCTGTCAAGAGATCTGGGTTTAATCCATCATTTTTTTGCTCACCATGCCACCCCAGTTTAGACCTGGCCATATGCAAATCAGTATTGACACTGTGCCTCAAGGGAACAGTCCAGCCCGAACTGCCAAGCCAGGTCCTCCCTTGACCGGAAACAAGCATCCTAGGACCGGTTTCGGGGTTTCACCCCTCTTCAGCCAGGATAGCTTGATTCCAGTGGCACGGTGAGCCCAGGACCCACGTCTGGGCATACCTGGCGCACTTAGGGCGAGAAAGCAAAAGACACACAATTGATGGACGGAATGCAGTGGCCTGGCAGTTCGGGCTGGACACAGGGTCAAGACTGATTTGGACATGGCTGGGTCCAAACTAGAATGGCATGGTGAGCAAAAAAACGATGGATGTAGGCCCAGATCTCTGTACTGGGGTGAATGTATAACATTGTTCTGCATTTTGTCCATCAATAGTTCTTTTTTGCATTTGTCACCCCGAGTGGGATGGGTATGCTCACACGTGAATCCCGTGCTCTCCATGCCACTGGAATCAAGCTATCCTGACTGAAGAGGGGTGAAACCGGTCCTAGGATGCTTTCTTCCAGTCCAGGGAGGACCTGGCCTGGCAGTTCGAGCTAGACTGTTCCCATGAGGCACAGGGTCAAGACTGATTTGCATATGGCTGGGTCCAAGCTGGAATGGCATGGTGAGCAAAAAAACGATGGATGTAGGCCCAGATCTCTGTACTGGGGTGAATGTATGACATTGTTCTGCATTCTGTCCATCAATAGTTCTTTTTGCATTGGAGAGGGAATACCATGAGAGCTTCTTATGTGGCTGTTGTTACAGGTTGTTTTCTGGACCAGGTCTTACTATCTTTTATCATTTTTTGACACAAAGCAAGAGAGAGAGAAGCCAACGGGAGGCATAGGGAGGAAGAGAAAATAAAACAGAGAGAAAAAGGATGAAAAACAAGAGTGAGATAAAGGGGCAGAAATTGTAGGATGGGGGTAAGAAGAGGCATGAAATGGAATCAAGACTCAGAGGCCTTGGCATTTGGCTTACCAGGAAAGTTGAAGTGCCACAGCACGCTCATCAGACAAATGTTGTGCCTTGCACTTGGCCCTTCAGCTGTATGTACGGAATATCGAGTGTGAAATCTCAAGCTACCAGAAAATCAGAACCAAAATACCAAGGACCAAAATATTGACAGGCAACCATGTAATATACATAACTCTATGTGTATGAATCTTAACAAGATATATATATTCACATACAAAAACCAAAAACCACGAGTTCCAGCATGCTCCTGGGCACCAGCCACACCCACTAAGGGCGGGATACTAATTTAAGGCATGCTGGACTTTCCGTGAACGCTTCAATGCATCTGCCCATGAAGAAGAGATGTAATTCTCGAAACGCGTCGGCACAGAGACTATAATGCCGGAATGAAACTGCTGGCCGCCATGAATTGAAAATAAAACCTCCGGTTTTTGCAACAGCAGCTGAGTGCCTCCAGGTATGCTTGGGCATTTTGAGGAATAATAACTCTATGTGTATGAATCTTAACAAGATATATATATTCACACACAAAAACCAAAGGTTACAGGGACATTACAGTTAGAAACTATCATTTAAAAAACCTTCGAAGTTCACTGAAAAAAACAAAGGTTACAAGGACATTATAGTTAGCAAATAGAGTTTTAAAAAACAAAGAAATTTACACAAAAAAAGTTTACAGGGACGTTATAGTTAGGGTTAGATTTTACTCATACAAAACCAGAGAAATTCAGCTGTTATAGTTACCAGAGTTTTCGTCCTTGCAGAGCATGTGAAGAAGGAAGCAGCAGTAAGGGCAAAGAGCAAGAAAACATATGCACTCCAATGGAGAGCTGAAAGTAAAATGAAAAAAGAGTCCCCTCAACTAAGCTGTGAAAGGATATGTGAGTAATGTGGTTTAGTATATGGTGCGTTGTTCGGCGACCCCACGTTGTGATAAACTCCCAAATCTGTATTGGATTCAATCAGGTTTTTTTTAAATGCTTTAGCTCAACCCTCTGCCGCTATGGCTCTGAACAGTCAGGCTTTATCAGAGGAATAAGTGTGACACATTAAGAAGTACCAAAACAGTTAAACAAAAAGAAAATGCACCAAAATAAAAATCGGATACCGCTTTATAAAAATAGGTTGTATTTTATGTTTACATATACACCAAAATGACAAAAACCCACCAGAAGGTTCTGGAGAGAGGAATTTTTAAAGTCGCAATAAATCACTGCTTTTCACTCAAATGCAATAAATCATTGGCATGTTCTGCACTGGAGGGAAACTGTAGTGGGTTGGCCCCATGTGTGCAGGATGAACAAGTAGACGCTGTAAACGTGGCCAGGTAGGAGTAGATGAAGTTTATTGAGATCTTAGGTGTAGAGGTAGTAAATCCAGAACAGGCCCCAGATCAGGCTCCACAATAGGCCCCACCAGGAGCAGCATCCTAGCTGCTCAGCCCATCTTCGCAACTGTCTCAGTCCCACACAGGCATCCAAGCATTCCACCCACACTAACATTCTACGCGGAACACTGACACTGGCTGAACAGCTAGGTACAGAATGAAGGGAACATGTTAACATGACCTGAGGATACTACAGAAACTTTCCAAACTTTTACAAAGTTTCAAAGTATTACTTCAGAACTCTTGGGATGATGAACTCTTGCAGGGAGGTAGTTACAGGGACCAATAAGGTCCAGTTTGATAAGTACCTCTCAGTCAAAGCAGTCTCTAGTCCAGTTCCAGGCATTATCAGCGAGCCTCAATAGACTTTAATGGAGTGGTACTGATGCAAGGGATACAGGATGCTGAGGGTGCGCAAGGATGCTTAGCTTGTGATGAGGGTCTTTCTGTGGCCACCCCATGGTCCAGAAGCACGGTGGGGTGACTTTGGCCACAGGAGTTGATGTCCCTCAATGTCCAGTGAAGTCCAGCTAAAAGCTAGTTGTCACCGGTCGTCTGGTCTCTGATTATAGCAAAACCAGGGGGACTCTGACAACTCTCCCAGGTTCAAAAACCTCAAGGTGATGGACGGAATGCTGAAATGAATCTCTGCCACTGGCAATCGCTCAGGGCTGCATCCCAATCCATGTACAAATCAGTCTTGACCCTTCTCCGCATGGGAGCTGTCCTCCCCGAACTGCCAGGCCAGGTCTTCCCTGAACCGGAATACAAGTAACCTAGGACCAGTTTTGCCCTGGTTAGGGCTCTTCAGCCAGGTATAGCTTGGCTCCAGTGACACAGCAGGCCCGGGACCCAGGTCTGGGCATACCCATTTCACTTAGGGCGCCAAATGCAAAAACGACTAGATGATGGAGGGAATGCTCAAATTAATCTCAGCCACTGGCAATCACTCGTGCAGCATCCCAATCCATCATTTTTTGCCCACCTTTCTACCTCAGTTTGGACCCATCCTAATGCAAATAAGTCTTGACCCTGCTCGTCAAGGGAACAGTCCAGTCTGAAATGCAAGGCCAGTTCCTACTTAAACCGGAACACAAGCAATCTAGGACCGGATTTGCCCTACTTAGGTCTCTTCAGCCAGGTATAGCTTGGTTCCAGTGGCACAGTGAGTCCGGGACTCATAGCTGGGCATACCCAGTGGACTTAAGGCATCAAGTGCACAAACAACAAGGTGATAAGTGTAATGCTTGAATTTATCTCAGGCTCAGCAGACTTGGATGCAACCTTTGGGGGTCAGGACTCAGTCTCCCAGTCTACACTTCAGCAGTCATTGTGTTAGAATGAAAATGCTTTTGCTATATTGATTATGTATTGTTCTATGTAAGTTAGCATTCGTGGCACCATTTTATGTTTGGCCGCCATTTTGAACCATGATCGAAACTAATCTTTCCTTACTCAAACAGCTTTTGTTAAGTCTCGTTTCTCCAAGGTCGGGCCTTGCCTTTTCTCTATGAAAACACTGTTCTCATTAGCGCATACCTTTCCCACTAGAGGGAGGCCTTCTCCCACTAGTCTAGCGGTGGGCATGGACGGAACAACCTTGAGCAGGAGACAGTGTGTGCCTAGCCTCAGGATCTAAACATATCCTTCTGTACTTTTTTGTGTAGCTGCATCTGCCTGGAAAATTCCATTGTGGGCGTGCCTTCATTGGTTCTGAATTGTACCTAATGTATCACCATGTTTGCTGATGTCAGTCCCTCTGCAGCAATCCTAAGAGACTGGTCAGACTGGGCTCCACTCTAGTGTGTCTGAATAAATATATTGGTTTATATTCTCTACTGTCTGACCGACTCTTCATTTGTATGAAAGGCTGAGAGGTGGTCATGAGTGACCTGGGTGACCCTAATCGGGTCACTTCCTTCAGTTGGTGATCAGCTGTTCTTGGCTATCAACTCACCAAGGCAGGCTTCTTCAATGTTTGTGGCCCTGTAGCTGTAACAGGAAGTCAAGCAAGCTGACTCTTTGAGTCACACCTTCTGTCTCGGGCTCGGGATGGCTTTTCCTTGAGCAGCGCACCACAGGCACAGTCCTTTCTCTGTTAGCCCAAGAGCAGCAGGTTCGGTTCAGTCCAGTCTTTGGTGCAGCCTGTCTTTGCTGGTTCCAGGAAACAAAAGCACAGTACTCCTTCCGTCCTCTCTCCAGTACAGATGTGATCTGAGAACTGGGTGTCAGAGGTGCCAATCGTATGACCAGTTCTTGTCTTTGGGGATGTGGTGACTACTAGTCAATGGGCTACCAGGCCTCCTCCTGCCTAGTGCTGACTTCCTTTGAAGTGTGGCATCAAGCTAGCCCAGAATGCACCATTCTTCCACCCCATACATGGCATTGGCTACCCTTCCACAGAAAAAAAGGATTGGCCATGGCTTTCCCCTCTCTGTCTCTGATGCCAGCCTCTCTCTAAAAACAAAAGAGCAACCCCTCTTGTGTCTGTCCACCATTTGCCCTTCAAAGCTGGCTTCCCCCTTTGAAGCTCACCTTTTGGGCTCACATCCTGATTGACATTCCTGCAAGGGAGAGGTCACAGCACTTTCAACAGTAGGCCTTTTGATACCTCACAGTATCATAGTTAGCAGTCCCATCCAGAAGTTAGTACTGCTGAGTTGTCAGCATCTAACCATGTACTTGTCAATGGGGCGAGTAAAAGGCTCTCATTAACATTGGTTCTGATGCTAAGGTACTTGCATATAAAGCTGACACACAAGGTAGACACACAAGGTAGATTCATATCAGTATTAGTGAAGCTGAGAGGCCAACCTTGGACTTTAAGAAGTGGTTACATATCTCACACTGCCTCCCATACACACCTGAAATATATACATTTATAGATGGCGGATGCCCCCTGGGCTTCACTATGAGTTAAGGGGAGTTAAACGCAATGATGGACAGCAGATGCGCCCAATATGGCAAGGTGAATAAAGGTAATCATCCTAATCCCCTTCGGGCTGGACATCCTTGTTGGCCCTGATAGAGGCATGGAGATGCTGGAATCTAAAGACAAGAGAATACACTTATTTTTTGGCGGCCCACAAGGCATACTCATGTATTAGTTATTTCATGGCACCCAAATAGATTCTGCCAACTAGATTCTGCTGAGTGAGGAGGTTACAAATCCTCCATAGGGGCTTATCAGATTGCAGCGTCATAGAACTATGCATTGGGTGTGTGCATGGCATATGGATATTGAATGCCTGATTGCATAGTAAGGTTGGAAACTCAACTGGTTAGATTCGAAGGAGAACACTGTGCCACACACTCGGAGACTCTTCTAAGGCACCAGGGGCCAGATGTACGATGGTTTTTGCATGCACAAATAGGTTTGCGAACCCGTTTAGGCATTCATAAACCAATAGGGGCATGTACTATTCCAAAATGGCGAGTCGCAATTTATTTGTGACTCGCTATTTTGGATACGCGAGTCGCTATTAGGAAGGGGTGTTCCCTTCCTAATAGGGAGCGCAACCCCATGTACAAATGTTTGCATTTCCCTTCCCCTTTACAAATGCAGAGGAAAATATTTTTTAAGAGCAGGCAGTGGTCCCAGGGACCACTGCCTGCCCTTAAAAAATGAAACAAAAACGTTTAATTTTTTTTATTTTTTTTTTAAATGCATCTCGTTTTCCTTTAAGGAAAATGGGCTGCATTTAGATGAAAAGGCTGCTTTATTAAAAAGCAGCCACAGACATGGTGAGCTTCTGAGCCCAGCAGGCCACCATCCCTGGGAGTGCTGGCATTCCCAATGGGATCGCAAATTGCGAGAGGCTCATTAATATTAATGAGCCTCGCAATTTGCGACCCCATTGGGAATCGCAAAACAGTGTAATAACACTGTTATACATGCATATTAGCGCCTTACAAATTGCGAGTCACAAAAGACTCGCAATTTGCGAGGCACTATTTTGCGCGCCATACATCTGGCCCTAAGAGCCGGATTTATGAGGCACTGGTCAGAAATAACTAATTAAAATTGGTGACCTGTATTTTTATGTCCAGTGCATATTTTGCAGACCGACCTATGTACTAATAGGTCGGTTTGCAAAATATCGAATCGCAATGGGTCACAGTTTAACCTACCTCATGAATAGGTCACAAATTGTTACCGACTACAATTTGCATCCTTTACAGGGATAGTGGCCTGCTGAGGTCATTAGACCAATATGTCTGTAACTGCTTTTAAATAAAGCAATATATATTTTTTGAAATACTTCCCATTTTCCGTAAAAGAAAACACAATGCATTAAAAAAAAAGTTTAACAAACATTTTTAAGCCTAGATTGTCTTAAAAAATGCTTTTGTCAACATTCACAAGGGGGAAGGGGTCCCTTGGGGACCACTTCTGATTTTCAAATGGGTTGCCACTAACTTTGTGTAGTCTGTAGTATATTATTATTTTACAATTGGATTTTAGTCACATCCCATTCCAGATCGGTATTTGGAAGAGGTGCCCCAAACACGCCCCTTCAAATACAGATTCTCTATGTAGGTGCAAACCAAAATTACATTACTAAATATCGATTTGTGTTTGTTACATACCAAAAGTCCTTTTTGCTATCGCAAAATGCCATAGTAAATCTGTCCCTTAGGCATGAGAAGCAGTCTGCTGACCCTCAGACAAACACTCCTAAACACAGCTAGAACAGGGTGAATGGTGTCTCTATGCCAAGGGTTTGACATCTGTGATAAAGTAGGGTAATATATACACTTTCTGCTGACTCAGTCCTAACAATGTAACATAGTGCCAGTGCTGCATGCAGAGAAAAAGGATGAGGTAACAAATTTGGGAGGTGTCACAGAAACATTCGCCAACTAATACCTAAACCTAAACATAGTGAGATGTTAGAAGATATGACTGTAGCATGCTTGTTGAGCAAAGATCACTCAGACTTGGATCAGCCCCTATTAGTTGAGAAATTATCAGATGCCCTGAAACAATAAAACATGGTTAAACCCCAGGACCCAATGATTTACTGGCTGAATGCTTAAAAAGCTCTCCATTGCAATCAAAATCTTGTACCGAGATGCAGTTTGTAGATTATTTATTCAGGCTAAAATGCAGGTTGGTAAATTCACAGACAGTAGCACCAACAGGAGCAGCCTGCCTGCTGCTCATCCCATACTCCAACTGTCACACCCCACCTCACAGGCATCCAAACATTCCATTCATCATCACCGCTCTACCATTCCACGCAGCACATTCACACTGGTTGAGCAGCTAGGGGCAAAGCAACAGGGGAGATGCATAAATACATAAACAAGATATAACACTCTCCCCAGTGATAACACCTACCCAAGGCAGTGAAGAGGCCGATTGGTTACGCTGGCTATCTGTGGACTTGCAGATGGCAAGAACAGTAGTGATACAGAATCTAGCCATTTACTGGAGAGCTGTGGCATGTATCGACCAATCTTCCTTATTAATACCGAACCAAACAAAGACACTAAGTCCATAACAAATGGGGTAATTGAGGTTACCCGTTCCCTGATATACCTTGACCAAAATGGCTTTAAGCCAAAGAGAGGACAAGAATGATTTGGAGTAATAGAAGACAATACTTGGTCATGGCAAGGGTACATACGTTGTTTGGTCCATTGAAAAAGCTGTTGATACTCTGAATTGGAAATATCAATGTAGGATACTAGAATGAGCCAACCTAAGTCTGAATTTCATAAAGTATTTCTGATTATTCTGCATCCACCCAATTGTGCAGGTTCAGATCAAACAGGTTTTGTCCCCTCCCTACTACATAGGGAGGGGAACTAGGCAAGCTCGCTTGGTCTTGCCATTGATGTTGATCTTTGAAGCCCTCACAGCCTAAGTCCACATGGACGGCCTGGGACTCGTGCTTGATTGGTGAAATGAATGCGATCATCATGCCTCGTCATACAGGGATGACCTGTTGATATACATGAGATATCCAAGCTGGATGGGCAAAAACGTTTTTTGAGATACTATAAAAGTTTGGGGAGGTGTCCGGACTATTGACTAATTGGGAGAAATCGATCATCCACCAATTTCAAGGAGGCAAACAAGCTGTGAACTGCGATAGCAGTTACCTGTTGTTCAACACAGGTTTTAAATACTTGAGCATACACATCACTCAGGTCCTACAAATTGCATGATAATTTAGCCTAGCACCACTGCTAAAGGCTACAGAGGAGAACCTGTTGCTATGAAGCTCATTGCCCCTCTCTTTTGTTGGATGAATTGCCCTTTCAAAAATGGTCTCCCTATCTAGGCTATTGTATGTGATGGAAAAATGCCCCTTCCGAATCCCTGATCATTTTTACCGAAATTACAAGAGGGGTCTAGGGGACTTCTATGGGCTCATAAACCACACATAGTAATATTGAAAAAATGCCTTCTATCATGTTACGGATGGGGGTAGCATGCTCAACTGTATTACTGGGATGCCCGGCTATCGGATTTGAATGATTGACTCTTTGGAGGGATTGATGCCTCAACCACCAGGTCAGAAATGATCGAGCTGTTGGCTCAGTCATGATGGGTGTTTGTATGGAAGAGGCAAACAGTTGCCTGTCACCAGTCACCTGGGTAAAATGTGACGGATGGATTGGAAGGAATAGGTGAATAGCATCCAAAACACCACATAGGTAAGGGAACTGTATAAAGCAGGTCAATAACCTAAACGGTTTAGGAGATGGGACATTATAGGCATTTCCAGAGTGGGAGTAGAGATCCCTTGAAATAATTCCAGGAACAAGCTGAGGAGTTGGAGTTGCACAGTTCATGATTTTACAAACTCCGCCAACGGAGGGATGCAGCATCCTGCCACATAAAGATGACAGAAAGGGTTCCTAAATACAATAAGGTGGAAGCCAAAGTTGGCATGGGTTACATTGAAGATGAGAAAAATATTTGGTAGATACCTTGCACCCAAATCAATCATGGCCCACATAGAATTGAAGGTCTTAAATCAGCATGGTAGGAAGACACAAGAATGCTAGACGATGATAACAGACCAGATTAACATGCCCTTCGCTCAAATTAATTTCATATTTCCCTAGACTACTTCACCACTAAAGTTTTTTCGGTTTTGGAGTAGCGTGCTACTCGGCAAAAAGCGCATCAAGGGGGCAGGGGTAGCAAGCGCTATGTAAATGGAACCTCTTCTCTCTTCTATCCCTCCACTATCCTTCTCAATCCATATGACCGACTAACATATCTACCACTCAAATTAATTTCATATTTCACTATACTAATTCCCCACTAATCCTATATCGGTTCTGTAGTAGCGTGCTACTCGCCGAAAAAGCGCTTTGACGCCTCGACTTGGGTAGTAAGAGCTATATAAATGCAATTACACTTACAATTACAATTATTGACAAGAAACTATAATGGCAGACTGACAATTTTCCAATTTTAGTCATACTCATCCAATTCAAATATATGCATAGGTTGCTCTCGCACCAGCGAGTCTATGGAGGATGGGCATTTCCCTCTCCCCACTATTGCGAAACCGAAAAGGGGGAAAAGGGGGATTTCTTTTGTGTGACCTGATCAAGCACGGTAATACAAATATATTGGTCCCCCATCACGCAAACACTGGCAGACTTAACTTAGCTACTGGTGACCTTATTACCAAAATTATTATACTGTTGGGAATAATAAAGATGGAGAGACACCCCAGAAACATGAGAATATTAATAGGTTTGGGCTCAAATATTTCGAGAGAGATATAGTCAAATACTGGCCTTGACCGACATCACCCATGTTGTAACAATGACAATGGATAACTGCTCCACACTAGAGAAACCAGTATATCTAGTGAGGGGTTGCCCACACAAACGTACCAAAATCTGGGACCCATGGCCTGAATATTTTGGCCTTTTTGGGGGGGCATATTTATGAGCGCCAACTAGACCAGAAGGTATCAGAGCGCTTTACATGAGCACCAGTGCGTTACAGATGGACACATTGATATCTGAACTCATTTGGTTTCAGTGTTGTTTAATTGACTGTGATATATACACGTGAAATATGCCTCATGTACAATGTGGTGATATATAACTCTAGGACATGTTATGGTACTGGTCTACTGCATCTGAAAATGAATAACAACTAAATATAGGTTCTGATGAATACTGTGGTTCCTGGACAGGTTTTTTACGGCCCGTCCACTTCTCTTTTTTGTCTCCAGTTTTGAGCCATTCATGAGCATGGAGGATGCTGGGAACTGAAGGGTTAGGGTGAGGGGTGTTAGTTCTGTACTAGAGTATTGTCACATCTTGTTAGTTTCATGTGACACCACTATGAGGTTCTGGTACATAACCTACCCTCCCAGCACCTTGCTGAGCGATAAAAATATTGTGATGTTCTGTCCGATGTCCCACGATCTGTGTCATTGTCCTAATTTAGCCTGGAGTTACCATGTGGAACCATCAGAGTAGGAACGGTCATGAACGTCCCAGTTTTTTGCCACAAAGCCAGAGGAAAAAAGACACTGACTTTTCTGATCTTTTGGGAGCAATGTATTTAAATTGACTGAAATGGAGGGAGCCTCAAGAACTCATCTAACAATTCTGAAGAATAGATTTTGAATTGGAGCAGAGATAGAGAAGGGATTTGAGATAGGATTCAAGAATTTCCATTTTTTATAATGATGAGAACTCAAAAACTGTTCTTAATCTTCATAAGTGCATGCCGCCAAATTGGTTTTTATTCATCCTGATGGTCACACATGGGACTAGCAAGTAACTCTGAAAAAAGTCATGTTGCCCATTGGTGCTAGCATTTGGATTGTTAAACGGCTTTTGAATTAGAGCATCTTTTCTTTTTGCCGTTTTTCTGAGACATAGATTTATAAAACACCCTTATGTTTGAAATCTTGAGAAGGTTTCTACTTGTAGGGCTTGGACTGGGTTAAAGAATAGCTCTTAGCGAACCTGTCACTTACAACACTTGAATAGCTTGTCCTCAAAATCTTCTTAATGGAAGGAGAAAAGAGTTTTTCCCTTTCAGTGTGAAGGTCAAAAGCCTTTTCTCTAGGCTTTGGTGTCAGAACACTTCGAGCCTAGAATGTCTGGGCATTCTCACTGTTGCAGTCGTGGCATGAGAGCTAATGTTCTTGTGTTACTTCACAGCAATCTCCCACTCCTTGCCAGCCACAAATAAAACTGCCTTGTAAACCTTATTCCTGTAATTTGCAGCAGGATAATTTGTGGTAGTATCTGATAAATTCTTGTTTACAAGCCCCTTGCTCCACCGGTACGTCACTTTTTCCCATAGAAAAAGTGAGACACCGGCGGCGCAAGGGGCTTGTAAATAAGCCCCTTGGTCCGAAAAGAATTGTGGCTGGGAATATCAAATCCCGAATTTTGATGGGACAGGATATCGTTTCAACAATATCGAGGAACATAACATCGAAAGGTCAGTGCAGAGAGTGCGGTAAGGACTTACTATGCCTAACTGTATATGAAGATATTTCGAAGAAATATATATCACCAAGGTACGTATATGTGGAGTATAGAATCTTATCTTTCGATATTTTGTCCTGCTGATTCGATAGACTCATCCTACGCCTCCGAAAATAGTTACTCCCTGGAGCCCACAAGCCATTGACTCATTATCTACTAAATATGTCGTTGGAAGGGTATGCCAAAGGAATGAGTAAATGTAGATGTCAGGTAATTTCACGCACAAAATATCTATACTTTAGGAGTAATACATGTTGCATGTAACGTTGGAGTGATGAGCTCTGAATGGAACCGGGGTATAGCAGTGGAAACAGCTCCCCAACCATGCTGGAGTGGACTGGGGCGCGATCTTAACCTTTCCAAATGTGAAAGATACCCACCTGCAGGCCAACAGGATGAACGCGCCTTCTTGCCACTCGATGATCCCACTAAAAAGATCCCTTGAGACATGCTGAAGTTTATCTCGAGGACTCACATGGGACCTAACTAAAAACTACTATAATAGAAACCCCACTGTTTTATTATAAAATAGTTGTTTTTATTTCTCTAGCTATACCTCCTGACATTTTAATGTTACCTATGTAATACATTTCTGCTATTTTTTACATCAGCGTTCGTATCGTTTCTTTACGTCTTTGCTGTATTTAGTTGTTTTATTCGTTTAAATGTTTTTTAAATCAAAGGCTTGTGATCTCGTGTGACCAAGTTCACTTCATGTTACATTGTGATTATCAACTCCTGTATTCCCCAGGAAAAAAACACACAGGGTAGGATGCGTAGGAAGCAGACAGCCGGATGCTAGAACCATGCTGGGCAAGGAGGTTCATATTTAATGTTGGGTTCTCAAACACACAAAATGTGATGGGAGGAGTGCTTGAAAAAGATCTAGCTACTGACAATTGCTCAGGTAGCATTACAACCCATATTTATTTTGCCCAGCGTGCCACCTAAGTTTGGATCCAGCTATGTGCAAATCAGTCTTGACCCTGCTTCAATAGTGTTGGACTTGGCCCTTTTTGCAGGGTCATCCCTAAACGTTTTGCCTTCCTCCTGTATTTTTTCTGACCTGTTGTTGGCTGTTTTATGACTCTGGGCACCTTACCACTGCTGATCAGTGCTAAGGTGCATATGCTCTCCCTATGGTAAAATGTTGATGTTCATTGGATTCCATGTTTGGCTTATTTGGTTTACTATCAGCCCCTAGTAAAGTGCACCAGGAGTGCCAGGGCTCAGTGGACTCATAGAGCATGGTAGAAAGTCAAGTTTAGTATGCCTGAACTCAGAATAATAAAATACTTCTTTTAGTAAAGTTTATTTTAATATCCTGTGTTTGTAAATACTACTTTTAGAAAGTTAGTATTTACTGACCAGGCCATTTCAGTCCGCCTCTGCTGTGTGTGCTGCTTAGTTTCAGTGGGGAGCAGGGCTGGGGAATTCCAGGAGACAGGCTGGCTGTCAGGTGGCGGGTAGAGAGATTACACCAGGATGGGTGGGAGGAGTACACCTTGACTCTGAATAGACCTGTGCTCTGCCACCACAATGCCGACTCCGCCCCCTGTGGAGCGGCTGATGTCTCTGCCCAGCTGCTGAAAGGAAAGAGCAGAGTCACCACAACAAAGTGCTCCAAGACCGGACTGAGCCAGGCCCAGGCCCCCTGGCGACAAAGAACAAAAGAATTGCTGTATAAAAGAAGTAGCCCTGCTCCTAAGAAATCAGATCCTGTTTGCGCCAAGAAGAAACTCTGCCTGAAGAGAAGGACCTGGAAAAGCTGTATGGAGGAGTACTGTCTCTAAGCCTGAGAGACTGGCCTGCGGTGGGTGCCTTGCTGCTGGAAGGAGAGGAAGAAAAAGACTGAGAAAGACTTTTGATCAACTTGTGCTTTACAAACAATCTCCAAGGGCTTGCTTGTGAACTTGCCCCCTGAACTGCGCCCCAGGAACAGTGGGCGCTACCTTTCCCCAAGAAGAAGAGAAGCTGCTGGAAGTGATTCTGCAAACCGCTGACCTCAGCGAACCTGTGTTCCCCTCATCTGAGCACCGCGACTTCTGCCACCGGGACTATTGTGAGCACAGTAAAGGCCTGCCTGGCCAGAGCACAGCAAGCAACTGCCCCCCGAGCCGTAGCTCGCACAGCAAAGAAGAAACTGATCAGGCTCCAAGCGCCGAGCCTCTGCGACCCCCCTGGCCGTGGAAGCCCCTGTAAGGACCTGCGACGCACCGTTCATCCCCTGAGCGAAGCCGACAGCGCTGCAACGTGCTAGAAATCACGCCCGGCCGGCCCCTCCTTCTGCCGACCTCGTTGTGTGCCTGGGAGCGTTCCGCAGTGCCCCACGAAGCATCGCCGCCCACTGACTAGGAGGGACGACAACGCGACGTGGGACACTCCTCTGTGGGCCCCTGAGGCTGTGACGGCGATTTCCCCCAAAGAACAAAGGTACTGTGAGCTGCGCGCGCTAGTACGACCCGTCCGTTGCTTTGTTCGGGCCGTACTGGCGCTGCCGTACCGCTACGCTGTTCACGCGTGAAGCGTGAACTTTGGCACACTTCGTATCAGCTGTGCGAGGCCCCTGTGAAGGTACGGCCCATACTCCAAGGAATATATAGGACGTTGCTCACGCGGGAAGCGTGAGAAACGGCAAGATACGTTCAAAACCTCGTACGAAGCGTACCAGAGGCGCTACGAAGCGCACAGACACCAAAGACGCCTATTTTAAGTTGAAAAGTGCCATTTTAAGAACTGTGGACTGCCTAAAAGTAACTGGAACCTTATTTAAGTGCAGACCTGTATTTTTGAAAGCCTGCTTAAAGAAATCCTTTATATAAAGAACTTTATTTGTACATAAATACAGTCTTTTTTTTTTTTTTTTTTTTGAAACCGTTTATTGCAATCTCAAGAATATACAAGTATGGGCCTACAACCTTCCGGCCGGCCGCTAGAATGACAGGAGCATATGACATACGTTCAAGAACACTTGGCGTTGCAGAGAAGCAAAATCAGGAGGTATCAACGTCGTGGGCCACATCACTCTGACCCCACAATACGGTTTCATTTTATACAAACAACACGAAAAACCACACCCGCAAGGCAACCCGCAATCGAAAGTAACAGCACGTGCTCCCCGAATGGGGGACCCCAGCCATCCACAGGAGTCTAAAGAGGGGAAGGGAAACAGATCGAGGACTGGGGGAACTCTGTGCCCGGGGCTAGGGAAAGGAGTCAACTAAGGGGACGGGGCTGGTGAGGCAGCAGGCAGCAGTGGTGGCGCGCAGATACCCCCGCGGTAGGCGTTCCAGGGGCCCCATACTTTCACCCATGCCCCAGGCTTACCCCTTGCCACATACACCACCTTTTCTCTGAACATGCACCAATCCATGTGTTCTTTCCAGGCCGACACCGCCGGGGGCCTCTGGGATCCCCACAGTTGAGCAATGTCACGCTTAGCTATCATATATCCCAGAGTCACCCATCGCGTCTGCGGAACCGAGTAGTCAGTTGGTTCCCACACATTCAGCAGGCATCTCCTCGCTTCAGGCAGCAGCGCGACATGCGTAACCACTCGCAGGACCTCATGCACACCACGCCAGAATCGCTCCACCTTCGGGCATTCCCACAAAATATGCAAAAAAGTCGCCAAAGCACTACACCCACGCTTACACAACCCATCCTCAGCATAGCCCATACGCAGAAGCCTTGGCCCCGTCATGTAAACCCGGTGGAGTATCTTAAGCTGGACGAAGCGAAGGTGAGCCGGTATGGCCACCTCCTTCGGAGAGGCCACCGCGGAAATCCAGTCCTCGTCGTCCAACTCCAGCCCATCGGCAACCCAAGCCTCGCGGAGGCCAGTCAGCAAGCCCGAGCGGTCATTAATCAATTTTTTGTAAATAAGGGAGATCGTGCTGTCCGGAACGTGGCCATCCAGCACTCTATCCTCCAGGGGGGAAGACTCCGGGATGGAGGCGACGTCTGGGAAGACGGAGCCCAGTGCGTGACGGACCTGCAAGTACCGAAAGTATTCACTGCCCTGCAGCTGAAACTCCGTCTGCAGCGTCTCGAATGTTTTAAAGCCCCCCCTCGTCCAGAGATCCCCCACTTTACTGATGCCTATCGTGTCCCACTTCTCGAAGCCCTTCGAGGTCCACAGGGAGCCCAATCTCTCAGACGCGTACAACGGTGATGCCCGGGTCAAACGGTCCTTCCACCCCATAGCTGCATTAGCTGCGTGCCATACTCGCACCATGACACGCGTAGGTCCCGTCAGGCGGGGGTCGGGCGCGCCAGAGTAGAGCGCTCGATTATAGTCGCCACCAGGCAGGAGCATCTTGTCCATTTCAAATGCCGGGTTTAAGGCGGGCCCGTAAAGGCCATGATTAATTGCAGCTAGCTGGGAGGCCCAGTAATACCGTTTAATATCCGGGAGGGCAATCCCCCCGTCGTACCATGGGAGCGTCAACTTCGCCAGGGCAATACGCGGCCTCCCGTCCCAGAACAGGCGGCGCTGTAGACTCTCCACCTCACGGAAGTAGCGCGCCGGGACTAAATCCATAGTGTTCTGGAGAGCGTACAGGAAGCGTGGCAACGACACCATCTTAAACAATGCCGCCCGGCCGAGCGGCGAAAGCGGCAGGCGCCGCCAGCGCGTGACGTCCTCCTTCAAGCGCTGGAGGGGGGGAAGCAAATTCCGCTCGTAGCGGGCCTCTGGGTCCAGAGTAATATAAACACCCAGGTACCGAAACCCCTGAGAGGCAATCTGGATCGGGCTGCCCCGCGGGAGGACGGGAGCCTCCCCGGAAAGCACATACACACATGATTTAGCCCAGTTGATGACAAGGCCTGAGTTGCGGCCGAATGAGCGCAAAACATCAACCAGGACAATCAGTGATTTACGCGGGGAGGCTAGGTACAAAAGGATATCATCAGCGTATAGGGACATGCGGTCCTCATACTCGGGGGTCCAACGGAGACCACGGATGGAAGGGTGCCACCGCAGCCACTCCGCCAGGGGTTCCAAGGCCAGCGCGAACAGGAGCGGCGACAAGGGGCAGCCCTGTCGCGTGCCCCGTCCCAGCTCAAATGGGACCGATACTCTTCCATTCACCACCACCTGCGCCAATGGGCCCGAATACAACAATTTGACCCAGCTGATGAACCCCGGGCCAAATCCAAACTTCGCCAGCATCGCCCAGATGTATGGCCACTCGAGCGTGTCAAACGCCATGGTGGCGTCTAAGGACGCCAATATGGCCGGCTCCCGCACAAACGGGACACGCGCGAGCACCCCGTGCAAGCGCCGCAGATTAAGGGCCGTGTTGCGATGGGGAATAAAGCCGGACTGGTCTTGGTGGACCAGATCGCCCACCACGCCGACCAGCCGGTTGGCTAGCACCTTGGCGAGGATTTTGGGCTCCGCATTCAAGAGCGAGATAGGCCGATAGGATGTAACCCGGTCTCGGGGTCTCCCTTCCTTGTGGATCACCACGATTGTAGCCAGACGCTGGTCCGGCGGGAGGGAGCCCAACGAGTGGGCCGCCAGGAACATCGCGCGGAGGTGGGGTGCCAGTACATCCGGTCGCAGCTTATACAACTCGATAGGGATGCCGTTTGGGCCCATGGCCTTGCCGGATGCGACCGAGCGTACGGCGAGGGCAATTTCGTCGGAGGTAGGAGCGGCATCTAACGACACCCTGTCCTCCACCGAAAGGGAAGGCAGCGCGATATCCCTAAGCAGGGCATGGGAATCCTCCTCCGAGCAGGGAGAAACCGGGGAATACACCTCGCGGAAATAATCCGCGAAACAAGAGACAATGTCTTCTGGCTCGGTGACACGCACACCATCCATCCTCTCAATCAGCGGGACCTCACGACTCGCTCTCTCCTTTTTATCCAACCATGCAAGCAGTTTACCAGCCTTATCACCCACATCATACAGTCGCCCCTGTTGCTCTCTACAGAGGCCCCTGGCCGCCTCCGTGACGAGGGCCCTGTAGGCCGCCTGCTTAAGTTGTAGGACATGTAGTGCAGCATCCGTCACCCCACCCTCTAGATCACCCTCCAATTCAGCGATTTCGGCCTCCACCCGGGTCACCTCCTCCTGCTCGCGCCTCCGGGCATGGGAGATAAAGGAGAGGGCCTCCCCTCTAAGAACTGTCTTGAAGGCTTCCCACAGGGAGATAGCCGAAGGGACGGACCCCACATTCTCATCGAAATACCGCTGCAAGGATTTAATCAAATCAGCGCGAATGGTGGGGTCGCGCAGGTACCAGGCATTGATTGGAGCTACCCTGCCCTCCCCCCTCGGGAAGACATCAACGTGCAACAGGAGCGGGGAGTGATCTGAAATACCCCGCGCCAAATGGCGCACCTCTCCTACCCTCCCAACATAGGCCGCAGGGACAAGGACATAATCAAGCCGTGAGAGGCTACCATGGGCACCCGAGTGGAAAGTGTACTGCAGCTGCGTGGGATGTTTTAAGCGCCAGCAGTCCACCAATCCCAGTGTATCTAAGAAGCCGGACAGCCACGCCTGCGCCCGGGGGAGGTCCCTAGGGGGGTGACGATCCACGGTCCCAGAAACCACCGCATTGAAGTCCCCCCCAACCACCAGAAGCCCCCCCGGAAGGTCAAGGAGGAGGCGCCCTAGGTCTGCAAAAGTGGTAGACTGTAACCCCGGTGGGACGTACACCGATACAAAGACAACTACTTTGCCCTCCATTCTCCCCACTAAGACAGTGTAGCGTCCCCTCTCATCATGGCGCACCTCGTCTATTTCCAACGGGAGCGAGTTCTTCACCATGATGCCCACCCCCCGTGAGCCCGACGTGAAGCCCGAGTGGGCCACCAAGCGATAGCCACGCCGATTCATGGCACAAAAGGAATTACCAATAAGGTGTGTCTCCTGCAGAAAGACCACATCTGGCGAAAGTCGTTTCAAATACTGCAGGACCACACCTCGCTTGATCCTATCCCCCAGTCCATTAACGTTCCAGGACAATAAAGTCAGGTCCCTACCCCCCATCACATACAGAAGCCATCATTCGTCCACCCGGGAGCACCTTAAAAACACCAATACAATCAAGGGTTTGCCTTGCGGTAAAAACGAACAACACCCCACCCCAACCCACCCATCCCAACAGAACTCCCCCCTCCCTGCACCCCTGCATGAGCCCAAACAGCCCCCCCAAAGTGCAGTGTGCCTGTCGCCCCATGATTGATTAAACTAACTAGTCCCCCAGAGGAGGAGGGAGAGCCCCCAAGAGACCCCGTACCACCTCCACAGGAGGGGAACTTACACGAACAGTCAAAAGTGACGATAATGTTGTCCAGAGCGAGGCCTACTATTAGTCCCTCAGTCCTGATCCGGCGAGTCCTCCCCTCCAACCGCGCCCCCCCCACCCCCCCGGCCCCGATCCCCGGGCAAGGAGTCCAACCAGTCCCCGGCCGCTTCGGGACGATCAAAAAAGTGCGTGCGGCCATCCACCTCCACCCGCAACTTAGCTGGAAAAAGCATCGCATACTTGAGGTTCAGGTCCCGTAGACGACGTTTGACTCCGAGAAAGCTCAGTCTCTGCTTCTGGACCGCTGGGGTGAAATCAGGCTAGAAGTTTACGTCCATATTATCAAGTCTGACCGGTCCTTGTAGCCTAGAAGTCTGCAGGATAGCGTCTCTGTCCCGAAAGTTGAAAATCCGGGCGATGAGAGGCCTCGGAGGGGCTCCGGCCTTAGGTCTTCCTCCGGGAACCCTGTGGGCACGTTCCACCGCAAAGAATTTACTCAGCCCCCGGGGCTGGAGATGGGTGAGAATCAGGTCCTCCACAAACAAATCCGCCGCCGCCTCCTCACGTCCCTCCGGCACCCCGACAATGCGGACATTGTTCCTCCGGGCCCGACCCTCGGAATCCTCCAGTCGACGATCCATCAGGGCGCTCGCCTGGCCTAGCCGGCGCACCTCCTTTTGGAGGGCCGCCACGTCCGTTGTGAGGCCCGAGGTGGTGTGGGCCAAAGAATCGACCCGGTCATTGGTCTTGGATAAATCGGCCCTCACCAGGCCAACATCCACGTGGACCGAGTCAATCTTCTGCGCCAGTGTGTCAAAGCGCTGGTCCACCGAGGCCTTCATCTCGGCGATAGCGCCCATGACATCTTGCAGGGTCAGATCCGCGGGCAGAGCAGGAGCATCAGTCGGGCCCTCAGGGGACCTACGCGGCACCTCAGGAGATCCCTTCTGGAGGGTGTAGCGGTCCATGTTGTTGGACTGATGGGCTGCGCCACGGCGGGTCGATTTCACCTTTGCCCGGTCGCCATCTTGCTTTGTGGACATGGTTTCAGTCCCCAAATCGTGCCAATCACCTCGGAAAAGGCCGACAAACCAGTTCACGGGCTCCGGGGGGGGGGGCAACCACAGGTCCGCAGGACGGATCACAGCCGGCGGGCCAGCAGGGCACCCCAACGAGGCCACACCACCACACACCGCCCCGCAACCCAACCTCGCCTACGCAGCAAGGAGGGTGCAAAAGCGAAAGTGAAAGTGCGGGGTACGCGAGTCGCCCAGCCCTGCCCGCCGCCGTTGATCACTTTGTCTCCGGATCGCCCCGCAACTCCAATCCGGGGGGCCGGCGTGGAGAAGGCCGCAAACCTCAATCGGTGCTCCCGCCGGTGTCCGAGGTCCAATTTGGAAGCGGAAAACGGGTGACACCTCAGCTCGGGCTCACCAACACAGTCCCCTCGTCTAGGACAGGATATTGTCAGGATTTATGTAGGAGGTCACGGAGGTCCTCGGGAGCCTCGCACCTACGCGGCCATCTTGGTTGCGCGCTAGGCTCCTCCCTCCATAAATACAGTCTTGTGTCTCTGTGTGGTGGGTTGGTGGTTATTGTGTGGTACACTGTGAATGCTTAACATAATGCCCTCTGGAATCTAGCCTGACTTCTCGCACCACGTTACCTAGAGGGTGAGCAGGGGTTATTTTTAAAGAGGTAATCCTACGCCCTGACTTAGATGAAAAGGGTCCTTGCTTGTCACAAGTGCAAACCTGCGCCAACCAGAGACCCCGGGTTCTAACATTGGTGGCAGCGGTGAGGATTTACAGATTTGCATTCTTGGTGTCTGCGCAGTGATTACTAGCCATTGCACAGTGAGGACAGTCCAGTAGCTTGAGCCACAGAACTTTAACATTTTAATTTTGCCTGCCAAGAAAGAAGATCCCTTGTGTTTGGAGTCATGCCTGGCCCAAACAGCATTGAGAAATCAATCTCTGAAACCTCTGAAATCCTAGGAATGGAATGGGAGGTGTCAAAACTGGACAGCTACAAGAGGACTGAACTCAAGTACTTCTGCAGGAAGCTCAAGGTTCCACATGCAGGATGCAAAAACAAATCAGATCTCTACAAGGCGCTCAAAGCCTGGATTGAATCAAGGGGTACAACTAAGGATGTTACACCATTGAAACCAGCGGAAAGCGTTCGCAGTTTTGGCAGAGGCCTGTCGCCAGAGGAGCTGGCAGACAGACAGGCTGCCAGGGATCATGAAATACAGTTGGCAGAGCTGGAAGTAAATGGCAAATTGGAGCTAGAGAGCAAGAAAATGGCTCTTGAAGAAAGAAGAATGGAGCATGACTTCATAATGTGGAAATATGGTATGGAGCTCGAGAGGCTTGAGGCCATGAGTGTCTCAGCCCAGCAACAAGAAATGTGCGTAGCTCAGAGATTGAGCTTTTCTGAGTGGGAGGAGAAATCCAGCTCAGATGGTGGCAGCAATATTGAATTTTCTAGTGCTGAGAGAGTAGTACGCACACCCAGAGATGTGGCGCCTGACTTGAAAGAGGGGGTTAACATACACCAGGAGGTTCAAGGGCATGAGGTAGCTCCAGTAGTGCGCAGTATCCCTGAAGGGAATAGGGTAACTGGCGCAGGGGTTCATGGTCCTAGTGGCGGGATGGACACTCTACTGACTCTAGATGAGAGGTGCAGGGAGAGGGGTTCCCCCAAAATTGAAGTCCTGGTATGTGAGTGGGAATACCGCCCAGAAGAGTGTGGGTTGTGTGACAGAGACAGTCAGATACTGTCTTGCCAGACTCAGGCGAGTGGTGTGGAGTACGTGTGTGAGGCACTGGATGGTAAGGTGAAGGATAGTTTGGTTAACCCTGCTAGGGGGCTGAGTGATCCAATTGTGGGAGAGCATATTGTAAGTCCCTGTTTTCCAGAGCTATGCCAACACCTGTGTGAGGGTGAGTTCTCTGACCGCAGAGAGCTCACATTGGAGGCAGACCTTTTGGTGGAGTCCAGAGGGTCTGGAAAGGCATTGGGGAGTGATTCCGAGAGGAATGGTTCAGGCATCTTCAAACCCAGTGTGGTGGAAGTGGCTCAGAGTAGCCCAGCTAGGTCCGGTAGTAGTGAGAGGGGTGTAGGTCCTCACGTCCTGTCTTTAAGGGGAAGGAGTGAGAATGGGTTATGTCCCGGTAGTGCCCAACCTCAGTCTCAGAGCCTGGATGGTTCTTTAAGGGAACACCCAGTGGGGAGCATAGTCTGTCCTGAGGGGCTGCCCGTTGTGCGGGATCCCCTAGTGTCTGGTGAACAGGGAGTGTCTGTAAGCAGGCCTCCCTCAGTTCTGGTGTCTGGCAGTACCGCTCCAGTTGGGAGGGTGCAGAAGACCAGATTGAGGGGTGAGAGGGGGAAAGAGTCCCCAGTGGAAAAACCAGTGGGTCAGGGGCCAGCCAGAAGGGCTGCGTCACCAGTGAATGACCATGGTGACACCACTTCTGTCCTGGGGGATCTTCATGCACTGTCAGATGGACAGGGGTCGGGAGATCAGCGCCAGGCAGACTGTCACACGACACATGAGTTATGTGTCACCCTCAGGGGGGCATGCGTGCTCCCCGGGAAGTCCTGGTGCGCCAGGCGAGCGTTCAACGGCATGGGTTGGTCCCAGGGTGGGAAGCCAGGTTCAGGTGTTGTCTGACCTGGAGGGTGGGACAACTGTAATCAGTGTCCTGACCCAGGTTGCTTCTAGGGGTACCACTCCAGTTGGGGGTGTACAGCCATCTGGAAGGGGGTGCTGAGGGAGGGAGTCTTCGCCTCTGACCCCCGCTCAACTGAAGGGTTTAGACCCTAGGTTGGAGGGACAGGTTCAGGGTGTCCCCCCTGACCTGGACACCCAGTTGCAGGATAGAACCCCTGAACTGGTGGGCGAATTGCGCCGGACACTTGCCACAGGTGCCCTGGCAATTCTGGAAGGGGGTACCACTCCAGGTGGGAGGGTACAGAGCCCCAAGGGGGAGGACCGGGTGTGGGAGAGGCCACCCCAGTCTTTGGTCCAGCCGCCGGGTACAGTCCCGGGGCTGGTGGGTCAGTGCTAGGATGTCTTACCTGACCTGACAATGGGGAGAATGGACAAAGGGTGCCAAGCACCTGGGGCTACTGCCCCCCGCTCCCTGGCGCCACAGAGGTTTGAGAGCCCTGAGAGGCATACGGCCTGGGTCTCTTCCCTGACTACTGTCAGTGGCCACTGTAGCATTTTGCTGTCTGTCTGTTGGGACACACCTGTGGGTCAGTTAAGGTTAGGTGCTGCACAGGTGGTGTCCACAGGTGAGGAGAAGGGTTCCCCATGGATTGGCTTGGTGGGCCCTGAGAGTATGGACAGAGGGAGTCCAATAGGTTCAGGTTGGCATAGAACTGGAGTCTGCCCCTGCAGTTGCGGGCCAGGTCCTTGTTCTATCGCCCCAAGCAGGGAAGACCATCACGGTGGTGATTGGTCTACCCTGCGTTTTGGCTGGAAGGGGGTTGTGTTGGACTTGGCCCTTTTTGCAGGGTCATCCCTAAACTTTTTGCCTTCCTTCTGTATTTTTTCTGACCTGTTGTTGGCTGTTTTATGACTCTGGGCACCTTACCACTGCTGATCAGTGCTAAGGTGCATATGCTCTCCCTATGGTAAAATGTTGATGTTCATTGGATTCCATGTTTGGCTTATTTGGTTTACTATCAGCCCCTAGTAAAGTGCACCAGGAGTGCCAGGGCTTGTAAATGCAAATGCTGCTGGTGGGATTGCAGCACTGGTTGTGCCACCCACAAAAGCGGCCTAGTAAAATGTGTCTAGGGTCTGCCATTGCAGAACCTGCGTCCAGTCTGGTACTGTCGCGCTGACTGCGCAAGTGCACCCACTTATCAGTCCCTAAACCTTTCCTTAACTACATATTAGTCACCCCTCTGGTAGGCCCAAGGGCAGGGTGCATTGTAGGCATAAGGTAGGACATGCCCTGATGTGTGTGGCATGTCTTAATAGTGAATTACAGCCATTTTCGTTTTTTTTACTATTGAAGGCTACCTGCTCTCCATAGGCCAGAATGGGCTGCTGGAATTACTACACGCGGTAATCCCAGTGGACTCATAGAGCATGGTAGAAAGTCAAGTTTAGTATGCCTGAACTCAGAATAATAAAATACTTCTTTTAGTAAAGTTTATTTTAATATCCTGTGTTTGTAAATACTGCTTTTAGAAAGTTAGTATTTACTGACCTGGCCATTTCAGTCCGCCTCTGCTGTGTGTGTGTGTGTGCTGCCTAGTTTCAGTGGGGAGCAGGGCTGGGGAATTCCAGGAGACAGGCTGGCTGTCAGTTGGCGGGTAGAGAGATTACACCAGGATGGGTGGGAGGAGTACACCTTGACTCTGAATAGACCTGTGCTCTGCCACCACAATGCCGGCTCCGCCCCCTGTGGAACGGCTGATGTCTCTGCCCTGCTGCTGAAAGGAAAGAGCAGAGTCATCACAACAACGTGCTCCAAGACCGGACTGAGCCAGGCCCAGGCCCCCTGGCGACAAAGAACAAAATAATTGCTGTATAAAAGAAGGAGCCCTGCTCCTAAGAAATCAGATCCTGTTTGCGCCAAGAAGAAACTCTGCCTGAAGAGAAGGACCTGGAAAAGCTGTATGGAGGAGTACTGTCTCTAAGCCTGAGAGACTGGCCTGCAGTGGGTGCCTTGCTGCTGGAAGGAGAGGAAAAAAAAGACTGAGAAAGACTTTTGATCAACTTGTGATTTACAAACAATCTCCAAGGGCTTGCTTGTGAACTTGCCCCCTGAACTGCGCCCCAGGAACAGTGGGCGCTACCTTTCCCCAAGAAGAAGAGAAGCTGCTGGAAGTGATTCTGCAAACCGCTGACCTCAGCGAACCTGTGTTCCCCTCATCTGAGCACCGCGACTTCTGCCACCGGGACTATTGTGAGCACAGTAAAGGCCTGCCTGGCCCGAGCACAGCAAGCAACTGCCCCCCGAACCGTAGCTCGCACAGCAAAGAAGAAACTGATCAGGCTCCAAGCGCCGAGCCTCTGCGACCCCCCTGGCCGTGGAAGCCCCTGTAAGGACCTGCGACGCACCGTTCATCCCCTGAGCGAAGCTGACAGCGCTGCAACGTGCTAGAAATCACGCCCGGCTGGCCGCTCCTTCTGCCGACCTCGTTGTGTGCCTGGGAGCATTCCGAAGTGCCCCACGAAGCATCGCCGCCCACTGACTAGGAGGGACGACAACGCGACGTGGGACACTCCTCTGTGGACCCCTGAGGCTGTGACGGCGATTTCCCCCAAAGAACAAAGGTACTGTGAGCTGCGCGCGCTAGTACGACCCGTCCGTTGCTTTGTTCGGGCCGTACTGGCGCTGCCGTACCGCTACGCTGTTCACGCGTGAAGCGTGAACTTTGGCACACTTCGTATCAGCTGTGCGAGGCCCCCGTGAAGGTACGGCCCATACTCCAAGGAATATATAGGACGTTGCTCACGCGGGAAGTGTGAGAAACGGCAAGATACGTTCAAAACCTCGTACGAAGCGTACCAGAGGCGCTACGAAGCGCACAGACACCAAAGACACCTATTTTAAGTTGAAAAGTGCCATTTTAAGAAGTGTGGACTGCCTAAAAGTAACTGGAACCTTATTTAAGTGAAGACCTGTATTTTTGAAAGCCTGCTTAAAGAAATCCTTTATATAAAGAACTTTATTTGTACATAAATACAGTCTTGTGTCTCTGTGTGGTGGGTTGGTGGTTATTGTGTGGTACACTGTGAATGCTTAACCTAATGCCCTCTGGAATCTAGCCTGACTGCTCGCACCACGTTACCTAGAGGGTGAGCAGGGGTTATTTTTAAAGAGGTAATCCTACGCCCTGACTTAGATGAAAAGGGTCCCTGCTTGTCACAAGTGCAAACCTGCGCCAACCAGAGACCCCGGGTTCTAACATTGGTGGCAGCGGTGAGGATTTACAGATTTGCGCTCTTGGTGTCTGCGCAGTGATTACTAGCCATTGCACAGTGAGGACAGTCCAGTAGCTTGAGCCACAGAACTTTAAAATTTTAATTTTGCCTGCCAAGAAAGAAGATCCCTTGTGTTTGGAGTCATGCCTGGCCCAAACAACATTGAGAAATCAATCTCTGAAACCTCTGAAATCCTAGGAATGGAATGGGAGGTGTCAAAACTGGACAGCTACAAGAGGACTGAACTCAAGTACTTCTGCAGGAAGCTCAAGGTTCCACATGCAGGATGCAAAAACAAATCAGATCTCTACAAGGCGCTCAAAGCCTGGATTGAATCAAGGGGTACAACTAAGGAAGTTACACCATTGAAACCAGCGGAAAGCGTTCGCAGTTTTGGCAGAAGCCTGTCGCCCGAGGAGCTGGCAGACAGACAGCCTGCCAGGGATCATGAAATACAGTTGGCAGAGCTGGAAGTAAATGGCCAATTGGAGCTAGAGAGCAAGAAAATGGCTCTTGAAGAAAGAAGAATTGAGCATGACTTCATAAGTGGAAATATGGTATGGAGCTCGAGAGGCTTGAGGCCATGAGTGTCTCAGCCCAGCAACAAGAAATGTGCGTAGCTCAGAGATTGAGCTTTTCTGAGTGGGAGGAGGAATCCAGCTCAGATGGTGGCAGCAATATTGAATTTTCTAGTGCTGAGAGAGTAGTACGCACACCCAGAGATGTGGCGCCTGACTTGAAAGAGGGGGTTAACATACACCAGGAGGTTCAAGGGCATGAGGTAGCTCCAGTAGTGCGCAGTATCCCTGAAGGGAATAGGGTAACTGGCGCAGGGGTTCATGGTCCTAGTGGCGGGATGGACACTCTACTGACTCTAGATGAGAGGTGCAGGGAGAGGGGTTCCCCCAAAATTGAAGTCCTGGTATGTGAGTTGGAATACCGCCCAGAAGAGTGTGGGTTGTGTGACAGAGACAGTCAGATACTTTCTTGCCAGACTCAGGCGAGTGGTGTGGAGTACGTGTGTGAGGCACTGGATGGTAAGGTGAAGGATAGTTTGGTTAACCCTGCTAGGGGGCTGAGTGATCCAATTGTGGGAGAGCATATTGTAAGTCCCTGTTTTCCAGAGCTATGCCAACACCTGTGTCAGGGTGAGTTCTCTGACCGCAGAGAGCTCACATTGGAGGCAGACCTTTTGGTGGAGTCCAGAGGGTCTGGAAAGGCATTGGGGAGTGATTCCGAGAGGAATGGTTCAGGAATCTTCAAACCCAGTGTGGTGGAAGTGGCTCAGAGTAGCCCAGCTAGGTCCGGTAGTAGTGAGTGGGGTGTAAGTCCTCACGTCCTGTCTTTAAGGGGAAGGAGTGAGAATGGGTTATGTCCCGGTAGTGCCCAACCTCAGTCTCAGAGCCTGGATGGTTCTTTAAGGGAACACCCGGTGGGGAGCATAGTCTGTCCTGAGGGGCTGCCCGTTGTGCGGGATCCCCTAGTGTCTGGTGAACAGGGATTGTCTGTAAGCAGGCCTCCCTCAGTTCTGGTGTCTGGCAGTACCGCTCCAGTTGGGAGGGTGCAGAAGACCAGATTGAGGGGTGAGAGGGGGAAAGAGTCCCCAGTGGAAAAACCAGTGGGTCAGGGGCCAGCCAGAAGGGCTGCGTCACCAGTGAATGACCATGGTGACACCACTTCTGTCCTGGGGGATCTTCATGCACTGTCAGATGGACAGGGGTCGGGAGATCAGCGCCAGGCAGACTGTCACACGACACATGAGTTATGTGTCACCCTTAGGGGGGGCATGCGTGCTCCCCGGGAAGTCCTGGTGCACCAGGCGAGCGTTCAACGGCATGGGTTGGTCCTAGGGCTGGGAAGCCAGGTTCAGGTGTTGTCTGACCTGGAGGGTGGGACAACTGTAATCAGTGTCCTGACCCAGGTTGCTTCTAGGGGTACCACTCCAGTTGGGGGTGTACAGCCATCTGGAAGGGGGTGCTGAGGGAGGGAGTCCTCGCCTCTGACCCCGGCTCAACTGAAGGGTTTAGACCCTAGGTTGGAGGGCCAGGTTCAGGGTGTCCCCCCTGACCTGGACGCACAGTTGCAGGATAGAACCCCTGAACTGGTGGGCGAATTGCGCCGGACACCTGCCACAGGTGCCCTGGCAATTCTGGAAGGGGGTACCACTCCAGGTGGGAGGGTACAGAGCCCCAAGGGGGAGGACCGGGTGTGGGAGAGGCCACCCCAGTCTTTGGTCCAGCCGCCGGGTACAGTCCCGGGGCTGGTGGGTCAGTGCTAGGATGTCCTACCTGACCTGACAATGGGGAGAATGGACAAAGGGTGCCAAGCACCTGGGGCTACTGCCCCCCGCTCCCTGGCGCCACAGAGGTTTGAGAGCCCTGAGAGGCATATGGCCTGGGTCTCATCCCTGACTACTGTCAGTGGCCACTGTAGCATTTTGCTGTCTGTCTGTTGGTACACACCTGTGGGTCAGTTAAGGTTAGGTGCTGCACAGGTGGTGTCCACAGGTGAGGAGAAGGGTTCCCCATGGATTGGCTTGGTGGGCCCTGAGAGTATGGACAGAGGGAGTCCAATAGGTTCAGATTGGCATAGAACTGGAGTCTGGCCCTGCAGTTGCGGGCCAGGTCCTTGTTCTATCGCCCCAAGCAGGGAAGACCATCACGGTGGTGATTGGTCTACCCTGCGTTTTGGCTGGAAGGGGGTTGTGTTGAACTTGGCCCTTTTTGCAGGGTCACCCCTAAACTTTTTGCCTTCCTCCTGTATTTTTTCTGACCTGTTGTTGGCTGTTTTATGACTCTGGGCACCTTACCACTGCTGATCAGTGCTAAGGTGCATATGCTCTCCCTATGGTAAAATGTTGATGTTCATAGGATTCCATGTTTGGCTTATTTGGTTTACTATCAGCCCCTAGTAAAGTGCACCAGGAGTGCCAGGGCTTGTAAATGCAAATGCTGCTGGTGGGATTGTAGCACTGGTTGTGCTTCCACAAAAGCGGCCTAGTAAAATGTGTCTAGGGTCTGCCATCGCAGAACCTGCGTGCAGTCTGGTACTGTTGCGCTGACTGCGCAAGTGCACCCACTTGCCAGTCCCTAAACCTTCCCTTAACTACATATTAGTCACCCCTCTGGTAGGCCCAAGGGCAGGGTGCATTGTAGGCATAAGGGAGGACATGCCCTGATGTGTGTGGCATGTCTTAATAGTGAATTACAGCCATTTTCGTTTTTCACTATTGAAGGCTACCTGCTCTCCATAGGCCAGAATGGGCTGCTGGAATTACTACACGCTGTAATCCCAGTGGACTCATAGAGCATGGTAGAAAGTCAAGTTTAGTATGCCTGAACTCAGAATAATAAAATACTTCTTTTAGTAAAGTTTATTTTAATATCCTGTGTTTGTAAATTCTACTTTTAGAAAGTTAGTATTTACTGACCTGGCCATTTCAGTCCGCCTCTGCTGTGTGTGTGTGTGCTGCCTAGTTTCAGTGGGGAGCAGGGCTGGGGAATTCCAGGAGACAGGCTGGCTGCCAGGTGGCGGGTAGAGAGATTACACCAGGATGGGTGGGAGGAGTACACCTTGACTCTGAATAGACCTGTGCTCTGCCACCACAATGCCGGCTCCGCCCCCTGTGGAGCGGCTGATGTCTCTGCCCTGCTGCTTAAAGGAAAGAGCAGAGTCACCACAACAAAGTGCTCCAAGACCGGACTGACCCAGGCCCAGGCCCCCTGGCGACAAAGAACAAAAGAATTGCTGTATAAAAGAAGGAGCTCTGCTCCTAAGAAATCAGATCTTGTTTGCGCCAAGAAGAAACTCTGCCTGAAGAGAAGGACCTGGAAAAGCTGTATGGAGGAGTACTGTCTCTAAGCCTGAGAGACTGGCCTGCGGTGGGTGCCTTGCTGCTGGAAGGAGAGGAAGAAAAAGACTGAGAAAGACTTTTGATCAACTTGTGCTTTACAAACAATCTCCAAGGGCTTGCTTGTGAACTTGCCCCCTGAACTGCACCCCAGGAACAATGGGCGCTACCTTTCCCCAAGAAGAAGAGAAGCTGCTGGAAGTGATTCTGCAAACCGCTGACCTCAGCGAACTTGTGTGCCCCTCATCTGAGCATCGCGACTTCTGCCACCGGGACTATTGTGAGTACAGTAAAGGCCTGCCTGGCCCGAGCACAGCAAGCAACTGCCCCCCGAGCCGTAGCTCGCACAGCAAAGAAGAAACTGATCAGGCTTCAAGCGCCGAGCCTCTGCGACCCCCCTGGCCATGGAAGCCCCTGTAAGGACCTGCGACGCACCGTTCATCCCCTGAGCGATGCCGACAGCGCTGCAACGCGCTAGAAATCACCCCCGGACGGCCCCTCCTTCTGCCGACCTTGTTGTGTGCCTGGGAGCGTTCCGAAATGCCCCACGAAGCATCGCCGCCCACTGATCAGGAGGGACGACAACGCGACGTGGGACACTCCACTGTGGACCCCTGAGGCTGTGACGGCGATTTCCCCCAAAGAACAAAGGTACTGTGAGCTGTGCGCGCTAGTACGACCCGTCCGTTGCTTTGTTCGGGCTGTACTGGAGCTGCCGTACCGCTACGCTGTTCACCCGTGAAGCGTGAACTTTGGCACACTTCGTATCAGCTGTGCGAGGCCCCCGTGAAGGTACGGCCCGCACTCCATTGAATATATAGGACGTTGCTCACGCGGGAAGCATGAGAAACGGCAAGACACGTTCAAAACCTCGCACGAAGCGTACTGGAGGCGCTACGAAGCGCACAAACACCAAAGAAGCCTATTTTAGGTTGAAAAGTGCCATTTTAAGAACTGTGGGCTGCCTAAAAGTAACTGGAACCTTATTGAAGTGAAGACCTGTATTTTTGAAAGCCTGCTTAAAGAAATCCTTTATATAAAGAACTTTATTTTTACATAAATACAGTCTTGTGTCTCTGTGTGGTGGGTTGGTGGTTATTGCGTGGGACACTTTGAATGCTTTACCTAATGCCCTCTGGAACCTAGCCTGACTGCTCACGCCACGTTACCTAGAGGGTGAGCAGGGGTTATTTTTAAAGAGGTAATCCTACGCACTGACTTAGATGAAAAGGGTCCCTGCTTCTCGCAAGTGCAAACCTGCGCCAACCAGAGACCCCGGATTCTAACAAATAGGAACATATAAGCCCGAACTGCCAAACAATGTCCTCTCTGAACTGAAACAGAAGCAACCCAAGACCAGTTTTGCCCTGATTCTGATTGAGGCATTTCTTTCAGGTGCAGCTTGGTTTCCATGGCACAGTGAGCAAGCAACGCATGTCCAGGCATACCCTTGGCCTTGGCAAGTATATGCACAGGGACCCTTGCCCACTGTGCCGCTGGAACCAAGCTTTTCCTGGCTGAGGGGCCCTTATGAGGGCGAAACTGGTCCTAGGTTGTTGGTGTTCCGGTTCAGTGAGGACCTGGCCTGTTCCCATGAGGATCAAAAACACAGTTAAAGAGAAGGGTCTAAGGGAAATGATATTTAAAGACCTGCCCACATCCTAATCCCCTAATCTACACTTATATAACTACAAACACAGGACTGGGGGTCTAAATTAAGGAAAACTTTAGTGATGGATGTCCCTATAGAAGGATAACTGTTCTATCATCCCTGGCAAACCGAGCTGAGCAGGATTCCCATCAAAATACTTCTTAAATATTAGAGCTAAAGTTTTAAACTCTGTGGATCATCGTTATCATATGGTTATCCACCACCTCTTAGAGGGCAATCTCTTGATCATAAAGATTGCCTCTGTGGAAAGCTCGTATGCTCTTAATGGATGCCAATCCGGACCAAGGCAAACAATAGATGCCATCTGTTCCCATGAGGCACAGGGTCAAGACTGATTTGCATATGGCTGGGTCTGAACCGGGGTGCCATGGTGAGCAAAATAATGATGGGTAGTGAGTCTATTCTGAGCGATGTTAATGCTTAAACAAATTGTAAGGATTCTTCCTGCCACCTTTTGTCTTTTTAATGTTCGGTTAAGTAATTGAAATACACATTACACACTGACCTGGAATATGTACCTTCTCCTGTACAGATAAGAGACAAAACCCAGATGCACTGCCCAGGTGGGACAGTTAACACAAACATTAGGGAATCACCACGCTACTGAATGAATAGCCATAAGCGAGTTCATTACGTGACTCTAAGATGAATTAAGGGCGACACACAACCTTGGCACACGTATCCCCCCTTCCCTGAATTCTCCGAATGCATATCTGTTTTATATCTCATAAGAGTGAGACTTATTCTGCGGCTAAAAGCCTGATTTTGCAAAAAAATAGCAGTGCACTGTGGTAAACGTTTTATCATAATGGAGCCCAGAAATCACTGCCTTATGCTAATTTAACCACCTTTCTGCACGATGTGTAAAAAGGGCAATTAGCATGTTGATGATCTCACTCGTAGTTGAAGGGGTGACAGCCGCACATTCATTGTGTCATTTAATGTCACCAGATAACAGCACATTAATTGATCCTTCCGTCTAGACATACTTGTTCAGGGCAAGGATTGCTAGAGTGTGATTCTGATTAATATTCATTCAAACGGGCCATGTCGGTGTGATTCTTGACATCAGGAGAGAGCTGTGCGTGATGCTCAATAGCCATGTGACTAAGGGCGAAGGGGGGAACCCAAGCTGGAGGAGGGAAATCCCAACCAAGAGCTGGGAGTGGGAATTTTGAAGGACGATATGATAATAATGATGACAAGTTGTTTTTACAGAGCGCTTCATATCACACTTGTATCATTTCTAAGCGCTGTAAATCAAAGCTATTAAAAATACCGAACCCAACGGTTCTCGGTTTAGTGACCTATGGAGGATGAAGGCTGAACCTGCCATGTCCATATTCAAACTTATGACCTTCATATCACTGAGGGGCCTATGTACAAGGACTTAATGCCACCAAAATGTCGCTTTTTAAGACATTCTGGTGGCGTTAGGTTCATCGTCTTATTTATGAAGCTTTGTTAAGTCACTTAACGTGCCTTAACGGTGCCCTGTAAATAAGGCCCCCTTTCACACTATACTTAGTGGGAAAGGGGCGGGCAATAGGTGTTGCGGTGGGAGTTCTGCTGCAACACCCATTGATTTTGACACTGCTGCACACCACTACCGCAACAGAAAGAACACGCATTCCATCAATGTGCAGGCAATAGTGGACCACCGGGGAATGTTCACCAATGTCGTAGCCTACTACCCAGGCAGTGTACACGATTCCTTCATCTTCCAACAGTCCATCATCAACCAGCGCTTCCAGGATGGCACATATGGAACGGGACAGCTCGTTGGTAAGTACCAAATCAACACACCACACATACCAGAGCTACCAACGCACAAAGCACATCTGTGGGGATGCACACGTGACCAAGCCACATTCGACAAGTCAGACTACACGGCCACCTACCAGACACGACTACACCACTCCATGGTCATCCTGGGCTACCCCTGCACCTAATACAGGAATGCAGCCATGACACATGTGAGGCATTGCTCTGCCCTCATGACCCTACCCCAGTCTCCTGCAGGTCAGCATCCCGTGGCAGTGGGCCCGTGTCAGCCACTGTACATCCGGGGCCATTGGCCCTGTGCAACTCGAGTCATCCCCCCTTGTGGTTCTGACATTGCATGTCTGAGTGCCTGATGACTATTGGTGTAGTTGCCAGCACCAGCTACTCCCTGAAGTCTGGCTTACACCCACCCCACACACAGCCAGCACAGGTGTCACTGAATTGGTGGGTCTGCCATCACATCCTGCAGAACCGAGTATTGACTCTTTTCTCCCTGCACTGTCACAGGTGATCAAGGATATGCACTCTGCCCTTGGATGATGACACCCCGCCGGGACACGAACACACCCACCCAGAGGCAGTACAATGCGGCCCACATATGCACCGGGGGCATCGTTGAACGCACATTTTGCGTGTTGAAGTCACGTTTCAGGTGCCTGGACGACACAGGTGGAAAACTCCTGTAAGGCCCGGACATTGTGTGCAAGATCATCGTTGCATGTTGTGTGTTGCACAACATCTGTGTTCGCACCAGGGTCCCAGAGGTACCGCACGATGATGATGTTGATGGGGCTGGTGGCCCACATCCCACTGCAGCTGCGGCAGGAATGGCCCGTAGGAACTACCTCATTGACACCTACTTCTCATGAGCACGTCACATTTTGTCTGTCCGTGGTGATCATGGGACAGTAGTACATGTCCAATTGCACGGCATATGTGAATAAAACATATTTGCAGGTTACAGGTTGGAATTGTGCATTGTCATGTTACATATCGCTGGGGTTACAGTTGTGATTTGCCATGGTGTGCACATTTGGGGAACCTGTAGTGTCCTGTGTTAAGTTGTGGAGGGGTTGCTGTTTGTACTCGGATGTTGCCAATGTCGAGG
Organism: Triturus cristatus; assembly: GCF_964204655.1. Lineage (NCBI taxonomy): Eukaryota > Metazoa > Chordata > Amphibia > Caudata > Salamandridae > Triturus > Triturus cristatus. Next base: position 502,630,879 of record NC_140592.1, on the reverse strand, counting down.
TGCACTTCTGATTATGTGCGTATGCTGCACAGAGGGCGTGTCGCTCCTGCGGCTCTGATTTGTCTGCCACTGGTCTCTTTCATGCGGTGTGCCTGTCGGTTCTGTCCTTCCACGGTGCTTGGATGTTGTTGTGTGCATGTTGTCCTCTGCAGTTGGCTAAGGTGCATCCGTGGTACGCTGTTGCTGTATTTTGTTCAGTGGCATTTTCCGTATGCTGTTCTTGTGCTTGTTCACGCATTGTACATGAGTATTTCTGCCCTCGCACTGCTTATCCCTGCTTTCCTCATCGTGGAAGGGCTCATCGCAGGTTTTCTGGTATTGTGGTTTGTGTTTTTATCTCTGTCGGGGTGGTTGTATCCCGGACATTGCCCCCGTTTTCAGCAGACTATTGCATGGTACCGCCGTGTTGGGAAATCCACGTTGACACTGGGCTATTTTCCTGCGATAGGCTGTAATATTGAAAGTTGCGTTATGCTACTATTGCGGTAGTTATCACACGTTCTTGTGAATATACCCCATAGACTATATTTTTCATGGACAACCTCCTCTGGTGGCATGTAATTGATATGATGGTTGTGCCTAGGATGGATAGTGACCATGAGGTGCTTACCGCCTGAGAGATAAGTGGGCATCAATAGCAGAAAACGCTACCACCCAGTCCCAAATATATAAGATATTTGTGGATGTATTGACCCTATTTGAGGTGACCATCAATAGCTCGTTTACCTTCTTGAACCTCCACTATGAACTGATGGAGCAGTTGAAAAAATACTGCTTTAATAAGGTAAAGAAGAAGGGTAATTATCCGCAAAATAGCTTGGACTGATATACACAAGAATGTAGGCAAGCCAAATTAGTGCTTTTAGAAGGAGTAAAAGAAGGGGATCTAAGGAAAATCGGCGAAGCAAGAAGAGGTTACAAGGCAACCTTAAGCAAGACCAAAAGTAGCTGGGAGATAGCGCAGTGGTAAGAACTTACCGACTTCCTCCGAAGTAGAAATATGAAGGCCTTTTGGAATCTCATATCGAATGCAACCCGCCCTTTAGTTAATGACCTTGAAGTGGCCATGAAACCAAAGGAATGGTGTATCCACTTTTGAACCCTATGTACTAAATGGCTAAATGATCGCTTGATTCTGGACAGGGGTCTACCATCAGTACATATGGAGGAAGATCGTGCGATAGAGGAAGGAGCCCCCTTGTTTGGCTTAGAAGAGACAGCGCAGGTCTTACAAAAGATGAAGACGACAAAAGGGCTGGGCCCAATGGTATCCCTGGTGACTTAGTTTTATCTCAGCCCTACATCTGGGTCCCTTATTTGAACACCTTGACAAACACAATCATGAGAGGAGGATACATCCGTTGTCCTGACGGGGGGGGGGCATAATTGTACCTATCTATAAAAAGTGGAGCTGTGACCCCCATGCCAACTACAGACCGATCAGCTTGATTGACATTAGTCAAAACATCTTTTGTAGACAGGTACTATCGAGGCCTCTAGCATGGATGTCAGACCAATAGATCCTCTCCGATAATCAGACAGGCTTAAGACCCAAGGTTAGCACCCTGGAGCAGGTGTTCCGCTTCAGGACGGTATGTTGGAAATATGTTGTCCTGAAGTAGGATCACTTATATGTGGTCTTCATAGATTTTAGGGCTGCTTTTGACCTGGTGTCCAGGGATAACTTATGGAGGGTGATCGAAGAATATGGTATCCACAATAATCTCCTAAAACACAGTGACACCTTTGCGGAGGTTAGGTGGAGTCTGGGAGGGAACCTGACAGAGAGGCTACCCATCAATCGAGGTGTGTGACAAGGATGTGTTCTTGCCTCCACACTGTTCAGCTTATACTGTTCAGCTTGTAAATTAATGGAACAGTGGAGTGGTTGGCAAACTGCAACCATGATGCACCCAAATCTGCAGGAAACAGTATACTAATTCTCATGTTTGCGGACGATACACTCTTACTCTCTAGAACCACACAAGGCCTCTAAACCCTCCTAGATATGTTTACTGTGTTCTGCTCTATAGGGGAGCCTAGAAATAACCCCCTTAAAATCCAGGTTTATGGCTCTAAATCCCATCAATCTTTTTGAGGTAGGTTGTGGGTAGAGGGTGCCGCCCTGGAGCACCTAAAAATATTTGAAAATATTGGTGTAAGACTGGCTGATAATCTTTATTGTGCTCCCCAGATTGAGAAAAGTAGGGCCATTCTGCCACATAAAGTGGTGGTTATAGGCAGAAGGCACAAGATAACCTTGGGGCAGTATCACCAGCACTCAAGGTATACAAGGCTACGGCTCAGGCAGGGGGCACATATTGGGGGGAATTTTGGGGATGTGTGAATGTGTCGCTACTCACACAAACCAAGATTAAGTTTATCATTCCTTGCTCAGTTTACCCCCAAGCTTCCCGCTCATCCACTTACGGCTTGATTTAGCTCTAAACAAAATAGAAATTGTGGTACTCTAAAGCTGTGACTTTATTGGGAGCGCCTTTGGACGATGCCTGAACTGGCCTCTTACAGAGAGGCTCCTGCAGAGCTAATTAGTATTGATAAAAGTGTGCGTACCCCCTGGTTCAAAAAGGCGAAACCACTTTGTGCAATGATTAAAATGGAGGATCTGTGGCTCTATCCAAACACAATGAATAGAGTGACTGCTATGAAACTGAAAAGAACATTCTGGGACTCCATGTTGTATCAGACATGGAATGATCAAGAAAACAGGAGCCTTATTGAAAAATTCCTCCTGCATAAATGCACTCCTCACTTTGAGTCACTCGTGAACATGATTAGACCCCAGCAAGCTACTAGTCTGTACTTGGAATTGAGGGTTGGCTGTCTGCCGCTAAGGCTGTTTACATGTAAATACGAATAAACAAGATCAGGCGTTACATTCCAGCGATAACCGCGGTTGGTGCGGTTATTTTTATTGCTTCGCGGGTCTGCTGCATGGCTTGCTAATATCGTGAAGCTGTGTCAGTGAGGGTTCCCATGTTGTTCTACTCAGGAACGCCTACTTTGCATGTCATTAGCGATATTTAGCGCTGACATGTAAAGTCACAAGGAAACACGCGCTAACGCTTGTTAGCGTGTCCTTGATAATGTTGAGATGAAAAAATCACCGCTTTTCCGGGGCTATGTGCCAAAAAAGCGACGATATATCTCTTGATAATATGCCTCTCCTTGTTTTAATGCCCTGCCTATGGTCTCCCACGAAGAAGGTGGTTGGCCACAATCTGTAAACTCAATGGGCATGGCGCATTATTGATAAACCCATAAATTGCTCAGAAGCGACACCAGGGGACAGATCGTGTTTGCAGTCGCTAGGAATTTTTGTTGGGAATGGATAATAAGATTGTAAGAAGTGGCTAACGAATTTTAAAGAACAATCTCAGTTGCTGAATTGTGGTTTAACATATATGTTTTAGGTTACATGTTATAAGCGTGCACTAGGCCTTATTTGCTGGTACTTGATAATATGCATTTTATAAGATGTTTTAGAATTAAATGTACTAGAATAAGCTTTTATACAGCGACCCAGGGCTTTGAAAATGACCCTATGGGTTGCATCATTGTTCAAATGATGTACATTAAGTTTTTATCATAACTGCACTGCAATCTCTTCTGGCTGCTGCCTGACAATATGCACTTTGTATCATGGTAGGAATCGTTTTAACATGAATTATCTTATATTTTATTGATGTACTGCTTTTATGGTTTTCACAAACCGAAATAAAGTATTATTGATTGATTGATAACACAAGTAAAGGGTGCAAAGGTCTTCTATCACCTTGATTTAAATAAAGGTTATCATCAGTTAGAACTCGAAAACGATTGCAGGTGCATTAAAACCTTTTCTACACATGTTAGTCTGTTTTGATACAGGAGTCTATGGTTTGGTGTGTCATCCACTGCAGAAGTGTTTCAAGACATCGTTCGACATATCATCCAACTTGTCATGAATGCGTTCAAAGACAGCGATAACATAATGGTTTTCTAAGCTACATCCAAAGAACACAATAAAGCTCTTAGACAAGTATGTCATTTACTTGCCGAAGTAGGTTTGACTTTGAATGCAGTAGAGTGGGAGTTCTATAAGACAAAGCTAAAGTTCTTTGGCCATATCTTTTCTGATGTGGATGTGAGACCAGATCCTCCTAAACTACAAGTGCTGTCAAATGCTGATACCCACAGGATGTTTCTATGGTGCATTCATTTCTTGGCATGGCCTGCTACTGTTTCAGATACATACAAGACTTTGCCACTGTAAATGCTCCGTTTAGAGACTTGACAAAAATGAATCTTTCATGTCATTGGTCACAAGAATATGAGAAAAGTTTTAAGAAAATCAAACAAGCCATTGTCAATACTACTGAAATGGCATACTTCAACCCGAAGAGTCATACAAAGGTTGTTTTTGACGGCAATGCCAGCCCAGTCGGGTTGGCTGCTTTCCTTCAAGAGCACACTGGACACCTGAATGCTTGAAGGCATATTGCGGCATAATCAAGAAGAAGTTTGTCCCAAACACAATGTGCCTACTCACAACTAGAAAAATAAAGGTTAGCCGTGGTATGGGCTTGTGAACATTTCTATGTATTCCTGTACAGAAAACCTTTAACATTGTTCACTGATCATCATGCTGTACTGACTATATTTGTAAATCCAAATGGCAAAATTCCTCCTCGCATTGAACAATGTGGACTATGGTTACAAGAGTGTAATTATACCATTGTGCATCATCCAGGGAAGGATCCGAACCCTGCTGACTGCCTTACCAGAGTGCCTATACAAGGTCATGGTACTCCCTCAAAGATGGCTGAGGCCTATATTAATTTAATTGTAAAATAAAACGCACCACCTGCCATTTTGTTAGCCCAAATTATCACTGCTGTGAGCCATGACAGTGACATGTTAAAGCTGAAAGATATCATTACACATCAGTCATGGAACCAACACGCTCAACCGCTCACCAGTGATGGGGAATATCAATAATGCAAAAATGTCAAGGTTGAGCTGCCCGTAACTCAAGAAGCAGTCATACTATGAGGGTCAAGAATTCTGATTCCGGAGAGACTGCAACAGAAATTAATTGAAGTGGCATATGAACGACATTGTTGAATTGTTGCCATAAAATGAGTTCTCAGAGACCAAGGGCCTCGTTAGGATGGCGAGCGGACTTTTGTTTGACCGCCATCCCTTTGGAAAAGGGACTGACCGACTATCTGTCAGCGGTCCCGCCATTGGAATCACAATGCGACTGCATTCAAGGTGGTCTCGATGTGTATTCTTTGCATAGCGGCGTGCGCTCCAGGATGCATCACACGCCACAGTACTGCATATCCCTGCACCATGTGGCAGACACCATTTAGGAAGGCACCATAGGAGCCCCCCAGGGCACATACTGGAAGCCCGATATGGGCCCCAAAGTCACTTTCTGTCAGCTTTCTCATAGTGGGTTAACCACCATGAAACGGCTGGCGGAAACTGACATCGTAATGCCTATGGCGGTGCCTGAGCAGGCACTGCCACCTTTGTAGACAAGCACTCCTTGAGCCCGTCTGATTAGTGTCAGATGGTCATTCCGCCACCGACCATCCCTCCTTCCTAATCTGGCGGGTGGTCTTACATGGTCTGATGACAGTGGGTCCCACCGCCATCATAATCAACCCTATAGTCGGGTTTCCTTATCTTGATGACAGGATTGAAAGGGAATTAAAGGCCTGTCATCTATGCATCTGCCTTTCTACAAAAACTATTCACCACACCTTGAACATGTCAGAACTCCCAAAGCATGCATGGGAGAGAATACTCCCTTACTTTTTCGGTAGACTCAACAACAGACATCACCTGCAGGTGATCATGGATGAAACTTACGATTTCCATTAGCTGAAGATCTTTCATCTAACACTCAAGAGTGAGTCATTGAAAGACTAGATGGCATCTTTGCGATATGGGGTTTTCCAGCCACAGTGAAGTCCGACAATGGTCCATCTTTCAACAGTTGAGAGTTTAAAGATTTCTTGAAGCATTTAAATATAAAGCATAAGAAAAGCACACCTTTGTGGCTGCAGGCCAATGGACTTGTTGAACGTTTTTATGAGTACGTTAAAGAAAGCAGTGCAGCATGCTACTCGTGAGAAGCTCGATTTGAAAACTGTGTTTATTTCTACTATGAAAGCTTACCGTTCAACACCGCACTCGACCGCAGATGAAAGGCCTGTGACATTGATGTTCGAGACAGCAATGAACACCATGTTGCCTTAATGGACCAATCGGAGAAAGAAAGATGAGACAGCAATGTATGAGAAGGACTTGGGTAACAAGCAAAAGATGAAAGCGCATTCTAACAAAAGACGACATGCAAAAAACATCGTCTTTAAGGTAGGCGATCCTGGCTCGCACAACAAATGCATAGAAGAATATCTGATGCTCCATTTGATGCAGAACCTTTTCAAGCAGTGCCTACTAAAGAACACATGGTGACTGCCCAGAGCCCTGGGAAGACTATTACCAGAGACTCTTCTCATTTTAGGCACTTAACTAATCGTTCATCAGATCGAATTGTTGAAGCAGAGACTGGGTCTGAAAAATCAGTGACTGCTGTTACCTCTACACCGTTGACGTAAATCCTGGACAGTGGTGGTGACAGTTCCTAGTTTCCAAGAACAAGACCAGGTTGAACAATTAAAGCACCAAAAAGATTGATTGAAGAGATTTAATAGTAAATGTTTATATATGTCTATTTTGTAAAAATGTTGATTGTTTGTATTTAACAGAGGGGGAGATGTAGTATCTTGCAAGTTACAAATGATGGAACCCTGACAGACTCAGTAGAACTGTGACGTAAGTGTTAGAACGGAATGCAATGAAGACTGGTTTAGAATGTTGAGTTTGCAGTTACTCGCATATGAATAAATATGTGTAATACTAAGTTCTGTGTGTGGTGTAGTCATTGGCGGGAACCCCGGCGGAGGAGGATCCTACAATTGCTACCACCCAGTGCTTTCTAATCTTTAATTATTGCTACTTGCAACTTTGTGGTTGCTCTCTAAGTGAGATCAGTTTGTAAGTCATATAATTGTTTTTAAGTACAATCCATAGTTGAAAATTTAAAGCTAATTACGTTGAAACTAGTGCTGCTGACCTAGCAACTTTGAAACCATTTTCAACTTGTCAGGAGAAAAGGGGGCAGGACTTTATGCCAAGCAGTGACTGAGAAACTGTTCAAACTTCACCCAAAACACACAAAGACACCTGAGGCTGGTGACAATGTCCTGGAGTGTTAAAATGCTACATATGGCGGCCCTGCTTTTGACCTGCTAACGTGCCTTCAATCAGGGTCGGATTTATTCGCCGATGCCCGAGGACAAATTCCTGAGGCCACTTGTAGGCCATTGTTTTTCAGGTTTGGGGCAGCCTCCCCACCTAGCTCAAACTGTTGGCCGGCCATTGTCATTCTCCGTAGAATGATGATGATCGGCCAGAGCAAGCACAGCATGTGGTGCGTCTCCTCCTATCGTGGGCCAAGGGCACAGCAGTGAGGCCTCTGCCCCTGCTTCTGAGTAGGAGAGAACACACCCCCTGGCAAAGGGAACTGTTGGTGGCCAAAAGAGTTCTTCTTTTATCAGGTGATGCATCTTTTTTACAACTCACCTCAAATAGAGAAATACAGGGGAAAGCAAACCTGCTCCTTACCTGTTTACTGCAGATTTGCCACTTAATGGAAGTGGATTGCCAATAGATGCCCTGAGCAATGGGTTTGCTGTGCGTTAGGGGTACTGCAGTATAGCCTTTCAATTACTTTAGTGCAACAAGAGGTCCCCAAGAAAGCATTACGGACTTATCAAACATTAAAATGTTTGATTGTGTACTCCTTTTAGGGAAAAGAAGTGCTTTCCAACCAAACAAATGACACTGAAAGTGTGTATGTCCTGCAGTTTAATAGTTAAGAAATTACACTGATTTAGGTGCTTTCTGCTGTGAAGTTGGCAGGGTCGGTAGTGTCTCGGAGGGCAATCTGGCAGTGGCTGGTCCAACAGGTCAGTGTTTGGCTGGTTTTTGGGCTGTTTTATGGTCTGGGGGCTGGTTTTTACTGTTGATTTCTCTGATATTACTACAAACATTACTTGTAGCTAGTGCATATGCATGCGGTCTGCGATAGCAAGGGCCACTGGAATTATGCAATTGTGCAGCCACAGCGTTTTTCAAATAATTATGCATTTGCAACATAATCCATCATCTGTTAAACAATTTGCAGATTTTAATAAAACAAAATTGCTTAGCTCAAACAGTTTAAAAGTTAAGTTACTAAAAACGTAGTGACACGTGTTGCAGCATAGTAGAAAGCCCTTTGCAAAAATTGACTGGTCACCTTTCTGTTGCATATTGCTGTATTTGGATATTAAACTGGCACTAATGAGGTACAACCAATGCTCAGACAGTGTTAACAAGTGTAAAAATCAAAATAATGAAATGATACTTTTACAAAATGTGCTGCATTACGCTGCATAGTTTGCTTTTTCTTTCCACATAATTTACTGAACTCTGCTACTTAATTTGGCCATTCCCTGTCGCATAATTCCAGTGTGTCTTGTCATACCTTGCAAAACACCTATGTAATGTGTCTTTATGAGTGCAGTCATGCCCCGATTTGCAAATGTGGGCCACTTTTTTAGGTACCCGATTCGCTACTTGGGCCACTTTTATTTTGGTGCCCGGGCCTGTTTCTGTTCCAGTCTGACCCAGCCTCTAATACTTATGTCTACCTGGCGGGTCACACAATGAGGCTGTTGTCACGAAGGTCCCCTCTCGAGCCTCAGAGAGACAGTGATAGAATTTTGTGCATACCTAAACTATGAAAGCTGTGATCCTGAGAACAAAGTGGAGTCAGGGTCAGAGATGTGACTACAAAGGAGTTGCCCACCTATTTTGGCAGAACCAGAGAAAACCAGACACTTTCTACCCTACACCTTTCTTAGGCCTCCAATTGCACTTCAGCAGCCCCAGCAAGTGAAATACATTTCCTATCTGTACCTGCCCAGTCCTGGCTCAACTGCTCATCAGCAACCTTTGAAAGAAACAAGCAGATGGGCCCAAACAACCTCATTCTTTCCTAACACACACCATGATAGTGGCATTAAACATTGCCTCTCCTTTTCTGTCTGCTCCACTTCATGACGCACAGACCTGACTGCCCCACTCCATTTGTAACTTGGACATGAACTGCTGCCTTCTCTGATTACTCCAGTCTGTGAAAAAAAGACCATAGAAAGGAGAAGATATCTGTTTCAAGGCTCCCAGCTCCAGGTAAAGCTCAGACACATTTTTGAGGGGTCTCTCTCTGTGCCCCTTTGCTTTGAGCCATATTTAGTACGTTTTGTTCCGTATCAAACAAGTCTTTTCGACCACTTCAGAGCCCTTTGACACAATCAATTTGGGATATCAGCGTGCAGTCAGGCTAGTTAGATGTATTCTTCTAGCACTAAATCCAGTTAGGAGAGCTACCTGCTGCTCAATATACATTTTGGTGTATTTTATCTAAGGGAGAGGATGTGGCATTGTGGCCAGAGATGCCAACTTTGGAACTGGGGAACTAGGTTCAAGTCTTGGTATGGGCTCACCATCCTGTGATTTTCGGCATATCACTTAATCTTCCTGTATCTAAAAAAAAATGAATGAGATCTTGTGTAATGTAACTGGTGCTCATGTGTAGGTCTCCAATTACTTTGGGTCAAGTTCCCACTACATAAAACTGCAAAACAAAAAAAAAGAGTCCTGTCCCTGCTTATGAATCGCTTCCAGCCATGCTCTCACAGCCTAATAGAACAGAAGATCACATGGGTTAATATTATACGAATCCAGTAGCACTCATGTTATGAACCTTTGAAGGATGAAAAGCCGACCCTGCAGAGATTCAAACCATGACCTCCAGGTTGCGTTTGGCCTTTTAGCATCAGACATCTTGACTCCCTGAGCTACTGTACATTAGGCTGTGTTTGATAAAACTGCACCTGAAATTTGAATTAAAAATTGCATTACTATTTCACTTAAAAACTCTGTGATTGCACAAATTTATCGGAGCCTGCAACGAGAAGACCACAGGCAATTTTTATTGGGTCCCAGAGGCTGACCCTGTCCCCCCTAGAAATGTAGTTTCTCCTACGCCCCCGGCAGCAAGTGCATTGACACTGGGGCCCAGAGGTCTGAGGGTCTTTCTGAACCCCGATTATTTTTCTATTTCACACTTTTAACTGGCAAGGGGGGCGGTTTGCTTCCTTGCACCAGAGCCCATGACACACAGGCTATGCCGCTGCCGCCACACTCTCTTTGCTAGAGTTTCCAGCTCATCTTTTGTTACACTTGTAAATAGTAAAGTGAATATTTTATTGCATTTAGTTAATTAAAACCATTTGTTACACTGAAACAATACCGTCTGACATACGATGGCACAGTGTGAGCGAGTTGACAGGTCTGGGAGTGTGCAAAGTTTTCATTTCACAAGCGAGGTCTTGCACAAACCCAGATTAAATATTGTCCTCGTGATGTTCAAGGAGATTCCACCCTGATGTAGGAAAACTCATTGGTGTTGAAAGTGGATTAGCCATTCTATTTTCTTTCTGTTTAGGTTTTTGATGTTCGTTCCCTATGGATGCAGAGCGTGGATGAAGGCTGAAGATGGAACGGTTTTTCGGAGAGCAGCTGTGAGTCTCGCAAGGAGAAGCGTGTATCTCGGGGGTTATCTGAAACGCAGGCGATAGAAACTGAAAGGTGTGCCTCGGAGTTTACAGACCTCCACGGACGCTAAGCTGAACTACGGGGGAAGGCTGCTGCTTTGATAGCTCTGGGACTGCGAGGACCAAGGGGCCCAGCGCCAACCACATCAGCCTCACCTGGTTGCTCTTCCCGGAGCCGCCTCCCTGCACCAAACAACGCCTCGCGGCCCCCGCTACGCGAGTGCCGCTCGCTGGTTCTAACAGCATAAAAGCCTGGTCGAGCCCACATTCGTGCTGTGTGCCTCGGAGTTTACAGACCTCCACGGACGCTAAGCTGAACTACGGGGGAAGGCTGCTGCTTTGATAGCTCTGGGACTGCGAGGACCAAGGGGCCCAGCGCCAACCACATCAGCCTAACCTGGTTGCTCTTCCCGGAGCAGCCTCCCTGCACCAAACAACGCCTCGCGGCCCACGCTTCGCGGGTGCCGCTCGCTGGTTCTAACAGCATAAAAGCCTGGTCGAGCCCACATTCGTGCTGTGTGCCTCGGAGTTTACAGACCTCCACGGACGCTAAGCTGAACTACGGGGGAAGGCTGCTGCTTTGATAGCTCTGGGACTGCGAGGACCAAGGGGCCCAGCGCCAACCACATCAGCCTCACCTGGTTGCTCTTCCCGGTACCGCCCCCTCGTTAACGCCCCTAGCCATTAACATCGCAATCTTGTAACGCGCCAGCGGAACGCGCGCGGGCCGACGAACGGGGCGAAGACCGGGCAAAGAGCGGGCCGTTCGTGGTCGGTTGTGGTCGGGGCGGGCCACCCCCCTGAAAAAGGGTCGCCTGTAACGAGTTACATACTTTGCTGTTATTGTGAGTACATGTGTTACTGCTGACTGGTGAACTGCCTAATTCAGTATTTGTTGCCCATATTTAGCACTCTAACATTTTAGTGTGATCTGGTCATATCTAGTCAATTTTATTTTCATTTTATCTTCAGAGGTTTATCTGTTGTTCCCCCTGGTTACCCCCCCCCCCTTAGTGAGTGTTTGCTCTCTTCCTAAACCATGACCTCTTTAAGGTCTGGCAGGAAGGTGGCCCGGGGTAGCATAGGGGGTCAAGTAACAGGGACCCTTGATAATTTTATTACCCGAGCTGCTCGTGTTCTCGAACACGAGATTTTATTAACGGAAAAAAGACTGTCCCTTGAACTGTCTGCTAAAAGATCGTCGCTTGGCAACATTATGACAGCTGTCTCGCCTGATAACAGCCAGCCCCAACCTCTTCCCAGTATGTCAGGTAACACCCTAAATGCACCGCCGGACACATCTGTTCATTGCCCGTTGGTGGACTTCCACGAGATAACTAGTACCCCCGAGACCAGTGGTGATCCAATTATTGATAGCACCTGCATCCCACAGTCCACTTTTGATCAGCTATCTTCTGTAGCACCGACCCAAGCCCACAAGCCTAGGCGCATTCCGAGTAAAAGGAAATGTACGGGAGCCCCTCCCAAGGGGAAACGTGCTAAAACCTCCAAAGTGTCTAACTCACGTAAACCTGCAAATACTTGTGAAGCCTCCAATTCTATTATGTTTGATAGCTCCCATTTGGCAACTGGTAGTTTGAGGTCCCCGCACCCCTCCACCTTCCAACCCAACGCAGACTCCATTACCTCTGATTTTCTCAAGCCAGTAGAGAAGTTACTTAAATCATTAATCCTTCCTCTATTAGAGCGAGTTACTAGGCTCGCTACCACTCTTGAGCAGATAGAGGGTATGGTGTTTGCCAATACGTCTCTGCTGGAAAAGATTGCAGTGTCTTCTATCGATCCCACAACTTCCTCTAACACAGATACAGTCGACAAAACTAGACTTGCTTCCTCTGCCAATGCACTCTTGGATGGAGCATTGTCCAATATCACTGCTCTCACCGATCAGGCAGTGGAAGCACCCCGTCTTCATGCCAACCCCGATGTTCCGATAGAATCTGATCGCAATATTAACACTGCCATCAACACAAACAATATCCCTTCCAGTAAGCCCAACCTAGAGGATGTTGACTCCCTCCAAAATCTCCCATGTATCAATCTTCCACCCGAGTCCCAACCTTATACAATTATAATGGCCGGTGTTCCTCGGCTCCCACAGGCAAAGCCCGAGTGTCATAGTGAGCTGAAGAACAAAGTCACACACTGGTTAAATATTAACAGGCCCTTACCTGCTGGACTACGGGCTGAAATATTGACTGTCCGTAGGGTATGTTGGTTGGGCAATAGAGTCAAACAAGTGGAGGGTGATTGTGTGATTATAAATTTTCGTGACCCTAGGGTGGTGAGGCATATTAGCTCTTTTCCCAATACCTTGAGAGCGACAGGCATATCCACAGTGGATCTGTCATACTTCTATCCTCACAACTCCCCTGCATCAATACGTGATACGCCCATCGCCTGGGAAAGGGTTAATAGGTTTTCCCACCGTCAAACAAGGCCGGATTTCTATCTCCCATTGTCAAATTTTTATGCCCCCTTGAATTCTTTAGATGGTGTTGACTGACAGTCACCAAACTTGGTAAACTCGAGTAATTTGCGGGAGGTCTGTCTTGGTCCAGATAACACAGAGCAAACAGGGAGAGGTGGCTTATGGGGGGCACAAGTTGGTTTGGTTACTATGTCTCCTAGTACCCCGTTTTCTTTACTAACTAGCCCACCCTCCACCCTCATTGATCCTCGCCCACCCGAAAACGAGACTAGGGGCCCCACTAGAATTGCAATTACTCCAGCTACTAGGAGCCCTGCCCCAGCTGCACCGAGCATCATGCCATCCAGTTCTTCCCCCCTGACCCTGGTCTCGTGGAATGTTGCGGGCCTTAGCAGCAGGGTAACCTCGGAAGATTGGTCAGGCTGGGTAAACACACATGATATCCTGGTTTTCCAGGAAACCTGGGCTGTGGACCCAATCTATCTTCCCGGGTACGTAAATTTTTCCAAGGGGGCCATTCGTGGTATCAGGGGCCGTCCGTCCGGCGGGCTCTGTATATGGGTCAAGCAATCCCTTGGGTATTCCCTCAAGGAATTGGCTATCGATAGCCCAGATCTATTAATTATCTCTATGAAACTCCGCAATGAACCTGAAGTTTTAATTATAAATGTTTACAATAGAGGCCTCCCAGGTGGACGTGGTACGAATACCTTCTTACAATTAGATGGGTTTCTGGACACTATTAATATATACACTAATGCGTATATTGTGGGCGACCTAAATTGCTGTTTTGAACCCCTGCTCTCTACTCTTGACTCACTAACTTGGGAAGTGGACGCGATTCTAAATATCCCTCCTATCGATCTTCCTCCTATCAAGAGGTGGACAGAGTCTGCCACTCAGTGGATGGGTTTATGTCTGGAGCGGGGTTTCAGGGCCGCCAATGGGAGGACCGCCTCTGACAAGGGTGGAAAGATGACTTTTTCAGATGGTCGACGTTGTAACAGCAGAATTGACTATGCCCTTGTTAAAGTAGAGTTCTGGTCCACATTATGTGATATGGCGGTATTCGACCGCCCCGAGAGTGACCATAACCTGTTGGTTCTAAGTCTCTCCCTCTGCCCAGCACATAGAACCAAACCCTCTGAAATAGTGACTGCGGAAGCCGTTTTAACCAATGATCAACGGCGTGTACGCTGGGATAAGGTTGCAATTGACGTTGCATTATTATCTGAGATCAGCTCCAAGGTATCCTGTGCTCTGGATGATTTACAGTCTCTCCAGCGCACTGAGGACGTTGTTGGTAAAGCTACATGCGTACACGACCATCTTTTCACTGGCCTTAAATCTCTTTTTTCAAAACCTTGTAAGGCTAAGAAATCTGTTATTTTAAAACCATCTACTTGGTACAATAAAGCTTGCCGAGAATCATTTAGCAATTTAAAACTCGCTATTGCTAACAAAGATCCTGACAATATCAGATTGGCCAGAAAAATCTATAATAAGGCTAAAGCCAAGGCCAAACAAGAGTGGGACAATGATCACTGGAACGACCTCCTGGCTGCCAGTAAACATCGGAACCTAACCCTGTTCTGGCACATTGTTAAGTGGGGCAATTCGCAGAACAGCCAGGTCCCCACCAACCACGTTCCTCCGGACGCCTGGGTGTCACATTTTGAATCCCAGTTTTCGGATTCCTCACAGGCTGAGGGGCCTGCCCCAGCAATAAACAGGGACCTGTCCCTCTCCTCGACTTTAATTTTTGACTATGTTGAGGTTGAAAAGGCTTTAAGTAAGGTTCCAAGTGGAAAGGCGCCAGGTATGGACTGTGTTCCCGCGGATCTCTTTAAATCTGACCCTGGGAATTGGGTGCCTTACATCGCACACTTTGCCAACGCCGTAGCCAGAGGGGCCGTTATTCCTGATTCTTGGGGGGGGGCTGAGATTCTCCCCATCTTCAAAAAAGGTGACCGCTCCTGCCCGGGGAACTACCGCCCAATTAGTCTTATTGACTCAGTCCAGAAAATTATCGCTAGAATGATCTTGGCACGAATCCAGGCTTGGATCGAGCAGGAGGATATCATCTCTCCTCTGCAAGCCGGTTTCAGACCGTGTACTAGTACCATCGACCAGGCTTTCAAATTTCAATTGATTGGAAAACGGTCTACTTGTGTGGCGGTACTTTATATGCTGCCTTTGTTGATCTACGGTCAGCATTTGACCTAGTCAATAGGACGAAACTTTGGAGTGTATTGGCTGAGCTAGGGTTCCCAGCTGATCTTCTGAATATCATCATTAGGCTCCATGATAACAACTTTGCACAAGTTCGCTGGGGGAAACAGGGCCAGGTTACTGATCGTTTTAGGGTCAATAGGGGTGTCAGGCAGGGGTGCGTCCTTGCTCCCACTTTGTTTTTACTGTTTATTAACAGTGTTGTTCAGTACTATTCCAACACCTCGACGGACGCCCCAACGTTGGGTGGTACCAAAATTCCACTCCTTATGTTCGCCGATGACACCCTACTCCTCTCCCAGACCCTGTCTGGACTACAGGTGGCTCTGAATGTTTTTACGAATTTTTGCTCTGATTTTGACTTGTCTGTCAATGTGTCCAAAACCAAATATATGGTTTTTAATAAAGGGAGAGGTGTGAAGGGTCACGTTTCTATGGACAAAGTCCTGCTTGAACGTACTAATGTTATGACCTATCTAGGGGTAGTTTTCGAAAACAAGTTGGATTGGAGGCCGCAAATTGATGTTTTATCCCTTAAATTTGCTCAGCTCTCTGGTTGCCTAGTTAAAGAACAAAAGCAATCCCAGTCGAGATTGATAGGCCCCCCTATTAAAATCTTTAACGTTAGGATAAATTCGGCGATCCTTTATGGCGCTGAACTTTGGGGTTTCGCCGATCTTTCTCTCCTGGTTAAGGCACAATATAAATTCCTCAGAATGCTCACGGGCCTTCCTAGTTCTACCCCAGTTAAACCGCTCCTGCTGGACCTTGGCTGTCATTCGTTTGACGACATTGCAAGGTTCAAGCCATTGGCCTTTTGGAGGCGTCTATGGACAGTCCCCGAGTTGGACCTCTATGCCAAGGCCTTTCTTGATGTGCGATCCATCCTAGGGGCTGGTAACATCCCCTGGTTCAAACAGACTAAACAACTCCTGGACTCTATGGGGTTGGGTATTCTATGGACCGACCCAGCCAACAATCCCTTTCCCTCCAAGAAAGACTATAAGGGCCTTTATTGGTCAATGGTGCAGCAAAAACATTTAAATTCAGCCTCTGCAGAGTCTTTGACAGGAAGGTTCCTAGCCCAAAAAAGAATCCCTCTCCTCGAAGCCTACTGGGACATCATCACCAGACCTTGTGACAGGAAACTTTACCATCAATTTAGGGTAGGCACCCTTCCGACCAACTCTTTTACTAAACAAGCATTGGCATAGCCAATAGGTCTCGCCTGTGGGACCTTATAAGTGTTTAGCCATGCAACAGTTGCGTAACTAAATACTTATAAGGTCCCAAAATCGAGACCTATTGGCTATGCCAAGCGGCCTTGCGGCCGCGAAAGTGAAAGTAATTGCGGTAAAACCCAGTGCGCGCGCCCGCGCACATGCACTGTAGCTCTAGGCTGGCCTGGTAGCACTTTTTGGAGCCCTCTCAATAAGTCTTGCCAGACCAGCGCATGCGCTGGGTCAGGCGAGACCTAAAAATGGAAGGGTGCTTCCAGTGACTCCTGTAAAAGATGTAATGACTGCATAGAATCTGTTGGTCATATCTTTTTTGTTTGTCCCGCTTATGCTGCACCCCGAGCTAAATGGCTCAAACCATTATGTCGTACCCTGGGTACAAGACAAGGGTTAGAAGCACTTGAAATACTGAGATTTGAGCCTAGTGAATATGTTGCTATTGCTGTTGCTAAATTTTTGGCATGGGTTTGGTTTATTAGAACTAAGAGGCATTAGCTTATTGAAATATTTTTTATGTATTTTTGTTCATGTTTCTTTTTCTTTTATGTACTCATTTATGTATTGTAATTGTCTTTTATGATGTAATACATCGACAATAAAGACCTATGAATGGAATGGATTAGCCATTTTCTAACGTTAAACCCATTTTCTTCGCTCTCTTGAAACGGGGTGGTGTCAGGCCATATTTTGTTTTCTCAAAACAACTTAAAGAAGTGAGAATTAAAGTCCCGATTATTCCATTTAAACCCTTATGCAGAAAAATTTGCGAACTTCAGGTGGTACTCGCAGAACTCACGAGAGTTACAGGAATTTCACAAGAAGAAAAAACATCTTTGCGCACTCTTTTATTTGCGTTTTCGTGCAGTTGGCGACTGCAGCAGTCTCAGCCTGGCAAGGGCACACGGTCATTCCTCTAAAGTTGTATATGTTCCCTTACAAATTAGCGAATAGTTACTGGTTGTTATCAGGGTTGGACTTGGACAGAAAATAGGACAGGGCACAAAAAAATAAAAGTGTTACGAATTAGCGAATCAGATAGCTAAAAAAAAGTGTCCCACATTTTCAAATCCGGGCAGTTTTGAACTGGTAAAGTCACGCAGCATTGGTGTGTTGCAAGGTATGGGAGACATGCATTTGTGCTTGCTGCAGGCAATGCTTGTGTTAATAATATCAGCGAAATTCACCGTAAAAACAGCCCTCCAGACCATGGAACAGGCCCTCAAACACGGGCTACCCGCTGACCAGTCAGAGCAGCACTTCGGGCACTGCCAGATTGCCGGATAGGCCCGTCCGACGTTGGGTGTTATGAGCGGGACTTGCGAGCCTGGGATGGTGGGCATCTCTGGGTGAATTTTCCCCTTCTGTGAGCATCTGAAATATTACCTAACACTAATGGCTTTTTCGCGTGTCTGGTTATTTCAGGCTGCATTGCAGATTCCCGCTCACTGTTGACTAATGAGTTTGGATTGTGTAATCTGCATCGGTGGGCGCTGGTTGTGCTTTTTATGCTAATGAGCTTGATGTGCACTCCGCGCTCCGCCGTCTGCCAGTCAGGTGGCGCGATGTTAGTTTATGATAATGAGCTTCTG
Organism: Triturus cristatus; assembly: GCF_964204655.1. Classification (NCBI taxonomy): domain Eukaryota; kingdom Metazoa; phylum Chordata; class Amphibia; order Caudata; family Salamandridae; genus Triturus; species Triturus cristatus. Next base: position 502,612,626 of record NC_140592.1, on the reverse strand, counting down.
CCTGTCTGTTAGCCTATGATAATGAGCGCCAGCCAGGGTCTGTTTGACTAAGTGTGATTGGCAGGTTATTTTGCCAGCGCCCCCAAAAAGCCTATTATAGGTTTTAATTCTTGGGCATAGGAGATGCTGAACTTGAATGGGTGATCCCTCGTTTTGCTCACTCACTCTTAGCAGGCACTGTGAGGAACAGAATCGACAGTTCTGAACCCCAATGTCAGTGACAGGACTCGAGTCAATTTCGCTCATGAGGTTATCATAAAGCTGGTATGGCTTCGTGGAGCTGTTGTGAGAGTTTATTGTAGAGGCTGGGCTACACATTACTTAATAGTAATAATAATCCACATTTGTAAAGCGCGAACAATCACCCATAAGGTCTCTAGGCGCTGGGGATCCTCAGGAAGATTAAGCAAGCTATTGCTCAGAGTCACATGGTGCTGGGCTAATCTGCCACCAGCGCCGGGGCTCGAACCGTGATCTTCAGATTCCCAGTCAGTCGCCCGGCCGTGGTGCCACACCTCTTACCCAATGAACGCCCCACCAGGTACAGCATCTTCTCTGCTCAGCCTACTCTCTCGAACTGCGTATCCAGCCTTATAGTGACTCCCCAAAATGTTGTGACCACATTGCTAAGTGGAGTGGAGCAAGGAAGACCTGACAAAGGCAGCACATTATTACTACCTTAATTTATGGTAAAGCAGGTTTTTCAGGGATAGAACTCCCAGGGGTTTAACACCACTAGCTGGGAGGCCAACAAGATCTTCCAAAGACCCCGCAGTGCCAAGTCTATATCATACTCTATTTTGTATAGTTTGACCCCAGTGCCAGAACTAGTGAATTGATCAATCCCTCAGAGTTGACTGCTATTTTTCAGTCTTTTTTAAGGCATGGGCAAAGAGAGCACTTGCCTAGAACCCCCCCTCACCCCCCTCCCAAGAGGCCCCTGGGAAGTGAAATTTCTCTCTATTGAATCCTGTTTATTCCATTTCTCTCTCACTCTCCCTCTGCCCACCTCTACCCCTGAGTCCTCTCTTTACCCAGTGTCATTTCAAGAGTTTTTCTGGTTCTGAGCTACTGTTGTTGTGTGACCCTGTGAAAGTTTAACATTTAATTCACTGTTGTTTGGCAGCATGGGTGCCTGCATTATCAGATATGGGTAATAAGATTCAAATGTATTCATCCAGGGTCCCTAAAATATGTTTTCTCCGGGTCCCGAAAGACATTAAGATGACACTGCTATATTTCACAGTTTCAATCAATCAATTCTAGTAAAAGTGTATGGATATTCTTTTAAAACAACACAAAGGATTAGTTGTTTCTTTGCACAAACAAAGCAGGTGTCTGTTGAACCGACATGGCCATGTGCAATCTTGAAAAGACTCTGCAGCAGAGCATTGGAGGGATTTTGTGCACAGATTCTACCCGAGTTTGCAGACAGGAATGTAAGTGAGAGCAATTATTGTTTGTATTATGAATTCATCTTGAGCCCCCTTTCCTGGGCCGCTCTTCCCCGGGCTTCCCAGTGCTGGACTACAACTGAAAGAAAAAGGCGGGCCAGCATCGGCCCTGCCGCAAGTATGGCGGTGCGCCGACCCCCTCCCCCCTCTCCTGCTCTCCCTGGTGCGGCGCGCTCCACCGCGTCATTATGGCGCGGTGGACGCGCCGCAGCAGGGATTGGCTTGAGGGATTCCACCTTGACCCGGAAGCGATTGAGGCGCTTTCGGGGCAAGGGGGAGCAGGGGGCAGACGGGTTAGAACCAGCCTGCCCAGTAATCCATGAAAAAGGCCAGGGTGCGCGGGAGTCGGTCTCTTTGTCCCGCGCTCCCAGGTCTGCCGCACTCAGCCTCTAGGAGGCTGTCAACCTTTTTGTCTTTTGTTTTTCAGGTCTTCGCTCGACGGTGTTGCCGGCGGTTCCTGTTCTTTCGTTTCTGCGACGTGCCCGGAAGATTGCTGCGGATCTTTGGCGTCCGGAAGATTGCTGCTGATTGTCATCGCAAAGAGGATTGCGGGGGATCGTTGGCTCGCGGAGCGGGAGCAACGACGGAGCAGCAGTTACCAGGTCGAAGCAGGTTCCTGGCAAAAAAAGGTCGAGCGGTCACCGGGGGTTTGAGTAAGGCGCGCGCACGCGCCTACAAGGTACGTCAGGTCTCCTAGGGGCCGGTCACGGCTCCCTGCTCTGGGGCAGCCCAGGCATTTAACCGGCCACTCAGAAAGGGGAGCCCTGTTAGCTTTAAAAAACAGGACTGAGGGAGGCTCGAAGGGAATGGTGAGGGTCGGTCAATAGAGTGAGGGGAGCATTGTGCGTGGCCGGACAGAGTCTCTTTGGCCTAAGGATTGAGCTTCTGAATTCTTAAAGTGAAGGTTAGGTGTTCAATTCTTGGTATTGCATAAATCACTGTCTGCAGAGTTCAAAAGGGTAGGCAGCGGTGCTTCCTTCAATAAGGTTGAGAAAGGTTTTTTAACATTGATTCAGCCGAATAGATCGTTTTTGTTACTAGTGAAATAAAGGCACTGTCGTGTGGCTGCTGAGGTCTGAAAGTCTTACTCTCAAGGTTGCAGGTTCAATTCATTGATTCTTTGCAAGGGCCTTAACAGTTGATCTATATCTATATGCCTTAAAAAGAAGGGTTTGATTGCACAGCAAGGGGTGGCAAGGTCCTCTCTCATGGGCAAAATCTATAGCAATTGTGTGCAGTGGTAATTTTTAAAAGTGACAAGTTTATTGTACTATTGGTTGCTGATACTAACCTGTTTTTTTTATCATAGGAGGGGGTGCTCTCCATATTGCCAGAGGGTATCGCTGCAAGGGGACACAGGCAGGCCTGCACTTCACTGTTTCTGTGGGCCGCCGGGCTCGAGTTTGCTCGTCTACCGCCCAGACTAGCGGGTGTGGCGCGGTCCCAGTTGCGTGGTGCTTACGGCCAGTTTGTGTACCCCCAACATACAGGTAAGGACCTGGAGAGGTCCCATTTATGTGACAAATAGCATTGTACTCGCAGGTGTAATTGCTGATCAGTGTGTGGGTCACCGGGCAATTGTTGGCTTGCAAACAATGGCTAGTAAACGGGGTACAAAGCGTTCCCGCATGGAACACATGTTGGAATCTATGATGCGCAGGATGGCGACAATGGATAGGAGATGGGGAAAGGTAGAGCAAATGGGGCATAGCCTAGCGGAGCTCAGACAGAAGGTTGAGGACCAGGGTGGCCCATTGGGCAGGCCCAAGTGAACAATAGTGCCCCCAAAATCCAGAGGGGAATTAGAATCACTCAAGCGAGTTAGAAACAGAAAGAGGAAGAACCAAGATCCCACACCAGGGCGACCTTTAGGGGAAATTCCTGCGGGGGAGGGTCCCTCAGGTTTGCCAGTCTCACCAGAGTGCCCTATAGCTATACCAGATGTAGCGCCAAGTACCCCATTGACCCAAGTACCTTCCGCGCCTGTGCCTGCACCAACTTCGGTCCTCCCAGCTATCCCGGTGGTACCAATGATAATCCCAGTAGTGCCCACGCCATCCCCAAGGGTCCTGACTCCCGGTCTTAGCGCCAGCAGAGGTTAGTCAGGTCCCGCCGGAGTTGGCAGTGCAGATAGCGGCAGTCCTTCCTTGGTTAGGAAAGGGGGGTATGTTACCACCCTTTGTGGGCACCAAAGAAGTAGGGGAAGGCCCGTTAGCAGAGGCGCAGAGGATGGTGGCGAAGATTATGGCAGGCCCAAGCGGGTTGCCGAGCCGAGGCCCGAGTAATACTAATCAACCCCAAACAGCGCAACAAGAGAGCGACATTGGAAAAGGCAAGAAAATTGGAAAAGACAAGATGGCGGAGCCAGCTGGAGTTGGGCAAATAGGTAAGGAGGTCCCACTGCCATTGCTGGGCGCGGGGGTGCTACCCTCTAGGAGGGAACATTTGGCAAGACATGTAACACGGGAGGTGAAGGAATTGATATGGTCCGGTGCTTATGCCAATATTTTTTCTTTACTTGTGGACAACAGGGAAATGGAGTATGCCAAGAGGCAAAAGGATTAGATGCTTCCCAGTGAATGGCGGGTTGAAATGTCAAGATTTAGGGTGGAAGAGACCCTGACCAATTGGATAAGGGCTTACTGAGTGTTTATGTCCATAGTAGCTAAGCGGTCACCTAATCTGCAAGCGGAAATGGCGTGTTACCAGAGTAGGATTACTATGACTCATGATAAATATGGGGGTATAGGTTGGAGGGAATATGACATGAATTTCAGGAAGGCGAAGGAATTTGACCCATTACTTACATGGGACCGGGTTGATTCAATCTCATGGTTTGATCAGTTTGGCCCAGGGCAGCCGGGCAATGCAGGGCAAAATTGGAACAAGAGTCACACTTCTCATGCACCTCAGCCCTTTCGGCCACCACAAACCGGGGGCACAGCCCCGGGTGCAGGGAATGGGGGGGGGGTCGAAGAGGAGTATGCTGGGATTTTAATAGAAAAACATGCACCAGAGCTCAAGGCACTTGTAAATTTAGACACGCATGCTCCATATGTAATCACCCCTCTCACCCAGAATCAAAATGCCTCAAGAAAGGGAATGCATCCTCAGGTACTAGAGGGAGGAAGAAACAAGACTAACGAAAAAGAAAAAATGGTAACGCTTTCCCCAATCGACGTACTGGCTATGACTCCCTGGTTAAATAGGTACCCAGACCATGCCACGGCTAGGATGTTGCAGGAGGGGTTTTTGTATGGTTTTAGGATTCCAGTTGTCGGCTATACAGGGACACCTGAGTGTAAAAATCAGCTGTCGGTAAGGTCCAACCCAGGGGTAGCAAGGGAAAAAATCACTAAAGAAATGTGCCTGGGTAGAATAGCGGGTCCATTTGACCTCATCCCTGTGCCCAACTTTGTCTGCTCGCCCCTGGGGGTGGTCTCAAAGAAAGATGAAGGGGAGTTCAGGTTGATTCACAATCTATCGGCCCCTAGAGGCAACTCATTAAATGACGCCATCAGCGATGAACTCTGTAGCGTGAAATATGCCTCTTTTGATCAGGCAGTGGATATGCTAAGGGTTTGGGGACCAGGGGCCTTGCTAGCCAAATCAGATTTTGAATCCGCCTTCCGGCTGCTGCCGGTTCATCCTTTACATCACCACCTGTTAGAGGTTTTTCATTTCAAGGGAAATTCTACATGGATATGTGCATGCCTATGGGTTGTTCTGTTTCTTTCGCTTACTTTGAAAAGTTCAGTTAATTTTTGGAATGGGTATTTAGGCAGGCGACGGGGCACCAATATGTCATGCATTATCTTGATGACTTTCTCTTCCTGGGGTCGGCGGGCTCCCGGGAATGCGCAGCGGCATTGCAGGAATTTTACACGGTCATGCGTACTTTTGGGGTTCCGCTTGCACCAGGGAAGACAGTGGGTCCAGCAACCACAATTGAATTTTTAGGCATTGAATTGGACTCTCTACAGGGATGCTTTAGGTTATCGGAAGAAAAAGTAATGACATTTAGAGCAGTACTCCAAAAATGTTTATCAAAAGATAAAAGTGACCTTACACCAGCTACAACAGGCGGTGGGCCAGTTGAACTTTGCACTACGGGTAATACCTATGGCACGACCATTCTCCCGTTCCATCTCACAGGCCATGAGAGGCCTGCAGGAAAAGCATCATCACACAAGACTGTCGTCTGAGGTTCGCCAGGACATGCGGATTTGGATCGCGTTTCTTTAGGGTTTCAACGGCAGGGTAGTGTGGCCCGGTACCCCCACTACTTCTGCAGAGTTAGGTTTATGGACTGACGCTGCGGGCAGTGTGGGATTTGGTGCCATACTCGGGGATGAGTGGGTGGCGCAACATTGGCCGGTTTGGTGGGTGGAGAGTGGTCTGACAGCCAACTTAGGTTTCCTTGAACTTTTTCCCATTTGGGTGGCATTGACTGTTTGGCCGCATCATCTGCAAAATCAATTGGTGATTTTTTGGTCCGACAACATGACAGTGGTAGAATGCATTAACCAACAGGCTGCATGGTGCAAAATGATTCTCCGCCTGTTGAAAGATATAGTGCTGTTGTGTATGAAACTGAACATACAGTTTAAAGCTATACATGTCCCGGGGGTGTTGAATAATGCTGCTGACGCACTCTCTCGCTTCAAGATGCAGGTATTCAGGGAACACTAACCGTCTGCAGAGGCAACACCGACACACTTCCCGGAGGTACTCTGGCAGATTGGTGCCCCCAGCTACAGAACCTTGTGGCAGCTAGCCTAGCACCCAGGACCAGGAAAGCTTACGAAGGGGTGTTTTGGTCTTACTGCACATTTTTGGGGCATGAGTGGGCAGATAGCTGGCATAAGTCAGGGGCATTCCTCTTGTATTTAGACACTTTGAATAGGGAGGGGCGCTCGGCGGCTACAGCCAGGCGACATGTAGCAGCAGTTTCTTTCTTTGCACAGAACAGGGACACAGAAGACCCCACAAATAGTTTAATTGTAAGAAAGGCATTGAAGGGGTGGCGGCGCCTTCAGTGGGCTGCTCCTGATACCAGGCAGCCGATTGGTTGGGAGCGGCTGACTACACTGCTAACAACCTTGGGTGCCATGTGCAGGTCAATAGAGGAGACATTACTATTCAGGGCTGCCTTTGCACTAGCTTTTTATGGGGCATTTAGGGTGGGGGAACTGGTGGGCCGCAACAAACAGGATGTACAAGGTGGGCTACTGCTGGAGCATGTGAAGATACAGGGAGACGCTTTGCTGATAACCATTAAAAAATCTAAAACCGATCAGGAAGCACGGGGCGAAGGGGTGGTACTTCACCGGGCACAAGGCAATCCATGCTGCCCAGTGATGCACCTAGAAGCTTACCTCCGTCAGAGTAATAGTGCGGTAGGCAGGATATTGTTACTGCATGCGGACGGTACCCCACTTACCAAGTTCCAATTTAAAAGGGTATTGGCCATGGCGATCGGCAGGACAGGTTTGAACCCAAAGGACTTTGGGACTCATTCATTCAGAATAGGGGCTGCCACAGAGACAACAGCTAGGGGATTGCATGGCAACAGTGTAAAGAAGATTGGACGATGGGCTTCTAATAGTTACAAGCGCTATGTGCGGCTGCACATGTTGTAAGGATGCCATACAACGGTAGACTGATGCCTGTCCTGTTTTGTTTGTTTGCTTTCAGTTTCTCGAACCTGTCACGCAGGGAGGAAACTGCCGTCGGCACAACAGCAGGATTCTTCACAACGGCGGCCACAATCACAGGACAAAGGAGCACAGGATGTATGGGTCTTATGTACGGCGTATGAAATCTGTTTTCCTTTCAGGTAATTACAGACAAAGAGCTGAGCAGGATGGTTTCAAGGTGTCTATTTATGGTAAAGGGGGTCTCTGCCTCAATCAGTTTAGGGGTTATGTGACAGATCTTTTGAGTAGACACAGCCCTCCACCCACAATAGTTATCTTGCATTTAGATGGGAATGACCTGGTAAAATTGGGGAGAAGGGTATTGATGGAGGACATAATTTCCAATGTAGGCTGGTTAGCTAAGGCATGCCAGGGCTGCACCATAGTTTGGTCGGAGATGATACCCAGATCTAAATGGAGGGGGGGAAATTTGGGGAAAGCGTTGAATCACTCGGTAAGGAGGATCAACAATAAAATTGGAAAATTGTTCAGGTCCCCTCAGTTACAAAGCATTGCACATGGGTGTGTCAGGGGAGAATCGTGCTTCTTAAAAGACGGAGTCCACCTGACTAGGATAGGTAATGAAATGATGTTGGAAAATATCATAGCTTGGCTAAGGAGCATAAGGGTTGGGCATGACCTTTCAGGGCAGGAGGAGGGGGGGCCAGATAGTCAGGCAACTACGCTGGCCTGTGGCGGTAAGGTCATGACTGGTGAGCAGTAAATTTAAGGTCCTTAGGGGGCGGCACCATTCTTGGATGGGGTCGCCCAGGGGGAGGGACAAGGGGTCTCTCCTATAACTCCAGGGGCGGTACATCCGGTTGGCTGGATGGGTGTGGGAAGGGGGGGAGTCACGCTTTCTTTAGGCTGGTTGGACACCCCGCACTGGCATGATGACGTCACTAAATGGCGCAGAGTGCAAGAGCCCCCATTTTTAATGGAGTTCAGGGAGCGTATGGGGGTAACCGGGGGGAAGTACCCTCTCGGTAAACAGGCCCTCTGCGCATGCGCACTCCTACGGGAGGGCGTGGCTAACTGATAAGGATCAGACACCGGTTAGCGACCTTGCCGTAGGCCCAAATAGGATACGCAGAAAGTAATTAATGTATGATTATGATCCAGATGTTAGATTCGGATAGGAAATACTCTGTATTAGAAATATGTTAAGGTTAGCCATCTGATATCTGTACATATGAATTGTAATCAAATGTCATGCTACGTTTCTGCGTAAATTGTGTAAATATTGTTTAATTCAATTTTATTTTGATTTCATATTTTTAATAAATACGGCCGGGGGTTGTATGACCCCCGCCTCCAAAGAAACTCCCCTCTCATGTCCATCATTAATACATGTGGTTTTACATTAGGCGGGGGAGGGGGAAGTTCGGTAGTCCCAGGCCATATGCCCAGGGTGTTCCTCTGTGCCTTTCAGCACTCGATGATGGCAGCCTTGCATCGCTAGGCAGGGCTTTAAGTGGGCCGGGTATCACCGGTGCTAAGCACCGGCAGTTTTTTAAAGCAGGCCTCGAATCGGGTCCCTATGGGGCTCTGTTTTGTGCCCTGGCACAGGCGGTCTGTTTTTTTCCGGACTGCAGTGACAGCAGCACATTGATGTGCGCTGCTCACACTGCTCACTTCTAACTAGTGGAGAAGTTACAGCATGAGGTCATGCCAGGCGAGCGTTGTAGGTGAAGGGAAATCCTTTAAAGAGAGTCATTTTATTTCTGGATTTCCCTTCTCTTTTGGAAACTCAGGACCAGCAACATTGTTGTGGTGTCACCAGGGCTTTAAATGGAAGCTTTCTCAATATTACATACAAGCCATAGTTGCTGCTTATTTATCTTGTGCAACTAACAACCATTCACAAAGCCAATAGTCCTGACTTGTTGTAGGTATGATGTTACTTTTTGTATCATATATCTGTATGCAATGACAAAAACAGCAAAATACATGTCGGGCAGCACACTATGCTAAGCACCAGAGGCACAACTAGAGCCAAATTTCGGGGGGGTGCTGAATCTTTAAGCAATAGGCAGAGTGAAGCTGATTTCGGGGGGGGGGCTGAATCTTTAAGCAATAGGCAGAGTGGAGCTGCAGGGGCTCTTAGAAGGGGAGAAACAACAGTGAGTCCTCATTAACATGCAAATGGTCTTTTAAACACCAGTGAAGTGCTCGGGTGCGGCTGTGTGTGTGCCCGGGAAGCTGTCTCATCCCAGGCTGCCATACACGACGGGGGGGGGGCTGAAGCCCTTTGAGTCCAATGGGTGTTGCGCGCCTGCTAAGCACAGATGTTTAGCTCTTGTGTTTTAAAGCCATGCCCTCAATCACATTGGACACGCCCCTTTGAGAGACCCCCTAGTTTTTTTATCCCACTTAAAGCCCTGTAGCTAGGCCATAGCTGGAAGCCTCGATAGCAAGAATACCCCCCTGGCCCCTTGATCATTAAGTTCTAAAAGTGTACAGGCTCCACGCCTCACCAACACCGCTTGTGAGGGCCCTCCCTCCTGTAGGTAGCCACGCTCTTTTATCTCTTGCAGGGCACTTTGCCACGTCTCCTAGAAAGCATTCACATGGGGGTAAGCAAAAAACACTGAAATCCTTTTTAGGGCTTCATCTCATAACAGCCAAACCTCGATCAGGTCCTGGCATTTTTGAGAGATAAAGAGTGGCCCAGTTAGAAAGTTATAGGGCTTGACACAACCACTCCTGCAATGCAATCTTGGCTCTCCCGCCAACTTGTTTAATCTTGAGCTAAACATATCCTCACTAGGCCTGTGTCCCGTTATCTGCCATTAGCTCATGGGATGCTGACTATTATCAAAATGTTAAGTTTTAGGATGGACTCCTGCTTGTTTATGGCTGCTTCTTTCTCAGTTTTTACATTCCTCGATTTTTTTAGGTAAACGTTTTTCTAAATGTGCCTGCATAAGTCACCTCCTGTGCTGCAAGTCCAACCTCCCAGACACCATTTTAACAAATGCTGATCCCTCGCACCACTGTACAGTGGTTGTGTCCAGTATCAGTGCTGAGCAATCCGGCTGAAATAAAGCGCTGATGCTTCCTAGCTGGCTTTTTTTGGTGGCCTTCTCTGAGGATTAACCTCCTAGGCTACACCAGTCATTTGTCAAGCAGAAAGCAGGACATTTGCACCCCGTTGTAAATCACTGTGGAATGCAGGACCAGCTTCTAAAATACAGGAACATCCTTCACTCTGCCAATTTACTTCTCTAGACCTCACAGCACTGGGGCATTGCAGCGAAGCCCAGGTGTTGGGGAGACAAGCCTCTCCTGGCCTCACAGCCCTGGATCGTGGCTGCAAGGCTCTTGGGATTGCAGTGAAAAGTGTAGCAGTGGGGCCATGGTGTAAGATAGGTAATTTGCTGTAAACAGTAAAAATATAATGCAACCATATATAAGTGCATTGGACACGTAGTGCTTATTTAATGTTTGGAGGATGGGTTAATCCATCACAACATGGAGGATACCCCATCTGTCGTATTGTAAGTGCCAGATGCTATAATGCACTTGTAATATGGGCCATAACACCCCTGACTCCTGTTGCCACTGCGCTAGTGCGCTATTAACAGTTAAGCCAAAGCAAGAGGCCCTTGCCCCAGGCCTCACATTTATGGTCCACCGCTGCCAGGCTGAGGGGCTGATACCCCCTCCAATGGGCCTGGCAACTCCAAAGCATGGCTGCTAGGCCAAGATGAGAGGGCTCAGCTGTGTAGCAATGGTAGATTACGCCTTGGTTCCACTGCACCTGCTAAACTATTGATAAGTTTGTCCCTGAAAGATCCCTTCAAAGGGCATCACAGCCTAGGTCTAGGTAGAATGGGTCCCCCTCCCCTTGCACTAACAGCGCTGGACCATGGCTGCAAGTCCCAGGGAGTCCTCTGTCTAGCAGCCCAAGATCATGGATCTGAGGTCCATGTAAGAAGAACCAGCAACATAGCAATGCCATAGGTCCTGGTGTATGCAAGGTAAATTAACCCACAGGTCTACTGGAAAAACAAGCGAAATACAGCCATAAATTGTCCGCATTAATTGTCTAATAGTCTGGGGCCCTGTTGCAACTTTATCTGCTGCACTATTGCTAGCTGTGCCTCCTAGAGGGGTCCCTTACCCCGAGTCCTTCAGCCATGCTACAGTGCTGCAAAGCTCAGAGGAGTGTACTCCCTGCCATGGCTTTACTGCATTAGACCGCTGCTGCAAGAACCAAGGGAGAAGGATCAGTTTCATAGCAATGTTGCAACAGGCCATGGTGCAAGCAAGGTAAATTGGCCTAAGTACCCATTGGCTGGATATTAAAATATAACCACAATTTGGGGCATTGGGTACCTAGCTGTCCTTGGTCCTGGTTTCTGCTGCACAGTTGAAAGCTAAGCCCCTCAGAGAGGCTCCTTCCCCTGGGCCTCACAGCCAAGGGCTTATTCTGCAAGGCCCAGAGGAAGGGGACCTTCTCCTTGGCAGTACTGGACCTTTTGCAGCGAGGCCCAAGGGTGAGGGGCTTTCAAGGCCTAGCAAAGTCTGCACCTGCCAATCACTGGCCTGCACCAGAGGCCAGAGAATATACTGGTTCCATAAAGTATTTCCATAAGGACCTGAAATGTATGTATGAATGTATGTATGTATGTATATGGTATTTCTATAGCACAAACCTAGGCAAAAGGCAGCTGAGTGCTGCACACGAGCATACCCGTGCATAAAGTTGAATAGGAGCAGAGGAAACTGGATTGTGGATGGTGAATGCATTAAGATGTAGTGTTTTTTAGAGAGGTACGTTTTTAATTTTTTCCTAAATTGGATCAGCGTTTGAGTGACCCTGATGGATATGAGGATATCCTGGTTGCATAGATATAAAAAGTTTGAAGTCTTGTTTTCTCTTTTTTCCACTTCGTAATCTGCCGTCTCATGGTGTGCTGGCTGCCGGTGTGCTGAGATCCACCAGAGATGGTGCGCTTGTGTGTAACCTAAGTTAGATGCTGCTCTTGATTGCTTTGTAAATGAATGGTGCAGTTGATTTTGAACATGATGCCAGCCGGCAAGGAAATCAAAGGAGTTCCATCAGAATGGGGGTGATGTGATCATATTTCTTCAGGCTCTGGAGGTGACATCCTGAAGCATGTAGGATGCCTCTGAGTGTCAGTGAGGAGTCAGGAAGGCCATGAAGTAGGGCATTACCACCATCCAGATGCATACGAAAGCCTGAACAGCAATTCTGTAGTTGCCTTCTGCATGAAATTGTTTGATTTTCTTTAGAAGACAGGTGTGCCAGGTCATCTTTGTTTTGAGATTTAGGAACACAAGGGCCTTACTATCTAAGGATTCCGATTACATTCAGATCACAGATGCTAATGCTATCGAGAACCTCCAAGGACCAGCTATGCCTGTGATTTCTTGTGCAGTCACTATGTTAACATTTATTATTGAAATACTCGCTCCTTGCCAAGAAACAGAATTGAAATCAATGATTTAATCACAATGAATTACCTAGATGTGGTTTCAATGTCAGAAACCTGGCTATCTCATCGAGGCAGTCCCAAAAGGCTATAAACTGTATTTCAAAATAGAAATCTAGTAAACACGTAGGAGGTGTGGCATCTGTTTTTTAGGGAGGATATTGCTGCATCAGTTCAAACTGAGATTAATAATAAAAGTATACATTACTTGAGTTTAGCTGTGTTGCTCATGTGCCAACAGGTTACTTGAGTACCTTTCCAGCTGAGGTTTTTGAGTGACTTAGGGCCAGATGTAGGTAAATTCAATTTAGCGAGCCCTTAATAGCGATTTTTACCGATTCGCTATTAAGGACTCGCTAAATTGAATGTAGGTAGGAATCGCAAAAATATTTGTGATTCCTTGATATTCCTTAGTTGCGAATCGAAAATTGAGATTCGCAATCAAGGAATACCATCCCATTCATTCCTATGGCCCAAGAGGACCATAGGAATGAATAGGATTTGCGCCCGCAATTTGAGAGTAACCAAGAGGCACTCGCAAATTCCGGGCGCAATTTCAAGGGTGCAAGGGTTCCAAAATGACACCCTGTTGCACCCCTGAAATGTGCATGTGTGCACATGGGGCGCACATACATGCCCTAAGGGCATGGCGGTGTGCCGCATGGCATTTTAAAAAAAGCAAAAAAGGGCTTTGTGAAAGAAAATTGCTAATTACCACCAACTTGAAGTTGGTGGTAATTAGCCATTCCTTAAGGCCAAAGTGCACTTTCTTTTGTGCTTCTTACATTGCATTTAAGGAATCGCACATTGTGATTCCTTAAATGCAATCGCAAAATAGGAAATCGCAATTTTTTACGATTCCTTATTTTGCGAGTAGGTTTAATCTTACCTACATTGCTCAAAGCCACATTGCGATCGCACAGGCCGAAATTCTGTGAATTTCGGCATTTGCGGTCGCTATTTGGCTTCCCACATCTGGCCCTTAGTTCTTCCCACGTGACTTTTAAACAATAACTGATTATTGTGGACTATAATTGTGGGTTTGAGGATTTGGCCACTAATCCTAAGGCAGCCAAATTATAATTTTTAGGTCACTCAACCGACACACATCCCCACTCATGTGAATGGTCTCATGCTAGACCAGCTATGGTCATCTAATGTGAACTTATCTGATTTTCAGTTAGAATCGTGTGTCTGCTCGGACCATTTCGTTATTACTTGGAAGGTACAGCTCTCTTCTGATATCCTCAAACCTGTAAGGTATAGGTCTTCTATCTGGCAATGGACTAAATTTAATTTAGAGGACTTAGTAGAAGATGTAAAAAAAATCAGTATTCTTCCCTTTGCATCAGATTGATGAGCACTGTGACTCTTTCAACAACTGGTTGGACAAAGCATTTGATGAGCACGCGCCCGAGTAAGTAATACATTTGCTACTTTCTGTTCCAGAGCAGCTCCTTGGTATTCTTCCCAACTTCGAGACCCCAAAACAAAACATATAGTATGGAGTGCAAATTCCATTGTTGTCCATCTATTGAAGCTGAAACTGCTTATAGAACACAACTGAACTATTACAAGAGGTTCATATTTCAGACCAAAGAAACATTTGATTTCATCTAATGAGCAGGAAACTCTGTTTCTAATATAGGAGATCTAAGTAATACTTCTAATATCCAGCGGGAAATTGTTTATACACAAGATTTGTGTAATAAATTCAATCATTTCTTTATTGCAATAATCACTGCCATTAGAATGGATATAGATAATTCTGGTACTTTCCTGGTGGGTTTTACAGACTTAACACAATTTGACTCTTTTCTTGACATTTGCCCTCTTATGCTGGAAACAGAGTTGACTAGGGAAATCGTATCTGCTAAGACAGGGTCTCCTCGCAACCAGTGCCCTGCCTTTAATTTTAAATAACTGGTGCAAATTATTTTTCGACCTTTCCTCCATCCGCTAAATGCTTCCTTAGCTTCAGGTACAGTTCCTTTATGTTCTAAAGCTCTTATTGTTATACATCTATTGAAAAAGACAGTGGCTGCTTTCACATCTTATGAAACTTCAGCCCAATTTTGTTGTTGACATTTGCAGCAAAACAATTAGAGAAGCATGTGCAAGGCACATGCTTGAGCAATCATTTACAGTTTAATAAGAGCTTAAATATGACGCAGGTAGATTAAAACCATTATAGAATTATTTCTTCTCTCAATTTTTGATGACTTTAGAAATGATCTAGATGATGGACATGTAAATGCTTTGGTTCTTCTGGACTTGTTGGCAGCCTTCCGCACAGTCAATTATGCCGTCTTATTAGACTGTGTCAAAGCAGGGGGAATTGAAGGAGTTACCCTGAAATGGTTCCATCCTTTTCATTGGGTCAGACACAATTTGTTACGCCTGCTCTCTCCAGGGCTCATACTCTCCCTGCTAGATGTGGAGTCCCTCTAGGCCATTGTCTTTTCCCACATTAATTTAATATTTATGTGAACCCTTTAGCTAATGAGCAGATGGACAAAGGCATCAGTGTAACATGTATGAAGATGCTATCCAGCAATTAGCGTGTTTAGACAAACCCTTCCACTCGGCTGCTTTCCGGCAAGCTATGAGATTCATCTAGGAGTGGATAGGGAGATATAAGTAAAAACTCAATGCCGATATAACGGAAATTCTAATTATTAATAATCACATTGACCTATGGTTGGATTCATAGCGGCATGTTTAGATGGGCCCATTACCTACCACTTCCACTCTAGCGAAGAGCTTAGGAGTTCTGTAGTTGAAAATCTTCTGACAGTCCCAAGATAATGCAGATAAAAATAGGACGCATTTACTTCTCTTCTTCTGCCACAAGACTTTGAAATGTCTTGCCTCTGTTATTAGGTCAAGAAAACTCGACTCTTAGCTTTCGCCATCACCTAAACACATGCCTTGTCTGTCTTTACTTGCCTTCTTCTTCTCACAATAATCAGTGCCTGTTCAACTAACATGGCTAGGGACCTCTGGGGACAACATGCAGAATCACCATCTTATAACATAACATAACAGAACATCTCTGAATTGGTGGGCAGGCAGATGATGTATGTGATGCATGGTGATTTCCAACTTAATTTGGACCACCAGCCAGTTGTTACATATGGTGCCTGGATGGTGAACACCTTTAATGATTGCGGATGAAAGATATTTATTATTAAAGAAATCTTCCAGGCTGGCTATTTTGCATTTAAATTAAAGGGAACGAACACTGTTCAAGCTTGTTTCACTCTGTGACTGACAAATTATACTAGGATGAACTTAGAAAGTCTTTGTCAGTCACAGAGGGAAAAGTACATTTGTAGGCCTCTGCTGTTAGTACATGAAGCAGCATGTGAATGGTTTTGCATCGTGAAAATCTTTGTTTCGAATTTAAGCACAAGTTTCACTTGAGTGGCTAGATCTTTGACTCTATTTGAGGGTTACCATCAGTTCATCAACCAGTGCTTAATTTGAGCAGGTGCTTTCCGGTGCTCAGCACCGGCACCTAATCCTCAGCACGGGTCCTAATAGGACCAGTTAAGGACTCACTCATTTGAAAGACACTTGATTTTCCACAGAATCACAGGAGTTTGAGTCACACCGAGACTCGAACCCGGTTCCCTAGTTTCAAAATCGGCAGTCCTAGCCATTAGGCCAAGTCCTCCCCAGATTAATAAGTGCCGGGGCTCTAGTCAGGAGGCAGTTTGCACCAGCACATTTCTCCTGTTAGCACTGCCTCCTGAGGAGAGCCCCTGCACTTTTTAGTTTACAAATTAACCACTGTCATCAACAGTACATTAATGACAGTAAAGCACATTTTACTCCACAAGGACAACAGAGAATTGCAAATCAGGAAGGTTCATTAGCAGAATAGCAAATTTACAAACTCAAATCTTTCAAGTTAGTCATACATCAATAGTCACCTTATAAAAACAAAATCTGTATAAATCAAAGCCAATCCAAAGACTAGTTGTTTTTTTTAAAGATTGTCACATGCAATTCAAGTAAGATTCAGTTTCCCCGCAAGGGAAAATCCCTAAAGCTATGCAGAGGATTGAAATTAAGTTGGGGGACATTTAAGATGCAGGTGTCAGCAAGTAAAGCCTCTAAAGGTAGAGCAAAGTGACAGTTCAATCAAGATATTTAAGATATCTTTGCTCCAGAGCTTAGCTCCATGAACAGGAATAAAATAAGCATGAAGTCTCAAGAGAGAGGAAGGGGGCATCTGCTCTCTAAAGCATTAATAGGAGCATCTGAAAATAACTCAGCAATGCACAATTAAGTCACACAAGTCTCTTCCACATTTCCCAGCAGTGAGGACCAATCAGGATTGAATGCACCTTGATAAAATACCTTCTCTCAGGTTCTCAGCCATCTCAGTTAGGAAGCTTACAGCTGCACAACCTTCTGAGATATCTCATCACAGGATGATGCATCATGGTCAGGCTATCCTATGCACAGGTTCAAAAGAATCATTTTACTTTCTGCAAGCATAAATAATGTACATATAAACTAACACAATTTCTACAATTTAATGTTGTTAAGCGACTGCGTCCCAGGTCCTGAAACAAGAGAAAGCATGTGATAACACACACCACCAAAAGTACTTTTTTGATGTTAACATGTATTATTTAACTGACGTCCACATTAACTATGGATAACCTGATGTGAACAAACCTTAACTATGATCAACTATAACGTGAAAATCAGTAACTATGATCAAACCAAACATGGAAATCACACTTTAGACATAAGTATGTATTGTGCATTAGTATGAGTGTTTAAGCAAAACAGAAACTAGTGACAGCTCGTCACCATTTCATTAAATCTGATGTCAAGGAATCTCAATTTGATAGGATCTGATCCCATCACAATTACATAGCTGTTCTTATCTGATGGGAAGTGGACCTGGTCTTCTTTATAAGGCCCTGTTGATTGAAGCTAGAGAGAGACAGAAAGAGAGAGAGAGAAAGAGAGAGAGAGAGAGAGAGAGAGAGAGAGAGAGAGACAGATAAGGAGAGAGAAAGAGACAGAAAGAGAGAGAGAGAGAGAGAGAGAGAGAGAAAGAGAGAGAGAGAGAGAGAGACAGAGAGAGAGAGATCTGGTGGAACTATGGGAGCGAGCAGATTCTGCTAGGAATAATGCCAAAAGGAGATGGAGAAGCTTGTATCTACCACAGGCACATCTTTTTCCTCATTTGAGTAGCATGTTTTGACCTAAAGCCCTATACAATGAAGGATATCTTAGGATAGCGGGCCCACCTCCCTCATAACATATACCTGAAGGGTCTGCCACATCTGATTTTAGACAATCACATCTGTATACCTGCAATTTTCAAGATACATGAAGGTGAACTTGTGTATTAGATGGTTAGTGCTTGCTGCCCTAGATTGTCAATCATCCCTAATTACAACACCTTATAATAGGACCATGGTGTCAAGAGATAAAAACAACTCATTAAAGGTGTTTAAATTTAAATGAAAAATAAAATGCCATGATTCATATTTTTCATTTTTGTTTGTTTAATAATGGATATAATTTGGTAAATGGTATATGAATTAATTTCTAGAACTCCCATGAGCCGTATTTGTGTATTTCAGTAGCATAGTCTCCAAGGTTCCTCGCATAATAACCTGTGAGTCTCTGACAGGTAAAGTGCCTTGATCAATTGTGCAGACTTTGTTTTCCTCGCGGGCTAGAATAAATGTCAATTACTTATGATTATCCTGATTTAAGAAACTTAGCTGCGGTTTGCTTGTTTTCCCTAAATATGGTTATTTGGGGTGAGGAAAAGTCATGCCACATCCATCAATTGGCCATGAGTGCTGATATGCCTGCAAGCCATAATCAATGATAAAATATGGTCATATTAGGATGATAAAGGTGGCCAGCTCTAACCCTGAATTTGAATTTAATCTTAATGTGGATCAAGATGAAATGATAAAAGCAAAACTGCAAATCCCAGAATGCAATGTTGGGAGGCTGGCTAAAGGCTTGACACTGGACACTGGGTCCCTTTGCAGCTATGCAAACCTTGAGAGCTCCCAGGAAAAAGTATGGGAAGATGTTTTTTTCCCTAAACTGGGCTCCTCAAACAGTTGTCAAAAGACCCATGGACTATGTTTGTATTCATTGTGTCATATTGTAGGAAGTAGGTTGAAAATAAATGCAACATTAGGGCCCCGAACAAAACCTAAAATTTAAAAAAAGATGTCTCTCACTATATTGTACTTTTTGTTTTGGTGACATTTGTTTGTATGAATTTATACGAAATGATAGTTTGTTCACGGAAAAAGTCAGCATTGAGTAAAACTCTACAAACTTTTTGGCTAGCTGCAGAACAGTTTCATGTAGGCCCCATATTACAAGTGTTACAGGCTGCAATGTGCCCCCCAACTGGTGCTGCTGTTATAGCCAGCAACAGATTTTTGGCATTAGGTAATGCCAATACAAACATGCACTGCAAAGCCAGTGACTCAGCGTTTTACACCTGAGACCTATTGACTTTGCCAATGCTTGTTTTCGAAAACTCCTTAACTGATATATTTCAGTACCTATGCAAATTTTAAGCACTGTAGTCTGCACCCATTGCATGCTTTACGAATCAATGAGAATTTTGTAGCAATTAAATACAAGTGAATGTCTAAAAAATAGAGGTCTGAAGCGCAGACTGCAAACTGAATATGTATTCTTTCCATATTTGTTTAGTGAGGTGAATACACAAGCAACAAATATGGCTTCAGTCATGGGCCATTCACTTCATACATGTTTATTTGAGTATTATAAATATGATGGTGTTAGGATGTCTACTAGGAGAAAACTCCCAGTGTGTTTGGGGAGTCATTAGTTTTTTGTGCAGATCATGAGCTATGTTCCCAGTAAGGTGCACGCCTGCGCGCACACTACACTTTCACAGCACCCAGCTCCTCTGCAAGAGCGCACAGCGGATTACAGGCACGGAGAGAAAGACTTCCCCAGCTGCTCATTTAAACAAACATTGAAAATGCAATAGGTCTCGCCTTTGATTAAGTTAAAGCCATTTGATTTGCTAATGGTATTGTATACCAAAGCAAATGGCTTTAACATAATGAATGGCGAGACCTATTGCTTGTTTGAGTTAGGAAGGGTAAAAAGGTGGTTTCTGCTCACACTGGACATGTTTTGCTTGCCCATGTCCTGGCCAAGTTAAACACGCGGGAATGTTGAAATGTGTTGTAAAGAACACGGAAACTTTTTGATTTTATAATTCAATGATTGCCCTTGGCTTCCGACCAGGTCTTTGCCGAGGACCAGCCAGTTTGATCACCCCAGTGAATAGGAAAACGTAAATTAAAGTTTGTTTGACAACGACTGGCTTCAATAAAATCAGCTACAATGAAAGGCAACAATACGAATAACACATGCGAGGTATAAATCCGTAATACTAACAAGCACAGGCCATTAAGATGTGAGAAAGTTTGGCAATTCTTCTTGTATTTTAAACAATCGAATATTAGTGGTGTATTCCTCCCACCCGCCACCCACAAAAAAAATGTTCAAGTAACACTATCGGAAATCACTAATGAATAAAAAGAATTCTTCCTTTTCAAAGTACTTTTTCCTTTGAACTATTAGAAGCAGGAACAAACGTTTGACATAAAACTTCACACATTTAAAATTAAAACATAAAAATAAGGAAGAGTCTCACCCCTTGGCTGGTGCCTTGAAGTAGTTTGTCTTAGCCGCTTTCTTTTTTAAAAACAAATATATTTATTCACATTTTTTCCAACAATTATCACCCCATCCCCCACCCTCCGGAGTCAGACAGAAATACAAACACATTCTTTATACTCCTTAGAATAAACAAAGTAATCGGCAAAAGCATTCTTGTTTATCATACATTTGGTTAGTTTTAAAGAAAAAAAACAAAGAAAACAACAAAACAAAGAAAAAGAGAAAAAAAAAAAAAATTTTTTAGCGGTTAGCTTTGAGCTAGGCTCCATTGCAGAAGAGGAGTCCAAATCCTCAAGCCTCTTTTGCGCCGTAGCTTGCCCTTCCGCTTATAGATGGCAACCTCCAAATTAGACATAGCTAATAGCCTGGCTAACCACTGTTGCAAGGATGGTGCTATAGGATCAAGCCATGCAGAAGCTATACACAATCTTAAGACCGCCATTGCGATAAAAATAAACTCGTTGCCGAATCTAAGGCTATCAGGGACGTCTACCCCTAATAGAATTATTCCACTAGTTAGCGTTATCTCCCTATGCAATACAATAGTCAAGAATTTCTCTATATCTAGTTTTAATATTGTTAGTCCAATGCAAGTAGCGAAAATATGAATAGAGTCAGCATTAGACATCATACATCTGGGACAACATGTTCCCTTGCCACACCCCCATTTAGCTATTTTATCCGGGGTGTAGTATAAAAAAGACAGGTTTTGTAGAGCTGTGCCTGAAGTTTGGTAGAGATGAGTATAGTTTGAGAAAGGAGATAGGCATAGTTAAATCCATCAGCAGATATCTCTAGCTTACCCTGCCACTTCTGTGAAATTTTCTCCAAATCATCCGAAAACATAGTGATAAGAGAAGAGTAGACTTCTCCTATAGTGTGATTCCTGGGATGTATAACTGTTTCCACTATGGATATTTTTTCACCCAATGGCCTCCCCCTAGTTTATGCGTAAGAAAATCCTTGATTTGTAGAAATTTTAAAAAATCACGCCAATCCAAATGATACTCATTCTTCAGAGTTTCAAAAGATTTGATCCCGGATGGGCAGAAAAGGCATCCTAACTGTACTATTCCTGCCTTATTCCATCTGTTTATGCAATTGTCTCTAAAAATAGCGCCCGGAAGAGTTGGATTATCCATTAGGGGGGTATAATGAGACACTTGCCCTAAACCTAACATTTTCCTCACCGCCTTCCAAACCTTAAACCCACTGTAAAGGGTTTTAAATTTTACCTTTTTGTGATAACTATCGTGATAACTATCGTGTGGGTGTCTCCATAGATACCCCCTGCTTTTACTACCAAGAATTAATTGGAAAATAGATGGTGTATTATCAACACACATTGCTTCAACCCCCATATTTTGTAATAGCTCACTACTATAGAGTAGTACCGATGCCCAATAATAAGCTTTTAGATTAGGGAGAGCTAGGCCTCCTCTATCTTTAGGGAGAGTGAGAAATGCCATAGGGTCTCCCGCAACCTCCGTACCGTCAAATAGGGTAATCACTCTCTGAATGTGATTAATGGTTGACCACCCTGAAATAAAGCCATGTTGGCACTTAGCAACCACTTTGTGAATAATGGGGGCTACCCTATTAGCTAGAATTCTTGAATATATTTTTGAGTCTGCATTGATGAGGGTGATAGGGCGGTATGAGCTTAGCTGTTCTGGAGGTTTATTCTTTTTAGGGAAAATTACTATTTTTGCCGTAGACCAAGAGTTTAGGGGTTGGCCGCCTTTAAAAATATGTATAATTAGTTCTAATAGGAGATTTTTAATTTGCTCTAGAAACGTTACGTAGAATTCGGAAGGGATACCATCCAATCCGGTAGCTTTCCCCTTTGGGAGATTTTTAGTGGTGATTAAGATTTCATCTAGATCGGGTGTTTCCTCCAACATACTCTGATCTTCCTCCGCAAATTTATCATAATTGCCACAGTCTAGGTATCTATCAGCCTCGGATGAACCCCCCCTACATTCTTCAGTGTACAAATCTCGGTAGAATCGCCAAAAAGCTTCTCTAATAAGATCTGAATCGGATAGATTGCCCTCAACGGTGTCATGTATTTTGCTTATCAAATTAGATGTAGTTTGTTGTCGCATTCGTACGGCTAGCTGATGACCCACTTGTTCGTTGACTTTATAGACCATTTCTTTTCGCACAATTGCTTTCCTGACAGCTTTATCAGTAAAGATATAGGTGATTGCTGCTTTAGCGATTGCCACCTGACATTGGATTTTAATAATTTTTCCTGCCACTTTAATCCCATTTGTTGCTCTTATCAGCTCTACTTCGGCCAACCTAAGGTTTTCCTGTAAACCCCGCATACTTTCCCTCTCTAATTTATTAGCCCTCAGTGAATACTGCAGTGTCTCTCCCCGAATCCCAGCCTTCAAAGTATCCCATACTATTTCAATTGAGGCACTGCCAATATTATCAGCTAGGAAGTTAGGGATCCATCCTCTGATATGGGAACAATAGTTAACATCTAGCAGCAGGGATCGTTCAAAAGTCCAGGGTGTTGGTTCTGTGTTTACAGGTGCCATTTCCAGGGTGCAAACTAGAGGGTTGTGGTCTGATAAGATTCGAGGCAACTTCTCTATTTGACACTTAGTTTTGAGTGAGTTTGACGTTAATACATAATCTATTCTAACATGAGTAGAATGTGGATTAGAAAAAAAGGTATACCCTGGGTCACTAGGATTGGATCTTTGCTAACCATCCACTAATCCATGTACATAACACATATTCTTCAAAGACTTAAATACTTTAGGTTTGCGGACTTTATAAATCCAGTCATTTTTCAAGGACCAATCCGATGGAAGATTAATATTAAAATCCCCACATACTATTACGGGTAGAGGCCAATGTGCAAGCTCATTAGAGATTTGGTCAAATACAACAGAGTCATCGCTATTACTCCCATATAGGGCACACAGTGTTAGCTTCTGTCCTTTTCCATATTGGCATTCCGTAATAGCCATCGGCCAAATTTATCAGTTTTAGAGTGATTAAAGACATACCCACTGCCCTTGGCTAAGATTGCAACCCCCGCACCCGTGCCCCCTGTGATGTTGCACACACCAACCTATACCCTAGTGTCTTTAAAATATGGCTCTGAGATCCCTCTATGTGAGTTTCTTGGAGGCACACAATATTCGCCCCCCAGGCTCGTAATCCTATTGCAACTGTTTGTCTTTTTTTAATGTCGTTTAATCCACAGATGTTTAGGGATAGTATTTTTAACACTCCCATAGTTTTAGGATAAGTGGACTATATATTACACCTAGTTTGCCAAAAGCCCGCTTATTGTTTTGCCTTTGCCTTTTAATGTTGCCTAATGTACCTTCTCTCAATAATTTGAACAACCTGTCTGTCCCAGCCACTCCCCACCACCCCCCCTGCCCCCCTCCCCCACCCTCCACCATTTATGGAAGTTACCTGGCCGCCACGGGCCAGGCGTTTGACGTCCGTCATCCGAACCACCGTGAACCCGTTGAGCGCTCAACCCTCAGTGATAGAATCCATTAGAAGAGCTATGGTGAATATAAAACTGAATATATATATAAGTATGAATACCCCCTTCCAGCAGTAATAATCAAGATGTCAACATCTATGCATCCCTTAGCAGAACTAACACTGTTACAATTAAGTTCATTGTTTGTGTCCTGTAATATCGTCTAAATAGTTTTTAGTCGTATCTCTGAAATGAAGCTTCGAGTAGTCCCTTGATGGACAATTTTGAGCCTGGCCTGGTTCTGCAAGTATACCGTTGCGCCCAGCTTCTGAAAAGGGTCGAAGAGCTGTCGAAATCTCCACCTGCGCTCCACCGTGGCGTGCGCAAAGTCAGGGCGGGTGAAAAAAGTTATTCCTTTAAATGAAAGTTTGTTTGTGGGTCTGGCCAAATCATAGAGAGCTTGTCGAAGCAAAAAGTTACCAAAGAATAACAACATGGCCCTTGGATGTTGTTGAGTTGCCGGGGCATGCTTGCTAGGAAATAAAGGAAACCTATGAGCTCTCTGGACTTCTTTGTCCCAATACCAATCTTGTAATTCTGGAAATGCCCCTTTAAGAAATGTTATCATAAATCTCCTTGAATCATCCTTTTCGATACCTTCTGGAATCCTCAGAAAGAGAAGATTATTGCGCCTCTGTCGGTTTTCCTGCTCCTCGGCTTTCCACATCAAGTCTTTGACAATTCCATCATGTTCGTCGCTCTGTGTTTTTAACATAGTCATTTTTTTTCATTTCAAACAGGCTTTATTCGACATTTGTCATAAAAGCACAATATCCACAACAAATGTTAAAAGAATTCGTACCCTTTACATTAAGAAGCTTTAAAAGAAATTTCACATAAAAAAAACTTCACACTTTTAAAATGCGAATAGAGAACAATTTTTCATAATGAATTTGATACAATTTAAAATAGTTAAAAAGATCGACCACTAATCATTTTCCTCCTTATTGCCCAAAACCAACCAAGAAACTTTGCCACTGACATATATACAAAAGGAATGGTACAAGTACAAATAATTCCAGTTGCTAACACACCACTCCTGGTACCAAGTAGTTTACACATGGGTTTCAACCAAACCCTGCGTGGAACAGAGTATACCGGGCACTCAAACAGAATGTGGGCAACTGATTCCAAAGATGCCGGGCAACTAGGACAAGTACCCATACCACCTTGAGACCATCTTGATGTAAATGCTCTGATAGGCAAACTTCCAATCCTGAGTTAGAAATAGAGCTTTCTATCAAGTGGCGTGGTTATATCATCTCAGTAAGCTTCAAGGCCAATTTCATCTTTTAGGTCTAAAAACCTCCCTGTAAGTGAAAGTGGGGCACTTGTCCTGAAAATCTGAGATACTACCATCTCCCAATATCAGTCCTTAATAATTTTCTTTGAGGGAAAGCTATAGACTCTCCATACCCAGTTCTCCAAGAGTGCCCCTGATGCCAATTAGCCATTTAATTTTGTGAAAGGTATCATGTTTTATAATAACCATGATACCTGTGGCGTATGTTCTTAATTCGGGGGTTGGCCACAGGCGCCTCCAATATAACTGCAATATAGTTAATTGGCTTAATTCCTAGGTCATAAAAAAGAGGGCACATAGGGGTACTCTGGGGTAGATTGATAAGATTACGTAAGAACTTTTTCTCAGATGCAGACATTTTTGTTAAGTTCTCAAAGCCCCAGATCTCGGCACCATAAAGGGTGGAACTAACCACCTTTGCATCATAAACTCGAAGAACTGGGCTAATTGGCTTAGTATATGATTTCGAAAATTCGGAACATAGGGTGCCAGTCAATTGGCGATGTTTAAGTGTTGCCAGCTCTATCTGTTGATTCCAGTGTAAATCATGCTGAACATTTACACCCAGATAGGTAAAAGCCCTCACTTGGTCATGCGGTGATTTGTTCAAAAAGAGTTTACCCTTGAAGGATTTGTGCGGATTAAAGGACATAAATTTTGATTTTAGAACGTTTACCTCAAGGCCTCGTACTATGCAAGATTCTTCAAAAATACCTAGTGCTCTCTGTAACCCACTTGGGGTCTTGGAAACAATAAGGGTGTCATCTGCAAACATTAAAATCGGTACTTTAACATCAGCTAAAATTCGGGCATCTACATTCGCTTCAATCAGAAACTTTGCTATGTCGTTAATGTACAATGAGAACAGGGTGGGTGCCAGGACACATCCCTGGCGTACCCCTCTCTCAACAGGAAATTGGCTGGTAACATTTGCGGGAGAGCCCCACCTGATTTGTGCATAGTTATGCTCATGAAGTCTCATGACCAAAGTTAAAAGGGCACAAGGCATGCCCAGATCATGCAAAACCAGCCACAAAGTAGTGCGAGGAACAAGATCAAAAGCTGCCCTTAAATCAATAAAGGCAGCATAAAGACTTCATTTTTCCAGCTGAACTGTCTTCCAATATAAGATAGAAAAATTTAAAACTTGGTCGATGGTGCTGATGCAGCCCTACCAGCAACCACGGATTCCAAAGCCAGGTTTACATCCCCTATAGTAAATACCTCGTCAGTAAAAAAAGAACAAATAGGTTTATCCCTTGTACATGCTACCTGACTTTTTGCATATTGGGGCTTGAAGTAATTCACCCAGTCATCCTGCGCAACCCAGTTGTGTGATTCTTCTGATTTGCCACCAAATCCCCACTTGATTATGCCCCAAAAATGTTTTGAGTTCTTGGGGGCACTAGCTTCTTTAAGCTCTAGCCACCTTTTTTCATCCCATGCACGCTTTGCATTGTACATTTACTTTTTATAGTCCGCCCTTGCACTACGGACATCGTTGCTAGTTCCTGTTCTTATAGCCTGTCCCAAAGCAAAACGGGCTAGTCTGCCTTCCTTGCTGTACCAGCGTGGTGAGTTGTTAAGAAAATTCTTGCTTTGTTTTAGTGGTCTGACAAAGAGTTTATTTAATTGTTCAAAGAACATTTCATGGGCCTTGGTAAAAGACACTAGATCTGAGCTACCACTAGGGATAATACTCATCGTATGAATTGCATGAACTAACTTGCTAGAAATAAGATCGACTTTCCCCTGATTATCCACCATTTGTACCCACTTCAAGTGGCGCATGACATTTGTGGGGACCACATTTGGAGAAGACAATTTGTTTCGCATTTTCTCATGTGTAGTCGATACCCAGCAAGACAGGGACATGCATAAAGGGTTGTGATCACTCTCCAACCGGTCAATAACCGACATATCCTCTAGATAGATCCATGAATTTAGGCCCACCAGAATATAATCTATTCTACTTTGACCCCGGCTACTCTTATAAGTATTAGCCCCCAGCCTATCGTGAGTGGTCCTACCATTAGCTTCCCTGAGACCCTTGTTTAAACAGAATGAATTAATCTGGATGGCCACTTCAGTCCATCTTTTGATTGGCCTTAATTCCAATTTTGGGATACCCCATTGAGCATCTTCTTCCATAGTAGGGATCAAATCATAACTTAACAACGGTTCAAATGTTGCATTAAAGTCACCAGCAACAATTATGTGTGATTTCTTAGAATATCTTTCCATTAGATCTTCAAGAGTGGTTATTATCTCTGATTTCCCACCCCCTGTGCTCCTAGCATATACATTATACATTTCCACAGGTTTGGACTGCCCTTGTTTAAGACTGACAATCTGGATGTCCATATGATTAGATGGTAGTAGCTTAGCGCTAACTTCCAGGTTCTGCTTTATCCAAATTGTCAGACCCCCTGATGGTCGCCCTTTTAAGCCCCTTACTGCCGGGATATAAAAATTTAAATACTCAACAAGGAATTCGGGATCAAGAAGCCATGTTTCCTAAAATATGCAGATACTATGCAGATTGAAAAAGGTGGTCCATTCCGGGATCAAGATTTTAGATTTTAATCCTGCAATATTCCATGACAAAATAGAACCTGGATTCACTAGAGTTTCAGGGGGATTAAGAGGCTTAGTCTTATTAGGTTCGTTTGGGCACTTTTTTTGCCCAAATGGTGGTGGACCTTCTGGTGTACCTAGGATTGCTGAAATACTCGTGATACCTAGAACATAGTGAAATCCTTTTCCAATTGTTCCGTTCTTATTTCAACTGAAGCCATGCGGTCAACAATTTCGGCACATGTCTTTCCTACTTTCCGGACAGCACACTGTCGTTCTTTTGCAGCCAGACGAGATCTGCGGCTGTCAAGTTTAGCTTCTGCTTGGAAGCTCTTGATGGATTGCAGGATATCAGTTAGCGCTAACTCTTTATTCTGTTCACAATGCTCAACCACTTTAATGTTCTCCGTAATCGTTTGGTTGCCAGAGGTTGAAACAGGTTTGGAAAATATAGTAAGAGGGGTATCTTCATAGTCCCAGTTCAGATCTGTTTCATCTTCTTTATCAGTGGAGTCACAGTTTCTTTTAAGTTGGGCTCGATTTTTTTTCCTTTTGCATTTTTTAGAGAGATGTTTATGCTTTAGAGAGTCGGTAATTGAGCTGCTGTACCCCTTAGCTCCCTCCTCCCCACTTGAAACCGAAATGCTGATATCGGATAATTCGGATTCCTCAGTAAGGGAGAAAAATGTATCCTGGTTGTCCGGCGTTTTCAGGATGTATTCTTGTTGGCCATGGCTACTGGCTTGCCCCGAGATAGATGTATTCAGGAGTTCTAAGGGGTTAGTGCTGCAGTTTGCCTTATTGCTGTCACTGAGGGGAGAACAATTGTGTTGTGTCAAGCTCCCTTCTATCTGTATTGGTGGAACTGTGACTACGGTGGGTGCCACGCAATCTAAAGATTGTGGTTCGTTCATGGCTTCTGATGAGGAAGACTGTTGATTTTCTTTTTGCCCATTATTGCTCAGCCACTGCGCTGCCTCAACCCCTCCCGGGCATTTTGTAGTAAGATTCTCTGCCCTTGTTGCAATACCAAAACTTGTAGTAATTAAGGGTTGCAGATTTCCATCATCTTTACTCAAACGTGAGGGGATCCTTTTGATGGTTACTGTTTGAATGAGTTCACTTTCGTTAGTTTTACTTAC
This sequence comes from Triturus cristatus, assembly GCF_964204655.1. Classification (NCBI taxonomy): domain Eukaryota; kingdom Metazoa; phylum Chordata; class Amphibia; order Caudata; family Salamandridae; genus Triturus; species Triturus cristatus. The sequence goes on along the minus strand of NC_140592.1, from coordinate 502,583,738 downwards.
AGAACCATCCATCCTCTCCCCTTTTTCCCCTTTCTCTCCCCCACCTTTAGTTTTACCTCCCAGGGTATCCGCTCTTTTCTGCCGCGTTGCGGCTGACACAGTGCTCACCTGAGAAGTAGAGTTCTTCGCTTTGCCTCCACGCGCCCCCTTCCCTGTCATGCTCGCTTGTATATCGCAAGCGTTGAGGAAAAGCTGCACTACAACAACACCGATCCGCCCAGGATCTCTGTTGCAGTTATCGGGGGTAAAAATCCTTTGGCTTCTAGTGTGTAGACAGAGCGTGTGGTCGCTTCCAAGAATGTCTCTGTGGCTCCGTTTGTTCAGAGAGGTTGCTGGAGCTGAACGGGACGCACGCAGGCCAGCACGAATCCGGGATGTCGGAGCAGTACGAGCGTCCTCACAGCGGAGGAGATGCTGAAGCTCCGATCTCGAAACGCCGGTAAAACTGACACAAGGATGTCTGGAGGTTTTTTTACGGAGCATTCCTAACAATCGTTTTCCATTGGTGGTAAGCTCTATCTCATACTTTACTCCATACTCTAAGTGTCTCGAATCGTGAGTAAATTAGTTTGCGGGGGGCTGCTCAGCGGAGCATCACAGTGGTGTTGTCAGTCGTTCGCCATCTTCCTCGCTTTAGTCTTAGCCGCTTTCAATGTCTGTGATGCTAGTGTTAGCCTTAAGGTGACGATTTTGCAGGTAAAACATAAATTGGGGAAACTTTGCGTCCAGTTGTGATTTCCGGGAGAGGCAGGGTTCAAATCAGTTCAGGTCCCAGAAACTAAATTGTTGTGTGATAAATTTCTTAAACGTAGGGGCTTTTCTTTAACTTTAAAGTTAAATAGCTAATTGAATCACGTGGACTCCTTGCGTAAAGCGCTTTGTTTAGAATGAGATTTGGTATTTGATTTTCTCAGATTGCACCAGCCAGTTCAGAGCAAACATCGAGCGGTCAAACATGAGTAATTAATGCCCGCAGTTCAGTCAGTCCGATATAGCGTTGACAGGTGAAAGGGATACCAAAGGCCCGCGAAGAGCTGCGTTTACTTCAGTCCAGAGCGGGTGGTATTCCCGAAGATGCGACTTTTCGTGAATCGCGTTATTGAAAGTTTGTTTCGAAGCGCAATGTCCTGTGGCGTCGGGTAACAACTTGAAAACATTACTTTGCACGTCTATGGTATTTCTAAATTTTTTCAAATCTTGAGCTGAGAGTCGTTATTGAACGTTTAAATGTACATTATAAAGTGCTGTAGTTCTGTTGTGTGTTAGTAGTCATATATACCTCACACGAGTTCTTGATAAGAGATTGTCCTGTCAATAGATATGTCATATTTTGGAAGATATAAAGATCGGTTTGAAGTGGCGGTGTGTGCAGTCTGGGGGCACTTTATCGCCCTTTTCTGAGAGTGAAAGAATAGACATTTTAACCAAAAAAGAAATCTCCTCATTCGCGATGCAAACCTATTGGCCTTGTTTCCAACCTGCAATATGAATAATAATAAAGCAAGTATGTTTCTGTTTGTAAATGAAGCCAAAAATGCAGCAGTAGTGGTTTTTTTTGTTTTTTGTTTTTAAAGAGAATCCATTCAGTGAATGGTCTCTAATGCCAAGCAGCCATCATCATCAGAGAAACGTATCCAATGTCTATTGCTGGAGATTTATGGGGTACAAGACTAGGTAGAGAGAATTGATTTTTCTCTAGCGTGGACCACCCCCCCTTAACTTCCTTAAGTTCAACCTCAGATCTCCACACATACATAGTTGAACTAGACATGGGTACAAAAATGGCCTTGAAATCTATCATGCCAACATTATCCTCACTTCTTCGTGTGAAACACCTCATCCAAGCTTTGATTTTATCTATTTATCAGAACCTTTCCCTTCTCTGAATGCAGAAAAAAGTTTTACATTTTGGTAAACAGAGATTCTTTGGTGTTGTCGATACCTAATCTATAGAATAAACTCAAGAACAATTGGATGGTAGAGATGTAAGCAACGTTTTGAGACCTCACAGGATCCTAGAATAAAATAAAATGTGATTTAGTTGCGAATGCTACAAACTCTCTATTAATTAATGTTTGTTCCATAAAATATACCATAACATTCCCAGAATCTGTTGTAAGATGTGATCATTTAAAAAAAAAAAATTGTCATTATTAGTTTTCAGCAACTTATACAGACAATTAACTTTAAGAATAATGTCACATATTGCATTTCAATTAAAGATGTGATCAGTTTAAGCGAAGTTATTTATGTGAATTTTTACATGCACTGACTTCTAGAACCTTACTTTGTTGCACTGTGGAGCACACAGTTGGGATGAAGAGAAGCATTGTTGGCTGTTCTAGGTGCAGTGACTTCTTGTCTGCATCATTCTCGCATTCTAATCCCATGGTGTGGAAGCAATTGGTTTTGTAGGGAGGTACAGCGTCGCACCAGTTAGTGGGCTCCTAAATGTCTACCAGGTCTTGTCTTGACCAAGAACAGACCCAGCATGCATTGCAGCTTGGATCAAGGACCGGAGAACATACGTGAAGAAGGATGTTCAAGTGAGTGGTGCTGTAGGCCTGTGAGATGCAGGCGTTCTTGTGTGTCAGAGTTGCCCTTTCTATACCTTTAAGGTCACCTCACCAAATGCTAAGTGCTGCTGTTTGTGCGCATGCGTCTTGTGGCGCGATGTTAACGCGGTTCCAGCCACTAGTCTCCCGCCACTTTTCATTGCATCATGGGTATGCCGGTTTTACCGCTGTGTGCAAGCACTGTTACCTCAACTGCGGTCTGCCTTCCCCGGGACGGAGGGATGAGGTCCAAATGGCAGCTCGTTTGTTTTCCTCCCTGATTACACCCTAGCTAGCTCTGAGTTGAACTTCTGGCCCATCACGGGAATCCAGGGTGCAGCAGAATGCTTTTAAGAGTCCAGCACACATCTGACAACGATCTACATCTGCACCGGAGCTGTGGATTCTGCTGCCTGGTTTAGTCCATGGCGCGGCCATTCTCTCGCCTCCGAGGATGGAGCCATTGAGATGTCGGGTAGGAGAGCAGTAAAAAAACATTGTTAAATGAAGACAGCACAGAGCGAGCAAACACCCCGACTGTACTTCAGACACCAGTTCGGAGGGGCAGAAATGCACTGTCTGCTGAAGGTCACCACTGTGCGATACTGGAAGGAAAATGCGCCGACGCCTCGCTCCCCGGGCTGCACAGTGATGCCTCCTTACAGCTGTGAAGTGTTAGTGTGGTCTCCGCAGGTAGACAGTGATTTATGCGTGTGATGCGTGCGTTCACGCAACGCTTGGAGAAGCAAGGGCGTCTGGTGCTCCGGGGCTGAAGGCTCTGACCCTGGCCTTTAACTAACCTACAAGGGCTGCCCTCGGTGCTCAGAGTACTTTTTAAATTTAAGAGGAGAATATCATCCTTTTTCACGAGTGAGCAATGACTACTGGAAGATGATAACCTGGTTCTTCTGTTCTCTTCTCCTTAAAATTACCGGCTCTCTCTTGCCAGCATCGAGGAAGATTGTGTTTCTCTCCTTCACGAGTGTGTCGTCTTTATTTATACTCTGTGCTTTGCGGGCAGATGGATAATGTTATCAATTCTTATTCTCTTAGTTTCTTGCATTGAGTCGAGAAATTTGAATAATTTTGATTCAGAAGACAAGTCCTGCTGCCAGAGCATGGGGATCTCTTGTCTTTATGGGGCCATGTGTTTCTAATTAGAAACACATAGCCCCATAAAGATAAGAAAGTGCTTTTCGACAGCAGTAAAGCAGGTGAGCCAGTCTGGCTCGCAGGCGAAAGGGCGTCTACAGAAAACCCTCATTAGCATAAATGGTGACGCCAGCCAATGGAAATGAGGGGCTAGGCTTAAATCTCTCTTCTGAAAGTCCTTGTAAGCAATAAATCTCGCCAAGCGAGCTGGGTATGTGCACAGCAACGCTAGGCGAGACCTAAAAAAGAATGCAGCAGCGTGGAAGGAAGTTTTGTCTCTTCATGCACGCACTGCAAAAGGGGAATCCAGTTAAAACAAGATCCAGCTGGGGTCCCATCAGTATTCTGAAGGGACTTCTCAGGCTGGCTGTGTGATGAGGCTGCTCTCAAATAAAATTTCAATATGATTATGCATTTAACACCTTACAAGCCCTTTTGCTCTGTCCCTTTGTTTGAAAGGACATGATGAGGTGTTAAATGCATTAACATGTGAACAGGCTGCAGCGGAGACACAGGTTCACTGGTCCGTAGGATAAAAAGGCTAGTCTTAATGGCCTTTGTTTTTAGCTGATTGTGACCTGTTTTATGGGCTGGTGGGCCAGTTTTTACTGTTGATTTCCATGATATCACCACAAGCACTACCTGCAGTAAGAACAAATACATGGTGTGTTCCATACCTTGAAGGCACAAACAGTTTTTCTGTACACATTCAAAACTGCCATATTTTACAAATGTGGGACACTTTTTTAGTTGTCTCAATCACAAAGTAAGGCAACTTGCTGCCCTGGCCAAACCTGAAGGCACATGCATGACTACAGTAACTAGCATTGGCAAAGCCAATAGTTTCACCTAAGCAAGATCTAATGGCTTTGTCAATGTTTTTTTAGATATGCTGCACAGCAGCACAGGCTTAAAGTAAAGAAAAAAAGTGCTATGAAGCAGCCAGCATTGACCTAGTTAAAGTACTTTCTGTTTTCCTTATATGCCCTGTTGCATAGCATATGCAGTATATCTAAAAAAGCATTGACAAATTCTAATAAATCTTGGGGATGCTAGTGCTATTTGGCTTCATTTAATGCAGGAGGTTGGAGTGGGCATAACAGAGGGAAACCGGCTGTACCACGCATTATTTGCCATGCCCGCCATTACCACACATACCTTTTTACCACACAAGGTAAGTGTCATTAAGGTAACCATATATGTATGTATGTATGTATATATTATATATTATATATTGGATATTTTATTTCTTTGTGACTCATTGTATCCTTTGGGATCCAGATTTTTGCCCTGGCTGGCTCACTTCTTTCTTGGATATTTTATTTCTTTGTGACTCATTGTATCCTTTGGGATCCAGATTTTTGCCCTGGCTGGCTGTTGTTTTCTTGTGATCCTTCATCTTCAAGTATATATATATATATATATATATATATATATATATATATATCCACACAAGAACCTCCGAAATGGAGCCCCCGACCCTTCAGGGCGACCTCTTACGGCAGGCACGGAGAAGCCCGTCAAATCATCACACCAATGAAGCAAGCAGAGAGGCCCAATACTGAGGCAAAAGGCTTTATTCGGGGTCATGCGGCATTGTTAAAAGCTTCCCATATTCCAACATGTTTCGGCGGGTGGGCCTTGATCACGGAAGGAAGTCAACCACAAAGTGCGTTAATGCACGCAATTTGAATATTTAAGTCACGTGACTATCTGTGAAACTGCATGTTCCATAATGCACTCGGAACATCACTATGATGCTGGATACATCCTCAGAAAGTTCTTTATTCTTGTGGCACAGCTGATGCCGAGCTCACTGCGTTATGCCGGTGCATTTGATCTTTAAATAAATGCAGTCACGTGATTGAATATTACAGCAAATGCTTACTGTTCTTGGACTCCGTCCAAAACCTCAAGTCCTCAGCACGATCAGTGTGGAAGTTCTCCACACCGAATCCCTTCCAGCGCTGCACTGTAATTCGCTGTGTTAGCTTCACCTTCGTAGGTTCCAATGTAGCGAGTGGGTCATGCTCCATAATTAAACATCCACACAAGAACCTCCGAAATGGAGCCCCCGACCCTTCAGGGCGACCTCTTACGGCAGGCACGGAGAAGCCCGTCAAATCATCACACCAATGAAGCAAGCAGAGAGGCCCAATACTGAGGCAAAAGGCTTTATTCGGGGTCATGCGGCATTGTTAAAAGCTTCCCATATTCCAACATGTTTCGGCGGGTGGGCCTTGATCACGGAAGGAAGTCAACCACAAAGTGCGTTAATGCACGCAATTTGAATATTTAAGTCACGTGACTATCTGTGAAACTGCATGTTCCATAATGCACTCGGAACGTCACTATGATGCTGGATACATCCTCAGAAAGTTCTTTATTCTTGTGGCACAGCTGATGCCGAGCTCACTGCGTTATGCCGGTGCATTTGATCTTTAAATAAATGCAGTCACGTGATTGAATATTACAGCAAATGCTTACTGTTCTTGGACTCCGTCCAAAACCTCAAGTCCTCAGCACGATCAGTGTGGAAGTTCTCCACACCGAATCCCTTCCAGCGCTGCACTGTAATTCGCTGTGTTAGCTTCACCTTCGTAGGTTCCAGTGTAGCGAGTGGGTCATGCTCCATAATTAAACATCCACACAAGAACCTCCGAAATGGAGCCCCCGACCCTTTAGGGCGACCTCTTATGGCAGGCACGGAGAAGCCCGTCAAATCATCACACCAATGAAGCAAGCAGAGAGGCCCAATACTGAGGCAAAAGGCTTTATTCGGGGTCATGCGGCATTGTTAAAAGCTTCCCATATTCCAACATGTTTCGGCGGGTGGGCCTTGATCACGGAAGGAAGTCAACCACAAAGTGCGTTAATGCACGCAATTTGAATATTTAAGTCACGTGACTATCTGTGAAACTGCATGTTCCATAATGCACTCGGAACGTCACTATGATGCTGGATACATCCTCAGAAAGTTCTTTATTCTTGTGGCACAGCTGATGCCGAGCTCACTGCGTTATGCCGGTGCATTTGATCTTTAAATAAATGCAGTCACGTGATTGAATATTACAGCAAATGCTTACTGTTCTTGGACTCCGTCCAAAACCTCAAGTCCTCAGCACGATCAGTGTGGAAGTTCTCCACACCGAATCCCTTCCAGCGCTGCACTGTAATTCGCTGTGTTAGCTTCACCTTCGTAGGTTCCAGTGTAGCGAGTGGGTCATGCTCCATAATTAAACATCCACACAAGAACCTCCGAAATGGAGCCCCCGACCCTTCAGGGCGACCTCTTACGGCAGGCACGGAGAAGCCCGTCAAATCATCACACCAATGAAGCAAGCAGAGAGGCCCAATACTGAGGCAAAAGGCTTTCACAGATAGTCACGTGACTTAAATATTCAAATTGCGTGCATTAACGCACTTTGTGGTTGACTTCCTTCCGTGATCAAGGCCCACCCGCCGAAACATGTTGGAATATGGGAAGCTTTTAACAATGCCGCATGACCCCGAATAAAGCCTTTTGCCTCAGTATTGGGCCTCTCTGCTTGCTTCATTGGTGTGATGATTTGACGGGCTTCTCCGTGCCTGCCGTAAGAGGTCGCCCTGAAGGGTCAGGGGCTCCATTTCGGAGGTTCTTGTGTGGATGTTTAATTATGGAGCATGACCCACTCGCTACACTGGAACCTACGAAGGTGAAGCTAACACAGCGAATTACAGTGCAGCGCTGGAAGGGATTCGGTGTGGAGAACTTCCACACTGATCGTGCTGAGGACTTGAGGTTTTGGACGGAGTCCAAGAACAGTAAGCATTTGCTGTAATATTCAATCACGTGACTGCATTTATTTAAAGATCAAATGCACCGGCATAACGCAGTGAGCTCGGCATCAGCTGTGCCACAAGAATAAAGAACTTTCTGAGGATGTATCCAGCATCATAGTGACGTTCCGAGTGCATTATGGAACATGCAGTTTCACAGATAGTCACGTGACTTAAATATTCAAATTGCGTGCATTAACTCACTTTGTGGTTGACTTCCTTCCGTGATCAAGGCCCACCCGCCGAAACATGTTGGAATATATATATATATATATATATGTATGTATAAATATATTATCTACTGGCGGTCGCCAGTAGATAATTATAGTTAGAACCGTGTTTCCATAGGAAATCCGCAACATTCTATTTGGAATAACTTTGGCGCCGGTTGACGAATCCTCGTGAATTTTTCAAAACTAATGGGGCGCTACGCTCCGCTCCTACCCTGAAAGTCTCGGGGGGATTCGTCAAGCGGGGGCTGAGAAAAAAGGGGGGTCCCAAAACGCGTTTTCCCCATGCATTTTCCCATAGGACCTTTAGTCCGAGCTACAGCCCGAACGGCTGAACAGAATTACTTGAAATTGGGCAGAGAGGTAGTCCTCAGGTCAGGGATGTGCCTTTTGCAGGTCTGGTGTAAATCTGTTCAGTAGGTCCTGAGAAAATAGCATTTAAATCAATATATATATTTGTAAGCGCGCTCCGTGCGCTTACGGTAAGCTTACCGTACGCGTACGGTGCCGTGCGCGAGCTCAATTCTGATTGGTGGTTACATGACTGTAAACATTCGAATCGGTCGAAATCAGAAAGTATCGGCCGCCATTTCCTGTCTCTCGCACTGAAAAACAAAGGTTGATAACATGAAAAGGGGGCAACGAAGAGAGTTGCAGACACCCTAGCGTTCGTCAGGGGGTTCACGAAGGACCAAAAAGTATGAAAAATAGCAGGAGAAGTGGCAAACTTGGTTGCTTTCACAGAACGTGGAATACTGCCGTGCCGCCGCTGTAGAAACATCGAAGCAACTTTGCTTATGACTGACTCCAGTCCAGAAAAGCCAGGCCAGGACTTCCTGAAAGGCTCAACAGCGGTGGATGTTGGATTCTGGGACCGTAACTGTGATGCCTGATTCACAGTTGACACCGGCAGAAACGAGAGCGCCACCCACCTGGGGAGGAGGTACTCACCTGAGGCGCCCAAAATTCTGCCACGCCCACTGTGTAAACCTCGCCTATCGTAGCGAAGCAGGCGTCATTTAATCTTGGACCCCGTAAGCACTGGCTTGTTGGAGGGAGGCATCTGAGGAAGGATTTACTCCGAAATGCATAATGCCATGCCAATAAAGCTGTCGGTCCCACCGAATCCTCTGTGTGTGCCTGGTCTTTCCGTTGTGAGGGGCCGTTGTTGTGACATTTTGGTGCGAGGCCACTGAGCACCCTGGGCACCCCATCCAAAGTAGTACGGCAGGAGAAGTGGCAAACTTGGTTGCTTTCACAGAACGTGGAATACTGCCGGGCCGCCGCTGTAGAAACATCGAAGCAACTTTGCTTATGACTGACTCCAGTCCAGAAAAGCCAGGCCAGGACTTCCTGAAAGGCTCAACAGCGGTGGATGTTGGATTCTGGGACCGTAACTGTGATGCCTGATTCACAGTTGACACCGGCAGAAACGAGAGCGCCACCCACCTGGGGAGGAGGTACTCACCTGAGGCGCCCAAAATTCTGCCACGCCCACTGTGTAAACCTCGCCTATCGTAGCGAAGCAGGCGTCATTTAATCTTGGACCCCGTAAGCACTGGCTTGTTGGAGGGAGGCATCTGAGGAAGGATTGACTCCGAAATGCATAATGCCATGCCAATAAAGCTGTCGGTCCCACCGAATCCTCTGTGTGTGCCTGGTCTTTCCGTTGTGAGGGGCCGTTGTTGTGACATTTTGGTGCGAGGCCACTGAGCACCCTGGGCACCCCATCCAAAGTAGTACGGCAGGAGAAGTGGCAAACTTGGTTGCTTTCACAGAACGTGGAATACTGCCGTGCCGCCGCTGTAGAAACATCGAAGCAACTTTGCTTATGACTGACTCCAGTCCAGAAAAGCCAGGCCAGGACTTCCTGAAAGGCTCAACAGCGGTGGATGTTGGATTCTGGGACCGTAACTGTGATGCCTGATTCACAGTTGACACCGGCAGAAACGAGAGCGCCACCCACCTGGGGAGGAGGTACTCACCTGAGGCGCCCAAAATTCTGCCACGCCCACTGTGTAAACCTCGCCTATCGTAGCGAAGCAGGCGTCATTTAATCTTGGACCCCGTAAGCACTGGCTTGTTGGAGGGAGGCATCTGAGGAAGGATTTACTCCGAAATGCATAATGCCATGCCAATAAAGCTGTCGGTCCCACCGAATCCTCTGTGTGTGCCTGGTCTTTCCGTTGTGAGGGGCCGTTGTTGTGACATTTTGGTGCGAGGCCACTGAGCACCCTGGGCACCCCATCCAAAGTAGTACGGCAGGAGAAGTGGCAAACTTGGTTGCTTTCACAGAACGTGGAATACTGCCGTGCCGCCGCTGTAGAAACATCGAAGCAACTTTGCTTATGACTGACTCCAGTCCAGAAAAGCCAGGCCAGGACTTCCTGAAAGGCTCAACAGCGGTGGATGTTGGATTCTGGGACCGTAACTGTGATGCCTGATTCACAGTTGACACCGGCAGAAACGAGAGCGCCACCCACCTGGGGAGGAGGTACTCACCTGAGGCGCCCAAAATTCTGCCACGCCCACTGTGTAAACCTCGCCTATCGTAGCGAAGCAGGCGTCATTTAATCTTGGACCCCGTAAGCACTGGCTTGTTGGAGGGAGGCATCTGAGGAAGGATTTACTCCGAAAGCATAATGCCATGCCAATAAAGCTGTCGGTCCCACCGAATCCTCTGTGTGTGCCTGGTCTTTCCGTTGTGAGGGGCCGTTGTTGTGACATTTTGGTGCGAGGCCACTGAGCACCCTGGGCACCCCATCCAAAGTAGTACGGCAGGAGAAGTGGCAAACTTGGTTGCTTTCACAGAACGTGGAATACTGCCGTGCCGCCGCTGTAGAAACATCGAAGCAACTTTGCTTATGACTGACTCCAGTCCAGAAAAGCCAGGCCAGGACTTCCTGAAAGGCTCAACAGCGGTGGATGTTGGATTCTGGGACCGTAACTGTGATGCCTGATTCACAGTTGACACCGGCAGAAACGAGAGCGCCACCCACCTGGGGAGGAGGTACTCACCTGAGGCGACCAAAATTCTGCCACGCCCACTGTGTAAACCTCGCCTATCGTAGCGAAGCAGGCGTCATTTAATCTTGGACCCCGTAAGCACTGGCTTGTTGGAGGGAGGCATCTGAGGAAGGATTTACTCCGAAATGCATAATGCCATGCCAATAAAGCTGTCGGTCCCACCGAATCCTCTGTGTGTGCCTGGTCTTTCCGTTGTGAGGGGCCGTTGTTGTGACATTTTGGTGCGAGGCCACTGAGCACCCTGGGCACCCCATCCAAAGTAGTACGGCAGGAGAAGTGGCAAACTTGGTTGCTTTCACAGAACGTGGAATACTGCCGTGCCGCCGCTGTAGAAACATCGAAGCAACTTTGCTTATGACTGACTCCAGTCCAGAAAAGCCAGGCCAGGACTTCCTGAAAGGCTCAACAGCGGTGGATGTTGGATTCTGGGACCGTAACTGTGATGCCTGATTCACAGTTGACACCGGCAGAAACGAGAGCGCCACCCACCTGGGGAGGAGGTACTCACCTGAGGCGCCCAAAATTCTGCCACGCCCACTGTGTAAACCTCGCCTATCGTAGCGAAGCAGGCGTCATTTAATCTTGGACCCCGTAAGCACTGGCTTGTTGGAGGGAGGCATCTGAGGAAGGATTTACTCCGAAATGCATAATGCCATGCCAATAAAGCTGTCGGTCCCACCGAATCCTCTGTGTGTGCCTGGTCTTTCCGTTGTGAGGGGCCGTTGTTGTGACATTTTGGTGCGAGGCCACTGAGCACCCTGGTCACCCCATCCAAAGTAGTACGGCAGGAGAAGTGGCAAACTTGGTTGCTTTCACAGAACGTGGAATACTGCCGTGCCGCCGCTGTAGAAACATCGAAGCAACTTTGCTTATGACTGACTCCAGTCCAGAAAAGCCAGGCCAGGACTTCCTGAAAGGCTCAACAGCGGTGGATGTTGGATTCTGGGACCGTAACTGTGATGCCTGATTCACAGTTGACACCGGCAGAAACGAGAGCGCCACCCACCTGGGGAGGAGGTACTCACCTGAGGCGCCCAAAATTCTGCCACGCCCACTGTGTAAACCTCGCCTATCGTAGCGAAGCAGGCGTCATTTAATCTTGGACCCCGTAAGCACTGGCTTGTTGGAGGGAGGCATCTGAGGAAGGATTTACTCCGAAATGCATAATGCCATGCCAATAAAGCTGTCGGTCACACCGAATCCTCTGTGTGTGCCTGGTCTTTCCGTTGTGAGGGGCCGTTGTTGTGACATTTTGGTGCGAGGCCACTGAGCACCCTGGGCACCCCATCCAAAGTAGTACGGCAGGAGAAGTGGCAAACTTGGTTGCTTTCACAGAACGTGGAATACTGCCGTGCCGCCGCTGTAGAAACATCGAAGCAACTTTGCTTATGACTGACTCCAGTCCAGAAAAGCCAAGCCAGGACTTCCTGAAAGGCTCAACAGCGGTGGATGTTGGATTCTGGGACCGTAACTGTGATGCCTGATTCACAGTTGACACCGGCAGAAACGAGAGCGGCACCCACCTGGGGAGGAGGTACTCACCTGAGGCGCCCAAAATTCTGCCACGCCCACTGTGTAAACCTCGCCTATCGTAGCGAAGCAGGCGTCATTTAATCTTGGACCCCGTAAGCACTGGCTTGTTGGAGGGAGGCATCTGAGGAAGGATTTACTCCGAAATGCATAATGCCATGCCAATAAAGCTGTCGGTCCCACCGAATCCTCTGTGTGTGCCTGGTCTTTCCGTTGTGAGGGGCCGTTGTTGTGACATTTTGGTGCGAGGCCACTGAGCACCCTGGGCACCCCATCCAAAGTAGTACGGCAGGAGAAGTGGCAAACTTGGTTGCTTTCACAGAACGTGGAATACTGCCGTGCCGCCGCTGTAGAAACATCGAAGCAACTTTGCTTATGACTGACTCCAGTCCAGAAAAGCCAGGCCAGGACTTCCTGAAAGGCTCAACAGCGGTGGATGTTGGATTTTGGGACCGTAACTGTGATGCCTGATTCACAGTTGACACCGGCAGAAACGAGAGCGCCACCCACCTGGGGAGGAGGTACTCACCTGAGGCGCCCAAAATTCTGCCACGCCCACTGTGTAAACCTCGCCTATCGTAGCGAAGCAGGCGTCATTTAATCTTGGACCCCGTAAGCACTGGCTTGTTGGAGGGAGGCATCTGAGGAAGGATTTACTCCGAAATGCATAATGCCATGCCAATAAAGCTGTTGGTCCCACCGAATCCTCTGTGTGTGCCTGGTCTTTCCGTTGTGAGGGGCCGTTGTTGTGACATTTTGGTGCGAGGCCACTGAGCACCCTGGTCACCCCATCCAAAGTAGTACGGCAGGAGAAGTGGCAAACTTGGTTGCTTTCACAGAACGTGGAATACTGCCGTGCCGCCGCTGTAGAAACATCGAAGCAACTTTGCTTATGACTGACTCCAGTCCAGAAAAGCCAGGCCAGGACTTCCTGAAAGGCTCAACAGCGGTGGATGTTGGATTCTGGGACCGTAACTGTGATGCCTGATTCACAGTTGACACCGGCAGAAACGAGAGCGCCACCCACCTGGGGAGGAGGTACTCACCTGAGGCGCCCAAAATTCTGCCACGCCCACTGTGTAAACCTCGCCTATCGTAGCGAAGCAGGCGTCATTTAATCTTGGACCCCGTAAGCACTGGCTTGTTGGAGGGAGGCATCTGAGGAAGGATTTACTCCGAAATGCATAATGCCATGCCAATAAAGCTGTCGGTCCCACCGAATCCTCTGTGTGTGCCTGGTCTTTCCGTTGTGAGGGGCCGTTGTTGTGACATTTTGGTGCGAGGCCACTGAGCACCCTGGGCACCCCATCCAAAGTAGTACGGCAGGAGAAGTGGCAAACTTGGTTGCTTTCACAGAACGTGGAATACTGCCGTGCCGCCGCTGTAGAAACATCGAAGCAACTTTGCTTATGACTGACTCCAGTCCAGAAAAGCCAGGCCAGGACTTCCTGAAAGGCTCAACAGCGGTGGATGTTGGATTCTGGGACCGTAACTGTGATGCCTGATTCACAGTTGACACCGGCAGAAACGAGAGCGCCACCCACCTGGGGAGGAGGTACTCACCTGAGGCGCCCAAAATTCTGCCACGCCCACTGTGTAAACCTCGCCTATCGTAGCGAAGCAGGCGTCATTTAATCTTGGACCCCGTAAGCACTGGCTTGTTGGAGGGAGGCATCTGAGGAAGGATTTACTCCGAAATGCATAATGCCATGCCAATAAAGCTGTCGGTCCCACCGAATCCTCTGTGTGTGCCTGGTCTTTCCGTTGTGAGGGGCCGTTGTTGTGACATTTTGGTGCGAGGCCACTGAGCACCCTGGGCACCCCATCCAAAGTAGTACGGCAGGAGAAGTGGCAAACTTGGTTGCTTTCACAGAACGTGGAATACTGCCGTGCCGCCGCTGTAGAAACATCGAAGCAACTTTGCTTATGACTGACTCCAGTCCAGAAAAGCCAGGCCAGGACTTCCTGAAAGGCTCAACAGCGGTGGATGTTGGATTCTGGGACCGTAACTGTGATGCCTGATTCACAGTTGACACCGGCAGAAACGAGAGCGGCACCCACCTGGGGAGGAGGTACTCACCTGAGGCGCCCAAAATTCTGCCACGCCCACTGTGTAAACCTCGCCTATCGTAGCGAAGCAGGCGTCATTTAATCTTGGACCCCGTAAGCACTGGCTTGTTGGAGGGAGGCATCTGAGGAAGGATTTACTCCGAAAGCATAATGCCATGCCAATAAAGCTGTCGGTCCCACCGAATCCTCTGTGTGTGCCTGGTCTTTCCGTTGTGAGGGGCCGTTGTTGTGACATTTTGGTGCGAGGCCACTGAGCACCCTGGTCACCCCATCCAAAGTAGTACGGCAGGAGAAGTGGCAAACTTGGTTGCTTTCACAGAACGTGGAATACTGCCGTGCCGCCGCTGTAGAAACATCGAAGCAACTTTGCTTATGACTGACTCCAGTCCAGAAAAGCCAGGCCAGGACTTCCTGAAAGGCTCAACAGCGGTGGATGTTGGATTCTGGGACCGTAACTGTGATGCCTGATTCACAGTTGACACCGGCAGAAACGAGAGCGCCACCCACCTGGGGAGGAGGTACTCACCTGAGGCGCCCAAAATTCTGCCACGCCCACTGTGTAAACCTCGCCTATCGTAGCGAAGCAGGCGTCATTTAATCTTGGACCCCGTAAGCACTGGCTTGTTGGAGGGAGGCATCTGAGGAAGGATTTACTCCGAAATGCATAATGCCATGCCAATAAAGCTGTCGGTCCCACCGAATCCTCTGTGTGTGCCTGGTCTTTCCGTTGTGAGGGGCCGTTGTTGTGACATTTTGGTGCGAGGCCACTGAGCACCCTGGGCACCCCATCCAAAGTAGTACGGCAGGAGAAGTGGCAAACTTGGTTGCTTTCACAGAACGTGGAATACTGCCGTGCCGCCGCTGTAGAAACATCGAAGCAACTTTGCTTATGACTGACTCCAGTCCAGAAAAGCCAGGCCAGGACTTCCTGAAAGGCTCAACAGCGGTGGATGTTGGATTCTGGGACCGTAACTGTGATGCCTGATTCACAGTTGACACCGGCAGAAACGAGAGCGCCACCCACCTGGGGAGGAGGTACTCACCTGAGGCGCCCAAAATTCTGCCACGCCCACTGTGTAAACATCGCCTATCGTAGCGAAGCAGGCGTCATTTAATCTTGGACCCCGTAAGCAATGGCTTGTTGGAGGGAGGCATCTGAGGAAGGATTTACTCCGAAATGCATAATGCCATGCCAATAAAGCTGTCGGTCCCACCGAATCCTCTGTGTGTGCCTGGTCTTTCCGTTGTGAGGGGCCGTTGTTGTGACATTTTGGTGCGAGGCCACTGAGCACCCTGGGCACCCCATCCAAAGTAGTACGGCAGGAGAAGTGGCAAACTTGGTTGCTTTCACAGAACGTGGAATACTGCCGTGCCGCCGCTGTAGAAACATCGAAGCAACTTTGCTTATGACTGACTCCAGTCCAGAAAAGCCAGGCCAGGACTTCCTGAAAGGCTCAACAGCGGTGGATGTTGGATTCTGGGACCGTAACTGTGATGCCTGATTCACAGTTGACACCGGCAGAAACGAGAGCGCCACCCACCTGGGGAGGAGGTACTCACCTGAGGCGCCCAAAATTCTGCCACGCCCACTGTGTAAACCTCGCCTATCGTAGCGAAGCAGGCGTCATTTAATCTTGGACCCCGTAAGCACTGGCTTGTTGGAGGGAGGCATCTGAGGAAGGATTTACTCCGAAATGCATAATGCCATGCCAATAAAGCTGTCGGTCCCACCGAATCCTCTGTGTGTGCCTGGTCTTTCCGTTGTGAGGGGCCGTTGTTGTGACATTTTGGTGCGAGGCCACTGAGCACCCTGGTCACCCCATCCAAAGTAGTACGGCAGGAGAAGTGGCAAACTTGGTTGCTTTCACAGAACGTGGAATACTGCCGTGCCGCCGCTGTAGAAACATCGAAGCAACTTTGCTTATGACTGACTCCAGTCCAGAAAAGCCAGGCCAGGACTTCCTGAAAGGCTCAACAGCGGTGGATGTTGGATTCTGGGACCGTAACTGTGATGCCTGATTCACAGTTGACACCGGCAGAAACGAGAGCGCCACCCACCTGGGGAGGAGGTACTCACCTGAGGCGCCCAAAATTCTGCCACGCCCACTGTGTAAACCTCGCCTATCGTAGCGAAGCAGGCGTCATTTAATCTTGGACCCCGTAAGCACTGGCTTGTTGGAGGGAGGCATCTGAGGAAGGATTTACTCCGAAATGCATAATGCCATGCCAATAAAGCTGTCGGTCCCACCGAATCCTCTGTGTGTGCCTGGTCTTTCCGTTGTGAGGGGCCGTTGTTGTGACATTTTGGTGCGAGGCCACTGAGCACCCTGGGCACCCCATCCAAAGTAGTACGGCAGGAGAAGTGGCAAACTTGGTTGCTTTCACAGAACGTGGAATACTGCCGTGCCGCCGCTGTAGAAACATCGAAGCAACTTTGCTTATGACTGACTCCAGTCCAGAAAAGCCAGGCCAGGACTTCCTGAAAGGCTCAACAGCGGTGGATGTTGGATTCTGGGACCGTAACTGTGATGCCTGATTCACAGTTGACACCGGCAGAAACGAGAGCGCCACCCACCTGGGGAGGAGGTACTCACCTGAGGTGCCCAAAATTCTGCCACGCCCACTGTGTAAACCTCGCCTATCGTAGCGAAGCAGGCGTCATTTAATCTTGGACCCCGTAAGCACTGGCTTGTTGGAGGGAGGCATCTGAGGAAGGATTTACTCCGAAATGCATAATGCCATGCCAATAAAGCTGTCGGTCCCACCGAATCCTCTGTGTGTGCCTGGTCTTTCCGTTGTGAGGGGCCGTTGTTGTGACATTTTGGTGCGAGGCCACTGAGCACCCTGGGCACCCCATCCAAAGTAGTACGGCAGGAGAAGTGGCAAACTTGGTTGCTTTCACAGAACGTGGAATACTGCCGTGCCGCCGCTGTAGAAACATCGAAGCAACTTTGCTTATGACTGACTCCAGTCCAGAAAAGCCAGGCCAGGACTTCCTGAAAGGCTCAACAGCGGTGGATGTTGGATTCTGGGACCGTAACTGTGATGCCTGATTCACAGTTGACACCGGCAGAAACGAGAGCGCCACCCACCTGGGGAGGAGGTACTCACCTGAGGCGCCCAAAATTCTGCCACGCCCACTGTGTAAACCTCGCCTATCGTAGCGAAGCAGGCGTCATTTAATCTTGGACCCCGTAAGCACTGGCTTGTTGGAGGGAGGCATCTGAGGAAGGATTTACTCCGAAATGCATAATGCCATGCCAATAAAGCTGTCGGTCCCACCGAATCCTCTGTGTGTGCCTGGTCTTTCCGTTGTGAGGGGCCGTTGTTGTGACATTTTGGTGCGAGGCCACTGAGCACCCTGGTCACCCCATCCAAAGTAGTACGGCAGGAGAAGTGGCAAACTTGGTTGCTTTCACAGAACGTGGAATACTGCCGTGCCGCCGCTGTAGAAACATCGAAGCAACTTTGCTTATGACTGACTCCAGTCCAGAAAAGCCAGGCCAGGACTTCCTGAAAGGCTCAACAGCGGTGGATGTTGGATTCTGGGACCGTAACTGTGATGCCTGATTCACAGTTGACACCGGCAGAAACGAGAGCGCCACCCACCTGGGGAGGAGGTACTCACCTGAGGCGCCCAAAATTCTGCCACGCCCACTGTGTAAACCTCGCCTATCGTAGCGAAGCAGGCGTCATTTAATCTTGGACCCCGTAAGCACTGGCTTGTTGGAGGGAGGCATCTGAGGAAGGATTTACTCCGAAATGCATAATGCCATGCCAATAAAGCTGTCGGTCCCACCGAATCCTCTGTGTGTGCCTGGTCTTTCCGTTGTGAGGGGCCGTTGTTGTGACATTTTGGTGCGAGGCCACTGAGCACCCTGGTCACCCCATCCAAAGTAGTACGGCAGGAGAAGTGGCAAACTTGGTTGCTTTCACAGAACGTGGAATACTGCCGTGCCGCCGCTGTAGAAACATCGAAGCAACTTTGCTTATGACTGACTCCAGTCCAGAAAAGCCAGGCCAGGACTTCCTGAAAGGCTCAACAGCGGTGGATGTTGGATTCTGGGACCGTAACTGTGATGCCTGATTCACAGTTGACACCGGCAGAAACGAGAGCGCCACCCACCTGGGGAGGAGGTACTCACCTGAGGCGCCCAAAATTCTGCCACGCCCACTGTGTAAACCTCGCCTATCGTAGCGAAGCAGGCGTCATTTAATCTTGGACCCCGTAAGCACTGGCTTGTTGGAGGGAGGCATCTGAGGAAGGATTTACTCCGAAATGCATAATGCCATGCCAATAAAGCTGTCGGTCCCACCGAATCCTCTGTGTGTGCCTGGTCTTTCCGTTGTGAGGGGCCGTTGTTGTGACATTTTGGTGCGAGGCCACTGAGCACCCTGGGCACCCCATCCAAAGTAGTACGGCAGGAGAAGTGGCAAACTTGGTTGCTTTCACAGAACGTGGAATACTGCCGTGCCGCCGCTGTAGAAACATCGAAGCAACTTTGCTTATGACTGACTCCAGTCCAGAAAAGCCAGGCCAGGACTTCCTGAAAGGCTCAACAGCGGTGGATGTTGGATTCTGGGACCGTAACTGTGATGCCTGATTCACAGTTGACACCGGCAGAAACGAGAGCGCCACCCACCTGGGGAGGAGGTACTCACCTGAGGCGCCCAAAATTCTGCCACGCCCACTGTGTAAACCTCGCCTATCGTAGCGAAGCAGGCGTCATTTAATCTTGGACCCCGTAAGCACTGGCTTGTTGGAGAGAGGCATCTGAGGAAGGATTTACTCCGAAATGCATAATGCCATGCCAATAAAGCTGTCGGTCCCACCGAATCCTCTGTGTGTGCCTGGTCTTTCCGTTGTGAGGGGCCGTTGTTGTGACATTTTAGTGCGAGGCCACTGAGCACCCTGGGCACCCCATCCAAAGTAGTACGGCAGGAGAAGTGGCAAACTTGGTTGCTTTCACAGAACGTGGAATACTGCTGTGCCGCCGCTGTAGAAACATCGAAGCAACTTTGCTTATGACTGACTCCAGTCCAGAAAAGCCAGGCCAGGACTTCCTGAAAGGCTCAACAGCGGTGGATGTTGGATTCTGGGACCGTAACTGTGATGCCTGATTCACAGTTGACACCGGCAGAAACGAGAGCGCCACCCACCTGGGGAGGAGGTACTCACCTGAGGCGCCCAAAATTCTGCCACGCCCACTGTGTAAACCTCGCCTATCGTAGCGAAGCAGGCGTCATTTAATCTTGGACCCCGTAAGCACTGGCTTGTTGGAGGGAGGCATCTGAGGAAGGATTTACTCCGAAATGCATAATGCCATGCCAATAAAGCTGTCGGTCCCACCGAATCCTCTGTGTGTGCCTGGTCTTTCCGTTGTGAGGGGCCGTTGTTGTGACATTTTGGTGCGAGGCCACTGAGCACCCTGGGCACCCCATCCAAAGTAGTACGGCAGGAGAAGTGGCAAACTTGGTTGCTTTCACAGAACGTGGAATACTGCCGTGCCGCCGCTGTAGAAACATCGAAGCAACTTTGCTTATGACTGACTCCAGTCCAGAAAAGCCAGGCCAGGACTTCCTGAAAGGCTCAACAGCGGTGGATGTTGGATTCTGGGACCGTAACTGTGATGCCTGATTCACAGTTGACACCGGCAGAAACGAGAGCGCCACCCACCTGGGGAGGAGGTACTCACCTGAGGCGCCCAAAATTCTGCCACGCCCACTGTGTAAACCTCGCCTATCGTAGCGAAGCAGGCGTCATTTAATCTTGGACCCCGTAAGCACTGGCTTGTTGGAGGGAGGCATCTGAGGAAGGATTTACTCCGAAATGCATAATGCCATGCCAATAAAGCTGTCGGTCCCACCGAATCCTCTGTGTGTGCCTGGTCTTTCCGTTGTGAGGGGCCGTTGTTGTGACATTTTGGTGCGAGGCCACTGAGCACCCTGGTCACCCCATCCAAAGTAGTACGGCAGGAGAAGTGGCAAACTTGGTTGCTTTCACAGAACGTGGAATACTGCCGTGCCGCCGCTGTAGAAACATCGAAGCAACTTTGCTTATGACTGACTCCAGTCCAGAAAAGCCAGGCCAGGACTTCCTGAAAGGCTCAACAGCGGTGGATGTTGGATTCTGGGACCGTAACTGTGATGCCTGATTCACAGTTGACACCGGCAGAAACGAGAGCGCCACCCACCTGGGGAGGAGGTACTCACCTGAGGCGCCCAAAATTCTGCCACGCCCACTGTGTAAACCTCGCCTATCGTAGCGAAGCAGGCGTCATTTAATCTTGGACCCCGTAAGCACTGGCTTGTTGGAGGGAGGCATCTGAGGAAGGATTTACTCCGAAATGCATAATGCCATGCCAATAAAGCTGTCGGTCCCACCGAATCCTCTGTGTGTGCCTGGTCTTTCCGTTGTGAGGGGCCGTTGTTGTGACATTTTGGTGCGAGGCCACTGAGCACCCTGGGCACCCCATCCAAAGTAGTACGGCAGGAGAAGTGGCAAACTTGGTTGCTTTCACAGAACGTGGAATACTGCCGTGCCGCCGCTGTAGAAACATCGAAGCAACTTTGCTTATGACTGACTCCAGTCCAGAAAAGCCAGGCCAGGACTTCCTGAAAGGCTCAACAGCGGTGGATGTTGGATTCTGGGACCGTAACTGTGATGCCTGATTCACAGTTGACACCGGCAGAAACGAGAGCGCCACCCACCTGGGGAGGAGGTACTCACCTGAGGCGCCCAAAATTCTGCCACGCCCACTGTGTAAACCTCGCCTATCGTAGCGAAGCAGGCGTCATTTAATCTTGGACCCCGTAAGCACTGGCTTGTTGGAGGGAGGCATCTGAGGAAGCATTTACTCCGAAATGCATAATGCCATGCCAATAAAGCTGTCGGTCCCACCGAATCCTCTGTGTGTGCCTGGTCTTTCCGTTGTGAGGGGCCGTTGTTGTGACATTTTGGTGCGAGGCCACTGAGCACCCTGGGCACCCCATCCAAAGTAGTACGGCAGGAGAAGTGGCAAACTTGGTTGCTTTCACAGAACGTGGAATACTGCCGTGCCGCCGCTGTAGAAACATCGAAGCAACTTTGCTTATGACTGACTCCAGTCCAGAAAAGCCAGGCCAGGACTTCCTGAAAGGCTCAACAGCGGTGGATGTTGGATTCTGGGACCGTAACTGTGATGCCTGATTCACAGTTGACACCGGCAGAAACGAGAGCGCCACCCACCTGGGGAGGAGGTACTCACCTGAGGCGCCCAAAATTCTGCCACGCCCACTGTGTAAACCTCGCCTATCGTAGCGAAGCAGGCGTCATTTAATCTTGGACCCCGTAAGCACTGGCTTGTTGGAGGGAGGCATCTGAGGAAGGATTTACTCCAAAATGCATAATGCCATGCCAATAAAGCTGTCGGTCCCACCGAATCCTCTGTGTGTGCCTGGTCTTTCCGTTGTGAGGGGCCGTTGTTGTGACATTTTGGTGCGAGGCCACTGAGCACCCTGGGCACCCCATCCAAAGTAGTACGGCAGGAGAAGTGGCAAACTTGGTTGCTTTCACAGAACGTGGAATACTGCCGTGCCGCCGCTGTAGAAACATCGAAGCAACTTTGCTTATGACTGACTCCAGTCCAGAAAAGCCAGGCCAGGACTTCCTGAAAGGCTCAACAGCGGTGGATGTTGGATTCTGGGACCGTAACTGTGATGCCTGATTCACAGTTGACACCGGCAGAAACGAGAGCGCCACCCACCTGGGGAGGAGGTACTCACCTGAGGCGCCCAAAATTCTGCCACGCCCACTGTGTAAACCTCGCCTATCGTAGCGAAGCAGGCGTCATTTAATCTTGGACCCCGTAAGCACTGGCTTGTTGGAGGGAGGCATCTGAGGAAGGATTTACTCCGAAATGCATAATGCCATGCCAATAAAGCTGTCGGTCCCACCGAATCCTCTGTGTGTGCCTGGTCTTTCCGTTGTGAGGGGCCGTTGTTGTGACATTTTGGTGCGAGGCCACTGAGCACCCTGGTCACCCCATCCAAAGTAGTACGGCAGGAGAAGTGGCAAACTTGGTTGCTTTCACAGAACGTGGAATACTGCCGTGCCGCCGCTGTAGAAACATCGAAGCAACTTTGCTTATGACTGACTCCAGTCCAGAAAAGCCAGGCCAGGACTTCCTGAAAGGCTCAACAGCGGTGGATGTTGGATTCTGGGACCGTAACTGTGATGCCTGATTCACAGTTGACACCGGCAGAAACGAGAGCGCCACCCACCTGGGGAGGAGGTACTCACCTGAGGCGCCCAAAATTCTGCCACGCCCACTGTGTAAACCTCGCCTATCGTAGCGAAGCAGGCGTCATTTAATCTTGGACCCCGTAAGCACTGGCTTGTTGGAGGGAGGCATCTGAGGAAGGATTTACTCCGAAATGCATAATGCCATGCCAATAAAGCTGTCGGTCCCACCGAATCCTCTGTGTGTGCCTGGTCTTTCCGTTGTGAGGGGCCGTTGTTGTGACATTTTGGTGCGAGGCCACTGAGCACCCTGGGCACCCCATCCAAAGTAGTACGGCAGGAGAAGTGGCAAACTTGGTTGCTTTCACAGAACGTGGAATACTGCCGTGCCGCCGCTGTAGAAACATCGAAGCAACTTTGCTTATGACTGACTCCAGTCCAGAAAAGCCAGGCCAGGACTTCCTGAAAGGCTCAACAGCGGTGGATGTTGGATTCTGGGACCGTAACTGTGATGCCTGATTCACAGTTGACACCGGCAGAAACGAGAGCGCCACCCACCTGGGGAGGAGGTACTCACCTGAGGCGCCCAAAATTCTGCCACGCCCACTGTGTAAACCTCGCCTATCGTAGCGAAGCAGGCGTCATTTAATCTTGGACCCCGTAAGCACTGGCTTGTTGGAGGGAGGCATCTGAGGAAGGATTTACTCCGAAATGCATAATGCCATGCCAATAAAGCTGTCGGTCCCACCGAATCCTCTGTGTGTGCCTGGTCTTTCCGTTGTGAGGGGCCGTTGTTGTGACATTTTGGTGCGAGGCCACTGAGCACCCTGGGCACCCCATCCAAAGTAGTACGGCAGGAGAAGTGGCAAACTTGGTTGCTTTCACAGAACGTGGAATACTGCCGTGCCGCCGCTGTAGAAACATCGAAGCAACTTTGCTTATGACTGACTCCAGTCCAGAAAAGCCAGGCCAGGACTTCCTGAAAGGCTCAACAGCGGTGGATGTTGGATTCTGGGACCGTAACTGTGATGCCTGATTCACAGTTGACACCGGCAGAAACGAGAGCGCCACCCACCTGGGGAGGAGGTACTCACCTGAGGCGCCCAAAATTCTGCCACGCCCACTGTGTAAACCTCGCCTATCGTAGCGAAGCAGGCGTCATTTAATCTTGGACCCCGTAAGCACTGGCTTGTTGGAGGGAGGCATCTGAGGAAGGATTTACTCCGAAATGCATAATGCCATGCCAATAAAGCTGTCGGTCCCACCGAATCCTCTGTGTGTGCCTGGTCTTTCCGTTGTGAGGGGCCGTTGTTGTGACATTTTGGTGCGAGGCCACTGAGCACCCTGGGCACCCCATCCAAAGTAGTACGGCAGGAGAAGTGGCAAACTTGGTTGCTTTCACAGAACGTGGAATACTGCCGTGCCGCCGCTGTAGAAACATCGAAGCAACTTTGCTTATGACTGACTCCAGTCCAGAAAAGCCAGGCCAGGACTTCCTGAAAGGCTCAACAGCGGTGGATGTTGGATTCTGGGACCGTAACTGTGATGCCTGATTCACAGTTGACACCGGCAGAAACGAGAGCGCCACCCACCTGGGGAGGAGGTACTCACCTGAGGCGCCCAAAATTCTGCCACGCCCACTGTGTAAACCTCGCCTATCGTAGCGAAGCAGGCGTCATTTAATCTTGGACCCCGTAAGCACTGGCTTGTTGGAGGGAGGCATCTGAGGAAGGATTTACTCCGAAATGCATAATGCCATGCCAATAAAGCTGTCGGTCCCACCGAATCCTCTGTGTGTGCCTGGTCTTTCCGTTGTGAGGGGCCGTTGTTGTGATATATATATATATATATATATATATATATATATATATATATATATATATGTATGTATAAATATATTATCTACTGGCGGTCGCCAGTAGATAATTATAGTTAGGACCGTGTTTCCATAGGAAATCCGCAACATTCTATTTGGAATAACTTTGGCGCCGGTTGACGAATCCTCGCGAATTTTTCAAAACTAATGGGGCGCTCCGCTCCGCTCCTACCCTGAAAGTCTCGGGGGGATTCGTCAAGCGGGGGCTGAGAAAAAAGGGGGGTCCCAAAACGCGTTTTCCCCATGCATTTTCCCATAGGACCTTTAGTCCGAGCTACAGCCCGAACGGCTGAACAGAATTACTTGAAATTGGGCAGAGAGGTAGTCCTCAGGTCAGGGATGTGCCATGTGTGGTGTAAATCTGTTCAGTAGGTTCTGAGAAAATAGCATTTAAATCAATATATATATCTGTAAGCGCGCTCCGTGCGCTTACGGTAAGCTTACCGTACGCGTACGGTGCCGTGCGCGAGCTCAATTCTGATTGGTGGTTACATGACTGTAAACATTCGAATCGGTCGAAATCAGAAAGTATCGGCCGCCATTTTCTGTCTCTCGCACTGAAAAACAAAGGTTGATAACATGAAAAGGGGGCAACGAAGAGAGTTGCAGACACCCTAGCGTTCGTCAGGGGGTTCACGAAGGACCAAAAAGTATGAAAAATAAATTTAATAATTTTTAAAAAAAAACGCGGAGTGTGCGTACGGTAAGCTTACCGTACGCGTACGGTAAAAAATAAAAAATAAAAAATAGAATTAACAATCACATTTAATATATAAATCTAAGGACCCCCAAGGGAGAAAAAAACAATTGATATTTTGTAAAAAATGGAGAGGCGTGGACGGTACGAAATGCGCAACGTGGGCGCTCGGTGCGCGAAGCGCACCGTGCGAGCAAAAATTAAAAATAAATACATAACTTAGCATTTAAAAAACCGTACAAATTCACTGAAAAAAACATAGGTTTCACACACGTTATAGTTAGGAATTAGCATTTAAAAAACCTTGCAAATTCACTTAAAGAACCCTAGGTTTCACACAAGTTATAGTTAGCTGTACATTTCACTCGTAAAAAAACAATGAAATTCCACGTTATAGTTAGATCAGGTAACTATAACTTGCGCGACCGCAATGCACAATGTGTCATTTCAGATGTCATCATTGATGTCATGAGTGATGTCACTGACCATGTCATAAGTGATGTAATATGTGATGTCATCAGCAGTGCATTGCGGGGGCGCAAGTTATAGTTACCTGATCTAACTATAACGTGGAATTTCATTGGTTTTTTACCAGTGAAATGTACAGCTAACTATAACTTGTGTGAAACCTATGGTTTTATAAGTGATATATATATATATATAGTGATGAGATAATTTTTTGGGTGAAGGGATGTATTGGGCATAGGATGGCAAGGGTATTTATAGCGTTAGGGGTGGGTATGGATATTGGACAGTAAGGGTGTTTTAGGCTATAGGAGTGAGTAAAGGCACAGAATGGTGAGGATTTAGGGGTGGGAAGGGGTATAGGGTGGCAAGGTTGTGTTTAGGCTATAGGGGTGTAGTGTTGGTAAAAGCATTTTTATGATTAGGGGTGGGTATGCTTAAGGGTCTTAAGGTTATTTGTAGTGGTTAGGTGTTGGTATGGGTGCTAAGGGTATTTTTAGTGCTTAGGGGCTTTACTGTCCTGGGTTATGGGGTGGTGAAGGTAATTAAAAAAGGGGGGATGTGGGGTTTCCCTTACACTAAGATAAAAAAATTATAATTCAGAGGTCTCCCCTAAATAAGAAAACTGAATACACATAATTTAAAATGATATATATATATATATTCATTGAAAAAACCATGGGTTTCACACACGTTATAGTTAGGAATTAGCATTTAAAAAACCTTAGAAATTCAATGAAAAAACCAAAGGTTTCACACATGTTATAGTTAGCTGGACATTTCACTCGTAAAAAACCAATGAAATTCCCCCGTTATAGTTAGTTCAGCTAACTATAACTCGCGCGCCCGCAATGCACTACTGATGACGTCACATATTACATCACTCATGACATGGTCAGTGACATCACTCATGACATCACTGATGACATCTCAAATGACATCACTGATGACATCATCCAGTGAATGTGTGTTTTCTGAAAATTAAATATGTTTTATATATGTATATCTCAAGGTCGATGGAAGAATAAATGAGTATATAAGTGTCTAAATTGATGATTTGTTTCTGAAAAATGCTAATTCCTAACTATAACGTGTGTGAAACCCATGGTTTTTTCAGTGAATTTGCAAGGTTTTTTAAATGCTAATTCCTAACTATAACGTGTGTGAAACCCATGGTTTTTTCAGTGAATTTGCAAGGTTTTTTAAATGCTAATTTTTTTTTTTTTCTTCTATTTTTTTTTACATATTTTTATTTTAATTTTCTATCCTTTTTTAAAGACTATGGTTAAATTTTTAAAATTCTATAATATGTTTTTTTAAATATATTTTATAAAATAAACATGTAAAATTTATTAGCAATAAATTTTTTCCTTTTTTTTAAATTTTTTTTTTAGTACGCGTACCGTAAGCTTACGGTAAGCGTACGGTTTACGCAACGTCCGTAATTTATCTACGCTGTTTGCGTATAGTTACGCAATTTGCGTAGCCGCGCGTCATCCGCGTGGGACGCGTACGCGTGTACGCTACACGCGCACGTTACGCGGAAGTGTCGGGGAGTGACTGTTAAGCGCATGCGCGCAAGCGCGTGTCTTTTTTACGCGCATGCGTACTTTTGCCGTAAGCGCACCGTAAGCGCACCGTAAGCGTACGGTAGGTCATGTGATCATGAAACACAACTTTTGATTGGTTGAAACTACTTTCAGTTCTAGAACTCTCCTACACCACACCCATTCCCCTCATTTCTGCTTGTGATCCCTTAGGAGAAGGAGCTGGGTTGTCTTTGTGATACGATGGCAGAACAGCAGAGCCCTTCTGAGAGTGAGGCTAGCAGCACTACCTTGAGGCAGAGAGCGAGGAAACAAAAGACCTCTTACGTATGGGATTATTTTACTTTTCCAGAAGGCCAGCAAAAGGTAAATGCACCCTTAGTGACTTGCAAGCTGTGTAAGCGTGTACTTTCAAGAGGTAATCCTGACAGGAAGTATTCCTTTGGGAATCACACCATGATGAGACACCTTAAGGATGTACACAGAAGGACACATGCTCGACTTACTGAAGGTAACCCTTCAGTAAATCAACCAAGCACATCCACAGCAGCTCAGCCTGGACCATCATCTGCAGAGCCGAGTCCTTCTTCTGCAGGTCAGGTGAGCCCTTCATCTGTGGGGGGAGCATCTCCTTTTTCTGGTCCTCTGGAAATTAACCCTCGGTTTGCGAGGGTTGAAGTACGGTGCGCCCATTGTCACGATCTAATTACTTATAGGGAGACCAGTGTTTCCCTAGTGAACAGTAAAATAGATCAGCACACTTGTCGTACCGTCTAATATTCCCAATCTTTCTTTCCTCTGTCCCTGCATGAACACAACGGCTCTTTTAAGAGCCAACCTTACCTTTCATCTATTTTTTATATATTTTTTACAAAACTTTTTTTATTTTTTTTTACCGTACGCGTACGGTACGCGTAATTTTTTTTTTTTTTTTTTAAAAACACTAAAAATCAATTATCACATTACAAGGTCCTTGAGAGACTACAATTAAAAACTGAAAATGTGATTGTAGAGAAGTAGAAAAAAAGGAACCATGATACTATTGACTTACCATACCCGCTCAAAAAAATATTTATTCATTTGTTTTTTTTAAAAATTGCTTTAAAAATGGTTCTAGGTTTTGAAAATTTTCTATATCAATCTGAAAAAAAAGAAAAAAGTATTAATATTTTTTAAAACATTTTATAATACAGTACACATATTTACATATTTATCAAAAAATATTTTTGCCTTATTTTTGCTGTTTTCAGAATATATTGCATTTCACTATAAATTGTGAAAGCAATTGCATTCATCATTTAACAGCGGGCAAAAAAAAAATAACAATCTCAAAGATTGTATTAAAAAAGCCCAGAATCTCTTTTTACTTAAACTTAACAATATAGAAATGCATAATATTCTAAAAAATATCATCTAATATCAATACTTATTTCTTTAAAATACCGTCTGATATTTTTGTTTCAGAAGTATAATCACAATATTATATCTCAAATAACTCCACAATACATCTGGTTCCATTTTCTTTAGGCCAAATAGTAATTTTAAAATTCTTTTTTGATTAAATTTCCAATGGTAATCCAATAAAATTCTAAAGTTTAATTTGTACAGATCTCACCGATTCTCTGTAACATATTGGTTCCCGAAAGATTTATTAATAATTTATTAAGTCCACAATAGAATTGGTTACCTTTCCGCATGGCCAAATAGTAATTTAAAAAATCTTTTTTGAAAAAATTTCCAATGGCACTCCAATAACATTCCAAAATTTAAATTGTGCAGATGTTACCGATTTTCTCTAAATTTTTGGTTTTCGAAAGTTTCATTAAAAATTAAAAAAGTCCACATTACAATTGGTTATCTTTCCATTAGGCCAAATGATAATTTAAAAAATCTTTTTTTTTGAAAATTCCAATGGTAATCCAATAAAATGGTAAAATTGTTTTGTCCAGATCTTGCCAAGTCTCTCTAAAATTTAGGTTTCAGGAAGATTAGATAGGAATTTGCTAAATCAAAAGGCAAACGTTGCTTAAAAACCAATTGGGAATCATTACACAGTGTCCAGCCTTTTTCACATTTAAGATAAAC
This sequence comes from Triturus cristatus, assembly GCF_964204655.1. Classification (NCBI taxonomy): domain Eukaryota; kingdom Metazoa; phylum Chordata; class Amphibia; order Caudata; family Salamandridae; genus Triturus; species Triturus cristatus. The sequence continues at coordinate 502,554,464 of NC_140592.1, read as the reverse complement.
TGTGTAATGTCCAGAAGTAACAGTAGGTCCTTCATGGAAAATTATTGCAACAGTTACAAAAGTTTTTCCTGAAATTGATAATTGCTGTCCTGTAAACTTCTTTATTAAAGTATCCAATTTTGAACCATCAGCTCTACATCGTTGCATCATTAAAATTACATACTGTCCGTATTCCTTTAAAATTAACGTTGAAAACATGTCAGATTGACACTCACCGCATTGCATGCTATGATTAGCATCTTTAACTAATTTAGCAAAAGTGACTGTTTTACTCTCTGGCAATGTCAAATAAATAAACCTTTCATTATCAACATTAGAGCCACATATATTATAACAGTTTTCACAACTATGCTCCCATTTATAAGAGAGACCAAATAAATTATCAATTGCAACTTCTTCTTCTTCCAGTACCTGAAGAAAATACATCAAAAATTCTTGTGCGTCTTGCTGTTCATTTTGAGAAAACTGTGTTCGTCCTGAACATACATCTAAAAGTTTTCTAATTTCAGTAGCACTTTCTATTTTAGTTTTATCAATACTCAGCTTTTCAAAAAGGAGACTCAGCTCAGAACAGAATCTTTTTCCCTGATTTACTATTATCTGCTCTTGCACACTTTCCAGATAAAATGCAACATTCAGCACTACATTAGCGTAGCAGTTGACACCAGAGCTATTTTCAAAATGACATCCTACAACCTGTTCTTCTTTTTCCTTACTCTTTTTGCTTGCAATTACATCACTCCTCTTTTTTTTCCTCCTCTCTACATCTTCATTACAGATATTCTCATTTCTCCTTTTACGAGAAACTACATGTTTCTCCAACACAGGATACTGACCTAAATGAGGAGCATAGCTTCTTCTTAATCTATTATACTCCTTTACACAATTTGTATCAGCACTAACTTTTGAGTCATCCAAGTCTATCATGAATAAACCTGATAATGTTTTCACTCGTGACAAAGCAACATATGCCATACCTTCTTTGAACACAGTTGAACCAATGTTCACAAATGCACAATCTACAGTCAATCCTTGAGACTTGTGAATAGTTACAGCATATGCTAGCGCAAACGGAAACTGCTTCCTACGTACATATAAGTCTTTCACAAGCATGAAACGAACTGTACAACGACAAATGTCTTTAACTTCTTCTATCTGATCAAATTTTATTTTTAAACATTCAATTCCATCTTTTTTCTGATAATTAATAAAACCCACAACTCTTCCCATAGCTCCATTAACTAAACCTTTTTCAACATCCAAATTTCTCCTTAAAAATACTCTACAGTTCATGCAAACATATAGATTTTTTTCTAATCCAGCTGTTTTGGAAATGTTCTTCTCTAGTGAATCCAATTTATTTTTCAGTGTGCCTGTTAATGTGATAGTAATTCTTCCATCCTCAATTTTGTCCACTGCTTCCAATTTCCTGATCTCTTCCTTTTCCAATTTCAAAAGCTCCTCATTGAATATTGAGCATTCACGTAGAGTTGGCATTAAGCAGATGACACTTTTGTTTTCTGCAATGTTCTTGTATATCTTCTCTGCAACTATTTCTTCCTTTGGAAATAAATTATGTAGCAGCCGACTCTGTAATGCTTTTTTGCCAACTTCAGTGAGTAGTCCAATTCTGATATCTTTCAGAATACTTCCATATTCTTCATCGCTTGCTTGCCTCATATTAGTAGTAAGTTCCTTGTACTCAAAGAAGGACCAAATATTTGTATTTCCGATGCTTCCCAATGACTTCTTCGTGTCTTCATGTGTGACAGTATTAAACACTGGTTGTCCTTTAACTGGAGTAAGTTGCAAAAGATCTCCAAAAACTATGACATGTTTTCCACCAAATAACATGTCATAGTCTGTCTTCAGAATTTGCTGCATTCTTAAATGCACAAAGGCAAGCATTAAGTTTGAAACCATGCTCACCTCATCAATAATGAGAACTTGCATCTTCTTCAATACTCTTGAAACTTCCAAGGATGCTTCTCCAGTTAGCTTGTTGTATTGTATTTTGTTCTCATGCTCCACTGGTAACATTAGCAAACGATGTAAAGTGATTCCTTTTATGTTATATGCTGCTAACCCAGTTGGAGCAGTAACCACACAAGACAAAGTAGAATCCGTTTTTTGCTGTAGGTAGCTTCTGATGACTTTAATTAGGAAACTTTTTCCAGTTCCAGCTTGTCCGCTTACATACATCCTGATTGGATGAAATGATGTGCATGAGCACTCTTTTTTTTCATGTAGAAATCCGTGATCAATTTTGTTTCTGATCTCTTCATAAATTTGTTGCTGCTCTTCATTCAGTTGTCTTTCCAAATTTTGTAAGTCTATAAATTCTTCTTGAGCTTGATTCATAGCCGTTTCCACTTCATTCATGGCTATTGATGCTTCATTTTCAACGATTGGTTGTCCTAGGGGATCTTGACTGAGTGTTCCTGAACTTTGGCTGTCCTGAGAACTGTCTCTAGCTATTTCTGCTGCAATTGTAGTTTCCTGTTCAATTTCTTCATTTAACATTTGCAGATAACTTGAGAATAACTTGAGAATGTACTGCATTGTATGCTGTCTTTGCAAGCATTAAAAGAATCTTCATAGCTTTGAAATTCTCCCAGTAGTTCATCCTCTGTACGCCATGGTTTAAACAACTGTAAAAGAGCCATGTAGTAAAATTCCTTCTTGTCCTTCTTGTCCTTCTTTTATCAAACTTCCTTTTGTTTGCTTCACCAAACATCCTTCCTCACCAATGACTTTATATTTTCCATTGTTGATGTCTTCTGCGGCTTTCCGTGAATAAATGTAGTTCTGCAGCACTTCATAGAGACACATGTTCTCCAGATGTTGACTTCTCTTGGGATAATATGTGTCCAACATGTTTGATTTCAAAATATCTGTACTTTCTGGGTCATTCTCGGCCAAATATTCAATTTCTCCAACAGATTTCAGTACCCGATTTCTCATTGCTGCAAGGCCTAAACTTGCCCAAATTATTCTTCTTGATTTCGAGTAGAGACTTGCAGAAGATAACCTATCTGAACATTCGTAGGATCCAATTTCTCGATGCGATAACATCTTCAAACTGAAACTGTACAGCTTCTTGCTGACAGTCTTCTCGTGAGAAATCTCTTCCCACATTTCCTTCAATTCTGTTTTTTCTGATTTCGTAATGTAAGACGTTACATATCGAGCAACAGCAATGGAATTGTCAGCTACATACTGTATATCCATGTTAGCGTTCCACATGGATAAAATGACTGGGTTGTAGTCATTTATATTTTTTGATTCTTCTTTTCTTTTTAGGTTGTAGGTATTCTTAGGTGATTTTCTTGTGATAGTATGTCTCACAGCTGACATACAACTGTTTACTCTTCCATTTGAAAGAACAGGTCTAGGAAATCCAAATCAACATTTAGTGTAGTATTTATCTTTGCTCTTGTATTTCCGTCGACAGTATTTTCCACACCGATGACTTTGGAAATGTAAAACTTGCTCCTTTAACTTTTTCTCTTCTGTGCTTTTTGGTATAGCACATGTTGCATATTCTTCAATGTAAGATAACACTGATTCATCAGTATCTGTTCCAAACTTTGGGGCATCCTTGATCCACAACAGCATATGAATATGAGGAGCACCTCTTGCCTGGTACTCTTTTCTCCAAAAGAAATCCACTACTTCTCCTAGAGGTGGATTTTTTTTATTGCAGATGAAGGACATCATAGCCTCAAATCTATGATTGAAATATCTGCAAACATTAACCGGATCCAATGAGCACAGTTCTCCTGCTGTCTTGTATTCGATGTTTTTAATGTTTGAATTTGCCTCTCGTAGAAAATCCAGTAAATCATCCCAAGCGTACTCGGCACAGCTTAGGGTAACGAACCATGTTGGTGTTCCTAAATTCCGTAACATGCATTTTAATTCACCATGGCGTCGGTACCAATATTCATTTGTCCCACGCTGACAAGCCATCAGATTGATCAGTTGTGTTTCCAAATGATCATCTCGGTGCTGCACTTTCTCCATAAAATCCTTAGCAGACACATTTTGTAAATGTACTCCACTTTTTAAAATGTGATTTACTGCATAAGACAGTGCAGACAAATCACTTTCAAATAAAAGATGGAACAAATAAGGAATACTTTGTCGAAATCTGGGATCTTCAGCATATAGTCTTGTAGTCCGATACTCAGAAGCTGGAATCTGTTCCGGACGTTCATCGTATCGTTCTCCTTTTCCTTTAGGAAACAGCTGGGGAAAACATCGAGCTTCCAAGCTCTCCTCCCATACACTCACGGGAGTTCCTTTTGCTTTCTTCATCTGAAAGAGATCAATATTGTCTCCCATAACTTCTTTTGAATGAAGAGGATGTATGCTAAAATGTTCATAAATTTCTTCTTCCTTTGACTTGTCCACTTTTTCAATTTGTCCAGTTGGTGTTTCTGTGTCTTCTTGTAAATCTTCTTCTTCTTCTTCTTCTATATAAATTGATTCATACCATTTGTTATTCCTTTTCAAATACAAATTTGCTCTTTGTACTTTCCGCACATCTACCAGCTCCTGCCAAATCTTCTTATTCTTTGTAGGTACACCATTAACCAGAATAATTAATGGTTCAGTTTCCAAAGTATCCGCATCAATAGTTTCCATATTTTTTTTCAAATCCAAGGGCAAATACACCACTCTACCTTTTAAACCTCTCAGTACATCTGAAGGAGGTAATTTACCAGTTTTGGGCTCCACACGTACTATGGTCTGGAACGGATGAACACATTGAATGAGTATAGACTCATATGTATTTAATTCAGAAAGTTCAGCAGGAATAGCATCCAATTCTAAATTATTATGTACAGCTCTGGTCGGCATTCTATTTTCCTCTAACTTGTTGTAACAGTATTTACAAATACGCTGATCTTCACCCAATTCAAAACAATTTTCAAGAAATATATATGTGGCAAAATCCTTCCACTTATAATTATCTTCATTTTCACTCTTTCTGTAGAGATCAACATTCCTAGTTTGTTTTCTATAATGAGTTCTGCGGCAACAAATACAAGTAAAATTTGGTCTTTCATTAGAGATTATTGCAAATTTTGTTATGTGATCATTAAATGTCTTACTTACAGAGGTTTCTACATTCTCTTCCACTTCTTCCTCATTTACTGTGTCCTTCTCTGCACTGTTTTGTTCAGGACCAAAGTAACAAAACTGAATTTCATCAACAACCTTCTCTACATCTGATACCGTTCCTCGGAACAGAGCCCTATTCAATTCATTTAACTTTATTGCTGGACTTTTAGCAAAATACAACCGTCTCACAAACTTTCTCATTTCAGTATGATGAACAGCCAGCATCCTAAAATGATGGAAAACACTATTACACACTTTTCTAGATAGACAAGCCAGAGAATGACCCTGCAAACCAGTATTCTCTCTCACTCTGCATGGATCCAGACTTTGAAGCACCTTAATCTTCTGTTTTATACTTTTTTTACTATATTCTCTTATAAACTCACGAAATTTGTCAATAGATTCCTGACGCACAGTGCAAATACTACTACAATTCCAAGTGTACACTGGGGCTTTAGGACGTCTCCCCATAGCCTCATCCGCCATCACTTGTACCTCATCTCTTGGAACCATTATCTCCTTCTCCATTATGCAACCATTTTTCACTTCGTAAGCACGACCTCTGGTGTCAACTGCATGCAGCAAACTATTACTTTGAAAATAGCTCTCTTCATTAAAAAAAGGTTCACTACTTGAACTATGCATCCACTTTCCTAAAAACACTTTACAAAAGTTTGTTCTGTTCACTACTCTTTTCCTTTTGCTATGTGATTTCAGTACATTAACCATTTTGTCTAATGTACGCATCCTATTCAAAATTAAAATGAATAGTTTCCTTTTTAATTCTAATGCCTTTGCTGCAATGGCTTCAATTTCTTTTTTTCTCTTATAAAACTTAGCCTTTTGCTTATATTTCTTCACATCCTTTATCAAATTGGACATAACTCTTCTCTGAAACATTTTTCTACGTATCTCTTTAAACGCTGTTTTTCTGTTTATGTAAATCTTTTCAGTTGCAGAAGGTATATTTGCATTAACTGAATTCTCAATTTTTTCCTGTCCTTTTCTTTTCAAAACATTCTTTCCAGTACAGACATTTTGTACATTTTTCCTTTTTTTGAATATGTTTTTTAGAAATTGTTTTGTCTGCTTACCAGAAGATTTTTTCTTTTTCCCAACATGAGCATCTTCTACTAACTTTGGTCCTCCAGTTGTCTTCAAATGTAGGTTTTTTTTGTGGTTTTTTTTAACTCTGGATTTTGTAGGCATCTTAAATTTTGTTCACTGCTCTTCAGCAATACCTGAAAAAAACTAAAAAAAAAATCCTTTATTTTATTTAAATATATTACTACATTTCTTTTCACAATAGTCACAAAACGTAATTTCTTTGCCAATTTGAAAACACACTTATTACTCTTTTTTTTGGCAAGTGATAATCACTTTTACAGACTGACACATTATAAATCCACTTTTCAGATTTTTTTAAAAGCACATGTCCAAACTGCTTTTTCAGACCACCACCATGTGTAACCTGGGTGACTGCCTACACTCCAGCAAGGGCAATCAGCCTTAGTGATGCTGAATGTATTTGCATTACTGACTGAAACCTCAAACCCCACTCACTTGTAAATACTGTGCATGATTCCACATGGTAAGCAGTTGGGTGTGTGCTAAGAGTCTGCTTCTGCACCAAAAAATGGCTCCCCCATTTTCCTACTAATGCAAATGTAAAATTACCAGAGTAGTACACAATAAATCTCTGCCTGTTATTCCTATTTGCACACAGAGTCATGTTTTCACATTAGTAACAAAACGAAATTTCTTTCCCACTTTGAAAGCACACTTACTGCTCTTTTTTTTGGCAAGTGATAATCACTTTTACAGACTGACACATTATGAATCCACTTTTCAGATTTTTTAAAAAGCACATGTCCAGACTGCTTTTTCAGACCACCACCATGTGTATCCTGGGTGACTGCCTACATACCAGCAAGGGCAACCAGCCTTAGTGATGCTGAATGTATTTGCATTACAGACTGAAACCTCAAACCCCACTCGCTTGTAAATACTGTGCATGATTCCACATGGAAAGCAGCTGGGTGTGTGCTAAGAGTCTGCTTCTGCACCAAAAAATGGCTCCCCCTTTTTCCTACTTATGCAACTGTGAAATCACCAGAGCAAAACGCAATAAATCTCTGCCTGTAATTCCTATTTGCACACAGAGTCATGTTTTCACATTAGTCACAAAACGAAATTTCTTTGCCAATTTGAAAGCACACTTACTGCTCTTTTTTTTTGGCAAGTGATAATCACTTTTACAGACTGACACATTATGAATCCACTTTTCAGATTTTTTAAAAAGCCCATGTCCAGACTGCTTTTTCAGACCACCGCCATGTGTATCCTGGGTGACTGCCTACATACCAGCAAGGGCAACCAGCCTTAGTGATGCTGAATGTATTTGCATTACAGACTGAAACCTCAAACCCCACTCGCTTGTAAATACTGTGCATGATTATACATGGAAAGCAGCTGGGTGTGTGCTAAGAGTCTGCTTCTGCACCAAAAAATGGCTCCCCCTTTTTCCTACTAATGCAACTGTGAAATCACCAGAGCAAAACGCAATAAATCTCTGCCTGTAATTCCTATTTGCACACAGAGTCATGTTTTCACATTAGTCACAAAACGAAATTTCTTTGCCAATTTGAAAGCACACTTACTGCTCTTTTTTTTTGGCAAGTGATAATCACTTTTACAGACTGACACATTATGAATCCACTTTTCAGATTTTTTAAAAAGCCCATGTCCAGACTGCTTTTTCAGACCACCACCATGTGTATCCTGGGTGACTGCCTACATACCAGCAAGGGCAACCAGCCTTAGTGATGCTGAATGTATTTGCATTACAGACTGAAACCTCAAACCCCACTCGCTTGTAAATACTGTGCATGATTATACATGGAAAGCAGCCGGGTGTGTGCTAAGAGTCTGCTTCTGCACCAAAAAATGGCTCCCCCTTTTTCCTACTAATGCAACTGTGAAATCACCAGAGCAAAACGCAATAAATCTCTGCCTGTAATTCCTATTTGCACACAGAGTCATGTTTTCACATTAGTCACAAAACGAAATTTCTTTGCCAATTTGAAAGCACACTTACTGCTCTTTTTTTTTGGCAAGTGATAATCACTTTTACAGACTGACACATTATGAATCCACTTTTCAGATTTTTTAAAAAGCACATGTCCAGACTGCTTTTTCAGACCACCACCATGTGTATCCTGGGTGACTGCCTACATACCAGCAAGGGCAACCAGCCTTAGTGATGCTGAATGTATTTGCATTACAGACTGAAACCTCAAACCCCACTCGCTTGTAAATACTGTGCATGATTCCACATGGAAAGCAGCTGGGTGTGTGCTAAGAGTCTGCTTCTGCACCAAAAAATGGCTCCCCCTTTTTCCTACTAATGCAACTGTGAAATCACCAGAGCAAAACGCAATAAATCTCTGCCTGTAATTCCTATTTGCACACAGAGTCATGTTTTCACATTAGTCACAAAACGAAATTTCTTTGCCAATTTGAAAGCACACTTACTGCTCTTTTTTTTTGGCAAGTGATAATCACTTTTACAGACTGACACATTATGAATCCACTTTTCAGATTTTTTAAAAAGCCCATGTCCAGACTGCTTTTTCAGACCACCACCATGTGTATCCTGGGTGACTGCCTACATACCAGCAAGGGCAACCAGCCTTAGTGATGCTGAATGTATTTGCATTACAGACTGAAACCTCAAACCCCACTCGCTTGTAAATACTGTGCATGATTATACATGGAAAGCAGCTGGGTGTGTGCTAAGAGTCTGCTTCTGCACCAAAAAATGGCTCCCCCTTTTTCCTACTAATGCAACTGTGAAATCACCAGAGCAAAACGCAATAAATCTCTGCCTGTAATTCCTATTTGCACACAGAGTCATGTTTTCACATTAGTCACAAAACGAAATTTCTTTGCCAATTTCAAAGCACACTTACTGCTCTTTTTTTTTGGCAAGTGATAATCACTTTTACAGACTGACACATTATGAATCCACTTTTCAGATTTTTTAAAAAGCCCATGTCCAGACTGCTTTTTCAGACCACCACCATGTGTATCCTGGGTGACTGCCTACATACCAGCAAGGGCAACCAGCCTTAGTGATGCTGAATGTATTTGCATTACAGACTGAAACCTCAAACCCCACTCGCTTGTAAATACTGTGCATGATTCCACATGGAAAGCAGCTGGGTGTGTGCTAAGAGTCTGCTTCTGCACCAAAAAATGGCTCCCCCTTTTTCCTACTAATGCAACTGTGAAATCACCAGAGCAAAACGCAATAAATCTCTGCCTGTAATTCCTATTTGCACACAGAGTCATGTTTTCACATTAGTCACAAAACGAAATTTCTTTGCCAATTTGAAAGCACACTTACTGCTCTTTTTTTTTGGCAAGTGATAATCACTTTTACAGACTGACACATTATGAATCCACTTTTCAGATTTTTTAAAAAGCCCATGTCCAGACTGCTTTTTCAGACCACCACCATGTGTATCCTGGGTGACTGCCTACATACCAGCAAGGGCAACCAGCCTTAGTGATGCTGAATGTATTTGCATTACAGACTGAAACCTCAAACCCCACTCGCTTGTAAATACTGTGCATGATTATACATGGAAAGCAGCTGGGTGTGTGCTAAGAGTCTGCTTCTGCACCAAAAAATGGCTCCCCCTTTTTCCTACTAATGCAACTGTGAAATCACCAGAGCAAAACGCAATAAATCTCTGCCTGTAATTCCTATTTGCACACAGAGTCATGTTTTCACATTAGTCACAAAACGAAATTTCTTTGCCAATTTGAAAGCACACTTACTGCTCTTTTTTTTGGCAAGTGATAATCACTTTTACAGACTGACACATTATGAATCCACTTTTCAGATTTTTTAAAAAGCCCATGTCCAGACTGCTTTTTCAGACCACCACCATGTGTATCCTGGGTGACTGCCTACATACCAGCAAGGGCAACCAGCCTTAGTGATGCTGAATGTATTTGCATTACAGACTGAAACCTCAAACCCCACTTGCTTGTAAATACTGTGCATGATTATACATGGAAAGCAGCTGGGTGTGTGCTAAGAGTCTGCTTCTGCACCAAAAAATGGCTCCCTCTTTTTCCTACTAATGCAACTGTGAAATCACCAGAGCAAAACGCAATAAATCTCTGCCTGTAATTCCTATTTGCACACAGAGTCATGTTTTCACATTGTCACAAAACGAAATTTCTTTGCCAATTTGAAAGCACACTTACTGCTCTTTTTTTTTGGCAAGTGATAATCACTTTTACAGACTGACACATTATGAATCCACTTTTCAGATTTTTTAAAAAGCACATGTCCAGACTGCTTTTTCAGACCACCACCATGTGTATCCTGGGTGACTGCCTACATACCAGCAAGGGCAACCAGCCTTAGTGATGCTGAATGTATTTGCATTACAGACTGAAACCTCAAACCCCACTCGCTTGTAAATACTGTGCATGATTCCACATGGAAAGCAGCTGGGTGTGTGCTAAGAGTCTGCTTCTGCACCAAAAAATGGCTCCCCCTTTTTCCTACTAATGCAACTGTGAAATCACCAGAGCAAAACGCAATAAATCTCTGCCTGTAATTCCTATTTGCACACAGAGTCATGTTTTCACATTAGTCACAAAACGAAATTTCTTTGCCAATTTGAAAGCACACTTACTGCTCTTTTTTTTTGGCAAGTGATAATCACTTTTACAGACTGACACATTATGAATCCACTTTTCAGATTTTTTAAAAAGCCCATGTCCAGACTGCTTTTTCAGACCACCACCATGTGTATCCTGGGTGACTGCCTACATACCAGCAAGGGCAACCAGCCTTAGTGATGCTGAATGTATTTGCATTACAGACTGAAACCTCAAACCCCACTCGCTTGTAAATACTGTGCATGATTATACATGGAAAGCAGCTGGGTGTGTGCTAAGAGTCTGCTTCTGCACCAAAAAATGGCTCCCCCTTTTTCCTACTAATGCAACTGTGAAATCACCAGAGCAAAACGCAATAAATCTCTGCCTGTAATTCCTATTTGCACACAGAGTCATGTTTTCACATTAGTCACAAAACGAAATTTCTTTGCCAATTTGAAAGCACACTTACTGCTCTTTTTTTTTGGCAAGTGATAATCACTTTTACAGACTGACACATTATGAATCCACTTTTCAGATTTTTTAAAAAGCCCATGTCCAGACTGCTTTTTCAGACCACCACCATGTGTATCCTGGGTGACTGCCTACATACCAGCAAGGGCAACCAGCCTTAGTGATGCTGAATGTATTTGCATTACAGACTGAAACCTCAAACCCCACTCGCTTGTAAATACTGTGCATGATTATACATGGAAAGCAGCTGGGTGTGTGCTAAGAGTCTGCTTCTGCACCAAAAAATGGCTCCCCCTTTTTCCTACTAATGCAACTGTGAAATCACCAGAGCAAAACGCAATAAATCTCTGCCTGTAATTCCTATTTGCACACAGAGTCATGTTTTCACATTAGTCACAAAACGAAATTTCTTTCCCAATTTGAAAGCACACTTACTGCTCTTTTTTTTTGGCAAGTGATAATCACTTTTACAGACTGACACATTATGAATCCACTTTTCAGATTTTTTAAAAAGCCCATGTCCAGACTGCTTTTTCAGACCACCACCATGTGTAACCTGGGTGACTGCCTACATACCAGCAAGGGCAACCAGCCTTAGTGATGCTGAATGTATTTGCATTACAGACTGAAACCTCAAACCCCACTCGCTTGTAAATACTGTGCATGATTCTACATGGAAAGCAGCTGGGTGTGTGCTAAGAGTCTGCTTCTGCACCAAAAAATCGCTCCCCCTTTTTCCTACTAATGCAAATATAAAATTACCAGAGTTGTACACAATAAATCTCTGCCTATATTTCCCAACATGTGTAACCTGGGTGACTGCCTATATTCCAGCAAGGGCAACCAGCCTTAGTGATGCTGAATGTATTTGCATTACTGAGTCCAACCTCAAACCCTTAAACTATTCTTTTTTTATACCAATACACCTTAATTTATCGTGAAAACATAGTCCATATTATTTTACATGTTCCTCACATTTAAATTTCTCCCAAAACAGAAAATAATAAACACAACTTCAACAAAAAGAATTACATTTCTATTATTCATTTCTTAATTTACCATATACATCTCCTCTCAAACTCTAAACTCACCTTTAAAATTAGTTAGTTGTGAAAGAAATGTGGCACTCAAACAGCAGATTATCAGAGCCAGGATCTCTGTTCTCCACACCTCTCTCCTCTCAGCAGAACCAGATAATGGCAAAGTTTCCCTCTATTTTTCCACACATATACATGTAAGTTTCAAATCTCAGTGCTTCCCCCTTTTTTTCAAATGTAATCACACATTTCTATTGGTTGAAAACCAACCCTTTCCCAAAAGTACCCTTCCCCCAACTTGACTTCTGCCTAGTACCCTTCCCCCAACTTGACTTCTGCCTGCTACCATAGCAACAGGTCATGGAACACTGCTGTGTAGAGTTAGGTCAGAAGTTCGCCAAACAATGTTTCAATTCCACAGAGCAAGAGTGCTTGACTTTTCAAACCTAACAGCAAATCCATAGTACTGTTCTTTGGTAACACATTTTTCTGTACCAATACAAAACATGCTTCTATAAATTTACACATACAGCCTAGTTTTTAGTGTAGAATGGTATGAAACAGCCAATCAGTTCTTTTTTTTTATAAAAAAATATGTATGCCTCCATTTCCAAACTGTCTTTCATTTCTTTTTACCATTCTACTGAATTACACCTCCTGAGTGCATCCAGATCTCCTTTGAAGATGTTCACAGTGTGGATTGTAGGACACAGCTATGTCTTCTGGAGTGAAAAGTTTGCAGAGAAAACAGGTATGGTGAGAGACCTTGCTTTGCCAAATGTAGACATTAAATGGATTGGTCAGAGAGGGTTAAAGTGGCACCAATTGATGCCATTGGTGAAATCCTTCATGCAAATCCAACACCCTGACCTCATAATAGTGCACTGTGGTGGCAATGACCTAGGCACTTTGACTGGGGTAGGTCTGGAAATGCTTATGAAGGACACCTTTGCACAACTGTTTTCACTTTTCCCTAAAACTGCCTTTGTGTTTTCCAACATATGCCAAAGGCAAAAATGGAACTGGTCCAATCATTTCTGTCCGCAGATTGACAAAGCAAGAAAGCACGTCAACAAATCTGTTTCTGCTTTCCTCCGTGACTATGGTATGGGTTCCATTTACCACAACAACTTGCGTTACGACATGCAAGACATTTATAGAGGAGATGGTGTGCACTTCAATGATGAAGGGAACAGAGTCTTCCTCTTGAACCTTAGACTCTGCATCGGTACTTACTTGTAGGTACCACTAAAAAATAACTTCATAAACACAACGGCTCTTTTTAGAGCCCCCTAATATCTAAACTCTTAAATCTGCATTTCATTTCTTTTATTTTATTTTTTTGTTACCGTACGCTTACCGTACGCGTACCCCGTGATTTTTTTTAAAATCAATAAATGTTTTCTTTGTACTTTTCTGTCCTTCTTTGACCCCCTCACAAATGTAAGGGGGTCTGTAACTCTCCTCCTTGCCCCCTTTTCTTGTTATCACTCTTTTTTTTCTGAGTGAAACACACGAAATGGCGGCCGCCGCTTCCTGGTTTCGGCCGATTCGAATGTTTACTAAGATCTAAGAGCCAATCAGAATCGCGCTCGCGCACGCCACCGTACGCGTACGGTAAGCGTACCGTAAGCGTACCGTAAGCTGGCTCAGATATATATATTGATTTAAAGGCTATTTTCTCAGAATCTACTGAACAGATTTACACCAAACCTACAAAAGGCACTTCCTTGACCTGAGGACTACCTCTCTGCCAAATTTCTAGTAATTCTGTTCAGCCGTTCGGGCTGTAGCCCTGTCTAAAGGTCCTATGGAAAAATGCATGGGAAAAACGCGTTTTGGGACCCCCCTTTTATCTCAGCCCCCGCTTGACGAATCCCCCCGAGACTTTCAGGGTAGGAGCGGAGCGTAGCGCCCCACCTATTTTGAGAAATTCGCGAGGATTCGTCGACCGGCGCCAAAGTTATTCAAAATAGAATGTTGCGGATTTCCTATGGAAACGTGGTCCTAACTATAACTACCTACTGGCGACCGCCAGTAGGTAATATATATATACACACATATATATATATATATATATATATATATATATATATATATATATATATATATATATATATATATATATATATATATATTGCATTGAAGTTCTCCCCAATATCCTAGGAAGAAAGACGAGCCACTCCGTAGTCTGCAGGAAGGTGTAAAGTTTATTCACACCAGACGACGCGTTTCGGCTGACAAGCAGCCTTGGTCACATGACCTCGCTCCTGAACCAGGAAGTACATATCAGAATTGGTTCCGAGCACGTCGCAGCGTGCACAAACAAAAGTGAAAACAGACTTGATCTCAAAAGGTATTCAATCTTTCTTATAAAACAATAACAATCATAATTGAAAACACATTTCATTCAATGTATTTGATGCTTCCACTTTTGTATCCCATATCAAACGACCAAGTTGCAAAAATTGTGAACATTATTACATTTTGATTGATTCTTAGGTTGTTCGTGACAGTCAATATTCAGTTTACACATATTAGTTGTTGATACATAGAATTACGTCAAAAATCCTGCAGCTGGGTGATATAGTCTAGTAAGATCAGTCGCAGGTAGAAAGAGTTCAAAAGGTTGTGGTCACATATATCTATGTCCAAAAATCAATGTAAATATAAAGCTACTGGTAAAGTACCAGGGATTGCTTCAACCTAATATTTATGGAGAAGGCCACAACTGGAAATAAGTGCATACAAATGTAGGTATAGTACCCCAAATCTCTACACGAGTCCCATTAAGTGAATAATGTGCGCATACCAAAGACTTAGCCAGTACATTCTATCGGTGACTATTGTTGATGAATTCATCTATTCATAGGCCCCAAGCTGCAGAAATGAAAAAAAGAAGGGATAATAAATCGTTAGTGTATGTTCATGTTAAGGACAAACTGTCACTAAGCAACCCATGTTTGCATCAGGTCATGGGGTACAAACAGAAAGCGTAATATTTCAATTGAGATCAAAGACACAGAATCAATAACCAAAAAAAGGTAAACAGTCATTAAAATTTCAGATTTTAAAACTGGTTACAATTGCAGCGAGGGAAACAGAAGAAAAAAAGGGGGGGGGAAAGAGGGGGAGGGAGGGGGGGATGAAACTTTCCCTCAAGCCTCTTTCAGCAAACAGCAATACAATAATATTTACAAATGTGAATACATTTCCTCATCATTATTAAGACCAATTGGAAAAAGACTGCCTGTTTGTAAAATAAAACGGGATTCGAGTCGCCTCAGTGATTGTACTCTATTCCAACCTCTAGGGTGTTTGGGCACACTGTCTAGTGCAAAGAACTATAACTCAGATCTTGATTCGTTATGGCCCGCCAGTGCTCCAAGATTCGTTTTTTTACTGGGAATGTAGTGGACCCTACATACCATTTGGGGCAGGGGCATGTAATGGCATACACTACATGGTCAGTGTTGCAGTGGATCAATTTCGGGATCCTCCACAATTTGCCTGTTTTTTGTAGTACAACCTCTTTCATATCTTCAGAGTGGCTGCAAGCTTTACATTTCCTGCACCGCTTAAATCCCTTCCCCTGTTC
This sequence comes from Triturus cristatus, assembly GCF_964204655.1. NCBI lineage: Eukaryota > Metazoa > Chordata > Amphibia > Caudata > Salamandridae > Triturus > Triturus cristatus. The sequence continues at coordinate 502,538,543 of NC_140592.1, read as the reverse complement.
CAGCCAAGTTCCTTTTCTGGGGTTCAGATGGCTATTTACCAACATGTCTTTCAGGGATGGACTTTTTCTAAAGGAAAAAGAAGGGCAAGATCCAATTTTGACTGATAGCATACTATCCTGTGTCAGAATGTCCCACCTGTTTTTCAGAATATTCTTCAACTGATTAGTTTGTGAAGAAAAGGTGGTTACAAATCTGATAGGTGCCAAATCAGTTGGGGCGTTTGTTGGTTTAGTAGATGCTTTAAAAAGGGCCTCAGTTCTACTGATATTGTCTACTTTTTTTGTACCTTTCATGAGCATTTTACCAGTGTAGCCCCTCTCCCTCAGTCTGTTTATCATCATTCCTTTGGTGTTTAGATATTCTTTCTCAGTACTACAATTTCGTTTTGCTCTGAGGAAATCCCCATAGGGTAAACTCCACCTAAAGCTTGGCAGGTGGCAGCTGGTAGCACGTAAAATGCTATTTCCAGAAGTTTCTTTTCTGAAGAGAGTGGTTGTCAAGATATTGTTGCTGACCATGAGTTTAATGTCCAAAAAGTTTACGGTATGTTGGCTGTGCACCATCGTAAATCTTAGATTCATACTGTTCTCATTGAGAGTGTCGTAAAAGGTAAACAGTTCACTCTCACACCCTTCCCAAATAAAAAAGATATCGTCTATGTACCGTAGCCATAGATTAATCTTTTGGGTCCATTTGTCCATATCTTCATTCCAGAGCACTTGCTTCTCCCACCAGCCCACGGTAAGATTCGCATAGCTGGGAGCGAAGCAAGTGCCCATAGAAGTACCCTGTGTTTGTTTGTACATATGTATATATATTATCTACTGGCGGTCGCCAGTAGATAGTTATAGTTAGGACCGTGTTTCCATAGGAAATCCGCAACATTCTATTTGGAATAACTTTGGCGCCGATTGACGAATCCTCGCGAAATTTTCAAAATAGGTGGGGCGCTCCGCTCCGCTCCTTCCCTGAAAGTCTCGGGGGGATTTGTCAAGCGGGGGCTGAGAAAAAGGGGGGTCCCAAAACGCGTTTTCCCCATGCATTTTTCCATAGGACCTTTAGTCCAAGCTACAGCCCGAACGGCTGACCAGAATTACTTGAAATTTGGCAGAGAGGTAGTCCTCAGTTCAGGGATGTGCCTTTTGCAGGTCTGGTGTAAATCTGTTCATTAGTTCCTGAGAAAATTGCAGTTAAAAGCATATATATATCTATAGGCGCGCACCATGCGCGTACGGTAAGCATACCGTACGCGCACGGTGACGTGCGCGAGCACAATTCTGATTGGTTGTTAGATGTCAGTAAACATTCGAATCGGTCGAAATCAGGAAGTGTCGGCCGCCATTTTGTCTCTCGCAGTCTGAGGCAATGAAAAGCAAAGGGGGAAAACGTGAGAAGGGAGCAGGATGGACAGGTCCTGACCCCCTAGCCTTTGTCAGGGGGTCACTGAACGACCCCCAAGGGTAAAAAAATAAATATTTTTTATTGCGAAAAATCGTGGGGTGCGCGCACTGTACATGCACGGCACGAACAACGCATCGTGGACGCTGGGTGCGCGAAGCGCACCAAGCGCCCACAGCGCGTGCACGGTGCTCGAAGCGCACCGTGCGCATACGGTACGCGCACGGTGAAAAAACTTTAAGGAAAAAAAAAATACATAACTTAGCATTTAAAAAACCGTACAAATTCACTGAAAAAACCATAGGTTTCACACACGTTAGAGTTAGGAATTAGCATTTAAAAAACCTTGCAAATTCACTTCAAAAACCATAGGTTTCACACATGTTATAGTTAGCTGGACATTTCACTCGTGAAAAACCATTGAAATTCCCCCGTTATAGTTAGTGCAGATATTACATCACTGATGACATATGTGTCTTTCTGAAAAAAAAATATTTGTAATATATGTATAGCTAAAAATTAATGGAAGAAGACATGGGTAAATAAGTGTCTAAATACAGTGATGTAATATCTGACATCATCAGCAGAGGATTGCGGTCGCGTGAGTTATAGTTGCCTGCACTAACTATAACGGGGGAATTTCAATGGTTTTTCACGAGTGAAATGTCCAGCTAACTATAACATGTGTGAAACCTATGGTTTTTTAAGTGAATATATATATATATATATTACCTATTGGCAGTCGCTAGTAGGTAGTTATAGTTAGGACCTATTTTCCATAGGAAATCCGCAACATTCTATTCCCAATAAGTCTGGCGCCGGTTGACGAATCTTCGCAAAATTTTCCAAACTTTTAGCGAGCTCAGGTCCGCTCCTATCCTGAAAGTTTCATGGTGATTCGTCAAGCGGGGGCTGAGAAAAAAGGGGGGTCCCAAAACGCTTTTTCCCCATGCAATTTCCCATAGGACATGTTGACGCAGCTACAGCCCGAACTGCTAACCGGAATTACACCAAATTTGGCAGAAAGGTAGACCTTGGTGCAGAGTCGTGCCTTTTGCTTAAATGGTGTAAATCCGTTCAGTAGTTCCTGAGAAAATCAAAAGTAAAATCACATATATATCTGGGCGGAGCCTAACCACACATCTCATCGTGAGATCTGATTGGCTGTCAGCACTTCATCCAAGAAGTGTTGGCAGCCATCTTGGGACCAATATACATGATAGCACCTCATTAAAAGCATTGCAGTTAATAAAAGGTTTTAAGACTTTAGTTACATTCTAAATCATTTGTTGATGGTACCATACTCATTTTAGGAATTGTGGTATGTTCTAAGGTGATTTTACCATGTGAAAAAGCCTTCTGCTGGGATATCATGAATCATGTTTGAGAGAAAACTATTTTCACATGCTTTTCCCACAGAGGTTTGGAAGGTGATCTATAAGCTAAACTGAGAGCATATTTTCTGTAAATTCACATTATCTTTCTTAGTCATGTGAGAATGAAGTCTGACATTCTCAGTAAAACATGTACATCCAACAAGGGCAGAGACTGTCAGTTGATTCCTTTGTGTTCTACTGCAGCTTCCCAGAGTGTTCCAAAGAACAACTAGAGCGCTAACACTCCTACTTATGATAAACGTATGGCACACCTGAAGCCATCTTGATTGGAATAAAGTGGTAACTCTTAAAGCATTTAATTTAAAAAGGAACGAAATGAGGGAGTTCATTTTGCCATAGAATGTATGATTAGTGCTGCAGAAAGAAAAATGAGGGCACATTTTGAGAGACTTCTCAAATCCTCTTCTATTTCATTAAAGAAATCTGACATGCAGACTGAAACATGCACTTTCAATACCAGCAGCAGACTTCCCTGGTGAGCAGTAGCTTTACTACAGTGATCTAATGAGCAACTAGCGTGCTAACATTCTGAATTTATGGCAAATGTGTGACACATCTGAACGCCTTCTTCATTGAATCAAAGTAAAAAACTGACAGTATGCCTACTGAGGAGACTGTAGTAAATGAGGAAATTAGGAAACTTCATAACAAGTCTCCCAAGATGGCCACCAGAGACAAAAGAGCCCAAATGTAGCACAAATATCACCGAGATGTAGCCCAAGTATAGCCCAATGACAGAAATCCCAGAGTGTTTTAAAGAACAACTAGAGCGCTAACAGTCTTACTTATGACAAAAGTATGGCACACCTGAAGCCATCTTGATTGGAATAAAGTGGTAACACTTAAAACATTTAATTTGCAAAGGAACAAAATGAGGGGGTTCATTTTGCCATAGAAATTATGATTAGTGCTGCAGAAAGAAAAATTAGGGCACATTTTGACTTCTCAAATCCTCTTCTATTTCATTAAAGAATTCTGACATGCAGACTGAAACATGCACTTTGAATACCAGCAGCAGACTTCCCTGGTGAGCAGTAGCTTTACTACAGTGATCTAATGAGGAACTAGAGTGCTACCATTCAGAATTTGTGGCAAATGTGTCACATCTGAATGCCTTCTTGATGGAACCAAAGTAAACAAGCATTGAAAATGCAATAGGTCTCACCCTCGTTTAAGTTAAAGCAATTCTGTTTGTAATTAGGTGGCTTTGTAGCTTTGCTTTTATTAGTGTTTTTCAAAATTTCATGTACATAACATGCATATATGTATATGTATGCATGCATTTATATTTGTATTTATATAGATATGCAGATTATATATATGTTTATATATGTATGTATATATATATTCAGTGAAAAAACCATAGGTTTCACACATGTTATAGTTAGCTGGACATTTTACTCGTAAAAAACCAATGAAATTGCCCCGTTATAGTTAGTTCAGCTAACTATAACTCGCGCGCCCGCAATGCACTGCTGATGACGTCACATATTACATCACTCATGACATGGTCAGTGACATCACTCATGACATCACTGATGACATCTCAAATGACATCACTGATGACCTCACTGATGACATCATCCAGTGAATGTGTGTTTTTCTGAAAATTAAATATGTTTTATATATGTATATCTCAAGGTCAATGGAAGAATAAATGGGTATATAAGTGTCTAAATGGATGCTTTGTTTTTGAAAAATTTATTGTGTAACTGACTGATTAAGTGTATCATAGTGAATACATGGCTTACTGTGTAATGTTTAAATATGAAAATATCTGTATCAGTCTCTCACTTTGTGTATAAGTGGTTGCATGGGTTGGTGAGTAGCTACATGGGTGTCTATATAGGTTATTAGTTGTTTTTTGAGTATCAGTCTGAGTGTCTGTATGGTTCGGTGGGGGGTATTATGTAGTGCATAGGTGCATGAATGAATGATTCACTCTTTGTGTGTGTTGAACACAGCATGTGTGCAGGACTGTATGGGTGGATGAGTGTGTGTATGGGTGTGTTAGTGAGTGAATGACTGTCTCAATAGTGTCTTTATGAGTAACTACATATGTTTAAAACTAGTATATGTGACTATTGGTGTATATATGTGAGTATATGTGAGAGATTGAAAGAGTTCCTGTATGAATAAGTATGTGTTTCTATAAGTGATTGTTTAAAAGAATAAGTATGTGTAAGTTTCTGTAGAAGTAAGTGTGGTGGTGTGTGTATAACTGTATATGCTAGTAAATGTATGTTTGTTTCTTTATTAGCATGAGTGACTATGTGTGTGAGTAACTCTGTGGATGAGTGGCATTGTGTAACAGGATGTATAGGTGTATGAGTACATATGATGAGTGAGTACATGTATGAGTGACTGTATTGGACTGTTGGTGAATGAGTGGATGTTTATGTGGATCTTAGAATTACTGAATAGGTTGTTGTAACTGGTATTGGTATGTCCATTGTTTTGAAAATTTTAGTCTCTATTTTTGAATGTGTGTATCAAAGGTTATATTAGGGTGAGAGGAGGTCTGCCACTCTATCACAAGGATGATGTCATCAGGGAGGTCATCAGTGATGTCATTTGAGATGTCATCAGTGATGTCATGAGTGATGTCACTGACCATGTCATGAGTGATGTAATATGTGACGTCATCAGCAGTGCATTGCGGGCGCGCGAGTTATAGTTAGCTGAACTAACTATAACGGGGCAATTTCATTGGTTTTTTACGAGTAAAATGTCCAGCTAACTATAACATGTGTGAAACCTATGGTTTTTTCACTGAATTTCTAAGGTTTTTTAAATGCTAATTCCTAACTATAACGTGTGTGAAACCCATGGTTTTTTCAGTGAATTTGTACGGTTTTTTAAATGCTAATTCCTAACTATAACGTGTTTGAAACCCATGGTTTTTTCAGTGAATTTGCAAGGTTTTTAAAATGCTAATTTTTTTTTTATTCTTCAATTTTTTCTAACATATTTTTAATTTAATTTTCTTACCTTTTATAAAGACTATGCTTAAATTTTTAAAATTCTTTAATATGTTTTTTTATATATTTTTTAAAATAAACGTAAAATTTATTTCCAGTTTTTTTTTTTTTTTTTTTTTTTTTAGTACGCGTACCGTAAGCTCACGGTAAGCGTACGGTTTACGCAACGTCCGTAATCTTTCTACGCTGCTTGCGTATAGTTACGCACTTTGCGTAGCCGCGCGTACTGCGCGTGGGACGCGTGCGCGCTTACGCCACGCGCGCACGTTACGCGGAAGTGTCGGGGAGTGACTGTTATGCGCATGCGCGCAAGCGCGTGTCTTTTTTACGCGCATGCGTACTTTTTGCCATAAGCGTACCGTAAGCGTACCGTAAGCGTACGGTAGGTCATGTGATCATGAAACACAACTTTTGATTGGTTGAAACTACTTTCAGTTCTAGAACTCTCCTACACCACACCCATTCCCCTCATTTCTGCTTGTGATCCCTTGGGAGAAGGAGCTGGTTTGTCTTTGGGATACGATGGCAGAACAGCAGAGCCCTTCTGAGAGTGAGGCTAGCACCAGCAGCACTGTCTTGAGGCAGAGAGCGAGGAAACAAAAGCCTTCTTATGTTTGGGATTATTTTACTTTTCCTGAAGGCCAGCAAAAGGTGAATGCACCCTTAGTTACTTGCAGGCTGTGTCAGCGTGTACTTTCTAGAGGTAATCCTGACAGGAAGTATTCCTTTGGGAATCACACCATGAAGAGACACCTCCAGGATGTACACAGAAGGACACATGGTCATCTTTTTGGAGGTAACTCTTCAGAAAGACGAGCCAGTACATCCACAGCAGCTCAGCCTGGACCATCATCTGCAGGGCTGACTCCTTCTTCTGCAGGTCAGGTGAGCCCTTCATCTGTGGGGGGAGAATCTCCTTTTGCTGGCCCTCTGGAAATTAACCCTCGGTTTGCGAGGGTTGAAGTACGGTGCGCCACTTGTCACGATCTAATTACTTATAGGGAGACCAGTGTTTCCCTGGTGAACAGTAAAATAGATCAGCACAGTTGTCGTACCGTCTAATATTCCCAATCTTTCTTTCCTCTGTCCCTGCATGAACACAACGGTTCTTTTAAGAGCCAACCTTATCTTTCATCTTTTTTTTACATATGTTTTTAAAAACTTTTTTTTATTTTTTTTTACCGTACGCGTACTTTTTTTTTTTTTTTAAAAAAACACTAAAAATCATTTATGACATTACATTGACCTTGAGAGACTACAATTATTATTATTGACTTACCATACTCACTGAAAAAATATTTATTCATTTCTTTTTTTAAAAAATAGTTTTAAAAATGTTTGTAGTTTTCGTAAATTTTCTATATCTATCTGGAAAAAAAGGAAAAAGTATTAATATTTTAAAAACTTTTTATAATACAGTACACATATTTACATTTTTTCCCCAAAAATATTTTTGCCTTATTTTTGCTGTTTTCAGAATATATTGCATTTCACTATAAATTGTGAAAGCAATTGCATTCATCATTTTACAGCGGGCAAAAAAAAATACCAATCACAAAGATTGTATTAAAAAAGCCCTGATTCTTTTTTTACTTAAACTTAACATTATAGAAATGCATAATATTGTAAAAAAATATCATCTAATACCAATACTTATTCCTTTAAAATACCGTCTGATATGTTTGTTTCAGAAGTATAATCACAATATTATATCTCAAATAACTCCAAAAAACATCTGATTTCATTTTCTTTAGGCCAAATAGTAATTTTAAATTTTTGTTTGGATTAAATTACCAACGGTAATCCAATAAAATTCTAAAGTTTAATTTGTCCAGATCTCACAGATTCTCTGTAACATTTTGGTTCATGAAAATTTTTTGATTAATTTATTTAGTCCACAATAGAATTGGTTACTTTTCCACATGGCCAAATAGTAATTTTTTTAATCATTTTTGAAAAAATTTCCAATGGCAGTCCAATAACATTCCAAAATATAAAATGTGCAGAAGATACCGATAATCTCAAAATTATTGGTTTTTCAAAATTTCATTAAAAATTAAAAAAGTCCACATTACAATTGGTTATCTTTCCATTAGGCCAAATGATAATTTTAAAAAATTTTTTTTTACAAAATTGCAATGGTAATCCAGTAAAATGGTAAAATTGTTTTGTCCAGATCTTGCCAAGTCTCTCTAAAATTTAGGTTTCAGGAAGATTAGATATGAATTTGCTAAATCAAAAGGCAAACGTTGTTTGAAAATCAATTGAGAATCATTACACAGTGTCCAGCCTTTTTCACATTTAAGATAAACTGTGTAATGTCCAGAAGTAACAGTAGGTCCATCATGGAAAATTATTGCAACAGTTACAAAAGTTTTTCCTGAAATTGATAATTGCTGTCCTGTAAACTTCTTTATTAAAGTATCCAATTTTGAACCATCAGCTCTACATCGTTGCATCATTAAAATTACATACTGTCCGTATTCCTTTAAAATTAATGTTGAAAACATGTCAGAATTACACTCACCACATTTCATGCTATGATTAGCATCTTTAACTAATTTTGCAAAAGTGACTGTTTTACTCTCTGGCAATGTCAAATAAATAAACCTTTCATTATCAACAATAGAGCCACTTATATTATAACAATTATCACAACTATGTTCCCATTTATAAGAGAGACCAAAAAAAATGTCAATGGGAACTCCTTCTTCTTCCACTACCTGAAGAAAATACATCAAAAATTCATGTGCATCTTGCTGTTCATTTTGAGAAAACTGTGTTCGTCCTGAACATACATCTAAAAGTTTTCTAATGTCAGTAGCACTTTCTATTTGAGTTTTATCTTTACTCAGCTTTTGAAAAAGGAGACTCAGCTCTGAACAGAATCTTTTTCCCTGATTTACTATTATCTGCTCTTGCAAACTTTCCAGATAAAATGCAACATTCAGCACTACATTTGCGTAGCAGTTGACACCAGAGCTATTTTCAAAATGACATCCTACAACCTGTTCTTCATTTTCCTTTTTCTTTTTGCTTGCAATTACATCACTCCTCTTTTTTTTCCTCTTCTCTACATCTTCACTACAGATATTCTCATTTTTCCTTTTACGAGAAACTACACGTTTCTCCAACACAGGATACTGACCTAAATGAGGAGCATAGCTTCTTCTTAATCTATTATACTCCTTTACACAATTTGTATCAGCACTAACTTTTGATTCTTCAAAGTCTATCATGAATAAACCTGATAATGTTTTCACTCGTGACAAAGCAACATATGCCATACCTTCTTTGAACACAGTTGAACCAATGTTCACAAATGCACAATCTACAGTCAATCCTTGAGACTTGTGAATAGTTACAGCATATGCTAGAGAAAACGGAAACTGCTTCCTACGTACATATAAGTCTTTCACAAGCATAAAACGAACTGTACAACGACAAATATCTTTAACTTCATCTATCTGATCAAATTTTATTTTTAAACATTCAATTCCTTCTTTTTTCTGATAATTAATAAAACCCACAACTCTTCCCATCGCTCCATTAACTAAACCTTTCTCAACATCCAAATTTCTCCTTAAAAACACTCTACAGTTCATGCAAACATATAGATTTTTTTCTAATCCAGCTGTTTTGGAGATGTTCTTCTCTAGTGAGTCCAATTTATTTTTCAGTTTGCCTGTTACTGTGACAGTAATTCTTCCATCCTCAATTTTGTCCACTGCTTCCAATTTCCTGATCTCTTCCTTTTCCAATTTCAAAAGCTCCTCATTAAATATTGAGCATTCACGTAGAGTTGGCATTAAGCAGATGACACTTTTGTTTTCTGCAATATTCTTGTATATTTTCTCTGCAACTATTTCTTCCTTTGGAAATAAATTATGTAGCAGCCGACTCTGTAATGCTTTTTTGCCAACTTCTGTGAGTAGTCCAATTCTGATATCTTTCAGAATACTTCCATATTCTTCATCGTTTGCTTGCCTCATATTAGTTGTAAGTTCCTTGTACTCAAAGAAGGACCAAATATTTGTATTTCCGATGCTTCCCAATGACTTCTTCGTGTCTTCATGTGTCACAGTATTAAACACTGGTTGTCCTTTAACTGGAGTAAGTTGCAAAAGATCTCCAAAAACTATGACGTGTTTTCCACCAAATAACACGTCATAGTCTGTCTTCAAAATTTGCTGCATTCTTAAATGCACAAAGGCAAGCATTAAGTTTGATACCATGCTCACCTCATCAATAATGAGAACTTGCATCTTCTTCAATACTCGTGAAACTTCCAAGGATGCTTCTCCAGTTAGCTTGTTGAATTGTATTTTGTTCTCATGCTCCACTGGTAACATTAGCAAACGATGTAAGGTGATTCCTTTTATGTTATATGCTGCTAACCCAGTTGGAGCAGTAACCACACAAGACAAAGTAGAATCCGTTTTTTGCTTTAGGTAGCTTCTGATAACTTTAATTAGGAAACTTTTTCCAGTGCCAGCTTGTCCGCTTACATACATCCTGATTGGATGAAATGATGTGCATGAGCACTCTTTTTTTACATGTAGAAATCCGTGATCAATTTTGTTTTTGATCTCTTCATAAATTTGTTGCTGCTCTTGATTCAGTTGTCTTTCCAAATTTTCTAAGTCTATAAATTCTTCTTGAGCTTGATTCATAGCCGTTTCCACTTCATTCATGGCTATTGATGCTTCATTTTCAACGATTGGTTGTCCTAGGGGATCTTGACTGTGTGTTCCTGAACTTTGGCTGTCCTGAGAACTGTCTCTAGCTATTTCTGCTGCAATTGTAGTTTCCTGTTCAATTTCTTCATTTAACATTTGCAGATAAGTTGTGAATGTATTGCATTGTATGCTGTCTTTGCAAGCATTAAATGAATCCTCATAGCTTTGAAATTCTCCCAGTAGTTCATCCTCTGTACGCCATGGTTTAAACAACTGTAAAAGAGCCAAGTAGTAAAATTCTTTCTTGTCGGTAGTGTCGCAACTCAGCTTCCGGTGATTTATCAAACTTCCTTTGGTTTGCTTCACCAAACATCCTTCTTCACCAACAACTTTATATTTTCCATTATTAATGTCTTCTGCAGCTTTCCGTGAATAAATGTAGTTCTGCAACACTTCATAGAGACACATGTTCTCCAGATGATGACTTCTCTTGGGATAATATGTGTCCAACATGTTTGTTTTCAATATATCTGTACTTTCTGGGTCATTCTCGGCCAAATATTCAATTTCTCCAACAGATTTCAGTACCCGATTTCTCATTGCTGCAAGGCCTAAACTTGCCCAAATTATTCTTCTTGACTTCGAGTAGAGACTTGCAGAAGATAACCTATCTGAACATTCGTAGGATCCAATTTCTCGATGCGATAACATCTTCAAACTGAAACTGTACAGCTTCTTACTGACAGTCTTCTCGTGAGAAATCTCTTCCCACATTTCCTTCAATTCTGTTTTTTCTGATTTCGTAATGTAAGACGTTACATATCGTGCAACAGCAATGGAATTGTCAGCTACATACTGTATATCCATGTTAGCGTTCCACATGGATAAAATGACTGGGTTGTAGTCATTTATATTTTTTGATTCTTCTTTTCTTTTAAGGTTGTAGGTATTCTTAGGTGATTTTCTTGTGATAGTATGTCTCACAGCTGACATAAAACTGTTTACTCTTCCATTTGAAAGAACAGGTCTAGGAAATCCAAATCGACATTTAGAGTAGTATTTTTCTTTGCTCTTGTATTTCCGTCGACAGTATTTTCCACACCGATGACTTTGGAAACGTAAAACTTGCTCCTTTAACTTTTTCTCTTCTGTGCTTTTTGGTATAGCACATGTTGCATATTCTTCAATGTAAGATAACACTGCTTCATCAGTATCTGTTCCAAACTTTGGGGCATCCTTGATCCACAACAGCATATGAATATGAGGAGCACCTCTTGCCTGGTACTCTTTTCTCCAAAAGAAATCCACTACTTCTCCAAGGGGTGGATTTTTTTTATTGCAGATGAAGGACATCATAGCCTCAAATCTATGATTGAAATATCTGCAAACATTAACCGGATCCAATGAGCACAGTTCTCCTGCTGTCTTGTATTCGATGTTTTTAATGTTTGAATTGGCCTCTCGTAGAAAATCCAGTAAATCATCCCAAGCGTACTCGGCACAGCTTAGGGTAAGGAACCATGTTGGTGTTCCTAAATTGCGTAACATGCATTTTAGTTCACCATGGCGTCGGTACCAATATTCATTTGTCCCACGCTGACAAGCCATCAGATTGATCAGTTGTGTTTCCAAATGATCATCTCGGTGCTGCACTTTCTCCATAAAATCCTTAGCAGACACATTTTGTAAATGTACTCCACTTTTTAAAATGTGATTTACTGCATAAGACAGTGCAGACAAGTCGCTTTCAAATAAAAGATGGAACAAATAAGGAATACTTTGTCGAAATCTGGGATCTTCAGCATATAGTCTTGTAGTCCGATACTCTGAAGCTGGAATCTGTTCTGGACGTTCATCGTATCGTCCTCCTTTTCCCGTAGGAAACAGCTGGGGAAAACATCGAGCTTCCAAGCTCTCCTCCCATACACTCACGGGAGTTCCTTTTGCTTTCTTCATCTGAAAGAGATCAATATTGTCTCCCATAACTTCTTTCGAATGAAGAGGATGTATGCTAAAATGTTCATAAATTTCTTCTTCCTTTGTCTTGTCCACTTTTTCAATTTGTCCAGTTGGTGTTTCTGTGTCTTCTTGAAAATCTTCGTCTTCTTCTTCTTCTTCTATATAAATTGATTCATACCATTTGTTATTTTTTTTCAAATACAAATTTGCTCTTTGTACTTTCCGCACATCTACCAGCTCCTGCCAAATCTTCTTATTCTTTGTAGGTACACCATTAACCAGAATAATTAATGGTTCAGTTTCCAAAGTATCCGCATCAATAGTTTCCATATTTTTTTTCAAATCCAAGGGCAAATACACCACTCTACCTTTTAAACCTCTCAGTAAATCTGAAGGAGGTAATTTACCAGTTTTGGGCTCCATACGTACTATGGTCTGGAACGGATGAACACATTGAATGAGTATAGACTCATATGTATTTAATTCAGAAAGTTCAGCAGGAATAGCATCCAATTCTAAATTATTATGTACAGCTCTGGTCGGCATTCTATTTTCCTCTAACTTGTTGTAACAGTATTTACAAATACGCTGATCTTCACCCAATTCAAAACAATTTTCAAGAAATATATATGTGGCAAAATCCTTCCACTTATAAGTATCTTCATTTTCACTCTTTCTGTAGAGATCAACATTCCTAGTTTGTTTTCTATAATGAGTTCTGCGGCAACAAATACAAGTAACATTTGGTCTTTCATTAGAGACTATTGCAAATTTTGTTATGTGATCATTAAATGTCTTACTTACAGAAGGTTCTACATTCTCTTCCACTTCTTCCTCATTTACTGTGTCCTTCTCTGCACTGTTTTGTTCAGGACCAAAGTAACAAAACTGAATTTCATCAACAACCTTCTCTACATCTGATACCGTTCCTCGGAACAGAGCCCTATTCAATTCATTTAACTTTATTGCTGGACTTTTGGCAAAATACAACCGTCTCACAAACTTTCTCATTTCAGTATGATGAACAGCCAGCATCCTAAAATGATGGAAAACACTATTGCACACTTTTCTAGATAGACAAGCCAGAGAATGACCCTGCAAACCAGTATTCTCTCTCACTCTGCATGGATCCAGACTTTGAAGCACCTTAATCTTCTGTTTTACACTTTTTTTGCTATATTCTCTTAGAAACTCTCGAAATCTGTCAATAGATTCCTGACGCACAGTGCAAATACTACTACAATTCCAAGTGTACACTGGGGCTTTAGGACGTCTCCCCATTGCCTCATCTGCCATCACTTGTACCTCATCTCTTGGAACCATTATCTCCTTCTCCATTATGCAACCATTTTTTACTTCGTATGAACGACCTCTGGTGTCAACTGCATGCAGCAAACTATTACTTTGAAAATAGCTCTCTTCATTAAAAAAAGGTTCACTACTTGAACTATGCATCCACTTTCCTAAAAACACTTTACAAAAGTTTGTTCTGTTCACTACTCTTTTGCTTTTGCTTTGTGATTTCAGTACATTAACCATTTTATCTAATGTACGCATCCTATTCAAAATTAAAATGAATAGTTTCCTTTTTAATTCTAATGCTTTTGCTGCAATGGCTTCAATTTCTTTTTTTCTCTTATAAAATTTAGCCTTTTGCTTATATTTCTTCACATCCTTTATCAAATTGGACATAACTCTTCTCTGAAACATTTTTCTACGTATCTCTTTAAACGCTGTTTTTCTGTTTATGTAAAACTTTTCAGTTGCAGAAGGTATATTTGCATTAACTAAATTCTCAATTTTTTGCTGTTCTCTTCGTTTTGTTACATTCTTTCCAGGACAGACATTTTGTACATTTTTCTTTGTTTTGAATATTTTTTTAAGAAATTGTTTTTTCTGCTTACCAGAAGATTTTTTCTTTTTCCCAACATGAGCATCTTCTACTAACTTTGGTCCTCCAGTTGTCTTCAAATATAGTTTTTTTTTTAGCGTTTTTTGAACTCTAGATTTTGTAGGCATCTTAAATTTTGTTCACTGTTCTTCAGCAATACCTGAAAAAAACTAAAAAAAAATCCTTTATTGTATTTAAATATATTACTACATTTCTTTTCACAATAGTCACAAAACGAAATTTCTTTGCCAATTTGAATGCACACAAACTGCTCTTTTTTTTGGGCAAGTGAAAATCACTTTTACAAACTGTCACATTATGAAACCACTTTTCAGATTTTTTAAAAAGCCCATGTCCAGAGTGCTACACTCCAGCAAGGGCAACCAGCCTTAGTGAAGCTGAATGTATTTGCATTACAGACTGAAACCTGAAAACCCCACTCGCTTGTAAATACTGTGCATGACTATACATGGCAAGCACATAATTCCTCTCTGCACACAGAGTCATGTTTTCACATTAGTCCCAAAACGAAATTTCTTTGCCAATTTGAAAGCACACTTACTGCTCTTTTTTTTTCCGGGCCAAGTGAAAATCACTTTTACAGACTGACACATTATGAAACCTTTTTTTTTTATTTATTTAAATGCACATGTCCAAACTGTTTTTTCAGACCACCACCATGTGTATTCTCGGTGACTGCCTACACTCCAGCAAGGGCAACCAGCCTTAGTGATGCTGAATGTATTTGCATTACAGACTGAAACCTGAAAACCCCACTCGCTTGTAAATACTGTGCATGACTATACATGGCAAGCACATGGGTGTGTGCTAAGACTCTGCTTCTTCCCCCAAAAATTCGCTCCCCCTTTCCATCTAATGCAACTGTGAAATCACCAGAGCAAGACGCAATAAATCTCTGCCTATAATTCCTCTATGCACACAGAGTCATGTTTTCACATTAGTCCCAAAACGAAATTTCTTTGCCAATTTGAAAGCACACTTACTGCTCTTTTTTTTTTCGGCGCAAGTGAAAATCACTTTTTACAATTGGAAATCACTTTTACAGACTGACACATTATGAAACCACTTTTTTTGATTTATTTAAATGCACATGTCCAAGCTGTTTTTTCAGACCACCACCATGTGTATTCTCGGTGACTGCCTACACTCCAGCAAGGGCAACCAGCCTTAGTGATGCTGAATGTATTTGCATTACAGACTGAAACCTGAAAACCCCACTCGCTTGTAAATACTGTGCATGACTATACATGGCAAGCACATGGGTGTGTGCTAAGACTCTGCTTCTTCCCCCAAAAATTCGCTCCCCCTTTCCATCTAATGCAACTGTGAAATCACCAGAGCAAGACGCAATAAATCTCTGCCTATAATTCCTCTCTGCACACAGAGTCATGTTTTCACATTAGTCCCAAAACGAAATTTCTTTGCCAATTTGAAAGCACACTTACTGCTCTTTTTTTTTCCGGGCCAAGTGAAAAACACTTTTACAGACTGACACATTATGAAACCTTTTTTTTTAATTTATTTAAATGCACATGTCCAAGCTGTTTTTTCAGACCACCACCATGTGTATTCTCGGTGACTGCCTACACTCCAGCAAGGGCAACCAGCCTTAGTGATGCT
Source organism: Triturus cristatus (assembly GCF_964204655.1). NCBI lineage: Eukaryota > Metazoa > Chordata > Amphibia > Caudata > Salamandridae > Triturus > Triturus cristatus. The sequence continues at coordinate 502,522,596 of NC_140592.1, read as the reverse complement.
GAATGTATTTGCATTACAGACTGAAACCTGAAAACCCCACTCGCTTGTAAATACTGTGCATGACTATACATGGCAAGCACATGGGTGTGTGCTAAGACTCTGCTTCTTCCCCCAAAAATTCGCTCCCCCTTTCCATCTAATGCAACTGTGAAATCACCAGAGCAAGACGCAATAAATCTCTGCCTATAATTCCTCTCTGCACACAGAGTCATGTTTTCACATTAGTCCCAAAACGAAATTTCTTTGCCAATTTGAAAGCACACTTACTGCTCTTTTTTTTCCGGGCCAAGTGAAAAACACTTTTACAGACTGACACATTATGAAACCTTTTTTTTAAATTTATTTAAATGCACATGTCCAAGCTGTTTTTTCAGACCACCACCATGTGTATTCTCGGTGACTGCCTACACTCCAGCAAGGGCAACCAGCCTTAGTGATGCTGAATGTATTTGCATTACAGACTGAAACCTGAAAACCCCACTCGCTTGTAAATACTGTGCATGACTATACATGGCAAGCACATGGGTGTGTGCTAAGACTCTGCTTCTTCCCCCAAAAATTCGCTCCCCCTTTCCATCTAATGCAACTGTGAAATCACCAGAGCAAGACGCAATAAATCTCTGCCTATAATTCCTCTCTGCACACAGAGTCATGTTTTCACATTAGTCCCAAAACGAAATTTCTTTGCCAATTTGAAAGCACACTTACTGCTCTTTTTTTTTCCGGGCCAAGTGAAAATCACTTTTACAGACTGACACATTATGAAACCTTTTTTTTAAATTTATTTAAATGCACATGTCCAAACTGTTTTTTCAGACCACCACCATGTGTATTCTCGGTGACTGCCTACACTCCAGCAAGGGCAACCAGCCTTAGTGATGCTGAATGTATTTGCATTACAGACTGAAACCTGAAAACCCCACTCGCTTGTAAATACTGTGCATGACTATACATGGCAAGCACATGGGTGTGTGCTAAGACTCTGCTTCTTCCCCCAAAAATTCGCTCCCCCTTTCCATCTAATGCAACTGTGAAATCACCAGAGCAAGACGCAATAAATCCCTGCCTATAATTCCTCTCTGCACACAGAGTCATGTTTTCACATTAGTCACAAAACGAAATTTCTTTGCCAATTTGAAAGCACACTTACTGCTCTTTTTTTTTCGGGGCAAGTGAAAATCACTTTTTACAATTGGAAATCACTTTTACAGACTGACACATTATGAAACCTTTTTTTTTGATTTATTTAAATGCACATGTCCAAGCTGTTTTTTCAGACCACCACCATGTGTATTCTCGGTGACTGCCTACACTCCAGCAAGGGCAACCAGCCTTAGTGATGCTGAATGTATTTGCATTACAGACTGAAACCTGAAAACCCCACTCGCTTGTAAATACTGTGCATGACTATACATGGCAAGCACATGGGTGTGTGCTAAGACTCTGCTTCTTCCCCCAAAAATTCGCTCCCCCTTTCCATCTAATGCAACTGTGAAATCACCAGAGCAAGACGCAATAAATCTCTGCCTATAATTCCTCTATGCACACAGAGTCATGTTTTCACATTAGTCCCAAAACGAAATTTCTTTGCCAATTTGAAAGCACACTTACTGCTCTTTTTTTTTTCGGGGCAAGTGTAAATCACTTTTACAGACTGACACATTATGAAACCACCATGTGTAACTACAACAAAAACAATTCCCATTTCTATTATTAATTTCTTAAGTTACCACATACATCCCCTCTCAAACTGTAAACTCACCTTTAAAATTAGTTAGTTGTGAAAGAAATGTGACACTCAAACAGCAGATTATCAGAGCCAGGATCTCTGTTGTGTTCACCTCTCTCCTCTCAGCAGAACCAGATAATGGCAAACTTTCCCTCTTTTTTTCCACACATATACTTGTAAGTTTCAAATCTCAGTGCTTCCCCCTTTTTTTCAAATGTAATCACACATTTCTATTGGTTGAAAACCAACCCTTTTCCAAAAGTACCCTTCCCCCAACTTGACTTCTGCCTAGTACCCTTCCCCCAACTTGACTTCTGCCTGCTACCATAGCAACAGCTCATGGAACACTGCTGTGTGGAGTTAGGTCAGAAGTTCGCCACACAATGTTTCAATTCCACAGAGCAAGAGTGCTTGACTTTTCAAACCTTACAGCAAATCCATAGTACTGTTCTTTGGTTACACATTTTTTTGTACCAATACAAAACATGCTTCTATTAATTTACACATACAGCCTAGTTTTTTTTCTAGAATGGTATGAAACAGCCAATCAGTTCTTTTTGTTTTGTTAAAAATATGTATGCCTCCATTTCCAAACTGTCTTTCTTTTCATATTGCCATTCTACTGAAAGACACCTCCTGAGTGCATCCAGTTCTCCTTTGAAGATGTTCACAGTGTGGATTGTAGGGCACAGCTATGTCTTCTGGAGTGAAAAGTTTGCAGAGAAAACAGGTATGGTGAGAGACCTTGCTTTGCCAAATGTAGACATTAAATGGATTGGTCAGAGAGGGTTAAAGTGGCACCAATTGATGCCATTGGTGAAATCCTTCATTCAAATCCAACACCCTGACCTCATAATAGTGCACTGTGGTGGCAATGACCTAGGCACTTTGACTGGGGTAGGTCTGGAAATGCTTATGAAGGACACCTTTGCACAACTGTTTACACTTTTCCCTAAAACTGCCTTTGTGTTTTCCAACATATGCCAAAGGCAAAAATGGAACTGGTCCAATCATTTCTGTCCGCAGATTGACAAAGCAAGAAAGCACGTCAACAAATCTGTTTCTGCTTTCCTCCGTGACTATGGTATGGGTGCCATTTACCACAACAACTTGCGTTATGACATGCAAGACATTTATAGAGGAGATGGTGTGCACTTCAATGATGAAGGGAACAGAGTCTTCCTCTTGAACCTTAGACTCTGCATCGGTACTTACTTGTAGGTACCACTAAAAAAATGACTTCATAAACACAACAGCTCTTTTTAGAGCTCCCTAATTTCTAAACTCTTAATTCGTCATTTCATTTATTCATTTTTATTTTTTTTAACCGTACGCTTACCGTAAGCTTACCGTACGCGTACCCCGTGATTTTTTAAAAAATCAATAAATGTTTTTTTTGTACTTTTCTGTCCTTCTTTGACCCCCTTACAAATGTTAGGGGGTCTGTAACTCTCCTCCTTGCCCCCTTTTCTTGTTTTCACTCTTTTTTTTTCAGAGTGAAACACAGAAAATGGCGGCCGCCGCTTCCTGGTTTCGGCCGATTCGAATGTTTACTAAGATCTAAGAGCCAATCAGAATCGCGCTCGCGCACGCCACCGTACGCTTACGGTAAGCGTACGGTAAGCGTACCGTAAGCGGGCTCAGATATATATATTGATTTAAACGCTATTTTCTCAGAATCTACTGAACAGATTTACACCAAACCTACAAAAGGCACTTCCTTGACCTAGGGACTACCTCTCTGCCAAATTTTGAGTAATTCTGTTCAGCCGTTCGGGCTGTAGCTCGTTCTAAAGGTCCTATGGAAAAATGCATGGGAAAAACGCGTTTTGGGACCCCCCTTTTATCTCAGCCCCCGCTTGACGGATCCCCCCGAGACTTTCAGGGTAGGAGCGGAGCGTAGTGCCCCACCTATTTTGAGAAATTCGCGAGGATTCGTCGACCGGCGCCAAAGTTATTCAAAATAGAATGTTGAGGTTTTCCTATGGAAACGTGGTCCTAACTATAACTACCTACTGGCGACCGCCAGTAGGTAATATACACATACATATATATAAATGCATATGCATATATGTGCATATGTGTGCGTTTAGAGAGAGGTAGAGAGAGGTAGTGAGAGAGGTAGAGAGGTAGAGGTGTAGAGGTAGAGACGTAAAGGTAGAGAGGTAGAGGTAGAGAGTAGTAGAGAGAGAGGTAGAGAGAGGTAGAGAGTAGAGGATGAGTAATAGAGAGTAGAGAGTAGAGAGAGAGTAGTAGAGAGTAGTAGAGAGAGTAGCAGAGAGTGAGTAGGAGAGAGTAGTAGAGTGAGTGGTAGAGAGTGAGTAGTAGAGAGTAGTAGAGAGTGAGAAGTAGAGAGTAGTAGAGTAGTAAAGAGTGAGTAGTAGAGTGAGTAGTAGAGAGTAGTAGAGAGTGAGTAGTAGAGAGTGAGTAATAGAGAGTGAGTAGTAGAGAGTGAGTAGTGGAGACTGAGTAGCAGACAGAGAGTAGTAGAGAGTAGTAGAGAGTAGTAGAGAGAGAGTAGTAGAGAGTGAGTAGTAGAGAGTAGTAGAGAGGGAGCAGTAGAGAGTGAGTAGTAGAGTGAGTAGTAGAGTGAGTAGTAGAGAGAAAGTAGTAGAGAGTAGTAGAGAGTGAGTAGTAGAGAATAGTAAAGAGTAGTAGAGAGAGAGTAGTAGAGAGTGAGTAGTAGAGAGTGAGTAGTAGAGAGGGAGTAGTAGAGAGTGAGTAGTAGAGAGTAGTAGAGAGTGAGTAGTAGAGAGTAGTACAGAGTGAGTAGTAGAGAGTGATTAGTAGAGAGTAGTGGAGTAGTAGAGAGTGAGTAGTAGAGAGTAGTAGAGAGTGAGTAGTAGAGTAGTAGGGAGTAGTAGAGAGTGAGTAGTAGAGTGAGTAGTAAAGAGCAAGTAGTAGAGAGTATGTAGTAGAGAGAGAGTAGTAGAGAGTAGTAGAGAGTGAGTAGTAGAGAGTGAGTATTAGAGACAGTAATAGAGAGTAGTAGAGTAGTAAATAGTGAGTAGTAGCGAGTGAGTGGTAGAGAGTAGTAGAGAGTGAGTAGCAGAGAGAGTAGTAGAGAGTAGTAGAGTAGTAGAGAGTGAGTAGTAGTGTGAGTATTAGAGAGTAGTAGAGAGCAAGTAGTAGAGAGTGAGTAGTGGAGAGTGAGTAGTAGAGGAGTGGAGAGTGAGTAGTAGAGAGTGAGTAGTAGAGTGAGTAGTAGAGAGAGAGTAGTAGAGAGTAGTAGAGAATGAGTAGTAGAGTAGTAGAGAGTGAGTGGTAGAGAGTAGTAGAGTGAGTAGTAGAGAGTAGTAGAGAGTGAGTAGTAGAGAGAGAGTAGTAGAGAGTGAGTAGTTGAGAGTGAGTAGTAGAGAGTGAGTAGTAGCAAGTAGTAGAGAGTAGTAGAGTAGTAGAGAGTGAGTGGTAGAGAGTAGTAGAGTGAGTAGTAGAGAGGGAGTAGTAGAGAGAGTAATAGAGAGTGAGTAGTACAGTAGTAGAGAGTGAGTGGTAGAGAGTAGTAGAGAGCAGTAGAGTGAGTAGTAGAGAGTGAGTAGTAGAGAGAGAGTAGTAGAGAGTGAGTAGTAGAAAGTAGTAGCGAGTGAGTAGTAGAGAGTGAGTAGTTTAATATAAAAGGGACACAATGAGGAGGTTCATTTTGCCATAGGAATTATGATTAGTGCAGAAAAAAGAAAATTAGGGCACATTTTGAGTGACTTCTCAAATCCTCTACTATTTCATTAAAAAATTCTGACATGCAGACTGAAACATGCACTTTTAATACCAGCAGCAGACTTCCCTGGTGAGCAGTAGCTTTACTACAGTGATCTAATAAGCAACTAGAGTGCTAACATTCCGAATTTATGGCAAATGTGTGACACATTTGAATGCCTTCTTGATGGAATGAAAGTAAAAAACCTGAAAGTATTTCCTACTGAGGAGATTGTGGTAAATGAGGAAATTAGGAAACTTCAAAACAAATAAGTCTCCCAAGATGGCCACCAGAGACAAAAGAGCCCAAATGTAGCACAAATATCACCGAGATGTAGCCCAAATATAGCCCAATGACAGAATGTCCCAGAGTGTTTTAAAGAACAACTAGAGCGCTAACAGTCTTACTTATGACAAAAGTATGGCACACCTGATGCCATCTTTATTGGAATAAAGTGGTAACACTTGAAACATTTAATTTACAAAGGAACAATATGAGGGGGTTCATTTTGCCATAGAAATTATGATTAGTGCTGCAGAAAGAAAGATTAGGGCCCATTTTGACTTCTCAAATCCTCTTCCATTTCATTAAAAAATTCTGACATGCAGACTGAAACATGCACTCTGAATACCAGCAGCAGACTTCCCTGGTGAGCAGTAGCTTTACTACGGTGATCTAATGAGCAACTAGAGTGCTACCATTCAGAATTAATGGAAAATGTGTGACACATCTGAATGCCTTCTTGATGGAATCAAAGTAAACAAGCATTGAAAATGCAATAGGTCTCGCCCTCGTTTAAGTTAAAGCAATTCTGTTTGTAATTAGGTGGCTTTTTAGCTTTGCTTGTATTAGAGTTTTTCAAACTTTCATGTACATACCATGCATATGTATGCATATATGTATATGTATATGTTTGCATGCATTTATATTTATATAGTAATGCAGATTATATTTATATGTTTATATATATATATATACACATACATATATATAAATGCATATGCATATATATGCATATATATATGTGAATATGTGTGCATGTACAGAGAGGTAGAGAGGTAGAGGTGTATAGGTAGAGGTTTAGAGGTAGAGAGGTAGAGGTAGAGAGGTAGAGAGTAGTAGAGAGAGAGGTAGAGAGAGGTAGAGAGGTAGAGAGTAGAGAGCGAGTAATAGAGAGTAGAGAGTGAGTAGTAGAGAGTAGTAGAGAGTAGAAGAGAAAGTATCAGATAGTGAGTAGTAGAGAGTAGTAGAGTGAGTAGTAGAGAGTGAGTAGTAGAGAGTGAGTAGTAGAGAGTAGTAGAGAGTGAGTAGTAGAGTGAGTAGTAGAGAGTAGTTCAGAGTGAGTAGCAGAGAGCGAGTATTAGAGAGTAGTAGAGAGTGAGTAGCAGAGTGAGTAGTAGAGAGTAGTAGAGAGTGAGTAGTAGAGAGTAGTAGAGAGTGAGTAGTAGAAAGTAGTAGAGAGAGAGTAGTAGAGAGTGAGTAGTAGAGAGTAGTAGAGAGTAAGTAGAGAGTGAGTAGTGGAGAGAGAGTAGTAGAGAGAGAGTAGTAGAGAGAGTAGTAGAGTAGTAGAGAGTGAGTAGTAGAGTGAGTAGTAGAGAGTAGTTGAGAGCGAGTAATAGAAAATGAGTGGTGGAGAGTGAGCAGTAGAGAGTAGTAGAGAGTGAGTAGTAGAGAGTGAGAAGTAGAGAGAGTAGTAGAGAGTGAGTAGTAGAGTGAGTAGTAGAGAGTAGTTGAGAGCGAGTAATAGAAAATGAGTAGTGGAGAGTGAGCAGTAGAGAGTAGTAGAGAGTCAGCAGTAGAGAGTAGTAGAGTGAGTAGTAGAGAGTGAGTAGTGGAGAAAGAGTAGTAGAGAGTGAGTAGTAGAGTAGTAGAGAGTGAGTGGTAGAGAGTAGTAGAGTGAGTAGTAGAGAGGGAGTAGTAGAGAGAGTAATAGAGAGTGAGTAGTACAGTAGTAGAGAGTGAGTGGTAGAGAGTAGTAGAGAGCAGTAGAGTGAGTAGTAGAGAGTGAGTAGTAGAGAGAGAGTAGTAGAGAGTGAGTAGTAGAAAGTAGTAGCGAGTGAGTAGTAGAGAGTGAGTAGTTTAATATAAAAGGGACACAATGAGGAGGTTCATTTTGCCATAGGAATTATGATTAGTGCGGAAAAAAGAAAATTAGGGCACATTTTGAGTGACTTCTCAAATCCTCTACTATTTCATAAAAAAATTCTGACATGCAGACTGAAACATGCACTTTTAATACCAGCAGCAGACTTCCCTGGTGAGCAGTAGCTTTACTACAGTGATCTAATAAGCAACTAGAGTGCTAACATTCCGAATTTATGGCAAATGTGTGACACATCTGAATGCCTTCTTGATGGAATGAAAGTAAAAAACCTGAAAGTATTTCCTACTGAGGAGATTGTGGTAAATGAGGAAATTAGGAAACTTCAAAACAAATAAGTCTCCCAAGATGGCCACCAGAGACAAAAGAGCCCAAATGTAGCACAAATATCACCGAGATGTAGCCCAAATATAGCCCAATGACAGAATGTCCCAGAGTGTTTTAAAGAACAACTAGAGCGCTAACAGTCTTACTTATGACAAAAGTATGGCACACCTGATGCCATCTTTATTGGAATAAAGTGGTAACACTTGAAACATTTAATTTACAAAGGAACAATATGAGGGGGTTCATTTTGCCATAGAAATTATGATTAGTGCTGCAGAAAGAAAGATTAGGGCCCATTTTGACTTCTCAAATCCTCTTCCATTTCATTAAAAAATTCTGACATGCAGACTGAAACATGCACTCTGAATACCAGCAGCAGACTTCCCTGGTGAGCAGTAGCTTTACTACGGTGATCTAATGAGCAACTAGAGTGCTACCATTCAGAATTAATGGAAAATGTGTGACACATCTGAATGCCTTCTTGATGGAATCAAAGTAAACAAGCATTGAAAATGCAATAGGTCTCGCCCTCGTTTAAGTTAAAGCAATTCTGTTTGTAATTAGGTGGCTTTTTAGCTTTGCTTGTATTAGAGTTTTTCAAACTTTCATGTACATACCATGCATATGTATGCATATATGTATATGTATATGTTTGCATGCATTTATATTTATATAGTAATGCAGATTATATTTATATGTTTATATATATATATATACACATACATATATATAAATGCATATGCATATATATGCATATATATATGTGAATATGTGTGCATGTACAGAGAGGTAGAGAGGTAGAGGTGTATAGGTAGAGGTTTAGAGGTAGAGAGGTAGAGGTAGAGAGGTAGAGAGTAGTAGAGAGAGAGGTAGAGAGAGGTAGAGAGGTAGAGAGTAGAGAGCGAGTAATAGAGAGTAGAGAGTGAGTAGTAGAGAGTAGTAGAGAGTAGAAGAGAAAGTATCAGATAGTGAGTAGTAGAGAGTAGTAGAGTGAGTAGTAGAGAGTGAGTAGTAGAGAGTGAGTAGTAGAGAGTAGTAGAGAGTGAGTAGTAGAGTGAGTAGTAGAGAGTAGTTCAGAGTGAGTAGCAGAGAGCGAGTATTAGAGAGTAGTAGAGAGTGAGTAGCAGAGTGAGTAGTAGAGAGTAGTAGAGAGTGAGTAGTAGAGAGTAGTAGAGAGTGAGTAGTAGAAAGTAGTAGAGAGAGAGTAGTAGAGAGTGAGTAGTAGAGAGTAGTAGAGAGTAAGTAGAGAGTGAGTAGTGGAGAGAGAGTAGTAGAGAGAGAGTAGTAGAGAGAGTAGTAGAGTAGTAGAGAGTGAGTAGTAGAGTGAGTAGTAGAGAGTAGTTGAGAGCGAGTAATAGAAAATGAGTGGTGGAGAGTGAGCAGTAGAGAGTAGTAGAGAGTGAGTAGTAGAGAGTGAGAAGTAGAGAGAGTAGTAGAGAGTGAGTAGTAGAGTGAGTAGTAGAGAGTAGTTGAGAGCGAGTAATAGAAAATGAGTAGTGGAGAGTGAGCAGTAGAGAGTAGTAGAGAGTCAGCAGTAGAGAGTAGTAGAGTGAGTAGTAGAGAGTGAGTAGTGGAGAAAGAGTAGTAGAGAGTGAGTAGTAGAGTAGTAGAGAGTGAGTGGTAGAGAGTAGGAGAGAATATTAGAGTGAGTAGTAGAGAATAGTAGAGTGAGTAGTAGATCGAGTAGTATAGAGTAGTATAGTAGAGAGTGAGTAGCAGAGAGAGTAGTAGAGAGTAGTAGAGATTGAGTAGAAGAGAGTGAGTAGCAGAGAGTGAGTGGTAGAGAGTAGGAGAGAGTAGTAGAGTGAGTAGTAGAGAATAGTAGAGAGTGAGTAGTAGAGCGAGTAGTAGAGAGTAGTAGAGTAGTAGAGAGTGAGTAGTAGAGAGTGAGTAGCAGAGAGTAATAGAGAGTAGTAGAGATTGAGTAGTAGAGAGTGAGTAGCAGAGAGTAGTAGAGAGCGATTAGTAGAGAGTGAGTAGTGGAGAGTGAGTAGTAGAGAGCGAGTAGTAGAGAGTGAGTAGTAGAGAGTGAATAGTAGAGAGTGAGTAGTAGAGAGAGAGTAGTAGAGAGTGAGTAGTAGAGAGTAGTAGAGGTAGTAGTAGAGAGTGAGTAGTAGAGAGTAGTAGAGAGAGAGTAGTAGAGAGTGAGTAGTAGAGAGAGAGTAGTAGAGTAGTAGAGAGTGAGTGGTAGAGAGCAGCAGAGAGTAGTAGAGTGAGTAGTAGAGAGTGAGTAGTAGAGAGTGAATAGTAGAGAGTAGTAGAGAGAGAGAGTAGTAGAGAGTGTAGTAGAGAGTGAGTAGTAGAGAGTAGTAGCGAGTGAGTAGTAGAGAGTGAGTAGTAGAGTAGTAGAGAGTGAGTGGTAGAGAGTAGTAAAAAGTGAGTAGTAGAGAGTGAATAGTAGAGAGTAGTAGAGAGAGTAGTAGTAGACAGTGAGTAGTAGAGAGTAGTAGAGAGTGAGTAGTAGAGAGTGAGTAGTAGAGAGTAGTAGCGAGTGAGCAGTAGAGAGTGAGTAGTAGAGAGTGAGTAGTTGAGAGTGAGTAGTAGCGAGTGAGTAGTAGAGAGTAGTAGAGTAGTAGAGAGCAGTAGAGAGTGAGTACTAGAGAGAGAGTAGTAGAGAGTCAGTAGTAGAGTAGTAGAGAGTATTCAGTCAGTGTCAGTCAGTGTCAGTAAGTCAGTCAGTGTCAGTCAATTAGTGTCATTCAGTGTCAGTCAATCAGTGTCAGTCAGTGTCAATCAGTGTCAGTCAGTCAGTCAGTGTCAGTCAGTCAGTGTCAGTCAATCAGTGTCAGTCAGTGTCAGTGTCAGTCAATCTGTGTCAGTCAGTGCCAATCAGTCATTGTCAGTCAGTCAGTGTCAGTCAGTCAGAGTCAGCTAGAGCAGCTCTGCTGACCTGGTTCTCTGGCTCTAAAGCAGCTCTGCTGACCTGGTTCTCTCTCTCTAAAGTAGCTCTGCTGACCTGGTTTCTCTGGCTCTACAGCAGGTCTGCTGACCTGGTTCTCTGGCTCTAGAGCAGCTCTGCTGACCTAGTTCTTATGCTACAGAGTAGCTCTGCTGATCTAGTTCTCTGGCTCTACAACAGCTCTGATGACCTGGTTCTCTGGCTCTAAAGCAGCTCCGCTGACCCAGTTCTATGGCTCTGAAGCAGTTCTGCTGACATGGTTCTCTGGCTCTAGAGCAGCTCTGCTGACCTGGTTCTCTCCCTCTAAAGCAGCTCTACTGGCCTGGTTTCTCTGGCTCTGCAGCAACTCTCCAGACCTGGTTCTCTGGCTCTAGAGCAGCTCTGTTGACCTGGTTCTTTGGCTCTAGAGCAGCTCTACTGACCTGGTTCTATGGATCTAAAGCAGCTCTGCTGACCTGGTTCTGTGGCTCTAAAGCAGCTCAGCTGATTTGGTTCTCTGGCTCTAGGGTAGCTCTGCTGACCTGGTTCTCTGGCTCTAAAGCAGCTCTGCTAACCTGGTTCTCTGGCTCTAAAGCAGCTCTGCTGGCCTGGTTCTCTGGCTCTAAAGCAGCTCTGCTGACCTGGTTCTCTCCCTCTAAAGCAGCTCTGCTGACCTGGTTTCTCTGGCTCTACAGCAGCTCTGCTGACCTAGTTCTTAGGCTCTAGAGCAGCTCTGCTGACCTGGTTCTCTCTCTCTAAAGCAGCTCTGCTGACCTGGTTTCTCTGGCTCTACAGCAGGTCTGCTGACCTGGTTCTCTGGCTCCAGAGCAGCTCTGCTGACCTAGTTCTTATGCTACAGAGTAGCTCTGCTGATCTAGTTCTCTGGCTCTACAACAGCTCTGCTGACCTGGTTCTCTGGCTCTAAAGCTGTTCTGCTGACCCAGTTCTATGGCTCTGAAGCAGTTCTGCTGACATGGTTCTCTGGCTCTAGAGCAGCTCTGCTGACCTGGTTCTCTCCCTCTAAAGCAGCTCTACTGACCTGGTTTCTCTGGCTCTGCAGCAGCTCTGCAGACCTGGTTCTTCTGGCTCTAGAGCAGCTCTGTTGACCTGGTTCTTAGGCTCTAGAGCAGCTCTACTGACCTGGTTCTATGGCTCTAAAGCAGCTCTGCTGACCTGGTTCTATGGCTCTAAAGCAGCTCTGCTGATTTGGTTTTCTGGCTCTAGAGTAGCTCTGCTGACCTGGTTCTCTGGCTCTAAAGTAGCTCTGCTAATCTGGTTCTCTGGCTCTAAAGCAGCTCTGCTGGCCTGGTTCTCTGGCTCTAAAGCAGCTCTCCTGACCTGGTTCTCTCCCTCTAAAGCAGCTCTGCTGACCTGGTTTCTCTGGCTCTACAGCATCTCTGCTGACCTGGTTCTCTGTCTCTAGAGCAGCTCTGCTGACCTAGTTCTTAGGCTCTAGAGCAGCTCTGCTGACCTGGTTCTCTGGCTCTACAGCAGCTCTGCTGACCTGGTTTTCTGCACTCACGATGCACGCATCCGACTTCGCGAAAATATATTTAAAAATAATGTAAGTTTATTATAAGTACAAATATATTATTTTGATGAATATCTTACATAATCTCTTGCCTTAATATGTATATTAAAGACACATACATATCATTTTGGAACATAAATTTTTTTGCGGGAGTCGCGCACCCAGCACGCCCCAGCACGTATATGATGTCACGCGGGACTCGCAACCACGCAAACATCTCGTACCGTAATGCGCATGTGTCGCAAATGCGCGGGAGCAGGAGTCGCAGACTGGTCGCATACCAATCGCGCATATCACGTGATATTAAATGTATATGTTGTAACTGAAAAACACGCAGCCGTCGCACACCATACGTGGATCCTTCATGACTTTTCTAAAATGGTGGCTAGAATGCGCGCACCCACCTTGATGTGTACACTTTGAGTGCGAATTTTCTTTTAAAGGAAATAATATAAATATATTAAAATAAAAAATGAAAACAAGAAAATTAATCAATATTTCAGTTTTAATAAAAAAAAACAAATTTGTGCAATTTTCAGAAAAATATATAATGTTATTTAATGAATAAAATATTTATAAATAATCAGTTAAAAAACTGTAGAAAATCAGTACAAAAAATAGATATAACTACTATCACACTTAAAAGTTAGCATTTAAAAAATCTTTGAAATTCACTGAAAAAAACATAGGTTTCAGAGACGTTATAGTTAGAAATTAGCATTTAAAAAACCTTAGAAATTCACATAAAAAACCATAGGTTTCAGGGGTGTTATAGTTAGCTGCCCATTTCACTCATACAAAACCATAGAAATTCCTCCGTTATAGTTAGTTCTGCTAACTATAACTCACGCGCCCGCAATGCACTGCTGATGATGTCACATATTGCATCATTCATGACATGGTCAGTGACATCACTGATGACATCCCTGATGATATCTCAATTGACATCACTGATGACATCATCCACTTGACAATCTGATACACCTCCTCATACACTAGTATAACCTTTCATCACTCACTGTAAAATACAGAGTACCATATTTGAAATCATTGACACACCAATACCAGTTACTACATACCCACTCACTGATTCCTAAGTCTACACACACAACTACCCATTCAACAACAGAATCATCTATACATGCAGTCATTAATTAATAGAACACTATCAAATGCACTTATACACATATATAGACATTGACACATCAGCAATCATCTTAGTCGGTTATGCAGTCATCCTACTCACTCATGAAAAAAATGTATCGCACTTAAATTTACTCACTTACACAATTACCCAACAACACCCCATTTATTCAAACACATAGTAACTCATCGTTAATAATGTGAAGAGTACTCAACAAGTAAAAACATTTCCTGGTCCTAGATATTGGAAGAAAGAGAAAAAAAGTAGAAAACACTTAATAGCGACTAATGCTGTGTATGGCATGTGTAGTCCTTTTTCACTGTTGAAGACCCAAATTTATTTAAACCCTGCTGTGACTGATCCTCACATTTAGCATATGATTAAGACCCATGTCGGGTAGAAATGCGTAATGCTTTATCTGTTGGAGAATAAAATTACTTACCTATGTCCCACTGGAGGGCTTGTTTTCACGCAGCGGGTCCTGCGTGGATGTCTGATGTTATATATAAGAGGACCTTCATTGCCGCCCAAAGGAAAAAACTATTAGAGGGAACACTGCTCATGAGGCAATTAATTATAAATTTGGGGAAGTTTATCCAAAGATTTCAAAAAAGATAATTTACATTCTATAAGGAAAATGTGTCTAAAGTTAAAAACAATGTTGCTGAATGTTCCTCCCTTGCATTTGGGAATGGTTAGGTGGTCTGGTAACTTCCAAAGCCAATTTGTTCCATGGCTTAAAGGGTGTCTCTGTTGGGGATAATGGGTTTTAAATTAATATATTGTTTTGTCACTTGCAGCACTCCTGACAGACCCACATTCTACTGAGTAATCATTTCTCACTGAGTCAGTTTTTCCAGGTCTTTCCTACACAATACTGAATCTGCAGCTATACAAGCTACGGCCAACAGTACGTGTTTGTTAGAAATCGGGTTTCTAGTTGGCAGAGATACGCACCCTATACAAGCAGGAACCACAACCCTTGTCAGGGTAAGTGAAATACACACTATAAATTAACCTGTGCTCATCCCCTGGTAGCTTGGCACAGAGCAGTCAGTCTTAATTTAAGAGGAAATATGTAAAGTATTAGTGCAACACTTTAAACAGTAACACAGTAAAAACACCACAAAAGACTCCACACCAGATTAAAAAAATAGATTAAGATTTCATAAATAAAAGACCACCAAAACAACAACAAATTTAATAAGTAGAAGTCAAGATAAGAATTTAAAAAAATGAAAAGTAAAAAATAGCACTTAGAAGCAATGGGCGCCTATGGGATTATCTGGTTGTGGTGGATCAGGACAAAGTTAAGAGTTCCGACCGATTGTGATGCAGTGCAGGCCTGATGCAGGAGCCATGGAAGGACCGCTGAACAAAAGTACCTTGATCCTGGTCGCAACAGCGTGATGAGCGATTCAGCCGAGCAATGCATCAGTGTTGATCCCGCAGTCGAGGTGATATGTTGATTTTCACCACCCAGTAATGGCGATGTGCCGTTCCGAAGGCAAAGCGCCAGTTCCGAGATACCTTGGTTCTGAGTGCCATGTGCTGGGTATCCCAACACAGTCAAGGGGATGCATCAATCCTCTCTCACTTCAGTTGCGGCAATGCTGTGGTTTCGATGCGTCAGGTTCCAATGGCAATGCGCGGGTCCCAAGTGCAATGTGCTGGTTCTGTTCCTGCAACAGCGGCGATACATTCCTTCTGCTTCACACAGCAGAGGATGCATCAGTTCCACTAGAGCATGTTGACCACACTAGCCCCAGACTATGCTGGGGAAGGGAACTAGAGGCAGACAGGGCGTCAGGAGCAGGCCAGCCTCCAACATAAACTGTTATACACAAATGAGGCCGCTCCCGATTTAATGACCTAAAAGGTGCTCAGGGTTGTTTTGTGTATGTAAATGTAGGCATCTCACAAAAAGTTTAGGACTGGCCTCACACACCACCTGGTGTCATGCATCATCAACGGCCTTCCTCGCCCTCTAAAAACTTGGTTTGATAGAGGGCGGGCATGCACCTGACGACAGGGATGCACTTCTAAACTAAGTGGGGGCCCAAAGTGCGTGAGTGATATTTAAAAACCATTACAGTTGCCTCACTAAATTTTAATGGAATAGGTAGCTGGATGGTATTAAAAACAAGTGAACCGTGATATGGGGAAAGATATTAACACCTCGCTGTATAGAATTGGGTCAACATGTTTCTGCCTAGTGTCATACAGTGGTACGTGGCATTCATCAGGACTTATATTTATATTTATAAAGGGCTCCGCTCTTACCAACACTGTGGCTAGAAAACCACTAGGTGGGGTGACCTTTGTCACTCTCTAGTTCCTGGGGGTCCTTTGTAACCCTGTAAAGAAAAAAGAAAAGAAGCGTACAAAACACCCATCAGGATACTTAGGTAATTCAAGCAAAAATAGGAATCACACCACACATTCTTAGCGCGTGTGGTTTGGTGTGTAACACGTGCCTATCATACGTGAACACACAAGTAATTAAAATGTAGGAGAGATACCTCCCACGTCTTACCCACAGCCTTCACCCTACGTACTTCATGGGAGGTGGAATATAGGGAAAGCCCTTGTGGTCAAACCCTAAAAAAGTTAAGCACAAGTAGCCATGTTAGGGGACAAGAACCTTAAAGCAGGTTAAACATGGAGGGTGTTCCCTTCATAAACATGCATCCATCATACATTCTCCCAAAGTTGCCTTACTTCATCAAGGTGTGCTCTCCGCGGCATCACCTTGCAGGATTCAGCTCTCCTCCCCGGTGATAAATGAACATGGTGGAGCGAGCAGTATAAGTAGTGTGCTTAATTGGTGCGAATAGCGGGAGGGACGAGCAATCATCGCTGAGTGAAGAAACCTGCGGGACTTCCGGTGTCTCTGCGTGTGCCGATTGTTTGGTAGTCAAACATAGCCTGACCTGCGCCCTAGGAGTCGCTGCAGTGTGCGTAGGTATCCGGTGTCACACGCAGCGTCTGTGTGGATTGCCTGGTGTGCACCTGATTCAGAGCGAGCCAAACGAATCATGAGCACGCCTAATCTGAATGTTGGCGCATATTAAGATGCACACGTATCTGGTGTCCCACCTGGAAGTCAGGCGCTAACCTGACCCGGTGTTTTTTGAAGTGCTTGGAGCGCGCACTGAATCTCCGCGGTGGCCTATAGTGCCACGATGGACTGATTGGATGCTGCATGTTTATGTATGTGCTACGGCGCTGAGTTAACGTGTGCGTGTCCCAAGTACAAGATAGGATTTGTCTGGCAAAATTGCCTGCCTAGTTTTTAAATGTTGTGGAAGGCGTCCCATTCCTGCGCGGCGCTCAATAAAATATCGATCACAAGATCAACCCTCCACAGAGAATTAATTAGTCTAAAGGGTAAACATTTTATGTTCTTTAACCCGCACTTAAAGGCCAAGAGAGCACTAGTGCTGACACGCTTATCTCTATGGTCCCAGAGCTCAACCCCGTGGTGGTAATAAGGAGTGTCACACCAGGTTCTAATAATGTGTGCACCAACATGGTCTATAAGCCCCAGAGGGTATTACCAGCCAGTTCTCATGTAGTGGCTACTCTTCCCATGAATTCAGTCGTTTTCTAGGGCATGTAACTCCTTTATTTGTGTAAATGCAGAAGCGGCTCCGTAGCCACAAATATGCGGATAGACCTATACAAAGGCGGTTATTCTTACTGCTCCATCTGTAGCCAGGGAATCTCATCATTAAGACCAGTTACCCATGATCGGTGATGGAGAACCCAACGTTGCTCTCTTATAAATAGAGCTTTCGCCATGTCCGTTTTACGTTTTATCATTCATGACCTCCAGGACCACCCATCTGAGGTCGGTGTCTTTGTGGTTTTTCCAAGAAAGTGTTTGGTTAGCTTGGTGTTGGATTTCCTACACCTGATAGTACTGTGATGTTCATTTATACGGGTCTTTATTTTCCTTGTGGTCATGCCCACATATCTGAGGTCACATGGGCATGTCAGCAAGTATACCACCCGCTCAGTATTGCAATTGCTGAAGTCTTTTAACTGCCATGGGTTGCCTGTACCTATATCCACTTCCTTGGTTGTGGACGTCAGTGGGCAGGCTACACAGTTCCCACATGGGAAGTGTCCATATGGTCTCTGATGGTTCCATGGTGTGGTTTGGACTGTTGTTTCTATTTACTGTATCTGCGCCTGGACCAAATCGTCGCATAGGCTCCTACTCCATTTGAACCAGAAGAGGGGAAGTGTCCATTGTTTGTCCGCGCTGTTCAGAATGTGCCATTTCTTTCTTATGATGTTTTAAACTAGATTCGATACAGGAGTATAAGTAGTGACACAAACTACCCTGTCTGTTTTTACTTTGTTTGTGGTTTCCAAGAGTCCTTCCCAATGGTTGTTCCTGGCCCTTTTTTTGCCTTTTTCACTATTTTTGCAGGATAATTGCGATCCCAAAGTTTCTTTTCCAGTTGGTCAGCTTGCTCTTTAAATGTTTCTATGTTAGAGCAGTTCCTTCGTATTCGAAGGAACTGGCCTACCGGCAAGTTTTTGTCATGGGGCCCTTGGGTGGTAACTCTCGTATAACAATAAACTGTTTTTGTCTGTTGGTTTATTGTGTACTTTGGCACAAATCCCTTCTGTGGTCATCGAGATTTCCAGGTCCAAGAAAATGGCATGCACTTTATCAATAGAGTGGGTAAACTTCAAGTGTTCATCCCTGGTGTTAATCCATTGTGTGAACAACGTTGCTTCTTCCACAGTTCCATGCCATATGATGAGCTCGTCATCTATTAAGCGCTTCCAGGTCTTCAGTTGCGCTACATAAGGGTTACTCTGATTGAAGATGAAATCCTCTTCAAACTGATGTACAGAAAGGCACGCCATGCTTGGTGCAAATGTGCTCCCCATGGACGTGCCTTTGATCTGGGGTATGTCGTATCTTCGAATTCCCAAAAATTCTCAGTGAGGGCCACTTCTGCACATTCAAGGATGAAGTGTATCGGGGTTGTAAACACCCACTCCATGCTTAATAAGATATGTTCCACCAAAGCTAGTGTGCGCCTCTGTGGGATACTTGTGTAGAGCGCCTCGATATCCATTGTTATAAATATATCTTCAGTGGTGTTTATGTCCAGGTCCCGTAGATGGCAGAGGACGTCTTTCGTGTCTCGTAGGTATGAGGGTGAACTGCGACAGGGGTTCCAGGAGTGATCCGATACAGGACACTATCGGTCTTCCTGGTGGCGGTGTTTTATCCTTGTGGATTTTTGGAAGGGTATAGAACCTTGGTGTACGGGGGTTGTCATTGATGAGAAACTCAGCTTCATGTCTCGTGATCCATTTGTTGGTGACCACCTCATCCACCATGCTTTTAATTCTATTCATAAGTCGGCCGGTGGGGTCGCTGTGGTACACTTCAAGCTGTTGGTGTCACTTAGCAGTCTGTTGCACTCTTTCCGGTACATTGTCAAGTTCATGAGCACGATGGCGCCCCACTTGTCAGCTGGTTTGATTACCAGGTCCCTCTTGTTTTTTAAGGAATGAAGTGCACTTCTTTCTCCTTTTATCAGGTTTTGGAAACCTTTTGTGTTTTGAAAATCAATCCTCTAAACCTCCTTGAGGACTGCCTGTTCGAATGCGTGTATGTTGCATGGGACATTCTGGGATGGTGGTGAAAAAGTGGATTTTTTCCTTAACCCAGTGTTGTTCTCTCTACTTTGTTCTTCTCCGTTGTCACCGAAAAAATCTCTGAGTTTAATCTTCCTGAAGAATTGCATTCAGGAGGAAAGGATCGTTCGTGGGTGTTGGGACGAAGCCCAGGCCTTTCGACAAGACGGACTCTTCATCTTTTGTGATTAAGTGGTCACTAAGATTCACAATGTTTGTTATTCTTTGCTTGTTGATGGGCTGTTGCCCCTCCCTCCGTGTTACTGCCCCTTTTGCATGGGATGTTTGGTCTTCCCATTGGACTCTTGTGTTTCCGTCTCCACTCATGGGTAACTGGTCTTAATGATGAGATTCCCTGGCTACAGATGCAGCAGTAAGAATAACCACCTCTGTATAGGTCTATCCGCATATTTGTGGATACGGAGCTGCTTCTGCATTTACACAAATAAGGGAGTTATATGCCCTAGAAAACGACTGAATTCATGGGAAGAGTAGCCACTACATGAGAACTGGCTGGTAATACCCTTTGGGGCTTATAGACCATGTTGGTGCACACATTATTAGAATCTGGTGTGACACTCCTTATTACTGCCACGGGGTTGAGCTCTGGGACCACAGTGATAAGTGTGTCAGTACTACTGCTCTCTTGGACTTTAAGTGCGGGTTAAAGAACATAAACTTTTTACCCTTAACGCTAAATAATTCTCTGTGGAGGGTTGATCTTATGATCGATATTTTATTGAGCGCTGCGCAGGAATGGGACACCTTCCACAACATTTAAACACTAGACAGGCAATTTTGCCAGCCAAATCCTATCTTGTACTTAGGACACGTACAAGTTAACTTAGCGCCGTAGCGCATACATAAACATGCAGCCTCCAATCAGCCCCACTTCTTTTCTTTTTCCTTTACAGGGTTACAAAGGAACCCCAGGAAGTGGAGAGTGACAAAGGTCACCCCACCTAGTGGTTTTCTCACCACAGTGTTGGTAAGAGCGGAGCCCTTTATAAATATAAATATAGGTCCTGATGAATGCCATGTACCACTGTATGACACTAGGCAGAAACATGTTGACCCAATTCTATACGGCGAGGGGTTAATATCTTTCCCCATATTACGGTTCACTTGTTTTTAATACTATCCAGCTACCTATTCCATTAAAATTTAGTGAGGCAACTGTAATGGTTTTTAAATATCACTCACCCACTTTGGGCCCCCACTTAGTTTAGAAGTGCATCCCTCTCGTCATGTGCATGCCCGCCCTCTACCAAACCAAGTTTTAGAGGGCGAGGACGGCCGATGATGAAGCATGACACCAGGTGGTGTGTGAGGCCAGTCCTAAACTCTTTGTGAGATGCCTACACTCACATACACAAAACGCACTTTTTAGGTCATTAAATCTGGAGCGACTCCACTAGAGCAAGCACCTGGATCCACTTCCAATGGGTCAAGCACAGGAGCGGGGTGTAAGACTTTGATATCACTGAGTCTTAAAATTGGAAGCAAGTCAGCATGCCCTTGGAGATCAATCTGGGTTCAAGCCAGAGGGGCAGATTTACAATAAACTAACGCAGCACGGTGCAGCAAGGCATTTTGATGCACCATGCTGCGTTAGTTTGGAAAGCACATAGATGCAACATATTTACAACAACGTGTCTCATCTCTGTGGTTCCCCTGTCGCTGGCACTCAAACTGCTGCCATGTACCGATGCAGGCACCCTTTCACGATGGTGCAAGGATGCCTGCGTTGTGGGTAGATTGTTTTTGTTCAGGAAGGGTTCCCTTCCTGCACAAAAACAATCTGAAATGCTGTTTTTCAACTTCTATGTGTGAAGCATTAGCACACATAGAAGTTGAAAAACAGCATTCTTTCAATTATTGTTTATGTGCAGGATGGGAACCCTTCCTGAACAAAAACAATCATAAGAGGTGATTTCCTCTTTCAATGTGTGCTTCAGAATGCAGCACGCATAGAAACAGGAAACAAAAACAAGAGAAATGAACAAATTTCCCCTCATTGCACCTTCCTACGCCTCCCCTGGGGAGGCGTAGCATTCACACGAATTTCCGGATTTAAGGAATTGTAAATCTGGAAATGTGTCTCGTTCCATGGGTGTTGTGTGGGAACACCCACAGCAACACCCATGGAACGCCCCTTTTACGTAAAGCGCTGCGTGTTAAGGGGCCTTATTTACAAGGACAGGAAAAGCCACGGAGGGTGTCTTTTTCCTTGTCTTTTGTCTTTTCCTTTCCTTGTAAATACGGGGCAGTGTCTTGCGCTGCCAGTGCGTTACAAAAAGTGATGTACTAGCAGCGCAAGGGCTTGTAAATCTGCCCCAAAGAATCTAGTTATTCCTCTGCAAGGAAGAGGATAGCAGGCACCAGGGCAGCACAGCAGAAAAGCAGTTCCTCCAGAGCAGCAGTCCAGAATCGGGCCAGTCCTTGTAGCAGCACAGCAGTCCTGACTCCTGGTAGAGTTTCTTCACAGGTTCAGTAGTGTCTGATTGGTAGGGTCAGAGACCGAGTAATTATACCCAATTTTGCTTTTGAAGTGGAGGGGACTTCTAATCGGAACATTGAAGTGTACACAGGTCAGGTCTCCCAGCTCTGGCTCCAGACTCACTACAGTGCGTATGCAGCCCTTTGTGTAGACAGAACACAGCCTATTTAGGTGTAAGTGTCAGTTCCTCCCTCTCATCCTGCCCAGAATGGCCCATCAGGATGTGAATGGCCACTAAGTCACACCAAATGGCAGTTTAAACTGCACATACAGACCCTGCAGTGGCTAGCCAGAGACATGGTTCAGGTGCTACTTAAGTAGGTGGCAAAATCTGTCCTGCAGGCCCACTAATAGAATTTAATTTACAGGCCCCAACACATGAAGTGCACTTTACTGGGGTCTGATAAGTAAACTAAAATATGCCAATTGGGCAGGGACCAATGTTACCATGTTACATGCACTTTAGCACTGGCTAGAAGGGATAAAGTGCTCAGAGTCCTAAAGCCAACAAAAACAAGGTCAGAAATAGAGGGGGAAGGTAAAAGGTTTTGGGTGACCCTTCAGAGAGAGCTATTTTCCAACACTGTTCTACCATTGGCGAACGATGTGTACTCTAGCGGATGACCCTCTCAATGAGCCTCAGGTCAACTTGGAAACATTCATCCTGAACTTTGACCCTCTAATTCCAGCTCTGGTATTTCTAAAACAAATCCCCTATACCATGATGCCACATCTGTCTGTGCCCTTCATCTTGTCTTTGACATCACACCACAGCATCCAACTCACCTACCAACTCTGCACCACTGCAGCCTATAAACAGAAATGCAAACCACCATTCCTCATCAGGCCACCAACAACATTCTTCAGCCCCGAAATGGAACCATGCCAGAGCTCCGCAAATGTATGACCACACGGTGAGCAAGCAAGCCTCCCCCTCAGACATTTCCTAATCCTAAGTTTTAGTTTTTAATTAATGACATCTCTCCGGTTAAATCTTTCAATAGCTTGCCTATTGATTTTGCTTGTAGGGCAAAGTTTAACCCCTGTTTTTGCCTCCCATCTGAGCCCACTTCCCCACACCTATTCTTCTCTATCCATCAAGTTCAGATTTTAAAAAACACCTTTCAAGACCCCCTTATACTTTGTTAAAAGCATAACAGAGTGGAGCCACGTGAATTTTGTCTCCACCCTTCTCCATTTTGACCATGCCATATATACATACACATGGTCTCATGCATTTTTAACGTAATGTGGTGCACTTGAACAGATACAGAAAGTTAATTTACTGTATAATATCGACATATATATGACTGTGCATAGCAAGATTTTCCATGTGTTCATTTAAATGGTAATTAGCATTTGCAGCTTGACTGAATATGTATCCATAACTATGCATTTAAACATATATCAAATGATTTATACGTTATTTTAATCAATGGCCTTTAACATTTGGATTTTAATGTTTTCTTGGGTTGTAATGTTTATCTCTCCTCTGCTGATGCAGTCGTATGATCTCATAGTTAGTGACAGGCACATTATGTATAAGAGATGGTGATGCTCAGGAGGAGTATTATTACCATAGACGAGATGTGCTAGCGAACAAAGGGAGGGTCACTGCCTGTGCTGTGTCTGGAGATTAAAGGAACCCAAGGACATTCAAATGTGTGGATCAGAAGAGGGAAGATTTCAAGTGTAGTTGCAAATGTTTTACAGTGAGAAGGTGGAACATCCCTAAGACATGTGATATAGGATGCTGGAATGTTCTTTTGTGGGTTTAACTGGTGATAATACCTTAGCTTTACACAGATTCCTTTTAGATTTCTTGGGGTACAGACCACATTGCTTTTTCTCTGGTGTGTGGCTTTATGCTATACTATACCTTTGGCTTAAGAGAACTTCTACAGAAGGGCTCCACAAAGTTGACACCTTTCCGCTTTATTGGTTCAACTTAGGAATTCCCCAATGACACTAAGGCGCCGATTCCGATGTCGGACGGACTCAGGTCCGTCCGACATCGGTCAGGAGCCGTAACCGACCAACCTGCTGTCGTCGGTTACGGCCCTGCTAGTACGATGCGACTGAACAGGGTTCGGTCGCACTCGTATACAACACAATGCAAGCATGCATTCCGAGTGGAATGCATGCTTGCATCGTGGAAAGCAGGGTTGCAGTTCATCCCTGCACCCTGTGGGCGGCACCCCAAGGTGCCTGCCACCGGGTGCAGGGATCCACAGAGGGGCACCATCGGTGCCCCCAGGCCGCCATACGGCAACCTCGTACCCATGGAGGCCCTACTGAGGGCCCCCAAAGACAGTTTCCGACTGCCTTTTCGTGCCAGAAAAACTGGCACAAAAAGGCAGTGAAAAACTGCCATCGTACTCCCTCGGTCACAAAGAGGTGGCCGGGAGAGTACTGAGGGATTTCCGGATGGCAGACGGGCTCTCTGAGCCTGTCGTCCGCAATCCAGAAATCTGTGTCGGATTCCTTTCTGACCAAGCGCATCAGAATGGCACGGTTGGAAAGGAATCCGGCCGACATGATCCGAATCGGTCGGAAGGGCTCAGAGCGTCGGTCGGAGCCCTTCCGACCAAAATCGAAATCGACCCCTAAGTAGGTAAGACTTAGTTAGATAATCTGGCTTTACTCATGCATAGGCAAGGAGAACACGAGCCATATTCTGATCATCAAATTCTGTTCCTATTTTTTTTAATTGCCATTACTGAATTTCTTGTTTGTTTCATGTTGTTAAGGCTTACTTTTGTCTGCCAGACTGCTGTTTATTAGCTTGGCTCTGAATTTGTAATAAATCTGTACTTAATCTCATCGACCTACTTTGAGTCCTCACTATGTGGCCAAATGGGTACTGTAAATTGAATTTGTGTATGATGCTATCTCCTCTTTATTCTTCCGGCACCTCGAAAGTTCTGTTGCAGGGAAATTTGGACAAAGGACCCATGTGCTCTAGCAAGAGCATACACATATTCTTTGATTATCAGTTACTATAATGCTTAACAGTAAATATCCCAAGCAGAACTCAATTCTCTGAATGCATGATTTAGTAAAACTAACTGAACTTTAGAAATATTTCCAGCTACCGTGACGTTATTTAATATAAAATAATCAGAGAAATTTTAGTAGATGAAAAATGCTACAATACCTGCTGGGAACCATCACCCCAACAAGAAAAGACAAACAGGATTACAAGTAATAATTAAATCACAAGTTTCAGGTGCATGTTGTTCAGCTGATCTGTGATTGATCAGAATGCCACCTGCTGTTTACGTCTCTTGTATTGTTAACATGCTTATGGCTCTGACATGACTGCTTTGCTTCTTGGAAAGGAGGGGTGTTATTTCAAGAGCTCTGACAGCTGGCAATAGATGTGGAATCATGTCAAGAACCAAAAGTACTCAGTGTGAATCTCATTTCTTGGCATGCAGTTAGCTGGAAAGGTATCACATTGTTGCATGTAAGCCTGTCACACCGCGCAAAAAGAAGTAAAGAGGAGAGTGACTGGCTCTGCAGATTACCACCCGCTCCTGCTTCAGGCAGAAGCATTTACTTGGAGAGTCAGCGCAGTAGTAGCGAGAGACCTCTCCAACTCAGTCAAGCAGTTTCCTGGACATCCAAGGCTTTTTCATTACCAGAAACTTAGGATAGGGACAAGCCCTTCCAGCACCACAAATAAAAGAAAAGAGGACTGCCACGGAGGACTTCCCAATCCTGGCTATAACAGATTAAGCTCGTTTAAGGGTCATTCCATGTGGGATTTTGATCTTTCTTTGGGTTTGATCACATGTTTTACTGTATTGATGTAAAGGTAAACGTGTTTGCAATTTTGCCATTGCCATATGGCAAATCCACACCAGTTATGTGCAATTAGGAGAAAACCTCATGGAATAAGGAATTACCAAGTGGTAAATCCACACAGAATTACCAATTCCCTGGGTTTTACACTTAGATTTATCACCAGCACTGCAGTGCTTGTAAATGTAATCATGGCGGTTTGGGTGGAGTGGTGGGTGATAGAGGGGGTGTGGGGGGTAGGGAAGAAAAAGGCAAGGCATTTTCTGTCAGGGTAGAGCATTGTATGCGCCCAGTCATGAAATGGATTTGAGGGTTGAATGCTACTGTAGCCAAAGCCTCATGGAAATTTTCTGGCCTGCCCAGAAAAATTAGGTATGGTTCTCCCGCACCCAGAAAAATAGATCCACACTGAATTTCACTCCATCTGATTCAGATTCAGGGGTTTCTCTTGTTAATTTTCTCCCAGTTTTACTTGTCCCTGCTGTCAGCTAGATCTCCTCAGCAGAGAACAGACGTCCCCTCTGAAAAGGCGACAAGAACAAATACGACGCTGTAGTGTATGTTGTGGTGTACATGCATGTCCCCTCTAAATGTATATCCACATTGAGGTCCTAGTTTGATGGAGATGCAGATGAATTTCAAGATCTTACTAGAATAAGAGCTCAGGGTACCATGACATTTAGCACCAGTCATGGCCCTGAGCTCATTTACCCAGATTCAAATGCTAGACATATGGAGATGGATATTCTGCCAAATTATTATCTCAAGGCCATCATATGACACACATAGTGTGTCTAAAATATTGTGATATCAAAAATGTTGTGGGTTGGAGTATGGCATGTAGCAATTACCTTTTCTTTACTATGTACTATTTTTAAACATCATTGTTAAAAATGTCATTGCTTGTGATGAAATGTATGTCATTTGTTAAGTATAGGGTTATCATTCATATATTGTATTTGTTTTCAAAATAGTTTTTTATGGTAATTTTAAGAATGGGGGTTAGGTTTATAGGAGAATAGTGTGAGGAGAGAATTAACATTTTTATTTTATATTTTTGTTAATTTTTATTTTTTATGTGATTGTTTATAAAATGTAAAATGTTTTCAAAATGTATGTTTTATCATAAAATATATGTAAATTGGACTTTTAAATTTCAATGATTTAAAATGTCATTTTTACATGTATTTTTTAAAACAAATTTTTGGTTTGATATTTTAAAATTTTCCAAATTTGTAATAAATTTGTTTTCATGAATCTATTTTGAAAACACATTTTATTCCTTGTTATTTAAAAAAAAAAAGAAATTTATTAATACACTTCAATCAATCAATCAATTCGTCTTTATTCGATCATATTAAAAAAGATCATAAAGCACATATAAATAGATCAAATTTAAAAGTAATTTAATAATTCTGTTTTTAAAAAAGATACAAATAATTCATCACAATTTCTGCGATAAAGACGAAAATGCATAAAATATTAAAAGAAAGAAATGAACCTTTCCATGTACTAACTCTGGGTACTTAGGTTATCATTTTTACATACTCAATAGCGTGCACGCTGACCCTTTCCTCTTCCTCATGCAAGCCCACAGGAAAGACGCGACTAAATAGCACACCAGAGGGTCGGGAAGTGTTTTCAGGAAGTATAATGCTACCCAACACAGCTTAAAATTCATTTTCTTTAAAATTGGTTTAAGGTAGACAGTTCTTTCCCTCTGGTATAGGCAGCAGAATAGGAATATATGCAATTCTGTTTGAGGTGATAGATTATCACAGGGACACAAACTTAAGTCAGCGTGGTTATATGTTTTTTCCGGATAGCCTATCATTAAAGGTATCAGGTTAGTACGAAACGTTAATAATATAAATCTGTGTGGCATCCTGTTTACATTAGTTAAATAGGAAAAGTCTCCTCCAGTTGGAGGTGGGTTGAGGCTATATGCCCGAGCTGCATATTTCTCATTTTGTTGTATTCTTTGTTTGTAGTTGGTCTTCGACATAAACATATCACTCACTCTCTGTTTGGAAACCTTCTTACAGGCTAGGGGGTCTTTAAAAAGTTTGTGGAGACCAATCTCCCTTAGCCGTGACTCTACATAGTTGAGCCACCTAGATCTCTTCCATTTGTCCATTGCCAAACAACTCCTTAGTATTGACTGATTCAATGGAACTGTATCTCGCCTCCAAATTGAGTGCCAGAGGAGGAGTGGGGCTAGCTGGATATAGTCTGAAATATAAGGTATGTCCAGTTCCAAGTGTAAGATACCATTTGAAAAGGAGGAGGATAAACCCACTACAGATTTAAAGAATGTATTTTCAATAGTTTGTAGTGGTGTCGTTGCTGCCATACCCCACACCCCAGCTCCATAGGTCGCTGCTGCTTTAACTCTAGCCTGATATATAATATTTATCGATGTTAGTGGTGTAGCCCCCAATTTTCTAGCAAAACCTTTTAAGGCAACGATACCCCTCTCCATCACCATCTTTCTACCCTCCATTAGTTTTGCCCACAGCAAATCTTTGTCAAAAAGGATACCCAGATAGGGAAACGAGTTGACTATCTCGATTTTTTGCGCCCCTGCACAAAAGTGCCCCCTGCTATTAGTACAAACGACTTGGATTGGTTCACTTTTAGCTTAAGTGAATCCATAAAGGAGACATATGCAGTAATTAGCCTTTGTAGCCCAATCCCTGTTCTGGCGATTAAAACCGCATCATCTGCGTAGGCCAATTGGCGTAGGCCAATAAAGGTAGCATTTGATTATCGAAAAGTGGAACATCCCTAGTAGCCACTGTCAATGCCTTTTCTACTCCATTTGTATATAGGGAAAAAAGAAAAGGGGCCAGTACACTCCCCTGCCTTACACCCCGAGAGATTCTGAAAGAACGCGTGCAATCTCCATTTTTGGTGTAATGCACTGAAGCTGTTGCGCTTGCATATGACTGCCTTATAAAATTTAATATGGCAGGTTCAACCCTCATCGTCTCCATTATCAACCATAGCTTATCCTTCATTCTGGTGTACTTTTCTATTGTCAATGCTAAATTTAGACACTGATCTACAGTCCCCCTTCCCTGCTGGAAGCCGTACTGGGCCTGTATCAAGATCTTATTTTCTCTTCCCCAGTCCTCGAAATGAGAAAGGAGAAGGCGGCCCATAAGCTTTGATGTTGTATCCAGCAGGCAGATAGGTCTGTAGTTTTTTGGGTCTGCCCTATCCCCTATGACCACGAAGGGGGTGGAGATCCCAGTACTATACTATTTAAAACGTTTGTTAGTAGTGGGATCCATAAATCTGGGTTGTTCTAAAAGAGGTCTATAGGGACTCCATCGGGTCCTGGGGCCTTTCCCGAACTACATGAGTCCAGCCCTACGTTAACTTCAGTAAGTGAAAAAGATAGAGGAACTTGGCTTAACTTCTGCATTGGTGCATGACAATTTGGTGTGCCTAGGTGTGAGGTAAAAATATTTTCAAAATGTAGTACCCATTCCTCCTCCTCAATGTGTATCTCTAGAGATGGATCATTGGGGGTCTTAAAATAAGGCGCATTTACCAACTTCCAGAACTCAAAACTGTTTCCAGATTTAGCTGCTTCATCCAGATTTTCCCATAGGTCCACCCTGATTTCCTTTTCTGTTTTTTTCCTTGCTAATTTGTATGCGGCCCGCAATGTTCTTATTTCTTCATAGTTCCTCGGCTTAGCTTTTAGAGCATATATCAGAGCCTTCCTAGTTTTTGTAAAAAACGGGGTCAAACCAGCTCCCACCTTTGCCTCAATTTAGCGCTTTTGTTTTTGTTAAGGCTGATTTTCTATTTCCCAAGATATTACAGAATGCTTGTACAACTTCATCTGCTTGAGCATCTGGGTCTAAACATAGATAGATATCTTCTTTGGTATTTTCTATGATTTTTGGGACCAGCTTGGTTTTATCATTGTATGCCCATTTGAGCTGTACCCCATTTTTCCTGGCTACAATAGGTGTATCCACATTACTTCTCTGTTGTCTCTCAGGTATTAGTACATTCAATTCCATTGAAACTATGGTATGGTCGCTAAAAGTTGTCAAGATAGTATCGACCTTTACAACCCTTTCGATGAGCGGGGGCGTCAAAAGTATGTAATCAATCGTTGAACCCACCCCATTTCTTTGGAAAGTTTCCAGGAGGATATCTAAACTAAAGTCTGGATCCCGGGATATTTCCATATTTAAAGAAGCTAATAGCTTATTAAGACCATTACCGTAATCCCTGTGGACAAAATGTTGTATGGGATATCCTCGAGTCCACAAACATGGGCTGTATTATGGTTACAGAGATGTATGTTAAAATCGCCTAACCATATAATGTTTGTGTTCTTATTCCTGTATGCGATGTCAGATATAGCTTTGTCTAGTTCACCCACAATCGTATGCATTGTTGGGCCAAATCCGTTGTTATAAATATTTACTAAGACCCATATCCCTTCCTGCTGTATTTCCAATACCAAAATGTGAAAATTTTTGTTAGGTTATAGAATTGTTTTTACTTTTACCACTAGGTCGTTCCTAATTAAGGTTAGAATGCCACCCTTTGCCCTCCCAGAAGTAGATGGAATTGCTTCACTCCGATAGGATCTAAAACCGTTAATGAAGATCGGGTCCAGGGCCCAAGTTTCCTGGAAGCATACTATTTCCTGATCGTTCCATGACTGTAACCAGTTTGTATCAGTCAACTTGCGTGTGATACCCGCCACAATCCATGAGGATATTTTTTATACATTTCTTTGTTTCTCATGTTGTGTGGGAAGCAAATGTGGACTAGGTGCCTGTAGAGTAAGTGGTTGTAAGCTCTCCACGTTTACCGGGATTTGGGGGGATTGCCTTTTTCGAATCTTCTGTGTGCTTGTGTGAACTGACTGTAGTCAGTCACAAGCATCAAGGTCGGAGAGGGGCGCATATCTGTTCTCTAACCTCCAATCCATAGTCCCACTATTTCCCCAGGGTTGGCTCTCTAATGATCTTTCCTTGATTTGTAAATGACCCGGCGGTCTAAGTAGTGTGGGTGGTCTATAGAAAAATTCTAGTGGTAAAGCAATAATGTGTGAATTTCTCATATAAACGTTACCCAGGTGCTCCAGGATACAGCCAACAGCAAGTTTGCTTTTAAAGTTTCAAACCACACAGTCTCCTGTCAAATGTTTCCTAGCTGGGCCCACCCATGATACCCTTATTGCCATGATTAACTGGTTTCCAATATTCCTGCCTTTAGCCCCCACCATATACAGATTTTGGTTTAACCAGCGGAGAAATTTCGACATTAGTTATGTTGTTGATTCTATTTGTCCCTCCCGTGATGGTGAGACATTCCTCAACACTAAGGCCAAAGGAGCCGCTACTGGTGGTAAATGTAGAATCTGTACCTCATTTACCTGTTTAGTCACGACAGAGGTTCTTTCTTTCGCCAGGCTATCCTGGTTACCACCCCTGTCAGTGTACCATTCTGACCTATAGGATATATATTAGAATTTGCCACTACCTGGCTTGTTGTATCAGCCACTTCTATAGCATTTCCTGCACTGGGAGGCTTTGTGTTGCAGGGGGCCAAACGGCTGATTATAAGTGGAGCTGCATTAGAAGTTGTTGCCTCTCGGTTTTCGTTTGCCTGTTGAGCCCTGTTTACTAAACCAGGCGGTGTATTTAACATCATTGTGCTACAGCCAGGTCCCGTTCCAGGCTTATCCTGGGGTGGCGATCTTGCTGTCACTTGAGTGCACGTTTTTAGAACTACCTCTAGTGCATGGAAGTTTTCTTTGGTATGAAATTCTAGAGCAGTTAACTTTTCCTCTTTCTGTTTGAATTTTAGTGAGATAGGGTTTAACATTGTATAAACCAATGTTTCTTATCTCTGCCACATAGGTTCAGTCATAAGGGAACAGGAAGCCAAGTCTCCTGTTTCTCCGCCAGTTAGTTCCTGCTGTGCTGTTCCCAATATTACGTCCCCCTCCCGCTTATTAAGTCTCGGGGCTTTTGATAGTTTAGGTCTATGCGAGCCCCACGCCCTTTTGCTCTTTACAGCAGTGTCAATGCTACTCTTTGGGAGTCCTTTCATTGCAGCCACCCTTGATGAAACTCTTTGCGAGATGCCAGTCAAGTCCATGTCCTGAGGTGTAGGTACTATACTGGTGGCTTCTTCTGTGACTGAATCTCTTAGCAATGGCTCAATTAGATTATGCTTTGGCAATGTCCCCCCCAAAGATAACGTTTTACTGATTTGGGAGTTCCAGCGATAATCGGCATTCTGTTATCTCAATTTCATGTTCCAGGGCTGACGTAGCCCTTGTTAAGAAAGAGTCAAGTGTCCACACTATACTTGTGCCCCCACGGGGATTTTGGCCCTCTCGTTTGCTCATTGTAACTTTGCTTTTCAATGTAATCAGAGAGGCAGTAAATCGAGCAATCAAGGAATGGTGATTTCTGTCTCAGGTAACACGTGCACTCACATGGAAGCAATTAAAACGCTTTTACCTTTGGTCTTCTCTGGTCTTTCCCGTAGTTGTTAGAGGGGGGGCCCGGCCCAGCCTCCTCCGGGCTCCGACGGGCCCGCCCTTGGCCCGGGCTCGTCCCCGCGTGCTTCCTGCGCCGCTGGTGAGCACCGTGATATTAAGCGCGACCTAAGCGCTGGGGCTGATGGACGTTGCAGTCCTCCTCCGGGTGTGGGCTCCTGCAGGCGGGCGGGCGAAAAACAAACAGACTGGCGGCTATAATGCTCCGCGGGTGAGCGCCGTGATTTTAACATTTGTTTAATACATTTTATTATATTACTTTTTGATGAAGACTGTTTTGGTAAATGCTGGTTTTGTTTATTAGAACTTCAAATCTATAAAATGTGTTTTTAAAATGTAAAAAACTGCTAGTATCTCATTTGTTTTAAAATTTTAAATATATTGTTATATTAAATTAATTATGGTTATAAAATCTAAAGTTACAGTGAATGTTTGTTATTTTTATTTGTTGCTGCTTCTGATTGACATCATTTATACTATGTGCTTACTCTTTATGGGACAATTACAATGGCTTTCTGTAAAGTATCATTTTTAGTATAATGTCTATTATAAGTTTGACTAGTAGTTAATCGCGAACCCTAAAAGTCCAACACTTTTCCCAATGTAGTTATGTTTGGAGAATTATAACTTTGTACCCTCCTCGAGCCCCCAAAGCAAAACATTTTCCCAAATAGGGTTAATGTTGGGGTAGAAATAGTACATCTAACCCACCCTAAATCTAACACTTTCCTCAAGGTGGTACAGTTTAGAGTGGGGTTAGTAATTTTGAACACCCAAAAGTCCAGCACTTTCCTGAATGTGGTTAAGTTTGGAGTGTGAATTCTAACTGAGACATTCCCTAAAGTATAGCATGTTCTCCAATGTGGCAAAGTTTTTATTAGGAATAGTAAATATGATATCCATACATTGGCAGCACTTATTTGTATTTTTGAAATCAAAACATTATAGTGATAGGCCGTATAAATTGCTTGTGTATTAATTTAGTTTTTGCAAGGTATCATTTTTAAAAGATGTTGTTGTTAGAAATATATTTTCTAAACATCTCTATTAACATATACCATTTTTACAGTGCGCTATGTTACAATAATTACAAGCATTGGTGCAGTTTTTTATGTGCAAGAAAAACAAATCTTTTTACTTCCAAATAATTTCCATTTCACAAATGATATAGTTGTATTGCGAACACATTTTTTAGTTATGAATATACAGTTTTTCAAAACATCTTGTACAGTCATTTTCAATAAACATAAGTTAGCTCTATTTTATTTTAAAGATTACACTGTATCAAAAGGTAAAGAAAATGTTTTTTTATTCTTATCAGGAATTTCAATATGTTTGATTTGATTTGATTTAATTTCTTATAGAGCCCCTGAATCACACCCCAAGTGGTATCCCGCGCTGTCATATTGCTGCTACCAGTCACCTGTAGAGAAGGGTTAGAAAAGTAGGGTTTTAAGATGTTTTCTAAACTTTAAGCGATCTGGACAGTGTCAAAGGTGCACCGGTAGTGCATTCCAGAGGGTAGGGGCTACGTGGGGGAAAGATTTTCCTCCCAAGCGCTCTTTATTATAGCGAGGAGTAACAAGGAGAGATTTAGATCCTGATCGGAGAGATCGGGTTGGCAGGTAGTTGGTCAATTTCTTCGCTAAGTAGCAAGGGCCTTTGCCATTCAAAGATTTGTGCACAATGCAACAAATCTTAAACTTGATCTGCATTCGTATTGGGAGCCAGTGTAGCTGTCGCAGAAGGGGCAGAGAAGAAGTTCGAGGGGGCGGTTGACTACCAAACGGGCAGCGGTGTTCTGAACTACTTGCAGCCTATTCAAAGACGCTTCATTTGCTGAAATCATCAGGGAATTGCAATAATCTAACTGGCTTAACACTAGTGCCTGGATGAGTGTTTTCTGCATGTGTAGTGGCAGAAAGGAGAATACCTTCCTTAGGAGACCAAGCGCGTGAAAGCATGGCCCGGCAGTTGATGTTGCGTGCTCTTTCATAGTCAACTTCTGGTCCAAACGGACACCCAAGTTTTTTGCCACTAGTTTTGGCATAGGTGCGGTGCCCATTTCTTCGGGCCACCACCCAGGAGACCACCTCAACATTGCCTTGCCAAACTGCATTATCTCCAATTTCCCTGCTTTAAGCTGGAGAAAGTTATTTCACATCCAGCTTACAATGGAAGGCATACCCTCTGCGAAGATTACCTGGGCATGGGGATTGTTCTGTATTTATATAAGCATTATTTTGTACAATTTTTGAACAATTTTTAAACAGCCTTAAATGCTATTTTTCATTTTATAAACATGAGTAAATAAGATACATTTTTTACATTCATTTCTATTGTATTGACATCTTTTTTAACTTTCTTTTTTCTGCAATTGTTTCCAGTTTATTAGGTTTTGTAGTTTTTCTTTGTCACTTTGGGCTATGTGTGAAGCTTCTGGCTGTGGATTCCCGCTGTGGTTCTCCAGTTCAGGTAAGACTGTTTTTAAACATATTTTGTAAGAGTTTAGTGGTAGAGGCAGTCAGAGACTCCAGGCGGAACACCCCTCAAGAGAAATAAATGCCTGCGGAAGTAATCTACCGATTTATAGGAGCAAGCAAAGGCATACACTACAAAAGAACAGACACAAACAGGGTAAAGCACGGGGCGTTATCAAGACGGTGGACAAGATGGAAGCACAATGTAGGAGCTCTGGGTGCCTCACTTGCCTGGCAATATCCTGCCACATCATTGGCCCACACAATTAACTAATTTGATCCCCCTGTGCACCCTTTCACAGAGCGGGAGTCGGGTAAGTGATATTGGGGTGAGACACCCCCCCAGTAATGGACACAGCAAATAGAAGGCCCCTGCCTTAGGCCTGCACTGCATGCGTGGCCTCGGTGGATGATGAAGATGCTCGGCCCCTCTTCTGGGCTTGGAAGTAGAGCCAAAGCGGAAGGGCGAGGCGCCTCCCCATAGAGGAGGCAGTAGGTCAACCGGAGGCCAGCATCAACTGTGCCGCATCGGTGTCTGACATATGAGAGAGTCCTCTTTCTGCGGGTCTTGGAGTGTTTGACCGGGGCACCTGGGGAGCAGAGCAACACAGCCCCACAGACTGTCAGGGTTGAGACATTGCCCAGAGGCCCATAGATGACAGGGATAGCCCAAGGCTGCTGGCGCTGCATGGGGTTGGTCCCCTCTGCCTCTGGCCCTTGAGCTATGGCCCGTGGTGCTGAATGTTGGGCACCCCCGCTGAGGAGGTCTTTGGACTAACTATAATGGGCATTGGACAGGCAAGTAGAGAGCTGCGGCAAATCCTCCCCCATTGACCCCCTTTAAAACTGGTGAGTCTGTATGCTGCATTGGGGGACCCCTCATTGACAAATCTGGGCCCAGTTGACAGTGAGTGAGCAGCTTAGCACTCCCCTTTGGGGGCACTAAACAGCTGCGTCTAAAGCTGTAGCTGTAGCAGTGCTACAGGAGATACACATGACATTGGTTGAGTTGTCGCGCCTGCATCACCGCTGGAGGGGCCAATATGTGGGGTCTTACTACTCGGCATTCACCCAGGGAGTGTTGATTTGGGTTGGGCCCTGCAAAGGAGGGCAAAGAGAAATGCTATGGCACGATCCACAGGTGCCATACTCGATTTCACCCAAAGGTTGGGTGTCAAACCTGGGCACGCAATGTTAAATATATATAAATCAAAGCGTATTGCCATTGCGAACTATGGTTCCGAAATTTGGGGTTAAAAAAATTGCACAGAGCTCCAAACTGTGGAAAATAAATTTTTAAGAAGTTTGCTCTCAGCCCCCCAATCTACATCTTCGTACATAATTCATGAAGAATTGGGTATCGGTTATGTGGCTGATTTAACTAAAATGTCCCCTCTCCTCAAATGGATCTCGATCTGGTGTAATCCGGAGTCAGTGTTAAATAAAGAGATCATTCGTGACTGTATGGCTCTAGATAGAGCCTCAATATTCCATGGCTGAGATATGTGAAAAGCATAGCAAGGGTGCTTGGCCACTCAAAGGTATTTGATAATCCTGAAAGAATATGCAAAACAGACCTGGTGTGGGCCAAGACCTAATTTTTGCGGTTAGCATCCGCAGAAAGAGAGGCCACTGAAGTATTGAAACCCTCTGTCCGTGCTCACCAGATCTTAAAAACCTCTTATTCAATGGAGCCTTACCTGACCATAATCAATAACCCCAACATCGCTTTCTCCTGACAAGATTGAGGTTTAATCTCTTACATTTCTTACTAGCTGAACCTCTGGGCTGGAGTGAGATAGAGGATCTGGGACCATGCCCTTGCAACAATTTCTCGAGGCAAGATACTTTGCACTTTGTCATGTTTTGCGACTACTGTTTGCAGATTCGCAAGTGTTTTATTTTCCCAATTTTACAGGAAAAAGGTTTCCTGCAGGTCAGGCCGGCCCTAACTTATCTGCAGATGTTGAATAGCCCTTGGGAATTTTTTTATATCGCTAACTTTTAGCAGCAGCAGCTAGGGCAAGGAAAAAAAGGAAATAATTAGAATGCAGGCTTATGGGCCCCGACTTTTTACTATGAGCATTTATTTCACAATTCTGTAATATTTCTCTTTATCTTATTTGTAGTTTTTAACATTAGACAGATGTGGCATTATATTTTTAATGTGTAACTGTCCCTCCCTTTTATCATATGTATTGTATATTGTATTGTTGCATTTTTAGTCATGTATTTTTACCTATGATGGATCGGTGTACTATTTAGTTTAATGTGATGGGTATTTTTAACATGCTTTTATGGTTTTGAAAAACCGATTAAAGAAATTTTGAATGACTGACTGGGTTGTGCCTGTGGTCCCTCTACAGATTGTGTGTCAGAGGATGGACCTGGACGGATAGTATGCGGTGGTTGAAGGGTACCTGGACGTCGCACCGATTGCTTTGGTAGTGCTCTACATGCCTAACTCTGGCCAGACTCACTTTTTAGACTACCGCCCACCAACACTTGTTCAGGATCTACAAGCACCGAGCCACTGAGTGGGGAGACTTCAATTGCATACATGACTTACACATGGATAGGTCCACTCCTCCGCTTATTGGCACGCAGGCGCCCAGGGTGGCTCTATCTCTCTAGCAGACTGGCTCCAGCATAGTAGGTTCCAGGACATGTGTCCCTCACTGAATCCCATGGTACAAGAGTATTCTATTTTCTCACATAGGCGATGGATCTCCTTTTGGGCAATCCTGAAATGCTCCCATTTTTTGATCCCCTGAATACATGGGCCATTCATTGTTGGACCATTGCTTTCTACTGATTGCGTTGAGTTCGAGCAGGCGTCGTAACCCAATACCTGCATGGTATTTACCTATGCAAGCGCTACTAGATACTGGCTTTATGGAGACAATCGGTGAGCAAGTGCTAAAATATTTTGAACTTATTGAGGACACTCCGTCTGACAGACAGGTAGAGTAGCATGCCTTCAAGGTGATCATGCTTGGTCTTTGTATTAAAACTGCCTGTCACCTGAAGGCGCCTCTATGGAGGGAGTTGACGAGGATAGAGGTGGCTGTCCGAGCAGCTGAGATTCATGCAGGAGAGAATCAGAGAGCAGCACTTACCACACTGAGTGCTGTCCATGAAGCCCTGCTAAACAGATTTGGGGAACTAGATTATGCAGCGTATGGTGCCAACAACATGTTGAGGGTGATAAGGCAGGATGGGTGCTGGCATGGCTGTTGCACACTGAGAGTGAACAACCTCGACTGATGGCCTTTCGGTCCCGAATGGCGATGTACACACTTTATAGATGCCCACTAATGAGGCCTTCTTTGATTACTACAGCACCCTTTATCAGGCACATGGGGAGGCTGAAGAGCCCGCTCTTTTAGGTTACTCGGATACCCTGCTGATCCTGTGCCTTGCCCCACTTCATCGTACGGCCCTGGATGCCCCGCTGACACTTGCTGAGGTTCGTCTAGCTCTCGATCAGATGGCACACAACAAGACACCAGAGACAGATGGACTTCCTGTGGAGTTCAACTCTGCACACCACACAGTGCTGGCTCTGCAGCTTTTGCAACTGTTTCAGTAAGTTAAGTTGGCGGATGCCCTCCCACCATAACTGTGTGAGGCACTAATTGTGGTATTTTCCAAGCCAGACAGGGATTTGTTGTAGGTGCGTTCCTATCTCCTGCTTTCACTACTTAACACAGACTGCAAGGTCCTGGGGAAGATTACCCCAAATCAACTATTACATCATGTGACTGATTTGGTGTACCCCGACCAAAACAGCTTTATTCCAAGGAGGAACATGTTCCTCAACCTTCACTGGTTGTTCTACCAGGTGGACAAGCTGTCCACACTGTGCCCCCTGGTGTGGCCCCCTCATTAGGTATTGAGAAGTCATTTGACTCTCTGAGTTGTCTTTATCCAAGAAAGGTGTTGCGGTGTATCGATCTGGGCCTAGAGATTTGGAAGTGGATAGATCTTTTATATATAGACCCGGAAGACAGAGTGCGCACTGGCAGACACATCTCAGCACTGTTTCTGGTATGTCACAGTACTCACCAGGGTGCCCACTTTCCCCCCTCCTTTTTACCTTGGCCATGGAGCCACTAGCAGGCCTTTTCCTCAGATAGGGGCCTCAGTGGGGTATACGGAGTGGTCTTAACTGAAAAGTGGTTTCGCTTTATGCGGATGATGCGTTGATATTCCTCAGGAATTTCCATGGGGACTTACCCGTGGTGATGAGGAACTGGAGGGTTTTGGTGGGGCATTGGGTTTACAGATATACTGATCTAAGTTGAAGCAGGGTCCCGTTTTACCATAAAAATAACATAAATAAATTCCAGCCCTACACCTGTAGCATGAGACTCTCATATAGGCCCTGCCAGCCACAATATACATATGACAAATTGACCATTCTGCCTAAAAACATTCACTAGATACCATAGGCATCATGTCCACCTAGGAGCATACACATCTCCATTTAAAGAAGTTATTGGCCTCAGCCTACTGGCATCATGAAAAATAAAGATACCAAGCCCCACTAGTCTCAAATGTGCATTTCTGTCGTGCACTGCGCAGTGAGCCAACAGATAGACGAAAACATCCCGAGCTAAAGAAACATCATGAGGCAAGACGTGGGTGGAGGCAAGCTGGTACTTTTCATTGATTCATATGTGATATTTCATATTTTCTGCTTGCTCTTGAAATCACGACAGCACCATCCCATGAGAAGATAACTGTTGACTTTTTAAAAGTTCTGCTTTTCTATAAGTTTCCGAGAAATAATGCAACCTGTTTATAATAAATGTATAAAATTCTTCATGATCTACAGTCAAGCATCAGTTGACCCATGGATAACACCGTTTGTACCATAGTGTCACTTCTGTATTTTTAATATTTCTGAACACTTACGGTCAAGAGCGCACGTCAATGTTCTGACCCTGTGGTTAATGGTTCCCCAGTAAACAAGTATGAAAATGTGTTCCACAGTTCATTCAGGGAACCACCTTTAGCAGCATCCAGCACGCGTTGGTGTCTCCCGGTCGACTGCGGCTATCTTGAGCCTAGCCTATTTGAGGTTGTAGGATTCATGACAGATTGAAAATCTTTGTCTTTTTCTCTTGGTCTCTCATTCCCTCCCTGTTTTTTCCTTGCATAGATGTATTTTTAAAGCTTATAGTATTGCATGGTATAGCTTATTATTTGAGGTGTGTCTTTTTATGCACTTGAGCATCTACAATAGATTGTATGGAGTTATTAGTTTAAAATGACACTTTGCCTTTGACATTTTCTTGTTTAAACTTGTTCTTGAATAAAGTGCCACTTCAAATTCAGTGCCTACGTTTCATTCCAGTGTCTTATTGGTTTTAGAAAGCTGCCCCTGTTCAAATTCAGCTGGGTGAAAACACCACTCTGCAACAAAGTCCTGCCTTTTTCCCCTCTGGAATATTGCGATTGGACCCCCACCATACCGGAATACAGTGTCGTTATGACACTTTTCGTTATCTCAGTGTTTTCTAGGTGTTAACATCTGTCATGACGAACGTGACCTGGTGGATGACAATTTGGGTAGTGCACTCATTGGAGCACAAACCAATGCAACATTTTGGAACTCCCTACCTCTTACCTCTATGTGGAGGGTGTCCATAGCTGAGATGCTGGTGTTGCCTTGTTTGCTCTATCACTTCTCAGCCCTGCCCATGTCAGTGCCTCACTACTTCGTTGAAGACCTGACTTTGTTCCTTACTGCCTTGATTTGGGGTCCTGGGAGGAAGAGAGTTGTGTTGTTGAAGCTGTTTGATTCCCTAGAGAAAGGGGGCCTAGTTGCACAATACTAAGAATTGTATTAAGCGACTTCACAGTTGCAGTGACCCATGCAGTGGCGTGGGCCAAACCCCACCCCAGAGCCGGCCTGTGTGGTCTGAGACCTGGCCGGGAAAGATTTCCTCGGATGGTTGTTATGGGCCTGAGATGCAACACGAGGAAAATGGGGTGCGTGATCAGACTGGTCAGGTCCTGTTGGGATCGGTATGTGTCTCTTGGCCATGGCCCAGTCCTGTATGCCTTTTCCTTGTGACTGTGGCTCCTCCCACCATTTTGAGAGGTTGTTAAACATGAGGGGACATGGATGGATGCAGGAGTTGTCTCCCCGGGGGATCTTCATGAAATAGGCTCCTGATTTCCTTCCAGGATATTCTGGATCCGTACGAGTTCCATTAGGGCAAATTCCTGACCTACAATGCATTAGTAGCAGCTATTGGCCATGCATGGGGGCTGGAATGAGCTAAATCACCCATGTCCTAGGTTTTGCAGCCATTATTGGAACAGAGTATTGGCAGGCATGCAATCACATTATTGTAAGGCGGACTGCTAGAGCCTCATATACTCCCACTCTGGGTCCAACGGAATAAATGGGCACACTCCACTGGTTGAGAATTTACGAACAAACAGTGGAGTCAGGTGCTGGAACAGGTTTGGGGTGTCTCCCAAAAACTCCTACTTGAAAAACACACAATTTTATTGATGTCTACCAGACATACCTGACCCTGGTGCCTTCACCATGTTTTTCTGGGTATCTTCCCGGGTTGTCCCGTTGTTCCTCTGCGGAGGCAAATTTCAACCAAATGGTCTGAGACTGCTCGGTAAATGCTCATTACTGGGAGAGGCCTCCCAGGCACTGTCCGAGGTGATGGGACGCCCATTACAATGCTATACACTTCATTGCCTGTAGGGGATAACTGCCCAGACTCATAAGAACAAGTACATGGTTCGCCTCATGGAGCTGGAATTCATCCTTCTGAAGTTCCAAGTAGCAATGACTTGGAAGTCTGTGGAGGCGCTGTTTTTATCACTCTGGCTGGCTTGACCTTCTCAAATGGGCATCAGCCGAGATAGCGGCATGGAAATCGATACCTACAACATGGGTCGCCACTTGTACTAGCTGTTGGCCTAAACAGATGAGTGTCCTTCTTGAAACGATAAGGGAGTCTTACCCTCCATACACAGTCGGCGATGATGTGAACATCTTTGCGCCTCTCGATATCCTTGTGTCCTCTTTTCCCCACCCTCCTATGTGCCACATGATTCTGTGATTGTCTTTCCCTTCCTCTCCTCACCTGGTCTGCGAAACAATTTGTTGCGTGTGCCCAAACTCTCATGGGGAGCCCACATTGCACAGACATCTCTTCTTTTGTTTTCTTTTCTTTATTTCCATGTGTAAATGTGTTACTGAATGGATTAGTGTGTCTATGAGTGTGCCAATGTATGTATCAATGAGTCCCTGAATGTTTCAGTGTGTGTGTGAGTGATTGGATGAATATGTGAGTCAATGCATTAGTGTGTGCCTTTGTGTGTCAGTGTATGCTTCAATGAGTACTTGGGTGTGTTATTGTATGCATCAGAGATTATCTGGGTGCGTCTCTGTATACATCAGTGTGTGCCCGGAAAGAGTGACAATCAAAGGAAAGGTAGAAAAAAAGGCTGTAGATAGAGTTGAAACATACATGACAAAGGAGTAACAGTGAGATTAAAATATGAACAACAATAATACATTTATTTGTCAAAACAATTGAACACCATAACTAGTCTAACGGCTGTAAATATATATATATATATATATATATATTACCTACTGGCGGTCGCCAGTAGGTAGTTATAGTTAGGACCCCTTTTCCATAGGAAATCCGCAACATTCTATTTTGAATAACTTTGGCGCCGGTCGACGAATCCTCGCGAATTTTTCAAAATAGGTGGGGCGCTATGCTCCGCTCCTACCCTGAAAGTCTCGGGGGGATTCGTCAAGCGGGGGCTGAGATAAAAGGGGGGTCCCAAAACGCGTTTTTCCCATGCATTTTTCCATAGGACCTTTAGACAGGGCTACAGCCCGAACGGCTGAACAGAGTTACTTGAAATTTGGCAGAGAGGTAGTCCTCAGGTCAAGGAAGTGCCTTTTGTAGGTCTGGTGTAAATCTGTTCAGTAGTTCCTGAGAAAATAGCATTTAAATCAATATATATATGTGGGCGGAGCCTAACCACACATCTCATCCTGAGATCTGATTGGCTGTCAGCACTTCATCCAAGAAGTGTTGGCAGCCATCTTGGGACCAATATACATGATAGCACCTCATTAAAAAGCATTGCAGTTAATAGAAGGTTTTAAGACTTTAGTTACATTATAAATCATTTGTTGATGGTACCATACTCATTTTAGGAATTGTGGTATGTTCTAAGGTGATTTCACCATGTGAAAAAGCCTTCTGCTGGGATATCATGATTGAGAGAAAAATATTTTCTCATGCTTTTACCACAGAGGTTTGGAAGGTGATCTATAAGCTAAACTGAGAGCTTATTTTCTGTAAATTCACATTATCTTTCTCAGTCATGTGAGAATGAAGTCTGACATTCTCAGTAAAACATGTACATCCAACAAGGGCAGAGACTGTCAGTTGATTCCTTTGTGTTCTACTGCAGCTTTCCAGAGTGTTCCAAAGAACTACTAGAGCGCTAACCGTCCTACTTATGATAAATGTATGGCACACCTGAAGCCATCTTGCTTGGATTAAAGTGGTAACTCTTAAAACATTTAATTTAAAAAGGAACAAAATGAGGGGGTTCATTTTTCCATAAAAAGTATGATTAGTGCTGCAGAAAGAAAAATTAGGGCACATTTTGAGTGACTTCTCAAATCCTCTTCTATTTCATTAAAAAATTCTGACATGCAGACTGAAACATGCACTTTCAATACCAGCAGCAGTTTTCCCTGGTGAGCAGTAGCTTTACTACAGTGATCTAATGAGCAAAAAGAGTGCTAACATTCTGATTTTATGGCAAATGTGTGACACATTTGAATGCCTTCTTGATGGAATCAAAGTAAAAAACTGAAAGTATTTCCTACTGAGGAGACTGCAGTAAATGAGGAAATTAGGAAACTTCATAACAAATAAGTCTCCCAAGATGGCCACCAGAGACAAAAGAGCCCAAATGTAGCCCAAATATCACCCAGATGTAGCCCAAGTATAGCCCAATGACAGAATGTCCAAGAATGTTCTTAAAAACAACTAGAGCACTTACTGTCTTCATTATGACAAAAGTATGGCACACCTGAAGCCATCTTGATTGGAATAAACTGGTAACACTTAAAACATTTAATTTAAAAAGGAACACAATGAGGGGGTTCATTTTGCCATAGAAATTATGATTAATGCTGAAGAAAGAAAATGAGGGCACATTTTGAGTGACTTCTCAAATCCTCTTCTATTTCATTAAAAAATTCTGACATGCAGACTGAAACATGCACTTTTAATACCAGAAGCAGACTTCCATGGTGAACAGTAGTTTTACTACAGTGATCTAATGAGCAACTAGAGTGCTAACATTCAGAATTTATGGCAAATGTGTGACATATCTGAATACCTTCATGATGGAATCAAAGTAAAAAACTGAAAGCATTTCCGACTGAGGAGACTGCAGTACATGAGGAAATTAGGAAACTTCATAACAAATAAATCTCCCAAGATGGCCACCGGAGACAAAAGAGCCCAAATGTAGCCCAAAATCACCCAGATATAGCCCAAATATAGCCCAATGACAGAAGTGTGCAAAACACTTATTATTTTGTGTTTTTGCAGTGTTATATAGTGCAGACTTGTCAGGTATTGGAGTGCTTTACATGAGCATTGGTTACATCACACAAGAACAAATTCATTTTGGTTGTAGACATGGGGAGACTAAGTGATTTGACCAGAATCACAGAATGTCGAGCTGAAGCAGAAACTTCAACCTGGTTCCCCAGTTGCAAAGTCTGCAGTTCTGGAAGTAACACCACATCCTCTCCCCTAAGTGCAACATTTAATCAAGTTGTCAACTAGATAAAAAAACATAAAGATAACAAATAATTTAAAAGTGCTTTGTCGCTATTTGAAAACTCAGAAAATATGTCCTTATTTTAGTCTTTTAGAGCACTAACCATAATTTTGAAGCCAATAAGACCCTCTCATATATGTAAGTTCTAAAGGAATGCTCTAGGTATTACAGTTTTGATTACATTAAGATGATGTCAGGCGTTCCACACTTTTGTAATAAATATAGAATGTTAGCAATCTAGTTGTTCATTAGGATACTGTTGAGAGGCAGAGGCCAGGGGCACGGACTCT
Source organism: Triturus cristatus (assembly GCF_964204655.1). Classification (NCBI taxonomy): domain Eukaryota; kingdom Metazoa; phylum Chordata; class Amphibia; order Caudata; family Salamandridae; genus Triturus; species Triturus cristatus. The sequence continues at coordinate 502,478,028 of NC_140592.1, read as the reverse complement.
GAAAATTGAAGGCAGGTAGGAGGGTGCAAAGGCAACAATTTAACCACACTGAGCAGGCAGGAAGGGCCGTGGAAGCACAACAGACTATGGAGGGCAGTGGAAAGGGGGGCAGGGGCAACAAACCAACAATACAGGACTTGCAAGAGAGGCTGTTGGAGGGAAGATCTATTACGGGTCAAGGAAGCTAGGGGCGGTCCCCAGAGCCCCGGGAGCCACCACAGAACTGAGCAGGAGAGTGAGTCAGGGACAAAAGGGGCACCTTAATTTGAGGCGGGGTGCCTAGGAACGCTTGCTCCAAAAATGAAGAAAACAGACATATGAGACATGGAATTGGAGGCAGAATACAATGGCAGTTTAATGAGAAGATGCAACTTCAAAGAAACCGCAGAATAGAGACATAAAGTACAAAATACAGAATCCAGATAATCATACAGCTGTCATGATATTCTCTGTATCTCAATTAATGGACTGACAGAGAGAGAGAGAAAACACATCTATAAATGCATCATGGGAAACAAGTTACACCAAGGAAAATGTTACCTAGGGACACTCACATTTACTCTTAGAGCAAGCATTCCTGCAATTACAATACAACATCTTTTAAATGCAAAAGTAAAGAGAACAATGGTTAAACATAACATGACATTTCATATAGGTAAAATAGAATAAGATACTTCAAGCAAAGCAGAGCAAGACATTTTAAGCAAAGGAAGACAAGAGCTCCCAGTTCTTGGGGAAAACCTGCACAGCCTGTTAACCTACATACAGACGGCGAGGTTGTCCGTCGATATCTGTGGGTGCTCCCTTTTTATATCATTTTGTGGGCTCCTTTGCACGCTACATCTACCTACGTATGCTACCCAAAAGCTTCGTCTGCAGATTTTACCAGACATTTCGTCATTTACCCACTTAATGCTGACAATGGACTGGGTGAAAAGGTCAGTCTCTCAGGCCAATCGCTTATCGTAAGTTCCATAGAGCAAGCAGAAAATAATGGGTGTTGTACAGGAATTCAATATATTCATGTATAAAATCTCCTCAGTTCTCCTAACTTGACGCTCTGCGGTTGCCACTTCCTTAAAAGCGGGAAACCTGCCCAGGAAGCAAGTACCAGTCCAGGATGCAGCCTACTGTATGTCGACAGCTTCAGGGGGATGTTGAACTTTGATACCGAGCACGGAGCACTCGGGTAGGGTGGGGGCTACTAGTTTGGAGCAGAAGGCCTCGCAGACCTGCCTTCAGACTGCTATACACTAAAATTGCAGAGCTATGGTCAATTTAACAAAGAGGCCTACATATTGAACAGAAGGGCCTACACAGGGGTATTATGCTGGCTGAGTGGTAAGGATGTCTCAGGATAATTATATAGCAACACAGGACCCGCTGGTCAATTTAATACGGCCTACAAATGCGGCTGGCAGGGCAAGGACAAGGGTCTCATACTTCAGGTGTGGACAGAACGGGCCAGGGGCCCCCTGTGATACAAAATCTACCCTCCTTCAAGGCTGTGGCAATGTAATAGACCATTGTGGGCAGAAGGAAGAGGCAATGGTAGTACAACCATACATGCCAACAGACCCGATACAGCCAGGAAACGTCCAATGTTTTTAAGCTCAAATGGGCTTTATTTGATCTGTCTCCTGTCTACAATATCCTCTTTTTCAATGTAACTCAAAGGGGAAAATCAATACCCCAGTTTTTTTTCAAAATCTCCCTCTTACCAAGTTCAAAATGTTCGCAAGTATGGTACATTGGATCATGGAAAGAAATGGGATAGGGACATGGACTTGGATAACAGAGGACAGGAGAGACATGGAGAGGTGCACCAAACTGACCCTGCAGGGCAGGCATCAGGGTTTGCAGCAGCACAATACACCACACAGGGCATGCAGGACGGGAGTGCAGCACAACAATCCATAGAAAGCAAGAGGGAGGGGACAGGACCATGCACATGGACAACAGAGAACAGAGGGGCAAGAGGCAATGGTAGCTAGCTGACCATAATGGACAGACAGGAGAGAAGGCTGCAGCATAACAGACCATAAAGGGCAGGAGGGACGGATCAGGGGCATTACAATGGAACAGACAAGCCAGGAGGGAGGGAGTAGGGGTCTGCACATGTAAACAGAGGGCTGGGGGCAAGGGGGCAGGGCAGGAGCAGCAAGATAGCCATGGAGGTCAGGCAGGATGGGCACTAGAAGCAAGACACAACATGAAGAGCAACAGTGAGACTGTGATGGCATACACACAGACCATGGAGCGAAGGTGGGAGGGGGTCAGGGGCAGCTAACTGACCACACAGGGAAGGTGGGAGGGGCCATGGCAGCACAGAAGACCATGCATGGCAAGTGGGAGGGTTAGTGGCAGCACAATGGGTATGATGGGCAAGAAGGAGGGTGCAGGGGCATGCACAAAGGACGATGGAGGATAGAAGGGAGGGTCAGGACCTGTGCACAGACAAGAAAGTTCAGGGGAAGGGGCCTCACAACAGACCACACGGGGCAGGCAGGAGGATCAGTTGCAGCACAACAGACCAGGGAGGGCAGAAGGGTGTGGCAGTACAATGGACCATGTAGGACAGGAGGAAGAGGATAGAGGCATGGCATGTGGACAGGCAGGGTGGAGGTGGCAGGGACAGGTTACAGTCATCTGACAATGCTAGGCAGGTGGGAGGGGAGTGGCAGCTCAACAGAACACTCAGAGTAGATAGGAGTGGCAGGTCCATGGGACATGGTGGGCAAAAAGGATGGAGCAGGGGCATGCACAAAGACATCGGAGGGCAGGGGGAAGGAGAATAGGGGCAGCAAGCTAAGCACAGAGTTTAAGCAGGAGGTCAACGATGGGGCATAGAATTGGGCAATGGAGGGCAGGAGGAGTGGACTGGTACATCATACTAAATTGAGGGCAGTGGCAGCACATCAGACCATGCATGGCAGGAGGGAGGAGGCTAGTCCATGGATTCACACAACAGAGGATAGGGAGGAGGGGGATGGGGCAGCAAGCTAACTGTTCAGAGAAGGCGGGTATTAGAAACTTTATTGTTTTTAAAACATTTTGTCTGTGCAAACTACTTAAAATATGAACAAGTATGCAGCATAATCTCACTTTTATTCAGGAAGAAGAAGACGTTAGTGACTGTGACTCCGGGCTCACTTAGCAAAAACACCCCCTGACCCTCCACCCCCTATCGCAAAATGTAATGCCCGTGAAAAGGGTAGGTGAACACAGTGTTATATAGAACATAGTCCTGAGAGCACGATTGAAAATGAAAACTAGATATAGTGTATGGTATAAACTATGCACCAAAAAGTGTGATATAAGATGAACCAGGCGTGAAATATAATATGCAATACATTGTGCGCAATGACAGATTCATTGGAGAGCGCGAGATAGCACAGGCACTAGCGCGTGCTATGCGATATGCGCCTTGGAGTGTAATATGCACAGGGCAGTGTTGTGTAACCTAACTAGTCTCTAAAGTTGTAATATAAAATATGTGCTGGGGAGTGTAACGTTGCATATGCACTGTGACAAAGATATGGATCCCAAATTGTAATATGTATGGCATAGCACTGTGCGTTATAACATAGGCATCGAGGAAGGCACGTTAGATGGGGCAATATAACCCGTGCGAAGACAAGTGTGGCATGACATTTTCACGGGGTGGTGTTACAGTGCACATGGGCTAGAGAGTGTCATAGCATATGCACTAGCTAGTGGAATACAATACAGAGGTGTGTGGCACTCGGCAGGCAATGGTGGGTGTAACACAGCATTGGGCTCTGTCAGGAGCGCGCTGTGACTCGCAAGTGATGTTCGTCCCCTTTCCAGAGAGTAAAATAAAAAGTATTACACATCCGGCAGTGGATGTGTGTTTTATTAACTGTGAGGGGGGTTTCTTGCATAGTTTTGGTCGAATTTTTGTCGAATCCCCTTTGAATGGCTTGGTGTGCATGTGTATTAAATGTTCCCGTCAATAGCTACCCATGTTTGTATAAATAAACGACAAGGGTGTCTACCGGGATTAGGCACGGTAGAGCATCAGACATGTCAGAGCTTCACTAGTGGTGTAAATACATTCCACGTGGATTAATTGCATGCATAGTCGCCTTTTAATGAATATCACGCAAATCGTCATGGTGATAGGTACGTACGGTTTGTCCAGCATGTCCTAGGTGTGTCTATAAATATTTATTTTTTTTAAATAATAAAAAACAGTGGCCGGCCCTGGGGATTGGGGTCAAAAAAATATAATTAGGAGACAGGCCCTGGGGGATGGGGTCATCAGGGCCAATAAATTAGAATAAGAAGGGGAACCACACAGCCCCCCTTCTTAAAAAAATAAAATAAATAAAAGACTGGCATCATGCCGGAGGCCATGCCCCCTCCATGCAGCACTCTGCAAACGCGCCCCCAACAGGCATCTCCAGTATGCGCCAGGGAGCTGCGCTACAGACAGGTGTTCTGAGGCCAAGCCCCTTTTTACACCTCTCTGCAACGCAGCTCTGTGGCGCTTACTGGAGGTACCTAGTGGTCTAGTGTGACCCTAGGGACCCTTAGGATTCAAGGGGACTTAATCTCTCAACTTAGAACAGCCACAGTGCGCGTTTACACAGTGGTGAAGGGAGGGGACGGGGCCTGAGGTGACGTGTGCAAACACGCACCATGGCACGTTTTAAATTGGGGATATAATTTCCCTTCAATACTGAGGGCCCCTGGGGGCTAACTAGCCCACCAAGTGCTTCCAGTAAGCGCCACTGAGCTGCATTGCAGAGAGGTGGTCCAGGCCGTGCCACTTTTTACACCTCTGTGCAACGCAGCTCTGTGGCACTTACTGGAGGTACCTAGTGGGCTAGTTGGACCCTAGGGACCCTCAGGACTCAAATTAACTTAATCTCCCAACTAAAAACGGACACAGGGCGTGTTTACACAATGGTGAAAGGAGGGGACGGGGCCTGAGTTAACGTGTGCAAAAACGCCCTGTGGCCTGTTTTAAGAGGTAGTTTTAATCCCCATGCCCTATTATATACTAGGGGCTTATAGAGGAGGTAAGGCTAATCACAGGGGGACCCCAACGCATAATGTTCCCTAGTGTATGTAGGTGTTTTCACTGTATTCTAAGTGTCTTTTAACATAGCACTGGCTCTAGGACTGGTTAGTCAGACTCAGTTACCACCAGTATCCGTCTGAAAAAGTTGAGGGTACAGGATGATTTTGCAACAAGGCTTCTTTCTGCTCTTCTTTTTGTTCTTTCTGCACGTTATCCTTCTTCCTGCACTTATCTTCATATTTGAGGACTTCTGTTGCTTCTTTCTGCACTTCTTTTGTTTCTTTCTGTGCATTTTTTCTTCTTTCTTCACATGTCCTATCTCTGTAGGCATAGTTAGAAATTAGCATTTAAAAAACCTTTGAAATTAACAGAAAAAACCATAGGTTTCAGGCACGTTATAGTTAGGAATTAGCATTTAAAAAACCTCAGAAATTCACTGAAAAAACCATAGGTTTCAGGGGTGTTATAGTTAGCTGGACTTTTCACTTGTACAAAACCATTGAAATTCCCCCGTTATAGTTAGTTCAGCTAACTATAACTCGCGCGCCCGCAATGCACTGCTGATGACGTCACATATTACATCACTCATGACATGGTCAGTGACATCACTCATGACATCACTGATGACATCTCAAATGACATCACTGATGACATCACTGATGACATCATCCTTGTGATAGAGTGGCAGACCTCCTCTCACCCTAATATAACCTTTGATACACACATTCAAAAATAGAGACTAAAATTTTCAAAACAATGGACATACCAATACCAGTTACAACAACCTCTTCAGTAATTCTAAGATCCACATACACATCCACTCATTCACCAACAGTCCAATACAGTCACTCATACATGTACTCACTCATCATATGTACTCATACACCTATACATCCTGTTACACAATGCCACTCATCCATAGAGTTACTCACACACATAGTCACTCATGCTAATAAAGAATCAAACATACATTTACTTGCATATACAGTTATACACACACCACCACACTTACTTCTACGGAAACTTACACATACTTAGTCTTTTAAACAATCACTTATAGAAACACATACTTATTCATACAGGAACTCTTTCAATCTCTCACTCTCACATATACTCACATATATACACCAATAGTCACATATACTAGTTTAAAACATATCTAGTTACTCATAAAGACACTATTGAGACAGTCATTCACTCACTAACACACCCATACACACACTCATCCACCCATACAGTCCTGCACACATACTGTGTTCAACACATACAAACAGTGAGTCACTCATTCATGCACCTATGCACTACGTAATACCCCCACCGAACCATGCAGGCACTCAGACTGATACTCAAAAAACCAACTAATAACCTATATAGACACCCATGTAGCTACTCACCAACCCATGCAGCCACTTATACACAAAGTGAGAGACTGATACAGATATTTACATATTTAAACATTACTCACTAAGCCATGTATTCACTATGATACACTTAATCAGTCAGTTACACAATCAATTTTTCAAAAACAAATCATCCATTTAGACACTTATATACCCATTTATTCTTCCATCGACCTTGAGATATACATATATAAAACATATTTAATTTTCAGAATAACACACATTCACTGGATGATGTCATCAGTGATGTCATCAGTGATGTCATTTGAGATGTCATCAGTGATGTCATGAGTGATGTCACTGACCATGTCATGAGTGATGTAATATGTGACGTCATCAGCAGTGCATTGCGGGCGCGCGAGTTATAGTTAGCTGAACTAACTATAACGGGGGAATTTCAATGGTTTTGTACAAGTGAAAAGTCCAGCTAACTATAACACCCCTGAAACCTATGGTTTTTTCAGTGAATATATATATATATATATATATATATATATATATATTATCTACTGGCGGTCGCCAGTAGATAGTTATAGTTAGGACCGTGTTTCCATAGGAAATCTGAAAATTCTATTTTGAATAACTTTGGCGCCGGTTGACGAATCCTCGCGAATTTTTCAAAATAGGTGGGGCGCTCCGCTCCGCTCCTACCCTGAAAGTCTCGGGGTGATTAGTCAAGCGGGCCGAGAAAAAAGGGGGTCCAAAAACGCGTTTTCCCTATGCATTTTTCCATAGGGACCTTTAGTCCAAGGTACAGCACGAACGGCTGAACAGAATTATTTGAAATTTGGCAAAGAGAAAGTCCTCAGGTCAGGGATGTGCCTTTTGAATATCTGGAGTCAATCTGTTCAGTAGTTCCTGAGAAAATTTCAGTTAAAAGTACATATATATCTATAAGCGCGCACCGTGCGCGTACGGTAAGCATACCGTACGCGCACGCTGCCGTGCGCGAGCGTAATTCTGATTGGTGGTTACATGACAGTAAACATTCCAGTCGGTCGAAATCAGGAAGTGTTGGCCGCCATTTTGTCTCTCGCAGTCTGAGGCAGTGAAAAACAAAGGTGGAGAATGTGAAAAGGGGGCAGGGTGGACAGTTCCTGACCCCCTAGCCTTTGTCAGGGGGTCACTGAAGGACCCCCAAGGATGAAAAAAACTTTTTTTTTTTTTCGAAAAAGCGCGGGGTGCGCGCACTGTGCGCGCACTGTGCGCGCACGGTACGCACAACGCATCATGGGTGCACGGTGCGCGCACGGTGAAGAACCTGAAAAAAAAAATATTAATAAATACATAACTTAGCATTTAAAAAACCGAACAAATTCACTTAAAAAACCATAGGTTTCACCCACATTATAGTTAGGAATTAGCATTGAAGAAACCTTGCAAATTCACTTAAAAAACCATAGGTTTCACACATGTTATAGTTAGCTGGACATTTCCCTCGTAAAAAACCAATGAAATTCCCCCGTTATAGTTAGTGCAGGCAACTATAACTCACGCGACCGCAATCCTCTGCTGATGACGTCAGATATTACATCACTGATTAAATATGTGTCTTTCTGAAAAATAAATATTTGTAATATATGTATAGCTAAAGATTAATGGAAGAAGACATGGGTAAATAGGTGTCTAAATACAGTGATGTAATATCTGACGTCATCAGCAGAGGATTGCGGTCGCGTGAGTTATAGTTGCCTGCACTAACTATAACGGGGGAATTTCATTGGTTTTTTACGAGGGAAATGTCCAGCTAACTATAACATGTGTGAAACCTATGGTTTTTTAAGTGAATATATATATATATATATATACATAATATATATATATATATTATAACTGTATGGAGTGATCTGTGGAGCAGTTTTTCTCTACCTTCTGGAGACAAGAAAGCCATGCCTATATATGTTGAGTGTGAGCTCTCTGGGAAACAGGATTCTAGAGGTAGTATAAAAAATTACAGTTATGGCACATCATCAATGTGGAAGCAGATCGAGAGAAACCACGAATGTGAGTGTGTGAGTGAATGCATGAGTGTATACATGAGTGTGTCAGTGTATGTATCAGTCAGTCCTAGGGTGTGTCAGGGTGTGTATGAATCAGTGGGTGAATGTGCTACTGAAAAGACTGGTGTGTTTTTGGGTGTGCCAGTGTATATATCGGTGAGTCCCAGGGTGTCTCAGTGAGTGTATGCGTGAGTGGGTAAATATGTGAGTGAAAGCATCAGTGTGTCCCTGGAAAGAAGAAAGTGTTACATTTTTGGAAAAATACATTACAAAGGACTGTAAATACTACAAAAACAATCATGTCAAAGCAAAAACAATTATGGAAAGGTATGAAACAATGCAGTAGATAGATTTAAAATATAGATGACAAAGAAGTAACAATCACAACAAAATATAAACAACAATTATAAATGTATTTCTATTACACAGCATTAAAATTAACATACAACTCTATATAAACATAAATATACATTTATTACAACTATCATTACTCTAACTATTATAACATATTTTAAACAGTTTCAATGTAACTTTTCAATTTACTGGGGAAATGAGCTGTGCTGCGTAATACATGGGGTCAGTCAATAATAAAACTAAAAGCTTCAGTTCTTTTGGTTCCTCTTTCAGCACCCTGAAATGTTGAAACAACCGCACCTAACACAGTGACTTTGATCCAGTGGAACTGTTGTGTTACCTTCAAGAGAAAACAAAAGCACAGCCAGAAATGTTGAATGTCGCTTGTGTATGAAATAGCTTTCCAGAGGTATCCTCAATGTGGAAGCACATCAAGAGCAACAGTGACCACAGATATTAAAGAAGCAGAAAGCAGAAAGCAACTTCTTCTACTGATGTAAGATGATTGTCATCTATGTCTAAACAACCTTTTGCAAATATCATCATTGCAACAACTTGCATAGAGTATAAGGAAATGGTTGTTCACTGTTCTAAATACTAAAAACTTGTTTTGAAAGAAAACCATGACCTTATCACCATTTTGGAGATGATAAAGGGACGATAAAGGGACACCAATGTTAATTCATTTTATTTTTATTGTTTTTTCATAAAAGCACAAGAAGATGTGCTAATATTATACTTGTTAAAGACGCAGGAAGCTCCTCACGTGACAGAGAAGCAGGAAGATGTACAATCAGTCAACCATCTCTGAAATTTAAAACTTCATCTGCCAGAATTGAAGTTTAAATAGTGCTTGCTGCAAGATGTCATTTGAAAATATAAGGACATTATTTTTTTGCTGAAAAAAATAGAAGAGTCTCCCTTTCATCTTTCTATAAAAGTATACTTATAATTAGGTAACTACATTACTGTAATAAATCATTCCTTCGCTCTGTGATAAAAGAGAGAAAATATAAACATAAGTTAATGTTATATGGTATAGATTTACATAGTAAAGTTTAACTTTCGGCAATATGAATAGTTTTGTTTAAAAAAACATTACAGAGCTGCAAATCTCTAAACCAATTAAACATCTATCTTATACATTTCAATGTAATTTTTTTGCTATCTCAAGTTTCATACTGGTACACCTTAAACAATGTGCAGTATGAAGTTTCATCATTGAACAGCAGGGAAAAAGCAATCTCACAGATTGCAGAAAAAAACTGAATTACACAGTATAACACTGCAAATGTATGATACTATGCATATCACTACAAACCGTTAAAATGTATTTCACTTGTACCAACTCCACTGTTATAAATAAACTGTTAAAAAACAAACAATTTAGTATATTTAGGTAGTCCATTTATGAAAATAGATGTAACATATATCCAAATGTAAAAGCCCATTTTGAAGACCCTTACCCTTACTAAATTGAATGATGTCTTAAAGACTTATAATTCATACAGTACAAACAGAGTACACCACTTTTTAGAGTTCAGGGATGGGTGGAGTTTAGGGTTAGAAAGGGCTTTTCGGTTTCAGGTATGGGTGGAGTTTGTGCATATGGGGGCATTTTCATGGGTCAGATATGGTTTGTGTTTTAGGGTGGTGAGTGTTCCACAAAGTAAAAGCATCCAAAGTAATTGTTTGACAGTGTCAAAGATATAAATCCGAATAAATATGAAACATCGTCCCCTGATGTAAGGGATTGAAATAAAACTTTGACTAAAATGTTTCTTATAATAAGACCTGCCCTGACCTGTATACCCACCCTAGGCCTTTAGGCCCAGCAGCCATTAGGAATATCTAACATCTGTTTTTGGCTAAGCAGCAGGGGATAAGCAAGGAATTAAACAAACCCACTGTGAGAAAGTCTGTCACACTGAGACTGAGCCCACAGGTGGAGCCTTATTTGTCGCTGGTCACTAACACGCACCATTGCTTTGTGTTAACCAGATTCAGACTGTATCTGGGACACTGGTGATTAGCCTTTCCTAAAGGCTACATGAAGCCTGGTGCCCTCAAGCCAAGTCCTTGTGACAATTTCTCTGAACAGGACACTTTATATTTTACTATTTTCTGCAAATTTTATGACCCCCGGCGTAATAAATGTATTCTCCCCTGCTTAGATCTGGCCAATTTGTTCAAGTAAGGCCTGCATTATTATACCTACAAATGCTTTCTCCCCCATGGTTCGTTTCGAGGTTGCAAGTTTTTTTACAGGGGCCTTAAGACTCAGGAAGGGGATATTTATGCAGTAGTTAGGCTGGACTCATCTAATGCTTTTGGGAAATATATCTGCCCACTTTTGTGCTTGATATGATGTGATTATGCAGTCCGTTTACCAAGCTAATACCTCATTACTTTTGCACTTTATCTGTTGTATTTTATCTCTAGAGTGGCCCTCGGTATCTGTTTTTAATGATGAGTTTTATCTTTATCTGTTTGTATATATAGCCCTTGTCAAACTCATATGGAAGCCTTTGTAAGTTACTGTATTATATGTTTGCTTTTATGACTTTTAGTGGGCGAATAAAGTATCTTTGACTGAAAAGACCTGCAACCATTTCATTTACAACTTAAGAAGGTGTAAAAGCCAATTTAAATTAAAAGACATTCTATGAATTGGTTTCTATGAAATGGTAAGTGCCATTCTACCTGAAAATGTCCATTAAACTCATTAGTTGAAATCGTTTTTCTGTGGAATTACATACAACCCTTATAAACTGCCATTACTTTAAGCTCTTTGTTAGTGCATTGAAGTTTGAACCTCTGAGTACCAGACCTTTGGGTGCCTGTTTTTCTTTCCAGTTCCTACCGTGCTTCAGCCAAAACCTGTGTCCAGTGCAGCTTAGAGATGATTTCTCTTAGACCTGCATGGCTTTGGTTTACTCCCTTGTCTGCCTTTTTTTCTACTTTCAGGTGCAGTGTCTGAGTTGTTCCCTTCTAATTCTTAGTTTGTTCCTGTTGTTCCTGCTATTCATTTCCTTTGGTTATTCCTTTGTTTGTCATAGCTCTTCTATTTCCTCCATAGTGTCCTAGATTTTGCCCCTTGTTTATGTTCCCTTTCTCTGTGCTTCTCTTGCATTCTCTAGTTCCCTTAAAGCTCCAGTCTCTTGCTTGTTATAGCTCCTAGAATCCTTGTGCTTGACTTACCTGTTTGTTCTACAGCTTTTCCTTAAATTCTCTGCTCCTGACTATTTGCTACAGCTCTTAGGTTCCTTTGTAGTGCTTGCTCTGCCTTCTCCTCTTGGCCTCTTGTACATGTCAAGTGTGCTATTTTATCCTCACCAGTGTATAAGGGCATTCTTTTGTAGACATGTGGGCTCCTGGTTTCCAGGAGGCATTCTGTTGTGTACACACTCCAACTGTCACTCGTGGAATGCTCCTAATGTGACCACCGCTGTGAAACTCCAAGAGCGAACATTCCATTGCCTCATAACATCGCGACACGATTGCTACAAATTCCTACCCCATCCTTTGCCTTGTGTTACATGAAGTCTTAAGTGCCTTCACTGTGACAGTACGACATTTCCATTTTCTTAGGAATCTCCACTCTGCCTCCTGCTGGACTCATATGGGCTTGTCTCATTTATGTAAGTACAATCCTTGTGTGTGTTCTAGAGTCCAGACCCAGAATCGCTTCTGCTGTCTCCTTTCTATGGGGTTTGCACGGTGCCTATCTGTATTAGTGATCTGAAAACAGACATTAATATTCCCTGTTGCTATGGGAAGTTCTGAATCTTACTTATGTACAACCCTAGTCGCAACCCATTGTGTTTGTCCATTATTGGTTCTGTTCCCTGTTTATTCACATTTGGCGTCTCCATCCTTTCCCTGTGCTTTACTCTGGTTTTCTTTCGGAATAACTCTTTTTTATTTTTCAGGTTTTGATCATATGTTGATAGGTATTTACATTATAGACAGAAATACAGTACAAGTTGACAACATATCCCATTGTATGTCAAAAGGCTCACTACAATAGCATAGTACGTAGTCGTCCAAACACATACAGTACAGGTGAGCATACAGTAAATGATCTATAGATACTAACAAAGCCAAAATGATTCACATACAATGATACATCATCAGCAACTAATTCCCACTGTTAACAATCAGGGGGGTTTAGAATGCGAGCCTCATCGCGTAGGGGAGAAGGACTGAGTGACATCTCAAAAGTTAATCCACATCTACTAGTAGGAGCTATCCTAATGCAACTATGACCAATACTCATTTATGCACACTCTGACACACCCTAGGACTGACTGATACATACACTGAGACACTCATGCACACTCTCATGCATTCAGTGACTCACTCAGTAACTCACATATAGATTGATACATCCCAGGGCACACTAATAGAAACACTAACACACCCCAGGCACACAGTCATTCATTGACAGTCACTTAGTCATTCAGTCATGCATAACCTGTTACACCCCGCGACACATTGATACATACACTGACATCCATTTTGCACCTAGGTAGATCTGATAGAGATATGTATAACCAATACAACATAAGTAACCTCATAAACCTCTGTGCTGCAAACGTGAATGCTATCCCGCTCTTTACAGACTCCAAGAAAGAGCAGAAACAACACCCACCACCTAATAAAAGCTGAAGGCCGACAGTACCCCACAAGGCTACACACTGAGACAAACCCACAAAGACATGGTACTATATTTCATAAAAGCGACAACTGTGTATATTGGCCTAATAGTGCTTAATATGACCCAGTGGTTGGTGGTGGCACCCACCAACGCTCAGTTTTTGGGGACTGGCCCTTATTTTTCCTCGTCAGTCATTTATCAAAAGCAAGAGCGGGAAAAACACACAGAGGGGAAGCTGAGTTAGATAATGGCAACTCAACTGCCCACCTAGCTGTGCTTGTTTGAGCCGGTGGTTGCTAGTGGGGCCAACTGGCACTCATTTTTGGGGACTGGCACTTATTTTTCCTCGTCAGTCATTTATCAAAAGCAAGAGAGGGAAAAACATACAAAGGGAAAGAGGAGTTTGATAATTGGGTAGGAAGTGTTTGGTAGTGGATTACAAAAGCATGGGGTGGGTTCAGAACTGCACAGTCTTGGTATTTGACCAACATTTATTAGATCCGGCTGCAGATTTCTCAGCAGAGCTTTGGGCACCAGCACTCATTTACAAATGAAACACTGCTGCCTAAATAGTTTTGGAGACATGTCCTGCTCTCTCTCTCTCTCTTCTTCTCTGCCTCTTAACGTCTCTCTTGTTCCCTATCTCTTCTCTTCTATCGCCTCACACCCGCACATAAACCCAAGCCCCTTTCTGGCCTGGAACGTGGGTCGGATGTGTTCTATATGCCCACCTCATGCCCACAAGGAGTTAATAAACCAGAAGCCTCGGCCATGGTGGATCAGCCATCTACTGCCCGAACGTGCGACCTGTTGTAGGTCGGCGCCAGAATAGATATCAGAAAAGACACAAAATGCTACACTTTTACCTTATGTGCAGAGGTTTTGAAATTTCAAAACATAAATCAGAGCTCAGTCCCCACGAAACCAGAATGTAAAGTATTTGCCCATTACCTTTCCGGCGATCATGCAGAGAAGTACCTTCACATCCCTTGAACAGAAGTTTTATCATTACCAAAGATTAAGACAGAAATCGCAGCAGGGGCACGCATTATTGAATCACTGCTAAGAAAAAGTTATTCAGCTTTGTTTTATGATGTGGCAGAAATGTGCCAAATGTTCATACTCTTTTAGCCTAATTACAAGAAAGTGTGCAATGTTTAAAAAATAATTGCAGGCTCAATTCTGCACCTGTAAATGTGAAGAACTGGGTGGATCCTTTCAAGCATGATGGAAGCACTTAAAATGTCAGACACTTAGGATGTTCAGAACATTGTTATAAATGATTCCCTACGGCATGTCAGAACAGACAAAACTGTTCAACTCAGTCAATTGCTTCTCCTCTAAGACATAAATCAATTTCTATGGAATAGGAGATTTGTGGCAGGCCATTGGATTGACACATGGAGGCGCAGGCAAGGTAAGTGATATACTAATTAAACCGCATCAGCATTTTTATTGCCTGACCTAGTATAATTTTTAAAAAGGTCCAATTAGCCTGTCCTGGCTTTTGATACACTGTAGCTTCACACTATACGATGTATCTCTTTCATCATAGTCTTACTTGTGATCTTTAAATGGGGACAACTTCAAGCTCCCTTCTGAGTGCTCTCGGTAATCCCAAAGCGTTTGGTAATGGGAGTTACTGACTCTACGGTTATTGAAAACTGTGGTGTTTTATCAAGAGATTTTGATTACAAGCTGTCCAGGAAAATAATGTTCAAAACACATGGATAGGATAGGATAGGATGTACATTTGTAAAGCGCGGATTGCTGCCCGGAGGCGTCCAAGCGCTAAGAATACCCGTGATCCGCACAGTGGCCCACAAGGGGAGAGAAGGGGGAATTACACTGAATGAAATAGAAAGGTTTTCAGCTGCTTGCGGAAGGCCGTGAGATTAGGGTTGACTCTAAAATGCAACGGGAGGAGGTTCCAGGCCCTGGCAGCATTATGGGAGAATGCTCTACCTCCAGATCTGGCTCTTTTAATTCTGGGGGCTATTGCAAGGAAAGTCTGACTAGAGCGTAGGCTGCTAATGGGCATGTAGTGGGTAATTAGGTCCCGCGTGATCCTGGGGCCAGTGTTCCAGAAGGCCTGGTGAGCTATGCACATAGCTTTAAACATGACTCTCTGGCGCACCGGTAGCCAATGAAGGGACACCAGACCGGACCTCACTGACTGTCTACGAGGGAGGTCGAGTAAAATGCGTGCTGCGCAGTTCTGGACTGTCTGAAGCCTTCTTAGAGTGGATTCAGGAGCGCCAAGATAGAGTGCATTGTTGAAATCAAGGCGTGACTGAATTAGGCCTTGTACAGCCACTTGTTTGGCTTCCAGGGGGAGGAGAGGGAGAATTTTCTTTAACATCCTCATAATGCCAAAACAGGTGGCTGAGAGTTTTATGGATTGTACGTTAAAGGACAGAGATCTGTCCAGCCAGATTCTGAGACTCTTGATACTGTTGTTAGGAGTTGGAGGAGGTCCCAAACTAGGTGGCCACATGGAGGGGGGGAGACTACAATCCGAGGGGCCTAAGAGCATAAGCTCAGTTTTGTCCCCATTCAGTTTTAAACACGATAGGGACATCCAGGTCTTCACTTCCTCCAGGCATTCTCTGAGCCCACCCCGAGCAGATGGATTGGCTGCCTGCGACATAGAGACCACCAGCTGCGTGTCGTCCGCATAGGAAATGATCTTAATTCCAAATGGGCGGAAGACGTCAGCCAGCGGCCTCTTGTACAGATTGAAGAGTGCAGGGCTCAGCGAAGAGCCCTGAGGGACTCCGCAGTTCAACGGTCTGCTGGTGGACACAGACTCGCCTTCGAACACGCGAAAAGATCTATCCTCTAAGAAGGACTGGAACCAAGACCAGGCTTTATCTTTAATCCCGGCCTGAGATAAGCGGTACAGCAAAGTGTCATGGCTGACCGTGTCAAAGGCCGCGCTGAGATCAAGGAGGATCACTGCCACTGATCCTCCTTGATCCAGGATTTCTCTAGCTTCTTCTGTGACCTTAAGAAGGGCGGTCTCGGTCCCATGTTTTGGTCTAAAGCCTGTCTGGGTGGGGTCCAATAGGTGGTGATCTTCCAGGAAGTTTATTAGTTGTAGATTTATATATTTCTCCAGAATCTTGCTAGCCCATGGGAGCAGGGAAATGGGGCGGTAATTGCTCAGATTGGTAGAGTCCAAGTTAGGCTTTTTCAACAAGGCTCTCACCATAGCCTGCTTCCATGCGGTCGGGACCGTGCCAGAAGAGATGGAGGCATTTAAGACCTCCCTAACAATGGGTAGGATGGTCTGCGAGGCTGCCATTATTATGTCTGGAGGGGCAGGGTCATCAGGGGAACCGAATTTTACTTTATGTGCTAAGGATTCAAGAGTGGCGAGATCCAGAGAGAAGAAGTGAGTCAGCGTGGGTGGCTGTTGGCTGGAGGGGGGTCGCAGGATGGAGTGAGGGGGAAGGGTTTTTCGGGAGAAAGGTAGAGTAAATAGAGCATATTTTCTGATGAAAAAATTCGGCAATATTATTGCAGTGGGTAATGGACTTATCCACCTGCAGGCTAGGGGGCTGTTTAGTTAGTTTTTTAATGATGTGAAAAATGTCCTTGGGTTTAGATTTAGCATGCAGAATTTTCGCAGAGAAGTATGAGGCTAAAGGGTCTTATTATCCATAGAATAATCAGATCACCAACGTCTTTCGGATTTCCTACAGAGACGTTTCTTGTCTCTGAGAGTCTCCGTGTACCACGGGGCGGTTTTGCGGGAGCGCTTAAGCGTGATTTTCTTTTTAGGCAAAACAACGTCAAGAGATTGGGTGATCCAGTTGACATAGGCCTGGTTAGCTAGGCCGGGGTTGTCATTGATCATAGGTGGATTCTCAGTAAGTTTGCTGATCCACTTGTCAACTGCTAGGTGAGACCAAGCTCTCTTGAGTCTCGTGGTAGGTGTTGGATCAGGGATTTTAAACGCAGTCCAATTAATGGGGATCAGGAAATGATCCGTCCAGGGCAGGGGAATAGGTTGACTGGTTAGAAGGCCAGGGCAATTGCTAAAAACCGGGTCCAACAGATGGCCCTTCGCGTGGGTGGCAGAGGTGACCCGTTGGGAGAGTTGCAGAGCTGCTAGATCCTCTGCTAAGGTCAGGGCTATGTGGTCTGAAGATGACTCAAAGTGAAAGTTAAAGTCACCTAGCAGGATGAAGTTGGATGAGGTATTAAGACGTTCAGCTACACTGAGTGGTAGACTCACATGGAACTGCTTCGGAGGGCCAGGAGGGCGGTAGACAAGAGTGCCGGAGAGGCAACTGTTGGGTGATAGTTCAATGTTGAAAGTGAGACTCTCACAGTCCGTAATGGTTTCGGAAACCACTCGGCAGTGCAGTTGTTCTTTGTAAATTATCGCCACACCTCCTCCTCTCCCTTTAGGTCGGTCTTGGCGGGACATTTGGAAGCCTGTTGGGAGGGCTTCTATGACTGCTGGATCGGCCTCCGGGGATAGCCAGGTTTCTGTAAGGAACAGAATGTCTGGTGTGTGTTCCTCTATTAAAAGCGCAATTTCAGCCGTATGTTTAGGAAAAGAGCGGCAGTTCAGTAAAAACATACGGAAATCGTGTAGCGGATCCATAATTATTTTGGGTTTGAAGGAATGGTGGCATTCAGGACAGGTAGGCGGAAGGGTGTCAGCTTGATAGCTGTGTCGACTACAGTTGCTGTTGGGTGTCCTGAGACTGTGGAGGGTTTCAGCACTGTAGTATATGTGTTCTGAGGGCTGGATGGCAGAGGGACTAGCCCTAGGCCCTGACTCGGCGCGGACGAGCGCAGACGAGCTTGCAATATGCGCGCCTTCGGCGCGCAATCGTCGCGCCCGCTGCGCTCGTCCGCTGCGCTTCCGGGGCATACACATAGTTATAGGTCAGGGAGGGGGAGTGGCTTCGAGGGGGGCGTGTCCCTCGCTACAGCGTGGCCGATGGTGCCTGCAAAGACTCCCACGAGCTCTCCCTCTCAGCGCTAGGTCCGCTGCTGGGGAAGCCTTCAGGCAGGGGAACAAGGAGGCAGATACAAGTAAGTACAACAGCAGCAATTACATGTATTTTTAAAAGAATAATGTGCAAATACGCAAAAAGGCTATCTCCCGGCTGTGCCTCAGGAGAGGAGAAGTATTCTGACGCGCTCGTAGTCAGCGCTCGGTTTAAACACAACAGGGGGCGTGGCCTCGAGGGGGGCGTTTCCCTTGCTACAGCGTGGCCGATGGCGCCTGCAAAGACTCCCACGAGCTCTCCCTCTCAGCGCTAGGTCCGCTGCTGGGGAAGCCTTCAGGCAGGGGAACAGGGAGGCAGATACAAGTAAGTACAACAGCAGCAATTACATGTATTTTAAAAGAATAATGTGCAAATACGCAAAAAGGCTATCTCCCAGCTGTGCCTCAGGAGAGGAGAAGTATTCTGACGCGCTCGTAGTCAGCGCTCGGTTTAAACACAACAGGGGGCGTGGCCTCGAGGGGGGCGTGTCCCTCGCTACAGCATGGCCGATGGCGCCTGCAAAGACTCCCACGAGCTCTCCCTCTCAGCGCTAGGTCCGCTGCTGGGGAAGCCTTCAGGCAGCGGAACAGGGAGGCAGAAACAAGTAAGTACAACAGCAGCAATTACATGTATTTTTAAAAGAATAATGTGCAAATACGCAAAAAGGCTATCTCCCGGCTGTGCCTCAGGAGAGGAGAAGTATTCTGACGCGCTCGTAGTCAGCGCTCGGTTTAAACACAACAGGGGGCGTGGCCTCGAGGGGGGCGTGTCCCTCGCTACAGCATGGCCGATGGCGCCTGCAAAGACTCCCACGAGCTCTCCCTCTCAGCACTAGGTCCGCTGCTGGGGAAGCCTTCAGGCAGGGGAACAGGGAGGCAGATACAAGTAAGTACAACAGCAGCAATTACATGTATTTTTAAAAGAATAATGTGCAAATACGCAAAAAGACTATCTCCCGGCTGTGCCTCAGGAGAGGAGAAGTATGCAGAAATCAGGGCAAAAACATCAAATCTTGCATGTTATCCTCTAAAATCTCCTAATGGGGAGTATTTCCCCCTGGAGTTACTGATCCCCAAAAGCATGGCTAGCTCCTGGGTACAGCATCCACCCCAGTCTGGGTACTTCCCAATGACTATGCCACACACAGAGCTTCGTATTGCACCTGTTTATTATGCTACATTTGATTCTTCCATGGATGATGCACAATGGTATAATTGTACAGTTGTAATCGTAGTCCCTACAGTTCAATCAGAGGAGGCATTTTCGCTTTTGGATTGCCAAAGATAGTCTGTAAAGCTTAATGATCAGTTTCCAGAAAAAAAGCTTCCCATACAGAAATGCATGGAAATGTTTACAAGCCCATACTAGGGCTAAACTTTCTTTCTAAGTTTGTGAGTAAGTATATCCTGTCTGGAACAAACTTCTTGTGGCACATGGCAAAATATGCCTACAGGTCTTTGGGTGTCTTCTGTGCAAGGACAGCACTTAACCCAACTGGCTAACGTAAACAACAAACTCTCTATGAAGCTTTGGATTGAAGGCCATTACAGCAGCAGTTTCAATGGATTGTTTGATTTTCTTGAAACCTCTCTCACATTCTTGTGAAAATGTGAATGAAACATTGTTCTTTGTTAACTCTTGTGAGAGAGCACTTATAGTAGCAAAGTATCAAATGTATCTTGAACAGTAACTGCCCATGCCAAGAAATGCCAAGAAAGGAACGTATCATAGCAACATCTTGTGGGGAATCAGCATTTTGCAGGGCTTGTAATTTTGCAGGATCAGATGTCATATCCTCATCTGAAAAGATATGGCTAAAGAAATTTAACTTTGTCTAGTGGAACTCACATTTGTCTACATTGAAAGTCAAACCTGCATCAGTAAGCATATGACATACTTGTCTGAAAGCCTTATCAGGCTCCTTCTGTGTAGCTCCAAAAATCATTGTCATCACTATAATTGAATGCATTCACAACAGGCTGAATGACACGTCGAATGATGTCTTGGAAACGTTCTGCAGCCGATGACACACCAAAACTGAGGGTCAGATGTACGACCATTTTGCATGCGCAAAATCGGTCGCAAAATAATTAGCGCATGCAAAAATGACCGTTTCCAATGTACAAAAAGCATTCGCAATTGCCCCCCAAAAATTGTAAGTAAATACTGACACGCAATATTAGCTCATGCAATTTGCGTTAACAAAATTGCCTATCGCAATTTGCCACTCGCAAAATTCCATGTCCAGACTAGTCGCAAATTGCAAGACCACGCAAAAAAGCCAATTTGTGCATGCAATTTACCACTAAGCTGAAACAAGTGGTAATCAGGATCAACCTATAAAAACACACCCAGAATGCATCACAAACCTTTCCACAATGGCTGCCCTGTATGTGTTAGCAAGGAGTAGGCGGATAATGGCAGCATTGCAGAGGAGAAGAAGACAGGAGAGGATATTCAGAGTCAGGCTGACATTGTTGGATAAGACAGAAGAGGAGATTTATGATCAGTACAGGCTAAATAGCAGGGTCATACTAAAGCTGATTGACACCTTGAAGCCACAACTTGAGAGTAGAACCATGCTCAGCAATGCTATTCCCACACATGTGCAGGTGTTGTGCTCCCTCCACCTCTTGGCCACTGGTAGTTACCAGGATGTCATTGCAGAGGCTGGTGGTGTGTCTCAGAGTGCGCTTTCGCGTTTCTTCCATGATTTCCTAGATGCACTGCTACACCTCATACATCAACACATATACATGCCCTGTGACAATGAGGAATTAGACCAGACAAAATGGATTTCTACAGGTTAGCAAGATTCCCACAGGTCATAGGGTGCATAGATGAGACACATGTGCCCATATGTCCACCATCCCGCATTGAATACATTTTTTGTAACAGAAAAAGCACACATTCCCTCAATATCCAAGTAGTGTGTGACGCTAAAAACATCATCACAGATATTGTAGCCAAATACCCTGGAAGCACCCAAGATGCATTCATTTTCTGGCACAGTTGTCTATATCAAAGGTTAGCAAGAGGTGACTTTGATGATGGATACCTTCTAGGTAATGTTATCACCTGTCCCCAGACTTTTGTTAATGTACTCTCATGTCTGTAAGCATTTAACATCAACATCATATGTCTCACAACAGGTGACAGTTCGGATGCTCTGCGTCCGTGGATCCTCACACTGTATCTGTCTCCCAACAACATGCATGAGAGGCGTTACAACACTGCACACAGGCGCACAAGGACAGTGATTGAGCGTACTTTTGGAATACTGAAATCGGTCTTCAGATGCCTACATAGGAGTGGGGGAGCTCTGCAGTATGCGCCAGAGACAGTCTGTAAAATTGTGGCAACATGTGCCATGCTGCACAACATGGCCTGCAGGGGAGGACCGCCCATGGATGTGTCTGACACAGATTCGGAGGATGATGACCCGGGACCACCTGCCCAACAACTAAGGGATGGTAGCTCTGCGGCAGAGGGGAGACGGAGCAGGGACCAGATTGCCAACAACTTTTTCTGAAAGGTATGTACACACCAGCTAGAAACTCAGCTGTACAAAACACAGAACAAATTGTGAATAGCAATGGGTGTTTTCATTTTCACACATCCATTTTCAAAGTAGGACAACATGTCCATCAGTAACTGTAGGAATATGCCACATAATGGAAAATAAATGGGTTTCTCCACCTATACTAATGAATTTAAAGGCACATGAAAGATGTTTGGACACCACAAAAAACGTTAATTTCCTGCACCTGCGTGTAGCCTGGCCAGAAGTGCCACTACCCAGCCCATGGTGGCGGCTGCTGCTTCTGCGCAACATTGGTGTCTCCTTGCTGATATGCTGCTTCGGCTAGACACTTCACTGTCAGTGCCACCAATGCCAACATCCCCAATTAGCTGATTCATCTACAGTGTTTGCACTGCAGCTGTAATTTTTTCTAGGCCACGTGCTACATCGCAACTGTAGTGGCCCATCTCCACTTGGAGGCCAAGTGTGAGCTGGCTGTGTCTGTTAGTAGCATGCGCCAACCTATTGATTGCCCTGCTAAGATTGTCCTTTTTCTGTCCCCTGCTGTGCTCAATGCGCCTCTGATTATCTCTTTCTGCAGACCACTCCTTGTCTACATCTGCCACAGTGCAGGAGAGGGCATCCAGTTTGGCTTCGATCCTGACCTGATTTTGTGCCAGTTTGGTTGTGACCATGCGGAAACCCTGGGACATTCTGACATTTCTCTGTCTTTGTATTTGATTGTGCAGGCGCTGTATTTGCAGCATTTACCTGTCAATGGAAGCAGACATGGCCTGACTGATTGACCCAGTGGTGGACAGAAATTGGGACCGACGCTGGGACTGTTGGGTTATCCGTGCGAGACGCACACAGCTGGACAGAGGGCCTGGTGGTGTTGTGTCCTGCTGAGCTGCAGAGGTGACAGTCAGTGTTGACACTGTAGTGGTTGCAGCCACAGTGGATGTGACATCACGGGACCTGTCTCCACATGTTTTCCCAATGTCCTTCCCTTCCTCCATTAGCCTAAGCTTGTGGCTACCCGGTGTGTCCTAAACAGTGTCCTCTGCTTCCAATAGTGTGTCTATGTGACAAAAAAGATGACAGTACATAATAAAAGATGTGTTTCACTGTTTCAGTGGCTTTACAATGTTTATCAGCTCAAGTCATTCCCTCACTACACTTATTTATTCACAGACTACATCTCCCATGATGCAACACTATTGTTTGTTGTTTGTACATGGATGCTTGCTTGTGTTTGATTAGTATGCATGCACAGTACAGGCGTTAGTGGGTAGTCACACATCGCATGCACAGTTTTCACTTACCAGGATTTCTGGATCGCTGGGATGTTATCAAGGCTCACAAAGCCTGCTACAGTTGCCCTCTCCAGGGTGGCTTCCTCCATTGCTTCAGCTGGTGTTGGGTCTGCTGAAGTGGATGGTCCTCCTCCGGTCTTTTTTGCTGCTTCCAGCCGTGCTGCCACCCTCTCCTTTGCCTTGGAGCGAAGGTCAAACCACCTTTTTTTAATGTCATCTATGGAGCGGTGTGCTACTCCCAGGGCATTTATCCTTTGCTGCATACTGCGCCAGATCTTCCTTTTTTCTTTTTCACCCAGACAGTGTGACGCTCTGCCAAATAGTTTTTCATGGTGATTGCAGCATTCTTCCGTGATGATCTCCAGCTCTTTACCTGCGAACTTCAGCTTTCGCAGCCTCTGCTTACTTCCCTTATAGCTCTCCTTGCTGCTCATGTTTTCTCTCCCAGCAGTATCTCACAGTACTGCTGTACCTGCACATGTGCTTGGTGTTGGTTCAGGAGTTGCTTTGGGCACCACTTCTTGTTTTGGGGGTCCTTCACCACAAACAGGAAGTAGTTATTTTTCAATACAAGTCAGCTATTTGCAAGTGCTTTATTGCAATTTTCATGCACACTCGCAAATAGCGCATGCAAAAACACTGTTTCTACGGGACATGCTATTTGCGAGCCAATAGCGACTCACAAATAGTGAGTGGGCCAAATAGTATTGCGAGTGAATACCGACTCACAATCGGGTTGCCTGTGGTGCTGGTAGGTAGCGAATAGTGAACCGCTATTTGCTGCTTGCTATTTTTCGCTAATAGCGACTCGCTATTTTCACAGGTCGTACATCTGGCCCCGAGTCTCTTGTATTAGAACGAACCAACATGTGTAGAAATGGTTGTAATATACCTGAAATATTCTTCAAGTTCTAACTTATGATAACCTTGATTTAAATCAACATGAGAAAAGACCTTTGCACCATTTAATTGCATTATCACATCAGCAATGTGTGGACCTGGATGTCGTTCTCGTTCAGTTGACTTGTTTGCTTGACGCTTTTGACCGCATATGAGTACAGCTCATTCACTGTCCTTTTTGGGCACCACCACTACGGGAGAAACCCACGGCGTCGGACCAGATGAACGCTCACCAATAATGTCATGTTTAAGTAACAATTCAAGTTCTTTTTCAACAGCTCCTTCTAAATGAAAAAAAGCAATTAGTCTATGTCTCTGAGTAACAGGACAGACCTTTTCATTAATATGCAACTTTACTTTCATAGCCTTAAGCTTTCCCAAACCATGAAAGAACAAAGGGAATTGACTTACTATTTTGTGGTGAGCATTCATGTTGTAATTCCCAGAAATCAGTCCTATATCAGCGGCTGCACTGAAACTGAATAGACAAGCACTTGATACAGAAACTTGATGCACATAGATGGGTGCTTGCACCTTCATTTTCTTATGTTGTCTTGACATTACAAATGAACCGTAACATTTTATGGGCTTCGATGCAATCCATGTTTACACTTTGGTTTCCAATGGCACAAGTCGGGGCAATAGAGATAAATCATTGTATTTCTCTTCAGGCATTATGTTTATCAATGCACCACTGTTGATGATGAAAGGTATCGAGTAAACATTTATTTTCACTGTAATCTTTGGGCAATGTTTGTATGACTTTGGTGCTTTGGCATGTCGATTTTTTTGGGACTGACACTTTTCCCCACATGCAACCAGTCAGATATTCGCATGTTTCTCTGATGTAAACCTCGACATGGTGCAACCATCTTCCTCACTTTCACTTAAAATTGAGGCGGAAGAAATGTTTGACAGTGATTTAGATGACAATCGACTTCGTTCAGTGTCGAATTGCCTCATATGGTGTCACCGATTGTCCTTGTGGGTGTGCATCGAACATTGCTTCTGGATTGTTCTGGCAGCATTTTATCTTCGCACCATTATGCACTTGCTTTTTTCTTCACTTTACAAGCCATCACATAATGGTTCTTTTTTCCACAGCCTATACATTTCTGTCCAAAGGCAGAACATTTACCTTCATGCGAAAACGAAAATCCATATCTAAAACATAACTTCTTTTTATGTTGTTGTTGTATAAGCTTTATTTTGACAACTAGTGTCATAAAAGCTATAAAAACATTATACAGATAAAATACACAATAAAAGTATCATGTAACGATATTATAAAAATCATTTGCACAAACTGTCCATCAACATACACTATTATACCCTTGGTATATAGTGCAATTGTCAAGAGCAGTTGATTAAAAATTAATATACAACACTTCAATAAAAACGTGAATTGGATTCAGTAAAAGGGGGAGAAAGGGAACGACATAAACATTCATCTTAATAAGAACCCCTATAGTCAGCTCAATGACAATCCCCGCTATGAGCTGTCAAAAAGGCTCAGGCTCTCCGTGGGGCCACAACATGGAGCGTCAGAGCTTAAAGTGCATGTGCATAAAGTAGAAATTTTATGAAGCTTGGGTGAGCAGTCTTAGGACCCTGCGGCAATTTCATCTCAGCTACCTTTAGCTTAGGGCTGTGCCGCTCTTGTCAGGGCTTTCCACCTAATAAGCCATGCATGGCTAAGGAACTTTGCCACGCAACATGCAAAGAAAGGTCTAGGATCAGATCTAGGGATGCGCAGGGCTTCCCGATAGTCCTGTGTGCCCAGTTGTCTGCAAATCGGTTTAAGCCATTTGGTCCTCGGGGTGTTATATGTCAGGCAAGCAAACATGACATGGGCAACACTTTCAAGCTGGGCCCTGCAGCATAGGCAATCCGTTAGCGTCTGGTTGTTTGGCTGCCATTTCGCAGTTATCTCGCAAACAGGATGAGTGCCCAACCTAAAGTGCATGTACAACATCCTGTCCCTAGGGACCTTGATTATATCTAAAAAGGGCTCTAGATATCTAATTTGTTTGTGTAAGTAAAATTGAACCGTTAATCTGCCCACGTTGGGTTTGCAGGATTCCTGTTGGTCCACCCATTCCCAGTACAAGCGTTTAAGTTTATTTTTCCTTGTGAGATCTTGCCTATCCCAATGCAATTGGACCCCCGTGGCTGATAATATTTTCCTGATGTTAGAGATCCAACCTATTTTACAACCGGTGTCTATCCTTATGACCTCGGTAAGGGATTCAGCATAGCGAAGGAGCTCTGGAGTTCTTTTATGTGAAACAATCACTTTCTGTCCTTCAGTCTTTTGCTTTGGCTTACTTTTTATACTCACTCTGATCACCTCCGGCCTCCATGTCAGCATCTTGTCTTTCAGCACACTCCTTAGCATCAGCACTCGCTCCAGACTAAGAGTTTTTCTCAGCATTCATCATCTGAATGAATCTGAAAAGCATCCATCAATAACTAATTTGTAGGTGACTGGAGATAGTTAATATTGAAACTCACATTTGCGGGCCAGGGGCTGTATTATGAATATGGCTCACTTTGCTTGTTTATGAAAGGTGTGCCTTGCACAAACCAAAAAAGTGTGGCATATTACAAAGAATGCGCTCCCCCCACGGCAGCCTTGAACTCGCACTGCCTCGAGGGCAGCACAGTCAAGTGAAAAATTGAGCAGCTGTTTAAAAGCTGCTCTGTGTTTAATAGTGCAGTCAGCAACCCATCTGCACTTTCAAGGGGGATTAGAGTTTCCCTTGTAGACGGGTGCACTGAGTGATTGCACCCACCTGCAAGGCGATGTCTGGAGGTCCCCTTCTCACTGTCAGTGAGCTACCTTTAGGAGTCGCCTTGAAAGTACACCACCTTTTTGGGGCACACTTTCAGTGCACCTCTAAAAGGCATGTTTGCCTCTGCACCCACGTCGGTAATATGACACTGGTTACCACGGGTGACCACTGCGCCTTCCGGCCTGGTCACCCCCACGCTCCTGTGCCTGTGCCTGCTCCCGCAGCCCCAGCCTCCCGAGGGCCGCCGAGCCCACACCAGCCTCCCGCAGCCCCAGCCACCCGAGGGCCGCCAAGCCCGCTCCAGCTTTCCCGCCGCCCCAGCCCGTGGCCCCGTCCCCCGCCAGCCGATTGGCTCGCGCTCCCGCCTCCCCGCAGACCCTCCTGACCGGCTCCCTTCTTATGATGTCCCCAGAGCGACCGCGCAGCGGACGCGCGCAGCGGGAGCACCGATTGAGCGCCGAAGGTGTGCCAAATGTAAGCCCGTCTACGCCCGTCAGCGCCTGGACCGCGCCCAGCGCCAGGACCCCTGGCCCCCGCAGACCCCAGCCCACCCGCCGGACGTACGACGCCGCCACCCTCAACGCACTCAACGCCGGCCGAAGCCCAGGATGCTACCGAGCCACCCCGAGACGCACCCACGGACCCTTCTGCTGCAACTCCTGCAAGTTCACCTGCATCCGGACCTGCACTACTCCAGCACCAACCAATACCAAGACGAGCAACAGCAGCAGCCACCTGAAATGCATCCTGCTCAACACCCGCTCCGTCCACAGACACGCCGTCGAGCTCTGGAACCTGCTCGAAACCACAGCCCCAGACGTCGCCTTCCTCACGGAAACCTGGATGAACGCCTCCTCTACGCCCGACATTGCCATCGCCATCCCAGACGGCTACAAGATTATCCGAAGGGACCGCATACACCACACCGGAGGAGGCCTCGCCATCATCCACAGGAACATCATC
Organism: Triturus cristatus; assembly: GCF_964204655.1. Classification (NCBI taxonomy): domain Eukaryota; kingdom Metazoa; phylum Chordata; class Amphibia; order Caudata; family Salamandridae; genus Triturus; species Triturus cristatus. The sequence goes on along the minus strand of NC_140592.1, from coordinate 502,450,055 downwards.
CGCATCACGACCAACACCGACGACACCCTCGCACCTGCCGAGCACCTGCACTTCCAGGTCCACATCAACCCCAAGACCACCCTCAGAGGCACCCTCATCTACAGACCCCCGGGACCACGCACACAATTCAGCGAAGACATCGCCGACTTCATCAGCCCGCACGCCCTCCCCTCCGCTGACTACATCCTCCTCGGGGACCTCAACTTCCACCTGGAGAACAACAACGACCGCAACACCACCACCCTGCTGGACAACCTCGCCAACCTCGGACTCAAGCAGCTGGTCACCACCCCCACCCACTACGCCGGACACACACTCGACCCCGTCTTCTCATCCAGCAAGGACATCGCCTTCAGCCACGCCACCGGACTCCACTGGACGGACCACAGCTGCGTCCACTTTAGCTTCAGAAGGACCACGATCCACCACCACCAGCAACAGGTTGCACGCAGAAGCTGGAACAAGATCACAGCCGACCAGCTCGCGACCGCCCTGAGCAAGAACCCACCCACCAGCGCAACAAACCCCAGCCAAGCGGCCACCAACCTCACGAAGTGGATCAGCGACTGCGCAGACGACCTCGCCCCTCTGAAGACACCGACTAGCAGACCCGGTAGCAAGAAAGCCCCATGGTTCACCGATGAACTCAAGAGCTCCAAGAAGAACTGCCGAGCCCTCGAGAGAACCTGGCGCAGAGACCCAACACCGGACAACATGACTGCCCTCAAGCTCGCCACCCAAAAACACCACCAAATCAGCCACGCCACCAAGAAAACCGCATTCAAGGAACGACTGGACAACAATGCACACAACAGCAAGGAACTCTTCAACATTATCAAAGAGCTCTCCAACCCCAATGCCGGTAACAACGACATCACCCCTTCACAAGACCTCTGCAACTCCCTCGCCTCCTACTTCCACAACAAGATCGCGGACATACACAACAGCTTCAGCACTCAACCAACGCACGCCACGACCGAACCACCGCCCCCCACCACCACCCTCCACGCCTGGACCCCGATCAGCACCGAAGACACCGTCCGCACGATGAACTCCATCCACTCCGGATCTCCTACCGACCCCTGCCCTCACCACGTCTTCAACAAGGCCGACGCTGTCATCACACCCCACCTGCGGGACATCATCAACACCTCCTTCGACACCGCTACCTTCCCGGAGAGCTGGAAGCACGCCGAACTCAGCGCTCTACTAAAGAAGCCATCAGCCGACCCCACCGACCTCAAGAACTACCGCCCCATCTCGCTGCTCCCGTTTCCTGCAAAAGTCATCGTGAAGACCGTCAACAAGCAGCTGGCCGCCTTCCTCGAGACGAACGGATCCCTCGACCTCTCGCAGTCTGGCTTCCGGGCCAACCACAGCACCGAGACCGCCCTGATCGCAGCCACCGATGACATCAGAGCTCTGCTTGACAACGGAGAAACAGCGGCCCTCATCCTCCTAGACCTCTCCGCGGCCTTCGACACTGTCTGCCACCGTACACTAGTGCAGCGACTCAGCAACGTCGGAATCCAGGAGAAGGCACTGGAGTGGATCATCTCCTTCCTCGCTGGAAGGACACAGAGAGTCCGCCTCCCCCCGTTCAGATCTGAAGCCACCGAAGTCATCTGCGGCGTTCCTCAAGGCTCCTCGCTCAGTCCAACCCTCTTCAACATGTACATGAGCCCCCTCGCAGACATCGCACTCCAGCACAACCTCAACATCATCTCCTACGCCGACGACACCCAGCTGATTCTCTCCCTCACCAACGACCCCGCCACCGCCAGAGCCAACCTCCGCAAAGGGATGAAAGAGGTAGCCGAATGGATGAAGAACAGCCGCCTGAAACTGAACTCGGACAAGACGGAAGTCCTCATCCTGGGATCCTCACCCTCCACCTGGGATGACTACTGGTGGCCCCCCGCCCTAGGCAGCGCACCCAAACCAACAGACCACGCACGCAACCTGGGCTTCATCCTGGACTCCACCCTCTCCATGACCAGACAAGTCAACGCAGTCTCCTCGTCGTGCTTCAACATCCTGCGCATGCTACGAAAGATCTTCCGGTGGATCCCCACCGAGACCAGGAAGACGGTCACCCAGGCCCTCGTCACCAGCCGTCTGGACTACGGCAACTCCCTCTACGCCGGAACCACCGCCAAACTCCAGAAAAGACTTCAGCGGATCCAGAACGCCTCAGCACGACTCATCCTGGACATCCCCCGTCGCAGCCACATCTCCGGACACCTGAGAGACCTGCACTGGCTCCCGGTCACCAAGAGAATCACCTTCCGTCTCCTCACCCACGCACACAAAGCCCTACACAACCAAGGCCCAGGATACCTCAACAGCCGCCTCAACTTCTACGCTCCCAAACGCCAGCTTCGATCGACCGGCCACGCCCTCGCCACCGTCCCCCGCATCCGAAGAGCCACCACAGGGGGACGGTCCTTCTCCTTCCTCGCCGCCAGGACGTGGAACTCCCTCCTGACCCACCTCTGCCTGACCCAGGACCACCTCGCCTTCAGGAAGCAACTCAAGACCTGGCTGTTCGAGCAGTAGCGGACCCCCCCCTCCCCTAGCGCCTTGAGACCCTCTGGGTGAGTAGTGCGCTATATAAATGCTTTGATTGATTGATTGATTGACTGGTTGAGAAGTAAAATGATTACCTCATTTGCATGAGGCCACAATGCAGAGGAGAGAATGCCCTCCCACAATAACTTTGGCGCTACATGTACACCTGCGCTATTGATATTTCAGAAGGTGGAGCCCAAGTGTCTGCAACCCCTATTGTAATACTTAAGTGCCCTTTAGCGCACAAAGCAGGCACACTTTCTGTAATACTGCCCCAGGACTTATTTCTAATCAACAGACATTGACCCAGAGCAAGAATAATAAAAATATAAAAGAAAGAAAGGAGGATGAACAGAAAAATAGAGAAACAGTGACAAGGAAAAAAAGGGGGGTATGACAAAGAACTTGTAAGCATGAGATAAAAAGATGGGAAACGAAGGGTGGTGGAAGAAAGAGAGAAAAGATGGAATCAAGACAGGCAGCTTGGTATTCAGCAAGTCTGGCATTTGGAAAAACCAGTGACGACCGCCTAAGAAAACATTTGGGCCCCTGCATTTACAAGTTAAGCACTGATTGGTTGACATTAGGGATGCTTGGACTCTGGAGCAGATTTAGAAACATTTTGTGCTGGGTTTGCCTCACAAAAGTGGCCTGCTCAAAATTTTATTTGGTGCTGGAAAGTTGCCTGAAAGTAATGCAAAACAGAGCAGCCCGGTGCTTTGAGTTACTCTGCATCAAGGGAGGTTCCATGGGTGGTGCATGGGCATTCCCATGCAGCAACCCATGTTTCTGATGCAAAACTGTATCTACTAACAATGTTAGACAGGATTTTGTACAAAAAATGACACCACTTTGAAGCAGGCATTAAAAAGGGGAAATGCTGCATAAACCAGAAGCCTCAGCCATCATGAATCATTCGTCTACTGCTCGTATGTGCGACGTTCCATAGGTTGGCACCAGAACAGATATCAGAAAAGACACAAAAATGCTACACATTTACCTTATGTGCAGAGGTTTGGAAGTTTCTGGACAAAGATCAGAGCTCAGTTTCCATGAAACCAGAATGTAAACTATATGCCCATCACCTTTCCAGTGAGCATACAGAGAAATACTGTGCAGTACTGTACAGCACATAGCCAATGTAGGAAACATTTTAATGTTAACCTAAGCATAGTATTTTGTAATAGAAATGTACCCTTCCAGTAAAAAACCTGTTAGACTCACTGCACACCCTAGAACTATGGCGCCAAGGTGTGTGCATGGCACTCGCCAGCCAAATTGTGTGCCAGCGCTAGGGAGAGGGGAGGAGCAAGCCATATCTCTGTAGATATGCCGCTGTTCTTCTCTCTCCCTTCCCCTCTCAAGCAACACAGTGAGCACAGCAACTTTGGGTGCTGTGTTGCATTGTGTAAAAACTTTGTAAATTTAGCCCTCCGTCTTTTAATTTGCCGCTGGCTTTGATTGAGATCTAAATTTCTAGATTTACATTTGTTTCTAAGAATCTTGCTTACTGACACTTCACGGTCTTTACCAATATATAGTTCAATGTGTGGGTCAGTCCTTTCCCACAATTATTTGCTCTTGTTTTCTGGATGCATCTTCTCTCAGGGAGGAGATGCTCTGCTCTATAGCAGTCTACCATGATTGTTCAGTTTAGTTCCTTTAACACCTAGGTGCTGTCCTCCAGCTGTGGATTCTTCATGAGGGCGTGCAACCATTGCCCCCCGGTCCGCTGCAAGTCATACTAAAAATAAAATAGCAATGAAATGATTTCCTTGCCATTTTATTTGTCAGCTTGGCGTGTCTCCAGCCTGTCTCCAAGCCACAAAACTGAGGGGCATGTTCGCTGGTGCCAATTGGCAGCATAAAAGACTGGAGTAGTGGCTTGACTAGATGCCCTAAAGTGCACATGTCTGTTTGGCCGGCTGTTTTACGACAGTCAGTCTGACATGCGCACTTTGCAGCTCTCCAACCCAGTTGTCTTAGACATCTGGGTGGAAAACAAGCACCAGCCTCCAGGGCCTGAAGGAACATTAAGCAAACCCTCTCCATCCAATCCTGGTGCTTCTCTCATCCTGGTTAGCAGCATGAGAGCAGCATCTAGATTGGTTAGGGGATCTCTTTGTGTATCAGTCTGCAGAGGAACACTGAGGAGGATGTACAGCCTGTCGGTAAGTACCATTTAATTTTATTTATTAGAAATGTGTAATGCATTTAAGTATATTTATTAAGTTAATGGTTATGTTCTATTTTGGGCTTTTGGATGCAGGGGTTGTTTTTATTTGGGGTTTTGGAGGGAGGGGTTGGTTTGGTTTTGGCTTTTGGCGGGAGGGTTTGATTAATTTAGTTTTTTTGGAGTGGTGGGGCCCTTTGTTTGCCCACCACTTTCTAAGGCTACCAGCCACCCCTGAAACATTCTTTCATCAAGGAGTTTCAAACGCTTGGTATTCGAGAGCCTATTTGAGAGATTGGCAGACAGGTTACTCCATCACAATTGGATGGAAATACATCCTCCTTATGGCAACTGTATTTTTTCATGTGGTACTTATAGTAAGGCGGATGGGATATCCATCATGTTGAGACAAAGTAGCCCGTCTGCCAAGCTCTAAATCAGGTCCTCTATCTTTTGACATGTGCCAATGCCTTATTCAGAGCCCTCAATGGCTAAGCCGAATAAGGGAATGTGTCTGCCAAAGCCATATCATTGACAACCTGCAAGGGGAGGATAACGGAGTGCATTATGAAAGGGCTTGCACATTTCTAGTACCTCAAAAAGTAGTTAGCAGGGATGAAGCTACCAGAGGATCCATGCACTAAAGGTCAAGATGCATCTGCTAAAAAAAACATTTGGCAATAAAGAAGATGATGAAGCTGTTAGTTTTGTTGCTAGCTTACTCTGGCATCTGGAGAACAATCATGCTGAACAGTGGCCCATTAGCCTCTGAGGAATGCATCTATGGTATTATTCTCAATCCCTCTTAAAGAAACGCAGTGTTTAGTTTTCTGCTGTTTGCATCTGAGGGCGTCATTAAGCTTAGGAAATTGATTGTGAACTGAGTGTCTGCAAATACGACTATCCGGCTGCAAATTTAAGGGTAGCGTGGAATCCTAGAAGTACCATCAACACATGGCTGTGCATAGTGCAGTGGTGATTTGAGCTGTGTCACACTGTCACCACAGCTTGCCCATTAAGCCAGTGCTAGCAGTGTTCAGATGATATGACTTCTCACTTCATGACTCAGCTCATCTCCAGAATCATTCAAAGACCACTGCTATTTTAGGGATTATTTTTCATTAATGTAACTGCTGACAATCTCATAAAATCAGCAAACTAAACAGCACAGCTTGTCAAAAATGATGACTGAGAAGATGGAACCATTGGGTAATCAGTACTGGAAAATGGGGCAGTGGCCAGAGCTTAGCAGCCTGGCACTGAAGTATCTGTTCTGCAGCCAGGGAGACTGAACATGCCTAAAATAAACATTAATTTGTCTCCGGAGGATTATGCAGCGTCACAAGGAATATCAGAGGTTGTGGAGAGGCTCTCAGATCGAGACAGTAATGCCAAACCCTGGGGTTACAGTCTCAGACTACATCTGAAAAGGGTATTATTCACTGAAAGTTTCCTTTATTTACAAGCACCTTGACAGTCTACCCGGTCTAAAAGAATAAGAGCCAATACCATACCACAAACGTTATCACTTTCGAACTAATTTGGACAGTTTCCCCAATGAAAATGGGGAAGTAGACTGCCCTTTAGTAAAGTGGTCAGTAAAGCAGATTGCCATTCTAGGAACAGGGTGCATTGCTGTCATCTACTGCAAACACACACTCTGCATTGAATGTTGATTGTGGTTGTCTCAGTGGCGGCTCCTCCGCAATGGCGGAGGAGCGTCACCCTACACCCTACTCAGTGAAACATAAAACACTGTCATCATTTTACTTTTACTTTTCCACCTCTGAGCTAGCTTGGGAAGGGAGGGGCGGGTCATTGGGCGGAGGAGTGCAACATGCACTCCACTCCCTAAGTGCGCATATGTGTTTTGGCTGGCCGTCTAAGGCCGACCAAAACACACATGTGCTTTTAGGTTTTCTCCAGCCTAGCTGCATTGAGCACCCGGGCTGGAGAAACCTCACAGACTCCCTGGTCTGAGCAGGGCATCTTTCCTGCCTGCTCAGACCAATCCCCGCACTGCTCTGCACCACGGGGATTGGATGGGAGTCTTTGACGTGGCCCCAGTGCTTGCTGGGACCAGGTAGGACGAGACAGAGCGCGACGATGGTGGCAGCTCCAGGTACGTTTTTATTTTAAATACATTTTTTATTATAACCCACTCCCCAAACCACCCGCGCCTTCCCGCGCTTCCACCACCCCCCCACCACCTCTTTATTATAACGGCTGCGACTGGGTCATCTAAGAATAAATTTAAATTGTTGCCTCCCATTGCTAAACTAATACCTTTTCAGTCACTGCAACATGCAATCCTTTATTTCTCTGCCAACACAAAGAAAAGGTCTCACAGGTCCAAAAGAAAAAAGAAATATATTAATCAATGCACAATTGTTTCAATTAGAATTCCATAATTATGAGGAATTTCCAAAATGAAGAAAGCCTGCCTGATGAAAGCATGTTGATACAACTTCATTTTGGAGAAATACCAAAAATGATTCAATATTCTTTTTACGAAAATAGAATAATTTAGTGGAAAAGGTACACCAGGCCCAAGAGTCAATCCTGGTTCCAACAAAATTAAACTTGCAGGGCCTCATTTTGAGGTTTTGCCGCTGGGCAGTGCCACAGACCTTTCTGCTGCACTGCCCTACGGCAAAAGAAAAGGGCAGTAATGTGCCATATCTATCATATACAGCACATTACTGTCCATTTCCCCATGAGCAGGTGCACAATTGCCTGCAGTCAACAATGCAGGCACCTTCGCACCATGGTGAAAGTGTGCCTGCATTGCGGGGATGATTATTTTTGTGCAGGAAGGGAAACATTCCTGCACAAAAACAATCACAATAGGCTTTTTCCTCTTTCTATACAGTACATACAGAAAAAGGAAAAACGAGAAGAAATAAAGATATTTCTCTTCGTTGTGCCTCCCTTATGCCTCCCCTGGGGAGGCTTGTGTTTTTGGCCCTGCCTCAAATTTACGATTACTCTTAAATCTGGTGCAATGTCAAAAAGCCATGGATGTTGGTGGGTATACCCCCATCAACACCCGATGTACGCCCCTTTAACGCAGAAAACTGCGTTAAAGGGAACGATATTTACAAGGTTACATTAAGCCCAAAAAAGTGGCTTAGTGCTGCCTCCTAAATATGGAGCAGGCTCCTGTGCCATGGAATGTCACCAAAAGTGATGTCTTGGCAACGCAAGGGGCCTCATAAATGAGGCCCACAATTCCTATTGTACTAAGAACTTTAAGATTAAATATTCATTTTATTTTATAAAAAAAAAAGGTTGCAGTAGTATTTTTTTTAATGCCAATGGAAACCCAGGGGTGAAGTAGAGGATGATGAAGCAGGGGATGAAGAAGATGAAAGTGAGAAGGGAAAAGAGCATGGGAAGAGAGGCTGGAGGATGGTGTGGATAGGGGATGGGGTTGCTAGGAGGGCTTTGTAAAAATCTCTTGATGGGAGCGGAGGGAGGTGGAGTGTTTATTGGCAGGGGAAGGGTGAAATGGTTAAAGGTGGGAGACTCCTTAAAATAGATTTTTAAAAAGAAAGGCAAGGAAGGCTCTAAGGGATAAAGTGGACCACCCTCAAAAATGGAATAGAAAAACTGTTGGTAGAAAATATTATTTTTCCCAGAAGGACTTTCACCAGATTGGTTTAGCCAACCTTGGGAAATTCATTATTGGAGAAAAACAATTATCATAAAAGATTTGATTTGAACCTGTTTCTTCAGTGGTCGTCCTCAGAAGCATGATGACGGACGCCTAAGAGTACTGCGGCGGAGCTCCTACCCCGGTCCCCTCACCTCCCTTGAGAAAGACTTACCCTCTGCCCGATGGAGTGGTGATTTCTTGGAGCCTCAGTGGTTCTTTTGAGTGCAGACGCAGTCCGGAGTCTGCTTGGAGCAGTGATACCAGTGTAATGGTGCTGGGACGGGGTACGCGGCCTAAACACTAGCAGCCAGAAATAAGGGAACAACCACTCTTCGTTACGGTCCGGCCGTAAGGTCGCGTGCGACCTCGGCCCATTTATTATATACCCTCGGACCGAGCCCGTCACGAGGGGTGGCGTGCGTACGCACCCTTAGTAGAGGCCGGGTGGCCCTCTACAACCAGCAGTCCGCTCTGCTGCACCGTCATGCACCGCAAGGAGATTGTTGTTCGGGGCGGAGTCAGACTTTCTGCCTGGTGCGTGTGGGGAGTGTAACGTCCTGCCGGTGGTGATCTTGGCACCTGCAATCGTCCCCAACAATCATAACATAGATTTCACTTTTATTAGGATTGGACTCAAAGTTATAAAATCATTGGTACAATCTCACAACATCTGAGGAATACACTGGATCATTGTCTGCATCGCTAGAAACATCAAGTTAGCAAATATAGCAGACGCATAGGAGCACTGCGGTGGAGCTTCTATCCCGGCCCCTCCCACCTCGCATCCCCTTGCCAGTAGTGTTCTCTGCGCTTGTCAGAGCACTGATTCATCAAAGCCCCTGTAGCGTGGATGGATTCATCATCCAAGCGCAGAGCGCCTACCCTTGGTCACCTGTGACAGTGCAGAGAGACATGTGTCAATAGTTGGTTATGCATGATGTGTAGGCAGGCTCACTGGTTCAATGGTGTGTGATATGTGTGACTTTGTGATTTCTGTACGACATGTACTGCTTGTTGCAAATGAGCGGCATCAAAGTGTATTACGTAGCCTCACTGCTCCTCCTCCCTCCCCTCGAGCCCATTCACCAGTGTGCGCAGCGCGGTTGCATCACTTGCACCCCTACGGCACACCATTGTCATGCCTGTCTGCGCATGTCCACAAGCCCGACAACGACACAGTGATCTTGTGCGCTGAAGGTGGGCGACCACGTGTGTGTAGGACTATGGTAAGGACAGGGCAGACACAGATGTAGAGTTCATGCCTGGCTGAACTCGCCATGCGGTTGAGGGTAGACCTCTGGCTTATGCTGCGGAAATAGCTATACACACAACAGTTGGCATGTCTGATCCCTGACCCTGTGCGGGGTTGCGCACCCTCATGTACCCCTCGGCCGAGACCACACTCTGGGGGCATGCTACATAGCAACATTGTATATTGCGTGATGGGTGGGGCCGACACTACACCAAAGACACACGCATCAGTTACTTCCTTGGCAAGGCCTAAACTCAACCACACCCAGAGCCACGTGTTGAATGACCACACCCCTACGCCACACTGCTGTACACCGGGCCACTCTCTTACGCTCACAGGGGGATCCGACACAGCTTATAAGCTGATTCCCTTTGGACTGAACCTAAAAAACATATACATTATAACCGCAAACAAAACATTTATAGCAAACAGAAATACTTTTAAAACATCCAACACATCAACTTAAGTAGTACACAATATTTCTTTAATAAAATCACATTAAAAGACCATTAAATTGATCCAAGAAAATACATTAATACATTTCATATGCTCCATAAAATCCCTTCAACATATATTGCACCATTATATCAACATAAAAAATACAAACACATACACAAGAGAAAACACAATTTCAGACTCTTAAATTGGTGTTTTACAAAAACATATCATCTGAATCAGTGTAAATATGGTCTGGTTCAACTTCTTTTTCTAAAATACCAAGACCATGTTCCCTTAGAGATTACGTCATCTAGATAGCGTCGACGCGTTTCGATGGTTTTTATCAAAATACACCCATCTTTTTCAAGACAAATAGATTAATAGGGTTTTCTCTATCTCTTGTTTCCTCATTGTTAAAAATCCTTATAGAGAGGTTTTTTGTTGACTTCGATTTTGTATTAAAAGTCGAGAGGAAATCCTATATTAGAGTCCAATCGACACAATCTTACAAAGCGGACCCTCAGCCTTATTTCTTTATACCTCATAGATAACCTCTAATTTTGAGCGCTATCATTCTATCTGGCTCCACGTGTTAATGATCTGCTTGTCCACTTATGTCGCTGTAGGATTCAAAAGCACTGCAGATGCGCAGTTCTTTGCACCATCCACAAGATAGGAGCGTGTGGTTCTTCCACGTATTATTCTCTCCTAACGAGAAGCCTTCGTTTTACTCGATAACCGTTGTTGGATAATTTATTTCGACACAGCTACATGTCTCAGGTCTACCCCACTGCCTGAGGTGACAAGGTTGCGCTCGCTGTACACAGCACAATGTGGTATCGCCACTATTAATATCAGTTCCAAATGTGTGACCTACAGGACCGCAGTGTTGGCCGGAGGCAGAAGTCAGCATGGGCCCACAGCTGCGTGTCATTGGCTTGCGATGCACAGAGTTAGTGGCACAAGAGCAGTTGTTGGTAGTGTTCGATCACCTCTGTAACAAGGATCCTTTTTTCCTCAGGACTGAACCACTTCTTCCTCTTACTCCTCTCCTTGTGTACAAAGATGTGTACTCTACCATTGCATGATCAAGACTCAGTTCCAAATGTGTGACCTACTCGACCGCAGTGTAGACTGGAGGCAGAAGTCAGCAAGGGCTCACAAACACGTGCAGGCATGATACAATGCACAAAGTTGTTGGCACCACATCAAAGGGAGTACAGTGACATCAAGACAGCCATAAAATATGTACTCTGCCATAGTGTAATCAAGACTCCATTCCGAATGTGTGACCTACTTGTCCGCTGTGTATGCTGGTGGAGTTTGTCAATGAGAAAGGAGTACTGCGGAGGCTGTGATGGTCTGAGGAGGCTGCCAAGGTCAAGGGCCTCGGGCTTGGAGCTTGCACCGGCACGTGGTGGCCCCTCTTGGAGACACGCTGGTGTTGGCAGGTGAGCAGTGCAGCCTGTATGCACAGGGGCAGGCAAGAAAAGGTCTGGGGACCAGCAGCCTGGGGTGCAGCAGGCGCACAGGATTGCAGGCACCACCGCTCACGGCGTCGGCCTCATGGTGGGGTGAGAGGCGATGTCCTGGCAGACACGTTGGCCATTCCGGATGAGAACCACACCCCAGGTTACATGCTTTTTATTCGCACCCCTACACTAGCCAGGTTTACGCCGGGCCAGCCCACTCCGCACACGCTTACAGGGGGGACGTAACAAGCTACATTTCCAGGATCTTCCCCACTGGCTGGGGTGACATGGTTGCGTCCACTGTCCACAACACTGCCACCACCAGCAGTATATGTCAACATTGATATGTCTGTGGTCTGCATACTGCAGTCTGTCCAGCACATCCACGCCAAACTTGGCATATTGTGCATTCTCATTCATGGGTCACTTGCCTCTTTTGCACATGCCTGGTTACCACCTCTCACCACATTCTGCTATTGTGTGGCTGAGGTGCCATGCCATTGATGGCTCATGTACATGGCTAGCCCAGGTCACCGCAGTACGTTGTACTGTTGTGTGTGGTGGGTTGGCATGTTGAATGTGAGTTTGTAGCTTGTGCATTGCTAGAGCTGTGAGTTGCATGATTGTGGAGTTGAGGTGTGTGGTGTGTTCATTTGGTACTTACCAACGAGCACTGCATTTCCGTAGGTGTCATCCTGGAAGCGCCGGTTGATGACGGACTGTCGGAAGATGGATGGATCATGCACACTTCCTGGGTAGTTGGTGACGACATTGGTGAAGAGGCCCCGGTGGTCCACTATGGCCTGCACATTGATGGAATGGGTGTGCTTTCTGTTGCGGTAATTTGGTGCTGTGGCGGCAGGGGGCACAAGGAGTACATGTATGCAGTGGATTGCCCCCAACACGTGCGGGAATGCAGCTATGGCATAGAAGCCATGCTTGGTCTCCAGCTGTTCCTGCCCAGTGTGTGGGAAGTATGGGTACTGGGGTACCAAGCTGATGATGGCATCAAGGACAGGTGTGAGAAACTTGGATAGGGCTGGCTGTGAGACTCCTCTGACTCTGTCCGTTTTTGGTTGGAATGTCCCAGAGGCCAACAGGTGCAGCACAGCCAGCAGCTTTGTCTGAGGTGGGATGTTGGTTGTCTGCTGTGTTGGTACCGTCAGCCTGTGGGCTATGATGTTCAGGATGCGGAGGATGGTTGTCCTTTTGAGTCTGTAGTGAGCAATGACATGCTCTGGTGTTAGGTCTGTGAGGCTGGTGCGTTTCCTGAAGGTCCGCTGTCTTTGCCTGTGCTGACTCTGTGGTGGTCCAGGGGGGGGCCTGGGGGTGGTTGCGGTGGGTGTTGTGGCGCTGGTGGGGCTCCGAGCTGCATGATGAGTAGCTCCATGGCATCTGTTGTTCTTCAGGTGTGGTTGTGGGCTGGGCTCCCTTTTCAGGTGCAGGTTGTTGTCCAACTTTGCATTAGGTCAGAGCAGGTGTTATTTCCTTCTGCTAACGCGCCTTATTGCCTGTTTTGGGATCTTATCGCCGATCTGGCTGGTCGTTGAGAATGTTGCAAAATGGTGTTGTTGCGGCTTTTTGCACGGGCACGCCTACTCTGCATCTCATTAGCGTTAGATGCCGGTGTCATCCGCGGTGATGTTTTTTTGCGGCTGCTATCGCAGGGAAACTGGTGGTATCAGCTGTTAGCACCAGCTTGTGAATGGGGCGATACATTTATCGCGACTTTGGCTGCGATAGAGTGCCGATAAGTCCTTGAGAATATGCCCCATAGTGCCTTACAAGTCTCTGAGGAGGGGGGTCTGGGGCCTAGCAAAGACAGCCTCACTCCATCCCTGGTCCCAACGCAGCCAGCTATTACTGCCTTTTTTAGGATTATGGACAGGAATGTTATTCAGCCAGTTCAGGGAGCACTCCAGGAGCTCAACAAGCAGGGCCGGAGTGTTGGCCACGTATCACACGACCAGTCAGGGATCTCATTGGCACAGCAGGAGGAGCTTGAGGTGGCAGGCGAGGCAGCAGCCGATGGGGGCTCTTCTTCAAAAGAGCTGGGGCTACATTCATTGCAAGACGCTGCAGAACAAAGGGAGGGTGAGAGTATCCCCAGAGAGGTGAACCAGGAAGCCCCAGAGAGAGAGCATCGAGTCATGCATAGCTCTCGATCCTTGACTCATGGTGGTGTTATGTGCAATCAGGACAGTAGTAGAGATATTAATGGTCTGGCTCCAGCCGATCTCACTTCTGATGGGGCTGATAAATTATTTTCGCTCACTGATGGTTCCCACTCGGATGACTCTGGCTCCACTCAAAGTGAAGCTGGGTACACTTCTTCAGCATCTGGTTCTAGTACTCTTGAAGCGCCTGAGACAGCCCTCAAGCGCCAAAGGCATCGGAGGAACGTTAAGGGCAACTCAGATTAATGAAAGAGCAGGGAGAAGTCTACCATCGGCAGTGGGCTGAAATGGGATTATTCCCATATGAAAATATTGGGAACCCCAGAAATAGTGTTTGCTCAGACAGAGACTGTTTTAGGTGCTTCACAGGCTGTAGGGGCAGTCTCTATGGACCCTGCTCTGGCCATGATCTTAGAGTCTATTAAGGAGCACCGTGCGGTGACCCGCTCGGATGGGAAAAAAGCCAGTCAAGCCACAAAAACACTGGAAGGCACAGTTCCGAAAGTCGGGAAGGCATGCTCTGAGATTGGCGAGCAGCTTAATAGTATTGAGGAGAAAAAACCCATTTTGGAAATAGAACTGGCTGCTGTCAAAGAACAGACCAAGTGCCACGATGTCCAAATGACTGATGCCATGTGGCAAATGGAGGAGCTATAAAAACCGACAGAGAAGTAACAATCTTCTGTTGCTGGGGATCAAGGAAGATTTGGAAGGGGATGATATTTGATCCTTTATGCTGGACCTTCTTAAGGAAGCCTTACCCAAGCTAGTGGCATGGGATTGGGAAGGGGAAGCTCAGAGGGTCCACCGGTTCCCGTTAGCATGCCACAGATCTACAGAGGCAAGTAGAGGACAGAGGCAGCCAAGGGCCATCTTAGTATTTTTGGGCAATTTTCTGCTACGCCTAGCTATTTTTGAGAAGGCTCGGCCGGAGGCAAGAAGAAAATACTGAGATTCCTCCTTTTTTGTGTGCCCTGACTTTTGTCACATAATAGAAGAATGCAGGTGGTGGCTGAGGCAGGTCATTAAGTCTTTTCAAGATGCAGGCTTCGAAGCTTACTTGTTGACCCCAGCTAAACGGCAGACAAGAGTTAGAGGGGCTTTAAAAATAATTTACCTCTGAAATACAAGCTAGAGACTATCTTGAGCAGGTTCTGGCAGATCAAAGTAATATATAGCTAATGGGCTGTTAGGTTAAGGAAAAACGGTGATGCAGGCCAAATCTAGATGGGTCTTTTGTTAGTATTTATGGTATTGTTTTCTTTCTGAAAGTATCACTTATGGTTTCTAACATCAGTATATGGGGGCATGACGGAGGGATTGGGAGTGGAAGCTTGCAGCGGTCTTTGCCATCTCCATCACACAGACCTAAGTGGTCTGGCTGCTTTTACTGGTGGCGGGGAGGGGCGGTTGCTGGGTGGGGGAGGGGGATAGGGGGGTTGGAGGGAATGTGTTGGAAATGGAGTTGAATGAAGTGGTATATAAATTGCAGTGAAGTACTCTTAGTAGGGTGGTTTTTTTGGTGGCATTAAAGGATATGCTGGGGTGTGAATATAATATTGGGTGGAAGACTGTGGTGCCGATCACGATCCGGTAAAAAATTCCCCCGTGCGACTCGTATCGGGTCTTTTTACCGTACGAATCGTACAAGTGCCGTACGAACTGGCAATCACGATTCGCATGGTAAAAAGTCCATACGAACCGCACCGGGAATCATTCCCCACACGTCCTCGGGTCGGAAAATGTGTCCGACACGTCCTCGGACGATTTACCTTACAAACGTAAAAATCCAAGTCCGACCGAGGAATCACGATCCATCCCGTGCGTCCGAGCCTACAACCGTATGGAAAAAACACCGTCCGCACCGAACACCTATAGCAACCATGGAGACATGTGCCCGCATACGTGCCCAACACTCCCCCCAGCCCCCGTACGTCCGACACGTACCCCCCGTATATGTATACCCCCACCCGTCTAGGTACACCCCAGTACGTTCCAGTTGTACCCCCACCCCAGTACGTGTCGTACCACCGTCAATGTACACCCCCCCACCCCTGTACGTGTCGTACCACCGTCTATGTACACCCCAGTACGTTCCAGTCGCACCCCCACCCCAGTACGTGTCGTACCCCCCGTGTACCTACACCCCAGTACGTTCGAGCCACACCCCCACCCCAGTACGTGTCATAGCCCCGTCTACCTACACCCCAGTACGTTCCAGTCGTACCCCCACCCCAGTACGTGTCGTACCCCCCGTGTACCTACACCCCAGTACGTTCGAGCCACACCCCCACCCCAGTACGTGTCATAGCCCTGTCTACCTACACCCCAGTACGTTCCAGTCGTACCCCCACCCCAGTACGTGTCGTACCCCCCGTGTACCTACACCCCAGTACGTTCGAGCCACACCCCCACCCCAGTACGTGTCATGGCCCCGTGTACCTACACCCCAGTACGTTCCAGTCGTACCCCCACCCCAGTACGTGTCGTACCCCCCATGTACCTACACCCCAGTACGTTCGAGCCACACCCCCACCCCAGTACGTGTCATAGCCCCGTCTACCTACACCCCAGTACGTTCCAGTCGTACCCCCACCCCAGTACGTGTCGTACCCCCCGTGTACCTACACCCCAGTACGTTCGAGCCACACCCCCACCCCAGTACGTGTCATAGCCCCGTCTACCTACACCCCAGTACGTTCCACTCGTACCCCCACCCCAGTACGTGTCGTACCCCCCGTGTACCTACACCCCAGTACGTTCGAGCCACACCCCCACCCCAGTACGTGTCATGGCCCCGTCTACCTACACCCCAGTACGTTCCAGTCGTACCCCCACCCCAGTACGTGTCGTACCCCCCGTGTACCTACACCCCAGTACGTTCGAGCCACACCCCCACCCCAGTACGTGTCATAGCCCCGTCTACCTACACCCCAGTACGTTCCAGTCGTACCCCCACCCCAGTACGTGTCGTACCACCGTCAATGTACACCCCCCCACCCCTGTACGTGTCGTACCACCGTCAATGTACACCCCCCCACCCCTGTACGTGTCGTACCACCGTCTATGTACACCCCAGTACGTTCCAGTCGTACCCCCACCCCAGTACGTGTCGTACCACCGTCAATGTACACCCCCCCACCCCTGTACGTGTCGTACCACCGTCAATTTACACCCCCCCACCCCTGTACGTGTCGTACCACCGTCTATGTACACCCCAGTACGTTCCAGTCGTACCCCCACCCCAGTACGTGTCGTACCACCGTCAATGTACACCCCCCCACCCCTGTACGTGTCGTACCACCGTCAATGTACACCCCCCCACCCCTGTACGTGTCGTACCACCGTCTATGTACACCCCAGTACGTTCCAGTCGTACCCCCACCCCAGTACGTGTCGTACCACCGTCCATGTACACCCCCCCCCTGTACGTGTCGTACCCCCCGTGTACCTACACCCCAGTACGTGCGAGCCACACCCCCACCCCAGGACGTGTCATAGCCCCATCTACCCACACCCCAGTACGTTCCAGTCGTACCCCCACCCCAGTACGTTCCTGGCGCACCCCCAACACAACCTCCTAAGTACGGAGCGCACCCCATGCCCCAACATCACAACCGCATGTACGAGTCGTACAAAGCCACACACAAGGACCAAATCGTACAACCAAATGGCCCATGTACACACCGTACACACGCTCAAAACGCACGTACACAACAAGGACAAAACAAAACAACTCAACAATACACCATTCGAAAGGCACACAGCCACTAAACATGGCCAACAACCACTAAAATAACACAATCACTGACCTGCAACTGTCAAAAACAAACAGAGGCCCAATACACCACCACTCCTTATAACACACCCACCCAAAATTCAAACACTGCCACACCCACCCATGGACCAATAAAAAGGGCCCACACACACAAACCATGAGCCTTTGCAACAGACCCACTGCTGCCAGACACCACAGAACCAGACTACAAGCGACACCACATCTTACACTTGCACACCTTCACACGACCACCCTCACAAACACCCTCTCATCACATTCACACACACACACAACCATCCACACCCCCCCCCAACATCCACACACCCCCCACACCCACACCATCCCCACCCACACCCCTCACCATGCCCACTACCAAGAATCCAAAGTTCAGTCACCGAGAGTTGGAGGTCCTTGTTGATCAAATCCTCAGAGTCGAGCCACAGATCTTTAGAACATTGGTCAGAAGCACCAGCCAGGCAGCCAAAACAGCCATGTGGCAGACCATCGTCGATGCTGTGAATGCTGTTGCGGACACCAGGAGGACCAAGCAGGATTGCCAGAACAGGTGGTACGATCTGCGGAGGAGGGTCAGAGCCAAGAGACAGGAGGAACACGACCAGGCCAACGCCACCGGAGGAGGGCCCTCCCGCAGACCCGTACAGTACTATCCCTGGGAGGAGAGGGTGATGGCCATACTGCCGGTGGAGGCAGTTGAAGGAGTAGAAGGACTCCGAGACCCGGGTGAGTACACAAACAACGCACCTCACATGGGGGGAACTGCAACCACAACCAAAATTAATAACAGGCACGCAACCACCACAAGCCATCGCATTACTCAACCACACTCCATGAGCAGGCACATGCCACTGCTGCCACCATGCCCCATGCACCCAGCTGGACAATGTCAAGTCACAGGCCACAGAAGACAACAACACATGACACGGTAACCCGGATGTCGGGAGGCTGGGCACCAAGAATCACATAGTGCGACTCCAAAGCAGACAACAATGCCCTCTGCCCATATGGCCTAGGTCACAGCCAGACAAACACTGTGTTCCAACACAGGAATGACTTGCCAGCAAATGGCGGATGCCTTGCATCAACACATGGGGGTGAAGGCACTGTTTTGCACATGCCAGCAGCTAATGAACAGCCAACAGTGTGAAAGAGTGGCAGCACACACCACCACAGCAGCAGCGCACAGACACACAGCAGACAAAATGGGTGCCTGGAGATCAGAAACAAACTCACATCAACAGGCCAAGGGCCACTCAAAGATCTGCTAACAGTGTGTGCCCAGGAAGCTGGGCCAAGGTGACAGAGGGTGACACACGGAGGGAGGGAGAGGGGGACACAGAGGGAGGGAGAGGGGGACTGAGAGGGAGGGAGACGGACAGAGGGAGGAGGCTGACACACAGAGGGAGGGAGAGGGGGACAGAGAGGGAGGGAGAGGGGGACAGAGAGGGAGGGAGACACAGGAAGATGGACAGAGGGAGGAGGCTGACACACAGAGGGAGGGAGAGGGGGACAGAGAGGGAGGGAGAGGGGGACACAGAGGGAGGGAGAGGGGGACAGAGAGGGAGGGAGAGGGGGACAGAGAGGGAGGGAGAGGGGGACACAGAGGGAGGGAGAGGGGGACAGAGAGGGAGGGAGACACAGGAAGATGGACAGAGGGAGGAGGCTGACACACAGAGGGAGGGAGAGGGGGACAGAGAGGGAGGGAGAGGGGGACAGAGAGGGAGGGAGACACAGGAAGATGGACAGAGGGAGGAGGCTGACACACAGAGGGAGGGAGAGGGGGACAGAGAGGGAGGGAGAGGGGGACACAGAGGGAGGGAGAGGGGGACACAGAGGGAGGGAGAGGGGGACAGAGAGGGAGGGAGAGGGGGACAGAGAAGGAGGGAGACACAGGGAGAGCAAATCAGTCCTGTGGTGTGTGGGAATGTCTGCTCGGCAGCAGGTGGACTGCGTGCATGTAGACAAGGGTGGCCAGTGCCAGAACCCCCCCTCTTCATCATGGCAAAACGCAGGGCCATGTCACAACCTGTACACGAGCACAAGGACAGCCACCTGCATCATATGAGTGTGTGGATCCACTCCATGTGCACATGTACAGTGCTACAAGGAAGGCGCAAATGCATAGCTCGGCACACATGCACACTCCACTGCTGACTGCAGTCACACTTGACGCAGCAAGTAAGACTGTGCCACACATAGTTAAAGGGGCCAAATTGGTGCCCAAGGGACACACACATGCACAAGTGCACTGTGAGTGGAATGCAAGACAGATCCTAATTCCAAGAGGAAATGTGCCAACTTTGTAACGGATGAAACATGGATGTTGCATGGATCAAAATTAACATTTTCTCTCTCACACACAGGTCAACGTCGTGCTGCACCCCCCAACACTGGGGGGGAACACTCACAGGACCCGGATCTGCAGGAGACCGATCCCACCGGCAGCGACCACTCTCACCACTCTGCGGACGACCCCGACCGACCTGGCCCCTCTGGTGTCCAACCACCTGCAGCACCTGCGTCAGGTACAACCGTGCCAACCACCACCCCCACTCCTGCCACATCCCAGGAGACACCCAGGATCCCTGCCCCAACACCACAATGCAGCCAGGCTCGCCAGGAGGGACACGGTGTCCCGGGCACCCAGGAGGAGGCAGGCGACAACGCCAATGCCACCCCTCAGGGGTCCCGGAGACCCGATGTGCCCACAAGTGCAGGCCAGACGCAAGTGGGCAGGGCTGGTGGGAGTGGAGGACGGCGGAGGCGCGAGCCTGACCAGTTGGCTGGGGATCCGGTATTTTCACATGTCCGTAACATCCTGGACTCATACCGGCAGGACACCACGGGCATGGCCCAGGTTGTGTCCGTCCTCGAGGGGATCAAGGTCCAGCAGGCCCAGCAACATGCGGAGCTAATAGCCTGTCTACAGCTACACCAACGGAGGATGGAGGACAGACAGGCTGAGCAAGTGACGGCGTCCCAGGGGATTCACGCTGAACTCCGTCGGATGGCCGACACCATGGCCGACCCTCCCTGTGCCAGAAGGCGGAGAACATCACCACCCACAGGGAGGGATCATGAGGAGGAGGAGGAAACATCCG
Source organism: Triturus cristatus (assembly GCF_964204655.1). Taxonomy (NCBI): domain Eukaryota; kingdom Metazoa; phylum Chordata; class Amphibia; order Caudata; family Salamandridae; genus Triturus; species Triturus cristatus. The sequence continues at coordinate 502,429,417 of NC_140592.1, read as the reverse complement.
ACGGAGCATCCCAGACGTCGTCATGGCCTGCTGCTGAGGTTCCCCGCAGGAAGCCGGGTCGTCCACGGAAAGGACCGTGAGGGTGGCTGCTACATCACCATCTCCCAGGACACCTGGCCTGGCACCTGGCCCACTGGAGCAACAGCATCACAGCATCAAGAGACATTCTCTGCCACATGGCCCTGCTGGTCACTGGCTGACCAATGTTGACAAAGACTGTGGCATGGACTCTGAGGATTTCCAATGGCAAGGACACCAACTCCCCTACTGAACTTTGGATTCCCTAATCCCGGAAAGCCCCTCACTTTGTCCCCCCCCCCCCATAATAAATCACACTATTAAGAGTAGATGCCTGCTGGTAGCATTATTACCTAACATGTGTCTTGTACAGTCTAAACATGCCTGAGTCATCTGTTCACTTCAACCATCCACACCCTGGGGCCTGAGTCTGGCACAGGACACATGGGTCACAGTTTATTAGGCAAGACAGACATGGAGCACCATACACACCCGTGATGGTCAGAACCAGCTGAGGGGGTGGCCGAACAACCGTGCTGACAGACACATTGAGTACAGCAACAGTCATGCGCAGAGGTCAGGGAACCTGGCCCGTGTCCTGGGGGGCACCCAGGTACGTGTAGACAGGTGGCAGAACCATGTCCTGCAAGCTTGAGTCCGGTGGATGCAGAGAATGGGGGCCTGGACAACGTTGGATGCATGGGGATGGCACATGTCACACTACCCACACAGTCATGGACATCATGCCCAATACACAGTCTCAGCACACACACACAGCTTGCATCTTGCCACTCGACACATTGACACATAGCCACAATCTGGGAATACCATGCCAGACATGCAGGATGCACCGTGCCAACACACCAGCATTGACTGAGCAGAGGCACCTTGGAGGCATAGGGACACCTTTAATAGTCATGTTTTTGGGATTGCAGAGGCAACTTGAAGTACACATGAACACATCATGTGGAGTAACATGTGGCTCAAACACTGGCACCCCCCTTCTGCAGCACAAATGCGTGATAGCCATGGTACTGGCACACAAGCGTCGGCTAACAGCTAAATACCCACAGCTGCACACGGAGAGCCTGCCATACACCATAGATCCGCTGATGTGGAAGTCCCACGCCATGTCAAGCCAATGTCAACCGTATGTGTCCGAGGGCAGTGTCACACACATTGATGCCATCATCACAATCCACCATCCCATCACTGATGACTGACAACCAGGCAGCCCATCTATTCTGGTGTACCCAGCTGCATGTCGTGTCCCATGGGGATGCCACATGACTGCAGAGGAACCAAACCCCGACCTGGGCAGTGTGCACACATCGTGAACAACTGCCACACCCAATACACCCCAGATGCATCCCTTACCCCATGGAGACTTCCAAACGTGTCCGTGCCTGTAACGCTGAGTCAGCCCACGATGCCATGTCCATGAGGAATAGCAGTGCCACAACAATGCAACCAGCAGATGGCATGCGCAGGTACCTGGGGAAGAGAGACACACAAGAAGTCAGCCACAAAAAGCACAGCCACTTGCATGTGCATTGACTCGACACATGTATGGATGACAACATGCTAGGTCACAATTATGACTGGGGAAATACTACCATCACTGCCACCATCACTCCAGTGACACACCCACACACACCTCTGACTCACGTGCCATACATGCAGGTGGACACACACATCACAACACATGCCACACGGGGACCAAGGCGTGCACACTCAGACACTGGTACTCACCACTAAGCAAAGAAGTCGCGTATGAGCCGAGTCCGGATGTCCTCTTGCGGCTCCACATCCTCCACATCACTAGCCCCATTGCCAAGGCCTTCGTCCTCCACGGGTGGATGGTCCTCGTCATGTTGATTCAGGATGAGTGGCACAGCTCTTTCAACTGCCATGTTGTGCAGCATGCAGCAGACCATGAAGATCTTGCAAACCTTCGCCGGGGCATATGGGAGTGCGCCGCCGGTCTTGTGGAGGCACCGGAATCGGCTCTTCAGCATGCCAAACGTCCTCTCTATCACACGCCTTGTCCGGCCATGGGCGGTGTTGTAGCGGAGCTGGGCCGGCGTGATGGGGTTGCGGAGAGGTGTCAGCAGCCAAGGCATGTTGGGATAGCCAGCGTCCCCTACATGGAAAGCACATGGATATCGTTAGAACTGGCGAAGCGGTCGTGCTGCTCGGCTATACAGAATACAGGACAGACAGACTGTACCCACCAACAACACATGCCCGTTCGTTGCGCAGCTGCATCATCATATCAGGCATCCCGCTACGCCTCATGATGTAGGCATCGTGTGCTGATCCTGGAAAACGAGCACAGACATGTGAAATCACCATGTTGGACAGACACACCACAAGGGCATTGATGGAGTGGTAGTGCTTTCGATTTCGGTACGCCACCTCCCGTGCGTGTGGTCGTACCAAACCTACATGTGTCCCATCTATGGACCCAATGACATGGGGCATCCCTCCCAGGGCATAGAATCCACGCTTGACCTCTGTCATCTGTTCAGGGGTTGGGAACTTGATGAAGTCATCCAGGTGAATCAACATGGCCTCCAAGAAATCATGCAGCACACCGCTGAACATGCTCTGGGACATGCCACCAACATGAGCTATGGTATTTTGGAAGGTACCCGTGGCAAGAAAATGTAGGGCAGCCATTACCTTCAGCTGGGGTGTCAGTGCCGTAGGATACCTGTGCTGCGGTTGCAGGTGTGGTGCCAGTCTCGCCGTCAGCTTGTGGTAAATAAAATATTACGCTCTCAGACTTTTAAGTATATAAATAAGATCATGCATAAAGCAAGAGGCTGAGTCTGTGGTATCAGATTCATAAAGGGATTTATTCCAATAACTCGAGTCAAAGGGAGAATATTTCCATCACCAAAATTGGATCTGGAAAGGGGCTCAAAAGTATTCTCAATATTCTCAAAACATTATTCACAGAGTACAGTATATATACATTTCTCAATTGTACGTAAGCAAGAGAGCAAGAGAGAATGAGATAAGAGCATGTGGGCGTGTAAGTAGGCGTGAAGGTGGGCGTCCATGTGGGTGTCCACTTGATGATAATGGGTAATTTGTCATGTGTGGGTGGATACCTGGAGAATCCTGCAATGTCAGCAGAAATATTTGGCAGAGATGCGTGCGCAGTCGCATGACGTGCGATAGACGTGCAACTAGAGGGAGAAAGGGACTTGACATTTAGCTCTACATGTGGAGACAAAAGTCTGGGGTTATGTCAACCTAATCCCAAATCATATCTAATATCCTATGTTTAAAGAACTGTGTTATCCAAAAAGAAAGGTCTCTCGAACAAAATCTATTCTATACTGACTGTGAGTGCGTGTACAAGCGTCTAAGTGTCTACACTAAATGCGAGGGGGTAGGAATATTCCATGGTAACAGGGCTATGAATTACTTGCATGAGGACAGAGAAGTCGAGCCTTTTGCTCGGTAGCTGGAAGGATGTTTACTTAAACTACTAGACAGGAATGCATCGGCTGAGGGGGAAGCAGATAACTCGAAGGCGAAATACAGTTCTTGGCAGAGAATAGGCTGATGTCAGGCTTCGTGAGCCGCGCAGAGAATGAGACAAAGTTCATGGTCACAGATGCAGGCTCAGACTGGAGCTTTCAGAGGCAGAAAGCAAGAAAAGCTTGATGACAGAATCAGGGCCTACTTGCCTGGACTGTAAAATGGCATAAGTGAACCATATAAAGGCGGTGGCCTTTCGTACTTAGGAATGGAATATCCGGCCTATTCATGGCGGATCTGACAGAGGACATGTTGACGGTGGACGCACATGTGTTTGCGTCTTCATAACTGGAACTGGAGGGAGCATACATGTACTTGTAACATGCACATAGAACCGTTGGGGTCCAAGATAGGGGACATAACTGACCAGAAAAATCCATATTTCCACATTCCCTCCTTGTCCCCTACTTGCCCGTCAAGAGATATCAATCTTCATTAATCCATTGATCTGTTCATATAGCATCATTTGTTCTTCTTTCTTCTTCCGGAATCTTGAATGAAAATCTTGATGTGGAATGCACGATGTGGCACACAGACCACAGATCGCTGGTCCACATTGTACACATAGACAGCAACTGAATAGTATGAGAAGGCCAATACCTAGGAAGGATAGAACTCTCCATCCCCAGGCTGATATCACACTCCAAAACCAACCGGACCAAGTCCAGGTGCCTGGATTCTGGTGTATCTGGCTTACAATCTTATGAAGGCGAGTTATGGCTTTATATACAGATGGCGAATTTTCTGGTATGAAAAATGCAACAGCTTGATTTGATGACCCTACAAGCTCCGCCCCTATCGGCCAGGATAACGTCAAGGACAAGACTATTTTGAAGCACAACAATCCGCATAGCAGACTGCTCTTCTGTTAAATTGCCTAAGGCGGAAATAGTTTCGTTCACTACTGCTTCAAGGGTTCTGGTTAATCTACGTATCAGTTTACTATTGGTAACTGTACCTATATAGGGAAAGAAACCTTTATTGAAATCTGTGTATTTTTCCCATGCTGTTTCAGTGTAATCGACAATTGGGAGATCTCTCTGCTGTCTATTGTGTACTAAATGAGTATTTCTATGATAATCAGGAGGAGCTAGGAAAACAGGTGGTAGGAGGAATGCTATGTAACAGGTACCATCCCAATCTAGAGGTAGGCGTATATATGCGGTCTGGCCACATATAAAGTAGGAATGACGAGAAGCTCTAAATGTAGACTTGCCTTGATCACTGAATTTTATTACAGTGGTGCATTTACTATGGCCCATGTGTATGGAGCCATTCTTTCTTATACATAATTCCCCTTTTACTGGGAATACGGACATGGCGGGCAAGATTGGTGTAGCTTCAGATTCAACGTTCAGGATCATGAGGTTAAGTGTAAAATTACCTAATCCATATACTTCATTTCTTAGATCAGTTCCTGTTCTTTTGGGAAGTCCCTCCTTGTTAGGGTAGCAGACTTTAAGCAAAAACTAAATTCAGGTTTCCCCATACCCAGTTGTCTTGATAAACTGCGGAATTCGAATCTAGGGAATTAATCAAACTAAACCATGCTCCACAGGAGCCATTGTGTGTGAACGGATAGAGAAAGAGGGGCAAAACTCCCTTATAGTTCTGATAGGGGGGGAGTCGGCCACAGACCCAGCAGTCTGTAGTATTGCTAGTCTGATGTGAATGGTGCAGCATCTGAATAGAGGTATTGTTGCGTAAGGCAAGTCGATATGATAGCTCATAGGATGGCAGATCACTAAATGTGTGCTTTATGGTATCATTAGTGGAGGAGTATAAGAGTGAGGCAATAGGAGGAAAAATAGCATGTAGTATTAAGCTGATACATATTATCGTGATGCACATAAGAGATTGAAAAATTACAGTCACTATACATCTATTTGCTTCTTATCTAGCTCTCTTATTTTTGCTTTATGTTATTGTCCAAGATCTTATGCGAGCCAGAATACATCAACCGCTTCACCACCTAGTGGACTTAATTGATCAAACGGGTTCTGACTTAGATCAAAGTTTAGCTTTGTGGAAACTTCTGGGGAGTCTCCTCTAGAAAATGGTGTTCAAAATCCAAAATTCAAGTTCAAAGTCTTTTTCCTTTGTAAAAGAGTGGTGAAGGTGCACTTTGACTTTAACGGCCGTCCCCGTGGTCCAGAGCACTGATTTTGGCGCCTTTCATCCAGGAGCGATGGAGTATTCTTTGACCTGGGTGTTGTCAGGGAAGGCGGCAGCAACCTGCGAACAACAAGAGAGTAGTGCAGACATCAAGGAAGCCAGGTAATCTGTCAGCATGTTACTATTAACATCAGTAATCTTTTAGGCATTGGAGTGCCCCACATATTTGGTGGTCTACCAAAGACCACTTCATAGGGAGATAAGCCTGTTCTAGAATGAGCTACCATTCGCATGAAAAAGAGGGCAACCGGCAGGGCTACCATCCAATATACACCTTTGTCTGCGCAAATTTTAATATCCGATTATGTCTTTCTACAAGGCCTGCTGCTTCAGGATGTCGCACACAATGGAATTTCCAGGTATACCCTAACAGAAGGGACACCTGCTTCATTAGTACCAGGACATATTTGTAACCTCTACATCTGTTTATTTGGATATAATCCATTTGGAGCACTTCAAAAGGGTGGTCAGGTGGATGGAATCCACCTTGTTCCATCGGAATGCCTTTACCTGGATTGAATTGGCAACAGATCATACATGTTCTGACCTTTTGTTTCGCTGCTGCACGCAGGTGCTTGTTGAACCATATATTCTGTAAGCTATCTATCATTGCTTTCTCTCCTAAGTGTGCAGGACTATGTGCGGTATTTATAATCACTTGTACCCTTGAATCAGAAAGAAACCATGTGGATTTGCCCTTTGTCATCCAACCCTGATCAGTCAGTACCCCTCCTTGTTCCGATCATTTCTTTAATTCGTCTACAGTAGCATGTGTCTGTATGTCTTGTACATCCTTGGAAGGATCCCTAACTGTCATGGCTTTGGACACTTATTGAACCTGTAACTTTGTCATGTCTAGTGGGGTCTGAGCTGTCTGTTTAGCAGTTCGGTCTGCCAGATCATTGCCTTGGGAAATGGTATCTGTGGCTCTAGTATGTGCTTTACATTTTAGGATAGCTATGGCTGTTGGTAAATGTATTGCTTCCAGTAGGGCTTGAATATGGGGGCCATGCTGTATCTTGGCCCCATGAGAGGTCAAGAAACCTCTTTCTCGCCAGAGAATCGGTGTAAATGTTTACTCTTAGGTGCTTAGCTCTTATGCACGCTTGTGTCAGGGCGATGAGCTCTGCTGCTTGTGCTGACAATATGTCTATTCTTTTAGTCTCTATTATTACAGTATCAGTAGTCACTGCATATGCTGCCACTAATTCTCCCGCCCCTGTCCTCATGCATGAGCCGTCAACATATAGTGTTAGGTCGGGGTCTGGGAGTGCAACGTCTGTCAAGTCTTGTCTTGGTTTAGTCACGGTATGTATTACTTCAACACAGTCGTGTGGTGAAACGCTTTCTGTACTGGAGGGCAAAAGGGTAGCAGGATTCAGTATGTTGCATCGTCTGATCTCTATGTGTGGTTGAAATAACGTTTGCTCATAGCCTGTCAGTCTAGCTACAGTCAGGTGTTGTGTTTGTGTCCGGTTCAAGAGAACCTCTACTGCGTGTGGTACTTGTACTGTCAGAGGGTGGCCCAGCACTATCAAGTCACTTTGTCTTATGGCTAAGGCCGTTGCTGCAACTGATTTTAGGCACGCAGGCAAAGCCTGTGCTACTGGGTCTAATGTACTAGAAAAATAAGCACAGGGCTCGTGTTTTCCTGCATGATCTTGTGTCAGGACAGATAGTGCTGTTCCATCCCGCTCTGTCACAAAAACATAAACGATTTGTTGTAATCAGGGTTTGCTAAAACTGGTGCTTGACATAAAGCTCTCTTTAATTCTTCAAATGCCACAGTGTGTTCTTGTGTCCAAGGGAGGACTTTAGTAGAAGCTGTATTAGGGGCTTGGACTAATTCCCCTGAAAGATCACAATAAAACATGAGGGGAAAACACCATACCTATTTCCTTGGCTTAATTTCTAAGGGGGCTAATTTCTAAGGGGCTTAATTTCTTAAGGGGCTAGCGGGAAGCGAACCTCCTCAGGGGCCAGCAGAAAGCCATTATTCTCCTCCTTCCCCCCCTTTTTGACAGGAGGAAATCTGAAACAGATTTCACTGCTGTCAAACACTATCAAACCCTGTGTCTTGTCAACACTATTAATCCCTGTGTGTAGCTACTGGGCGTAAGCAAAATTATAGGAGATACACAGCGTATTTGAAACGGCGAGAAATCCTTCAAATTAATGTACAAACCTCATTGTGTTAGCTCATAAGCTGGCCAAATGACATCTCACATGCAAATGTCCCTATTACATGAACCTACACCAACCTGAAGTCAATATTAATGCTAGTAGGCCCCAATAGGAATGCTAAATTACCTAAATATTCGGAAAACCAAGTTTAAGAACAGTTGTTAATGTTGATAATTAATAATTTATCTGCTAAAGAAATCAGTCATTTTGCAATAATTTCCACCTATACAATAAATAGCCTAATTTAAAAACAAGTCAACTTTTGGGGCCACCACTTACAAGAATGAGCTTACTAAAGCAAACTTTAAAAAGGAAATCCTGCCAGATATTTTCTCATTACCCTAAATACCGAGCCTCATTTGTCACTCTGTGGTGGCAGTCCTTATTTAAAACAGGCCTTTCAAGAGTTAAGATGCGAGTGCACAGATCATAATAGTTCCTTAATGTCCAATCTGGAAACATATGACCGAGGCTGCCTGTCTATAAGAGAAAGGCAGTCATGTGAAAAATATTTTAGTCTTGCATAATTTTTCCATTTATTTCATTCATCACCAACACCAATTAGACATACACTGATAACGTGTTGTCTGCTATTTTGACAGCATGATAAAGGTAATATCACGTCTGTGAAATTTAGTAATTGTGAACAAGTTCCAGCCAAGCGCTGTGCAAAGATCGCCGTCGTCACGACTATCTCTGTACTTGCACAGGAGAACTTGGTACTAAACGCTAAACAGACTGGTCAATACAACACAAAAACAAAACATATATAAAATACATATGCCAAGCCATCAGTATACCAAGCACAGAAAGCATAGACAATTGCACTAACATATATAAATGAGCAGCGATGCGCAATTACAGTACCTACAGCTCAGAGGCGAACATTCTGGCCTGCTTAATTTGTCAGGCTTATAATCAATAATTCATTTACCTGCCCTATACACCCCCATCTGAAATCACCGTGTCAAGTCTGACACACAGAATCAGCAATAATAATCAAAAACGAAGAACACACGAACCTGTTTGTTTTCTTTTATAAAAACAGAATCAGCAATAATAATCAAAAACGAAGAACACACGAACCTGTTTGTTTTCTTTTATAAAAATGAGCTATGCATCTTCGTCAACACAATGTACCCTAATGTCCCAGACGAAGACGCACCTCTCATCTCTCCTCACAGACTTTTAACCACTGGAACATTTATCCAATGCAACTGGTGGCAGCTTGTGGCCACAATTCAAAAATGTCTGAATTTGAAAATCGTTTTTATATAGGCACATAGCCCTTAAAATTCCAAGCAAGAGCAACATTTTACTTTCTGGCCAGAAGCAATATAACATTTGCTAAAAAATAAAACAAATCTTCTCCATAGACATTTCCTCGGGGCACTTGTTTAGCACAGAATAGACCAAGGGAATCTTTCTCGACTTACATTTCTCAGCTGCCCTGTCGTATCAGAGAAGTTAAAAATAGCCCCTCAGCGCGGCCTGAGCCTGGGCTGCCAGCCAACCTTTTTTCGTTGTTCCGGCTGCAGGCATTACACAGATGCGATGTCAGAGAAGCTGTCTAAGCAGTGCCTCTGTTCTGCTCCTCTCACCGGCCCCCACCTACACTGGCTACAAGGTCAGAATCTGTCTCCGATTTCTGTATCACATACTGCTCTACACAGCCCCCACCTTCTCCTCACTCTGAAGCTGTCAAAGACAAAAAGACTACTCAATTCCATAAAAACTGCAATAATTCGCTCAATTGAAAAATTATTTTTACATACAATTTGCACTCAGGGGGTCATAATCTCACCGACTTGACCCAGCACATTGGCTCACTGGACCACCAAGAACACAAACCTGTATTCTTGAACAATTTGCAAATTCGAAATACCCACAATTCTTTTTTTTTTTTTTTTTTTTTTTCAAGCTAAACTTTTCAAAAATTACTCTTTCATAAGAGTGTTTCGTTGTCCATCTACTTGTTCTGCTTTTACTCGGATACCTTCCTCAACTAACATATTTTCTCGAACTTTATTTGAATTCTCCTTACTCTTCTCTTCCTGTCTACGTGCTTTTTCCCTACGTCTATACAATTCTTTTCGCCATAAATCAATGACGTCTTTCTGTTACTGTCCGGCTATCTTTTTCCATAATTCTTCTTCCACTCTCATGATGCAATCTGCATCCCATGTCCCAACAGCGGGCCACCTCTGACTTTCTGGTAAATCCCTGGTGCAGTCCACCCATAAATCAAGAAATAATACGGCATCTAGGCCATGCTTATGATACATAAAGTACCCTGGAGTGTCCCTAGGTGGAATGGGAACAGCTTCTTCGAGTACCCCTTTTCTAGTTTTGATCTGTCTTAATTTTGAAAATAGCGGCATTTTTAGACCTTATTACTTGAACACACTTAATACAATGAACACAATAATGAACGGTCATTCACACCACAATATGCAGAACGTATTTAAAACATTTAACATCTAACATTTAACATTTTAACAAACAACGAACAATAATGATGGCCATTAGGAAACTAGTTACTTGGCATACTTGACATACTAGATATACTGCTAAACAGTACAGATACACTGCTGAAACAGTGCAGACCGGATTTGTGTACCCAAACCCGTCTTGACCGGCACAACCTATGTGCACGTCAGAAACGCCTCCCCGGTAATGGTACTCACCGGGTAGCTCGGAACAGAAGGCCTCGGAACGGAACTTGAACTTGAACTGGACCGGACTACCGGACTGGACTCGACTTGAAACTTCGGACTCGACTTGAAACTTCGGGACTTGGGACTTCGGAATCTGGTGGGCCTCTGTATACCTCGGACACAGCTCTCTCGCAGGTGGGCTCTGGGTAGGACAATCTGCGTTCCTCACCGCCTCGTATGGATGCCTGGTCGCAGTCTGTCCCCTTCGTTGGCCTGAGGGAGTTGGCGGGAAGACCCGCGACGTGCGCGCTTGAAGTCCTTCACGGCTATGGAAGGGGGCAAAACTGGACCTTCATCTCCGGCGTGTGGGGAAAGAGATTAAACTGTTCGGGCGCCATTATGTGGTAAATAAAATATTACGCTCTCAGACTTTTAAGTATATAAATAAGATCATGCATAAAGCAAGAGGCTGAGTCTGTGGTATCAGATTCATAAAGGGATTTATTCCAATAACTCGAGTCAAAGGGAGAATATTTCCATCACCAAAATTGGATCTGGAAAGGGGCTCAAAAGTATTCTCAATATTCTCAAAACATTATTCACAGAGTACAGTATATATACATTTCTCAATTGTACGTAAGCAAGAGAGCAAGAGAGAATGAGATAAGAGCATGTGGGCGTGTAAGTAGGCGTGAAGGTGGGCGTCCATGTGGGTGTCCACTTGATGATAATGGGTAATTTGTCATGTGTGGGTGGATACCTGGAGAATCCTGCAATGTCAGCAGAAATATTTGGCAGAGATGCGTGCGCAGTCGCATGACGTGCGATAGACGTGCAACTAGAGGGAGAAAGGGACTTGACATTTAGCTCTACATGTGGAGACAAAAGTCTGGGGTTATGTCAACCTAATCCCAAATCATATCTAATATCCTATGTTTAAAGAACTGTGTTATCCAAAAAGAAAGGTCTCTCGAACAAAATCTATTCTATACTGACTGTGAGTGCGTGTACAAGCGTCTAAGTGTCTACACTAAATGCGAGGGGGTAGGAATATTCCATGGTAACAGGGCTATGAATTACTTGCATGAGGACAGAGAAGTCGAGCCTTTTGCTCGGTAGCTGGAAGGATGTTTACTTAAACTACTAGACAGGAATGCATCGGCTGAGGGGGAAGCAGATAACTCGAAGGCGAAATACAGTTCTTGGCAGAGAATAGGCTGATGTCAGGCTTCGTGAGCCGCGCAGAGAATGAGACAAAGTTCATGGTCACAGATGCAGGCTCAGACTGGAGCTTTCAGAGGCAGAAAGCAAGAAAAGCTTGATGACAGAATCAGGGCCTACTTGCCTGGACTGTAAAATGGCATAAGTGAACCATATAAAGGCGGTGGCCTTTCGTACTTAGGAATGGAATATCCGGCCTATTCATGGCGGATCTGACAGAGGACATGTTGACGGTGGACGCACATGTGTTTGCGTCTTCATAACTGGAACTGGAGGGAGCATACATGTACTTGTAACATGCACATAGAACCGTTGGGGTCCAAGATAGGGGACATAACTGACCAGAAAAATCCATATTTCCACAAGCTCCAGAATCAACGGTTGGGTGAAGCGGTAGAGCCGGATCCTGTCATTCTCCTGCATGGCAGCCAAGTCTGGAATTATTCGGGCAACAGGCGGCGCTCTGCAGTAATTTGGAAGTGACAAGGAAGAGTGAGTGCACTACGACAACAACTCATGTCTACTGAGCACATGTAAATCTGGCAATACACACATGCCACATAGGGAGTCAGATACGTGCTACATGCCCAGGACACGTATGGATGCAAGGTGACACTCCTTCCAAGACCCGGCTACACACGGAGATTGAGAACCTCCCCATGCCACACCATGGGAATAGCTGTGTCCCAGTGCAAGTGAACAGCCAGACGCAACACAGGAGTGACATACACCCACACATCAGCAGAAGTAGGATGCCGATTGCAGAGACTGGTAGCGGAACACCGGAGCCACAGGTCACATGACATTACACTAGGCCTGCCCACACACCTTGCCATGAAGGTGCACATGTCATGACTCACCACACATTCCTTGTGAGGATGCTGACATGGCCTTGTCACGCTACTCCGTGTCCCATGCATACATGTGCACCTCACATCCGATAACACATGTGTCATGGTGTGCGGAACAGTGTGCAATGACAATCTACACACAGACACATGTTGGTTGCTGCAACGGCTGCAGCTTTTGAGGGTGCTACTACATCAACCTGATGTAAATCCCGGACACATAAATGACATGGTCACATTGTGCACTGTGGCTAGTGACAAGTCATGTGTCATGACCCCTGTACCGGGCATCATGGGACACTTCCGTGTGTTGGTGTCCGTGCCATGCCAGTGACGCTCACCCCAAGTGCGCAGTACGACATGCACACATGTCATAGGAGTCAAGGGCATGCCTGGCACACATTGCACCCTCACACAGTACACCTGTACACATCTCATCATACATCTGGTGCCTCCTCCACTCAGGAGGCATGTTCCACATCACAGCCTGTGACACCTGTGCCCCACACATGTAGTAATGCACAGGCGATGCATTGATGTCCATTCCTGGACAAGTATGTCCATCGATGGACATGTATGTCCGCCCTATTCCTACCTGTGTGTTGCCTATCACCACAGTGATGTGTACAAACCGCCGTACTGCTGCTAAGAGGGCCTGTGTATGTTTCCAAATCACTGTGGGAGTGCTGACGTATGTGTACCCATCGTGATGGCGAGCGTACAGGCATTTGTACGGTCCGTACCACTACGAGTACGCATACGCGTGCAGACCCGTAGTGATAGTGAGCGTACATGCGTGTGTACGGTCCGTACCACTACGTGTACGCATACGCGTGCAGACCCGTAGTGATAGTGAGCGTACATGCGTGTGTACGGTCCGTACCACTACGTGTACACATACGCGTGCAGACCCATAGTGATAGTGAACGTAGGATGCATGTACGGGCCGTTGCCATGCATTTGGGGTGCCCTAGGGCCCCGAAACGCACCGTACCTGTGTGTGATTCTCCAAATTACATAGGGGACAAGTATTAAGGCCTACATGCATGCTGGTTGTCATGGAGACAAAGTTCAAATTTCGAAATTGTTCTGGAAGGTGCACAGCAGAAGTCAGTTGGAATTGTTCTACTTTGTTGCAATGTGTTTGTGGGGGTTACATCATGCAGGAGAATGAAACTGATAGGGAACCCACAGACTGCTAGGTTTGAAGGGATTGGTGGAAACATAGGATGCAAATGTGAGTGACCAATCACTCTGTACTCCTGTGCATGAGACTGGGCAGAAGGGCTCATATAAGGCAGCCAGGTCCCATGAGGGAGTACTTGCCTGCACATATTTGCATTTGTCGACCAAGCTGCTGCTACTGATTCCCTGGAACCATGTCAAGGGCTGTGGAGAGGTCACAGCCATTCACCCTGGAGGAGAACATGGCTCTGCTGGATGTGATCCTCCCACAGTACCCCATGCTGTATGGGCGACCAGGGTATCAGGTGAGTGCATAGGCCACTGCCACAGACTGTCCCTGTGTTCTGACTGTGACTTCCGGCATTGTGTCCTGGTGTGACACACATGCCATGTACTGTCGGGGGGGTACCAGCAGTGCCCTGAGACAGGAGGGGTGGGTACAGAGTGCTCCCAGCAGTGCCCTGAGACAGGAGGGGTGGGTGTGGAGTCCTCCCAGCAGTGCCCTGAGACAGGAGGGGTGGGTACAGAGTGCTCCCAGCAGTGCCCTGAGACAGGAGGGGTGGGTACAGAGTGCTCCCAGCAGTGCCCTGAGACAGGAGGGGTGGGTGTGGAGTCCTCCCAGCGGTGCCCTGAGACAGGAGGGGTGGGTGTGGAGTCCTCCCAGCAGTGCCCTGAGACAGGAGGGGTGGGTACAGAGTGCTCCCAGCAGTGCCCTGAGACAGGAGGGGTGGGTGTGGAGTCCTCCCAGCAGTGCCCTGAGACAGGAGGGGTGGGTACAGAGTGCTCCCAGCAGTGCCCTGAGACAGGAGGGGTGGGTACAGAGTGCTCCCAGCAGTGCCCTGAGACAGGAGGGGTGGGTGTGATGCACAGTGTGAGCCTTGATCATTGATTGTGACATTGCCATCATTCCACCTGTGTACCCACTATGGCACGTACTGCCTTTTCCCTCACCAGAGGATGATGTCCCTATGACAGAGGTGCAATGCGTTGGCTGCATGACATGCCTTGTTGTAACCAGCCAATTTGTTCTCATATGTCTCTATGTGACATGTGGCTGGTGTATTGATGTGGTGTCACTTGTTCTTCCTCACAGGTAGGCGCCACTGCCAAGGAGCAGATCTGGCTGACCGCCGTCAGTGCCGTGAGGCGTGTGGATGGTCGGAGGCGGAGCCTGTCCCAGGTGAGGAAACGCTGGCAGGATATCCGGTGCTGGACGCGGAGGATTGCACGGCTCCTGCTGGGGGACTCACCTGAGAGCCACAAGAACCGCGGCCGCCGCCGTCTGAGCCACCTCCACAGGCGTGTGCTGCCGGTGGTCTTTCCAGACCTGGAGAGGCGCTTACAGGCGATGCAGCAGGCGGAAGGGGGTAGGTACATGTGCGTTTGTTGTGTGTCACCGGCATTTGTAAGGGCACTGTGGCATGAATTCACTGGCAGGGTTTAAAGGTGCTGTGCAGATCCTGTTTGCCCCAGTATAGCGCTGCGCCCCTGCCACCCTTCCCCTCCTTGCAATGTGTTCCCTGGTCTGTGTGTAGTCACTCCTTCACAAGGTAATGTAGGCTGGCGCTTTGTCCACGAGAACAATGACTGTAGCATCATGTGTGGTGGTGGTGTGTAACAGGTTGTGGGACCTTGCCTGTGAACTGTCAAGTGCACTGCATGTGGGTTCCATGTCAGTTGGCACTGATGCTGACTCCAGACATGGGAGTTGGTCTCTCATGTGTCATGCCTCATAGCGCATGTCCTATGTTGTGGCCTGTGACATGATGTGCATGAGTGTGCGATACGCATAGTGCAGGGATGGTGACGTGTGTAGCAGTCATGACCATTCTGTAGCATGTAGTTGCGTGCCCACTACTGTCCCCTGGGGCACCTTATCCTCAGTATTGTATGTGTCATCATCAACGTGGACACTCTCACTGTCTACAGCGTAGGTTGTGCTCTGTGCCATTGTCCCCTGTCACCATGTATATAGACGTGCTATTATGTACAGGTGTCCACTGTGCAGCCTGACCTGATTGTCCTTCTTCATACTCACAGTTGCCAGTGCCTGTGTGTCTTGTTATACTCATCTGAGGATGGGCACTGGTGCCTCATTATTTGTACAGGCGCACCTTGGCTGTTTGGCGTCCAATCTTGCTTTTTGCCTGCCCCTGTGTTTATCACCCAGACTATGAGATGTTGGTGCCACCTGTGTCTCAACAATTTGCATCGTGTGGGGGTTGTTTGGGGCGGGCAATGCCTATGTGTCAAATCCTGATTTCTACTTGCTGGGTCTGGCCAGTGTGTGATGTTACTGGACACACACGCAAGGTGCAGTGACCGAGTAATGTTGGGCATGTTTGCAGCATTACCTATGCAGCATGTGTCTCAAGTTCATGGTTATTGTCCCTGGTCATCGGTATTTTCACCAACGCTGTGTGGTGCAGATGCTGGGCAGGATTGTCCCCAGGGCCTGGGTGCTATGTCAGACTCCGTTTCCTGTCTTTAGCTATTGTCTCATACTCTCCATGGTATTTCAGTGGCATGGTGGCTCAACCAACTGTGTGTTTCATGCCCTACATCGGTACCTTGTTTAGCAGATGTTAGGGATCTTCCTCTTCAGGCTATGCAATGTTGACTATGTAGATTGGACTCATGTGACAGATGTGTACAGGTGTCTGATTAATTTCTGTCTCTCCACCCTGCCCACAGCATCGTCGGGGGACACAGAGGGAGACATGGACACAGACCAGGCGGAGGGACCGAGCACCAGTGCCAGCCGTGACATCGGGGCTGGCACATCGAGTGGGACAGAGGCGGAGGATAGTGCGGCCGAGGACCTGTCGACTGGCACATCAGAATACGAAGCTGACAGGTCCGAGGAGGATGTCTCCGAGTTGGCGGAGGCTGCACCAGCAGCTGACAGTGGAACAACACCTGGCACCGCCCCCTCAGTTCCCATCAGCCGCCTCCCACTTGCTCGTGTCCCTTCCCAGCGTGCCCGGTCACCGCATGTCTCCTTCCTGCCAGGCACCGCACCCCCTGCCCCTGTCTCCACAGCTGCCGCCAATGCTGAGTCTATGGACATCCAGCGGCAAATGCAGGTTGGTCAGGCTGCGATCCTTAATGTCCTCCATTCCCACGGGAAAACCCTCACCAACATCGAGGCATTCTTGGAGGGCATTCATTCTTCGCAGGCTGACCAACGCAACTTGCTGAGGTCCATAGACTCCACACTGACTGCAGCAGTGGGTCTCCTGCAGCGCGACCTCCCCCCACCTACCCCTGCCCCATCCACACTTCCCACTTCCATGCCTGTCCCACGTACACCCAGACGTCGGCATGCACCCACCACAACAGACACAGGCACCACACCAGCAGGGAAGGTCCACCTCACTCCTCCTGACACGCACACACAGGGTGAGATAGGCACACCCACTGGGTCGGGGGGCAAACGTGTGACACGCAGCCAGAGTGGGAGTCCGCATTCCACACAATCCACTCCCTCCAAATCCCCTCCCCTCAGCTCTCCTGGCCACATCTCCCCCAAGGACTCCTTCATGGCCGCTCTGTCCCTGAGCTCCACAGTTCCGCCACCACGCAAGCGGTCGAGGAAGTCCTCGGTCAGGGTGGTTGAGTCTCCCCCCCTGTCTCCACCCTCCCCCGGTGGTGCTGCAACCCATCCCTCTGACCCCCCCCTTCCTTGGGGCCTGAGGTCACTTCGGGTGCAGGGGACTCCCTGGAGGACCTTGCTAAGGTGTGTAGTGCCATCATGGCCTCCGCCTTTGGCCATGACACACCCCCTGTGGTTGAGTCCTCCATCCCTGCACCCACAACGCCGCCCCTTTGCCCTGATGTCCCTGCGGTGCCTGTTGCTTCCCCCCCCCCTGATGCCCTCACCAGTATGGAAGACGATGGCATTTGACTGTGCAGGCAAGGTAGGGGACACACATCCCACTGTGTCCCCCATCCAGCTGGGAATCATTGACTGCCCTATGGCCTTTGTTGAATTTGAACTGCCTGCGATCCACGGACATTGTGCTCATGCTGAATAAAGCTTATTTTTGTTGTCATTCTCACACTCCTGCTATGGTGGTATTGGTGTTGGTGGGGCTGCTACATTGTTTTGGGTGGTGTTTAACGCTTTGGGTGTGTGGGATTTGTAGTAGTGTTCTGCTCTTTGGGGCGACCCTGGGATCTGTGTGCCATCACAAGGTGTTGGCTAACTTCCTTAGGTCATGTCAGCAGTTACTGCATGGTTCAAATGTCCCAGGGTGTATTCCTTCCTCTGTGTACCCAGTTTCTTCCCTGCAGGGTGTTCACAATGTTTAGCGCAGAACTGTGTCTACATGAGCTGTGTGTGTGACGGAGCCCTTCTACTTTGGCCATGCATGCATGGGCATGTCTCCACCTGCAACAATCGTGGCATCCTTGGTGATCACTGTACTTGTGTGTGGAGTCAGTTGACATGAGTTCATGGGGACATGTTCCCTTGTAGGCAGTATGGATGTGGGTAATTCTGGCATCACACACATGTGTTACACCCCTCCTGTGTCTGGGCACTGCTGGGAGGACTCTGCACACACCCTCCTGTCTCTGGGCACTGCTGGGAGGACTCTGCACACACACCTCCAATTTCTGGATATGTACGCTTGGGACATACACGGTGTGGGTGCGCTCCATGCATTCGAGGTGAGGGTACGGGTCGTACTTACACTGTTGGGGTGGGGGGTACGCTCCATGCATACGCGGGTGAGGGTTCGTGTCGTACTTACACTGTTGGCATGGGGGGTACGCTCCATGCATACGCGGGTGGGGGTACGGGTCGTACTTACACTGGTGGGGGTGGGGGTACGGTCCGTACGTCCGCGGGTGAGGGTTCGAGTCGTACTTACACTGTTGGGGTGGGGGGTACGCTCCTTGCATACGCGGGTGGGGGTACGGCTCGTACTTACACTGGTGGGGGTGGGGGTATGGTCCGTACGTCCGCGGGTGAGGGTTCGAGTCGTACTTACACTGTTGGGGTGGGGGGTACGCTCCTTGCATAAGCGGGTGGGGGTACGGCTCGTACTTACACTGGTGGGGGTGGGGGTATGGTCCGTACGTCCGCGGGTGAGGGTTCGAGTCGTACTTACACTGTTGGGGTGGGGGGCACGCTCCATGCATACGCGGGTGGGGGTACGGGTCGTACTTACACTGTTGGCATGGGGGTACGCTCCATGCATACGCGGGTGGGGGTACGGGTCGTACTTACACTGTTGGCATGGGGGTTACGCTCCATGCATACGCGGGTGAGGGTACGGGTCGTACTTACACTGTTGGCATGGGGGGTACGCTCCATGCATACGCGGGTGAGGGTTCGTGTCGTACTTACACTGTTGGCATGGGGGGTACGCTCCATGCATACGCGGGTGGGGGTACGGGTCGTACTTACACTGGTGGGGGTGGGGGTACGGTCCGTACGTCCGCGGGTGAGGGTTCGAGTCGTACTTACACTGTTGGGGTGGGGGGTACGCTCCT
This sequence comes from Triturus cristatus, assembly GCF_964204655.1. Taxonomy (NCBI): domain Eukaryota; kingdom Metazoa; phylum Chordata; class Amphibia; order Caudata; family Salamandridae; genus Triturus; species Triturus cristatus. Next base: position 502,410,072 of record NC_140592.1, on the reverse strand, counting down.
TGCATACGCGGGTGGGGGTACGGCTCGTACTTACACTGGTGGGGGTGGGGGTATGGTCCGTACGTCCGCGGGTGAGGGTTCGAGTCGTACTTACACTGTTGGGGTGGGGGGTACGCTCCATGCATACACGGGTGGGGGTACGGGTCGTACTTACACTGTTGGCATGGGGGGTACGCTCCATGCATACGCGGGTGGGGGTACGGGTCGTACTTACACTGTTGGCATGGGGGTTACGCTCCATGCATACGCGGGTGAGGGTACGGGTCGTACTTACACTGTTGGCATGGGGGGTACGCTCCATGCATACGCGGGTGGGGGTACGGGTCGTACTTACACTGTTGGCATGGGGGGTACGCTCCATGCATACGCGGGTGGGGGTACGGGTCGTACTTACACTGTTGGCATGGGGGGTACGGTCCGTACGTCCGCGGGTGAGGGTTCGAGTCGTACTTTCACTGTTGGGGTGGGGGTACGCTCCATGCATACGCGGGTGGGGGTAGGGTCCGTACATATCCGTCCCCACGCTATGTGATGCTTGTGCGGGCCGTACCCAGGCCTTTGCCACGTGGGTACGATCCGTCCCGCCATTGTTGGGGTGACGTGTGTGTGGGCGTGGTACGACTCGTACCCACGCTCTTCAGGTGTGGGTACGGGACGTACCTGTCTGGTTGTGTTGCCGGTTCGCGTGGTGACGGACTTCCGTTGTGGCGGTCGCTGGCTTATCAGGACACACCCCCACCCCCTCGTGGTGACCAGGGCATGGGAGTCAGGTATGTCCAGGCCATGTGTGACTTATGTGGTTGTTTTGTGGCCTGCCCTGGTCGTGCCACCCCCACCCCACCCCACTTTCCCCCCTCCCTTAGTTATTCTGACCTTCTGCGGCGTCTGCGTCGGTGCCTGTAGAGCAGGTGGACTGCTATGAGGGCAGGGATGACTCGTAGGTTCGGGTCCATGTCTGTCCGTCGCGTACTGGTACTCCAATCGCGTCGTCCTGTCGCGTACGGGTCCTCCTTGGTGGCGTCGTCCTGTGTGTCCGTCACGTACTGGTCCTCCTTGTTCGCGTCGTCGTCTGTCCGTCGCGTACTGGTGGTCCTTGTTCGCGTCGTCCTGATTTCCCGGCAGTTTTTGGCTGCCGCAAAATATTCACCGTGCGGGGTGACGTCGGTGCGAATCGTGATTCCTGGGTCGTGAATGGCTGGCTGCGAGCGTCCCGACGTCAGGTCGGCACTTTCCCGGATCGCATTGGTAGGTGTTTTTTTGTTCGGTCGGACTTTTTTACGAATCGTACGGTCATGGTGTACCCGTGCGATTCGTAATTCCTTGTTTGTAGAAATTGACGACCGGGTACGCGTCGGACGGAGAATATGCTCCGTCCGACGGTTCGTACCCGGTTTTTGCCGGATCGTGATCGGCACCCATGTCTTGGCTTTATAGGAATTCTATCAATCCTGGCAGGACGTTGCTGAGGGCTAAAGCAATCTTATGGGGAGATGGCTAACTTCGTATCGCCACTATTAATATCTGTGGGCTTAATGACAGGTCTAAAAGAAGAAGGCTGAAAGAAGACCATACATTTTTAAGGGCTGATATATATTGCCTTCAGGAGACTCATAGAGCATGCAGCGTTTTTGCTGTGCCAAGCTCTCTAGGTCTGAAGAGAGTATGTTATACAACTCAGGATGTTAGGACTAAGGGGTAGCTATGTTAGTTAGAGGGAATGCTGTGATACCAGGTCGTAAGGACGAGCTTGACAGATGGGCAATAATAAAGTGTAAAGCTGGTAACGATGCTCCAGTTTTAGATGATCATGGATTGCTGAACTTTTTAGCTATGGAATTGCCTACTTGGCCTGCACCATATGTAGTTTGTGGGGATCTAAATTTAAATGGATCTAGAGTAGGGCCATGGGGGCAATAGAGTCTCTAGTGTGGGGCATAAGCCGCAAACTTTGAGATCATCAGAAAATCTCTTGAGAGATCTAGGTCTAATTGACGTTTGGCCTTTACTGAAAGCTTCTGAGCCGGGTTATACCTATTAGCCCCCCATGGCAGGTTTGCTAGGTTGGACTATTTTTTGATATCATCGGTTTTACTTAAGGGGGCTCAGGTGGAACTCTTTCTGAGAGCAATGTCTCATCACAACTCTATTGTTTTCGATATCTCACTCGATGGAAAAAGAAGAGTGGCTAGAAAGTGGTCATTCGAGAGGGCACTTCTGTTCATATGAAGGGTTGGATCATGGAATATTTTACTATTAATAAGGGTAGTACCCCTCCCGGAATAGTCTGTGATACATTTAAGGCTGCGGCAAGGGGTGAAACTCTTGGGTTCAGTTTGGCCAAACAAACGAGTGGACAGGGACAGATCAAAGCACTGTACTAAAAAGTTAGCCACCTAGAAACAGAATTGATTAATGCTGTGACAAGGGGGGGATCTGTCCCCAGTGTTGAATAATAGCCATAAGTAAGCCATGTTTGAATGACTTCACCGTGGAAAATATTGCTGGGAAGTACCAAGCAAAAAGCCAAGATTTTTATGAGTATAGTGAACAAGTGGGGCAGCTCCTTGCAGTAAGGACTTGGTAACAGCAGGCCGCGGGGCCCATTTGCCAAATAAAGGGTATGCAAGGTGGAGTAGTAACTGATCCTGGGGAGATCAGGGAGGTGTTTAGGGAATGTTATTCTGATCTCTATAAAGCCTAGCATATCGGCGCGTCATGGTTCTCAGAGGACTTTGTGCCTAGCGTTAAGGTCACCCAAGAGGAACGATTTTTATTGGGGGCAGCTATATCATTAGAGGAGATCCAGGTGGCTCTCCAAGCTCTCCCATCAGGTAAAGCCAAAGGAACAGATAGCATTCCTTTAGAATTTTATAAGGTTTTGTTATAAAGAAAACCATAAGAAAATGCTGGGATTGTTTAATCAAATAAGAGAGGGGGCACTACCTCCAGGGTCCTGGGGCAAGGCTAATATTATTATTTATTTAAAGAAAGGCAAGGACCCCAAAGCCTTGGGCTCTACTAGGCCAATTACTCTTTTAAACAGCGACATAAAGTTATATTCAAAGATCTTTGCGAGCCGGCTAATCAATGTAATACAGCGTCTTGTCTTACCTCTGCAGCATGGTTTCATCCAGGGGAGGGGGACTTTGGATCATGTGTGGCGTGTTATCTAGTTATTTGATGCCACTGAGGTCCTTGCGAAGCTGATGGCGGCCACACTGCTTGATGCTGACTTTCAACAGGGTTTCGTGGGACTATCTCTGGATGATCATGGAGGCTAATGGTCTGGGGACATCCTTTATTAATGCAATAAGGACGATGTACTTCAAACCTACTGCTCGCCTGCAAGTCATGGGGAGTGAGTCGGAGCCTTTCTCGATTGAAAGGGGAACAATACAGGGCTGTTCACTTACCCTTTGTTATTTGCACTGTACATAGAAACCTTTCTTAGGCGGTTGGAAGCTTCTCTGGATATCCTCACTATTAGCCTCCAGGGCTGGGACACTAAGATGCTGGCCTGTGTTGATTACTTGGTAATAATTACAGCTGATCCAGACAGGGCTCTGCGATCTGTGGAAATGATAGCTGAAGAATTTGGGAATCAATCAGGGTTTTTGCTGAACAGGGCTAAAACTCTGGTCCTGATAAACAGATTTATAGCAGCCACTGATAGTAGGACTGTCGATTAAGCAATATATTTGGGAGTAAAAATTATAGCAAGGGTAGATAATATAGTTAATTTAAGTTTTATCACAAATTTTGGAAATGATCAAGAAGGATTTTAGTCACTGGGATAACTTTAAACTCTCAATAATTGTTAAGATGATGGTGTTGCCAAAGTTCTTATATGTTTTTCGTGCAATACCCATAGAGATCCATAATGACTGGTTTAAATTAATGGATAGATTGGTGGCTAGATTTATCTGGTCGTATGGGAGGACTAGAAGGGCCAATACTTCTCTGTGTCTACCCAGAGAAAGGGGTGGATGGGGGCTTCCCAATACTAAATTATATTACTTAGCGACAGCATTTTAATATTATAATCCTTTATTGAATAACAACAAGGCTAGGGAGGGAAACACGCCAGGGCATGTCCTTTCAATTTTCTATCTTCTGATTGGGGCAACCGTTGGTGGCTGCTTGATGAAATTTTTGGAGTTGAGCTATTTCAAAAGAACTGGGTTCAAGACCCTGATCACTGCCTTTCAGAACTAGGCATGTGTTCGTAAAAAACTGGTTGTGAGTAGATACAGCAAGTACACTCCTTTGCTTAGGAATGATCAGCTCCCTAGGATCTTTCAGGATGTCTGTTTAGCTAGGTGGGAAAGAGGAGGTTTTGGTAGCTTCGGGGATCTCGTGGCTGGAGATTATATCACGTCCTTTGAAGTGGTTAGGGGCACATTTAATATTGGCCCTCTGGATTTTTTTTTACATTTCTACAGCGGAGGGATTTTCTTTTGACGAAGGCGGGTGGAGGGGCAGGCTTTAAGAAGATTCCCCTAATGGAACTATTAAGAAATGGTACAAGCCCATTCATTTCACAATTATATTCCTGTTTGTTAGAGGAAGTCCCCGACGACCGGGACAAGCATGAAGCAAAGTGGCAGGGGAGGCCTGAGCTGTCGTACTCTGGCTTTCTGAAATCACTTGAGTTGGGGGGGGGGGGTCAATTCTGTGCTCAGCCAATTTACAAGCACAACAGTAGAAAACACTTTTTGGCCTATATATAACACAAGCAAAAATTGCCAAATGGGGTGGGGATGTGGGGACCTGTTTTAGATGCCAGGCATCCGGTGCAGATCTGGTCCACATGTTTTCCACCTGCCCCAACCTAGAATCAGTGGAAATAGTAAGTTTTTGGGGCGATGTTTTTAAAGTTAACATCTCCCTGTTACTACTGCTAATGGGGATAGGTGAATCAGATAACGGGGTTGGTGAAGGTTTGATTTTTATTGCTATGTCGATTTTTAGGCTATGTGTAGCTTCAGCATGGCTAGACCCCCTACCCCCCTCCTTTCAACAATGAAAGGGGCATTCTTTGCATATCTATAATCTAGAGATGCACTTAATGAACAAAAAGGCAAAAGGGGCAGGGCTAAAGGCAAAAAGATATGGGGGCCATTTGTGACCTGGGTATCCTTGTTCAAATAATCCTCTAGGTTTAGGGGTGAATGAATTTTGTGTCTTTTCCCCACTCGATCTCGATTTTTTGAATATGTGTATTCATGTATAACTAATGAAATGTTGCCCTTTGTAATGTATATATGCAACCTGATGCTGCAACTTTACTTCATCAATAAATAATTTTTTTAAATAAAAAAAACGAGCCTGTTTCTTCATGTATATTTGTCGTGGAATACACATAGAACCGCTTTCATTACTTATGGACTAAGATCATACACGAGCTAAGTATGAAAATAGAAAGATATATCTGGAACAGAAGCGTGATTTGAAGTTAATCGGTTTTTTTGTTTAGCTTGCTAACCATGTAGATGATCAAATAAATAATCTATGGCCAACATTAATTTTAGTTTATTGAATAATTTATTCTGTAATCGTCCATCTATACCTCTGGACCTTGTGGCTAGAGCACTTCTTCTGTTCAATTCGTCCTCCAAAAGTGATGATCCTCAACATGAGACATTTTTTTATCATTTCTGAAGGCAGAGCAAACCTCGCTTTTCTGCTGGATTTACTGAAAAAGTGCAAACAGAAAGGGCACGATTAATGAAGACGAATGCAGCATTTTGCAGCTGTGGGTTTTCTAGGAAACCTATTGAACTAAAAGTTATCACCTTGTTCCTATTTTGAGATACATGCACATTTGCTCTTGTTTATCTTTTTATATGAGTTGGCAAATGCTTTTTTCATTGAAGTCTGTAGGTCACTTAAGGGCAACTGTGATATAAATATATATAAGGTAGAAAACGTTATGGAAAGTAAATTAAAGTCTATGTACCAGATGCAGAGCACAGCTGTGCATCATCAAGGTATGTATCTGTGCAAGGGTGGCTTGTTAACTATGTTTCATATTAAAGCCAACCATTAGTAAAATATATGTGACTAGCAGACCGGTGAGGGTGACATCTATGACGTCAACCACGTCTTTTCCCTTATTCCACATTTCCATCGCACCAGCTTGTTTTCTTATCTTATTCTCCCAATTGTGTGATGTATTGCATTGTATGAATTTAATTTCCAAATGCAACATACCTCAGAGTTGGTGGAGCAGATGCTTTATCCCTCGGTAACCATGTAAAGGACTAAGAAAAGATGAAAAACAGCTTTATCATTCTTTGCACAACTGTCATTTAAAGGAGTTTATGGGTCTCATTACAGTACTAAAGTTATTATGGTTGCAGTGAGTGTCATTACATCTTCTTTTACTCAGACAATTTTGCAATGGAAAATGTAAAAAAACAAGTGAGTCAATATTATTTTTACTATTCAGCTCATGAATCACTCCAGAAAAAAGCCAGATGATCTTATAATGATTAACAACATTTTTTTTATTTTGTCTTCTCCTTTCTGTATGTCAGACTCAATTCACCAAAAGCCTGTAGATCTGAATGTTGCTGCACGAATGACGTCAAACTCACCAGTCTCTTTCCCTTTTGGCAGCACTGAATATGTTGGTGCTGATGACGAAGAAGGGGCAAGAGGGGTAGGAATATGAGAGAAGGCACACAAGAGACTGCAGTTTGTAGTCACATGTCATCTCTCTTTAGATTCAGGCTCTCTCTGATGTGAGGTTCTCCCTGATTTTCTGCAGTCTCTCACAAATGGCAGCTTTCCTATACTAAAGAGAACACAATATTAATGTTGCTCTGTACACTTACATCAACTTAGAGTACACACAGTTAATTTGCTACATGGATTTTACATGAATGGTAATATTCCACAGGAAATGGAACATACACAATGGTAAAAATAAAACACAACACATGTTGAAGCTCAAAGGCAAACTTGCATTTAATGGAAAATAGCAGGCAGAACGACAAAATAATTAAAAGACAATTGTCAATAAAACTAGCCAGAGCTCTCACTACTAGAAAAAGGTCAGTTGAAGCATAGTGCTAAATACATATAGGTTTGGACAGTTTATATAGGATTTCTCCTAATATAGACTGTAGAACCTGCTCGTGTGTCAGAAACTTTTATATTTTGGCGGAAACATACCTCACTAGCAGGTGGCATGTTCCTCTCTAAGGAAGCACAAGATGTCCTTGAGGAAGAGACTTCATTCGTGAATACAATACTGAGTTCATTATTCTCCCAAAATCCTGCTTTCAGTTGCAAGAACTGAAAGTGAGTTTAGAGACTGCAAAATGTGCAGTTGTATAACCTTGAATAATATGGTTTCAGGGCCATGACGTTTAGTAAGCACATTGGAAGTCAACGGATACTTCAAACCAATCAAATATATCGCTGCGCTCTTTGTCATACATATGTAAAATAATGAAGTTTTTATTGAACATTTTACTGATTGCCAAAGTTACATATACAAAGCAAGTGAGCATTGTTAAATATTCTAGATTCTTCCCACTGTTACAAATCTGTATGATTTGTTCACATTCCAGCTGTCAATCATTGCAAACAGTAAACAATCAACAGTACTTTGGGTGCATCATCCAACTTAACAGACGCCATATTAATGTCCCTCCCCAAAGTCAGCACCAGGTGCTAAAAAACTTCCCTTAATTTAACAAATCTTACAAATCTTTTCCAACAGTATAGTCATCAACATCACATGGAAAGTTATGGTCCATCAGTTAGGAATCAAACAAGAAGGGGGAGTGCACCCGACAGCACAATACATCGAATTTTGGCTCCTTGGGTATTGGTCTCCGGATTTAAAAAAAAAAAAAACACTCCCATCCATAGATCTGCTCTCAGTGTTTGCCACATACCTTGGTGCTGTTGAGCGTGCCACAAGGCTCCCTTTGCTATCGCGATCGCCCACTGTGCAACCTCTTTTTTCCACTTACTATGAAGTGGTCCTTCGGGGCCTCCCCAATGCATTGAAATGTCTCTGTGGCTGGCATTAGGGTCAAGTCCAGGTATCTGATACAAGATTTCCTTTACTTTTTTCTGATGTGTACACCCAACAGGCATATTTCTGCTGTCTACAGCGCCCTACTATTCAATTTGTGTTCCAGGTCTCTCATGACGTGGACCCAAAATGAAGACTGCACCAGGCATTTCCACACCATGTGAATGAATCCTACATCCACTCTGTTTCCCTGAGGGCAACTCATGGTACCAGTGTGTAACATTATATTCAGTATGTAGGGTGTGAGGTAAATGTTGTGCATGTAATTAAACTGCGTATATTTGTAGCGGGTAATCCTTGAAACTGTGAGTACATTTAATAGTGACTGTTCCCATTCTTTCTACTGTAACTGTCTGCCAATTCCTTCCTCATAGTTAGCCTGCAAATTCGCTAGTCTATCTGTCACTATCTCAAGGAGAGATTTGTAAAGCCAAGACATTAATTTGTGTCAGTTGCCAAACATCAGCAGTACTTGCAGAAACTTGTAGGAGCTTGGTTCTGATCTGCTATTATCCCAGAGTTGCTGCAATGTCCATACCAAGGTGCCGTACATAAGGAACTGAGAACCAGGAAGACCAACTTCCTCTGGCATAGCAGACAGTTCTCGAATAAGTCCCCTTGGAGAAACAGTCACCTATGGTTTCTATGCCACCTGCCTGCCAGTCCGTAAATGTCCTGCCATCAGGAAGCTCCCCTCGGGGTGGAAAGCCCTATTAATTTGATTGGCAGGGCATATAGTGGATGCCATTGTTTTTTAATAGCTCACTTTCTTGTAGCGAATTGCTATACAAAGGGGTTTGTTTTGTTGTGTGAACTTTAGTTGGGACCCCAGTAGCAATGACACCACGGCTTCCTTCTTCTCTTGAAGACCCACGTCCCCTATCTCAGCTTGGCCCAACCCAGCCAACCAATGCAATACCTATAGACATGTAGTACAACTTGTAATCTGGGACAACCAATCCCTCCTTTGTTCCTTTTTTGTGTACTGTTTTTCAGTTCAAATCATCAAAAGTGCTTTGGCTTGGGTCTCTGGGTTCCAATAATCGTTCTGCGGAGCTCCCCAGATTCCACTAAAGATTAAGTGGGGGGTCTCAGAAGGCAAAAGGTTAAGAACGGCTGGGCTAGGCCTCAGAAGGCAAAAGGTTAAGAACCGCTGGGCTAGCGCATTGCCCCTTTAACCATCATCATGAGGGTGCTGGTGCGCAGCACATTTTACTTGAGTTGATTTCACCTGATCACTGAGATAATATCAATGAATACAATAGCAAAAAACAAAAATATTGGAAATTAAATATCGATAACGAAAATATTGACTTCCTATACTTAACTAATATAACCACAAATATCCAGAACATAAATATTGTTGTTAAAATGTAGATTTTTACCTATATTGAAAGCAGAAATATTGGAAACAAAAATATTGTCAATTTTAAATAAACGTTATATTTTAAAAATATTGATTCATTCAATATCGACTACAATATTTTCAGCAAAAACATGTAATCAACATGAATACATACTGAAAAAACCCACTTTTTCATAAAGTAATTACTTCAAATACACCCAAAACATTTCATACACACATTTAAATAAAATATAGCACATCAGCAAAATATTTTCCATACACTCCAATAAATTATATGAATAAAATATTACCAATAGAAATCCCCCAAAAATGATCATACATGTCAAACATGTAAATCCCAACCTATATATATATATATATATATATATTAACTCCGTTCTGCTCCTCCAACAGACGTACTCGGACACATCATGTATGCTTGTGAAATATTTAATTGCAGGAAACAACGCGTTTCAGCTTGCGCCTTGATCACGTTTCAAGGCGCAAGCTGAAACGCGTTGTTTCCTACAATTAAATATTTCACAAGCATACATGATGTGTACGAGTACGTCTGTTGGAGGAGCAGAACGGAGTTAATATATTTATCGAGCTTGCGGTAGCCCCAACTCGGACCGCCCGTGAATCAGCCAGGCATATCCCGTAACTGGAGTTGGTGTAATATATATATTATAGTTAGGAATTAGCATTTAAATACCTTAGAAATTGACTGAAAAAACCATAGGTTTCAGGGGGGTTATAGTTAGCTGGACATTTCCCTCGTACAAAACCATTGAAATTCCCCCGTTATGGTTAGTTCAGCTAACTATAACTAGCACCCCCGCAATGCACTGCTGATGACATCACATATTACATCACTCATGACATGGTCAGTGACATCACTGATGACCACTGATGACATCTCAAATGACATCACTGATTACATCACTGATGACATCATCCAGTGTCAGTGTGTTTCTATAAAGTTTAAATATGTTTATTATATATAGGGAAAGGCATATTGAAGAATGAGTGGTGTATAAGTGTGTGAATGGATGATTTTGTAGGTGCGTGACTGACTCTATAAGTGAGTGATTAAACGTATCTTACTGAATGCATGGGTTAGTGACTAAAATGTGTGAATGTCTGTATCCGTCTGTCTACTGGTGTGTTAGTGGCTGTATGGGTTTGCAAATTGCTACATGATTGTCTATATGGGTTATAGATTGGTTGTCTGAGTATCTGTATGGGTGCCTGAGTGTTTGTGTTGGTGGGGTGTGTGTGACTCTGTGCATAGATATGTGAGTGGGTGATTCACTGGATGTATGGTTTCAAGACTAGATCCGTGATGGACTGTATGGGTGGGTGAGTGTGTGTATGGTTGTGTTAGTGAGTGAATCTATATTTCATTAGTACATGTGTGATTTAGTGCATATGTGAACGGCAGTATATATGTGTGTTGGAGTACAGAAAGGGCTATAAGTGAGAGTGTGTGATTGTGAGAGTCGCTGTATGGATGAGTGTGTGCTTGCATCATTGATTGTATAAGAGCGTAAGAATGTGCTAGTATTTGTATGAGTAATTGAGCTAGTGAGTGTATAACTGTATAGGTGAGTAAATGGCAGTGTGATAAATTATTTGCATGACTGAGTAGATGTGTGAGTACCTCTATGGATGAGTGGTGGTGTGTGAGTGTCTATATAGGTGTATGAGTGTATGTGATAGTCCTGTACTGAGTGACCATAAGTATGAGTGATTGTATGGGTGACTGAGTGGATGGGTGTGTAGACCTAAGAATCAGTGAGTGGGTATGTACTTATTGGTGTTGGAGTGTCTATGGTTTTGAGAATGGCAGTATGTAATTTAGAGTGGGTGTATCAATGGTTATATTAGATTGTGAGAAGATGCATCAGTGATGTCATCAGTGATGTCATTTGAGATGTCATCAGTGATGTCATCAGTGATGTCACTGACCATGTCATGAGTTATGTAATATGTGACGGCATCAGCAGTGCATTGCGGGGGCGCGAGTTATAGTTAGCTGAACTAACTATAGCGGGGGAATTTCAATGGTTTTGTACGAGGGAAATGTCCAGCTAACTATAACGCCCCTGAAACCTATGGTTTTTTCAGTGAATTTCTAAGGTTTTTAAATGCTAATTCCTAACTATAACGTGCCTGAAACCTATGGTTTTCTCAGTGAATTTCAAAGGTTTTTTAAATAATAATTCCTAACTATAACATACCTGAAACCTATGTTTTTTTAAGTGAAATTCAAAGGTTTTTTAAATGCTAATTCCTATCTATAACTTATCTCTAACCTATGATTTTTAATGAATTTCATAGGTTTTCTAAATCTTTATTTTTCAGTGTATCAATTCCTTTATTCATGTTTTTTATACTGTTTTTCACCTTTTAAAAAAGTTTTTTTACATATTTTTTGAAAAGTTAATAAATATTACATGTTTTTAATGAAATATTTGTTAACAATAATTGTTAAAAAATTGTAACTCTATTTTTTATTTCTTTGTTTATATTTTTGTAAACTATATTTTTAATACTTTGTTATTATTTTTTTTTCAATTATTTTTTGGAGTCACGCACCCAACGTGTTAGGAATCGCGCACCCTACACGAGAGAAATCGTGCACCCAACGCGATAGGATGCGCGACTCCTAATTTTACCGTAAAAAAACATAGCTTCTATCACTAATTTTTATTATCCCCGGGGACCCCATCCCCCGGGGCTTATAAAAAACGCTGGGGACCGTGGGGGGAGCCCCAACGGTCCCAGCCGCATCCTTCGGAAGCCGGCATTGCTTTTCCACATGGGGAGCTGCTGAAATGCAGCTCCCCGTGTGGAAAAGCAATATGGTTTGGATTTTGAAAGAGAGAGCAGGTTTCCCTGCTCTCTCTTTCAAAATCCAAACGAAGTTTGCTATGGGAGGGCGGGAGACTCCCACCCTCTCATAGCAAACAACAGTGTCCTGGGGTGGGCACCCCAGGACACTGCAGGAGCTGGTCCTGGGGGGTGGTGGTCCCCAGGGCCCTCGAGGGCACCAGGAGGGGGGCCACGCAGCCCCTCCCTCAATAATTAAAGCCCCGGGGGTGGTGGTCCCTGGGGCTTGGGGTGCCATTCAGCCCCCCACCTATTTATTTTGTAGCGCCGGGGGTAGCGGTCCCCGGGGCTGGGGGGCCCCCTGGGCCCCCCATTAAAATTTACATTTTTTGCCCCTGGAATTTGGCCCCCCCGGGGGCTAATTATTAAAGAAGCGCGGAAGCCCGCGATTCTTTTTTTTTTATATAGGGCCGGATCACTGCACCCAGCGAGCAATTTGCAGTTTTTACAACAAAAAAAAAGGGGTCCTGGGAGTCCTTCTGGGACCCCCTGAGCAGGTCTAGAGGGTCAGAGTATTCTACCCTGCCCCCTTTATATGTTTTACACACTTATTCCCCTTACTTCTTCAGCCTCGCTTCTACCGAGGCACAAACTGGCTACCAACAGTTCCTGGTTTCGAATGTTGAGAACCACTTGACAGCCAATTAGCATTTAGCGCGTGATCGGAAGGGTGCGCGCACGGTGCGCAGAGGGTGCGCTCAGGGTGAGCACAGGGTGCGCGGATCCTCTGAGGCCATAGATATATATGTACTTTTAACTGTAATTTTCTCAGGAACTACTCAACAGATTAACACCATTTAAGCAAAAGGCACAAGTCTGAACTGAGGACTACCTCTTTGCCAAATTTGGTGTAATTCCGTTAAACAGTTCGGGCTGTAGCTACGGCTAAAGGTCCTATGGGAAATTGCATGGGAAAAACGTGTTTTGGGACACCCCTTTTTTCTCAGCCCCGCTTGACGAATCACCCCGAGACTTCCAGGATAAGACTGGACCGGAGCTGGCCAACAGTTTGGAAAATTTCGCGAAGATTCGTCAACCGGCGCCAGACTTATTGGGAATAGAATGTTGCGGATTTCCTATGGAAAATAGGTCCTAACCATAACCACCTATTGGTGACCGTCAGTAGGTAATATATATATATTGGCAAGATTCCTTCCTCATAAAAATAAGGATTAACAACGCCATGTACTGGCCAGATATATTTATTCAGTCAGCTGGTAGGACGCGTTTCGCCTGTCCTGCAGGCTTGATCACCAACAACTTTACCGTTTACAATTGGCCATTTTAAATAAAGTGCTCTGCAACATGTCACATGACATGACTACAAGAAAAGTGCATTAGACAAAAGACTCGCAGTTTTACACACATAACTTTTCAACTTGCAATTGAGTATATATAAATCAATACAAAGAATTACATTTCAATGTTCAGCCATATGCTTTTCGACAAATGAACTTCATAGGTAAATGCTTTGTTTAAAAACCATGTGCTAAAAATAAATTGCAACTTTAGCACTTATTTAAACACGCGTTATCGCAGAATTGGTATTGCGCGATGTTTATTCAAAATATCGCACTGTTATCAACATCACAGTCTGCTGTAAAATTCAATTCATTGAATAGTTAACCATAAATATTATTAATAAAAATAGTTACAGACTACCCGCTTCTCTAGCCCGTGTGGGTGTAATATATATCCTGTGCAAGTGCAAATTATTAAATCATGTGGTTCTCAGTATCATGTCCCAGTGGGCAATTACTAACTCATGTAATGCTTGGTATCAAACCCCAAATGGAGGGGGAAAAAAAAAAAATGAAAAAAAAAAAAAATATATATATATATATATATATATATATATATATATATATATATATATATATATTCAAACCAAGGTTGCCCCACGGAAAGAAGCCACCACACACCCTCGGCTCGTCAAATTCATTTAATTGCAGCTTGCAAACAGGAATCTTGAAAGGGCGCGCAGCAGTCTTTAGCCAAACGCGTTTCAGGATGTCAAATCCCTTCGTCAGTGGCAGGTAATGGAAGCAGAAAAAAACGGAGAAAACAGCACCTTTATGTGAATAGAGTCCTGCCCCAGTGGGCGTACCTGATCGCTCAGCATTCTGGACCCTGTGGTGCAAAACATGTTCTCAAGTGAGTCCGTTTCAAATGCCCCAAAATAAAAAAACAAATGTAAGTCCAAGTGGAGCTGTGGGCATTCAATCAAAATTGCCTGTCTCTGCTTTGTAGCCGCAATTCACGAACCTCGTGCTGAACAGCATCGTGTCTCCTAAGCAAACACCACTCTGGCGCTCGCATGGACCCGCTTTCACGCGGTGGGCTTCTCTCATCGCAGCTGGGCGTAGCTGCTATTAATTCAAACCAAGGTTGCCCCACGGAAAGAAGCCACCACACACCATCGGCTCGTCAAATTCATTTAATTGCAGCTTGCAAACAGGAATCTTGAAAGGGCGCGCAGCAGTCTTTAGCCAAACGCGTTTCAGGATGTCAAATCCCTTCGTCAGTGGCAGGTAATGGAAGCAGAAAAAAACGGAGAAAACAGCACCTTTATGTGAATAGAGTCCTGCCCCAGTGGGCGTACCTGATCGCTCAGCATTCTGGACCCTGTGGTGCAAAACATGTTCTCAAGTGAGTCCGTTTCAAATGCCCCAAAATAAAAAACCAAATGTAAGTCCAAGTGGAGCTGTGGGCATTCAATCAAAATTGCCTGTCTCTGCTTTGTAGCCGCAATTCACGAACCTCGTGCTGAACAGCATCGTGTCTCCTAAGCAAACACCACTCTGGCGCTCGCATGAACCCGCTTTCACGCGGTGGGCTTCTCTCATCGCAGCTGGGCGTAGCTGCTATTAATTCAAACCAAGGTTGCCCCACGGAAAGAAGCCACCACACACCATCGGCTCGTCAAATTCATTTAATTGCAGCTTGCAAACAGGAATCTTGAAAGGGCGCGCAGCAGTCTTTAGCCAAACGCGTTTCAGGATGTCAAATCCCTTCGTCAGTGGCAGGTAATGGGGCATTTGAAACGGACTCACTTGAGAACATGTTTTGCACCACAGGGTCCAGAATGCTGAGCGATCAGGTACGCCCACTGGGGCAGGACTCTATTCACATAAAGGTGCTGTTTTCTCCGTTTTTTTCTGCTTCCATTACCTGCCACTGACGAAGGGATTTGACATCCTGAAACGCGTTTGGCTAAAGACTGCTGCGCGCCCTTTCAAGATTCCTGTTTGCAAGCTGCAATTAAATGAATTTGACGAGCCGATGGTGTGTGGTGGCTTCTTTCCGTGGGGCAACCTTGGTTTGAATATATATATATATATATATATATATATATATATATATATATAGATATATATTCTTTTTTTTTTTTAAATTTACCACAAAGGACGCGGCACTCAAGGCTTGGATTTTTGCTTAATTTAATCAGGATTAAGCACTCAGATGTATATATATACATGTATATGTATATATGTGTATATATATATATATTCACTGAAAAAAACATAGGTTTCAGGCACGTTATAGTTAGGAATTAGCATTTAAAAAACCTTAGAAATTCACAGAAGAAAACATAGGTTTGAGGGGCGTTATAGTTAGCTGGACTTTTCACTCGTACAAAATCATTGAGATTCCCCCGTTATAGTTAGTTCAGCTAACTATAACTCGCACACCCGCAATGCACTGCTGATGACGTCACATATTACATCACTCATGACATGGTCAGTGACATCACTGATGACATCACTGATGACATCTCAAATGACATCACTGATGACATCACTGATGACATCATCCAGTGAATGTGTGTTTTTCTGAAAATTACATATGTTTTATGTATGTATATCTCAAGGCCGATGGAAGAATAAATGGGTATATAAGAGTCTAAATGGATGATTTGTTTTTGAAAAATTGATTGTATAACTGACTGATTAAGTGTATCTTAGTGAATACATGGCTTAGTGAGTAATGTTTAACTATGTAAATATCTGTATCAGTCTCTCATTTTGTGTATAAGTGGCTGCATGGGTTGGTGAGTAGCTACATGAGTGTCTATATAGGTTAGTTGGTTTTTTGTGTATCAGTATGAGTGTCTGAGTGTCTGTATGGTTCGGTGGGGGGTATTACCTAGTGCATAGGTGCATGAATGAGTGACTCACTGTTTGTATGTGTTGAAGACAGCATGTGTGCAGGACTGTATGGGTGGATTAGTGTGTGCATGGGTGTGTTAGTGAGTGAATGACTGTCTCAATAGTGTCTTTATGAGTAACTACATATGTTTTAAACTAGTATATGTGACTATTGGTGTATATAAGTGAGTATATGTGACAGTGAGAGATTGGAAGAGTTCCTGTATGAATATGTATGTGTTTCTATAAGTGATTGTTTAAAAGACTAAGTATTTGTAAGTTTCTGTAGAAGTAAGTGTGGTGGTGTGTGTATAACTGTCCATGCAAGTAAATGGATGTTTGATTCTTTATTAGCATGAGTGACTGTGTGTGAGTAACTCTATGGATGAGTGGCGTTGTGTAACAGGATGTATAGGTGTATGAGTACATATGATGAGTGAGTACATGTATGAGTGACTGTATAGGACTGTTGATGAATGAGTGGATGTGTATGTGGATATTAGAATTACTGAATAGGTTGTTGTAACTGGTATTGGTATGTCCATTGTTTTGAAAATTTTAGTTTCTATTTTTGAATGTGTGTATCAAAGGTTATATTAGGGGGAGAGGAGGTCTGCCACTCTATCACAATGATGATGTCATCACTGATGTCATCAGTGATGTCATTTGAGATGTCATCAGTGATGTCATGAGTGATGTCACTGACCATGCCATGTCATGATGTAATATGTGACGTCATCAGCAGTGCATTGCGGGCGCGTGAGTTATAGTTAGCTGAACTAACTATAACGGGGAATTTCAATGGTTTTGTACGAGTGAAAAGTCCAGCTAACTATAACGCCCCTGAAACCTATAGTTTCTTCAGTGAATTTCTAAGGTTTTTTAAATGCTAATTCCTAACTATAACATGCCTGAAACCTATGGTTTTTTCAGTGAATTTCAAAGGTTTTTGAAATGCTAATTTCTAACTATGCCTACAGAGATAGGACATGTGAAGAAAGAAGGAAAAACGCACAGAAAGAAAAAAAAGTAATGCAGAAAGAAGCAACAGAAGTCCTCAAAGATGAAGAAAAGTGCAGGAAGAAGGATAACGTGCAGAAAGAACAAACAGAAGAGCAGAAAGAAGCCTTGTTGCAAAATCGTCTTGTACCCTAAACTTTTTCAGACGGATACTGGTGGTAACTGAGTCTGACTAACCAGTCCTAGAGCCAGTGCTATGTTAAAAGACACTCAGAATACAGTGAAAACACCAATATACACTAGGGATCACTATGCGTTGGGGTCCCCCTGTGATTAGCATGACCTCCTCTGTAAGCCCCTAGTATATAATAGGGCAAGGGATTAAAACTACCTCTTAAAATGCGCCACAGGGCGTGTTTGCATACGTCACCTCAGGCCCCGTCCCCTCCCTTATTCACTGTGTAAACACGCCCTGTGGCCGTTTTAAGTTGGGAGATTCAGTCCCCTTGAATTCTGAGGGTCCCTAGGGTCCAACTAGACCACTAGGTACCTCCAGTAAGCGCCACAGAGCTGCGTTGCAGAGAGATGCAAAAAGGGTCACGGCCTAGACCACCTCTCTGCAACGCAGCACAGTGGCGCTTACTGGAAGCACCTGGTGGGCTAGTTGGCCCCCAGGGTCCCTCAGGATTGAAGGGGAATTATTTCCCCAACTTAAAACGTGCCACAGGGCGTGTTTGCACACGTTAACTCAGGCCCCGTCCCCTCCCTTCACCACTGTGTAAAAACGCCCTGTGGCCGTTTTTAGTTGGGAGATTAAGTTCATTTGAATCCTGATGGTCCCTAGGGTCCAACTAGCCCACTAGGTACCTCCAGTAAGCGCCACAGAGCTGCGTTGCAGAGAGGTGTAAAAAGTGGCACGGCCTGGACCACCTCTCTGCAACGCAGCTCAGTGGCGCTTACTGGAAGCGCCTGGTGGGATAGTTGGCCCCCAGGGGCCCTCAGGATTGAAGGGGAATTATTTCCCCAACTTAACACGCGCCATAGGGCGTGTTTGCACACGTCACCTCAGGCCCCGTCCCCTCCCTTCCCCACTGTGTAAACACACCCTGTGGCCGTTTTAAGTTGGGAGATTAAGTCCCCTTGACTCCTGAGGGTCCCTAGGGGCAAAATAGCCCACTAGGTACGTCCAGTAAGCGCCATTGCAGAAAGGTGTCAAAAGGGGCACGGCCTGCACTACCTCTCTGCAACGCAGAGCAGTGGCGCTTACTGGAAGCACCTGGTGGGCTAGTTGGCCCCCAGGGTCCCTCAGGATTGAAAGGGAATTATTTCTCCAACTTAAAACGTGCCACTGGGCGTGATTGCACACGTCACCTCAGGCCCCGTCCCCTCCCTTCACCAATGTGTAAATGCGCCCTGTGGCCGTTCTAAGTTGAGAGATTAAGTCCCCTTGAATCCTAAGGGTCCCTAGGGTCAAACTAGCCCATTAGGTATCTCCAGTAAGCGCCACAGAGCTGTGTTGCATAGAGGTGTAAAAAGGGGCGTGGCCTCAGAACACCTGTCTGCAATGCAGCTCCCTGGTGCATACTGGAGATACCTGTTGGGCTAGTTGGCCCTCAGGGACCCTCAGTATTAAAGGGGAATTAATTCCCCAACTTAAAACGTGCCACAGGGCGTGTTTGCCCCCTCCTTGCAGAGTGCTGCAAGGAGGGGGCATGGCCTCCGGTGCGCTGCCGGTCTTTTATTTATTTTATTTTTTTAAGAAGGAGGGCTGTGTGGCCCCCCTTGTTTTTCTAATTTATTGGCCCTGGGGACCCCATCCCCCAGGGCCTGCACCCTAATTTTTTTTGTTGAAAAAAAAAAATTTGGAAGGGGGCCGCGTGGCCCCCCTCCCAAGGCCTTAATCGGCCCCGGGGACCCCAACCCCCGGGTCATGGCTTTTTTATTTTTTATTCTTTAGGATGGTGGCTGCTTTGCCCCCCTCCTCAGGCCCCTTATGGCCGGCCTTTGTTTTCTATTATTTAAAAAATATATATATTCATAGAAACACCTAGGACATGCTGGAGAAACCGTATGTACCTATCACCATTACGATTTGCGTGATATTCATTAAAAGGCGACTATGCATACAATGAATCCACGTGGAATGTATTTACACCGCTAGTGAAGCTCTGACGTGTCTGATGCCCTACCGTGCCTAATCCCGGGGCCCCCGCCGGTGGGTACTCTCCAAGTAGACACCCTTGTCATCTATTTATACAAACATGGGTAGCTATTGACGGGCACATTTAATACACACGCGCACCAAGCCATTCAAAGGGGATTCGACAAAAATTCGACCAATCTATGCAAGAAACCCCTCTCACGGTTATTAAAACACACATCCACTGCCGGATGTGTAATTCTTTTTATTTTAGTCTCTGGAAAGGAGACGAACCTCACTTGAGAGTCACAGGGTGCTCCTGGCTGAGCCCAATGCTGTGTTACACCCACCAGCGCCCGCTGAGTGCCACACACCTCTGTGTTGTATCCCACCAGCTAGTGCGTATGCTATGACACTCTCTAGCCCATGTGCACTGTGACACCACCCCGTGAACATGTCATGCCACACTTGCCTTCGCACAGGTTATATTGCCCCATCTAACGTGCCTTACTCGATGCCTATGTTATAACGCACAGCGCTATGCCATACATATTACAATCTGGGATCCATATCTTTGTCACAGTGCATATGCAACGTTACACTCCCCAGCACATATTTTATATTACAACTTTAGAGACTAGTTAGGTTACACAACACTGCCCTGTGTATATTACACTCCAAGGCGCATATCACATAGCACGCGCTACTGCCTGTGCTATCTCGTGCTCTCCAATGAATCTGTCATTGCGCACAATGTATTGCATATTATATTTCACGCCCGGTTCATCTTATGTCACACTTTTTGGTGCATAGTTTATACCATATACTATATCTAGTTTTCATTTGCAATCGTGCTCTCAGGACTATGTTCCATATAACACTGCGTCCACCTACCCTTTTCACAGGCATTACATTTTGCGATGGGGGGTGGAGGGTCAGGGGGTGTTTCTGCCAAGAGAGCCCGAGTCACAGTCACAAACGTCCTCTTCTTCCTGAATAAAAGTGAGATTATGCTGCATACATTTTAAAAACAATAAAGTTCCTAATACCCACCTTCTCTGAACAGTTAGCTTGCTGCCCAATCCACCTCCTCCCTATCCTCTGTTGTCTGAATCCATGGACTAGCCTCCTCCCTCCTGCCATGCATGGTCTGATGTGCTGCTACTGACTTCCATTTAGCATGATGTACCAGTCCAATCCTCCTGCCCTCCATTGCCCAATTATATGGCCCATCATTGACCTCCTGCTTAGCCTCTGTGCTTAGCTTGCTGCCCCTATTCTCCTTCCCCCTGCCCTCCGATGTCTTTGTGCATGCCCCTGCTCCATCCTTTTTGCCCACCATGTTCCATGGACCTGCCACTCCTATCTACTCTGAGTGTTCTTTTGAGCTGCCTCTCCCCTCCCACCTGCCTAGCATTGTCAGATGACTGTAACCTGTCCCTGCCACCTCCACCCTGCCTGTTCACATGCCATGCCCCTATCCCCTTCATCCTGTCCTCCATGGTCCATTTTACTGCCACACCCTTCTGCCCTCCCTGGTCTGTTGTGCTGCAACTGCTCCACCTGCCTCCCCTGCGTGGTCTGTTGTGAGGCCCCTTCCCCTGAACTCTCTTGTCTGTGCCCAGGTCCTGACCCTCCCATCTATCCTCCATGGTCCTTTGTGCATGTCCCTGCACCCTCCTTCTTGCCCATCATAGCCATTGTGCTGCCACTAACCCTCCTGCTTGCCATGCATGGTCTTCTGTGCTGCCATGGCCCCTCCCACCTTCCCTGTGTGGTCAGCTAGCTGCCCCTGACCCCCTCCCACCTTACCTCCATGGCCTGTGTGTATGCCATCATAGTCTCACTGTTGCTCTCCATGGTGTGTCTTGTTTCTAGTGCCCATCCTGCCTGACCTCCATGGTCATCTTGCAGCTCCTGCCCTGCCCCCTTGCCCCCAGCCCTCTGTTTCCATGTGCAGACCCCTATTCCCTGCCTCCTGGCTTGTCTGTTCCATTGTAATGCCCCTGATCCGTCCGTCCTGCCCTTTATGGTCTGTTATGCTGCAGCTTTCTCTCCTGTCTGTCCATTATGGTCAGCTAGCTACCATTGCCTCTTCCCCTCTGTTCACTGTTGTCCATGTGCATGGTCCTGTCCCGTCCCTATTACTTTCTATGGATTGTTGTGCTGCACTCCCGTCCCACATGCCCTGTATGGTATATTGTGCTGCTGCAAACCCTGATGCCTGCCCTGTAGGGTCAGTTTGGTGCACCTCTCCATGTCCCTCCTGTCCTCTGTTATCCGAGTCCATGTCCCTACCCCAATTCCTCCTGCCTACCATGATCCAATGTACCATACTTGCGAACATTTTGAACTTGGTAAGAGGGAGATTTTGAAAAAAAACTGGGGTATTGATTTTCCCCTTTGAGTTACATTGAAAAAGAGGAGATTGTAGACAGGAGACAGATCAAATAAAGCCCATTTGAGCTTAAAAACATTGGACGTTTCCTGGCTGAAACGGGTCTGTTGGCATGTAT
Source organism: Triturus cristatus (assembly GCF_964204655.1). Lineage (NCBI taxonomy): Eukaryota > Metazoa > Chordata > Amphibia > Caudata > Salamandridae > Triturus > Triturus cristatus. Next base: position 502,388,015 of record NC_140592.1, on the reverse strand, counting down.
GGTTGTACTACCACTGCCTCTTCCTTCTGCCCACAATGGTCTATTATATTGCCACAGCCTCTCTTGCCAGTCCTGTATTGTTGGTTTGTTGCCCCTGTCCCCCTTTCCACTGCCCTCCATAGTCTGTTTTGCTGCCACTGCCCTTGCTGCCTGCCCAGTCTGGTCAAATTGTTGCCTCTGCACTCTCCTACCTGCCTTCAATTTTCAGAGTCCGTGCCCCTGGCCTCTGACTCTCAACAGTATCCCAATGAACAACTAGATTGCTAACATTCTATATTTATTACAAAAGTGTGGAATGCCTGACGTCATCTTGATGTAATAAAAACTGTAATACTTAGAGCATTTCCTTTAGAAATTACATATATGAGAGGGTCTTATTTGCATCAAAATTATGGTTAGTGCTCTAAAAATCTAAAATGAGGACATATTTTCTGAGTTTTCAAATAGCGACAAAGAACTTTTAAATTATTTGTAATCTTTATTTTTTTTAATCAGTTGACCACTTGATTAACCCCTTGCACGCTCATGACGGAGCCGCTCCGTCATGAGCCACGGTTGCCGTGTGCTCATGACGGAACGGTTCCGTCATGTCACGGCCGTTGGCGGCCGCTCCGCCTACGCGGCGCTGTTTCCCCGCCTGTGCGGGGGGACAACACAAATGGGCGGAGTCATGACGGAACCGTTCCGTCATGAGCACAGCTCAACCGTGGCTCATGACGGAGCGGCTCCGTCATGAGCACAGCGCCACCGCGCTGCCCCCCCCCGCACCCCCCAGCGCTGCGGCAGAATTCCCGCCGCAGCGAAAGGGTTAAATGTTGCACTCAGGGGAGAGGATGTGGTGTTACTTCCAGAGCTGCCGACTTTGCAACTGGGGAACTAGTTTGGAGTTTCTGCTTCAGCTCAACATTCTGTGATTCTGGTCAAATCACTTAATCTCCCCATGTCTACAACCAAAATGAATTTGATCTTGTGTGATGTAACCAATGCTCATGTAAAGCACTCCAATACCTGAAAAGTCTGCACTATATAAAACTGCAAATACACAAAAAATAAGTGTTTTGCACACATCTGTCATTGGGCTACATGTGGGCTACATCTGGGTGATATTTGTGCTGCATTTGGGCTCTTTTGTCTCTGGTGGCCATCTTGGGAGATTTATTTGTTATGAAGTTTCCTAATTTCCTCTTTTACTTCAGTCTCCTCAGTAGGAAATGCTTTCAGTTTTTTACTTTGATTCCATCAAGAAGGTATTCAGATATGTCACACATTTGACATAAATTCTGAATGTTAGCACTCTAGTTGCTCATTAGATCACTGTAGTAAAGCTACTGTTCACCACGGAAGTCTGCTGCTGGTATTAAAAGTGCATGTTTCAGTCTGCATATCAGAATTGTTTAATGACATATAAGAGGATTTGAGAAGTCACTCAAAATGTGCCCTAATTTTTCTTTCTACAGCACTAATCATAATTTCTATGGCAAAATGAACCCCCTCATTGAGTTCCTTATTAAATTAAATGTTGTAAGTGTTACCGGTTTATTCCAATCAAGATGGCTTCAGGTGTGCCATACTTGTGTCATAAGTAAGACAGTAAGCGCTCTAGTTGTTCTTAAGAACTCTCTGGGACATTCTGTCATTGGGCTATACTTGGGCCACATCTGGGTGATATTTGGGCTACATTTGGGCTCCTTTGTCTCTGGTGGCCATCTTGGGAGATTTATTTGTTAGGAAGTTTCCTAATTTCCTCATGGACTGCAGTCTCCTCAGTAGGAAATACTTTCAGTTTTTCACTTTGATTCCATCAAGAAGGCATTCAGATGTGTAACACATTTGCCATAAATTCAGAATTGTAGCACTCTAGTTGCTCATTAGATCACTGCAGTAAAGCTACTGCTCACCAGGGAAGTCTGCTGCTGATATTCAAAGTGCATGTTTCAGTCTGCATGTCAGAATTTTTTAATGAAATAGAAGAAGATTTGAGAAGTCAAAATGTGCCCTAATTTTTCTTTCTGCAGCACTAATCATAATTTCTATGGCAAAATGAACCCCCTCATTTTGTTGCTTTGTATATTAAATGTTTTAAGTGTTACCACTTTATTCCAATCAAGATGGCTTCAGGTGTGCCATACTTTTGTCATAAGTAAGACTGTTAGCGCTCTAGTTGTTCGTTAGAACACTCTGGGACATTCTGTCATTGGGCTATATTTGGGCTACATCTGTGTGATATTTGTGCTACATTTGGGCTCTTTTGTCTCTGGTGGCCATTTTGGGAGACTTATATGTTATGATGTTTCCTAATTTCCTCATTTACTACAGTCTCCTTAGTAGGAAATACTTTCAGTTTTTTTACTTTTATTCCATCAAGAAGGCATTCAGATGTGTCACACATTTGCCATAAATTCAGAATGTTAGCACTCTAGTTGCTCATTAGATCACTGTAGTAAAGCTACTGCTCACCAGGGAAGTCTGCTGCCGGTATTGAAAGTGCATGTTTCAGTCTGCATGTCAGAATTATTTAATGAAATAGAAGAGGATTTGAGAAGTCACTCAAAATGTGCCCTAATTTTTCTTTCTGCAGCACTAATCATACTTTCTATGGCAACATGAACCCCCTCATTTTGTTCCTTTTTAAATTAAATGTTTTAAGAGTTACCACTTTATTCCAATCAAGATGGCTTCAGGTGTGCAATAGGTTTGTCATAAGTAGGACTGTTAGCGCTCTAGTTGTTCTTTAGAACACTCTGGGAAGCTGCAGTAGAACACAAAGGAATCAACTGACAGTCTCTGCCCTTGTTGGATGTACATGTTTTACCGAGAATGTCAGACTTCATTCTCACATGACTGAGAAAGATAATGTGAATTTACAGAAAATATGCTCTCAGTTTAGCTTATAGATCACCTTCCAAACCTCTGTGGGAAAAGCATGAGAAAATAGTTTTCTCTCAAACATGATTCATGATATCACAGCAGAAGGCTTTTTCACATGGTAAAATCACCTTAGAACACACCACAATTCCTAAAATGAGTATGGTACCATCAACAAATGATTTATAATGTAACTAAAGTCTTAAAACCTTCTATTAACTGCAATGCTTTTTAATGAGGTGCTATCATGTATATTGGTCCCAAGATGGCTGCCAACACTTCTTGGATGAAGTACTGACAGCCAATCAGATCTCACAATGAAATGTGTGGTTAGGCTCAGCCGAGATATATAGATCTATCTTTTTAACTCTAATTTTCTCAGAAACTACTAAACAGATTTACACCATTTAAGGAAAAGGCACGAGTCTGAACTGAGGACTACTTCATTGCCAAATTTGGTGTAATTCCGTTCAGCAGTTCGGGCTGTAGCTGCGTCAACAGATCCTATGGGAAAATGCATGGGGAAAACGTGTTTTGGGACTCCCCTTTTTGCTCGGCCCCTGCTTGATGAATCACCGTGAAATTTTCAGGATAGGAGCGGACCCCAGCTGGCCAAAAGTTTGGAAAATTTCGAGAAGATTCGTCAATCGGCGCCAACGTTATTCCAAATAGAATGTTGCGGATTTCCTATGGAAAATAGGTCCTAACTATAACTACCGACTGGCGACTGCCAGTAGGTAATATATATATATACACACACACACATATATACATATAAAAATCACAAGAGATCCTTCATTTGCTCACAGCGTTGTTAGCGCCTGCTTCAGTCACAAAGGAACCACGAACCACCAAACTGCAGGCAAATCAACTTTTTATTGCTTTTTCCTCCTGATTACGCGCTTTGGTCACCACTTGCCCTTGTTCACACAAACAGAGAGTAAAAACGCCATTTTTTTAAATGCTTCAACCACGTGATAGAACACCACCAATAAACATCAAAAAAATACACATATCTGTCAGGACACCCAGTCTTTCTTTTTTTTCTCTCTTCTTCTTTCTTTATCACTGTTGTGTCCATAAAATATATATAATCCTCGGGTTTTTTTGTCCATTAAAAGGTGATAGGTCTAAATGATTTCTTTAGCCGTTTCAATACATCATTTCAATAAATATTTCCATTTTCATCTATAATGTCGGAGAACATAAATATGATATAGATAACTAAATATATAAATATATTAAAATATATTGACCAATTCATTACATCATAGTTTGTGCATAATATCATCACTACATCACATAATATACCTAGAACTATGTGTATATGCATTCTCCAAGAAATGAATATTAATTTGAACTCTCCACTTAATTAAAAGTGACTTGTATTGATCTCCTGGAACTGCCTCCAATTCCTGTTTAAATGCAAGGTTGATCACAACCAATTCTAGAACCTACTCCATCCACCGTCATAAAAATTTAGGGACACAACAGTACCTTCCATCAGACTGGACCTAAAGTGCAAACAATGTGTAAAGTGCATATTGAATGTGCAAATCAATAGTAATATTAAAGTGCAAACGCCATAAGTGTTCTAACCATAAAAATAATTAAACATTCTAAAACGTTTTCAAAATGTGGGCCACTAGTAATTAAGTGCAAACAAAACTGAGTAAAATCCAATCTTGATTGCACCCAAGTAAAAAAGGCCGCTGCTCAGATTAATGCCTATTTACAAACGGATACAGGAATTACACTATGGGTACATAGGGGCCACTTCTAAAACATAGTATCGGTTGATCCGAACCAGATATCTATAAAAAGTTATACAGATCGTCCGTGTTGTTCAAGCCATATGGAAATTTGGTGTCTAGCTCTAAAATCATTTTGGACTCCAACTGTCTGAGGGCTTTCTCACAATCCCCTCCACGACGTAATTTGGGAATAGCAGCCGCCACAAAATATCTCAAACATCTAAGGTCATTGTTGTGTGTTTGTTTGAAGTGGCGAGCTACAGGGTAGGTGGGTCGTTATTTACTATGGCACGCAAGTGTTGCAATATCCTGACATGCACCTGCAAGTTAGTGCTACCAACATATCTTAGTCCACAGGTGCACGTCAGGATATATACCGCGAACTCAGTCCTGCATTAGAAGTTGCCCCTGATGGCTATTTCGTTTGGGCTAAACGGTGAAGAATAGTGTGTAGTATTCTTCCCAAACTTGTAAGCTCTACAAGTAGAGCAGTTTTAGCGGCTGCCAAATCTGGGCAGCATTTCCCAATCTGTGTGCGCATAGAGATGCCCTTCCTATAGGTGACAATGGGTTGGGATGGTAATCTAGCAGACAACACGCCATCTGTCAAGACAATCGGCCAGTGGCGTTTGACAATGGCACGTACTTTTCGCTTTTGTTTGCTGAAGGCAGTGATCAACCACGGGGCAGAATTGTCCTTAACTGTGGCCTCTACAGTGCTCGTGAGTAGGGATTCCCTAGATCAGTCCTTGGTTTTGTTAATGGCCGCCCTAAGAATCGTCTTGCTGTAGCCCCTTTGTCTAAATCTTTGATAAGCATCCTCAGTGCATCTATTCAAATCCTTGTTGTTATTGCATACCCTTTTAAGTCGTAAGAATTCACCGTAAGGGATATTGTCAATCATATGCTTGGGATGAGCACTGCTGGCATGTAAAGTTAAATTGCCAGCAGTGTCCTTTCTATACAGAGTGATACACAATTGCCCCTCACTTTGGTAAACCCTGACGTCCAAGAAATCAATGCTGCTCTTACTGGTATTTGAAGTAAATTTGACGTTTGCAGTATTGATATTTATCTGCTTGATTAATTCAGATGCACTTGATTCACTGCCTACAATAAAAACATCATCAATGTAACGCAACCAATACAAAACATGTTCATTAAAAATGGTGGCATACAAAACTTTGAGGACCTGCTCCTCCCACCAGCCAACATGCTAACATGAATAGCTGGGGGAAAAGCAAGCCCCCATCGCAACACCTCTCTTCTGTAAATAAATATCATTGCCAAATAAAAAATAATTATTGTGCAAACACCATGAGATCAAACTAAAAACCATCTTATTATGTTGATAAAATTCAATTGACCTAAAATCTAAAAAATTCTTGATGGCCATTAGACCTGTGGAATGTTCAATACTGGTGTACAAGGATTCAATGTCCAACGTAATTAAAAGTAAATCCTCAGACCATGTGATACCTTGTACCTTTCCTAAAAAACATCAGTTTTCTTCACATAACTAGGCAATTTCTTGACAAAATCCTGAAGAAAAAAGTCCACATATTGAGCAATGGTTTCACCTACACTATTGATGGCTTATATAATGGGCCTACCTGGAACAGGTGTAGTTTTTTTGTGGACTTTACGGATGAAATGAAGTTTTGCTAAAACTGGATGTTCTATGTTCAAGAATTTAAATTCCTCCATCGATATCACCCCTTCCCTTTTCCAGGCCATTAATTCCTTTTTCAGAGTCTGTCTTGCCGCATTGCATTTAGTATGGGAGGACTTCTCATAGCATTCTTTGTCTTGTAAGTGTCTATTGGCGTCTAAAATGTAATCTTTCTGGGGCCAGATGACCATGTTGCCCCCTTTGTCAGATTTTGTCACAATGATCTCATGTTTGCTGCTTAATGTTTTAATGTTTGGCATATTCCATTTCCTTCTTACTCTAATAACGCTTTCTATGTTTTGTGCGGTGGTACAATTTCTTGATGTCTTCAATTACTATCTCATGATAGATGTCTATTGTGTCCTTAGGCATAATGGGCATAAACTTGGATTTGGATTTGAATGGACTGATACCGGCTCCCACTTGTGTTATATTCTCGGTACGCAGCCCTTCCTGCGTGGAGCACAACTCTCCTTCCACTTCAATCCCCATACCGGCCTCCTTATTCAGATGTAGCAAGTCTTGCAATACAGTGGCGTCTGATGCCTCTAACTCAGTAGTGGGCACTCTTCCACTGTCTTCATTGTCAGTGCGGCTAGTCTGCATCTCTTTCAGACCCTCCTTAATGGCAAAACGCTTTTTTAGTTTTAACTTTCTTAAAAAGCAGAAAACGTCAGCCCTGGTTTGTGAATAATCATATATATATATATATATCAATCTTGAAGCGCCCTCAGTTTGAACGTCGGTGCTCCTCATATGGCGCGGTGTGAACTTCCTCCGGCAGGACAGCCGGTAATTTGCAAACAAGGTGACCCCTGAACCCAGGGATCAAATAAAAACGCACTCACTCGAAATCCACTATTTTTCAAGTTTCTTTTATTGCATGTCAGCAATCATCACTATGCCCAACGCGTTTCGGTTCTTCACGTGAACCTTGATCAAGTGTAGATTGTGACAACCGGGCAAGACCAGACATTATTTATTTCTACTCTCACATCTACTTCCTGTTTCTGTGGCAGCTGAGCATTCTGTTCATGGTAGTGCACAACATATTTTTTCGTGTCTTTTTAAGGTGATTTTTCTAAAATTCTATCTAATGCCTTAATAAAAGTGCCTTATATAGAAACAAGTGCTATATTTGGTGTATATATAGTGTATATAAATATAACCTACTTGCGGTCGCCAGTAGGTAGTTATAGTTAGGACCTATTTTCCATAGGATAATCGTTTTTTGTTTTCCCAATAACTTGGGCGCCCTTTGCCGACTCGTCATGAAATGTTTAAAACTAGTGGGCCGTTCCCGTCAACTCATGTCTTGAAAGTTTTGGGGTGATTCGTCAAGCGGGGGCCGAGAAAAAAAGGGGTTCCCAAAACGCGTTATCCCCATGTAAATTTCCATAGGAAACTTTAGACAAAGCTACAGCCCGAACTGCTGAACGGAATGTCACCAAATTTGGCAAAAAGGTAGGTCTTGGTTCAGAAAGAGCCCTTTTTGTTAAATGGTATAAGTCCGTTCAGTAGTTCCTGAGAAATTCAAAAAAGAAAAAATATTGATATCTGAGCACCGAGGAGGACTCCTCCCGAGCACGAGCTCAATTCTGATTAGCTGCCAATACTCCAAACCAGGAAGTGTTGGCAGCCATATTGTGACTCGGTAACCGAGTAACAAGAAATCAGAAAAAAAACATGAAAAATAAGAAAAGGGGGCACGGTAGAAACACCCTGACCCCCTAGGCCTGCTCAGGGGGTCCCACAAGGACCCCCATGGCCAAAAAAAGCATATATATATTTTTTAAAGGCAGAATTCACGTTGGTGTCGCGAATCCTTCCATGAAAATTGAAAATAATGAAGCACTGGCTCCCGCACTTTGTTTTCAAAAAGCCCCCTGGTGGGCCAGGTCCCGGGGGCAATCATTGATTTATTTGCAGGGGCCCCCACAGCCCCGAGGACCGCTAACTCTCTGGGCCTTATGAAATTGAATGTGGGGGCACACAGCCCCCCAGCAGCCCCAGGGACCGCCACCTCCTTGGGGCTTTGCTGTAAAATGCGTGGGGGGTCCAAACCCCCACGCTGCCCCGGGGACCACCACCTCAATGGGGCATTCAATATTTAAAATGAGGGAGGGCCTTGCTGGCCCCCCCAAGGCCCGGGGACTGCCACCTCTCCGGGGCTGAAATTAAATAACAAAACTGTATGGGGGCTCCTGACCCTTCCCACACTGCCACAGGGACCACCACATCCCTGGGGCATTCAATATTTAAATACGGGGGTCCATTGTAGACCCCCGGGCACCGGGGACCACCACCTCCCCAGGGCTTTGAAATGCAGGGAGGGGAGCCGTGCAGCCCCCTCCAGGAGCCCTCGATGACCCTGGGGACTGCCAGGGCCGGCTCCTGCAGTGTCCCGGGGTGCCCACCCCCGGACACCACTGTTTGCTATGGCAGGGCGGGAGCACAGCTCCCGCCCTGTCATAGCAAACTCTGCTATGCTTCCCTGAAGCGAGAGCAGGGAAACCTGCTCTCGCTTCAAGGAAGCAAAGCAGCATTGCTTTTGAGCAAGGGGAGCTGCATGTCAGCAGCTCCCTTTGCTGAAAAGCAAAGCCGGCTCCCACAGGAGGTGGGGAGCCGGTGGGACTGTGGGGGCATTGGGGCCCCCCCAGGCTCCCCAATGAAGTAGCCAGGCCCCGGGGGATGGGATCCCCGGGGCCAAAAGTGGCCCGGGTATGGGGGCCACGTGGCTCCCCCTCCCCTGTGAACAGATAAAAAAGGAAAGGCCGGCCCCGGGGATGGGATCCCCGGGGCCATAATTGGCCTGAGGAGGGGGGCCACGCGGCCCCCCTCCAAAGAATGAAATAAAAAAATTAAAATGACTGGCCATGCCCTTGGGGATGGGGTCCCCGGGGCAAAATTGGCCTCAGGAGGGGGGCCATGCAGCCCCCTTCCTGATTTCTTGTTTTTAAAAAATGAATAAAAAGGGGTCAGGCCGTAGTGGATGGGGTCCCCAGGGCCCCAAAAATGTAAAAGAAGGGGGGCCACACAGCCCCCCTTGTAAAAAAAAAATATTTTAAAAAAAAGCCGGCATCTAGCCGGAGGCCACGATCCCCTTTCTCCACCACACTGCTAACGCACCCCCTGGTGCGTCGTTAGTTGGAGAATGAATTCCCCTTGAATACTGAAGGTCCCTGGGGGCCAACTAGCCTACCAGGTACCTCCAGTTTGTGCCACAGAGCTGCACTGCAAAGAGGTGGTCTGAGGCCACGCCCCTTTTTACACTACTCTGCAACACAGCTCTGTGGCCCTTACTGGAGGTAACTGGTGGGCTAGTTGGCCCCCAGGGACCCTTAGGATTCAAGGGGACTTAATCCCCCAACTTACAATCCGCCAGAGGGTGCGTTTGCACAGTGATGCTGGGAGGGAGTGGGCCTAATATGACAAGTGTGCAAACATGCCCCCTGGTGTGTTGTAAATTGAGGGATTAATGTCCCCTTGAATCCTGAGAGTTCCTGGGGGCCAACTAGCTCACCAGGTGCCTCCAGTAAGAACAACCTCGCTGTGTTGCAGAGAGGTGGTCCGAGGCCTCGTCCCTTTTTACACCACTCTGCAAATACACTTCTTGGCGCACTGTTAGTGGGGCGATGAGGTCCTCTTGTGTCCTGAGGACCTCAGGACACAAGTGGACTTCATCCTCCGAGCAGCAGTGCACCAAGAGGCGTATCTGCAGATTGGTGTAAAAAGGGGGTGTGGCCTCGGACCACCTCTCTGCAATCCAGCTCTGTAGCACATATTGGATGTACCTGGTGGGCTAGTTGGCTCCCAGGGACCCTCAGTATTCAAGGGGAATTAATTCCCCAACTAACAGTGCGCCAGGGGGCGCGTTTGCAGAGTGGTGGAGAAAGGGGGCGTGGCCTTTGTCTACCTCTCAGCAATCCCACTGCATGGGGCTTACTGGAGGAAAGAGGTAGGCTAGTTGGCCCCTAAAGAACCCCCAGCAGTGAAGGGGACTTCAATACCCATCCATGTGCGCACCAGGGAGCGCGTTAGTAGAGTGGTGGGCAAAGGGGCATGGCCTGGTATGAGTACTTACCAATGCTACTGTGTGGGACTTACTGTAGGTAATAGGAGGGTAAGTTGGCCCCCAAGGATGTCCTTGGGGCCAACTACCCCTCTTGTTACCTCCAGTAAGTCACACACAGTGGGATTGCTAAGACGTCTTCAGAGGCCATTCCCCCCTTTCTCCACCAACCTGCAAACGCACCTCCTGACAGACTACGGGATGGGGGATGAAGTCGAATTTAGTCCTGAGGGAGTTTGGGGGCCAAGAAGCCCTCCTGGTACCTCCTGTAAGTCCTACGCAGCAGAATTCCTGAGCGCTAGTCTGAGGCCTAGAACCCTTCCTCCACCACTCTGCAAACGTGACTACTACTTAAAGAAGCATCTTTCTGCACCTCTGACTTAGAGGTAGTTTTAATCCCCCTGCTCTATTATGTACTAGGGCCTTCCAGAGGAGGTCATGCTAATCACAAGGGTACCCCAGCGCATAGTGTTCCCTAATGTATGTAGGTGTTTTCACTGTATTCTAAGTGCCTTTTAGCATAGCACTGGCTCTAGGTCAGTTACCAACTGTATTCATCAGCAAAAAGTTGGTGGCACAGGATGATTTTGCAACAAGGCCTCTTTCTGCTCCTCTGTTGGATCTTTCTGTACATGTCTTGCTTCTTCCTGCACTTTTCTATGTCTTTCTGGACTTCTGTTGCCTCTTTCTGCATTTCTTTTGCTTCTTTCTGTGCGTTTGTTCCTCTTTCTTCACATGTCTCTGTAGGCATAGTTAGAAATTAGCATTTAAAAAACCTTTGACATTCACTGAAAAAACCATAGGTTTCAAGGACGTTATAGTTAGTTGGACATTTCACTCATACAAAACCAGAGAAATGTGGCCATTATAGTTAGTTCAGCTAACTATAACTCGCGCCCCCGCAATGCACTGCTGATGACGTCACATATTACATCATTCATGACTTGGTCAGTGACATCACTGATGACATCACTGATGACATCTCAAACAACATCACTGATGACATCATCCGTGTGAAAATCTGATGCACCTCCTCACACCCTAATATAACCTTTGATACACCCACTCTAAAATACAGACTACCATTTTCGAAACCATAGACACACCAATACCAGTTACTACATACGCACTGACTGATTCCTAGATCTACACACACATCCACTCCTTCACCCATAAAGTCACTCCTACATGCAGTCACTCATCAATACAACACTATCATATGCACTCATACACCTATACAGACACTCACACACCGCCACACATCCAGAGTTACTCACACACATAGTCGGTCATGCAAAGAATCAATCACACTTCCATTTACTCACCTATATAGTTATACACACACCTCCTCACTTATTCATACAGATACTAGGAGTCAAGGCCGCTCTTATCATGTTAGATCTCTCAGCAGCATTTGACACGGTCCACCATGATTTGTTGATGGACCGGCTGCAGGAGATCGGAGTTCAGGGTTCTGCATGGAGACTCCTGAAATCCTTTCTTACAAAACGGAGTCAGTCAGTGTCTTTAGGGGAATTTTCATCCGAGTCCTTTTCTCTACCTTGTGGGGTCCCACAGGGGTCTTCTCTAAGCCTGACTTTGTTTAATGTATATGTGTCCTCCCTGGCACCGCTCATTTAGTCTTTTGGGTTCAGTTTGACCTTTTATGCCGACGACACTCAAATTGTGGTCTCACTACAAACAGATGAGTGGCGAAGTACGGCGATTCAATTTAGGGACTGTATGAGCTCCGTAGGGAACTGGATGGCCAGAAACTGCCTTAAATTGAACTCCATTAAGACGGAGGTGGTATGTTTTGACAATGCCCCTACGTTTTGGACCCCTGATTGGTGGCCTGACACCTTGGGTCCTCTTCCCCCACACGACAAGAAGGTACAAAACTTAGGAGTGTGGGTGGATCACAAGCTCAGTTTTAGTGACCAAGTAAATTCAGTGTCTTCTGCCACGTCTTTTGCTCTAAGGTCCTGTAAGAAAATTCTCCCGCTCCTATCAAACAGTCGTTACAGCACTTACTATGTCTAGGCTGGATTATTGTAACAGCCTGTATCTCAATATCCAGGAGGGATTAATGAATAGATTGCAACTTCTGCAGAATGCCGCCGCTAGGTTGGTATCAGGAATCCCTAAATATGCTTCAATCTCTAAGGAGATACGGAGGCTTCATTGGCTGCAGTTAGAAAGCGTACCCAGTTAAAGGCCTTTTGTTTGGTCTACAAGGCGATTCATGGAACAGGCTCAGCTTATTTAAAAGAGCGGTTATTTTGGTATATTCCTCCTAGATTGCTGCGGTCATCTGCAGCTAAACAGGTTTATGTGCCTTTGGTAAAAAAAGCCTCCTGAGGTGGTAGAAGCTTTGTAGTGAATGCAGCCAAAGCCTGGAACAATCTTCCATTACACCTCAGAGGGTTGACCAATCTGTTGGCTTTTCGCAAAGCCTTAAAAACTTGGTTGTTTACAGAATAATTCTCTTTGATGCTGAGCTTTGGGTAGATTTCACACAGCGCCAGGACACCCTCGGGTAACAGGAGCGCTTAATAAATGTTATAAATAAATAAATAAATAAATGCTAACTAACTAACTTATTCTCTTATACAATCACTGATACAAGTACACACTCATCCATAGAGCCACTCTCACAATCGCTGACTCTCATGTATAGTCATTTATATACTCCAACTCTTACATATGCTGCCTTTTACATATGCAGTTACTTGGACATGTACCACTGAGACATCCATTCACTCACCAGCACACACTCACCCACCCATACAGCTGTTTCCACATGCACTCTTTAACCCATACACCCAGTGAATCAACTACTCACACATCTATGCACAGAGTCACACACCTCCCACCCACCCACACAGACACTCAGGCACCCATACAAATACTCAGGCAACCAATTAATAACCCATAGATACACTCATGTACCAACACATGCAGCAGCTTACACAACAACAGACAGACTGATACAGACATTCACACAGTTTAGTCACTAACCCACGTATTCACTAAGACACATTTAATCACTCACTTATACAGTCAGTCACACACCTACTAAATCCTCCATCCAGACACTTATACACCCACTCAATCTTCAATACACCTTGGCACATATATATATATTAGGGGTGGGTGGAATTTGCGACATTGCCTTTCGCAAAATTTCGCGAATCGGCAAAAAATCTCAGCGAACACGCGAAAGTTCGCATGCTCGTGGAGATTTTGGGCTGATTAATGCGTTACTGAATTTGAGCTTCAACTCGGGCACGCCTTATTTATATCTGTAAGTGCTTCCTGTTGAGGTTTAATGACAGGAGCATCGTGCCAGAATGAATCCTGCCCTGCATATTTCCGTTCTGCCACGGATCGCTGAAGTTTCGACATTTTCGCGATCCGCGCGGAACGCGAAAATGCCAAAATTTCGCAAGTTCCACGAGCGGAACGGAATTTGTCGCCCACCTTTAATATAAATATATATATATAAAACATATTTAAACTTTACAGAAACACACCATCATGGGATGATGTCATCAGTGATGTCATTTAAGATGCCATCAGTGATGTAATCAGTGAAGTCACTGACCATATCATGAATGATGTAATATGTGACAGCATCAGCAGTGCATTGCGGGGGCGTGGGTTATAGTTAGCTGAACTAACTATAACAGCCAAATCTCTCTGGTTTTATACAAGTGAAATGTCCAACCAACTATAGCGTCCCTGAAACCTGTGGTTTTTTCAGTGAAATATATATATATATATATATATATATATATATTACCTACTGGCGGTCGCCAGTAGGTAGTTATAGTTAGGACCCCTTTTCCATAGGAAATCCGCAACATTCTATTTTGAATAACTTTGGCGCCGGTCGATGAATCCTCGCGAATTTCTCAAAATAGGTGGGGCGCTACGCTCCGCTCCTACCCTGAAAGTCTCGCGGGGATTCGTCAAGCGGGGGCTGAGATAAAAGGGGGTCCCAAAACGCGTTTTTCCCATGCATTTTTCCATAGGACCTTTAGACAGGGCTACAGCCCGAACGGCTGAACAGAATTACTAGAAATTTGGTAGAGAGGTAGTCCCTAGGTCAAGGAAGTGCCTTTTGTAGGTTTGGTGTAAATCTGTTCAGTAGATTCTGAGAAAATAGCCTTTAAATCAATATATATATCTGAGCCAGCGTACGGTACGCGTACCGTAAGCTTACCGTACGCGTACGGTGGCGTGCGCGAGCGCGATTCTGATTGGCTGTTAGATCTTAGTAAACATTCGAATCGGCCGAAACCAGGAAGCGGCGGCCGCCATTTTGTGTGTTTCACTCAGAAAAAAAAAGAGTGAAAACAAGAAAAGGGGGCAAGGAGGAGAGTTACAGACCCCCTTACATTTGTGAGGGGGTCAAAGAAGGACTGTAAAGTTCAAAGAAAACATTTATTGATTTTTAAAAAAATCACGGGGTACGCGTACGGTAAGCTTACGGTAAGCGTACGGAAGAAAAAATAAATTAAAAAAGAAATGAAATGCAGATTTAAGAGTTTAGATATTAGGGAGCTCTAAAAAGAGCCGTTGTGTTTATGAAGTCATTTTTTTAGTGGTACCTACAAGTAAGTACCGATGCAGAGTCTAAGGTTCAAGAGGAAGACTCTGTTCCCTTCATCATTGAAGTGCACACCATCTCCTCTATAAATGTCTTGCATGTCATAACGCAAGTTGTTGTGGTAAATGGCACCCATACCATAGTCACGGAGGAAAGCAGAAACAGATTTGTTGACGTGCTTTCTTGCTTTGTCAATCTGCGGACAGAAATGATTGGACCAGTTCCATTTTTGCCTTTGGCATATGTTGGAAAACACAAAGGCAGTTTTAGGGAAAAGTGAAAACAGTTGTGCAAAGGTGTCCTTCATAAGCATTTCCAGACCTACCCCAGTCAAAGTGCCTAGGTCATTGCCACCACAGTGCACTATTATGAGGTCAGGGTGTTGGATTTGCATGAAGGATTTCAACAATGGCATCAATTGGTGCCACTTTAACCCTCTCTGACCAATCCATTTAATGTCTACATTTGGCAAAGCAAGGTCTCTCACCATACCTGTTTTCTCTGCAAACTTTTCACTCCAGAAGACATAGCTGTGCCCTACAATCCACACTGTGAACATCTTCAAAGGAGAACTGGATGCACTCAGGAGGTGTCTTTCAGTAGAATGGCAATATGAAAAGAAAGACAGTTTGGAAATGGAGGCATACATATTTTTTTCAAAACAAAAAGAACTGATTGGCTGTTTCATACCATTCTAGAATAAAAACTAGGCTGTATGTGTAAATTAATAGAAGCATGTTTTGTATTGGTACAAAAAAATGTGTTACCAAAGAACAGTACTATGGATTTGCTGTTAGGTTTGAAAAGTCAAGCACTCTTGCTCTGTGGAATTGAAACATTGTGTGGCGAACTTCTGACCTAACTCCACACAGCAGTGTTCCATGAGCTGTTGCTATGGTAGCAGGCAGAAGTCAAGTTGGGGGAAGGGTACTAGGCAGGAGTCAAGTTGGGGGCAGGGTACTTTTGGAAAAGGGTTGGTTTTCAACCAATAGAAATGTGTGATTACATTTGAAAAAAAGGGGGAAGCACTGATATTTGAAACTTACATGTATATGTGTGGAAAAATAGAGGGAAAGTTTGCCATTATCTGGTTCTGCTGAGAGGAGAGAGGTGTACAGCTCTGAGATCCTGGCTCTGCTAATCTGCTGTTTGAGTGCCACATTTCTTTCACAACTAACTAATTTTAAAGGTGAGGTTAGAGTTTGAGAGGAGATGTATATGGTAAATTAAGAAATGAATAATGGAAATGGAAATCCTTTTGTTGAAGTTGCGTTTATCATTTTCTGTTTTGGGAGAAATTTAAATGTGAGGAACATGTAAAATAATATGGACTATGTTTTCACGATAAATTAAGGTGTACTGGAAAAAAAAGAATAGTTTAAGGGTTTGAGGTTGGACTCAGTAATGCAAATACATTCAGCATCACTAAGGCTGGTTGCCCTTGCTGGAATGTAGGCAGCCACCCAGGTTACACATGGTGGTGGTCTGAAAAAGCAGTTTGGACATGTGCATTTAAAAAAATCAAAAAAGTGGATTCATAATGTGTCAGTCTGTAAAAGTGATTTTCACTTGCCAAAAAAAAAGAGCAGTAAGTGTGCTTTCAAATTGGCAAAGAAATTTCGTTTTGGGACTAATGTGAAAACATGACTCTGTGTGGAAATAGGAATTACAGGCAGAGATTTATTGCGTTTTTCTCTGGTGATTTCACAGTTGCATTAGTAGGAAAAAGGGGGAGCGATTTTTTGGGGGAAGAAGCAGACTCTTAGCACACACCCAGCTGCTTGCCATGTATAATCATGCACAGTATTTACAAGCGAGTGGGGTTTTCAGGTTTCAGTCTGTAATGCAAATACATTCAGCATCACTAAGGCTGGTTGCCCTTGCTGGAATGTAGGCAGCCACCCAGGTTACACATGGTGGTGGTTTGAAAAAGCAGTTTGGACATGGGCTTTTTAAAAAAACTGAAAAGTGGTTTCATAATGTGTCAGTCTGTAAAAGTGATTTTAACTTGCCAAAAAAAAAGAGCAGTAAGTGTGCATTCAAATTGGCAAAGAAATTTCGTTTTGGGACTAATGTGAAAACATGACTCTGTGTGGAAATAGGAATTACAGGCAGAGATTTATTGCGTTTTGCTCTGGTGATTTCACAGTTGCATTAGTGGGAAAAAGGGGGAGCGATTTTTTGGTGCAGAAGCAGACTCTTAGCACACACCCAGCTGCTTGCCATGTATAATCATGCACAGTATTTACAAGCGAGTGGGGTTTTCAGGTTTCAGTCTGTAATGCAAATACAGTCAGCATCACTAAGGCTGGTTGCCCTTGCTGGAATGTAGGCAGCCACCCAGGTTACACATGGTGGTGGTCTGAAAAAGCAGTTTGGACATGTGCATTTAAAAAAATCAAAAAAGTGGATTCATAATGTGTCAGTCTGTAAAAGTGATTTTCACTTGCCAAAAAAAAAGAGCAGTAAGTGTGCTTTCAAATTGGCAAAGAAATTTCGTTTTGGGACTAATGTGAAAACATGACTCTGTGTGGAAATAGGAATTACAGGCAGAGATTTATTGCGTTTTTCTCTGGTAATTTCACAGTTGCATTAGTAGGAAAAAGGGGGAGCGATTTTTTGGGGGAAGAAGCAGACTCTTAGCACACACCCAGCTGCTTGCCATGTATAATCATGCACAGTATTTACAAGCGAGTGGGGTTTTCAGGTTTCAGTCTGTAATGCAAATACATTCAGCATCACTAAGGCTGGTTGCCCTTGCTGGAATGTAGGCAGCCACCCAGGTTACACATGGTGGTGGTTTGAAAAAGCAGTTTGGACATGGGCTTTTTAAAAAAACTGAAAAGTGGTTTCATAATGTGTCAGTCTGTAAAAGTGATTTTAACTTGCCAAAAAAAAAGAGCAGTAAGTGTGCATTCAAATTGGCAAAGAAATTTCGTTTTGGGACTAATGTGAAAACATGACTCTGTGTGGAAATAGGAATTACAGGCAGAGATTTATTGCGTTTTGCTCTGGTGATTTCACAGTTGCATTAGTGGGAAAAAGGGGGAGCGATTTTTTGGTGCAGAAGCAGACTCTTAGCACACACCCAGCTGCTTGCCATGTATAATCATGCACAGTATTTACAAGCGAGTGGGGTTTTCAGGTTTCAGTCTGTAATGCAAATACATTCAGCATCACTAAGGCTGGTTGCCCTTGCTGGAATGTAGGCAGCCACCCAGGTTACACATGGTGGTGGTCTGAAAAAGCAGTTTGGACATGTGCATTTAAAAAAATCAAAAAAGTGGATTCATAATGTGTCAGTCTGTAAAAGTGATTTTCACTTGCCAAAAAAAAAGAGCAGTAAGTGTGCTTTCAAATTGGCAAAGAAATTTCGTTTTGGGACTAATGTGAAAACATGACTCTGTGTAGAAATAGGAATTACAGGCAGAGATTTATTGCGTTTTTCTCTGGTGATTTCACAGTTGCATTAGTAGGAAAAAGGGGGAGCGATTTTTTGGGGGAAGAAGCAGACTCTTAGCACACACCCAGCTGCTTGCCATGTATAATCATGCACAGTATTTACAAGCGAGTGGGGTTTTCAGGTTTCAGTCTGTAATGCAAATACATTCAGCATCACTAAGGCTGGTTGCCCTTGCTGGAATGTAGGCAGCCACCCAGGTTACACATGGTGGTGGTCTGAAAAAGCAGTTTGGACATGGGCTTTTTAAAAAAACTGAAAAGTGGTTTCATAATGTGTCAGTCTGTAAAAGTGATTTTAACTTGCCAAAAAAAAAGAGCAGTAAGTGTGCATTCAAATTGGCAAAGAAATTTCGTTTTGGGACTAATGTGAAAACATGACTCTGTGTGGAAATAGGAATTACAGACAGAGATTTAATGCGTTTTGCTCTGGTGATTTCACAGTTGCATTAGTAGGAAAAAGGGGGAGCGATTTTTTGGGGGAAGAAGCAGACTCTTAGCACACACCCAGCTGCTTGCCATGTATAATCATGCACAGTATTTACAAGCGAGTGGGGTTTTCAGGTTTCAGTCTGTAATGCAAATACATTCAGCATCACTAAGGCTGGTTGCCCTTGAAGGAGTGTAGGCAGTCACTGAGGATACACATGGCGGTGGTCTGAAAAAGCAGTCTGGTCATGGGCTTTTTAAAAAAACTGAAAAGTGGTTTCATAATGTGTTAGTCTGTAAAAGTGATTTTAACTTGCGAAAAAAAAAGAGCAGTAAGTGTGCATTCAAATTGGCAAAGAAATTTCGTTTTGGGACTAATGTGAAAACATGACTCTGTGTGGAAATAGGAATTACAGGCAGAGATTTATTGCGTTTTGCTCTGGTGATTTCACAGTTGCATTAGTAGGAAAAAGGGGGAGCGATTTTTTGGGGGAAGAAGCAGACTCTTAGCACACACCCAGCTCCTTTCCATGTATAATCATGCACAGTATTTAGAAGCGAGTGGGGTTTTCAGGTTTCAGTCTGTAATGCAAATACATTCAGCATCACTAAGGCTGGTTGCCCTTGCTGGAGTGTAGGTAGTCACCGAGGATACACATGGTGGTGGTCTGAAAAAGCAGTCTGGACATGGGCTTTTTAAAAAAACTGAAAAGTGGTTTCATAATGTGTCAGTCTGTAAAAGTGATTTTCACTTGCCAAAAAAAAAGAGTAGTAAGTGTGCATTCAAATTGGCAAAGAAATTTCGTTTTGGGACTAATGTGAAAACATGACTCTGTGTGCAAATAGGAATTACAGGCAGAGATTTATTGCGTTTTGCTCTGGTGATTTCACAGTTGCATTAGTAGGAAAAAGGGGGAGCGATTTTTTGGAGGAAGAAGCAGACTCTTAGCACACACCCAGCTCCTTTCCATGTATAATCATGCACAGTATTTAGAAGCGAGTGGGGTTTTGAGGTTTCAGTCTGTAATGCAAATACATTCAGCATCACTAAGGCTGGTTGCCCTTGCTGGAGTGTAGCAGTCTGGACATGGGCTTTTTAAAAAATCTGAAAAGTGGTTTCATAATGTGTCAGTCTGTAAAAGTGATTTTCACTTGCCAAAAAAAAAGAGCAGTAAGTGTGCATTCAAATTGGCAAAGAAATTTCGTTTTGTGACTATTGTGAAAAGAAATGTAGTAATATATTTAAATAAAATAAAGGAATTTTTTTTTTAGTTTTTTTCAGGTATTGCTGAAGAGCAGTGAACAAATTTTAAGATGCCTACAAAATCCAGAGTTCAAAAAACGCTAAAAAAAAACCTATATTTGAAGACAACTAGAGGACCAAAGTTAGTAGAAGATGCTGATGTTGGGAAAAAGAAAAAATCTTCTGGTAAGCACAAAAAACAATTTCTTAAAAATATATTCAAAAGAATGAAAAATGTACAAAATGTCTGTACTCGAAAGGATGTTTTTAAAAAAAAAGGAGAGGAAAAAATTGACAATTTAGTTAATGCAAATATACCTTCAGCAACTGAAAAGATTTATATAAATAGAAAAACAGCGTTTAAAGAGATACGTAGAAAAATGTTTCAGAGAAGAGTTATGTCTAATTTGATGAAGGATGTGAAGAAATATAAGAAAAAGACAAAGTTTTATAAAAGAAAAAAAGAAATAGAAGCCATTGCAGCAAAGGCATTAGAATTAAAAAGGAAACTATTCATATTAATTTTGAATAGGATGCGTACATTAGACAAAATGGTTAATGTACTGAAATCACATAGCAAAAGGAAAAGAGTAGTGAACAGAACAAACTTTTGTAAAGTGTTTTTAGGCAAGTGGATGCATAGTTCAAGTAGTGAACCTTATTTTAATGAAGAAAGCTATTTTCAAAGTAATAGTTTGCTGCATGCAGTTGACACCAGAGGTCGTTCATACGAAGTAAAAAATGGTTGCATAATGGAGAAGGAGATAATGGTTCCAAGAGATGAGGTACAAGTGATGGCAGATGAGGCAATGCGGAGACGTCCTAAAGCCCCAGTGTACACTTGGAATTGTAGTAGTATTTGCACTGTGCGTCAGGAATCTATTGACAAATTTCGAGAGTTTCTAAGAGAATATAGTAAAAAAAGTATAAAACAGAAGATTAAGGTGCTGCAAAGTCTGGATCCATGCAGAGTGAGAGAGAATACTGGTTTGCAGGGTCATTCTCTCGCTTGTCTATCTAGAAAAGTGTGCAATAGTGTTTTCCATCATTTTAGGATGCTGGCTGTTCATCATACTGAAATGAGAAAGTTTGTGAGACGGTTGTATTTTGCTAAAAGTCCAGCAATAAAGTTAAATGAATTGAATAGGTCTCTGTTCCGAGGAACGGTATCAGATGTAGAGAAGGTTGTTGATGAAATTCAGTTTTGTTACTTTGGTCCTGAACAAAACAGTGCAGAGAAGGACACACTAAATGAGGAAGAAGTGGAAGAGAATGTACAACCATTTGTAAGTAAGACATTTAATGATCACATAACAAAATTTGAAAAAATCTCTAATGAAAGACCAAATATTACTTGTATTTGTTGCCGCAGAACTCATTATAGAAAACAAACCAGGTATGTTGATCTGTACAGAAAGAGTGAAAATGAAGATAATTAGAAGTGGAAGGATTTTGCCACATATATATTTCTTGAAAATTGTTTTGAATTGGGTGAAGTTCAGCGTATTTGTAAATACTGTTACAACAAGTTAGAAGAAAATAGAATGCCGACCAGAGCTGTACATAATAATTTAGAATTGGATGCTATTCCTGCTGAACTTTCTGAATTAAATACTTATGAGTCTATACTTATTCAATGTGTTCATCCGTTCCAGACCATAGTACGTATGGAGCCCAAAACTGGTAAATTACCTCCTTCTGATTTACTGAGAGGTTTAAAAGGTAGAGTGGTGTATTTGCCCTTGGATTTGAAAAAAAATATGGAAACTATTGATGCGGATACTTTGGAAACTGAACCATTAGTTATTCTGGTTAATGGTGTACCTACAAAGAATAAGAAGATTTGGCAGGAGCTGGTAGATGTACGGAAAGTACAAAGAGCAAATTTGTATTTGAAAAGGAATAACAAATGGTATGAATCAATTTATATAGAAGAAGAAGAAGAAGAAGATTTACAAGAAGACACAGAAACACCAACTGGACAAATTGAAAAAGTGGACAAGTCAAAGGAAGAAGAAATTTATGAACATTTTAGCATACATCCTCTTCATTCAAAAGAAGTTATGGGAGACAATATTGATCTCTTTCAGATGAAGAAAGCAAAAGGGACTCCCGTGAGTGTATGGGAGGAGAGCTTGGAAGCTCGATGTTTTCCCCAGCTGTTTCCTAAAGGAAAAGGAGGACGATACGATGAACGTCCGAAACAGATTCCAGCTTCTGAGTATCGGACTACAAGACTATATGCTGAAGATCCCAGATTTCGACAAAGTATTCCTTATTTGTTCCATCTTTTATTTGAAAGCGACTTGTCTGCACTGTCTTATGCAGTAAATCACATTTTAAAAAGTGGAGTACATTTACAAAATGTGTCTGCTAAGGATTTTATGGAGAAAGTGCAGCACCGAGATGATCATTTGGAAACACAACTGATCAATCTGATGGCTTGTCAGCGTGGGACAAATGAATATTGGTACCGACGCCATGGTGAATTAAAATGCATGTTACGGAATTTAGGAACTCCAACATGGTTCCTTACCCTAAGCTGTGCCGAGTACGCTTGGGATGATTTACTGGATTTTCTACGAGAGGCAAATTCAAACATTAAAAACATCGAATACAAGACAGCAGGAGAACTGTGCTCATTGGATCCGGTTAATGTTTGCAGATATTTCAATCATAGATTTGAGGCTATGATGTCCTTCATCTGCAATAAAAAAAATCCACCTCTTGGAGAAGTAGTGGATTTCTTTTGGAGAAAAGAGTACCAGGCAAGAGGTGCTCCTCATATTCATATGCTGTTGTGGATCAAGGATGCCCCAAAGTTTGGAACAGATACTGATGAAGCAGTGTTATCTTACATTGAAGAATATGCAACATGTGCTATACCAAAAAGCACAGAAGAGAAAAAGTTAAAGGAGCAAGTTTTACGTTTCCAAAGTCATCGGTGTGAAAAATACTATCGACGGAAATACAAGAGCAAAGAAAAATACTACACTAAATGTCGATTTGGATTTCCTAGACCTGTTCTTTCAAATGGAAGAGTTAACAGTTTTATGTCAGCTGTGAGACATACTATCACAAGAAAATCACCTAAGAATACCTACAACCTTAAAAGAAAAGAAGAATCAAAAAATATAAATGACTACAACCCAGTCATTTTATCCATGTGGAACGCTAACATGGATATACAGTATGTAGCTGACAATTCCATTGCTGTTGCTCGATATGTAACGTCTTACATTACGAAATCAGAAAAAACAGAATTGAAGGAAATGTGGGAAGAGATTTCTCACGAGAAGACTGTCAGTAAGAAGCTGTACAGTTTCAGTTTGAAGATGTTATCGCATCGAGAAATTGGATCCTACGAATGTTCAGATAGGTTATCTTCTGCAAGTCTCTACTCGAAGTCAAGAAGAATAATTTGGGCAAGTTTAGGCCTTGCAGCAATGAGAAATCGGGTACTGAAATCTGTAGGAGAAATTGAATATTTGGCCGAGAATGACCCAGAAAGTACAGATATTTTGAAATCAAACATGTTGGACACTTATTATCCCAAGAGAAGTCAACATCTGGAGAACATGTGTCTCTATGAAGTGCTGCAGAACTACATTTATTCACGGAAAGCCGCAGAAGACATCAACAATGGAAAATATAAAGTCGTTGGTGAAGAAGGATGTTTGGTGAAGCAAACAAAAGGAAGTTTGATAAATCACAGGAGCGGCTCCAACAACAGAAGGAAAATCGGCAGCTGGAGAGATTACCTTAGCAACAATATATGACCTTATAATGACGCACAGGGCAGAGACTCAGGCTGGTCTAACCCGTACCCAGAATGCCTGTAAGCGCTTACAGAATGCTGTGAGAAGAGTTGCCAGATCTTGTTCAGATATGGGCATAAGGATGAACGAGGCGGAGACTAGGATCTCTACGGTGGAGGACGAGCTAGGGGCTCAAAAGAAAATAGTGGAATCCTTTAAAGAAGATAGGGGTGATGTCCAATTGAAACTTATTGATTTGGAAAATAGACTTAGACGCAATAACCTGAGAATATTAGGTGTGCCGGAGAAGAAAGAGGGATTGGATCCGTTGGAATTTGTGATTGAACTGCTAACAGAAGCCTTTCCAGACCTTGGACATTGGGAGTGGCGGAAGGAAGTTCAAAGGGCTCATAGATTCCCTTTTGTGCAGAAGAAAGTACAAAACATAGACTACCCTAGGGCTATCTTGATTTCCTTGAATAACTTTCGTGCAAGAGAAGAACTGTACGATCTGGCACGACCGAATAAACGGAGAAAGGCTAAAGGGTGTGAATTCTTTGTTCGGCCAGATTTTTGCCAGCCTACCGTAGAACTTCGTTGGAGGCTTAGACAGCTTATCCCGTTGTTTCAGTCCAAGGGTTGTCAGGTGTTTCTGCAAAATCCGGCTAAACTGAAGGTGGTCAGGGGTGGCCACAGTCAGTTTTTCACATCTGAAGTCAAGGCGAAAGAGTATCTTCAGTCTATTTAAGTATCTTTTTTTTTTTATACTGGCTGCATTTTGTTTATGAATCAATAATGTATGAGTAGGCCGATACATGGACATTAATTGACATTAATTGACTTTAGTCTGCCTCTTCTGGTTTTCTGTTTTTTTTTTGGGGGTCAATATATTTCAGCATATCTCAAAATCTGGTTTTTATCTGTTTTTTTTTTTGATATGCTGATTGCAGTGGTAACCCGCAGAGGAGGAAGTTGGGCATCAAGCTTATCATCATTAGGGAATATGTTTTCCCGATGCCTCATGAGGAGGGTAAGGGGAGGAAGGGGAGGGAGGGGTTTAGGGTTGCTGGGAGGGTTAGGGTCAGGGGGGGGTTGGTGGTGGAAAGGGGTGTAAAAGATTCTGCGAGGAGGAAAGATTCTATGTTTAAGGTTAATTTGGTCTATGATAAGAAAGGAGGCATACAGAACAGGCAGGATTTAGTTGCCGGACCACAGCAATTATATTGTGATATATTTATTTTTTTGATAAGAATTATGCAGCTTACGAAAGTAGTATATAAAAATGGCTTTGGTGATATAATTTGGGAATGTTAAGGATTCTAGATGAGGAAATTAATATGTTGTACACTAAATATCTGTGGGCTGAACAATTTTAGGAAAAGACGGGTGTTGGCCAGGATTATAGGTTCCTGTTCCTGGGATTTGTTATTTCTACAGGAAACTCATATAGCGTGGTCCAATAGGGCTTGGCTGGGCACGCTTGGGCTTGATCTAGTAGCTTGTACATCCCAATCTGTTAATATAAATGGAGTGGCAATATTGGCTAAGAAAGGGTTGATGGAGGTAAGGAAGCAAAAGGTAGATAGGCTGGGACGATGGGTTATGATCGAGGTGGCTATATCTCACCAAGTTATTACACTTTGTTCAATATATGGGCCAAATTTGGATGCCCCTGAGATTTTCCGGGAGATTAGTTCAGAACTTTCACTGTATCCACAGCCTATGATAGTATGTGGCGACTTAAATATTCACCTCCCGTCTGGTTTTAATTTGAGATCACCCGAAATTTATATGGGAAGGAAGCCGAGAGGGTTTAGAGGTCTGCAGGCGTTTGTTTATGATCAAGGGCTTTATGATGCCTGGGTTGAGCTTAATCCTGGCCAAGATGGGTATACATTTTTTTCTGCTCCGCACCGAAAGATGGCACGATTGGATTATTTTTTGGTTTCTGATATTATTTTATCAAAGTCATCTATAAGGATTTTACCTAAAATAATATCGGATCATAACCCGGTGATATTAGAATTTGAGTGTACTGGCTTAATGTCTACGACAAGGAAATGGACATTTGACAGAAGGCTTCTTCTTAATGAAGATTATTGTAGCTGGATGAAGAAATGGATTCTTGAATTTCTTCAGATGAATATAGGTTCTGCAAGGGCTGATGTTGTCTGGGATACACTGAAGGCGGGGGTGAGAGGGGAGACACTAAGGTTTGCAGCAAGGAAACGTAAAAATGATCGTTTGGAGTTTTTAAAGGTCTTGGTGGTTCTAGCCCAGGTGGAGCAGAGATTGGTTCAAGAAATAAAAGTTGGGGGCAGGATTATTGAGGTACAGGCGGAAGTTGCAGCTACTCGGGCGAAAATATATCAGGAATTTGCGGATGTGGCGGCAGCAAACTATCAGGTACATAGGAATCAGTGTTATGAATATGGAGAGAGGGTTGGGAGAGTTCTCGCTAATAGACTACGTCAAAGAGAGGCCTGTTCTAGGATAGTTAAAATTAAAGATATGGATGGAAAACTTGTAGAGACACCATTTCTGGTTCAGGGTGCCTTTAAAAAATACTACGAAACATTATATATGGCTGAACCAGTCTTGACCCCGGAGAGCTATCTCCAAAAAATGTCCTGTGTAGGTTTAGATGATATGGATAAGGATTGGTTGTCAGACTCCCTTTCGTGGGAGGAGATAAAAACAGCAATGCTTTCACTATCTCCAGGGAAGGCGATGGGACCAGATATGATTCCTTTGGAGTTTTATGTTAAGTTTAGAGAGCCTTTAGAGGAGATAATGATGCTAGTGTTTCAAGGAGCGTTTGAAGGGGTACCTCCAGCATCCTGGTCTCAGACAGTAATTGTGGTTTTTCCAAAAAAGGGAAAGGACCCTCTCGATCTATCCTCGTACCGACCAATATCTTTAATTAATGCGGATAATAAAATTTATTCAAAATGTCTAGCTAAAAGACTGGGGGTAGTCATCCCTCCATTAGTTTCATTACGTCAGCATGGATTTATTGCAGGGAGGGGGACCACGGACCATGTTAGACGGGTTATCTCTGTATTTGATTGGGCACAGGCAATGAGTCTACCTGTTGGTGTTGCCTTTTTGGATGCTGAAAAAGCATTTGATAGGGTGTCTTGGGAGTTTCTTTGGGCAGTGATGAGGTGGAAATCGTTTCCGGATGGTTTTATACGGGCGATATGCTCAATGTATCGGGCTCCAGGGGCAACAATACGGCTGATTGGAGAGGAGTCACAGAGATTTTCGATAAACAGAGGCACCCGACAGGGTTGTCCCTGTTCTCCACTTCTATTTGCTTTGTTTATTGACCCTCTCATATGTAGTCTGGAGGCGGACCCCGAAATTAGACCAGTAACAGCGCATTCATACTCTGTTAAGGTCCTGGCATATGCTGATGATCTGGCTGTTTTGTCCAGTGATATGAATAAGGCACTGCAAAGAATTGAGGTCATAACAAAAATGTTTGGGGCAGTGTCTGGTTACAAGTTAAATCTGGGGAAAACCCAGGTGCTACATACAGAAGTCGGACTAGTATCTGGAATGGAGGTAGTCACGGAGGCTAGCTATTTAGGTATAATTATCTCACCTCAAATTCAAACTATCCCTGAAAGAAATGTGGAGCCGTTGATCGCGTCCGTTAGTAAAACGCTGGAACGGTTAGACCGGCTCCATTTGTCATTGTATGGAAGAGGTAATGTCCTAAAAATGTCTATTTTCCCAAAATTTCTCTACCTCTTCCGGGCTATTCCAATCCTTTTTTCCAGATTGCTGTTTACTAAAATAGAACGAATGTGCACACGTTTTTTATGGGGATACCATCGATCAAGAAGAGCAATGAAATTCCTCTATCTCCCAACGGAACGAGGTGGTTTGGCTCTCCCAAATTTTTATTTGTATTATTGCGCAACATTACTTCAATTTATGGGTGTGGTGGTGTGTGGCCCGATAGCAGTCCTGGATGTTGCTTTTTCTCCTTCAATATATGAATGGTGTCTTGGTGATTCAGCACAAGGCTTATTGTTGAAAATTTTGGAGCCAAGCTATTACAAAAAAACTAGGTTTAAAATAATTCAGGCAGCTTATTTAGTCTGGAAGGGGTTACGTAAGCAGCTGCATATTCCGAGTATCTTACGGGAAACACCATTAGATGCTATGGGTATTTTACCTGGGATATTTCATGACGCGGTCATGCGGAGGTGGGCCCGTTATGGTGTTAAAAGAATTGGGGATCTGTTAGTGCAGGGAGAGATGAGTTCGTTTGCAGCTTTACAGGGCAGGTTTAATGTTAGAAATGCTGATTTTTTTAAATATTTGCAGCTGAGAAGTTTTCTTCAGGGTGCAATTACGGGGGGTAGATGTCAGATACGACAGATTTGTATTTTGGAGTTAATGCAACAGAATTCCAAAATACGTCAGATTTATACGGAGCTTATGGGTATGCAACGGGATGATATGGCTAGGCAGGAAGCAATATGGAAGGAGAAACTATCAGTTAGTAATTTAGACCTAAAGTTGGTCACCCAAATTGCTGGTTCTATTTTGCTGTCTGGTGGTCTTAAGAGCCAGTCATATATGGCTCTGTTTAATTTGTATTATACTCCTGCAAAGATATCGAAATGGAAGTGTGGGAGGGGTGATAAATGTGCAAGATGTGATCTCCATGCTGCAGATTCAATTCATATGTTTTTTTCCTGCCCGGCCCTTCAGCCTCTGTTATTAGAGATAGAGGAGTTTATGAGTCAATATCTGGGGGTACAGATAACTATTACAGCGAGTCTGGTATTGTTTGGAGTTGAATTTGAATCTACCTCAAACCCGATTGGATTACTGGTGCCTCATAGAGGCTTTAAGTTTATGTCTATGTCGGTTTTGAGGCTATGTATAACGTCGCAGTGGCTTGATCCGGACCCCCCATCCTTTTGTGGTTGGAGGGCTAGGATAATCTCAATTTTTAATATTGAATCAGCCCTGTATAAATTAAAAGGTCTCTCAAAGAAAAAGTTAGGGGCTCAGATATGGGAGCCAATGAGAAAATGGATACAATAATGATGGTTATAATTTGGCTATATGGTTTTATGTATGTATTACCCTGTTTTGTCTCTGTTGTTTACAAGAGAAATATTTGTATATTTTTTATTCTCTTTTTATATTTTATTTTATTATTTAATTATGTATGTCTTCCTCGCTGAATCAATAAAAAAATTATACAAAAAAAAAAAAAAAGATAAATCACAGGAAGCTGAGTTGCGACACTACTGACAAGAAGGAATTTTACTACTTGGCTCTTTTACAGTTGTTTAAACCATGGCGTACAGAGGATGAACTACTGGGAGAATTTCAAAGCTATGAAGATTCTTTTAATGCTTGCAAAGACAGCATACAATGCAGTACATTCTCAACTTATCTGCAAATGTTAAATGAAGAAATTGAACAGGAAACTACAATTGCAGCAGAAATAGCTAGAGACAGTTCTCAGGACAGCCAAAGATCAGGAACACTCAGTCAAGATCCCCTAGGACAACCAATCGTTGAAAATGAAGCATCAATAGCCATGAATGAAGTGGAAACGGCTATGAATCAAGCTCAAGAAGAATTTATAGACTTAGAAAATTTGGAAAGACAACTGAATCAAGAGCAGCAACAAATTTATGAAGAGATCAAAAACAAAATTGATCACGGATTTCTACATGAAAAAAAAGAGTGCTCATGCACATCATTTCATCCAATCAGGATGTATGTAAGCGGACAAGCTGGAACTGGAAAAAGTTTCCTTATAAAAGTCATCAGAAGCTACCTACAACAAAAAACAGATTCTACTTTGTCTTGTGTGGTTACTGCTCCAACTGGGTTAGCAGCATATAACATAAAAGGAATCACTTTACATCGTTTGCTAATGTTACCAGTGGAGCATGAGAACAAAATACAATACAACAAGCTAACTGGAGAAGCATCCTTGGAAGTTTCAAGAATATTGAAGAAGATGCAAGTTCTCATTATTGATGAGGTGAGCATGGTATCAAACTTAATGCTTGCCTTTGTGCATTTAAGAATGCAGCAAATTTTGAAGACAGACTATGACATGTTATTTGGTGGAAAACACGTCATAGTTTTTGGAGATCTTTTGCAACTTACTCCAGTTAAAGGACAACCAGTGTTTAATACTGTCACACATGAAGACACGAAGAAGTCATTAGGAAACATCGGAAATACAAATATTTGGTCCTTCTTTGAGTACAAGGAACTTACTACTAATATGAGGCAAGCAAGCGATGAAGAATATGGAAGTATTCTGAAAGATATCAGAATTGGACTACTCACAGAAGTTGGCAAAAAAGCATTACAGAGTCGGCTGCTACATAATTTATTTCCAAAGGAAGAAATAGTTGCAGAGAAAATATACAAGAATATTGCAGAAAACAAAAGTGTCATCTGCTTAATGCCAACTCTACGTGAATGCTCAATATTTAATGAGGAGCTTTTGAAATTGGAAAAGGAAGAGATCAGGAAATTGGAAGCAGTGGACAAAATTGAGGATGGAAGAATTACTGTCACAGTAACAGGCAAACTGAAAAATAAATTGGACTCACTAGAGAAGAACATCTCCAAAACAGCTGGATTAGAAAAAAATCTATATGTTTGCATGAACTGTAGAGTATTTTTAAGAAGAAATTTGGATGTTGAAAAAGGTTTAGTTAATGGAGCTATGGGAAGAGTTGTGGGTTTTATTAATTATCAGAAAAAAGATGGAATTGAATGTTTAAAAATAAAATTTGATCAGATAGAAGAAGTTAAAGATATTTGTCGTTGTACAGTTCGTTTCATGCTTGTGAAAGACTTATATGTACGTAGGAAGCAGTTTCCGTTTTCTCTAGCATATGCTGTAACTATTCACAAGTCTCAAGGATTGACTGTAGATTGTGCATTTGTGAACATTGGTTCAACTGTGTTCAAAGAAGGTATGGCATATGTTGCTTTGTCACGAGTGAAAACATTATCAGGTTTATTCATGATAGACTTTGATGATTCAAAAGTTAGTGCTGATACAAACTGTGTAAAGGAGTATAATAGATTAAGAAGAAGCTATGCTCCTCATTTAGGTCAGTATCCTGTGTTGGAGAAACGTGTAGTTTCTCGTAAAAGAAAAAATGAGAATATCTGTAATGAAGATGCAGAGAAGAGGGAAAAAAAGAGGAGTGATGTAATTGCAAGCAAAAAGAAAAAGGAAAATGAAGAACAGGTTGTAGGATGTCATTTTGAAAATAGCTCTGGTGTCAACTGCTACGCAAATGTAGTGCTGAATGTTGCATTTTATCTGGAAAGTTTGCAAGAGCAGATAATAGTAAATCAGGGAAAAAGATTCTGTTCTGAGCTGAGTCTCCTTTTTCAAAAGCTGAGTAAAGATAAAACTCAAATAGAAAGTGCTACTGAAATTAGAAAACTTTTAGATATATGTTCAGGACGAACACAGTTTTCTCAAAATGAACAGCAAGATGCACACGAATTTTTGATGTATTTTCTTCAGGTACTGGAAGAAGAAGGGGTTCCCATTGAAAATTTATTTGGTCTCTCTTATAAATGGGAACATAGTTGTGAAAACTGTTATAATATATGTGGCTCTAATGTTGATAATGAAAGGTTTATTTATTTGACATTGCCAGAGAGTAAAACAGTCACTTTTGCAAAATTAATTAAAGATGCTAATCATAGCATGAAATGCGGTGAGTGTAAATCTGACATGTTTTCAACATTAATTTTAAAGGAATACGGACAGTATGTAATTTTAATGATGCAACGATGTAGAGCTGATGGTTCAAAATTGGATACTTTAATAAAGAAGTTTACAGGACAGCAATTATCAATTTCAGGAAAAACCTTTGTAACTTTTGCAATAATTTTCCATGATGGACCTACTGTTACTTCTGGACATTACACAGTTTATCTTAAATGTGAAAAAGGCTGGACACTGTGTAATGATTCCCAATTGATTTTCAAACAACGTTTGCCTTTTGATTTAGCAAATTCCTATCTAATCTTCCTGAAACCTACATTTTAGAGAGATTTGGCAAGATCTGGACAAAATAATTTTACCATTTTACTGGATTACCATTGGAATTTTGTAAAAAAAAGATTTTTTAAATTATCATTTGGCCTAATGGAAAGATAACCAATTGTAATGTGGACTTTTTTAATTTTTAATGAAACTTTCAAAAACCAATAATTTAGAGATAATCGGTAACATCTGTACAATTTAAATTTTGGAATGTTATTGGAGTGCCATTGGAAATTTTTTCAAAAATGATTTTAAAAATTACTATTTGGCCATGCGGAAAAGTAACCAATTCTATTGTGGACTTAATAAATTATTCAAAAAATTTTCGTGAACCAAAATGTTACAGAGAATCGGTGAGATCTGGACAAATTAAACTTTAGAATTTTATTGGATTACCGTTGGAAATTTATTCCAAAAATTTTTTTAAAATTACTATTTGGCCTAAAGGAAATGGAATCAGATGCATTGTGGAGTTATTTGAGATATAATATTGTGATTATACTTCTGAAACAAACATATCAGACGGTATTTTAAAGAAATAAGTATTGGTATTAGATGATATTTTTTTAGAATATTATGCATTTCTATAATGTTAAGTTTAAGTAAAAAGAGATTCTGGGCTTTTTTAATACAATCTTTGAGATTGTTATTTTTTTTTGCCCGCTGTAAAATGATGAATGCAATTGCTTTCACAATTTATAGTGAAATGCAATATATTCTGAAAACAGCAAAAATAAGGCAAAAATATTTTTTGAAAAATATATAAATATGTGTACTGTATTATAAAATGTTTTAAAAATATTAATACTTTTTTCTTTTTTTTCAGATTGATATAGAAAAATTTCGAAAACTAGAACCATTTTTAAAGCAATTTTTTTTTTAAAACAAATGAATAAATATTTTTTTGAGTGGGTATGGTAAGTCAATAATAATAATTGTAGTCTCTCAAGGACCTTGTAATGTGATAATTGATTTTTAGTGTTTTTAAAAAAAAAAAAAAAAAATTACGCGTACGGTAAAAAAAAAAAAAAAAAAGTTTTTAAAAAACATATGTAAAAAAAAGATGAAAGATAAGGTTGGCTCTTAAAAGAGCCGTTGTGTTCATGCAGGGACAGAGGAAAGAAAGACTGGGAAAATTAGTCAAAGCGACAAGTGTGCTGATCTATTTTGTTGTTCACTAGGGAAACACTGGTCTCCCTATGACAAATTAGATCATGACAAGAGGCGCATCGAATATCAACCCTCAGAAATCGAGGGTTAATTTCCAGAGGGCCAGCAAAAGGAGATGCTCCCCCCACAGATGAAGGGCTCACCTGACCTGCAGAAGAAGGAGTCAGCCCTGCAGATGATGGTCCAGGCTGAGCTGCTGTGGATGTGCTTGGTTGACTTTCTGAAGAGTTACCTCCAAAAAGTCGAGCATGTGTCCTTCTGTGTACATCCTTGAGGTGTCTCTTCATGGTATGATTCCCAAAGGAATACTTCTTGTCAGGATTACCTCTTGAAAGTACACGCTTACACAGCTTACAAGTTACTAAAGGTGCATTTACCTTTTGCTGGCCTTCAGGAAAAGTAAAATAATCCCATACATAAGAGGGCTTTTGTTTCCTCGCTCTCTGCCTCAAGGTAGTGCTGCTAGTGCTAGCCTCACTCTCAGAAGAGCTCTGCTGTTCTGCCATCGTATCACAAAGACAACCCAGCTCCTTCTCCTAAGGGATCACAAGCAGAAATGAGAGGAATGGGTGTGGTGTAGGAGAGTTCTAGAACTGAAAGTAGTTTCAACCAATCAAAAGTTGTGTTTCATGATCACATGACCTACCGTACGCTTACGGTACGCTTACGGTACGCTTACGGCAAAAGTGCGCATGCGCGTAAAAAAGACACGCGCTTGCGCGCATGCGCATAACAGTAACTACCCGACACTTCCGCGTAACGTGCGCGTGTAGCGTACGCGTCCCACGCGGAGTACGCGCGGCTACGCAAATTGCGTAACTATACGCAAGCAGCGTAGAAAAATTACGGGCGTTGCGTAAACCGTACGCTTACCGTAAGCTTACGGTACGCGTACTAAAAAAAATAATAAAAAAAATAGAAAAAATGTACTGCAAATAAATTTTACATGTTTATTTTAAAAAATATATTAAAAGAAAACATATTAAAGAATTTTAAAAATTTAACCATAGTCTTTATAAAAGGTAAGAAAATTAAAAAAAATATATGTTTAAAAAAAATAGAAGAAAAAAAAAAATTAGCATTTAAAAAACCTTGCAAATTCACTGAAAAAACCATGGGTTTCACACACGTTATAGTTAGGAATTAGCATTTAAAAAACCTTAGAAATTCAGTGAAAAAACCATAGGTTTCACACACGTTATAGTTAGGAATTAGCATTTAAAAAACCTTAGAAATTCAGTGAAAAAACCATAGGTTTCACACATGTTATAGTTAGCTGGACATTTTACTCGTAAAAAACCAATGAAATTCCCCCGTTATAGTTAGTTCAGCTAACTATAACTCGCGCGCCCGCAATGCACTGCTGATGACGTCACATATTACATCACTCATGACATGGTCAGTGACATCACTCATGACATCACTGATGACATCTCAAATGACATCACTGATGACATCACTGATGACATCATCCTTGTGATAGAGTGGCAGACCTCCTCTTCCCCTAATATAACCTTTGATACACACATTCAAAAATAGAGACTAAAATTTTCAAAACAATGGACATACCAATAACAGTTACAACAACCTCTTCAGTAATTCTAAGATCCACATACACATCCACTCATTCACCAACAGTCCTATACAGTCACTCATACATGTACTCACTTATCATATGTACTCATACACCTATACATCCTGTTACACAATGCCACTCATCCATAGAGCTACTCACACACATAGTCACTCATGTTAATAAAGAATCAAACATACATTTACTTGCATATACAGTTATATACACACCACCACACTTACTTCTACGGAAACTTACACATACTTAGTCTTTTAAACAATCACTTATAGAAATACATACTTATTCATACAGGAACTCTTTCAATCTCTCACTCTCACATATACTCACATATATAAACCAATAGTCACATATACTAGTTTTAAACATATGTAGTTACTCATAAAGACACTATTGAGACAGTCATTCACTCACTAACACACCCATACACACACTCATCCACCCATGCAGTCCTGCACACATGCTCTGTTCAACACATTCAAACAGTGAGTCACTCATTCATGCACCTATGCACTACGTCATACCCCCCACCGAACCATGCAGACACTCAGACTAATACTCAAAAAACCAACTAATAACCTATATAGACACCCATGTAGCTACTCACCAACCCATGCAGCCACTTATACACAAAGTGAAAAAATGATACAGATATTTACATATTTAAACATTACTCACTAAGCCATGTATTCACTATGATACACTTAATCAGTCAGTTACACAATCAATTTTTCAAAAAGAAATCATCCATTTAGACAGTAATATACCCATTTATTCTTCCATCAACCTTGAGATATACATATATAAAACATATTTAATTTTCAGAAAAACACACATTCACTGGATGATGTCATCAGTGATGTCATCAGTGATGTCATTTGAGATGTCATCAGTGATGTCATGAGTGATGTCACTGACCATGTCATGAGTGATGTAATATGTGACGTCATCAGCAGTGCATTGCGGGCGCGCGAGTTATAGTTAGCTGAACTAACTATAACGGGGGAATTTCATTGGTTTTTTACGAGTAAAATGTCCAGCTAACTATAACATGTGTGAAACCTATGGTTTTTTCACTGAATATATATATATATATATATATATATATATATATATATATATATATATATATATTACCTACTGGCGGTCGCCAGTAGGTAGTTATAGTTAGGACCACGTTTCCATAGGAAAACCTCAACATTCTATTTTGAATAACTTTGGCGCCGGTCGACGAATCCTCGCGAATTTCTCAAAATAGGTGGGGCGCTACGCTCCGCTCCTACCCTGAAAGTCTCGGGGGGATCCGTCAAGCGGGGGCTGAGATAAAAGGGGGGTCCCAAAACGCGTTTTTCCCATGCATTTTTCCATAGGACCTTTAGAACGAGCTACAGCCCGAACGGCTGAACAGAATTACTCAAAATTTGGCAGAGAGGTAGTCCCTAGGTCAAGGAAGTGCCTTTTGTAGGTTTGGTGTAAATCTGTTCAGTAGATTCTGAGAAAATAGCCTTTAAATCAATATATATATCTGAGCCCGCTTACGGTACGCTTACCGTACGCTTACGGTAAGCGTACGGTGGCGTGCGCGAGCGCGATTCTGATTGGCTCTTAGATCTTAGTAAACATTCGAATCGGCCGAAACCAGGAAGCGGCGGCCGCCATTTTGTGTATTTCACTCTGAAAAAAAAGAGTGAAAACAAGGAAAGGGGGCAATGAGGAGAGTTACAGACCCCCTAACATTTGTAAGGGGGTCAAAGAAGGACAGAAAAGTACAAAAAAAACATTTATTGATTTTAAAAAAAATCACGGGGTACGCGTACGGTAAGCTTACGGTAAGCGTACGTTAAAAAAAATAAAAATAAATAAATGAAAAGCAGATTTAAGAGTTTAGAAATTAGGGAGCTCTAAAAAGAGCTGTTGTGTTTATGAAGTCATTTTTTTAGTGGTACCTACAAGTAAGTACCGATGCAGAGTCTAAGGTTCAAGAGGAAGACTCTGTTCCCTTCATCATTGAAGTGCACACCATCTCCTCTATAAATGTCTTGCATGTCATAACGCAAGTTGTTGTGGTAAATGGCACCCATACCATAGTCACGGAGGAAAGCAGAAACAGATTTGTTGACGTGCTTTCTTGCTTTGTCAATCTGTGGACAGAAATGATTGGACCAGTTCCATTTTTGCCTTTGGCATATGTTGGAAAACACAAAGGCAGTTTTAGGGAAAAGTGTAAACAGTTGTGCAAAGGTGTCCTTCATAAGCATTTCCAGACCTACCCCAGTCAAAGTGCCTAGGTCATTGCCACCACAGTGCACTATTATGAGGTCAGGGTGTTGGATTTGAATGAAGGATTTCACCAATGGCATCAATTGGTGCCACTTTAACCCTCTCTGACCAATCCATTTAATGTCTACATTTGGCAAAGCAAGGTCTCTCACCATACCTGTTTTCTCTGCAAACTTTTCACTCCAGAAGACATAGCTGTGCCCTACAATCCACACTGTGAACATCTTCAAAGGAGAACTGGATGCACTCAGGAGGTGTCTTTCAGTAGAATGGCAATATGAAAAGAAAGACAGTTTGGAAATGGAGGCATACATATTTTTTTCAAAACAAAAAGAACTGATTGGCTGTTTCATACCATTCTAGAATAAAAACTAGGCTGTATGTGTAAATTAATAGAAGCATGTTTTGTATTGGTAAAAAAAAATGTGTAACCAAAGAACAGTACTATGGATTTGCTGTTAGGTTTGAAAAGTCAAGCACTCTTGCTCTGTGGAATTGAAACATTGTTTGGCGAACTTCTGACCTAACTCAACACAGCAGTGTTCCATGAGCTGTTGCTATGGTAGCAGGCAGAAGTCAAGTTGGGGGAAGGGTACTAGGCAGAAGGCAAGTTGGGGGAAGGGTACTTTTGGAAAAGGGTTGGTTTTCAACCAATAGAAATGTGTGATTACATTTGAAAAAAAGGGGGAAGCACTGAGATTTGAAACTTACAAGTATATGTGTGGAAAAATAGAGGGAAAGTTTGCCATTATCTGGTTCTGCTGAGAGGAGAGAGGTGAACACAACAGAGATCCTGGCTCTGATAATCTGCTGTTTGAGTGTCACATTTCTTTCACAACTAACTAATTTTAAAGGTGAGTTTACAGTTTGAGAGGGGATGTATGTGGTAACTTAAGAAATGAATAATAGAAATGGAAATTGTTTTTGTTGTAGTTACACATGGTGGTTTCATAATGTGTCAGTCTGTAAAAGTGATTTTCACTTGCCCCGAAAAAAAAAAGAGCAGTAAGTGTGCTTTCAAATTGGCAAAGAAATTTCGTTTTGGGACTAATGTGAAAACATGACTCTGTGTGCAGAGAGGAATTATAGGCAGAGATTTATTGCGTATTGCTCTGGTGATTTCACAGTTGCATTAGATGGAAAGGGGGAGCGAATTTTTGGGGGAAGAAGCAGAGTCTTAGCACACACCCATGTGCTTGCCATGTATAGTCATGCACAGTATTTACAAGCGAGTGGGGTTTTCAGGTTTCAGTCTGTAATGCAAATACATTCAGCATCACTAAGGCTGGTTGCCCTTGCTGGAGTGTAGGCAGTCACCGAGAATACACATGGTGGTGGTCTGAAAAAACAGTTTGGACATGTGCATTTAAATAAATCAAAAAAAGTGGTTTCATAATGTGTCAGTCTGTAAAAGTGATTTTCACTTGTAAAAAGTGATTTTCACTTGCCCCGAAAAAAAAAAGAGCAGTAAGTGTACTTTCAAATTGGCAAAGAAATTTCGTTTTGGGACTAGTGTGAAATCATGACTCTGTGTGCAGAGAGGAATTATAGGCAGAGATTTATTGCGTATTGCTCTGGTGATTTCACAGTTACATTAGATGGAAAGGGGGAGCGAATTTTTGGGGGAAGAAGCAGAGTCTTAGCACACACCCATGTGCTTGCCATGTATAGTCATGCACAGTATTTACAAGCGAGTGGGGTTTTCAGGTTTCAGTCTGTAATGCAAATACATTCAGCATCACTAAGGCTGGTTGCCCTTGCTGGAGTGTAGGCAGTCACCGAGAATACACATGGTGGTGGTCTGAAAAAACAGTTTGGACATGTGCATTTAAATAAATCAAAAAAAGTGGTTTCATAATGTGTCAGTCTGTAAAAGTGATTTTCACTTGTAAAAAGTGATTTTCACTTGCCCCGAAAAAAAAAAGAGCAGTAAGTGTGCTTTCAAATTGGCAAAGAAATTTAGTTTTGGGACTAATGTGAAAACATGACTCTGTGTGCAGAGAGGAATTATAGGCAGAGATTTATTGCGTATTGCTCTGGTGATTTCACAGTTGCATTAGATGGAAAGGGGGAGCGAATTTTTGGGGGAAGAAGTAGAGTCTTAGCACACACCCATGTGCTTGCCATGTATAGTCATGCACAGTATTTACAAGCGAGTGGGGTTTTCAGGTTTCAGTCTGTAATGCAAATACATTCAGCATCACTAAGGCTGGTTGCCCTTGCTGGAGTGTAGGCAGTCACCGAGAATACACATGGTGGTGGTCTGAAAAAACAGTTTGGACATGTGCATTTAAATAAATCAAAAAAAGTGGTTTCATAATGTGTCAGTCTGTAAAAGTGATTTTCACTTGCGCCGAAAAAAAAAAGAGCAGTAAGTGTGCTTTCAAATTGGCAAAGAAATTTCGTTTTGGGACTAATGTGAAAACATGACTCTGTGTGCAGAGAGGAATTATAGGCAGAGATTTATTGCGTCTTGCTCTGGTGATTTCACAGTTGCATTAGATGGAAAGGGGGAGCGAATTTTTGGGGGAAGAAGCAGAGTCTTAGCACACACCCATGTGCTTGCCATGTATAGTCATGCACAGTATTTACAAGCGAGTGGGGTTTTCAGGTTTCAGTCTGTAATGCAAATACATTCAGCATCACTAAGGCTGGTTGCCCTTGCTGTAGTGTAGCAGTCTGGACATGGGCTTTTTAAAAAATCTGAAAAGTGGTTTCATAATGTGACAGTTTGTAAAAGTGATTTTCACTTGCCCAAAAAAAAGAGCAGTTAGTGTGCATTCAAATTGGCATAGAAATTTCGTTTTGTGACTATTGTGAAAAGAAATGTAGTAATATATTTAAATACAATAAAGGAATTGTTACAGAGAATCGGTGAGATCTGTACAAATAAAACTTTAGAATTTTATTGGATTACCATTGGAAATTTAATCAAAAAAGAATTTTAAAATTACTATTTGGTCTAAAGGAAATGAAATCAGATGTATTTTGGAGTTATTTGAGATATAATATTGTGATTATACTTCTGAAACAAACATATCAGACGGTATTTTAAAGAAATAAGTATTGGTATTAGATGATATTGTTTTAGAATATTATGCATTTCTATAATGTTAAGTTTAAGTAAAAAAAGAATCAGGGCTTTTTTAATACAATCTTTGTGATTGTTATTTTTTTTTGCCCGCTGTAAAATGATGAATGCAATTGCTTTCACAATTTATAGTGAAATGCAATATATTCTGAAAACAGCAAAAATAAGGCAAAAATATTTTATGGAAAAAAATGTAAATATGTGTACTGTATTATAAAATGTTTTAAAAATATTAATACTTTTTTCTTTTTTTCCAGATAGATATAGAAAATTTTCGAAAACTACAAACATTTTTAAAACTATTTTTTAAAAAAACAAATGAATAAATATTTTTTCAGTGAGTATGGTAAGTCAATAATAATAATTGTAGTCTCTCAAGGACCTTGTAATGTGTTTATTGATTTTTAGTGTTTTTAAAAACAAAAAAAAAAAAAGTACGCGCACCGTACGCGTACGGTAAAAAAAAATAAAAAAAAGTTTTTAAAAACATATGTAAAAAAAAGATGAAAGATAAGGTTGGCTCTTAAAAGAACCGTTGTGTTCATGCAGGGACAGAGGAAAGGAAGCATGGGAAAATTATTCAAAGCGACAAATGTGCTGATCTATTTTGTTGTTCACTAGGGAAACACTGGTCTCCCTATAGCAAATTAGATCTTGACAAAATGTGCATCGAATATCAACCTTCCGAAATCGAGGGTTGATTTCCAGAGGGCCAGCAAAAGGAGATTCTCCCCCCACAGATGAAGGGCTCACCTGACCTGCAGAAGAAGGAGTCAGCCCTGCAGATGATGGTTCAGGCTGAGCTGCTGTGGATGTACTGGCTTGTCTTTCTGAAGAGTTACCTCCAAAAAGATGACCATGTGTCCTTCTGTGTACATCCTGGAGGTGTCTCTTCATGGTGTGATTCCCAAAGGAATACTTCCTGTTAGGATTACCTCTAGAAAGTACACGCTTACACAGCTTACAAGTCACTAAGGGTGCATTTACCTTTTGCTGGCCTTCAGGAAAAGTAAAATGATCCCATACATAAGAGGGCTTTTGTTTCCTCGATCTCTGCCTCAAGACAGTGCTGCTAGTGCTAGCCTCACTCTCAGAAGAGCTCTGCTGTTCTGCCATCGTATCCCAAAGACAAACCAGCTCCTTCTCCCAAGGGATCACAAGCAGCAATGAGGGGAATGGGTGTGGCGTAGGAGAGTTCTAGAACTGAAAGTAGTTTCAACCAATCAAAAGTTGTGTTTCATGATCACATGACCTACCGTACGCTTACGGTACCCTTACGGTACGCTTACGGCAAAAGTGCGCATGCGCGTAAAAAAGACACGCGCTTGCGCGCATGCGCATAACAGTCACTCCCGGCACTTCCGCGTAACGTGCGCGTGTAGCGTACACGCGTACGCGTCCCACGCGGAGTACGCGCGGCTACGCAAATTGCGTAACTATACGCAAGCAGCGTAGGAAAATTACGGACGTTGCGTAAACCGTACGCTTACCGTGAGCTTACGGTACGCGTACTAAAAAAATAAAAAAAAAAATAGAAAAAAAGTACTGCAAATAAATTTTACATGTTTATTTTAAAAAATATATTAAAAAAAACATATTAAAGAATTTTAAAAATTTAATCATAGTCTTTATAAAAGGTAAGAAAATTAAAATAAAAATATGTTAGAAAAAATAGAAGAAAAAAAAAAAATTGCATTTAAAAAACCTTGCAAATTCACTGAAAAAACCATGGGTTTCACACACGTTATAGTTAGGAATTAGCATTTAAAAAACCTTGCAAATTCACTGAAAAAACCATGGGTTTCACACACGTTATAGTTAGGAATTAGCATTTAAAAAACCTTAGAAATTCAGTGAAAAAACCATAGGTTTCACACACGTTATAGTTAGGAATTAGCATTTAAAAAACCTTAGAAATTCAGTGAAAAAACCATAGGTTTCACACATGTTATAGTTAGCTGGACATTTTACTCGTAAAAAACCAATGAAATTCCCCCGTTATAGTTAGTTCAGCTAACTATAACTCGCGCGCCCGCAATGAACTGCTGATGACGTCACATATTACATCACTCATGACATGGTCAGTGACATCACTCATGACATCACTGATGACATCTCAAATGACATCACTGATGACCTCACTGATGACATCATCCTTGTGATAGAGTGGCAGACCTCCTCTTCCCCTAATAAAACCTTTGATACACACATTCAAAAATAGAGACTAAAATTTACAAAACAATGGACATACCAATAACAGTTACAACAACCTCTTCAGTAATTCTAAGATCCACATACACATCCACTCATTCACCAACAGTCCAATACAGTCACTCATACATGTACTCACTTATCATATGTACTCATACACCTATACATCCTGTTACACAATGCCACTCATCCATAGAGCTACTCACACACATAGTCACTCATACTAATAAAGAATCAAACATACATTTACTTGCATATACAGTTATACACACACCACCACACTTACTTCTACGGAAACTTACACATACTTAGTCTTTTAAACAATCACTTATAGAAATACATACTTATTCATACAGGAACTCTTTCAATCTCTCACTCTCACATATACTCACATATATAAACCAATAGTCACATATACTAGTTTTAAACATATGTAGTTACTCATAAAGACACTATTGAGACAGTCATTCACTCACTAACACACCCATACACACACTCATCCACCCATGCAGTCCTGCACACATGCTCTGTTCAACACATACAAACAGTGAGTCACTCATTCATGCACCTATGCACTACGTCATACCCCCCACCGAACCATGCAGACACTCAGACTGATACTCAAAAAACCAACTAATAACCTATATAGACACCCCTGTAGCTACTCACCAACCCATGCAGCCACTTATACACAAAGTGAAAAAATGATACAGATATTTATATATTTAAACATTACTCACTAAGCCATGTATTCACTATGATACACTTAATCAGTCAGTTACATAATCAATTTTTCAAAAAGAAATCATCCATTTAGACAGTAATATACCCATTTATTCTTCCATCAACCTTGAGATATACATGTATAAAACATATTTAATTTTCAGAAAAACACACATTCACTGGATGATGTCATCAGTGAGGTCATCAGTGATGTCATTTGAGAT
This sequence comes from Triturus cristatus, assembly GCF_964204655.1. NCBI lineage: Eukaryota > Metazoa > Chordata > Amphibia > Caudata > Salamandridae > Triturus > Triturus cristatus. The sequence continues at coordinate 502,344,784 of NC_140592.1, read as the reverse complement.
GTCATCAGTGATGTCATGAGTGATGTCACTGACCATGTCATGAGTGATGTAATATGTGACGTCATCAGCAGTTCATTGCGGGCGCGCGAGTTATAGTTAGCTGAACTAACTATAACGGGGGAATTTCATTGGTTTTTTACGAGTAAAATGTCCAGCTAACTATAACATGTGTGAAACCTATGTTTTTTTCACTGAATTTCTAAGGTTTTTTAAATGCTAATTCCTAACTATAACGTGTGTGAAACCTATGGTTTTTTCACTGAATATATATATATATATATATATATATATATATATATATATATATATGAATATATATATCAAAAGTTCCAATCCCTACTACTTCCACTCAGCGGCGGCGAAGAAGGAAACTCAGGCCCCGCTGGACTTCAGGTAGGATATTTATTGCCGTTCACAACCCACGCACAATGCATTTCGGGCTTCGGGAGCCCTTGATCACATGCGAGTTCTACATCGCCTCTCCAATTTTTAAGTGTTTGCTTAGTGTACCGCCTACTTCCCCCATTCTGCGTCACATGGTAATAAACATAACAGAAAGACTTGCGATGTGTACTGAATTATGCAAAGTCCATTGTAGGAATGTTTTGCTTATTTGTCTCAATACACGTATATATATATATTTTATATGTTTGCCTTGTGCAAAAAATACAATTTCAGGATAATTCCATAAAACCTTAAAATATAGCAGCAAGTCATGATAAAAAACGGGCTCATTTGCTGGATAAATCCAGTACCATAGCAGAAAAAATAAAGTGCATATGTGCAATAGCAGCAAGGTAAAATTTGAAAAGTGTTGATGTGCAAATGTGCAAAATGTGCAAAATGTGCAAAATGTGCAAAATGTGCAAAGTATCTCAAAATACAGTGCAATAGACAAAGTACCTCGGAAAACCAATTACAATGTAATAAATATGTAAACAATCATAAATATTGATAACAGTAAAATTTCGTTCTTAAAAAATACTGTTAAAAGGTATATACTATGAGATTGCACATAAAGGAAAAACATTTTTTCTTTTTACACTTGAAACAGGTTTGACATTTTTTTGGGCAAATAAACTATTTTGTCATAGTTTTTTTGGTTCCTTTATGTGTATATGGCGACAGGTTTTATTATTTTTTTCTTTCTCTCCAACGCACATTTTTTATATTTCATTTAAATAATCTATAATGCTATTACTGATAATTATAGAGTTAAAACATGGATCGTGACTAGATTGTATTATCATTATCCCCATTCCTCCTCCCATTTTGTCTTGTGGGGTGGCTCTGTGTTAAGCGTGCAAGGTATCATTTTATCTTATTACTGATTTATTCTTCTTTTTTCTTTCTCAAAGTACCCATTCATAGGAAGTTGTGCATATCCTCTGTGTTATTCAACCCATTGGGCCACTTACTGTCGAACTCCAAAATGATCCTAGTTTCCAGCTGTCTAATTGGCGCTCCCTATTCCCACCCCTCAGTGGCTTCGGGACAGCGTTAATAACAAAGTATGTAAGACAGTTAATATCATTAGCATGGGTTCGCTTAAAGTGCCGTGCCACTGGGTAAGCTGGATTGCTGTGTAGAATGGCCCTAATATGCTGCAATATTCTGACGTGCACCTGTAGCTTCGTACTCCCAATGTAGTTAAGGCCACAGGTGCACGACAGGACATATACAGCATATTCGGTTTTGCAGTTGTAATGGCCACGTATTGGTACTGGAGACTCACTGAATGGAGTTGAGTAATGGGTCTTATTGCAGCCAAACTTGCAGGCTCTGCAAGTTGCACATTTTCTCAAACCGTTGCTGGGTTGTAACCAACCGACAGTTTTTCTGGTATCTGGGGAACTTTTGTCTAAGATGGATCCCATCGTTTTACCTCTTCTAAATGTGATCGTCGGAGTTTCTGTTAATCTATTACAGAGCACATTATCAGTCATCACTATGGGCCAATGTTTTTTGACAATAGCTCTAATTTTGCGTTCTTCATTGCAATAGGTCGTAATTAATCTTGGGCTGTCAACCTTGAAAGCTCTTGTGTCTGATTCACATTGTATCTCAGTGTTGGTATTCTTGAAGAGACTATGTCTAGGTCGTGTGCTAGCTTTACTAATCGCTTCGCCAATGATCTTATCATTATATATATTCACTTAAAAAACCATAGGTTTACCTCGTAAAAAACCAATGAAATTCCCCCGTTATAGTTAGTGCAGGCAACTATAACTCACGCGACCGCAATCCTCTGCTGATGACGTCAGATTTTACATCACTGATTACATATGTGTCTTTCTGAAAAATAAATATTTGTAATATATGTATAGCTAAAGATTAATGGAAGAAGACATGGGTAAATAGGTGTCTAAATACAGTGATGTAATATCTGACGTCATCAGCAGAGGATTGCGGTCGCGTGAGTTATAGTTGCCAGCACTAACTATAACGGGGGAGTTTCATTGGTTTTTACGAGGGAAATGTCCAGCTAACTATAACATGTGTGAAACCTATGGTTTTTTAAGTGAATTTGGAAGGTTTTTTAAATGCTAATTCCTAACTATAACGTGTGTGAAACCTATGTTTTTTTTAAGTGAATTTGTACGTTTTTTTAAATGCTAAATTATGTATTTAGTCATATTTTTTTTCAGGTTTTTCACCGTGTGCTCACCGTGCGCACACCGTGCGCGCGCTGTGGACACTCGGTGCGCTCCGCGCACCGAGCGCCCACGATGCGTTGTGCGTGCCGTGCGCGCATGGTGCGCGCACCCCGCGCTTTTTTGTCAAAAAAATAAATGTTTTTTTCGCCCTTGGGGTTCCTTCAGTGACCCCCTGACAAAGGCTAGGGGGTCAGGAACTGTCCACCCTGCCCCCTTTTCACGTTCTCCACCTTTGTTTTTCACTGCCTCAGACTGCGAGAGACAAAATGGCGGCCAACACTTCCTGATTTCGACCGATTCGAATGTTTACTGACATCTAACAACCAATCAGAATTGCGCTCGCGCACGTCACCATGCGCGCACCTTGCGCGCACGGTGCGCGCATGGTGTGCGCTTATGGATATATATGTACTTTTAACTTTTCTCAGGAACTACTGAACAGATTAACTCCATATATTCAAAAGGCACATCCCTGACCTGAGGACTACCTCTCTGCCAAATTTCAAGTAATTCTGTTCAGCCGTTCGGGCTGTACCTTGGACTAAAGGTCCCTATGGAAAAATGCATGGGGAAAACGCGTTTTGGGACCCCCTTTTTTCTCGGCCCCCACTTGACTAATCACCCCGAGACTTTCAGGGTAGGAGCGGAGCGCCCCACCTATTTTGAAAAATTCGCGAGGATTCGTCAACCGGCGCCAAAGTTATTCAAAATAGAATTTTCAGATTTCCTATGGAAACACGGTCCTAACTATAACTATCTACTGGCGACCGCCAGTAGATAATAACTATCAAAGTATATTTCATACATCAAAAAGAAAACCTTAATTAGTGTTTACTGCAGAAGGACTCAACTGATAAAAAAAAATCTAACTAAAAATAAACTAACCAATAAAATTACACTCTAAACAACTTTAACCAATAACACCTAAATCAACACTATAAAAAGCACACTAATTTAAACAACTAAGGGGCCCATTACGATGCTGGACGGAAAAGCCCTCTGACCGTCATGGTGTTGGAAAGAAATCCCCCACATGGGCCTAGGCATTTCCGTCGGTCAAGTCACGATGCAACGTATGCATAATCAGACTGCTGCGGACGGATGTCACAAAACACAGTCCACCACGGTCGGAAAAGCTGCATATCTGACCGCGGCGGATGGGGAAAGCTGTACAATGGCTCGAAAAGACCGCTCCTGCCGTGGCATGACCGCACGGCCAATTACGATGAGAACGCGGAGCTGGCGGACCAAGCACTGCGCACGCACATAGACCAAATGAATGGCGGACGGAACCAGCCCCAAAACAACGCTGAAGTGTGCCTGTACTCCCTGCCGCCCTCAATCACAACACACACACAACAATGACACACTCCAACCTGCTCCTGGTAGGGAAAGCCATGCGCAACATGTAAGAGACACCTGGAGGTCATCACCCATGTGGACACACCCACATTCCACAGATGGAAACCAACACCTACCTGGGCCAGCAGCCCTTGCACAACACAAGCCGAGACAGAGAGACAGGACACCATTGGCTCACACTGTACAACACCCACCTATCTCCACACAACATCACCCACACACCTCACACACTACACATATCTCCACTATTACCTTGCACTCTGCACCCCTCATTCACTAGTACCATGCCCCCAAAGAAAATGCCCAACAACCACATTTGTCTGGGCACCTGGTCCAACACACCCCACTTGTGCGCTAGAATCAGATGTGGGCAAGGATCCACAGTGAAGTCAATGCCGCAGGGACCACCCTATGCAATGTGCGTGATATCAGGAAGTGGTGGTGCGACCCCAAGGGCCAGGAGAAGCATCCGGCCCAGAGGAATAACGCAGAGGCCTAGAGTACTGGTGGCGTCCCTGCCATTCCACCACCAACCTTCACCGAATGGGAGGAGAAGGTGCCTGCCATAATGCATGTACAGAGTCTCATAGGAACCGGGGGGATTGGAGGCTGTTGAGTACCAACAAAATGATCACATTATAATACAATACACCGTTGTGCACAAGTGTGCCCCAATCGCCCGCCCACATCAAACTCGTGTGGAATGCATGCTTACAACATGAATGGATCACAAGGACAGCATCTTCTCAATCAGCTCAACCTCAAAGGTAGGTGGCAGCTCATGCACCCTGGCCTCCCTCCCAAACAGCATGGCTCACCCTCCCCACCCCACAACCATGTGGCAGCTAACACCGTCGACTCTGCCTCCCAACAGGTAGCTGGCCATCTCACTGGGGAGTGGGATGCTGAGCCCTGACCGTAACACCACAACTCCACATGGCTCTCTGGCTCCCCTCACAAACAGCATGGACCCAAATGACCCCCACAAGGATGTTGCTGCTCATGAGTCTCCAAAGGAGTGATTTACCGAGCCAAAATGAATCCACAAAGTACTTCACTTTCCCACACCTGGCATGACGTCATGCCGTAACTACTCCACCAGTGAGAAGTGAGGAGTGTGACCATGTGCACATCGATGTGCCTGTTGTCAATGCATAGCAGCTAAAAGAATGGACCGCCTGTGGCAGGGCACAAAACAGAGCATGAAAGAGACCCGTACCGAGGCCCCTTATGAAAATGACGGTGCCCAGCACCGCTGAGACCCGGCCCACTCAAAGCCCTATATGTACCTCAACATCATGTGCGACTGATGACATTCTGACGTGAATGCCTAGTAAAGCCAAGGCAAAAGTCATGTCACCCCAATTTGAATGCGGCAAACATGAACAGCTAAGTTGTGCTGTGTGCAGAACATGCTGACAAAAGTGACCTAACTCCAAAAGGTGCCTCAATAGCAACAGAAGGCGAGCGTGCCATGGAAGAGCCCAGCCAGCCCCCTGCCCAGAAGGTGAAGGCTTGGATGCAGACCCCCTCATCCGTTTAGGCGATGCGAACCTACATGTCCCCTCCTGCGTGCACAGGCCAGGCAGTCCACCTATGGTAACAGTTGCACAACGTGTCCTTTCTGTGCCAATATTCTGCTGCTAACTCCCCCATAAGTGATTGTGGATAACCTCACATTCCAACAGTGAAAGCATACTTCAATAAGTGTGCAGGCACAATGAGACTCTGTGTAGACAAGTAGTTGCTCCCACACCAGCCCAAAGACCGTCGGACACCAGGTGTCCCGACCGTCTTGCGCGATTCAGTCATTGCTGAAAACGGCTCTCCCACTATTTTCGTGGGAACTGACACACAGAGTATTGATAGTGTCTGATACTGAAGGCCATTGCACACTTTTATGAGACGTGTGGGCTCTAGCCTTGTCTCTTCCTTACATGCTTTTCCGGAAGTACCACCGGGTGTCAGTCCCCCAATTTGCACACTGCATTTCGCGCTTTCTGACCATTAATTTGGCTGTACAGCTGTGTGCTGTGTCTGAGATTGCTCTCTCGCCATGTCTGGCAGTCCAGTGGGCCAGGCCGAGCCCGGTCTGTTGCAACAGTACAATGCCCACATGCAGCTTCTCTTTGGATGTGTCCCAATTGCTGTGCTGGGCATCACCTACAGGCTAACGTTCCGCTATGCCTACTACACCTGCGTGCAACCCATATTTTTCTGCAGAAGATGTCAGTTTCAGTGGGCCATGGATGGCTACCTTTCAAACACATACCTTGCTGACCTGGATCATGAGCTGTGGGTGACTCCTTTGTTGGTCCACGTGCAAGACTGCTTTGGTGAGACACGTTTATGGGATGCCTTTCAATGTGTCAGGCAGGCTGACAGCTGTGCCTGTGCTTATGCGAAATGGCTCCTGTGCCATGCCTACATTGAAACGCTCTCAGGTTGCAATGGGATGTCCCTTGCAACCTCGTGGTGCGTGGAGCACATCTGTTCCTTCATACTGCTGGATTGGATGGCGGTCCTCTTCGCTGGAGATGAACTGGATCGTCTCTTGGAAATGATTGCCTCCGAAGCTGCCTGTGCCTTCTTGGATTCGTAACTACTTTACAGCAACAGGAACTGTTGGTGACAAAATCAATCATCGTCTCCCTTTCTGCACACCACCTGACAAGATGTGGCATCCAGCTGTCTGACTATGGCTCTGTCTGCATTGGCTTGGACTGTGCTGTGCTCTGCGGTCTATTGCGCTTGGTACCACAGACCAGGGCAAATGGATGCTGTCATCTGACTGTCGTCTGGCATGAGCCCGGCTTCCATTATGCAGCTGTAGCGCACGAAGAAGACATGGAGTTGTTGTTTTGTAAGTACCCAGGGCTCGATTTGAGGGTACACGCAGGTACACGGCGTTCCCACTCTTTGGCTGGGTTTGACGCCGTGCCCCCTGCAAGGCCATTGGTCCCCACAGGGATATGCTTAACTTGTCCCGGTGTACCGTCCAGATTTCGGTAAACGTTCTGCAGCACCTGCACATTGTCTGCAGTCCATTCCCAGCAGCAAAGTGCATGCAGCGAGTGTGCCTGTTTTTCACCTCCAGCCGAGCCTGAGTAAAGGGGCTATCTGGAATCCGTCTGTTTGTACATGCTGACTGGGGTCCGCCTTGAACCTTACATTTGAATGTAGATGCCACAGAGGGGAACCTGTGCACACAGCTTCCCATCTCTACACAGGTACTTAAGGGAGGCATGCTTTTGTCACTATTCTGTCCCTGTATATTAATGCTGACACTGTAAGACCGTCAGATGGGTTGGTCTGTCCCAGTATTTGCACAAATCATGTTAGTCGCACGATTTTCCTTCTTTCATAGAGCTACATTGGGGTGTTGTGAGGTCAAGTGCATTTTGTCTTACATGGTCAGTCCCCCCACTTCAATGTTTAGGACTTGTGCCCTGCAAGTACCTTAATACATGTCTGGCACATGGTAGGTGTCCGCAGAGCTTGTTCACTGCGCGGTCCAGGAGTACTGTCTCAACATTCTGTCCGTGGTCGCAGAAGCCTGTGCCTGGTCATTCTGTTCTGTTCAGGCCATAGCACCCCATATCAACAAGGTCTCACAGCTGCTATCGGACATGGATCCCCTTTGATTGGCATGGGAATGCGGGCCATATGGCCCACACTTGGAGAGTCATCCATCCAGTGATGAGTGTGACACAGCCAATGTTGTGTAATCTCACCATGTATAGTCTAGGTAATGGGTTCTGCTGACAAAAGCCATAGACCATGGACATCCCATATGACTCCTTCCTGCAAGGGGTGGGGGGGTATGCTCGTGATTCGACGTCCAGAGGGGCTATTGATGCCATATCTTGCTTCATGTGAAATGGATATGTCACTGTGGATACTGGATCATTACTCATGAATTTTCAACCTGTAGTGGCACGTATTTAGCATGCTTTGACACTCTAGTAAAAACGTCACATTTGAAAACTTTTCTTGTCTTCAAATTTTCTGCTTGTGTATATGCGCTTGGATGCCTCAGAGTGAGTAGGGGAGCAAGTGAGCCAGTATGGCAATTGTGTCCTGTGCGTAGTGGTGCTTCTGGGTGCTGAGTCCCTCCATGCATGTGTTTTCAACTCCGGCACATAGTCCGGTATGTGCACAAAATCTCTTTGAAATTTGTCTGAGTCTGTGAGATGACAGTAAGGCACACAGACACAGTCATGCTCGCTCATTGTTGCATCATACTCAATGGAAAAAGTGGACGATGAGCTGTAGACGCTGGTCAAGGCCTTCTTCCTCACCACTGTCATAGTCACTGGCCATGTGTGGGTTGGGTGTGGGAGTGATGCTGCTGTCCCACCAGGTCTAGCTGTCATGTGCCGACCCCGGTTACTCTGCACACACGTGTGAGATGATCTGCTACGCCTGTCATACCACTAGCACGATGATGGAGTGGTAGTGTTTGTGGATCCTAGAGACGGGTTCACTTGCCGGTGGTGGTACGAGGCCAATGTATGTGCCATCAATGGCTGCCATCAACATTTGGGATGCCTCCCAGGCAGGAACTGCTCCAGGAATCTTTATTTGTGTGGTTCAGCAATGCATTCGGGTGGGTCACTGCGTGCCCGAGTTGTCATTTACGTCTCTCACCAGGCCTGCTTCAAGGCCCCATTTTGTCTCTCCTCAGTTTAACAAGGGCCAGGGAGACGCAGTCTTTCCTTCCAGATTTTCTTGATAAATGTTGTCACTCTCAAGAAGTGTGTTTTTTCCTTGAGAGGACCTCCTGATGGGATGCAGAGGTTTCCTGAGGTGGAAGTATCAGGCAAGTGACACTTCTCAAGCCCTCACTCATGCCTTCCTCCTCGGATTACCTCTCTCCCACCTTTGTCCATCGCACCTCATTTCTCCATGTCCGCCCGCTCATGTGCTTCTCATTTATTGTGTGGCACTACTGATATGAGTGTGGGGTGTGACAGTGCTTTACATCACGCACACATTGTACAGTGACAATCAGTCATACAGATGTGTAAGTACATCACACAACAGGGAATGTCACGTGAGGATTGCAAGGTGTGGTAATCACATATCATCCATACTGGTGGGCAGGATTATTTAGGGCATTTGGTCAGTAGAAGCACTGACTCAGGACATGTGTGGGGACATTCATGGGGATTTGGTGGGCTTTGCACTTTGCATTTGGCAGGTTGCCACATTCATGGCGGTGCCGCCAAGCTTGCTGGGAGTTGTAGTTGTTCAGGAGTTGGATGCGTGGAGATATCTGGTGCGTATCTCTGCCTTTGAGCGCAGCGGCGACTTGTGTGCTGAAGGTGCAGCCGGTAGTGCAGCGGGAAGGCCTGTGGCGTAGGATCCATGGCGGGTCCGGGGGTTTGGTTAGGTACAGTATCGGCTCTTCCTCTCTGATGTTGTATTTCCGCCATTTGCAAAGTAGTGGTTTTGACGCTGTGGTGGGAAGGACTGTCTGCAACATCGTGATTTGCTTGGCGAATGGAACATGTTTCCGCACGTCGGACCTGTCCTGTTGTCTCCGTCCGCCACCCTTGCATGCGCAAAAAACCTGCGGAGCCTGACAGGCTTGGGCGGACAGAAAATTGCCTCTATGCGTCCTTTGTGATTTGTTGGTCACAATGACTACACCTGGGGCGGAGGACATGACGGTTTTCCGCCACCAGCACGGATGGCCTTCCGTCCGTCATTGTAATGGCCCCTAAATACTTACAAAAAGACACACGCTGCAAGACAAGGAGCCTTCCACATTCTCTCACCAGACCATTAAAGAACAACTACCCTACCAAGTTAGTAAAACTTAGATTTAAACTAAAACGTAAATATTATTAAACTTAAAAACGTAATATAACAAATAAATATTAAAACACACTCCCACTTCTATCTCATTACATAGACTTCCTAAAATAATAAAGTACAATGTGAAAACTATCACAAACCAGCAAAAAGATATAAGAAAGTAAGTATGTATAAATGAATAAAAAACTATAAACTCACCCAAAGAGCAAGCAAAAAAACCTAACAACCTCACACTATTGAAACTACCAACAGATTAACATTTAAAATAAAACATACTTTTTTCCTCAACCAAGAGAAAAGAAAGCGCTTGCTTCACACGAGAACACCCCCAATGGAAAAGCTGCAAAACTGTGTGAAACATCTAAACAGAACATACATGTAAGTATAGAGAATAGAAACAGCTGCATATTTTTAAAAGTAAATAACGAACATACAAAATTAAAATTGTTATATATACTTATACTAGAAGAATACTTTTAGATACAATGCCAACAGCTGCAAAATGCATTGTTTCACAGAAGCAGTTACTAAATCACATGGGCTACACCTACAGTCAAGAAAGTGCATCATCAGAAAATATGAACTGGAAATGTACTAAATATTATTTGAATGCATGCTATGGGAGGGCAACTACAAAAGATGATGTAATTCATGTACGAGAGCACAACCACCCCCAAAATATTATGGAAATATAGGTAAGGGGAATATTCCAGGATATAATAGAGGCAAGCACTAGCTCCCAGGAACCCACAACCAAAATCCTTAAAGGTATGCTACCTAAAGTCCCCGAACAAATAACTACCACCTATCCCTACTTTAGAATGTTTAATTGCACAAACTAAAAAAGCCACCAGGGATATCCCACCTGCCCCTAGAAATACCAAGATATACACATACCTGAACATTTTACAGTTAAATAAAATGAACCTTTCCATATGCATGACAACCAAAATAATGAGAAAGTTATCCTAAAATTATGTTCAGCAAATAACTTAGTAAAATGTAGCCAGTGTCAACATGGATGATGGATGGGACCTTCAAAATGTGTCCCAATTCATTCAGTCAGATAAATACCATTCATGGTCAATATCAAAACACAAATATCCCTTTTATATGTGTCCTACTACCAAATGAACCATGCAGCACTTACTATGTCCTCTTAAACCATATAAAACATAAAACAAATAACTACTCCCCCCTAAAAAATCATAGACTTTGAGAAAGTCATGATTTAAAACATTCTAAAAATTTAACCCCACACAGCCATACAAGGCTTTTACTGTCATTTCAATGAAAGTAAACGGAGACTCCTCCAAAACTCTGCAATAAGGAGTTGATTACAAGTAAGGCTGTCGTAAGACTACCGTTCCATCGGTGACAGTCTGACCGCCGCCACCTCGGCAGACTGACCGCCTGAGTACGAGCATGGCAGTTGGACCGCCACAAGACTGCAGCTGCCACAAGGATCTTGGATCCTGTGGCAAGGGGAGTGGGGAAAGTGACGTGCCAAGGAGGTGGTGCCGATGCTGGCACCACCATGTGATTACGACCTGCCTTTCTGCAGGTATAGAGTTATAATATCGATATTTAAATATCGATGTGCCTACATATCGATGTTTAAATATCGATTTTACACAATCTCGACCTGCAAGAATATCGTCGACCAGAATATCGACATGCAGGTAAGAAACATTGTTTTTTTTAATATCGAAGTTAGTAATATCGTTAGTCAAAATATCGTTGTTAATAACATCAAAATTTATTTTTGTGTTTTGTATTTTAGTATATGTGTTAAAAGTATTGTTTATTTTTGTAATGTATGTTTGAAAGTAATTAATTTTATGTTAAGTAATTTTCCCCTTATTTACCCATTTATTCTTCCATCGACCTTGAGATATACATATATAAAAAATATTTAATTTTCAGAAAGACACACATTCACTGGATGATGTCCTCAGTGATGTTATTAGTGATGTCATTTGAGATGTCATCAGTGATGTCATGAGTGATGTCACTGACCATGTCATGAGTGATGTAATATGTGATGTCATCAGCAGTGCATTGCGGGCGCGCGAGTTATAGTTAGCTGAACTAACTATAACGGGGGAATTTCAATGGTTTTGTACGAGTGAAAAGTCCAGCTAACTATAACGCCCCTGAAACCTATAGTTTCTTCAGTGAATTTCTAACGTTTTTTAAACGCTAATTCCTAACTATAACATGCCTGACTGTCTGTTTAAGTGAGTAATTAAAAGTGTCTCACTTAATACATGGATTAGTAACTAAACTATGTGAATGTGTGCATCACTGTCTCTGTTGTTGTAACATGCTGCATCAGTCGGTCACTAACTAAATGAGTGTGCATATTAGTTATTGATTAGTTGGGTGAGTATTTGTATGGGACACTGAGTTTGTGTGTGGTTGGATGGTGTGTGTAACTCTATGCATAGATGTGTGAATGGTTGATTGACTAGGTGTATAGGTTTAAGAGTGCATGTGGAAACAGTTGTTTGAGTGAATGAGTGTATTTATTTGTGTGTTGGTGAGCAAATATATGTTTTAGTTGTACATCTTCAACAAAGTAAAAAAATCAAAGCCATTGTATGTGAGAGTTGGTGTATATAAATAAGTATGTGTAAGAGTCAGTGATTGTGAGAGTAACTATATGAATGAGTGTATTATTGTAATGGTGATTTTTTAACATATTAACTATGAGTTACTATGTGTTTGAATAAATGAGGTGTTGTTGGATAATTGTGTAAATGTGATTAGTTTTTTTCATGAGTGAGTAGGATGACTGCATAACCGACCCAGATGACTGCTAATGTGTCAATGTCTATATATGTGTATAAGTGCATTTGATAGTGTTCTATTAATTAGTGACTGCATGTATAAGTGATTCTGTTGTTGAATGGGTAGTTGTGTGTGTAGACTTAGGAATCAGTGCGTCGTATGTAGTAACTGGTATTGGTGTGTCAATGGTTTCAAATATGGTACAATGTATTTTACAGTGAGTGATGAAAGGTTATACTAGTGTATGATGAGGTGTATCAGATTGTCACGTGGATGATGTCAAAGTGATGTCATTTGAGATGTCATCAGTGATGTCATCAGTGATGTCACTGACCATGTCATAAATGATGCAATATGTGACATCATCAGCAGTGCATTGCGGGCGCGCGAGTTATAGTTAGCTGAACTAACTATAACGGTGGAATTTCAATGGTTTTGTGCGAGTGAATGGTTCAGCTAACTATAACACCCCTGAAACCTATGTTTTTTTTCTGTGAATTTTAAAGGTTTTTTAAATGCTAATTCCTAACTATAACATGCCTGAAACCTATGGTTTTTTAAGTGAATTTCAAAGGTTTTTTAAATGCTAATTTCTAACTTTAACGTAACTGAAACCTATGGTTTTTTAAGTGAATGTCAAAGATTTTTTAAATGCTAGTTTCTAACTATGCCTACAGAGGTAGGACATGTGAAGAAAGAAGAAAAAACACAGAAAGAAGAAAAAGAAATGCAGAAAGAAGCAACAGAAGTCCTCAAAGACGAAGAAAAGTGCAGGAAGAAGGAAGACGTGCAGAAAGAACAAACAGAGAAGCAGAAAGAGTCTTTGATGCAAAATCATCCTGTACCCTCAACTTTTTCAGATGGGTACTGGTAGTAACTGACTCTGACTAACCAGTCCTAGAGCCAGTGCTATGTTAAAAGACACTTAGAATACAGTTAAAATACCTACATACACTAGGGAACACTATGCGTTGGGGTACCCCTGTTATTAGCATGACCTCCTCGGTAAGCCCCTAGTATATAATAGGGCAGGGGGAAAAAACTACCTCTTAAAACACACCACAGGGTGTGTTTGCACACCGGTTGAAGGGAGGGGGGGCTGAGCTGACGTTTGCAAACACACCCTGTGGCCGTTTTAATTTGGGGGATAAAGTCCCCTTGAATCCTGAGTGTCCCTTGGGTACAACTAGCCCATCAGGTATCTCTAGTTAGCACCACAGAGCTGTGTTGCAGAGAAAATGGGCACGGCCTGGACCACCTCTCTGCAATGCAGCACAGTGGCGCTTACTGGAAGCACCTGGTGGACTAGTTGGCCCCCATGGGCCCTCAGGATTGAAGTGGAATTATTTCCCCAACTTAAAACACGTCACCTCAGGCACGTACCCTCCCTTCCCCACTGTGTAAACACGCCCTGTGGCCATTTTAAGTTGGGAGATGAACTCCCCTTGAATCCTGAGGGTCTCTAGGGGCAAATTAGACCATTAGGTACGTCCAGTAAGCACCATTGCAGAGAGGTGTAAAAAGGGGCACAGCCTGCACCACCTCTCTGCAACGCAGCGCAGTGGCGCTTACTGGAAGCACCTGGTGGGCTAGTTGGCCCCCAGGGCCCCTTAGGATTGAAGAGGAATTATTTCCCCAACTTAAAACACGCCACAGGGCATGTTTGCACACGTCACCTCAGGCCCCGTCCCCTCCCTTCACCACTGTGTAAACACGCCCTGTGGCCGTTCTAAGTTGAGAGATTAAGTCCCAACACGTGTCAACTCAGGCCCCGCCCCCTCCCTTCACCACTGTGCAAACGTGCCCCGTGGCACATTTTAAGTTTAGGGATTGACTCCCCTTGAATACTGAGGGTCCCTGGGGTGCAACTAGCCCACCAGCTACCTCCATTAACCGCCTCAGAGCTGCGTTGCAGAGAGGTGTAAAAAGGGGTGTGACCTCATTACACCTCTCTGCAATGCATCCCCCTGGCGCATACTGGAGGTTCCTGATGGGCTAGTTCATCCCCAGGGACACCCAGTATTCAAGGGGAATTCATGCCCCATCTGCAAACGAACCCAGAGTGCTGCAGGGAGGGGGCGAGACCTCTGGCATGATGCCAGTTTTTTCTTTTCTTTTTTTTTTTTAAGAAGTGGGGCTGTGAGGCCCCCTTTCTTTTCCTATTTTATTGGCCCTGGATTGCTAACATTCTATATTTATTACAAAAGTGTGGAACGCCTGACGTAATCTTGATGTAATCAAAACTGTAATACCTAGAGCATTTCCTTTAGAAATTACATATATGAGAGGGTCTTATTTGCATCAAAATTATGGAAAGTTCTCTGAAAAACCAAAATGAGGACATGTTATGTTATGTTATGTTACGACTATTTATTGTGCGCACAGATACTCCAGCCAAGGAGCGTCCCGGCGCAGAGACAAGGTAGCACGTAACACAACCACAGGCTAAAAACAGATGCTAAGAGCCAGCTAAAACAAAAAGGTTTTTATGGCCCTCCGAAAAGTCAGAAGGTCCTCCAGCAAGCGGATTTCAACAGGCAAGGAGTTCCATGCTGACGCAGCCATTACCCTAAACGAGCGTCCTCCCATGCGGCTAAGCCTGAATCTGGGAACCACCGCAAGGGCCAGACCCTGAGAGCGAAGGCTACGGGCAGGGACATAGAAAGACAGACAACTCGACAGAATTTCCGGGCCTGTACCTCGCAAGATTTTAAAAGCAAGGCACAATACCTTGAAGAGGATGCGCTTCCTAACCGGAAGCCAGTGTAGGGAGCGAAGGACACCTGTAACTGAGCAAAATCTAGGCAAGCCAACGATCGCCCTCGCCGCAGCATTCTGAACCCGTTGTAAGCGGGTTAGTTCAGCCTGGTTAGCCCCAGCCAGGAGAGAGCTGGCATAATCCAGGCGGGAGATGATAGTAGCCTGGATCACCAGCTGCCTGGTCGGGGCGTCAAAGAACTTGAGAACAGGTCTCAAGCCCCTCAGGAGACCGAAACAACAGGCCGCGGTTCTTTTAGTATGGCCTACAAAGGAGAGGCCCGCATCCAGCCATACCCCCAGATTTTTCACTTCCGATACCGGGATCGGAGTAGGTCCCAACTCTGAGGGCCACCAGTGGTCACCCCACAGCTCCACTCCCTTCCCGACGACCATCACCTCTGTTTTAGTGGCGTTTAGCTGAAGGCAGTTGCCTGTCAGCCAACTAGCCACCGCCTTCAGTCCGGACTGAAACCTGGGGGCCTCAATCTCCGCATCCCCGCTGAGAGTAACCGCCAGCTGAGTGTCGTCAGCATATGAGACCAAAGTAAGGCCCCACTGCCTAGCGACATCCGCCAGCGGTCTCACGTAAAGATTAAACAACGTGGGACTCAGTGAGGACCCTTGCGGAACCCCCATGGCCAGTGGTTGGTAATTGGACTTGAAGGGAGGGATGGCAACACAGAAGGAGCGGTCATCTAAAAAGGAGCGGAACCATTGCAACACCTGACCGCCAATGCCAGTCTCCTCGAGCCGACGCAGGAGGATGCTGTGGTCTACCGTATCAAAGGCGGCGCGAAGATCTAACAAAATAAGCGCCGCCGTTTGACCAGCATCCAACCTTGCCCGGAGGTGTTCCACCATCACAAGTAGTGCAGTTTCCGTACTGTGCCCAGCACGGAATCCGTTTTGTGTGGGGTCGAGGGCATTGGTCCGAGTCAGATGTTCAGACAGGGCCAGGTTAACGTGGGCCTCCGTGATTTTGGCTGGCCAGGGTAACAACGAGATGGGGCGATAGCTCTCAGGCTTGGAAGGGTCCAGGGTGGGCTTTTTAATGATCGGGGACACCACAGCTTGTTTCCACTTAGATGGAACGGTTCCCGTTTCCAAGGAGAGGTTGACAAGGGAGCATACGGCTGTACGCCCCATAAAAGCCTGATCTCGGAAGAGAGCAGGCCTTACTGGATCGGATGGGGACCCAGATTTGACTTGCAGCGCAAGTTTGTCAAAACCATCCAAGGTAAGGGGGGGGGAAACAAGCAGTGTAGCCTGATGATGGACCCCATTTATACTTTCCTCAGTGAACCCTATGCTAGGGAATGTCCTATATATAGCTTGGACCTTCCCCAAGAAGTAAGATGCAAGGGATTCACAATGGGAAAGAGAGCTCACGGTCGTAGAGGTAGTCCGCTTCGCTGTGAGATCTTTTCTGAGTTTTCAAATAGCGACAAAGCACTTTTAAATTATTTGTTATCTTTATGTTTTTTATCCAGATGACCACTTGATTAAATGTTGCACTTAGGGGAGAGGATGTGGTGTTTCTTCCAGAGCTGCAGACTTTGCAACTGGGGAACCAGGTTGGAGTGTCTGCTTCAGCTCGACATTCTGTGATTCTGGTCAAATCACTTAATCTCCCCATGTCTACAACCAAAATGAATTTGTTCTTGTGTGATGTAACCAATGCTCATGTAAAGCACTCCAATACTTGACAAGTCTGCACTATATAAAACTGCAAAAACACAAAAAATAAAAAGTGTTTTGCACACTTCTGTCATCGGGCTACATGTGGGCTACATCTGGGTGATATTTGTGCTACATTAAGGCTCTTTTGTCTCTGGTGGCCATCTTGGGAGATGTATGTGTTATGAAGTTTCCTAATTTCCTCTTTTACTGCAGTCTCCTCAGGAGGAAATGCTTTCAGTTTTTTACTTTGATTCCATCAAGAAGGTATTCAGATATGTCACACATTTGCCATAAATTCTGAATGTTAGCACTCTAGTTGCTCATTAGATCACTTTAGTGAAGCTACTACCCACCACGGAAGTCTGCTGCTGGTATTAAAAGTGCATGTTTCAGTCTGCATGTCAGAATTTCTTTATGAAATAGAAGAGGATTTAAGAAGTCACTCAAAATGTGCCCTAATTTTTCTTTCTTCAGCACAAATCATAATTTCTATGACAAAATGAACCCCCTCAGTGTGTTCCTTTTTAAATTAAATGTTTTAAGTGTTACCAGTTTATTCCAATCAAGATGGCTTCAGGTGTGCCATACTTTTGTCATAAGTAAGACAGTAAGCGCTCTAGTTGTTCTTAAGAACACTCTAGGACATTCTGTCATTGGGCTATACTTGGGCTCCATCTAGGTGATATTTGTGCTACATTTGGGCTCTTTTGTCTCTGGTGGCCATCTTGGGAGCCTTAGTTTTCTAATTTCCTCATTTACTGCAGTCTCCTCAGTAGGAAACACTTTCAGTTTTTTACTTTGGTTCCATCAAGAAGGCATTCAGATGTGTCACACATTTACCATAAATTCTGAATGTTAACACTCTAGTTGCTCATTAGATCACTGTAGTAAAGCTACTGCTCACCAGGGAAGTCTTCTGCTGGTATTCAAAGTGCATGTTTCAGTCTGCATGTCAGAATTTTTTAATGAAATAGAAGAGGATTTGAGAATTCAAAATGTGCCCTAATTTTTCTTTCTGCAGCACTAATCATAATTTCTACGGCAAAATGAACCTCCTCATTTTGTTCTTTTGCAAATTAAATGTTTTAACTGTTACCACTTTATTCCAATCAAGATGGCTTCAGGTGTGCCATACTTTTGTCATAAGTAAGACTGTTAGCACTCTAGTTGTTCTTTAGAACACTCTGGGACATTCTGTCATTGGGCTATACTCGGGCTACATCTGGGTGATATTTGTGCTACATTTGTGCTCTTTTGTCTCTGGTGGCCATCTTGGGAGACTTATTTGTTATGAAGTTTCCTAATTTCCTCATTTACTACAGTCTCCTCAGTAGGAAATGCTTTCAGATTTTTACTTTGATTCCATCAAGAAGGTATTCAGATATGTCACACATTTGCCATAAATTCAGAATGTTAGCACTCTAGTTGCTCATTAGATCACTGTAATAAAGCTACTGCTCACCAGGGAAGTCTGCTGCTGGTATTGAAAGTGCATGTTTCAGTCTGCATGTCAGAATTTTTTAATAAAATAGAAGAGGATTTGAGAAGTCACTCAAAATGTGCCCTAATTTTTCTTTCTGCAGCATTAATCATACTTTCTATGGCAAAATGAACCCCCTCATTTTGTTCCTTTTTAAATTAAATGTTTTAAGAGTTACCACTTTATTCCAATCTAGATGGCTTCAGGTGTGCAATACGTTTGTCATAAATTGGAGTGTTAGTACTCTAGTTGTTCTTTAGAACACTCTGGGAAGCTGCAGTAGAACACAAAGGAATCAACTGACAGTCTCTGCCCTTGTTGGATGTACATGTTTTACTGAGAATGTCAGACTTCATTCTCACATGACTGAGAAAGATAATGTGAATTTACAGAAAATATGCTCTCAGTTTAGCTTATAGATCACCATCCAAACCTCTGTGGGAAAAGCATGAGAAAATAGTTTTCTCTCAAACATGATTCATGATATCCCAGCAGAAGGCTTTTTCACATGGTGAAATCACCTTAGAACACACCACAATTCCTAAAATGAGTCTGGTACCATCAACAAATGATTTATAATGTAACTAAAGTCTTAAAATCTTCTATTAACTGCAATGCTTTTTAATGAGGTGCTATCATGTATATTGATCCCAAGATGTCTGCCAACACTTCTTGGATGAAGTGCTGACAGCCAATCAGATCTCACGATGAGATGTGTGGTTAGGCTCTGCCCAGATATATATGTGATTTTACTTTAGAGTTTCTCAGGAACTACTGAACGGATTTACACCATTTAACCAAAAGGCCCGACTCTGAACCAAGGGCTACCCTTTTGACAAATTTGGTGTAATTCTGTTCAGCAGTTCAGGCTGTAGCTGCGACTAAAGGTTCCTATGGAAAATTGCATGGGGAAAACACTTTTTGGCACCCCCCTTTTTTCTCGCCCCCAGCTTGAAGAATCACCCTGAGACTTTCAGGATAGGAGCGGACCGGAGCTGGCCAAAAGTTTTGAAAATTTCGCGAAGATTCGTCTTTCTGCGCCAAAGTCTTCTTTGTTGGATTAAATTGACGGCTGGTCCCAGTCGTGGGAGAAGCCCTGCCATGGAAGTATGGACTGTGCTGTGGCCACTGACAGGCAGCACAAAGGGCAGAGAAGCCGTTTTTGGGAGGTTACAAGATGCAACATGGTGAGAGCGGGACTCTTTTCCAGACCCACTGGGGATTTCATTGTCCAAATTTTAGTCTGCAAGCAACTCACTGTAGTTTTATTTTACGGCACTACAATAACCAGCATGCTCAGCAAGAACCAACGCTCACTAGGGCAGCAGGTGGGACTATTTCAGTAATGCCAGTGTGCTTCACGTATTAAGGACTTTGCCTCTGAGGAAATACTGTGTGAAGCATGAAATGCGTTAGGCTGTGTAATTTTTGGAACAGACTTCCATCCAGTGTGTTGCAACCTCTCAAATAAAAACGAAATTCCAGCTATCTGCGTGGGCTCTCCTAAATGGGTATCTTCTTTGTTGGATATATATATATGTTTATATATATAAGTTTATATTTATATTACAGGTTTATGTATATATATGTATTTATAATTTTTATTATGTTTCTAACATGTTATAATTAAATAAAATAATTATTTATTAATCTTATTATTAATATATATAATTTTATTTAAATATGTATGTTTAATTTTTGTTTTTGTTTATATTACATTTATCATTTATACTTTTTAACAATTCTAACTATGTATATATTAATTAAATTTATTATTTAATTAATGATATATTATTTTTCCGACATTTAAAAAAATTATATTTTAAACAACAATATTTTAAACAACGATATTTTGGTTTCGATATTTTTGTACTTACCTTTGTAGAGATAGGATGTCAATATTCTGTCCATCGATATTCTGTACTCAATATTCTTGTAGGTCGATACTCGGTCCGTCAATATTCTGTCAGTGATCCCTTTCTGCAGCCCACCATGAAAGGGTTGGAGGAAAGGCAGGGAAGGGGCACCAACCAGGGCCCCATGCAATTTTGTCCATTGGGAACTGTGCATGGGGGCACATGGTGTGCCCCCTCTGTTCACAGTGTCATGCATGCACGGTGTGCCATAGATCACATGGTGCATGGTACACAGTGTGCCCGATGTGCAAGTGTTGCTGCACTGTGGCAACATGTGATGCAGGCTCTTTCTATGAGCTGAAGCATGCTGCTTCCATGGCACCGCCACAACACTGCCAGCCCAGCGGTAAGGTCAAAATGAAGTGTTCAGGATGCCGCCGTCTTGGCGGGGCTCTCCCGACCACCACAAAGGTGATCTGGCGGTCAGAACACCAATCTCTTTATCGGGGCCTGTCTGTAAAATATTCTACAAACTGCCAATTTGCCTTTGAAATTAAAAAAACTATAGCACTAGCCTATGTCCCTGTCACAGAGGTAGCCAACCACTACAATGTACTTATTGAAAGCCATTTCTACCAACATAATGAAGACAAACTATGGGGTCTATTAGTATGGTGGTCGGAAAATTACCACAACCGCCATGGTAGCGTAAATCAACCGCCCGCCGGTCCTGCTGCAAAACATTCTGACCGCGGCAGAACGAGGCCACCAAAGACCTCCCATAGCATGCAGAGCAGGTGGAAATCTGTCCGCAGGTGGTCAAATTCACGGCGGAAACACACCAAACCGCCGCCAGGATTTCCCCGATGTGACAGCGGGACGTTCCGCTGTTTCCGACCACCGCGGTCGCAAACAGTGATGAATGGGAGATTGCTCCAATTGTTTGAAATGGTCTCAGGTCTCAAAATCAACCACTCGAAATCATGGGCTCTAAACCTTACGATACCTGCTGAGGAAATCCATGTGCTCCAGTCTCTTGTCCCCTATCAATGGGCATCACAGTCCATCCGGTACTTCAGGCTCAATCTGACCCCCAATCTTGCCACGTGGTAACAAAAGAAATGGCAGGAGTGTAAAAAGGCTGTCTTAATAGACCTGAGAGCATGGAAATCCCTCCCACTCTCCTGGTTGGGGCATTTGAACATGGTCAAAATGTCGATATTCTCAACCATACTTTACCTTTTTCAGACTCTTCCCACACCCATCCCCACAAAATCAGATTCAGAGCCTCCAGCGGGAGCTCACCACATTCATTTGGGGAGGGAGAAGGCCGCGCTTCTCTAATAAGATACTCTTGTTACCGCAAGACAGGGGGGGTTGGCTTGTCCTAATTTGTTAGAATATTATTGGGCATCACATCTCCGCTTTATTTCGGAATGGATAGCATGGGAGAGCGAGAAAGTCTGGTTTCACATGGACAGGACAGTGACCTGTCGACCCATCTGGGACCTTGCCTGGCTCCTGCAGGAGGCCCTCTCTCGTAACACCTATGTAGCTGTTCCCACAAAGACGGTACTTGATATTTGCGATAAGTTAGCATTGCGTAGAGGCCTCACCTCCCTTCCGTACCCCCACACCCCCATTGCTCGCAACTTACATTTCCCACCAGCCTACCACCCGCCTTTCTTCTAGTACTGGACTGAAGGGGGTTGTCGGACGCTTAGGGACCTTTTCACGGGGGACTCCTTTAAATCCTTTGACCAATATAAGTGGGACTTCCAGCTTTCAGAGGGGGTCAGATTCCAATACATTCAACTTCGACATTGGGTCCAGGCGTCAGCCTCGATGCAGGCAGCCACTTGACCTTTTGCCCCTTTTGAGCGGCTGGTGCGCTCCTTTGACAACTCCAGGGGCTTAATTTCACATACATATCAAGTTCTCCAGCACTCCCAGTGTGCCTCCACATGCTTACCAGTCACGGTGGTGGTCGGATTCAGACACCGACCTTACACCCACACAAGGGGACCATTTGTGGTAGGATATCCCGAAGGTCTTCCGTAACATACCCCGGTGGGAAACCGCGTACAAGGTCATGACACAATGGTGCTATACTCCTCACAGGCTGCATAAAATGTTTCCCACCTCCTTGCCTCTCTGCTGGTGCTGCACAGGTGCCCCAGGAAACTTTCTTCATATCTGGTGGACGTGCCCGCTCTGGACCATCTACTGGAAAGAGGTCTTTAGTCATATCAGACTGGTAATTGGCTACCCGCTGCCTGACAACCCACTCACAACTGTTCTGGGCCTCTGGCCAGTGAACCTGCGTGCCATGACTCACCGAGATTGGCACCTAAGCCTTCATATGCTTGGTGCTGCCAAGAAAATCATTGCTCTCTACTGAAAAAAGGCCAAAACGCATCCAATCAATGTCTGGTTCACCCACCTGTGGCACACAATGGCAATGGAGTTACTCACGGCGCGTCTGCAGCTCAGAGACGCCAACTTCACCAAATTATGGCAACCGCTGGTGAACTACTTCTGCAGGCTGGAACATGCCCGTCACCAGCCCCAACAGCTTCGGGCTTTACGCCTCTTTGAAGATGCTGTATACTCCCCGGATACTGATAGCCTCTGGGGGCCCACCGACAAC
This sequence comes from Triturus cristatus, assembly GCF_964204655.1. NCBI lineage: Eukaryota > Metazoa > Chordata > Amphibia > Caudata > Salamandridae > Triturus > Triturus cristatus. The sequence continues at coordinate 502,321,723 of NC_140592.1, read as the reverse complement.
ACTGCTCGAACCTTTTCCCTGGCGGCACCTCCACTGCAGGCCTTTGGCACCTCACCCTCTTCCCCAGCATAGGCAGTCCTGACCTCTGCTTGAAGGCTACTGCATTAAACACCGTCCTGGGCTATCATAGCAATCCCACCTTACTAACCCATGCTCTCAGTGCTAAGATACGGCCGATCACCTTCCGCCTCACCTTTCCTCTTTTATATCTCTATACCTCTTTCTATTCCTCTATGCCTTCCTTTTTCTTTTTCTCTCTTTACTTCTTTGTTCCTTATGTTAGATATATTGTTCTCAGCTGGAATTGTAATCCCGATGAGCAGCAGTGCAATGTACAACAATAGGCAAGAGACCGCTCTGTTAGAGCTTTGATTTGAGATACGGTGATTAAGCAGATACCGCTAGATATCCAAAGCTTAGAGAGTAAGTTGCAGTAGGCCTAACTTTGCTGTCACGACCACACTCAAGACTATCACTCCCTAACGTGAGTGCCACTTCCGATACTACCTTAGTTGAATATGGCAGATGATGAGAATGAACACTGTATAATAGATCTCACTCTATGGCTGAAGCACTGTGCTGTAACACTATTGGAGAACGGAAGATAGCATTTTCTGTAACTGCTCTTATGTGATTACTTTAAATGCCAATAAAAACAAGTTAAGAAAATATATATTTTGACATTTTAAATTTTTAAATATTTTGTAACACATTTCTTAAAATTGTAGAAATAAAAAAAATGGTTTTAAAATTGCAATTTATTTAAATATTTTTAGTGTCCAACACTTCCCCCAAATTGGTTTAGAATTGAAGTGGGAATACTTAATGTCAACTCTCTATTGCCCAACGACTTTCCAAAATTGGTTTCGATTGGAGTAGGATTAGTAAATGTCACCTTTTTAGTGTTCTACACCTTCCCCAAATTGATTTAGATTGGAATGGGAATAGTAAATGTCACCCCTTTAGTGTCAAACAATTATTTAGAATAATTTATGTCAGAGTGAGATTATTTAAGTTTAGATTTGTATTCTGTTGTATTCTTTATTTAATAGTATTGGTGGAGTTGCAAGGAGGTGGGTGTCGCCCTTGCCGCCCACACTGGTAGAGTGGGAACGAGAATCGGATTGGTGCCAAAGGGCAGAAGAGACGGTCTATAAAGGAAGAGGATGTGCCAAAAACTGGGAGGGAATATAGTCATTATGGTGACAGTATAGACTGGGTTTGGACGTTGAGGACCATCATCCATAAAGACATGGAGGTGCAGTTCTGTTTTTGTCGAGGGGGTGACCTTGCTGACTGTATGTTTAAACTAGTAGGGGTTGTTCCTCCTGAAATGTATACTGTTGATGTTTTTATATACACCCGGGAGCATATAATTGTAAGACTGAATGGTCAACCTGGCACAAATTACTGTAACTACTGTCATATATGGTCAATTGAGCAAACAGTTAATAAAAAGGATTTCAAACAAAGTAGTATGGGTGGTGATCAGAAATCTAATTAAAATATCGTTTGTTGTATGTCTCTAACCAAGAACATTATTAATTACATGTTTTGGTAAAATAAATACATGTGACACATTGTTCTAATTTTATTTCTTTCCAAAATGTTTTATCATATATTACGTTAAAATCAAGTTAAAAATAAACATTTACATAAAGTTCAGAAAATACATTTTATTTTTTAATAATAAACAACTGTAAATTATATTCAATTGAATTGTAAATAGTATATTTTCAACTTTTACTCTTCATTTCTTAACTGTTTTAATACACATTTTTTCAACATTATTTTAACATACCATTTTTCAGTATATATTAGATAATTGTCTATATTTTATATTGTTATTTAATTAATTCTTTCCAATCCTTTGACATTTTATAGCAACATTTTTTCTATGTTTTTTTTTTCATACATTTATTCAAAAATTTTGCAGTATTTTCCATGAATTTCTAAGTGGAGATATTGTTTTTCTTAGTTTCAATTAGTGGCCATTTTGTTTTACTGCTAACTTCTATTTTGTGACCTATTTGTGTTATTTTTTGTCTGTTTTCTCAGAAACAGGCCACAGTTAAGGTGCTGCTGTTTGTCAGAACAGGTAAGTCCTTTTTTTATGGATTGCTTAAGGCTTTTGAGGGTAGCAGGGATCTAGGAGAGAGGTCTACCAGTTAGTGATAGTGTTGTTTGTGGGGTATTTGCTAATAATAATAGCAATAATAATAATAATAATAATAATAACAATAATACAGTTTATAAAGCTCATAGGTACCTCACACGAGGTGTTCCAGCACCTTTAAATGTATTAGTATTACTGTTTTTCACTAGTTTGTCATTTTGGCTTTTTGTACATTATTTTGGTTCTATATCGCTATGTTATGTTAAATTGTGTTAGGTTAGTTATATTTTGATGATTAACTGTTCTGTATATGTATTTTTGGAAATGTAATGTGTTTTGCGGGTGGGTTTTTCATATACTTTACAAAGTTTTGTCTATGAGTATGTCCTATGAGCATTGGGAGCTCACTTTCTTTTAACCTCTTCAGTGCCCATGACGAGATAGTCTCGTCATGGAGCACGGTCGTGCTGTGCCCATGACGAGACTATCTCGTCATGAACCCCACCCACTAATACAACGCCCGGCACAGGAGGGGGAAAGGGCGTGGCACAGAAGGGGTTAAGGAAATCATGTTTGGTTTATCATAAACCAATGCTTTAAACTTTGATTTGCTTTTTTTCCGGGTTTTCTGGAGCATTTCTTTTTATTAAAACTCTTTTTCAGGTTTTTATGCTTCCTATATGCTTTGGATTACTTTGAGGGATTTCTATTGGATCGGCTTTCTTTTTGCATTTTTTAGGGGGTTTTTGGACAGTATTTTTTCCATTTTTGACAGACTTAATTTTTTTTCCATGGATGGAGAGAAAGATCTGCAGCTACAGAACAGTAACTTTTTTTAATATATTTCCTTTTGGGTAGGGAATGTGATATACTGTTTATGTAAACATTATGTGATTGTTATGTGCAATTGTTTGGTTTATGTGTTACAGTTATTGTATGTGTTGGATTGAGTATGTTTTGAACTTAAAAAAAACATATATATATATAATTTTATTATGTAAGTCTTTTTTATTAACATTGTCATGTAAATTAATTTTTTGACTTATATAATAAAATATTATGTTTATTATTTTAAATAAAAAAGATTTGGTGTATTGGTTTAGAAATTGTCATAGTGTTTTAGGACTTTGGTAGTTAGTATTTATTTTATAATATGCTTTTGACTGTGATTTCTAAGTAATCTACTCCTTTGTTATTTATGAAGGGTTTGACTTTAAACTGAAACATCTCATACATTTTGGGGATTTGTTTGTAAATTCAGTGCCGATTAGATTCACAGATTTTTCCATTACAAATTCTTGGTATCTTTGCTATTTTTGCAATGCTTCTATACATTTGTAGAGTCTAGAGTGGGTTTATGCCTAGTGTGGATGGGCATATTATGGAGAGATGGTCCTTGACTGACTTTCCAAAATACCTTATTTAAAGAATTCAATTGTTGGCGTGCTGCCAAAGGGTCAGACACAAGTATTCAATACAAGCAAAGGTTATAATAGGTTGTGTGTTGCCAAAGGGTCAGACACAGGTAATTGATACAAAACATAACTGAATACACACCCTAGAAACACAGAATTAATTCAACCCAAAAAAAAAAGGTTTTAAAAAAAGACACCCACACAAGTTTAGCATGAATTTGCTTTTTTAGTTTCTATAATCTGTATTTACAGTCAACAGACAATTGGTGATAATAATATCCAATGCCATTAAGGCGAGATAGAGGTTGCGCAAGAGATAGAAGATGCGTGCTCGTGAAGGAAGAGAGGAAATCAGGAGGGTTTGGAATATAGATTTTCTTATTACAGTAGAACACTGGTCTGAACGAGAACCAGTCTTTTTAGAACCTGTCCAAAGTTTTTATATACTGATTTATGTCCTTCATAGGGGTGCGTGATTGCACAATCCATTTAGAAGGGAAAAGAATTGGAACAGCTGAGGAGGGGTTCTGCCAGGTCTCCGTCAGGAAGGCGACGTCTGGGGAGGTAGAGTCGAGTAGGTCCCAGAGTTCAACGGCGTGTTTGCGGGCGAAGCGGGTGTTGAGAAGGATGCAGCTGAGGTAGTTGGGTTCTTTCCTGGACTGTGGGTTGGCGGGTCGGATGCTGCTGAAGCTGCAGTTTCGGCAGGAGAAGGGTCCTTGGGTGCGCTTCGGGGTGTTCAGGCAGCAGGTGCGTGATCGGCCGGTGTTGAGTGCATGGAGGGTGCTGGAGTCGTAGCGGAGATGGACGTCGTGGCATTCGCAGGGGCCAGGGGTTCTGGCACTGGGCACGGTCCAGGCGCAGATGGGCGCAGACGAGCTGCGTGCATGCCACACAGCGGCCATTATAAGAAGGGGAGGTGGGAGGGAGGAGCAGCTGGGAGGCGGGAGGGAGCAGACGAATGGGAGTGGGGTCGGGGACGCAGCGGCGGGAAAGTGGGATCGGCAGAGGGTACAGAAGGAAAAAGAGGGGCACAGCAGAGATAGGGGAAATAAAGGGGCGAACAACAAGTACAGAATACAATGCAAAACAATACGGGCACAATTACAATACAGACGAATGGGGGCGGGGCCGCAGGGGACGCAGCATCGGGAAAGCGGGATCGGGAGAGGGTACAGAAGGAAAAAGAGGGGCACAGCAGAGATGGGGAAATAAAGGGGCGAAAAACGAGTACAGAATACAATGCAAAACAATACGGGCACAATTACAATACGGACGAATGGGGGCGGGGCTGCAGGGGACGCAGCGGCGGGAAGTGGGATCGGCAGAGGGTATAGAAGGAAAAAGAGGGGCACAGCAGAGCTAGGGGAAATAAAGGGGCGAAAAACAAGTACAGAATACAATTGCAGAACAATATGGGTACAATTACAATACAATGCGGGCAACAAACCAAGCAAGCAAGCAAACCTTCGGCCTACCACTTGCCACCAGGGATGAGGCGCAGGCGGTAGCCTGCGGGTGGAGGAGGGCCTCGATCTCACTGCAGAGCGGCAGCAGGGCTCAAGGGCGCAACACACTGGTGGTGCTGTGCAGCGTGGGGAGCGACCTGCCTAAGCAGGGTCAAGGGTCGCTCCCTTCACCATGCAGCGGCTGCCATAAGAAGGGGAGGTGGGAGGGAGGAGCAGCTGGGAGGCGGGAGGGAGCAGATGAATGGGAGCGGGGCGGGGCCGCTGGGGATGCAGCGGCGGGAAAGCGGGATCGCCAGAGGGTACAGAAGGAAAAAGAGGGGCACAGCAGAGATAGGGGAAATAAAGGCTCAAAAAACGAGTACAGCAGACAATGCAAAACAATATGGGCACAATTACAATATAGACGAATGGGGGCAGGGGGCAGAGACGCAGGGGACGCAGTGGCGGGAAAGCGGGATTGGCAGAGGGTACAGAAGGAAAAAGAGGAGCACAGCAGAGATGGGGGAAATAAAGGGGACGAAAAAGGAGTACAGAATACAATTGCAGAACAATACGGGTACAATTACAATACAATGCGGGCAACAAACCAAGGAAGCAAGCAAACCTGCGGCCTACCACTGACCACCAGGGATGAGGCGCAGGTGGTAGCCTGCGGGTAGAGGAGGGCCTCGATCTCACGGCAGAGCGGCAGCAGGGCTCAAGGGCGCTACACAGTGGTGGTGCTGTGCGGCGTGGGGAGCGACCTGCCTAAGCAGGGTCAAGGGTCGCTCCCTCCGCTGAATGCCCCTGATGCGTGGCCACCGAGCATTGTAGGGGCCAGGCCGCCCCATGGATCATTGGGCCGAGGGTACTAAGATGGCGGCTGCGCTCTCGCAGGCAGGAGCACTCCTCAGTGGCTCCACTCACCCTGCCTGGCCCTTCCAAAGCAGCTCCAGCCCCTCCGCAGGTCAGGTGCCCCAGGCAGCGGCTCTCACGGGACCCCAGAACCGTTTAAGAAGCTTAAATCTGCAGCGGCGGCCCGGAGCTCCCACGGCGTGCATCTCACTCCATAGGTAGCGAGACCATGCCCCCCTAAAAATATTTTTTAATTTGTAACTGCATAAAAATATTTTTATATATGTTTAAATTATATACTATTTAAATGTTTAAAAAGTATATATTTAATACCATTATTATATTTCTTCATTGACATGAAATTAAAATGTATTAAAAAGATTAAGGGCCTGATTATGAGTATGGCGCTCCTTGCGTTCAAAGGATCTTCAGTCAACCGGGAGGGCTTTCGAAGATGTCAGGCAGCTGGATGAGAGTGTTGCTTTCTCTCACATGTTATTCCTTCAAAGATCTATATTTTGGGTCTTGGGGCAATCGTATCTGTCTTTTCCTTTACCACACAGTTTCTAAACCTAACTGTTTCTAACTAACACATAACTTATTACCTTGCCACTGCAGACTGTAAACATGGTGGAAGCATCCTCCTCTCCAGGGATCCATAAATACTGCAGTGGATCTTTGAGTCCTGTTGTAGCCTGCCACTCTGATTGGGCATTCTGTCATGGCCTTTGGGTGCCCACATGAGGGTAACAACTAGGACGCACACATGTAACAGTGAGAATCATGGATCACATTACTCTTGCTACGCAATGTGGACGACATCCTGAGTGGCAATACCCTGAGCAATGGCTGGAAGGATTGTCGAGTAATGCCAAGGACCAGAGGTTGATGGGAGTGAAAGAGAGCACCTGTGGCAAGTCTAGATACCTTCAGTCCAGTTCCTAACCAACTTTCAGCACAGTGGGCTCTGAGCACGAGCCTGTCCAAATCCTAATTCTACTAAGCCAACTGTACATGGCCTTCAACCACGTGCAGTGGGCTAGAGACTAAGGACTCCATCAGCCTCTGTGCCTCTAATCCCACTGTGGTCCACTTTGGTCAAAAGGAATAGCCTTGGGCCACGGTGCACAATGTCTGTTGCACATGCTCTGTGACTATGCATAGTCACAATAATATTTATCTTTTTTCAAGATTTTAATAAATATATATATATATATATTCACTGAAAAAACCACAGGTTTCAGACAAGTTATAGTTAGTTGGACATTTTACTCGTACAAAACTAGTGAAACTCGGCCGTTATAGTTAGTTCAGCAAACTATAACTTGCGCCCCCGCAATGCACACTGATGACATCTCAAATTACATCACTGATGACATTATCCAGTGACTGAGTGTTTGTAAAAAGTTTAAATATGTTTTATATATATATATATATGCCAAGATGTATTGAAGAATGAGTGGGTTTATGAGCGACTGACTGGATGATTTAGTAGGTGCATAACTGACTGTAGAAGTGAGTGATTAAACGTGTCTTACTAATTCATGGGTGACTGACTAATCTGTATGAATGACTGTATTACTCTGTCAGTTGGTGTGTAAGTGGCTGCTTGGGTTGGTGAGTAGCTACATGAGTGTCTATATGGCTTATTGATTGGTTATCTGAGTACCTGTATGGGTGCCTGAGTGTCTCTGTGGGTGGGAGAGGTGTTTGTGACTCTCTGCATGGATGTGTGAGTGGGGGATTCACTGGGTGTATGGGTTCCAGATTGCTTCTGAAAGGGGCTGTATGGATGGGTGAGTGTGCGTATGGCTGTCTGGGTGAGTGAATATATGTCTCAGTGATATATGTGTGAGTAACTACATATGTGAAATGCAGTATATGGGAGTATTGGAGTATATCAATCATTATATGTGAGAGTGAGTGATTGTGACAGTGGCTGTATGGATGAGTGTGTGCTTGTTTCAGTGATGGTATAAGAGAGTAAGTATGTATTAGTATCTGTATAAATAGGTGAGGTGGTGTGTGCGTAAAACTGTAGGTGAGTAAATGGGAGTGTGATTGATTCTTTGCAAGACTGACTAGTTGTGTGAGTAACTTTATGGATGAGTGGCAGTGTCTGACTGTCTGTGTAGGTTATGAGTGCATAGGATAGTACTGGCTTGATAAATGACTGAATGTATGAATGACTGTATGGGTGAATAATTGGATGTTTGTGTAGACGTAGCAATCAGTGAGTGGGTATGTAGTAACTGGTATTGGTGTGTCTATGTTTTCAAAAATGGTAGTCTCTATTTTAGAGTGGGTGTATCAAAGGTTACATTCGGGTGTGAGGAGGATTATCATGGGGCTGATGTCATGAGTGATGTCATTTGAGATGTCATCACTGATGTCACTGACCATGTCATGAGTGATGTAATATGTGATGTCATCAGCAGTGCATTGCAGGGGTGCAAGTTATAGTTAGCTGAACTAACTATAACAGCTGAATTTCACTGGTTTTGTACAAGTAAAATGTCCAACTAACTATAACATCCCTGGAACCTGTGGTTTTTTTCAGTGAATTTCAAAGGTTTTTTAAATGCTAATTGCTAACTATAACGTCCCTGAAACCTATAACGTATGCATGGGGATGTGGTGGTCCCAGGGGCCCGGGGTCCGCAACGGACCCCCGCATTTAAATAATCAGTGCCCGGGAAGGTGGTGGTCCCCAGGGCAATGTGGGGGGGACAAGAGCCCCCCACACTTCAATTTTATTAATTTAATCCCTGGGGAGGGGGCGGTCCCCGGGGCTTGGGGGGCCCACAAGGTCCCCCCGCATATAATGAACAATGCCCCAGGGAGGTGGTGGTCCCATGCATTTCGTTTACAAGCCCCGAGGAGGTGGCAGTTCCCGGGGCTCTGGGGGAAGCCCCGTGCCCCCTGGATATAATTAGCATATTCCTTTTTTTAAAATTTTACTTGAGGTCACTAACCCATCGCATTCACAATGGGGGGGGGGGGCGTGCTGGATGCGATGGAGTCGTGACTCCAAGCACGTGAAAAAAGAAAAATGCCCCCTATTCTTAATACTTAAATCCGGCCTCGGGGACCCCATTCCCCGAGCGTCACCCATTTCAAATTCTTTATTTAAAAAAAAAAATACCCCCCAGGGCTTTATTTTGCCCCAGGGACCCCATCCCCCGGAGGCATGCCCTCAAGTTGGAGACCGTGGGGGGAGCCCCATATGTCTCCACAGTCCCTGCCGCCTCCCCGCCGCCTACTGGAGCCGGCATTGCTTTTGGACAATGTTGCATGTCAGCATCTCCCCTTGTCCAAATCAATCTGCTTCGCTTCATTGAAGCGAGAGCAGATTTTTTGCTCTCACTTCCATGAAGGCAGGGCGGGAGCACAGTCCTGGGGGTGGGCACCCTGGGACATTGCAGGAGCCGGCCCTGGGGGTGGAGGTCCCCAGGGCCATAGAGGGCTCATGGAGGGGGGCCTCGTGACCCCCTCCCAATGTATGCAAAGGCCCGGGGAGGTGGTGGTCCCCAGGGGTCCGCAAAGTACCCCCGTGTTTAAATAATTAGTGCCACGGGAGGTGGTGGTCCCTGGGGCAGTGTGGTGGGGGGAGAAGAGCCCCCCACACTCTAATTTGTTTAATTTAGGCCCCGGCAGTGGTGGTCCCTGGGGCTTGGGGGGGCCTGCAAAATTGAACGTGTATAATGAACAATGTGGTGGTCCCCGGGGGAGCGTGGGGGGCAGGAGCCCCCCACACATTCTGTTTATAAACCCACGGGGTGGCGGAAGTTCCGGGGCTCCAGGGGGGCCGCGTGCCCTCCCACATATAATTAGCATAGCCCCGGGGAGATGCGATCCCGGGGCTGCAGGGGCCCGTGTGGCCCCCGCTACATATTTACTTATTGACCCCGGGACATAACCCACCAGGGGACTTAAAGAAAATGAAGCTCGGGAGACCACGCTTCAGTTTTTTGGTATTTTCTCTGCCAGGACTTTGTCCTTTAAAAAAAAAAATCGTTTTTGGCCCCAGGGGTCCTTGTGGGACACCCTCAGCAGGCATAGGTTGTTGTTTGCACCATTGAAAGAAATGTTAAATTTCTTTCAATGGTGCAAACAACAACCGTGAACAAGGTGTATGGTACACCGAAACGCGTTGGTTTGGAATTTTGTGGTTTTGCCAACTCTGAAGAATTAAAAATGGAGTAAAAGCTGTTGGGAGTGCGACCTCTTTCCTTTCATGGGAGTGCTGTGGTGAATATTGGCGGTTGGTCCAACCGTGAGGTAACGCACCCGTCGAGCAGCGCCTGAAGCCAGGAACCATTGGGCCATTTTGGATCTATTTGAACCTGACACAGCGCTCACCGAGAAACGATCAGTTCATCATCAATAAGGAGCAAACACGAAGGGGGAAACGCTGTTGCAAGGTAAGAGCGTATACCCTGAGTGTTCTCCGGATTATTATCAAATAACTGTTCTAACAACTCACAGAGTTCTTCCTGTGTAATCTCGGTTTGAAATACGAGGCTTTTTAAACTTTTTCGGACAATCGGTGATAAAATGTGCAATCTTTTCTCAACTGAGATTCAGCACTTTGAATGCTACTGAAATCGTTAATCCGAATTGTATTAAAACCTCGACAGCTATTTGGAAAGTAAAAGGAAAAAATCTTTATGACGGCATAACCATCAAACATACAATCAATTTAAACATTATCACAATGGAAAAACGTGAAGCGAAAAGAAGGGAACAACTGACAACAATGTTTGATAAAGAACAACCACAAACTGATGCCGACAAACAAAACCCCAGTGGTAAAACGGATACCAAAAGCAAAATAAGGCAATGGGAGAAACTAAGCAGAAAAGAAATTAACAAATCATGGGAATTAATTACATTACAGAAATATTTAGAAGTACAACGGGTGCCTCGTGGCCTTCGAATCATGTTAATGCCTAGTCAACAAGATGCATCTAATGATTTATTACAAGAATGGGGTGAATACACTTTGAATTCCTCATTGGGTTTAATAAAAATTTTGGTTAAATACATTGAAATTGCTTTGAATAAAATCAAGGAACAACTACACGAATGTGAAAAAGATTTGGAATCCATAAAATGAAACCCTGAAATGTTAAAATTCAAAGAAGATTTGGAAAGACAAATAGATAAACACGAGGATGTTGTCAGACAACGGAAACACAGTAAATTTGTGCGAGATGCTGAGGACTCTGCGGAAGGCAGAATATTTACTTTTGCACGTAAATATGATCCATTCAAACAACAAACACCAACAAGTAATTATTCAACTACCTCAAGTAGCTTCTCCTCCTTGGCTTCAATTGAACATAGCGAAGGGGACAACGAGGCAACCCCTGCAGACGCAAGAAAGGTTTTTTTAGGGGACATGCGCCTGGTATTACAACAACGTCAATGGGAACAAAATCGGACATCGCAACGTCAACCTCGAGGAAGAGGCAGGGGGAAACCCTGGCAGCAAAGAAAACGCGCAGGACAAAACGAAGGGGACGAAGAAGCAAGTTCCTCAACAGAAAGGAGTGGTATAAAAACAAGGAGTATGAGGCAGAGAAAGGATCAATAAAAGATGAACTTCAGATTATAAATCTAACTGAAAAAGAACTATCGTTGGAGGAAACGTCACTGCTAAAACGTGGCATTAATTATTGCCCTACTCAGAGAATGGATCTGGCACAAATAAGAATTGATTTATATCTTTATGTTCGAAAAATCAAACTCGCCAAATACTTTTTGGAAAACCAAAATAAACCCAAACTGATGAAAAAGTCTGGCTGATGACTTCTTAACTTTACTTAATTTAAATGCGGAAGAAGGAGAAGAAATCACCCTCGGAACAGCATGCCCACAATTGGGTGCAGGATTAAGTGAAAAAAGACCACGATCAAAATTCTACCCACAACTAACCCCTGGTAACAAAATTGACCTCTTTCATGAGGGGGTCATTCAAGACCTTTACAAATTAAAGCACAAAAAATTCAAGGACAATCTGACTAAAACAGAAAGAGATGCACTGTCAAAATTATCCAAAGCGGATGACTTTGAAATCAAAATAGCGGACAAAGGGGGCAATATTGTGTTATGGGACAGAAATTTGTACACTGAAGAAGCCCTTTCACAACTAAATAATTCTGAATACTATGAAAAACTGCTAAACAATCCTATAACAACCATAAAGAGAGAATTGGAAACGAAATTTCAGACATGGATAGCTAATAACTTAATCGATGAAGATGAACACAAATACCTAACAGTGGACTTTCCGATTTTAGCAACCATGTGTTTCCTCCCCAAAATACATAAAAACCTCAAACAACCACCAGGAAGACCTATACTATCAGCAAAAGGCTCGCTTTTGGAACCAGTGGCAAACTTTATTGATCACTTTCTAATGACATTTGTAGCCAATCTCAAATCATACATCAAGGATACTTCAGATTGTCTTAGAGTCTTGAAAGATATAACTTGGCGAAACACCTACTGTCTTATCACAATGGATGTGGTATCATTATATACCACGATTGATAATACACAAGGATTAAAAGCTTGCGAATATTTCCTACAAGAGCGGAATATTCATTACAAGGAACACAATGAGATGTTATTGGACATGATTAAACTCTGCCTAACAAATAATGTATTCACCTTTGGAGAAAATCTATATCGCCAAAAGAACGGAGCGGCGATGGGTTTTTCGTTCAACCCCAGTTACGCTTGCCTGGTAATGGGGTGGTGCGAGCAAGAAATAGCTTGGAACCCGAAAAATGTCCAATACACTAAAAACATCGTAAGCTGGACAAGGTTTATAGATGACCTCCTTATTATATGGAATCAACAAGAGGAAACTTTTGAGGAGTACTTTGCAATCTTAAACACCAGCACACCTAATTTAAGATTTACATATGTTCTCAGTAGGGAAAGAGTTGTCTTCCTAGACGCAGAAATTTACGTAAGAAATAATAGCTTGGAAACTACGCTAGATCGTAAAAATACTGCAACTAATGCCACTTTGGAAGCAACCAGTTTTCATGAATCTTCCTTAATATCCAGCATACCATATGGAGAATTTCTCCGCCTGCGAAAAATTTGCAGTGAGGAGCAAGAATGGAAAAAACATAGTGCAAACACCATCAAAAGATTCGTGCAGAGAAAATACCCCCAAAACACGGTAAATACATGTTGGAATAAAGCAAATCAAAAAACCAGAGCAGAGTGTCTAACTCCAAAGAAAACAGATTGCACTACAGAGGCACCTATAAGACTTATTATGGATTACAGCCAAGAATCGAAAGATATTGTACATATCCTGAAGAAAAACTGGAAAATTCTTAAGTTGGATGGGACTATTGGTGAAAAAATGGGTGATCATCCTGTAACAACATTCAGAAGAGCAAGAAATCTGAAAGACCGATTGGTACATAGCCATTTCAAAACCGGGAAACTCAAAGAAACATGGCTACATACAATGGGATTTGTAAAGTGTTACAATTGCAAAGTGTGCAAAATCGCAAAACCAACTACGGAAGTCATAATGGCAAATACATTTTTTGGGCAAATTCAAAATCTAATCACGTGTAAGAGTCAATACACGGTATATGTTGTAGAATGCCCTTGCCCACTAAAATATGTGGGATCTACAATTTGCGATTTAAAAAAACGAATCCTGGAACATGTACGAGTCACAAAGAACAAAGATAGAAATAATGCAATAGCCAAACACATGGAAACACATCACAATTCAAATTGGAAATCTTTAAAATTCTATGGTATTGAATCAGTACCATTAAATACACGTGGTGGAAACAGGGAGAAAATCTTATGCCAAAAAGAATCTCAGCATATTTTGAATTTGCGATCCATGACCCCATTTGGGCTAAATCAGTCAGAAGAATTATATATACATCCCTGAATCCGGAAAAAAACAATGTTGACAAGTAATAGATCCGTCGTGTATAGACTTTTCTCAAAGTTCAATGGAGGGGTACCCCACCGGAGGGTTTCAAAATTCAAGTGCCATAATTTTCAAAATATAAGCCCACTGGAGTGCTTGAAACCCAAACGTCATAGCTTTTAAAACAAATCAGAACCCCAATTTTGAATCAGGTCGACCTGAGGGCTGGAACGTTTAAGAACTCCTAGCAAAGCCCACCAGAGGGCTGGACAAAAAACTTAACGCTATTTGACTCTATGCATGAGAGAATTTCGTACGATGTCAATTTTTAAATGGAGTTTCAAAACTATCAAAAGTATACATAACGGACACAATTACTTTTGTTAATATTTTACAGATAATGAATCTATTACAAACACTCGAAATACAGTGGAATTATTCATTGGTTCACAAAAAAATACATCACCCAGAATTCAAAGGGTAAATGTGCAAGCGGCATCAGGAAATGATGTAAGAGACTTACCTTCAATTCACTTTATTAAATGAACATTTCTTTCAATGGTGCAAACAACAACCGTGAACAACCGTGAACAAGGTGTATGGTACACCGAAACGCGTTGGTTTGGAATTTTGTGGTTTTGCCAACTCTGAAGAATTAAAAACGGAGTAAAAGCTGTTGGGAGTGCGACCTCTTTCCTTTCATGGGAGTGCTGTGGTGGATATATATATATATATATATATATATATATATATATATAAAATTCACTGAAAAAACCACAGGTTTCACACATGTTATAGTTAGCTGGACATTTTACTGATAAAAAACCAATGAAATTCCCCCGTTATAGTTAGTGCAGGCAACTATAACTCACGCGACCGCAATCTTCTGCTGATGCTAATACTGTATTTAGACACTTATTTGCCCATGTCTTCTTCCATTAATTTTTAGCTATACATATATTACAAATATTTTTTTTTCATAAAGACACATATGTCATCAGCAGAAGATTGCGGTCGCGTGAGTTATAGTTGCCTGCACTAACTATAACGGGGGAATTTCATTGGTTTTTTATCAGTAAAATGTCCAGCTAACTATAACATGTGTGAAACCTGTGGTTTTTTCAGTGAATTTGCAAGGTTTTTTAAATGCTAATTACTAACTATAACGTGTGTGAAACCTATGGTTTTTTCAGTGAATTTGTACGGTTTTTTAAGTGCTAAGTTACCTTACGCCATTCGTGGCGTTGCGCGCCCAGTTAACGCAGTTCGTTCCATGCGCGCACGGTGCGCTTCGCGCACCGTGCGCGCACAGTGAGCACGCGGTGCGCGAGTGCCGTGCACAAACGGTGGTCAGGCGGTGCGCTGCGCGCACCACGTGCCCACATTATGCGGGATGGGCCATGTACGCACGATGCGCTTCGCGCACCGTGCGCACATGGGGGACATATTATGCGCATCTTTTTGAAATGTATTCTTTGTTAATTTTATTGTTGTTATATGCCATGCACAAATGGTGCCCTTCGGGCACCATTTGCACACGGGGTGGCACCGTGCGCACATGGGGGACATATTATGCGCATCTTTTTGAAATGTATTCTTTGTTAATTTGATATGTGTAATATGAAATGCACAAATGGTGCCCTTCGGGCACCATTTGCACACGGGGTGGGGAGAATGTGGATAATTTTTTTTAAAAAAATTTTTTACCGTACGCGTACGGTAAGCGTAATCGGCGAATTTCCGAAAAAAAAATATTTTTTTTTTTTGGTCTTGAGGGTTGTTTGGGGACCCCTATATCAATGCTGGGTGGTTAGGATGTGACGAAACTGCCTCTTTAGCCATTTTTTGGCTTCGTTTTTGCTGCCCAACTCAGAGAGCGAGAGAGAAAATGGCGGCCGCCGCTTCCTGGTTTCGACCGATTCGAATGTTTACTAAGATCTAAGAGCCAATCAGAATCGCGCTCGCGCACGCCACCGTACGCGTACGGTAAGCACACCGTAAGCGCACCGTAAGCTGGCTCAGATATATATATTGATTTAAAGGCTATTTTCTCAGAATCTACTGAACATATTTACACCAAACCTACAAAAGGCACTTCCTTGACCTGAGGACTAGCTCTCTGCCAAATTTCAAGTAATTCTGTTCAGCCGTTCGGGCTGTAGCTGTGTCTAAAGGTCCTATGGAAAAATGCATGGGAAAAACGCGTTTTGGGACCCCCCTTTTATCTCAGCCCCCGCTTGACGAATCCCCCCAAGACTTTCAGGGTAGGAGCGGAGCGTAGCGCCCCACCTATTTTGAAAAATTTGCGAGGATTCGTCGACCGGCGCCAAAGTTATTCAAAATAGAATGTTGCGGATTTCCTATGGAAACAGGGTCCTAACTATAACTACCTACTGGCGACCGCCAGTAGGTAATATATATATATATATATCAATCCGCACTAACAGCTGACGCTGTTGTTAGCCTCCCCCCTCACTCACTTTTGATGGCGGTCAAGCATGTGTCACAACAATGGCCATAATATCAATAATTAGATTTGTAGAAAATCGCTTTATTATTGAGTTGATTGCTACATTTTGGTTTTTATCTCAAATGAGCTATCGGTTGGCCCTTATACAATTACATGAATTCATATCAGAATGTAATGGTTTTATTGATATTATGGCCATTGTTGTGACACATGCTTGATTTTTGCCCACTAGGGCGTCAAATTGACATGCAACAAACTTTATATTATTATTTGGTGATTGACACGTGTTGTATCCCTTTGAAATGTGCTAATTGTTGGCCCGAATATGGTCATACAAATATGCATTACAACTAAATATCATCTTTGGGATTTAAAGTTTTGTTGAAAAAAACAGAGCGATGTAATGAATTATCGAAAAGTATGTTTTCACTTTCCATGATTTTGTAATCACGTGATGATTTTAAAACACTTCCTGGTTTCGGCACACTTTACTCGTGAGCAAGGGATTTCCATCCCGAAACGCGTAGAGTCGGTCGTTTTGGCTTATGCTCCAATAAAAGACTGTTTTTTGAAGCTCAAGAGTTGTCCGTGGCTGCTGTGTGTTTCAAGCATGAAGGAATAACAGCGTTTGTTAATATATATATATATATATATATATATATATATATATATATATATATATATATATATATATATATAGTTCCACAAGGTTGCCCCCTGAAGAAATGCCCCAAACGAGAGAGTTGAACACCCTTAATGTGCAGGTTGGCAACACAGAGCAGCTTCAGGTGTTCCTCATTGCCTTCCGGGGTTTTTGAACTTGCCAGTGATCAAGGGCAGAAGGCTGCCCGAAACGCGTTTGGCCATACATTATGCACGAGAGGATGAAGCTGCTCTGTGTTGCCAACCTGCACATTAAAGGTGTTCAACTCTCTCGTTTGGGGCATTTCTTCAGGGGGCAACCTTGTGGAACTTTGTGTAGCGGCTGGCCCGGCCGCGGAAATGCTCAGCTGCTCTTCGAGCAGACCGCCAGCGCTGGATTTCCTGCGCTGTTTGGGACAGAGAGTCCGGTGTGTGGGAGCTGAAAGGCAACGGAGGCAAGACTTTCCCCCATCGAGCAACCCACTGGGGTAACAGACTTTGTTTTATTTTAAATCTCGACGGCACCCACTGTGGTTTAATGTTGGGGACTACATGGACCAAGAGGCTTTGTGGCCACACCCACTGGGGAGGGTCCTTTTTCAGGTGTTCCTCATTGCCTGCCGGGGTTTTTGAACTTGCCAGTGATCAAGGGCAGAAGGCTGCCCGAAACGCGTTTGGCCATACATTATGCACGAGAGGATGAAGCTGCTCTGTGTTGCCAACCTGCACATTAAAGGTGTTCAACTCTCTCGTTTGGGGCATTTCTTCAGGGGGCAACCTTGTGGAACTTTGTGTAGCGGCTGGCCCGGCCGCGGAAATGCCCAGCTGCTCTTCGAGCAGACCGCCAGCGCTGGATTTTCTGCGCTGTTTGGGACAGAGAGTCCGGTGTGTGGGAGCTGAAAGGCAACGGAGGCAAGACTTTCCCCCATCGAGCAACCCACTGGGGTAACAGACTTTGTTTTATTTTAAATCTCGACGGCACCCACTGTGGTTTAATGTTGGGGACTACATGGACCAAGAGGCTTTGTGGCCACACCCACTGGGGAGGGTCCTTTTTCAGGTGTTCCTCATTGCCTGCCGGGGTTTTTGAACTTGCCAGTGATCAAGGGCAGAAGGCTGCCCGAAACGCGTTTGGCCATACATTATGCACGAGAGGATGAAGCTGCTCTGTGTTGCCAA
Source organism: Triturus cristatus (assembly GCF_964204655.1). NCBI lineage: Eukaryota > Metazoa > Chordata > Amphibia > Caudata > Salamandridae > Triturus > Triturus cristatus. The sequence goes on along the minus strand of NC_140592.1, from coordinate 502,303,677 downwards.
CCTGCACATTAAAGGTGTTCAACTCTCTCGTTTGGGGCATTTCTTCAGGGGGCAACCTTGTGGAACTTTGTGTAGCGGCTGGCCCGGCCGCGGAAATGCCCAGCTGCTCTTCGAGCAGACCGCCAGCGCTGGATTTCCTGCGCTGTTTGGGACAGAGAGTCCGGTGTGTGGGAGCTGAAAGGCAACGGAGGCAAGACTTTCCCCCATCGAGCAACCCACTGGGGTAACAGACTTTGTTTTATTTTAAATCTCGACGGCACCCACTGTGGTTTAATGTTGGGGACTACATGGACCAAGAGGCTTTGTGACCACACCCACTGGGGAGGGTCCTTTTTCAGGTGTTCCTCACTGCCTGCCGGGGTTTTTGAACTTGCCAGTGATCAAGGGCAGAAGGCTGCCCGAAACGCGTTTGGCCATACATTATGCACGAGAGGATGAAGCTGCTCTGTGTTGCCAACCTGCACATTAAAGGTGTTCAACTCTCTCGTTTGGGGCATTTCTTCAGGGGGCAACATCACTGTATTTAGACACTTATTTACCCATCTTTAGCTATACATATATTACAAATATTTATTTTTCATAAAGACACATATGTCATCAGTGATGTAATATCTGACGTCATCAGCAGAGGATTGCGGTCGCGTGAGTTATAGTTGCCTGCACTAACTATAACGGGGGAATTTCATTGGTTTTTTACGAGGGAAATGTCCAGCTAACTATAACATGTGTGAAACCTATGGTTTTTAAGTGAATTTGCAAGGTTTTTTAAATGCTAATTCCTAACTATAACGTGTGTGAAACCTATGGTTTTTTAAGTGAATTTGTACGTTTTTTTAAATGCTAAATTATGTATTTAGTCATATTTTTTTTCAGGTTTTTCACCGTGTGCTCACCGTGCGCACCGAGCGCCCACGATGCGTTGTGCGTGCCATGCGCGCATGGTGCGCGCACCCCGCGCTTTTTTGTCAAAAAAATAAATGTTTTTTTCGCCCTTGAGGGTCCTTCAGTGACCCCCTGACAAAGGCTAGGGGGTCAGGAACTGTCCACCCTGCCCCCTTTTCACGTTCTCCACCTTTGTTTTTCACTGCCTCAGACTGCGAGAGACAAAATGGCGGCCGACACTTCCTGATTTCAACCGATTCGAATGTTTACTGACATCTAACAACCAATTAGAATTGCGCTCGCGCACGTCACCGTGCGCGCACCTTGCGCGCACGGTGCGCGCACGGTGCGCGCACGGTGCGCGCTTATGGATATATATGTACTTTTAACTTTTCTCAGGAACTACTGAACAGATTAACTCCAGATATTCAAAAGGCACATCCCTGACCTGAGGACTACCTCTCTGCCAAATTTCAAGTAATTCTGTTCAGCCGTTCGGGCTGTACCTTGGACTAAAGGTCCCTATGGAAAAATGCATGGGGAAAACGCGTTTTGGGACCCCCTTTTTTCTCGGCCCCCACTTGACTAATCACCCCGAGACTTTCAGGGTAGGAGCGGAGCGCCCCACCTATTTTGAAAAATTCGCGAGGATTCGTCAACCGGCGCCAAAGTTATTCAAAATAGAATTTTCTGATTTCCTATGGAAACTAGGTTGTAACTATAACTATCTACTGGCGACCGCCAGTAGATAATATATATATATATATATTTTAAAGTTGCAGATCCACATATGGGATTCCAATCCAAAATTTTACCATGTGAGATTTGTAATGCCATTGGCTTACCTACATATCCTAGGATGAAAATAATGCCTTTTTTATTTTCATTGGACTAACTGCCTCTGGGATCTCATGCCTCATCCACCTTGGTGTTATTGTAATTTTCTCCTGATCTGTTATTGAACCTTGACCATACTACTTTTAATAATGTCGGCTTTGGTGCCTGGCATCCTGTAATGGCCACCACAACAAATATTCAAATGAATGCCCAGTCAGTCAGTTTGTCTGGATTTGCCTATTTTTTTTTTAAATCTAAATGCACACATCATTTGATGATCCAACACCATGGAGGATTTGTGGAGTAATAGACAAAATATTTCTATAATTTATCCCTTCAACTTCTGCCTCACAACTTTTTGTAATATGAATATCTCAAAACCTATTGAACAGATTTTTAACTAAATGAAACAAAACTCCTACAATATCCAAAATTCTACTTTCCTGACCAGACTTGCATATTTCCATTCAGCGGTTTTTGCTGTAATGGAGAACAAAAGTTCCTATTCGGCCTTGTATAAAAATGCTTCTGTATTGACACTCCATCATTTAAGTTTCATGTAGTTGGATGGTTCTGCATCAAAGTTAGCATTCAGAAAATTAGACATAGTTAGCTAAATATACTAGTTTTCTGGTAGATTATGTACAGATTTGTAAAGCACTGCTAAACTTTGTATTGCTCAAGACAAAACTGTAATTTCTTTTTGCATTTTGAGGTCAGCATCTCACGCTCTAGGACACATCCCATATATCCCACCTGTAATCAGAGGATATCTCCAAGCTCCCTTACCCACCAGCACATTTCTTCAGAATGCAGGCTTCTGTGTCTATCATAATGTAATGACTGCTGAAACAAACATTTTCAGTTGCTGCTAGCCAATTTTCAGCTCATCAAATTCTTCAAGGATCACAAATCCTGCATTAGACAAAGGAAAAAATATTCTTTTCAGAGCTGTTGAGGATCCGAATCCATGTAGGATCCTCAAACTAACAGTCAAGATATACAAAATATTTGTTTATTAACCTACCAACAGCATTTTGTAATGCAGATTTGTCAAACAATCCACTGAATAGGCTGCCAATAATAAACCAAACAAAGACACACCTCTGAGTCCACCAATCAACCAACATATAGCGTGGCTACTCACCCATGAGGGTCTCAAGGTGTTGATTGAGGGGCTGCTGATGCTGATCCTTCTGGGTGTGGTGGTTCAGTTGCAGAGCTAGCTCTTGAGGTCCTTACTGAATTGTGTCATCAACAGGGATTGCCTGAGGTGGAGGGGCAGGATGTTCCAGGTCTTGGTGACGAGGTAGGAGAAAGATCTTCCTCCGGTCTGGTCTGGATCTATGGGATGTAGGCCGGGGCAAGTTGAGTGCAGCGAAGTTGTCTGGCAGGTATGTGGATTGCGAGGTTCAGATATTCTGGTCCTGCATTGTGGAGAGCTTCGTAGGCATGTGTGAGGAGCTTGAAGGTGATTCTCTTGTTGATTGGGAGCCAGTGAAGTTGTTGGAGGTGTTGTGTTATTTGGCTGCGGCAGAGGATGTCGAGGACCAATCTGTTTCCTATGCTGCTTCTGGGTGACACCGGCATAGAGTGCGTTGCCATAGTCAAGTCTGCTGGTGATGAGTGCATGGGTGACCATCTTTCTGGATTTAGTGGGGATCCATCTGAATGTCCTTCACAGCAGGCAGAGTGTGTGGAAGCAGGATGAGGATACTGCATTGATTTGTCAGTTCATTGTGAGCGAGTCCAGTATGATGCCGAGATTGCTTGCATGGTCCGTAGGGCTGGGTGGGTTTCCTAGTGCGGCGGGCCACCAGGAGTCATCCCAGGCTGAGGGGACGGATCCAGGGATCAGTACTTCGGTCTTGTCCGAGTTGAGCTTGGGGCAGCTCTCTTTCTTCTAGGGAGCAACAGCCTTCATTCTGACTCTAGTGGCTGTGGGTTCGTTGGTGAGGGAGAGGATCATCTGGGTGTCGTTGACGTAGAAGACGATGTTGAGTCCGTGGTTTCTGATGAAGGCCATTTAGACATTGAAGAAGGTGGGGCTCAGGAAGGAGCCCTGGTGCACTCCATAGCTGATCTCTGTAAGTTCTGAGAGGAATGGGAGTAGTCTGACTCGCTGTGTTCGACCGTTAAGGAAGGAGTGGATCCAGTCCAGTACCTTGTCGTGGATGCCAGCGTCATGGAGTCTCATGATTAGGGTGCAGTGGCAGACGGTGTCAAAGGCGACCCATAGGTCCAGTAGGCTGAGGGCTGTTGTTTTGACCCTGTCAAGGAGGGAGTGGATGTCATCAGTGGTGGCAAGGAGTGTGGTCTTGATGCTGTGGTCGCTTTGAAAGCCGGATTGGGAGGTGTCCAGGACATGGTTCTCTTCAATGAACTCAGATAGTTGGGCATTGATGGCCTTCTCGATGACCTTAGCTGGGGAAGAGGGATATGAGTCTGATGTTTCGAGGTCTGTCGGGTCAGTGGATGGCTTCTTCAGCAGGGGGTTGATCTGAGAATGTTTCCAGTAGTCTGGAAAGGTAATGGCTTCGATGGAGCAGTTGACGGTGCGGTAAAGCAGGGTGGGATATGTAGGAGACTTCTCTATGGATGTAGTATGGGCAAGGATCCGATGGTATTCCTGACTGGATGCTCTTTATGGTCTTGAGTGTGTTGCCTGTGGTGAGCGGAGTCCAATTGAGCACAATCTGTTGGGGTGTGGCGTGGTTGGGTGCAGTGGTGGCGGAAGTAGTGGCAGGGTCTTGGGTGTCGAAGCTGTCATAGATCTGCCTGATCTTGTGGTGGATGAAGGTGCCGGGTTTGTTGCAGAGGTCTTGGGAGGGTGAGACATATGTGGTCTCGCAGTTGGACCTGGCAAACTCATTGACGATGGTGATTCCTTCATCTCTTCTCAAGTCATCTGCAGGTGTGTCTGGACTTGTGGAGGTTGGGAGTGAACCAGCTGGCTTTCTTGGAGTGTTGCTTGCCTGGTGTCTTCTTGAGGGGTACCAGAGTGTCGGTAAAGTTAGAGATCCATTTGTGAAGGTTGCATGATGCGGTGTTGGCGTCTGTTGATGCTAGCGGGGTGGTTGTGCTGCAGAAGTCTACAAGATGTTCTTTGGTGGCCTTGCTCCAGCTACGATGGTGTGGGAGTGTGGGCGGTGGTAAACGGTGGGAGTGGCAAAGGCAAAATGCACGCAGTGGTGGTGGGTCCAGAGGAGTTCGATAGTGTACCTTTAGGTGATGTTCCTGCTGGTGTAGAAGACGAGGTCAAGCATGTGTCTGACTGTGTGGGTTAGTACAGTGACAGCTGCTTGAGTCTGATGTTGGTGAGGTTCTCTAGTAGGGCGGCATTGCTCTGGTCACTGGGGTTGTCCAGGTGGAAGTTGAGGTCTCCGAGTAGGATGTAATCAGTGGATGCGAGAGCCTGGGGTGTGATGAGTTCTACGATGGCATCGGTTAAGGGTGGGCTAGGGCCTTGGGTCTGTAGACTAGGGTGCTGCACAGGATGGTGTTGGGGTTGGTCTAGATCTGGAAGTGGATGTGTTCCATGGATTTTATTTGGTCATTCAAGAAAGTAGTCAGTCGAAGGCTGCTCTTTTGGACGATGGCGATGCCTCTTCCTGGTCATTCAGCGTGGTCCTTGTGGGTGATTTTGTAGCCATCGGGGATGGAAGCGACAATGTCCAGTCCAGAACAGTTGTTGGTCCAGATTTCCGTGAGGAAGGAGATGTCGGGAGAGGCGGCATCGAAGAGGTCCCAGATTTATGTGGCATGTTCGTGGAGGAGTCACATGTCGAGGAGGATGCAGTTGAGCCGGTTGGGTGCGCTGTTGGCCAACTGGGCAGTGAGAGAAGCTGGCGTGTTGGCATGGGTGAAGGTGTGGCTACAGTTCCGACAGAAGAAGGGTTCTTGGGTCGCCTTCGGTGACGCGAGGTGGCAGGTGGCATGGCATCCTGAGTTGAGGCCGAGGAATGTGCTTGTGTTGTAGCAGTGGAAGGTCCGAGAACCACTGTCCGAGGCGTTGGGCCAGGGCCAGGTGCAGACGGGCACAGAGGGGCTTGCCTTTAGCGGTCCAAGTGCAGCGACCTCCATTAAGTAGTGCTGCAGGGGCTGGACAGCTGGGAGGGGGGAAATGCAAAGAGTGGAAAGAAAAAGGAAAGAAGAGTAAAAAAGGCAGAAGCAGGAGAAAAAAGAAAGAAAGGAAAAGAGGCAGAGAAAAGTAGAAAAAGAGAGACAGAGGGTCAACAGCAGGCATCAGCATCTACTCGATGGAGCTGCGCAGCGAAGAAATGGTCAGGAGGTCAGGAGTTTATTTTCATGCATGTTTGGGGCAGTTTGGTGCAATTCCATTCAGTGGATCTTTCCTGTATCAGAGAGCGAAGTTTCCTACAAGAATTTACATTGACAATGCAAATGTTTTGTCACCTCCTGTCCCACTCAACACCCCGAGGGCAGCGATCCCTTATAAAACTTTGAGATCTACGAAATTGTGTTGAAAAGTTTCATGTAGATTCACCAATTTTTTTATAAAGGGCCATATGTAGGTAAAACCCAAATTGCGAGTTCTTAATAGCGATCTTTACCGAATCGCTATTAAGAACTCGCAATTCCCGATGTAGCTCAAAAATCGCTAAAAGATAGCGATTCGGTAATATCCGCTAAAATAAATACCGAATCCTTATTATAGATTCGGCATTACCGAATCAGTATTTAGCGAATCCGGTATTTCAAAAAATCACAAATCTGTGAATCAGCCAATCCTGTGCTTCCTGATGACCTCACAACCAGGAAGGGGCCACACCCATGCAGTTACACTGATCTTGAAACTGTGGGAGAGGCAGGGAGCAGAAGCAAAAGCACAGGAGCTGCACAGCTACCACCTTGCTGACACACCATTAAGTACCATGGACTCACAGGAGAAGGGAAAGGACGCCGGAGTGAGGAAGAGAAAACACAAGTTCAGTGAGAGGGAGTTGGAGGTACTAATTGAGGAGGTGGTGAAGGATCACTGCACGTACCCGAGTCACAAAAAAAGAACATATGGCTTGTAATCTAGCAGAAAATAAATGCCATTGGCGTCACCCAGCGCTCGACAGAGGAACTTAAGAAGCCCTGGTAGATCTCCGCAAACGTGCCAAGGAGAGGTTGGCAAACAAGCCAAAAAGACAGGTGGGGGGACATCAACAGCGCCTGCACCAACTGCCTTGGAACAAATGGTGGAGTTCACCCTCCAGCCGGAGAGCGTCAGTGGCAATGGAGACGTGGACAGTTCAGCCACAGGAGCCAACAGACAAGGTAAGATGCATGCACAGCATGCTGTGTCCCCCTCCCTAACCTCAATCCCCAATTACCCTGCAAGAATCCCACTCCAGTCCATGCTTTGCCAATAATCAGCAATGCATCATGGGAGATGTAGTCCCAATCAACTAATAGCATAGCAGTCAGTCCACTGAACCCAAATGTATGTCACACACATCAGTAGATAAGCAAGCGGGGGACAGACAGTTAGATTGGCAGTCATTACATTTATTGTACGGCAAATGCTGCTAGACAAGTGAGTAAATGGACATTCTGTATCCACAGGCGAGCCATCGCGCCAGGCTGCAGAAGGGGAGACAGAAGAGGCACCCAGGGAGCCCAATACACTGGAGGAGGATGTCCTGTCACCTGCTGAGGTCACACTACCATCACTTCCACCACCATCACCAACAACACCACCACCAACACCACCACCACCGAGAGCCAGGAGGTATACAGTGGGTATCCTCCAGGAGATGGAGGGCTCAGAGGCGGAGAGCATGGGAGCCCAACAGACCCCACAGGATGAGGATGGACACACAGTCCCCCATGGAGGTTGGCAACACAGGTGCCCGAAGACGCCGACCAAGGGTGCACAGTCCTGAGGTAGAGGAGTCTAGTATCTTTGCAGGTCTGGAGGGGAAGATGCTGAAAGTGCAGCGCCTGCAAGGAAAAACAATGAGGGCAATGCAATGCCAGATGGTGGCCAACAACAAACACATTTGCGACATGAAGGAGGCCATATACTGCCTCAACAACACCGTGGCTGAGGGCATGCGGGACATGTCAGAGGCTGTTAGGTGGTTATGCAGCAAGATGGAAAGCGACCGTGGGGCAAGGCACAGGGACAGACAGAGATTGGATAGGTACACAAAGGCAGTGAACCGGCTATGCAATGCCACCCATGTCCATGGCAGGCGCTCGGTGGCCATGCAGTTGGAGATGGTCATGTGCAGCCGTGACGTCACAAGGAGATTGGTCACAGTCACCAGTGCCCTGGAGGTGCTGCAGACCACGCAAATCGCTGCGACAGGATCGGGGGATGGGGTTGAAAGTGAGGAGGCAACAAGCTGCAGCAGTATCACTCTCCCAATACAGGAGTCCATGAGGCACAGTGGAAGGCATGGACCATCCGCAGGATAGACCGCTAGGGAGGATAGTGTGCCTAGGGAATGCAGCAGTGCTGCATGTGGGCGCAGAAAATAAAACCAGGCATCCACCGGCATTGGGAGATGGGTGAAGTAACCCATTTGACATAATGATGGGATTGGGAACATTGCATGGGGAGTAACTATGCCATGCTGGGGATGTTGAGGCACTGTGAGGCCATCATGGTGTGGCAGTGTGCTGTCCTATTGCCTGACTTAAGGTCAATTAAACACCGTTACGCTATTGCAGTTACTCGCTTTGTCTCATTACTTACTCAGAAATAGTGGTGTGTGATCTCAGCCCGTCTGTGTCTCCCATCTGGTGCTGCTGCGATACCTGCTGCACTGTGCTGTGGACAATCCCCTCCCTCCTCATTCAGTGAGTTCCACGGGTGTTCTTTTCCTTGTAGCCAGGTTATGCAGCATGGCACATGTTGCTATTATTTTGCAGCAGGTCAGAGGGTGGGACTGCCGTGCACCTCCACTTTTGTGGAGGCAGCAGAACCTGCTTTTGAGGAGTCCAAGTGTACGCTCCACCACATTCCGCATTGATTTATGAGAATCGCCTTTCACTTGGGGTAGATGGGTTGAGGTATGGAGTCAGGATAAATGCTCGCACTGCATATGCGCGATCACCTAGGTGTTAAAGGAAGAAAGATTATTTGCAGTCAGCAGTCAGCAATAGATGCATCAAAGGTAGACATCAAAGGTAGACAGCAGGATGTGTCACATTTATTTACCTAGCAGGTGTCCTTCTCCAAATTCACCCCCAGCAAGACGGGTATAGATCCCACTGTTCCTGAAGATGTAGGAATCATGCGTGCTCCCTGGAAATTTCGCAACGATGTCGGTAATGATGTGAGACGCATCACATATGACCTGTACGTTGATTGAATGTGCTGATTTGTGGTTACGGTAGATGTACTCAGTAGCAGAGGGGGGCAGATTGGTATGTTTGTCCCGTCAATGCACCCTATTACATGTGGGAACTGGGCCTTCTGATAAAAGTCCATCTTTGTCTAGTGCAGTTCCGCCTGTGTGCCGGGGAACCGGATATAGTGGTGCATCCTTTGCATCATGGCATCCAGGAATTTGTTGAAAAAGCGCGTCAGGCAACTCTGTGAGACACCACCAGCCACAGCTATTACCTCCTGGTAACTGCCGGATTCTAGTAGGTGCAGGCAACAAAGGACCTGCACATGTAGAGCTATTCTGTGCGCCCTTGGTGTCTGGTGCTCCAGGAGTGGGTGCAGGTCACGTATCAGGTCCAGGATGGTGGTTGGGTGCAGCCTGTACCTCTCATGGATTTCTGCCTCTGTGAGTTGGAATAGTGAGATGCTCAGTCTGTATACACATTCCTGTCGTCTCCAGATCCTTTGAGCTGCAGCTTGTATTCGTATCCGCCTTGCAATGACATAGAGGGCCGCCATTGTGTTCACGCAGATGCATTCTGGGGCTGTTTATATGCTGTGCACCTGGTTACCAGCTGCTTTGAGTTAGTGGTAATTTGCGACTCTTATTTAGCAATTTTTAATGGAATCGGTATTAGCGATTTTAGGTACATTGTTTTGAGACTTTATTTAGCGATTCCCTTTTTAGCGATTCGCCAAATAGTGAGTCGGTGTGGCATATTCGCTAAATGAGGAATCGCTAGGTTCATTCCATTGGTTTTAGCGATTCTTTTTTTAGCGATTTGGTGTTTCTGCCTCTACATTTCACATGGGGTTTTAGCGATCGCAAACGTGGAAATTCAGCGAATTTCGTTGTTTGCGATCGCTAATTCACTACCTACATCTGGCCCAAAATCTTAACTGTAATTTCACAGTGGCAATCACTACTATGAGATATGTATTATACCTGGAGGAAATTTTAATTACGCTGGCATTATTGGCATCATTTTGGTTATTTCGCTAAACAAAAGTTATGTGGAATTACTGCGAATATGTCATTACACCGCATATTGCCAGTTTCGCGGAGAAACTTTAAAGTGAGATGTTACATTCTGATAATTTTTTTGCCCAAAACTACACATCTGAATGTTAGCGTCACTGGAGATCAACTTAAAGTTGCATTTTCCAGTTGTATTATTACTGAAAGTACTGTTCAGGTAATTGTTTTGAGTGCAAGATGTATTTAGCCTAATTAACCTTAATTTTGACTTAATTTTGCATACATACGCTGCAGCAAAGTATGCATGTTTCGCACACCCCTAATATCCTAAATATTTCTTGAAAAAAACTTAAGTAAAAGGGAAATTAAGTTTGACAAGGGTTTAATAGTTCCTTTAACATAAAACCTAATAAGACAGCAAATTCAAAAGATACAGGCTTAACCTTAGCTCACCACTTTCCGCTCCCATCAACCTTCAGCCAAACTCACTTATTCTTAATGCTTAGCCAGCCTTTACTTGTTTAAGGTGGAAATGAGATGTAAATAACAGTCTGAAAAAGTATGTAGGTGAGAGTCTTGATTCTAGACACAATTTGTGACACTGTTCAATATTATCTATTATTTAATTATGTATTGTAATTTTGTGGAAACATTTGTATTGTTGATAGAAGTGAGTGGTGGGAGTGGTAGTTAAAGTTGAGTGAGGATGGCAGAGTGGCAAGTTAGATTAAAGTCTAACCATAACTTGTGAATTTCATATATTTTTGGGGTTTGTGCTGTCATCACTATCACATCCCGTCAAATGATCAATCCCTTTTGAATGTAGTTTTTTCAGCCAGTTCCAAATATCCTTCACCCTAATTGTTTTTAGGCTAAAGTAGGCTTTCCGGGAGGGATGTCTTGTATAACTTGACACTGATACAACTTGATTTATGCCCCTCATCACATCATATGTCGGAGGTAGTGTCAGATATTAATATATTTCAAAGATGAGGAATAATTACCCGGTAATAAGATATAACAAAATTACTGGTGGATAAAAGATTAATAGAGAAAAGTATGTTTAACATTAAAGAGGCAGTGGATTCAATCAAAATACCTTAAGAGAAAAATGGAAAAGTGAAGTAAGACAAATGAAGTAATGGATATCAGGTTGTATGGCAAAATATCAGGAACAACAATATCATGACACCAGAATATTGTCGCAAAAATATTGTGCACACAAATATTTAGTTTACATGCTTTAAATGTAAGCTACCAAAATATCGTTTTAAAAATGCCATGGGAAGAACATCATAAAAAAGGTAAATATATTGAAATTGTAATATACACCATTATAAGTGACTTATTTAAAACTAAAAAGCGCAAAATAATAATATATGTAAAAAAAAATAGTTTTAATGAGTAAAGTTGATAACTCCAGTAGGTAGGACCTAGTTTCCATAGGAAAAACATTTTTTGATTTGGCTATAACTTTCGCACCGTTTGACAAATCGTCATCAAATTTTCACAAAATATGTGTGTCCTTGGGTCTTGGTGCATATGGAAAGTTTTGGGGAGATTCGTGAAGCAGGGACAAAGAAAATGGGGTGTCTAAAAAAGTGCATTTCTCATGTTAATTCGCATAGCGATTTTAAACACAACTACAGCCCAAACGGCTGGACGGAATTACGCCAAATTTGACAGAAAGGTAACTCTTGGTCCAAAAAGCACACTTTTTGGTGTAAATCTGCTAAGTAGTTTTTGAGATATTAAAGAAAAGCAAAACTTGTACATCTAGTGTTGTGACTGCTTCGCCAATAATCCTGATCTTGTACAGAAATCTGATCGGCTGCCAACACTTCAACCAGGAAGTGTTGTCAGCCATTTTCAGACTCTGCCTCAGCCAAAAAAAACATAAAAATAATGAGAAGGGGCAGGATAGGAATACCCTGACCCCCTAGCCTTGGTGCTGGGGTCCCCAAGGGACCTCACCAGGGCAAAAACGCATTTATTATTTTTAGTAATTGCAGTGAAATCATGAATATTTGCGAATTTGTGGCATACTGTTTTTTTAAAACAAGCCTGGTCTCCCTGCTTGTTTTCAGTTAAGCCCACCGGTGGGCCAAGTCCCAGAGACATGTTTTAGAGGGGGCGTACACGGCCGCCCTCCTGAAACTTTTTTGAGCACTGGGGACCACCACCTCCCCGGGACGTTATTGATATATTGGAGGGGTCCCCATCCTGTGACTTGTTGGTGGATTAAGTCCCCTTGAATGCTGAGGGTCCTTGGGGGCCAAGAACCCCTCCTGTTACAACCAGTAAGTCCCACACAGCGGGATTGCTGAGAGCTCGTCAGAGGCCCCATCTCCTTTGTCCACCACTCTGCAAACGCACCTCCTGATGCACTATTCATTGGGGGATGAAGTCCCCTTGAATGCTGAGGGTCCATGGGGGCCAAGAACCCCTTCCATTACAACCAATAAGCCCCACACTGCAGGATTGCTGAGAGCTCGTCGGAGGCCCTGCACCCTTTCTCAACCTCTCTGCAAACATGCCTCCTGGTTCACTACTTATTAGGGGGTGAGGTCCCCTTGGATGCTGAGGGTCTTTGGGGGCCAAGAACTCCTCCTGTTACCAGTGTTAAGTCCCCCACATCGGGATTGCTGAGAGCTCATCAGAGGCCCTGCTCCATTTCTACACCCACTGTAAAGACTTATAGCCACTCACGCACCCACTCACAGACCCATTCAGTCACTCACAAAGCCAATCACACACAGCTACTCGCACACCCACTCATAGATCCCTACAACCACCTACACCCAGTCACAAACCCATACAACCACTCACAAACCCACTCACACACCCAGACAGCTACTCACCCACCCACTCACACAGCCATACAGCCACTCACTCACCCACTCTGAAAGGTTACAGATTACCGTTAGGAAATCATTTTTTTAAAACCTTAAAAAATTCATGTTATAGTTAGGAAAAAGAATTTTAAAAAACGTAAACATTTACTGAAAAAACACAAAGGTTACAGGGAAGTTATAGTTAGGCTCAGATTACACTCATACAAAATCATTGAAATTCAGCAGTTATAGTTACCTGAGCTAACTATAACTTACACCCTCCGCAATTCACTGCTTATGACCTCACATATTACATCACTCATGACATACACAGTGACATCACTGATGACATCTCAAATGACATCACTGATAAAATCACTGATGGCATCATCCACAGAAGAATTCACACACCCACTCACACACCTATACAACGTCTCTTACACCCACTCACATACCCACACAACCACTCACATAGCCATTCACAGATCCATATAAGAACTCACACAAACACTCACTCATCCATAGAGCTACTCATACAACCAGTCACTTACCCATACAGGCAATAACACAGCCACACACTCACCCATACAGCTACTCACACACCCACTTATTCATCAATACAGCCCCTCACATACATTCTCACTCAGCCATACAGGCACTCATACTCTCACTCACACACCCACACAACCACTTACATACCCATTCACACTAGAAGTGGGCAGTGAACTCTGCTCCGCTGGCAGAGTTTGTAGAGTTTTTCCTACTCTGTGCTCCACTTGAAGCACGGAGTTTGGCAAAAACATCATCAGCCACGTGCAGCGGAGTTTAGAGGTTCAAGCTGCCCACCCCATATTAACTGACAGCACTTATTGACTGATTTCACTGAGGGAAGCTCTTGATTAGTGCTCTCTTGATTGGTGCAGCCTGTGATTGGATGGGAGTTCAAATCTAGGTTATTGATTGGTTCTGGCTGTGATAAAGGGGATTGGTCATTTACTGACGTGATTAGAAGAAAGCCTTGGATAGGCTAGTGATTCAAAATGCCTGTGGGCTTGCCTCTTATCTGTTGTTCTGACCAGGTGATGCACACATGGATTGTTGTGGTGGTTCTTGGTGTTTGAGCATACAGTGTTTCTTAAATTAGAAGCAGAGCATGTCTGCACATTCATTGAAGGGATGTTGCATATGTGCGGAACAAGAATCCCAAGTACCTGTGCCCCAGGTGCCATCTATGATAGTGACTACTATAGGTTTTCTTTTCTAAATGCCCCCTGAGAGCTGTGGAATGCCAGGGAGAAAGTATGCACACAGTCACACTGGAGACTCTCACAGAGTACGTTAAATATGCATGAGGAAGGAGTGGGTGCTAGTTAGACTTTTGCCTGCCTGCTCCTGGTCTCACTCGCACAGATTGCTCTCTTATTTTAATTTCAACTACACCTGAGATGTCAGGTTTACAGCGTGCAGTGGGCAGTCCTTCCTGACCATGCCCAACAATGCTGGAGGTTTTGATAAAAATGTATGGTCGCTGGTGCACCAGACATCCTGGCATAGGGGTTTCAGCATGTGGGAAATGGTTAATCTCTTCAAAGGCATCTCAGCTACCTTTGAAACAGTGCACCTCCTGGCTCACTTCCATTCACCCCCACTGAACTAGTCCACTGACGTAAAAAGCTTTGCACTTCCTTCTGCAGCAGCCAATTTAATTTCTTTCACACAGGATTATTTGTTTATCAATGAGCACTCTGTAGGTTTAACCTCAGTAACCCTGCACTTTGATTTCAAGCCGCATTTTGTTCATGGCAAGCACCCGTATTTACAGATAACCTGATTTGCTTGTGTATACACAGGATTGTTTGATTAGTATAGCTGCATTTGCACATTAACGACATGCACCCACATTTACTCACTACCTGCTCATAAACTTGTGCATCCACATAGGATTATTTGTTTATTGAAGAGCACTCTGTTGTTTTCCTCCGGTTTAACCTCATTAACCCTGTGCATTGATTTTGAGCCACATTTTGTTTATGATGGCCATCCGTATTTATTTTACAGATGACCTGATCTGCTCACAAACTTATGCATATATACAGGATTGTTTGTTTAACTATCAGCATTCTGTTACTGTTTTGGTTTACTAACCACATATTATTATTCACATGTTCTCTCATCTGTTTCATTTCACTGGATTGTTTGTTCAATAACCAGGTTGATGTTATTGCATTTCGGGACTTAACTTAATTATGTCAATTGGACTCAATAACATAGACATTTAACGTGCACATGTTCTCTTTGTTTTTTATCCCATTCACATGTGATGATCACGTTATGTTTGTTACTTCCATAATTTCATCATGGGTTCGTTCAGCAATCGATTATTAATTAAGCAGATAATGGCACTCATCATTGGGTTCGAGGAAATGTTGTTTGCATGCAAATTCACCTCTAGATCTGTATACTATTACTATCTACAGGTGAGCAGAACTCAGTGAAATTTCACAGAGATTTTGTGCTACTCTGTGGAATTCCACAGAGTACAACTTAGTGAACTATGCTACCCTCTAATTAACACATCCATACACGCACCACACACATCTGCTCACTCATGCATACATCTATTAACACAGAAACTTAGGGCCTTATTATGACTTTGGCGGTCTTGGAGGTGGGCCGCCATGCCGCCACCACACCGCCGCCCCGCTCCAAGACTGCCAAAGCCATAAGAAACTGCTCTACAGATTACAACATTTTTGTCACTGGCAAGCGGTTCTTTGGTGGTCCCACTGCGGTGCCTATGAAAAAATCACCAAAATGGGAACATCAAAGGCAGTCCCTGCAGAGCATGGACTGTCAAGTCTATGCCTTGCAGGAACTGAAGGTGCATGCGTACAGGGGGCACACCCTGTAGGGCCCCCTTTGTTTCCTGACTGACACACTTTTTATGGTGGCTCACTGCCATGAAAACTATAGCGGAGAGGAAATTCCTAATACACTTGGTGGTGCTGCAGCTGCACCACCAGCATATTTGGGGCCTCAGCCCGCTGTCTCAGGACAGTGCAAGATTGTGGATCCCTGGCGACAGCTTCGGTCTCATGGTGGTCTGACCACCCTACTTGCAACAGGACGGTCGGACCACTATCAGACTGCCACATTCATAATAAGGCCTATATAATATAGTCACTCACACACTACCTCACTTAACTGAACAGCCACTCACTCACACTCACCCATACAGTTACTAACATACCCATTCACCCACTCATACAGCCCCTCACACAGCTACTCTTTCACCCATACAACCACTGACACACCCACTCACTCACCAACACAGTCACTCACACAGCTACTCACACACAGATACACACAGTCACACAGTCACTAACATAATATATGTTAGAAATAGTATCACTCAGTAGTACAGAAAGTATACTAATTTAAGAAGGTTTTCAGACTTTAGTTACATTATAAATCATTTGTTGATGGTACTATACTCATTTTAGGAATTGTGGTGTGTTCTAAGGTGATTTTACCATGTGAAAAAGCCTTCTGCTGTGATATCATGAAACATGTTTGAGAGAAAACTATTTTCTCATGCTTTTCCCACAGAGGTTTGGAAGGTGATCTATAAGCTAAACTGAGAGCATATTTTCTGTAAATTCACATTATCTTTCTCAGTCATATGAGAATGAAGTCTGACATTCTCAGTAAAACATGTACATCCAACAAGGGCAAAGACTGTCAGTTGATTCTTTTGTGTTCTACTGCAGCTTCCCAGAGTGTTCTAAAGAACAACTAGAGCGCTAACAGTCCTACTTATGACAAACGTACTGCACACCTGAAGCCATCTTGATTGGAATAAAGTGGTAACTCTTAAAACATTTAATTTAAAAAGGAACAAAATGAGGGGGTTCATTTTGCCATAGATAGTATGATTAGTGCTGCATAAAGAAAAATTAGGGCACATGTTGAGTGACTTCTCAAATCCTCTTCTATTTCATTAAAAAATTCTGACATGCAGACTGAAACATGCACTTTCAATACCAGCAGCAGACTTCCCTGGTGGGCAGTAGCTTTACTACAGTGATCTAATAAGCAACTAGAGTGCTAACATTCTGAATTTATGTCAAATGTGTGACACATCTGAATGCCTTCTTGATGGAATCAAAGTAAAAAACTGAAAGTATTTCCTACTGAGGAGACTGTAGTAAATGAGGAAATTAGGAAACTTCATAACAAATAAGTCTCCCAAAATGGCCACCAGAGACAAAAGAGCCCAAATGTAGCACAAATATCACCCAGATGTAGCCCAAGTATAGCCCAATGACAGAATGTCCCAGAGTGTTCGAACGAACAACTAGAGCGATAACAGTCTTACTTATGACAAAAGTATGGCACACCTGAAGCCATCTTGATTGGAATAAACTGGTAACACTTAAAACATTTAATTTAAAAAGGAACACAATGAGGGGGTTCATTTTGCCATAGAAATTATTATTAGTGCTGCAGAAAGAAAAATTAGGGCACATTTTGACTTCTCAAATTCTCTTCTATTTCATAAAAAAATTCTGACATGCAGACTGAAACATGCACTTTGAATACCAGCAGCAGACTTCCCTGGTGAGCAGTAGCTTTACTACAGAGATCTAATGAGTAACTAGAGTGGTAAAATTCAGAATTTATGGCAAATGTGTGACACATCTGAATGCCTTCTTGATGGAACCAAAGTAAAAAATTGAAAGTATTTCCTACTGAGGAGACTGCAGTAAATGAGGAAATTAGGAAACTTCATAAAAAATAAATCTCCCAAGATGGCCACCAGAGACAAAAGAGCCCAAATGTAGCCCAAATATCACCCAGATGTAGCCCAAGTATAACCGAATGACAGAATGTCCCAGAGTGTTCTAACGAACAACTAGAGCGCTAACAGTCTTACTTATGACAAAAGTATGGCACACCTGAAGCCATCTTGATTGGAATAAAGTGGTAGCACTTAAAACATTTAATTTACAAAGGAACAAAATGAGGGGGTTCATTTTGCCATAGAAATTATGATTAGTGCTGCAGAAAGAAAAATTAGGGCACATTTTGACTTCTCAAATCCTCTTCTATTTCATAAACAAATTATGGCATGCAGACTGAAACATGCACTTCGAATACCAGCAGCAGACTTCCCTGGTGAGCAGTAGCTTTACTACAGTGATCTAATGTGCAACTAGAGTGCTAACATTCAGAATTTATGGCAAATGTGTGACGCATCTGAATGCCTTCTTGATGGAACCAAAGGAAAAAACTGAAAGTATTTCCCACTGAGGAGACTGCAGTAAATGAGGAAATTAGGAAACTTCATAACAAATAAATCTCCCAAGATGGCCACCAGAGACAATAGAGCCCAAATGCAGCACAAATATTACCTAGATGTAGCCCACATGTAGCCCAATGACAGAAGTGTGCAAAACACTTATTTTTTGTGTATTTGTAGTTTTATATAGTGCAGACTTGTCAGGTGTTGGAGTGCTTTACATGAGCATTGGTTACATCACACAAGATCAAATTCCTTTTGGTTGAAGACATGGGGAGATTAAGTGATTTGATCAGAATCACAGAATTTTGAGCTGAAGCAGACACTCCAACCTGGTTCCCCAGTTGCAAAGTCTGCAGCTCTGGAAGTAACACCACATCCTCTCCCCTAGGTGCAACATTTAATCAAGTGGTCAACTGGATAAAAAAACAAAGATTACAAATAATTTAAAAGTTCTTTGTCGCTATTTGAAAACTCAGAAAGTATGTCCTTATTTTAGTTGTTTAGAGCACTAACCATAATTTTGATGCAAATAAGACCCTCTCATATATGTAATTTCTAAAGGAAATGCTCTAGGTATTACAGTTTAGTTTTGATTACATCAAGATGACAGGCGTTCCACACTTTTGTAATAAATATAGAATGTTAGCAATCTAGTTCACTGGGATACTGTTGAGAGGCAGAGGCTAGGGGCACGGACTCTGTAAATTGAAGGCAGGTAGGGGAGTGCAGATGCAACAATTTGACCACATTGGGCAGGCAGGACGGGCAGTGGCAGCACAACAGACTATGGAGGGCAGTGGAAAGGGGGGCAGAGGCAACAAACCAACAATACAGGACATGGACTCGGATAACAGTGGACAGGAGGGACATGGAGAGGTGCACCAAACTGACCCTACAGGGCAGGCGGGACGGGAGTGCAGCACAACAATCCATAGAAAGCAATTGGGAGGGGACAGGACCATGCACATGGACAACAGAGAACAGAGGGGAAAGAGGCAATGGTAGCTAGCTGACCATAATGGACAGACAGGAGAGAAAGCTGAAGCATAACAGACCATAAAGGGCAGGAGGGACGGATCAGGGGCATTACAATGGAACAGACAAGCCAGGAGGGAGGGAATAGGGGTCTGCACATGGAAACAGAGGGCTGGGGGCAAGGGGGCAGGAGCAGCAAGATGACCATGGAGGTCAGGCAGGATGGGCACTAGAAACAAGACACACCATGGAGAGCAACAGTGAGACTATGATGGCATACACACAGACCATGGAGGGAAGGTGGGAGGGGGTCAGGGGTAGCTAGCTGACCACACAAGGAAGGTGGGAGGGGCCATGGCAGCACAGAAGACCATGCATGGCAAGCGGGAGGGTTAGTGGCAGCACAATGGCTATGATGGGCAAGAAGGAGGGTGCAGGGGCATGCACTAAGGACCATGGAGTATAGAAGGGAGGGTCAGGACCTGGGCACAGACAAGAGAGTTCAGGGGAAGGGGCCTCACAACAGACCATGGGGGGCAGGCAAGAGGAGCAGTTGCAGCACAACAGACCAGGGAGGGCAGAAGGGTGTGGCAGTAAAATGGACCATGGAGGACAGGAGGAAGGGGATAGGGACATAGCATGTGGACAGGCAGCGTGAAGGTGGTAGGGACAGGTTACAGTCATCTGAAAATGCTAGGCAGGTGGGAGGGGAGTGGCAGCTCAACAGTACACTCAGAGTAGATAGGAGTGGCAGGTCCATGGAACATGGTGGGCAAAAAGGATGGAGCAGGGGCATGCACAAAGACATCGGAGGGCAGGGGGATGGAGAATAGGGGCAGCAAGCTAAGCACAGAGGCTAAGCAGGAGGTCAATGATGGCACATAGAATTGGGCAATGGAGGGCAGGAGGAGTGGACTGGTACATCATGCTAAATGGAGGGCAGTGGCAGCACATCAGACCATGCATGGCAGGAGGGAGGAGGCTAGTCCATGGATTCAAACAACCGAGGTCAGGGAGGAGGTGGATGGGGCAGCAAGCTAACTGTTCAGAGACGGTGGGTATTAGGAACTTTATTGTTTTTAAAATGTGTGTCTGTACGAACTACTTAAATTATGAACAAGTATGCAGCATAATCTCACTTTTATTCAGGAAGAAGAGGACGTTTGTGACTGTGACTCCGGTCTCACTTGGCAGAAACACCCCCTGACCCTCCACCCTCCATCGCAAAATGTAATGCCCGTGAAAAGGGTAGGTGGACGCAGTGTTATATAGAACATAGTCCTGAGAGCATGATTGAAAATGAAAACTAGATATAGTATATGGTATAAACTATGCACCAAAAAGTGTGATATAAGATTAACCGGGGCGTGAAGTATAATATGCAATACATTGTGCGCAATGACAGATTCATTGGAGAGTGCGAGATAGCACAGGCACTAGCGCGTGCTATGCGATATGCGCCTTGGAGTGTAATATGCACAGGTCAGTGTTGTGTAACCTAACGAGTCTCTAAAGTTGTAATATAAAATATGTGCTGGGGAGTGTAACGTTGCATATGCACTGTGACAAAGATATGGATCCCAGATTGTAATATGTATGGCATAGCGCTGTGCGTTATAACATAGGCATCGAGGAAGGCACGTTAGATGCGGCAATATAACCCGTGCAAAGGCAAGTGTGGCATGACATATTCACAGGGTGGTGTTACAGTGTACATGGGCTAGAGAGTGTCATGGCATATGCACTAGCTGGTGGAATACAACACAGAGGTGTGTGGCACTCGGCGGGCACTGGAGGGTGTAACACAGCATTGGGCTCAGCCAGGAGCACGCTGTGACTCTCAAGTGAGGTTTGTCTCCTTTCCAGAGAGTAAAATAAAAAGTATTACACATCCGGCGGTGGATGTGTGCTTTATTAACGTGTGGGGGGTTTATTGCATAGTTTGGTCGATTTTTTGTCGAATCCCCTTTGAATGGCTTGGTGTGCGTGTGTATTAAATGTGCCCGTCAATAGCTACCCATGTTTGTATAAATAAACGACAATGGTGTCTACTTGGAGAGTACCCACCGGCGGGGGTGCCGGGAGTAGGCACGGTAGGGCATCAGACACGACAGAGTTTCACTAGCGGTGTAAATACATTCCACATGGGTTCATTGTATGCATAGTCGCCTTTTAATGAATATCACGCAAATCGTCATGGTGATAGATACATACGGTTTGTCCAGCATGTCCTAGGTGTTTCTATAAATATATATTTTTTAAAATAATAAAAAACAAAGGCCGGCCCGGGGGATGGGGTCCCCGGGGCCATAAGTGGCCTGAGAAGGGGGGCAACGCAGCCCCCCTCCTAAAGAATTTTTTTTTTTAAAAAGGCCATGACCCGGGGTTGGGGTCCCCGGGCCGATCAAGGCCTTGGGAGGGCCAAATTAATTTCTTTAACCAAAATAAATTAGGGTGCAGGCCCTGGGGGATGGGGTCCCCTGGGCCAATAAAATAGAAAAAGAAGGGGGGGCCACACAGCCTTCCTTCTTAAAAACATAAAATAAATAAAAGACTGACATCTCGCCGGAGGCCATGCCCCCTCCTTGCAGCACTCTGCAAACGCGCCCCCTGGCCAGTTGTAAGTTGGGGAATTAATTCCCCTTCAATACTGAGGGTCCCTGAGGGCGAACTAGCCCAACAGGTATCTCCAGTATGCGCCAGGGAGCTGCGTTGCAGACAGGTGTTCTGAGGCCACACCCCTTTTTACACCTCTATGCAACGCAGCTCTGTGGCGCTTACTGGAGGTACCTAGTGGGCTAGTTTGACCCTGGGGACCCTTAGGATTCAAGGGGACTTAATCTCTCAACTTAGAACAGCCATAGGTCCCGTTTACACAGTGGTGAAGGGAGGGACGGGGCCTGAGGTGACGTGTGCAAACACGCCCTGTAGCGCGTTTTAAGTTGGGGAAATAATTCCCTTTCAATCCTGAGGGACCCTGGGGGCCAACTAGCCCACCAGGTGCTTCCAGTAAGCGCCACTGCTCTGCGTTACAGAGAGATGGTGCAGGCCGTGCCCCATTTTACACCTCTCTGCAATGGCACTTACTGGACATACCTAGTGTGCTATTTTGCCCCTAGGGACCCTCAGGATTCAAGGGGACTTAATCTCCCAATTTAAATAACGGCCACAGGGCGTGTTTACACAGTGGGGAAGGGAGGGGACGGGGCCTGAGGTGACGTGTGCAAACACACTCTATGGCACGTTTTAAGTTGGGGAAATAATTCCCCTTCAATCCTCAGGGCCCCTGGGGGCTAACTAGCCAACCAGGTGCTTCCAGTAAGTGCCACTGAGCTGCGTTGCACAGAGGTGGTCCAGACCATGCCACTTTTTACACCTCTCTGCAACGCAGCTCTGTGGCACTTACTGGAGGTACCTAGTGGGCTAGTTGGACCCTAGGGACCCTCAGGATTCAAATGAACTTAATCTCCCAACTAAAAACGGCCACAGGGCGTGTTCACACAGTGGTGAAGGGAGGGGACGGGGCCTGAGTTAATGTGTGCAAACACGCCCTGTGGTGCGTTTTAAGTTGGGGAAATAATTCCCCATCAATCCTGAGGGACCCTGGGGGCCAACTAGCCCACCAGGTGCTTCCAGTAAGCGCCACTACGCTGCGTTGCAGAGAGGTGGTCTAGGCCGTGCCCCTTTTTACATCTCTCTGCAACGCAGCTCTGTGGTGCTTACTGGAGGTACCTAGTGGTCTAGTTGGACCCTAGGGACACTCAGGATTCAAGGGGACTTAATCTCCCAACTTAAAACGGCCACAGGGCGTGTTTACACAGTGGGGAAGGGAGGGGATGGGGCCTGAGGTGACGTGTGCGTTTGTAGAGGTAGTTTCAATCCCCTGCCCTATTATATACTAGGGGCTTACAGAGGAGGTCATGCTAATCACAGGGGGACCCCAACGCATAGTGTTGCCTCGTGTACGTATGTGTTTTCACTGTATTCTGAGTGTCTTTTAACATAGCACTGGCTCTAGGACTGGTTAGTCAGACTCAGTTACCACCAGTATCCGTCTGAAAAAGTTGAGGGTACAGGATGATTTTGCAACACGGCTTCTTTCTGCTCTTCTGTTTGTTCTTTCTGCACGTTATCCTTCTTGCTGCACTTTTCTTCGTCTTTGAGGACTTCTGTTGCTTCTTTCTGCATTCCTTCTTTTTCTTTCTGTGCGTTTTTTCTTCTTTCTGAGATGTCAGCAGCGATGTCATGAGTGATGTCACTGACAATGTCATGAGTGATGTAATATGTGACGTTATCAGCAGTGCATTGCGGGCGCGCGAGTTATAGTTAGCTGAGCTAACTATAATGGGGGAATTTCAATGGTTTTGTACGAGTGAAAAGTCCAGCTAACTATAACGCCCCTGAAACCTGTGGTTTTTTCAGTGAATAAATATATATATATATTCACTTAAAAAACCATAGGTTTCACACATGTTATAGTTAGGTGGATATTTCACTCGTAAAAAACCAATGAAATTCCCCTCGCGCGCCCGCAATCCACTGCTCATGACGTCACATATTACATCACTCATGACATGGTCAGTGGCATCACTCATGACATCACTGATGACATCATCCTTGTGATAGAGGGGCGGTCGCGCGAGTTATAGTTATCTGAACTAACTATAACGGGGGAATTTCATTGGTTTTTTACGAGTGAAATATCCACCTAACTATAACGTGTGAAACCTATGGTTTTTTAAGTGAATTTGCAAGGTTTTTTAAATGCTAACTCCTAACTATAACGTGTGTGAAACCTATGGTTTTTTCAGTGTATTTGTACGGTTTTTTAAATGCCAATTTATTTATGTATTATTATTTTTTTCATATTTTTTGGGGGGTTTTTCACCGTGCGTGCACGGTGCTCGCACCCCCGCGATTTAAAAAAAAAAATTCTACCTTCGGGGTCCTTCAGGGACCCCCTGACAAAGGCTAGGGGGTCAGGAACTCTCTACCCTGCCCCCTTTTAACGTTCGCCACCTTCCTTTTTCACTCTCGCACTGAAAACAAACAAAATGGCGGCGGACACTTCCTGATTTCGACCGATTTGAACGTTGACTAACATGTAACCACCAATCAGAATTACGCTTGCGCACGTTAGGGTGCTCGCACGGTGCACGCACGGTGCGCGCTTATAGATATTTATATGCTTTTAAATGCTATTTTCTCAGGAACTACTGAACAGATTGACACCAGACCTGCAAAAGGCACTTCCCTGACCTCAGGACTACCTCTCTGCCAAATTTCAAGTAATTCTGTTCAGCCGTTCGGGCTGTAGCTTCGACTAAAGGTCCTATGGAAAAATGCATGGGGAAAACGCGTTTTGGGACCCCCTTTTTTCTCGGCCGCCGCTTGACGAATCACCCCGAGACTTTCAGGGTAGGAGCGGAACGGAGCGCCCCATTCGTTTTGAAAATTTCGCGAGGATTCGTCCACCGGCGCCAAAGTTATTCAAAATAGAATTTTCAGATTTCCTATGGAAACTCGGTCCTAACTATAACTATCTACTGGCGACCGCCAGTAGATAATATATATATATATATATATATATTATACTTCAACCAGGGTTGCAGGTGTCCCACGTAGCTCCAGACCGAGAGGGCGTCTCGTTAGGCCAGCACCTGCAAGCTGGCAAACATAATCACCAGGCTTCCTCCAGGTAAGGACAAAGTACGAGACAGCTCCGGGATAGGCTTCAATCTTACTTTAATGATTTTAGGTGCTCAGTGTGCAACAACCTTGAAACGCCCGGCAGACGCGTTTCGCTTAATTAGCTTCATCAGTGCCCGTTTCAAAGGTTAAAACAATGTTCTGGGGGTCTGGTGGAATATAGCTGTTGCTGTGGCCACTCCCAGTCAGGTGATTACTTGCCCCTCCTCTGCTTCTGAGGTTGCAGAACATCTCGCACTCCACTCCCCAGGCAGCTGCATGCTGGGAGTTGAAGTCCTCCGTGAGTGCCCATCCAGTGAGGGGCCTCTCAGACATCAAGTGGTGTCCCAATCGTTGTTGGCTGGTGAACCCCACTCCTGCACAGTTACCTCGGGGGGTACAAGTCCGTTTGAGTCTCCCTTTTCAGGCAGAAGATTCTGCCTCCTCTCTCCCCATGTGCCAATAACCTCCTATTGGAAATGCGTAGCACCGGGGGGGCGACGTGTTGTAGACAATACTTCAACCAGGGTTGCAGGTGTCTCACGTAGCTCCAGACCGAGAGGGCGTCTCGTTAGGCCAGCACCTGCAAGCTGGCAAACATAATCACCAGGCTTCCTCCAGGTAAGGACAAAGTACGAGACAGCTCCGGGATAGGCTTCAATCTTACTTTAATGATTTTAGGTGCTCAGTGTGCAACAACCTTGAAACGCCCGGCAGACGCGTTTCGCTTAATTAGCTTCATCAGTGCCCCTTTCAAAGGTTAAAACAATGTTCTGGGGGTCTGGTGGAATATAGCTGTTGCTGTGGCCACTCCCAGTCAGGTGATTACTTGCCCCTCCTCTGCTTCTGAGGTTGCAGAACATCTCGCACTCCACTCCCCAGGCAGCTGCATGCTGGGAGTTGAAGTCCTCCGTGAAAAGGGAGACTCAAACGGACTTGTACCCCCCGAGGTAACTGTGCAGGAGTGGGGTTCACCAGCCAACAACGATTGGGACACCACTTGATGTCTGAGAGGCCCCTCACTGGATGGGCACTCACGGAGGACTTCAACTCCCAGCATGCAGCTGCCTGGGGAGTGGAGTGCGAGATGTTCTGCAACCTCAGAAGCAGAGGAGGGGCAAGTAATCACCTGACTGGGAGTGGCCACAGCAACAGCTATATTCCACCAGACCCCCAGAACATTGTTTTAACCTTTGAAACGGGCACTGATGAAGCTAATTAAGCGAAACGCGTCTGCCGGGCGTTTCAAGGTTGTTGCACACTGAGCACCTAAAATCATTAAAGTAAGATTGAAGCCTATCCCGGAGCTGTCTCGTACTTTGTCCTTACCTGGAGGAAGCCTGGTGATTATGTTTGCCAGCTTGCAGGTGCTGGCCTAACGAGACGCCCTCTCGGTCTGGAGCTACGTGGGACACCTGCAACCCTGGTTGAAGTATTGTCTACAACACGTCGCCCCCCCGGTGCTACGCATTTCCAATAGGAGGTTATTGGCACATGGGGAGAGAGGAGGCAGAATCTTCTGCCTGAAAAGGGAGACTCAAACGGACTTGTACCCCCCGAGGTAACTGTGCAGGAGTGGGGTTCACCAGCCAACAACGATTAGGACACCACTTGATGTCTGAGAGGCCCCTCACTGGATGGGCACTCACGGAGGACTTCAACTCCCAGCATGCAGCTGCCTGGGGAGTGGAGTGCGAGATGTTCTGCAACCTCAGAAGCAGAGGAGGGGCAAGTAATCACCTGACTGGGAGTTGCCACAGCAACAGCTATATTCCACCAGACCCCCAGAACATTGTTTTAACCTTTGAAATGGGCACTGATGAAGCTAATTAAGCGAAACGCGTCTGCCGGGCGTTTCAAGGTTGTTGCACACTGAGCACCTAAAATCATTAAAGTAAGATTGAAGCCTATCCCGGAGCTGTCTCGTACTTTGTCCTTACCTGGAGGAAGCCTGGTGATTATGTTTGCCAGCTTGCAGGTGCCGGCCTAACGAGACGCCCTCTCGGTCTGGAGCTACGTGGGACACCTGCAACCCTGGTTGAAGTATTGTCTACAACACGTCGCCCCCCCGGTGCTACGCATTTCCAATAGGAGGTTATTGGCACATGGGGAGAGAGGAGGCAGACTCTTCTGCCTGAAAAGGGAGACTCAAACGGACTTGTACCCCCCGAGGTAACTGTGCAGGAGTGGGGTTCACCAGCCAACAACGATTGGGACACCACTTGATGTCTGAGAGGCCCCTCACTGGATGGGCACTCACGGAGGACTTCAACTCCCAGCATGCAGCTGCCTGGGGAGTGGAGTGCGAGATGTTCTGCAACCTCAGAAGCAGAGGAGGGGCAAGTAATCACCTGACTGGGAGTGGCCACAGCAACAGCTATATTCCACCAGACCCCCAGAACATTGTTTTAACCTTTGAAACGGGCACTGATGAAGCTAATTAAGCGAAACGCGTCTGCCGGGCGTTTCAAGGTTGTTGCACACTGAGCACCTAAAATAATCATTAAAGTAAGATTGAAGCCTATCCCGGAGCTGTCTCGTACTTTGTCCTTACCTGGAGGAAGCCTGGTGAATATATATATATATATATATATATATATATATATATATATATATATATATATATATATATATATATATATATATATATATATATATATATATATATATATATATATATATATATATATATATATATATATATATATATATATATATATATATATATATATATATATATATATATATATATATATATATATATATATATATATATATATATATATATATATATATATATATATATATATATATATATCATCATCATCATCATCAAAATATCTTTATTCGGATATAAAAACATCCAAGAAAAGAGCAAATACAATTACACATGTTACAATATAATATTGCAAACAAATTAAACATATTAAAACTCATTAACAAAAGAGGGAAAAAGACAAAATAGGTCGATTCTGAATGGCCTGTCCAGGGCCTCAGTGGTAGAGTTACACAAAAACAACCGGCCAGGCTATAAGTTCATCAATTGTTAATTATTAAAGTGCAGGGTGCAAGCAACTATAAAATGCAAAACACCATCATTCAGAATAAAATACACGATCATAGACTGCTTAAAACAAATATTATAAAAAGGATTTTATCATTATAAAATACCATGTAGCATCCCCAATGCGCTAAACCATCCAGTTCGTCATTTACATACTTCTTTGGCTATTACTACTATTATACGGACCGTATGTATCAAATAACATGAAACAAAACCCCACCTACAATACACGGACAACGAGATAACTTATGTCTTGCGTCTCGACTTCCTCAATTTTGCGGCTAGTCTTAAAAAGTTCACAGTGCAAAACAAGGTAAGAGGTTCCGCGGAAAGTTTTAAATATAAAAGAGCTACCCTGACGTGGGTGAACTTATTCGCTTTTAGGATGGGTTTTAAAAAGACAGCCCGCGGGAATTCATACAGAGGACAAAAGAATACAAAATGGAGGGTATCCTGTGGAGATCCCAGATCGCAGCCACAGGGACCCTTTGAACCAATATCTTTTGTAAATCCCTCGGGAACAGCTAAAATGTGGTGTAAAAGATCCAGTCTAAATCTGGTCATTAAAAATCTGTCGTTTTTATTATAGATCTGCGCCAAGTAAGGTTCTATGCCTGCAACAGATTTCGTGAGTATGTATGCTCGCACTGACCCTTTCAATATTTCACAATGTTCTCTAGAGCAGGCTACCCGCCTCAAGTATTCTGCTTTTATGAGTGTTTTCGATTGGGACGTCAGGGATGTGGGTTCATCAAAACAACTAGCATAGCCCAGCCACTTCAACTTGTCCCTCACATATTTGAGCCATGGTATTTTGTGACTTTTATCCCTTTTTATACAGTCTGTGATTATTTCTCTGCTAAAGCTAGCATCTGGATTAGTCCAAATTTTAATCCAACACATTATTGGTTTAAGACTTATTCTATCAGAGATGTAAGGGAGCCCTAACTCTTCATGTATAATGTAGGCCGGGATGCTTTGTGGTACTTGCAAAATCCTTCTAAGAAACTTATTTTCCTCCAGTTGTATCATGGAGGTGTTTCTAGTACCCCAAACCTCGCTCCCATACATGATTTTGGAACAACAGATTGAATTATATAAATTCAATACTTCGTTCGGGGACCAGCGGCCTAACCTCGTGGCACGGGACATGATTGAACCCATTATATTTGTGTGCTGTTTACACTTTTCTGTGACTAGTGTCGTGAATTTGAGGTGTTTATCAAAAATGATTCCTAAATAGTTAAAAAACTCAACCTTCTCTAGCTTATGACCCCCAATTTTAAAACTGAAATTCCTCGTTGGTCTTTTTCCAGCTTCCATAATATAGGATTTTGTTAGGTTGGGAGATAAGTCTAAGTGTGCCATAAACCCACAAAAAACGTCAATAAGGGCCTGCAGACCCCTCCCTGTTCGTGCGAGGAGTACTGCGTCATCCGCATATAACAGAACAGGTATACTTCTATTGACCACTCTAGGGCAATCAACCCCCAATTTTCCCAGGGCTTTGTCCAAACCATTTATGTACAACGTGAATAAAAAGGGCGCCAAAATACAACCCTGTCTCACCCCCCCAGTGCAAGCGAAATAATCAGTTAGGTTCCCCTCATTGCTGTATCTGATCTGAGCTGTTGTATCCCTATGTAGAGTTTTTAAAATAAAAATCAAACTGGGATCCACCCCAAGCAGCTCTAAAATCTTCCATAATTTTTCCCGGTTGACACGGTCAAAAGCTGCGGTTAGGTCCATAAAAGCAAGATAAACTGTCCCATCATCGGCAAGGGTGTACTTAGCCACCAGATTATATAGATTGAGGCATTGATCTGATGTGGAGCGACCCGTTCTAAAACCGTACTGGGTATCTGTAATGACCTTATTTTCCTCAGCCCAGTCCATTAAACGGTTTAGAATTACCTTCCCTAAGACCTTTGCTGACACATCAATTAGTGAAATCGGGCGGTAACATTGAGGATCACTTTTATTACCCTTTTTAAAGAGGGGGACGATGGTAGCAGTTGACCAGGACCTGGGCATTCCCCTTTCCACTGCTGTGTTAAAAACTCTAGTAAGTATTGGAGCCCACAGGTCTACCTGGGATAAAAATAAATCGGGGGGAATCCCATCTGGGCCGGGGGCCTTGTTCCTTGTCAGGGCTTGTATTCCGTCTTTAATCTCGCCCACTGTGAACTGTACCCATGAACTTGGTAACATGCCTACATCAGAGATGTATTGAACCATGGTACTGCCCTGGTTATACAACTTTTTGAAATGAGAGACCCAAGCTTCTGGCAAGATATTGCAGGAGACCTTCTCGCTATTCGGGGGCTGGAAACTAGGATCATTAATCACCCTCCAAAAACGTGACATATCTCTCATTTCGGCTGCCTCCCTTAAATTCGCCCAGGCTTCATAGTGGATAGTGTTTTTCCTCTTTTTTATGGCCAATTTGTATTGAGCCCTACATTCCACTTTCATGCTCCTATCCTTCGGTACCTTTTTGAGTGCCCGTTTTAATTCTTTTTGGGCTCTAGAGCATGCTTTATCAAACCATTTAGGTGTAAGGTTGGGCAGTGCTTGTGATTTAATCCTCAATAACCTGTCAATGTCCCTTGCCATGCTTTCAAATGCGCTTATCAGTTCTTTGCCTCTAATTTCTTGATTTAAGCACAACCATATCCCGCTTTCTGGGTATGCGAGAAGTTTTTTATAAAATGCTTCCCCATCAGTATTAGACCAACGTATTCGCCTGCCCTGGTCAATTGCTTCCAAATTTCCCCTTGTCATCCGGGGCCTTAACTGCACAGATGGATCCGCATCCAGCAATGACAACACCAGGGGGTTGTGATTAATAAAAATACTAATTTCTATATTAAAATCTATGATCCTACTTTTAAACCAATGAGAAATAAAAATAAAATCAATGATGGTTTCTTTTCCCCTGCCTTTAAAAGATGGATTAATGATATTCGAGATCCTGGGCTTGATCAGGTCCATTGTAGGGACAAGATTATATATGCCCAGAATCTTACTTAATTCGCTACCTTCCTGTGTGTGTTCGAGGTGCCAATCACTAGTAGATGGGCAAGAGTTCCATATTCCCCCACCCCATTTCAAATATGGACATGGGTGACAATTAAAATCGCCCACCAAAATCACATTTGGGGGGTGATTTCCCCTGGAATACAGGTCAGCCAGTCTGTCCTTCAGATCAACCAGCCTCTGCATTGATTGGCCCGCATTATAAAAATTTATCAATACAAATGTTATCCCCTTTTTGCTGTAACTAAGACCCTGAATATTGTCTGAGTTCCATCCCATGACTTCCCACGTCCCTTGTAGTGCCAGAGACACGTACGTTATTAGTCCCCCTTTGGCTCTTCCCATCGTGGCTTTTTGGGCGGGCACAAAAAACATTTTGTACCCATCTAGATGCGGGGCACTACTATCCGACTCCCATGTTTCTTGTAGACAAATAATGTGAAACTTTTTGCTGTACTCCAACCATTCCTTGTTTCTTAATTTGGACGAGATTCCAGCAATGTTCCACGATACCACCCTAAGTTCCCCAACCCCAAAGGTGGTCACATTCCTTACTGGGGTACACTGAATTTGAGATCCCACTTCTGCTGAACTACTCTGATCTGTTGCTGGACTATTGGCTAGATAGATAGATACATCCTCATTTTGACGGATTTCAGGTGAGAGGATATTACCTGTGATACCAACATTCTCCCCAAGCATGACATTGGCTAAAGGGGATACATTTTCCAAATTTTCAACTGGGGTCTGTCAATCTAGTTCGTCCATCACTGCCCCATCAGACAATGGAGTGAACCTATTTGAGGCTGGCCCCAATCTGTACGATCTTATTAAAGGAACTTCCCCTCTACTTCGTGGCCCTTGGCGCAACTCTTTTACATGGTCCCTATAGAAAAAGTTCAGGGGGAGCATTTTTATAGTCGTCCCACTGTCAAAAGCCACATACCTGTAACCCAGCAATTCTTTTACCAGCTCTGGGTGTCTAAAATTGACAATAACACAGTCTCCAGCAAACTTCTTCTCTGAGGGACCAATCCAAGCTACCCTCCTTGCCATGAGAATATGCGTTCTCTGATGCTTGGATTCCTTCGCGTTATTGTGCAGCCAATGACTGACCTTATTTATCAAGGAACTTGTGGTCTCTTCTCTTTCCCCATTTTGGGCTGGAACCCCTGCTAAAACTATTGTGTAAGGGCAGCATGCAGGGGGCAAATCTAGCGTCTGCAGACCCGGAGAGCTCTGCACCTGGGCATTCTGGAGACTGGTGGCTACTATCTGGCCTTTTGTACTAGCCTCTTGTTGGAGACTCACAGGCGCCAGAATAGGGGGTGTATCTTTATCCTTACTCACAGTAGGATCAACCCTCTGCTTCATCCCTGCTCGTCCCGGGCAAGGTACAGTCTCTAGCCCATCGGAGTTCATGATTTGTTGGGGAACTGGGTGATCGCCCTTTTCCGTCTCAAACAACCTACTGACTTTTTCCTCAATTTTCTTTATGTCTTCCACCAAGGGAGCCAAATGTTTAAGAAGAATAGCTTCCAATTTGGACTCGAGGGTTTTCAATAGCTCCTGCGACCAATCCGTTCTGTTAACGGGGGAGCCGGAATCGCATTGTAAACAAGGTGGCCTATTACTTTCATCCTCAACTATTATAGGGTCTTTTCTGGAGCCACCTTTTTTTACTTTTGTGTCATTTTTAGTTTTACTTGTCCCCTTGCTTTGTGGCCTGGTTGTGGACTTTAAAATCTCAGTGGTGACACTTTCTGGAGAGGGGTCTGGCACTAGTACCACTTTTTTTGATCGGGTAACTACTACCCTTTCCTTCTCCAATAAAGCATTAAGATCCCTCTCGCCCCCGGGAGTGATACCTTCCTGTTCTTGGGCTCCCTCCTGAACACCCCCAGGCCCGCTAACCATTTTATCTACAGCAGACCCCACCAGTGTCGGTAACTCATCGTCCCCATCTATTCGCCTATTTGTGTGAACTTCTACTATTGTAGAGCCCTGAATATTACTCTGCGAGTGAGGTCCCTGACCTGCCGGTTTGCTTACCCCAGGCGTGACACATTCCGCTATTGTCCCCAACGAGGAGCGTTTGTGTGCCAATAGGGAATCAAGGGACAACCTACGCTCTGTTAACTGTATCTCGTGTGTCAACAGGGATTCGGCACGTGTAATAAATGCATCCAATGTGCCCCTAACTCTGTCATTATTGAACTTAAAAAAGCAAGAAAGACATTCCAGAATCCTAAATGGGATAATTTAACAAAGGAACAAAGGGATGCCCTTAAGATCCTAGAATCGGATCCAACGATAATAATCAAGCCCTCTGATAAAGGGGGGCAAAGTTGTTGTAATGGATGTGGAGAACTATAGATCAGAAGCAATGAGACAATTGATGGATGAAACATGCTATGAACTCATTGATTGGAGTCAATATAAACAGACCATCCATGATTACCACAAACTTTTAAGTAACTGGTACTTCCCGGGATTAATCGATACTGATGAATACAATTTCCTAAGAACTGATAAGCCACGTAAACCTTGTGTGTACTTTCTACCAAAGATACACAAAAATGCCACTATACCACCAGGGCGCCCAATTGTGTCATCTAATGGGGGGCTACTAGAAAACACATCCATTTTTCTTGACTCATATTTATCTAAGTATGTGCTGAATTTAATGTCATATTGCAAAGACTGTTCAGATTTTTTGTGCAGACTTCATGATGTACAATGGGAAGAGGGATATGTGATGATTAGTCTAGATGTTTGTTCTCTCTACACGTGCATTGACCAACATAAAGGAGTAGCAGCCTGTATGTATTTTCTGAGGAGTAGACATATAGATCACTGGGAGCACAACAAAATGTTAGAGACAATGATGCTATTCTGCCTTCAGAATAATATATTCTTATTTGAGAAGTCAGTGTACCGACAGCGGTCGGGTACCGCAATGGGTACTTGTTTTGCCCCCAGTCTAGCAAATCTTTTCCTGGGTTGGTGGGAAGAACAAGTAGTATGGACACAACAACTACAAATGTATACTGATCACATATTAGTGTGGATCAGATACATAGATGATCTGTTCCTTATTTGGGATGGCTCAAAAAATCTAGCCAAAGAGTTTGTTGAACAACTAGGAATTAATGATTTGAATCTACAATTCACGCATACCATGAGTTCAACTTGTTGTGAATTTTTGGATATAGCAGTAGATATAAGGGAAAAGGAAATTACAACTCGTCTCTTCCGCAAACAAACTGCAGGCAACACAGTGTTGCATGCTGCAAGTCACCATCCTGCCCCATTGAAACAAAATATACCCTATGGGAATTACTAAGAGCCCGTTGTGCCTGCAGCACTGATGAGGATTTCACGAAAGAGCAACAGACCATGCTCATACGTTTCAAATTAAGGGGATATAAAGATGAAACTCTAACAATAGCCAAAAATAAGGTTCAAGATCTACAACAGCATGATACACTATTCAAACCATCTAAGAGTAGTACCAAGAGAAAAGAAGATGAGGAAATCAAATCCAATGCACCGAGAATGATAACACAGTTCAGCAGGGGTGCATGGACTTTTGAAAAAATCATGAAAAAACATTGGAATCTATTAACAGCAGATCCAATCATTGGTGACTGTATAGGAACAAGACCACAGGTGATATATAAAAAGGCTAGATCATTAAAAGATAGACTAGTCCATAGTTATAACGATCGAGATACG
The DNA here is from genome assembly GCF_964204655.1 of Triturus cristatus. Lineage (NCBI taxonomy): Eukaryota > Metazoa > Chordata > Amphibia > Caudata > Salamandridae > Triturus > Triturus cristatus. The sequence goes on along the minus strand of NC_140592.1, from coordinate 502,268,988 downwards.
AAATTGCAATGGTTAAAAATGCCCAATGGTTTCACCGCATGTGGGATGTGCAAGGCAGATCGAAATGGCAAAAATTGTAAAGAGTACATTACAGGTACTGGACAGAAATGTCCAATAAAACACATAATCAACTGCACTAGCGATTTTACTGTCTACGTACTGGAATGCCCTTGCGGCCTCCGGTATGTGGGCAGTACTAAATTACAACTCAAATTAAGAATTCTCCAGCATTTGCGTGCAATCACAAATTGTGATCACAACTACCCAGTAGCACGCCACTATTTAGAATTCCATAAGAGTGATAATAGCAGTTTACAATTTTTTGGAGTTGAGAGAATCCCTAAACATATACGGGTGGGGATCGTGAAAAACACCTACGAATACTTGAGTCAAAATTCATTTTAGATCTGGATTGTATGGTACCTAAAGGACTCAACAGTGGAGAAGAACTCACAACCCATATAGGGCTATAGTCCTCTGCTATACTCTCTTTGAAATGTGAGAATTGAATAAGAAGGATTTTTTCCGACAAATCAGGAATTTTAAACAGTTATGATACATTTTTTCTTTAACTTCACGTTTTATCAAAGATAGGGAAATAGGATTTTGTTGGATGAAATTACATGCCCCATCTGGGTCACTCCCGAAGTGTCGACCACAATTGTCGAATCCAGTCATATAATTTTATGGGTCTTTCACCAATTATTCCAATCGTGTCCTGATACCCTTCCTCTTTTTTACACGTAACGATACATTTGAATGTCACACATCACTTTCCCATCACTCCCCATACCTAGCACTAAGTAAAGGGTACTTCCTGCACCTGTCACAGATATCATGATATGGGTAGTATATTCATGTTCAGAATTTCTGAAAATGCTATTGCTATGCGACTATATGATTAATTGATGGATTGTATACAATTTTTTCCTTAATTCACATTGGTTGTAATTTTACCGCATATGCAATAGAAACCATGTGCAATTGCGCCAAGAAAAAGCATGAATTGTAATTATTTCCTCGATGATTCTCTCATCTCAAAAAACAATATGAATTTAATTGATTAATTTACTGCAAAAAGCGATATGTTCATTATGTAGCCTTTAGTCAGAAAAGCTCATACTGCATACCATAAATTGACGAAGTATGGTTATAATAATGACGCATACTCTTTTCTTTTTGAAGTAATATTGATTGTAACTTTATTACTCATTTAGTAGCTTACAAAAGTGATGCGCAATTGCGCTACACAGGAGCTCTCATCCTAATATAATTTTTATGGTGATTTGATTGATTCCACAAAAGTTATCATGGTTACTAATGAATTTATCGTTTGTTTTTAATGCAATTTGAAATGTAATTGCTACACACGATTGAGGTATTTTGTCTATCTCTATGATTCACAGACATACGCATTTATGATGATGATGTTCGAATACGGGTGAAATAGGATTCTAAATTGATATGTTCTCTATACATATTTGCTTACATTTCAATTCATTTCATTTCATTTTGCTCAATTAACATTCATTAATATTGGTTATGTCAACAGGTAATTCAATTGCTATGAGATACGATATCACAGTCTTTTGTTTATGTTTATGAATCACGTGCACGTATTTCTGTGACAGATTGAGATGCAGGAAGTTACTTGACAAAGGCTAACGCCGAAACGCATCGTCCTTGAAAAAGCTAGCGCACAAATAAAGTTCTTTTGTGCCGTTTCCTAGTGTGCTGTCCCTTTATTCCTGGAATTGTGTTTTGGAGTTAAGGAATCTAATCGTGTTGAAGTGGCTACTGCTACCACTGACGGCACCAGTGTCGCAGGCAAGGGGATTGCTGAAGCAGTAACTTGACGTACTATATATATATATATATATATATATATATATATATATATATATATATATATATATAGTTCCACAAGGTTGCCCCCTGAAGAAATGCCCCAAACGAGAGAGTTAAACACCTTTAATGTGCAGGTTGGCAACACAGAGCAGCTTCATCCTCTCGTGCATGATGTATGGCCAAACGCGTTTCGGGCAGCCTTCTGCCCTTGATCACTGGCAAGTTCAAAAACCCCAGCAGGCAATGAGGAACACCTGATAAAGGACCCTCCCCAGTGGGTGTGGCCGCAAAGCATCTTGGTCCGTGTAGTCCCCAATATTAAACCACAGTGGGTGCCGTCGAGATTTGAAATAAAACAAAGTCTGTTACCCCAGTGGGTTGCTCGATGAGGGAAAGTCTTGCCTCCGTTGCCTTTCCGCTCCCACACACCGGACTCTCTGTCCCAAACAGCGCAGGAAATCCAGCGCTGGCGGTCTGCTCGAAGAGCAGCTGGGCATTTCCGCGGCCGGGCCAGCCGCTATACAAAGTTCCACAAGGTTGCCCCCTGAAGAAATGCCCCAAACAAGAGAGTTAAACACCTTTAATGTGCAGGTTGGCAACACAGAGCAGCTTCATCCTCTCGTGCATGATGTATGGCCAAACGCGTTTCGGGCAGCCTTCTGCCCTTGATCACTGGCAAGTTCAAAAACCCCGGCAGGCAATGAGGAACACCTGATAAAGGACCCTCCCCAGTGGGTGTGGCCGCAAAGCATCTTGGTCCGTGTAGTCCCCAATATTAAACCACAGTGGGTGCCGTCGAGATTTGAAATAAAACAAAGTCTGTTACCCCAGTGGGTTGCTCGATGAGGGAAAGTCTTGCCTCCGTTGCCTTTCCGCTCCCACACACCGGACTCTCTGTCCCAAACAGCGCAGGAAATCCAGTGCTGGCGGTCTGCTCGAAGAGCAGCTGGGCATTTCCGCGGCCGGGCCAGCCACTACACAAAGTTCCACAAGGTTGCCCCCTGAAGAAATGCCCCAAACGAGAGAGTTAAACACCTTTAATGTGCAGGTTGGCAACACAGAGCAGCTTCATCCTCTCGTGCATGATGTATGGCCAAACGCCCCCTGAAGGTGTTCAACTCTCTCGTTTGGGGCATTTCTTCAGGGGGCAACCTTGTGGAACTTTGTGTAGCGGCTGGCCCGGCCGCGGAAATGCCCAGCTGCTCTTCGAGCAGACCGCAGCGCTGGATTTCCTGCGCTGTTTGGGACAGAGAGTCCGGTGTGTGGGAGCGGAAAGGCAATGGAGGCAAGACTTTCCCTCATCGAGCAACCCACTGGGGTAACAGACTTTGTTTTATCTCAAATCTCGACGGCACCCACTGTGGTTTAATATTGGGGACTACACGGACCAAGATGCTTTGCGGCCACACCCACTGGGGAGGGTCCTTTATCAGGTGTTCCTCATTGCATGCCGGGGTTTTTGAACTTGCCAGTGATCAAGGGCAGAAGGCTGCCCGAAACGCGTTTGGCCATACATCATGCACGAGAGGATGAAGCTGCTCTGTGTTGCCAACCTGCACATTAAAGGTGTTCAACTCTCTCGTTTGGGGCATTTCTTCAGGGGGCAACCTTGTGGAACTTTGTGTAGCGGCTGGCCCGGCCGCGGAAATGCCCAGCTGCTCTTCGAGCAGACCGCCAGCGCTGGATTTCCTGCGCTGTTTGGGACAGAGAGTCCGGTGTGTGGGAGCGGAAAGGCAATGGAGGCAAGACTTTCCCTCATCGAGCAACCCACTGGGGTAACAGACTTTGTTTTATCTCAAATCTCGACGGCACCCACTGTGGTTTAATATTGGGGACTACACGGACCAAGATGCTTTGCGGCCACACCCACTGGGGAGGGTCCTTTATCAGGTGTTCCTCATTGCCTGCCGGGGTTTTTGAACTTGCCAGTGATCAAGGGCAGAAGGCTGCCCGAAACGCGTTTGGCCATACATCATGCATGAGAGGATGAAGCTGCTCTGTGTTGCCAACCTGCACATTAAAGGTGTTCAACTCTCTCGTTTGGGGCATTTCTTCAGGGGGCAACCTTGTGGAACTTTGTGTAGCGGCTGGCCCGGCCGCGGAAATGCCCAGCTGCTCTTCGAGCAGACCGCCAGCGCTGGATTTCCTGCGCTGTTTGGGACAGAGAGTCCGGTGTGTGGGAGCAGAAAGGCAACGGAGGCAAGACTTTCCCTTATCGAGCAACCCACTGGGGTAACAGACCTTGTTTTATCTCAAATCTCGACGGCACCCACTGTGGTTTAATATTGGGGACTACACGGACCAAGATGCTTTGCGGCCACACCCACTGGGGAGGGTCCTTTATCAGGTGTTCCTCATTGCCTGCCGGGGTTTTTGAACTTGCCAGTGATCAAGGGCAGAATGCTGCCCGAAACGCGTTTGGCCATACATCATGCACGAGAGGATGAAGCTGCTCTGTGTTGCCAACCTGCACATTAAAGGTGTTCAACTCTCTCGTTTGGGGCATTTCTTCAGGGGGCAACCTTGTGGAACTTTGTGTAGCGGCTGGCCCGGCCGCGGAAATGCCCAGCTGCTCTTCGAGCAGACCGCCAGCGCTGGATTTCCTGCGCTGTTTGGGACAGAGAGTCCGGTGTGTGGGAGCGGAAAGGCAACGGAGGCAAGACTTTCCCTCATCGAGCAACCCACTGGGGTAACAGACTTTGTTTATCTCAAATCTCGACGGCACCCACTGTGGTTTAATATTGGGGACTACACGGACCAAGATGCTTTGCGGCCACACCCACTGGGGAGGGTCCTTTATCAGGTGTTCCTCATTGCCTGCCGGGGTTTTTGAACTTGCCAGTGATCAAGGGCAGAAGGCTGCCCGAAACGCGTTTGGCCATACATCATGCACGAGAGGATGAAGCTGCTCTGTGTTGCCAACCTGCACATTAAAGGTGTTCAACTCTCTCGTTTGGGGCATTTCTTCAGGGGGCAACCTTGTGGAACTTTGTGTAGCGGCTGGCCCGGCCGCGGAAATGCCCAGCTGCTCTTCGAGCAGACCGCCAGCGCTGGATTTCCTGCGCTGTTTGGGACAGAGAGTCCGGTGTGTGGGAGCGGAAAGGCAACGGAGGCAAGACTTTCCCTCATCGAGCAACCCACTGGGGTAACAAACTTTGTTTTATCTCAAATCTCGACGGCACCCACTGTGGTTTAATATTGGGGACTACACGGACCAAGATGCTTTGCGGCCACACCCACTGGGGAGGGTCCTTTATCAGGTGTTCCTCATTGCCTGCCGGGGTTTTTGAACTTGCCAGTGATCAAGGGCAGAAGGCTGCCCGAAACGCGTTTGGCCATACATCATGCACGAGAGGATGAAGCTGCTCTGTGTTGCCAACCTGCACATTAAAGGTGTTCAACTCTCTCGTTTGGGGCATTTCTTCAGGGGGCAACCTTGTGGAACTTTGTGTAGCGGCTGGCCCGGCCGCGGAAATGCCCAGCTGCTCTTCGAGCAGACCGCCAGCGCTGGATTTCCTGCGCTGTTTGGGACAGAGAGTCCGGTGTGTGGGAGCGGAAAGGCAACAGAGGCAAGACTTTCCCTCATCGAGCAACCCACTGGGGTAACAGACTTTGTTTTATCTCAAATCTCGACGGCACCCACTGTGGTTTATTATTGGGGACTACACGGACCAAGATGCTTTGCGGCCACACCCACTGGGGAGGGTCCTTTATCAGGTGTTCCTCATTGCCTGCCGGGGTTTTTGAACTTGCCAGTGATCAAGGGCAGAAGGCTGCCCGAAACGCGTTTGGCCATACATCATGCACGAGAGGATGAAGCTGCTCTGTGTTGCCAACCTGCACATTAAAGGTGTTCAACTCTCTCGTTTGGGGCATTTCTTCAGGGGGCAACCTTGTGGAACTTTGTGTAGCGGCTGGCCCGGCCGCGGAAATGCCCAGCTGCTCTTCGAGCAGACCACCAGCGCTGGATTTCCTGCGCTGTTTGGGACAGAGAGTCCGGTGTGTGGGAGCGGAAAGGCAACGGAGGCATGACTTTCCCTCATCGAGCAACCCACTGGGGTAACAGACTTTGTTTTATCTCAAATCTCGACGGCACCCACTGTGGTTTAATATTGGGGACTACACGGACCAAGATGCTATGCGGCCACACCCACTGGGGAGGGTCCTTTATCAGGTGTTCCTCATTGCCTGCCGGGGTTTTTGAACTTGCCAGTGATCAAGGGCAGAAGGCTGCCCGAAACGCGTTTGGCCATACATCATGCACGAGAGGATGAAGCTGCTCTGTGTTGCCAACCTGCACATTAAAGGTGTTCAACTCTCTCGTTTGGGGCATTTCTTCAGGGGGCAACCTTGTGGAACTATATATATATATATATATATATATATCCACCCGAACTTGGTTCTCCTTCGCACGGGTTATTGGGCCTCAGTTAGGTGCGTTACCACCGCGGTTCAACCAAACCACTAAACATCCATCAAATCCTCCGTAACTGAAGAAAAAAGGGTCGCACTCTTGCAGCAATATATAGGCAAATGGATTTATTCTTAAATCCATTTAGCAGCAGCAGCACAGACACAACCAACGCATTACAGTATTTCGTAATACCTTGCTCACGGTTAAATTTTTGGCGCGATCTCCCTTGTTTTTTACAATTTAAAGTGCTTCACGTCATTTCCTGTCTAATGAGGAAATCTCTCTGGGAGATGAAGTCCCCTGTGCAATACTCGTGAAAGATTACAAACAGTGCAAAGTCGAATTCATTATAAGTGCAGTGAATAAAAAACTATCAAATCAATATCATTACACCAAGATAAATACGTTAGCACAAAATTCGAATTTTAAAGTTTCGGTCATTTTCTATATAGCTTTATCATTGCGCACCACCAAAACTGGAATTTTATCATACGGCATGAGTCCCCATTAAAGTCCCTCCAGTGGGCTTGTTCTTTTTGTTCTATTGTTGTTCTCCTTTTAAGCCCTCCAGTGGGTAATTCTGCCATAATAATGTCGGTGGCTATACATATTGCTAATAATTACTTGGTGTCAATGTATTATTATTTCGACTTGTTTTGCACAAGGAGGGAGGTTATTTTCCATTACGGGTGTATATTCAATTCCTCTGATTGGTTAAGGCCATGCGGGGTCATACTTCTGAGATTCAGGATGTGGCGTGATTCTTTTTGCTGTAGTATTTTCTCCCTATTGCCTCCTCGTTTGTTTGCTGGTACCGTTTCTATCACATGGAATTTCAAGGTTTTCCAGTCTCCATTGTGGTGTAGCTCCATATGTTTGGCCACTGCGTTATTTCTGTCCTTATTTACTGTGGCACGCACATGCTCAAGAACTCTCTTTTTTAGCTCGCAGATGGTGCTACCCACGTATTTTAACATGCAAGGGCACTCGATCACATACACTGTGTATTGACTTTTGCACGTTATTAAATCGCTGATTTTCCAAATTTTGTTGTTAGCCATCGTGATTTGTGTTACATGTTTTGCAAATTGGCACACCTTACAGCTGTGGCATCTGACGAAGCCCTTTGTTTTTAGCCAAGAATCCTTTTTCTTTTTTACTTTGAAATGACTGTGTACCAGTCGATCTTTTAAGTTTTTGGCTCTGCGGTAAGTTATTGTTGGGTGTGATCCCATTATTTTACCCATTGTTCCATCCAGCTGTAAGATCTTCCAGTTTTCTTATTATGCCTGCATTTCCTTTGATTCTTGAGAGAAATCCATGATGAGTCTTATGGGCTCTGATTCAGATTGCATTACGCAATTTTTGGGCACAAGGCATTCCTCTCTTGATTTGCCATTTTTCTCTGTTCCAACACCTATTCACAATGCTTTTATTGTATTTCCTACGTTTGAATCTTTTTGTTGTGTTAGCACTGTGCTTCTTCCTTTCTTCCTCTTCACTGCATATTCTTCGTAAATGGAAAAACTCCCCATATGGTATACTTGATACTAGGGATGGCCGATGGAAGCTTGTTGCTTCTAAAGTTGCGTTAGTTTCTGTGATTTTACGGTGGAGTGTGGTTTCTATTCGATTATTTTTCACATAGATTTCCATGTCCAGGAATGTTACCCTCTCTTTGCTGACATCATATGTGAATTTTAAATTAGTTGTGCTGGTGTTCACATTTTCAAAATAATCCTGGGAATCCTCCACACTTCCATTCCAGATGATCAATAGGTCATCTATAAATTGTGTCCAGTTGACTATTTTTTGTGTATTTGTCATAGTTAGCATTCCACACAACCTCCTTCTCCCACCAGCCCATTACCAAACAGGTGTAACTAGGGCTTAAATAAAAACCCATAGCCGTTCCGTTGCTTTGGCGGTATATTTCATCACCTGTTGCAGGGATTCTGCTTATACACAGAACTATGCGTAGAACCCCAGGACCTCAGTGAGTTGTGGTGTACCAGAAACTCACCTCAGAACCCAGAACCCAGTAACCGGCTAGCATAAGTGTCCCATTCGTTATCCGAGATTTAGCTCGGCGGTCCCAATGAAAAGACAACCCAGAACACGCGACTCAGTACATACTCAGGAATGGTGGGAATCGGAAATACCTGTTCGTATATTATTCTCACATCAGTCCACAACAAGAATCAACAGAGACACGGTGAAAATAAAAAGAGTTTATTTTTATAGACCACGTGTCCTAATATGCAGTACTTTGGCTAATACAAGCAGACAAATGATTAAAATAAAAACCATTAACATAGTTACAATTCCATAGAATATAAAAGGGGTGATCATGTTATAATGACAGTGGATACTACCACTTTCCCTTTACTAAGAAGCTAATATTATTATTAGTCTAACAGAAGGTCTCTTAGGCTTGAATAGGGGACCCCATACCTCAAAGATCAGCTTAGTGAAATCACATCACAGGAGCATCAGGAGACTTCTCGCAGGAAGGCTCGTCTTCGGTCTGAATAATAAACATGATGTCCGTGATATTAAAAGCACCAACTTTCAGGTATGTGCAGCTGCTCGTGTGTTATGACTAAATAGTGGGTCGATCAACCTAGAGTGGAAAACATGCATTGTCTAACAACTCAGACTGTTTGTCACATCGTGTGCAGACCAAGGTCGCTTCGCAGAGCTCGGGATGGTAACAACAGATTGCTCTCGTGTGAGGCAAAACTCGAGTCAGCAGTTCGTTTAAGCAATAACATGTAAATGCAGTGTTGTGTGCAAAAGCAGCAAGATGGCTTTCTAACTTCTAACGTGGTTATGCTAACTTAACAATGTATGTACGTTTTAAGGGAGTCCTTACTACATGCCCCCTTGATCGAAGCACTACTTAGTATGCAAGAAAAGAGAGAGAACGCAGAGTTCAAGCGCGACAGAGCAGAACAAGGCGTATCCAATTGAAAAAGGAACTGGTCAGTTCAGGCAAAGTTCGAACAGGAAAACACCTCAAAAATAGAGAGAAAAAACAAAAAAAACTCAAACTTGACGTGGGAGGTGAAAAAAAAATGAAAAAACGCCTCACCGTGCAGAAGTGCAGACGTACAGGGACAGTTCAAGACACGTGAGGAAAACACTGTGGACGAAAGTTCACTTAATCCATAAAAGTATATGCAGCATATGTGGCCACTGCTTCCAGCAGAAAATCATTGGCACGGCCACTGAAGGTTTCAGTCATCCAGTTAAGTAAAGAAAAGGAACATACGTGTCAGCGGAGCCTCTAGCACCATCAGAGGGCAACCAGCGTGTACTTCCAAGTAACTCATATTCAAGAAGTCATATGCCGCTCTCACGATGTCCCAATTACCCAGGATACCATGTGCCGCACCGCAGGCCATAATCCGAACACCAGAACAGGCAGACTCGTGAGACACTAAGGGCCTCATCAGTCGATCAAAATCCGGGTCCGGAGACACCATGTTGGTTAAACACAAATCCATAGGCCATTCAAAGGGACAATCTAGGCAGTGGAAGACAGGTTGCACGCAGGTGAAGTAGGAATACCGGAAGGATAATCCATATGCCAGGCTCAAAGTCGCCAACGGCAGGACACCATAGTAATCAAGCATCCTGTCTCGAAGAAGCTGCAGACGGGACAGGCTGACGTGTGGCACAGAAAGAGCAGCCATTCCGCAAGATGAAAAGTAAAAGTAGCACACCTGCCACTAGAGCCAGAATTAACGGGACACCTCCAAAGACGCTGGAGAAAATAGAATGAAAAAATGCCGGAATCACACCAAAAATAGTTTGGAAAGAGGTCACGAGGCCCGAGCCCACAAGTTTAAAAAAATGAGCCAGGCCAGTCGTGGACGAGGCATTGAAAATTGTTTGGATCAAAGCACCAAAATGCAGGGGGAGGTCAGTATTCAAAAGCGCCTGTACCTCGGTGCGCGTATTTGCTACGTGAAGGACAAATGTTTCCCGGGAGGAAGTCAATGGCACCTCCTTTTGGGACAATAGCGCTCTTATTCTGCTCATCTTGTCGAACTCTGCTTTCAAGGTTGGAATTGAAGGCCAGATAGAAGCATCCAGCCTCCCATGTGGGGGTGGAAACAGGACGTTATTGCAGCAGACAACCCTCTGTGTTACAGTTACTATATACGGGATCCCTACTAACATCCCGCAACAAGCTTCATTGTTTAAAATTAAATAACTACCGTTTGCAAGCAACGTGAAAGATGGCGTAATCACTGGTACCGGGATACCTTTTAGGACGCAGGCCAAATTAGGAGCGTGTACATTACATGCACCGTGCAATTGAATGTGCCTACATACAACAGAATGATCAGGTGACGTTGTACATTCTTCACCCTTCAGATAAACCTCAGTACCGTCCCTTGTACATCTATACGTAAAGGGGAGGGACCAGACTTCATGTATGAAAGCGGTACCCAGCTGTTCATATCTACCCAGAGCATAGTGCTTCATACAAGAGGTAAACCTAAAAAGCGCAAACGGTAGACTTATCAATCCGTGTAAGAGCCACACAGCGGAATCGACTTCCGCAACTGAAAAAGGTAACGGCTCCAATTTCTCAATATGGAGCAGGGAATATGTAGCATCTTTCATGGACATGAACTGCTGTTTGTCAGTAAGGTTAAAGGGAAGAAATAACGATGTTGTATTCAGATAGTCCCAAGGGACCTTCCCTGCCTTCAATGTTTGTAATGTCCATGCAAACTGCATAACAGAACGCAACTGGTTTTGACCATGATACAACACAGACATATCATCCTGCACAATATCAACAATTGAAGATACAATATTATCTAATGTATAAATGCGAGAAGAAAGAGTGTTAATGCTGTTATCAATAACTGCTAATACTTTTTCCATATTAGCCTGATCAATAGCTCTCAATCTCGAAGCTGCCTCAATTTGCGACAGTTTCCATACTTCGTTGTAAATAGCATACGCCCATCTCTTGGATCTGCCACCCACAGGACCTTTAACAAAATCATTCAAATCTATTTTGTCATGTAACTTTGATAAATGAACTTTGACAGATGCCAAGGTGGACTGTCGCAGCCAGGACTGACATAATTTCCCTACAGAGTATGTAGTTACTGTATGTGACGACTCAAACCGGGGGTCCACTCGATCTTGAGTATACCCCGGTTTCAGTCCTAGAAAACGACGTTGACAGGTATCAGAACTGCTTTGCCAAATTAACCATCCCTCACTATTAAATTTCGAAATGTTGAAAGACGAATTGGAAACCAATAACTGCAAAGCAGGAAGGGACAGATCTGTGTGATTATTCCAATTTGGGTAAGCACCCAGATCCGGCACAGAAGGCGAATTTAGTTTTTTAGAAGTGGCCAATCCGAAACAGGTGGTTTGGAAGATGGTTGCATTTAAAAACAACATATGATTTGGTACTAGACAGGCACGGTGTAAGGCTTCAGTCCCCTGATCCTGCCACGGTTTGGAACCCCAAACCGACTTAAGATCAATAGTAGCCTTCCATAGATCATAACCTTTGATTGACAACTCATCCATAAAGGACTTAGAATATAGCAATTTGGTGTGTGTCAGTCTAACCTTGGAGGCAGACTCAGGCTTAACTTTAAAATAAAAGGAAGCCGGGGCTGAAACACTGAAATCAGTAAAATAAGTAAACTTATCAACTAATGTGTGTGAACTGCCAAACGAGGGGGTGGGACAATGTTCCCACTGGGTAAAATTTACAAAATTTCTAAACGAATTTGATTTATGCAAGAAGTAATTGCCATAATGTTGAAAACAATACTGTTCCGCATAATTAGCCGCATTTTCATACAAATACTCTGCATCAAAGGCGGCATAATATTTCAAATCTGAAAACAGTGCTTCAATGGCGTGTACATCCCAATCATCAGAACGTATGTTCTGTTTAACTACATCACCCATAGAAACACGAAATACATTCGGCACATTAATGACCTCTGTAGGCCCATGAATTTGAAATTTAACAGCATCCCATGCGATTCCATCCATGACGGGCCAGGCAGTAATATTCACAAAAGTCTGGTCCCTTTTCATGATGTGGGATGAGGAGTGGGGGGCCAAAGTTCCATTGATAAGTCTAATTGTCGATCTCTCTTTGAGATAATGTCCATCCACCAAACGGAAGAACACTACAACAAATCCAATGGACATAAACAAAAAAATACCAAAAAGCATCAACCAGATGTATGTCCAAGGAGCTATCAAAAAATGCTTCTTAAACCAGCTCACAAAAACAGCAATGTTTGATGGGGGAGGTGAGGGCAAAGAGTTAGTGTCAAAGGAAAAACGGGACTGGCCAAGTGCTGTAGATTGTAAAACAGGCGAAGGTCCACGTGTAGGAGAAGCATACTCAGTCTCATCGGACAAACCACCAGCCGGTGGTATCAGCAAGGGATCAGTAACTGAATGCATCTCGATTGCAACATCAGACAAGGTGGTAGTAGCAGGAACCATCATTGAATTTCTTTGCATTGTCTGGCATGAAACTGCCGGAGTCATACTAAGAAGTATCGGCCACTCGCTGAAGTTTGACATTGTCAATAGAGATGTACCTGTTTTCTTTGCGACCAGGAAGTGGAGGTAAAATGACTGTTCTTGTACCCTGCACTCCAAGCACTGGAACTGGTGCTCGATAAGAGGGGCCGAACTCCTTCTTGTTCTCCACCTTCTCACGGACCAGATCACCAACTCGGGGTAGCCAGCCGACTACCGGAATCTGAACCTCAGCTTCAGACGTGGAGGGCAAATGTTCTTTCGAAAGAGAGTCTCTGGCTTCTTGTAGAGTCTGCAAAACAGCACAGTGATCATCTACGTCAAAGGGTGCGGTCGACGCCGCAATGTCTAGACCATCAAGGTCTGGAACAAACATTCTGATTCCGAAGAGCATCATGTACGGGGTCCGCCCACCCAGAGACCTTCTAGGGAGATTATTTAGTGCACGTTGAACGTTATACAAATGGGCTAGCCAGTTCCGGCCTGTGCCTAAAACACGTGCTGTCAATGATTGCTTTAAGTCACGGTTCATTCGCTCCACCACACTATTACCCTCAGGTCGGTAGGGAGACGAAAATTTGACAAGGACCCCCAAATTTTTCATAGCCTCCTTGTAAGCCTTAGAGGCGAACGCAGGGCCCTGATCAGAATGGAAGGTACCACACGCAAAAGTTCCCACAAAGACACGCAAATCCCTGATGACAGTCCGCGAGTCAGCACTCCTTTGTGGCCACACCCATAGAAAACGTGTGCACGAATCCACTGCAACCAAGATGTACTTGTACGCAGTATCAGAAGAAAAAGGACCGCAGTGATCTAAATAAACACAACCAAATGGCTTATTAGAGATGTACAGCTGTGTCTGTGGTGGGCGCGCAACAGTAGAAGGTTTAATCTGTTGGCAAATGTCACAATCAAGAACATAAGCGCGCGCTTGTTTATATAAACCAAACCACCAGTAACGTTGTTGTAGCAGAGATATTGTAGCTGACACACCGGCGTGGGCAGACGCCAACCCCTCATGTGCAGCCAAGATCAGTGCTGGTCTGCAGTCCGCGTTGGGAATTATTCTATCACCAATGTCGTTAATCCTCACTAACGGGACGTTATCAGGACTTAAATGGTAAATATACCGAGAGGGAAAACCCTTCGGGTAATCTCCTCCCTTCTCTGTAGCAGCAATAGCTGCCAAGATGTCATCATCAATCTTACTTTTGGATCTTGTAACTGCTGCCACTAAGTATGTAGCCACTGCTGTTTTCGCTGCCTCGTCAGCTAAGCTGTTGCCGACAGCATGGACACCAAGCCGCTGGTGACCAAGAGTGTGTATAACACTTACGAGTGGGAGACGTTCTTTAAAGTCTGCCACTCGAACCCAAAGCGTTTTATGCTTAATTGTGCTACCGTTAGTGTCACGGTAATCATTCTGAGACCAGAAGTGTAAATTGTCATTGTAGGACTGGACACACTAGAAGGAGTCACTCACTATAAGAGTAGTGAGTCGGGGATCAGCAAACTCCAGTGCAAGCACTAGAGCCCGGAGCTCCGCCAATTGCGCGGTACAATCACCCAATGACTGCGTATGCACTGCATCAGATTGGAATTCACCATTTACGAATGTACCTACGACAATTGCGCAAGCCGCTGAATAAGCGTGCTTCGATCCAATTGCGGGTTGCGCAGACCCGTCAGTGTATATGACACAATGGTATTCTTCGAGCGGGCGCAAAGACAGAGGTGCCGGATGAACGAATTCATACTGCAAGTACTCTTGAGTCTGTAATGAGGCATCAAAGATGTAAGTGACGTCTGGCGACGTCAGTGTTGTAGCCCATTGTATCCACTGTGGATGCAAAGCTTTAGAATTGGGTACACTTGCTTTAGTCACTGCCTCTAAAGCAGGATATGGAGTTACAACCAGAATCTGTTTCCCATGCGACAGTGCGCGTTCCTTGAGGATCGCCATTTGCACAGCAGTCAGAACTTTTTCGACCGTGGAAAAACGTAATTCAGCAGAGGTGTACAAGTGGGATTTGTACGCAATGGGGACTGTGTCGCCCTCATTAAACGTCAAATACGTGAACCCCACGGCGCCTGGTACTATTCTTATTACCAGGTTAGTGCGGTTATCACGTGTCAGCAAGTATTGTGAAGCAAGAAGGTCAGCCTGTAAAGACTGTAAAATAGCAGAGTGTTCTAGCTGCCAACTAGACTTCGAAAATGAAGGCTGTACCAAGGCGTAAAGCGGCTTGATACGCTGGGCATAATCAGGAATGTACGTACGGCCGAAATTCAGAAAACCCAGCAGAGATTGTAATTTCTTCAGTGTCGTAGGAGCACTCAAGCGTGCACATTTTTCCAGAAAGTGGGGGGCTAACCCCTTACCTTCATTGTTGAGCTCGTAGCCCAAAAACAACACCGTATATTCTGCGATGTGTGACTTCGCAAAATTGAATTTGTAGCCATAATCTGCAAAACTCACGATAATATTGTCAACGCGAGACAGATGCGGCATCAGCTCATCATCCGTAAGATAGATATCGTCAACATATGAGTATGCTTCGGGGTCTATTCTTTCCAAAAGAGAAACCACGCGAGCAGAAAAGACGCCAGGGCTATTTTTGTAACCCATGGCTAATCTTGTAAACTGTTTTTGTTTTCCGCCCGAAGTAAACGCTGTCCACTGGCTACTCAGTGTGGACAGGTTGTGGCTAAAAAAGCCATTGGAAATGTCAAGTGTCGTTTTAAATCTTTTACGCACGAGACTGTCGACCAAAGCCGAGCTATGTGTATTTTGTACCGCGCAGGTCCGGCAGTGGGAGTTTAGGTGCCGGTAATCCAAAACTAAACGGTACGAGCCGTCAGGCTTCGTTACAGTGAATAAAGGGTTATTCATAGGGGACACACATGTTTCAATAACACCCTGATATTCCAATTGTTCAAGGATTGCCGCGACGTGAGGTCTCGCTTCACGACGCATAGGATATTGGGGTTGAGGCTGGGGCATAGACCGCAATGGAATCTCATGGCAGGGGGACAATCTGTCCCATCCCACCTGAGTGCGATACACCGCCGGCGCAAGCGCAAGCGCCCACTCCTCAGCATACACTTCAGCTTGGTCCTTAGGCACTGTGTGCGCAAAGGACGGGAGGATTACTTCCTCCCCTCTAGGAGCCTCTAAAATGAAAGCTGGGGGCCAATCTGCCTCCGCTAGGAGGATATCATAGGTGGTGGTCAGATTATCCCAAAAAATCCCTTTTATTGTACGTTGTATGTCACCCTCAATTAATAAGACTATTTCATAAAGTCTATCAGGGGGAGCCACTCTGGTGTCAGCTGTTTCCACAGTAACCGATATATCAGTTGCTGTCACCGCCAGAAATGGACGCAGAGCTTGACGGACTATGGTAATTTCCGCTGCGCTGTCCAGGAGCGTCAGCGCCCATGTCCGGTTCCGAAGCTGTGTCCGCACTATCTGAGGCATACCTTGCCGTCAGAGCCGCCACTTTCTTCTTCTGAAACGGGGGTCTTTGTCGTGCAAATTCGTCCTGCTTGCCTTTACCCTCAGTCTGTCGGGGCTGGTCACGCTGTTGTGGAGCACCCCGACCTTTGCCACCGCCTCCGCCACCGGACTGTGTAGCCGATGTTTCCTGTGAAGAACGAGGAGAGCGCTGTTCAGAAACCTGAAATCTATCAGGAGACTTTATAGCAGCACGATCGCGCAGATCATAAGTGCGTTCACTACTAGACTGTTGTTTAACCTGCCATTTTTGTTTAGGAAAAAAGGGCCGGTCGTCCTTACCAGACGTTTCTGCCTTACCCTGCTGCTTTAGATCGGGATTCTTTATGACAGGCTTAACTCCTAAAGAGCTACGACCCAAATCCCGATATGCCTCTGCGATTATTTTCGCAAATTCCTGCGGTTTGTCCTCCTCAGGAATTCGTTTCAGTTCATTACGAACCTGGAAATGCAAAGCATCACCCTTCAGGTTACCAATTATCATGGTAGCCACCAGGTCAAATTGCCCGAGGAGCCGCATCCCTAACTCTATCGCAGACTCCGCACCATGGTTCTCTTGAACTCTTTTGATTACGGAGGGCAGCTGCAACATAGACGGAGTGCCATAGCACTGCGCGTACGTCGCAGCAAAGACCTTGTCCCAATTTGTACAATCATCAATGTGGGGAACCAAGTCCTTAGGCAAACTAATGGTGAGGATCCTGTGTTTCTCCACAGGTGAAGTATTCGGGTAAACCGCTTCTATTTGGTCAAATTTCTCAGCAAGCCAAAAGGGGAAATCATCCCTAGTTTGGGGGCGCTTGCCCATAACAGAATTGACCATAACAGGACTAATGACCACCGCGTGATGATCAGTAGGCTGTCCCGCAACAGCAGGCGCCCCCGCCTGCATATTGCGCGACACATACTGCACTAACGCCCTATATACCGTAATGAGGGCAGTGTGTAGTACACGCAGCTCAGCCACCGTCACCGTGAGGTAACGGGGATGAGGCGTAAATCCGGCTAGTACCGGCCAAGTGGCCCCTGCAATTGATAAAGGGCCCATTCTCGGCGGTATAACCACATGGGGAAGGGCGCCATTAAACCAAATAAGATGCTGCCAAGCAGATATTGGTATTTCCTGTGTCCTATACGGCGTATAGTTCGCCGGCACTGCAGCGGCAGTGTAAGAATGAAAGGTGTCGTCATCCCCCACCGCTGGAATCGTCACCCAAGAGTAGAACAACTCATAGGGATGAGCCGCATCGGCTCCCACCACAAAGATGACGTTCATACCAGTGTCCGGTACCCCATACTGCGTCAAATGACGTTTTAGAGCCGCACGGCTATGCGCCGCAATATCCACCGACATTAGGACAACACACGTGAAACTATCAGTAGCACAAGGGTTCACTAACCTTTTTAATTATCAAGCTTGAAAGAACCTATATCAATAGACCTAGGTAGGTTTAAATCCGTCAGACTTGTTATCCGGAAACAAGAATGAGGGTGTTGTGGACAAACGCGAGCACTACTAAGGCGTTTCAACTCATAGACCAAACGTTAGGTGCGCCATGTTGCAGGGATTCTGCTTATACACAGAACTATGCGTAGAACCCCAGGACCTCAGTGAGTTGTGGTGTACCAGAAACTCACCTCAGAACCCAGAACCCAGTATCCGGCTAGCATAAGTGTCCCATTCGTTATCCGAGATTTAGCTCGGCGGTCCCAATGAAAAGACAACCCAGAACACGCGACTCAGTACATACTCAGGAATGGTGGGAATCAGAAATACCTGTTCGTATATTATTCTCACATCAGTCCACAACAAGAATCAACAGAGACACGGTGAAAATAAAAAGAGTTTATTTTTATAGACCACGTGTCCTAATATGCAGTACTTTGGCTAATACAAGCAGACAAATGATTAAAATAAAAACCATTAACATAGTTACAATTCCATAGAATATAAAAGGGGTGATCATGTTATAATGACAGTGGATACTACCACTTTCCCTTTACTAAGAAGCTAATATTATTATTAGTCTAACAGAAGGTCTCTTAGGCTTGAATAGGGGACCCCATACCTCAAAGATCAGCTTAGTGAAATCACATCACAGGAGCATCAGGAGACTTCTCGCAGGAAGGCTCGTCTTCGGTCTGAATAATAAACATGATGTCCGTGATATTAAAAGCACCAACTTTCAGGTATGTGCAGCTGCTCGTGTGTTATGACTAAATAGTGGGTCGATCAACCTAGAGTGGAAAACATGCATTGTCTAACAACTCAGACTGTTTGTCACATCGTGTGCAGACCAAGGTCGCTTCGCAGAGCTCGGGATGGTAACAACAGATTGCTCTCGTGTGAGGCAAAACTCGAGTCAGCAGTTCGTTTAAGCAATAACATGTAAATGCAGTGTCGTGTGCAAAAGCAGCAAGATGGCTTTCTAACTTCTAACGTGGTTATGCTAACTTAACAATGTATGTACGTTTAAGGGAGTCCTTACTACACACCAAATAAGAAGACGTTACTTGTTAAGCATAATGAGATCATTTCTGACAGCATTTCAGTATGATCCTTGTAGTGTATGTTTCTTTCTTGAAGGAAGTAGTTACAGGAATTTAAGCCTAAGATGTTAGCAAAGTTTGTATACAGGGCTGTTACGTCCATCGTAATCAGATGGCAAGTACTCTGCCACGGTATGTTCTGTAAGATTCTCAAAAGATCACTCGTGTCCTTGATATATGAACTCAATTCTGCTACAAACGATATAAGGAAATAATCAATGTAGTTTGCTATAGGTTCCAACAAAGAGCCCTTTGCTGATAAAATGGGTTGACCAGGTGGGTTCTTTTGGTCCTTATGCAATTTTGGGAGAAAATAAATAGTCAACATCATTGGGAAATCAACAGTTAGGTATTTGCTCTCTTCATCGTCAATCAGATTTTTTGATGCCCTTATCTTGATATTTTTATCAATTTCTTTTTTATTGACATTGTTGGGGTTGTCTTTAATTTTTCTTAATATGCACAATCCTTTAAATGACGAAGTCCCTCTATGGTATATGCAGTACGATCCCATATAACTACATTTCCACCCTTGTCTGCTATTTTAATTTCTATTTGGTGATCATTTGCTAGATTCTCAAGGGCTTCCCTTTCCATCTTTGTCTTTATAGTTGGGTCTCTTCAACTTGTAAAGATCATGAATGATCGCTTCCTGGAAGATTCGTCAACCGGCGCCAAAGTTATTGGGAAAACTAAAAACACTTTTCCTATTGAAACTAGGTCCTAACTATAGCTACCTACTGGCGACTGCCAGTAGGTTCTATATATTACCTACTGGCGGTCGCCAGTAGGTAGTTATAGTTAGGACCGTGTTTCCATAGGAAATCTCAAAATTCTATTTTGAATAACTTTGGCGCCGGTTGACGAATCCTCACGAAATTTTCAAAACTAATGGGGCGCTACGCTCCGCTCCTACCCTGAAAGTCTTGGGGGGATTCGTCAAGCGGGGGCTGAGAAAAAAGGGGGGTCCCAAAACGCATTTTCCCCATGCATTTTTCTTTAGGACCTTTAGTCCGAGCTACAGCCCGAACGGCTGAACAGAATTACTTGTAATTTGGCAGAGAGGTAGTCCGCAGGTCAAGGATGTGCCTTTTGTAGGTCTGGTGTAAATCTGTTCAGTAGTTCCTGAGAAAATAGCATTTAAATCAATATATATATCTGTAAGCGCGCTCCGTGCGCTTACGGTAAGCTTACCGTACGCGTACGGTGCCGTGCGCGTGCTCAAATCTGATTGGTTGTCACATGACTGTAAACATTCGAATCGGACGAAATCAGGAAGTGTCGGCCGCTATTTCGTGTGTTTCACACAGAAAAAAAAGGGAGATAACTTGAAAAGGGGGCAAGGAAGAGAGTTACAGACCCCCTAACATTTGAAAGGGGGTCAAAGAAGGACACAAAAGTAAAAAAAAAACATTTATTAATTTAAAAAAAAATCGCGGAGTACGCGTACGGTAAGCTTACCATACGCGTACGGTAGAAAAAAAAATTAAAAAAGAAATAAAATTCAGATTTAAGTGTTTAGATATTAGGGGTCTCTAAAAAGAGCCGTTGTGTTTATGAAGTGATTTTTTAGTGGTACCTACAAGTAAGTACCGACGCAGAGTCTAAGGTTCAAGAGGAAGACTCTGTTCCCTTCATCAGTGAAGTGTACACCATCTCCTCTATAAATGTCTTGCATGTTGTAACGCAAGTTGTTGTGGTAAATGGAACCCATACCATAGTCTCGGAGGAAAGCAGAAACAGATTTGTTGACGTGCTTTCTTGCTTTGTCAATCTGTGGACAAAAATGATTGGACCAGTTCCATTTTTGCCTTTGGCATATGTTAGAAAAGGCAAAGGCAGTTTTAGGGAAAAGTGAAAACAGTTGTGCAAAGGTCTCCTTCAAAAGCATTTCCAGACCTACCCCAGTCAAAGTGCCTAGGTCATTGCCACCACAGTGCACTATTATGAGGTCAGGGTGTTGGATTTGCATGAAGGATTTCACCAATGGCATCAATTGGTGCCACTTTAACCCTCTCTGACCAATCCATTTAATGTCTACATTTGGCAAAGCAAGGTCTCTCACCATACCTGTTTTCTCTGCATACTTTTCACTCCAGAAGACATAGCTGTGCCCTACAATCCACACTGTGAACATCTTCAAAGGAGATCTGGATGCACTCAGGAGGTGTATTTCAGTAGAATGGGAAAAAGAAATGAAAGACAGTTTGGAAATGGAGGCATACATATTTTTTTAAAATAAAAAGAACTCATTGGCTGTTTCATACCATTCTACACTAAAAACTAGGCTGTATGTGTCAATTTATAGAAGCATGTTTTGTATTGGTACAGAAAAATGTGTTACCAAAGAACATTACTATGGATTTGCTGTTAGGTTAGAAAAGAAAATCACTCTTGCTCTTTGGAAATGAAACATTGTGTGGTGAACTTCTGACCTGACTCCACACAGCAGTGTTCCATGAGCTGTTGCTATGGTAGCAGGCAGAAGTCAAGTTGGGGGAAGGGTACTTTTGGAAAAGGGTTGGTTTTCAACCAATAGAAATGTGGGATTACATTTGAAAAAAAGGGGGAAGCACTGAGATTTGAAATTAACATGTATATGTGTGGAAAAAGAGAGGGAAACATTGCCATTATCTGGTTCTGCTGAGAGGAGAGAGGTGTACAGAACAGAGATCCTGGCTCTGATAATCTGCTGTTTGAGTGCCACATTTCTTTCACAACTAACTAATTTTAAAGGTGAGTTATGAGTTTGAGAGGGGATGTATGTGGTAAATTAAGAAATGAATAATAGAATTGGAATTCCTTTTGTTGAAGTTGTGTTTATCATTTTGTGTTTTGGGAAAAATTTAAATGTAAGGAACATGTAAAATATTATGGACTATGTTTTCACCATAAATTAAGGTGCACTGGTA
Organism: Triturus cristatus; assembly: GCF_964204655.1. Lineage (NCBI taxonomy): Eukaryota > Metazoa > Chordata > Amphibia > Caudata > Salamandridae > Triturus > Triturus cristatus. Next base: position 502,247,192 of record NC_140592.1, on the reverse strand, counting down.
TAAATGAGGAATACTGTTTTCTGCATAGAATCAGAAGATGACTCTGTGTGCAAAGAGGAATTGTTGTCAGAGATTTATTGCGTATTACTCTGGTAATTTTAGATTTGCATTAGTAAGAAAAAGGGGCAGCTATTTTTCTGCAGAAGCAGACTCTTTGCACACACCCAGCTGCTTATCCTGTAGAAACATGCATAGTATTCACAACCGAATGGGGTTTGAGGTTGCAGTGAGTAATGCAAATACATTCAACATCACTAAGGCTGGTTGCCTTTGCTGGAGTGTAGTCATTCACCCAGGTTACACATGTTCCTGGACTCAAAAAGCTGTTTGGACATGTGCTGTTTTCAGAATCTGAAAAGTGGATTGAAAATGTGTCAGACTGTAAAAGTACTTATCACTTGCCAAACAAAGAGTAGTAAGTGTGCTTTCAAATTGGCAAAGAAATTTCGTTTTCTGCCTAATATCAAACCATGACTCTGTGTGCAAAGAGGAATTGTTGACAGAGATTTATTGTGTATTAGTCTGGTAATTTTACATTTGCATTAGTAGGAAAGGGGCAGCTATTTTTCTGCAGAAGCAGACTCTTAGCACACACCCAGCTGCTTATCCTGTAGAATCATGCATAGTATTCACAACCGAGTGGGGTTTGAGGTTGAAGTGAGTAATGCAAATACATTCAACATCACTAAGGCAGGTTGCCTTTGCTGGAGTGTAGTCATTCACCCAGGTTACACATGTTCCTGGTCTCAAAAAGCTATTTGGACATGTGCTGTTTTCAGAATCTGAAAAGTGGATTGAAAATGTGTCAGACTGTAAAAGTACTTATCACTTGCCAAAAAAAGAGTAGTAAGTGTGCTTTCAAATTGGCAAACAAATTTCGTTTTCTGCCTAATATCAAACCATGACTCTGTGTGCAAAGAGGAATTGTTGACAGAGATTTATTGCGTATTACTCTGGTAATTTTACATTTGCATTAGTAGGAAAGGGGCAGCTATTTTTCTGCAGAAGCAGACTCTTAGCACACACCCAGCTGCTTATCCTGTAGAATCATGCATAGTAATCACAACCGAGTGGGGTTTGAGGTTGCAGTGAGTAATGCAAATACATTCAACATCACTAAGGCTGGTTGCCTTTGCTGGAGTGTAGTCATTCACCCAGGTTACACATGTTCCTGGTCTCAAAAAGCTGTTTGGACATGTGCTGTTTTCAGAATCTGAAAAGTGGATTGAAAATGTGTCAGACTGTAAAAGTACTTATCACTTGCCAAAAAAAGAGTAGTAAGTGTGCTTTCAAATTGGCAAAGAAATTTCGTTTTCTGCCTAATATCAAACCATGACTCTGTGTGCAAAGAGGAATTGTTGACAGAGATTTATTGCGTATTACTCTGGTAATTTTACATTTGCATTAGTAGGAAAGGGGCAGCTATTTTTCTGCAGAAGCAGACTCTTAGCACACACCCAGCTGCTTACCCTGTAGAATCATGCATAGTATTCACAACCGAGTGGGGTTTGAGGTTGCAGTGAGTAATGCAAATACATTCAGCATCACTAAGGCCGGTTGCCCTTGCTGGAGTGTAGTCATTCACCCAGGTTACACATGTTCCTGGTCTCAAAAACCTGTTTGGACATGTGCTGTTTTCAGAATCTGAAAAGTGGATTGAAAATGTGTCAGACTGTAAAAGTACTTATCACTTGCCAAAAAAAGAGTAGTAAGTGTGCTTTCAAATTGGCAAAGAAATTTCGTTTTCTGCCTAATTTCTAACCATGACTCTGTGTGCAAAGAGGAATTGTTGACAGAGATTTATTGCATATTACTCTGGTAATTTTAGATTTGCATTAGTAGGAAAGGGGCAGCTATTTTTCTGCAGAAGCAGACTCTTAGCACACACCCAGCTGCTTATCCTGTAGAATCATGCATAGTATTCACAATCGAGTGGGGTTTGAGGTTGCAGTGAGTAATGCAAATACATTCAACATCACTAAGGCTGGTTGCCCTTGCTGGAGTGTAGTCATTCACCCAGGTTACACATGTTCCTGGTCTCAAAAAGCTGTTTGGACATGTGCTGTTTTCAGAATCTGAAAAGTGGATTGAAAATGTGTCAGACTGTAAAAGTACTTATCACTTGCCAAAAAAAGAGTAGTAAGTGTGCTTTCAAATTGGCAAAGAAATTTCGTTTTCTGCCTAATATCAAACCATGACTCTGTGTGCAAAGAGGAATTGTTGACAGAGATTTATTGCGTATTACTCTGGTAATTTTAGATTTGCATTAGTAGGAAAGGGGCAGCTATTTTTCTGCAGAAGCAGACTCTTAGCACACACCCAGCTGCTTATCCTGTAGAATCATGCATAGTATTCACAACCGAGTGGGGTTTGAGGTTGCAGTGAGTAATGCAAATACATTCAACATCACTAAGGCTGGTTGCCTTTGCTGGAGTGTAATCATTCACCCAGGTTACACATGTTCCTGGTCTCAAAAAGCTGTTTGGACATGTGCTGTTTTCAGAATCTGAAAAGTGGATTGAAAATGTGTCAGACTGTAAAAGTACATATCAGTTGCCAAAAAAAGAGTAGTAAGTGTGCTTTCAAATTGGCAAAGAAATTTCGTTTTCTGCCTAATATCAAACCATGACTCTGTGTGCAAAGAGGAATTGTTGACAGAGATTTATTGCGTATTACTCTGGTAATTTTAGATTTGCATTAGTAGGAAAGGGGCAGCTATTTTTCTGCAGAAGCAGACTCTTAGCACGCACCCAGCTGCTTATCCTGTAGAATCATGCATAGTATTCACAACCGAGTGGGGTTTGAGGTTGCAGTGAGTAATGCAAATACATTCAACATCACTAAGGCAGGTTGCCTTTGCTGGAGTGTAGTCATTCACCCAGGTTACACATGTTCCTGGTCTCAAAAAGCTGTTTGGACATGTGCTGTTTTCAGAATCTGAAAAGTGGATTGAAAATGTGTCAGACTGTAAAAGTACTTATCACTTGCCAAAAAAAGAGTAGTGAGTGTGCTTTCAAATTGGCAAAGAAATTTCGTTCTCTGCCTAATATCAAACCATGACTCTGTGTGCAAAGAGGAATTGTTGACAGAGATTTATTGCGTATTACTCTGGTAATTTTAGATTTGCATTAGTAGGAAAGGGGCAGCTATTTTTCTGCAGAAGCAGACTCTTAGCACACACCCAGCTGCTTATCCTGTAGAATCATGCATAGTATTCACAACCGAGTGGGGTTTGAGGTTGCAGTGAGTAATGCAAATACATTCAACATCACAAAGGCTGGTTGCCTTTGCTGGAGTGTAGTCATTCACCCAGGTTACACATGTTCCTGGTCTCAAAAAGCTGTTTGGCCATGTGCTGTTTTCAGAATCTGAAAAGTGGATTGAAAATGTGTCAGACTGTAAAAGTACTTATCAGTTGCCAAAAAAAGAGTAGTAAGTGTGCTTTCAAATTGGCAAAGAAATTTCGTTTTCTGCCTAATATCAAACCATGACTCTGTGTGCAAAGAGGAATTGTTGACAGAGATTTATTGCGTATTACTCTGGTAATTTTAGATTTGCATTAGTAGGAAAGGGGCAGCTATTTTTCTGCAGAAGCAGACTCTTTGCACACACCCAGCTGCTTATCCTGTAGAATCATGCATAGTATTCATAACCGAGTGGGGTTTGAGGTTGCAGTGAGTAATGCAAATACATTCAACATCACTAAGGCTGGTTGCCTTTGCTGGAGTGTAGTCATTCACCCAGGTTACACATGTTCCTGGACTCAAAAAGCTGTTTGGACATGTGCTGTTTTCAGAATCTGAAAAGTGGATTGAAAATGTGTCAGACTGTAAAAGTACTTATCACTTGCCAAAAAAAGAGTAGTAAGTGTACTTTCAAATTGAATGAATGAATGAAAAAGAATTTGTAATCGCAAAAAATTGGCTAAGAAATTTCGTTTTCTGCTTAATATCAAACCATGACTCTGTGTGCACACAGGAATTGTTTTTAGATATTTAATTTGTGATGGTTTTATTGTGATTTTCACTTGTAGGAAAGGGGTACATAGTATTTTAAGATTTGAAAAGATCATAAAAAATATAGTAATATATTTAAATAAAATAAAGGAATTTTTTTAAAGTTTTTTTCAGGTATTGCTGAAGAGCAGTGAACAAAATTTAAGATGCCTACAAAATCCAGACTAAGGAAAAACCAGAAAAAAAATCTATATTTGAAGACAACTGGAGGACCTAAGTTAGTTGGAGATGCTCATGTTGGGAAAAAGAGAAAGTCTTCTGGTAAGCAGACACAAGATTTTTTAAAAAATATCTTCAAAAAAAGGAAAAATTTACAAAATGTCTGTACTGGAAATAATGTTTTAAATAGAAAACAACAGGAAAAAATTGAGCATTTAGTTAATGCAAATATACCTTCAGAAACAATAAAGATTAACTTAAAAAGAAAAACAGTGTTTAAAGAGATTCGTAGAAAAATGTTTCAGAGAAGAGTTATGTCCAATTTGATAAAGGATGTGAAGAAATATAAGAAAAAAGCAAAATTTTATAAGAGAAAAAAAGAAATTGAAGCCATTGTAGCAAAGGCTTTAGAATTAAAAAGGAAACTATTCATTTTAATTTTGAACAGGATGCGTACATTAGATAAAATGGTCAATGTACTGAAATCACAAAGCAAAAGGAAAAGACTAGTGAAAAGAACAAACTTTTGTAAAGTGTTTTTAGGAGAATGGATGCATAGTTCAAGTAGTGAACCTTTTTTTAATGATGAGAGTTATCTTCAAAGTAATAGTGTGCTGCATGCAGTTGACACCAGAGGTCGTGCTTATGAAGTGAAAAATGGTTGTATAATGGAGAAGGAGAAAATGGTTCCAAGAGATAAGGAACAAGTGATGGCGGATGAGGTTATGGGGAGACGTCCTAAAGCCCCAGTGTATACTTGGAATTGTAGTAGTATTTGCACTGTGCGTCAGGAATCTATTGATAAATTTTGTGAGTTTCTAAGAGAATGTAGTAAAAAAAGTGTTAAACAGAAGATTAAGGTGCTTCAAAGTCTAGATCCATGCAGAGTGAGAGAGAATACTGGTTTGCAGGGACATTCTCTGGCTTGTCTATCTAGAAAAGTGTGTAAAAGTGTTTTTCATCATTTTAGGATGCTGGCTGTTCATCATACTGAAATGAGAAAGTTTGTGAGACGATTGTATTTTGTTAAAAGTCCCGCAATAAAGTTAGATGAATTGAATAGGGCTCTGTTCCGTGGATCGGTATCAGATGTAGAGAAGGTTACTGATGAAATTCAGTTTAGTTACTTTGGTCCAGAACAAGACAGTGCAGGTAATGACACAGTTATTGAGGAAGATGTGGAAGAGAATGTAGAACCCTCTGTAAGTAAGGAATTTGATGATCAAATGACAAAATTTGCAATAATCTCTAATGAAAGACCAAATATTACTTGTATTTGTTGCAGCAGAACTCATTATAGAAATCAAACCAGGAATGTTGATCTCTACAGAAAAAGTGAAAATGAAGATAATTAGAAGTGGAAGGATTTTGCAACATATATATTTCTTGAAAATTGTTTTGAATTGGGTGAAGATCAGCGTATTTGTAAATACTGTTATAATAAGTTAGAAGAAAATAGAATGCCGACCAGAGCTGTACATAATAATTTAGAATTGGATGCTATTCCTGCCGAACTTTCTGAATTAAATACATATGAGTCTATACTCATTCAATGTGTTCATCCGTTCCAGACCATAGTACGTATGGAGCCCAAAACTGGTAAATTACCTTGTTCAGATTTACTGAGAGGTTTAAAAGGTAGAGTGGTGTATTTGCCCTTGGATTTGAAAAAAAATATGGAGACTATTGATGCAGATACTTTGGAAACTGAACCATTAGTTATTCTGGTTAATGGTGTACCTACAAAGAATAAGAAGATTTGGCAGGAGCTGGTAGATGTACGGAAAGTACAAAGAGCAAATTTGTATTTGAAAAGGAATAACAAATGGTATGAATCAATTTATATAGAAGAAGAAGAAGAAGATTTACAAGAAGACACAGAAACACCAACTGGACAAATTGAAAAAGTGGACAAGTCAAAGGAAGAAGAAATTTATGAACATTTTAGCATACATCCTCTTCATTCAAAAGAAGTTATGGGAGACACTATTGATCTGTTTCAGATGAAGAAAGCAAAAGGAACTCCCGTGAGTGTATGGGAGGAGAGCTTGGAAGCTCGATGTTTTCCCCAGCTGTTTCCTACAGGAAAAGGAGGACGATACGATGAACGTCCAGAACAGATTCCAGCTTCTGAGTATCGGACTACAAGACTATATGCAGAAGATCCAAGATTTCGACAAAGTATTCCTTATTTGTTCCATCTTTTATTTGAAAGTGACTTGTCTGCATTATCTTATGCAGTAAATCACATTTTAAAAAGTGGAGTACATTTACAAAATGTGTCTGCTAAGGATTTTATGGAGAAAGTGCAGCACCGAGATGATCATTTGGAAACACAACTGATCAATCTGATGGCTTGTCAGCGTGGGACAAATGAATATTGGTACCGACGCCATGGTGAATTAAAATGCATGTTACGGAATTTAGGAACTCCAACATGGTTCCTTACCCTAAGCTGTGCCGAGTACGCTTGGGATGATTTACTGGATTTTCTACGAGAGGCAAATTCAAACATTAAAAACATCGAATACCAGACAGCAGGAGAACTGTGCTCATTGGATCCGGTTAATGTTTGCAGATATTTCAATCATAGATTTGAGGCCATGATGTGCTTCATCTGCAATAAAAAAAATCCACCTCTTGGAGAAGTTGTGGATTTCTTTTGGAGAAAAGAGTACCAAGCAAGAGGTGCTCCTCATATTCATATGCTGTTGTGGATCAAGGATGCCCCAAAGTTTGGAACAGATACTGATGAAGCAGTGTTATCTTTCATTGAAGAATATGCAACATGTGCTATACCAAAAAGCACAGAAGAGAAAAAGTTAAAGGAGCAAGTTTTACGTTTCCAAAGTCATCGGTGTGGAAAATACTGTCGACGGAAATACAAGAGCAAAGATAAATTCTACACTAAATGTCGATTTGGATTTCCTAGACCTGTTCTTTCAAAAAGAAAAGTAAACAGTTTTATGTCAGCTGTGAGACATACTATTACAAGAAAATCACCTACAACCTAAAAAGAAAAGAAGAATCAAAAAATATAAATGACTACAACCCAGTCATTTTATCCATGTGGAATGCTAACATGGATATACAGTATGTAGCTGACAATTCCATTGCTGTTGCTCGATATGTAACGTCTTACATTACTAAATCAGAAAAAACTGAATTGAAAGAAATGTGGGAAGAGATTTCTCACGAGAAGACTGTCAGTAAGAAGCTATACAGTTTCAGTTTAAAGATGTTATCGCATCGAGGAATTGGATCCTACGAATGTTCAGATAGGTTATCTTCTGCAAGTCTCTACTCGAAATCAAGAAGAATAATTTGGGCAAGTTTAGGCCTTGCAGCAATGAGAAATCGGGTACTGAAATCTGTTGGAGAAATTGAATATTTGGCCGAGAATGACCCAGAAAGTACAGATATTTTGAAATCAAACATGTTGGACACATATTACCCAAAGAGAAGTCATCATCTTGAGAACATGTGTCTCTATGAAGTGCTGCAGAACTACATTTATTCACGGAAAGCCACAGAAGACATCAACAATGGAAAATATAAAGTCATTGGTGAGGAAGGATGTTTGGTAAAGCAAACAAAAGGAAGTTTGATAAATCACAGGAAGCTCAGTTGCAAAACTACTGACAAAAAGGAATTTTACTACTTGGCTCTTTTACAGCTGTTTAAACCATGGCGTTCAGAGTACGAACTACTGGGAGAATTTCAAAGCTATGAAGATTCCTTTAATGCTTGCAAAGACAGCATAGAATGCAGTACTTTCATAACTTATGTCCAAATGTTAAATGAAGAAATTGAACAGAAAACTACAATTGCAGCTGAAGTAGCTAGAGACAGTTCTCAAGACAGCCAAAGTTCTGGAACGCTCAGTCAAGATCCCCTAGGACAACCAATCGTAGAAAATGAAGCTGCAATAGCTATAACTGAAGTGGAAACGGCTATGAGTCAAGCTCAAGAAGAATTAATAGACTTACCAAATTTGGAAGGACAACTGAATGAAGAGCAGCAACAAATTTATGAAGAGATCAGAAACAAAATTGATCACGGATTACTACATGAAAAAAAAGAGTGCTCATGCACATCATTTCAACCAATCAGGATGTATGTAAGCGTACAAGCTGGAACTGGAAAAAGTTTCTTAATAAAAGTCATCAGAAGCTACCTACAGCAAAAAACGGATTCAACTTTGTCTTGTGTGGTTACTGCTCCAACTGGGTTAGCAGCATATAACATAAAAGGAATCACCTTACATTGTTTGCTAATGTTACCAGTGGACCATGAGAACAAAATATAATACCACAAGCTAACTGGAGAAGCATGCTTGGAAGTTTCAAGAGTATTGAAGAAGATGCAAGTTCTCATTATTGATGAGGTGAGCATGGTATCAAACTTAATGCTTGCCTTTGTGCATTTAAGAATGCAGCAAATTCTAAGGAGAGACTATGACGTGTTATTTGGTGGAAAACATGTCATAGTTTTTGGGGATCTTCTACAGCTTACTCCAGTTAAAGGACAACCAGTGTTTAATACTGTGACACATGAAGACACAAAGAAGTCATTGGGAAGCATTGGTAATGCAAATATTTGGTCCTTCTTTGAGTACAAGGAACTTACTACTAATATGAGGCAAGCAAACGATGAAGAATATGGAAGTATTCTGAAAGATATCAGAATTGGACTACTCACTGAAGCTGGCAAGAAAGCATTACAGAGTCGGTTGCTACATAATTTATTCCCAAAGGAAGAAATAGTTGCAGAGAAAATATACAAGAACATTGCTGAAAAGAAAAGTGTAATCTGCTTAATGCCAACTCTACGTGAATGCTCAATATTCAATGAGGAACTTTTGAAATTGGAAAAGGAAGAGATTAGGAAATTGGAAGCAGTGGACAAAATTCAGCATGAAAGAATTACTATTACATTAACAGGCAAACTGAAAAATAAATTGGATTCACTAGAGAAGAACATTTCCAAAACTGCTGGATTAGAAAAAAATCTATATGTTTGCATGAACTGTAGAGTATTTTTAAGGAGAAATTTGGATGTTGAAAAAGGTTTAGTGAATGGAGCTATGGGAAGAGTTGTGGGTTTTATTAATTACCAGAAAAAAGATGGAATTGAATGTTTAAAAATAAAATTTGATCAGATAGAAGAAGTTATAGACATTTGTCGTTGTACAGTTCGTTTCATGCTTGTGAAAGACTTATATGTACGTAGGAAACAGTTTCCGTTTTCTCTAGCATATGCTGTAACTATTCACAAGTCTCAAGTATTGACTGTAGATTGTGCTTTTGTGAACATTGGTTCAACTGTGTTCAAAGAAGGTATGGCTTATGTTGCTTTGTCACGAGTGAAAACATTATCTGGTTTATTTATGATAGACTTTGATGACTCAAAAGTTAGTGCTGATGCAAATTGTGTAAAGGAGTATAATAGATTAAGAAGAACCTATGCTCCTCATTTAGGTCAGTATCCTGTGTTGGAAAAACGTGTTGTTTCTCGAAAAAGGAGAATTGAGAATATCTGTAATGAGGATGTAGAGAGGAGAAAAAAAAAGAAGAGTGATGTAATTGCAAGCAAAAAGAAAAAGGAAAATGTTGAAGAGGTTGTTGGTTGTCATTTTGAAAATAGCTCTGGTGTCAACTGCTACGCTAATGTAGTGCTGAATGTTGTATTTTATCTTGAAAGTTTGCAAGAGCAGATAATAGTAAATCAGAGAAAAAGATTCTGTTCTGAGTTGAGTCTCCTTTTTGAAAAGCTGAGTAATGATAAAACTAAAATAGAAAGTGCTACTGAAATTAGAAAAAGTTTAGATGTATGTTCAGGATGTACACAGTTTTCTCAAAATGTACAGCAAGACGCACAGGAATTCTTGATGTATTTTCTTCAGGTACTGGAAGAAGAAGGGGTACAAATTGAAAATATGTTTGGTCTCTCTTATAAATGGGAACATAGTTGTGAAAACTGTTTCAATACATGTGGCTCTAATGTTGATTCTGAAAGGTTTATTTATTTAACATTGCCAGAGAGTAAAACAGTCACTTTTGCTAAATTAGTTAAAGATGCTAATCATAGCATGGAATGCGGTGAGTGTAAATCTGACATGTTTTCAACGTTAATTTTAAAGGAATACGGACAGTATGTAATTTTAATGATGCAACGATGTAGAGCTGATGGTTCAAAATTGGATACTTTAATAAAGAAGTTTACAGGACAGCAATTATCAATTTCAGGAAAAACTTTTGTAACAGTTGCAATAATTTTCCATGATGGACCTACTGTAACTTCTGGTCATTACACAGTTTATCTAAAATGTAAAAAAGGCTGGACAATGTGTAATGATTGTCAATTGGTTTTTAAGCAACGTTTGCCTTTTGATTTAGCAAATTCCTATCTAATCTTCCTGAAACCTAAATTTTAGAGAGAATTGGCAACATCTGTACAAAACAATTTTACCATTTTATTGGATTACCATTGGAATTTTCAAATAAAAAGATTTTTTAAATTACCATTTGGCCTAAAGGAAAGGTAACCAATTGTATTGTGTACTTATTTAATTTCTAATTAATCTTTCGGAAACCAAAATTTTAGAGAGAATCGGTAATATCTGTACAATTTAAATTTTGGAATTTTATTGGATTACCATTGGAAATTTAATCAAAAAAGATTTTTAAAATTACCATTTGGCCTAAAGGAAAGGTAACCAATTGTATTGTGGACTTATTTAATTCCTAATTAATCTTTCGGAAACCAAAATTTTAGAGAGAATCGGTAACATCTGTACAATTTAAATTTTGGAATTTTATTGGATTACCATTGGAAATTTAATCAAAAAAGAATTGAAAAATTACCATTTGGCCTAAAGGAAAGGTAACCAGATGTATTGTGGAGTTATTTGAGATATATTATTTTTGTGATTATGCTTCTGTAACAAAATTGTCAGACGGTAGTTTTTAGAAATAGTTATTGTTATTAGATGATATTTTTTTTGAATATTTTGCATTTCTATAATGTTATGTTTAAGTGAGAAGAGATTCTGGGCTTTTTTAAAACAATCTTTGAGATTGTTATTTTTTTTTTGCCCGCTGTTAAGTGATGAATGCAATTGCTTGCACGATTTATAGTGAAAGGCAATATATTCTGAAAACAGCAAAAAAATGGCAAAAAATTGTTTTTGCAAAATATGTAAATACGTGTACTGTATTATAAAATGTTTTATTAAATATTAATACTTTTTTCTTTTTTTCAGATTAAGAAAGAAAATTTTCGAAAAATAAAACCATTTTTTCAAGCAATTTCAATAAAATTTAAATTGATAATTAAATTTTTGGGTGGGTCTGGTAAGTCAGAAATTTGATGGTCCCTTTTTTCCACTTCTCCTCAAACAGATTTTCAGTATTTTGTTATTAATCCCTCAAGGACCTTGTAATGTGGTAATTGTTTTTTAGTGTTTTTAAAAAAAAAAAAAAAAAAATACGCTTACCCCGTACGGTAAAAAAAAAAAAAAAAGTTTTTAAGAAAAAATTTAAAAAAGTTGAGAGGTAAGGTTGGCTCTTAAAAGAGCCGTTGTGTTCATGCAGGGACAGAGGAAAGAAAGAATGGGAATATTAGCTGGTAGGACAAATGTGCTGGTCTATTCTGTTGTTAATTAGGGGAACACTGGTCTCCCCACGAACAATTAGACCATGGCAATTTGAGCACCGCATTGTAACCCTCGCAAATCGATGGTTAGTTTCCAGAGGACCAGAAAAAGGTGAATCTCCCCCCACAGATGAAGGGCTCAGCTGAGCTGCCGAAGATGGACTCGGCTGAGCTGCTGTGGATGTGCTTGGTCGACTTACTGAAGGGTTTCCTCCAGTATGTCGAGCATGTGTCCTAGGGTGTACATCCTCAAGGTGTCTTAACATAGTGTGATTCCCGAAGGAATACTTCTTGTTAGGATTACCTCTAGAAAGTACACGCTGGCAAAGCTTGCAAGTCACTAAAGCAGCATTTACTTTTTTCTGGCCCTCAGGAAACGTAAAATACTCCCATATAAAAGAGCTCTTCTGTTTCCTCCTTCTCTGCCTGATGGTGGTGCTGCTAGCCTCACTCTCAGAAGAGGAGTGCTGGTCTGCCATCGTATCCCAAAGACAACTCAGCTCCTTCTCCTAAGGGATCACAAGCAGAAATGAGGGGAATGGGTGTGGTGTAGGAGAGTTCTAGAACTGAAAGTACTTTAAACCAATCAAAAGTTTTGTTTCTTGATCACATGACCCACCGTGCGCGTACGTTACTGTTACGGAGCGCTTACGGAGCGCTTACTGAGCGCTTACGGTAAAAGTACGCATGCGCGTTTAAAAGACACGCGCACACGCGCATAACAGGCACGCCCCAACACTTCCGCGTAACGTGCGCGTGTAACGTATGCGCTTACGCGCCGCATACGCAGTACGCACGTCTACGTAAATTGCATAACCATACACAAAAAGAGTAGAAATATTACGTACATTACGCAAAACGTACGCTTACCGTACGCGCACGTAAAAAAAAAAAAAAAAAAATTGGAAAAAAAGAATCACTATGTTATACTAATATATCTTACCTGTTTGGTAAAAAAAAATGAGAAAAAATAATATATTGCAGAATTTTTAAAATTTAAGCATAGTGTTTAAAGAGAATATAAAGTAAAAATAAAAAGATGTAAAAAACCTTGCAAAAAAAAAAAAATCACACGTTTAATATAAGAATTTGTATTTAAAAAACCATACAAAATCACTGAAAAAACCATGGGTTTCACACACGTTATAGGTAAGAATTAGCATTTAAAAAACCATACAAATTCACTGAAAAAACCATGGGTTTCACACACGTTATAGTTAGGAATTAGCATTTAAAAAACCTTGCAAATTCAGTGAAAAAACCATGGGTTTCACACACGTTATAGTTAGGAATTAGCATTTAAAAAACCTTGCAAATTCAGTGAAAAAACCATGGGTTTCACACACGTTATAGTTAGGAATTAGCATTTAAAAAACCTTGCAAATTCAGTGAAAAAACCATAGGTTTCACACACGTTATAGTTAGCTGGACATTTCACTCGTAAAAAAACAATGAAATTCCCCCGTTATAGTTAGTTAAGCTAACTATAACTCGCGCACCCGCAATCCACTGCTGATGACGTCACATATTACATCACTCATGACATGGTCAGTGACATCACTCATGACATCACTGATGACATCTCAAATGACATCACTGATGACATCATCCTTGTGACAGAGTGGCAGACCTCCTCTCACCCTAATATAACCTTTGAAACACACATTCAAAAATAGAGACTAAAATTTAAAAAAAAATGGACATACCAATACCAGTTACAACAACCTCTTGAGTAATTCTAAGATCCACATACACATCCACTCATTCACGAACAGTCCTGTACAGTCACTCATACATGTACTCACTCATCATATGTACTCATACACCTATACATCCTGCTACACAATGCCACTCATCCACAGAGTTACTGACACACATACTCACTCATGAAAATAAAGAATCAAACATAGATTTATTTGCATATACAGTTATACACACACCACCACACTTACTTCTATGGAAACTTACACATACTTAGGTGCCGATCACGATCCGGTAAAAAATTCCCCCGTGCGACTCGTATCGGGTCTTATTACCGTACGAATCGTACAAGTGCCGTACGAACTGGCAATCACGATTCGCATGGTAAAAAGTCCATACGAACCGCACTGGGAATCATTCCCCACACGTCCTCGGGTCGGAAAATGTGTCCGACACGTCCTCGGACGATTTACCTTACAAACGTAAAAATCCAAGTCCGACCGAGGAATCACGATCCATCCCGTGCGTCCGAGCGTACAACCGTATGGAAAAAACACCGTCCGCACCGAACACCCATAGCAACCATGGAGACATGTGCCCGCATACGCGCCCAACACTCCCCCCAGCCCCCGTACGTCCGACACGTACCCCCCGTATATGTATACCCCCACCCGTCTAGGTACACCCCAGTACGTTCCAGTCGTACCCCCACCCCAGTACGTGTCGTACCACCGTCAATGTACACCCCCCCACCCCTGTACGTGTCGTACCACCGTCTATGTACACCCCAGTACGTTCCAGTCGCACCCCCACCCCAGTACGTGTCGTACCACCGTCAATGTACACCCCCCCACCCCTGTACGTGTCGTACCACCATCAATGTACACCCCCCCACCCCTGTACGTGTCGTACCACCGTCTATGTACACCCCAGTACGTTCCAGTCGCACCCCCACCCCAGTACGTGTCGTACCCCCCGTGTACCTACACCCCAGTACGTTCGAGCCACACCCCCACCCCAGTACGTGTCGTACCACCGTCAATGTACACCCCCCCACCCCAGTACGTGTCGTACCACCGTCAATGTACAACCCCCCACCCCTGTACGTGTCGTACCACCGTCAATGTACACCCCCCCACCCCTGTACGTGTCGTACCACCGTCTATGTACACCCCAGTATGTTCCAGTCGCACCCCCACCCCAGTACGTGTCGTACCCCCCGTGTACCTACACCCCAGTACGTTCGAGCCACACCCCCACCCCAGTACGTGTCGTACCACCGTCAATGTACACCCCCCCACCCCAGTACGTGTCGTACCACCGTCAATGTACAACCCCCCACCCCTGTACGTGTCGTACCACCGTCTATGTACACCCCAGTACGTTCCAGTCGCACCCCCACCCCAGTACGTGTCGTACCCCCCGTGTACCTACACCCCAGTACGTTCGAGCCACACCCCCACCCCAGTACGTGTCGTACCACCGTCAATGTACACCCCCCCACCCCAGTACGTGTCGTACCACCGTCAATGTACAACCCCCCACCCCTGTACGTGTCGTACCACCGTCTATGTACACCCCAGTACGTTCCAGTCGCACCCCCACCCCAGTACGTGTCGTACCCCCCGTGTACCTACACCCCAGTACGTTCGAGCCACACCCCCACCCCAGTACGTGTCGTACCACCGTCAATGTACACCCCCCCACCCCAGTACGTGTCGTACCACCGTCAATGTACAACCCCCCACCCCTGTACGTGTCGTACCACCGTCTATGTACACCCCAGTACGTTCCAGTCGCACCCCCACCCCAGTACGTGTCGTACCCCCCGTGTACCTACACCCCAGTACGTTCGAGCCACACCCCCACCCCAGTACGTGTCGTACCACCATCAATGTACACCCCCCCACCCCTGTACGTGTCGTACCACCGTCTATGTACACCCCAGTACGTTCCAGTCGCACCCCCACCCCAGTACGTGTCGTACCCCCCGTGTACCTACACCCCAGTACGTGTCGTACCACCGTCAATGTACACCCCCCCACCCCTGTACGTGTCGTACCACCGTCTATGTACACCCCAGTACGTTCGAGCCCCACCCCCACCCCAGTACGTGTCATACCCCCGTGTACCTACACCCCAGTACGTTCCTGGCGCACCCCCAACACAACCTCCTAAGTACGGAGCGCACCCCATGCCCCAACATCACAACCGCATGTACGAGTCGTACAAAGCCACACACAAGGACATAATCGTACAACCAAATGGCCCATGTACACACCGTACACACGCTCAAAACGCACGTACACAACAAGGACAAAACAAAACAACACAAGAATACACCATTCGAAAGGCACACAGCCACTAAACATGGCCAACAACCACTAAAATAACACAATCACTGACCTGCAACTGTCAAAAACAAACAGAGGCCCAATACACCACCACTCCTTATAACACACCCACCCAAAATTCAAACACTGCCACACCCACCCATGGACCAATGAAAAGGGCCCACACACACAAACCATGAGCCTTTGCAACAGACTCACTGCTGCCAGACACCACAGAACCAGACTACAAGCAACACCACATCTTACACTTGCACACCTTCACACGACCACCCTCACAAACACCCTCTCATCACATTCACACACACACACAACCATCCACACCCCCCCCCAACATCCACACACCCCCCACACCCACACCATCCCCACCCACATCCCTCACCATGCCCACTACCAAGAATCCAAAGTTCAGTCACCGAGAGTTGGAGGTCCTTGTTGATCAAATCCTCAGAGTCGAGCCACAGATCTTTGGAACATTGGTCAGAAGCACCAGCCAGGCAGCCAAAACAGCCATGTGGCAGACCATCGTCGATGCTGTGAATGCTGTTGCGGACACCAGGAGGACCAAGCAGGATTGCCAGAACAGGTGGTACGATCTGCGGAGGAGGGTCAGAGCCAAGAGGCAGGAGGAACACGACCAGGCCAACGCCACCGGAGGAGGGCCCTCCCGCAGAGCCGTACAGTACCATCCCTGGGAGGAGAGGGTGATGGCCATACTGCCGGTGGAGGCAGTTGAAGGAGTAGAAGGACTCCGAGACCCGGGTGAGTACACAAACAACGCACCTCACATGTGGGGAACTGCAACCACAACAAAAATTAATAACAGGCACGCAACCACCACAAGCCATCGCATGACTCAACCACACTCCATGAGCAGGCACATGCCACTGCTGCCACCATGCCCCATGCACCCAGCTGGACAATGTCAAGTCACAGGCCACAGAAGACAACAACACATGACACGGTAACCCGGATGGCGGGAGGCTGGGCACCAAGAATCACATAGTGCGACTCCAAAGCAGACAACAATGCCCTCTGCCCATATGGCCTAGGTCACAGCTAGACAAACACTGTGTCCCAACACAGGAATGACTTGCCAGCAAATGGCGGACGCCTTGCATCAACACATGGGGGTGAAGGCACTGTTTTGCACATGACAGCAGCTAATGAACAGCCAACATTGTGAAAGAGTGGCAGCACACACCACCACAGCAGCAGCGCACAGACACACAGCAGACAAAATGGGTGCCTGGAGATCAGAAACAAACTCACATCAACAGGCCAAGGGCCACTCAAAGATCTGCTAATAGTGTGTGCCCAGGAATCTGGGCCAAGGTGACAGAGGGTGACACACGGAGGGAGGGAGAGGGGGACACAGAGGGAGGGAGAGGGGGACTGAGAGGGAGGGAGACGGACAGAGGGAGGAGGCTGACACACAGAGGGAGGGAGAGGGGGACAGAGAGGGAGGGAGAGGGGGACAGAGAGGGAGGGAGACACAGGAAGATGGACAGAGGGAGGAGGCTGACACACAGAGGGAGGGAGAGGGGGACAGAGAGGGAGGGAGAGGGGGACAGAGAAGGAGGGAGACACAGGGAGAGCAAATCAGTCCTTTGGTGTGTGGGAATGTCTGCTCGTCAGCAGGTGGACTGCGTGCATGTAGACAAGGGTGGCCAGTGCCAGAACCCCCCCTCTTCATCATGGCAAAACGCAGGGCCATGTCACAACCTGTACACGAGCACAAGGACAGCCACCTGCATCATATAAGTGTGTGGATCCACTCCATGTGCACATGTACAGTGCTACAAGGAAGGCGCAAATGCATGGCTCGCCACACATGCACACTCCACTGCTGACTGCAGTCACACTTGACGCAGCAAGTAAGACTGTGCCACACATATTTAAAGGGGCCAAATTGGTGCCCAAGGGACACACCCATGCACAAGTGCACTGTGAGTGGAATGCAAGACAGATCCTAATTCCAAGAGGAAATGTGCCAACTTTGTAACGGATGAAACATGGATGTTGCATGGATCAAAATTAACATTTTCTCTCTCACACACAGGTCAACGTCGTGCTGCACCCCCCAACACTGGGGGGGAACACTCACAGGACCCGGATCTGCAGGAGACCGATCCCACCGGCAGCGACCACTCTCACCACTCTGCGGACGACCCCGACCGACCTGGCCCCTCTGGTGTCCAACCACCTGCAGCACCTGCGTCAGGTACAACCGTGCCAACCACCACCCCCACTCCTGCCACATCCCAGGAGACACCCAGGATCCCTGCCCCAACACCACAATGCAGCCAGGCTCGCCAGGAGGGACACGGTGTCCCGGGCACCCAGGAGGAGGCAGGCGACAACGCCAATGCCACCCCTCAGGGGTCCCGGAGACCCGATGTTCCCACAAGTGCAGGCCAGACGCAAGTGGGCAGGGGTGGTGGGAGTGGAGGACGGCGGAGGCGCGAGCCTGACCAGTTGGCTGGGGATCCGGTATTTTCCCATGTCCGTAACATCCTGGACTCATACCGGCAGGACACCACGGGCATGGCCCAGGTTGTGTCCGTCCTCGAGGGGATCAAGGTCCAGCAGGCCCAGCAACATGCGGAGCTAATAGCCTGTCTACAGCTACACCAACGGAGGATGGAGGACAGACAGGCTGAGCAAGTGACGGCGTCCCAGGGGATTCACGCTGAACTCCGTCGGATGGCCGACACCATGGCCGACCCTCCCTGTGCCAGAAGGCGGAGAACATCACCACCCACAGGGAGGGATCATGAGGAGGAGGAGGAAACATCCGACGGAGCATTCCAGACGTCGTCACGGCGTGCTGCTGAGGTTCCCCGCAGGAAGCCGGGTCGTCCACGGAAAGGACCGTGAGGGTGGCTGATACATCACCATCTCCCAGGACACCTGGCCTGGCACCTGGCCCACTGGAGCAACAGCATCACAGCATCAAGAGACATTCTCTGCCACATGGCCCTGCTGGTCACTGGCTGACCAATGTTGACAAAGACTGTGGCATGGACTCTGAGGATTTCCAATGGCAAGGACACCAACTCCCCTACTGAACTTTGGATTCCCTAATCCCGGAAAGCCCCTCACTTTGTCCCCCCCCCCCCAATAATAAATCACACTATTAAGAGTAGATGCCTGCTGGTAGCATTATTACCTAACATGTGTCTTGTACAGTCTAAACATGCCTGAGTCATCTGTTCACTTCAACCATCCACACCCTGGGGCCTGAGTCTGGCACAGGACACATGGGTCACAGTTTATTAGGCAAGACAGACATGGAGCACCATACACACCCGTGATGGTCAGAACCAGCTGAGGGGGTGGCCGAACAACCGTGCTGACAGACACATTGAGTACAGCAACAGTCATGCGCAGAGGTCAGGGATCCTGGCCCGTGTCCTGGGGGGCACCCAGGTATGTGTAGACAGGTGGCAGAACCATGTCCTGCAAGCTTGAGTCCGGTGGATGCAGAGAATGGGGTCATGGACAACGTTGGATGCATGGGGATGGCACATGTCACAATACCCACACAGTCATGGACATCATGCCCAATACACAGTCTCAGCACACACACACAGCTTGCATCTTGCCACTCGAAACATTGACACATAGCCACAATCAGGGAATACCATGCCAGACATGCAGGATGCACCGTGCCAACACACCAGCATTGACTGAGAAGAGGCACCTTGGAGGCATAGGGACACCTTTATTAGTCATGTTTTTGGGATTGCAGAGGCAACTTGAAGTACACATGAACACATCATGTGGAGTAACATGTGGCTCCAACACTGGCACCCCCCTTCTGCAGCACAAATGCGTGATAGCCAGGGAACTGGCACACAAGCGTCGGCTAACAGCTAAACACCCACAGCTGCTCACGGAGAGCCTGCCATACACCATACATCCGCTGATGTGGAAGTCCCACGCCATGTCAAGACAATGTTAACCGTATATGTCCGAGGGCAGTGTCACACACATTGATGCCATCATCACAATCCACTATCCCATCACTGATGACTGACAACCAGGCAGCCCATCTATTCAGGTGTACCCAGCTGCATGTCGTGTCCCATGGGGATGCCACATGTCTGCAGAGGAACCAAACCCCGACCGGGCCAGTGTGCACACATCGTGAACAACTGCCACACCCAATACACCCCAGATGCATCCCTTACCCCATGGAGACTTCCAAACGTGTCCGTGCCTGTAACGCTGAGTCAGCCCACGATGTCATATCCATGAGGAATAGCAGTGCCACAACAATGCAACCAGCAAACGGCATGCGCAGGTACCTGGGGAAGAGAGACACACAAGAAGTCAGCCACAAAAAGCACAGCCACTTGCATGTGCAGTTACTCAACACATGTATGGATGACAACATGCTAGGTCACAATTATGACTGGGGAAATACTACCATCACTGCCACCATCACTCCAGTGACACACCCACACACACCTCTGACCCACGTGCCATACATGCAGGTGGAGACACACATCACAACGCATGCCACACGGGGACCAATGCGTGCACACTCAGACCCTGGTACTCACCACTAAGCAAAGAAGTCGCGTATGAGCCGAGTCCGGATGTCCTCTTGCGGCTCCACATCCTCCACATCACTAGCCCCATTGCCAAGCCCTTCGTCCTCCACGGGTGGATGGTCCTCGTCATGTTGATTCAGGATGAGTGGCACAGCTCTTTCAACTGCCATGTTGTGCAGCATGCAGCAGACCATGAAGATCTTGCAGACCTTCGCCGGGGCATAAGGGAGTGCACCGCCGGTCTTGTGGAGGCACCGGAATCGGCTCTTCAGCATGCCAAACGTCCTCTCTATCACTCGCCTTGTCCGGCCATGGGCGGTGTTATAGCGGAGCTGGGCCGGCGTGATGGGGTTGCGGAGAGGTGTCAGCAGCCAAGGCATGTTGGGATAGCCAGCGTCCCCTACATGGGAAGCACATGGACATCGTTAGAACTGGTGTAGCGGTCGTGCTGGTCGGCTATACAGAATACAGGACAGACAGACTGTACCCACCAACAACACATGCCCGTTCGTTGCGCAGCTGCATCATCATATCAGGCATCCCGCTACGCCTCATGATGTAGGCATCGTGTGCTGATCCTGGGAAACGAGCACAGACATGTGAAATCACCATATTGGACAGACACACCACAAGGGCATTGATGGAGTGGTAGTGCTTCCGATTGCGGTACGCCACCTCACGTGCGTGTGGTGGTACCAAACCTACATGTGTCCCATCTATGGACCCAATGACATGGGGCATCCCTCCCAGGGCATAGAATCCACGCTTGACCTCAGTCATCTGTTCAGGGGTTGGGAACTTGATGAAGTCATCCAGGTGAATCAACATGGCCTCCAAGAAATCATGCAGCACACCGCTGAACATGCTCTGGGACATGCCACCAACATGAGCTATGGTATTTTGGAAGGTACCCGTGGCCAGAAAATGTAGGGCAGCCATTACCTTCAGCTGGGGTGTCAGTGCCGTAGGATACCTGTGCTGCGGTTGCAGGTGTGGTGCCAGTCTCGCCGTCAGCTCCAGAATCAACGGTTGGGTGAAGCGGTAGAGCCGGATCCTGTAATTCTCCTGCATGGTAGCCAAGTCTGGAATTCTTCGGGCAACAGGAGGCGCTCTGCAGTAATTTGGAAGTGACAAGGAAGAGTGAGTGCACTACGAGAACAACTCATGTCTACTGAGCACATGTAAATCTGGCAATACACACATGCCACATAGGGAGTCAGGCATGTGCTACATGCCCAGGACACGTATGGATGCAAGGTGACACTCCTTCCAAGACCCAGCTACACACGGTGATTGAGAACCTCCCCATGCCACGCCATGGAAATAGCTGTGTCCCAGTGCAAGTGCACTGCCCGACGCAAGACAGGAGTGACATACACCCACACATCAGCAGAAGTGTGATGCCGATTGCAGAGACTGGTAGCGGGACACTGGAGCCACAGGTCACATGACATTACACTAGTCCAGCCCACACACCTTGCCATGAAGGTGCACATGTCATGACTCACCACACATTCCTTGTGAGTTTGCTGACATGGCCTTGTCACGCTACTCCGTGTCCCATGCATACATGTGCACCTCACATCCGATAACACATGTGGCATGGTGTTGGGAACAGTGTGCAATGACAATCTACACACAGCCACATGTTGGTTGCTGCAACGGCTGCAGCTTTTGAGGGTGCTACAACATTAACCTGATGTAAATCCCGGACACATATATGACATAGTCACATTGTGCACTGTGGGTAGTGACAAGTCATGTGTCATGACCCCTGTACCGGGCATCATGGGACACTTCCGTGTGTTGGTGTCCGTGCCATGCCAGTGACGCTCACCCCAAGTGCGCAGTCCCACATGCACACATGTCAAAGGAGTCAAGGGCATGCCTGGCACACATTGCACCCTCACACAGTACACATGTACACATCTCATCATACATCTGGTGCCTTCTCCACTCAGGAGGCATGTTCCACATCACAGCCTGTGACACCTGTGCCCCACACATGTAGTAATGCACAGACGATGCCTTGATGTCCATTCCTGGACAAGTATGTCCATCCATGGACAAGTAGGTCCGCCCTATTCATACATGTGTGTCGCCTATCACCACAGTGATGTGTAAAAACCGCCGTACTGCTGCTGAGAGGGCCTGTGCATGTTCCCAAATCACTGTGGGAGTGCTGCCGTATGTGTACCCATCGTGATGGCGAGCGTACAGGCATTTGTACGGTCCGTAGCACTACGGGTACGCATACGCGTGCAGACCCATAGTGATAGTGAGCGTAGATGCGTGTGTACGGCCCTATCACTATGGGTCTGCACGCGTATGCGTACCCGTAGTGGTACAGACCGTACACTCGCATCTACGCTCACTATCACTATGGGTCTGCACGCGTATGCGTACCCGTAGTGGTACGGACCGTACACTCGCATCTACGCTCACTATCACTATGGGTCTGCACGCGTATGCGTACCCGTAGTGTTACGGACCGTACACACGCATGTACGCTCTCTATCACTATGGGTCTGCACGCGTATGCGTACCCGTAGTGGTACGGACCGTACACACGCATGTACGCTCACTATCACTATGGGTCTGCACGCGTATGCGTACCCGTAGTGGTACGGACCGTACACTCGCATGTACGCTCACTATCACTAGGAGTACGCATACGCGTGCAGACCCATAGTGATAGAGAGCGTACATGCGTGTGTACGGTCCGTAACACTACGGGTACGCATACGCGTGCAGACCCATAGTGATAGAGAGCGTACATGCGTGTGTACGGTCCGTAACACTACGGGTACGCATACGCGTGCAGACCCATAGTGATAGAGAGCGTACATGCGTGTGTATGGTCCGTAACACTACGGGTACGCATACGCGTGCAGACCCATAGTGATAGAGAGCGTACATGCGTGTGTACGGTCCGTAACACTACGGGTACGCATACGCGTGCAGACCCATAGTGATAGAGAGCGTACATGCGTGTGTACGGTCCGTAACACTACGGGTACGCATACGCGTGCAGACCCATAGTGATAGAGAGCGTACATGCGTGTGTACGGTCCGTAACACTACGGGTACGCATACGCGTGCAGACCCATAGTGATAGAGAGCGTACATGCGTGTGTACGGTCCGTAACACTACGGGTACGCATACGCGTGCAGACCCATAGTGATGGAGAGCGTAGGCATGCATGTACGGGCCGTTGCCATGCATTTGGGGTGCCCTAGGGCCCCGAAACGCATCGTACCTGTGTGTGATGCTCCAAATTACATAGGGGACAAGTATTAAGGCCTACATGCATGCTGGTTGTCATGGAGACCAAGTTCAAAATTCGAAATTGTTCTGGAAGGTGCACAGCAGAAGTCAGTTGGAATTCTTCTACTTTGTTGCAATGTGTTTGTGGGGCTGACATCATGCAGGAGAATGAAACCGATAGAGAACCCACAGACTGCTAGGTTTGAAGTGATTGGTGGAAACATAGGATGCAAATGTGAGTGACCAATCACTCTGTACTCCTGTGCATGAGACTGGGCAGAAGGGCACATATAAGGCAGCCAGGTCCCATGAGGGAGCACTTGCCTGCACATCTTTGCATTCGTCGACCCAGCTGCTGCGACTGATTCCCTGGAACCATGTCAAGGGCTGTGGAGAGGACACAGCCATTCACCCTGGAGGAGAACATGGCTCTGCTGGATGTGATCCTCCCACAGTACTCCATGCTGTATGGGCGACCAGGGTATCAGGTGAGTGCATAGGCCACTGCCACATACTGTCCCTATGTTGTGACTGTGACTTCTGCCATTGCGTCCAGGTGTAACACACATGCCATGTACTGTCAGGGGGGGTCCCAGGGGGGGGGTGCCTGATGTCTCCCAGCAGTGCCCTGAGACAGGAGGGGTGGGGGCCTATCACTCCCAGCAGTGCCCTGAGACAGGAGGGGTGGGGGCCTATCACTCCCAGCAGTGCCCTGAGACAGGAGGGGTGGGGGCCTATCACTCCCAGCAGTGCCCTGAGACAGGAGGGGTGGGTGTGATGCACAGTGTGAGCCTTGATCATTGATTGTGACATTGCCATCATTCCACCTGTGTACCCACTGTGGCACGTACTGCTTTTTCCCTCACCAGGGGATGATGTCCCTATGACAAAGGTGCAATGCGTTGGCTGCATGACATGCCTTGTTGTAACCAGCTAATTTGTACCCATATGTCTCTCTGTGACATGTGGCTGGTGTATTGATGTGGTGTCACTTGTTCCTCCTCACAGGTAGGCGCCACTGCCAAGGAGCAGATCTGGCTGACCGCCGTCAGTGCCGTGAGGGGTGTGGATGGTCGGAGGCGGAGCCTGCCCCAGGTGAGGAAACGCTGGCAGGATATCCGGTGCTGGACGCGGAGGATTGCACAGCTCCTGCTGGGGGACTCACCTGAGAGCCACAAGAACCGCGGCCGCCGCCGTCTGAGCCACCTCCACAGGCGTGTGCTGCCGGTGGTCTTTCCAGACCTGGAGAGGCGCTTACAGGCGATGCAGCAGCCGGAAGGGGGTAGGTACATGTGTGTTTGTTGTGTGTCACCGGCATTTGTAAGGGCACAGTAGCATGAATTCACTGGCAGGGTTCAAGGGTGCTGTGCAGATCCTGTTTGCCCCAGTATAGCGCTGTGCCCCTGCCACCCTTCCCCTCCTTGCAATGTGCTCCCTGGTCTGTGTGTAGTCACTCCTTCACAAGGTAATGTAGGGTGGCGCTTTGTCCACGAGAACAATGACTGTAGCATCATGTGTGGGGGTGGTGTGTAACAGGTTGTGGGACCTTGCCTGTGCACTGTCAAGTTCACTGCATGTGGGTTCCATGTCAGTTGGCACTGATGCTGACTCCAGACATGGGAGTTGGTCTCTCATGTGTCATGCCTTACAGCGCGCATGTCCTATGTAGTGGCCTGTGACATGATGTGCATGAGTGTGCGATACACATAGTGCAGGGATGGTGACGTGTGTTGCAGTCATTACCATTCAGTAGCATGTAGTTGCGTGCCCACTACTGTCCCCTGGGGCACCTTTTCCTCAGTGGTGTATGTGTCATCATAAACGTGGCCAATCTCAGTGTCTACAGCGTAGGTTGTGCTCTGTGCCATTGTCCCCTGTCACCATGTATATAGACGTGCTATTTTGTACAGGTGTCCACTGTGCAGCCTGACCTGATTGTCCTTCTTCATACTCACAGTTGCCAGTGCCTGTGTGTCTTGTTATACTCATCTGAGGATGGGCACTGGTACCTCATTATTTGTACAGGCGCACCTTGGCTGTTTGGCGTCCAATCTTGCTTTTTGCCTGCCCCTGTGTGTATCACCCAGACTATGAGATGTTGGTGCCACCTGTGTCTCAACAATTTGCCTCGTGTAGGGTCTTGTTGGGGCGGGCAATGCCTATGTGTCAAATCCTGATTTCCACTTGCCGGGTCTGGGCAGTGTGTGATGTGTCTGGACACACACGCAATGTGCAGTGACCGAGTCATGTTGGGCATGTTTTCAGCATTACCTATGCAGCATGTGTCTCAAGTTCATGGATATGGTCCCTGGTCATCGGTATTTTCGCCAACGCTGTGTGGTGCAGATGCAGTGCTGGATTGTCCCCAGGGCCTGGGTGCTATGTCAGACTCCGTTTCCTGTCTTTAGCTATTGTCTCATGCTCTCCATGGTATTTCAGTGGCATGGTGGCTCAACCAACTGTGTGTTTCATGCCCTACATCGGTACCCTGTCCAGTAGATGTTAGGGATCTTCCTTTTCAGGCTATGCAATGTTACCTATGTAGATTGGACTCATGTGACAGATGTGTACAGGTGTCTGATTAATTTCTGTCTCTCCACCCTGCCCACAGCATCGTCGGGGGACACAGAGGGAGACATGGACACAGACCAGGCGGAGGGACCGAGCACCAGTGCCAGCCGTGACATCGGGTCTGGCACATCGAGTGGGACAGAGGCGGAGGAGAGTGTGGCCGAGGACCTGTCGACTGGCACATCAGACTACGAAGCTGACAGGTCCGAGGACGATGTCTCCGAGTGGGCGGAGGCTGCACCAGCAGCTGACAGCGGAACAACACCTCGCACCGCCCCCTCAGTTTCCATCAGCCGCCTCCCACTTGCTCGTGTCCCTTCCCAGCGTGCCCGGTCACAGCATGTCTCCTTCCTGCCAGGCACCGCACCCCCTGCCCCTGTCTCCACTGCTGCCGCCAATGCAGAGTCTGTGGACATCCAGCGGCAACTGCAGGTTGGTCAGGCTGCGATCCTTAATGTCCTCCATGCCCACGGCAAAACCCTCACCAACATCGAGGCTTTCTTGGAGGGCATTCATTCATCGCAGGCTGACCAACGCAACTTGCTGAGGTCCATCGACTCCACACTGACTGCAGCAGTGGGTCTCCTGCAGCGCGACCTCCCCCCACCTACCCCTGCCCCATCCACACTTCCCACTCCCATGCCTGTCCCACGTACACCCAGACGTCGGCATGCACCCACATCAACGGACACGGGCACCACACCAGCAGGGAAGGTCCACCGCACTCCTCCTGACACGCACACACAGGGTGAGGTAGGCACACCCACTGGGTCGGGGGGCAAACGTGTGACACGCAGCCATAGTGGGAGTCCGCATTCCACCCAGTCCACTCCCTCCAAATCCCCTCCCCTCAGCTCTCCTGGCCACATCTCCCCCAAGGACTCCTTCATGGCCGCTCTGTCCCTGAGCCCCACGGTTACACCACCACGCAAGCGGTCAAGGAGGTCCCCGGTCAGGGTGGTTGAGTCTCCCCCCCTGTCTCCACCCTCCCCCAGTGGCGCTGCGACCCATCCCTCTGACCCCCCCCCCTCCTTGGGGCCTGAGGTCCCTTCGGGTGCAGGGGACTCCCTGGAGGACCTTGCAAAGGTGTGTAGTGCCATCCTGGCCTCCGCCTTTGGCCCTGCCCCACCCCCTGTGGTGGAGTCCTCCATCCCTGCACCCACAACGCCGCCCCTTTGCCCTGATGTCCCTGCGGTGCCTGTTGCTTCCCCCCCCCCTGATGCCCTCACCAGTGTGGAAGACGATGCCATTTGACTGTGCAGGCAAGGTAGGGGACACGCATCCCACTGTGTCCCCCATCCAGCTGAGAATCATTGACTGCCCTATGGGCTTTGTGAAGATTGAACTGCCTGCGATCCACGGACATTGTGCTCATGCTGAATAAAGCTTACTTTTATTTTCATTATCACACTACTGCTATGCTGGTATTGGTGTTGGTGGGGCTGCTACATGGTTTTGGGTGGTGTGTAAGGGTTTTGGTGTGTGGGATGTGTAGTAGTGTACTGCTCATTGGTGGGACCCTGGGATCTGTGTGCCATCACAAGGTGTTGGCTAACTTTCTTTGTTCATGTAAGCAGTTACTGCATGGTGCACTTGTCCCAGGGTGTATTCCTTCCTCTGTGTACCCAGCTTTCTTCCCTGCAGGGTGTTCCCAATGTTTAGCGCAGAGCTGTGTCTACATGAGCTGTGTGTGTGACGGAGCCCTTCTACTTTGGCCATGCATGCAGGGCCATGTGTCCACCTGCAACAATCGTGGCATCCTTGGTGATCACTGTACTTGTGTGTGGAGTCTGTTGACATGAGTTCATGGGGACATGTTCCCTTGTAGCCAGTATGCATGTGGATAATTCTGGCCTCACACACATGTGTTACACCCCTCCTGTCTCAGGGCACTGCTGGGAGGACTCCACACCCACCCCTCCTGTCTCAGGGCACTGCTGGGTGGACTCTGCACACACACCTCCGATTTCAGGATATGTACGCTTGGAACATACACGGTGGGGGTATGCTCAATGCATTCGAGGTGAGGGTACGAGTCTACTTACACTGGTGTGGTGGGGGTACGCTCCATGCATACGCGGGTGGGGGTACGGGTCGTACTTACACTGTTGGGCTGGGGGGTACGCTCCTTGCATACGCGGGTGAGGGTTCGAGTCGTACTTACACTGTTGGGCTGGGGGGTACGCTCCATGCATACGCGGGTGGGGGTACGGGTCGTACTTACACTGTTGGGCTGGGGGGTACGCTCCTTGCATACGCGGGTGAGGGTTCGAGTCGTACTTACACTGTTGGGCTGGGGGGTACGCTCCTTGCATACGCGGGTGGGGGTACGGGTCGTACTTACACTGTTGGCATGGGGGGTACGCTCCTTGCATACGCGGGTGGGGGTACGGGTCGTACTTACACTGTTGGGCTGGGGGGTACGCTCCTTGCATACGCGGGTGGGGGTACGGGTCGTACTTACACTGTTGGCATGGGGGGTACGCTCCATGCATACGCGGGTGGGGGTACGGGTCGTACTCACACTGTTGGGCTGGGGGGTACGCTCCTTGCATACGCGGGTGGGGGTATGGGTCGTACTTACACTGTTGGCATGGGGGGTATGCTCCTTGCATACGCGGGTGGGGGTACGGGTCGTACTTACACTGTTGGGCTGGGTGGTACGCTCCTTGCATACGCGGGTGAGGGTTCGAGTCGTACTTACACTGTTGGGCTGGGGGGTACGCTCCATGCATACGCGGGTGGGGGTACGGGTCGTACTTACACTGTTGGGCTGGGGGGTACGCTCCTTGCATACGCGGGTGAGGGTTCGAGTCGTACTTACACTATTGGGCTGGGGGGTACGCTCCTTGCATACGCGGGTGGGGGTACGGGTCGTACTTACACTGTTGGCATGGGGGGTACGCTCCTTGCATACGCGGGTGGGGGTACGGGTCGTACTTACACTGTTGGGCTGGGGGGTACGCTCCTTGCATACGCGGTTGGGGGTACGGGTCGTACTTACACTGTTGGGCTGGGGGGTACGCTCCATGCATACGCGGGTGGGGGTACGGGTCGTACTTACACTGTTGGGCTGGGGGGTACGCTCCTTGCATACGGGTTGGGGGTAGGGTCCGTACATATCCGTCCCCACGCTATGTGATGTTTGTGCGGCCCGTACCCAGGCCTTTGCCACGTGGGTGCGATCCGTCCCGCCATTGTTGGGGTGACGTGTGTGGGCGTGGTCCGACTCGTACCCACGCTCTTCAGGCGTGGGTACGGGACGTACCTGTCTGGTTGTGTTGCCGGTTCGCGTGGTGACGGACCTCCGTTGTGGCGGTCGCTGGCTTATCAGGACACGCCCCCACCCCCTCGTGGTGACCAGGGCATGGGAGTCAGGTATGTCCAGGCCATGTGTGGTGTGTGACTTATGTGGTTGTTTTGTGGCCTGCCCTGGTCGTGCCACCCCCACCCCACCCCACCCCACTTTCCCCCCTCCCTTAGTTATTCTGACCTTCTGCGGCGTCTGCGTCGTAACCTGTAGAGGAGGTGTACTGCTATGAGGGCAGGGATGACTCGTAGGTTCGGGTCCATGTCTGTCCGTCGCGTACTGGTACTCCTTGCTCGCGTCGTCCTGTCGCGTACGGGTCCTCCTTGATCGCGTCGTCCTGTCGCGTACGGGTCCTCCTTGGTGGCGTCGTCCTGTGTGTCCGTCACGTACTGGTCCTCCTTGTTCGCGTCGTCCTGTCTGTCCGTCGCGTACTGGTGGTCCTTGTTCGCGTCGTCCTGATTTCCCGGCAGTTTTTGGCTGCCACAAAATATTCACCGTGCGGGGTGACGTCGGTGCGAATCGTGATTCCTGGGTCGTGAATGGCTGGCTGCGAGCGTCCCGACGTCAGGTCGGCGCTTTCCCGGATCACATTGGTAGGTGTTTTTTGGTTCGGTCGGGCTTTTTTACGATTCGTACGGTGATGGTGTACCCGTGCGAATCGTAATTCCTTGTTTGTGAAAATTGACGACCGGGTACGCGTCGGGCGGAGATTGTGCTCCGTCCGACGGTTCGTACCCGGTTTTTGCAGGATCGTGATCGGCACCTAAGTGTTTTAAACAATCACTTATAGAAACACATACTTATTCATACAGGAACTCTTTCAATCTCTCACTCTCACATATACTCACTCATATACACCAATAGTCACATATACTAGTTTAAAACATATGTAGTTACTCATAAAGACACTATTGAGACAGTCATTCACTTACTAACACACCCATACACACACTCATCCACCCATACAGTCCTGCACACATGCTGTCTTCAACACATACAACCAGTGAGTCACTCATTCATGCACCTATGCACTACGTAATACCCCCCACCGAACCATGCAGACACTCAGACTGATACTCAAAAAACCACCTAATATCCTATATAAACACCCATGTAGCTACTCACCAACCCATACAGCCACTTATACACAAAGTGAGAGACTGATACAGATAATTACATATTTAAACATTACTCAGTAAGCCATATATTCACTAAGATACACTTAATCAGTCAGTTATACAATCAATTTTTCAAAAACAAATCATCCATTTAGACACTTATATACCCATTTATTCTTCCATCGTCCGTGAGATATACATATATAAAACATATTTAATTTTCAGAAAAATACACATTCACTGGATGATGTCATCAGTGATGTCATCAGTGATGTCATCAGTGATGTCATTTGAGATGACATCAGTGATGTCATGAGTGATGTCACTGACCATGTCATGAGTGATGTAATATGTGACGTCATCAGCAGTGCATTGCGGGTGCGCGAGTTATAGTTAGCTTAACTAACTATAACGGGGGAATTTCATTGGTTTTTTACGAGTGAAATGTCCAGCTAACTATAACGTGTGTGAAACCTATGGTTTTTTCACTGAATATATATATATATATATTACCTACTGGTGGTCGCCAGTAGGTAGTTATAGTTAGGACCTATTTTCCATAGGAAATCCGCAACATTCTATTCCCAATAACTTTGGCGCCAATTGACGAATCTTCGCGAAATTTTCAAAACTTTTGGACACCTCCAGTCCACTTTTATCCTGAAAGTCTCGGGATGATTCGTGTAGCGGGGGCCGAAAAAAAAGGGGGGTCCCAAAACATGTTTTCCCCATGTAATTTCCCATAGGACCTTTAGCCGCAGCTACTCCCCAAACTGCTGAACGGAATTACACCAAATTTGGCAGAAAGGTAGTCCTCAGTTCAGACTCATGCCTTTTGCTTAAATGGTGTAAATCCATTCAGTAGTTCCTGAGAAAATCAAAAGTAAAATCAGATATATATCTGGGCGGAGCCTAACCACACATCTCATCCTGGGATCTGATTGGCTGTCACCACTTCATCCAAGAAGTGTTGGCAGCCATCTTGGGACCAATATACATGATAGCACCTCATTAAAAAGCATTGCAAGTTAATAGAGGTTTTAAGACAATAGTTACATTATAAATCATTTGTTGATGGTAACATACTCATTTTAGGAATTGTGGTATGTTCTAAGGTGATTTTGCCATGTGAAAAAGCCTTCTGCTGGGATATCATGAATCATGTTTGAGAGAATACTTTTTTCTCATGCTTTCCCCACAGAGGTTTGGAAGGTGATCTATCAGCTAAACTGAGAGCATATTTTCTGTAAATTCACATTATTTTTCTCAGTCATGTGAGAATGAAGTCTGACATTCTCAGTAAAACATGTACATCCAACAAGGGCAGAGACTGGCAGTTGATTCCTTTGTTTTCTACTGCAGGTTCCCAGAGTGTTCCAAAGAACAACTAGAGCGCTAACAGTCCTACTTATGATAAACGTATGGCACACCTGAAGCCATCTTGATTGGAATAAAGTGGTAACTCTTAAAACATTTAATTTAAAAAGGAACAAAATGAGGGGGTTCATTTTGCCATAGAAAGTATGATTAGTGCTGCAGAAAGAAAAATTAGGGCACATTTTGAGTGACTTCTCAAATCCTCTTCTATTTCATTAAAATAATTCTGACATGCAAACTGAAACATGCACTTTCAATACCAGTAGCAGACTTCCCTGGTGAACAGTACCTTTACTACAGTGATCTAATGAGCAACTAGAGTGCTAACATTCTGAATTTATGGCAAATGTGTGACTCATCTCAATACCTTCGTGATGGAATCAAAGTAAAAAACCTGAAAGTATTTCCTACTGAGCAGACTGTAGTAAATGAGGAAATTAGGAAACTTTATAACAAATAAGTCTCCAAAGATGGCCACCAGAGACAAAAGAGCCCAAATGTAGCACAAATATCACCCAGATGTAGCCCAAGTATAGGCCAATGACAGAATGTCCCAGAGTGTTCTAAAGAACAACAAGAGCGCTAGCAGTCTTACTTATGACAAAAGTATGGCACATCTGCAGCCGACTTGATTGGAATAAAGTGGTAACTCGTAAAATATTTAATTTGCAAAGGAACAAAATGAGGGGGTTCATTTTGCCATGGAAATTATGATTAGTGCTGCAGAAAGAAAAAAGAGGGCACATTTTGACTTCTCAAATCCTCTTCTATTTCATTAAAAAATTCTGACATGCAGACTGAAACATGCACTTTGAAGACCAGCAGCAGACTTCACAGGCGGGCAGTAGCTTTACTACAGTGATCTAAGGAGCAACTAGAGTGCTACCATTCAGAATTCATGGCAAATGTGTGACACATCTGAATGCCTTCTTGATGGATCCAAAGTAAACAAGCATTGAAAATGCTATAGGTCTCACCCTCGTTTAAGTAAAAGCAATTCTGTTTGTAATTAGGTGGCTTTTAACTTTGCTTGTATCAGTGTTTTTCAAACTTTCATGTACATAACATGCATATGTATGAATATATGTTTATGTACATGTATGCATGCATTTATATTTGTATTTATATAGATGTGCAGATTATATATATGTTTATATATGTATGCATATATATATTCACTGAAAAAACCATAGGTTTCACACATGTTATAGTTAGTGGAAATTTTACTGATAAAAAACCAATGAAATTCCCCCGTTATAGTTAGTGCAGGCAACTATAACTCACGCGACCGCAATCCTCTGCTGATGCTAATACTGTATTTAGACACTTATTTGCCCATGTCTTCTTCCATACATTTTTAGCTATACATATATTACAAATATTTTTTTTTCATAAAGACACATATGTCATCAGCAGAAGATTGCGGTCGCGTGAGTTATAGTTGCCTGCACTAACTATAACGGGGGAATTTCATTGGTTTTTTATCAGTAAAATTTCCACTAACTATAACATGTGTGAAACCTATGGTTTTTTCAGTGAATTTGCAAGGTTTTTTAAATGCTAATTCCTAACTATAACGTGTGTGAAACCTATGGTTTTTTCAGTGAATTTGTACGGTTTTTTAAATGCTAAGTTACTTTACGCTATTCGTGGCGTGCGCGCCCACTTAACGCAGTTCGTTCCGTGCGCGCACGGTGCGCTTCGCGCACCGTGCGCGCACAGTGAGCACGCGGTGCGCTTCGCGCACCGCGCGCCCACTTTACGCAGTTAGTGCCGTGCACGCACGGTGGGCACGCGGTGCGATGACAAAGCAAGAAAGCACGTCAACAAATCTGTTTCTGCTTTCCTCCGTGACTATGGTATGGGTGCCATTTACCACAACAACTTGCGTTATGACATGCAAGACATTTATAGAGGAGATGGTGTGCACTTCAATGATGAAGGGAACAGAGTCTTCCTCTTGAACCTTAGACTCTGCATCGGTACTTACTTGTAGGTACCACTAAAAAATCATTTCATAAACACAACGGCTCTTTTTAGAGCCCCCTAATATCTAAACACTTAAATCTGATTTTCATTTTTTTTTTTTTTTTTTCTACCGTACGCTTACCGTAAGCTTACCGTACGCGTACCCCGTGATTTTTTTTAAAATCAATAAATGTTTTTTTTGTACTTTTCTGTCCTTCTTTGACCCCCTTACAAATGTTAGGGGGTCTGTAACTCTCCTCATTGCCCCCTTTCCTTGTTTTCACTCTTTTTTTTCAGAGTGAAATACACAAAATGGCGGCCGCCGCTTCCTGGTTTCGGCCGATTCGAATGTTTACTAAGATCTAAGAGCCAATCAGAATCGTGCTCGCGCACGCCACCGTACGCTTACCGTAAGCGTACGGTAAGCGTACCGTAAGCGGGCTCAGATATATATATTGATTTAAAGGCTATTTTCTCAGAATCTACTGAACAGATTTACACCAAACCTACAAAAGGCACTTCCTTGACCTAGGGACTACCTCTGTGCCAAATTTTGAGTAATTCTGTTCAGCCGTTCGGGCTGTAGCTCGTTCTAAAGGTCCTATGGAAAAATGCATGGGAAAAACACGTTTTGGGACCCCCCTTTTATCTCAGCCCCCGCTTGACAGATCCCCCCGAGACTTTCAGGGTAGGAGCGGAGCGTAGCGCCCCACCTATTTTGAGAAATTCGCGAGGATTCGTCGACCGGCGCCAAAGTTATTCAAAATAGAATGTTGAGGTTTTCCTATGGAAACGTGGTCCTAACTATAACTACCTACTGGCGACCGCCAGTAGGTAATATACACATACTTATATATATAAATGCATATGCATATATATATGTGCATATGTGTGCGTGTAGAGAGAGGTAGAGAGAGGTGTAGAGGTAGAGGTGTAGAGGTAGAGGTGTAGAGGTAGAGGTGTAGAGGTAGAAGTAGAGAGGTAGAGAGATAGAGGTAGAGAGGTAGAGAGTAGTAGAGAGAGAGGTAGAGAGGTAGAGAGTAGAGAGTGAGTAATAGAGAGTAGAGAGTGAGTAGTAGAGAGTAGTAGAGAGAGTAGCAGAGAGTGAGTAGTAGAGAGTAGTAGAGTGAGTAGTAGAGAGTGAGTAGTAGAGAGTAGAATAGAGTGAGTAGTAGAGAGTGAGTAGAAGAGAGAAAGTAGTAGAGAGTGAGTAGTAGAGTGAGTAGTAGAGAGTAGTAGAGAGTAGTAGTGAGTGAGTAGTAGAGAGTAGTAGACAGTGAGTAGTAGAGAGGGAGTAGTAGAGTGTGAGTAGCAGAAAGAGAGTATTAGAGAGTAGTAGAGAGTGAGTAGTAGAGTGAGTAGTAGAGAGTAGTAAGGAGAGAGTATTAGAGAGTGTGTAGTACAGAGTAGTAGGGAGTGAGTAGTAGAGTGAGTAGTAGAGAGTGAGTAGTAGAGAGTAGTAGAGAGTGAGTGGTAGAGAGTAGTAGAGAGTGAGTAGCAGAGAGTGAGTAGCAGAGAGTGAGTAGTAGAGAGTAGTTGAGTAGTAGAGAGAGAGTAGTAGAGAGTTAGTAGTAGAAAGTAGTGGAGTAGTAGAGAGTGAGCAGTAGAGAGTAATAGAGAGTGTGCAGTAGAGAGTGAGTAGTAGAGAGTAGTAGAGAGTGAGTAGTACAGAGAGTAGTAGAGAGTGAGAAGTAGAGAGAGTAAGAGAGAGCAGTACATTAGTAGAGAGTGAGTAGTAGAGTGAGTAGTAGAGAGTAGTTGAGAGCGAGTAGTAGAGAGTGAGTAGTAGAGAGTGAGTAGTAGAGAGTAGAAGAGAGTAAGTAGTAGAGAGAGAGAGTAGTACAGAGTGAGTAGTAAAGAGTGGTAGAGAGTAGTAGAGAGTAGTAGAGTGAGTAGTATAGAATAGTAGAGAGTGAGTAGTAGAGAGTAGTAGAGAGTAGTAGAGTAGTAGAGAGTGAGTAGTAGAGAGAGTTGTAGAGAGTAGTAGAGTAGTAGAGAGTAAGTAGTAGAGAGTGAGTAGTAGAGAGTAGTAGAGAGCAAGTAGTAGAGAGTAAGTAGTGGAGAGTGAGTAGTAAAGAGTAGTAGAGAGCGAGTAGTAGACAGTGAGTAGTAGAGAGTGAGTAGTAGAGTGAATAGTAGAGAGTGAGTAGTGGAGAGAGAGTAGTAGAGAGTGAGTAGTAGAGAGTAGTAGAGTGAGTAGTAGAGACTGACTAGTAGAGAGAGAGTAGTAGAGAGTAGATGAGAGTGAGTAGTAGAGTAGTAGAGAGTGAGTGGTAGAGAGTAGTAGAGAGTAGTAGAGTGAGTAGTAGAGAGTAGTAGAGAGTGAGTAGTAGAGAGTGAATAGTAGAGAGTGGTAGAGAGAGTAGTAGACAGTAGTAGAGAGTGAGTAGTAGAGAGTGAGTAGTAGAGAGTATTAGCGAGTGAGAGGTAGAGAGTGAGTAGTAGAGAGTAGTAGAGAGTGAATAGTAGAGAGTAGTAGAGTATTAGAGAGTGAATAGTAGAGAAAGAGTAGTAGAGAGTGAGTAGTAGAGTAGTAGAGAGTGAGAGGTAGAGAGTAGTAGAGAGTAGTAGTGTGAGTAGTAGGGAGTAGTAGAGAGTGAATAGTAGAGAGTAGTAGAGAGTGAATAGTAGAGAGTAAATAGTAGAGAGTAAATAGTAGAGAGTATTAGAGAGAGGGTATTAGAGAGAGAGAGAAGTATAGAGAGAGTAGTAGAGAGTGAGTAGTAGAGAGTAGTAGAGAGTGAGTAGTAGAGAGTCGTAGAGAGTGAGTAGTAGAGAGTAGTAGAGAGTGAGTAGTAGAGAGTGAGTAGCAGAGAGAGAGTAGTAGAGAGTAGTAGAGAGTGAGAAGTAGAGTAATAGAGAGTAGTCAGTCAGTGTCAGTCAGTGTCAGTCAGTCAGTGTCAGTCAGTCAGCGTCAGTCAGTCAGTCAGTGTCAGTGTCAGTCAGTCAGTGTCAGTCAGTCAGTGTCAGTCAGTCAGTGTCAGTCAGTCAGTCAGTGTCAATCAATCAGTGTCAGTCAGTGTCAGTCAGTCAGTGTCAGTCAGTCAGTGTCAGTCAATCAGTGTCAGTCATTGTCAGTCAGTCAGTTTCAGTCAATCAGAGTCAGTGTCAGTGTCAGTCAGTGTCAGTGTCAGTGTCAGTCAATCAGTGTTAGTCAGTGTCAATCAGTCAGTGTCAGTCAGTCAGTGTCAGTCAGTCAGTGTCTGCTAGAGCAGCTCTGCTGACCTGGTTCTCTGGCTCTAAAGCAGCTCTGCTGACCTTGTTCTCTCCCTCTAAAGCAGCTCTCCTGCCCTGGTTTCTCTGCCTCTACAGCAGGTCTGCTGACCTGGTTCTCTGGCTCTAGAGCAGCTCTGCTGACCTAGTTCTTAGGCTACAGAGCAGCACTGCTGATCTGGTTCTCTGCCTCTACAACAGCTCTGCTGACCTGGTTCTCTGGCTCTAAAGCAGCTCTGCTGACCTGGTTCTATGGCTCTAAAGCAGTTCTGCTGACATGGTTCTCTGGCTCTAGAGCAGCTCTGCTGACCTGGTTCTCTCCCTCTAGAGCAGCTCTGCTGACCTGATTCTCTCCCTCTAAAGCAGCTCTGCTGACCTGGTTTCTCTGGCTCTACTGCAGCTCTGCTGACCTGGTTCTCTGGCTCTAAAGCAGCTCTGCTGACCTGTTTCTCTCCCTCTAAAGCAGCTCTGCTGACCTGGTTTCTCTGGCTCTAGAGCAACTCTACTGACCTGGTTCTCTGGCTCTAAAGCAGCTCCGCTGACCTGGTTCTATGGCTCTAAAACAGCTCTGCTGACCTGGTTCTCTGGCTCTAGAGCAGCTCTGCTGACCTGATTCTCTGGCTCTAAAGGAGTTCTGCTGACCTGGTTCTCTGCCTCTAGAGCACCTCTGCTGACCTGGTTCTATGGCTCTAAAGCAGCTCTGCTGACCTGGTTCTCTCCCTCTAAAGCAGCTCTGCTGACCTGGTTTCTCTGGTTCTACAGCAGATCTGCTGACCTGGCTCTCGGCCTCTAGAGCAGCTCTGCTGACCTGGGTCTCTGGCTCTAGAGCAGCTCTACTGACCTGGGTCTCTGGTTCTAGAGCAGCTCTGCTGACCTGCTTCTTAGGCTCTAGAGCAGCTCTGCTGACCTGGTTCTCTGGCTCTACAACAGCTCTGCTGACCTGGTTCTCTGCATTCACGATGCACGCAACCGACTTTGCGAAAATATATTTAAAAATAATATAAGTTTATTATAAGTACAAATATATTATTTTTATGAATATCTTAGATAATCTCTTGCCCTTATATGTATATTAAAGACACATACATATCATTTTGGAACATCATTTTTTTTTGCGGGAGTCGTGCACCCAGCGCGCCCCAGCACGTATAGGATGACACGCGGGACCCGCAACCGCGCAAACATCTCGTACCGTAATGCGCATGTGTCGATTGCGTGGACGCAGGAATTGCGGACTGGGCGCATACCAATCGCGCACATCACGTAATATTAAATGTATATGATATAACTGAAAAACACGCAGCTGTCGCACACCGTATGCGGATCCTTGACGACTTTTCTAAAATGGTGGCTAGAATGCGCGCACCCACCGTGATGTGTACGCTTTGAGTGCGCAACTCCGAAAAAAAATTACATTTAAAAAAAAAAGAAAATAATATAAATATATTAAAATAAAAACATGAAAACATGAAAATGAATCAATATTTCAGTTTGAATTTAAAAAAAAATTTGTGTGCAATTTTTAGAAAAATATATAATGTTATTTAATGAATAAAAAATGTATAAATAAACAGTTAAAAACCTGTAGAAAATCACTACAAAAAATAGATATAACTAATATCACACTTAAAAATTAGCATTTAGAAATCTTTTGAAATTCACTGAAAAAAAACATAGGTTTCAGAGACGTTATAGTTAGAAATTAGCATTTAAAAAAGCTTTGAAATTCACTGAAAAAACCATAGGTTTCAGAGACGTTATAGTTAGAACTTAGCATTTAAAAAACCTTAGAAATTCACACAAAAAACCATACGTTTCAGGGGTATTGTAGTTAGCTGGCCATTTCACTCATACAAAACCCTAGAAATTCCTCCTTTATAGTTAGTTCTGCTAACTATAACTTGCGCGCCCGCAATGCACTGCTGATGATGTCACATATTGCATCATTCATGACATGGTTAGTGACATCACTGATGACATCACTGATGACATCTCAAATGACATCACTGATGACATCATCCACGTGACAATCTGATACACCTCATCATACACTATGACAATCTGATAACCTTTCATCACTCACTGTAAAATACATTGTACCATATTTGAAACCATTGACACACCAATACCAGTTACTACATACCGACTCACTGATTCCTAAGTCTACACACACAACTACCCATTCAACAACAGAATCACTTATACATGCAGTCACTAATTAATAGAACACTATCAAATGCACTTATACACATATATAGACATTGACACATTAGCAGTCATCTGGGTGGGTTATGCAGTCATCCTACTCACTCATGAAAAAAACTAATCACACTTACACAATTATCCAACAACACCTCATTTATTCAAACACATAGTAACTCATAGTTAATATGTTAAAAAATCACCATTACAATAATACACTCATTCATATAGTTACTCTCACAATCACGGACTCTTACACATACCTATTTATATACACCAACTCTCACATACAATGCCTTTGATTTTTTTACTTTGTTGAAGATGTACAACTAAAACATATATTCGCTCACCAACACACAAATAAATACACTCATTCACTCAAACAACTTTTTCCACATGCACTCTTGAACCTATACACCTAGTCAATCAACCATTCACACATCTATGCATAGAGTTACACACACCATCCAACCACACACAAACTCAGTGTCCCATACAAATACTCACCCAACTAATCAATAACTAATATGCACACTCATGTAGTTAGTGACCGACTGATGCAGCATGTTACCACAACAGAGACAGTGATGCACACATTCACATAGTTTAGTTACTAATCCATGTATTAAGTGAGGCACTTTTAATTACTCACTTAAACAGACAGTCAGACAGCTACTAAATCCTCCATCCAGACACTTATATATCCACTGAATCTTCAATACAGATTGGTATATATATAATACATATTTAAATGGATGATGTCATCAGTGATGTCATCAGTGAAGTCATTTGAGATGTCATCAGTGATGTCACTGACCATGTCATGAATGATGCAATATGTGACATCATCAGCAGTGCATTGCGGGCGCTCGAGTTATAGTTAGCAGAACTAACTATAACAGAGGAATTTCTATGTTTTTGTACGAGTGAAATGGCCAGCTAACTATAATACCCCTGAAACCTATGTGTTTTTCTGTGAATTTCTAAGGTTTTTTAAATGCTAATTTCTAACTATAACGTCTCTGAAACCTATGTTTTTTTCAGTGAAAAAAAAAAAAATATATATATATACATATATAACCTCAAAAACCCACAACCCCCACAATCCATACCCACCCTAAATCCTAAGTTTACCCTTTCCACCCAAAGACCCTAAACCCTAAAATGACCCTTAAAACCCATAAAACCATACCCATCCTGAACCCTAAAATGAGCCTTGCCACTCAAAAACCTAAACCCACCCTTAACCGTAAAATGAACCTTTTCAACATACTATACCCTTAAAAAAAATACCTTTACAATAAATATAAATATATATATATATATTTATAGTTAGGACCACGTTTCCATAGGAAAACCTCAACATTCTATTTTGAATAACTTTGGCGCCGGTCGACGAATCCTTGCGAATTTCTCAAAATAGGTGGGGCGCTACGCTCCGCTCCTACCCTGAAAGTCTCGGGGGGATCCGTCAAGCGGGGGCTGAGATAAAAGGGGGGTCCCAAAACGCGTTTTTCCCATGCATTTTTCCATAGGACCTTTAGAACGAGCTACAGCCCGAACGGCTGAACAGAATTACTCAAAATTTGGCAGAGAGGTAGTCCCTAGGTCAAGGAAGTGCCTTTTGTAGGTTTGGTGTAAATCTGTTCAGTAGATTCTGAGAAAATAGCCTTTAAATCAATATATATATCTGAGCCCGCTTACGGTACGCTTACCGTACGCTTACGGTAAGCGTACGGTGGCGTGCGCGAGCGCGATTCTGATTGGCTCTTAGATCTTAGTAAACATTCGAATCGGCCGAAACCAGGAAGCGGCGGCCGCCATTTTGTGTATTTCACTCTGAAAAAAAAGAGTGAAAACAAGGAAAGGGGGCAATGAGGAGAGTTACAGACCCCCTAACATTTGTAAGGGGGTCAAAGAAGGACAGAAAAGTACAAAAAAAACATTTATTGATTTTAAAAAAAATCACGGGGTACGCGTACGGTAAGCTTACGGTAAGCGTACGGTAGAAAAAAAAAAAAAAAAAAATGAAAATCAGATTTAAGTGTTTAGATATTAGGGGGCTCTATAAAGAGCCTTCATCATTGAAGTGCACACCATCTCCTCTATAAATGTCTTGCATGTCATAACGCAAGTTGTTGTGGTAAATGGCACCCGTACCATAGTCACGGAGGAAAGCAGAAACAGATTTGTTGACGTGCTTTCTTGCTTTGTCATCGCACCGCGTGCCCACCGTGCGTGCACGGCACTAACTGCGTAAAGTGGGCGCGCGGTGCGCGAAGCGCACCGCGTGCTCACTGTGCGCGCACGGTGCGCGCACGGAACGAACTGCGTTAAGTGGGCGCGCACGCCACGAATGGCGTAAAGTAACTTAGCATTTAAAAAACCGTACAAATTCACTGAAAAAACCATAGGTTTCACACACGTTATAGTTAGGAATTAGCATTTAAAAAACCTTGCAAATTCACTGAAAAAACCATAGGTTTCACACATGTTATAGTTAGCGGAAATTTTACTGATAAAAAACCAATGAAATTCCCCCGTTATAGTTAGTGCAGGCAACTATAACTCACGCGACCGCAATCTTCTGCTGATGACATATGTGTCTTTATGAAAAAAAAATATTTGTAATATATGTATAGCTAAAAATGTATGGAAGAAGACATGGGCAAATAAGTGTCTAA
Organism: Triturus cristatus; assembly: GCF_964204655.1. Classification (NCBI taxonomy): domain Eukaryota; kingdom Metazoa; phylum Chordata; class Amphibia; order Caudata; family Salamandridae; genus Triturus; species Triturus cristatus. The sequence goes on along the minus strand of NC_140592.1, from coordinate 502,205,036 downwards.
ATACAGTATTAGCATCAGCAGAGGATTGCGGTCGCGTGAGTTATAGTTGCCTGCACTAACTATAACGGGGGAATTTCATTGGTTTTTTATCAGTAAAATTTCCGCTAACTATAACATGTGTGAAACCTATGGTTTTTTCAGTGAATATATATATATATATATATATATATATATATATATATATATATATATATATATATATATATTCTATACAAAAACATAGGGCCTTATTATGTGTTTGGTGGGCAGTCATCCAGTGCCCGCTGTAGTCCCCCAAACCCGTGAGGTGATCGCCTGAGGGATCAGAAGGGCGGTGTTGCAGCAGTCTGACTGCAGCGGTCTGCAAGGCTCATAGAAGAGCGTATAATGCAGACCGCCGTAGTTAGACCATCGACTGCAGGTTCCTGCACGGTATGGCATACGCGCCACCCTTTTCATGGCGGGAACCTCGGCGTGAAAAGAGCGACGAAAATGCAAATATATATATAATATGCTTGACTCTTCCGGCAGCGGCACCGCCATCATATTACAGCTGGTTGCTGACCGCTGGCCCAGTGGGAGTCTTGATCCCTGCGGTGCCAGTGGCCACATGATGGTCCGACAGCCGCAGTTGTAATACTGCCAACGGTCCCGCAGTGTAGCGGTGGTCAGACCACCACCACACTTCCTTGTCATAAGGCCCTTAGTACTTATCTAATACTTACATTTAAAACGCAAATGCCTTTACCATTCATGCCTTTACAACAACATTTGTTGTAAAATCATGCATGGTAAAGGTATTGTGTGGTACTGGCACTCGCGTTATAACAGCTGCGTTGAAAAGGTAATGCGTGAATATAGACTCATGAAACCAAAATGTCAAGCGAAGCAGTAGTTTGTCACGTACACTCGTGATTTCCTCATTTCTCAAAGCCTTGTGTCATTGCGAGTCCGTACTTTTCTCTCACCATCTTACCCAGAGAGTCATTACCTAGCAAAAGGGCTTGGTCCCGGTTCTGTGGCCTAGAATATCTACCAGCACATATCATCTCCACAATACCATCCACCAGCATATTGTCAGGGTTAGCATACATAGGGAAGTATATATTTACATTCTTTACTCCACACCTAATTGCATTGACAATACATTGGTGGTCGATATTGTGGAGCTGATGCCAGAGCAGGTGAATATTTAAACTTTGACTCAATGGTAGGACATTGAGAGGCTCTGCTTTTGCCTGCGCTCCTACAAAATATCACTACCTTCTCATCACTCACGACTAGACTTCGCACTCAAATAAGTGGGATAATAGGTAAAGGTTGCTGCCAAATGCCCTAAGCATGGACAGCATAGCTCACCATCCAGAACAGACTTCAACCAATTCACTATAATATACAGAGTGTCTTCATACTCAATGACTGACATCATGTGTCTGTCATTCACAGACTGGCCAATGAGCTCATCTTCTTTACCTCTATTCTTCACCTTGCTCCAATTTGAAAAATATATCTGATATAAACAATCAGCACCTCATCATATCCACAAACGTCTGAAGATTGGAACCTCTGTTGATCATCAACTGGTCCATGGTTTCCACTGGCCAACCGGGCAAAGATCTATCAGCAACACAACTCACTTCTTACCTCCAAGAGTAGGGTCACGATGCACATATTACATCCAGAGGGATTATGGTCGCCACAAGGTATGAATGTAAGCCAACTGATCGTAAGCACGTTGCTAGAAACAAGCTCACCTATGGACAGCATCCATGTAGATGACTCACTACTGAGAGTGCTGTGTATGCCATCAAATGCTTTCACTTTTTGGCCACACTCCCGTCTAGTCGTTTGTGCACTATCTGGTCTGGAACTTTTCCATCAAGGTATGCACTATAGGTACACAACAGTAGTAGGAATGCGGCCAAACAAATACAGCATTTTAGTCAGCAACCCAGAGCCACCAAGGGAGGATATGATTAGTGTCTCAAAATCATCTAAGAACCTGGAAACCAACCCGGCTCAAGGGCTGCAGCTTGAAAATGATGTAAATTTTGGGAAAGATAGGTATTTCGATGGGGATGGACAAAATTGTGCCATTGGTAAATCATTTGTCTGAAAAAGGCGTCCTCATTGTCCTTCCTAACATGAAGGAGAGTCATTGTCAGGCAAAATATGTTCCCACTGCTGTTTACAACAGTTTCTAGTGGACATATGGGGACCCTACCTTGCTTCAGAAAGAAGTGAACACATTTTTAAGGGAAAGTCAGGACCTTTCCCAAAATCTGTGTCTAATGCCTGAAATGAACTTTCCCGCTCAGTGAGTCGAATGGCAAACCAGTTCAGGTCACAGCTTAATACATGGTTATTCACTGGAAATGCTATGCTTTTCTATGCCTCCCATTCTGCGTCTAGCTCCAGGACGTCCTGAGGGCAGCTGGACGCTTCATCGTTCGATTTATTGTTATATTTAACTAGGTAGAGCCAGCAACAGAGGGTCTAGTTGAAAAAATAAAACTTGCAGACGTGAGTCTCAATTTCATCAATCTACACAATCTACACAAAAGCTGCATTGAACATCCCTAGATTAAAAACAATTGGTCTGCCAAAAGGCAGCTTTTGCTGTCTCTGAGACCAACTCTCTTGAATAAAATAAATATAAACAGAAAGGGGCTCTGGCTCAGCACCCTTGATTCATTGGTTTGTTTGATTCAGCCTCCTTTATCCATTGTCTAAATAAAGTATAATTCCCATCCATTGTTTAAAGAGAGCATAATTCTCATCCATTGTTTAAAAAAAAGCTTCATTTCCATCCATTGTTTAAAGAAAGCATCACTCCTATCCATTGTTTAAAGAAAGCATCATTCACATCCATTGTTTAAAGAAACCATCATTCCCATCATTTTTTTAGAAAAAGCATCCTTCTCATCCTTTGTTTAAAGAAAGCATCATTCACGTCCATTTTTTAAAGAAAGCATTTCCATTCATTGCTTAAAGAAAGCATGAATCACATTCATTGTTTAAAAAAAGCATTATTCACATCCATTGTTTAAAGAAAGCATAATTTCCATTCATTGCTTAAAGAAAGCATCATTCCCATACATTGTTTAAAGAAAGCATCATTCCCATCCATTGTTTAAAGAAAGCATCATTCACATCCATTATTTAAAGAAAGCATAATTCCCATCCATTGTTTTAAAAAAAGCTTCATTTCCATCCATTGTTTAAAGAAAGCATAATTCCCATCCATTGTTTAAAGAAAGCATCACTCCTATCCTTTGTTTAAAGAAAGCATCATTCACGTCCATTTTTTAAAGAAAGCATTTCCATTCATTGCTTAAAGAAAGCATGAATCCCATTCATTGTTTAAAAAAAGCATTATTCACATCCATTGTTTAAAGAAAGCATAATTTCCATTCATTGCTTAAAGAAAGCATCATTCCCATCCATTGTTTAAAGAAAGCATCATTCCCATCCATTGTTTAAAGAAAGCATCATTCCCATCTATTGTTTAAAGAAAGCATCCTTCATATCTTGGGTCAGCCAGAGAGGTATTTTCTCCTCACAAGCTTCCATATCATCGGTGCATTAAGTGCATTAATGGGCCTTGGGAGTGCAGCGGTTGCAATGCAGAGACTGTGAAAAGCCCATGCGTTGCACTGGAGGCACCAGGCTATGATTTATTTCTACATATGTAGCCGAGCATTGGCTACCCACTGCCTTCTCCTCATTGTGGATAACAGTCAGGAACCATAAGCCGCAGAAGGCGGGGCAAGTGTGTGCCTTAATTCTCACCATCAGCCTAATATGGTCCTCTAAAGGTCGGTAGACTTGAAGTGAAATGATACTCATCAGCCTCTGAGGGCTAGCACGTCAGGCAGCCTGGAAGTCTTGTTTTATTTAAAATGTATTGATTTTAGTTTCTCTGTGTAGAGGAGTGTGGGCGGACCAGGTCATGAGGGCTGGGAGCTGCGGTGCTAAAGCTCGCAAAGTGGTCAAACAGCAGACAGCCCAGTAGAGCCCCGGGCTTCTCTTATGTTCTGTCTCATGAATTTGTGCCTTGTTTCAATGGGACTGGCCAGGCGTCCCTGCCCGGGCTCAGAAAAGTGCGGCGTTAACTTCTATTAATAGCACATTCTTCAAGCGGCCCAGAGGATGTATACAGTGATCCGCTCCGCCTGGCTATCACTCGAGGAAGTAGCAGCAATACTAAAACACCTCACCTGGACCATACCTTTAAACACATACTTAAGAGGGCTGCCTTCACACTTTCATCCTCCTTTCATTCATCTATCCACTAATACTTTCACCTTTCTATCTATTCATATATGCAACAGACAATCCCATCATCCATCCATCCATCACTCCACCACTTCACATTTCCATCCACTCATTCATCCTCCTACCCATCTAAACATCGATCCATTCTTTCACCCTTTCATATATACTTTCACCCTTCTATCTATTTATCTATGCATGTCCACCAATCAAACAATCTATTAAATCAGGCTTTTCACGTATAGGTCCATCCTTTCACCCATCCACCTTTTTACTGGTCATCATCTGTCCGTCCTTCATCTTTGCATCCATTCACCCTTTCATCCTTCAATCTTTTCATGTTTCTATCTGCCCCTTTGCCCTTCCATCTATCCATCCTTTCGCTGTTTCACTCCAACCTTTCACTCTTCCATTCATTCTTTCACCTTATCTTTGACATTTTGATCTTACCTTTCACCTTTTATTTCTTATTTCCTTTCATGGTTCCTTTCTTCTTTTCACCCTTCCTTTCCCCTCCTGATCTGTATTCCTCTTTTTAGCTTCACATCTTTTGTCTCTCATCCTGCTTTTTAGGTCTGGGCTCTAGACGGCGCGCATGCGCTGTCTTGAAGAGACATGCTGTATCTACATTGTGGGTTTCAGCCCGCCCATAGACTTCCTATTTGCTGGCTCCATTATTCGTTCTCCCCAATTGCCCATGCCATGGATGCATCATGCCTCTTCCAGAGTTTAGCCCTCCCCATGAACAGCGACCAACTACTCCTAAACATACGCAGTGGTCATTTTAAGGCATTGATTCCATATTACTTATTTCTTTCTGGCAGTATCACATTGTTGAGAATGAAATGTTATTGATAACATCGTGTAGGATCTAAATTAAAATATATGATTAGCATAGCGTAACTAAAACTAGCTTATGTGATTCAGCCCCGTAATAAGGCCCTTTTCGCATAAATTAAGTTAGTATGACGGAAAGAGCCGAAAACAGAACCGTGGCCATCTTGGCCCTCAACTCTCTCTTCATGAAGGGACTATGATCACGTGGTTTCCCGAGCCCATATTTTCCTTAGTTAGCATGCCCCAGTTTAGAAGACAGGCTGAATTGTATTTACGACCGAGAAGCAAGGTCACATCTGGTAAAAGGGAGTACCAAGCAAAATTCCTTCTGAACCTGGGACGAGAAGGGAGTCACCCAGCCGACCTTCTATTCTTAAAGATAGTAGCTCTTTTTGTATCGCTGAAACTAGATATAGGATGAGCTCATTGGAAGCGCCTGGATGGGCTGGTACTTTTCCACTTGTAAGGCTTTGTATGTTGCGCTGTAATGTATAAAAGTATGAGTTTGACAAGGAGCCAGCAGTCTTCCTCAGCGCACCCCCTGGGTGAGGATCGATGAGGCTCCTCTATGTAGAGTTTTCTGTCTGGCCAATAAACGCTTGAACCTTCTACGTTGCCAACTGCTCATTATTTGACTTGCATTGCGGGGCACTGGTAAGTGTGGCCCTTGAGATGAAAATTTGGATACAACAGTTGGCGACCACGAAGGAACCCCGTGATAGGGTCTGACCTCCCCCGTAATCGGGTGGTAGGTCCGAGGGCGTCTTAGCCGGGTGAGCGGAGAACGAGCTCGAGGGTTCCGATCTGCGTGCTCGAGTGGGATGCCCTCTGCTGCTAGTCACCCTTCACCGGGGTCCTACGGGCTCAACCCAAGAAACGGACCGTGTTGGTCAAGAGGAGTTGGCAGCGAAGAACGGACATTCGTACCAGGGTGCACCCGGTGAGTAGAATTTTGATTTGAAGCACTGACTATAAGCAGTGCCTGTTTGATTGTTTTTGAAACACGCGAAGGTGGAGCGTGTAGTTGTATTCGAAGCACAGGCTCTAGGGCGGTGCATTGATTTTGAGGCAGGCGCTGGAGAGCAGTGCCACTGTACTTCGGTTTGAAGCCCGATTGGTATGACCGGGCAGTGATTTGAATGTACATGTACAATCGATACGATTTGATGGGCCCTTTTCTCTGATGAACCGTGCGCGGAATATAGCCCGATTGCACCTGGGAGACTCACGACCCAAGCTGGGTAGCCGCGAGACATATCCTCGGTGGGGCACAGACCTCCCCGGGACAGGCCTCAGTGGTGAACCAGGAAGGCAGTGAGAGGATCCATGGTGTAGTCAGGGATGTCTATTGTTGGAGATATTACCGATTAGTGTGGAACTGGCTCACTGAGTAGGTGGAAAACGTTGTAACCTCTTGGTTGTGGTTTATGTCATTTATGTTTGTATTGAACTAATCACCATGCCTTGTTTTAGTAAGTTGAATTGTTTCAGCTGTTGCTGTCGGACGGGTGACTCTCGGCTAGCTGAGTGTCAGCCTGCCCCGCCGGAGGGCAGTCCCAGCCACTATATGTATGTGAAGCATGGAATTACCCCTTTATTGTTTTGTACTCTGTGGCATAAATATACTAAAAGTAACGAAGAATTGCAATGGCCAAAGACTGGCTCGTTTGACGAGAAAAAGATTGCTTTCTTGCAGGAACAACTGTTCTCCAGACGCAGCCGCCAAGCTATGTTTGATGCCCTGGGTTCGTGGCTGAAAGAATCCAAGCAGCGTCGGATAAGGGAGGAGAAGCAATCTAGGGCTAAGGCAGGACAGAATGTGACTCAGAAGGCCATAGCTTATGATAGGTCTCGAGCAGAAAAGGGAATAGACTGTATGAACCGTGAATTCCGATTGAAGGTAGATAAGAGCTATGTGACTCGGCCCAATGCTGAAGATGAGATAGAGGACTTATTGGATATACGGCCACCGCCTCCTTATGTGCCGCAACGGCTGTATCCGGAGGTGGCTGGAGTCTCGGCTCCAACCACGGCCGCACCCTTAGGAACCTCGGGAGCCTCAGCCCCTCCGGCTCCCCCCAGTTCCCCTCCTTCGACAGAACTCTCCCGACTGTCTACATCTGTATCGGAGGTGATTACTATGTTACCAGCACTGTTAACTGCTGCAGCAGCTGGGACAACACAGCTGCCACCCGGGTCAATGACTTCCCCTTCTGCCTTGCCCTCCTCCTCCGTGAGTACTACGCCAGTAGCAGCTGTCACCACTCCGACACGTCCGGTTCCTTTGGCTGAGGGTAAAAGGTTGTTTACTCGTTCGGCCTTGGGAACCGAAGAAAAAGACGCTATTGCTGTGCAGGCATCCCAATGGATGCGGCAACCCATTTATTTATTATCAGACATTTGGAGCACCATGAGGGATTACGAGCCGGTAATGCAGCAGCATGCATTAGAACATATGGCAAACCGCCTTATATCATTATGGGAGCAAGCACACACAGAGGGAAGGGCCCCGGCCATATTATACAATATTGTCACACAAGCCCATAAATCCCGCCTTACCCCCGAAGAAGTGTATGGGAATGTGCAGACCCTGGTGGCATATAGAACCCGCCTGCAGTCCACTAATCCTACGGGGCTATCCCAGTACCCTATGCGGGAAGTACACCCCATCTACCATCCCGAAATCACGGAAGTGGTAGACGCCCATGGGGTAGTTACTCGTCCCAGAGTGAAGGCGCGCTTCCAGGAACAATGGGTGTACACTCCCTGGAAACGTAGTGAGGTGTTGTCTCTAAAAAGTCAGTTACCAGATCCCAGGAAGAATCCCACCGCGTATTACAAAGAGCTTACTGAGGCGGCTTCCTCCGCAGTAATGACGTTGGCAGACATCGAGCTATTCTTCGCTTTACTAGTACCGGTGGACATTTGGCGCCAGGTGCACGATCAAGACCATGCAACTGAATTTGGGGGGACCTGGGAACAGCTACGGGGATGGGATAGAGATCGTAAACCAGGGAATAAGCCCCGGGCAGAAATATTGGCCCTTCCTGATAGGATAATAAATTATATGCATTCACTGATCCCTCCCCGAAAAGTGGATTGGGATAAGTTGACGGCCTGCAAGCAGAAGAAGGATGAGAGTGTATCTGATTTCTTTATGAGATTTGAGGGAGTTTTCATTGACTTCAGTGGACAGGACCTAGCCACTGAGGGGGGGGTACGGTTGTTTGTGAATCAATTTGTGACCAATCTGTTGCCAGAGGTGTCGGCTCGATTACAGGCTGCCGAAAGCACCTGGACAACCACCACCCCGTCGACAATATTGAGTATGGCTCAATATTATGAACACCGGGAGAATGAAAGCAAGGACAGGACGGAAAAGAAGTCGAAGGACTTGAAGACTCGAGTATTGTTACAGCAAGTAGAGAGAGGACGGGGAAGAGGGAGAGGGTCACAGAATTTTGCTTCGAGAGGGGCGGGTCCGCCGCAGACGATGGGACGGACAGATTTGGGCATAAATCAATGTGCCTTCTGTAAACAGGAGGGGCATTGGCGAGCCCAGTGTCCGTTATTATATGAACAGAACAGTGCTCCGAGAGGTCGGGGAAGATGACGTTTTTCTGGACAGCGAGGGGGATCTATGAGACCAGAGCATTCGGCGACAGGTGAGATGGGTCAGAACTGTTTTGATCACGGTCAGGGAAAGCAGTATTACAATGATGATTATGTGACAAGCGAAGGATCAGGTTATTCTCAAGCATAGGACAGCCAAAGACAGAGTCAGGGGCAGGTGTCGATTCCAATTGATCAAGCTGGACCTTATGTCCATGCACGATTACTGAACGCATCAGGTAAGTTCCTAGTTGACACAGGGGCCATGAACAGTTCTGTTTCACGTGCCCTAGTCCCGGGGGCAGCTCTGTCTGGCCAGAATAATGTGTCTGTGGGGTTTTCTGGAACTCCGATGGTAAGCCCCATCTCACAACCGCTTCCCCTTACCTTGGGGCCAGTATCAATAGACTCACCTTTCCTTTTGACCCCCCAGTGTGGAGAGAACCTTCTAGGCATGGACATATTGAAAAGACTGCATGCTCACATCTATTGTTCCCCGGAGGGGGTTTATCTGACCATAAAAGACCCTTCTCCCCTCTCCGCTCAATGCTTATCTAGAACAGAATCTCTACCACCAGAACTGGCATGTATTCCGAAAACTCTCTGGGCGACTGGAGACACCGATGTGGGCTATTTGGAAATACCCCCGGTATCCATTACCTTAAAACAGAACGCCCAGTTGCCGAAAATTCCCCAATATAAAATTGCCCCTGCTGGGGAACGAGCTTTAATGGCTATCATTCATGATTTGATTAAGACCGGAGTAGTGGAAGAAACGGCCTCCAACACGTGTAATAGCCCTATTCTTCCGATTCTTAAACGAGCCCCGGTACAACAAACTCCTGATTATGCTGATACCTATCGATTTGTGATTGACCTGCGAGAGATTAACAAGATTGTGGTACCCCAGTATCCTGTGGTACCTGATATCAATTCCATCTTGACGATGATTCCTCCAACTGCGCAATTTTTCTCAGTCATAGATTTGAAGAACGCTTTCTTTAGTATCCCCATACATCCTGATAGCCGCTTTCTTTTCGGCTTCTCATTGGGGGGCCGTAGCTTCAGATTCTGTCGCGCCCCCCAGGGGTTTACAGAAAGCCCCAGTATCTATAGTCAGGCACTGAAAAGGATACTAGACACTCTGAGTCTGCCGCCAGGTAATGTATTACTCCAATATGTTGATGATCTCCTGGTGGCCTCTGATACTGAGGAGGGCTGCCGGACGGCAACAGTGGATTTACTACAGCATCTGGCCAAACATGGTAATAAGGTATCATTGTCAAAGTTCCAATACTGTCGACCGGAGGTGACCTATCTCGGTCATCTCCTGTCGAAGGAGGGAAGGCGATTGACCTCGGAGCGTATTGCATGCATTACTAACATGTCTGTTCCTCGCACGCAACGTGATGTCCGTGCTTTGCTTGGCATAACCTCTTACTGTCACCAGTGGATCCCTAACTACTCCCTCATCACTAAACCTTTCTTGTATCTAATTACCAAAGATGTGCATGAACCCCTACCTTGGACCGATGAGTGTCAAATGGCTTTTCTTTCTCTGAAGGCTGCTTTATGTTCTGCTCCTGTGCTTGGCACCCCAGACTACCGGAAGCCTTTTGTGCTCTACGTGCATGAGGTGGACGGTTGTTCACTTTCAGTGTTAACACAAGACTTTGGAGGTAAGCAAAGACCCTGTGCATATTTTTCAGCGGTTCTGGATAACGTCGCCAGAGCACTTCCCAGTTGCCTGAGAGCCGCGGCTGCTGTAGCGGTGGCGATCAGGCAATCGGAAGGGCTAGTCCTAAATACGGATCTCACAGTGATGGTACCACACGCTGTGGACGTATTGCTAAACAGGACACAGACGCAGCACATAACCAGTGCGCGTCTTACGGGGTACGAATTGACCCTGTTTGCACCTCACATAACAATCAAGAGATGCGTCACTCTGAATCCTGCCACGTTGCTACCCCTTCCCTCAGGAGAAAGTGGCCAGGATGTACATGACTGCATATTTCGGACCGAAGAAGAAACAAAGGGCCGGATAGATCTAACAGACACCCCCTTATCGGAACCCCAAGGGGAATTCTATGTTGACGGCTCATGTTTTAGATTGCCCAACGGTACTACGGTTGCTGCTTATGCAATTACCACCTTGCAGACCGTGGTCGAGACGGCCAAAGTACCATATCTTTCCGCCCAAGCGGCTGAATTCATTGCACTATTAAGAGCGTGTGAGCTGGGTAAGGGTTTGAGGCTGAACGTCTACACCGATAGCCAATACGCTTTCGGTGTAGCCCATAGTTTTGGGAGGTTGTGGGCAGAACGAGGGTTTCTTACATCCCATGGTGAAAAGATAAAGAATGGACAATTGGTCGAACGACTGCTGGCTGCATTACCTTTGCCAGAGGCCCTCGCCATTGTGAAATGTAGTGCCCATAAGGCTGTAACTGATGATGTCGGGAGGGGAAATGCTTTTGCAGATAAGGTTGCTAAGGAAACTGCCCAGTCCGATACCCCTTCCATGTTTGTGGTTAGTCAGTGCAGAAGGATGGTAGAAGCAGACATTTTTCGAAACACTGTAGATAGTGTGAAAGAATTGCAACAGGAGGTCACCCCAGAGGAACTGCAGTATTGGCAGGAGCAGGTGGGACGGTTAGATGAGAATGAGTGTTGGACGGACCTGTCAGAAAAATGCAGATGGCTGCTACCGAATGCATTTGTGAATGCGGTGGTGGCCATGGCACATGGTCCCGCCCACGTCGGGGTCCGAGGCATGTGTGCAATGTTGGACCCTGTGTGGTACAACATCAATATCCAAAAAACGGCCAGGAATTTGGTCCAGCATTGTATGATCTGCCTTCAGCATAACCCGGGGGGTGGTGCTCCTGTTTTGTCAGGTAGTTTTGCCCCACCTACCTTGCCTTTCGAAGTACTCCAAATGGATTATATACAGCTGGAACGGGTTAACAACCTCAAATACGTTCTGGTGGTAGTCTGTACCTTCAGTAAATGGGTGGAGGCGTACCCCACTAGAGAAAACACAGCTATAGCAACTGCGAGAGACCTAATAAAGGAGTTCTTTCCCCGGTATGGGTTACCACGAGTAATCTGGAGTGATAATGGGACACACTTTAATGCCAATTTAGTTCAACGTGTATATAAGGGTTTGTCAATACGGCAGAAGTTCCACGCCGCACGACACCCTCAATCGGCAGGCCTAGTTGAAAAATATAATGGGATCCTGAAGTTAAAACTAGCCAAGCTACAGGACACGACTGGCCTGAAATGGCCTGATCTCCTACCATTGGCCCTGTTGTCTGTGAGAACGACCCCTTATTCTCGGAGTGGGATTTCCCCTTACGAGGTGGTTTTTGGGAGACCTGCCAATGTATGGGGGGTGCCCCGGCCCAAGTCATTTAGGGATATTGAGTATCCTATGTTAGCCGACTACCTCTATGCGTTAACTAAAGATCTCCGTTCTATCCACCAACAGATTTCAGCAGTACTGCAGCCTCTGCCGGAGGGCCCCGGACACAGCATCGAACCCGGTCAGTGGGTCCTAATTCGGAACTATCAGCGGAAGTCCAGCTTGGAACCCCGCTGGACGCGGCCACATCAAGTGCTTCTGGCCACAAGGACGGCGGTAAAGGTCGAAGGGAGACAGCGTTGGATTCATGTTTCCCATCTGTAGCGTGTCCCGCTTCCCTTGCCCGAGGATTGCCAGGGCCAGGAGGGGAACGAACAGCACAGAGATGAGCACGACACCGAAGAGTCACCCTCCCCCGAAGCCCACAGAGAAACGGAAGGGCAGGGAGAGAGGGCCACAAGTTCGGGGTCAGTTGCGGCAGATGAGGCCCTGCCTGGGGATCAAACGCGTGACCAGGAGGGACCCACACCTCGTTACTTATCTGATCCCACTGTGCCCATTTTGTTCATAGATCCTGAAACACTTGGTCACACTCGATATCACCTGCGGCCCCGCAAACGGAGTGAGATCCCCCAGTCCGGCTTACAATAAATGGTGGAGTCTGAGCCACGGGACCTAGGGATCATATAAACACTGGACTGAACTCGTGGAGGGCGTGGAACTCTAAGTAATAGCCCTGTATAGAAATAAGGTAGAGACACTGGTAGTAAAAAGGGGGCCCAGGTAACCTTCCTCTTCGACCAGAGTTGCGTCAAGTGCAGCTCCCACGCGAGAAGTTTTTGCACCCTTGATTTTTTCTTTTTACTGTTTGGAATGCTAAGAGTCTGCCTGTGTGGCTCTAACACGGACACAGGAAAGAAGCACCCTCCGGCAGATTGGACTGCTTGTAATTTTTTCTGTTTCCCCAAGCTTAGAAGTGGACTTTTAGTGAGAATGTATCCCATTGCTCGTTTTGCCCTTGAAGAAGAACGTCCCATAATCCCTCGCCCTAGATACTCATTATGTACCAATGTTTTCCACATGGAGTTTGCGTGCTAAAATTGTGTTTATTTCTATAATAGCCGTGTCATTTCTATTATGTTTAGGATTGTTCATTTATCTAGAATTCCGCCACCCAGTCCATACCCTGGTGTTAACTACCCCCACTCCTTAGGAACACCATTTTCAGACTTTGGCCCCTCACAAAGAAAGGCATCGCCAGACTTATGTACATAATGCCTTTATAGAAATGCTGCATCAAACCCACAGTTCCACGAATGTTACCGATTGCTGGGTATGTGGCCTCCTCCCTTCAGTAATGCATAAACATGATTTGTTTATTTCAATGCCATTGTCACACTTAGGGAGCTGTGAAGCTTGGTTTAGATTGTTGTCTATGATATACGAACATTATACTGTAGATGCACACAGATTCTCAGAGAAAGATTATGACTTAATCTTGGCCTACATAGAGAGGCACCAGGGATTTACTCCCAAGGCAGAAGGTACTGACGGCACTTTAGATCCAACAGCCTGCATGAATGTGTACATGGACCACGAGAATGATACTTGGCTAAGGGATGAGATATTAGATTTTGTGTCCTTCAACTTTACCGAATACTTCAGATATTTCCAGGAACGCAATGTCTCAGAAGACAAAATTATACCAGTCCCTGTATTAAATACGTCATCCTCCTTTTGTATCCAGGGGTCCGGCCATTTGTTCGTAGGATTTAGCAGATGTAATTACACTTATCGATTACGGACTTTTAGTAGTCCGCCAATATTGACTCCCCCGAACATATATTTTGTATGTGGGGAAAATGCTTACACCTGGCTTCCCAGGGGATGGTCGGGCAGGTGTTATCTGTCTTTCCTCTATCCTCCTGTTTACATTGCCCCATCAGATTACCACAAATTCCATTCACTAAATAAAAGAAGTTTGTTATCCACATCCACTGATAATGATGTCACTGATCAAACAGATACCCCGGCCCAACATTTTGTAGACATTATGAAAGGGGTCCTACCTATATGGGGCCGTATCCTAACTAGTAAGGAGATTAGGAGGCTGTCCAGGGTGGTGGAAGGAGTAGTCAATACCACTGCTGGAATATTGACTAATATCACTGTTGAGCTTCAGGCGACCCGGCTTGTGACCCTTCAAAATCGTCTTGTTCTAGATGTCATATTGGCCGATCGCGGAGGAGCATGCCGGGTGATCGGGAGCTCCTGTTGTGTATATATACCTGACTCCGTCCCTTCGGTTCCTTTAGCTATTCAGAAACTCCACCGACTGGCATCAGAAATCCATACGGAGACCGGTACCTGGTCCCTGTCAACTTGTTCTGGGACCTCATGACCACGTGGGGGTGGAAACTATTTATGGTCCTGTTGGGTATCGTGGGTTTCCTTTTCACCTGCTGTATTTGTATCCAGTGTGGCCCTGCCTGTTGTTCTTATTGTGCCACCCAATTTCGTTCTGCCATACCTAAGTCCCCACCTACCCAAGCTTATGTCCAGATGACCCAGAAAGAAATTAATGACCTAATGCAGATAGATGAGGGCATTTTTGAGGAATAGTTATATTTGTTTTTATTTTTATTTTAGCTACACTATGCTAAAAGGGCCGTTCTGTAGGATCTAAATTAAAATATATGATTAGCATAGCGTAACTAAAACTAGCTTATGTGATTCAGCCCCGTAATAAGGCCCTTTTCGCATAAATTAAGTTAGTATGACGGAAAGGGCCGAAAACAGAACCGTGGCCATATTGGCCCTCAACTCTCTCTTCATGAAGGGACTATGATCACGTGGTTTCCCGAGCCCATATTTTCCTTAGTTAGCATGCCCCAGTTTAGAAGACAGGCTGAATTGTATTTACGACCGAGAAGCAAGGTCACATCTGCTAAAAGGGAGTACCAAGCAAAATTCCTTCTGAACCTGGGACGAGAAGGGAGTCACCCAGCCGACCTTCTATTCTTAAAGATAGTAGCTCTTTTTGTATCGCTGAAACTATATATAGGATGAGCTCATTGGAAGCGCCTGGACGGGCTGGTACTTTTCCACTTGTAAGGCTTTGTATGTTGCGCTGTAATGTATAAAAGTATGAGTTTGACAAGGAGCCAGCAGTCTTCCTCGGCGCATTCCCTGGGTGAGGATCGATGAGGCTCCTCTATGTAGAGTTTTCTGTCTGGCCAATAAACGCTTGAACCTTCTACGTTGCTAACTGCTCATTATTTGACTTGCATTGCGGGCCACTGGTAAGTGTGGCCCTTGAGATGAAAATTTGGATACAACAATTGTTATCGCTCAGACTATTGCTTGTTTTTGTTTATTTTTAGG
This sequence comes from Triturus cristatus, assembly GCF_964204655.1. NCBI lineage: Eukaryota > Metazoa > Chordata > Amphibia > Caudata > Salamandridae > Triturus > Triturus cristatus. The sequence continues at coordinate 502,189,579 of NC_140592.1, read as the reverse complement.
CATAAGACTGTACAGGAAGTTATTATTTTTTGTCACCTGCACAGTGCATTGTTCTTCTCGATGATTGCTATTTTTCGAAGTGTGGTCAACTATATTTATTGCCTTGTTGTTGACAGTGCTGTGGTTATTCGTACCATTTTGCGGTTCTGTTGTGAAGCAAGAGCAGCATCCAGGGGTCTCTCCTTTTGTGCATGTGTTTGTGTATCTGCACATAAACCTGCACCTTTAAATCCATGGCCACGCTAGCGCACATTTATTTATACAAGCAGTCAGGCACTGTACAGTTAATACTAAGAAGGCATTCCTGTGTATAAATATAACACTGTCAGCATGTGTATCAGAGCTCTAGCACCCAGCACACACACCGGCACACAATTCACAGGGCACAAAAATGGCACATGTGTGATACCTGACATTAGCGGCAGGAGGTCCACCATTTGTCATTCACTACCAGCCCTGCTCGAAGCTCCCCACCGTGACCAGGCTGAGTCTCAAAGGAGAGGTAAACTTTCTGAGGGTTCGAAGGACTGCACAGCATAGTTTCTCATTGGGAGACATAGGATCCCGCCTAAACTGGGATGCTGCTTTTGGGGGGGTGTTTGGGGCCACATGTCACTCGAGCCACTAACTATTACTTTACACAAACACAGTGCCACATAGAAACGGCTGTGCACACCACAAAACAGGAGCCCAAGTATTCCGACACTAAAATGTTTAAGCAAGCATCTTTTGAAAACACATTTACTTTGCACATGTCAGATACAATGTGTGCCTATTATATAGAAATACACATGCATACCTGTGTCCACAATAACGCATACAGATCTTTCTACACACATGTTCTGGTACATCAATGCGATACACCTCTCTTTATAACCACTTTCTCAAGAACATCTGTATTTCTGTATTTTTGTTTTTGTCTAGGATATGCACAGCTATATTTAAATTTGTATTTGTCTAGGATGCGCACATCTATGTTTCAATATTTAAATGTTTTGTCGAGGATGTACTCTACTTATAGAAATGTACTTGTGTGCGCGAGTTGTTTATTCTAGTACCTATTAGTATATCTCAATGAGCAACTGCAGCGATGACATAGGAGCACATATACAACTGTTTTGTGTTTGAGGCTTATATTCTTCGTAAACCCGTGTACATACATATGGAAGTGTGCTTGGGTGCACTGTATACATGAATACACGTATACACGTGTTACCATGTGTACGGATAAAAGAAAGTCGGGCGCAGAGTTTAAAAAACATTTAAGTACAAAGTGAGGCATCTAAATAATGGTTGGTTTCAGGGGCGGCTCCACTGCTATGGCGGAGGAGCACTGCCCAACTGCTTTCTCGCAGTGGGAAAAGCCAAAACATAAAATGGTAATAACTTTTAATGATTACCATGTTATTTATTTATTTCTTTTGAAGTTTTTATATAGCGCAAACATGACCCTTGCGGGTATCAGAGCACTTTACAAGTAAGGTAGTTAAACAACAGAGACAATCTACAAAGGAAACATTGTATAACAAAGTAATGTCTCATGGTACAGCTGGTTGTTCTAAGAGTCCGAAACAATGTTCAAGTGAATTTCATCATGAGAAGAGATTTAACTTCTTTTATGAAGGAGGCTGTTGAGGGATTAAGTCTGGTTTCTGGGGGTAGTGCATTCCAAATCTTTGATCCCAAATCCAAGACTAAAAAGAAAAATTGGAATTTAACAGCAGGAGAATACAAAGCGCTCAAAGAACTAAGAGAAGACCCCACGATAATCATCAAAGACTCTGATAAAGGTGGTAACATCGCGGTCCAGAACATGAGTGATTATATAGCAGAAGCAAACAGACAATTGGGGAATGAAGACCACTACGAAAAACTTGTGGCTAGCCCAACAGAGACCTGGACCAAAGAATATCATCAGATGTTACTAGGATGGAAAGAGGATGGCCTAATTGACCTCGAGGAATTTCTATACTTGAAAACAGACCACTCCATAACAGCACTGATCTACTTTCTACTGAAAGTACACGAAGCAACCCATAATCCACCGGGTCGACCAATAGTCATTTCTATTGGATCGTTATTAGAATCTACATCCAGATTTGTGGACATTTTCCTAATGAATTATGTGACCTCCTTACCCTCATACCTAAGGGACACTATGGATTTTTAAAATAAAATTCAAAAGATTGATTGGAAAGCTGGCTTACTCATGGCAACAATAGATGTCTTGTCACTTTATACATCGATCCGTCACACTGATGGAATACAAGCTGTCAAAAAATTCCTGCAAACCAGGTCAATAAGTCATCTGGAACACTCCGCAATGTTGATAGAGATGCTGACTGTTAGAAAAGGTAGACGGACCGGGAGGGTCGGCCGGGGTCAGGAGGAGAGGTCTCCGGGGAGAGCCGTCTCCAGCGATCGTACAGACAAGTAACTTCCCCCCCACAGACAGATATCACACACGGATAAGGTTCAGTGATCTTTATCGACACTTATTTACGGTACGGCAAAAGGGTACAAGGAGGTCTGGACTCAGGGGTCCCCTCGATTAGAGTCTCGTAAGGTAGGGAAGGGGGTAGCGGGACAGTCTATTTACCAATCAGGTAATTCGGATGAGATGGTGATGAGCTCACAATCCTCGAGCTTGGTGGTTAGGTGGTATGGGCCGCGGCAGCGCCAGCAGGTCCCGGTGCGGATGGTCGATACAACGGGCCGCGGCAGCGCCAGCAGGTCCCAGGAAGATGAAGGCTGCAGAGGGCCGCGGCAGCGCCAGCAGGTCCCGGGGAGGATGGTCGTTACAACGGGCCGCGGCAGCGCCAGCAGGTCCCAGGAAGATGAAGGTTGCAGAGGGCCGCGGCAGCGCCAGCAGGTCCCGGTGAGGATGGTCGGTACAACGGGCCGCGGCAGCGCCAGCAGGTCCCAGGAAGATGAAGGTTGCAGAAGGCCGCGGCAGCGCCAGCAGGCAGGACGATGGTTCACAAGAGCGGGCTACGGCAGCGCCAGTAGACCGTCAGGGTTGAGTTCACTCGGTGTCTCTCGACTCCAGGATACAACTGCCTTCCTGCTCCGGAGCTGTCTTAGTTATAGGGCTGGTGCCCTTTGATGTCCGGACCCTCGCACTTGGAGGTCGGAGGGTCCGGGATGAAGGTGTCCAGACACCCAGCAGGGGGTGGAGCCAGCGCCTGGGGGCTGCTGGAGGCGATCGGCACCTGGCGGGGGAAGAGCTCTTGACGCTTCGTTCTCCCATTGACCTGCCAAGTGGTCCGCTCACCTCCTGGGTGGATGGTGGTGCCGGGATGTCGGGGCCGGCCAGGCCCGGGGTTAGGGTCGAGGTGAGGCCACGCGGCCGCGTGGTGCAGGGCCCAAGATGGCGGCTTGACCTGGCCGGGGAAGCCGGTGGGGCTGGACCCCGTGATGAGTAGGGGTCCGAGGGCAGAGGGTCCGTCGGGAGACGGAGTACAGGGGCTTGTCACGGGGGTATGCTGGGTGGGCCGGAGCTCGGGCCCTGTCGTGCGGGGGGGGGAGCCAGCCCTCTGTGTGGCCTGTCCAACATGCGTCCCCCCCAGCTGAAGGCGGGGAGAGTCACCCATCTCCTTGGGGACTCTCTTCGTCGAGGCGGAAAAAGCGGGACAGGCCGTCCGCGTTGGCGTGGTCTTGGCCTGGCCGGTGCTCCACAGTGAAGTCCATTCCCTGCAGGGAAATGGCCCAGCGCAAGAGTTTTGGGTTCTCCCCCCGCATCTGCATCAGCCATTGCAGGGGTCGATGGTCGGTTTGTACCCGGAAGTGGGTACCGAAGAGATAGGGCCGGAGCTTTTTGAGGGCCCACACTACTGCAAATGCCTCCCTCTCGATTGTGCTCCAACGCTGTTCTCGGGCCAGGAGACGTCGACTGATGAAGGCCACCGGCTGGTCATGACCTTCGGGGTTCAGCTGAGAGAGGACGGCCCCGATGCCGTGGTCGGAGGCGTCGGTCTGTACTACAAATTCCCGACTGTAATCGGGGGCCTGGAGCACCGGGGCGGTGCACAGGGCGGCCTTCAGCTCTTCGAAGGCCGTTTGACAATCAGGAGTCCAGTGGACCCGCTTCGGTTGATTCTTGGATGTGAGTCCCGTGAGGGGCCCCACGATGCTGCCGTAGTCCTTCACGAACCGCCGGTAGTAGCCGGTGAGCCCTAAGAAGGCTCGGACCTCGGTCTGGGTGACGGGGGGCTGCCAGGACTGGATGGCAGCAATCTTAAGTTGTAGTGGGGCCACCAGCCCGCTTCCCACTTGGTGCCCCAGGTAGGTCACAGACCCTTGGCCAATTTGGCACTTGCCGGCTTTAATGGTGAGGCCGGCCCGCTGGAGGGCTTGGAGGACCTCTTGGAGGTGACGGAGGTGGTCGGACCAGTGGCGGCTGTATACAGCGATATCGTCCAGGTAGGCAGCGCTGAATTCTTCGAGCCCTGCCAAGACCTGGTTCACAAGACGTTGGAATGTGGCGGGGGCATTCTTCATGCCAAAGGGCATGACCTTAAATTGATAGTGGCCATCGGGGGTGGAGAAGGCTGACCGTTCCTGAGCCCTGGGTGTGAGGCCGATCTGCCAGTAGCCCGCCGTCAGGTCGAAGATACTAAGGTAGCGGGCGGCCCCCAGCCGGTCGATCAGCTCGTCTGCGCGGGGGATGGGATGAGCGTCGGTCCGGGTGACAGCGTTCAAGCCCCGGTAGTCGACGCAGAATCTCAGTTCAGGGGCGGTGCCGGGGGCAGCGGCCTTGGGAACTAATACAACCGGACTGGCCCAGGGACTGTCCGAGGGCTCGATGACCCCGATCGTGAGCATCTTGGCCACTTCCTCCTGTATGCAGGTCCGTACCCGATCTGGTACGCGGTAGGCCCGGTGCCGGACAGGGGGACTGTCCCCGGTGTCTACGTCGTGCAAACACCAAGGGGTGACCCCGGGGGTGAGTGAGAACAGGGCAGCGAACTGCAGCAGGAGGTCCCGGCAGTCCTGGCGTTGCTCCGAAGTGAGGGCGTCGGAGAGCCGGACCCCATCCACGGAGCCGTCCTTCTCCTGAGTCTTTAAGAGATCCGGGAGGGGCTCGGAGTCTTCTTCTGTACCACTGTCGGTCGCCATCAGGAGGCTTAGTTCTGAGCGCACAAAGTGTGGTTTGAGCCGGTTGGTGTGGAGGACCCGCAGGGGGTTCCGGGTGGACCCCATGTCGATGAGGTAAGTGACGGGGCTTTTACGCTCGACCACTTTGAAGGGCCCCGTCCACTTGTCTTGCAGGGCACATGGTTCGGTGGGGGACATCACCCATACTTGCTGCCCAGGCTCGAACTCAACGGAGGAGGCATTGTGATCATACCACCTTTTCATGTCCTCCTGACTGGCCTCGAGGTTCGCCTTGGCCATCTCCCTGAAGCGCCGGGTCTGGTTTCGTAGGGCCAGGAGGTATTTGAAGACGTCTGGAGGGGTCGTTAGGGGGGCCAACTCCCAGCCCTCCTTCACGAGGCTGAGGGGCCCTCGCACAGGGTGTCCGTATAGGAGTTCGAAGGGGCTAAAGCCGAGGGACTTCTGGGGTACTTCTCGGTAGGCGAAGAGGAGGCACGGGAGCAGTACATCCCACTGGCGACGGAGAGGCTCTTCCAATCCCCCAATCATCCCTTTGAGAGTGCGGTTGAACCGCTCCACTAGTCCGTTTCCTTGGGGGTGATAGGGGGTCGTGAATCTGTATGTGACCCCGCATTGTTGCCAGAGGGACTTCATGTACTTCGATATGAAGTTCGTACCTCGGTCGCTGACGACTTCTCGGGGGAAGCCTACCCGGGAGAAGATCCCCATCAGGGCCCGGCCAACCACTGGAGCGGTCACGGTCCGTAGGGGCACCGCCTCGGGATAGCGGGTGGCATGGTCCACTAGTACCAAGATGAACCTGTGTCCTTGTGCCGTGCGAGGGTCCAGCGGCCCCACAATGTCTATCCCCACCCTCTCGAACGGGGTGGTGACCACCGGGAAGGGTTGTAGAGGAGCCTTAAGCTTCCGGCCACTCTTCCCGCTTGCTTGGCATGTGGGGCACGATCGGCAGTGGTTCAGGACGTCATTCCTCATTTTTGGCCAGAAAAAGTGGGTCACCAGTCGACTGTACGTTTTATCTTGGCCCAGGTGCCCAGCCAGGGGGACATCGTGGGCTAGGTTGAGTAGAAAGTCTCGGAAGCGGAGCGGTACCACCAGAACTCGACTGGCCCCCAGCTCGGCGATTCTTTGCTCGCTGTAGAGCAGGTCGTTATCCCAGTAGACCCAGTGGGTTCCGGTGGTGTCCCCGGCGGCTTGGGTGCTGGCTTGTTGGCGAAGCCCCTCGAGGGAGGGACAGGTCTTTTGCTCCTGGCGGAACTGTTCTTGGGTGGGCCCCCCTTCTTGCCGCCACTGAGCCAGATCCGGAAGGTCCTGGGGTTGCGCGTTTTCTTCGGGGGCCGGGTCTGGGAGGTCGGCCTCGCCGTTGTCCTCTACGGGGGCAACCGGGGGCGGAGGTGCCGGCCATTCGGTTTCTTCTGATCGGGGGGCGGCCCGGCCGGCCATGGATCGGGTGGTTATGCAGGCCCAGTCCGGGAGGCCCAGCATCCCCAAGTGCTCTCTTCTCTCGACGGTGGCCCACGGGGAACTCTCGAGGTCATTCCCCAGGAGGCAGTCCACGGGGGCATCGTCCCGGACCGTCACTTTCAGTAGGCCGGAGACCCCTCCCCATTCAAACGGGACGCAGGCCATCTTGCACATGCTTTCAGAGTTATCTGCCGAGCGGACGGGGCAGAGAATGTTCGGCAAGATCTGCTCGGGCTTCACCAGGTGACAGCGGACGGCCGTCACGCTGGCGCCGGTGTCGCGCAAGGCCTCAGCTCTCTGTCCATTAATGGTCACCCACTGACCGTATTTCCTGGTGTTGGCGGGTAGGGGAGCCCGCGGAACCATGTCTCTTCCCCCTAAGCATGCCAGGACCATGGCGGCCGGTTCCCACCCTTGCTGGTCCGGCTCACACTCCTCACCCTCCAACGACTGCTCCTCCCCCAGGGCAGCGGCAGCTACCTGGCGGGGTTTGGGCGTTTGGTTCAGCGGGCAGTTCGGATCGTTGGCGTAGTGGCCTAGTCGCTGGCATCTGTGGCACGTGACGTTGGCTCGGTACCCAGGCCGCAACGGGGGGTTGCCCCGGCCGGTCGGCGGCGGGGTGCTGGCCACGGTTGTTGCTGGCAAGGCGTCTCTCCCCCGCCCCTGGCCTCCTCCTCCTCCCCGAGGACGGTGCTGGCCTTGGTTGCTTCTGTTCTGGTCGTGTGGCCCTTTCCGGCCCACTCGGGTGCTCTCCCACCGGTCAGCTTCGGCGGCGAGCTGCCGGGGGTCAGTCAGCTTACTGTCGAGTAGATGCTGCCGGAGCTCGACGAAGCAGTTGTTTGACAGGTGTTCCCATACCATGAGGTTGAAGAGCTGTTCGTAGGTGGTGACCTGACTTCCCTTGATCCAACCCTCGAAGGCCCGGCTGAAATAGTTCACGTATTCCACCCAAGTGGTACCTGGGATCCGGGTGCAATCCCTGAACCTCTGGCGGTACATCTCGGGCGTGAGGCCGTAGCGGGTGAGGAGGGCAGCCTTCATGTGGTCGTAGGACGACATTTGGTGATCGGGGAGCTGCAGCAGGGCATCGCGACCCTCGTTGATAAATCTCCCCCAAAGTCCGGCTCCCCAATCACTCCGGTCGATCCGGTGGGAGGTCATTGCGAACTCATAGGCCTTAAACCATTGTTGTATGTCGTCTTCTCGGACATACTCGCGGACCACATCCTTGGGGATGTGAACTTTTTTCTCAGTTGGTCCCGGGGTGTGTGGTCTTTCAGGCACCCCCAAGTCCTTATGCTGTTTGCGCAGTTCTATCTCTGCCAATTGGCGCTCGTGCTCGAGCGTTATCTTTTTCTCTTCCAGCTCTCTCTGTCTCTGTTTTTCTTCTCGCTCCTCTCGAATCCGCATCTGCTCGAGGTTGAGTTTCTGTTCAGCTAACTTGAGCTCCCCATCCATCTTGAGTCGTGCCATCTCTAATTCGTGCAGTCTGACTCTGTCTCTTTCTCGTATCTCCTCCGGTGATAGGCCCGTTCCCCGTTCCTCGGGAGTCGTGGCGTTCCCCTCTGGTGTGACGCTGTTTTGGTCGGAGGGTCTTGCGACCCCCGTTTCTGTCCACGACTCAAGGGCGTGCTTTAGGTCATCCTTGGTACTCAGGCCAGTGGTAGCAATGCCAAGTTCTATGCAAAATTGTCTCAGTTCGCGGTGGTTGTACTCCTCTAGTTTCTCCATTTGGAACTTCTCGGTGGAGCTGCTATCTTTGGTCGACATCGTGCTTTGTCGTGGGGTGAGCTACTCTCTGTACGATTACGCGTTGATTCGGATCGCGCCGCTGGCCACCAATGTTAGAAAAGGTAGACGGACCGGGAGGGTCGGCCGGGGTCAGGAGGAGAGGTCTCCGGGGAGAGCCGTCTCCAGCGATCGTACAGACAAGTAACTTCCCCCCCACAGACAGATATCACACACGGATAAGGTTCAGTGATCTTTATCGACACTTATTTACGGTACGGCAAAAGGGTACAAGGAGGTCTGGACTCAGGGGTCCCCTCGATTAGAGTCTCGTAAGGTAGGGAAGGGGGTAGCGGGACAGTCTATTTACCAATCAGGTAATTCGGATGAGATGGTGATGAGCTCACAATCCTCGAGCTTGGTGGTTAGGTGGTATGGGCCGCGGCAGCGCCAGCAGGTCCCGGTGCGGATGGTCGATACAACGGGCCGCGGCAGCGCCAGCAGGTCCCAGGAAGATGAAGGCTGCAGAGGGCCGCGGCAGCGCCAGCAGGTCCCGGGGAGGATGGTCGTTACAACGGGCCGCGGCAGCGCCAGCAGGTCCCAGGAAGATGAAGGTTGCAGAGGGCCGCGGCAGCGCCAGCAGGTCCCGGTGAGGATGGTCGGTACAACGGGCCGCGGCAGCGCCAGCAGGTCCCAGGAAGATGAAGGTTGCAGAAGGCCGCGGCAGCGCCAGCAGGCAGGACGATGGTTCACAAGAGCGGGCTACGGCAGCGCCAGTAGACCGTCAGGGTTGAGTTCACTCGGTGTCTCTCGACTCCAGGATACAACTGCCTTCCTGCTCCGGAGCTGTCTTAGTTATAGGGCTGGTGCCCTTTGATGTCCGGACCCTCGCACTTGGAGGTCGGAGGGTCCGGGATGAAGGTGTCCAGACACCCAGCAGGGGGTGGAGCCAGCGCCTGGGGGCTGCTGGAGGCGATCGGCACCTGGCGGGGGAAGAGCTCTTGACGCTTCGTTCTCCCATTGACCTGCCAAGTGGTCCGCTCACCTCCTGGGTGGATGGTGGTGCCGGGATGTCGGGGCCGGCCAGGCCCGGGGTTAGGGTCGAGGTGAGGCCACGCGGCCGCGTGGTGCAGGGCCCAAGATGGCGGCTTGACCTGGCCGGGGAAGCCGGTGGGGCTGGACCCCGTGATGAGTAGGGGTCCGAGGGCAGAGGGTCCGTCGGGAGACGGAGTACAGGGGCTTGTCACGGGGGTATGCTGGGTGGGCCGGAGCTCGGGCCCTGTCGTGCGGGGGGGGGAGCCAGCCCTCTGTGTGGCCTGTCCAACACTGACCTACTGATTACACCACAACATCTTCCTCTTCAAAGGCGACCTGTACAGGCAGAGACAGGGTTCAGCGATGGGGACATCATTTGCTGCCACATATGCTAACCTGTTGATGGCAGTGTGGGATACTGAGACTCTGGAAAAACAAAAAGACTCATAAATAAAGACTTGATGTTGATTTATAGACGATCTCTTTATCGTATGGGAAGGGGATCGTGCCGATTTACAGAATTTCATTGACTCTCTCAACGAGAATGAATACAATCTAACTTTCACGTCGACAATCAGTGAATCAAACATCATTTTCCTAGACGTTGAAGTTTTTATCAGAGAACATGGGAATGCACCAAAATGCATAGAAAACCCACCTCATGCAACAGCATCTTGCATGCAAATAGTGGGCACCCTCAAAATCTAAGATGGAGCATACCCTATGGCAAGATGCTCCGAGCAAAGAGGAATTGTTCTGAAATCTCTGCTTTAGATTGTGAAATCAATTAAATGAGTTGTCATTTCATGGAGAGGGGCTACCTGTTGGAAGTCATTGAGCATGCAAAGTCCAGAGTCAAACTAAAGCCAAAAACTGATCTCCTAACACCGTCAAAAAGAAGACAGCAAGAGGACGAAGGTCAGGAAGAATCAACTTCACGACTGATCATGGATTTTAACAATCAAAGCGGAGAAATAAAATATATCCTTAGCAGGAATTGGGAGATTTTAATGCTGGATGAAACATTAAGAAAAACCTTGACGCCATATCCGAGCATTACCTATCGAGAAACAGCTTCACCAGCAGACATCTTGACACAGAGCAATTTAGAGATACGAGAACCAAAAATAATCTAATGGCTCAAAACACCACGGTTCTGGAAATGTGCTAAATGTCATGCTTGTAAGCATGGTTTAAATGCCATGACCTACTAACTTCAGAATGGGAGAACAGAAAGTATCCTTGACCACATCACGTGCAAATCAAATATGTGGTCTGCAGATTAACCTGTCCGAGTAAAAAATACTATGTAGGAAGCACAATCAACAAATTAAAACTACGAATCCTACAGCACCTACATGCCATAAAGAACAAGGATTTCAGTTATCTCATAGCAAAACACTTTCATGAATACCATTCTAGTGACTGTAAACAACTGAAATACTCTGGGATAAAAATTGTGAAACCTAGAGAAAGAGGCGGGGACAGAACTCTGAAGTTACGTAGAATAGAATCCCGACAATTCGCACTGAATATCCATATGGACGCAATCAGGATGCAGAACTACATGTCCATTTGTAAATACTGAACAATCTATAGGACTAATGGCTGAGCTGAATTATTATCTTGCCCTACATCCCATGTATATACTTTCTTATATTTTGTTATTTTCTTTACGAACTCCTGGTCACTGTATATAGAACTTTGCACAACTTCAAATACAACCTTCACTCAAATGCTCTTAAAATTGTATAATATAAATAGACCAGAGCCAACTTAACCACTCCAGGAATAAGATCAGGAGGGTAAATGAACTCTATCCTGGTTTTTCTAATTCTCCCCATGTGAACAACTGGTGGATTCATGAATATTAGATCTCTATTGAAGGGTCACCTGAATGATGTTTTAAATTAATCTTGGTTTATGAATTGTACTTCACAGTTTTACTTTGATGAATTGCAAACATAGAAAAACAATAATGAAGTTCAAAAAGAATGCTGATCTTAACTTGTACTTTACATTTTATAGATCGTAACCTGGCAACATTTGTAATCATATAAATTAGTGAAACATGATTTATAGTGGACCCTTCATGAAGGTTATGTGCTTATAACTGACCATGACTTCTGGAAGGTACTTAACAAACATGGGGACATAGACTTAAAGAATGACGGAACAATATGTATCCATCCACCTAGGGGTTTTCCTTTCTCCCCCCCTTTTTTTAACCCCTTCAGTGCCCCGCCCTTTCTCCCTCCTGTGCCGGGCGTTATATTAGCGGGCGGGGTTCATGACGAGATAGTCTCGCCATGGGCACAGCGCAACCGTGCTCCATGACGAGACTATCTCGTCATGGGCATAGAAGAGGTTAAAATCATATGAAATGTTGGCTCTGTGTTTTAAATGTATAATTTGAGAAAAATCATTTTCTCCTGCACTCGCATCTTTCTCTTGACACAAAACTGTACTTTACAAGTGATGTCAAAATGGCGATTGAATTGATCTGTGTTTGTTAAAGAGGGATAGCAGTCTAGTCGTTAACAAATAGTAAACACAAACAACGGGTTAAGCACTTTATAAATACTATCTAGACGTGAGGGACTCTATGGTCCAGTAGAAGGCTAGTGGTAGCCAAAACGCGTAGACCGTCCCAATTTTTGCTCATTTTGCACAATGGTGTGGAAATAAATCACGTTTTAAGTCAGCACCTTTGCTGTGGTGCCGTGCCTTTCGCCGTGTGAGAAACTCCCCACGGGAGGTGAAGGAATTCCAGGATAATATGTATATATAGATATATATATACATATATATACATATATATGTGTGTGTGTGTGTGTGTATGTGTATGTATCCAGATACACCGCGTGACCACCATGCGTGCACGGCACTAACTGCGTAAAGTGGGCGCGCGGTGCGCGAAGCGCACCGCGTGTTCACTGTGCACGCACGGTGCACGAAGCGCACCGTGCGCGCACGGAACGAACTGCGTTAACTGGGCGCGCACGCCACGAATGGCGTAAAGTAACTTAGCATTTAAAAAACCGTACAAATTCACTGAAAAAACCATAGGTTTCACACACGTTATAGTTAGGAATTAGCATTTAAAAAACCTTGCAAATTCACTGAAAAAACCATAGGTTTCACACATGTTATAGTTAGCTGTACATTTCACTCGTAAAAAACCAATGAAATTCCCCCGTTATAGTTAGTGCAGGCAACTATAACTCACGCGACCGCAATCTTCTGCTGATGACATATGTGTCTTTATGAAAAAAAAATATTTGTAATATATGTATAGCTAAAATTTAATGGAAGAAGACATGGGCAAATAAGTGTCTAAATACAGTATTAGCATCAGCAGAGGATTGCGGTCGCGTGAGTTATAGTTGCCTGCACTAACTATAACGGGGGAATTTCATTGGTTATTTACGAGTGAAATGTACAGCTAACTATAACATGTGTGAAACCTATGGTTTTTTCAGTGAATATATATATATATATATATATATATATATATATATATATATATATATATATATATATATTACCTACTGGCGGTCGCCAGTAGGTAGTTATAGTTAGGACCCCTTTTCCATAGGAAATCCGCAACATTCTATTTTGAATAACTTTGGCGCCGGTCGATGAATCCTCGCGAATTTCTCAAAATAGGTGGGGCGCTACGCTCCGCTCCTACCCTGAAAGTCTCGGGGGGATTCGTCAAGCGGGGGCTGAGATAAAAGGGGGGTCCCAAAACGCGTTTTTCCCATGCATTTTTCCATAGGACCTTTAGACAGGGCTACAGCCCGAACGGCTGAACAGAATTACTAGAAATTTGGTAGAGAGGTAGTCCCTAGGTCAAGGAAGTGCCTTTTGTAGGTTTGGTGTAAATCTGTTCAGTAGATTCTGAGAAAATAGCCTTTAAATCAATATATATATCTGAGCCAGCTTACGGTACGCGTACCGTAAGCTTACCGTACGCGTACGGTGGCGTGCGCGAGCGCGATTCTGATTGGCTGTTAGATCTTAGTAAACATTCGAATCGGCCGAAACCAGGAAGCGGCGGCCGCCATTTTGTGTGTTTCACTCAGAAAAAAAAAGAGTGAAAACAAGAAAAGGGGGCAAGGAGGAGAGTTACAGACCCCCTTACATTTGTGAGGGGGTCAAAGAAGGACTGTAAAGTACAAAGAAAACATTTATTGTTTTTTAAAAAAATCACGGGGTACACGTACGGTAAGCTTACGGTAAGCGTACGGAAGAAAAAATAAATTAAAAAAGAAATGAAATGCAGATTTAAGAGTTTAGATATTAGGGAGCTCTAAAAGAGCCGTTGTATTTATGAAGTCATTTTTTTAGTGGTACCTACAAGTAAGTACCGATGCAGAGTCTAAGGTTCAAGAGGAAGACTCTGTTCCCTTCATCATTGAAGTGCACACCATCTCCTCTATAAATGTCTTGCATGTCATAAGGCAAGTTGTTGTGGTAAATGGCACCCATACCATAGTCACGGAGGAAAGCAGAAACAGATTTGTTGACGTGCTTTCTTGCTTTGTCAATCTGCGGACAGAAATGATTGGACCAGTTCCATTTTTGCCTTTGGCATATGTTGGAAAACACAAAGACAGTTTTAGGGAAAAGTGAAAACAGTTGTGCAAAGGTGTCCTTCATAAGCATTTCCAGACCTACCCCAGTCAAAGTGCCTAGGTCATTGCCACCACAGTGCACTATTATGAGGTCAGGGTGTTGGATTTGCATGAAGGATTTCACCAATGGCATCAATTGGTGCCACTTTAACCCTCTCTGACCAATCCATTTAATGTCTACATTTGGCAAAGCAAGGTCTCTCACCATACCTGTTTTCTCTGCAAACTTTTCACTCCAGAAGACATAGCTGTGCCCTACAATCCACACTGTGAACATCTTCAAAGGAGAACTGGATGCACTCAGGAGGTGTCTTTCAGTAGAATGGCAATATGAAAAGAAAGACAGTTTGGAAATGGAGGCATACATATTTTTTTCAAAACAAAAAGAACTGATTGGCTGTTTCATACCATTCTAGAATAAAAACTAGGCTGTATGTGTAAATTAATAGAAGCATGTTTTGTATTGGTACAAAAAAATGTGTTACCAAAGAACAGTACTATGGATTTGCTGTTAGGTTTGAAAAGTCAAGCACTCTTGCTCTGTGGAATTGAAACATTGTGTGGCGAACTTCTGACCTAACTCCACACAGCAGTGTTCCATGAGCTGTTGCTATGGTAGCAGGCAGAAGTCAAGTTGGGGGAAGGGTACTAGGCAGAAGTCAAGTTGGGGGCAGGGTACTTTTGGAAAAGGGTTGGTTTTTAACCAATAGAAATGTGTGATTACATTTGAAAAAAGGGGGAAGCACTGAGATTTGAAACTTACATGTATATGTGTGGAAAAATAGAGGGAAAGTTTGCCATTATCTGGTTCTGCTGAGAGGAGAGAGGTGTACAGCTCTGAGATCCTGGCTCTGCTAATCTGCTGTTTGAGTGCCACATTTCTTTCACAACTAACTAATTTTAAAGGTGAGGTTAGAGTTTGAGAGGAGATGTATATGGTAAATTAAGAAATGAATAATAGAAATGGAAATCCTTTTGTTGAAGTTGCGTTTATCATTTTCTGTTTTGGGAGAAATTTAAATGTGAGGAACATGTAAAATAATATGGACTATGTTTTCA
This sequence comes from Triturus cristatus, assembly GCF_964204655.1. Lineage (NCBI taxonomy): Eukaryota > Metazoa > Chordata > Amphibia > Caudata > Salamandridae > Triturus > Triturus cristatus. Next base: position 502,174,535 of record NC_140592.1, on the reverse strand, counting down.
CGATAAATTAAGGTGTACTGGAAAAAAAAAGAATAGTTTAAGGGTTTGAGGTTGGACTCAGTAATGCAAATACATTCAGCATCACTAAGGCTGGTTGCCCTTGCTGGAATGTAGGCAGCCACCCAGGTTACACATGGTGGTGGTCTGAAAAAGCAGTTTGGACATGTGCATTTAAAAAAATCAAAAAAGTGCATTCATAATGTGTCAGTCTGTAAAAGTGATTTTCACTTGCCAAAAAAAAAGAGCAGTAAGTGTGCTTTCAAATTGGCAAAGAAATTTCGTTTTGGGACTAATGTGAAAACATGACTCTGTGTGGAAATAGGAATTACAGGCAGAGATTTATTGCGTTTTTCTCTGGTGATTTCACAGTTGCATTAGTAGGAAAAAGGGCGAGCGATTTTTTGGGGGAAGAAGCAGACTCTTAGCACACACCCAGCTGCTTGCCATGTATAATCATGCACAGTATTTACAAGCGAGTGGGGTTTTCAGGTTTCAGTCTGTAATGCAAATACATTCAGCATCACTAAGGCTGGTTGCCCTTGCTGGAATGTAGGCAGCCACCCAGGTTACACATGGTGGTGGTTTGAAAAAGCAGTTTGGACATGGGCTTTTTAAAAAAACTGAAAAGTGGTTTCATAATGTGTCAGTCTGTAAAAGTGATTTTAACTTGCCAAAAAAAAAGAGCAGTAAGTGTGCATTCAAATTGGCAAAGAAATTTCGTTTTGGGACTAATGTGAAAACATGACTCTGTGTGGAAATAGGAATTACAGGCAGAGATTTATTGCGTTTTGCTCTGGTGATTTCACAGTTGCATTAGTAGGAAAAAGGGGGAGCGATTTTTTGGTGCAGAAGCAGACTCTTAGCACACACCCAGCTGCTTGCCATGTATAATCATGCACAGTATTTACAAGCGAGTGGGGTTTTCAGGTTTCAGTCTGTAATGCAAATACATTCAGCATCACTAAGGCTGGTTGCCCTTGCTGGAATGTAGGCAGCCACCCAGGTTACACATGGTGGTGGTCTGAAAAAGCAGTTTGGACATGTGCATTTAAAAAAATCAAAAAAGTGGATTCATAATGTGTCAGTCTGTAAAAGTGATTTTCACTTGCCAAAAAAAAGAGCAGTAAGTGTGCTTTCAAATTGGCAAAGAAATTTCGTTTTGGGACTAATGTGAAAACATGACTCTGTGTGGAAATAGGAATTACAGGCAGAGATTTATTGCGTTTTTCTCTGGTGATTTCACAGTTGCATTAGTAGGAAAAAGGGGGAGTGATTTTTTGGGGGAAGAAGCAGACTCTTAGCACACACCCAGCTGCTTGCCATGTATAATCATGCACAGTATTTACAAGCGAGTGGGGTTTTCAGGTTTCAGTCTGTAATGCAAATACATTCAGCATCACTAAGGCTGGTTGCCCTTGCTGGAATGTAGGCAGCCACCCAGGTTACACATGGTGGTGGTCTGAAAAAGCAGTTTGGACATGGGCTTTTTAAAAAAACTGAAAAGTGGTTTCATAATGTGTCAGTCTGTAAAAGTGGTTTTAACTTGCCAAAAAAAAAGAGCAGTAAGTGTGCTTTCAAATTGGCAAAGAAATTTCGTTTTGGGACTAATGTGAAAACATGACTCTGTGTGGAAGTAGGAATTACAGGCAGAGATTTATTGCGTTTTTCTCTGGTGATTTCACAGTTGCATTAGTAGGAAAAAGGGGGAGCGATTTTTTGGGGGAAGAAGCAGACTCTTAGCACACACCCAGCTGCTTGCCATGTATAATCATGCACAGTATTTACAAGCGAGTGGGGTTTTCAGGTTTCAGTCTGTAATGCAAATACATTCAGCATCACTAAGGCTGGTTGCCCTTGCTGGAATGTAGGCAGCCACCCAGGTTACACATGGTGGTGGTATGAAAAAGCAGTTTGGACATGGGCTTTTTAAAAAAACTGAAAAGTGGTTTCATAATGTGTCAGTCTGTAAAAGTGATTTTAACTTGCCAAAAAAAAAGAGCAGTAAGTGTGCATTCAAATTGGCAAAGAAATTTCGTTTTGGGACTAATCTGAAAACATGACTGTGTGGAAATAGGAATTACAGGCAGAGATTTATTGCGTTTTGCTCTGGTGATTTCACAGTTGCATTAGTAGGAAAAAGGGGGAGCGATTTTTTGGTGCAGAAGCAGACTCTTAGCACACACCCAGCTGCTTGTCATGTATAATCATGCACAGTATTTACAAGCGAGTGGGGTTTTCAGGTTTCAGTCTGTAATGCAAATACATTCAGCATCAGTAAGGCTGGTTGCCCTTGCTGGAATGTAGGCAGCCACCCAGGTTACACATGGTGGTGGTCTGAAAAAGCAGTTTGGACATGGGCTTTTTAAAAAAACTGAAAAGTGGTTTCATAATGTGTCAGTCTGTAAAAGTGATTTTAACTTGCCAAAAAAAAAGAGCAGTAAGTGTGCATTCAAATTGGCAAAGAAATTTCGTTTTGGGACTAATGTGAAAACATGACTCTGTGTGGAAATAGGAATTACAGGCAGAGATTTAATGTGTTTTGCTCTGGTGATTTCACAGTTGGATTAGTAGGAAAAAGGGGGAGCGATTTTTTGGTGCAGAAGCAGACTCTTAGCACACACCCAGCTGCTTGCCATGTATAATCATGCACAGTATTTACAAGCGAGTGGGGTTTTCAGGTTTCAGTCTGTAATGCAAATACATTCAGCATCACTAAGGCTGGTTGCCCTTGCTGGAATGTAGGCAGCCACCCAGGTTACACATGGTGGTGGTCTGAAAAAGCAGTTTGGACGTGCATTTAAAAAAATCAAAAAAGTGGATTCATAATGTGTCAGTCTGTAAAAGTGATTTTCACTTGCCAAAAAAAAAGAGCAGTAAGTGTGCTTTCAAATTGGCAAATAAATTTCGTTTTGGGACTAATGTGAAAACATGACTCTGTGTGGAAATAGGAATTACAGGCAGAGATTTATTGCGTACTGCTCTGGTGATTTCACAGTTGCATTAGTAGGAAAAAGGGGGAGCGATTTTTGGGGGGAAGAAGCAGACTCTTAGCACACACCCAGCTGCTTGCCATGTATAATCATGCACAGTATTTACAAGCGAGTGGGGTTTTCAGGTTTCAGTCTGTAATGCAAATACATTCAGCATCACTAAGGCTGGTTGCCCTTGCTGGAATGTAGGCAGCCACCCAGGTTACACATGGTGGTGGTCTGAAAAAGCAGTTTGGACATGTGCTTTTTAAAAAATTAAAAAAGTGGATTCATAATGTGTCAGTCTGTAAAAGTGATTTTCACTTGCCAAAAAAAAAAGAGCAGTAAGTGTGCATTTAAATTGGCAAAGAAATTTTGTTTTGGGACTAATGTGAAAACATGACTCTGTGTGCAAATAGGAATTACAGGCAGAGATTTATTGCGTTTTGCTCTGGTGATTTCACAGTTGCATTAGTAGGAAAAAGGGGGAGCGATTTTTTGGTGCAGAAGCAGACTCTTAGCACACACCCAGCTGCTTGCCATGTATAATCATGCACAGTATTTACAAGCGAGTGGGGTTTTCAGGTTTCAGTCTGTAATGCAAATACATTCAGCATCACTAAGGCTGGTTGCCCTTGAAGGAGTGTAGGCAGTCACTGAGGATACACATGGTGGTGGTCTGAAAAAGCAGTCTGGTCATGGGCTTTTTAAAAAAACTGAAAAGTGGTTTCATAATGTGTTAGTCTGTAAAAGTGATTTTAACTTGCGAAAAAAAAAGAGCAGTAAGTGTGCATTCAAATTGGCAAAGAAATTTCGTTTTGGGACTAATGTGAAAACATGACTCTGTGTGGAAATAGGAATTACAGGCAGAGATTTATTGCGTTTTGCTCTGGTGATTTCACAGTTGCATTAGTAGGAAAAAGGGGGAGCGATTTTTTGGGGGAAGAAGCAGACTCTTAGCACACACCCAGCTCCTTTCCATGTATAATCATGCACAGTATTTAGAAGCAAGTGGGGTTTTCAGGTTTCAGTCTGTAATGCAAATACATTCAGCATCACTAAGGCTGGTTGCCCTTGCTGGAGTGTAGGTAGTCACCGAGGATACACATGGTGGTGGTCTGAAAAAGCAGTCTGGACATGGGCTTTTTAAAAAAACTGAAAAGTGGTTTCATAATGTGTCAGTCTGTAAAAGTGATTTTCACTTGCCAAAAAAAAAGAGTAGTAAGTGTGCATTCAAATTGGCAAAGAAATTTCGTTTTGGGACTAATGTGAAAACATGAATCTGTGTGCAAATAGGAATTACAGGCAGAGATTTATTGCGTTTTGCTCTGGTGATTTCACAGTTGCATTAGTAGGAAAAAGGGGGAGCGATTTTTTTGGTGCAGAAGCAGACTCTTAGCAGACACCCAGCTCCTTTCCATGTATAATCATGCACAGTATTTAGAAGCGAGTGGGGTTTTGAGGTTTCAGTCTGTAATGCAAATACATTCAGCATCACTAAGGCTGGTTGCCCTTGCTGGAGTGTAGCAGTCTGGACATGGGCTTTTTAAAAAATCTGAAAAGTGGTTTCATAATGTGTCAGTCTGTAAAAGTGATTTTCACTTGCCAAAAAAAAAGAGCAGTAAGTGTGCATTCAAATTGGCAAAGAAATTTCGTTTTGTGACTATTGTGAAAAGAAATGTATTAATATATTTAAATAAAATAAAGGAATTTTTTTTTTAGTTTTTTTCAGGTATTGCTGAAGAGCAGTGAACAAAATTTAAGATGCCTACAAAATCCAGAGTTCAAAAAACGCTAAAAAAAAACCTATATTTGAAGACAACTAGAGGACCAAAGTTAGTAGAAGATGCTGATGTTGGGAAAAAGAAAAAATCTTCTGGTAAGCACAAAAAACAATTTCTTAAAAATATATTCAAAAGAATGAAAAATGTACAAAATGTCTGTACTCGAAAGGATGTTTTTAAAAAAAAAGGAGAGGAAAAAATTGACAATTTAGTTAATGCAAATATACCTTCAGCAACTGAAAAGATTTATATAAATAGAAAAACAGCGTTTAAAGAGATACGTAGAAAAATGTTTCAGAGAAGAGTTATGTCTAATTTGATGAAGGATGTGAAGAAATATAAGAAAAAGACAAAGTTTTATAAAAGAAAAAAAGAAATAGAAGCCATTGCAGCAAAGGCATTAGAATTAAAAAGGAAACTATTCATATTAATTTTGAATAGGATGCGTACATTAGACAAAATGGTTAATGTACTGAAATCACATAGCAAAAGGAAAAGAGTAGTGAACAGAACAAACCTTTGTAAAGTGTTTTTAGGCAAGTGGATGCATAGTTCAAGTAGTGAACCTTTTTTTAATGAAGAAAGCTATTTTCAAAGTAATAGTTTGCTGCATGCAGTTGACACCAGAGGTCGTTCATACGAAGTAAAAAATGGTTGCATAATGGAGAAGGAGATAATGGTTCCAAGAGATGAGGTACAAGTGATGGCAGATGAGGCAATGGGGAGACGTCCTAAAGCCCCAGTGTACACTTGGAATTGTAGTAGTATTTGCACTGTGCGTCAGGAATCTATTGACAAATTTCGAGAGTTTCTAAGAGAATATAGTAAAAAAAGTATAAAACAGAAGATTAAGGTGCTTCAAAGTCTGGATCCATGCAGAGTGAGAGAGAATACTGGTTTGCAGGGTCATTCTCTGGCTTGTCTATCTAGAAAAGTGTGCAATAGTGTTTTCCATCATTTTAGGATGCTGGCTGTTCATCATACTGAAATGAGAAAGTTTGTGAGACGGTTGTATTTTGCCAAAAGTCCAGCAATAAAGTTAAATGAATTGAATAGGGCTCTGTTCCGAGGAACGGTATCAGATGTAGAGAAGGTTGTTGATGAAATTCAGTTTTGTTACTTTGGTCCTGAACAAAACAGTGCAGAGAAGGACACACTAAATGAGGAAGAAGTGGAAGAGAATGTAGAACCCTCTGTAAGTTACACATTTAATGATCACATAACAAAATTTGCAATTGTCTCTAATGAAAGACCAAATTTTACTTGTATTTGTTGCCGCAGAACTCATTATAGAAAACAAACTTGGATGCTATTCCTGCTGAACTTTCTGAATTAAATACATATGAGTCTATACTCATTCAATGTGTTCATCCGTTCCAGACCATAGTACGTATGGAGCCCAAAACTGGTAAATTACCTCCTTCTGATTTACTGAGAGGTTTAAAAGGTAGAGTGGTGTATTTGCCCTTGGATTTGAAAAAAAATGGAAACTATTGATGCGGATACTTTGGAAACTGAACCATTAGTTATTCTGGTTAATGGTGTACCTACAAAGAATAAGAAGATTTGGCAGGAGCTGGTAGATGTACGGAAAGTACAAAGAGCAAATTTGTATTTGAAAAGGAATAACAAATGGTATGAATCAATTTATATAGAAGAAGAAGAAGAAGAAGATTTACAAGAAGACACAGAAACACCAACTGGACAAATTGAAAAAGTGGACAAGTCAAAGGAAGAAGAAATTTATGAACATTTTAGCATACATCCTCTTCATTCAAAAGAAGTTATGGGAGACAATATTGATCTCTTTCAGATGAAGAAAGCAAAAGGGACTCCCGTGAGTGTATGGGAGGAGAGCTTGGAAGCTCGATGTTTTCCCCAGCTGTTTCCTAAAGGAAAAGGAGGACGATACGATGAACGTCCAGAACAGATTCCAGCTTCTGAGTATTGGACTACAAGACTATATGCTGAAGATCCCAGATTTCGACAAAGTATTCCTTATTTGTTCCATCTTTTATTTGAAAGCGACTTGTCTGCACTGTCTTATGCAGTAAATCACATTTTAAAAAGTGGAGTACATTTACAAAATGTGTCTGCTAAGGATTTTATGGAGAAAGTGCAGCACCGAGATGATCATTTGGAAACACAACTTATCAATCTGATGGCTTGTCAGCGTGGGACAAATGAATATTGGTACCGACGCCATGGTGAATTAAAATGCATGTTACGGAATTTAGGAACACCAACATGGTTCGTTACCCTAAGCTGTGCCGAGTACGCTTGGGATGATTTACTGGATTTTCTACGAGAGGCAAATTCAAACATTAAAAACATCGAATACAAGACAGCAGGAGAACTGTGCTCATTGGATCCGGTTAATGTTTGCAGATATTTCAATCATATATTTGAGGCTATGATGTCCTTCATCTGCAATAAAAAAAATCCACCTCTTGGAGAAGTAGAGGATTTCTTTTGGAGAAAAGAGTACCAGGCAAGAGGTGCTCCTCATATTCATATGCTGTTGTGGATCAAGGATGCCCCAAAGTTTGGAACAGATACTGATGAAGCAGTGTTATCTTACATTGAAGAATATGCAACATGTGCTATACCAAAAAGCACAGAAGAGAAAAAGTTAAAGGAGCAAGTTTTACGTTTCCAAAGTCATCGGTGTGGAAAATAATGTCGACGGAAATACAAGAGCAAAGATAAATACTACACTAAGGTGCCGATCACAATCCGGTAAAAACCGGGTACGAACCGTCGGACGGAGCATATTCTCCGTCCGACGCGTACCCGGTCGTCAAAATATACAAACATGGAATTACGATTCGCACGGGTACACCATTACCGTACGAATCGTAAAAAAGACCGACCGAACAAAAAACACCTACCAATGCGATCCGGGAAAGCGCCGACCTGACGTCGGGACGCACGCAGCCAGCCATTCACGACCCAGGAATCACGATTCGCACCGACGTCACCCCGCACGGTGAATATTTTGCGGCAGCCAAAAACTGCCGGGAAATCAGGACGACGCGATCAAGGACCACCAGTACGCGACGGACAGACGGCGACGCGAACAAGGAGGACCAGTACGTGACGGACACACAGGACGACGCCACCAAGGAGGACCCGTACGCGACAGGACGACGCGATCAAGGAGGACCCGTACGCGACAGGACGACGCGAGCAAGGAGTACCAGTACGCGACGGACAGACATGGACCCGAACCTACGAGTCATCCCTGCCCTCATAGCAGTACACCTCCTCTACAGGTTACGACGCAGACGCCGCAGAAGGTCAGAATAACTAAGGGAGGGGGGAAAGTGGGGTGGGGTGGGGGTGGCACGACCAGGGCAGGCCACAAAACAACCACATGAGTGACACACTACACATGGCCTGGACATACCTGACTCCCATGCCCTGGTCACCACGAGGGGGTGGGGGCGTGTCCTGATAATCCAGCGACCGCCACAACGGAAGTCCGTCACCACGCGAACCGGCAACACAACCAGACAGGTACGTCCCGTACCCACGCCTGAAGAGCGTGGGTACGAGTCGGACCACGCCCACACACGTCACCCCAACAATGGCGGGACGGATCGCACCCACGTGGCAAAGGCCTGGGTACGGGCCGCACAAACATCACATAGCGTGGGGACGGATATGTACGGACCCTACCCCCACCCCGTATGCAAGGAGCGTACCCCCCAGCCCAACAGTGCAAGTACGACCCGTACCCCCACCCGCGGACGTACGGAGCGTACCCCCAGCCCAACAGCGTAAGTACGACCCGTACCCCCACCCGCGGACGTACGGAGCGTACCCCCAGCCCAACAGTGTAAGTACGACCCGTACCCCCACCCGCGGACGCACGGAGCGTACCCCCAGCCCAACAGTGTAAGTACGACCCGTACCCCCACCCGCGGACGTACGGAGCGTACCCCCAGCCCAACAGTGTAAGTACGACCCGTACCCCCACCCGCGGATGCACGGAGCGTACCCCCAGCCCAACAGTGTAAGTACGACCCGTACCCCCACCCGCGGACGCTCGGAGAGTACCCCCAGCCCAACAGTGTAAGTACGACCCGTACCCCCACCCGCGGACGTACGGAGCGTACCCCCAGCCCAACAGTGTAAGTACGACCCGTACCCCCACCCGCGGACGCACGGAGCGTACCCCCAGCCCAACAGTGTAAGTACGACCCGTACCCCCACCCGCGGACGTACGGAGCGTACCCCCAGCCCAACAGTGTAAGTACAACCCGTACCCCCACCCGCGGACGCACGGAGCGTACCCCCAGCCCAACAGTGTAAGTACGACCCGTACCCCCACCCGCGGACGTACGGAGCGTACCCCCAGCCCAACAGTGTAAGTACGACCCGTACCCCCACCCGCGAATGCAAGGAGCGTACCCCCCTGCCCAACAGTGTAAGTACGACCCGTACCCCCACCCGCGTATGCATGGAGCGTACCCCCCATGCCAACAGTGTAAGTACGACTCGAACCCCCACCCACGAATGCAAGGAGCGTACCCCCCTGCCCAACAGTGTAAGTACGACCCGTACCCACACCCGCGGACGTACGGAGCGTACCCCCACCACACCAGTGTCAGTAGACTCGTACCCTCACCTCTAATGCAGTGTGCGTAACCCCACCGTGTATGTGCCAAGCGCACATATCCAGAAATCGGAGGTGTGTGTGCAGAGTCCACCCAGCAGTGCCCTGAGACAGGAGTGGTGGGTGTGGAGTCCTCCCAGCAGTGCCCTGAGACAGGAGGGGTGGGTGCCCATCACTCCCAGCAGTGCCCTGACACAGGAGGGGTGGGTGCAGAGTCCTCCCAGCAGTGCCCAGACACAGGAGGGGTGGGTGTGGAGTCCTCCCAGCAGTGCCCTGAGACAGGAGGGGTGGGTGCAGAGTCCTCCCAGCAGTGTCCAGACCCAGGAGGGGTGGGTGGTGAGTCCTCCCAGCAGTGCCCAGAGACAGGAGGGGTGTGTGCAGAGTCCTCCCAGCAGTGTCCAGACCCAGGAGGGGTGGGTGCAGAGACCTCCCAGCAGTGCCCTGAGACAGGAGGGGTGGGTGGTGAGTCCTCCCAGCAGTGCCCAGAGACAGGAGGGGTGGGTGCAGAGACCTCCCAGCAGTGCCCTGAGACAGGAGGGGTGTGTGCAGAGTCCTCCCAGCAGTGTCCAGACCCAGGAGGGGTGTGTGCAGAGTCCTCCCAGCAGTGTCCAGACCCAGGAGGGGTGGGTGCAGAGTCCTCCCAGCAGTGCCCAGAGACAGGAGGGGTGTGTGCAGAGTCCTCCCAGCAGTGTCCAGACCCAGGAGGGGTGGGTGCAGAGACCTCCCAGCAGTGCCCTGAGACAGGAGGGGTGGGTGGTGAGTCCTCCCAGCAGTGCCCAGAGACAGGAGGGGTGGGTGCAGAGACCTCCCAGCAGTGCCCTGAGACAGGAGGGGTGTGTGCAGAGTCCTCCCAGCAGTGTCCAGACCCAGGAGGGGTGTGTGCAGAGTCCTCCCAGCAGTGTCCAGACCCAGGAGGGGTGGGTGCAGAGTCCTCCCAGCAGTGCCCAGAGACAGGAGGGGTGTGTGCAGAGTCCTCCCAGCAGTGTCCAGACCCAGGAGGGGTGGGTGCAGAGACCTCCCAGCAGTGCCCTGAGACAGGAGGGGTGGGTGGTGAGTCCTCCCAGCAGTGCCCAGAGACAGGAGGGGTGGGTGCAGAGACCTCCCAGCAGTGCCCTGAGACAGGAGGGGTGTGTGCAGAGTCCTCCCAGCAGTGTCCAGACCCAGGAGGGGTGTGTGCAGAGTCCTCCCAGCAGTGTCCAGACCCAGGAGGGGTGGGTGCAGAGTCCTCCCAGCAGTGCCCAGAGACAGGAGGGGTGTGTGCAGAGTCCTCCCAGCAGTGTCCAGACCCAGGAGGGGTGGGTGCAGAGACCTCCCAGCAGTGCCCTGAGACAGGAGGGGTGGGTGGTGAGTCCTCCCAGCAGTGCCCAGAGACAGGAGGGGTGGGTGCAGAGTCCTCCCAGCAGTGTCCAGACCCAGGAGGGGTGGGTGCAGAGTCCTCCCAGCAGTGCCCAGAGACAGGAGGGGTGTGTGCAGAGTCCTCCCAGCAGTGTCCAGACCCAGGAGGGGTGGGTGCAGAGACCTCCCAGCAGTGCCCTGAGACAGGAGGGGTGGGTGGTGAGTCCTCCCAGCAGTGCCCAGAGACAGGAGGGGTGGGTGCAGAGACCTCCCAGCAGTGCCCTGAGACAGGAGGGGTGTGTGCAGAGTCCTCCCAGCAGTGTCCAGACCCAGGAGGGGTGTGTGCAGAGTCCTCCCAGCAGTGTCCAGACCCAGGAGGGGTGGGTGCAGAGTCCTCCCAGCAGTGCCCAGAGACAGGAGGGGTGTGTGCAGAGTCCTCCCAGCAGTGTCCAGACCCAGGAGGGGTGGGTGCAGAGTCCTCCCAGCAGTGTCCAGACCCAGGAGGGGTGGGTGCAGAGACCTCCCAGCAGTGCCCTGAGACAGGAGGGGTGGGTGGTGAGTCCTCCCAGCAGTGCCCAGAGACAGGAGGGGTGGGTGCAGAGACCTCCCAGCAGTGCCCTGAGACAGGAGGGGTGGGTGCAGAGTCCTCCCAGCAGTGTCCACACCCAGGAGGGGTGTAACACATGTGTGTGATGCCACAATTACCCACATCCATACTGCCTACAAGGGAACATGTCCCCATGAACTCATGTCAACTGACTCCACACACAAGTACAGTGATCACCAAGGATGCCACGATTGTTGCAGGTGGAGACATGGCCATGCATGCATGGCCAAAGTAGAAGGGCTCCGTCACACACACAGCTCATGTACACACAGCTCTGCGCTAAACATTGGGAACACCCTGCAGGGAAGAAACTGGGTACACAGAGGAAGGAATACACCCTGGGACAATTGAACCATGCAGTAACTGCTGACATGACCTAAGGAAGTTAGCCAACACCTTGTGATGGCACACAGATCCTAGGGTGGCCCCAAAGAGCAGAACACTACTACAAATCCCACACACCCAAAGCCTTAAACACCACCCAAAACAATGTAGCAGCCCCACCAACACCAATACCACCATAGCAGGAGTGTGATAATGAAAAAAAAAATAAGCTTTATTCAGCATGAGCACAATGTCCGTGGATCAAAGGCAGTTCAAAGTCAACAAAGGCCATAGGGCAGTCAATGATTCCCAGCTGCATGGGGGACACAGTGGGATGTGTGTCCCCTACCTTGCCTGCACAGTCAAATGCCATCGTCTTCCATACTGGTGAGGGCATCAGGGGGGGGGGAAGCAACAGGCACCGCAGGGACATCAGGGCAAAGGGGCGGCGTTGTGGGTGCAGGGATGGAGGACTCAACCACAGGGGGTGTGTCATGGCCAAAGGCGGAGGCCAGGATGGCACTACACACCTTAGCAAGGTCCTCCAGGGAGTCCCCTGCACCCGAAGTGACCTCAGGCCCCAAGGAGGGGGGGGGTTCAGAGGGATGGGTTGCAGCGCCACCGGGGGAGGGTGGAGACAGGGGGGGAGACTCAACCACCCTGACCGAGGACTTCCTTGACCGCTTGCGTGGTGGCGTAACTGTGGGGCTCAGGGACAGAGCGGCCATGAAGGAGTCCTTGGGGGAGATGTGGCCAGGAGAGCTGAGGGGAGGGGATTTGGAGGGAGTGGATTGTGTGGAATGCGGACTCCCACTCTGGCTGCGTGTCACACGTTTGCCCCCCGACCCAGTGGGTGTGCCTATCTCACCCTGTGTGTGCGTGTCAGGAGGAGTGCGGTGGACCTTCCCTGCTGGTGTGGTGCCTGTGTCTGTTGTGGTGGGTGCATGCCGACGTCTGGGTGTACGTGGGACAGGCATGGAAGTGGGAAGTGTGGATGGGGCAGGGGTAGGTGGGGGAAGGTCGCGCTGCAGGAGACCCACTGCTGCAGTCAGTGTGGAGTCTAGGGACCTCAGCAAGTTGCGTTGGTCAGCCTGCAAAGAATGAATGCCCTCCAAGAATGCCTCGATGTTGGTGAGGGTTTTCCCGTGGGAATGGAGGACATTCAGGATCGCAGCCTGACCAACCTGCATTTGCCGCTGGATGTCCATAGACTCAGCATTGGCGGCAGCAGTGGAGACAGGGGCAGGGGGTGCGGTGCCTGGCAGGAAGGAGACATGCGGTGACCGGGCACGCTGGGAAGGGACACGAGCAAGTGGGAGGCGGTTGGTGGGAACTGAGGGGGCGGTGGCAGGTGTTGTTCCACTGTCAGCTGCTGGTGCAGCCTCCGCCAACTCTGAGACATCCTCCTCGGACCTGTCAGCTTCGTAGTCTGATGTGCCAGTCGACAGGTCCTCGGCCACACTATCCTCCGCCTCTGTCCCACTCGATGTGCCAGCCCCGATGTCACGGCTGCCACTGGTGCTCGGTCCCTCCGCCTGGTCCGTGTCCATGTCTCCCTCTGTGTCCCCCGACGATGCTGTGGGCAGGGTGGAGAGACAGAAATTAATCAGACACCTGTACACATCTGTCACATGAGTCCAATCTACATAGTCAACATTGCATAGCCTGAAGAGGCAGATCCCTAACATCTGCAAAACAAGGTACCGATGTAGGGCATGAAACACAGTTGGTTGAGCCACCATGCCACTGAAATACCATGGAGAGCATGAGACAATAGCTGATGACAGGAAACGGAGTCTGACATAGCACCCAGGCCCTGGGGACAATCCTGCACTGCCTCTGCACCACACAGCGTTTGTGAAAATACCTATGACCAGGGACAATATCCATGAACTTGAGACACATGCTGCATAGGTAATGCTGCAAACATGCCCAACATAACTCGGTCACTGCACCTTGCGTGTGTGTCCAGTAACATCACACACTGTCCAGACCCAGCAATTAGGAATCAGGATTTGACACATAGGCATTGCCCGCCCCAAGCAACCCCCACACGATGCTAATTGCTGAGACACAGGTGGCACCAACATCTCATAGTCTGGGTGATAAACACAGTGGCAGGCAAAAGGCAAGATTGGACGCAAAACAGCAAAGGTGCGCCTGTACAAATAATGAGGTACCAGTGCCCATCCTCAGATGAGTATAACAAGACACACAGGCACTGGCAACTGTGAGTATGAAGAGGGACAATCAGGTCAGGCTGCACAGTGGACACCTGTACATAATAGCACGTCTATATACATGGTGACAGGGGACAATGGCACAGAGCACAACCTACGCTGTAGACAGTGAGAGTGTCCACGTTGATGATGACACAAACAACACTGAGGATAAGGTGCCCCAGGGGACAGTATTGGGCACGCAACTACATGCTACTGAATGGGAATTACTGCTACACACGTCACCATCCCTGCACTATGCGTAGCGCACACTCATGCACATCATGTCACAGGCCACTACATAGGACATGCGCGCTGTAAGGCATGACACATGAGAGACCAACTCCCATGTCTGGAGCCAGCATCAGTGCCAACTGACATGGAACCCACATGCAGTGAACTTGACAGTTCACAGGCAAGGTCCCACAACCTGTTACCCACCACCACCACCCATGATGCTACAGTCATTGTTCTCGTGGACAAAGCGCCAGCCTACATTACCTTGTGAAGGAGTGACTACACACAGACCAGGGAACACATTGCAAGGAGGGGAAGGGTGGCAGGGGCGCAGCGCTACACTTGGGCAAACTGGATGGGCACAGCACCTTTAAACCCTGCCAGTGAATTAATGCCACTGTGCCCTTACAAATGCCGGTGACACACAACAAACGCACATGTACCTACCCCCTTCCGCCTGCTGCATCGCCTGTAAGCGCCTCTCCAGGTCTGGAAAGACCACCGGCAGCACACGCCTGTGGAGGTGGGTCAGACGGCGGCGGCCGCGGTTCTTGTGGCTCTCAGGTGAGTCCCCCAGCAGGAGCCGTGCAATCCTCCGCGTCCAGCACCGGATATCCTGCCAGCGTTTCCTCACCTGGGACAGGCTCCGCCTCCGACCATCCACACGCCTCACGGCACTGACGGCGGTCAGCCAGATCTGCTCCTTGGCAGTGGCGCCTACCTGTGAGGAAGTACAAGTGACACCACATCAATACACCAGCCACATGTCACAGAGAGACATATGTGAACATAATAGCTGGTTACTACATGGCATGTAATGCAGCCAACGCATTGCACCTCTGTCATAGGGACATCATCCTCTGGTGAGGGAAAAGGCAGCACGTGCCATAGTGGGTACTCAGGTGGAATGATGGCAATGTCACAATCAATGATCAAGGCTCACACTGTGCATCACACCCACACCTCCTGTCTCAGGGCACTGCTGGGAGGACTCTGCACACACACCTCCTGTCTCAGGGCACTGCTGGGAGGACTCTGCACACACCCCTCCTGTCTCAGGGCACTGCTGGGAGACATCAGGCACCCCCCCCCTGGTACCCCCCCGACAGTACATGGCATGTGTGTCACACCGGGTCACAATGCCTGAAGACACAGTCACAACATAGGGACAGTCTGTGGCAGTGGCCTATGCACTCACCTGATACCCTGGTCGCCCATACAGCATGGGGTACTGTGGGAGGATCACATCCAGCAGAGCCATGTTCTCCTCCAGGGTGAATGGCTGTGTCCTCTCCACAGCCCTTGACATGGTTCCAGGGAATCAGTAGCAGCAGCTTGGTCGACAAATGCAAACATGTGCAGGCAAGTAATCCCTCATGGGACCTGGCTGCCTTATATGTGGCCTTCTGCCCAGTCTCATGCACAGGAGTACAGAGTGATTGGTCACTCACATTTGCATCCTATGTTTCCACCAATCCCTTCAAACCTAGCAGTCTGTGGGTTCTCTATCGGTTTCATTCTCCTGCATGATGTCAGCCCCACAAACACATTGCAACAAAGTAGAAGAATTCCAACTGACTTCTGCTGTGCACCTTCCAGAACAAAATCGAAATTTGAACCTGGTCGCCATGACAACCAGCATGCATGTAGGCCTTAATACTTGTCCCCTATGTAATTAGGAGAATCACACACAGGTACGGTGCGTTTCCGGGCCCTAGGGCACCCCAAATGCATGGCAACGGCCCGTACATGCATGCCTACGTTCAAAATCACTATGGGTCTGCACGCGTATGCGTACACGTAGTGGTACGGACCGTACACACGCATGTACGCTCACTATCACTATGGGTCTGCACGCGTATGCGTACACGTAGTGGTACGGACCGTACACTCGCATCTACGCTCACTATCACTATGGTTCTGCACGCGTATGCGTACTCGTTGTGGTACGGACCGTACAAATGCCTGTACGCTCACTATCACTATGGTTCTGCACGCGTATGCGTACTCGTTGTGGTACGGACCGTACAAATGCCTGTACGCTCACTATCACTATGGTTCTGCACGCGTATGCGTACTCGTTGTGGTACGGACCGTACAAATGCCTGTACGCTCACTATCACTATGGTTCTGCACGCGTATGCGTACACGTAGTGGTACGGACCGTACACTCGCATCTACGCTCACTATCACTATGGTTCTGCACGCGTATGCGTACTCGTTGTGGTACGGACCGTACAAATGCCTGTACGCTCACTATCACTATGGGTCTGTTTACCCGTAGTGATAGTGAGCGTACATGCGAGTGTACGGTCCGTACCACTACGTGTACGCATACGCGTGCAGAACCATAGTGATAGTGAGCGTAGATGCGAGTGTACGGTCCGTACCACTACGTGTACGCATACGCGTGCAGAACCATAGTGATAGTGAGCGTACAGGCATTTGTACGGTCCGTACCACAACGAGTACGCATACGCGTGCAGAACCATAGTGATAGTGAGCGTACAGGCATTTGTACGGTCCGTACCACAATGAGTACGCATACGCGTGCAGAACCATAGTGATAGTGAGCGTACAGGCATTTGTACGGTCCGTACCACAACGAGTACGCATACGCGTGCAGAACCATAGTGATAGTGAGCGTACAGGCATTTGTACGGTCCGTACCACAACGAGTACGCATACGCGTGCAGAACCATAGTGAGAGGGCCGTACACTCGCATGTACGCTCACTATCACTATGGGCCTGCACGCGTATGCGTACTCGTTGTGGTACGGACCGTACAAATGCCTGTACGCTCACTATCACTATGGGTCTGTGTACCCGTAGTGATAGTGAGCGTACATGCGAGTGTACGGCCCTCTCACTATGGTTCTGCACGCGTATGCGTACTCGTTGTGGTACGGACCGTACAAATGCCTGTACGCTCGCCATCACGATGGGTACACATACGGCAGCACTCCCACAGTGATTGGGGAACATACACAGGCCCTCTTAGCAGCAGTACGCCGGTTTGTACACATCACTGTGGTGATAGTCGACACACAGGTAGGAATAGGGCGGACATACTTGTCCATGGATGGACATACTTGTCCAGGAATGGACATCAAGGCATCGTCTGTGCATTACTACATGTGTGGGGCACAGGTGTGACAGGCTGTGATGTGGAACATGCCTCCTGAGTGGAGGAGGCACCAGATGTATGATGAGATGTGTACAGGTGTACTGTGTGAGGGTGCAATGTGTGCCAGGCATGCCCTTGACTCCTTTGACATGTGTGCATGTCGTACTGCGCACTTGGGGTGAGCGTCACTGGCATGGCACGGACACCAACACACGGAAGTGTCCCATGATGCCCGGTACAGGGGTCATGACACCTGACTTGTCACTACCCACAGTGCACAATGTGACTATGTCATTTATGTGTCCGGGATTTACATCAGGTTGATGTTGTAGCACCCTCAAAAGCTGCAGCCGTTGCAGCAACCAACATGTGTCTGTGTGTAGATTGTCATTGCACACTGTTCCGCACACCATGCCACATGTGGTATCTGATGTGAGGTGCACATGTATGCATGGGACACGGAGTAGCGTGACAAGGCCATGTCAGCATCCTCACAAGGAATGTGTGGTGAGTCATGACATGTGCACCTTCATGGCAAGGTGTGTGGGCAGGCCTAGTGTAATGTCATGTGACCTGTGGCTCCGGTGTTCCGCTACCAGTCTCTACAATCGGCATCCTACTTCTGCTGATGTGTGGGTGTATGTCACTTCTGTCTTGCGTCGGGCTGTTCACTTGCACTGGGACACAGCTATTCCCATGGCGTGGCATGGGGAGGTTCTCAATCACCGTGTGTAGCTGGGTCTTGGAAGGAGTGTCACCTTGCATCCATACGTGTCCTGGGCATGTAGCACATGCCTGACTCCCTATGTGGCATGTGTGTATTGGCAGATTTACATGTGCTCAGTAGACATGAGTTGTTCTCGTAGTGCACTCACTCTTCCTTGTCACTTCCAAATTACTGCAGAGCGCCTCCTGTTGCCCGAAGAATTCCAGACTTGGCCACCATGCAGGAGAATGACAGGATCCGGCTCTACCGCTTCACCCAACCGTTGATTCTGGAGCTGACGGCGAGACTGGCACCACACCTGCAACCGCAGCACAGGTATCCTACGGCACTGACACCCCAGCTGAAGGTAATGGCTGCCCTACATTTCCTTGCCACGGGTACCTTCCAATATACCATAGCTCATGTTGGTGGCATGTCCCAGAGCATGTTCAGCGGTGTGCTGCATGATTTCTTGGAGGCCATGTTGATTCACCTGGATGACTTCATCAAGTTCCCAACCCCTGAACAGATGACTGAGGTCAAACGTGGTTTCTATGCCCTGGGAGGGATGCCCCATGTCATTGGGTCCATAGATGGGACACATGTAGGTTTGGTACCACCACACGCACGGGAGGTGGCGTACCGCAATCGGAAGCACTACCACTCCATCAATGCCCTTGTGGTGTGTCTGTCCAACATGGTGATTTCACATGTCTGTGCTCGTTTTCCAGGATCAGCACACGATGCCTACATCATGAGGCGTAGCGGGATGCCTGATATGATGATGCAGCTGCGCAACGAACGTGCATGTGTTGTTGGTGGGTACAGTCTGTCTGTCCTGTATTCTGTTTGGCCGAGCAGCACTACCGCTTCGCCTGTTCTAACGATATCCATGTGCTTTCCATTTAGGGGACGCTGGCTATCCCAACATGCCTTGGCTGCTGACACCTCTCCGCAACCCCATCACGCCGGCCCAGCTCCGCTACAACACCGCCCATGGCCGGACAAGGCGAGTGATAGAGAGGACGTTTGGCATGCTGAAGAGCCGATTCCGGTGCCTCCACAAGACCGGCGGCG
This sequence comes from Triturus cristatus, assembly GCF_964204655.1. Lineage (NCBI taxonomy): Eukaryota > Metazoa > Chordata > Amphibia > Caudata > Salamandridae > Triturus > Triturus cristatus. Next base: position 502,155,528 of record NC_140592.1, on the reverse strand, counting down.
CACTCCCATATGCCCCGGCGAAGGTCTGCAAGATCTTCATGGTCTGCTGCATGCTGCACAACATGGCAGTTGAAAGAGCTGTGCCCCTCATCCTGGATCAAGATGACGAGGACCATCCACCCGTGGAGGACGAAGGGCTTGGCAATGGGGCTAGTGATGTGGAGGATGTGGAGCCGCAAGAGGACATCCGGACTCGGCTCATACGCGACTTCTTTGCTTAGTGGTGAGTACCAGGGTCTGAGTGTGCACGCATTGGTCCCCGTGTGGCATGCGTTGTGATGTGTGTCTCCACCTGCATGTATGGCACGTGGGTCAGAGGTGTGTGTGGGTGTGTCACTGGAGTGATGGTGGCAGTGATGGTAGTATTTCCCCAGACATAATTGTGACCTAGCATGTTGTCATACATACATGTGTCGAGTACATGCACATGCAAGTGGCTGTGCTTCTTGTGGCTGACTTCTTGTGTGTCTCTCTTCCCCAGGTACCTGCGCATGCCGTTTGCTGGTTGCATTGTTGTGGCACTGCTATTCCTCATGGACATGGCATCGTGGGCTGACTCAGCGTTACAGGCACGGACACGTTTGGAAGTCTCCATGGGGTAAGGGATGCATCTGGGGTGTATTGGGTGTGGCAGTTGTTCACGATGTGTGCACACTGCCCCGGTCGGGGTTTGGGTCCTCTGCAGACATGTGGCATCCCCATGGGACACGACATGCAGCTGGGTACACCTGAATAGATGGGCTGCCTGGTTGTCAGTCATCAGTGATGGGATGGTGGATTGTGATGAAGGCATCAATGTGTGTGACACTGCCCTCGGACACATACGGTTAACATTGTCTTGACATGGCGTGGGACTTCCACATCAGCGGATGTATGGTGTATGGCAGGCTCTCCGTGAGCAGCTGTGGGTATTTAGCTATTATCCGACACTTGTGTGCCAGTTCCATGGCTATCACGCATTTGTGCTGCAGAAGGGGGGTGCCAGTGTTGGAGCCACATGTTACTCCACATGATGTGTTCATGTGTACTTCAAGTTGCCTCTGCAATCCCAAACACATGACTATTAAAGGTGTCCCTATGCCTCCAAGGTGCCTCTTCTCAGTCAATGCTGGTGTGTTGGCACGGTGCATCCTGCATGTCTGGCATGGTATTCCCTGATTGTGGCTATGTGTCAATGTGTCGAGTGGCAAGATGCAAGCTGTGTGTGTGTGCTGAGACTGTGTAATGGGCATGATGTCCATGACTGTGTGGGTATTGTGACATGTGCCATCCCCATGCATCCAACGTTGTCCATGACCCCATTCTCTGCATCCACCGGACTCAAGCTTGCAGGACATGGTTCTGCCACCTGTCTACACGTACCTGGGTGCCCCCCAGGACACGGGCCAGGATCCCTGACCTCTGCGCATGACTGTTGCTGTACTCAATGTGTCTGTCAGCACGGTTGTTCGGCCACCCCCTCAGCTGGTTCTGACCATCACGGGTGTGTATGGTGCTCCATGTCTGTCTTGCCTAGAAAACTGTGACCCATGTGTCCTGTGCCAGACTCAGGCCCCAGGGTGTGGATGGTTGAAGTGAACAGATGACTCAGGCATGTTTAGACTGTACAAGACACATGTTAGGTAATAATGCTACCAGCAGGCATCTACTCTTAATAGTGTGATTTATTATTGGGGGGGGGGGCAAGTGAGGGCCTTTCCGGGATTAGGGAATCCAAAGTTCAGTAGGGGAGTTGGTGTCCTTGCCATTGGAAATCCTCAGAGTCCATGCCACAGTCTTTGTCAACATTGGTCAGCCAGTGACCAGCAGGGCCATGTGGCAGAGAATGTCTCTTGATGCTGTGATGCTGTTGCTCCAGTGGGCCAGGTGCCAGGTGCCAGGCCAGGTGTCCTGGGAGATGGTGATGTAGCAGCCACCCTCACGGTCCTTTCCGTGGACGACCCGGCTTCCTGCGGGGAACCTCAGCAGCAGGCCGTGACGACGTCTGGGATGCTCCGTCGGATGTTTCCTCCTCCTCCTCATGATCCCTCCCTGTGGGTGGTGATGTTCTCCGCCTTCTGGCACAGGGAGGGTCGGCCATGGTGTCGGCCATCCGACGGAGTTCAGCGTGAATCCCCTGGGACGCCGTCACTTGCTCAGCCTGTCTGTCCTCCATCCTCCGTTGGTGTAGCTGTAGACAGGCTATTAGCTCCGCATGTTGCTGGGCCTGCTGGACCTTGATCCCCTCGAGGACGGACACAACCTGGGCCATGCCCGTGGTGTCCTGCCGGTATGAGTCCAGGATGTTACGGACATGGGAAAATACCGGATCCCCAGCCAACTGGTCAGGCTCGCGACTCCGCCGCTCTCCACTCCCACCACCCCTGCCCACTTGCGTCTGGCCTGCACTTGTGGGCACATGGGGTCTCCGGGACCCCTGAGGGGTGGCATTGGCGTTGTCGCCTGCCTCCTCCTGGGTGCCCGGGACACCGTGTCCCTCCTGGCGAGCCTGGCTGCATTGTGGTGTTGGGGCAGGGATCCTGGGTGTCTCCTGGGATGTGGCAGGAGTGGGGGTGGTGGTTGGCACGGTTGTACCTGACGCAGGTGCTGCAGGTGGTTGGACACCAGAGGGGCCAGGTCGGTCGGGGTCGTCCGCAGAGTGGTGAGAGTGGTCGCTGCCGGTGGGATCGGTCTCCTGCAGATCCGGGTCCTGTGAGTGTTCCCCCCCAGTGTTGGGGGGTGCAGCACGACGTTGACCTGTGTGTGAGAGAGACAATGTTACTTTTGATCCATGCAACATCCATGTTTCATCCGTTACAAAGTTGGCACATTTCCTCTTGGAATTAGGATCTGTCTTGCATTCCACTCACAGTGCACTTGTGCATGTGTGTGTCCCTTGGGCACCAATTTGGCCCCTTTAACTATGTGTGGCACAGTCTTACTTGCTGCGTCAAGTGTGACTGCAGTCAGCAGTGGAGTGTGCATGTGTGCCGAGCTATGCATTTGCGCCTTCCTTGTAGCACTGTACATGTGCACATGGAGTGGATCCACACACTCATATGATGCAGGTGGCTGTCCTTGTGCTCGTGTACAGGTTGTGACATGGCCCTGCGTTTTGCCATGATGAAGAGGGGGGGTTCTGGCACTGGCCACCCTTGTCTACATGCACGCAGTCCACCTGCTGACGAGCAGACATTCCCACACACCACAGGACTGATTTGCTCTCCCTGTGTCTCCCTCCTTCTCTGTCCCCCTCTCCCTCCCTCTCTGTCCCCCTCTCCCTCCCTCTGTGTCCCCCTCTCCCTCCCTCTGTGTCCCCCTCTCCCTCCCTCTGTGTCCCCCTCTCCCTCCCTCTGTGAGTCAGCCTCCTCCCTCTGTCCATCTTCCTGTGTCTCCCTCCCTCTGTGTCCCCCTCTCCCTCCCTCTGTGTGTCAGCCTCCTCCCTCTGTCCATCTTCCTGTGTCTCCCTCCCTCTCTGTCCCCCTCTCCCTCCCTCTCTGTCCCCCTCTCCCTCCCTCTGTGTGTCAGCCTCCTCCCTCTGTCCGTCTCCCTCCCTCTCAGTCCCCCTCTCCCTCCCTCTGTGTCCCCCTCTCCCTCCCTCTGTGTCCCCCTCTCCCTCCCTCTGTGTGTCAGCCTCCTCCCTCTGTCCGTCTCCCTCCCTCTCAGTCCCCCTCTCCCTCCCTCTGTGTCCCCCTCTCCCTCCCTCCGTGTGTCACCCTCTGTCACCTTGGCCCAGCTTCCTGGGCACACACTGTTAGCAGATCTTTGAGTGGCCCTTGGCCTGTTGATGTGAGTTTGTTTCTGATCTCCAGGCACCCATTTTGTCTGCTGTGTGTCTGTGCGCTGCTGCTGTGGTGGTGTGTGCTGCCACTCTTTCACACTGTTGGCTGTTCATTAGCTGCTGGCATGTGCAAAACAGTGCCTTCACCCCCATGTGTTGATGCAAGGCATCCGCCATTTGCTGGCAAGTCATTCCTGTGTTGGGACACAGTGTTTGTCTGGCTGTGACCTAGGCCATATGGGCAGAGGGCATTGTTGTCTGCTTTGGAGTCGCACTATGTGATTCTTGGTGCCCAGCCTCCCGCCATCCGGGTTACCGTGTCATGTGTTGTTGTCTTCTGTGGCCTGTGACTTGACATTGTCCAGCTGGGTGCATGGGGCATGGTGGCAGCAGTGGCATGTGCCTGCTCATGGAGTGTGGTTGAGTAATGCGATGGCTTGTGGTGTTTGCGTGCCTGTTATTAATTTTGGTTGTGGTTGCAGTTCCCCCCATGTGAGGTGCGTTGTTTGTGTACTCACCCGGGTCTCGGAGTCCTTCTACTCCTTCAACTGCCTCCACCGGCAGTATGGCCATCACCCTCTCCTCCCAGGGATGGTACTGTACGGGTCTGCGGGAGGGCCCTCCTCCGGTGGCGTTGGCCTGGTCGTGTTCCTCCTGTCTCTTGGCTCTGACCCTCCTCCGCAGATCGTACCACCTGTTCTGGCAATCCTGCTTGGTCCTCCTGGTGTCCGCAACAGCATTCACAGCATCGACGATGGTCTGCCACATGGCTGTTTTGGCTGCCTGGCTGGTGCTTCTGACCAATGTTCCAAAGATCTGTGGCTCGACTCTGAGGATTTGATCAACAAGGACCTCCAACTCTCGGTGACTGAACTTTGGATTCTTGGTAGTGGGCATGGTGAGGGGTGTGGGTGGGGATGGTGTGGGTGTGGGGGGTGTGTGGATGTTGGGGGGGGGTGTGGATGGTTGTGTGTGTGTGTGAATGTGATGAGAGGGTGTTTGTGAGGGTGGTCGTGTGAAGGTGTGCAAGTGTAAGATGTGGTGTCGCTTGTAGTCTGGTTCTGTGGTGTCTGGCAGCAGTGGGTCTGTTGCAAAGGCTCATGGTTTGTGTGTGTGGGCCCTTTTTATTGGTCCATGGGTGGGTGTGGCAGTGTTTGAATTTTGGGTGGGTGTGTTATAAGGAGTGGTGGTGTATTGGGCCTCTGTTTGTTTTTGACAGTTGCAGGTCAGTGATTGTGTTATTTTAGTGGTTGTTGGCCATGTTTAGTGGCTGTGTGCCTTTCGAATGGTGTATTGTTGAGTTGTTTTGTTTTGTCCTTGTTGTGTACGTGCGTTTTGAGCGTGTGTACGGTGTGTACATGGGCCATTTGGTTGTACGATTTGGTCCTTGTGTGTGGCTTTGTACGACTCGTACATGCGGTTGTGATGTTGGGGCATGGGGTGCGCTCCGTACTTAGGAGGTTGTGTTGGGGGTGCGCCAGGAACGTACTGGGGTGGGGGTACGACTGGAACGTACTGGGGTGTACATAGACGGTGGTACGACACGTACAGGGGTGGGGGGTGTACATTGACGGTGGTACGACACGTACAGGGGTGGGGGGGTGTACATTGACGGTGGTACGACACGTACTGGGGTGGGGGTACGACTGGAACGTACTGGGGTGTACATAGACGGTGGTACGACACGTACAGGGGTGGGGGGTGTACATTGACGGTGGTACGACACGTACAGGGGTGGGGGGGTGTACATTGACGGTGGTACGACACGTACTGGGGTGGGGGTACGACTGGAACGTACTGGGGTGTACATAGACGGTGGTACGACACGTACAGGGGTGGGGGGGTGTACATAGACGGTGGTACGACACGTACAGGGGTGGGGGGTGTACATTGACGGTGGTACGACACGTACAGGGGTGGGGGGTGTACATTGACGGTGGTACGACACGTACAGGGGTGGGGGGGTGTACATAGACGGTGGTACGACACGTACAGGGGTGGGGGGTGTACATTGACGGTGGTACGACACGTACAGGGGTGGGGGGTGTACATTGACGGTGGTACGACACGTACAGGGGTGGGGGGTGTACATTGACGGTGGTACGACACGTACAGGGGTGGGGGGGTGTACATTGACGGTGGTACGACACGTACTGGGGTGGGGGTACGACTGGAACGTACTGGGGTGTACATAGACGGTGGTACGACACGTACAGGGGTGGGGGGGTTTACATAGATGGTGGTACGACACGTACAGGGGTGGGGGGTGTACATTGACGGTGGTACGACACGTACAGGGGTGGGGGGGTGTACATTGACGGTGGTACGACACGTACTGGGGTGGGGGTACGACTGGAACGTACTGGGGTGTACATAGACGGTGGTACGACACGTACAGGGGTGGGGGGGTGTACATTGACGGTGGTACGACACGTACAGGGGTGGGGGGGTGTACATTGACGGTGGTACGACACGTACTGGGGTGGGGGTACGACTGGAACGTACTGGGGTGTACATGGACGGTGGTACGACACGTACAGGGGTGGGGGGGTGTACATAGACGGTGGTACGACACGTACAGGGGTGGGGGGGTGTACATAGACGGTGGTACGACACGTACAGGGGTGGGGGGTGTACATTGACGGTGGTACGACACGTACTGGGGTGGGGGTACGACTGGAACGTACTGGGGTGTACATGGACGGTGGTACGACACGTACAGGGGTGGGGGGGTGTACATAGACGGTGGTACGACACGTACAGGGGTGGGGGGGTGTACATAGACGGTGGTACGACACGTACAGGGGTGGGGGGTGTACATTGACGGTGGTACGACACGTACAGGGGTGGGGGGGTGTACATTGACGGTGGTACGACACGTACTGGGGTGGGGGTACGACTGGAACGTACTGGGGTGTACATAGACGGTGGTACGACACGTACAGGGGTGGGGGGGTGTACATTGACGGTGGTACGACACGTACAGGGGTGGGGGGGTGTACATTGACGGTGGTACGACACGTACTGGGGTGGGGGTACGACTGGAACGTACTGGGGTGTAGGTAGACGGGGCTGTGACACGTACTGGGGTGGGGGTGTGGCTCGAACGTACTGGGGTGTAGGTACACGGGGGGTACGACACGTACTGGGGTGGGGGTGCGACTGGAACGTACTGGGGTGTACATAGACGGTGGTACGACACGTACAGGGGTGGGGGGGTTTACATTGACGGTGGTACGACACGTACAGGGGTGGGGGGGTTTACATTGACGGTGGTACGACACGTACTGGGGTGGGGGTACGACTGGAACGTACTGGGGTGTACATAGACGGGTGGGGGTATACATATACGGGGGGTACGTGTCGGACGTACGGGGGCTGGGGGGAGTGTTGGGCGCGTATGCGGGCACATGTCTCCATGGTTGCTATTGGTGTTCGGTGCGGACGGTGTTTTTTCCATACGGTTGTAGGCTCGGACGCACGGGATGGATCGTGATTCCTCGGTCGGACTTGGATTTTTACGTTTGTAAGGTAAATCGTCCGAGGACGTGTCGGACACATTTTCCGACCCGAGGACGTGTGGGGAATGATTCCCGGTGCGGGTCGTATGGACTTTTTACCATGCGAATCGTGATTGCCAGTTCGTACGGCACTTGTACGATTCGTACGGTAAAAAGACCCGATACGAGTCGCACGGGGGAATTTTTTACCGGATCGTGATCGGCACCAGAATGTCGATTTGGATTTCCAAGACCTGTTCTTTCAAATGGAAGAGTCAACAGTTTTATGTCAGCTGTGAGACATACTATCACAAGAAAATCACCTAAGAATACCTACAACCTAAAAAGAAAAGAAGAATCAAAAAATATAAATGACTACAACCCAGTCATTTTATCCATGTGGAACGCTAACATGGATATACAGTATGTAGCTGACAATTCCATTGCTGTTGCTCGATATGTAACGTCTTACATTACGAAATCAGAAAAAACAGAATTGAAGGAAATGTGGGAAGAGATTTCTCACGAGAAGACTGTCAGTAAGAAGCTGTACAGTTTCAGTTTGAAGATGTTATCGCATCGAGAAATTGGATCCTACGAATGTTCAGATAGGTTATCTTCTGCAAGTCTCTACTCGAAGTCAAGAAGAATAATTTGGGCAAGTTTAGGCCTTGCAGCAATGAGAAATCGGGTACTGAAATCTGTAGGAGAAATTGAATATTTGGCCGAGAATTACCCAGAAAGTACAGATATTTTGAAATCAAACATGTTGGACACTTATTATCCCAAGAGAAGTCAACATCTGGAGAACATGTGTCTCTATGAAGTGCTGCAGAACTACATTTATTCACGGAAAGCCGCAGAAGACATCAACAATGGAAAATATAAAGTCGTTGGTGAAGAAGGATGTTTGGTGAAGCAAACAAAAGGAAGTTTGATAAATCACAGGAAGCTGAGTTGCGACACTACTGACAAGAAGGAATTTTACTACTTGGCTCTTTTACAGTTGTTTAAACCATGGCGTACAGAGGATGAACTACTGGGCGAATTTCAAAGCTATGAAGATTCTTTTAATGCTTGCAAAGACAGCATACAATGCAGTACATTCTCAACTTATCTGCAAATGTTAAATGAAGAAATTGAACAGGAAACTACAATTGCAGCAGAAATAGCTAGAGACAGTTCTCAGGACAGCCAAATTTCAGGAACACTCAGTCAAGATCCCCTAGGACAACCAATCGTTGAAAATGAAGCATCAATAGCCATGAATGAAGTGGAAACGGCTATGAATCAAGCTCAAGAAGAATTTATAGACTTAGAATATTTGGAAAGACAACTGAATCAAGAGCAGCAACAAATTTATGAAGAGATCAAAAACAAAATTGATCACGGATTTCTACATGAAAAAAAAGAGTGCTCATGCACATCATTTCATCCAATCAGGATGTATGTAAGCGGACAAGCTGGAACTGGAAAAAGTTTCCTTATAAAAGTCATCAGAAGCTACCTACAGCAAAAAACAGATTCCACTTTGTCTTGTGTGGTTACTGCTCCAACTGGGTTAGCAGCATATAACATAAAAGGAATCACTTTACATCGTTTGCTAATGTTACCAGTGGAGCATGAGAACAAAATACAATACAACAAGCTAACTGGAGAAGCATCCTTGGAAGTTTCAAGAATATTGAAGAAGATGCAAGTTCTCATTATTGATGAGGTGAGCATGGTATCAAACTTAATGCTTGCCTTTGTGCATTTAAGAATGCAGCAAATTTTGAAGACAGACTATGACATGTTATTTGGTGGAAAACACGTCATAGTTTTTGGAGATCTTTTGCAACTTACTCCAGTTAAAGGACAACCAGTGTTTAATACTGTCACACATGAAGACAGGAAGAAGTCATTAGGAAGCATCGGAAATACAAATATTTGGTCCTTCTTTGAGTACAAGGAACTTACTACTAATATGAGGCAAGCAAGCGATGAAGAATATGGAAGTATTCTGAAAGATATCAGAATTGGACTACTCACAGAAGTTGGCAAAAAAGCATTACAGAGTCGGCTGCTACATAATTTATTTCCAAAGGAAGAAATAGTTGCAGAGAAAATATACAAGAATATTGCAGAAAACAAAAGTGTCATCTGCTTAATGCCAACTCTACGTGAATGCTCAATATTTAATGAGGAGCTTTTGAAATTGGAAAAGGAAGAGATCAGGAAATTGGAAGCAGTGGACAAAATTGAGGATGGAAGAATTACTGTCACAGTAACAGGCAAACTGAAAAATAAATTGGACTTACTAGAGAAGAACATCTCCAAAACAGCTGGATTAGAAAAAAATCTATATGTTTGCATGAACTGTAGAGTATTTTTAAGAAGAAATTTGGATGTTGAAAAAGGTTTAGTTAATGGAGCTATGGGAAGAGTTGTGGGTTTTATTAATTATCAGAAACAAGATGGAATTGAATGTTTAAAAATAAAATTTGATCAGATAGAAGAAGTTAAAGATATTTGTCGTTGTACAGTTCGTTTCATGCTTGTGAAAGACTTATATGTACGTAGGAAGCAGTTTCCGTTTTCTCTAGCATATGCTGTAACTATTCACAAGTCTCAAGGATTGACTGTAGATTGTGCATTTGTGAACATTGGTTCAACTGTGTTCAAAGAAGGTATGGCATATGTTGCTTTGTCACGAGTGAAAACATTATCAGGTTTATTCATGATAGACTTTGATGATTCAAAAGTTAGTGCTGATACAAACTGTGTAAAGGAGTATAATAGATTAAGAAGAAGCTATGCTCCTCATTTAGGTCAGTATCCTGTGTTGGAGAAACGTGTCGTTTCTCGTAAAAGAAAACATGAGAATATCTGTAATGAAGATGTAGAGAAGAGGAAAAAAAAGAGGAGTGATGTAATTGCAAGCAAAAAGAAAAAGGAAAATGAAGAACAGGTTGTAGGATGTCATTTTGAAAATAGCTCTGGTGTCAACTGCTACGCAAATGTAGTGCTGAATGTTGCATTTTATCTGGAAAGTTTGCAAGAGCAGATAATAGTAAATCAGGGAAAAAGATTCTGTTCTGAGCTGAGTAAAGATAAAACTCAAATAGAAAGTGCTACTGAAATTAGAAAACTTTTAGATATATGTTCAGGACGAACACAGTTTTCTCAAAATGAACAGCAAGATGCACACGAATTTTTGATGTATTTTCTTCAGGTACTGGAAGAAGAAGGGGTTCCCATTGAAAATGTATTTGGTCTCTCTTATAAATGGGAACATAGTTGTGAAAACTGTTATAATATATGTGGCTCTAATGTTGATAATGAAAGGTTTATTTATTTGACATTGCCAGAGAGTAAAACAGTCACTTTTGCAAAATTAGTTAAAGATGCTAATCATAGCATGAAATGCGGTGAGTGTAAATCTGACATGTTTTCAACATTAATTTTAAAGGAATACGGACAGTATGTAATTTTAATGATGCAACGATGTAGAGCTGATGGTTCAAAATTGGATACTTTAATAAAGAAGTTTACAGGACAGCAATTATCAATTTCAGGAAAAACTTTTGTAACTTTTGCAATAATTTTCCATGATGGACCTACTGTTACTTCTGGACATTACACAGTTTATCTTAAATGTGAAAAAGGCTGGACACTGTGTAATGATTCCCAATTGATTTTCAAACAACGTTTGCCTTTTGATTTAGCAAATTCCTATCTAATCTTCCTGAAACCTAAATTTTAGAGAGATTTGGCAAGATCTGGACAAAATAATTTTACCATTTTACTGGATTACCATTGGAATTTTGTAAAAAAAAGATTTTTTAAATTATCATTTGGCCTAATGGAAAGATAACCAATTGTAATGTGGACTTTTTTAATTTTTAATGAAACTTTCAAAAACCAATAATTTAGAGATAATCGGTAACATCTGCACAATTTACATTTTGGAATGTTATTGGAGTGCCATTGGAAATTTTTTCAAAAATGATTTTAAAAATTACTATTTGGCCATGCGGAAAAGTAACCAATTCTATTGTGGACTTAATAAATTATTCAAAAATTTTTCGTGAACCAAAATGTTACAGAGAATCGGTGAGATCTGGACAAATTAAACTTTAGAATTTTATTGGATTACCGTTGGAAATTTATTCCAAAAAAAATGTTAAAATTACTATTTGGCCTAAAGGAAATGGAATCAGATGTATTGTGGAGTTATTTGAGATATAATATTGTGATTATACTTCTGAAACAAACATATCAGACGGTATTTTAAAGAAATAAGTATTGGTATTAGATGATATTTTTTTAGAATATTATGCATTTCTATAATGTTAAGTTTAAGTAAAAAGAGATTCTGGGCTTTTTTAATACAATCTTTGAGATTGTTATTTTTTTTTGCCCGCTGTAAAATGATGAATGCAATTGCTTTCACAATTTATAGTGAAATGCAATATATTCTGAAAACAGCAAAAATAAGGCAAAAATATTTTTTGAAAAATATATAAATATGTGTACTGTATTATAAAATGTTTTAAAAATATTAATACTTTTTTCTTTTTTTTCAGATTGATATAGAAAAATTTCGAAAACTAGAACCATTTTTAAAGCAATTTTTTTTTAAAACAAATGAATAAATATTTTTTTGAGTGGGTATGGTAAGTCAATAATAATAATTGTAGTCTCTCAAGGACCTTGTAATGTGATAATTGATTTTTAGTGTTTTTTTTCCCAAAAAAAAAAAATTAGGCGTACGGTAAAAAAAAAAATAAAAAAAGTTTTAAAAAAACATATGTAAAAAAAAGATGAAAGATAAGGTTGGCTCTTAAAAGAGCCGTTGTGTTCATGCAGGGACAGAGGAAAGAAAGAATGGGAAAATTAGTCAAAGCGACAAGTGTGCTGATCTATTTTGTTGTTCACTAGGGAAACACTGGTCTCCCTATGACAAATTAGATCATGACAAGAGGCGCATCGAATATCAACCCTCAGAAATCGAGGGTTAATTTCTAGAGGGCCAGCAAAAGGAGATGCTCCCCCCACAGATGAAGGGCTCACCTGACCTGCAGAAGAAGGAGTCAGCCCTGCAGATGATGGTCCAGGCTGAGCTGCTGTGGATGTGCTTGGTTGACTTTCTGAAGAGTTACCTCCAAAAAGTCGAGCATGTGTCCTTCTGTGTACATCCTTGAGGTGTCTCTTCATGGTATGATTCCCAAAGGAATACTTCTTGTCAGGATTACCTCTTGAAAGTACACGCTTACACAGCTTGCAAGTCACTAAGGGTGCATTTACCTTTTGCTGGCCTTCAGGAAAAGTAAAATAATCCCATACATAAGAGGGCTTTTGTTTCCTCGCTCTCTGCCTCAAGGTAGTGCTGCTAGTGCTAGCCTCACTCTCAGAAGAGCTCTGCTGTTCTGCCATCGTATCACAAAGACAACTCAGCTCCTTCTCCTAAGGGATCACAAGCAGAAATGAGAGGAATGGGTGTGGTGTAGGAGAGTTCTAGAACTGAAAGTAGTTTCAACCAATCAAAAGTTGTGTTTCATGATCACATGACCTACCGTACGCTTACGGTATGCTTACGGTACGCTTACGGCAAAAGTGCGCATGCGCGTAAAAAAGACACGCGCTTGCACGCATGCGCATAACAGTCACTACCCGACACTTCCGCGTAACGTGCGCGTGTAGCGTACGCGCGCACGCGTCCCACGCGGAGTACGCGCGGCTACGCAAATTGCGTAACTATACGCAAGCAGCGTAGAAAAATTACGGGCGTTGCGTAAACCGTACGCTTACCGTAAGCTTACGGTACGCGTACTAAAAAAATAATAAAAAAAATAGAAAAAATGTACTGCAAATAAATTTTACATGTTTATTTTAAAAAATATATTTAAAAAAAACATATTAAAGAATTTTAAAAATTTAACCATAGTCTTTATAAAAGGTAAGAAAATTAAAAAAAAAATATGTTAAAAAAAATAGAAGAAAAAAAAAAAATTAGCATTTAAAAAACCTTGCATATTCACTGAAAAAACCATGGGTTTCACACACGTTATAGTTAGGAATTAGCATTTAAAAAACCTTAGAAATTCAGTGAAAAAACCATAGGTTTCACACACGTTATAGTTAGGAATTAGCATTTAAAAAACCTTAGAAATTCAGTGAAAAAACCATAGGTTTCACACATGTTATAGTTAGCTGGACATTTTACTCGTAAAAAAACAATGAAATTCCCCCGTTATAGTTAGTTCAGCTAACTATAACTCGCGCGCCCGCAATGCACTGCTGATGACGTCACATATTACATCACTCATGACATGGTCAGTGACATCACTCATGACATCACTGATGACATCTCAAATGACATCACTGATGACATCACTGATGATATCATCCTTGTGATAGAGTGGCAGACCTCCTCTTCCCCTAATATAACCTTTGATACACACATTCAAAAATAGAGACTAAAATTTCAAAACAATGGACATACCAATAACAGTTACAACAACCTCTTCAGTAATTCTAAGATCCACATACACATCCACTCATTCACCAACAGTCCTATACAGTCACTCATACATGTACTCACTTATCATATGTACTCATACACCTATACATCCTGTTACACAATGCCACTCATCCATAGAGCTACTCACACACATAGTCACTCATGCTAATAAAGAATCAAACATACATTTACTTGCATATACAGTTATACACACACCACCACACTTACTTCTACGGAAACTTACACATACTTAGTCTTTTAAACAATCACTTATAGAAATACATACTTATTCATACAGGAACTCTTTCAATCTCTCACTCTCACATATACTCACATATATAAACCAATAGTCACATATACTAGTTTTAAACATATGTAGTTACTCATAAAGACACTATTGAGACAGTCATTCACTCACTAACACACCCATACACACACTCATCCACCCATGCAGTCCTGCACACATGCTCTGTTCAACACATACAAACAGTGAGTCACTCATTCATGCACCTATGCACTACGTCATACCCCCCACCGAACCATGCAGACACTCAGACTAATACTCAAAAAACCAACTAATAACCTATATAGACACCCATGTAGCTACTCACCAACCCATGCAGCCACTTATACACAAAGTGAAAAAATGATACAGATATTTACATATTTAAACATTACTCACTAAGCCATGTATTCACTATGATACACTTAATCAGTCAGTTACACAATCAATTTTTCAAAAAGAAATCATCCATTTAGACAGTAATATACCCATTTATTCTTCCATCGACCTTGAGATATACATATATAAAACATATTTAATTTTCAGAAAAACACACATTCACTGGATGATGTCATCAGTGATGTCATCAGTGATGTCATTTGAGATGTCATCAGTGATGTCATGAGTGATGTCACTGACCATGTCATGAGTGATGTAATATGTGACGTCATCAGCAGTGCATTGCGGGCGCGCGAGTTATAGTTAGCTGAACTAACTATAACGGGGGAATTTCATGTGTTTTTTACGAGTAAAATGTCCAGCTAACTATAACATGTGTGAAACCTATGGTTTTTTCACTGAATTTCTAAGGTTTTTTAAATGCTAATTCCTAACTATAACGTGTGTGAAACCTATGGTTTTTTCACTGAATATATATATATATATATATGCACTCAAACACCTCTCAGAACCTCCTTTGCGGCGAACTGACAGAAACGGACCACCAGGACAAGTTAGTGGCAAATTATCTTCTTTTTATTTTCAATTCCTCATTTCATGACGCGTTTCGGGCATCAAGTGCCCTTGATCACATACAGAGCTTGTAGTACGTCGTCCTTATATATGCATTGAATGGGAAAGAACACACCCCTATAGTGCTAAACAGTGAAGAAACACTTTCTTTTTTCGGTATCTGTGCTCCAATGTTAACTTAGACATTCATGGAATTAGAAGACAGAATCTGTTGTATTTTAAATCACATAAGTCGGTGATAAAAACAGTCATCATAGTGTGGATTATACATAAATAATTTAAAATGTATAAAACATATAAAGAAACATTACATTTTCAATAATAAATAAATATGTATAAATAGTTAAAATATACACATTGATTCACCATGATGAAAGCATATTTTCAACAGTATTCTGTGCGAATGTCTGCCATTGGAAAAACCTATAACTGCCTTAATGCGTTTTCTTTTCCAAAATGTATAATACCAGCATAGTGCTATTTTTCGCAGTACCTCTTCGTGTTTCTGTGAAAGAAAGTGTCTTGTGCAAATTTTGTGCAAAATGTGCTCTTTATATATATAGTGCAGATATGTAGAGCATAATATGTTATTTATTATCATTGTTGACTGTGCCCTCAGTCAACATTCGCACAAATAGCACTTTATAATCTGAGCATCTGCATTTATGGTTTATGCCATAGCATCTTGCATGTTTTAAAACAATAATCTAAGCAACCCATGGCTCAAGTGGTTACATTTGTGCAGTAAGGTAGAATCACGTAGAATAGGTCCTGTAATTAGTAGATTTGTTTCGCTGCGTGAAGAAAATTGTTATATGGGCAGCATTAAGCAGTTTATTGTTGTCTCGCTTACTTTGATTTCAACTTTGCCTTGTAGTAATGAACATGTGGATCTGTGTTTATTTGTACAGTTTTTAAATATAATTTGTTACTTTGTCATGATTATTTTTAATGTTATGAAATCTACATCTGTGTGGGTGTGTGTGCGTGTATATATATATATATATATATATATGACAGAGATAGCGACATGTGTAGATAAATATATGTATATATAGATAGGAATACTGGTACGAGCATCAAGATTCTTGGCAATGAAGAATAATCAGTAAAAATAATTAGCAATGATATCCTCAGTTTTTGATCACTGCAACAGGTAGAAATGAATCGAGATGGCTGTACACGGGTGCACATGAACACATGCTGACTCTGGCTGCTGTCCACCTTTTAACTTTTAGCGAGCACTGCCCCCAGTGCGCACCAAGTACTCTTGCCTGGGGATGTTCCTCCATTTGAGCGGAAGAGCCTCGCCCCACTTAAAAATTCCCCCAAAGACCCAATATGAAAAACAAACTAGTAATTCATTGCCATTTTATTTTTCATCCTCCCGTCCTGAACAGAGCATCAGGACAGGGACGGGACTGCTGCTGAATGATAGCAGCAGGTAGGGGGGGGGTAGTATATGCCCTTTTCAAAGTGTGCTTGTCCCTTTAGGCAGGCCGTCTTGAGACGGCCAGCCAGACATGCGCACTTTGAAATCTCTAACACAGCTGTCTTAAGACAGCTGGGTTAGAGTAAGTGCAGCACCGCAGGGCACTGGGGAGCATCCAGTGAGGCCACTCCCTTCAGTCAGGGTACTGCTTTCACAGCATGAGAGCAGCACCAGGATTAGTCTGGGGAGTTTCCTGGTGGTGGCCAAGCTTCAGTCATAAGACGTCCAGAGCAGGAGGTCACATCGTAAGGTGAGCTCATTTTAGATACATTTTATGATTGTTTTTATAGTTTTTAATGATATTTCTGCATGTGCGCCCGACCACCACCCGTTGATGACAGCCACCACTGACTCATGCAGAATTTCATGATTCGTCTGCAGAATAGTGTCTTTTTCAGAGTACTGCAATTCATGTTTAAGACAATTGAAAGGTTCTGTTGCTGCCATGATGCTGGCCAGCAGTGTATTGCCCCTTTAAGGTGCTGCACAGGGGCCTGGCAGCTCCCTTATCAAAACAAGGTGCTATACAATTATGAAAGAACAATTCCACATCGATCTTCCCTTAAAGTTACCCATCATGCCTCTCCCTAGCAAGCAATCCTCATTAGTGTATCTGTATTTCGAAGGGGGCTCGGTAAAAGGGATGCAGGTTCTGCACTGGCCTTATCCTATTGTGGGCTCACCGGTGGAGGTTCCTATCTCATGCTCTTTTTCCTTGGGTAGTATCACCTGCACCCACCCCCATGCTAGCTCCATGGGGTGCCATCCTCCATACTGGCACTCCTCTCCTATGCCTGACTCTCTATGGGGGTATCTCCTAGGAATGACTCCCTGGGGCTGTCTTCCCTCCTCTATGTTTGGTTCTCTGGTGGGGGGGTTTCTCCCTTTATGTATGGCTCCCTGTTGGTGCTTCCCCTCCTCTATGTCTGACTCTATCTGGGGATCTCTCTCCTCCTCTATGCATGGCTCCCTGGGGCTGTCTTCCCTTCTCTATGTCTGACTCTCTGGGAGTGTTTCTCACCTCCCCTATGCATGGCTTTCTGGGGTTGTCTCCCCCCTCTATGCATAACTTCCCAGGCTTTCTACTCTTATCTATTCATGGCTACCGAGGCTGTCTCTCCCCCTCTATGCATGACTCTCTGGATGTCCCTCCCATCCCCTATATATGTCTCCCTGGGGCGCACCAGTTCACCTCTCTTAACTCCTTCTCTCCCCTCCCCTCCCCAGTGTCTCTCAGCTCTAGGTCCTCCACTGTCTCTAGTGATTTATTGCCCCCGGCTCCCGTCCACCACCACCATTACTCAGCATCTGCATCCGTGTTGGGGATCGGTTCATGCACACCCATCACCACGTTCATCTGTCTTTTTGCTTATGCAGGCCCAATGAACACAGGTTCATTATGTAGCCAAATTGACTTCCCTACTCCAGCTCCTCTGTCATCATGACCAGGGTCAGACAGGGAAACCAAAGCAGCCCTGCCAATTTTGTTGCACCAGCCCTCACCCATGGGCAGGCTGGAGCGTGAAGCAGAAGCACTGCTGCTTAACAAAACATGCCCCCAGCACTGCTGTTTTTGTTACTGGGGCCGATATTGCAGCATTGCTGAAAAACTGGAACCCAGTGACAAAACCAGCGCCCACCACTCCCTACCTGGCCCCCACCCTTCCAGTGTCCTGTTGAAGAACCGGAACCTTTTGGGCCTGGCGGCGCAGGGTACGCCTTAATCTCCTGGGTTCTCCTGCTCAGCTACACAGAGACACGAGGACACTCCGTCGGCGTAAAAGATCAGATTTTATTAGCTGCAGCTAGTACAGTTATCCTAGAAGTACACACGGTATGTTCTCAGGAGACTGCCACTTCACTCCGTGACGCACAATCTTATATAGGTCATACGTGCAATATACATTAACCAAGAACACACCTAAAGTATATAGAAAGAGCCAATAAGAAAAGTTGGAAAATAGAACAGAACCAATAGGAAAGGTTTGCAAACAAAGTATCGGATAACTCGAAGAGCCTCTCCTCCAACTGTGTTTGTCACCCCTCCCCAAGAACTAATTCATTAACAGGTTTTGTGGTCGACTGCAGGTGACGAGATACATTTGTATGTTTTGGAGGACAGGTGTGAAACGAGAGAATACGAGCAGAGGACAGCGAAGGCCAGACGATAAGATAAAGTCAGAAGAGAATAGTGTGAACCAACAGATAGTTGAGACAGGGATTAGAATAACCAGACGGGGATTAGTGTACTCGGCCAGTGCTAACATCAGCTTTGTAAATAGAGGCAGAAAGCTTATTTCGACAGGAAGCTGCAGAAAAAGCAGAAAAGACTATGTTCGCCGTGCTGCCTGAGTGAGGGCAACACAAAATGGCGGCGGAGCACAAAATGGCAGGTCGATTCGATCACGATCGAAAATCGAATTTCCTCACTGGGCAAACGCCCGAACACTGGTACGGCCAGTCCAGGCGTGGTCATGGCTCCTTTCTTTCTTTTCTAATTTTTTGTTTTCTATATTTCATAGTTTCCTTTTCGCATTCCCTTACTTTCCCCATTCACTCTTGCTCAATTCTCGCTTCGCCTCCCTTTCATCTAGTCTGGTTGTTTTTAATTTTATTTTCTTTCTCTCATCCCTTTCTTCTTTCTCTTGGCTATAAAAGTATCTCTTCTTCCTGCCTGTTATTGATGTTTCTTCCAGTTTCTCTCTTTCATCTTTTCCAGCATTTTTAAAAAATGTTGCTCCTCTTCTTCAGTCCCTTTCTAGTCTTCTTTTTGTCTTTTAATTTTTGTTCATACTTTGTTTTACTGTTTTCATTCAATTTTATATTTGTTCTTTCTTTTCTAATCTCCTATCATCCTTTGTATTCCCTTTCTTTTTTCACTCTTTCTTTCCTCCTCTATTTCTTTTATGTTTTAATGACTTCCTTCGATATTACTTTACACTATTTTTTCTCAGCATCTTTAATTCTTTCTTTTGATTTACTTTTTCATATGCGTTCCTTCTTACCTGATGCTTCTTTTTCCTCCCCTTTCTTTGCTTTCCAGAGCTAAAATTGTTTAGCGCTGGAAATAACAGAAAAGTAATGTGAAGCAGTGCATAGCACTGCTTCGCATTACTTTGCGCCATGCGGGTGTACCAAGGGTGGAGCATGGGCATTCCCCAAGGTTTATCCCCCTAAAAGGCGCACGGAAGGAGAAATGCTTTTATTTCTCCTTCCTTTTCCGACTTTGCATGCATACTGCACTGTGCAGCACGCATACAAAGTGGGAAAAACTCTGCAGTGTGTCTGGGCATCGTATTTTGTACAGGAAGGGTAACCTTAGCTATGGCGCTAAGGTGTGTGCTTGGAGCACGGCAGCTGTAATCAGCACCAGCACAAGGAAAGGGGAGGAGAGAGTCATATATTTGAAGATATGGTGCTCTCCTGCTCCCTCCCTGTCGCGGAACGCAGTGCAGCATCGCGGGAGGCTGCGCTGCATGAATTGTTTGTTAATCTTCCCCAAAGTGTTTTGGTTTGTATTGTATTACAGTATTTTTATAGCTCTTAAAACCTCTTTTGTGGTGCTGAAGTGGAGTACCACGTGGGTAGCACGCTACACAATATAGAGTGTGAGGTTTAAAGAGTGTTGTCTTTGCTTTGAGCTTATGTGGGAAATGTTTCCAAGTTGTACTTGATAACCACGATGGTGTGGTTATCGTGTTATGGGACGCATCGTGAGGCAAATTGATGGATGAGAAAGTGTTAGAGATAGATGCACATTTTTATATAATGTGTTATGATGTCAGCTTTAATAGGCTTTAACATGTTGGTGGTTTATCTTTTATGTTCTCAATCTGATTTCCCATGCTGGCTGTGGGAAGGTTGTCCACGATGTAATCTTATGGATCCACAGGGTAGCAGGTGTTGATAAAGATTGGGAGGAATCAGAGATCTGTCCGAATAGACTGTGCTACATCCTCTTTTATGTGGTTGGCATGATGAGAAGGCAATTGAAAGAGAGTCAAGTGGCAAAAAAAGGTGAACCATTGCCCCAAGCTATCTGCTGTGACGTGTACAAGCAAAATGTGAATGACAGTTTAGCAGACCAAATTGGTAAAGAGAGTTATGCAAAGCCTCTCAAGGAACATAGATATGTATTTTATATTTGCGTTTTTTTCATTACATGAGCCTGTCAAGAATCTAGACTGATTCACTCCATCTCATCATCAGTTCCAATTTTCCAAAAAAGAAATAATGACAGGCATGGGTCAGTCTCATCAGCTCGCGATCTATGATCAGCAAAATATTCACATTCACTATAAACTGACTGCCCAACCTCATGAGACCTCTTCAACTCCCATTGCACCCATTACAGCTAAATTCAGTACACTGTAGCCTTGCTTTTAAAGGTACTTTCAGAGTCCTCACTCTAAGTTGGGGAGGGACTTCAAAATTATCATCACCCCTGGATTTCAATGTCTTTTCAAGCTCTCCCATGGCTGGAGCTTTTGCCCTTCAGCCGTGAGAGTTTCATCCTCTAGGGGCTACAATGATGGTAACATTTAGTCAGACCTGGAAGGCCTGAAAATACACAAATGTAATGTCAATCTTGTTAACCTCTCTGGGGGATGACTATACAGTTGCAATGGAATTCTTTTTCAATATAATGCTCTCTAGGGGGTGTTTTTACCATTGCAGATTTGATATCAAACCCACGAAAAAATACACAAAAGCAAGGTTTATTCCTGATAAATGATTTATAAGGTCCATCATTATCAGGCCATCATAAATTAGCTATTGAGGGTCAACGTACCTTCTACCAAACATAAGATGAATATCAACATTTCAGAGCAGCTTCGAGGATGAAAGCCACACCAATGCGTTTGTGTCTCACAATGCACATGACAACTGAAGACTGAGATCAAATGTCAGACGCTGTCTAATCTGCTGTCTTCTCTCATTTACCACAACTCTAAACAAAGTGTGACACTAGGCCACTTGATAACAGGAAAGCAACAGAACAAAACTTAGCGGCTCTTTCCAGTGCAGGTGGAGAGCCAGTGCTATCAGTGCCAGTGCTACCATGATCACTGCTTTCTCAGAAAATCCCCCCATAATGCCTTGTGGGCCTTCCTTGTTTGAACACTTTTTGGCCCATATCTCTACTTGTGTTGGTCCCAGGACGACAGAACCACCATTAACCAAGTCAGCACAACACAGCTTTCAGCTTTCAGAGTCCTCACCCTAAGTTGGGGGACTCCAAATTTATCACCACACCTGGATTTCATTGTAATTAATTATTACATGATCTTTGAGTCAGAGACCTCACATAACCTTTGACCAAGTGACATTGGGGGACGTGACATCACATGGTCTTTGTTATACAACTCAGGCCCTCATTACATGTAGTCTGTAATTGGAGTAAATATTTATTGCACCAGATGAAATACAACTTCACTGAGTCAGAATGTGTCGGGTGTGATAAATACCACTGAGTGTAAGGATTTTTTCATACCATGCTTGTAAACACACATTTTAAAAACAGGAGCCAGTGAAAAATCCTTCCATAAAATACATTCACATTGACAACACATATTGATCTCTAATTGCTGCGACCTATTGGTTTTGCCAAAGCTTGTTCTCTCTTGCCTTTCTGTTTTATATCCATATTTTATTTCTATCTCTCTATCTTATCCCCTATTTTCATCATTCCATCATGTCTCTTTCTCTGTTTCCTTTGCTCTGCATGCCAGTCCACCCCCACCCCTCTTCCTTCTGTCCCTAACTCTAATTACTAATTAATGTTTTATTGGGAGCCAGTTCACCAGCTCATCAGTTCCAGTGGATACGCCTCTCTTAAGTTGGTAAGATGGGGCTTACTACACTACAGGGTTCACTCAGCATCTTTGCACACAAACTAGCCGAGTTCACATACAGACGGTTCAGAGTGTGCACCACAGACCAGTTCAAGAATGAGAACCCAGACCTGCCACCATGTGAGGAGAGAGTACGGAGAGGGATCTGGAATCCATTATCTCCCCAGCCATGAAAATCCTTCTTAGGGGGCATATGAACAATGAGGGGGGTTGGGGCTTTGTGCAGGTCACTGCCAGTAAGCCACTCAACCGTCCTGAAAAAACACAATCCGAGACTTCAGAGGCCGTAGCTGATCTCCTAGGAGGTTGGAAACCCCTGAAGAGCCTCAGTTGTGCTCAGCTTCCACACAGTATGAGTTGCAAATGCTTTCACAGGGGTTTCCAACTCTCATTGTCTGCCACCCTGTGTTATCTGCTCCTCGTCGGGTGACAATGTGAAAGAAACTGATATTGTGTTAGACACGATGGCGATGCGTGAGTTGGCAGGTCTGGAGAACCATGCTGGTGACTCCCAGCCAGCCCTGCTGCTGAGACCTGTTGCTTGTTGGAGAGCACCCAGTGATGCCCAGGCTGCAGGAGGCCTGCATGTACTGCAGCTAGGGTGGTGGGGGGCACTGGTGCCGCCGGAGTGCGGAGAGGCTGCACCCACCTGCTTGTTCTACTGTGACACAAGTATGCACATCCACACAGGCTACCTGAGTGTGTTCTGCAGATTTTCCAGCAGCTGCACTTCTGCAGTGCAGAAGTGCCCGGTTTCTTGAACAAGCCACTCTCTTGTCTGCATTAACCCCACCTTCTCCACCACTTCCACTTTCATTCTGAGCTCAAAGATGCCTTCGGTGTAAGACTTCTAGGTGGTTCTAAGGTAGAGGGTTGAGTAGAGGTGAGTTTTCAACAGTGCTTAATTTGTAAAAGAATATGTGCAGGGGCCCAAAGATTTACTCAGAAGCAGATGCAGAGACTGCATAGTCTTGATTCCGCCTCATGACTCTTTAATCCACCACTGCAATAATCTATGCCTCTTTTTAAATTTCTGTAGGATCTTTTTCATTCATTCTATCATCCTTTGCAACTTTCCATCTTTCTCTTCCTATTTCTATCCCAATTTTTGTTTTTCTCTCTTTTGTTCTGGATCAAAGAGGAAAACTAAGTGCATTTCCCAAAAAAGTAGCACCAATAGGCCCACCTGCAACCACTGGCTCAAATTACATGCTGGTTTTCAAACACTTATCAGTCATGAGAGATCTGAAAATTTAGGTAACCTTTTAAAGAAAAAAATGGCTCAACAAAGAGTACAAATGCATATTAATGCAGTAGGTAAAATCTCACTTTTCCTGTGCCAGGAGACCTATAGCATTTATGAAAACAAGCATTGCCAAAGTCAGTCATTTTGGTTTTTCTTCAGAGCCCGATTACAAGTCTGGCAGTCAGAAGACCACCAGACTCACGGGTGCGCAGTGGTGGTAGTCTCGCCACCTCCCTATTATGAGTTGGGCAAATGTACTTTCCCTACCACATAACGCCTTTGAACATTGGTCGACTTTAAGATATAAGTCACTAAATTTTTTAAGTTCAAGGACTGGTATTAATCACACCCTTTTCTCAGAATTTAAAATGGCACGGAGAATAGTGTGGGTGGGCACTTCGGCAAAAACTCTGCAGGGAGATTGTGTTGTTTTAATCTTTAGTTCGCCATCCTTGGTGTAAACAATCTTGGAGAGGGGAGGCAATGGGTTTGTTAACTCAAATGACATTAACATTCTACCTCTTGAATATTTTTACCAACCGCCCAAACACCACATACCTCGATGGTGTACGTCTGCAGGAGAAAGTTTTATGGGAAGTAGGGAATCTAGATACTTGGTCCCAGTGAGTAATCGTTTTGACGTTTTGAATCCACTGGAAGACATTGATTGACTGGTCTCAGGGAACTTTGCTCAACCCAAGCCCGCATTTGGTCGGTTCGATGGTAAGGGTAGCTTTGGATTGACTCAGGCAAGAAAGGATGATCCCCCTCCCATTTCTATCAGTAGACATCATAGAGATGAGGACCCAGGGATAACGAATTTGAATCTGGAAGTTTTAACTGATCCCGTGGGTTGTTTAAACAAATTTCATCCATATTGTAATATAATTGAGGGACCATCTGGGATAGTAACCCCTACTATGATTTTAGATAGTGGTAAATAACCTCTCTGCAATATTGCGTCATGTAACATTGCGGGTATTTCTTCCAAGATAAGTAACCATCTGTGGTGGGATTTCATTCTACAATTCGAGGTTTTATGTTTTCAAGAAACATGGTCTAAGGAGGTGACCCATATGAATGGTTATAGGACGTATCATACCCCAGCAATAGATGGTCTGAGTGAAAGGGTAAGGGCGGGTTGTGTACATATATATCATGCAGCTTGAAAGTAAAGGAAATAACGATGTTTGCTAATGATCCCTATCACCAAATGGTTACGCTGGATCTAGATGCAAAACATTGTACAGTTTTGATCAACCTTTATAATAACATCCCCTCAGACAAAGTGGGAAGTGTTGTAAAAAAAAAAAGATCAAATTGCTGAAATCTGCTGGTAAAAGCAAGGCAATAGACACAATGCTAATATTGGCAGGGGA
This sequence comes from Triturus cristatus, assembly GCF_964204655.1. Classification (NCBI taxonomy): domain Eukaryota; kingdom Metazoa; phylum Chordata; class Amphibia; order Caudata; family Salamandridae; genus Triturus; species Triturus cristatus. The sequence goes on along the minus strand of NC_140592.1, from coordinate 502,130,536 downwards.
TTTTAACTGTGCGTTATGTGCCAATGCCGAGGATAATTTATGTTGTGTTCTAAATGAAGAAGGGGCATGTTCATCCCATTTTCGGCATTCTGCTTTGAGAGAGCAATTTAATGAATTAATTTTTAGCCTTAACTTGGGCTTTGTAAACGAATTATGCCCATCACCCATCCCTATGCCCTGGACCTTTAATGTTAGGGGTTTCCACACTGCCATAGACTATATTTTAATGTCAAGTAATCATGCGCATAGTCTTTACTAGTTTAATGTTTCAGAGAATTTCGTCAGTGATCATTTTCCATTGTGTCTGTCACTTACATTACTCTTAAGTAGAACAGGCATACCTAACAAAAATGATCAACTGTTAGAAAATATAGCCATTGGGAGATTGAATGTGTATTCCTTGCGCTGGTCCATGGTAGATCAAGTAGCGATAACAAAGACAGTGGTGGATAAATGTAAATCTGCTATTGGGACTTGTTTGAACAAAACAGCTGCCCCAGATAATATCTTAGCCTCATTCCTGGTGATATCTAATGTAATAAAATAATCCCTCCTTAGACGTAAAAGCAGTAACAGACATTCAAATGGATGGTTTGACTCAAGGTGCACCCTAGCATATTCTCTTTTAAAAAAGGAGCTACACAAAACCCAGAGAAACCTGGCTGATCTGAGGTATGCTAGAGTGGAATACAAACAAGCTATAAAGGCTAGAAAAACTACCTTGGAAAATGAGGCCTGGAAGGCATTACATAAGGCCTCAATAGCAAATGATAGTTTGGCATTTTGGAAGGTAGTTAAAGCACCTTTTTGTTAAGTGAGGCTGGTCCATCCATTGAAATTGCAATTATTGAGGAACAATGGATTAAACACTTCTCTAGAGTAGATAACGGCGAGGGAAACCCCGATGTGATGGTATCATTGTCCAGGAGGATTATAATTTGAAGTTTCCTCCTCATTACTCTCACTTGCTGTTTACCTTAGATGAAGTGGGGCGGGCATTATCCATAAGCCAGGGTGGCAAGGCCCCTGGACCAGACGGGGTCCCCATAGATTTGTTCAAATAAAACATCTCCCTGTGGGGGCCCATCATAGTCCAGTTTATTACTGCTAGCTGCAGCACTGCTTTTCCATATACATGGGTAGAATCTACCATTGTGCCTATTTTTAAAAAGGGGGATAGACAGGACCCGGGCTGTTATAGGCCAATCTCCTTACTGGACGCTGTAACAAAAGTAATAGGCAGAATAATTTTCGAACGCCTCCAGGACTGGGCAGAGGAGGAGAACTCTGTTTTATCTGACCTGCAATATGGTTTTCGCGTGGGTCTGGGGACGGTGGACCAGGGCCTAAATCTGTCTATCTTGGTGGGGAAATATACAAGGGCATAAAAGGGGAATCTGTTTTTAACATTCGTGGATCTCACATCCGCTTTCGACTGTGTGATCCACATTAAACTCGGGTCAATTTGAAAAGTTATGGGAGTTGACGTTCAGATTATTGATTTTCTTACGCATTTTTATAGTGATGCCAAGGCACGTGTGTGCTGTGGATTGAAGGGTGAGTGTTCGGCTGCATTCCCGATAAGGAGCGGAGTCAGGCAAGGCTGTGTCCTGGCTCCGTTCCTTTTTAATCTCTACATTAATGGATCCCCCAAGTGGCCGGGCGTTCAATACCAGCCCTCCTATATGCAGATGATGCGGTGCTGATGTCCCGCACACAAATAGGTATTCAGAGGGTGCTCGATAGCTTCTCTCATTTTAATGAAAGACCTTGGCTTAAGAGTAAACTCCTCCAAGACCGTCATTATGCGCTGCGGCTATGGTATTAAGAAATTTAAAGATATGTTTGTGACAGGACAGAAGATTGGGGTAACCAAAAGGTTCTCATATCTGGGAATCTTCTTTGCTCATAATGACTCTTGGGCACAAGCAGTTGCAACGAAAAAATTGGTACTCCTAAGAACAACATCTGCCCTTACTAACTTTGCTAGGAAATTGGGAAAAAGACCTCCTGAGGAGCTCATTAAAATGTATAAGGCAAAGTGTGTTTCATCAGTAGTGTATGGTGCAGGGGTCTGGGGGTTCACTGATCTGCTGCCTATCCAACGCATAGAAAATTCCTTCCTAAGATAAATTGTATCTGTTCCGAATAGTACTTCATCATGTAAATGCTATACGGAGTTGGGACTTCCCTTCATCTCTGACTTAATAAAGCTCGAGCCTGTGCTTTTATGGCACATACTCTGGACCAAAGAAGAGGCAAAGTTAAACAGAGACATTTTATCAGATACCTTGAAATTGGAAGGGGCCCTAAAGATCCCATGGATAAGATACGTCCGCAATTTTTTTAAAGATCTTGGCCGTATAACCTGTTTTACTAATCCCAGAACTATTCTGACAATAACAAGAAAAGAACTAAGTAAAGAGGGCCTTCTGCTGTTGGACACTATTAGAATGTCATCTGGGATATTGAAACCTACAGTCCTCTATAACCAGTTGATTTTAACTACTTTTAACATTCAACCCTATTTAACTTTTGTACCAGGAGTTTATGATAGGTTTTTATTAACTAGATTTAGGTTGGGGGTATTTCATAGACTAGTCACTTTACCTACAATTAATAACTGGTCCCGAAACCTTCAACTCTGCCCCTGTGATAACAATTCCAACCAATCTACGATTCACGTGGTTTTCTTTTGTAGATTTTATATTCATGCTAGGAGAATGTACTTATTACCAGTTTTAAAATTGTTTGCGCTCTGTCAATATCGACCTGCTCTTCTTGCACTACAATATCTAGATAACGAGCACAGTGTCTTTAGGATAGTAATCTTTCTCGAGTCAAAGGAAAAGTATGCTTATTTATTCGATTCTGATTGGACGATGGATTCTGCTAATTTAATGCTGTTTCAACCTTGTAATGTACTGTAGATTATGTTTATATTTGTAGGACACTTTTTTAACTTAGGAATTGATTGATATCTTTTATGCTTTTATGTGCTTTTATGATTGTCTGATATAGCAATCGAATAAAAATTTCTTTGATTGATTGATTAATTGAGTTGGGCAGTGGGACTGCCACAACCCTGCTGCAGGAGCCAGAGAACCGCCTTTTTCCTGGCAGTGTAGAGGCATCAATATGCTTGCCGGAACTGCCATGGTCCCGACAAGCATATTAGAAGCGTCTTGTCCACCAGGGTTTACATGGAGGTTCTTACTCAATGTAAACCCTGGCAGAGAGGGAACAATAGAGGCTCTACAGAGCCCTCTGGTGCATCTGCTCCCTGCAACATGTGGCCCCCTGGGTGCATGCACACCAATTCCTGCACAGCATGGACTTTTCAGTCCATGCCATGCAAGAACTGTTTTTGGCGTTCCCATTGCAGTGCCTGTTTTTAAAGGCACCGCCGTGGGAACGTCAAAAAAAGCCTCTCAGACTCGAGTTACACTCGCAATCTTGTAGGCGGCCTCCTTATGGGTTTGGCGGTATTGTGGCTGGTCGAATCCGGCGCCGCATCGCCAAACTTGCAATCGGGCCCTTAGGGCCTAATTACGAGTCTGGCGGTCCACAGAACGCCAGACTCATGGGGGTGCTGCAGCAGTGGTCTCCCGTTCATCCTATTATGATTAGGGCAGTTGCTGACATTTCCCCGGCACGGTGTTGCAACGGTCAGGAGGCATTAATATGCTTGGCAAGACCACCGCGGTACCACCAAGCATATGAGGAGTTTCCTCTCCACCATGGTTTTCATGGTGGTTCTTTCTCCATGATAACCCTGGCCATGAGGAAACAAAGGGGGCCCTACAGGGACCATTTGTGCCTCTGCGCCCTGGATTCATGCAGGGGGCACACATCATGTGCCCCCCTGTTTACATGAACCACTGTACCTGCACAGCATGGACTTTTCAGTCCATGCCGTGCAGGAAGTGTTTTTGGCGTTCCCATTGTGGTGCCCATTTTCAAGGCACCTCCATTGGAACGTCAAAACAAAAGCCCGTCAGACACAAGTCACACTCGAAACTGGTGGGCCACTCAACCATGGTTTAGGTGGTGCGACAGTGGGGTGGGCTCAGCGCTGCACCACCAAGGTCGTAATCAGACCCTTAGAGTATGGGTGAAAGAAGCAAATGCTTACTTCCCACAAAAAAAGAAATCTTGCGCTGCCACTGCACATGTTGAACCTGTTCAGTCTGTGAGAAACTGTCACTGGTCTTAATGTCATCTGAGGCTTCCCCTCAGTGGCGTCACTAGGGGGGTGCGGGGGGTGCGGACCGCACCGGGTGACACCCTCACGGGGGGTGACACCAAAGGGCCGGTCCGGTCGGTGTGGTGTGGGTGCACTGCAACCGTCCGTGCAAAATTTTATTGAAACTGAGCAGTCCAAATTCAGAAACCGAAACGCAAGGACGCACGCAACCTAATCTTCAGCAGGAGGTGCCTGTGCGCAGCGCGCACTGTCTCCTCCTCCGACGTGTCTGCGCGCCTCGGCAGTGACGTCACATCGTCACTAGAGGGGTGCAGTCGGGCTGCGTTGTTGGAGGAATCCGAATCCCGCAGCATTGGGCCCCAAGTGCGCGTGACTGTCTTGGCATCACGAGGAGGGACGAGGAGCGAAGGTGAGGACTCAAGGGCAATCTTCCTTTTGACTTAGGAGGTGTCTCAAAATGGGGAAAACATCAACATCGAGCTTGCCCAAAAGTCACAAGCCACCTCCAACCTTTTACCCTCCACCCTGAGAATACCTCTTTTTTAAACCGCTGAATTGCCCTCTCCATTTCCCGAAGTCCTAGCTCGCTCCTTTTCTTCGCCTCCTCCGTCTTCCGTGGAGATAGCTTCCAATCTTGCCTTATCAAAAGGGTCATATCATCAAAGGACAGCCGAACTCTAGAAACACAGGTGGGACAAGAGGTATGGGGGGATACTCACGACTAACACCAGTAAAGCCACTCGAAAAACGCACGAAAAACGTGATGGTTAATAATCACTCATTCAAACTACAGCATGTGCCGTCAGGTGGATCGGTATAGCTGCAACGTCTCATAGAGCGCGCCGGCCAGAATTATTCTAAGGCTTGTCTTGTTTAGTTGTATTAATACTGTTAAAACCCTATCTCATATTCTTTAAACAGAATTTCTTGTGAAATAAATGCACAAAACTCATAACAAAACCATACACGTAAGACCGTTTTTTCAGTACTTTTGCAGTGGAAGTCAAGGGGAGTCCCAGGAGGTCTCAGGTCGCCACTGACACACTGCCACAGCACCACTATAATTTAATTTTATTCCAACTGCAAGGAGAGCAGCGTGGAGTCTGGTTTTTAAGGCTAACGGGCAACGGCCGCGGGCCCCCGAGTGTTGGCATCACTGACAGCCTGCTGACCCACCCTTGCGTGCCTCACCAACTGACGGGAACGCACCACCCACAGGACCTGATCTTACCCCCCTCGCCCCAGTTCGACTCACAGATTAAATTTAGCTTCTCTGGAGTAAAACAGTGCGCAAGAAGTGAGGCGGCTCTGTCTTTGGGATGCAGAATTATGAAGAAAGTTAGTGAAATAATCCACTAAATGTTTTTTTAAATAGGTGCGCCTTGTAGGTTGAACGCAATCCTGGGTGCTAATTGCTCACCCCATAAATACTGACGGAGGGACGCCTGTTTTAGTCGTCAAAGAATACAACTCCCATAAGTCACTGTTTCCAAATACTAGAATCTGCACAAACTTATAGTTTAACCATTAGCTCGTGGATGCACTCACATGCTGATTGTTATCGAGCCTCCCTCGGTAACTAAATCATGTGCCCCGCTCTTCCCTGAATTGTTGGTTAACTGCGTTGATTACACAACTCTGTTCCTCATTCGCATTGTTGTTAAAGTATGATACAGTATGAAAAACTATGAAGTTGGAAATCAAAGTTTTTTGTGAAAGGTTGTATTACGCGGGAGGGTGAAAGGAAAAGCATTTTACAAGAAAAGCCGAGGGCCTTGTGTGGATAGCGGATAGAGATATGAAAGAACGCATTACCTATTTTTGATCAATGCCGTACAGTTTTTTTTAGCTTATTGTGAACCCCTCATGGTGATGTTGTATATTGACATTGAACCGTAATAATTAAGAGGTTGTATTACGCCACACTGCATTTTATGGTGACGCTCATCTGATATAATGCTGCTTCTGAAAGTTGCACTGGATAGCCCCTTTGACATACAGTAATTGGCACTAAGCTTGAATGGTGTTATGCATATTATTGAATGTGGTACTTTATATTGGTGTTATGTGGGATTAATTGTGGGTAATGTTTTGATCTTTCGTTGGCAGATAGTCTTAGCATTGTACAAAAAGAGACTCCTAGTTGGAATTACTCTTGTTTTAAAAACCTGCAAGCGGTGCGTAAGCACGCAGTTTGCACTTCTAGTCCTTGCTCACCAGAAGCGGCTGACAGTAACAGGTGCAGTTACTGCCAGCCTTGCTTCTGGTGAGCAAGAACTAGAAGTACAAACTGCGTTTTTACGCACCGCTTGCAGGTTTTTAAAACACATAAATAAAAGGCATTGTCATTTACAATGGCAATAGCTCAAGCTCTTGCTCATGTGACTTCTGTTGCTAAGTAAGCAGAATCCGAGACTACACTCTATCGTGGTGTTCCTATACACACTTTGCATTTATCACATCCTATTTCTTGGTAGTGGTGCTGTGGCGCACTCAAATTCTGCAGTGCGCACGCTCTTCTCTAATGCCCGGGTTCCCTCCCCCCGCCGACAAAAGCACTAAAAACACACGGGACACCGATAACAGAGGTCAAGCAAGGAAAACGAATTACAACAAAGAAATATAGAGGAAATGAAAGGGAAAGAAAGTAAGATGGAGGGAGAGGGAGATGGGTGGGAGTAGAGGGAAATGAAGGGCATATGAAAATAAGGAAGGAACTGTGACAAGAAGGAAGGGTAAAAAGGATAAAAGGATGAATGCATGGGCAAATGGGCTGATGGATGTAAGGACAAAACAATATTTGCATGAGTGTGAGAAAGAAAGTGGCTGGAACGATAGAAGTCTGGATGGATGGCCGCCTGGATGGAGGTGTGGAAGGATGGACTGCTGGACTGATAAAAGGAGGGTGAATTGGTGGATGGATGAAGAAGAATGGATTGACGAATGGATGGGTAATAGGATGTATGAATGTTTGGAAGTGTGAGCGAAAGGATGGATGGATGGAAAACTAATAATGAAAGGGTGGATGGATGGAATGGTGAAAGGATTCATGAAAGTATGAAACGATGGATAGATGGATGTATACATGAAAGTCTTAAAGATGAATGGAAGGGGATAATTAGGGACCTCATTACTGTTTGTTTTTATTTTAAAAATCTGCACAGGCCCAGCAAGGCACATCATTATCATGGCCATGGATGCAAGGCAACAATAAAACATGTCCAGAGAACTGGTGATTAATGATCCTGCTGGAGAGCAGTCCTTTGCCTGTTGGTAGTTTTGAAATGCAGATAAACTGTATTTTATTTGGATAGCTCAGTGGGTTACTGCCTTTGTCACAGAGATTCTTGTGTTACTTGCAGTTCAAAAGTTACAATCCTAACATAGGACAGTGGCTATGAACTGTCATCAAAGACCTGCAGACAAACATGAATGGTATAGTTAGAACTTCCCTTTTTTTGTGTTACTATAAAGTTAGAAATTCCCCAGTCTTTCATTATTTTAATGTTGCTAAAAAGAGTTAGGGCCGATATACATTTTTATTATTAAAGCCAAGCCCCAACCACTACGGTATGCTTTAAATCCTGAGTTTGTGCTTCCCCAGCCCAAACCCTCTTTAAATTTACTGCCCACCAGTATGGATGCCATGTGATTCCTACATCTTGTAATCCTCATTGGCTCATGTGACATTCCCTGTAGACAGAATTACATACTAGCGATAAAACCGGCCCTGTCATTGCCTTTCTGTTTTTATTAATTAGCAATCAGGTCATTAGGGCAACTGTGGAACATATTTTAAAGTGCGTGCTAATTATATTTACTGCTATTTTTAATGTTTTAAGTTTGAAGGTGATTTTGCTAATGTTTTTTACGGGAATAATGAAAGTAGAGCTGGATGGGGCTGATATGGGGCTGGGGCCCGAAGGTCAGCTGTGAGATAAGGTACACAGGAGCGAGATGGTCGAAAAGTGGATAATCGGGCCTGGAAGTAAGTACTTGTGTTAAAACATGGCCTGTTGGAATTTGAGGGTTTGCACTTACATCCAGACATCGCTCTTACTTTCAAATAACTCTCCACATGCTCTGTATACACACAGAATTGATCCGTTGTATACTGGTGACTGTTTGCAAGTAGATATAATCTAATCTAGGGCTTGTAGGCTAGCGGACTCGGAGCGGAGGAGGTCCATGCGGTAAGTCGTGAGGGGGTGACACCATGAGTTACCCGCACCGGGTGACACCAACCCTAGTGACGCCACTGCTTCCCCTGTTTCCCCTGTGCATGCTATGCAGGTCTCATATATTAAGGAAGTTTGCTGATCACCATTTCATTTTAGACAAGCCAAAGTGTTTGACACTGTCACCGGCACGGTGAAATTCAGTGTGCGAGTGGGAGAGCAGAGTGTAGATGGCATGCTGTAAGGGGGCAGGGTACAATGAGGGAGCACAAGATGTAAACAGGGAGTGAGCTGGGTCGGTCTGGCCCCTAGGGCCATCAGGCAGTGTCTGATGGGCTGGTCTAACAGGTCAGTGTGTGGCCGGCTTTTTGGCTGCTTGTGGGCCTATTTTATGTTCTGCTGGGCTACTTTATACTGTTGATTTTCCTGAGATTAAAACAACATTTCCTAGAACAAGCTCAAATCCATGCAGTCTTCCAAGGCTGCAGAACACTCACACAGTCTGTCTTTACAAGTTCAAAACTGCGCCAATTTTCAAAAACAGGTCACTTTTTTAGCTATCTAATTCACTAATGGAAGCCACTTTTATTTTGGTGCCCTGGCTTATTTTCTGTCCCAGTCCGACCCTGGGGGTGAGGGAGAACTGTCTTCAGAGGGGAGCCAGCTTCCCTTGCATATACAATGCAGGAAGCAGTAGTGAACATTTCCCCTCACACACATAAAACGGGCATCACTAGTGCAAGCCTCTGCCAGGCATACAGAGCAAGTAGCAACAGTGCACGCTCCCAGCGCAGACACCCACAGAAAAGGTACCACCATGAACATCAGAAATGCAAGGCTTTATCTGAAACACACATTTATTATCGCCTGGGCACGCAGGTGAAGTGTAGTCATCTGGGCACACAAACAGGTACCACATGGGCATCAGAAGTGCAAGGCTTTAGCTCACACACACATTCAATATCGCCTGGGCACATAGGTGACGTTTGGTCCTCTGAGCACACAAAATGGTACCACATGGACATCAGAAGTGCAAGCTTCCTTTGCGATCAGAGAAGGCATGCTTACATCCTTCAAAGATGAATAAAGTTGGCACCACTGATGATGGCAAAAATACTGCCAGGCAGGTAAGCATCAAAATACAATTAAGTGTATGGTGTGAACTGATCATATGAAACATATTTCAGTGGCACAAATGCAGCTAGAGCACATCCGCGTCATGCCCGAGTAGTGACATTGAGGCGCTCTCCTGAGACAACATGCCAAGGAGTGCAGCTGGAAGGTCAGTCAAGGGCATCTCCCAGAAGCAATAAGCCTCATATTACAAAGGCAGAAGATGTCAACTCCCCAAGGCAAGCAAGGATTCTTTTCATTTTAACCTAGATTCTGCACCGCTAGAGAGAGGGGAGGGTTAGTGGATCAAAATGTAATAACATACAGCACAAAGGGAGCACGGGAAGAAGCAGTGCCAGCTTCTCAAAAACAAGCGGCAGGTATAAGGCAAGTGGCAGAAGCAAGGCAGCAATGCTCCCGCACAAACATAAAACAAGGGAACACATGTATTCGCTATGTATGCGTCCTCACACACACATACAGCATAGAGGTCCAAGCCTCAATCTGTGTGTGTGTGTGTGTGAGCATAGCTCTCTGTTGCATGAGTGTTTCTGTGTGTGATATGTGAGTGTGTGCGCTGGGAGGTGGGTAACATGCAGTGAGGGTCTGATATTGTGTGTTGTGTGTGCTGATGTGAAGAGACGCTGAGGAGGGACGTGGATGGAGGATAAGGGTCAGACAGACAGGACGGAAGTGAGGTTGAAAGAGGGGGAGAGGCCGAAAGGTGTGGCAGGCAGTGAAACGGAGTGACAGAAAGAGGAAGGCGACAGGAGACAGAAAACGAAAAAATAGGGGGAAGAGGAAGGTGGAGGAAGCGGAGGGGAGATGAAAGAGAGAGAGGAAGTGAGAAGGGCAAGTAAGCAGGATGGGCGGTGAAAGGATAGAAATGAAAGGTGAAGGCAGAGACCCAAGATTAAGGTGTGGGAACTCGTGGAAGAAGTAGACAGAGTGAGGATGAAAAGCAGGTTGGGAGGGGAAGAGCCAGGGGAGCTGACAAAGAATAATCAATAAAAAAAACAGTAAGGCAAGTTCACAGTGAGTACTATGATATGAGCTAGCTCTTTTAGGCTTGTCAATAAAGCAGCTAAACAACCTCTTCCACCATAAATACCCAGTGGTGTCCTTCAACAGAGCACCAGTCAGTATAGATTCAATAGCACATTGGAGGGCTTCGGCCAAACCTACTCTCAGAGAGCCGCAGTGGGCAAAGTGATGCGGTGACTCTACAGCTTTGAGGTCCTTTTCCATGTGTGAGTATGAATGTGGGAGCCCTTCTACAAACCTTTCCCCCCATGCTTGCAAGTCTAGACCTTTCTGCCGGGTGTGTGCTGTACAAATACTTCATAGACCATCAGTTGACTCAGCTGCCCTTCCCTTCCTCAGCAGCACAACTGGTTTGAGGCATTGAGAGTAAAGCTTGGTATCCTGGAGCTCAGCAACTTTGAACCCAGCAGAGCACATGGATCTTGCACTCAGACACACTGACAACTGTGCAGCTCTATGACTTCAAGAAGCGCTGGGAAGGCAGCAAATGCTGGCGAATGCCAATGCATGTGTAGGTATAAACTGCAGAGATACATTACATCAGATAGTGCTGTGGAAGTGGTGATGCAAGATGGCATAGGCGATCATGGGGACCTCAGAGGTCTGTGACACCAAAATATGCTTGCGGGAGCAGCACAAAACAGCACCACATCCTGGCCACTGCTTTCATACTGCTTGCCTACCTGCTGCATGTGACATCAAACAATATGGACTCCAAGCAGCGTCTGCTGATAACTGCATAAGTACTTTGGAGGCAATAGTTCCAGGAACAAATTTTAGAGTAGGGTTGCAGTTTTTTGGCGAGACAGCAAACAGCACAGGATTTAGCCATTGCCTCATTCACTAAGCATACAAGCATAGTGTAGTACTTTAGTCAAAGCGGGACATTATAAAGGGCCTTAGATCGATATTCTACCAAGAAATATTTAGGAAAAGTGTTTATATCATCAAACATTTTTTCAAAGACATTGCTTAAAGTGCCATAAAGGTAGTTCCTAAGTGAAGCTCATTAATGCAGACAGCACATCATTTTCTGTGCCCGAACAGTAATAGAAAAATATGCATATGCCCATTAATTGAAACCCTTGGTAAAAAATAGATGAATGCTTGCCAGTAGAAACTGTGCAGGTCAAAAACATTAATCTACAGCTGTAGTGTCTTTCTCAGCGTAAGCATGGATGTCACTTCCACAAATTGCCGGGAGGTACTGGATGTGACATCACACACAATTTGATCTGATGACTTCACAGGTTCCATCCTTGACCCCACGTTTAGCCCATCAAAACCACCTGTTTGCTTTCAAGGACCTAGGTGAAAGACAAGCAGTAGAAACTACAGAAAGTAACCATGGCCTTCAAAGTTGAGTTTACTTTCTGTTTTTTCACCTGCCTTCCCAGAGACAACGGGTAGCGAAGGTCATCACAGGGTTAGGGCAGCTACCCCTGATTGGCATCAATGCACATAGTTGCAGTCTCTGAAGGGCTTCATTCTCTGTCTCTGGACCAAGGTGTGTGGTCAACTAGGGAAATTTTTTCATTTTTAGGATTCGCCTGCACAGCGCTTGGTCTTTGCTTGTGAAATCTATTGTATTCAATATAAATCTTAAAAGGGCTTACAACCCACCCCATTGCCTCCTTGCTTTTCATTGGTTCCTGTGCTTGCCACTTACTTTTCCTCTTTTTCTATTGGCTGTAGCATACTTTTTTCTGCTGTACCTCTCCAGTGTTTCTCTAATCAGTTTCCAGAGGCTCAAGTACTGTGTCCATCCACTTTGTGGGACTTTTTCTTTTAAGCTTTTGCCTGCTCAGTGCTTGCTTACATACTCTCCGCCTGGCTGCATGCATTTCAAGCATGCTTGTTTTCATTTGTTTGTGTTTCTCCTCCTTCCTTTATCTAATCTCCCTGTAAAAGTGCCACAGGTCGATCTAATCGTCCCTCTACTGAAACTGAAAGTGCTCATACTGATCTCATTGGCCCACAGCTCTGCCCTGTATTAGGAGGAGATTTGTCATCCTTCTATGCCTCCTCTATTTCTAGCAATTGCCTCCCCACTCACTAAACCCCTCCTCTGTCCCTCCCACAAATCCCACCCCTAATGAATATCTTTTTTTACCAGCATTAAAAGATGAAATTGTACTGGCTGTTTTCATTTCCACATGTGCCTTTCATTGTGAGGCTCCTATCCAGATTTTTCTGGCAGACTTGTATGTACTGCTGGAAGCCAGAAGGCATAAGAGGAATGCTTATGACTGGCATGGATGCAGATGGAGGGCAGAGACAACAGTATGGTGTACTTTTAAACAAGCAGGGAAAGTGTCACAGATTTCCCAGGGAGGAAGTTAGCAGTGCAGTGACAGTGTGCAGAAGGTGAAAATCATGTGAAGGAACATTTCATTTCTCATGAAAACCCCTCTTGAGTCTGTAATTGGTATGTTTGAATCCATCACACAAACATGTTCTGTTCACTGTGTTCCCCACCCCTAACTCCGCCCACTTACATCTTCAAATTATGTTGGGAATAAAGGGTCAGAACTTTGTTCTCTGTGTTGCTGAGGGCATTACAGGAAATCGCAAATGAATGATGCTGTACAAATTATTCAATATTCATTTGCAATGCTGCCACATTTTGAAATGCATTTTTATATTGTAACAAATCTGAACTGCACACGGACTAAAACATTTGTTTGGCCTAAGCTCATAACTCCGCCCACTTACATATTCAAATAGTGGTTGGTAATGATAGGCAGGGACAGCAGAAACAATGGAGTCACATTTCCAAAGATACATATGTGCCTGGAGTTACGGGCAAAATTTATCATGAAGCAGCATAAAGGTAGACCGGTAAACGCTGAATAAAGGGAAGGTAAATAGTGACCATGCTTTATGTGCACATACTGGTATCCAGGGGGTCATCCCAACAGTGTCCACAAATTCTTGAGAGGCCTGCAATTTTGACCTAATACAGCATCTGGTACTGGGAACTTTACACATTTAGTGCCATTTTGTAGATTTCTACATCTCTCATAATCTTAACATTTTTGAAGCACTTATAAAGCCAGTGCCACATGCAGTTTTGGAATGTGGGGATACTGTGGGCAATTCGCAAAATCAGCCGACATTTACTTATTTGATGAGCAAGGTGCTGCTGTGCTAAAATACTACCTTGCACTAGGCTCCTGTCAATTCACCCTCCATCCCCATCTTTGCAGTGCCATTCCCCGAATATGGGTGTAGAGTGCAGGTGAGCACAGATATAAGCCAATCAAGGCTCTGTGCTTTGAACCCCAGAGATGGTGCAGCATGTGCGCTGGGCTTGACCTGACTTAAACATGATCCTGGTTTGAGTCCTTTATGAGCTCTGTTCTGCAGCCTCTGGAAGATGTGGAAAATGTGAAGCATTTATGGCAAGATGTTTTGTGTGGCATATTTTATAATAGAACTGCATGAAAGGCCTTTGCATGTGTTTATACTAAGGACACTATTGCTACCTTTGCTTGAATCATTTAGGGACATGGCTCATACTGTGTGAGTTGTTTGTATATATTTTGCAAAATGCTTGCTTTTAGACGTAGCTTCATGTACCCGTTATCTGGTGCCAGGTACTAAAAGAAATATCCGACGATAGTCGGAGTAACATGATATTCAGCCCCTTCACTGAGTGCGGGCATAGATATTACCATCTTCCAGCAGGCATAAAAGGAAAGGATGGTAATTCATTTTATAATTGCACTGCAAATGAAATTCTTGCAATCCTTTTGTAAAATGGATGCAAAATGAAATCCTTGTAATCCTTTTCCTGCCACCTTCCCTAATTTTCAGCCAGTCTCCTGGCATGTGAATGTTAATTAGCATGTCAGATGACTCTTTTTACAGTTTTATTCAATCAATCAATGTTTATTTCGGGCACAACCCATAAAACACATACAAATTAAAATGATAGAGACTCTCATAGATACATTAATAAATTGTGTAAAATACAGTATATCTTGGTTGCGATTACCACTCTATAAAAACATGCTAAAAATGAACCTAGAGACATTGTAAAATCTACTTAAAATGTTTGGCCAAGCATGGCAATCGGTTAATTAGCGTGTCAGATGGAATGTATGACGATACAACGCCGTTTTTACATTGCAACTTCCATTTCAACGCATGATTTTACTTCACATGTCATCACAACGCAGTTTTAGAAACAACATTTATAACGCATTCTATTACAATGAATACCATTTCAACGCATACCATTACAACGCATATTACTTTTAGGGCAACAGTAGGGTAAGTGTTGTATAGTGTAGGGGTAAAAATTACTATTCCCACTCCAGTGAGTGCAACTGTAGGGTAAGTTTTGGATACGGGAGGGGTAAAAGTGACTGTTCCCGGTTACTTACCTTATATTGCGTTGTAATGGCATGAGTTGTAGTGATATGCGTTGTAATGACATGCGTTGTAGTGACATTCGATGCGATGGCTGCGTTGTAATGGCATGCGATGTAAAGGATGTTGTGTTGTAAAAGAAGTGCGATGTAGTGATTCTGTTGTAAAGGTTGTTTCCCGTCAGTGGACTCTTTTTACAGTTTTATTATTTTTAATTATTTTCTTTGCCAGACTGGCTTTGCAACAGACCACAATACAGATATAAAATGAAACACAACCAAGAAACATAATTAAGCAATTAAATAAACAAAATAGCAGCTACTACCTTAATCAATTTCGTTTTGAGGAACATCACATGGAGTTATTGCAGCTAGTGTTGGTGTTGTCCAAACCGAGGGTGGACATTTGCTGGATAGGTGAGCTGGCTCCATCGTTTGTGAGTTGGATAAGGGATGTGGGAGAGTGGTCCCTGGTGGAGGAACTGCATATGAAAGCCTGTCGCAGGGATGAAAAGCTAGAGGACATAGTAATCTGGAGAGAGTTATGTAGGGTCTTGTTAAATCCAACGGGGATTGGCAGTGAGCAGGATGGTGAGTCTGATAGTAACAGTAGCATGTCAACGTTGGTGCTTGTGACAACCCTAATTGTGTTTGATGCTGGTTTTGCTGCTATGCCATGAAAGTGTAAAGTACATTTAACTGTGAAATGTGTTAAGGACTAAAATGTATATAATGGAAATAAGTTGATGGATATCGTTGTGGAGGATTCTGTGTATGACCACCGAGTTTTGGTGTGAAACGTTCTTTTTTTTTAAAAGGAACATCACAGGGATGGTCACCCAAGTAAGTGACCCTTAAATTAGATCAGAGTAAACATCATTCACTTTGTGGCTTTTCAGGAAATTTGGGCTAAAACTCGTTGCGAGCTGAAGGGATATATACCTTGGGAGTCTGTGCTGCAACAAACAGTTATCTATGGAGCCTTCTGACCAGCTATCAGGACTGATAAGGTAAGGGACATTTGAAAGGTTGCCAAACAAATTCACTACCAACAAAGTAGTTAAGCAGTACAGTTTGTTTGCACCAGTTCTCTCCAATTTGCATGTTAAGAATATGCATGTGCAAATAGTGGTCACATTCCTAGGTGTTTTTCCTTAGGGAAAATACAAGCTCAAACCAGTGTTCTTGCAACAAGGTATTCGGATTGGTATTGATACTATCATTTGCACACAGTGGTTGCCCCGTACGTGTTTGATTTGTCCTCCAAACATTGCCTATCTCCCCACGGCTGCATGCATTTCAAACGTGCTTGGCCGCTGCATGTTTTTTAGGTCTCGCTGAGTCAGCGCGCATACGCTGCTCAGAGAGACATTTTGTAGATGAGTTTTCAAAGTGCTGCTGGTTGGCCTAGCGCTTGCGTTCACGCGAGCGTGCACGCGCGCAGCCGGCCGCCAGCAGTCTTTCACGGGTTATTAGAACCGTGATGACTTTCACTTTCGCAAAAGTAAAGAAATAGAAAAAAGCATCTATTTCTTTACTTTTGCTATAATCGCGGCACCCGCGCTTTACTTTTAATGCTCAAAGTAAAGCGCCGGTGCCGCGATGCTTGTTCTCGCCCGCGCGGCCAATGCTTGTTTTTGTTTGCAACAGCCTAGTTATACTGTGCGTAAACTTTCTTACACCGTGTGTAATGCATTTTTCGAAGTAATGACTCACATATTCACATGGCTTCATATCACAGGCTCGGAATGTTTAGCACTATAAAACCGTCGTTGTTTTCCCAGTGCACGGACCAGGATTCAAATTGGTGACCATCCAGTTACACCATGGACATCTGAAGTGATCGCTTTAACCAACTGAGCTAGCCTTCCCGAAAAATGCTTTTCCCACAGATACATTTAAGATGGATGTCGTTTTCATCTAAGGTGTATGCATTATATTTTATATGCAGTTAGTGATTGAAAGGCCAGAAAAATAGTTATGGAATATTTTGTTCTTAACCCCTGCAGGATCACAGTTCCCATACTTTTCTTTATGCACTTTGACCGCTGATGCAGTTGCTTTCCTGAGTCAGCTACTTCACTGTTCATAAAGAGATCAGTGAGTAGACATATAAAGAGGCATTCTGGTTTCTGCTACCCAGTGTAAGCTAACAGTAATGCAGATGAAAACCATACTGAGGCAACACTCCAACCCACTTATCTCACTTCACTGGAACATGCTACTAAGCAGGAAGCTTTATATATTAGTGTTGCATGTCCAAAGCACTTAAAATACGTTTTCCCGGGGGGCGTGGCTAGCTGCCGACTGTAATGGCCGCTGCCTGAAGGAGCTCCGGGGGTGAGACCGTTCTCCCCGCCATCCGCCTACTGATCCGCGCCTTGTTGCGAGCCCTCTGTCGGCGCATATCACGAGGCAACGAAGCGGCACCCAGCGACACCGCTCCGGAGTCTCCCCGTGGCCGTTGGCGCTGCCGGCGATCTGAAGGAAGTTCTGGCCTGTCTCCTCGGCCGAAGCCGGGGCCTCGAGTGGTGGGACGCGGCCCGAGTGCTGCGCGTGATCGCCGCGCGGCGGCGCCCCCTCGCCCTGCCATCGGGCGTCCGGGCTGAACTGCTTTGAGCCTGACTGCCCTGGCGATCGCTCGGCTTGCCTAGCGGACTCACAGCGCACCGGAGGCACCGCCGGACTGTTGAGACAGTTGAGAAGGGGGCGGATCGGCGCTACAGAGCAATGGCCGCGGGGCATCTGCGGCGCCTGGAGTGACCGGACTGCTCGCCTGGAGGTTCCGGGGACTGCAGCGACGATCTGACTGGCTCTCTGACGCACCCTGTCTGAACAGGCTTCAGCGTGTGTCCAGCCCGTGCGATCCGGATGCGGAGGTGGTGCTGTACGAGATTAGAACGGACCACGCGACGAGGAGACCGGCGGACGGTGGCTTAAGGGCGCGCACGGCTGTTGGAGCCCTGGACTGCTGGTGAGTGGCCTGCTATTGTGCCTTCCGGGGGCAGTCTGGCCCCTGAGACGTACCAGTGCCTGAGAGGTGGCGGTGTGGCCCCGGGCTCCACGTGCAGAGCTTAGACGTCTGATTGTAACCCCTTGAGCTGTGGTGCTGATAGCCCTCTGAAGGGCCTGGTCCCCGGCCCCATCATGAGTGGTAAAGGGAGTAGGGCGCACCAGCACGGGAAACTGGATAAATATGCCTACACTAAAGACTCTCCTAAGGTGACGGACCCAGCAGTTCGCGCTGAGATGGCCCCCGTTACCACCGACCAGCCTAAAGTGACATTGGAGGATATCATGGCCGCCCTGACCAGTGTACAAACGACGGTGGGGTCGATATCCACGGACGTGACGCTCCTCCGGGCTGACTTCCAGAAAATGTCCGCCAGAGTCACAGAGGTTGAACAGGTGACTGCTACTCTGTCAAGAGACTCCAGCTTGCTGCTCTCCAGAGTGTCGCAACTAGAGGCCGAAAACAAACGCATGGTTGAGAGGCTTGAGGACCAGGAAGGGCGCTCCCGCCGAAACAATGTACGCATTACGGGCATTCCGGAGAGCGAAGGGAGCCCAGCCATGGATCTCTACGTGGAGAATCTCATCAAAAATGAACTGCAGCCCAGGGGACTCTCTGCCTCCTTTTTGGTGGAGCGAGCGCATAGGGTGCCCGGGGGCAGGCCCAAGATTGGGGCCCCCCCCCGACCGGTCCTGGCTCGCATTTTCAATTTTCGCGATCACGATGTCATTTTGCAGACGGCCCGAGTGGCTCCCCCCTTGCGTATCCAGAACTCACAAGTGTCCTTCTTTCCGGACTATACGGCGGCCGTGTCGGCGCGCCGGAGGAGCTTCCTGGAAGTCAAAAAGCAGCTCAGGGCCCGTGAACTTCCTTATTCCATGCTATTCCCGGCCAGGCTGCGAGTGGTGGCGGATGGAAAGACCTGGTTTTTCGAATCACCTGAGGAAGCGCATGACTGGCTTGAGGGATGGCGTCAGGTGAAACAATCAAGCCGTTCAGACAGGCGACACCGCCCGCCCGGAGAGGCGGCAGACCCTACTGGCCGAAATGATGCTCTGGAAGCTGCGGCCCGGCTGCAGCAGGAGGCGTAATCCACTGGCGATAAACTTTGACTCTTTGATGGATGGTGCGGGGTAGGGGGGATGTCTCCGGGGTGGCAGGGTGCCTGCACACTCCTGATGTGGCTCGGAACACTTACACGTCCAACATGGGGATGTCTCTGGTCTTCCTCAGACCTCCCGCTCCCTACACGAAAGTTAGGTATTGGGGTATGGGATGCAAGCACTCTGCTGAGTTGGGGTGGTGGGCAGTTTGGAGTCCGCATGGCAGGGGGGCAGGGAGGGGGGCGAGGGGAATGGGGGTATTCTTTCGGGTTCGTTTCTTTAGTTTTGTTCTTTTGTTCTGGTTCTATAGGACATGGCCTTCAACCTTACACCACGCACCTGCTCTATACACGACCCGGGTTGCCTTTTACACTATCCGACTCCTGCTTTGTCGCTTCACCCACCCACCGTGAATCTGAACTCGTTTAGTGGGATAGCCCCGGGCACTGACAGGATCCCGGTGCAGCCCCTCTCATTGCTTACCTGGAATGTTCGGGGTTTAGGAGATAAAATCAAGCGAGGCCTGGTCTTGCATAGTATCAAACGATGTGCCCCGGCAATGGTCTTACTTCAGGAAACCCATCTCACAGGCACTGCTACTAAAGCACTGGACCGCTGGGGGTTTAAGATGGTGGTGCACTCTGAGTTCACTTCTGGGTCCCGGGGGGTTGGCATCCTGATGCGCAAACAGTCCCGCCTAATCGTGCTGGGTACACATGCGGATGGGGCCGGGCGCTTCGCCGCTGCCCACATACAATGGGAAGGTCATCTCTACAACGTAGTGTCGGTTTATATCCCTCCCGGGTTGCATGCTGCGGCGCTCCCGGCGCTTAGCGAATTTCTCCTCACCCTGCCAAAGGGGGAGGTATTACTTGGGGGTGACTTTAATGCAGTGATGAATGACCATGTTGACCGGACTCCGCCTCGACCGCACGGCAGTGGAGCGACGCGACTTGCGGGCTTCACGGCGGCGCTAGGGTTCACGGATCTCTGGCGATGGTACCACCCGGAGACGCGCTCGTACACGTTCCACTCCGGGGTCCACGACACTCTCACCCGTATCGACCACTTTCTGGGCTCCCCCGGTTGCCTTCACAACATTGCCAGTATTGACATTAGACCCAGGGGCATCTCTGATCACTCCCCGATCCTCTTGCACTACAATAGTCCTCACCTAATGCGCCGACGCGTATACCCGATACGGCCCAGCTACCTGCGACTCCCGAAGATTGGTAAAACCATCGCACGGGCGTCTAAACTCTTCTTTCACGAAAACGCTGCGTCGGTCGACTCCCCTACGACTCTTTGGGAGGCGTACAAGACGGTGCTGCGGGGCCAGGCAATGGCTGCCATCACAGGTTATAAGAGAACGCAGACGACGGAGCTGCAATCGCTGGAGCATGCGCTCCGGACTGCGGAGGCCCGCCAGGCCGAAACCCCCTCCCGCGAAGCTTCACACGACCTGCGCTTGGCTCAGATGCAGCACAGGGAGCACCTTACAGACCGGGTTAGACAACGACTTGAGGCCTCGCGACACACGGTCTATGATGTGGGCGATAAAACCGGCAGACTATTAGCGTGGCTGGAAAGGCGCGACAGCGGCGCCCGATGGATCGCGCAGCTAGTCACGGCCGAGGGGTCGAAAACGTCAGACCCGCGAGACATAGCGCGCGCCCTGGCGGGGCATTTTTGCGACATATATTCCTCCACCTCTTCCATGTCGATGGAGGTGGCACTGACGTATATCAAAGATTTGGTCGAAGTCGGTCCTCCTGGTGTTGCGGGGCCCCCCCCCACGACTGCCGGAGGGCTGCCGGATACAGGTGGCGGAGGGGTCGTTTAAATACCTAGGGGTACACATTACACGGGAGCACCAGGAATTTTATAGGCTCAACTTGGGCCCTCAATTGGACCGCCTCAGGCAAGATGTGCAGCACTGGGGAACGTTGCCCTTGACCCTGGTGGGGAGAGCGGCGCTCTTTAAAATGATGGCCTTGCCGCGGTTTCTCTATGTGCTGGAAAATACTCCATACCCGGTGCCCCCAGCCTATTTCCGTGCGGTGGCGGCACAAGTCTCCAACCTTCTCTGGGGCAACAAACCGGCACGCATCGCGCAAGCAAAACTAGTCTGTGGGTGGTACGACGGGGGCATTGCGCTCCCAGATATCCAGCTCTATTACTGGGCGGCGCAGCTCAAGGTGATCAACCACTGGCTCCATGCGCCCCAGTCGGATCCCGCGTTTAAGGCAGATAGGGACATACTGGGTGAAAAGGGTCTGCTGACTCCACTATATGACGCCCGGTTGGCCCCGAAGCTGATCGGTCCCCTGCGACAGACTGTGTCTCTCTGGCATGCGGCGCAAGCCAAGCTGGGGTGGCGAGGTGTTCTGACGAAACTAACGCCTCTCTGGGATACAAAACGACTGGGGCGGTTGAGGGACAGCAAGGGCTTCGGTGCCTGGGATGCCATCGGGATCTCGGTGGTAGGCGATGTGGTACAGAATGGGGAGGTGGTTCCACTCACTCGCCTACAGCAGCAATACGAGCTAGCTCCCTCGGAATGGTTCCGCTATTTACAGATGAAACATGCCCTGACGACGCAACTAACCCCAGGTGTGCCCATTCCGGAGGCCTCCCCGCTGGAGGACAGGTTATTGACCGACTACATGCCTAAGAAAGCCACATCCTTTACATACCGTAAATTGGTCAACAATTTGCCTGACTCTATGGGACTATTGAGGGAGAGGTGGGCAGGCGAGGTCGGCGAATTTGATGACCCAGACTGGCGGGAGGCGCTGGCCTCGCCGCGTGAGGCAGGTATACCCTCGAGGCTGCGGTTGGTGCAACTTCGTATTTTGCATCGCTCATATTACACCAGGAGCTTGCTACATAAACTGGGAAGAGCGCCGCACTCCTTCTGCCAGCGGGGTTGCGGGGAGGAGGGCACCTTCTATCACCTGATCTGGGACTGTCCCGTTCTCCAGTTATTCTGGAGGCGAGTGCTTCGCACGATGTCACAGGTGTGCGGGGTGTCATTGCTGCCAGAACCCAGGCGCTGCCTCTTGAATGTGTGGGAGCCCACAGATCTCAACCGTCAGGCGCAGGGCTGGGTGACGCTTGGGAACATGACGGCCAAACGTAACATAGCCCAAAAATGGGGAGCGGTGGAGACACCGTTGCTATCAACATGGAAGGGCGAGATGGATAGGGCTATGTTTGCTGAGCGATCCGTCTTTGTCAGGCGGGGTTGTCCTCGTAAGTGGGCCAGAGTGTGGGGAGCATGGAACAAGTATAGAGGTAACATATGTGATCCACCACCTCTTTCTGATGAGGACTCCTCTGATTCGGATGGCTAGAGAGGCCGTGGGGGTGGAGGGGAGGGTGGGCGGTATGGGCGATTGTCGGATATCCAATCTGGGCCTATTTGGAATAATTGTGACTGTGCACGGTGATTTTCTAATGTACTGTAAATGCGGCCTGATTCTATTTCTGTTGTTTGTCTTTGTTGCAAAAACAATAAAAATGTTTTTAAAAAAAAAAAAAAAATACGTTTTCCCCTGTCCAGTGTAGAGAAGAGAAGCTGCAATTCAGTTAGCTGGCTAACGAGCAACACACAGCTCTTGTTTTTCTCCCCTTTGCGCCAGTATTGATTGCTCTTATGTAGTTTAATTAAAATGTTTGCCTTGAATTGATTTAATTTACTTCTTTGTTAGCTTCTATATTGATTTGTTCTGTTATGTAATGATTTGTACTATAATTTGACGTCTGTTTGTAAACGTTTCCCTAAAATGTAAGTGAGAGCATTGGACTACCTCCGGATTCACTATTACTGATGCACTAAGTCACCTTTTTACAAAGAGTCAAGTATTATATCTTGCTTTATTTCGAAAAATTCTTAATTAAAAACCATTAGGAATTCAAAGAATATGAAATTAAAAAATATTTAAATTGGCGTAACTGATGTACCTTTAAAAACAATTTCATATACCATATTGTAATTCGAAAATCATAAATGCCATACTAAGATCAACAGAGTGGCCATTGGTATTTTCTTTCCCCCTAAAAACTCAGACTGATCTGAAAACCTTTTCGCATGCTCTCGGTGTTGTACAAAAAATGTATGGTGCAAAACAACGTTTTATCTGTCCTTCCCTCAAAACACAAAAGTGGCTTCTGTTAGCATCTTGATGTAGTTACCATTAAAAATAGGTTTCAAGTATTTCTTGTGGGCATTGTGTAGTTTGGGACATTTACATAAAATATGTTCTGTAGTTGCGTTATAAGAAAGACACAGTAGACCTAGGGTTTCTTTCTCTGTTTTCTTCTATGCCCCTTCACATTGCCTAGAAAAGGATTTTTTGATTGCAAATTTATGTCAAAGTCAAGAAAGGCTTGACGTTTTGTGTTGTGTGCAGGCAGCAAATCATTCGATCAGTTGATTTGTAGAGCGCTTCTCATCATCCGAGAAGGGTGATTGATTGAATGAGGGTGATTGAGTGATTGATAATTTGTTTTTATATCTCAGGGTTTAAGCAATATCGTTCTTAAATTAACTCATTTTTAGAGATTGTTTTATTAGTAATTTAGGTTCTGTTCTGGTCATCTTCATGAGAATGGGAAGCGCTGGTAAAACATATTCATTCACGGTCGCAATGGAATGGTGGCGTTGTGATAGTGTTTATTATCTGAAAAGTTGAAGATTTCTGTTTTAAATTAAGTTCCCTTCAGAGACGTTTTCCCTTCAGAGATTAC
The DNA here is from genome assembly GCF_964204655.1 of Triturus cristatus. Lineage (NCBI taxonomy): Eukaryota > Metazoa > Chordata > Amphibia > Caudata > Salamandridae > Triturus > Triturus cristatus. The sequence continues at coordinate 502,106,750 of NC_140592.1, read as the reverse complement.
ACAGTCACAGAAATAGTTCAGAAAGTTATTGGTATTAGTTGTACACATGGATTGAGTACCGAGTTCTACCTTCAATCTGGATTGAAAAAGGTTTTAAGTTCAATATGCTTTGCATGCAGTTTAAGAAGTTTTAGTTTTTCAATATCTTGTTTATTCATACCTATTGCTTTATGATATATTATCGAAGATGTTTGATTTGTGTTGCCAGTCATGATGGAAGATTTGATGGCTCCTCCTCCGTAATTCTTTGATAAACATTTAATTTCTTCGGCATTATTGGCACAATCACTTACTGGTAATGAAGATTACTGATTAGTAATCAGGCCAATACCTCTATGTTCTTCGTCCTCGTCCCAGTCATCACTTGATGAGGTATACCCAAGCCCGTAGGGCCTTTGGCTACAGAACCTTCTCTGCCCTTTTTTTTTTAAAGCTTGTGCACACTCAACAAACAGCAGGAAATACATAATAAATAAAGTGATATGATGCAACACCCAGAGGTTTTAATGAAATAAACTAAATCAAAACTTATAATCAACTACAATATAAATTGATTTGGACTATGCTGACTGCAAACCTTGGACACCAGGGCCGGACTGGGAACCAAAACCGGCACTGGCAAAGGGCTCTGCCGCCCTCCCCCCCCCTACCCCGCTTGGGGGTGCCGCCGAGGTCTTTGCCAGGGCCGGTTTTAGGCTGATTTTGTTACAGGGCAGATTTTGCAGCTATGCTGCAAAAATAGCCCTGTAACAAAAACGGCCCCCAGGGGCCCAAAACCGGCCCCAACCCGTGCGGCGCACCGGGGGATTGCCCGGTGACTGCTACGTCCAGTCCGGCCCTGTTGGACACCATCCCACTTTGCTTTCTTGGATAATATTCTGCAATTGGTAGTATCTGACAAACGTGTGTTCACATGTCCAAGTTCCATCGCTGCATATTTCTTCAAGTGGAACCCCCTGAAACTCTTCCCATGAGGCTGCCTCTTCACTAGTGGAGCGACCCTGAATATTACTGGGGCACAGAAGATCTTGACTCGAGTAAGCCAAAGAAATGATCTCTTTGATCCACCAGCTCAGAGTTATCTTTGAGTCTTTCTTAACTTGATCAAGTAAGCCAAAAGTGATAGACTGTCTATTTTTCTGTACTTACTGTATTTGTTAATGTCAACAGACAAGGAATGTTTAACATCCAGTAAACGAAGCCGTTTTTCATCTTTGGAAACAGGAGTGTGAAAGAAAGAAGGAGATTAGTGAAACCTTGAATTAACTTTAAAATAACATTAAGGATCAAGACTACTGCAGTGTTCAAAATGGTTGTCTACACAGAAGAGCTGAAAGCTTACCCAAAGGATGCACAGATGTGATACACTAGAGAGACATTTTAAATCCACCAAACTCTCCAGAACAGAAGAAAGTGTACAAGAAATGACAGACATTGAGAAATGCCCCAAGAGTTAAAGTGAGACCAATGTCTAGGATATGATTTAAAAGTTGAAGGGCTTCTCAAACTTTGAAAAGTGCCAACAACCTTTGAGGAAAGGCATTTCTGTAACCGCTTCAGCCTTTCAACCTCCAGACTGAGAGGGTGGCTTTCAGATGGCCGACAAGGTCCATCACCCTCAGTGGCAGAGGATATAATGGAAGGATCCAAGGCGGAAGCACAGCCATCCTCTTCAAGAGCATTTAGTATACGGGTTTTCATAGTGCTACCCACATGATTTTGCAGGCCTGAAGCTTGCGTGCACGATGGCGTGCACGAGCACAGCTGCTGCTCGCACTCCCTCCTCCCTTCTTCCCCTCCCTTTTCATCAGCTTTGATCAGGCTCCTCTGCTGCTGGCATTCCCCCCACCCTTCTCGCCCAGCCCTTCTTGTCACCTCGGCTTGCACTCACCCCTCCTTTCTCCCCTTTCGCCTCTTTCGGCCGCTTCGATGTTCTCAGTGAGCCGCGCGGCCAATGCTTGTCTTTCTTTTCTTCTTTTCTTTAACCTTCTCAACAGTCTCCTCTATTACTCGTCCCTTCTTTACCCTCTCCTGCTTCTGTAACAATCACCTTTTCGTTCTTGATACCCATTTGTTTAGGACATTGCTTTTATACCTGCTTATTTTGTTAGTCTTTTTTTACCTCTGCTTCTTTACCTGCTTGTTTTATCTTCTTGTGTGCTTTTTATGGTTTCTTCTCTTTATCACCTCTGTTGCCATTGTTGTCATTCATCACCAGCTCCCCACTCACTGGCCCAGTCCCTCTTCATCCTCTTTCCTCACCTCACTCTCTCTCCCTCCTTCTCTTCCTTCCCTTATCCCTTATCAAGCCTGATCTTCCCCAAAAGAAACGATGAGACTCGTAAGGAACACAAGTAGACCTTTCCTTTCCCTCACGTTCATCATGACAGACTGCATTGTTAACGAATCCAAAGTGGTGCTTGTGACTGTTAAGAGTCCTGCAGGTGATTTCTGCCTAAACAGAGGGATTTCACGCTGGGAGCCCCAGTGTTTGGATTACACTGTGATCGCTTCGATCAGAAATAGTAGGCTAGTGATGCCCTAAGTGGACTTTTTCCTTCCGATTATGTAATCAGTTAACTTCGCAGTTCATTGTACTGTGTAATAAATAAGGCCCGAGTTCTCTCCCACCCCTTGTCTAACTAGGATGCCATCGTTTCCATATCCCATCTTCTGACAGTGTCTTCAGCAGGACCGTCCAGCACTGGTCTCACAAGGTTTGCCAAGCCATGTGTCTGGCTGTCGTCTGTACTCTTTGTTTTTGCACAGTATTTATGGCGACCCAACAGGCCTCTCTAAACATTGTTGACTGTTTCCTAGTACTGTTATCCACCATATGCTGTTTTGGTGCCGGTCTGGGTTGTTCATGTTTCTTGTGTGCATGTTGGATGAAAATATGCATTTGTGCAATTAGACACACCCCACCCTACATACAGTACTCCCACTTCCATGCAGTTGTCTATCCACCCACACCCATGCATTCATCCATCCATCCCTATATATCCGCCACTCAACCATTCAGCCATTCTTTTACCGACACATGTGCCTGTATTCATCCATTAACATAATCCCCATACATCCATGCATCTAGCTAGGTCTCTCTCCCATCCATCTGTCCAGCCAATCCATTGATCTTTGTATGAAGTTGCGTCCATTCATCCATCGAATGCATTGACACCCGTACACCCATCAACATGTAAGTGCATGTATGACTGTCTTACTTTTGCTCTTTGTGGATTGTGTTTAATGTTGCTTCTGTTAAGGCAGTATCTTATACACTGCATATGACACAAACGTGTACAGCCATTTCAACACAATTGCATAAACATAAAATAAGTAGTATCTCAACTGTGTTTTCAACAGAACAGCATAGTAAGAGTTCCATGGATTATAATGCAGTTAAGGAAAATGCTCCCCACTTTTGTTTATGTAGTAAAAAACAGGTACAATTTGGGTGCAGTAGACACTTAATACCTCTATGCACAAGAATCTGTGCTGCACTAATTACATCAATGCCACTATTTGCTAGCACTTTTTGTATAAATTCTATTACAGGGATTTTTATTGCTAATGATCTATTTATTTCACAACGCACTGTATTTTGGTCCATCGGAAGGCACTACAAAAACAGTTTGCATAAAGGAGCCATGAGTTTTAATATTCTTTTAAATGCACCATGTGGAGCGCACAGGATTACTCTGAAAGTTGTAATAGGATGATCTCACCAGAAAGGTGTTCATTCGATATCTTGCCTCACCATGAACTGAGAACCAGCTCTGTTTATTTACAGTCCCGTTGCATTTAAGGCATGCACCAGGCTACAGCTCTCACCTAATCCCCTCCACCCCATTGCCATCATACCAGAAAGAAATCTCAGTAGGTTAATAGGCCTGCAAAGGTGGAAGTCACTTGTCACATGTTGGACCCCCCGTTGGGTTGAGCAGAATTGTATCTGTCATACATGAGTGCAGAGCATTTGGGGCATGAATCAGAAAGCAGGCGTCACTCCATGCCCTCTGCCCATGGCCATCATGCTAGATAGAACCTACTTGTCACATCTCAGAATTACAATAGGTTGAGCAGCATTTTGATTCATTTTGGGTCGTTAGAAAAGAGTGGGATTGAGTTGGGTAGCAGCAACATCTGTTTAGTTGCAATTCATACATGTGCACTTGCCACTCATCATTGTACTCGGGCATCCATTCAGTCGCCCATTGGTTCACTCTTGGATTCAGTCACTCACCCATCCACAATAAAACACACACAAACTCAACAAGCATTGGCATAGCCAATAGGTCTTGCCTTTCGGACCGTATAAGTGTTTAGTTATGCAGCACAATATCCTTGGTGCAACAACATCAACTATTGCATGGCTAAACACTTATAAGGTCCCAAAGGCGAGACCTATTGGCTATGCCAATGCTTGTTTTCTTTGTCCTCTGCCCTTCACCCAATCTCCCCGCATTATATTGCCACTGAATACTGTACAATATATTGGCTTTCTCAATAAATAAGTCATAACACTTTTATGGAGGTTCTGTAACTGATATTGCACAACTGCTCACCGAGCTAAATCTTTCAACAATTTTTTTTTAATATTAATCACATTGGCGAAACCTATTGCATTTACTAATGTTTGTTACTATTGGAACAACCACATACCTCTGCCACAAGGACCCAGAGGATGCAAGGGCACAACAGAAACAGATTGCACCCATAATGTACAAGAATTGACTCATCAGTTAGTAATATACGAAGGTCAACCCTCATCTTCCAGTGTCGGCCTTTAGTTGGTCCCAGAGGCTGTGCTGCTATTTTATTCTATGAGCTCAATCCCTGCTATATATTCTCTGTCGGGGTGGATGTGCATTAGGTCTCTCCTTTCACAAGTGATGGGGCAGACATTTGGGTCAGATTGTGCGGGAGTCCACTAAAGCAGGGGTGTTGCTTGTTTTACACAGACGTGATCAAAGTGAGAATGTTATTTATGGGTAACTGACATACATTATATTTGAGGTCACATAGTTATTAAAATGGACAATGTTTTGCCCTCAAATATTTGTGTGTATATAAGTAACTTGGTAACAATTTAAATGAAAGCATGAGGCACACTTCAAAGTATGAGCATGACTTACTAAAAGCATTGATTACCCCATAAAAAATACATCATGGTAACATTGCAGGTAATAATACCACATGATCAGAGTCTTTTGTTTCGCTCTTCAGTGCCATTACTTTCACTAGAAAATTCCATCTATGGTTTCTCGGTCTCATTCAGTCCTTGTCATTTTGGCACATACTCTAACTGACACATTCCCTTATGGAATCATTTTAATTTCCTCTTAGGCTGTTACTTCGTTCACATTCGTTTATATTGATTTCTCATTATAGTTCATTACTCCAGGGTGAGGTATTTACCACTTATTGTAAGTACCTCCTATTCCAAGTTTTGAGCAGCAAAATAATGCATAACATATGGAATCATTTTTAACACACCGAAATCCGCATGTTATCGAAGTTTTTGTCCAGGCCTTTTTCCCCCGGTAAATTTAGGCAGTTTGTCCTGTCGGAGTTTATCAAGGAAAAACTGCAATGGTGTAATATTTATCAGACATCTCATAATTCCGATAAATGTGCAAATGGGTGTTTGCACATGGATACGGATTTAACCTTGAACTCCTCATATTGTAGGTCTAAGGCTTTATTACAAGTCTGGCTGTCCACAGACCACCAGACTCGCGGGGCGCAGTGGTGCTGGTCTTCCGACAGTCCCATTACGACCAGGACAGTCAGGCTGCCCTGGGGCCACCACAACCGCCAGGGATCAAAGAACCCTGGCGGTGGCAAGGCAGTGTTGAGGCCACAATATGCGCCCCCAGAAAAATACACGCATATGGCAGCGCTGGGCTGACTATAGAGGTATTGTCTTGGCCCCACATATACCACAGCTCGCATTGTTTGATCCAGAGGTACTGCCCCATGACTGATATATTGATTTTGCTTACTGTTAACAAAGGGATGACAGGGACTGAGTACAAGGGTAGCAACACAGGGAGATGGTCAACTCTCCGCGAGATTGCTTTTGTTTCTTTTCCTTCTATCGCAGCATGTTTATTGTTATGTTATAAAATACTATGTAGTACACTTATGCCTATGCATTATCCTAGGATGTATACAAATAGCAAAGCTCTTTGAGCACGATATTGGCAAAAACAAATACAATTTGTTCTTAAAAAAAAACCAATAATAACCGATATATATATATAAAAAAAGAGTTTGCCGCTCCGGATAGAATGCACTCGCCGGAGGTCAGGTCGAGGACAAGGCTTCACACACAGATCAGCTCCCCACATAGTGCTGCCTACGCGTTTCAGGACACCTCCCTTCCTCTGGGCAGTGAAACAAATGAAAGGCATCAATTGTTGGTAAGTAAGTCCCCTCCTTATTTTGCTTGATAAGAACCTTAATAAAAATCAGCTGAATAGCCAAGTAGCATTGTGGGACTGGAAGTCCTCTTTTACATATCCCAGTGGACTCAGTCTTCGCAAATGTCAATAAAATTCTTGGTGGGACAAACGATGTTCCGTATTGCGCCTTGTCAATTGAAAGGACCTCTCCAACTCTGCTCGGATATGCAAATACATTACGGCGGACCCACACGGATCTTGTGGTGGTGCGAAGCCGTGGCCTGGGCTGGGCCCCAATATTCTGAAAAAACAGTTTGCCGCTCCGGATGGAATGCACTCGCCGGAGGCCAGGACGAGCACAAGGCTGCACACACAGATCAGCTCCCCACATAGTGCTGCCTACGCGTTTCAGGACACCTCCCTTCCTCTGGGCAGTGAAACAAATGAAAGGCATCAATTGTTGGTAAGTAAGTCGCCTCTTTATTTTGCTTGATGAGAACCTTAATAAAAATTAGGTGAATAGCTAACTAGCATTGTGGGACTGGAAGTCCTGTTTTACATATCTCAGTGGACGTAGCCTTCGCAAATGTCAATAAAATACTTGGTGGGACAAACGATGTTCCGTGTTGTGCCTTGTCAATTGAAATGACCCCTCCAGCTACGTATATATATATATATATATATATATATATATATATATATATATATATTCACTGAAAAAAACATAGGTTTCAGGGGCGTTATAGTTAGCTGGACTTTTCACTCGTACAAAACCATTGAAATTCCCCAGTTATAGTTAGTTCAGCTAACTATAACTCGCGCACCCGCAATGCACTGCTGATGACGTCACATATTACATCACTCATGACATGGTCAGTGACATCACTCATGAAATGACTGATGACATCTCAAATGACATCACTGATAACATCATCCAGTGAATGTGTGTGTTTTCTGAAAATTACATTTGCTTTATATATGTATATCTCAAGGTCGATGGAAGAATAAATGGGTATATAAGTGTCTAAATGGATGATTTGTTTTTTAAAAATTGATTGTATAACTGACTGATTAAGTGTATCTTAATGAATACATGGCTTAGTGAGTAATGTTTAAATATGTAAATATCTGTATCAGTCTCTCACTTTGTGTATAAGTGGCTGCATGGGTTGGTGAGTAGCTACATGAGTGTCTATATAGGTTATTAGTTGGTTTTTTGAGTATCAGTATGAGTGTCTGAGTGTCTGTATGGTTCGGTGGGGGGTATTACGTTGTGCATAGGTGCATGAATGAGTGACTCACTGTTTGTATGTGTTGAAGACAGCATGTGTGCAGGACTGTATGGGTGGATGAGTGTGTGCATGGGTGTGTTAGTGAGTGAATGACTGTCTCAATAGTGTCTTTATGAGTAACTACATATGTTTTAAACTAGTATATGTGACTATTGGTGTATATAAGTGAGTATATGTGAGAGTGAGAGATTGAAAGAGTTCCTGTATGAATAAGTATGTGTTTCTATAAGTGATTGTTTAAAAGACTAAGTATGTGTAAGTTTCTGTAGAAGTAAGTGTGGTGGTGTGTGTATAACTGTATATGCAAGTAAATGGATGTTTGATTCTTTATTAGCATGAGTGACTGTGTGTGTGAGTAACTCTATGGATGAGTGGCATTGTGTAACAGGATGTATAGGTGTATGAGTACATATGATGAGTGAGTACATGTATGAGTGACTGTAGAGGACTGTTGGTGAATGAGTGGATGTGTATGTGGATCTTAGAATTACTGAATAGGTTGTTGTAACTGATATTGGTATGTCCATCGTTTTGAAAATTGTAGTTTCTATTTTTGAATGTGTGTATCAAAGGTTATATTAGGGGGAGAGGAGGTCTGCCACTCTATCACAAGGATGATGTCATCAGTGATGTCATTTGAGATGTCATGAGTGATGTCATGAGTGATGTCACTGATCATGTCATGAGTGATGTAATATGTGACGTCATCAGCAATGCATTGCGGGCGCGAGTTATAGTTAGCTGAACTAACTATAACGGGGGAATTTCAATGATTTTGTACGAGTGAAAAGTCCAGCTAACTATAACGCCCCTGAAACCTATGGTTTTTTCAGTGAATTTCTAAGGTTTTTTAAATGCTAATTCCTAACTATAACATGCCTGAAACCTATGTTTTTTTTATTGAATTTCAAAGGTTTTTTAAATCCTAATTTCTAACTATGCCTACAGAGATAGGACATGTGAAGAAAGAAGAAAAAACGCACAGAAAGAAAAAAAAGAAATGCAGAAAGAAGCAACAGAAGTCCTCAAAGACGAAGAAAAGTGCAGGAAGAAGGATAAAGTGCAGAAAGAACAAACAGAAGAGCAGAAAGAAGCCTTGTTGCAAAATCATCCTGTACCCTCAACTTTTTCAGACGGATACTAGTGGTAACTGAGTCTGACTAACCAGTCCTAGAGCCAGTGCTATGTTAAAAGACACTCAGAATACAGTGAAAACACCTACATACACTAGGGAACACTATGCGTTGGGGTCCCCCTGTGATCAGCATGACCTCCTCTGTAAGCCCCTAGTATATAATAGGGCAGTGGATTAAAACTACCTCTTAAAACGTGCCACAGGGCGTGTTTGCACACGTCACCTCAGGCCCCGTCCCCTCACTTCCCCACTGTGTAAACACGCCCTGTGGCCGTTTTAAGTTGGGAGATTAAGTCCCCTTGAATCCTGAGGGTCCCTAGGGTCCAACTAGACGACTAGGTACCTCCAGTAAGCACCACAGAGCAGCGTTGCAGAGAGATGTAAAAGGGGGCACGGCCTAGACCACCTCTCTGCAACGCAGCGCAGTGGCGCTTACTGGAAGCACCTGGTGGGCTAGATGGCCCCCAGGGTCCCTCAGGATTGAAGGGGAATTATTTCCCCACCTTAAAACGCGCCACAGGGCTTGTTTGCAAATGTTAACTCAGGCCCCGTCCCCTCCCTTCACAATACTGTGTAAACACGCCCTGTGGCCGTTTTTAGATGGGAGATTAAGTTCATTTGAATCCTGAGGGTCCCTAGGGTCCAACTAGCCCACTAGGTACCTCCAGTAAGCGCCACAGAGCTGCGTTGCAGAGAGGTGTAAAAAGTGGCACGGCCTGGACCACCTCTCTGCAACGCAGCGCAGTGGCACTTACTGGATGCACCTGGTTGGCTAGTTGGCACCCAGGGTCCCTCAGGATTGAAGGGGAATTATTTCCCCAACTTAAAACGAGCCATAGGGCGTGTTTGCACACGTCACCTCAGGCCCCGTCCCCTCCCTTCCCCACTGTGTAAACACGCCCTGTGGCCGTTTTTTAAGTTGGGAGATTAAGTCCTCTTGAATCCTGAGGATCCCTAGGGGCAAAATAGCCCACTAGGTACGTCCAGTAAGCGCCATTGCAGAGAGGTGTAAAAAGAGGCACGGCCTGCACCACCTCTCTGCAACGCAGAGCAGTGGCGCTTACTGGAAGCACCTGGTGGGCTAGTTGGCCCCCAGGGTCCCTCAGGATTGAAAGGGAATTATTTCCCCAACTTAAAACGCGCCACAGGGCGTGTTTGCATACGTCACCTCAGGCCCCATCCCCTCCCTTTACCACTGTGTAAATGTGCCCTGTGGCCGTTCTAAGGTGAGAGAATAAGTCCCCTTGAATCCTAAGGGTCCCAAGGGTCAAACTAGCCCACTAGGTACCTCCAGTAAGCGCCACAGAGCTGCGTTGCATAGAGGTGTAAAAAGGGGCGTGGCCTCAGAACACCTGTCTGCAACGCAGCTCCCTGGCGCATACTGGAGATACCTTTTGGGCTAGTTGGCCCTCAGGGACCCTCAGTATTGAAGGGGAATTAATTCCCCAACTTACAACTGGCCAGGGGGCGCGTTTGCAGAGTGCTGCAAGGAGGGGCCGTGGCCTCCGGCGCGATGCCGGTCTTTTATTTATTTTATTTTTTTAAGAAGGAGGGCTGTGTAGCCCTCCTTCTTTTTCTAATTTACTGGCCCTGGGGACCCCATCCCCCAGGGCCTGCACCCTAATTTTTTTTGTTGAAAAAAATTAATTTGGCCCTCTCAAGGCCTTAATCGGCCCCGGGGACCCCAACCCCGGGGTCATAACCTTTTTAAAAAAGAATTCTTTAGGAGGGGGCTGCGTTGCCCCCCTCCTCTGGCCACTTATGGCCCCGGGGACCCCATCCCCCGGGGCCGGCCTTTGTTTTTTATTATTTTAAAAAAATATATATTTATAGAAACACCTAGGACATGCTGGACAAACTATATGTACCTATCACCATGACGATTTGCGTGATATTCATTAAAAGGCGACTATGCATAGAATGAATCCACATGGAATGTATTTACACCGCTAGTGAAGCTCTGACGTGTCTGACGCCCTACCGTGCCTAATCTCGGCACCCACGCCGGTGGGTGCTCTCCAAGTAGACACCCTTGTCGTTTATTTATACAAACATGGGTAGCTATTGACAGGCACATTTAGTATACACGCACACCAAGCCATTCAAAGGGGAATCGACAAAAATTCGACCAAACTATGCAAGAAATCCCCCTCACGGTTAATAAAACACACATCCACCGCCGGATGTGTAATACTTTTTATTTTACTCTCTGGAAAGGAGACGAACCTCACTTGAGAGTCACAGCGTGCTCCTGGCTGAGCCCAATGCTATGTTACACCCACCAGTGCCCGCCGAGTGCCTCACACCTCTGTGTTGTATTCCACCAGCTAGTGCGTATGCTATGACACTCTCTAGCCCATGTGCACTGTAACACCACCCCGTGAATATGTCATGCCACACTTGCCTTCGCACGGGTTATATTGCCCCATCTAACGTGCCTTCCTCGATTCCTATGTTATAACGCACAGCGCTATGCCATACATATTACAATCTGGGATCCATATCTTTGTCATAGTGCATATGCAACGTTACACTCCCCAGCACATATTTTATATTACAACTTTAGAGGCTAGTTAGGTTACACAACACTGCCCTGTTCATATTACACTCCAAGGCGCATATCGCATAGCACGCGCTAGTGCCTGTGCTATCTCACGCTCTCCAATGAATCTGTCATTGCGCACAATGTATTGCATATTATATTTCACGCCCCGGTTCATCTTATATCACACTTTTTGGTGCATAGTTTATACCATATACTAAATCTAGTTTTCATTTTCAATCGTGCTCTCAGGACTATGTTCTATATAACACTGCGTCCACCTACCCTTTTCACGGGTATTACATTTTGCGATGGGGGGTGGAGGGTCAGGGGGTGTTTCTGCCAAGTGAGCCCGGAGTCACAGTCACAAACGTCCTCTTCTTCCTGAATAAAAGTGAGATTATGCTGCATACTTGTTCATATTTTAAGTAGTTTGCACAGACACACATTTTAAAAACAATAAAGTTCCTAATACCCACCTTCTCTGAACAGTTAGCTTGCTGCCCCATTCACCTCCTCCCTATCCTCTGTTGTCTGAATCCATGGACTAGCCTCCTCCCTCCTGCCATGGTCTGATGTGCTGCTGCTGGAGCGGGTTATGCAAAATTTTTGTATACCCATCCTATTTTGCATGTCGTTTTATTAATTAGATTAATTAATTAATCATAATCGTACTAATGGTTTGGAGTGATGTGGAAATAACTAATCAATCTTATTAATGACCGAAATACACGTGGGATTTGCATCTGCATGGCCTAATTAATGACATGAACTAAATTTCGTACGCATATTAATGATAGATAATTAGAACATTGCATGATATATGTCGCTTTGGTGATGAAATTGTGATTCGTGCTTTATTTAGTAAGTATAAACCGCATTGAGTGTTGCTTTTGGCTAGATAAATACACACACATATGGGTATTAGCAAGGGAATAACATTTAATTAGTCATTTCTATGTATTAATTACGTTTTTGTGTTTCTTTGCTTAAGTTGACTATTCTGGCCTATCAAATGATGGCTGCTTTTGGTGCCTAACCCAACTGCAGACGCTGAACCAGGCTTGGGTGAAGTGCGCCTGCGCTAAAAGATGAGCAACAATGGCCCTGTCTTGACCCCAGGCAAGCTGTACTTATCAAGGCCACTGGGAAAGGGGCCAGCGCTACAGACAAAAGGCTTTATTAAAGAACCAGAACCAGCAAGTATGCTGACAACATGGACTAAACCTTATGGGAACGGAGAGGTTGACCCCTGGTCAGCCAATCAGAACAGTTTAAAACTCAATATTGTTACATTTTGCTATTGAAATTATTATAAAACCCATAGAATAGAGAGGTTGGAGGGTCGCACCTTCGATTTCCTGATGATATGCTGACGAAGAGGACGGTGACACTGCAGGACAGCTGTTAGCCTGAATCTTTGACGGACTGAATTAATGCCCAAAATCCTGATGAACTTAACCTGCTAAATTGATGGGCATAGATTTGCGAGATTGCCAGATTTGACATAGAGTACGACTTTAGCCAGAATCGGTAAATATGAATGGCAACTTGATCAAATGAATGATTTAATCTGCAATATTAATATAAATTTGGATTTGAACATCTACAAAAATGAGTTGGGTTGTTTATTCATTGAAATGTGTTAATGAAAAGGTTAATTAGAGTATCAGAAATTCACTTAAATCTACAACTAACATATCCATCCCGGTCATGAGGGGAATACCAAATGTAGAATCTAGGGCCTAATGAGTATAAGAAGGGTTTGTAGGTTTGTTGCTCATTAGGGTAAAGTGGTATCTTCCTCCCTCATTATCCAGCACTTGGAAGGATAATCGCCTCTCGTACGGACTGATGATGAGTGTGTGTTGGTGTTATGGGCCCCACCAGCGAATGCATGGATAGTGTGCGTGTGTGAGATCTTTTGTTCCGCAACGGTTGGGAGGAATTTTGCACTCCGCGCTGGAGCACTGCCACTGCCCTCCATTTAGCATGATGTACCAGTCCACTCCTCCTGCCCTCCATTGCCCAATTCTATGCCCCATCATTGACCTCCTGATTAGCCTCTGTGCCTAGCTTGCTGCCCCTATTCTCCTTCCCTCTGCCCTCCGATGTCTTTGTGCATGCCCCTGCTCCATCCTTTTTGCCCACCATGTTCCATGGGCCTGCCACTCCTATCTACTCTGAGTGTTCTGTTGACCTGCCACCTCCACCCTGACTGTCCACATGCCATGCCCCTATCCCCTTCCTCCTGTCCTCTATGGTCCATTTTACTGCCACACCCTTCTGCCCTCCCTGGTCTGTTGTGCTGCAACTGCTCCTCCTGCCTGCCCGCGCGGTCTCTTGTGAGGCCCCTTCCCCTCAACTATCTTGTCTGTGCCCAGGTCCTGACCCTCCCTTCTATCCTCCATGGTCCTTTGTGCATGCCCCTGCAACCTCCTTCTTCCCCATCATGGCCATTGTGCTGCCACTAACCCTCCCGCTTGCCATGCATGGTCTTCTGTGCTGCCATGGTCCCTCCCACCTTCCCTGTGTGGTCAGCTAGCTGCCCCTGACCCCCTCCCACCTTCCCTCCATGGTCTGTGTGTATGCCATCATAGTCTCATTGTTGCTCTCCATGGTGTGTTTTGTTTCTAGTACCCAACCTGCCTGACCTCCATGGTCATCTTGCTGCTCCTGCCTTGCCCCCTTGCCCCCAGCCCTCTGTTTCCATGTGCAGACCTCTATTCCCTCCCTCCTGGCTTGTCTGTTCCATTGTAATGCCCCTGATCCGTCCCTCCTGCCCTTTATGGTCCGTTATGCTGCAGCTTTCTCTCCTGTCTGCCCATTATGGTCAGCTAGCTACCATTGCCTCTTTCATCTCTGTTCTCTGTTGTCCATGTGCATGGTCCTGTCCCTTCCCCATTGCTTTCTATGGATTGTTGTGCTGCACTCCTGTCCCGCATGCGCTGTGTGGTGTATTGTGCTGCTGCAAACCCTGATGCCTGCCCTGTAGGGTCGGTTTGGTGCACCTCTCCATGTCCCTCCAGTCCTCTGTTATCCGAGTCCATGTCCCTACCCCAATTCCTCCTGCCTACGATGATCCAATGTACCATACTTGCGAACATTTTGAACTTGGTAAGAGGGAGATTTTGAAATAAAACTGGGGATTGAATTTCCCCTTTGGGTTACATTGAAAAAGAGGAGATTGTAGACAGGAGAGAGATCAAATAAAGCCCTTTTGAGCTTAAAAACATTGGGCGTTTCCTGGCTGAAACTGGTCTGTTGGCCGATTAAGGCCTTGGGAGGGGGGCCACATGGCCCCCTTCCAAATTAATTTTTTTCAACAAAAAAAATTAGGGTGCAGGCCCTGGGGGATGGGGTCCCCAGGGCCAATAAATTAGAAAAAGAAGGGGGGCCACACAGCCCTCCTTCTTAAAAAAAAAATCATTTAAAAGACCGGCATCGCGCCGGAGGCCACGCCCCCTACTTGCAGCACTCTGCAAATGCGCCCCCTGGCCAGTTGTAAGCTGGGGAATTAATTCCCCTTCAATACTGAGGGTCCCTGAGGGTCAACTAGCCCAACGGGTATCTCCAGTATGCGCCAGGGAGATGCGTTGCAGACAAGTGTTCTGAGTCCAAGCCCCTTTTTACACCTCTATGCAACGCAGCTCTGTGGCGCTTACTGGAGGTACCTAGTGGGCTAGTTTGACCCTTGGGACCCTTAGGATTCAAGGGGACTTAATCTCTCAATTTAGAACGGCCACAGGGCGCGTTTACACAGTGGTGAAGGGAGGGGACGGGGCCTGAGGTGACGTGTGCAAACACGACCTGTGGCGTGTTTTAAGTTTGGGAAATAATTCCCTTTCAATCCTGAGGGACCCTGGGGGCCAACTAGTCCACCAGGTGCTTCCAGTAAGCGCCACTGCTCTGCGTTGTAGAGAGGTGGTGCAGGCCGTGCCCCTTTTACACCTCTCTGCGATGGCGCTTATTGGAGGTACCCAGTGGGCTATTTTGCCCCTAGGGACCCTCAGGATTCAAGGGGACTTAATCTCCCAACTTAAAACGGCCACAGGGCGTGTTTACACAGTGGGGAAGGGAGGGGACGGGGCCTGAGGTGACGTGTGCAAACACGCCCTATGGCGCGTTTTAAGTTGGGGAAATAATTCCCCTTCAATCCTGAGGGCCCCTGGGGACTAACTAGCCCACCAGGTGCCTCCGTAAGCGCCACGGAGCTGCGTTGCAGAGTGTTGTAAAAAGGGGCGTGGCCTCTGAACACCTCTCTGCAATGCAGCTCCCTGGCGCATACTGGAGGTACCTGGTGGGCTAGTTGGCCCCCAGGGGACCTCAGGATTGAAGAGGAATTAATTCCCCAACTTAAAACACCCAACGGGGTGCGTTTGCACAGTGGTGAAGGTAGGGGGCGGGGCCTGAGGTGATATGTGTGCAAACACGCCCTGTGGCGCGTTTTAAGTTGGGGAATTAATTCCTCTTCAATCCTGAGGGTCCCTGGGGACCAACTAGCCCACCAGGTACCTCCAGTAAGCGCCACGGACCTGCCTTGCAGAGAGGTGTAAAAAGGGGCGTGGCCTCATTATACCTCTTTGCAACGCAGCCCCCTGGTGCATACTGGAGCTTCCTGGTGGGCTAGTTGGCCCCCAGGGACCCCGAGTATTCAAGGGGAATTAGATCCCCCTCTGCAAACGCGCCAGGGGGCGCATTTGCAGAGTGGTGCAAGGAGGGGGCGTGGTCTCCGGCCCGATCCCTTCTTTTCTTTTTTAGAAGGGGGGCTGTGTAGCCCCCCTTCTTTTTCTAATTTTTTGGCCCTGGGGACCCCATCCCCCAGGGTCTGCCCACAATTTCCTTTTTTTAATAAAAAAACAAAAAATATCGGGAAGGGGGCCGCGTCGCCCCCCTCCCAAGGCCATAATTTGCCCCGGAGACCCCATCCCCCGGGGCATGGCCCACTTTTTTCATTTTTGTTTTTTGGAGGAGGACTGCCTTGCCCACCTCCTGTGGCCCATTTTGGCCCCGGGGACCCCATCCCCCGGGGCGTTTAAAAAAAAAATCTTTTATTGTTAGGAGGGGGTCATGTGGCCCCCCTCCCGGGCCACTATTGGCCCCGGGGACCCCATCCCCGGGGCCAGACCACCTTGTTGGGGACGGTGGGGGGGTCCCAATCCCCCCACAGCCCCGCCGGCTCCCCGCCTCCTGCGGGAACCGGCATTGCTTTTCCACATGGGGAGCAGCTCACATGCTGCTCCCCATGTGGAAAAGCAATCTGCTTTGCTTCATTGAAGCGAGAGCAGGTTTCCCTGCTCTGGCTTCAATGAAGCAAAGCAGTTTGCAATGGCAGGGTGGGAGCCGCGAGGCTCCTGCCCTGCCATTGCAAACAGCAGTGTCCCGGGGTGGGCACCCCGGGACACTGCAGGAGCCGGCCCTGGGGGTTGGCGGTTCCCAGGGCCATCATTGGCTCCAGGGGGGACCACGCAGCCCCCCTCCCAGTTAATTTAATGCCCCGGGGGTGGTGGTCCCCGGGGCTTGGGGGTCCGTAATGGACCCCCTATTTTAAATATTTAGTGCCTCGTGGAGGTGGTGGTCCCCGGGGCGTGTGGGGGGGGGCTCAAGCCCCCCCACACAGGATTTTTTTCTTTAAAACAAGCCCCGGGGGGTGGTGGTCCCTGGGCCTGTGGGGGGGGCCATGAGCCCCCCCGCATACATTGAAATAAAGCCCCGGGGAGGTGGTCCCCGGGGCAGTGTGGGGGGGATTGGGACCCCCCCACACTTTTTAAAAAAATTATGCCCCACCGGGATTTGGCCCCCAGGAGCAAATTAGAATATTTAGCGCGGGAGCCTGCGCTGAATTTTTTTTTTATTTACGGCCAAAATTCCCGCTGGGTGCCCGAATCTTGCCGATTTTGCAGAGTGTTGTGAAAAGGGGCGTGGCCTCTGAACACCTCTCTGCATGCAGCTCCCTGGTGCATACTGGAGGTACCTGGTGGGCTAGTTGGCCCCCAGGGGACCTCAAGATTGAAGAGGAATTAATTCCCCAACTTAAAACGCGCCACAGAGCGTATTTGCACACGTCACCTCATGTCCCGCCCCCTTCCTTTACCATTGTACAAATATTCCTCTAAAATCAGCCGCACTACGAATTCCGATTTACTCACCTGTTATCAGGAGAGAACCCAGTGCTACATCTTTTAGCCCACCACTGACCCTGAAAAGTAATTCTAAGCGTACTTACCAGTAACTTGTATTTCCTTCCATAGGAATCCATTGTGTGGTTTTCAGCAGAAAAGTTTCACAAACTAAAAATATTCCTAAAAAATCGTCTGTATGACTTGAACACATTCTTTCAACTGTTTACAGGAGGTTGGCCAGTGTTGGATCCAGGATCTACCACTGAGTAAGAAAAAGTAACACTACTTACCTGCTATGTGTATTTTCTGCCTTAGGATAACATTGGTGATTCCATGTGAAAAATCTTTTAAGTGTCAAATTTTAGATACAATAATATTCCTTAAAAATAACTACTGTAACCAAAACGCTTTTACTCAACTGTTTAAAGGAGATGTCCAAGGACTGAATCTAGGATCCAGTCCTGTGGTTAGAAAAGTAATCCATAAAGTAACTAATTGCATTTAACTAGAAATTCACATTGAGCTCAATGTTGCTTTGTGTTTGAAATTGTGTTGCCCACTGAAACAACTGTAACTACTGTACTTAAAAGTATGTTGCCTATTTGCCAAGTATTTAAACTAAAGTAATTCATTCTGAGAAAGTATATTTTGTATTGTAATGTATAATGTAATTATAAAGTAATTAAAAAAAATATATCTAAAAATAAATAGTTAAAAAAATTGAGTAAATCAGTATAAAAAAAATCAGTATAACAATGAATACATTAAAAATTGTCATTTACAAAACCTTTGAAATTCACTGGAAAAACCATAGGTTTCAGGCCTGATATAGTTAGGAATTAGCATTTAAAAAACCTTTGAAATTCAGTGAAAAAACCATAGGTTACAGGCCTGATATAGTTAGGAATTAGTATTTAAAAAACGTTTGAAATTCACAGAAAAAAACATAGGTTTCAGGCCAGATATAGTTAGGAATTAGCATTTAAAAAACCTTAGAAATTCACTGAAAAACAATAGGTTTTATGGGTGTTATAGTTAGCTGGACATTTCACTCGAACAAAACCATTGAAATGCCTCCGATATAGTTAGTTGTACTAACTACATCTCGCGCGCCCGCAATCCACTGCTGATGATGTCACATATTACATCATTCATGACATGGTCAGTGACATCACTGATGACATCTCAAATGACATCACTGATGAAATCACTGATGGCATCATCCACGTGACAATCAGATACACCTCATCATACACTAGTATAACCTTTCATCACTCACTGTAAAATACAGAGTGCCAGATTTAAAACCATTAACACACCAATACAAGTTTCTAAACACCCACTCAGTGAATCCTAGATCTATACACACATCTAATCACTTACCTATAGATTCACTCATACATGCTGTCAATGATCAATATTACACTATCACTTATACACCTATATCGACATTACACACCAGCACACATCCTAATCACTTATGAAGTCATCATATTCACTTATGCAAACAATGGATCATACTTACTTTTACTTAGCTATACACTTATATAAACACCACTTCAGCTATTCATATAGATAATAAATCATACTTAGTGTGTTATAAAAACACTATTACATGTATACAGTTATCCATACAGTCACTCATACAATCACAGAGTCATATATATACTTATTTATGTACAACAACTGACACATACACTGGCTTTTATTTTCCTAGTTTGTTGGACATGTACCATTTCGACATATATTGGCTCATCACCACACCCATAAAGATATTCACTCACCCAAACAACTGTTAAAACATGTAGTTTTAACTTCATATACCTACTGAATCAACTATTCACACATCTTTGGGCAGTCACACACCCCCCACTGAACCACACACACATTCACTCTCCCATACAAATACTCAGTTAACTAATCAATAAATAATATAGACTTTCACGTAGCTAGTAACCAACTGGTGCAGCAGTTTACACAACAACTTACACAGTGATACAGATATTCACACAGTTTAGTCACTATCCAATATATTTAGTGAGACACTATAAATTAGTCAAGTAAACAGTCAATCACACTGCTACTAAATCCTCCAGCCAGATATTTATATTATATATCCACTCATTCAAATCATGCAAATTGCGATATATATATAATACATATTTAAATAACAAACCAAACCACATTCACTGGATGATTTCATCCGTGATGTCATCAGTGATGTCATTTGAGATGTCATCAGTTATGTCACTGACCATGTCATGAAAGATGTAATATGTGACATCATCAGCAGTGGATTGCGGGCGCGCGAGATGTAGTTAGTACAACTAACTATATCGGTGGAATTTCAATGGTTTTGTTCGAGTGAAATGTCCAGCTAACTATAACACCCCTAAAACCTATTGTTTTTTCAGTGAATTTCTAAGGTTTTTTAAATGCTAATTCCTAACTATATCAGGCCTGAAACCTATGTTTTTTTCTGTGAATATATATATATATACAGTTCAATAATATAGCAGTTTGCTGTTTAGAGTCTGAATTTTTTTAATTCAATATGCTTTCACATATTTTTATAAGACTTTAACAAGTGGCTTAGTCTATTTCCTCTAACCTCATGCCCAAGGCTAGCTGCACCCAGAGGAATTTTGTTCAGTCTCAACACTGGGCAAGTTTTTAGAAAGAAAGCGGCAAGGTGTTAGAAGGTTCTGAGGAGGTAACAGCTGGCCAAGCTAGTCAACTGTTCATCCATACACCTATTTCAGGTTAGGGTCCCATCTAGCTGGAGTCTTAGCATGGTGGCTGATGATTTTATGTAAAGGCTGATAAAATAAATTTAGAAATCCGTAAAAGCCTGTATTTCCTAACTTAGAAACATAACCTTAAAACATTAAATACAATAAGAAAAAGTGCGTTAAACCTGAATGATTCAATTCTAGATTATTATCAAAGCTAACAGAAGGAGAATGACAGGTGAAAAAAACTGAATGTAGAGGACTGTTCAAGTATTGAGGCACCTTTTCTGGCCCTTCGAAGATCTCAAAACATGAGAAAAAGCCTGCTTTTTCTCAGAAAACGGTGTCAACGTATCAAAAAGTAGAAATCTTTTTTCATGTCTGTGGGCACACAAACCTTACAAATTCTCAACAAGAGATTCTGCATTTTAAAGTTTCCTGGGCCTGTTACTAAGTGGGTTTTAATTTGCCTTTTCTCATTCACACACAGTATTCCAATACCAGAATTCTTACTTCCGTCTCCTAACCAAAAGGAGTAATCTTTTGGTCATTCTGTCTGTAGTTCTTTGAAATTTGGCAGGTATTGTATGCTGCGTTCTTGGAGACAGATGAGGTCAGAAGTCAATATGTTCAAATATTCCAAAGCGTCTGAATTTTTCACCTACTGTTTCAGGCCCAAGACTTCGAGGGATAAGTGTCAATACTGCCCTCATAAGCAACTCAAATGATATATTAAACATCATCATTAGACCATATTTTGGTGCAGCCATGACATGCCATGTTCCGCAATGACTCACTTATAATTCCATTTCACCTACTTTTGTGTCTCCCAGACCTGAGATTGACACGAGATATTATATTGTTTATGTTCTTGCATTTGATATGTTTATGGCACTTGTGAAATCTTGTCATGCAGTTTAAAATCGTCCATGTCAGAAAGTTTACATAGTACATGAAATCTTTATCCAATGCATCCAACGCATAAGAGACACCAAACGGACCTTTATGGGAGACAAAGTCCAGACCAACGCATTCAAAAACATACATCATTTCGCAAAACCCACCAGCAAAGCCACGGACGTCACACTTTCCCATGAACTCTGCAACAAGCTCAGCTTCTACTTCCACCTGAAGATCAAGATCCTCTACGACAATTTCAACTAACCGAGGCCGGACATCACCCCCCTACCCACCGCCGTCGATAAGCCAAACATCATGACCTGGGACCCGCCACCGTCAAACACATCACTGCGACCATAAAGAAAACCCACTCAGGAGCCCCAACGGACCCCTGCCCACCACACATATTCCACAGGACCGCCGCCACCATCGCACCCGAACTAGGACTGATCATCAACTCCTCCTTCATATCTGGCATCTGCCCAGACAACTGGAAGCGGGCGGAGGTTAAACCCCTCCTCAAGAAACCTACGGCCGATCCAACGGACCTGAACAACTATCGGCCCATCTCCATCCTCCCCTTCGCGACCAAAGTCAACGAGAGACTCGTAAACGCCCAGCTGGCTGCCTTCATTGAAAAGAACTCCATCCTAGACTCCTCCCAGTCTGGATTCTGCAGCAAACACAGCACACAGACCTCCCTCCTCACCGCCACGGACGACATCCGCTTGCTACTCGACCAGGGACACACTGTGGCCCTCATCCTTCGAGACCTCTCCGCAACCTTCAACACCGTTTCACAACGCAGCCAGACTTCACGACGCAGGGATACAAGGAAACGCCCTCGACTGGATCCAATTCTTCCTCTCCGGCAGAACACAGAGGATCAGACTCCCTCCCTTCCTTTCTGAACCCACCGATATCAACTGCGGAGTACCCCAAGGATCATCGCTCAGCCCCACGCTCTTCAACATCTACCTGGCCCCACCAGCCGCCATCAGAAAGCAAGGGCTCAGCATTGCATCCTACTCCGATGACACCCAGCTCATCCTCTCACTCACAAAGAACCCCGAAGACAACAGACTCTGCTTCCAGGAAGGAATGAAGAACGTGGCAGCCTGGATGAAAGACAGATGCTTGAAGCTCAACTCAGAGAAGACCGAGGTCCTCATCCTCGGACCCTGCACCTCTGCCTGGGACAACACCTGGTGGCCCTCCGCCCTCGGAGATCCACCCACCCCTACAGACCACGCACAAAACCTCAGCATCATCCTTGACTCCTCCCTCTCCATGAACCGATGTCACCTCCACTAGTTTCAACTGCCTGTGCATCCTCTGTAAGACCTTCAAATGGATCCCCCCGACTACAGAAGGACCGTCACCCATGCGCTCATAACCAGCAGACTGTACTGTGGCAACACCCTCTACGCCGGAATCAACAGAACTCTTCTACACAAACTCCAAACCATCCAGAACGCCGCAGCCAGACTCGTCCTCGGGACACAGCGTCACAAACACATTACCCAACACCTACAACACCTCTACTGGCTCCCCGTCAAGAAGAGGGTCACTTTCAAACTCCTCACCCACACCTACAAAGCCCTCAACAACATCGGACCCAAATACCTCAACGAGAGAGTATCCTTCCACGTACCAAAGAGGAATCTCTACTCCGCCGACCTCGCCCTGGCAGAGGTCCACCGCATCAGCAGAAACAGAACTCGCGGGAGAGCCTTCTCCTACATCGCAGCCAAGACCTGGAACGAGCTCCCCGTGAACATCAGATGCTCCCCGACCCTGCACTCATTCAGGAAGGACCTCAAGACCTGGCTCTTCGACTGATCTGGAGCCGTGCCCCCCCCCCCCCAGCGCCTTGAGACCCTCACGGGTGAGTAGCGCGCTATATAAACCCCCTGATTGAATGCGACATGCCATTCTTGTGCTACACACTTTATGTTTGCTAATTGTGCTTTCTGTTGTGTTGTCTTCTATTTATTTGCTTTTCTTGTGGCATGATTTCTGCTTTGTCTTCCTTCTTTAGGTTTTGCCTCTTCTGTTTTATTCTTCCTTGGTCTTCTATTCTTGTGAAGTATATGTCTTGTCTGAATCCTGGTCCTCATCAGATGCATTTTCCTTTTCTGACTGGCTCTATTTACACTTGGTGCTTGGTGCTCTAACTTCCCTGACTTGAATTCTTATCGTCCATGATCTGTTTGTTTTCCACCTTCATGTTGTGGTCTTGTCTTCAGTACAAAAACACAAGAGCAACCCATGTAGGGATATTTAGCTGTATAGCTGGCAACAATTGTTCACAAGGAACTCATTTTAAAAAATTTGTATTTTTCATTTCTGCAAATTTGATCAATTGCAAAAGATCTATTCATAAACCAAAAAATGTTATTTGGAAAGAGAGTGTGTCTGGGATAAGGCACAGTCTATACACCTGAATTAATTAATCTCAGTAACCTTGATATATCAAGAAAGTAGCCGTAGAATCTATTGATTTTTACTCACTTCAGCGAAGTGAGTAATCTATTTTTTCCTCATCACAGAAATATTGCTATCAAAAACACACACTTATTAAAATACAATTACAATGCATTTAGCACTGTTGGAAAATCAGTGACAATTGTAATCCCAGTGAAGTGACCATAACCAAAAACATAAAGTGACTGAGTTCATTTTTATTAAAAAGCATTTTCAATGTAATACGTCTTGCATTTGCGAGCTTTTAAGCTATTGGCATTGAAAATGACAATGCCTTTAATTTATGTGTTTTTAAAAGTTGTATTTAATTCCAAGAGCTCAAACTCTCGCAAATGCGAGACCACTATAATGGTGGCCATGCCCCTTTTTTAAAGACGGTGCTCCCGTATTCAGGTTACAGAGATCAGCGTCTAAACAAAGGGGTGTGGCCACCATTATAGTGAAAGCACGTATGATGCTTTCACCCTAAGTTTATAAAAAAAAGTAATTTCAAAAGTTTTGTAGCACGGCCGCTGATATTCTTCAGATTTATCTGTGAGTCAATGACCTTGAGAATGATTTTGTCATTTTGAAACTGAACCACTAACCTCATGCATCCTCCAGTCCGTTTTGGCCTTCTGCCACATTTTCAAAAAACAAGATTTATCTGGTTTAGGTTTGGAGCTCCAGTCTAAAACCTGTAACCCATACAGGGACGATGGTTCATTGAGCTTTTGTTTGCCTGTGACAACTCAACCAACTCCCATCTGATTTGGACAATAAATATCCTAAGCCAATCATTGAGTTAATTAATAAACTCAAAGTTGTACTTTGTCAATGGCATAGTGAATGGCCTTCCTAAAGACAATTGGATGGCTACAATTTATCAAAAACATAACAGCCAGGTTGAATGCATCCACGTGGCACCAAAAGGGTATCCTGGTGTGACTGGTTTTCTAGAGCCTCACAGGAAGTGCTCCAGCCTGCTTACAGGAGAAATTCCAATTCCCATGTTGAGGTCAAGTGGTCTGCTGCTTTTGAGGATCCCAAGAAGAAAAGACCTTAGATTTGAGGTAGTTGGCCAAAAAATATAGAACTCTCTGCTAAAGGATATTAAGACCAAGCAAACCTTGTTATGTTTCAGGAAAACTATTCAAAATGTTTGTTTAATCTTTAGCAGTACTCTTTAGAGAATCCAGTTTCTGAAGTACTCTAGACCGGGCACCGAGAGTCAATTAATTATGTGATGTGCTCTTGAATAAAGAAAGAAAAAAACAGTACTTAATTTGAGACAGTGTTTGCCTATGGGGGGCACCTGGACTTATATTTTGGTAATCAGCATTTATCTTCAGCATTTGACATTAACCGAGAGCATGAGATGGAAAAACAAAACAAACCGGAAATATGGAGGAAGTACAAGATAGGAAAGCCATCTTAAAGGGAGATAGCAGGAACCTGTAAGAGTGCATTAAAGGGACAGTGAGTGTCTGATAACTATAGGTGGATTAAAGACTACACAGCCTTGGTGTTCCATGCTTCGACATTTAATTGTACCCTCAGGTTTCAGAGCAGAGCTTTGGGCATCAGCACTCGTTCTATTACAAAGAAACCCCTGGACAATGCATCAAATGTAGAGGCATGAACATATAAAATAACACATTTCTAGTTTATGCAACTGTAAAATTGCTTCTCTAAAGATACACAAGAAACAACAAAATAATAGTCACCTGGTGGAAATAATACAGAAATAACTGGTGCCATTTTATGATGTATCAGAAGAAATATTTAATAGCAACAATGACACACTGCTCAAAATCCACCATGTTGCACGTCCACTCTCAGTCACCGAGCACAGCCAATAAAAGAGGAAGGAGAAGGTGGACAGGAGCATGCATTTCTCTCTAATATCTTGTGTGCATCCATGTAACTAATGGGGTTCAGGAAAATCAAGTTTCAAACGTAGGGTTTTGTAGAAGTTTACAAACTTCTTACTTCGTAAAGCTTGCAACATTTTTTTACTTAACAAACGTTTTTTTGCGGAAGAAAGTTCTTCAAATATGTTTTAGGCAAAGAAGCTTCCCTCAAAACCTTTCTGCAAGACTATTTTTACTGCACCATTAACAGTGTAATGTTATGTGAGTTAGCACTGATGGAACCCTTGTGGCTCCTTATAGACGCCCTAGAACTGTGATGTAAGCATTAGAGTGTAGTGAAAGGAATGCAGTTTAGAAAGTTAAGTTTGTGGTTGCACGCAGACGGATACAGACATGTTATACCAAGCTGTGTGTGTAGCGTAGTCATTGGCGAGTACCAAGGCTGGGGAGGATGCTACAACTGGTGACGAGAAAGGGGATATGTAACTTGAAGAATGACAGTGCTCTCTCAGAGAGTTTGTCATGGTCCAGCAAACTGCTTGTGTGTGGCACGATTGCCTCTGTCAAAGTGCAAAATCGACATTTGGTGTATGTGGAGTCAAAGCGCAAGTCCAGCCAGTGTAAAGCATTTGAAGCTAGCGAAAGCTTCACTGAGAAGTCTACATACCATTGGCCAAGAACCTGCTAGAAAGGCCATAAAGAGAGGTACCATGCTACTGCACAACCTAAAGCTATACATCAAACAGAGTGATAACGCTAAAGGCGGATGCAGCCAGGTTTTAAAAGAGCAGCAAATAGTGAAGGCAAATTGCAAGTTAACACTGTGATCAAAAACACTGACAGGACAAAGAGACAACTAAAATTAAAGTGATCCAGATGCAAGAAACGGTCATCTGCTTACCAGCATTGATTAGTGAGAGTCTTCATACCACAGCCCTGGGTGAAGAAATGTCTGGGGTTGTGTTGACTGAACTGTCCATACCGAAGTGGCACACCACCAAAGCTGCTGGGTGGCAAGTTAGAACAGCTCCAAAGGTCTCCAGAAGAGTGAAGGGCTCCTGTGGAGACCAAGAGGGAGGTCAAAGTTCCACAGACTGTCCAGGATGACCCAGAGGCCAGCACAGAACAGGGCATTAAAGATAGTTTGGATGAAGCAGGTCCCAGTGGATAGTAGACAGTGTCGGAGAGAACTCCACCCTCAGTGTCAGCCAATCTCATAAACGATTACAATGCCGCTGCCTTCCTGAAACCACCACCACCAATCCATATCACCAAAAAGCTAAATATTGGCAACAGATGGACTGCTTGGATAGAGACATTTGATGATTTCATTGATACGATAGAAGAAGCAGATAACAATAAGATTATCAAATGCCTTAAGTATCTTTCTGGTGAAGGTGTAAAAGAAGTCATTAAGAAAATGTAGTGAGCTGAGGAAATTACATAATTTCAAGTCAAAGCAGCCTTGAATCTCAAGTTCAATCCAAAGCCAATATTACAAAAGATACATTTTCAGCCAAGAATGACAGAAAGTTGGTGAAACCATCCACTAATTTGTTGAGAGACTGGTCACACTCATCCAACACTGTAAGTTCAATGAATTTAATGATAAGGAAGCTATAAGTCTCAGATTTAATGACGGATGCCTGTCAGACTCATTCAGGCGATGAATACTAAGAGAAACTTTTACAACTGTCTAGTCAACATGGCACCAGCCAGGGCAACATGTAATAGTTGGCTAGTGGAGTTGAAGGACTGAGGAGCTGGATCACGAGGCGTAGTCAGAGACTGGTGACTGTTTGACCTTTCTGCAACGGGATTGTCTAACGATTCATGTAACTGTAAAGTGTAAATACAATGTGTATCTAATTTTGATTTCAGTGTGTGTTTAATACAAAGATGGGTGTTTTTATACATACTATGTGGAGGCTTTTTGTGGCGTACGCAGTGTGTTGTGAGGGGGTGTTATGCCAATACTTTACACTCTAGCCTTAAGTATAAACCTGACTGCTTGATGCCAGGATACCAAAGTGTATCATACTCATCCTATTTGAAACTGTAGATTCTGGCTGGCTTCAATGCATCTTAGCCAATCTGAAACTGCTCGGTCTAACTGACATAATACAAAAACATCTTGTGGGGGACTGGCAGTTGACAACGCTTGCACTTTACCTTGATCGGGTGTCATACACCCATCAGAAAAAAATGTTGCCAAAGATTTCAACTATGTCTTATGGAACTCACATTTCTCAGCATTCAAAGTTAAACCTTCATCAGTGAGCAAATGACACACTTGTGTGAGAGCTTTATCATGAAAGTTTCTGTGTAGTTCCGAAAACCAACGTCATCACCATAATTGAACGCATTCATGACAGGCTGTATGATACGTCGAATGACATCTTGAAACAGCTCTACAGCTGATGACACACCGAAACTTAGTCTTTTGTAATGCAACAGACCAATATGTGTAGAAAAGGTTGCAAGGTGAGATGGAGACGAGCAGGTTCTAAGACGAGCCGACGTCTCGTTCAGGTACACCCGCTCAATTGGTCGGGTCGTCTTCCCTCATCTATGAGGCTCCACATCCTACCTTGAGGAGGAAGAATACCCTTAGGATAACCCCAAGTTGAGGATTCTATCCTTCTGAAAGGGTACCTACCACCCATGACTGTTAACTAAGCGGTCATGGTATTCCGGTCCTGAAGAAGTGTCGCTTGACTTTGAAGCACATGACACGAAACATGTTGACCTGACTTAGTCCACCAATGGCTACTAGAATACCTTAATTATCATACGTAGCCTCACTGTTTTTAACAAAGTCCCATCCTTGACCATTTAATAAAGTGAACTAAAAAGGTTAGGGGCCTTTTTTAACAATCACAATCTACACCTTCACCAAACAATGTTTTTCTTATAGCCCCACACACCGCACTCACCATACGGCGTTCACAGATCAAAAGATCTCCGATAAAGATGCCACCAGGCCCGTCGGACATTGCAGCGCCGGTCCGACGAGGAGCGCCCAATGATGAAGCATGACACCCTAACAGGTGTGTGAGGGCATTACGATCTGGATTTGCAGATCCCCCCGGATACCATTTGTAATAGTGTAGTAGGTCATTGTAACCCTCTACCCAGGCCCATAGAGAGGAACTGTTCCCCCTTTTTGATATTAATGAAAAGGTTGCAATGTACATGCAATTCTCCTCGAGTTCCAACTGATAACATCTTTTATTCAAATCAAGAAGAGCGAATTCCTTTGCACCATTTAATTGTGTTATCATAGCAGCAATGTGCGGACCTGGATGTAGTTCTCTTTCGATTGCCTTGTTCGCTTGATGCATATCCGTGCAGCTCCGAACAGCTCCTTCACTGTCATTTTGGGTAGTACCGCTATGAGAGAAACCCATGTCGTTGGACCAATGGAATGCTCAATGACATCATGTTTGAGTAAGAATTCAAGTTCTTTTTCAACAGCTTCCTGTAATTGAAATGCAATTTGTCTGTGTCTTTGCATAATAGGACGGATATCCTCATGAAGGTGGAATTGTACTTTCACAGTCATAATTTTTCCCAATCCATAAAACAACAAAGGAAATTGACTTAATATTTCATATGAGCATGCTATAGTTCAGTGATATCAGTCCCGTATCAGCAGCTGTGCTGAAGCTGAATGAACAGTCACTTGACACCGTACTTTGAAGCACATGAATGGGTGCTTGTACTTTTGTTTCCCTGTGTTTCATAGTTTCTACAAATTAATGTAGACTTTTTAATGGTGTCAATGTAGCCTTTGTATACACTTTAGTTTTTATGTGATAAGTCCTGGCATTAGAGATAGTTCACTGTATTTCTCCTGAGGTATAATGTTTATCGAAGCACCACTGTCAATAATAAAAGGTATTGAGCAACCATTTACTATTAGTGTAATCTTCGGACAATGTTTGAATGGCTGGTGTTTTTTCATGTTCACTTTTCTTTGACCTGTATTTTTCCTCACATGTGGCTAGTCTCACATGCATGTGTTTCTCTGAGGTAAACATCGACATTACGCAACCATCTTCTTCATTTTCACTTGACATTGCTACTGAAGAGCTGTTTGACAATGATTTAGATGATGATCGACTTAATTTGGTGTTGACCTGTCTCAACTGGTGCGGTCTCTAGGCCTTGAAGGCGTACATCGAGCATTGCTTCTGGAACATTCGGTGGCCATTTTGTCTTTACATCGGGATGCACTTACTTGTTCCTTCACCTTTCAAACAGTTACAAAATGGTTCTCCTTCCCGCAGTCTTTGAAGATCTGTTCAAAGGCAGGACATTTACCTTCGTGTGGAAATGAAAATCCACAGCTGAAGCTCAATCTTTTTCCGTGGAGATGTCACTCTGTGTCTCTCTGCTTTGTGCTTTGGCTTACTTTTCACTTTCATGACTGACTCACTCTTTGTACCTCCGGTCTCCATGTCAGCAGCTTGTCAATCAGAAAACTCTTCAGTTCTGTGCTCATCCTCTGGTAGGTTGGCACCGAGCAGTCAGGCTTATTCTCAGGGCTTAAGTGTCAAGTATTTGCCCATACCCCACCCTCTCAACACACTGCGTACGCAACAGAAAGACTCCACATCATATATATAAAAACACTTGTCTTTGTATTACACACACGCACACACACACACACACACACACACTGAATTCAAAACAAGATACACATTGTATATACACTCTACAGTTATATGTAATTGTCAAACATCTCTATTGAAATCAAAACAAAGCACACATAGTATATTCACTTTACAGTTATATGCAATTGTCTGGCTTTCACATTGCAGAAAGGTCAAACATTCACCAGTCTCTGATCTGACTACTACTGTGACTAGGCCTGGGCTAAAACTCTGTTTCGCTCACGGAAATTGCGATAATTTGACATTTTCGCGTTCCGCGGAGAGCGCGAAAATGTCAAAATTTGCACAATCCGCATTTTGCCGGAAATTTTTTGCTTGCTCGCGCTGTAAAATAATACATTCTCACGCGCGCGCGATCGCCTTACCTGAATCCTCGCGTTCGCCGACAAGTTTTCCCGATCCGGTCGCGTTCTCCACGAGATGTTGGATTGTTGGTAGCCATTTGCGCTATCTCGCGACAGTTTGTGCCCGCAGTAACGTCATTCGTTGCGCGATCACGTCTTTCTTCTAGCGATCATGCACCGCGAGACAAGTGAAAACAAGATGGCCGCAACCGCATGGGTAAGTTGGCGAGCCGCGACCAAGCAGAAAATACCGCGAACGGGTGAGAAAAAAACGTCTGCATCTTCGTGATATTTCCGCGTGTTTGCGGAGATTTTTTACATTTTCGCGATAATTTGCGAAAATGAATTTCGCAAATTCCGCCCACCCCTAACTGTGACCCAGCTCCACAGTTCTTCAACTCCCCCACCCAATGATACATGTTGCCCCTGCTGGCCCCCTATTGACTAGACAGCCAGAACCTACTAACACAGAAAGAAACAATCCCTTAGTTTCATCAATACAGATAAGACCTCCACCTGCACGACACCATCTGCACGAGTGAACGATCGCTATTCCCCATGGACAAAATGTTGTGATCCAGAAATCTGTTTTACTTCCCCTTCTGGAGAAATGTTTTTCAAGCGGAGGTGTGACCTTCCGAAGTCCTCCAACAATCAGATGTAGATGCCTCAAGGCACACGAAACCCCTCTGGTCTCGTCACAGTGTTTCGCACAACAGAACACCCTATGGCGTGTGTCCAAGGAGAGGGAGCCAATTAACTCAGATAGAGGCTGCAATGTCAAACACTTTTGTCTCTCAATCTGGAGGCCGAAGACAGTCTCAGCTCCCAGCTCAGGTTCCCTCAACACCCATTGGAAACCACACGCTCTGGAGCGCAAGCGAGCACAGGTCCCTGGTTACAAGCATGCGTCCCTTGGACTTTGCAAGCTTCCCTTGCACTCCTCACATCCTGGCATCTCAGATGTCTGCTGATCTTGTGCACAGCATCCTCTTGCACAGCGAAATGATGGTGTATGTCAGGGCGTTCTTTGTCCCAACCACGATCACTTCCCCCCGTCTCCGCCACACCCAGTGCAGCCCTTACGATCTTGTGGAGACAGTGAGATCCTTTGCGTCCCTGGGATCTCATGTACAACAGGCCAGCTTACCAGACCTTGTAGAGTACTTCAAAACCCAGCCTGCGACAAGTGGCACTTAGCTGCATGCCAGCAATAGCCAGGCAAAATCTACCAAGTGATAGTCCCCTTCCTGGAACACAACAAGCTCCAAACAACTACAAGTTTGTGGATAGTCTAGTTGCAGTACTTCATGCCCTAATGATTCCTCATGTCAATGTCCCAGTATCAAACAGCGTAGTATGATTCAAACCCAAAAGTGTCTCTACTTTCAGAGGCCAAAGCCCCAGTAATTATGCCTACCATGGCCTTTGAAGATACAATTAGTTAAAATGGCTGTCTTTGAAATTCACAAGCCCTCTCTAAATTTTGGCCTGTTTGCCATCCTATCCTGGGAGGTTTAATTATAATCTTTAGTGGGGCTAAGACCCCGCTCCTTGGACTGCCGATGCCAATTCCACCCTCACGTAACCATCCCACAAAGTCCCATCAGAGTCAGAGGTCTGCAGTTTTCTCTGAACCCCTCATTTATGACCCTCTATCAGGAATGCACAGATGTGGCTATGTGGCTGTCTCCCTAACAGCCAGTTGTGAATAAGGAGACAGGCCATCAGGCACACAGAGCCATGAGCTTCGAAATTCCCACTTTCCCAGAGTGACAATTCCAGCACCATAATCTCAAACTCCTTCTGACTGCCGGAGAGGATTCGCCATTACGAACTTTTCAATCCCAAATACTATACTGTTACTATTTCACGTATAGGAAATAATGTTCGACAGCCTTTCCCGAAACCCCCTCTTGCTGATCCTACGGAAGAAGCAGGCCCCGTTGTGCCAAACACAGCATCCGGTGTCATTCACAACTATTGCAGATAAGGCATACATACACCTGTCCAGCCTTTTCCCAACAGTCCACCCCTTTCACTAGGGAGAACTACGATATAGCAGAAAATATGCAAAACCTTGGCACATAGCTTTTAAAATGTCAAGATGAGTAACAGTAATCCATGCACACAGGTTCTACCAGGGCAAATCTGTGGAACAATCAATGAGCTACCTCCGTGGACGGCACAATCAGTGCAGCAGACCCACAGAGGCTCATTCGAGATACATGCCCCTGGTATAGGGGTTAACTCATGACAAGAGACTTACAGTTAACCCGAATCAGCCAATCATATATACACTCATCCACAGTATGTATGAGATGAGCGCAGTGCTCTGACATTGCATGGCAGTGCCAAGTATTCTCAAGCCCTAAAACTAGTATCCAGATCATTGGAAAACTGGGAAGGAGAAAAGCAAAATGTCAAGTGAAAGCACCCTAGAGAGAGCCATTTCCAACACTTATTCATTACTTGGCATAGCCAGCTACTGTTCAAGATATATACAAGACTTTACGACAGTAAGTGGTAACTTAAGAGACTTGATGAAAAATAATGTTTCATTTCATTGGTCACATGAATGCGAGCAAAGCTTCAAGAACACAAACAAGCTATTGAGAATGCTATTGACATGGCATACTTTGATCCAAAGCTTCACACTGAGGTTGTGGTTGATGCTAGCTCTGTCGGGTTAGGCGCAAACTTTGCACAGCACAGCAGACACCAAAAGGCACAAAGACATATTTTGGCAAATGCTAGCAGAAGTTTGAACCAAACTGAATGTGTTTGTTACCAACCTAAGAAAGAAAGCTTTGCAGTGGTGTGGGCTTGTGAACATTTCCATGTATTTTTGTATGGAAAGCCTTTCATGCTTGTGACAGACCATCAAGCATTGTTGACCATCTTTGGCAATCTACAGGCAAAGATGCCTCCTTGCATTGAAAGTTGAGGTCTATGATTAAAAGAATACGACTACACAGCTGTGCGCCATTCAGGGAAAGAACAAAACCCTACCGGCTACTTCTCACAAGTGCCTCTACAGCTCCATGGTAACCCTTCTAAGACGGCTGAAGCCTAAATAGATTTCATTGTGAAATCAAGTGCACCAGCTGCCATTTTGCTGAAACATATTGCCACTGCCACTAGTTAAGACAGTGACATGTTAAAACTAAAAGACATTTTCATACATCAGTCTTGGAACAGCACACTCGACCTCTTACTATTTACACTGAGTACCAGAAGTTTAAAAATATCAAAGATGAACTGGTCATTACTCAGAAAGAGATTATTCTGAGAGTTTCAAGAATTGTTATTCCGGAGAGTCTGTGACAACAGAAAATTTAAGTGGCCCATGAAGGAAATTATGAAATCGTTACCACAAAATTAGCTCTATAAGACCAAGTCACGTTTCCTCATCTCGATGAGAGAGTTGAAAGAGAACTAAAGGCCTGTCTTCTATGCAACTGCCTTTCATCGAAAACTACACAACACACCTTAAACATGTCAGTGTTGCCAAAGCATGTACGGGAAAGAATTTCCGTTGACTTATTCAGTCCTCTTGACAATGGACATCAACTGATGGTGATTGGTTTTTTTTTTGTTGTTGTTTTTTTTAGTCCTCATAAGCCTCTTTCTTAGGAAGAGAAAGCAAACATTCTGATGGGGATTGTTGATGAATACTCACATTTTCCATTTATAGAAGATCTTTGATCTATCAGTCAAGAAAGAGCCATTGAGGGATTAGACGGCATATTCGAGACATGGGTTGTTCCTGTAGTCTTAAAATCTGACAGTGACCCACCTTTTAACAGCCGAGAATTCAGAGACTTTTACAGTAATTTTAATGTGATGCTTCAGAAAATCACACCTTTTTGGCCACAGGCCAATGGCCTTGTCGAACATTTTATGTGTACTTTTAAGAAAGTAGTTCAGCGTGCTATATTGAAGAAGCTCAACCTTAAAACTGTCTTGAATTCCACTCTTGTTTGACCCCTCACTTGGCCACAGGTAAAAGTCTGGCAACCTTGATGTTCGGATGAGCCATGACGACCAAGTTACCTCAATGGACCACCAGAAGATCAAGTACTGAGGCAAAATTCTCTGTAAAAGACTTGGATTGTAAAAGGAAAATGAAGGCTTATTTAGACAAAGACCAACTTACAAAGACGTTATTTTCACTAAAGTAGATCGAGTGCTTGTCGGTCAATCTTGTGACCAGCAAAGGGCATATGGTGACTGCTCAACATCCTGGGGAGTCCATCATGTGAGATTCCTCTAATCAGTCACTGGTGTCAGTGTATAGAATGGGCATGAAAGGGCAATTGAAAACCCCCTGGCCGCT
Organism: Triturus cristatus; assembly: GCF_964204655.1. Classification (NCBI taxonomy): domain Eukaryota; kingdom Metazoa; phylum Chordata; class Amphibia; order Caudata; family Salamandridae; genus Triturus; species Triturus cristatus. Next base: position 502,071,918 of record NC_140592.1, on the reverse strand, counting down.
GTTATTACATCACCAACGCAGTTCATGGACACTTCTACAGCCTGTCCCCAAAGCACCAAGGAGACTTATTGAAGAGCTATGATTCTGTTTATATTTGTAAAAATGTTGACATTTTTGTCTAACAGCTGGTGAGATGTAGTGTCATGTGAGTTAGCAATGCCGCAACCCTTGTGGCTCCTGAAGGACTCTGTAGAACTGTCACAGAAGCATTAGAGAGTAGTGAAGTGAATGCAGTTTAGAATGTTGAATTTGCGGTTACATGCAGACGAATAAAGGCATGTTTTACTAAGCTCTGTGTGTGGCATAGTCATTGGCCTATACCCAGGCTAGGAAGGCCCTTACAAACAGTATGTATTTTTGAATTGTCGTGTAGTTCCTCTAAGACCTATATAGGATCTTCGCTTTTAGACATCATACACTGTGGGACTGGTGTCCAGACTTTTTCCAGACACCCCCACCGGGTATGTTAGCCTGTGTACCAGCTAGCTCGCAATGCCACTATCACCTCCTCTTACCAAGGCGAGAATAGTTCTTGGCAACTATCGAACATGACAACCCTGATCCCTCAGGATCATGGAAACAGTAACACACTTTTCGCTTAGTCACTCGCGCTAACTTGTTCTCAGAGAAATACACAGAATAAACGGTTGGAACATTTTCAATAAGCATTTATTGAACAGTCGTTATTCTAGTGTAAAATAAGTGTACTGAAATCACCAGTAGACAGTAGCATAGATAAATGAGTAGAAGCACTAAGAAAGTAAACAGATGGTAGGTATGTACCATTTTGCTAAAATAATAAATACAGGCAAGTATATAAAATACATGGCAATAACATGCATACTCCTACGATGCACCCTAAGTAAATGTACCTAATTGTACCTAGCATGAGTAGGTGTAAAGCCAAGAATCCGTCAAGGAGAAAGCCAACCCCACTCCATGATGTGAGACTGTGGGACCTCATTCTGGTCTCGAGCTGAACACACCACAAGGGATGTCAGACCACTGCGAACTGGAGTATCTGCATGCAGGAACCTCAGCGACTTGCATCAGTTTGTTGGCCGGGAAGTGCCGATCTCCTGTGACTATCTCAGCAAGATGTGATGTTTACATAACCTAAGGTATCCCCAGGGGTTCTTCCTTGCTGTGCCAGTGTCGGACTTAGGATGATGTTGGTAATTAACTTTATACATAGTTATTATGCAGGAGATGGTGGACCTGCTGTGTTTCCAAGAGACTAAGAATCCTCATGCATAATTTATGAGGCCAGTGTTCAGGGAAAAATCCTATGTACTGTGTGTAGTATTGTAACTAGGTAAAAGGTCAGTCCCTCAAATCCGTTATGTATGTAGTGTAGGAGATAATGCAGGTCAAGGGTTATGATGTTACCCGGACCTATATCGGGGTACCTATATGAAATATAACACCCATTCCTCATTCGATTGGACGACATTACTAAATTCTAGCATACCCAAGGCGTCTAGATTTTTGTACACAACTAATAATAAAAACCTCCTAAGCAAAGTTAAAAGCTCTTTTTTTCTTTAAAAAAAAGCATTTTAAAAAATGTTATTAAAAAAAATCACTCAAGCACTGGCTCTAAAGTGTCCATTTAGATAGTCCGAACAACTACAAGCATCTGAAAGACATGCAGGTCAAAAGGTGTCAATTTGGAATTTTGTTTGAAAGTGAAAGGGCAAATCTTCCAAGAATGCGACAGGCCAAATGTTTATGTGTCCTTGCTGGTAGACGCAACATTGCTGCTGCTTGCATTCGCAGCTGACTAACCCTGTAACACCTCGCAAAGAATGTCAATTGAGCACAGATGATCTTCCATACTGCCTGCAGCAGATGCCGGGGCAGCCTGTGCGATATCCAAGGCCTGAGTGCTGGCGGAGGAGCCGGTATCCATACCAACAGGAGCAGAGACTACCTGCGGTGGCTCTAAGAACACTGCCAACAACATAGGAATACGCTGAGGACACTGCAGAACATAGGCTGTTATCGGGTCCAGTAAACCATCAACGTCCGGTGGCGCAACCGATGGAAGCGTCAGACAGAGGTCCAAAACGCATTCTTCTCTGCAGAACAAGCATCGGAGAACAGGTAGGACACAGTCCATCCAGACTGGTCTAAATGACATGAACCAAGAGGCGCTCAGTTCCCGTAGGCGAGGTGTGCCCAGATGTTGTACCATTCGATCACGGTATTTGCGCTCCAGGAGTACTGTTGCCATCTCTTTGGTGGCAGGGACGTCCATTACGTAGCAGAAAAGTAACAATCAGGATACCTGCTATTAGGAACAGGATCAGCAGTAGGCCCTCTGTCACGAAGTTTCCCTTACCGTTGATCATACTGAGATAAAACATGAAGGGCGGCATTTTAATAGAAATCACAATCCTCTTCCTTTTCATTCACAGACGGAGGATTCCCCTGATTGGTCCATTCCACAGGTTCGAGACTCATCCACAGAAAGGAGAGGCTCCTTTAACTGGGAGCAAGGTTCCACAAACCACGCCCCCGGCCTGGAGTCATTAGCCCTAATCCAATTGAGGACGGAGCTCGGGAGGTGACGACGGACGGGGAGAGACGCTTGAACCGGGAAGACGCCGAGTACCGAACCCAGTGGGAGACGTCGAGAAAGGAGGAGGATACCGTGTGCAGAGACCGGGAAGAGAAGTTAGGAAAGGAAGAAGGTGCCCCGATTCCAGTGTTGACTGCTGAACGAGGAACCACCGGAACGGCGGAAGAACCAGGAGACCAACGTATTCACGCATCATCCAGCCACACTCCAGGAGGAGTGTGGCTTTCCCAGGTGCGTGCACGGATTGCGGGGTGGGCTGGGCGGCGGGGGAAGGGCGGTGGTGAGAAAACAGTCTAAAATCCCAGGCTCTACCACGAACCCAATAACCCCCCTCCCTTCACTCATATACCTTCCCCAGTGAAAGAGCACCGGGTGTCTCCTCACTCCTTTTTCCCCTATGGTGATGGTGTGAAAGAGAAGACATAATCTCACACCATTTTTTTTTGTTTTTGTTATTTGTTTTGGGAGGAAGAAGCCTGAAGCAAGACGGTACTCTCACAACTGAACCAGGAATCGTGGACACTGTAAAAGCCCAAGAAGTGGTGGATAAGGACACTCATTACGAAGGACAATTCTGGCATAATCAATTAAATGTGTGTAGAAAATAAATCCCATTGAAACCTCTCTTGTTGTGGACCTCACTGATTCATCCCGCTCACACCCTCCAAAAATGCTTCCACAGACAGAGTGTATAAAGTTTAGTATAACTCCGAGGACCGTCTGAAAGGTGCTTAACAATCCGGAATCTATGCTCTTAAATAGGTGTACAATACCCATCATATCAGACATGTTAGAGATACGACTTAACATTTCTGTGAAATGGAAGGGGGAATTTCAAAGTGCCTGTGTCTCTGCCGAGGACTGCTGTAAAAGCTTGGCTTTCTTTCTGCTCAGAGTATCAAACCGTATAAAGGAAACATTTAGCAAAGGCCATAATGGTGCCTCCCTGACCGTATGTGTTGGTGGAAACAATATACAGCAAGTAACCCTGGAGCTCATGGTGACTAGTTATGCAATGCCCGGAAGCATCCCACAACAACCTTGATCATTCAGCATCAAGTAACTTCCATTCAAAGAGCAGCCTGAATACTGGATTAATCATGGCTGCCGGGGTACTTCTCAAGTGACAGGACAGGTTTGCCACAGAGCCATTACAAGCCCCGTGTAGCATAATATCCTGGCATATGAGAGATCCACTTAAATCATTCTCACAGTTAGTTCCGCTTAGAAGCACTTCCAGATCCCCACGCCTGCATCGAAATCTGTACGGTAAATCCCAGGAATCCCTGATGAATTCCTTACCAATTTTTTTTATATCTGCTTGCCTGTTGCTGTACCAGGCAATACTGAAACTGGAAAGTTGCGACCGTTAATGTTATATGGCAGTGGATTAACCACTCTGGGGGCGGTGACTCTGCCACAGTAAAGGGTAACCTATCCAGCTTTTCAATACGCAGCATTGCATATTTTGCTCCCCTCTGTGCCGTTTTCATTAGTTTTTCTGTCAGATTGTATGCAGAAAACAATGACGTACTGTTGATAAAAGGCCAAGGCACATAACCAGCGCGCAATGACTGCAGCGTCCAGCTTAACAAAATAATAGAACATAACTGAGACTGTCCGTTTTGTAGTATGGACAAATCCTGTTCTATTAACATCGATAGCAGAAGATACAATGTTGCCCAGTAAATATATCCTGGATGTTAACGTAGTCATGCCATTTTCAACTACGGCTAACGCCTTTTCTAGGCTAATTCTATCTATTTCTCTTAATCTCTCTGCTGCTTCTTGTTGGGAGATTTTCCAGATTTCATTATAGACAGCATATAACAAACTTTTCTGACGTGGTTTTCTGGGACCTAATAAAAAATCCAGTAGGTCCACATCCTCTGTAAGTAAGGACAAGTGTTGTTTCACTTTGGGTAGTTTTGGGGTCTTTAACCAATCGAGGCATAACTTCCCAACACTGTATGATGACACTACCCCCAGATGTTATCCTTGTACATATCGTGGGACTGACCTATGAATACTAAACCCTTCGGTGGTACCCCTAAATCTTTCCTGACATCTGTTCATCTCTGTGGGCCAAACCAACCATCCCTTCCAATTGGGGTCTGATCTATTGTATTGCATTATGTCATCCAACTTGGCTCCTCTATCTGATGTAAAATTCCCCTCTGTGTTTAATGGTGTTGGTATTTGAGGCGTATTCAAGTCCTTATTCTTGGCTATTCCAAGACAGGAAGTCTGTTGCACAGTGTCATTCAGAAAAATCATCTGCTGTGGAATGAGGCATGCTCAAAACAGTGCTTCCGGTCCCTGGGCTTGCCAGTCTTTAGAACCCCAGATTGATTTTAGGTCTACAGTGTACATCCATAAGTCAAAACCGTGTTCAGACAGGTGGGTAATAAAGGAAGCAGAGTAAATCTGTTTGGTGTTCATCAACATATTTCTCTGTGCAGATATAGGTGCAACCTTATAAGAATACGAGGTCGGGTCAGGAGTGTTAACCCCTGAAAAAAATGAGAATTTCTGTGCAAATGTTTTTGAACTACCTTTCCGTGGTGTAGGGCAATGGTGTTATGTGAAAACATTTCTAGGTATGCTAGATTTATGAAAGAAATGATGACCATAATGTTGGTAACAATACATTTTGTCAAAATCTGATGTGTCTACTAACATTTCTTTTTTTGTTTTTGGTTTAAAAAAAAAAAAAATTATTGACAATGCAATAGCAATTAGGTAATTCACAATGTTATACCTTTGTATACAACATATAACAAACAACAAACCAAAAAAAAAAAAGGGAAAAAGGCAACACTACAAAAGGAAAGTAAACACCATTGCATTGCGCATTTTCACATTAAGAACCCTCCCCCTACCCCTTTACCTACCATTCCCACCCCCCCCCCGGGGGGTTGGTCAATCTCTCACATCTCCCCATATTAGTTTTCATGTTTCACCAGAACTATTAATTGTACCCGCCTTGTAGTGTCTTAAAGCGCACTTTCTTGTAGTGGTTATCGTTCATATGTCGCCATACCCATCCCCATGCCTCTTTCCCCATGATCAGCTCAAGTGGTGATGGTATCTCCTCATTCCTGCCTGCACTTGGTTTTTCTTGAATCAGAGTTAAATTCTACAATATAGTAGTGGCCCAATAGTATAGCTTAACATTTGGCAAGGCCAGCCCTCCCCTTTCTTTTGATAGAGTAAGATATTTAAAAGCTCTTCTGGGTCTGGCATAACCCCAGATAAATCTTGAAAATAAATCTTCAATTTTTTTAAGGCACTTGCCATCAAATTCTAGCGGGATTGCCCGCAAGAGATACAGGAATTTTGAGAGGAACAACATTTTGATGCAATTACATCTCCCAATTATAGATAAGTGTAAATTTATGTAGTCTAGCCATTTCTAATCTACTTTTGATAATTAATGGTTCAGTATTGTTTTCGACTATGTAATCAGTATTTGCGGTAATTTCTATGCCCAAATATGTTGCTTTTTCCACCACTAATGCATCATTGATCTTGGCATAAGCGTTGCAAATAATTTGAGTTTTATTTCGATTTAGAGAGTACCCTGAAAGTCTCCCAAATCTTGACGCTTCTATTTCAATTTCATCTCTAGCTAATGCCGGATCGGGGGTTACAATAGCGACATCATCGGCGTACGCCAAGGCTTTCGTCTCCCAGCAGTTTGTGTTAATTGGTTTAATAATGTGGTTATGCTCTATCTGTCGCAGAAAAGGATCAATTTATATTGCAAATAGTAATGGTGAGCTCGGGCAGCCCTGTCTAGTACCTCTCGTTATCACAAAACTATCAGTTAGGCCTCCGTTCACCATTATCTTAGCAGTGGGACAAACATATAGCAGTTTAAATGCTTGCACAAAACCGTCTCCTATCCCGACCCTTGACAGAGCCTCCCAGAGAAAGGGCCAGGAGACTCCGTCAAAGGCCTTTTCCGCATCCAACAAGATCAATGCTAAAGGTTCTTCAGCAACATTTTTTGCATCGAGAAGTGAAATGGCTCTACAGATATGATCGGTCGTCCCGCGGCCAGGGATAAAGCCATGTTGTCTTGAGGAGATAACCGTATAAATAATCGGGGCAAGGCGCATGGCCAACATTTTAGAATAAATCTTAGTATCTGAGTTAATCAATGTAATGGGGCGATACGACCCTGGATCAGTCGGTACTTTATTTTTTTAAAGAAATATTATAATTTTGGCTTGCGCCCATGATTCTGGGGGTCTGCCTCCCTTAAAGACATGTATGACCAGTTGCGTCATACATTCTTTAACTTGGGTTGAAAATTGTTTATAGAATTCGAGAGGTATATTATCAGAGCCTGTGGCTTTGCCACTTGGCAGACTATTAATACATAATAGTATCTCTAACCACTGGGGAATTTCTTCCAGCTGCAATTGTTCTTCCCGTGTAAATCTTTCTTTAGGAGTCTGATTAAGATATATCACTGTCTCAGTCTGGTCACTTTGAGACTCTTCCTGGTGAAGTTTTTGATAATAGGAGTAAAAAACCTTTCGGATCTCATCCGGATCCACAGTTAATCCCTTATCTGGATCTTCAATCTCTGTAATTAAGTTCCGGGTTGCCTTTTGTCTAGTTCTAATAGCAAGATGATGACCCACCTGCTCACTACATTCATAAGCCTCCTCACACCGTACGGCCAATTTATCAGCCACCCCTTTAGCTATTATCTCCATTATAGCGGATTTAGCCGCCATAACCCCAGATTGTGCTTCCTCCTCCATTTTGAACTACAGCAACTAACTCCTCTTTTGCGGCTGCTGCTAATGTTGCTAGGCTATCTTTCATTATTACTTGTTTTTTTTAATTCATTATGGCAGAGAAGCGGAGTGTTTCCCCCCGAATCCCAGCCTTAAGTGCGTCCCAAACAACCTCAATACTGGCGCTGCCAAAATTCCCTTTAATAAATAGAGGTATCCAGCCTTTCATAATCTCGCAATATTCCTCATTAAAAAGAAGCGCCCGTTCAAAACTCCATGTCGGTATTATACCACCGCTAATCCTTTCCATCTTCATCTCCACAATTAATGGGTTATGGTCGGCCAATAATCGAGGTTTCATTTCTATTCTACAATCCCCAAGTATAGAATAGGAGACTAAAATATAGTCTATTCTAACATGCTTGCTATGAGGATGAGAGAAATAGGTGTATCTGGGGTTCGTGGGGTTTTGCCAATTCCAGACATCGGTAAGTGCATGTTCCTGACAAAGTGTCCTTAATGCCTTATACACTTTTGGTTTGCGACCCTTATATATTCCCCCAGGCTCCTGTTTCAGATTCCACTCTGTTGGTAAATTTATATTTAGATTCCCACAGATTATTATCGGAAGTGGCCAGTTGGCTGATTAATTATTAATATACTGGATTACTGTTGGATCATCCAGATTACTGCCATATATGGAGCAGATGGTTAGTGTGTCTCCTGATTGTCTATGAAACTGAATGATAACCCATCTCCCTAACTGGTCTACTGATGTGCGGCTAAATTGCAACGTGTTATTTAGAGCCAATATTGCAACACCCGTGTGCGCGAGTTCTGCGTTGTGGCCCCTACCAAAACATACCCGCGTGTCCCTAGTAAATGTCTTTGTGCAGCTTCAATGTGCGTTTCCTGCATGCAATTTATATCCGTATTCAAAAGCCTTAAGGCAGCTGTTGTGCTCAATCTTTTCATCCAATCATTAAGGCCACAAATGTTAATTGTGGCTATGCGTAACTTACTCATCTAGACTTATAAAAGATTTTTTTTTTTTTAAAGGAGAGGAGCCCACCTGTGTCCGCCCATGAGCAGGCAAGAAACTTTCTGCTAGTGATTTCCCATTCTTTAGACCACCCCCCCCCCCACCCTGCCCCACCACCCTCCCCCCTCCAATATTTGAGGTTACCTGACCTTGCCAAGGCCAGGTTGATGACATTCGAGGGAGAAAATCTCGCTCTTCCAGCGATCCCCCCATTTTCTATCCTCTACTTAAAAGCTACTGAGAAGCTTTTCAACCACAATATATTATAAACTGCTACAAACATATTCAACCTCCTAGTGCTCATGCTGGTGCCAGGAGGCAAACAAAATATATATAAGAAAAGATGCAAAAAATACAAAAGAGAATTTAAGCAGTTTAGGCATATTTGGTACATTCAGTTTGAGCCTTAATGACTACTATTTCTGGGTTTCCCAGTAATTTCCGATAAGTATGCTGCAGCCTGGATCTCGGAAATAAAGCTACGAGTAGTCCCTTTATACACTATTTTTAGGCGCGGTGGATTTTGAAGATATACTTCGCCCCTAATTGTTGAAAGGGGATGAAGAGCTGCCTAAGTCTCCATCTACGCTCGACTGTAGCATGTGAGAAGTCTGGTCTTGTAAAGAAAGTTACATCATCAAAAGCTATTTTGCTCGTTGGTCTGGCAAGATCGTACAAGGCTTGACGGAGTAGAAAATTCCCAAAGTACAGGAGCATAGCCCGAGGATGCTGAGGGATAACTGGGGAGCATTTCGGGGGCATTAACGGAAATCTATGTGCCCGTTGGATTTCTTTATCCCATTCTGGGAAGGCGCCTTTAAGAAGCATAACCATATAGCCCATGGGGTCATTCCCTTTCAATCCTTCTGGAATACCTAAATGCGAAGATTATTGCGCCGTTGCCTGTTTTCCTGCTCTCTTCCATCTTCCATATGAGGTCTTTGACTATGCCATCCTGTTGTACCCCTTGGGTTTTTAGTGCGGCCAAGTCTTTCTCAAGATTTTCTGTCCTGGTTTCTACAGAAGCCATCCTATCCGCAAGCTCCGCACAGGTTTTGCCAACCTTCCCCACAGTTCCTTGGAATTTTTTAGCGGCTAGGCGTGACCTGCGGCTATCGGCTTTGGCTTCCTCCTGAAAGCTTTTAATAGTCTGTAATACTGTTGCCAGTGCAGGCTCCGACTTTGCTCCGGCATTCCCTTCTTTGGGGCAGATTTATATCAGGCTTGCGCCACTTTTACGCCGCCGTTGCGTCACTTTTGTGAAGTAGCGGCGGCGTAAACCCTGCGCCATGTTGCGCCCCATTTACATTGTGACGCATCTATGGAGATGCGTCACGGTGTAAAGCCCTGCGCCACATGAAACCTGCGTCAGGTTTCATGTGGGCGTTTCTACTCAGGGGGGGCGTTCCATCGCAGGAACGCCCCTGAAAAGTGACTCAGTGAAATCTATAAGATTTCACTGAGACACTTTCCCAACGCTGATGCGTCAAAACCCAGCGCCTGCTTGAAGCAGGCGTAAGGCTTGACGCACCATGTTAGGGAAAGGGTAGGTTGGAACAGTGCTGGAGTTGCGTCGCGCTTGCGACACAACTTCAGCACTGCGCCAACCTTACGCCGGCAGATGCGTCACGTATCTGCTTGTCCTTGCGCCATGGTGCACCGCATTGTAAATGCGGCGCATCTGCGGTGGCGCAAGGGCAAACTTGCGTGACGCATCTTCCCTGGCGCATCCGTGCTGATTTGCAGGGATGCGCCAGGGAACATAAATTTGCCCCTATGTTTCTGCCATCACTGTCGATGATTGTGGAGTTGCCACCTGATATAGCCGTTGTATCTGATATGTCAGCTAATTGGGTGGCGGAATAGTCCCATCTCAGCTCAGCTGAGCTGTCTCTTTCAGTTGTATCCCAGTTTCTGGGTCGGCCTCCCTTCCTCTTTTTTTTGGCTTTCTTCCTGTCGTGTTTGTTCTTAGACTGCTCTACATTTGAGCTGTTATTTGTATTTTGCCCATCTTCTTCGCTTGACGCTGTTGCTGAGGCAGAAATGCTAATATCGGAGGTTTCTGAGTCTTCAGCTAAGGAATAATACTTTTCTATAAGAGTATCCGGCGTCTTAAGCACATTACCGTTCCTATTAAGAGGAGTGACAAAAGTATTTTGACAGTCTGTCCCTACGGCTCCATCTATCCAGGTTTCGGTCCTCTTGTGTGTTGTGCTGTTGTTTGCTTCTATCATGGCAGCAGTATCTTTCCCAATCATACAGTTAGATGCGCGAAACAGGGGGTTCCAGTTCAAGAGGCTCAAGGTCAAGCTCATCTTGCCCGGCTTCTGGGTTCGTTAAGGAGGGATCCGGGAGGGTAGAGTGCAGCTTGGTAGTTGCCATATTCTTCAATTCGGAGGGAGAGGAAACATACTGCTGAGTGGTGTCCTTCACAGTGTCGATATCTGCATTCTCCTCTCTTACCTCCTTTGATTTAGTCTCTATTACTTTCATCTCCTTTGTTGTTATATCAGCCTTTGAGCCTGCCCCCCCTGTTAGACCGAAGCTGCTTGTTATCAGAGGTTGACATTGCCCAGGAGCTATTTGCATTTTTGTTAAAGTTTTCATTTTCAAGTTTTTCCATCCTGGTTATCAATTGCCTCTTGCTCAGGGATCTCCCCCCTCTCTCCTTTCTCCGATGTTTTACTTTTGCCCCCACGATTTTCCTTTCTTCTCTGTCGGTTCTCTACTGTAAGGGAGCCTGATTGCCTGCTCATCTGCATCTGGGAGCCGCTCTGTGAGCTCTTAGCTTTAATCACCTTTGCCCCCCTGCCAGTCATTTTTGAATAAGCGGTCAGACAAATCCATCACCTACTGCATATTACATCAATAAAGGAACGAGCAGCCAACACGAAGACATCCTGTCTAAACCGCTGAAAGTCCAAAAACATTCCCCTTGCGAACTGCCGCCTTCCAAGACTCACCATTCGACTCCCGAGCCGCATCCCCACCGATGAAGAGTAGCGCCGCAGGCCGAAAGGCATCAGGGATCACCGACTCCTGGCCGCTCCGCTCCGCCAATACCGAGGCCCTGGAAAACGGCAGGCAGGCCCTCCGCGCTGCACTCCACAGTCCACCGACACAGCCTCTATAGTTCGAGAAGGTAGGAAGCTACCGGGGAGCCTGACCGCATCTTTCATTTAGTATTTAGCGTCCCGTACAGTACTAGATTATTTATTTTATCATTTTTCAACTTGAGGGCGTTTGTAGGCACGGGTAAACAAGGTTAAAAGCATTTTTTCTCTGGGGTTGAATCGCGGAGCATCGCGTTGATGTTATCCCTCAGACGCCATCTTCCCACCCATCGTGTCTACTAACATTTCAATGCTAGAAAATGTGACAGATTGTTCCAAATCAGACAATAAGTTGTTAACAGTTTCAAAATCCCACTCATCAGAAAATGTACTGGAGGTAATGATATCGTTCAATGAAATGTGGAATCTTTATAAGCTTGGTCAGTCCAAATATATCATAATTTACTTTTTTATACATTATACCATCCGGTAAATGGACTGCTGAAATGTTCACAAAGGACATGTCTCTTTGTTCACGATGAGATAAAACATGAGGTTTTATAATTAATTTCACTTGTGATGTTGCAGAGCTCTGTTGAAGATAAGTGCCATTAATATGTAAGTGAAAAATAATTACTAATCCTAACCAAAAATGAAAAAATAGTATACCGGTGATTATCCAAAGCTCTAGCCAAGGTGATACTAAATAAGTCTTTCTAAGAAAGTTGATGAATTCTTTGATCCGTTGTTTGTAAGAAATTTGAGCTGGCGTTGTTTCCGGTTTACTTGGATCCAATGAAAAGGTATGGAAGTCGTTGAAATAGCCAGATGCAGTTCGATCTATTTTAGGTAGCTCAGCAGGTTTTGTTGAACTTGTAGATTGCTCTGGTTGAGGCATGTTGACGTAGACATCCTTGCTAGGTTGAATTGAGATTTGTCTTTCATTTTGATTTGTAAAGTTTGTGTCAAGGGGAACTAGTTCAATTGCATTGATATAAATTCCATTGCTTTGTAAAGGTGGCTCTTCAAACGTTAGGAGCCTTTCTGTTTGAACTTCTTGTATTGTATCGAGAGGCGGACGTCGGCTACTCAGAAGTCCATGTGGCCTACTATTTAGTATTATTTAATCCTAACAATGGTTCACAGTGTACACAAAATACTCATTAAAAATGACAAATATTTAACCCCTTCCCCGCTCATGACGGAGCCGCTCCGTCATGAGCCACGGTTGCCGTGTGCTCATGACGGAACGGTTCCGTCATGTCACGGCCGTTGGCGGCCGCTCCGCCTACGCGGCGCTGTTTCCCCGCCTGTGCGGGGGGACAACGCAAATGGGCGGAGTCATGACGGAACCGTTCCGTCATGAGCACAGCTCAACCGTGGCTCATGACGGGGCGGCTCCGTCATGAGCACAGCGCCACCGCGCTGCCCCCCCGCGCCCCCCAGCGCTGCGGCGGAATTCCCGCCGCAGCGAAAGGGTTAAATCAAAAGACACCAAACACCATAGAATGAAAGAAAAATATAAAAATATGTATGGCCCTTATATAGAAAACAGATTTAATTATAGAAACATATAAAACATTTTTTATTTTATGAAAATAGTATTGTGAGGCTCAAACATATAAGCTGGTACATATAACAATTAATAGACATACACAACCAGACAGGTGGCATACTGAAAGAGGTTACATAGAAGTTGAAGTTCCAAACCAACACTGGAACTACAACACACAAAACAATGTGTCCTCCATAAATCGTGGTAAAAAAGGGGGTGGTGATGGACGGAGCATCAGAACCAATCAAACACTCACACCCAGTCAACAGATCTGGGTTTGATCCATCACCGTTCTTTAGCCCACTCTGCCACCCCAGTTCAGACATGGCCATATGCAAATCAGTCTGACCCTGTGCCTCATGGGAACAGTCCAGCCCGAACTGCCAAGCCATGCCTTCCCTGGACCAGAAACAAGCTTCCTAGGACCGGTTTCTGGCATTTCAGCCGTCTTCGGCCAGGCTTGCTTGAATCCAGTGGCAAAGTGAGCAAGGGACTCACGTCTGAGCATACCCTGCCAACTTATGGCGAACAAAGCGGTAAAAAAGGGGGTGGTGATGGACGGAGCATCAGAACCAATCAAACACTCACACCCAGTCAACAGATCTGGGTTTGATCCATCACCGTTCTTTAGCCCACTCTGCCACCCCAGTTCAGACATGGCCATATGCAAATCAGTCTGACCCTGTGCCTCATGGGAACAGTCCAGCCCGAACTGCCAAGCCATGCCTTCCCTGGACCAGAAACAAGCTTCCTAGGACCGGTTTCTGGCATTACAGCCGTCTTCGGCCAGGCTTGCTTGAATCCAGTGGCAAAGTGAGCAAGGGACTCACGTCTGAGCATACCCTGCCAACTTATGGCGAACAAAGCGGTAAAAAAGGGGGTGGTGATGGACGGAGCATCAGAAACAATCAAACACTCACACCCAGTCAACAGATCTGGGTTTGATCCATCACCGTTCTTTAGCCCACTCTGCCACCCCAGTTCAGACATGGCCATATGCAAATCAGTCCATAAATCGTGGCCACAATTACGTCGACGGCGTTTCGACCTTTGTCATAAATACCTGGTCATCTTCAGGACTGATAAATAATTGAGCCTCCCACCAAATAATTTTATTTGCGAGAGGGTCACAAGCAAAATATATCTCAATGCTTGTATTAAAATCTTAATATCTTTGTGTAAAATGAAATAGACAATCTTTAGAGTTCAATTTCGAAACTTAATGTAATGTAAATTGAATGTAAATTGATACTTGTATAGCGCACTACTCACCCGCAAGGGTCTCAAGGCACTTGTACGAATACCGCTGTGGAACCCATCCTGGCTTTCCCTGTGAGGCATCCACTCCTGGGCACCCCCAAGGTGGAGGCCAGGCATCCTTAGCGTTGTGGGGGCCGTAGTGGAGATTAAGCAAGCTATTGCCCAGAGTTGCAGAGTGGGACTCCATGATTGGAATGGCACCGAGGCGAGAATTATCAGGTCCATGGAATTTTTGAGCCCAAGACCCGCCGAGGAAGGGAATTGAACCCTGGTCCCTGGCTAGACCTCTGCATCAGGTTCTGCCGCTCTAATCATTGAGCCACACTTCTCCACTGTAACTCAGCAACTGTATAGTGTTAGTCATATCCAGCGCGCAATGGATGAAAAGAATCATATAGCTATCTTTATAAAAGAGCTCTTTTATAAAGACAGCTATAGGATTCTTTTCATCCATTTTACACACACATATTAAGATTTTAATACAAGCATTGAGTTATATTTTGCTTGTGACCCTCTCGCAAATAAAATTATTTGGTGGGATGCTCAATAATTTATCAGTCCTGAAGATGACCATGTATTTATGACAAAGGTCGAAACGCCGTTGATGTAATTGTGGCCACGATTTATGGAGGACACATTGTTTTGTGTGTTGTAGTTCCAGTGTTGGTTTGGAACTTCGACTTCTATGTAACCTCTTTCTGTATGCCACCTGTCTGGTTGTGTATGTCTATTAATTGTTATATGCACCAGCTTATATGTTTGAGCCTCACAATACTATTTTGATAAAATAAAAAATGTTTTATATGTTTCTATAATTAAATCTGTTTTCTATATAAGGGCCATACATATTTTTATATTTTTCTTTCATCCTTTGGTGTTTGCTGTCTTTTGATTTAAATATTTGTCATTTTTAATGAGTATTTTGTGTACACTGTGAACCATTGTTAGGATTAAATATTGATTGCCCCTGGTTCAGGTGGTTAGGGCGGCCCCTGTGGTGGTTAATTACTATGTCGTATTGGCCACATGGTTAGGTTTGATCAGAGCGATTGAGACGATTCTCTTTTCTTTTCCAGCAAGAGGTGGTAGAAGTACAGTTCTTGATCCTTCATTGGCCAGGACAGGTACAGGCTTTCAATAGATGGCCCGAATTATTTCTTGTCCACAATCTTTTCTCTGACCAGATCCCCAACTTTAGGAATCCAGGCAGGTCTTGCCGTGGCTGACTTGACTTCCCCAGTGGCGGTTTTATTTGTCTCAACGTTACTTAAGGAGGCTGTGGATTCATTCAGATTCTGGAAAACAGCCAAACGTTTATTGATGTCAAACGGTTTTTCATCTGCCACTGTGCCTTCACAATCGAGATCAGGTAGCCACATTCTTGTCCCAAACAGGACCTCATATGGATTGGCACCTCATAGAGAGCTTCTCTGCTGGTTATTTAGGGTCCTATATAAGTGACTGACCCAACTACCACCCGAGCCTAATACCCTAGCTGTTAAAGATTGCTTTAAGTCCCGTTTTTTCCCCACCACAACCAACTTTTCCTCCGGATGGTACGGAGAGGAGTACCGCAATGCTACACTCAAACTTCCCATGGCTTCCTTTTAAGCCCTAGAGCTGAACGCGGGGCCACGGTCAGAATGTAATGCTAAGGTGGACCCTTCTATCTGTTGACAGATATCGCACTTTAAGACAAAGTCTGCTTTGTTAACCCTGGCCACCATTAGCGTTGTTTCAGTAAAGAAACTGTCGCCGTAACTCCTACATGCGCAGAACCCAGACCCTCGTGTGCAGCCAAGATTAAACCTAACCTGCAATCCATGTTTGGTATTACTCTATCCCCCACTCCAGGAATCTGAGCAAATGGAACGTTGCCTGCATCTAACTTGTAGGAGTACTTGAGTAGAAAACCTTTAGGTAGTGCTTTGCTGTTATTGCGTGAAGCAATCACAGCTACCATTGTGTTACCTTCTACCCTCGTTTTTGAACAGGTGATTGCAGCTACGGACGCAGTGCATACTGCCCCCTTTGCGACTTCATTAGCCAATGTATTACCTTCAACATGTAACGATGTAACGCTTTTGCATTTGGGACGCTCACCTTTGTGACAGCCTCCAAAGCCAGTACTGGGGTTACAACAATTATTTTTTTCCCTTGAACCACTGCTCTTTCTCTCACTACCGCAGTCTGTACAGCTGTCCGAATTTTTTTCTGTGGGTGCAAAACGCATCTCAGCATTAGTGTACAAATGTGATTTTTATGCAATTGGTACTGTTTTGCCTTCATTGAAGGTTAAGCAAGTGTACCCTGAGTGACCTGCAACTATGCGGATCACCAGGTTGCGTACTTTTACGCGTGTCTGTAAGTGCTTTGATGATATCATATCAGCTTGTAGGGAACAAAGGATATTTGTGTGTTCCTGTGTCCATTGTCTAACTGAAAAGTTAGGTCTTATGAGGTCGTACAAAGGTTTTACTCTCTCTGCGTAATCCAAAATGTATGTTCTGCCAAAATTCAGAAATCCCAGTATGGACTGCAAATTTTTCAATGATTTTGGAGGCTGGAGCAGCACGCATTTTTATACAAAAAAGGGGCTGCCAGGCTTTTGCCTTCACTTGAAAGCTCATATCCCAAAAATAGGTCATTGAGGTGAGCTATTTTGTTTTTAAATACATTTGTAGCCCTGAGAGGTGAAACCCAGAATTATAGTACTCACCCAGGTCAAGTGTTCCTCTAAGTCATCATCCGTCAGATGAATATCATCTACATAGGACAATGCTTCCTCATCCAAATTCTGTAGTAACTCAGTTACCCTCCTTGAGAATAATCCTGGGCTGTTCTTATACCCTTGGGGGAGTCAACAAAATTGATTCTGTGACCCTAGCGCTGAGAAAGCTATCAAATATCTGCTTTCAGGTGCTATGTTTTGGCAGAAAAACCCATTTGAGATATCTAATGTTGTTTTGTATTTTTTCTGCACAATGTTATTCATTAATTCATCACTGTGTGCATTCTGAACTGCAAATGTTTTTGTGCACAAGTTTAAGTGTCTATAATCTAAAACTAGGTGATATGAATTGTCAGGTTTCGTTACGGGAAACAAAGGATTATTCATTTATGAGGTGAATCGTTAAATTACACCTTGGTATTCAAGTTGATCTAAGATCGCCCTGACCTGTTATTTAGCTTCCTGTTTTATACAATACTGTGGAGTTGGGTTCTTTTTTATTGGACTTACGTGGTGGGGTGACCCTTCATCCCATCCAACGTGGTTGCGATATAACGCTGGAGCAAGGGCTACCGCCCATTTCTGTGCAAATGTATGTTTTAAGTGTACGAGGACTAGGTCAGAAAAAGCTAGAAAAATTAAAGTTTCTCCCTTTGGGCATTCCATAACAACAGTAGGCAGCCAATCTCTTTCTGCTAAAAGGATGTCATAGCCAGAAGTCAGGTTCTCCTAAAAGAGACCTTTCGCTTTTCTGGGCTTGTCCCCCTCCATTTGTAGTGTTATCTCATGTAACTTGTGTGGGACACTCACCCTAGTATCAGGTGTTTCCACTGTGATATACTTACTCAACTCCGCTGTCACCAGAAATTCCATCAGGTTCTGGCGAGCTATTGTTAGTTCTGCTGCGCTGTCTAGCATCGTCAGAGCCCATTCCCCATTCAGTTGTTGAGTCTTCAGAATTCTGGGCTTGTCAAAGTTTTAGCCCTGCTACTTTCTTCTTTTTGAATTGAGGTTTTGCTTTACGCTTTTCTTCTTTCTTCAAAGCATAGTCCGAAGTGCGTTGCCTGTCTCTGGGCTTTGTACGCTTTTCTTGTCTTTGTTATGACCGTCCTTCCCTCTCTGAGTTTTTTTATGAACCCTGAAAGGAATGAGAGGATCGTGTATCAGTGTCCTGATACCTGTCAGGTTTTTAAATGTTATCTCTATTCCTAAGATTATATCTCCTTTCCGGGGGCTCCTGTTGAGGAGACCTTCCCCTGGAGTGAGATCTGTTCTTTTGCTGTTTATTTTGCTGTGGAGAAGTGTAGCTCACTGGTTAGAGGAGGCATACCCTGAAGCAGAGATCAGACCCGGGACCTGGGTTCGATTCCCGACGCGGCAGGGTCCAGAGCCCAATCGTCCACGGACTCGATAATTCTCGCTTCGGTGCCCACTCTAAGCACGAGTTCACACTATGCAGCTCTGGGCAACAAGCCTGCTTAATCTCCACAACGGCCCCCCGCGGCGGGATGCCTGGCTTTCACCTTGGGGATGCCCAGTATGGGTTATCTTACAGGGAAAAACCAGGACGGGTTCCCAATGCAAGCGCCAAGATGCCCGTAGGGTGATAGCTGCGCTCTATAAGTACATCAATCAATCATTTATTATTGTCCCATTTCTTCTTTGAAGAAACCGGTGTTTGCCTTGCCTGTTCTTTATCTGTACCTCCCACTAGTTGAGGTTTTTACAAGTCTAGCTCCCAGACTGTCTCTACCTAAGTTTCAATTATTTTAGGTAGTTCTGTCTCCTGTTGTATAGGAGTTAAATATCTAAGGCATTGGCATATTGCCACCAGTGCTGCTTCCCCTATAGTATTTTCTAATGTTATCGCTGATACCTGGGCAAAGTTTTTTAACAAATTCATCCCTGAGTTTAGAGCAGGCTCTGCTCCAAACTCATTCTGTATTTGTCTTAATACATCTGGTATTACCGCTAAAGAAGGGATACCATGAGTCCTGGTATATATTGCAGCAAAAATGTACCCCAAGAGGTCCCATCCTCTACAGAGGGAGCTATTCCCATTGGCAAGAAAATTGTCAGTATTCTATGCTTTTCCTTAGGACAAGTGTGTGGAAACACCATGTTATATTCTGACTTCATTGCTATGCATGCTCTGTCTGTAGAATCTTACAGTGTTGACATGGTTTGGAATGTTGTTAGTCAAGTGAGTCACAGTTGACTGGGCTGAGCTGCCTGCTGGCTGCTCCTGGTGGGGTCTTGATCGGCCTGATTACTACACACCGCCTCTAGCTGTGTTATCTTTTGAGCTATCCAAAAGGGCATTTGTTCATGTTTACTGGGCATTTTTCCAATTACTGCACGTAAAGTTTGTGGTGTAATTTTGGTTGTAGAGGTTTGGACTGGTCCTGGTTGAGTAGCTGGGGTTGGCTGTAGTGGGAGAGTTCTCATCATAAACTGTGTCATGTTTCTGTAATGTCTTAATAATTATTTATGCTTTATAAGTAAGTCTCCTCCTGGCATTGTATCAATGTCAGGATGGGGTGTGTAGGCTGCTAGCACTGGCCATGTTGCTCCGCCTCTTCCACGCAGACCGAGTCTTACTCTATTTCTTGCATGGGGGAGGGCGTCTTTAAACCAGTAAAAATGTTTGTTCATTTGGTTTGTCATCCTCGACATAGTAGTGAAATGTTTTTGTTAGTGCATTTGCCTGCGGGAATCTAATCCATGAATTGAATGCCTCTGTTTTATATGATTTGTGTTCCTTGATCACGAAAGTCACTTGCCCACCCCTAATTGTAACACCGTATGCTACTAGTTTAAGGGTGACAGCATTCCTAATATTCTCTGCAATTGGTCCTGCATCTGCATCATCTTCTTCTGTTGGAAAGTTTAGTGGATTCCCTTCATCTACGTCTCCCTGCTCAGTCATTATTTTTTAGAAAGGAGAATGTTTCAAGGGAACTGAGATAAGGTGTTATGCACAATTGGAAACACAATCTATCCTTCAAGCTTGATTAAACTAACAGCCAATACATAGGGATTTTCCTACTCAGCTGCAGTGGATTTTGTTCCCTCCTACTCCAGACGTCTCTGGGGAAATGTGAGTAGGAGTCTCTGAAAATAGCACAAGTGAACTACTCAGATTTGACTGTTAAATAAGTGCCAATACCAAAGTTGGCGGCGCCATGTCGTGTAGTCCCTATAAGACCTATAAAGGATCTGCACGTTTAGACAATATACACTGCGGGACTGGTGTCCAGACTGATTCCAGATACCCCCACCGGGTATGTTAGCCTGTGTACCAGCTAGCTCGCAATGCCACTACCACCTCCTCTTACCAAGGAGAGAATAGTTCTTGGCAGCTATCGAACATGACAACACTGATCTGTCAGGACCGTGGAAACAGTAACACACTTTTCGCTCAGTCACTCGCGCTCACTTGTTCTCAGAGAGATACACAGAATAAACGGTTGGGATGTTTTCAATAAGCATTTATTGAACAGTCGTTATTCTAGTGTAAAATAAGTGTACTGAAATCGCCAGTAGAAAGTAGCATAGATAAATGAGTAGAAGCACTAAGAAAGTAGATTTCTACCATTTTACTAAAATCATAAATACAGGCAAGTATATAAAATACATGGCAATAAAATGAGTACTCCAACGATGCACCCTAACTAGATGTAAGTGTACCTAGCATGTGAGTAGGTGTAAAGCCAAGAATCCCTCTAGGACAGTGGTTCCCAAACTTTTTCGACCTGCGGCCCCTTTGACCTAATTGCCCATTGGCCGCGGCTCCCCATCATTTCACTTTTTTTTTTTACAGGTGCGGGGATATAAGCCCTACCTTGGGAGTACTTCCAGTTTTCTCCCTGACATTAATTGTGACTAAGCTGATGAAGGTATTATAATCATATTTATAACAAAACAAAAATATAACAGTCATTTATTAAAAAAACTTAATTGGTTGAGTATGTATGTGTGCGTGTGTGTGCGCGCACACACATATGCATTTGTGTGTGTGCATGAACATTTGATGTCATTTCTCTTTCATTCTCTTCTGGGGATGACATAACCTCAGTGTCTCAAAGTTTGAAATAATATGGCAGAACCCCTGCAAATTTGTGATTTAGTTTAGGAACTGAAGGGCCCCACATTGAAAGAGGAGAGCCAGTGCCGAGCAAATTAGTGACTCATCATCACTGTTCATGGCATACTATTTTACAGAGTCTGAGGGTCACTGCATGGGTCAAATGGACATCATAAGTCAAGATAACTTTCCACTTTTTAGGTCTCGCGCCTAGCGATGCAGTGCGCAACACTGCTCGTGCAGATGAGAGTCCTTTTGAGGAGGGTTCTAAAACGGACCCTGGAATCGCACACACTCGTGCGTGTGCGATTCCTTTTGGTCCATGGTATTGGCATTTGCGGTCTTCTTTTTCAGAAAGACAGCACGCAATATGCCAAAGGCGGTCGTGTTTCTCCGCCCATGGCCTATTGGTGTCTGTTACCCGCACGCCCAGACACGGGCGCAGTAATTGAAAACAGATCGCTCGCTGTGGCGCACGCACCACTCGTTCTGCTTCTCAGAGTACCCTCACACATTTCAACTCCCCTTGACAAGTTATCCACCCCTCTAATCTCCTACCGCCCGTGCGTTTTTTGCTTTCTTCACTCAGCCACTTTCAGCACTTCTCTGGTAATCTGTTGCCCACGCACCCTTCTCACCTGTCCTTCCCCTCTACCCCTGCCTTCCCTCCTACGTCTTCCTGCCTTTCTCCCTGTTACGCTGTCCAGTCTCCTGTCCTTTTCCATTTCCGATCGCTCCCGCCGCCATGGCCCTGTGTGCACGTCACTCTCTCTGCTACAAGCCCCCTCGCGGTCCGTCTCTTCCCTTCTCTCTTCCTTTCCTCACCTCCCCCTGACGCTGCCCTGGCTCTCAGGCCGGTTCTGCATTCACGGCCCCTCCCCGCTCAGGGGCTGCTATAAACGGGGCTGATGCAACCCAGGGCCACGGGAGCTGAGGGTGGTCGGGCCGTGCCCGCAGGAGCGGAGGAAGTCCGGGGGGGGCTGGAGCAGCGACAGCACGGGCCAGGAGTGGTACTGGAAGCCCGCAGTGAGTGGTTGCAAGGGAATGGGGTGGGGGGAAGAGGAAGGGAGCTTACATAGCGCAACAGGGCACCGAGCAGGGGTCCCGCAGCCCTCCCCTGCCTGGCGAGTACTGTAATTGTCACTGCCCTTTCGCACAGACCGACGTACTCATGAGTGAATACGCTTGTCAGTACCAGTACCCTCCTTTCCCAGAGGCGTAGACTGGCGGGGGGCAGGCACCGGCTCATGGGTGAATACAGTGTAGCCGTCAGTATCCCCATGGTTCAATTTTGTGGGTATCTGTACCCCTCACTCTTCAAGAGTGCAGAGTCAGACTTCAGTAATCCATAACTTGCCATCATGCATGCTACTGTGGGTGTGAGTCTCGCCCCCCTATTGGTGACCATTTGGGGGGTGGATTTGCCCCACGGATTTCGGCTGCAGGTAACGGCATCTCCTCTCAGCAGTGGCGTCATCCAGGCCCCTGCAGCCCCTTTGGGGGTGGGTGGGAGTATTGGGGTGGTGTTGGCTATTCAGTGGACTTCCGTCCAGCTCAAGGCCAATACATATTTGTGAGGTATGGGAGCCTCCAGGGCCTCTCATCATGTTCTGAGGTGGATCATCATTTTTGAGCTACGTCACTGCTCTTGCCCCTCCATTTCAAACCAAGGCCGGGTAACATTCCCGCTCAACCTGCATTACTTCAAGTTCCGAGTTAGTCAAAAACATAGTTACTTACCCAACATTATTTTTTAAACATTTATTACGTTTTCAGGATTTCTATTATTTCTTTTTGAGCAAACTAAAACATAAATTACATTATATTATAAAACACAATTTATTATATATTATATATTGCTTATACAACCAAAAGACACAGTAAACAAGCATTTGCAATGCAATAGGTCTCGCATTTGTGAGAGTTTGAGCTCTTGGCATTGTAAATAACAATGCGTTTTATTTATGTGTTGGTTTTGAAATGCCAATAGCTTAAACTCTTGCAAATGCGAGACCTATTGCATTGCAAATGCTTGTTCTCCATGCCATGTGCAAGGCAGAGACTGCTTACATTTACCACTGGAAGAAAAGCTAATATTGAATATCACTTTCTCCAGTATCGCTAAATGCAATGTTATCATAAATCTGTCCACAACCTGTAATTAATAGTTTGTCCTTTAAAAAAAAAAGAAAAAGTTGCTTTACTACCTCAATTAGACATGGGGGCCTACAAATCTTTACAAAACTAGCACAACGATTTTATTTATTATATTGACGTCATTGGTTCCAGCAAAATAAAGTAACGTAACCAGTTTCATTATAAAAGTTGGTGTGTTAACTTTAGACCAGTGCCAAGAACTGAAGTTTCCAGCGCAAACAGCAAACAATTCTTAAAGTCTGAGGGCGAGCAGCGGGGCCGGGCCTGTACAGCGATGCCAGTAAGCGGCAAAGAAAGGCAAGCCAAGTACTGCACCCTGCATTTTAACTTACATGTCATTGAGGAAGCGGCAGTGATTAAGGCCGGTTGCTCGGCTCTGACCAATGACAGCTCTTAGAAGAGGTTAGGGCCTAACCCTCTTCTTAGAGCTGTCGTCTGTCAGAACCGAGCAGCTTGCCCTAACCACTACCTACCGCAGTCTTCCTCAAAGACATGTAAATTAAAATGCAGGCTGCAACGCATGACTTTCCTGGCTTTGGCACTTGCAGGTCTCGCTGCTCAGGCCTGGCCCGCTGCTCACCCTAACACGGTTATGCAGCAAGGCCAGCAAGTGCCAAAGCCAGGAAAGTCAAGTGTTGCAGCCTGCATTTTATTTTACACGTCATTCATTATTTATTATTATGTTTTTCATTTCTACCGCCGACAAAGCGCATGGGTGAACCTACTTGTATGTAAAGAAGAGGGTCTCTAGAGTTGCGGAGGAACCCAGGCAGCAATAATGCTTGGCATCTCTGAATGTGCATCGTATGCCTGGCCTGCCTAAACTACGTGCTTCACGTACGTGCGTATGGCGGTTGTACTCTTTGGGCCAAACCATGATTCCTGATTTTACAGGTGGCACTTTCAACTCCCCCTTATGTTGCCCTGCAGCTGGGCCAAACCACGATTGCCGATGCCGGCTGACAGGTACCACTTTTACGTCACCGGTATTTATGCGCTGCGGCTTGGCCAAATCAAACTGCCTGACGCTACCAGTAGAGCTTTTAAATCCCCCTGTAAACATTACAGACTCTGGGCGAAAAAAGACTTATGATTTTTTAATTGTTCACATTACAACACCAGATATTTTCCCTACATTTCAAAGACGTGTGTGGCGCCCCTCACTAGTCCTAATGGCGCACCGGGGTGCCGCGGCGCACAGTTTGGGAACCACTGCTCTAGGATAAAGCCAACCCCATTACCTGATGTGAGATTGCGGGACCTCGTTCTGGTCTTGAGCTGAACACCCCACAAGGGATGTCAGACCACTGTGAGCTGGAGTTTCTGCATGCAGGAATCTCAGCGTCTTGCGTCAGTGAGTTGGCCGGGAAGTCCTGATCTACTCCGACTATCTCAGCAAAATGTGATGTTTACATACCCCAAGGTATCCCCAGGGGTTCTACCTTGCTGTGCCAGTGTCGGACTTGGGATGACGTCAGGAATGAACTTTATACATAGTTATTATGCTGGAGATGGTGGTCCTGCTGTGTTTCCAAGAAGATAAGAATCCTCATGCATAATTTAGGAGGTCAGTGTTCAGGGAAAAACCCTACGTACTGTGTGTGGTATTGTGACCAGATGAAAGGTCAGTCCCTCAAATCCATTAAGTATGTAATATAGGAGAGAATGTAGGTGAAGGGTTATGATGTTACCCGGACCTATATCAGGGTACCTATATGAAATATAACAGAATTGTATTAATATCTTGGCCTGCTTTCCTCCTTACCCTGATTTTGTAAGTCTCACCGATTAGATGGAGTATGCGCAATCTGTTGCGAAATGTACTGTTAGCTTTCAGTGGGCTCAGAGTCCAGGCAAGACTTAAAATTAGTTGGCTTTGTTGTCACTCTCATTTGCTTGCTTCTTATTCGCTAGCGTATGTGGGCTTTCCCGTCTCGTCTTCTTGTGTTTCTTCCGCTCTTGGACCATGGACCCATTGCTGTGTCCTTTTGTTAGGCACTACTCTCTTCTTTTTATTTCAGCATTTTATGAGTGCATTTGTTTTCCATTTATTTCTCTAGTTGGAAAAGACGCTGTTAAAGTTCAAATGTCTCTGGTGACCCAGGTGACAATCATTTATTTGTCGGACAGACTGCACCAAAAACTGTGATACGTTGACTTGGAATTTAGGTGGATATTAGATAATGAGACAGTGAAAAACAAGAAGGGTCGTAGAGAGGAGGACCTGCATTGTTCTCCCAGAAGTACATTTTCCAGCTACATTTCACAATCAGTATAAAAAGGGGATCACAATCATTCATATGACACTGTATTTTCATGTTTTGGAAAATTGGATTCAATTGTGGTACACTGTATGGATTTTACTTGGGGATCCGGTAGTTGTACCTCAAAAAGTATTACCTGATTACAGCCAACCAGGCAATCTCTACACAAGAGTTGGTGAAAGCGCTCACTAGGGGCAGAGAAGACACTTTGGATACCCTCAACCAGTGGCAGTTTAAGCTCTGCTAGCCCGCATCCTTCAGAGATGGTATGCTGGCAAGATCTAGGCATCAAAGTCCCCATTGTGATAGATCCAAGGAGATAAAATTAAACATTTAAAGCATGATAGACCGCTCGTACTGAAAGCATGACTTTGTCCCTAAATGAATAAAAAGTGTGTTTGCTAAAAATAAAAAACTTCTATTTGAGGAACTAAAATGGAGTTCCAATGACACCGCTAGGCTGATAATAGAGAACAGATTTGGTGAATTTATGGAAACCGACAAGCTGATCTTTGGCAATCACTTTGTGCTATCAGAAAATGGCAAACTACTGTTTAGGTGTGAAATTGTTTTTTTTTGTGAAAAGAAAATATATTGTTGTGGTAAAATGAAAAAATTAACTAAAAATTAGGACCTCCTACCACATTATGCTTTACAGGGGTGTAGACCTCTTCCCTTTGGATGCTTGCTGCAATGCCTCTAGGAGAGTACTTTTAGCTACTCCCCTTCTTCCTGCTGGATCTGCAAAAGATATAGCTGTCAACTAAAAAGGCATTGTTCAAGTTTGTTCATTTTTGTTTGTCCCTGGTCAAACAGGAAAAAGTGGGGATGGTTTGTGTTAGAACTGGGGGTCTCTCGTTGGCAGAGGTAGGTACCTTTGAACAAATAGGGACCCTTGCTTCTAATTCAGGGAAAGGAGATTTACACTACTGGATAACCCCTGCTCACCCCCTTGGTAGCTTGGCACGAGCAGACAGGCTTATCTCAGAGGCAGTGTGTTAAGCATTTGTGAACACATACAGTAATACAGTGAAAACACTACAGATGGACACCACACAGGTTTTATAAAAATAAGTATTCTTTATATAGACTTAACACAAGACCACAAACGACAAAAATCCACAATACTGTACGTTAAATTGGTTTCAAGATGGTAGAATTAACTTAGTTTAAGTTGTTGGTAAATGCGACACAGTTCTCACAAAAGTACCTGGATGCGTAACGCAAACTAAACAAAAGGCTCGCAGCGCTGGAGATGCGTCGGTTCCTTGCTTCGGGGGAGACGATGCGTCGCGCCTCAATGCTTGCGCATAGTAGGGGATGTGTCTTGATCCTTACCGGAGAGGAGGTGATGCGTAGATTCTCTTGCTGCAGCCCGGTTGTGATGCGGCAAGATGGCGCCTCAATGCGATGCGACAATCCGGTGCGATGCGATAAGATGGCGCCCTTGATGCGACGACGTTAAGACGATGCGACACACCCTGGCAGACTAGCGACGACTCTCGTACTTTGGAGCCGCGACAAGCCCTGCGACGCGCTTCTCCGATGATGTGACGGCGACCCTCACTGTTGGGATGCACTTCTCCGGCGATGCGACAGCAGACAGCTGCGATGAAGGCATGCTTCTGGGAGATGCTGCGGCGGCACGCTTCTCCGGCGATGCGATGACTACAGCTGCGGCGGCGACTGCTTCTTCTCGTTGCATCGCGCTTCCAGCTCCCAGCGACATGCAGGCTTCTGCAGATAGAATTCCCAGCAAGGAAATTCAGAGGGGAGCTGGTGGTGAAGTCTGTAGTCCCTGAGACTTCAGCAGGAGGCAAGCACAAGTTCAAGCCCTTGGAGAAATATTCTGCAAGATGATGAAGTACACACAAAGTTCCTTCTCCTCTCCTTGGCACTGAAGACACTACTGTGGGCCAACACAGCAACACAGCACACTGGCAGGGGGGCAGTCCACTCCTACAGCTTCCTTTGGTTCTTCTCCTTGGCAGAGGTTTCTTCTTGTTGTTCCAGAAGTGATCTACTTTCTTGGGATCGGGGTCCCACTACTTATACCCCAAAATCCTTTGTCCTCTGGAGGCAGAGGGGCCTTTGCCTTGCCCAAACTGGTTCTGGTCAATCCTGGAGCACTTTGTTTACAGGACTCCTTCTTTCCTTTCACTGTGCAGGGCAGAGACATCAGACACACCACAGGAGGTGGAGCCAGCATTGTGGAGGGAAGGCACAGCCCTATTCAGGTCCCAGGCGCAACTCCTCCCACCCATCTGCATGGAGATCTTCCTATTCAGCCCTGTGCTGACTCACGCTCTCTCCCGGAATTCCCCAGACCTGTCACTCACAGAACCAGACACACAATACACAACCTAGCAGAGACAGGCTTGGACAGTTAAGCAAGAAAATACCTACTTTCTAAAAGTGGTATTTTCAAACACAGAATGTTAAAACCAACTTCACTGAAAGATGTATTTTATCATTCTGAGTTCAGGCATACTAAACTCGAATGTCTACCATGTTCCCTGAGTCAGCTAGGATCATAAGATATAATAATCAAACTGCCCATTCTGGCCTATGGAGAACAGGTAGCCTTGCAATAGTGAAAAACAAAAATGGCTGTAATTCACTATTAGGACATGCCACACACACCAGGGCATGTCCTACCTTATGCTTACAATGCACCCTGCCCTTGGACCTACCATAGGGGTGTCTCATATGAAGAAAAGGGAAGGTTTAGGGACTGGCAAGTGGGTGCACTTGGTCAGTCAGCATGGCAGTCAGAGACTGCACACAGGCTCTGCAATGGCAGACCTTAGACACACTTTTACAGGCTGCTTCTGTGGGTGGCACAACCAGTGCTGCAAGACCACCAGCAGCATTTGACTTACAAGCCCTCGGCACACATGGTGTACTTTACTAGGGTCTGACAGGTAAATCAAATAACCCAATCATGGAGTCACTAATCAGTATATCAATTTAACATACGGAGCACTTGCACTGTGGCACTGAATAGCAGTGGCACAGTGCCCAAAGCATCTAAAACCAGCAAAACATATCAAAAACAGAGGAGGCAATCAGAAAAAATGGGAGGGAGACTCACGCCAATGGTACCAGGTCTAACAGTTTGGAACATTTGTCTCTTCTAGGCATTACAGACAGTAGAAAACAACTCCTTATTTGGACAGTGGCATTTTGGCAGAAGCTCTGGAAAAGGTTTAATTTCACAGAAGGGAATCCTGCCCAGAAGTACCTACATAAGTTCATTAGAAGTGAAAAATCCAATTACACTCTTCTGAAGGTGATCACATTTATCCGTATGGTATACCTTGTTTTTGGAAACTGGACCCATTTGTGGTGTACTGCATGGATGGTACATGGGCGACAGGTAGCTGTAACTCATAAACTACCTTTAGTAGGCAGTCTCTACACAAGAGTTGATGAAAACACTAACCAGGGATATAGGACAACCTTTGGATTCCTACAGTCAGTAGCAGCTTAGGCTCTGCTAACCCTTTTCCTGGACATACATTATAACTGAAGTCAACTTCCTAATGTTGTCTTGCTCCAAGAATCCTGCCTAAGGGAGACTCAATGTCTGTTCTTGAGCAGGCAGGCCTATACAGTCCTAGATCATGCGGAGTACACCTCTGGTTCAAGGGGTGTGGCAATACTCGTTAAAAAACACTGCCCATTCATGGCATCCAGTACATGGGTAGACCACAACAGTAGATATGTGGGTGTCCAGGGGTGTTGGGCAGGATGACAATGGCACTACTTAGTGTTTATGCACCAACCTGCCTAAAGCAGCTGTTACTCTATCAGGTGACTGTGATCCTTTTGGATGCCACTTGGCCCTACATGTGGTTGGAGAGGACTTCCACAATGTTATGTTTAAGGCCCTATATCATTCAAATGTGCTGCACATTCTGACGGGAGTCACGTCTTTGGAAAAATGTACACACTCCCTGAGCCTCAGCGATCTATGGAGGCGACATCATCCCACGCGTAGAGACTACTCCTACTTCTCTGGGGTAAATAAGGTTTTCTCCTGGCTGGACTACATCTTTGTCCCCATGGGTGAGGTGACTACGATCCTCCAAGCAGACTATCTAGCTCGAGGCCTGTCGGACCATTCTCCCCTCTGTATTACTATGCAGGGTATGAGTCTTACCTGAGGTGTGGGTTGGCAACTGAATGTGTGGGACCTGAAAGATGCAGCGGTCATAAGGGAGCGAAGAATTGACTGAGAGTTCTACTTCCAGGAAACCAGGGGTCAGTTGAAAAGCCTAAAAAATGGTGCTGAGGAATAGAGTGCAGAATATTCTGTCTCGTAAAAAGTAGAAGGAGGCTGAAGAGATAGAGAGCCTAGAGCAACGGACTGTGGCCCATAAGAGCACCCATGGGGCCCACACCAATCCACACACTTTGCAGTCCCTTGAGGGGTTACCGAGACCTGGCTGTGGGGGAGATTTATAGACAGTTGTTGGCCACTCTGCATCGTCTCTATGATGCAGGAGACAAGGCATTCATGTTGCTGCCCTGGCTTAGCACATGGGAGATGGTGTCCTGCTGGATTCATACCATAGTAGACAAGGGGTAACACCCATTCTACTGAAGTAGCCATTGACGAGGCATTTGCGAGGCGTTATGCCTTGTTCTATGGGTCCTGCCTATTGGCAGACGTCCCTCACCTAGCCGAGTACCTGGCTGGAGTGGATCTACCGCGGGTGCTGCCTGACGATCAGAGGGTGCTGGAGGACAATATTACCCTGGAGGAGGTCACAGCAGATATTACAAAGCTGATAACTGGAAAGACACCGGGCCGGAGGAACTCTTTTAAAGATACCTAAGTTTGTTGCCCCCCCCCACATGCTTAACCTTTTTAAGGAGTCAAGGGATCATGGAGCACTACCGCTGGATCTCTAATGTACGACCATCGTCATGATTTACAAACAGGGTAAGCCTAAGGCTGACTGTGGCTCCTTTCTCTGGATACTGAGGTTAAGGTGCTGGCTACCATCCTTGCGACAAGACTCCTTTTAGTGATCGTCCCGCTCATTCATAGGGACCAATCCCGATTTATACTGGCTCGATCCACAAGTCTAAATCTCCGGCGACTCCATAATTGGATTTCAGATGTACCTCTGAGGTAAAACCCAAACATCTTCCTAGCATTGGACACAGAGAAGGCATTTGATGCCATTCACTGGCCTTCTCTCCACCAGACCCTCTGTAAATTTGGGTTTGGCCCTCGCATTTTTAGCAGTGGATCTTCCTGTTGTACCAGGCCCCCATGGTTGCAGTTCGAGTAAACAGGGTTCTTTCTTCAACTTTCTTCATACAACGCAGCACCCGGCAGGAATGCCCCTGTCTCCCTTGCTGTTCACTCTCACGACCAAGCCATTGCTGGAGGTGATTTATTCCCACCAAGACATTCAGGGATTCAGGATATCTGAGCGGGCTAGAGAGGAAAAAAAAATCTCCCTCCACGCAGATGACATCCTGTTGTATGTCACTGAACCCGAAACCACAGTACTGGCGATCCTTAGGACTATTGAATCATATGGGGCCCATTCGGGCCAAAATATCAATTGGAATAAATCTGTGTTATGCCATCCCTGGACCCCTTTGTACCGCACAGGTCCTCCCGTGTGCTATGGGTGGTGACTGATGGTTTTTAATACTTTGGTGTTTATGTGACACTGCATCAGGAGATGTGTTTTGCCAGGAATCCTGGCAGGGTGATCGGTACCTTCCATGATGAAGTGAAATAGTGGTGTGTTTGCCCGTCACATTGTTGGGACGCAAAGCCGACTTTAAAATGATTGCACTCCCAAAGTTGCAGAATACATACTACCCGCTCCCCAAGACCATGCTTACCAACCTGGAGAGTCACATGCATTCCCTGCTGTGGTATGGCTGACAACCGAGAATAACCCTCTCCACCCTTCAGAGCAGCCCATACAATGGAGGTATTGTGTTCCCAGACATTCGGTCCCATTATTGGCCAACTCACTTAGTAGCAGTGAACGATTCGCTATTTGCATCCTAGGAGCGCTCCACCTATAGGTTAAAACAAAATCAATTCACTGGCCAATCCTGTCTCCACTAACTCAATGGGGGAAGGGAATACGACAACTGCTGTTGGTCACCCAAGTGGCAATAGAGACCTGGAGAAAGGCCACTGGCCGTATAGGTTGGTCAGGTAAGTTGACACAAGAGACGCCACTCTGGGAGGGCGTGGAGTTGGAAGGAATTGGGAACTGGAATTGAGAAAGAATTTGGAGCCTGGGATTTGGTGGGGCTCTCATGTATGGGAGATCTCCGTGAAGGTGGCAATATGCTGCTGTTTGCATCTCTACGCAACAACTAATTATTTCAAAGGTAATTTCCCTCACTTACAAATCACCCAATAACCACATGTTGGGTAGATTGGCCAAATTGAGAGAAAGTTTTTGCCTGCAGGTGGGAGACCTGGACGATGTGGACAGGGATGCCGCGTGATGCATCCAAGGGAGGTGGCAATAAAATCCTGCCTGCACCTGATCCAACTTAAAATTCTCCACCATGTGTACTATGACAGGGACCGGCTACATCGCCTGGGAGGGCAACCTCCTCAGACTGTCACTGCTGTGGGGGGTGAGGGGTTCTTACTTTCATACCCTCTGGAGCTGCCCGGCTATTCAGGTATACTGGAAGCGGGTGGTGAAAGAACTGAGTTGGATGGTGGATGAAATCATTCCATTCAAACCAAAGTACATCCTGTTGGGAGGGCTGGGTGATGTTGATATTCCAAGGGTGCAGCTTCTCTTCTACAATTTAGGGCTGGTGGTGGCTAAGCATGACATGGGGTGATATTTGGAGGTGCCTGACCCCCTCGACATGGGTGGAGTGGAAGAGAGGAGTGAACCTCTATATGGCAGCTGAAAGGGTCATATACACAAGTAGGGGGTACCCTCGTAAATGCTACAAGATCTGGGGTGGCTGGTTGAGGAATATCATATTCCTCTTTCCCTGGGAGCTGCAACTCCCCTGCCATAAGTATACTGTGGTGATGAATGAGGGAACATTCCTGTAACCATTATAGAGATTTCTTCTGTATGTGGAAATGTCATTTATATGCTTTTTTGTGATTTCTTTGGCAGGAATGAGTGTGTGCACGTGCCCCCTTTCTTGTTCAATGTTTATTGACAGTTGCGTTTTCAGCGCCTCATATACAATGTTTACAGAATTGTCTGGGAAATGCTATGAAATACAAAACCAAATAAAGATGTATATATTTAAAAAGGTGTAGTTGAGTGCTGACAAATTTCAATCATGACGCGCCAAAATCCGTAGACATCAGTACTCCTGTGCACACACAAGGAGTTGATGGACGGAGCGCTGAAACTTTTCAGACACTCACCTTTAGTCACAGATCTGTGTTGAATCCATCATCGTTCTTTAGCTCACTTCGCCACCCCAGTTCAGACCCAGCTATATGCAAATCAATCTTGACCCTGTGCCTCATGGGAACAGTCCTACAGCAAACAAATGATGGAGGTTGACCTGTCCATCTCAATATCCGCCACACAATTGAAATCCCCCTTAGCAACATGTGGAAAGTGTCAAGTATGGATAGGTGTTGAGACAAACTGTGCAGGGACTACACCTGATCATGATTTGGTGCATAAATAATCCCAAGTGTGAATTCCCTGCCTAGGGTCCTTCCTTGTATCAGCACATATCTGCCCTCCGGATCAGTAAGAACCTTGCTCACATCAATGGGGGTGTCTGCTCTTATCCATGTGAGGGTACCACTCGAGAATGCGGAATATGTAGTGGCATACAGGTGCCCTCGCCATCGACGGCGAAGTCGGGCGCTCTCTTCCAGTGTGAGGTGTGTTGCCTGCAGGATCGCTACCTGTATGTGTGTAAGGTAGCTATGTATTTGATGCCGTTTGGACATTGATCGTATGCCCCACACGTTCCAGGAGAGCATCTTCATATCGTGGTGTACTAATGATATGGTAATAATCTTTGTGGGCTATGTCTCCCTTTCACTCCCCCATGTTTCCTCATTTCCTATAGACTTCTTGACATACCATTGTAACGATCTGACAGATACCACCACTTTTCCCCCAACACATAACTCCCTTTACCCCAGGCAGCTCAACAACAGTTGGCCGCCCCAAACCTGTAAAAAAGAAAACAATTAGTACAAGATTGTCCCACTGTCCCATCCAATCGGGACTATCTTGGTGGGGGTGTGTAGGGTGTCAATTGCTGCGTGCCATATCTGCTCAAGCCTCAATATCTACCGACAAGGATCCGATTCTCTCCTACAGCTGGAACCCATGGGTCTCATCTGTCCCGTGCTAGTGTTTTCCCACTCTGCGGCCCGTTGGCCAGCTTAAATGATGCCACTGGCTGTCTGTGGAGTTACTTACAGCAAGTTCATGGCACTTCTAGCTGAGGCCCCTGATTCAGAGTCTCCCGCACAGTGTTCCGAGGTTTTGTCAGAGTTACTCTTCTCTGGTTGTTGTGTCAGGATCTCAGCCAAAGCTTGCAGGGCTGCTTTTCTTTCCTCTGCCGTTTGTGATGCCGTGGGCCTCCATAGAGTAGTTCTCCTGATCGAGCGCTGTAGCCATTTTCGCTGTGGCTTAGGTGGCCTGGAGACACGGGCAGGGCCGGCATTAGGGCAGTGTGACTGGTGCCGCCACAGTGGGCGCTGACCTGTGGAGGGGAAGCCAACCTCGGGGGGGAAGTGTGTTTAACAATAACTTATGATTGGAGAGATGAGGGGCACTTATGCCTGGTGGTAGTGGGAGAATCCGAGGAGGTGGTACTGGGGTGTGGGGGCACCGAAAATGATTCTCGCACCAGGTGCCACCAGCGCTAAGGCTGGCCCTGAACACAGGGCTTGTCCTGAGTCACAGGGCCACCCTTCTTATAGTTCTCCAACCATGTCCACGCATCCTCCTGTGAGTCGCAAAAGAGTGTGGTACCTTCAAGGGTGTTTCGGAGCTTCCCTGGGAACATTAAGGAGTATCTAATTCCTTACCCCCTCAATGCCTTTTTGGCCTGCAGGAAGGATGCACGTTGGGCCTGAACCTTAGCTGTAAAATCCGGGAAGATGGACATTCTGCTTTTGTCCATAGGATAAGGTCCATTGGTGCAGGCTTGTTGTATTAGGATGTCGTGATCCTTGTAGTGTAGGAGGCATGCCACAACCAGCCGGAGTGCGCGATGGGACTCTGTGCACTCACTCAAGTGCAAAGAAGGGTGTGAGTAGCCCGGGCCACAGCGGTCCTCAATCATTCCTCCATGAAGGTCACCATGTCCGTGCCCTCCTTATTTTCGGGCAGACCTACCACCCGTATGTTATTACATCTGTTTCGCCTCTCAGCGTCTTCCCCCATCTTTCCAGGGTAGATACCATTGTTTCCAGGTCCTCAAGCCGGTTGGATGTGGACGAACATTCTGTTTGCATTGTTTCAACTGTGTGCTCAACTATTTTCATCCTATCCACCAATTTGCAGTATTCTGCTTGTAGCAATCCAAGACCAACCGAGACTGCCCCTATGTCCTTCTTAATGCTGTCTTTGTGTCTGTAATAGCTGCCAGTGTCCTCAGTAGTAAGTGGGGATTGCGTTTCACCCTCTTTCACGTGGGCACCCTCTTGGTTTTGCTGTGCTTTACCCATGGTGAGAGCGAGTCCAGACCCCAGGAGACCCCCTCCCCGGGACCCAATGAATCCCTAGGCTCCCTCTCAGGAGCGTTCACAGTCCACCTCTCAAAGTAAAATGATTAATTGCCCGCTCTCTAGACGTCCCTACCCATGGGGGAGTCTCGCTGCTCCCTGTCCCGCCGCTCCAGTCCACTTTTTTTTTTGCCACCCCAAACATTTGTCGCACTTTACCTAGGTGACCGGGTTTGGCTACTTATGGACGATCTTAGTGCGTACCTTTATCATGGCCAGCACCCTCCCAGCCCCCGTTTATAAAGTTACAGGGTAGTTTCCACCACGCAGCGACAAAGGACTCTCAAGGGAGCGGGTACAGGGCCCCGAAACGGAGCAGCATCCCCCCGGCGTCCGTCCCGATGGTGGTCCACCTCAATGGGGTATCCAGGTGCATGTTGAGGCCACTTCTTCCCTAAACTGAACCGGAATGTAATGTTCTTGAAAGGGTAGCCCTTGTAGTGCCCTGGCAGCTCCCACCATGTGTTTCACAGGTCTTGGGGTGGACGAAAGGAGGTGCCACCTCTGCTCTCCTCAGGGCCTGCCCCTGGTCACACACTCTTCCGCTTGCGCCTCGTTCTCTCTCTTTCCTTCTGTCATTTGCTGCTCCCTGGCTTGCCTGGCTGCCACAAATCTGTTTATTTCAAAGACGAAATTCCTTTTCTGAAAGGTTCTGTCCTTTTAGCCTTCTGAAGCTCCGGTGACAGTCTTCTAAGCGCTATCGCAGTATAATAAATATGTATAGATGTCTTGCGAGATACGGGGTGCATGCAGTTATAGCAGGGGTGCGGGAAATGGAACAAGAGGACATTGCTGGGTCAGATTCACTTGTAGGTACTAACAGGAGCATATTTGCCGCTTTAGCTCAGCCACTAACGCCCTCTTTTTTTTTTTTTGGTTACATTTTTTTATTAGGGTTTCGCGTACAATTTAACACAATGCATGTCAACCGTATTACATACAAACCAATTTTGTGCATCATTGTGACTTAACATTGCTATTTGCAAGGGTGGTGACATTAGTTACTGTGTCCCTGGGGACCTCCTGTTTTTACTTAATCCACATGTCTCCTACTAGTACGTTCCAATAGACCGTCACTCGTATCATCCCAGTTGCACTGACGTGTCACGTAATCTTTAGGGTCAACTCTGTCTCCCCTTTACTGTCTGTGTAGCTCCTCCCGTGTGCCGAGTGTACTCAACTCTTTCTGTAACTAGTGCATCGGTGTTTGAACTGCCGATGGGCACAACTACTAACTGTGGGGAAGAGGGGAAAAGACCGTAGTACGGATGGAAAAACTAAAAAGGGGGTAGAGGGGAAACTAATGAGAGGATCATAAGGGGGGGAGGTGTAGGGCGGGCTTGGACAGGCCGTCAAGGCCGTCTGTGCGTTGATTAGGAGTAGGTGTGTTGGACACGTTCTAGGGTAAGCCAGGGGAAAAAAGGGCGGGGTGGTGTGCGGGTGCGTGGGAGAGGCTGGGGTCTCCATTCGCCTTTCCTGACGAAGCTTCCTGCTTGTCTATTGTGTATCCGCCATTATCCCTGGGTCTCGCGCGGTAGGGGGAGCGGGTGGAGCGCGGGAATTGGGCTGTGTCGTGTCCTGCGCCTCTCCTTCTGCGCATTGCTGTTTGAAGTGTATCAGGAGTTGTGCCCATTTCACAGATATTGGATGTTTGCGGATGCCCCTCGCCTCCTCCTCCCTGAGTGTTTCCTCCTCCGCTGCACCCCATTTAAGTGTCGCTCCCATCCAGGCTGCCTCCGTGGGTCCCGCTGGGGCCCTCCAGTGCATAGCTATATTCCTTTTCGCCAAGAGGATAGCCAGAGAGGTGAACCGCCATTGTACTTTTGCGGTTTTCTTTTTCTGGAATATCCCCAGAGCGCACATCTCCCACGTAGAGGCGACCAGGAGATTAGTCGTCACTCGGAGCGTTTGGAGCACCTTGCCCCAGTATCGTTGGAGGGATGGACAGGCCCAGAACATGTGTTTGAAGTCTGCTCCTAACAGTTGGCAGCGGGGACAGCGGAATTGCGTATCGGGGTAGAACCGGTGGAGTTTGTCCGGCATCAGGTACGCTCGGTGTAGGATGTTAAACTGTATATTTTTGAACCGCGCGTTTCTGGACACTTTTTTGGGGAATTCCAGCACTTTGCGCCACTCTGAGTCGTGGAACGCTTGGCCCGCGTCATCCTCCCATGCGCTCCGGAGCCCGTCCAGGGGTTCATTCATCAATTCCCGGATCGCTTTGTAGTGCCACGTAATTAGGTATCCACCAGCCCCCATGCGCAACAACGTGTGCAACACTGGATGTGTCGGGGGCTCCCCCTCTCGCAAGTTCCAGAATTGGCCGCTGCTTTCTAAGATTTGTCTATGACGGAGGAATTGCCCACAAGGGAGGTCATACCATTCGATCAATTGAGCAAATGTCTTCTGTTGTCCCTCGTGGAATAGCGCCTCCATCTCTGTGACGTCGTGGTCGGTCCACACTCGAAGGGCTCCTATGGTGTAATATCCGCCTCTCCGGGGGAATCCCACCAGGGGAAGCAAGGGGGAGTAAAGTGGTTGGTCCTTGGACATGCGGTGTATTCGCATCATGCATCTGCGAGCTATGGTTACC
The DNA here is from genome assembly GCF_964204655.1 of Triturus cristatus. Lineage (NCBI taxonomy): Eukaryota > Metazoa > Chordata > Amphibia > Caudata > Salamandridae > Triturus > Triturus cristatus. Next base: position 502,034,102 of record NC_140592.1, on the reverse strand, counting down.
TGTAGTGGGTGCGTGCGTACCGGTGTAGTACCTGGTAGTAGCAGTCACCTGATCGCAGGGAGGGGTATTCTGCCTCTCTCTGTGATTGTCTCCCCCGTATGTCTCTCCGCCGTCCAGTGGGACAGCCATTGGAGCTGTGCCGCGAGGAAATAGGATTCGAAGGACGGGGTTCGCAGGCCTCCGCCCGTCGTAGGTAGGTATAGCGTGCCTAGCGCCACTCTATGACGGCCACCTCCCCAGATCAGGGTGGCCAATAACGTATCCAACTCCCGGGAAAAGGTGCGCGGTGGGATTATAGGAAGGTTCGCAAAGTAATAGAGCATTCTCGGCACCATGATCATTTTTGCAATGGCGACACGACCAATGGGTGCCAATGGTAGCGTCTTCCAGAATACCACCGCCGATCTCAAACTGGCCAACGCCCTCCGGTGGTTACCCTCAAAGAGGTCTTTGGGGGAGTGGTACAGTTGCACTCCAAAGTATCTGGGGGCCGATTCGTCCCACGACAGCCTCTGTGGACCCAGTGTTATCTCCACATGCTCTGTTTGAGCTCCCAGAGGGAAGATCGACGATTTTCCCCAGTTTATTCTGAGTCCCGAGGTCTCTCCAAATTCCCGCAACACTGTCCATATGGGTGTGAGGTCGTCGGAGATGTCTCTAACATATATTAAAAGATCGTCTGCGTATAGTGACACGCAATGGGTCGTGTCCGCGATGAGGATCCCCCATGCCGCTCCCTCCCGACGCAGCCTCATGGCTAGGCGTTCCATCGCCAGAGCGAAGAGAAGAGGGGACAGGGGCATCCCTGCCTGGTCCATCTGGACACCGGGAAAGGGCCCGATATGAGTTTACCGATTCGCATCCTGGAGGTGAGATCTCCATACAGGAGCTGGGTGTAGGCCAGTAGGGTGGGACCAATGTTAACGCGCTGTAGGACCTCGAACAAGTAGGGCCATAGCAGGGTGTCGAACGCCTTTTCTAGGTCCAAGATTAGACACGCCGCTCGGGGAAAGCGCTCTTTTGTTTGGTCCTGGATATGGAAGAAACGTCGCAGATTATGTGAGGTGTTGCGGCGGGGAACGAACCCACATTGGTCGGGATGCACCAACGTTGGAAGTATTTGGCTATACCAATCCGCCAGGATTTTCGCCAGGATCTTGCAGTCCGTATTCAGGAGCGTTATCGGCCGGTATGACGCTGGGAGCGTGGGGTCCCTGTGCGGCTTCAGGAAGGTCACTAGCATCCAAGTCCGCAGCGACTCCGGGAGTATCTTGTTGGCCAACGCCTCCTCATACACGGAGGCCAGTCTCGGCGCCAGCTGCGTCGCGAACGCGCTATAGTACTCGAGCGGGAATCCGTCCGAGCCCGGCGCCTTCTTGTGGGCCAAGGACTTGATTGCCTGCTTCACATCTGCAGGTTTGATCTTCTTGTCAAGTTCCTTCCTGTCTGCGGGAGGGATCTTAGGCATGGGCGACCGGTCTAGGAAACTATCTAGGTCCCTAGGCGGCTCAGTTCTCTGGGACCAGTATAATGCCGCGTAGTATTCACGAAAGACACGTAGTATGTCGACTTGAGAGTGTTTGAGCTGTCCATCTGGGGACATAAGTTCTGTAATGAGGTGTGGTGTTGAGTCCTGTTTGACCAACCACGCCAGAAGTGATCCCGCTCTGTTCCCCTCCCGGTGTGTCTCAGCCACGTATGCCCGAAAATTGTATTTGGCAGGTCACGTAACATTTCTGCGTGGGAGGATTTTGCCGCCGACAGTTGCGCCGGAGTGGCTGTCCCCTGATCCACCCTTTTTGATATGTCCTCTAATTGAGTTTCTGCTCATTGTAGGGCCCTGTCCAGCACTCTCCTGACCCCCACCACTTGTTGGATGCAATGCCCCCTGGCGCTAACCTTGAATGCGTCCCACTCTATAGACCTGGAAGAAGCCGTGCCGTCATTCCTTGAAAGTGTTCTCGCATGTATTCCTCGTCGGTGAGGCACTCCCGGGGCAACCTCCACGTTGGGATTGGGGGACAGGGGGGTCTCCATCGAAGGACCACCATGTGTGCATCGTGATCCGACACTATTCTACCCAGATAATCTAAGTCTTGGACTTTGGGCCAGAGCGTAGCCGAGCATAGGAATCTATCTAGTCTGACTCGTAGATCGTGTGGAACTGACTGAAAGGAGTAGAGTTTGGTGTGGGGGTTGCGCGCCCTCCAAACGTCTGTCAATCCCCATTTATCTACCCAACTGCGGAAGCATGCAGCTTGTTTGTGTGCCGGTGAATGCGCCTGCGGGGGGTGTGACCTATCGTGGTGTGGGTATAGGGTGCAATTATAGTCCCCTCTCAGGAGCCACGGGAGTGACGTGTAGTTTGCCAGTGTGTTCGTGAGTCTGCCCCAGTATCTCTCCTGCTCTGTGTTGGGGGCATATATGCTCCCTATGAGTAGTTGCAGGCCCTCCAGTAACCCCATCAGCATCGCAAATCTACCTTCTTTGTCAATTAGTCTGTGCTGTTCTTTGAAGCCACTAACGCCCTCTTATACAAAGCAGTGTACTTGTCCTGCCTGCCTGTAGCTGCTCTCAGCTCCCGTGGAGTCGTGGCCTCCCTCTCAGCTTCACTAAAGCGCAAGTTCTCTTACCTGCCACTGGTGTTGCACACTTAGGAAGATCAAACGCAAACGTACTGCTTGTAAACAGCATCGGAGCACATCTCCGGAACAAGCAAACACTGCCACGGTCTCTTCAAATCCAGAGACCGAATACTACAAGAAGAGCATTAACAAACATTGGTATAGCCAATAGGTCTCACCTTTGGGACCTTATAAGTGTTTAGTTATCCAGCACAATATCCTTGGTGCAACAACTTCAACTGTTGCATGGCTAAACGCTTATAAGGTACAAGGTTTAGCCATGCAACAGCTGATGTTGTTGCACCAAGGATACTGCGCTGCAAAACTAAATACTTATAAGGTCCCAAAAGTGAGACCTATTGGCTATGCCAATGCTTGTTATCAATAATGTTCGATTTGCACTGAGAATGGACTTGTATGTTTTAATGTTTTTTAAATTATTTATGCATGTTCTACTTTTATAAACAGAAATAAAGTAAATATTGACTTTGAGTTACGACTTACTCTCCTTTCACAAGGAGCACATCACCACACAAACTAATTCCCTTCAATGCCAGGGAGTACTATGGCAGTATGTGGGTTTTTTTTAGACGATAACAACTTTTTTGCCTTTAGCCAATGTTTTTGCTTAGATTGTTCCCGGTTCGGAGCTTTCCAAACAATAAAGTTTTGCAAAAACCACGACAAAGCAAAACAAAAATTGCCAAAAGGCTGGTGGCTAATCCTGTCCCTTTGGCTCTGCCAGTGCTTGATTATTATGGAATTATACTATCCAAAGGCTTTTATTGACATACGTGTGATGAATAATACTTGTTAAAGTATTTGAGTCAAACCAAAAGCAAATTCACAGATAACTCTAATGGGGCTAAAAGCTACCCCCCAATGGAGTTTTGTCAAAAGCTTTGGAAAATGGTGAATCTCAAAGCACTTTGGGCCTGTGACATTGGTCAAAAGCTGATAGAGCTTAAATGCAACTATATAGTGTATCTGGAATTTCTCCCATGAGGAGGTTTTGAGAAACTGCTTAAAAATGTAGAGTCAATGGCAAAAATAGAACTCATTAAAAGATAGTTGTATCAGTTTGGGCTTTCTTCCAAGCAATATGTGGGCACAAAACATTACAAATGGTGCATATTAAAGCATTTTGGCAAAAAAATAACATTGTAAAATTGGATGATTTCAGCATCAGGTATTTAGAAGATCTGAGCACTTGACAAAAATGTATGTACCTTGTGGATGTAAATATCACCTCCTCATTTCGGGACCCATGACTTGCTCTAATATGTGCAGTTGGGTTGCAGGGCGAGCCAGGGAAATGCTAGAGTGTGGGAAGACCGTCAAAGAAATCAGAAGGCAGTGACAATATAATGTAAAAGGAGTGTATAGGATATCAATAAGCTTTATCCTGGCTGCAGTCATTTTGAAAGATCATACTGTTCGTTCTGGAGAGCACTTCATCAAACGCAGATTATGTTAATATTGCTACTATTCATAGTTAGCATGACTGCTGCTAAAAATGATGCAGAGACCAAGGTAGGCCTGCTGAATAGAGTTCCTAAAATCCTGGTTTGCGAAGCACTGCAAGCTCCTGCGTTGAGGCTGTAGCATGCAGCAGAGATTCTGAGAAAGCTGTGATGCTGTGATGCGGATCCCTGCCACTGAAAAGGCCTGCTTCAAAGATGCATCGCACAGCGACGTTTTCGAGGAGGCTGAAGTCTGAGATGTGAGGTTTGGCGTTGGGGAAGCATTGTGCTGCAGCTGGCAGAGCCCCTTCAGGCTCACTTCCGAGGTCCAGGACTGTGGTGGCACCACTGGGGTGGGGTGTGCGGCTCACAGCAGAGAAGTGCAGTGTTCAAGGTGGTTCGAGCCTTTTCTGTCCCTGAGGCTCCGATCAGGTGGCCAGCCCAGCCAAATAGTCCTTGGAGTCTCTCTGATATTCCAAGGTTCAAGAAGCAGGTCCAGTCCTTTCACTCAGCAACAGCAGGGCAGCAGGGCAACAAAGTAGCAGTCCTTCTTTCAGAGCAGCACAGCAGTCATTCTGTGTCTTCCAAAGGGCCAGAGGTCTACCAAAGAGTCGGGTCTGAAGGGCCAATAATTATACCTTGTGCCAGCTTTGAATTAGTAGAATGTTCTGAAGGTTTCCACCCCAGAGGTGTTTGGACTTTTCTGCCTCCTTGTTCTGGCACCAGCTTGTCTGAGGTCACAAAAGACCAGTGTCAAACCCTTACAAACCCTTAGAGTCAGTGCTCATGCAGAGCCTTTGTGATGTGCAAGTGTGTGGGTGACAACTCCTCCCTCTCATCAAGTCAGAGATGGTCTATTCTGCCAACACCTACCCCCCATTTTCTCATTGTATTAAAAACTGCCAGCTACACCTAGTCATGTGACCTAGGATACAGGCTGCTGGCACCAAATAGTTGGGACAACAAAATGCCAACTTTGTAAAAAAGTGGCATTTTCAGAATTGTGATTTAAAATCTGACTTTACCATTAAAGAGGATTTTAAACTGGGGACATCCGTACCTAAGTTCTGCTCGTTCCGGGATCTATCAGTTGCTAACCTGGGTCCCTGGGACTGCATCTGTACCAGTGCGATTGCCTGGTCCGTCCCCCCCACCATCTGATGGTGCTGATCAACGCTGGTGCTCCGACAGGGGATAGAGGACCATATGCACTGATCTTCCCAAGAAGCTGCAAGGGCTGGCACTGGACCGCAGCCGTGGTGCACACTCAAAAGTGGCATAGTATCACTGCAGCGGACCCCCTTACATGGAGGGGGCCCGAGAGTGGGGTGAACGACCTCCCTAGACTTGGTGCCTGGCGGGGGCACAGACGTGAACCCTGGCATATGGTAGCAGCAGGTCATGAGTGAGAGGAGAGTTCGAGAACCCTGGCAGCTGGCAGCCGCAGGTTGTGAGTGAGAGGAGTGGCCTAGGCTAGGATAACTCTACTGGTGGGCCCCAGCAACAATGCAGTGGGTTTGGCAGCCCTCATGAAGCAGTGGAGGTAGCCGTGCCAAAGACTGAGTCTCAGGCCTGAGGATGGCCGTGAACAAAAGAACAGGAGGGCCGCACCCAGATAGAAAGGGCCTTCTGGGGCACCATCGGAGGCCCGCAGAGAGATTTCTGCAGTGGGTCCATGAAACACCCATCCAGGGCCAACAAATAATGACGGGTATGTCACCTACTGGGGGCTCCCTTGGAGGTCAACTGAAATGGCCAAATAGTAGAAGGGACCCCATCACAGAATTCTCCCCCCTGGGACCAGACATGGCATCCCCTTAAAACTCTGCATTATTGCCTGAAGCCCCAGGAATAGCAGGAGAACCACAACCTTCTGAACCCCTCCCAATCCAGCGACAGAGCTAGCCATAGGACCGAGACAGCCCTAGTCACAGCCATGGACTGTATCAGATTGCTGCTAGACCATGGAGAAACAGCAGCCCTCATCCTCCTTGACCTCTCTGCAGCTTTCGACATTGTATCCAACCACACACTGATCAACAGACTACACCAGATCAGAATCTAAGGAGCAGCCCTCAAGTGGATTGCATCCTACCTCATAGGAAGAATGCAGAAGGTGATCCTCTCTCCCTATGCTTCGCTGCAAATTTGAATCATGTCGTCTACTGTGTACTCCCTCTTTGAGAATCAGGCTGTGGAAAGTTCCATTTCTTCAAGGTTAGGCCTTACTCTCCTAATGAATACACTGTTCTTATTAACTCATTCCTTTCCCACAGACAGAGGCTTTCTCTCACTAGTCTAGCAGTAGGCACGAACAAAACAACCTTGGCATAGAGATAAGATGTGCCCGGCCTCAGAGTCGAAAATCCTCCTACTGTACTTCTTTGTTTTAGCTGCACCTGCTAGTAGAATTCTATTTTGAGCGGGACTTTCTTGGTTCAGAAATGTACATAATGTATCTCTATGTTTGCTGAAGTCAGTCCCTCTGCAGCAATCCTAGGAGGCTGGTCAGACTGGACTCCGCTCGAATATACCTGAATAAAATATACTTGGTTTGTATTCTCTACTGTCCGACCCACTCTTCATTTGTATGGAAGGTAGAGAGGTGGTCGCGAGCGACCAGGGTGGCCCTTGGTCCACTCCACCCTCAGAACAAGCAGCCCGAGAATGCTCTCAGGTGGTCGAGGGGGATCTGCGACATCTCCACAACCCATTTGAAGCTCTGCAATCTAAAAGCATCTCTGATGCCGCCTCAGACTCTGGTGGAACAGGGGTCTCGACCGGTGACATTACCCGAGGACCAACGATCACGCCTAGTAGTGGCCTGTGAAGGTAAGAACAGAGGGGTCGAGTTGGCGGGGATTCGACAGACGACCATGAGGGAAAATTAAATAAATAATTAATTTTCCCAATTTAATTAATTGCACCCCAATCTTGACTTACACCAGGGGGTCCTCATTTGGGTTACTCCAGGAGTCCCCTTTGTCTCAAATGCTCACACAATTGACCCAGGCAGCAGGTGCATCATTTTTGTGGTTGACTAGATGGCAGGCCCCTGGTGAAGGTGGCTGTCGATGGTCCCAATGCAGGCCATCCAGCAATTATGGACAGGTTCACGCTAGCCCTACTGCATGACCCCTACACTCCCACCATTTGGGGCGATGACTTCAACTACATCCTAAATGTAGACAGAGACCGCTCTATCTATTCCCCCCTCGCAGGGAGGCCTGCCGCAGAGCGATTGACCACATGAGGGGATGGCAAGCCCACCATGGGGTTTGCGACGCATGGCACCTCCAACACCCAGAAGAGCCTGAATACTCTTTTTACTCACCAGTCCATGGTATACACACCCTGATAAACCTTTTTCTGTGCAGTGCTCCTCTCATTCCTGTGATCCCCAAATGGAATTCTTGCATTCACGCTTTCGGACCACCGCCCCTTCCTGCTCTCACTGAGGTGGGTATGTGCCCGCCCCAGAATCTCAACGTGGAGATTACAGACCGCTTCACTCCTTGACCCCCCCCCCATTTCGTGAGAGCCTAACCAAGTGCCTGATGGAATACTTCGAGCTAAACACCCGCTCTGCCTCAGATGGAGTGACCGAATGGGTCACCCACAAAGTCATAGTATGAGGGCATTACATAGCTACCATGTGGAGTGCCCACCAGATGCTGCCCAGGGACATACTTACCAAAGAAAGGAACATGTCTGACTTAGAGATGGAACACCAGCAGTCAGCTAAATTTCTTACTACAACTACAAAGGGAACATAGAGACTTGGAGCAAAGGCTAGGAAGGCTTGACGGTAGCCACTACCTTATCAGGCTATATGGTGAAGGAGACTGTGCGGGTAGGATGCTGGTGTGGCTTACACACAATGAGCACTCACGCCCCCCCCCCTTGGGTGCAATTCAAGTGAATAATGCCACAATCCTTATCCCACACGGCAACATCAATGAGACTTTTGTGAGCTTTAATAGCTCTCTTTATGCTGCGACACCGGGTCCTCTCAGTCCCGCATTGCGTGATTATCTTTAGAAGCTCCCCTTTCCTAGGCTCAGTGTGATTCAGCTGGCTGTCCTTGACGTGTGCCTCCAACTCAACAAACTGCGTCTGGCTATCTTGCAAGTCACACATAGTAAAACGCTGGGCACCAATGGCCTCCTGATAGAGTACTACTCCGCTTATAGTACTATCCTGATGCCTAAGCTCCTGAAAGTTTACACTGCGGCGCATAACTCAGGTCATCTTCCTGCCACGCTTCGCGAGGCCCTCATAGTGGTCCTCCCAAAGCCAGACCAAGACCCCCTGGATGTGATATCATACATGCCACTCTCAATGCTAAATCTGGACTGTAAAATAGTATACTAGGGAAACTCCTGATAAATAAATTATTTTCAATTCCTAGCACTCTAGTGCATGAAGATCAAAATGCCTTCATACCAGGAGCGGGGGACCTTTTTCAATGTCCATCGACTATTGCGACTCCAATGGATTGATTTTATGCCTCTAGAGTCTGGTGGCAATGTTCTTAGACGTTAAGAAAGTTTTTGACACCTTAGGGTTGAACTATATGTTTGCTACACTTGAGGAAATGCAGATTGGACCAAGATACTTGAGATGGCTTAAAACGCTCTACAGGCACCCTAGCACTAGAGTCAAGACTGGTCAGTACATCTCTGACACTTTCAACATTGGCAGGGACACCAGACAGCGCTATCCATTGTTCACTTTGCTCTTCACCATGGATATGGAGCTGCTGGCCTGCCAGCTGTGCATGTGAGTGGAGGACTGGGGCAACAACGCGCAGGGTGTTAGTCATGTAATCTCGATATATGCTGACAACACATAGATCTACCTATGAGACCTTGTATCCACGCTGCCAGGGATGATGGCACTGCTTGAGAAGTTCAGACGATGTCAGATCTGAAAGTCAATTGGTCCAAGTCTTGCTTGTTCCCCCTCTGCCCCATTCTCGAGCCGGAGAGAGGCGATCTCCTAAGGGCACGCCTCCAATGGCAATTCAATACTTTTAAATACCTAGGCATACAGATATATCATTCTGATGCCGATTTGTTGAAGGGATATCTTTAGAATCCCTAGACTTAGTGTGTGGTTCACTGCCATTTTGTACATCTTTTCCCTTATCACTTATGGGCCGGGTGGCCATCTCAAAGATGCAGGTACTGCCACAGCTATTGTACAACTTCTCTACTTTTCGACTTGTGCCGCCTCATGCTTTTTAACTGGGTTTAGGTCATTGCTAGTGTAACTGATTTGTGGAAAAAGTTGGCGCAGTGTAGTGCTGGAAAAAGTATACAGTCTCCTGCTGGAAGACGGACTTGGTGCTCCCAACTTCGAATTGTACTTTGCCGATGGCCAATTACAATGGCTTTTACGATGGCTCGAATCGACTCCATGCGGTGAGAGATCTGTGATCACATACCTCTGGTCAGGGACTCCAATGTATACATGGCTCTCGCCTCCGGCCCTGGTCCATGGGGAGCAACACCACAGATGATGGTGTTCAGTCACAACTGGCAGAAATGTGTTCTGGGCCATGGTGCTTCCCCATGCTCCACCCTAATGCAGATACGGCAGATGCCGTCTCTTCACTCGACATAATGATGTGGAACGTTTCACATAATGGTCCGGCAGTTCTTACGGATTTTCTCTCACGTGCTGACCTGTGAGGACAGTAAGAGGTGAGGCCTGTGACCGCACTCTCGATTCACACCATGCGGACATAAGGGGGTTCATGAAAAGCCATCACGGCCCTGTATGCAGCTCTTCTGGGACAGGGACAGAAACCAATTGCCAAGGCTAATAAAAGATGTAAAAAAAGAACAGGGTTTTAATCTACAATTCCATAGACACCAAACTTGATATTCCTACCTGCTCCTAATTTGAAAGTTATCAATTAATACATTTCATATCATAATCCAGTGTTATCCTATCGGAGAGGTAGGCCTAGCAATAGTGAACATGAATTGAAGAGTTTTTTACTAGCAGGACGGGTAAAAGTTAAAAGTACATGTCCAACTTTTTGAATACACTGTGCCCTGCCCTATGGTATATTTAGGGCTTACCATAGGGTTGACTTTTATGTATTAAAAATTATGGTATAGGTCTGGGAAAAGGTATATTTTGTCAGGTCAAAGTGGCATTTTAAACTTCACAACTAGGCTGCTATGGCAGGCCTGAGACTTGTTTAACTGGCTTTTTAAGTGGGTGGCTTAATAAGTGCTACAGACCCACTAGTAGCATTTAATTTACAGGCCCTGGCTACATGTAGTATCATTTTGCTGGAGACTTAAAGGTACATTTAATGTGTCAATTGGGTGTAAGCCAATGTTATCATGTTTAGAGAAGGGAGCACAAGCACTTTAGCACTGGATAGCAGTTGTAGAGTGCACACAGTCCTAAGGCCAACGAAAATGAGATCAGCAAAAATGTAGGAGTAAGGCAAACAGTTACAGGAAAACCGCCCTAAGACTGACAGGTCTAAAAGGTTATGTTTGCCCTGCCAGGGGTTCAGCCCATGACATGCAAACTGCAGCAGGCGCGAGGTACTAACAAATACCTACTTCCAATTCCCTAACATGCTAAGTGCAAGAAGAAGCTCTTCTTTCCATTCTAAAAAAGTAGTTAATCAAGAGTTTTGTTCTTTATCATGCAATTTCAGGAGGCTCTTATGGCGCCTGCCCTCCATAACAGACACACACAAAAGAAAGTAGGGACCCTTGAGAAAGGAGGAGAACTCTGCAATGGACAAGGGCAGGTATAACTAAATTAAAGCTGAAGCCAAAAGGAAACCCCTTCAAGGGAAGAAAGTAGGAAATGAGTATTAACTCAGACTTAAGATAAATGAACCTAAAACAAAGGAAACCCTCTAGTGAGCTCTAACACTGGAGCCCCTGAAAATCCAAATACCTAAAATATTCAAAAGTCAAGTTAGAAGGGAACTTTGGTCAAGCGTGTAGTACTTAAAAAAATTGCCACCTACTCTTGAGAGACCTTAGTTACTGGATTAGCACTATCTACACAGTGTCAAACCATCAGAAAACCATTTGTCTGGTTGTGAGAAGTTGACCTGATGTATGATGTCACTAGTTCTAGTGTACACCTTATATCAGTCCAAATACCCTTATGGTGATTGGTTGTAAAGTCAACCTTATAGACCAGCTATCCTAGTGGTAGCATGGACAAGAGCAGTCTTAGGCTAAACTCTGAATGGCATGTGAAGCCAGCTGTGATACCATATATAATCCCTTGAATACCAAATGAAAGGACACCACAACAGATATATATATAAAATAAAGTGTATTTATTCTAGTCAAACCCTCAGCACTCTTTATGAGATTAGAGGTAAGTACAACACAGTCTTATTTAAGCATACATTAAGTCACACAGGTAAGTAATACAGTTAGGCCCTAGGGGCCACGCAAACCATATACTAAGTAAGTGGTATAAGAACCACTGTCACGGAAATAGAATAGGCCTAGGCCTAGGGAATCGCTGGGGCTACACTACACTAGCGTTAGTTAGGAAGTGGGAGGCCCACGGGATTCGTGTGCAGAGTGGAAACACTCACGCGTAATGCGTAAAAGTCAATGGCAATAGTACAGTTTAGAAAACGGTAGATTTAGGACACTTCCGGAGTAGCTAGGAAGTTGAGACTTGAAAACTAGACACTAGGATAGTCACTATCCTGATGAGCACCGGAGTACCCAAGTTACCTAGCCCACAGGCTGCGGGTGCATAGGAGTTAAGATGCGTCGTTTTTCGTCGTCGACTCCTATGGATGCCTGAAGAAAGATGCTGACAGGCAGTCAGTGAAGAGTGTCCGGTGGATCCCAAGGCTGGGATCAAGAAGAGAAGAAACCTGCAAGCAGAAGGGACAGAGTCAAGGTCACTAGCCAGTGACCACGTGGAACCAGGAAGGAACCAGGCGATGTCGTAAAGATTGCAGGTGAAGGTGAAGCTTGTCGCTGCAGCCAGGAGGACCAGGAAGCGTCGAGGACGACCAGGACCAGGAGGCGAGCTGTCCCACGAAGGCTCTTGCTGTCGGCGGCGTCGAAGTTGGACTAGGACTCACCAAGCCTTGGCAAGCGGAACCCACGAAGAACGGAGGACTTGCTTCTGGTGCAGACCAGGAAGGTCTGGGGTGCTTCTTCTTTGCAGAGAAGCGGGAACCAGTCTGGAGGAGCCAAACCAGCGCAGAAGATTTCAGGGAGCGTTGTCACGAAGGCCACCAGCCAGCGGGCAAGCAACCGGACAGACGCGGCAAGCAGGAAAATGCAGAAGGGCCCCACGCAGGACTCGTGGAGTGTGGGGGGCTGATCTTCGGTGCAGATGGTGCTTGGGGTTGGGGCTTCTCAATCCCCGGTGCACAACTTCGAGGGTACCTCAGAAGCTGCGCTTTAAGTTACTAGCCACTTTTTCCAGGTAGCCGGTCCCACGTCGCTCGTCGCCTCCACGGATCTCAGCTTTGCTGTCGATGTGGATCAGGGTCGGAGAAGTCTGGAAGTCAAGGCTCTGGTCGGGCTTTGCAGTCGGTTCCTCGTAGAACGTGGGCAAAGCAAAGGGTAGTCTCTTGATGGTGCCTGTTTGCACAGGGTAGCCACTCCTTGGCTACAAGGGAGATTCTTCAGTCTTCTTCTTTCGTCGAATGTCGAAGGTCCAGAGTTTCTGTTCAGTTTTGCAGGTTCAGGATAATCTAAAGTCTTGAGGCCCAACTCCCACTCTTATACTAATCTGGGGGGCTGGGATACCTGCTAGGTCACGCCTTATGGGTGGGACCTGGGAGGGGGTGGTTACACCCACTTCCCTTTGTCCAGTTTCGCGCCAGAGCTGGGGCTGGAGTGCCCCAGCGCCGGTTTGAACTGGACTATGCAAGGAACACCTTGTGTGCCCCAGGCATGTCTCATTCCTTTCAGCCCACCCTGCCCCAATACACTAAAGGCTGTCTGGGGAGGTGCTAGCACCTCCCCAAGCAGGAAACCTATTGTCCAGGCCTCCCTGGCTGGGATCACTCCCAGCTGCAGGAGGTCAGACTTGTGTCGTGGCAGCAGCATCCATTTTGTGATGCTGAGGCTTTGGTCAGAGGCTAACAGTTGAAGTATGATTTTAACATGTCTTTCCCTCTAGAAGGGGGGAATAATATTCTCATGTCCAGAAATGGCATGGGGGTATTATTCCACAGTGTTAGACACCTTACAGGACATGTTTCGATAAAGCCAAACCATAGTTACCATAACCGTCTAAGATTATAAGGCACTTTAAGAGTATATGGTAGGCTATATCATAGAACAGCTATAAGGACAAGGTTCCGAAAGCTGCAGACAGGCTCAGCTCATGCTAGAGCACAATCTCACATGTTACCAAGCACTCTGCCTCCAGGATTGTCAAGGCCTGCCATAGGAGTGACTTATAGGTACACATGTGTCTATATGTAAGTTAGGTATAGGAATACTACACCTAAGCAAGGGGTGATTACACGACCTTGCCCCAGCTGAGTGATCAGCCAGTTGTGTCAAAATGGAAGGCCAGGCCAGGGGTGGCATAATACATGCTGCAGCCCCTGGTAGGCCTAGGGTACACCTATGCCCTGGGTACCTAGGGTACACTGTACAGGGGCCAATAAGGTGATCCTATCCAAATGGGTTATGCACCTAAAGTACATAGTAGTAATTTAGAGAGAGAACAGCAGGGCTGTGGGTCTGATTAGCAGGCCCACAGCCACATCTAAGTCGAAAACCAGTAAAGCAAAGGCAAAAAGTGGGGGTGAACATAGAAAGCAGACCCTACTCTCCTACACAACCCCCCCCCAAACTTAGGGACATTAAACTAACCTTGACCAGTTGAGTCTTCATGTTCTAAGTGGAAATATCTGGAGAGTCCATCTGCATTGGCATGGTCAGTCCCAGGTCTATGTTCCACTGTGAAGTCCATCCCCTGTAGGGAAATGGACCACCTAAGAAGTTTGGGATTTTCACCCTTCATCTGATTTAGCCACAAGAGGGGCTTATGGTCTGTCTGAATCTTGAAGTGAGTGCCAAACAAGTATGGCCTCAGCTTCTTCAGGGCCCAAACCACAGCAAAGGCCTCCCTCTCAATAGCTGACCAACGTTTCTCTCTAGGGGTCAGCCTTCTACTTATAAAAGCAATGGGCTGGTCTTGACCATCTACATTCAGTTGTGAAAGAACAGCTCCCACACCTAACTCAGAAGCATCTGTCTGGACAATGAACTCTTTGGAGTAGTCTGGACTTTTCAGAATAGGTGCACTGCACATGGCCTGCTTCAGGTCATCAAATGCTTTTTGACAGCTTACTGTCCACTGAACTTTCTTTGGCATCTTCTTGGAGGTCAAGTCATTAAGTGGTGTCACTATGGACCCATAGTTCTTAACAAACTTTCTGTAGTACCCAGTCAGGCCCAAGAAAGCTCTGACCTGAGTCTGGGTAGTTGGAGGAGCCCAGTCCTTTATGGTCTGGATCTTGCTCTCCAGTGGTTGAACCTGACCCCCACCAACTAGGTGGCCCAGGTATACAACCTTGCTCTGCCCTATCTGGCACTTAGTGGCCTTGATAGTGAGGCCTGCCTTTTGCAGGGCCTCTAAAACATTCCTCAGGTGGACCAGGTGATCCTCCCAGGTGGAGCTAAAGACAGCAATATCATCAAGATAAGCTGCACAATAATCATCCAACCCAGTAAGGACTTGATTCACCAACCTTTGGAAAGTGGCAGGTGCATTCTTCAAACCAAAGGGCATTACCACAAATTGATAATGTCCTCCTGGGGTAGAGAAAGCAGTTTTGGCCTTTGCACTCTCAGCTAGTCTGATTTGCCAGTAGCCTGCTGTTAGGTCAAATGTGCTCAAAAACTTAGCAGCTGCCAGTCTGTCAATGAGCTCATCTGCCCTAGGTATTGGGTGGGCATCTGTCCTAGTGACAGCATTGAGACCTCTGTAGTCCACGCAAAACCTCATCTCTCTCTTACCATCTTGGGTGTGAGGTTTTGGCATAAGAACTACAGGACTAGCCCAAGGGCTCTCTGAAGGTTCAATGACTCCCAGCTCCAACATCTTTTGTACCTCAACTTTTATGCAGTCCCTGACATGGTCAGGTTGCCTGTAGATTTTACTCTTCACAGGCAGACTGTCACCAGTGTCCACCTCATGGGTGCACCAGTTTGTCTGACTTGGGGTCAGAGAGAACATATGTCTGTAGGATTGCAGAACCTGTCTGCAGTCCTGTTGCTGATGGACAGTGAGGCTGTCAGAAATGACCACACCATCAACTGAGCCATCATCAGGGTTCTGAGTCAACAGGTCTGGGAGAGGGTCACTCTCTTCCTCCTGCCCCTCATCTGTAGCCATGAGTAGCCCCATGTCTGCCCTGTCAACACATGCCTTCAATCTGTTGACATGAAGAACCCTGTGGGGGCTTCTGGGAGTCCCAAGGTCCACCAAGTAGGTGACTTCTCCCTTTTTCTCAACAATAGTGTGGGGTCCAGACCATTTGTCTTGGAGTGCTGCTGGGGCCACTGGCTCCAACACCCACACTTTCTGTCCTGGCTGGTAAACAGTCAGTACAGCCTTTTGGTCATGCCAAGCTTTTTGGAGTTCTTGGCTTGCCTCAAGGTTTTTGGAAGCCTTCTTCATATACTCTGCCATCCTGGAGCGGAGACCAAGTACATAATCCACTATGTCTAGTTTGGGTTGTCTGAGAGGTCTCTCCCATCCTTCCTTCACCAAACACAGGGGTCCTCTTACAGGATGCCCAAACAAAAGCTCAAAAGGGCTGTAGCCAACCCCCTTTTGTGGGACCTCTCTGTAAGCAAACAGAAGGCAGGGTAAAAGGATGTCCCATCTTCGCCTAAGCTTGTCTGGTAATCCTTTTATCATTCCCTTTAGGGTCTTGTTGAATCTCTCAACAAGCCCATTGCACTGTGGGTGATAGGGTGTGGTGAACTTATAGTTAACACCACACTCCTTCCACATTGCAGTCAAGTATCCTGACATGAAGTTGGTACCTCTGTCAGAAATGACCTCCTTTGGAAAGCCCACTCTGGAGAATACTCCAAGCAGGGCCCTTGCCACAACAGGAGCTGTTGTGGTCCTCAGGGGAATTGCTTCTGGGTACCTGGTGGCATGGTCCACTATCACCAGTATGAATCTGTGCCCAGATGCTGTTTGTGGGTCCATTGGTCCTACAATATCTATGCCCACTCTTTCAAAGGGGACCCCCACCACAGGTAGTGGTATGAGGGGGGCCTTTGTGGTGCCACCTGATTTGCCACTGGCTTGGCAGGTGACACAGGAGCGACAAAACTCCTTAGTATCTTCTGACATATGGGGCCAGTGAAAGTGAGGGACAAGCCTGTCCCAAGTCTTGTTCTGGCCTAGATGTCCTGCAAGGGGAATATCATGGGCCAAGGTGAGAAGGAAGCCTCTGAACTTCAGTGGTATGACCAACCTCCTGGATGCACCAGGCTTGGGGTCTCTAGCCTCTGAATACAGTAGCCCTTCATCCCAATACACTCTATGGGTACCTTGAGCATTCCCTGCAGCCTCAGCAGCAGCCAGCTGTCTGAGGGGTTCAAGAGAGGGGCAGTCTAATTGAGCCTGCCTCAGATCTGCCCTTGAAGGTCCCCCTGTCCCAAGAAACTCAACCTGATCAGGTTCAAGTTCTTCTAGGACAGTTCCTTCAGGGTTCTCAGAATCATCCTCCTGGGAGGGCTGATCCACCACCTGAGGCAGGGGGGGAGGCACAGCCTTAACCCTACTGCTCTTTCTCTTGGGTTGTGACTGGTCCATAGTTTCAGGATCCAGCACTTGTTCAGTGGTGCACTTTTTGGCCTGTGACCTGGTCACAGCAAGGACATGTGCATCTATCCCCAGCATTTCTGCATGGGTCCTATACTCCACTTCAGACCAAACTGAAGTTTCAAGATCATTGCCCAGTAAACACTCTACAGGAAGGTCTGAACTAACAACAACTTTCTTGAGGCCAGTTACCCCTCCCCAGGAGAAGTTAACAATAGCCACACCATGGGAGGTAGTGGCATTGCTAGCGTTGGTCACTAGGTAATTCTCACCTAGTATGATCTGTCCAGGGTCCACAAAAGCAGGTGTCACCATTGTGACACTAGCTCCAGTGTCCCTGTAGGCCTGAGCCATTCTTTGGTTGATAAAAGGTGTCTGTCTGTACTTGCCCAGGTTACTGGGGCCTACAGTAGAGGACAAAGCCAAGTCCCCATCAGAGATCAGAACAGCCTGAGTAGGTACTCTGACTAGGCCAGAATCCTCCTCAGTTCCCAGGGTTAACCCTACTACACCCTTTTGCTGGGAACCACCACTTACAGCTGAACTAGGGGGTACAGTTGCCTTAGGGACAATGGTGGCTGGGGGCTTATCCTTTTTGGTGCACTCACTAAACCAATGTGAGTTGGACTTACAATAGTTGCACCA
Source organism: Triturus cristatus (assembly GCF_964204655.1). Classification (NCBI taxonomy): domain Eukaryota; kingdom Metazoa; phylum Chordata; class Amphibia; order Caudata; family Salamandridae; genus Triturus; species Triturus cristatus. The sequence goes on along the minus strand of NC_140592.1, from coordinate 502,016,536 downwards.
TGGTTTCTTTTGGCCATCTTTCTTTTTATCCTTTTTGGGACCACCCTCCCCCTGAGCCTTTTGGGGGCCTGGTGAAGACTTCTGGTCTTTTTGTTTCTGCTCATTACCCTTCTGGTCTGCCTTTTTCTGATCACCGCCCTGGTTCTGGTTTTTCTGCTTAACTCTAGTCCTGACCCATCTATCTGCCTTCTTTCCCAATTCTTGGGGAGAAGTCAGATCAGAATCAATCAGGTGTTGATGCAATAGCTGGTTTTGACAGTTGTTAAGTATTTGTTCTCTCATGATCAAATTATACAATCCTGTATAGTCCTTAACCTTACTTCCCATTAGCCAGCCTTCCAGATCCTTAGTGGCACAATCTACAAAGTCAGTCCAGTCCTGAGTCTGTGTCTTATGGGTATCCCTGAACAACAACCTGTATTGTTCAGTGGTTAGGCCAAACCCATCAATCAGAGCACTCTTCAGGACAGTGTAATTATCTGCATCCTCATCACTAACTGTGAGGAGCTTGTCTCTGCCTTTCTCAGAGAAGGAGAGCCACAAGATAGCTGCCCACTGACTTTGGGGTACCTGCTGTACTTTGCAAGCTCTCTCCAAAGCAGTTATCCATTTGTGGATGTCATCCCCACACTTGTAGGGAGGGACAATCTTGCTCAGGTTTCTATTGTCATAGTGCCTGTCTCTATCCTTAGGGATATTGCTGCCACCAGTGGGTTCTGACCCACTCAACTTTTGTTCTCTAGCCAGAGCAAGCTTCTCCTTGGCAAGGGCAAGTTCTTCCCTCTGAATCCTCAGATTAGCTTCCCTCATTCTGGCTTCATGCTCCTTTCTCTCAGGGGAAGTCATTCCCCTGTGAGAGGAAGCATTAGAGATGTTAGAGACATGGGAGTGGATGGATTCCCTTGAAGGGGATCTGTCCCTCCTGCTTCTCTGTGTAAGCCTACTTGGGGGTCTGTAAGGGGGGACCCCATGCAAACTCCCATGTAAGCTTAGGTTAGCCTGGCTAAGTCTTCCTACTTGGCCCTGGCTGTCTACCTCTTCATCTGAAGTCTCCGCTGACTCCTCTGTGGTGGGTAGACCCTCCTCTGTACCTAGGGTACCTGCCTGAGATGCCCTAAGAATGTCATACTCCTCTAGGAGTTGTCTTAACTGAAGGAGGGTAGGGTTTGCACCCTGTTTTATTCCTCTGGAGGTACACAAGTGTCTCATCTCTTGGAATGTTAAGGTATCATATCTAGAGGGGGTCTTTTGCAGACCTGATCCTCCTGAGAGAGCATCTACTTGATCTCCTCTCAGAGACATGATCTAGTGAGGGTGTGGTGTGTGCACCTACCTACACTAGTTGTATCTACTAAACCTCTCTAGTAGTTGTAGTCAGGGTGTGTTATTCCCTTCAACCTACAACTACAAAGTCCAATAGGACTTAAGTATTATAATCTATGTTATATGTACCTAGACAATATCTGTGTGATCTTTCAATTTAGTATCTCAAGATTACAATGGTATTACAACAGCAAGCTCAGATCCCAACCGCTGCTCACCAATGTGAGAAGTTGGCCTGATGTATGATGTCACTAGTTCTAGTGTACACCTTATATCAGTCCAAATACCCTTATGGTGATTGGTTGTAAAGTCAACCTTATAGACCAGCTATCCTAGTGGTAGCATGGACAAGAGCAGTCTTAGGCTAAACTCTGAATGGCATGTGAAGCCAGCTGTGATACCATATATAATCCCTTGAATACCAAATGAAAGGACACCACAACAGATATATATATAAAATAAAGTGTATTTATTCTAGTCAAACCCTCAGCACTCTTTATGAGATTAGAGGTAAGTACAACACAGTCTTATTTAAGCATACATTAAGTCACACAGGTAAGTAATACAGTTAGGCCCTAGGGGCCACGCAAACCATATACTAAGTAAGTGGTATAAGAACCACTGTCACGGAAATAGAAAAGGCCTAGGCCTAGGGAATCGCTGGGGCTACACTACACTAGCGTTAGTTAGGAAGTGGGAGGCCCACGGGATTCGTGTGCAGAGTGGAAACACTCACGCGTAATGCGTAAAAGTCAATGGCAATAGTACAGTTTAGAAAACGGTAGATTTAGGACACTTCCGGAGTAGCTAGGAAGTTGAGACTTGAAAACTAGACACTAGGATAGTCACTATCCTGATGAGCACCGGAGTACCCAAGTTACCTAGCCCACAGGCTGCGGGTGCATAGGGGTGAAGATGCGTCGTTTTCGTCGTCGACTCCTATGGATGCCTGAAGAAAGATGCTGACAGGCAGTCAGTGAAGAGTGTCCGGTGGATCCCAAGGCTGGGATCAAGAAGAGAAGAAACCTGCAAGCAGAAGGGACAGAGTCAAGGTCACTAGCCAGTGACCACGTGGAACCAGGAAGGAACCAGGCGATGTCGTGAAGATTGCAGGTGAAGGTGAAGCTTGTCGCTGCAGCCAGGAGGACCAGGAAGCGTCGAGGACGACCAGGACCAGGAGGCGAGCTGTCCCACGAACGTCTTGCTGTCGGCGGTGTCGAAGTTGGACTAGGACTCACCAAGCCTTGGCAAGCGGAACCCACGAAGAACGGAGGACTTGCTTCTGGTGCAGACCAGGAAGGTCTGGGGTGCTTCTTCTTTGCAGAGAAGCGGGAACCAGTCTGGAGGAGCCAAACCAGCGCAGAAGATTTCAGGGAGCGTCGTCACAAAGGCCACCAGCCAGCGGGCAAGCAACCGGACAGATGCGGCAAGCAGGAAAATGCAGAAGGGCCCCACGCAGGACTCGTGGAGTGTGGGGGGCTGATCTTCGGTGCAGATGGTGCTTGGGGTTGGGGCTTCTCAATCCCCGGTGCACAACTTCGAGGGTACCTCAGAAGCTGCGCTTTAAGTTACTAGCCACTTTTTCCAGGTAGCCGGTCCCACGTCGCTCGTCGCCTCCACGGATCTCAGCTTTGCTGTCGATGTGGATCAGGGTCGGAGAAGTCTGGAAGTCAAGGCTCTGGTCGGGCTCTGCAGTCGGTTCCTCGTAGAACGTTGGCAAAGCAAAGGGTAGTCTCTTGATGGTGCCTGTTTGCACAGGGTAGCCACTCCTTGGCTACAAGGGAGATTCTTCAGTCTTCTTCTTTCGTCGAATGTCAAAGGTCCAGAGTTTCTGTTCAGTTTTGCAGGTTCAGGATAATCTAAAGTCTTGAGGCCCAACTCCCACTCTTATACTAATCTGGGGGGCTGGGATACCTGCTAGGTCACGCCTTATGGGTGGGACCTGGGAGGGGGTGGTTACACCCACTTCCCTTTGTCCAGTTTCGCGCCAGAGCTGGGGCTGGAGTGCCCCAGCGCCGGTTTGAACTGGACTATGCAAGGAACACCTTGTGTGCCCCAGGCATGTCTCATTCCTTTCAGCCCACCCTGCCCCAATACACTAAAGGCTGTCTGGGGAGGTGCTAGCACCTCCCCAAGCAGGAAACCTATTGTCCAGGCCTCCCTGGCTGGGATCACTCCCAGCTGCAGGAGGTCAGACTTGTGTCATGGCAGCAGCATCCATTTTGTGATGCTGAGGCTTTGGTCAGAGGCTAACAGTTGAAGTATGATTTTAACATGTCTTTCCCTCTAGAAGGGGGAATAATATTCTCATGTCCAGAAATGGCATGGGGGTATTATTCCACAGTGTTAGACACCTTACACGACATGTTTCGATAAAGACAAACCATAGTTACCATAACCGTCTAAGATTATAAGGCACTTTAAGAGTATATGGTAGGCTATATCATAGAACAGCTATAAGGACAAGGTTCCGAAAGCTGCAGACAGGCTCAGCTCATGCTAGAGCACCATCTCACATGTTACCAAGCACTCTGCCTCCAGGATTGTCAAGGCCTGCCATAGGAGTGACTGATAGGTACACATGTGTCTATATGTAAGTTAGGTATAGGAATACTACACCTAAGCAAGGGGTGATTACACGACCTTGCCCCAGCTGAGTGATCAGCAAGTTGTGTCAAAATGGAAGGCCAGGCCAGGGGTGGCATAATACATGCTGCAGCCCCTGGTAGGCCTAGGGTACACCTATGCCCTGGGTACCTAGGGTACACTGTACAGGGGCCAATAAGGTGATCCTATCCAAATGGGTTATGCACCTAAAGTACATAGTAGTAATTTAGAGAGAGAACAGCAGGGCTGTGGGTCTGATTAGCAGGCCCACAGCCACATCTAAGTCGAAAACCAGTAAAGCAAAAGCAAAAAGTGGGGGTGAACATAGAAAGCAGACCCTACTCTCCTACACAACCCCCCCCCCAAACTTAGGGACATTAAACTAACCTTGACCAGTTGAGTCTTCATGTTCTAAGTGGAAATATCTGGAGAGTCCATCTGCATTGGCATGGTCAGTCCCAGGTCTATGTTCCACTGTGAAGTCCATCCCCTGTAGGGAAATGGACCACCTAAGAAGTTTGGGATTTTCACCCTTCATCTGATTTAGCCACAAGAGGGGCTTATGGTCTGTCTGAATCTTGAAGTGAGTGCCAAACAAGTATGGCCTCAGCTTCTTCAGGGCCCAAACCACAGCAAAGGCCTCCCTCTCAATAGCTGACCAACGTTTCTCTCTAGGGGTCAGCCTTCTACTTATAAAAGCAATGGGCTGGTCTTGACCATCTACATTCAGTTGTGAAAGAACAGCTCCCACACCTAACTCAGAAGCATCTGTCTGGACAATGAACTCTTTGGAGTAGTCTGGACTTTTCAGAATAGGTGCACTGCACATGGCCTGCTTCAGGTCATCAAATGCTTTTTGACAGCTTACTGTCCACTGAACTTTCTTTGGCATCTTCTTGGAGGTCAAGTCATTAAGTGGTGTCAATATGGACCCATAGTTCTTAACAAACTTTCTGTAGTACCCAGTCAGGCCCAAGAAAGCTCTGACCTGAGTCTGGGTAGTTGGAGGAGCCCAGTCCTTTATGGTCTGGATCTTGCTCTCCAGTGGTTGAACCTGACCCCCACCAACTAGGTGGCCCAGGTATACAACCTTGCTCTGCCCTATCTGGCACTTAGTGGCCTTGATAGTGAGGCCTGCCTTTTGCAGGGCCTCTAAAACATTCCTCAGGTGGACCAGGTGATCCTCCCAGGTGGAGCTAAAGACAGCAATATCATCAAGATAAGCTGCACAATAATCATCCTGTGGAAATATGGATTTTTCTGATCAGTTATGTCCCCTATCTTGGACCCCAACGGTTCTATGTGCATGTCACAAGTACATGTATGTTCCCTCCAGTTCCAGTTATGAAGACGCAAATACATGTGCGTCCACCGTCAACATGTCCTCTGTCAGATCCGCCATGAATAGGCCGGATATTCCATTCCTAAGTATGAAAGGCCACCGGCTTTGTATGGTTCACTTATGCCATTTTTACAGTCCAGGCAAGTAGGCCCTGATTCTGTCATCAAACTCCTCTTGCCTTCTGCCTCTGAAAACTCGAGTCTGAGCCTGCATCTGTGACCATGAACTTTGTCTCATTCTCTGCGCGGCTCACGAAGCCTGACATCAGCCTATTCTCTGCCAAGAACTGTATTTCACCTTCGAATTATCTGCTTCACTCCTTAGCCGATGCATTCCTGTCTAGCAGTTTAGGTAAACATTCTTCCAGCTACTGAGCAAAGGCTCGGCTTCTCTGTCCTCATGCAAGTAATTCATAGCCCTGTTACCATGGAATATTCCTACCCCCTCGCATTCAGTGTAGACACTTAGACGCTTGTACACGCACGCACAGTCAGTATAGAATAGATTCTGTCCGAGAGTCCTTCTTTTGTGGATAACATAGTTCTTTAAACATAGGATGTTAGATATGATTTGGGATTAGGTTGACTTGACCCCCCAGACTTTTTGTCTCCACATGTAGAGCTAAATGTCAAGTCCCCTTCACCCCCTAGTTGCACGTCAATTACACGTCATGCTGCTGCGCGCGCATCTATGCCAAGTATTATCTTATAGATCCACCTATATGTGACATCATAACCAATTATGTTCCTTTTTACTCCTTATTACACCCATTTTCGGTTACGCATGTAAATCGTCATTTTCCTTATCAATTGTTACGCCTACCGCATTCGTTTCATTGTAATGTATGTGCTATAAAAATCATTTCTTGTCAATAAAGTATGTACTTCACTTCCTGAACCCCCGTGGTGATGGAACTTGGAGCAACCGATTATAATCGATCATTGGAATAAAGCCCATTCCGAACCTCTAATACCACGGATTCTGCCTCTCATTTTACTGAGCTATTTTATTATGTTTCTGTATCAAATTAAGTCCCGGTAAAGGAATTTTATTTACCACATGAATGGCGCCCGAACAGGGACACTTTCTCATCTCACGCGCCGGCGGTGAGTTGCAGGCCCGGTCTCCTGCCACAGCTGGACGGACAATAACGCGTACCAGCAGGATTTCCTGTATCTCCCTCCGGTCAAGCGGGGGCGACTGAGGCTGCGATCAACACCCAGACGAGGCGGTGAGAAGTGCGAAGTATCCCGACCAGAGCCTAGCTGAGAGAGCAAGATCCGAGGTATACAGAGGCCCACCAGTTCGAAGTCGAGTCCAGTTTCCGACGAGTCGAGTCGAGTCCAGTCCGGTCCAAGTTCAGTTGCCGAGGCCTTCCGTTTCCGAAGCTACCCGGTGAGTACCATTACTGGGGAGGCATTTCTGACGTGCACATAGGTTGTGCCGGTCAAGACGGGTTTGGGTACACAAATCCGGTCTGCACTGTTTTAGCAGTGTATATGTACTGTTTAGCAGTATATCAAGTATTCCGAAGTATCTAGTTATTGTCAAGAATTAGGCTTGGTGATTAGTTATGCAGACGATCATCATTGTTGTTTATTTTAAAGGTTAAAAAAAAAATGTTTAATGTTTAATGTGTTAAACGTCCTGCATATTGTGGTATGAATGGTTGTTCATTATTGTGCTTTTGTATTAAGTGTGTTCAAGATTAAGTATCGGATCAGTTGTCAACATGCCGCTCTTTTCGAAATTAAGACAGATCACTACTAGAAAAGGGGTACTCGAAGAAGCCGTCCCTATTCCTCCTAGGGACACTCCAGGGCACTTCATGTATCACAAACATGGCTTAGACGCTATATTATTTCTTGATTTATGGGTAGACTACACCAAGGCATTACCAGAAAGTCAGAGGTGGCCCGCAGCGGGGACCTGGGATGCAGAGTGCATCATGAAAGTCGAGGAAGAGTTATGGAAAAGGAAAGTCAGACAGTCACAGAAAGACGCCGTTGAGTCATGGCGTAAAGAATCTCATAGACGCACAGAAAAGGCACTCCGACAGGAAGAAAAGAATAAAGAGAGTTCAAATAAAGTTCGAGAAAATCTATTAATTGAGGAAGGTATCCGAGTGAAATCAGAACAAGTAGATAGACAAAGAAATGCCCTTATGAATGGTATGTATCCCCTTCTAGCCGAAGGATTACCTAAGGCTACTCCAGAGATACCGAAAGACTTGCCACCCCCATTATTCCCAATAAAGGTACATCCTAAGGGGCATCCTAGAACCGCAGAAGATGTTTTTCTTTCCTCATATTTAGATGACGCAGCTCCCGAGTATGCTAATTCCGCCCCACATAGACCGCATACCAGGGAGGTCCAACGCCAAGATCCAGCACCCGTATCCCTACAGCAACAGATCGAGTCACAAGTTCCGGCAAGCACATCTGTTTCTGCATCTGTTCCTACAGCTACTTCTATAGCTGTGTCCACACCTATAGTTGCTGTGTCACGTTCAACGAATCCTTTCACACCCGACACCCCAGATGGGGCTACGGGAGGTGCTACCAATATTTTTTCTACGCCACCCAGAATAAATAAACTTACTTTTCAAGAGTCAGCACATTCACGTACACCCAAACTCATAAGTGCCCGTACGCTTAAGGAACTTCTTATAGATTGTAGATATGACCCTGTGCCCGGAAAAGAGGACAAAATGACCCTGGCATCATTGCGTATCAGACGAGCCGCAGTGTATTTAGGGAAGTTACCAGGAATGACTGCGCATCTAGATAAAATATATCATTTTGTCCAAACAGGGCGAGATCCAGAATGTATTAACAGAGCTATGGAATACCAGAAAGTGGAGATACAGGGGGAACTGTTACGTTTCCTCATAAACTGTGTGATCAGAAATCAAGACCGACCGGGGGTAGACCCGGAAGCAATGCAAATTCTTACCAGATGGAGCCAGAATATATCAGAAGGTAGACATGATAAGAAAAATTGTATAATAGCCATGTGCCGAAAGATCCGTAAAGAAATAGAACGCCTACACGAAGAAAGATTAGAGGTAGACGAGTTCGAACAAAGCGAGGAAGAAGGGTCAGGACTGCCCGCGAGACAGTCGGACACCATAGCCTATGTAGGTAGAGGAAGATCTTGTAATAGTAATAGATGTCTTACTGACTCGATACGTCCGATATGTCCAGATAATAACAGGAATTTCCAAATACCTATAATTAATATAAGGTCTAACGAGCATTCGTTCCAAACCGCCGACAAACTACTACGAGAACGAAGGGGTTATCATTTTCTCGATTCTATGGATGAACAAGATTTAGCCAGGGCAGCTGTCCATTGGGTGGACAGTCCCGGAAAATATAGTGATGATACAGTAGCACGCACATTTTTTAATCTCACCCCAGATGAACAGAGGTTAGCTGGGATTTATATGATTCAACAACTCATTATACTATATCGGAGTCAGCATTCGGACCCTGGTCCCTTACCTGACATATTGACTGAATTGCTTATGAATAAGTGGAGAGGTTCAGGTACTAAATTAATTAAAGAAATTCTAGAATCAAGAAAGCAGTATATTCTTTTTGTATGCTCAGAGCATGTCTCATTGCCCGTCAAAGAAAGAACCACGTATTACATGGATAGACAGAATCCCTTACGAGAAGTGCACCCAATAAAAGGCGAGGACAACGAGTTTAAGCGCGTATTTGTATATACGCCCATATCGAAAATAGAATTGTTACAAATGAAGAAAGTGGTACCCAGTCATGACAAAGATCCAGCGGGTTTTCACCGAGAAATTAAAGACATGTTACTCATGGGAGAGTATACCTATCCCGACATTATGACAATATTAAAGGTATTGATGCCTGCTGGTATTTATGAGAAACTCAAGGAAAAAGAGTGGGAGGTAGGAGACCAAAAGATAGAATGGTCAGTATTAGAAGCGGAAGAAAAGGCCCGAACTGCAGGAGCAGGACTTGGGGATAAAACTAAAGCACTACCAGGTTTATTAGTACAGGTACTGCCACGTTTATTAACTACGAAAAAGGAAGATTGGGGTACAATTTCAGCCTGTAAGCAGAAGCAAGATGAAGACACTAGTGATTACTATGCCCGATTTGAAAAATGTTTTGGTATAAATAGTGGTATAAAAGCAAGTAGCGAATCATACCCGCATCTGTTTGTAACAAAATTAGTAGAAAATGCCCTGCCCCAAGTAAAGAATAGAGTATTAAAATTCGAGAGTACCTGGCAAGGTAACACTCCATCACAAATGTTACAAATGTTACAGTACCATCACAATAGAATTAGAGAGGAACAAGAACATGAACACAGACGAATGAAAGACACGAAAATGAAAATGCTAGTTTCCCAGACAGTTCCAGCTGAAGGACATAAAAAGGGTATGACACATTCCGATCCAGCAGGACCTTTAAAAGGGACATGCAATTATTGTAAAAAGCCAGGTCATTACGTACACGATTGTCCAATTTTAAAACATAATATCGCCATAGGTAAAACACAAGAAAGACCACGGCCACTCAGACAAGATCAGAATGAACAAGGAGCTCTGCAGCATGCACAGGCCATGCCAGCCGCACAACAGCCAATACAGTTTGTGCCAGCTGCACCACCGTTGCCTGTTGCTGCCACACAGACAACAACACGACAAATGTATCAGACCGCACAGTATGAATATCCTGAGTATCAGCGTTACGCATGAAATAGCCTAGAGAGGGAAGTTGACTTACCCCTTATTGAAATCCCTGTAGATCAAGAAGGACCTTATGTACATAGTGAATTATTAGGCCAAGATAGAAAATTTTTACTTGATACAGGGGCAAGTCGAACAACTATAAAACGTAGTGAAGTTCCAGGGGCACCCCTCTCAGGCTCTCAGAATATTTCCCTTGGTTTTTCAGGAAAACCTATTGTTAATGAAGTATCACAGCCTCTTCCACTTACGATAGGACCTTTAACCCGAACTACAGATTTATTGCTTACTAAATCATGTCCAGAAAACTTGTTAGGAATAAAAACACTGAAAGCTCTAGGAGCCATAATATGTTGTTCTCCGGAAGGAGTAAGGTTGTTTTTACGTGATTTTAAAGGGCACTATGTGTCTAGAGACATGGATCCCCGACTGCAGACTTTACCTACACATCTATGGGCACAAGGCCCTACTGATGTTGGATGCATGAATATTACACCATATCGAGTCACATTAAAGGCAGGAGTGGTGCTACCACGAATGCGACAATACAAGTTACCACCAGATGCTGTAGTGGCTTTACTACAAATCATTGACAAGCTCATTGCCCAAGGAGTAGTTGTGGAAACAGACTCCAATGTATGTAATTCACCGATAATTCCGATTCTTAAACGAACAGATCCAACGGCCCCGCCAGTATATCGATTGGTTATTGATCTGCGCGAGTTAAACAAATGCATTGTGCCACAATTTCCTGTGGTCCCAGATATCTCGTCATTACTGACAGCTATTGATTCCGAAGCGACATTCTTTACTGTAATCGATCTCAAGAATGCCTTTTTCAGCGTCCCAATAGATCCGGAAAGCCAATATTTGTTCGGATTTAGTTTAAATGGACGTAGCTTTAAATTCTCACGCGCACCTCAAGGATTTACAGAAAGCCCCAGCATCTATAGCCAAGCACTGAAACGAGAACTAGATAGTATCCACATGCCAGTTAACACTGCTCTGCTCCAATACGTCGATGATCTGCTGATCACCGCGAGAAGCGAACCGGAATGTGAAAAAGCATCACTGACAGTTTTACAATTTCTAGCCGAAAAGGGGCACAAGGTGTCCCCTTCTAAGCTGCAATTCTGTGTCCAGCGAGTTATTTATCTTGGACACTCGCTGTCCAAGGAGGGAAGGCAGCTTACACCCGACCGCATTCAGTTAATAGCTAACATGTCAATACCCAAGACACAAAAGGAGGTGCGGGCTTTCATAGGCCTCACTTCATATTGCAGGCAGTGGATCCCTCAGTACGCATTTCTAGCAAAACCACTCATTCAGTTGACAACACAGGAGGCAGCCACATCGACTGTTCTCCCTTGGACTCAGGAACATACACAAGCTTTTGAAAGCCTAAAGAAAGCTTTATGTCAAGCACCTGTTTTAGCAACGCCATGTTACAGAAAACAGTTTACACTCTTTGTTACAGAACGCGAAGGTACTGCCTTGTCAGTACTCACACAGGAACAAGCAGGAGCACACAAACCATGTGCTTATTTTTCTAGTACATTAGATCTCGTAGCCCAGGCTTTGCCTGCGTGCCTGAAATCAGTGGCAGCGACAGCTTTAGCAATCAGACAAAGCGATGCCATAGTCTTAGGACATCCATTGACAGTTCAAGTACCACACGCAGTAGAGGTTCTTGTAAATAGAACGCAAACACAACACTTGACTATAGCGCGACTTACAGGATACGAACTTACATTGTTTCAGCCACATATAGAAATCAGACGCTGTAACACATTGAATCCTGCCACACTTTTGCCAGTAACCGGAACAGACCCACTAGCTCATGACTGTATTGAAGTTATTACTATAACGACAAAACCCAGACAAGACTTAACCGATGTCCCATTGTCAGATCCAGACCTGACATTGTATGTAGATGGTTCATGTATGAGAACAAGTACAGGAGAGTTAGTGGCTGCTTACGCAGTCACAACAGATACTGAAGTCATTAAAACTAATCGTATAAATACTTTGTCAGCTCAAGCCGCAGAGCTTATCGCTCTGACACAAGCCTGTATTCAAGCCACGAATAAAAAAGTCAACATATACACTGATTCACGTTATGCATTCGGAGTTGTACATGACTTCGGCGTGCTGTGGCGAGAGAGAGGTTATTTAACTTCCCACGGTGCCCACATTCAGCACGGACCCCTCATTCATGCCTTATTAGATGCTATACATCTACCCACTGCAATATCAATTATGAAATGTAAGGCTCATACGAAGGTTACTGATATCATTTCCCAAGGCAATGATCTAGCCGACAGAACAGCTAAACAGACTGCTCAAACTCAAACCCCCGACATGACAAAGACAATAGTCCCGACACCGACACATTGTATGACAGTTAAAGATCCTACTCTTGACGTAATTGACATACAGACACATGCTACACCAGACGAAATAAAGAAATGGACTGAATTAGGAGGGATCCAAACGGACCAAGGATGGATGATGAAGGAAAAGTCTGTATGGTTCCTTCCTGATTCAATGGTCCAAGTTATAATTAACACTATACATAGTCCAGCGCATCTAGGAGAAAAAGCTATGCTAGACAGCATTCAACACATTTGGTTCAATAAACATTTGCGAGCAGCAGCCAAACAAAAGGTCCGTACCTGTATGATCTGTTGCCAGTTTAACCCAGGAAAAAGCGTTCCCGTAGAACAGGGTGGATTTCATCCTCCTAATCACCCTTTTGAAGCCCTCCAGATGGACTATATCCAGATGGAACGATGTCGAGGATTCAAATATGTTCTCGTAGTTGTCTGCGCTCTGTCCCGTTGGACAGAGGCATACCCGGTTTCAGATTACACTGCCCCGACTACTGCCAAACAGTTGGTTCGAGAATTCTTCCCACGATACGGTTTACCACGTGTTGTTCACTCAGATAACGGCCAGCCGTTCTCATCCGAATTAATGAAACATGTTTCACTTCTGTTAGGATATCAGTGGAAATTCCACTGTGTCCGACACCCCGAGGCAGCAGGTCTCGTAGAAAGACATAACCAGATACTGAAAATCAGATTGTCCAAAATATGCAGAGAGAAAGGTGTCGACTGGGTAGTAGCGTTACCCGTTGCACTCTTTTACATGAGAATGGTAGCACACTCTCGAACGGGGCTATCCCCGTATGAAGTGATCTTTGGTAGACCACCAAATATGTGGGGGACGCCTATACCACGCAAAATAACTGATATTGACTGTAATATGCTGACAGATTACTTGGCTTCCTTGATGTCTGCACTACAATCTTGTCGTTCACAGGTAGCTGCAGCCTTTCCCGACAACACTGAGGTGAAACCCCATGACGTACTTCCGGGGGACCTCGTACTTGTGAGGAATTTCGACCGAAAGACTCAGCTGGAGCCCAGGTGGAAGTCACCCAAGTTGGTCCTGCTGACCACAAGAACAGCCGTGAAGATCGAGGGCAGGAAAGGCTGGATTCATTCAAGTCATATCAAGAAATTTCATGGACTTCCTGCAGATGTAAACAGCCCACCTCGTGTGTCTTCACCCATTGACTCAAAACTTCCTTTTGTTGAACAGAGTAACTCTGAACACTATAAACTAAAGCTTAGGCCCAACCAGTCGAGCAATTTGATTGTTTAAGTCCTCTCCAAGGTGAAGCGGTTGAATTGTCTCTGACATGTATCCCTTGGACCTGAGTAGAGAAAACACCCGGAAAATGTTGAAACGACAGGCGTATTGTAAATCACTGCGTAGCCACTGCATAGTGACATTATTAATCTTGTTTTTCTTGAGTCTTTTAATAATTACTGCAAGTATACTGTTGCACATATATTACCCTATTTCTAGACATGTTTATAATGTTACTGCTGAACATTCTTTTAGTGACTTACCTCCGCATGAATTGTCTTATAGACTTGCGCTGCGCAATAACACTTTCATTAGTATGTTACATCATTCCCATCAGACTAGTAATGCTACTAATTGTTGGGTGTGTGGCCGGCTCCCTCCCTATCAGAATTATGAAGGAGTCCTGCCTTTCTTTCCACATCCGTTTACACATAATGGCTCCTGTGGAGCATGGTTTAGTTTAATCAATTCCATAGACTCAGACACAGCAGTTTACCAAGATCATTGGGTATGGGGAAACCTGAACCTAGTTTTACTCAAGGTCTGCTACCCTGACAAGGAGGGTCGCCCCAAAAGAACAGGAACTGATCTAGAAAATGAAGTATATGGATTAGGTAATTTTACACCTAATCTTATGATTCTAAATGTCAAATCCGAAGTTGAACTAGTCTTACCCACGATGTCAGTATTCCCAGCGAAGGGTGAATTGTGTGTAAGAAAGGTTGGTTCCATACATATGGGCCATAGTAAATGCACTACTATAGTAGAATTCAGTGATCAAGGCAAATCTTCATTTAGAGCTTATCGCCACTCCTACTTTATATGTGGTCAGACTGCATATATGCGTCTACCTCTAGATTGGGATGGTACCTGCTACATTGCATTCCTTTTGCCACCTGTTTTCCTAGCTCCTCCTGATTATTACAGAAATATTCATTTAGTACACAATAGAGAGCGGAGAGATCTCCCCATTGTCGATTACACTGAGACGGCATGGGACAAGTATGTAGATTTTAATAAAGGCATCTTTCCCTATATAGGTACTGTTACTAATAGTAAGCTGATACGTAGATTAACTAGAACCCTTGAAGCAGTAGTGAATGAGACTATTTCCGCCTTAGGCAATTTAACAGAAGAGCAGTCTGCTATGCGGATTGTTGTGCTTCAAAATCGTCTTGTCCTTGACGTCATCCTAGCTGATAGGGGCGGAGCTTGTAGGGTCATCGGATCAAGCTGCTGCGTATTCATACCAGAAAATTCGCCATCTGTATATAAAGCCATCACTCGCCTTCATAAGATTGTAAACCAGATACACCAGAACCCAGGCACTTGGACTTGGTCCAGTTGGTTTTGGAGTGTGATATCAGCCTGGGGATGGAGAGTTTTATCCTTCCTAGGTATTGGCCTTCTCATACTATTCAGTTGCTGTCTATGTCTACAATGTGGACCAGCGATTTGTGGTCTGTGTACCACATCGTGTATTCCACCACCAAGATTTCATTCGTCACGGAAGAAGAAAGAAGAACAAATGATGTTATATGAACAGATCAATGGATTGATGAAGATTGATATCTCTTAACGGGCAAGTAGGGGACAAGGAGGGAATGTGGAAATATGGATTTTTCTGATCAGTTATGTCCCCTATCTTGGACCCCAACGGTTCTATGTGCATGTCACAAGTACATGTATGTTCCCTCCAGTTCCAGTTATGAAGACGCAAATACATGTGCGTCCACCGTCAACATGTCCTCTGTCAGATCCGCCATGAATAGGCCGGATATTCCATTCCTAAGTATGAAAGGCCACCGGCTTTGTATGGTTCACTTATGCCATTTTTACAGTCCAGGCAAGTAGGCCCTGATTCTGTCATCAAACTCCTCTTGCCTTCTGCCTCTGAAAACTCGAGTCTGAGCCTGCATCTGTGACCATGAACTTTGTCTCATTCTCTGCGCGGCTCACGAAGCCTGACATCAGCCTATTCTCTGCCAAGAACTGTATTTCACCTTCGAATTATCTGCTTCACTCCTTAGCCGATGCATTCCTGTCTAGCAGTTTAAGTAAACATTCTTCCAGCTACTGAGCAAAGGCTCGGCTTCTCTGTCCTCATGCAAGTAATTCATAGCCCTGTTACCATGGAATATTCCTACCCCCTCGCATTCAGTGTAGACACTTAGACGCTTGTACACGCACGCACAGTCAGTATAGAATAGATTCTGTCCGAGAGTCCTTCTTTTGTGGATAACATAGTTCTTTAAACATAGGATGTTAGATATGATTTGGGATTAGGTTGACTTGACCCCCCAGACTTTTTGTCTCCACATGTAGAGCTAAATGTCAAGTCCCCTTCACCCCCTAGTTGCACGTCAATTACACGTCATGCTGCTGCGCGCGCATCTATGCCAAGTATTATCTTATAGATCCACCTATATGTGACATCATAACCAATTATGTTCCTTTTTACTCCTTATTACACCCATTTTCGGTTACGCATGTAAATCGTCATTTTCCTTATCAATTGTTACGCCTACCGCATTCGTTTCATTGTAATGTATGTGCTATAAAAATCATTTCTTGTCAATAAAGTATGTACTTCACTTCCTGAACCCCCGTGGTGATGGAACTTGGAGCAACCGATTATAATCGATCATTGGAATAAAGCCCATTCCGAACCTCTAATACCACGGATTCTGCCTCTCATTTTACTGAGCTATTTTATTATGTTTCTGTATCAAATTAAGTCCCGGTAAAGGAATTTTATTTACCACAATCCAACCCAGTAAGGACTTGATTCACCAACCTTTGGAAAGTGGCAGGTGCATTCTTCAAACCAAAGGGCATTACCACAAATTGATAATGTCCTCCTGGGGTCGAGAAAGCAGTTTTGGCCTTTGCACTCTCAGCTAGTCTGATTTGCCAGTAGCCTGCTGTTAGGTCAAATGTGCTCAAAAACTTAGCAGCTGCCAGTCTGTCAATGAGCTCATCTGCCCTAGGTATTGGGTGGGCATCTGTCCTAGTGACAGCATTGAGACCTCTGTAGTCCACGCAAAACCTCATCTCTCTCTTACCATCTTGGGTGTGAGGTTTTGGCACAAGAACTACAGGACTAGCCCAAGGGCTCTCTGAAGGTTCAATGACTCCCAGCTCCAACATCTTTTGTACCTCAACTTTTATGCAGTCCCTGACATGGTCAGGTTGCCTGTAGATTTTACTCTTCACAGGCAGACTGTCACCAGTGTCCACCTCATGGGTGCACCAGTTTGTCTGACTTGGGGTCAGAGAGAACATATGTCTGTAGGATTGCAGAACCTGTCTGCAGTCCTGTTGCTGATGGACAGTGAGGCTGTCAGAAAAGACCACATCATCAACTGAGCCATCATCAGGGTTCTGAGTCAACAGGTCTGGGAGAGGGTCACTCTCTTCCTCCTGCCCCTCATCTGTAGCCATGAGTAGCCCCATGTCTGCCCTGTCAACATATGCCTTCAATCTGTTGACATGAAGCACCCTGTGGGGGCTTCTGGGAGTCCCAAGGTCCACCAAGTAGGTGACTTCTCCCTTTTTCTCAACAATAGTGTGGGGTCCAGACCATTTGTCTTGGAGTGCTGCTGGGGCCACTGGCTCCAACGCCCACACTTTCTGTCCTGGCTGGTAAACAGTCAGTACAGCCTTTTGGTCATGCCAAGCTTTTTGGAGTTCTTGGCTTGCCTCAAGGTTTTTGGAAGCCTTCTTCATATACTCTGCCATCCTGGAGCGGAGACCAAGTACATAATCCACTATGTCTAGTTTGGGTTGTCTGAGAGGTCTCTCCCATCCTTCCTTCACCAAACACAGGGGTCCTCTTACAGGATGCCCAAACAAAAGCTCAAAAGGGCTGTAGCCAACCCCCTTTTGTGGGACCTCTCTGTAAGCAAACAGAAGGCAGGGTAAAAGGATGTCCCATCTTCGCCTAAGCTTGTCTGGTTATCCTTTTATCATTCCCTTTAGGGTCTTGTTGAATCTCTCAACAAGCCCATTGCACTGTGGGTGATAGGGTGTGGTGAACTTATAGTTAACACCACACTCCTTCCACATTGCAGTCAAGTATCCTGACATGAAGTTGGTACCTCTGTCAGAAATGACCTCCTTTGGAAAGCCCACTCTGGAGAATACTCCAAGCAGGGCCCTTGCCACAACAGGAGCTGTTGTGGTCCTCAGGGGAATTGCTTCTGGGTACCTGGTGGCATGGTCCACTATCACCAGTATGAATCTGTGCCCAGATGCTGTTTGTGGGTCCATTGGTCCTACAATATCTATGCCCACTCTTTCAAAGGGGACCCCCACCACAGGTAGTGGTATGAGGGGGGCCTTTGTGGTGCCACCTGATTTGCCACTGGCTTGGCAGGTGACACAGGAGCGACAAAACTCCTTAGTATCTTCTGACATATGGGGCCAGTGAAAGTGAGGGACAAGCCTGTCCCAAGTCTTGTTCTGGCCTAGATGTCCTGCAAGGGGAATATCATGGGCCAAGGTGAGAAGGAAGCCTCTGAACTTCAGTGGTATGACCAACCTCCTGGATGCACCAGGCTTGGGGTCTCTAGCCTCTGAATACAGTAGCCCTTCATCCCAATACACTCTATGGGTACCTTGAGCATTCCCTGCAGCCTCAGCAGCAGCCAGCTGTCTGAGGGGTTCAAGAGAGGGGCAGTCTAATTGAGCCTGCCTCAGATCTGCCCTTGAAGGTCCCCCTGTCCCAAGAAACTCAACCTGATCAGGTTCAAGTTCTTCTAGGACAGTTCCTTCAGGGTTCTCAGAATCATCCTCCTGGGAGGGCTGATCCACCACCTGAGGCAGGGGGTAAGGCACAGCCTTAACCCTACTGCTCTTTCTCTTGGGTTGTGACTGGTCCATAGTTTCAGGATCCAGCACTTGTTCAGTGGTGCACTTTTTGGCCTGTGACCCGGTCACAGCAAGGACATGTGCATCTATCCCCAGCATTTCTGCATGGGTCCTATACTCCACTTCAGACCAAACTGAAGTTTCAAGATCATTGCCCAGTAAACACTCTACAGGAAGGTCTGAACTAACAACAACTTTCTTGAGGCCAGTTACCCCTCCCCAGGAGAAGTTAACAATAGCCACACCATTTTAACATGTCTTTCCCTCTAGAAGGGGGGAATAATATTCTCATGTCCAGAAATGGCATGGGGGTATTATTCCACAGTGTTAGACACCTTACACGACATGTTTCGATAAAGACAAACCATAGTTACCATAACCGTCTAAGATTATAAGGCACTTTAAGAGTATATGGTAGGCTATATCATAGAACAGCTATAAGGACAAGGTTCCGAAAGCTGCAGACAGGCTCAGCTCATGCTAGAGCACCATCTCACATGTTACCAAGCACTCTGCCTCCAGGATTGTCAAGGCCTGCCATAGGAGTGACTGATAGGTACACATGTGTCTATATGTAAGTTAGGTATAGGAATACTACACCTAAGCAAGGGGTGATTACACGACCTTGCCCCAGCTGAGTGATCAGCCAGTTGTGTCAAAATGGAAGGCCAGGCCAGGGGTGGCATAATACATGCTGCAGCCCCTGGTAGGCCTAGGGTACACCTATGCCCTGGGTACCTAGGGTACACTGTACAGGGGCCAATAAGGTGATCCTATCCAAATGGGTTATGCACCTAAAGTACATAGTAGTAATTTAGAGAGAGAACAGCAGGGCTGTGGGTCTGATTAGCAGGCCCACAGCCACATCTAAGTCAAAAACCAGTAAAGCAAAAGCAAAAAGTGGGGGTGAACATAGAAAGCAGACCCTACTCTCCTACACTGGTGTTGCACTCTCTTGACTTATGAACTCACAGCTAATTGTCAGTCCTTGGGAGTGTCAAGACGTTCTGTGGACAGCAGAGCCACTAATCCTAATCTGTTTACAAACTGGGTGGAGTGAAAGGGAGGAACATTTAGGGCCCTATTTAGAGTTTGGTGAACTAGGCACTCTGTCCCAAATGTGACCAATGTCCCATCCACCATATTGCAAGTGCATCTGATCCGCTGTATTAGAAAGGCCATAGGTTTATGTCACTTGCAATGCAGTGGGTGTCATATCATCCTGTTTTCATGGAGCATTGCATCCTCCAAACTCTAAATGAGAACCGTCATCTTTTTATATGAGAAAACGGTTTTCAAGATGACAACAATTTGTATGAGGATGTGTGAATCTGAACATACTCAGGTTTGTTTGTCGCTACCTCAACTCATAAGGAGTTACATCCATGAGTTTTACAAAAACGCCAGATGCATGCACCCTGTGAAATCTCGGGGTCTATAAATCTTCTAATATGGCAGCCTGGATTCCCTCCTAGTGCACTGAAGTCATGCAGGCTGATACTTTTATGGTTTAGGGCCACTTGAAATCATATATGTTGATCATCATATGTTCTGATCTGATATCTCTCCATGCTCACCAAACAACTGGAGAAGTGGTGTACTGATGACATGAAAACATATTGTCACATGATAAGAAAGCTTAGTCTTGGTTTTGTAGGGACACAGAGAAGCAGTTTCACTATAACCAGTCAATTTAAGTACCTTTTCTGGAACCTAACGAACAATGAAAGTGTGCATACAAGTGTAGAGATTGTTTGGCATGATCTTTCATGGCGTGAGACTTTAAGGGACACAAAACACATTTCCACCCTCTTATCAACCACCAAACCCGAGATCTCAAGCGCTCACGTCATGCAAGCTCCTCCAGTCATTTGCATTATAAGACTTTTATAGCTGGGGAAAAAAAACTATGAGAAGCAGAATGACATGAATACAACTAGAACTGAACAACTTACTCACACCTGACATGGAGCAAGAAAATGGTCTTCCTATCCCTTGCAACCTTAACTCCAAGCAGCAATTTGAATCAACAATACCCATTGTGGTACTGACAGCCCTGCATGCATAGTGCCCTATTCACAAAGGTATTTCAGTCACAAAAATACATTGACAGCTGAATGTATGTTTTACACCTGCCAGGAATTCGCAAAGGGATTCCTATAATTCATTCATCCATTTACAAGGGCAAAGTTCCCTCTGTCAGTCCAATTTAAGGGGTGAAAAGTGGTCATTCTATAGCTCAGTTTGCCTTGGAACTGTGGGAACGCCCACAAACGTACATTTGTGTGCATTTCATATCTCCAATATGACGCTTTTCCACCTGGAAATGGCCAGAGATGTGTGTACTCCAGTACAGGGAAGGAGTAACTCCCATTTCAGGGTGGGAAACAGGAACGATCACCCCCACATTTGGATGGGCTTTAGGGAAAGACATTTCTCCATGAATAAAAATATTTTCCCTGTAGAGAAAAAAATATGCATTTTCACAGCAGAACCCATTCTCCAACTCCTAACAGCGGCAATAGTAGCCCACTGCAAACGTTACCCGCCCTTCACAGAAATACTTCTAAATATCTGGAGATGATTAGCATAAATTTGAAAAAGTACGTTGACGTAGGGATCACCTCTTCTACTTTGCCTGGACTAGTTGAACTACGCATGCCTGACAATGGGCAACTTTGCCCAATGTCACTGCCCACCCGGGTTAGTTTCAGTGGCTTCTGTGCCTCAGGTACAGGCAACGTTTCTGAGCTGACACGGCTCTATTAGTTTTAATGCTGTTGGTAATTAATTGGGTGCATCCTTCAACATGTGTGTATTAGGTGTAATCTGCTTTACAGTAGATCTGAATCTGGGCATGGCACTAAAAAAGCATATATCTGTCACTTGCTCTAAAAGGAACCGTGAGAATGATCTATCTTTGCCACATTTTATGATGTTCAGTCTGAAGTTTAACTTGATCGAAAAGTACAACTCTGGTGGTTTTATTGCAACATAAAGATATAGATCACTTTTACTGGCAACGTGAACGCATATTTCTTTTTTAAGCTGAGTTAAAGTACTAGGCAACACAGAAACTAAGGAAAGAACAATTTAAATGGCAGGGAGAGTGGAAGCCGAGCAAGGTCGACTACTACGACAGGGTGCCCTCGAGCTTAATCACCTACCTGAATCAATCCACCTGCCGCCGTTTCTGATTCGCTTTCCCTGTTGCCCGCTTTTGCTGTCTTTAACTTCGCCCTCCTGCTATCTGCAACAAGACTAGGCCCGAGACTTGATTATGTTTTTGCAGACGCTAGGTGGAGGTCGAAACAGGACGTACAGGTGTGTAGAGGGCGGCTTTTGGAATTGGCAGGCTGGGCTCAAGCCCAGGGCGCCAGTCTTCGGAGGGGCGCACACAGCTGTGTGCATTATGGTTATGCAAACAGCAGTGGTCATCTTTCATCTTACTCCAGCCTTGGCTGTGCCCCTGTGTGCTCGTTTCTCTGTCAGATTTGCCAGTATAAAGTGTCCCTCTATTATTATACTGTATGTGATGTTTTCAACACACCATTTGCCCCCTTCCTTGCCCTCCCTTCACCCTCACCCCTGCGGACACATACCAACATCCTCATCAGCATGAGGCATCTATGTTATGTTATGTTATGATTTAGGTGAGCTCAGGTGAGGGAGGTCCGGAGATGTTTGTGTTCAGGGGCCATTCTCTGCTCGGCCAGAAACGGACCGGTGAACACAAAAGAGACCCCTCCTGCTGCCTCATTTATTCTCTAGAATCAGCGGGGGCGCCACATTCCCCCCCGCCTAGGTCGCTAACTTAGCAAGGGCCAGCTCTGGGTGTGTGCCCTGAGCTGGGCCTGCTGCACCTGCACAGTAGATGCCTGGATGGGATGAGACCGCACGCCAAGCCCGGGCAGCTAGATGCGACTCGTCTTATCATATGCTGTGTCCGAGTCTCTCATGTTTGACCCACACTCTGCCAATTTTAAGAGGCAGGAAGAACATAAGACCAGGTATGGCTCCCGGGCTGCAATAGCACACACACCTGGGTCATCATTGAAGTTAACTGCACACGACTGCAGCTGGAAACAGACACAAACATGCACAACTTACATAGCTGCAAATATTTGGTTTGCTTACGTGTGACCTAATGTGTGACAATTCAATTTTCCCAATGTGCTTATGGGCGGCATTTAAGTTCCTTATGAGTGTCGCTGGAAGCGACACATTATAATCAGTGGAGGAATGAGGAAAGAAGTTACATCCATGCCTTCCTGTCCCCAAAATATGCCTTTAGCACACAGAAGAAGCCTGTATTCCTCATGTTGCAAGCCGCAACCTCTGTGTGAAAGCCAGTGCGGACGTGCTGGGGCGCAGCAGTTGATTCCCTAGAGGGCTTCCAGGGTTATCGTCACAACTGCGCAGCCCCGTCTCATAAAAGGCGAGGTGAGGTGACACGAGGCGGGTCTCTTTTTCCCACTCGCTCCCGAGAACAGGATGCACCCTACCTCAGGAGCTGGAAGCATCAGCCACATTTTATTTGTTATCCCGCTCGCCATCCCCAGAGCGAATGGTCCTGCTTGGGGTTTTTATGTGCTATAATGCACGGGCAGCATAGAGCTATGCTAAGTGGTGGATGGTGCAAGTCCAGTGTAGTACTTAGGGGTGGGCGGAATTTGCGAAATGCACTTTCGTAAATTATCGCGAACATGTAAAAAATTATTGCAAACACGCGGAAATATCGTGAAGATGCGGAAGTTTTTTTCCCGCATGTTCGCGAGATTTTCTGCATGGTTGCGGCTCGCCAACTTACCCATGCGGTTGCTCGCGGGCGTGGCCATCTTGTTTTCAGTTGTCTCGCGGTGCATGATCGCGAGAAGAAAGACGTGATCGCGCGACGCATGACGTCACTGCGGGCGCGAACTGTCGCGAGACAGCGCAAATCGCATAAAACAATACAACATCTCATGGAGAACGCGACCAGATCAAGAAAACTTGTCGGCGAACACAGGGATTCAGGTAAGGCGATCGCGCGCGCGCGAGAATGTATTATTTTACAGCGCGAGCAAGAACCAAATTATCGCAAAGCTGCGGAATGTGGAAATTTTGACATTTTCGCTCTTTCCGCGGAACGCGAAAATGACAAATGATCGCAATTTCCGCAAACAGAACGAAATTTTAGCCCAGGCCTAGTAGTACTGTGAAGATTGTACTGACATCGGGGTCAGTATTATAGAAGAGCCCCGGGGGCGCATCGGCCTATTGCGCTCGCTTTGCGTGCCCCCAGAACACTTTAGTATTACAGAAGGGGTATCGGACTCCTGTACGTCCCCTTCTGTGATACTGAAAGCACTGGCGCACATCCAGAGCCAGCGCTTCCTCAAGAGGACGTCCCCTCATTCTTCTCATTCTTGTTTTTCGACCTTTAACCCAAAAGAAATAACTTGTTTGCTTTGTTTGTGACTGGACAATGACAGGGGTAAGTCAAGTGGGGGGAGTCAGCTAACCAGGGAGCATTGGTGATAACTGGCCATATGAAACAGCCATGCATTCACCTGGGGAGGTAGAATGACAGTCCTTTGATAAGTGGTGCAAGATTTCAATTACACCACCATTAAGTACTCAAATAGTGCAAAGGAGAGTAGGGGGAGAATGTAGGAAATTATTTTTGTTTACAGTTATTTAGCAACAAGGGAACCCTTGGAAATCAGTTAGCAGAGGCGCGCCTAAAGGAAGTCGAATGAGTATGCGCGCCTGTCTCTGTGTACATGCAAACGTTGTATTAGCACCAACTCAGGAGTGAAATTCTGATGTCTTTGTAAAAGACACGAGCCGCGCTGCACAAGTCAAAAGCTGATACTATGCAAAATGTAAAAAGCCATTAATCTTGTGTCAGCAGAAATAACCTTTTATTGGACTAACGTTTCACTTCGCAGGTAGCTCTCTAATGTTAAATTGATTTGTGAGGAATTTGCTACCATTGCAGACATTGATGTCAGTGCTCAGAGCTACCAGGCCCGGGCTTTGATGACCGGCCTGTTTCATGTTTACTCTCGGGGACGGTGTAAGGGGAAGAAGGTGCATGACTCGATTGTTGCTACTTTTTTAAATATGCTTAATGCATTTTTGTATGTATAACAAATCCACATATCGTGTACAAAGACATTACTCCTGACCAGAGAAGGGAAGTCAGTTACATTTTTTGCCATGTTTGCTCACATCCACTCCCAATATAGCATGAGTAGGCTCTCTATTCCTCCGATAAAAACTCCGCTGACCATAGAGGAGCAAGCGTACCCAACTGAGGTAACAGTAAGCACCACACGAGTTGGCATATGCAGAGGGAGAAATAAAGAAAATTGTAGGCGCAAGGTCAACCGCAACTAACACAAGAATGCAACAGCAGAAAGAAGGAATCAACAACCTGAATCTTGTGTGTGTATCTCCAGCCCTTCTGCCCCTCCCCTGCGTCTCCTAGAGTCCCATTAGGTTCTCGATCCCGGCTGGTGGTACTTATATCACAACTTGTTTATACCTGTTCAATGAAGTTCTATGAGCTTGCAAAGCCTTTAATGGGTTCAAAGTAGTTCAAATTGTGCTAGTCTAGTCTGAGCTCTCTGACTCAGCAGTGTGCAATTCTGACAGGTCACTTCCTTCTCAGGCACTATTGGTGGGAGTGTGAGAGTGCCTCCTCTTTTAGCACGTCTCCTACTATCAACAGACAGATGCAAACACTGCGCTTGGAACTAGGTGCAAACACACTTCACTCACCATCCCATGGACCGTATTCAGCCCTCCCTCTTCTGATAAGGTACCTGAGATAATTCTTCAGAATGTCTAACGGTTCGAGTTTAACCCCTTGGGTGGCTGCCGAGTGCTCGTGAGGCAGTATCATATGAAACCCGGTAAAGTAGAGTGCCAGGAGGCAGACATAATAAGGATTCAACCATTCAGAATATTATTCACATCACTTGCAATGGCTGTTAGCTCCCTCCTGGCTGGCTCTCTGTGCAAACAGGCATTAGGGAAGAGGGGGCAGCACAGACCACTGACACAAGGATTGTGGGAAAAAGGCAGCGTAACAGATGCACAATACAAAATAACCTGGGCCTTTTTCGTGCAAAACTATAACCTCACTATAAATCTTTAATTACCTAGGATAAACTACCCCCACCCCTAAATGAATTCTACCCCATAACAACTTAAAACCTCAATAAAATACTTGCATCAAAGCTGATCCACTGTAAGGGGGACCTCCAACATCTCTTCATTTCCCTACCTCAAGTACTCTTTGAACCTCATTTAACTCCCAACCTAACCTTGAACTTTAAATGTCATCTAGGAGTAAACTTCATACCCCTTCCCATTCAGCCTAAACTGCCACTGAAAAACAATAACTTTCTGTAAATCATGGCAAATTCTCAGCCAACCGCTAGTGACCCTGAATCAAGTGACAACATGAACACATAACTTCCCCTGCATACCTGGACCAAAAAAACGAACCAGTACCCAAATAAGAAATTAAAAATAGTTTGGACCCCCCAAAAGACATAAATTAGGGATGGGAAGAAGGGGGCAAAAATGCTCCTGCCTAGTACATGCCACTGTGCTACCAGAAAGAATGCAGATTTATATGTTGGGCTACAAGAGCAAGGCTGGGCGGAGTGGCACTATGCAGAATTCCATGGAGTTGCCTAAAAACTCAGTGGAATTCTGCTCCGCTCAGCCCTTTGCATGCAGAACTGGAGGGTTCCTGACCCCCAGACTGCCACCTGATTTACTGGCTTACCTCTGTCGTAGCGGTGATCTATAGTGTTTTTTCTTCTGTTCTTCCTGACTCCTGGGCCTTAATTAATGAAACCGCTTCCCTGCAGGACTTGCAAGGACTGTGCATGCACGTTTAGGGAGAGTGGAGACCTTAACCCGGTCTCCACTCTCCATGCACGCACATGTACAGTCCTCGCGAGGCCTGCAGTGAAGAGGTTTCATTATTATAGCCCAGGATGAGAAAAAGAATCCTGCACCGCCGAGGACAAGGAGACAGCCCGGGCACAGAGAACGCCACACCGAGATCCAGGTAAGGAAGACTCGAGCAGGAGCAGGGCTTGGTTGCTTGGGATATGGGCAAACTCTGCCACGTGGTGGAATCAGAGTATTTTTGCCAAACTCCACATGCCCAGCAGAGCACGGAGTTGGAAAAACTCTGCAAACTCCACTGGCAGAGCGGGGTTCGCCATCCACCCATATACAAGAGTAGCCCAAAGAGAGCCCAAAACCTTTGTACAGCCCCTGGACTGCACTACTTCCCCAAAACCCCCGGGGGCAGACCTCCCTGTGGTCAGCTGACCCCCAAGTCCCCACTGAGGAAGAGGGGCAGCACAGACCACTGACAAGAGGGTTGCTTGATTGAAATAGGTGAACATTACAATATAACCTGGGCCTTTGCCTTAAAAAGCTATAACCTCACTATACATCTTTAATCACATAGGATAAACTGCCCTCACCCCTACATTAACCACGCCTCATAACAACCTAAAACCTCAGTAACATACTTGCATCAGAAACTGATCAGCTTTAACATCAATCAATCAATCAATCAAACACTTGTATAGCGCGCTACTCACCCGGAAGGGTCTCAAGGCGCTTGGGGGAGGGGTCTGCTACTGCTCGAACAGCCAGGTCTTGAGTTGTCTCCTGAAGGCGAGGTGGTCTTGGGTCAGCCGAAGGTGGATGGGGAGGGAGTTCCATGTCTTGGCCGCCAGGTAGGAGAAGGATCTTCCTCCGGCGGTGGCCCTTCGGATGCGTGGTACGGCGGCGAGGGCGAGGCTAGCAGACCGTAGCTGGCGGGTGGGCGTGTGGAAGGTCAGGCGGTCGTTGAGGTACTTTGGGCCCAGGTCGTGAAGAGACTTGTGTGCGTGGGTGAGGAGCCTGAAGGTGATCTTCTTGTTGACGGGGAGCCCTTGTTGACATCCCTACCCTTTTCCACCTCAATTAGCCTTTAAACTTCATTCAACTTTCTACCTAACCTTGTCCTTCATATGTCATCCAGGCATAAACTTCCTAACTGTTCCCTTTCAGCCTGAACTGCCGCTGGCAAACAATAAACGTCTGTAAATCATGGCAACTTTTCAGCCAACCGCCACCCAGAGAAAGAGGGGGACTCCAATCATTGGAGGGAATACAGAAATTCTCCCCCCCCCCCCTCATTCTCTTCCCAACCTACCCCTAGCCCCAAAGGTACTCTAAGGGAAATGTCCCCGGTCACTTGATACCCAATGCTGTGGCCAGGACCAACTTCACCTGGAGCAGGTAAAGCTCCATTCCTATAAATACCAAAATCACAGCGCCCCTCCCCACTCCCCCCCCACCCCCGGAAAAATTAAATATCCTCAGAATGAAGATCAGAATGATCTACCCTGCCAACCCCACTGTCACTGCAGAAAGTTTGCATCTCTTTATTTATTTTCTTACTGGCCTTATCTATGGCAGACGGTTTGATCGCTCCGTGCCATACCCTCCGGAGAATAAATTCTGTCCACATAATGTGACAACCCGCCCATAGCCTGTGATTCACTTGTAGATCCTCTTTCATATCTTTGATAAGCGCCAAGCCTTTCTGAACCACCAGGCCATTTTCCTCAAAATGAGGAAGGAGTACATTCGGGCATTTCCTGCTTATTAACCACCTATTCAGACATGTAATGAGGTCTCTCCATCACATACCCCACTCCCCTCCAAAGAGCTGCCTGCTCTTATTAAATGAAAAGAAAACTTTTCTTTTTTTTGGACATTGTGGTCTGCTGACCCTAGCAGGCCACCATCCCCATGATTTTGGCAATTAATATTAATGAGGTAGGTCAATTTGCGACCCACTAAGAATCGCTAAATTAAACTCTTGGAGTTTCATACATTAGGAATAGCGGTTACCTAATTGTGAATCATAGAAAATAGCAGTTAGGCAATCTCTATTCCTAATGTTGATACACGTGGCCAAAACCCCTAACTCATAATGATGCCCTAACTAAACAGAAAGCCCATGAAGCTCCTGCCTAGGTACCAGCCACCATGCTACCACAACAAAATGGTGGCTGGCACCCAAAATGGCAGGCCGGTATATACAAAAAGTAGCCCAAAACCCTTGTAAAGTTCCTGGGCTACACCGCTTTCTGAAAAACCTTAAGGGCAGACCTCCCTGTGGTCTGCTGCCCCCCAGCCTCCCCCCGCCCCCCCCCCCCCCCAGAACACAGTCTTAGGCACAGAAGGGAAATGTTTTTTAAACAATGTATTTTCAGCTTTCGGTTTTGGTGAGCATGCTTAATCCATTAGACTAAACCAACTGAGTGGCACCTTCTAGACTAGTACTGGACAGCCTTAACTCATCATTAACACCCCTGCCAAGTGTCACACATCAAGCATTAGATTAACGCATTCTGTGATTATTCCCCTCATTACTGCAAGGTCCCAGAATGCTCACGCAAATCAGTGAACTCTGCTGATAGCATGTATTTTTTTTCAATTCGCCGGTCCGATTGCAGATTGTAGGTTTGTGCAGCACCCTGGGACCAGGTCCTCCTGCTACCTTTCAGCAGCCAATGGGGCGTGTTATTTTAGCCACGGCATGGCCCATCTTTCGAGTCCGCTCCTGAGATTCTATTTGCATGCCAGGAGGCTTGGCTTCCTCCCTGCACTCTTATCGGTGCCATCTTCTTCAATCTGGATGTCTGACTCCGAAGCCTTATGTGTAGTGCTACTCATCACACTGAAAGGCCCAATAAACCTGCCACCACTCAGGGAAGGAAGAGAGACTCCCAGACTTGGTCCTGGGACCCTAGCCAGTGGCAAAGAGTGATGTGTGCAGCAGGCATGTCCGCGCTCAATCATTTAGCAGTCGTCAGAGCTACGGATTTCCCGCTCTCTTCAGTGCCTCTTGATATATAGGATCCCTGAGGCGCTGCAATGAATCTTCGCTGTGCAGGTAAGGTCAGCAGCGGCCCTGACAATTGACGGACGGGTAAGCTGGCCTCTAGGCACGGGTGTCCGAGAAGTGTGAACTTGACGTTTTCTTGGCAACTGCTGCAGTTATTGCTCTATTTTAAATGTATGTTCTTTCAACTAAGGTGCATCAAGGGCGTTTGAATCAAGTGTTTATACACCAATTTTCACTTTAAGTTTTAAGTAGGAGCTTTAAGATGTACAAACAGCACTTCCCAGAGGCGTAGGCCCTCAGTGGCGGGCGTCCGTGTGGAAGAAGACATTATTTAATCAGTCTCTGCAGCAAACATTTTCTGCAGTCAAGCCACAGAAGCAATTTTCCATAGATACATCTCACTGGGGTGTGATATTTCACAGATTCCTCTTTGATAAAAAGAGATACACGTGACACTCATTTGCAGGCGGATCCCTAGGAGCGACCTGTTTTCCTCTTGATTTAAGCCTAGATAAAAGCGCTATACGGGAGCCCTCAAAAGAGGCACTTTGGGGCATATTTACAAGGTGGCGATGGAAAATTATCGCCGCTTTTGCGGCCGTTTTCGGCCGAAAAGCGGAGATAATTTTATCGCCTAATTAGCAAGGTCACGCTAACGCGTGAAACCTTGCATTAGCGCACCTATTCTTAACGCCCAGCTTTGCATCCCTAATGAGATGCAAAGTGGGCGTTCCTGACCTGACATGACAGGAGAAATGTCTTAGCGACATTTCTCCTATCATCAAGCCCCACGCTACGAAGCATAGCGGCAGGAAAAATAGCGATAACCCCTGTTATCGCTACTTTCCTTACTCCTGCTTCAGGACTGACTTAGCCATGATATCCTATCGAAGGTGGATATCATGGCTAAGTTTGTGAGTCCCTATCAACAAGCTAACGCCACATTTCGTGAGATTATCGCTGGGTTTCCAGCGATAATCTCATGTTAGGCAGTTAGCGCTAAGATTTTTATCGCTTTTGAGATAAGCGTTGCTAATAGCATCTATCTCAGCGATAAAAATCCATGCTAGCCGGCGATAATTATCCTAGCGCTAAGTGCGCTTAGCGATAATTATCGCCGGTTGTTGCTGATATGCCCCTTAATTTCTACCCGTATCGCCAGGAAGAGGTGCTGTTCCTGCAGAGGAGAGATCCTGAGAAAATCTTCTGATCTCCTACATGGATCCCCGGTCATGGCAGTCACTAACTCCTTACAGTGCAGTGCATAATTTGCATGTCTTGCAACTGAGGCATAAGCACTTTATAAGCACTGCAGCCATTTCTAGATCCTTGCATTACACAAAAGGGGTTCAATTTGTCAATGTATTTCACAACATGGCCATAACTGCCTTCGTATACTCATGGTAAGGTGTCACGCATAAGCATTGAAATGTCAGATATTAGCACACTATAAATATGTCGATGTCACGCAGAAGTAATCTGAAAACTTGCCAGCTATGCATTAAAAATATGAGCGTGTGATGTTTTTTTGGGGGGGGGGCATGGCCCTGCTTGCCCCATATCCCCCAGTCCCCCCCCCCACCCCCACCCCATGCACACCCAAAGGCTATGACCCTGGACTGCAGGCAGGGCGGTGCCGAACAAGCCAAAGAAAGTACTGCCCGTCCAATTAGACAGCCACTGATCACGCCAATTGGCGAGGCACATCAGCCCGTTCGCAGGAGCGTAGCTTCAGCGGGGGCTGTATGGAGTGGAACACACCCCCATAATAATTTTATAGGTGGGTTTTAGTCTGAAAATGACAGTCGGATCAGTCAAGAAAATATGTGCCAATGAAATTATGCAAGAACATAATTCACTTAAACTATTAAAGTGTACTTCTGTAACACGCAGAAATGTTTCACTTTGGTACTTAAGATTATATTACTGCATTGAGAGGCATTTCTTCAAGTGATAACTTTAAAACATATATTTAGAAAATATCAAGTCTCCCACCCCCCTTGCAATAGTGTCAGATGTGAAATCACAGGCAAGTCAGATGTCATGTGTAATATGTGGCCTAGATTCTTATTATAAATGGAGCAAAATTATAGCCATTTAAGTCAAACGTAAGGTTTTTTTGCACACACTTCCTGAGAACACACTTTTCAAAGTATTTTGCATAAAGGATCACGAAGAAAAAGGAGGCTTGGTGTAATAATATATTTGCCTAAGATCACACAATTTGTTCAAGCAGAAAAGCTGGGATTCATACTAGATTTTCTGGTTTCCCATTGTGCAATCCAGCTGCTCAGTAAGAATCTCTTTCTCCCATTTTACATAAAAGGTAACTGCTTTGCTGTTAGTACTTTCCACACGAGGTTAGAACATGGGGATAGGCTAATGCCACATTAAACGTCATCAAGTTTTGGGCTTGAGTGCCCAAGAGGACCTCGAGATAAGCCAGGCATTTGGTTTGAGTTGCAATCTGTCGCTTACCTAAGGCTGTAACTGGGATGTTAGAGTTACCAGGAGGCAGATCTTTTTCTTACCTAGGCCCAAAATATTGGAACCAACTTCCGTTGGCATTGAGAGCAACACCTAGATTTGAACTTTAAAAAAAAAAGTTAAAAACGTTTTTGTTTTGAGCCCTCTCTTGTCCCTCTGCTGGTTTGTTTTTTTCTGTGTCAAAGTTGTTAGTCTACTAGGCAGCCCCGAGATGCCCCTGGGTGATTTGAGCACTTTATAAACATTATTATTATTATTATTATTATTATTATTAAAACTTATAAAGCGCACAGCTACCCTGGGGCATCCCGGCGCTATGAACAGTGCATCAACCGTGGGACCATGGAATAAAGATAGCGACTCACAGGGGAAACAGATGTGTTTTCAAGCCTCTGCGAAAACGCAGGGTACAGGTCTCAGCTCGGAGTTTTAATGGGAGGGAGTTCCAGAGCATTGCTGTATGCACAGAGAATCGCCTCCCTCCCGTGCGTGATCTTTTTACTCTCGGGACCTGGAGCAGACACCTCTGGTCAGACCTCAGTGCTCTATTCGCTTTATAGGGTACTACCAGGCTCCCTAAAAGAGGAGGCCCGCCGCCCTGGAATGTTTTATGGGCGATGGACAGTGCCTTGAACTGTACTCTCTCCCGCACCGGTAACCAGTGCAGTGCCTTGAGAGCGGGTCTGGCGGATTCTGTTCGGGGGATACCCATAAGGAGTCTAGCTGCCGCGTTTTGCACCTGCTGAAGCTTGTTAAAAGTCGATTCAGGGGCGCCCAGAAACAGACTGTTGCTGTAATCAAGGCGAGATGTTATCAAACCCTGAATCAACAACTTCCTTGATGGAAAAGGAAGAAGCGGAAGAATTTTCCGCGCAGCCCGCAGCAGGGCAAAACAGACTCCCGCAGTTCTTTTGGCGTGAGTTCTGAGGGAAAGATCTTGCTCCAGCCAGACTCCTAAGCTCTTGATCTCCTCTTTCATGGTTGGAAAGTCACCCATACAGCTTGGCCAACATGAAGGTGACAGTGGTGGCACTTTGTTTCCAAGCAGCATGATCTCTGTTTTAGAGCCGTTCAGCTTCAGGGCTGAACTGCTCATCCAGGTGTGGACGTCCGCCAGACATGCGTACAACAAGTCGGGGTTCTCCACCAGTTGAGGAAGGGCGACCACAAGCTGAGTATCATCAGCATAGCTGATGATTTTGATGTTATAAGGGGTCACCACATCCTCCAGGGGGGCCATATAGACATTGAATAATGTCGGGCTCAAGGACGAGCCCTGCGGCACCCCCCACTGGAGAGAAATAGATGGAGACTTGTTGCTTCCTTCCCAGACCTGATAGGAACGGTCTTCCAGAAATGAGCAGAGCCATTTCAGGGCGACACCTGCCACACCCACCTTTGACAGCCGTTGGGTCAACACCTGGTGGTCAACGGTGTCGAATGCCGCACTCAGATCCAGGAGGATCACTGCCACTGATCCTCCCGAATCTAAGATGCGCCTCGATTCCTCAACGACCGCCAGGAGGGCCGTGTCGGTGCCATGGCCGGGACGGAAGCCGGTCTGCGAGTCTCGGAGCAGACCATTTGACTCAAGAAAGTTGGACAGTCGATGGTTAGCAAGTTTCTCAGCAATTTTGCTGAGACCTGGCAACAGAGAAATGGGCCTAAAATTGGCCAGCTCAGCTGCGTCAAGGTTAGATTTTTTTAGAAGAGCCTTGACCACGGCTTTTTTCCAGGTGGGTGGCACCAGACCACGAGAGAAGGAGGCGTTGATCAAGTTCGTAATGGGCCCAACCACAGCGAATGCCGCTTGTTTTAGGATTTTGAAAGGGACAGGGTCCATAGGGGAACCGCTTTTTATGGAAACTATAGCTTTTAATGTTTCACTTTCTGAAACTGGGCCGAACATGTCAAGGGAGAAAGGACACTCTTTTATCCCCACAGGGAGGGGTTCTTCTTGAATCCCATGAAATATAGCAACCTGGGGTAAAGAGTCTAGTATTTTTACTATTTTAGTGTGGAAAAAATTGGCCAACTCCTTACACCTCTCAGGGTCATGGGTGACTGCTGGCTCAGGAACTTTTAGCAGTTCTTGCACCACCTTAAAGGTCTCCCTGGAGGAGTTTGAGGCAAGCTGTATTCGCTCCTCAAAAAATTGTGCTTTTGCCAGGCGGAGGGCCGCTTTATAGGCTCTCATCGCTGTCCAGTAGTCCTTACGCCTGGCCGCATCAAATTTCTTCCTCCAGGCCCTTTCCAGTTTCTTACATCCTTTCTTAAGCAGGCGGAGCTCAGCCGTGAACCAGGGGGCGGAACCCACTCGTTTCTCCCTCTTCTGTAGGGTTTTCACCGGTATGAAACCATCAAGCGAGGCAGTCAACCATCGGTTGAGGTCAGCGTCTCCTTGAATCGGGTCTGCCTCAGCTACGGGTTGTGAATTTACCAGGGCCTGAGTCCAGTCACCGATCGGTAGTCTGGACCATATACGGTCCACCACCACCTCTTGAAATGTCGGTTTAGAGGGCAGATTGATTTGCCATTCCATCGACACTAAGGAGTGATCTGACCATGGGAGCGGAAGAGCTGGTCTGGCCCTCAGCCGAGGGATGTTCGAAAATACCGGATCCAGCAAATGGCCCTTCACGTGGGTGGCTCCTGTGTTGACTAACCGGAGCTCACAAGCAGATAGATCTCCTTTGAGGTCTGCCGCGATCATATCCGCAGTGTCCTCAAAGTGCAGGTTCAGGTCCCCTAGCACAATGAAGGAAGATGTGGATGTTGCCAAGAGGGTGACCGTTTCCATCACAGAGCTTACGAAGTTGCCGACCTTACCCGGGGGTCGGTAAATCAGCAGGCCAGCCAATGTAACCGTTGGTGATACCTGTATGGAAAAGTGGCAACTCTCACAATCTGCCACCAAGCCCCTCCAGACCCTGCAGTTAAGGTTATCACGATAGATAACGGCAAGTCCACCCCCTCGTCCCTCAGGTCTATCCAAATGACCGATAAGGTAACTTGGAGGGAGGGCAAGTACAATGTCCGCATCAGAACTAGAAGTAATCCACGTTTCCGACAGAAACAAGATGTCTAGTTCGTGCTCTTGAATAAGAATGTTAATTTCTACGGCATGACACGGAAGTGACCTGCAATTAAGCATGCCCCATAGTAAAGTACTTGTATCAGGAGGAGGATGAAGCAATGCGTCCAATCCTCGTGGGGGGAGTATCCGCGCACCCAAGTTGGTAACAGGGTACTTTTCCGGGGGATTAATGCGTAATGCAAGTAACTCATCTCGTGAATAGATGATACGCAATAGTGGAGAATTTGACATAGTACCATGCCCTAAGCCCGTCTGAGCCCGGACGAGCCCAGACGGGCAGGACTCTGGCTGGACTCCGGCGTGGGTCCGGCGACTCCGCTGCGCATCTCCGCTGCGCATCGTCATAGCGAGCTTTAAGTAGGGCGTGGAGTCCGGTCTGCGAAACTAGTGCGCTGGCCGAGTGTCACCACGAGGAGTCCCTGCCTCACCCAAGATGGCGGACGCCGTTCTAAAGTGTGTCCAGAGAGCTAAGTGAGTCCGCTCCCAACAGCGGTGCTTATTATCTTTTATGTGGGGGTAAGCGCTATATGTCAGGTCCGAAAACACAATTTGCACCGTAAATACGGAATAATATTAAAAAACGCTAAGCGCTGCCAGAAATACCACCTAAAGTTTTAAAAGCGCAAGAACACTGACAAGTGTCGTGTAAGCGCGTCAAAGTCCTCCTGGAGCGTGGTACGAGTGCCTTAGTTCAAGGCAGAGCGAACCTCGAAGCTCACCTTAAGTAGGGCGTGGAGTCCGGTCTGCGAAACTAGTGCGCTGGCCGAGTGTCACCACGAGGAGTCCCTGCCTCACCCAAGATGGCGGACGCCGTTCTAAAGTGTGTCCAGAGAGCTAAGTGAGTCCGCTCCCAACAGCGGTGCTTATTATCTTTTATGTGGGGGTAAGCGCTATATGTCAGGTCCGAAAACATAATAACATAACATAACATAACATAACATAACATAACCTACAAAGATGTGTGTCGTGCGCAGGCAGGTCACAGGGCACAACTCCGATTGGGCCCCTGCCAGTCGCTCACTTCACATCAGTATGCCAACTACAAGGTTTTACATGGGTTGAATCCTTCCAGGTCTCACATGCAGCAGTAATTCAAAACTATCTTTGAAATGTGTCCCTCTTGAGTCCTAAATTCATGTCCTTCACAGGCAAACTCAATGCTTGAGTTCACAACAACTACTGTGGTTAAGAGGGTGCAGTCCCTGTTTGCATTTCATTTTAACTTCATCTAGCATTCCCTAAGAGAATTAGTTGTACCCCATATGTTGTGTTTCTGTAGGTATTTCATGCAACATACGTCCCTTTACAGGAACCGTGTCACATCTAAGTATCTGGGTGTGTTCTGGTTATCAGTGAGTGTTCGTGACAGGGCACAAGTGAGAGCTGAAGTGAGAGTCTAAAGGTAGTGTGAATTTCTTACAGTCCCTGTCAGTGAGTCATGATGGTGTTCATACTTCATGCACAGGCAAACCTTGGCCTCTCTTCAGAGCGCACAGAATGGTGGTCATATATGTGTCTACTTTAATTGTGATGTTATGGCAAAGTGTGTGAAGGAGGTACATAACTCAGAATATTGATAGCCCCAAAGGGAAATAAAATAGAGTGCTAAAATCTGAGTTGATGGGTTGTGCCTCTGGGGGGATGCTGAAATGAGGAGATGACTAGAGGTATGTGTCGAAGACAAGAGTGACAAGATGATTTAAAGCGGTAAATGGTGATATGTGAGATGTTCAGATGATTTCAGTAATATGTGGGAAGGAAAAGGGAGTAAGTGCGTAGTAGATTGAGAGACAGCATACAGAAGTGGCGTGAAGTGAAACAGAAGGGATTAAGGCACTCTGAACAAGACCACCTCCTCCTCCACAGATCCTAGCAGTGTTTAATTCAGTCAAACATTTTCAGAACTGAAACGTTTTCAATTTTATTTAGAACAAAATGCTTCTTACTCATTTGCCCCAAACTGCTAAAAAGCATTGGCAAAGCCACTGGGTCTGGCATGATGTTTTGGTGTATGTCTGTTGTTGTGTTAGCATTCTGGATGCAATAGCATACAATTCAGAGAGAGGCACCCAATGCTAGCCAGGTGGCATGGTTTGTAAAGCACAGGATTTTAGTTTTCCACCCTCTTAATTACATAGACCATGCCTCTTGCCAATGTCCCTTTTAAAGTCTTCCCACTTTTTCTTATCCCTCTTCAAGCACTGGCCACCTGGGGTCATAACCAGAGAGATCTGATCAAAGCACAATGTTGTAGCTTCATCACCTTCTCAGGCATTATGTGTGTACTTGGACACTTGCAACAAAGAGCTTCAGGAATTGAAGTTGGCTCTTAAATTATGTGTTCCTGACTGCAGAATTGTTTTCCCTTTGTCTGTATCCACAAGTATATATGAAGAGCATCAGACATAGGATCTGCATTCCAGTTGTTTTATCTGGGGCTATCAGCTCTTAATGAAATCCAGCTTTGTTCACTTTCACCAGAGTCAAGTCAGATCTTCAAAGCCCTCAGCACTGCACCATCTACTGTCCTTCGGCTCTACCTGGACAGTGTGACAGTGAGTTGTAGCACCAGTGTTTTTCGGTGGCTCCACACCTACTCAGAGAATAGCAGCACAAGCAGGTATCCTTTACTGACAGGTCATTAGAATCCCAAAGATTAGTTCTAATAGCGCTTCATGTTGTGTCATTCTAAAGAGTTGTAAATAATAAATGCTTTTATAAATGGGGGCACTTGGTAGACACAATTGCTGGAGTCACATTTGCATGTGTGATCTTAGAACTGCAACTGACATGCTAACAACATGTTGTGCATCATTTTGAGATGGCTCACTGCTATTCTTTCTGCTATAGGCTTCTCATATAGCCACCAGTGGTCAAATCAGTGTCACATCAAAGTCATCATATTTGTCATTGTAGAAGCTTAAATTAATGGGGCATGTATGACTCCTACATGCACCTATTCCCAGTAGCTGTTCAATATCAGGATTCCTAATGCTTTTTAGTAAAGCGCTCCCCCACCAAATAGATTTCTTGCTG
Organism: Triturus cristatus; assembly: GCF_964204655.1. Lineage (NCBI taxonomy): Eukaryota > Metazoa > Chordata > Amphibia > Caudata > Salamandridae > Triturus > Triturus cristatus. The sequence continues at coordinate 501,978,456 of NC_140592.1, read as the reverse complement.
TCCAGCTGGTAGATGTACATGTCCTTTAAAGTCACTAACACTTTTCTACAGCTCAGCATGTGCACAAGTGAACCAACCCCAAATACAGCAACATCAAGGTCATTTACACAGATCCATTCACATATACATCTGTCTGGGCACAAGGATACACTCACACACAAAACCCATACACATGTATTCCCATCCATACGCACACTTTAGGCATACATATATGCCACATACATAAGTGACCTTTAATCCACCAATACACAAACTAACCATCAAACATCCTTGCAGAAATACCCATCAATCCACAGATATTTTGTTTTCACATGGACTCTCTAATCACATTGTCCATTCATCAATGCATCCATCTTTACATGCAAATTCAGCATTGATCAAAACATATATTCAGCTTCCCACTCCTTCAGCTGTCCACCAGCTGACACCAGCATCCACTTCTCCGTCCATTTACTCATGTATCAGTGCAGTTATTCACCCCTTCTGAAATAACATAACATTACATGGCATATGTATTTGTAAGAGAACGTTCACCCACTGGGGCATCTTGGTGCTGAAATTACAGATGTTTATACACAACCATCCATACTTAACCATTTTAAATGCTCAACAACCCATGCAATTACCAATCCACACAACTATACCAAAACATAGGAATCAAATAGGCAAGGGTGTTTGCTGAAGACTGGGCCTGTTATTTGAGAGAGGATGCTTCACTGATACTTCCTGAGTTTTGCCTCTTCTATGACACAAGCTTGTACTGCTGCTGTGGTGTCAGGGAGAGAAGCTTGCACTATTATTACCATGATGTACGTGTTCCCTGAAGTAGGAAAGCCTGTACTTTTGCCATGCTCTGCTTTTTTCTAAAATAATGTAAGCTTACACTGTTGATGACCTGATGTACCTATTTGTGTGAGAATGGGAAGCTTGTCAACTGAATCACATGTTGTTCTGTGACAGAGGAAAATTTGCACCACTAATGTCCGGCTGTGCCTGTTCTGTGAGTGACACTTGTACTGCAGATAGTGTGCTGTATATATTCCGTGAGGGAGGCAAGCTTGTACTCATGTTTCAGAACCCTTAATCACACACTCTGTTGTGTAAATGTCTGTTGATGTCATAGGGGTGCATATGGGTGTGGGTTCTGACCATGATTCCCCATATTCTCTGAAGACCTGCAGAAATTGGTAGCCACATTTCTCAGAGAAAGATATTCAACATTTCTGTGTATGCTGGCGTTAAGGAAGGGCCAGGAGATGGCGCGTAAATAGCAGTTTGTGTAAAACACTCCGGGGCAGATTTACAAGCAGTTTGTGCTGGGTTTGCAGCACAAAGGGGATACAAACTTGCACAAAATGTTTTTTTTGGATTTACTTTACAGCATGAAACATGTTTTGCACTAGAAAATTGCCTGAAAGTAACGCAAAGAAGTCCTTTGCACTGTTTTGCATTACTTTGCATCAAGGGGCATTCCATGGGTAGGTCATGAACATTCCCATGCAACCACCCAAGTTTAAAAAAAATAGTAGACTGGGTTTGAGGTAAAAAATTAAAGCCTCTTAGATGCTGGCATAAAAAAGAGAAATGCTTTTATTTCCAAAGCGGGAAACGTTTTAAGGTTGGTTGCAATATGGAGCAGAGGTGTGTGCATGGTACGAAGCAGCCTGATTATGCATCAAGCTACATTAACACATCACCCTACAATATCACAGATTAAAGACAGTTCTTGTCACCATCTTATGCACAATGCAGCTCAAAGCAAAACCAAAGGGGATAGTGGATGGAGTGTTGAACATTGCAAGCACTCACCCCCAGTCAACTGATCTGGGATTAATCCATCATCATTCTTTAGCTCACTCTGCCACCCCAGTTCAGACATAGCCATATGCAAATCAGTCTGACCCTGTGCCTCATGGGAACAGTCCAGCCCGAACTGCCAAGCCATGTCTTCCCTGGACCGGAAACAAGCATCCTGGGACCGGTTTCTGGCTAATCAGCCGTCATCAGCCAGGCTAGCTTGAATCCAGTGGCAAAGTGAGCAAATGAAAGCCTCTTAAAAGCTGGCATAATAAAGAGAAATGCTTTAATTTCCAAAGTGGGAAACGTTTTAAGGTTAGTTGCAATATGGAGCAGAGGTGTGTGCATGGTGCTAGGCAGCATGGTTATGCATCAAGCTACATTAAAACATCACCCTACAACATCACAGATTAAAGACAGTTCTTGTCACCATTTTATGCACAATGCAGCTCATAGGCATACAGTTTTCTAAGTGTTTGCTGCCTGTGTTACATGCAGTGCTTATTTTGTAAGATAATAAGAGCCAGGGCTCTCATCAGGAGGCCACCGCAGCTTGCACCACACTTTGTCCCTGCCATGCTGCCAAAGATGATGACAACACATCTACTAACCATCTAACTCCTACAAGGGTGACAGTTCTGGCCCCCAAACCTATAAGAACGGCTTGGGTGGCAGGTAATAGCCCTTTTTAATGTGTATTGAATTCATAATTGCCTGGTGTTGTGGACATCTCTAAATTAGCCAGACAGCGCCACCTAGTGGCAGCTGTCACAAGCGCCAGTGTTGACAAATACGTGCAGGTGCCAAGGACCAGAAACAACTGGCTCAAATTAAGCACTGGGTACATCCCTTACAGTTATACTGCCAAATGATATCCTAGTAGTCATCAACATCAATTAACTGAGGTTAAGGAGATTAAACCTAAGAATGAAGACTTAGAAGGGCGCTCACAAAGAAGTATCCTGTGGATAGGTGGTATTCCTGGATGTACTGCCATGGGTTTGCTGATCCCAAAGCAACTGTCACCGTTTTAAATAAGAACTATTCACCACATCATAAATGAAAAGAGATGACAATGCTTTTCCCTGAGCCCAAGGCCAGTGATATGGAGTAAAGTGTATGACTCATCAGCCTTGCTATCATACCTGATATACTTATGAACTTTGTTTTAAGCTCATCTTTGGCCTGCAAAAGGACTTTGATGCAGTCCATGAAAGATTCTAGCAATTTGTTTAATTGATGATTGAATATCTAAAGCTTGCTATATGTGGTGATTGATTTATGGTCATTGTAGATCAGGGATACGACATTGACATGTACAATAAACTGAATTGGATGGGATGTCTCCCTGGATTTGAACAGCTGTGATATTATGGGAAAAATGAATCTATTTCTGCTGTGGTCACCCCTAGTATTGTGGTAGCTAGATGTTATTTTCGTCTGGAGTTAACGTCACCGTACCCTCTGGGCACCCCAGACAGGGGATAGTTGTGGGGAAAAACACTGAGACGTTAGAGCTTGGTGTGGTGGGGAGAGGGCAGTTAGTGGATTATTGCCAGCAGTGTATAGATAAAAACAACATTACCACACCAAGATACCTCATCTTCAGTGGCACAGTCCTGATGGATCAACAGGATAAAGGTGTTAATGAAGGGAGAGCGTCCGGGGTCCCACTGTCCCTTAACATGTTGACATGGAACGTGAGGGGAATAATTAATCACCGCAAGGCGCATCAGGTAATGGCCTACATAAATAGACACAATGTACAGATTGTCTTCTTACAAGAAACACATCTCACTGGGGACTGCTCCTATAATCTTGTTTGGGGCTGGGAGGTCATTGGTACATCCCCTCCTACTCCACATACTCTACGGGCACTGCCATATTGATAAAGCCTAGTGTGAAATGTAGGCACCTTCAGACTATTTGAGATTTAGAGGGATGGTATCTATTTGTGTCTAAAGAAAATATCTTAAGCAAGTGAATGTACAAACTAATTGTGGGCACAAAACACAACAATGATAGCTCAATGGAATGATCAAACAATATCATGTACAGTAAAAAACAGGCCCAATACTGTGTATTTCATATCAAAAGTAGAAAAAGGTTTATTTAGTACAAATTGCTAGTGATATCTAAACATTAACACTTTCGATGTGTCGGACGCACCAGTGCTCATGTGCGTCAGAAGGCTCCCGGCCGCCCACGCACATGGCATAGGAAATCCCTCTGGTGAGGGCACCAGAGGGATTTTCTTTTTGTCAAAACACCCTCGGGAGCTGGGGAAGAGCTTCCCCAGCTCCCTATGGTGTTCTGGTCATTTCTCCAAAATGACGGTTGGCGCGCATTTCGCACTGACGCCATTTTGGAAAAACTGAAACTCAGTTTCAGTTTCACTGCCTCAGTGCTCAGGCGGCTATCTGGGCCCTTGGAGCACCGAGACAGATGGGAGGGGTATTATTGGCAAGAGAATAATCTCCCTTTTCCAATGGTAACCCTCCTTAGTGGATCCCTGCTTGGGGACCGCCTCTAGAGGGTGATCATAAAGCAGGGATCCACCCACTAGGCACCAGGGAGGGGGAGAGGCCCCTTTAGCAAGGGCTTTTGCTCCCCCATCATTTTGGGCACGACAGTCTTTTTGCCCCCTTGGGAGGCAGATGGGGAAAATAGCGCCAAATCTGTCCCCTCGGGGGGGGGGGGTAATGTAATGTAATACGTTCTTGTTGAGCGCAACTGCCACCCCAAGGGTATCCTGGCGCTAGGACCTTCATAGTTCATCAGATCTAACACATTACATTGCTCTTGGAAAGAGGTGGGAGAAAAGATTTTGGAGCGGCAAAGGTCCTAGCCCGTGCACAGCCCTGAAAACAAGGCACGAGGCCTTAAAGAGGATCCGCTGCTGAACAGGCAGCCAATGGAGATCGAATAGTGCCGCCGAAGACGACGCAGAGCATGAACGAGGGGGTGGGGCAGAGAGCACACTAGGCAAAAGGGATTCTTTTTCTATATAAACCTGTAGGGGTGGTGGCAATAGCCCCCAATTTGCCCTCCTGGAGGTGTGGGGGGGGGGGCAGGAAGCACACTAGGCACCAGGGATTTTATTTAGCTTTTTACGACAGTAGGGGTGGGGGCTTCCCAAAATGGGCATGCAAAGCCCACCCCCCAAATTCCAGTCTTTCTGCCCCCCCCCCCCGGGAGGCAGATGGGGGCAATAGCCCCCATCTGCCCCCGGGGAGGGAGGCAAAAGCACACTAGGCACCAGGGATGTTTTTTTGGTTTTTACACCAGTAGAGTGGGGGCTGCCAAAATGGGCATGCCAATGCCCACAACCCCCCAAATTCGAATCTGTCTGCCCTCCCCGGGAGAGCAGAAAGCACGCTAGGCACCAGGGATGCTTTTCCTATTTATGCCGGTAGGGGAGGGGGCTGCCCAAAATGGGCATTTCAATTCCCCCCCCCCCCCAAATTCCACAGTCTTTCTGCCCCATCCCTGGGAGGCAGATGGGGGAAATGACCACTGATCTGCCCCCGGGGGGGGGGCAGAAACAACACTAGGCACCAGGGATTATGTTGTTTTGTTTATACGTAGGGGTGGAGGCAGCCCAGAATGGGCATGCTAATGACCCCACACCCAAAAAAGTATTTCTGCCCCCCCCGAAGGCAGATCAGGGCAATAGCCCCTTATCTGCCCCTCCAGGGGAGCAGAAAGCGCACTAATAGCCAGGGATATGTTTCTGGACATGTCAGGAAAGAGCCCCATAGGAACGGGTCACTCTATTTTATTAGGCACACATTTTGGCTGCTTCGGTATTATTTTAAGTCCCATCTACGTCCAAGCGGGAGCCTGAAAATCATTAGAAACCAAGGAGAATTTGTTTGTGTGTGAACTGGAATTTGGCTGATGGTCTGCGTGTACTGACCTTTGGCTGGCATTTTGCTGGTGGTGTGTGTGGGCTTTCACTTGGCTAATGGTGTGTGTGGACTCGTGCTTGATGACTGTGTGTAGATTGGTACTTGCCTGGTGGTGTGTGTGGAGTGACACTTGGCTGACAGTGTGCATGGATGTCTCTTGGCTGGCAGAGTGTGTGGATGGCACTTGGCTGGCGGTGTGCATTGATGGTGCTTGACTGGCAGTGTGTGTGGATGGTGGTGTATGTGTACTGGCTCTTGGCTGGTGGTGTGGCTTACATGGATCCCCCAGGGTTTTCTTACCTAGAAGCCACTGCAAACCTCTAATTTACTTACAAAGTCACATTTACCTCATATTTCTGTGTGGGTAAGTTGTAGGATCACCACGTAGGCACAAATTTCCTACCACCCAGCATTCCTCTTGGTCTGCTGAGAAAAATGATACCTCACATGTGTAGTTGCCGAAAGTAGCGTCAGCTTAAAACATGAAAATAAACTGCCCTTTTGGACCTGCCTTGGGCCCCCTCAATCTCTACACATTTTTGGCCCTTTCATGCCATAGGCCCTTGGCCCATCCATACAAGTAATGTATCATTTTTATCAGGAGACTGAGGGAAACGCTAAATGGCGTGACATTTGTGCTGTGCTGTGATTTCACAACTTTCACACACAGTTATTAGAGGAAAATGTGATGTTTTAGCTAAATGTGTGGTTTGCAGGGGATTCTGGGAAGGAAAATGTTGAGGGATCAACACAAGCTTACCTCCCTGGACTCCCACGGGTGTCTAGTTTTCAGAAATGTCTGGGTTTTTTAGGTTCCCCTAGATGTCTGCAAGCCTGGGACCAAAAACACAGGTGTCCACTTATCTATCACAAAACGACCTGGTTTTTCAAGGGTGTCTCCTGCGTTTTTGGTCCCGGGCTCAGCGGCCATCTAGGGAGACCTACCAAACCCAGATGTTGCTGAAAACTAGACATATAAAGGAGTCCCGGGCAGTGTAGCTTTCTTGGATCTCCCAACATTTTCCTACCCAGCATCCCCAGTAAACCTCAAATTTAGCACCCAAAAAATCACGTTTTCCTCACTTTTCTGTGTGGTAAAGTTGTAGGATCACTGGACCGCAACAAATTTCCTACCACCCAGCTTTCCCCCCAGTTTCCTGATAAAAATGGTACCTCACTCGTGTGGGTAGGCCTAGTGCCCGCAGAAGGAAAAACCGCAAAATGTACTGTGAAGACATCAAACTTACCTGTCACAAAACTACCTGGTTTTGCAAGGGAGGTCACCGGGGATTTCGGCCCCTGCTCGGTGGGCATCTAGGGAAACCTACCAAACCCACAAATTTCTGAAAACTAGACACCCGGGGAGTCCAGGGAGGTATGGCTCACGTAGACCCCCCAACATTTTCCTACCCAATATCCCTTGCAAACCTTAAATTAACCTGGAAATAATAAAACATATCTCCAATTTCTTTTAAAAAACTTTATTTATTGATTTTCCAAACAAAGACAAAAAAAAAGAAAAACATATAATGATACAAAGATAAAGAAGATGGGAAGGGGTAGTGCGATTACTACGAGAGATGGCGGGGACTGTCTTGCAATGTACGCCTACAATTTGTTTACTATGTTTTGTACCACAGCTGAAGGGAACGTTGGGAAAGTTTGTGCGCATTGCACTTTTGCTGACCAAGCGCCGTGTGGCACTACATTGGGAAAGTGCTATAGCCCAAATCTTGGATCAAAGACATGGTGTATTGTAATGAGAAACTTGCATTGTACGCAGAAGAACTGCCCATGACATCTAGACCAAGAGACATATGGGAACCGCTTAGGCAATACCTTCTTCTTCAAACTGCACCCACAGACTGAATAGTGAGATATTGCGGTAATAATCATTTCATTGGACTACCAAGGTGTGTAATGTTGGAGATAAGATGTCTGTCAGTACTGTATCATTCTATACTTGATTGATCACAGCATGGTTGTATGTGTTGTATTTGCTATACTGCTTTTTGATGCAGGGGCTAAGCATATTGTTTGAAAATATCAATAAACAGAATTAAAAAAAAGATAAAGAAGACATAATTGTGCCTCGTAGTCATAAGGATTCAGCGTCTTGTCATTTCCATTGTGAAAATCAATACCAACTAACAGAAAGAAAAACATACAAAACATTAATGGAGCATAAGTGATTTACCATAGACAGTCGTGCACATCGTAGCTCGTATAGTGGCACTTGCAATTCAGCGATTGTGGACGAATAGGATCCATAATGGAGTAAAGGTGTATCTACATATCGGCGCCTGTCTATCCAATGCAGACCCCCGTGTTACTACATATTTTACCCATGTCCACCCTGCGCTTCGTCTATGGGATGAATCTGCAGGTAGTCTTTGAGTGGTTGCCATATATCCTGTGGCCGGGAGGAACAGGCAATAGTGTAGCGTATTTATCACTTGTTGTGTTGCAATAAATAAGGACCCGCACCCAGTCTTTGATAGTAGGTGTTTGTGCTCTGCCCCAATAACCTGTCCAGCATCCATTTAGTAAGTGTTTCAGTGGTAGGAGGTAACCATAAGTTATCGGGTAGCGGTATATGAGGGGAATATAGAATATCATTCTGTAAGTATCGATACAGTTTGATCCATGCCCAACAAGTTGTGGACACCATCTGTATTTCAGTGGGGCAGTGTGGGAGCCCTTGCGGTAGAAGCGATGAGAGAGTATTTAGGTGTGTTTGGGATCATTCAGGTCTGAGATACTGAATGCGAGCGTCGGGATGATACCAAAAAAATTAGAAATGGACCTACGCTACTAGATAGTAAAGGTAGAGATCGGGAACACCGAAACCACCCCGTTACAGCATCGTGAGATTATCCCACCCGATTCTGGGTTGTTTACCCGTCCACACCAGTCGGATTAATATAGAGCGTAGGGTGGAAAAAAAAGCTGTTGTAAGTGCAATTGGAATATTTATAAAGAGATATAACAGGCATGAGAGTATAACAATTTTAATTATGGCTATACGACCGGCCATAGAAAGGGGGAGTTTAATCCAGCGGTCGACCTGTGATGTAAGGTGGTCAATAGCCGGCCCATAGTTGATGCGGACCACTTCATCCGAGCTGCAATGTAAATAAATTCCAAGGTACTTAGGGGGAGAGGTACACCAGCGCAAAGGGAATTTGACGTCCACCTAAGTGGTTGCAGGCATCAGTGGAAAAATCTCCGACTTTGACCAGTTTATGATCAAGCCTGAGTGTACGCCAAATCAGACTATCTCCCTTAATAATGGAGGGAGATTGTCTGCCGGATGTCAAACGAATAATAGTACATCATCCGCGTAGGAGGAGGCTATGAGCGGAACAGTGTGTAATTGCAAGCCTCTATGGAGGTGGCGCTCCTGCATATTACGGACACTGGGGTCCATGGCTATAATAAACAGTAGGGGTGATAATGGGCCCCCCTGTCGGGTGCCGCGTGACAGAGTGAATGGAGCCGTAAATATCCCGTTTACTGTAAGTCGAGCAACTTGACTGGAGTATAGTAGGCGAACCCAGTTCATAAAACCTATGGGAATGCCCAGTTTTTTAATTGCTGCATATAAAAAAAGACCATTCTAAGGAATCGAATGCCTTTTAGGCATCTAGCATCACAACAGCAGCTGAGAGTGCATGTTCAATTTGATTTATTACCATGAATACTGTATGCAGATTGATAGTCATGGGTCTACAGGGAACAAACGCTGTCTGGAAGGGGTATAAGATGGTAGCGAGCAGCTAAAAGTTTTGCGAGAATTTTGTAGTCAAAGTTTCTCCAATTTCGGTGTGGGAAAGCTGTGGGATCACTGGGCTGACACAAATTTCCTATCACCCAGCGTTCCATGAGGCCTCCCGATAAAAATGGTACCTCACTGGAGTGGTTGGACCAAGTACCCGCGACAGGCAGAGGCCCAAAACATATTGTTGAGACATCAAAATTACCTACTACAAAATGACCTAGTTTTGCAAGGGGGGTCACCTGGGATTTTGGCCCCGGGTTCGGCGGCCATCTAAGGAAACCTACCAAACTTACAAAATCCACAGCTAGGCACTTTCCAAAAAAAGGGTTTGTTTTCACTGTAAAAATGTGGAGTGTCCACGTTGCATTTTAGGCCTTTTCCTGTTGCGGGCACCAGGCCTACCCGCACAAGTGAGGTACCATTTTTATCAGGAGACTTAGGAGAACACAGAATTGTAGAGCAACTGTTATTAACTATTGACTTTCGATGCATTTATGCCTTCCAAATATAAGACAATGTGTAAAAAATAAGTCACTTGGAAAAATGTCCTATAATTCACATGCTAGTATGGGTACCCACAATTTCAGAGATGTGCAAATAGCCACTGTTTCTAAACTCTATGTTTTGTTCCAATTTAATAATACATAGGTGTCTTTGATACCTATTTTTTACTCTTCATATTTGACCAAATTAATTGCTTTATACCTGGTACACAATGAAAAACCATTGCAAGGCACTGCTCAGTTACTGGCTCTGGGTTCCTTGGGTTCTTGGTGAATCTACAAGTCCTATATATATCCCCACAACCAGAAGGGTACAGCGGATGTAACAGTATATTGCTTTAAAAAATCTGTCACACTTAGAATAAGTTACAGGTAAAGACGTTGGCAATTTTTCCTATTTTCACCTGTTAGTTTCCATAACAAAACCTTGAAGGATCTACACAAATGACCCCTTACTGGTTTTAGAATTTTGTCTACTTTTCAAAAATGTATATATTTCTGGGATCCATTTTTACTTTCACACCATTTCTACAATTACCTGGAAGGAGGTTGAAAGCACCAAAAGTAGCAACAATAGGCTAAGTCCCAGTAAAATGCCAAAACTGTGTCAAAAAAAGTTGGTTTTCGGACAAACGTCTGCCTGTCCCTGAAAGCTGGGGAAGATGGTGATCTCAGCATCACAAACCCTTTGGTGATACCATTTGCAGGTAAGAAAACAGACGCTGTCTTCTGCAGCACCTTTTCCCCATTTGAAAACAGTTAGCTGTATTTTGGCTAATTTCTGAGACCCCTCCAGGTGAATCCACAAACCCTGGGTATCTTTAGAATCCTCAGGATATTGGAAGAAAATGACTCATATTTGGTGTGTATACCTTATGTGGACAAAAACTTACAGGGGCCTAAGCGCAAACTACCCCAAATAGCCAAAAAAAAGGCTTAGCATGGGTGGGGGGGGGGGGGGCATAGCAGAGAAGGGGTTAACTGTAACATTTTGAAATGAAAATATAAAATCATATATGAGAGAAAACTACTGTGGGTTGAACAGAGAAATATATTCTTTGTGCCCATTTCTTCTATTAAACCTATTACTTACCAGTAATCTTTATTGTCCTTACACTAGTCCTCCTTGTCTCAGTAATTCGTTTTTGGAGCTGTCCCAACTCCAGACAGAGCCCATCACCCACTTTTTAAAAATGTTTATGAACGTTTTACATCAGAACAATTAAAAAGCCCTCCTACCTCTCAAACTTCTCAATTGTACTCAAGATGATATAATTGAGTCAAAGGTGTTCAAGCAAGCATTGGCAAAGTAAATAGGTCACGCCTATGTGAGAGCTATTGGCTTTGCGAAAGTCTTTAAGCCATGTGGGACAGCTGCGTGGCAGAAATGTTGAAAGAAATGTTAAGAAGTAGCCAGTTCTGGCCATGTAATAATGCTTTTTATTAGGTAGGAAGAGCAGGGATAGTGTTTTTTTTCTAGTAAAATTGTGCAGGGATAGTGTTTTTTTCTGGTGGGTTGGGGTGGGGAAAGCAACAACGGAGGAAGGGTGGAGGAAATGGATGATTATTGGCAAGCAACAGTGAGGGGGAAAGTAAAATAAAAAGCACTATGCAGTGACCAACACTGCCCGCAGACGTGTTTTCTGTTGGGAGTAAGTTGGTGCAAGCATCAACATAGGAGAGGGGGCAGGGTGGGACAGGGCAAGCAAAAGTGCTAAGAGGTGCAAGGTGAGCCACTAATTGATATAAGACGCTGTGCCAGCAGATGCAAAGTGCAACGGATGCAAGGTGGTTTACTAACATGTAGAATGCACTGTGCCAATCAATGCAAAGTGAAACTGATGTAAGGTGGACCATTAACAAATATATGGCACTGTGCCAACAGATACATAGTGTAGCAGTAGATGAAAGGTGCAGTGCTAACAGTTTAAAGTGGCCCTGAGACCACCTTAAGGCACTTTTGAATAGAGACATCACTGTAAATGTGCCCAAAGCTCTGCCTGGCACATTTTATCAATATTTCCTAATGTCAGTTTATTTATTGCCATGGCATAAACAGGCAAGGTTTATACTTAACTGTATTTTTGTGAGAATCAAATGGAAAAGACGTGCATAGAAAGCTGGAATGCTGAGCCACCTAGTACTAATTGATACACGTTACACCCTCCTGGAAGACATGTGGAGAAGTGTAATCTTGACACCGTCAAAGATAATGTAGGAGTGCATCATGCTCAAGCATAGCCAGCACTCAAATATACTCTGTTGTAATTAATGTATTAAAAGGAGTGGGTTATTGCATACCAAAAGCACTTCTTTCCAAATATAGGGCCCCGATTCACAGAACTAACTTAAGACCAAATCCTAAACTTACTACCATTTTGGTATTCACAGAATGCACTTACTACTTTTGGCATTCACAGAATGAACTTACTACTTTTGCTATTCACAGAATGGACTTACGACTACTAACTTTACGTCCGCACTCGGGCTGGAATTTCCACCCCCGAAGCGGAAATTCCGCACCCGGAGCGGGAAGTCCGCTTCCGGGCCGGAAGCTCTGATTTCGGGCTGGAAACTCCTCTCTCGTGCCGGAAACTCCGCTCCCAGGCCGGAATCTCCGATTTGGGGCCAGAATACATGAACTGTGGCCATTGATCATTTAAGCCAATGGTAAACACCTGTCCAAGTCCCTACCATCCCCCACCATGCATCAGCTGACACACTCCAGCCAATCCCAGCCAACAGCTCCAGTTTGCCATGATGTTGCAAGTGCCTACCATCCCCCACCATGCTCCAGCTGATGCCAATTAACACTAATTGACCAGCACCAAAAAACATTTAAAAGCAGCACACATTGAAGGAACAGGTTTGGCCACAGAGAGTTTGTGTTCACAACGCTGACACTGCCAGAGAATAATGGAGCTATTGATGAGAAAGAGGAATTTCACTTTAGAGGAGACCACCATGCTTGTGGAGTTTATAGTGAGGCACCACAAACGCCTCTATGGACTCCCACCCTACTGCACCAGTGGCACACAGAAGGCAGCCCTATGGCAGCAATCAGCCACTGCTGTCACAGCATTGGGGGAGGAGAGGCACACAGTTCAGGACATCAAGAAAAAGTGGCAGGATGAAAGGCAGAGGGTGAAGGAGAAATACTCCCGAATCTAATTGAAACCGGATCCTCCCTGCTGCATACTCTGGACCCCGCATCCGTCTCACCCCACTGGAGGAGGATATCCTGACCACAATACACCCCCACTTGGTCCATGGGCTGCCTGTTAGTGACGTCCGATACGTGGTACCAGGTAAGTGGGATGAAAAGAAAAAGTGCATGAAAAGATTGTCTGTGTTTCACTGTCATTGTGAATAAGGAAGTTGTCCAAGACTCATATGTCAGCCTCTGTATGTAGCACCACAAGTCCCACAATCCTTTGCAATGGAAATGGCAAATCCCTCCCCCACTTTAGAAAACATGGGCACTGTACTGTTGCCGTAATACACAACCCTGCTAAGTAGGAATTGACAAATATCAGCAGGGATGCGCCAGTAACAATGCGACACGCAATTCAACTCTTGTGCAACCGCGGATGCGTCACATTTACAATGCGGTGCACTGTGGCGCAGGGATAGACAGATGTGTCTTGCATCTGATGGCATTAGGGGGGTGCTTTGCTGGAGTAGTGTCGCAAGTGTGACGCAACTCCAACAATGTCCATGGACCGCCTACACCTAACGTTCTGTGCCACTCATTACGTGTACTTCAAGCAGGCGTAAGTTTGCGTAGTAGCACCCTATGAAAAGTGACTCCGTGAAATCTCGTCTATTACACTGCATCTCTTTTATGAGGCATAATCAAAGAAACGCACACCATGCCTACATCACAGCTGATGCATGTTTAATGTTGCGCAGGGCTGCTCAACGTGACTCATCCCCATAGAGGCATCACGTTGTGAATAAGTCGAAATGTGTCACCTGTATTACCCCACCGCTGTGTCACAGAAGTGACACAACGGCGGTGTAAATGTTTTCCAAGGGGCTTGTAAACCTGCCACAAATTACCCAAGAAGTAAATCACCCTGTGCCAGCTTAAAGCACAAAGCAGAAGGTGAGAGAACCATCAGATCAAAATAGTAATACACCTATTCTGTTGTACATTTCCCACCCTGCCACGCCATTACATCCCCAACGCACCACTGCTCCTACCTGCCCAGTCTGCGGCAGTACTGCACAACACTGTTAGCATGCAGAAGAAATGGGCAAATCCCTGAAAAGTTCCACAAGCACATTTCCCATTTGGTTACTTTTCTCTCTTCTCACCCATTGACAAATTCAGCCAGAGCACAGACAACTGCAGTAGCAGAGGTCCCTGCATCTACTGGGAGGAATCAACATCGTACAGAGAAAGGCATACCACCCTCACCAACTGGTAAGTCAAAGTGGGCAGGAGATGGTCAAAATGCATACATTGTCAGGAGTGACAGAGGGACATATAGTGCCCCCATATGAAAGTCAACCAGAGATGAAAAAATAGCTGCAGTACTATTGGAGTTGTCAATGGACATCCACCTTTAGCAAATGATAGTTGTGAACAGCGAAAGACAAAATATAAAGTGTCTTGGCTCATCATACCTTTGTAATTGTGGAACATGACATGTTTTTCAGCAACAGTCCCAGACCTGGGAATCCAATCCTGTAATTGAGTGCCACAACTAGTCAAAAGGGTGTCCCCACTATGTTGTAATAGTGTCTGTAGACCTAATCAAGAAATCCAATTTGCACAAATATGGCAATGATGAATAAGAAGTGAGATACCAGGGTCAGTAGTATTGACAATGCATACACTGTCCAACTTCGAATGTTTCCAATATAGATCAAATGCCCAGTCCACACAGCTGGTCATGAACCACTTACATTGGCTGGCTTTTTTGTTGGCCATCAACAAAACACGATAGTGGACCTCACATCATGATTCATAGACATGTCATTGTGATATTGGTTGCATCTAGGTAGTGGGCCCATTCTAAGTTATATGTGGGATCACTCATGATATTAAGTATGACACACTTCAGCAACGCTGGTGCCCACAACTGCTTGTGTTCATCCTTTGTGCCAGAAATTTAGTGCATCACATGTGGCTGCCGAAATGTAAAGTTGCAAAACACACTTATCATTGTAGGTACAACGAGGTCCTCCCAGAATCAAAGACACACACTGACTTCTGCTACAAGGTTGGCTGTGACATCTGTTCAGAGCCCACACACTGTTCCGGTGCTGGGCCAAGGGAAGTAAACCCAAGAATAAATCAGGCTGAATGCTCATTAAATGTGCCTTTCACCTCCACCATATGTTGTATGTGTTGTACAACACTGTTGTCCTGCATCACAATATGCTCACATATGGCATTTGAACCCATACAAGATCAGACCCTGGTGGCTAATGAAAGGATGACACGAAATGTATGCCAAGTGAGTGCAGAATGGACATACAATAGTACGATGTGTCATATGAAGTGACCAGAACACAACCGGCTTGCAATTCAATGATAGGAAAACATCACTAGCAAAATATACATGGTTAAATCATAATGAAAATAGCATGGCTGAGGCCAACACTGATGCCAGTTGTGTACCTTTGAGATGAATGTAGGGGCTGCTAAGGTGAATCTTCATGCAGTCACACCTGCAAAATAACTTGGCTGAAGAGCAACACGCTAATCCAGTGCAGGCGGAAGGCATCAAAGCTTCTCAGCCTATCCGCAATGTGTGAGGATAACCAAATGTTACATTCTGCTTGCCTCCTCTCCTACCGTATTCACATGTATAGGTGAGTGTTTGACATATGAGGTTTGGATGTCTGCTGTACAAGATACCAATCGTTGTCAGCTAAGTAGTACCATGATGTTGGAAATAGAGTATGCAAAGAGAGGACACTCAAAGGATGGACATAAGAATTCTGTGTTCTCTCATTCAAAAATGATCTGTGTGACTTCATGCGTCGGGAAGCACAAATGAGCACATCTCACACATGAACCCCTTTCTGACTTGTCAACAGACAACATTAGACTCCGGAAAAATGTAAGTCTTAATGGCAAAGGTGAAATCAGTGTAATGCGGAGGAGTCCAGGTCATTTATCCCTTCCTTCAAATATCAGTAACCTTCTCATACAAGTTTGTCTGTTGATGTGTCATCTTATTGATGTCAGTGCTGCGTGGAGCTAACGGCTGGCAACTGCTGCACGTGAGCAGGTGCCCACATGTAAAGTCCATTAGGTAAACATGCTGCACATTGTCCTGGATTACCCGCAAATGGCTATTGAGAATGACATGTTGGCTCATAGCTACCATCTGTTGTTAAAAAAATATAGACCTGTCTGTCTCATCACAGCTGCTGACAGGATGACATCACAGCAGCGGACACCATCCCGGGGACTGCATGACATCCTGGCTGCAGCAGTGAAACCATTGCGCACCTGTCCTTCAGGTAATTCTGGCATGAGGTGTGTCTGTGGAAGTGTCATCTTATTGATGTCAGTGCTGTGTGGAGGTAACGGCTGGCAAATGCTGCATGTGAGCAGGTGCCCACATGTAAAGGCCATGAGGTAAACATGCTGCCCATTGTCCTGGATTACCCGCAAATGGCTATTGAGAATGACATGTTGGCTCAGAGCTACCATCTGTTGTTAAAAAAATATAGACCTGTCTGTCTCATCACAGCTGCTGACAGGATGACATCACAGCAGCGGACACCATCCCGGGGACTGCATGACATCCTGGCTGCAGCAGTGAAACCATTGCGCACCTGTCCTTCAGGTAATTCTGGCATGAGGTGTGTCTGTGGAAGTGTCATCTTATTGATGTCAGTGCTGTGTGGAGGTAACGGCTGGCAAATGCTGCATGTGAGCAGGTGCCCACATGTAAAGGCCATGAGGTAAACATGCTGCCCATTGTCCTGGATTACCCGCAAATGGCTATTGAGAATGACATGTTGGCTCAGAGCTACCATCTGTTAAAAAAATATAGACATGTATGTCTCATCACAGCTGCTGACTGGATGACACCACAGCAGCGGACACCATCCC
Organism: Triturus cristatus; assembly: GCF_964204655.1. Classification (NCBI taxonomy): domain Eukaryota; kingdom Metazoa; phylum Chordata; class Amphibia; order Caudata; family Salamandridae; genus Triturus; species Triturus cristatus. Next base: position 501,961,383 of record NC_140592.1, on the reverse strand, counting down.
GGGGACTTCATGACAGCCTGGCTGCAGCAGAGAAACCATTGCACACCTGTCCTTCAGGTAATTCTGGCATAAGGTGTGTCACTAGCTTAGATTCCTAAGCCATGACAGAGATCCAGATCCCCCTCTGCATGGAATCAGCAGTTGTTGTTTACAAAGTGAAATACAAATCAGGAGTTTCATGTGTCTGTCAATTAGTGATGCAGATCATTGAGAATGTTGTCACTTCCCTCAACAGCTGTTGCATCAGGGACAGCTATGTCTACAACAGCTATGAGGAGACAGGTCCAGCAGGTGACACTAGGGGGGAACACCAAGGGACAGAAAGTTGTGGCTGGAGCTGGTGAGTTTGCTTGTATCATGTAAATCTCTGTGTAACACTTCAGTGCTATGGTGTGAGCTGTCATTTGTGTTGGTACCCTAAACAGGTCACATGATCCTCATCGATGATGCAAAGTACAGTTGATACAACCCTTGTGTTGCACCACATGTAATCCCAGGTCAATCACTAATACGGTTGCAACCTCTGTTCCAGGGGATGCTGAGGATGAGGATGACAGACCTATAACCAGTGCGGGCCGACGGGGAATCAGAGGGGAGAATTCCCTGATCCTCCAAGCAGTGATGTCGGCAGCAAGTACTGCTCAATTGGAGGAGGATGAATTTCCTGAGGAAGTCGACTTGGTGGATGATGAGGACAACATGTCCGATGACGATACAGATGCCAATGAGAGCTATTGTGCCAGATTGGCAAAATCTGTCAGGGTATCACATTCTCCGCCAAGCAACATTTGTCAGCCTCCTCCCAAGCAAAGTATGGCCTGTCCCCAGCATCGAGCAAACCAGCCACAGCTCCCACGCATCCCAACACAGACATCGCTCCCTCACAGCCCTCACGTCCAGGACCGACATGGTGGTTCCCCTACCCGCTCTTCCCTAGACAGTGTATCCCTGCCATCCTCTCCACCATCTGAGGGAAGTACCAGCCCTGTTGTGGTGCAGGTATCCCCTGGGCACCATTCTCCTGCCCACAGGCTCCCACCTGCCACCCCCTCCCCTGCTGTTGGACATGCTTGTCCCATCCATGGCAGACACCTGCAGAGAGGGCCTGCACTTGGCTATGATGGCCAGTGGGAGCAGGACTTCTTCCAACAGCAGGCAGATGTGAGGCAGGACATTCGTGCCATAGGGGCTACCCTGTCCGACATGTCGGAGTCCCTGCAGGACATGGTCCAATTCCCTCAGGTGGTGGACAGGCTGAGCCAAGTTTTGGATAGGATGGGTAGAACTTGGCAGAATATGTCCAGAAATATGTGAGACATGATATCCATCCAAAGGGAAGAGAGTGCAAGATACCATGCCTTGGCCATGAAGATGATGGAGGGCATGCTGAAGGTGATTCAAAGTCTCCCTTCACGGTCAACGCAGGGAGGGGAGCCATCATATCTGCCCACAGGACAGCACATCCCCACACCTGTACCACCAACTGCACAGCACCACAGCAAAGGTACACATCCACACCGGCGGGCTGAACTGGCACTCCCACCCCCAACCCCTGTACAGGCACTCCCGCCACCTGCACAACCACCACCAACACCTGTACAGGCACTCCCGCCCCCTGCACAACCACCACCAATCCCTGTACAGGCACTACCACCACCTGCACAACCACCAACAACCCCTGTACAGGCTCTGCCACCACCTGCACAACCACCACCAACCCCTGTACAGGCACTACCACCACCTGCACAACCACCACCAACCCCTGTACAGGCACTGCCACCACCTGCACAACCACCACCAACCCCTGTACAGGCACTCCCACCACGTGCACAACCAGCTCTTGTCCAGGCACAAGCATCCAATGTGCATACACCATCTGCCCCAGCACATGTAGATCACCCTGAACAGTCCCAAGGACAATACCCACCTCCACGTAGGCGACGAGCCAGACCTGACCCCTCCGAGCGGTCATCACCCCCAAAATTGCAATGTCGCAAGCACTATTGCCAGTGACAGGAACCCCAAGACAAATTAACCACGTGAATATGTGTGTTGAACAAATAAAGACCTACAAAACTAAGATTCTGTTGTGTATCATGTCCTGTGTAACGATGTAGGTGGCCTAACGCAGTTTCCGGTTCCAGAGCGGAGGGTCCGCACACGCGCATTATGCTCCGAAACCAGAACTTCCGATTTCGGGCCGTAAACTCCGAAAATGACCCGGAACACATTATTTCATACAGGAAATGTTTTACAGGGAGTGGGAGGCAGGAAATACATCACAGGAAATAGTTGGCAGCCATTTTGTATTCATCCAGATCCATCCACAATCAGAAATCAAATCCACTGCCATCCTGCTGTTCTGTTGTGGATAAAAATTAAATGACAGTGCAGGTGAGAATTATAAATATGTAACAAAAGGGGGAAGAGACAATTTAATGACATTTCTGCATGGACGGGGGGTGGCTGACACAACATCAAACCCCAGTTTCCGTTTCTCCTACTTTGAATTATGGTACATGTAGTCCATATTGGGTGCTCATTACCAGAGTTGTGTGATGTGTTACGTAACATTGGAGTGAAGCAGTGTGGATATATCACAGACACATGGTGTCTGATTCACCCATGACATCACTCACGTTGTGGGTGCATCATATGTGGGGGATTCCCATCGGTTGAGGGCACAGGCCCGACAATGCAATGACTATGGCCTTTTCTGATTAAGTGGCCCATCCTCATGAGGTCCAGCTAGGTCCAGCTAGGTCTCTCAGAACATGTATCGTTTTCCATCTGCGTCAATAGATTTTTTAGGGACATCCACTACACTGATCGCTGACATGGGCACATGAGCTGAAGCACGCTCAACCTTTTGACTACTGTCAACACCTGTGATTTACATGCAGTTAGTGTGGCTTGCAAAGTCGTCTCAGGAAGGAATTTATTGACACATTCGTGTATATCCAAGTTTCATCATTGGCAACAGACAGCAAACCACATTTGGTCCATGACACTACAGGTTGCTCATGTGAAAACCGTGGCAACGAGCTGCTCACGGACTTGCATGCCCTGACCTCGGTTATGTGCAATGGCCCGGTTTCCCAGATTCAGAGCTAGCCGAGGTTCCAGCGGTATGTTTAAGCCATGCTTTAAGGCAATGTTGTGCAAAACACAACAGGCTAATATGATCTTGCACACGACTTCTGGGGAGTACAGCAGCACACCCCCTGTACAGTCGAGACATCTGAATCGCGACTTCAACAGACCGAAAGTGCGCTCTATGATGGCTCGAGTCCGTATGTGTTCCCTATTGTACCTACGCTGTGGTACAGTGTTTGCACGCCTGTAAGGGGTGAGGAGATGTGGGGTGGGTGCATACCCAGCGTTACTTGAGGAGTGGAGAAAGGGCAGTTGGTTACATTTTCTCTTTGATTTGCACAGGACATGATCTATACTGTATTATATGCAGTATCTGTTGGCCCATGTATGTAGCTTTATGATTCTTACTGTACAATGGTTAATGTTGGGGGGCATTCAGACATTTCAACAACACATTTACCTAATTTTTAATGCTTGGTACTTACCCAGTAGCCACATGTTTTCAAATTCTCCCGCAGCCATCCTTCGGGCAAGAGGTGACATGCGGAAGATGAAGCTTTCATGGGTACTGCCTGGGAACACCGCATGCACATTAATGAAGCTCCCACTGGCATCACAGACAGCTTGCACATTGATGGAATGCCTTCGGTGTCTGTTGCAGAAGATGTGTGCAATGCAGCAGGGTGGCTGAAGGGCCACGTGGGTACAATCAATTGCACCCAGCACACGTGGGAATTGTGCAATGAGATAGAAATCTCGTGCTGTCCTTTGTCTCAGGGCCAGTGTATGTGGCATTTGTATGTGGTTGTGGGCTCTAGCAGTGATGCATTTCAGTACCTGATGCAGGCACCGCGACTGGCTTGCCTGGGATATGCCCACATGGTCACTGGAGACCCTTTGGAAAGACCCAGTGGCACAGAAATGGAGCGCAGAAAGGATCTTGAGATATGCTGGGATTGCATGTGAGCAGCAGGTCACAGAGTCAAGTTCCTGCTCCCACTCACATACCATATCCAAGATGACTTCTGGAGGGAAACGGTACCTGGCCCTTACATCTTGGCTGGAAATTCCAAATAGGTTGATCCTCTGTCTGAAGATCCTCTCTGCTCTCCTCCTCCTCCTCAAGTAGTTTTGCCGCATGGCAAGGGGCAGTGCAACAAACACATTCAGTGACATGTTGAAAGGGTTTGTGTGTGTCTGCTCTGCAGTTATACATGCTGCAGAGCGAGGATTGGCTGGAGTGTGTCAGCTGATGCATGGTGGGGGGTGGTAAGGACTTGGACAGGTGTTTACCCTTGGCTCAAATGATCAATGGCCACAGTTCATGTATTCTGGCTCCAAATCGGACTTCCAGCCCAGGAGTGGAGCTTCCGGCCCGAATTCGGAGCTTCCAGCCCGGAAGCGGTCTTCCTGCTCCGGGTGCGGAATTTCCGCTTCGGGGGAGGAAATTCCGGCCCGAGTGCGGACGTAAAGTTAGTAGTCGTAAGTCCATTCTGTGAATAGCAAAAGTAGTAAGTTCATTCTGTGAGTGCCAAAAGTAGTAAGTGCATTCTGTGAATACCAGAAGTAGTAAGCGCATTCTGTGAATACCAAAATGGTGGTAAGTTTAGGATTTGGTCTTAAGTTAGTTCTGTGAATCGGGGCCTATGCGTTTAGAACATGATTAATAAAGTTATGTGACAATTTGCACATTAATCTGATGGGGGAAATTAACATTAAATGTCTTATTATGGGATATTTCACTAGGATGTGTGCAAATGATATTTGACAAATTCATATGTATAACCCGAACTGATGTGTAGTTATAAATAAAATGCACTTTTGTATTTTGTTGCATCATATTCATGGTTATAAGAAGCTTCCTTTATTTTGTAGAAATGGGCACAAGCTTGTAATCCAGCGCACTAGCCAAAGTCGACAGTTAAATTGCAGCTTAATGTGTATTTTAGCTTAACTTTATGTGTTATTTCATCTTACCTTAACGTTCTTTGTTTAGGTGCAAGCTCACGTTGTAACATCATGTTTTGTCTGTGTTTAGTCTTCGCTGGGGAATGTTTTTGTCTCATTTTGTTTCTACTGCATGTGTGGATAAGCCTCATTTGTTGGAATAAAGGAGTTTCGTCTTAATAGATAGCAGCGCCTGAAAAGAAGGAGTTGGTTGAGGAAAGTGTGGTAACTGGCGAGGAGAGGGCTTTTCATGGGAGAGGAGAGGAATGTTCAAGGATGAGAAGAGATTGTATCTTTTCTAGATGGGAAAGGTGCTGAAAGTATCCAGTTGTGTCAGAGCTAAGGACATTTCCTGTCAATTCGACTGCCGTTGATATTATGTGCTGTGCTTAGTGAGAGAGAGAGTCAATCTTAGGTTTTCCCATAGAGTAGATCTATACTTCTGCTTAGGTGGCTTTACGCTACTTGACCCATTGTCGGAGTGCTTTCGACTGAAGACTCTGACAGCTGACACCTTTCTTCCTTTCTTTTTTTCTTGATTATGCCCTTATCCAAATGTTTGAGTTAGGTTGCCCTTGTTAATGTAGTGTAGGGAAAGTTAGTTTACTCATGCTTGTTGAAGAGAATAATCTGATGCAGTTTAAACTTCATTTCCTCTCATGATTGTCTGCGTCATTATCTTGGAGTTTGTCATTTGCTTTGTACTATATAGGGTACATCCCTTAAGGAGATTTGGACTTATTCTGACCAACCCCATGGAAAACCGATAGCGTCCCTCATAAAAAATCTTGGGGCAGAGGAGGTGGGGACACAGCCTGCACAGCCAGCAGCACTGACTAATAAAAAGTCTTGGTAAAACAGCCTGGAAAGAAAAGTTGTCACAGGCTGCACAGAATTTGGGCTTCCTGTTTCTTGAGGTGTTTATAAATATATGGAAGTTGTGGCCAGATCGGAGAGCTGCTTTTCATTAATGTAACAGCTGGCTCGTCTGCAGTGAATCCCATTCAAGCCCTGGAACACATCTGCTGCATGTTAGTCTTTTCTTTCAATATGGAATGTACTGTAATCTTTCTTCCCTGCTGTGAAAAGTCAGCTCAGTGAAAAAAGAAAAAAGTTCAAAGCTATTTTTTTATCGTTCCCCACTGTCTGCGCAGCCACCAACACCACATCTTCTATCTAATCCTTCTCAAAGAATTCTCACGCACCAGTGCTTGTGTGTGTGCTCTGGCTGACGTGTAACAGTTGCACATTGCTGGACGGTTCACTTCCATTTTCACTCCTGCACACTTTACAGTGCTGATAAAAGTCAAAAATCATGAGGGTGAGTCTGGGGCTTTAAATAGTAGCATTAAATAGTTGCAGAACTGTTAGCCAATATAACAAGCGATGGGGAGGGAAGAACGGGGCTGCAAGCACGGGACAGGAGGAGTGAGAGATGAAGGCAACAAGCGTGGGGGCAACAATCAACAAAGCGTGTACAAGGATGGCAGCAAAAAGCAAAAATGATGGAGCGACAGGGTAACAAGCAACCCAGGGAGAAACACAGATCAACAATGATGACAACCAAACAAAAAGTACCTAAAACGGAGTGTGATCAGCAGAAGGACACTAATAAAGCAATTAATCAGTACTTTGTCCATGCTCCACCGAACTGACAAAAGCACAAGGAAGATGGAAGTGAAAGTGACCTGCTGACCAATGAGAAGCAAGGAATTGAGATTGTATATTCAATCTCCTTTCCTCCAAAAGAAAAATGTATGCCTTCTGAGGCTCCTATGAAATTGTTCTTCTGGGTTGGGATGAGAAGTAATTCTTCCATATTCATTATGTCCTGTGACCGGCCCACAGGGGTAGCGCTTGTTCTTCCGCCGTGGGCCATCACCTACATTTTGCCCCACTGGGGGTGTCAGTGGAAGCGCAGCGTAGATGCTGGTGAGTATGGCTGTCTCTGGCAAGTGTGTGGTATTGTTTTACAGTATATTGGTCTTTGTGTGGTTTGTATTGATTGACTTTACCTTGCAATTTCTATATTCCAGTTATTTTATAAATCCACACTTTAGTCCTTTTTTTTACACAGTGTTGGGTACTGTTGACTTGTTAGTCAAATTACTTTTTTAACTAAGGATTATGGCTAGCCTCAGGAATACCGCTCAGCAGGTTGTTGGTATGCTTTTCGAGTCTTCTTCTGAAAATGATTATGAGACTGACTTTGCATCTGAGGCAGAGGAGGAAGGCCACAACTGTAGCAGTGAATCTTCTGTCTGAAAAGAATAATCTGATGATGAAGCCACCTTCAATGTGGGTAATAGAGTACCACTTTTAAAGGACAACACTGTGTAGCAAAGTGCCTCTTTTTGCATGGTTACCCCTAACTTTTTACCAGATACCTGATGTCAACATGACTGCATGTGTGCTGGGATCCTGCTAACCAGGCCCCAGCACCTGTGTTCTTTCCCAAAACTGTACCTCTGTTACCCACAATTTGCACAACTCTGGGCTACCTGTAAGAGGTACCCCTGGTACCAAGGGCCTTGTGACCAGAGAGGACCTCTGAGGGCTGCTGCATGAATTGTGCCAACCTCAGGGATCCCTCACCTTACCACAACCTCTCCAATTGCAGGCTGTGTGTTTTGGTGCAGACCAAACTGAAGAGTAGACATGGCACACATCCCTGTGTGCAATGCCCACCTATGCTGCCTATGGCATGAGTAAGGCACCCTCTAGGCAGGGTGCACCATACACAGGTGAGGGCATAGCTGCGTGAGCAATTTGTCCATACAGTGTCTGTGCCATTCAAATACATTGTAAGGGCAGTGAAGCCATTGTGAGTACATGGGCTGGGAGTTTGTCAACACAAGCTCCACAGCTTCATGATGGGTTGACTGAAGTCTGGGAAGTTTGGTATCAAACTTCCCAGCATTTATTTATTTTAATTTTATTTTATTTATTTATAAAGTTTTATATAGCGCGAACAAGATCCTGAAGGATATCAGAGCGCTATACAAAAAGGATGGAAGGAGGGTAATTCATACAATATCGACATTAAGTAGGAATAAAAGCAAGAATAATCACATAATTACAAGACGAATGGGTCAAAGGAGAGTAATACAAAAGGCAGGCACATAGCGGACTGAAGGGGGGGCACACTATGAGATAAAGAAGAGCAGCATCCAATGATGGTCCAATGGTTGTAGGATCAATGACCATGAACAGGTGAAACTAGCCCACTTAAGGTAGGAATTTGTTCATTATGAATCTTTTGACTTCCAATTTGAAAGCAATAGTTGAGGAAATTCTGCGTATTTCTGGTGGAAGAGAGTTCCATATCTTTGGGGCGACGCCGGAGACGGCTCGCTGGCAAGTTCTCTTTTTCCTAAAGATTTGTAGTTTCAAGAGGGCTCTACCCCTGCAGGATAATTCAAGTTTTTGCACTAGGTGCCAGGGAGTTTTGAAGTGGAGGGCTTTGTGCCCCAGAACGGCAATCTCTAACTGGATTCGAGCTTCATAGGGCAACCGTTTAAGAGATTTTAGGACTGGGGGTATGTGCACATTTCGTTTGGTACCTGTAACCAGTCTGGCTGCAGAGTTCAATGATGCCCTTAGTGGAGCCATGGAGTATTTGGGAAGGCCACAGAGCGTAGCGCAGCCATAGTCTAATCTCGGTAAGACGAGCGCTTGAATCACCTGCTTGAAATCAGTTTGTGAAAGGAATGGTTTGATATTTCTAAGTGTCCTCATCAGGTGATTTGTTCCTCTACACACATTGCTGATATGATTATTCATGTTCAGGTGCTTGTCCAGAGTGATTCCGAGAGATTTGGCTGTGTCTGTAATGAGGTGGGTGCAGTTGAAAGCCGTGAGGTGATCGTGAGGTGATTCAACCAAAGGTCTAGCTTGGAGATGTGGTTTGGAGGAGAGATGAGAAGTAATTCAGGTTTGAAGGTGTTGAGCAGGAGATGGTTCTCAGTTAACCAATTTTGAGTAGATGATAGGGTAGAGTTGAGTGAGATAATGTTATCCCGGGAGGAGATTTTCAAATAGAGTTGCGTATTGTCCACATACATATGGAAGAAAATGTTTGTGGAGTTTAGTGATTTAGCAAATGGTTCCAGGAAAAGGTTGAAGAGTATAGGAGATAGGGAGGACCCTTGGGGTACACCCATGAGAACTGGGGAGGGCTGGGAGAGAGAGTGGTTTGCCTTAACTCTTTGTGATCTGTGGTGGAGGAAGGATGAGAACCATTGTAATACCCGACCAGAGAAACCCATCCTGTTCTTCAGAATGGATAGGAGGTTGTCATGATTGACCGTGTCGAATGCGGAGGAAAGGTCAAGGAGGATTAGGAGGCTGGATTCATTTTGGTCAAGCATTTTTAAAATGTCATCCAATACGTGGGTGAGAGACGATTCAGTGCCCCTTCCGAAAGCCAGATTGATGCTGGTCCAGGAGCTGGAAATTCTCAATGTGAGCACAAAGTTGAGATTGTACGCATTTTTCTCTGGAGTTTAGCTAGGGTGGGGATGTTGGAGATAGGGCGGAAGTTATTGAGGTCAGCTCTGCGTTCGTTTTCTTTAGTATCGGTGATACCTGAGCTGTTTTTAGACAATCTGGGATCGTGCCTTGTGACATTGAAGCATTTACAATCCTTGTCCAGGTGGGAATGAGGACTTTCTTGATTTCTTTGAAGATAGCCTGGGGCATGGGGTCGATGAAATGGTTAGAAGGGTTGATATTCTGAAGAATCTTGTTTATGTCTTTTTCACTGAAAGGGGTAAAGGTGCCGCATGATGTATTGTTCTTGGTGTTCAGGCTGATAGGTTTGCGGTTTTCTAAGAGGTCATGGGTTGGTGCGGACCCGGAGGATGGCAGAAGCGTCTTCTTGGAGGCGAGTTCAATGTTGATGAGATTTGATTTCTCAGTGCAGAAAGCAGCCAGTTCGTCACATGAGGGTGGGCTGTCTACGGAAGCCGAGTTGTTTGGAGCTAACACTGATTGCTGTTTAACCAATTCGAAAAATTTCTTTGGGCGATTTGCAGCTTGATCAAGTTGGTGTCTGAAGTAGTCTGCCTTAACGCTCTTGATTTGTTTGTTGTAGAAGCTCCTAACATCTCTGAGGAGTTTTAGTTGGTACGAGGAGGGTTTAGATCTCCATAAACGTTCAGCTGCCCTAATGTTGCGGCGTTCTATGTTTTTAAATTGTCGTTTTACCACAGGCTTTTTTGTTAGAGTGGTGCAATGTCACCCATGATGTTGGAGATGGTCAAGTTGTAGGAGTCGGTGAGTAGCTGAACCTCAACCAGGTCAGCTTGGGAAGAGAGGGCAGATTTACAGTGGGCTGCTAGTTCATCTGAATTTATTGATCTGAGGTCACTTTTCCAGATCTTCGATTTCGTTGATTGAGCCTTCCTCCCAGACACCTCCCTGTTATTATAAAAGAGGATGCAGTGGTGGTCGGACCAATCGCAAGGTCTAATGGTGTCCATTGTGATGGTCTGTCCTTTCGAGATGATGAGGTCTAGAATTTCTCATTTATTATGAGTTGGTTGGTCACAGTGCTGAATCAATTCTTAGTCATTTAAGAATGATTTAAGGCAAGTTACAGCGTGGTCATTGGGGTTAGACAAGTGAAGGTTGAAGTCAAAAAGGAAGATTTGGGACACTGATGACTCGACATTGCCAGAGATGATTTCCATTAGTTGCCCGATGAAGGGGAGATTGTCTCCCAGGGGGGGTGATAAAAAGTATGGAGTTTACACACCGGCCAGTTATTACTTGAGATACAGAGACCAAGGTATTTGCAGGAGGAAGGCGTAGAGGACTCCAATATCGAGATTGAGAGTGTGTTCCTATGAATACAGGCTAGGCCACCACCCAGCTTCCGAGCTCTGTCTAGCCTAATAATGTCATATGTAGGAGGAACTAGGAGGTCTAGGATAGGAGTGGAGGAGGGACGTAGCCACGTTTCAGTGAGGATGATAATGTCTAAATCATTATGTTGGATGAGGTCGAAGATATCGGAGGCGTGTTTACTGGCTGACCTGCAATTGAGTAGCACACATTTAAGTCGTACTGGATTAAGGGGGGAAGGAGTCTGGGTGACGTTCACTCTCGTGAGGTTGTCTTTAGTGATGGCTCTAGGACTGTGTGGGGCTTCTCTGTTCGGGTTAGAGTAGATGGGTTGTATTTGTCCCGGAGGGATCGTGTTGGTGTTGGGCCTAGGAGAGTAAGAGTTGTGGAGGTCATAGAGATCATTGGACGCCAGGTAGGACTTAGATCTTCTGGGGTGGAAGGGGGCGCTAGGAATGGGTATGGTTTTCGAGACGGAGGGAATACTAAACCCACACTGATGCGCGTGTTGGATTTAATGAAAAATGCACACATAGGACAACTTAGTGATGCCCCTGTAAAATGATCAACTCTGGTGTGGTTCCTGACTGGCTCCCAGCCATCTGCCACCACCAGACAATTTTCTGAACCCCTAGGCAGATAGCCCTCTGCTCTCTGGATCTGGGAACAAAGCACACCCTGGGAAGAGCTGTCATGCCTCCTCCCCCAGGATAGGCAAGGTCCGCAAAGAGGGAGCTTCAAAGGTCTGCCGCCTTTGTTAGCTGCTCGCAGCAATTTTCTGCTATCAGCAACTGGCTCTTACTGGTTTTGACCCCCATTTTGGGTGTGAGAACCGGTGGGAAAACCTAGCTAGGAAGGAGGTGTGCCCACCTTTGCCAATCCCAACCCTCAGGTGGAGGAGGCGAGGTGAAGCACACATCTCAGTCTGCACAATCTTGTAGATGGGAGACCCCTCCAATTAGGAAGAGGCTTATGCCTCCCTCCCCTTGGAGGGTGGCATAATAGGGTATGTAGACACCCCAGGGAAGGGACCCATTGGTCCCAACCTGCACACCCTGTAATACACCTAAATCTAGCATTTAGAGGCATCCATGAACTCTTCAGATTTGACGTCACAAGAAGAAGAAAGACCGAAGAGCAGTGCTCCAGAAGAGGAGGACAATGACAATGCCTTGGCCCCAGCCCTACCGGACTGTCTTCTGCTATAAAACCCCTGCGAGCTGAATCTGGCGTGTCCTGCAGCCATCAGCCTCCAAGAACCCCGGAGACCTGCCCTGCCTTCCCAAATAACTCTGATCTACTATGGACAGCGGATTTGTCCAACTCCAACCCAAGCCAGGACTACAGATCCAGCCGGATCCGTGAGCTGCCACCACTCTGCATCCGATGCCCACGGCCCGAGTTTCAGTGGCACAACACCCCAGTAAGGCCCCCCTCCGGCTCTCCTGAACTGTGATCCAGTGTTTGACGACCTCCAATGACTTTCTCCCCGACGCCTGCAGCCTCATCCCGAAGGGTCCCCCTAACCGGAACCAGTGACAAGAATCCCACATGAAAGGACACCCGCAGCTCTAGAGTCCTAAGGGGCCTGACCGACGGTGTCCTGGTGTTCAGCAACTCTTCATCTTCATCCTCCAGTTGTTGTTTCCCTTTGTCCAGTCTTCTGGCTCCAGCCTCAAGTCTTTATTGTGACCAACATCCTACATTGAAAAGCATAGAGCTACGGACACCTACTGAGCACCCTGCACCCTGCCGCCCTTGCGTGTGGACTTGGTCCTAACCTGGGAACCCCCTCTGCCCTGACCTTAACCCTAGGAGCTTGGACCTGGGACCAAGTGGCCTGCCCATGAGCAACCCCCAACCAAGGTGCCCCCTAGCCCCATTGGCTAACTTTGGCACCCTGCACTCTGCACCTGGCCACCCTAGTGCCGCTGGTGGTGCCCCTTGAGAGCCAATCTGAACCTTGGAGAGCCTTGTTTCTACCCTCAAAACTCTGGTTCTACCCCCCAAAACTCCCACTCCAAAACTGTCAACTCATCTGTAAACATAACACTTCGTTTTTCTCCGTAGGTCTGAATGTTGGGTTTTCTCAGAAAATTATTCTGTGTTGAACTGTCTTGTACTGCACAACAAGTAACCTATTGCCTTCACAAGAGTTAACCAGCTTTACAAATGTCCTTTGTTGCTTAAACTATGTTAGGAGTGTGTTTCAGGCCAAACCAGAAAAGTGATCACAATGTAATCCAAAAGAAATATTACAGTAATTTAAAGTGTTTTTGAACAGTTTACCCATTGTTCTTCTCACTGCAAAAGTAATCTAAATGTTTTTACCAAATCAGCATTCACTGTCTTGTGAAAAGTAACATCGTATGGAGAGTTTACCTTACCTGCTACTAAATGAATCTTGGTTCTAGAAATAAAACAACAAAATAGCAACTTTTGATACAAAACAATTAGTCTGGATTCAGTCTTTCAGAGTTTGACATCATTTCTTGCCTGAGTGTGTTCAACAAATGCTTAACACTACCGCCCTGATAAGCCTGACTGCTCAACCACACTACAACAAAAGAGAGTAAGGTAATATTTACTTTTGCCTCTGATATATGTCTGGGGATCACTGGGCTCTGTGCACACTATATCTTACTTTGATATAGTATATACAGAGCCAGCTTCCTATACACTGTTGTGCCAATAGTGTAGCAAAAGGCATCTGAATTGCAGCCTGGGGCTGCAAGGCTTCCCATTGGAAGTGCTGGACTCAGAGTTGACATGGTGCAGCCGGTGTTGCCTGCCTTTAGTGGTGGTGTAGAGTGAAGTGTGAAAATTCTTTGACCATAAATGTTTTTCAGTTGCCTATGGAATATGTATTTTTTGATGAGATTGGTGAGCGGACTAATTTGTATGCTGAACAGTATTTGAGGGAACACAGCGCCAGACATAAGCCCACTCCCAGTGGACTCCCACTAATCTGGATGAGTTGAAGAAGTTATTGGGTTTAACTTTTTGATGGGCCTAATAAGGAAGTTGTCGCTGTGTCTTCATCTTGGTCGACTAATCCCTTGATGGCAACGGCTATATTTTCTGCAACCATGAGTCATAATTGGCATTTGCTTCTTCTTCGGATGTTGCATTTTGTTGATAATGCTTTAGCATTGTCACGAGATCACCCTGATTGTGACCGTCTTTTTAAGGTTCGGCCTGTCCTGGATCACTTTGTAGATCTATTTTCAGAGATCTATGTGCCAGGAAAAGAAATAGCTGTGGATGAGTCTTTGGTCCTGTTCAAAGGCCGATTGTTTTTTAGGCAGTACATTACTAGCAAGAGGGTACATTATGGGATTAAGATTTATATGCTGTCTGAGAGTAGTAGTCGATATGTCTATATTTCCAGATTTTAAACCAGTGGGGACTTCAGTATAGAGTCCCTGTTTGTCCCTCCACTTTTGGAGTTACAGAGAAAATTGTGTGGTAACTTGGTAGAGGACTTTTTAACAAAGGTCACCATTTATTTGTAGATAACTTTTACAATGGTGTGTATTTGTTCAGCGAATTGTTCAAAGTGGACACTGTTGCTTGTGGCACAATCTGCTCTAACCGTAAAGGTTACCCAAAAGAGCTTGCTTGTGAAAGACTTGAGAAGGGACAGTGCAGTGCCTTGCATAGCGATGAACTTCTAGCTCTGAAATTTTCTAATAGGAGAGATGTCTATGTGCTGACTGCCATTCCTGATAAAAGTACTTCACCTGTGACTGTTTGGTGTCAGGTTGCTGGATTGCGCAAACCTGTATGCATTTTAGACTACAATAAGCACATGGGTGATCTAGATAGAGTAGATAAGAGGTTAGAACCTTACACTGCTATTCATAAGGTGTTCGTTTGGTATAAGAAGTTGGCTATCCATTTATTCCATTTAGCAACTTAAATGCTTTTGTTGTATTTAAGCATTGTTCTCCAGAACCAAACATGTAATTTGTTCAGATTCAGCAGTCTCCAATAGGCAGCCTTGTTGTAGTGGAAAAAGGCAAGAGTTCCTAGAGAAGCATGGTGTAGGATGTGGCTTGATTGAAAGATCGCCACTTTATTGATCACGTTACTATAATTTTTTTTAACCTAAATTTGAGGTTTGGAGAGGATTCTTGGTAAGAGAAGTTTAGAGGATCCATGCAAGCCACACATCCCTTGACTTCCCTGGGTGTCTAGTTTTCAGAAATGTCTGGCTTTGGTAGGTTACCCTAGCTGACCGCTGAGCCCAGGACCACAAATGCAAGAGTCCACCTTGCAAAGCCAGGTTTTTTAGTGATAGATCATTTTGATGTCTCCACAAAATGTGTTGGTCCCTTTTCTGTGGGAGTCACTTGGCCCACAAGTGTAGTGCCATTTTTATCAGGAGAATTGGGGAAATGCTGGGTGGGTGGAAGTTTGTGGCTCCCCGCAGATTCCAGAACTTTCCAACCTCAGAAATGTGAGGAAAATGTGTTTTTTGACAAAGTTTCAGGTTTGCAAGAGATTCTGAGTAACAGAACCTGGTGAGAGCCACACAAGTCACCCCATCCTAGATTCCTCTGGGTGTCTAGATTTTAGAAATGTACAGGTTTTCTAAGTTTAACTAGGTTTCTGCTGAGGTAGGGCCCAGAATAAACAGCTAGGCACATTGCAACAGACGGTCAGTTGTCAGGGGAAAAATATGATGTGTTCACATTGCGTTTTGGGACATTGCCTGTCGCGGGCAGTACGCCTATCCACACAAGTGAGGTACCATAATTATCAAGAGACTTGGAGAAATGCTGGGTGGGAGGAACTTTGTGGCTCCTCAGAGATTCCAGAACTTTTCATCAGAGTAATGTGAGGAAAATGCGTGTTTTTTTACAAAGTTTGAGGTTTGCAAGGGATTATGGGTAACAGAACTTGAAGAGAGCCACACAAGTCACCCCATCCTAGATTCCCCTGGTTGTCTAGTTTTAAAAAATATACAGGTTTGCCAGGTTTCCCTGGGTGCCGGCTGGGCTAGGGCCCAAAATCCACAGCTAGGCACATTGCAAAAAAAAGGTCAGTTTTCAGTGGAAAAATATTATGCGTCTTTGTCGTGTTTGGGGCTGTTTCCTGTGGGGGGCACTAGGCCTACCCACACAAGTGAGGTGTCATTTGTATTCAGAGACTTGGGAAAATAGTGGGTACCATAATTATCGAGAGACTTGGAGAAATGCTGAGTGGGAGGAATTTTGTGGCTCCCCAGAGATTCCAGAACTGTTCATCAGAGTAATGTGAGGAAAATTTTGTTTTTTTTACAAAATTTGAGGTTTGCAAGGAATTCTGGGTAACAGAACATGGAGAGAGCCACACAAGTCACCCCATCCTGGAGTTGCCTGGATGTCTAGTTTTCATAACTGTACAGGTTTGCTAGGTTTCTCTAGGTGCCAGCTGAGCTAGGTCCCAAAATCCACAGCTAGGAACATTACAAAAAAAGGGTCAGTTTTCAGTGGAAAAATTTGATGTGTCCACATTGCATTTTGGGCCATTTCCTGCTGTGGGCACTAGGCCTACCCACACAAACGAGGTACCATTTTTATTGGGAGACTTAAGGGAACACAGAATAGTAGAACAAGTGTTATTACTGGTTGTCTTTCCTGCATTTATGCCTTACAAATGTAAAACAGTGTGTAAAAAAGAAGTTATTGTGAAAAATGTCCTCTAATTCACACGCTAGTATGGGTACCCACAAATGCAGAGATGTGCAAATAACCACTGTTTCTAAACTCCATATCTTGTTCCTATTTCAGAAACACATATATTTCCTTGATACCTTTTTTTTCACTCTTTATATTCTACCAAATGAATTGCTGTATACCTTGTACACAATGAAAAACCCTTGCAAGGTGCAGCTTAGTTATTGGCTCTGGGTATCTCGGGTTCTCAGTGAACCTAAAAGCCCTATTAATCCCTGCTACTATGCGGGTCCAGCAGACGTAATGGTATATCCGCCATAGTTAGAATAAGTTACAGGTGAAAATGTAGGCACAAATGATTGTTCTTTTCAACTCTATTGCAGTATTTTTTTTATTTCCACTGTTATAAAACCTTGAAGGAGCTACACAAAGGACCCCTTCCAGAATTCAGAATTTTGTCTACTTTTTTCAGAAATTTATAGATTTCCAGGAGCCATTATTGGTTTCATCCCCATTTCTACCACTAACAGGAAGGAGGTTGAAAGCACAAAAAATAGGAAAAATGTACTATGTTCAATTAAAATGCCAAAACTGTGTCGAAAATGTTGGTTTTCTGAGAAAAGTCTGCCTGTTCCTGAAAGCTGGGAAAATGGTTATTTTAGCACCATAAACCCTTCATAGATACCATTTGCAGGGAAAACATTTTTCTCATTTTGCCCCAAAAAACAAAATTTAGCTGTATTTTGGCTAATTTCTTGGTCCTTCCAGGGGAATCCTCAAACCTAGGTACTTTTAGAATTCACAGGATGTGGGAAAAAAGGACGCAAATTTGGCGTGGATGCCTTATGTGGACAAAAAGGTTATGGGGGCCTTAGCGCGAATTACCCAAATAGGCCACTCTTAGAGATAATGAATAAATATCGGAAAGACTTTCAGCAGCATCCCAGTGGCAAAATCTGCGTAAGTCACAAATCATAGAGCTAGGTCCTATTCTGCATATGACCTCTTCAATGAAACTTTCACTTTCTTTTCTATAATATAAGGAAGGGACACTTCTCCTGACTCTGATCAGGGAATTGAAATCATTTTGACTAAAATAGTGTTCACCCTTGGCGCTTGTGTACATTTATCCTCACAACTCTTTAATCAGTATCTTTCATAATGAACACAAGAATAATTTGATTTGTCAATGACTTTCCAGTCTTTTAAAAGCATAGTTTCAATTGCATCATGTATTGGAAGCATAATAATGGCAAAAACTCATCTTAGTTTGAAAAACCCAGCATTTCTATTTTATGTTTCAAAAATGCCTGAAGATGTGCTCCCTACACATATTTTCCAGTTGCTTGGGTTTGGAGTTGCACTGGCCAAGATGGAGGCAGAGTAGGACATGCTTTCCACTCCTCCGCCACCCGGACTTAAACTTTAAGGAGATTGCAGGACTCTGGACTGCGCTCTGCGCATGCAGCCTTTTCTTCCCGCCTGTCACGATCCCGGTAACCCCCGCAGGGGCCCATCGCTGACCTTGGGACCTTAACCTGGTGTTGTGGCATCCCAGAGGCTGATCACATCTCCCTTAAGATGGCGGCCGCCTGAGGAGTGGAGAGGCTGATGACAGAGACTCGTGCACCCCCTCTCATTGCCAGCACTGGGATGGTGCGCTGACACCCTTGGCAACTTGGACTCGTCCGGACATGCCGGCGAGTGTAGGAGCACCAACATGGCCTTCACTCCTCTGCTGCACTTCACTCACTGCACCCGCAGCATTCCATGTGAGCAGCAGGGATGGATCTCCTTGGGACCACAGGGCAGTAGCCAGGAAGAAGGCATCCCCTACCAAGCCAGTTTCTGTGCCTGCCCCGGAGGAGCCTGAGTGAGGTCCCTCCTGCCATGAGGAGACGTGTGGGGCCCGGCGGGGTCCCTTTGAGCGCTTCTGATTCACCTGAGGGTGCTTGAGCACACAGCCTCTTATGGAGATGGGAGCTGGAGCCTAAGTGTCTGAGGCTGCAACAGACCTGGTTTCCTGACTGGTCAGTGTGAACGGAGAACAGTCGAGACAGTGCTGATACCTGTGTCCCCTTCCCTCCCAGTGTGAATGGGCCTGGACTGCCACCACCCGGCGCAATGGGTACTGGGGTTCGTGGACCAAAAGCTGCTATCTGGAGTGGATCGGTGGGTGGGCTGTAGGGACAGACAGTTCGAGAGCCCTAGGGGATCCACTACCCTCTCATACATGCACTGCCCTGAGGTGCCCATGCCGGTTCAAACTGCTGGGAGCAGAGGCGAATCCTGCATCCCTCTGAGGGCCCTGTGCTGCTTGTTGGAAAGCAGACTTCCCACCGAGGTGCCTTCTGAACGGGCAATATGGCGAACTAAAGCAGACCAAAGGCCAGTGAATCCCAGTCCTATACAGCCCTTTGAGCCATGGCGGCCACAAAAAGTAAACTCAACCCGACAGTGAAGGACATGCTCACATGCTCCATGCCGGCTGCCCCAGAGACCCTCCACCAGCCTCATAGCATTGGCCACAAACAGATGCTGAAGAGGCTTCAGATGGCGAACAGGCTCCAGTGACTCTGGCCTTCCTGGCCTCTTTGTATGGCTTCCTTAAAACCAACATCTAACACCTCAAAAGAGAACTTTCTCAAGATCTGCATGAAGTAAAACTGGACCTGTCCTCAGTCAGGGACCGAGATTCTTCCCTGCAAGAAGCAGAGACCGCCAAAGGTGAAGAAATGGAAATGCTGCGGCAGGAGGTAATCCGTCTTCATAAACAACACAATGGCCTGCGTGCACAGGCAGAAGACCTTGAGAATAGAATCTGGTGGAATAACGTCCACCTCTGGGCTGTCCGATACCCAGAAATACGTGCAGGCCTTGTTTTACTCAATGCTTTGGTGTGTTTCAGAATCTGAGCTACGGCTAGACAGAGTACCTCTTGTCAGCTGCCCTGGTGGCCCCAACTCCACACCACTGGACATCTTAGCCTGCGTCCATGATTTTCAGACTTAGGAAGACAAACTGAGAAAATCCAGAACCCATTAACCTGTCCACTTCCGGGTACATCAAATTGGCCTCTTCTGGGACGTTTCACTCCTCACCCTTCAGCGCCGCAGGGACATCAAGCAGGTCACCAATTTTCTGCACGACAAAGAGGTGTCCTATGGCTGGGGGCACCTTTCAGACTGATCTTCCATTGGGAGGCACAACTTGTCCCACTCAGGACACTCCGAGAAGCGTGCCGCATCCACGACCAGGGGGGGACACCCTCCGTATCAGCCACAATGACAGAAAGCTGGTAAATATGAGAGGCACCCATGCCCCGGACCTAAAGAATGGTTACAAGAACGTTAGACAGTAGTGGACAGCTTGGCATCCGGGACAGGCAAGGTCCATTGATGACCAGCACATCCGCACCATCTGTGCCTCCATTTCTTGATTTACACCAGGGTCTCCCGTCTCATACCTGGTCTGTGGCAGATGTAGACCCACAGAATTACTGTTTCTGCTGGTTCTCATGCTCTGCCCGTTTATCAGGCTCATGTCCGCCTTGCAATCAACCATTGTAAATGGACTTGTTAATGTTTATGTTCTTTTTAATATGTTATTTGGGGACTGTTTATGCTTGTTTTTTCTCCTTCACACTACACAACCTACAGCTCAGGTGACAGCTTGCTCTCATTCAATCCTGCCCTACATCCCCCGCAAAATGGCATTACTCCTGTGTGACAGATACCTGACCCCTTTCTTTTTCTTAGGGAATTTCTGGAGTTTAAAGTCACAAGTCTCAAAATCCGAGGCATCAGTGACCCAACTAAATGCACCACTATCCCATCACTCCTAGAATACTCTTGAAGTGACATTTGTCTCCTACAGGAGACTCATCTCCTCTCTAAAGATGAACATAGGATAAAAACCTACTGGTTCCCGCACCAGTTTTGGCCCTCAGGCCCAGTGAAGAAAGGTCTCCGGGCCTGAGGGAGATCTTACTCTAAAGGGGATTCAGGGGCAAGCTCTGACTAAGGTGGCTGAAATCAAAGAGCGCCTTCATGCTTTACGGCTACAGCTGGGCAATTTTTGCTTCACTCTCACGTCCCTTTACACCCCCAACGAGCACCAGGAGACGTTAATTGAGAGTACTTCCTCCTTAGTACTGCAATTCCTAGACGCTGCTGTACTGGTGGGAGGAGACCTGAACCTAGTCATGAACACAGACGCTCTGTTCAGACCAGTGACTTTTCACCAGAGGGTCTTCATTGTCTGGTTGACTGTGGCCTAGGGGACATCTGGTGCCATTCGCACCCCAACACTTACGATTACCCATACTACTCTGCAGCACACAAAAACTTATGCCCATATCGATCATTCCTGGCTTGCCCTGCCGTACAGGCCCTTGTTCAGGAGATCTATGTGGAACACCCTGGTCCTTGTCGGACCATGCACCCCTCCCCATTGTCCTCTGGGTGGATGCAGGTTAGCTACGGCCCTCTCATTGTAGGCTCAGAGGTATATTCCTTCAATCTCAAGCCACCATAGAGGCATTACGGCATGTGATAGCTGACTTCCTCCGAAATAACGACATTGAAGAGACACCGCTGGCGTCTCTTTTGCAAACACTGAAGCTGGTGGTCAGCGGGGAACTCATTGCTATCTCAGCGGCTGATAACCGATGCCGCAAAGAGAACAGTGCAAGTCTGATACAGAAAGTGCTGGAGTTAGAGGCCATACATAAACAGACTGGGGTCAGAGAGTGTGGAGGGAGTTAGAAAATAAATGTGCCTGCTCCTCAAGTGCCTAGACCTCAATGGGGCGGACTAATCGATGGCACGGCTAAAGCATACATTTTATGTGGGAAGTAATCACTGCGGCTGTATGCTTGTACACCAACTCTGTGCCAAAAGCCAGAATGACACTATTAAAAGGATACGCACCGACACTGGCTCGGAAGTACACGGAGGCATTCCTATTGCAGCTGCATTCCACGACTTTTATAGTACACTATGCAAAGTCACTGACACTCCCCCCTCTGACCTTCCCATGTATTTTGAGGAGTCTCCGGACTCTCCCCTGCCACCCCACTATTCTGAGAATCTGAAGAAACCCATCCAGATTGAGGAGGTTAGTTCAGCCATTGCCTGTCTTAAGCCAATTAAGACCAACGGGCGCGACATCTTTACACCCCAGTTTGATAAAGTGTTAACCAAGATCTAGCCCCATTGCTTACCCACCTTTTCAACTCTTTCGCCGACACTGGGTCCATTAACGACTCAGTGCTAGAAGCAACCATCTCAGTCATTCAAAATCCTAAACATTGATGCCAAACTCTTTACTTGCATCCTTGCGCACTGCCTCAAATCCATCATGCCAGGACTGGTCGATCCTGACCAGGCTAGCATCATACCCAACCGACAATGTGGGGACAGTACCAAATGTATTCTCCATTTAATGGACAAGATCAGCCACTCCCACAAGAATGCTATTCTTCGCTCCATCGACACCAAGAAGACGTTTTATAGGGTTCATTGGCCCTATCTCTTTGAGACCTTGAAACAATTTTGCCTTGGGGTTCGATTCTGATGCTGGCTCCCCACTATCTACAGCACCCCTAGGGCATCAGTGAGAGTCAACGGCATGCTGGCCAAACTCTTCCCCATCCAGAGGCAACCAACAGGCATGTCTTCTCACCCCTTTCCTCTTTGCCCTGTGTATGGAGCCTTTGTCCCATAGAATTTGGGACCAACGGACTATCATGGGCATCTCCTTTAGTGGCGACAACCACCTCATTAGCCTATACATGGATGACCTGATCCTCGCCCTCACTGCTCCAGTAACATCCCTGCCAGCTCTAGTCACAGAGCTCCACTCTTTTGTGAAGGTATCAGGGTTCAAGTAAAACATGCAGAAAACCCAGGCCCTGAATTTATCACTGACACAGCCACAGGAGAACCTCATCTGCTCCTTATTCCCTTACAAGTGGGCTGTGGAGTATTTATCCTACCTTGGCAATAAGCTAGCCACTCAGTGGCCAGAATGGCAACACTGAATTATACTGCTCTTATATCTCAGTTGCTGCACGATTTGGCCACTTGATTAGGAAGGATTGTGGCTAATAAGATGACAGTCCTCCCTGAATCCTCTACATCTTTCAGGCCCTTCCACTGACTCCACCCAAACATGTGAAGAAGGACTTGCAGTACCAATTGTGGCTCGCTACTACCAAGCCTTCCAATTACGCATTAAGGTTGAATGGAGCTGACCTGTCTCCGTAAAACGTTGGTGGTTTATGGACCAGGCTGTTGCGGGCTCTCACATATGGAAGGAGCCCTGGCTCCCACGTAAACACTAGGCATGGGGACTCTACTCTTCATCAGTGACCGGTTCTGCATTCAAGTTTTAGGACTTGGTGGTGATGAGGGACAGATTTACCTCAATCCCTTCTCCCATGGCTCCAATTCTAGCTATCCCCAACTTTATGCTGAGAATGCACTCTGAACACTTCTGAAGCAGGCAGGAAGGCAGCTGCAAGCATATAGGCTGCATTTTTGATACTCAGTGAATAATCCCATTAAACCAACTCAAAGCTGATTATAGTTTAGAGGAGGTGGATCAGATCCACTACTTGCAAGTGAAACACTGGGTGCTTCATCCTAACATTAGACCACATGCGAAGCGACACCTCACTCCTTTGGAAAAATGGGTCTTCTTTAAAAAAGACAGATAGGCGTCTCATAGCGGAGATCTACGTTGTAGTAGGTGGGGCAGCGCCACCAGCAAAGACAGCGGGGCAAAGGAGGTATGAAGCAGAGCTAGACAGAGCGCTTTCTATTAAAGATTGGGAGGACATCTACTACTGGGCCAGTCACTCTGCTCACAATAAGACTAGAATGAATATGGCATATAAAATTGTCTCCTACTGGCACCTTCTGCCAGCACAGATCCACGTGTGGAATCCAAGTCGCTCCGGGGACTGTTGGAGGGGGTATGGTGGATCAGGCACTTTGACACACCTGGCATTGCCTGCAACTAGTCCACAATTAGGGGCATATCCTGGATGTCATGGACAAAGCCTTCAACACCATGATACCATGATTCCCAGCCTACACTATCATGGGACTACCTAACCCCTTAATTTATCCCCAGCGCTCTCAGAGAGGGAGACTATTAAAAGCCAGTACTCAAGTTAAGATCCATAAGTAGGCTTTATTATCGCAACCACCAACGTAAGCCAACTCCTCTTCACAGCATCTCTCAGCCTGAATGCCTGTTACCAGAACATTCACATTCCATCACCCAGACAACAGGGATTCCACAATCCAACCACAAGTAGATTACAACACATCCCCTTTACAATACATTAAAAACAAAATGATAATGAATAAAGATAACAAATACTAAACGCAAAATACAGTGCAAAATATAAAGAATAACATATGCTTAATACAAAACATAATCTTTAAACTTGGCTGGTACATGCCTGAGCCTGGCGGAACCATAACAATTCCCATCACCATTTACAGGAACACAGGGCCGGTTGTTGTCTGAACGCAACTTGACATCAACAACTTTTACCAGTCTTGACATGCTCCAGGTACAGCCATTATTCAAAGTCACCACATTTTTCCTTATTGCAGTGATAACAAAAGGACCCAGAAAGTTAGACAGACCCTTATGACCAAACCTGGATCTTTTGACCCAAACACGATCACCAAGGTTCCACTTCCTTTCTTTCACAGACATCTTGTCATCATAGCGCTGTTTGTATTTAGACTGATAATCAGCCAATCTCCTCTTCCTCACATCCTCACTGACCTCATTCCCCTTCCATACAGGAAGCCACCCTGGATTTAGCTTAGTCATCGCCACCCTTCCCCTCAAAGCCTCAAAAGGTGATTTTTGAGAAATAGCATTAGGAACAGTGCGGTGTGCCCACCATGTTTCCCTCAGCATACAACTGAAAGAAACCCCAGTATCAAGTGCCCTTTGAGCACAACTTTTCACCACCCTATTCATTCTTTCAGTGAGACCATTAGCCTGTGGCGAGTATAGCGCAGTTTTCAGATGAATTATACCAACACTCTCTAGAAAATGCTGCATTTCTTGGGAGACAAACTGCACCCCATTATCTGTGACTAGATATTTTGGAACACCTTCAGACGTAAAGACGTCCTTTAAAAACTCAATAATGGACTTAGAATTGACCACACCCATACACTTGGTAACCACCCACTTCGAGGTGTAGTCCACCAAGAGAACAACAAATCTTTCTTGGGCAGGCATAAGCTCAAAAGGACCCATAATGTCCAACCCCAACTTGGTCCATACCACATCCGGAACCTCCACAGGTGAAAGAGGAGCACAACTAGTCACATGAGACTTGTCATTGATGGCACACAAATGACAATCTTTCACAACCGTCTCCACCAACCGATCCATCCCGGGCCACCAATACCTTTCCCTAACACGCGCTTTCGTAAGACTCCTACCAAGATGTCCCTCATGAGCCAAATTGACTACTTTCTCCTTAAGAACATCAGGTGGAACTAATCTTTCTCCTCTCATAAGCTTATCCCCACAAAAGGTCAATTCATCCTTCACACACCAAAACGACTTCACATTCGGATCAAGATCCTTACAACTCATCCATCCTTTAGATATTAAATCCTTCAAAACACCAAAAGTGGTATCCTTAACCGCACAAGACAACCACTCTTCTTCCAACAACGGGTTTTCCATCACCCAATTCACACATTCAATCTCATCACTCTCCTCCCCAGAACACACAGGCAACCTGGACAAACAGTCAGCAGACTTATTGTCCAACCCAGAAATGTAGTGTACACGGAAATTAAACTCTTGCAGCCCCTCACTCCATCTCTTAAGCCTAGGAGTCATGCGCTCACTGTGACGATCAGAATAAATTTGTACAAGGGGACGATGATCTGACTTTACCATGAAAGGAATTCCCCACAAATAAAATTTAAAATGCTGTATCGCCCAATACACACTTAATGCCTCCCTTTCAATGCAAGAATAGTTAATTTCCGCATCTCTAAGGGCCCTAGAAGCAAAAGCTACCACCTTTTCTTCCCCATCAACAACCTGAGAAAGTACTGCCCCCAGACCCTTGAGACTAGCATCAGTTGTGAGAACAGTCTTTAATCTGGTGTCAAAATGACCCAGCGTTGGCATCTTCCCAATCTCAGACTTAATCAAATTAAAAGCCTTATCACAATCTGTTGTCCAAACAAACCGTGAACCTTTTTTTAAGAGCACTCTGATCGGCTCTACCACTCCAGCAAACCCTTTTACAAATTTGGAATAAAATTCAGCCATTCCTAGAAAAGACCTAACCTGTTCCTTGTCCTGAGGTGCTGGAGCACCAATTATACTCTCTGCAAGCTGCACTTTGGGCTGTATACCCTTCCCTGAAATGACATGTCCTAGATAGGTTACAGACTCCAGACCAATATGGCACTTATCCTTTCTAAGAGTGAGACCCCGCTCCCTCAATTTACCCAACACAGATCTTAAAACAGTCTCATGCTCACCCTCACCCTTCCCATAAACCAATATATCATCTTGAAAAAACAAGACATTGGGAAGATCCCCAAGAACCATTTTCATGATCCTTTGAAAACAAGCTGCGGCCCAAGCCAAACCAAACGGCATCCTCAAAAATCGATACGCCACCAAAGGAGTGACAAAGGACGTCAGATGTCTGGAATCCTTGTGAAGTCTCACCTGATGATAAGCGGACGATAAATCCAGAACACTAAATATTTTAGCCCCCTTCAATAAACTTAAACATTCTGAAATATTAGGAAGAGGTTGGCGATCCACCCAAATCCACTCATTCAACCCACGCAAGTCAACACACATCCTCACCGCCAATCCTCCATCCTTGGGTGCTAAAACAACCGGAGACAACCACTCCGAAGCCTCTATCTCTTCAATCACTCCTAGTTTGAGCAACCTCTCAAGTTCCTGCTTTAACGGTTCAACCATTAAATTTGGCACCCTCCGTACCTTATGCACACACGGCTTGGCTGAATCCTTCAGGATTATCCGATGCTCAAACCCTTTCAGACAACCCAGAGAATCAGTGAATACTTCCGGATAATCTTCAATATACCTTTCCACACTCACACCATCCACAGCTAATATCTTGCCAGCTGAGCCTGTACCTAACTCTTCCATCAACATAACCTGGTCTTTTGGGTTGGTAGCACTAGGATTAAGAATTATGCCTAAATCACGCTGATGTCTCCAACCCAACAAATTATCACCTCTCACAGCCACATAAACCTTTCCTATGATTTCTTTTCGTTTGAACACAATTTTTGCAGTTATGTATCCAAGAATATCCACCCTTGCACCTCCATAACTGAAAGGTGAAATGTCTGGAGATTGAAGCTTTACATTCTCCAATCCGACTACCTCATCCCATATCTTATTCCCAATCAACGTGAAAGGAGACCCCGAGTCAGCCAAGACAGTAAATTCATCACTATTCACCATAATGTTACAAAATGGCATAATAATCTTGTCCGAATCCACCTTATTCTCTTCTTCCGAAATGCTTGAAATGACCACTGTATGAATGTTGTCCGAGGAATTTCCCATGTTACGATCCTTTTTTGCCGACTTGCAAACTCTAGCATAATGCCCCTTTACCCCACAATTCATACACACACATTCCCTTGCATAACAATTCGGAAAGTTTGACGAATGGGAGAAACTTCCACATCTGTAACATCTCATCTTCTGTTTGTCACTGTTACTTTTCTCACGGTCAAAGGAACGCTGTTGACGAGGATCTCGTTCATTAGATTGTTGAGTATCTTTAAAAGCCACACGAGGTTGAGTGCTTTTTACAACCGCTTTAACTCTTGACCCTGAAGACACTTTGGCAATACTTTCAAATGACTCATCCTCAACATCACGCTCCAACATGGAATGGACACCTTCTTGGTTTTTCTTTACACCTTCAGTACTCCCTTGGTCATTATCATCACGATTCTTCCTTATCTCCTTCACCCAAGAGGAAGTATTTTCAACCCCTTCAACAATCGCAATAGCCTCAGTTAACGATGGATTTTTGGACAACAGTTTACCTTGTACCCTTGAACTGTTGGTGCATCTGACCAATTGGTCCCTCACCAGGGAATCAGACAACTCCCCAAATTCGCACGTGCGTGCTAACGTTTTCAGTGCAGCAATATAAGTTCCCACACGTTCTGTTTGACCTTGAACCCTGGTGAAAAACCTGTGACGTTCTAAAACAACATTAATCCGTGGACCAAAATAGCGCTCAAGCATAGTCATAGACATTTCATAAACATCTGAAGGTTCACCATCACCACCTCCAATGATGATGGGGTCCATGCTATCGTAGGTGTTCCTGCCTTCAACTCCTAAATTGTGTAATAATATAGCTTGTTTCCTTGTGGCAGAAAATTTCTCCCCCCCAATAGCCACTAAATATGAATCAAACAAATTCCTCCACCTTTTCCAAGGAAGAATGGGTTCTCCTTTCTCTGACAAAAAAGCAGGAGGTTGTGACATACTAGAAGCCGTTGCCATGACGCTAACAATCGTCGATGTCTCCAAACAAACTAAAATGCAATGTCAAAAATGACTTTGTTCACTTCTTCTTTTTTTAAAAAATAAATAAATAATAAATCAAGTCAAAAGAAGAATTCCTCACCCTGAACGAGTAGCTATAGTCTTCAAAGTCCAGAAACACGCGTCGCTATCGTCGAGAGATCAACAGCAAGGCTTAAAACTGAATTGCGAGCAATCTTTATAATATCCCAATTCAAAATGGCCGCCACATAAGACCATTCTCATATCCCAAGGCAAAATGGCCGCCGCGTAGGATAACGTGATGCGTGTGACGCGCTGCGTGTGATGTCATTCAGCTTCCAGGAAACTCAAGATTCGGTTCTTCGCGAGCAGAGCAGAGCGTGCAGAAACTCGGGATTCGATTCTTCACGAGCAGAGCAGCGCGTGCAGGATCCAGTTTAAAAGTAAGCTTGACGGTTACCTTTACCTTGCTTTAGTCCTGAACACAACGGAAAAGTCTTTTTTTCCAAAAGTCCATGAATCACAACATCCAAGATCCGGGTGAGAAAGAATCACCAATCCAAGTCCAAATTTCGTGAGATTTCCACAATCTCAGAGCGATAGGCTCATCGTTAAAATCCAATCCAATCCATCCAGTCATGCGGGTTCGCAGGGGAATTGGTGGTTGCCGCTTGTCCCCAATCAAGCACAACTCGTCGCCAGTATTAAAAGCCAGTACTCAAGTTAAGATCCATAAGTAGGCTTTATTATCGCAACCACCAACGTAAGCCAACTCCTCTTCACAGCATCTCTCAGCCTGAATGCCTGTTACCAGAACATTCACATTCCATCACCCAGACAACAGGGATTCCACAATCCAACCACAAGTAGATTACAACAGAGACACATGGCGTTGGCCCTGGGGGCTACTCACCAAGTCATTTTCTCAGCAATGGGTTCAGACAGGATCCCCGATTGCAAAGCGTGGCTCTATAAACACTGGTATATCTTGAGGATGGAGAAACGTTACCTCACAGTTGCCCCCAACAGTGATTCATATCCGACCTGGGGGTGCCATTAATCACTATTCTGGCCTCTGAATTTAATGAGTTGACATGCCCGACCTATCTCAAACTGCTGCTTTTGTCACCCCAACTGCACCACTTGCAGACCCACCCAAACTATAACTTTGCTTTGCCAACATGCCCACTCTTGGGCGGCTTCACACTATTCCACAGTAGTTAGAGGTCACCATAAGTTTGTCTGCAGAAGAAGATGGGGGGAAGAAGGGTGTTCCAAGAGCTGTCTGTGTTGTTATACTTTTTAAAATACCTCAAGAATAGCTGACAGCCCCAGGGTTGTAGGCAGACGGATGTGTAAATGTCTGGTTCGAACTGATCATTATGACTCTGCTGTCTCCTGGGTTATAGGTGAATACCTGTGTGATAACATATTTTGCTATGGCTACAAAAATACCCGGACTGTTTGTTCAGCTAAAGAAATCTACCTGAAATGTTTGTGGACCACCTGCGTTAAAGGAACTGTCACTCACATTCGGAACGCTGCCGTTTCCATGCAGTTTTGTAGCTTTGCGCTCACAATTTACCCTAACAGTTCACTTGGGTAAAAACTCTATTTGAAAGGCTGCTTGCGTTCAAAAATTACCCAAATGGTACATCTCACGTTAGAATTTCTCCTCGACGTTTACAGTGTGGAGTACTGGCATAATCTTTGCAATTTTAAGATAGATGTACACATAATTACCTAAATTATGGCAATTACTCTGGCATAATTACAATTTCACCCAGGCATATTCTCATCAACTCTATTCAGGCAGAACGGGGTCCAGGGTAAACAAGGTCTAGGGCCCCTTCTTCTCCTCATCCAAAGCCCAAGAAGCGCTCCTGACTATGCTGAGATTACGGTCAGGGGACTCTTTTCCTTTTTCACGCAAAAGTGGCAAAGAAGTGTATCAGATGCCTTGGCTCTCCAGATAGTAGAAAAAGGTATGCCTGGGAGTTTGAGGAGATTCCTCCAGACTCTAGGCATGCTTGCCTTTCCTATCAAGGGGATCTGGTGAAATCTCAAGCTTTGTCTCAGGATATATCAGAGTTGTTGCTGAAAATTGTAATCTGTCCACTACTAGTAGATCAGAGATGTGAAGGAATTTATTCTGCTGTCTTCCTGGTCCAAAACTCTTCGGGGAAATGCAGGTTAAAAAGCAACTTAATGAAGTTGACTGTGTTCCTCAGAAAAAGTTGTTTTCAAAATGGAAATAATTGCTCTAGTGACCTCAGGAGAGTAGGTAAAATCATTGGACTTGTAGAATGCATACTTCCACATCCCCATTCACCCCTTCACCAGAAGTTCCTCAAATTTTGTGTAAAGGGCCAGCATTGGCACTTTTGGGTACTCCCTTTTGGACTGACATCATCCAGAGGGTATTTACAAACATCCTTGCTCTAATTGTAGCCAAAAGGAAAAGGAATTCTAATCCACGCTTACTTGGACAACTAGTTCATCCACTCTCCCTCAAGCACAATATTGATGGATCAAACAAAGCATGTTTGTCTAACCCTAGAGGAGTTTGATCTGTTGATAAACTGGGAGAAGTCACATCTTCTTCCTGCTCAGAACTTTGAATTCGTCTGTGCTTATTTTCAGACTCAGAAGGGGATAGTGAGCTTCATAGATGCAAGAGCTCCAACTATCCGGATACTTTGTCTATCCCTAGGGCAGCACTGTGACAGGGAACATTTGGGAGAAGACGCAGTGGTGGTTAAACCCTATAAATCCTCTGTTGTCACTGCCACCTTACAAGTAGAATAGGTTGGAGGGCCACCTTGAGTAACCTATCAATTCAGGGGAGACTGTCAGGGGAAGATGAGTCTCGCTCTTCCAATTGGAAGCAAATGATGGCAGCTTACTGTGCTCTTCTTCACTTTTCCACCTTCTGCTGAATCTGATGGTCATACTATGAAAAGATAATCCTGTCGCAAAGTCTCAATAAACAAACAGTCAGATGGGGTTTCAGGTATCTTGCATCTCTCTCTTTCCATATAATCAGTTGGACGAAACTCATCTAATGACAATACAAGCAACTTAGATTTGGAGGAAGGGCAATATTTTGGCTGATAAGTTAAGCAGGGTTTTTCCTTCTTCTCACAACTTTTTTCTATCTTCCCGTATCTTTGAGTAAATATGCCAAAAGTGTGGTGCTCCCCAGCTGAATATTTTTGCCATGGAAGGGAACACCCTTCTTCCAGCATTATGTCCAGGTTTCATGAAGAAGGTTGCTGGGAGATAGATGAACTAACTACCTCAAGGACCCCTGTTCTTCTTCCATTTCCTCTAATACCTAGACTGTTAACCAGATTGAGGAAGGTGAAAGTGGAGCCCATTGAAATAGCTCAATTTTGGCTAAAAACGTTGGATTTCCTCTTCTGAAATTAATGTTGATCGCTCCTGAGGAAGAGGTTCTACATGCATTGGATGTTTTGAGAGCTGTTAATATTTATTTGTACAGATCTCAGACCTATCAACTACGTGAAAATGTATTTATAAATGTTGCTGCTTTTCATCATACGCAAAAGACTTCTGCTCAAACTTTAAGTAGATGACTTAAAACACATTTCTTTAGCCTATGATTCTCAGGACAGCGTGCTACCCAGTAGAATACTGGGTAGATCTACCCGAGAAATGGCTGAGGGCTTTGGGATTTTGGTTTTGGACACCTTTGAAGCTGCTACTTGGGCTACACCTTCCCCCTTTATTTCTCATTACAGACTGGATGGCAGAAATGTTGAATCCATGGATTTTGGTTCCAGAGTATTACAGGCCCCTATGCCTTGATTGATTATTCTCCTGAGGTTGCAATACAAGATTGTGTTTCCATTATTTGGGAGGTTGTCATTTTGGAGCAGAGAATCAAGATTTGATTGGATTGATCTGGTAGATACTCATATGGTAAGTAGTGATACAAGAAAAATGGGTTGAAGAGAATGATTCAATTTCTTACCATTATTCTTCATTACTCCAAAAATCCTTCTTTTCATACCAATGCTTAGGACCCTCCCTCCTGGTCCCCCATGTTACAACCTGACTACCCATTTTAGCTTATGGATATACTGGAATTGTGGTGGGCTTTGACCTCCTTTATTGCAATATTTGTAGGAGGGGCACAAAGAAGGGGCAGTGGGTGTTTAATATGTTATTTTTTGAGTGTCCATCTAGGTCACGTGTTGCCTGGATGGAGTTTAGACATCTCATATAGTAAGTCTTGGTACAAGAAAATGGGTATTCAGAGTAGGACTCTGTCACTAAAAGAAATTGTGCACGCCCATTCTCTCACAGGCGCACCGTCAGCATGGTGGGGGGGTTAAGGGCAACGTCTTTGAGTCGGCTTCACACTTGGCATGAAATCATTACGGTTACACTCGTCTCCACGCTCGGTGTGCCACAGTGGCACTCAAGCCTAAGCGGGAGCGAGCCCTGGCTCGAGGCACCACGAGCTGAACCCTCCTGCTGATCTCGGCAAGACTTACCGCTTCACAACATCGCACCATATAGGTTCCGTTGCAGTCAGGAACAAAGAGGGATTTAGGGAGTGAGGAGGGCTGGTGAAAGGTACTGGCATACAACGTTCATAAAAATAAAAGAAAGAGTGGGTACGATGGTATGTCTGGAGGAAGGAAAGACCCAAAAGTCATTACTGTGACGAGAAGGACTGATGTTGGAGTCATTCATTTATGTCAAAATGTTCACATAATGTCATGTGAGGGGACAGAGGCATAGGAGAAACTTGATTTACACTAGTTCAAAGAACTTCGTTAAATAGAAGAGCAGAGATTGCAATGAAAAACTGCGTGCTCTAAAGCCCTACCTTCCTAGATAAACCATATTTTGGAGAGGAGACCTGAGACAGGGGGCTCCATTCCTCGTGGTAATATACAACATGTGTTATAGGGTGGCTGGCCATTAGCTTAACTAGGTTAAAGCTGCACTGCAGTAGAGGTAGTAGCTGTTTATTGTGTTTAGCCAGTACACAATGTTAAAAAATTATAAAGCAAACAATTACTGTAAAGAAGGCAAACTTGATTTCACTATTCGCAGAAATTTGCAGTATGGCGTTTAAAGCATGTAGAAGTAAAATGGAAGGCCCTGAGCTGAAGTATATATATCATTTTTGGTAAAATAAAAAAAAAGCGTTGCTCTACATAACAATAATATGGTTGTTTTAAAGTTTAGCCACACCATCCACTCATGTTAATGTTCTATTACAGGCTTTGGGGCTCTGCCCTGCCACATAAACAGCGTCCCTTTTTTTCAAAAAGTGCTGGCTGGGTAATGTTCACGCCATCACTTTTCCATCTGGGGTACACCTCTGTTTTGCCAATTAGTCTGACTCCGCAATCGCCTCCTAAGATTTAGGGTGCCCTACAGTTGCACCCCATTCATACAGAGAAATTGCACCCACGGCTACCTGCGACGCTAGCACGGGCCCATTTCGCAATGGTGGCACTGCTGTGTGCAGGTTCGTGCGGAGGAGCGATGCCAACACGCCTCTGCCGCCCTGCCACCACCAAGTGGGTCTGATTTACAGTTTAATTTGCGAATAATGCGCAGCAGCGGGGGAGCCCGGCTTAACGACCCACGCTCAATTACTCGGCACAGGAGCCTGTGCATGCTGTTTCAGCCGCTATTGCACACCCCCAGTTTGTTCCACGCTAAACCCCGAATAAAAAATTCATGCGACCCAGGCAAAGGAGCGCAACGGGACTGATGGCTCCATTTCACGACTTCATGAAGGCCGAACACACTTTTTTCCCGGGACGCTAAGTCTCAGCGCAGCCGGTAGACTTGCCTACAGTTCATCTTTCACACCATAATACGAAATAAATAGTTAACCCGTTGTATAGTGGTGTTTAGTGACCCATTATTGTCTGTAATACCCGCTGTTTTTAAAATTATCATCAATAAGTCTTCCGGCACCAAGCACACTGCAGAACCTAGACAAAGCTGTTACACCTTCCCCTCCAATGCAGTGGTGTGGCGAGGATGCCATGGGCCCGGGTGCGAGCGTGGGACATGACCCCTTCCACTGCTGCTGGGTTAGTAAAATATAGCATTTATCAGGTTTCAATGGGCCCTGGTGCCGCTACTGCACCTACGCCCCTGGTCCAACAAGGCATCCTCATAAGCAAGGACTCTTAAAAGGTCTCTTTATAAATAAGTCCACCGCTGCCTTGCCTTATATTTCAATATTACCCTATGCATCACATCGTGTATTCTTCTATTCCCCTGCCCTCTAAACAAATCAATCCCCCCTATTTGCTTCCAAACGCTTCGCCGTAGCCGCATTTATGCCATTCTCTGGCTTCTGGCCTTTCCCAAGTTTCCTACTCCAGTAGTAGTCATTCGCTGCCACCTCCCAGCATTGCTCCTGGAGCAGCGCCATTTTGGCTCCTCTTTTTTGTTTAAATAGGCCACATAGTAATTATACATTGCCTCATGTACTTGTGTGATGTAACGTTAGCAACGTAATGTAGCCCACCTGAATAGATACAGAAGGTGCATCTACTGTTTAATCTCAACATTTATATGAGTGTGCCTATTAACGTTTTCCTTGCTATAACATCGGATTGTAGTTCTCAAATGTATCTCCATTTGTGTGGTTGAAATAATATTATTAGTTCTTATATATTCACACACTCATTTCAATAATACTCTGCATTTATTTCATAATGGAAAATATATCCATTTGAATAGTACTCTACATCTATATGATAATCATATATGTATCCGTAATCATGCATTTAAACGTGTACTGAGGTGCTTGCCATACTAGCTTGACCAAAGGCCTTAACCCCTTCGCCGCGGGGGTAATTTTCACGCGGCGCGAAAGGGGGGCGGTGGCGCTGTGCTCGTGATGAGCCCAGCTCGTCATGAGGCACAGTGGAGCTGTGCTCATGATGAGCTGGGCTCGTCATGACTCCGCCCACTGATTGATTCTCCCGCACAGGCAGGTAATCAATTGCGCGTGGGAGTGCCGCGACCGTTATGACGAGCCCAGCTCGTCATGAGCACAGTTCCACTGTGCCACATGACGAGCTGGGCTCGTCATAAGCATGGAAGCAGCTAAGCATTTCAATTTCTTAATGTTTAACCTTCAACTTATCCTCTGCAGGTGCACTTGTATGATATTACAAACAGAAAAGGGCACATTGTGTGAAAGAGACAGTGAGCCTCGAAAGTAGTATCTTTTGGCAAGGACGAGAAGCCTTAATGAACGAAGGGAGGACTATTATCCATGCAGAACAGGTAGATGGGAGGAATCCAACGACGTTCTGATGTGTGGACCGAAGGAAAGGAGTTTCAAGAGTAGTTGCCAAGTTTACTGTTTGAAGGTGGAAAATAATGAGACATGAGATTCTCAAAGGTTTTTTTTGTGGATTGATTCATGATCACACTTCACGTTCTTCAGATTCCTTTTAGACTTTGAGAGGTACAGACCTCTCTGCGACATCTCTGTTGTGTGGCTTCATGTTATGCAATGTTCTTGCCGTTGTAGAACTTCTACTGAGTTTCGGCTCTACTGACACCTTTCTTGTTCCCCTGACTTAAATAGGGTTTCCCTGATTCCTAGTTTAGGATAGGGCTTGATAGATTTTCTTAGACAACCTCAGGATAGGCAGGAGGATTGAAACTTTCACCAGACTTTGTTTCTCATTCTCTGTATTGCGGCTATGGAATTCCCCATTTGCTTTCTGTTATTGAGGATACATTTTGTCAAACATTTTGGATTTCCATAAGTGATTCTGTATTTTTAGAATAGGACACGTTACAATGCAAACTTTTACAACGCATGCCTTTACAACGCGGTTTCTACATCGCAACGTCCATTACAACGCATGCCATCACAATGCATTTTTAGAAACTACACTTACAACGCATTCCAGTACAACGCATAGCATTACAAAGCATAACATTGCAACGCATAATACTTTTAGGGCAACTGTAGTGTAAGTGTTGGAGAGTGCAGGGGTAAAAATTACTATTCCCACTCCAGTGAGTGCAACAGTAGGATAAGTGTTGGATAGTGTAGGGGTAAAAATTAATTTTTCCCATTACTCTGCCCGAAATGCATTGGAATGAAATTATGCAATTGAATTGCCTTGGTTGAAATGCAACATTTTTTTTAAGAGTATGATTTATAGAAAGAATTTGATGATTGATAAGGAGGATGAAAAATGAATATAGCCTTGATACAATAAATACATTGTGTTTGAACTTATTTGAAGCTGACTTATTTTTCAACAACCCCTGGAAGTAGGGACAATTGCGGTGCTAAAGAGGACGGACCCAAATTGAGGACGCAGTGATTGTATTAATAGGGTTGCACATGTACAGCTTATGCTTAGCTTGCAGTGTTATAGCAATTGTGTGATGTTTGGCGGAAGTATTTTGGATGTTGAATGAATGTAGAGTTTTATGTGGAGAAATTGAAGTTGTTAACAAGTCTGAGAAGCCTAAGATGTCGGGATGTTAAAAAGTGTAGAAAGACACTCTATTGGAATCGTCTTCTAAGGTTTTGTGGTGTCCTTCATGAGACGTAGTCGATAGCCCAATTGAGATAGGGACATTTATCTTTATGTGTGAAAGTGAGGCATGATTAGTGGGGTGGACCTTTTGCGCAGAGAGAAATTGTACTGATCAGGATTTCATTAGAATGTGTGTCGGAGTGGATCGGAAAGTGTTTTTCTGAATTATTTCTTGCGTGATTGAATTCTGTCAATTTCTTTAGTGAAAAAGACAATTATTTATTGCCATTGCATTGTATTTGTTTGCATGTGTGTTACTGAAGAGAGTGCTTTGTGACAATTTTAAAGGAGGGTGAAATGCCGCAAGGAGTGAGACTGATGTTCAGTGTGCTGTTCTGGGATTGGTCAGTTGGTGTAAAGCAGTGCTGCTGTTGTCTACATCACAGAGTGCTGTGCTGTTTTTGGCTGTTGATTTGAAGCAAGAATTGTGAGCAAATTATTGGGTCCTGCTTTGAAACAAACAATTCTAATTGTGATTATTGCCGTATCTATCTGAAAATTAAATGTTTTAAAGTCATACGTGATTTGATTAAGAGAGATGTGATGATGGTTGCTAGAGAAGGGGAAGAAGCACCTCCCAAAGATACTGCATGTCATAATATGGTGATAAATTTTGGACTACCCATTTGTATTTGGCTCAAACAATGGCACAAGATCACTGAGGAAGAAGGTGCACTGCCGTTTCCACCCTATGCTACATTTGATATGAGAATCATTGAAAACTCGAGGAGCATGCAGCTCATGCCAGAGAGAAGAAGAGAGATCAGGGAAGAGCAAGACAGGTAGTGAGCACTTATGCTGACACTAGGTGGGATGTAGAACAGAAGAGGTGGAGAACTGATATGATAGAAGGTGCAAAATTATATCCAGCATTAACAAGCAATGAGGTGGAGAAAGGGAATGAGAAGAGAAGGAAAGAGAAGAGGAAAGGGGAACAAGAAACAGAAGGGGGAGAGGAACACTGAAATAGAGACTCTATTTATAGTCTTTTAGATGTATTGTTGTCAGAACAATTTCCTCCGAGTATCGATCTGCAGGAGGCGGAAATGTGAATGCAAGTGGAAATACTGGGTTGGCTACTGCACCAGTAAATTTGAACCCTAATGGGATGGTGGTTTCTCCTGTGAATAAGGACCAGAATGTGATGGGAATTATTTCTGTGAATCATAATATTCAATAAGAGGGGATTCAGGGATTTGTTCTCCTGTCACCTCCACCACTCTTAATACCCTGGATCCTCTGACTGTTCCTGTTACCATTGGACCAGTGGTTCCTATATAAAACCCTGGTCCCATGGGAAACTGGACTCACAGTTTGGCTGTCCTTGCTCTGCAGTGAGCTTCAGAAAACGCACACACAAGTTTGAGGGTAGGAGAATTAGTCCAGTTAATCCCAATGAATGCAAGTTCCCCTTGTGGTGTGAGTGCAGACCCAACTGTGAATCAGACTGCATTAAGACTTTTAAGGTCATTCTAGGAATTGCCAGATTTGGGTTCTCTCACTTGAGAGCCACCCTTGAATACGCATAGTAGCACACCCATAACAAATAGAAATTGAAGGAGAAACTTATGGTAGCACACTTGAAAGATGCCCAGAGGAGGGAGGGGGGCCAGAGTCAGCTACTCATAGGGAATGTCCCTCCAATGCAAGGAGTTTATGTGTATCGACAGGGAGCCCCAGGGATGCAAGGTGGAGGAGGATTTTTGTCACAGGGTAGAGGTTGGAACGTCCCCATTGATCTGAGTACTGAGATTGATGTAGCCACATAGAAAAAATCTGACCCGTGTAACTACTGTAATAGGTTGGGTCATTGGAAATGAGAATGACGTCTTAATCCTGCGAATCAAGGTCAAAATCCAGGGTTTGCTCAGTCTCACAATAATAATTCCATGCAGCCACAGAATGAAGCCCCAGTGATGCAGGTTCCACAAACCCCACTGCCACAGCAAGCTGGTATGGTCCTAGATTTTCTTCGAAATATTTTCCAAATATGAAACAGAATGTATTTCAGAATAACAACCCATACCAACAATATCCCATGTTTGAGACAACTGATACTTATGGCATCGATCAGTCCTCCTGATGGTCCTTTAGGGGAGAGGAAGATTGCATGCTTGGTGCAGTCTTGGAGGTAGGCCAGAGTGGCCCAAATAAAGACGGTGAGGTAAATAGCCACACTGTATCATTCTTGGTTGATACTGGTGCTACCCATTCTACTGTGAGAACATTGGAAGTTCCAAACCAACCACTCTCAGGAAAGAGAAACCAAGTCATAGGTATTGCAAATGAACAATCCAGTAACTGAGAATATGTCAGTAATTAGAGAGTTTTGACGGTAATCCCCAATTTGTGGTCTGTGATTTGAGTCCTGTGAGTTTGTTGGGTAGTTATTTGTTGTTCAAACTGAATTGTACCCTTTATTGAACCCCGACAGGGATAGAATTCTAGATTCATGAAGAAGATGTGGCTTTAAAATTGGCTAATCAGAGCATAATCACTGAATTGCTGCCAATGATGAGGCATGAAGAATTACTCTTGGATCTTGGTGATACAGTGAGGTCAAAGTTTTGGGATTCTTCAGGAAAGGACATTGGAGTCATCAAAGGAGTTGAGCCTGTCCTAATACAAATAAAGCCAAATGCAGAAGTCCCCGGAACACCATAGTATAATTTGACCCCTGAAACGGTTGCCAGAATAACTCCAGTAATAGAGACTGAAATAGCA
This sequence comes from Triturus cristatus, assembly GCF_964204655.1. Lineage (NCBI taxonomy): Eukaryota > Metazoa > Chordata > Amphibia > Caudata > Salamandridae > Triturus > Triturus cristatus. Next base: position 501,921,941 of record NC_140592.1, on the reverse strand, counting down.
AGGCATTTTGAAGGAGATGATGGCGAGTACATGTAATTCGCCCATTATGGGCTTACGAAAGCCCAGCAGAAAGCACTGCCTAGTCCAGGATCTGCAAAAGATGAACAATATTGTGGTCCCCTGTTGTCCCGTGGTGCGGAATCCAACTATGTTACTGTTTCAGATTCCATGTCAGGCTGGGTGGTTGACTGTAATCGATCTTTGTCAGGCGTTCTTCTCCATAACGTTGCATGAGGAGAATCAGTTACTTTTTGCTTTCCGGAGCGGCAGCCGTGTTTTGGTATGGTGCCTAGTCCCACCAGGGTATATGGAGAGTCCATCTATTTTTAATCAAATCCTTAAAAAGAAACTGGAGGCTTTGATCATGCCCTGTAACTTGGTATATTGACAACCTGTTGTATGCGTCAAATACTCAGGAAGCTTGTAAGACAGACACTATTGCTTTGTTTAACCACTTGGATGAGAATGGACATAGGTGTTCCCCAGTAAGTTGCAGTACGGTTTGAGAAATGTTCTATATCGATGGCATCACATTGAGAAAGGTGTGCGGAAGGTGTCACAAGAGAGAATCTCAGCAATCATGCAAAATAATCCACCAACGACACAGAAGAAATTCAGGATGTTTTGGGAAATGGTGGGCTACTGTCGTCAGTGGTTACCTAATTTTTCCCTAATGGCTAAGTCTTTATAGTGGCTGGCTCACAAGAATGTGTCTGATTCGTTACCCTGTCATAACGATTGCTTGGTTGCCTTCACTTGAGTTGAGAGAAAGCCTCTGACATGCCCTCACAGTAGGAATGCCTGATTTTAGCAAAGTATTTTCACTTTTCTGCAGTGAGAGGGAGGGCTGTGCTCTCTCAGTGATTACACAAAATCATGCAGGTGACCGTAGACAGGATGCTCACTTCTGACCAAATTAGATCCAGTGGCTGCGGCGTTGCTGGGGTGTCTCAAGTATGTGGCAGCGACATGTGTCAACATAGAGAGGTGTGAGAGCATCGTAATAGGACATTCTCTGACTGTATATGTTCCCCATTCAGTTGAAATTTTGTTAACTAGAACATGCAAACAGAACCTTACAGTCGCCTCACGAAGTATGAGCAGGCCATACTTGTGGCTGAGAACGTAACAGTGAAATGCTGTGCTGTTCTAAGCCTTGGTACACTGTTACCCCTTCCAGAAAAACATATTTATAATGGTGTAGTGGATCATGACTGTCACGATGTCACTGAACTATGCACCAAGACATGAACAGACATACAGGATGAGATACAACCTGAATCTGATTACGTATTGTTTGTGGATCGCAAGTGTTTGCGAGACCATGAAACAAAATTGAGAGCTGCATATGCCATTTCGGGAGTTGGGGAAACTGCTTGGCTTCAAGGAGCAGTCTTTGCTCAAGTGGCTGAACTGATTGCTCCTACTAGAGCATGCTGTGTTCAAGAACAGCTAAAGTGACAATTTTCCTTGATAGTCAGTACGGATTTGTGTGGTGCACGACTTCAGACAGTTATGGTACCAGAGGGGATTTATGACCTTATCAGGATCCTCTATACGTAATGGTGAGCATGTTAGAAAACCTTTGGAAACTTTGCAAAGGCCCGCGCAAGTTGCGGTCGTGAAACATTCCACAAATTGCAAGGGAAATTACTAAGAGACTGTCTGCGACGAGTATGCCAATGAAGTCGCAAAGTATTGTGCTCATAATGCTTGTGGTTTCAATTAATAATATACAATGAGGGGACCGGCAAGACCAACTACAACCTTTTGTTAAAGACATCTTGATACTTGTAATGAAGTCAAGAAGTTAGAGGAAGAAGTGTAGGAGGCAGAACAGCAGAGTTGGGTTAATGCAGGTTGTGTTAAAAGAGATGAGGATGAGATTTGGGTTTTCATAGATGGCAGACCTCTACTGCTAAATATTGTCACCAATGGGTAGGCATTATCATGGTCCAACTCATGTAGGGAGAGATGCCATGGTCAGTTTTTTCAGGCAGACTTGGTTTAATCCAAGATTGATGGCTGAAGCGTTGTGCCACAGATGTGTTTTGTGTCAACAGAACAATGTAGGGGAAAAGATCTGTCGTGACATTGATCCACATATCGAAGTTAGGTGGCCCATTTATTAGGATGCAGTTGGATTTCAGTGAGATGCCTCTGTGCAACTGTTTGAAGTACATGTTGGATGTTGAGTGTATCTTTTCATAATGGGTTGAGGCATACCAACAAGAAGAAACAACAGTCTCACAGGGGCAAAATTGTTGTTGAGGGAGACAATACCCAGATTTGGCTTTCGACTTGTTTGGAATATGATCGAGGCATGCACTCCAACAATGAAATCTTGAGGATGTGTGACTGTTCACAGATTGAACAGAGACTCTATTGTAATACATACCTGAGGCTTTGGGCCTGGTGGAACAGGTCAATGGGACTTTGAAGTGTGTGCTTCTACACCTTGAAAAGGCCTAATGCTTTGTTGCTTGTGTTAATGAGTTTACGCAGTATACCTGATCGTAAGACAGGATTGTCCCCCCATGAAATCATCATGGGCAGGGCAATGAGGTTGCCAGCCATACTTGCAAATACTCTTGTGAACATTACTGATGATTTGATACTCGATTACTGCAAAGGACTGGATGATGCGGTGTGTTCTGTGTCTCATCAGGTTGAAGCTGTCACAGCCCTGCCTCACCAGGAACAGTGAAATGACCTTAGTCCCAGAGACGTGGTTATGGTGAAAAAGTTTCAGCGTTTTATCCATCATCTTCTTGTGTTTGCTTTCTTCGCCCTAAGTTGGCAGGGAATACCTAGACGTGGATTGCTTGCTCACTTTGCCACTGGATTCAAGCTAGCCTGGCTGATGAGAGGTCTTACCCCGAACCCGACCGAGAATGCTTGTTTCCGGTCCAGGGAAAACCTGGCTAGACAGTTCGGGCTGAACTGTTCCTATGAGGAACAGGTTCAAAACTGATTTGCATATGGCTCTGTCTGAAATGGGGTGGCTAAGTGAGCTACATAATGATGATGGATTAAAATCAGATCTGTGACTGGGGGTGAGTGTTGCAGCACTGGGGATTGGCTGATAGTCTTGGACGCTGCCCCAGTGCCTGCTGGGACAAGGAAGTTCACCGAGACACTGGAGGTGGCTGCAGGCTAAGGTGTTTTTTTTTCTTTTTTAATTATTACTCCTGTGTGTTCCCCCTCCCGCACTCCCCCACACCCCATCCACCCGCCCCAGCACCTCTTAATTGAGTCAGTCACCACTGAAGTGTGCATGACGGTTTGGCTGGCTTTAGAGAGCTGGACAAACTATCATACACACTTACAGTGTGCACTACCCCTACCCCTGCTCTCATCATGGCCCCACTCAGACTTGGCTTGCTGACTCAAGCGCAGAAAGAAAATGAAAATTATATTTAAATGGTTTTAGTATCATTTTATTTTTCACTCCCTCAGCTGGCTCTCAGCAGGGGGGCCATGCTCCTCCACCATAGTTTTATAATGATGGGATAGTGGCAACACCCCCAGCATCAGGCCATACCCCTAACACTAAATCCTCAATTTACCCCAATTCCCTCCTTACACTCCCCCCGCCCGATATCAGCCATAGATTATTTTTCTTCTTTTTGTATCTGATGAGAACCGACTCATCATGGCATCAGGATATACCCACAAGCTCCCAAAACTCCAACAGTCCTTCTGCCCTTGAATGGCAAAATGCCCACTGGATACCAGGGACAGATTTTTTAAAATTTAAAATGAGTGGAGGGTCGCCCTTACTGGCATCGGGCCACACCTCACCCATAAAGCCCCAACAGTCTTTCTGTCCTTGTAAGTTGGAGATTGCGACATTTAACCATAATCAGCTTCCTCTCAGTGGAGCACTGGGAAAGAGAGTTTGGATTGTGGGTCAGCTCAGCCTAACATTGGGTCCACACCCCCACCCTAAAGGCCCAACAGTCCATCTGTCCCTCTAGATGGAAAGTCGGGGAGTTTGCCCCCAGTCTGTCCCACCCCCCAAAGACTGAGTGGTTTGTAAATGGCAACAGAACCCCAAGATAGTTTCCCTTTCTTGACTACATTGGTAATAAAACAATGAGCAATGGTGAGGGTCAGTGGATTCAGACAAGTCTGTGGTTGCAGAGTGTATCGCATTATAATGGATTTCTGTAGTTTCCTCATAATGTGCAGCATATTTACAAACTTTGCATGATTCACCAAAAATGTTGTTCCTATCTCAAATTAATGAAAATAATACAGGCAGAGAATGTGCCACGTAATTTACATATTTTGTGGCAAAATTGAGATAACCTAGCTGCATAACTTGATCCTCCATCCCGCATAATCCTAGAATCCCTTACAATGTTAAAGCTCAACATTTTGTGCCATAAAAGCAGAAAAGCAACAAAACATGCAATGCATGTTGTGCAATGAAAGCACAAAAACATGTGAAGTATGTAATACAGCCACAAAGTGATTTGTTTGTTGGATTTTTAAACCCTCCCTATAAACGATGGGTTGTGCCTTGGAGCTGAAGTGGCTTACAGCAGACGAATTGACAGTATGCTCCTCCTTTCGCCCCATGAATTTAAAAGTCTTCTGCAACTTGAAGCATAATTTGGGTGTTACAGTGAGTATTATGCAACTGGTATATTGGCCATTCGCCTATTTCACCCAGCGTCGACGCTACTGAAAAGAGGGAGAACTTGTGTAGTTTATTTTTTGCCACAGTTAAATATGGCTTTGAGCAAAAACGAAGTATCTTTGAGTATAAGAATTTGCAGTGGAAGTTGCCATAAGCCTGCATTTATTCGAAAGCCAGTTATGCCATTCCTAGCCATTTGCAATGTGAAGAAGATAGCTCAGGGGGTTGAACAGTAGCACAGACCTCCATGTAGGCCGTGTGACAGCCATCACCTAGAGAAGACTGACGGTTGGGTTGAAGGGTAAGATCGATGGAAGAGAAGGGCCGCTTGTGTCGCGGTGTCCTCTGTGATTAAGGGAGAACGTTGTGGGGAGAGGAGCATGAAAGGAAACATCTTGCTGTCTCGTATCCTCTGAACGCAGCACGCACCCGGAGGTGAGTTGTGGATGCCGAGACTCGAGTCAGGGTCCCTAATAGGAGGAAGGTGCCGCAGCTCACGAGCTGCGCCCGCGTGCTTCATTCCACGCAAACTGTCTTTCTGGGGCCAGGCTTCCGGGGGCTTTACACGCGTCTTTAAACTTCACGACCGAGTTAGCTTCATAGTCACGAGACAGCGGTGAGAATGGTTTCTCGTGACTCGTCGTTGCTAACTCTTATAATTAGAGTCACCAGGCAATCACGGGCTGTTGCTTTGTGAATAACAGAAGGCTCGAAAACACCTGCAATGCACTCGGCTGTTTTTCCAGATACTGAGTAAACCCGGGTTCCAGAAACCAGGAACCAAAAGCTAATGCTTGTAAAAGAGCAAGAGCGTTTCTTAGGTGTGATGGGAGGCATGAGGGGACAGCGCTGTTATATATACCCCTGCTGGTTAATGCACTTCATACCGGGACAAGTGGAATGAAAAGGGGGGCTGGCTTTAAAAGTGCCATGGCCAGAGGCTCGGAATCCTTTCCAAGAGGGGTGGCATTTGTAATTAATGTTGTGGCTTAAAACATGTAAACTAAAATCCTGAGCTTTAATTGCGGACCGCCTGACCAGTGTGTCTCCATGAGTTTTGCCACTGCATCCAGGCATATCACACAACAATAAACACTTATACCGAAAACAAGACAGACATAATGGCTTTTTCCAATGCGTGTTAACTGGATCAGCTAAATAGTGACATCAAAGATTTTGTTGTGAATAAATCAAGTTTTTAAATTCTGAAAACAGGGAGAGGTGTGGCGCAGCGGCCAGGGCGGCTGGCTCCAGAGCGCAGGGCTCACAGTTCGATCGCCGGTGTCAACTCAGCTCAGTACCATGTGACTCTGGGCAATAGCTCACTTAGGGGTCGATTCCGATCCGGGTCGGACAGCTCTCCAAGAGCTGTTCGTAGCCTTACCTTGCGACCGACCCGTACCCGGAGCCGGTCTGTCCAGTTCATGACGTACGATGCGCATAACTGCCAAAAACCCGGCCGACACGTAGGCTATGATTCAAGCTCCATTCTCCGTCCGAGCCGTAACTCCTAACGCCGAACCGAGTCGCCCGGAAGCAGTATCCATAGCAGTTTCCGCCCTGACAAGTACGATGCGTACTTCCTATGCGCCGGACGGGTCGCCACGTACAGCACGTCACAGCATCCAGAAAAGAAGCATATCAGCTATGATTCGCGCCACAACTCAATCCACGGCTACGAGACGGACCAGCTTGCAACTGGTACGGGACGAAGCAACAAGCAGCGTGTAGGAGACAAACACATCATGAACCCCATCGCGCAGGTCATACCAGTACTCTACATCTATGACCGGATCAGGAACAGACGCGGACGGCGCAGACGGTAAGTCAGACACCTACCACACAAACAAACGACACGTACCCGCAAAATGGCACACACACACAGGGGATCCACATCCTGGCCACTAACAACAGCCCACCATAGGGGTTGTGTGTCCAGCACCACTACCACCCCCACCCCTAGGGCTCATGTTGACCATCACTAATGCCACCCACACTCATAGGGGACCTGTTGCCCATCACCCCTGCTACCCCCACTCATAGGGCTTATGTTGCACATCACCCCTGCCACCGCCACTCATAGGGGACCTGTTGCCCATTACCCCTGCCACCCGCACCCATAGGGGACCTGTTGCCCATCACCCCTGCCACCCCCACTCATAGGGGACCTGTTGCCCATCACCTCTGCCACCCCCACTCATAGGGCTTATATTGCCCATCACCTCTGCCACCCCCACCCATAGGGGACCTGCTGACATCACTAATGCCACCCCCACTCATAGGGGACCTGTTGCCCATCACCCTTGCCACCCCCACTCATAGGGCTTATGTTGCCATCACCCCTGCCACCCCCACCCATAGCGGATTTGTTGACCATCACTAATGCCACCCCCACTCATAGGGGACCTGTTGCCCATCACCCCTGCCACCCCCACCCATAGGGGACCTGTTGCCCATCACCCCTGCCACCCCCACCCATAGAGCTAATGTTGCCCATCACCCCTGCCACCCCCACTCATAGGGGACCTGTTGACCATCACTAATGCCACCCCCACTCATAGGGCTTATGTTGCCCATCACCCCTGCCACCCCCACTCATAGGGGAGCTGTTGCCCATCACCCCTGCCATCCCCACTCATAGGGCTTATGTTGCACATCACCCCTGCCACCCCCACTCATAGGGGACCTGTTGCCCATCACCCCTGCCACCCCCATTCATAGGGCTTATGTTGCCCATCACCCCTGCCACCCCCACTCATAGGGCTTATGTTGCCCATCACCCCTGCCACCCCCACTCATAGGGCTTATGTTGCATATCACCCCTGCCACCCCCACTCATAGGGGACCTGTTGCCCATCACCCCTGCCACCACCACTCATAGGGCTTATGTTGCACATCACCCCTGCCACCCCCACTCATAGGGCTTATGTTGCACATCACTCCTGCCACCCCCACTCATAGGGGACCTGTTGCCCATCACCACTGCCACCCCCACCCATAGGATGGGTGATGCGCCACACATCCATCACACTCCAACATTAGGTATGTCAGAAAAATACATCCCCCCCTAACATCATGACAACAGTGTGTAGTCTGTGACAAATGCCCACAACAGTGATTATGACCTCAAACATACAATGTAACTAAAAGCACATGTGTGACCAACAAATGAGTGTGGCCAACACAATGCAAGCATCACTATAGCACTGTGTCAATGTAAAAATAACACCCCTTCACTGTATAGAACAAAAGTTAAGTGTGGGGTTCCAAACTGCAGCAAATGTCGAACATTGTGGTTATGGGGTCTAAACTAGGCCTGGGCAAAAATTTCGTTCCGTTCGCGGAAATTGCGATAATTTGACATTTTTGCGTTCCGCGGAGAGCGCGAAAATGTCAAAAATTCCGGTTTCCGCAGCTTGGCGATAATTTGTTTCTTGCTCGCGCTGTAAAATGATACATTCTCGCGCGCGCGCGATCGCCTTACCTGAATCCCTGCGTTCGCCGACAAGTTTTCTTGATCCGGTCGCATTCTCCATGAGATGTTGTATTGTTTTTAGCCATTTGCGCTGTCTCGCGACAGTTCGCGCCCGCAGTGACGTCATGCGTCGCGCGATCACGTCTTTCTTCTCGCGATCATGCACCGCGAGAACAACTCAAAACAAGATGGCCGCGCCCGCAAGCAACCACATGGGTAAGTTGGCGACCCGCAACCATGCAGAAAATCTCGCGAACATGCCGGAAAAAAACTTCCGCATCTTCGCGATATTTCTGCTTGTTTGCGATAATTTTAAACATTCTCGCGATAATTTGCGAAGGTTAATTCCGCAAATTCCGCCCACCCCTAGTCTAAACCCCCCCTCATCACAGTGACCAAAAGGTAAGTATCATCATGGTCAAAGCTGCAAATGCCAAACAGTATGTATGATTCCTGGTCCCAACACATGAAACACTTTTGGGGCAAACTAGTGGTTGTGTCCCATACCCACAGAGATGTGGTGAGGCTAACAGTGCTGTGAAAACAAAACATACTCTCGGCCATGTACAGACAAGCAGCACACATGGGGGCTGACAATGCATACAGTGTACAATGACACAAGAGCAGAAGTGACCATCACAAAGCATACACACATCTAAAAAATAGACACACTAATCAAAACAACCTGTGTAGACTGTAGGTGTCAGGTCACAAACTCACATTCCATGCCAGCAATGGCACCTAACAACCAGGACGAATGTACAGAATGATGTGAAATGACTCACAGGGACAGCAGTGAAAATCATAGAAACAACATCCAGACAAAGGCCCACAACAGCAATACCAATGCACTGATGCAGATGCACAAACACAAACAGGCAGCCTCACACTGCACATCTGACACAACATGTGTGTGTGTGTCTCAGTATCCCCAGCCAACTACACAACACATAAGGGGGGCTGAACCACAGTGACACAGATGTGGACACAGTGTCATACAAAAGTAAACCATCATTGGGACACCCTTAGTGGGCAATCAGGCATTTTGAGATGAGAGGGAGCACAACAGACACATGTGACACGAGCTGGAACGAACACAAACTAACACAGCAAGAGACTGACACACAACAGCACTACCCCCAGGGACCAGACATTGGGGTGACGCAAGCATGCATGACATCTCCACTGTGATGACAAAGGTAGATGTCTTACAAACTGTGAAAACCAGACATGTGTCCTGTGCCACAAACATACATCTACACAAAGACAAATCAACCAGCATGGCCCGTCATCCATGGACAAACGGGAGCTAGGGGCCCATCCATGCAAATATTTACATCAGTTCACCCTCAACACCACACACCCTGAACTGCAACAATGTGCATCTGTGAAGCCCACATGGACAGGTGACATTGCACATGCACCCATGACAAATACAGGAATGTTGGGAGGAACTAAGGTGCACAGACTCATCACACAAGGACAGTTCACAATCCTGGTGAATGACAGACATACTGCACAGTATGCGGTACCTGGCCATGATGTCAAAGCTCACGTAACCTTTAGAATACCTCCCACAGTTCCAGGACAATGCAGAAGCCAAGGAGAACCACAAGGCACACATGCTGACACCTGCAAACATTGCAGCCCTGATCCGGACAAGTGGGAGCAGTCACACACACATACACATGTCTCAATCACTGAAAGGTATCACTTAGGGACAACTACATGATATTGCGAACTAACAAGTGCCTTGGGGACCCCTGACTGTGTCCCATCTGCGTCTGACATCATCACCACAACTCAGGACTGAAAAATCCCGATGATGAAACACCAATTAACAGTAGTGTGTCATGCACTCACACATCTGGTAGCCCATAGCAAAGTTGTGGGATGAACACAGTACCACTCAGCAAGCACGAACAACACAAACATTTCAAGGGAACACTGCCTGTGTATGAAAAGGGATGTGGATACACACACATGCTCACACAACACACACCATGGGCCCAGGCTATGTCACGGAACAACACATCCGTGACATAGCCTGAGGGGACCCAACTCCTGTGGAAGCTTAGCTGTGCCAAACATAGTCACAGCACGTCTCACTCATGTCAGCAGAACACTTGGCCAGTCAGCCATCAGTTACCACACAATGGAGGCTCTGGTCACAACAGCCTGGGTACATGAGTATCCCCTAAGTCATCTGCACATACTCAACACATATGTACAGAAAGTTGCACAGAGGACCCAGTTGCTCCTATACCAATGATGCCCACACCTGTAGGTCCAGTGGAGATGCACCCAAAGTCAGGGAAATAGACAAATTGGACAATGGGAAGCACATCATATGTGCATGGGTGCAATCCACAGATGTGACCATGCAAATGAAATGATCACAGAGATGTCCACAAGTTGTTAATCATGACACACCCAGTTAGCTGCAAAGGATGACATGGATACCGACCAGAATAGGATACATATCTCATGGACCACATGGAGTAACTCACATCAACACCTCAGTATTCAACATTGGAAACCAAGCATTACAGGTGCAAGGGCATACTAAACATCATCAACCAAATGTACAGCTAAATCAAGTTCACAAGGATAAAGAAAAAAGCTTTATTCAGCATATGAAAATGTAAACGTCCGTTCAAACAAAAGGCCAATGGCCAGTCCATTATCAAATGACAAGGAGTGAACTTGGGTGACAACTGTCACACGTTGCTTGCCTGCACTGGTAAGGACAGGGGACATCCCCTCGGAGGGGCATACATGGGGGCAGGCCAGGCACTGCAGGAACAGGATCGGGGTGCAGCAGAAGGAGGCAGTGAAGGGGTGGTGGATGCTGGAGAGTCACTTGCAACTGCAGTGGAGCTGACTGAAGTGGTGGGTGCAGTTACAACTGTGGGGCACAAGTCAGATGGGGTGGGTGCTGGCACAACTTCAGTGGGCAGGTCAGATAGAGTGGATTGGGTCCCCAATGCAGTGCCCAAGTCAGACAGGGTAGTCGTGGACTCCACTGCAGTGCCTAAATCCATGTGAGCAGAATGGGGTGAAGGTGAGGTCAGCAGGACAGAGGCGGGGGACACGGTCCCCACATCAGTGGCACTAACCGTCTGACCGGGTGTGGAGTAGCAAGTGGTGGGGGGGAGGGCCTCAGCATTTTGGGGATGGTGTATCTGTGGGTGGGAGAACCCGGGGCAGGGTGTGGCGGGGGAACCTCTGGAGTGATGGCCTGGGGGATGGAGGACGGAGACTTTGCCTTGGAGCTGCATGACGGCGGTGGGGCCTTGCTCTTCGGGCTCCGGGGAGACTTGCGGGTGGGGGCCTCAGTCTGACTGTGCCTGGGAGAGGGTGTCCAGGTGTGAGGGGCACTCCCCTCTGTGTGTCGGGACTTCCTCTTCCCCTTGTAATCTGGATCTGCTGGGTCGGTGGGGAAGAGGCCAAGGTCACAGAGGAAGAGCTTCTGTGGAGATGGGGTTGCAGGTGAGGCAAGGGAAGGGGGCTGGGAGGAAGAGGTTTCGGAGGACTGCGGAGTGGTTGTGGCTGACTGTGTGTGTGTCTGCAAACCAGCCCCTGTGAGTGTGGTATCAGTCTCCAGCGCTTGCTTGTGTGCAAACCCTTGGTTTGGGTGTTTGTGTGCTGCCCATGTCTGTGGCTTTCTGAGAATGTGCAGGTGTGTGTGTGCTTGGGACAGCTAGGCTGCTAGGAATTGTGGGTGGTGCAGGGGTAGGAGGGGTGCAGGACTGTTGGAGGAGGGACACTGCTGCCGTCAGGAAGGAGGCCACGGACTGATTGGTCCTCTGTAGGGCAGACATGCCCGATGAAATGACCTCCATGAACGACACCAGTTGCTTCAACAGAGTGGTGTGTGCATGGAGGACACTCAGCATCGATGTCTGCCCTACATGGATCTGTCTAAGTAAGTCCACAGACTCCTCACTCAGGGCAGCAGGGGACACAGGTGCAGGGGCTGCGGTGCCTGGCACAAAGGAGACATGCTCCCGAACACGGGAGCCTCCACGGACCTCTGGGATGGGGGCCGATCTGAGGGTGGTGATGGTGGTGGTGGGGGCGGTGGCATGGACAGCCTCACTAGCTGGGGTTTGGGGGCTGCTGACACCTGCCTCCACAAGGGAGTCATCCTCAGAGCTGCTGTGGCCCTCAGCTGGGGTGGATGGTGCTGACGACTCCTCGGTGTGGCTCCACTCGGCTTCCGTGCCACTGGGTCCCCTCGACTCCTCTCCTTCTGTCCCTGTTAGGCTCTGTGGCTCCTCCTGGTCCGTGGAGCTGTCCCCTCCTGTGGCCGTGGATGTATCTGGATAGGAATAGGAAGAAAAAGAACAACATCAGTCACCTGCACTGACTGCACACACCACAGTGAGTACATCACTGGGAAAGGTGACGTTGCCTGTTATTAACGCCGCGCACGCCGCTGATTGTTTTAAAATTGAAACTTTAATCATTGCACTGTTCACTTCTGATGCTATCGCTCACCTTGTAAACTGTTTTTAAACTTGTCACGAAGTTCTACTGACGCGCTAAAAACCTACTGGCCCGACTCATTTCCTGGTACACACGCCTCCGCTGAGCGCCAATCAGGGAAGTGGGGGGAGGAGCCAAGGCTGACTACAGCTACTAATGCCGGTAGCAGCGCGGGAGCGACCACTTGGGAAAGGTGACGCTGCCTGTTACTAACGCTGCGCACGCCGCTGATTGTTTTAAAATTGAAACTTTAATCATGGCACTGTTTACTTCTGATGCTATCGCTCACCTTGTAAACTGTTTTTAAACTTGTCACGAAGTTCTACTGACGCGCTAAAAACCAACTGGCCCGACTCATTTCCTGGTACACATGACTCCGCTGAACGCCAATCAGGGAAGTGGGGGGAGGAGACAAGGCTGACTACGGCTACTAATGCCGGTAGCACCGAGGGAGCGACCTTTGGGAAAGGTGACGCTGCCTGTTACTAACGCCGCGCACGCCGCTGATTGTTATAAAATTGAAACTTTAATCATTGCACTGTTCACTTCTGATGCTATCGCTCACCTTGTAAACTGTTTTTAAACTTGTCACGAAGTTCTACTGACGCGCTAAAAACCTACTGGCCAGACTCATTTCCTGGTACACACGCCTCCGCTGAGCGCCAATCAGGGAAGTGGGGGGAGGAGCCAAGGCTGACTACGGCTACTAATGCCAGTAGCAGCGCGGGAGCGACCACTTGGAAAAGGTGACGCTGCCTGTAACTAACGCCGCGCACGCCGCTGATTGTTTTAAAATTGAAACTTTAATCATTACACTGTTCACTTCTGATGCTATCGCTCACCTTGTAAACTGTTTTTAAACTTGTCACGAAGTTCTACTGACGCGCTAAAAACCTACTGGCCCGACTCATTTCCTGGTACACACGCCTCCGCTGAGCACCAATCAGGGAAGTGGGGGGAGGAGCCAAGGCTGACTACGGCTACTAATGCCGGTAGCAGCGCGGGAGCGCAGCGGACGCGCCGTCAGCACGCCGAAGGCGCACTAAAGGCAAGCCCGTCTGCGCCCGTCCGCAGCCGGCAGGGGCAGGGGGCAGTCCACCATGCCCAATTCACAACCTACTCATCTAATGACTTAAAAAAGATCCACTCCACTGAGTTTGAGATCAACCATATCACACAGGCTAGATTGAGCAGGTATGGGATAAGGGAAACAAGATCATCCTTCCCTGAACTTAAGCTCCCCAAAGACAATAGGAAACTCACCAAACCTCAGGCGGCAAATAAAGGAAAGTCTCTCGCGATCATCTACTTAAACACCCGCACCCTGTCAAAACATCAACTAGATATATATAACCCAGTGGTTCCCAAACTGTGCGCCGCGGCACCCCGGTGCGCCATTAGGACTAGTGAGGGGCGCCACACACGTCTTTGAAATGTAGGAAAAATATCTGGTGTTGTAATGTGAACAATTAAAAAATCATAAGTCTTTTTTCGCCCAGAGTATGTAATGTTTACAGGGGGATTTAAAAGCTCTACTGGTAGCGTCAGGCAGTTTGATTTGGCCAAGCCGCAGCGCATAAATACCGGTGACGTAAAAGTGGTACCTGTCAGCCGGCATTTGCAATCGTGGTTTGGCCCAGCTGCAGGGCAACATAAGGGGGAGTTGAAAGTGCCACCTGTAAAATCAGGAATCATGGTTTGGCCCAAAGAGTACAACTGCCATACGCACGTACGTGCTTCACGTAGTTTAGGCGGGCCAGGCATACGATGCACATTCAGAGATGCCAAGCATTATTGCTGCCTGGGTTCCTCCGCAACTCTAGAGACCCACTTCTTTACATACAAGTAGGTTCACCCATGTGCTTTGTCGGCGGTAGAAATGAAAAACATAATAATAAATAATGAATGACGTGTAAAATAAAATGCAGGCTGCAACACTTGACTTTCCTGGCTTTGGCACTTGCTGGCCTTGCTGCATAACCGTGTTAGGGTGAGCAGCGGGCCAGGCCTGAGCAGCGAGACCTGCAAGTGCCAAAGCCAGGAAAGTCAAGCGTTGCAGCCTGCATTTTAATTTACATGTCTTTGAGGAAGACTGCGGTAGGTAGTGGTTAGGGCAAGCTGCTCGGTTCTGACAGACGACAGCTCTAAGAAGAGGGTTAGGCCCTAACCTCTTCTAAGAGCTGTCATCGGTCAGAGCCGAGCAGCCGGCCTTAATCACTGCCGCTTCCTCAATGACATGTAAGTTAAAATGCAGGGTGCAGTACTTGGCTTGCCTTTCTTTGCCGCTTACTGCCATCGCTGTACAGGCCCGGCGCCGCTGCTCGCCCTCAGACTTTAAGAATTGTTTGCTGTTTGCGCTGGAAACTTCAGTTCTTGGCACTGGTCTAAAGTTAACACACCAACTTTTATAATGAAACTGGTTACGTTACTTTATTTTGCTGGAACCAATGATGTCAATATAATAAATAAAATCGTTGTGCTAGTTTTGTGAAGATTTGTAGGCCCCCATGTCTAATTGAGGTAGTAAAGCAACTTTTTTTTTTAAAGGACAAACTATTAATTACAGGTTGTGGACAGATTTATGATAACATTGCATTTAGCGATACTGGAGAAAGTGATATTCAATATTAGCTTTTCTTCCAGTGGTAAATGTAAGCAGTCTCTGCCTTGCACATGGCATGGAGAACAAGCATTTGCAATGCAATAGGTCTCGCATTTGCAAGAGTTTAAGCTATTGACATTTCAAAACCAACACATAAATAAAACGCATTGTTATTTACAATGCCAAGAGCTCAAACTCTCACAAATGCGAGACCTATTGCATTGCAAATGCTTGTTTACTGTGTGTTTTGGTTGTATAAGCAATAAATAATATATAATAAATTGTGTTTTATAATATAATGTAATTTATGTTTTAGTTTGGTCAAAAAGAAATAATAGAAATCCTGAAAACGTAATAAATGTTTAAAAAATAATGTTGGGTAAGAAACTATGTTTTTGACTAACTCGGAACTTGAAGTAATGCAGGTTGAGCGGGAATGTTACCCGGCCTTGGTTTGAAATGGAGGGGCAAGAGCAGTGACGTAGCTCAAAAATGATGACCCACCTCAGAACATGATGAGAGGCCCTGGAGGCTCCCATACCTCACAAATATATATTGGCCTTGAGCTGGACGGAAGTCCACTGAATAGCCAACGCCACCCCAATACTCCCACCCACCCCCAAAGGGGCTGCAGGGGCCTGGATGACGCCACTGCTGAGATGAGATGCCGTTACCTGCAGCCGAAATCCGTGGGGCAAATCCACCCCCCAAATGGTCACCAATAGGGGGGCGAGACTCACACCCACAGTAGCATGCATGGTGGCAAGTTATGGATTACTGAAATCTGACTCTGCACTCTTGAAGAGTGAGGGGTACAGATACCCACAAAATTGAACCATGGGGATACTGACGGCTACACTGTGTTCACCCATGAGCCGGTGCCTGCACCCCGCCAGTCTACGCCTCTGGGAAAGGAGGGTACTGGTACTGACAAGCGTATTCACTCATGAGTACGTCGGTCTGTGCGAAAGGGCAGTGACATTTACAGTACTCGCCAGGCAGGGGAGGGCTGCGGGACCCCTGCTCGGTGCCCTGTTGCGCTATGTAAGCTCCCTTCCTCTTCCCCCCACCCCATTCCCTTGCAACCACTCACTGCGGGCTTTCAGTACCACTCCTGGCCCGTGCTGTCGCTGCTCCAGCCCCCCGACCACCCTCAGCTCCCGTGGCCCTGGGTTGCATCAGCTCCGTTTATAGCAGCCCCTGAGCGGGGAGGGGCCCGGGAATGCAGAACCGGCCTGAGAGCCAGGGCAGCATCAGGGGGAGGTGAGGAAAGGAAGAGAGAAGGGAAGAGACGGACTGCGAGGGGGCTTGTAGCAGAGAGAGAGACGCGCACACAGGGCCATGGCGGCGGGAGCGATCGGCAATGGAAAAGGACAGGTGACTGGACAGCGAAACAGGGAGAAAGGCAGGAAGACGTAGGAGGGAAGGCAGGGGTAGAGGGGAAGGACAGGTGAGAAGGGTGCGTCGGCAACAGATTACCAGAGAAGTGCTGAAAGTGGCTGAGTGAAGAAAGCAAAAAACGCACGGGCGGTAGGAGATTAGAGGGGTGGATAACTTGTCAAGGGGAGTTGAAATGTGTGAGGGTACTCTGAGAAGCAGAACGAGTGGTGCGTGAGCCACAGCGAGCGATCTGTTTTCAATTACTGCGCCCGTGTCTGGGCGTGCGGGTAACAGACACCAATAGGCCATGGGCGGAGAAACACGACCGCCTTTGGCCTATTGCGTGCTGTCTTTCTGAAAAAGAAGACCGCAAATGCCAATACCATGGACCAAAAGGAATCGCACACGCACGAGCGTGTGCGATTCCAGGGTCCGTTTTGGAACCCTCCACAAAAGGACTCTCACCTGCACGAGCAGTGTTGCGCACTGCATCGCTAGGCGCGAGACCTAAAAAGTGGAAAGTTATCTTGACTTATGATGTCCATTTGACCCATGCAGTGACCCTCAGACTCTGTAAAATAGTATGCCATGAACAGTGATGATGAGTCACTAATTTGCTTGGCATTGGCTCTCCTCTTTTAATGTGGGGCCCTTCAGTTCCTAAACTAAATCACAAATTTGCAGGGGTTCTGCCATATTAGTTAAAACTTTGAGACACTGAGGTTATGTCATCCCCAGAAGAGAATGAAAGAGAAATGACATCAAATGTTCATGCACACACACAAATGCACACACACACACACACACACACACTCTAACACACTAACACTCTAACACTCTCACACACTAAAACACTAAAACACTAAAACACTCTAAAACACTAAAACACTCTAAAACACTAAAACACTCTAACACACTAAAACACTCTAACACACTAAAACACTAAAACATTAAAACATTAAAACACTAAAACACTAAAACACTAACACACTAAAACACTAAAACACTCTAACACACTAACACTCTAACACACTAACACACTAACACTCTAACACTCTAACACTCTAACACTCTAACACACTAACACTCTAACACTCTAACACTCTAACACTCTAACACTCTAACACTCTAACACACTAAAACACTACAACACTAAAACACGCTAACACTCTAACACTCTAACACTCTAACACACTAACACTCTAACACTCTAACACACTAACACTCTAACACTCTAACACTCTAACACTCTAACACTCTAACACTCTAACACACTAACACTCTAACACACTAAAACACTCTAACACACTAAAACACTACAACACTAAAACACGCTAACACTCTAACACACTAAGGGGCATATGCATCAACCAAAGGAATACCGATTCCTTAATAGCGAAAAATAAGGAATCGCCATTAAGGAATCGGTATATGGCATGCATCAACAGAATCGGTAAAATTTAGCGATTCCTTAAAAATCGCAAAATTTACCGATTTCTCAATAGCGGGGCATGCAAACTCCCATTAGCAAATTGCGAGTTCGGTAATACCGAATTAGCTAATAGCGAGTTCGGTAATACCGAGTTAGCTATTACCGAATCGGTAATAGCGAAATCGCAATTTGCCACGTCGCTCCGGGAACGTGCAGATGACATCACCAACCAGGAAATACTGCAGCCCCACCCACATAGCCTCGACAGAGGAGCAGACAGGAGCTGGGAAGGAGGACTGCCTGTGCAGAGTGAGGCCACACCGACTCAGCAAATCCAAGGAAACACACATCATGGCGCAGGAAGTGCCATCCAGCGCTGAGTCAGCACGCAAGCGAAAGCGAAAGTTTTCGGACAGGGAGCTCGAGTACCTAATCGAGGGAGTCACCAACAAACATGATCGCCTCTTTGGCAAGCTGTCCCTCAAGGTGCCTGAGCAGGAGAAGCGGTGCATATGGCTGCGCATCCGTGAGAGGGTGAATGCAGTTGGCGTCACCACCCGCAGCATCGACGACCTCAAAAAAAGGTGGTACGACCTGCGGAAGCGTGCCAAAGAGAGGATTGCGGAGAGGCTCCGGGAGTCGAGCTGGACTGGAGGCGGACCATCTACAGCACCATCCAACACAGCCCTGGAGGACCTTGTGGAAGGGACGATAGAGCGGGAAGCCGTCGTGGGGGTGACCCAGATGGACACGTCCGGCGCAGCCACAAGTGCCCAAGGTAAGATGCATGCCTGTGCCCACACCCAGCGTAGCGTAAATCCATTTCCACGCCCCCAGCCCGATCTCAGTGCGTCTGCAGCGCTGGCACAGACAGCTTTACACATGACACTAGTGCATCCTGGGAGTTGTAGTCTAGTCAGCCCAGTGTGCATGTACAGGCGTAAATCCAATGACCATACACCACAGCAGTTGAACATGGATGGAGACTGTTCATTTAGTGGACCACAGAGGGACATTAATGTGTACAACACTATGTAGTTGTAATTATCCCACTAACCATGCACTGTTTCACACACAGATGCATCACCTGGGGATTCGGACGACAGCGGCCAGCTGATCATCTCGGAAACACCCGTAGAGTCAGACCAGGAGACAGCGCAGGACGCGCATGCATCGCCAACACCTGCCACACCAACAGTACCAGCTCCACCAGCACCACCAGCAACGCCACCAGCATCAGCGCCACAAGCAACGGCACCAGCACCAGCGCCACAAGCAATGGCACCAGCCAAACAGGCTGCAGCTACTACAGCCACAATAGCGCAGAGGCACAGGTCCCAAGTTGCGCCCTTGCAGGAGATGGAAACACCCTCCTCGCAATTGGCACCCAGGCAGCGCACATACACACCACCTGATGCACCACCTGGAGGCGCAAGACACACACGGCGGCACAGAGCTCGTCGCAGTTCCGTCTCATCAGCCGAACAGGATGTCCCAACAACCTCTGCAATTGAGGAGAGGATGCTGCGTACACAGCGCCTGCAGGGACGACATGTGGCTAGCATTAGCTGCAATATCGTGCGCCTTGCCAGGGAGATGCGCGCCATGACTGCAGCAGTCACGGACATGAGCACGGCGGTCAGGGACATGACCACTGCGGTTGCAGAGGGCAATGCGCAGCTCAGGGAGGAGGTACATGATCTCACCCGTGCCATGAGGGAGGGCCATGAGTGCCATAAGAGGAGGCACCGGCAGCAACTGTTGCGTTCCGCCGCCGCAACCAAGGCCATAACACGGCACAGCAACAGCACCGCAGTGTTTGCACGCCGCTCAGTCTCCCTGCAGGTGGACCTTGGGCACTTCTGCGGGGATGTCGCTAAGTCACTAGGACACATCACCACTGCAATGGAACACCTACAGAGCAGCACATGCAGTGCTGCTGCATTGGGAGGGGATGACACAAGTGAGGCTGCCTCCAGTGTCAGCAGCGTGTCACTGGCACAGGCCAGCACCAGGCGCCACATTTCATGTGCCTCCACGGGGACAGGCCGTGGTGAGGCATTGGATACACCTGAGCGGAGGCTTGGGGTACGTGGGAAGTGCCACTAGACAGTTGGACATGCATGCAGGACCATGGTGGGGCAACCATGGCCATCCAAATACTGTGTATGCACATGCGTGACTTTAAGGCACCTTTAATTTACATTAATGCAAATGGAGCATGATTTACAATGCTAGTTTTGTTGCACAATCCTCTGTGCTACTGTGCATTAAACAGTTGCACCCCAAACTAACTTGTAATGTCTCATTTTACAATGTTTCAAAAATGATTTAGCATTATGTATGTCCGCCTCCTATGGCCCTCTGCTGTGTTTGGGATGTGTGCCTGTCGTTGTTGGGCGGGTGGTTGGTCATCCCGGTGCTCCGCATCCCTGTCCACCTCTATGGGTATCCCCCTTCTGGTGGCAATGTTGTGCAGCATTGCACATACAGCAATTATCCGGCACCATGTTTCAGGTTGGTATAGCATGGCGCCGCCAGTCTTGTGGAGGATTCTGAAGCGGCTCTTGAGAATCCCAAATGTCCTCTCTATCACATTCCTAGTGCTGATGTGTGCAGCGTTGTAGCGATGTTCCTGCGGGGTTGCTGGATTTAAGTATGGGGTGAGTATGTATTCACGCAGGGCGTAAGCACTGTCACCTAGAAGATAGAAGCATAGACTTAGCATTGGTGATGTACATACATGTGTGGTGTTGGTGTGGGGAAGCGTATTTCTACGTACCTAGCAGGAGTCCCTCTCCAAATTCTCCGTTGATTAGTCGCCTGTGCATTCCACTGTGGCGGAAGATGTAGGAGTTGTGTGTGCTCCCTGGGAATTGTGCCACTAGGTCCGTTATGATGTTATTGGCATCGCACACAACCTGCACGTTGATCGAGTGGTATGACTTGCGGTTCCGGAAAATGTACTCATTTGCTGCGGGAGGACATATGGGGATGTGCGTGCTGTCGATGCATCCAATCACATGTGGGAATTGTGCCACCTGGTAGAAAGCCTGTTTGGTGCGGTCCAACTGCTGTGGGGTTGTGGGGAAGCTGATGTGTGTGTGGAGCATTGTCAGCATGGCATCGAGGAATTTCTTGAAGAAGCGTGACAGTGCGCTTTGAGAAACACCTCCGGCCACCGCAATTACCCCCTGGAAACTCCCTGAGGCCAGTAGGTGCAGGCTGCATAGGACCTGAACGTGCGCAGGGATTGCATTTGTCCGGTGTGTCTGGTGCTGCAGTAATGATTCCAGGTCTGCAATCAGGCGCATGATCATGGCACGATTGAGGCGATACTTCTGGTACACCTCGTCCTCATTCTGCCCGAGCAAGGTTATGCGCAGTCTGAAAACCCGCTCCTGGACCCTTCTCCTGCGCTGTCCTGCTGCATTGATCCGCATCCTCCTTGCAAGCACGTAGAGGGCAGCCATTTTGTGGGAGCCAACAGGGTCTCCTGGGCCACATTTAAGGGTTTAGTGATTGCCTCAATCATTTGCACATGTAGAATTTTTTTTTGCATTAACTTTTTTTTTTTTAACTTTACCTCCAGGTTTTGATTCCCCTTATTTAGCTCTTGCAAAATAGCGATTTTTGGGATTTTCGTTATTAGCGAGTTTTGTTGCATTGGGGTGCGATTCGTTATTTGCTATTGGCACTTTCCGGGAGCTGTTAGTGTTTCGGTAACTGCAAAATTCGATAATTTAGCATTTTGGGTATTAGCGATTCGGTATGTTAGCGGATATTTATTTTGCGATTCGTTATTTGCTCACGTTTTGGGTTGATGCATTGGGATTGGGTATTTGGGACTCGCTACCGGGAGCTAATAACGAATCGGTATTTTACTGACTGGATTTTGGCTTGATGCATGAGGCTGCTAAACACTAAAACACTCTAAAACACTAAAACACTCTAACACTCTAACACACTAAAACACTACAACACTAAAACACGCTAACACTCTAACACTCTAACACTCTAACACACTAAAACACTAAAACACTAAAACACTCTAAAACACTAAAACACTCTAAAACACTAAAACACTAAAACACTAAAACACTCTAAAACACTAAAACACTCTAACACACTAAAACACTCTAACACACTAAAACACTCTAACACACTAAAACACTAACACACTAAAACATTAAAACACTAAAACACTCTAACACACTAAAACACTAAAACACTGTAACACACTAAAACAGTCTAAAACACTAAAACACTCTACACACTAAAACACTCTAACACACTAAAACACTAAAACATTAAAACACTAAAACACTAAAACACACTAAACACTCTCACACTCTAACACTCTAACACACTAAAACACAAAAACACTAACACTAAAACAATAAAACAATAAAACACTAAAACACTAAAACAATAAAACACTAAAACAATAAAACACAAAAACACTAAAACACTAACACTAAAACACTAACACACTAAAACACTCTAAAACACTAAAACACTAACACTAAAACACTCTAACACACTAAAACACTCTAAAACACTAAAACACTCTAACACACAAAAACACTCTTACACACTAAAACACTAAAACACTAACAAACTAAAACAATAAAACAATAAAACACTAAAACAATAAAACACTCTAACACTCTAACACACTAAAACACTCTAACACACTAAAACACTAAAACATTAAAACACTAAAACACTCTTAACACATTAAAACACTACAACACTAAAACACTACAACACTAACACTAAAACACTCTAACACACTAAAACACTCTAAAACACTAAAACACTACAACACAAAAACACTAAAACACTCTAACACACTAAAACAGTCTAAAACACTAAAACACTCTAACACACTAAAACACTCTAACACACTAAAACACAAAAACACTAACTAAAACAATAAAACACTAAACACTAAAACAATAAAACACTAAAACAATAAAACACTAACACTAAAACACTCTAACACACTAAAACACTCTAAAACACTAAAACACAAAAACACTAACATTAAAACAATAAAACACTATAACAATAAAACACTAAAACAATAAAACACTAAAACAATAAAACACTAAAACAATTAACCACTAAAACAATAAACCACTAAAACAATCAAACACTAAAACAATAAAACACTAAAACAATAAAACAATAAAACAATAAAACACTAGAACAATTAACCACTAAAACAATAAACCACTAAAACAATAAAACACTAAAACAAAAAAACACTAACACACTAAGACATTAAAACACTAAAACACTCTAACACTCTAAAACACTAAAACACTCTAAGACTAAAAGACTCTAACACTAAAACACTAACACTAAAACACTAACACTAAAACACTCTAAAACTAAAACACTCTAACACTAAAACACTCTAACACTAAAACACTCTAACACTAAAACACTAAACAGTCTAACACTCTAACACACTAAAACACTACAACACTATAACACTCTAACACTCTAACACTCTCACACTCTAACACTCTAAAACACTAAAACACAAACACAAACACTAACACATTAAAACACTAAAACACACTAAAACACAAAAACACAGAAACACTAAAACACTCTAACACTAAAACAAAAAAATACTAAAACACTAAAACACAAAAACACTAAAACACTAACACTAAAACACTACAACACTACAACACTGAAACACTAAAACACTAAAACACTCTAAAACACTCTAAAACACTAAAACACTCTAACACACTAAAACACTACAACACTAAAACATGCTAACACTCTAACACTCTAAAACACTAAAACACTAACACACTAAAACATTAAAGCACTAAAACACTAAAACCCTCTAACACACTAAAACACTAAAACACAAAAACACTAAAACACTCTAAGACTAAAACACTCTAACACTAAAACACTCTAACACTAAAACACTCTAACACTAAAACACTCTAACACTAAAACACTCTAACACTAAAACACTAAAACACTAAAACACTAAAACACTCTAACACTCTAACACTAAAACACTAAAACAGTCTAACACTCTAACACACTAAAACACTACAACACTATAACACTCTAACACTCTAACACTCTAACACTCTAAAACACTAAAACACAAACACTAACACATTAAAACACTAAAACACACTAAAACACAAAAACACAGAAACACTAAAACACTCTAACACTAAAACAAAAAAACACTAAAACACTAAAACACATAAACACTAAAACACTAACACTAAAACACTACAACACTACAACACTGAAACACTCTAAAACACTAAAACACTCTAAAACACTAAAACACTCTAACACACTAAAACACTCTAACACACTAACACACTCTTAAACACTAAAACACAAAAACACTAACAATAAAACTATAAAACAATAAAACAATAAAACACTAAAACAATAAAACTCTAACACTCTAACACACTAAAACACTCTAACACACTAAAACACTAAAACACGCTAACACTCTAACACTCTAACACTCTAACACACTAAAACACTCTAACACACTAAAACACTAAAACACTCTAACACTAAAACACTCTAACACTAAAACACTCTAACACTAAAACACTCTAACACTAAAACACTAAAACAGTCTAACGCTCTAACACACTAAAACACTACAACACTATAACACTCTAACACTCTAACACTCTAACACTCTAACACTCTAACACTCTAACACTCTAACACTCTAAAACACTAAAACACAAACACTAACACATTAAAACACTAAAACACACTAAAACAAAAAAAACACTAAAACACTAAAACACATAAACACTAAAACACTAACACTAAAACACTACAACACTACAACACTGAAACACTCTAAAACACTAAAACACTCTAAAACACTAAAACACTCTAACACACTAAAACACTCTAACACACTAAAACACTACAACACTAAAACATGCTAACACTCTAACACTCTAACACTCTAACACACTAAAACACTAAAACACTAACACACTAAAACATTAAAACACTAAAACACTAAAACACTCTAACACACTAAAACACTAAAACACTGTAACACACTAAAACAGTCTAAAACACTAAAACACTCTACACACTAAAACACTCTAACACACTAAAACACAAAAACACTAAAACACTCTAACACACTAAAACAGTCTAAAACACTAAAACACTCTAACACACTAAAACACTCTAACACACTAAAACACAAAAACACTAACACTAAAACAATAAAACACTAAAACACTAAAACAATAAAACACTAAAACAACAAAACACTAAAACACTCTAATACTCTAAAACACTCTAAAACACTAAAACACTCTAACACACTAAAACACTAAAACACTAACACACTAAAACAATAAAACAATAAAACACTCTAACACTCTAACACACTAAAACACTAACACACTAAAACATTCTAACACACTAAACACTCTAAAACACTAAAACACTCTAACACACAAAAACACTCTTACACACTAAAACACTCTAACACACTAAAACACTAAAACACTAACACACTAAAACATTAAAACATTAAAACACTAAAACACTCACACACTAAAACACTAAAACAATAAAACAATAAAACACTAAAACAATTAACCACTAAAACAATAAACCGCTAAAACAAGAAAACACAAACAATAAAACAATAAAACAATAAAACACTAAAACAATAAAACACTAACACACAAAGACATTAAAACACTAAAACACTCTAACACACTAAAACACTCTAAAACACTCTAACACACTAAAACACTCTTAAACACTAAAACACTAACAATAAAACTATAAAACAATAAAACAATAAAACACTAAAACAATAAAACACTCTAACACTCTAACACACTAAAACACTCTAACACACTAAAACACTAAAACACAAAAACACTAAAACACTAACACTAAAACACTCTAACACACTAAAAACAATAAACCACTAAAACAAGAAAACACTAAAACAATAAAACACTAAAACAATAAAACACTAAAACAATTAACCACTAAAACAATAAACCACTAAAACAATAAACCACTAAAACAATAAAACTCTAACACACTAAAACACTAAAACACAAAAACACTCTAACACACAAAAACACTCTAACACACTAAAACACTCTTAACACATTAAAACACTACAACACTAAAACACTACAACACTAACACTAAAACACTCTAACACACTAAAACACTCTAAAACACTAAAACACAAAAACACTAAAACACTCTAACACACTAAAACAGTCTAAAACACTAAAACACTCTAACACACTAAAACACTCTAACACACTAAAACACAAAAACACTAACTAAAACACTAAAACACTAAAACAATAAAACACTAAAACACTAACACTAAAACACTCTAACACACTAAAACACTCTAACACACTAAAACACTCTAAAACACTAAAACACAAAAACACTAACATTAAAACAATAAAACACTAAAACAATAAAACACTAAAACAATAAAACACTAAAACAATTAACCACTAAAACAATAAACCACTAAAACAATCAAACACTAAAACAATAAAACAATAAAACAATAAAACAATAAAACACTAGAACAATTAACCACTAAAACAATAAACCACTAAAACAATAAAACACTAAAACAATAAAACACTAACACACTAAGACATTAAAACACTAAAACACTCTAACACTCTAAAACACTAAAACACTCTAAGACTAAAAGACTCTAACACTAAAACACTCTAACACTAAAACACTCTAAAACTAAAACACTCTAACACTAAAACACTCTAACACTAAAACACTCTAACACTAAAACACTAAACAGTCTAACACTCTAACACACTAAAACACTACAACACTATAACACTCTAACACTCTAACACTCTCACACTCTCACACTCTAACACTCTAAAACACTAAAACACAAACACTAACACATTAAAACACTAAAACACACTAAAACACAAAAACACAGAAACACTAAAACACTAACACTAAAACAAAAAAATACTAAAACACTAAAACACAAAAACACTAAAACACTAACACTAAAACACTACAACACTACAACACTGAAACACTAAAACACTAAAACACTCTAAAACACTCTAAAACACTAAAACACTCTAACACACTAAAACACTCTAACACACTAAAACACTACAACACTAAAACATGCTAACACTCTAACACTCTAACACACTAAAACACTAAAACACTCTAACACTAAAACACTCTAACACTAAAACACTAAAACAGTCTAACGCTCTAACACACTAAAACACTACAACACTATAACACTCTAACACTCTAACACTCTAACACTCTAACACTCTAACACTCTAAAACACTAAAACACAAACACTAACACATTAAAACACTAAAACACACTAAAACACAAAAACACAGAAACACTAAAACACTCTAACACTAAAACAAAAAAAACACTAAAACACTAAAACACATAAACACTACAACACTGAAACACTCTAAAACACTAAAACACTCTAAAACACTAAAACACTCTAACACACTAAAAACACTCTAACACACTAAAACACTACAACACTAAAACATGCTAACACTCTAACACTCTAACACTCTAACACACTAAAACACTAACACACTAAAACATTAAAACACTAAAACACTCTAACACACTAAAACACTAAAACACTGTAACACACTAAAACAGTCTAAAACACTAAAACACTCTACACACTAAAACACTCTAACACACTAAAACACAAAAACACTAAAACACTCTAACACACTAAAACAGTCTAAAACACTAAAACACTCTAACACACTAAAACACAAAAACACTAACACTAAAACAATAAAACACTAAAACACTAAAACAATAAAACACTAAAACAACAAAACACAAAAACACTAAAACACTCTAACACACTAAAACACTCTAAAACACTAAAACACTCTAACACACTAAAACACTAAAACACTAACACACTAAAACAATAAAACAATAAAACACTCTAACACTCTAACACACTAAAACACTCTAACACACTAAACACTCTAAAACACTAAAACACTCTAACACACAAAAACACTCTTACACACTAAAACACTCTAACACACTTAAACACTAAAACACTAACACACTAAAACATTAAAACATTAAAACACTAAAACACTCACACACTAAAACACTAAAACACTAAAACAATAAAACAATAAAACACTAAAACAATTAACCACTAAAACAATAAACCGCTAAAACAAGAAAACACAAACAATAAAACACTAAAACAATCAAACACTAAAACAATAAAACACTAAAACAATAAAACACTAGAGCAATTAACCACTAAAACAATAAAACAATAAAACAATAAAACACTAAAACAATAAAACAATAAAACACTAACACACAAAGACATTAAAACACTAAAACACTCTAACACACTAAAACACTCTAAAACACTCTAACACACTAAAACACTCTTAAACACTAAAACACTAACAATAAAACTATAAAACAATAAAACAATAAAACACTAAAACAATAAAACACTCTAACACTCTAACACACTAAAACACTCTAACACACTAAAACACTAAAACACTAAAACACTAACACTAAAACACTCTAACACACTAAAAACAATAAACCACTAAAACAAGAAAACACTAAAACAATTAACCACTAAAACAATTAACCACTAAAACAATAAACCACTAAAACAATAAACCACTAAAACAATAAAACTCTAACACACTAAAACACTAAAACACAAAAACACTCTAACACACAAAAACACTCTAACACACTAAAACACTCTTAACACATTAAAACACTACAACACTAAAACACTACAACACTAACACTAAAACACTCTAACACACTAAAACAGTCTAAAACACTAAAACACTACAACACAAAAACACTAAAACACTCTAACACACTAAAACAGTCTAAAACACTAAAACACTCTAACACACTAAAACACTCTAACACACTAAAACACAAAAACACTAACTAAAACACTAAAACACTAAAACACTAAAACAATAAAACACTAACACTAAAACACTCTAACACACTAAAACACTCTAAAACACTAAAACACAAAAACACTAACATTAAAACAATAAAACAATAAAACACTAAAACAATAAAACAATAAAACACTAAAACAATAAAACATTAAAACAATTAACCACTAAAACAATAAACCACTAAAACAATCAAACACTAAAACAATAAAACACTAAAACAATAAAACAATAAAACAATAAAACACTAGAACAATTAACCACTAAAACAATAAACCACTAAAACAATAAAACACAAAAACAATACAACACTAACACACTAAGACATTAAAACACTAAAACACTCTAACACTCTAAAACACTAAAACACTCTAAGACTAAAAGACTCTAACACTAAAACACTCTAACACTAAAACACTAACACTAAAACACTCTAAAACTAAAACACTCTAACACTAAAACACTCTAACACTAAAACACTCTAACACTAAAACACTAAACAGTCTAACACTCTAACACACTAAAACACTACAACACTATAACACTCTAAAACTCTAACACTCTCACACTCTAACACTCTAAAACACTAAAACACAAACACAAACACTAACACATTAAAACACTAAAACACACTAAAACACAAAAACACAGAAACACTAAAACACTCTAACACTAAAACAAAAAAATACTAAAACACTAAAACACAAAAACACAAACACTAACACTAAAACACTACAACACTGAAACACTAAAACACTAAAACACTCTAAAACACTCTAAAACACTAAAACACTCTAACACACTAAAACACTACAACACTAAAACATGCTAACACTCTAACACTAACACACTAAAACACTAAAACACTAACACACTAACACACTAAAACATTAAAGCACTAAAACCCTCTAACACACTAAAACACTAAAACACAAAAACACTAAAACACTCTAAGACTAAAACACTCTAACACTAAAACACTCTAACACTAAAACACTCTAAACACTCTAACACTAAAACACTCTAACACTAAAACACTCTAACACTAAAACACTCTAACACTAAAACACTAAAACAGTCTAACACTCTAACACACTAAAACACTACAACACTATAACACTCTAACACTCTAACACTCTAAAACACTAAAACACAAACACTAACACATTAAAACACTAAAACACACTAAAACACAAAAACACAGAAACACTAAAACACTCTAACACTAAAACAAAAAAACACTAAAACACTAAAACACATAAACACTAAAACACTAACACTAAAACACTACAACACTACAACACTGAAACACTCTAAAACACTAAAACACTCTAACACACTAAAACACTCTAACACACTAACACACTCTTAAACACTAAAACACAAAAACACTAACAATAAAACTATAAAACAATAAAACAATAAAACACTAAAACAATAAAACTCTAACACTCTAACACACTAAAACACTCTAACACACTAAAACACTAAAACAGTCTAACACTCTAACACACTAAAACACTACAACACTACAACACTATAACACTCTAACACTCTAACACTCTAACACTCTAAAACACTAAAACACAAACACTAACACATTAAAACACTAAAACACACTAAAACACAAAAACACAGAAACACTAAAACACTCTAACACTAAAACAAAAAAACACTAAAACACTAAAACACATAAACACTAAAACACTAACACTAAAACACTACAACACTACAACACTGAAACACTCTAAAACACTAAAACACTCTAAAACACTAAAACACTCTAACACACTAAAACACTCTAACACACTAACACACTCTTAAACACTAAAACACAAAAACACTAACAATAAAACTATAAAACAATAAAACAATAAAACACTAAAACAATAAAACTCTAACACTCTAACACACTAAAACACTCTAACACACTAAAACACTAAAACACGCTAACACTCTAACACTCTAACACTCTAACACACTAAAACACTCTAACACACTAAAACACTAAAACACTCTAACACTAAAACACTCTAACACTAAAACACTCTAACACTAAAACACTCTAACACTAAAACACTAAAACAGTCTAACGCTCTAACACACTAAAACACTACAACACTATAACACTCTAACACTCTAACACTCTAACACTCTAACACTCTAACACTCTAAAACACTAAAACACAAACACTAACACATTAAAACACTAAAACACAAAAACACAGAAACACTAAAACACTCTAACACTAAAACAAAAAAACACTAAAACACTAAAACACATAAACACTAAAACACTAACACTAAAACACTACAACACTACAACACTGAAACACTCTAAAACACTAAAACACTCTAAAACACTAAAACACTCTAACACACTAAAACACTCTAACACACTAAAACACTACAACACTAAAACATGCTAACACTCTAACACTCTAACACTCTAACACACTAAAACACTAAAACACTAACACACTAAAACATTAAAACACTAAAACACTAAAACACTCTAACACACTAAAACACTAAAACACTGTAACACACTAAAACAGTCTAAAACACTAAAACACTCTACACACTAAAACACTCTAACACACTAAAACACAAAAACACTAAAACACTCTAACACACTAAAACAGTCTAAAACACTAAAACACTCTAACACACTAAAACACTCTAACACACTAAAACACAAAAACACTAACACTAAAACAATAAAACACTAAAACACTAAAACAATAAAACACTAAAACAACAAAACACAAAAACACTAAAACACTCTAACACACTAAAACACTCTAAAACACTAAAACACTCTAACACACTAAAACACTAAAA
Source organism: Triturus cristatus (assembly GCF_964204655.1). NCBI lineage: Eukaryota > Metazoa > Chordata > Amphibia > Caudata > Salamandridae > Triturus > Triturus cristatus. The sequence goes on along the minus strand of NC_140592.1, from coordinate 501,890,008 downwards.
CACTAACACACTAAAACAATAAAACAATAAAACACTCTAACACTCTAACACACTAAAACACTCTAACACACTAAACACTCTAAAACACTAAAACACTCTAACACACAAAAACACTCTTACACACTAAAACACTCTAACACACTAAAACACTAAAACACTAACACACTAAAACATTAAAACATTAAAACACTAAAACACTCACACACTAAAACACTAAAACACTAAAACAATAAAACAATAAAACACTAAAACAATTAACCACTAAAACAATAAACCGCTAAAACAAGAAAACACTAACAATAAAACAATAAAACAATAAAACACTAAAACAATAAAACACTAACACACAAAGACATTAAAACACTAAAACACTCTAACACACTAAAACACTCTAAAACACTCTAACACACTAAAACACTCTTAAACACTAAAACACTAACAATAAAACTATAAAACAATAAAACAATAAAACACTAAAACAATAAAACACTCTAACACTCTAACACACTAAAACACTCTAACACACTAAAACACTAAAACACAAAAACACTAAAACACTAACACTAAAACACTCTAACACACTAAAAACAATAAACCACTAAAACAAGAAAACACTAAAACAATAAAACACTAAAACAATAAAACACTAAAACAATTAACCACTAAAACAATAAACCACTAAAACAATAAACCACTAAAACAATAAAACTCTAACACACTAAAACACTAAAACACAAAAACACTCTAACACACAAAAACACTCTAACACACTAAAACACTCTTAACACATTAAAACACTACAACACTAAAACACTACAACACTAACACTAAAACACTCTAACACACTAAAACACTCTAAAACACTAAAACACTACAACACAAAAACACTAAAACACTCTAACACACTAAAACAGTCTAAAACACTAAAACACTCTAACACACTAAAACACTCTAACACACTAAAACACAAAAACACTAACTAAAACACTAAAACACTAAAACAATAAAACACTAAAACACTAACACTAAAACACTCTAACACACTAAAACACTCTAAAACACTAAAACACAAAAACACTAACATTAAAACAATAAAACACTAAAACAATAAAACACTAAAACAATAAAACACTAAAACAATAAAACACTAAAACAATTAACCACTAAAACAATAAACCACTAAAACAATCAAACACTAAAACAATAAAACAATAAAACAATAAAACAATAAAACACTAGAACAATTAACCACTAAAACAATAAACCACTAAAACAATAAAACACTAAAACAATAAAACACTAACACACTAAGACATTAAAACACTAAAACACTCTAACACTCTAAAACACTAAAACACTCTAAGACTAAAAGACTCTAACACTAAAACACTCTAACACTAAAACACTCTAAAACTAAAACACTCTAACACTAAAACACTCTAACACTAAAACACTCTAACACTAAAACACTAAACAGTCTAACACTCTAACACACTAAAACACTACAACACTATAACACTCTAACACTCTAACACTCTCACACTCTAACACTCTAAAACACTAAAACACAAACACTAACACATTAAAACACTAAAACACACTAAAACACAAAAACACAGAAACACTAAAACACTAACACTAAAACAAAAAAATACTAAAACACTAAAACACAAAAACACTAAAACACTAACACTAAAACACTACAACACTACAACACTGAAACACTAAAACACTAAAACACTCTAAAACACTCTAAAACACTAAAACACTCTAACACACTAAAACACTCTAACACACTAAAACACTACAACACTAAAACATGCTAACACTCTAACACTCTAACACACTAAAACACTAAAACACTCTAACACTAAAACACTCTAACACTAAAACACTAAAACAGTCTAACGCTCTAACACACTAAAACACTACAACACTATAACACTCTAACACTCTAACACTCTAACACTCTAACACTCTAACACTCTAAAACACTAAAACACAAACACTAACACATTAAAACACTAAAACACACTAAAACACAAAAACACAGAAACACTAAAACACTCTAACACTAAAACAAAAAAAACACTAAAACACTAAAACACATAAACACTACAACACTGAAACACTCTAAAACACTAAAACACTCTAAAACACTAAAACACTCTAACACACTAAAAACACTCTAACACACTAAAACACTACAACACTAAAACATGCTAACACTCTAACACTCTAACACTCTAACACACTAAAACACTAAAACACTAACACACTAAAACATTAAAACACTAAAACACTCTAACACACTAAAACACTAAAACACTGTAACACACTAAAACAGTCTAAAACACTAAAACACTCTACACACTAAAACACTCTAACACACTAAAACACAAAAACACTAAAACACTCTAACACACTAAAACAGTCTAAAACACTAAAACACTCTAACACACTAAAACACAAAAACACTAACACTAAAACAATAAAACACTAAAACACTAAAACAATAAAACACTAAAACAACAAAACACAAAAACACTAAAACACTCTAACACACTAAAACACTCTAAAACACTAAAACACTCTAACACACTAAAACACTAAAACACTAACACACTAAAACAATAAAACAATAAAACACTCTAACACTCTAACACACTAAAACACTCTAACACACTAAACACTCTAAAACACTAAAACACTCTAACACACAAAAACACTCTTACACACTAAAACACTCTAACACACTTAAACACTAAAACACTAACACACTAAAACATTAAAACATTAAAACACTAAAACACTCACACACTAAAACACTAAAACAATAAAACAATAAAACACTAAAACAATTAACCACTAAAACAATAAACCGCTAAAACAAGAAAACACAAACAATAAAACACTAAAACAATCAAACACTAAAACAATAAAACACTAAAACAATAAAACACTAGAGCAATTAACCACTAAAACAATAAAACAATAAAACAATAAAACACTAAAACAATAAAACAATAAAACACTAACACACAAAGACATTAAAACACTAAAACACTCTAACACACTAAAACACTCTAAAACACTCTAACACACTAAAACACTCTTAAACACTAAAACACTAACAATAAAACTATAAAACAATAAAACAATAAAACACTAAAACAATAAAACACTCTAACACTCTAACACACTAAAACACTCTAACACACTAAAACACTAAAACACTAAAACACTAACACTAAAACACTCTAACACACTAAAAACAATAAACCACTAAAACAAGAAAACACTAAAACAATTAACCACTAAAACAATTAACCACTAAAACAATAAACCACTAAAACAATAAACCACTAAAACAATAAAACTCTAACACACTAAAACACTAAAACACAAAAACACTCTAACACACAAAAACACTCTAACACACTAAAACACTCTTAACACATTAAAACACTACAACACTAAAACACTACAACACTAACACTAAAACACTCTAACACACTAAAACAGTCTAAAACACTAAAACACTACAACACAAAAACACTAAAACACTCTAACACACTAAAACAGTCTAAAACACTAAAACACTCTAACACACTAAAACACTCTAACACACTAAAACACAAAAACACTAACTAAAACACTAAAACACTAAAACACTAAAACAATAAAACACTAACACTAAAACACTCTAACACACTAAAACACTCTAAAACACAAAAACACAAAAACACTAACATTAAAACAATAAAACAATAAAACACTAAAACAATAAAACAATAAAACACTAAAACAATAAAACATTAAAACAATTAACCACTAAAACAATAAACCACTAAAACAATCAAACACTAAAACAATAAAACACTAAAACAATAAAACAATAAAACAATAAAACACTAGAACAATTAACCACTAAAACAATAAACCACTAAAACAATAAAACACAAAAACAATACAACACTAACACACTAAGACATTAAAACACTAAAACACTCTAACACTCTAAAACACTAAAACACTCTAAGACTAAAAGACTCTAACACTAAAACACTCTAACACTAAAACACTAACACTAAAACACTCTAAAACTAAAACACTCTAACACTAAAACACTCTAACACTAAAACACTCTAACACTAAAACACTAAACAGTCTAACACTCTAACACACTAAAACACTACAACACTATAACACTCTAAAACTCTAACACTCTCACACTCTAACACTCTAAAACACTAAAACACAAACACAAACACTAACACATTAAAACACTAAAACACACTAAAACACAAAAACACAGAAACACTAAAACACTCTAACACTAAAACAAAAAAATACTAAAACACTAAAACACAAAAACACAAACACTAACACTAAAACACTACAACACTGAAACACTAAAACACTAAAACACTCTAAAACACTCTAAAACACTAAAACACTCTAACACACTAAAACACTCTAACACACTAAAACACTACAACACTAAAACATGCTAACACTCTAACACTCTAACACTAACACACTAAAACACTAAAACACTAACACACTAAAACATTAAAGCACTAAAACACTAAAACCCTCTAACACACTAAAACACTAAAACACAAAAACACTAAAACACTCTAAGACTAAAACACTCTAACACTAAAACACTCTAACACTAAAACACTCTAAACACTCTAACACTAAAACACTCTAACACTAAAACACTCTAACACTAAAACACTCTAACACTAAAACACTAAAACAGTCTAACACTCTAACACACTAAAACACTACAACACTATAACACTCTAACACTCTAACACTCTAAAACACTAAAACACAAACACTAACACATTAAAACACTAAAACACACTAAAACACAAAAACACAGAAACACTAAAACACTCTAACACTAAAACAAAAAAACACTAAAACACTAAAACACATAAACACTAAAACACTAACACTAAAACACTACAACACTACAACACTGAAACAATAAAACACTAAAACAACAAAACACAAAAACACTAAAACACTCTAACACACTAAAACACTCTAAAACACTAAAACACTCTAACACACTAAAACACTAAAACACTAACACACTAAAACAATAAAACAATAAAACACTCTAACACTCTAACACACTAAAACACTCTAACACACTAAACACTCTAAAACACTAAAACACTCTAACACACAAAAACACTCTTACACACTAAAACACTCTAACACACTAAAACACTAAAACACTAACACACTAAAACATTAAAACATTAAAACACTAAAACACTCACACACTAAAACACTAAAACACTAAAACAATAAAACAATAAAACACTAAAACAATTAACCACTAAAACAATAAACCGCTAAAACAAGAAAACACAAACAATAAAACAATAAAACAATAAAACACTAAAACAATAAAACACTAACACACAAAGACATTAAAACACTAAAACACTCTAACACACTAAAACACTCTAAAACACTCTAACACACTAAAACACTCTTAAACACTAAAACACTAACAATAAAACTATAAAACAATAAAACAATAAAACACTAAAACAATAAAACACTCTAACACTCTAACACACTAAAACACTCTAACACACTAAAACACTAAAACACAAAAACACTAAAACACTAACACTAAAACACTCTAACACACTAAAAACAATAAACCACTAAAACAAGAAAACACTAAAACAATAAAACACTAAAACAATAAAACACTAAAACAATTAACCACTAAAACAATAAACCACTAAAACAATAAACCACTAAAACAATAAAACTCTAACACACTAAAACACTAAAACACAAAAACACTCTAACACACAAAAACACTCTAACACACTAAAACACTCTTAACACATTAAAACACTACAACACTAAAACACTACAACACTAACACTAAAACACTCTAACACACTAAAACACTCTAAAACACTAAAACACTACAACACAAAAACACTAAAACACTCTAACACACTAAAACAGTCTAAAACACTAAAACACTCTAACACACTAAAACACTCTAACACACTAAAACACAAAAACACTAACTAAAACACTAAAACACTAAAACAATAAAACACTAAAACACTAACACTAAAACACTCTAACACACTAAAACACTCTAAAACACTAAAACACAAAAACACTAACATTAAAACAATAAAACACTAAAACAATAAAACACTAAAACAATAAAACACTAAAACAATAAAACACTAAAACAATTAACCACTAAAACAATAAACCACTAAAACAATCAAACACTAAAACAATAAAACAATAAAACAATAAAACACTAGAACAATTAACCACTAAAACAATAAACCACTAAAACAATAAAACACTAAAACAATAAAACACTAACACACTAAGACATTAAAACACTAAAACACTCTAACACTCTAAAACACTAAAACACTCTAAGACTAAAAGACTCTAACACTAAAACACTCTAACACTAAAACACTCTAAAACTAAAACACTCTAACACTAAAACACTCTAACACTAAAACACTCTAACACTAAAACACTAAACAGTCTAACACTCTAACACACTAAAACACTACAACACTATAACACTCTAACACTCTAACACTCTCACACTCTAACACTCTAAAACACTAAAACACAAACACTAACACATTAAAACACTAAAACACACTAAAACACAAAAACACAGAAACACTAAAACACTAACACTAAAACAAAAAAATACTAAAACACTAAAACACAAAAACACTAAAACACTAACACTAAAACACTACAACACTACAACACTGAAACACTAAAACACTAAAACACTCTAAAACACTCTAAAACACTAAAACACTCTAACACACTAAAACACTCTAACACACTAAAACACTACAACACTAAAACATGCTAACACTCTAACACTCTAACACACTAAAACACTAAAACACTCTAACACTAAAACACTCTAACACTAAAACACTAAAACAGTCTAACGCTCTAACACACTAAAACACTACAACACTATAACACTCTAACACTCTAACACTCTAACACTCTAACACTCTAACACTCTAAAACACTAAAACACAAACACTAACACATTAAAACACTAAAACACACTAAAACACAAAAACACAGAAACACTAAAACACTCTAACACTAAAACAAAAAAAACACTAAAACACTAAAACACATAAACACTACAACACTGAAACACTCTAAAACACTAAAACACTCTAAAACACTAAAACACTCTAACACACTAAAAACACTCTAACACACTAAAACACTACAACACTAAAACATGCTAACACTCTAACACTCTAACACTCTAACACACTAAAACACTAAAACACTAACACACTAAAACATTAAAACACTAAAACACTCTAACACACTAAAACACTAAAACACTGTAACACACTAAAACAGTCTAAAACACTAAAACACTCTACACACTAAAACACTCTAACACACTAAAACACAAAAACACTAAAACACTCTAACACACTAAAACAGTCTAAAACACTAAAACACTCTAACACACTAAAACACAAAAACACTAACACTAAAACAATAAAACACTACAACACTAAAACAATAAAACACTAAAACAACAAAACACAAAAACACTAAAACACTCTAACACACTAAAACACTCTAAAACACTAAAACACTCTAACACACTAAAACACTAAAACACTAACACACTAAAACAATAAAACAATAAAACACTCTAACACTCTAACACACTAAAACACTCTAACACACTAAACACTCTAAAACACTAAAACACTCTAACACACAAAAACACTCTTACACACTAAAACACTCTAACACACTAAAACACTAAAACACTAACACACTAAAACATTAAAACATTAAAACACTAAAACACTCACACACTAAAACACTAAAACACTAAAACAATAAAACAATAAAACACTAAAACAATTAACCACTAAAACAATAAACCGCTAAAACAAGAAAACACAAACAATAAAACACTAAAACAATCAAACACTAAAACAATAAAACACTAAAACAATAAAACACTAGAGCAATTAACCACTAAAACAATAAAACAATAAAACACTAAAACAATAAAACAATAAAACACTAACACACAAAGACATTAAAACACTAAAACACTCTAACACACTAAAACACTCTAAAACACTCTAACACACTAAAACACTCTTAAACACTAAAACACTAACAATAAAACTATAAAACAATAAAACAATAAAACACTAAAACAATAAAACACTCTAACACTCTAACACACTAAAACACTCTAACACACTAAAACACTAAAACACTAAAACACTAACACTAAAACACTCTAACACACTAAAAACAATAAACCACTAAAACAAGAAAACACTAAAACAATTAACCACTAAAACAATTAACCACTAAAACAATAAACCACTAAAACAATAAACCACTAAAACAATAAAACTCTAACACACTAAAACACTAAAACACAAAAACACTCTAACACACAAAAACACTCTAACACACTAAAACACTCTTAACACATTAAAACACTACAACACTAAAACACTACAACACTAACACTAAAACACTCTAACACACTAAAACAGTCTAAAACACTAAAACACTACAACACAAAAACACTAAAACACTCTAACACACTAAAACAGTCTAAAACACTAAAACACTCTAACACACTAAAACACTCTAACACACTAAAACACAAAAACACTAACTAAAACACTAAAACACTAAAACACTAAAACAATAAAACACTAACACTAAAACACTCTAACACACTAAAACACTCTAAAACACTAAAACACAAAAACACTAACATTAAAACAATAAAACAATAAAACACTAAAACAATAAAACAATAAAACACTAAAACAATAAAACATTAAAACAATTAACCACTAAAACAATAAACCACTAAAACAATCAAACACTAAAACAATAAAACACTAAAACAATAAAACAATAAAACAATAAAACACTAGAACAATTAACCACTAAAACAATAAACCACTAAAACAATAAAACACAAAAACAATACAACACTAACACACTAAGACATTAAAACACTAAAACACTCTAACACTCTAAAACACTAAAACACTCTAAGACTAAAAGACTCTAACACTAAAACACTCTAACACTAAAACACTAACACTAAAACACTCTAAAACTAAAACACTCTAACACTAAAACACTCTAACACTAAAACACTCTAACACTAAAACACTAAACAGTCTAACACTCTAACACACTAAAACACTACAACACTATAACACTCTAAAACTCTAACACTCTCACACTCTAACACTCTAAAACACTAAAACACAAACACAAACACTAACACATTAAAACACTAAAACACACTAAAACACAAAAACACAGAAACACTAAAACACTCTAACACTAAAACAAAAAAATACTAAAACACTAAAACACAAAAACACAAACACTAACACTAAAACACTACAACACTGAAACACTAAAACACTAAAACACTCTAAAACACTCTAAAACACTAAAACACTCTAACACACTAAAACACTCTAACACACTAAAACACTACAACACTAAAACATGCTAACACTCTAACACTCTAACACTAACACACTAAAACACTAAAACACTAACACACTAAAACATTAAAGCACTAAAACACTAAAACCCTCTAACACACTAAAACACTAAAACACAAAAACACTAAAACACTCTAAGACTAAAACACTCTAACACTAAAACACTCTAACACTAAAACACTCTAAACACTCTAACACTAAAACACTCTAACACTAAAACACTCTAACACTAAAACACTCTAACACTAAAACACTAAAACAGTCTAACACTCTAACACACTAAAACACTACAACACTATAACACTCTAACACTCTAACACTCTAAAACACTAAAACACAAACACTAACACATTAAAACACTAAAACACACTAAAACACAAAAACACAGAAACACTAAAACACTCTAACACTAAAACAAAAAAACACTAAAACACTAAAACACATAAACACTAAAACACTAACACTAAAACACTACAACACTACAACACTGAAACACTCTAAAACACTAAAACACTCTAAAACACTAAAACACTCTAACACACTAAAACACTCTAACACACTAACACACTCTTAAACACTAAAACACAAAAACACTAACAATAAAACTATAAAACAATAAAACAATAAAACACTAAAACAATAAAACTCTAACACTCTAACACACTAAAACACTCTAACACACTAAAACACTAAAACACGCTAACACTCTAACACTCTAACACTCTAACACACTAAAACACTCTAACACACTAAAACACTAAAACACTCTAACACTAAAACACTCTAACACTAAAACACTCTAACACTAAAACACTCTAACACTAAAACACTAAAACAGTCTAACGCTCTAACACACTAAAACACTACAACACTATAACACTCTAACACTCTAACACTCTAACACTCTAACACTCTAACACTCTAACACTCTAACACTCTAAAACACTAAAACACAAACACTAACACATTAAAACACTAAAACACAAAAACACAGAAACACTAAAACACTCTAACACTAAAACAAAAAAAACACTAAAACACTAAAACACATAAACACTAAAACACTAACACTAAAACACTACAACACTACAACACTGAAACACTCTAAAACACTAAAACACTCTAAAACACTAAAACACTCTAACACACTAAAACACTCTAACACACTAAAACACTACAACACTAAAACATGCTAACACTCTAACACTCTAACACTCTAACACACTAAAACACTAAAACACTAACACACTAAAACATTAAAACACTAAAACACTAAAACACTCTAACACACTAAAACACTAAAACACTGTAACACACTAAAACAGTCTAAAACACTAAAACACTCTACACACTAAAACACTCTAACACACTAAAACACAAAAACACTAAAACACTCTAACACACTAAAACAGTCTAAAACACTAAAACACTCTAACACACTAAAACACTCTAACACACTAAAACACAAAAACACTAACACTAAAACAATAAAACACTAAAACACTAAAACAATAAAACACTAAAACAACAAAACACAAAAACACTAAAACACTCTAACACACTAAAACACTCTAAAACACTAAAACACTCTAACACACTAAAACACTAAAACACTAACACACTAAAACAATAAAACAATAAAACACTCTAACACTCTAACACACTAAAACACTCTAACACACTAAACACTCTAAAACACTAAAACACTCTAACACACAAAAACACTCTTACACACTAAAACACTCTAACACACTAAAACACTAAAACACTAACACACTAAAACATTAAAACATTAAAACACTAAAACACTCACACACTAAAACACTAAAACACTAAAACAATAAAACAATAAAACACTAAAACAATTAACCACTAAAACAATAAACCGCTAAAACAAGAAAACACAAACAATAAAACAATAAAACAATAAAACACTAAAACAATAAAACACTAACACACAAAGACATTAAAACACTAAAACACTCTAACACACTAAAACACTCTAAAACACTCTAACACACTAAAACACTCTTAAACACTAAAACACTAACAATAAAACTATAAAACAATAAAACAATAAAACACTAAAACAATAAAACACTCTAACACTCTAACACACTAAAACACTCTAACACACTAAAACACTAAAACACAAAAACACTAAAACACTAACACTAAAACACTCTAACACACTAAAAACAATAAACCACTAAAACAAGAAAACACTAAAACAATAAAACACTGAAACAATTAACCACTAAAACAATAAACCACTAAAACAATAAACCACTAAAACAATAAAACTCTAACACACTAAAACACTAAAACACAAAAACACTCTAACACACAAAAACACTCTAACACACTAAAACACTCTTAACACATTAAAACACTACAACACTAAAACACTACAACACTAACACTAAAACACTCTAACACACTAAAACACTCTAAAACACTAAAACACTACAACACAAAAACACTAAAACACTCTAACACACTAAAACAGTCTAAAACACTAAAACACTCTAACACACTAAAACACTCTAACACACTAAAACACAAAAACACTAACTAAAACACTAAAACACTAAAACAATAAAACACTAAAACACTAACACTAAAACACTCTAACACACTAAAACACTCTAAAACACTAAAACACAAAAACACTAACATTAAAACAATAAAACACTAAAACAATAAAACACTAAAACAATAAAACACTAAAACAATTAACCACTAAAACAATAAACCACTAAAACAATCAAACACTAAAACAATAAAACAATAAAACAATAAAACAATAAAACACTAGAACAATTAACCACTAAAACAATAAATCACTAAAACAATAAAACACTAAAACAATAAAACACTAACACACTAAGACATTAAAACACTAAAACACTCTAACACTCTAAAACACTAAAACACTCTAAGACTAAAAGACTCTAACACTAAAACACTCTAACACTAAAACACTAACACTAAAACACTCTAAAACTAAAACACTCTAACACTAAAACACTCTAACACTAAAACACTCTAACACTAAAACACTAAACAGTCTAACACTCTAACACACTAAAACACTACAACACTATAACACTCTAACACTCTAACACTCTCACACTCTAACACTCTAAAACACTAAAACACAAACACAAACACTAACACATTAAAACACTAAAACACACTAAAACACAAAAACACAGAAACACTAAAACACTCTAACACTAAAACAAAAAAATACTAAAACACTAAAACACAAAAACACTAAAACACTAACACTAAAACACTACAACACTACAACACTGAAACACTAAAACACTAAAACACTCTAAAACACTCTAAAACACTAAAACACTCTAACACACTAAAACACTCTAACACACTAAAACACTACAACACTAAAACATGCTAACACTCTAACACTCTAACACACTAAAACACTAAAACACTAACACACTAAAACATTAAAACACTAAAACACTAAAACCCTCTAACACACTAAAACACTAAAACACAAAAACACTAAAACACTCTAAGACTAAAACACTCTAACACTAAAACACTCTAACACTAAAACACTCTAACACTAAAACACTAAAACAGTCTAACACTCTAACACACTAAAACACTACAACACTATAACACTCTAACACTCTAACACTCTAACACTCTAAAACACTAAAACACACACACTAACACATTATAACACTAAAACGCACTAAAACACAAAAACACAGAAACACTAAAACACTCTAACACTAAAACAAAAAAACACTAAAACACTAAAACACATAAACACTAAAACACTAACACTAAAACACTACAACACTACAACACTGAAACACTCTAAAACACTAAAACACTCTAAAACACTAAAACACTCTAACACACTAAAACACTCTAACACACTAACACACTCTTAAACACTAAAACACAAAAACACTAACAATAAAACTATAAAACAATAAAACACTAAAACAATAAAACTCTAACACTCTAACACACTAAAACACTCTAACACACTAAAACACTAAAACACGCTAACACTCTAACACTCTAACACTCTAACACACTAAAACACTAAAACACTAAAACACTCTAAAACACTAAAACACTCTAACACACTAAAACACTCTAACACACTAAAACACTAAAACACTCTAACACTAAAACACTCTAACACTAAAACACTCTAACACTAAAACACTCTAACACTAAAACACTAAAACAGTCTAACGCTCTAACACACTAAAACACTACAACACTATAACACTCTAACACTCTAACACTCTAACACTCTAACACTCTAAAACACTAAAACACAAACACTAACACATTAAAACACTAAAACACACTAAAACACAAAAACACAGAAACACTAAAACACTCTAACACTAAAACAAAAAAACACTAAAACACTAAAACACATAAACACTAAAACACTAACACTAAAACACTACAACACTACAACACTGAAACACTCTAAAACACTAAAACACTCTAACACACTAAAACACTCTAACACACTAAAACACTACAACACTAAAACATGCTAACACTCTAACACTCTAACACTCTAACACACTAAAACACTAAAACACTAACACACTAAAACATTAAAACACTAAAACACTAAAACACTCTAACACACTAAAACACTAAAACACTGTAACACACTAAAACAGTCTAAAACACTAAAACACTCTACACACTAAAACACTCTAACACACTAAAACACAAAAACACTAAAACACTGTAACACACTAAAACAGTCTAAAACACTAAAACACTCTAACACACTAAAACACTCTAACACACTAAAACACAAAAACACTAACACTAAAACAATAAAACACTAAAACACTAAAACAATAAAACACTAAAACAACAAAACACAAAAACACTAAAACACTCTAACACACTAAAACACTCTAAAACACTAAAACACTCTAACACACTAAAACACTAAAACACTAACACACTAAAACAATAAAACAATAAAACACTCTAACACTCTAACACACTAAAACACTCTAACACACTAAACACTCTAAAACACTAAAACACTCTAACACACAAAAACACTCTTACACACTAAAACACTCTAACACACTAAAACACTAAAACACTAACACACTAAAACATTAAAACATTAAAACACTAAAACACTCACACACTAAAACACTAAAACACTAAAACAATCAAACAATAAAACACTAAAACAATTAACCACTAAAACAATAAACCGCTAAAACAAGAAAACACAAACAATAAAACACTAAAACAATAAAACACTAAAACAATAAAACACTAAAACAATAAAACACTAGAGCAATTAACCACTAAAACAATAAACCACTAAAACAATAAAACAATAAAACACTCTAAGACTGAAACACTCTAACACTAAAACACTCTAACACTAAAACACTCTAAACACTCTAACACTAAAACACTCTAACACTAAAACACTCTAACACTAAAACACTCTAACACTAAAACACTAAAACAGTCTAACACTCTAACACACTAAAACACTACAACACTATAACACTCTAACACTCTAACACTCTAACACTCTAAAACACTAAAACACAAACACTAACACATTAAAACACTAAAACACACTAAAACACAAAAACACAGAAACACTAAAACACTCTAACACTAAAACAAAAAAACACTAAAACACTAAAACACATAAACACTAAAACACTAACACTAAAACACTACAACACTACAACACTGAAACACTCTAAAACACTAAAACACTCTAAAACACTAAAACACTCTAACACACTAAAACACTCTAACACACTAACACACTCTTAAACACTAAAACACAAAAACACTAACAATAAAACTATAAAACAATAAAACAATAAAACACTAAAACAATAAAACTCTAACACTCTAACACACTAAAACACTCTAACACGCTAACACTCTAACACTCTAACACTCTAACACACTCTAACACACTAAAACACTAAAACACTCTAACACTAAAACACTCTAACACTAAAACACTCTAACACTAAAACACTCTAACACTAAAACACTAAAACAGTCTAACGCTCTAACACACTAAAACACTACAACACTATAACACTCTAACACTCTAACACTCTAACACTCTAACACTCTAACACTCTAAAACACTAAAACACAAACACTAACACATTAAAACACTAAAACACACTAAAACAAAAAAAACACTAAAACACTAAAACACATAAACACTAAAACACTAACACTAAAACACTCTAACACTAAAACACTCTAACACTAAAACACTAAAACAGTCTAACGCTCTAACACACTAAAACACTACAACACTCTAACACTCTAACACTCTAACACTCTAACACTCTAACACTCTAAAACACTAAAACACAAACACTAACACATTAAAACACGAAAACACACTAAAACACAAAAACACAGAAACACTAAAACACTCTAACACTAAAACAAAAAAAACACTAAAACACTAAAACACATAAACACTAAAACACTAACACTAAAACACTACAACACTACAACACTGAAACACTCTAAAACACTAAAACACTCTAAAACACTAAAACACTCTAACACACTAAAACACTCTAACACACTAAAACACTACAACACTAAAACATGCTAACACTCTAACACTCTAACACTCTAACACACTAAAACACTAAAACACTAACACACTAAAACATTAAAACACTAAAACACTAAAACACTCTAACACACTAAAACACTAAAACACTGTAACACACTAAAACAGTCTAAAACACTAAAACACTCTACACACTAAAACACTCTAACACACTAAAACACAAAAACACTAAAACACTCTAACACACTAAAACAGTCTAAAACACTAAAACACTCTAACACACTAAAACACTCTAACACACTAAAACACAAAAACACTAACACTAAAACAATAAAACACTAAAACAACAAAACACAAAAACACTAAAACACTCTAACACACTAAAACACTCTAAAACACTAAAACACTCTAACACACTAAAACACTAAAACACTAACACACTAAAACAATAAAACAATAAAACACTCTAACACTCTAACACACTAAAACACTCTAACACACTAAACACTCTAAAACACTAAAACACTCTAACACACAAAAACACTCTTACACACTAAAACACTCTAACACACTAAAACACTAAAACACTAACACACTAAAACATTAAAACATTAAAACACTAAAACACTCACACACTAAAACACTAAAACACTAAAACAATAAAACAATAAAACACTAAAACAATTAACCACTAAAACAATAAACCGCTAAAACAAGAAAACACAAACAATAAAACAAAACAATAAAACACTAAAACAATAAAACACTAACACACAAAGACATTAAAACACTAAAACACTCTAACACACTAAAACACTCTAAAACACTCTAACACACTAAAACACTCTTAAACACTAAAACACTAACAATAAAACTATAAAACAATAAAACAATAAAACACTAAAACAATAAAACACTGAAACAATTAACCACTAAAACAATAAACCACTAAAACAATAAACCACTAAAACAATAAAACTCTAACACACTAAAACACTAAAACACAAAAACACTCTAACACACAAAAACACTCTAACACACTAAAACACTCTTAACACATTAAAACACTACAACACTAAAACACTACAACACTAACACTAAAACACTCTAACACACTAAAACACTCTAAAACACTAAAACACTACAACACAAAAACACTAAAACACTCTAACACACTAAAACAGTCTAAAACACTAAAACACTCTAACACACTAAAACACAAAAACACTAACTAAAACACTAAAACACTAAAACACTAAAACAATAAAACACTAAAACACTAACACTAAAACACTCTAACACACTAAAACACTCTAAAACACTAAAACACAAAAACACTAACATTAAAACAATAAAACACTAAAACAATAAAACACTAAAACAATAAAACACTAAAACAATAAAACACTAAAACAATTAACCACTAAAACAATAAACCACTAAAACAATCAAACACTAAAACAATAAAACAATAAAACAATAAAACAATAAAACACTAGAACAATTAACCACTAAAACAATAAACCACTAAAACAATAAAACACTAAAACAATAAAACACTAACACACTAAGACATTAAAACACTAAAACACTCTAACACTCTAAAACACTAAAACACTCTAAGACTAAAAGACTCTAACACTAAAACACTCTAACACTAAAACACTAACACTAAAACACTCTAAAACTAAAACACTCTAACACTAAAACACTCTAACACTAAAACACTCTAACACTAAAACACTAAACAGTCTAACACTCTAACACACTAAAACACTACAACACTATAACACTCTAACACTCTAACACTCTCACACTCTAACACTCTAAAACACTAAAACACAAACACAAACACTAACACATTAAAACACTAAAACACACTAAAACACAAAAACACAGAAACACTAAAACACTCTAACACTAAAACAAAAAAATACTAAAACACTAAAACACAAAAACACTAAAACACTAACACTAAAACACTACAACACTACAACACTGAAACACTAAAACACTAAAACACTCTAAAACACTCTAAAACACTAAAACACTCTAACACACTAAAACACTCTAACACACTAAAACACTACAACACTAAAACATGCTAACACTCTAACACTCTAACACACTAAAACACTAAAACACTAACACACTAAAACATTAAAACACTAAAACACTAAAACCCTCTAACACACTAAAACACTAAAACACAAAAACACTAAAACACTCTAAGACTAAAACACTCTAACACTAAAACACTCTAACACTAAAACACTAAAACAGTCTAACACTCTAACACACTAAAACACTACAACACTATAACACTCTAACACTCTAACACTCTAACACTCTAAAACACTAAAACACAAACACTAACACATTAAAACACTAAAACGCACTAAAACACAAAAACACAGAAACACTAAAACACTCTAACACTAAAACAAAAAAACACTAAAACACTAAAACACATAAACACTAAAACACTAACACTAAAACACTACAACACTACAACACTGAAACACTCTAAAACACTAAAACACTCTAAAACACTAAAACACTCTAACACACTAAAACACTCTAAAACACTCTAACACACTAAAACACTCTTAAACACTAAAACACAAAAACACTAACAATAAAACTATAAAACAATAAAACAATAAAACACTAAAACAATAAAACTCTAACACTCTAACACACTAAAACACTCTAACACACTAAAACACTAAAACAGGCTAACACTCTAACACTCTAACACTCTAACACACTAAAACACTAAAACACTAAAACACTCTAAAACACTAAAACACTCTAAAACACTAAAACACTCTAACACACTAAAACACTCTAACACACTAAAACACTAAAACACTCTAACACTAAAACACTAAAACACTCTAACACTAAAACACTCTAACACTAAAACACTAAAACAGTCTAACGCTCTAACACACTAAAACACTACAACACTATAACACTCTAACACTCTAACACTCTAACACTCTAAAACACTAAAACACAAACACTAACACATTAAAACACTAAAACACACTAAAACACAAAAACACAGAAACACTAAAACACTCTAACACTAAAACAAAAAAACACTAAAACACTAAAACACATAAACACTAAAACACTAACACTAAAACACTACAACACTACAACACTGAAACACTCTAAAACACTAAAACACTCTAAAACACTAAAACACTCTAACACACTAAAACACTCTAACACACTAAAACACTACAACACTAAAACATGCTAACACTCTAACACTCTAACACACTAAAACACTAAAACACTAACACACTAAAACATTAAAACACTAAAACACTAAAACACTCTAACACACTAAAACACTAAAACACTGTAACACACTAAAACAGTCTAAAACACTAAAACACTCTACACACTAAAACACTCTAACACACTAAAACACAAAAACACTAAAACACTCTAACACACTAAAACAGTCTAAAACACTAAAACACTCTAACACACTAAAACACTCTAACACACTAAAACACAAAAACACTAACACTAAAACAATAAAACACTAAAACACTAAAACAATAAAACACTAAAACAACAAAACACAAAAACACTAAAACACTCTAACACACTAAAACACTCTAAAACACTAAAACACTCTAACACACTAAAACACTAAAACACTAACACACTAAAACAATAAAACAATAAAACACTCTAACACTCTAACACACTAAAACACTCTAACACACTAAACACTCTAAAACACTAAAACACTCTAACACACAAAAACACTCTTACACACTAAAACACTCTAAAACACTAAAACACTAACACACTAAAACATTAAAACATTAAAACACTAAAACACTCACACACTAAAACACTAAAACAATCAAACAATCAAACAATAAAACACTAAAACAATTAACCACTAAAACAATAAACCGCTAAAACAATAAAACACTAAAACAATAAAACACTAAAACAATAAAACACTAAAACAATAAAACACTAGAGCAATTAACCACTAAAACAATAAACCACTAAAACAATAAAACAATAAAACAATAAAACACGAAAACAATAAAACACTAACACACAAAGACATTAAAACACTAAAACACTCTAACACACTAAAACACTCTAAAACACTCTAACACACTAAAACACTCTTAAACACTAAAACACTAACAATAAAACTATAAAACAATAAAACAATAAAACACTAAAACAATAAAACACTCTAACACTCTAACACACTAAAACACTCTAACACACTAAAACACTAAAACACTCTAACACTAAAACACTCTAACACTAAAATACTCTAACACTAAAACACTAAAACAGTCTAACACTCTAACACACTAAAACACTACAACACTATAACACTCTAACACTCTAAAACACTAAAACACAAACACTAACACATTAAAACACTAAAACACACTAAAACACAAAAACACAGAAACACTAAAACACTCTAACACTAAAACAAAAAAACACTAAAACACTAAAACACATAAACACTAAAACACTAACACTAAAACACTACAACACTACAACACTGAAACACTCTAAAACACTAAAACACTCTAAAACACTAAAACACTCTAACACACTAAAACACTCTAACACACTAACACACTCTTAAACACTAAAACACAAAAACACTAACAATAAAACTATAAAACAATAAAACACTAAAACAATAAAACTCTAACACTCTAACACACTAAAACACTCTAACACACTAAAACACTAAAACACGCTAACACTCTAAAACACTAAAACACTAAAACACTCTAACACACTAAAACACTCTAACACACTAAAACACTAAAACACTCTAACACTAAAACACTCTAACACTAAAACACTCTAACACTAAAACACTCTAACACTAAAACACTAAAACAGTCTAACGCTCTAACACACTAAAACACTACAACACTATAACACTCTAACACTCTAACACTCTAAAACACTAAAACACAAACACTAACACATTAAAACACTAAAACACACTAAAACACAAAAACACAGAAACACTAAAACACTCTAACACTAAAACAAAAAAACACTAAAACACTAAAACACATAAACACTAAAACACTAACACTAAAACACTACAACACTACAACACTGAAACACTCTAAAACACTAAAACACTCTAAAACACTAAAACACTCTAACACACTAAAACACTCTAACACACTAAAACACTACAACACTAAAACATGCTAACACTCTAACACTCTAACACACTAAAACACTAAAACACTAACACACTAAAACATTAAAACACTAAAACACTAAAACACTCTAACACACTAAAACACTAAAACACTGTAACACACTAAAACAGTCTAAAACACTAAAACACTCTACACACTAAAACACTCTAACACACTAAAACACAAAAACACTAAAACACTCTAACACACTAAAACAGTCTAAAACACTAAAACACTCTAACACACTAAAACACTCTAACACACTAAAACACAAAAACACTAACACTAAAACAATAAAACACTAAAACACTAAAACAATAAAACACTAAAACAACAAAACACAAAAACACTAAAACACTCTAACACACTAAAACACTCTAAAACACTAAAACACTCTAACACACTAAAACACTAAAACACTAACACACTAAAACAATAAAACAATAAAACACTCTAACACTCTAACACACTAAAACACTCTAACACACTAAACACTCTAAAACACTAAAACACTCTAACACACAAAAACACTCTTACACACTAAAACACTCTAACACACTAAAACACTAAAACACTAACACACTAAAACATTAAAACATTAAAACACTAAAACACTCACACACTAAAACACTAAAACACTAAAACAATCAAACAATAAAACACTAAAACAATTAACCACTAAAACAATAAACCGCTAAAACAAGAAAACACAAACAATAAAACACTAAAACAATAAAACACTAAAACAATAAAACACTAGAGCAATTAACCACTAAAACAATAAACCACTAAAACAATAAAACAATAAAACAATAAAACACGAAAACACACTAAAACACTAAAACAGTCTAACACTCTAACACACTAAAACACTACAACACTATAACACTCTAACACTCTAACACTCTAAAACACTAAAACACAAACACTAACACATTAAAACACTAAAACACACTAAAACACAAAAACACAGAAACACTAAAACACTCTAACACTAAAACAAAAAAACACTAAAACACTAAAACACATAAACACTAAAACACTAACACTAAAACACTACAACACTACAACACTGAAACACTCTAAAACACTAAAACACTCTAAAACACTAAAACACTCTAACACACTAACACACTCTTAAACACTAAAACACAAAAACACTAACAATAAAACTATAAAACAATAAAACAATAAAACACTAAAACAATAAAACTCTAACACTCTAACACACTAAAACACTCTAACACACTAAAACACTAAAACACGCTAACACTCTAACACTCTAACACTCTAACACACTAAAACACTAAAACACTAAAACACTCTAAAACACTAAAACACTCTAAAACACTAAAACACTCTAACACACTAAAACACTCTAACACACTAAAACACTAAAACACTCTAACACTAAAACACTCTAACACTAAAACACTCTAACACTAAAACACTCTAACACTAAAACACTAAAACAGTCTAACGCTCTAACACACTAAAACACTACAACACTATAACACTCTAACACTCTAACACTCTAACACTCTAACACTCTAACACTCTAACACTCTAAAACACTAAAACACAAACACTAACACATTAAAACACTAAAACACACTAAAACACAAAAACACAGAAACACTAAAACACTCTAACACTAAAACAAAAAAACACTAAAACACTAAAACACATAAACACTAAAACACTAACACTAAAACACTACAACACTACAACACTGAAACACTCTAAAACACTAAAACACTCTAAAACACTAAAACACTCTAACACACTAAAACACTCTAACACACTAAAACACTACAACACTAAAACATGCTAACACTCTAACACTCTAACACTCTAACACACTAAAACACTAAAACACTAACACACTAAAACATTAAAACACTAAAACACTAAAACACTCTAACACACTAAAACACTAAAACACTAACACACTAAAACAGTCTAAAACACTAAAACACTCTACACACTAAAACACTCTAACACACTAAAACACAAAAACACTAAAACACTCTAACACACTAAAACACTCTAACACACTAAAACACAAAAACACTAACACTAAAACAATAAAACACTAAAACACTAAAACAATAAAACACTAAAACAACAAAACACAAAAACACTAAAACACTCTAACACACTAAAACACTCTAAAACACTAAAACACTCTAACACACTAAAACACTAAAACACTAACACACTAAAACAATAAAACAATAAAACACTCTAACACTCTAACACACTAAAACACTCTAACACACTAAACACTCTAAAACACTAAAACACTCTAACACACAAAAACACTCTTACACACTAAAACACTCTTACACACTAAAACACACTAACACACTAAAACATTAAAACATTAAAACACTAAAACACTCACACACTAAAACACTAAAACACTAAAACAATCAAACAATAAAACACTAAAACAATTAACCACTAAAACAATAAACCGCTAAAACAAGAAAACACAAACAATAAAACACTAAAACAATAAAACACTAAAACAATAAAACACTAAAACAATAAAACACTAGAGCAATTAACCACTAAAACAATAAACCACTAAAACAATAAAACAATAAAACACTAACACACAAAGACATTAAAACACTAAAACACTCTAAAACACTCTAACACACTAAAACACTCTTAAACACTAAAACACTAACAATAAAACTATAAAACAATAAAACAATAAAACACTAAAACACTAAAACAATAAAACACTCTAACACTCTAACACTCTAACACACTAAAACACTCTAACACACTAAAACACTAAAACACAAAAACACTAAAACACTAACACTAAAACACTCTAACACACTAAAAACAATAAACCACTAAAACAAGAAAACACTAAAACACTAAAACAATTAACCACTAAAACAATAAACCACTAAAACAATAAACCACTAAAACAATAAAACTCTAACACACTAAAACACTAAAACACAAAAACACTCTAACACACAAAAACACTCTTACACACTAAAACAGTCTAAAACACTAAAGCACTCTACACACTAAAACACTCTAACACACTAAAACAGTCTAACACACTAAAACACTCTACACACTAAAACACTCTAACACACAAAAACACTCTTACACACTAAAACACTCTAACACACTAAAACACAAAAACACTAACACTAAAACAATAAAACACTAAAAGACTAAAACAATAAAACACTAAAACAATAAAACACAAAAACACTAAAACACTAACACTAAAACACTCTAACACACTAAAAGACTCTAAAACACTAAAACACTCTAACACACTAAAACACTAAAACACTAACACACTAAAACAATAAAACACTAAAACAATAAAACACTCTAACACTCTAACACACTAAAACACTCTAACACACTAAAACACTAAAACACTAACACACTAAAACATTAAAACACTAAAACACTAAAACACTCTAACACACTAAAACACTAAAACACTGTAACACACTAAAACAGTCTAAAACAGTAAAACACTCTACACACTAAAACACTCTAACACACTAAAACACTAAAACATTAAAACACTAAAACACTAAAACACACTAAACACTCTCACACTCTAACACTCTAACACTCTAACACACTAAAACACAAAAACACTAACACTAAAACAATACAACAATAAAACACTAAAACACTAAAACAATAAAACACTAAAACAATAAAACACAAAAACACTAAAACACTAACACTAAAACACTAACACACTAAAACACTCTAAAACACTAAAACACTAACACTCTAACACACTAAAACACTCTAACACACTAAAACACTCTAAAACACTAAAACACTACAACACAAAAACACTAAAACACTCTAACACACTAAAACAGTCTAAAACACTAAAACACTCTAACACACTAAAACACTCTAACACACTAAAACACAAAAACACTAACTAAAACAATAAAACACTAAAACACTAAAACAATAAAACACCAAAACAATAAAACACTAAAACACTAACACTAAAACATTCTAACACACTAAAACACTCTAAAACACTAAAACACTCTAAAACACTACAACACTCTAACACACAAAAACACTCTTACACACTAAAACACTAAAACACTAACACACTAAAACATTAAAACATTAAAACACTAAAACACTCTTACACACTAAAACACTAAAACAA
The DNA here is from genome assembly GCF_964204655.1 of Triturus cristatus. NCBI lineage: Eukaryota > Metazoa > Chordata > Amphibia > Caudata > Salamandridae > Triturus > Triturus cristatus. The sequence continues at coordinate 501,864,340 of NC_140592.1, read as the reverse complement.
TAAAACAATACAACAATAAAACAATACAACAATTAACCACTAAAACAATAAACCACTAAACAATAAACCACTAAAACAATAAAACACTAAAACAATAAAACACTCTAACACTAAAACACTAAAACAGTCTAACACTCTAACACACTAAAACACTACAACACTATAACACTCTAACACTCTAACACTCTAACACTCAAACACAAACACTAACACATTAAAACACTAAAACACACTAAAACACAAAAACACAGAAACACTAAAACACTCTAACACTAAAACAAAAAAACACTAAAACACTAAAACACATAAACACTAAAACACTAACACTAAAACACTACAACACTACAACACTGAAACACTCTAAAACACTAAAACACTCTAAAACACTAAAACACTCTAACACACTAAAACACTCTAACACACTAACACACTCTTAAACACTAAAACACAAAAACACTAACAATAAAACTATAAAACAATAAAACACTAAAACAATAAAACTCTAACACTCTAACACACTAAAACACTCTAACACACTAAAACACGCTAACACTCTAACACTCTAACACTCTAACACACTAAAACACTAAAACACTCTAAAACACTAAAACACTCTAAAACACTAAAACACTCTAACACACTAAAACACTCTAACACACTAAAACACTAAAACACTCTAACACTAAAACACTCTAACACTAAAACACTCTAACACTAAAACACTCTAACACTAAAACCCTAAAACAGTCTAACGCTCTAACACACTAAAACACTCTAACACTCTAACACTCTAACACTCTAACACTCTAACACTCTAACACTCTAAAACACTAAAACACAAACACTAACACATTAAAACACTAAAACACACTAAAACACAAAAACACAGAAACACTAAAACACTCTAACACTAAAACAAAAAAACACTAAAACACTACAACACTACAACACTGAAACACTCTAAAACACTAAAACACTCTAAAACACTAAAACACTCTAACACACTAAAACACTACAACACTAAAACATGCTAACACTCTAACACTCTAACACTCTAACACACTAAAACACTAACACACTAAAACATTAAAACACTAAAACACTAAAACACTCTAACACACTAAAACACTAAAACACTGTAACACACTAAAACAGTCTAAAACACTAAAACACTCTACACACTAAAACACTCTAACACACTAAAACACAAAAACACTAAAACACTCTAACACACTAAAACAGTCTAAAACACTAAAACACTCTAACACACTAAAACACTCTAACACACTAAAACACAAAAACACTAACACTAAAACAATAAAACACTAAAACACTAAAACAATAAAACACTAAAACAACAAAACACAAAAACACTAAAACACTCTAACACACTAAAACACTCTAAAACACTAAAACACTCTAACACACTAAAACACTAAAACACTAACACACTAAAACAATAAAACAATAAAACACTCTAACACTCTAACACACTAAAACACTCTAACACACTAAACACTCTAAAACACTAAAACACTCTAACACACAAAAACACTCTTACACACTAAAACACTCTAACACACTAAAACACTAAAACACTAACACACTAAAACATTAAAACATTAAAACACTAAAACACTCACACACTAAAACACTAAAACAATAAAACAATAAAACAATAAAACACTAAAACAATTAACCACTAAAACAATAAACCGCTAAAACAAGAAAACACAAACAATAAAACACTAAAACAATAAACCACTAAAACAATAAAACACTAAAACAATAAAACACTAGAGCAATTAACCACTAAAACAATAAACCACTAAAACAATAAAACAATAAAACAATAAAACACGAAAACAATAAAACACTAACACACAAAGACATTAAAACACTAAAACACTCTAACACACTAAAACACTAAAACACTCTAACACACTAAAACACTCTTAAACACTAAAACACTAACAATAAAACACTCTAACACTCTAACACACTAAAACACTCTAACACACTAAAACACTAACACTAAAACACTCTAACACACTAAAAACAATAAACCACTAAAACAAGAAAACACTAAAACAATAAAACACTAAAACAATTAACCACTAAAACAATAAACCACTAAAACAATAAACCACTAAAACAATAAAACTCTAACACACTAAAACACTAAAACACAAAAACACTCTAACACACAAAAACACTCTTACACACTAAAACAGTCTAAAACACTAAAACACTCTACACACTAAAACACTCTAACACACAAAAACACTCTTACACACTAAAACACTCTAACACACTAAAACACAAAAACACTAACACTAAAACAATAAAACACTAAAAGACTAAAACAATAAAACACTAAAACAATAAAACACTAACACTAAAACACTCTAACACACTAAAAGACTCTAAAACACTAAAACACTCTAACACACTAAAACACTAAAACACTAACACACTAAAACATTAAAACACTAAAACACTAAAACCCTCTAACACACTAAAACACTAAAACACTCTAAGACTAAAACACTCTAAGACTAAAACACTCTAACACTAAAACACTCTAACACTAAAACACTCTAACACTAAAACACTCTAACACTAAAACACTAAAACAGTCTAACACTCTAACACACTAAAACACTACAACACTATAACACTCTAACACTCTAACACTCTAACACTCTAACACTCTAAAACACTAAAACACAAACACTAACACATTAAAACACTAAAACACACTAAAACACAAAAACACAGAAACACTAAAACACTCTAACACTAAAACAAAAAAACACTAAAACACTAAAACACTACAACACTACAACACTGAAACACTCTAAAACACTAAAACACTCTAAAACACTAAAACACTCTAACACACTAAAACACTCTAACACACTAACACACTCTTAAACACTAAAACACAAAAACACTAACAATAAAACTATAAAACAATAAAACAATAAAACACTAAAACAATAAAACTCTAACACTCTAACACACTAAAACACTCTAACACACTAAAACACTAAAACACGCTAACACTCTAACACTCTAACACACTAAAACACTAAAACACTAAAACACTCTAAAACACTAAAACACTCTAACACACTAAAACACTCTAACACACTAAAACACTAAAACACTCTAACACTAAAACACTCTAACACTAAAACACTCTAACACTAAAACGCTCTAACACTAAAACACTAAAACAGTCTAACGCTCTAACACACTAAAACACTACGACACTATAACACTCTAACACTCTAACACTCTAACACTCTAACACTCTAACACTCTAAAACACTAAAACACAAACACTAACACATTAAAACACTAAAACACACTAAAACACAAAAACACAGAAACACTAAAACACTCTAACACTAAAACAAAAAAACAATAAAACACTAAAACACATAAACACTAAAACACTAACACTAAAACACTACAACACTACAACACTGAAACACTCTAAAACACTAAAACACTCTAAAACACTAAAACACTCTAACACACTAAAACACTACAACACTAAAACATGCTAACACTCTAACACTCTAACACTAATACACTAAAACAATAACACACTAAAACATTAAAACACTAAAACACTCTAACACACTAAAACACTAAAACACTGTAACACACTAAAACAGTCTAAAACACTAAAACACTCTACACACTAAAACACTCTAACACACTAAAACACAAAAACACTAAAACACTCTAACACACTAAAACAGTCTAAAACACTAAAACACTCTAACACACTAAAACACTCTAACACACTAAAACACAAAAACACTAACACTAAAACAATAAAACACTAAAACACTAAAACAATAAAACACTAAAACAACAAAACACAAAAACACTAAAACACTCTAACACACTAAAACACTCTAAAACACTAAAACACTCTAACACACTAAAACACTAAAACACTAACACACTAAAACAATAAAACACTCTAACACTCTAACACACTAAAACACTCTAACACACTAAACACTCTAAAACACTAAAACACTCTAACACACAAAAACACTCTTACACACTAAAACACTCTAACACACTAAAACACTAAAACACTAACACACTAAAACATTAAAACATTAAAACACTAAAACACTCACACACTAAAACACTAAAACAATAAAACAATAAAACACTAAAACAATTAACCACTAAAACAATAAACCGCTAAAACAAGAAAACACAAACAATAAAACACTAAAACAATAAAACACTAAAACAATAAAACACTAGAGCGATTAACCACTAAAACAATAAACCACTAAAACAATAAAACAATAAAACAATAAAACACTAAAACAATAAAACACTAACACACAAAGACATTAAAACACTAAAACACTCTAACACACTAAAACACTCTAAAACACTCTTAAACACTAAAACACTAACAATAAAACTATAAAACAATAAAACAATAAAACACTAAAACAATAAAACACTCTAACACTCTAACACACTAAAACACTCTAACACACTAAAACACTAAAACACAAAAACACTAAAACACTAACACTAAAACACTCTAACACACTAAAAACAATAAACCACTAAAACAAGAAAACACTAAAACAATAAAACACTAAAACAATTAACCACTAAAACAATAAACCACTAAAACAATAAACCACTATAACAATAAAACTCTAACACACTAAAACACTAAAACACAAAAACACTCTAACACACAAAAACACTCTAACACACTAAAACACTCTAACACACTAAAACATTAAAACACTAAAACACTCTTAACACATTAAAACACTACAACACTAAAACACTACAACACTAACACTAAAACACTCTAACACACTAAAACACTCTAAAACACTAAAACACTACAACACAAAAACACTAAAACACTCTAACACACTAAAACAGTCTAAAACACTAAAACACTCTAACACACTAAAACACTCTAACACACTAAAACACAAAAACACTAACTAAAACACTAAAACACTAAAACACTAAAACAATAAAACACTAAAACAATAAAACACTAACACTAAAACACTCTAACACACTAAAACACTCTAAAACACTAAAACACAAAAACACTAACATTAAAACAATAAAACACTAAAACAATAAAACACTAAAACAATAAAACACTAAAACAATAAAACACTAAAACAATTAACCACTAAAACAATAAACCGCTAAAACAATCAAACACTAAAACAATAAAACACTAAAACAATAAAACAATAAAACAATAAAACACTAGAACAATTAACCACTAAAACAATAAACCACTAAAACAATAAAACACTAAAACAATAAAACACTAACACACTAAGACATTAAAACACTAAAACACTCTAACACTCTAAAACACTAAAACACTCTAAGACTAAAAGACTCTAACACTAAAACACTCTAACACTAAAACACTAACACTAAAACACTCTAAAACTAAAACACTCTAACACTAAAACACTCTAACACTAAAACACTCTAACACTAAAACACTAAACAGTCTAACACTCTAACACACTAAAACACTACAACACTATAACACTCTAACACTCTAACACTCTCACACTCTAACACTCTAAAACACTAAAACACAAACACAAACACTAACACATTAAAACACTAAAACACACTAAAACACAAAAACACAGAAACACTAAAACACTCTAACACTAAAACAAAAAAATACTAAAACACTAAAACACAAAAACACTAAAACACTAACACTAAAACACTACAACACTACAACACTGAAACACTAAAACACTAAAACACTCTAAAACACTCTAAAACACTAAAACACTCTAACACACTAAAACACTCTAACACACTAAAACACTACAACACTAAAACATGCTAACACTCTAACACTCTAACACTCTAACACACTAAAACACTAAAACACTAACACACTAAAACATTAAAACACTAAAACACTAAAACCCTCTAACACACTAAAACACTAAAACACAAAAACACTAAAACACTCTAAGACTAAAACACTCTAACACTAAAACACTCTAACACTAAAACACTCTAACACTAAAACACTCTAACACTAAAACACTAAAACAGTCTAACACTCTAACACACTAAAACACTACAACACTATAACACTCTAACACTCTAACACTCTAAAACACACACACACGTGTTACCATCCTTGTGGGGACTATGTGTGAATACCTGCCTTGTGGGGACTAACCTTTCCCAATGTTTTTAAAACACACTAATAACAGAAAAATGGTTAGAAAAAATTCATGATACAGGATCCTGCTTCAAATTTGCAAATATATTGTTATTTAATCATGCGCACAGCACCATCCTTGTGGGGACTTGAACACGTGCTACCATCCTTGTGGGGACCTAGTCCGTAACACTATTTGTGATTGAATACAGTCGAATGGCACATGGCTAATTGTTTATTTTATCAACAAAATACACAAACAACATTATAATCGATTCATTTATGAATTGCTGCATATAAACTAGGTGTGTATATTACTGATAGATTATGCTAATGTGCCGGAAAATGTCATATCATGCTTAAAGAGACACTGAAAGCTGTATTTCACCTATTTATTAGCGCTTAAAATCATCTTAGGAGATAAGGGAACTAACACAAAGAAATTAACATATGGAACCAAGGAATATGGTTAATGGAACCCAGAACTTGATTAGCTGCTTAACTTTTTGCCAAAATAGATGTTCAAGTCCCCACAGAGATAGTGGGTAAAGATTATTGTATTTAAGTCTCCATGAAACAGTGTGTACATTCAAAGCTTAAATCCCATTATAAAGAGTGTGAAGCTAATGATGTTCAAGTCCACACAGAGGTTGCGTGTAATTGTAGGAATGCTCAAGTCCCCACAGAGATAGTGTGTTATCATAGCGATGTTCAAGTCCCCACAGAAATAGTGTGTTATCATAGAGATGTTCAAGTCTCTACAGAGATGGTGTGTTATTATAGTGATGTTCAAGTCCCCACAAAGATAGTGCGTTATTACAGTGCTTTTCAAGTCCCCACAAAGATAGTGTGTTATTATAGCGATGTTTAAGTCCCCACAGAGATAGTGCATGAAGGTGATTGTGTTTAAGTTCTCATTCAAATAGGGCCCGATTCACAAAGGTAAACTTAGACAACAAGTTTAACTTTACTACTTTTCAGTATTCACAAAGGTAAATTTAGACCAAAAGTCTAACTTTACTACTTTTCAATATTCACAAAGCCCCATACAGAGAATGTGAAGCTGATGATGTTCAAGTCAAAGCAAACGCAAGGAGATGATGGACGGAGTGCTGAAACCCTCCAGTCACTCACCCCCAGTCACAGATCTGGGTTGAATCCACCATCATTCTTTAGCTCACTTCGCCACCCCAGTTCAGACCCAGCTATATTCAAATCAGTCTTGATCCTGTGCCTCATGGGAACAGTCCAGCCCGAACTGCCAAACGAGGTCTTCCCTGGACCGGAAACAAGCATCCTGGGACTGGTTTCGGGGTAACACCCCCTCATCAGCCAAGCTAGCTTTAATCCAGTGGCAAAGTGAGCAAGGGACCAACATCTAGGCATACCCTGCCAACTTAGGGCGAACAAAGCTCTTGAAAGGAGAAGATGGATGGAGTGCTGAAACTTTTCAGTCACTCACCCCCAGTCACAGATCTGGGTTTAATCCATAAGCCATCATCGTTCTTTTAGCTCACTTCCCCACCCCTGTTCAGACCCAGCTATATGCAAATCAGTCTTGACAGTGGAAACAGAGCTTGTGTTTACTTACAGGAATGCTCAAGTCCCCACAGAGATGGTGTGTTTTTATAGTGATGTTCAAGTCCCCACAAAGATAGTGTTTTATTATAGTTTTTTTCAAGCCCCCAAAAAGATAGTGTGTTATTATAGCCATGTTTAAATCCCCACAGAGTTAGTGCATGAAAATGATTGTGTGTAAGTCCTCATTAAAATAGGGTCCGATTCACAATGGTAAACTTAGACAAAAAATCTAACTTTTCTACTTTTCAGTTTTAACAATGTAAACTTAAACCAAAAGTCTAACTTTACTACGTTTCAGTATTCACAAAGCCGCATACAGAGAATGCAAAACTGATGATGTTCAAGCCAAAACAGAGCTTGTGTGTAATTACAGGAAGGCTCAAGTCCCCACAGAGATGGTCGGTGACTACAGTATTACCACGGTTGCCAAAGAGAATGTGTATGATTATAGACATGCCCAGGTCCCCACAGATATAGTGTGTGATTATAGAGATGTTGAGGTCCCCACAGAGATAGTGTGCGATTATAGAGATGTCTAGGTCCCCACAGAGAGAGTGCGTAATTATAGATATGCCCAGGACCCCACAGAGATAGTGTGTGATTATAGAGATAGCCAGGTCCCCACAGAGATAGTGTGTGATTATAGACATGCCAAGGTCCCCACAAAGATAGTGTGTGATTATAGACATGCCCAGGTCCCCACAGAGGTAGTTTGTGACTATAGAGATGTCGAGGTCCCCACAGAGATGGTGTGTGACTATATTATTTCCATGGTTGCCAAAGAGAATGTGTGTGATTACAGACATGCCCAGGTCCCCACAAAGGTAGTCTGTGATTAATAGGATGCACAGGGATAGCACACAGAGATAACGCATGATTATAGTCATGTACAAGTCCTCACAGAGATATTGTGCGATTTCAGTGATGTTTAAGTCCCCACAGTGATAATGTGTGATTACAATCATATTCAAGTCTCCACAGTGATATGCATAATGATAGGTATGTTGAAGAACCCCTACAGATCGTATTAGTCTGGTGGCTTATTAACTTAATGAATCCACTTGAGGGATATGTGTTGACCACTCTCTCACATGTTTGAATCCTGGTGCTAATACTCAGTCTTTATTCCTTCCAAGGTCAATAGAATAAGTACTATTTACTTGGATAACAAAAAGCATATGGTATTCAGCAACAAGATACCCTCAGGTGTGAATGTGCAGTTTATATATATGCACAGGAGATGATATGATGTGATAGTAGTGGTACTCAAGCCACCCCTATGATAGACTGGAATTATCCATATCTACTAATCCCACTTCAGATGCAGCATTTACTGATTTAAACAGTGTTCATCTAAGAAGGTTCACACTTCCTTAAAAATCCAAGTATCTGTGTTGTCATTTTGTTTTCTAGCCCCCATCTTATCAACTCTAGTCTCCACTAAGAAAATAAAACTGTATTTCTGATTGCAATAAACTCCACATACTGATTACTTCTGGCACTTTAGGATTATTACAATAGATAAATCAATTTAAAAACTGGCACATCTTTATAATTTTTGTCTCTATAATTCAAGAATGAAATGATCCTCTCCTCACAAATCTCTTCTTTCTCTCAAAGTATACTCTTCAAGTGAGAAGTGGGAATTTTTGATTGTTAAAGGCGTGAGGTCGCATTGCCATAAACCAGCACCACTGGCAATTAGGAAGTACTCCAGAATCCACAAAACCCAGGTTGCAATATATATATATATATATATATATATATATATATATATATATATTTATTTGTGTTTAAAGCGGGGCGTCTCTGCGGCGCGCCGCAAATTCAATGTCCAAACACCAAGTTGCCCTGCAATAGAGACGCCTACACAGTTGAAATTATCTCCATCATTTATTGTGGACAAAAGGCACAGCGCATTCTCCCTCCATCAGGAATGCTAGACATGCCTCGCCACAGAGACGCCCCCCTGCTCATTCAGCGGCCCTGCAGCACCCGTAAAACGGGCGCTTCGAGGAGTTGAAATGCCGGTATTGTGGGAGAACGATTACAAATGGTACGACGAGGTTCCCCCTCCACAGAACCCACTGGGGGAATACAGTTTGCTTGCATGAAGCCCCACAGCACCCGCTTTGGTAATGTAACGGACTACAGGACCCATAAAGCAACTCTGCGAATTGCAGGGCAACTTGGTGTATATATATATATATTCTGTAAGTGGATTTCCATAATGGATCTAGCAGTCCTTTGTGCAAGAGTAGAAAAAAATCAAGTTGGCAGTGGTACATCTGCCTTTTTATGGGAAGACACATTCTCAAAATGTGCCCAGGTGAAATGATGGGAAACTTTCACAAAGTTGAAACATCTATTTGTTCAGCCTTTTATATTTGGAGTGTAAAATAGAAATTCTTAAACATAGCTTAAAAATTCTCAAAAGTGCCCATGTCAGCTACAAGAGACTTTCTCAGCTTTGATGGTTGTGCGCTTTGAAGGGCAAATCATATACAAGAGTCTTACAAATTGTATTCCTGAACTGAGCTGGTATGCTCATAATGTAAGAGTAGAGAAAGTCACTTTGGCTGACATACAGCTGTCTTTTTCATGTAAATAGGAATCTCAGAATGTGGAATCTTTCACACTGTTAACAAAATTGTTTTTGAGGAGTAAGCCCAAATGTTGTACTTCCGTGTGTGTGGGGTATAAAACTAGGTTTCCTAAAAGGAGCCGGTGAATCCTTTGTTCAGGAATAGCAATGAATAGGGGGAAGCCTATTCCCATTGCACTGCATCACCCTTATGCCTGCTATGAGGCAGGCTTAAGGTCGTGACACAGTAGCGTCCTAGAAGTGGCACAGTGAAATCTGATCGAGTTCACTGTGCCACTTCTACTAGGCTTTTTGCGGGGGAACACCCACCCTACATACAGTAATCCGCGACGCAGGTATAATGTGGCGCAGGGCTTTATAAAGTGACGCATCTGCTTAGATGCGTCACTTTGTAAATATGGTGCAACATGGCACATATTTTATGCCGCTGCACCCTCATAAAAAGTGACGTAACAGTGGGGCAAAAGTGTAACAAGGGGCTCATAAATAAGCTCCTCATTTTGCAATTAGGTTTGTGGTCCCTTTGTGCCGGAGTGGAGAAAATTACTAATAGTTCTGTAACTACACTTTACATGAGGAAAGGGACATTTTCAAAATGGGCACATGTTAAATATGGTGGAACGGAATATCAAAATTAAGAATGCAAGTTTTTCTTGTATGCAATATGGTAATTAAGAAAATTGTTGCAATTAATATTGTGACTTTAGTATACTTGTAATAAACATTGTTCTTTATTAAAGATATATATTCTTATAATACTACTAAAATTGTCTTTTTTTAAATATAGTTTGCAATTTTAAATGTGTGATTGAATTTTTAAAAGGCAATTAGATGGGTCTGGTGGCTCAGTGGACTAATGTGTCCACTGCAGAGCCCTGTATTCAATCTCATGATCATAGGTTCAAATCCCTGCGGGTCTACTCAGCCTTTCAACCATCTGAGGTTGATAAAATGAGTACCGTTGAGTAGCAATAAACATCTGTTAGTGCTAAAATGCATAAGAGTGAATGTGCAATCTACAAATACCTATTTTAGGTAGTTTATAATTTAGTAGTGGGATATTGGGTTTTTACGGGGAATATGGTGGAAGGTTAATTACATTTTACCTAATTGTTTTTTAATGTTAATGTTAAGTAATGTAAGGTAAAATCAATATATAAATGATTAGTATGCAATGTTTTAATTGTTTAATTGTTCTTTCATTTATTTGGGTTTAATTTCTGATTTTTAATTAATAGTTTGTATTGTATAATTAGTTATACCTAATTTAGTAACATGTCCAGTTTGTAGGGAAAATAGGGTGAGAAAATATTTAAATGAGAATAGTTTTCTTTATACATTTTTGGTTATTTAAATATTTAATTTATATATCATAATTTTTTCATTGAATATTTAAAATGAGAAAATAGTTTTATTTAGACTATGCAAGAAATAATTAGTAATATATATCAGCAAGTGTGTATTATATTTATTATTTTTATATGTTTCATTTATTTAAATTTTATTATTTTATTTATATTTTAAAATATCTTCTTGGTGTTTGTGGTTTTTTCAGTAGTAGTGAATTTTACGTATATTTATTTAAATATTTCATTTAATGATACGTTTATTTAATATATTTATATTAAATTGTGCATTTTATTTACATTTATACAATATGTACTTTCTAGTTTATCTATGGTTAATCATTTTATGTTTTGCGGTATTTTTTTTTTTTTTTTTTAATGACTGTATTGGAATGATATATATAACCTTTTTGAAGCCCAACACTTTCTCTACTGTTGCTTAAATTGGAGTGGGAACAGTAAATCTAGTCCATCCAATTTCCTTATCATTGCTTAATTATGGTGGGGATAGTTAATATAACCCTTACAAAGTCCAACACTTTCCCTACTGTTGCTTAGGATGGAGTGAGAATAGTACATATAACCCCTTTTCAGTCCAATACTTTTCCTTCTGTTTTGTATATATTGGGGTTGGAATAGCAAATCTAATCCCTCTGAAGTCCAACACTTTTCCAGCTGTTGCTTACATTGCAGTGTGAATAATAAATCTAACCTCTCCGAAATTCAGCATTTTTCCTCCTTTTGCTTAGGGTGGAATGGGAATAGTAAATTTGACCCCCTCAGAGGTTCAACACCTTCCCTACTGTTTAGACAGGAGTGGAAATGGCCATTTGAACCACTCTGAAGTCCAACACTTTCCCTACTGTTACTTAGATTGGAGTGGAAGTAGCAAACACTTACTTTATAGAGGACTTGCTCCCTTCACAGCGAAGCTCCGCCTGGTAGCTGCTGCTGCCCCTTGGTCGAGGCAAAGTCCACCCGCAGGCCCCTGCCTTCGCCTCATATCTGGTGGTCTAGTGGTAGAGCGTCACTGCTCTGCTGCTGGGGTGTCCCTCTGCCTCTCTTTTCTGATATCTGCCTTAGAGCCTTTATTAAGCTTTTTCCTTTTTTACCTTTTTCTTCCGTTTGTTTGCCACCCTCGTCCCTTTTGCGGTGATCCCCATGGCCCGCCACCTCCAGTGACCCTTCCCGCATTTCCTGCCACCCAGCTGTCCAGCCCCCAGCACAACTGAATGGAAGCCGTTGACACGCCAAAGATAGGCCTGTCTGCACCGGTCTGTGCCTGGACCATGCCCAGCGCCTGGTATCCTGGTTCTCGGACCTTCCACCGCTATGAGGCCAGCACCCTCCTCGCCCAGAACTGAGGACGCGATACTGCCTGTCAACTCGCGTCACCGAAGAAGACCCAAGGACCCTTCTCCTGCCAGAACTGCAGCCTCACCCATGCCAGATCATTTTGCCGCCCAACCAACCAAAAGCTCACTCGACCGACTCAACTGCATCTTCTTCAATGTGCGATCCCTCCACAAACACGCCACAGAAATCTGGGACCTCCTCGACGTCGCCTCTCCCGACATCACCTTCTTCACGGAAACCTTGATCAACCCCTGATCCGGACGAGACATCACCATCACCATCCCTGATGGCTACAAAATCACATGCAAGGACTGCAACAACCGACCAGGAGGAGGCATCGCCATCATCCACAAGAACACCCTTTGACTGACCATGCATGCAAACGACCCAATGACAACCATCTTGAACCTGGACCTTGAAATGGTTATTATGTAATGTTTTAATTGATTAATTGTTCTTTCATTTATTTGGGTTTAATTTCTGATTTTTTATTTATATTTTGCATAGTATAATTAGTTATTGCTAATTTAGCAACATGTTCAGTTTCTAGGGGAATAGGGTGATAAATCATTTAGTTTTCTTTATTAAGTTTTGTTATTTAAATATTTAATTTTTAAATCATTATATAATTTTTTCATTGAATATCTGTGCAACAGTAGGGAAAGCATTGGATGTCAGAGGGGTAACATTCACTAATCGCCACTCCAGTCTGTGCAACAGTAGGGAAAGTGTTGGACTCAGGAGGGTTAAAATGTACTTGGCCCACTTTAGGGAAAGCATTGGGCCACAGAGAGGTAAAATGTACTATTCCCACTCCAGTCTATGCAACAGTAGGGTTAGTAGTTCACTTCAAACACATAACATACATGAAACACAACATTAATAATTTAATAAAGATCTTAAACTTTATTAACTAACCAACAAAAATATTTTTAAAAAACAATTAAACAATTGGCATAGTTATTATCCAATTTATTAATCAATTACCAATAAAAACTATTTGGCCATTATTTATGACTTCAGTAACTTACCACACTATACCCCACAAACGTAGCAGCCAACACTTAGGGGCCCATTAGGATGGCGGGCGGATCATCCCTGCCGGGCCGGCGGTAGCCACCGCTGGCCCGGCGGGGGCGAACCGCCCTCCATCCATGACAGAAAGAGCCCCTGTCATATTAGTATGGCTGAGGGGTCCGCGGCGGACGGAAAGACTGTCCGCCGCTTTTCCGCCGGTCGACTCGTCGACTGGGCGGAAAAGGGGCATAACATGGTGGCGGCGTCTGCAAGACACTGCCATCCATATTATGATGATGGCGGAGATCATGCGGTTTCTGCTTTTGGGGGCCCGTTGTGGGCCCCCAGGGTGTTGGGGGTGGGGTGTGCACATGGGGCAGTTGCATGCACAAGATGGCAGGCACCACGCGGTGCCTGTCATGTTGTGCATGCAAATTCCCAACATGCATGTTTTAGATTGCGGCGGGTGCTGCTTACAGCACTGCCCGCCGCAATGTAAAAAATGCAGGATGTTCCTGCCAGTGTGGCGGGCACATCCTAACTTGAATGGCGGGACCGCCGCACCTATGGTGGGTGGTCCCTTTCGCCATCGTAATAGACACCTTAATGCCATAATCAATTGCTAATTAAATATTAATTAATACATTAATATGTAATCATTAATCAATCTGTTCGTAATTTATCCATTACTTAATTAATTACCAATAAACTTTCCACCCTATATCCCTACAAACTCACCAACCCGCACAAATAACTTTCAAAATATAATTACAAAATAATAATCAATTGTATAATAATAAAGTGTTCATAAATTGTTAATTATTACTTAATTAACTTCCCACCCTGCACCCCTACAAACCCAGCAACCTACACCTGATAAATAACTTGGTAAATGATTTAGATAATTACTAATTAATTAAATATTGATAATAGATATTATTATTAATTACTTAATTATACTTAAATAACTTCCTACCTTACAGCTCTAGAAACCTAGCAACCCACTACAAAAGTTAAAATTACTCTTATAATTAAATAAAATTTTTGAAATCGCTTAACTTTACAATCTATATTTGAAAATATTATATATATAACCTAACTATGTTTAAAAAACAATTTTTTTACAACCATATTATTGAAAACGATATTTACAACAATGATATACATTACTAATCTAAAAAAAATAATGATATTCTTGACAACTATATTTCTGCATCACGATATTGTTGTGTTACAATATTTTTTTCTTGATATTTCTGCATCCAATATTTCCAACTCCATATTCTGTCCGAACACTACTTTCTGTTACTTTAGGGAGCTTTACAATGCAAAAACATGATTTGTGTTGAAAAGTAAATCCCACTACAACAGTTTGCACTGGGTTTGCATAACTTTGGGTCTAAATCCCATTTTGAGACTGCCTATCTTGTACTGTGATACTATTTTTAAATTATGACTAGATTATTCTCAGTGTTTTCAGTCACAGGATTGGACCTCGTTGCACTATAAATGTCATTCACCAGTGCACCAACCAGAATTCTGTTCTGTGGGTAGTTACACAAACAGAAATCTGCAATGATTGCATTATCAAACTGAGCTTTCATAACATAAGACAGTTGTTCCCAACAATCACTTTTATGAAGTTCCCATATTTTTTTATGAACTTCAGCCTGTCAATGAACTGCAAAATATTAAGGCCATATTTATGACCAAGTCATGCACTGCAGCACAGCAAGTCACCTTGCTGTGCTGTGCTGCGCTGCACTGCGTGACAAGGAATGGGCAGGAATGCACCTTTTCTATATCAATAGGTGCATTCCTGCCTTTTCCCCTGCACTGGCACTCTTGGGCTGCCTAGCACCAACGCCAGCATCCTTGCCTGCGCTGCGTTGAGGATTGTTTTTGTGCAGGCATCTTCCATCACTAAAACAATTCCCTGAGGCATTTTCCTCTTTCTATGTGTACTACAGAATGCAGCACACGTAGAAAGAGAAGATAACTAGGAGAATTAAATATATTTCTCCTTGTTACGCCTCACCTGGGAAGGTGTAGGTTTTTGGTGCATTCCCGGCTCTACCACTTATGGTAAATCTAGAAATACCTCAAAATCAATGCATGTTGCGTGGAAACACTCATGCAACACCCATGGAAATGTCTCCATGGTGCACAGTAATACGGTGCAGCGATTTCCGCTGCTTTGCATTACTCAAGATTTAAGAAGCCACTCAGGACCACACAAGATGGCCTGGCATGACTTCATGAATCTCATTTTTAATTTGCTTCGCTCTTGCATGAGTAAAGCAAAGGGGCTTGTAAATATGCCCCTTAGTATGAGGCTGCCACTGAGGCACCATCTTCTGCGCAGATAAACAACTGTATATATGATGGAGGCTGCAGCTGCCCAGATTAAGACATGTGACGGAGGAATTGGGGAGAGCTCTTCTCTTTAGAAGAATAATACTTTCCGCAATGATACTTGTTTTAGAACGAGCTGTCAGACACAAATTCCCTACATGTTAGCAGTGACAACAGGGAGGACATTGCTCTTACTCCTATGAAAAGGGGCATTCCTCACCAACTTATGCTGACTTTCAAATTCTGTGGTGAGTCAAAAAGTTACAAAATAAATGTATGTCAAGAAACACTTGAGGGATCATAAAACGTAACATGTCACAGAAAATGCAGTGTAGAGGAAATATTGCTTCTAGTTTAATTTAGTGTTCAACTTTACAATGATATACCTTACCTTTTTTAAATCTAATTCTATGACATGAATCAGGGTATTAATTAACGATTTTCATTCATTGACTTTGCATAGAAAAAAAGAGTACAGAAAAACGTGTCTCAAAAGGGTTATTCATAACAAAAAATAATTCAAAATCTAATTTTACACATGCACCACACAGATGATTGAAATTTGCTCTGTTTTTTTGTAACAAACTCAGTTTTTTTTTTACATTTTTCCTGCTATGTTTAAAACCCAGCGGTAAGGTCCATAGTTTTAAATGACATGGTAGACACATAGCTTCTGTTAGCATCTATCCAATTTTCTAGCACACAGAAAAACAAGTTGAATGCATATACCTCTTGAAGGTGAAGTCACAGAAAACTCTCTTAGGAAGAATCACAGATGTTGGACTAAGTTACTTGGTCTGATTTAGCAGGGTGATTCACACCAACAAAGTAAAGGTCCAGCTGACACATTTTGCCAAAGAGTTATAAAACGCTTTACCAGGCCAAATGGGCAACCTTGGTAATCAAACATGACAGGCACATGTGTGGCGTTTGTTTAAAAACTTCATAAACAGTACCTGTAAAATTATGAATATTTTTAATAAAGCTGATTATAAGAACATAAACAAGTTAGTAATAAACAAGAATTAATGTAAAGATGAGGAACGGAAGTGTTCCTACCCATGACAAGGACTCACCAGCTTGGCTCAAGGATATAATAATTGTAGTGAACACTTAGGGCCAGATTATGAGTTTGGTGGTCTGCGGACTGCCAAATTGGTGGTGGTGCAGTGGTGGTGCGTTGGTGGAGTTTCGGCTCTGCCATGGTTTTCATGGCAGTTCCACCCCTATGAAAACCGTGGCAGAGAGAAAACAAAGGGTCCCCCATGAAAACCGTGGCAGAGAGAAAACAAAGGGAGCCCTCCAGGGCCCTCTGGTGCCTCACGCAATGTGGATGCAGACAGGGGACACATCATGTGCCCCCCCCCCCGTGTGCATGCACACCAGATCCTGCACGGCATGGAATTTTCAGTCAATGCCGTGAAGGAACTGTTTTGAGCATTCCCTTTGCGGTGCCCATTTTTAGAAGCACCCCGCGGGAAGGCCAAAACCCATCCCCCAGCCAGGAGGAAACTCCTAATCTAGCAGGTGGCTCGACCACAGCTTTGGTGCAGTGGGAGTGTTTGCAGTGGTGTACCGCCTACTCCTGCTTTGCCAAAAGTCACAATCGGGCCCTTAGAAGCTATTCTGGGGTATATTCTTGCTTTTCAGGGCTTACGAATGCTTTAAAAAAATGGAAGAAGGACATTGTTATCTATGTAGGACTGTGTATGGACGGCCAAAAAATCTCGAAAGAGATAAAGGTGAATCAGTCTCCATGACCACAGAGTTCTTATAAGTGTCATATGTCTCTCCTTCTGTGGTCATGCTACTCATGGTGCAGCAATAATTTCCTCACTCACATTTGATGTAAGAAGTTGGAAATCACTTTTTTTATACTATTGAAACTAATGCTCAGAGTCGCCAGCTTTGCAAATAGCAGTTTACTATGACATCTGGTGCAGAAGCAACATGTACAATGGTAAACAGAATGAAGCTGAAAACTTCATTTTCACACTATTTACATTTAGACATGTCTTTACCTACTGCCCTTGCAGAACATTGATACATGAAAACATCCTAGAATTAATCTGAAAGACTTTTTGTGATTTTTTTATGTTTGCGATTCTTGAACAACTACTGTAACAGTTGCTCCAACTTGTTGACAAATAGTAGAAATTTGAGTGTACTAAAGTATTTTGCAGTCTCAAACACTGTGATTCACAAAACGAAAGGGCTTGTGATAGTAGTATACATTTCTAATATGTAATAACCCCATTTTGCCATTCAGAAAATTGTTTTCAAATCATAACAACAAGCAATGGCAGTGCCAATAGGTCTCACCATGTATTGGAGTTTGTATATAAAAAGTAGTGAAAGTATTAAAGAGCAGTGGTAGCAAAATGGAAAACAAACCCCGAACATCAACAGAAAAGGAAGAAAAAAAGATCAACCGTATTTTGTAATAACACGCAATGCTTAATATTAGTAAAATAAAATGTGTGCTTGTCTATGACAAGAATAGAGTCTAATACTCTATTGCACGTTCAGAGTGACACGTAACACAACGGCGCTCAGCGCAAGTGCGCCAGTATCTGACATCACTTGGGACTATAATTCCAGTATAGAAAGAATAAAACAATACCGGGCAAGTGCCCCTATCAAGAAGGCATGACTGTGACACTATCTCATATTAGATATGACATAAGTAAGTTAAGGAGAGAAAACGGTAACGGGCAAGTGCCCTCGTCCTAGGGGGCGGCTGAGTGACAAACAATGCATACTGTGGGTCAAGCACCTACCAGTGTCCTGCCAGTGACAATAAATTAAACACAAAACGTGACAGATGTGTAATCAAAATCAGAGAAAAAGGGTAGGTTGCCCGTGCCGGTGAGTACGTGTAGGAGGGCCCCTTCCTTTTCTCCTGTAAGGGAAACAAAAGAGGGAGGAAGATAGCGGCTGGTTAACGCGACCGGTCGGGAGCTCTCTATCTTCAGGCTGACCAACCGATGTAACCGATGTAACCTGTTTCTTTTCGGTAGTCTCGACAACCTAGAAGCTTGTAAGAACTGTTTCTCGCCTACTGACATCAGAGGAACTTAAGTAGATTGGAAAAAAACGAGCGACTCAAGCCTTCTCTTTCCTACCTGCATCGACCATGAGAATCGAGTCCGATCGACTCATCGGTCTCGTGAGCACAGGAGCGGGTCCGCTGCGAGTCCCGCGACCGCCGCATGCAAGCAGTACTTTGTTTGGTGTTTGGGCGGAAGCTCAGGGGGCAAGATCCATCTTCTGGAGGGCCACTGCAAGGCTCTCGTTCCGGGTCGGTCAGGGGAGAGCAGCAGAGGCCATTACTACCGCCCAGAACCAACCCCGGGAACAGATCTCAGAGCTGCCAGTGGGAAAGCAGAGCACAGAGCTTGCCTGTCTGGGGAAGGAAAATGTTGCCGTAAGAGTAGAGGCTTGCATGAGGAAAGTAAAGATAACAGAGAGAGCCTCGCCTGTAAAGACCACAAGTCCCACAATCCCCCCTGAATATAACAAACAGACAGTTAGCAGAGATTGCATGTTAAACCACCACTTTTTAAAAAATTCATCAGTCTGCAAACTGACATTGGGGGATGTAGGCGAGTTAGACAAAACCGGTAGTGGTAGCGGAACTGGAACCAGTTATTGTCTTAGGAATAGACAATTTCTGGCAGACTGTCCCCGGACCTCCCTTAATCCCAGTACCCGTCAGATTACTCTCGCTAATACAAAAAAAATAAGACCTAGAAGAACCGAGCTAGTTGGAAAAACCCCCTCAGCTCCATTTATAAAAATAAAAAAACAACAACCCAGGTCCAAGGTACATCTGTCAGAGTAGGGTCCAAGACTGAAGGTTACTCCCTCACTTAGATCCTTCTTCAAAATACAAACCCAAGCGGAACAAGCACCAGAAGCGACCCTGGAAAACGCTCCAACAAGCGCTATCTCCACTCAAGACAAAGTAACGACAAACACTACCGCGATTAAACTGATCGATACAGGGTCAGAGATTACGATGGATTCGGTTCCAGATGCAGATCCGGAACCTAAGACAACTGATCCATCTGAGGTCACACTTACAGATGCAAGTATGATGGACCAACAGAGTCCGAATTCTTCAAACAATCTACTTGAAACTGTATTATTAGAGATGAGGAACAACTTTGCTATCTCTGAAAAGAATCAAATAAAAATTCAAGAGACTTGCGAGGCCTTCGATACCAAGCTAAATGCCCTGGATGAAAGAGTTAAAGTAGTGGAAACAGCAATGGACTCTCTCAGTAAAGAAGTAGAATCTTCACAAAGAGAAATCAGCGCACTAAAGTTAAGTGAAGCAGCTCTCCGAGATAAGCTAGAATCTATAGAGAACCAGTCCAGAAGAAACAACTTCAAAATTCTGAATATACCGGAGGGTAGAGAAGGTGGCGACATAAAAAAATTCATAATATCTCTCTTGAATGAAAACTTCCCCTGGTCAGATCCTGTAGTCTTGGAAGAAGATATACAAAGAGTGCACCGAGATCCTTTCGGGAAAGACAAACTGAAGAAAAATCCAAGGAAAATCCTTATAAACTTTAAATCTTATTCTCTTAAAGAAAGAATCCTAGGTGAGGCACTAAAAAAGGGAGTGTATAACAAAGACAATTGGAACTTCCGAATTAGATCTGATGTCGCCAAGGTGACGCAAGATAGACAGCGGCAACTTGGACAATTTATGCCCGAACTAAGAGAACTTGGGGCGACAGTGCAAATGAGGTTCCCAGCTTCTTTGAAAATTATGTGGAGAAATAAAATGCTCAACATTAGAGACCCAAAGGAGGTTGAACAGCTATTGACACAAATGAAAGAAAAGAAATAGGACGTTAACCCGTGAGCCTGGCAGATAGGGAGCTCAAAAGGGCAAAATAATTTTGCCAATGAAAGGAACAAGGGATGCTTCCTCTGGGAGGGATTTTAAACACACTATGCTAGAACAAGTGCACAAAAAGGGTGGGGAGCAAAATAGGGAAAAAAATAAAAAACGTCCTCAAAGCAATATAAGGAAGATCGAAGGGGATCTAAGCCTAAACAAATTACCCTCTAAAAACTCGAGAAATAATTCATACTATGGATAATTCATCGCTAGTAAAGATCTTATCCTGGAATGTCAATGGTTTCAGAGTTAAAAAACGAAGGAGGTTGATCTTTGAGTATCTAAAGTTGTCTGACTGCAGTATTCTAATCCTTCAGGAGACTCACTTGTTGAAAGAAGAGTGGGAAAGTATTACAAAAAACCATAGATGGATAGACTCTTATGTCTGTACCAACCAGAATTGCAATGCGAAGGGAGTGGCTATTATATTTAAAAAAAACAGCTAAAGTATCAGTAATAACAAGTATTATGGATAACAAAGGGAGATGGGCCATTGCGAATATTAAAGTACAAGGTGCATTATTCACTATAGTTGGCTACTATGGCCCTAACTCGGATGATCCCGAGCCTCTTCAAAATCTCTACTCTCAATTACTAACAACTCCCTACCCTATAATTTGGGGAGGAGGCTTTAACATAATACTAGATCCAAAACTTGACAGACATCCTACTATGAAGATCAACCTACCAAAAATGAGACAGTGGATCTCATTATGTACAAAAGATCTAGGTCTGGTAGATATCTGGAGGGTGAAAAACCCTGGTATTAAAGGATTTACCTTTCAAAACAAAAGATTGGGCCACTCTTCCCGAATCGATTTCTTTCTTCTAGACTCTAATTTAATGCTAAACATCACTAACACAGATCATATTCCAGCACATTTATCTGATCACTCAGCATTAGTCTTAACCCTACAAGTGAGAAAAAATATCACCCCCGGACGATGGACAGTAGATCGCTCAATCTTTCTAGATAATCAATATACTGACTCACTTATGTCGGAAACTATAGATTTCTTCAAGGCAAATAAAGAAGGGATGCCTCCTCAGGTGGTCTGGGATACCTATAAGGCAGTAATGAGAGGTAAAATACTCAACATAGCAGCCTGGAAATCAAAGATGAGTAAATCTAAGATCAGACTCATCGAGGAAGAGATAATAACTCTTGACAGTAAACTCGAAGGAGACCTACCAGACCTCACCAGAGTGCAACTAACAGCTGAGAGAAATCTAAAAAAGGAGAATTTAGCTGATCATCTAGAGTAGAGACTCAGAGAGAAATGGGAGACGAGCCAACTCTCCCACCATGAGTATGGCGAAGGATGTGGGAAGATACTGGCATGGAAAACTTAAGACCGAACAAACCAGGAACAAGATATCTAGAATATGTAAAGCCCAATCCAATATACTGACATCGGAGGATTCAGAAGTGAGAAATGAATTTCAAAATTTCTTTAGTGAACTATATAAAGAAGAAAGCTTCCCGAACGAAACTCAACTCCAAAACTATCTGGAAACCATAGACCTGCCTTCTATAACCAACGAAGAGAGATTAGAGCTTAATAAACCAATAGAACAAGAAGAAGTCGAAACGTCTATCAAAAGCCTTAAGAGAGGGAAAGCACCAGGACCAGATGCTCTACCAAACGAACTATATCAGTCACTAAATAGAGTCTAAATTCCACACTTAACAGAACTAACGAAAGACATCTTCATTAACAAAATAGATCTCCCTGCTTCATGGAATGAAGCAGTCATCAGTATTATATTGAAACCTGGTAAACATCCAGACCACTGCGAATCTTACAGACCCATATCCCTCTTAAATTGGGACTACAAGATCTACACTCAAATTCTAACAAAAAGGTTGACTAAAGTAGTTAACCACCTAATTAACATCAACCAGAAGGGCTTCATGAAGGGACGACAGATTCAAGAACTAACCCAAGAACTCATTTCAGCAATCGATGTAGCAACTCAGGAAAAAATACCCTTAGCCATTATCACCATGGATGCAGCTAAAGCGTTCGATAGGGTTAACTGGCTATACTTGAACGCTGTACTAAATAGATATGAGCTAGGAGATAACTTCCAGGACTCAATTAAATCAATCTACAGATATCCAACAGCAAGAGTTTTAGTTAACAATAATCTTTCAGAGAAGCTACAGATCACGAGAGGCACTAGACAGGGATGTCCCCTGTCCCCACTTCTTTTTAATCTTTATATCGAGCCTCTAGCGACTAAGCTAATGATTAATCCCAAAATTTCGCCATTCACATACAATGGCTGGACGAAAAAAGTAGCTCTCTTTGCTGATGATCTGATGATCTTCACTGATAATTTTTTTAATTGTTATCATGATATCAATGACACAATAAACCAATTTGGTGCAATATCCGGATATATGGTTAATCAGTCCAAGTCTGAAATTATGGAGTGGAATTGTTTCAGTAACCATCCCCTTCAAAAAAAGAGAATACGATATCTGGGTCTCGACATAATTAAGGATATACATAAAATTGCGGAAGTTGACTTTAAAAGTTTACTAAGTGAAACCAGGAAACTCCTAAAAACGTGGAGTGGAATACCCCTAACCTTTATGGGGAGATCTAACATCATAAAAATGATGATTCTTCCCAAATGTACCTATATATTTAGCACAATCCCCCTAGAGTTTGATCAAACAGCAATAAAAAAACTACAGGGGGAACTAAATTCTTTTATCTGGGCTGCTAAAAGCCCCCGAATCGCATGGAACAAGCTTAAAATGAAGAAAGAACAGGGGGGTATAGCAAGCCCGGACTTGATTCAGTATTGTAGAGCCTTCCAGTTCAAATATGCAAGAGTCTTACTAAAAGAATATGAGCTTTATCCATCCCATCTCAAAGCCCTAGTAGGACCAGTGGGAAATTTTTTGTATACATTTGGACACTCAAAATTCTTCAAAAAAATCAAACTAAAAGTTCTCTTTTCTGCAGTTAAACTCTGGACTCAGATAAGAAGAATAACCAAAATCCCTTACTATAGCGACTGGGCACCGATCTGGGATTCACCGGGCACTCCGGAATGCCTCCAAGACAGCCTCTCAGCTCCTTTAATCTTAGCTGGAATCACTAGATGGGGGCAACTCATAAAGCAAGATAAAATTATAACTTGGTCACTTCTTGACAATCTTGTGGGAGGCTCCCTATCTAAATTTAAATATTTTCAACTATCTAGCTGGGTAAAAGCAGAGCTGGAAATATACGAAGGAGACAAAGATCTGGAATCCAAAATGCTAACCACTGGAATCCAAAAGAAAGAAATCTCTCTCTGGTACTGGGCCCTTATCGAATCAGGAGAAGATATCACCAAGATATCAGAAAAGATCTGGAGGAGGGCACTGCTTACAGCAGACATCGAGAATTCTTGGCAAGTATCTATGGGAAAATGTTGGGGTATTATAAAATCTGCTGCCCTAAGGAGAAACCACCTGTTTACTCTTCATAGAGCGTACTGGACACCGAAAAGGCTTTCAAAATTTAACACGACTGACCGGAAAAAATGCCCGAAGTGTGGAGAAGAGGAAGTAGACGACTTGCACATGTTTAGGCAGTGCCCCCAGATCAACGATTTTTGGAGTGAAGTTGGTAAGACCTTAGAGAGGATATTTAACTACCCAGTCAATGTAAGTATACATTCGGTTATCTTTGGGATTAGAGAGGAGGGGGCAAATTTTATTAAATTAACAAAAGATCAAGAGAACTTGCTCTTTACTTTAATATTACTCGCAAGAAGGGAAATATGTGTTAACTGGATAAAATCCAACCCCCCCTCATTTACGGCTTGGATTAACTATATACATAGGATCTCCAGATTAGATAGAAAAGGGAAGACCAGTAAAAGATATAAATATTGGGATATCTGGGAACAACAGAATATGCTAAACTAATTAAAATGATATTTACCACGGGTCCAATGATTTAGCAATGGCAATACAATAGAAGCATTGACTTCTAGAGTAGCCTGGAAGGCTAGCTCCATTCACTCCCCCTACAAGGGTTAAAGAGATGTAGAGATCTTGACAGATAAAGGGAAGCTCCCCTACTGGTAAATCGTAAAAGGGGTAGCGAAAGGAAACTACGCAACTGTTATAAAGATCCCTGAGAAATCTCCAAACCCAGTATTGCAAAATGAGGACAAAAAAAAAAAAAAGGGAAACAAAAGCATAAAAAACAAATAAATGGTTAAAAACATTATATAGCATCAGATTGCTATTCAATCATATCTGTATAAGACATAAGATAGAACTGATGATGTCAACAACACATCAATGGGGGAAGGGGGGTTGTGGAAGCAGAGATACATAGAATGCAATATAGTACCACAGACAGGCTAATAAAGCCATGTCTCTGTGACGGACAAAACGTATAGTTGAACGGGAGAGGTCGTGAATTATGACCCTTCCCTGAGGTGGATGGATAATTCCTCATCAATGTTTAACCCTCCCGGACTTTTAGTTTGGAAATCTGTGATGTACTGGGATTCCCGCTGTCTGAGAGTAAGGACCCTGTCCCCACCTCTGGGATTCCTAGGGATGTGTTCTAGGATCAGAAAACTTAGTTCAGAAACATTGGAGAAATGCTTGTCATAGAAGTGTCGTGCGACCGGATATTTGGGGTCATTGTTCGTGATGGCTCTTAAATGTTCCATGACCCTTTTCTTGGTTGTGCAAGTAGTGCTGCCGATGTACCACAACTTGCAAGTACATTCAATGGAATAGATGACAAAGCTTGTGCCGCATGTCAAACTGTGTAATTCTTTTCGATATGCCATTATACTCCAGAGCACTTCTGTACTTGCTATTTCTGCACGCTTTGCAATGACCACAAGGATAGAATCCAATGAGGCCATGGCTATCAGTGGTGGGATAATGGGTAATGTCATTTCTGGTCACAAAGTCACCGATATTCCTGTTGCGTCTATAAGTAATAGGAGGTCTCTCAGCTACACTCGTCCCTAGGATGCAGTCAGATTTCAAAAGAGAGAAGTACAAACCATGCCTTGTTTTATTTCCAGACTGACATCAAGGTAATCTGTTTTGTTAGCACTGATAATCCCCGTGAGTAAGATGTTATATTTGTTAGAGTTCAATTTATCAATGAACCTCTCAGCATCACCCCTGGATCCCCTCCAGATGATTAACAAATCATCAATGTAGCGTAGCCACATGATGACCTTCTGGAGGTCCTCTTTCAGGGTGGTGCTTTCGAAGATCTCTTGCTCCCAGTAACCCATGAATAAATTCGCAAAACTGGGAGCAAAACACGAACCCATAGCAGTACCATTGACCAGCATTTCTCCAATGTTTCTGAACTAAGTTTTCTGATCCTAGAACACATCCCTAGGAATCCCAGAGGTGGAAAATGGTACTTACTCTCAGACAGCGGGAATCCTGGTACATCATAGATTTCCCAACTAAAAGTCCGGGAGGGTTAAACATCGATGAGGAATTATCCATCCACCTCGGGAAGTGTTATAATTCACGACCTCTCCCGTTCAACTATACGTTTTGTCCGTCACAGGGACATGGCTTTATTAGCCTGTCCGTGGTTCTATATTGCATTCTATGTATCTCTGCTTCCACAACACCCCTCCCCCTATTGATGTGTTGTTGACATCATCAGTTCTATCTTATGTTTTTTACAGATATGATTGAATAGCAATCTGATGCTCTGTAATGTTTTTAACCATTTTTTTTTTTTATGTTTTTGTTTCCCTTACAGGAGAAAAGGAAGGGGCCCTCCTGCACATACTCACCTGCACGGGCAACCTACCCTTTTTATCCGATTTTGATTACACATCTGTCACGTTTTGTGTTTAATTTATTGGCACCAGCAGGACACTGGTAGGTGCTCGATCCACAGTATGCATTGTTTCTCACTCTGCCGCCCCTAGGACGAGGGCACTTGCCCGTTACTGTTTTCTCTCCTTAACTTTCTTATGTCACATCTGATATGAGATAGCATCACAGTCATGCCCGGTATTGTTTTATTCTTTCTATATTGGAATTATAGTCCAAGTGATGTCAGATATGGGTGCACTTGCGCTGAGAGCTGTTGTGTTATGTGTCACTCTAAATGTGCAATAGAGGATTAGACTCCATTCTTGCCATAGACAAGCGCACTTTCACTTTGTCTCTCATATCACGCATATGTTTATCTGCATTTTAAAGATTAACTGTGCCAGCCATAACCTGTGTGCATCCATGGCAAATGCCAGTACGAGTTTTCACTGACTATTTGTGTTGCATGGACAATGTGATTTGTATTATTCAAATTTGGCTCATACACACCCTTTTTGCATCAGTCATTATTGAATTATGTTTTATTTTATTTGTATTAATTACTGCCAGGTGTGATAACACATTCTGTATGTACATTAGATACATTTGCTCTAGGCGAGGCATTTCTGTCCAAAGATTTTACCATTCTAAGATGGCCGCCATAGCCAGTCAGGCAGTGTAAGGACCAAGTCCTATGTCTATTTTTGTGTACTCTGTGAGATCGTGAAACTTTATCAGTACGTGATCAAGGCTGTTGCCAAAATGCGTTGTGTGGATTAAAACTTGACGATCTACACTGTGCCTTGCCTGCATTCTTCCTGAGCGCGTACTGAATGAACTTTTGGTTGGTGATATTGAGAACCGGCACGCTCCGCCGGAGTGTACGCCACCCTTCTTGGGTCCTAGCATCCCAGAAAGAGCATCTTGTGGAATATATATATATATATATATATATATATATATATATATATATATAGCAAATTCCCATAAGTCCAACTGAATTTTGATGGAACGCAGGAACAGACTACAGCACGCTGGAAATAGTTTTTGGTGCAGGTTTATTCCATGTAGATCGGCATGACGCGTTTGGGCTGTGTTACCACAGCCTTGATCACATGACACGCTAGGAACCAATCATGTAATATATAATACATTTTGATTTCCCTCCTCCCATAATAACCAATTAAATTGCGCCCAACAAACTACGAGTAGATTCAAGGCAACAAAATAAAAGAAATACTCCGTCATTGAGTACATTGTCTTTCCCAATAGAGAACAATTGAAAATCAATCAAAATAATACCATAGTGGTTGAAGCCCTGAATATACACTGGTCACAATTTCTCAAGTAAACTAAATTGGCCTCTATTTCATACATAGATAGGTCCAAAAAGTTAAAAGCTAAATGTACAAAAACAGGTAAAGGGGGAGAGAAAAGAAAAATCTAAAAATAAAGTAAAAAAAGAGATATGAGGTCATAGCGTTCCTCTCAAATAAACAAATAAATCCAAAAATGTATTTAATTAACTCTGAGCAATAAAATAGATCAAAGCCCACTCACTTATTGTCATATGGCTTGCTATTGCTGATTCCATGATGCTTATAATTTTTAGCACAGTAATAGTTATTTGATGGATCAACTGTGGTTTATGTCCAAAGTCTGAACATGAAAAACAATGTAAAAACTATGTATATCACTATGTTAAAAAAATAGCTGATTGTAGCATAAAATATGTCATCCAATAATACTAAATTGAGGATGGGAATACACTACTACCCAATAAAGTGCAAGTGCAATAAATATTAGGATTAAATCAGGATAAAACATTTAGAAAAATCATTATTAAAAATTGTTGTTCAAAAATTATTGATATGCCACAGGATAAAATCAACTATAACATATCATAAAGTGCGAGTGCACCTGTGCAAAATCAGCAGAACATGTGCAAATAGCATAGTAATAGCAGCAAAAAAGAGAGTAGTCAAATAGACGAGATCAATACCTTAAAGTGCTATACCATAAAATAATAAATATTGCAGCATTCATAAAATCGTCCAAAAATCCAGGTACGCAACCCCAGTAAAAGACCAATCACAACCATAGCTTAAAATTAGACTAAAACCAAATCACGGACCGGCTAAAAGAACGATAAAAATGAAAGCTGGCAATAGAATATTATCTTCTAAATACAGATATGGTAATCAAAAATGGATGCATCACTCATGTCACAGACTCTAGCGGTAACCAGTTTTCACACTGTCACAGAAAATTATGCATATCTTCCCCAGTATTAAGGCAATTGGGCATCTTAGTGTCTAGTAAAAGTATAAAGTGAGATTCTAACTGTCTAAGACGTTTTTCCGTTGCCTCCCCTCAATAATTTGGGTACCACATCAATCACAAAATAATTTAATTCATTTAAGTTGTTGTGATGAACCAATTTAAAATGGCGTGCTACAGGGTAACTAGGATCAGAGTTGACAATGGCACAAAGATGTTGTAAAATCCGTACAGATACCTGTAATTTCGTGCTGCCAATATACTTCAATTTGCAAGAGCATTCAAGTATATATACTGCATGATCTGTTTTACACGAAAAGAATCCCTTAATACTAGTAGGGGTTTGTTCAAATGCGTTCAAGAATTCCACGGTATTAGTGCCGAACTTGCAAGCTCGACAAGAACTGCATTTAAAAAAAAACCTACGATTAGATAACCAAGTGTTGGTACTAGTGACCTCAGGGCTAGTCCTCACCAGAGCATCCCTCATAGATGGTGCTCGTCTAAATGTAATCTGAGGTAAACTGGGCACTAACTGTGACATAGTTAAATCAGTTTTCACTATAGGCCAGTTTTTCTAAATGAGTTTCCTTAGATCTTTGTCCTGACTACTGAAGGTCGTGATGAGCCGAACTGGGTCAGGATCACTGGGCTCAATACTAGTGCTTGAACCAACTTTGTGGGTAGTCATTTTGGTGACCATTTCAAAATATTCATTCCGATTCATAGAATTCGCTTTTGCTAAAGCTGTCTCTAGGTCCTGTCTTTTGTACCCACGGGCTAAAAATCTTAGAAAGGATTCATTCTGGCAAGTGGTACAGTCTGATTCTGAACTACATATTCGTTTGATGCGGAGAAATTCCCCATAAGGGATGCTTTTGAGCAGGTGATAAGGGTGAGAACTTTGGGCATGTAGTATGGCATTACCCGCTGTGATTTTGCGGTACAATCCAGTTTGTATGCTGTTATTATTAATGTACAATTCTACATCAAGGAATTGGACTCGGTCTGAACTGATCTGAGCTGTAAATTCAAGATTCAGTTCATTGTTGTTGACAAAGCTCACAAATTCTTTCGCTGATTCAATAGACCCATTCCAAATAATACAAATGTAATCGATTTTATATATATATATATATATATATATATATATATATATATATATATATATATATATATATACATATATATATCCCACAATGCCGTTCCTTGCACTTCCCTTCCTCTGGGAAAAACGGACTGTGAGACCACAACTTAGTGCTGCAATTAGTTTTTTTATTCAGCCGCCATTTCCGACATGACGCGTCTGACGACATGATGAATCTTCGCGAAATTTTCAAAACTAATGGGGCACTCCGTTCAGCTCCTACCCTGAAAGTCTCGGGGTGATTTGTCAAGCGGGGGCCGTGAAAAAAGGGGGGTCCCAAAACGCGTTTTCCCCATGCATTTTTCCATAGGACCTTTAGTCGAAGGTACAGCCCGAACGGCTGAACAGAATTACTTGAAATTTAGCAGAGAGGTAGTCCTCAGGTCAGGGAAGTGCCTTTTGCAGGTCTGGTGTAAATCTGTTCAGTATTTCCTGAGAAAATAGCATTTAAAACCATATAAATATCTATAAGCGCGCACCGTGCGCGCACGGTGCCGTGCGCGAGCGCAATTCTGATTGGTTGTTAGATGTCAGTAAACATTCGAATCGGTCGAAATCAGGAAGTGTCGGCCGCCATTTTGTCTCTCACAGTCTGAGGCAGTGAAAAACAAAGGTGGAAAACGTGAAAAGGGGGCATAAATTAGCATTTAAAAAACCTTTGAAATTCACTGAAAAAAACATAGGTTTCACACACGTTATAGTTAGGAATTAACATTTAAAAAACCTTGCAAATTCACTTAAAAAGCCATAGATATTACATCACTGATGACATATGTGTCTTTTTGTAAAATAATTATTTGTAATATATGTATAGCTAAAGATTAATGGAAGAATAAATGGGTAAATAAGTGTCTAAATACAGTGATGTAATATCTGACGTCATCAGCAGTGGATTGCGGTCGCTTGAGTTATAGTTGACTGCACTAACTATAACGGGGCAATTTCATTGGTTTTTTACGAGTGAAATGTCAAGCTAACTATAACGTGTGAAACCTATGGTTTTTTAAGTGACTATATATATATATATATATGTATATCTCTCTAAACGCCACAGAGCGGCGTTGCAGAGAGGTGTTCTGAGGCCACGCCCCTTTTTACACAACACTGCAAATGCAGCTTCTGGCCACTGCTGCTCGGAGGATGAAGTCCACTTGTGTTCTGAGGTCTTCAGGACACAAGCAGTGTCCCAGAAGCTGCGTTTGCTGAGTGGTGTAAAAAGGGGCGTGGCCTCGGACCATCTCTCTGCAACGCAGCTCTGTGACGCACACTGGAGGTACCTGGTGGGCTAGTTGGCCCCCAGGGACCCTCAGTATTCAAGGGGAAATAATCCCCCAATTTACAACGAGCCAGGGGGTGTGTTTGCACACTTGTAATATCCGGCCCCACCTTCCCTGGGCCACTTTTGGCCCCGGGGACCCCATCCCCCGGGGCATGGCCTCTTCTCTTTTTTTAAACTTACAGGGAAGTGGGGCCACATGGCATCCCTTACCTGGGCCACTTCTGGCCCCGGGGACCCCATCCCCAGGGGCCTGGCCTCACCGTTGGAGACCGTAGGGGGAGCCCCAATGCCCCCACCGTCCCACCGGCTCCCGTCCTCCTGCGTGAGCTGACATGCAGCTCCCCTTGCTCAAAAGCAATTCTGCTTTGCTTGACTGAAGCGAGAGCAGGTTTTCCTGCTCTTTCTTCAATCAAACAAAGCAGAGTTTGCTATGGCAGGGTGGGAGCCGTGCTCCCGCCCTGTCATAGCGTACAGCAATGTCCCAGGGGTGGGCAGCCCGGGACATTGCAGGAGCCGGCCCTGGGGGTTCGGCTTCAGTCAGTTCAGAATGTTAGAGAGGTCTTTGTGGGATATAGTCTTGATAAATGACCAGTTAGTGGTGTACTGGCTGAGTATAGGTGATGGTGTGGATGATACTGATGAATGGCTGATGTTAAATCAGATTTTATTGATTTTTCCATGAAGAAGGGGTTGAAAGTGCTGCATCTGTTGGCTGAGGGTGGTATAACTGGTACTGGGTTGGGGTTGGCACACTGTTTGACAGCCTTAAAGTGGGCTATGCCTCTGATGATTGCTCTGTTGAATACACTCTTGTAGTATGTGGCTTTCTCTGGGGTGATAATTGAATGACAGCTGCAGCAGAGTGGTTTCAGAAGGATCGGGTCCTCCTGGAATTTCATTCTTCTCCATTTCTTCTCCAGTCTTCAAGTACCGCGCTTGTCTTCAGTAAGTTCTTGGATTTTTTAGGGCGCTGACTGCTTATTCGTCGTGGCACGAGTTTTCAGAGTAGCAAAGAGTTCTAGCCATCAATCTTGAGAATGTTATCTTTAGGCAGTTAGAAGTGGAATTGAGGCTGTGTCTGTAGAATGACAGTGGTCACTATGTACATAACTGTCTTCATTGGGGGCAAAGTGTTCTCAACAGTCAACACTATTAGTGGGCCTCATAGATGGTGGTGGCCAACAAATGGGCTTTTAAAGACCTATATGAACCAGCACTTACATTGCATAAAAAAGCTGATGGACAAAATATTCCTGCACTTAGTACTTAATTTTAGCCGATGGTTTCTGGTGCTCGGCACCTGCACTTAATCATTAACACTGTTGCTTTTCATGAGCACCAGTTAAGAACATATTCATTTATGGTAGGCATGGGGAGATTAAGTTATTCATCCAGAATCAGAGGATGTTGAGGCGACGCTGAGACTCGAACCTGGTTCCCACTGACTCCGAAGGCAGCAGCTCTGGCCATTACACAAAATTCTCACCCCATTTTTATGATTAGTAGTTAGTTCTATTTTAGGCGGCACTAACAGGAAATATGGGCTAGTGCATGCTGCCACCTGACGAGAGCTACATACTTATTTGTTTTTACAAATTAACCGTTGCCTGCAATACTTAATGAATGAAGCTGGGATGCAAATGTCATGAGTGGAATGCTATGATTGGGGTCATTTGAGTACTTACCTTATCCCATCCCACAGCATCTGTGACAATTTTCCAAACTTTCCAAAGTGGAATGGAGAAATGATGGGGGATGTGAAACAATTGCGAAATTTCTGAAAATTGGATAAAATAGGCGTTTCAATTTTGGAAATATATTCCTGTGAAGATTTTCGTGAGGAATACAAACTCCACTTCTCACAACTGTACAGATAATTAAAGCTTAAATATGCCTTCCTCCCACTCAAGAGAGACTGGACGAAAATCCAAAATGAACCACTCTAGAAAGAAGAGTACTGAGAGAAGCCATAGGAAAGTGCCATCTCCCAAAACTATAAAACACACTCAAACCTTGGTTGGTAGTCATCTGTTTCTCACACATGAGACACTGCCCTAGACTCACACTTTAATTAATGTGTTAGACTGGAATGGGAAGCAGTGACACAGTCCACTCAGAAACAAGGATGCCCAATAAAGCTGGAATGCTACACCTTGTTAGAATCTATGTGTTATTCCTGGCTGTCTGTACCAAAGGAGGCAAACACAAGGAGAAGATGGACTACACAAAGCTCGACTGTCAACGACACCAAGTCATGTGACTCAGAGACAGGCTGCAGCCACTAAATGGCTAAGTCAGGACAATGCCTACTTTCTAAAAAGAAATACAAGGAGATGATGGACGGAGTGCTGAAACTTTTCAGACATTCATTCCCCGTCACAGATCTGGGTTGAATCCATCATCGTTCTTCAGGTCACTTCAGCACCCCAGTTCAGACCCAGCTATACGCAAATCAGTCTTGACCCTGTGCCTCATTGGAACAGACCAGCCCGAACTGCCCAGACAGGTCTTCCCTGGACAGTAAACAAGCATCCTGGTACCGGTTTCTGGGTAACATAACTCATCATCCAGGCTAGCTTGAATCCAGTGGCAAAGTGAGCAAGGGACCCACGTCTGGGCATGCACAGCCAACTTAGGGTGAACAAAGCAAACACAAGGAGATGATGTACGAAGTGCTGAAACTTTTCAGACACTCACCCCAAGTCACAGAAAGCTAGCCTGGCTGATGAGGGGCGTTACACTGAAACCAGTCCCAGGATGCTTGTTTCCGTTCAGGCTAGACTGTTCCCATGACGAACAGGGTCAAGACTGATTTGTACATGCCTGAGGCTGAACTGGGGTGGCAAAGTGAGCTAAAGAACGATGATTGATTCAACCCACATCTGTAACTGGGGGGGTGAGTGTCTGAAAAGTTTCAGCGCTCCGTCCATCATCTCCTTGTATTTGCTTTGTTCTCCCTAAGTTGGCAGGGTATGCCCAGGCATGGGTCTCTTGCTCACTTTGCCACTGGATTCAAGCTAGCCTGGCTGATTAGGGGTGTTACCACGAAACCAGTGCTAGGATGCTTGTTTCCGGTCTGGGGGAACACCTGGCTTGGCAGGACTGTTCCAATGAGGAACAGGGTCAACACTGATTTGCATATGCCGGTGTCTCAACTAGGGTGTTGAAGTGAGCTAAAGAACGATGATGGCTTCAACCCAGATCTGTGACTGGGGTGAGTATCTGAAAAATGTCAGTGCTCTGTCCATCATCTCCTTGTGTTTGCTTTGTTCGCCCTAAGTTGGCAGGGTATGCACAGACGTGGGTCCCTTGCTCACTTTGCCACTGGATTCAAGCTAGCCTGGCTGATGAGGGGGTGTTACCTCAAAACCGATCCCAGGCTGCTTGTTTCCGGTCTAGGGAAGACCTCGTTCTGCACTTCGGGCTGGACTGTTCTCATGAGGAATAGGGTCAAGACTGATTCGCATATGGCTGGGTCTGAACTGGGGTGGAGGCTAGAGACGATGATGGATTTAACTCAGATCTGTGACTGGTGGTGGGTTTCAGCACTACGTCCATCATCTCCTTGTGTTTGCTATTTTTGCCCTAAATTAGAAGGGTATGCCCAGACATGGGTCCCTTGCTCACTTTGCACCTGGATTCAAACTAGCCTGGCTGATGAGGGGTGTTACCAGGATGCTTGTTTACGGTCCAGGGAAGACCTGGCCTGGTAGTTAGGGCTAAATTATTCCCATGAGGCACAGGGCCAAGACTGATTTGCATAAAGCTGGGATTGATCTGGGATGGTGAAGTGAGCTTAAGAACAATGATGGATTCACCCAGATGTGTGACTTGGGGTGGGAATATGAAAAGTTTCAGCGCTCCGGACATCATGTCCTTGTATTTGCTTTGTACGAAAGGAGGACCAGGCAGCCAGCTATTTTCCTTCATACAGCAAAGGCCAGACTACAGAAATGTGGCCTTCTCCTGTCTGTGCACACCGAAAACAAAATTCAGTTAAACACTTTTACTTTTTGAAAATGTGTCATGGGTTCTTATATCAGCGGGAGTGCAAAGACTAGTCACTTATGCATTATAGTCAGGGTCACTAGAATTATGCAAATTTGCACTCATGGTGTTTTCTGCATAAGTATGGATTTGCCCCCTTTCCTACATAATCTCATCTGCTGCATAATCTGCAGATTTTAACACAAAAATTATTGCTAGCGCAAATAAATAAAAAGTTTGTAAAACACAGCGACACATGTTGCTGCGCAGTGAAAGGCCCTTCGCAAAGGTTGAGTGATCACCTTTTTGTTGCATATTGCTGTATTTGGGTGTCAAACAGATACTAATGACGTGAAACCTTTGCCCAAATAGTGTTAATGAGTAAAAATGCCAAAAAAATGAGGTAATACTATCAAAAAATGTGCTGCATTATGCTGCATAACTTGCCTTTTCTTGACACATAATTTAGTCAAACCCGTCACATAATTTGGGGCCCCCCTGTTGCATAATTCCAGCGCCCCTAAATGGAGTGTACTGGACTGGATATGCCAACCTAACCAGAGAGAACTTCAGGAATTAATTTGAGCTAATTCCCAGTCACAAAAAGCTAATTTTACCAAACGTAGTTTTACATTTGCCATGCTTACTAAACTTCTAAGCTGAGAGTCAATTAATTAGCCAAGCGAGCATGCTTATTTCACAGATAATGATATCCCATATTGATATGGTTACTAGGGAGCATGGATTTGCTGAGTCTGTCTTCTTCTTTTTTCACCATCTGTACCCTGAACAGATTTAGCATGTGTCCGGTTTTAAGAAAAGGGCAGTTGGACACAGAGGAAAGCAGGTTCATGTGTTCTAGTGCAGAGTTAGCTAGAACCAAAAGAAATTTAGTTATACTGTGTAAAGGTTGCACTGAATTTCTCTTACTGTAACGTGGACAGTGTTGGAGAATGCTGGCATTTAAGGTATGTAAGGTATGCAGTGGCCCTGGGTCCATGCACAATTATATTTCTACGTCTATGTTGGGGGAACACTAGGGTTTTTGATTTTCAAAATTTGGTCACCATGAATATCGGGCCTTTTTATATTTTTCATGCATCCTGTGACTTTTTGTTTCCATATATAATGATAAAAAAAAGTTCCAGAACGAAAAGGATAAAAGTCGAATTTGATGAATTATTCTTTAAGAGTGCAGTGTTTATGTGCTAACAACAAGGAGAGGCTTATGAGACCTGAGTTTCAAGAAGCCACGCAGCTTATAATTGAAAATTTGCAACGTCAGACATTTTCCGTATTCAATTCAAATAAGGGAAAACACACAAGCAAATACAAAGTATTTCCCTGTCTGTGCTTTTCAAAGTACTCCCTCTCTAAAGCACAAGCACAGAAAACAAATTATTATTTATTTGAAATTAGAAATATTGGCTTTCTCCAGTTACGGACACTTAACAGTTTACTTAAATTGGCATAAAGTTGAGGATTTGTTATTTCAGAATTAATTTCCAGCCAGCGCTTAAAGGTGCAAATATGCCAATTTTTAAAGGTGAGAGAATGTGAGTTCCGTTCACCTTTTTACTCTTAACAGGATAGTATACAGGGAATGTGTCATTGGCGTTGGCAACATGTTCTTTGCCTTTGCAGATTTTTTCCTTCCTCCTTCGGGAAGAGCCCCTTCACTGCCCGTTCTCCTTGGCAGCCCTTCCCCCCTGATGGTGTGCTGGGTGTGGACCCTGCAGCGCAAGAGAGCCTCTATTGTCATGCTCGTGGCTGGGAAAGAGGTGTGAAGGGGAGCTTCCTTCAGCGCTGCATGACAAAGACATTGACTTTGCCGGCTCCCTCAGGCCTCTTTCAGCCCACGCCCCCAGTGTTTGCAGAGCTGATAGCCTTCCCCAGCAGTGGGATTCCTCAAGCTGTCCGTCTTTGCTTACAATTCCTGTCTTTTGGCATTAGAAGCGAGGATACTTGTTTTTTGCCTTTCTTTTAGGGCGCACGGTGTACACACAACAGCTCCGTAGAAGCACATCTGCTGAAGCTTTTGAAACCATTGTTAATAATGCTTTTATGAAATATCAACCGACGCAGGCCACGCAAAGGCTTTTCTAAATACATGTAACAGATTTTTATGATGGGATCACGTTTATTTCCCCTGGGTTTCCAGTACTTTTTAAGTACAGCTCCCGGTGAGTGCACGACAGGAGCATAGATATGAAAGCAGCTTGTAAATGAAAGTTGTGCTTGTTCCAAAACTGTCACTGACAAAGAAAATCGTTCGTTATTATGAAGTGCTTGTGCATGAACAAAACAAGTGCTCTCATGAAACAATTGTGTGCCTGGAGTGGACAAAGTGTACATAAACGACATTTGTGCGAGAAAACGGTGGCCTATAAAAAAAAGTGTGCTTACGGCAGAGCGCACCCATGAAAGACAGCAGTGTGTGCATCAGTGAAAATGTGCATAAAGGCGATTTGCAGGGCCGGCTCTAGGGCGGCGCGATCGGTGCGACCGCACCGGGCTTTGACTTGTGGTGGGGGCGTCATTTTCGAAAATGTGTATTAACATTTTAAAAGCACCTGCTGCCTCATTCCTGACCTCCAGCAACTTTCAAACATCAATTAAAATGTCAGGAGAAGTACAGTGATTAATGGTCTTCCTGGAAAGAGACCAGCGGATTGTCTAGTGGAAGTTTTGACTCATCCTAAGGAAGCTCAGAGGGTTAAAATGCCTGCTGCTAAGAACGTGTAAACCATGCAGATAACTTAGTGCATGTAATGTAAATAGGTCAGTGGGTTACTGCTTCTGTAAGAAAGCTCATTTTGTTACTTTATAAGTCAAAATCCTAATATAGAACACTGAGCTATTAACTGTCACCCTAAAGCTGCTGCAAACTGCAAGGAATATGTTAGAACTATATGTTTTTTTGCCCAGTCTTTCATTATCCTAATCTTGTGAAAAGGCTTCATTTGGATAGAAAACAATTCTTCTATGAAAGAGAACTCCTTATAATGATGTTACATTTTAAATTCTGATTTTGTGCCTTTCCTGAATAAGACCTGTAAATATATTGCCAACCAGTATCGATGACACGTCACTCCTACACAACATCTTGTAGTACTATCTGATGTAACATTTCCTATACACTGAATTACACAGATATGACTGTCTCTGTGCAATGTGTGTGTGGTATAAAGATGTCTGACACCTTACACTGGTATGAGTGGTGCTATAGAAATGAATCTGAGAGACAGTGGTTATGGAAACTTGAGAGGCACTGTTAAAGGGTGGTACTAAGGGAATCTGTAGCAGAGGTGGTCATTGGGGGGGCACCAACAGACATTGTCGCAAAGGGCGCTACCAGTGCTAAAGCCGGCTGTGGCAGTATGTGCATGAATCCAATGCATGCATTAAATGAGTTTAGACACAAAGTAATGTGCAGGGGACAACAGTGTGCATGAACTGCACTTTTCCATTCAACCGATCCATTTATATCACATTTTCACCCGTCCATTCACCCACTGATATCCACCATTTCAACTTTGCGTTCAGTCATCCATTCATTCTTTCATCCATCTTTTAATCTACATCCATCTGTCCACTCTGCCATCAATCCATTATAATCCATCCATTCACTCTGCCATTAATACAGTCTGCCATCCATTCTGACATCCATCATCCATTCACACATCCATCTACTCTGCCATCCATTCTTTCATCTTTTAACACACCCTTCCGTCCCTTTACTTTCCCATTGTTTACCTGTCCATCAAACTATTCATCCATCCAACCCATTTACTCTGCTATCCTTTCACCTATCCACCCACCTATTCATTTACTCACCCATCCACCCCACCCAACCTTTTGTTCTGCCATCCTATCCATCCACCTATCCTTTTTCTCATCCTTTCACCCACTCATCCAGCTACCCCCATTCACCTATCTACTCACCCACTCATCCATCCATGCTTCCGCCCTTCATTTCATTCATTAGTCCTTCCATCTTTCTCTTTTTAATTTGTGCACCTTTCGTTATTCAGTGCTTCTGCTTGCTTTTCTATTAACCCTATATTCCTTTTTCGAGTTAATTATGAACTTTTATCTGCAGAGTTGCAGACATAGGAAGCCCAAAAAGAACCCCAAACCTGTTTTAGTTGCTAAAGCGGTGGTTCACGACCTCACTAATTGTCTCCCCCTATGTATCTCATCCAAGGTGCTTCGAGACTACTGCAAGGTGGGCATAACATTGCTTCAGTTAGCTGCCTGAGAGAATGTAGCCTTTACCACAAAACAACGCTATTCTCGCACTCATCTAGCCATCATCTAAAAGAACATATTCCTTGTTGCATAGTAATATTTAAACAAAGGCAAAGCAATATAAATCCTCGCCATTTTTGGTATCAGCATTAAACTAACAATTGCCATTGATGCCCCTAGGTTACTTGCCAAGAGCAAGAAAATCAGTTTATATTGTATCACATTGTATTACACCTTCATTCTTTAATTGCAGGTAAGGATCAAATGTCAATAATAAAGTAATCTGGGATTCAAAACTAACCCAAATTGCTTATAGTAATCCTATAAAATCACTAACAATTTTTAGACCTGAATAGAATTCAATAGCTTCATGTCAATAAAGTTTTAATTTAATAAATAGAGAAAATGTTAATGAATGAAAAATATTTGGATAAACATAGGGCTATGCAGATTTTACTTAAAAATGTCTATCCTTTCTGCTGCTAGACTGTGTCTCTCCTGAGCAAAGTGTGTTTAAATGCAAAGTGTGTTTAAGACTGCAGTACCACCTCCTGTCTACAGGGGCAGACCTGAGCAAAAATATAAACACACTTAATGAAACACAGGTCCCCACAAGGCAATTTTTTTAAATGTTGTAAAAATCGACACATATGTTCCTGAAGTCATTCTTTATGATTTAGAAGACATTGCCTTGTGGGGACCTGGGTTCAGGTCCCCACAGTGCAATCAAGTCCCCACAGCATGAGTGTGTTATCGCACTCAAGTCCCCACAAGGATAGTAACACAAACCCACTAAAACACAAACACTAACACATTAAAACACTAAAACACACTAAAACACAAAAACACAGAAACACTAAAACACTCTAACACTAAAACAAAAAAACACTAAAACACTAAAACACATAAACACTAAAACACTAACACTAAAACACTACAACACTACAACACTGAAACACTCTAAAACACTAAAACACTCTAAAACACTAAAACACTAACACACTAAAACACTCTAACACACTAACACACTCTTAAACACTAAAACACAAAAACACTAACAATAAAACTATAAAACAATAAAACAATAAAACACTAAAACAATAAAACTCTAACACTCTAACACACTAAAACACTCTTAAAACACGCTAACACTCTAACACTCTAACACACTAAAACACTAAAACACTAAAACACTCTAAAACACTAAAACACTCTAACACACTAAAACACTCTAACACACTAAAACACTAAAACACTCTAACACTAAAACACTCTAACACTAAAACACTCTAACACTAAAACACTCTAACACTAAAACACTCTAACACTCTAACACTCTAACACTCTAACACTCTAACACTCTAACACTCTAAAACACTAAAACACAAACACTAACACATTAAAACACTAAAACACACTAAAACACAAAAACAAAGAAACACTAAAACACTCTAACACTAAAACAAAAAAACACTAAAACACTAAAACACATAAACACTAAAACACTAACACTAAAACACTACAACACTACAACACTGAAACACTCTAAAACACTAAAACACTCTAAAACACTAAAACACTCTAACACACTAAAACACTCTAACACACTAAAACACTACAACACTAAAACATGCTAACACTCTAACACTCTAACACACTAAAACACTAAAACACTAACACACTAAAACATTAAAACACTAAAACACTAAAACACTCTAACACACTAAAACACTAAAACACTGTAACACACTAAAACAGTCTAAAACACTAAAACACTCTACACACTAAAACACTCTAACACACTAAAACACAAAAACACTAAAACACTCTAACACACTAAAACAGTCTAAAACACTAAAACACTCTAACACACTAAAACACTCTAACACACTAAAACACAAAAACACTAACACTAAAACAATAAAACACTAAAACACTAAAACAATAAAACACTAAAACAACAAAACACAAAAACACTAAAACACTCTAACACACTAAAACACTCTAACACACTAAAACACTCTAAAACACTAAAACACTCTAACACACTAAAACACTAAAACCCTAACACACTAAAACAATAAAACACTAAAACACTCTAACACACTAAAACACTCTAACACACTAAACACTCTAAAACACTAAAACACTCTAACACACAAAAACACTCTTACACACTAAAACACTCTAACACACTAAAACACTAAAACACTAACACACTAAAACATTAAAACATTAAAACACTAAAACACTCACACACTAAAACACTAAAACAATAAAACACTAAAACAATTAACCACTAAAACAATAAACCGCTAAAACAAGAAAACACAAACAATAAAACACTAAAACAATAAAACACTAAAACAATAAAACACTAGAGCAATTAACCACTAAAACAATAAACCACTAAAACAATAAAACAATAAAACACGAAAACAATAAAACACTAACACACAAAGACATTAAAACACTAAAACACTCTAACACACTAAAACACTCTAAAACACTCTAACACACTAAAACACTCTTAAACACTAAAACACTAACAATAAAACTATAAAACAATAAAACAATAAAACACTAAAACAATAAAACACTCTAACACTCTAACACACTAAAACACTCTAACACACTAAAACACTAAAACACAAAAACACTAAAACACTAACACTAAAACACTCTAACACACTAAAAACAATAAACCACTAAAACAAGAAAACACTAAAACAATAAAACACTAAAACAATTAACCACTAAAACAATAAACCACTAAAACAATAAACCACTAAAACAATAAAACTCTAACACACTAAAACACTAAAACACA
Source organism: Triturus cristatus (assembly GCF_964204655.1). Lineage (NCBI taxonomy): Eukaryota > Metazoa > Chordata > Amphibia > Caudata > Salamandridae > Triturus > Triturus cristatus. The sequence continues at coordinate 501,821,323 of NC_140592.1, read as the reverse complement.
AAAACACTCTAACACACAAAAACACTCTTACACACTAAAACAGTCTAAAACACTAAAGCACTCTACACACTAAAACACTCTAACACACTAAAACAGTCTAAAACACTAAAACACTCTACACACTAAAACACTCTAACACACAAAAACACTCTTACACACTAAAACACTCTAACACACTAAAACACAAAAACACTAACACTAAAACAATAAAACACTAAAAGACTAAAACAATAAAACACTAAAACAATAAAACACTAAAACACTAACACTAAAACACTCTAACACACTAAAAGACTCTAAAACACTAAAACACTCTAACACACTAAAACACTAAAACACTAACACACTAAAACAATAAAACAATAAAACACTAAAACAATAAAACACTCCAACACTCTAACACACTAAAACACTCTAACACACTAAAACACTAAAACACTAACACACTAAAACATTAAAACACTAAAACACTAAAACACTCTAACACACTAAAACACTAAAACACTGTAACACACTAAAACAGTCTAAAACACTAAAACACTCTACACACTAAAACACTCTAACACACTAAAACACTAAAACATTAAAACACTAAAACACTAAAACACACTAAACACTCTCACACTCTAACACTCTAACACACTAAAACACAAAAACACTAACACTAAAACAATAAAACACTAAAACACTAAAACACTAACACTAAAACACTAACACACTAAAACACTCTAAAACACTAAAACACTAACACTCTAACACTCTAACACTCTAACACACTAAAACACTCTAACACACTAAAACACTCTAAAACACTAAAACACTACAACACAAAAACACTAAAACACTCTAACACACTAAAACAGTCTAAAACACTAAAACACTCTAACACACTAAAACACTCTAACACACTAAAACACAAAAACACTAACTAAAACACTAAAACACTAAAACACTAAAACAATAAAACACTAAAACAATAAAACACTAAAACACTAACACTAAAACATTCTAACACACTAAAACACTCTAAAACACTAAAACACTCTAAAACACTCTAACACACAAAAACACTCTTACACACTAAAACACTAAAACACTAACACACTAAAACATTAAAACATTAAAACACTAAAACACTCTTACACACTAAAACACTAAAACAATAAAACACTAAAACAATACAACAATAAAACAATACAACAATTAACCACTAAAACAATAAACCACTAAAACAATAAACCACTAAAACAATAAACCACTAAAACAATAAAACACTAAAACAATAAAACACTAAAACAATAAAACACTGAAACAATAAAACACTAAAACAATAAACCACTAAAACAATTAACCACTTAAAACAATAAACTGCTTAAAACAATAAACCACTAAAACAATAAAACAATAAAACACTAAAACACTCAAACACACTAAAACACTCTAAAACACTCTAACACACTAAAACACTCTTAAACACTAAAACACAAAAACACTAACAATAAAACTATAAAACAATAAAACAATAAAACACTAAAACAATAAAACACTCTAACACTCTAACACACTAAAACACTCTAACACACTAAAACACTAAAACACTAACACACTAAAACACTCTTACACACTAAAACACTCTAACACACTAAAACACTAAAACACTAACACAGTAAAACATTAAAACATTAAAACACTAAAACACTCTTAACACACTAAAACACTCTAAAATATTAAGACACTACAACACTAAAACACGCTAACACTCTAACACTCTAACACACTAAAACACTAAAACAGTAACACACTAAAACATTAAAGCACTAAAACACTCTAACACACTAAAACACTCTTAAACACAAAAACACAAAAACACTAACAATAAAACTATAAAACAATAAAACACTAAAACACTCAAACACTCAAACACTAACACACACTAAAACACTCTAAAACACAAAAACACTCTAACCACTAAAACACTCTTACACACTAAAACACTAAAACACTCTTACACACTAAAACACTAAAACACTAAAACAATTAACCACTAAACCAATAAACACTAAAACAATAAAACACTAAAACAATAAAACACTAAAATAATAAAACACTAAAACACTCTAACACACTAAAACACTAAAACATTAAAACACTAAAACACTCTAACACACTAAAACACTACAACACTAAAACACTACAACACTAACACTAAAACACTCTAACACACTAAAACACTCTAAAACACTAAAACACTACAACACTACAACACTCTAACACTCTAAAACACTAAAACACAAACACTAACACACTCTAACACTAAAACACTAAAACACTCTAACACTAAAACACTAAAACACTAAAACACTCTAACACTCTAACACTCTAACACTCTAACACTCTAAAACACTAAAACACTAAAACACTCTAAGACTAAAACACTCTAACACTAAAACACTCTAACACTAAAACACTAACACTAAAACACTCTAACACTAAAACACTCTAACACTAAAACACTAAAACACTCTAACACTCTAACACTCTAACACTCTAACACTAAAACACTCTAACACTAAAACACTCTAACACTAAAACACTAAAACACTCTAACACACTGGATTGGGATGGTGTGTGATGATGCCATCAGAGGTTGTATGTGATTATAGCAGCACCAGGGTCTATATAGAGATGGTGGCTTCAGCCGTGATGAAAGTTCCCACAAAGTTAGAATGTTAAGATAGTTTTATTCAAGTAAACCATAGAAATAGCAAATGATTATAGGAGTTCTTACAGAGATAATGATTGAATGTAATCATATCCAAGTCCCTATAGAGTTAGTGTTTGATTATTGGGATGTTCAAGTCCCCAGGATTAGTGCATAGTGTTCTAGTCCCCACTGAAATAGTGTGTAAAGACAAAGCTTAAATCCCCATCCAGATAATGTGAAGCTAATAATGTTCAAGTCCAAACAGAGCTTGTGTGTAATTACAGTAATGTTATGGTCCCAACAAAGATGGTATGTTATTATAGTGATGCTCAAGTCCCCACATAGATAGTGTGTGATCATAGTGATGTTCAAGTCCCCACAAAGACAGTGTGTTATTATAGTGTTTTTCAAGTCCCCACAAAGATAGTGTGTTATTATACAGATGTTCAAGTCCCCACATAGATAGTGTGTTCTTATAGTGATGCTCAAGTCCCCACAAAGATAGTGTGTTATTATAGTGTTTTTCAAGTCCCCACAAAGATAGTGTGTTATTATACAGATGTTCAAGTCCACACAAAGATAGTGTGTTATTATAGTGTTGTTCAAGTCCCCACAAAGATAGTGTGTTATAATACAGATGTTCAAGTCCCCACAAAGATAGTGTGTTCTTATAGTGTTTTTTCAAGTCACCACAAATATAGTTTGTTATTACAGTGTTTTTTCAAGTCCACACAAAGATAGTGTGTTATTATAGTGATGTTCAAGTCCCCACAGAGATAGTGTGTGAAGATGATTGTGTTCAAGTCTCTATTGAAATAGTGTGTACTTTCAGAGCTTAAATCCCATTATAAAGAGTGTGAAGCTAAGGATGGCCACGTCCACGCAGAGGTTTTGTGTAATTATAGGAAAGCTCAAGTCTCCACAGAGATGGTATGTTATTCTAGTGATGTTCAAATCCTAACAGAGTTAGTGTGTTATTATGGAGATTTTCAAGTCCCTCAAAGATAGTGTGGCATTTTAGTGATGCTCATGTCCCTGTGGAGATAATGTGGTATCATAGTGATGTTCAAGTCCCCACAGAGACAGCATGGGAAGATAATTGTATTACAGTCTTCACTGAAATATTGTGTAAAGACAAAGCTTAAATACCCATACTGTAAGTGTGAAGTTAAGGATGTTCAAGTCCAAACAAGGGTTGTGTGTAATTACAGGAATGCTCAAGTGCCCACAGAAATAGTGTGTTACTGTAGTGATTTTCAAGTTCCCACAAACACAGTGTGTTTTATAGTGATAAACAACCGCAATGGACCGCACTCCGCTAGCCCCTCATCCGGGTCGCCCCAAGGGAAGCTGGTACATGAAGTTCTTGAGTGGTTCACCCCAGTGGGTGCAAGTAAGTACTTGTTGAACTGATGATCTCTGATGGAGTTCTTGAGTGGTTCACCCCAGTGGGTGCAAGTAAGTACTTGTTGACCTGATGATCTCTAGACCCGATACATGTCCCGGGTTTTAAAATATCGCCCGAGACATGGCTCGGGTTTCGGGATAACTTCCCTCCTCAGTAGAGAAAATAGTTAGGGGTGGAAGAGAGGGCCGCCAAGCAACCGTCAAGGGCCTCAGTGCCCGCACAGGCACGCAGGTGCGTCGTCCAGGAGCTCGTCAGCTCAAAGCTCGAGGGAGCCATTTTTATAAACAACCGCAATGGACCGCACTCCGCTAGCCCCTCATCCGGGTCGCCCCAAGGGAAGCTGGTACATGAAGTTCTTGAGTGGTTCACCCCAGTGGGTGCAAGTAAGTACTTGTTGAACTGATGATCTCTGATGGAGTTCTTGAGTGGTTCACCCCAGTGGGTGCAAGTAAGTACTTGTTGAACTGATGATCTCTAGACCCGATACATGTCCCGGGTTTTAAAATATCGCCCGAGACATGGCTCGGGTTTCGGGATAACTTCCCTCCTCAGTAGAGAAAATAGTTAGGGGTGGAAGAGAGGGCCGCCAAGCAACCGTCAAGGGCCTCAGTGCCCGCACAGGCACGCAGGTGCGTCGTCCAGGAGCTCGTCAGCTCAAAGCTCGAGGGAGCCATTTTTATAAACAACCGCAATGGACCGCACTCCGCTAGCCCCTCATCCGGGTCGCCCCAAGGGAAGCTGGTACATGAAGTTCTTGAGTGGTTCACCCCAGTGGGTGCAAGTAAGTACTTGTTGAACTGATGATCTCTGATGGAGTTCTTGAGTGGTTCACCCCAGTGGGTGCAAGTAAGTACTTGTTGAACTGATGATCTCTAGACCCGATACATGTCCCGGGTTTTAAAATATCGCCCGAGACATGGCTCGGGTTTCGGGATAACTTCCCTCCTCAGTAGAGAAAATAGTTAGGGGTGGAAGAGAGGGCCGCCAAGCAACCGTCAAGGGCCTCAGTGCCCGCACAGGCACGCAGGTGCGTCGTCCAGGAGCTCGTCAGCTCAAAGCTCGAGGGAGCCATTTTTATAAACAACCGCAATGGACCGCACTCCGCTAGCCCCTCATCCGGGTCGCCCCAAGGGAAGCTGGTACATGAAGTTCTTGAGTGGTTCACCCCAGTGGGTGCAAGTAAGTACTTGTTGAACTGATGATCTCTGATGGAGTTCTTGAGTGGTTCACCCCAGTGGGTGCAAGTAAGTACTTGTTGAACTGATGATCTCTAGACCCGATACATGTCCCGGGTTTTAAAATATCGCCCGAGACATGGCTCGGGTTTCGGGATAACTTCCCTCCTCAGTAGAGAAAATAGTTAGGGGTGGAAGAGAGGGCCGCCAAGCAACCGTCAAGGGCCTCAGTGCCCGCACAGGCACGCAGGTGCGTCGTCCAGGAGCTCGTCAGCTCAAAGCTCGAGGGAGCCATTTTTATAAACAACCGCAATGGACCGCACTCCGCTAGCCCCTCATCCGGGTCGCCCCAAGGGAAGCTGGTACATGAAGTTCTTGAGTGGTTCACCCCAGTGGGTGCAAGTAAGTACTTGTTGAACTGATGATCTCTGATGGAGTTCTTGAGTGGTTCACCCCAGTGGGTGCAAGTAAGTACTTGTTGAACTGATGATCTCTAGACCCGATACATGTCCCGGGTTTTAAAATATCGCCCGAGACATGGCTCGGGTTTCGGGATAACTTCCCTCCTCAGTAGAGAAAATAGTTAGGGGTGGAAGAGAGGGCCGCCAAGCAACCGTCAAGGGCCTCAGTGCCCGCACAGGCACGCAGGTGCGTCGTCCAGGAGCTCGTCAGCTCAAAGCTCGAGGGAGCCATTTTTATAAACAACCGCAATGGACCGCACTCCGCTAGCCCCTCATCCGGGTCGCCCCAAGGGAAGCTGGTACATGAAGTTCTTGAGTGGTTCACCCCAGTGGGTGCAAGTAAGTACTTGTTGAACTGATGATCTCTGATGGAGTTCTTGAGTGGTTCACCCCAGTGGGTGCAAGTAAGTACTTGTTGAACTGATGATCTCTAGACCCGATACATGTCCCGGGTTTTAAAATATCGCCCGAGACATGGCTCGGGTTTCGGTATAACTTCCCTCCTCAGTAGAGAAAATAGTTAGGGGTGGAAGAGAGGGCCGCCAAGCAACCGTCAAGGGCCTCAGTGCCCGCACAGGCACGCAGGTGCGTCGTCCAGGAGCTCGTCAGCTCAAAGCTCGAGGGAGCCATTTTTATAAACAACCGCAATGGACCGCACTCCGCTAGCCCCTCATCCGGGTCGCCCCAAGGGAAGCTGGTACATGAAGTTCTTGAGTGGTTCACCCCAGTGGGTGCAAGTAAGTACTTGTTGAACTGATGATCTCTGATGGAGTTCTTGAGTGGTTCACCCCAGTGGGTGCAAGTAAGTACTTGTTGAACTGATGATCTCTAGACCCGATACATGTCCCGGGTTTTAAAATATCGCCCGAGACATGGCTCGGGTTTCGGGATAACTTCCCTCCTCAGTAGAGAAAATAGTTAGGGGTGGAAGAGAGGGCCGCCAAGCAACCGTCAAGGGCCTCAGTGCCCGCACAGGCACGCAGGTGCGTCGTCCAGGAGCTCGTCAGCTCAAAGCTCGAGGGAGCCATTTTTATAAACAACCGCAATGGACCGCACTCCGCTAGCCCCTCATCCGGGTCGCCCCAAGGGAAGCTGGTACATGAAGTTCTTGAGTGGTTCACCCCAGTGGGTGCAAGTAAGTACTTGTTGAACTGATGATCTCTGATGGAGTTCTTGAGTGGTTCACCCCAGTGGGTGCAAGTAAGTACTTGTTGAACTGATGATCTCTAGACCCGATACATGTCCCGGGTTTTAAAATATCGCCCGAGACATGGCTCGGGTTTCGGGATAACTTCCCTCCTCAGTAGAGAAAATAGTTAGGGGTGGAAGAGAGGGCCGCCAAGCAACCGTCAAGGGCCTCAGTGCCCGCACAGGCACGCAGGTGCGTCGTCCAGGAGCTCGTCAGCTCAAAGCTCGAGGGAGCCATTTTTATAAACAACCGCAATGGACCGCACTCCGCTAGCCCCTCATCCGGGTCGCCCCAAGTGAAGCTGGTACATGAAGTTCTTGAGTGGTTCACCCCAGTGGGTGCAAGTAAGTACTTGTTGAACTGATGATCTCTGATGGAGTTCTTGAGTGGTTCACCCCAGTGGGTGCAAGTAAGTACTTGTTGAACTGATGATCTCTAGACCCGATACATGTCCCGGGTTTTAAAATATCGCCCGAGACATGGCTCGGGTTTCGGGATAACTTCCCTCCTCAGTAGAGAAAATAGTTAGGGGTGGAAGAGAGGGCCGCCAAGCAACCGTCAAGGGCCTCAGTGCCCGCACAGGCACGCAGGTGCGTCGTCCAGGAGCTCGTCAGCTCAAAGCTCGAGGGAGCCATTTTTATAAACAACCGCAATGGACCGCACTCCGCTAGCCCCTCATCCGGGTCGCCCCAAGGGAAGCTGGTACATGAAGTTCTTGAGTGGTTCACCCCAGTGGGTGCAAGTAAGTACTTGTTGAACTGATGATCTCTGATGCAGTTCTTGAGTGGTTCACCCCAGTGGGTGCAAGTAAGTACTTGTTGAACTGATGATCTCTAGACCCGATACATGTCCCGGGTTTTAAAATATCGCCCGAGACATGGCTCGGGTTTCGGGATAACTTCCCTCCTCAGTAGAGAAAATAGTTAGGGGTGGAAGAGAGGGCCGCCAAGCAACCGTCAAGGGCCTCAGTGCCCGCACAGGCACGCAGGTGCGTCGTCCAGGAGCTCGTCAGCTCAAAGCTTGAGGGAGCCATTTTTATAAACAACCGCAATGGACCGCACTCCGCTAGCCCCTCATCCGGGTCGCCCCAAGGGAAGCTGGTACATGAAGTTCTTGAGTGGTTCACCCCAGTGGGTGCAAGTAAGTACTTGTTGAACTGATGATCTCTGATGGAGTTCTTGAGTGGTTCACCCCAGTGGGTGCAAGTAAGTACTTGTTGAACTGATGATCTCTAGACCCGATACATGTCCCGGGTTTTAAAATATCGCCCGAGACATGGCTCGGGTTTCGGGATAACTTCCCTCCTCAGTAGAGAAAATAGTTAGGGGTGGAAGAGAGGGCCGCCAAGCAACCGTCAAGGGCCTCAGTGCCCGCACAGGCACGCAGGTGCGTCGTCCAGGAGCTCGTCAGCTCAAAGCTCGAGGGAGCCATTTTTATAAACAACCGCAATGGACCGCACTCCGCTAGCCCCTCATCCGGGTCGCCCCAAGGGAAGCTGGTACATGAAGTTCTTGAGTGGTTCACCCCAGTGGGTGCAAGTAAGTACTTGTTGAACTGATGATCTCTGATGGAGTTCTTGAGTGGTTCACCCCAGTGGGTGCAACTAAGTACTTGTTGAACTGATGATCTCTAGACCCGATACATGTCCCGGGTTTTAAAATATCGCCCGAGACATGGCTCGGGTTTCGGGATAACTTCCCTCCTCAGTAGAGAAAATAGTTAGGGGTGGAAGAGAGGGCCGCCAAGCAACCGTCAAGGGCCTCAGTGCCCGCACAGGCACGCAGGTGCGTCGTCCAGGAGCTCGTCAGCTCAAAGCTCGAGGGAGCCATTTTTATAAACAACCGCAATGGACCGCACTCCGCTAGCCCCTCATCCGGGTCGCCCCAAGGGAAGCTGGTACATGAAGTTCTTGAGTGGTTCACCCCAGTGGGTGCAAGTAAGTACTTGTTGAACTGATGATCTCTGATGGAGTTCTTGAGTGGTTCACCCCAGTGGGTGCAAGTAAGTACTTGTTGAACTGATGATCTCTAGACCCGATACATGTCCCGGGTTTTAAAATATCGCCCGAGACATGGCTCGGGTTTCGGGATAACTTCCCTCCTCAGTAGAGAAAATAGTTAGGGGTGGAAGAGAGGGCCGCCAAGCAACCGTCAAGGGCCTCAGTGCCCGCACAGGCACGCAGGTGCGTCGTCCAGGAGCTCGTCAGCTCAAAGCTCGAGGGAGCCATTTTTATAAACAACCGCAATGGACCGCACTCCGCTAGCCCCTCATCCGGGTCGCCCCAAGGGAAGCTGGTACATGAAGTTCTTGAGTGGTTCACCCCAGTGGGTGCAAGTAAGTACTTGTTGAACTGATGATCTCTGATGGAGTTCTTGAGTGGTTCACCCCAGTGGGTGCAAGTAAGTACTTGTTGAACTGATGATCTCTAGACCCGATACATGTCCCGGGTTTTAAAATATCGCCCGAGACATGGCTCGGGTTTCGGGATAACTTCCCTCCTCAGTAGAGAAAATAGTTAGGGGTGGAAGAGAGGGCCGCCAAGCAACCGTCAAGGGCCTCAGTGCCCGCACAGGCACGCAGGTGCGTCGTCCAGGAGCTCGTCAGCTCAAAGCTCGAGGGAGCCATTTTTATAAACAACCGCAATGGACCGCACTCCGCTAGCCCCTCATCCGGGTCGCCCCAAGGGAAGCTGGTACATGAAGTTCTTGAGTGGTTCACCCCAGTGGGTGCAAGTAAGTACTTGTTGAACTGATGATCTCTGATGGAGTTCTTGAGTGGTTCACCCCAGTGGGTGCAAGTAAGTACTTGTTGAACTGATGATCTCTAGACCCGATACATGTCCCGGGTTTTAAAATATCGCCCGAGACATGGCTCGGGTTTCGGGATAACTTCCCTCCTCAGTAGAGAAAATAGTTAGGGGTGGAAGAGAGGGCCGCCAAGCAACCGTCAAGGGCCTCAGTGCCCGCACAGGCACGCAGGTGCGTCGTCCAGGAGCTCGTCAGCTCAAAGCTCGAGGGAGCCATTTTTATAAACAACCGCAATGGACCGCACTCCGCTAGCCCCTCATCCGGGTCGCCCCAAGGGAAGCTGGTACATGAAGTTCTTGAGTGGTTCACCCCAGTGGGTGCAAGTAAGTACTTGTTGAACTGATGATCTCTGATGGAGTTCTTGAGTGGTTCACCCCAGTGGGTGCAAGTAAGTACTTGTTGAACTGATGATCTCTAGACCCGATACATGTCCCGGGTTTTAAAATATCGCCCGAGACATGGCTCGGGTTTCGGGATAACTTCCCTCCTCAGTAGAGAAAATAGTTAGGGGTGGAAGAGAGGGCCGCCAAGCAACCGTCAAGGGCCTCAGTGCCCGCACAGGCACGCAGGTGCGTCGTCCAGGAGCTCGTCAGCTCAAAGCTCGAGGGAGCCATTTTTATAAACAACCGCAATGGACCGCACTCCGCTAGCCCCTCATCCGGGTCGCCCCAAGGGAAGCTGGTACATGAAGTTCTTGAGTGGTTCACCCCAGTGGGTGCAAGTAAGTACTTGTTGAACTGATGATCTCTGATGGAGTTCTTGAGTGGTTCACCCCAGTGGGTGCAAGTAAGTACTTGTTGAACTGATGATCTCTAGACCCGATACATGTCCCGGGTTTTAAAATATCGCCCGAGACATGGCTCGGGTTTCGGGATAACTTCCCTCCTCAGTAGAGAAAATAGTTAGGGGTGGAAGAGAGGGCCGCCAAGCAACCGTCAAGGGCCTCAGTGCCCGCACAGGCACGCAGGTGCGTCGTCCAGGAGCTCGTCAGCTCAAAGCTCGAGGGAGCCATTTTTATAAACAACCGCAATGGACCGCACTCCGCTAGCCCCTCATCCGGGTCGCCCCAAGGGAAGCTGGTACATGAAGTTCTTGAGTGGTTCACCCCAGTGGGTGCAAGTAAGTACTTGTTGAACTGATGATCTCTGATGGAGTTCTTGAGTGGTTCACCCCAGTGGGTGCAAGTAAGTACTTGTTGAACTGATGATCTCTAGACCCGATACATGTCCCGGGTTTTAAAATATCGCCCGAGACATGGCTCGGGTTTCGGGATAACTTCCCTCCTCAGTAGAGAAAATAGTTAGGGGTGGAAGAGAGGGCCGCCAAGCAACCGTCAAGGGCCTCAGTGCCCGCACAGGCACGCAGGTGCGTCGTCCAGGAGCTCGTCAGCTCAAAGCTCGAGGGAGCCATTTTTATAAACAACCGCAATGGACCGCACTCCGCTAGCCCCTCATCCGGGTCGCCCCAAGGGAAGCTGGTACATGAAGTTCTTGAGTGGTTCACCCCAGTGGGTGCAAGTAAGTACTTGTTGAACTGATGATCTCTGATGGAGTTCTTGAGTGGTTCACCCCAGTGGGTGCAAGTAAGTACTTGTTGAACTGATGATCTCTAGACCCGATACATGTCCCGGGTTTTAAAATATCGCCCGAGACATGGCTCGGGTTTCGGGATAACTTCCCTCCTCAGTAGAGAAAATAGTTAGGGGTGGAAGAGAGGGCCGCCAAGCAACCGTCAAGGGCCTCAGTGCCCGCACAGGCACGCAGGTGCGTCGTCCAGGAGCTCGTCAGCTCAAAGCTCGAGGGAGCCATTTTTATAAACAACCGCAATGGACCGCACTCCGCTAGCCCCTCATCCGGGTCGCCCCAAGGGAAGCTGTTTTATAGTGATGTTCATGTCCCCACAGAGATAGTGTGTGAAGATGATTGTGTTTAAGTACCCACTGAAATAGTGTGTATTGTCAAATCTTAAATCTCATTACAAAGAGTAGGAAACTAATGATGTGCAAGTCTGCACACAGGCTGTATGTAATTATAGAAATGTTCAAGTTTCCTCAGAGATGGTATGTTATTATAGTGATGTGTATGTCCCACAGAGATAGTGTGCTCTTATAGTAATGTTCATATGCCCACAAAGATAGTGTTATTATAATGATGTTCAAGTCCCCACAGAGATAGTGTGGGAAGGTGATTATATTCAAGTCTTCACTGAAATAGTGTGTAATGACAAAGATTAAATTCCCAGGGAGTGTTAAGTTAATGATGATCAAGTCCAGACAGAGGTTTTTTGTAATTATAGGAAGGCTCAAGCACCCACAGAGAGGGTATGATATTATAGTGATTTGCAAGTCCCCACAAAGATGTGTTATTATAATGATGTTCAAGTCTCCACAGAGATATAGTGTGAAGATGATTGTGTTCAAGTCCCCACTAAAAATAGTGTGTAAAAACAATGCTTAAATCCTCACACAGAGCGTTTGAAGATAATGATGCTCAGGTCCAAACAGATTTGTGTGTAATGATAAGAGTGTTCACATTCCCTCAGAGACAGTGTTTGAAGGAAATCATGATCAAGTACCCACACAGATAGTGTGTTGATATAGTGAAGTTAAAGGCCCCTTAAAGAGTGCATGTGATTACACCAATGTTCATGCTAGGAGGCATGGCCTGCGTGGCAAACACGACAGACACCTGAAGCAAGCCTCACAGCTCAAAGCTTTTTTAATCAGGCTATTATCTATCCATGCAAGGGAGATTTCATCCCCAGGTCTGTGGTCCAGTGCTGGAGGGTCTGGGGGTGGAACACTGCCTGGTTCTTTGTCCATCTTTGCTGTGGGCAAAGCGGGGAAACCTCGACCTGGCAAGGCCCCTATCAGCTGGGTAAAGTGACCCGCGGAATGCTTCCGGGAGGAAATCAATTGGTCCCAGGAGGCCCTGGTGCTCTGTGGTCCCCTACTGCTGATCACTGTCGAGAGTCAGAGTACCCATACAGCAAGTCAGCAGAGCCGCAGTCCAGAGAGACTAGCCACGACCTAGGGCTGCAAGCCCTCTCAGTGGGATTCTGTGGCAACCAAAGTGAAACTCCTGCTGAAAAATCACAGGTGCCTTGCGGAGTGCATCACCAACTCTGAGAGAACATTGGGTGAGCTACAGCCACCTATGTTTGACCTTCATACTTGGGTACAGGGCTTACAGGACATGGTTCGTACTCTGGAACAAAGAGCAGAGGATTCGGAGGACCGCTCATGTCTCAACAATGTTTCCATAGCAGCAATATTATTGACTACCTGGTAAAAAGACCTGGTCCCCCACCACAGCTTCACATCCATGGAGCATGGAGGGTCTCAGCGGGAGGCCCTCCATGTTTCATAGTGGCCCAAATACTCAATTATAATGACTGGGATGCAATACTAGATAGGACACTGAGTACTGATCCCATACTTGTGGACAATCACTGCATGTTGCATTCTATACACTGACAGTCCCGAGACAGATGGCCTCTTTTTGGGGAGTCAAGCGTAAATTGCATGCCTTGGGGGTCAAGTAGGTCCATAGCGTCAGGCAGTTAACCCAGGTGCCAGCAGCTACATTCCACAAATGCTCTGGTGACCATGGAGTTCCTCCTCTGAGGCCTTGGAAAATGGAGATACTTACTCTGGAGTGCTACAGGAGATGGGGGTCACCTCTCAGGGTTACCACCCAAACAGCAGATGACCTCCTCTAACTGACAGGCCATAGCTGTACTTCCCTTGTGCTTATCCTTCACCAACCCTGGGTCCCACAGGGTGTCTCAGCCTCCTGCGTTTAGGACCACTACTTCAGAAGCTTGATATACCCTTCAGGTCACACTCACACCTTCACCATCAAAAGCATAGGCTACTCTCCCATCTATGATGCCTTTTCGCGTGATCCACGGCCCAATTAGGACTTACCTTAAATTGTTTTGTTCCTACTTGCTGAGAAGTGCAGCATGTGCATGGGTGGTGGGCGCGGGGGTGTGGAGACAGGTAAAGTGGCAATGTGAGCAGACAAAGTGGCCCACTGTGGACTGAGGTGCGGCTCGGCAGCAACATTTGTAGCGGCGTCCAGGGTTGAGCAGGTGGAGCTCGTCAGTGGTGTAGCTGCGGGAGGTATTTGGACCAGGGTTCCTGGCACTGGGTGCTGCCGTACAGATGAGTGACATAGAATGAAGTGATGTAACTCCTTGTCCTCCTAAGGTGCTTTAATCAGGACTTTACAGTTAGGGTCTGTTTTGGGCCCCTCTGGGGAATGTTCTCCTCATATTAGTTCCGCCAGGGGTATTAAACAGGGATGCATCTTGGCGCTCTTTACTTTCCTGCTCTATAAATGGATTCAACAAACATCTAGTGGATAAAGGCAAAGAACTCCTCGCATGGGATCTCAACCAGTACCAATTCTCTTATATGCGGATGATGCAGTGCTTCTTGCCCACAAAGTAAATGGCCTACATGTCTTCTAGATTTATGTTTTACTTATATGGAAGACCTGGATTTGCAGGAAAATTATTCTAAGTCTTATAGTCTGACTTGTGGCCACCCAAGCGCTATGTTATGGGGAGGACAAATTTAGAAAAGATATAGGGCCTTATTTACAAGAAAGTGATGCAGCGGGGAAACCGCAAGCCATTTGGCTGCACCATGCTGTGTCACTTTTAAAGCACTGGGATGCGTCATATTTACAACAACATGAGGCATCCCTGAGCTCTCCCTGTGCCGGTGCACAATTGGCAGCCATGCGCCAATGCAGTCACCCTTGCGCCATGGCACAAGGGTGTCTGCATTTTAGGGGAGATTGTTTTTGTGCAGGATGGTATCCCTTCCTGCACAAAAACAATCACAGAGGTGTTTTCCTCTTTCTATGTGTGCAGCATTGAAAGAGGAAAACATGAGGGGAAATAAAAGTATTTCTCATTGTTGCACCTCCTTACACCTCCCCTGGAGAGGCGTAAGATTCTGACGCATTCCCAGGATTATGAAACATTGTAAATCTGGGAATGCCGCAGAAACCCTGAGTGTTGTGTGGGAACACACACAGGAACACCCATGGCACGCTCCTTTCACACAAAGTGCAGTGTGAAAAGGGGCCATATTTACAAGCCCACGAAAAGCTATGCGGGGTAAAATAACTAGATAATCTATCAGGCATATCACACAGCAAATAACCAAGACACTTAATACTATACCAAATTATCGGAATTCATCTTACATATGCAACATGCTAAGGCAATCTCTAAAATTTAAGATCACCAACAACCTGTAAAGGTCATCATAAGTGAAATATATAATCAAAGTGCAACAAAACAAAGGAACAAAGTCTATAGTTAACAGTTATTCAGTCAGTAACAGCATGAAAATAATATACATAGTGTGTCATATTTAGGCAAACATATATGTTTACCACTCACTGTTAGTATCAAATATACACAACAAAAGTGTACTCCCACTCATCAAGTCAGAGGTGGCCCATCCTGCTTTCACTTATTCCTCTTTCTCTTACTGTCTAGGAGCAATACACACAGACCAATTGCCAACTACACCTAGTCATGTGATCCAGGATAAAGGCTGCAGACACCAAATGTTTGGAATAAGAAAACGTCAACATTCTAAGAGTGCCATCTTCAGAATTGTGAATTGAAATCCAACTTTACCATTAAAAAGGGCTTTAAAGTTCTATTCTCTAGACACCAAAGTCAATATCCCTATCTGCTCCCAATCGAAAGCTATCGCTTGTTCAAAGCATTAAGGTAACCCAATGTTATCCTACGAGAGGTAGGCCTAGCAGTAGTGAAAAGCGGATTTGATGAATTTCACTACCAGGACATGTAAAGCTTAAAAGTACATGTCCAACTTTTGAAATACTCTCCACCCTGCCCTGTGGGCTGTTTAGGGCCTACCCTTGGGGTGACATATGTTTTGAAAGGAGGTTTATTTTGCAAGGTTATAATAGAATAATTAAAACAGCACATACAGGCTGCATTATCAGACTTATGACCTGTTTAAAAGAGCTATCTATGTGGGTAGCTCAATTAGTGCTGCAGGCCCACTACAAGCATTTAATTTACAGGCCCTGGTATAGTATAGTTCCTATTTCTCTAATAGGCTCTGCACATTGGAATAATATACCCTATAGATTTGGCATAGGACTGAGATCAGTATGCCCCTATCGAGTATATTAAACTTAATTCATTTGTACCAGCTAACTCAGGGGCCACTGGAAACTCCCTGTAAACAAGAAGGGAGTAGTTTCTGGCTACCGCATAAACATGACAACTTTGTTTCCCTTTAGAATCGGAACACTCTCAGAATCGTGGAAACAGCAGATAACAGTTTCGCTCAGCTAATCGTGCATGCTTAGTTTCTTCAGAGTTACACAGAAAGAATAGACGGGCGTTTCAATAAAATGATTTATTGAACAGTTGTTTCTCGTGTAAGAGATATGAGCTGTTATAATCACAAGACAGTATGCAAGATATATTATGTACAGCGTAAGCAGTAGAAAGAAATAATACTGCGCTAGCATTATCTTTTAGCTATGACACATATATTCATATACATAAATAACATAGGCTAAAAATGTGAGTACTCATGAGATGCTTCTCTAACTAGTTCTACCCCAGTGTACCTAACCTAAGTGTAGTACTATGTAAGAAGTAGGTGCTGTATTCTATAGGATGTTATTCTATAGTTCAGTATAGAATGCCAAGAGTCCCTCTAGGTTCTAGTCAGCTCCATACCTTGAGAATGAGAGAGGTGGGAATCTCTTTCTGGGTCTCGAACTCTAACACCCCGCGAAGGGAGTCAGAACACTGGAAGCTGGATTTTCTGCGGGCAGGGATGACCGCATCTCTTGTCGGTGCGTCAGGCTGGGACAAGGGCTCCTCTAAAGTCGAGGTCTCCTCCGTACTTGCCCTCCTTGCCGTGGCAAGGGAAGGTAAATTTATATCTGGAAGGTGCTTAGGAATGTTTGCACTGACGTAAAGTCAGGCAGGGGAAGACGTCATGAATGAACCCTTAAGGAATAGCGGTTCATGCATAATAAATTAGTTCTTGGATAAATCAATAATCCTGGGCTAGGGAAACTCCCAACTGTATAAAAGTCTGGTTTCTAGGAACTCGTTGTAACGTTTGGGTGAACGGATGTAGGTGACCATGTCTGTATTTGGATAGCATGGCTAATGCCTACATAAGGACTGGGATCTTATGCCTATATAAGGGCAATGCAAATTGTGCCTATCTAAGGACATGATTCAGGAAAACCTATATACGGACACCTAAAGCGGAATACAAAACTTGGTACATGTAGTACCAGTTTAGTAGGGGCTTACTCGTGAATTAAATGTGCCAAGTGGGTGTAAGACAATTTTGCCATGTTTAAAAGAGGGAACACAAGGACTTTAGCACTGCTTAGCAGTCGTAAAGTGCGCAAAGTCCTAAGACCAACAAAAAGAAAGATCTGCAAAAAATGGAGGACAAAAGCAGAAGGTTTGGGGGAAGACCACCCTAAGGCTGACAGGTCTAACACAGCCGAAACTCTAATCCACTGTAAAAGTGTTGATTACTACCCTCTTGCCCCTAATTGATCTCAACTGGAGATGTTGCAAGTCCTTGATTAGTTCCTTGGTTGTTTAGACAAGGGTGGCTTCACTTTGTGGGCGGAACGGTGTTGCTCTACTTGCTGAGAGTGCAGTGGTAAACGCATAATAATAAAATGGTCATTACTATTTTATTATTCTGTTTGCTACTGGCCATAGCGAGTGAATGGGGGGGAGGGGGCAGATTCCTGCAGATTGTAGGATGACATTGTTGTAGGTGCTCAATACTGCCTGCCGCCTGCCAATCTGACATGCGCACTTCAATGCCCGCAATCCCAGCAGTGTAAAACAGCTGAGGGATTGCAGGCACAGACCCCCAGCCTCAAAATGAGTGCTGGGTCAGCCTGCTCCAACCAATCCTGGAACTGCTCTGCTGCTCCAGGTTTGGTTGGATTTGTGTTGCGCAAGGAGGGAAATCCTTCCCTTTCCTTCCTGCTCCTCGTCACCCCCAGGATCGGCGTGGATAGAGGAGCATCGGTTTGAAGTGCCCGGTAGCCGCCAGCCTTTATGGTGAGTGTCTCACCATTAATTAATGTTGCCAGTCGCCACTGCCTATAGAGATATAAGGCTGAAAGCTGAGTTTTTTTGTAAGGTCATGGAAATCCAAGGTGACTTTCAATATCCTTATCATGCACAGCAAGGGGTACTTTATTCTTTCCAATGGTCACACCATCACTATTTCCACAAACCACTTGATTCATTGGTGGTAGCTCATTCATATGAAAGAGAAAGAATGTTTGCAAACATGAAGAATAGTTGCAAAATTAAACATGAAGAAATTAATTGCATATTTGTTACAAGAAGATATTAGAATCAGTTTAATACGAATCAGTTTTTTTTAAAGGCGCAGTAGCTCAGAATATGTTGAAACATGCATTAAGATTCTGACTTAAACATGTTGCCGGTCTGCTTGCCCCTGTACAGCTAGAAAAAAAAGCAGAAGAAATAAAAGCAATATTTTTTGTTTACTACTTTAAACAGCCGCTTTAGTTATGTTCTGTGAGCTAACTTGACTCTCCTCTCGCCTGCTAACAAGCATTGTGATGCCAGACCTCAACTATAACGAGTTCGTACAGTTGAGCTCTGACATCATTTCTTTATAATAGATGTCTGGGTGCGTGACAAGTTGCCTATTATAAAGAAATTGGAGATGAGTTTATACAGATGAATTTATACACAGGAATTGCAGAATCCCATGTATTAAACATCTGTACCCCTTAATCTCCTCTCCCTCTAGAACTATTCTTTCTTTCTCTCTCTCCCTCTCTCTCTCTCTCTTTCTCTCTCACACACTTACATAATTTAAGTGATTTATCTGATAATATCACAATAAAGATAACAGTCGTCTCAAAATGCCTTAATGAGCATGAATGCCATGTACTTTTCTTCTTGAAATAGCCTGTATTACGTATTCTATCCTAAATACGAATACATTACTGAAAGAAAAAAAGATATCTATTTAATTCAAATATAGGACTATACACACTGGAGCAGATTCATGGTGGTCATTTTAGTTCAGAGCAGGTTTTGCCACACAGAGAAATATTTCCCCAATAGAGATTTTTTTTAAAGTGTTTCCAATACAGATTGAGTGTAAACTTCTGCACTGGTGAAAGGCCTACAAAAAAAAGGTTGCATGACATGTACAGATGTATGCTTGAAACCTGCACCTTGGGCAGCTTGCCAAATGAACAATGGAATTTTCTGTGAATAAGAAAAAAAAACATATGTCCATATCTCGGAGTGCATATAAAGGTGTAGTTTTAAGATTTTGTTTGTAAAGGCCAATTATAGGTATACTCTTTACGTAGTCGATTTTTTCAAACGCCATACATTATTTCTAGATAAGCACATTGGGCACAAAATCTTAAATGGGTATGAAGCAGGACTTTGCACCTGTGATTTGTGTTAGGTACAACCTGACACAAATTGCAGGTTCAAGGTGTGTATATAATTGAAATTCCAGTTTTTGAACCTGGGAATTGATGAATTATATGCATGTTGTGTATAGTTTCCCATTCTGGGTGATGCACATGAGAAATAGATGCAAATTGTACACCAATAAGTACTATGCCGTAGGGAAGCACACATTTGTGGCTTCGCTATTTGGGCAGTTTGAACCTGCGAATTGTGAGATTAAATTAATCAGGGTTTGTGTGCATGAGATCAGCTCGAGGCACCATATTACTATATAAAAGCATATACTGTTGCCTTAGTCAATCCATCATTCCTTTGTTGTTGGTGCAACCACAGTTTTAATATTGGAACGGTGACCAATATTTCTTATTCATGTAGTGTGCAATAAAAAAAACTAGCCAATTACGTACAAGATGCCACCATAACTCTAGATATTTGTATAGACATCCTTGTCAGGACTTAAACCAGCAGTGACCCGTATGTTTCCGGGGAGAGACGCTCAGCCCTCTGAACTATCTTAGCAGCCTACCATTTAGGCAGTGCAAAACAATCACTTGCAACACATCTAAGCTACACAACTCACAGTGCTGTTTTTCAAAAGCACTCAGTCCCAAATACGTCTACATCTTTGCAAATTATTTTCCTAATCTATGCCTTGAGAGAAGTGTACCATTTGCAGAGCACACCTTTTTCATAAAGTAAACATCTACTCAACCCTTGCAAACACGTTTACCAGACCTGCAGCAAGATTCTTCAGAACATTTACAATGATCTCTATCACGAGTTGAAAGGTGCTACAGTGCACTTGTGCTGTCAGACCCACAGCCTTGTCCCTTCAAAGGGAGACAAAAGACAGTTCTATCCACTTCCCACAGAATGTGAGGCCTTGGGGCGTGTAACATTGATCTCAAAATCTGCATTATCACACATGAGAAGAGACAATTCGACGTTTCCTCCAACATCTGTCTCCTTCTCTTTACAATGCTAAATAACAGTAGGTGGCATAGTTTGAAAAATGTAAAATATAATACATTGAGGGCACGTGATATTGTCTTTTTATCTATCATAGTTACATTACGTCAAACAAACTGACGTATAATGTTTAAAAGCACTAAAACAGCAAAATTGGCTCATGCTACACCGTTTAAAAGCAAGTAATAATTTCAACAGCAAGAACATGCTCGTCATAATGCGGGCCCTACAAATCGGCTTTAAAGAAAATTAAGAAATTAAATCTTCATCCTTTCTCAGGCGACAGGTCAAAGAGCAGGTGGTTCGCAGTTCCTTCTAGGTAGAGCACTTTCCTGAGCAGCCGTCAAAGTGTTAATGTATGCAGATCGCAGCCTTTGTGTTTCGGCTGATCACAGAGGTGAGCATTTAAGTTAGGAATGAAAGGAACACCTCTCCCCCCCCCCCCAACATCCAAACACAGGTTGATTGCAGCAATGAGAAAAACTCTTGAAAACATGGGGGCTTATTTACAAGCCCCCTGTGCCGCCGGTACTCACATTTTTCCAAATTAAAAGTGACGCATCGGTGTCGCAAGGGGTTTGTAATTAGTGCAGACACTGAATTTAACAACAAACCACGGAAGAACCCTTTTGAAAAAAAATGTATTTTGCAAGTGACAGTTTGCACAATTAATAGGCGTTTGACAAGGGCTGCCCGAAAAGAAGAAACTGCAATTTATTTCTTTGCAGTCTACCAATAACCATATGATTATGCACTGCAATGCCCAGATTGACAACGCACAAACTAAAGTCAATCGTTTTTGATAAATTGTTTTTTTCGTAATTTTTGTTAGTGAAGCAAACGAGAGGGAAGACTTTGGTGCACTACGTGCTGACAATTCAAGACTCTAGCTATTCATCCTTCAATGTAAGCATGTATTTATTTGCAACTTGTCCACTATCCCCTGCTCCCGGCAACTCTGGACCAACTCTCGGAAACAAAGTGACAAACTAATAAATCTGGTACCCTTGCGAACAGTCGTGCTATTCACTTTGTTTCAGTTCATGTATAACACAGATAGAAAGCAACTAAACCCAAAGCTTTGCAGTTCTAACCTTTCAGGGCTGAAACCTTTGCAGGTTTATATAGCACCAACTCTCCCGTGAGGTATTGGAGTGCTTTAAATGACCATCAGTTACGTTACACAAAGACACGTTCATTTTTGGTAGGCACTGGGAGGTTAGGTGATTTGCCCATAATTACAGGATATTGAGCGGACGCCGAGAATCGAACCTGGCTTCCCATTTCTGCAGTCGGCAGCTCTGGCAGTAATGCCACATCCTCTTCATCTCCTTTCAGTTAGTATAAATGACTGAGTACCTGAAAATAAAGCATTGCGCCTCTAATGTGCATTTCGCCCAAGACAGTAAGAAAGGCTCAGGTAAAGGAATATGGGGAGAGAATGAAGAGGGAGGAAAACAGCCTCATAAAGTAAGAGGAACATAGGGAGAAATGGAAAACATCAGAGAAAACACAGAGAGACTGGGAGAGAACCAAGGTGAGTCAGCTTTGGGGAGAGAAGGGTGAGGTAAAAGTCAGAGAGATAAATAAAAAGATAGGCATAAACAGGAGAGAGAGATTTAGACATAATGAAAGTCAGACAAAACCAGTGAGAGAGATAGACAGGGGAGAGAAAGTTGGAGATATAGGGGGAGACAGGGTAGGACGCAAGAATGACAGGAGAGGCAGATAAATTAAATATAGTGAGAGACATCGAAAGATAGATATACAGCAATAGACAGGGAAAATGTAAGACAGAAACAGAGACAAGGAAAGAGGGAAAATAGGGATAGATTGGGAGATATGAGACATATGGGTGAGAGAGTCAAGGAAAGACAGAGTTAGAATTGGGGAGAGAGAAATAAAGTTAGACAGAGTCATAAGGAGGGAGAGACAGGAAGGGGGACAAAAACAGTGGGCAAAAGACAGAAATAGATGGAAAGACAGGAAGAAAGACAAAGAGAAAAACAGGGAGAAATATAACATAGAAATGGGGAGAGACACGAAAAGACAGGAAAAGTGTAAGACAAGCTGAGGGACAGGTTGAAGAGACACACTAGAAACACAGGAAGGAGTAAAGAAGAAAGAAAGAAAGGAAAGATACTCTGAATTGAATTTAAATGCATTTCTATCTAGAGCAATCTGTCTCTCTATTTACCTCTATCCTGACCTGTGTCGACCCCTCTTCATGTAACATAGCCATCTGTGTAGGAGAGTAGGATCTGCACTTATGTTGCCCCCACTTTTTTTCTGATGTATACACTGGTTTCTGGCTATAGTCTGACTGGGTCCCTGCTAATCAGGGCCCCAGTCTCACTGATCTCTCTAAACAACTTGGTGTGTATATTAGATGCACTAGTGATTGGATACTGTGGTACCTTATGAGCCCCTAGTATATGGTACCTTAGGTACCTAGGGCATTGGTACTTCACAGGCCTACCAGGGGCTGCGGTATGTATTATGCCACCCCTGGGAAGCATTCTCAATCTGACACCACAGGCCTGCTACTGCAGCCTGTGTGAGGTAGTGTTAGCACTCCTCACTGAGGTATAGGTTCCTATATCTCACCATACACACACATATAAACCTATCAGCCACCCCTATTGTAGGCCCTAACAATCCGGAGGGCAGGGTTCTTGGTTTACTATGTGAGGGGGTGCTTCTGCATGAACAGGACCTCTCTGCAGCTGGCAGAGTCTATTCTCTGTGGCTGTTTTTGGATGCGGTTAAACCATATACTCTTAAGTGCATTATAACCTCGCGGTAAATGCTAACTTTGGAATGACAGCATCAAAACATGTCGGGTTTGGTGTCAAACAACTTGGAATCATACCCCCACACCAGTAACTGATGTGAGAGTATGATCCCACCCTTCTACAGGGGATGACATGTACCCACTGTACTAAACGGTAGAAATCTCCTAGAGCCCTGGCATCACAAAATGGATGCCACCAGCACAGACACTGGGCTGCCCTCCTGCTGCTGACCGAAACTCGCAGTGGAGGAAGCCCAACTAAAGGTATCCTGTCACAGGGAGGTGTCACCACCTACCAGACAGGATCTAGTGTATTGGAGCTGGGTGGGTGCACTCTTAGAATTCCATAATTCATAGTCCAATGTTATTTAATCACATTGAACTGATGCTCATATATCAACACAAAATATAGTTTTGTACCAAACAAGTGCCCCACGTAAAAAGGGGGGAGAAAGGGGAAAGGTAGTGCGCATCAAGTGAGGGTTGAAGGAGGGAATAGAAGAAGTAGTGACAATAAATGCATCACACCATTATTTACTGTAAAAACGGCTTTCATCAGCCTCACTGTTAGCAGATAGCGAATACATAGCCATTGGTTGTACATGCACAGCAAAAAAATCACTGTTGACCAAACTGCCACACAAGGGAAACACTGTTGACGTTTCGACCCCAAATTAAAGTAGGCTGCTTGAGAGCACAGAAACAGGTCCGGTTCCAACCAGAGAGCCATGGAGAGATTCAAACCCGCCGCAGGGTCTACAGGTGGTAAAACAACCGGAGAACCCAATAGTGAACATCGGCCCTTACACTCTCAAAGAAGAAGATACTAAGGTGTTGAGCAAAGGTCTTTCCTTTGTGCCCACTGCCCATCCGAATCACTTCACCATAAAGACAGAGCTCAACCGTTTTTTGAGGAAGATTTGCTTACGCTATTTCTTCAGACAATCTCCTGCACCGGGGTGACTTCCCAGTTAGGATTGAGGATACCATCTACTTTTGTCCCACCGTCCTGATGAATACAGGCCCCAGCTAGGCCCGCAGGACACAAGGGTTCGCTCTCCTGCAAATGGAATCTACAAGGAAGTTGGCACGGAAACTGCAAAGTACAAAGACAAAGTTTATTAACCCTTAAGGGTGGTCCTACAATCCATACAACACTCTTCAGTATTGCATAGAGTAGCACAAAAAACTTGCGTACACGGTCCCCTTTTATACACAACAGAGGGGTTCATAAGTGGGTGGATACAACATGAGGCAACATTCGTTACCTTTTATGGTCATTTTCGATACAGAATCAATATATGGGCGGAGCTAACACACTCCTTGAGCCCGCGAAAACATGGTCAAGCAAGGACTAACTGATAACAGATGTGGTCAAGTCTGGGCATGCGCCAGACGGACAAAGGAGCTATTTATAGACTGTTACTAGGCAGATTACAAGAGCAACTAACACGAAGATAGGACTCTTCTCGTGCTGAGCACGTGGAGACATGACAATATAAAATGGAGTCCAGACTTTAGCCAACATAACAGAAGAAACTCGATCTAGAAGGGGAATTCATGTCTTTAGTGAATGCTTAATCACATCGTTGTTTCAATTTTCAACAGACGACCCTTTCAGCATTTACTGAAGACATCCGGTTTATTAGAATAATCATCGTATATGTCAATTTTCATCATTTCTCCTATTTCTTCAGTCAAATGTTTCTGGTAAGTGACATTGGCAATAGCTTTCTTATCAGGAATACAGAGTGACATGCATAGGGAACAGAGTAAAGGACCACATTGGATACAAATGCAACAGGAAAACAAAATCGCTACAATAATACAGAGACCAGTTAAAACCTTCCATCCCCATGTGGTGATCAATGCCCAAAACCATCCAGAAAAGGTCCAAGTGCCATTTTCTGTATGGATTTCAGCTGCAATTTTATGTAATTTATTAATAGCATTATAGACTGATGGCGTGTGGTCAGGAATAAACACACAACAACTACTTCCGATAATTTTACATGCTCCACCTCGGTCAGCTAACATAACATCTAACACCATACGATTCTGCAATGCAACAATTCTAGTAATTTGCAATTCTTCCGTAAGGTTCCCAAGAGCAGCAGCGGTTTGATTTGTCACAGCCTCTACAACTCTTGTTAACCTGCGAACTTTCCTACTATTTAGGGCAGCTCCAACAAAGAAGAACAATCCTAAATTAAAATCAATATACTGCTGCAGGCTAGTATCGGTCTGGTCCACGTCATCAATCGATAGAGTACGTTTATACCTATTTACAGTCACATTATTCAACAACTTCAAATCTTTATGATAAGATGCAGGTGCCAAGAATACAGGAGGTAATAGGAATGCTACATAACATACTCCAGACCAACCGGCTGGCAAACGATAATAACCTTTATTTCCACATACGAAGTATGTATTATGGGATGCTAAGAAGGTACTGTTATTCAACCCGTCGATGTTTAAGGTAGTGATGCAATCACTAACACCAACAGGAATATAACCCACACTCTGGACACACAGGTCCGCTTGAGCTTGTGCCACTTGAATCACGAATCGGTCTTTCCCCACAGTGTCTCTAGTGTTCGTGAAAATATAGGGAATCGATTCATTGTCTGGTCGATACTCTTCCCATTCCCAAATTGTCCCATTCGCTTGTGGATAACCATCTTTATCTTGATGACATTCCCTATTAAGTCTGAAGAGTAACCGTCCCACTGTAGGCTTCCGTGTGGCAAAAAGCAAAGTGTACCATGCTCTACAAGAGCCATTATGAGAAAAAGGAAGAGGTATGAACGGAGTTCCTCCTTTCTTCTGGTGAGCCGGCATCATGCCACATATCCAACAGTTCGTAGCATTAGTGGCAACATGGGTATGATGCAATATCTGGATGAAAGTGTTATTCAAATAAGACTGGCGATGCTTCAACTCTTGATACGGAAGGGTATAAAAGTAGTGCTCCGCAGGCACTGGAGTAGTCAAAACAAGCAACTCTCGAGCAGGAGTCACATCCTCCACAAACCATGTGGTTATCCCAACAATAGCTACTGTAAGAATAAAACCTGTTGCACAAAAGATTTTCTTTTTCTCCATTTTAGAATAAAAAAAAAAGTCAATATCTTCCTGAAACTAAAAGGTTGTCAGAACTCTTCCCCTTAGGCAGCGGTTGATTTCTTCACCAGCGGGCCAAGACGGGTGTCGCTACACTAATGCAGGGCTGATCCCCCCCCCTTGCCACATCGGCTCTCCGTTTCACTAACCTAAGGGCCGTTCCGACAACTTGTCCTGATACTGAAGAATTCACTTCCTTGGTCTGAGATGATATTGTCTTCCTCCAGGAATCACGTGGTCCGGAAAGAGCTCCTCAGTGTCGTTCGGTTCCACGGCACGGCCTTTCTCTGCAGTCAGAATTTCTCGATGGTCGGTCAATACAGCAGGCTCCACCAACCCAGACGGCACTTTGCGACAGTGCAGGGAATGGATCCAATTCTTTCGGTTGGAAACCCGCACAGCCGTCCTCGTTGCAAGTAGGACTTGCTCAGGACCAACCCATCTCGGCTCCAAGCTGTTCGTTCTTTCGAAAATCTTCAGCATAACATAGTCTCCAGGTCGGAGACTGTGACCTTCGCCTGTGGACCGATCAGGGAGCGCCTCTCGGACCTGTTGATGAATAGAAACCAAGTTATCCATTAACTGTGCCAGATAATCATTCATCATTACACAAGGTACATCATACACAGCCTTAGGCCGTGGTGGACCCCAAATATTCATTGGGCGTCCAAAAACAATCTCGTACGGCGTAAGACCAGTTCGAGAATGCGGTATTGATCTAATTGACAATAATGCCAGTGGTAAAGCATCTGGCCAAGTCAAAGAAGTCGAAGCTTGGATCATAGCGATCTTGAGCTTCAGTGTACCATTATACTTCTCGACCAGTCCTGCAGACTGAGGGTGAAACACTGCGTGAAACTTCTGGGTGATGCCCAGACCCTTCAGGACATACTTTATAACATCCGCTATAAAGTGGGGTCCGTTATCACTCCACAGCAGTCTACAAACACCATATCGAGGGAAGAACTCCTTCAATAGCATCTTGGCTGTAGTCATTGCAGTATTATCTTTCGTAGGGTATGCCTCAACCCATTTACTAAAGGCACAAACCACTACTAGAACATACTTCAAATTGTTACAGCGCTCAAGCTGGATGTAATCCATCTGCAAAACCTCAAAGGGTGCAGTAGGTGTCACAAATCCTCCTGCTGGAGTTCGAGTACCCTTTCCTGGGTTGTACCTCAGGCAAATCATACAGGTCTGCACTACCCTCTTTGCCGTGCTAGCAATCTCTGGATGCTCCCAGACTTGAGTAAGCAATTTTATAATTGCGGAAGCTCCAACATGTGCTAGCCCATGTGCCATCTGAACCATAGGTTGTACAAAAGCTGTGGGTAACTTCCACCTATCCATCTGCTTATTTCTCCAACAACCCTCATCATCCAATTCTCCATCATTGGACCATTGCTAAAACACTAAAACACTCTAACACACTAAAACAGTCTAAAACACTAACACTAAAACAATAAAACAATAAAACACTAAAACACTAAAACAATAAAACACTAAAACACAAAAACACTAAAACACTAACACTAAAACACTCTAACACACTAAAACACTAAAACACTCTAACACACTAAAACACTCTAAAACACTAAAACACTAACACACTAAAACATTAAAACATTAAAACACTAAAACACTCTTACACACTAAAACAATAAAACAATAAAACAATACAACAATAAAACACTAAAACAATTAACCACTAAAACAATAAACCACTAAAACAATAAAACACTAAAACAATAAAACACTAAAACAATAAAACACTAAAGCAATAAAACACTAAAGCAATAAAACACTAAAGCAATAAAACACTAAAACACTCTAACACACTAAAACACTAAAACACTAACACAAAAACAATAAAACAATAAAACACTAAAACACTAAAACAATAAAACACTAAAACAAAACATAAAAAAACTAAAACACTAACACTAAAACACTAACACACTAAAACACTCTAAAACACTAAAACACTAACACTAAAACACTCTAACACACTAAAACACTCTAAAACACTAAAACACTCTAACACACAAAAACACTCTTACACACTAAAACACTCTAACACACTAAAACACTAAAACACTAACACACTAAAACAATAAAACACTAAAACAATAAAACACTCTAACACTCTAACACACTAAAACACTCTAACACACTAAAACACTAAAACATTAAAACACTAAAACACTCTAACACACTAAAACACTACAACACTAAAACACTACAACACTAACACCAAAACACTCTAACACACTAAAACACTAAAACACTAACACAAAAACAATAAAACAATAAAACAATAAAACACTAAAACACTAAAACACTAAAACAATAAAACACTAAAACAAAACACAAAAACACTAAAACACTAACACTAAAACACTAACACACTAAAACACTCTAAAACACTAAAACACTAACACTAAAACACTCTAACACACTAAAACACTCTAAAACACTAAAACACTCTAACACACAAAAACACTCTTACACACTAAAACACTCTAACACACTAAAACAGTCTAAAACACTAAAACACTCTAACACACTAAAACACTCTAACACACTAAAACACAAAAACACTAACACTAAAACAATAAAACAATAAAACACTAAAACACTAAAACAATAAAACACTAAATCACTAAAACACTAAAACACTAACACTAAAACACTCTAACACACTAAAACACTCTAAAACACTCTAAAACACTCTAAAACAATAAAACACTAAAACAATAAAACAATAAAACACTAAAACAATAAAACACTCTAACACTCTAACACACTAAAACACTCTAACACACTAAAACACTCTAACACACTAAAACACTAAAACACTCTAACACACTAAAACACTAAAACATTAAAACACTAAAACACTCTAACACACTAAAACACTACAACACTAAAACACTACAACACTAACACTAAAACACTCTAACACACAAAAACAATAAAACAATAAAACAATAAAACACTAAAACACTAAAACACTAAAACACTAAAACAATAAAACACTAAAACAAAACACAAAAACACTAAAACACTAACACTAAAACACTAACACACTAAAACACTCTAAAACACTAAAACACTAACACTAAAACACTCTAACACACTAAAACACTCTAAAACACTAAAACACTCTAACACACAAAAACACTCTTACACACTAAAACACTCTAACACACTAAAACACTAAAACACTAACACACTAAAACAATAAAACACTAAAACAATAAAACACTCTAACACTCTAACACACTAAAACACTCTAACACACTAAAACACTAAAACATTAAAACACTAAAACACTCTAACACACTAAAACACTACAACACTAAAACACTACAACACTAACACTAAAACACTCTAACACACTAAAACACTAAAACACTACAACACAAAAACACTAAAACACTCTAACACACTAAAACAGTCTAAAACACTAAAACACTCTAACACACTAAAACACTCTAACACACTAAAACACAAAAACACTAACACTAAAACAATAAAACAATAAAACACTAAAACACTAAAACAATAAAACACTAAATCACTAAAACACTAAAACACTAACACTAAAACACTCTAACACACTAAAACACTCTAAAACACTCTAAAACACTCTAAAACAATAAAACACTAAAACAATAAAACAATAAAACACTAAAACAATAAAACACTCTAACACTCTAACACACTAAAACACTCTAACACACTAAAACACTCTAACACACTAAAACACTAAAACACTCTAACACACTAAAACACTAAAACACAAAAACACTAAAACACTAAAACACTAACACTAAAAGACTCTAACACACAAAAACACTAAAACACTAACACACTAAAACATTAAAACACTAAAACACTCTTACACACTAAAACACTAAAACAATAAAATAATAAAACAATAAAACAATAAAACAATTAACCACTAAAACAATAAACACTAAAACAATAAACCACTAAAACAATAAAACACTAAAACAATAAAACACTAAAACAATAAAACACCAAAACAATAAAACAATAAAACAATAAACCACTAAAACAATAAAACAATAAAACACTAACACACTAAGACATTAAAACACTAAAACACTCTAACACACTAAAACACTCTAAAACACTCTAACACACTAAAACACTCTTAAACACTAAAACACAAAAACACTAACAATAAAACTATAAAACAATAAAACAATAAAACACTAAAACAATAAAACACTCTAACACTCTAACACACTAAAACACTCTAACACACTAAAACACTAAAACACTCTAACACACTAAAACACTAAAACACAAAAACACTAAAACACTAACACTAAAACACTCTAACACACTAAAACACTCTAAAACACTAAAACACTCTAACACACTAAAACACTCTTACACACTAAAACACTCTTACACACTAAAACACTCTAACACACTAAAACACTAAAAGACTAAAACACTAACACACTAAAACATTAAAACATTAAAACACTAAAACACTCTAACACACTAAAACACTCTTAAACACAAAAACACTAACAATAAAACTATAAAACAATAAAACACTAAAACAATAAAACACTAAAACACTCAAACACTCAAACACTCAAACACTAACACACACTAAAACACTCTAAAACACAAAAACACTCTAACCACTAAAACACTCTTACACACTAAAACACTAAAACAATAAAACAATAAAACACTAAAACAATTAACCACTAAAACAATAAACACTAAAACAATAAAACACTAAAGCAATAAAACAATAAAACACTAAAACAATAAAACACTAAAACACTCTAACACACTAAAACACTAAAACATTAAAACACTAAAACACTCTAACACACTAAAACACTACAACACTAAAACACTACAACACTAACACTAAAACACTCTAACACACTAAAACACTCTAAAACACTAAAAGACTACAACACTACAACACTCTAACACTCTAAAACACTAAAACACAAACACTAACACACTCTAACACTAAAACACTAAAACACTCTAACACTAAAACACTTAGGGCCTCATGTAGGTAGCGAAATACCGGTCGGTAACGGCCGAAATTCGGTAAATATGCCGTTACCGACCGGTATACAGACAAGTGAGATGTAGGAGTCCAAAAACCACTGTTCGGTAAATATGAGGCGGTAAAAACCGAATCATAGTTACCGAATACATAATTAACGAATCGGTAAATATGAAGTGGTAAATATGAAGTGGTAAAAAATCAAAATGACATGTAGGAGCACTCGGTAATTAAGAAATCCCAGAAAATCGGTAAATAAGAGTCGGTAATTAACACGGAGTGAAAGCAGGTGGTAACCAACAACAGTGCAGCTGAGCAATCCCAAAATGCAACAGCGTGGACACCCTGGCTGCTATTGACGTCATTGCAAGGCGCCTACGTCTACAGGCAGCAGGACTGAGGGTTTGTCGACGGAAGGAACGCATCCACAGACAGCGCATCACACTATTCCAGCTGACTGATGCAGAGATACATGAGAGGCACAGGCTACACCCCGAAACCATCATGGACTCAATCAGGGACCCGCACCCACTCCTGGACCAGCCAATTAGAAGGGCGCACGCCATACCCCCACATGTGCAGGTGCTCTGCAGCCCACCTCTGCTGGCATCCGGCATATCTCAGGTGGTGACAGCTGCGGTGGGTGGTGTATCCAAGAGTTGCCTGTCCCGTTCCTTCAGGAATTTCCACCACCATTATACTGCAGCATTGATGGGACACACATCCCACTCTGTCCACCAGCTGACACAGAGCACATCTACAGGATCAGGAAGTCCACCCACTCCATCAATGTGCATACCGAATGGAATGATGTTGTGAATGGTCCCGTGGGTGGCAGAACCAAAAGGTGCGCGTATGCTAATCACAACGAGGTCTGCAAGTTGTCGCACAGTGAGGCGGCTTCCAGACTGAGAGCTATTGCCCAAGCAAACATGGTGAAGGCCTAAGCCGTTATAGATATTAGCTCTAGCACTCTCACTTCTAGGATTCATACATGAGACAATAGGCACATGCAAGTACACGGCGCATGCAATGTACAAGCCCCGATTTTGGCGTGCGTCCTACGAGGTATCCCAGTGCCTGTGATTACACCTTCTTCCACTGTGCTTGCAAACGGTATTCATTTAATCATGATTAATGAAGTTTGCTGCGGGATGTGAGTGGTAATCCCGTACATAACTGGCTCGCATGCAGTTGTCTGCTGCTATACTGTTCTTTTTCCACCCCCGCATGGGCGCCGGGATGTTTCCTTCTGGCCTTCGATTCCAACCTTGAAGGCAGAGTCCAACAAGTTGAGCAGAATAGAGCGCTATTGTCCCACAAAGAGGTGCCTTTGACTTCCTCTCGTGAAATATTTGTCCTTCACGTTGCTACTTCGCGCACTGAGGAACAGGCGCCTCTGAATACTGACCTCCCCCTGCATTTCGGCTCTTTGATCCAAAGTATTATCAATGCCTCGTCCACGACCGGCCTGGCTCAATTTTTTTGAACATGTGGGGCTCGGGTCTCGTGACCTCTTTCCAAACTATTTGTGGTGTAATTCCGGCATTTGTTCATTCACTGTGCTCGAGCATCTTTGGAGGTGTTCCGCTGCTTCTGGCGCTGGTGGCAGGTGTGCTGCTTTTACTTTTCATACTACGGAATGGCTGCTCCTTCTGTGCCACACGAGCACCTGTCCCGTCTGCATCTTCTTCGTGATAGGATGCTTGACTACTATGGTACTTTGCCATTGGCGACTTTAAGCCTGGCATATGGATTATCCTTCAGGTATTCCTACTTCACCTGCGTGCAACCTGTATTTCACTGCCTGGATTGTCCCTTTGAATGGCCTCTGGATTTGTGCTTGACCAACATGGTGTCTCCGGTGCCGGATTTCGATCGACTGATGCGGCCCTTAGTGGCTCATGAGTTGTCCTGTTCTGGTGTCCGGATCATGGCGTGTGGAGCGGCGCATGGTATCCTGGGTAATTGGGACATCTCAGCGGCAGCCTACGACTTCTTGTCCATGAGCTATTTGGAGGAACATTCCGGGTGCCCTCTGATTGTGCTGGAGGCTCCGTTGGTTGGAGAACACGTATGTTCCTTTTCTTTACTCAATTGGATGGCTGAGACTTTTAGTGGCCCTGACAACGATTGCTTGTTGGAAGCCGTGGCCACATATGCTGCCTATACATTCATGGATTAACTGGATTGTCGTCCATTGCGCCTGTGCTACTGGACAGCACCCTGGCGCAACATTTATTTCCTTTATTTCTCGTTTTTCTCTTCCTGATGGTCTGCTTGAGTATTTTACTATACTTGCATTGTGTTTTTTGGAATTGTATGCTGCACTGATTTGGACTGTAGGACTTTGGCGCTGCATTGGTTACGCCCTGTTCTGCTCTGACGAAACTGAACTCTGCGCTCTCTCTTTTCTTGCCTATTACATATTGCTTCGCTGAAGGGGGCGTGTAGTGAGTTCTCCCTGAATACGTACATGCATTGTTCAGTTGGCATTACCACGTTGAATGTTATGTAGCCATATTTGTGTCTTTGCACACGACACTGCGTTTACATGTTCTTTCTTGAATAAACTGCTGACTCGAGACTTCCTTCAGACGAGTGCATTCTGTTGTTCCCATCCCAAGCTCTGCGCAGCGACCTTGGTCTGTACATGCTGTGACACACAGTCTGGAATGTTACACTATGCATGTTTTCCACTATCGGTTGTTCGACCCACGATTTAGCCATGGCACACGCGCAGCTGCACATACCTGACAGTTGGTGCTTTTCATAGCTCAGACATCATGTTAATTCTTCAGACCGAAGACGAGCCTTCCTGCGAGGAGACTCCTGATGCTCCTGTGATGTGATTTCACTGAGCTGATCTTTGTGGTATGGGGTCCCCTATTCAAGCCTGAGAGACCTTCTGTAATGACATGATTGTGATATTGGCTACTTAGTTAAGGGAAGGTGGTAGTATCCTCGGTATTTTCCGATTCGCTAAATTCCACCTCGGTATTTACCGATTCGGTGGATACCACCTCGGTATTCACCGAATCGGTGGATACCACCTCGGTATTTACCGAATCGGTGTATTCCGATTCGTATTTACCGACTGTTACCGAATCGGTAACTGTTACCGAATTTTTACCTACATATAACTTACCGGTTGTAATTTACCGATTCGGTACGGCTCGGTATTTATGAACCGGTAAAATTTATTTACCTACATGAGGCCCTAAAACACTAAAACACTCTAACACTCTAACACTCTAACACTCTAAAACACTAAAACACTAAAACACTCTAAGACTAAAACACTCTAACACTAAAACACTCTAACACTAAAACACTAACACTAAAACACTCTAACAGTAAAACACTCTAACACTAAAACACTCTAACACTAAAACACTCTAACACTAAAACACTAAAACACTCTAACACTCTAACACTCTAACACTAAAACACTCTAACACTAAAACACTCTAACACTAAAACACTAAAACACTCTAACACACTGGATTGGGATGGTGTGTGGTGATGCCATCAGAGGTTGTATGTGATTATAGCAGCACCAGGGTCTATATAGAGATGGTGGCTTCAGCCGTGATGAAAGTTCCCACAAAGTTAGAATGTTAAGATAGTTTTATTCAAGTAAACCATAGAAATAGCAAATGATTATAGGAGTTCTTACAGAGATAATGATTGAATGTAATCATATCCAAGTCCCTATAGCGTTAGTGTTTGATTATTGGGATGTTCAAGTCCCCAGGATTAGTGCATAGTGTTCTAGTCCCCACTGAAATAGTGTGTAAAGACAAAGCTTAAATCCCCATCCAGATAATGTGAAGCTAATAATGTTCAAGTCCAAACAGAGCTTGTGTGTAATTACAGTAATGTTATGGTCCCAACAAAGATGGTATGTTATTATAGTGATGCTCAAGTCCCCACATAGATAGTGTGTGATCATAGTGATGTTCAAGTCCCCACAAAGACAGTGTGTTATTATAGTGTTTTTCAAGTCCCCACAAAGATAGTGTGTTATTATACAGATGTTCAAGTCCCCACATAGATAGTGTGTTCTTATAGTGATGCTCAAGTCCCCACAAAGATAGTGTGTTATTATAGTGTTTTTCAAGTCCCCACAAAGATAGTGTGTTATTATACAGATGTTCAAGTCCACACAAAGATAGTGTGTTATTATAGTGTTGTTCAAGTCCCCACAAAGATAGTATGTTATAATACAGATGTTCAAGTCCCCACAAAGATAGTGTGTTCTTATAGTGTTTTTTCAAGTCACCACAAATATAGTTTGTTATTACAGTGTTTTTTCAAGTCCACACAAAGATAGTGTGTTATTATAGTGATGTTCAAGTCCCCACAGAGATAGTGTGTGAAGATGATTGTGTTCAAGTCTCTATTGAAATAGTGTGTACTTTCAGAGCTTAAATCCCATTATAAAGAGTGTGAAGCTAAGGATGGCCACGTCCACGCAGAGGTTTTGTGTAATTATAGGAAAGCTCAAGTCTCCACAGAGATGGTATGTTATTCTAGTGATGTTCAAATCCTAACAGAGTTAGTGTGTTATTATGGAGATTTTCAAGTCCCTCAAAGATAGTGTGGCATTTTAGTGATGCTCATGTCCCTGTGGAGATAATGTGGTATCATAGTGATGTTCAAGTCCCCACAGAGACAGCATGGGAAGATAATTGTATTACAGTCTTCACTGAAATATTGTGTAAAGACAAAGCTTAAATACCCATACTGTAAGTGTGAAGTTAAGGATGTTCAAGTCCAAACAAGGGTTGTGTGTAATTACAGGAATGCTCAAGTGCCCACAGAAATAGTGTGTTACTGTAGTGATTTTCAAGTTCCCACAAACACAGTGTGTTTTATAGTGATGTTCATGTCCCCACAGAGATAGTGTGTGAAGATGATTGTGTTTAAGTACCCACTGAAATAGTGTGTATTGTCAAATCTTAAATCTCATTACAAAGAGTAGGAAACTAATGATGTGCAAGTCTGCACACAGGCTGTATGTAATTATAGAAATGTTCAAGTTTCCTCAGAGATGGTATGTTATTATAGTGATGTGTATGTCCCACAGAGATAGTGTGCTCTTATAGTAATGTTCATATGCCCACAAAGATAGTGTTATTATAATGATGTTCAAGTCCCCACAGAGATAGTGTGGGAAGGTGATTATATTCAAGTCTTCACTGAAATAGTGTGTAATGACAAAGATTAAATTCCCAGGGAGTGTTAAGTTAATGATGATCAAGTCCAGACAGAGGTTTTTTGTAATTATAGGAAGGCTCAAGCACCCACAGAGAGGGTATGATATTATAGTGATTTGCAAGTCCCCACAAAGATGTGTTATTATAATGATGTTCAAGTCTCCACAGAGATATAGTGTGAAGATGATTGTGTTCAAGTCCCCACTAAAAATAGTGTGTAAAAACAATGCTTAAATCCTCACACAGAGCGTTTGAAGATAATGATGCTCAGGTCCAAACAGATTTGTGTGTAATGATAAGAGTGTTCACATTCCCTCAGAGACAGTGTTTGAAGGAAATCATGATCAAGTACCCACACAGATAGTGTGTTGATATAGTGAAGTTAAAGGCCCCTTAAAGAGTGCATGTGATTACACCAATGTTCATGCTAGGAGGCATGGCCTGCGTGGCAAACACGACAGACACCTGAAGCAAGCCTCACAGCTCAAAGCTTTTTTAATCAGGCTATTATCTATCCATGCAAGGGAGATTTCATCCCCAGGTCTGTGGTCCAGTGCTGGAGGGTCTGGGGGTGGAACACTGCCTGGTTCTTTGTCCATCTTTGCTGTGGGCAAAGCGGGGAAACCTCGACCTGGCAAGGCCCCTATCAGCTGGGTAAAGTGACCCGCGGAATGCTTCCGGGAGGAAATCAATTGGTCCCAGGAGGCCCTGGTGCTCTGTGGTCCCCTACTGCTGATCACTGTCGAGAGTCAGAGTACCCATACAGCAAGTCAGCAGAGCCGCAGTCCAGAGAGACTAGCCACGACCTAGGGCTGCAAGCCCTCTCAGTGGGATTCTGTGGCAACCAAAGTGAAACTCCTGCTGAAAAATCACAGGTGCCTTGCGGAGTGCGTCACCAACTCTGAGAGAACATTGGCTGAGCTACAGCCACCTATGTTTGACCTTCATACTTGGGTACAGGGCTTACAGGACATGGTTCGTACTCTGGAACAAAGAGCAGAGGATTCGGAGGACCGCTCATGTCTCAACAATGTTTCCATAGCAGCAATATTATTGACTACCTGGTAAAAAGACCTGGTCCCCCACCACAGCTTCACATCCATGGAGCATGGAGGGTCTCAGCGGGAGGCCCTCCATGTTTCATAGTGGCCCAAATACTCAATTATAATGACTGGGATGCAATACTAGATAGGACACTGAGTACTGATCCCATACTTGTGGACAATCACTGCATGTTGCATTCTATACACTGACAGTCCCGAGACAGATGGCCTCTTTTTGGGGAGTCAAGC
Organism: Triturus cristatus; assembly: GCF_964204655.1. Classification (NCBI taxonomy): domain Eukaryota; kingdom Metazoa; phylum Chordata; class Amphibia; order Caudata; family Salamandridae; genus Triturus; species Triturus cristatus. Next base: position 501,783,568 of record NC_140592.1, on the reverse strand, counting down.
GTAAATTGCATGCCTTGGGGGTCAAGTAGGTCCATAGCGTCAGGCAGTTAACCCAGGTGCCAGCAGCTACATTCCACAAATGCTCTGGTGACCATGGAGTTCCTCCTCTGAGGCCTTGGAAAATGGAGATACTTACTCTGGAGTGCTACAGGAGATGGGGGTCACCTCTCAGGGTTACCACCCAAACAGCAGATGACCTCCTCTAACTGACAGGCCATAGCTGTACTTCCCTTGTGCTTATCCTTCACCAACCCTGGGTCCCACAGGGTGTCTCAGCCTCCTGCGTTTAGGACCACTACTTCAGAAGCTTGATATACCCTTCAGGTCACACTCACACCTTCACCATCAAAAGCATAGGCTACTCTCCCATCTATGATGCCTTTTCGCGTGATCCACGGCCCAATTAGGACTTACCTTAAATTGTTTTGTTCCTACTTGCTGAGAAGTGCAGCATGTGCATGCGCGGTGGGCGCGGGGGTGTGGAGACAGGTGAAGTGGCAATGTGAGCAGACAAAGTGGCCCACTGTGGACTGAGGTGCGGCTCGGCAGCAACATTTGTAGCGGCGTCCAGGGTTGAGCAGGTGGAGCTCGTCAGTGGTGTAGCTGCGGGAGGTATTTGGACCAGGGTTCCTGGCACTGGGTGCTGCCGTACAGATGAGTGACATAGAATGAAGTGATGTAACTCCTTGTCCTCATAAGGTGCTTTAATCAGGACTTTACAGTTAGGGTCTGTTTTGGGCCCCTCTGTGGAATGTTCTACTCATATTAGTTCCGCCAGGGGTATTAAACAGGGATGCATCTTGGCGCTCTTTACTTTCCTGCTCTATAAATGGATTCAACAAACATCTAGTGGATAAAGGCAAAGAACTCCTCGCATGGGATCTCAACCAGTACCAATTCTCTTATATGCGGATGATGCAGTGCTTCTTGCCCACAAAGTAAATGGCCTACATGTCTTCTAGATTTATGTTTTACTTATATGGAAGACCTGGATTTGCAGGAAAATTATTCTAAGTCTTATAGTCTGACTTGTGGCCACCCAAGCGCTATGTTATGGGGAGGACAAATTTAGAAAAGATATAGGGCCTTATTTACAAGAAAGTGATGCAGCGGGGAAACCGCAAGCCATTTGGCTGCACCATGCTGTGTCACTTTTAAAGCACTGGGATGCGTCATATTTACAACAACATGAGGCATCCCTGAGCTCTCCCTGTGCCGGTGCACAATTGGCAGCCATGCGCCAATACAGTCACCCTTGCGCCATGGCACAAGGGTGTCTGCATTTTAGGGGAGATTGTTTTTGTGCAGGATGGTATCCTTTCCTGCACAAAAACAATCACAGAGGTGTTTTCCTCTTTCTATGTGTGCAGCATTGAAAGAGGAAAACATGAGGGGAAATAAAAGTATTTCTCATTGTTGCACCTCCTTACACCTCCCCTGGAGAGGCGTAAGATTCTGACGCATTCCCAGGATTATGAAACATTGTAAATCTGGGAATGCCGCAGAAACCCTGAGTGTTGTGTGGGAACACACACAGGAACACCCATGGCACGCTCCTTTCACACAAAGTGCAGTGTGAAAAGGGGCCATATTTACAAGCCCACGAAAAGCTATGCAGGGTAAAATAACTAGATAATCTATCAGGCATATCACACAGCAAATAACCAAGCCACTTAATACTATACCAAATTATCGGAATTCATCTTACATATGCAACATGCTAAGGCAATCTCTAAAATTTAAGATCACCAACAACCTGTAAAGGTCATCATAAGTGAAATATATAATCAAAGTGCAACAAAACAAAGGAACAAAGTCTATAGTTAACAGTTATTCAGTCAGTAACAGCATGAAAATAATATACATAGTGTGTCATATTTAGGCAAACATATATGTTTACCACTCACTGTTAGTATCAAATATACACAACAAAAGTGTACTCCCACTCATCAAGTCAGAGGTGGCCCATCCTGCTTTCACTTATTCCTCTTTCTCTTACTGTCTAGGAGCAATACACACAGACCAATTGCCAACTACACCTAGTCATGTGATCCAGGATAAAGGCTGCAGACACCAAATGTTTGGAATAAGAAAACGTCAACATTCTAAGAGTGCCATCTTCAGAATTGTGAATTGAAATCCAACTTTACCATTAAAAAGGGCTTTAAAGTTCTATTCTCTAGACACCAAAGTCAATATCCCTATCTGCTCCCAATTGAAAGCTATCGCTTGTTCAAAGCATTAAGGTAACCCAATGTTATCCTACGAGAGGTAGGCCTAGCAGTAGTGAAAAGCGGATTTGATGAATTTCACTACCAGGACATGTAAAGCTTAAAAGTACATGTCCAACTTTTTAAATACTCTCCACCCTGCCCTGTGGGCTGTTTAGGGCCTACCCTTGGGGTGACATATGTTTTGAAAGGAGGTTTATTTTGCAAGGTTATAATAGAATAATTAAAACAGCACATACAGGCTGCATTATCAGACTTATGACCTGTTTAAAAGAGCTATCTATGTGGGTAGCTCAATTAGTGCTGCAGGCCCACTACAAGCATTTAATTTACAGGCCCTGGTATAGTATAGTTCCTATTTCTCTAATAGGCTCTGCGCATTGGAATAATATACCCTATAGATTTGGCATAGGACTGAGATCAGTATGCCCCTATCGAGTATATTAAACTTAATTCATTTGTACCAGCTAACTCAGGGGCCACTGGAAACTCCCTGTAAACAAGAAGGGAGTAGTTTCTGGCTACCGCATAAACATGACAACTTTGTTTCCCTTTAGAATCGGAACACTCTCAGAATCGTGGAAACAGCAGATAACAGTTTCGCTCAGCTAATCGTGCATGCTTAGTTTCTTCAGAGTTACACAGAAAGAATAGACGGGCGTTTCAATAAAATGATTTATTGAACAGTTGTTTCTCGTGTAAGAGATATGAGCTGTTATAATCACAAGACAGTATGCAAGATATATTATGTACAGCGTAAGCAGTAGAAAGAAATAATACTGCGCTAGCATTATCTTTTAGCTATGACACATATATTCATATACATAAATAACATAGGCTAAAAATGTGAGTACTCAGGAGATGCTTCTCTAACTAGTTCTACCCCAGTGTACCTAACCTAAGTGTAGTACTATGTAAGAAGTAGGTGCTGTATTCTATAGGATGTTATTCTATAGTTCAGTATAGAATGCCAAGAGTCCCTCTAGGTTCTAGTCAGCTCCATACCTTGAGAATGAGAGAGGTGGGAATCTCTTTCCGGGTCTCGAACTCTAACACCCCGCGAAGGGAGTCAGAACACTGGAAGCTGGATTTTCTGCGGGCAGGGATGACCGCATCTCTTGTCGGTGGGTCAGGCTGGGACAAGGGCTCCTCTAAAGTCGAGGTCTCCTCCGTACTTGCCCTCCTTGCCGTGGCAAGGGAAGGTAAATTTATATCTGGAAGGTGCTTAGGAATGTTTGCACTGACGTAAAGTCAGGCAGGGGAAGACGTCATGAATGAACCCTTAAGGAATAGCGGTTCATGCATAATAAATTAGTTCTTGGATAAATCAATAATCCTGGGCTAGGGAAACTCCCAACTGTATAAAAGTCTGGTTTCTAGGAACTCGTTGTGACGTTTGGGTGAACGGATGTAGGTGACCATGTCTGTATTTGGATAGCATGGCTAATGCCTAAATAAGGACTGGGATCTTATGCCTATATAAGGGCAATGCAAATTGTGCCTATCTAAGGACATGATTCAGGAAAACCTATATACGGACACCTAAAGCGGAATACAACACTTGGTACATGTAGTACCAGTTTAGTAGGGGCTTACTCGTGAATTAAATGTGCCAAGTGGGTGTAAGACAATTTTGCCATGTTTAAAAGAGGGAACACAAGGACTTTAGCACTGCTTAGCAGTCGTAAAGTGCGCAAAGTCCTAAGACCAACAAAAAGAAAGATCTGCAAAAAATGGAGGACAAAAGCAGAAGGTTTGGGGGAAGACCACCCTAAGGCTGACAGGTCTAACACAGCCGAAACTCTAATCCACTGTAAAAGTGTTGATTACTACCCTCTTGCCCCTAATTGATCTCAACTGGAGATGTTGCAAGTCCTTGATTAGTTCCTTGGTTGTTTAGACAAGGGTGGCTTCACTTTGTGGGCGGAACGGTGTTGCTCTACTTGCTGAGAGTGCAGTGGTAAACGCATAATAATAAAATGGTCATTACTATTTTATTATTCTGTTTGCTGCTGGCCATAGCGAGTGAATGGGGGGGAGGGGGCAGATTCCTGCAGATTGTAGGATGACATTGTTGTAGGTGCTCAATACTGCCTGCCGCCTGCCAATCTGACATGCGCACTTCAATGCCCGCAATCCCAGCAGTGTAAAACAGCTGAGGGATTGCAGGCACAGACCCCCAGCCTCAAAATGAGTGCTGGGTCAGCCTGCTCCAACCAATCCTGGAACTGCTCTGCTGCTCCAGGATTGGTTGGATTTGTGTTGCGCAAGGAGGGAAATCCTTCCCTTTCCTTCCTGCTCCTCGTCACCCCCAGGATCGGCGTGGATAGAGGAGCATCGGTTTGAAGTGCCCGGTAGCCGCCAGCCTTTATGGTGAGTGTTCCACCATTAATTAATGTTGCCAGTCGCCACTGCCTATAGAGATATAAGGCTGAAAGCTGAGTTTTTTTGTAAGGTCATGGAAATCCAAGGTGACTTTCAATATCCTTATCATGCACAGCAAGGGGTACTTTATTCTTTCCAATGGTCACACCATCACTATTTCCACAAACCACTTGATTCATTGGTGGTAGCTCATTCATATGAAAGAGAAAGAATGTTTGCAAACATGAAGAATAGTTGCAAAATTAAACATGAAGAAATTAATTGCATATTTGTTACAAGAAGATATTAGAATCAGTTTAATACGAATCAGTTTTTTTTTTAAAGGCGCAGTAGCTCAGAATATGTTGAAACATGCATTAAGATTCTGACTTAAACATGTTGCCGGTCTGCTTGCCCCTGTACAGCTAGAAAAAAAAGCAGAAGAAATAAAAGCAATATTTTTTGTTTACTACTTTAAACAGCCGCTTTAGTTATGTTCTGTGAGCTAACTTGACTCTCCTCTCGCCTGCTAACAAGCATTGTGATGCCAGACCTCAACTATAACGAGTTCGTACAGTTGAGCTCTGACATCATTTCTTTATAATAGATGTCTGGGTGCGTGACAAGTTGCCTATTATAAAGAAATTGGAGATGAGTTTATACAGATGAATTTATACACAGGAATTGCAGAATCCCATGTATTAAACATCTGTACCCCTTAATCTCCTCTCCCTCTAGAACTATTCTTTCTTTCTCTCTCTCCCTCTCTCTCTCTCTCTTTCTATCTCACACACTTACATAAATTAAGTGATTTATCTGATAATATCACAATAAAGATAACAGTCGTCTCAAAATGCCTTAATGAGCATGAATGCCATGTACTTTTCTTCTTGAAATAGCCTGTATTACGTATTCTATCCTAAATACGAATAAATTACTGAAAGAAAAAAAGATATCTATGTAATTCAAATATAGGACTATACACACTGGAGCAGATTCATGGTGGTCATTTTAGTTCAGAGCAGGTTTTGCCACACAGAGAAATATTTCCCCAATAGAGATTTTTTTTAAAGTGTTTCCAATACAGATTGAGTGTAAACTTCTGCACTGGTGAAAGGCCTACAAAAAAAAAGGTTGCATGACATGTACAGATGTATGCTTGAAACCTGCACCTTGGGCAGCTTGCCAAATGAACAATTGAATTTTCTGTGAATAAGAAAAAAAAACATATGTCCATATCTCGGAGTGCATATAAAGGTGTAGTTTTAAGATTTTGTTTGTAAAGGCCAATTATAGGTATACTCTTTACGTAGTTGATTTTTTCAAACGCCATACATTATTTCTAGATAAGCACATTGGGCACAAAATCTTAAATGGGTATGAAGCAGGACTTTGCACCTGTGATTTGTGTTAGGTACAACCTGACACAAATTGCAGGTTCAAGGTGTGTATATAATTGAAATTCCAGTTTTTGAACCTGGGAATTGATGAATTATATGCATGTTGTGTATAGTTTCCCACTCTGGGTGATGCACATGAGAAATAGATGCAAATTGTACACCAATAAGTACTATGCCGTAGGGAAGCACACATTTGTGGCTTCGCTATTTGGGCAGTTTGAACCTGCGAATTGTGAGATTAAATTAATCAGGGTTTGTGTGCATGAGATCAGCTCGAGGCACCATATTACTATATAAAAGCATATACTGTTGCCTTAGTCAATCCATCATTCCTTTGTTGTTGGTGCAACCACAGTTTTAATATTGGAACGGTGACCAATATTTCTTATTCATGTAGTGTGCAATAAAAAAAACTAGCCAATTACGTACAAGATGCCACCATAACTCTAGATATTTGTATAGACATCCTTGTCAGGACTTAAACCAGCAGTGACCCGTATGTTTCCGGGGAGAGACGCTCAGCCCTCTGAACTATCTTAGCAGCCTACCATTTAGGCAGTGCAAAACAATCACTTGCAACACATCTAAGCTACACAACTCACAGTGCTGTTTTTCAAAAGCACTCAGTCCCAAATACGTCTACATCTTTGCAAATTATTTTCCTAATCTATGCCTTGAGAGAAGTGTACCATTTGCAGAGCACACCTTTTTCATAAAGTAAACATCTACTCAACCCTTGCAAACACGTTTACCAGACCTGCAGCAAGATTCTTCAGAACATTTACAATGATCTCTATCACGAGTTGAAAGGTGCTACAGTGCACTTGTGCTGTCAGACCCACAGCCTTGTCCCTTCAAAGGGAGACAAAAGACAGTTCTATCCACTTCCCACAGAATGTGAGGCCTTGGGGCGTGTAACATTGATCTCAAAATCTGCATTATCACACATGAGAAGAGACAATTCGACGTTTCCTCCAACATCTGTCTCCTTCTCTTTACAATGCTAAATAACAGTAGGTGGCATAGTTTGAAAAATGTAAAATATAATACATTGAGGGTACGTGATATTGTCTTTTTATCTATCATAGTTACATTACGTCAAACAAACTGACGTATAATGTTTAAAAGCACTAAAACAGCAAAATTGGCTCATGCTACACCGTTTAAAAGCAAGTAATAATTTCAACAGCAAGAACATGCTCGTCATAATGCGGGCCCTACAAATCGGCTTTAAAGAAAATTAAGAAATTAAATCTTCATCCTTTCTCAGGCGACAGGTCAAAGAGCAGGTGGTTCGCAGTTCCTTCTAGGTAGAGCACTTTCCTGAGCAGCCGTCAAAGTGTTAATGTATGCAGATCGCAGCCTTTGTGTTTCGGCTGATCACAGAGGTGAGCATTTAAGTTAGGAATGAAAGGAACACCTCTCCCCCCCCCCCCCAACATCCAAACACAGGTTGATTGCAGCAATGAGAAAAACTCTTGAAAACATGGGGGCTTATTTACAAGCCCCCTGTGCCGCCGGTACTCACATTTTTCCAAATTAAAAGTGACGCATCGGTGTCGCAAGGGGTTTGTAATTAGTGCAGACACTGAATTTAACAACGAACCACGGAAGAACCCTTTTGAAAAAAAATGTATTTTGCAAGTGACAGTTTGCACAATTAATAGGCGTTTGACAAGGGCTGCCCGAAAAGAAGAAACTGCAATTTATTTCTTTGCAGTCTACCAATAACCATATGATTATGCACTGCAATGCCCAGATTGACAACGCACAAACTAAAGTCAATCGTTTTTGATAAATTGTTTTTTTCGTAATTTTTGTTAGTGAAGCAAACGAGAGGGAAGACTTTGGTGCACTACGTGCTGACAATTCAAGACTCTAGCTATTCATCCTTCAATGTAAGCATGCATTTATTTGCAACTTGTCCACTATCCCCTGCTCCCGGCAACTCTGGACCAACTCTCAGAAACAAAGTGACAAACTAATAAATCTGGTACCCTTGCGAACAGTCGTGCTATTCACTTTGTTTCAGTTCATGTATAACACAGATAGAAAGCAACTAAACCCAAAGCTTTGCAGTTCTAACCTTTCAGGGCTGAAACCTTTGCAGGTTTATATAGCACCAACTCTCCCGTGAGGTATTGGAGTGCTTTAAATGACCATCAGTTACGTTACACAAAGACACGTTCATTTTTGGTAGGCACTGGGAGGTTAGGTGATTTGCCCATAATTACAGGATATTGAGCGGACGCCGAGAATCGAACCTGGCTTCCCATTTCTGCAGCCGGCAGCTCTGGCAGTAATGCCACATCCTCTTCATCTCCTTTCAGTTAGTATAAATGACTGAGTACCTGAAAATAAAGCATTGCGCCTCTAATGTGCATTTCGCCCAAGACAGTAAGAAAGGCTCAGGTAAAGGAATATGGGGAGAGAATGAAGAGGGAGGAAAACAGCCTCATAAAGTAAGAGGAACATAGGGAGAAATGGAAAACATCAGAGAAAACACAGAGAGACTGGGAGAGAACCAAGGTGAGTCAGCTTTGGGGAGAGAAGGGTGAGGTAAAAGTCAGAGAGATAAATAAAAAGATAGGCATAAACAGGAGAGAGAGATTTAGACATAATGAAAGTCAGACAAAACCAGTGAGAGAGATAGACAGGGGAGAGAAAGTTGGAGATATAGGGGGAGACAGGGTAGGACGCAAGAATGACAGGAGAGACAGATAAATTAAATATAGTGAGAGACATCGAAAGATAGATATACAGCAATAGACAGGGAAAATGTAAGACAGAAACAGAGACAAGGAAAGAGGGAAAATAGGGATAGATTGGGAGATATGAGACATATGGGTGAGAGAGTCAAGGAAAGACAGAGTTAGAATTGGGGAGAGAGAAATAAAGTTAGACAGAGTCATAAGGAGGGAGAGACAGGAAGGGGGACAAAAACAGTGGGCAAAAGACAGAAATAGATGGAAAGACAGGAAGAAAGACAAAGAGAAAAACAGGGAGAAATATAACATAGAAATGGGGAGAGACACGAAAAGACAGGAAAAGTGGAAGACAAGCTGAGGGACAGGTTGAAGAGACATACTAGAAACACAGGAAGGAGTAAAGAAAGAAAGAAAGGAAAGATACTCTGAATTGAATTTAAATGCATTTCTATCTAGAGCAATCTGTCTCTCTATTTACCTCTATCCTGACCTGTGTCGACCCCTCTTCATGTAACATAGCCATCTGTGTAGGATAGTAGGATCTGCACTTATGTTGCCCCCACTTTTTTTCTGATGTATACACTGGTTTCTGGCTATAGTCTGACTGGGTCCCTGCTAATCAGGGCCCCAGTCTCACTGATCTCTCTAAACAACTTGGTGTGCATATTAGATGCACTAGTGATTGGATACTGTGGTACCTTATGAGCCCCTAGTATATGGTACCTTAGGTACCTAGGGCATTGGTACTTCACAGGCCTACCAGGGGCTGCGGCATGTATTATGCCACCCCTGGGAAGCATTCTCAATCTGACACCACAGGCCTGCTACTGCAGCCTGTGTGAGGTAGTGTTAGCACTCCTCACTGAGGTATAGGTTCCTATATCTCACCATACACACACATATAAACCTATCAGCCACCCCTATTGTAGGCCCTAACAATCCGGAGGGCAGGGTTCTTGGTTTACTATGTGAGGGGGTGCTTCTGCATGAACAGGACCTCTCTGCAGCTGGCAGAGTCTATTCTCTGTGGCTGTTTTTGGATGCGGTTAAACCATATACTCTTAAGTGCATTATAACCTCGCGGTAAATGCTAACTTTGGAATGACAGCATCAAAACATGTCGGGTTTGGTGTCAAACAACTTGGAATCATACCCCCACACCAGTAACTGATGTGAGAGTATGATCCCACCCTTCTACAGGGGATGACATGTACCCACTGTACTAAACGGTAGAAATCTCCTAGAGGCCTGGCATCACAAAATGGATGCCACCAGCACAGACACTGGGCTGCCCTCCTGCTGCTGACCGAAACTCGCAGTGGAGGAAGCCCAACAAAAGGTATCCTGTCACAGGGAGGTGTCACCACCTACCAGACAGGATTTAGTGTATTGGAGCTGGGTGGGTGCACTCTTAGAATTCCATAATTCATAGTCCGATGTTATTTAATCACATTGAACTGATGCTCATATATCAACACAAAATATAGTTTTGTACCAAACAAGTGCCCCACGTAAAAAGGGGGGAGAAAGAGGAAAGGTAGTGCGCATCAAGTGAGGGTTGAAGGAGGGAATAGAAGAAGTAGTGACAATAAATGCATCACACCATTATTTACTGTAAAAACGGCTTTCATCAGCCTCACTGTTAGCAAATAGCGAATACATAGCCATTGGTTGTACATGCACAGCAAAAAAATCACTGTTGACCAAACTGCCACACAAGGGAAACACTGTTGACGTTTCGACCCCAAATTAAAGTAGGCTGCTTGAGAGCACAGAAACAGGTCCGGTTCCAACCAGAGAGCCATGGAGAGATTCAAACCCGCCGCAGGGTCTACAGGTGGTAAAACAACCGGAGAACCCAATAGTGAACATCGGCTCTTACACTCTCAAAGAAGAAGATACTAAGGTGTTGAGCAAAGGTCTTTCCTTTGTGCCCACTGCCCATCCGAATCACTTCACCATAAAGACAGAGCTCAACCGTTTTTTGAGGAAGATTTGCTTACGCTATTTCTTCAGACAATCTCCTGCACCGGGGTGACTTCCCAGTTAGGATTGAGGATACCATCTACTTTTGTCCCACCGTCCTGATGAATACAGGCCCCAGCTAGGCCCGCAGGACACAAGGGTTCGCTCTCCTGCAAATGGAATCTACAAGGAAGTTGGCACGGAAACTGCAAAGTACAAAGACAAAGTTTATTAACCCTTAAGGGTGGTCCTACAATCCATACAACACTCTTCAGTATTGCATAGAGTAGCACAAAAAACTTGCGTACACGGTCCCCTTTTATACACAACAGAGGGGTTCATAAGTGGGTGGATACAACATGAGGCAACATTCGTTACCTTTTATGGTCATTTTCGATACAGAATCAATATATGGGCGGAGCTAACACACTCCTTGAGCCCGCGAAAACATGGTCAAGCAAGGACTAACTGATAACAGATGTGGTCAAGTCTGGGCATGCGCCAGACGGACAAAGGAGCTATTTATAGACTGTTACTAGGCAGATTACAAGAGCAACTAACACGAAGATAGGACTCTTCTCGTGCTGAGCACGTGGAGACATGACAATATAAAATGGAGTCCAGACTTTAGCCAACATAACAGAAGAAACTCGATCTAGAAGGGGAATTCATGTCTTTAGTGAATGCTTAATCACATCGTTGTTTCAATTTTCAACAGACGACCCTTTCAGCATTTACTGAAGACATCCGGTTTATTAGAATAATCATCGTATATGTCAATTTTCATCATTTCTCCTATTTCTTCAGTCAAATGTTTCTGGTAAGTGACATTGGCAATAGCTTTCTTATCAGGAATACAGAGTGACATGCATAGGGAACAGAGTAAAGGACCACATTGGATACAAATGCAACAGGAAAACAAAATCGCTACAATAATACAGAGACCATTTAAAACCTTCCATCCCCATGTGGTGATCAATGCCCAAAACCATCCAGAAAAGGTCCAAGTGCCATTTTCTGTATGGATTTCAGCTGCAATTTTATGTAATTTATTAATAGCATTATAGACTGATGGCGTGTGGTCAGGAATAAACACACAACAACTACTTCCGATAATTTTACATGCTCCACCTCGGTCAGCTAACATAACATCTAACACCATACGATTCTGCAATGCAACAATTCTAGTAATTTGCAATTCTTCCGTAAGGTTCCCAAGAGCAGCAGCGGTTTGATTTGTCACAGCCTCTACAACTCTTGTTAACCTGCGAACTTTCCTACTATTTAGGGCAGCTCCAACAAAGAAGAACAATCCTAAATTAAAATCAATATACTGCTGCAGGCTAGTATCGGTCTGGTCCACGTCATCAATCGATAGAGTACGTTTATACCTATTTACAGTCACATTATTCAACAACTTCAAATCTTTATGATAAGATGCAGGTGCCAAGAATACAGGAGGTAATAGGAATGCTACATAACATACTCCAGACCAACCGGCTGGCAAACGATAATAACCTTTATTTCCACATACGAAGTATGTATTATGGGATGCTAAGAAGGTACTGTTATTCAACCCGTCGATGTTTAAGGTAGTGATGCAATCACTAACACCAACAGGAATATAACCCACACTCTGGACACACAGGTCCGCTTGAGCTTGTGCCACTTGAATCACGAATCGGTCTTTCCCCACAGTGTCTCTAGTGTTCGTGAAAATATAGAGAATCGATTCATTGTCTGGTCGATACTCTTCCCATTCCCAAATTGTCCCATTCGCTTGTGGATAACCATCTTTATCTTGATGACATTCCCTATTAAGTCTGAAGAGTAACCGTCCCACTGTAGGCTTCCGTGTGGCAAAAAGCAAAGTGTGCCATGCTCTACAAGAGCCATTATGAGAAAAAGGAAGAGGTATGAACGGAGTTCCTCCTTTCTTCTGGTGAGCCGGCATCATGCCACATATCCAACAGTTCGTAGCATTAGTGGCAACATGGGTATGATGCAACATCTGGATGAAAGTGTTATTCAAATAAGACTGGCGATGCTTCAACTCTTGATACGGAAGGGTATAAAAGTAGTGCTCCGCAGGCACTGGAGTAGTCAAAACAAGCAACTCTCGAGCAGGAGTCACATCCTCCACAAACCATGTGGTTATCCCAACAATAGCTACTGTAAGAATAAAACCTGTTGCACAAAAGATTTTCTTTTTCTCCATTTTAGAATAAAAAAAAAAGTCAATATCTTCCTGAAACTAAAAGGTTGTCAGAACTCTTCCCCTTAGGCAGCGGTGATTTCTTCACCAGCGGGCCAAGACGGGTGTCGCTACACTAATGCAGGGCTGATCCCCCCTCCCTTGCCACATCGGCTCTCCGTTTCACTAACCTAAGGGCCGTTCCGACAACTTGTCCTGATACTGAAGAATTCACTTCCTTGGTCTGAGATGATATCGTCTTCCTCCAGGAATCACGTGGTCCGGAAAGAGCTCCTCAGTGTCGTTCGGTTCCACGGCACGGCCTTTCTCTGCAGTCAGAATTTCTCGATGGTCGGTCAATACAGCAGGCTCCACCAACCCAGACGGCACTTTGCGACAGTGCAGGGAATAGATCCAATTCTTTCGGTTGGAAACCCGCACAGCCGTCCTCGTTGCAAGTAGGACTTGCTCAGGACCAACCCATCTCGGCTCCAAGCTGTTCGTTCTTTCGAAAATCTTCAGCATAACATAGTCTCCAGGTCGGAGACTGTGACCTTCGCCTGTGGACCAATCAGGGAGCGCCTCTCGGACCTGTTGATGAATAGAAACCAAGTTATCCGTTAACTGTGCCAGATAATCATTCATCATTACACAAGGTACATCATACACAGCCTTAGGCCGTGGTGGACCCCAAATATTCATTGGGCGTCCAAAAACAATCTCGTACGGCGTAAGACCGGTTCGAGAATGCGGTATCGATCTAATTGACAATAATGCCAGTGGTAAAGCATCTGGCCAAGTCAAAGAAGTCGAAGCTTGGATCTTAGCGATCTTGAGCTTCAGTGTACCATTATACTTCTCGACCAGTCCTGCAGACTGAGGGTGAAACACTGCGTGAAACTTCTGGGTGATGCCCAGACCCTTCAGGACATACTTTATAACATCCGCTATAAAGTGGGGTCCGTTATCACTCCACAGCAGTCTACAAACGCCATATCGAGGGAAGAACTCCTTCAATAGCATCTTGGCTGTAGTCATTGCAGTATTATCTTTCGTAGGGTATGCCTCAACCCATTTACTAAAGGCACAAACCACTACTAGAACATACTTCAAATTGTTACAGCGCTCAAGCTGGATGTAATCCATCTGCAAAACCTCAAAGGGTGCAGTAGGTGTCACAAATCCTCCTGCTGGAGTTCGAGTACCCTTTCCTGGGTTGTACCTCAGGCAAATCATACAGGTCTGCACTACCCTCTTTGCCGTGCTAGCAATCTCTGGATGCTCCCAGACTTGAGTAAGCAATTTTATAATTGCGGAAGCTCCAACATGTGCTAGCCCATGTGCCATCTGAACCATAGGTTGTACAAAAGCTGTGGGTAACTTCCACCTATCCATCTGCTTATTTCTCCAACAACCCTCATCATCCAATTCTCCATCATTGGACCATTGCTCCCGTTCTTTGTCAGAAGCGGTCCTCTGTATTTCCAGCACTTCTCTTTTCGCATCGTGCCATCTTTCTACCTGCGACTTCACTACGTACATGGCAGTAGTACCAGGCTGCATTGCAGTCTCCCATGCCACCCGGTCTGCCAAAGCATTCCCTTCTCCAACTTTGTCAACCACTTTCTTATGGGCACTACATTTAATTATAGCAATCCTCTTCGGATATGTCAATGCAGTCAAAAGGTTGTGAACTAACTCTCCATGCATTATCTGTACTCCATGCGACGTTAGAAACCCTCTCTCCTTCCAGAGTAGGCCGAAATCGTGCGCTACTCCGAAGGCATAGCGGCTATCTGTATAAACATTCACACACAATCCTGTACTGAGCTCGCATGCTCGTGTTAATGCTATAAGTTCCGCTGCCTGAGCTGATTTCTGTGGTATGCGTGCTGTCTCCACTATTGTTTGCAGTGTGGTAATTGCATACGCTGCTGAAGTCGTACCATCTGGTAGCTTCAGGCATGATCCGTCCACCCACAATTCTCCATCTACATCTGGAAAGGGCGTATCCTGGAGATCAATACGACCCTTTGTCTGTTCCTCAGTCACAAGAATACAATCATGTGCTTTTCGTGCTTCAGACTGAGTTTCCGGGAACGGCAACAATGTGGCCGGATTTAACGTTACACACCTCTTTAACGTAATATGAGGAGCCAAAAGCGTCAACTCATATCCCGTTAAACGGGCACTGGTCAAATGCTGCGTTTTTGTCTGATTAAGCAGGGCATCAACAGCATGGGGGACTAATACCAACAGTTTGTGAGATAACACAATTCCCTCGCTTTGGCGTATTGACACAGCTGTCGCTGCAACCGAGCGAAAACAACCAGGTAATGCTCGGGCAACAGGATCAAGTACAGCCGAAAAATATGCACAAGGGCGCTGCTTGTCGCCGTGCATCTGCACTAAAACTGATAATGCACATCCATCTTTCTCATGCACATACAGCGAAAAGGGTTTTGTATAATCAGGAGTCCCTAACACTGGTGCTGAACAAAGGGTCTGTCGCAATTGCTGGAAGGCAATGTCACACTCGTGTGACCAGGGAAGAGGAATAGGTGTGTCTTTTGTCAATAGGGCTAATAAGGGCTTAGCTATGTGTGAAAACCCTAATATCCATTGCCTACAAAAAGAAACAAGACCCAAAAATGCGCGCATGTCCTTCTGCGTGGAAGGCACTGGCGTGTCCAAAATTGCTTGAATACGATCTGGTGTGAGTGCACGCCCCTCCTTAGACAAAAGGTGACCCAAATAAGTCACCTTTGGTCTACAGAATTGCAATTTCTTCCTAGACACTTTGTGATTGTGCGATGCCAAAAAGGAAAGCAAGGATAACGTACTTTCCTCACACAACTCAGGAGTGTCAGCCGCCAACAAGATGTCATCGACATATTGTATGAGGGCGACACCCTCGGGCAGAACAAAGGAGTCCAATTGCCTTTTCAGGGCTTGACTGTAAATGCTAGGGCTTTCTGTGTAGCCCTGAGGAACTCTACAAAATCGATAAGACCTATTATTCAGTGTGAAACCAAAAAAGTATCGGCTATCAGGATGAATAGGAATCGAAAAGAAGGCATTTTTCAAATCAATAACCGAAAACGTGGTCGCCGTTGGCGGGACCAAAGTGAGCAACGTCGTGATATCAGAAACCACTGGATACTGAGGTATCACGATCTTGTTCACCTCCCTCAAATCAATGATAAACCGATAAACTTTGGCATCCGTATCTTTCTTCAAGATGGGTAAAATCGGACTGTTACAGACGTTGTAGGGAACTTCCTCCACTACTCCCACCTTAATCAAATCCTGCACAATCTGTATAAGAGCCTCCTCCCCCTCCTGGGAAATACGATACTGCGGGAGGCGTGGTAACACCGCCCCCTCCTGGACACGAATATGGACAGGCGGAATCACCATCTGTCCCACATCGGTATCCGAAATGGCCCACAAAGTACGAGGGAGAGAAGCTAACACAGTATCCTCTGCAACCACACACATCCGTTCAGTCAGAGGGTGATTATCGTTTAATATCACACGTACTCCAGCGGGGGAGCAGCGGATCGTAGCTCTGAAGTGCTTGAGCATATCAAGACCCATAATGTTGTCAGGCGTGTTCGGGGCAAGCAAAAACGGACAGGGTGCAGAAAAGGGATCAACCTGGAATGTAAGGGGTCGAGAAAGAGGGCTTCGGGAGAGTGTACCATCAAACCCTACCGATGTAACCATTAAGCCAGATGGGGGAGCCCTCGGAACCAATTGTTTAGACAGCGCGCTACGAGTCGCCCCTGTATCCACTAGGAACTGATCAGTAGAACCCAAAACCTTCGCTGATACATAAGGACCCTTCTGATCAACCGGCACCTCAACTGATTCTAACCCCCATCCAACGCATTCCTATGCATGCTGTGAATCATGGTACCCAGAGCGGTCAGTCCCTGACACTTGATACTGGTGCTGTCAATCAAAGATATTAGGTCTATCTCGTTGCTGCCCGGTAGGTTCAAAACGAGCATGATCATTAGAATTCCCTCTAAAATTCGAGGAACCCCCTCTACCTCTCGGTCCACCCTGATTATGCCCCTGACGCGATGCATACAACGCCGGGCAATCTCTGGCCCAGTGTCCCGATTGTTTACAATACGCACATTGATTCCTATTTAAATCTGATCGACCCGAAGGAGGACCATAGAATCCTCCCCTACCTCTATTGACACCCCGACGGGGCGGACCATACACTTGCGCTAACATCACCTTCGTTTTTAAATCTTTCGACTTCTTCTCCTCCTGCCCCTTCGCTTCTTGTTCCTGATGCTCATAATACTGAGCTATAGTCAGGAGGGCTGTCGGAGACGCGGTGGACCAAGAACTTTCACTCGCTTTTAGACGAGCTGCTATTGCCGGTAATAAATTCGCCACATATTTATCAGCAAAAAGGTGCCGACCCGTATCATCCGTAAGTGACTGTCCACTAAAATCATGAAATGTCTCCTCAAAGCGCGTAAAGAAATCCGCAACTGATTCATGAACTTTCTGTTTACACGAAGCTAACATGTTCCAGTCAATCTTTTTAGGGGGAATGATTGTTTTTAACTTGGTCAAAATAGCAGCGGGGAGATCTAAGATAATCTGAGGCGGTTTCTGCGCGGGCTTTCTCTCCCTAGCCTCATCCTCAAGCTCAGACCACCGGGCCTTAAAAGCGGCTTGATCATCCACCTTCCGTACAGACCGCCACATATCCGGTGGTAAGATAAGCCCAAAGAACAGATCTATATCCGCTAAGGTCATAGTACAAGAATTCAAGGCCCCTTCGACTTCTTCGTAAAAGGCCGCTGGATTCTTGCGGGGATCAGGCAATGCATTCTTTAATGCCATAACATCAGCCCTATGCCAGGGAGTATAAACCCAATTGTACACAAAATATCCCTTAGCATCGGCAGAGGTAATATCCGCACTAGTTCCCGCTCCTTTAGGAGGAACATACAAAGGTGCCGCCTCTCGCATGGGTTTAGCATGCACTAGCTCGCTCTTATCTGACTGGGAGGAAGACGGCTGCTGGTCGTCCGCCTGCAAGGTCAAGCTCTCCTCCTCCTTGTTCCGGCGCGCTTTGTCCCGCAGTCGAAGCATCTCATCCCGTAGCGCAAATAGACGTCGGACCGCATCAGGCACCTGAGAGGGAGAGAAAGTACCATTACGTAGTGCTCTAGAATCCGACACTATCTCCTGTGGCTCAAAAACATCAGAATATTTGCGAAAGGCAGCAACTACTTCATCAGAAAAAAATGGCAGCAAAATACAACTTCTCCCTATCCTGCCATCCTTCCAGATCCGGTAACAGCTCTGCAAACGACAGCTTATTTGAAACTGCACGATAAGAAAGTTTCCGAAGCTCACCCAAGCGCTCAAGAGATAACATGGATCACGTGTCTATCTTATCTTTACCCGATCCAGAATCCTGAACTGTCGGAGCAGACGCACCTACATAAGGTGGCGGGGAACGATCTAATAGGAAAAAATCATCATCAAGATTAGTAAGGACAGGATAAAGAGGCTGCCGAACAGCATATTGACCCGACACTTGCAGCCTACGCTCTTTCTCTTGTCTCTCCGCCTGTTCTTTTTCCTCCCGACGCTTCGCTTCCTGCGCTCGCACATGATCATTCTTCCGTTGCTCTTTATCAAACAGCGCTTTCTCACGTTTTTCTCGCTCACGCACTTCCTTCCCCCATAACCGCACACACTCAAACATATCTTGTCGAGCACGCCGTTTACACATACACTGTTCCACATACTCAATCTTACGCATATCAAACGATCCATACAAAGGCCATCGTAACTCCGGATCCTTTTTGGTGTATTTCCTCCACACTGTGCTGTACAATATAGAGGAAAGACCATGCTTCACATACATATCCCTATTAGGAGTCCCCTCTGGGGGGGCTGGAGCAGAGTCCTCGAGGTTTAACCGGTTTCCAAAGCAGCAGCACCACTTACGGAGTGCGCTAAAAGCAGGCATGCTCAAAAATAATGCAAAATATGCAGTATTATCAAAAATGGCACTTAAACTTTGCGCCGTTCAAATTTACACAGCTCCGGAGAAATATCTCCACATTACCTGCCTATATGTGTTGCAACGCATATATCCTCACAGTAATCAATACAAGATATGACCGGTCATCACAAATCAAACTCAAATAGCCAACCCAGGCTTCAAAAACTCGGAGCAAGTACCGTACAACGGTTCTTACCAATCAAGAGTGTCCAGATTCCAACTGCCAAGCTCCAAAATTCGCCCAAACGGCTGTCACGGCAGGACCGACAGAAGAGGTCTCAGTCGAGGACCGGCGCCACCCAGATGGTCAGTTCAGAAGGGAAGGAAGAAAACCTCGGGATGCCAGGACTAAAATGCCTCTGGCAGTGATCACATCCCCGGCAAATTCCTCACCTTTGTCACGACCAGTCCTTCGAGCATCCGAGTCGCCGATGAGCCCCACGTGACGGGCGCCAATTGATGAATACTGGCCCCAGCTAGGCCCGCAGGACACAAGGGTTCGCTCTCCTGCAAATGGAATCTACAAGGAAGTTGGCACGGAAACTGCAAAGTACAAAGACAAAGTTTATTAACCCTTAAGGGTGGTCCTACAATCCATACAACACTCTTCAGTATTGCATAGAGTAGCACAAAAAACTTGCGTACACGGTCCCCTTTTATACACAACAGAGGGGTTCATAAGTGGGTGGATACAACATGAGGCAACATTCGTTACCTTTTATGGTCATTTTCGATACAGAATCAATATATGGGCGGAGCTAACACACTCCTTGAGCCCGCGAAAACATGGTCAAGCAAGGACTAACTGATAACAGATGTGGTCAAGTCTGGGCATGCGCCAGACTGACAAAGGAGCTATTTATAGACTGTTACTAGGCAGATTACAAGAGCAACTAACACGAAGATAGGACTCTTCTCGTGCTGAGCACGTGGAAACATGACAATATAAAATGGAGTCCAGACTTTAGCCATCATAACAGAAGAAACTCGATCTAGAAGGGGAATTCATGTCTTTAGTGAATGCTTAATCACATCGTTGTTTCAATTTTCAACAGTCCCATGCCATGACCAGTAAAATTCTAGCTAATGAGAGCGTTGTGTTGGGAGATGTTTCCAAGGTTCTTAAAGACAAAAAAAAAAAGTTAACTACAACGTCACCAAAAAGGAAAGAGAAGCCGTAGTGTCCTTGAAGAAGAATAAGGAAATCATGATTAAGCCAGCTGACAAGGGCGGTGCTATTGTTGTGCAGGATGTTACCAAATACACAACTGAGATCTTCAACCAATTGCAAGATGGAATCAGCTATAGGAGACTGAGGTCAGACCCCACAAAACAACTGGAGAAAGCGATCTTGGAAACCACAAAGGAGGGTGTAGAGCAAGGATTCCTCTCCAACTTGGAATTTCTGTTTCTAAATCAACAGCAGCCTCTCCACCGAACGATTTACATATTACCTAGGATCTACAAGGATATGGAGAACCCGCCTGGATGACCCATTGTTTCAGGTTGCGGATCTCTGCTCGAACCTCTGTGTAGATACGTGGACTTCTTTCTTAAGCCCATTGCAGAAACAACTAAGGCATACGTAAGGGATACGATGGAGATGATCAACCTAGTGGACCAGCAACCTATCGACCTGGTCCAACAACTTCTAGTGACCCTAGACATCATGTCACTCTACATCAGTATACCCCAAGAACAGGCCCTTGAAGTGATGAAGATAGCCCTGGAACGGAGAATAGCACCCGTGGCTGTACCTACTGAGTTTATTATCAAACTACTCTGTATCGCAATGATGCAGAATTTCTTCTTTTTCCAAGGCCATTTTTACCTTCAGACTAAAGGTGTACTGATGGGGGCGGCCTTTGCTGCAGACCTAGCGATATTTTTATGGACCATTTTTAACATTCACACGTATTCTGCACAAGTAACCCTTATCACACTCGGGTTACTTTGTGGAGGCATTACATAGACGACATCTTGATGATCTGGACCGCTGATTCAGTTGAGCTCGGCAATTTTCATTCATGGCTGAATCAGAGGAGCAAGGATATTCAGTTCACCATACACTGTGACTCAGACAAGATTGACTTCCTTGATATCACCATCAGGAATGAGAACAATTTATTATACACTACATTATATCGGATGCCATCGGAACGCAATTCATTACTTCACTACAATAGCCACCACCTGAGGGGCCTATGGGACAATTTGCCCTTCGGGCAGTTCCTGAGGATCCATTGGAACTGCTCCAAGAAAGAAGACTTCATGCAGGAATCTGAGGAGCTGAGCGACCGACTTGTACAAAGGGGCTACCCGAAGAGACTGGTCAAGAGAGGGCAGGAATGTTTATAATTTCAAGTTCAATAACTATCATTTTTAGTAAATGCCTCTCTGTTTAGTGAAATAATCTAAATGTAAAATGAAACCCTTCAGTATGTTAAAAAGTGCATTTTGGAGAGACTGCATTATATTGTTGTTACATGATTTGCATGCCAACTTTTTTCATGGCTCAACTCATGCATGGGCACTTGGAGCCAGAGCTGACCCTTGGCTCGGTTCTGGCTCGGATCTCCCTGTTAGTTTGTTGGCTCACACACATGAATTGTTTCCTGACTACCCTTCTTTCTCCCTGAAGTTGCTCCTTCCCTTACCTTTAATTTGCACCTGCCTCTTTACTCACCGGGTTCTGTTTTTTACTATCTGTGCCATCAATAGGGGTGTGAGAAATTTGCTGTCATTTAACTATGTGAAATTTCTGTGAAATTACACAAAATTACATTAAGTGCAAATCTTTCATCCTATGCTATATTGTTTTTTCTCAAAATGTGTCCTCACATCAATTTTTGATGTGAAGTGCATTTCGTGCAAAAAATAGTGCAAAACAACTATAGCACCATGAAGAGCAGTTACCCACGTCCTGTTTTTACCGTGCGTTTATGGTAACTTTTTCCCACAAATGGTTTGTGAATATGCTAAGTGGCATCACAGAGTAATTTAAGGAATTTTACATAAAAAGTGTAATCGGAAATTCCCAAAATTATGACGATTAATCAAGTGTAATATACACTTTGTCCAAAGTGTAATATACACTTTGTCCGTGCCTCACTATCATGTCTCTTCTTAGGAGGTAAGTTTTCCAGGTCTTTACTATTCCTCCTTCTTCGTCTTTCCCCTCTATATGGATCTTAATTTTCATATTCTATTTTCCACTTCGACTTTTCCGACTTCTCCTTCTTCCCTACATACCTTTCTCTGTAACCCATTTCACTCCATCTATACTCTTGTTTAAATTTAAAAAATGCCAAGGAAATCTATTGTATTTATGTCATCCCCCCCACCCTCAATGCCACCACCCCACGCAGGTATTTTGATGTATAATCGTTCACTATTGCTCTCCGTCCCTTGAAGAGAAAAGGAGGTGGGAAAGGCTAGGCGCTCTCTCCAGGGGAATTTAGTAAAGCCAATATTGAAAAGCAACAGCTACTGCTACGATCTAGTTATTAGAAAATCATCCAAAATGTACCCATTTCAAAACAAACAATCACATATCTCCAATAAACTATTACCAAGACGTTTTCCTGTCACTGAGCCTTACCACAAACACAGCTGCTGCTTGCGCAAGAGAAAAGCGTTGTTTATTTACCAGGTAGCATTGAAACAACAATTAAGTGACCAGGTGAATGTAAAGTTTGGCAGGCCACTTGACATTTTTACTGTCTCTGCTTCGTGAGAGCATAAAAAGGTCCGAGCGGTGATTCGGGAGAGCCTATTATACATTGACTCGGCCCCATCGTTGCTGTTGTCAGATTTACCAGATAATCATACTGCTGCCCTGTCTGCCAGCTTTGTAAAGGTGTGCTCAGTTCCAGCAGGGCCCTTCCCCCAGCCGGTTTTCAGCAAGTTCAGGGACTTTCACAGCCATGGCCTCTGGTCATGCTAATCAGTGTTTTGTTATGCGCGATCGTGCATTTGCACGTCGCTGGCTGGGCTAAATTAAGCGCTGCTTGGGGTTCTCACTGTCAATAGGAACAGTTGCATTGGTCAGGGCTTGTTTTCTGTAAACTATTCTCATTCCTACATGTTTTTGTCCTGGCTCTTTATTTTAAACAAGTAGAAGAAAATACAAATAATGGCGGGATACTCCGGCGAGAAACTAAAGAGTCTGCATTACATTTAAATCAGTATTCATCCTTCATAAAATATTGTGAGTGTGCAACTCTTCATGCTGCATGAAACTGGAACACTAAAATTCATGACCTAATGTACATAAAATGGAGCAGCTAAGGAACACATTTTTTTGTTGTCAGCATAAATTCTTTTCCGTTTTTGTACAATTTCCTTTGTCCATTGTTTGCACCTGATTTCATTACGTTACTTATCCAGACTTTGGCTGATCTTGCTTTGCATGGAATCTGAGAGGTGTTTTCACTGTTATCACCTCCTCTCTCTTTGAACAGGGATATTGCCCTGCTATACAAAGCATTGCATTTGTCACTGTGCTTGCATCAACTTTCACATAGAAATTCCTTTTTAAAGAGGAACTTTATCACTGCTATAATTAATTCGCATGTGCTCGCTCATTAAAGTTTAGTAAATCTAGGTCTACTTTGCTTTCAATCTGTTCCCAATACTGAACAGCTAAACAAGAGGGCATTAGACACACACGTTCTTGGGTTCACATTTATCAAGAAATCAAGCAGCGCAGCATCCCACCTTGCTGCTCTGCGCGATAGGGAAAGGGCAGGAATGAGCTGTATTTAACATTATATGATGCATTCCTGTCTTTTCCTTGTGCTGGCGCACAATGTGCTGCCTAACCCAAACGCAGTCACCTTTGCGTCATGGTGCAAGGGTGCGTGCGTTGAAAGCAGGATTGCTTTTGTGCAGGAAGGTACACCTAGGGTTTAGTGTGGGTATGGGTGTTTAGTTGTAAGGTATTTTTTAGGGTTAAAGGTGGGTATGGGTTTTTGGGTGGCATGGGAATTTTTAGGGTTTAAGGTGGGTATTGGTTTTTGTGTGGTAGGGGATTTTTTATGTTTTAGGGTGGGTATGGGTTTTTAGGTTATATGGGATTTCTTAGGGTTTACGGTGGCTTTTTGGGTGGCAAGGGAATTTTTAGGGTTTAGGGTGGGTATGGTTTTTGGGTGGCAAGGGATTTTTTAGGTTTTAGGGTAGGTATGCGTTTTTACGTGATATGGACATTTTTACGTTTTAGGGCACGTATGGGTTTTTGGGTGGCAAGGGAATTTCTAGGGTTTAGGGTGGGTGTGAGATTTTTAGTGGGAAGGAATTTTGTAGGGTTTATAGGGTGTTTGGGTTATTGGGTGGCAAGAGAATTTTTAAGGTCTAGGGTGGGTTTGGGTTTTTGGGTGATAAGGAATTTTTTTGTGTTTAGAGTGGTAATCGGTTTTTGGGTGGTAAGCTGTCTTAGGGTGGGTATGGGTTTTTTGGTGGTATGGAATTTTATAGGTTTTAGGGTGGGTATGGGTTTTGGGTGGGAAGGGAGCCTTTACGGTTTAAGGCGGGTATGGGTTTTTGGCGATAATGATTTTATTAGGGTTTAGCATTTGTATGGCAAGAGTATTTTATAGGGTTTCGGATGGGTATGGGTTTTTGGGTGGTAAGGGATTTTTTTAGGGTTTAGGGTTGGTACGGGTTTCTGGGTGGCAAGGGAATTCTTAAGGATTTGGATGGGTATGGGTTTTTAGGTGGCAAGGGAATTTTTAGGGTTTAGGGTGAATATAGGTTTTTGGGTGGTAAGGGATTTTTTAGGGTTGATGGTGTGTATGGGTATTTGGGTGGTAAGGGATTTTTTAGAGTTTAGGGTAGGCATAGGTTTTGGGTGGCAAGGGAACTTTTAGGGTTTAGTGTGGGTATGGGTCTTTGGGTGGTAATAATCTTTTAGGGTTTAGTGTTTGTGTGGGTTTTTGGGTGGCATGGATTTTTTTAGGGTCAGTATGGGTTTTTGAGGGGCAAGGGAATTTTTAGGGTTTAGGATGGGTATAGGGTTTTGAGTCTTAAGGGATTTTTTAGGGTTTAGGGTGGGTATGGGTTTTTGAGCGGTAAGGGATTTTTTAGGTTTAAGTGGGTATGGGTTTTTAGGTGACATCGGATTTTTTAGGGTTTACGGTGGGTATGGGTTTTTGGGGGGCAAGGGAAATTCCAGGGTGTTGGATGGGTATGGATTTTTGGGTGGCAAGGGGATTTTTAGGGTTTAGGGCGGGTACGGGTTTTTGGTTGGCAAAATAATTTTTAGGGTTTAGAGTGGGTGTGGGTTTTTTGGGGACAAGGGAAATTTTATGGTTTTGGGTGGGTATGGTTTTTTGGGTAGCAAGAGGATTTCTATGGTTTAGGGTGGGTATGGGTTTTTGGTGGTAAGGTATTTTTTTAGGTTTTAGTGTGAATATAGGTTTTTAGGTGATAGGAGCTTTTTAGGGTTTAGGGTGGGTGTAGGTTTTTGGGGAGCCATAGGCCTTTTTAGGGTTGATTGTGGGTATGGGTTATTGGGTGGCCAGGGAATTTCAGGGTTTCGGGTGGGTGTGGGTTTTTGGGTGGCAAGGGACTTTTTAGGTTGGAGGGTGGGTATGATTTTTATAAGTGATATGGGCTTTTGTAGGGTTTAGTGTGTGTATGGGGTTTGAGGTGGCAAGGGAATTTCTATGTTTTAGGGTGGGTATGGGTTTTTGGCTGATAAGGTATTTTTTAGGGTGATTATAGGTTTTTGGGTGAGAAGGGCTTTTTAGGGTTTAGGGTGGGCATGGGTGTTTGGGTGGCAAGGTAATTTTTAGGGTTTAGGGTGGGTATGGGGTTATGGGTGGCAAAATAATTTTTACCGTTCAGGGTGGGTATGGATTTTTGGGTGACAACTGAATTTTTTAGATTTAGGGTGGTTATGGGTATTTGGGTGGAGAGGGATTTTTTAAGGTTTAGGGTGGGTATAGGTTTTTGGGTAGTAAGAGATTTTTTAGGGTTTAGGTTAGGCATAGGTTTTGGTTGGCAAGTGAACTTTTAGGGTTTAGTGTGGGTATGGGTCTTTGGGTGGTGATAATCTTTTAGGGTTTAGTGTTTGTGTGGGTTTTTGGGTGGCAAGTCAGATTTTTGAAGCCATGCAAAGCCACTTTGCATGGCTGAGTGGTTCCAAAAATCTGGAGTAACACAATGGAAATTGCGAATAGCTGCGTTGCATTACTCTGCCCTGGGAAGGAGTTGCCTGGCTGTTCCCATGCAACTCCCATGGTTTTTGATGCATCACCAGATTTACCAAAACTGGTAAACCTGAGAATGCACCAAAACATTATGCCTTTCCAAGGGAGGCACAGCAAGGGCAAATATCTGTATTAAATAGGGGACAGGGGAAGGAAGTGAGGGGCTCAAGGAGGAGTCCTGAGGGACCTCTTGTCCAAGCAGGTGGTTTAGAGTGATAAGGGCCAATAGAGACAGTCTAGACCCTGTCATAAGAAAGTCCTTCAGCCAGTTGAGTGCGGCGCCCTTGATGCCAATCTGTTCAAAACCTTTGTGTTAGCATGGAATGTGAGATGGTATTGGATGCCACCAACAGATCAAGCAAAACCAACATGGCTGGATTTCCAGCATTAAGGGATAGCCTGATAGTATCTGCTGAGGCAAGAAGGGTCGTCTCCCTGCTGTGGGAAGGTCTGTGACCTGTTTGAGAAGCATCCAACAGGCCATAAGTCTCCATATACGAAGACAATTGTTTGTTGATGTGGGTCTCCAGAACTTTACCCAATAGAGGGAGGAAGAATTTCGGGCAATAGTTAGCTGGATTGCTCGGGTCTGCATTTATTCTTATCAGTATTTATGTAACCTGGGCTGCTTCCCAATGTTGCAGAATAGAGGCTTGAGTCAGGGACTGGTTGCATAGAACTGTGATAACTGGAGCAAGAAGAGAAGAGAGAGTGGCAATGATATAAGGGGGACAGAGGTCAGAACGAGAATCAGATTTTGCACTATGCAGCAGGTCATGCGTCTGTGTATTAGAGATAGGGTTAAATCTTTCCAATATTACTGATGCAGTCGTTTGAGGTGACCCATTGGTTATAGAAAGGTCTGGTGCATTAGTCAGTATATTAAAAATATTGTGAATATTGCCCATTTTAGTGTGAAAATGTCTTGCAAGGTGTCACAGAGTAGTTGAGAAGCAGGTATGGCCGCTAAGCAGGCTTGAGGTTTAGCAAAGTTGTATAAGATTTTAAATAATTCTTTGGAGGAATTGCCTGCTTGTTCTATTTGGTTGACAAGGAAATGCCTTCAGGGTGATCTTTAACAGTGGTAGGTTCGAAGGGCAGATTTATATGTTTGTTTGTCTGTATTTGTTTTAGTAGCTCTCAAATTTCCGTGCATTTTTTTGTCATTTTTCAGATCAGCTCTGTACCACGAAGCATTAGGCCTAGACATTGTTGCGGGAAGTTACTTATAAGTGGCAGCGATATCAAGTGCCTCCTGAAAAGGTGTCATGGAATAGGGCCAAAGCTGAGTTTATGTCCTGTGAATTGTCTAAATTGGGAGCAGTAAAAACAGATTGGGAAGTTTCCATAGTAATCTGCTTCCATTGTCTCAAACTAATGCCCTTCTGAACTGTAGGTTTGGCAGATCTGATCCTGGTAGGAATCTGAAAACGTATCAGGAAATGGTCGGTCCAGATTAGGGAAATTGGGGTGTTAGCTTGAAGAGAGTGGAGAGTAGAGAAAATTAGGTCCAGTGTGTGTCCCACTGCATGGGTAGGACCAGTCTTGGTAAAGTGAAGGTCTGGCAATCTCCAATCTACCCTACTCCATTCCAATTTGCCCTACTCTGATCCACCCAATCTGCCCCACTCCACTCCATGTTAATCTATCCCATTTCCCTCCACTCAAGTCTATCCTACTCTACTCTACTCCTCTCTTCCCCAACCTAGCTCACTCCACTGTAATCTATCCAACTCCACTCCACCCCACTGTAATCGATCCCACTCCACTCTACCCCAGTCGAGTCTTCCCCACTCCAATCCATCCAATTTGCCTCACTCCACTCTACTACGATCTACCACACTCCAGTCCACTCTACTCAGGCTACCCCACTCCACTTCACTGCATACTACCACATGCCACTCAAATCTACTGAATTTTAGTCCAATGTAACCCACTCCAATCCACCCAATCTACTCCACTCCACTCCATAATACCACATGCCACTCAAATCTACCCCACTCCAATCCTATCTACTCACCCCAATCCACCCAATCTATCCCACTCAACTATACCCCAATCTACCACACTCCATATTACCACATGCCAACTCCACTCCAATCTACCTCAATCCACCCCACTCTACTCTTCTCCAATAACCACACTCAAGTTTAATCTACCCCACTCAACCTCGCTCCATACCACCACATGCCACTCAAATCTACCCCACACCAGTCCAATGTAGTCCAATCCAATCTGCCCCACTGCAGTCCACTCTACCCTAACCAACCAAACTCAATTCTACTCTACCCAATCTACCATACTCCACTTCACTCCAGATTACCAAATGCCACTGTAATCTACCCCATTTCAGTCCAATCTACCCACTCCAATCGACCCAATTTACTTGACACCAGTCTACCCCAATATACCACATTCTATTCTACTCTAGCCAATCTACCGCAGGTCGAAAAAGTTTGGGAACCACTGATATAACCTGTTGAAATCTGAACAACCAGATATATTATTATTAAATGAGACCTGGCTAACACAAGACTCCACCCCCGACATTCTAGCAGCACTACCTAACGAGTTTTATATCCTCGAAGCCAACCGCTCACAGGGAAAAAAGGGAGGGGGAGTAGCAGCCATAATACACCAAGATCTTAAATTCACGGCACTCACCTCCCTAGACATCCCTCAAATAGACAACTTAGTATTAAAATTAGAGTCCGCTCTTACCCCTTCGGTCTGTGTATTACTTTACAGACCACCACAGAACATGCTCCAGTTTCCAAAATCGCTGAGCGAACAAATGACACACCTCGTTACAAATCATGCCAAAGTACTGATGGCTGGGGACTTCAACTACTGGGCTAACGACCCAGCAGAGGGACCACACTCATTGGAACTAACGGACCTACTCGCTGGACTCAATTTAAGTCAGCATATCTCGACTGCTACACATATAAAAGGGC
Source organism: Triturus cristatus (assembly GCF_964204655.1). Classification (NCBI taxonomy): domain Eukaryota; kingdom Metazoa; phylum Chordata; class Amphibia; order Caudata; family Salamandridae; genus Triturus; species Triturus cristatus. The sequence continues at coordinate 501,754,486 of NC_140592.1, read as the reverse complement.
ACACCCTAGATCAGGTATGGTCCAGCAATCTAGTCTTAACCAACCTAGAAGTCACCCCCTACATTTGGTCTGACCACTACTTCATTACATTTACCATAAATATCCCCACTCCGACTAAAACAACATCTTGCAATCTTGAAGCACGCAGGAGTTGGAATACTATTGACAAAAATCTATTTCTGGAGTCACTGACCAACACTATACCCATTGGTCAATCCTCCATTGAGCTAAGCGAGAAAGCCCTCTCTAACTGGCTGCTGACAGCCAGCAATAAACATGCCCCCCTCAAGAAACCACCGCGTACTCGTCGCCATGAAGCCCATAGATGGTTCTCCCCTGAATGAAAGAACTTAAAACTTGCCCTGCGACATGCAGAAAGGAAGTGGAGAAATAAATATTCATCTGATGACAAAAGCATCTACCTAGATGTACGAGGAACTTACAAAAAGGCTATATTGGCTACCAAAGCCGAATATTTTTCATCCAAAATCACTAACTCCACAAATAGCTCCAAAGACATCTTTTCAATCATTAACGAATAATCCAACCCGGACAGAGTAACACTAAAACCCACCCCCTCCCAATCCTTATGCGATTCTTTAAACAATTTCTTTATTGAAAAAATCAAAAACATTAAATCAAGTATCCACAGCTGTCCGAGCCCTGCCTGCCCCACAAAATCGCAGAATCTGCATAAACTGGAAGAATTTCCAATAATAAATCAGGAAAACTTCAACGACTTACTGGTAAAAGTCAAGTCCGGTTCCCCAAGGGACTGCTGTCCCCCTGGATCCTAAAGGAAGCATTTGCTGTTTGCCCTGGCCCAGCTATGACTCTCTTAAATATGTCGTTCATCCAGGATCAGGTACCAGAGACCTTTAAGGAAGCTATTATCATTCCTCTCCTAAAAAAGTCAGGAGCCGACCCTAAGACCTTAACCAACTATCGACCGATCTCATTGCTCCCCTATCTGGCCAAACTACCTGAAGCACATGTGGCCAAATGTCTGTCGGCCTTCCTGGAGAAATCTGAATACCTGGATGCCCATCAAGCAGGCTTCCGCCCAGCCCACTCCACAGAATCAGTAATACTATCTGTGTTGGACTCATTGAAAGAAAAAGCAGACAAAGGTCTCTCCCAAGCCTTGGTACTGTTGGATCTATCCGCTGCCTTCGACATGGTCGACCATGCCATCTTGATCGACCGTGTCAGAAATTCGGGCATTGAAGGAATGGCCCTTGAATGGACCAGATCCTTCTTAACGAATCGATCACAGGCTGTTCATCTCGGTGGGTTCTCAACCCGCATGATTAAAAATACCTGTGGAGTCCCCCAGGGATCCTCTCTATCCCCTCATTTATTCAATCTATACCTTCTTCCCTTGATCCATGCACTAAAAGAGAGAAATATCCAAACATTCAATTATGCAGACGATTTCCAACTAATTTTCCCAATAAACAACTCTCCGGTCTGCATCCTCGAATTTCAACCCACAATGCTGTTCATCCGCGACTGGATGAACAGCAATCAACTGAAGCTAAACCTGGATAAAACAGAATTGATTCTCACGGGAGGGTCACTGAACCGCTGGAGTCCCCAATTCTGGCCTAATGAACTGGGACAACCTCCGATTCCCTCCAAGCATGCCAAAACCCTGGGACTTACAGTCAGTAACGACCTATTCATGAAAACCCAAATAGGATCGGTATCTTCTACCTGCTTTTTCCAATTAAGGAAAATAAGGAAAATCAGACGGTTCCTAACTCAGGAAGCAAAACTACAAGCTATCCTCGCCATGGTGATCTCGCATATTGATTATGCTAACTCTTTATACTTCGGTATCCCGGCCTATCTTACTTACCGCCTCCAACTAATACAGAACCAGGCGGCAAGGCTGATCCTGCAGGAAAACAAACACCAACACGTCTCCCCTCTTTTGAGGAGACTGCACTGGCTCCCTATATCACAAAGATGCTCCTTTAATATGGGCTGCATTATCTTTAAATCTCTGAACAGCAAAAACCCTAAATTTATCAACAGATATATCCCCAACCGAAATCTGAGATCCACCCACATGCATCTCCTGACAATACCCTCTTTCAAACAGAAAAGCTTTGGCGGCTCTAGGTTCGCCATACTGGGTTCTAGGTACTGGAATTCTCTGCCCCTAGAGATCAAATCTTGTACAGATGTCATGACCTTCCGCAAACTTAAAAAAACATGGCTCTTTAAACAGGCGTTTGAATAACCAACTGATTCATCTCCCCACCCTTCACCTACCCAAGCAACGCCAAGAAACCAACCCGGTGTACGTGCGCTATATAAATTCAATATAACATAACATAACATCACATCATAGGGCAAGCCCTGGCATCATCAGCTGAACACTGCTCAAAGTGCCAACACTGTTTAGAATAAGCCAATTGTCATTTTCAACATCAACCATGGCACACATATCCCTCCTTGACTTGCACCCATATGTCTGTTGCATGTTGGATGCTAATACCCCAATGTCCTGACATGCACCACCCACACATCAGTTGGACATGCAAGTGAACATATAGGAGTATGTCACTATACACACAGCACATCTCTTGACACCGACTCAGTACAGGTGTCCGGATGAAGGGATGGGCAGGGACTCATTTCACATGCTTGTGATGCATGCCAGCAACACACACTATGATGTTCTCATGTCCTGATAGTCAATGCCACAATGGTGTGCATGGTGCACACTTGAACACAATGCAGGATCATTCATAGCAAGTTAAATGCCGTTGCACTGGCATGCCTGGAAAGTCAGTCAACACTGTCTCCTGTCACAGGGGCAGGGCATCCAGACAACAACAGTATGCACTGAGTCACAATCATAGCTCAGGGGTTAAGCTAACTCTGCAGATGACAAGTGCACTTGCCCATCCCCTGCAAACAACATATCCAGGACCCAGAAGACCCCACATCATGGAAATCAGACATATGAGTCTCTGCAAACACAACTCCCTGTACATTAGCACATCATAGTCTGCCGTGCAGCCCAGCTGCTTGAAGTACACAGTTGCATACACCATTGTGCGCTGTCAGATGATCACATACCTATATGTCTCACAGGTCTTGTATCTCACAGTCACATCTCAGATGTCCTGCTGACCATCAAAATCAGGGACGCCCCGGTTGTATGTAACAGGAAGCCACACCATAATGACACCTGAAGGTACATGTCACTAAGCACAACCTGTAAGTTGATACACAGGAGTGGGATTACAGAGTGTTTCTAAATGCCCTTGAGGAGGCATGACTGCCCAGGTCTACGTGAAACAGTGTTTGGCCCTGGACAGTAGTCAAGTGGCTAAGCAAGTGTGACATACTTTATATACATACTCCTGAGGCCCACAAATTGGAGTCCCCTGCTGCATGGCTTTGTTTGAAATTCCCCAGCCACATGTGGTGAGTCAGACCAGCAATTGGAACACATATCAAGGGCACACACAGATCACATGTCAGATCCCAGGCATTGGGTAAAGAATTGAACCACCCATGAAACACACAGCAGAGTCACGGGAACAGATGCTGTCCGGAAGCTGAAGCATAGCTGGCTGCAGGGACACAGTGCCCTAGTGACACAAGCAACAGACTGTTGGGGCCACACCTGTGGAACAGATGAGGAGGGTGCATCACACAATTGAGGGACCTGAGTATTGGACTACCAGACCAACGTAATGTGGAAGTGTGACCAGGCCAAAAGACTGCAATTAGCATGTCACAGATAGTACACAGATTAGGCATGGACTTACCCCCTCCTTGCTGCTGTCTGGCCTTCAGCTGCCTATCCAGGTCCGGGAAGACCACCGCCAGGATCCGGAACATGTGGGGGGTCAGTGTCCGGTGTCCGCCCCTCCTGTGTGGAGGTGACAGCTTCAGCTGGACTCTAGCGATCCTCCAGGTCCAGCCCCGAAGGTCCTGCCACCTCTTCTGGCAGTTGCGGATCCGGAGCTTGTAGACCCCCACCGAACGAACTGCCCGGGCAATGGTCAGCCATATCTCCTGCTTCTGGTGGGCATCAACCTGTGACGATGACAAAGTTAAAATTCCATTAACACATATGCCCCATATTTGTGCTGCACACATTTGGATATACATGTCATCATCACAAAGGGAAATGAGTTACACAGGTAGTGCAACCATGGGAAAGGACAAATAACCTACATGTCAGACATGTTAACAATGCCTGGGAAGTTTAAGCTTTCACTAATGCACTTTAGCATCAGAACAGCTGTTCATTACATGTACCTACACACTTTGGGGGATGAAAGTAGTCAGTGAGTATGCTTGCCACTGGTGTACACACTGCTAGTACTGCTAGTCAGACAACATGCACAATTAGGAAGGCAGTGGACTGCACGCTCACCTCCTCCCCTGGTTTCCCATACAGCTTGCTGTACCGTGGAAGGAGCCGATCCAGCAGGGCCTGGTTCTCCTCCTCAGTGAAGGCTGGGCCCTCTCCAGAGTACGTGCCATAGCAGGAGCCAGAGGATGCAGAGACAGCAGCAGTGGTATCAGGGATGTGGTCCAGGAGCATGTAGTGCAGGCAAGTGAGCTCCCTTGGGGTCAGCCAGCCTTATATCTGTGCTGCAGAGGCATAATCTGTGACATGTGTCCCAAGTGATAGGTCCAACACGGTTGCATTCTATGAATCTGGCCAATCCATGGAAATGTAAGACTCGTACAAGCCTTCCGCATCGTTCAAATCTTCACCTTCAAGAAACACTAGGAATTGCAACATTGTTGTAGGCATCCAACTAAATTTCCAGCGCACAACTCGTACAAGTTTTGAATCCTCATCCGTCTCCATGACAGTCCAGAGTCAACTGACTGTACAACGTGTATATTTGAAAATACACATGCACCCGTCTCCATACGATTCAATGGCCAAGGCGTACTCCTGTCTCGGACCATGCCTGCCCGACGCGCATGCATGATAGTCCCCCGAGTCTGGCCTCATTGCAGTCAATGGCAAAGAGTACGCACGGCTCGGTCATAAACCGTGCAATGTGTATGCATTGTCACATGCGTCGTGCCTCATTGCAGTCAATGGCAAAGCGTACGCACGGCTCAGTCATGAACCGGGCAATGCGTACTCATTGTCACCCGCCTCGGGCCTCATTGCAGTCAATGGCAAAGCGTACGCACGGCTCGGTCATGAACCGTGCAGTGCGTACGCATTGTCACCCGCGTCGGACCTCATTGGTGTGACTATTTGACGGATTCAACACACAATTACTTGCCAGGGGCACCTGTGCACACCTACCACACTACAGCATTGGTCACACTGTGTCCCATGGCATGTAAGGCTGCATTCCCTGTGTGTTGGGGGGTGGCAACATTTGGTTTGTTGGGTAGCACTTTTGTTCAGCCAGTCCCAGGCTGTGCACATCTACATGGGGGCAGAATCCTTTGTGTGTTGTGCACATTACCACTGTGATGTGCAAATGTACAGTAATGGGCATGAGTCACGGACACAGTTGCAGGTTGGATATGTTTAGGACATGTCACATACACCCTGAGTCCTGGGGGTGATGGCATGTACGTCACAGTGAGACCTGTAGCCACAATTCAGATGTGCACCCACAGTCTGTGTGCATTTTGTGTCTCAGATGTGTCTGATCAAATGTGCCCAATGGGAGACAGTCTCCACATCCATGTGGTATATGCAGCAACCTTGATGGTGTGTGTGTGTCTAAGAGATGTACATGTAGGGCCTGCAGGGACAACAGTGGCCACTACCTGTGGGACTCACGCTTGCCTTGTGGTGTGTACATGATACGCCATGTCCATGCCAGCGTCGATGTGACAATACAGGGTCCCTGGGTATCTGCATGGCAAAGATCTGTGATGCCTGGGAGACATCAGGCCTCACTTGTCACTGTGGTGTGTGTTTGTAACATCACAGCAGTACATAGGTCGGGTGACACAGCCAAATGATTGGCCATTGTACTACATGGGATTTATGTGGACATGTGGAATTGAGATGTGAGGTGATGGTCATGTAGGTGACTTATGTGTCCATGCAAAACAGCACACACCTCAGTACATTGTGTAATGTCATGATGTACCATGTGCTATTGAGCCTGGTCATGGCCACATGGGTGGATGAACCGACAATCTTCCTTTGTTCATCTCTGTTCTGCAGCACACCAGCTGTCCATCGACCGTTCCCAGACCTTCAGACCATGAAGGAACGCGACTGCATCCGACAGTACTGCTTCACCAGGCCACTGATTGAGGAGTTGGCGGAGCAGTTGGCGCCACATCTGCTACCTGGCCGGACATACCCCACAGCACTGACCCCAGAGGTGAAGGTGATGGCAGCCTGCACTTCTTTGCTACTAGTACCTTCCAGTACACTGTGGCTACAGCAGGTGGGATGTCGCAAACCATGTTTAGTCGTGGGCTACGCGATGTCTTGGAGGGGATGTTGCATTTCCTTGACCTGTACATCAAGTTCCCTAGCCCAGAGGAACTCCTTGAAAAAAAGGTGCCTTTTATACACTGGGGAGGATGCCGAATATCATCAGATCTATTGATGGGACACATGTGGCCCTGATACCACAACAGGCACATGAGCAGGCATACCGGAACAGGAAACATTTCCACTCGATCAATGCTCTGGTGGTATGTCTTGCAGACATGTGTATCACTTGTCGGTGTGTACTGACTGTTTATCATTGTGTGTGTTTGTCAGCTACTTGTTCATTTTTTTGTGTGTAGGTGACTCCGGATACCCCAACATGCTGTGGTTGCTGACACCCCACAGGAACCCTCTGACACCAGCCGAGATGTGCTACAATGAGGCACATGGTCGGAGCAGGAGGGTGATTGAGCGGACATTCGGCCTCCTGAAAGGCCGCTTTCATTTCCTGGGCAAGACCGGAGGGGCCCTCCCATATGAACCTGCAAAGGTGTGCAAAATAATCCTTGTATGCTGCATGCTACACAACATGGCAGTTTGGCAGAAGGTGCCTCTCATTCAGGATGACGATGACCAACCTCCGCCACCTGTGGAGGATCCCGGCCTGGGCCACGATGCCAGTGATGCAATGTGTCAACAACTTCTTCACCTGAATGTGAGTTTCCAGGGTTGTTAGGTCAATGTATGGAGTTAGCCTGGAATGTGTTGTGGCTGCTCTGTTGCTGTATGAGTGTGTCTGTGTGCCACTTGACTGGATGCGTGCAGTGATGTGTCCATTCAGGTGGTGTGTACTCCACAATAGGTTAGTACTGCTAACTTGTTTTGTGTAGGTTTCTTGTGACATGTTTTGTGCATGTGTATTGCATTTCTCTCCTGTTCTGTTGTGCTTTTGACTGTGTCTTGTGTCTGTCCTTCACAGGGTAATTTGGCTGTTGTTTGGTCAACACTGACCCCCAACACCCAGAATCCGACACCAGTGTGGGAGTAGTCAATTGACATCAAGTGATGTGCCACACACCCCTGGACTCCAATTCTCAGACACTCTGTGACCGTGTGTCCACCGTAATGTACAATTGCCTTGCAACTATTTTTCAATAAACATGTTGCTGAAGTGTAATGAACCTGTGCTATGCTTTGTTAGGTGCGTTGTCTGTCTTCCTACATCTGAGTGACATTTGCTTACCTCACCTGTGGACTTGTTACCAATGACTGTGGATAGGTGTTGTGTTTGGGCATACCTATGTGTTTCAGGTCAACATCATTGTGTGGGATGATTAACATGGCCATGGTGAGTATGTGTTGTGTAGCCATAGTGGTGTGTCTCCCTCACATGTGTCACATCAGCATGACTCACCTAACGTTGGTCACATTGTTGCAGTATTTGGCATGCACTGTGTTGTGTAGCAGATCGACATCTCCATGACACATGACAAGTTGGAATCACAAGAGAGGCAAGTATGGTGTACTGGTGAGTTTATTTTCGAACATGTGTGAGGAAAGTGCACAGGATGGTGGATACTGTACATTGGGTTTGGAATCCAAAGTTCACATTAGAGTTGGAAGTGCTGGTAGATGAAATGTTCAGAGTAAAGTCCACAGTCATCTGCTACATTGGACCAGCATGAACCCTCCATGTCATGTGGGCGAGTTGTGTGCGATTGAACAAGGTGAACGGGTTGCGCACAAAAAACATTGTCCAGGACAGGTTTAGAGGCCCTGCAGGATATGCTGGGAAATCTGCCTCTCACATGTCCTTCTTCGGACGACCCCTCCTCTTCTTGGGGGGGGATCCTCAGGTGCAGGCCTCTGCGTTGCAGGGGACTCTCCACCAGAGTCCTCCTCCCTCCCTGTGGCGCTGGCAGATGGTATTGCAACAGATGTTGTGGCCACACAGGGAGGTGTGGACAGGTTTGTGCTGATCTGGCGGAGGCATTGGAGTATGTCCCGATGCACCGCAGTAAGGGCATCCCACTTTGCCTCCATGTGGGCATGGTGGGCAGCCTGCTCCTGTTGTATGTCCTTGAGGATCTCCACTACCTGGCCAAATCCTATGGTGCTATTCTGGTACGCATCTATGATGCGTACCAGTTGGGGGTCATCATGCAGTCCAGACCCCTCTGCAAGACATGCCCTCTGCCTCCCACCCCTCCCAGCACCCCTATCCACATGGGCAGGACCAGTGGCGGGATGCACAGGTGACACTGGGACCCCGTCGGTGGTGTTGCTGGTAGTGTTTGCTGTAGCTTTCGGGGGTCCTGTGTCCCTGTGCAGTGGGTGTTCAGTGGCCTTGGTCTGTCCGTGTTGGCGGCGGTGCCCTGTTGGTTTCCAGATGCTGGGGGCGTGGGTATAGGGGGTGCAGATTTTGATGCTGCTGGTGCTGCATGATGACTCACACCGGAGGGGCCAGGTTAGTCGTTGTCATCAGAAGAGGACAGAGACAGAGTCAAACCAGAGAGATCAGTGTCCACCAGCGTCTGGGACTGGGAATCCTCTTCATTTGGTGCTGGGTCCCCAGCACCACCTGTGTTTGGAAGAGACACACAATGTAAGGTATGTTTCTACAGGCATTAATGGTTCACAAACATGACATTTTCTAATGTACGAACAGATGCCTGCCTGTACACTGCTTTTTTCCAGCTTGTCACGGACAGAGTTTGATATTGTTGTTGCCCATTTCCCAGCATGGCCTTGTGCTCCCCACAACAGAACCCAGTGTCAGACATCGTGTTAGTCCCTTCCCACTCCCTGTGAAGCGAGCATGGTTCAGTGTGAGCTTGCTGGGCCATGTGGGTGGGTGTGGATTGTCTGTGACTGCAACTCCCATCATACTCTTGGCTACACCCCCCTTCCCAGCATGCCCATACTTCCTCCCTCTTGACTCTGCTTCCCTGTGAGGGGGTGTGACAGCAATGGCAAGATGGCTGACTGTGAAGTCCTGGTGTTTGTTGTTGCCCATTTCCCAGCAGGGCCTTGTGCTCCCCACAACAGAGCCCAGTTTCAGACATCTTGTCGGTCCCTTCCCACTCCCTGTGAGGCGAGCATAGTTCAGTGTGAGCTTGCTGTGCCATGTGGGTGGGTGGGGATTGTCTGTGACTGCAACTCCCATCATACTCTTGGCTACACCCCCCTTCCCAGAATGCCCATACTTCCTCCCTCTTGACTCTGCTTCCCTGTGACGGGGTGTGACAGAAATGGCAAGATGGCTGACTGTGAAGTCCTGGTGTTTGTTGTTGCACATTTCCCAGCAGAGCCTTGTGCTCCCCACAACAGAGCGAAGTGTCAGACATCTTGTCGGTCCCTTCCCACTCCCTGTGCGGCGAGCATGGTTCAGTGTGAGCTTGCTGGGCCATGTGGGTGGGTGGGGATTGTCTGTGACTGCAACTTCCATCATACTCTTGGCTACACCCCCCTTCCCTGCATGCCGATACTTCCTCCCTCTTGACTCTTCTTCCCTGTGAGGGGGTGTGACAGCAATGGCAAGATGGCGGACTGTGAATTCCTGGTGTTTGTTTGGCTACAAGTCCAAAGAGAGCCCCTGTGCATCACACAGCAGCACCCAGTATGGGGTATCTTTTGCTGATATTTCACAGGGGTGTGGGTCAATGCATTCTACCCGGTGAGTTGTGTGGAGTCTGTGTTGAGGGGGGGTGTCTTCACATGCTGGTAAGTATGGTCAGAGCTGTCAGTCCTCCTTCCCACCCGGCCAGACATCCCACCATGAAACGTGCTTCCATTGGAGGGCGTGCAAGTTGTCTTTCAGGATGTCAGTCAGTGGTGTCCTGCTTCTGATTTGAGCACAAGCCCTACCAGGGCATTGTGCTCCCACAGCAGGACCCAGTGTCAGCCATCTTGTCAGTCATTTTCCACTCCCTGTGATGTGGGCATGTTTCAGAGAGGTCTTGATGGGCCAATCAGGAGGGGGAGCATTATCTGTGACTACAAACCCCATCATGCTTTTAGATACACTCACTTCACCTGCATCCCCACTATTTTCTTCCTGTCAGTCAGCTGCACTGTGAGGTAGTGTGTTTGTGGTGGCAAACTGTCTGGCAGTGTTTATTTAGCTTTGTGCCACTGGCTTGCTCTATTTTTTTGTAGGTTGGTGCATGTTATGACACAGTTCCAAGTCACTATGAGATGGGAGGTGTTGTGTTTGTCTGACTGGCACATCTTGGGATGATTATCTATTGGTTACTGTGGCTTTGCTTGCGGTGCATGGTTTCACTGTCCCCTTGCCACACAATCTTGGGTATGTTGTTTGTGTACTCACCAGGCTCTGGTATGTCTGTAATACCATGGACGCTCTCTGGTGGTAGGATGTCCTGCACCTTTTCCTCCCAGGTCTTTTTCAATGAGCTTCTTGACCCTCCTGCGCACGTCATACCACCTGTTCTGGATATCGTCCTTTGTGCACCTTGCTGGTGCTTGAGCGTTCACCTTGTCCACAATCCTCGCCCACATCTTTGTTTTCTGTGAAATGGGGGTCCTTTGGACCAATGTACCAAACAAATGTGTCTCTACTATGATGATCTCGTCTACCAGCACTTCTAACTCACTATCTGTGAACTTTGGATTCTTCTTTGGGGGCATGTAAATGTAAATGTAAATGTCAAGGTACTTATAGAGCGCACTGTCACCAGACAGCCACCTTGCGGTGTCGCCTTTGCGGTTTCCTGGCGCTGATACTCATACCGCTGTGGAACCCCTCCTGGCTTTCCCTGTGAAGTGTCCACGCCTGGGCACCCCCAGGGTGAAGCCAGGCATCCTTAGCGCTGTTGGGGCCGGTGTGGAGGCTAAGCAAGCTATTGCCCAGAGTTGCAGCGTGGGGCCCGTGATTAGAATAGGCACCGAGGCGAGAATAGACAGGTCCGAGGAAATTGAGCCCGAGCCCTGCCGAGGCAGGAATCGAACCCTGGTCTCTGGCCAGAACTCTGCTTCAGGGTCTGCCGCTCTAATCATTGAGCCACACTCCTCCACATGGCATGGTGATGGGTGGTGGTGAGTGATGTGTGTATGAGGGTGCAAGTGAGGGAGGGTTAGTGTTGGTTTTGCTAGCTGTATGTGTGTGTGCTTTTTGATGAGGTGCTGATGGTGTGTGAGTTTTGTGATGGGTGATTTGTGAGTGTGTCTGTGGTTGCTGTGTGATGGTGTTTGCTGCTGGCTGTGCCTCCTGTTTGCAAGGGATCATGGTAGTGATTGTAGTCCTTTATATATTTGGAGTTGTGGGTGTGTCTTTGTAACAGGTTTTTTTAATTTGATATTTATTGGCTTTGTCATTACTTGTTTGGTCCTTTTTTTGTCTTTTTTCCTTTGGGTTTTGTAGGCATTAAGGAGACGTTCTTCTGACGGAAACGGCTCGTGCGGGCTTGTCCGCCTCGTTCACGCTGACTATCTTCTGTGTTTCATACGCGTCAGTCACGGAGTTCTCTATTACTTGTGGGCCCGGTTTTCTGTGCGTGTCGGTCATGCGGCTTGGTCTCCGTACGAGTTGGTCTGGGTTTACACACATTGCATCGTACTGCGCGGATTGGACATCGCGGGTAGGGGTCGGTCAGATTCATTCCGGGTTCATGTCGGTCGGTGAAACTCGCGTCGGTTTTCCGGCCGGATCACTATTTTCCCTACGGCTTGGTCGTCCGGCTTGTACTCCGTTCGTGTCGGTTGTAATTCCCACACGTTGCACCATACTGCACGGGTCGTACGGCGCTGGTCCTTGTCGGTCGGTACCCGGTCCGGGTCCGTGTCGGTCGTTACGATTTGCGGCCAGAATCGGAATCGACCTCTAAATGTTGCGACGGTCCCCAGTGCCTTGAGACCCTTATGGGTGAGTAGTTTGTGCTTTGCAAATACCAGATTTAGATATAAAATATGAGACTGACAAATAAACAGTCCTAAGGACCGTGGAAGGGCTTGTGCCTTTAGGGGTGCTTTAAACATTCCTGCTCATCCCTTCACACCTTTCCTTTTGCAGTCACTCACTCTGGTAGACATTTACACAGTTTTTTCCCCCACATGTTTCTAAAATTCTCTATCTGCCTTGGTACATATGCAAAGCTATCGCTCTGTGTGTTTTGGAGAGAGGCCAGGAATTGGATGTGCATTTGGTCTGTGACCCACTGACTGCCACTTTGAGAACCTCAGATTGCCTTCCGCCTCATCTCCAGAGCTTTCAGTTGTGCCCCATCATGAACATCCCGCTCACAACCTTAACTCACCCACTCACCCTGAGTTGTCTCTGTTCAAAGTATGTGCTGTATGAGAGTCATATGTTGCATGAAAAAGGTACAGACGCACAACATCTTGAAAAAGTGAATACTCTTAAAGAATGTAAGATTTTGCGAAATATAAATGGAGGTTGCATCACTGACATGTACCTTAAGGTTTTTATCATCATGGTTAAGAAATTGATCAGTCTTTTTACCAGTAAAGTTAAGAACATGAATACAAAGCCCGATAGGAACCCGTTTCATAGTTGTTTTTTAATTACTACCCTGTCTGAGACCCAGCAGGAACCAGCCCTCTTATAGCCCTGGTTGATCACAATTTGAAATCAGTATAAAGTAGCTTAGAGAATTTAATTTCCTATGGTGATTATCAGGTCAAATGTTGTGCAATATAATATCCAGTCATTATCATCATGGTAATCATTGGCTTTAAACAGAAAAAGTCCTGCTGTTTGGGTCACAGAATGTTGGCAAAGTATGCAGATGGAAAGAGGCCACATGTGAAGTGCAGGAGTAATTACTAACGTTTTAAGGCAAAAAGAGGTTACAGCGCATGCGTTTGTGTAATGGTGTTTTGAGGGAGTGTGGAGAATTGGAAGTGAGGTGGAAATGCCTCTGGGTATTTGGACATAATATCAGATCAGAAATATCGATCTACAGAAATATTGAGTTTTAATATTGTGACACATTAATATCGTGATGCAGAAATATCGTGGACATAAATATTGATTTTTAGGTAAGTAATATGGTTTACAAGAAGATTGGTATTTTTAATATCATTCCAATAATAAACTTCTAAAAAAATATAGTTTTTAAATTATTTGTATGTGTTTTAGTTAATATTTTAATTGTATGTTATATATTGTATGTATAATTGTTGTTAATAATTTTAAATGATAGTTTTTGATTTTAAGTTTTTATAGGTTTTAATGTAATTGTTAATAGTAATTTATAGTGTCATAGCAGGTTGTGGGGGTTGCAGGGGTACAGGGTGGTAAGTTAATTTAGTATAATTAATTAATAATTACATTTCAATTAATATTAAATATTTAATGGATAATTAAGCATGTAAATTGTCTAAATGTTTTATTTTTAAGTGGTATTTTAGGTGCTGGTTGTTTTGTTTGTAGAAGTATATGGTGGCAAGTAAATTAAGTAATAATTGCTTATTATTAATTAGTTAATTGATAATTAATTATGTAAATTGTGTAATTCATTTATTTTTAAAGTAATATTTTAGGTGTGGGTTGTTTTATTTGTAGGGGTAAATGGTGGGGAGTTAAGTAATAATTTATTAACTGTTAAATAATTGTTTATTATCAATTCCTTATTTATAATTAATTATGTAAATTGTCTAAATATATTTTTTATGATGTTTTGGGTGTCTTTTTGTGTTTGTAGGTGATATAGGGTGTGATGTTAAGTAATATTTGGATAATTATTAGTTCAGTATTAAATATTGAATTTATAACTAATTAGGTAAATTGTTTAATTATTATTTTTTATTGTTATCTTTTAGGTGCAGCTTGTTGAGTTAGTAGGGGTATAGGGTGGGAAGGTATGTAATAATCTATAATAATTATGTAATCCAAAATTTTATTTATTGATAATTATGTAAATTGATTAATAATTATATTTTGAGTTGTGTTTGCAGGGGAATAGGGTGGGAAGTTATTCAATTAGAACTAATGAACAAAAAAAATGTTCATCCTTTATTAATATCTATTTTATATATTACTTAATATGTTAATTATGTTATTTTATTTTTTCATTTATATTTTAATTGTGTGTTGAAATGTATGTGGGATTATAATGTGGCATTTTGATTACATTATTAGTTAATTACAAAAGGTTAAATTAATCGTTTCATTTTTTAATAAATATTAAAAAAATTAAATACATTTTTCACATTTATATATAATATTTTCACAGTAATAGTTTTATATGTTTGGTCAATTTATTGGATTATTAAAATATGTGATGCGTTTGAACTGAAATAATGTTCTACTGTTGCACAGACTATAGTGGGAATAGTAAATTTGAGCCTTCCTGAGTCCAACGCTTTCCCTACTGTTGCAGAGACTGGAGTTGGAATAGTAAATGTTACCCACTCAGGAGTCCGACTCTTCACCTACTGTTGCAGAGACTGGAGCAGAAATAGTACATTTTGCCCCTCCAGAGTCCAATGCTTTCCATACTGTTGAGCAGACTGGAATGCGAAAAGTAAATTTTACCCCTCTGGAGTCCAACGCTTACCCTACTGTTGCACAGACTGCGTGACAATAGTACATTTCACCCTGTGGAAATAATGTGTCTATTTTTTACATAGTTTAGTATTTTTTATTTTTGTTTAAATATATGTCATATTATTATTTGTTTTTTTAATTTTGTATTATTTGTCTATATATATGTGTGTAAACATTTTTATATTTTTATTTAATTATTCTAAATGTTTTTATTTGTTTTCCTTTTTTGTTTTTTAATGATATATATATGCTTTTTATGTTAGTGAATTAAAAAAGCCACAAAAATGTATATATTGTTAGTTGTTTGCCATAGATATGTATATATAAACATACACACATATATGTTTTTATGTGTATGATTACATAAGTATATATTTAATTATTTATTTGTATTATTAACTGTCACTTAATTGTATGTAATATACATTATATTATAGTTCTGAATTAAAATGCATGTTACTATTTTAAATTGTATATGTGTGTAAAAAACCTATATTTTGTCATATTTTTTACGCTATTAGCATAAAGGATATGTTTATACAATATTTTTGTACCTACGGTTATAAGTACAGAAAAACAATATTTATGTCAACGATATTTTTTACACAATATTTGTGTGTCATGATATATGTATACTCTATATTCTGTCAATGATCCTCCTCTGCTGGCACATTGACAGAAAGTACTCAAATAAAATTCTTTATGACTCATTGGGTATACAGTTGGAGGGGAAAATGTTAGGGGTAAGTAGAGGTCAAAGTGGGGATTGGAGGAGCGTGACGTGACCATACTCCTTTGAGTCATGAAAAACCGTTTCCCTCCCGTTTGTGAAATGACATCCCTCCTGGGACGGTTAATTTCGATAGTTGAAATGCTTCATTCAGATGAAGAGTCATTCGGGGAGTCTCCTGCCTGTCTTCAGGCCAGGGTGCATGTAAATGTAAATGTGCGCAAAAAGTTAATTCTGCAAATGTAAAGGATACTATGCAAATGGAAAAGGATTCTTGGGAGCCGGTACTGGCTTTAATTGATTGAATCACAGGAAGCTTTATGATGAAAAAGATTTATTCTGTTTGAGTGGTAGTACAAAGAGGTAACAACTGAGTTGTGATGTGCGTACTTTACATTGTAATTGTATTTACATAGAGCTTACTACCGCTGACGAGGTGTTGAAGGGACAGCTATGTGAAAACAAATTGCAATACTTACAGTCTGGGTTTTCCTAAAATCTATATTTTGGAAGTGCCACTTATCTAGAACCTTTCTGCGCATTTTGTAGCAGTATTTTCTATACTGTGTGTAATGCAAGTTTAAAATAGTGACTTACATATTCAAAATGCTTTCTGTCACAGGCTGTGACCTCGTAACACTACAAAAATGCACAAGTCACTATTCTCCACTGCTCCTTCCAAGAGTTACTTCTGTGGCTCTCTGGTTACACACAGACCTCTACAGTGCATTAAATAATAGAGGTGGTTTCACAATGTACTACAATGGATAATTACAAACTGACTATTGGAGTGGTGAAAGAGCAAAAAAGGGATGGGAAGAGGAACAGTAACCTGGAAATGTAAGTAAGGTGATACAGGGCTTGCCGGTGGGTATTGTGGGAGCATGAATGGGCTTGATTTTGGTGTATTATCGACAGAAAGGTTTTGGAAGGATGATAAAATCCAGGCATTTGGGTTTCAGGTGGAAGAAGAGTATAGTGTCTAAAGGGTTACAGTCATGATAGAATAAACATGGACCAGAAGAGTGGGCGATGACGGTGTTGGTACAGAGATCTATGCGTGGGTTAGTATGCCGGTTTTAAGGTGGAACCGAGGGTAGGTGACAGGATAGAATATTTTCAGTCTCAGATGGACCAGACTTGGTGCAGTGTTAAGTGCTAGGGGTCTCAGAGGTAAGAGCAATTAGTTGAGGGTTTCAAGGTTGGCAATGTGGGAGGAAAGTCTTAGGAAAGGAAGTAGCATCTGAAGCCTGCAGTGTTTAATCCCAGAGAGGTATGTTAGAGTTGTTGTGGAGCAGTGAAATGTTTATTAGTAGATGGAAGGTGGGTATGTGGTGGGTGTGAAATTTGCTTGATCTTCCTCCACCATTACATGTACATTTTATAGTGAGATAGACAGTGAAGCACAACTGATTCAGGAGCAAAGGTCAATTGTTGCACCAAGTGACTATCAAAACAGGCTGGGAGAAAAAGACCTAAGAGACAGTTTGGGCAGAGTGCAGAGGTAAAGGTAGATCATTGGTGGAAGACAGAGAGGTTTCTTGGTTATATTTGCCAACCTTGATTGATATTGCAGGAAAGGTAGAGCTGTTTAAGTTATCAATATACATCAGAGGGAACAGAGTTTTTGTGTCAGTGACAGAGGTGTTACTTCTGTAGAGTTGAGAGGTATTTTTATGGAAGGCACGCTCAGCGGGCAGGTAGATGGGTAGAGAGTTGACATCTGGGACTGGACGGGTATAGAAGGGTGAGATGAAGCCTGAGCCATAGTGTAGTTAAAGAAATAGATCCACTGGAATAGAGGGTGGTCTGTGGGGGGATGGGGTCTTTAGAGGTGTATCTAAATATCAGAAGAACATTAGAGGAGAAAAAGTTCTGTTAGAATTTCAGGGTATCTTTCAGCTTTAAAGAAGTGGGATTACCATTCTAGTTGGGGGCCCTCAATTGGTAGAGTGTGCTTGGAAAGTTAGTGAGTTAGAGGTAAAATGAGGAGAGGAAACGAGAGATGGTTATAGGAGGGGATGAAAATAGAAAGAAGAGTGGGCAGGAAGAATCCTTTCTCTTTTTTCTTTCTACAGAGTGAATGGACCAGGCAGAGTCGGAGTGGGGCAGATTTTAGGCCCAGGCAGCCCAAAAGTAACCAGTTGGACGCTATGAGCATGCCCTCTACATTCATAGTGCTTTCAGTCGGGCACTATGGACATAGAGGTCACATCCTTTGGCCAATCACTGGAGTAGAAACTGCTGTGTGCTGCTCCTGTGACTCCTTGTCTCAACCCTGTGGGGCAGAGTAGGAGACTCTCCTGCACCGACCAGGGGTGTTTGACTCTAGTGTCAATTACAGGATTGCCTCAGTGACACAATCACAGTGCTGGCAGGTTGGCACCCATGAAGCATTTCCTGGTTTCCCTGGGAGCGTGGAGGGGGCTGAAAACACCCCTATTCTCTGTGCTTCCACGGAATTGTGCCGGAAGGGAAGTGTTGTAAAGTTCCCGAATCCAGAGTTACCATTGACTCTGGTTTGATCTGTATTTGTCGGGGGTACTTGGCCTAGTCACACACATGTGAGCTATTAGTGAAGGAAAAGGGAAGTGCTGGGGAGCAAGATGATATTGATTTGTAGCTAGAAAGTATAACGAAGGCAAAGGTTGTAGAGAAGTGAATGATATAGATAATGTTAGTACATAAGCCTGATGGTAATAAGTTACTTTATTATTGGCTTCACTTCACTAATAGTTCACGTGTGTCACTACTTTAAGGATAACCTGCACATGCGTGCTGTGTTCCACTGAGTGTGTTGACCTGAATTCAAATGTTAAATTTTCTCCTTTATTTGTTTTTTCCCTTGTACCATTTTTTCTTTATTGTCCGTGCTTACATATCAGCCTTGAAAAATCCCTAGGCCCACGCGCCAACGTCGGGCAAAACACATGTTTGCTGAGTCTCTGTAACCAACTGCAAGCACAACATGTATATGAAAACAAAATATATGAAAGAGAAAACATGGGGGCACATGCATCATTGTGTGCAATTGCGATTCCATAATTGCGATTATTAAGGGATTGCAAATATGGAATCGAAATTGCCAATGCACGTAGGCTTCGCTACATTTTTTGCAATTCCTACTTATTCCTTAATTGCGAATTGCAAATTGCGATTTGCAATTAAGAAATACCTTCCTATTCATTCCTACTGGCCTAAAGGCCCACAGGAATGAATGGGAATTGCATGTGCAATTTGCGAGTGCCAAATACGTACTCACAAATTGCGCATGCAATTTTAAGGATGCCAAAAGGACACCCTGATGCACCCTTGAAATTAACATGTGACCAAATGTTGCACACACACATTCCCCAAGGGCATGTGTGTGTGCAACATGGAACTTTAAAAAATATACTTTTGTGCATTTTTCAAAGTTTCCGCAAGTTACCATCAACTTTGAATTGATGGTAATTTGCGATTACTATTTCCGAAATCACCATTTTTTTTTTCATCATGCATTGCATTTAGGGAATCGCAATTTGCTATTCCCTAAATTCATTCGCAATTTAAGTAATCACAAATTTTGCGCTTACTTAAATTGCGATTTTGCATTTGGTATGATGCATCCCAAATGCAAAAATACAGGTCACAAAGGGGCAGATTCTGCAAATCTTCCCCTTTGCGACCGGTATTTAGAATTATGCATGTACCCCCAGGTTTCTAATTCATTTATTTTTGCCTATGTTGTTTACGTTCTGTATCTCATGATTTTCTTGAAGACCTCTTTTTGAATACAGCACATTTCATCCTTTCACTATACAATTAATATGTCTCTAGATGAAAGGGCATAAACGTAGTCAGATGTGATGTAGCCAATAGCCCTTTCTCTTTCACAAGTAGTTTTCAAAATCTCTGTATATGGTAGGTTTCCACGAGTGATGGCTCAGCTAGAGCCCAAAATCTATAGCTAGCGACACTGTAAAAAAAACATTGCTTTTTGCTGTGTGAAATGTGATGTTTCCAAATCTTGTGTTGGGGCGTTTTGTGTCTTAGGCATTAAGCCCAGTCACTCGAGTGGGATACTGGTTTTATCGGGAGACTTGTGGGATCACACAATAGTAAAACATTTGGTATTATCAATTTGATTTCTCTCACTAGAATTAACCTACTCTTCAGCAAATTTATGATGGCATCCCGTGTCTCAGTCTCTGATTATGTGAGCTGTACTGTCTCCGACCACAGTCTCCTTAGGATGATGTTGGTGTAAGGCAGACAGTGTACACTGACACCTACATGGAAACTGCACACCCAAGCGCTGCAGGATGTTGTGTTAAACTACATGCACGCATATAGGCCACTACTTAGAAGACAATGAAGGTATTGCATATGATGGAGGTTGGAGTGGAATGCATTTAAGGCAGTGATTTGGGCCTGTGTATCAAAACCACCTATGGCATGAAGGTCATGCTGTGCATTTAGATCCTGCAATTGGATCACAACCGACATTTCGTGGAGTGGTGAAGGTCTTTGTGAAGGACCATGACATCACAGGCTTCAGACAGGCACATAAGGCCTTCTTGAATAAATTGGGGAGACTTAACTATGCGGACTATGTGGCTAGACAGCAAGTTGAGGGGTAGAAGGCTTACCACTTGTTGGTCTGGCTCTTGCAGTCCAAACCCCCTGATCCCATTCCATTAGGTCCCCAAAGGAGGAAATCCTAAATACAGGGGCGGACATTAATAGATTCTATCTGAACTACTAGAATTCCCTATACAAAGCACTGGAAAGGGCCAGAAACCCTCCTCTGCAGTCCTACATAGACAAACAACCGATTTTGTGGCTCAACCCAATTCAACAGCATGCTCACGATCGATGAGATTTGGGCCAGGATAGACAATTTGGCAAGCAGCACACCCACCGTGACTGATGGTCTCTTGGTAGAGTTTTACTCTACTTACAAGACTGTTCTGGCTCCAAAGCTTCCCCAAACATATAGGTCTGCCAGGAACATGGGACCCTTCCTGCATCTATGAGAGAGGTGGTGATTGTGGTCCTCCATAAATGAGGCTGTGACCCTTTGGATGTGCACTCTTGCTAACAGCAAAATAGGCGTAGGATGAGGAGTATGATATGGATGAGCACAATCAGCACCTGGATTTCAGCCCTGAAATACAGCCTTCAGCTGATGGGGATGACTCATCTACTGAGTTGGAACTCCCTGCCAGAGCAGTTAGCAGTTTATTATTGCTTGGCCTGTCCCCAGAGGAGCTGGAGGACATAATGGCAGAGAGGGAGTTTAGGCTACAAATGGCCAAGATCAAAATGGAGGAGAAGTTGGCCCTGGAGGAAACAAATTGACTTGTGAAAGGAGCCTCAGGACGTTGGACATAAGAGCTAGGAAAGCAGAGTCCAGGAACAATGGTGGCAGCTTACTTCCACTGTCTGAAGGAGACAAAACGCTCTACAGCCCTAAAGATCTTGTGCCCAAATATGTGGTAGGGGATGACACGTTTATTGCCAAAAATGCAGTAGCTTTAAAGATATACAGGATCAGAGGAGTACTGGGGGAGGGTAACTTCTGCCCCAAGTGGGGAGGAACACCCTACTGACACTGGAGATAGAAGACCAGACAAGAAATGCCCCCATGAAAGCCATCCTTGTCACCAAGTTTGAACTCACCCCATAATAATACCGGATCAGGTTCAGGGATAGTCAAAAGGTGCAGAACCAGTCTTGGCTGGATTTTTTTGTTTAAGGCAGAGAGGCACTGAATGGCTCAGTGAGTGGCAGCAAAGTTAAGGATTATGATGGACTGTATAGCCTGATTCTGAGGGAACACATGTTCAATACTTGTTTTATAAAGCTGCGGCAACATCTAGTGACAGCAAGCTAACTGACTCCTGGAAGCTTGCTGAGGAGGCGGATCTCTCGGTCAGAACTAGAGTGTCCAAGAAGGTACCGGGGAATGTACCCAAGAAGAATGGTTAAGGTTCCCCTAGCATAGTGAGGGGGAGGTTAAAGAGTACCCAGATAAGTCCCAAAGTAAGGCGGGGGAAAGGGTTCCCAAGCCCCTTCTGAGAAACAGGAGGGGGGTTCTGGTGGGCAGCCAGGGAACCCCATTTCTAACCCCTTTGCTTTGCATGCTCTTAGTTGGGACACAAGCAGGAGACTCTGTCTGTCCTAAGAAAACACCCACTGGTGGGATCTTCAAATGAGTGGCAAATGTTGCCATAGGGATAAGAAGTCCCCTGGGGCAATTCATAGACCATGCCATGATCTCCCTCAGCTGGAAGATAGACTCAGAGGATAAGCTTGTGCTCCCTGAGGGTGGGAGCTTTCACTTCCACCAGGTGAAAGTGAATGGGATCCCTGGCACTGCTCTGAGGGGCACTGGAGCTAGCCATACCATGATGGTGGAAAGGTTAGTTTCTTTAGAGCAGCACTCACTAAAGGTGGGTAGGGCAACTCAGACACAGGGGTAGGACTTTTTCTGCCACGTGGCCTAAGTATCCCTGGTGTGAGAGAACTGAGAGGAACAGCTGCCCAGGGTGCCCTAACAGTTCAGCTTTCTGGTGGTACCACTCCCAAGCAGAGGATACAGGAGGGGATGGAGGGGCCGGGTGAGAAAGGGCTTACCCCGGCCTCCTAATATACCTCAGAGTATAGACCAGGTGCTAAGAAACTAGTCTCAGAATACCACCCCTGGACTGGTGGGAGGTAGAGTAGAAGTAGGATGCCTAACATCCGGAGCTATTGCCCCCCACTCTGAGAAACCTCAGAGGTCAAAGAACCCACAGCAGCCCCAAGACTGAGAGAGATGCCTACCCAATATCGCTGCTTAGAGCTTCCATTTGGAAGTGGGTGACCCGGGCCTGCCTCCTGACCGTGATGGCTGTCAATGGCCTCTCTGTTGGATGCTGACCTTATGCGCAGAAATTTCCTTGGGTTGGGGACAGAAGTCTGATCCAAGGGGTGGAGTTGTCACACGGTTCATACTTTTGCAGTGAAAATGTATGTATTTGGACAAAATAAACATGCAAACTGTGCGAGACTGAGTCCAAGCACACCATCAGGATATCCTGGCCTTAGTCCTGGCTAACACACAGTGCCCAAGCTGTATCCCTAACCTAGCAATGTAACAGGTGGTATGTGCAACCTCAGAACATGACAACCCCGACTCCCTAAGGAAATCGTGGAAACAGATTTAAAGCCCTTTCATTTGGTAACTCATACATGCCCAAAGGGAAATACAAGAGTTATTTAAATTAGCATTTAAAATATTTATTGAAGCAATAAGATTCTTGTGCAAATATATGTGCTGCAATTATCAACAGAGGGAAACAAAAAAAGAGTAATCAGTATCACAAGAATGGTAAAGAAAATGAACAGTTCAATCATTGTGCTGTTACATATGTTTTATGCTAGTATCAGAGTATAGTTATAGTTATGCTCCTACCTAGTTCTCCCTATTCTAGTGTGCCAAGGGTAGGTGAACCTCTTAGAATCCCTGCGCGTGATCTAACTCCCCAGTTACCTGTGTGTATATTTCATTTGGGAGCCTGTCTTGGTGTAGACCACCATCCTTCTCAGGAGGTAAAAAGCATTCAGCTGGGCTGAAATTCTGACATAGGGCGATGTCCATAGTGTTAGTAAATGCTCCTTTAACTAGACAAAGGAATAATGTCATTTATGTAATAAACTTCATTCATTTTGCCATGCTGAAGGCCCTGTCTGGCCGCCATTATTGATTCTATTCGTACAGAGCTGTCGCTGAGAGGACAATAACAAACAACAACATTTTGCGCAGTGAACGTAGCTCTAGTACAGAATGTTCAAGGCTCTGATAATATGCCTAAAAAGAAGTGTAAATGTAAGCAAAGTTATTTGAGAGAATAATATCCCGTACAGGCATGTAAGCAAATGTGTGTCAAGTGTCAACGTTCAAGAAAGATGTCAACTGTAAACGTGAGCATGTAAAAAGGTGGTGTTCTTGTCCAGGCCTCATGATACCACATAACAGAGTGGGCCACATAATCTTGTTGGCCATAGTGGTATTGTCTCCCTACTTGGATGCATCTGTGAGAAAGTTAAGGCTAGGGGTTGTACAGATGCGGTTCACAGGTGAGGTAAAGAGTTCCCCATGGATCAGTCCAGTGGCTCACTAGAGAGTAGACAGAGGGATCAACCTGAATGCAGAAAGACGTGAAACTGACTAGTGCCTCTTTAGTAGAGGGCCATTGTCAACATTCTATAGCCTAAGCTTTAGGCTGGAAGGGGGTCGTGTTGGACCTGACCCTCTCTGCAGGGTCGCCTTCAAACATTTTGCCTGTACTCTCTACTTGTTTTGCTGATTTCGTTTTTGTTGTCCTTAGGACTCTGTGCACTTTACCACTGCTAACCAACCAGTGCTAAAGTGTTTGTACTCTTTCTTATTAACAGGGCAGAATTGGTTTACACCTAATTGGTATATTTAAATTATTTGTAAATCCCTAGTAAAGTGGTACTAGATGTGCTCAGAGACAGTACATTTAATGTGACTGGTGGGCCTGCGGAACTGATTTTGCCACACACTTAAATAACCCATTAAACATGTCATCAGCCTGCTATTTGCATGTGCAGTTTTAAAGTGCCATTTCGACTGGGCATAATAAACCTTTTGCCAGGCCCAAACCTTCCTTGTTAATACATATAGATCACCCCAGGGTAGGCCCTGAACAGTCCAGAGGGCAGGGTGCAGGCATTTAAAAAGTTGGATATGTATTTTAGGTTTCACATTTTCTGGTAGTGAAAAACTCTTAAATGTGTGTTTTACTACTGCCGAACTCACCTCTTCAATAGGATAACATTGGGTTACCTTATTTCATTTAATAAGTAATAACTTTTAACTGTGAGCAGGTAGACAGATCGAATTTGGTGTCTATAGAATTGTATAATTAAAGGCTCTTTTCAATTGAAAATTCGGATTTTTAATCACAGTTCTGAAAATTTTGGCAAGTTAGCATTTTCGTGTCCTAAGGGTGGGCGAAGTTGGCATAGTGCCACTACGTGGAGTTCCACGGAGTTGCCTAAAAATCAGTGGAACTCTGCTCCGCTGCACCCTAAAAGAGGAAATCTGCATGGAATATAAGCAAGCGCACTTACCTGGTCTGGCGTCTCCGCTCTCTGCCATGCCCGGGCTGCCCTCCTCCTCGCTGTGGTCTCCTCCTCGCCATCCTCACTGGTCTTAAACCCCTACGTTGTATGCCTTTCGAGGACTGTGCAGTCCTCGTAAGATGTACAACGTAGGGGTTTGCAACCGCGAGGACGGTGAGGAAGAGACCACGGCGAGGAGGAGGGCAGCCCAGGCATGGCAGAGATGCCAGACCAGGTAAGTGCTGCTTTCTAGTACTGACTAGGGCTTAGGAGGCAGGGGCAACCTCCGCTACGCCGCGGAGTCAGAGTTTTTGCCCGAACTCCGTGTTCCAAGCAGGGTGCGGATTTGTCAAACTCTGCAAACTTCGCTGGCGGAGCAGAGTTTGCCAGCCATCCTTAGTCCAAACTATTCAACACCTGCAGCCTGATCCTGGGTCACATGCCTAGGTAAAGCTGGCAGTTGGTTCATGTGTATTGCTCCCATACAGTACGACATAGGGAGTATAGGTGTTGACATGATGGGTCACACTGAGTTAATGAGCAGGAAGAACTGTCCCCTACCACACTTGTACATCACAAAGTTCTTGCCCGATCGATCCCACAAAGGGTTTGTCCCTGGGCTTTTGTGACTCCAGACAAGCTGGAGCCAGGACAGGAAAGAAGGGTGTAAGGGTATGCCAGACATCTCAGTGGGTGAAAACTCTAGAAGCTGTCTCTACTTCAAAGTGTTCATAAACACACACATGCCAGTACTGATGGTTAGTCATAAATAATTCCATACGATCACACGGGACACTCAATGTGACCTAAAAAGGTTTCTTTGTTTTTTATTTCATTTAATTATATTTAAGTTTCAGAGTAGAAAAACCATTTTTGAAAATTATCAATGGTCAACACAAAACATCATTATACAAATTTTACAAACACCACAACTATTTTGACACATACATCACATATATTACATATATTATATTTTAAACTTACTAGACAGGACAATACATAACGTAGACAACAAATCCAACTTTTTTGACAAAACCCTGAGCAAGCTCAAGTTCCAAATTTTTTTGAGAAGAGTAAAAAATAATAAAGGAAAAATGAAAAATAAAAATAAAAAAGAAGAAAACAAACCCAAACTGGTTGCAAATTTCTTTCAGAAAAATAATTTTTCTCAACAACCTTGGTCTGGGCAGTGACCAAACAGTGAGCTCTTCCGGGTAACCAAAATCACTTCAACAATCTTTTTACAAAGTTTCTTTACAAAAATGAAAAAATGGAGGTTAGCCTGAGAGTATACTTTTGCACACTTATATGTCATATATTGGTCTACGCGTTTCACACCCACAAACTTATTTGATGGGGTTCTCCTCAGGACCTAGAACTCATAAGGAGCTGAACTTTGGTTGAGGTCTACCAATCTCCTTTGATATATTGGTTATCTCAGTTCAAATACTGCATTAGTGTCTTCCGAATTAGTTGGATGTGATGTGGTTAGCTGGAGAGAACGGTTTTCGGGGACCACTTGGAAGCAGCCGCAGTTACAAAACGGAGACGCAGAATGAAAAGTACTATATATTAAGGGACTGTCAGTCACTGACAACTTTGCGTCTTCCCATCTTGGAATATACTTAAATAAAAGCTTCTATACACAACAAGTGTGTCTCCATTTCACAAATGACATAAACGCAGATGTTCAAATGGTCCCCGAAAACCTTTCTCTCCACCTAACCACATCACATCCAACTAATAAGACTTGTCTGCTTCCGCTTAGGGACTTTTTTTCTGTTCAACTGCCTCTACTGTCTTGACAGAAAACGATCAGTAGAGGTCAGTAAAATACCAGAATTTCTTTCTGCTTAGGGACTTTCCTTTTTTAATTTTCCTGGCAACTGCTTCTATTTAACCTTCTTGATAGAAAACAACCAGCAGTGGTCAGTAAAATACCAAGATCACTTTAGCATTCTCTAGAGTCCAGTCCATAGAAATTGTCTTCCACGAGCACCGTAGACAATAATATCCTTTTCAAATCTTGTATTTTCAGTGATATGACCACCGAAGGCCCTGATTTTCTATTAAAGACAGAGCTTTGGACTATACCGTTTCCCACTCAAAGGCAATATTTCTCTCCATGTGTTCCCATACCTGGTTTATTTTACTGCCATCTCCGTTTAATTAAAGTCAACCGCCATTGTGCATTTGAAATACTTTTCTGTTAAATGTAGCTTTTTTGGTACAGATGACGTAGTTTAGTTTGTGATATTAACACTGTTTATCTTTTATATTACTACTATTTCGAAATAATATAGAATGTGCTTAAGTTCAGGGTCTTTTTTAATATGTAGGGATGGTAGGTCTTTGTGTCAAAAGTTGTACACACCTTTTTATGAATTACTTGAGTTGTAGCTTGACGAGATACTTGAGAATTACTGAAACTAGTATCTTATTAAGTTTAGATAGAACCTAAGTAATATATGTATCGGACATGTATTTTGCTTTCAGCCCTGGCACTTTATATTTTACAAATTAAGCATTGGTTTGGGGGTTTCCTCTTCAGCTGAATTTACACTTATTGTGTTTGTGTTGCTATAAAGGTGAATAATTTTTTTATTTAATTGCAAATAGTTTAGAGATAATTCATTCAAGAGGAGGAGTATTTAGGGTATAGTTTTTTTATTGCGTTTTTGATGTGTTTTTGGGCATTTTTAAAAGTTTGCTTTTAGCCCTGGTACTCCATGTTTTACAAATTAAGCACTGGGTGTAGGCCTTTATTTAGGATTTATGTGGCTGCAGAGTGATGGAAAGTTAAACTTGGTAGTTGCTGCTTGTCTGATTTTTGATAGGCAAGTTTGTTTATTTAATAGCAAATAGTTTGCAGACAATTTATTTAAGGGAAGGAGTATTTAGAGAGTAGTTTCTCATCACATTTTTCACGTGCTTTTGGGCATTTTTAAAGTTTTGCTTTTAGCCCCAGCACTTCATGTTTTACAAATTAAGCACTGGATGTAGGCCTTTATTTGGGACTTATGTGGCTGCAGAGTGCTGCAGAGTAGAATGTGGCATTTGCTGCTTGTTTGATTTTTTAACCCCTTCAGCGCTGCGCGGATTCCCCCGCGGTGCTGAAGGGTTCGAGCGCGGGCGGGGCCATGACGGAACGGTTCCGTCATGAGCACAGCTCAACCGATGCTCATGACGGAACCGTTCCGTCATGGGCATGGAAGGGGTTAATGCAAGTCTGGTTATTTACTTGCAAATAGTTTGAAGACAGTTCATTCAAGGGAATACGTATTTAGAGTCTACTTTGTCATAGCTTTTTTGACATGTTTTTGGCCATTTTTAAAGTTTTGCTTTTAGCCCCAGCACTTTATGTTTTACAAATTAGGCAGTGGGTGTAGAATTCTATTTAGGACTTATGTGGCTGCAGAGTGCTAGAGCTTGGAACTTGCTGCTTGTTTGTTCTTTGATAGGGAAGTCTGGTTTGGTGCTTTTCTCTTAATCTGCATTTACATTTATTGTGTTTGTATCAAAGGTTTCATTCTTTTTGAGGAGCAGCTAGGCAGAAAGAGCTGGAGTAAGTCTAATGTGAGCAGATAGGCAGGTTAGCATAGATTAGCATTATAATAATGCTCTTTATTCAAAACTACAACACTAAACTCATCAATATGGCGAGACCAATTGGCATTGCCTTTGCTTGTGTTTGTAGCAATGTGCACAAGTGGCGTCTGTGTATACAGGCTATTAACTGGACTTGTGGTTTGGGTGCCTGTCTACAAGTTGTGGCAAAAGATGGGTTGCTATACTACCCGCATATCAAACAGGCACAATTTGCTGTATGAAATATACATTCAATGCATGTGCTCTGTATGGCGACTTGCTTATTCTGCTGCAACTATCCCAAAAAATCAATAAAGACTAACCGGGGGGAAAAAAACAATTGGATTTCTCTGCATTTGTGGATTCCAAATGTAAAGCAGTGTTCAATAAAGAAGCTATTTTACAAAATGCCCTCTGAATCACTAGATAGTATGGGTAACCACAAATTCAGAGGTGTACAAATAACCACTGTTCCTATACTCTATCTTGTGAACATTTCAGAAATTCATCGGCTTCATATAAACCCATTTTTCATTCTTTAAATTTTACCATATGAATTGCTATATAGGTGATACACAATGAAAAATCGTTGTAAGTTACAGCTCAGTTGTTGGCTCTGGGTAACACATGTTCTTAGTGTAGTGAAAAAGCCTATTTATCCCTGTGACCAGAATGGTCTTTTGAACATAATGATATATTGATTTTGTACATCATTATTTTCTGATTTCAACAGTGTATTTGGGATACCCCTGCAGTATCTATACAAATAACCTGTTCTTGAATTCAGAATTGTGTCTACTTTTCAAGAAATGTCAACTATCCTGGATCACCCATGGGTTTCATACCCGGATCCATCACAAACTGCAAGTAGGGCGAAATCACATGTGGCCCTGAATTGCAAAACAGATCGTTTAAAAATGGCTTAAATTTACAAATCGGGGCCGTTTCGAAAATGTAAAGGTGTTTTGCACGGTATGGGAGACTGTGCATTTGTGCTTGCTGCAGGCAATATGTGCGGTAATAGCAGGGAAATTCGCCTATGCCTTTGTGATACTGATGGCAGACTGTGTCCTGAAACCTTCCAAGAACTGTTTCTCTTTTTCCAGCAAAGTGTGTCTCTTCCTCTTTCTTGTGCCACCGCTTCTCAGCACATATCCAATGTGCTTTGCTGTCACCTCAGAGCATTCCCCAATTTGTTGCATGCCTCGCCCTAAACACACATCCTCCGTTCCAGCAAGACGGATGCGGATATGATCGCTGCTCCAGGCAGAGGTAATAGTCTTCTGCCTGTCATTTTGGGTGTATTAAAATTGCGTGATGGGCGTCTCATGTGTATTTCTGAGATACGTGATATCGCGTGAAAGGTTCTTTCTCTGCCTTTCTCTAGACACAATAGGATGGCGTTCGCAGACCAGGCTCTCCGGGGAGATTCAGCTGCTGGATGTGCGCGCTGGCTTTGATATTTCAGATCATGGAAGTGTTTTATGTCTGCTCGGGGCACGGCGTAGTCAAAGCTAAGAGTGAAAGCCCGAAACGGATAAAGGACGGAGATTCGGTGGCAGGATTTTGCTTCTGACAGTACAGCTGGGCTGGGCCTGGCATGGCACTGACGCTGCCCCTGCCCCATCATGTTTTCAGTGTCCCCATTTTGGTACGAAAAAACATCCATATAGACTGGCCTGTTAGTATTCATGCCAGCTGTTAGAGATGTTGGCAGTTGTTTTCGGGGTAGGAGTGGGACAGAAAATATGCCTGGGCACTAAAGTAAAAGGGGGGAGAGGATGTGGCCTTCCGGCAAGCGCTGCCGACTTTGGAGCTGGCGAACTAGGTTCGAGCCTCTACGTCTGCTGAGCATCTTGTGATTCTGGGAAAATCACTTAATCTCCCATTGCCTGCCAAAAATGAATGTGTCTTTGTGTAACATAACTGGTTCTCATGTAAAGTGCTCCAATACCTTGGTGTCGAGTTTGGGTGATGAAAATCTTCAAAAAAAAAACACAAAAAGAAAAAAAGTGACCTCCCCCGCCCCATTAGTGAACCAGATAGCTAATGGATGTATTAGAGAATATGAGAGAATGCATGCATTTCTGCTTGCTGCAAGCAGTGCTTGTGGTAATATCAGAGAACTCAACAATAGACAAGCATTGGCAAAGCCAATGGATCTTGCCTATGTGAGAGATGTTGGCTTTGCCAATGTCTTTTAGCCATGAAGTACAGCAGCATGGCTGATGTGCAGCATAACTAAAAGTTGGTGGCATAGCATACAGTAGAGTGACATAGAAGAGAGTGGAGAAGAATCACATAGAGAGGAGTGGAGTAGAGTAACGTGGAATGGTGTAAAGAACTGTAGAATGGAGTGGAGTTGCGTAGAGCAGAATGGTATAGAGCAGAAGGGCGTAGAGTAGAGTAGAGTAGAGTAAAGTTGCATAGACTGGAATGTCATAGAGTAGGGTGGCATAGAGTGGAATGAGTTAGAGTGGAGTGATGTACAGTAGAGTGGCATAGGGTATCATTGAGTGGTGTATAGTGACATACAGTGGAATGGAGTGGCATAGAGTTGCGTAAAACAGAATCACATACAGTGGAGTGGAAAAGAGTAGAGTAGCATAGAGTAGAGTGGCATAGAGTGTCATAGAGTGGTGTAGCGTAGAGTGGCATGGTGTGGAGTGACACAGAGTGGAGTGGCGCAGAATGAAGTGGCATGTTGAGAGGTACTGTGTGGAGTTGATTTGATCTGCATGGAATAGCATAGAGCAGAGTGGCGTCGAATGGAGTGGGGTAGAGTGGCGTAGAGTAAAACATGCCATTAACCTGAGTGCCATAGAGCAGAGTGGTGTAGAGTAGAATGGTGTAGAGTGGAGTGGCATAGAGTGGCGATGCGTAGTGTGGGGAGGGGTGGAGTGGAGTGGAGCAGAGTGGCATGGAGTAGAGTGGCATGTAGTGGAGTAGAATAAGGTTGCGTAGAGTACAGTGGCATAAAATGGACTGACGTAGAGTGGCATAGAATAGAGTGGCATTGTGTGAAGTAGAGTTGAGTGGTGTAGAGTACAGCGGCATAGAGTATATTTGTATAGAGTGGAGTAGCATAAAGTGGAGATGCAGAGAGAGGAGTGGAATAGAATAGACTGGAATAGAGTAGAGTGGCTTTGCAAAGAGTGGCATGGAGCAGAGAGGCATAGAGTGGAGTGGGGTAGAGTAGAGTGGCTTGATGTAGAGTGGAATGGCACATGACAGAGTGCCGTAGAGTAGAGTGTGGTAAAGTAGATTGAAATGGTATAGAGTGGAGTAGAGTGGCTTAGAGTAGAGTGGCTTAAAGTAGAGTGGTGTAGAGTGGACGGGCATAGAGGGCCATAGAGTGGAGTGGTGTAGAGTGCAGTAGAGTGGCATTTTGTGGAGTGTTGTAGAGTAGAGTGGCGTGGTGTGAAGTGGCATAGAGTACTGTGGCTTGGAGTAGAGTAGTGTGGAGTGGAGTGGCATATAGTGAAGTGGCGTAGAGTGAAGTGAGGTTGAGTGGCATAGAGTGGAATGTTGTACAGTGAAGTGGCATAGAGAAGAGTGGCACAAGGTAGAGAGACGTAGAGTGGTGTGGTGTAGAGTGCCATAGAGAGGCATAGTCTGGAGAGGGGTGGTGTAGAGTAGAGTGGCGTAGACTAGAGAGGCATAGAGAGGCATATAATGAAGTAAAGTAGTGTTGAATATAGGGGCATTCCTTCTGTGATCCCCGTGACTCTGTGCCCGCTTTTCCTTCTGTGACCCCCGTGATTCTGTGCCTGTTTTTCCTTCTGTGACCCCCGTGATTCTGTGCCCTTGCCTTCCATGTCATTCACCGCTCCCGTTCCCGCCGCTGCGTCCCCTGCGGCCCCGCCCCCTGACTGCCCATTCGCTGCCCCTACCTCCCGCCTCCCACCTCCCAGCTGCTCCTCCCTCCCACCTCCCCATATATGGTGGAATCTGCGTGGCTGCGCAGCTGGTGCGCCAAAGGCAAGCCGTCTGCGCCCGTCCTCGCCTGAACCGCGCCCAGTGCCAAGACCCTTGGCCCCCGCGAACGCCACGACGCCTGCCTCTGCTACGACTCCAGCACCCTCCACGCACTCAACTCCGGACGATCACACACCTGCTGCCTGGCCGCCCCGAAGCGCACACAATGACCCTTCTCCTGCAGGAACTGCAGCTTCACCAGCATCTGGCCCGCCAACCCACCTACCAAAGAACCCAACCACCTCAGATGCATCCATCTCAACACCCGCTCCGCACGCAAACACGCCGTGGAACTCTGGGACCTACTGGACTCCAATACCCCAGACGTCGCCTTCCTGACGGAGACCTGGCTGAACCCCTCCTCGGCACCCGACATCGCCATAGACATCCCGTAAGGCTATAAGATCACCCGCAGGGACCGCACCAATGGAGTAGGAACGCGAATTGCCATCGTCCACAGGAACACTCTCAAAGTCTCAACCAACACCGACGACACCCTCCGAACCGCCGAACACATGCACTTCCAGATCCACACCGATCCCAACACCACCCGCAGAGGAACCCTCATCTACAGACCCCCCCGGACCACGAGCGCAGTTCAGCGACTCCATCACTGACTTCGTCAGCACACACGCCCTCGCCTCCTCGGACTACATCCTCCTCGGGGACCTGAACTTCCACCTCGAGAGCAACAACGACACCAACTCCTCCACCCTGATCGATAACCTCGCCAACCTCAGACTCAGACAACTCGTCACTACTCCCACCCACTCCACCGGCCACACGCTTGACCCCATCTTCTCCGCAAGCTCCCACATCTCCTTCAACCACACCACCGAGCTCCACTGGACTGATCACCACTGCATCCACTTCACCTTCCGGAAACCCATCACGCACCACCGCACCCAACAGATGCCGCGCCGCTGCTGGAGCAAAGTCACGAAGACCAGCTTTCCACCACCCTCGCCCGGAGCCCACCCACAGATCCGACCGACGTGACACCGCAGCTCGCAACCTCAGACAGTGGATCAACGACTGCGCCAACACCCTCGCCCTGCTCAAGAAGCCCTCCAACACCCACACTAGCAAGAAAGCCAGCTGTTTCACCGAAGACCTCCAGGCCTCCAAGCGAACCTGCCGAATACTCGAAAAAAACTGGATCCGTGAACGAACACCGGAAAGCTACACAGCCCACAAGAACGCCACCCGCAGACACCACCACCTCATCAGATCCGCCAAAAGGACCTCCTTCAAATACCGCCTAGACAACAACACACACAACAGCAAAGAGCTTTTCAACATCATGAAGGAACTCTCCAACCCCAGCTCCAACATCAACGACATCCCACCTTCACAAGACCTGTGCGACTCGCTGGCCACATTCTTCCATCGCAAGATCGCACACATCAACGACAACTTCAATGCCATCACCACCCCGACAACCACTGAGACCCCCGCTCCGACGACCACCACCCGCACCACTCACTTGCTCGCCTGGACCAACATCAACGATGACGACACCATAAAGATCCTGAACACCGTCCACTCCGGATCCCCGGAAGACCCCTGCCCACACCACATCTTCAACAAAGCCAGCAGCACCATTGCACCCCATCTCCAGAAAACATCAACATCTCCTTCGAGACAGCGACCTTCCCGAAGAGCTGGAAGCACGCAGAGATCAACGCCTTACTCAAGAAACCCAAGGCGGACCCCAAGGACCTCGAGAACTTCCGACCCATCTCCCTGCTCCCGTTCCCGGCGAAGAGCATCGAAAAGGCCGTAAACAAACAACTGACCAGCTTTCTCGAGGAGAACAGTATCCTGGACCTGTCCCAGTCCGGGTTCCGCAGCAACCACAGCACCAAAACTGCCCTCATCACCGCCATTGATGACATCAGGACCCTGCTAGACAACGGAGAAACCGCGGCCCTCATCCTCCTGGACCTGTCAGCCGCCTTCGACACGGTCTGCCACTGCACACTACGAATACGCCTATACGACACCGGAATCCAAGAGAAGGCCCTGGACTGGACCGCCTCCTTCCGCTCCGGCAGAACACAGAGCATCCGCCCCCCCCAATCGCTCCGAAGCCACCGAGATCATCTGCGGCGTACCCCAAGGCACATCCCTCAGCCCAACGTTGTTCAACGTCTACATGGCACAGATCGCCCACATCGCACGTCGGCACAACCTCAACATAATCTCCTACGGAGACGACACCCAGCTGATCCTCTCCCTCACCAAGGACCCCCACACCACCAAAACCAACCTCCACGAAGGAATGAAGGCCGTCGCCGACTGGATGAGGAACAGCCGACTGAAGCTGAACTCGGACAAGAAGGAGGTCCTCATCCTCGGATCCACCTCCTTGGCCTGGGACGACTCCTGGTGGCCGACTGCACTAGAAACACCACCAACCACGCACGCAACCTAGGGGTCATCCTCGACTCTACCCTCTCCATGACGAAGCAGGTCAACGCCGTCTCCTCCTCCTGCTTCAACACCCTCCGCATGCTTTGCAGAATCTTCAAGTGGATCACCACCGAAACAAGAAGGACGGTCACCCAGGCCCTCATCAGCAGTAGACTGGACAACGGAAACGCACTCTACGCAGGAGCCCCGGCCAAACTCCTGAAACGGTTTCAACGCATCCAGAACACCTACGCACGGCTGATCCTCGACATCCCTTGCTGCAGCCACATCACACCCCACCTGAGAGACCTGCACTGGCTCCCTGTCAACAAGAGGATAACCTTCAAACTCCTCACCCATGCACACAAGGCACTCCACAACACCGGACCAACGTACCTCAACAGCTGACTCAGCCTCTACACCCCCACCCGCCAGCTCCACTCCGCAGACCGCGCCCTCTCCACAGTCCCCCGCATCCGAAGAGTGACCGCTGGCGAGAGATCATTCTCCCACCTCGCCGACAAGACATGGAACACCCTCCCCATCTGCCTACGGCAGACCTTCTGACCTTCTGACCTTCAGAAGACTTCTCTAGACCTTGCTCTTCGAACAGTAGCAGCTTCACCCCCCCCCCCAGCGCCTTGAGACCCTCGCGGGTATGTTGTGCGCTTTACAAATGCCATAGAATGGAGTGGTGTAGAGTGGCATAGAGAGG
Source organism: Triturus cristatus (assembly GCF_964204655.1). Lineage (NCBI taxonomy): Eukaryota > Metazoa > Chordata > Amphibia > Caudata > Salamandridae > Triturus > Triturus cristatus. Next base: position 501,719,007 of record NC_140592.1, on the reverse strand, counting down.
AGCGCCATACAGCAAAGTGGAGTAGAGTGGCTTTGTGTGGAGTGCAGTGGAGTGGCATGGCGTGGCACAGAGTAGGGTAGAGTAAAGTGCTGTAGAGTAGAGTGGTGTAAAATAGAGTGGCAAGATGAGGGTGGCGTAGAGTGCCATAGAGTAGAGTGACATAGAATAGAGAACAGTGGTGTAGAATGGCATAGAGGAGAGTGGTATAGAGTTCAGTGTAGTGGCATTGAATGTTTTAGAGTGTCATTGTGGCATGTCAAAAAGTAGACTTGAGTGACGTAGAGTAGAATGGCGTGGAGTGGAGAAAGGTAGTGTGGAGAAGAGTTGAGTGGTTTAGAGCAGAGTAAAGGAGCATAGAGTAGAATGGAGCGGCGTAGATTGGAGTGGTGTAAAGATGCATGGAATGGAGTGGAGTGGAGTGGTGAAGAGTGGATTCACGTAGAGTCGAGTCGCATAGAATAGTACAGTTGTAGGTGTAAGTAACTAAAAAGTCAATAGAGACAGCAGATAGGGTGAACGCAACATAAGTAAGAAGCTGTATGCCTGAATTAAATGTATGAAAGCACATTGCACATCTAGGAATTATTAGGAGCGGGTGGAACTCACAGAATTTCACTTTGTGGAATTCCATAGAGTTACATTAAAAACTCGGTGAGATACCTTGGAGCTCCGCAAACGAGCGTGAAATGCATGACATGCTGCTTGTGCTCCAAATTTACACCTGCAGCGCATTCAACGCCAATAAATCAGGGCAAACTGTGCCACGCAGTGCGCAAGTGTGCGGTCATTTTGTTTTATCTAGCTTGCTAGTTTCACCAAATTCTGTCTCACTCCATCCAATCCAATCCACCCCACATGATCACTCTTCTTAATCCCTCCTACCTTTTCTTTACTTTATTTATAAATGTCTGATTTTCCCTTTATGTATTTACATTTCTGTGTGTGTTTTTTGTGACTTTTTTGTACTTTGTTTTGTTTTCCTTTCAGACCTGTCCTCTTTGATCTCCTGTTTCCCTTTCCATCCCAGTCCGGCTCCCTCCCAGTACCAAATGGCAGAAGCAGACAGCTTCACCTGTAGTCCCTGATGGGCAGGGGTGCAGCTCCGTCCTATTTTTGGTGAAGCGGAGGTGGCTGAACTCATCTTTTGGGTGCAGCACCACCTCTCCTGTACGTTGATAGCATGTGGCAGGCCATGAAATGGTTACACCCTGCTGGCGTGGTAGGTGGCCAATGAGCTAAAGCTGTGCTTTATGAGATGCACAACCGGAATTCTGCTCAGGCAGCAGCAGCTGACACACCGCTGAGCGTTTTTTATTATGCCAATAACTTTGGTGCTGCTTGACGAATCTACATAAAATTTTCCCAAAACATCCCCTTTTTGGTTGTTGAAAGTTTCGTGGTGATCCATCAAGGGGGGCCGAGAAAAAAAGGGGGGCCTCAAAACACGTTTTTCCTATTTTATGTCTATGGGGATTGTTCATTTTTTGAACACGACTAAAGCCTGAACTGCTGAACGAAATTAAATTAAATTTGGCAGAAAGCTGGATGTTGGTTCAAAAAGCATGCTTTTTGTGATTTGGTGTGAATCTGTATAGTAGTTTCAGAGAAATTCAAGTAAAAAAAATATAGATACCTGGGGACGCGAGTCCATGTAGTGGGCTCACGGATCCTACTTACATTTGATTGGCTGCCAACACTTCAACTAGGAAGCCAAGTCTTAGAGAAAAAGTAAAACATAAAGAAAGGAGGGAAGGGTAGGAATACTCTGCCCCCAAGATACGGGGGGCACAGCGGGCTGGGGTTTCAAAGCTTTCTAAATAAAATAATTGATGCAGACTCACGGGTGGATCCTTAAATCTGTGGCAACATTTTTTAAAAAAGAAGCATGGTCTCCCGCTTGTCCTTTTTCGAAAGCCCCCAGGTGGGTCTAATCTCATGAGGATGAAGTTAATGAAGGAGGGGGCTCATGGGACCCCCTCCTAGACTTTTTTTAAGCCCCTGGGACTGCCACCTCCCCGGGCACTGAATACTATAAATGCAGGCGGGGCCACTCGGCTCCCTCCACTGCCCCAGGGACCACCATCTCCCAGGTGCACATAATTAATTAATAAAAACATGTGGGGGAGGCCCTAGGCCTCCCCTGCAGCCCCAGGAACCACCACTTCCCTAGGCAGTAAGAGTATGCAGGGGAGCCGGGTGGCTCCCCCACTGTCCTGGTGACTGCCACCTCCCCAGGGTACTGTTGTATAGAATTGCGGGAGGGGCCCTGCTCGGCCCCCCAATTCCCCAGGGATCACCACCTTCCCGGGGTACAAACCCTAATTAATTTGAAAAAAATGTGGGGGAGGTCCTATTGCCTCCCCTTCAGCCCCAGGACCACAGCCCCAGGACTAAAATAAATATTAATACGTGGGGGGCTCCGGCCTCCCACACCTCCCTGGGGTACAAATACAATAATCAAGGGGATCCATTGCAGACCTCCGGCACCAGGGACCACCACCTCCTGGGGCTTACCTGGAGCCCTACATGGCACTTCAGACTGCCACCCCTCAGGGGCAGCTCCAGCAATGTTCTGGGGTGCTCACATTGCAGTTTGCCACAACTTGGCGGGAGCACCGCTCCTGCCAAGCCATAGCAAACAAGTACCCTGCTTTCAGCAAGTGCGAGTACAAAATGCTGGGGTAGTGGCGGCGCCAGTGGCAGGCATATTCGACAAAGTCCCTTGAGCTGGCCGGGGTCCCCGAGCTCAGTCGGCGAATAATGAGACAGGTGCCCAGAGCCTGTCAGCGCCCAAGAAGACCTGCTGCAGACTGGTGAGCAATGCTCGGGGAGGGCTGCACAGGGTAGTGAGGCTAGCCATATTCAATGCCTGTAGATGGCAGATGGCAGCTTTGGTGGTTGTCGTGCCTGTATGTGGGCTGCTGCAAGGGGAGAGCGGCTGGGGCCCGCAGAGATCGGGTTGGGAAATCACTCACATAGAAGACATCCCTAGCCCTCAGTGACAGAGGCCGATTTCACCCAGACCCTAAAATTATTTTTCTTCAACCTCCAAAACAGGCCCATTGAATCACATTGGAAACTGGCATTTCAGAAATGGGGGCATTTTTCCATCAGTTCCACTTGACCGATGTACTTCACACTTACTGGGACACAAATCCCACCTGTTCCTGACTACCTCACCTGGCTGCATTCCGATTCCATCACCACAGCGGGTACAACTTTTATCCCAGGCTCTCCCCGCCCATTCAAAAACAAACCAAATGGACCTAACAGGCACGAAAATACACCATAAATCAAAGCCAAATCAAGCCAACACCTATATGGGTCGACTATAAGCGCTAGAATGAATGGCTTTAGAGAGATCCCGCCTGTACACAGTCAGGTTTACAACATTGGTGAAGAGGCAATATTAAGGCTATCAGTCTTGAGACTCCATTAGGGGGCCATGCTGAAGGCCAGTGCCTAGTTGCGGAAGTGGTCAGGCGCGGTCCTGGTGTGCTTGTGACTGGGTGCGAGCGGTGGCTGGAAGAAATATATTCGGTGCGATATTCGCACTAAGGCTCTTCTCTCCAGTTGTTGGCTGTTGTGGATAGTGGAGTGGGACTGTCTATGGCCGACTACTCATGCGTCACCTGGAGGTTGCGGGCAGGCGGCCTGGTGGGTCGCGCACACTGGAGGAGTGGACCAACAACCCAGAAATAGCTGATCCCACCACAGCTCAAAATGGCCAAGGATAAGCTACCCTCCACTACATCCAAACAGAGCACCATGGATTAATATACCAATGTGGGGCCCATGGCTCCCCACTATGGTGGGCCGGTGGGTACCGTCCAGAAAACATGGCGCTGCTGGTGCCCATTACCCAATCTAGAGATATGCTAGACGCTAAGATGGGGCAGTCTTCTTCATCAAGATCTTTGGAAGGCGGTGGAAAGGATCACTGAGGCAGACGCAGGGTCTCCTGCATCAAGGACTCAATGGTGTCCCTACAGCAAAAAATCAACACTCTAACAGTAGTGACAAAGGAGCAAGTGGCACGAGTTGAGGAGGCCTAGGGCTGCACTTGTTGCAATAATCAGAGCTTCATGGGCTTCCAGGAGGTGTGTGAAGGCCCCTCCGTAGCCAAGCTCCTGAGGCAGTGGCTCCAATTGGTGGTACCAGTCAAGTCCCTCTCGACGAGCTTTGTGGTGGAGAAGCCCCACAGAGGATAGGTGAAGAAGCCCCCACCTGAGGCACACCCACGATCAGTATTCACCAAATATATGGGCAGGCACATGATCCCTAAATATGAATGGACGCAGTGCAAGATTCTTTATCAATTATAACACATAATGATATTTCTGGACTACACGAAATTGGTTCAACAAAACCGTCATTCCTTCACTGTGTCAAAACAGCACCCGTGTGAACTTAAAATTCAGTATCTGTTTCGGTATTCTGGGCTGGTGAGGGCAGTCTTCAACTCACAGACTTTGTTCTTCGAATCCCCAGAGATGTTCACCTGGGCTGATGAATCAGTGACATTGAAGCCACAAACTCTGCCTCGCATAGACTCTGATTTATCCCAAAGTGATAAACAGAACCATCCCATAAATTCCACAGTGAAGTGTCATAATCAACATCATTCCTCCTGGAGGAGCACACTCCAAAATGATGTGACCTAGCTGCTGAATAATGGATGTGAGGCAGACCTGGTGCTGTGGCATACCTGGCTGTTCGGGTATCATGAGTGCCATTTAGATTGTTTTCTTTACATAGGTAGAAGTGGGACTTCCATATTCGACCGTACTCCTAGAGATAAAAGTTTAACCTTCTCTAGCACGATTCCATAGTTGGGAAGGGGATATAAGGATCCATTGGTGATGTCCTCTTGGTGGCCTCAGTTGGGGTCCTGGGACGAGGGCCTTTTCTATGACAGGTAATTCAGGTTCACTGAAGTATGAGGGGCATGGGGTGTTACATAACTGTTTTAGGTTATAGGCACAGACCCACCACACACACCACACTAGGCCCATATTCAGTCACCCACACTCACATACCTGAGCTGTCGAAACTTGAAGCGAACTCCACTGGCCCCCTAGGGTATATCAGCAATATTACATGGAGTGTGATGGGGGTCCTCAACAAGATTAAATGAGGTGCAGTTTTGAAAGAGACCAGGCGTATTAGGACAGATGTGTTTCTCTTGCAAGAGGTGCATCTACTAGGTTCCAAGGTCCCTTGGCTAGCCATGTATGGCAATATGCAGATATTCCTTTCTGGGTTCAAGATGGGATCACAGGGCACAGGTATCCTAATCCATCACCGAGTCACCTTTCAGCCCACCAAGACCTATATAGATGGCTATGGTAGATATGCAGGGGTGACTGGCACACTTTACGGGGAACCTCTCACGCTTGGCAGTGTATAAACCCCCCTCAATTGGTATAGACCTTGATAGACCAGATGATAGGTCCGTGGGGGTGAACTAACTGGCGGCGTTTCGTTGATAGGAGGAGACTGGAATGATGTGATGCAGCCAGGTGTGGACAGTGGGGTAATGACTGGGCTCCCAGATATCCGTGCTGGGCTTAGCAGATGCTTGGAGGGCATATCATTTGAGTGAAGCTGTATTCATATGTTATTCGGTAGTCCACGGCTGCATTTCCAGATTGTGCTACTTATTAGCCCTTCATCGAGTTTCAGATGCAGATATATTACCTAGGGACCTATCAGACCATTCCCCAGTGGCCCTGGAGCTCCATATGGTAACGGGATACCTGGCCTTTCGTTGGCGCTTGTCGCCCTGGCATCTGCGAGACCCTTCATATAAAACACTTCTATACGATCAATTGACCAGTATTTTGCCCTTAATACTGTACAGCTGCTTCTGAGACAGTATTGTGGGAAGCCTTCAAATTGACACTCTGAGGTGTAGACATTAGCTACAGTGCTGGAGAACGTAGGCGTAGGGTGTATGGCTCGTGCCTCTGTAGACCTTAAAACACAGATGCAGATACTTCAGGAGTGTGGCCGCTGAGATGGTGGGGATGGTGCATGGCACCAGTTGAGCATAGTTCAGCAGCAGTACCAACAGCTACTACTCGACAACTCGACTGCACAGAGCCAAATAGACCAATGGGGCAACAAATTGAGTAGGATGGTATATAGGCTGTGTCAGGCCACTTGTGAGGTCTCACCGGTGTCAGTGATCCGAGATGCACAGACTGGGTTGCTGTCTTGTACCCGGGAGGTGACCCAAAGTTTTGCTACTCACTTCAGTGAGGGATACGCTCAGAGAGAGGAGGTGGACATGGCTAAAATTGTTGATTTTGTTGAGGCACTGCCTCTGCGATCTCTAGTAGACATTGCCTACACCCAGCTAGAGGAGGCAATTAAATAAGAGGAGCTCTCCTTGGCCTTGGCGGAAATGCAGTCGGGAAGGCCCCAGGCCCCGATGGATTCCCCAATGAGTTTTTTAAAAAACATTAATGCCACAGTAAGGAAAGCATCTCATAGGGGTGATATACTCTGCGCTTGAGGAGTCCATACTTTTGCCGAACTGGAGACATTCAGAGATGGTGGTGTTCCTTAAGCTGGGCTGCACACCGGAGGAGCACGCCTCGTATCGCCCAATATTGATTCTAAATATGGAAGTGAAACTCCAAGCCAAGCATTGGCTAATATACTAATGAGACACATGCCAAATTTGTTCCATTCTGACCAGGTGGGTTTTATGCCCTATCACGCCACTTGCCATAATATCAGGCATATTTACAATACTTTAGCCTTGGCAGATCACTTGGGGAGACCAGTTGCTGTGCTTTGGGCAGATATAGACAAGGCCTTCAATTCCGTCAGCTGGGAGTACTTATTTGTTCTTCTTAAGCACTTAAATTTGGGCCCCAAATTCTTCTCCTACACCTGCCTGCTATATACCAACCTGTCGGCCACAGTTCAGGTGGTTAGTGTAGTTTCAGAAAAAACATACAGTCACTGAAATGAACACAAATAGAACTTGTGGCACCTCCCACCTTTCATGGGACATCACCCATATGGTGGGTGTAGTGTCTGCCATTTGACAAAGAAGGACACAGAATTGGAATTGGGACAAACGCACAAGTGGCTGCAGAAGGTACACACCAATTGCAACACCACAAATGTAGTCTATCTGATCACATGCCCGTGTAATGAGAAATATGTCAGTACTACCATGTGAAAAGTAAAGTTGAGGATCGGGGAGAACAGGAGTAACCTACGATGTAAAAGAGAAACCACCAAGATGGCGACACATTACATCAATAAAAGTCACACTTCCAATGATTTTCATTGGACTGTTATTAGACAGACACAGACTCCACAAAACCAATACTGACTTGAGCAAACTAAATATAGAAAAAGAGCAACAGTGGATATACAGGTTGGGCATACATTTCTACAGCTTGAATAAAAACAGTCTGTGGACCTAGTTGAACTAACACATATAGGTTTTTATGTAAGGAGTCACTATATGATCCATCCAAGGCTCACATTATCACATAAGGATAGGTAATGGTTAACAGTGTACACTGCTAAGGGGAACCATTTAACATAGACATTCCATTGGCACATTGACTCACATTCTCTCTTTTTCTTTGTAAAAAAAAAATACTTACATATATCTCTCTACTAATTCAACACTAATCCTTTATAGGTTCAGGAGTAGTGTGCTACTCGCCAAAAAAAGCGCTTCAACACCCCATCAGGGTTAACAAGCACTATATAAATATAAACCTTTTTTCCCTCTTCTATCCTTCCGCTATCCTTCTGAATCCAAATAACTAACTAACCTATCCACTACTCAAATTACTTTCATATTTCACTATACTAATTCAACACTAATCCTTTATGGGTTCCAGAGTAGCGTGCTACTCGCCAAAAAAGTGCTTCAAAACTCCATTAGGGGTAGCAAGCGCTATATAAATGCAAACCTCTTTCCCTCTTCTATCACGCCGCTATCCTTCTCTATCCAAATAGCTGAATAACATATCCACCACTCAAATAACTTTCATATTTCACTATACTCATTTTCAACACTAATCCTTAATGGGTTCCGGAGTAGCATGCAACTCGCCAAAAAAACGCTTCAACACCCCATCAGGAGTAACAAGTGCTATAGAAATGCAAACCTTTTTCCCTCTTCCATCCTTCCCATCCCCTTCTCATTCCAAATAACTGACTAACATATCCACCACTCAAATTACTTTAATATTTCTCTCTATTAATTCAACACTAATCCTTCATGGGTTCCGGAGTAGCGTGCTACTCGCCAAAAAAGCTTTTCAGCGGCCTATCAGGGTTAACAAGCACTATATAAATACAAACCTTTTTTCCCACTTCTGTCCTTCCGCTATCCTTCCGAATCCAAATAACTGACTGACCTATCCACCACTCAAATTACTTTCATATTTCACTATACTAATTCAACACTAATCCTTTATGGGTTCCGGAGTAGCGTGCTACTCGCCAAAAAAGTGCTTTGACACCTCGTCAGGGATAGTAAGCATTATGTAAATGCAATTACAATACAATACAATGTAATACTATTCTGTCTCCTAAAAATATAGATATTGCACTGAGCAGTATTAGATGTCCCGCTGAGAATTTCAAGATGGCTGACACGTTCTCACATTTTAAGGAGAATATGTTACAACAGCGGTCTAGTCTAACATGGGCCTATGCAAGTCCACCTAGAATTCCAAGATGGCCACCACATCACCGCTCATCAGGGCAGTCCAGTGAATATAGTGGTCTAGCCACAAAACATTCCTTCATGTTTATGTGTATACTTATCGCTTTCTATTCTGCATTTTATGAGTTCATATTAATGATTCAAACTCTGAGTTAAGATTGCAAGGATCAGTCAACAAATTGTGTCTATCAATAGCAATTAATACACACCTGGACATAGTAACAGGGATAGAAACATAAGTATATTCAGAAATTAAACCTATTATAAGATGACTGCATTGATCCACACCGTTTGGGAGCCACTTTTCTCAAAAGAGTCCAGGTGTAACCGTTCATCAGAGCATACATTGCACTATTTAAGGACTAGCTTGAGCTGCCTCTCCACCACATGCGGGAGATGGGGTCCATGGAGCTGGGTTGGGAAGTCCCAGCCGAGCATTGGTGCAGTAAGTAATACCCTGACACCTAGGTCATTTATTGGTATCATTATTCTTCTTTGCTAGTAATGTAGGGTTGTCTCACCCATGTTTTCACAGTGTGTGACCTTTGATCCCAGCAGGCACCCGCATTTGCTCCCAGGATGCCTGGAAAATCTCAGTTGCCCTAAACACTAGGAGCCTGATGGTTTACATTCATGTATTTGCTCTCCTCTTTGTGTGTTGATATGTGATGCACTGTTTGAATACACATGGATAAATGGATGACTGCAAGATACTTTGAACACTAGCTGTTACAGGTACTCTAAGTCACACCAGGGCATTTACCCTGGCTTCTAGATGATGGTATCTCTTAGGCTAGTGACCTCACCATTTTAGAGTGTGAAGTGCAGTTCACCTGTTTCATTGTTTAACCTATCCACATTCTAACATTTCTATTTTCCTTCTCTTTTTAGGATTCCTGAAGTGGATAATCTCCAGTTTTCAATTAACTCACCCTGTATAGAACGGTTGGGTAACTATCTTTTGATCTTGCATGGAATGTGTGCAGATGCATAACTGCTGCTTAGTATAGGTTAGAAGAACAGTGGTCTTATAGGTCCTCATGAAATCTGTACATCTTGTGAAGTAGATGAAATATGTAGACCTAAAATAGACACGCTGGCTCAGAAAAATGCCTCTTTATGTCATGTTATATTTTTAACCATATCACAGGGCCACTTTTATTAAAGAATTGGATTAGTGTTCCTTTGAGATGTTTAAGGTTTTCTGCCCTAAGATCCAATTAAGAACAAAGTATCATAGTGCTCCTTCCCACTGCGAGATTGAGCCCACTTGGTGGTAAGTAACTCACCAGGTGTGGCCTCAAGATGAAGCATGAGTAACATGTGGGTGAGGGTTCACTAAGAAAACATGTACTGTGCATGGTGAGCACTAAGAAGCAGGGCACAGTGACTGCTTCTTTTGGGAGACACTCTCTACTTTTAGAGTGTTTGTTCTTTCTATCCCAGCCTACCCAAAAATGTAAATTTCATCCTCTGCATGTGTCACATTGTTCTGCCCAAGTAACTTATAGTTTATTGCTTCCATTATGGATTTACAGTTCTAATTGTTTCCTTCCACCAACCAATGTGACTAAGCAAAAACGTAATACATGATCAGTGACACCCAGTCATTCCATAGATAAACCTTAACCTAGCCCAATGTTTATAACTTACCTTCCTGTAGACAAACTTTCCCCACTGCCAAGTGAAGGTATTTGTTGAAAATAATTTGTAGTGGAGGCCAGGCTGTAATATGGGACTAAGGGTTTGTTGTAGAGTTTAGTGGATGGGATACTCTGTAACAAACATGACGAAAAAAATACATCCTGTTCAAGGCATCATTCACATTCTATGCACTGTCTACTCTAATACAGCGAATGGGATGGCCGTTATCTACCACATGTGTGACCAAGTATCCTATCTGTTAGACTTTATCAGGCCCTAAGTTTGGACTCAGGATAGAAGCAAAGAGCAAGTAGGAGAAGAGCAGGGCCAGTGGAATTAATGATAATAAATTGATAATTATTAACATAGCATTACAGCTGCCCCAAAAACATGCAGCAACAGAGTAGCAGACCCGCCTGCATGGTTCTATTAATGTTGCTCATATGGTCAAGTAATTGTGCAGCATATATGCATTTTATTCACAGGGGCAGTCAATTCAATTATCAACCCATTCAAAGTTTTTGTTCAGTTTCATTATGAAATCCTTTAAACCTAAAATCACTAGTTGATTATGTTGGTAGTCTGGCTTCATTCCTTGCAGTCAGTGCTATTGCATTATGTGATGCATGTGCTGGAAAAACTTGGTCCTGTGACTAATCACATCAAAATTAAATTCCAGTGTCCCTTGGGGACCATCAATATTCTGCTACTGTGCCACCGTAGACAGTATAAACAAGTGTTTGCGCTGAGCATTGCAATTTGTTTTTCTTTTTTGATATAGCTACTCCTGCTGCTGGAGCTGGCCAGTGGCAACCATACCGACGGGAGATAGATGCCTGGCCGTGACACCAAATGTTCGAGGCCAAGACTGCAGAATACCGCTGGCTAGTGGCCTTGGAGGAGGGAGACGAGGAGGCACGTGCCTCTATTTCCTTGGACCGCTATCCAGTCCCGCCTCCAACTTGGCCACAACACCACCAGTGCCACCTGCATCCGGGGTCCACTGCTGTCCAGAACACCACCAACTCTCCCTCCTTGTAGTCATCTTCCAACCGGCTCCTTTACCGCATCCTACGTGAGCAGGCGCTCCTCAGGTGTGGGCAAAAGAACCTGGCCCAGGAGGTGGAATATTTAAAAAAAACATGGATGCCCACTAAGCACTTTTTTATTGTAGATTTATTTTGGTGGGGGGCCTGTTGTGGGTGAAGACGGTGTGAAGGGGGGTTGGGGAAAGGGTTAAAGGGACATTTGCGGATTTTCTTGGGGAGGAGTGAGGGTCTGTTGTGAGTAGAGATGGTGGGATGGGGAGTTGAGGAAAGGGTTTTTTGCTTGAGTGGAGTGGTCCTGTTGTGGATGGAGAGGATGGGTTTCATATGTTAAAAAATAAATGAGCCATCTTTTGTCTTTAGTCTTTAAATTGCCAGTTAATGTAGCAATGTGGTTTAATGTCAAGTGCGAGGCGAGAAGCTGTCCTTTGAAATTGTTACACAAAATATTGTACATCCACTTTTCCCCCTAGAATTTCCCTACCTGAAGTCCCTTGCCATGTATTTATTCTTCAGTAGGTTACTTACCTCTTCCTGTAGTCCAGTATACGACACTACCAGAATTGGATCAGAAAACTAACTGTGTTTAACTTTATTGTTTGATGAGGTTTTGAAGCATTCATCCACTTATCAGTGATAATGTATACTATGTATACTAGTTAGTTAATGCCCTTGTCCTACCCTCTGTGACCATTGACCACAAATGGGGTCTGGCAACAATATACGCAAAAATGGCAATCTTATCTCTCTTTCCTGACAAAAACTTCAGTAGTACTTAGTTCTCAACTAGGTCTTACATAAATAGATTAAGCAATGTGTGCAACTTCTCTCAGTTTTCCCAAACTGTATAGCAGGTTTTCCCAAAGAGCCTTTTTAATGCTGGTAGTAGTAGTAGGCTAGCGCTAACAGGGAAGAATCCACAAAACGAGGTCGCACCTACTACTAATGATGTTTGCGAGGTGAACTTCAATTGTAGGATTATTCAGAAGGATTACCCATCACAGGCAATAAGACTGAAAGGAAACACAGAGTTAGTGAAATATCCAAGACTGAGACCACCAGGACAAAAAGGTCATACAAACAGCAACTGGCAATGGAACTGGTATTTCATATATTATAAAAGTTAAAACTAAACCTACAACTTTTGAGTCTGGAGCCAGGACGTAGGAGGAGGTTAATCCATGTTGCATAGGTTGTGTAAGCAATACAAAGCCTGAGTCACAAAGTAAATGGAAGTTACACTTTTGGTTTTATTCTACTCTTGCAGTGTAAGTTTATGACTAGTAACTTTTCCATTACTAACTTTATGACTGGTAACTTTGCAAGTAGTAAGAAAGTAAGTAACTCCCATTATTTATAAAGTAGTTACTACTAGTAATTAGTTACTTCTCATAAAGTTACTAATCGTAAAGTTAAAGGTAGTACAGTTACACATAAAGAGTAAACTTGCTCCGAAAGTGTAACTTTACCTTTGTGAATCAGGACATAGTGCACACTAGTACTATCTATTGTGGGACAGCCATTGTTCTAAGAATCTGCACTATGATGATGATTTCCCATCTTGATTGCAGGGCTGTACCGGTCTTGTCAGTGTTATGACGCTTTCGTGCTGAAGAAGAAAATACCCGTGGAATGCAAAAAGTTAATGTCAATATTGTAGAGTCAGGGTAAGTTTCATGGTGGTGTACAAGGATAAAGAAGGCAGAGCATAGGCTTGAGCAGTCATGGGTGTTTCACTAAGAAGTGAGAACAATCTTTTACCACCAATCCCAGACAAGTAGCTGCATGTACCTAGATGATTAATCTCACAAATGCCAATAACACTTAGCTGTGTGCGTCCATCATGTGACATGTGTCGAGTGACAGTCCCCCAGACCACAACCACTCAATTAGAGTTGGACTTTGAAGCTAGTCCACTACTCCGAATTTTCCTAATCAACGCAGCTCTCTCCTGTCCACAGGAGAAGGCCTCTTTGAGTCATGTTGTTTCTAACTGAAGTAAATAGGCACTGTTCCTAACTTTCTTCTTCTGGCTGTTGTGGTAGTCCTGTCCTGACTCAAGACCTGAAAGAGACAGGCTTGTAGTGTTGATGAACAAGAAAAGCAAAATCATTTGAGCATTTGATGTAGTTTTGCTAACTAAATTGACTGGTCTCTGAACATTCTGAAAAAAGAACAGGAGAGGAGTGGACCATGTAAGTGATTATAGTGAAATGTGAAAGCAAGGCAATCATTCTGACAGAATCATCCCCTGGGACCCAAACTTACAACTCAGGTTTAAGAATTAGTTACATCACCTTCCCAGCCACCACATGAATCATCAATCACTCAATATATTACTCATTGGGTGCAATAGTTACCTGTTCCAAGTATAGTGTACATTTGTCCATTACATCTACGCAAAGGCAGTCTTGTATAGTTAATGATGATCCTCAGTGGCAGCTTAGCTAGGTAATGAAGAAAAGAAAGTTAGGGATGGGAGGCCGTGTTGTTGTCATATCCTTTAAGCGAATGGACACTGGTCCACTCCAGACATGTGATGTGACTAAATGGGACAGCGTAAGCCAGAGACTAAATATATAGATGTTATTCTCTACATATTTATTTCTTAAAGCAGTTTGACGATATATATAAGAAAGCAGATAATGTCATTATAAATAATGCGGACAAAGGAGGAAACATTGTTTTATGGCCAAGACAAAAATATATGCAAGAAGCAGAACGCCACCTAACTGACACAGACTGTTACATCAAAGTAACACATCAAGCCATTGCTAACACAAAAGAACTGGTCCATGGACTCTTGACACAGCGGAAAAGGGAAGGGTTGCTCAGCAAGAACGAGTACAAATTCCTGAAAAATGACCATCCAATCAGCCCAGTGTTCTATCTGATTCCGAAGATCCACAAAACAGAAATCCCAGTACCTGGACACCCGATAATTTCTGCACAGAATAGTGTGATTGAGGCAACATCTAAATATGTTGATTTCTTTTTACAAAATTTTTTGTGGAAAATCTACCTTCATATATCAAGGACACCGGCCACTTTCTCACTGAACTACGAAAAGTAACGCGGAAAAAAGATTATCTTCTGATAGTGATGGACATTTGTTCATTGTACACCAGTATTCGGTATAGTGATGGACTTACAGCTGTTAAGCACTATCTTGATTCTAGTGATATACAATGTTATAAGCATAATGCTATGATATCACAAATGATCGAACTGTGCTTGAAAAACAATCTGTTCCTATTCAATAAGGAGGTGTACCATCAACTGCGCGGGGTGGCCATGGGGGCATGCTTCTCTCCTAGCTATGCATGTCTTCATGTTGTGAAGGGTTGTGGACCAGGGCCAAGCGGACCGATAATTCTCACTTCGGTGCCTACTCTAACCAGGGATCACACTCGGCAACTCTGGGCATTAGCTTGCCTCATCTCCACAATGGCCCCCCACATTCGCTGGGGATGCCTGGTTTCACCTTGGAGATACCCAGGAAGGGACCATCTCACAGGGATAGCCAGGACGGGTTCCCCAGCGGTCTACAGCGCCACGACGCCTCGGCAGCAGTGCGCTTTACAAAAAACACTTACATTACATTACATTACATGTTGGCTGGTGGGAGGAGCATGTCCTCAGGCACACTCACAAACAGTTGTTTGATGCACACGTTATTGAATGGTGGCGTTTTATAGATGACATCTGTGTAGTCTGGCATGGCACTATCCAATTGGCTGAGAGTTTTCTTAATACCATCAACATCAATAACTCTAATCTGCAATTCACAGCGCACATTAGTGACCAAAGTTTACAATTCTTAGATGTTGAAATCTATATTAGTAATGATACAATTCAGACCAAACTGCATAGGAAGGTCACGGCAGGTAACTCTACTGTACATGCCCATAGTGCCCACCCAAGACATCTTATCAGTAGTATTCCCTATGGGGAGTTCCTCAGAATGAAGAGAATTTGCAGCACTGAAGCGGATCGCAAAGCCTGTCAGGCACAAGCATTTCAAAGATTCTTACTGAGAGGGTACACCAGTAAGGTTCTAGATGCTGCTTTAACAAAGGCTAATACAAATGAGACACCAACAGTCATAACTAATCATACTGAGTCGGTAAGAACAACTGCTAATCCAGCTGAACCCAACACGATAAGACTCATAACTACTTTCAGTGATCAGGAACATCAAGTAAGAAAAATTATACTCAACAACGGGCACATTGTCAAAACTGACCTGACCCTTTCACGCATGCTTTCTGACTCCCCCTCTATTACATTCCATAGAGCTCCTTCTATGAGGGACACTCTAGTGAGAACCAGTCCTGAAGTCATGACGGCACCTACCACCTGGCTTTCCCTTAAAACAGGCTTTTACAAATGCAACAGTTGCAGAACCTGCAAATTGGGTATTAATAAACAAGAATACACCGATGCATTTGATCCCGAACCTATTCAAATTAAGGGTCATTACACATGCCGCACCGACTTCGCGGTTTACATACTTGAGTGTACTTGCCATCTAAAATATGTGGGGAGCACCAAATTGCAGGTATTTAACTGTATCCTGCAACATTTACATTTACTTATTATTTCAAATGCATGATGGTTACAATCAGTATGTTCTCTATGTCTACCAATTTAGGAGGAGTGGTTCTCGTGTATAGCACTACTTAAGACATGCCATTTGTAATGCACGTCATGTGATCAAGACCAGGGCAACCCGGTCGAAAGCAACATGCAGTGGAGGTCATTAAAACAAGAAAGCACTAAATCCACCAAGCCGATTGTGGTCCGTACCTGTTTATTCCGCCCGTGAGGGGAATTGAAATCTGGCAACAGGAGATGTTTGTTTATCTATCTATATATATATATATATATAATGCGTGTTCAAGTTGCTGTGCAGCAAACGTGAGGTCCCACCCTCACCATAAGGAGTAAGCACCCGCCCTGTGTTCGGAGTTTGCGGTGGGAGTAGTGTTGGTGATATTAGTCGAACTCCCGAACCGCCGCCGATGAGTTCTTTCCGGCCGACGAAAAAGTCGCAAGTTATTCAAACTTGGGGTAGCCAGTTATCTATCTGACACCCACTGGGAAAACATCATGTGAAATCCGGCGGCTGTGGCGAAGGACATGGGGCCATTGGAGTGGCGATACAATGAATTGGACATGAGTCTAATGGAACATCAGAGCCACCCCATTGGCCCGAAATCAACCAATGGCAGAAGTGGACACAGTATAACTGTTCAATCATGCACTGTGTACCAAGGGCAAGCTTCACAGCATTGAGAAGGCGATGAACGCCGAAACGCGTCTGCTGTTAATAAATAAAGCCAGAAATGATCCTGCGAGTGCTCCAATGCGTGTTCAAGTTGCTGTGCAGCAAACGTGAGGTCCCACCCTCACCATAAGGAGTAAGCACCCGCCCTGTGTTCGGAGTTTGCGGTGGGAGTAGTGTTGGTGATATATATATATATATATATATATATATATGTATATATTTATATATATGTGATCAAGACTGCCGGTGGGCAGTCGAAACGCGTCATGCTGGGCACTTGCTTGCATAGAGATTTTTGCGCTCGCATTTGCACTTTATAAATCTGCAACAATAAAAAGAAGAAATTAAAATATCCACGTTGTGGTCCGTACCTGGTTGGTGTGATCGAGACTACGATTGCTACAGGATGGTGGTTTATATATATATATATATATATATATATATATATATATATATATATATATATATATATATATATATATATATATATATATATATATATATATATATATATGCAAGTTCATCATGGGCTACTTACTCAGGGAAGCAGAGTTAGTCCACAATCTTAAAGGGTTCATCCAGAAGTTCATCAGCAAACACAATTAAATCTGACCAATCACCATCTTCCTCCTCCTGTGCTGTTTCAGGCACAGTTTAATCATGTGATATGAAGTGTTGGTTCATTTTAATTATGGTCAATCTCTTCACGTTTTGAGGTGAGAGACTGGTGCTCTACTGATGGGACAACTACACCAGCTGCACTGAACACACTCTCAGAAGACACACTGGCTAAGGGAGAAGCCAGAAACATTTTTGCCAGACTAATGAGCTCTGCCCATTGTCGCATCTTGCCATACCAATAGAACAATGGGTTTTGAAAAAAGTAGACCTCTTTTGGGTCATCCAGCTGGTCTTGCACCATCCTCTGAATGGTCATTAGTGCTGCTACTTGCTCGACCTCTGTTGCCTTTGCCACTGTTCTTTTGCTATTGGTGTTGCTGGTGATAATGATGGTGTTGGCTTTGTGACAACAGTACCAGGACTGCTCTCTTTCAAAGTTGAAGGCTGCTCACTAAAACTTCTGCTCACGCCTCTAACTTCCGGAGATTCTTATTCCAGGGCTCTCACTTGATCGACAATCCAAATCTTGTAAAATGAACTATTCCATTCTGAACAAGGAATGAAGTGGCCAGTATTGTTTTGTTCTAGGAATCAAGTATTATGGCACATATGTACTGTTTGAAGGGCACAATTTATCTTTGCAGCTTTGGATTCACAGCCAAGTGAAGGGTCGAGCTCTGAACCAACTCATATAATTTGTTGTCTCGTTCACACATGTGAACCTTTGCATGAACTTTTATAACTGTCCCTGTAGCTGATGCAACAACGGGATTGCTTGGGTCATCATACTGTCCTCCTTGCTGACTTCTCATGTGGAAACCTATAAAGGAAGTAACATTTGAATCAGACACTTGAACAGCCCCGGTTTGTCCACCTCCATTGTCATTCTTTTCCAAGTTGTATCCCCTCTTTTTTGAAAAACAAAGTGGGGGATCGGTCTGTACTGCTCAAACAGATATTGCAGCATGTAGCAGGGCGAGTAATCTATTAGCATGCTGAATGAGCCTCAAGTTCTAATGCGCTTTAAAAGAACAACTGAATTGAGTGCAGATTCTTCAGCGGGTGGCCAGTATGCTGCTGACTATGTCTTCTTTTTTAGAAAGCCCTGCACAATCAGGTTAATGCAATGCACCAAACACAGGACCCTGAAATATCCACCATCTGCTATGGCCTTGATTATATTACTATCATTGTCAGTGGCAACAAATCCAATTCTGAGACCTCTGGGTTGAAGCCATTAAAACACCTTGATGTTAGACACTACTAAGATGCTTATAGCTGGATGAGATTTATCCATGGTAAACATTGCTACTTTTCTATGCCACCAAACACCCTTAAAACTTTCTTCAGTGCTGAGACCTGCAGATAGCTGTTGCCTTGCCTCCGCAAAAGAGATCCAGTGTGCACTGATACACATGTAATCATTTGCTTGACAACTGGTCCTGTTGTCAGGTGAATGGTGTGAACAGCACGCTGCTGGATCTCTTGGCAACCAATTACAACACTATTGGGTGGATGTGTTCATAGGGCCCCTCCTGCTTAAACTTGCCCATAATAGTAGCTTGATTTTCTTTTGTGGTGCCACTGACACAGTCAACTACCGTAGTGAACAAGGAGGTGGTAGACTCAATGTGTACCTTGGGGAATCACTGAGTGTGTGCAGAGGTGTCTGCAACTGAGTCTTGTGCCTTTTGGATGTTGCTGATGTGGGTGATGCTGACACACTATAGGGTACATGGCTGCTTTGTGTAATGCCAAAATCCTCTTCTTCCTCATTCCCACCTTCTTCTTCTATCGCTGTGAACTGAGCTGCATCCCCTCTTTCATCACCATCACCACAAGCAGCTATCTTTTTAAGGTGCTCATTCCACCGGATTGCATGATGTGTTTTCAGATGGGACGTTTGACCTCCTGTACCATGGTGGAAACCTGGTTTAACTTCACGAACGCTCGAATGGCAAATGGCCATATTGCAATTTTATCCCCTTGCCTGCTAATCCTAAATAGGTACCAAACTGGGGAGCAGACTTTTTTAGTGTGCCAATGCCAGAAGTAATGGAGGTAGATGGCTTTTCTGTAGGGTGTATTTTGACTGTGGTAGTGGTGGATGCAAGTCTCAGTGGGGGTCTTACAAATATTGAAGCCGGCAGTGGTGGTGAAACCACATTCCTCTGAGCAGGTTGAATAGGAGGTGCCATATCAGTGTCCTCTGAGTCCCCCTCCATACTGACCATCACTAGCTCTTCATCATTACTGTCACTTTCCATAATTCTAAGGCTTTCAGGAACTTAACTTTTTTCTTGTCTCTTAGAGCAGGTTTTGGACTCAGCTGGGGTCCAATTCATGTCCAGGTCATCAGAAGGGGACTTGGAGAGGATGGTGGCATACCCGTTCGTTTTCTTGCTGGAGATTGTAAAACCAATTGTTGAAGACTAACATCTTACTCAGCAGGAAGCTCAAACTCCTGTTCTGCTCCTACTTCAGAAAGAACTGTTGCTGGCTACGGCTCCTGCTGTCCGCTTTCCTGCTATCATTGGGTAAGTAGTAAAGATCATGGGGCGACCCGGTGTCCCTCAGAACCCGGGTATAAGTATTAAGTCTAAGAATTGATTCTGTCGGGGATTCTCAATTGTTTAGGATACTCAAGAAGTAAAGCCTTATTTATAACTCATGTGTCAATAAATAAAATAACACACACCAAATTTTGAATTTCAATAATGTATTCGAAATTGAATATCAAACATTTAGGGCTGTCACAATTTACAAATTCAATTGTGGTGAGGAATAGGTGACTGTGGTGAAAAAAGTGACATATAGTGATTGGTGACATTGACAGTACATTATATACAGGACAATTAGACATGTGACACTGACCTTGGGAAAGAGGGGAATCTTGGTTACGTCTTTATTATTTTTTCACATACGCTGTAGGATCCATTGATAAGTATAAACTGTGATCATGAGCATTGTGCGGACATATGCAGCAAGTCGACATTTCGACCCTGTAAGTGGCGCAAATGTAAGACGCATCAAGGCGGGTCTTCCTCAAGACTGGAAAGGGGGAGGGTTTGACAGCCAATCAGCAGATACTTCAGTAGATGAAATCTGCAGGTGGTGTAATTCCTCTTATTTAGTATAGAGTCAGGTCTCCACCAGCCGGTTGGAGCCTCAATTGATTCTTCACTTAGCTTCCACCAATCTGTTGGAGTCTTGTGAGTTTAGCCATTCAAGTTATTTACGTGATACAGCAAAGGCGCGTCCGTCCGAAAACTGCTTCTTGCAAAAAGTCTATCATTGGGTAAGTGGCAGCTGAGACAAACCCAGTTCAGACTTGGGCGTAGTCTTATGTTGGTGTGGTGCCATTGACTCGGGAGTGCTGCTCCCAGTGAATTGCTAACCAGGGGAGAGTGCAGCAGGTACACCACGATTCCTGAAAAAGGTGGAGCACAGCACCTCAATGGTGACAATATACTTTTTATTTTCCTCATCACTGGCCACTTTCTTGGCAGGAACTCCCTTTTTTGGGCCATCTTAAAGTTCTTTCTTAGCTCTGGCAGTTGCTTATTAGCTGCACAAGTAGCAGCAGATGAGGACTCATGTGGTGTCCCTGCCGGCCTTCTGTCTAGCAGTACTGTGTTTGATGTCTCTTGTGGACCTTAAAACAAACAAGAAGAAAAATCAGTGAAATGTGACATTTGCAGTTTGATTCTATACACAATATAATTTACTGAGGTCATTACAAATAATTAACAATAGTGTATCTATTCCAAACCATTTAAAAACATAATAGTTCAATATTATACAGATTGAAAAGATTATTTGATATCCCTCTAAAGCGTATGAGACGCCTGTGGCGGGCAAGGGGTGCAGGGGAAAATGGAAAAATTATTTACAAAAAATATTGCTGGTGTACGCCCATTGCCTTTGATACACCCATGAAAGGCAAGGAAAAATGCAATAATCCTTAAACCATTATTGCTGGTGTGCACCTATGAGACACCTAAGGAAGACGGGGTGCAGGGGAACATGGAATAATTCTTTAAAATGGTTTTGCTTGTGTTCAACTGAGACACCTATCGTAGTCATGGGGTCAGAGGAAAATGGAATAATCCTTAGAAAAAGTATTTCTGGTGAGCACCTATGAGACACCTATGGCAGCCATGGGGTGCAGGGAACATTTAATAATCCTTAAAACATTATTGCTAGTGTGAACCATTGGTCCATGGCACATCTATGTAGAGAAAAATCAAATAATTGAAAAAGATAATTGCTGGTGTCTGCCTAGGGACTATAATAAATCCTACAGAAGGCAACGAGGTGCAGGGGAAAATGGAAAAAATGAATGAAAAAAGTAAAGAGACTGTGCTACAATCATCCTTAAGGACATTAAACTCATATCAGGGAAAAAAGAAAAAAATGAACAAAAAACAAAGGGCATAGGCCTCTTCAATAAATGTCCCTTAAAAATGGCTTTGAAAAGTCAAAGTGGAAGAAAAGGATTTACACATTGACTACATAAAATGTCCGCCAGGCTCATGGTCAACAAGCGCGAAGGCATGGACAGCAAAGACTACATGCAAGCCTATGGTAAAAGTAAAAAAACACTGGCTCCACAAAGTGGCCATCCTGCCACATAGCCACCAAGGGCAAATGCTTGAACAACAAAGAACCCATGCAAATCTATGGAAAAAAGCAAACTGACTTCACAAAATGTCTGCCGGTCACATGGCCACCAAGGCTGAAGGCATGGAAAACAAAGAACATATGCAGGTCTATGGCAAAAGCACACTCACCACACAAAATGGCAGCTGGCCACATGTTCAGAACAACAAGCAAGAAGGCATGGACAACAAAGAACACATGGATGCCTATGAAAAAATCACACTGGCTACAATAAATGAACACCTTGCCACATGGCATGAAGAACAATGTAGGCATAGAACAAAGGGAACATGGTGGCCTATGGCAAACACACACACATTAGCCACTTGTCTCACAAAGAAAGGAGGCATGGTAAAAAAAAAACACCATTAATTCAGTAATGCCAAAAATGAAAAGTAAGTCAACTTTAAAAATTCACAACCAGAAACATCCCAAGGCATCAAAAAGTACTTCACCAAAATATACTTTAGTATTATGCACAAAAAATAATTATATACAAAAACATATTTTTGTATTTAATTCAAGGGCATCCATAGATCAACAGATGTTTTTAAAAAAACTTATAGCACATAAACAGCTTTTTTAATGTTTATGTGCATTGCCTACTGCTGGCTGACTGTTGCTTGTGGGCAGACTAGGCCCCAGACAGTTAAATGTGCAAAATAGTGCAAACTTCACAAATTACACCCCATTAAATGGAGAAAAGATACTTACAACCAATCCCCCAGCCCTCCCAAAAAGGTTCTAACTTTTCCCCTTAGGGAAAGTGAATTCAAAATAGCTCTCTACCGCAATCCCAGGCCATCCACAATCAAATGTAGAAATTTAAGAAAATAATAAGGTAAAGGTTAAAAATGACCGGTGCACGCCCTCCATCAAACAACAAATGTATCCAAAGATATATCACTTACTTGGTTTCTCACAAAATTATCCTTAAAATCCAATGGTATAAATGCAGCAGGGATTGCAGACAAAACAAGTTATTCTTTCTCCTCAAATCCAAATGAAAAATGACCAAGGGATGGACCAAGCTCTGGGAGGACCCTTCTGGATAGAAAGAGGAAGTTGGAATCTCTGTGGCACTTAAAAAATGTGTTTTGCACTAATAAAAACTACCTGAACCATCTGTTCGGGTAGAAAACCTACCCAAAATCTATTTCGAGTTGATTTTGCTGCTTTTTGAGTAGAAAATCAACTTGAAAAGCAGCCCTACAGACTGTGACTGCTCACAACTGCCCACGTTAGAATATGATGCAGCAAGGCTTCCTAGGGACAAGAAATCACACTAGGGGACACAAATTATGTTTGTCAGTTCATTTTCTGGAACCTCGCATTGTTACCGTTATCATCACAGTGCTCAAATGGGAATAGAATTGCACCATGCAGCGAGTCTCAGCATTTGGTCTGTTGGAATGAAAAAATCCATCTGGGCCAAGGAATAACACCAAAACGCTTCTATAAAAAAATGTGTATTGTAAAAACATAAGAAAGAATAACGATGAGGGAGAAGACGTGTACTTGGTCCATGCTCCAGGGAGGTGCTAACAAAAGACCGGAAGGCAAGGCTATGGGGAGAAAAGCAATTGAAGTATTACAAATGATAGTGACAAGAAAAACAATTCATGGTATGCTGTAGGTTGGTTTAAGCCCACTGAATTGTAAACAATACGAAACAAGTGCTGTGTACTCAACACCTAAAAACGGCCAACCATAGGTTAAAACTGGTCCACAAACAGAAGGAAAATGGCCCGCATACTGACCTATCGGACCAGCCCTGCGGGCACTGCCTGATTGTCCTAAATGCCAGTCCACCCATCTTGTTTTTTAATCCTTGTCTAATGCCACATAGACAGAAAATGTGATTGAAGCTATTAGGAGCAAAGCCGAGAAAGGGGCAGGATATCCTTTCTCCAATTAGCCATGTTTCCATCTGCAATAACACCTGCTATTTACTGATCTGTAAAGCCTCAAGCACTGTTTCAGAAATCAAGCTATTAATATATTAATAGCGCTAAGGTTCAGCTGAGACAGCAAGTTCAAGTAACGGGTGGTAAAAAACAGACTGCAGCATTCACCATTTTAATCAATAAGACGTGGGCTATCTACAGCTATACCACTAACAGCAAACATAGACGGGATGTGGCTGAAAAAGACGAAAGCAATTTAAAATGTGGGAAGGTAACAGAAAAATGGACACCACAAAATATCCAAACATACATCGTAATAAATATCTAGCGAGGAAATGTCCACAAAACAAAATTAAAATCATGTCTACATCGACATTGTTCCTTAACAGTGATGCATGGAAACGTTGTATAGCAGTGTGGGTGATGTCTGGAACTCATTGGTGATTGTCAGTTAAGTCATAAATGTTCTATAATTCTTCTTGAAAGAACCTCGACCAGAAGCCGATCATTATAGAGAGCCTAGTGAGAGTCAGGGAAGGATTCTGAAAGTAATAAAGACAACGGGTCATATTTACAAGCACGTGTGATAACTACCGCAAGAGTAGCTTAACGCAACTCTCACCATCGCAGCCCATCACGGGAAAATAACCCTGTGTCAACGTGGAATTCACAACAAGGCGGTACCATGCGATAGTCTGCCGAAACCGCGGACAATGTCCGCGATACAACCACCTCAATGGAGAAAAAGACACAAACCACAACACCAAAAAACCTGCGATGGGCCAAAGCGCGATGAGGAAATCAGCGATAACCAGTGCCAGGCTTGCAACACACACCTGGCCGGCAGGAAAAATCGCCATACAAGTAGAAAAAAACACCCAAACACAAACTGACCAACACCCAAGCACCATGGAGGCAGCCGGAGCAGGCGCAGAGGAGGAGCGCAACTCCACACGCACCCCTGATGACCAGCTCGGGACATCGGGGACAGGGAAGGGCAAGGACATAAGCACTCGATTCTGCAAATGTGTATATTTAGCGTACAATTCATGACAAGACCAATGGAAGAGGAAGACGAAGTTCAGTCCGCAGGCGAACAGGATCATAGTCACGGAGGTGATAGAACACCATCAACAACTGTTCGTCACCTCCAACGTGTCATTGGGCACCACAACTGGAATATGGCGGGACATCGTGGACAAGGTGAATGCCATCGGAGAGCACAAGAGGACAATGGACGAGGTCAAGAGGCGATGGAATGACATCAAGTGAAAGACCAAGGAGAAACTCACAGTCAACCAGAAGGCAGCAATGCAGACTGGAGGTGGGGGCCCAGCGCCACAGCTCGAGCTGGATGACATGCAAGAGCTGGTTGCGACAGTCATCAGTGTGGATACTGTGGGCAGAGTCGGGGGACCAGACACTGCTCGACAGGACACAATACAACCACAACAGGGTGAGTGACCACCAGGTACTGGGGGGACGGGTGTAGATGGCCACAATGGCACAAATGCACAATCAAGCATAGCACAGTGCACACCCTCAATGACTCTGGGTCATCGCCCAGATCCACAGACTGTACAATGTACAATGCCATGCTGTCTGAATGTCAACATCTACCATGCGGCTACATACATGTGGACACATTGCAATACACCACCTCCCCTTCACATTGCAGGGCCACCTTCAACACCCCCTGCAGAGAAGTCCCAGCCACTCTTCACTGATTACGAGGAGGATAACCCCAGCATCGACACCCAAGCCCTCCTAGACATCATTGACATCATCCGTGACTCACCTCCAGGATCAGGGCTGACCAGCTGCATCGAGGAGACCCCACCCACCACCCAAACCACCCAGCAGGAGGCACCCACGGCCCGCCAGTCTCCCAAGACCCCCAGGAACAACACATGGCCTTCCAACGCCGTGTGCTGGAGGCCCAGAGGGAGATGGCTGTGCCGGTGCGGGTGGGGTTCGACCTCATGGCTACCAAACTGGACGCCATCCATGGGTGTGTAGACCCTCTGCATGGCCTCCAACGAGCCCTGACTGACATCGCTGAAGTCCTGGCACGGAGAGAAGAACACCTGTCCGCTCAGAGGGGCTCCAACGATAGCAGCCGTGAGCTGGCACACATGCGGAGGCTCATGGAGGACATGGTGCGGATGGAGGCGGAAAGGATGGCAGCCACCGCTGTACATTAGCGAAATGTAGCTGGGTTCTACCATGCCCTGCAGACCATCATCATAGCATTGCTGCCACAAGGCGTGGCGCTGATGAATGCTGCTGACCCCACACGATCCACATTTCCGTACCCTGGTGTGTCAGTGCCCCACAGTGCGGCAGGCGTATCCACTCCAGCACCTGATGTGTCACTGCCACACAGTGCGGCCGACAACCCTCCTCTGGCCCCTGATGTGTCAGTGGCACACACTGCCCCAGCCAGTACTGCAACACCCACAGGTGGGGCAGAGCACACATGGGTGGGGATGAGGACGTGGATGGGTTTGTGATCAGGAAGCACTAGCTTTCACCAGGCCTGTTCCTGCTTGGTCCCTTGACCTTCCACTGACCCCGATACACTCCGATGCACTCACCTTGGACAGCGACATGGACTGCCCTCCTGTTAGATGACCAATGACACGGCTACCAGACTGCAGACTGTACCCTACCTCTTCCGCAGTGTCATCCCTGGATGGACTCTGGCTGGCCCTCCACGGGCCCATATTGTGTAGTGTGCTCGGCATTGCCCTGTACCTCTCCAGCTGCAGGATGGCACTGGATGTGCAATATACATCCAGTGACACACTGCTGTGTTATGTCGTTCATCATCCATGTATGAATGTGTGGGTGAATGTAGGGATAGTGATGTCCCTTGCGTCAATGATGCTCATCCTGTGGGATGCCAGTCAGAGGGTGCTGCATTGCATATTGTGTACCGGGTCCCGTGAACACTACAACGGTGACACACGCATCAGTCAATTCCATGTCTGAACATGGACTGAACCACACCCAAATCCCATGAGTCATTGTTGCAAGCCCTGCGCTGGTCCGGCGTACGGCAGGCCAGACCACTCTTCTTATGCTCCGAGGGGGGGCCCTCATTGCTACCTGTCGCAGGCGTACTCGCTGGTGGTGTGCAGGTCACTGGTCTAGTTGTCAGCATGTCACAGCCACTACCTGAGGGCAGGTTTGCACGCACACCACACCCATCCAGCACAGGCGTCAATGGCCCTGTGACTCCTCCAACATAAAGGGCCGATAACGTTACATTCCCCTCTGCCGGTGGTGACTGGATGACGGACGCTCCACGGTTCTCAATGATAAAGGGCCCATGAGTTGTTGCGCACAGGGCTAGTGGCACCCGAGACCTTGCCGCCATCATGGGCCTGCCGCTACATGGCGCTGACTGGGGTTGCACAGGGTTAGTGGCACCTGGAGCTTTGCGGCCGGCACAGGCACCCCGCCACGGGACGGTGACTTTGGGTGCACTGAGTTAGGGGCACCTTGAGCTGCTGAGCGGGTGTGCAGCCTGCTCTGATGCCCCGTCTGGGCAGTCCGGACAGCTCAGGTTTTGTGTGCCGTGCTGGACCGCAGTGTAGGCTAGAGCCAGCGGGCAGCGCGTGCCTACCGCCACGTAGCGTCGCTTCCGGAATCACAGAGTTGGTGGCACCTATTGGGCTGAGCGGGTGTGCAGCCTGCGATGTGGCCGGGTGCCCTGATATGTCCTCTGCCATGGAGTAATCGAGACCCAGCACCAAACGTGAGACCTGGTGGCCTGCGGAGCGGGGTGACATGGTGTGGAGTGTGCCATGGCCAAGGGCCCCGGGCTTGTGGCCTGCAGCGGCACATGGTGGGACCTCCTGTCTGCACGCCGGTGTCGGAAGGTGAGCAGTGCGGCCTGGGTGTGCATGGGCGGGTGTGCTCCGATGGGCGGTGGGAGGGGCTGGGGTGCCTCTGTCTGGGTTTACATGGGCAGGCAGGCAATGTTGTCTTGTGCAATTGTGTGTACTGTGCCAAACATGTATCTGGACTCTGTTTCAGATGACGGGTCTGTCTCAGATGTGTGACCTAATGAAGTGCACTACTTGCTGACAAGTGGTTGGAGACACACCGGTGGCAGCAGGTGAGCAGTGTGGCCTGGGTGCGCAGGGGTGGCGCTCTCTCTCTCACTCTCTCTCTCTCCCCCTCTCTTCTTCTCTCTCTCCCCCTCTCTTCTTCTCTCTCTCTCTCTCCCTCTCTTCTTCTTCTCTCGCTCTCTCTCTCCCCCTCTCTACCTCTCTCTCTCTCCCCCTCTCTTCTTCTTCTTCTCTCTCTCTCTCTCTCTCTCTCTCTCCCCCCCTCTTCTTCTTCTATCTCTCTCCCTCTCTACCCCTCTCTCTCTCTCCCCTCTCTTCTTCTTCTCTCTCTCTCCCTCTCTTCTTCTTCTCTCTCTCCCTCCCCCTCTCTTCTTCTTCTCTCTCTCTCTCTCCCCCTCTCTTCTTCTTCTCTCTCTCTCTCCCCCTCTCTTCTTCTTCTCTCTCTCTCCCCCCCTCTTCTTCTTCTCTCTCTCCCCCTCTCTTCTTCTTCTCTCTCTCCCCCTCTCTTCTTCTCTTTCTCTCTCTCCCTCTCTCTCCCTTCGCTCTCTCTCTGTCCTTTGATGTGCGCAGGATACACCTTCTCATCATGATTTTTGTCTTGCAGGCTGTGAACTTCGGATTGGCCCGAGGGGAGCCACAATGTGTCTTCATTTCATTTCAGTGTTCATTTTAATAAAGTTCGATTTGTTGCTTCGGAAATGAATGTGTGATGCTCATTTATGTGACGACACATGCGTGTCACCAGTTGTGATTCTGCGACATCATGCAGATAATTTTGTACGTGATTGGGTGCAGCTGATGTGGCATGTCTTTGGTCAGGGGATGCCGGGGAGGGGGGGATCCTGGGGGTAGTTGCGGCGGGTGTTGTTTCCCTTTCGGCCCTCCGGGCTGCTTGTTCAGTTGCCCAGGTGCATCTGTTGTTCTTCAGGTGTGGCTCTGGGCTGGGCACCCTTTTGTGGTGCAGGCTGTGGTCCGACTTAGCACCATGTCTGATCAGGTGTTATTTTCCTGCTGCTAACACGCCTTATCGCCTGTTTCGTGTTCTTATCGCAGTTCTGTCTGGTCGTTGTGAATGTTGTGGAGTGGTGTTGTCGCGGCTTTGGGCACAGGAACGCCTGCTCTTCATCTCATTAGCGATAGTTGCGGGGGTCTTCCGTGGCGATGTTTTTTGCAGCTACTATTGCAGGTAAACTGGTGCTGTGGGCTGTTAACACCAGCTTGTGACTGGGGCGATCGATTTATCGCAACTTTGGCTGTGATAAAGTGCCGTTAACTCAGAGATAGCTCCTTGTGAATATCCCTCAACACCTCTTAATTGGTGGCTAAAAATTAAGTTGGTGCCCCAAGATTTGAACATGGGAGCAAATTAATCAAGCAGAATAAAACATAGACGATAGGTTAAAAAAGCCCAAACTTACGAGTAACGAAGAAAAAACATATTTTTATATTTGTTTGTGAATTAAATAACTTTTCATAACTTGTGTATTTACTTGATGAATGATTATTTCAGTTTTTTTGTGTATTGTTCTGAAGTTCAAATCATCACTTTAGTTGGGGTTTCCAGTAATTAGATGGGGCCCCAGAATTCCAGTAATATTTAAGTGGGGGTCCCTAGATTCCAGTAATGATTAAGTTGGGTTCCACAGAAGTTGAAAAGCAAAGAACCACTGTAATGATGCAATTTCCATAGATATACTTTGCCTTTTTTAATATATATATTTATCTCCTGAGTTGTATAATTTCTGTGAAGACCAGTTACCCTGGATAGTTTGCTCCATAAACTAAATTACTTGTAAATGTAACTAGAGCACAGACCCTAGACAGAAATGACTAAAGAGAGCCAAGACACTTGTCTCGCCTGACTCTGTATCCAATGGAAGATGAAACTCAAGAAATCTAGCAAGCACACACAATCAATCATTAACTTATATTTGCTCAGTAGCAAAAACACACAGAATTGAATTCCAAGGCAATACAGTTCTTCAAAATCAGAAGCGGATGCAGAAAACACATGGAGAAATAGCAGAACTTACTATGAGGCTGTCACTCGCCAAACCATTTCAGGCAGAGGTTTGGAAGAAATGTTAGAAATATCAAGTAGTTGCAATCGTTCAAAACTGGATCTGCAGCAGGGTATGGTTTTGGATGAAGTACAGGAAATCCAAGGGTGCTGTGTATTTCCTTATCTAGATTTTACTGGTTGAGATCCGGGGTGTACGAAACTCATGTAATTTGCTTTTGCATAATTGCATGTAATTTTAAAAAGAGTAAGTAAAATTATGCATAATTATGCAAAATGCAAAACTGGCATTTCGTGCTATATTTTAGCTGGAAATGCGTACTCGCTATTTAAAATGGACACAAGGAGGCATTTCATATTATATAGATTTATTAGATTTTGCACAGTTAATTAAAACCATTGCAATGGAGATGCCTCCGTAACGTCTTTGCATCATTAAGAGCAGGACAGAACTGACCATCACATTTAAAACTCATTATTCAGACAAGGCAATCTTATACAGTGGCCTTAACAACAGATAAAAAGCGTTAAAATCGGAGATAAAATGAACATTATGACTTAGAGTAGTGAGAAAACACTAGGACATACTGTAAAATAGTCAGTAATACGTTTTTGAGGAGCAGGGACATGATTGGGAGAGGCAATAGGGGGAGAAAGCAGATTTTCCAAGAGTCTCGCATATTTTCCGGACCTTGCGAGCATTGGAGTGTCTGTTTGTGTAAAGCAAAGTGCAGATGCCTCCAAACACGTATTAATGCCCCTTTTGTTGATATAATGGCTTTAGGAGAACTCTTCTAGGGGCATCTAAGACAGGACAGCAGTACAAAAGATGAAGCCAAGATTCGGACCTGTAGTTACACAATCTGCAAGTCCCTCCTCTCCACGTGGGTCCATCAGTTAAAAGCAGCGGATCGCAGGCCTAGGAGACGCATAAACATAATGTTCTGCGGGCCAATGCGTTTAAGCTGTCACAAAGATATGGTTGCGGTAACCCTGGGAGGTATGATTGATTAAAAGGAAGCAAGATAGTAGACGATTTTAATGCCCGAAAGTCCATCTGATAGGAGATTTGTCTTACCTGCTTGTTTATGGCCCTTTTCCAGACTGTGTAGGGAATAGAGTCTGCTGTTAATGTCGATTCATCAATTTGTAGGGATCTTTTGACCTTTACAATTTGACGATTCCATGGGTTCCCAGAACTGGCGAAGTTTTCTTTTAAGCGAGCTTTAAGAGTATTATCTGAAGATTTTAGTACCCTAATGTATTACTTCAGGGTATCTGCCTCGTAGGAGAAAGATTGTCTTGTGAGGCCCAACTCCAGTAGTAGTCTTGCCCTGTGTATATGTTTCGGGAGTCGAAAGATTCTTTTATAAATAGTAATCTGGGCATGGTCAAGACTGGCCGTACATGCGTCGGGAAAGGCCTGGTGCCCATAACTTAGGGCAGGAAGAAGGGTGGCTTTAATCACCTTCAGTATAGGTTCAGCTGAGGGACTGCTCAGGGACTGATTGAGGCGAATCAGGCTGTATGTTATTGCTCTGGCTCCCTTTTTTAGGGCGGCTAAGTGGACTGATGGTCTAGAAGACTCACTAAACCATACCCCCAGGTAGTTGTACTTTGATGTCGATTTAATCTTTGCGGACCCGATGCTCCATGTTAGAATTTTCGTTTTTTTGCAGCGGCCCAAAATTAGGACCTTATTATTGTCCTGGTTGATTTTGAGAGCATTGGCTTTATTATATACATCAAGCTTGCTCAGGGCTCGTTGGAGGTCAGATTTGGCCTGGTCCGTTATGATGATATCGTCAGCATATTGTAAACTGTGCAGTTTCGATATTGCATGACCCAGTTGAGGCGGAAGCAGACGGCTATGCTCCAGGAATCTCCCAAGGTCAGCGGTGTAGAGGTTGAACAAGAGGGGTGCGAGAACGCATCCTTGCTTTAGGCCGTTCGAAGAGGGGATTTTTACAGAGACAGTCGTGGGGCCTGTTCTGACTCGCACCCATGTGTTCTTATGCAAGGAAATAAGGGCTCTGAGCAAATCCCCTGGGATCTCCCACGTGACTTCTTTGGACTGCTTGATGACTCAGGATCGCTAGGGCAGTGATGTTATCAATTGTGGAGGCAGAAGCACAGAACCCAGTTTGAAGGTATGGTAAAATATTGTTTTCCGCAACCGATTCTTCTAATGACTTGAGAAGACACCGAGCATTAACCTTAGCCTCGAGATCTAGTAAGGCTATGAGTCGGTAGTTTGCTGCAAGGGAAGGATCTCCTTTTTTGAGAATTGGGCATAACATCGAGCCTTTCCATGAATCTGGTATCTGGAATGTAGTGAATGCATAGTTGTACAGGGGGGATAACAGCTTGGCCCAATCGTCCGGGGCACATTTAAATACGGCAGGTGGAAGGCCATTAGGCCCTGGGGTTCCGTCATTTTTCATAGATTTCAGAAGCCTGCAGACCTGTCCCGAAGTAGTCAGATCTTGGATATCCGTCGACATGTTATCAAAAGACTCGCTAATTTTGACATCAGTAAGGTCTTGGCTTTCACAGCAGTATTGTTGAGTGACATACCGTTACCAGGCTTCTTCAGACACTGCATTCCCCCTGCTCTTGTTGGAAGAGCGAAGTTTGTTTATATCGTATTGTAATTATATTGTAATTGTATTTATATAGCGCTTACTACCCCTGACGAGGCGTCGAAGCGCTTTTTCGGCGAGCAGCACACTACTCCGGGACCCATAGAGGATTAGTGTTGAATTAGTATAGTGAAATATGAAAGTAATTTTAAGTAGTGGATAGATTAGTCAGTTATTTGGATTCGGAAGGATAGCAGAAGGATAGAAGAGGAAAAGAAGTTTGTATTTATATAGCGCTTGTTACCCCTGATGGGGTGTTTAAAGGGTTTTTTGGGCGAGTAGCACGCTACTCTGGAAACCCATAACGGATTAGTGGTGAATTAGTATGGTGAAATATGAAAGTAATTTGAGTGGTGGATATTAGTCAGTTATTTAGAGTGAGAAGGATAGCGGAGGGTTAGAAAGGGAAGAAAGGTGTGCATTCATATAGCACCTGTTACTCCTGATGGGTGTTGAAGCAATTTTCTGGCGAGTAGCACGCTACTCCGGAACCCATAAAGGATTAGTGTTGAAGATTAGTATAGTGAAATATGAAGTAATTTGAGTGGTGAATATGTTATTCAGTTATTTGGATAGAGAAGGGTAGGCAGCGGGATTGAAGAGGGAAAGAGGTTTGTATTTATTTAGCGCTTGCTACCCCTGATTGGGGTTTGAAGGTTTTTTTGGGTGAGTAGCACGCTACTCTGGAACCCATAAGGATTAGTGTTGAATTAAAACATGAAAGTAATTTGAGTGGTGGATATGTAAGTCAATTATTGGGATTGAGAAGGGGTAGAAAAGGGAAAAGGATTTGCATTTATACGGCGTTTGTAACCTTTATGGGGTGTTGAAACACTTTATTGGCGAGTAGCACGCTACTCTGGAACGCATAAAGGATTAGTGGTGAATTAGTATAGTGGAATATGGAATTTGAGAAGTGAAAATGTTAGTCTCTTTTTTTGATTGAAAGGGATAGTGAAGGAATAGAAGTGTGAAGGATTTTGATTTTTTTTTGGGAGGTCATAGCAGTAGGAGGAGGCTTTTGGATGAGTAAAAAGGGGTTTTGGAGGGGAAGAGTCAGAGGGAAGAGTTTAGAAAGGTTTATTTTGGGAGATCGGTAAAGTAAAATGGTGTCAGATGATGCAAGGAGGGGTAGAGTAGGGGAGAGTCTAGAAAGGGTTATTTTGGGGATCATAGTGGTGGTATGGGGTTTAGGATAAATGAGAGTAGATGTAGAGGATATATTGATAGACGTATAGTGTGAGAAACAGGGTAGTGCATTGGAAAGACTAGTAGAAAGAATTTTGAGATAAGTCAGAAAGTTGGGCTAGAAGATATATTGAGAGAGTATAGGCTGAGAAATAGGGTAATGCACTGGAAATGCTAAATTAGAAGAAAGTGATAAATATATAGATCCATAAGTATATTGAAAGTATATGGATGCATAAAGGAGGTAAGTATAGGTAGATTAAAGATATTGATAGAGGTACAGGATGAGAAATAGGGTAGTGCATTGGATATGCTTTTTCAGGAGATAAGTAACAAACACACATATCCAAGTACATGGAAGGTACATAGATGCACACTGGAAGCAAGTACATGGTAGTGGAATACCGAATAGCTTACTGTGGGCCCATAACCTAATCTCCACAATCAGCATTAACTGATGAGCTGCATTCATTACACAGATGTAGATTTTAGGGTTCCAGAAGTGTGTCAGGTTTTTTTCTTTTAACAGACCATGTATTTCTAGCCAGTCCTTTTGTTCTTTTTGTTTCTTAGCTTCCCATGTTGATTTTTTGTAGGCTTTACGTAATAAGGCCATATTTTTGGCAGTGAGCACTGTGGCATTGAGTTTATGCAATCGCACGGCCCTCCTTAGGGCTCCTCTTTGGTTGACTGTAGCCAAGTTGAGAGATCTCCACAAGGGGGGCCTGGTGTATCTGTTGTGAACTTCGGGTCCCGTTAAGAGGTCTCTTAATTTGGTTATTGCAGTGTCCCACCTATGATGGTAAGTGGGAAGATATTGAGTGAATTTTAGGATTATTTCCATGAGCCAGTTGCCCACCTTATCGGCTCCTAAAGAATCCCATTAATTCTTCTGACTAGAGGGTGGAATTCAGTCTGCATTGAATGCCCCACTTCTGTAACTTTGGCAACAACAGGAACTTGTAGGTCCATTGTTGCAGTCAGGGGGTTGTGGTCACTCTCTGTACGAGTGGGGATCTCCAGTTTGACTAATTGGCTTGCCAGAGATGTTGATAAAAGATATAATCAATAGTCGAAAGATTCTTAAATGTTGCGGAGAGATGTACACTGGGATCTTGTGCCAGTAACATTTGCTTCAGAGAGCGTAAATTGCAGTTGGATAATAAAATGTTCATGGCTTCTTGCTCTTTAATCTTGATGGCTAAGTGATCATTGAATCCCAAGTCCATGATGTTAAAGTCGCCTAGTAACAGGACTTCAGCAGAGGCAAACTCAAGTAGGAGCTCTTCCAGGTGCTTGATCAGAAGAGGTGTTGCTGATGACTTTGATGTTTTAGTGGTATTATGATAAAAATTAATTAAAAGAAGAGGGAAGGCCCTTGTTTGGGTTGAAAGACCTGAGATTAGTAAAATTTGCCAAGCCGGGAAATTTCGGTAGAGGGGTGTAGCTGTGATATTACAAGAGTGTTTAATGAAGATGGAAAAACCCCCAGAAGGTCAGCCAAAAGAGTTAGGCCGAGATGCTGATTGGGACAATTCATAGTAGCCATGAAGAACTGATGGGGATAACGACCAGGACTCTTGTAAGCAGATGATGCCACTTTTGCTCAAATAGTCCACTGCAGATTTAGATGAAAGTGTTGACTTACGCACAGACACATTCCAGGAGGAAATGGTTAGTTTAGAGTCTGACCGCTTTAACGGACCATTAGGAGGGGTTGGAAGAATACTGCTAGGAGCAGAATACTAACTGCTCTTGGTGAGTTAGCCCATGGCGGCTATAAATGTTATGGGGGGCAGAAGAGTTTGATTTGCATCTCACCGAACGTTGATTATTATTGTATGAAATTGTTTATTGACTTTTCCGCTTTTGATGTATCCGGCAGCCAGTCGTGGGTTGCACCCCGTGACCCTTTCAGCACGCTTGTATGGGACCTCACTGGGTCTTCCTGGAGGAGAACATAGGGGTATTTTTGTTGAGGGGGAAACAAGAGTTCTATGCCCAATCTTCAAAAAACCTGGCTTCCCCAAGAATAGAGTCCTTTAAGGTTTCTTGTGTCCATGTAGTAACATTTGCTTCCGAAGCCCGTTTGCCCGGTATTAGGGCGAACTTTACTGCTGTTAGGTCAGAGGAAGTTATCCCCGTGAGGGTCGGGACGTGCTGGAATAGACGTAGAAGGGTATTTCTGTTGAGATATCATTGAGCCCTTATGAGCATAATGCAGAATAAAAACAAGTTCTGCATAGTTATCAGGACCTTTATAATTCTGCTCCCCAACGTCGTCAAAGGGAAGCAGAGGGGCCTTAAAGTGAAGAGGTGTAATATCAGGTGGAAAATGATTCTCCTCTAATTGTCTTTGCCCGACCGAGGCCTGTAGAAGTTGAGGATGATTGGGCAATGGCATTTGTGGTGGATGGACCCAGTGGGTTTTGGTCAAGTCGCCTATTGGATGTCGCACAGAAGGGCCCGACAGGCCACTGGCTGTTTTGACATATGGAACAGCAGTGTTGTGACTTGCATTTCCCGTACAATT
The DNA here is from genome assembly GCF_964204655.1 of Triturus cristatus. NCBI lineage: Eukaryota > Metazoa > Chordata > Amphibia > Caudata > Salamandridae > Triturus > Triturus cristatus. Next base: position 501,682,665 of record NC_140592.1, on the reverse strand, counting down.
GTTGGGAACACTCCGTGTATTTGAGACATCCCTTAAAGACTGTGCGGTGGTGTCTCGAGTGACCAAACTTCGAGCTTGTGGGGGGGCCCCCATGATTTGAGTAGGCAAAATGCAGGACAGAGTAATAATAGAATACAGTTCTTAGGCGCTGGGGACGGTGGCTTTTACCTTGGGAACTTCCTGAGTAATTGTCAAAGGGTTATCGATGGGAACGCTGTTGTCAGTAAGAGCCACTCTGGAGTCGGGGATTTCCGTTTTTATATTTGAGGTCTGATTGAAAATAGGAAACTGAGTTACCCCCCTCTCTTCTGGGTCTGGCTTAGTGAAAACCCCTGCCCCAACAAGCCCAGATCTCCGTTTTGTGAGACGTTGTTTTTTGGTTTGTTTTTTGAGTTTCTTTTTATCCCTTCTAGAGGTTGGTGGTTTTATTGGGAGATAGGAGGGAGTATGGGGGACATTTAGAGGAGCTGGGTCAACATGTCCGGGCTGAGTAGTGACAGATAGAGTTGCAATGGCCGTTGGGCTGAGAGTGTTAAAAGGCACCAGGCCGGCTTTAGGGTTACTAATACCAATGCCCATTGTCTGAAGACCACAGAAGGTTGACTTTTTGAAATCTGGTTCCCAAGGGGGAGAGGTGGTTCCTCTGGGAGATGGCAATGTGCCATTAATTACAGAACACAAAGACTGTTTAGAGAGGGACCTATTTTAACCTTTTGGGTGAGTTTGTCACTGCTGTGACTGTGGGACTTCACGCAGTCCAAAAGCGAACACAAGATTTCTGGGAGGGATGAAAGGTTGTTAATTAATGGAGAACAAGAACACAAATTAGAGCCATCAGGAAGCCTAATTGACCTTTCAAGTGAACTTAGCCTAGAGCACAAATCGGCCAAGGTTGAGGCTAGAATTTGAATTAAGTCAATCTGAAGGTCCATTTTATGTGATTGCTATAATAAGGCTGTTGCAATAGAGTCTTGTTTTACATGTAAAGATGTCAGTAAGATCGAGAAAGGACTCATGGGACCCAGTGGCGAAAGTGAGTCCTTGTCTGCTTGTGCTGGGCTAAAAGAATTACGATGAGTGCTGAGGTTGGTTGTTTGCGCAAGTGAGGCCTCGATTCGAGCTTCTAGGGAGGCTAGGAACCGGTCGGATAGATCTTTGGGTTCAAAGGGGCTTTCGTACGTTGGCCACTTTTTTGGTGTCAAGGAGTCAGTAAGCTCAATTCGATGAGCGCCCAGGTTACAGCGCGAGATGGACTCAAGCAGTGCATGAGCTGCTACAGTATGACCACTGCCTTCATGAAGATTTGAGGGGGCAGACCGACTGCTATCATGGACTTGAGCATGTAAGTTGGCTGAGGTAAGTATTGTAGAATCTAAAACAGTAGGTTCTCCAGAGCTGGGGAAGTGAGCTCTTGGTGTGTCGAAAGCAGTGACCTGGGTCGTAGAAGACCCTCCATGAGATAGCCTAGACTGCTGAAGAATTTCAGGAGATGCCTGGGACTTGAGTGAGCGGGATCGAGATTCAGCAAAAAGTGATCTGGCAATGAGGCCGGGACTGGGGTGAGGCCTGTACTTCTTGACCAGGTTGCAGAGTCGCTGGAGGAGCTGGGCAGGTCTGGATCTGACATTGGAATGAAGCCTTACTGAAAAATTCACGAATCCGTGCTTGTGACGGTAGACCTCCCGGTAATGATGGATCTCGTAGCGACTGCTGATGGGGCCCCCTGGATGCATCTGGAATGGTATCGACTCAGAGAGTAGTACCCTTTCTCCGGGGAAGTTTCCTTGGTTGCATTGCAGCTTGTCCTTCCATACGCCGTCCGGCTTTTGAAGGGATGTTGGGGGTTTCTGCTTGTTCACTTGCAATGCGCCGCTTCACTAAGCAGGTTCAGGACCTGTGAGAGCCTCTGAGAGCATCCCTCTCTCAGCACGAATCCTGCCAGAGGCTGCTGGTTGCTCATCACACTTTCCTCTGTCGTGAAGCTATCATGGAGCGGGAAAGCTGAGAGAGACTGGCAGACTGTGAGCAGGTAAAAAAGTGGATGCAAAGACAAGCGGGGCACAGAAGGCAGGACCGCAGGCCTCACCCGACCTAGTCGAGCCACCTCCGTGGTTACGGCCGAGGGCACTCATTTGGTGGCCGTGCTTGCTGAGGCCTACCTTGCCAGGGCCTTCCTTACCACTGTTTAAAGAGCACCGTACTGGTGGATGTGCTGTGCTCCCCCCTTCAGGCAAACGATGTAACAGGGGGAGGCTGATGCGGATGCCGGTGCTGATATCGGTCCCGAGAGTAGGACGAGAGCGGACTGCCCTGCACGGATGAGGATTCACCACCTGATTCCTGACACACAGCGCCGCCTCGTGGATGGGAGCCACACCATTGATGAAGAGAACACACCTCCTATTATATAAACAGAACATAAAACCAAGCACCGCACACAGCAGCGACTCGCTCCCTGGTCATTCATGCTGTTCCTCTGCACTTCTACTAAAGTTTTGCTGTGAATGGTGCATAATTACAGGAGAAGATTTAATTACATAATTTTGGGAATTTCACATAACAAGCGTAAAGCAAAATTACACTGGCATTACCGAAATTTCACTCTGGTGTATTTGCGATACGTTGAATCTGAGTGAGTTATTACCCTCAAAATGGACCTCTATCAGCTAGATGGATGGAGTAAAATATAAATGTTACCAAAATGGAGTCACTCTTCAGTTGGGTTCTGGATCCAATAAAGGCTTAGACGAATTGGAGGTCATGCAAAGCACATTTAGGGATACATACAAAACAAGAACACCAAACAGACCAGATCACAACAAAAGCAAAGAAAGCAAAATGGCAGGTGTATAAAATTTATTTTTATGTGAAATAGAATCCTATGGAAAATTTGTAATAACTCAGCAGTTTATGTAGTTCTGCCTTCAGTAGTTAAATGGCTATTACTTCTATTCCTTACACTGAATGTTCAACATTCCAAACATAGGGTTAAAAGTAGAGTTATTGTGTTTTGTTTTTTGCATGCTTCTCTTAAGAACAATGAGTTTTGTAAGATGAATTGTAAAAAAATAAAGAGTGTAATTAAAGTGAAAAAAACAACGTTACATATTCCCCATTGCGGCATGAGTGAACTGGCCACATAATGAGGGGCATGATGCATTGTTCCATCAGACTGAAATTAATTCCGCACATAGCCCGTTCCAGACTTTCAGAAGCCGATTATGGTGACAGCCGGCTATTTGAAGCGAGAAAAATAGTTGGCAGTGGATTGATTAACCATCAATACATCTTCCATCATGATTCGCCTTGCAACAGGCGCAGAATACATTGGGAGGGGAGATGGGCTTTACAGGCGTTGCACATTTCCGGTGAATTTATAATCACATTGTCAGCTCTGCTGAGACGAGGAGCAGTCTATTGGAGCGACACCCCAGAAAGTAAACAGATCAGACCAAGCTGAATTTGGGCCACCCTTCACTGGTACCAAGCTGGCCTACTGCTCTGTTGACTAAGGCAGCAGTTGTCAGATGTGTGACCTAGGACAGAGGTTCCTTTTGACTTCTGTGGGCCTCGATTGAATCAATACTGGAGCTGGGGATCCAGTCGTTAGTAGTCTCCATTATTTGAAACTCAAAAAATACAGAAACTAGCGTATATAAAACAAATAGACAATTTATGAAATAGTTTGTTTAATTCACAGACAAAAGATATGCATGATTCGAAATTTTAATTTTAATAGAGAGGTTGGAGCCTTTCAAAACATAGTTTTATTTCTAAAATAGAAACGTATATGCTAGACCTAGGCTTTCCAACCTTTTCAATAGTGAGAGCTACTTTCTGTCAAGGAAAATCCTCCTGGACTACCAGCACATTTTGTCAATGTAACATAGTGACCACATCTGTTAGCATTACACTTTTGGCCACTCTAAGCATGATTACCAACAGCTTTAAATGTGTTTTGGAAATACAACCTTTAGTCTTTATTAGACCATCAGTTTTTTTTAAATACCCATATTTTTCTTTCAAATAGCTTTTCCATTTTGTGGTAACAAGCTCACGTTTCAGGATGAAAAAAAGGTTTCTGAAAAAAATAGAACTTTTTATTTCAAAATATCAGGCCCAATTCTGAACAAAGGCAATCTGAGACAAAAGTCTAACTTTACGACTTTTGGCATTCACAAGGGACATTTACGAGTCGTATCTTTACATCCGCAGTCGGGTCAGAATCTCCAGCTCAAGCCGTACTCTCTGGCTCGGCCGTAATCTCCAGCTCAGGTCGGATTAAGTGTAATCAATGATCCGAATGCAATTTATACAAAAAGGAACATTAGGAACTAGAGATGAATGGTAGAGGGGGTCCTGAAAATCAGTTTAGGCAGGGAAAAGAATGTGGTCAGACACTACATCACATCCCAGAAAAGTATGTGTGCTCCTTTGCATCATGGTACATACAGTCCACAATTTGCGCTCCCCTCAGTGTTCACTGTAATCATGGAGCTAGGAAATTTGTAATTACAAGTATCCAGTCCATGTACTCTCTATGGCTTCCCAGTGCACTTACAATATCCAAAAATGGCTCAGATGTACCAGGGTCATATCTGTTCAAGCAGATATGCCCAGACATGGGATATATTGCAAAGCAAACACAAGAAGATGATGGACGGAGCTCCAAAACTTTTCAAATACTCACCCCAGTCACAGACCTGGGTTAAATCCATCATCATTCTTTAGCTCTCTTCGCCACCTCAGTTCAGACCCAGCTGTATGCAAATCAGTCTTGACCTTGTGCCTAATGGGAAAAGTTCACCCGAACTGCCAAGCCAGGTCTTCCCTGAATGGGAAACAAGCATCCTGGGACTGGTTTCGGGGTAACAACCCTCATTAGCCAGCCTAGCTTGAATCCAGTGGCAAAGTGAGCATGGGACCCACGTCTGGGCATACCCTGCCAACATAGGGCAAACAAAGCAAACACAAGGAGATGATGGACCGAGAGCCGAAACTTTTCAGACACTCACCTCCAGTCACAGGTCTGAGTTCAATCCATCATCATTCTTTAGCTCACATAGCCACCCAGTTCAAACCCAGCTATATACAAATCAGTCTTGACCCTGTGCCTCATGGGAACAGTCAAGTGCGAACTGCCAAGTCAGGTCTTCCCTGCACAGGAAACAAGCATCCTGGGACCGGTTTCAGGGTACCACCCCTCATCAGCCAGGCTAGCTTGAATCCAGTGGCAAAGTGAGCAAGGGACCCACGTCTGGGCATACCCTGACAACTTAGGACAAACAAAGCAAACACAAGGAGATGATGAATGGAGCGCCAGAACTTTTCAGACACTCACCCCCAGTTACAGATCTGGGTTGAATCGATCATCATTCTTTAGCTCACTTCGGCACCTCGGTTCAGAACCAGCTATATGCAAATCAGTCTTGACCCTGTGCTTCATGGGAACAGTCCAGCCCGAACTGCCAAGCCAGGGGATATAGTGCACCCTGCCTTAGGGCAGTAAGGCCTGCAGTAGGGGTGACTTACCTATATATCATGCACTGTGTGAGGGCATGGCACACAGTTTTTTTTTTTTTTACATATACTGCATCTTTATTAGCATGTTTCATCATTAATGCTGGGGTATTATGTTGCAAAGTTAATTGGGAAATGGAGGAGCCGCGAACACCATGTGGGGATAGTTACGGTATGCTGGGAGATGCAGTGTGAACGGGTAGGTGGTGTCAAACCTCATGCAGTGTGCGGTGTGCAAGAAGTCTGGTGCTTATTTCTTTTATACACATGTGGTGGGGAACCTGGAGGTAGTTAGTCGGAGGGCAGATAAAAACTGATCGTTTTCAGTGTTGTCCATTTGGATATATTTGAGAACATGGGCTGCTTTCCCTGAAGTTGATGGTAGGTTGACGTGATAAATGGGAATTTAAATATGACGCTACAGTTGAAATAAGAATGAACTTAGTTACATCGGTCCACTTTCAGTCACAAATGTATGTAACATCATATACGGTAAGCACACTACGGACATTATTATAAGGGGCTATCCTTTATAAGGAAAAGGGTTTCCCTGGTAAAAATGGAGGCGTAGGTGGTATTCATGCACTGAATGTCTTGTTTTGGTCATACCAATGTGGGGCTCACGATCAAAGGTTTGTTTATTTGTGATGAGGATTATTTTTCCATTGAGGGGTCAGTAGACAATAGAATTACAGTTGGGAAAAAGCATGTGATGGTTAGTATGCAGTATACATGAATTTGAACACACAAGATACAATGGTCACAGAGTTTGTTGGTGCCTTAAGTTTGTTAGTTCAGTCAAAGTTATACTGGTTATGCTGATGGATGCTTTTATGAATTCTTGTATTTTAGATACTCCTGGGGAAGGGAACCATCCCAAAATGCATTGGGTACTTTTAAAGAAACCATGACATGTGTAAATTCAAACTTTCTTATGCTACTCTAAAAAGCCTGGAATTTGAATATTTAAAATGAATTGAAGAATTATGAAAACTTGGAATAAAATTGGAGAAGATTAAATTGGGGAAAACTGGTTAATAGATTTTTGACTCATCTGATTCATGTATTTTTATGGCTGTGCAGCTTGACTGGGGACTTGACTGGGCTCCATTTCTTTCTATTCAGCAAAAGCGCAAAAGGTCGGAGCGCGTTTCTAGCTTGCAAGCCTCAAATGCCATAACGCATTTTTAAAAGCATCTTTAAAACTTGGAGTACACCAGAATGCATTCTACCACTTCTGCTTTACACACAGCTGTGTGTCATGTCGACTCTTCGTTTTTCTCTGTACGAAGCCATGCAGCCTGTAATGGCTGTTTGCATGGTTTTGGTAAGGGGTCTCTGGGGTGGCACAATGCGTGCTGCAGTCCCAGTGGACACTCTTCAATACCCATGCCCTAGGTTCCAGGGGTACCATTTACAGGGGTGGCTGAAGTTGTGCTAATCATGCTACAGTTTTGGGAAAGAGATCTGGCACTGGGGCCCAGTGCCCTTACTGTCTGAAATCACAGCAGGCATCAAGCAAAATGTGGGGGCTAACCATGTCAAAAGAGACACTTTCCTACATGGAGGAAATAACACTGTCACATAGACACAGGAAGGTCTGCCACATTCAGAGTTTGCCCCCGCAGCGGTTTTTCCCCCAGACACCTCCCACTGGCACAGTGCTGGGCAGTTCAGGGGATAAATTCACATTACTGCATTTCTACCATTAAAGTATTTGTTTATTGTACAAAGCGTGGGTGGTTACCTGGAAAAAGTGTCCAGGTGCTAATAATTGTTTTATTGTTTAGTTATGTGAAGCACAAGTTATTACCTAGAATGGGTGACCTTGTACTAACATCATCTAAGTAAGGCATTGTGAAATTACCCTCACACATGAGCGTACTGGAAAACAGAAGCAGCCTCTGCCAGTATGCGGAAAGAAATTGGGCATCCTCACTGTTTTTGGTGAATAAAATGAAGCAGCACATGGGACTTTTTGTGTTCATAGCTCAGTCTTTGAGCTGATGACATCAGAGCAGTCATGGGCTCTGAAAGCAAATATCTCTGCTCCTCCCCTAACTAACCTAAATCACCCTCAACTAAGTATTGATGATGGCAAGTTGTTGTTGAGGCGGGGTTGTTGCTGGGTGGAGGCAGGAGGTGAAATGGAGATGAGAGGGCAAGGAAGAGGGTTGATGGTGTTTTAAAACAGTGTCTGTGGCAAGTGAGAGGGAAGCTCTTGTATGCAAGTCTTAATGCAGACTACTCCATGAGCCCCTCTGAAGATTAGTGCCCTGGGCCCAGCTTACTTATACGAAAAGTTAGCCCTGCTGGAAATGTACCCAGACCTGCCAACTGACACGGTGACACTGTGTGACACACAATATTGGCTCCCATCACACGGTGTCACCCGGTGAGGAGCCGATATCACATGTTGGCAGGGAAAATGAGCTGAAAAACAACATAAACAGTGGATTTCCTTCTCGTTTTCCGAGGCTTTTAACTGCCAACGTCCATTATGGGGTGTAAGCACACCCCAAGACATTGGCACCAGCCTCAGCAAGCTTTTTTTTTCATTTTGGGAGGAGGGGGTTGGGTGGGGGTGGGGGCAAAAGTGCCTCTTAGGTACTTCTCGGCCCAAGGCCCCGCCCCCTCCTCACACAATAAGATTTTTGTTAATGTTTGCAGGTCTGTGTGTACCTATCAATAGTCTCATTTCCAGTACTCATGTGATAAATACCTTTCAGTTGTTGGGAGTTTTCTCCTCCCCCACTTCATGTAAAAGAGTTTCAATGCCAGGGGTGGCTCCTCCGTTTGTGCGGAGGAGCATCGCCCCACAAGCCCCAGAGCTGAAAATGAAAAATTAAATGGTAATAAAGTTAATTTATTACCGTTTTTTATTTCAGTAACTGACCCATCCTGAACTAAGTTTTAGGACAGGGCGGGGCTAGCGCTGCCTAGTGGCAGCAAGGAGCTCTGTGCACAGTGCGCTTTAAAATTGCATGTCTCTTCTACCGCTTTTCTTGAGCAGGCCAGAAAGACATGTACATTTTAAAGTTTTCTAACCTAGCTGTCATAGACAGCTAGGTTAGAGAAAGGGCAGGTCTCCAGTGCTCTTAGGAGGGGTGAGAGAGGTGCTTCAACCAATCCTGGTGTGGCTCTCATGCTGTGTGAGCAGCGACAGGATTGGAAAGTACAGTTTCCTGGTCCAGCATTGGAGCCTGCCTGCTGAACAAGACCGGAGGGAAGAGGACGTTGTCACTGTTCAGTGCAAGCCCGCTATGATATACATAGCTATCTGCAACAAAGGTGCTGTTGCTGAAAATGGTGCTGGACATGCTACAATAACCTGGCTGGCTATTCCGCTGCCATTTCTGGTAGCATCACTACTCCCTGATCATGTTCCACACTGTGCAGGAAAAGTCAGCACCATTATTGGGATCATCACTTTCCAGTCTTCCTGCATCTGAATCCTTCTGCAGTAGAGTGAGCAAACTCCCCAGCTCATCTCAGACCTGGGAACACTGTGGCAGCTAATGGAGAAGCCATGGTGGGTCCAGTAGAGGAGTGCCATCCTCTGTACCATGCCTGAACAGGGGCGGCTCTTCTGCTATGGCAGATGAGCATTGCCCCACTGCTTCTAAGCAGTGTGAAGAAGAGAAACACAAAATGATAATAACTTTAAGTTATTATCATTTTATTCTTCGTGAAGTGTCCTGCTGCTTTGAGGGCAGGCAGGTGGGCGTGGCTGCTCTGCTCATTGAGCAGGGCAGGAGAGGAGTGGTTTGCCCACTCTTAAGTGTGCAATGATTGTTTGGTCGCCCTCCTTGGGCCGCCCAAACCAGTCTTCTGCATTTCCCTGTTCTCCATGCAGGCTGCATTACAGCCTGCATGGAGAACATGCCCATCCCTCCAGCCCCTGGCTAAGCGCCGTGTCATGGCGCACAGACCAATCACAACACTGCATTGCAGCGTAGTGATTGGCTTAGGAGACGGAGCCTGGCTGCCTGCTGCCTGTTCCTGTAGTCGGAGACAGGAGAGCAGGGGCAGGGATGCAGGACCGGCCTCAAGGTAAGTTTATGCTTGTTTATTTTTATGCCCCCGGCGTGACACCACCTGCAACACCCCCACGCAGCCTCTCTCACGACCCCCGTGCCCACCTCCCTACCAGTGAGCCATGCTGGCCGCCGCTTTGCGTGAAACCAGGGGTATGATGGCATCCCAATACCCTAAGAGAGATGAAGTAAATAGATCAGGCCCGGGTGAACTCTACATTACGCGGGCGTACTCTCATGGAATTTCTGTAAATTTGCGTTGCGCTTGTTATAACAAATTCGTGAAATTACAATTGTGTTGCCACGTCACGTAATATGGTGTGTGCACATTGCAATGACATGAGTGATTAGGACACGAGTAGCTGCTGTTTGCGGCGCTTGTATTTTTTGCACTATTTTTTAGCATCAAATGCAAGTTCTCGTAGATTCTACAAGGAAGGCAGGCCTCTGTCATAAGGCACTACCGTAACCTCCGTGTGAATAAAGCATGGTTTTTTTTCTGCGGCACGTGGGCTTGTGTTCTGCTCGATTTTCCTGGCCTTCTTGTGTTAACAAGTGATTGAATGTGACTTCAGTCTCTTACCATTCAAGCCTAAGGGTTAGAGTAGTGAATGGAGCCTATTTACTAGGCACTTCGACATGATTCTGTGCTCTTCCCCATAGATCAGGGCTTGCACACATAGCCTAGGGGATAGATTCGTTAGTATTAGGGATAACCTGTCCTGTAGTGAGGGTATTTCATGGAGCCGTGCTGAATTCAGGCCTGGTAGGCCTCAAACGGGAGAGACTCCATCTTTCTTTCTGCTCCGGCAGCTTGGGATTCTTCTAGGTCAAGAGTAATGTTTTAGTTATGAGGTGTTATTCGCTTGGAGAGAACCGGTTCAGGCCGGCCCTTATCGAAGGATTGTATTTTTCTTCATGCCGAAGACACTACATCAGGCCGGCCGGCTGGGAACGTGTCCTTGGTACGGGGAGGTACAAGAATTTGGTGGGCGGCAGGTTACGGGCCGGAATTTTCCATGAGGAAATGCACCTCTATATTAGTGAAAGTCGGAGACAGTTACACGTTCAGTCCGTAGGCGGCATGTAGCCGTTAGCAGTGAAGCTACTACTTAATCCAGGGAAGACAGACGCCATCTTGAAGGCGGAGAAGAACTGAGAGACAGATGCTTTCCTAACAGAATAGCCAGAGAGGAGAGAGTAGCCGATAAGGAAGAGGTCCCAGTGACTCGGAGAAGGGTGATTCCAGGCGAGCCGAGGCACAGACGAGAAAGGAGCCTAGATGACCGCTGAGTGCAGGCTACATACTACTAAGGTGATGTCGACCCTTTCTTATTAGAGTGTACAACTTAATCTTTCACTTTTCTTTGCAGGTTATGTGTCATATCGTAATGTTATGTGATTGTGTATGCAATGAGTAATAAAGTATCCAGTTTGTAGTGAACCAACATGTGCTGTGTGTTCTTGTATAGGAGGGTAGCCTATTCTTCTAGTCAGCTGCGGCTACATGAACAGATGTTAACCCTGATCAGGTAAGTGGTAACTGAATAAGGGAAAGAGGAGCCCCTCAAACCTGAGAACAGGCTATGCCCGAACTGGCAATCCTTGTGTGATCTGATAAATAGTGAGACTGATTCCCTTTTTGTATGTTATGGTGATCATAGGATGAACTGTCGTATGAGACTGCCGTCTAGGTAGAGAGGTCTGGATTCGTAGGGGATCGCGAGGCCGCCGATTGTGCTGATACTGTCGTATGGGCAGAGAGGTCTGGGTTCGTATGGGACCGCGAGGCCGCCACTTGTGATCTGATACTGTCGTATGGGCAGAGAGGTCTGGGTTCGTATGGGACCGCGAGGCCGCCACTTGTGATACTGTCGTATGGGCAGAGAGGTCTGGATTCGTAGGGGATCGCGAGGCCGCCGATTGTGCTGATACTGTCGTATGGGCAGAGAGGTCTGGGTTCGTATGGGACCGCGAGGCCGCCACTTGTGATACTGTCGTATGGGCAGAGAGGTCTGGATTCGTAGGGGATCGCGAGGCCGCCGATCGTGCTGATACTGTCGTATGGGCAGAGAGGTCTGGGTTCGTATGGGACCGCGAGGCCGCCACTTGTGATACTGTTGTATGGGCAGAGAGGTCTGGATTCGTAGGGGATCGCGAGGCCGCCGATTGTGCTGATACTGTCGTATGGGCAGAGAGGTCTGGGTTCGTATGGGACCGCGAGGCCGCCACTTGTGATACTGTCGTATGGGCAGAAAGGTCTGGATCCGTATGGGATCGCAAGGCCGCCGATTGTGAGATATTGGTATGCATAGTAGGAATCCCCTGTCCTTAGGTGATAGATATATGTGGTTGTGTTCTTGTAAATAGGTTCTAGGGAGGGTGTAACGTTCTGGCTGGGTTAGTGAGGCTCTGATGAGCGAGTTCTATCTGATCCGAAAACCCAAGCAGAACATTTGGCGTCACGAACCGTTTACGAAACCTGTGTGCGTTGTGGTTGTATTGTGTTTGCCTTCGGCGCGTGCGTGGTTTTGTTTGTATATTATTTGTATCTACCTGCGTGTAATTTTCTTTTCTCTTTCTTCTTTTTCTTTTTCTCTTTTTCTTTCTTTTCAAAAATGTTTTCTAGAAAGTCGAAATCTACTTTTAAGTTGCCCGTTGATATTCCCGGCTGGGATTCAACGCCTTATGAAGCCTTAGCCCGTGAGTGGGCTGATTCTACTGGTTTGAGTGAGAATTGGAATTCTTTTTTGGAGCTGGCGGAGCCGGCTAATGTGATTACTTGCTTACAGAAGGCGCCGGTATCTAAGGGTGATGAGCTTCCCGTTTTAGGGCGCAGAGGTTGGATTGTTCTGTCTGCATACAGGATTCTCCATGAGAGGTTGTTGAAGTTGCAGAACTTGCATAAGGATTTGGAAGCGAACTTTGTTGAGATTCAAAATGCTCATACTTTGTTGCGGTGTCAAAATAAGTTGCTTGCTGATAAACTTGAGACGTACCAAACTATTGCCGAGAGGGCGGCTGTGCGAATTGCTCGTTATAAATACAAGAATCGGCGTGGTCGAGTTTCGACGCGAAAGGTGCGTCTGGTCGTGGCGAAAGCCGGACTGGATTGGAATCCTGATGAATGGGATGGTAATATCTGGAACTCGAGTGATTCTCCTTCCTCGGGTGAGGAGTCTGCCAAGCGCGAGTCCTCTCGCTCCGGCCGTGCTTGTAAATCTGCTTCTTGCGCCTCTGATGGTGCACCCCGTGATTGCGCTCGTCCTTCGAGCGGGGTCGATGCTTCTTCCACTGATTGTTCCTCTACGTGTACTGGTCGAGCTCCTTGTGATGCTCATCCCGCGGTCTCGGCGCATCCAGTTTTTCGACGGAAGGTGCAGCAGGCTCCCGGTGCTCCGAATGGTATTGCTTTAGACTCTTTGGAGGATTTTACTCAACAAGAAATTAGTGATATTTTGCAGTGATTTCGGCAGCGAGTTGGTGAGCCCTTGCTCACATGGATGGTGCGCCTTTATGAACTGGGCGCTGCTGGCATTATGTTGGATGCTGGCGATTGTTTGAAGTTTTGTTCCTTGAGTTCGGATTCTACTATACAGGATCATTTTCGGAACTTTAATGGTGGTGGTCAAATTTCTTTGCTTCAATTGGCGACTGAGGGTTGTAATCAAAAATATCCTACTGAGTCTGACTGGCCTGTGAATGACAAACCGTGGTATACTCTGCGTGATGCTGCGCAACGTCTCAAAGAGGAGGTGATGAAAACGGCAATTTTTCTGAATACTGCTGACCGGTTGCTTGATGCTTTCTTGACATCTTCTGTGCGGAATCGTATTATTCGTTCTTCCCCTGTTGCTTATAAGCAGGTCATGATGACTTTATTGATTAATCAGACTGGTAACATGTTATCTGTGGTGCTGGAATCGGTACGCCAACTCGGTGAGTTGGGTGAGTGGTTTAAACCTGAACGGCAGTCCCGGCCTGACACTCGTACTCCTGGTGAAAATAAATTTACTAGACGTGATATGTTTTTTGCTCTTATGGCCGATGGTGTGCGGAAGGAGGACATTGATGGTGAGACTACTTCTCGTTTGTGGGAAATGTTTCGCAAACGTGGCTTGGATCGAAAGGAGGGTGCCCGGCGTGTTCGGACAACTGAGTGTGATCGTGGTTTTTCTGGCGGTAGCGGTGATGACGACCGCCGTGGGCGCTCTGATCGTCGTGATGATCGACGTTATGTGCGCGATTTGTCCCCCCGTCGTGAGAGAGACAGGGAGAGAGAGGGGGAAAGAGAGAGGGGGAGAGATGATTATGTTAACAGCAGATGTAGAGATGATAGGGATCAATCCCCTGAGTTGAGAAGGAGAGAGGATCGACACATATTGGCCAATCGAAACCCGCAGTACAATGCAGGGAACAGTAATCCATTTCGTAATGGAGATGGATATGAACAGGAGGTATCGATACCTAGGAACCGTGAGAGTCTTTATCCTGATTTATCCTGGTACACAGAACACAATAAAAAGGACTAGGAAATAGGTCAAGCTCCAGTACACAGATGGGCTCACAGAGATAATAGACCCTATGTAGATATTGATATTTATTGGAGACATCGTAATATCCAAAGGGCCCGAGCATTGGTAGATACAGGAGCGGAGGCCACTCTTATTCATGGAAAATCAAAGAAGTTTAAAGGTCAGCCTTTTACAATTACCGGATTAGGTGGAAAGGAAACTCCCGCAGTTCAAACCTTACTTGAAATGAGAATAGGTAGAATTCCTAGAAAAGAATACTCTGTATTAGTGGTGCCACTCTTAGAATTCATAATTGGAATTGATATTTTGAAAGGAATGACTTTGCACTTAGATGATGGATGTTACCAATTTGGAACTAAACATTATATATCGTCCAGGCCTGTACGGGTTGGTCGTTTAAGAATGCCCCCCATAAAAGTTCCTCAGGCGACAAAAGTGGTTCGTCAGAAGCAGTATCGTATTCCAGGTGGTCATGAAGAGATTAGTACCACTATTCAGGAGTTGGTGGATGCAGGAGTTATAACCCCAGTTACTTCTGCTTGGAATAATCCTGTTTGGCCTGTACGTAAGAGTGATAATTCTTGGCGCATGACTGTTGATTATCGAGAATTGAATAGACATACACCCTCTTTGACTGTTGCAGTACCGGACGTTATTACCCTAATTGAAAGAATTCAGAAACATCCAGGTACATGGTATGCGTCCATTGATATTGCTAATGCTTTCTTTTCGATTCCGATTGCCCCTGAGTGTCAGGAACAATTCAGTTTTACGTGGAACGGGCGTCAGATGACGTTTAGAAGTCTTCCTCAGGGCTATGTGCATAGTCCTACGATATGTCACCGGATGGTGGCAGAGCATCTGGCTGAGGTACCAGTTCATCCACAAATTCAGATATGTCACTATATTGATGATATTCTGATCCAAGGTGAATCACAAGAGGAAGTTCAGACCCAATTGGATAGAGTCATTGAGTGCTTGCGTGAGAAAGGTTGGGAAATCAACCCGGATAAATTACAAGGTCCGTCCCAGGCTGTGAAATTTTTGGGTATTAATTGGCATGAAGGGCACCGAGAAGTGATCCCTCAGGTTAAACAGAAAATTCTTGATTTTGCAGTTCCGAGAAATAGGAAAGAAGCCCAAAGCTTTATTGGTTTGTTTGGATTTTGGCGCCAGCATATTCCTCATTTGAGTCAAATATTGGCCCCTTTGTACCAGGCCACTCGTAAAAAGAATGCATTTGAATGGGGTAAACCACAGCAAGATGCGTTTAGTCTGGCAAAAGAAGCAATTCAGCATGCTCTGGATTTATGGCCTGTATGTTATGGTGATGTGGATTTGAATGTGTCTGTACAAGGCCTTTATGCGAATTGGAGTTTGTGGCAGAAACAAGGCAAGAGTAGAGTACCGTTAGGTTTCTGGACCAAAAAGTTACCTGATGCTGGTGAGCGTTATACACCTTTTGAGAAACAGTTACTTGCATGTTATTGGGCTCTGGTGGATACCGAGCAATTGACTTTGGGACATGATATAGTTTTGCGACCTGAAATTCCTATCATGCAGTGGGTTATGAGTTCGCCGAAAACTCACCGGATTGGACACGCTCAAGAGGCGAGTGTGATTAAATGGAAATGGTATATACAAGACAGGGCACGTGTGGGACAAAAAGGAGTTGCATCTTTGCATGAGCAGGTGGCACGGGCGCCATCAACTGAAACTGAGAGTGAATGTTCCGTACCTTTAGTACAGGAGTCTCCTGTTAAGTGGGGTAAACCTTTTGATGATTTGTCCGCAGAGGACAGAAACCATGTCTGGTTTACGGATGGTTCAGCAAGGTTCATAGGGACGAAACGGCATTGGAAGGCAGTGTCCTATAATCCGATCACACAAAAATTGCTGAGTACAACTGGTGAGGGTAAGAGCAGTCAATTTGCTGAACTCTATGCTGTTTATCAAGTTCTAAAACAAGAGTTACCTGGCACATATCATATTTTTACCGATTCTTGGTCTACTGCCAATGGACTGGCAGTTTGGTTACCGACTTGGCATTCCCATAATTGGAAAATCCATTCCAAAGAATTGTGGGGAAAAGAATTATGGCAGGAGATTTGGGAAATGCTCCCACAGAGTACTGTTACAATCTTCCATGTGGATGCTCATACCCCGATAGACTCTCTTGACAAATTCTTTCATAACATTGCAGATGAGAAATCTAAAATTGCTGAGGCAGTGGTGGACACGCAAGATTCTGATATTGCGGGATTGGCGAAATGGGCCCACCAGAAAGCAGGACACTTTGGAGAAAAAGCCACTAGCAGGTGGGCTGCTGATCGAGGAATTTATATTCCCTAAGATTTAATTAAAAATGTTATTCTACATTGTCCCATTTGTCAGCATATCAGGCAGCGCAAAGTGCCCCACATTGTTAAAGGTCATTTACATCGCGGGAAATTGCCCGCTCAAATTTGGCAGATTGATTACATTGGTCCACTTCCTATGAGTAGGAATTGTCAATATGTTTGAACCATTGTTGATACATACAGTGGCCTGTTGGTGGCCCTTCCCTGTAAGCAAGCTACCCAATTGAATACTATTAAAACATTGGAATTGATTATGATGTATTATGGTGTGCCATTCCAAATTCAATCTGATAATGCATCCCATTTTCGTGGAAGATTGGTACAGGAATTCTGTGTGGAAAACAATATTGAATGGGTGTTTCATATACCATATTATCCACAGGCCTCGGGTCTTGTGGAGAGGTTGAATGGTCTGCTAAAAGACCAACTGCGCAAATTAACAGATGACAAGTATAAGAATTGGCGAGATTTTTTTCCTCAAGCGCTATTGATTTTGAATAACCGTCCTTTTCTAAATGCTGAATCCCCACTTATGCGTTTGTTTCCTCCGAATGTTGATGCAAAGCCTAATGAGATCAGAGAGACTGTGATGTACTGGGAGATTACTCCCGGAGCTTTAGCTCCATGCAGAGCGACCCCAGGGTCGGCAGGTTTAGACTTGCATGCCATGGATGACACCATTATAAAAAGTAAATATCGAGTCATCATTGAAACAGGTGTTGGTGTTCAGATACCACCTGGAAATTTCGGATTAATTGCCCCTAGATCGGGGCTGGCTGTAAAAGGTATTCAGGTGCTTGGAGGAATCATTGATAGTGATTATCAGGGAGAGATTAAGGTGCTCCTGCTGAATAGCAGTGAGGTTTACTTACTGATACATAAAACTGACCGAGTGGCTCAATTGCTAATAATGCCTGTCTTCAGTGGTGAGATGGTAAAAGGCACTGCCCCAACGTTGCTAACTGTACGAGGCCAGAAAGGTTTTGGCTCCACAGATAATCCTGGGGCCAGAGTTTGGGTGCAGTCGCCTAAGAATCCCCCTGAACAAGCAGAGGTCATTGCAACCGGTCAAGATAATACCATTTTAGTTATGAGACCAGGGAAAGATAGCTGGGAAGCAGTCCCGGCTGACAAATGTTACTTACGAGAATGAATAATGCCTGTATTTGATTCTCTTTCAGATCATTCTTTGGACTGTTGCTGCAGGATGTGTCGGCGTTGGACTGTTTTTGGGCTGCTACGACGAGAGAGGAGGGATCCCATCAACCCGGGATGAGTTGAGAACCCGAGTGTCGCGTTCCTTCGCTGCGTGGGATTCGTCGTCGAACTTTTGGACTTCACTAGCGAAACGGGTGACTAGCGCCCCTCATTTCTGCTTGACACCGATGAGATCAGTGAATGACATTTTGGCAACTTGTTTGGTTGCTGTCCCTGCTTCGTTGGAGACTCTGACTCATATTTTCAATATATCAACCGCTCGCCCCAATGTTCTTCTGGGCGATTTCGCTACCCATCAGTATTGCCCCTTGTGTACTGAATTGTCAGACCCGATACCCCCCATCCAGTCCCAAATAGTTACCTATAATATCACACAAGGTGATTTGTGTTTTTTCCTTACGTGTAATCCTAGTGCAATTTCGGAATGTATGCGTTTAAAATTGAAAGGTGCCACCTCATTCACCACTCATGAACGAACTTTGTGCCTTCAAAGGACACCGAAAATATGTACTTCTGTTCAGAATAACATGACTTGCAAGAGTATGGTAGTTGCCCCCAGTCATTATCGCACGATGTTACTACCTGCCGGATGGCTTTTCTCATGTGGTAATACTTCCTGGCCATATGTCCCCGCAAATATTTCTGGAGGCCCTTGTGCCATTACTAGACTAAGCTTGCTCATGTTTTCATCACATCCGAATGCCAACTCTCGTGTGATTCGAGATACAGTGAGGTTACAGGAGGATTGTGACTCATCTTTGCATTTATATTCTAAGTCCGAATACCTTAGCCTGGCTATTTCAATTATTGGTGTTCCTGCTTTGGCAGTTTATAATGCAAAATCTATTGAGAAAATGGCCTGCTGGATGGTGAAATCCATTAATAATACTTCTACAGTCCTGTCGGACATGCTATTAGACGCCCAGGGTGAACGAAGGGCTATCCTGCAAAATCGAGCGGCCATTGATTATCTTTTGCTTAAACATGGACACGATTGTTCTGATTTTGAGGGTCTTTGTTGTTTTAACTTGTCTGATCATACACAATCCATTCGAGCTCACATTAATAAGCTACATGACTTGACAGAAGAAGTTAGAAAACACATTGACCAGGGCTGGTTTGACTGGCTCTTTAATTGATTACCTGATTTGCATTTGTTACGTCAAATATTAGGAGGTATTCTGATTACTATCGCCATTTTGATTTCCATCTGTTGCTTTATTCAGTGTATTCCTTCACTACTTCAATTCTGCACACCTGGTACTAGACATAGATCAGTTAGTTTTGTTTCATATTATTCTTCCACAGATGTTCGTTCTGTTTAATGAATGTATAATAGACTGAAGTCAAGGGTGAAATGTTCTGCTCGATTTTCCTGGCCTTCTTGTGTTAACAAGTGATTGAATGTGACTTCAGTCTCTTACCATTCAAGCCTAAGGGTTAGAGTAGTGAATGGAGCCTATTTACTAGGCACTTCAACATGATTCTGTGCTCTTCCCCATAGATCAGGGCTTGCACACATAGCCTAGGGGATAGATTCGTTAGTATTAGGGATAACCTGTCCTGTAGTGAGGGTATTTCATGGAGCCGTGCTGAATTCAGGCCTGGTAGGCCTCAAACGGGAGAGACTCCATCTTTCTTTCTGCTCCGGCAGCTTGGGATTCTTCTAGGTCAAGAGTAATGTTTTAGTTATGAGGTGTTATTCGCTTGGAGAGAACCGGTTCAGGCCGGCCCTTATCGAAGGATTGTATTTTTCTTCATGCCGAAGACACTACATCAGGCCGGCCGGCTGGGAACGTGTCCTTGGTACGGGGAGGTACAAGAATTTGGTGGGCGGCAGGTTACGGGCCGAAATTTTCCATGAGGAAATGCACCTCTATATTAGTGAAAGTCGGAGACAGTTACACGTTCAGTCCGTAGGCGGCATGTAGCCGTTAGCAGTGAAGCTACTACTTATTCCAGGGAAGACAGACGCCATCTTGAAGGCGGAGAAGAACTGAGAGACAGATGCTTTCCTAACAAAATAGCCAGAGAGGAGAGAGTAGCCGATAAGGAAGAGGTCCCAGTGACTCGGAGAAGGGTGATTCCAGGCGAGCCGAGGCACAGACGAGAAGGGAGCCTAGATGACCGCTGAGTGCAGGCTACATACTACTAAGGTGATGTCGACCCTTTCTTATTAGAGTGTACAACTTAATCTTTCACTTTTCTTTGCAGGTTATGTGTCATATCGTAATGTTATGTGATTGTGTATGCAATGAGTAATAAAGTATCCAATTTGTAGTGAACCAACATGTGCTGTGTGTTCTTGTATAGGAGGGTAGCCTATTCTTCTAGTCAGCTGCGGCTACATGAACAGATGTTAACCCTGATCAGGTAAGTGGTAACTGAATAAGGGAAAGAGGAGCCCCTCAAACCTGAGAACAGGCTATGCCCGAACTGGCAATCCTTGTGTGATCTGATAAATAGTGAGACTGATTCCCTTTTTGTATGTTATGGTGATCATAGGATGAACTGTCGTATGAGACTGCCGTCTAGGTAGAGAGGTCTGGATTTGTAGGGGATCGCGAGGCCGCCGATTGTGCTGATACTGTCGTATGGGCAGAGAGGTCTGGGTTCGTATGGGACCGCGAGGCCGCCACTTGTGATCTGATACTGTCGTATGGGCAGAGAGGTCTGGGTTCGTATGGGACCGCGAGGCCGCCACTTGTGATACTGTCGTATGGGCAGAGAGGTCTGGATTCGTAGGGGATCGCGAGGCCGCCGATTGTGCTGATACTGTCGTATGGGCAGAGAGGTCTGGGTTCGTATGGGACCGCGAGGCCGCCACTTGTGATACTGTCGTATGGGCAGAGAGGTCTGGATTCGTAGGGGATCGCGAGGCCGCCGATCGTGCTGATACTGTCGTATGGGCAGAGAGGTCTGTGTTCGTATGGGACCGCGAGGCCACCACTTGTGATACTGTCGTATGGGCAGAGAGGTCTGGATTCGTAGGGGATCGCGAGGCCGCCGATTGTGCTGATACTGTCGTATGGGCAGAGAGGTCTGGATTCGTATGGGACCGCGAGGCCGCCACTTGTGATACTGTCGTATGGGCAGAAAGGTCTGGATCCGTATGGGATCGCGAGGCCGCCGATTGTGAGATATTGGTATGCATAGTAGGAATCCCCTGTCCTTAGGTGATAGATATATGTGGTTGTGTTCTTGTAAATAGGTTCTAGGGAGGGGGTAACGTTCTGGCTGGGTTAGTGAGGCTCTGATGAGCGAGTTCTATCTGATCCGAAAACCCAAGCAGAACAGCTTGCAATGTTTCAAAATCAGAAATGTGAATAAAAGCATATCCGATTATTCTTGGGGTATAGGTGTGCTTTAATGATCAGTCACCATAGATGTGGGAAACTGCAGCGACACGTGTTAGTTTAAAAATCTGCACCACATTCTGCCCCCTTTTATTTACTGCTAAGAGTGATGTTTTACAGTAGTATTACAGTTCAGTAATGTTGTAAATGACATGTGTAGTGCTCATTTAACTAACCTTAGATGAATGAAAGCTGATCACTTGAGTTTCAGATTGCCACAGTTTCACTGTATGAGCATTAGCCCACTGAGCTATTTTGATGGCTATATTTGACGTTCATGTGCACTTGTGTTCTAATGCGCACTATGCAGATGTGTGTGTGTATGCAGTAGGTTTCAGCCTCCAGTGCTTCACATCACCCAATGCCTCATGGAGTGGAATAAAATGTTGAAAAGCATGTTGCATGGAAATACTTGGTAAATGGAGTACAAACTTGCATGGAGTGGAATGCTGCACAGAAAGGAATGTTGAATGGAGAGGAATGTTGATGCAAGTGGAATGTTACACAGAGGGAAATGTTATAGGGATTTAAATGTTGCATGGAGTTGAATGTTGGATGGAAATGCATGTTCTCTATAGAGGAATTGAGGGATATAATGCATGAAAATTAGTGGTAGATGAATGTAATGTTGCATGAGAGGATTTGTACATGGAGTGGAATAGATCAGATTATTACATGGAATGATACATTGTGATGAATTGCATGGAAAGCGATGATTCATGGAGTGAAATATTACATAGAGTAGAACAGTTCATTGAATGCAATGTTACATGCACAGTTGCATGGGCAGAATGTTGCATCGAGAGGAAAGTTACATTGAGTTGAATGTTTCATGAAGTGGAGTGTTGCGTGAGTAGAATGCTACAGGTACCGGAACGCTGAATGGGAAGGACTGTTTCACTAAATAGAATTTGATATGCAGTTAGATGATACATTGTGTACAATGTTACATTCAGTGAACTCTTGCATGCCCAGGAATCTTGGAGAGAGTGAAATGATAACTGGAGTGGAATGTTAAATGGAGTGAAGTGCTACAGACAATTACACAAGGTGGAATGTTGCACATTGTGGTCTTTTGCATCAATAGGTATCTTACATGTAGTGGAATGTTGGATGATGGGAAATGTTCCCTAGAGTGGAATTGTACTTGGAGAAAAATGTTATGTTTAGTGGAATGTCGCTTGGAAAGGAGCCTTACCCGTAAAGGACTGTGCATTGGGGCGGAATGTTTTATGTGAAGGGTTTCTAAATGGAGGGAAGAATACTGCACAGTCTGGCCTTTTATATTGAGGGGGGTGTTTTATGGAAAGGAATATGGCATGAAGTGAAATTATCTATGCAGTGAAACACTGTATGGTGAGAATACTGCATAGAGTGAGTGTTGTCCAAACAGGAATGCTAGATGGAGATGAATATTGAATTGTAGTATGTTACTTACAGAAGAAGCATTGTGTGTTGTTATGAGAAAAATGTTTCATAGAGTGAATATTCTATTGAATTGAATGTTACATGGAGAAGAATGTTGCAGTAAAAGAACTATTACATGGAGGGGAATGGAGTATGGCATGGAGTGGAATGCTGCACAAAGTGTAATGCATGGAGAGGAATGCTTCATTGGGTGAAATATGGCAGGGGAGAAATGTTATATGAACGTAATTTGGAGAGAATGTTAAGTGGATTTGGAATGATACACAGAAAGGATTGTTACAAGGAGAGGAATATTGCATGGAGCGTAACGTTATACAAAGTGGAATGTTACTTTGATTTACATGGAATGGAATATTTCAGAGTGTAATGTTCCATGGAATGGAGTTTTTTTATAGAGAGGAATGTGACTTGGAGTGCAATGGAATATACCTCAGAGCCTAGCGCTTTATGGAGAGGAATGTTGGATTGAGTGTAGGGTTACACAGAGTAAAATGTTTCATGGGGTGGTAAAGTGCAATATTTGACGAAAAAATGCCTTATTGCCCAGGGAGGAATGGAAGGAAATGCTTCATCTCCTATGCCAACGATACCCAGCTTATCCTTTCCCTGTCTAATGACCCTGACGAATACCCAAGCAAGCTTCTTCAGCTGCATGTCTGAGGTAATAAACTGGATGAAAACAACTGCTTAAAACTCAACAGTGAACAAAATCGAACTGGTCCTATTCTGAAAAGACTCCTCTCTCTGCACATCGGCATGGTGGCTCTCAGAGCTAGGACTGCCTTCAAGCCTCCTCAACTCTGCCATGAACCCTGGCATCATGATTGATAACTAAATCTCGATGTCCAGTCATGTGAACATGTCCAAGTTCCCCTGCATCCACACCCTCAAGCAACTCAAGAATGTTTACAGATGGCTCTTGCTGGACACTTGTCTGTCCGTCATGCAAACTCTGATCATCAACAGGCTGCACTATGACAACACCCTCCATCTGCGTCACTTCTCTATTCATCAAGAGACTTTACATCATACAGAATGCAACCACAAGACTCACTCTCAACCTTCCACACCATACTCACATAACCAAACAATTCAAGGACCTCCACTGGCCATCAATTCACTTCAACCTCCTCACACACTTATAAATCACTACACAACTAAGATCCAGCATACATTAACAGCAACATCTAGCTTCACACACCAGCGAGACAGCTCTGCTTGGCCAGTCTCCTCCTCGCCCACATCTCCTAAATCAGTCATGCCACGGGACGTGTCTTTTGTTACCCTGCCCCCAAAGCCTGGAACATTCTCTCCCTTCATATCAGGTCTATAAGCTCCATCCTAGAGATCTGTAAGAAATTAAAACCTTCCAATAGGCCACAGACAGACCAGCACCACCCTTCTTAGGTGCCAGGATACCCTCCGGGGTGACATGCACACCATACAAATATGCATCACATAGCACAGTATGAAATGTAGTATCACAGGGTGAAGAATTGCACGAGAGAAATCGTAAAAGAGCTGAATAGAAATAAGAAAAGGGAATGTTGCAGGGAGGTAAATGTTACAAAGAGTGGAGTTGTCATGTATTTTAGGCTAGTTCTGTCATGTATGCCCCCTTTTTACATACATTGTCCCATCCACACAACAATAACGGTTCAACACAGGTGACCATTTACCTAGAAGCTTGCTCCTGTCTCTTCGACACCAGGCTCTTAGTATTCTATCTCAATCCCTGTACCTGACATACATAAACATGTCCCCAGGCACTGCATAATTATTCTGTATAAGTGTCATCACTTTTTTCAACCTTGGCCAACAGCAAGCTGTTTGTGATCTCATTTGTTTGGAAAAACATTGATGATTGTTTTCAAAACATTTATCATTGTTTTCAAAACATATTGATTCTAGAAGAAGCCCTGGAGTGACCACACAATATACAAGACCCTTATTACCCCCTACAAATCAGAGGAAAATTCCTTCCATGCTGACACAGGGTCCTGCATGCTGCATCTTCGACACTCAGTGGTCTGACATCCATTGCAACTAAAACACATGAAATAATGGAACTTTGTACCTTTGACATAAATTACTGGAAAAAATTGGATGAACTTTAAATACTGCATTGATTACGTGTAATACTTGGATCACAAACGTGCAAAAGGCTGTGCAACTCTTTCATGAGTTGTAAACAGCGCGTCATATTTTCTTGATCCATTGCGGGGTGTCATCCTCGAGATACAGATAGGGTCCTTGATTTTCTACCATCAGGTGAGGGGGTTGGTACTTTCCTAGGGGTTTCTTGGCTACACACACACACACATATATATATATATATATATATATATATATATATATATATATATATATATATATATATATATATATATCACTTTTATTAAGAAAAACGGGTTGCTTCTCACCCCCTTTGAAGCCCCCTGGCCTGACGCGTTTCAGGGAACCCTTCCCTTTCTTCAGAGGCTCTAGCTCTAGCTCTAGCAAAGCTCGGCCTCAAATAAAATAATCCCTGATTTGCAAGTACTTGTAAAAGTATTTTTGTGACAGGCTGAATTCCTCTTTCAAAGACTGAAAATATCGGAGAACCTGTCCATCGTAGAGATGACCCAGCCGAGTCACGCCCTTACGTTGCCATTCTTTTCCAACGTGATCATGAAATATACTCGGCAGTAGAGGATTCCCCCATAGTACAGTATAAACGTGCAGATCAGGGAATTTGTATGCCTTAGAAATTTCACGCCATATTAGTTATGTTCCTTACTATCCTAAATCGCACCCTCTTCAAATAACTTGGATTGGATGTTTTATATAGCAAGTACCCAGAGTCAGATCCACCAGCTAGCTGGTATGAAAGCCAGCTGGAACCAGCTTCAGGACCTTTGAATAAACTCTGTATTCGTCCAGTGAATGCAGCCTAAAAGTATAACTTAAAATCTGGAAGTTTAATTAAAACCACCATGGTTAAATGATAATTTTATATATTGTAAAGCTCTCCTGGCACGCCGATATCCCCAAATAAAACTACCGACAGCGCTATCCAGGCACTTAAAAAAAGTTTGGGGCACCCTCAGTGGGATGGTACAAAAAAAATACCAAAATTTCAGGAGGACATTCATTTTCACGACGTTACATCTCCCATATATACTTAAGGGGAACCGGTGCCAGCACCGTAAATTCGCAACTACTTTCCTCAACAGAGGTTCGTAGTTCAATGCGATAATATCCCTAACTTGACTACTAAGAGAAACTCCCAAATATACTGCATTTTTCGTAACACCTAAGGCCATTGGAAGATTATCAGGTTGAAAATTCAATAGTGTCTGTGTTTTGTTCAAGTTGAGTTTAAAGCCGGAAAAAAAGCTAAATCACTGTGCCTCGATAGTTATAGCGGTCAGAGCATTTACCGGCTGCCTTGAGAACACCACAATATCCTCCGCATATGCGGTTAGTTTGAGGTCATTTCAAGTAGCCGGGATTATATCGGCACTAGAAAATAGATGTTTAATAAATGGCTTTATGTAGATAGCAAACAGCAGCGGGGATAGCGGACAGCCCTGCCGCGTACCCCTGTGTATTGTAAAACAAACAGATGACTGACCATTAAGTTTGATTGCTGCTGTTGGGCTCCTATACAGTTTTTGTTCTGCCTAGATGAACCTTTGACCGAGGCCCATGGAAGACATTGTTGCCAATAAAGCTCCCCAACTTGCTCGGTCAAAGGCCTTCTCAGCATCTAACATCAGCATCCCCATCTGCTGACCTAATTGACCCGAGATATCGAATGCCGCGATTGCAGTATTAATATGCTCCGTCGTGTCTCTTCCGGGAACAAAGCTGTGTTGTTGATCTGAGACCAACAAATGGATAATGGGGGCCAATCGTGTGGCAAGAATTTTAGAAAAAAGTTTTGCGTTAGCATTTATCAGTGCTATCGGCCGGTAAGAACTCATTTCATCTATAGGCTTCCCCTTTTTAGGAAAGACAACAATATTCGTACTGTTCCAAGAGAGGGGAACTTCACCGCCTGCCATAATTGAATTACAAAGCTCTAGGTATATTGGGGCTAATGTACTTTTAAAGACTTTATAAAATTCCAGTGGAATCTTATCCTACCCGACTGCCTTGCCAGCGGGCAGAGCTGTGATTGCTTTCTCAACCTCCCCAACCTCGACATCTTTTTGCAGAAGCTCAGTGTAGAGAATCCAAGACCGGCATTGCACACTCCTGTATATCAGCTGAGGCAGTTTGTTGATCAAAGTGACCAGAATCACCATATAGGTCAGCATAAAATAACCTAAATTGTTCTAAAATATCCGTAGATCTGGTATAAGTCAAACCGTCTTCCCCTTTATTTGATTTGACACATGATTTGGCCCTGCGATCAGTTATTTGATTAGCCAACAAACGACCCACTTTTTCGCCATATTCGTACTGTTTTGTTCGAAACTTATGATAGCTATGTGCAACTTTGTCCCTTAGACTTCTCTTAATCTTAGCTCTAGCCTCGATAACCTGCTGGTAAATCAGTTGTTCTGCGACATCCTTACAACCAATAGCTGTTGCATGTAAACGCTCAAGATCTAAACAGCGCTTTTGTTCTTGGTCCAGCTGGAGGAAACCCTGTCGATTTTGTTTAATGACATATTGCAGCGTAGCGCCTCTTACACATGCTTTTAGACAGTCCCAAACTATTGCAATAGTAGCCGTGCCCCTATTATTGTCTATATACTCCTCTAATATAGTTTTTATAAAATCAAGATATTCCAAGTTATTGAGGAGATGCCTAGGAAAAGTAAACTCTCTAGTAGGTTCCTGGACATTAGACTGCAGCTGGATTGTTAACATGACCGGATTGTGATCGGATGTAATTTTGGGACAAACGCGTTCTCTAAAATAGCCCTACCAGCAAATATCATGTCTATCTTTGAATAGTATTTGTGCGGTGCAGAATAGAAAGTAAAGCCTGGAACTTTTGGAAATAGCCTTCTCCACAAATCCTCCAACTGATGCAAATGGAGGAGTTCTAAGACTGCGGCCCTGGTTCTGCACATTCTAAAACGTGCAGTAACATTAGTAGTATCGATCTTTCTATCCAAAATACAATTGAAATCTCCCATCACGATCTTTTCACCAGATCACTCGAGGAGCTCAGAGATTAACTGAAAAATGACATCCGGGCAATCGATATTCGTGCCATTTACCATGCATATTGTAAACGTACGCCCATAGATTAACATCTGTGAGATAACCCATCTCCCCTTAGAGTCTGCCACTGATCGGAGGACAACAGCCCCACATCGCCTAGATTTCTATAAAGCCACCCCCCAAATAGAGGTAGTTTGCGATGTGCACACGATAACATCACACCTCAGCTGCTTTAGCAAAGCTCTATCCTTGTATGCGATGTGCGTATCCGCCAGTCCTAATATGTGGGGCTTAAATACACATAACTCTTCTGCTACTAACCATCGCTTACTAACTTGATTGAGTACGGCTACGTTTCAACACATACATTTAATTTCTGACATTGGATAATAAATGTAAACCCGGTCCTGTTGTCTTCACCTCAGATACGTACCCTTCCCCCCAGTGCTCTGCCCATGTGAAGTCCAATAAAAATCCAATTGGTCGCACACTGCTCGTCCTACCAGCGTGTTACCCCAAAGCATTGTGGTCCATGAAGTAAGCATCAGCGAGTGCGCCTCTGCCAGAGTCTTAAGCAAAAATCAATGTCGCGTTGGCCATCCCTGGACACGTGTTTCGAGGTTGTTACCTCTCATCAGCAGGGAATAGGAATGTGTGTCGGGTTGCTGCGTAGGCTGCCAAAAATATGTTCTCAGGTCCGGTACCACTCGTGGCATGCAGGTGCGTAACCATGAGCTCATCAGCCCCACCGGCTCAAGGGAGCCTGAATATAAACAAAAATCCAATTGGTCGCACACTGCTCGTCCTACCAGCGTGTTACATCAAAGCATTGTGGTCCATGAAGTAAGCATCAGCGAGTGCGCCTCTGCCAGAGTCTTAAGCAAAAATCAATGTCGCGTTGGCCATCCCTGGACACGTGTTTCGATGTTGTTACCTCTCATCAGCAGGGAATAGGAATGTGTGTCGGGTTGCTGCGTAGGCTGCCAAAAATATGTTCTCAGGTCCGTAACCACTCGTGGCATGCAGGTGCGTAACCATGTGCTCATCAGCCCCACCAGCTCAAGGGAGCCTGAATATAAACAAAAATCCAATTGGTCGCAAACTGCTCGTCCTACCAGCGTGTTACCCCAAAGCATTGTGGTCCATGAAGTAAGCATCGGCGAGTGCGCCTCTGCCAGAGTCTTAAGCAAAAATCAATGTCGCGTTGGCCATCCCTGGACACGTGTTTCGAGGTTGTTACCTCTCATCAGCAGGGAATAGGCATGTGTGTCGGGTTGCTGCGTAGGCTGCCAAAAAAATGTTCTCAGGTCCGGTACCCCTCGTGGCATGCAGGTGCGTAACCATGAGCTCGTCAGCCCCACCGGCTCAAGGGAGCCTGAATATAAACAAAAATCCTATTGGTCGCACACTGCTCGTCCTACCAGCGTGTTACCCCAAAGCATTGTGGTCCATGAAGTAAGCATCAGCGAGTGTGCCTGGGGCTGACGAGCTCATGGTTACGACCTGCGTGCCACGAGCGGTACTGGACCTGAGAACAATTTTTGGCAGCCTACACAGCAACCCTACACACATGCCTATTCCCTGCTGACGAGAGGTAATGACCTCGAAACACGTGTCCAGGGATGGCCAACGTGACTTTGATTCTTGCTCAATACCCTGGCAGAGGCAAACTCGCTGATGCTGACTTCATGGACCACAATGCCTTGGGGTAATACGCTGGTAGGACGAGCAGTGTGCGACCAATTGGATTCATGTTTATATTCAGGCTCCCTTGAGCCGGTGGGGCTGACGAGCTCATGGTTACGCACCTGCGTGCCACGAGCGGTACCGGACCTGAGAAGAATTTTTGGCAGCCTACGCAGCAACCGTACACACATGCCTGTTCCCTGCTGATGAGAGGTAATGACCTCGAAACACGTGTCCAGGGATGGCCAACGCGACTTTGATTCTTGCTCAATACCCTGGCAGAGGCGCACTTGCTGATGCTGACTTCATGGACCACAATGCCTTGGGGTAACACGCTGGTAGGACGAGCAGTGTGCGACCAATTGGATTCATGTTTATATTCAGGCTCCCTTGAGCCGGTGGGGCTGACGAGCTGATGGTTACGCACCTGCGTGCCACGAGCGGTACCGGACCGGAGAACAATTTTTGGCAGCCTACGCAGCAACCCTACACACATGCCTATTCCCTACTGATGAGAGGTAATGACCTCGAAACACGTGTCCAGGGATGGCCAACGCGACTTTGATTCTTGCTCAATACCCTGGCAGAGGCGCACTCGCTGATGCTGACTTCATGGACCACAATGCCTTGGGGTAACACGTTGGTAGGACGAGCAGTGTGCGACCAATTGGATTCATGTTTATATTCAGGCTCCCTTGAGCCGGTGGGGCTGACGAGCTCATGGTTACGCACCTGCGTGCCATGAGCGGTACCGGACCTGAGAACAGTTTTTGGCAGCCTACACAGCAACCCTACACACATGCCTATTCCCTGCAGACGAGAGGTAATGACCTCGAAACACGTGTCCAGGGATGGCCAACACGACTTTGATTCTTGCTCAATACCCTGGCAGAGGCGCACTCGCTGATGCTGACTTCATCGACCACAATGCCTTGGGGTAACACGCTAGTAGGACGAGCAGTGTGTGACCAATTGGATTCATGTTTATATTCAGGCTCCCTTGAGCCGGTGGGGCTGACGAGCTCATGGTTACGCACCTGCATGCCACGAGTGGTACCGGACCTGAGAACAATTTTTGGCAGCCTACGCAGCAACCCTACACACATGCCTATTCCCTGCTGACGAGAGGTAATGACTTCGAAACACGTGTCCAGGGATGGCCAACGCGACTTTGATTCTTGCTCAATACCCTGACAGAGGCGCACTCGCTGATGCCGACTTCATGGACCACAATGCCTTGGGGTAACACGCTGGTAGGATGAGCAGTGTGCTACCAATTGGATTCATGTTTATATTCAGGCTCCCTTGAGCCGGTGGGGCTGACGAGCTCATGGTTACGCACCTGCGTGCCATGAGCGGTACCGGACTTGAGAACAATTTTTGGCAGCCTACGCAGCAACCGTACACACATGCCTATTCTCTGCTGACGAGAGGTAATGACCTCGAAACACGTGTCCAGGGATGGCCAACGCGACTTTGATTCTTGCTCAATACCCTGGCAGAGGCGCACTCGCTGATGCTGACTTCATGGACCACAATGCCTTGGGGTAACACGCTGGTAGGACGAGCAGTGTTCGACCAATTGGATTCATGTTTATATTCAGTCTCTCTTGAGCCGGTGGGGCTGACGAGCTCATGGTTACGCACCTGCGTGCCACGAGCGGTACCGGACCTGAGAACAATTTTTGGCAGCCTACGCAGCAACCCTACACACATGCCTATTCCCTGCTGACGAGAGGTAATGACCTCGAAACACATGTCCAGGAATGGCCAACGCGACTTTGATTCTTGCTCAATACGCTGGCAGAGGCGCACTCGCTGATGCTGACTTCATGGACCACAATGCCTTGGGGTAACACGCTGGTAGGACGAGCAATGTGCGACCAATTGGATTCATGTTTATATTCAGGCTCTCTTGAGCCCGTGGGGCTGACGAGCCCATGGTTACGCACCTGCGTGCCACGAGCGGTACCGGACCTGAGAACAATTTTTGGCAGCCTACGCAGCAACCCTACACACATGCCTATTCCCTGCTGACGAGAGGTAATGACCTCGAAACACGTGTCCAGGGATGGCCAACGCGACTTTGATTCTTGCTCAATACCCTGGCAGAGGCGCACGCGCTGATGCTGACTTCATGGACCACAATGCCTTGGGGTAACACGCGGGTAGGACGAGCAGTGTGCGACCAATTGGATTCATGTTTATATTCAGGCTCCCTTGAGCCGGTGGGGCTGATGAGCACATGGTTACGCACCTGCGTGCCACGAGCAATACCGGACCTGAGAACAATTTTTGGCAGCCTACACAGCAACCCTACAGACATGCCTATTCCCTGCTGATGAGCGGTAATGACCTCCAAACACGAGTCCAGGGATGGCCAACGCGACTTTGATTCTTGCTCAATACCCTGGCAGAGGCGCACTCGCTGATGCTGACTTCATGGACCACAATGCCTTGGGGTAACACGCTGGTAGGACGAGCAGTGTGCGACCAATTGGATTCATGTTTATATTCAGGCTCCCTTGAGTCGGTGGGGCTGACGAGCTCATGGTTACGCACCTGCGTGCCATGAGCGGTACCGGACCTGAGAACAATTTTTGGCAGCCTACGCAGCAACCCTACACACATGCCTATTC
The DNA here is from genome assembly GCF_964204655.1 of Triturus cristatus. NCBI lineage: Eukaryota > Metazoa > Chordata > Amphibia > Caudata > Salamandridae > Triturus > Triturus cristatus. The sequence continues at coordinate 501,650,723 of NC_140592.1, read as the reverse complement.
CCTGCTGACGAGAGGTAATGACCTCGAAACGCGTGTCCAGAGATGGCCAACGCGACTTTGATTCTTGCTCAATACTCTGGCAGAGGCGCACTCGCTGATGCTGACTTCATGGACCACAATGCCTTGGGGTAACACACTGGTAGGATGAGCAGTTTGTGACCAATTGGATTCATGTTTATATTAAGGCTCCCTTGAGCCGGTGGGGCTGACAAGCTCATGGTTACGCACCTGACTGCCATGAGCGGTACTGGACCTGAGAACAATTTTTGGCAGCCTACGCAGCAACCCTACACACATGCCTATTCCCTGCTGACGAGAGGTAATGACCTCGAAACACGTTTTCAGGGATGTCCAACGCGACTTTGATTCTTGCTCAATACCCTGGCAGAGGCGCACTCGCTGATGCTGACTTCATGGACCACAATGCCTTGGGGTAACACGCTGGTAGGACGAGCAGTGTGCGACCAATTGGATTCATGTTTATATTCAGGCTCCCTTGAGCCGGTGGGGCTGATGACCTCATGGTTACGCACCTGCGTGCCACGAGCGGTACCGGACCTGAGAACAATTTTTGGCAGCTTACGCAGCAACCCTACACACATGCCTATTCCCTGCTGACGAGAGGTAATAACCTCGAAACACGTGTCCAGGGACGGCCAACGCGACTTTGATTCTTGCTCAATACCCTGGCAGAGGCGCACTCGCTGATGCTGACTTCATGGACCACAATGCCTTGGGGTAACATGCTGGTAGGACGAGCAGTGTGCCACTAATTGGATTCATGTTTATATTCAGGCTCCCTTGAGCCGGTGGGGCTGACGAGCTCATGGTTACGCACCTGCGTGCCACGAGCGGTACCGGACCTGCGAACAATTTTTGGCAGCCTACGCAGCAACCCTACACACATGCCTATTCCCTGCTGACGAGAGGTAATGACCTCGAAACACGTGTCCAGGGATGGCCAACGCAACTTTGATTCTTGCTCAATACCCTGGCAGAGGCGCACTCGCTGATGCTGACTTCATGGACCACAATGCCTTGGGGTAACACGCTGGTAGGACGAGCAGTGTGCGACCAATTGGATTCATGTTTATATTCAGGCTCCCTTGAGCCGGTGGGGCTGACGAGCTCATGGTTACGCACCTGCGTGCCACGAGCGGTACCGGACCTGAGAACAATTTTTGGCAGCCTACGCAGCAACCCTACACACATGCCTATTCCCTGCTGAGGAGAGGTAATGACCTCGAAACACGTGTCCAGGGATGGCTAACGTGACTTTGATTCTTGCTCAATACCCTGGCAGAGGCGCACTCGCTGATGCTGACTTCATGGACCACAATGCCTTGGGGTAACACGCTGGTAGGACGAGCAGTGTGCGACCAATTGGATTCATGTTTATATTCAGGCTCCCTTGAGCCGGTGGGGCTGACGAGCTCATGGTTACGCACCTGCGTGCCACGAGCGGTACCGGACCTGAGAACAATTTTTGGCAGCCTACGCAGCAACCCTACACACATGCCTATTCCCTGCTGACGAGAGGTAATGACCTTGAAACACGTGTCCAGGGATGGCTAACGCCACTTTGATTCTTGCTCAATACCCTGGCAGAGGCGCACTCACTGATGCTGACTTCATGGACCACAATGCCTTGGGGTAACACGCTGGTAGGACGAGCAGTGTGCGACCAATTGGATTCATGTGAAGTCCAATAAACTGTGGCTTTTTGAATCACCTCTCCCAAGACCCCCCTCCCTTTTCTCTTCCCCCCTCCCCCTCCGCCCACCCCGGTGCCTACAAAAAGGAATTGCGCCCTTCTTTGCTGTCCCATGTTGACAACATGCTGAAGACACCCTCTCGGTCCCCCCTCCACCTCCCCCATGACCACATCAACCCATGCAACCCAGCACAACCCAGCCCACCAGTATTATTTGGTGTCCCATATCTGATAAGACAGCAACCAGTTTCAGAGTCATTTAAAGTCATGTGTCTTCGGAATTGTATCAAAGAATAAAGAAGGAGAGGAGAAAGACCTCTCTTATCTCACTGTGAACCTTGAGTAAAAAAAAAAACTGAATCATTCCTTGCAGGTTGCTTGCCATCTTGAAAGAACACCGCTGAATGACACATGTGGATTTAAATATTACGGAATAGAAAGAAGCACAGAGAGGAATGTTGCACAAGTGGATTGTCACATAGATTGGATTGTTACATAAACTGTGGAGGTACACGGAGTGGAATTAACATGAAGAGTGTAAGGTTACATGAAATTGAATATTGAATTGAGAGGAAAGTTACCAGCTCTAGAATGCTGGGTGGAGAGTAGTCTTACATGGTGTGGAATGTTGCACAGATTAAAATGCTGCATCCAGTGGAATGTTGACTAGACAGCAATGTTTCATAGAGTGGAATGCTGTATGGAGAGAAATATTACATTGATTGTGAGACATTACATAGAAAAGAATGTTAGATGGGTTGGGATAGGGTGGAATTGTACATTGAGTGGAGAAAGACTAATGGTGAATGGGACTTGGAGAGCACTGTTACTTCTCTTACTGATGAGAAGGAAGGGATATTCAGTCCAGGTTTCAGTGCCCCAGGCAGGGCACTGTTTCTCAACAAATTGTTCACGCTTCCGGGTAAGAGGAATTGGAGGGGTACTACTGGTGGAGGTGAGTACATGGGCATGGCGCCCTTGAGTTGGGGGATTCAAAAGGAAAGTTTCACACAAGTTGGATAAATGCTTCACTCATAGCAAAGTATTTCATTTTTCTTAGGCAATGGCAGGATCAGTTGTTTCCTTTGGTTCCTTTTTTCCCTTGATCTCTGGAAATGAATGCACTTAAGCACCATTAGGTACAAAGCTAAAAATGAAACATCTCTAATGACACCTTTTTTGAAGCATGAGTACTCTCTACTTCTTTGAGCAAAAAACTGGACATGGTGCATATATATATTGATCCGCAAATAGCTTACGTTTTTATTCCTCAAAGTGCCCAGAAAAAATATTTAATGTGCAATAATTGATTACCACACATTAGCCACATTCTGTTTGCTTAGAGTAATGCAGGCTTTTCCAGGGCTTTGTGCCGGGTCTTCGTCTTGTCGGTGCTCAGCAAGGGCAGTTCTGAAAACCAGGGGGCTTAAACGGTGCTATCAGTCTCACCAGTCTCACCATTAGTTTGCTCAGCTCAGCATGAACCATATATGACCTCAGCGTTATGACCCTTCCCCGGTCTTTGATGGGATTTCAAACGAGACTGCTTTATTATACAGCCACGATCATGAGCTATGATCACCTGATAGTGAGTAGTGGCGTGGAAAGGGGGGGGGGGGGGGTAAATTTTGGGGGCGGTGACCTAAGCGCACTCACCTGCGACTGTCGCTAGCCGGCTGCTAGGAAATCGTCAGCACCCCTTCCCCTACTCTTACACACGCCCACGGGGCAGCAAATGCAGGGGCCGCCATAGGTCTAGCTATGTCACTGGCAGAGGGCAGGAGGGGTGTGGGCAGAGCGCAGGCTCTAAATGTAACAGCAAGGCTGTGATTAGCTGCTGACGATACGTTTTCAGCTCTTCAGACTAAAGGAGAGATGTAGATCGGAGAATAAAACATTCTGTAAAAACCCTTCTATCTCTGCAGTTACGGTGATAGAGAGTTCACTACCACTTATGCGAAGTTCTGTTGCGTGCGTTTTTTTATTTCTAGTTCATTGCACCCTCTTGGCTCTAAGGTCCTGCCTTACTGAAACACAGGGCAATGGGACTTTTTCAGTAAAAAAAACATTCCTACCCTCTCACACTCTGTTTTCATGAAGCCCCCGTCATCTCTCTGGCTGCTTTACACCCTGGGACTGCACTGTCATTGCTGCTTGTTCCTTGTGGAGTTTTTAGCCCTTCGTTCAATATTATGGGTAACTGGCTCATAATATGTGTCAGTTGTTCAAAAATACCAGTAATTTCCCTTCAAAAATCCTTTTCAGGCATACTATTCATGATGACACCAAAAATGTTTCTGCATGAATTCAAATAAACTGTTGCTTATGATTTTGTGATAGAACTATTTATTAATTTGTGCAACACTGGATTCTAGTCCCCTCTATTCGGTCACGTCCTTTGTTTCAGAGGCTATGCCCCTTTAAAGGACTCCTAGGTGTTTCATGGCCATGCCCCTTTTGCGACCCTCCCCCCACCTTTGCCTTCCCACTTGAGGGACTGGGTTTGCCTCATGCCATTAATGACATCACTGGAAAACCATAACTATTACCACTAACAAAACAACGTGTGCCAACTACACAGATAAACGAGGAAAGCTTGTTTGAACATGCATGTGCCGGAAGGGGGATTGGGGGGGCAGCCGACCACGGGGAGGGTATTTCGTGGAAGCGGAGCAGTCGGATGACTGCTCAGGGTTTGGGTGTTTTTTTTGGCTACTTATTTAGCCCAGGTGTATATATGCGGCCATTTTATGGTACCATCCACTACCTTATCTTGGTGACACGGTGGCTAGTACCTGGTAGATAATAATTGTCGCACCCTTCCGTCCCTTTACTTCGGCTTTTCGGGTGGGGGTTTCCACCTTTTCTTGTGCATCATCCTCATTGGGCAAGTTTTGTTGCATACAGGTGTGCAAAGGAGTTATGTTGTAAAGGTTGTCACTTGAAGCAGGTGCTTAGGCGGTCGGCAGAGAAGTTGCCATGGATTACAGAAGTTTATTGTAGTTGTCAGCGGCAATTCAGGCTGAAATGGAATGGGTAGGCAAGTTCACGCCTGGACGAGCCAGGAAGTTAAAGGTACAGCAAGGAGTTTCATTGGTTAAGAGGTTAATAGATGTAGTAAAGAGCGAAGGGAGTTTAAAGGTCTCAGTTGCAGTTGACTAGGGTGACCAACCGTCCGTAAATTTCACGGACAGTCCGTAATTTCGTCCGTCTGTCCGTTGTCCGTGAAGGATTCTTTAACGGACGCTAGTTGTCCGTAATTTTAACCGGGCACCGGTCGCTCCACCCTAAAGCCGGCACAGCTTCCACCCACCTCCCTGCTTGACTCCGATGCAGCACCAAAGCTCAGATCCCCAGCAGCATTGGAAAGGCACAGCGGGATGGCCACCCTCACACCTTCTGCCCTTCATGAGCTGTTAAGAGGTGTTTGAAGGTGACTGAGAGGGAGGGGCTGCAGCTTCAGGAGCAGGGGCATCTATTCAGATGCAAACAGCCCTGAATGCGTCATGTCTCTGCAATTTAGCGGGACTTCACACATTCCCTTTCTGTCCAGGGCCCCAAACACCCTAGAACCGGCCCTGATTACACCAGGCAGCACATGGTTCTCTTCACGGAGCTTAATTACTGTCACTATATTGTAAGCAAACCTCGGTTCTTCAAACCTGCAGTCTATAATGTAATAAAATAAAGAAACGGCACAATCGCACCCATGCTGATTAACAAAGTATGGAGGACAATCAGTTAAATCAGTTCTCTTGGAGTATCTCCTTTAAGTACTGTACATCACAGTGGGGGATGGCAAAACTAACATTGTAGAAAGAGAGCCTGTCGTCTCGTGGTCTTGTCCAGGAGGGGGTGAGGAGCCCTACCCCACCCTGGAAGAGCCCAAGAAAATGACCTAGAATACTGCATGCCCACCCCTGTGCACACCCTGGTGGATCCTGTTCCCCCTCCTGTGATAGCTCCTGTCCCCCCATGTGGTGGCTCCTGTCCCCCCCCCGTGATGGCTCCTGTCTCCCTCCCCCCCCCCGTCCTGTGGTGGATCCTGTCTCCGCCCTGGGTGGCTTCTGTCCCAGTCCTGGAATGGCTCCTGCAGTGAGGGTGAAGTTCTTGATGGGCCTCTTCTCAAAAAGGCTCAGCTCAAAATGAATATGAAAAGGTGGGCGAGTGAGTAAGTGAAGGGATGGCTGGATGAATTCGTGAAAGGGTGAATGGATGAATGAACGATTGAATAGATGGATAATGAGAGAGGATGGATGGATTGATGAGTGAGTGGAAGGATGGATGAAAGAAAAGGTAAATAGCTGGATGTATGGGTGGAAGGGTAGCTGGATGGGTAAAAGGGTGGATGGATGAGTGAAAGGATGGATGAGTGAAAAGGTGGATGATTGAGTGAGTGGGTGGATGGATGAGTGAAATGATGGATGGATTGAAGAATTGAAGGGTGAATGGATGGACGGATGAGTAAAAGGGTGGATGTAAGGATGGATGAGTGAGTGAAAGGGAGGGTAGATTGACAAAAGGATGACTTGATGAGTGAAGGGGTGAAAGGATAGATGGATGAGAGAAAGGATGGATGAGTGATAGGGTCAATGGATAGATTCATGAGTGGATGAGTAGACGGACGGGTGGGTGGATGGAACGAAGGATGGCTAAGTGAAAGGATGGCTGGATGGGTGAAAGGGTAAATGGCTGGATGGATGAGTGAATGGATGTATGAGTGGAAGGGTGGATGGATGAGTGTACAGATGGATAGGGTGAAAGGATGGATGGATGGATGTGTGAAAGGATGGATGAAGGGATGGATGAGTGAAATGATAGATGGAAAGATACATGATGGATAGGTTTGCAAATGGTTAAATAGGTTTGGATATGGGTGGGCCTACATATATACTATTGCGCGGCCTCCTCTGATGTGTCTGTAAAACATACCTATTGTCCTGAAGTTTTGTCCTGAATTTTGACCTCCTGTCCTGAATTTGTGTCCTGAATTTTGACCCTTTGTCCTGAATTTTTACACTCACCGTCCTGAATTTGCACCAATGCCAGTTGGTCACCCTACAGTTGACCAGCTTGGGAACATGTACAAAAGTACTGAAATAAGTTGTGGTGTGGGGGGACATTTTAGGGGTGGGGTAACTTAACGTAGGTGATTACCTTCCTATAGTGAGGCTGTAGTTTTGTACGGCAAATGCAGTGGCGGCTCGCATATGGTGTGCTGCGGGGCGGAGGAGGGACAGGGTGGGGGTAGTAAACTCGGACATATGACGGAACGGAGCAACGTAATAATTACTTTCCTCCGTTCTGTCGTATGTCCGAGTTTACCACCCTGCCCCTCCCCGCCCACCCTGCCCCTCCCCGCCCCACAACACGCCCTATGCGAGCCGCCACTGACAAAGGCCAAGGTTGTTTTGTGATGTTCACCTGTTTCAAAAAAGCTGCCTTTTTTACATCAAACTGGAGTCAGTGATGTGCGCTGCCCCCCTCTTCCCTAAAGGTTAAGGGCTTTTTTTTTTATAGTTTGGCGGGTTGTGCTCTCCGTTAAAACATGGCAGATGTCCCGCCCACCCGCTGTATTGCGAGTTCCATAGATTAGGGCAAGTGTATAGTAGCGGGCGGGACATCCGGCAGGGTTGTGATGTGTTACACCGTCAGTCCCCCAAACCCTAAATAAAGCCCTAGATCTGCTAAACTCTAATATGGTACCATAATGACTCTCTGATTTATCATGCTGTTCTATAAAGTAATTATTTTTTCTGATTTTAAAACCTGGGCAGTGTCAACCAACAAAGAGATTGAAAACATAACATACCAGTTTTGAAAAAGGGCTGGTACATAGATATGAACCGTGCATTTGGTGCAGAATACCAGGGCCCGGCCCAGGTGTCGTATGGTCCCCTGCACCTAGAGTGTGACAGATTTTTTAACTACCAAACCAGGGCCTTAAAGGGGGGGGGGCATTTTCCCTCACTGCATTGGGCTCATGAAACTTTGTCTGTGCTACTGCAACTGGAACCAACGTAAATTAATCCTAGTTTTATGATTTTCGTTATTGTTATCTATCAGCACACCTCATTTCCGAGGCGCAGTGCCCGCGCGCACACCAGAATAGAGATTTTCCATAAAACTGTCGGTGTAACTCAAAACCAGACTGCAGCATTCCCTGCTAAAAAAATACACACGTAAAAAACTGAACAGGTGGCTGTCCTGCGGCGCCTCATCGCTAACCCTCAGCAAGCCATCTCTATCCTCATGCAGCCGGGGTCACCCAGACGCAGTCCTTCCACAGCGCCCTCGTGCTGATCTACAGCGCCCCACGCCGGTCCCGCACAAGCCCACATGCACAGCTCTGCCGCTGCACCCACGAAGGAAGCTCCCCCACCGCAGGAGAAGAGGATTCTACACATCGCTCTCCCACATTCCAGCCTTAAAATATTCACTTCTTGTGAGAGGAGTGGGTTTGTCGAGGAGGTGGTGGTGATTTACACCTTTTCCTGCTGTGGAGCGGCCTAGGGAAGCGGGGGTGGGAGAAGAGGGTGGAAGGGTTCCCAAGAAGATGCGGCTGGGCCTATCTATATACGTGAACAGGCATCGAACTCTGCCTCGGACACATTAACAAAGGCACCTGATGGCACTGCCTGTGTCCCGGAGGATTACAAAACTCCTGGCGGGTTCCAGGTAGGCAGAGTCTCCATACATGATCTGGGCAGTGGCGTAACAAAAGTTCTAGGGGCCCCCCTGAAATATACATGGAGGGGCCCCCGCTCTGGATTGATCCCGGAGCGCTCAGGCATAAGTACTGTGCCGAGGGGGATCTCTGCAGCTCCGGGCCCTCCGCACCGCGGGGGATGCAGGGGCCTATGTTACGCCCCTGGATCTGGGGATGGATGCCAGCTACTCGGCTGTCATAGGGAGACCATGTGAGAAGAGCTGGTATCCTGTGACACTCGGTGGAACGAGTGTGTTGGCAGGTCTGAGCTCTGGCAGCGCTTTATCTGTGCCGTACAGCACTGCTTACCTCCACAGCGCAGGACACAACACACAGCTCTTCGGATGCACCCGTGTACAGCCATCACCTCTTCAGCAACAAAGTGAAGAACGCACAGCTCTGCCAAGGCGCGCAACGCCCATTGGGCTGAAAGGGCTTCAGCCCCCTCCCGTCGTGTGAGACAGTTTCCGGGCACACACACACAGCCTCACCTGATTACTTCACAGGTCGTTATAAGACCATTTACTTGTTAATGAGACTTTATTGTTTTTCGCCCCTTCTTAGAGCCCATGTAGCTCCACTCTGCCTATTGCAGTGCAGAGGTGTGGTGCAGCGGCCAGAGCAGCTGACTTAGGAGCACGGGTTCACGGTTTGATCCCTGGCTCCGGCGGTAGCTCAGCTCAGCACCATGTGACTCTGGGCAATAGCTCACTTAATTTCCACAATGGCCCTCAGCGCCTTGAGACCTGTAAGGGTGAGTAGTTTGCGCTTTACAAATATGGATTTACAGATTTATTGCTTGAAGAATTAGCCCCCCCCCCGAAATTTTTTCCTAGCCCCCCCCCTGAAATTTGGCTCTAGTTGCGCCTCTGGCTCTGCCAGTGGAACTACATTCACACCAGACAGGCAAACGACTGAGCAGGTAAACGACTGAGCAACAAAAACACTCACACATCAATCAATGGAAGGTCGCAATGCACGGCCCCCTACCAAGCCCTGGACTAAGAAAATCCCACAAAAATTCAGTAATGGGATAGAGTGGAAAATTCTGGATTTGGGTTCCAGGACGTTCTTATGCCAGAACTGGACTTCGGTCCACACAAATCTTCCAAACTTTGGGCCTCATTTACAAGGCCATAGCGCCGCCGGTGCATCACTATTTTGACGCACCGGTGGCGCAGTGTGTTTTCCCATATTTACAAGGCCATGTAAAGTCACCCAGCTGACTTTTCATCGCCTTGTAAATACGGGCCCCTTTCAGACCTTACTCTGCGAGAAAAGGGTGTTCCATGGGTGTTGCTGTGGGAGTTCCCACGTAACATCCATGGAACCTGACACATTCCCACATGCAAAGTTTTGTAAAGCTGGGAATGTGTCAGAATCCTATGCCTCGCCAGGGGAAGAGTAGGAGTGGCAAAACGAGGAGAAATACTTTTATTTATCCTAATTGTTTCCTCTTTCTATGCATAGAAAGAGGAAAATGACATCAAAGATTCTTTTTGAGCAGGAGGTTGTACCTTCCTGTACAAAACAATGGCAGTCATTTGTGTGTCAGAGCAGGGGAAAGCACACAAAAGTGTTCTATTGTTGTTAATACGACACGTTCATGTGCTTTTTAAAACGATGCAGCTCGGCGCAGCAAAATGGCTTACAGCGCCACACTGCATGATTTTTTTTGTAAATGAGGCACCCAGTATCTCACTGAAATGTGCTGACACTAGGAGGACACATGGCTGAATGTGGTCAGGTGTGCCTACGCACATTTAATGTGCAATGTGTTGCAGCCATTAGCATGCTGGGGGATTGGAGTCTTTTTTAGGTATGGTCTAGAGAACTAGCAAATTCTTTAGTTCTCTGGCCAGATTCTTGTATTTAAAAATAATTAAAAAGAAATACCTTTTTACATACATAGAGTCGTTTTCTGTCAGCCCTCTTCATCTATTGGTCTGTTATACTGCCATTCACCTTTTTCTCCATCCGCTCCTGCATACAAAATAGGACAATTGTCTGACCACTTCAACCATTGGCTCTCTTATACTACGAGTGATGGCATTTTCCCTCATCATCTGTGCATATTTATCTAAAAAGTACTCCACTTCAGTGACAGGGTTGATGGGCCAACCACCCCTTTCCTTTCTTTTTTATTTATAAGGTACCTTTTCACTGCTAAAGATTTCTATTGCCTTTGCTTGTAAAATGCATACTTGCAATGGGTGATTGCGCGCATGTATGTATAGTGTGTTGGTGATTGGATGAGTGCATAGGTAGTGCCTGGGAGACTGGATGAGTGCATGGGTATTGCGTGGGTGACTGGATGAGTGCATGGGTAGTGCCTCAGTGAATGGATGCGTAGAAAGGTAGTGCCTGAGTGATTGGTTTTGCCAATGTTTGTTTCCTTTGCTGTGGCTGGCTCTGAAATCTCCTCCATTAGGACAATCAGTAATTTCTTTTATCAGAGTGTCCTTTCTCCAAGCAGCTGGGGAGATTAAAGGTAGCACAGATGGACATTGCCACGCCTTTCCTCTTCTTCTCTATTGATCAGCTATTCAGATGTGTTAAAGTATAACCTTATACAAAGACCAATCAAGCTTATTTTTGTCTAGTCTAGGATTCTGAAACGTTTTTTTTTTAGGCAATGTGAAGAGTTTGAATTCCACTTATACTTAATTATTATTTGTCTCAAGTATCTTCACACAAAGTAATTTTATGTTCTCATCTTTCTTAAGGAGATTGCATCTATTGCCTTCAATAACATTGAATTCATTCATTACAAAATGTCAGCATTCTCCACTCTAGTGCCTTTCACCAAGAGACTGGGCGAGCTCGTTAAGATAATGTTTGCGAGTGTCTGTGAACACTTGCTGAGAAATGAATATGCATGTCTGTGTGCAGGTGCGGCAGTGAAGGTGGCACTGTGAATTTAGAGATTAGGCCAGACATTTGTGGAGAGACGAGGCAGAGAGAGGTCAGTGAATGTCGAGATGTTTGAGACTGAATAGAAAGGATACAATGGGGACCAGGCATAGATTAGAAGTAAAAAAAACACTGCTTTATAATTGGAAAACAGTCATTTGCCAACATAACCTCTCGCAAATAATTGCCAGTTCTGTTACAGAATATTTGCTATATACTAATAATGTTACTGAAAAAATATGAATTTGAACAGTCCCATTCCTTCAGTGTGCATTGGGGTTAAAAAGGCCCTTTAAAGGACAATTCATTAACTCACACTTTAATGGAATGCATTTCATTAACCAGTGTAACTCTGTGTGCGCACAAGGGACGGAGCATGACAGACTCGGAAATCTCTGACTGATTTCTTTATGTAACTCTTGTCAAGATGTCTATGGCGTTGACCCCAGATTTATAAATTGCAGGCAAGTATTGTGCATAGTTTGAGTATACTTCCCATGGTGGGCCAGATTCTCACAGCAGAGTTGTATATTTACACTTTTATATGCACTCCTACAAATGGTTATAGACTTTTAAGAAATCTTAGGGGTATATTCACAAGAACGTGTCCTTAACATCACCAAAAAATGTTAATGCAACGCAATGTTAACCCAACTTTACACATCGCAGCCTATCGCGGGAAAATAACCCTGTGTCAACGTGGAATTCACTACAAGGTGTTCCCATGCGATAGATTGCCGAAACCGTGGCCAATGCCCGCGATACAACCACCTCGACGGAGATAAAAACACAAACCCCAATGCGAAAATACCTGCGATGGGCCAAAGCGCGATGAGGAAATCAGCGATAAGCAGCGCCAGGCCTGCAACACACACCTGGCAGGTGGGAAAATCACCATAAAAATAGAAAAAATACCCAAACACAAACTGACCAACACCCAAGCACCTTGGAGGCAGCCAGAGCAGGCGCAAAGGATGAGCGCAACCCCACAAGCACCCCGGACGACCAGCCCTGGACCTCGGGGACAGGGAAGGGCAAGGACAAGAAGAAGAGGAAGAAGAAGAAGTTCAGTCAGCAGACGAACAGGATCATAGTCACGGAGTTGATGAAACACCATCAACAACTGTTCGTCACCTACAACATGTCATTGGGCACCAAAAATGGAATATGGCGGGACATCGTGGACAAGGTGAATGCCATCGGAGAGCACAAGAGGACAATGGCCGAGGTCAAGAGGCGATGGAATGACATCAAGCGAAAGACCAAGGAGAAACTCGCAGCCAACCAGAAAGCAGCAATGCAGACTGGAGGTGGGGGGCCAGCGCCACAGCTCGTGCTGGACGACATGGAGGAGCTGGTGTCAACAGTCATCAGTGTGGGTACTGTGGCCAGAGTCAGGGGACCGGACACTGCTCGACAGGACACAACACAACCGCAACTGGGTGAGTGACCACCAGCTACTGGGGGGACGGGTGGAGATGGCCACGATGGCACACATGCACAATCATGCAGAGCACAGTGCACACCCTCAATGATTCTGGGTCATCGCCCAGATCTATAGTCTGTCATAATGTACAATGCCATGCTGTCTGAATGTCAACATGTACCATGCGGCTACATACATGTGGACACATTGCAATACACCATCTCCCTTTCACATTGCAGGGCCACTGTCAACACGCCCTTGCAGAGCAGACCCAGCCACTCTTCACTGATGATGAGGAGGACAACCCCAGCATCGACGCACAAGCCCTCCTAGACATCATTGACATCATCTGCGACTCACCTCCAGGATCAGAGCTGCCCAGCTGCACCGAGGAGACCCCAAACACCACCCAAACCACCCAGCAGGAGGCACCCACGGCCCCAGCAGTCTCCCAAGGCCCCAGGAACAACACACTACCTTCCAACGCCGTGTGTTGGTGGGCCAGAAGGTGACGGCTGAGCAGGTGCTAGTGGGGTTTGACCTCATGGCTACCAAACTGGACGCCATCCATGGGTGTCTAGGCCCGCTCCATGGTCTCCAACAAGCCCTGACTGATATCGCTGGAGTCATGACACGGAGAGAAGAACAGCTGTCCTCTCAGTGGGACTCCAGCGTTACCAGCTGTGAGCTGGCACACATGTGGAGGCTCATGGAGGACATGGTGCGGATGGAGGCGGAAAGGATGGCAGCAACCGCTGCACACCAGCGAAATGTAGCTGGGATCTACCATGCCCTGCAGATCCTCATCATGGCATTGCTGCCACAAAGCGTGGCGATGATGAATGCTGCTGGCCCCACACCTTCCACATCTCCGCCCCCTGGTGTGCCATTGCCTCACAGTGCGGCAGATGTATCCACTCCAGCACCTGATGTGTCAGTGGCACACAGTGCCTTAGCCGGTACTGCAACTCCCACAGGTGGGGCAGAGCACACATCCGGGGACAAGGACGTGGATGGGTTTGTGATCAGGAGGCACTAGCATTCATTTGCGCCACCTGGCCTGTTTCTGCTTGGTGCTGCACATGGCCCCATGACCTTCCAATGACCCCGACACACTCCGATGCACTCACCTTGGACAGCGACATGGACTGCCATATCCTGTTTGATGACCAATGACACAGCGACCAGACTGCGGACTGTACACTTCCTCTTCCGCAGTACTTGTCATCTCCGGATGGACTCTGGCTGGCCCTCCATGGGCCCATATTGTGTAGTGTGCTTGGCATTGCCCTATACCACTCCAGCGGCAAAACTGCACTGGATGTGCAATAAACATCCAGTAACGCACTGCTGTGTTATGTCTTTCATCATTCATGTATGAATGTGTGGAAGAATGTAGGGACAGGGATTTCCGTTGCGTCAATGATGCTCATCCTGTGGGATGCCAGTCAGAGGGTGCTACATTGCATATTGTGTACCTGGTGCCGTGGATACTACAACAGGAACACACACATCAGTCACTTCCATGTCGGGACATGGACTGAACCACACCCAGACCTCACGGGTCATTGTTTCAAGCCCTGCGCTGGTCCGGCGTATGGCAGGCCAGACCACTCCGCTTACGCTCCGTGGGGGGGGCCCTCATTGCTGCCCGTCGCAGGCGTACTCGCTGGTAGTGTGCAGGTCACTGGTCTAGTGGTCAGCATGCCACAGCCACTCCCTGAGGGCAGGTTTGCACACACACCACACCCATCCGGCACAGGCGTCACAGGCCTTGTGACTCCACCAACATAAGGGGCCGACAACGTCACATTCCCCTCTGCCGGTGGTGACTGGATGACGGACGTTCCACGGTTCTCAACCATAAAGTCCCATGAGTTGTTGCGCACAGGGTTAGTGGCACCCGAGGCCATGCGGCAGTCACAGGCCTACCACCACGTGGCGCTGACTGGGGTTGCACAGGGTTAGTGGCACCCGAAGCTTTGCAGCCGGCACAGGCACCCCGCCACGGGACGTGACTTTGGGTGCACTGACATAGGGGCACCTTAAGTGCTGAGCGGGTGTGCAGCCTGTGATGATGCCCCGTCCCGGTGGTCAGGATAGCTCTAGTTTTGTGTGCCCTGCTGGACCACAGTGTAGGCCAGAGCCATCGGGCCGACTGTCACGTGGCGTTGCTTCTGGGATCACAGAGTTAGTGGCACCTATTGGGCTGAGCGGGTGTGCAGCCTGCGATGAGGCCGGGTGCACTGGTATGTCCTCTGCCATGGAGTAATCAAGACCCAGCACCAAACTTGAGACCTGGTGGCCTGTGGAGCGGGGCTGCATGATGTGGAGTGTGCCATGTCTGTAGGCCCCGGGCTTGTGGCTTGCAGCGGCACATGGTGTGACCTCTTGTCTGCACGCTGGTGGCAGAAGGTGAGCTGTGAGGCCTGGGTGTGCATGGGCGGGCATGCTCCGATGGGCGGCCGGAGAAGCTACATTGCCTCTGCCTGGGTGTGTATGGGCGGGCAGGCGATGTTGTCTTGTGCAGTTGTGTGTACTGTGCTAATCATGTATCTGGACTCTGTTTCAGATGACGGGTCTGTCTCAGATGTGTGACCTGGTGATCTGCAATATATACCGGCAAGAGGTTGGAGATACACCGGTGGCAGCAGGTGAGCAGTGTGGCCTGGGTGCACAGGGGCGGCACTCTCTCTCTCTCCCCCTCTCTTCTTCTCTCTCTCTCTCTCTCTCTCTCTCTCCCTCTCTTCTTCTCTCTCTCTCTCTCTCTCTCTCTCTCTCTCTCTCTCTCCCCCTCTCTTCTTCTCTCTCTCTCTCCCCCTCTCTTCTTCTCTCTCTCTCTCTCCCCCTCTCCTTTTCTCTCTCCCCCCTCTTCTTCTCTCTCCCCCTTTCTTAGTATCTCTCTCTCTCTTCCTCTCTCTCTCCTTCACTCTCTCTCTGTCCTTTGATGTGCGCAGAACACACCGTCTCATCATGACTTTTATCTTGCAGACTGTGACCTACGGATTGGCCCGAGGGGAGCCGCAATGTGTCTTCATTTCATTTCAGTGTTCATTTTAATAAAGTTTCATTTGTTGCTTCGAAAGTGAATGTGTGATGCTAATTTTTGTGATGACACATGCATGTCACTATTTGTGATTGTGCGACATCATGTGGATTATTTTGTACATGTTTAGGTGTAGCTGACGTGGCATGTCTTTGGTCGGGGGGTTGCTGGGGAGGGGGGTCCTAGGGGTGGTGGCGGCGGGTGTTGTTGCCCTTTCGACCCTCCAGGCTGCATGTTTAGTTGCCCAGGTGCATCTGTTGTTCTTCAGGTGTGGCTCTGGGCTGGGCTCCCTTTTGTGGTGCATGCTGTGGTCCAACTTTGCACCAGGTCAGAGCAGGTGTTATTTTCCTGCTGCTTACGCGCCTTATTGCCTGTTTTGTGTTCTTGTCGCAGTTCTGGCTGGTCGTTGTGAATGTTGTGGAGTGGTGTTGTCACGGCTTTTGGCACGGGAACGCCTACTCTGCACCTCATTAGCGAGAGTTGCGGGGGTCATCTGTGACGATGTTTTTTGCGGCTGCTATCGCGGGTAAACTGGTGCTGTGGGATGTTAACACCAGCTTGTGATTGGAGCGATAAGTTTATCGCAACTTTGGCTGCGATAAAGTGCCGTTGACTCGGCAATAGATCCTTGTGAATATGCCCCTTAGACTTTCTGAGTAGGATCTCTGGATACCTGTGCCAGCAGCAGCTTCT
Source organism: Triturus cristatus (assembly GCF_964204655.1). Taxonomy (NCBI): domain Eukaryota; kingdom Metazoa; phylum Chordata; class Amphibia; order Caudata; family Salamandridae; genus Triturus; species Triturus cristatus. The sequence continues at coordinate 501,634,222 of NC_140592.1, read as the reverse complement.
CAGCCGTGAAAGACTTGTGTTTTTTGTCAACGTTGGTCTTGTCATGAATTGTACGCTAAATATACACATTTGCAGAATCGAGTGCTTATGTGCAGTTGCTTTTTTTTCTTTTCCTATTTCACAGGGTAAACCTTTTCCCCATGCACTCCACCTTCCACAATTTCACCCAAAAATCTGGGGTTCTTTGTTTTCTCTCCCTTTCCTGAGGTACAGCAATTCCTCTCTCTCGGGCACAGTGCTCAGCCTAAGCGTCACGCCCCACTGGAACAGCACCCGAGCTATTCCTCCAGAGCTCGGAGAAAGCACCTCAGCCCTGACTCTCAGCCAACCCAGCAGCAGCCCTCGTTATTGCAGTACTCGGCCCCACTCACAACTCCACTGACGCACGGCTGTCCTGGGAATGGTCGCGGTGTATGCAGTGATCCCTCTCGGATATGCTCAGCCTCGCCCTCACCCCTGTCACATTTCCCTGCTCCTTATCTTGCCCCGCAGGACAAAGATGTTTTCTTCAGCTCTCACAAAAGCGCTGCTAGGCAGACTTCACATCCACCGTCGCCATGGAAACCGCGAGATCCTGAAGAGGCTGGACCAGTCTATCTATGAAGAGCACTTCGGTCGCAGATAATAGGCAGAGGCAGATAATACTTACATAAGCCCATCTTCTCTGTACGGGGAGAGGTAGCTACATTTAACTTTACATTCCTACCGCCAATGACCCCGCAACGGTACATCGTACAGATGGAGTTGGCTCGAGCAGTCTGACAGAGATGGAAGCTGCCTGAATGTATTGAGCTGAAACTTTAGACGTGTATAAAACGGACATCGCCAGTCCTCTGTGCCATCATCAGTGCATTCCAGTAACTAGCTTTCATTTAACAACACTATGCATTCTGGGAGCTGTAGTCTTGATTTACCCTAATTGAATCAATATGATTAGATTAACAGTTTACAATGGCTTGTCGAAGGAAAGGCTGGCCCGGAACAAGGTGTCCTTGATGACAGGGAGTCCTCTGGGAGCCTTACTTACAACAGGAAGACAAAGAAGTACCCGCAGATGTCAGGTGCAGAGAAAATGATTCTGTTTGGCAGGGCCAATGCTTACTTGTTCATCGAAAGGCCATTGACTCTAGTTAGAGATGTTGGTTAACTAGAAAACTCATTGAAGGAAATGGACGTCTATTAGCCCCAAGTTGCCATAATACAAAATATGTGAGTTAGAAAGGGCACATCTGTTATAAGAAGATGGAGGCGGTATAGTCAGTCAGACTTCTGACATACAAGAGACATGGCAGCGTTTATTTGCGGCCCATATTTGCCTGACCTGTCTAGCAAAATCCCTTACCTTATCCAAACAGTCATGGCTTGGCTTCCTTCAAGATGGGGTCCTCAGGATGAGTAACGCTCACACAATTTCAGATTCTTAGATCCTTGTACCATAAAGGTATACCTTTTTCCTCTTGTATTAGAAGGCCCGAAAACAGCACAGCTGGACTTCAACTATAACAAACTAGAGAACGACTACTAGTCCTTAATTTGAACAGGTGTTTGTTGGGACCCAGTATCGGAAATCATTTTAGTGCTCCCAGACTTCAGTGATTTTCTTGCATTCGCGGTTGTACTGATTATGCAGGGCCAGGCATTGAAATATCTGCTGCTGATACTACAGCAGCATTAATTGTTAGAGACAAGAACACATTTTTATTTCAACAATGGCACTGCCAATAGTCCAAAAGATCAATAGGATCAGAGTGACTGAGGCCTATTCCACCTACTGCGACACTCCGACATAGGGAGAGCCACTGATAAACATCCAAGTGGCAGATCTGAGACAAGGTGTTTTCAATTTCTCTCTGTATAAATGTCAAATGCTGCTAATTTGCCTATTGCAATGCTTAAGTTACTTACCAGTAATTCCATTAATCCTAGTTACTCCTAGATCTAGTCCTTATCTTGGAGGAGTTAGTCTCCTCCCATAGACCAATGCCCCAGTCCTACTACTCAATCTGATGTGAAACACAATTGAGACTCCCCACTATAGAGCTCCTCCTCCTAGCAGTGAGTCCTCTCAGAAATTAAGCTAATTCAACCTGAAAATGTTCCCTGGGAGGGTGGGTTCTTCTGGCGGGATCAATGTTAGGGCTTGGAGTTATGGAATTACCGGTAAGTAATTTAAACATTTCCTCCTCATTCAGGACGCCTGAGAGCCGGGCTGCAAGATGGCCATCACAACGTGAGACTCTTCCAGCACAGTGTTTAATCTGTCAGTCATCAGAGCAATGGGCTGTTGATTTACAGCAGATACTTGCATTATCTGTTCTGCAGAGTAGCTGTGAAGCATTTTACATGGAGAGGGCCAACTGAGAAGGCTTCACACACAACTGAGACGGAGGCGACCTGCCATGGGAGAGGTGAATGGGTGTGCTGTATAGTGTGCTGAAGAGTGGGCTTGCTGAAACAGTGGTGTGGCATGACTACAAGAAGGCATGGGACAAATGGCTCATTGCGGCAGAGACTGTGACCCCCCGTGGGTGATCGAGGTAGAGGTTCAGTGCTAACTGAACTCCCGGCGCCTGTACAGCAGACGGGGTCCTAGAGGAAGATGTGATGAGGTGCCAGCACCCATTGAACGCAGGGCTTCCTCGGTGCGCACAGTGCCCCGAGCATAGAGAGAGACACGTAAGATTATTCTACTCTACCAGAGGCCTTTACTAAGACTCCCTCCTTCCTTCCTGCCAACTGGCCATGCTGCAGGGTTCCAGGCACCACCCGGGAGAGACTGGGCCCTGGGCCTACTGCTTGCAGCTGTTCTTCCAAAATTGGGCTCCGCCAGGCTGTGAGAGCACTGGGGGTGCCCGGAGAGCTAATTGGCCCTGGGACTCTTGTCGGCTTTATAGACAATCATATTTAGACACCTGAGAGGAGGGGGCCCAACACTCCTTTAATATCTGACTTGGGCCTGGGCCTGTTTGTGCCCCCTAGGAGACCTGTGGTGAGGCGGGGTTGAACACCATACATCTAATTCAACTGCCATTAATCACCGTTGCCTGGAGAGCCAGAACTCTTGCAGCGGATCGCAGGATGGAGAAACGTGCTAAGCATCAAGCAAAATTAATGTTTGATAAAAAGCACCCCACAAGGCCAGACAGTGAGGAAACTGGCAGAGGGTGCCCTCTTTGAGGGAGACTGCAATAAACAGACCTAGTATGTAGATCTTAGAAGCCTACTTGCTGACATGAAGAACAGCCTTAAAACACTTGGTTCTAAGCTAGATACCCTTACTAACCGATTAGACTGCATAGATAAACACAATCACATACTTAATCACCTTGAACAGTGAGTTTCGGGATGCTGAGGATGGGGCCATGACACCGGATGAACAGCTCCTGTGCATGGATAGGGTCCTGGCTGTAATCAGAGCTAAAAATGAAGACCTGGAGGCATGCTCCAGCAGAAGCAACTTTAGGGTCCTTGGCTTACCAGAGTCTACAGCCATTCTAGTGAATGAGGAATACATGGAAACCCTGCATCATACCTTGTGGACCGTCCCGTCCCATTATTGCCTGCTTGCTTCACTTCAGACACGGAATACAATCCTCTGGCTTGCATGAGAGAAACAGGAACTGCATTCCCAAGGGAATGCAATTTCAATTTACTACAACTTCACTTTCACTGTCCAAGCTGCCTGCAGGGGATTTAGTGCCAAATGTCTGCTGCTGAAAATGGACCTCCCTTATGCTTTTCTTTATCCCACCATACCACGAGTCACCACAAACTGAAAATCCCAGTTCTTCACAGATCCCAAGCTGGCCATGAAGTTCTGCAGCAACCATGCACACAAAATTCCAGAGAGAGATCCCAATACCGAGGATGATCCTAAGAGCCATCTCAGTGAGTAATGTGTGTCAATGTCTGCAATGTATCTGCTGATTCAGCTGAGTGATATGGGCTGCACTGCCTGATATAGCAGCCTCTAATCTATGTTCCCGTCAGTGTCTGATGAATGACTCCATTATGTTGGAGAATGTATTACACTTCACTGCCTCTGTATAAATCAGCCCCTAAATCATAACTCCCCAGGCTACTCGTCCTTGTGCCGGGATGAGGTGACTTGACTCACTGCACTGCCCTTGAGATATTCTGTGTTTGGTTGTTTTCTTACTTTGTGTTTTTTCAGTGGTGTGGTTATTCTTCATTGGGTTGGGGTTGTTGAAGTAGAATTGAGGTGGATTACACTAGTTTGCAGTCCCTGTGCTGTTCCCATGCATCACTGTAAAAAACAACACATTATGCAGGCTCACACAAATTGTGTTAGAATAGTACTTAGACAACAGAGGCCCAGGGCTTGATCCCTCGGAGCTCTCTCTCCGGTTCAGAAACCTATTAATCTGTCATGAGGAACAAGTTGATGTCTTGGAATGTGAGAGGCCTGAATGACCAGAGAAAGGTGAGGCAGGTGTTTATGCATCCCTGGTGCCATAATGTAGACATTTCCTTGTTACAAGAACTACACCTAATGGGGGCCTCGAGGGGAGGTTGTGGTTGGGATGGACTGGGGAGGCTCATGTGGCAACATACTATGCTTATGCATGGGAAGTGGCTGTGATCATTAGAAGAGGAGTGCAATGACAGACCCTGAGCTCGTTGTTTGACATAGCGAGGAGATATGTAGTTCTCCATGGTGAACTGCTGGGCAAAAAGGTCACTATTGCATTTGTATATGGCCCACACATAGACGCTCCTGAATTCTTCTCAGCCATGTGGAATAAAATTATCCGCCATTATCATTCAACAGTTATTTGTGGGGGCAATTTTGATGTGGTGCTGGACCCATGCCTAGATAAGCCCTGGTCTGCTTGGAGGCCCCACCCCTGTGCTGCGGTGCAGATACACTCCATACATTAAGAGCATGACTTAAATGATTTCTGGTGCACTGGACATTTTCAGACGATGGCCGACAAAATGTCTAACCAAATTCTGTGGTGCCTGGTCACAAATCTCTCAGACCAATTGCTTATGGTTTTGATATTGACATTGAGTGTTGTGATAAACCGCGCCTTTACCTGGAGTATCTCCCTAAATGCCCACCAGGACTCACTTTTCAGTACCGAGATTAGAGGCGCCGTAATGGAGTTCTTCACTCATAATGCAGACACTGTGGAATCGCCGGGCGAGCCCAGGGACGTCTTCAAGGTCTATATTAGAGGTGGTTTTTTTTTTTTAAGTAGGCCAGGGTACATCGAGACCAGCGCTCGCACCTGGCTGCACTGAAGCGTGACATTTTGGACATGGCTGCACTGGAGCATGACCTTTGGGACCTTGACCTAAGATATTTTGACACAGGAGATGTGAGGTACCTTGCACAGTTCTGGAGAAAATTGCATGGAGATTAAGAAACTGCTGAGAGAGAAATATGATTTCTGCACAAAGAGGCAAATGCAAAGCGACATAGCGAAGGTGATAGAACCAGCAAGACCCTTGTAGCATTGATTAGAAAACAATAGAGCAGTTCATATATCATGCGATTAATAACTGAGGAGAGTGCGCCATGCCATTCTATGACAGATATTTCCCAGACGCTACTCAGGTTCTACTCTACCCTGTACACATCAATTGGCGACACGCCCCCGGGGAAGGCTTACAGAATATTTAAACTCTATCCAACTACCCTGGCTTGAAAACAGGGAGTGCTTTGACATGCCCGTCACTGAAGAGGATGTACTGACTGTTTAGTTTTACAAAGAATATGACAAAGAATGAGCCTCACACCTACTTGCAATGTCTGAGAAGGCTAGGAGCCCCCCCCCCCGATGGTGGGGGGCTATCAGCCCTCCCCACCATCGGGGAGCCTTAATACTAGCGATTCTAAAACATAAACACAGCTAACTTTGTGAGACTCATACAGACCTCTCTCTATGATAAACATAGATAGCAAAATAGTGGGCAAGCTCATTGAGGTGAGACTCCTTCCTCTCCTCCCAGATATGGTTCTCTGAGATCAGTCAAGCATTGTTCCGGTAAGATCCACTGCATATAGCCTCCGCACCCTTTTTGTACTGCTCCACACTTTGAACCCAAAGTTCTCAGCTATAGTGGTGTTCCTCGATGCCACATAGGTGTTCAACTCACTGGCGTTGCTCCAATGCATAGGTATCAGTCAGTCATTTCTTCAGTGGATCATACTGGTATATATGTCCTACTGCTAAGCCTCGATGAAACAGAGTGGTCTCTTCCCTTCATAATTAAAGGAGGCATACTACAGGGCTGCCATCTCTCCATGATTCTAAATGCTATTTCCATGGAGTCTGTGGCAGCCCAATTGCTGCAACATCATGATGAGCATGGCCTGGCCAATACAGCATGTAGACTGGTGGTTTCCCTATATGCAGACAATGTGACCATATACATGAGGGACCCTACAATGAATCTCATCTCTATGCCGTGTGTGTTGCTCCGCTTTGGGAGACTTACTGGGATCATGATTAATTGGTCTAAATCTGTTGTCTGACTCATCCGTTAAGTACGTTGGCTCTAGGTAATGCTGATCTAACACAAATTTGCCAGGAGAACTACGGGACAGTGGTTGAGTGGCTGGAGGAGCAGGTCCCTGTCTGGTCCACATTGCATCTGTCTGTCAGAGGTAGAATAGCCATCGCCAAAATGGCGGTGCTTCCCAAACTACTTTATCTATTTGTAAACATTCCCATTCTGCTAACGAGGGCCTCCTATGACTGTGACAGAGCTCTGTTGATCCAATTTATGTGGGCCGGAAAACAGCCAAGACTATTCTGGGAGGTACAGACATTGCCGTTCCAACAGGGCGTGCACACCTGATATTGAATTGTAATACTATTGTGCACAGGCGCAATACGCATAACACTGGGTACACTCCACCACACCCTACCTGCCTCATGTTGCAGTGAAGGTAGATATTGTAGATACATACCCCTTAACCACAGTGGTCAGTGCAATGCCGATACACCCAAGGGCCATGGTTGACACCGTCAAATGCACTACATGGGCATGTGGCAGCCTCCACCATAGGGCTTGCTTAGAGTGCCTTTACACTGCCAAGCTGAAGCTGGCTAATAATCCAATGCTCCCACTATGGAAGAATTGCCGAGTTCAGATGTAGATGGGTGAGATAGGCCTTTCGGTGATTGAAGATTTATACCTGAATGGCATGTTTATTAGTCTGCAAGATATACAGGCTCACTTGAACTGCACACCACTCTATGTCTTTCTATATCACCGAATTGGGGAATCAATTGAATGAGAAGCACTGGTGTATTCGTATGCCCAGATGGGCTTGCTCTTCCTTAATTCTTTCACAGACTAGAGCGTACGCCCTCCAGCTTGTGTAAGATGGGGTTAATGACAGAATCCCAATGTGTGCGCTGTGGCATGGTTGATGCTGACTTCTTGCTCTTGGCTTGGCGCTGTGCTTTAGTGGTGTATTATTGGACCTCCGTCTTTAACTGAAAAGCTGCACTATATTAAGAACTCAGATGGTTGCCCTGTTGATCTATGAAAGGGATATCCCGCAAACTCACAGCCATGATGCTACTTTTGGCCAAGAAGAGAGTGGTTATGCACAGGGGAAGAAACACTGCTTTCCGCAAAAGCTGGTGGCTTTGAGATATGTCCTACTGACAGGAGAGACTAGAGAAATAATGGACACTTATGGCAGTTTAATCTCGCCCTCAAGACAAAGATTCCGCTCATTATGTATTTGACACTAAAAATGTGTATTTTCTCTCTTCCCACTATCTGTGCAAAAACTCTTGTTCAGACACTGCTAATCAGTTGCCTGGACTATTGTAACGCACTTCTGGCTGCAACAAAAAATCTTTATTGAATAAACTCCAGGTGGTTCAGAAAACAGCAGCCCGACTGGTCCAGAATATGCCACCCTTCTGCGACTACTACACTGGCTTCCTATACATAAGAGAATTAAGTTCGAGATCTGTTGTATAGTACATAAAGCCTTGAATGGCAGAGGACCCAGTTTTTCCGGAAAAACATATCCCTTACCAGCCGAGCAGATCCTTACGACCTGCGAAGAAATCCCTCATTACTCCCCGTTTCAGAAAATCTCGAACTAGGGAAAAGCCTTTTCCTCCGTTGCTCCCCATTATTGGAGTCTCTTACCCTCTCACCTCTGGAAGTGCTCAGACGATTTTGCTTTAGAAAACTACTTAAAACTGAGCTATTTTGCAACTAATTCCTCCTGGTCGGTTTTCATTCCTCAGTAGCGCGGAAATACAGCTTTGGGGGTGATTCAAGTGCTTTATAAATTAAAATCAAATCAAACAGAGTGAGTTTATGAGATGCTAGACACTGGAAACGGGGAAATGGTGATACAGATACATTAACTCTGATTTGACCATATGACCAATGAGCAATGCCACTCCCACCAGCAGGAGGTATCTGCATCACACACCTGTGTTTATGCATGCAATTTTATTTGTTCTCATAAGCACCTAAAGAATACTTTGTAGCAGTGCTGTAATCTGAGAGCTTCATGACTATTTGTTTTGAATTGGTCTTTTCTGTTGTCCTTTTTTTGTAACCGATAAAACTCCAATTAAAAAAAAACATTACCTCCTCATTCCAGTCCTTATATTTGATGAATACTCAAGCTGAAATCCCTTCAAGATATAAAACACCACTGATTTAGGTTGAATGTTCAGATGAAGTTTGAAAAATAGTTGCAACATTTAGGCCTTCATTTCTGGCAAAAAGGAGTTCTACTCGGATGACCTCAGAACCCTCAAAATCACATTGGATTCTATAATGATTTGCAAAAGTAGAAGGCTGAACCCATGTGGCTGCCCTCCAGATCTCTCTAATGGAAGCTCCCTTAACATCTGCTCAAAAAGTGGGCATGCTTTTGGTCGATCTACCCTCAATCTCGCCAGGGCAAGGTAGCCCTTTCCCTTGGTATGTGCAACCAGTGAGATATCTCATCAATCTACTCAGTGAAGAGATAGATGGCTCTTAACCTTCTCTAGCTGACCCAAAATTGACAAATAACTAGTCTACCTTCCAGAAAGAAAAAACTCTATCTAGGGATGTAAGGACAAATTTTCTCTCATCTAAAGTATGAACAAGTAGTTTGTCCTGTAAAACCGGATTGGAGACAAATTCAGGTAAAATAATTGTTTTCTCTTTTGCTGATGATGAATTTGTGGGCACACCTCGCAATTTCAATTGGAAAGAAGGAACCATAATAATGACTAGTCTGTACCCAAAAACTTTTAGATTTGGGGATCTACAAGATAAGACTCCTAACGCCCTCAATCACCTTGTCTATGTGATTGCAACTTGGCAACAAACCTTCCAGGCCAAGAATTGTAAGGGGACACTCTGCAATGGTTCAAATGGCTGTTTCTGGATTAAATACAAGACTAATAACAAATGCCAATGTGGAACCATCTTTTTCACCGCAGTTCTGGATATGAAAAACAATAGTAGAACAACCCCAATGGCGGACTGTCGCCGCCACACTTTACTGTTCTGTTTCTTTTTCTGTTAGTTCTATAAAAATGTGCACAACAATTCCTGCGCCAGCCGTCGTTCGATGCAACTGCAACGCAGAACAGAAATTTTTAATTTTGGAATTGTGCACTATTAAACTTTTTATCCACAGCAAATGAGAGTAGGCATGAGGACAGGTATTCCTTTTTATTCTTTCTTTATTCAATTCCGGTTCTTTACATATATAACCACAACAACCAGCCAACGCGTTTCGTTCAGTTCAAACTTGAACTTCATCAGGGCTGTAAACAATACATATATATTTACATAAATATATACACATACTACCAAATGGACGTATAACATATATACAAACAAAACTCCCAATGGACAGACTATACATTAACAGAAAAATGTTTCTTGGACAATAGACTTAATGAAACATATAAACATTTGACTGGCACAAACAGTTATGGCAATGCAACTCATGTACTAAAAAGACACAAATCTCTACCGAGATGGTTTATAACGTGCAGCTGCTCTACATTGAACAAATTAAGAGCAACTCATGCCCCCTTGGAAATATGCAAATCTCTGCCTAGATAGTATAAAGGGCAGCCGTTCAACATAGAACACGCTGATAACAACTCATATCTCCTTTGACAAACTCGGGTTGAATGGGACTGAATACTAAAAAATAAAAAACCCAAAGCAGAGGGTAATGCTAAGAAATTAACACCTATGACAGGTAATCACACAAATACTTAAACAAGGGACCAAATCATATTCCTAATATGGATATACAAAATGCAAGGAACGTATGTGACGATCATAGTGGTGCAAGGTGCAAAAACATACATTCAGTATCAAATAAGTGAGCAAGTGTGACTAGTGATGGAGCAAACCTTTTAAGTATTAATTCACCAGATTGCCCAGATAGTCCCAAGATGCTCCAGGTAGAAAGTATGACATTTATTTATTCCCAGTGGATTGCTCCTTCACGCCCAAAGCAGGAAAACGTCAAAGAGACATGGCCCAACATAGGGCCACGGGTTTGATAGCAAGTGAAGTATGCCTAAATGGATAAAAAAAATGTAAGGATAAAACAAGTCCATGGCATTCAGAGTATCACCACAGCTATATCATAACTGCACTATTCTCTAAATATACCAAAAAGATAATGCGACGAGAGAAAGAGGTAACACAACCAGTGTCACACTACTCGAAATGAAAGAAGTAAAAAAGCCCTAGTCATACATCTGATATAAATTCACAGTATCAAAGATCGTACCACTGAGAAAGATCCTATAGCAGAAAAACAGGGCAGAATAGTCTAGTAAAGTGGAGCAATAGTAAGCATTGTCACAAATCCCATAAGCTTATTAAATATTACAATCGTCATAGTGTGCAGGGAACTGCTAAGTCACAGTCCGTCATACAAATAGCAGTCCCCGTTAACAAATGTTACGCAATGCCTGAGGTCGTAAACAGCTTATAAAAATTATTGTAAAAGTGTATGAATTTAATATTTAAGCCAACTCAAAAACCCAGGATTGAAACCCACCACCAAATGATAAAGGCGAAGAAGCATCCTGGGCCTTATTCAACATACCTAGCAATTGTATACGGAATGAGTGGACATAACCCGCCCCCACGGATAGGCTCAAATGGAGTCACGCGGTAATAAGCACCCGCTTGATGATAGACCTAATCCTGACAAAGAACTACTTTAAGCATGATGAGAAATGGTACCATCAATTGCAGGGAACTGCCATGGGCTCTTGTTATGCTCCCTTTTATGCCAGACTCTTTATGGGCTGGTATGAGAGGGAGCATGCCTGGGGTAAAGGTGCCTCCCCCTGGAGTAAATACATCATATTCTGGGAGAGGTACATAGATAATTTCATTTGCCTCTGGTCAGGCCCTAGTGACTTGCTTTCTGATTACGTGGTATATCTGAATGATAAACCTTCCAACGTTAAACTCACTGTGCAACATCACGGAGAACATATCGATTTATTGGTTATTCACTTCTATATTAAAGATGGATTGGTTCAAAGTACAATGTATCGTAAGCAAACTGCATGTAACAGCTAACCCTGGGCGTAGTTCGCGAAGTAGCACTTCGCGAAGCTACGCAAAGTGCAGTACGCACTACGCGAGCTACGCGTAGCACTTCGCGAACTGCGTAGTACCTTGTTCGCACTGTGCCAGATGTCGTTTTCAATGATTGCACAGTGCGGACAAGCAACCGGCACTGTGCAATCATTGAAAATGGCATCTTGCACAGTGCGAGCTGTAGTTTTCTGCTGCTGGAGTAGATTTTTACTCGAGCGGCAGCTTTCTCAACGCGAACTGGTAGTTTCTCATCGCGAGCGGTCGCGAGCATACGCGACCACTCGCAATGAGAAACCCGACCTCCTCGCGTTGGGAATCTCGCCGGGAGGTTTATTTTCCATGCTCGCGATCGCCAACTTGATGTTGCTGATCGCGAACAAGGAAAAAGTCTCGCCGGGATGTCATTTTGCTTGCTCGCGGTCGCCAACTTGACGTTGAGGACCGCGAGTAAGCAAAAAATGACCGCAGCACTACGCAACACTACGCTATGCGTGTTCGCACTGTGCTTCGTGCAATTCGCGTAGTGCGAAGTAGCGCGAACTTCGCAAACTACGCGAGCGTAGAGTAGTGCTTTGCCCAGGCTTAGTAACAGCGTCTTGCTCGCATCGAGTGCACATGTAAAATCTGTCATCAAGAATATTCCATATGGAGAAATGGTGCAAACTAGGCGTTATTTGTAGTGAGGAAAGTAAATTCAGGGAGAACATAAGGGACATTAAACACAGTTTCCATCATCATGGGTAATACCAAAAAACACTGGAGCAGGCAGAACACAGAGCAGTATGTTTACATAGAACTGATACAGTGAGGGACAACAAACATGGTGCCACACACAAGAGGATTAGCGAGGCATACTCAAGAAGCTTTACCCCAAGTATACCTTACACAGTGATAAGATCATCAAAGCATTAAAAAACACTGGCACTTGTTATGGGACATCTCCACACTGCATCCGTTTATTAACAATAACCCTACAATAGTGTATAGGAAGGAACGTACGCTCCAGTATTCACTTTGTCCCAGATATGTCAGCACACAGAGGTCTACAAAGGAAAGTTGGATACCATCAGGACCCTCAGGGTTTTATACTTGTAGCAATTGTAATATATGTCAGTATGGCCAGAATAAGCAAAGGGAGTTTAGCTATAACACAGGCCATGTTCATAAGATCATGCATTTTATAAATTGCAATACACTATTTGTGGTCTACTTCATTGGCTGTCCGTGCAATTTGAATTATGTGGGCAGTACCATGCGCAGTCTCAAGACACAGATTCATGAACACCACAGAGACCTGCTCAACTTAGACTCTAGATACCTTATGACTGACCATTACTGGGTAGCGCATGCGGGGGATTCCTCTTTTAGGTTTATTGGAATTGAACACATTACTGCCTATACACGAGGTGGGAACAGCGAACTCGTTTTGAGACAGACTGAAGCTAAATGGATTTGCAGATTACAGTCTGTCTCTCGGGGCACAACACAGACAATGAGTTTCATTACTTCCTTAGATAAGAAGGATATCTGATGTTTTGCTGTGTTTTCTATATAGTCTGGGTGTGATACAGGAGTTGCTTCTCTTTTGCTTTCTCCTTTTCATCTCCTGTTCTTTCTTGATCAATACTCTAACCCATAGATTGACGGCATATCCTCTTTTCGATAACTCTCTAAATGGGGGTCTCCATACATGCACTCAGCTAGAGTGATATATTTACGTCGCCCCTTAATATGGTGCCCTTGCCGGGTGACTGGGGGTGAGTATATACTCAGTATTGTCACTATTGCATTTGACCTTTCTCCGCAGCCACTCCCAAATCGGCAGCCATACTTGTACTTATGAGTAGTAGCAATATTTCCTCATGGTTCCCTTAAGTGGGCACCGCTGTCTGATGCTTGTGGTTTAGCATGCCCATTGTATGGATGCCACCGCATAGGATTGTTTTGGTTGACATTTAATTAATGTCAATGATTATTGGTACGCATTTTGTATTATTGCTACTGCTTATGAACACCTGGGCTGACATTTAACAACCAGTGATTTTAACCAGGTTTCATTCTTGAAAATACAGGCATATTGAATAGGGTTTTCCCCTCTGTTTGTATTCCGCCATGCCAGGTATAATGGACCATATTATTTAGCTCAGCTCGTTTTTCTAATGCGGCTACTGGTATTCTCAACGATTATGATTTTCCAACCCTGACCGTTCTTAACCATCTTGACACCACTTACGTGGCAGCGTGTCTCCCCCATCTTCCTCTCCTTAAGAGACTTTTTGGGGCGAAGCAGTAATTGTTGTATCGATTATTATGTTGGGGTTATCCTGTTATCTTCATTATTAAGTAGCCATCCTTAATTTTTTTGGTTTTTATACCTTACCTTACCTTGATTATTATTTTTTTTTTATTGCTCACTATGGCGGACCCCTACACTCTGTGTTTGTTTATCATTAAAGCTAGCACTGACTGTCTTCAGTTTGTGCACCCACTTTCACGTTCTGCGTCCGGTTACCATTTACTACAAACACTGATGACTCGGCTAATGCTGTATGCAATTGTATTCATGGCTTTATATATTGTTAGATGCCACCGAGTCAGTTGATTTCTACCCAGTTGGAGAGGTCACTGCTTGCCGCAATCTTACGGTAAGAGATGCTGTCTCTTTCTTGTCTGGTTCTTTTTTCCAATAGTGAATATGGACATAGAGGGCAAGATAAGTGTGTAGGGGACACTAACCTATTTGGTGTGCCGTACCCAACTTGGGGGGTGCTTGTTACAGCTTGACACCATTTAAGCCTATCCGTGGGGGAGGGTTATGTCCACTCATTCCGGATGCAATTACTAGGTAGGTTGAATTAGGCCCAGGATGCTTCTTCGCTTTTCTCTTTTGGGGGCGGGTTTTAACCCTGGCATCTTGAGTTGGCTTAAATTTTAAATTCATACACTTTTGACATAATTATTTAAGCTGTTTACGACCTCAGGCATTGCGTAACATTTGTTAACGGGGACTGCTATTTGTATGACGGACTGTGACTTAACAGTTCCCTGCACACTATTATGATTATGATATTCAATAAGCTTATGGGCTTTGTGACAATGCTTATTATTACTCTACTTTACTATACTATTGTGCTCTGTTTTCCTGCTTAAGGATCTTTGACAGCAGTACGATCTTTGAAATACTGTGAATTTATATCGGATTTATGACTAGGGCTGTTTTACTTCTTCTTGCTACATTTCGAGTAGTGTGGCACTGGTTCCGTTACCACTTTCTCTCGTCGCATTATCTTTTTGGCATATTTTGGGGATAATGCAGTTATGATATAGCTGTGGTGATACTCTGATTGCCACGACTTGCTTCATCCTTAATGTTTATTTATCCATTTAGGCATACTTGACTGGCTATCAAAACCGTGGCCCTATTATTGGGCCATGTCTCTTTGAAGTTTGCTTGCTTTGGGCGTGAAGGAGCAATCCACTGGGAATAAAGAAATGTCATACTTTCTAACTGAAGCATCTTGGGACTATCTGGACAATCCAGTGAATTAATACTGTAAAGGTATGCTTCATCACTAGTCACACTTGCTCACTTATTTGATATGAAATGTATGTTTTTGCACCTTGCACCACTATGATCGTCACGTAAATTCCTTGTATTATTTATATGCCTATTAGGAATATGATTTGGACCCTTGTCTAAGTATTTGTGTGATCACCTGTCATAGGTGTTAATTTCCTGGCATTACCCTCTGCTTTGGGTTTTAAAAAAGAAAATGTAGTCCCATTCCACCAGAGTTTTGGTCGGTGTGAATAGATCGGTGTATCATATCTGTCAAAGAACGTATGAGTTGCTATTAGCGTTTTCTATGTAGAATGGCTGCCCTTTATACTATCAAGGTAGAGATTTGTATCTGTCTAAGGGGGCATGAGTTGTTATTAGCGTGTTCAATGTAGAGAGGCTGCTCCTTATACCATCTCAGTAGAGATTTGTGTCTTGTTAGTAAATGGGTTGCATTGTCATAATTGTTTGTGCCAGTCAAATGTTCATATGTTTCATTAAGTCTGTTGTCCAAGAAACATTTTTCTGCTAATGTATAGTCTGTCCATTGGGAGTTTTGTTTGTATATATGTTATACGTCTATTTGGTATTATGTATATGTATATGCGTCCACACGGTTTGGCGAAAAAACTGAGTTTGTCTAGAAAGTCGGTGTTAATGTTCTATTGGAAATGGACTTTAAAGCAGCTATGATTTTTATATGATAACTATGGGTTATTGCAATGACAATTATTATTTTCAGAGTGGGATTGAGGAATACGATTATGAACGACAAGTTTGTTCTATTCAGAAACTGCTGAACTGTATTATGGGAAATGTAGTATTTGCATTTTGAATGATGACATTGACGGCGGGAAACTGGTGCAGTTAAGGGCCAATTAGGAGGAATTTTCGCGGGATGATGTGCTTAAAGAGGGGTGGGGGAATGATGTGGACGACTACTTGCTAGAAGAAAGATGCAGATGGCCAATTTTAGCCTGTTATGGCAGGAAGGGGAATTACGTGGGGTTTAATACAGCAGACGGGAGGATGAAAAGGTGGTGATTTCATCAGCTTGTGAATGTGTGAGGTTTGGGATAGTACCATCTGTAGGATCACCTTGGACAGAAGAGACACGGACACGGGGTTAGCTTTAATCAGATCCTTTATTCACCTCCTGCTTCGTCCAGGGCTAACGGCTAACTGCCGTCCCTAGCCCTCTGCTCGTCCCTTTCCGCCCGCCCTGGTCCCCCTTCAGGCCGGTCCTAGTGCCTGACCTGTTTGGTCAGTGTACATCATTACATCTTCCCCCTCTGTACATAAAACAAAATATGAACAACAGAGCAACTGTCTCTTTTTTTATTTTTTTTATTTTTTTAAAGTTCCTCAATAAGGCGAGACGGTTTTGTGATGACCCGTCTGGGGCGTGACTGGAGTTCAGGATTGTCACGCTCGTTCTCGTCGGCCATTTCCATCAATGCCTGACTGTGGTGGGGTAGTGTCCCTGGTTCTCTCTTCTCCATTTTCAGTTCAGTCAGTAGTTCCTTAATGTTGGATCCACACTTTTTAAAGTACGTCACATTCCTGGTGAGTCTTCTTCCGTCAGTCTCTGCAGTGATCATAGTTCCTTTTTGTTGTATCACCTTCAGCGGAACCTCATGGTACTTGCTATCAGTCTTCCGGGGCTGCTCTTGTCGCGCAAGCACCCAGTCTCCTTCTTGTATTTGAGGGGGCGTAGCACATCGCCGTTCATCAGCATAGTCCTTCATCTTTTCTTTCTTTATCTTGTCTCTGGCTGCCTGCTCCTCATGGTCAGAGTCGGGATACTGTTCGTTCGCTGCCATAGTCATCATTGGTAGTCTGGTGCGCACTGGGCGTCCCAGCAGGAGAGTGGCAGGACATTTGCCTGTGGTGGAATGAGGCGTGTTTCGGTACGCTCGTAGTACCTCGTTGAGTGCCATTTGAATGTTCTTTCCGGTGAGTTCTGCTTGCTGAATGGCTTTCCTGATCGTGGCCATGAAGCGTTCGACCATTCCGTTGGCCTGAGGCCATAATGGTGTGATCTTGCGGTGCTTGAAATTGAGGTGTTGAGCAAACTCAGCAAAGTCATGGCTGTTGAATGGAGGTCCGTTCTCTGACTTCACCACTAGGGGAATGCCCCATGCAGCAAAGACCTCCTCTAATATCGGTATGGTACTCAATGCTTTCGTTGATGAACATAGTTGGGCTATGGGGAATCTGGAGTACTCGTCCATGATGACCAGGACATATTGGCGCAATTTTATTGGCCCAAAGAAGTCAATGGCAATGTGTTGCCAAACACCCTCCGGTAGTGGAGACATTCGTAGTGGTGCAGGAGGATCCGGACAGCTCACCAGTTGACATTGCGGGCAGTCTTTCAGAGTTGTCTCTACCATCATGTCTAGTGTCGGAAACCAGACTCTTTCACGGAGTGCTCTTTTTGTGGCTACTATGCCCCGGTGTCCTTCATGAGCTAAATTAATGACCCCTTGTCTGAGTTGTCGTGGGATCACTATTCTGGTGTCTCGTAGGACGAGACCATTTGCCGCTATTGACAGTTCGTCGTGGACATGTTTGAATGCCGCCATTTCTTGGTCGTTTTGTTCACTGCTTTGCGTGTGTCTCCAGCTGTTTGTTTGAATCCGACGTTTCACCTCTTGCAGGGTGGCATCTGTTTGCGTCGCTTCACAAATGGCTTCCAGTGGAACAGCCGGAGGTCTCGCTTGGTCTACTACGAAGTGAATGTATTCGTCCGCGATTGATTGTTCTGATTTGCTGGATCTGATGGGGTGCCGGGACATGTAATCTGCAGGGTTTGCAGCTTTTCCTGGCTTGTGGATGATGGTGTAGGTGTATTCCTGGAGTCGGAGGCCCCATCGCTCTATTCTTGGTGGCATTTTTGCCCGCGGGTTTCCAAAAATTGTGGTCAATGCTTGATGGTCAGTCACTAGTGTAAAGTGTTTCCCAAAGATGAAGATGTGGAAGTATTCACACGCCCAGACAACGGCCAGGCTTTCTTTTTCTGGCTGTGAATATGCTCTCTCCGTGTCTGTTAGACTTCTGCTGGCGTATGCTACTATGTGTCGCTGATCTTCTTCTCTCTCATATTGTGCTAGGATAGCTTCTAGTCCTACGGGGCTGGCGTCCACTGTTATCTCTGTTTTCTTTTTTGGATTGAAGTAGGCCAGATTTTTGGCCGACTCTACAATTCTTTTGATTTCTCTGAACGCCCCTTCACATTGGGTGGACCACTGAAAAGGCGGTCCTTGCTTGGTGAGCATCCTCAGCGGGTAACTTAACGTGGCGTAGTCAGGTATGTATCTGGAACAGTAGCTGGCCATTCCTAGGAACGATCGTACGTTGCCCACGTCATCTAGGCTTGGTGTGTCGTTTAGCGCTGCTACCTTTTCTGGGTCTGGTTTCAAGCCACTTCCAGAGAATATGTGGCCAAAAAATTTCAACGTTGGTTTGGGAAATTCACACTTGTCTTTGTTGAGTGTGAGGTTGGCTTCCATGAGTGCATGACAGACCTGATCTAGTGCTTTGTCATGTTCTTGGGTTGTTGCTCCATATACGAGGATGTCGTCGCTGTAGTTTAGGACATGTGGAATATGATGTATTGTTCTCCTGATTGCCTCTTGGAATATTTCCGCTGCTGATGATACTCCGAAACTTAGTCTTTTGTATCTGAATAGCCCGAGGTGTGTCGAGAATGTCGTGATATATCTTGACCTTTCATGCAATTCTAGCTGGTGGTATCCTTTGTTGAGATCTAGTTTTGAAAATATCTTCGCTCCGTTGAGTGAAGTGATCATGTCACTGATGTGAGGGCCTGGATGTCTTTCTCTCTCTATCGCCATGTTGGGCGCCCTCATATCCACACAAAGGCGGACTCGGCTGGTTTCCCCTTTCTTCGGGACTACCACCACCGGGGAGACCCAGGGGGTCGGTCCATCTGTTCTTTCTATGATACCTGCTTCCAGTAGATCCTGGAGCTCCTTCTCCATGGCTTCCTGCAGGTGAAACGGGATTTTCCGGTGATGCTGCGCTACCGGTGTGATTTGTTCGTTTATGTGCAGTCTTATTTGGCAGTCCTTCATTTTTCCCAGGCCTTGAAAGAGTTTGGGGAACTTTTGGATGATAGCTGGTTTGTCAGCCACTCGGTATAAGATATCAACCAGTTTCAGTCGTTCTGCGGTGGCCAGGCTCAGGAGGCAGTCGGCCTCAGGCCCCTCGATGACATGGATGTAGGCTGATATTGTGCGATCTTGGTACGACAATTCGGTTGCAAATTTCCCAAGACATGTTAGTGGCTTTTTGGACATCCACGTGTATACTCGTACATGTGCGTTATCCAGCTTGGGAGGTGATTTCATTCTTTGATATTCCGTGACGGGCAAGTAGTTTAGTGATGCCCCACTGTCTAGCACGAACTTGGTGGGGTGAGCCCCAATTCTGATGTCCAATCACGGGTACTCTTTCAGCCGATCAGGGTCGGCTACACAATAGATATATTCCTTTCGGTCTTGAGAAATTGGTGATGTGGATCGGGATTCTCCTGATGACGACCGTCAAGATTGATATGTCCTGCAAGAATGGCAGCTGGATTGTGACGACCCAGTGGATGAGTCTCGTCTATCCTGGACTGCTCTGACATGGTGATGACTGTTTGAAGGCTGATGTTGCCGGTGCCTTACCTTTTGATCACCTTTGGGTACCGCCCTGCACATGCTTTCAAAGTGGTTGTCTCTACCACACTTCCGGCATTGTTGTCCTAGTGCTGGGCATGCGTCGGCATGTGGGAAGTTGTAGCCGCATCTGGAACATTTGAGTTGTCTGTCTGATCGTTCCTTGGTGTGGGTTCGGCCTTTTTGTCCTTTGCTTGACTGGTGATGGGGCCTCTTGGATCTGGAGGAACGCACCCGTGGTGGTGATCTTCCATGCATTTGCCGAGACTGCATCCTGAATGCTTGTTCCTGTCTCTCACCTTTCCCGGCTTCTATTTTCTTCGCATGTTCATCAGCTTGTTCATCTACTCTCGTCATCTCTTCTATCTCTTCCAGCGAGTAGCTTCTCTTAAGCAATTTGCGTCTCAGTGGTTCAGAGAGGCAACCTTCTATGACTCTCAGCCGAAGGGCGTCTTCAGTTGAGAACTTGTCAAAGTCGCAGTATCTCGCCAGTCGTCTCAGACGTGTGACGAACACCCCCATTTGCTCACCTTTCTCTTGCGCGGCCAGATTGAATGTGTACCGCTCGTAGCCAACGTTCCTTTTGTGGAGGAACTTGCGATTTAGCGCTTCGCGAACTTAGTCATAGGTACCAGAGGACTCAGCAGGCAGTTCTTTTATGATTCGTCCAACTTCCTTGCCAATCAGGTTCTTGAGGGCAAACAGTTGTTCTTCAAGGTCCGTCACCTTGGACGCTTTCATGAAGTCCTCGAAATCTTCTATCCATTCTTGCCATCGCGGACCCATTCCCCCACCCGATTCAAGAACGAGGGGCTCGGGGCGGCGCAGGAATGAGGCTCCAAACATACTTGCGGGAGCTGGGTCGGGCATTGTTCAACTGTTATTGCAGATTGCTTTTACAAACTTTGTTACACTCACCAGTGCTTGTTTATACTATTTGATGCAATCGCCAGTGCTTGTTTGTTGCGCCTGTTGCACTCACCAGTGCTTGTTTGTTGGTTTTGTTGCACTCTCCAGTGCTTGTTTGTTCCTTCTGTTGCATTTACCAATGCGTGTTGGTTACTTCTGTTGCCTTTACCAATGCTTGTTTGTTGCTTGTATTGCATTTACCAATGTTTGTTTGCTGTTTGGCTCATCCTCCTGACTTAAAGATGGCCGCCGATGGTCCCTGACAGGGGATTGGGCAAATCTCGCCCCTGACTTCAAAATGGCCGCCGCGAGAATCTCGTGTCTTTCAAATCACCGGAGACACAGCGGTCAACAGCGCTTGAACTCACTCACCAGGGCTCTACTTTTGGGCACCGCTGCCACGCCAGGTGAGGTTCTTTACTTCTTTCTTGGGCCCCTTTCACTATTGCCGCCGGGGTGGGCTCCCGGTAGGCTCCTTTGATATCGCGCTCCAGCCCCACACGCAGGGCGAGCTTCTCCGGGCCAGATGCCGCCGGGGTGGGCTCCCGGTAGGCTCGTATGATATCGCGCTCGAGCCCCACACGCAGGGCGAGCTTCGCCGGGCCAGACGCCGCCGGGGTGGGCTCCCGGTTGGCTCTTTGGGCTTCACGCTCAAGCCTCCACACGCGGGGCGAGCTCCGGATATGTTGCCGCCGAGGTGGGCTCCCGGTGTGCACTTCTGTCGTCGCGCTCTAGCCCCACACGCAGGGCGAGCTCCGGTCCTTTTTTTTTCTTACTCAGGTGGCTTCACGCACACGTGAAGGCTCTTGACACCTTCGTCGCCAGTTGTAGGATCGCTGTGGACAGAGGAGACACGGACACGGGGTTAGCTTTAATCAGATCATTTATTCACCTCCTGCTTCGTCCAGGGCTAACGGCTAACTGCCGTCCCTAGCCCTCTGCTCCTCCCTTTCCGCCCGCCCTGGTCCCCCTTCAGGCCGGTCCTAGTGCCTGACCTGTTTGGTCAGTGTGCATCATTACACCATCTATACGAGAGTTCAGATAGTGTCGAGAAAGTGGGGATGCAAGCAATTTTTCAGCACACACGGTGCAGGGTGAATGTTACTGGAGGAGAGGGAGGAGTACGGTGGTAAATGCTTTGAAGGGGCCAACAGCACTGTGAGAAATTAATTACGTAGCAAGAAGGAAAAAGCTGATCGTTTGGTAGAATTAGAGGGAGGGAGGGGAAACGATCAGGAAAATATGGAGTTCATAAATATTGGTTTGTTTAGATAATGGAGGGCGATTAGCTGCATTGTTTGAGATGTTATTTGGAGGAGACATTTGAGTAAAGATTTCATACTAACTGACATTGCAATAAATTGTATATTAATTTGTGTTGACTAACAGAGCAAAATGCAATATTATGGCATAATGGAAAATGATTCATGTTTTATTGTTCTTTATAGTGACCCCCGAAGAAGGGCGCTTGCAGCCCGAAATGCATTGTTTTTTTTAGAATAAACGCTGCCTTTTGACGAACCTTGCTTCAGTTGTATTTATGTATAGAGGTCCGGATGGGCACATCATGAATATTAAAAACTTGGATAATGGCATATAATTCCACGTGTGGATGATTACCTAAATGACTGTTGAAAGAGGAGGAAAAGAAGAAAGTATACAAGGAGTACATTGATGAGTACAAAGAAAGGATGAAGGCCAAAATGGCGCCACTGAGCTGTGCGAGTGGTTGGGGGTGCATTTACGCCCCTGCTAATGTTTTGTTCTTGTTCTGGTGTCACACGGGCTGGCACTTGCCATTCTGCACGCATTCAAAGGAGAAAGTGGATAAATTTGAACAGTAAAAGAAAAAAAGCAACAAAAATAAGGCGTGCATCCCATTCTTATATTGAATATTGTGCCGTGGCCAGGAGACATATTATATTCAATCAAGCTCCCTGAAAGCCTCTCACATGACTTGCTATTATATGAGGAAAAAACTTGAAACTTCACCGTTATCTTCTTCAAACTGCAGCAAGCCCAAGCTAGGATTGCAGCAGACCATGCATGTGAATAGACAATCGTCTATCATAAAGTGTGCTGGATGTGTAACATGGAAAATAAGTGTGATGTGCTGTGTTGCTCCCTGCTGGGTGAATGGAAAAAAAAGTGCTAAATTTGGTCTTCGGAGACTCTGTGCTCTTGAATGTGGAATAGTTGCATGGATGGTCAAGCCTGCTTGTCACAGCACAGTTGAGAGAGAAGGTCTAAGTTGGACACTAAGCTCATACTTCTATATTTGTTTGAGTTTGATGGCGTATGAGACCTGAGTTAAGTGGCTGTCAGTAATTATGGCACGGAGGCGGGCAGACAGGCCACACATGCACAAATATGCACTCACACCCATGTATTCACACACAAGAGCACACACCATTTCAGACCACTCAAAGCAAATTAATACATTTATGCATTCACTCATGAACCAAATATTCCAAACCAAAAAACCTACCTGCCCTGCAGCTCTCAAGAGGAAAGCCTTGGAAGTCCCAGGAGGGTTGGGACTTCTGCCTTCTCTCGTTGGCTGACCTTAGGTCAGCCAATCAAAGAAAACAGCAGCCCCTCACTTGTCACAGAGTGGGATGGGTCAGTGAGACTGCTGACCCCACCCCACTCTGTGACAATGTGTCACTGATTGACACTTGGACCCGGGCACTTCAGGGCTTAAAACTGAAGCACCCAGGTCTGAGGCAATCAGTGACACTCCCCCTCATGATGAAGGGGAGGGCCTCAAGGCACATTTGCCAGGCACATAGGACAGTGAAATCCTCAGCCTGGCAAAATTCAGCTCAGGCAACCAGGAGCCTGCGCATTTAGAGCATGTCTAACTCCTTGCTGCCTGACCTGAACAAGAAGAGTGTCTGTCAAACTGACTTTTGCATTGCCTGACAGACACTCTTCTTCTCCCAAAAAGGTGAGGGTGTGTGGCCCCTTTGCCCCTACGGGTGGCCACGTCTGCCTGCCATAAAAAAAGGTGCACACGCCCAGCAAACTCACAGCTGCTGAGATCTCTTTGGAATTGAGGAAAGCATTGGATATACATTAGTGAAAACTCCACTTACTCCGCAAGTATAAAGCTTTGAACTGATGCCCATCTTCCCAGGGTCGTTGAGTCATAGTGATAGTCACCCCGCACTCTTTAGGTTGGGTCAACTCTTCCTAAATTTCTAGTGGCAGTTTCACCATTCTAGGCATGGGGATCCCAAGCAGAGCAATGCATCAGTGGTCGCCAGGTGCAGTAAGAAAACTCCCTGCACAGCAGAAACCTTCACGGCAGAGTGAGCAAAACAACCAGGTGCTTTCTGGATGATTTGGAGCATATCAACTTTAGGGCACTTAATGGTAGGTTTTGTGAGGACTCCCTGTCGGCGGCTTCTTTTTACACTGCGTCTACTTGAATAATCCCAAAATAATTCATCCATCCAAAGGGGATTTAGTTTCCCACATCTCTGAAAAGACCTGGGCAGACTTTTGGAGGGCTTGCTTCAGAGGAGTTGGCCCAACGGCTAGGGCAGTCGACCTCGAATCTGGGAAACTGGGTTCGAGTCTTGGCAGTGACGCTGAACATCCTGTAATTCTGGGCAAATCACTTAATCTCCCTGTGCCTAACCAAAATGAATGTGTGTCCTCGTGTAACGTAACTGGTGCTATGTAAAGCGCTCTGATACCCGATCTGGGTCAAGTTCACGCTATATAGAACTCTGCAAAACAAAAAAACCCGTAAATTTAAGTCAGCCCATAAGTATGGCGATAGAAGTTACCCCAATCATAGATCTACAGTGCAGTGGTACCCCCGCAAAAACCAGCAATTACCAGTTCAATCTCAGGCCATCCCCCACTACCATAATCAAGCATCAGATTTGCCAATAGCAGGGAGAAGGGGCCCCGGGACCCAATGCTATCCCACTGGTCCTTTTCAAGCAATATTTGTATTACTGGGCAGAGACCCTGGACCCTCTCTTCCACGAAATTAGATCACTGGGGAAACTCCCAGCCTCCTGGAAAGGTTCAGTCATCTCTCCAATACACAAAAGCACAGACAAATCCTCACCAAAAACTGACCGCCTGATCAACAACGATGCAAAATACTTTGCAGGCACTCTGTTAGATGATCTCCAATGCCGGGCTTCAGCGAATGCAATGATCCCATTCAAGCAAACTGGATTTTCCAAGTCCATATGGACAACAACCAACATCTTGGCCATGGCAATGCTTATAGACATGGTGAGGTCCTCTAAGCAGACTCTGCATCTTTGCTACCTAGATTTCCGGGCAGCATTCGACAACATCGACCAGACTACGCTTTGGAGGAAACCATCCCACTGGATCATCTCATGGCCTCTGCTGGACATGCTAATCTTACTCCAGACAGACACCTGGATGCAGGTGAAGTTGTGTGAGGGCACACACCTCTCCAGGCGAATTCCAACTACCAAAGGGCTCAAACGGGGACGTGTGCTTGCCCCCAAGCTATTTAACCTTTACATGGTGGACCAGATGCAGAAACTCAATTCATGCAATTCACATGCCCCCAGGATGGAGGGCAGGGCATTATCTAGCATTCTGTATGACGATGATGTGGCCCTGGTCAGCCACACAAAAGTGGGCCTGCAACACCTTATCAATGCAATGCAGGTATACGCAGCAGATAAATTCCTGGAAGTAAATATTGAGAAGGCAAAAACAATGACTATCCACTGGGGCAGGAAAAAAAAACAGTCTGGCATCTGGGGAGCACTCAGATTCAGACCAATACGCCAAATAGTGAGAAGCGATCAGGAGGAAAGGGCTGGCTTTGAAAGTGACACGGAGTAATCTAAAATTGAAACTGACAGGCACAACGCTGCTACCATTCCTCCAGGTAGCGGAATCTAAAATATTACCAACAATCACTTACAGGAGCAAAGCCATGAGAAGTAGGGATTCTAAAATTCTGGCAGCACTGCAGTCAAGGCCTACATAATCATGTTTAACATTCCAAACAACTCGTCAGCAGCACAAATCCGGTTGGAGTTCGGCCTAACCAAACAGTCCTTGGGCAAGGAGCATTTATAGTCTGCTGGCAAAAGATCAGGGATGCGGTTCCTAACACTCTGAACCGCCTGCTCTGGCAAGAGTTGCAGCACAGAAATACGTCACCTGCCAGAAGTTTCCTTCAGGAATCCCTTAACAAGTACCGGGCTGTCCCAGCACTAGAATATCCCAAATAGTCACGCAGTTTTTAAAAAAATGGTCCGGAAATCAATCAAAAGTCTCTCACTGGTAGAAGACAAGGCCAGATTCTGAAGCTAAAGCCACACCTGGATGATGATCAATGACTATCTCACACTTGCTCCTCAGAAATACTTTAGCCTTGGGTACTCTAGGAGCACCTAAGGAAAGTTCTTGAAACATCATCTGTGATTCCCATCTGCTCCACATCGTCCGCCTTGGCAGAGCGAGCCAACCCCAACCTGCTACCACTTGTGTGGCAAAGGCACGGAGGATCTACCTCACTTGCTCTGCATCTACAACAAACTGAAGGAAGAAAGGACTCGACTGCTCAAAACTAAGTTCAACTTAAGAGGGAGCCTCATGAGGAGACAGGCAATGCTGGCCTACTTCAAGCCTTCGGACTCACTGCTTAACTGCAGGCTTGTAAAGTTTCTTGCGCTGGTAGAAAAGAAAATGGCAACAGCCAGCCTACACACTGTAATCTCTGCATTCGCAGCCATCACGGAAGCGAGCAACCTTCAACCCACCATCCTCTAACCTGGTTTATAAGCACAGTACTTTATTCTCCATGTTCTGGTTCATGCAACACAACCCCCCCCCCCATGGACACATTCACAGAAAATTCCCCTTTCTTTTATGGATGCGTCGCACTTATAACTTTCATAGGTTTATAACCTAAGGAAGAGTCGAAACACTGGTAAATCGGTACCCCTGGTATACAAGAGTATACTGCAAGATTCTGCGCACATACAGGTTCATGCACTTACTGACCAACTTTTTTAATGGCTAGTGCTACTGCAAAATGTCGCTGTATGTAATTTTAACTGATATGCAATTGTGCTTTATATCTGTCTTTTAAACTATGGTTTTTATAATGTATTTTGTATCACTTTTTAAACTTAGGCTGTTTAGCACTGGTTTTAATTAACTACGCAAATAATAAAATTACTTACTTACTTACTTACCATGCACATCAGTGATATTGCTTTTTATTTTGGAAGAATAAACTTCCATTGTGGCAGTTTATTCAGGAAAAACAAAAAGTTTACAGAGCTGACGCAAAACATCTGCTGACTCTCATCGCGACCAAGTAACCACCTCAAGTGCTGCTTGCGCTAAAGTTTTAGAGATCCCCATGAGGATGGCGGGGATCTTTAAATATGGTCATCTGCAAGGTGAGTGGAAGCCATGGCCTCTACTGACCTAGCAGACTGGCAGAATGAGAGCGGTAGCATTGCATCATTCTTCCTTGTCATTACTACATTCAGCTGCGTTACCACCATCAGGACCTTGCTTACCAACATCCTGATTTATTTCAGTAAAGACTCTTCTTTTCCCTCTTATAAAAACAGTCATAGCTGCAAATCTTCCTGTTTTGCACGTTGTTGGACCTGTCAGCCTTAGGGTGGTAGCACCCCCACCAAATGTTTTGCCTTCATCCTCCATTCTTTTTTTGTTGGCCTTAGGACCCTGTGCACTTTACCACTGCTAACCAGTGCTAAGGTGTTTGTGCTATCTCCTTTAAATATGGTAACATTTGCTTACTCACAATTGGCTCACTTAATTTACTTGCAAATCCCTAGTAAAGAGGTACTGCATGTACCCAGGGTCTGTAAATAAAATGCTACTCGTGGGCCTGCAGCACTTTTTGTGTCACCCAATTAAGTAGCCCTTTTAAACATGCCTCAAACCTGGCGTTGCAGCCTGTGTGCAGTTTTTAACTGTTATTTTGTCCTGACAATATAAACCTTTTGCCAGACCTAAACCTCCCATTTTGATACATATAAGCCACCCCTAGGATAGGCTCTACACAGCCCAGAGGGCAGGGTGCATGGATTTAAAAAGTTGGAAATGTAGTTATAAGTTTTACATGTCATGGTAGTGAAACATTCTTAAATTCACTTTTCACAACTGTTAGGCCTACCTATCCCATGGGATTTATTTATTTATATATTTTGGAGTCTTGTAAAGCGCCAAATCACCCCCTGAACGGTATCTCCGCGCTGCAGGAGTGCTATAGAGGGACAGGAAGAGGAGTTCAAAAGAGCTCAGTTTTCAAGAGCTTGCGGAATCGGAGATAGTCAGTACATTTCCCAAGGTGGATAGGAAGGAGATTCCAATGAGAGGGAGACAGATGGTAGAAAGCTTTCCCGCCTATGCGGGATTTCTTAACAAGGGGCACCGAGAGAAGTGATTTGGAGCCTGACGGAAGAGTTCTAGAAAGCTGATATCGGATGACTCTGTCGGCTAAATAGCTAGGGCTATTGCCATATATTGCCTTGTGTACTATGCAGCAGAGCTAGAATCGGATCCGCAGGAGAGTTGGCAACTAAACAGGCCGCAGTGTTTTAGACCACCTGAAGTCTGTTAAGAGAGGGTTCATTGGCTGAGATCAGGAGGGTGTTACAATAGTCAAAGTGACTTATCACCAAAGCCTGTAGGAGAGTTTTGCGGACTGTCATGGGGAGAAAAGGGAAAACCCTTAAGAGACCTAATGCGCGGAAGCAGGAACCCACGGTGGTCGTAACTTACTCCTTCATCATTAGTTTGTGGTCCAGGTATTCTCCTAAGTTTTTACCACTGTTTTCAGGACCGGGGCAGCAACCAGGTCAGTGGGCCACCAATCTGGGGACCAGAGTAGGGGAGCCTCTCCAAATAGTATAATCTCTGTTTTGCTGGCATTAAGCTGTAAGAAATTATTCCTCATCCAAGCTGATATGGCTATCATGCCTTTCGGAGAAGGTTGACTGGTTATTGGGAGAGTTTTTATCAAACGCCATTAGGAGCTGGGTATCGTCAGCATATGAAATTGGGATGAAGCCCAGTTCCCTTAGTAAATATGCTAAGGGAGCCACATAAATATTAAATAGAGTGGGACTAAGGCAGGATCCCTGAGGCACACCTTTCGTCAGCTCAGATGTTTGGGAGCGGAAGGTACCAAGGTTGATGGGTGCGGTGAGTTAGGACACTTGACAGCCACTGGAAGGCAAGGCCGTGGACTCCCTCATTTCTTAATCTGTTTAGAAGGATGGAGTGAGATATCGTGTCAAATGCAGCTGACAGATCCAGCAGCACTAGTAAGGCTGCTTGTCGATTGTCCAGTGAGTGCCTGAGATTGTCTGTGACTGCAACCACTGCAGACTTCGTACTAAACTTGGGTCGGAACCCGGACTGAGAGGGGAGAAAAAGCAAACTGTTGCTTCAGTGTATTCCGAAAGGTGCTTGTTGATGCGTTTTTCCAGAAGTTTGCACAAATAAGGTAACAAGGAGATAGGAGCTGGGTATCGTCAGCATATGAAATTGGGATGAAGCCCAGTTCCCTTAGTAAATTCGCTATGGGAGCCACATACATATTAAATAGAGTGGGACTAAGGCAGGATCCCTGAGGCACACCTTTCGTCAGCTCAGATGTTTGGGAGCGGAAGGTACCAAGGTTGATGGAATGGGTGCGGTGAGTTAGGAAGCTTGACAGCCACTGGAAGGCAAGGCCGTGGACTCCCACATTTCTTAATCTATTTAGAAGGATGGAGTGAGATATCATGTCAAATGCAGCTGACAGATCCAGCTGCACTAGTAAGGCTGCTTGTCGATTGTCCAGTGAGTGCCTGAGATTGTCTGTGACTGCAACCAGTGCAGACTCCGTATTAAACTTGGGTCGGAACCCGGACTGAGAGGGGTCAAGCCAACCTGTTGCTTCAGTGTATTCTGAAAGGTGCTTATTAATGTGTTTTTCCAGAAGTTTGCACAAATAAGGTAACAAGGAGATAGGACGATTGTTGGACAGATCATCTTGAGGGGCATTAGGTTTCTTCCGAATGGGAATTACCTGGGCAGCCTTCCATTCGGATGGAAGGTGGCCCTTGCTCATGGAAGAATTAAGAATAGAGCAAACAGTGGGTGCCAACTGTTTATGAAGTTGTGAAGATACCTTAGCAGGTACTATATCCTGAGGGGAAACTGATTTAACTGTTTTCATAAGAGATTCCACAGTATCAATTGAGAGTGAGGGAAAGCAATCCAGGGAATGAGTAGGGAAAGAGCGTGCGTGATTGAGGATAGAGAGGCCGTTTAAAGGGTCCCTATCTTTAGTAATTTTGTCATATATGCTCTTAATTTTCTGGTTAAATGGTTATCTAACTTATCACAGAGTTCTTGTGAAGGAGTTAACTCATTGTTGCAAGCCTTGGGATTGTAATAGAGTTGAGGATGTGGTAGAGTTCCTTAGAGAATGTTCCTGATCGATTAAGTTGTGCCTCAATATGAATTTTGCGTGCTTTATTTAGGTTCTTATGATATAGGGCAAGAGAACTTTTGTAAATTTCTTTTTATCATTTGTGTCATGGGAGAGAAGCCAACATCTTTCCAATTTTTTGCATTGACTTTTTTCCTTCCGTAGATCAGAGGAGAACCATGCTGCCTGCGTACGTCCAGTCTTAATAGGAGAGAATTTTACAGGGGCCAGTTGATCTCGGGTGGAACCTTCTATATTTTTGTAGCTGGCTAAGCAATCTTCGACATTATCTAAGGCCAAATTGGCATTGATTGGGAAAATGTTCGCAAAGCGGTCAGGCGTAATTTTATGCCATTTTCTTGGCAAACTATGGGAGGCTTTAGCAAAAGCGGGAGAAGCCCCTACTTCTTTTATTTGAAATCAAAGTAAAGAGTGGTCTGACCATGTGAGTGGGAAAGGAGCCTCACAGCAGATATTGGGAGAGGTGGTCATGACAAGATCTAGAGTGTGTCCTGCCAGATGTGTGGGGCCTGTATTGATCTTCTCCAGTCCCAAGGTGGCTAGGTCCGCCAAAATTGTTGAGGCATTCACATCAGAGGGGATTTTGCTATGTACATTAAAATCTCCCAGTAATATGAAATGTTTAGTGGAGATAATGTGGGGAGCAATTAATTCTATGAGTTGTAGTGAAAAATCCTGAAGGGGGCCTGACGGCCAATAAACTAGTGCATCTTTCCAGCAAAAGTGAGGTTGGGAGTCAATTCTGAACACAAGAATTTCTAGTTTGTTGCCACTACGTTGTTCTAATGTAGTGATCTTGATGGAGTCCTTATGGACTATGGCTATGCCATTGCGTTGCCTTATTGCATTTAATAAATGTTAACTTTGGTTTGGTAACAGGTACCCACTTCATATTTGGTGTCTTAGAAATTGTAATTAAACATCCTCTTGACTGGTAAAGTCAGATTTTAAGGTACAGTTTTCAAAATGGCACTTTTAGAAAGTTGGCATTTCCCTGCCTTATTTGGTGCCTACAGCCTGTTCCTGGTTCAAATGTCTGGGTGTAGTTGACAATTGGACTTTTTTTATTCTTTCCTGACCACCCCACAATAGAGGGATTAGGTGTGCCAAGATGGGCTATCAAATGGCAGGATGGGAGCGGCGCTTGGCACAGCCCCAATTGTAACTGAATAGGCTGTGCCCTACCTTCACACAAAGGACGTCTCACCACTTCATTCTTCATGCAGCCAGCTTGGAACCAGTGCAAGGGATACAGGAAACATCTAGGACTTCAAAGGAAACCTCCCGAAACTCCTCGCCCCTCAAAGAAGGCACCAAGTATATATAGTGGACCCTCAGATACAACTCTTCAGTGCACTCCTGGACCTGCAGATACTACAGAGAAAAGACTGCTGTGCTGGTGTGCTGCCAGAAGGATTGCCATTCTGTTACTCACTTGCTTTTCTGCCTGCTGCCCTCCTTGCTGAGAAGGAAGACATGATTTGCACCCTTTATCCAAGGCTGAAGGTATTCCAAGGGTCAGCCAGCTGACCTCATGTATTGAGCTACAGAGATACAAGCTACAGAGGCTTCTTGCAACTGCTCAGATGACCTGCTGACTGGACCTGCTGCCTGGAGCTGCCTTAGCCCTGGTGGCCTTTGCAGGTGTAAATTCCTGACCTCGAAGTGGTGCTCCTCTGGCCCTGGATCCTTAGTGTGGCCTCAGGTGAGCTCTTCTGAAGTTTTGAACTCTTTGCACATGCGGACGGGCCAATCCGTGGCAAGATCTTGCTGTCTGCACAACAAGCTATTCATTTCGCTACAACTTCAACAGCTCACGGTGACCGCCAGCAGGGAGCTAGAGCCCGACCGTCCATGATGCCTGACAGCACATTAGCACAACAGCAATGACCATGTATGACACCCGGCCTGCTGTTCACATAGATCGACGAAAATCCGCAATGCTCTCCCTGCTCCTCTTGGCCCCCTCCACCACAAACGGAACTCTTTGCACAGAACTTTTGAAGGTAACTCTTTCAGTTGGAATAACCTGGTCCCTATATCCTGCCCTCTCTCTATTCCGGCTGACTTGAACTTGTGACATTTTTAACCAGTCTCGCACAACCAGATAACAGCGAGTAGCACTTTGTGCTTTTAGGTGCTTTACTTACCTGAAATATTTAAAATGGCATATCTCTGGTTTTACTGATTGGATTCTTATCGTTCTGGTGTCAACCCATTTATTAAATTTTACTCTACTTTTCTAAATTGGTGTCCGATTTCTTTTCTTGTGTTGTGTTTTCACTTTATTACTGTTTGAAGTGCTGTGTAAATACATTACTCATTGCCTCTGCGTTAAACCTGACTGCTCTGTGCCAGGTTACCAGAGGGGGTTGAGCACAGGTTGGTTTGGGGTTTGCTGTGACTTCACCCTGACAAGGATTGTGGTTTCTGATTGATTGGGGTTTCACTCCCCTCAACCAGTGACTCAATTTCCAAACCCAGTCTTTCTCAAAACAGTGGTATTCTGTTGTCCGGGGTGAGGTTGGACATAAACCCTTCTTTCCTTATCCTCCACCACCAGCTGGGGCTCTGTTGGTCAACCTGGAAATCTTTTTTCCTGGACTTTGCCACCAGGTCTCTTCTGTTGTCAGGAAGTCTCAATTGGGTCCTTTCTTCTTTTCTTCTTGTATCTCTTCTTGAGGTACTCAATCCCAACTCCATGTCAACACAGGCCTTTCTTAGGAGTCTAATGAGCCTGGGTACATAATAGCTAGTGGTATCCTGGTATGTGTTTTCTTTCTTGGAAAGCAAGCAGTTCATTTTTTTTTCTTTGACTCTTCCAAGGCATATGCCTGCTATACTGAACAAATAGTCTGACCAGTCCCTTTGTTAATGACAATGACTATAATTTATATTGTGCCACTGATGGTTAAGGTAGATTTCTTGTTGTTTTAACCTTCTATCTGTTTTTTGTTGCCAAATGAGCATATCTCTCCATGCCAGGCTACCAACAAGAAGATGCTACACTGTTGACTGATGCAATAACCAAGTTAATTGTCTCAGTCTAGTCTTCTTAATTCCATTTTTATACCTGGGTGAAATTTTAATTTGGCTGGAGTAACCGGAGTCATTTCGGTAATTTCACATTACTCTTTTGATGCACCCTTTTGCCAAATTATGAGTAATTTGGCACAAAAATCCTACCACAGGGGCACGGGAACAACATACCTCACGAGTGCAAGTGGCTGCTGGCTGCTACTGTTTGTGGTTTGTGTTCTGTTGCATTTAGCGCTATTTGCTTAAAGTGAAAAAGTATTCTCTGAGCCATTTTGGACACAAGGGTGCATTTTAATCTACAAGAATAGTGCTAAATGATGGGTTATACTTCTCGCATAATTCTGCATAATTTCACAAAACTTTGCAGTAATATCAAGTAATTAATCTAGAGCAAATTGTGCAAGTTATGCCAATCCCTACTTTTTAGTACATGTGGATCAGGAGTGTAGGCCTGTTCTTAAAGGGAGCCAAGGACCAAGCATACAGATTTGCTATAGGTCCGGGGTTCTGCGTTTTCTTTGCTGTGTTGATTGTGTGTTCATGATAGTTGGAGCATTAATACAATGAACAAAGTGAAGTCCTGGTACCATGGATTATGTTGCAGCAATAAATCTTTTGAAAGGATGAGCAGGACAAATTTACAATGTACATCAGTGATCCATTGCCACTGTGAAAGAAATTGCAAATTACATCCTACAAGACACACTATCCAAGGACTAAATTAATTCCAGAACATAAATTAAGGATACAGTCAGCAAAGATCACTAAGCAGAGCATGGATATTGGTCTACAGCATGAGATTTATGTGAACGTTTACTTTCAGGGTTCAGGTTCATCCTCTGGCGTATGGGTGAAATTTATTTTTCTTATACCTCTAGATTCTGGCGTAGTCAGGCATATTGACTGTTCAGAACATGTGGGAGCAGGAACATGCGTCAGCCAGGTAAAATGTTAATATTCAACCCTGTGTTGGATTGAGCAAGAGTTTATCCCATGTCCTAGGTACATGACAGAACTAAAGACGGGACGTGCACTCCCACATCCGTTGGGAGCTTTGAGGGGGAAGTCTGGCACTAAAAGAAGAGTCAATAAGCCCAAACCTCTCTAGCATCATTGGGTGGTCTAGCACTGGTAACAGAGGCTGCAACCTTTGTTTGGGGTAGCAGAGTAGTGTTTCTTACTGCAATTGCTTTTCTTGGCATGCTATGTTTCATGCCAATTCAACTGGGAAACCTGAGTCTAGCTTTTATACTCTAACATCTTTTTAACATACCTGATTTTGTTGGTTCCCACAAAGCACAGTACAACCTGTTTGTTTCTTGGTGGCAGACTGTTAGGGACTTCCACCAGCAGTGGGCAGTTTCCTGCCTTCACTACTGGATCTCAAATTGGTCAAGCTCTACTTCTTTCCTTCGGTCAAGGTGTGGTCTGAATCCTTCAATGCTTCCTGCAGTGGTGAGCTTGAAGTCCCTCCTATGGGATATTGTGGCAATGCAGTGTAAGCCTGTCTTTCAATCACTCCTATTTAATTGGAGTATTTTTGAATCATCAAGGATCATTTGAGGGATTTTCCATCTCTTTCAGATAGATAATGGGCAGTCTTCAGAAAAGCACAGTCTCTCTCAGGTTTCTCCCCATTGTCAGGGCCTGCATACTTGTTTTCGCTCAAAACCTCTGTCCTGTTACTGTACATGAACTGTGTTAATCCTCTTTTGACTTCACTTCTGTAGTCTGTAGCATTCTTGTATGGTAGAAATGTCCTCCAGAGTTCCACCCTGCTACTCTCAGCCTATCCAGGCACTCTCATGAGGCGCTGTTCTGCATTCGTGTGATAGGTGCTAAGAATCTTCAGTTCTGGGGACTTGGTTGGGGGCTGTTGTAAGTGAATCCCATCATGTAGTATCATCTTTGAGCCACCTTAGGGCATGGGTACCCACCCTTTTCCATTTGCCTTTTCCATTTCCCTCATTGCCTTTCTCCCGTTAAATCTGTCCTCTGTAGCTGGTGTACGATACATAGAAGTGTTGAAGTGTTCCTTCAGCCTATCTCAGAGATGCAGTTTGTAGCATTCTAGATGACATTCTTTTATTCTACTTTGTGCTTTCATTCAGATGTCTCATTGCAGTGATCCATCACTGTTAACCATGGAACATTTTGTGGGGATTACTTAAAACCTCTGTTCATGTAGGTATCAATCCTTGGGTTTCCTTTCAGGATAGGTAATCAGATACTCATCCTCTGTCTGATGCTGTCTCACTTCCATTTAGTCCTTCCTTTCCCTTTTTGAGACATAAGGTGGGAGCAATTTGGGCTTTCTGTAAGCTTAAGGGTCCTCTTTAGATGCAGCTTTGATTCCGACACTCTTGAGTGCTTCAAGTTGTCCTGTCATTTGGTCTAAACTGTCCGGTCACTGGGCGCTGGTTTTGTTTTCCAGCTTCATGGTTTTGGTTTGAAGTGGAGTTCTGTTTGGTTTCTATCTCCATCTGGTGAATGACACAGCTTCCTGCTGTCTGGTTGTCGTTTTGTGTTATAGGTTTTTCTCTATACAGAGATTCTTATGATAATTTTAGTTCTTAGTACTAAGGATGCATTATCTGCACAGACAGATTGATGGGGAAGAACCTACTTAGGTATAGCCAGGGCCACTGGAAATAGGCAACCTTTTATGAATGATTATAGATTGCATATTTGTCACATAATCCATCGTTTGCTGTATAATCTGCTGATTTTAACAACAACAAATAGTTTCTAGCTCATACAGGTCAAAAGCAGTGCTTAATTTGAGCCGGAGGTTGCTGGTGGGGGGTACCGACAGTTAATTTTGGGGACCTGGACTTATTTTTCCAATATCAGATGTTTACCAAGTGCACGAGAGGTGAAAACACACAGATCAAAAAAACGGAGGAAGGAAAAGATGGCAAAACAGTTGCACACAGAAAGCAGGAACCAGCAAGTGTGAGCGATTAAATACTACTGGCCAGTGGTGGCTGCTCCATGAGGACTAATGAGCATGACCCTGCCACTGCATCATGTGCAGCAAAAGTAAAAAATAAAATTGCAACAAACATAGTTTATTACCTATATTATTTTTTTCTCTGGCAGCCCAAGCTGCAAGGGTGGGACAGGGCCATTGCTGCAGATTGGCAGCTAAGAGGAGTGGTGACAGCAGTTTAAAATGTGCATGTCACTTTGACCGTCTGTCTTGCTATGGCCAGCCTCACTTCAAACCTCTCCAACCCAAGCTGTGTAAGACAGCTGGATGGAGAGAAGGCACAGGCACCAGCACACTCCAACCAATCCTGGTGCTTCTCTCATGCTGATTATCCGCATTAGAGTAGCGTCTGGATTATTTAGAGGGTTTCCTCCAGTGCTTCAGACAACTGGAGAAGAACACCAGGAACGGAGGACGTGCAGGCAGTATTTAAGTAAATATTTCATTTTTATTTCATTTTTTAAACAGTATAAAT
Organism: Triturus cristatus; assembly: GCF_964204655.1. NCBI lineage: Eukaryota > Metazoa > Chordata > Amphibia > Caudata > Salamandridae > Triturus > Triturus cristatus. Next base: position 501,597,463 of record NC_140592.1, on the reverse strand, counting down.
GGTAACTAAGTTGCTAACATAAAATACATGAATTTAAAGTACACTTTAAAGTTTATCGTGAAAATGTAAATGTGATTCATGACAAACGATTTAGAGCCTCATTACGATGTCGGTGAGACCAACACCAACCTGCCACTGGTGTCGGTCCCACTGACATCCATGTCTGCGGTTAGACCGCTGCATTACGATGCAGTCAGTTGGACTGCATTGCTTGAGGGACCGATGGACAGCTTCTTTAAGAGCCCATCGGAAAGCCAGTCACATTCCCCAGTATGGAGGTGGTGCCTTCTCAGGCACTGCCGTGGGGATTATGATTAGGGCTCCCGGTTTTATGGTATTTATTTTTTTGCCATTTCCGTCTGTATTTCTCCATATTTATTTTTTGGCCATTTTTTCTGTATTTATCCACAATTATTTTTGCCACAAGCAAAAGACGACACTACAGCTAGTATTTTTCCACATTTATTTAAATGACCAATGCCAGTGTCCACCTGAACTCATCTAGAGCAGGTAGCAAGAGCGCTTTCAGTGAACACGACCTAAAACCCTCAGTGTTACCGAAGCTTGTCTAGAGTAGACAACAGAGAGCACATTCAGTGTCCAATACACGCCACTGTGCACTTGAGCTCATAGGAACAATGATGTTACCTAAGCTCTTCGGGTGAAGGCAGCAGCAAGTACATTTATTGACCAATGTCCACCACCTCCAGTGTCCATCTGAGGATATCTAGAGTGTTTTCAGTGACCAAGGCACAACAATGTTAGTACTTTCCTAAGCTTTTCTACAGCAGGAAACAGGGAGCACATTTAATGACCAATACCAGTGTCCACCTGAACTCACTTAGAGCAGGAAGTAAGAGCACTTTCAGTGAACAAGACCTAAAACCCTCAGTGTCTACTGAAGCTTGTCTAGACTAGACCATAGAGAGCACATTCAGTATCCAATGCCCACCACTGCCCACCTGAGCTTATATAGAGCAATCTCAGTGACCAAGTAACAATGCTGTTAATGACTACACAAGCTCTTTGGGAGCAGGCAACAGCAAGTACAGTCACTGGCCAAAGGCCACCACTACCAGTGTCTACCTCAGCTCATCTGGAGCACTTTCAGTGACCACGGCAGAATGCTGTCAGTGACTGCCTAAACTCGCCTACAGCAGGCCGCAGAGAGAACTTTCAGTGAGTACAACCCCAGCCAAAAGGTGTGCTTCCCACCAATCCAGGCAGTAGCGAGCACATTCACTGAGTACACCCCCCAGCAGAAAGGTGTGCTTCCCATCCCTTCCCAGACAGCAAAAGGCACATTCAGTGACTACAACTCCTCAACAGACAGATGTGCTTCCCATCAGCCGGAGACAGCAGAGAACACATACAGTGAGTACAACTCCTTAGCAGCCATAGATGCTACTCACTCACCCACATGCAGCAGAGAGTGCATTCAGTGAGTGCACGTAACCAGCAGAGGGGTGTGCTTCCCACCAACCCAGGCAGCAGAAGGCACATTCAGTGACTACAACTCGCTAACAAACAGATGTGCTTCCCACCATCCGGAGACAGCAGAGAACACATACAGTGAGTACAACTCCCATGCAGTCAAAGATGCTACACACTCACACGCATGCAGCAGTAAGGGCATTCGGCCTGAAGCTTGGAGGCCCCCCCACCCCGCGGGAGCTATGGGTGCCTGTGTTACGCCCTGATTTTTTTGTATGAATCAATAAATAGTACGTTGGGAAATGGTCCTTTTGTAACGCGCTCTGACACCTTCGGGTAAAGTTCACACTGTTTAAAATTGCATTACATAAATAAATAGAAGCCGGGAACCCGGGAAGGGCATGCAGCAGGCATCCTCTGAAGCCATGTGGGTGCACAAGTGCAAAATTATCCTTCAACCACAGAGATTGGTTGGAGAATGGGGTGGTACGGCTGATTCAATTGGTGTGTGGCAGCCCGGGCACACACACAGCCGCACCTGAGTATTTCACAGGTCTTTAAAAGACCATTTGCTTGTTAAACACCCATCTCAAAGTGAAAAGAACACCACAAGACCGCCCACCCACATGAGGAAGGAGGACAGAGGATCCGATTTCGGACTCTGGTGTTGCCAGTTCAAAGAGAGAGGGGAGAGGAGCTAAAGGCTGCAGCGGGACAGACTTTGTCAGGAGCAGCTTTCTCGGGGGCTTTTATCTCTCTTCAGTTTGTAGGGACACTGTGAAGCCGCCATTTATCTGTCCCCTGAGGGCACATACAGAGGGGAAATACACGTACCTTTGTGATTGCACGTGGCATAAATTGCTAGTATTTTGCCGTTTTTACATATAAATAGAGACAAAGGAAATATAGATTTCCGTCTGTATTTATATGTAAAAATCCGTTTAAACGGAAAACCGGGAGCCCTAATTATGATCCATCTTTCCACCAGCCGTTTCATGCCGGTTCTTATGACTTTAAAAAGCTGGCAGAAGGCTTTTTTGGGGCCCCTGTCACCTGTGGTCCTCCACATTGGGGCCTGGGGGCACCTATGGTGCCACCCTAATCATCCCTGAATCGTGCAGGTATGTTTAAAAACATAGTAATCACACAAGGGGGCTAGAGGAGATTTAAGGACCTGCGTGGGTCAACTCTCCACTAATTATTCATATCACAAAAAAGGCCACGGGTCTGGAGTCAAAGGGAGGTCATATAATTGACTGGGTGTACTCTACCACACAAAAGGGGGGTTTCCCTTTTCAGGACGGTTCCCCTCACACACCAGAGGTGTCATACTTCATCATAGGGGTGCCTCCTCGCATGAGAGACCTAGTCTCCATGGGGTTTACATCCCCCTCGCTGCGAGGGAGGAGCTCAGGGATGTTTTTATTGAGTAAGGGCGGGTGTACTAAAACTCTATGTGAGCCTGGTGTGTTAAAAAAAGGTGCAGTGCTGTGATGTGAATGTTTAAAACTGGCTACAGGGTTAGCTATGCTGCAACTTTATTCAGCTACCTGGTGCTAGGATTAAAAACAGTGAATAGCTGGTAAAGCAGGTGCCGTCATTAGAACCATCTGTGTAAATACTAGGCCAACATGTTTCGGCCAATGGACCTAAAGTAGTGTCACGGCCTTCTTCAGGGTCAATAGCTCAGCTACTGCAATTAATAAGTGCAATGAACGTGAAAAAACATGAGAAAACACGTGCAAAAAATAATGGTGTAATACTGAACCAGTGGATTGGCTGTTCAGTATGTTCAACGCACAACCACTGTAGGTTGTAAAGTTCACCACATCTGTCCCGGCATACTAGCCATATGGTACGTGCACCAAAACCACAGATTGTGGAGTCCACGGACCAAGTAGCACACATCCGGGGAACATATTTAAAAACATGCCATTTGGCAATGGGGCTTGTGCTGCAGCCCTTTTCAGGGCTGCAGCACAAGCCTCCATGCAATGAGGCATGTTTCCAACGGCCTTCATGGCAGTCAGATCCTAATTTGGCGGTCAGGACCACCGTATACCTGTCGGCCTTTACCGCAACGATGCCGGTCAGACGCTCGTCCGACCGACATCGTAATCGGGCTCTTGGTGACTTATAATAACATGTGCACTGAGCATTTAATTTAATTTTGCTCAAGTTGGCAGTGGCACCTCTTTGACCCACTGATAGGTACTGAGAGAAACTTGCACTGCCTTCAGCCTCAACTCCTGAGATCTCAGTTGCGGCTTGTTATAGCCACGATTGAGAGTTTTGGCACTGACCCTTGAGTCATTGCTGGTGTCTCTAGGTACCAGTTTGCTCACCCCACCACTTACTATTGTTGCAAGCCCTCACTGCTATTGGCCTTGGTATTCGGCACACCAACATTTAATTGCACTGGCCACCACTTTGGATTAGAACTTCAGCCACTGGCACTCTTTCCTTCACAAAATAACCACTGGGACTCAAAAGATACTAAAAACTTGGTAACCAGTGTCGCCATACAGTAGAAGGCCATTCACAAAGGTCAACTGATCATGTTTCTGTTACTTATTGTTGTGCATGGTTGTCAAACTGGTACTAATGAGGTGAAACTTTTGCCTAGTTTGCTTTAATGTGTAAAAATAACAAAATAATGAAATAATACAGTCACAAAATGTGACGCATATTTGTGTTTTCTTTCCAAATAATTTAGTCTACCTTCCCAAATAATTTGGTTCTCTCCTGCCGCATAATTCCAGTGGCTTTGGGTATAACTCAGTAAATCTAGGACTGGGACATGGGCCATGATTGTTTTCAGCTGATCTTCAATACTCTAAGGGCCTCATTATGAGTTTGGTGGTGTGGGAGCTGGCCGCCCCACTCCCACACCACCAAACTTCACCGTCAGCCGGCCGCCAGATTACAAGTTACCTTGTGGTCTCCCGGGCGGTCCTTTGGCTTTCCTACAGTGGTGTATGTTGAAAAGGCACCGCAATGGGAGCGCCAAAGCCCGTTTCTGTACGGCATGCACTGTGCAGTCCATGGACGCAAGAAACGGGGTGCATGCAGACAGGGGGGCACACCATGTGCCCCCCTGCATGCTTGCTATGGCCCTGAGGCAACAGGGAGCCCTGTTGGCCCCCTTTGTTTCCTCACCGCCACAGTTTTTATGGCAGCCTCACCGCCATGAGAATTGAGGCAGTGAGGAAACCCCAAATATGCTTGGTGGTGCTGCAGCAGCACCACCAAGCATATTTGAGTCTCTGACTGCTATACCACCGCCAGGCAGTTGTGGAATTCCTATGATGGTCCGACACCCCTAGTTGCCGGTGCGGTGACCCCCAATTGCGAGTTTGGCGGTCCAAAGGACCACCAAACTTGCAATTAGGCCCTAAATCCTACTCTCCCTCAAACACCCTTCTTTCGGCCCTTTCTCAGTAGTTGCTCTTCATTCCACAGTTTAGGTTTGGCTTGAGCAGTAAATAGGAGGAGTCCAAAGTGCATGGCACTTTTACAAGAATCATAGTGAGAATTTGTTTTTGCTTAAAGTCAGGATTCTGTGGTACTGCATGTGAGTGCCTGTCTCAAAAATGCAGACATGCCTCAATGAACAAAGGACCATTCAGGCAGCATGACAGGCGAGAGATTCAGGGCAACAGGATGTAGAAGGGGTTTTGAATATTGGCTCCTCTTTTCAGCCGATCCGCCAGTCAGATCTCACCAAGGAATAGGAACTGTCAGTCTATAAAGTTGCCGGTTACACCTAGATTTGAAGCCGAGAATGTCCTATGCTTATAAAACTGAACACGCTGCTGTTGTTTTGACTTGTGATGAAAGGCCTGCATCCAGATGCTGTGTTCCCCGACCCTGGCACACCAGCTTGACAGATTCTCAGTTATACAGCCTGTAAGTCATCAGTAGTCGTGCCGCTGAAGGTCTTGTTCCTGCTGCTTATTTTATGTGCCAGCCAAACGACAGCCGCTGCCAAGTCCTTCACATGAGCATTATTATTCTGTTTGCTGCTCACAGAAGACAGCATGGATGTCATATAGAGATAACAATTGCTATGCTTGGATTGCCCTTTGGTGCTTTTTCTTCTGCCCTTGCTACCCCTGGTCACAGCAGTCAAGAATAGACACAAGAACAGAAAGTATTGAGAGCTCGAAAAAGCCTGTTCCAATATTTTTTGTTTTTTACTATGGGCCACATGTATCAAGCATTTTTGTGTTTGCAAACAAGACAATTCTCAGAATCGGTCCATTTGAGAACGCAAAAAATGCTTCTCACCTGTATCAAACCCTATTTTGTGATTTGGTAACCTGTTACCGAATCTCAAAATGGGTTTCGATTCTCTATTTGGAAGGGGCGTGATTAGGGCGTCCAGTCCAAATAGTGAATCCTAATGGTATGTATGAATGTTTTGTGACTGTTAATGCGTTGCAAAGCATTTGCATTTTACCGCCTTGTTCAAGTAGGTGGTAACCCATTGGCAAATGGGAAGGGGTCCCCAAGGAACACCTTAACCCTTTGGGATTACAGCAAAAACGTTTTTTCAGAGCAGGCAGTGGTCTCAGGGACCACTGCCTGCTCTTAGAAAATGAAGAGAGAACTTTTCATTTTCCATTTTGAATGCAACCCATTTTGCTTTAAGGAAAATGGGCTGCATTAAAATAAATATTAGCATTATTTAAATGCAATTATGGATGTGGTGGTCTGCTGACCCCAGCAGGCCACCATCCCCGTGATTTTAGCGATTCCTAGGGGGTTGCAAATTGCGACCTAGATCATTAATATTCATGAGGTAGGTCATTTGCGACCCCCACCTAGGAATCATAGAAAGTGTTCAACACACTTTCATACATGCCGTTTTGCAATTTTCCTAATTGAGAATCACAAGGATTCGCAATTAGGGAAGGTTCCTACATACATCTGGGCACACAGGACTACTTAGATGCATGCTGGACTGACGCGCATCGCTTGATGGTTCCGCTCGTGCTGCTATATGTCTGTTGCGCTTTTCTGCTTACTTTGCACATGTTTTTAATGGCCCACATACTCGCACTTTAAAATCGAATTAGAATCATTTTATGAATTTTAGAATCTCACTGACTGCTGTTTATTATACTGGGGACACTCCTGTTGGGGCACACGATTATTTCACTTCCTGCTCTCCCGTGGTGCCGTCGAGAGCCGCCATCTTTTGCTCAGTGGCGGTCTAGCTCTCGGACACACAGGACTACTTAGATGCACGCTGGACGGACGCGCAGTGGACGCGCACAGTGGACGCGTGCCTAAGGCAAGCCCATCTGCGCCTGTCAGCGTCCCGAAAGCGTCCAGTGCCAGGCATGCTGTCCGCAGACCTTTGCCATTGGGGGTTCAAAAGGGGTATAGTCGTGGGGATTTGTTATCATTCAGACCTGGTAAATGTATAGCAATTTCCAGCTGGGATCTCGGCTGTCCCCAGGAATTAGTTTGTCCTGAGTGCCATTTCCACTTGGGCTCAGGCTCGGAAGGGTTGGAGCTCGTGCATGTGCCCCCGCCTAAAACTAAAGTCCGCCCTACTATTAGAGCCAGGCTGATCAACAGTCGGTCGCTGGTGAGACACTACCAGGATATTTTCGATCTTATCCTGGATCAACATCTTGACCTCCTGTTCATTACTGAGACCTGGCTTTCAATGACATAGTTTTAGGTGTTGTTTAAAATATCAAGTTAATTGAAATCGATGTAGTTTATTGCATTGGTTATATTATAGATTTTTATTTGTAAATAATGTGTTTTATATTGCATTTGTTTATCATATATGTGGTTAATATTTATTTTAATGTTTCATAATTTTTTAATATGTTTCATTTATAAATATGTTTTTGTAATTTTAAATGATTTTATGTTGTTTTTGATGTTGAAATATATTTTTAGTAGCTGGATGTTGGGTTTAAAGGGGATAAGGGTGCGTAGATTAAAAACAAAATGTTTTTCAATGGCTTTCGGCGGCTCAACTGAAATGCAATGAGGCAAAAACTGAAATCCTCCTCTATGGTAATTTTCCCCCTTGTTTCAGGGAAACACTCTGGCCATCTGACTTTCCCTTGCCCTCACGCTCAGGCCTCCCAGGTAAAAACCTGGGGGTCTGGTTTGATGAGCAGCTGTCCTTTTCAACCCAGATTAAAAAACTGGTGGGGAGCTGTTTTGGGATACTAAAGTCTCTCAAGAAATTTCTTCCACTACTGCCAAGAACAGCAAAGAAAACAGTGTTTCGGGCTTTGATCCTCTCCCGGGTCGATTATGCCAATGGGCTGTATCTGGGCCTTCCTGACTATATTTTTAAAAAGCTACAGGTGGTCCAGAACGCGCAGCCCGGTTGGTGCTGAACATTCCGGCTAGGATGAGCACTGAGCATCATCTGTGCATGTTACACTGGCTCCCGGTGAGGAAGCGTGTTGAGTTTAAGGCCTTGGTCATAGCTCATCGCGCTCTATACGCTGGAGGTCCGCCTTATCTCAGAAGACGTTTTGCTTTCTATTTGCCTACTAGGCATCTGAGATCGTCCTCTCAGCTGCTTGCGCAAATTCCTCGGGTGCGCCTCCAAAGAATGGGGGGCAGATCACTTGCTGTCAGGGCTGCAACAGCCTGGAATTCGATGCCTGTCTCTCTGCGCGCTATCAAAGAGCTAAGCCAGTTTAATAAACAGCTTAAAACTTTCTTGTTCTAATTGCCCCCTCTCTGGAGCCCTACAGGCTCGTGCCGGGACACTCCTAGAAGTAGCTGTGCGCGCTACAAATTCCAATAACATAACATAACATCTGGCCCTATATCTTTTGCGATGCGAACAGGCAGCTGCAAGGGGTACGAGTGGAACAATCAGTAAACCATGTTATAATTTTGCAGGTCAAAGGCTGTTTGATGTCACATATGTGACCTCTAATATTTTGCTGAACTCATCAGCATGTACAATTATTCTTATGTGTAATTCTGCTACCAATAGGCACTGGAGCATCCTGTTGAGGTACTTCTGCATTTCTTTCTGTCTCTGAGGATGCAAATTTGCAGCATCTTGTTTTCTAGACTCCCAAAGCCTCTACCTTTTCTGCGTGGTCACCCTGTTTTTTTTTGGCCTTTTGGTGGACAATATCTTTTTCTTGTATTTTGACACTGTCAACGGTGACACTGCTGTCTGTGCCACAGTGTGTATATATTGAATATATTGAACTTTCCAGTAAGGCCATTGTAAGTGGCCGTCTTAATTTCATCAGTGGCATGGAAGTTATATGTCATAAGTCGGTTGAATGCATAATTACACCATCCACAAAAATGACAAAACATATGGCTTCAATTAACAAAATCTGGATAGAATGCAGGTCAAAAGCACTACATCAACACATGGCGAAGGAAAAATGATTGTGACATGCCGAAACACATGTTTCAATATATCCGCTTAATCATGGCTAGTACACCCACAGGGCTGGGTGCTTACATATGAAAATGTATTAAATACCAAAGGGCAACCCAATATTTCTTTGTGGGCTTGGGGTTTTGAAGTCAGGTAGGTAAGAATGCCAGCAAAGTATTTTGTTCAAACAACAAATTACCAAATGAATGAACGGATCAATTAAGATGTCTTAGTATGACATCACAACTAAATTGAAAGTTTTACAATACTTTTTATATAGGGAAAATAGATTTCAAGATGCAGGTGTATATAGTTTTGTCTAATTTTATATTGAAACTCAAACTTTAAATTACAGGAGTTCTGAATATCAATCTCATAATACATTGACAGTGATCATTGCAGTACTTTTCCAAGTTAGTATGCTGTTTGTCAATGTATTTCAAACCCACTTTCTGGATACACAGTTAGAGCTTATCTGACACAGAAAAGCTAGGCTCTGAATTAAGTTTAACAATCACTAAAGAGAAAGTTGGGTTAGGCGTCAACATTTCTGTCTCAGTTGTTGTGCATCTGTGAGACCATCTTTAGGACTATATATCATGAAGATGATGAAGAACCCCCCTGAACGTATTTAAAAAGCAACATGACTAATGCAATCAAATGTTAAAAACATACACCAGTGGCGGAGTGAGCTAAATATGATCCATGAAACGTGAAGATAGAACACCATCACAAGCTTAATAATTCAATAACCTTGAAAAATTAAGTGTATCAAGGTAACTGTGAAAGAAGTAAAGCTTATTAATGTGATAATCTGTATAGAAAGTGAATAGTAGCAGAGACATTCACCAAATAAGATCTATTGGTATCTCCTAGATGTGTATTACCTGGAGATATGCTTACTTTAAAATCAGCCAGAGAACGATTTGGACTGGTTGTGTGCCTTATCGAAGAGTTTTGCAATGTGAAGGTCTAAAAGTCATTGAAGAATGTAAATGAATTACAGGTTCAAATAAGATGGGTTATTTCATTATTGAACAAAAGTTGCAGTACCTACACCAAAATGTTTTTCGTGGTCCCACTAAAAAGTATGTAGTGGTATTTTAGCTGGTAACTCAACATATGTAGAAATCCTGAGGAGTAATTGGACAAAATATAGAATCAAAAACATGGTGTAACATAAATATTGTGTCAATAATATCATGATAAATTAATATCATGGGTATGAATATTGTTGCCGAAAATATAGTTTTAGGTGTTGTTTAAAATATCAAATTAATTGAAATCGATGTAGTTTATTGCATTGGTTATATTATAGATTTTTATTTGTAAATAGTGTGTTTTATATTGCATTTGTTTATCATATGTGGTTAATATTTATTTTAATGTTTCATCATTTTTTAATACGTTTCATTTATAAATATGTTTGTGTAATTTTAAATGTTTTTATGTTGTTTTTGATGTTGAAATATATTTTTTGTAGCTGGATGTTGGGTTTAAAGGGGATAAGGGTGCGTAGATTAAAAACAAAATGTATTAATGTTTACTTTGTAATTTAAGTTTTTACAATGCTTTTTACAATATGTTAGAAATATTTTTTAGTAATTGTATGTTGCGCTTATAGGTGATAAGGGTGGCAATATGTAAAAAAAATAATATATATATATATCTGAGGTAACCACGATCCTTCGGAAAATCAGGTACGGACCACAAAGTATTTCAATAATCCAGTGCTTTATTGTGTATTCGGCAGCATGACGCGTTTCGACCGGGTTTCCCCGGTCTTGATCACATGACGTGCCAGGACCTATGACATCATTATATAGCGACACCTTGAGAGCAATCCCTCCCACTCGCATAATGAAGCTGAACAACATACTACAGCTGTGCCATGTGAGAATAGTTTGGACTTCATGGTAACATTGTATCATTACATGTGTAAATAAATATATGCAGTTGAATGCAAATAAATACAAATAAATACAATTAAATAGCCACCGACATAAAAAATACATGAAAAATAAATTTTGAATAAAGGGCAAGTGCCCAAACATGCGGTAGTATCAGTTACCATCAATATAACAAGACACAGAGGGACATAACTAATGTTTACCATGATGGCAGATATATATGTTGAACGACTAAAGTGCTGTTGGACTTGGACCTTTTTGCAGGGTCATCCCTGAAATATTTGCCTTCCTCCTGTAATTTTTCTGAACTGTTGTTGGCTGTTCTATGACTCTGGGCACTTTACCACTGCTGATCAGTGCTAAAGTTCATTTGCTCTCCCTATTTAAAATGTATATGTGGGTTGGATTCCATGATTGGCTTATTTGGTTGACTGTCAGACCCCAGTAAAGTGCACCAGGAGTGCCCAGGGCCTGTAAATACAAATGCTGCTGGTGGGCTTGCAGCACTGGTTGTGCCACCCACAGAAGCGGCCTAGTAAAATGTGTCTAAGGTCTGCCATTGCAGAACCTGCGTGCCCCAGAGGTTTAAGAGCCCTGGGAGGCATACGACTGGGGTCTCATCCCTGACTACTGTCAGTGGCCACTGTAGCATTTTGCTGTCTGTCTGTTGGGACACACCTGTGAGCCAGTTAAGGTTAGGTGCTGCACAGGTGGTGTCCACAGGTGAGGAGAAGGGTTCCCCAGGGATTGGCTTGGTGGGCCCTGAGAGTATGGACAGAGGGATTCCAATAGGTTCAGATTGGCGTAGAACTGGAGTCTGCCCCTGCAGTTGCGGGCCAGGTCCTTGTTCTATCGCTCCAAGCAGGGAAGACCATCACGGTGGTGATTGGTCTGCCCTGCGTTTTGGCTGGAAGGGGGTCGTGTTGGACTTGGCCCTTTTTGCAGGGTCATCCCTGAAATATTTGCCTTCCTCCTGTATTTTTTCTGAACTGTTGTTGGCTGTTCTATGACTCTGGGCACTTTACCACTGCTGATCAGTGCTAAAGTGCATATGCTCTCCCTATTTAAAATGCATATGTTGGTTGGATTCCATGATTGGCTTATTTGGTTTACTGTCAGACCCCAGTAAAGTGCACCAGGAGTGCCCAGGGCTTGTAAATACAAATGCTGCTGGTGGGCTTGCAGCACTGGTTGTGCCACCCACAGAAGCGGCCTAGTAAAATGTGTCTAAGGTCTGCCATTGCAGAACCTGCATGCAGTCTAGTACTGTCATGCTGACTGGGCAAGTGCACCCACTTCCCAGTCCCTAAACCTTCCCTTAACTTCATATTAGTCACCCCTATAGTAGGCCCAAGGGCAGGGTGCATTCTAAGCATAAGGTAGGACAAGCCCTGATGGGTGTGGCATGTCCAAATAGTGAATTACAGCCATTTTCGTTTTTCACTATTGTAAGGCTACCTGTTCTCCATAGGCCAGAATGGGCTGTTAGAATTGTTACATCCTATGATCCTAACAGACCCAGGGAACATGGTAGAAAATCGAGTTTAGTATGCCTGAACTCAGAATAATAAAATACATTGTTTAGTAAAGTTTATTTTAATATTCTGTGTTTGCAAATACCACTTTTAGAAAGTTGGTATTTGCTTGCCTAACCATTTCAGCCCGCCTCTGCTATGATGTGTATCTGCCTGTCTGGTTTGTGTGAGTGACAGGGCTGGGGAAACCCAGAGGGGCAGGGCTAGGTATCCTGGTGGTGAATAGAGAGATTGACATCCAGATGGGTGGGAGGAGTGCACCTGGACTCTGTATAGGGCTGTGCTCTGCAACCACAATGCTGGCTTCACCTCCTGTGGAGCGGCTGATGTCTCTGCCCTGCACCCTGAATAGAAAGGCAGAGTCATGTCAACAAAGTGCTCAAGAACAGGTTTGGACTGGGCAAAGGCCCCCCTACCCCAGAGGAACAAAGGAATTAGGGGTATAAGTATTGGGACCCTGCTCCCAAGAAATTAGATCCTGCTTGACAAGAAGAACCTCTGCCTGAGGAGAAGGAACTGGGAAAGCTGTAAGGAGGAGTACTGTCCCTGACCTGGGGGACTGGCCTGCAGTGGTTGCCTTGCTGCTGGAAGGAGAGTAGAAAGACTACAAAGACTTTATTTCAACTTGTGCTTAAAAGATCTCCAAGGTCTTGTGCTGAGCTTGCCCCCTGAACGAAGTCCCAGGACCAGTGGACTTCACCCCCCAGCTCCCCAGAGTCTTTTGGATGTGCCTGCTGCTGTTGTTGGGCCTTCTGAGGAACTGCGTGTCGCAAGGAGCTGGAAGCGCGACTCGAGAAGGAGAAGCGTGCCGCCGTCGGAGCTGTTGTCGGAGCATTTCGCAAAGGGTGTCGCCGCTGCAGCATCGCATCGAGCGGAAGAGTCTCGCATCATTCCGGAAGTGTCTCGCAACGCCGAAGAAGCGTGTCACCATCGCACCCATCGTAGCTGACGCATTGTACCGCATCAAGGGAAGAGTCTCGCATCGAGGAAGAAGCGTGTTGCCATCGCAGCCATCATAGTTGTCGCATTGCACCGCATCAAGAAAAGCGCCTCGCATCCACGGAGAAGCGTGCCGCCGTCGGAGCTGCTGTCGTCGCATCACGTAAAGGGGTGATGCCGCTGCAGCATCGCATCGAGCGGAAACGTCTCGCAAACTTCGGAGAAGAGTGCCCCTGCCAAGGCCGCTGTCGTCGCATCGCGTAAAGGGTTGACGCCGCTGTAGCTGACGCATCGAGTCCAGTCTTCTCGCAACATCGGAGAAGCGTAACGCATCTGGAAGATCTTCACGTCTTTATTTCTTTGCACCAAAAACTTCATCGCATCAGCATCGTTGCAACACTTTTGTTGCCCTGCGTGTCGCATCTAAGGTACATTGACTTAAAGTGTCGCATTTAAGAACTTAAGAGAACTAAGCAAACTTCTACCATCTAAAGTAACAGTATTGTATATTTTTGTCGTTTAATGGTCTTGTGGTAACTCTATATAAAGAATCCTTATTTTTAATATAAAAACCTGGGTGGTGTCCATCTGTAGTGTTGTCACTTGGTTACTGTATGTGTTCACAAATGCTTAACCTATAGCGCTCTGAGATAAGCCTAGTCTGCTCGCGCCAAGCTACCTAGAGGGTGAGCAGGGGTTATTTTAGGAGTGTAACCCCTTACCCTGATTAGAGGAAAGAGTCCCTGCTTGTCCCAAGTACCTTTCTGTGCCAACCAGAGAACCCGGATTCTAACATTGGTGGTCAGCGGTGAGGATTCTGGACTTGCATTTGTGACTCATGTACAGTAATTGGTGAACACTATTTAGTGAGTGCAGACCTTAAACACAACCAATACTTGTTGGTAGATTTCTTTTGGGACTGTCTATTTTTTAGCACTGCCAAGCTTAACCATGGTGGAGAAAGCAGCATCCATAGTCTCTGTTAATACTGAATTTGAATGGAAAGAAGAGAAACTGGAAAGCTACAAGTTATCACAGCTGAAATTCTTTTGCAAGAAATTTTATGTTTGCACTACTGGATGTAAAAACAAGGCAGAGTTCTACAAGGCGCTGAGGGCCTGGGTAGAAGCAAGGAATGCCACTGATGATGATAATGCAGAGGAGCAGCTGGATGGGCCAGTGCGTCCAAGAGGAAGGAGAACCCCTTCCCCTGCCGGTAGCAGTGTTCCTGGTAAAAGTCTATCTCCAGAGGAGTTGGCAGACAGGAAGGAAACCAGAGCTCATGAGATAGAGATGGCGAGACTATATGGACAACTGGCAATGGAGCAAAAAAGGCTGGAAATGGAAGAGAGAAAAATGGAAATGGAGCATGAGTTGATCATGAGGAATCTTGACTTAGAGCTCGAGAGGCTTGAGACCATGAGTGTCTCAGCCCAGCAACAAGAAATGTGTGTAGCTTAGAGATTGAGCTTTGCTGAGTGGGAGGAGGAATCCAGCTCAGATGGTGGCAGCAATATTGAATTTTCTAGTGCAGATAGAATAGTACACACACACCCAGAGACATGGCACCTGACTTGAAGGAGGGGGTTAACATACACCAGGAGGTTCAAGGACATGAGGTAGCTCCAGTAGTGTGCAGTGTCCCTGAGAGGGATAGGGTAACTGGTGCAGGGGGTCATGCTCCTAGTAGTGGGAGGGATACTCTACTGACTCTAGATGAGAGGAGCAGGGAGAGGGGTTCCCCCAAAATTGAAGTCCTGGTATGTGAGTGTGAAGACCACCTAGAAGAGTGTGGGTTGTGTGACAGAGACAGTCAGATACTATCTTGCCAGTCTCAGGAGAGTGATGTGGAGTATGTGTGTGAGGCACTGGATGGTGAGGTGAAGGATAGTTTGGTTAACCCTGCTAGGGTGCTGTGTGATCCAATTATGGGAGAGCATATTGTAAGTCCCTGTTTTCCAGAGCTATGCCAACACCTGTGGGAGAGTGAGTTCTCTGACCGCAGGGAGCTCACATTGGAGGAAGACCTTTTGGTGGAGTCCAAAGGGTCTGGAAAGGCATTGGGGAGTGATCCCAAGAGGAGTGGTTCAGCAATCTTCAAACCCAGTGTGGTGGAAGTGGCTCAGAGCAGCCCAACTAGGTCCTGTAGTAGTGAGAGGGGTGTAGGGCCTCACGTCCTGTCTTTAAGGGGAAGGAGTGAGAATGGGTTATGTCCCGGTAGTGCCCAACCTCAGTCTCAGAGCCTGGATGGTTCTTTAAGGGAACACCAGGTGGGGAGCCTAGTCTGTCCTGAGGGGCTGCCCGTTGTGCGGGACCCCCTAGCGTCTGGTGAACGGGGAGTGTCTTTAAGCAGGCCTCCATCAGTTCCGGTGTCTGGCAGTACCGCTCCAGTTGGGAGGGTGCAGAAGTCCAGAGTGAGGGGTGAGAGGGGGAAGGAGTCCCCAGTGGAAGAACCAGTGGGTCAGGGGCCAGCCAGAAGGGCTGCGTCACCAGTGAATGACCAGGGTGACACCACTTCTGTCCTGAGGGATCTTCGTGCACTGTCAGATGGACAGGGGTTGGGAGATCTGCGCCAGGCAGACTGTCACACGACACAGGAGTTATGTGTCACCCTCAGGGGGGGCATGCGTGCTGCCCGGGAAGTCCTGGTGCGCCAGGCGAGCGTTCAACCGCATGGGTTGGCCCCAGGGTTGGGAAGCCAGGTTCAGGTGTTGTCTGACCTGGAGGGTGGGACCACTGTAATCAGTGTCCTGACCCATGTTGCTTCTAGGGGTACCACTCCAGTTGGGAGTGTGCAGTACTCTGGAAGGGGGTGCAGAGGGAGGGAGTCCTCGCCTCTGACCCCGGTGCAGCCTGAGGGTTTAAACCCTAGGTTGGAGAGCCAGGTTCAGGTGTTGTCTGACCTGGAGGGAGGGACATCTGTAATCAATGTCCCTACCAGTCTGTCTTCTTGGTGTACCACTCCAGGTGGGAGGGTACAGCCATCTGGAAGGGGGTGCAGAGGGAGGGAGTCCTCGCCTCTGACCCTGCCTCAACTGAAGGGTTTAGACCCTAGGTTGGAGGGCCAGGTTCAGGGTGTCCCCCCTGACCTGGATGCCCAGTTGCAGGATAGAACCCCTGAACTGGTGGGCGAATTGCGCAGGACACCTGCCACAGGTGCCCTGGCAATTCTGGAAGGGGGTACCACTCCAAGTGGGAGGGTGCAGAGCTCCACGGAGGAGGACCGGGTGTGGGAGAGGCCACCCCAGTCTTTGGTCCAGCTGCCGGGTACAGGTCTGGGGCTGGTGGGCCAGTGCCAGGATGTCATACCTGACCTGACAGGAGGGAGAATGGACAAAGGTTGCCAAGCACCTGGGGCTACTGCCCCCCCGCTCCCTGGCGCCCCAGAGGTTTAAGAGCCCTGAGAGGCTTACGGCCTGGGTCTCATCCCTGACTAATGTCAGTCAGCCGCGGCCCGTGGAGGGAGTTCCGTGGGGCGGTAAGGCGGAGCGGGGGAGGGGCAGGGTGGGGGGTTCTAAAAACCGGAATATGGATAATTACAGGTAAGTAAACAAATAAATAAATAAAACGAATTTCGTAGCACGCGCTGCATCGCAAAATGCGATGCAGCGCGTGCTACGAAATTCGTTTTATTTATTTAATTGTTTACTTACCTGCAATTATCCATATTCAGGTTTTTAGAACCCCTCACTCTGCCCCTCCCCCGCCCCACCTTACCGCCCCACAGAACTCCCGCCACGGGCCGCGGCTGCTGTCAGTGGCCACTGTAGCATTTTGCTGTCTGTCTGTTGGGACACACCTGTGAGCCAGTTAAGGTTAGGTGCTGCACAGGTGGTGTCCACAGGTGAGGAGAAGGGTTCCCCAGGGATTGGCTTGGTGGGCCCTGAGAGTATGGACAGAGGGATTCCAATAGGTTCAGATTGGCGTAGAACTGGAGTCTGCCCCTGCAGTTGCAGGCCAGGTCCTTGTTCTATCGCCCCAAGCAGGGAAGACCATCATGGTGGTGATTGGTCTGCCCTGCATTTTGGCTGGAAGGGGGTCGTGTTGGACTTGGCCCTTTTTGCAGGGTCATCCCTGAAATATTTGCCTTCCTCCTATATTTTTTCTGAACTGTTGTTGGCTGAACTATGACTCTGGGCACTTTACCACTGCTGATCAGTGCTAAAGTGCATATGCTCTCCCTATTTAAAATTTATATGTTGGTTGGATTCCATGATTGGCTTATTTGGTTTACTGTCAGACCCCAGTAAAGTGCACCAGGAGTGCCCATGGGCTTGTAAATACAAATGTTGCTGGTGGGCTTGCAGCACTGGTTGTGCCACCCACAGAAGCGGCCTAGTAAAATGTGCCTAAGGTCTGCCATTGCAGAACCTGCGTGCAGTCTGGTACTGTCATGCTGACTGGGCAAGTGCACCCTCTTCCCAGTCCCTAAACCTTCCCTTAACTTCATATTAGTCACCCCTATGGTAGGCCCAAGGGCAGGGTGCATTGTAAGCATAAGGTAGGACAAGCCCTGATGGGTGTGGCATGTCCTAGTAGGGAATTACAGCCATTTTCGTTTTTCACTATTGTAAGGCTACCTGTTCTCCATAGACCAGAATGGGTTGTTAGAATTGTGACATCCTATGATCCTAACAGACCCAGGGAACATGGTAGAAAATCAAGTTTAGTATGCCTGAACTCAGAATATTAAAATACATCTTTTAGTAAAGTATCTGCCTGTCTGGTTTGTGTGAGTGACAGGGCTGGGGAAACCCAGAGGGGCAGGGCTAGGTAGCCTGGTGGTGAATAGTGAGATTGACATCCAGATGGGGGGAGGAGTGCACCTGGACTCTGAATAGGGCTGTGCTCTGCCACCACAATGCTGGTTCCACCTCCTGTGGAGCGGCTGATGTCTTTGCCTTGCACCCTGAATAGAAAGGCAGAGTCATGTCAACAAAGTGCTCAATAACTGGTTTGGACTGGGCAAAGGCCCCCCTACCCCAGAGGAACAAAGGAGTTAGGGGTATAAGTATTGGGACCCTGCTCCCAAGAAATTAGATCCTGCGTGACAAGAAGAACCTCTGCCTGAGGAGAAGGAACTGGGAAAGCTGTAAGGAGGAGTACTGTCCCTGACCTGGGGGATTGACCTGCAGTGGTTGCCTTGCTA
Organism: Triturus cristatus; assembly: GCF_964204655.1. Classification (NCBI taxonomy): domain Eukaryota; kingdom Metazoa; phylum Chordata; class Amphibia; order Caudata; family Salamandridae; genus Triturus; species Triturus cristatus. The sequence goes on along the minus strand of NC_140592.1, from coordinate 501,579,103 downwards.
CTCGAAGGAGAGGAGAAAGACTACAAAGACTTTATTTCAACTTGTGCTTAAAAGATCTCCAAGGGCTTGTGCTGAGCTTGCCCCCTGAACAAAGTCCCAGGACCAGTGGACTTCACCCCCCAGCTCCCCAGAGTCTTTTGAAAGTGCCTGCTGCTGTTGTTGGGCCTTCTGAGGAACTGCGTGTCGCAAGGAGCTGGAAGCGCGACCCGAGAAGGAGAAGCGTGCCGCCGTCGGAGCTGTTGTCGGAGCATTTCGCAAAGGGTGTCGCCGCTGCAGCATCGCATCGAGCGGAAGTGTCTCGCATCATTCCGGAAGTGTCTCGCAACGCCGAAGAAGCGTGTCGCCATCGCAGCCATCGTAGCTGACGCATTACACCGCATCAAGAGAAGAGTCTCGCATCGAGGAAGAAGCGTGTCGCCATCGCAACCATCGTAGTTGTCGCATTGCACCGCATCAAGAAAAGCGCCTTGCATCCACGTAGATTATATAAACAACAGGGGATTGATTCATTTAAGGTAAACAGAGGTTGGAATCCAAAAACTAGTAACAAAACATGATACCTCTGTCACCATAAATCAAGGGGTCGATTTCTTAACGTGGATTTTTATTTTCCACCTTGTACATGTATTCTTCATGGACTAAGTTTTATCTTTTTCATCAAGATCTGTTCAGTGCTGTACAACTTTAAATCAAATTACAAAAAACATTTAGAAACGCTTAACAATAAAGACCAAATCGACGATTGGACAATCATGTACAGGGACAATATTTACATGGAAAGACAAAGACAGTTCTAAATGATACCTTATAAATAACGAAATGTGAAGTAATCAACAAGCAAAGGGAGTCCTATACATTTCATGTAAAGTACCTGGGACCTATTCTTTTAGTCCTCACAGACTAACAGTATTTTTTGAGCGCCAATAGGAGGAAGCCTCCAGACAGTAGGGAACAGGTTTATGACACTGCACTTGGGTGTCGGGCAAATGTTTTTTAAGGGACTTGACGTCGATCTTGTTCCTTGGAGTTCTTAATACGGCTTGCCTCCTCTAGAAACCAACGCGTTTCGACCTTCTATGTGGCACTGGTTGTGGAAGGTCTTCATCAGGGTAGACACATGTTTGTGCAAAGGACTGGGTGTATCTAACGGAGAAAAATGAGATGGCCGTCTTATTATTGTGGAGACAAAGGTAAGCTTTGTATTCGCTGATTACACGTGTAATTCTGGGTTGAAACTCATGGTTATCCGTACGTACCGGTTGGGAAGTCCTATAGGAGTCCGGTGGTTGGGTCTCTTGCGACTTCAAGGATGGACGCTGTTTTGATGCAGCGAAAAAGGGGAAGGGAAGGGAGAAGGGGGGGGCCTCCAAGCAGTGTCATAAACCTGTTCCCTACTGTCTGGAGGCTTCCTCCTATTGGCACTCAAAAAATACTGTTAGTCTGTGAGGACTAAAAGAATAGGTCCCAGGTACTTTACATGAAATGTATAGGACTCCCTTTGCTTGTTGATTACTTCACATTTCGTTATTTATAAGGTATCATTTAGAACTGTCTTTGTCTTTCCATGTAAATATTGTCCCTGTACATGATTGTCCAATCGTCGATTTGGTCTTTATTGTTAAGCGTTTCTAAATGTTTTTTGTAATTTGATTTAAAGTTGTACAGCACTGAACAGATCTTGATGAAAAAGATAAAACTTAGTCCATGAAGAATACATGTACAAGGTGGAAAATAAAAATCCACGTTAAGAAATCGACCCCTTGATTTATGGTGACAGAGGTATCATGTTTTGTTACTTGCATCCACGTAGAAGCATGCCGCCATCGGAGCTGCTGTCGTCGAATCGCGTAAAGGGGTGACGCCGCTGCAGGATCGCATTGAGAGGAAGTGTCTCGCAAACGTCGGAGAAAAGTGCCGCTGCCAAGGCCGCTGTCGTCGCATCGCGTAAAGGGGTGACGCCGCTGTAGCTGACGCATCGAGTCGAGTCTTCTCGCAACATCGGAGAAGCGTAACGCATCTGGAAGATCTTCACGTCTTTATTTCTTTGCACCAAAAACTTCATCGCATCAGCATCGTTGCAACACTTTCGTTGCCCTGCGTGTCGCATCTAAGGTACATTGACTTAAAGTGTCGCATTTAAGATCTTAAGAGAACTAAGCAAGCTTCTACCATCTAAAGTAACAGTATTGTGTATTTTTGTTGTTTAATGGTCTTGTGGTAACTCTATATAAAGAATCCTTATTTTTAATATAAAAACCTGGGTGGTGTCCATCTGTAGTGTTGTCACTTGGTTACTGTATGTGTTCACAAATGCTTAACCTATAACGCTCTGAGATGAGCCTTGTCTGCTCGCGCCAAGCTACCTAGAGGGTGAGCAGGGGTTATTTTAGGAGTGTAACCTCTTACCCTGACTAGAGGAAAGGTTCCCTACTTGTCCCAAGTACCTACCTGTGCCAACCAGAGAACCCGGATTCTAACAAGTGCATATAGTGAAATTTCTGTGCAAACAAAGTGCTTGTGCTTAAAAAGGTGCTCGTGATAAAAGTAAACAAGAATCAACTATTTACTCATAGTTGATCCAATCGCTAAAGAGTAATAATATAGGTGAATGGTTGGCTGGACAGTGCCACAAACCCTGTTTGCATGATTATAAAGTACCAATGCAAAACATATAGGTGCCGATTCCGAATACGAATCCGTACGAATCATATCCGGATTTTTTACGTACGAATCGTACAAGTCCCGTACAAACTGGCAAGTACGATCCGTATGTTAAAAAATCCATACGAATCGCATTGGGGAAATTCCTCGGAAAAAGAGTCCGACAAGTCCCCGGACAGTTTTACGTACGAATCGGGAAACTGAAGTCCGAGCGCGCAAGTACGATCCGTCCCGTCCGTCCGAATGCACAACTGTATGGAAAAAACACCGTACGGAGCGAACTCCCATGGCAAGCATGGAGACGTCCAAACATATGCCCGCATACGCGTCGAATACCCACCCAGCCCCCCCCCCCAAGTACGCGCCGTACCCCCAGCCCCCCATGTATGCGCCGTACCCCCAGCTCCCCCTGTACGTGCTGTACCACTACCCCCCATATGCACGGTGCGTGCCACCACCCCCCGTATGTACGGAGCATACCCCCACCCCGTAGGTACAGAGCGTAGCCCCACCCCGTGTAGGTACGGAGCGTACCCCCACCCCGTTTAGGTACGGAGCGTACCCCCACCCCATGTAGGTACGGAGCGTACCCCCACCCCGTGTAGGTACGGAGCATACCCCCACCCCACCCCGTAGGTACGGAGCGTACCCCCACCCCTTGTATGTACGGAGCGTACCCCCACCCTGTAGGTACAGAGCGTACCCCCACCCCACTCCGCATGTACGCGCCGTACCCCCAGCCCCCCCTATGTACGCGCCATACCCTCGGTTCACGTATGTACGGCATTGACCCCCAGGCCTCTACACCCTGCCCGTGCCTGTACGCACCCTACCCCAGTCCCCTACACCAGCACCCTCACCCAGCCTTGCGCATGTACGAGTCGTACCAAGCCATAGCATTTGTGAGCACTGTACAACAACATGGCCGATGTACGCACCTCACAGACGTGAAAAACACACGTACTGAACCAGGACACTGCAAAACACCACAAGGAGAGTCAATTCGAATCGCACAACACCACAAAACACGTCCAACAAGCCCAAATACATCCAATACACTGACCTGCAAAAGCCAAAGAGGTAAACAGAGGCCCAAAACACAACCACTCCTTATAACACACCCACCCAAAGTTCAAACACAGCCACACCCACAAATGGACCAATAAAAAGGGCCCACACACACAAACCATGAGCCTTTGCAACAGACCCACTGCTGCCAGACCCCACAGACAACCCACAGCACCATACTTGAACCCTCACTACACCTGACACTTGCACACCTTCACATAACCACCTTCACAAACACCCCCTCATCACATTCACACACACACACCTTCACAACCACACACACACACTCACAACCATCCACACCCACACCCCACACCATGCCCACAGACAGGAATCCAAAGTTCACAACAGCGGAGCTGGAGATCCCAGTCAACGAAATCATCAGAGTCGAGCCACAGCTCTTTGGAACATTGGTCAGACAGACCAGCGTATCAGCAAAATCATCCATGTGGCAGAGGATCGTCGAGAAGGTGAATGCTGTTGCGCCCATCAGAAGGACCAGGCATGAATGCCAAGCCAGGTGGTACGATCTGCGGAGGACGGTCCGCCGCAAAATGACTGACGAATATAACCAGGGGAACATCACTGGAGGTGGCCCGCCCCGCAGACCGATACACTACCATCCCTGGGAGGAGAAGTTGATGCGCACGCTGCCGCTGGTGGGAGTACACGGAGTAGAAGGAGTCGCCGAGCCTGGTGAGTACACAAACAACTCACCTCACATTGGGGGAACGGCATCAACAACCCAACTCACAATAATGCATGCAACTACCCCAAAGCCATCACCGGACACAACCACACTCCAAAAACACGCACATGCCACTAGCGGCTCCATGCCCCATGCACCAAGCAAGGCCATGCCAAGTCACAGGCCACACAAAACACCAACACAAGACAGGATGTCCGTGATGCTAGGAGGGTGGGCCTCCAAAAAAACATTGGAGCAGACACCAATGCCCTCAGCCCATATGGCCTAGGGCAGAGCTATACAAACAGTGTGTCCCGACACTGTACTGTGTCACCTGAAAATGGTGGCCGCGTCGCAGGATGACATGGTATGAAGGCCCAATTTGCACATAACAGCAGCTAATGAAGAGGCAGCACTGTGAAAGAGTGTCAGCACACACCGCCGCAGCAGCACAGACTCAGAGACACTCTGCCCAATGGGGGACGGGAGATTCTAAACAAAGCCACATGAACAAGCCAATGGCCTTTGAAAGACCTGCAAAGTGTGTGTGCCCAGGAAGCTGGGCTGAGGTGACAGAGGGTGACAGACAGACGGAGGGAGAGGGAGGGAGAGGGAGAGAGAGGGAGGGCGACAGAGGGCGACAGAGGGAGACAGACAGACAGAGGGAGGGAGAGGGAGAGAGAGGGAGGAAGACAGAGGGCGACAGAGGGAGACAGACAGAGGGAGGAGGGTGACAGAGGGAGGGAGAGAGGGAGACAGAGGGAGACAAAATCACCCTTGGGTGGTGTGGGCATGTCCGCTCGTCAGCAGGTGGACTGTGTGCATGTTGACAGCGTCTGGCAGTGCGTGAAACACCCCTTTTTCTTTTGGAAATCACTGGACCATGTGTCAAACTGTGCACGAGTAGATCCTTGCTGCAGGCACAAACCTAACCTTACACCCAGTATACCCACTCACTGTGTTTGTTAGAACCCAGTCACAAATGCATAAGTTACCTACCTGCATTCTCCAATAGATATGAAAAAGCACCATTTGCCCACGTACAGTGCAACACGTAAGCCGGTTCTGCATCGCTCGCTGCGCACGCTCGCTACACTGCTCACTGCGTTCAAAAATGATGCAACAACAAAGAGTGTGTCACACAAAGGAAAAGTGTTGAAAGCTGTGGCCAAGGGACATACCCATGCACCATGCACAATGCACAGGGACTTGCCAAGTACAGACAAGGTAGATGACACTTGGCCCTGCTGTAGACAGCACAAGGCAATTCTGTGACCACTGTACACTCAAACACCAACTACACATGCCACCCATCTACCACAGGAACTCACATTCACTGTCATGCCTGCATGCACCATGAGGGGATAGACACAGCACCTGGTAGACCCAATGACAAATCACACCACACCCAACAGCATGCCCGGTCACACCCCCAACCCCCCTTACACAAGCACACACCCCCGGGGCAGCCAACGCAAATTGGGACTCCCACAATGGATATGTGACACAACAAGACCAATCCATAGCCAAATAAGCATCCCAACACTCATTAGCCAGGCCAAATAACCAGGAGTACATATCAATCTGTCCTCCGCAACATACCCATCCACAAGTGCACTGTGAGAGGAATGCTAGACATATCCAACTACTCAGAGGAACTGTGCCAACTTGAATATGTATGAAACATGGATGACGCATGAAACACCATTAACATTGTCTCTCTCTCACACACAGGGCAACGTCGTCGATCTCCCCCCAACACTGGGGGGGGAAAAATCACAGGACCAGGCTCGGCATGACGATGATCCCACCGGCAGCGACGAATCTCACCTCACCGTGGATGACCCCGACCAACCTGGCCCCTCTGGTGCCCAAGCACCTGCGTCAGGTACAACTGTGCCAACCACCACCCCCATTCCTGCCACATCCCAGGATACACACAGGAGCCCTGCTCGCACACAACAACGCAGCCAGTCTGACCAGGAGGGACAAGGTACTCCGGGCACCCAGGAGGAGGCAGGCAACCCCGCAAATGCCATCCCTCAGGGGTCCCGGAGACCCGATGTGCCCACAACGGCAGGCCAGGCTCAAGTGGGCAGGGGTGGTGGGAGTGGAGGACGGCGGAGGCGCGAACCTGACCAGACAGCTGAGGAACCCGTTATGTCACACGTCTGCAACATCCTGGACACATACCGGCATGACACCAGGGGCATCAGCCAGGTAGTGGAGACCCTCAATGAGATTAAGAACCTGCAGGCCGAGCAATATGCCAGTCAACAGCAACACCAAGGACGGATGGAGGCAAGACAGGCTGAGCTCATGGCGGTGCTAACGGACATGAGCCGTTCACTCCGTCGGATTGGCGAAAACATGGGCAACCCTCCCTGTGCCACCAGGCGAAGATCACCACCAGCCACAGGGAGGGATCAGGAGGAGGAGGATTCGTCCGATGGAGCATCACAGACATCTTCACGGCCTGCTTCTGAGGGTCCCCCCAGGAAGGTGGGCCGTCCACGCAAAAGACAGTGAGAGTCAGCGTTCATCACCATCTCCCAGGTCACCTGGCCTGGCACCTGGCCCTCTGGCGCAACAGCAGCACCTCATCCAATGACATTCTCTGCCACATGGACTTGCTGGTCACTGTCTGACCAATGTTGACAAAGACTGTGGGATGGACTCTGATGACTTCCAATGGCAAGGATCCCAACTCCCCTGTGAACTTTGGATTAGAGACACCCGGCGAGCACCTATTTACATCCCCCAAACATGTACCCCACCACTAATAAAAATCATAAAAATCACGAGATGATGTCGTCATTTTGCATTATTCCATAACATGTGTGTGTTGGAAAGTCAAACCATGCCTGAGTTTTGTAGTAACTCCAACCATGCATACCTTGGGGTCTGAGTCTGGCACAGGACACACATGGGTCACAATGTATCATCCAATACAGACATGGAGCACCATACTCACCTGTGATGGACCCAACCAGCTGAGGGGGTGCCTGCACAACTGTGCGGACAGACCTATTTCCAAGAGCAACAGTCATGCGCAGAGGTCAGGGATCATGTGGAGTGTCCTGGGGTGGGAGTCCCAGGTATGTGTAGCCAGGTGGGAGAATTATGTCCTGCATGCTGGAGTCAGGTGGATGTGGAGAATGGTGGCCAGGCCAAGGTTGGATGCATGGAGAAGGCACAATGGTGTCTTGGATGACAGTGCCACAAGGTTGTGTTGGGGTCGTGGTCGTGGGCTGCTTCCTGAGTGTGGCCGTAGATTGTGAAGGTCATCCTGCAGCTGACAGTGATCCATTGCAGCTATCTCTGTTGGACGGTGATGTGGCTGGGTTGCCGGATGTTGAAGCAGAGCTGTGCAGATGCACCCTGGATGTGGACAAGTATCATGGGAGTTGTAACGTACTTCTCCGTAGAGTGCAGGGTAGAATTAGACACGCATGTTGTAGTTGACCTGGGGGATGGTCTGTCTTGCCTTGAGGTGGATCGAACTGTGGATCTTGTGCATAATGCAGAGTGTGCTGAAGCCTGAGGTACAGATGCTGGTGATCATCATAGCACATGTGAGCAAGCAATCCATGATGCACACCAGCTCGAGTGCGTGGACACTGTGTGCCTGTGCAGGGCCCTTGTGGGTGGGACACAAGCAGTTGACCCAGCTGTAAGGGGACAATCCGCAGATGAACACCTCAGTCGTGTACAAGTCCAGCATCAGGTGGCTGATGTTCAGCCATCTGCCAATGGATACCATGCATTATTCAATTTGAGAACTGGCAAGGACTGCGTCTTTGGGGAGGGTGAGGAGCACCTGGATGGCAATGGGACACCAGATGCTGATGAGATGCAGTGTGCATGTCATGGTGTAGAGGGGGATCCTGGACACATTGTAGACTGACACGCTGAGACATGATACCTGTGCCATGTGTCCCACAACAACACCATACTACATGCAGAGGCCTGGAGTACCACTCCCATGGCCTTGTTGGGGTACAGAGCCGGTGGGGAGTAGGAGGGACGTGACCTGGTTGGTGTGACAGGGCCTGGAAGGCGTGCTAGCGCTGTGTAGGCAGTTGGAGTTGCACACTCATTATGCAAAGGTGTTGTGTGGGCGATGAGTGCATGCCTGAGTGCATGCAACAGATCTATTGGATGGACATTGCTTGACGGGTGGCCTCAACATCATGGTGTAGCGTGATGTGGCACATGCAAGGACATGAGGCACGTGCAATGTGCACGTAGCATGTGCAGACGGTCCAGCCTTTGCCACCGCAACTGTGTCACACACAAGCAGATTACACCAAAATGAATGGGTGGAGGGAGGAAGGGGGGTGCGTCTTAGAGGCGTGTGTGTGACGGCAAATATAGAAACTCTGTGTACCCTTGCTGCAGGGCCCGCAGCAGCAGGCGCCATGTCCTGAAAACCATGCCACAAGTTGCACACAAGCATGTCAGAAAGGACTACTGCAAAAGGTGTATGATAAGGAAGGAGTGTCTGGTTCAACATGGCACACACACAGACAATGGATGCACATGCAGCAAAGTGGCCGTTGTGGGGACTGAGATGCCAAAATAACTACACAGCCATGTACATCATGCACAATATATATCATAATCCCTGACAAACAGCTTGCATCTTGCTACTCTACACATAGACTCATATGCACAATCTGTGATAACTATGCCAGACATGCCGCATGCACAGTGGCAAGAGACCTGCATTGACAGAGACGAGGCACCTTGGAGGCTGAGGGACACCTTTATTAGTCATGTTTGCTGGAAGGCAAATGCATCTATATTAACAGATGCACAGGCCATGTGGATGAACATGTGGGACCTACACTGGCACCCCCCTTTGCACCACAGATGCAGGAAATCCATAGAACTGGCACACAAGTGACGGGTTTGAGGCAAACACCCTGTGCTGCTCACGGAGAGGCTGCTATTCACCATTGAGCCTCTAATGGGGATGTTCCACACTATGTCAACCCAGTGCATCCCGTATGTTTCCGAGGGCAGTGTCACACACATTGATGCCTTCATCCCAATCCACAATCACATTACAGATGACTGTCACCAAATGTGGCTATCAATTCAGGTGAATCCAGCTCCATGTCATGTGCCCCATGGTGATTCTACATGTATGCAAAGTAACCAAACATGAACAGGAGCAGTGCACACACATTCCAAAAAATAGCACACCCAAAAAGACGGCTGCATCCCTTACCCTAAGGAGAATTTTCGACATGTCCGTGCATGTGACGCTGATTCAGCACACGTTGCTGTATTCATGAGGAATAGCAGGAGCACAACAATGCCACCAGCAGACAGCATGCGCAAATACCTGGGGATGAGAGACACACAAGAAGTGAGCCAAAAGAAGCACATCCGCATGCATGGGCATGTACTCGACACGTATAAGGTTGTCAACATGCTAGGTGAAAATAGTGTCTCAGGAAAGACATTCTTTTATTACACCATCACTCGAGTGACACATCCAAACACACCTCTGACTCACTTGCCATACATGCAGATGGACCCACACATTGCAACACATGCCACACAAGGCTCAATGCGTGCACACTCAGACACTCAGACACTGCAACTCACCACTAAGCAAAGTTGCGTATGAGCCGACTCCGGATGTCCTCTTCCTCCTCCTCCTCAACATCACTTGCCTCGTCACCAAGCCCCTCTTCCTCCACGGGTGGATGTTCCTGCTCATCCGGATCCAGGATGAGTGGCACAGCTTTCTCCACTGCCATGTTGTGCAGCATGCAGCACACGAGGAAGATTTTGCAGACCTTCACCGGTGCATATGGGAGTGCGCCGCCGGTCTTGTGGAGGCACCGGAATCGGCTCTTCTGGAGGCCAAAGGTCCTCTCTATCACTCGCCTGGTCTGCCCATGGGCGTTGTTGTACCGGTGATCGCAGCCATTCTGGGGTTGCGGAGAGGCGTGATCAGCCATGGCATGTTGGGATAGCCAGAGTCCCCTACATGGAAACATCATGGACAGAAGTGGGTCAGGAGAAGCAGTAAGACAGAAAGATGACGCTAAATACAGGAGTAACAGAGTATACCCACCAACAAGACCTGCTCGTTCGTTGCGCAGCTGCAGCATCATTTCAGGCACCCTGCTACGCCTCATGATGTAGGCATCGTGTGCTGATCCTGGAAAACGAGCACAGACATGAGAAATCACCATGTTAGCAAGACACACCACAAGGGCATTAATGGAGTGGTAGTGTTTACGGTTGCGAAAGGCTACCTCCTGTGCCTGTGGTGGTACCAAAGCCACATGTGTCCCATCAATAGACCCAATGACATGGGGCATCCCTCCCAGGGCATAGAAGTCACCCTTGACACCTGTCAACTGCTCAGGAGTTGGGAAATGAATAAACTCATCCAGGTGAACCAACATGGCATCCAAAAAATCATGCAGGACACGGCTGAACATGGTCTGGGACATGCCACCAACATGAGCTATGGTATCTTGAAACATACCCGTGGCAAAGAAATGTAGGGCTGCCATCACCTTCATCATGGGTGTCAGTGCAGTAGGATACCTGTGTAGCGGTTGGAGGTGTGGTGCCAGCCTTGCTGTCAAGTTCACAATCAACCGTTGGGTGAAGCGGTTGCGGCGTATACAGTCACGTTCCCTCAGGGCAGCCAAGTCTGGCATTGGTCGGGGGAGAGGCGGAGCCCTGCAGTAATTTGGAAGGGACAACGAAGAGTGAGTACAGTACAACAACAATGTCAATGTACTGAGCACATGTTAAACAGCCAATACACATATGCTACATACAGAGTCAGGTCTGTGCATTATATCCTGGACACGTATGCCAGGCAGGTGACACTCCTACCAAGAGCCAGCTACAAACGTGGATTCTCAAGCTCAACATGACATGGCATGAAACTAGCTGTGGGCCAGTGTAAGTGAACAGACAGACGCATTACAAAAGTGACAGACATCCACATATGTGCAGCAGAAGGATGTTTATCATACAGACAGGTCGCGGAACACTAGAGGCACAGGTCACATGTCCCTGAAAAAAGGACAGACCACACACCTTGCCATGAAGGGGTACATGTCAAGACTGATCACACATACATTGATACTACGCAGATATGTCCTTGTCTCGCAAGTCCATGTTCGATACATACATACACACGTTGCGTCTGATTCCACATGTGTCCTGGTGTGCATAATAGTGTGCCATGCCCATCCACACACATGCACATGTTGGATGCAGCAACTGCAGATGCATTTGACGGAACACCAACAGCAAGCTTATGGTAACACATGACACACACATGCCATACTCACATCGCGCAACACCGGTAGTCACATGTCAGGTGTAATTATCCGTGTACCTGGCATCAGGGGACAGTTGCGGGTATTGGCGACTGTGCCATGCCAGTGACGCATTGCCCAACAAGTCTGTACTACATGCACACATGTCAAAGGTGTGAAGGGCATGTGTGGCACATGGTGCACCATCACACATGACATGTGTACACAGCTCATCACACATCTATTGGGTTCAAACATGAGGAGATTTGTGCCACATCACAGCCTGACACACCTAGGCCCGAGACATGTAGGACTGCACTGACAATGACTTGATGTCCAGTCTTGGCCAAGTATGACAGCTCAATTCCTTTCTGTGTGCCGCCTGTCACCAGTGTAAGGTGTGAAACGCACCGTACACATGCTCTGAGGGCGTGTGTAGGGTCCGTATCACTATGGTAGTGTAGCCGTAGGCATACGCCATGGTGATACGGTCCGTACACGCGTGTGTAGGGTCCGTATCACTATGGTAGTGTAGCCGTACGTGTACGCCATGGTGATACGGTCCGTACATGCGTGTGTAGGGTCCGTATCACTATGGTAGTGTAGCCGTAGGCGTACGCCATGGTGATACGGTCCGTACACGCGTGTGTAGGGTCCGTATCACTATGGTAGTGTAGCTGTAGGCGTACGCCATGGTGATACGGTCCGTACACGCGTGTGTAGGGTCCGTATCACTATGGTAGTGTTGCCGTAGGCGTACGTCATAGGGATACGGTCCGTACACGCGTTTGTAGGGTCTGTATCACTATGGTAGTGTAGCCATACGCGTACGCCATAGTGATACGGCCCCTACACACGCGTGTACAGACCGTATCCCTATGGCGTACGCCTACGGCAACACTACCATAGTGATACGGACCCTTCACACGCATGTACGGACCGTATCCCTATGGCGTACACCTACGGCAACACTACCATAGTGATACGGACCCTACACACGTGTGTATGGACCGTATCACTGGAGTAGTGGTGCCCTAGGGGCGTGAAACGGAACGTACCTGTGTGTGTACAGTGAAATTACATAGGGGACACATGAGGGACAAGTATAAGGGCCTAAATGCATGCTGGTTGTCATGGAGACCGAGTTTCCAGTTCAAATTATTCATCAGTTGGGTAGCAAAAGTCGGTTGGAGACAATATACAATGTTGCCAAGTGGTTGTTGACTTGACATCATGCTCAATTTTTGAATCATGCAAAGGACCTCACTGGGGAAGGTTTAATGGGATTGGAGGAAACGTAGGATGCAAATGAGACTGACCAATCACTCTGTACTCCTGTAAATGAAACAGGCCAGCAAGGCCAATATAAGGCAGCCAGGTCCCGTGAGAGAGCACTTGCCTGCACAACCTTTCATTCCACACCACTGCTGCTGCTTGTGATTCCTCTGGCACCATGTCCAGGTCTGTGGAGAGGGCCCAGCCATTCACCCTGGAGGAGAATGTGGCATTGCTGGATGTCATCCTCCCACAGTACCCCAGCCTGTATGGGAGACCAGGGGAGCAGGTGAGAGCTGACTCCACTAGCTTAGACTGTGCCCCTTTTTTGTGACTGTCACTTCTGACATTGTGTCCAGGTGTGACAGACATGCAATGTTCTTTAGAGTGGGTCCCGGGGGGGGGGAATGGCTCATGTCTCCCATGCAGAGCATGCTGTAGTGCATGTCTGCACTCCTCACTTGCATAGTGCTTACTGTGACAATCACTGCATGGTGCATGCCATATTCAGCCTGGCTAATCCTCTTGGGAATGTTGTTTCTCTAGTCCTGATGTGATTCTGTGTTCCCCCCAGTGTGACAGGTGACTGTACCCACAGATGTGTGTGAGTTGAGTGTACCTGTGGTGAGAGTGTCCAAATGATGTGTTCGTCCCCTGGACATTGGTGTGTGTGTGTAAGTCCCCTGTCATGTGGGTGAGTGTCTATGTGGAGTGTTGCAGCCCAGATGTATGAGGGATGCATATACCCTACCCATCTGATGTGAGCAGGGAGCAGTGCTGTGTGTCTGACGTGCTGGGCTAGCCCAACACCTGTGACACCCCCCAGTCAAGTGGCACATGTGCAGAGTGAGGTTTGTACCCGCAGTTGCCAATGGCAGGTGATTGTCCTGTGCCTGTGTGTGTCTGTGTACTCTGCTGAGGTTGCGTCAGTGGCCTGGGGCATGTGACTGCTTTGAGGTGCTGCACATAATCCTGGTGTAGCTTGTGATGCACAGTGTGAGCCAGGATCATTGATTGTGTGGCACCCCTCATTCCACCTATGTACTTTCAATGCCACGTAGTGCATTTGGCCTTCCCCAGAGGATAATGCCCCTATGACAAAGGTGCAATGAGTTGGCTGCATACTATGCCCCGTTCACACGAGCCAAATTGTTCAAATGTTATGTTATGTGTCTCTGTGATATGTAGCAGGTGTATTGATGTTGTCTCACTTTGTCATCCTCACAGGTAGGCGCCTATGCCAAGGGGGAGATCTGGAAGGAGGCCGTCAGGGCCGTGAGGTCAGTGGAGGGATGAAAGCGGCGCCTGGCCCAGGTGAGGAAACGCTGGCAGTATATCCGGTGCTGGACCAGGAGGATCGCCCGGGTCCTGCTGGGGGACTCACAAGAAGGTCATAAGAACCGTGGGCGCCGCAGCCTCACCCACATAATGAAGCGTGTCCTGGTGGTGGTCTTCCCAGAGATGGATAGGCGCTTACAGGAGAAGCAGGGGGTAGGTACATGTGTGTTTGTTGTGTGTTACCAGCTTTTGGAAGTGCCCAGTCACATGGATACACAGCCAGGGTTTATATGTGCAGTGCATATCCTGTTCCCCCAAGTCAACCCGTGCTGTTCTTCCTCCCTTCCCCTCCTAGACATGTGTACCCTGGTCTGTGTGTAGTCACTCTTGCACAAGGTTATCTTGGCTGCCAGTTAATCCAAGTGCCCAATACTTGCAGCATCATGTGTGGGGGTGGTGTGTGACATGTGTTTGGACCTTGCCTGTGCCCTGACCAGTTCAGTCATTGTGGGGTCCATGTTAGTTGCCACTGATGCTGAGTCCCGACATAGGAGTGTGTCTTACAAGTGTACTGCCTTACAGCCTGCATGACCAATGTTGTGCCCTCAGACATGATGTGCATGAGTGGGAGATGTGCATAGTGCAGGGACGGTCGCTTCTGTTGCTGTCATATCCATACAGGACCATGGAGGAGTGTGGCCACTACAGTCCCCTGGGGCACCTTTTCCTAGGTATCATGTGTGTCATCCAACAATGTGGACATTCTCAGTGTCTTCAGCATAGGTTGGGCTCTGTGGCATTGTACCCTGGCCTAATTTGTCTTTCTGTAAAGTGTGCTACATGTGTCCACTGTACAGGGTGACCCAATTTGGCTTGTGCATACTCACAGTGGCCAGTGCCTGTGTGTCTTGGTACAACTATCTGATGATGGTTGTTTGTCAATTATATGTGTGGACAGGCTCACGGGGAGTACTTTGTGTACACTCAGGATTTATTGAAGGGCATGTTTGTAATCCCCGAGTAGGAGGTGTAAGTACTTCCTCTGTTACAATCACATTGTCTCAGGTAGGGGGGGGTTTGTGCGGGAAAGGCCTACATGTCCAAACCTTATGTCTCCTTGCCAGGTCTGGCCTGTGTGTGATGATTGTCTGAACATACACTCAACATGCAGTGACCCAGTCATGTTGGGCATGGTTTAATGTATTTGCTAAGCAGCATGTGCCAAAAGTTAGGAGACATGGTTCCTGCTCATCCCTTTTTTGGCAACTGTGTGTGGTCCAGATGCTGTGCTCGACTGTCCCCAGAGACTGGCTCCTCTGTCTAATTTGATATCAAGTTATTTGCTGTTGTGTCATGCTCTCCATTGTTTCCCAGTGGCATGGTGGGTCAGCCAACTGTGTGGTGCAGGGCCTACATAATTGCGTAGTATTGTAGATGTTACTCATGTTTTTTTCATGCTATGCACTGTGACCTATGTAGTTTTGAATCATGTGTCATATGTATACAGGTGTCTGATTTTTCCTGTCTCTTCACCTTGCCCACAGCATTGTTGGGGGAAACCGAGGGAGACACTGGCACCGACCTTGAGGAGGGATCGAGCACCGGTGCCACCAGTGCTAGGGAGTCTAGCGCAGCGAGTGGCACGGAGGCCGAGGGGAGTGAGGCGGAGGACCTGCCCAGTCCCACCACCGACTATGACGCTGACGGGTCCGAGGCTGAGCTCCCAGAGGGGGCGGAGGCTGCTCCCAGAGCTGAAAGCAGCACTCCATCTGTTGCCGCCCTCTCCATTCCCATCACCAGCCTCCCACTTGCTCGGGTCCCTTCCCTCTGTGCTAGGCGATAACATGTCTCCTTCGTGCCAGGCACCGCACCCCCTGCCCCTGTCTCCCCTGCTGCCATCAATGCCGAGTCTGCGGACATTCTGTGGCAGTTGCAGGTTGGTCAGACATCACTGCTTAATGTCCTCCATGGCCACACAATACTGCTGACACAGATGGTGTCGTACATGGAGGGCATGTCAGCAGCGATGTCTGATCAACGGATGTTGCTGAAGTCCATAGACTCGTCACTGACTGCAGCAGTGGATCTCCAGCAGCGCTCCGCCCCCCCTACCCCTGCACCATCCACACTTCCCACTCCCATGCCTGTGCTACGCACACCCAGATGTCCCCATGCACGCACCCCAACAGACACAGGCAGCACACCACCAGGGAAGGACAAGCGCACTCCTCCAGTCACGCACACACAGGGGGAAGTAGGCACACCCACTGGGTCGGGGGGCAAACGGCAGCCACAGTGGGAGTCCGCAGTCCTCAAGACCCACTTCCTCCAAAACCACTCCCCTTAGCTCTCCTGGCCAACTGTCAGATAAAGAGTCCTTCGTGGCCAGTGTGTCCCTAAGCCCCAGTGTGGCACCACCCTGCAAGCGGTGGAGGCAGTGCCCGGGGTAGTTGAGTCCCCCCCCTGTCCACACCCTCCCCCAATAGCACTGCAACCCATCCCTCCGACCCCCCCCCCTCCTTGGGGCCTGTGGTTCATTCGGGTGCAGGGGAGAAACTGGAAGAGCTTGCATCTGTGTGCAGCGCCCTGTTAACCACCACCTTTGGCGCTGCCCCACCCCCTGTGGTGGAGTTGTCCATCTCTGCACCCACAACACCTCCCTTGCCCCTCCTGTCCCTGCGGTGCCTGGTCCTTCCCCCCCACATGATGCCCCCCCTTCTGTGGATTATATGGAAGAGTGAACTGTGCAGGCAAGCTAGGGAAGACGCGTCCCAAAGTGTCCCCCACCAGGACTTCGCACATGGCCTGGCCTATGGGCCCTGTATATAGTGGACATTTCTTTTGCTATAATTATTTATGCTGAATAAAGCATTTTGTTTTTCATTTGCCCACAAATGCTTTTCTGGTCTTGCTGTTGGTGGTGCTGCTCCGTGATTTGGGGTGGTGATAATGTGTTAGGTGTCTGGGAAATGTTGTAGTGTGCTGCTCATGGGGTGGACCCTGGTATCTGTGTGCCATCACAAGGTATCTGCAAATAATCTTTGGTCATGTAAGCTCTTACTGTATGGTGACATTGTCCCATGGTGTGTTCCTTCCTCTGTGGACCCTAACATCTTCCCTGAAGGGTGTTTCCCAATTGTTGTGCTGAGCTCTGTCTACATTTCCTGGGTGTGTGACGGATCCCTTCAACTTTGGCCATGCATGCTCAGCAATGTCTCCACCTGCATCATTTGTGGCATCCTTGGTGGTCACTGTACTTGTGTATGGAATATATTGACATGACTTCATGTGGACATGTTCCCTTTTACGCACTATGCATGTGTGTACTCCCAGCCTCGCACATATGTGTTACGTGTTCTGCAGGGTCTTTGGGCACCTGTCTGAAAATTGTGGGCATTGAATCTCTTGGTACTCCACCCTTTTCCTTCCATGGGAGGCAACAACTTGTTGGCTGCCCCAGCACCTGTACATTCCTATCAGTCCTGGAATGTGCGTGACAGTGTGTGTTCCCTTTGGGTCTCTTAGTTTAGTAGGGTGGCACATGAATATACAGTCTTGTTGCATGCTCTCAGTGTGTGTATTGTGCTGCCAGCGCCAGGGGTGGGTAAGCATGTGTCATTTGTCATCACACCCACATGTGGTGTGTCATGCAGTGGGGGATGGACATCCACCCACATGGGAGTAGGACACTGCTGTCAGTGATGTGTTGGCATGCCACTCTCAATATAGTCGCACTTTGTGTATGCCTTCATGCACCCATGGAGTTTTGCTAATTGTAGGATGGTGTACACACCACCATGTCTCTGTCCACTGCTGGGAGGACTAGTCTGCACCCACCCCTCCTATGTCAGGGCACTGCTGGGAGGACTCTGCACCCACCCCTCCTATGTCTGGGCACTGCTGGGAGGACTCTGCACCCACCCCTCCTGTGTCTGGGCACTGCTGGGAGTGATAGGCACCCGCCCCTCCCATGTCTGGGCACTGCTGGGAGTGATAGGCACCCACCCCTCCTATGTCTGGGCACTGCTGGGAGGACTATGCACCCACCCCTCCTATGTCTGGGCACTGCTGGGAAGACTCTGCACCCACCCCTCCTATGTCTGGGCACTGCTGGGAGGACTCTGCACCCACCCCTCCTATGTCTGGGCACTGATGGGAGGACTCTGCACCCACCCCTCATATGTCTGGGCACTGCTGGGAGGACTCTGCGCCCACCCCTCCTGTGTCTGGGCACTGCTGGGAGGACTCTGCACCTACCCCTCCTGTGTCTGGGCACTGCTGGGAGGACTCTGCACCCACCCCTCCTGTGTCTGGGCACTGCTGGGAGGGATAGGCACCCACCCCTCCTATGTCTGGGCACTGCTGGGAGGACTCTGCACCCACCCCTCCTGTGTGTGGGCACTGCTGGAAGGACTCTGCACCCACCCCTCCTATGTCTGGGCACTGCTGGGAGGACTCTGCACCCACCCCTCCTGTGTCTGGGCACTGCTGGGAGGACTCTGCACCCACCCCTCCTATGTCTGGGCACTGCTGGGAGGACTCTGCACCCAACCCTCCTGTGTCTGGGCACTGCTGGGAATGATAGGCACCCACCCCTCCTATGTCTGGGCACTGCTGGGAGGACTCTGCACCCACCCCTCCTGTGTGTGGGCACTGCTGGGAGGACTCTGCACCCACCCTTCCTATGTCTGGGCACTGCTGGGAGGACTCTACACCCACCCCTCCTATGTCTGGGCACTGCTGGGAGGACTCTGCACCCACCCCTCCTATGTCTGGGCACTGCTGGGGCTGATAGCCACACACCACTATGGGTCTGTCCACTGGCGTGGTACGACCCGTACCTACGCTTTTAAGGCGTGGGTACGGGCCGTACCCCTACGGTACCCCAACAATGGCGGTACGACCCATACCCACGTCCCAAAGGCATGGGTACGGGCCGTACTGCCATTGTTGGGGTGACGTAGGGGTGGGCGTGGTACGACCCGTACCCATGCCTTTGGGACGTGGGTACGGGCCGTACCGCCATTGTTGGGGTGACGTAGGGGTGGGCGTGGTACGACCCGTACCCACGCGCTTCAGGCGAAAATTTTGTTTTCTCTGACCTTCTTTCACCCTTTCCAGATAGAACAGGTAATGTTCATTATGTAATCACTTATATACATATAAAAAAAAAAGTATTTTATTTTATTGTACCAAATATATTTTTTTCTTTCACCTTCCAATTTTTACTTTTATACAATTTTCATCCGATACAATCAGATGACCAGTTCTAACAATTAAGAGCAGACAGATATCCATACCCACTAGGGTAGTATTTAATAGTTCTGCAAACGCAGCTTAGTCGGTCACTTGATATATTAGAGTTATCGGTTTGGAATCAAAATATGCTCTTCTAAATTGCAGTATATGTACCAAGATGTATTTAACATGTTATTTTTCCTGTTACAAGTTGTATACTGTGATACGTTTATTTACTTATTCATCTACATGTGCTTAGGCAACAGGATTTTGTTTATGTCTATGAGGAGCAATTATGTGTCATGGCAACAATGTAAACAATTGATTAAGGTGCATTTAAATCAAGCAATATGGCAACGTACCTGTAGTAGTGACCAAGGCGGCAAGACCGCCGAAACGCGTCTAGCCGTGGTTTGAGGAATAAAGGATTTTCTTTGACAAAATCCCACGGAGTCAGTGCCTGTTTCAAGCATCTCTGAATTGGATTGTGATATATATCAAACAAATCAGTCCCGATAAAGACGAAGGCTGTCTGTCAGGGCGGTCCGTGTGGGGGTAATCGGCAACCCCAAATATGCAACTCCTCACACTTCTCTTCCAGGAAGTATACACGGACACCAGGGAGATTTGCAGTTATTCAAAATCGGTTTAATGAACTGCACAAACAACGCGTTTCAGCTTTCGCCTTGTTCACGTTACATCAACGTTTTTTTTGTGTAAAGTTAAATACAGTTCATAAACACAAAACAAACAACAGACTCTTCGCAACAGAGAATGTGTAATATAAAGACTTGGTAAAGGGGGCGGCTATCTTAGCCTAGTGCAAAAATTCACTCAAAGGGTATAAATTACCCACTGGCATGTCCAAGAATACATTGCATGATGATAAACGGTTACAGAATTGCATCAATTATCAAAAATAACTGTATCAAATACACAATTAGAATTTAGGGGTGCAGCCTGAATCGCGCTGTCATGTTGTCATTCCTAAATACAGTATAACATAAAATAATGTATAGACATTAAGCCCCAGTGGGCAAATCTCCATTGATGTTTGTGCTAATCTTATTAGTATACACCCCAATCAGATTGATAATCTTGTAAAGGATATGCCACAGTATCGCCCCAGTGGGCATACTGAAAAAATAATAAATTGATGTTTGCACTATAAATCGAAGTTCTGCAGTGCCACAACATGATTCAATACCACTCTCTCAAAAAACGAAATGAAATAAGATTTAGTATATTACAAAAAGAATCACAGTAAAGACTTAATGACAATTCCACATTCTACTTATGTAAGTGTACAGATAATTCTTCACTAGAATTCAGCCCTTTTGGGAACATTGTATCGAAATCCACGATGTATCTAGACTCTAATTGTCTAAGATGGAGCAATCTATTACCCCCACGTACAGTGTCAATGACAGCATCAATCACCACCATTTTCAACAATCCTTCATTCTGTGCATGTTGTTCAAAGAAGTGACGGGCAACAGGGTATTGTTTGTTGTTATGGCGTAACGCCCTTATATGTTCCAACACTCTCTTTTTAGCTCGATGGATTGTGCTGCCAATGTACGCCTTATTGCATGGACAAGTTAACGCATAAACACAGTACATGGTATTACAAGTTAAAGCTTTCTTGATGACAAACTTGCTATTCATTCTGGAAAATTGTACCTCCATGCAATCCACACTGTTTCTACAAGCCTTGCAGTTTTTACAGCTGCGGAATCCTGGTCTACCAGCAGTCTTAAGAGGTGTTAAGCTAGTTATTACATTGGGACTCAGCTCATCTCTCAAAGAGTTACTTCTCTTGAATGTAACTTGTGGGTGGCTAGTCAGGTATTTTTTGAGATTGTTGTCTGTTAATAGGACATGCCAATGTCTGTCTAGAACACGGCGCACATCATGCGCTTGTCCTGAGTATGTAGTGATAAAACGTAGACTCTCTGTTTCCGGTGTTCGTGGCACAGGATGCAGTAAATTATTACGTGCAACATCATCTACTTTGGTACACGCTTCTTTGATCATACGTGGATTGTAACCCCTATCTTTGAAGCGTTGTATCATATTGTTTTTTTCACTTTCATAACTGCTCTCCGTACTGCAGTTGCGTTTGGCACGCAGTAATTCCCCATATGGAATGCTATAAACTAGCTTGCGAGGGTGGGAGCTAGAGGCGCTCAAAATACTGTTCCCAGCAGTCTTTTTTCGGTACAGATGTGTGTGTATAGATTGATCTTTGATCTCCACAGTAACGTCGAGGAATTCAACAGAAGTCCTACTGACGTGTTCCGTGAACACCAAATTGTATGGATTGTCATTCAATGTGTTCACAAATGTTGTAGCAGAGTTTAATTCACCATTCCAAATTAAAAAGATGTCGTCAATAAACCGGAGCCACAGGACACAGTTGGAAAAATCATCCAGTTGTGTGGCCACCTGCTCCTCCCACCAGCCCATGACAAGGTTGGTATAGCTGGGGGCAAAGCAGGTGCCCATCGCTGTGCCCTGCGACTGCCTATAGACGACATCATCAAACAGAAAAAAATTGTTTGTCAGGCAGTATTCGATCATAGCCATGATCATTTCTGAGTGACGCAAGTAAGAAATGGAACGGGTCTTAAGGAAATGTTGTACAGCCTGCAAACCTAGCTGATGTTGTATGCTAGTATACAGGCTGCCAACATCCAGGGTAACCAGGGTGTAATCAGGTTGCCAATGGATCCCATCAATGATCGTTAAAAAATGGGTAGTGTCACGCAGATAAGCCGGTAAAGCAACAACATAGGGACGTAAATAGTGATCGATGTACCGGGAAGTGTTTTCTAATAGAGACCCTATTGAAGACACTATGGGTCTACCAGGGGGATTCACTGGGTCCGTGTGCAATTTGGGAAGTAAATATAGCACAGGTATCCGAGGGTGAGGGCATCTAAGATAGTTGTATTCCTCCCACTCTAGTAACCCCTTTTCTCTCCATTCTACTAGAAGTTCCCCGTATTTCACATTAGATGCTGCAATGGTCCTTCTGTCTGACACTACATAACATGTCTGGTCACTTAGTTGTCTCACACCCTCACGCAAGTAGGTTGATTTCTCCAAAATCACAACATTGCCACCTTTGTCCGATTGACGGACAACAATGGCATTGTCAGTTTTTAAATTTTGTAATGCTCGAATTTGATGCCATTTTAGATTTTTCTCACAAGCTGGAATCTTGCCATATCTCATTTTCTTGAGGTCATTTAAAACACCCCTCTCGAATACTTCGATGGCATCACACTCAATATTCGGCAAAAACACAGATTTAGGTTTAAAATGACTGCCTGGATTGATATTCATATCAATTGCAAATTCATCCGAATTCAAACAATGATCAACATCATAATTTTCCATGTTAGATATTGCATATAAAACCTCAATATCATCAACATTGAGGTTACTCAGAGGCATACTCATAGGTGTTATAGCAGTTTTGCTGTGTTTAGTTTCAAACCATTTCTTAAATTTTAACTTGCGTGAAAAATAAAACAAGTCAATTCGTGTTTGAACATAGTTAAAATTGGAAGTAGGACAGAAGGACAAACCTAGGCCAAGGAGGTCTCTCTCGTCTTCGGATAGAGAACGTTTCGAGAGATTGATGACAGTCATTGTTGAACTTTTTTGCCCCTTGTCATCATTCCCATCGGGCTTCCTGCTTCTTTTCTTCCTCCTCTGTTTGGCCTGTTTGTTCCTCTGATTTTTCCTCTGCCGCCTCGCCCTCTGCCTCTCTGACCAGTTTGCTCTTGGTATTGCTCTGTCCGTCCCTGGTTTAACATTTGGAACTGGGCTAAAAAATTCGATTTTTTTGGAAGATCTTGACTGGCCAGACTGGCAGCCACTGACAAGGGGATATCAGATAAGCTGCCATCTGACACATCACTCTCAATGATATCCACAGCTACAGATGCCGTTGGCAATGGCATAGATACTGCTCCATTTGTGTCAAATAAGTGGTCATACTTCCAAAAAAATCGAATTTTTTAGCCCAGTTCCAAATGTTAAACCAGGGACGGACAGAGCAATACCAAGAGCAAACTGGTCAGAGAGGCAGAGGGCGAGGCGGCAGAGGAAAAATCAGAGGAACAAACTGGCCAAACAGAGGAGGAAGAAAAGAAGCAGGAAGCCCGATGGGAATGATGACAAGGGGCAAAAAAGTTCAACAATGACTGTCATCAATCTCTCGAAACGTTCTCTATCCGAAGACGAGAGAGACCTCCTTGGCCTAGGTTTGTCCTTCTGTCCTACTTCCAATTTTAACTATGTTCAAACACGAATTGACTTGGTTTATTTTTCACGCAAGTTAAAATTGAAGAAATGGTTTGAAACTAAACACAGCAAAACTGCTATAACACCTATGAGTATGCCTCTGAGTAACCTCAATGTTGATGATATTGAGGTTTTATATGCAATATCTAACATGGAAAATTATGATGTTGATCATTGTTTGAATTCGGATGAATTTGCAATTGATATGAATATCAATCCAGGCAGTCATTTTAAACCTAAATCTGTGTTTTTGCCGAATATTGAGTGTGATGCCATCGAAGTATTCGAGAGGGGTGTTTTAAATGACCTCAAGAAAATGAGATATGGCAAGATTCCAGCTTGTGAGAAAAATCTAAAATGGCATCAAATTCGAGCATTACAAAATTTAAAAACTGACAATGCCATTGTTGTCCGTCAATCGGACAAAGGTGGCAATGTTGTGATTTTGGAGAAATCAGCCTACTTGCGTGAGGGTGTGAGACAACTAAGTGACCAGACATGTTATGTAGTGTCAGACGGAAGGACCATTGCAGCATCTAATGTGAAATACGGGGAACTTCTAGTAGAATGGAGAGAAAAGGGGTTACTAGAGTGGGCGGAATACAACTATCTTAGATGCCCTCACCCTCGGATACCTGTGCTATATTTACTTCCCAAATTGCACAAGGACCCAGTGAATCCCCCTGGTAGACCCATAGTGTCTTCAATAGGGTCTCTATTAGAAAACACTTCCCGGTACATCGATCACTATTTACGTCCCTATGTTGTTGCTTTACCGGCTTATCTGCGTGACACTACCCATTTTTTAACGATCATTGATGAGATCCATTGGGAACCTGATTACACCCTGGTTACCCTGGATGTTGGCAGCCTGTATACTAGCATACAACATCAGCTAGGTTTGCAGGCTGTACAACATTTCCTTAAGACCCGTTCCATTTCTTACTTGCGTCACTCAGAAATGATCATGGCTATGATCGAATACTGCCTGACAAACAATTTTTTTCTGTTTGATGATGTCGTCTATAGGCAGTCGCAGGGCACAGCGATGGGCACCTGCTTTGCCCCCAGCTATGCCAACCTTGTCATGGGCTGGTGGGAGGAGCAGGTGGCCACACAACTGGATGATTTTTCCAACTGTGTCCTGTGGCTCCGGTATATTGACGACATCTTTTTAATTTGGAATGGTGATTTAAACTCTGCTACAACATTTGTGAACACATTGAATGACAATCCATACAATTTGGTGTTCACGGAACACGTCAGTAGGACTTCTGTTGAATTCCTCGACGTTACTGTGGAGATCAAAGACCAATCTATGCACACACATCTGTACCGAAAAAAGACTGCTGGGAACAGTATTTTGAGCGCCTCTAGCTCCCACCCTCGCAAGCTAGTATATAGCATTCCATATGGGGAATTACTGCGTGCCAAACGCAACTGCAGTACGGAGAGCAGTTGTGAAAGTGAAAAAAACAATATGATACAACGCTTCAAAGATAGGGGTTACAATCCACGTACGATCAAAGAAGCGTGTACCAAAGTAGATGATGTTGCACGTAATGATTTACTGCATCCTGTGCCACGAACACCGGAAACAGAGAGTCTACGTTTTATCACTACATACTCAGGACAAGCGCATGATGTGCGCCGTGTTCTAGACAGACATTGGCATGTCCTATTAACAGACAACAATCTCAAAAAATACCTGACTAGCGACCCACAAGTTACATTCAAGAGAAGTAACTCTTTGAGAGATGAGCTGAGTCCCAATGTAATAACTAGCTTAACACCTCTTAAGACTGCTGGTAGACCAGGATTCCGCTGCTGTAAAAACTGCAAGGCTTGTAGAAACAGTGTGGATTGCATGGAGGTACAATTTTCCAGTATGAATAGCAAGTTTGTCATCAAGAAAGCTTTAACTTGTAATACCATATACTGTGTTTATGCGTTAACTTGTCCATGCAATAAGGCGTACATTGGCAGCACAATCCATCGAGCTAAAAAGAGAGTGTTGGAACATATAAGGGCGTTACGCCATAACAACAAACAATACCCTGTTGCCCGTCACTTCTTTGAACAACATGCACAGAATGAAGGATTGTTGAAAATGGTGGTGATTGATGCTGTCATTGACACTGTACGTGGGGGTAATAGATTGCTCCATCTTAGACAATTAGAGTCTAGATACATCGTAGATTTCGATACAATGTTCCCAAAAGGGCTGAATTCTAGTGAAGAATTATCTGTACACTTACATAAGTAGAATGTGGAATTGTCATTAAGTCTTTACTGTGATTCTTTTTGTAATATACTAAATCTTATTTCATTTCGTTTTTTCAGAGAGTGGTATTGGATCATGTTGTGGCACTGCAGAACTTCGATTTATAGTGCAAACATCAATTTATTATTTTTTCAGTATGCCCACTGGGGCGATACTGTGGCATATCCTTTACAAGATTATCAATCTGATTGGGGTGTATACTAATAAGATTAGCACAAACATCAATGGAGATTTGCCCACTGGGGCTTAATGTCTATACATTATTTTATGTTATACTGTATTTAGGAATGACAACATGACAGCGCGATTCAGGCTGCACCCCTAAATTCTAATTGTGTATTTGATACAGTTATTTTTGACAATTGATGCAATTCTGTAACCGTTTATCATCATGCAATGTATTCTTGGACATGCCAGTGGGTAATTTATACCCTTTGAGTGAATTTTTGCACTAGGCTAAGATGGCCGCCACCTTTACCAAGTCTTTATATTACACATTCTCTGTTGCGAAGAGTCTGTTGTTTGTTTTGTGTTCATGAACTGTATTTAACTTTACACAAAAAAAACGTTGATGTAACGTGAACAAGGCGAAAGCTGAAACGCGTTGTTTGTGCAGTTCATTAAACCGATTTTGAATAACTGCAAATCTACCTGGTGTCCGTGTATACTTCCTGGAAGAGAAGTGTGAGGAGTTGCAGATATATATATATATATATATATATATATATATATATATATATATATATATATATATATATATATATATATATGTATATATATATATATATATATATATGTATATATATATATATATATATATATATATATATATATTATATATAGAGATATATACACATGTATCAAGGCACACATTTTCAGCTGATATGAATTATATACAATCTTTTAATAGACTCATATCCTTTTTGACGTTAATTTGTATCGTTAGTATGTAGCCCCACTATAGTTTATTTAGCCCTGAATGGGCTTTAGAACAGCTTATGAGAGGGATTGTAGTGGGCAAAAGAATGATCGATTTAACCCAGATCTTTTGACTGGGGGAGAATGTTTGCATTGTCAGCATTCCGTCCATCATTTCTTTGCTGTAACACTTTTCGCCCTAAGTGGGATGGGTATGCCCAGATGTGGATCCCTTACTCACTGCGCCACTGGATTCAAGCTAGCCTGGCTGAAGAAGGGTGACATACCCTGAAACCGGTCCCAGGATGCTTGTTTCCGGTCCAGGGAGGACCTGGCCTGGCAGTTGGGCCTGGACTGTTCCCATGGGGCACAGGGTCAAGACTGATTTGCATATGGCTGGGTCCGAACTGGGGTGGCATAGTGGGCAAAAGAATGATGGATTTAACCCAGATCTTTTGACAGGGGGAGAATGTTTGCATTGTCAGCATTCCGTCCATCATTTGTTTGCTGTAACGCTTTTCGCCCTAAGTGGGATGGGTATGCCCAGACGTGGGTCCCTTGCTCACTGCACCACTGGATTCAAGCTAGCCTGGCTGAAGAAGGGTGACATACCCTGAAACCGGTCCCAGGATGCTTGTTTCCGGTCCAGGGAGGACCTGGCCTGGCAGTTCGGTCTGGACTGTTCCCATGGGGCACAGGGTCAAGACTGATTTGCAAATGGCTGGGTCCAAACTGGGGTGGCGTAGTGGGCAAAAGAACGATGGATTTAACCCAGATCTTTTGACTGGGGGAGAATGTTTGCCTTATCAGCATTCCGTCCATCATTTGTTTGCTGTATGAGAGGGATTGTGGCACTAGATGACTCGCTAGTGATATAATGTGATCTTTACATGCATAATATATCATTCTCAGTTGTTTAAGCATGTCATTATAAATGAACCCAAAGCTCCTTCTTGTTGTTTAACCCTACTGGGGCCTTGGTTTGGAGATCGATTATGTATGTCGGTTCCAAAATCCGTAGCCTCCGCACCCTATCTCCCCCTCTTTCTATTTTATCCACTTGATGAATACAGTGGAATTTTAACAAATCGCGGTTGCTCTGGTGGAATTGTTCAAAATGACCAGCAACCGGATAAGTGGGGTCCTTGTTTGCAATAGCACGCATGTGCTCAAGGATACATTTTTTAGTAGCGTGAATGGTGCTCCCAATATAACGTTTGGGGCATGGACAGGTTAAGCAATAGACTGTGTAGTCCGAGTTACAGTTAAGTAACTGTTTGATCTTAAAGATGGGTCTAGGATCACCTGGTCTGCCTTGAAAAGTTGTAACTTTATCACTAAACTTGCAGGCCTTACAGCGTTTCCAGGGAAAGAAACCTGAGATGGCTATTCGGTTTCTCACTCTAGGGACAGAGTCATAGTTACCATGAATTAAATAGTCCCCCACTGACAAACTGCGCTTGTATGTGACCTGTGGAAAGGAGGGTAGATTATTTCTGAGGATGTTGTCAGTTTGTAAGATGTGCCAGTTCTTTTTAAAGATCTGCACAATCTGACTAGATTTGTCATTATAGCTGGTAATCATCCTCACAGGGCCGTTACATGCTGGTATTATCGGTTCCTTCGTTACAAGAAAATCTTTTCTATTCATCTTTCTGATTTTCGATTCAGCTAGGATGAGGTCCGACTTGGTATTAGGCCTGGGCAAAAATTTCGTTCCGTTCGCGGAAATTGCGATAATTTGACATTTTTGCGTTCCGCGGAGAGCGCGAAAATGTCAAAAATTCCGGTTTCCGCAGCTTGGCGATAATTTGTTTCTTGCTCGCGCTGTAAAATGATACATTCTCGCGCGCGCGCGATCGCCTTACCTGAATCCCTGCGTTCGCCGACAAGTTTTCTTGATCCGGTCGCGTTCTCCATGAGATGTTGTATTGTTTTTAGCCATTTGCGCTGTCTCGCGACAGTTCGCGCCCGCAGTGACGTCATGCGTCGCGCGATCACGTCTTTCTTCTCGCGATCATGCACCGCGAGAACAACTCAAAACAAGATGGCCGCGCCCGCAAGCAACCACATGGGTAAGTTGGCGACCCGCAACCATGCAGAAAATCTCGCGAACATGCCGGAAAAAAACTTCCGCATCTTCGCGATATTTCTGCTTGTTTGCGATAATTTTAAACATTCTCGCGATAATTTGCGAAGGTTAATTCCGCAAATTCCGCCCACCCCTACTTGGTATACCCTCTATCCTTAAATCTCTTAATGGCCTGAGTCTTGACCTGGTCAAAGTCTTGATTGTTGGAGCTGTTTCGTTTCAGGCACAGAAGTTCACCAAAAGGTATATTTCTGATGACACTTCTTGGGTGGTGACTAACGGCGTGCAAAACAGTATTGCCGGCCGTAGGCTTTCTAAACAACCTGGTTGATAATGTGTTTTTATCAATATAGACCTCAAGGTCTAAATAGGTGACTGATGTATTACTAATTTCACATGTAAACCTTAGGTTTAGGTCATTGTTGTTTAGAGAAGCCACAAACTCCTCAGCCGAGGAGCGGCTGCCACGCCAACTACAAAGTTATTGTCTATGTATCTAGTCCACAAAATTATTTTGTCAATCCAATGTTCATTGGGTTCGCCCCAGGCCATGGGCTTCTCCCACCAGCCCACGAAAAGATTTGCATAGCTGGGGGCGAAGCACGTGCCCATGGCGGGTCACACGCAGTTGGCGATACAATTGTCCTGCAAATGTGAAGATGTTATTAGTAAGGCAGAAAGTGATCATGAGCAAAAGCATTTCATTGTGTTTCAAAAATTTCAATGATCTTTTGCTTAGAAACCATTTAGTAGCTTTAATCCCGTCTTGGTGGTTTATACAGGTATACAGACTGGTAATGTACAGGGTAATGAGGAGCATATCCTGTTCCCAGGTGACACCCTCAATTAATCTTAAAAAGTCCTGGGTGTCCCTGATATATGAGGCCAGATCCCTGACCAAAGGTGCCAAGAAGGAATCGATGTATGTAGATGTATTTTCTAGGAGGCTGTTGATGGATGCCACGATTGGTCTGCCTGGGGTATTAATCAAGTCTTTTTGTACCTTTGGAAGGTGATAAAACATCGGTGTAATAATAACTTTATTGCATGATTTTAAAAAAAACCTTTGCAAGAGCAAAAAATAAAATGTAACATATTGATGAGTTTTATAAAATTGAACCCCAATTCCTTTTAAAAAAAAGGTGCCCGGCCCCCCACATGTCCGAGCTCTCTTGTAATTACACTACCCACAAATGCCTGTGATGATGGTCCCTTAGGGGCATTTGTGGTCGTGAGATTGTATATTAGGTCCCAGAATTACCCAGCCTATACGACAATCCCCTTTTGTTTTGAGGTTTCCAACAGATTTTTATGCATCTAAATGCCCGTATGGAAGCTTGTCCAGCTGTTGTAGAGATCCTGAAGTCTGACTCACTACCTGAGGTGGTGGACGACTTATCTCCTCCACCAATGTTTTTGCTGCACGGTCCATAAACTTTACCAGTGCACAGTTTAAGTTTGTGTTTCATGGGTCAAAACATGCCAATACTGCAGCTCTACATGATCTAACTTCCTTGTTGTTCCAGCCCCTCCGTAGGAGGGACCTTCTTTCCTTCATGAGGCTTGGGCACAGGCATAAAACATGAATTATATCTTCCCTATGATAGCCGCAGAACCGACATGGTTCCTGAGTTTGATCTCTTTTCCATTTGGGAAGGTGGCAGGACAAGGATATCACCCCTAATCTTAGTTTTAAGAAACAGAGTTTAGTGCGTGCACTGAATGGTAAAGTTAGATAACTCTGAGATGTCAACTGTTCATATGATCTAAGGGTCATCCAGCCGTGGCTTCTTTTTGCAAGACTTGCCTTATCTTCCATAGAGGAGAGCCTTTTTGCGCTTATTTTTGCTAGCCTTTTGAACTCATTTTGGCTAACGTGTAGATCCCATACTTTGCTCAGGCCTAAGATGTTTAACCCGCTTGACAAGTAGCCATGCCCCGCTAGCCATCGTTTTGTATTCAGGTTTGCCCAAAGATGTTGCGCTAGGCTGCCTTCCTTTGATATCCTCAGTTTATGGCAGCTCACTTGGAAAGTCATCATTCTGCCCAGTGATTGTTTGCAAATTCCCAATTCCAGCCTGATTTGTGCCGGGGACGTATTTGATGGCAGCTGGAAGACCGTTCTAAAGATTTTTGCAATAATTTTATCAAGTTGGCCACTGTCCAGACCTTTTAACACCTCTCTACCGTATGTTAAAGTTGGAATGATTTTTGTCTGTGCCACCTGAAGTGTTGGAGCGAATGTAGGGCCGAGTAATTTCCTGTGGATAGAGCTGAGTGCAAATGCTAGCGCTGTTCCTTTCTTTTTTTGCTCTCCCAATTGGCTTTTGTATCTTCCGTTGTTGTTGAAGAGGACTCCTAAGTACTTTTGGCAGTTGGTTTCTGTGATGCTTTCCGAATTTAAGACCCATGCCAACTTCTTGGGCCTTCCCAGACGAACCGCCAAGATTTTAGTTTCCTATTGTTTATCTGAAGCTCATTCTTAATTGAGTATGCGGCAGTTGCATCCATGAGCCTTTGTAAACCTATGTTTGTTATGCTTAGGAGGACCATATCATCGGCGTATAGTAGGTTTGACAGCTGCAGGCTGCCTAATTTAGGAGCATGCGAATTGACTGTATTTAAATTTTCCGGGAGATCCAGTAAAAATAAGTTGAATAGTGTGGGGGCCAAGACGCATCCCTGTTTGAGTCCTTGTGTTGTTAAAATTGGTCGAGACAGTCTAGTACCATCACCAATTTTGATCCTGACCCATGTGTCCTGATGTAGTAGCTGTACTGCTCTTAGTAGTCCATTTGGTATGTTCAATAAGGAGAGCTTCTGCCATAGCTTGGCCCTATTAACCTTATCAAACGCCGATTTGTAGTCTATGAATCCCATGTAGAATGATCTAGTGCTAGACTCTGCCTGATCTATCAAGCAAGAGAGAGCCATGAGATTGACCGTAGTGCCAGTGTCTTTTGTAAATCCAGTTTGGTTTGGAGGGATTACTGAGCGTTCCTCGGCCCATGCCCGAAGAGAATTGAGCAGCATCCCTGCAAAGTACTTCGCCTCGTTATCGATTAGGGCGACTAACCGATAATTTTCTGGGGATTTTTTGTCACCTCCTTTAAAAATTGGAACGAGAATTGATCCTTGCCAAGAGGGTGGGATGGTGTTATTTTCTAAGATGGAAGTGAAGAGTGGAGCAAGCTTGGAGGCCCAGAAGGCTGGATCTTCCTTAAACAAGGCTGGAGGAATGCCTCCAGGTCCTGGGGCCCCATCTTTCCGACCCTTTTTGATCAGCTTTTCAATTTCGTCCTCCGGGACTAAACTGTGCTCAATTCTGTTGATATCTTTCCAACCCTTTTTGGAGAGCTTTTCGTTTTGGTCCGCTGGGACTGTACTGTGCTCAATGCTGTTGACATAGTTTTGACTGTCTGTATGCTTTTCGGTTGCTAGGCCTTTATGAAAATGCTCTTCCCTGTTTAGCACTTTGCGAAAGTGTTCCGGAGGCAAGTTAGCCACTGTTGCTGCATTGCTGCCCTCTATACCAATAACCTGATTAAGGGTGAGGGTTTGTTGATCGTTAAAGTGACTATACAGAAAGAAGAACCACTCGGACTCCAGTATGTTTGAGGAGGCAGCTTTCTGGACACAACATCCAAGACTGTTTATCGTGCGCCAGAACCTCGCAGAGTTGTTTGTCCTGATGTCGCTGTGTAATTTGGCCCAAAAGGAGTTCCAATGAGCCCTTCGATGTTCTCTTTTTACAGACTTTAAGTGTCTTCGAGCTTCTCTCAGTTTGGTTATAGTTGGTGAGTCCATTGACTTTATTTTTAGTTCCCGCCATAACCGGTTCATGCTTCTTTTCGCCGATCGTATCACAGGATCCCAAGAGGTCGACTGTTGGGTCCCTGTCACTTTTACATGCATTATTGGTTTTGCGTGTTTGGCAGACAGCTTCCTCGCGAAGTTTGTCCAATTTACATTTTGGTCTTCGGTTATTGTGCTGGTGTTCTCAATTATGTATTTTGCCTCCATTGCTACCTGCTTTAGGTTTTTGACCGAGCACTTAATTCGTTTTAAATTGATCGTAAAGTTTTCGAAAGATTGTGCCCCTGCCTTGGCATGTTGTACCGG
This sequence comes from Triturus cristatus, assembly GCF_964204655.1. NCBI lineage: Eukaryota > Metazoa > Chordata > Amphibia > Caudata > Salamandridae > Triturus > Triturus cristatus. Next base: position 501,545,858 of record NC_140592.1, on the reverse strand, counting down.
CCTTGTGCTAAGCAGTATTTCTTGAGGGCTGTGGTCGCTTTCTAGTGTGTTGCCAAACCCGAAGCCGGAGATTTGATCCAAGAGGGGAAGGCTGACGAAAGTATAGTCAATTAAGGATGCACCAGTTTTTGATAAAAATTAGAGGCCAGGTGGCTTATCAGGAAAAAAGCGTCCATTAAGGGCTCTAAGGCCAAGATATTCTAAATGTCCTTGTAAGGTGCGGCCCTTCGGGTCCTCCTTCGTCCATCCGGGATGGTCCTGCAGTGGTATGGCCCAGTCGCGGTCCTGTGATTTGATTACCTCGTTTTTTTGTAGGTCAGACATTAGCCACATGTTAAAGTCTCCAGATAGTATAATATCTGTGTCCGAGGATCCAGATCTCATTCCCAGCACCGTCGCTATCACCTCACCTGAGAGGGTTTGCCTGGACGTGGAGTTTGGGCGGATGTACACATTCAATAAAGTTATGGTCCTGGACTGGCCTTTGTAGGTGCTGAAAGAAATTCCCACAGACTGGAGAGAATGGGAAGAGCTTGCGAGGTCCCATGAGGAAATTGCACTGTTTGATGATATGTAAATGGCTAGGCCTCCGCTGCTCGCCCGGAGAATTTCGTTTTCAAAGCTGGAGTATGGTGAGTTTTAAACCCTTCCAGGTGCTGCGGCTCCGCGAGCCATGTCTCTTAAAGCAATATGATGTAAAATGTCCGTAGGTAGGAGGTCATAGCATCGTCCCCCAGTTTGTTTGATAGCCCATTTATGTTCCATGAGCAGATCCTTAATGGGCAAGATTCTTGGGCCTTTTGGTCGTTGTTTTGTCAGCGTAGCAGCCGGGTTGAGTTTAATGATAAAACGTCGGTATTGTAGGTGTTTCACAGTACAAAAATAAATATTCATCTTGATTCAATAAACCATCGTTTTTCCAAAGCTGTAAAAAATCATGGTACACATATATTGTCTAGTTTCCATAGGAAAAGCGTTTTTTCTTTTCCCAAAATCTTTAGCGCCAGTTTATGAATCTTCGTGAAATTCTCAAAACTTGTGGCCCGCTCCGGTCAGCTCCTATCCTGAAAGTTTCGGGGTGATTCACCAAGCGGGGGCCGAGCAAAAAGGGGGGTCCCAAAACGTGTTTTCTCCATGTTATTTTCCATAGGAAACTTTAGACACGGCTACAGCCTGAACTGCTGAATGGAATTACACCAAATTTGGCAAAAAGGTAGCCCTTGGTTCAGAAAGAGCCCTTTTTGTTAAATGGTGTAAATCCGTTCAGTAGTTCCTGAGAAATAAAAATAAAAGAGGTCAGAAAATTAATTTCCCATGGGAAACTTTGGACAAGGCTACAGCTCAAACTGCTCAACGGAATTTCACTAAATTTGGCAAAAAGGCAAAAAGGTAGTGCTTGGTTCAGAAAGCGCCCTTTTTTAAAAATGGTGTAAATGGTGTAAATCCGTTCAGTAGTTGCTGAGAGAATAAAAAAATAAAGGTTTCGATATTTAGAGGCGGGGTGGATCCGTGGACCCTCCTGACCATGAGCTTTATTCTAATTGGCTGTCAACACCACAAACCAGGAAGTGTTGGCAGCCATCTTGTGACTCGGTTGAACCGAGTCACAAGAAAAGAGATAAACAAACGCGAAAAACAAGAAAAAGGGGCAGGGTAGAAACACCCTGACCACCAGGCCTGCTCAGGGGGTCCCACAAGGACCCCCAGGGTCCAAAAAAGCATTAAAAAAAAAAAGAAATTGCCCGAATTTGCACTGGGTGCGCGAATCCGGACGAGAAAATGAAAAGAAAACAAAGCGCGGGCTCCTGCGCTTCGTTGTATGGAAGCCCCCGGGTAGCTGGGTCCCGGGGGCAGTGAAAAAAATGTGTGGGGGGGCCCCAATCTCCCCCACAATGCCCCGGGCTGTGCATTATGTGGGAGGGGGGCTGCGCGGCCCCCCCTCCTGGAGCCTGTGATGGCCCTGGGGACCGCCACCTCCCGGGGCCGGCTCCTGCAGTGTCCCGGGGTGCCCACCCTGGGACACTGCTGTTTGCTATGGCAGGGCGGGAGCCGTGCGGCTCCCGCCCTGTCATAGCAAACTGTGGTTTGGAATTTGAAAGCGAGAGCAGGTTTCCTGCTCTCGCTTCCAAAATTCAAACCACATTGCTTTTCCATAAGGGGAGCAGCATGTCAGCAGCTCCCCATGTGGAAAAGCAATGCTGGCTCTTGCTGGAGGCGGGGATCCGGTGGGACCGTGGGGGCATTGGGGCTCCCCCCACGGTCCCCATCGAGGAGGCCAGGTCCCGGGGGTTGGGGTCCCCGGGGCCAGAAGTGGCCCGGGAGGGGGGCCCATGCAACCCCCCTCCCATTCACATCAACAACAAAAAAACGGAGATGCCAGGCCCCGGGAATGGGGTCCCCTGGGCCATATTTGGCCTGAGGAGGGGGGCAACGCGGCCGCCCTCACCAAATAAATAATTAAGAAATAAAAGCCGGCCCCCGGGGCCAATAGAGGCCTCAGGAGGGGGGCCATACAGCCCCCTTCCTAAAAATATAAATATATGTGGCCATGCCCTGGGGGATGGGGTCCCCGGCCCGGAATTGGCTACCGGAGGGGGGCCCACGTGGCCCCCCTCCCATTTACATAAAAAAGGGGGCCAGGCCCTGGGGTATGGGGTCCCCAGGACCCCAAAAAAGGCAAGAGAAGGGGGTCACACAGCCCCTTCTTAAAAATTCTTTTTTTAATAGACGTCATCGCGGCTAGGCCCCGCCCCCTCCCTGCAGCACTCAGCAAACACGCCCCCTGGCGTGTTGTAAGTTGGGAAAATAATTCCCCTTGAATACTGAGGGTCCCTGGGGGCCAACTAGCCCACCAGGAACCTCCAGTATGCGCCAGGGAGCGGCGTTGCAGAGAGGTGTTCATAGGCCACGCCCCTTTTTACACCTCTTTGCAGTGCTTACTGGAGGTACCTGGTGGGCTAGTTGGCCCTCAAGGACCCTCAGGATTCAAGGGGAATTAATCCCCCAATTTACAACGTGCTAGGGGGCGCGTTTACACAGTGGTGCAGGGAAGGGGTGGGACCAGACCTAGCATGTGTGCAAACCCACCCCCTGGCACATTATAAATTGGGGTGTTAAGTTCCCTTCAATCCTGAGCATCTCTGGGGGCCAACTAGCCCACCATATACCTCCAGTAAGCGCCAAAGAGCTGCGTTGCAGAGAGGTGTAAAAAGGGGCGTGGCCTCTGAACTCCTCTCTGCAACACAGCTCCCTGGCGCATACTGGAGGTACCTGGTGGGCTAGTTGGCCCCCAGGGACCCTCAGGATTTAAGGGGACTTAATCTCCTAACTTAAAATGCTCCACAGGACGCATTTGCACACTTGCCACATCAGGCCCTGCCCCCTCCCTGCACCATTGTGCAAACGCGCCCCGTGACCTGTTTTAAGTTGGGGGATTAAGTCCCCTTGATTCCTGAGGGTTCCTGTGGGCCAACTAGCCCACCAGGTACCTCTAGTAAGCACCAGGGAGATGCCTTGCAGAGAGGTGGGCCAAGGCCACGCCTGCTTTTTACACCACTCTGCAACGCAGCTCTGTGGCACCTACTGGAGGTGGCTGGTGGGCTAGTTGGCCCCCAGGGACCCTCAGGACTCAAGGGGACTTAATCCCCCAATTTACAACGCACCGGGGGTGCGTTTGCACAATGGTGCAGGGAGGGGGCGTGGCCTGATGTGACAAGTGTGCAAAATCACCCTGTGGCACGTTTTAAGTTGGGGAATTAAGTTCCCTTGACCCCTGAGGGTTCCTGGGGGCCAACTAGCTCGCCAGGTACGTCCAGTAAGCGCCACAGAGTTGTGTTGTAGAGAGGTGTTAAAAGGGGCATGGCCTCGGACCACCTCTCTGCAACGCAGCTCTGTGGTGCTTACTGGAGGTACATGGTGGGCTAGTTGGCCCCCAGGGACCCTCAGGATGCAAGGGGAATAAATCCCCCAAATTAAAACCCGGCAGGGGGCGCGATTGCACAGTGGTGAAGGGAGGGGGCGGGCCTGATGGGACATGTGTGTACTTATGCAATCACTCCACCAAAACCCAAGCACTTATAAATTCACCATGCACTCTCCTTGCAGCACTCTAATCATCCAGTCACTACCCATGCACTCATGCAATGACCTATGCACTAACTCATGCACTGCTACAATACCCTGAGCAGTACCCATGCAGTCCAGCCATTGCCCTGTCACTACCCATGCACTCCTCCAATCACCCAGCGAGCACCATGTACTTATCCAATCACTCCGCCAAAACCCAGGCACTTATAAATTCACTATGCACTTTCCTTGCAGTACTCTAATCTTCCAGTCAGTACCCATGTCTTCGTGGAGTGACCCAGGCATTAACACATGCACTGCTACAATCACCTGTGCACTACTCATGCAGACCTCTAACCACCTATACACTACTGATTTACTCCTCCAATTACCCAGGTTGTACCCATGAACTCCAGAAATCCCTCTGCCACTACCCATGCACTCCTCCGATCACCCATCCAGCATCATGTACTTATCCAATCACTCCGCCAAAACCCAAGCAGTTATAAAATGACCATGCACTATCCTTGTAGCACTCTAATAGTCCAGTCACTACCCATGTACTCATGCAATGACCCAGGCACTAACTCACGGCAAATACAGAGGAGGTCATGCTCATTACAGGGGTACCCCAAAGCATAGTGTTCCCTAGTGTATGTAGGTGTTTTCACTGTATTCTAAGTGTCTTTTAGCATAGCACTTGCTCCAGTCCTGGTTAGTCAGTCAGTTACCACCAGTACCCATCACTAAAAAGTTGGGGGCACAGGAGGACTTTCTGCTCCTCTGTTGGTTCTCTCTGCACATCTCTTGTGTCTTCCTGCACTTTTCTTCGTCTTTCTGGACTGCTGTTGCCTCTTTCTGCATTTGTCTTGTTTCTTGCTGCGCTTTTCTTCCTCTTTCTTCACATGTCCTAACTTTGTAGACATAGTTAGAAATTAGCATTTAAAAAACCATTGAAATTTACTGAAGAAACCATAGGTTTCAGACTCGTTATAGTTAGAAATTAGCATTTAAAAAACCATTGAAATTCACTGAAAAAAAACAGGTTTCAGGGACGTTATAGTTAGTTGGACATTTCACTCGTACAAAACCATAGAAATTCCCCCATTATAGTTAGTTCAGCTAACTATTACTCGCGCCCCCACAATGCACTGCTCATGACGTCACATATTACATCATTCATGACATGGTCAGTGACATCACTGATGACATCTCAAATGACATTACTGATGACATCATCCATGTGATAATACGATGCACCTCCTCACACTCTAATATACCCTTTGATACACTCAAAACCATCGACACACCAATACCAGTTACTACATACGCACTGACTGATTCCTAGGTCTACACACACATCCACTCATTCACCCATACAATCACTCATACATACAGTCACTCATCAATACAACACTATCATATGCACTCATACACCTATACAGACACTCATGCACCGCCACTCATCCATGGATTTACTCACACACCTAGTCAGTCATGCAAAGAATCAATCACACTCCCATTTTCTCACCTATACGATTATACACGCAACACCTCACTTATTCAAACATATACTAACACATACTTACTCTCTTATACAATCACTTATTCAAGTAAACACTCATCCATACAGCCACTCTCACAATCACTGACTCTCACGTATAGTCATTTATATACTCCAACTCTGACATACATTGCCTTTTACATATGTAGTTACTTCGACATGTACACTGAGACATCCAATCTCTCACCAACACTCGCCCATACAGCTGTTTACACATGCACTCTTGAACCCATACACCCAGTGAATCAACCACTCACACATCTATGCACAGAGTCACACACCTCCCAGCCACCCACACACACACTCAGTCTCCCATACAAATACTCAGGCAACCAATCAATAACCCATATAGACACTTATGTAGCTACTGACCAACACATGCAGCAGCTTACACAACAACAGACATACTGATGCACACATTCCGACAGTTTAGACACTAACCCATGCATTCAGTAAGACACCTTTAATCACTCACTTATAGAGTCAGTCACGCACCTAATAAATCCTTCATCCAGACACTTATACACCCACTCATTCTTCAATGTAGCATGGCCTATATATAAAACATATTTAAACTTTACAGAAACACACAGTCACTGGATGATGTTATCAGTGATGTCATTTGAGATGTCATCAGTGATGTCATCAGAGATGTCACTGACCATGTCATGAAAGATGTAATATGTGACTTCATCAGCAATGCATTGCGGGGGCACGAGTTATAGTTAGCTGAACTAACTATAACGGGGGAATTTCTATGGTTTTGTACAAGTGAAAAAGTCCAACTAACTATAACGTCCCTGAAACCTATGGTTTTTTCAGTGAAAAGAAAAAAAAAGAGAATATATATATATATATATATATATATATATATATATATATATATATATATATATATATATATATATATATATATTTCTTTGTTTGGTTTATAGGGTGTAAGGATTGGGAGAGTTTCACATAATATTTATTAATATTTCTATTTTTAAGTAAAGTAATGTTTTTGTATGATTGAAGACAATGTTAAATAAAATTAAACTAATTATAAGTACATGTTCAATCTAAAGCAATGTATTGGTTAAAAGTATAAGAATACAATAAATATACATTTTTCATAAAAATATTTTAATGTTCAAAATATTTTACAATTTTTAATATTTTTATGTAAAGTATGAAATAATTTGTTTTGCAAATTAAAATTCTGAACATTTAAAAAAAAAATTTTTTAGGAAGTTACTGAATTGGAAATATTTCTGAAATTGTGTAAGAAATGTATATTATTTGTATTTTATTAAAACATATGTAATACTTGTTTTAAATAGTGTGTTATAATATTAAAATGTAGTAAAAAGTAAAACAATAAAATTGGATAATATGCAGTATAGAATATATATAATGAATTTGTAAAAATATTATTGTCGGTGAGGATGTTTATTTTTATTTTTAATTATTATATGTGTTTGCGTACATTGCAGGAGGAATAGGAAATGTCACCCTTTAGTGTCCAACACCTTCCCTGACTTTGTTTGTAGTGGAGTGGGAATATTTAATGTCAACCCTTTAGTGGCCGACACCTTCCCTGAGATGGTTTTGCACTGTAGTGGGAATAGTAAATATCACTCCTTTAGTACCGAACACCTTGTCTGAGTTTGTTTGCAGTGGAGTGGGTGTAGTAAACGTCACCCCCAAGGATCCAACTCCTTTTTTGAGTTGCTTTGTAGTAGAGTGGGAATAGAAAATGTTACCGCTATAGGGCCCGATTCCAATCTCGTTCATAAAGCATACCAATGACTCAGTTGCAAATTGCTTTCCATATGACTTGGATCAGGCAAGTATGATGCATTTGAATGCATCCGGATACAATTCGGTCAGACTCCCATTGGCTTCAATGGGAACCTGTGTACCGAACGCAGAGACAGGCTCGCATTGAAGAAAGGGGGGATTGGGGAAAATCGTGCCCCCTGTGGCAGGCACCCCTTGGTGCATGCCACACTGTGCATGGTTAGGAAGAGGGTACCCATAGGTACCCCCACGGGCCGATTCGGATGCCCTGGGTAAAGGGGGCCAGCTACGGGCCCCCAAAGACCAATTCTGGCAGCCTTTTTGTTCCAGGCAAACCGAATCAGAAAGGCTGTCCGAATCGTTCATCGTACTTGCTGGCTAAGTAAACCTAGCCCATTGAGCTGTATGATTTGGCTCCAGAAGGCTCTCTCTCTGAAAGCCTTCTGGAACCGATTCGGTTAGCTCTAAGGCTTTCCAGGCATTGTACTTGGTCGTTCGGAACTGTGAACTATTCGGTCATAAGCAAGGGCTCCGGATCGGTTTCGGCAAAGTCAAATCTGATTCAGAGTTTTCCTGAATGAGATCGGAATCGGGCCCTTAGTGTCCAACACATTACCTGAGTTTGTTTGCAGTAGAGTTGGAATAGTAAATGTCACCCCTTTAGTGTCCAACACCTTCACTGAGTTGCTTTGTAGTGGAGTGGGAATAGGAAATGTTACCCCTTTGGTGTCCAACACCTTCTCTGAGTTGCTTTGTAGTGTAGTGGGAACGGTAAATGTTATCGCTTAAGTGTCGGACACATTCCCTGACTTTGTTTGTAGTGGAGTGGGAATAGTAAATGTAACCCTTTTAGTGTCTGAGACCTTCTGTGACTTAGAGCCTGATTTAGATCTTGACGGTCTTACCGCCGTCCCGCCACAGTGACGGTCTCTATTACTCCGCCAAGTCGATGGTCTTTCACCCACTGTATTTTGATGCATGCAGGCTGCCTCGCCATCTGCGTCAATAGAGTGTTTCCCACAGCGGTGGCTGCATACCGCTGCTAATGCAGCAGACTCCAATGGTGGTGAAAAATACTCCGTCACCATTAGGTCGTCGGTTTCCCACAAGCAGATTTATATTTCGCAGTTGTGCTGGTGGTCTTCTAGCGGTGGTTCCCAGACAGAGTGCACCATCACTGTAGCCATTGGATGGATACCAGTAGAACACACCCAATGTACATTGGCCAAATGGAAACACCTGCATACCACACTATAAACACACTCCATTTCAGAAAATGATCATTTAACATTCCACTCCACCACAACATTTACCAGCAGAGCTTTAACCAGTTAAGTCAGGGTTTTTTTGTCACATTTTGCTGTTTCTTGTCCCTTCATCTTCTTTGCATTTTTCAACTTATGGCTAGTTTTTAATTTGATTTGATTTTGGTACACAATGCCAGGCCACAAAAATCCCCATTTTACTGAGAGAGAATTGTCTGTCGTGGTGGATGAAATGATGAGAGTAGAGCCGCAATTGTTTGGGGCCCAAGACCAAAATACATCTCTATTTCAGAAAAGGCAAAAGTGGGCCAGAATAGTCAACAAAGTGAATGCTGTAGCTAACAACCTGTGGACACAGGAGGACATTAGAAAGAGGCAGAATGACCTGCTGGGGAGGGTGTGTTCCCTGGTGTCACATGGAGGCCTAGCGTACGGTTCTCCCAGGCCCCCCTTACAACTCATGTCCTGGGAGTAGAAGGTCTTGCAGATCCTACACCCTGATTGCTTGGCAGGAATACCTGGTGGAGTGGAGTCTGGTAAGTTACACTTTACAAAACCTCAATGTCCTTTTTGCTTTGAAGTTAGCTGTTGCTAATGAGTTCTACACATGTTTTCATAGTATAGAAACCTCAAACTATCAGTTTCAGATCATTTAGATTGTCTGTGTAAATATATTGTGTTCCATCTAAGATTCCTATTGTCAATCACCATTAAATGTCACATGATGGTATGGTGTCTGTAAGTGTTACAACACCACATAACCTGTTACCCATATGTGTTTCATATAGTAAGAGTCTGTGTCATTTCCACTGCATATTTTCCACAGGTATGTTCCACTAGTAATTTTGCAAGTGTTGGAAAGTTGTCTTTGAAATGATTACAACTTTGACTTTGACTACAACTATTATCATGCCCTATTTCTGGTTTGCCAAAAGAATATTGCTCATTCTCTCTTGTCTAACAGTTTTCAACATCAGGTAAAGTGTCATGTGGCGATCACGCCCTATTCAATGCTCTCTTCCGAAAATGGTTTCTGTTGTTTTTTTAATCTTGTCCTTTTCTTGTCAACCAATTGAATTGATGTCATGAGTTTCACAAATCAATCTGTGTTGACACAAATATTATAAGGTTTGTAAATGACTATGCTGAGTATAAGCAGTACTTCCAAAAATTGACTCTGCACTCTTCACATGATGACTAATGTCAACATCCATCTAGGTTGTGGAAATGTCTGTTTTGAAGTCAGCTAGGACTTGGAATTATCAATGACACATTTCACCTCTCTACTGTGTTGGGCTGAATGGTTGGGAGCTGTTAGGTATACTTCCTAATCACTTCATGAACATTTCAGGACATCTGATTACCTACTTATTTGAAGTTTTACTGTTTGAGATTGCTAAAAGTTAGGATAATATGTGCAATACCATTGAAAGCTATCTTCACAATAATCTCTATCTATTTTTTCTGCTATGTATCTACATTGTTTGTCTCAAAAGAGTTGAATTTACAATGCACACTTTAACTTACAAAAATGCTCTCAATAGGTCCAACTGGCAGAGCATGTGGCCAGGGATCTGCCACTAAAGAGGCCTCCACTCCAGCCCATGATCAAGCCGTCAGTGAGGACAACACTCCTGATAATCTAGATGACAATGAGGAGCCTGGTCCATCTGGTCAACATGGGCAGATGGCTCCAGTGAGACTCACTGCACCCACACCAACACATCCCACCCCAGCTGTAACACCTCAGCTAACCGAGTACTCCGCTTTCTGTGTTCCTACCACTGTGACACCAATTGTGTGCCCCCCAGTCATAGATAATGTTGGTACCACAGCAGCACCAGCTCCAGCCCACCCAGGACACAGTCGGATGGGGCACACTGGACCAAGAGCACATGGTAGTGGGGTTAGGGATTGTGGGAGAGATTCTGTGGGCTAGCATAGTGAGGCCACTGAGGTCACTCTCACCTAGACCGCCATCGGCCAGGTCTTGGGAGCGTATCATCAGTTCCAAGAAATGATGGGCCAGGTACTCACCAAGCTCTAGGAGATGAAGAGGTTGCAGAGGGAGGGCTACAGAACTGGGCACATAAGGTTTCAGGCACTCATATAGAGATCACAAACAAGTATCTGCCAATCAAAATTATTAATAGCGGTGCATTCAGAATGGAAAGATAGACACTACTTCCCCATTTATCAATCAAGGATTGAAAAAGACAATTTACCAAGTTCGAAGCACACGCTGCTCAAATCAGTTACAGTGTAGTACACTTCTAGAATATCATAACACAATGACAGAATTCCATATCTTCTTGTGTATTACTTTTATTCCATCCACTTCTTTTAGCCAACGTGTTTCGTCGCTTTGGGGTGTCACCCCTACGACTCCCTGAGGGCTAAAAGCAATACAAATGCTAATATTGTAATACGAGAATAAAATACACAATATAACTAAGAGATACAAAGCATGCTATCGTTATTATTTACCCTGTGAAGTCTCCAAAATTTGGTGTGTTGTGAAATACATGGTGATGTGGAAATCCATCTCAAGCTCTTATGAATTGAATTCAATTTGATCAACATTTCTGTGCATTGTCGCTAGTAATTAAGTATACACAGAAAAACATCTCCTTGAAAACACCTGAAAAACATACTGTGACAGGTCTCGCATGACACACAAATATTCACAGTGACTACGGTTCTAATGCCCCCATTGCAAAGTGATCCTTAACTCTAACTATATCTCGTGGTTAAAACATTCTCCAAATGAGAAAATATGATTAATGTACACCTCCATGGTGGAGATCCACGGAGGCATCCTGTACCTTTGGTCTCAAAGCGGTCGAATTTATAGACCTACGAAAACCAGGAAAGATAAATAGTGGCATCAGAAGCAAGTAATTAGAATGGGCCTTTCAGTCCAGAATTGCAATATCCTGTTAACGACCCTAAGTCAAGACTTACCTCCTAAAACCAATGTCGATTAGGAGGTCAAACGTCCAAAATGTTAGTATAAACCAACGTTTGGCGTAGATATGTCAAATTTAGTAGTGGAATTGACAAAGTACAGCCCGCCTCTGTGTAAATTATATTTTTTATTAGTAACAACCCTTAGGGGAGCCTCCACTAACCGATATGAGTAATAATAGTTTAAACTAAAGATTTACCCAGTAGGCTATCAAGCTTGTTGAAAATGTATGATATGTAAAATCAATCCCCGGAAGAATAAATAAGCTCTCGAAATCTCAGGCACCAAATAAGGGAAACCTGTAAGAAAACGAAAAGGAGAATGTACCAAACATAAGTGATTAAAAAAAACAGAAATCCCCTATTAACTACTACTCACAGAAGTGTTGAAGAAACTTACCGGATGCTGTGCTTCTCGGTACCCGAATACAGGTAGCGTGCATGCTGGCTCCAGCCAGTATATGTTAGATATGTGGATGTGGGGATTAGGAGGTAATGAAAAGGGTATATATAACCTATGTAAATATAAAAAATATCATACAGCAACTCTTAACGACCGGTTGTAGCTATTGTGCTAGCCAGCACCCGGCAGTTATTGAAAGTAAATCATCTAAAAGAAAAGGGACTACCCTTGATACTAATCCACACAGAAGCGTCATCTTGAATAAGTTCTAAGGTGCAGGGGCATCCAAAAGGTATTCCACCCAAATAAATGCAGAGTGAACAGCAACTAGAATTGTTGCTGCCCACAAGTCTAAACCAGAAATCTGGACCCACAAGGGCAGAGTCCTTCCCGATGCCTTCTAATCTCCACATCCAGTGGCATCAGGAATAACCTTTCATTTAATTGAAATTGGCTTAGTGACGGAAGCATTTTACTCTTTTAAGATGGCGCTAGCGTTCAATACTTTCATTACGGCTAGTCCTCTTTTGATTTTCAAGCTCTGCTAACATATACTGCCTGGAGCGGGCGTGCACGCTACCTGTATTCGGGTACCGAGAATCATGGCATCAGGTAAGTTTCTTCAATGCTCCGCCGAGCAGTAGTTAATAGTGCCTTTATGTTTATTTTGAATCACTTATGTTTGGTACACTTTCCTTTTCATTTTCTTACAGGTTTCCCTTATTTGGGGCCTGACATTTCGGGTGCTTATTTATACTTCCGGGGATTGACTTTACATATCATACATATTCGACGAGCTTGATAGCTTACTGGGTAAGTCTTTAGTTTAAATTATTATTACTCATATCGGTTAGCGGACGCTCCCCAAAGGGTCGTTACTAATTGACATTTTTAATTTACATAGAGGAGGACTATACTCTGTCATTTTCACTACTGAATTTGACATATCTCCGCTGAACGTTGGCTTATACTGAAATTTTGGACGTTTGACCTCCTAATCGACATTGGTTTTTAGGAGGTAAGTCTTGACTTAGAGACTTTATCCGGCTATTGCAATTCTTGACTGAGAGGCCCATTCTAATTACTTGGTTTTGATGACACTATTTATCTTTCCTGGTTTTCGTAGGTCTATATATTCAGCCAGTTTGAGACCAAAGGTACAGGATGTCTCCGTGGTTCTCCACCATAGAGGTGTACATTAGGATCACTGACAAAATATCGAGAATGAGAATATCGACCTACCAAAATATCAAGGAAAAAATATAGAATGACAAAATATCGAATGCCTATCTCCAAACAGGTAAGTACAGCAATATAGAATCCAAAATATCGTTGTAAAAAATATAGTTAGTCAAAATATCGATTTTTTTTAATGTCTTAAAAGTAATGTAAAATTAATGAAATAATACATATAATTAACTGAAACATACTTAAAAATACTTAAATAACTTTAACATTAATAAATAATTAATGTAAGTAAACAAAAAAAATGAATACATATATATTAACGTAATATTAATTAAAAATATTCAATATTTTTTGCGTAGGATAGCGGGCGGGTAAAATTTACTATTACCACTCCAGTAAGTGCAATAGTTGGAAAAGCGTTGGGTAGCGGGAGGGTAAAAATTACTATTCCCACTCCAGAGAGTGCAACAGTAGGGAAAGGGTTGGATAGCGGGAGGGTAAAATTTACTATTCCCACTCCAGTGAGTGCAACAGTAGGGAAAGCGTTGGATAGCGTAGGGGTAAAAATTACTATTCCCACTCCAGTGAGTGCAATAGTAGGGAAAATAATAATTTAATATTTATTAAAAATAAATTAATTATTAATACCCCAAAAAAAGTATTACAATTAATTACCAATCACACAATATTTAATAATTAATTAATTATAAATACCATTTTTTAATTAATTACCTATTAATAATTAATTAACAACCAATTAATTTCCAATACCAAAAATTAATAAATACAATTAATACCAATTAATAATTAATTAATAATAAATTAATTATCAATATACAAAAATTATTTCAATAATTAATTATTTACAATTAAGGGGCCGATTCGGATCCTGGAAAAATTTCCCCCATCCGAATTGAATCTGGACTTTTTTCCGTCCGAATCGTACAAGTAGCGTACAAACTGGCAAGTACGATTCGCATGGGAAAAACTCCATACGAATCACATCGGGAAAATTTCCCCACACGTCCTCGGGTCGGAAATTGTGTCCGACACATCCCCGGACGATTTACCGTACGAATCGGAAAAATGAAGTCCGACCGCGCAAGTACAATCACTCCCGTCCTTTCGATTTCACAACTGTATGGAAAAAACACCGTACGGACCGTACTCCCATATCAACCATGGAGACACGTGCCCGCATACGCGCCGAACACCCCACCACAGACCCCGCATGTACGCGCAAAACGCCCCCGGCCGTGGATGTACGCGCCAAACCCCCACCAGTGTATGCATGGAGCGTACCCCCACCCATGTATGCATGGAGCGTACCAACTCCCCACCCATGTATGTACGGACCGTACCCGCACCCGTGTATGTACGGACCATACCCCCACCCCACCCGTGTATGTACGGACCGTACCCCCACCCCACCTGTGTATATAGGGACAGTACCCCCACCTGTGTATGTACGGACCGTACCCCCACCCATGTATGTACAGACGTACCCCCACCCCACCTGTGTATGTACGGACCGTACCCCCACCCATGTATGCATGGAGCGTACCAACTCCCCACCCGTGTATGTACGGACCGTACCCCCACCCGTGTATGCATGGAGCGTACCAACTCCCCACCCATGTATGTACGGACCGTACCCCCACCCGTGTATGAATGGAGCGTACCAACACCCCACCAGTGTATGTACGGACCGTACCCCCCACCCGTGTATGTACGGACCGTACCCCCACCCCACCAGTGTATGTACGGACCGTACCCCCACCTGTGTATGCATGGAGCGTACCAACTCCCCACCCGTGTATGTACAGACCGTACCCCCACCCCACCAGTGTATGTACGGACCGTACCCCCACCCCACCAGTGTATGTACGGACTGTACCCCCACCCGTGTATGCATGGAGCGTACCAACTCCCCACCCGTGTATGTACGGACCGTACCCCCACCCCACCAGTGTATGTACGGACCGTACCCCCACCCCACCAGTGTATGTACGGACCGTACCCCCACCCGTGTATGCATGGAGCATACCAACTCCCCACCCGTGTATGTACGGACCCTACACCCAGCCCCCCCTGTATGTACAGACCGTACCCCCACCCGTGTATGCATGGAGCGTACCAACTCCCCACCCGTGCATGTACGGACCCTACACCCAGCCCCCCCTGTATGTACGGTGCGAAACACCACCACCGATGGACGGTGCGGACCAACACCCTGCCCGTGTTCGTACGCACCCTACCCCAGGCCCACACACCAGCACCCTCACCCAACATCGGGCATGTACGAGTCGTACTAAGCCATAGCAAAGGACAGCACTGTACCACAACATGGCCCATGTACGCACCGTACAGACGCAAAAAACACTCCTACTGAACCAGGACAAACCAAAAAAACACAAGGAGAGTCAATTCGAGGCACACAAGACCACAAAACATATCCAGCAAGGCCAAATACATCCTATACACTGACCTGCAACTGACAAACAGCTAAACAGAGGCCCAAACCACTACCACTCCTTATAACACACCCACCCAAAGTTCAAACACAGCCACACCCACAAATGGACCAATAAAAAGGCCCAACACACACAAACCATGATCCTTTGCAACAGATCCACTGCTGCCAGACCCCAGAGACAACGCACTGCACCATACTTCAACCATCAATACACCTTACACTTGCACTCCTTCACACAACCACCATCACAAACACACCCTCATCACATTCACACCCACACACCCACAACCATGCACACCCACACCCCCACAACCATCCACACCCACACCCCACACCATGCCCACCAACAAGAATCCAAAGTTCACAAAGGACGAGCTGGAGGTCCTTGTCGACGAAATCATCAGAGTCGAGCCACAGCTCTTTGGAACATTGGTCAGACGGACCACCATATCCGAAAAATCTGCCATGTGGGAGAGGATAGTCCAATCCGTGAATGCTGTTGGGGCCACCAGAAGGACCAGGCATGAGTGCCAAGCCAGGTGGTACGATCTACGGAGGACGGTCAGCTGCAAAATGATGGACGACCACAACCAGGCCAACATCACTGGAGGAGGTCCGTCCCGCAGACCGGTACACTACCATCCCTGGGAGGAGAAGGTGATGGCCAAGCTGCCGCCGTTGGGAGTAGACGGACAAGAAGGAGTCCGAGAGCCTGGTGAGTACACAAACAACTCACCTCACATGGGGGGAACGCCATATACAACCCAAATACCAATCATGCACGCAACCCCCCCAAAGCCAGCATCGGACACAACCACACTCCAAAAACACACACATGCCACTAGCACCTCCATGCCCCATGCCCCAAGCAAGGCCATGCCAAGTCACAGGCCACACAAAACACCAACACAAGACAGGATGTCCCCGATGCCGGGAGGGTGGGCCTCAAAACTAACATAGAGCAACTCTGAAGCACACAATAATGCCCTCAGCCCATATGGCTTAGGGCACAGCCATACAAACAGTGTGTCCCCACACAGTACTGTTTTGCCTGCTAATGGTGGCCGCGTTGCAGGACGACATGGGTATGAAGGCACAATTTGCACATAACAGCATCTAATGAAGACGCAGCACACTGAAAGAGTGTCAGCACACACCGCCACAGCAGCAGCGTAGACTCAGACACTCCGCCCAATGGGTGCCGGCAGAGAAGAAACAAACCCACATGAACAAGCCAATGGCCTTTGCAAGACCTGCAAACTGTGTGTGCCCAGGAAGCTGGGCTGAGGTGACAGAGGGTGACACACAGAGGGAGGGAGAGGGGCAGAGAGAGGGACAGAGACAGAGGTGGACACAGGGAGACTGACAGAGGGAGGGAGGAGGCTGACAGATGGAGGGAGAAGGTGAGACGGACAGAGGGAGGAGGCTGATAGAGGGAGGGAGAAAGGGAGATAGAGGGAGACGGACAGAGGGAGGAGGCTGACAGAGGGAGGGAGAAAGGGAGAGGGAACGAGGGAGGAGGCTGACAGAGGGAGGGAGAAAGGGAGACGGAGAGAGGGAGGAGGCTGACAGAGGGAGGGAGAAAGGGAGACGGACAGAGGGAGGAGGCTGACAGAGGGAGGGAGAAAGGGAGATAGAGGGAGACGGACAGAGGGAGGAGGCTGACAGAGGGAGGGAGAAAGGGAGACGGACAGAGGGAGGAGGCTGACAGAGGGAGGGAAAAAGGGAGACAGAGGGAGACGCACAGAGGGAGGAGGCTGACAGAGGGAGGGAGAAAGGGAGACAGAGAGAGACGCACAGAGGGAGGAGGCTGACAGAGGGAGGGAGAAAGGGAGACAGAGGGAGACGGACAGAGGGAGGAGGCTGACAGAGGGAGGGAGAAAGGGAGATAGAGGGAGACGGACAGAGGGAGGAGGCTGACAGAGGGAGGGAGAAAGGGTGACAGAGGGGGACGCACAGAGGGAGGAGGCTGACAGAGGGAGGGAGAAAGGGAGACGCGCAGAGGGAGGAGGCTGACAGAGGGAGGGAGAAAGGGAGACGGACAGAGGGAGGAGGCTGACAGAGGGAGGGACAAAGGGAGACGGACAGAGGGAGGAGGCTGACAGAGGGAGGGAGAAAGGGAGATAGAGGGAGACGGACAGAGGGAGGAGGCTGACAGAGGGCGGGAGAAAGGGAGACAGAGGGAGACGCACAGAGGGAGGAGGCTAACAGAGGGAGGGAGAAAGGGAGACAGAGGGAGACGGACAGAGGGAGGAGGCTGACAGAGGGAGGGAGAAAGGGAGACAGAGGGAGACGGACAGAGGGAGGAGGCTGACAGAGGGAGGGAGAAAGGGAGACGGACAGAGGGAGGAGGCTGACAGAGGGAGGGAGAAAGGGAGATAGAGAGAGACGGACAGAGGGAGGAGGCTGACAGAGAGAGGGAGAAAGGGAGACAGAGGGAGACGCACAGAGGGAGGAGGCTGACAGAGGGAGGGAGAAAGGGAGACAGAGAGAGACGCACAGAGGGAGGAGGCTGACAGAGGGAGGGAGAAAGGGAGACAGAGGGAGACGGACAGAGGGAGGAGGCTGACAGAGGGAGGGAGAAAGGGAGATAGAGGGAGACGGACAGAGGGAGGAGGCTGACAGAGGGAGGGAGAAAGGGTGACAGAGGGAGACGCACAGAGGGAGGAGGCTGACAGAGGGAGGGAGAAAGGGAGACGCGCAGAGGGAGGAGGCTGACAGAGGGAGAGAGAAAGGGAGACGGACAGAGGGAGGAGGCTGACAGAGGGAGGGAGAAAGGGAGACGGACAGAGGGAGGAGGCTGACAGAGGAAGGGAGAAAGGGAGATAGAGGGAGACGGACAGAGGGAGGAGGCTGACAGAGGGAGGGAGAAAGGGAGAGGGAACGAGGGAGGAGGCTGACAGAGGGAGGGAGAAAGGGAGACGGACAAAGGGAGGAGGCTGACAGAGGGAGGGAGAAAGGGAGACGGACAGAGGGAGGAGGCTGACAGAGGGAGGGAGAAAGGGAGATAGAGGGAGACGGACAGAGGGAGGAGGCTGACAGAGGGAGGGAGAAAGGGAGACGGACAGAGGGAGGAGGCTGACAGAGGGAGGGAAAAAGGGAGACAGAGGGAGACGCACAGAGGGAGGAGGCTGACAGAGGGAGGGAGAAAGGGAGACAGAGAGAGACGCACAGAGGGAGGAGGCTGACAGAGGGAGGGAGAAAGGGAGACAGAGGGAGACGGACAGAGGGAGGACGCTGACAGAGGGAGGGAGAAAGGGAGATAGAGGGAGACGGACAGAGGGAGGAGGCTGACAGAGGGAGGGAGAAAGGGTGACAGAGGGGGACGCACAGAGGGAGGAGGCTGACAGAGGGAGGGAGAAAGGGAGATGCGCAGAGGGAGGAGGCTGACAGAGGGAGGGAGAAAGGGAGACGGACAGAGGGAGGAGGCTGACAGAGGGAGGGACAAAGGGAGACGGACAGAGGGAGGAGGCTGACAGAGGGAGGGAGAAAGGGAGATAGAGGGAGACGGACAGAGGGAGGAGGCTGACAGAGGGCGGGAGAAAGGGAGACAGAGGGAGACGCACAGAGGGAGGAGGCTAACAGAGGGAGGGAGAAAGGGAGACAGAGGGAGACGGACAGAGGGAGGAGGCTGACAGAGGGAGGGAGAAAGGGAGACAGAGGGAGACGGACAGAGGGAGGAGGCTGACAGAGGGAGGGAGAAAGGGAGACGGACAGAGGGAGGAGGCTGACAGAGGGAGGGAGAAAGGGAGATAGAGAGAGACGGACAGAGGGAGGAGGCTGACAGAGAGAGGGAGAAAGGGAGACAGAGGGAGACGCACAGAGGGAGGAGGCTGACAGAGGGAGGGAGAAAGGGAGACAGAGGGAGACGGACAGAGGGAGGAGGCTGACAGAGGGAGGGAGAAAGGGAGATAGAGGGAGACGGACAGAGGGAGGAGGCTGACAGAGGGAGGGAGAAAGGGTGACAGAGGGAGACGCACAGAGGGAGGAGGCTGACAGAGGGAGGGAGAAAGGGAGACGCGCAGAGGGAGGAGGCTGACAGAGGGAGAGAGAAAGGGAGACGGACAGAGGGAGGAGGCTGACAGAGGGAGGGAGAAAGGGAGACGGACAGAGGGAGGAGGCTGACAGAGGAAGGGAGAAAGGGAGATAGAGGGAGACGGACAGAGGGAGGAGGCTGACAGAGGGCGGGAGAAAGGGAGACAGAGGGAGACGGACAAGGTTCTCCGGGCACCCAGGAGGAGGCAGGCGACACCGCAAATGCCATCCCTCAGGGGTCCCGGAGACCCGATGTGCCCACAATGGCAGGCCAGGCGCAAGTGGGCAGGGGTGGTGGGAGTGGAGGACGGCAGAGGCGCGAACCTGCCCAGTTGGCTCAGGACCAGGCTATGTCACACGTCAGAAACATCCTGGACGCATACCGGCGTGACTCCAGAGGCATCAACCAGGTAGTGGGGACCCTCAATGAGATGAAGACCCTGCAGGTCGAGCATCATGCCAGTCATCTACAACACCATGGACGGATGGAGGCAAGACTGGCAGAGCTCCTGGCGGTGCACAGGGACGTGAGCCAATCACTCCGTCAGATCGCCCAAAGCCTGGCAAACCCTCCCTGTGCCACCAGGCGTAGAGCAGCACCAGAAACAGGGAGGGAGGAGGAGGAGGATTCATCTGACGGAGCGTCCCTAGCATCGTCAAGGCCTGCTTCTGAGGTTTCCCGCAGGAAGGTGGGTCGTCCACGAAAAATACCGTGAGAGTCAGCGAAACATCACCATCTCCCAGGTCACCTGGCCTGGCACCTGGCCCTCTGGCCCAACAGCAGCACAGCAGCAAAGGACATTCTCTGCCACATGGCCTTGCTGGTCACTGTCTGACCAATGTTGACAAAGACTGTGGCACAGAGTCTGATGACTTTCAATGGCAAGGACACCAACTCCCCCTGTGAACTTTGGATTCTACACTCCCGCCAAGCACCTCTTGTCACCCCCCCAAACACGTACCCCAGCACTAATAAAATTCATCACAATCACAAGATGATGCCGTCATTTTGCATTATTCCACTACATGTGTGTGTTGTAAAGTCAAACCATGCCTGATTTCTGAAGTAACTCCAACTGAGTCTGGCACAGGACACACATGGGTCACAATGTACCATCCAAGACAGACATGGAGCACCATACTCACCCGTGATGGGCCCAACCAGCTGAGGGGGTGCCCGCACAACTGTGTCTACAGACCTATTTAGAAGAGCAACAGTCATGCGCAGAGGTCAGGGCTCATGTGGAGTGTCCTGGGGTGGGAGTCCCAGGTATGTGTAGACAGGTGGCAGAACCATGTCCTGCATGCTTGAGTCAGGTGGATGTGGAGAATGGTGGGCCAGCCAAGGTTGGATGCATGGAGATGGCACAATTGGGTGTTGGATCACAGTGCCACAAGGTTGTGTTGTGGTTGTGGGCTGCATCCTGAGTGTGTGCGTGGATTGAGAAGGTCATCCTGCAGCTGGCAGTGATCCACTCCCCCCCATCTCTGTTTGACGTTGATGTGGCCTGGTCGCCGGATGTAGTAGCAGAGCTGTGCAGATGCACCCTGGATGTGGACAAGTATCATGGGATTTCTAACGCACATGTCCATAGAGTGCAGGGTAGGATTAGACACGGATGTCGTAGTTGACCTGGGGGATGGTCTCCCTCTTGCCTTGAGGTAGATGGAACTGGGGATCTTGTACATAATGCAGATTGTGCTGCCGCATGAGGCACAGATGCTGCTGATCAGCATAGCACATGTCAGCAAGCAATCCATTATGAACACCAGCTCGTTTGCGTGGACACTGGGTGCCCTTGCTGCAGGGCCTGCAGCAGCATGCGCCATGTCAAGGAAACAATGCCACAAGTAGCACACAAAGACAAGGATCTCAGGAAGGAACTATGCAAAAGGTGTATGTCAAGGAAGAAATGTCTGGTTCAACATGGCACACACACACACACACACACACACACAATGGATTCACATGCAGCACAGTGGCCGTCGTGGAGACTGACATGCCACAATACCTACACAGCCATGGACATCATGCACAATACAGAATCTAATCCCTGACAAACAGCTTGCATCTCGCTACTCTACACATAAACTCATATGCACCATCTCTGAGAACAATGCCAGACATGCCGCATGCACAGAGGGACACCTTTATTACTCATGTGTGTAGGAATGCTAATGCAACTCTGTCAACACATACACAGGTCATGTGGATGAACACGTGGGACCAACCCTGGCACCCCCCTTACCACCACAGATGCTGGAAATCCATGGCACTGGCACACAAGTGACGGGTTACAGCTAAACACCCCCTGCTGCTTACGGAGAGGCTGCTATACACCACTGAGCCCCTAATGGGGAATTCACACACCATGTCAACCCGGTGCAACCCGTATGTTTCCAAGGGCAGTGTTACACACATTGATGGCTCCATCACAATCCACAATCCCATTACAGATGACTGTCACCAAGTCTGACCATCAATTCAGGTGAATTCTGCTCCGTGTCATGTGCCCCATGGTGATTCTACATGTATGTAAAGTATCCAAACATGAACAGGAGCAGTGCACACACATTCAAAACAAATACCACTCCCAAAAAGCTGTGCTGAATCCCTTACCCGAAGGAGATTTTCGAACTTGTCCGTGCATGTAACGCTGATTCAGCACATGTTGCTGTGTTCATGAGGAATAGCAGGAGCACAACAATGCCACCAGCAGACAGCATGCACAAGTACCTGTGGATGGGAGACACACCAGAAGTCAGCCAAAAGAAGCACATCCGCATGCATGTGCATGTACTCGACACGTATTAGGTTGTCAACATGCTAGGTGACAATGATGACTCTGGAAAAACATTCTTCTATTGCACCATCACTCGAGTGACACATCCAAACACACCTCTGACTCACTTGGAAGACATGCAGATGGACACACACATTGCAACACTTGCCACACACAGCCCAATGCGTGCACACTCAGACACTGGAACTCACCACTAAGCAAAGAAGTCGCTTATGAGCCGACTCCGCATGTCCTCTACCGCCTCCTCCACATCACTTGCCTCGTGACCAAGCCCTTCATCCTCCACGGGTGGATGGTCCTGCTCATCTGGATCCAGGATGAGTGGCACAGCTTTCTCCACTGCCATGTTGTGCAGCATGCAGCACACGAGGAATATCTTGCAGACCTTCACCGGTGCATATGGGAGTGCGCCACCGGTCTTGTGGAGGCAACGGAATCGGCTCTTCAGGAGGCCAAACGTCCTCTCTATCACTCGCCTGGTCCGCTCATGGGTGTTGTTGTAGCGGTGATCGGCAGACGTGCTGGGGTTGCGGAGAGGCGTGATCAGCCATGGCATGTTGGGATAGCCAGTGTCCCCTACATGGAAACATCATGGACAAGAGTGGGTCAGGAGAAGCAGTAAGACAGGAAGATGACGTTAAATACAGGACTGCCAGAGTATACCCACCAACAATACATGCTCGTTCGTTGTGCAGGTGCAGCATCATTTCAGGCACCCTGCTACGCCTCATGATGTACGCATCGTGTGCTGATCCTGGAAAACGAGCACAGACATGTGAAATCACCATGTTGGCAAGACACACCGCAAGGGCATTAATGGAGTGGTAATGCTTGCGGTTACGGAAGGCTACCTCCTGTGCCTGTGGTGGTACCAAAGCCACATGTGTTCCATCTATGGACCCAATGACATGGGGCATCCCTCCCAGGGCATAGAACTCACGCTTGACAGCTGTCAACTGCTCAGGAGTTGGGAATTTAATGAACTCATCCAGGTGCTCCAACATGGCCTCTAAAAAATCATGCAGAACACGGCTGAACATGGTTTGGGACATGCCACCGACATGGGCCATGGTATGTTGAAAGGTACCCGTGGCCAAGAAATGTAGGGCTGCCATCACCTTCATCTTGGGTGTCAGTGCAGTAGGATACCTGTGTAACGGTTGGAGGTGTGGTGCAAGCCGTGTCGTCAGGTCCTCAATCAAGCGTTGTGGGAAGCGGTAGCGGCGTATACAGTCATTTTCCCGCATGTCAGTCAAGTCCGGAATTGGTCGCAGGAGAGGCGGATCCCTGCAGTGAATTAGAAGGGACAACGAAGAGTGAGTACAGTACACCACCAATGTCAATGTACAGAGCACATGCTCAACAGGCAATACACATATGCATATAAATATCAAAAGGGGAAAACAGTTCCTCTCTATGGGCTTAAGTAGAGAGTTCCAATGACTAACTACGCTATTAGGGATGGTATCTGGGGGGATCTGCAATTCCAGATCGTAATGCCCTCACACACCTGTTAGGGTGTCATGCTTCATCATTGGGCGCTCCTCGTTGGACCGGCGCTGCAATGTCCGACGGGCCTGGTGGCATCTTTATCGGAGATCTTTTGATCTGGGAATGCCGTTTGGTGAATGAGGTGTGTGGGGCTAAAAGAGAAACATTGTTTACTAGAGGTGTAGATTGTGATTGTTAAAAAGGCCCCTATCCTTGATGGTTCACTTTATTAAATGCACAAGGAAGGGACTTAATTAAAAACTGTGAGGCTACGTGTGATAATTAAAGGTATTCAGATAGCCATTTGTGAATTAAGTCAGGTCAACATGTTTCGTGTCAAGTGCTCTAGAGTAAAGCGACACTTCTTCAGGACCGGAATGATATGACCGCTTGTGAGCAGTCACGGAAGGAGAATTCCCTTTCTGAGTGTTAGGGTCCTTTATTTAAGGTTCTTGTTATGGTATTCTTCCTCCTTGGGGTAGAATGAGGAGCCTCAGAGATGAGGGAAGACGACCCGACCACTTGAGCGGGTGTACCTGAAACAGACGTGGGCTCGTCTTAGAACCTACTCGTCGTCATCTCACCTGCTACATACAGAGTCAGGTCTGTGCAATATGCCCTGGACACGTATGCCAGGCATGTGACACTCCTACCAAGAGCCAGCTACAAACGTTGATTCTCAACCTCAATATGCCATGCCATGAAACTAGCTGTGGGCCAGTGTAAGTGAGCAGGCAGACGCATTACAGGAGTTACAGACATCCAAATATGTGCAGAAGAAGGATGTGTATTGTATAGACAGGTTGCGGAACACTAGAGGCACAGGTCACATGTCATAGAATAAGGACAGACCACACACCTTGCCATGAAGGATTACATGTCAAGACTGATCACACATACATTGAGAGTATGCAGATATGTCCTTGTTTTGGAACTCCGTGTCGATGCATACATACACACCTAACGTCGGATTACACATGTGTGCTGGTGTGCGTAACAGTGTGCCATGCCCATCTACACACAGACACATGTTGGTTGCAGCAACTGCAGATGCATTTGACCAAACACCTACAGCAAACCTATGGGAACACATGACACACACATGACATAGCTACAGCGTGCAACGCGGGCATTCACTTGTCAGGGGTAACATTCCGTGTACCTGGCATCAGGGGAAATTTGCAGGTGTCGGTGACTGTGCCATGCCAGTGACGCATGGCCCACCAAGTCAGTACTACATGCACACATGTCAAAGGAGTGAAGGGGATGTGTGGCACATAGGGCACCATCACACATGACATGTGTACACAGCTCATCATACTGTAATTCGCCTCACACCTCAGGAGTATGGTGCCACATCACAGCCTGACCCACCTGTGCCCGACACATGTAGTACTGCACCGACAATGCCTTGATGTCCAGCCTTGGCCATGTATGACAGCTCAATTCATTCCTGTGTGCCGCCTGTCACCGCTGTCAGGTGTGAATCCCACCGTACATACGCTCCGAGGGCGTGTGTGGGGTCACTATCACTATGGTGGTGATGGCGTATGCGTACGCCATAGTGATACGGACCGTACACGCGTGTGTACGGTCCCTATCACTATGGTGGTGCTGGCGTATGCGTACGCCATAGTGATACGGACCGTACACGCGTGTATACGGTCCCTGTCACTATGGTGGTGCTGGCGTATGCGTACGCCATAGTGATACGGACCGTACACGCGTGTGTAGGGTCCCTATCACTATGGTGGTGCTGGCGTATGCGTACGCCATAGTGATAGGGACTGACCGTACACACGCGTGTGTACGGTCCGGACTACTATGGCGTACACGTACGCGAGCACCCCCATAGTGATAGGGACCGTACACACGCGTGTGTACGGTCCGGACTACTATGGCGTACACGTACGCGAGCACCCCCATAGTGATAGGGACCATACACACGCGTGTGTAGGGTCGGTCCCTATCACTAGGGGGGTGCTCGCGTACGTGTACGCCATAGTAGTCCGGACCGTACACACGCGTGTGTAGGGTTGGTCCCTCTCACTATGGCGTACGCATACGCCAGCACCCCCATAGTGATAGGGACCCTACACACGCGTGTACGGTCCGTATCACTATGGCGTACGCATTCGCCAGCACTCGCGTGTGTAGGGTCCCTATCACTATGGTGGTGCTGGCATATGCGTACGCCATAGTGATAGGGACCGACCGTGTGTACGGTCCAGACTACTATGGCGTACACGTACGCGAGCACCGACATAGTGATAGGGACCGTACACACGCGTGTGTACGGTCCGGACTACTATGGCGTAAACGTACGCGAGCACCCCCATAGTGATAGGGACCGTACACATGCGTGTGTATGGTCCGGACTACTATGGCATACACGTACGCGAGCACCCCCATAGTGATAAGGACCGTACACACGCGTGTGTAGGGTCGGTCCCTATCACTTTGGGGGTGCTCGCGTACGTGTACGCCATAGTAGTCCGGACCATACACACGCGTGTGTACGGTCCCTATCACTATGGCGTACGCATATGCCAGCACCCCCATAGTGATAGGGACCCTACACATGCGTGTACAGTCCGTATCACTATGGCGGATGCATTCGCCAGCACTCCCATAGTGATAGGGACCCTACACACGCGTGTACGGTCCGTATCACTATGGCGTATGCATTCGCCAGCACTCCCATCGTGATGGGGACCGTACACACGCGTGTACGGGCCGTTGCAATGCATTTGGGGTGCCCTAGGGCTGTGGAACGCACCGTACCTGTGTTGTGACATAGGATTGACATAGGGGACACATGAGGGACAAGCATAGGGGCCTAAATGCATGCTGGTTGTCATGGAGACCGAGTTTCAGGTTTGAATTTTGCATCATGTGGCCAGCAGAAGTCGGTTGGAGACAATATACTTGTTGCAATGTGGTTGTTGACATTACATCATGCTCAATTTTAAAACCATGCAAAGCCTGTCACTGGGGTAGTTTTAAAATGATTGGAGGACACGTAGGATGCAAATGTGACTGAGCCAATCACTCTGTACTCCTGTAAATGAAACAGGCCAGCAAGGAAGATATAAGGCAGCCAGGTCCCTTGAGAGAGCACTTGCCTGCACATCCTTTCATTCCACAACGCTGCTGCTGCTTGTCATTCCTCTGGCACCATGTCCAGGTCTGTGGAGAGGGCCCAGCCATTCACCATGGAGGAGAATATGGCGTTGGTGGATGTGATCCTCCCACAGTACACCATGCTGTATGGTCGACCAGAGGAGCAGGTGAGTGCAGACTCCACTAGCTTAAACTGTGCCCCTTTTTGTGACTGTGACTTCTGGCATTGTGTCCAGGTGTGACAGACATGCAGGGTTCTTCATAGTGGTTCCCAGGGGGGGGGAAGGGCTCATGTCTCCCATGCAGAGCATGCTGTAGTTCCTGTGTGCAGAACGCACTAGCATGGTGCTTACTGTGACGATCACTGCATGGTGCATGCCGCTTTCGGACTGCCTAATCCTCCTGGAAATGTTGTTTCTACAGTCCTGATGTGAGTCTGTGCTCCCCCCAGAGTGACAGGTGCCAGGACCCACAGATGTGTGTCTGTTCAGTGTACCTGTGGTGAGAGTGTCCAAATGATGTGGTCGTCCCCTGGACATTGGTGTGTGTGTGTGAGTTCCCTGTCATGTGGGTGTGTGCATATGTGGAGTGTTGCACCCCAGCTGCATGTGGGATGGATACACCCTGCCCATCTGATGTGAGCAGGGAGCTGTGCTGGATGTCTGCCGTACTGAGACAGCCCCACATCTGTGACACCCCCAGTCTAGTGGCACATGTGCAGAGTGCGGTTTGTAGCGGCAGTTGCCAATGCCAGGTGATTGTTCAGTGCCTGTGTGTGTCTGTGTACTCTGCTGAGGTAGCGTAAGTGGGCTGGGGCAAGTCACTGCTTAGGGGTACTGTTCAGATTCCTGTTGTAGCTTGGGATGCACAGTGTGAGCCTGCATCATTGATTGTGTTGCACCCCTCATGCCACCTGTGTTATTTCAATGACACCTACTGCATTTGCCCATTCCCAGGAGGATGATGTCACTATGACAAAGGTGCAATGAGTTGGCTGCATACTATGGCCAGCTCAAACATGCATGATTTGTAATATGTGTGTCTCTGTATCATTTATAAGGTGGATTGATGTATTGTGACTTTTGCATCCTCACAGGTAGGCGTCTGTGCCAAGGGGGAGATCTGGAAGCAAGCCGTCAGTGCCGTGAGGAGGACGGATGGTCGGAAGCGGCGCCTAGCCCAGGTGAGGAAACGCTGGCAGGACATCCGGTGCTGGACGCGGAGGATCGCACGGGTCCTGCTGGGGGACTCACCTGTGAGCCACAAAAACCGTGGGCGCCGGCGTCTGACCCACATCCAGAAGCGTGTGCTGGCGGTGGTCTTCCCTGACTTGGATAGGCGCCTAGCGGAGAAGCAGCAGCAGGAAGGGGGTAGGTACATGTGTGTTTGTTGTGTGTGACCAGCTTTTGGAAGTGCACAGTTGCATGGATACACTGCCAGGGTTTAAATGTGCAGTGCATATCCTGTTCCCCAAAGTAAAGCGGTGCTGTTCTTCCTCCCTTCCCCTCCTTGCCATGTGTTCCCTGGTCTGTGTGTAGTCACTCTTGCACAAGGTCATCTAGGCTGGCAGTAACTCCAAGTGCCCAATGCTTGCAGCATCATGTGTGGGGGTGGTGTGTAACAGGTTTTTGCACGTTGCCTGTGCCCTGGCCAGTTCTGTCATTGTGGGGTCCATGTTAGTTGGCACTGATGCTGAGTCCCGACATGGGAGTGTGTGTTTCATGTGTACTGCCTTTCTGCCTGCATGTCGAATGTTGTGCCCTCTGACATGATGCGCTTGAGTGTGAGATATGCATAGTGCAGGGATGGTGGCTTGTGTTCCAGTCATATCCATCCAGGGCCATGGAGTAGTGTGGCCACTACAGTCCTCTGGGGCACCTTTTCCTAGGTATCATGTGTGTCATCAGACAATGTGGACATTCTCTGTGTCTTCAGCATAGTTTGTGCCCTGTGGCATAGTACCCTGGCCTCATTTGTATTCACGTATACTGTGCTACATGTGTCCACTGTACAGGGTGACCTAATTTAGCTGGTGCATACTCACAGGGGCTAGTGCCTGTGCGTCTTGGTACAACTATCTGATGATGGTTGTTTGTCAGTGATATATGTGGACAGGCGCACCAGGGGTAGTTTGTGTGCGATCAGGATTAATTTCAGGCCATGTGTTTTCATCCCAGACTAAGAGGTGTAAGTACTTCCTCTGTCTCAATCACATTGTCTCAGGTAGGGGGGGGTTGGTGCGGGCAAGGGCTACATGTCCAAACCTGAAGTCTCCTTGCTCGGTCTGGCCAGTGTGTGATGTTTGTGTGGCCAAACACTCAAGGTGCAGTGCCCCAGTCATGTTGGCCATGGTTTTCAGTATTACCTTTGCAGCATGTCCCAAGAGTTGATAGACATGGTTCCTGCTCATCCCTTTCTTGGCTACGCTGTGTGTCGCTGATGCTGTGCTAGATTGTCCACAGAGCCTGGCTCCTCTGTACAATTTGATATCAAGTTATTAGCTATTGTGTCATGCTCTCCATATTTTAACAGTGGCATGGTGGGTCAACAAACTGTGTGTTGCAGGGACTACATATGTACCTTGTATTGTAGATGTTACTCTTGTTTGCTTTTCAGGCTATGCACTGTGACCTATGTAGAGTTGACTCATCTGACATATGTATACAGGTGTCTGATTTCTCCTGTCTCTTCACCTTGCCCTCAGCATCGTCGGGGGACTACGAGGGAGACACTGGCACGGACCGTGAGGAGAGAGCGAGCACCAGTGCCAGCAGTGCTGAGTTGGCTGGCACATCGAGTGGCACGGAGGCCGACGGGAGTGCAGCGGAGGACCTCTCCAGTCAAACCACCACCGACTATGACGCAGACGGTCTGAGGCTGAGCGCTCCGAGGGGGGGGGAGGCTGCTCCCACAGCTGACACCAGCACTCCATCACTACCCGCCCCTCCATTCCGATCACCGGCCTCCCACTTGCTCGTGTCCCTTCCCGCCGTGCTAGGTCACCACGTGTCTCCTTCTTGCCAGGCACCGCACCCCCTGCCCCTGTCTCCACTGCTGCCACCAATGCCGAGTCTGTGGACATCCTGCGGCAGTTGCAGGTTGGTCAGACTGCGATGCTTAATGTCCTCCATGGCCACAGCCGAGTGCTCAACCAGATGGAGGCATACATGGAGGGCATTTCAGCTGCGCAGTCTGACCAACGCAACTTGCTGAGGTCCATAGACTCGACACTGACTGGAGCAGT
This sequence comes from Triturus cristatus, assembly GCF_964204655.1. Taxonomy (NCBI): domain Eukaryota; kingdom Metazoa; phylum Chordata; class Amphibia; order Caudata; family Salamandridae; genus Triturus; species Triturus cristatus. Next base: position 501,515,451 of record NC_140592.1, on the reverse strand, counting down.
GGGTCTCCTGCAGCGCTACGTCCCCCCCCTACCCCTGAACCATCCACACTTCCCACTCCCATGCCTGTCCAAAGCACACCCAGACGTCCCCATGCACGCACCCCACCAGACACAGGCACCACACCACCAGGGAAGGCAAAGCGCACACCTCCTGGCACGCACACACAGGGTGAAGTAGGCACACCCACTGGGTCGGGGGGGAAACGGAAGACACGCAGCCAGAGTGGGAGTCCACATTCCTCACGACCACCACCCTCCAAATCCACTCCCCTCAGCTCTCCTGGCCAGGATTCCACCAAAGACTCCTTCATGGCCGCTCTGTCCCTGAGCCCCAAAGTGACACCACCCCGCAAGCGGTCAAAGGAGTCCCCGGTCAGGGTGGTTGAGTCCCCTCCCCTGTCCACACCCTCCCCTGGTAGCGCTGCGACCCATCCCTGCGACCCCCCCCTCCTTGGGGCCTGGGGTTCCTTCGGGTGCAGGGGAGACGCTGGGCGACCTGGCAGTAGTGTGCAGCGCCGTGCTCGAATCCACCTTTGGTGCTGCCCCACCCCCTGTGTTGGAGTCGTCCGTCCCTGCACCCACAACACCTACCCTTGCCCCTCCTGTCCCTGCGGTGCCTGGTCCTTCCCCCCCACATGATGCCCCCCCTGTGGATGACAAGGTAGTCTGAACTGTGCAGGCAAGCTAGGGGACACGCATCCCAATGTGTCCCCCACCTGGATTGGAACTATGGACTGCCCTATGGGCCTTGTGCATATGGAACTCTTCATACAATTCATTTTAGAACATTGCTGAATAAAGCGATTTTATTTTCCTTGGCACACTACTGCTTTTCTGGCATTGCTGTTGGTGGTGCTGCTCCATGATTTGGTGTGGCGATAATGTGTTAGGTGTCTGGGATATGTTGTAGTGTGCTGTTCGTGGGGTGGACCCTGTTATCTGTGTGCCATCACACGGTATTTGCTATCAAACTTTGCTCATGTAAGCTGTTACTGCATGGTGAAATTGTCCCAAGGTGTGTACCTTCCTCTGTGGACCCTGACATCTTCCCTGCAGGGTCTTGTGAAGACATTTGTGAAGTGCTGTGTCTACATTTGCTGGGTGTGTGATGGACCCCTTCAGCTTTGGCCATGCATGCTGGCCAAGGTCTCCACCTGCATCATTTGTGTCATCCTTGGGGGTCACTGTACTTATGACTGGAGTATATTGACAGGACTTCATGTGTACATGTTCCCTTTTCCGCACTATGCATGTGTGTACTCCCAGCCTCGCACACATGTGTTTCGTGTTCTGCTGGGTCTTTGAGCACCTGACTGACAATTGTGGCCATTGTATCTGTGTGTACTCAACCCCTTTCTTTCCATGGGCACTGCTGGGAGGACTCTGCACCCACCCCTCCTGCGTCTGGCCACTGCTGGGAGGACTCTGCACACACCCCTCCTGTGTCTGGGCACTGCTGGGAGGACTCTGCACACACCCCTCCTGTGTCTGGGCACTGCTGGGAGGACTCTGCACACACCCCTCCTATGTCTGGGCACTGCTGGGAGTGATAGGCACACACCCCTCCTATGTCTGGGCACTGCTGGGAGTGATAGGCACCCACGCCTCCTGCGTCTGGGCACTGCTGGGAGGACTCTGCACACACCCCTCCTGTGTCTGGGCACTGCTGGGAGGACTCTGCACCCACCCCTCCTGTGTCTGGGCACTGCTGGGAGGACTCTGCACACACCCCTCCTGTGTCTGGGCACTGCTGGGAGGACTCTGCACCCACCCCTCCTGCGTCTGGGCACTGCTGGGAGGACTCTGCACCCACCCCTCCTGCGTCTGGCCACTGCTGGGAGGACTCTGCACACACCCCTCCTGTGTCTGGGCACTGCTGGGAGGACTCTGCACACACCCCTCCTGTGTCTGGGCACTGCTGGGAGGACTCTGCACACACCCCTCCTATGTCTGGGCACTGCTGGGGGTGATAGGCACACACCCCTCCTATGTCTGGGCACTGCTGGGAGTGATAGGCACCCACCCCTCCTGCGTCTGGGCACTGCTGGGAGGACTCTGCACACACCCCTCCTGTGTCTGGGCACTGCTGGGAGGACTCTGCACCCACCCCTCCTGCGTCTGGCCACTGCTGGGAGGACTCTGCACACACCCCTCCTGTGTCTGGGCACTGCTGGGAGTGATAGGCACACACCCCTCCTATGTCTGGGCACTGCTGGGAGTAATAGGCACCCACCCCTCCTGTGTCTGGGCACTGCTGGGAGGACTCTGCACACACCCCTCCTGTGTCTGGGCACTGCTGGGAGGACTCTGCACCCACCCCTCCTGTGTCTGGGCACTGCTGGGAGGACTCTGCACACACCCCTCCTGTGTCTGGGCACTGCTGGGAGGACTCTGCACACACCCCTCCTGTGTCTGGGCACTGCTGGGAGGACTCTGCACCCACCCCTCCTGCGTCTGGGCACTGCTGGGAGGACTCTGCACACACCCCTCCTGTGTCTGGGCACTGCTGGGAGGACTCTGCACCCACCCCTCCTGCGTCTGGCCACTGCTGGGAGGACTCTGCACACACCCCTCCTGCGTCTGGGCACTGCTGGGAGGACTCTGCACACACCCCTCCTGTGTCTGGGCACTGCTGGGAGGACTCTGCACACACCCCTCCTGTGTCTGGGCACTGCTGGGAGGACTCTGCACACACCCCTCCTGTGTCTGGGCACTGCTGGGAGGACTCTGCACACACCCCTCCTGTGTCTGGGCACTGCTGGGTGGACTCTGCACACACCCCTCCTATGTCTGGGCACTGCTGGGAGTGATAGGCACACACCCCTCCTGTGTCTGGGCACTGCTGGGAGGACTCTGCACCCACCCCTCCTGCGTCTGGCCACCGCTGGGAGGACTCTGCACACACCCCTCCTGTGTCTGGGCACTGCTGGGAGGACTCTGCACACACCCCTCCTGTGTCTGGGCACTGCTGGGAGGACTCTGCACACACCCCTCTTATGTCTGGGCACTGCTGGGAGTGATAGGCACACACCCCTCCTATGTCTGGGCACTGCTGGGAGTGATAGGCACCCACCCCTCCTGCGTCTGTGCACTGCTGGGAGGACTCTGCACACACCCCTCCTGTGTCTGGGCACTGCTGGGAGGACTCTGCACCCACCCCTCCTGCGTCTGGCCACTGCTGGGAGGACTCTGCACCCACCCCTCCTGCGTCTGGGCACTGCTGGGAGTGATAGGCACCCACCCCTCCTATGTCTGGGCACTGCTGGGAGTGATAGGCACACACCCCTCCTATGTCTGGGCACTGCTGGGAGTGATAGGCACCCACCCCTCCTGCGTCTGGGCACTGCTGGGAGGACTCTGCACACACCCCTCCTGTGTCTGGGCACTGCTGGGAGGACTCTGCACCCACCCCTCCTGCGTCTGGCCACTGCTGGGAGGACTCTGCACACACCCCTCCTGCGTCTGGGCACTGCTGGGAGGACTCTGCACACACCCCTCCTGTGTCTGGGCACTGCTGGGAGGACTCTGCACACACCCCTCCTGTGTCTGGGCACTGCTGGGAGGACTCTGCACACACCCCTCCTGTGTTGCTGGGTGGACTCTGCACACACCTGCTGGGAGTGATAGGCACACACCCCTCCTGTGTCTGGGCACTGCTGGGAGTGATAGGCACACACCCCTCCTGCGTCTGGGCACTGCTGGGAGGACTCTGCACACACCCCTCCTGTGTCTGGGCACTGCTGGGAGGACTCTGCACCCACCCCTCCTGCGTCTGGCCACTGCTGGGAGGACTCTGCACACACCCCTCCTGTGTCTGGGCACTGCTGGGAGGACTCTGCACACACCCCTCCTGTGTCTGGGCACTGCTGGGAGGACTCTGCACACACCCCTCCTATGTCTGGGCACTGCTGGGAGTGATAGGCACACACCCCTCCTATGTCTGGGCACTGCTGGGAGTGATAGGCACCCACCCCTCCTGCGTCTGTGCACTGCTGGGAGGACTCTGCACACACCCCTCCTGTGTCTGGGCACTGCTGGGAGGACTCTGCACCCACCCCTCCTGCGTCTGGCCACTGCTGGGAGGACTCTGCACCCACCCCTCCTGCGTCTGGGCACTGCTGGGAGTGATAGGCACCCACCCCTCCTATGTCTGGGCACTGCTGGGAGTGATAGGCACCCACCCCTCCTGCGTCTGGGCACTGCTGGGAGGACTCTGCACACACCCCTCCTGTGTCTGGGCACTGCTGGGAGGACTCTGCACCCACCCCTCCTGTGTCTGGGCACTGCTGGGAGGACTCTGCACACACCCCTTCTATGTCTGGGCATGTACGGTCGGGACATACACGGGTCTGGGTACGCTCCATTCATACACGGGTGTGGGTACACTCCATACATACAGTGGTGGGGTGTGGGTATGCTCCATTCATACACGGGTGTGGGTACGCTCCGTACATACACTGGTGGGGTGTGGGTACGCTCCATTCATACACGGGTGTGGGTACTCTCCGTACATACACTGGTGGGGTGTGGGTACACTCCATTCATTCACGGGTGTGGGTATGCTCCGTACATACACTGGTGGGGTGTGGGTACGCTCCATTCATACACGGGTGTGGGTGCGCTCCATTCATACACGGGTGTGGGTACGCTCCGTACATACACTGGTGGGGTGTGGGTACGCTCCATTCATACACGGGTGGGGGTACGCTCCATTCATACACGGGTCTGGGTGCGCTCCATTCATACACGGGTGTGGGTACGCTCCGTACATACACTGGTGGGGTGTGGGTACGCTCCATTCATACACGGGTGGGGGTACGCTCCGTACATTCCCGTACTCATGATTTGCAGGCCTGGGTATGTACCGTACCCAGGCCTTAAGAGCGTGGGTACGAGTCGTACCACGCCCACCACTACGTCACCCCAACAATGGCGGTACGGCCCGTACCCACGTTCTATTGGCCTGGGTACGGGCCATGCCAGCATTGTTGGGGTGATGTGGGGGTACGCGTGGTACAACCCGTACCCACGCTCTGAAGGGCTGGGTACGGTGTGTACCCCTACGGCACCCCATTGGGGGTCTGCACCGTACCCAGGCCCTCAGAGCGTTGGTATGGGTCGTACCACGCGTACCCCCACATCACCCCAACAATGCTGGTACGGCCCGTCCCCAGGCCTTTAGTACGTGGGTACGGGCCGTACCGCCATTGTTGGGGTGACGTAGTGGTGGGCGTGGTACGGCCCGTACCCACGCTCTTAAGGCCTGGGTACGGTACGTACCGGTATTGTTGTGTTGCCGGTTCGCATCAACATCCACTTCCGTTGTGGCGGACGCTTGCGTTGCTGGACACGCCCCCACCCCCTCGAGGTGACCAGGTCCTGCAGGTCAGGTATGTCCAGGGCATGTGTAATTTGTGACTTGTGTGGGGGTTATGTGTCCTGCCCCTGCCCCCCCCTTTGCCCCTGGGTGTTATTCTGACCTTCTGCGGCGTCTGCATCGGTGCCTGTAGAGCAGGTGGACTGCTATGAGGGCTGGGATGACACGTAGGTTCGGGTCCATGGCTGTCCGTCGTGTACAGGTGCTCCTTGTTGCCGTCGTCCTGATTTCCCGGCAGTTTTTGGCAGCCGGAAAATATAATCCGTGCGGGGTGACGTCGGTGCGGATCGTACTTCCTGGTTCGTGAACCGCAGCCTGAATGCGTCCCGACGTCACGTCGGAGCATTCCCGGATCACATTCGTATGTATATTTTCGTCGGTCGATATTTTTTACAATTCGTACGGAAATGGTGTTTACGTGGGAATCGTACTTCCATGTTTGTAATGTTTATTTCCCAGGTACGAGTTGGACGGAGAAAACGCTTCGACCGACGGTTCGTACCCGGTTTCTCCAGGATCCGAATCGGCACCTAAATTACTTCCCACCATAGTCCCCTATAAACCCACAACCCGCTACAAATAATAAAGTAATACAATTAACATAATTATCAATTAAACAATTAATACAAATTAATTACCAATTAATACAAATTATTTACCAATTAATAATTAATCAACAACCAATTAATTTTCAAAACCAATTAATAATTACCTAATAACAATTACATTACTTCCCACCCTATTCCCCTCTAAACCCACAACCCGCTACAGAAGAAAAACGCAAAATTAAATTAAAAATAATTAATAATTCCTAAAAATTATTATTTAATGTACTATAATTAAATTACTTCCCACCCTAATCCCCTATAAACCCACAACCCGCTACGGAATTAAATTACACAAAAATTAAATAACATAAAATTCATTACTTTAAAAATATTCAAACATACATTCCAAAATTAATACATACTTTTAACACATATACTAACACTTAAAACACTATAAAAATATTCGATATTTTTAACAACTATATTATGACTGTCGATATTACTTACTTCTATATTATTTAAGTTGATATTTCTTACCTGATTTTCGATATTCTTCACCACTATATTTTGGCAATTCGATATTCTGTCCATTCTATATTAAAAACTCGATATTCTGACCTGTCGATATTTTTTATTCGATATTATGTCTGTTTACCGTACATTAATCATATTATCTCATTTGGAGAACATTTTACCCACAAGATATGGTTAGAGTTAAGGATCACTTTGCAATGGGGGCATTACAACCTTAGTCACTATGAATATTTGAGTGTATCAGGAGACCTGTCACAGTATGTTTTTCCAGTGTTTTCAAGGAGATGTTTTTCTGCTTACACTTAATTACTAGCGACAATGCAAAGAAATGTTGATCAGATTGAATTAAATGCATAAGAGCTTGAGATGGATTTCCACATCGCCATGTATTTCACAATACACCAAATTTTGGCGACTGCACAGGGTAATTAATAATAATAGCATGCTTTGCATCTCTTAGTTGTATTGTGTATTTTATTCTCGAATTACAATATTGGCATTTGTATTACTTTTAGCCCTGAAGAAGCCGTAGGGGTGACACTCTAAAGCAATGAAACGCGTTGGCTAAAAGAAGTGGATGGAATAAAAGTAACACACCAGAAGATACGGAATTCTATCATTGTGTTATGATACTCTATAAGTGTACTACCCTGTAACTGATTTGAGCACCCTGTGCTTCGAACTTTGTTAACAGTTGCAGAGGTAGCTCAATCATCATATGGAGGCTCACAACTATACCCCTTCCTGTGGTCCTACAACATCTGGGCTATCTACATCTGCCACAGCCACAGGAAGGGAGGCCCTGACACCGGATGAACTACCTGCAGCAACCCCAGGCCCTGCAACTGTGGATCCCTCTTCCCCTGCAGAAGGGGATGTCCACACATATTACCAGGAAGTGAGGATGGCAAGACCTCTGCCACCACCAGCAAGAAACCCCAATCCTAATTTCATCCAGTGTGTCCCAAAATTCACTCTGTTGACTATTTCTGGACACATTTGCCTTTCTGGTGTCAGTAGTATTTTTGACATTGGACTTCAAACAATTTTGGCTCTCCAACTATGGATTCATTCTTCATGACTGACTTCTTCACTTTTTGGTTTGCTTTTTCATTTTCACCCTGTTTAATTTTTTCACTTTTAGTTCAAGAAATATACAACCCCAAAACTCATATACTGGTGTTGTATAGCTCAACTCTGTTAATGCATTTGTTTTCTACCATCATAAATTGACAAAGACAAAAATCAGAAGATTGTGTAAACATAGTTAATTTGCAAGTAGGTAATGTTTCTCTCAATTTCAAACCTTGATTCTCAAAAGTGTCATACCATTCAATCCTTTAATACTATGTTTATTCTATTTGACCAATACTTGCCTGTCAACATTTTCACCAACATAACAATCCATACATTTTACCAGTGGTCTTCAAACGTTTTAATTCTTCCCCCCACGCCACCCAGTAGGAAAAATAATCATTGGGATTATTCTATGAACTTGAAAATATTTAAATATGTCTAGACTTATTTAAACATTGCAGTTAAGTTTTGTTACCATTTAAAAAATGTAATGAGATGCATGAAAGCCCGAAATACTCTTCTGGTCAGGCAGGCCTTACTAAAGTATCCACTGTGTGGAGCTGGATGTTTTGAAGAATATTTGGATTCCCTTTACTTTTGACACCTACTCCCAGGTTAGGATAAATGACAAAAGATGTTAGTGTTGGTCCATTAAAGAGCGTTTTACTTCTGCTAAATTTTTTCCACTTAAAAAGGCACTGTTATCAGCATAGTGCTCCTTTTGACCAGAGCCTGGCAGCCCCCTGCCCCCACACCAGGACCACAGAACCCCCCTGCATTACACTAATACTCAGTGCAGGTTTGTACATTTCTTGTTTAAGACCATGCCAACATGGAAGAAGGGGATATATCCAAAATAAAAAGATACAATAGGAAAATTATCTTTTACTCATGTTATCAGCTGGTCAACACAAGGAATCTCACATCAATAACACTAATAGACAAAAAAATGTCAGCACTACATTTTGGTGCCGATTCCGATCCGTTAAAAAAAATAACCGTACGACTCGTATCCGTATTTTTTTACGTACGAGTCGCACAAGTACCGTACAAACGGCCAAGTACGATTCGTACGTGAAAAACATCTACGAGTAGCGTCGGGAAAAGTCTACGAGAGTGCGTCGGAATTTTTTTACGTCCGAATATCGTCGGGAAAAGTGTACGAGAGTGAGCCGGACATTTTTACGTGCAAATCGTAAAACACAAGTCCGAGCGCGCAAATACGATCCCGACCGTCCGTCCGAATACACAATCGCACGGAAAATGGCCCGTACGGAGCTAACGCAGTAGCACACATGTACACGGGTAAACCCATGCCCGTGTACGAGCCGTAGAGCCCCCCCGCCCCCAAATCTGTCAGCACCGTACACCACCCTGTCCGCACTGTACCCCAGCCCCGCAACTGTATGCGCCGTCCCCCCATGTACGCGCATCACCCCCGCATGTACGCGCCATACCCCAGGGCCGCACGTGTACGCACCATACCCCCACCGCATGTACGCACTGTACCCCCAGCCCCCCCACCGCATGTACGCACCGTACCCCAGCACCGCATGTACGCACCGTACCCCATGCCCCCCCACTGCATGTATGCACCGTACCCCCTGCCCCCCCACCGCAAGTACGCACCATACCCCCTGCCCCCCACCGCATGTACGCACCGTACCCCAGCCCTGGATGTACGCACCGTACCCCAGCCCCGCATGTATGCACCGAACCCCCTGCCCCCCCACCGCATGTACGCACCGCACCCCCATGTAAGCGCTGTCCCCCCCTGTACGCGCCGTACCTCCGCATGTACGTGCTGTACCCCAGGGCCGCACATGTACGCACCGTACCCCCACCGCATGTACGCGCCGCACTCCAACACCGTACCCCAGCACCCTCACCCAGCATCGCGTATGTACGGATCGTACCTACGCGAAAAAGACTCATACAGAACCAGGACACTGTAAAACAGCACAAGGAGGGTCAATTCGACTCGCACAACACCACAAAACACATCTACATGACAAAATACATCTCAATGACTGACCTGGCACATCCAAACAGGCAAACAGAGGCCCCAAATCACAACCACCTCTTATAACACACCCACCAAAATTCAAACACAGCCACACCCAAAAATTGACCAATAAAAAGGGCCCACACACACAACCCATGAGCCTTTGCAACAAACCCACTGCTGCCAGACCCCACAGAGAAACAACTCCACATTACTCATACCTTCACTACACCTTCACTCACACACCTTCACACAACCTCCTCCACAAACATCCCCCTATTCACATTCACACACACACACTCACATTCACACCCACACACCCACAACCATCCACACCCACACCCACACCCCACACCATGCCCACAGACAAGAATCCAAAGTTCACTACGGCAGGGCTGGACCTCCTTGTCAACTAAGTCATCAGAGTCGAGCCACAGCTGTTTGGAACATTGGTCAGACAGACCAGCATATCTGAAAAATCTGCCAAGCCAGGTGGTACGATCTGCGCAGGGCGGTCAAGAGGAAAATGAATGAAGAATATGACCAGAGTAACATCACTGGCGGTGGGCCGCCCCGCAGACCCGTACACTACCATCCCTGGGAGGAGAAGGTGATGGCCCTGCTACCGCCCGTGGGAGTACACAGAGTTGAAGGAGTCACAGAGCCTGGTGAGTACACAAACAACTTACGTAACATGGGGGCAATGGGGTCCACACCACATATACACCAAATGCACGCAACTTCACCCAAGCACTCACCGCACACAACCACACTCAAAAACCACGCTCATGCCACTAACGTCTCCATGCACCCTTCACAAATCAAGGCAAGGCCATGTCCAAGGCTACAACAACCACAAACACAAGACTGGATGTCCGGGAGGCTGGGAGGGTGGACCCCACACAACACATTAAGGAAATGAGACGCAGACAACAATGCCCTCAGCCCATATGGCATAGGTACATACCCATGCACAATGCACAGGGACTGGCAAACTACTGACAAGGTAGCTGACACTGGGCCCTGCTGTATGCAGCACAAGGCCCTCCTGGGACCACTGTACACTCAAACACCAATTCCACAAGCACAGGTATCTAGGACAGGAACTCACACTCACTGTCATACCAGCATGCACCATGAGGGGACAGACACATCACCTGGGAGACCCAATGACAACTCACACAATAATAAAAAAATCGATATTTTGACCAACTATATTTTTTACAACGATATTTTGGAATCGATATTTTTGTACTTACCTGTTTGTAGATAGGGATTCGATATTTTGGCATTCTATTTTTTTTCCTCGATATTTTTGTAGGTCGATATTCTTCTCCTCGATATTCTGTCAGTGGTCCGACACCGGTATGTCACACATACGCAACATCCTGGACTCATACCGGCGTGACACAAGAGGCATCAACCAGGTCGTGTCAAGACTCTCCGAGAAGCAGGGGACCCTCGATGAGATTAAGAACCTGCAGGTCGAGCATCATGCCAGTCATCAACAACACCAAGGACGGATGGAGGCAAGACTGGCTGAGCTCCTGGCGGTGCACAGGGACGTGAGCCAATCACTCCGTCAGATCGCCCAAAGCATGGGCAACCCTCCCTGTGCCACCAGGCGTAGACCAGCACCAGACACAGGGAGGGAGGAGGAGGAGGAGGATTTGTCTGACGGAGCATCCCAAGCATCGTCAAGGCCTGCATCTGAGGGTCCCCGGACGAAGGTGGGTCGTCCACGGAAAAGACCGTGAGAGTCAGTGGACCATCCACATCTCCCAGGTCACCTGGCCTGGCACCTGGCCCTCTGGCGCAACAGCAGCACCACATCCAATGACATTCTCTGCCACATGGACTTGTTGGTCACAGTCTGACCAATGATGACCAACACTGTGCCCTGGACTCTGATGACTTCCAATTCCAAGGATACCATCTCCCCCTGTGAACTTTGGATTCTATTCCCCCGGTAGAGCACCTTAGCACATCTACCAAAAGACTCACCCCACCAAAAATAAAATCTTATTTTTCTTCACATGAGATGTTGCTGTCATTTGGCATTATTCAACGACATATGTGTGTGGAAATGTCTAACTATGCCTGAGTGTTGAACTAACTCCAGCCATCGATACCCTGGGATCAGAGTCTGGTACAGGACACACATGGGTCACAAGGTATCATACAATGTAGGCATGGAGCACAACATTCACCTGTGATGGCCTCTGGCTGCTGAGGGGGTGCTTGCTAAACTGTGCGGAGAGACATATTTGGGAGATTATCATCAAGGCGTAGAGGTCATGGCTCATGTGGAGGTACCCGGGGAGGGAGTCCCAGGTAAGTGTGGCCAGGTGGGAGAACAATGTCCTGTATGCTGGAGTACGGTGGATGTGAATAACGGTGGCCAGGGCAAGGTTGGATGCACGGAGATGGCCCAACGGGATCTAGGATGACAGACGTACAAGGTTGGTGTGGGGTCGGGTTTGTGGACTGCCTCCTGAGTGTGGGTGGGGAGTGTGAAGGTCATCAGACAGTGATCCATTGCAGCTATCTATGGTGGACAGTGAGGTGGCTGGGGTGCAGGGTGTTGAAGCTGAGGTGTGCAGATGCCCTCTGGAAGTGGACCAGTTTCCTGGGAGTTTGGATGTACATGCTCCGTAGAGGGCAGGGCAGTATTTGAGACGGATGTTGTCATGGACCTGGGGGATGGTCTGTCTTTACTTGGAGTGGATCTATCTGTGGATCATGTGCATAATGCAGAGGGCGTTGCAGCATGAGGTACAGATGCTGTGTACTAGCATGGCATATGTGAGCGAGCCAAACATGATGCACACCATCTTGTGTGTGTGGCCACTGGGTGCTTGTGCAGGGCTCTCGCGGGTTGGACACAGGCACTTGACCCAGCTGGAAGGGGGCAATCCTCAGATGCTCACCTCAGCCCTGTCCAAGTCCAGCCTCAGGTGGCTCGTGTTGAGCCATTCATCAATGGATCTCATGCATACTTGAATGATGGAACTGCCAATGTCTTTGTCTTTGTTGAGGGTGAGGAGCACCTGGCCGTCAATGGCATACGAGCTGATGATGAGGTGCTGTGCGCATGTGATGGTGGAGAGGGGGGTCCTGGACACTCTGTAGATTGACATGCTGAGAGATGATACCTGTGCCATGTCCAAGACGATGACACCATACTACATGCTGAAGCCTTGAGTCCCACTCCCATGCCCTTGCTGGGGTACAGAGCCTGTGGGGAGTATTAGGGACGTGACCTGCTTGGTGTGACAGGGCCTGGAAGGCGGGGCAGCGCAGTGTAGGCAGTTGGAGTTGCACACTCAGCATGCAAAGGTGTCGTGTATGTGCCCAGGGTATGTCTGACAGCAGGCGTTACATGTGCGGATGGACATAGCTCGGAGTGTGGCTGATACATCAGACTGTAGTGTGATGTGGGTTATGCAAGGACAGGATGGTGGTGCAATGTGCACCTTGCATGTGCTGATGGTTCAGCCTTTGGCACCACGTGGCGGCAACAGTGGCATAGACAAGCTGAGGACAGCCAAATGAATGGGTGGAGGGAGGAAGTGAGGAGCATCTTGGAGGCGTGTTTGTTGCCAAATCTGGATACTCCTGCAGCGCTACGTCCCCCCCCTACCCCTGAACCATCCACACTTCCCACTCCCATGCCTGTCCAAAGCACACCCAGACGTCCCCATGCACGCACCCCACCAGACACAGGCACCACACCACCAGGGAAGGCAAAGCGCACACCTCCTGGCACGCACACACAGGGTGAAGTAGGCACACCCACTGGGTCGGGGGGAAACGGAAGACACGCAGCCAGAGTGGGAGTCCACATTCCTCACGACCACCACCCTCCAAATCCACTCCCCTCAGCTCTCCTGGCCAGGATTCCACCAAAGACTCCTTCATGGCCGCTCTGTCCCTGAGCCCCAAAGTGACACCACCCCGCAAACGGTCAAAGGAGTCCCCGGTCAGGATGGTTGAGTCCCCTCCCCTGTCCACACCCTCCCCCGGTAGCGCTGCGACCCATCCCTGCGACCCCCCCCTCCTTGGGGCCTGGGGTTCCTTCGGGTGCAGGGGAGACGCTGGGCGACCTGGCAGTAGTGTGCAGCGCCGTGCTCGAATCCACCTTTGGTGCTGCCCCACCCCCTGTGTTGGAGTCGTCCGTCCCTGCACCCACAACACCTACCCTTGCCCCTCCTGTCCCTGCGGTGCCTGGTCCTTCCCCCCCACATGATGCCCCCCCCTGTGGATGACAAGGTAGTCTGAACTGTGCAGGCAAGCTAGGGGACACGCATCCCAATGTGTCCCCCACCTGGATTGGAACTATGGACTGCCCTATGGGCCTTGTGCATATGGAACTCTTCATACAATTCATTTTAGAACATTGCTGAATAAAGCGATTTTATTTTCCTTGGCACACTACTGCTTTTCTGGCATTGCTGTTGGTGGTGCTGCTCCATGATTTGGTGTGGCGATAATGTGTTAGGTGTCTGGGATATGTTGTAGTGTGCTGTTCATGGGGTGGACCCTGTTATCTGTGTGCCATCACACGGTATTTGCTATCAAACTTTGCTCATGTAAGCTGTTACTGCATGGTGAAATTGTCCCAAGGTGTGTACCTTCCTCTGTGGACCCTGACATCTTCCCTGCAGGGTCTTGTGAAGACATTTGTGAAGTGCTGTGTCTACATTTGCTGGGTGTGTGATGGACCCCTTCAACTTTGGCCATGCATGCTGGCCAAGGTCTCCACCTGCATCATTTGTGTCATCCTTGGGGGTCACTGTACTTATGACTGGAGTATATTGACAGGACTTCATGTGTACATGTTCCCTTTTCCGCACTATGCATGTGTGTACTCCCAGCCTCGCACACATGTGTTTCGTGTTCTGCTGGGTCTTTGAGCACCTGACTGACAATTGTGGCCATTGTATCTGTGTGTACTCAACCCCTTTCTTTCCATGGGCACTGCTGGGAGGACTCTGCACCCACCCCTCCTGCGTCTGGCCACTGCTGGGAGGACTCTGCACACACCCCTCCTGTGTCTGGGCACTGCTGGGAGGACTCTGCACACAACCCTCCTGTGTCTGGGCACTGCTGGGAGGACTCTGCACACACCCCTCCTATGTCTGGGCACTGCTGGGAGTGATAGGCACACACCCCTCCTATGTCTGGGCACTGCTGGGAGTGATAGGCACCCACGCCTCCTGCGTCTGGGCACTGCTGGGAGGACTCTGCACACACCCCTCCTGTGTCTGGGCACTGCTGGGAGGACTCTGCACCCACCCCTCCTGTGTCTGGGCACTGCTGGGAGGACTCTGCACACACCCCTCCTGTGTCTGGGCACTGCTGGGAGGACTCTGCACCCACCCCTCCTGCGTCTGGGCACTGCTGGGAGGACTCTGCACACACCCCTCCTGCGTCTGGCCACTGCTGGGAGGACTCTGCACACACCCCTCCTGTGTCTGGGCACTGCTGGGAGGACTCTGCACACACCCCTCCTGTGTCTGGGCACTGCTGGGAGGACTCTGCACCCACCCCTCCTGCGTCTGGCCACTGCTGGGAGGACTCTGCACACACCCCTCCTGTGTCTGGGCACTGCTGGGAGTGATAGGCACACACCCCTCCTATGTCTGGGCACTGCTGGGAGTAATAGGCACCCACCCCTCCTGTGTCTGGGCACTGCTGGGAGGACTCTGCACACACCCCTCCTGTGTCTGGGCACTGCTGGGAGGACTCTGCACCCACCCCTCCTGTGTCTGGGCACTGCTGGGAGGACTCTGCACACACCCCTTGTTGGACAGGCCTCACAGACGGCTTGCTCCCTCCCCGCTCGACAGGGCCCGAACGCCGGCCCACCTGGCATATCCCCACGACAAGCACCTGTACTCCGTCTCCCGACGAACCCTCTGCCCACGGACCCCTACTCCTCACGGGGTCCAACCCCACCGGTTTCCCCGGCCGGGTCAAGCCGCCATCTGGGGCCCTGCACCACGCGGCCGCCTGGCCTCTCCTCGACCCTAACCCCGGGCCTGGCCGGCCCCGACATCCCGGCACCACCATCCACCCAGGAGGTGAGCGGACCACTTGGCAAGTCAATGGGGGAACGAACTGCCAAGGGCTCTCCCCCGCCAGGGGCCGATCGCCCCCAGCTCCCCCAGGCACTGGCTCCACCCCCTGCTGGGTGTCTGGACACCTTCATCCCGGACCCTCCGACCTCCAAGTGCGAGGGTCCGGACATCAAAGCGCGCCTGCCCTATAACTGGGGCAACTCCGGAGCAGGAAGGCAGTTGTATCCTGGAGTCGAGAGACACCGAGTGAACTCAACCCTGACGGTCTACTGGCGCTGCCGTAGCCCGCTCTTGTGAACCATCGTCCTGCCTGCTGGCGCTGCCGCGGCCTTCTGCAACATTCATCTTCCTGGGACCTGCTGGCGCTGCCGCGGCCCGTTGTAACGACCATCCTCACCGGGACCTGCTGGCGCTGCCGCGGCCTTCTGCAACATTCATCTTCCTGGGACCTGCTGGCGCTGCCGCGGCCCGTTGTAACGACCATCCTCACCGGGACCTGCTGGCGCTGCCGCGGACCGTATATCTTCCTGGGACCTGCTGGCGCTGCCGCGGCCCGTTGTAACGACCATCCTCACCGGGACCTGCTGGCGCTGCCGCGGACCGTATATCTTCCGGGGACCTGCTGGCGCTGCCGCGGCCCGTTGTATCGACCATCCACACCGGGACCTGCTGGCGCTGCCGCGGCCCATACCACCTAACCACCAAGCTCGAGGATTGTGAGCTCATCATCATCTCATCCGAACTACCTGATTGGGAAATAGACTGTCCCGCTACCCCCGTCCCTACCTTGCGAGACTCTAATCGAGGGGACCCCTGAGTCCAGACCTCCTTGTACCATTTAACCGTACCTTAAATAAGTGCTTATAAAGAACACTGAACCTTATCCGTGTGTGATATCTGTCTGTGGGGGGGAAGTTACTTGTCTGTACGATCGCTGGAGACGGCTCTCCCCGGAGACCTCTCCTCCTGACCCCGGCCGACCCTCCCGGTTCGTCTACCTTTTCTAACATTGGTGGCCAGCGGCGCGATCCGAATCAACGCGTAATCGTACAGAGAGTAGCTCACCCCACGACAAAGCACGATGTCGAGCAAAGATAGCAGCCCCACCGAGAAGTTCCAAATGGAGAAATTAGAAGAATACAACCACCGCGAACTGAGACAATTTTGCATAGAACTTGGCATTGCTACCACCGGCCTGAGTACCAAGGATGATCTAAAGCGCGCGCTTGAGTCATGGACAGAAACTGGGGTCGCAGGACCCCCCGTCCAAAACAGCGTCACGCCAGACCAAAACAGCATCACGCCAGAGGGGAACGCCACGGCTCCCGAGGAGCGGGGAACGGGCCTCTCGCAGGAGGAGATACGAGAAAGAGACAGAGTCAGATTACACGAATTAGAGATGGCACGACTCAAGATGGATGGGGAACTCAAGTTAGCGGAACAGAAACTCAACCTCGAGCATATGCGGCTTCAAGAGGAACGAGAGGAAAAGCAGAGACAGAGAGAGCTGGAAGAGAAAAAGATAACACTCGAGCACGAGCGCCAACTGGCGGAAATAGAACTGCGCAAACAGAATAAGGAGCTGGGGGGGCCTGAGCGACCACACACCCCAGGGCCAATGGAGAAAAAAGTTCACATCCCCAAGGATGTGGTCCGCGAGTATGTCCGAGAAGACGACATACAACAGTGGTTTAAAGCCTATGAGATCGCAATGACCTCCCACCGGATCGACCGGAGCGATTGGGGAGCCGGACTTTGGGGGAGATTTATCAATGAGGGTCGCGATGCCCTGCTACAGCTCCCCGATCACCAAATGTCGTCCTACGACCACATGAAGGCTGCCATCCTCACCCGCTACGGCCTCACGCCCGAAATGTACCGCCAGAGGTTCAGAGATTGCACCCGGATCCCAGGTACAACTTGGGTAGAGTACGTCAACTACTTCAGCCGGGCCTTCGAGGGTTGGATCAAGGGAAGTCAGGTCACCACCTACGAACAACTCTTCAACCTTATGGTATGGGAGCACCTATCAAACAACTGTTTCGTCGAGCTCAGGCAGCACCTACTCGACAGTAAGCTAACTGACCCCCGGCAGCTCGCCGCCGAAGCTGACCGATGGGAAAGCACCCGAGTGGGCCGGAGGGGGCCACACGAACAGACCAGAAACAACCAAGGCCAGCACCGTCCTCGGGGAGGAGGAGGGGGCCAGGGGCGAGGGAGAGACGCCTTGCCCGCAACACCCGTAGCCAGCACCCCGCCTCCGGCCGGCCGGGGCAACCCCCCGTTGCGGCCTGGGTACCGAGCCAACGTCACGTGCCACCGATGCCAGCGACTAGGCCACTACGCCAATGATCCAAACTGCCCGCTAAACCAAACACCCAAGCCCCGCCAGGTAGCTGCCGCTTCCCTGGGGGAAGAGCAACCATCGGAGGGACCCGAAGAGTATGAGCCGGCCCAGCAAGGGTGGGAACCGGCCGCCATGGTCCTGGCATGCTTAGGGGGAAGAGACATGGTTCCGCGGGCCCCCCTACCCGCCAACACCAGAAAATACGGTCAGTGGGTGACCATTAATGGACAGAGAGCCGAGGCCTTGCGTGACACCGGCGCCAGCGTGACGGCCGTCCGCTGTCACCTGGTGAAGCCCGAGCAGATCCTACCGAACATTCTCTGCCCCGTCCGCTCGGCGGACAACTCTGAGAGCATGTGTAAGATGGCCTGCGTCCCGTTTGAATGGGGAGGGGTCTCCGGCCTACTGAAGGTGACGGTCCGGGACGATGCCCCCGTGGACTGCCTCCTGGGGAATGACCTCGAGAGTTCCCCGTGGGCCACCGTCGAGAGAAGGGAGCACCTGGGAATGCTGGGCCTCCCGGACTGGGCCTGCGTAACCACCCGATCCATGGCCGCCCGTGCCGCCCCCCGATCAGAAGAAACCGAATGGCCGGCACCTCCGCCCCCGGTTGCCCCCGTAGAGGACAACGGCGAGTCCGACCTCCCGGACCCGGCTACCGAAGAAGACGCGCAACACCAGGACCTTCCGGATCTGGCTCAGTGGCGGCAAGAAGGGGGGCCCACCCAAGAACAGTTCCGCCAGGAACAAAAGACCTGTCCCTCCCTCGAGGGACTCCGCCAACAAGCCAGCACCCAAAACGCCGGGGACACCACCGGAACCCACTGGGTCTACTGGGATAACGACCTGCTCTACAGCGAGCAAAGAATCGCCGAGCTGGGGGCCGGTCGAGTTCTGGTGGTACCGCTCCGCTTCCGAGACTTTTTGCCCAACCTGGCCCACGATGTCCCCCTGGCTGGACACCTGGGCCAGGACAAAACGTACAGTCGCCTGGTGACACACTTTTTCTGGCCGAAAATGAGGAATGACGTCCTGAACCACTGCCGATCTTGCCCCACATGCCAAGCCAGCGGGAAGAGTGGTCGGAAGCTGAAAGCCCCTCTGCAACCCTTCCCGGTGGTCACCACCCCGTTCGAAAGGGTGGGGATAGACATTGTGGGACCTCTGGACCCCCGCACGGCGCAAGGACACAGGTTCATCTTGGTACTAGTGGACCATGCCACCCGCTACCCCGAGGCGGTGCCCCTACGGACGGTGACCGCTCCGGTGGTTGGCCGGGCCCTGATGGGGATCTTCTCCCGGGTAGGCTTCCCCCGAGAAGTCGTCAGCGACCGAGGTACGAATTTCATATCCAAGTACATGAAGTCCCTCTGGCAACAATGCGGGGTCACCTACCGATTCACGACCCCCTATCACCCCCAAGGGAACGGACTAGTGGAGCGGTTTAACCGCACTCTCAAAGGGATGATTGGGGGATTGGAAGAGCCTCTCCGTCGCCAGTGGGATGTACTGCTCCCGTGCCTCCTCTTCGCCTACCGGGAAGTTCCCCAGAAGTCCCTCGGTTTTAGCCCCTTTGAACTCCTCTACGGGCACCCTGTGCGAGGGCCCCTCAGCCTAGTCAAGGAAGGTTGGGAGATGGCCCCCCTCACGACCCCTCCAGACGTCTTCAAATACATCCTGGCCTTACGAAACCAGACCCGGCGCTTCAGGGAGATGGCCAAGGCGAACCTCGAGGCCAGCCAGGAGGACATGAAGAGGTGGTATGATCACAATGCCTCCTCCGTTGAATTCGAGCCTGGGCAGCAAGTATGGGTGATGTCCCCCACCGAACCATGTGCCCTGCAGGATAAGTGGACGGGGCCCTTCAAAGTGATCGAGCGCAAAAGCCCCGTCACTTACCTCATCGACATGGGGTCCTCCCGGAACCCCCTTCGGGTCCTCCACACCAACCGGCTCAAACCACACTTTGTGCGATCCGAGCTAAGCCTCTTGATGGCTACAGACAGTGGCACGGAAGAAGACTCCGAGCCCCTCCCGGATCTCCTGAGGACCCAGGAGAAGGACGGCTCCGTGGACGGGGTCCGGCTCTCTGACGCCCTCACTTCGGAGCAACGCCAGGACTGCCGGGACCTCCTGCTGCAGTTCGCTGCCCTGTTCTCCCTCACCCCCGGGGTCACCCCCTGGTGTCTGCACGACGTAGACACCGGGGACAGTCCCCCTGTCCGGCACCGGGCCTACCGCGTACCAGATCGGGTACGGGCCTGCATACAGGAGGAAGTGGCCAAGATGCTCACGATCGGGGTCATCGAGCCCTCGGACAGTCCCTGGGCCAGTCCGGTCGTATTAGTTCCCAAGGCCGCTGCCCCCGGCTCCACCCCTGAACTAAGATTCTGCGTCGACTACAGGGGCTTGAACGCTGTCACCCGGACCGACGCTCATCCCATCCCCCGAGCAGACGAGCTGATCGACCGGCTGGGTGCCGCCCGCTACCTTAGTATCTTCGACCTAACGGCGGGCTACTGGCAGATCGGCCTCACACCCAGGGCTCAGGAACGGTCAGCCTTCTCTACCCCCGATGGCCACTATCAATTTAAGGTCATGCCCTTTGGCATGAAGAATGCCCCCGCCACGTTCCAACGCCTGGTGAACCAGGTCTTGGCGGGACTGGAAGAATTCAGCGCTGCCTACCTGGACGATATCGCTGTATACAGCCGCCACTGGTCCGACCACCTCCGTCACCTCCAGGAGGTCTTACACGCCCTCCAGCGGGCCGGCCTCACCATTAAGGCCGGCAAGTGCCAGATTGGCCAAGGGTCTGTGACCTACCTTGGGCACCAAGTGGTGAGCGGGCTGGTGGCCCCACTACAACTTAAGATTGCTGCCATCCAGTCCTGGCAGCCCCCCGTCACCCAGACCGAAGTCCGAGCCTTCCTGGGGCTCACCGGCTACTACCGGCGGTTCGTGAAGGACTACGGCAGCATCGTGGGGCCCCTCACGGGTCTCACATCCAAGAACCAACCGAAGCGGGTCAACTGGACTCCTGATTGTCAAGCGGCCTTCGAGGAGCTGAAGGCCGCCCTGTGCACCGCCCCGGTGCTCCAGGCCCCCGATTACAGTCGGGAATTTGTGGTGCAGACCGACGCCTCCGACCACGGCATCGGAGCCGTCCTCTCTCAGTTGAACCCCGAAGGTCATGACCAGCCGGTGGCCTTCATCAGTCGACGTCTCCTGGCCCGAGAACAGCGTTGGAGCACCATCGAGAGGGAGGCATTTGCAGTAGTGTGGGCCCTCAAAAAGCTCCGACCCTATCTCTTCGGTACCCACTTCCGGGTACAAACCGACCATCGACCCCTGCAATGGCTGATGCAGATGCGGGGGGAAAACCCAAAACTCTTGCGCTGGTCCATTTCCCTGCAGGGAATGGACTTCACCGTGGAGCACCGACCAGGTCAAGACCACGCCAACGCGGATGGCCTGTCCCGCTTTTTCCGCCTCGACGAAGAGAGTCCCCAAGGAGATGGGTGACTCTCCCCGCCTTCAGCTGGGGGGGACGCATGTTGGACAGGCCTCACAGACGGCTTGCTCCCTCCCCGCTCGACAGGGCCCGAACGCCGGCCCACCTGGCATATCCCCACGACAAGCACCTGTACTCCGTCTCCCGACGAACCCTCTGCCCACGGACCCCTACTCCTCACGGGGTCCAACCCCACCGGTTTCCCCGGCCGGGTCAAGCCGCCATCTGGGGCCCTGCACCACGCGGCCGCCTGGCCTCTCCTCGACCCTAACCCCGGGCCTGGCCGGCCCCGACATCCCGGCACCACCATCCACCCAGGAGGTGAGCGGACCACTTGGCAAGTCAATGGGGGAACGAACTGTCAAGGGCTCTCCCCCGCCAGGGGCCGATCGCCCCCAGCTCCCCCAGGCACTGGCTCCACCCCCTGCTGGGTGTCTGGACACCTTCATCCCGGACCCTCCGACCTCCAAGTGCGAGGGTCCGGACATCAAAGCGCGCCTGCCCTATAACTGGGGCAACTCCGGAGCAGGAAGGCAGTTGTATCCTGGAGTCGAGAGACACTGAGTGAACTCAACCCTGACGGTCTACTGGCGCTGCCGTAGCCCGCTCTTGTGAACCATCGTCCTGCCTGCTGGCGCTTCCGCGGCCTTCTGCAACATTCATCTTCCTGGGACCTGCTGGCGCTGCCGCGGCCCGTTGTAACGACCATCCTCACCGGGACCTGCTGGCGCTGCCGCGGCCTTCTGCAACATTCATCTTCCTGGGACCTGCTGGCGCTGCCGCGGCCCGTTGTAACGACCATCCTCACCGGGACCTGCTGGCGCTGCCGCGGACCGTATATCTTCCTGGGACCTGCTGGCGCTGCCGCGGCCCGTTGTAACGACCATCCTCACCGGGACCTGCTGGCGCTGCCGCGGACCGTATATCTTCCGGGGACCTGCTGGCGCTGCCGCGGCCCGTTGTATCGACCATCCACACCGGGACCTGCTGGCGCTGCCGCGGCCCATACCACCTAACCACCAAGCTCGAGGATTGTGAGCTCATCATCATCTCATCCGAACTACCTGATTGGGAAATAGACTGTCCCGCTACCCCCGTCCCTACCTTGCGAGACTCTAATCGAGGGGACCCCTGAGTCCAGACCTCCTTGTACCATTTAACCGTACCTTAAATAAGTGCTTATAAAGAACACTGAACCTTATCCGTGTGTGATATCTGTCTGTGGGGGGGAAGTTACTTGTCTGTACGATCGCTGGAGACGGCTCTCCCCGGAGACCTCTCCTCCTGACCCCGGCCGACCCTCCCGGTTCGTCTACCTTTTCTAACACCCCTCCTGTGTCTGCGCACTGCTGGGAGGACTCTGCACACACCCCTTCTGTGTCTGGGCACTGCTGGGAGGACTCTGCACCCACCCCTCCTGCGTCTGGGCACTGCTGGGAGGACTCTGCACACACCCCTCCTGTGTCTGGGCACTGCTGGGAGGACTCTGCACCCACCCCTCCTGCGTCTGGCCACTGCTGGGAGGACTCTGCACACACCCCTCCTGCGTCTGGGCACTGCTGGGAGGACTCTGCACACACCCCTCCTGTGTCTGGGCACTGCTGGGAGGACTCTGCACACACCCCTCCTGTGTCTGGGCACTGCTGGGAGGACTCTGCACACACCCCTCCTGTGTCTGGGCACTGCTGGGAGGACTCTGCACACACCCCTCCTGTGTCTGGGCACTGCTGGGTAGACTCTGCACACACCCCTCCTATGTCTGGGCACTGCTGGGAGTGATAGGCACACACCCCTCCTGTGTCTGGGCACTGCTGGGAGTGATAGGCACACACCCCTCCTGCGTCTGGGCACTGCTGGGAGGACTCTGCACACACCCCTCCTGTGTCTGGGCACTGCTGGGAGGACTCTGCACCCACCCCTCCTGCGTCTGGCCACTGCTGGGAGGACTCTGCACACACCCCTCCTGTGTCTGGGCACTGCTGGGAGGAATCTGCACACACCCCTCCTGTGTCTGGGCACTGCTGGGAGGACTCTGCACACACCCCTCCTATGTCTGGGCACTGCTGGGAGTGATAGGCACACACCCCTCCTATGTCTGGGCACTGCTGGGAGTGATAGGCACCCACCCCTCCTGCGTCTGTGCACTGCTGGGAGGACTCTGCACAAACCCCTCCTGTGTCTGGGCACTGCTGGGAGGACTCTGCACCCACCCCTCCTGCGTCTGGCCACTGCTGGGAGGACTCTGCACCCACCCCTCCTGCGTCTGGGCACTGCTGGGAGTGATAGGCACCCACCCCTCCTATGTCTGGGCACTGCTGGGAGTGATAGGCACACACCCCTCCTATGTCTGGGCACTGCTGGGAGTGATAGGCACCCACCCCTCCTGCGTCTGGGCACTGCTGGGAGGACTCTGCACACACCCCTCCTGTGTCTGGGCACTGCTGGGAGGACTCTGCACCCACCCCTCCTGTGTCTGGGCACTGCTGGGAGGACTCTGCACACACCCCTTCTATGTCTGGGCATGTACGGTCAGGACATACACGGGTCTGGGTACGCTCCATTCATACACGGGTGTGGGTACACTCCATACATACACTGGTGGGGTGTGGGTATGCTCCATTCATACACGGGTGTGGGTACGCTCCGTACATACACTGGTGGGGTGTGGGTACGCTCCATTCATACACGGGTGTGGGTACTCTCCGTACATACACTGGTGGGGTGTGGGTACACTCCATTCATTCACGGGCGTGGGTATGCTCCGTACATACACTGGTGGGGTGTGGGTACGCTCCATTCATACACGGGTGTGGGTGCGCTCCATTCATACACGGGTGTGGGTACGCTCCGTACATACACTGGTGGGGTGTGGGTACGCTCCATTCATACACGGGTGGGGGTACGCTCCATTCATACACGGGTCTGGGTGCGCTCCATTCATACACGGGTGTGGGTACGCTCCGTACATACACTGGTGGGGTGTGGGTACGCTCCATTCATACACGGGTGGGGGTACGCTCCGTACATTCCCGTACCCACGATTTGCAGGCCTGGGTATGTACCGTACCCAGGCCTTAAGAGCGTGGGTACGAGTCGTACCACGCCCACCACTACGTCACCCCAACAATGGCGGTACGGCCCGTACCCACGTTCTAATGGCCTGGGTACGGGCCATGCCAGCATTGTTGGGGTGATGTGGGGGTACGCGTGGTACAACCCGTACCCACGCTCTGAAGGGCTGGGTACGGTGCGTACCCCTACGGCACCCCATTGGGGGTCTGCACCGAACCCAGGCCCTCAGAGCGTTGGTACGGGTCGTACCACGCGTACCCCCACATCACCCCGACAATGCTGGTACGGCCCGTCCCCAGGCCTTTAGTACGTGGGTACGGGCCGTACCGCCATTGTTGGGGTGACGTAGTGGTGGGCGTGGTACGGCCCGTACCCACGCTCTTAAGGCCTGGGTACGGTACGTACCGGTATTGTTGTGTTGCCGGTTCGCATCAACATCCACGTCCGTTGTGGCGGACGCTTGCGTTGCTGGACACGCCCCCACCCCCTCGAGGTGACCAGGTCCTGCAGGTCAGGTATGTCCAGGGCATGTGTAATTTGTGACTTGTGTGGGGGTTATGTGTCCTGCCCCTGCCCCCCCCTTTGCCCCTGGGTGTTATTCTGACCTTCTGCGGCATCTGCATCGGTGCCTGTAGAGCAGGTGGACTGCTATGAGGGCTGGGATGACACGTAGGTTCGGGTCCATGGCTGTCCATCGCGTACAGGTGCTCCTTGTTGCCGTCGTCCTGATTTCCCGGCAGTTTTTGGCAGCCGGAAAATATAATCCGTGCGGGGTGACGTCGGTGCGGATCGTACTTCCTGGTTCGTGAACCGCAGCCTGAATGCGTCCCGACGTCACGTCGGAGCATTCCCGGATCACATTCGTATGTATATTTTCGTCGGTCGATATTTTTTACAATTCGTACGGAAATGGTGTTTACGTGGGAATCGTACTTCCATGTTTGTAATGTTTATTTCCCAGGTACGAGTTGGACGGAGAAAACGCTTCGACCGACGGTTCGTACCCGGTTTCTCCAGGATCCGAATCGGCACCTAAATTACTTCCCACCATAGTCCCCTATAAACCCACAACCCGCTACAAATAATAAAGTAATACAATTAACATAATTATCAATTAAACAATTAATACAAATTAATTACCAATTAATACAAATTATTTACCAATTAATAATTAATCAACAACCAATTAATTTTCAAAACCAATTAATAATTACCTAATAACAATTACATTACTTCCCACCCTATTCCCCTCTAAACCCACAACCCGCTACAGAAGAAAAACGCAAAATTAAATAAAAAATAATTAATAATTCCTAAAAATTATTATTTAATGTACTATAATTAAATTACTTCCCACCCTAATCCCCTATAAACCCACAACCCGCTACGGAATTAAATTACACAAAAATTAAATAACATAAAATTCATTACTTTAAAAATATTCAAACATACATTCCAAAATTAATACATACTTTTAACACATATACTAACACTTAAAACACTATAAAAATATTCGATATTTTTAACAACTATATTATGACTGTCGATATTACTTACTTCCATATTATTTAAGTTGATATTTCTTACCTGATTTTCGATATTCTTCACCACTATATTTTGGCAATTCGATATTCTGTCCATTCTATATTAAAAACTCGATATTCTGACCTGTCGATATTTTTTATTCGATATTATGTCTGTTTACCGTACATTAATCATATTATCTCATTTGGAGAACATTTTACCCACAAGATATGATTAGAGTTAAGGATCACTTTGCAATGGGGGCATTACAACCTTAGTCACTATGAATATTTGAGTGTATCAGGAGACCTGTCACAGTATGTTTTTCCAGTGTTTTCAAGGAGATGTTTTTCTGCTTACACTTAATTACTAGCGACAATGCAAAGAAATGTTGATCAGATTGAATTAAATGCATAAGAGCTTGAGATGGATTTCCACATCGCCATGTATTTCACAATACACCAAATTTTGGCGACTGCACAGGGTAATTAATAATAATAGCATGCTTTGCATCTCTTAGTTGTATTGTGTATTTTATTCTCGAATTACAATATTGGCATTTGTATTACTTTTAGCCCTGAGGAAGCCGTAGGGGTGACACCCTAAAGCAATGAAACGCGTTGGCTAAAAGAAGTGGATGGAATAAAAGTAACACACCAGAAGATACGGAATTCTATCATTGTGTTATGATACTCTATAAGTGTACTACCCTGTAACTGATTTGAGCACCCTGTGCTTCGAACTTTGTTAACAGTTGCAGAGGTAGCTCAATTATCATATGGAGGCTCACAACTATACCCCTTCCTGTGGTCCTACAACATCTGGGCTATCTACATCTGCCACAGCCACAGGAAGGGAGGCCCTGACACCGGATGAACTACCTGCAGCAACCCCAGGCCCTGCAACTGTGGATCCCTCTTCCCCTGCAGAAGGGGATGTCCACACATATTACCAGGAAGTGAGGATGGCAAGACCTCTGCCACCACCAGCAAGAAACCCCAATCCTAATTTCATCCAGTGTGTCCCAAAATTCACTCTGTTGACTATTTCTGGACACATTTGCCTTTCTGGTGTCAGTAGTATTTTTGACATTGGACTTCAAACAATTTTGGCTCTCCAACTATGGATTCATTCTTCATGACTGACTTCTTCACTTTTTGGTTTGCTTTTTCATTTTCACCCTGTTTAATTTTTTCACTTTTAGTTCAAGAAATATACAACCCCAAAACTCATATACTGGTGTTGTATAGCTCAACTCTGTTAATGCATTTGTTTTCTACCATCATAAATTGACAAAGACAAAAATCAGAAGATTGTGTAAACATAGTTAATTTGCAAGTAGGTAATGTTTCTCTCAATTTCAAACCTTGATTCTCAAAAGTGTCATACCATTCAATCCTTTAATACTATGTTTATTCTATTTGACCAATACTTGCCTGTCAACATTTTCACCAACATAACAATCCATACATTTTACCAGTGGTCTTCAAACGTTTTAATTCTTCCCCCCACGCCACCCAGTAGGAAAAATAATCATTGGGATTATTCTATGAACTTGAAAATATTTAAATATGTCTAGACTTATTTAAACATTGCAGTTAAGTTTTGTTACCATTTAAAAAATGTAATGAGATGCATGAAAGCCCGAAATACTCTTCTGGTCAGGCAGGCCTTACTAAAGTATCCACTGTGTGGAGCTGGATGTTTTGAAGAATATTTGGATTCCCTTTACTTTTGACACCTACTCCCAGGTTAGGATAAATGACAAAATATGTTAGTGTTGGTCCATTAAAGAGCGTTTTACTTCTGCTAAATTTTTTTCACTTAAAAAGGCACTGTTATCAGCATAGTGCTCCTTTTGACCAGAGCCTGGCAGCCCCCTGCCCCCACACCAGGACCACAGAACCCCCCTGCATTACACTAATACTCAGTGCAGGTTTGTACATTTCTTGTTTAAGACCATGCCAACATGGAAGAAGGGGATATATCCAAAATAAAAAGATACAATAGGAAAATTATCTTTTACTCATGTTATCAGCTGGTCAACACAAGGAATCTCACATCAATAACACTAATAGACAAAAAAATGTCAGCACTACATTTTGGTGCCGATTCCGATCCGTTAAAAAAAATAACCGTACGACTCGTATCCGTATTTTTTTACGTACGAGTCGCACAAGTACCGTACAAACGGCCAAGTACGATTCGTACGTGAAAAACATCTACGAGTAGCGTCGGGAAAAGTCTACGAGAGTGCGTCGGAATTTTTTTACGTCCGAATATCGTCGGGAAAAGTGTACGAGAGTGAGCCGGACATTTTTACGTGCAAATCGTAAAACACAAGTCCGAGCGCGCAAATACGATCCCGACCGTCCGTCCGAATACACAATCGCACGGAAAATGGCCCGTACGGAGCTAACGCAGTAGCACACATGTACACGGGTAAACCCATGCCCGTGTACGAGCCGTAGAGCCCCCCCGCCCCCAAATCTGTCAGCACCGTACACCACCCTGTCTGCACTGTACCCCAGCCCCGCAACTGTATGCGCCGTCCCCCCATGTACGCGCATCACCCCCGCATGTACGCGCCATACCCCAGGGCCGCACGTGTACGCACCATACCCCCACCGCATGTACGCACTGTACCCCCAGCCCCCCCACCGCATGTACGCACCGTACCCCAGCACCGCATGTACGCACCGTACTCCATGCCCCCCCACTGCATGTATGCACCGTACCCCCTGCCCCCCCACCGCAAGTACGCACCGTACCCCCTGCCCCCCACCGCATGTACGCACCGTACCCCAGCCCTGGATGTACGCACCGTACCCCAGCCCCGCATGTATGCACCGAACCCCCTGCCCCCCACCGCATGTACGCACCGCACCCCCCATGTAAGCGCTGTCCCCCCCTGTACGTGCCGTACCTCCGCATGTACGTGCTGTACCCCAGGGCCGCACATGTACGCACCGTACCCCCACCGCATGTACGCGCCGCACTCCAACACCGTACCCCAGCACCCTCACCCAGCATCGCGTATGTACGGATCGTACCTACGCGAAAAAGACTCATACAGAACCAGGACACTGTAAAACAGCACAAGGAGGGTCAATTCGACTCGCACAACACCACAAAACACATCTACATGACAAAATACATCTCAATGACTGACCTGGCACATCCAAACAGGCAAACAGAGGCCCCAAATCACAACCACCTCTTATAACACACCCACCAAAATTCAAACACAGCCACACCCAAAAATTGACCAATAAAAAGGGCCCACACACACAACCCATGAGCCTTTGCAACAGACCCACTGCTGCCAGACCCCACAGAGAAACAACTCCACATTACTCATACCTTCACTACACCTTCACTCACACAACTTCACACAACCTCCTCCACAAACATCCCCCTATTCACATTCACACACACACACTCACATTCACACCCACACACCCACAACCATCCACACCCACACCCACACCCCACACCATGCCCACAGACAAGAATCCAAAGTTCACTACGGTTGGGCTGGACCTCCTTGTCAACTAAGTCATCAGAGTCGAGCCACAGCTGTTTGGAACATTGGTCAGACAGACCAGCATATCTGAAAAATCTGCCAAGCCAGGTGGTACGATCTGCGCAGGGCGGTCAAGAGGAAAATGAATGAAGAATATGACCAGAGTAACATCACTGGAGGTGGGCCGCCCCGCAGACCCGTACACTACCATCCCTGGGAGGAGAAGGTGATGGCCCTGCTACCGCCCGTGGGAGTACACAGAGTTGAAGGAGTCACAGAGCCTGGTGAGTACACAAACAACTTACGTAACATGGGGGCAATGGGGTCCACACCACATATACACCAAATGCACGCAACTTCACCCAAGCACTCACCGCACACAACCACACTCAAAAACCACGCTCATGCCACTAACGTCTCCATGCACCCTTCACAAATCAAGGCAAGGCCATGTCCAAGGCTACAACAACCACAAACACAAGACTGGATGTCCGGGAGGCTGGGAGGGTGGACCCCACACAACACATTAAGGAAATGAGACGCAGACAACAATGCCCTCAGCCCATATGGCATAGGTACATACCCATGCACAATGCACAGGGACTGGCAAACTACTGACAAGGTAGCTGACACTGGGCCCTGCTGTATGCAGCACAAGGCCCTCCTGGGACCACTGTACACTCAAACACCAATTCCACAAGCACAGGTATCTAGGACAGGAACTCACACTCACTGTCATGCCAGCATGCACCATGAGGGGACAGACACATCACCTGGGAGACCCAATGACAACTCACACTACACACAGCACGCCCGGTCACACTCCCCCCTAACACAAGCACACACCCCCGGGGCAGGCAACTGATTTACACACTCCCACAATGGACATGTGACATAACAAGACCAATCCAGAGCCAAATAAGCATCAGAGCCAACAATCTACAGGTCAAACACTCAGGAGAACATCATAATCTGTCCCCCGCAACATACCCATCCCCAAGTGGACATTGAGAGGAATGCTAGGGACATCCAACTACCTGGAGGAACTGTGTCAACTTGAATATGTATGAAACATAGATGTCGCATGAAACACCATTAACATTGTCTCTCTCTCACACACAGGGCAACGTCGTCAATCTCCCCCCAACACTGGGGGGGAAGAATCACAGTCCCAGGCTCCGCGTGAAGACTATCCCACCGGCAGCGACGACTCTCACCACTCCGTGGATGACCCCGACCAACCTGGACCCTCTGGTACCCAAGCCCCTGCAGCACCTGCGTCAGGTACATCTGTGCCAACCACCACCCCCATTCCTGCCACATCCCAGGACACACCCAGGAGCCCTGCTCACAATGAACAACAGAGCCAGTCTGACCAGGAGGGACAAGGTTCTCCGGGCACCCAGGAGGAGGCAGGCAACCCTGCAAATGGCATCCCTCAGGGGTCCCGTAGACCCGATGTGCCCACAAGGGCAGGCCAGGCTCAAGTGGGCAGGGGTGGTGGGAGTGGAGGCAGGCGGAGGCGCGAACCTGACCAGCCAGCTCAGGACACCGGTGGTAAACAGTCAAAATATCGAAAAAAAAATATCGACTGGACAGAATATCGAGTTTTTAATATAGAATGGACAGAATATCGAATAGCCAAAATATAGTGGTGAAGAATATTGAAAATCAGGTAAGAAATATCGATTTACATAATATCGAAGTAAGTAATATCGACAGTCATAATATAGTTGTTAAAAATATCGAATGTTTTTATAGTGTTTTAAGTGTTAGTATATGTGTTAAAAGTATGTATTAATTTTGGAATGTATGTTTGAATATTTGTAAAGTAATGAATTTTATGTTATTTCATTTTTTTGTAATTTAATTCCGTAGCGGGTTGTGGGTTTATAGGGGATTAGGGTGGGAAGTAATTTAATTATAGTACAATAAATAATAATTTTTAGGAATTATTAATTATTTGTAATTTAATTTTGCGTTTTACTTCTGTAGCGGGTTGTGGGTTTATAGGGGAATAGGGTGGGAAGTAATTTAATTGTTATTAAGTAATTATTAATTGGTAATAACTAATTTATTGTAATTAATTATTCATTGGTAATTAATTTGTAATAATTGGTAATTATTTTTTATTAATTGGTAATTAATTTGTATTATTGGTTAATTGATAATTATGTTAATTGTACTAATTTATTATTCGGAGCGGGTTGTGGGTTTATAGGGTAATAGGGTGGGAAGTAATTTAATTATAATTAAGTAATTATTGAAAATATTTTTGTGTATTGATAATTAATTTACTGTTAATTATTAATTGGTATTTTTTATTATATTTATCAATTTTTGGTATTGAAAATTAATTGGTTGTTGATTAATTATTAATTGGTAATTAATGTGTATTAATTGGTAATTAATTTCTATTAATTGTTTAATTGATAATTATGTTAATTGTATTAATGTATTATTTGTAGTGGGTTGTGGGTTTATAGGGGAATATGATGGGAAGTAATTTAATTGTAAATACATTTTTGAAATTATTTTTGTATATTGATAAATAATTTATTATTAATTAATTATTAATTTGTATTTGTATTTATTACTTTTTTTGTATTGAAAATTAATTGGTTGGTTAATAATTATTAACAGGTAATTGATTAAAAAAAATATTTATTGGTATTTATAAATAATTAATTATTAAAGGTTGTGTGATTGGTAAATAATTTTAATACATTTTTTTATTACTATTAATAATTAATTTATTTTTAATAAAATATTAAATTATTATTTTTCCTACTATTGCACTCACTGGAGTGGGAATAGTTATTTTTACCCCTACGCTATCCAACGCTTTCCCTACTATTGCACTCACTGGAGTGGGAATAGTAATTTTTACCCCTCCGCTATCCAACGCTTTCCCTACTGTTGCACTCTTTGAAGTGGGAATAGTAATTTTTACCCCTACGCTATCCAACGCTTTCCCTACTGTTGCACTCACTGGAGTGGGAATAGTAAATTTTGCCCTCCCGCTATCCAACGCTTTCCCTACTGTTGCACTCTCTGGAGTGGGTATAGTAATTTTTACCCCTACGCTATCCAGCGCTTTCCCTACTGTTGCACTCTTTGTAGTGGGAATAGTAATTTTTACCCCTTCGCTATCCAACGCTTTCTCTACTGTTGCACTCTCTGAAGTGGGAATAGTAATTTTTACCCCTACGCTATCCAACGATTTCCCTACTGTTGCACTCACTGGAGTGGGAATAGTAAATTTTCCCCTACGCTATCCAACGCTTTCCCTACTGTTGCACTCTCTGGAGTGGGAATAGCAATTTTTACCCCTACGATATCCAACGCTTTCCCTACTGTGGCACTTTTTGGGGTGGGAATAGTCATTTTTACCCCTACGCCATCTGATGTATTCCCTACTGTTGCACTCACTGGAGTGGGAATAGTAAATTTCGCCCTCCCGCTATCCAACGCTTTCTCTACTGTTGCACTCTCTGGAGTGGGAATAGTAATTTTTACCCCTACGCTATCCAACGCTTTCCCTACTGTTGCACTCTTTGGAGTGGGAATAGTAATTTT
Source organism: Triturus cristatus (assembly GCF_964204655.1). Classification (NCBI taxonomy): domain Eukaryota; kingdom Metazoa; phylum Chordata; class Amphibia; order Caudata; family Salamandridae; genus Triturus; species Triturus cristatus. Next base: position 501,482,265 of record NC_140592.1, on the reverse strand, counting down.
TACCCCTACGCTATCCAGTGCTTTCCCTACTGTTGCACTCTCTGGAGTGGGAATAGTAATTTTTACCCTCCCGCTACCCAATGTTTTCCCTACTATTGCACTACCTGGAGTGGGAATAGTAATTTTTACCCTCCCGCTATCCAACGCTTTCCCTACTGTTGCACTCTCTGGAGTTGGAATAGTAATTTTTACCCCTACGCTATCCAACGCTTTCCCTACTGTTGCACTCTCTGGAGTGGGAATAGTAATTTCTACCCTCCCGCTATCCAATGCTTTCCCTACTGTTGGACTTACTGGAGTGGGAATAGTAAATTTGACCCGGCCGCAATCCTACGCTAAAAATATAGAATATTTTGTATTAATATTACGTTAATATATATAGGTATTACATTTTTTTTTTTAACTTACATTAATTATTTATTAATTGTAAAGTTATTTAAGTATTTGTAAGTATGTTTTAGTTAATTATATGTATTATTTCATTAATTTTACATTACTTTTAAGACATTTAAAAAAATCGATATTTTGACCAACTATATTTTTTACAACGATATTTTGGAATCGATATTTTTGTACTTACCTGTTTGTAGATAGGGATTCGATATTTTGGCATTCTATTTTTTTTCCTCGATATTTTTGTAGGTCGATATTCTTCTCCTCGATATTCTGTCAGTGATCCGACACCGGTATGTCACACATACGCAACATCCTGGACTCATACCGGCGTGACACAAGAGGCATCAACCAGGTCGTGTCAAGACTCTCCGAGAAGCAGGGGACCCTCGATGAGATTAAGAACCTGCAGGTCGAGCATCATGCCAGTCATCAACAACACCAAGGACGGATGGAGGCAAGACTGGCTGAGCTCCTGGCGGTGCACAGGGACGTGAGCCAATCACTCCGTCAGATCGCCCAAAGCATGGGCAACCCTCCCTGTGCCACCAGGCGTAGACCAGCACCAGACACAGGGAGGGAGGAGGAGGAGGAGGATTTGTCTGACGGAGCATCCCAAGCATCGTCAAGGCCTGCATCTGAGGGTCCCCGGAGGAAGGTGGGTCGTCCACGGAAAAGACCGTGAGAGTCAGTGGACCATCCACATCTCCCAGGTCACCTGGCCTGGCACCTGGCCCTCTGGCGCAACAGCAGCACCACATCCAATGACATTCTCTGCCACATGGACTTGTTGGTCACAGTCTGACCAATGATGACCAACACTGTGCCCTGGACTCTGATGACTTCCAATTCCAAGGATACCATCTCCCCCTGTGAACTTTGGATTCTATTCCCCCGGTAGAGCACCTTAGCACATCTACCAAAAGACTCACCCCACCAAAAATAAAATCTTATTTTTCTTCACATGAGATGTTGCTGTCATTTGGCATTATTCAACGACATATGTGTGTGGAAATGTCTAACTATGCCTGAGTGTTGAACTAACTCCAGCCATCGATACCCTGGGATCAGAGTCTGGTACAGGACACACATGGGTCACAAGGTATCATACAATGTAGGCATGGAGCACAACATTCACCTGTGATGGCCTCTGGCTGCTGAGGGGGTGCTTGCTAAACTGTGCGGAAAGACCTATTTGGGAGATTATCATCAAGGCGTAGAGGTCATGGCTCATGTGGAAGTACCCGGGGAGGGAGTCCCAGGTATGTGTGGCCAGGTGGGAGAACAATGTCCTGTATGCTGGAGTACGGTGGATGTGAATAACGGTGGCCAGGGCAAGGTTGGATGCACGGAGATGGCCCAACGGGATCTAGGATGACAGACGTACAAGGTTGGTGTGGGGTCGGGTTTGTGGACTGCCTCCTGAGTGTGGGTGGGGAGTGTGAAGGTCATCAGACAGTGATCCATTGCAGCTATCTATGGTGGACAGTGAGGTGGCTGGGGTGCAGGGTGTTGAAGCTGAGGTGTGCAGATGCCCTCTGGAAGTGGACCAGTTTCCTGGGAGTTTGGATGTACATGCTCCGTAGAGGGCAGGGCAGTATTTGAGACGGATGTTGTCATGGACCTGGGGGATGGTCTGTCTTTACTTGGAGTGGATCTATCTGTGGATCATGTGCATAATGCAGAGGGCGTTGCAGCATGAGGTACAGATGCTGTGTACTAGCATGGCATATGTGAGCGAGCCAAACATGATGCACACCATCTTGTGTGTGTGGCCACTGGGTGCTTGTGCAGGGCTCTCGCGGGTTGGACACAGGCACTTGACCCAGCTGGAAGGGGGCAATCCTCAGATGCTCACCTCAGCCCTGTCCAAGTCCAGCCTCAGGTGGCTCGTGTTGAGCCATTCATCAATGGATCTCATGCATACTTGAATGATGGAACTGCCAATGTCTGTGTCTTTGTTGAGGGTGAGGAGCACCTGGCCGTCATTGGCATACGAGCTGATGATGAGGTGCTGTGCGCATGTGATGGTGGAGAGGGGGGTCCTGGAAACTCTGTAGATTGACATGCTGAGAGATGATACCTGTGCCATGTCCCAGACGATGACACCATACTACATGCTGAAGCCTTGAGTCCCACTCCCATGCCCTTGCTGGGGTACAGAGCCTGTGGGGAGTATTAGGGACGTGACCTGCTTGGTGTGACAGGGCCTGGAAGGCGGGGCAGCGCAGTGTAGGCAGTTGGAGTTGCACACTCAGCATGCAAAGGTGTCGTGTATGTGCCCAGGGTATGTCTGACAGCAGGCGTTACATGTGCGGATGGACATAGCTCGGAGTGTGGCTGATACATCAGACTGTAGTGTGATGTGGGTTATGCAAGGACAGGATGGTGGTGCAATGTGCACCTTGCATGTGCTGATGGTTCAGCCTTTGGCACCACGTGGCGGCAACAGTGGCATAGACAAGCTGAGGACAGCCAAATGAATGGGTGGAGGGAGGAAGTGAGGAGCATCTTGGAGGCGTGTTTGTTGCCAAATCTGGATACTCCATGGGCCCTTGCTGCAGGGGCCGCAGTAGGCGGCATCTCCTTGCAAAATGACAGAATTTGCACACAAAGACTAGGATGTCAGAAGGACAACTGCAACAGGCGTGTGTGGAAAGTAAGGAGTGTCCATTGTCACATGGCACACCCAGAGACAATGCATGCACAATCACCAAAGAAGCATGACACCGGATCATGAAACAGAAGGCCGACCTGCGCACAGGAGACACACCCTCAGCAGCTGTTGATGGCCCATTGTGTGGACCAACATGCCAAAATACATACACAACCATGTACTTCATGCCCAATAGGGAGCCTAATCCATGAGCTACTGCATGCATGTTGCTAAACTACATATGGACTCCTATGCATAATCTTCCACAACTATGCCAGATATGCCGCATGCAAAGTGGCAAGAGACCTGCATTGACAGAGATGAGGCACCTTGGAGTGTGACTAACACCTTTATTACACAGCCTCACACTAATGCAAATGCATCCATTGGAACAGACTCACAGGTCATTTGGCTGACCATGTGTGACCTACACTGGACACCCCCTTCAACACACAGATGTGGTAAATCCTACTGAGCTGGCACACAAGTGATGGGGTTGAGCCTAACACCCCTTGCTGCACACGGAGAGTCTGAAATTCCCCATTGAGCCTCATATGGGGATGTCCCACACTATGTCCACCATTAGCATCCCGCATGTTCCTGAGGGACGTTATACACAAATTGATGCCTTCATCAGAATCCACAAACCATGACAGATGACTGTCAGGAAGGGTGACTATCAATTCATGGGAGCCATGCAAAACGTCATGTGGCCCATGGTGAGTCGACATGTATGCATGGTAACACTACATGCACAGGAGCAGTTCCCACATATCACAAACACGTACCACCCACAAAATGCCTTGCTGCACTCCTTCCCCAAAATGACTTTTCATCATGTCTGTGCATGTAACTCCGATCCAGCACACGTTGCAATACTCATGAGGAATAGCAGGAGGGCAATGATGACATGAGCAGACGACAGCCGCAATAACCTGGGGAGGACAGACACACAACAAGTCAGCGAAGAGCTAGTAATCCGCAGACATGTACATGTACTCTACAGGAATGATGTTGTCACCATGCCCTTAATAAATTTAGTGTCCCAGCTAAAATGTGTGGACTGACATCATCACTTGAATGACACATCAGAACACACCTCCAAGTCACTTAGCACACAGTCAGCTCGACACACACATTGCAACACATGCAACACAAGGCTCAAAGCGTGCACACTCAGACACAGGGACTCACCATCATGAGAAGAAGTTGCGGATAAGCTGACTCCGGATGTCCTCATCCTCATCCTCATCCTCACTTGCCCCGTGCCCGAGCCCTTCATCCTCCACGGGTGGATGATCCTGCTCATCCGGATCAAGGATGAGTGGCACGGCCTTCTCCACTGCCATGTTGTGCAGCATGCTGCACACAATGAAGATTTTGCAGACCTTCACCGGGGCATATGGGAGGGCGCCGCCGGTCTTGTGGAGGCACCGGAATCTGCTCTTCAGGAGTCCAAACGTCCTCTCAAACACGTGCCTCGTCTGCCCATGGGTGTCGTTGTACCGGTGTTCTGCGGCTGTTCTGGGCTTGCGGAGAGGCGTCATCAGCCATGGCATGTTGGGATAGCCAGAGTCCCCTATATGGAAACATCATGTGAAGAAGTGGGTCAGGAGATGCCGTAAGATACAAAGATAGTGCTGAACACAGGACCAACAGAGTATACCCACCAACAAGACATGCTCGTTCCCCGTGCAGCTGCAGCATCATTTCTGGCAGCCTGCTACGCCTCATGATGTATGCATCGTGTGCGGACCCTGGAAAACGGGCACAGACATGGGAAATCAGCATGTTAGCAAGACACACCACAAGGGCATTAATGGAGTGGTAATGTTTTCTGTTTCTATAGGCTACCTCCTGTGCCTGTGGTGGTACCAAAGCCACATGTGTACCATCAATGGCCCCAATTACATGAGGCATCCCTCCCAGGGCATAGAACTCACCCTTGACACCTGTCAACTGCTCACAAGTGGGGAAATGGATGAAGTCATCCAGGTGCACCAGCATGGCTTCTATAACATCATGCAGGACACGGCTGAACATTGTCTGGGACATGCCACCGACATCAGCTATGGTCAATTGAAACTTGCCGGTGGCAAAACAATGTAGGGCTGCCATCACCTTCATCTTGGGGGTCAGAGCTGTAGGATGCCTGTGTAGTGGTTGGAGGTGTGGTGCAAGCCGGCGGGGCAAGTCCTCTATCAACTCTTGGGAGAAGCGGTATCTGCGTATGCAGTCATGTTCACGCATGGCATCCAGGTCTGGCATTCATCTGGGGAGAGGCGGTGCCCTGCAGAGATTTGGAAGGAATAAAGAAGAGTGAGTACATTACCACAACAATTTCACTGAGGTGAGCACATGTTCAACAGCTAATACACATCTGCTTAATACAGAGTCTGTGCTGTGCAATACATCCAGGACATGTAGGCCAGCCAGGTGATACTCCTACGAAGAGCCAGCCACAATAGTTGCACGGCAATGTTGACGTGACATGCCATTAAAATAGCTGTGGGCCAGTGTAAGTGAAAAGCCAGACACATTACATGAGTGACAGACATCCACATATCAGCATTTGAAGGATGTCATCTCATACAGACAGCTGGCGGGAGTCTAGACACACAGGTCACATGTAATCTTGAAAAGGACAGATAACACACATTTCCATGAAGGGGTACATGTCAAAAACTGATGACACAGACATTGAGAGAATGCAGATATTGCTTCATGTCACAAAGTCATCTTCGAACCATCATGACACATGTAACGTGTGAGTCCACATGTGGCATGGTGTGCGTAGATGTGTGTCATGCACATATGCACACAGACACATGTTGGATGCAACAGCAGATGGATTTGACGGAACACCAACGGAAAGCTCATGGGAACACATGACACACACTTGACGCTGGGAGTCACATGTCAGGTGTAATTATCCGTGTACCTGGCATCAGGGGACAGTTGCGGGTGTTGCTGACTGTGCCATACCAGTGATGCAGTGCTTGACACGTGTGTCGTACATGCACACATGTGCAAAGTGTGAATGGGAAGTGTGCCACGTAGTGCCCCATCACACATGACATGTGTAAACAGCTCATCACACATCTATTGTGCCACAACATGAGGAGACATGTGCCACATCACTGCCTGACACACCTAGGCCCTGCACATGAAGGACTGCACTGACAATGACTTGATGTACAGCCTTGTGCGAGTCTGACGCCTCCATTCCTTTCGTGTGCGTCTCCTATCACCAGTGTAAGCTGTGAAAGGCAGTACACACGCTCTGAGGGCATGTGTAGGGCCCGTACTCACGCGTGTACAGGCCGTACACGCGTGAGTACGTGCCTATCACTATAGATGAGGTTCCCGTAGGTCCTAGTGATACGGCCCGTACGGCCCGTACACGCGTGAGTACAGGCCGTATCACTAGGACCTACAGGAACCCCAATGTTAGACCCGGCCTCGTAGCATGGCTCTTCCTGTCCTCGCACTACCTAACCTGGTACCAGGGACCCCAAGCACACGGCCCAGCCGATCCTTCCCACCAGAACACACACGCAGCCCGGGCCTCCCCGTCCATGGCCTCTCTACTTTCGGCCACCCCGGGCAAGCGTGCCCACTTCGTGCACCAAGATGGCCGCCCGGCCTCCAGCACAACCCGGGCCTAGAGGCGCCACTCCGGCTGGAGGACATCACGCTTCCAGGGGATGAGAGAGGGAGGAGCAGTTTCTATCGCACCTCTGAACTCCCCTGGGACGATGGGTTTCGATCGGCCCTCCGGCCTCCCTGAGGGCTGGCTCCACGCCTGCTGGGTGTCTGGGACTCCTCCCGACCCGGCCCTGAAAGGATCAAAAGACAATAGCAGGAAACCTCGACAAGCGACCCCCAGGTGACAAGACCCCTGCCTGCACAGACTCCGGACATCAAAGAGGGGTCGACCTATAACAAGGGGTGCTCTGGGACTGTCCGGCAGATTCGCCTTGGAACATCTGAGCCCTGCTGAGTGACTCGTGGCTCCCCGTAGAACGTAAGACCTCCGAACTTGTGCTTGAGCCCTGCTGAGTGACTCGCGGCTCCCTGAAGATCGTAAGACCTCCGAACTTGTGCTTGAGCCCTGCTGAGTGACTCGCGGCTCCCCGAAGAACGTAAGACCTCCGAACTTGTGCTTGAGCCTTGCTGAGTGACTCGCGGCTCCCTGAAGATCGTAAGACCTCCAAACTTGTGCTTGAGCCTGCTGAGTGACTCGCGGCTCCCCCTGACTCTCTTTGGTCCCGCCGGACCCCACGACGACAAGCGTATCCCCCAGCTCGAGGATTGTGAGCTGTGCGCCGGGTACGCTCCTGCATTTGATCCGATTCCACCCAAAGACTGTACCGCTACCTCCTACCCCCGCCAAGACTCTGTGAGCCCACGCTCTGCTTGTAAATATCTGCCTTGCTGATCATAAAGATCCTACCTCGTCGATTTGATAAAGCTTGAATCCTAAGAACCCTCGGTGTGGTGTCTCTTTGTCGTGTGGTGCCAAGTGTACGATCCTAGGTACGAGATTCCTCCCCTGCGGAATCTCCCGCCAGTGCCCGGCTACGATACCTTGAGGGTGGGTCTCAGGACAGTCAGGGCCCCCTCCGGGCTCCCCTGAGGTCGCCTTCTAACATTGGTGGCAAGCGACGGGATTCGGGCCCATCACCTAGAGATCGTACCGTGAACGACTGACACACTACCGACAAAGATGGCAGAAGGAAGCGCCATGAGCCCCGCAGAAACCAACACCAACAGGGTGTTCCAGGTGGAACAACTAGAAGAATACACGCACAAAGAACTGAAGCAATTCTGCAAAGAACTTAAAATCGCTACCACCGGTCTCAACACCAAAGAAGATCTGCAGAAAGCACTGAAAGCTTGGGTGGATGCCGGGGCCTCCCGCCCAGAAGGCATGGGGGAGCGACACGACGAAGCAGAACCCACCCAAGGCGAAAGTAGCAGCAATCAGGTGCGAGGCTTTGTGCCAGACGGGGGCCTTTCCCCGGAAGAGCTCGCAGACAGAGAGAGAAGTCGCAATCACGAACTCGAGTTAGCCAAACTCAAAATCGAAGGCGAATTGAAATTAGCAGAAAAAAAGCTAGCAGTAGAACAAATGCGCTGTTAGACGCACCGGGAGGGTCGGCCGAGGACAAGGGGAGAGGTCTCCGGGGAGAGCCGTCTCCAGCGATCGTACAGGCGAGTAACTTCCCCCCCCACAGACGTACACCACACAAGGATAAGGTTTAACGTTCTTTATAAGCGATCTCTTAGGTACGATGGAATGGTACAAGGAGGTCTGGACTCAGGGGTCCCCTCGATTCTAGTCTCTTGGTTGGGAAAGGGGGTAGCGGGACAGTCTTGTTACCAATCTGGTAGATGCGATGATATGATGAATAGCTCACAATCCTCGAGCTCGGTGTTCTAGATGGACGGGCCGCGGCAGCGCCAGCAGGTCCCGGTGAAGGTGGTCGTTACAACGGTCCGCGGCAGCGCCAGCAGGTCCCGACGAAGGTGGTAGTCACAACGGTCCGTGGCAGCGCCAGCAGGTCCCGACGAGGATGGAGGATGCAGAAGGCCGCGGCAGTGCCAGCAGGCAGGACGGTAGTTCACAAGGCAGGGCTACGGCAGCGCCGGTAGTCCGTCAAGGCTGAGTTCTTCACGGTGTCTCTCGACTCCAGGATACAACTGCCCTCCTGCTCTGGAGCTGCCCCAGTTATAGGTCTGGCGCCCTTTGATGTCCGGACCCTCGCACTTGGAGGTCGGGAGGTCCGGGATGAGGGAGTCCAGACACCCAGCAGGGGGGTGGAGCCAGCGCCCGGGGGAGCTGGGGGGCGATCGGCACCTGGCGGGGGAGAGCCATCGACACTTCTTTCTCCCATCGACCTGCCAAGTGGTCCGTTCACCTCCTGGGTGGATGGTGGTGCCGGGATGTCGGGGCCTGGCCAGGCCCAGGGTTAGGGTCGAGCTGAGGCCACGCGGCCTCGTGGGGCAGTGTCCAAGATGGCGGCCGGGCCGGGCGAGTGAGCCGGTAGTGGTTCGGCCCCATGATACAGAGATGTCCGGGGGCAGGAGTCCCGTCTGGAGACGGGGTGCGGGTTGTTTTTGTGGGTAACACCTGGAGGGCCGGGGCTCGGGCCCCGTCCTGCGGGGAGGGAGCAAGCCCTTCATGTGGCCTGTCCAACATGCGCGTACAAGGCGAATTGGAGGAGAAGAAGCTCCAACGGGAGCACGAAGGAAGGAAGCTCCAACTAGAGCACGAACGCAGCTTGAAGGAGATCGAGCTCAAAGCCAGAAACGAGGAAGGGAGGCCCCCGGGGAACCGAGAGGCGACCTCCCCGGCGGAACAGAAGGTCCACATCCCCAAGGACGTGGTCAAAGAATATTATAAAAATGATGACATTCAACAATGGTTCAGGGCCTACGAGGTCGCCATGACCTCTCATCGGGTCCCGCAGAAGGACTGGGGGGCAGGGCTGTGGGGACGGTTTCTGAGCGAAGGAAGGGACACCCTGCTCGACCTACCCCTCTCCCTGCAGACCTCCTACAGCCAAATGAAAGAGGCTCTCCTCACTAGGTACGGCCTCACCCTAGAGATGTACCGTCAGCGATTCCGGGACTGCAGGAAGATCCCGGGCACCACCTGGGTGGAGTATGTAAACTTTTTCAGTCGGGCCTTCGATGGGTGGATCAAGGGCAGCAAGGTCACCACCCTCGAGGAACTCACCGACCTCATGTTGTGGGAACACCTGGCGGCGAACTGCTTTGTGGAACTACGCCAGCATCTGCTCGACAGCAAACTCACCGATCCCCGGAAGCTAGCTGTGGAAGCAGACCGCTGGACCAACACCCGGGTCCCCCGGAGCAGTGTAGGAGAATACCCCCGAGCCAGTCAGGGACCACCCCGCCAGAGAGGGGGAGGGAACCAGGGAGGGCAGAGAGAGTCCCAGTCGAGTCCCCCGAAGGCCCAACCTCCACCTTTCCCGGCGCCCCCCCCACCAGTCTCCGGACCCCCCGGGAGACGGGGGCACCGGGTAACCATCACTTGTTTCCGTTGTCAAAGGCCCGGGCACTACGCCAATGACCCGGAGTGCCCCATGGCCCCCCAGGTCCCCCCTGCTGCAAACCCTGCTAGACAGATAGCCAACGTAGCCCTGGGGGAGGAGGTTGAGGACACCGGGGAGTGGGAACCCGCAGCTATGGCCCTAGTGTCCCTGGGAGACAGAGAGATGGTCCCTGGTAGCCTCCTGCCCTCCAACACGAAGAAGTACGGGCAGCTCGTCAAGATCAATGGCCACCAGATAGAAGCCCTGCGAGACACCGGGGCCAGCATCACCGGAGTCCTCAGGCACTTAGTCCCCGAGGAGCAGATCCTACCCAACGTCTTTTGCCCCGTAATTTCCGCAGATAATAGAGAGAGTATGTGTCAGGTAGCCCTGGTGCCGTTTGAGTGGGGAGGGGTGATAGGTAAACTGAGGGTTGCCGTTAGAACCTCCCAGCCGGTCGACTGCCTCTTAGGGAACGACCTGGAGAGTTCTCCCTGGAAGTACGTCGAGCGCAAGGCCCACCTAGAGATGATGGGACTCCCCGAGTGGGTGTGCGCCACCACCCGATCTATGTCCGCCCGACTCACCCCCCTGGGGGAAGTCGAGGACCCCCCGACCGAGGGAGTCAGAGCAGTCCCTGCCGAGGGTCCTCCCGTTCCCCCATCGGGAGGGTCAGTCGCCAGCGACGAACCCTCACCGTCCGACACCACCCCGGTCCCCGAGTTAGACGATCTGGCCGTGAGGAGTTCTGCCGGGAGCAAGCCACCTGTCCTTCCCTGGTCGGACTACGGCACCAGGCCGAGGGCCAAGCCGCAGGCGACCAGACCGGAACACACCGAGTTTATTGGGAGAATAACCTCCTGTACAGTGAGCAGAAGTCGGTGGAGCTAGGATCCGGCCGGGTGCTGGTGGTACCCCTACGCTTCCGAGACTTCCTCCTGGGCTTGGCCCACGACGTCCCCCTAGCCGGCCACCTGGGTCAAGACAAAACCTACAGCCGTCTCGTGACTCACTTTTACTGGCCTAGGATGAGAGTAGCTGTAGAAGCCCACTGCAAGTCCTGTCCCACGTGCCAGGCTAGTGGGAAGAGTGGGGGGAAGCGCAAGGCTCCCCTCCAACCCTTCCCGGTCGTCAGTACCCCATTCGAAAGAGTCGGAATCGACATCGTGGGGCCCCTGGATCCCCCCACCTCCCAAGGTCACCATTTCATTCTGGTCCTAGTGGATCACGCCACCCGATACCCTGAGGCGATCCCCCTACGCACCGTCACGGCTCCCGTGGTGGGCCGAGCCCTGATGGGGATCTTTTCCCGGGTGGGTTTTCCCCGCGAGGTCGTGAGCGATCGCGGCACTAATTTTATCTCCAAATACATGACGTCCCTGTGGCAACAATGTGGGGTGTCCTATAAGTTCACCACCCCGTACCATCCCCAAGGGAACGGCCTAGTAAAAAGGTTTAATCGGACTCTGAAGGGGATGATCAACGGCCTAGAAGAACCCCTCCGGCATAAGTGAGACGTCCTGCTCCCCTGCCTCCTGTTCGCTTACCGGGAAGTCCCACAGAAGTCCTTGGGGTTCAGCCCGTTTGAATTACTATATGGGCACCCCGTCCGAGGTCCCCTCAGTTTGGTTAAGGAAGGGTGGGAGGCAGCACCCCAGACCCCCCCACGAGATATGTTCCAATACGTTCTGGCCCTCCGGAACCAGACCAGGAAGTTCAGAAAGCTGGCCGAGGCCAACCTGGAGGCAAGCCAAGAAGAGATGAAGCGCTGGTACGACCAGAATGCCACTCTGGTCGAGTTCCAGCCGGGCCAGCAGGTATGGGTCATGGCCCCCGTGAAGCCTGGCGCCCTCCAGGACAAGTGGACCGGGCCCTTCAAAGTGGTTGAGCAGAAGAGTCCAGTCACGTACTTGGTGGACGTCCAGTCGCCCCAGGGATCCCCTGCGGGTCCTACACGTGAACCGCCTCAAGCCTCACTTCGTACGGACAGAACTGAGCCTCCTGCTGGCCACCGATGACGGGGCCGAAGATGAGTCCGATCCCCTCCCGGACCTCCTGTGTGTCAAGGAGAAGGATGGCTCTGTAGAGGGAGTGAACCTCTCCCCAACCCTCACTGACCAGCAACAAGCGGACTGTCGCCAGCTTCTAGGACAATTCTCCGACCTCTTCTCCCTGATCCCCCGAGTCACCGACTGGTGTGTCCATGACGTGGACACCGGGGACAGCCCGCCAGTAAGACACCGAGCCTACCGAGTCCCTGACCGAGTCCGGTCCTGCATTCAGGCTGAAGTCTCGAAGATGTTGACCCTGGGGGTGATCGAGCCATCCGATAGTCCCTGGGCCAGTCCCGTGGTCCTAGTTCCGAAGGCAGCGGCCCCCGGTGTCGCCCCCGAGCTCTGATTCTGCGTGGACTACCGGGGGCTCAATGACGTCACCCGGGCCGATGCCCACCCCATCCCCCGAGCCGACGAGCTCATTGACCGACTCGGGCGGCCCGGTTCCTCAGCACATTCGACCTCACCTGCGGATACTGGCAGATTGCGCTCACAGAGGAAGCCAAGGAGCGGTCCGCCTTCTCCACCCCAGATGGGCATTATCGCTTCCGCGTAATGCCCTTCGGAATGAAAAATGCCCCGGCCACCTTCCAGCGACTGGTGAATAGGGTCCTGGCCGGGATGGAACAGTTCAGTGCGGCCTATCTAGACGACATCGCTGTTTTCAGTTCCGGATGGAGTGAGCACCTCCAGCACCTCCGAAGAGTGCTAACCGCCCTGCGCCAGGCAGGCCTCACAGTAAAAGCCAGCAAGTGCCAGATTGGGCAAGGATCAGTAGTCTACCTGGGGCACCAGGTCGGGAGCGGTCAGGTCGCCCCTCTACAGCCAAAGATCGACGCCATCCTAGCCTGGGAACCCCCCACCACCCAGACGGAGGTCCGAGCCTTCCTGGGCCTCACTGGCTACTACCGAAGATTCATCCGGGGGTATGGCAGCCTGGTTGGCCCCCTCACCGAACTCACATCAAAAAAACAGCCCAAGAGGGTGCAGTGGACGACTGCCTGCCAGGAAGCGTTCGATGCCCTAAAGAAGGCCATGTGCACGGCCCCCGTCCTCCAGGCTCCCGACTACTCCAAGGAGTTTGTAGTCCAGACCGATGCCTCCGAGCATGGCATTGGAGCCGTCCTGTCCCAGGTGAATGACCAAGGCCTAGACCAGCCCATCGCCTTCCTCAGCCGGCGGCTGTTGCCCAGAGAACAGAGGTGGAGCACCATTGAGCGCGAAGCATTTGCCGTAGTCTGGGCCCTCAAAAAGCTGCGCCCTTACCTGTTTGGCACCCATTTCAAAGTACAAACTGACCATCGGCCCTTGCGATGGCTCATGCAAATGCGAGGAGAAAACCCCAAGCTACTGCGGTGGTCAATCTCCCTCCAGGGGATGGATTTCACCGTAGAACATCGCCCTGGTACGGACCACGCCAACGCGGACGGCCTCTCCCGGTTCTTCCGCCTCAGCGAAGAGAACCCCCCAAGATGATGGGTAGTTCTCTCCGGCTTTCAGCTGGGGGGGACGCGTGTTAGACCCGGCCTCGTAGCATGGCTCTTCCTGTCCTCGCACTACATAACCTGGTACCAGGGACCCCAAGCACACGGCCCAGCTGATCCTTCCCACCAGAACACACACACGCAGCCCGGGCCTCCCCGTCCATGGCCTCTCTCCTTTCGGCCACCCCGGGCACGCGTGCCCACTTCGTGCACCAAGATGGCCGCCCGGCCCCCAGCACAACCCGGGCCTAGAGGCGCCACTCCGGCTGGAGGACATCACGCTTCCAGGGGATGAGAGAGGGAGGAGCAGTTTCTATCGCACCTCTGAACTCCCCTGGGACGATGGGTTTCGATCGGCCCTCCGGCCTCCCTGAGGGCTGGCTCCACGCCTGCTGGGTGTCTGGGACTCCTCCCGACCCGGCCCTGAAAGGATCAAAAGACAATAGCAGGAAACCTCGACAAGCGACCCCCAGGTGACAAGACCCCTGCCTGCACAGACTCCGGACATTAAAGAGGGGTCGACCTATAACAAGGGGTGCTCTGGGACTGTCCGGCAGATTCGCCTTGGAACATCTGAGCCCTGCTGAGTGACTCGCGGCTCCCCGAAGAACGTAAGACCTCCGAACTTGTGCTTGAGCCCTGCTGAGTGACTCGCGGCTCCCTGAAGATCGTAAGACCTCCGAACTTGTGCTTGAGCCCTGCTGAGTGACTCGCGGCTCCCCGAAGAACGTAAGAATTCCGAACTTGTGCTTGAGCCTTGCTGAGTGACTCGCGGCTCCCTGAAGATCGTAAGACCTCCGAACTTGTGCTTGAGCCTGCTGAGTGACTCACGGCTCCCCCTGACTCTCTTTGGTCCCGCCGGACCCCACGACGACAAGCGTATCCCCCAGCTCGAGGATTGTGAGCTGTGCGCCGGGTACGCTCCTGCATTTGATCCGATTCCCCCCAAAGACTGTCCCGCTACCTCCTACCCCCGCCAAGACTCTGTGAGCCCACGCTCTGCTTGTAAATATCTGCCTTGCTGATCATAAAGATCCTACCTCGTCGATTTGATAAAGCTTGAATCCTAAGAACCCTCGGTGTGGTGTCTCTTTGTCGTGTGGTGCCAAGTGTACGATCCTAGGTACGAGATTCCTCCCCTGCGGAATCTCCCGCCAGTGCCCGGCTACGATACCTTGAGGGTGGGTCTCAGGACAGTCAGGGCCCCCTCCGGGCTCCCCTGAGGTCGCCTTCTAACACCCAACTATAGTGATAGGCCCGTACTCACGCGTGTACGGGCCGTACACACGTGAGTAAGTGCCTATCACTATAGTTGGGGATCCCGTAGGTCCTAATGATACGGCCCGTACTCACGCGTGTACAGGTCGTACACGCGTGAGTACATGCCTATCACTATAGTTGGGGTTCCCGTAGGTCCTAGTGATACGGCCTGTACTCACGCGTGTACGGGCCGTACAGGCATGAGTACGTGCCTATCACTATAGTAGGGGTTCCCGTAGGTCCTAGTGATACGGCCCGTACTCACACGTGTACGAGCCGTACACGCGTGAGTACGTGCCTATCACTATAGTTGGGGTTCCCGTAGGTCCTAGAGATACGGCCCGTGCTCACGCGTGTACGGTCCGTACACGCATGAGTACGTGCCTATCACTATAGTTGGGGGTAACGTAGGTCCTAGTGATACGGCCCGTACACGCGTGAGTACGGGCCGTATCACTAGGACCTACGGGAACTCCAACTATAGTGATAGGCACGTACTCACGCATGTACGGGCCGTACATGCGTGAGTACGAGCTGTATCACTAGGACCTACGGGAACCCCAACTATATTGATAGGCACGTACTCACGCGTGTACGGGCCGTATCACTAGGACCTACGGTAACCCCAACTATAGTGATACGGGCCATACTCACGCGTGTGCGGCCCGTACATACGTGAGTACGTGCCTATCACTATAGTTGGGGGTACCATAGGTCCTAGTGATACGGGCCGTACAAGCGTGAGTATGGCCCGTATCACTATGGTTGGGGTTACCATAGGTCCTAGTGATACGGGTCGTACTCACGCGTGTACGGCCCGTATCACTAGGACTTACGGTACCCCCAACTATAGTGATAGGCACGTACTCACGCGTGTACGGGCCGTACACGCGTGAGTACGGCCTGTATCACTGTAGTGATGGTGCCCTAGGGGTACGTGTGAAACGCGCCGTACCTGTGTGGGGATTTAAGAATTACAATGGGGACACATGAGGGACAAGTATTAGGGCCTAAATGCATGCTGGTTGTCATGGATACCGAGTTTCACGTTCAAAATTTAACATCATGTGGTCTGCAAAAATCAGTTGGCCACATTTAACATTGTTGCAAAGTGGTTGTTGACTTGACATGATGCTGCAAAATCGAAAAATGAAAAGGCTGTCACTGGTGTATGTTTAAAGGGATTGGAGGAAACGTAGGATGCAAATGAGTCTGACCAATCACTCTGTCCTCCTGTAAATGAAATAGGCCAGCAAGGCAGATATAAGGCAGCCAGAACCCATGAGAGGGCACTTGCCTGCACAACATGTCAGTCGATACCACTGCTGCTGTATTGTCTCCCTCTGGCACCATGTCACGGACTGTGGAGAGGGCCCAGCCTTTCACCCAGGAGGAGAACCACGCCCTGCTGGATGTGATCCTCCCACAGTACCCCATGCTGTATGGTCGACCAGGGGAGCAGGTGAGTGCTGACTCCACTACCTTTGCCTGTACACCTTTCTTGTGTCTGTCACTTCTGGCATTGTGTCCAGGTGTGACAGACATGCAATGTTGGTTGGAGTGGGTCCCAGGGGGGGGATGGCTTATGTCTCTCATGCAGGGCTTGATGTAGTTTATGTGTGCACTCCTCACTTGCATTGTGCTTACTGTGACATTCACTGCATAGTGCAAGGCACATTCCGCCAGCCTAATCCTCTTGGGCATTCTTGTTCTATTGTCCTGCGGTGATTCAGTGGTCACCCCGGTGTGACAGGTGACTGCACCCACAGATGTGTGTGAGAGTTGAGTGGAGCTGTGGTGAGAGTGTCCAAATGATGTGTTCGCCCCCTGGACATTGATGTGTGTGAATGTTTCTTGTCATGTGGGTAAGTGTCTATGTGGAGTGTTGCACCACAGCTGCATGGAGGAGGCAACTGCTCAATCCATCTGATGTGTGAAGTAAGTCGTGCTGTGTGTCTGACTTGCTGAGCTAGCCCCACACCTGTGACCCCCCCTGGCAAGTGGCACATGTGCAGAGTGAGGTGTGCATCCGCAGTTGGCAATGGCAGGTGATTGACATGTGTCAGTATGTGTCTGTGTACTCTGCTGAGGTTTTGTCAGTGGCCTGGGGCATGTGACTGATTTTCGGTGCTGTCCATCAGCCTTGTGTTGCTTGGGATGCACAGTGTGTGCCATGATCAGGGATTGTTTTGCACCCCTCATGCCACCTGTGCACTTACTATGCCATGTTGTGCATTGGTGCGCCCACAGTGGAAAAAGCCCCTATGACTAAGGTGCTATTACTTGCCAGCATACTATGCCCTGTTCAACAGATTAAAGATGTTCAAATGTGTGTATCTGTGACATGGTGCAGGTGTAGTGATGTTGTCCCACTTTGTCATACACACAGGTAACCCACTACCACAAGGGGAGGATCTGGAAGGATGCCGTCAAGGCCGTGCAATCGGTGTTGGGTCGCAGGCGGCACCAGCCACAAGTGAGGAAGAGATGGCAGGACATCCGGTGCTGGACCCGGAGGATCGCCCGGGTCATGCTGAAGGAGGAGGAGCCTCGCAAGCATGGTGGGAGCTGGCGCCTGACCCACCAGATGGTGCGTGTCCTTGCGGTGGTCTTCCCTGACCTGGATGGGCGGATACAGAAGTTACAGCAGCAGGAAGGGGGTTGGTACATGTGTGTTTGTTGTGTGTCACCAGCTTTTGGATCTGCTCAGTCGCCTGGACATACTGCCAGGCTATATATGTGCAGTGCATATCCTGTTCCCCACAGTCAACCTGTGCTGTTCTTCCTCCCTTCCCCTCCTTGACATGTGTTACCTGGTCTGTGTGCCATCACTATTGCACATGGTCATCTAGGCTGCCAGTTTATCAAGGTGCACACTGCTTTCAGCATCATGTGTGGGGGTCGTCTGCCTGTGCCCTGTCCTGTTCGGTCATTTGGGGGTGCTTAATTGTTGGCACTGATGCTGAGTCTCAACATAGGAGTTTGAGGGTTCAAATGAACAGACTTGCAGCATGCAATACCAATGTTGTGGCCTCAGACATGATGTGCATGAGTGGGACATATGCTTAGTGCCGGGACGGTTGCTCCTGTAACAGTCAGCTTATTCCAGGACCATGGAGCAGAGTGCACACTAAAGTCCCCTGACACAGCCTGCCCTCCTACTCATGTGTGTCATCCAACACTGTGCACATTCACTGTGGTTACATCATGGCTCTGCCTCTGTGGCATTGTTCCCTGGCCTAGGTAGTATTTTTCACATGTGTGATACATTTGTCCACTGGACAGGGATACACCAGTTTGCTTGGGCATACTCACACTGGGCAGTGCCTGTGTGGCTATTCACAACAATCTGTTGATGTTTGATTGTGACCAATATGTTTTGCCAGCCCTACAAGGTGATGTTGTGTTAATGAAGCTAGTTTTCAAGCACAGTTATTGTAACCCTGAATAAGAGGTTTAACTTCTTGATCGGTATCAGTCACATTGACTCAGGTATGGGTGGGTGTGTGCGGGAGGGGCGTACATGTTCAACCCTGATGTTTCATTGCCAGTTCTGACTTGTGTGTGATGAGTCGCAGTACAGAAAGTCATTGTGCAGTGTCCCCGTGATGTTGGCCAGTGCTTAATGTTCGTGCGTCATTGCCAGTGTCAGTTTTTGACAATCATGTATCCTGGTTGTACATTTTTGCCACCTGTGTGTGGTTCAGATGCTACACAGTTGTGACTTTGTGTGCTGACATCTGTGGGTACATTCTGGCTTGCCATGAGGGGGAACCCACAGTACAGCTATGCTTTTTTGCTAAACAATTGCAGGGCCATTAGCTTATGCATTGTCCTGGGTGTGGACATGTGTGCCACTCCAGATGACAGTCAGTAGGTCATATGTGTAGCCAACTGTGTGATCAGGTGACGGATAGCCATGTGACAAATGACATTATTCAAGTTGTTACTCAGCGAAAATGTCCATTGGCACTCACTACACCTGTCAACATGTCTCAATGTTTTATATGCGTGACCTTGTTGTTTTGTTGTGAAGGACAATGATGTGCCTGCATGACAGATGTCTTCCAAGGAAGTGCACAAGACACCACCTTTACACTTTCCAGGGACACGCTGGCACATTTTAAAGTAAGGCACAGTTTGAACAAAACTTGTTTGGAGTTCATACATATACATCTTCCCACAGTGTGCTAGCAATTGGGTTAGTCCTTGGTTGTTGCTGATACCAACTTACGAGTGTCAAGTCATCCAGACCACCCTGGTGCCATGTATATGTACTTACTGATACGCCATTTCTGCCTAACAGTGGCTGATTTGAATGAGTCTGGCAGCCCAGACAATGACTGTGTACATGTAGTTTGGTGTGCACCTCCTTGTGTGACTTCTGCTATACAGACACATGTGGGTTGTGTTCACAGAGTGCCACATTCACACATGCTAGACATGTCCATTATGTAAAGGGTTGTGATTCTGTGTATTGCTTTGGGGTGTCAAAAGTACTCACAGGTCTCTGAGTGTGGGGACACCTTCTGCATTGGCATGTGGTATTTGGCCTTGGTTGCAACAATACTGTTTGTTTCACAGTGAACAAGAGGTGGCATACCTTCATAGTCTCGCTGTGCTCAACTGATCCCAGACACTAGCTTCTCATGATCTTGTGATTTCAAGTTTTTTGCTGTTGTGTCCTAACTTTCTTTTTATCCAAGTGGCATGGTGGGTCAACCAACTGGGGAGTGCAGGGCTTACATATGTGGGGAGTATCCTAGATGTTACTCATGATGCCTTTCCCGATATGCAGTGTTGCCTATTTTGTTTGGACTCATGTGTCAGATGTATAGAGGTGACTGATTTTTTCCTGTCTCTTCACTTTGCCCACAGCATCATTGGAGGACACCGAGGGAGACACCGGCATGGACGTGGTGGAGGGATCGAGCAGTGGTGCCACCATTGCTGAGGAGTCGGTGGAATCTAGTGGCACGGAGGGCGAGGGGAGTGAGGCGGAGGACCTGCCCAGTACCAACACTGACTACGAGGCAGACGGGTCCGAGGCTGAGCTCCCAGAGGGGGCGGAGGCTGCTCCCACAGCTGAAAGCAGCAGTACATCTCTCACCGCCCCCTCCATTCCCATCACCGCCCTCCTACTTGCTCGGGTCCCTTCTGTCCGTGCTAGGCGACCACATGTCTCCTTTGTGCCAGGCACCGCACCCCCTACCCCTGTCCCCCCTACTGCCCTCGCTGCCGAGTCTGTGGACATTCAACGGCAGTTCAATTCTTTATTCGATAAAAAAAATTCATCATAAAAGAAAACAGTTTACAATACAAACAAACAAAAAGAAGAAAAAAAATATATAAAACAAGGACCCATCGATCCTGGATTACATCCAACAGCTCCTAATTCACTTTTACTAATAGGATAAGAAGTACGGGGGGAACAGTGTCAAGCAACGTAGGGGTGTCCTGCCAGGGGCCTTCCAGCGATTAGGTGGGATGGGGGAGGGCCTTGATACGCCTCATGCGTAATCGCCATGCACTACCCAGGTATTTGCCTACTCCGCAAACCGTAGCAATAGAAGACGTGTCAGTGCAGAGAATTCTCAGGGCCATTTTGTGGCATCTAAGGCCCAACCCCTTACAAAGCGGCTTTAACCATATCCTCCTAGCTACCCTATATGCTGGGCAGGCAAAGAAGAAGTGCGCCACGGACTCAGAAGGAGCTGCGCAGCCTGGGCAAGAGTTCGGTAAGCCACCCTGCTTTTTCCACCCGAAAGTGAAATCGTTCACCGGGAGAATCCCAAACCTGACCTTTAAATAGAGTGCTCTATCCAGGGGAGTCTCTATAAAATCCAGAAACGGTTCAAAACTCCTAAACCATTTAAACGACAAGAACCGCTCTGTTAGAGAGCCCCCTACACCTCTACTAAGGGTCTCTTTCTGAACCCAGTCCCAGTACAGCTGCCTAATTACTAATTTAGGTGGTGGTGTTTGGCTTTTCCATATATCGCTCAGACCCAATAGAACAACCAACTGCCTCAGATTATTCAGCCACTTGATCCTGTTACCAGTGTTAAGCAGGATTAGTTCATCTAAAGCAGCGGCATACTTTTGTAGCTCCCTGGTCCTTCGCAAGCGAACCCAAAAGAGTAGTGGGCGCAGGCGCACTAGATCTTTGAGAGGGCGCCTGCCCATGTCTGCCCGAAGGGGGATTAGCGGAGTGGAAGCAGGAAGGGCAACTACATCTCTCAAGAACTTGTTTTCAGACATGACTAACTCTGGTGTATTTTCAAACCCCCATAGTTCAGAGCCATATAGGGCGGATGGTAGAACTTGCCCCTCATAGATTGCAAGGAGCGGTGCCACGGGCTTACTCTTAGACTCCCGATGTTCTCTCAAGACCGCCCCTGAGACTCTTTTATAGTTTAGCAACATTTTGGCCAGATGATCTTTCCAGCTCATCCGATTATTAACCCTAATGCCCAGATAATCGAAGGAGTCTACCAGCTCCAGAGGCTCACCATTAAGCGAGAGGTTATTTCTGAATCTGGTAGAGGGTGATAAGGCCATGAGCTTTGTTTTTGAGGTGTTGATGGTAAGACCTCTATCAATACAGAATGTGCTAAAGCAATTCAGGAGCTTTTGGAGGCCTGAGGGGGTCTTGGAGATCAAGATGGTGTCATCCGCGAAGAGGAGTGTAGGGATTTTTTCGCCTGCCAGGGATGGAGCATCAGCCGGATCCTCTCTCAGATGGTCCACCACTCCGTTCACAAAGAGAGAAAACAGCGTTGGAGCCATAACACATCACTGGCGTACACCCCTCCTCACGGGTATCCTCTTGGTCAGTTGACCTTGGGTACCCCATCTGATCCTCGCATAATTCCCCTCATGGAGTTGCACGATAAAGCCCAAAAGAGAACCTGGGATGCCCATCTTCTCTAGAACTTCCCACAACCTTACACGAGGGACCAGGTCGAACGCCATCCTGAGATCTACGAAAGCCAGGTATAAACTACCTTTGTTGATGGTGACTGTCTTCCAATAGATCGCAAAGAAGCGTAAGACCTGGTCCATCGTGCCCACCTTTCGACGGAACCCAGCTTGGAAGTGAGACAAAACGTACTTCTCTTCCATCCAGATGCCTACCCTCATAATGATGACCCTGCCAACCACCTTCTGGATCACATCGATCAGACTGATCGGTCTGTAGTTGGCAGGATCCTCTCTGGCACCCTTCTTGAACACTGTGATCACCTCCGCACCCTTCCATGAGTCTGGGACGGGAAATCCCTTAGAGATCAAGTTCATTATTAGGGCGATAAGTTTGGCCCATATTTCCGGTTCTTCCAATAGGAGATCTCCTGGTATCCCATCTGGGCCAGCTGCTTTCTTTGGGGTCAGGTGTCTGATAGCCAGCATCACCTCAGAAGTCAAAAAGGGATCATCAACCGACAGAAGAGGGGGAACCCTAAAAGCAAGATCAGGGGGAGAGGAGTTGGCCGCTTCTGACCCACCATACAATGCTGAAAAATGGGAATGCCATTGCTGGCTTGTTATATGATTAACTAGTGGTGAGGAGTTACACAACCTAGCTTTGTTAATCAGTTCCCAAAACAGCAGTGGGTTTTTCCTTCTTGAAGCATCTTTGAGATCCTGCCAGTGTTGTTCCTCCCACTCTCGTTTGGCCTGCGCCAAAGCCTTTGCATATTCTTTTCTGGCTGCACTAACTAAGGGTTGGCTCTTTTTACGCAGGGCAACTCTTATCTCATTTCTTTTTGCCTTGCAGTGGGCCGAGTACCAGGGATTGCTTGGTTTGGACATATTGATTTTCTTTTTTTTGTTTCCCCCACTGCCCTTTTTATCCTGGATTATAAAAAAATTCCCTACTTCCTCTACTACCTTTTTATATGCCTGTGCAAAGGACGTACCCTGGGCACTCCCTGGAGCCTGTTCGAGGTCCACCAATTCTGTGGTTAGGTCTACTACGAACGCCCTAATTCTTGCCAGGTTGTCAACCTGGGATTGAACTTTATCCCATTTCAACCTACGGTTGCCTTGAAATGGTACCACCTCATTTGTAGACCGCGGGTGGATTAACCTCTTGCTGTCATTTCGCTTACCCCATCTTAGCTTCATACATAGAGAGTTGTGATCACTGTCCTGTGAGGGTATCACCTCTATATCTAATAGATCACACCACAATGTCACATCTAATAGGATGTAATCAATTCTCGACGGGCTACTGAGCCTGTTAAAAGTCATCGCTCCGTCTAAATCAGAGGGAGTCCTACCATTAAGAGCTCTGAGGTTATGTTCCACTATAAGGGCGTTGATCTGGATTACCTTAGATGACCATTTTTTAATTGGAGCTAAGGTCAGGGCCAGGATAGACCATTTAGAGTCCACCTCCTCAATACCCAAGGGGTCGTCACCATCAAGGGGCTCAAAAGTACAGTTAAAGTCACCTCCCACAATGATTTTAGAGGAGGGGGGACAGTTGGCTATTGCCTGGTCTAAAATAAATACTGTACTTGAAATTGTATCCCCCGTGGTCCCTCTTGAATAGATGTTAAATAGATCTATCCTACTGGCCTTATTATATCCCGCGAATGATATGTGTTGGATGTCCCAACTCCCAGAGTCATGATTAAAAACGTCCCAGTTCAGAGAGATCTTTACCCAAACGTGTAGACCCCCAGCTGGTCTACCCTTTCCACAGCCTTGAGCTGGCTGGAAAAAGGTTGTATAACCGGATTTATGTACTGGGGATATGCTCCAGGTTTCTTGGAATATGCATACATCGAACTTCTCGATGAAGGAGTTCCATTCAGGGAGAGCCATCTTTCTTTGCAAGCCAGCCACATTCCATGAAACCAGGTGGATAACCTCGTTGTCTGCTACAAGCAAATCAGGAATAACCCCCACTTTCTCCTTCAGCACTTGAGGAATGAAGGCATTTGTAAAATCTAATTGATGTGGTGAGATTGGCAGTTGACAGCCAACAGCGCTGCAACCCGGGGACGCGGGTAGGATGGAGGTTATAATCCCACCGTTGCCAAGACCAGTAGGCAGGGTTAAACCCTTGAACCCAGGGTCAAAGCCGCTGGCCTCTGAATGCAACTCACGAACACTGACCACAAGGCTAGCTGAGCCTACTCGGCCCTCCGAACCCTGAGATACCAGTAATCTTCAATAACAGTCTTCCATGCTAGTAAGCACATCAAACCGGTTTACTACCTCCAGAGGGGTGAATGGCCTCAAGTGGTCCTGTCCCCTATTAATGAATCTATTATATCTTGGGGGAACAAGGTTCCACCTTGGAGTATCCGCAACAGGAACAGTATAAGGGCCGAGTGCCGATTGTCTGGGAATGGGTACTAACGGAGGATTTAAGTGAGACAGAGCCTGCTTGTTTGTATGGGGTGGGTGGAATACCAGAGATCTAGGATAAAAATATGTTAGTGCGCGTGGAGTGATGCAGTTGTTTCCACTTCCTGAATACCAGTTCAGTATATAGTCAACTGCACGTGGGTCTCTAAAATTTACTACGACAATGTCACCCTCGATGTTTTTACTTCTACCACCCAACCAGGGAAGGCGCCTAACGTATATTATCTCACCATTAATATTCTCCTCAATAGGTCTATGAATACTGAGCCAATGCATGGTTTTGTTTTTCAGCTGGGTAAACCCCTCTCGTTTGTTGTCGGCCAGAGGCGGCACCCCCGTCAAAACAACCACCAAAGGCACGGCTTCAGGAGGGAGGTCTACTTGCGGCCCGTTGGACGGTAAAGACCTGCTGTAACTGGAGCTTCCCCTCTCTTCCCCCGTGTTCCTTTTGGGTGCATATGCTCTTCCCCCCAGGGACACTAGATATAATCTCATCCAAAGTATTTGCAGTTGTGGGGGGCGGTGACCTTTGATGATTAGGAGCTGTCGGTTTAGAAGGCTGGGGTATGCCTTTAATAGAGTGGGGGTTGGATTTGGGTACTTCAGTGGTAAGTCTTGAGTCAATGGGAACAGCCACATACGCCTGATCTATAATCGGTTCCACCTTCCTGCTTATGGCGGATTCTATATCCGCAAGTCTTTTCTCCAATCTCGATAAACTATCAATAATGGGTGAGATAAGAGACTTGATCAGGTGGCCCAGAGCATCATGTTGAGCAGCAGAAGGGGCAGCTAGTAACAATGGATCAGCGGGGGTAGTAGGTAACTCAGAAGGGTTCACCTCAGGTTCTAGGATAACAGTTGGAAAGGGGAGAGGCGATTTGAGCATAGAAGACGATACAACTGCTTTCCCTTGTGCGGAGCTAGTAGCCTTCAATGAATACTTTCCAAAGTCAGAATGGCTAATCTTAGGTTTAGCCGATGCCCCCCCTTTCTTACGTCTTCTTTTACTCGGTGGTGGGCCTTGAATCTTAACCACTTTAGAGAGCTTGTTATTCTTCTTAGCCTGTTTACCACAAAAAGAGGAGGGTATGTTTGAAGCAACGGGAATGCTTAAAAGACTATGGGGGGAATGTCGCTACTATCCTGATCCATAGGGGCGCTGTGAATAGGAGTGCACTCATCTAGCAGGGGAGGATCACACTCCTGTGCAGGAGGCTCGTCCGACACAATAGGACTAGCGCCGCCACAGAGAGAAACCTGGGGGGTGAGGCTACTAGGAGCACTAAGTTTTAGGTTTTCGACTGAACGGCGACGCTCAATCCTACGTTTGGCCAGATTGTTATCCTTGGCCTCATCAGACAGTATCCTTTTAAAATAATTGTCCAGCGAACCAGATAGCGTAGCCCCCGGTTTGTCATTGACACTTTTAGCGAGGCTTTGAGCCATAGTAGCAATTTTAACCAGGGGAGTACAATACAAAAGTCACTGACAAGAGAATGACAAATAAATAACCGGGCCCTGCCCGGCCTCACTCGGCCTCTGAGGGCCTAAGAGGGCTCGCCCTTTACCCGGGCTTCACCCCGGTCTGCGGCCCGCTCGTGTCCCGCTCGCGTGGGGTAATAGCGTAGTTTATGTAATTAGGGGAGGAGTCAAGAAGAGGTCGCCAGGTGCGGATAATGAAGATGGAGCAGTGCGCCCTGGGTCTCGCAGTCCTGACCCAATCCCCCGGGGTCCGTAGCAAAATATCCGGCCAGTCAACACCTCGCTTCCGTGAGCACAGGAACCAACACCAGTAGCAGAGCCTGCGAGCGGCTCCCGCGAAGCGGGGGCCGCGAGGCGTAAAGTACCTTGGGGGGGAGGAGTCAAGAAGAGGTCGCCAGGTGCGGATAATGAAGATGGAGCAGTGCGCCCTGGGCCTCGCAGTCCTGACCCAATCCCCCGGGGTCCGTAGCAAAATATCCGGCCAGTCAACACTTCGCCTCCGTGAGCACAGGAACCAACACCAGTAGCAGAGCCTGCGAGCGGCACCCACGAAGCGGGGGCCGCGAGGCGTGAAGTACCTTGGGTGGGAGGAGTCAAGAAGAGGTCGCCAGGTGCGGATAATGAAGATGGAGCAGTGCGCCCTGGGCCTCGCAGTCCTGACCCAATCCCCCGGGGTCCGTAGCAAAATATCCGGCCAGTCAACACCTCGCCTCCGTGAGCACAGGAACCAACACCAGTAGCAGAGCCTGCGAGCGGCAAGTTGGGCAGACATCGAACCTGACTGTCCTCCATGGCCACACCAGACTGCTGACCCAGATGGTGTCGTACATGGAGGGCATGTCATCAGCGATGTCTGACCAACGGAGGTTGCTAAGGTCCCTGGACTCGACACTGACGGCAGTAGCAAATCACCTGCAGCGCTGTGTCCCCCCCTACCCCTGCCCCATCCACAAGTCCCACAACCATGCCTGTCCCAGGCACACCAAGACATCCACACACACGCACCCCACCAGACAGTAGCAGCACACCACCACATAAGGGCAAGCGCACACCTCCTGACACGCACACTCAGGGGGAAGCAGGCACACCCACTGGGTCTGGGGCACACAGGCAGGCACGCAGCCACAGTCCTCGTCCACATGACTCACTCCCCAGTCCCTCCGATCTCACTCCCCTTGGCTCCCCTGCCCCAGATTTGGAGAAGGAGGCCCACTTTGCTGGGCTGGGCCTCAGCCCCACTAGTTCACCTGGACGCAAACGGTCAAGGCACTCCATGGGTAGGGGAGTTAAGTCCCCCAGCACGTCCACCACCTCCCCCAGTAGTGCTGCAACCCATCCCTCCGACCCCCCCCCCCTCCTTGGGGCCTGTTGTTTCTCCGGGTGCAGGGGAGACACTTGAAGAACTGGCAGAAGTGTGCAGCGCCGAGCTCGCCTCCACCTTTGGCGCTGCACCACCCCAGGTGGTGGAGTCGTCCGTCCCTGCACGCACCACACCTACCCTTCCCCCTCCTGTCCCTGCGGTGCCTGGTCCTTCCCCACATGATGCCCCCCTCCCAGTCGACAACACAGTCTTGTGATGTGCAGGCAAGCTAGGGGAGACGCATGGACATGTGTCCCCCCCCAAGGACTGATGATATGGACTGGCCATTGGCCTTTGTGAATAGTCTCGTTTACACATTCTTATTTTCATGCTGAATAAAGCATTTTCTTTTTCGTTTGTAAAGTCTTGCATTTCAGGTATTGATGTTGATGCTGATGCTGATGCTACAGGAGTTGGGGTTTTGGGCATATGTTATGTTTCAGGGACATGTTGTACTCTGCTGCTCATGGGGTGGAACCTGGTATCTGCGTGTCATCACAAGGTCTCTGCAAAGATTCTTTGTCGTGTATGCTCTTTGTGTTTGGAGACATTGTCCCAAGGAGTGTTCTTTCCTCTGTGTCACCTGACATCTCCCCTGCAGAGAGTTGCACAATTGTTGTGTTGCCCTGTGTCTACATTTCCTTTGCTGGTGATGGATCCCTTCAACTCTGGCCATGCCTGCTCAGCAATGTGTCCGGCTGCATAGTCTGTGCCATCCTTGGTACTCACTGTACTTGTGTATAGAGTGTTTTGCCATGCCTTTATGGAGACATTGTCCCTTTTCCGCACAATGCATGTGTGTAATCCCAGCCTAGTACACATATGGTACTTGTCCTGCTGGGTATTTGAACACCTGACTCACAATTGTGGCCTTTGTATCTGTGGGAACTCCACCCGATTCCTTCCGTGACAGACAACATCTTGGTGGCTAGCCCAGCACCTGAACATTCCTATCAGTCCTGGGATGTACGTGTCAGTGTGTGTTCTCTTTGGCTCTCTTAGTTTATTAGGCAGTGGCATGACTATACAGTCTTGTGGCATGATCTCAGTGTGTGTATTGTGCTGCATCTGCCAGGGGTGATTATGCATGTGTTATTTGTCCTCACACCCACATGTGGTGTGTCATGCAGTGGGGGAAAGACAACCATCCTCCTGGGAGTGGGACACTGCTGTCAGTGATGTGTTGTTATGGCACTATCATCATTGTCCTAAGTTAGGGATACGTACAT
Source organism: Triturus cristatus (assembly GCF_964204655.1). Taxonomy (NCBI): domain Eukaryota; kingdom Metazoa; phylum Chordata; class Amphibia; order Caudata; family Salamandridae; genus Triturus; species Triturus cristatus. The sequence goes on along the minus strand of NC_140592.1, from coordinate 501,453,899 downwards.
TCACCCATGGAGCTGTGGTTATCTGATAATGATGTACACCCCCCATATCTCTGTCCACTGCTGGGAGTACTCTGCACACACACCCATGTCTCTGTCCACTGCTGGGAGTCCTCTGCACCCACCCCCATGGCTCTGTCCACTGCTGGGAGTCCTCTGCACCCACCCCTCATATGTCTGGGCACTGCTGGGGGTCCTCTGCACCCACCCCTCATATGTCTGGGCACTGCTGGGATTCATAGGCACCCACCCCTCATATGTCTGGGCACTGCTGGGAGTGATAGGCACCCACCCCTCATATGTCTGGGCACTGCTGGGAGTCATAGGCACCCACCCCTCATATGTCTGGGCACTGATGGGAGTGATAGGCACCCACCCCTCATATGTCTGGGCACTGGTGGGATTCATAGGCACCCACCCCTCATATGTCTGGGCACTGCTGGGAGTGATAGGCACCCACCCCTCATATGTCTGGGCACTGCTGGGAGTCATAGGCACCCACCCCTCATATGTCTGGGCACTGCTGGGAGTCATAGGCACCCACCCCTCATATGTCTGGGCACTGCTGGGGGTCCCCTGCACCCACCCCTCAAATGTCTGGGCACTGCTGGGAGTCATAGGCACCCACCCCTCATATGTCTGGGCACTGCTGGGGGTCCTCTGCACCCACCCCTCATATGTCTGGGCACTGCTGGGAGTGATAGGCACCCACCCCTCATATGTCTGGGCACTGCTGGGAGTCATAGGCACCCACCCCTCATATGTCTGGGCACTGCTGGGAGTCATAGGCACCCACCCCTCATATGTCTGGGCACTGCTGGGGGTCCTCTGCACCCACCCCTCATATGTCTGGGCACTGCTGGGAGTCATAGGCACCCACCCCTCATATGTCTGGGCACTGCTGGGAGTCCTCTGCACCCACCCCTCATATGTCTGGGCACTGCTGGGGGTCCTCTGCACCCACCCCTCATATGTCTGGGCACTGCTGGAAGTGATAGGCACCCACCCCTCATATGTCTGGGCAAGCTGGGAGTCCTCTCCACCCACCCCTCATATGTCTGGGCACTGCTGGGAGTGATAGGCACCCACCCCTCATACGTCTGGGCACTGCTGGGGGTCCTCTGCACCCACCCCTCATATGTCTGGGCACTGCTGGGAGTCATAGGCACCCACCCCTCATATGTCTGGGCACTGCTGGGAGTGATAGGCACCCAGCCCTCATATGTCTGGGCACTGCTGGGAGTCATAGGCACCCACCCCTCATATCTCTGGGCACTGCTGGGAGTCATAGGCACCCACCCCTCATATGTTTGGGCACTGCTGGGAGTCCTCTGCACCCACCCCTCATATGTCTGGGCACTGCTGGGAGTGATAGGCACCCACCCCATGGCTCTGTCCACTGCTGGGAGTCCTATGCACCCACCCCTCATATGTCTGGGCACTGCTGGGAGTCCTCTGCACCCCCCCCTCATATGTCTGGGTACTGCTGGGGGTCCTCTGCACCCACCCCTCATATGTCTGGGCACTACTGGGAGTGATAGGCACCCACCCCTTATATGTCTGGGCACTGCTGGGAGTACTCTGCACCCACCCCTCATATGTCTGGGCACTGCTGGGAGTGATAGGCACCCACCCCTCATATGTCTGGGCACTGCTGGGAGTCCTCTGCACCCACCCCTCATATGTCTGGGCACTGCTGGGAGTGATAGGCACCCACCCCCATGGCTCTGTCCACTGCTGGGAGGTCTCTGCACCCACCCGTCATATGTCTGGACACTGCTGGGAGTGATAGGCACCCACCCCTCATATGTCTGGGCACTGCTGGGGGTCGTCTGCACCCACCCCTCATATGTCTGGGCACTGCTGGGAGTCATAGGCACCCACCCCTCATATGTCTGGGCACTGCTGGGAGTGATAGGCACCCACCCCTCATATGTCTGGGCACTGCTGGGAGTCATAGGCACCCACCCCTAATATGTCTGGGCACTGCTGGGAGTCATAGGCACCCACCCCTCATATGTCTGGACACTGCTGGGAGTCCTACATCACCACTACAATGGTGGTACAGCCCGTACCCACGCCCCCAGAGCGTGGGTACGGTCCGTACACGCGTACCCCTACATCACCACTACAATGGTGGTATGGCCCGTACCCACGCCCCCAGAGCGTGGGTACGGTCCGTACACGCGTACCCCTACATCACCCCTACAATGGTACGAGGACATGTAAAGATATACTTACACTCATGAGAAGAAGTTGTCAATGACATCTTAACGTAAGTCTGCTCCTTCCTCTTCACTACTATCATCTTCATTTGGCATTTCAGGATCCTCACTAAGTGGCTATTCATGGTCTCCATCCTCTGCGATGTAAGGGATGTTCCATTGCAGAGTGATGTTGTGAAGCATGCAGCTGGCCACAGTAATTTGTCACACCTCATTGAGTGAGTAGAGGAGGGCTCCACTAGTTTTGTCCAGACAATGAAATCTGGCCTTTAGGACCCCACAACCACGCTTCACTGGCCAATTTGTTCTTTGAAGGGGCTCATTGAAGCGGACTTCCCCTGGCGCTATTGGATTCGTCAGTGGTGCCAAAAAACATGGTTTGTTGGGATAAGCTGAGTCGCTGTTCTGCTTGGGTTTTCGGATCAGATAGAACCCGCTCAGCAGAGCCTCACTAACCCAGCCAGAACGTTACCCCCTCCCTAGAACCTATTTACAATAGTGCAACCACATATATCTATCACCTAAGGACAGGGAATTCCTACTATACATACCAAGACCTCTTATAATCGGCGGCCTCGCGATCCCATACGGATCCAGACCTCTCTGCCCATACGACAGTATCACAGGTGGCGGCCTCGCGATCCCATACGAATCCAGACCTCTCTGCCCATACGACAGTATCACAAGTGGCGGCCTCGCGATCCCATACGAATCCAGACCTCTCTACCTAGACGGCAGTCTCAGCACAATCGGCGGCCTCGCGATCCCATACGAATCCAGACCTCTCTGCCCATACGACAGTATCACAAGTGGCGGCCTCGCGATCCCATACGAATCCAGACCTCTCTACCTAGACGGCAGTCTCAGCACAATCGGCGGCCTCGCAATTCCATACAAATCCAGACCTCTCTGCCCATACGACAGTATCACAAGTGGCGGCCTCGCGATCCCATACGAATCCAGACCTCTCTACCCAGACGGCAGTCTCAGCACAATCGGCGGCCTCACGATCCCATAAGAATCCAGACCTCTCTGCCCATACGACAGTATCACAAGTGGCGGCCTCGCGATCCCATATGAATCCAGACCTCTCTACCCAGACGGCAGTCTCAGCACAATCGGCGGCCTCGCGATCCCATACGAATCCAGACCTCTCTGCCCATACGACAGTATCACAAGTGGCGGCCTCGCGATCCTATACGAATCCAGACCTCTCTACCTAGACGGCAGTCTCATACGACAGTTCATCCTATGATCACCATAACATACAAAAAGGGAATCAGTCTCACTATTCATCAGATCACACAAGGATTGCCAGTTCGAGCATAGCCTGTTCTCAGGTTCGAGGGGCTCCTCTTTCCCTTATTCAGTTACCACTTACCTGATCAGGGTTAACATCTGTTCATGTAGCCGCAGCTGACTAGAAGAATAGGCTACCCTCTCATACAAGAACACGCAGCACATGTTGGTTCACTACAAACTGGGTACTTTATTACTCATTACATACACAATCACATAACATTACGATATAACACATAACCTGCAAAGAAAAGTGAAAGATTAAGTTGTACACTCTAATAAGAAAGGGTCGACATCACCTTAGTAGTATGTAGCCTGCACTCAGTGGTCATCTAGGTTCCCTTCTCGTCTGTGCCTCGGCTCGCCTGGAATCACCCTTCTCCGAGTCACTGGGACCTCTTCCTTATCGGCTACTCTCTCCTCTCTGGCTATTCTGCTAGGAGAGCATCTGTCTCTCGGTTCTTCTCCGCCTTCAAGATGGCGTCTGTCTTCCCTGGAATAAGTAGTAGCTTTACTGCTAACGGCTAGATGCCGCCTACGGACTGAACATGTAACTGCCTCAGACTTTTACTAATATAGAGGTGCGTTTCCTCATGGAAAATTCCGGCCTGTAACCTGCCGCCCACCAAATTCTTGTACCTCCCCGTACCAAGGACACGTTCCCAGCCGGCCGGCCTGATGTAGTGTCTTCGGCATGAAGAAAAATACAATCCTTCGATAAGGGCCGGCCTGAACCGGTTCTCTCCAAGCGAATAACACCTCATAACTAAAACATTACATTTGACCTAGAAGCATCCCAAGCTGCCGGAGCAGAAAGAAAGATGGAGTCTCTCCCGTTTGAGGCCTACCAGGCCTGAATTCAGCACGGCTCCATGAAATACCCTCACTACAGGACAGGTTATCCCTAATACTAATGAATCTATCCCCTAGGCTATGTGTGCAAGCCCTGATCTATGGGGAAGAGCACAGAATCATGTCGAAGTGCCTAGTAAATAGGCTCCATTCACTACTCTAACCCTTAGACTTGAATGATAAGAGACTGAAGTCACATTCCATCATTGTTCCTCACAAGAAGGCCGGGAAAATCGAGCAGAACAGTCGCCTAGATGGAAGACAAACAAAAGTCCCAGAAAATGTAACACAATTCCAGATTATTCAACTAGGAATACCCCAAACAATATAGTGAAAGATTGCACTGACCAACAAATCAGGCCCTCTCCGGTCCAAGTTGAGATATTTGCAAGGGTATGGAGCTATTCCATAGTACTAAAGAATCCTAGGCAGGGCCTGGGATATGCTTGTGATATACAAATTCCATATGCAGAAAACTTACACGTTGATTAAATGGAAGTGTTTCTGATTCCGGTATACCTGTTCTCTGGTGTGTGGTGGCACTAAGGTAATATGTGTGTCATCGATTGCTCCAACCAGATGTGGTAGGCGGCCCAAACCATTAAAGTCACCCTTAACATTGGTTAAATCCTGCGGCGGTGGGAACTGGATGAATCTGTTTATGTGTCTCAACACTGAAGATATAACGTCTTGTAGCACACCACTGAAAGTTGAGTGTGACATTCCATCAGATTAAGTCACAGCATATTAGAAGGATCCTGTGGTGGCCACAAAATGAAATACTGCTGTTAGAAGGCGACCTCAGAGGAGCCCGGAGGGGGCCCTGACTATCCTGAGACCAACCCTCGAGGTATCGTAGCCGGGCACTGGCGGGAGACTCCTCAAGGGAGGAATCTCGTATCTAGGATCGCACACTCGGCACCACACGACAAAGAGACGCCACACCGTGAGTTCTTAAGAACAAATCTTTATCAAATCGGAGTCGTAGGATCTTTATGATCAGCACGGCAAGTATATACAAGTAGAGCACGGGCTCACAGAGTCTCGGGGAGGGGTAGGAGGTAGCGGGACAGTCTTTGGGGTTATGGATCAAATGCAGGGGCGTACCCGGTGCACAGCTCACAATCCTCGAGCTGGGGGATACGCTTGTCGTCGTCGGGGTCCGGCGGGACCAGGAGAGTCTGTGGGAGCCGCGAGTCACTCAGCAGGGCTCAAGCACAAGTTCGGAGGTCTTACGATCTTCAGGGAGCCGCGAGTCACTCAGCAGGGCTCAAGCACAAGTTCGGAGGTCTTACGATCTTCAGGGAGCCGCGAGTCACTCAGCAGGGCTCAAGCACAAGTTCGGAGGTCTTACGATCTTCAGGGAGCCACGAGTCACTCAGCAGGGCTCAAGCACACGTTCGGAGGTCTTATGATCTTTAGGGAGCCGCGAGTCACTCAGCAGGGCTCAGGTGTTTCCAAAGGCGAATCTGCCGGATCGTCCCAGAGCACCCCTTTTTATAGGTCGACTCCTCTTTGATGTCCGGAGTCTGTGCAGGCAGGGGTCTTGTCACCTGGGGGTCGCTTGTCGGGGTTTCCTGCCATTGTCTTTTGATCCTTTCAGGGCCGGGTCGGGAGGAGTCCCAGACACCCAGCAGGTGTGGAGCCAGCCCTCGGGGAGGCCGGAGGGCCGATCGAAACCCACCTTCCCAGGGGAGCTCAGAGGTGCGATGGAAACTGCTCCTCCCTCTCTCATCCCAATGGGAGCGCGATGTCCCCCAGCCGGAGTGCGCCTCTAGGCCAGGGTCGCGCTGGGGCCGGGCGGCCATCATGGTGCATGAAGTGGGCACGCAGGCCCGGTGTGGCCGAATGGAGGACGGCCACGGACGGGGAAGTCCGGGTCGGGTGTGTGTGTTTTGGTGGGAAGGATCGGCTAGGCCGTGTGCTCGGGGGCTGCATGAGGTGCATGGGTCAGGGTGTGTGGTGCGGGGACAAGGATGGCCATGCCACGAGGCCGGGTCTAACACGCGTCCCCCCCAGCTGAAAGCCGGAGAGAACTACCCATCTTCTTGGGGGTTCTCTTCGCTGAGGCGGAAGAACCGGGAGAGGCCATCGGCGTTGGCGTGGTCAGTACCAGGGCGATGTTCCACGGTGAAATCCATCCCTTGGAGGGAGATTGACCACCGCAGTAGTTTGGGGTTTTCTCCTCGCATCTGCATGAGCCATCGCAAGGGGCGATGATCGGTTTGGACTTTGAAATGGGTGCCGAACAGATAGGGGCGTAACTTCTTGAGGGCCCAGACTACGGCGAACGCCTCGTGCTCGATGGTGCTCCATCTCTGTTCTCTGGGCAACAGCCTTCGGCTGAGGAAGGCTACGGGCTGGTCTAGGCCTTGGTCATTCACCTGGGACAGGACGGCCCCAATGCCATGCTCGGAGGCGTCCGTTTGTACCACAAACTCCTTGGAGTAGTCGGGGGCCTGGAGGACGGGGGCAGTGCACATGGCCGCTTTCAGGGCATCGAACGCCTCTTGGCAGGCAGAGGTCCACTGCACTTTCTTGGGTTGTTTCTTGGACGTGAGTTCCGTGAGGGGACCGACCAGGCTGCTGTACCTTCGGATGAATCTCCGGTAGTAGCCCGTGAGGCCCAGAAAGGCTCGGACCTCCGTTTGGGTAGTGGGTGGTTCCCAGGCTAGGATGGCGTTGATCTTGGGCTGTAGATGGGCGACCTGGCAGCTTCCGACCTGGTGCCCCAGGTAGACTACCGAACCTTGCCCGATCTGGCATTTGCTGGCTTTCACGGTGAGGCCTGCCTGGCGCAGGGTGGTTAGAACCCTCCCGAGGTGCTGGAGGTGCTCACTCCATTCGGAACTGAAAACCGCGATATCGTCTAGATAGGCAGCGCTGAACTTTTCCTACCCGGCCAGGACTCTATTTACCAGTCGCTGGAAGGTGGCCGGGGCATTTTTCATCCCGAAGGGCATCACACGAAAGCGATAGTGCCCATCCGGGGTGGAGAAGGCGGACCGCTCCTTGGCTCCTTCTGTGAGCGCAATTTGCCAATAGCCACAGGTGAGATCGAATGTGCTGAGGAACCGAGCAGCCCAAGTCGGTCAATGAGCTCGTCGGCTCGGGGAATGGGGTGGGCATCGGCTCGGGTGACTTCATTGAGTCCCCGGTAGTCCACGCAGAAGCGGAGTTCTGGGGCGACACCGGGGGCAGCTGCTTTCGGGACCAGGACCACGGGGCTGGCCCAGGGACTGTCTGAGGGTTCGATCACTCCCAAGGTCAACATCTTCGAGACCTCGGCTTGAATGCAGGACCGGACCCGATCAGGGACGCGGTAGGCTCGGTGTTTCACCGGTGGGCTGTCTCCGGTGTCCACGTCATGGACACACCAGTCGGTGACTTGGGGGACTAGAGAGAATAGGTCGGAAAACTGCCCTAGGAGCTGGCGGCAATCCTCATGTTGCTGGGAAGTGAGGGAGGGGGAGAGGTTCACTCCCTCTACGGAGCCATCCTTCTCTTTGGTACACAGGAGATCAGGGAGGGGATCCGACTCCTCTTCGGCCCCGTCATCGGTGGCCAGCAGGAGGCTCAGTTCCGTCCGCACAAAGTGAGGCTTGAGGCGGTTCACGTGAAGGACCCGGAGGGGGTCCCTTGGTGACTGGTTGTCCACCAAGTACGTGACCTGGCTCTTCCGCTCAATCACTTTGAAGGGCCCGGTTCATTTATCCTGGAGGGCGCAAGGATTCACGGGGGCCATGACCCATACCTGCTGGCCAGGCTGGAACTCGACCAGAGTGGCGTTCTGGTCGTACCAGCGCTTCATCTCTTCCTGGCTCGCCTCCAGGTTTGCCTCCGCCAGCTCTCGGAACTTCCTAGTTTGGTTCCGGAGGGTCAGGACGTATCGGAACACATCTCGTGGGGTGTTTCGGGGCGCCGCTTCCCACCCTTCCTTGACCAGGCTGAGGGGCCCCCGGACAGGGTGCCTATAGAGTAACTCAAATGGGCTGAACCCCAATGATTTCTGGGGAACTTCCCGGTAGGCGAACAGGAGGCAGGGGAGCAGGACGTCCCACTTACGCCGGAGGGGCTCTTCCAGGCCCGCGATCATCCCCTTCAGAGTCCGGTTAAACCGCTCTACCAGGCCATTTCCTTGGGGGTGGTACGGGGTGGTGAACTTATAGGACACTCTTCATTGTTGCCACAGGGACGTCATGTATTTGGAGATGAAGTTCGTGCCGCAATCGCTCACGACCTCGCGGGGAAAACCCATACGGGAAAAGATTCCCATCAACGCCCGGCCCACCACGGGGGCTGTGACAGTGCGCAGGGGTATGGCCTCAGGGTATCGGATGGCATGGTCCACCAGGACGAGGATAAAGCGGTGACCTTGGGAGGTTGGGGGGTCCAGGGGCCCCACGATGTCGATCCCGACCCGTTCAAAAGGGGTACTGACGACAGGGAAGGGTTGGAGGGGAGCCTTGCGCTTTCCTCCGCTCTTCCCACTAGCCTGGCACGTGGGACAGGACCTGCAGTGGGCTTCTACATCCGCTTTCATTCTGGGCCAGTAGAAGTGGGTCACGAGGCGACTGTAGGTTTTGTCCTGGCCCAAGTGGCCTGCGAGGGGGACGTCGTGGGCCAAGCCCAGGAGGAGGTCTCGGAAGCGTAGGGGTACCACCAGCACCCGGGCAGATCCTAGCTCCACCGACTTCTGCTCGCTGTACAAAAGGTCATTTTCCCAATACACCCGGTGTGTTCCAGTTTGGTCGCCCGCGGCCTGGGCCTCTGCTTGTTGCCGGGGCCCGACCAGGGAAGGACAGGTAGCTTGCTCCTGGCGGAACTCCTCTCGGGAGGGGCCCCCCTCGTGGCGCCACTGGGCCAACTCGGGCAGATCGCCTAACTCGGTGACCTGTGCGGAGCCGGAAGGTGGGGGTTCGTCGCTGGCGACCGGCCCTCCTTGTGGGGGGATGTGGGGACCCTCGGCGGGGACCATCCTGTCTTCGGTGGTTGGGGCGTCTTCGACTTCCCCAAGGGGGGTCAGTCGGGCTGCCATAGATCGGGTGGTGGCGCACACCCACTCAGGGAGACCCATCATCCCTAGGTGGGTCTTGCACTCGACTTGTTTCCAGGGGGAACTTTCCAGGTCGTTCCCCAGGAGACAGTCGACTGGCTGGGAGGTTCTCACTGCGACTTTCAGTTTACCTACCACCCCTCCCCATTCAAAAGGCACCAGGGCTACCTTACACAAACTTTCCGCATTGTCAGCGGAAATTACCTAGCAAAAGACGTTGGGGAGGACCTGGTCTTCGTTGACTAAATGACTGAGGACACCGGTGATGCTGGCCCCGGTGTCACGAAGGGCCTCTACTTGGTGGCCATTGATCGTTACGAGCTGCCCATATTTCTTCGTGTTGGAGGGCAGGAGGCTTCCAGGGACCATTTCTCTATCTCCTAATGATACTAAGGCCATGGCGGCGGGTTCCCACTCTACTGTCTCCTCAACCTCCTCCCCCAGTGCTACATTGGCTATCTGTCTAACGGGGGTGCTGTCGGGGTGATGTGTGGGGCCATGGGGCATTCAGGGTCGTTGGCGTAATGCCCGGGCTTCTGACAACGGAAACAAGTGATGCTCACCTGGTGCCCCCGTCTCACGGGTGGGCCGGATACAGCTGGTGGGGGCGCCGGGAAAGGCGGAGGTTGGGTTTTCGGGGGACTGGACTGGGACTCTCTCTGCCCTCCCTGGTTCCCCCCCCCTCTCTGGCGGGGTGGTCCCTGACTGGCTCGGGGGTACTCTCCTACGGGGCCCCGGGAGACCCGGGTGTTGGTCCAGCGATCCGCCTCGACAGCCAGCTTTCTCGGATCCGTGAGCTTGCTGTCGAGCAGATGCTGGCGTAGTTCCACAAAGCAGTTTGCAGCCAGGTGCTCCCACAACATGAGGTCGGTTAGTTCTTCTAGGGTGGTTACCTTGCTGCCCTTGATCCACCCATCGAATGCACGGCTGAAGAAGTTTACATATTCCACCCAGGTGGTGCCCGGGATCTTCCTGCAGTCCCGGAACCGCTGGCGGTACATCTCCGGGGTGAGGCCGTACCTTGTGAGGAGGGCCTCTTTCATGTGGTTGTAGGAGGTCTGCATGGAGGTTGGTAGGTCGAGCAGGGTGTCTCTCCCTTCGCTCAGGAATCGTCCCCACAACCCGGCCCCCCAATCCTTCTACGGGACCCGATGGGAGGTCATAGCGACCTCGTATGCTCTGAACCACTGTTGGATGTCATCGTTTTTGTAATATTCTTTGATCACATCCTTGGGAATGTGGACCTTCTGCTCCACCGGGGAGGCCGCCTCTCGGTTCCCCAGGGCCACGCTTCCTCGCTTTTTGCTTTTAGCTCGATTTCCTTCAAGCTGCATTCGTGCTCCAGTTGGAGTCTCCTTCCTTCGTGTTCCCGTTGGAGTTTCTTCTCTTCTAGTTCCACTGCTAGCTTTTTCTCGGCTAATTTCAACTCGCCCTCGATTTTCAGTTTGGCCAATTCGAGTTCGTGATGGCGACTTTTCTCTCTGTCTGCGAGTTCCTCCGGGGTTAGGCCCCCGTCTGGTACGAAGCTTCGCACCTGGTTGCTGCTGCGTTCTCCTTGGGAGTGTCCAGCTTCGTCGTGGAGTTCCACCGCTCCTTCTGGGCGGGGGGCTCCAGAATCCACCCAAGCTTTCAGTGCCTTCTGCATATCTTCTTTGGTGTTGAGACCAGTGGTAGCGATTTTTAGTTCTTTGCAGAATTGCTTCAGTTCTCTGTGCGTGTATTCCTCCAGTTGTTCCGCCTGGAACACGGTACTGGTGTCGTTTTCTGTGACACTCATGGCGTTTCCTTCTGCCATCTTTGTCTGGAGTGCGTTAGCCGTTCACGGTAGATCTCTAGATTATGGGCCCGAATCCTGTCGCTTGCCACCAATGTTAGAAGGCGACCTCAGAGGAGCCCGGAGGGGGCCCTGACTATCCTGAGACCAACCCTCGAGGTATCGTAGCCGGGCACTAGCGGGAGACTCCTCAAGGGAGGAATCTCGTATCTAGGATCGCACACTCGGCACCACACGACAAAGAGACGCCACACCGTGAGTTCTTAAGAACAAATCTTTATCAAATCGGAGTCGTAGGATCTTTATGATCAGCACGGCAAGTATATACAAGTAGAGCACGGGCTCACAGAGTCTCGGTGAGGGGTAGGAGGTAGCGGGACAGTCTTTGGGGTTATGGATCAAATGCAGGGGCGTACCCGGCGCACAGCTCACAATCCTCGAGCTGGGGGATACGCTTGTCGTCGTCGGGGTCCGGCGGGACCAGGAGAGTCTGTGGGAGCCGCAAGTCACTCAGCAGGGCTCAAGCACAAGTTCGGAGGTCTTATGATCTTCAGGGAGCCGCGAGTCACTCAGCAGGGCTCAAGCACAAGTTCGGAGGTCTTACGATCTTCAGGGAGCCGCGAGTCACTCAGAAGGGCTCAAGCACAAGTTCGGAGGTCTTACAATCTTCAGGGAGCTGCGAGTCACTCAGCAGGGCTCAAGCACACGTTCGGAGGTCTTACGATCTTTAGGGAGCCGCGAGTCACTCAGCAGGGCTCAGGTGTTTCCAAAGGCGAATCTGCCGGATCGTCCCAGAGCACCCCTTGTTATTGGTCGACTCCTCTTTGATGTCCGGAGTCTGTGCAGGCAGGGGTCTTGTCACCTGGGGGTCGCTTGTCGGGGTTTCCTGCCATTGTCTTTTGATCCTTTCAGGGCCGGGTCGGGAGGAGTCCCAGACACCCAGCAGGCGTGGAGCCAGCCCTCGGGGAGGCCGGAGGGCCGATCGAAACCCACCTTCCCAGGGGAGCTCAGAGGTGCGATGGAAACTGCTCCTCCCCCTCTCATCCCAATGGCAGCGCGATGTCCCCCAGCCGGAGTGGCGCCTCTAGGCCAGGGTCGCGCTGGGGCCGGGCGGCCATCATGGTGCATGAAGTGGGCACGCGGGCCCAGTGTGGCCGAATGGAGGACGGCCACGGACGGGGAAGTCCGGGTCGGGTGTGTGTGTTCTGGTGGGAAGGATCGGCTAGGCCGTGTGCTCGGGGGCTGCATGAGGTGCATGGGTCAGGGTGTGTGGTGCAGGGACAGGGATGGCCATGCCACGAGGCCGGGTCTAACAACTGCCATGAGTTTGAAAATTAGTGTGATATAAGTGGGATTTCCGTTGTTAGGCTGAAGATCTGGTATCAGCTGATAACATAAATTCAGTATAGTTTTCCAGTTCAATCTGCACTTCTGGATTATGTCCCTTTCTTCCATGATAGCAAGGTCTGAAAACGGGCAATACACCTGAGGCTGTCGTCTACTCACTCTCCCTGGGTTCATATGCCTGCACTGGAAAATACATTTGAATATTTTACACATTTTCCACAGCAATATATTTGGTAGTTAACTCTAAAGTCCTGCAACTCTACAAAATATATATGGTTTAACTACATATTTGAATACAACTTTGCTTGTTGTCCATTAGTCTTTAAAAATTGACATTTATAGCCTAATATAAAATTAAATTTAAAAACAATTTTAATAATAATACATTTCAAACATATTACTTACACAATATTTTTTTCCCTTAAAAAATATCATCATTGGAGGTGTAAACAACACAGTGCTAATATTACTTTCAAGCACTGTAACACACTAAATATGAATATTGTTTTTAAAAGAATGAGTGTCCATCAAAGTTTGAACATGTAGACGAACTAGCCCCCATTTTGAGTGGTCATGACGCACTTAACAGACACCTGAACTTCTAAAATGGCGGGTGCCTGACCTAGCCAATAAGACATTTGGAATCAGATGGGCACGGCGGAAGTTCACTGCGTAGTGGGCTGTAAATTCCAAGACAAGCACAGCCATAGGCTAACATTGGTTAAAGTAATGTATGAAGGCAAATGGCTATGTCCGTCTACGCTGACAATCTCGTGGCGGTAAGAAAAAAATGGATTTCCTCCTAACACTGCTATCATCAAGACCTCCTCCACTTTTGCTGCTGTTTGTCACCTCTGGAAGCAACAATGCCAGGGCGAGCAGGTGACAGGGCCACTGCCTTCGTGCCAGAAGAGCTGGAGTTGCTTGCACAAGAGGTCCTTACCCTGTATGGCAAGCTCTATGGCTCATCAGAGGACCAGATATATGTCTGAAATATATATGTGGATCTTTTTTCCCATTAACATAGGCTGCAATGTCCCTTTGAGTTTCTGAGTGAAGCGTAGTTAATGATGTGAACTGTCATATATTTTTTTACTTCCAGAGGAGAATTATCTTTTTTTTAATTTTAATTTTTATACCCATGCAAAGCACAGTTAACTTACAACTTATATTTCACATACATTCTAATTCATCAATAGCATGTCGGAAACTATAAAATTAATAATTATTACATGATAGAGCTCCCTTATAAATTAGCGACAGTAGAAAATTATCCCTCCTTCACCTCAAATTCGCCTATTTAGTCCTTCACCTTTCGATCCCTTCTTCATGGCAGATATGAGCATAAAGTGCAAATGAATTAAATAGAAATGACATTGATCTATAACAATGCCTCATATCCTCTCTAATATTCCCAAACATTAAATTTTCTCCCATTCGTTTTTCCAAAATTACTCACTGAATTCCCAGTTTTTCTATACCCTAGCTACTTTCCGATTAGAGCCCACTCTTTTTGCATGCAAAACTTCTAATGAATGGACTCTACGCATTTTAAAAATCCATTGGGAAATTGTTGGAATATTATTTGATTTCCAATTAGCCAGAATCAATTACCTCACAACTAAAGTAGAGATAAAAACCATCTGACGCTGTCCAATGGTCATTTTCCCTGTGGTCAGCGATATACCAAACAGAGCAGCAAAAGGATTAGGGAGAAGATTGCACTGCAGCTTCTGGCTAAATTCAGAAAAAACATCTTTCCAGAAACTAAATAAAAGAGGACATGTACTGAGATTTTGCAGGCAGTCCCAAATACAACTTTTTGTTAATATTCTGATGACCTTGTTTCCTTCCACAGGGCCCATTGGGGGGAAAAGTGATTACCAGACACTATGAGTCCTAGCATACTCCCCTGCGAGGCTCTGTGGAAGGAAACAGGGCCCTCAGAATAAGGATTTTTTTTCAAAGTGTCTGACTTGAAGCTGGGAGGGAAGGCACACATCAACACCAGAAAACTAAACTTAGGGGTACAAACAATGGCACACAGCCCCTAATAATTGCACACTAACACTGCCACAAGAGTCACAAGGTTGACATAGGGACACTAACATGGTGAAAAAAGTAGACTGACACTAGGACACTAACAAGGGGACACTAACACAAATAGGTATTGTCATTAGGATAATGCCACAGGTAAATCAACATTGATGCTAGGGTACTTGCGTAGGAGAAACCGAAACAAGAACACCAATACTGCCATAGGAACAGTGATACTGTAGTGCTGACATGGGACACAGTTACTAATGTGAGAACACTGGCATGGGGGAGTTTCACTAGGACTTTGACACAGGCACTCTAGGGCACAAGTATGTGCACACTAGGACACAATACCAGTTCATGACATAGGGAGACTGACTGGCCGGACAGGACATTAGTAAACTGAAATGTATATACTAATATGGGGTGCTGACACAACAACCCTAAAATGGCTAACATGGCAACAACGGTAATGCAACTGGGGCACAGATATTTGAAAACTGACACAGAGACACCAACACTGACATGGGGATTTTTACTTGGGACAGTGAAATTGGAACAATGACACAGGTCACAAACTTGACATGAAGACACTGACTTAGTGGCATCAACAAAGAAAGTGGGAAACACTGCTATGGGGGCACCATCAATCACAGTGCATCACTGATACGAGAATACAGTCACTGGAACACAGACGCAATATGCGACACTGCAATGCTGACGGGGACACAAACATCAATATTGGGACAATGCTAGGGCCAGGGCAGTGTCACTGAGCTTGAAAAGGAGATGTTAGGATACTCACACTAAAATACTGATTCTAGGACACAACACCAGAACACTCACTGGAGGGACAGCGATACAATATTGCTTTACAGACCTGTGGGTGTTGACATGGATCACTGACACTGGGACACTAACTCTAGGGCAATGACATTGATGGCAGTAACATAGGGACACAGGAATTGATACTGACACTGGGAACTGCAACACTTCAAGCGGTTACAGCCACAGTAACACAACCAAAAGAACTGGTATGGGGGCACTGATTCTGAGACACTGATGCTTTGGCACTGACCCTTGGTAGTCTGAGAAATAGGGACACTGAATATAACACTGGAACACTAATGTGGGAAACAGAGGGATAATAGCTCATTTGTACCAACACTGACATCGGGACACTTACCCAGGAACACTGAGAAGTTTACAAATACTAATTCTGAGTCACTGACACAAGGACACATGCCACAACACATGGATGCTAACATGACACCGGGCACCAGCACCAACTATGCATGCTGGTGCTAGAGCACACACTCAGTCTGTCCACACTGTTAAGCACTGACACTCTTCTATCTTTAACCAGGGTGTGTTATTTCAAAACACACTCATTCACTATGTGCACACTGCACAATTTTTCACCCTTCATGTACTGTATGTCCCACAAACACACATACACCCAGCATATGCTGTTCTGTGCTCACACTGCACAGCAAGACATCTCTCATGTAATGTATTCCTCTCAGGCATACATACAATCCTCACATGTACTAACCACACATGTACTTGGCAGTACTGCACCATCCTTTAACTGTACCCTTCCAAGGCACACATACAGCTAAAGCAGAGTCACTTCTCGTGTGCTATGTAGTGCTACATCAGGAAGATGGCCACGGGTGAGTAAAGCACACAGCCGAAGAATGTTTAAAAAGGTGAGAGAGGCTGTAGAACTCACTCCAGTGACACAGAGGGAAAGTTCCTGTTCACTACTATTGATCACTAAATGCTATGCTGCCACCACCACGCTTGTGCTGCTTAACTCCTGGTGAAGGAGGTTGCCTTCCGCCACTATAAGGATAGAGCTTAGGGTGCCCTTCCCAGCCCAAAAAGACTGCAGTCCGTGAGACAGGCTTCTGTCATGGCGCAACCGCATGATCCATATTCGCCTATGACGAATAAAACAGCACTAGGGATCCAGACAACAAAACAATTGGGCACTCAGGGCAGGGGTAAATGTCTCTTACCGTGCAGAGGACACCTTAGCACCAAGAAGGCGTAACATTGGCAATTGCTGTTCATCACCAATATGTCATATGTTTTATTCTTGAGACAATAAAACAGTCTTTTATCGTCCAAGCAAAATAATTCCTCAGCCCTGCTAAAATTAACCAGAAGTCTGTCTCAGCCAATGCACATTCCCAGAATGCAGATTTACAGTTCACAGTGGTGCACACATAACATAACATAACACGTGTATTTGTAAAGCGCACGTTCACCACTACGGGTATCTTACGCTGAATAACAGATGTTTATTGTTACCCAACTCAATGGTACTCATTTTATCGACCTCAGATGGATGAAAGGCTGAGTGGACCCGCCAGGATTTGAACCTGTGACCATGAGGTTGAACACAGGCCCCTGCAGCAGACGCATTAGTCCACTGAGCCACCAGACCTGGCATATGCATTCTGATGTCGCTAGGCCTGCTGCATTTGAAGGGGAAGGCAGGCTCTTCCTTTTTTATTGTTTGAGTTTTCATCATCATTTAAATTGCACTGCCTGTCACTGCACAGTCAATGTAGAAGCACTCTGCAGGCAGCCTGAGAGAGAAAGAGACCACACCAGAGTAAGGGTCTGCCCCCAAAGTGTTTCACTGCCACTCCTGCTAGTAGCCCTATGGTTAGTCTGTAAAGATATTAGTGGAGGGGTTGAATGTGTTTCTTAGGAAGCTGTCATAGAATTTTTCTGACTACCCTCATGACGAATACCAGGGCTGCCTAATTTTGATTCAACCTTGTCACTTTTTCTTCTACCATGTACATTTACTGTCTCATTTGCTTTACCTTTGCAGGTTATTTTTCATCCCTTTTATCACTGTCCTTATACTTATCTTCAACCTTTGGTATCACTTCTTGTTCTTTTAAGTCTAGGACAGAGTCTGATGGTGAAAACTAAGTCTGGGTCCTCAAAAATAGTCCGGGCACCCACCATCTTCAATCATTCACACAAATAAAGCACTGGCCCAATGATGTGGCATGATGGATGGGCATCTGCCTTGCTAGTTGTAGCTTCTTTTAACTAGTGGAAGTAGGCACATCGCCACACTTGCTTGCTGAACTGCCCCCAAGTTGCCCCAACAACCTACGCTTACCTTGTCTTTCTGTTCTACTCACTGTTTCATTGACGTCTCCCCTGCATGAGCCAGATGCAGTTAGTACAGTGATGACTGAGAGTGGGATTACATCATTGCATGCATCGTGTCTGTGTACTCTTACATGTGACAATGTGTTTAGAACTGCCTTTAAAACTCATTCAGTTATTATCAATGATTGTTACTAAAATATACCTACAAAGGTAGCATTTGCCACGCATTTCCCCAAAGGAGCCTTGATGGAGAATACACAACCCCATGTATACTTGCATTCATATTCTTTTTCAGTTTTTTATAGTGTTTTCTAGACGCACTTTCAAAACACCATTCCACACACATTTCCTGAAAGGCTCCCATCATTCTTTTCTCACTGTGCTTTAAAGGCATAATTTCCTATTACTTATCGCATACAGCTGTCAAGGTAGAATACTTTTAAAAACTACTGTCAAATGTATTGAGTTCTTTAAAACGTCAGTACATTGTGTTTTTAAAGCTATTGCAGGGGTAGCAACATCTCTGCCCACCCCAAGACCCTTTTTATGGTATACTTTTCCTTTGCGGCCAGGCTCCCCCCAAAACTTATACTTCTGGCTGCGGGCCTATAGAGTATGTCTTAATAGCTAAACCAGTTAGTGCAGGGTATATGTTAGTTAAACACCTGAGGGTGTGATATGATAGCCTGACAGTTTTATATAAGAGGCCACTTTAACGACATTACAGATTTAAATTGATTCAAATTATTGATTTACTAACACAGAATGCAAATGTTATTCCTAGCACAAAATGAAGTTGGATCCCTATCATTAGGAACTCTGCTAACTAGCTTGATCAGATACCATATAGACATATCAAAGTGTGTGCATAATTGATGCACCATATGATTAAATTATTAACACAGAGTGCAGAATACATACCTGACACAGAACAAATTATATACATACTTTGATATGTTTATGTGGTTCACGATCAAGTTCGTATGTAACTTTCTCAATCATACTGATCCAAAATTTGTTGTGTGTCAGGAATGCAATCTGCACTCTGCGTTAATAATCTAATCATAAAACGGATCAATTATACACACACTTTGATATGTCTATAAATATATGATAAATTATTCTGCATTAATAATTACTAAAAGTAATGTATATAATTAAATAAAAGTAATTTAATTATATTTTAATAAACATTAATGTTGCATTAAGGGCCTGATTACAACTTCGGCGGTCCGACCACTGTACCGCCGCAGCGGCTGTCTGAAGAAGACCGCCGCAGCAGCAGACTCACGCCCACATATTACGATGTCTCCAATGGGCCATCGTCAGTCTTTCTGATGCCGGTGAATGTTTTTTCATATTTGTCGATACATGTGGATATATTCTGACTGCACAAGTGTTGAATATACACATATGCCTGACACATGTGATAAAACACCTGCTACCCTTTGCTGGAATCTGGACCATATGTGCCCAGTCCAGTCAATGGGTAAATACTACAAATCAGACTTATCTGGACTTCAGCCGCAAAAGGATAATTTTCTTCATGGTCAAGATGCTGCTGTGAATGGGGGCTGGAGGAAGGGATCCATGTCAGAGACTGAAGTGAAGAAATGAAAATGGGTGGGTGAGCATACACACAAAATCTTTAGTTTCCATCGACTTGAAGCAGGCGGTCCCACCACTATGTTCGGCTCATTGGAAATCCAACTGGTAATTCGGATGACAGAGAAACTTCTCTATACCACCCTATGGCAGCTGCTTCCCCACAACTGACGTTGCGGGCAACAAATGACTGGGGGTGGTCTTTCATTCTGAAATTCGACATCGCAATATGGCAGGCGGACTGCTTAGACGGTGGTGGTGAATCCGACACAACCGCGGCAGTGGGCCCGCCAAAGTTGTAATCAGACCTTAATTTATAAATTCAAAAAAGTTTATTAAAATATTGTATAATGTAATAATAAATATGTTGTATTATTAATCATCAAGTTCATTTTATATCTTTATCTATTTTAAATAACGATATTTCATTTAGCTTACTTACATATAGATTTTCTTGTGACCCTACAACAGTTACTTTGAATGGGACGATGTTGCATGTACCAGTGGTTAGCCATTTTTGGTGCTGGTCTTACTTCTGTTCCTTTTTGCCAGTGGTAACTTACACTCATAAATGTAGCTCAACTCCCTGATTCAGGGGTGGAGACGTGTAAGCCTACACTTTTGAGTAATTGTTAGAATGGGGAACCTCTGGTTGGCACAGGTAGGTACTTGTGACAAACAGTGGTCCCTTCTTCTATTCAGGGCAAGAGAATTACCCCTTCAGAACAACCCCTGCTCACCCTATAGGTAGTGTGGCGCGAGCAGTCAGGGCTAAACTTCAGGGCGCTAGTCAGTTAAGCATTTATGATCACACCCAGTAAATCACAACGATCCCCCACAAATGGACACCAGGCGTAAGTTGTATCAAAAATACGGATGCTTTATATAAAAGATTCTTTGTTACGCAGGCATGTACAAGACCATCAATAACGGTTGCGAACTGGAGGCCACAAGATGATAATTAGGCACTGTTCTTGTCTTTGGTAACTTATTCGATCACGAGCGCTTCACAGGGCTCGGTTGAGTCGGTCCAGTCACGATGATGCGCAGTGCACCCGGGATACAGTGATACGGGGAAATCAGAACGTTGCGGACCCCGAGTCCGATAGAGAGTTCACTGTACCTGGGAACGTGCGATGTGCTTGGACGAGTCTTCGGGGGAGATGCAGGTTCTGCACCTCGCGGGTCTTCCGGATCGAGACTTCAGCGGGCGGCTCTCGGTAGACAGGTGCGGCCCAGGGCCCCCGACACGGACTGTGCGGGAGGTCACTGCGGAGGGCGGCACGGTCAGACTCAGGCTGGGAGGTGAAGCGGGGCGGCCGGATACGTTACGACGTACGGGCGGCCGTCCGAGGCTGGATTTCACTTCCCCACTAGAAATCCGGCGGGAGGGCGAGAGGGCACCAAGAGCGCTCCAGTAGCAGGCAGGTGACAGGGAAGCGGGGCGGCCAGACTCGATGGGTCCAGAGCGACTCAGGTAGAGCGGGGCTCTCGGCGAGTGGAGGCGGCCAGGCTTCTGGGTGTCACGGCCCTAGGAGGGATGCGAAGGTGCGCAGGGCACTCCGGCGGGAGAAAGCACACGGCTCGAATTCTCAGACGAGCGGAGACACGGTGAACCCACTGGTCCTGGGGTTCAGTTCAGGGGGCAAGCTCTTCTTCCAAGCCCTTGGAGATAGTTGAAGAACAAAGTGCAAAAGTCTCTTTCAGTCTTTTTCCTCTCCTTCCTCAGCAAGGCACCTACTGCAGGCCAGTCCCTCAGGTCAGGGAAAGTTACTCCTCCTTCAGCTTCTTCCAGGTCCTTCTAGTCGGGCAGAGTTCCTTCGTGGTTCAATCTGGATCTGATTTCTTAGGAGCCAGGCTCCTACTTTTATACAGGGACTCTTTTGTTCTTTAGCGCCAGGGGGCCTGGGCCTGGCTCAGTCCAGTTTTGGAGCACTCTGTTGTGGTGACTCGGCTTGTTCCTTTCAGCAGCAGGGCAGAGACATCAGCCGCTCCACAGGGGGCGGCGCCGGCTTTGTGGTGGCAGAGCACAGGTCTATTCAAGAGTCAGGGTGTACTCCTCCCACCCATCCTGGTGTAATCTCTCTACCCACCACCTGGCAGCCAACCTGTCTCCTGGAATCCCCCAGCCCTGCTCCTGTACTGTTGCTAGGCAGAACACACACCCACAGCAGAGGCGGACTGAGATGGTCAGGCACGCAAAGGCTAACTTTCTAAAAGTAGCTTTTGCAAACCCAGGATATTAAAATAACCTTTACTAAAAGATGTATTTTATTATCCCGAGTTCAGGCATACTAAACATGACTTTCTACCATGCTCTCTGAGTCCACTGGGGTCACAGCGTGTAGCGATCCCAGCAGCCCATTCTGGCCTATGGAGAGCAGGTAGCCTTCAATAGTGAAAAACGAAAATGGCTGTAATTCACTATTAAGACATGCCACACACATCAGGGCATGTCCTACCTTATGCCTACAATGCACCCTGCGCTTAGGCCTACCAGAGGGGTGACTAACATGTAGTTAAGGGAAGGTTTAGGGACTGGTAAGTGGGGACACTTGCTAAAGTCAGCGCGACGGTACCAGACCGCGCGCAGGTTCTGCCGTGGCAGACCCTAGACACATTTTACCCCGCTGCTTCGGTGGGTGGCACAAGCAGTGCTGCAAGCCCACTAGCAGCATTTGGATATACAAGCCCTTGGCACCCCTGGTGCACTCTACTAGGGACTGATAGTAAACCAAATAAACCAAACGTGGAAGTCAATTCACATAATACATTTTACCATAGGGAACACTTGCACTGTGGCACTGAATGGCAGTGGCACAGTGCCCTGAGCAGCTAACACCAACACAAAAACACATTGAGGCACAGACAAAAATGGAAGGGTGACCCACGCCAATGGTGCCAGGTCTAACACGTGTCCCCTCCAGCTGAAAAGTGGGGAGAACTACCCTACCCCAGGGAGTTCTGCATCACTAAGGCGTAAAAACCTGGACAGACCGTCAGCATTGGCGTGATCTGTGCCAGGGCGATGCTCCACCGTAAAGTCCATACCCTGTAGGGAGATGGACCACCTCAACAGTTTTGGGTTCTCACCCCTCATTTGCATCAACCATCTGAGGGGCCTGTGGTCGGTCTGAACCCGGAAGTGAGACCCAAACAAGTAGGGTCTTAGCTTCTTCAGTGCCCAGACCACAGCAAATGCTTCTCGTTCTATCGCACTCCACCTTTGTTCCCGGGGAAGTAGCCTCCTGCTAATAAAGGCTACAGGTTGGTCAAAGCCCTCCTCAGTGATCTGTGAGAGAACAGCCCCTACACCATGCTCTGATGCATCCGTCTGCACCAGGAACTCTTTGGAGAAGTCAGGAGCCAAGAGCACGGGCGCCGTGCACATGGCCGTTTTCAGGGTGTCGAAGGCTTTCTGACAGGTGTCAGTCCATATCACTTTTCTGGGCTGCTTCTTCGAAGTCAGCTCTGTCAAGGGGGCAACGATGCTGCCATACCCCTTGACAAACCTCCTGTAGTACCCGGTGAGTCCTAAAAAGGCCCTCACCTCCGTCTGGGTCTTTGGGGGCCTGCCAGGATGGTTTCAACTTTGGGTTGGAGGGGCGCCACCTGGCCGCTCCCCACTTGGTGTCCCAAGTACACCACTGAACCCTGCCCGATCTGACACTTGCTTGCCTTGATCGTGAGGCCTGCCTTGCGCAGCGCCATCAACACTTCCCAGAGATGTTGCAGGTGTTCTTCCCATGTGCTGCTGAACACTGCGATGTCATCCAGGTAGGCGGCGCTGAACTCGGTCAGCCCAGCCAACACCTGGTTGACCAACCTCTGGAAGGTGGCAGGGGCATTCTTCATCCCAAAGGGCATCACCCGGAACTGGTAATGCCCATCCGGTGTAGAGAATGCGGACCTCTCTTTGGCCCCATCAGTTAAGGCGATCTGCCAGTACCCAGACGTTAAATCAAACGTGCTGAGGTACCGTGCAGCCCCTAACCGATCGATGAGCTCATCAGCTCTGGGGATGGGGTGCGCGTCAGTCTTCGTGACTGAGTTGAGTCCTCGGTAGTCCACACAGAACCGGAGTTCGGGCGTGGCACCCGGCGCTGCAGCCTTTGGGACCAAGACCACTGGGCTGGCCCAAGGACTGCTGGAGGACTCAACCACCCCTAGAGCAAGCATCTTCGAGACCTCCTCTTTGATGCAGGCTCTGACCCTGTCAGTTACCCGGTAGGCCTTGTGCTTCACAGGTAGGCTGTCTCCTGTATCTACATCATGGACGCACCAATTTGTGATACCAGGAACCAGGGAGAACAGGTCAGGGAACTGCCCCAGCAGCTGGCGACAGTCACCCTGTTGCTCAGGGGTCAGGGTGGGTGAGAGGTTAACTCCATCCACTGACCCGTCTCGCTCTGAGGCCACCAAGAGGTCGGGAAGAGGCTCAGACTCCTCTTCCGTCCCATCATCGGTGGCCAAGAGCATGCCCACTTCGGACCTCTCCAAGTGGGGCTTCAGTCGATTGACATGTAGGACCCTTAAGGGGTTCCTAGGAGACCGCAAGTCCACCAAGTAGGTGACAGAACTCTTGCGCTCCACAATCTCAAAGGGTCCTGTCCACTTGTCCTGGAGTGCACAAGGCTCCACAGGGGCCAGGACCCACACTTTTTGGCCAGGTTGAAGCTCAACCAGAGTGGCGTTCTGGTCGTACCACCGCTTCATTTCCTCCTGGCTGGCTTCCAGGTTTGCCTCAGCAAGTTGCCTGAAACGCCTAGTCTGGTTCCGGAAAGCCAGCATGTAACTGTATACATTCTGGGGAGGTTTCCTGGGAGATTGCTCCCAGCCTTCCTTGAGCAGACTAAGAGGTCCTCGTACTGGGTGGCCATACAAAAGCTCAAAGGGACTGAACCCTAGAGACTTTTGTGGCACCTCGCGGTACGCAAAGAGAAGGCATGGTAAGAGGACGTCCCACTTACGCCTCATGGGTTCCTCGAGACCCATAATCATGCCCTTCAGGGTTCGGTTGAAGCGCTCAACCAACCCGTTTCCTTGGGGATGGTAAGGTGTGGTGAACTTGTAGGTTACACCACACTCTTGCCAAAGGGACTTCATATATTTCGATATGAAGTTGGTCCCCCTGTCAGACACCACCTCTAGAGGGAATCCTACTCGTGAGAAAATTCCCATCAGTGCCCGTCCCACCACGGGGGCCGTCACTGTCCTCAGAGGGATGGCTTCAGGGTACCGGGTGGCATGGTCCACCAAGACCAGGATAAACCTGTTGCCCATGGCTGTCTTGGGGTCCAGTGGCCCCACATTGTCAATCCCCACCCGCTGGAATGGGGTACTGACCACTGGGAAAGGTTGGAGTGGAGCTCTCAGCTTCCTTCCACTCTTGCCACTTGCCTGGCAAGTCTGGCATGTCCTGCAGTGAGTGTCAGAACTCCTGCGCATTTGGGGCCAATAAAAGTGGGTGACAAGCCTTTCAAAGGTCTTGTCCTGCCCCAAATGTCCTGCTAACGGTACGTCGTGAGCCAGCCCCAGTAGGAAGGCTCTGAACTTCTGGGGTACCACCAGCGCCCGGGCTGACCCAGGTTCAGCAACCATAGGCTCTGAGTATAGGAGGTCGTTCTCCCAGTAGATCAAGTGAGTTCCGGACTGATCACCATTGGCCTGGGCTGCAGCCTGCTGCCGCATACCCTCTAGAGAGGGGCACTCTTTCTGCTCCCTGCAGAACTCCTCCCTGGTGGGGCCTCCTTCTTGCTGCCAATGGGTCAGCTCAGGCAGGTCCCCCAGTTCGGCTATCTGTTCCCCGGTAGGCTCCAGGGCATCCCCCTCAAGGTCTGCTTCCTCCTGGGCCGTGGGAACTTCAGGAGCCGGATTCCCGTGCCTCCCTTGCCCTCTCTCTAAGGCCGGTTCCTGGGCCTCTCCCTCAGGCTCCAGGGTTCCTTCAACACCCCTACAGGCTGACATCGACCGGGTGGTCACGCACGCCCAATCAGGCAAGCCCACCATCCGCAGGTGAGTTGTCTTCTCCACCTTTTCCCAAGGGGAGCTCTCCAAATCGTTACCTAGGAGACAATCAACAGGCATGGCCTCTCTCACAGCCACTTGCAGAGTACCAGAGACCCCCCCCCCACTCAAAGGGAACCTGAGCCATTGGACACTGACTCTCTGTGTTGTCGGCGTTGACAACACGGCAGAATGCGTGCGGGACAACCTGCTCTTGAGACACCAGGTGTTGCTTGACAGCAGTCACACTGGCTCCTGTATCTCTAAGAGCCCCCACCCTCTTGCCATTTATGGTCACCCACTGCCCATACTTTTGAGTATTGGGGGGCAGCTGGGCCTCAGCGACCATCTCACTGTCTCCTAATGAGACTAGGGTCATCTGTACGGGATCCCCCGCCCCTTGGACATCTATCTCCCTCCCCAAGGCTACACTATTCACCTGCTTGGGGGGTGGAGCACCAGAGGGTGCTGGTTTACCATACAGGGGGCACTTGGGATCCACGGAAATGTGCCCCAGGTTGTTACACTTGTAACATCTGAGGGGCCCTCTTTGAACAGGGTTACCTGTCGGGGCCCCGGTCTGCTTCGGGGGTGGGGGTGGCTGAGAACCTTTCCCTTGGTTCCCTTGGGAATTACTTTGGGGCCCTCTGTAGAACTCCCTCTGTTTACCCTTGTCCCCCCCACTCTTCTGCTGGGGACCCTGAACACCTTTGGCGGGGCCTCCCATGGGACCCTTGTGGACCCTGGTGCTGATCCAGCGGTCCGCCTCCTCAGCAAGCTTCCTCTGGTTGGACAGCTTGCTATCGATCAGGTGCTGACGTAGCTCAGGAAAACAATTATCCGACAAGTGCTCCCATGCAATTAAATCAAACAGCCCTTGGTAATCATTCACTTTGCTACCCTTCACCCAACCATCCAGCGCTCTGCAAAAAAAGGTCACATATTCTACATAAGTGGTACCAGGTTTCTTGGCGCAATCCCTAAATCTCTGTCTGTACAATTCAGGAGTTAACCCATACCTTGTCATAAGAGCCTCCTTCATGTGTGGATAGGATGTGTGGACATCAGAGGGGAGGTCTAGCAGTGTGTCCCGCCCCTCACTCAGGAACCTTCCCCACAACCCGCTCCCCAATCCTTCTCAGGGACCCGGTGGGAGGACATGGCTACTTCGTAGGCCCTGAACCACTGCCCAATATCATCCTGCTTATAATATTCCTTGACTACATCTTTAGGAATGTGCACCCTTGACTCTGTTGAATTGCTGCCACCAGGGGGTGAGTTGTCTAAACTCCTGGCCTTGAAATCCAACTCCCTCATTTTTACCTCATGCTCCATGGCCAGTTTCTGCCTTTCCATCTCCATTTGCAGTTTTGCCATCTCCACCTCATGTGCTCGTGCAGCACTCCTGTCGGCCATCTCCTCGGGCGACAGGCCTCTGCTAGGCTCAAAAACACCTTCGGGGGGTATCACCTCCTGTGCATTCTCTGGGAACTTTGATTCGTGCCAGGCTCTCAGCGCTGTCACGTACTGATCCTTGTTGCTTAGTCCACTTTGCTTGATTCTGTACTTGGAGAGATATCCCTTCAGGACATCATTTGTGCACTTCCTCAGTGCCTCGGGCTCCCAATCGATGTCATCCACTCCAGAGAATACAGAGGACGCTCCGCCTCCATTGACTGAGCTAGGCATGGTTCCTTAAGGTGGAGATTCTTCTTTAGCAACAACTGTCAATCAATCTGTGGCTGCGTTATAGGTCTGCTCTACGTGGTGATCAATAATTCACTGGATGTAAATCATAAATGCAAATTCGAGATCCCACCGCTGCCACCAATGTTAGAATGGGGAACCTCTGGTTGGCACAGGTAGGTACTTGTGACAAACAGTGGTCCCTTCTTCTATTCAGGGCGAGAGAATTACCCCTTCAGAACAACCCCTGCTCACCCTATAGGTAGTGTGGCGCGAGCAGTCAGGGCTAAACTTCAGGGCGCTAGTCAGTTAAGCATTTATGATCACACCCAGTAAATCACAACGATCCCCCACAAATGGACACCAGGCGTAAGTTGTATCAAAAATACGGATGCTTTATATAAAAGATTCTTTGTTACGCAGGCATGTACAAGACCATCAATAACGGTTGCGAACTGGAGGCCACAAGATGATAATTAGGCACTGTTCTTGTCTTTGGTAACTTATTCGATCACGAGCGCTTCACAGGGCTCGGTTGAGTCGGTCCAGTCACGATGATGCGCAGTGCACCCGGGATACAGTGATACGGGGAAATCAGAACGTTGCGGACCCCGAGTCGGATAGAGAGTTCACTGTACCTGGGAACGTGCGATGTGCTTGGACGAGTCTTCGGGGGAGATGCAGGTTCTGCACCTCGCGGGTCTTCCGGATCGAGAATTCAGCGGGCGGCTCTCGGTAGACAGGTGCGGCCCAGGGCCCCCGACACGGACTGTGCGGGAGGTCACTGCGGAGGGCGGCACGGTCAGACTCAGGCTGGGAGGTGAAGCGGGGCGGCCGGATACGTTACGACGTACGGGCGGCCGTCCGAGGCTGGATTTCACTTCCCCACTAGAAATCCGGCGGGAGGGCGAGAGGGCACCAAGCGCGCTCCAGTAGCAGGCAGGTGACAGGGAAGCGGGGCGGCCAGACTCGATGGGTCCAGAGCGACTCAGGTAGAGCGGGGCTCTCGGCGAGTGGAGGCGGCCAGGCTTCTGGGTGTCACGGCCCTAGGAGGGATGCGAAGGTGCGCAGGGCACTCCGGCGGGAGAAAGCACACGGCTCGAATTCTCAGACGAGCGGAGACACGGTGAACCCACTGGTCCTGGGGTTCAGTTCAGGGGGCAAGCTCTTCTTCCAAGCCCTTGGAGATAGTTGAAGAACAAAGTGCAAAAGTCTCTTTCAGTCTTTTTCCTCTCCTTCCTCAGCAAGGCACCTACTGCAGGCCAGTCCCTCAGGTCAGGGAAAGTTACTCCTCCTTCAGCTTCTTCCAGGTCCTTCTAGTCGGGCAGAGTTCCTTCGTGGTTCAATCTGGATCTGATTTCTTAGGAGCCAGGCTCCTACTTTTATACAGGGACTCTTTTGTTCTTTAGCGCCAGGGGGCCTGGGCCTGGCTCAGTCCAGTTTTGGAGCACTCTGTTGTGGTGACTCGGCTTGTTCCTTTCAGCAGCAGGGCAGAGACATCAGCCGCTCCACAGGGGGCGGCGCCGGCTTTGTGGTGGCAGAGCACAGGTCTATTCAAGAGTCAGGGTGTACTCCTCCCACCCATCCTGGTGTAATCTCTCTACCCACCACCTGGCAGCCAACCTGTCTCCTGGAATCCCCCAGCCCTGCTCCTGTACTGTTGCTAGGCAGAACACACACCCACAGCAGAGGCGGACTGAGATGGTCAGGCACGCAAAGGCTAACTTTCTAAAAGTAGCTTTTGCAAACCCAGGATATTAAAATAACCTTTACTAAAAGATGTATTTTATTATCCCGAGTTCAGGCATACTAAACATGACTTTCTACCATGCTCTCTGAGTCCACTGGGGTCACAGCGTGTAGCGATCCCAGCAGCCCATTCTGGCCTATGGAGAGCAGGTAGCCTTCAATAGTGAAAAACGAAAATGGCTGTAATTCACTATTAAGACATGCCACACACATCAGGGCATGTCCTACCTTATGCCTACAATGCACCCTGCGCTTAGGCCTACCAGAGGGGTGACTAACATGTAGTTAAGGGAAGGTTTAGGGACTGGTAAGTGGGGACACTTGCTCAGTCAGCGCGACGGTACCAGACCGCGCGCAGGTTCTGCCGTGGCAGACCCTAGACACATTTTACCCCGCTGCTTCGGTGGGTGGCACAAGCAGTGCTGCAAGCCCACTAGCAGCATTTGGATATACAAGCCCTTGGCACCCCTGGTGCACTCTACTAGGGACTGATAGTAAACCAAATAAAACAAACGTGGAAGTCAATTCACATAATACATTTTACCATAGGGAGCACTTGCACTGTGGCACTGAATGGCAGTGGCACAGTGCCCTGAGCAGCTAACACCAACACAAAAACACATTGAGGCACAGACAAAAATGGAAGGGTGACCCACGCCAATGGTGCCAGGTCTAACAGTAATAGTACACTCAGATTTTATAAATAGCCCAAACTAATAAAGTTACTGAAAAGTATAAGGACA
This sequence comes from Triturus cristatus, assembly GCF_964204655.1. Classification (NCBI taxonomy): domain Eukaryota; kingdom Metazoa; phylum Chordata; class Amphibia; order Caudata; family Salamandridae; genus Triturus; species Triturus cristatus. Next base: position 501,424,379 of record NC_140592.1, on the reverse strand, counting down.
GTGTGCATGAATAAGGATCGTAAATGTGTGCATTAACACATAAACCTATCCTATCCTTTAATAAAATACTTGGTGGCACACTTCACTTTCTCATCTTGGAAAGACTCTTACTGAATTTTTTAGATTTTTGATTGTTTCCAGAGAGGGAATAGCCATACAAAATGCGTTTCAAGGCCTACCCATTTACAAAATTGTGCTGAGTAATGCATTTTACAGCCCCTCACAGACACTTTCCATGTCATGCCCCTAGCCATAAACGTTTGGCTGCTGGAAATCTTTAAAAACATCTGTCAATTCCCTCTGCTCGCAAACAATGGCACCTGATCCTGATTTTGTGATCCTGGATCCATGACATTAGAGCGACTGATATTTTTTGGGTGCATGTGAATTCAGCATGGATGGGCAAAACAGACTGTGGCTAGAGAAGCTCAAGCCAGTTTGAGAGCATCGTTTTGTAGAAATCATTACAGAAAAACATTTTCTTCTTTTGCCAATACACTTTTTGGTCATGCTAAACATGGGGTTCCTCACAAAAAAGTAAATGTTTGCCTCGCCTCTGCTCAGTTCCTTGATTATTTTCTTTACCTTTTCTTGTTTTTCCTTCCTCACATTATAGGTAGATTCAAAGATTCTACAAAGGCACAGCAGCAAGACCATTATGAGACTTTATTGCATGATGTCACCAGAAACAGTGCAAGAATTTATTGTACTCCCTGCAAAAAAAGTCTGCCTCCAGGCATGCTTCTATGAGATTTAAAAATGAAAATTGTGATGCGTTTTGCAGTTAGTAAGCACTTTTAGTAGGTGGCAGGCTGAAATGCTACTTTACCCAAATTGGCTGTGGTGGATACCCAAAGGTGCAGCCAGTGAATGTGCAATTTATTGTGGAAATAACTGTATGGCCTTGTGCCAGATCTGCACTGGTCAAATGCCCAAGCCTTAGCTGGCTCCAACTCTTTCGAGTTAGAGCCAGTTAAGGTCTTGCATTGCGAACCCCAGCAATACCGAGTATGCCTAATTTCTACAAACATCTCAGCCTGTTAACACTGGTATCTGTCCTGATAACTATGGGGTTGGTGGGTCAAGGCTCATCCTATTCACAAGTTGCTGTCCTGTATTCACTATTGTAGGTGACAAGCTATAACCTAAGGTTCATCAGGATACGTAGTTTGAAGATCCCAGGCTGAGGGATCTGGTAACTCAAGGTATAAAGCACTAATTCCATGAGGTGAAACCATGCCCTGGGTACCAGGAAAAGTAGAGCGGCCATATGTCCTTGTCCTGTGAGCATTGTGTGCACCACTTCTTGCCGTCAATCTAAAAGTGGCACTAATATGCTCAGGAGCATCCAGTTCTTGCTTCTAGCAAAAGACATACCCATGATTCATAGGAAGAACTACCCATGTGAAACTGAAGGGCTGAGGTTGAAGGAAATAGGGCTTCTTTACCTTGAGCGACAGCCCATTGGCAGCCAAGACTGCCTTCAATGTTGATGTGTCCCTGGACACCTGGGAAATAGCTACGGTTTCAAGCAGGTGGGATACAACTTGTGTAAAAAATCTTGGTGCTGTATCATAGATGAAAGCTGAGGGGTGGAACAAAAAATTGAAATGGTTGACTGTACACAGTGCACAAGAGATGCCTCCATTGGGAATGGTGCACTGGGACATGGGGATCTGCATTACGAAAAACGAGTGCCATCCTGAATACCCTCATCTTTACCTAAGAAACCACTAGCTCAGCTAAAAGGTCTCCATCTATTTTACCAGTTGTCTATTTAAGTACAGTTTTTTGCACAAAGAAAATTATACAGTAAAACAGTAATCCCTTTTCGTAAATTGGCACTCAAACAATGGTTTGATTGCTCAAGTATTGCATGTTTCACTTGCTTCTTTGCCCAAAATTTGACAAGAACTCTGACTCTTTCAGATTTGAGGATAACTCTGTTTGTTCAACCCAAGTGATTGTTGTGCATGTTTGTGTATGTGGCATCCAGGGTACATGCATTGTATTTATGAGTGAGTCAGATTTATGAAGTCCTTTTGATCCATTTTAGCCATCCCTGGCATGGCCTTGTGCACAATACGAATGTGAGATTGCTTTGCCAGAGAGAGGAAATGAATTGTTGACATTCCTGAAGCTGGTGGAAGGAGACCTAGACACTGGATTGGGGAGGGAGGAGACAAGGCACATTTAGAATTTCAGTTAGGCCTTTTCCTGAAAGGAGGTGCTGATTAGTTTTCCTGTAGCAGTGCCATCCATTTGGTCAATGGTCGGGGTGAATAGTGGATCTGCAGTCTCTATTGTTCAAGGTGAAAGGATGAGGCCAGCCCTATTTCTTCCGAGCTCATAATTTCTTCACTGTGTCTGATGTCAACTAGGTGCAGTAAGTTCACATCTGTTTGTGCCTCTGTTGTGGGAGCTCGAGGCTGGAGACTATGCTTCTGTGAGCAGCATCAGTCTACATAAAGAGGTGTCTGGAGTGCAGCCCGGAAAGGATCCTTGAAGAGTGAACCACCCCAAATATGGTCTGACAGTGGAATCCACATCACCTGTCTTCTTTGACTGAATAAAAGGAGGACCCACTGACCCACCTGTTCCAGTTTCAGGTTCTCCATGACCAATGAAGGGAGTGCTCTGTATAGTATGGCGAGGGCTGCTGTGCAACCAGATCTGGCATCTATCTTACATCCAGCTTCTCAGGAATGATGGACATCATCTAATTTTTACCCTGCAGGAAGAAGCTGTTCATCTGATCTGAAGTGCCTACAAGCCAGAATCCCTGTTGAGAGATGGAAGGGGACTGCTACCCCTGCAAGAACAGAGACTGTCCAGGAGGAGCCAACTGTAGTGAGTCCCTGGTTCTAGTGGATCTGCCTGAAGGAGAATTGAAGAGACCAATCTAAATGCCAATGGTGTTGGCAGGAAACATACACTCCTGTTCCCGGTTTCAGGTGGGAACTGTGGAATCATCGCTGCCCAGTGCTATTGCAACAATTATAGCAAGTGCGGCTGACCAGTGTTGCTGTGACCCAAAAGAACTTGGACCTGTGCCGTTGGGACCTAAAGTACTGTTAGGCCTGTCCTGTACTGCTACACCTCATCCAAAGAATGGGGCTTCCACTTTCGCTGAGGACCAGCCTGAATCACTGTCGCTGCGGAGTTTAGTGTCCTGAAGAAGGGCCTGTGCAGAACCTAAGATCCAGAGAGTGCCCAGTGGGACTTGATGAGATCTGCCCATGTGGGACTGCTACAAATCCAGGTTACCTGTTTTACTGACTACTAGGGTTTTTTGCTGTCTTCTTTGGCCACCATTCTTCAGCCAAACATCAAAACCACAGTGCACATGCCTTCATAGAATCAGGAAAGGAGCTGCCTGCAGGCGTCAGATAGTTACCATCCAACATCAGAACAACAGTGAAACACCTTAAAGACTTACGTCGATGAGAGAGAGACTGCAAGAACTGTGAAATACTGAGCACATTGATAATTTATGAAGGGTATAATCTGCGCTTGAACCTGGATTCAGGCTATTACTACTATTTCTGCGAGGAGGGAATCTACTTAGAATAAAAGGGAAACCCCAGGGTGAGAAATAGGTTCATTGATTGATGTGGTGCTGATGTCCATTTGACTTAATTGTAACTGACGTTTATTGCATGCGTAGTATTTAGTTTCAGTGTGTATTGTAAGGCTTTCCTTTTTAAAAATAAAGCAAAGGTTTGGACAATCAATTATTGTGCTGCTGTGTGATTGTTGAGTTATGTGTTCGAACACACACACACACACTACCTCCCTGACAAGTGACTGCTCAACATCACTCTCTTTTGAAAATCAAGTGATGAAGGGATGGCAATTGGCCGAGTTTGCAGACCCGTAGTTGGTTTGACCACTGTAATTCAGAAGCAAACAACATCAATATCCCACAGTTGAAGCCAGCCAGACCCTACTTGCCATGTGCCCCCCGGACATGGTCTGACAGTCATCTTTGTCGACAATGTTCACCAGCCTATTTGAGGCTCTCAGGAGTGGCAGTTGGTCGCATATTGGAACCCAGAGATTGGCTGGGTGTGCCTGATGGGACTCTTCCACCGACCACCCAAACGAAAGGTGGGAAACAGATTCCTAGATCTTGCATTGGTTTTAGCTAGGATACAGATAGTGATGACCTGGAAATCCGTGACCGTGCCGGCTATCAACATTTGGAAGTGAGACGTGACTTATTGGGCCAGGGCGGAGGGCAGGGTCCTGGCAAGAAATGAACTGAGGGGGCTCAGACAACACCCTATAGCACACTGGAGAGAGGTTGTTGAGACATAGGAAAACCCATACCAGGCCAGAGTGAGGGAGAAACGGATAAAGATAACACTTAGTCAAGCAGCAGACGGGATTCAGGGGGGGAATGAATGGGCGCCCAGCATTGGGAAGTTTTAAATAGAGAACGTTACTATACTCGGAACTCGACACACCGACAGAAAAGGATAATGACAGGGGCCTGCACCCACTCTTTGCCCACTTCCTCTCAGTGCAAATAATATATACTCAGAGGGCAGCGATGGTTGGACAGTTAACGAGAAAAGGTCCACCCCTGCCTGCCCCACGTCCCAAGAACCCCAGACATATACTCTACACCACAGACATAATTACATAACAAGGAACCCAATGCATATCCAGTTAAGTATTAAGTTGTATAAGTTACATAGTTCTACATAAATTTAGAGATAAATATGTGATGGCCCCCTTTATATGACTGCACACAGATCATAGTTGGTTCCTCCTCAATAATATACTAAGAAACACAAGAGTGAGCCATACGACTGCAATACATGTACAAATCCCGAAATGTATCCCCGCAACACCAACATTCAAAATAAGGGATGGTACAAGGAAGTATACAGTAACTAGTGTGAATGTATTTAAGTCATTGACCTGTAGTAATGTTGGGATGTGATATGTAATGATGAGTGTTATTGCTTTTGATGCATATTGAACCAAATGGCAATAAAAATATGTTTGAAAAAAAAATTTCACCAGCCTATGCAACTATTTTCTGCAATAGTCAAAACTGTCCTCCAAACAGAGTCTCCACCGGAGGTTTCCCAGTACACTCCAGACAGAGGACGTTTTTCTGTGCCAGTGTTTGGAAGTGGGCTTTGTTAACTGAACTCTCAAGAGCTGGACATTTTATGAAGAAGCTAGATGACACTGACACTGGATGTCCTGACCTTGCAGATGACTCTTTGATATTCCTTGGAAAATTAGGGTTTATTTTAGTTTGGCAAAAACATTTGCCACCATCCTGAGCCTACAAGCGTTTCGCCTTTCAAAAAAACATACAAAAGGTGTTAGGAGGAATTCTTGTAAATAGTTTAACCACTTGCAATCCCTCGGGTAGCATTCCAATGCATAATTTTTCACCCACTGTGCAACTCTTGACAGAGGACTGCCTTCTGCAAATCAGTACTGACCATGCTCCTCATGAGAACACTCCATCCGAAACTGCCAGGCGAGGCACCCTCCAGAAGGGAATACTTGCAACCCAGACCAGTTTCAGCCTTGGAAGGTCTTGTCTGTGTGGTATTGCTTGGATGCTGTGGCCCAGTGAGCCAGTGACCCATTTCTGGGTTATCCTTGCCCCCTAAGGTCATTACATCAAACTTATAAAGCATGATGGGAGGATGGCATTTGGCTGGGTCTAACCTAAGGTGGAACAGAGAGCAAACAAATGATGTACTGAGATTGGGCCCTGAGTAGTAGCCAGTTTCTGAGATCAATTCAAGCATTCCATCTATCATTTTTTGTATTCTTCATTGTGATGCCCTAAGTGCAACGGGTAAGTCCAGACATGGGTTCTATGCTCACTGTACCACTCAAACCAAGCTGCACCCAACTGAAGAGGCCAAATAGGCCGAACTCATCCTTGGGTTGCTTGTATTCTGGTTTGGAGAGGACTTTGCTTGCAGGTTTGGGTAGGACTGCCCCTATTGGACCAAGACCAAGGCTGATTTGCATATGCTGGGTCTAATCTGAGGTGGAATGCTGGGCAAACATGATGGCTTGGGATGAGGCCCTGCATTGTTACATTGGCTGATATTACTTCAAGCATTCTCTCTATCACCATATTGTATGTCCTTTATTGTGATGCCCTAAGCACAACAGGAGCACCCAGACATAGCGCATACTCATTTTTATCTTTAAAATATGTATGGCTCATTGGACATAAGGATCACAGTGATCTTGTGGTTGTATCCCAATATTCTATTCCCTAACCTAGATGTCCCTGAATGACATGAACCTCAACAATATATTGTAAATTTGGAAAAATAACATGCAGGAATCCATGTTTCTGCACTGATTCCTGCATGTTTCCCCCTGAGTTTCATGCAAAGAATGGGGCTGCTCCCAGCAGCTAAAATCTCCGGGTGAAACACCCCACCATTTAATCCCAATAAGGCTGGTAACTCCCATAACCAGCCCTATAGAGATTACTGGGGGCTCTAGATATGTGGTCAACAGAATGTTCCACTTGACGTAGAATAGCATGCAGCGTCACCATGTAAAAACAGGAACTGAAATGTCATATTTAAGAGATGCATACCAGTGCAGAAACAGCAGGGGATTTTGCAGGTTGTAAATGAGGCAGATCCGTAAATATGTGTGCATGTGTTTTACATTCCCTAAATCGCATTGGTTGAGCGGGAAGCTGTGTATGTACATTACTAATGGTACAGGAGAGGATAAATCTCTCCAGGACTAAAGTGCATTGGCTGAAATGAGCATGTGTCTCTGCACTGGAATAGCTGTATGTGCATCATAAGTCCAAATGAGCCTGATACATGCCAGATTTTCAGCATCACCACAGGCCTGTGAGAAGCTTTTGTAGAGCATGGGTCACAAACAGCAAACGAAGTACATTAAAAAAAAAAAGTAAGGGGACTGTGATGATGTGCACAATCAGGGCAGGGTCAAAGGCGTGGCAAAAAATCCAAAATATTCTGTAACTTTTTGTGGTCTTTCACCTTCAGATATGTACATATAAAATAACACACAGTTTAAACAAAAAATAAATGGAAGTTACGTTTATCCGTGGGAGATGCACAATCGTACTTTATGAAACCTCTATCAGTTAATGCACTGCAGTTGTTTGTGTCTGTAAGCAGAGAGCCACAAAACTGAACCCTGGTTGGAGCAGTGGAGAATAGCTAGGAGCCTGTGTTACGCCCCTTTAATAAAACATAGGGGCAGATTTATGAGCCCCTTGCGCCACTTTTGCGTCACTTTTAACATGGGAAAAGTGACGCAAAAGTGGCGCAAGGGGCTCATAAATCTGCCCCATACACTTCCCAGCTCAGCTGGTAACTCCTTTCCAGTACCACTCAAATAATAAATCTGTTTCATCAGGAGGTGCCAAGTGATTCATTAATTAAAGCCAATATCGGATACCGAGCTCACTTTACATTAGCCGATTGACCCTTTGTGCACATTTACATTTCTTTCAGGGAAGCAAGCACCCGGGCAAGAAGGCTTGTTTAGCTTCATGCACCTCCCTCGGTTTCAAAGCACAGGAGACTCCCCTCTTACACTTCAGCTTGAAGCGTTTCAGCTCTCGGAATCAACCATCCACGTGACTGGGATCTTTTCACAGAAATTAGGAGAACTGTTTTCTTAAACTTAAAAAAATATAGGAGCGACGTTCCCCTCCGATCCTGCCCACTTCGACCACTGGTCACCAAAGCCATGCGAGCCCCAGGACTGGTAGCTCGCGCATCTCCTTCAAAATAAAAACAATGTCCGGTGACAAATTTCGAGAAAGCTCCAGCATATGGCACCACCTTGTAGAGCGGTTGGCGTTACCACGTTACCTGCCTCATCTTGAATCAGGCACAGCAGGCTTTTGTGATTTTGCGGTGTATTGCGAGGCCTGATAGGAATTAAGGCCTTCGGTCTTGGCTAGTCCCCGGTTAAGTCCCCGTTTGATTTATTGTTTGTACAGTTATCTCACAGGGATCTATAATGGATCCTGGTCTCCAAGACCTATGATGGATAACTCTGGCACAGATGCCATGACGGCCCACAATCTCTTTTAATATTGCGGATATTGCTTGCTTACGTTTGGCATCCCCCAGCCTGCAATCAACTCACTCAGATCTAGATGCCGTTTCCATTGTTTCTGTGGTCTCTCTAATTCTGGAAGCTTCTGGAAACTCGACTTTATGCTCTGTATCCCGAGCTCCCCCTGCCCTGTGTGCTTAGCATGCAGGTAACGAGCCAGCCGAGGAGGCAGCAGCAGCCCCTGGATACGAAGAGACCTGCGGGTCCCCACTGTGCTAATGAAGAATATCGGGTGCTGACCTGTGTGCATCCGCGAGGACCCCAGGGGGACTATACTTCTGCCTGCCAATTACCACCAGCTGGTTTCCGCTGCTAGATGTGGTTGGTGCTTCGTGAAGTACAGATTGCTGGTCGGGGCAGGACTGACTTTATGAGATTGATATTAAATCTCAAGTGGGCTCGAGAACCTGGGGGTGTTTTTAGCGGTGGGTGGGGGCATCGTCAATCCTGTCTTGCCAACAGCCTTGAATGCTTACAATTGTATTGAACGTATAGAATTTGAAACTCTCTGACCAGCGAAATCCTCCTGGAGGTGCTCAAACCTACTCACTACACATAGCACCAGCAGGAGGCAACACTCCCCACCCCGACAATAGCATGCATGTTCTACGCATAAATAAAACACACCACACACATTTTGTTTGGGTAAAAAACTGCTGCAGGTTTATTACATACACTGTTATGTAATATGGTGGGTTATTTTACGGGCGATCGAAGGGCAGGCAACCTTCTGGGCCGCCTGCCCGCCTGATGAGCCAAGCAGCACCGGGGCGAACTCCATCTGTACTGCCCCTTCGGTGATCCTCTTCCCGGATCACGGTCCCTTACTACTCACGCCCCTTTCAGGGCGGAGCATAGCAAGGCAAGCCCCCGGTTGTTCAGGCCCACAACTGCCCGAAGGACTAACAGGGCGCCGACACAGTTTTCCAGGAACCTCCCATGAGGCTCCCAGGCTCTGGCACCCCCAATGGTGCCGCGCAGAGGTACCCTTCGGTACCCATTTGCTTCCAGATCGCCCTGCTCTGGAGGCGGCCACCATCACCGCCAGAGCCCCCCACCAAAATAGGTATAGTCTAGCCTGCTAACTTTGCTGTCTAGAGACTCCTGCAAATCTAGATGGGGAACATGCCTACTGGTTATCGATACCCCATCTATATCCCAATAGCCTTAGACGTTAGCTAGGGTCAGCTAGTGTCGGAAGAAACAAAGACGCCCTATATGCCTGTAAAGTTGTGCCAAGCACTATACACCTCACGCTGCAAAGTTCCACTGCGTCACGTGACTCAGCCCCGTCCCGCTCAGGGCGGGACAGTTTCAGACACCCTGGCTCACTATGCCCCACCTATTTGCTGATCACACTGCCTGCCGCCCTTCTAGCACCGTGTGTGGCTGGACACATGTGTCTCCCATCTCTGGAACAGCAGCTCACTTGTTAGGAGACCGTTCCTACCCCAGCTAGCCCACTAGGCTATTGGGGCGAGAAGGATTGTACTTAACCTTGGCACCGTCCCTTTACTTGCTAAATCAATGCGCACAGGGATGTCCTTAACAGGCGTATGAACACTGAGCACGGCTGGACCCCAGCACTTGTCCTGCATCCCATATACTTTATGGGAATTTCGACCGATCAGCTCCCTCTGGTGAAGCCCCCTCGGCATACCCGCTTAGAGAATCTGTCTGATTCGATACAGGGCGCACTGTCTGAAATCTAGTGCCTAACATTTGATGTGGGAGATGCCACACACCGCCTAGGTCATGGAAACCTAAAGGAGCACACCATTTTCCCCGGGCGTACCTCTAAATGAGACTGGCTCCACCCAGCTGTAATGCCAGAGACACACCTCCTAAACCTCTTTACTGGTTATGCCACTTGGCCCCCTTCTGGTTGCAGCTTTGAGTATTTGTAAAGCGCGCCTGCCCCCGGGGCACGATGTCGCTGACTAGCCAGTGTATGTTACCCACTCTGCTGATACTTATCTATCGCTAATTGCCCTTACTTGAATTGAAGGGTTGCTGGATGCTACCCAAGGACTGAAGACTTACTGCTCGAACCCAGTTTGACCCCAGAACTAGGGGACAACCCCAGTTGTGACCATGGCTTTCATGGTACATCTACCCCAGGGCTTGACTATCAATGTGTTAGGGACCCCAGTCCCAAAGGATGCCCCTTCTATTGTCTGGTTCTAGCCTGTAGAAGGCTAACCCGGGGGGGCAGACAAGTCAGTGGAACCAGAGGGGAAAGTTATGTGCAAATACCTGCCCTTTCCTGATTTTAGGGACGCCAAAAGGTCGAAAATGCCCTGTCGCCATATGGCACTAACGCAGTGTTTACCAAAGCTTTCCGCGCCACAGCAAACTTGTTAGCTGACAACTACCACCACCCGCCTGCTGCCCTGGTTAAAGCGCGGGTGAATATGTCTTAACTGAAGCTACCTGATACCGGCCCTTGGGTCTAGGGGAATGCAGTCTCATTGTTTCACAGTGCCTCTCTTTGCGTTGAAATTACCTGAGCAAGTTTAAAATTATACTTTCCCACCATTGGGCTGTTAACCGGTGGCAAATGCAGACTGTTATTTTGCGGCTTCTGACATTGCCTCCGGATATATACTACAAAACCCCAGTACCTACTACACGCCAGTACCCTTGGCTTTAACAAAGCTTGTTAGTTGTATAAGATGACTGAAGCCACGATTCTGGCTTCCCTGCGTAGCATTTTGACAATGCTGCCATTCTGAACTGGTGGGATTGTCACCTTAACGTGTTGGACATTCATTAAATGTCTCCCTTCAATGAATAGCAGGCTCAACCGCAAATGTGACCAATACACTAATCAACTTCCGCAACAGCCAGACCGGTCACCTGCATGAAAGCCATGTGCCAAAAGCGGAAAGCAGGAGCCCTTTGGAAATGGAATAGTGGCGCACAATCCCTGCGTTGGAGACAAAATTGACCTCGTTGTACTACGAAAGGGACACATGCGGAGACAAAATACTATTCGTTGCAAAACAGAGCCTGTCCGTGACTTTTGTCTATATTGGGACAAAGGATGAATGGTAATATCACTGATCAAGTCTGTGATGTCAAATCTGCTACCTCTGGCATGTTTCTCATAATTCGCCAACCATGACTGACACCGCACTCTCATCCTGTGCTTTGTGTGATCTTGGCCCAATTTGGTGTGAGCAGAGCCCCGTGAAGTATCCTTGGCTTCTAGGCAGATAATGCACAAGTGTTAGATGAGAAAGATGAAACCATACTAGCCGAGCACCGGCCAAAACTGACAACCATTTTACGATTTGTCATCAGTAGCACATACATCAATAAGACGTTGATAAGGGCCACATGCATGACCCCTGGTGGCCAAAAGACCTTGTTGGCCAAGCAGCGAAAATTCGCTCAATGCAATAATACGAAACAGACTTCTCACGGCGCACGCCACCCAGGTGCCAACCCGGACCCGAGGTTTACCCGAACATCCCAACTCCAACGGAAAGGCACCACAAATGTAACCCCCTGCGCAAGTCACTCACCAAGGCACCGCTGAAGGATCCACCCCTGAATAACGCCTTCAATGAATAGCAAGCTCATCCGCAAATGGGACCATTACACTAAGCAACACAACCAATCAACGGAGATCAACCATACCCCTCTGTAAAACAGGTAAAGTGTGTGTGAAACCCAGCCATAGCCAGACGAAACCATAGAAGCAGTATCTGGGGCATTGTAGAGACGTAACCGATACTAGACAACCTGTCCCTTCCATCTGAAACTCGATAATCATTACCAGAATGCCAAGTGGCTTAAAAAGAGGCATGTCAACTGTGACAGCTCCCTGCGGTGCAAAGGCTCTTGCTATAAGAAGGAACCTCAAATAAGGTGCTTCCTTTACCTGCCTTCGCATGATCTGCGGTCATGTGACCTTGGTTGGTGGCATGCTATACCTGAACCTAACGGAAAATGAAAAACTCTGGAACTGCAGCCATGAAAGCTAATTAAATGAAGACCAGTGAACCGAGGCAACTCCTCAGGAGTTTATACTCACAAAGCTGAAATCATGAGATAATCGACACCTTTAGGGGTACCAGGGCATGTTGAAAATGATCCCTTAAAAGCCTTCTTAGCAGGTACCCTCTTTGAACCTAGGAACTGGAGAAATAATGATAACAACCTAACTCTAGCTCAACCCATAGTTGGCAACAATCGCAGAGCCTTGAAATGGCCATCATTAGTAGGTAAAGGTGAAGTTATGAAGGATCTTCAACACTTTCTGAGATTTACTCTCCCCTTACATTGAACTGCCTACATCAGAGATTCCTATAGTGCATATTCATCATACCATGACAGACAAACTAAAATTGATTCTGAGCAAAACTCCTAGAGAAAATTGAGGTGGGGAATGTAGCCACTTTCACTTCAACCAACCAGTGGTACAATAGCGAGTGCCGAAAAGCAAAGAGTGAGCTACTTCTGGCAGTGAAATCCAACAATGCTATGGCATTAAGAGATAAAAAGTAAAGGTACAAAAGATTATTAATCCAAACAAAGAGAGACTGGGACGATAGCATATGGACCGAACTGATTACTGCAGCCAATATTAAGGACCATGCGGGTTTCTGGAGACTGGTAGCCATGGGTAATAAAACGGGGAGAAGCAGTATGGATCTCTTTTTGGACTCGGGTACTTGGGTCAATCATTTTTCAAAGCAATACTCAGAAATAACTCCTGAACCAACAAATAGCCAGCATAGAATCCCCCAGCACCTTCTAAAACCGGACAAATTCACACCCCATATTTTAGCATAGAGGAAACTTTGGCAGCCATTGATGAAGTCAAGCCTGGGAAAGCACCAGGCCCCGATAAAATACCAGGCAAACTGCTGTAATATGACAAAGCTGTTTGGGGGCAGTATATTAACCTTCTCAGTAATTGTGTCGCGGCAGGAGCCCCATTACCAGAGTCTGGTAAAGGGGCAGAAATCATTCCAATTTTTAAAAAGGGGATCGTCAAGATCCTGCAAATTATCAGCCTATAAGCCTTATTGACACCCTAAAAAAGATTTATGCTATCAAAACTAAATGACTGGATAGAGGGAAATAATATTTTATCACAGTACCAGGCTGGGTTTAGAGCTAGAACCAGCACAACCGATCAGGCTTTTAGACTCATTTGCATGGGCTGGAAATACACTATAATAAAGAAAGGCGATTTGTACATAGCTTTTATAGATTTGAAGGCCGCTTTTGACCTTATCCCCAGGGACTTGCTTTGGTGCTCCCTAAAAATCCAAGGTGTACTGGAGGACCTTCTTGCACAGGTAAAGAGACTACATGAAAATAACTATGCGAAAGTCAGATGGGGACCATGGGGAGAACTCACTGAGGCAATCCCTATAAGGAGGGGTGTAAGACAGGGCTGTGTGCTAGCACCCACCTTTATATGTAAATGATGCCCCAAAATATCTTCTTGGGTGCAGACATGATTCACCGAAGTTGGGAGGGTTGCCAGTACCGGCCCTCTTATTTGCGGACGTACTATTTCTGTTGCTCTGTACCCCATCAACCACGCACCGTGCCACAATCGTGCGGCATACAACAGACACTACAATCCCTCCACAATAGCCACTGCTCACAGGATGTCCGTAGATTTGCCCGCACTTCGGCACACGGGAAGGATAGCTATAACGGACCCGGCTTCCATTCCGTCCCTACAACATTAAGTGCACTTGGCCCTATTGCCACCATCCTGGTAATGTAGTACCCACAACGTTCGCCCAGCGACCTTCTCATTGACTATTCAAGATCCAGGTTTGCTGGCCATGACTGTGCATGAATTCCGGTACCCTGTCGACCCCAGCCAGTCACCTATGGAATGCATGCGCAGCGGCCGCTATCTTGGATCCACAGCATATACTTAATTCTCTGCACCTTCTGAACCGTCGCGGACCCCTGTCCCCGTCCCGCAACCAGGTCCCTGCAACATAATACGAACTGTCATCCAAATTACCACCAGTGGAGAAACAACTAAGGGGTGCCCCCACAGACCTACACACTCGCGAGCCGCAGCAGCCCCTGACCCCTGTTTCTGCCGACTACTGCCTTCTTAGAGGAAACTATGAGGCAGTGCCCACCATTACTCCTTAAGACACGACCAGCCCTGCTGCTCTGTATCCCCCAACCTCTCTCCCTTATTCCATTGAACGGATTACAGCAGAGAAATCCCTTCGTACCTCCCTGCACCGCGGAGCTCATCGCTGCATCAGAGACATTAACACATACTGTTTGCAGCACTCACGGGGTCCGTGACTTAAAAGCCCATACAGATATTTATGGCCATGTCGCCACTCCCCCTAACATTTCCCTTGCCACTTTCCTGTGAATTGCTTTTCCCAACAAAATGCAACATTACACCTTCAACTTATTATACGTGGAGAATCAAGAATGATTCAGCAGGCACCGAGGCCCGCACCTTATTCTCCAGCTTCAGAGACGGCTGCCCTGACCTTGACGATCCTAATCACACCCGATCCCTAGCGCTCCTGCCCCCGTCACTGCGCGACCTCGATGAGGGGAGGAGGGGGCTGAGGTTGGCTCTTCAGTGAGTCGCTGCGAGGGCTGACCCAGCGATCGAATGCCCGGGCAGCACCCCCTTCGCTCCGGCCCCCAGCCTGTCCCATGCTGCACCCTTAGCCGCAGGACACGCAACCCGGCGATCCTCCAGCATGGCTGAGCCGGAGCACCAGGGGGAGGTGGAGGCCCGCAGTTATGACTAGATAGGGGGGAATAGAGGGAGGAGGGGCGACTTACTACACTATCTGGAGACCTCAGCCACTAGACCGACAGCAGGGTACCCGGCCACCCAGGCAAAGGCCCCCACTGGCCTCCTCGGGCCTGCACTCCCTGTCTAAAACGACGACGCAACGAGGACACCCCAGTGGATCTGCCCGGACGGCGGTGTCCGTGCCCGGCATACTCACGCGCTAGACTGAGCCTGGAGCAGCTGCCCCTCGGAAAGAGGGCACCGGAAGCCAGGTAAGACCTGCCCTTCTTTACAGTATAGCCATCGTTACTAAAGCAAACAATAGCCTTGGTCGTCCAAGGTCTGCCAAGCAAGTCCCACTCCCCATCGAGCCACCAAGGCAGCGTATGATCACCCTCCCTACACTGGGAGGGCATCGACCGAGGGCAGGAGCGGGTCACGAGCCCGGCAGAACAATTTACTAAGTTTGTGCGGCATAGGCTGTTCGAACCGGAGATAGACAACCCGTAAAACTCACGGAAACTACAGCGTAAAACACGTTAACATACTGCTCAGAGGGCACTATATACCTTGATCCCCTACGCCTACACTCGCTGCCTTCTCTTCCCACGCCACGGTCGGGAATTGCTCCTGCGCCCCCCGCCCTAAGCCCTACCGACACCCACAGGGCCCCGGCGGGCCTGGTCCTGGCCAGCCCCGAGCGTGTGGCAGAGCACTGCCACAACCTAGGAGACGGATGCTGCCGTGTGCCTCCAGGAGCTGTACTAACCCCCTCTCCCCACCCCGGCGGCCGCAGCCTCGGCAGTGGCCGGGCTGAGGAGCCTTAACTCCACGGCCAGGGGACCTGAAGTGGAGGGAGGCAGGGGGCTGGCCAATTTACTCACCACTTGCAGATCCCAGGATCACCAGGCCCATCAGAACACGATGGCGTGGCTGGTGCCACGGACCGTGCATGCCGCCGACCCCTTGATCTCGGGTACTTGGAGCCTGGGCCGCGCTGTAGACACAGCGCAGCCAGCCGGGGGTAAAGGAGCCGCACCGCTGCGAGCCAACCAAGACGGCGTGTCCAGGGTGCAAAAAGAGGAAGGACAGAGGGTGGGGGAGGCCTACATACCCCCCGTTCCTCACGCCCCGGAAGTGATGCGCCCTGCGCGCCGCAGCCACTGGCTGCCCGAGTGGGGGGTCCCCTAGAAGAAGGGGGGTGGGCTGGTGCCTTGCTGGCACTAGAGGCCTGCCCTTCTAGGGCACCCTGCGGGTGCCAGGGCAGCCGCATATTCAGTGCAATAAGGGCAGTGGTCAAACACAAAATGATGCGGCACCCCTGGAGAATGTAGTGGTGGTCTCCGAGTCTCCATATCTCGCAGATGCTTATAGGCCTTGAGCTGACAGGGCCCCCCATGGAGTTTTTGGGGGCCCTGCGCCACAGTGGCCGCGTTATGCTCCTGATATGGGGCTTATATAAACACATTTTCCAGGGCTGCGTTTAATTCTGGGCACCATTGCTCCCCGTTTGAGCTAAGACTGAGACCACCATTGTCCAGTGTTCTCCAGTGCCATTGTACACCACAGAAACCGTTCTTCCTTGGACAATACCTGATATCCATAGGCTATTTACTGTGAATCACATTCTAATGGATTTCTAAAGAAGTGACAAAGACTCTCAACAGGAAATGTAGTTATATATAAAAATTATAGATGGGTAACATTCAATTACTGTTTTTTTTTTCTCCACAAGGTTGTGAGTGACAGCAAATAGACAACGAGAGTGAGGCTCTCCCAGATGAAAAACATCCCTGTAATTCACTTTTTACCCATCTGTAAGTATGTTATTTATGGACCCAGAAATAAGTTTCCCTGCTTTCAACTGCTACCTAGGGTCAGAGGAGTAATGAGGGAGCAATACATAACACAGCCTCTCCTCCCTGTCCCAAATTTTAAAAAAGCACACCTTACATGCAATTCCTAACCAACCCGCTGTGCTTTCTTCTTTCATTCAAAGCAGGGAAGCAGGGCTGTGCTAACAGGTTCTCAGTGAGCATTGTCAGCCTGGCTTGGAAGGCTTTTATGATATCACAATAGTGGGTAACCACTTTTGCTATCAACTTTTGCTATGTCATTGCACTGAGTTATGATATTTAGAAACTGAAATCAATTATGGAGTCTCTCTATTAGCACCATACATAACAATCAAATATATTTTCAAGAAATGTGTGTGCTCAAGATTTGGAGCACGGGATGCAAGACGTTATCTGATACTGTTTTAAGTTTGATGTTCGAGAAGGCTTCCCCTTTGACAGCTGTGAACCCTCAATCATGAGGAAATCTTAGAGGGTATTTATTGCCCAGTTTCTTTATCGTGAATGTTAATCCTTCTCTTCGTCACTACAGTCCTCAAAAAAATGCCCGCTCACCCAGATGCTGGGCCTTGGTAGTATTTTATTATTAACATTTGTGGGTCATGCCAGCAAATGTGTTCAAACAACAGCTCTTCCAGCCACCTATCAACACACGTTTTTCTTTCTGCATTAAGGGATGTAGCAGTTATGGAAGCAGTACATATGGGTCAATTTTTACTAGAGGTAGAGGGTGTATGCAAGTTGGAGCTTGTTTAGATGTTCAGCAGCATTGCAGTGTATATGGTTACATCTCAATTTGACTTTACAGTAAACTACATATTTTGTCCATAATGGTTCTTAGAGTGGTTTCAAAGGGGAAACAGTGTTTACATTGCATGCGCTACAACGCATGCGAATACAACGCGGTTGTTACAACGAACGCATTGTTAAAACGCAAGCCATTACATCGCAAGTCGTCTCTTCGACTTGCTGTAGGGGGCGCACAAAACTGAGGAATAGTATAATTTACTATTCAAACACCTTCCCTTCTGTTGCACACGCTGGAGTTGGAATAGTAAATTATACTATTCCTAAGTCCAGCGCGCCCCCTACAGGAAGTCATAGAAACGACTTGCGAGGTAATGGCTTGCGTTGTAACAACGCAGCCGTTGTAACAACCGCGTTGTAATCGCATGCAATGTAGCGCATGCGATGTAACTTTGCATATTCGTTTCAAAGGTATCCTTAGAGCATTGTTGGAGCAATTTCATAATCAATCAACAAATCACTCAATTAACTTAATTGAACATATTATTTTGACAAAACCGTAGGGCATTTATCGACTCATAAACATATATTTAAACATATACTTAAGAATTATAAACAGAATGATGTAGTCAAAGAAAGAACAAATTCAAGTATTAATACAGCATTTGTTACCAGAAGCTGAAAGCAATATTATGAGTCATGAACCAATGCTTCTCTACACAATGTACCAGAACCAACAGGGGGTGGTTTTTCAGCAAAAATAGTATTATAGATGAAAGACTGTTTTATTATTAAATTCCATTAAGTAATGCCGGGCCTCCAGAAAAATTATTGTTTACGTCTAGAGGCCTCCCAAGATTTTGTTTTACTGCTGTGGGGACAGCCTCGAATGAGAGCACTGTGGAAGTGTCCAAATGAAACATCTTTAACTGTAAAGTGATTATATTACGCATTTTCCAGTCATTCTTAACTTTAAATAATTTAAATAAAGAAGAAAGATATCTGAGTGTCTTTCGTGAGGCAAGTTATGCATCCACATGTATACGAGGTTTAAAATTGTATATTTGGTTCATTAATGCAAATTATTTACCTTTTCCTAGGAAATACAACTAGGAAATCTTTACTTTTACTTCGGAAATTCAGTGAGCTGGAAGCTCAGCTTTCATTACTGACAGTGGTTCCAGTCTAATAATGAGTACATATTTACAAATGTTAGCAAGATGAGGCTATTTATAAAGTTCCTGTAATATTGCATAAATATATGTAAAAACACGGAGAAGAATGGAAGAAAGATTGGCGATTGTTTTCATAATGAAATATATACAAATCACAAAGAAAAAAAGCACAAAGGTACAGGCAGTTTTGCTAAACTCCAATTTTTTAGGACAACTTCTAAGACAGAATTTAATAAAACGTGTTTTATGCATGCCAGTAAAATAAAGAATAATGAAGAATCAGTGCAAAACCATTTAAGGCACCATAATAATCAAATGTAAACGGAATAATGTATCCAAAAGTTACAAAAGTGCACGTCCTTGCAGGACCTCTGTAACAAATCTCTCCCAATTATTCAGCAACTAAAATCACTGTCATTTACAGCAACCAGCCTGCAACCAAACCTGACAGACCTCACCAAAGCCTCTTGATGTTATCCAAAGAACCAGTGCTAACCACATGGCTCATCATCACCCCACAAGAAATCACACCACCATGAAGTCCAATCACTCAGGGGCCACATCAGACCCCTACCCCTCCTCACCTACTCCAGAGGATTGCAACCCATCAGTTCCATGTTCACGCCCATTCTGAATGCCCCCACCTCTTCTGCAACCTTCCCAGATGCCTGGAAAGACACAACTGTCCTCCAATTGCTGAACTGCGGACCCTTCAATGCTTCCCACTACAGACCAATCTCCCTGCTACCATTCTCGGCCAAGGTCTTAGAGGAAATCATCAAGAGACACCTCAATAAACACCTCAACGACCACAAACTAGTGGACAACACTCATTCCAGTTTCTGACACCACCATAGCACGGAAACTGCCCTCATCACTGCCATGGATGACAATAGCATGACTCTGGACAAAGGACACATGGCTGCCCTCATCATCCTGGTTCTATCCATAACATTTGACACAGTCTCCCACTTCATTTCATCCAATGTCTATACTACATCGGAATCCAAGAACAGGCACTCCAATGGATTTGCTCCTTGCTGACACGAAGGACCCAGTCAGGCAGCCTGACACCAAACCCCTTTGACACCTGCAGTCTCATCTGTGGAGTTCTGCAAGGATTCTCCCTGAGACCTCCTCTCTTTAATGCATGCATGATCTCTCTAGAAAGCATCATCCACTCTCATGATATCAACATCCTTTAACACTAAAACAGCTCTATCAAATATTGTTGATGACGCTTTGAGAATGTTAGACTAGAACTGACCCTGACTGCTTATACTATTTGATCTCTCCTCTGCCTTCGACACGGTAAAACATGATAATATGATTGGCATTCTTGAGAAGAGGAAGGGGCTATCTGGCCCAGTATTAAATTGGTTTGCCTCATTCCTTCACAATAGATCACAGAGAATCAAAGTAATCTGACACCATACCAGTCACGATTGGTATCCCTCAAGGATCCACGCTCTCTCCCACACTATTCAACCGTCTCATGGAACCGCTTACCAAACGTCTCAAGCTCTCTAACATTCACTACCACATATATACGCCAATGATACACACCTGTATTTTAAAATTTCCTCACCCGACAACACCAAACTGCTCATCTGTACCCTACTGAAACACAACAATGGCTTAACACGGTCAAAACCGAATTCCTCCTGATCACCCCTCATAATCACTCAGCCCCTATGGAAGAATGGCTCAAACAACTCATTGCTCTCAGCTGCGCCCCACAAGTGATCAATACCACTAGATGTCTAAGCATAACCCTGAACAAATACCTGATTATGGAAGGGCATATCAGTTCCTCCACCACAGGAGGCAACTACCAATTAAATATACTGAGGAAAATTAAACCTTTCCTGCCCCCTGTTGACTTTCAGCTAGCAGTCCCATCCCTTGTCATCTCCCATTTAGTTTACAGGCGCATTACACTGGAAGGTATACCCAAAGTAAGGCTGGCACCTCTACATGCCACATTGAACTCAGCTGCTAGGCTCATCACTGGATCCAGGAAATTCGAAAACATTACCCTGGACCTCAACCATTTGAAATGGCTCCAATTTGAAGCTAGAATCCAGCTTAAGGTAGCTTGCATGACTCATAAGGCCCTTCACTACATTACACCGGTCTACCTGGCCCAAAAACTGCAGGTAGTCACTCCTCAAGAAGCTCTAACTCCCTACTTCTGAAGCCATAGAAGTTCAACAAAAAGAAAACTTGCAACCATTCCTTCTGCGGTCTTGCCCCAAGAATAGGACAAACACCTCCTCTACATTCTTCAGAAAAGAAGCAAAAAAGCTTCTGTTGAAGGGACTCCAACATGAGTTGCTGCCGCTTTTGATGAGGGTAGCCGCCTCCTCTGCACATTGAGGCGAAGAGAGTGCCTATTCCGGGCGGCGTGAGAGAGGATGCGCTGACTCCTGAAGAATTCAGGAGCTGTGCGAGGCAACCTGCGTATGCGAGGGTCGTGTGATGGCTGGCCCGAGGCAAGCTGGAGGAACAAAGGAGTGACAGCGGTGAGGGTCGATGGCCCCCCGCTGGGAGCGAATTGTATTGAGGCACCTTGCGGGTGAAGGGCTAGCAGTAGCTGAGCCGGGAGAGGTGGCTGCCCACTTGGCAGTCACACAGAGCATGAGCAGTCCCGAAACAGGAGCCCTGGGGTGAGCAGATAGCGCGCTGTAACGGGGGCCACATCACGGCTGCACGAGACAGCTGCCTTGGACTGGTGCTTCAGAGAGTGGGCTGGTCACGGGGGTGTGCATAGATGGGCAGCGAGGAATGGGCCTATGATCGAGCATAGTCCAGGCAGTGCAACCTAGAGAGTACCCCTGACCCTATGCAACTTCGCAGCACTACCAAGCGCAGGCATGACTGCATGACTGGAAGCAGGATCAACACCCATAGAGGCCCCCTCAGAACAGTTGAACATGTGCTTTGGAGGCGCTAGACAGACAGGCAGCGCAGCTGAAAGAGAGGCCACACGGAGGTAGCGGTTTTAAAAACGTTTCTTTGTCCTGCGGGGAGCCAGTAAGGAACGGAGCAGCTGTCGCACACTTCCTGCACCTGGTTTTCAAGACCGGGAAGAGCACGCCATTTGGGACTACACTTCCCACTTTTCCCTGCACCGGAGTGCCTATAAAACCTACATGCCAACCCGGGGTGCTCGCGCCCGGGGAAAGCCCGGGCCAAGGGCGGGCCCATCCACGCCCGGAGGAGGCTGGGCTGGGACCCCCTCTAACATCTGATCCAATGGAGAGAGAACTTCCAGCCTTCAGGTACTGTGTCGATGTTATCTCTATTGACTATTATTATTCTCCCAAGGCTTTTAATTAACACGTTTTGATATCTATAATGAGCAAGCACAAGGGCCGTTCCGACCGCACTGGAGTAGCAGGAACATTGGATGCCTTTATTACACAGGCTGAATCAATGCTTATCCATGAGATTGAGCTAACAGAGCGGCGACTCTAACTGGACCCACGCACTTTGCAGAGACACTCTTCGCTAGGCTCCTACAATTTGGGCAGTATCCTGCAAATTTCCCCACCTACCCCAGCGCAAAGCCTGTCTTTGCCTCACCCTGCACCAGATCTGGATGTCCCCCTCCCCTCTGATACTCCAAATCGGCCCAGTATAAGAACGAGGGGCAGGGTTTCTAAGTCCCATAATGATGATATCACACGTGAACAGCCAGTAAAGCGAAGGAAGGACGAGGGGGCCACAAAAACATAAACCAATGAAAGGGTCTTGATCTGCTAATCCTAAAGGGCATGGTGAACCTGAACAGGGACTAATTCCTGCCCCATTGACTACTGATTGGGCAATGTTGCCCTCTCAGTCGGGTGGAGAGGAGTTTTGGAAAAGAATGGAGACCCTGGTCATGGTGTTATTAAGACTTCTCCAGCTTAAGCTATCAGAAATTGAAGAGAGACTAGCCAAGTTAGAGGGCCTGGGTATACCAGGTCACCCTCACACACTAAACTCCCGTGTTGGAATGGAAGAAGGGCAAATGACTTATTGTGAGACGGAGGAGGGCTCAAGAGTACCGATAACTGCAGGAGATAATCCATCTCAGCCACCCCAAAAGGAACATCATCATAATAAAAAACCGAGTACTTTTGTTCCTGCTCTTCACCTGCATGAGCAAACCATCACAGTGCAAAGAACTGGCAACCCTTCTATCTTGAGGGAATCTATACCCACTTCCCTCTTCCCTCCTAGCAATGCCTCAGATAGGCCGCTAAGTAATTTACAGACAGCTAGTACAGTGGGCGGCAATGCTGACATCTCAAAGCAGGGGAAAAATACAGAGGGGCAGGCCCACAATAGGTCCCAATTGCTGCATCTACCACCTTCAGCGGCACCCCTCGTACTGCTCTTGGAAACGTTCCCACCTTGAGGGAGGGCCAGTTTGAAACTATGATTCAGTTTATCGATAAATCTCTTCACTGGCTGACATGTTATGTTATGTTATTGGCATTTGTAATGCGCACGGCTACTCAAGAGTGTCCCGGCGCAGCAGCCAACAAGCAACATGAAACTGAGAGAAAGGCAGCCTAATTAAACAGCAGAGTCTTTGGGTGCTTCTTGAACAGCCTGTGGTTCTGAGTGTTCCGTAGTTCAAAAGGGAGAGCATTCCAGGCTACAATGGCCTTAAAATATAGAGAGCTGCCCCGGTGCGAGAAAGACGAAAGCAGGGAACCACAACTAAACGTTGTGCAGCTGAGCGCAGTTGTCTCTTGGGCTCATAAAAGCTAAAGCGTCTTCTAAGATAAGGCGGCCCATTCCATGCAGCGCTCCATGAGGCGAGAGTGAGGGCCTTCAACTGGACACGACTGGCCACCGGAAGCCTATGTAGGTCCCTAAGATGTTGTTTCATACTGGATCTTCCGGGAATGCCAAGCAAAACTCTCGCAGCCGCATTTTGTATAGTTTGTAATTTTTTAAGTTGGTAGCCCGGCAAGCCAATGTATAGTGCATTGGCATAATCAATGCGTGACAAGATAAGGGCTCGTGTCACCATCCCCTTTGCAGATCTGGGCATCAGAGGCAATAACTTTCTGAGAGATTTCAATATGGGGAAGCACATACCAGCAAGTCTCTTTATCTGAGGGGAGAACCGAAGGTCCTCGCTGAACCACACCCCCAGATTCTTAACTGGATTGCCGATAGATTTTGACATGGGGTACTCTGTAGGCCAGACCGACTCCCTAAAATGTGGGGGGTAAGAGCCGTACAGTAGTATCTCCGACTTGTCCTCGTTGTACTTAAGCTGTGAAAGTGCAAGCCATTTGAATACGGCAGAGAGACAGTTCTTAGCTTGGTCCGGGGAAAAGTCGTTTCCCTTCCAGGTAAAAAGAAGCTGGGTATTATCAACATAAGCTATGAACTTTGCTCCCGGTTCTTCTGCTGAGTAAATCAGAGGAATAACGTAGAGGTCAAAAAGGAGAGGACTTAAAGTAGAGCCCTGAGGAACACCTGTGGTCACCCTTCTGGGGACTGCCCACACAATAGGCCTGACAAGGGGGGGAATCTCGGCTAGCTAGCCAAATCATCATGACAAGAAGGGTAGGGTGGGTGGGACCGACCCCAAAAACCCTGGAAGGTTCATTGTGTGGTACTCAATTTTAATAATCCATCAATATCGAGAGCTCTTCTGTTTCAATTACACAGAGCTCCACCTAAGAGAACCCAGATCTTAGCATTCCCTCTTAGCCATTTTTATACCCCTCCCCCTCAAATGGGTCTGGATCCAATACTGTACCATAGGGAGGACCAAGCAAATTCTACCCTTCTGGGAAATCCGGGTTTACCCCTAACAAATAGATTTGCCCTTCTTTCTAGAATGGACCTCTGTGATTGACTGCCCCCATGGCCAGCCGAGGGGCCTTCCTCATCGGTAGTCTAGCACATTTCTACTAGCATCCTGGAATGTGGCGGGTATAAAAAATAAACTGGGTGACGATCAATGGGTAAAAATTTGGCAAGAATACAATATAATCTCCCTCCAGGAAACCTGGGCAATGGATCCCATTTCTGTACATGGCTACCGTTCTTTTCAAACGAGGGCAGTCCCGTCGTCGTCAGGGAGGTCCAAGGGGGGTCTGTTAACACTGATATCAAATACGTTGGCCCTGAAAATAAAGTAGTTTGTAGAAAAGAGCCCGCCTTTCCACATCCTTATCCTTGAGTTGGCTAAACAAGTTTCCTGGCTTAATAAACGTTTGTAATAATGATGTTGGGCCTAGTACGCACTTGGCCGTAGATGAAGTAAATAGAGAATTGGATGACATATTAAATCTACAAAGAGAAAGGAACCCATATATGTCATCTGGTTGGGAGATTTTAACATTCACCCTTGTAAACATAACCTAGAGAATGTATGTGGTCTGGTGGACCTCATGGGCAACCTGATATATCACTTTTCCCATTGTACTTATGGTAATAGCCTCCATCGGACACTCTCGGCCAGGAATATGGTGATTGTGATTAAGCCTTCTACCCTCTTGAGATCCCTATTAAAATCTTTCCGACGATTTGACCATGAAACAACTATAGATTTTATCTTGGTGTCAAACTACCTTAACAAGAGCTGTATTCACGTTAATGCCCAATGCACGACTTTTAGCAATCATGCCATTTTAACCTGCGACATCCGGTCTGCCCCCAGAGAAGTCCCCAGTCAACAGGAAATAGATCCACCATTAATAGCAAGGAGAAATGGTTATCAATTAAAGTGGGCCCAAATTAACAGACCCAAATTTCTTTTTGAAACGGTCAGTAACTCTCTTGACAGTATCGAAACCTGCTTGGATTTAAATACCACTCCCCGTGTAATGTTACTAGGTTTTACTAAACTACTAGAACATATAAAAAGCATGCTAGCACGGTACAAGTTTGATAAATCCAAAAGGTCTAAGGGCTGGTTTGACACGCCCTGTTCAAAATCTAGAAAGGCCTTGGTAATAGCACTGAGGACACAATCTAGAGATACAACATTAATTGCCCCTTTGCGTAGGGAGTATAAACTGGCAAGAAGGTCTAGGGAGAGGGTAATGAGAGAGGAGATCTGGGCTAGATTAGAGGAGGTCTCGGAATTGGGAAATAGCAGAGTTTTAGGACACGATTAATGCACCCTACTTTAAGACCCAATGAGACCCTACCTTAGACTCCTATGTAGGTGAAGATGATTGGGTGGCACACTACTCAAGTATTTTTTCCCTCACTACTCCCCCGCCCAGTCCCACTAACCCAATAGGCACTAACCCTCAGGAAAAGTGAGTGTTTTTTCTCTTAGAGGTGAAGTGTGGATTAGAGGCCTGCAGTACTAGGAAAGCGCCATGCCCGGATGGGATCCCAATAGACTTTTTTCAGGAGGATCAAGATCTCTGGGTCCCCCTGTTGACAAATGTCTTTAACAAGATAGCACTAATAGGCTCTCCACCTTCATGGAAGACTAGTGTAATAGTCCCAATTTATAAAAAGGGAGATAAGGAAAACCCCCAAAATGATAGACCTATCTCCCTTGTAGACACAACAGCTAAATTGATGGGTCGTCTCCTCTTGTCTAGGCTTGATTCCTGGGCACGGGATAGGAACTTCTTAATGCAGACCCAGTATGGATTCCAACAGGGGAAGGGCACCGTTGATCAGTGCCTGAATCTCTCCCTTATTATGGATAAATATACCAGCACTAAGAGTGGGAAACTTTACCTCGCTTTTATGGATTTATCTGCAGCGTTTGACTGCGTGTCCCACCCAAAGCTCAGGAATATTATGGTAGAGATGGGAATTGACCAGCCCCTAATCGATTTCATCCGTCAACCGTATTCTGACGCCTCTGCATCAGTTCGGTATGGGAAGAATGTGGAGCGCACCCACCCCTTTAGGATCTTAAAAGGGGTAATGCAAGGCTGCGTCCTCGCACCATTTCTTTTCTCAATCTATACAAATGGTGTGGAAGAGGCGCTGGCGGATGCAACCCTGGATGTCCCCAAATTTGACTCCCAACGGCTTCCTATTTTGGCATATGCCGATGATGCCGTACTGCTTTCCAGAAAGGGCTTGGGTCTCTAACGTCTCATAACAGCATATGAGGCTTTTATGAATTCTCTGGACCTAAAAGTCAATCAGGCAAAGTCTTTCATAATATTTGAAGGGGAAGGGAAAAAATATAAAATGCCATACTTCCATATGGACACTATTAGATTTGGGGGTCTCTAGTTGGCAGAGGTAGGTACCTTTGTCCAAGTAGGGGCCCTTGCGTCTAGTCAGGGTAAGGAGATACACTCCTAAAATAACCCCTGCTCACCCCCTTGGTAGCTTGGCACGAGCAGACAGGCTTATCTCAGAGGCAGTGTGTAAAGCATTTGTGAACACATAAAGTAACCAAGTGACAACATTACAGATGGACACCACACAAGTTTTATATAAAAAATAAGTATTCTTTATATAGACTTATCACAAGACCACAAACGACAAAAATCCACAATACTGTACTTAGAATGGTAGAATTAGCTTAGTACTCTTAAGATGGTAAATGCGACACTCAGAGTTCAATGTACCTTAAGATGCGTAACGCAAGACAACAAAAGTGTTGCAAGGACGGTGATGCGTTGAAGATCTGGTGCAAAGAAACAAAGATGGCGCTTTCTTCTTGATGCGACACGCTTCCCGGTGATGCAGCGGCGTCTGCTGCGGCGTCGATCCTCTTCTCCGGCGATGCGAGATGTTTCCACACGATGCGAGCCGCGACAGGCCCTGCGACACGCTTCCCAGTGATGCGGCGGCGTCTGCTGCGTCATCGATCCTCTCCCCTGGCGATGCGAGTTGCTTCCACAACGATGCGAGCCGCGACAGGCCCTGCGACACTCTTCCTGGTGATGCGGCAGCGTCTGCTGCGACATCGATCCTCTTCTACGACGATGAGCCGCGACAGGCCCTGCGACACGCTTCCCGGATATGTGGCGGCATCTGATGCAATGTCGATCCTCTTCTCCGGCGATGAGCCGCGACAGGCCCTGCGACACGCTTCCCAGTGATGCGGTGGCATCTGCTGCGACGTCGATCCTCTCCCCATGCGATGCGAGATGCTTCAGTGGACCTGCGATGACTCAACGATTCTTCTGTGACATGCTTCCTGGTGATGCGGCGGCGTCTGCTGCAAGGTCGATCTTTTCCAGCGATGTGAGGCGCTTCGTGTTGTGAAGTGGCAGCGGCAGTTCGGCAACATGCTTCTTGCTCATGAGTCACGCTTCCAGCTCCTTGCGACACGCAGTCCCTCAGAAAGCCTCGCAAAACAGCATGCACTTCCAAAGAACTCATGGTGAGCTGGTGGGTGAAGTCTGTTGTCCCTGAGACTTCAGCAGGAGGCAAGCTCTTTTCTCAAGCCCTTGGAGATCCTTCACAAGTTGAATAACGTACACAAAGTTCCTTTTTTCCTGTCTTTGGCAGTCAGGCAACCACTGCAGGCCAATCCCTCAAGCCTAGGGATAGTCTCTCCTCAGTCTCTCTGGTTCCGCTCCTCAGCAAAGGTTTCTTCTTGTTTCCCAAAGTGATCTAAATTTCTTGGGTTTGGGTCCCAATATTTATACCCAGTTTCTCTTTGTTCTCTGATGGCAGAGAGGCCTTTGCCTAGTCCAAACCAGTTCTGGTCAGTCTTGGAGCACTCGGTTTATATGACTCCTTCTTTCCTTTCACAGTGCAGGGCAAAGACATCAGACGCACCACAGGAGGTGGAGCCAGCATTGTGGAGGGAAGGCACAGCCCTATTCAGGTCCCAGGTGCCACTCCTCCCACCCATCTAGATGCAGATCTCTCTATTCAGCCCTGTGCTGACTCACCCTGTCTCCTGGAATCCCCCAGCCCCTGTCACTCAAACTCCAGACAAGGAATACACAACCTAGCAGAGGCAGGTTTGGATGGTTAGACAAGAAAATACCTACTTTCTAAAAGTGGTATTATCAAACACAGAATGTTAAAACCAACTTCACTAAAAGATGTATTTTATCATTCTGAGTTCAGGCATACTAAACTCGAATTTCTACCATGTTCCCTGAGTCAGTTAGGATTATAAAATGTAATAATCAAACTGCCCATTCTTGCCTATGGGGAACAGGTAGCCTTGCAATAGTGAAAATGATAAATGGCTGTAAATCACTATTAGGACATGCCACACACACCAGGACATGTCCTACCTTATATTTACAATGCACCCTGCCCTTGGGCCTACCATAGGGGTGTCTGATATGAAGAAAAGGGAAGTTTTAGGGACTGGCAAGTGGGTGCACTTGGTCAGTCAGCATGGCAGTCAGAGACTGCACACAGGCTCTGCAATGGCAGACCTTAGGCACACTTTTACAGGCTGCTTCTGTGGGTGGCACAACCAGTGCTGCAAGCTCACTAGCAGCATTTGGATTACCAGCCCTGGGCACTCCTGGTGCACTGTACTAGGGTCTGACAGGTAAACCAAACCAGCCAATCATTGAATTACTAATCCATACATCCATTTTTAATAGGGAGAGCATATGCACTTTAGCACTGATCAGCAGTGGTAAAGTCCCCAGAGTCATAAAATAGACAACAACAGGTCAGAAAAAGGTAGGAGTAAGGCAAAATGTTCAGGGATGACCCTGCCAAAAGGGCCAAGTCCAACAGACACACTAAAAATCGAGGTGGTGAACTCCTTCCCATATCTAGGAGTTCTTTTCGATAAAAATCAATCTTGGACACAGCTGGTGGAAGGAAGGGCTATGGCTATGGATAGGAGTTTAGCAGCACTAAAATCTTTCTCTAGGAGGCTGGGCGCTAGACCTCTTGGCCCTATAAAAAAAGATCTATCATGCCAAGACAGTATCAGCCATGACCTATGGGGCAGGTATGGGGTTTGACGCCCATTGAACCACTCCAAGTAATTGAAAATAAATTTCTCAAATCGCTAACCTCTCTTCCACAATCCTATTCAAATTATGTCTCCCATACAGAACTATGCATTACCGACTCAATTCACCTGGCTCCACTCATGCTGTGGTTATCGATCTGGCATAGGGACACTGTCCCCCTTAAACAAAGGATCATTAGAGATATACTAAAAATGGAGAACCACAGCAAGACCATATGGTTAAATTATGTCGAGCGGGAACTTAGTGCCCTTGGCTTGGTAAACCTTTTAAGGATCCAAAGACATGTAAAATGTTTTCTAGGCAGAGGTTGGCCGAGATATTTTAAGTTGAGGGCCCAATATGACCGCAGAGAGAGGAATCATGGTGTGCAGAGGGTCTGGATGTACCAACTAACACCCCTATTGGTCGAAGGAGAGTTCTCTTATTTAGCAGAGATCCCACTCTCACATCACAAGTTTATTTTGCTGAGATTCCGCCTGAACCTGAGCCCGTTGATGCTGGGGTATCCGGGCAAGAGATTCAAGTACTCCGACTTGTCCTTGTGCCCATGTGATCTTAATTCACCCTAACACGATTTGCATCTGACATTTTTCTGCAGTTTGTATGCTCAGGAAAGAAAGAAATTCAACATACCGATTTTAAAGAGGCACAACTTTCGCTATGTCGGGTCGCATTATATTTTTTTAAATCACTGCACAACCTGTCTGTCTGTTTTGCAGTAGCATCTTTTTTATGGGCACGCATGCGGAAAAGGAAACACGCGTCCATTAATGAATTTTGAGGATCTTTTACTGCTCACTGTTTTTAAAACTTTGAGTAACTTCTATTTTAGTGTATATTCTATGATTCTAAGTGCGTATTTATTTGGGCATGCTTCATGAATTTGACTAGGCCAGGTTCTTTTATAATATAAATTGTGATTGGATGTGATTTTATATATCTGTTTTATGTACTTCTTATGATTTGAACCAAGAAAGATCGAATAAAGTTTCAATGATGAGGATGATGATGATGATGACTTCAATACGAGCTACACTTATTCATCATTCTGGATCATTTACATGCGGACTCCTTTTGAATCATGGTCCTACCAAGTCGCTGTGGTTTACTGTATCTGTTATTGTGTTTGCATTGCTCCCTATGCTAGGCTTTTATGTATGTATGACCTGACTGCTAAATGCACACCACTCTGATACCTGGATGAATCATGTTTGTGCTTTATAAAACTCAATAAATAAATAAATAAATAAAAAAATAAATAAATACAGCTGGCCCATACTATGCCCACACCAAGTCTGGGAACCTAATAATAGTATTGGAACTGTTTTTGTCTTGTACTTTGCAAATACTGGCAACAAGGACTAGCCATTAAAGTTGTGCTACCCTATTGCAAAGATTTTTACTCTTGAATTGAGATAACTCAATTTTTAGATTCTATCGAAGGGAAAGTACACCTAAATGGGTGTAATCTTTGACACACTCAATCTGATCGCCCTCCATAAACCAATGGAAATTTTTACTTATTTGTAATCAAGCTGTTCTCCTTTGCTAGCATTAATCTCTGCAAACTAGCAACAGCTATCACACAAAATGGTATTGCCCGTTTAATGTAATACATTGACCATATTAGAAACCAATTTAGGTGGAAAATGTGATATTTTCTTTAGGGGTGATCCAACGTCTACAATATAAAGATTAATTATGAGAGGCTAATTATATGAATTGTATGGGTGTGTTTACCTGCACTCCTCATATAATTTGGACCCATGTGCCAGAGGGTAACTTGTGAAGCAGAGCCACCATGCCTCTATTCATTATCCAACATTGAGAGTATTTTAATACACAGGAAAACAGCATATATGGGTCCAGTCTATAAAAATGTAAACGTAACTGAATATGAAAGTCTTAGGTGCCAACTTCACCTATGTTGCTCCACACCCCAACCAATAATTAGATTGGAGCTCCGCAGAATAGCTGCTAATATTAGAGCGATGAAGCTTGCTTTAAAGTACTGGCTATGTACTAAGTAAGTGAGAAAAGACTCTGCACCAAGTTTAATATGGTAAGAGGTCTCAACCTTTTGTATTTCTGATAAAAGTGGTATAGTAGAATATATAAAAGATCTTGAAAGACAATTTAAAGTTGAACTTTTAACTCCTAGAGCAATAAACCAAACAAAAACCTAATCTATAGGGACCTGAAGCATGATTTGTGTTTTGATGGGCTGCCTGTAGCTCTGCTAAATGGGCAGAGTAGGTTACTCTGTCCCCAGGGCAGAGGGGACACACGCCAAAATGAAACACTTTTCTTTTTTTATTTTCAAAAAGAAAATCCCTAAATTGGATTTTTGTTTTGAAAATAAAAAAAGTAACACTACCCTTGCCATAGGAGTCATTTCCTATGGCTGGAGGCCCATTATTTTACTGTCTCTCACCACCAGGGTTTGCCTGGACAGTAAAAATATGGCTATGTGTCAATACATCCTAATTGGGTGGGCAATTACAGAGCCATTTTCTGACAGCCCTTTCTCAGTTGGGCCAAACTTAAGGTCCGCCCGCCGTTAAATCTGGCAGATGGACCACTATATTTGTGGGGAGGGAACTCCATCACCGTTACAACTGAGTACCCTCACTGCCAAAATAAAAATCAGGCCAACTGTCTGAACATCTGTTAGCTTGAGTGTTTAGATCTAGAGAGAATATAACTAGAAGACTAAGGGGTATATTCTCAAGAACGTGTGATAACCATTGCAAAAGCAACTTAACGCACCCTACAACATTGCAGTCCATCGCGGGAATTTTCCGCCGTGTTAACCAGGTATTCACAACACGGCGGTACCATGCGATAGTCATCAGATAACGCATCAACTGACCGCGATAAAATCAACGCCACGCTGCAAAAATGCGAGACGCGAATGCAAAAAAAGCTGCGATGAGGCCAATCGCGATACAAAATTCAGCGAAAACCGTCTACAGGCCTGCAATTCACATGTGTCAGGCGGGAACAATCACCATAAAAGTAGAAAATAATCTGACAAACAAATGCCAAACAGCAGCCAAGCACAATGGATGTTGCCGGAGCAAGTACGGAGGAGAACCAGAACCTCACAAGCCCCCCGGAAGACCTGCCTGGGACCTCGGGTCAGGGAAGGGCAAGGACAAGAAGAGTAGGAAGAAGCGCTTCAGTCCGCAGGAAAACAGGATCCTGATAACGGAGGTGGTCGAACAACACCATCAACTACTGTAAGTCACCTCCACTGTGTAATTGGAAACAAAAAATGGACTATGGCCGTCCATCGTGGACAAGGTGAATGCAGTCGGAGTGCTGAAGAGGACAATGGAAGAGGTCAAGAGGCGGTGGAATGACGTCAAGCGCAAAACCAAGCTGAAACTCGCCAACAACCGGAAGGCAGCAGTGCAGACTGGAGGTGGGAGTCCTACGCTACAGGAGGAGCTGGGCAACATGGAGGAAATGGTGTCCATAGCCATCAGTGGGGAGATGGTGGCTGGAGTCGGGGGACCTGATACTGCTCAACAGGACCGGACACAGCAGCACCAGGGTGAGTGATGACCAGGGCCTGGGGGGACGGGGGGAGATGGGCACAATGGAACACATGCACAAGTAAGCACAGCACATCTGCGGACAAATCATGCCCCAGGCCCCAACTCCCACCAAGAGAACAATGTACCCAAGTATGCTACATGTCAGCACTGTACAAGCACAGAAGTCAAAGGCACACCACATGAAAGGGATAAGGGGCAGCAAAACAGAGCAGCAGGGGCCACCCGCCCAATGCAGCACACACACATAACATGCAGAGCACATCAACACTGACAACAAAGTGGCACAAACCCCAACACGTCCACACCAGAACCCAGGACACAGCTGGTGCCGACTGGGTGTAGATACTGGCCAATCACAAGTGGCATTGCAGGGAAATCTTAGTTGATATTGTACAAGTACAAACACACATCCGTGATGTTGTCGAAATGTCCACTGTCCCGCAGCAAATGGGCAGTCCCTCCGAAACAGACACGATGTACACAGTCATGCAGTCTGTATGTAAACACGTACAATGCAACAACACACATGTGAATACATTGTTAAACTGCATCTTCCCTTCACATTGCAGAGGGACAATCAACACCTCCTGCAGAGCAGCCCGAACCTCTCTTCTCTGATGACGAAGAGGACCACCACAGCTTCGACTCCGACGCCCTCCAAGAGTTCATTAACAGTTTCCGCAGCCCACCTCCAGCCCAGCTGCAACGGGGACACCCAACCCCCTGCACAGACCACACAGCAGGCAGCAGCCACCACCACGGCTGCCTCCCAGGACCCCCACGAAGAACACATGGCCTTCCAACGCCGTGTGTTGGGATGCCGGGAGCAGCTGGCTGAACAGGTGCCGGTGAGATTCGACCGCATGGCAGACAAACTAGATGCAATACATGGGTGTCTAAGTCCCATCAGGGACCACTCACAGTCCCTAACGGATACTGACAGTCCGTTCCATGCCCCCCAACGAACCATGGCTGACATCGCCAGAGTCCTGACTGTGCGACAAGAATGACTGTCTAGTCAGGGTGGCTCCAGCGAGCTCGCCCGGAAGTTGGGACTCATGCAGAGACTCATTGAGACCATGAAGCGGGCCAATGCGGAAAGAGCGGCTGCCACGGCTGCACACCAGTGAGAGGTAGCTGGGTTCCACAATTACCTCAAAACCATCCTCATGGCATTGCTGCCACAAGGCCTGGCGCTGATGCATGCTGCTGCTACCACTACATCCACTTCTCCGCCCCCTGAAGTGTCAGTGCCACACAGTGCGGCAGACATCCCACCTCCGGCCCCTGAGGTGTCACTGCCACACAGTACTGGAGAAAGGCCAGCACCACCCACATGTGAGGCACATGAAACAGCAGAGGACGAAGATGCGGATGAAACCGCCTTACTGTTACAGAGAAAACTGTAGCATTCATCTCCACCATATGGCCGGTTTCAGCTGGGTTCTGCCCTCTGCATCATCACCTTCAATCGTACCCCGATACACTCTGCGACACTCACCTTAGACCTCGCAATAGACTGCCATATTCTGTTTGATCACCAATGACACAGCTAACAGACTGCGGACTGAACTCTTCCACTTCCTTTGGACTTTTCATTCCTTGAATGACTCTGGCTGGCCCTCCACAGGCCAACATTTGAAAGTGGGGTTTGCATGGCCCTGTACTGCTCCAGATGCAACACTCCACTGAATATGCATTAAACATTCCGAATCACACAGATGTGTCATCTCTATGGTCTTTCAAGTGTGATAGTATGGATGAATGTAGGGTCAGTGAATTCCTCTCACGTCCATGTGGGTCATGTCATTGGACTTGGGTCGCAGGGTGACACATTGCTGATTGTCGTCCGGGTGGCACTGATGCAACAACAGCGACACATGCATTTGTTACTTCCTTGTCCAGCCCCGTATGGAACCATGCCCAGTACCCCGGGGTCATTGTTCAAACTCTTACGCTGGACTGGCATACGCCAGGCCAGCCCACTATGCGTACGCTCCAGGGGGGACAACAACACAACATGTGCCAGGACTCCCCTGTAGTGATCTGCTGCTCACAGGTCTAGTTGTCAGCATGCCACAGCCACTCCCTCACAGCTGGTTTACACCCACACCACACCCATCCAGCACACTCATCACAGGACATGTGACCCTGCCAATAAATAGTGCCGAGCGCATGTGCACGACGCCATTTCCAACCTCTCTTGAGATGTATCCGTGTGGTGTGCCTGTGGGCATGGGGGCCCAGGGGCCTGCAACATCACATTCCGCAGGCCCGGAGGTGACATGAAAGCCTCTGCACCACAATACCCAATCATAGAGGGTCCATGACTAGCGGAGCACAGACTTGGTGGCCCCGGATACACTGCAGCCGGCACAGGCCCATCACGATGGGACGGTGGCTTTCGGTGCACTGAGGTAGGGGCACCTTAAGTGCTGAGTGGGTGTGCAGCCTGCGATGATGCCCCGTCCCGGCGATCCGGACGGCTCAGGTTTTGTGTGCCCTGCTGGATCGCAGTGTAGGCCTGAGCCAGCGGGCAGCGCGGGTCCTACCGCCACGTGGCGTCACCTTCTGGATCACAGAGTTAGTGGCACCCATGAGGCTGAGCGGGTGTGCAGCCTGTGATGATGCCGGGTGCACTGGTATGTTCTCTGCCATGGAGTAATCAAGACCCAGCACCAAATATAAGACCTGGTGGCCTGCGGAGCGGGGCTGCATGATGTGGAGGGTGCCATGCCTGCGGGCCCCGGGCTTGTGGCTTACAGCGGCATGTGGTGGGCCCTCTTTTCTACACGCCGGTGGCAGAAGGTGAGCAGTGAGGCCTGCGTGCGCAGGGGGGCATGCACCGCTGGGCGGCGGGAGGGGCTGGGGTGCATCTGCCTGGGTGCGCAGGGGCAGGCATGCACCGCTGGGCGGCGGGAGGGGCTGGGGTGCAGCTGCCTGGGTGCGCAGGGGCGGACAGGCGATGATGTCACGTGCAATTGTATGTACTTTGCCATTCAGGTATCTGGACTCTGTTTCAGATGACTGGTCTGTCTCAGATGTGGGACCTGGTGAACTGCACTACATACTGGCATGTGGTTGGAGACACACCGGTGGCAGCAGGTGAGAAGTGTGGCCTGGGTGCACAGTGTCGGCACTCTCTCTCCCTGTCCCTCTCTTCTTTTCTCTATCTCTCTCTCCCCCTCTCTGTCCGTCTGTCTCTCTCTCCCCCTCTCTGTCCGTCTGTCTCTCTCTCCCCCTCTCTGTCCGTCTATTTCTCTCTCTCCCTCTCTGTCAATCTATCTCTCTCTTTCTTTCTTTCTCTCCCTCTATTTCTGTCTATCCCTCTCTCTGTCTGTCTGTCTCTCTATCCCCCTCTCTGTCCGTCTATCTCTCTCTCCCCCTCTGTCCATCTATCTCTCTCTTTCTTTCTTTCTTTCTCTCTCTCTCCTTCGCTCTCTCTCTGTCCCTTGATGTGTGCAGGACACACCTTATCATCATGATTTTTGTCTTGCAGGCTGTGACCTACGGATCGTCCCGAGGGGAGCCGCCATGTGTCTTCATTTCTGTTCTGTGTTTATTTTAATAAATTATTATTTGTTGCTTCGAAGGTGAATGTGTGATGCTCATTTTTGTGACGACACATGCATGCCACCAGATGTGATTGAGCGACATCATGTGGGTTATTTGGTACATGATTCTGTGTAGTTGATGTGGCATGTCTTTGGCCTGGAGGTGTGCCGGAGAGGGGGGGTCCTGGGGGTGGTGGCAGTGGGTGTTGTGGCCCTCTTGGGTGTCCGGCATGCATGTTTAGTGGCTCCCTGGCATCTGTTGTTCTTAAGGTGTGCCACTGGGCTGGGCTCTCTTTTCTGGTGCAGGTTGTGATCCAACTTTGCACCAGGTCAGAGCAGGTGTTAGTTTCCTGGTGCTAACGCGCCTTTTTGCCTGTTTTGTGATCTTATCGCAGATCAGGCTGGTTGTTGAGAATGTTGGGGTGTCGTGTTGTCGCGGCTTTTTGTAAGGGAACGCCTACTCTGCATCTCATTAGCGATAGTTGCCGGGGTCATCTGTGGCGATGTTTTTTACAGCTGCTATCACCGGAAAACTGGTGATATGGGCTGTTAGCACCAGCTTGTGAATGGGGCGGTGAATTTATCACACTTTGGCTGTGTAAAAGTGCCGTTAACTCAGCGATAGCTCCTTGATAATATGGCCCTAAATTTGTTAGCATCTTTAGCAGATATAAACATCACAATTCTTCCACAAAGAAATGTAATTTATGTTATGACTCTATTATGTTGCCTCTTTCACCAACATGCACAGGAGCCTTGTGATTTCCAGTTGATTTACAGGATGATAAGGTGGGGAGTGAATGAACAACAACCATCCCCAGAGCTGTTCCATCTACAGCTGCCAACACAGGAACCTTGGGTACAGGACAGCAAATGTGACACCCCCAAATTTCCATAACTAGCATGAAGACTCACAGGATACAGGGCGGTTTAGAGAACTTGCTACTGTGAAGAGTCACAATACATCCCTCATCAATGACATCAACCAGAAAAGAGATAAACAGCAACCATAAATGCAGAAAGGCAAAAGATCAATAGGTAAGGCCAGTAAGGGGAGGAATGACAAATACAAACAAGTATGGGAAAGGGGTAGGTAAAGAGGAACAAAAACTCTTTCATCAATTAGAATAGGAGCCCAGAAACTGGAACAATTCAATTACATTTTTGTAACACTTTTTATTTGACGTTGTTAGTTTATTACATTTATTCATGAATGTCAATAAAACATACACAACAACACTGCAATCATACTCCCCTGATGGTCAAATACATTCAAGGTTCATGCTAACCGTACAAATGCTGCATATTAATGTCTGCAGAATAAATATGCCAATTTCTCCAAACTTTATGATGTTTCTCCAAGCATCTCCTAATTTATAAGTAAACTGCTCTGCCTTTGCACAATAGTCCATCCCACAGATCCACCCCGCCACCGAGGGAGCTAATGCCGACACTCAATACATTTTTATAATCCTGCTACCACAGGGTTTCTTCAAAGGTTTATGGTGGAGTTCATGGTTCTTCACTGTGGGTTTGAGGCATTGTTCATGATCCATCAATGTGAAGGTAGTGATGTTCAGTCAGCGAAGATTTAATCACATTAAATGTCTAGGGATCTTGCCACCTTGGACATGCTTAAAAAATTCTCTGTATAAAGAATCACCATGTTCAGTCTTACTTCTCGGATTATGAAGGCCCCTATGAATTTGAACCTTCACTTTTTGACTATACTAGGCATTCTCACCAGCTCGGTGTCACCCACCTTCCATGATATACATTTGGCACAATTCTTGTCTTCAAAGTAAATATTGTAAGTCCTTTGGTAATCCCTCCACCTGGAGGAGGCAACACCTTCTCTCCTATGCTCATACAACCTACAACTGCTTCCCAACCAAACTGGATTATGTTTGGTGTTGGCAAGCCTTCAACATGCAGAAAAAATGAACTTCTTGGTCACACAATAGGGCTACTGCAATGTGCTCACCATGTTTCCCAAAGCACATTTTAGAGAGGGCTCTTGAGTTCACAATCCTCTGACTAAATGACTTGACCACTCTGTTCATAAGTTCTGCCAACTCACTGGCATGGGGTGAATAGAGAACTGTACTCTGAGGATTTATTGACAGACCATCCAGGAATTTACGCATCTTTAGAGACACAAACTGGATCTGGCTACAGCTGGGTACAGTTGTACACAAACAAGGGGGGCGTGGGGGGGGCCTTTCTCCACTCAAGCAAGAGTGGGAGGTCCAGCATACAAGGGTGCCCACTATCTTGAAAAAACCCACTCACCAGATTCATTGAAATGGGTAGTCCTGGAAGCAACCTCAAACAT
Organism: Triturus cristatus; assembly: GCF_964204655.1. Classification (NCBI taxonomy): domain Eukaryota; kingdom Metazoa; phylum Chordata; class Amphibia; order Caudata; family Salamandridae; genus Triturus; species Triturus cristatus. The sequence goes on along the minus strand of NC_140592.1, from coordinate 501,385,370 downwards.
ATCCAAGACTAATCTTTTTACAAAAGAGTAGAGATGGATACATCGATTATCCACACATGACAAGGGGCTCAATGAAGATATACCATGGAGCGCTATTACAATCTAACAACTACCTCATCTACATGTTGACTAGGCTTGCTTGATCCAGTATACTCACTTAATCATCGACACAACTATGCCTTTTCCAATATTTTTAAAGCTTATTACCAACATAACTACTGGTGAGAGCCATATGTGTATGTGGACCCTACCATATTAATAGTAACTACTCGACCATTTAACAATGGCCGTCTCTCCAGTCCTAAGGTGCAATTCCAATTCGAGTTACCACACAACTAGGTGGAATAACAATACAGATATCAGATACCGTCATTTAACTATATAAACCCACTAAACTGATAACTACTTGCACAAACACATGAGCGCGATCACTCTTTATATGTAGTAAACACATATGAATCATTTTTGGGAGCATTACTATAGACCGTTCCAAGATGACCACCGTACTTGTTTCCACACTAAGACTTGGCAAGCCACACCCCTAATCACGTGACACGTTGAGGGGATAAAACTACTGCGGCCATTGATCTCGCCACCTCCCGGACCCGGTGGACAGGGCAGGTTGTGGACAAAGCATAATGTGCTGAAACCGTGAGTAATATATAGCCGTCTTCAAGCTCAGACAACACTGTGATCAAGCAGCTTCATTATCGCGCCATTAAAATTCTGCCATATCATAACATTAATGCCAGGCAGACTCGATACTATAGTGGATTTGAGTAGGCATAATCATACACTTCCACTGGGACACCATACATCACTGTTAGACTGGCCTGATTCATTAATTGGCTCAGTCTCGTTCTGCCACGAAGTAACCGCGCTAACGTTATTGCTCAAGCAGTGCAGCCTTGTGTAAACATTCAAACGCCCCGAAGTGAACAAGGGACTTCGCATAAGTATAGGGCAGATAACGCATCCACCGCGCATCAGCGAGCATACACAACCAGGCACTCTAGATTGAGCATGTATAACCGCCAACGCTGTACCTAGAGCAGGCGACTTTAAACATTAAATACGCCGCACCAGCACGAACACAGCAGAAACTTCCTGTTTGAACCATTTAGTATGGTTCGTAATAGTTCCCATGATGGGGTAGGAATGAAGTAGTGGGAGAGAATGTCTCAACCACATAGTCATGAATCTTGCAATCACTGAGTTTGAATTCTGTACTGTGCCAACCTAATACCAAATTTCTGTCGCTGCATGTTTATAAGGGCTGGCACGGGAGGAACGCAGATTTTAATGAACGTACCCATTAGCACTACGGTAATGGCGCCAACAACACAAACCACTATTACCAGATTGAAACCTGAGATTTCTAGATAACTAATATGAGTGTGGGGCACCTAGTATACACTTCTAGGACAGCTATAACTAGGGCATATATTTGGGAGACCATTGACCGCCGATTGTAACCATGGCAGCAGTTACTACCACAGCCATGGGTATGCTCTTAGCAACAAACTCAATCGTGATGGAGATATTAGGATCTGCTATATAGATGAATATGTTTACAGAATGTTTATATTGTCTCCCATTCAGTCCAACATACATAGGAGCAAAGCCTTATGCGTGATTCACCGGGTACTGTTGAAGCCTGGGTACTATACTAATTGGGTGAGTCCAGTCCAATGTATTTCTGCTACATCAGTGTTTTTCCACAGGGGCATTAAGTCACAATAGTTCACTGCAGAGACTCACCACGTGGTTTTAATTTGTTGTTTTTAGATGTCCTCAAAACGCGACAGCGTTCACTTCACATGTGTTAAAAAACAGGAGTCAGAGTCACTGTTAAGACCGTGTCAATGTTTGTTATGTACAACCTCAGCCTGAATGATACCATTTTTGTCTCCCCAAACTGGTAGATCCAGGTTATAACAGGTACATTAAGTAATAGACACTTTTACGTGAGTATCATTGTATACCACTAGCACTAGTTGTAGATAGTTCAATTGTTCCGGTCCTGAAGAATCGCTAGTATAATTAACTAAAAGCGAGAAACATGTTGACCCACACTTTCTAACAAGGACGCCACTACGCGAGATATTACACTCAGGCGAGTGCCTTGTTTTTTGCTTTTATTTAGGGTAGGAGACCCCCAGAATAAAGTCTTTTCCTCAAGGTACTCCCAACCCTATTTTAAATCACCTCACTACATCTACACAGTTCTGGCCCCATACCCGCACTTCACCATACGGCTGTTGGATAGAAGATCTCCGATAAAGTGCCCCTACTATAGGGAGCCTGTTGGTATTGCGCCGCCAACCCAACGACGAGCAGCCCAAATGATGAAGCATGACACCGGAAAGGGTATGTGAGGGCATTAAAATCCAACATATGGATTCCCAACACAGACCCTTCTAGGGCACACGGTTGGTTCCAGTCTTTCCGGACTCTGAATATCCTGACTCTAGAGGAGCAGCATATTTCCACTTTTTTTAATAGAGCTAGGTACACCCTTACATGCAAAATCCTTTTTCAGAAATTTAATCATTGTCCTGGTGGTGATCTAGCTCACACATTTTGGTATCACCCATTTTGAGGTGTAGTCTACCAGCAACAACTCAAATCCTTCAATAGGCCAAAGGAACCTATGAATTCCACACCCAGCTTTGTCCAGGGATCAGTGGGAACTTCTACAGAGGAGACAAGTGCAAAGTGTGTGACCATGTTCTTGTTGTTTTTTGCCTAGAGCAGCGTTTCTTAATCTTTTGACTTCTGTGGACCCAGATGAATCACTTCTGGAAGCCAGGGACACCCACAAAAGCAATTTCTATGATTTTAACCTCAAAACACTACACAAAAACACATATATATCAAAAAACACATATATATCAAACAGATACCCAAATTAAGGAATGTATTTTTTTTATAGCAAACTTTATTGCATTTAGATTTAACACAAACTTACATCGGTAGCAAAACCACACATTAGTTTGGTACAGGTTTACACTAGTTTCAGAGTGATGCACATCAAAGGGAATAGATATACCGTTGTATGAGGATGAACGTTATCTCCCACGCACTCAAACACTCACGGTGAAGGAGATTGAACCATTTATCCCATATTCGGCCATACATCTCAGGACAGCCTCTGGCCACAAAAAGGGGCTCCTCCTGGGCTCCACACCAATCCACTCCCCGTCTCCAGTGCCTAACAGTGGGTGGCTTGGCCTGGGACCACAAGGCGGCAATGTCCCGCTTCGCCACCGCCACCGCCATTCCCAGCAGGCGTTTATCTGGTCTGAATCCATCCAGGCCCTCCAACACCCCGAGCAGCAGGCGCAGCGGATCATGCGGAACCACCCAACCCAGGGCGCCCGTGAGCTCCCTTTCAACTTCCCTCCAGAACGATTCAATAGCGGGGCACTACCAGACCACATGAAAGAAGTCCGCAGCGGTGTGCGAGCAGCGCGCGCAAGCGGAGGAGGACCGCAGATTAGCTTTATACAACCACACCGGCGTGAGGTAAGCCATATGTAGGAAGTAAAGTTCGGTAAGACGAAGTTTGGAGGAGGTTTTCAGGGTCTTGGGTGCCATAAGGGCATCCCTCCAGTCCGCCTCCTCCAGGGGACCCAGCCACTCCTCCCACCGGGTGCGCAGTCGAGCGAGAGACGGAGGACCATTATTAACTAGGGACTTATAAATTCGCGAAACCCCTCCTCTACCAAGGTCACCCATCAACACCTGGGCCTCCAAGGGACTGAACTCTGGAAGGGTAGTAGGACTGGGAATGTGCACCTGTATAGCGTGGCGAAGTTGGAGGTATTTGTAGAACTGTGAGGGAAGGAGTGAGTGACGCTGTTGCAGGTCTGCAAAAGATCTAATGTGATCCCCCACCCAGACGTCCCCCAGAAGCGAGATGCCCACAAGTTCCCAGTGCCAGAAGTCTCGAAGGGAGGAGACCTCGTTCAACCATGCTCCACTCCACAAGGGCGTATGCCTGGTGAGCCTCCGGTCCCACCGTAACGCAAAGCCGTGCGCCAGGCCAGGAGCACCGACTGAGTGATGGGAGGAAGATCCCGCGATATTGGTCGGCCATACAGATAATCCTGGATCCGTGGAAAGTCCAGGGCTCCAAGTTCAACTTGGTATGCTGGATCCGACCATCCACCGGTGAACCAATCGTGGATCACAATAAGGCGAGTGGCAAGGTAGCAGAGGTGCAGGTTAGTAACCCCCATGCCCCCGTCGTAGGGAGGGATACGACAATGTGCTAGGGACAGTCATGACCTCCCGTTACCCCACAGAAAATGAACAAGAATACCATCCATCTCCCGGAACCAGCTGCTCGGGAGGTAGGCGGTCGTGTTCTGTAGAATATACAGAAAACGGGGAAGGATCATCATTTTAAAAAGGGCACTACGGCCTAAGGGGTTGAGAGGGAGGGATTGCCATTTCTTAAGATCCGCCCTGGCCCTGGAGACCATGGGCGCAATGTTCAGGGCCCATTCAAGCTCCGGAAGGAGGACGATCCACACACCCAAATATTTAAAGGACTGTTTACGTAAGGGAATATTCGTTTGCCAGTCAAAGCATGACCGGGATGGGTGCAGAGGAACTAAGGTAGACTTCGCTGGGTTGAGTCGAAGGCCAGAGACCCGCTCGAACGCCGAAAGGACGCTCAGACAGCGCGGACCAGAATGTTCAGGGTCTGCTAGGTACAGAAGGACATAATCAGCGTATAAGGCTATTTTATCTGCGTGGCTCCGGTCCCAGGTCCAGCCGCAGATGAGAGAGTCCTGACGAATGATCGCCGCCAACGGTTCCATCGCCAAAGCAAATAGTAGTGGAGAAAGCGGACAACCCTGACGGGTGCCCCTTTGGATGGAAAAGGACTCGGAGAGTAAGGACCCGCGCCCTGGGTTGGGAATAAAGAACCCGGACAAGGCGTCGGAAGAAGGGGCCGAAACCCAGCCTCTCCAGCACCTCGCCAAGGTAACCCCAATCCACTGTGTCAAACGCCTTTTCGAAGTCTATAAAAAGTAGTGCCAGGTAGGGGGTAAGGCGATGACGGTGAGCGAGTGCAAGGTGGAGACGGAGTATACACTGCCGGGTCCCCCGGCTAGGCATAAATCCATACTGGTCTAAGCGAACCAGGTCCTGTAGGTGGGGCCGGAGCCGTTGAGCCACCACAGTGGCGAAGATTTTGATCTCAGTATTGATGAGCGAGATCGGGCGATAGTCGGCACAGTCAAGTGAGGGTGAATTTGTCTTGGGAAGAAGGACGATGGTGGCCTCGTCCGCTTCGGGCGGGAAGGATCCTTGTTCAGCGACATGTGTGAACAGTTCCAGAAGATGGGGTACCAGGGTATCACGATAAGTCGCGTAGTATTCTTGCAGATAACCGTCAGGCCCAGGCATCGTTCCGGAACGCAAAGTTGAGATGGCCCCGTGTATTTCTTCCGAAGTAATGGGGAGATCCAGAGTCTCAGAAACTGTTTGGGATAGACGAGGCAAGTGGGTATGAGTCTCAGCCAGAAGGGAAGTCAGGGAGGACTGGGGGGGTCGGGCCGCATATAAGGCCGCATAGTAATGTGCGAAGGTTTGGGCAATGGCCAGAGACGTGACCCGGCAGGTGCCGGTCTCAGACCGAATTTCAGGAATGGTACCAGCCGCTCTGGGGTATGACACCAAGTTGTGGAGCAATTTACCATTTTTATCGCCCCAACCGTATATACGGGCCACCAACGACTGCCAGAGCATCTTGGCAGAGTCCAGCGAGATTTGGGAGATCTCTTCTCAGAGGCGTGCGAGGCGCCAATCGGAGTCCCCCCTGCCATCAGCGGCCAGGGCACTCTCCAACCGAGCCGCCTGCGCCTCTAGCCTCATGAGCCGAGCCACCCGTTCCGTACGTTTCGCCTAGACCAGGCCTCTCGTGACCCCCCGCACCACCGCCTTTCCAGCCTCCCATAGGGTTCCCAGGTAAGAGCCCGACCCCATATTGGTAGAGAAGTAGAGTTGCAGTTCCCGCCCGAGGGAGGATACAAAGTCGGCGTCTTCCAAGAACCAGGCGTTCATGCGCCAAACCGTGCGGGTGCTATAGCTGGAGAACCCGACGTGGAGGGAAATGGGGGAATGATCCGAGATCCCCCATGGCAATATAGTGCCCCGGACAGCAGCTGACAGTCCATAGCCGGCAGGAGGAAGAGGTCAATACGAGAGTGCGTGTGATGGGCCACCGAAGTGTGGGTGTATTGTGCCTTGCGAGGGTGCCACACCCTCCAGGCGTCACAGAGACCCATGGCAGAGGACCACTCAGACAGGCGCCGTGCTGAGGCTATGCGGGGAGCCGATGGAGTACCTGTTGTGTCACACAAGGGTTGCAGGATGGCATTAAAGTCCCCCCCACCACCGTCAGACCCGGAGGGAAGGAGGAGAGGGCAGAGGTGAGGCTACAAAGAGTGGAGACTAACGTGGTGGGGGAATATACACGCAGAAGAGACTAAGGGGTTGCCCTTCAATCACGCCGGTCAGTGCTACGAATCGACCTTGCGGGTGCAGCTCAGCGTGAACAAGAGTGAAGGGGAGACCGTGCCGCATCAGGATAGCAACCCCCCGAGAGCCCCGTGCAAAACCAGAGTGCCAGACCCTGTCAAAGCCATACCTGGTGAGGAAGTTACATTGGGAGCCTAGAAGGTGTGTCTCCTGCAAGAACAGGATATCGGGCGCATGGCGGTGGGCGCTACGCAGGACAGCAGTACGCTTGATATGGTCTAGCAGGCCATTGACGTTCCAGGAGAGGATATGGAGGGCCCTAGTAAAAGCATCGGGACGGGCAGTGGGGGAGCGGGGGAGAGCCATCGCATGGGAGCCCAGACCCCTGAAAAGGGTGATAAGCCAAGGTCTGAGATGTGCAGTGAGAGGAGTGTGAGCCAACAAATTCATGTCATCACCTGAAGTAGCCAGGTGCATGGAGCTACCGTGGAGAACCAGAAACAGCGGCCCGTAGGTGGCCAAAAACAACAAACTAGCAGGAGACAACGGTCTTCCTCCCCTCCCCAACACCCCCACCCTATACTTCTGAAAAGGAAGCATCTGTCGCCCTGGAAAGAAAGCAAGGTCAACTAACAACCCCCAAGGAGGCTGAATGCTAAGCTAAAACGATTAGCAAGACAGGAACTAGGCGGAAGGGGACCCCCCTCCATTCAGCTGGATAAAGATACAATAACTGCTACCATAACAATCCAGTTCAGTTAATGCATGATGCGAAAGCAAGTCCGGAGACGAACCCCGGGCGTACGCCACCCAGAGCAACCAGCACGGGACGGAGCCTCCTCATCACAAGGCGCCGCGATCAAGGTCCTTGCAGAAGCTGCCAGGAGGCAAGAACGTTGCCTTCGTGCGTAGTCTCTTCAATCGTTCTCCTCAGTATCAGAGATATGGATCTCGGGGCTCCGGGACAGGTCAGAGTCAGATGTTGCGCTCTGCATCGCGCCCGAGGGCTCTGGGGGGCCGCCCCGGTCCACCAAAGGGGCAGCCAAGCCCAAGGAGGCAGACCTGCGATGTGGGGCCTGGACGGTGAGGTGTGGCGATTTCACGCCCGGTGAGTGAGATGTGGCCTCCCGCCCACTGTTGGGTCTGCGGGACCGGGTTCGACGCCTCCGGGGCTTAGGCAGAACAGCGTCGGGCAGCAAGGATCCCCGCCGGATGGGGGACGAATCCGGCCCCGGCCGAAGAGGCCGCTCCTCAGTGAGCCAGGTCCAGGCCGCCTGCGGAGTGTCAAAGAAAAGGGTCTTATCTTTGAAAATGACCTTGAGCCTGGCGGGGAAGAGGAGACTGTACCGGAGACCCAGGGAACGGAGCTTCAGCTTGACGTCGTCATAGGTGCGGCGCTGAGTCTGCACCCCTCTGGAATAGTCCGAGAATACCATGACTCGATGGTTTTGGAAATGTAGGGGACCGTGCGCACTGGCTGCGTTAAGGATAGCATCTCTATCTCTAAAATTCAACACCCGTATGATTATGGGATGGGCGGGGGCTCCCGGTGGAGGTTTGGAAGCTAATGAGTGGTGGGCCCGCTCCACAGCAAACCAGGGAGAGGTCTGCCTCGGGCATCCACGAACGCACCCAAGCCTCGACAAATGTATCAGCGCGGCCCCGCTCTGCCCCCTCGGGAATTCCAACCAAGCGCAGTTTATTCCTCCTCGATCTGTTTTCGGGATCCTCTGCCCGTCGGTGGAGTTTGGAGGCCTGGGTCTGGAGGCGAGCCACTTGAGTTTTGAGATGGTTAATGTCATCTTCCGCGGTGGAAATGCGAGACTCTGCCTCTGTGAGGCGTTCCGTTGCTTTGCGCAAGTCCTGGCGGATAAGAGACATGTCAATCTTCACCTACCCGATCTTACCCTCCACTGAAGCCTGCGATGCACTAATCACTAATGAGGAATAGTGGACAGACCTCCCCCCGCGACCCCGGAGGCATCAGCCGGTCCACCGACCGGGTTGCGGTCCGCCATGGTGAATTGGTCCATTTTCGTCTGTGAGGGGGGACCGGGGTCTGCGGCGCTTTGGTCCTGCCCATCGTCACTGGGGCCCGCCGGTTCGGAGAAAGCGAAGCCGAATTGCCAGGCCCGGCAGTTGGGAGGAACCCGCGGCTCGTCCACCTCAGCCGCACCGGTCAGTGTCAGATGTCCACCACCCCGGAGGGAGGCTACTGGGTCGGTCCAGGCGGGCACTGCAGCAGCCGTCGCCTAGCTCAGGCGACGGGCTGGAATGAGGAAGCGGCGAGGGCACTGGCGTTGTACCCCCTGAATGACTACCACCCGACACGATGGCCGAACCTCACCCCCCAGCCGGACAGGCCCAGGACAGTGCAAACGATTGAAGTCAGGGAGGACAGTTCGTGGGACCCCCGGCCACTCAGAAGACGGATTTCAACTTGTACACGGAGGAGTAGGAGAGGAGCAAGAAGCACACCCAGTCCAGCGGCCGATCCTCCCCGGCAGAAGAACCAGGACTCCACCAGCAGGGGGGCTACCGCTGGCAGGCGGCCCCCTCAGCACTCCGGGCCCCTTCGTTCACGAAACTAGCACCAGGCGACGCAGGCAGCGATGAAGGGAAGAGGTGCCCAGGCAACCCCAGTGTGCGGGCCCTCATCCACCAGGGAAGAGGTGGCAAACAGAGAACTGGGGGGGGTCGGGGAGCACCTAGACGCCCATCCCCCCTGCCACCTGATATGATGGCCGCACCCCCGGTAGAAGAGAAGCGCTCTCACTCACACAGCGGCGTAGCATCATCAGAGGGCCAACTCCAGGCTCCCCGGCCGTGGAAGATTTGGCGCCAAACCAAGAAGAAAGGCCCCGCCGCACCAGCCGGCACCAACTCAAGGCTCGTCTCTCAGGGCAACAACGGAGGATCCAAGATGGCAGGCCGTGCCCCCTGCAGCACCGGGGATGTACCCGGGGACCCAGCCACACCGGAGGATGCAGCCAGCAGCCCGCAGCGCACCCGCAGCTCAGGTGCGGCCGCCGGACAGGCCCAATGCCCCAGCCACCAGGCACGGAGCACCACCAGCCACACAGAAGAAGGAAGGCCTGCCCCAGCGCAGCCCGTCCCACCGCTGCCCGAGCGCAACAGCCGAGGCTCACTCACCGCTCTGGCATATTCCGGTCCGGAGCTCTTCAGGGCTGACCGGGTATTGCAGGCCCCGTCCTCTGACCCACAATCGCAATGCCTACTCTCGCAGAGGCAGCAGGCAGCAGCCAGCCCCCCTCCGCAGCACAGGGGGCCGGAGATCTACAGCTGCCTACGCCGCCACACAGGACCTCGAAGGGAGGGGCAGCGGCATCCAAGCTCTGCCGCGCCGGCGTCACCACCAGGAGTCGGCCGCCATTACTGGAGAGAGCAGCGTGGCAGCCGGAGCCTCAACCCGGCCAGGGAGGCCCAGACGCGGCCCAAACTTCAGCCGGGTGCGGGAAGGAGCCGCAGCAGCAGGTGAGGAAGATGGATGGCAGCAGTTAAGTACGGATGGCAGGCAGATGACGGAGGGGGTCTCGAGCGACCGCCATCTTGACGCCTCACGCCGGAAGTCCCTAAGGAATGTATTTAATTCACAAAAAATGTGAAAATCGAAATATACATTTTAATATGAATCTAGTTTTATTTCTAAAAAGCAAAGCAATATAGTAGACTTTTTATCCTAGGGCATACCATCTTTTTTCGGTGCATACCATTGCTGCTTCCATTGAGGCCACCAATATTCCATAAAAGATTATTTTAGCAGTATTTGCACCACTCCCACAAATCAAGATATTGACACCAACTTAGGCCTAGATTTACAAAGGTTTGGCGTCGAATAATTTTTTTTATGCAGTTGATGCAAAATCCTGTTTGGGATTTACAAACCAACACAAATGGTGAGGATCATCAGTTTCTAACAAAATGCATTGCCTTACGTTACTTTGCATCAGAGAGGTGTCCCATGGGTGGTGCATGGGCGTTCCCATACATCCATCCATAGATTTTGACCCAAATCCAAATCTACAAAGACTTGTTGATGTGTATTTACCTTCAAATCCTGCACCTTCCTAATACAGGTTCTCCTCGTTTTTCCTCTTTACATGTGTCCTGCATTCTGCAGCACACATACATAGAGAAAATAGCCTTAAAGCACTGATTTTTCGGCAGGAAGTGAACCATTTATGCAACAAAAACTATGCAGATCACAAAGCACTATTTCAAGGGTGTCTGTGTTGGCGCAAAGGTGCACAAAGGGCACCAGTGCACGAAGAGACCAGAAATGCACCATTTCGTTGTAGATACAGTGCAGTTCTGCTGTCTCCAGTTCACGAAACACAACAACTCTTATGAAATCTGGGCCTTCAATCCTCACTTCAGATTTCAAAAATCCTCACAAATGCAGAGCATTTTAAAACTTTCTATATAGATGTTATTATTTAACTACTAATAATTAATTTTATGACCTCCTTGAATAGGTTTCGCAGATATCCAAGGGTCTGCAGACCACAGGTTAAGAATTACTGCCATAGTGAATACAATCTTTGAACATTTGTTTCACTTGATGATGTATTCCTGGCAACTCATACAACTCTGTTACCTTGGTTTTGGTTATACTGCCTCCTAGGTGGCTCTCATGCACTGAATTGATGACGTTCTCCCCCAAAACCACAGGAGGTCGCAGCCTGCACCCTCTGAAAAATCCCCCCTCCATCAGCCACAATTCCTCTTGCACAGTCCAAAAGCCTCTAGGGTATTTTGAGAGTTCCATAAAATCCGGATAACCCTTCATCATGAACTCCTTGACTGTGTGGAATTCACCATCACTTTTTCTTGCACATTTCTATTTTTCACCAATCACATCGTCCTTGACCCAACTGACGGTCACCAATACATTAAGTTCATCAGTCTGTTCAATAGGGCCCCATGACAGTCAGCTACACAGTTGTTGACCCCAGGCAGGCAATCAGCAAGAAAACTGTGTTCACTTAAATCCCTCCATCCATCTCCTTATCATAGGAATAACATTCATACTACCGTTGAATGAAATAAGCTGCACAAGGGGCCAATGATTGGACCTCTTTTTGAAAGGGCAACCGCATAGAAAAAACTTAAAGTGTTGTATTTACAACATACAGGCCATGGCTTCTATTTTTATTATAGAATATTGCTGCTCAGCCCCATTGAAGGAGTGCAAGGCAAAAGCCACAACCCTTTCCTCTCCATCAACCAGCTGTGACAAGACAACCCCTTACTCTCAAAAACTAGCATCAGCTGTCAATAAGGTCTTCTGATGCACATCAAAGTGACCAAGTGTAGGCATCTGGTTAATTCTTCTTTTAACCACAACAAAAACGTCCACACATTCTCCGGATCACTCAAACTTGACATTCGTATTGAGTAAGAGTCCTAAAGGTGGCAAAACACTGGTGAATTTCTCAATGAGCATAGAGTAAAACCTGGCAGGACCTAGGAATGATCTCGCCTTGTCCCAATCTTCTGGAACTGGGTCTTTTTTTAAGTAAATCCAATTCTGGTATTTTTCCCTCACTGGAAATAGTGTGGCCAAAATACATTACAGTGTTCACACAAAATCTGCACTTTTCCCTTTTCAAGGTAAGCCCAGTTTCAACCAATCTCTTCAAAACCAACATAAGGACTTTGTCACAGTGCCCCCTGTCCTTAATCACACAACTTAGCAAAGACTTACAAGCACATATTTTATCTTTATTTGGAAGTGTATAGCCACGGTTGCAGGCACCAAAGGCATCCTGATAAACCTCTAAGTTCACAAAGTGGTGACAAAGGACATAAGGTGATAATTGACTGGTTGTGGGTCCTGAATATTAAGTACACAATATCGTAACATTTTGAGGACATTCTCTACTCGACATTGCAGCCTACAACCACGTAATAAGAATCTTGATGCAACATGACTTGATGGTACGCAGATGATACCATGATACTAAATAATTTCACACACCCAAGCATGGCCAGAGCCTCAAAGATGTTTGGAAGTGGCTGATGATCCACTGATATGTGTCTATTGACTTCTCTATGATCAACAAACAGCCTCACACTCTTCCCTTCTTCTTTCAACCAATCAATCAGGGGGTTTATAATGCGCGCTATTCACCCGTGAGGGTCTCAAGGTGCTGGGGGGGCCTCCGGATCAGTCGAAGAGCCGGATCTTGAGGTCCTTCCTGAACATGTGCAGGGTCGGGAAGCGTTTGATGTTCATAGGGAGCTCATTCCAGGTTTTGGCTGCTAGGTAGGAGAAAGCTCTCCCGCCGGTTCTGTTTCTGCGGATGCGGGGGACTTCTGCCAGGGCGAGGTCGTCGGTCGGAGCAGAGACTCCTTTTGGGTATGTGGAAGGATACTCTCTCGTTGAGGTATTTGGGTCCGATGTTGAGGGATTTGTAGGCGTGAGTGAGGAGTTTGAAGGTGACCCTCTTCTCGATGGGGAGCCAGTGGAGGCCTCGTCGGTGTTGGGTCATGTGCTCGTGGCACGGTGTCCTGAGGACGAGTCTGGCTGCGGCGTTCTGGATGGTTTGGAGTTTGTGTAGAAGAGTTTTGTTGATTCCGGCATAGAGAGTGTTGCCGTAGTCCAGTCTGCTGGTTATGAGTGCGTGGGTGACGGTCCTTCTGCAGTCGGGGGGGATCCATTTGAAGGTCTTACAGAGGAAGGCAGTTTGAACTAGTGGAGGCGACAGGGTTGATCTGGCGGTTCATGGAGAGGGAGGAGTCTAAGATGATGCTGAGGTTCCGAGCGTGGTCTGTGGGGGTGGGTGGCCTACCGAGGGTGGAGGGCCACCATGTGTTGTCCCAGGCGGAGGTGCAGGGTCCGAGGATGATAACCTCGGTCTTCTCTGAGATTAGCTTCAGGCAGCTGTCCTTCATCTAGGCTGCCACGTTCTTCATTCCTTCCTGGAAGCAGAGTCTAGTGTCTTCGGGGTTCTTCGTGAGTGAGAGGATGAGCTGGGTGTCGTCGTCTTAGGATACGATGCTGAGCCCATGCTGTCTGATGATGGTGGCGAGGGGGGCCATGTAGATGTTGAAGAGCGTGGGGCTCAGTGATGATCCCTGGGGTACTCCGCAGTTGATCTCAGTGGGTTTGGAGAGGAAGAGAGGGAATCGAATTCTCTGTGTTGTGCCGGAGAGGAAGGACTGGATCCAGTCGAGGGCGGCTCCTTGTATTCCCGCGTCGTGAAGTCTGGCTGCGAGCGTGCGATGTGAAATGGTGTTGAAGGCTTCGGAGAGGTCTAGGAGGATGAGGGCCGCAGTGTGTCCCTGATCCAGTAGCATGTGGATGTCGTCAGTGGGGGCGAGGAGGGCAGTCTCGGTGCTGTGGTTGCTGCAGAATCCAGGCTGGGAGGCGTCCAGGGTGGAGTTCTCTTCGATGAAGGCGGTCAGCTGGGAGTTTACGAGTCTCTTGGTGACTTTGGCTGCAAACGGGAGGAGAGAGATGGTCGGTAGTTTTTCAGGCCAGTTGGATTGGCAGTTGGTTTCTTGAGGAGGGGTTTTACCTCCGCCCATTTCCTGTCATTTGGGCAGATGCCTGCTCTGAGGGAGGCATTGATGATGCGTCCAAGTTCGGGTGCGATGACGGAGGCGGCCCTGTGGAATATGTGAGGTGGGCAGGAGTCCGAAGGGGCTCCTGAGTGACAGGACATGATGGTCGGCTCATCGATGGCGGTGGGTAGGGGGGGTTGTGTTAGTCATTGGTTCGCTGAAGTTGTCATAGAGGGCCTTGATCTTCAGATAGAAGTAGGAGCTGAGCTTGTCGCGGAGTTCCTGGGTAGGTGTGACGTCCGTGGCTTCGCAGGTGGGTTTTGCGAACTTCTGTATGACGGTGAAAAGTGCCTTGGTGTTGGTCACGTTGTTCTGGACCTTGTCTCTTATGAATGTCCGTTTGGTGTCTCTTATGCGCTGGTGGTATTCCTTTTGGGCGTTCTTGTGGTTGTTCCGTGCTTCCGTGGTTTTCAGGTTTCACCAGGTTTTCTCTAGGCATCTGCAGGAGCGTCTGGCTCCTTGAAGTTCTGTGGTAAACCAGGCGGCTTTCAGAGGGCGTTGTTTAGCGGGCGGAGGGGGGCGTGCTTGTTGGCGCAGCAGGAGACCCAGTAGTGAAATTCCCTTGCTGCGGAGTTGGTGTCGGTGGTTGCGATGGGGGGGTTTTGACGAAGGGTGCTGTTGAGGTGCTCCTCTGTGACCTTTCTCCAGTTCCATCGTGGCGGGCGCAGGGCGGGTTTGGGTGCGGTGGTGGTGTTGAAGGTGAAGTGAACGCAGTTGTGGTCAGTCCAGAGGGGCTGGGGGGTGTGGCTGAAGCAGATGTTTGTTCCTCCCGCAAAGATGTGGTTGAGGGTGTGACCCGCTCTGTGGGTGGGCATGTTGACGAGCTGCTTCAGTCCTAGGTTGGCAAGGTTGTCGAGGAGAGTGGTGGAGTCAGGGTTGTTTCCGTTGTCGAGGTGGAAGTTCAGGTCCCCGAGTAGAAGGTAGTCCGTGGAGGTGATGTCATGGGGTGTAGCGAGCTCGCTTATGGTAGTTGCGAGGTGGGTGCGAGTTCCTGGCGGTCTGTAGATGAGGGTGCTGCATAGCGTGGTCCTGGGGTTTGTCTGGAAATGGAGGTGTTCTGTGTTGTAGTGGGGTTCACTCGTGCTGGAAGTGAAGAGTGGGAGGGGGGTCTTGTGTATGATGGCGAGTCCTCCTCCTGGGCGGTGCAGCCGGTCCTTTCTCTGGATTTTGTAGCCGTCGGGTATGGCAGTGGCGATGTTGGGGCCGAAGGGGGTGTTTGGCCAGGGTCCTTTGGATGCTAAAATGACTGGGGCCAACCCGGAATTCATCATTAACGAGTAGCATTTGGGGTTCTTCTCTTAGAGGTTCAAGCCACAGCTTTGGTGCTCTTCTAACTGTGTTGTAAGAGAGTATTGCAGTGCTGTTAAGGATAATCAAATGAATGACATTCCTCTTTAATGTGCAATCCATCACCCACATTAGCCACAAGGAGAACTTTTTCCTGGACATTGGGGTTTAAAATGATACCCATGTCATGTGATGAAGTCAAACCAACAAATTAACCCCTCCCATTCAATATAGACTTTACCTACTGTCCCCATCCCAAAAATGGATCTAGCCTAGAATGTTGATGTCAATGTTAACTGGGTTAGTGTCCAGTGGTGATAGCTCCATTTTGTTATGTCCAAACAGGTTTTTCCAATTTCTGTCACGTTCTATCATATAGGTTCAACCAGAATCATCTTACACCATAGCCTTATTACTATCTATCCACTATTATCCTGTGCTCCAGCATCACCACTGGTTCACAATCTACACCGCTATTGTCACTCACGCTGGTTACCATTTTTTTCATTCACCCCGTCAGTAACATATTCCATACTTACCTTTACAGACATGGCATAGAGGTCCTTCTTTACACACATCCTACATATAGAATTCGAGTGAAGCATCCAGGATTGTTGGATAAACCCCTAACACTGCCCCACCTCTAGCATTTACTGCTGGCTCTCTGTATTCATTGTCAAGCAGGGGACACCTGTTTTCTAGCCCAATGTTTTGTATGGTACCTTCACTAGTAAAATGACACATGCGCTCTTTCTCCACATCTGTTACAACTCTAACATCCTCACTATGGTTGTTGCGCATTTCCCCAAACCCAACTTTTTATTTTCACTAGTCCTTCTAGATTGCCACTGCTTCCTTGAGATCAGGATTCTTTGCCAATAGCTTTTCTTAGACTCTCTGCTATCGGTGCTCCTCACCTATTGATCCCTGACCAAAGGGTCAGGGAAATTAACAACGTTGCTTTTTCCTGCCAGTGTCTTCAAACAGGGCCCACATCTCTATATTTTCCACTCTTCCCTTCAATTCTGTCAAAGAATTTCTGCCGTTCCAGAACAACATTGTTGCGAGTTCCAAAATATCTCTCCAACATGAACACTGACATTACAAACATGCCCCAAGGTTCTGCTTCTACATTCTCTTTGAGAATTTCACCCAAGCTCTCATAAGTGTTTCTTCCTTCCACCCCCAGGTGCCGGAGGAGCACACCTCATTTATTTGCTACAAGATATGAGTCAACTAATATTTTCTATTGCCTCCAAGGCAAGGGAGGATCACCCTTTTCTGATAAAAAAAAGCAAGTGGTTGTGACATATTTGCTGCCGCCATGGCTCCAAAATAAAGGAACGTTCACTACTGAGGTCGGTTAGGCGTGATTGTGAGAATTAACTGTATCCCTAAATATAGAAATGTATTGGGAAGCGTTAGTTAGATTAACAGCAGACGTATGCAGAGACTAATAGACAGTAACAAGTTCCTGGGGTACATATGCGTGTTCTTTCAATTTCGCTATCACGAGGTAATATCACTCCTATAAAATAATTTCCAGGTGAGTAAGTGAGCATCACAGTACGTTCTCAATCACAGTCAAATACTTCGGTGTACAGTGCCTTACGGATAGAAGTAAATTCTCTCTGCTTCCCTCCAGAGGAACGGTTCCACCATGGTCAAGATCAATTCCAGACACAAACAATTTCAGGATGGGACACCTACAACTGCACATATTGCACTCCCCGATTCAACATGCAGGCCACACGTTGTTTGTCACACGTACATGAAGCTGAGTGTGATGTAAAAGGCTGCTCAATACATACAGTGCCGGTCGCATGGGAAGAGTGGGTTGATGTGTCGCTGTGCAAACCAGTCTTTTCATAACCTTATTAAGGTCATGCCATTGGCTGAGACAGGGAACGATGTAGTCCATATACAGACTTTGGTGCTCCCCGACTGGGCCTGTCTCTAATTCTATACAGTCCAAATCCAGAATCAGGTCTGTAGCATTCTTAGTAAGAATGACAGACATGGGTCAAGATTTAAGTAGTTTTATCTCAGTTATTGTTCAGTGGAATACATTAAGTATCTCACAAGCCTGATTAGCAATAAACAGTACAAATTATAAATACAGAGAACTCTGCAAAGTTCAATCCAGAATAGCTTTGCCTTTAAAGTGTGAAATGGGGTATCCTAGTTAAGGAGGAAAAGTACATCCTTTAATAAGACTTTAGGCAACGGGTTTTATACATTACTAAGCATGCAAATGGTTCTCAAGATATGCACCAAAAAGAAAAAAGCAAGAAGAAACATTTTACTACAGAATACTTCTGAGGATTCTCTCATGGTACTACTTCATTGAATACAGTCACGCTCACAGTTTTTTCAAGCATGTTAGTCCGCACATTATATGAACGATAGCCTGGGTTGGTTGGGATGTCCTTGGAGGGGGACACCATGGTGAGAAGCTCCTGGGAACATTCACCATCTTTTAGTAAGAAGATTGTAATTCTTTAATCAGCTGAAAAATAACAACAACAATGATCATGTGGTGTAGTACAGTGTCACTTCAAAATGTAAGACAGTGCATCTTTGTTAGGCTAGCATAAGTTCAGTTTTGAGCAGTTAGAAGCAAAAGATGGAACAACATTTACAACCCCCCAGAATGATTTGTACGTCATCACATCTACATCTTTATTACGACACTGATTTAATCTCCTTCGATTCTGCCAAATCTTTCATGGTGTTGTAGAGTTTACTTTGCATTTCTTCAAATATTACATCCATTCTCTTTCTTCCTCTCACTGCTGGCAGCTCCTTATACCCAAATCCATTGCTTGATGAGATTTGTTTGCAAAATCTTAGGAAGTGTTGCACACAGGCAAGGCCAATGAATATAATCAAGAGAGGGGTTAAGAGCAATCTTAGTATTCATCCACCCATACTACCAAGCCACTCTCCTATCTTAGCAAAGCCTTTCCCAAAAGACCCAAATACAGAGCCAATTCCTTCCCAGGCACCTGTCTCTTCCAATTCGGTTAGTTAATGCGTAATGTAAGTAACATTAGTAATAACATTAGTAATATAACTGTCAAGCTGATTATCCATTTTCGGAATGTATGCATGACATTCCCTTGCATGAATGAACTTGCAGACTCTGCCTTCCTTCGCAAGCAGCTAATGTAAGATGGCTCTGCAGGATCATAGCTCTTCTAGCAAGCAATTCTTTATTTATAACTGTTAAGGCATAAGGGCTCCAAAGATATCACTAAGGATCTGTTTAAAACTTCACTTACTTCAATTAATGTAGCAATCAAGAGGAAGATCTAGTTCATTAGTGTTATAGATTCTGGGGAAGACTAAACTGTGCAACAGCTACCAACCCAGCTACGTGGTAACTGGAAATAAGCTGACTTACCACATATATATGAAAGATGCCTTTAATAGTCGCCTCTAATTCAGCAAACGTTCTGCCTGTGGCCAAGTAACTATGCTTGCATTCACTCCATCCCAATAATTCAACAGTCTTGTTTCCCTCCAGCTTCCTTATTATACATAAGTATGCTTACTTGACAACATCAATGCTAAATTAGGGGTGGTTCTCTGAAAATCTCCTTTCTTTTCTCAAAAATGTGCTCTGAGCTAACTTTCCTTTCTCCTTTCTCATCATCTGATATAATCTTTCCCTTCAACTTGCCTACAAAAATTCTTACTTTTTTTTTTATTCACGCAGATCCCTTGATCTAAAGGCTTTGAAATAACTAGAAACATATTTAGCCGCCTACAAATACATATTTGCCCCAGTCACAATTAGTAGATTTTCTAAAGACTTGTAATCAGAATTAAATAGCTTAATAGAGATCTGCTGGTAATATAAGTTTAGAAGGTCAGAACAAGAAAATATATAAGACAGAGGCAAATAAAAATTTGCCGCCCCTTCAGCCACAGAAGCTGGAAAATAGGAGCCAACTTAACAATCTTTTACCTGCATATCTTTAACATACTTGCCTAATAATTGGAAATAAATAATATAACTATAAAAACTTACATGCTGTAGGAGATGTGAAACTTTATCATCATGCACTGACTTATTGACAACACGTTGAAACGTGGTGTTTGCCAGAAGTATGAGGGATCTCACTGCCTAGCAGATAAATGTCCAAGCCATCCAGCCATAGAAACAGAAATGGCAAATGCCAGAGCTATGAAGAAGAGTTTGCAGCATTGCTGTGTCATGTTAGCTAAAATCAAATCAAGAAATCAGGTTTAAACCTTAGAAGGAAGCAAAGAGTCCCCTAATCTCTACCCTATTGTCACTACTATATCTCAAAAGTTACAGTGGTTTTTGTTCTGTATCTACAGGAGGGCTAAGACTCTAGAGTCCTCTGACCGCCACCATAGCTCTCTAGCTGTCCATTAAATGTTTATCAGTGACATGCATGAATGTCTTCCCTTTTTCAGTTGCTCTGCCCTCAGGGATGCTCGTCAATGTCAGGAAAGCCGTCATCAGATTCAATATCGATCTTCGCGAGATAGATCAAATGTGGACCTGAGTATTTTTGTTTGACCTTCATATCTCTGGTCATTTAGAAGTTGTCAACTCTATGCTTTCATCTATAATGTTGAGTTGTTCAACAGGATCTAATTCTTTTAGCTTGCTAACTTCCCTTATTGTCTCTGGTCTTTTCTTGTCTCTTTTGCCTTGTCGTAGTCTCTGGCCAGCCTTCCTCAGTTGAACTCTGATCCTTATAAGTGCATGTAATTTCAGGCTCTGATGAGGCTGACTTAGTCTCAGATGTGGAACTTCCTTGAGCCATGCAGCTTTCCGATTTCTGCGATCTCGACTCAGGCAGGTTTGATTCAGCTTTCCATGAGTTTTCACTGTCTCTGTGAATACGTATTCTCAACCCTGTGGTTAGCATCACGGTTGTTGCTGGGATAACCACCTGGTTCTTGTTCTTGCTGATGCTCTGACGTGGGTGTCTGTGAACTCTCAGATAGGCCGCCTTCTTTGGATGCTTTGGAAATTTCGAACCTAAGCTCACTGGAGGAATCGGTGGATGTTGGCTCCACTTTTCCATCTTCCCATCTTACAATCTTGGTATTGGGAGGCATGCATCCAGTTCAGTAGACCCGCACACTTCACAGCAGTGTTGGTGACTAGGATCACTTGATATAAGTCTCGCCAACACTCCTCTCAACAAGACTTCCTGACATGCTTCTTTATGTGAACCCCATCACTGGGGCTCAAATCATGTCCTGGAGACTCTTGGACAGCTGGAGTAGCAGCATTAACCTGATGATGGGAGACTTGAGAACCAGATCATCTGTGATATTAACAAGAGCAGCCATTGGAACAGAGGGAATTTGCATGGCTCTTCACATCAACACCTCGTGAGAAGATAATCCTGTTAATTTACAGGGGGTACTTTGAATGCTCATCAATACCAAAGGAAGGGTGTCTGGCCAATAAAGTGAAGTTGAGTAACAGGCTTTGGCCCACTTTAGCTTTGACAGTCCCATTGAATTGAATTGACAGTCCCATTCAATCTCTCTACCATACCGGATGCCTCAGGTCTGAAGCTTTAATAGTATCTCTGGTCAACAACTAACGCAATTCAGAACAACTGCATCACCTCATTTTTGAAGTGGCTTCCGTAATCTGATTCAAGATGAACCGGCATCCCGAATCTCACAACAACAATATGGCAACTCTCCAACAGTCACAGCTCCAGGTGAGATATGACTCGACCCGTCAGGGAAACAAACACAATTATATGGATACACGAGGATATGCATTGATTGGTTACATGGGGGCATCTCCACAAATTCCATCTGGGGACAGTTGAAGGGACCATCAGACTTTCCAAAGTGGCTCATGGTCACCACAACCATTTTGTCCACATTCTGTTCTGACAGGCGGTACAACGTTGGCACAGACTTTCTGCCATTGAGCAAAAATGTGGATTGTACCAATACAGATGAAAGGTAGCTGGAATGATTCTCCCATAGCAGGTGAAGTGGCTGTTTGTTAAATGCTGCATGCATGTGCGAGTCAACAGGATATCATCTGAATGAGGGACTGGTACAATTAGAGGGTAGCCCATCTTTATCCTTTCTGTTTGCTGGATGCTGAGGCTTACCACTGCAACTGCTTTAAGATAACCAGGGAGTTCTGCAGCTACAGGATCAAGAATCGCGGAGAAGTATCCAATGGGATGTTTGGTCTCCCCATGGGTCTGCATTACGGTTGGGTGGACCACGCGAAGTTACACAAAAACTCTGCGAGAATCCGCGGAGTTCCACAAGTGGCAGAGTTACGGTACGTCGCACTGTTCGTGCTGGTTTTTAGCGCCAGGAACAGGTCCAGTAGTGAAAAATCAGCACAAACTGCACACCAGAGGGTGCTGATTCCTTCTGCTGCTCGAGTTGATTTTCAACTTGTAATATATGAATGATGGCAGTGGTTAACAAAAGAACAGGCAGCACCTCTGTTGTGAGTTTGCACACAAATGTAACAATCCGTAATCTGGCGTGCTCAATGTCAACACTGTGCCATCCACAGTGTCACTCAGTGCAGGGAGTAAACTTCCTCCATGCACGTCAGATTCTAATAATAGGAAAACAGAGCACAGCACCACAAAAGTAACAGCTGACCATCAAAAGTCAGTAATGTATTTAATTTCAAAAGTACACCGTGAATTGTATCAGTCCATATTATTAGATTTTCAACTTGACCTGCAACTTTCTTAGCGTGAGTGGTAGTGACCTGCCCCAACTGCCCGCGCTGATAAATCTTGCCGGGAGGTGGTCTTGTGCTCGATTTTCTCACTTGCATTCACCAACTTACCCCTGGTGAGCTATGCGTGAGAAAAATCTCTGCCATGCTGAGGTTGGCAGAATTTTTCCAAAACTCCACGCTCCACGAAACTTTAGTAGCTGAGTTTACCGCCCATCCCTAGTATTAGCACTGTTAGACCTGGCATCTTTGGTGTGGTTTTCTCCTGCCTTTTTGCTTCTGCCTCCTGTATTTTTTGCTGTGTGCTGGATTCCATTTATGCTGGTCTAGATGCTTTGGGCACTTTGCCACTGCTCATCAGTGCCAACGTGCAAGTGCTCCCTTTGTACATTGTGAATATGGATAGGTGTTTCCATGATTGGCTTGTTTGACTTACTACTAAGTCCGTAGTACAGTGCAGTGTCTGTGCCCAGGGCCTGAAGTCAGCTGCTGCTAGTGGGCCTGTAGCACTGCTTATGCCACCCACACAAGCAGCCTTTCAAAGGGGTCTCAGACCTGCCACTGCAGTGTATGTTCGCAGTCTCTACTGCTATGTCGACCTGGCAAGTGCACCCAATATCCAGGCCCTAACTTTCTCTTTTATTGCATGTGAGTCACCCCTAAGGTACCCCTGTGGGCTGGGTGAAGTGTAGGTAAAAGGTAGGACATGTACTGATGTGTATGGCATGTCCTGATATTGAAATACAGTGTATTTTGTGTTTTCACTATTGAAAGGCTATCTGTCCAATAAGATAGGATGGAAGTTTATTTATAGCATCTGATAAATATAACTTCCAATTGGGACAAGATAGAAAGATGCAGTTTAGTATGTCTGAACTCAGAATATAAAAATGCATCTTTTAGTAAAGATGATTTTTATATTGTGTGTTAGAAAATACCACTTTTAGAAAGTGGGTATTTTCTTGCTTAGCCATCCTGTGTGCCTCGGTTGGTTTGTGGATTGACTGTCTGGCTTTGAGGTGACAGGGGCTGGGGATGTGCATTCACTATAGACAGTACCTGGGGGGTTTGAGGTGTGCCCTGCCTTTCCTGGATACGTCAGGGCTGGGCTGAATAGGCCTGGGCTGCATTTAGAGAAGGGGGAGGTGATTTCCTTGTACCTGAATGGGCCTGGTCTGCCTTACACAATGCTGCCTCCACCTCCTGCCGGGAAGCTGGACCAAAGAGGACAGAACTGGTTTTGTCTGAGCACAGATCCTCTCTGCCACCAGAGCACAAAGGAAACTGCTGTATAGATATTGGAGCCCAGGCCCCAGAACTTTAGATTGCTTCTGCACTCAAGAGGAGCCTCTGCCAAGGAGAAGAGCTGGGAAAACTGAAGGGGAAGTGCTGTCACTTTGCTGTGTGCCTTCTGGGGTTGGCCTGCAGTGGGTGTTTCTGCAAAAGAGAGGACAGAAGCTTTGCTGTGTGCTGTGGATCCTGCTTGAAGTAAAGCTTGCCTCCTGTCCTGAAATCTCAGGGACACAAAGACTTCACCACCAGCTCCCTTGAACTCTCTTGCTGGGAGGTCTGACCTGCCAAGAGGAGCCTGTTCCTGTGTTGGGCCTCTGGAGGTTGTTCCTGCTGCTGGTAGCTAAGAAAAGAGAAGCAACTAGAAAAGCTTGACGCATCCGCACCCATTTCCGACGCAACACCACCGTGCCGCTGAAGAAACCGATGCAGCTCCTGCCTGCGGCTGGAGAAATCGCCAGATGCCAAACCTCATGCACCAATCTCCGAAATCCGAGATTACCCCACCGATTCCGATGCAGGCCCAGCAGTGCGACTACAAGAACCAACGCATCTTGGGACCACGACTGGAGAGATCAACGCAGGCTGTTGCCGCCGCATCGAGAACTGACACATACCTGAATCTCCACGCATCGCACCGGGGCATCAAGTCTACAACAACACTGGGGCCTCAGTAAGAAGCTGACGCATCACCTCCCTGCACAAAAAGAAACCGACGCATCACCTCCTCTTCAGTAAGGAACCGACACATCACCTCCCCTGCATGGCAGTAAGTAACCGGCGCATCACCACCCCTGGAGTAAGGAACCAATGCATCACCTTCACTGAGCGTAAGGAACTGATGCATCACCTCCCCTGTGGCTGTTTTTGTTTATGATTTTGACGCATCCAAGGTACTTTGTGTTGAAAGTGTCATGTCTATAGTTTGCTATGGACAGAACTGTTTTTACCTTCTAAAATTCATATTTTGATTATTGTATGTTGGATTTTTGTTGTTTTAGTCTTGTTTGGTTTAGGTAAAGATTAGTTATTTTTCTAAACTGGTGTGGTGTGCATTCGTAGTGTTTTCACTGTATTACTGTATGTGTGCACAAGTGCTTTACCCACTGTTTCTGAGATAAGCCTGTCTGCTCATGCCAAACTACCAAGGGGTGAGCAGGGGTTGTCTAAGGACATAACTCTTTTACTCTGAATAGAAGCAAGGGTCCCTACTTGGACAAAGGTGCCAGCCATTGCCAACTAGAGATCCCCATTTCTAAAAAGCACTAATAAAGCACACCTGTCTCTCTTGTGGCAAAAGAGCTCAAATTATTTTGCATGGTCTAGCATTCCAAGAGCGGGTTGGCTGTAAAGGACGTTTTGTAGTTCCTGAAAGGGGTGTGTGCTACTGGGTGCAGATGAGAGCAGGACTGCGCGGTGGGGAGACCGGTGTCTGTGCCAATAGGCTGCTGGGTGATGCGCACTACATTTGGCGACTTCTCGTCTGAATCCAGGTTTGTCCCGCTAAAAGCTCCATGGGTCCAACTTCCAGAGATTAACCGGGATTAGAAGATATCTGAAGCCGGCAAACCCTCACCGGATCCGGCTACATGAGCATGAGGAGCATCGAGAGAACCCTCGAGAAAAAGATCCAGAAAAGTTTCTAAGTCCTCTCGTAAAAAAGGTGACCAAGAGCCAAGCCGCCTACCTTCCATTTGTGTCGGCCTGGATTCCTGGGTTGTCCCACTGAAGCAATCTTGAAATATTTTCTAAGTCCGCTCCAGGGAAGTTGACCGGGACCTCATCATAAATCAAGCCGGCGAAACCTCACCGGATCCGGACTGGCTGAGAGCTTTGAGGACCCTCGGGAAGAAAAGCTCCAGTAAAGTTTCTAAGTGTGAAGGTAGAAACTGAGACCGGGACCTGCTGAGAGCTGTAGTACACAGGGCTCCATCGCACCTGGCCTGAAACATTGACTTTGGTCTGGTCTATCGCGAGCAGGTATCACAATATGGTGCTATAATCTTCTAAGTGCTATATTTTCTGAAATCTTTGAAAATTCGTATCTCCGGTTCCCTACATTGGATGTTTGTCGTTTTGGTGTCATTTTAAAGATAAACATATTTCCTATTGTTATAAATTGGTGTTGGATTTTTGTTATGTGTTGTGTCTTAATTATTTCTGAAATGGTGTTTTTAAATGCTTTACATACCTGTCTTTGAAGTTAAGCCTGTCTGCTCGCAGCCACGTTGCCAAGAGTAGAGCATAGGAATAATTTTCTTAGACCTATGCTGAGTCCTACCATGTGTTAGTGGCCTTATTGCCAGTGGCAGACCTATATTTGCCCCTACCAATAACCCACTTTCCAACATTTGGTAGCAGCGGTGGGATGAGGAATTGTGTTTAAAAAGTACACCTTTCAGTGAATGATTTAAGATTATAAAAATCCTCTAAATTGCCTTAGAACAAAATATTTGTGTTTGATTTATGGAATTTGGACTAAACTGCTTGTAATCCATTGTTTTGATTTTTCCAAATTGTTCTTAGTCTGTTGTGCCTAGTTTTTGTGACCCAAAACTAGGGAACTATGGAGCTGGACCTGGCTAAACTGAACCAGTCCAAGCTTTCTGAGTTTAGGGAACAGTGTAGGCTTAGGGGGCTGCCTGCTGCCAAGAAGACGAGGAAGGCAGGGTTGCTTGAGTCCCTACAGGCCTGGATCTGGGCAGCTGAGGAGAACCCAGGGGAGTGGGAGGATGTACCCCCCAACCTCACCTAAGAGGGGGGTGAGGATAAGACGTCTTACATTGTGACCAGTGTTAGCCAGGTGAACCAAGGTGGTGGTGGGAGTGGGGAAGGATCCCTTACGCAGGCACCACTACCGTCTCTTACAGAGAGGTAGCTCCAGGCTCAATCAGAGTTGTTTGCCTTGGAGAAGGAGAAATTGGAATTGGCTACGAAAACATGGAAGAGGGAGGAGGAGAAGAGGAATGGTGGCACTGAAAGTGAAGAAGATGTTGAGATGTCATGGGGTGGTAGATTTGAACCTAAACTTCCCAAGGGCATAGTGCCCAAGTACACTGAGGGGGATGACATTGACAGGTGGCTAGCAGCTTTTGAGAGGGCCCTTGAAATGAGTAGGGTCCACTCTAGGTATTGGGGTGTACTCCTGTGGGAGTTGATTCCAGTAGCTGGGAGGGATATGCTCCTGAAGGGAGAGGATGCAGAATCATACCAGTTGAAGTTGAAGAAGTTGAAGAATTTTGTACAGCGCTCTGTTACCAAGCGGTTTCCTGGCGCTGAAAAACAAAGACTATCTCAGACAAGGTGGAAAGCAACTACAACGGATAAGCCATGGAGAATAAATGGAGTTTGAGAGCTTTGCGAAAGTCCATATAGGTGGGGATGGATCTAATGGCAAAAGGGAGTGCGTTCCAAAACAGGGGGGCGAGAATTGAAAATCTCGAGCCGCCGAGTTTTTTCCTGCGGTAGCGAGGAACGCTAAGAAGAAGCTGGGTAGAAGAGCGGAGGTATCTGCCCGGGACATAGGCGCTGATCTTTGATCTAATGAAGTCAGAAGCTGTACCAGCCAGTGACATAAAGATCAGGCATCCCATCTTGAATAAGGAACGTTCCTGAATGGGAAGCCAATGGAGAGTCTTTAGGAGGGGGGTAATGTGCTGGAATTTCGGAAGGCCGTAAATGAGACGGGCAGCCTGATTTTGGATACGCTGCATACGGCGACGTTCGTACGCAGGGATACCAACATACATGGCGTTGCCATAATCTAGGCGGGATAGAATCATAGCTAGAACGATGAGTTTGAGGGCTTCCACTGAGAAAAAACGAGAAATTTTGCGAATGATTCTGAGGGACAGGAAACAGGATGAGACCACAGAGCTAATCTGAGCGCGCATGGAGAGGTCTTGGCAGATTTTGATACCCAGAGTTCTAACAGATGTGGAGGGGAGAGGGGGGGACCAAGAGTAGTGGGCCAGAAAGCAGGGGTCCAGGGGTTAGAAAGTCCACCAATGAGCACCAACTCCGTCTTGTCGGGGTTAAGTTTGAGCTGGTTTGCATTCATCCAATCTTGGATGAACGTCATAGTGGAACTGAACTTCAGAATCAGGAGTGGGAGAAAGATTGAAAATGAGCTGAAGGTCATCGGGGAGTATGTAGAGATTAAAGAGAAGAAGGGAAAGGGACGAGCCTTGCGGCACCCCGCACGAAACTGGGCAGATAGAAGCAGAAAAACCCTGCAATCTAACGGCCTGGGTGCGGTCCGTAAGAAAGGAGGTAAGCCAAGCCAAGGCTGAGCCCCGGACGCCGGCGCCCTCGACACGGTGAAGAAGAGTAGAATGATCAACCGTGTCGAAGGCGGCGGAGAGGTCGAGAAGGACCAGGGCCTGAGGAGAATTGATGTCAGCGCTCCTCCTGAGCTCATCCACCATGGAGAGGACAACAGACTCCGTAGAGTGAGCCGGGCGGAAACCAGCCTGGTTGGCAGCGAGAAGATGGTTATTTTCAATAAAAGTAGAAAGACAGGAAGTGAGGTAGCTCTCCAGAATCTAGCTCAGAAAAGGAAGTAGGGAAATAGGTCTGAAGTTAGAAAGAAGGGTAGGGTCAGCACCCACTTTTTTAAGGATGGGGATGACTATAGCCGCCTTGAAAAAATCAGGAACTATTCCCTGAGAAATGGAGGCATTGAGCAAAGTGAGAGGAGGTTCCGGGCAGCTAGAAAAGATATCCCTCAGAATATGGACTGGGCATAAATCAGAGGGAGAGCCTGACTTGACTCTCCGCAACAGAGTGGAAAAAGTCTCCTTGGAAATCAGCGGGAAGTGATCAAAAGTGGAAAGAGTAGGCAATAGAAGAGGCACAGAAAAGGAAGGAGGAGGTTGAGGAATATGACGTTTAATCTTAGCGATCTTCTCAATGAAATAGTCATTGAGGTCATTACAGAGGGACTGAGAGGGAATGGGCTTAGAGGTAACTCTATCAGAAGCAGCAAGCTCGTGCATGATCTTGTGGATCTCTTTGGATTTGTTGGCCGCTAGGTGGATTTTTTGGGAGAAATAATCTGACTTGGCCTGAAGTATGGCTTTTTTGTAATCCCGTAAAAGAGCCAGATAATGGATCTTCAGATCCGGACACTAATTATGTCTCCAGCAGCGTTCAGCCTGCCTAAGCGCAAGTTTCTGAGTTTTAAGCTCTGTAGTGAACCATCTGTTGGCCTCGTGAAGGCGACAAGTTCTAACTCGTTTAAGAGGGGCAACTTGATCACAGGTAGTAAGTAGCCAGCGATGAAGAGCGGTCACCTGAGCGTTAAGGGAAGTGTCAGCTAGATCAGGGGAAGAAGACTCCAAAAAGTGGCAGAGGGCAGGAAGATCCACATGATTCCAGTTTCGGGCAAGAATATTTTTGGGGATGGGGGATTGGTGGCTACTCGCAAGTCAAGGAGAAAAGAGATCCAAAAATGGTCAGACTATACACAAGGAGACACCAAGGGGGTGGAAATTGGCTGGTTAACGGACCAGACTTGGTCCAAGAAGTGGCCGTGTATGTGGGTAGGGATAGAAATATGAGATAAAAAATTCATACTGTAAAGGGTGTTGCTAAAATCTCTGGACATGGGGTCCTCGCGGGAATCACCTGGCCAGAAATTGAAATCTCCTAATAGAAGAGCTGCGGAGTTGTTGACAACAAGGGTGGCTAATAAGTCCTGTATGGCAGGAATAAAATAAGGCATTGCTTGGGGGGGCCGATAGAGAAGCACACAGGTAAGGGGAATCGCTAAGTTGGTAGAGCGAACAACTAAACAATCAACTGCAGTGATAGGGGAATGGGGGAGAAGTTGGAACTGAAGGTTAGAGCGGACTATCATCGCCACTCCGCCACCGATCTTCCCCACCGGGCGGTCAGCGCAAAGTGCGTAATACGGGATGGGAAGAGCTGGCAATATGTCCGGTAGGGAGTCAGGGGTAAACCATGTTTCGGTCAAAAATAAGACATCAGGCTTAGCAGTATCTAAGAAATCAAAGAGTTCCACTTGGTGTTTAACCGCAGAACGGGTATGTTAGAAATGGGAGTTCTGGTTGGCTAGGGCTTGCGCCAAAGCCAGGCAGAAACCACCACTCTAGTCAGGGCTGGGTAGTTACACGCCAAAGATAACCCCTGCTCACCCCCTTGGTAGCTTGGCACGAGCAGTCAGGCTTATCCCGGAGGCGATGTGTAAAGCGTTTGCGCAGGCGCCCAGCAACAACACCCAAGGCCCACCACAAAGGAAACTCCACACAAGGTATTATATAAAAATAGCCTTTGTATTACCAAAACACATTAGATAAAAACACACACTTTACAATGTGCCAACAGGCACGGGCAGAGTTTACAAGGGATTATATGTACAGGGGACAGGGCCACATGGACCACTGTCAGGAATTAGCACTTTGTAGAAATTAGCACTTAGAACATAGGAATAATACTTTAGAACATAGCACATACAATTACTGTAGCACAAAATAGAACATGTAGCGCACAACCAGTAACTACTGGTAACAGGTAAGTACCACCTACGCAACCCTAACCACCTTAGGAAAATATCACGCAGGGAACCAGGACCTCACTAGCACCACCTCTACTAGGAGAAAACAACCACCTAAGTATCACAATACCTGTAGGGGTCTAAGCACATTACACATGATGCATCACAACACATTCAGAGGTGTAGGGAAGGAACACACATGATGCATAAAATACATTCAGCGGTGTAAAACAAGGCACATGACGCATAAAAACACATTCAGAGGTGCAGGTTAGGAACAATAGCGCAAACTCACATTAGCCACCACCTGTAGCAGTCCCTAGGCCAACTGGCCTTGTCGGGGCTAGGACGCCCTGTGTCCAGCAGAGTCAGGGCGCGCCTGCGCAGGCTGCGCAAACCAGGGCGCACAAGGCACAACCTACACGTTGCAGCTGCCCACTAAGTGCTGGGCAGCTGGGAAAAGGAGCGTGGGCACCACTGTGCCCTTTGAACACAAATATCGCAGTCACGTGGGGCCTCTCTGGGCTCTACCCACAAGAAATACCCCCTAGAGCCTTCGTGGCTCAAGAACGATGTGCCCCCAAAGTTGGAGCGCCTAGCGCTCTAAATACTCATGCCCCCTTGGAGCCTTCTAGGCTCTGAAAGAATGCGCCTTTTTTTGTAGCCTCGTGGGCTCTGGACCAACTGTGGGGGCAACTTTGGAGCGGCCCGCTGCCTTCCGGGGCCACTCTTATCATTAAAATAAATGCCCCTCTATGTTAGAGCCTCGGGGCTCTAAATCAAGAATGCCCCCGACGTTGGAGTCCCGCTCGGGGGACTCGGGACAATCCTGCGGCCCGCGTTGGAGCCTCACCGGCTCTAGAAGCACTGTCCCCGCTCTTCGAGGGAGCGTCCGGCGCTCTGGTAGCCACAATGCTGCCCCCACTCACCGGGACTCCGGCGGAGCTTCCTCCTCTCTGCGTGGGGCTTCACCCGGGCCCCCTCCTGGGACCCGGGACTTAGGCACGGAGCTTACCGGCTCCGAACTGGAAGTCAGTCGTCCCAGTGCGGGGTGGGCTCCCGCCGGGGTGGAAGACGTGGCGCTTTCCTTCCGGGCTTCGGCCCCGCCCACCCAAAGGCTGCCGGGATTCCCTTCCGGGTCACCACAGGCAGCGCGGCGGACCAGGGATCCCGGCGGCCGCAGAAACTACGGGGTAGGCTCCCGATAATGTAAACCAAGCAATAAGCGGGGTGGGCACCCGCGAGGCACTCACCACGGGGTAGGCTTCCATTTCTTTAAGGATACGATGCGGCACAACGCGGGGTGGGCACCCGCTATCAGGAATAAAGCGCTCCTGGCGCCGAGGGCACAGGGCGAAGCGCTCTGTGCACCAAAGGCAAGTCCAGCGCTTCCAGGCGCTGGAGGTTTCAGCAGAGTCCCAAATAAAGCGCTCCTAGCGCTATAAGTCCACTAAAAGCGCTTCCAGGCACTTTAGGGGAGAATGTAACAGGTCCAGCAAGGTTCTCTTCTGCATGCAGCAAGGCAGGGGTGGGGGGGGCAAGGCTGGACCCAGAGCCAGCTCACTGGGCCTCCAGGCAGGGAGGTAGTCCAAGTGGCGGTCCTCTGGTCCAGCGGCAGCAGCAGCCCCCCCTCCGGCAGGATCCTGGAAGAGAACATTTTTCATGGGGTCACAGCCCCTTCTTATACACAGAACACCTTTGTCTCAAGGTGCAGGGAAGGGGCGAACCAGTTACAACTGGTTCCTGAGCACTTTGTTTTGCTCAGCCCCTCTCCCTATTCAGAGAACAGGCCAGGGTCATCAGTCGCACCACAGGGGGCGGAGCCAGCATTGTGTGGGGAAAACCCAGCCCTATTCAGGACCCAGGTGTACTCCTCCCACCCATCTAGCTGCTGATCTCCCTATTCACCACTGGGTGGCTCCTCCTGACTCTGGGGATTCCCTAGCCCGTCACATGACCTCAGCCAGCCAGTCGCCAGACAAGGCACACATTTTACACTGCACACAGAAGTGCCCACTTCTAGAAGTGGCACTTCCATACTAGGTACATGCACGCCGCACCCATCATCGCGCAGCATTTCATCACACGAGTCCGCACATACCAGACTCAACCCTGCACACCCCACGCATCATGAACTACCATTGGCACATACATTCCCCATGCATTCCTATGGGAGGGCAGGCCTATCTCACCACATGCACTCAGAGTGCGCACGCACTTTACTCTGGGACACAGGGAAAGTGCGCAGAAACCAAAAATCACTATCACCAGGTCACCAGTAAAAGCAAAAAGTTCAGGGGTGAACCTGCCAGAAGGGCCAAGTCCAACAGGGTATTAAGGAGATAGGTAGTGGCTGCAGGGGGGAGGGTTGCACGGGGTTGGGACAGCAGGTGCGAGCGTGCGAGAGACGGTACTGATATTTGGGGTCTCAGCCAATGGATCGGCAAATTGTTGTAGTCTGACTGAAAAATCCCAAGGCAGTTAAGATGAACCGCCAGGGGGTTACTGATAGGCCAAGCGGCATGAAGAGCAAACAGTTGTGCAGTAGAGTATCTGAAAATCTACCAGCAGATGAAAGCATGCTTAGTCAAGAGATTTGGTCTGACTCCAGAACAGTACAGGGTGAAGTTTAGAGGCACCCAGAAATTGAGTTCAAAGTCTTGGATAGACTTTGTGGACGTTTCAGTAAAGGCACTGGAAGGCTGGATTGTTGGTAACAAATTTGACACATATGAGGGATTGTATAATTTGTTTTTGAAGGAACATATTTTGACTCATTGTGCAGAAGAGAAGTTACGCCAGTATCTAGTGGACTCTAAGCTGACAGAGCCCAGAGAGTTGGGGGAATCAGCTGATGAGTGGGTGAGAACCTGGGTTTCTATTCAGCACCAGGGGGGTGACCAGAAGAAAGGAGGACAGGTCCCGTCCCAAGGGAAATCCTAGGGAAATGAAGGGCAAAAACTGAAGGAGTCCTCCAAAGACCTGTAAAAACCTGCACAAGGAGGGGGGACCCAAGCCAACCCAAATTCAAAGGGAGGGGGTTTCAGGGAAAGCCTGATAGGTTCTTTGATCCCTCAAAGGTGGGTAAGTGCTTTGACTGTAACCAGCCAGGGCATAAGCACGGAGATGCTGTCTGCGCCAAGAAAAGGTTCCCCCTAGGGGGCCATCCACAGGGATTGCCAGTGTAAGTGTAGGGGTGGAGAGTGGTGCCCCAGAGAGGGGTAGTCAGGTGTTGGAAGCAACCTTAGTGTCCCTGGGTGGGGTGATTATTGCAACCCTTGCTGCCTTACCTTCAAACATGGACAAGTAGAGGCAGAGGCCTAAAGTGAATGGGACTGAGGTTGAGGCTATCAGAGACACTGGGGCTAGTGTAACTATGGTCCTAGATGAACTGGTGCCTTCAGAGAGGTTGTTACCTGGTGAGTTTCACCAGGTGACTGTGGAAATATGGATTTTTCTGGTCAGTTATGTCCCCTATCTTGGACCCCAACGGTTCCATGTGCATGTCACAAGTACATGTATGTTCCCTCCAGTTCCAGTTATGAAGACGCAAATACATGTGCGTCCACCGTCAACATGTCCTTTGACAGATCCGCCATGTATAGGCCGGATATCCCCTTCCTAAATATGAAAGGCCATCGGCTTTATATGGTTCACTTATGCCACTTTTCAGTCCAGGCAAGTAGGCCCTGATTCTGTCATCAAAACTCCTCTTGCCTTCTGCCTCTGAAAGCTCCAGCCCGAGCCTGCATCTGTGACCATGAACTTTGTCTCATTCTCTGCGCGGCTCACGAAGCCTGACATCAGCTTACTCTCTGCCAAGAACTGTATTTCACCTTCGAATTATCTGCCTCCCCCTCAGCCGATGCATTCCTGCCTAGTAGTTTAAGTAAACATTCTTCCAGTTACCAAGCAAAAAGGCCCATCTTCTCTGTCCTCATGCAAGTAATTCATAGCCCTGTTACCATGGAATATTCCTACCCCCTCGCATTCAGTGTAGACACTTAGACGCTTGTACACGCACGCACAGTCAGTATAGAATAGATTCTGTCCGAGAGTCCCTCTTTTATGGATAACATAGTTCTTTAAACATAGGATGTTAGATATGATTTGGGATTAGGTCGACTTGACCCCCCAGACTTCTCGTCTCCACATATAGAGCTAAATGTCAAGTCCCCGTCACCCCCTAGTTACACGTCAATTACACGTCATACTGCTGCGCGCGCATCAATGCCAAGTATTATCTTATAGATCCACCTATGTATTACATCATAACCAATCATGTTCCTTTTTACTCATTATTACACCCATTTTCGGTTACGCAGACCAAACGTCAATGTCCTTATCAATTGTTACGCCTACTGTATTCACTTCATTATAATGTATGTACTATAAAAGTTACTTCTTGTCAATAAAGTATGTACTTCACTTCCTGAACCCCCGTGGTGATGGAACTTGAGGCATCCGATTATAATCGATTATTGGAATAAAGCCCATTCCGAAACTCTAATATCACGGATTCTGCCTCTCATTTTACTGAGCTATTTTATAATGTTTCTGTATCAAATTCAGTCCCGGTAAAGGAATTTTTATTTACCACATGATGGCGCCCGAACAGGGACACTTTCTCATCTCACGCGCCGGCGGTGCGTTGCAGGCCCGGTCTCCTGCCACAGCTGGACGGACAATAACGCGTACCAGCAGGATTTCCTGTATCTCCCTCCGGTCAAGCGGGGGCGACTGAGACTGCGATCAACACCCAGACGAGGCGGTGAGAAGTGCGAAGTATCCCGACCAGAGCCTAGCTGAGAGAGCAAGATCCGAGGTATACAGAGACCCACCAGTCCGAAGTCAAGCCCAGTGTCCGACGAGTCGAGTCGAGTCGAGTCCAGTCCGGTTCAAGTTCAAGTTACTGAGGCCTTCCGTTTCCGAAGCTACCCGGTGAGTACCATTGCTGGGGAGGCATTTCTGACGTGCACATAGGTTGTGCCGGTCAAGACGGGTTTGGGTACACAAATCCGGTCTGCACTGTTTTAGCAGTGTATCTGTACTGTTTAGCAGTATATCAAGTATTCCGAAGTATTCCGAAGTATCTAGTTATTGTCTAGTTATTGTCGAGAATTAAGCTTGGTGATTAGTTATGCAGACGATCATCATTGTTGTTTCAGTTAAAGGTTTAATGTTAAATATTTAAAGTGTTTAAGTATGTTCTGTATATCGTGGTATGAATGACTGTTCATTATCGTGTTTATTGTATTAAGTCTGTTCAAATTCAAGTATCAGGTCAAAATCAAGTATAAGGTCAGTTCTCAATATGCCGCTCTTTTCGAAATTAAGACAGATCACCACCAGAAAAGGGGTTCTCGAAGAAGCCGTCCCTATTCCTCCTAGGGACACTCCAGGGCACTTTATGTATCACAAACATGGCTTAGACGCTATATTATTTCTTGATTTATGGGTAGACTATACCAAGGGATTACCAGAAAGTCAGAGGTGGCCCACAGCGGGGACCTGGGATGCAGAGTGCATCATGAAAATCGAGGAAGAGTTATGGAAAAGAAAAGTCAGACAGTCACAGAAAGACGCCGTTGAATTATGGCGTAAAGAATCACATAGACGAACAGAAAAAGCACGTAGACAGGAAGAGAAGAGTAAAGAGAATTCCAATAAAGTTCGAGAGAATCTATTAATTGAGGAAGGTATCCGAGTGAAATCAGAACAAGTAGACAGACAAAGAAATGCCCTTATGAATGGTATGTATCCCCTTCTGGCCGAAGGATTACCTAAGGCTACTCCAGAGATACCGAAAGACTTGCCACCCCCATTATTCCCAATCAAGGTACATCCTAAGGGGCATCCTAGAACCGCAGAAGATGTTTTTCTTTCCTCATATTTAGATGACGCAGCTCCCGAGTATGCTAATTCCGCCCCACGTAGACCGCATACCAGGGAGGTCCAACGCCAAGATCCAGCACCCGGATCCCTGCAGCAACAAATCGAGTCACAAGTTCCGGCAAGCACATCTGTTTCTGCATCTGTTCCTACAAATACTTCTATAGCTGAGTCCACACCTATAGTTGCTGTGTCACGTTCGACGAATCCTTTCACACCCGACGCCCCAGACGGGGCCACGGGAGGTGCTACCAATATTTTTTCTACGCCACCTAGAATAAATAAACTTATTTTCCAAGAGTCAGCGCATTCACGTACACCCAAATTCGTAAGTGATCGTACGCTTAAGGAACTTCTTATAGATTGTAGATATGACCCGGTGCTCGGTAAAGAGGACGAAATGATCCTGGCATCATTACGTATCAGACGAGCCGCAGGGTATTTAGCGAAGCTACCAGGAATGACTGCGCATCTAGATAAAATATATCATTTTGTTCAAACAGGGCGAGATCCAGAATGTATTAACAGAGCTATGGAATACCAGAAAGTAGAGATACAGGGGGAACTGTTGCGTTTCCTCATAAACTGTGTGATCAGAAATCAAGACCGACCGGGGGTAGATCCGGAAGCAATGAAAATTCTTACAAAATGGAGCCAGAATATATCAGAAGGGAGACACGATAAGCAAAATTGTATAATAGCCATGTGCCGAAAGATCCGTAAAGAAATAGAACGCCTACACGAAGAGAGATTAGAGACAGACGAGTTCGAGCAAAGCGAGGAAGAAGGGTCAGGACTGCCCGCCGGACAGTCAGACACCATAGCCTATGTAGGTAGAGGAAGATCTTGTAATAGGAATCAGACTAGATGTCATACTGACCCAATACGTCCAATATGTCCAGATAATGACAGGAATTTCCAAATACCTATAATTAACATAAGGCCTAACGAGCATTCGTTCCAAACCGCCGACAAACTACTCCGAGAACGAAGGGGTTATCATTTTCTCGATTCTATGGATGAACAAGACTTAGCGAGGGCAGCTGTTCATTGGGTGGACAGTCCCGGAAAATATAGTGATGAGACAGTAGTACGCACATTTTTGAATCTCACCCCAGATGAGCAGAGGTTAGCTGGGATTTATATGATTCAACAACTCATTATACTATATCAGAGTCAGCATTCGGACCCTGGTCCCTTACCTGACATATTGACTGAATTGCTTATGAATAAATGGAGAGGTCCAGGTACCAAATTAATTAAAGAAATTCTAGTATCTAGAAAGCAGTATATTCTTTTTGTATGCTCAGAGCATGTCTCATTGCCTGTCAAGGAAAGAACGACGTATCACCTGGATAGACAGAATCCCTTACGAGAAGTACACCCAATAAAAGGCGAGGACAATCAGTTTAAACGTGTATTTGTATATACGCCTATATCGAAAATAGAATTGTTAGAAATGAAGAAAGTAGTACCCAGTCATGACAAGGACCCAGCGGGTTTTCACCGAGAAATTAAAGACATGTTACTCATGGGAGAGTATACCTACCCCGACATTATGACAATATTAAAGGTGTTGATGCCTGCTGGCATTTATGAGAAACTCAAGGAAAAAGAGTGGGAGGTAGGTGATCAAAAGATAGAATGGTCAGCATTAGAAGCAGAAGAAAGGGCCCGAGGTCCAGGTTCGGGGCTTGGGGACAAAACTAAAGCACTACCAGGTCTACTAGTACAGGTACTGCCACGTTTATTAACTACGAAAAAGGAAGATTGGGGTACAATTTCAGCCTGTAAACAGAAGCAAGATGAAGACACTAGCGATTACTATGCCCGATTCGAGAAATGTTTTGGTATAAATAGTGGCATAAAAGCAAGTAGCGAATCATACCCGCATCTGTTTGTAACAAAATTAGTGGAAAATGCCCTGCCCCCAGTAAAGAATAGAGTATTAAAATTCGAGAGTACCTGGCAAGGTAACACTCCAACACAAATGTTACAAATGTTACAGTACCACCACAATAGAATTAAAGAGGAACAAGAACATGAACACAGACGCATGAAAGACACGAAAATGAAAATGCTAGTTTCCCAGACAGTTCCAGCTGAAGGACATAAAAAGGGTATGACACATTCCGATTCAGCAGGACCTGTAAAAGGGACATGCAATTATTGTAAAAAGCCAGGTCATTACGTACACGATTGTCCAGTGCTAAAACATAATATCGCCATAGGTAAAACACAAGAAAGATCACGGCCACTAAGACAAGATCAGAATGAACAAGGAGCTACGCAGCATGCCCAGGCCATGCCAGCCGCACAACAGCCAATACAGTTTGTGCCAGCTGCACCACCGTTGCCTGTTGCTGCCACACAGACAACAACACGACAAATGTATCAGACTGCACAGTATGAATATCCGGAGTATCAACGTTACGCATGAACTAGCCTAGAGAGGGAAGTTGACTTACCCCTTATCGAGATTCCTGTAGATCAAGAAGGACCTTATGTACATAGTGAATTATTAGGTCAAGATAGAAAATTTTTACTCGATACAGGGGCAAGTCGAACAACTATAAAACGAAGTGAAGTCCCAGGGGCACCCCTCTCAGGCTCACAGAATATTTCCCTTGGTTTTTCAGGAAAACCTATTGTTAATGAAGTGTCACAGCCTCTTCCACTTACGATAGGACCTCTGACCCGAACTACAGATTTATTGCTTACTAAATCATGTCCAGAAAACTTGTTAGGAATAAAAACGTTGAAAGCCCTAGGAGCCATAATATGTTGTTCTCCGGAAGGAGTAAGGTTGTTTTTACGTGATTTTAAAGGTCACTATGTATCTAGAGACATGGATCCCCGACTGCAGACTTTACCTACACATCTATGGGCACAAGGCCCTACTGATGTTGGTTGCATGAATATTACACCATATCGAGTCACACTAAAGGCAGGAGTGGTGCTACCACGAATGCGACAATACAAGTTACCACCAGATGCTGTAACGGCTTTACTACAAATCATTGACGAGCTTATTGCCCAAGGAGTAGTTGTAGAAACAGACTCCAATGTATGTAATTCACCGATAATTCCGATTCTTAAACGAACAGATCCTACAGCTCCGCCAGTATATCGATTGGTTATTGATCTGCGCGAGTTAAACAAATGTATTGTGCCACAATTTCCTGTGGTCCCAGATATCTCGTCATTATTGACAGCTATTGATTCCGAAGCAACATTGTTTACTGTAATTGATCTCAAAAATGCCTTTTTCAGCGTCCCAATAGATCCGGAAAGCCAATATTTGTTCGGATTTAGTTTAAATGGGCGTAGCTTTAAATTCACCCGCGCACCTCAAGGATTTACAGAAAGCCCCAGCATCTATAGCCAAGCACTGAAACGAGAACTTGACAGTATCCACATGCCGGTTAACACTGCCCTGCTTCAATATGTCGATGATCTGTTGATCACCGCTAGAAGCGAACCCGAATGTGAGAAAGCATCACTGACAGTTTTACAATTTCTAGCCGAAAAGGGGCACAAGGTGTCCCCTTCTAAGCTGCAATTCTGTGTCCAGCGAGTTATTTATCTTGGTCACTCGCTGTCCAAGGAGGGAAGGCAGCTTACACCCGACCGCATTCAGTTAATTGCTAACATGTCAATACCCAAGACACAGAAGGAGGTGCGGGCTTTCATAGGCCTCACTTCATATTGTAGACAGTGGATCCCTCAGTATGCATTTCTAGCAAAACCACTCATTCAATTGACAACACAGGAGGCAGCCACACCGACTGTTCTCCCTTGGACTCAGGAACACACACAAGCTTTTGAAAGCTTAAAGAAAGCTTTATGTCAAGCACCCGTTTTAGCAACGCCATGTTACAGAAAACAGTTTACACTCTTTGTTACAGAACGCAAAGGTACGGCCTTGTCAGTACTCACACAGGAACAAGCAGGAGCACACAAACCATGTGCTTATTTTTCTAGTACATTAGATCCCGTAGCTCAGGCTTTGCCTGCATGCCTAAAATCAGTAGCAGCAACAGCTTTAGCAATCAGACAAAGCGATGCCATAGTGTTAGGACATCCATTGACAGTTCAAGTACCACATGCAGTAGAGGTTCTTGTAAATAGAACGCAAACACAACACTTGACTGTAGCGCGACTTACAGGATACGAGCTTACATTGTTTCAGCCACATATAGAAATCAGACGCTGTAACACATTGAATCCTGCCACACTTTTACCAGTAGTCGGAACAGACCCACTAGCCCATGACTGTATTGAAGTTATTACAATAACAACAAAACCCAGACAAGACTTAACCGATGTCCCATTGTCAGATCCAGACCTGACCTTGTATGTAGATGGTTCATGCATGAGAACAAGTACAGGAGAGTTAGTAGCCGCCTACGCAGTCACAACAGATACTGAGGTCATTGAAACTAATCGTATAACTACTTTGTCAGCTCAAGCCGCAGAACTTATCGCTCTGACACAAGCCTGTATTCAAGCCATGAATAAAAAAGTCAACATATACACTGACTCACGTTATGCATTCGGAGTTGTACATGACTTCGGCGTGCTGTGGCGAGAGAGAGGTTATTTAACTTCCCACGGTGCCCACATTCAGCACGGACCCCTCATTCATGCATTATTAGATGCAATACATCTACCCACTGAAATATCAATTATGAAATGTAAGGCTCATACGAAGGTTACTGATATCATTTCCCAAGGCAATGATCTAGCCGACAGAACAGCTAAACTGATTGCTCAAACTCAAACCCCCGATATGACAAAGACAATAGTCCCGACACCGACACATTGTATGACAGTTAAAGATCCTACTCTTGACGTAATTGACATACAGACACATGCTACACCAGACGAAATAAAGAAATGGACTGAATTAGGAGGGATCCAAACGGACCAAGGATGGATGATGAAGGAAAGGTCTGTATGGTTCCTTCCTGATTCAATGGTCCAAGTCATAATTAACACTATACATAGTCCAGCACATTTAGGAGAAAAAGCTATGCTAGACAGCATTCAACACATTTGGTTCAATAAACATTTACGAGCAGCAGCAAAACAAAAGGTCCGTACCTGTATGATCTGTTGTCAGTTCAACCCAGGAAAAAGCGTTCCCGTAGAACAGGGTGGATTTCATACCCCTAATCATCCTTTTGAAGTACTCCAGATGGATTATATCCAGATGGAACGATGCAGAGGATTCAAATATGTTCTCGTAGTTGTCTACGCTCTGTCCTGTTGGACGGAGGCATACCCGGTTTCAGATTACACTGCCCCGACTACTGCCAAACAGTTGGTTCGAGAATTCTTCCCACGATACGGTTTACCACGTGCTGTTTACTCAGATAACGGCCAGCCGTTCTCATCCGAATTAATGAAACACGTTTCACTTCTGTTAGGATATCAGTGGAAATTCCACTGTGTCCGACATCCCGAGGCAGCAGGTCTCGTAGAAAGACATAACCAGATACTGAAAATTAGAATGTCCAAAATATGCAGAGAGAAAGGTGTCGACTGGGTAGTAGCGTTACCAGTTGCACTCTTTTACATGAGAATGGTAGCACACTCTCGAACAGGGCTATCCCCGTATGAGGTGATCTTCGGTAGACCACCGAATATGTGGGGGACGCCTATACCACGCAAAATAACTGATATTGACTGTAATATGCTGACAGATTACTTGGCTTCCTTGATGTCTGCACTACAATCTTCTCGTTCACAGGTAGCTGCAGCCTTTCCCGACAACACTGAGGTGAAACCCCATGACGTTGTTCCGGGTAATCTTGTCTTTGTGAGGAATTTCGACCGAAAGACTCAGCTGGAGCCCAGGTGGAAAGCACCCAAGTTGGTCCTGTTGACCACAAGAACAGCCGTGAAGATCGAGGGCCGCAAGGGCTGGATTCATTCAAGCCACATCAAGAAATTTCATGGACTATCTTCGGATATAGACACTGTGCCCTGCACTCCCTCACAGACTGATACAAAACTCCCTTTTGTTGAACCTAACAAATCTGAAAATTACAAACTAAAGCTTAGGCCCAACCAGTCGAGCAATTTGATTGTTTAAGTCCTCTCCAAGGTGAAGCGGTTGAATTGTCTCTGACATGTATCCCTTGGACCTGAGTAGAGAAAATACCCGAAAAATGTTGAAACGACAGGCGTATTGTAAATCACTGCGTAGCCACTGCATAGTGACATTATTAATTTTGTTTTTATTGAGTCTTTTAATAATTATTACAAGTATGTTGTTGCACATATATTACCCTATTTCTAGACATGTTTATAATGTTGCTGCTGAACATTCTTTTAGTGACTTACCTCCGCATGAATTGTCTTATAGACTTGCGCTGCGCAATAACACTTTCATTAGTATGTTACATCATTCCCATCAGACTAGTAATGCCACCAATTGTTGGGTGTGTGGCCGACTCCCTCCCTATCAGAATTATGAAGGAGTCCTGCCTTTCTTTCCACATCCATTTACACATAATGGCTCCTGTGGAGCATGGTTTAGCTTAATTAATTCCATAGACTCAGACACAGCAGTTTACCAAGATCATTGGGTATGGGGAAATCTGAACCTAGCTTTACTCAAGGTCTGTTACCCTGACAAGGAGGGTCGCCCCAAAAGAACAGGAACTGATCTAGAAAATGAAGTATATGGATTAGGTAATTTTACACCTAATCTCATGATTCTAAATGTCGTATCTGAAATTGAACTAGTCTTACCCACCATGTCAGTATTCCCAGCGAGGGGTGAATTATGTGTAAGAAAGGTTGGTTCCATACATATGGGCCATAGTAAATGCACTACTATGGTAGAATTCAGTGATCAAGGAAAATCTTCATTTAGAGCTTCTCGCCATTCCTACTTTATATGTGGTCAGACTGCATATATGCGTCTACCTCTAGATTGGGATGGTACCTGCTACATTGCATTCCTTTTGCCACCTGTTTTCCTAGCTCCTCCTGATTATTACAGAAATATTCATTTAGTACACAACAGAGAACGGAGAAATCTCCCCATTGTCGATTACACTGAGACGGCATGGGACAAGTATGTAGATTTTAATAAAGGCATCTTTCCCTATATAGGTACTGTTACTAATAGTAAGCTGATACGTAGATTAACTAGAACCCTTGAAGCAGTAGTGAATGAGACTATTTCCGCCTTAGGCAATTTAACGGAAGAGCAGTCTGCTATGCGGATTGTTGTGCTTCAAAATCGTCTTGTCCTTGACGTCATCCTGGCTGATAGGGGCGGAGCTTGTAGGGTCATCGGATCAAGCTGCTGCGTATTCATACCAGAAAATTCGCCATCTGTATATAAAGCCATCACTCGCCTTCATAAGATTGTAAGCCAGATACACCAGAACCCAGGCACTTGGACTTGGTCCAGTTGGTTTTGGAATGCGGTATCAGCCTGGGGATGGAGAGTTTTATCCTTCCTAGGTATTGGCCTTCTCATACTATTCAGTTGCTGTCTATGTCTACAATGTGGACCAGCAATTTGTGGTCTGTGTGCCACATCGTGCATTCCACATCAAGATTTTCATTCAAGATCCCGGAAGAAGAAAGAAGAACAAATGATGCTATATGAACAGATCAATGGATTGATGAAGATTGATATCTCTTGAAGGGCAAGTAGGGGACAAGGAGGGAATGTGGAAATATGGATTTTTCTGGTCAGTTATGTCCCCTATCTTGGACCCCAACGGTTCCATGTGCATGTCACAAGTACATGTATGTTCCCTCCAGTTCCAGTTATGAAGACGCAAATACATGTGCGTCCACCGTCAACATGTCCTTTGACAGATCCGCCATGTATAGGCCGGATATCCCCTTCCTAAATATGAAAGGCCATCGGCTTTATATGGTTCACTTATGCCACTTTTCAGTCCAGGCAAGTAGGCCCTGATTCTGTCATCAAAACTCCTCTTGCCTTCTGCCTCTGAAAGCTCCAGCCCGAGCCTGCATCTGTGACCATGAACTTTGTCTCATTCTCTGCGCGGCTCACGAAGCCTGACATCAGCTTACTCTCTGCCAAGAACTGTATTTCACCTTCGAATTATCTGCCTCCCCCTCAGCCGATGCATTCCTGCCTAGTAGTTTAAGTAAACATTCTTCCAGTTACCAAGCAAAAAGGCCCATCTTCTCTGTCCTCATGCAAGTAATTCATAGCCCTGTTACCATGGAATATTCCTACCCCCTCGCATTCAGTGTAGACACTTAGACGCTTGTACACGCACGCACAGTCAGTATAGAATAGATTCTGTCCGAGAGTCCCTCTTTTATGGATAACATAGTTCTTTAAACATAGGATGTTAGATATGATTTGGGATTAGGTCGACTTGACCCCCCAGACTTCTCGTCTCCACATATAGAGCTAAATGTCAAGTCCCCGTCACCCCCTAGTTACACGTCAATTACACGTCATACTGCTGCGCGCGCATCAATGCCAAGTATTATCTTATAGATCCACCTATGTATTACATCATAACCAATCATGTTCCTTTTTACTCATTATTACACCCATTTTCGGTTACGCAGACCAAACGTCAATGTCCTTATCAATTGTTACGCCTACTGTATTCACTTCATTATAATGTATGTACTATAAAAGTTACTTCTTGTCAATAAAGTATGTACTTCACTTCCTGAACCCCCGTGGTGATGGAACTTGAGGCATCCGATTATAATCGATTATTGGAATAAAGCCCATTCCGAAACTCTAATATCACGGATTCTGCCTCTCATTTTACTGAGCTATTTTATAATGTTTCTGTATCAAATTCAGTCCCGGTAAAGGAATTTTTATTTACCACATGAC
Source organism: Triturus cristatus (assembly GCF_964204655.1). NCBI lineage: Eukaryota > Metazoa > Chordata > Amphibia > Caudata > Salamandridae > Triturus > Triturus cristatus. The sequence continues at coordinate 501,340,706 of NC_140592.1, read as the reverse complement.
TTATGCAGACAGCACTACCAAACTCCATCCTATGGCTGTGGTGGATTTGGAATGGGGAGGTGTGACAGGCCCTATGAAGGTAGCTGTGTTAAATGTGCTGCCAGTCCAGTGTTTACTGGACAATGATCTTTAAGCCTCTCAGTGGTCAGAGGTGGAGAGAGGACTCCATATGAAAATATTGGAGCTCCCTGAGTGGGTATGTGCTGTGACTAGGTCACAGTCAGGCCAGAATGGAGGGGCTGGACACTTGGACCCTGGAACAAAGGGCCACGCATCCAAGGACAAGGGTACTGGGCCAGGTGAGCCAGCCCAGGGAACTCCAGAGGTGCAGGAAGAATCTAACCCTGATGGGGAGGATCTGGCCTCTGAGGGAGGGACTCCATCCCTGCCAGAGCTGTCAGATTTGGCAGAACTGACAGGAGCAGGTGGACCCTCCAGAGAGGAGTTCAGTCAGGGACAGCGTGACTGTCCCACCCTTGAAGGCTTGAGGCGGATTGCTTCCAAACAAGAGGTGGGGGATGACAGTGGGTTTCATAAACTCTACTAGGAAGATGGACTGCTTTATACTGAGGCCAGAAACCTCAAGGAGGGGGCCACCATGAGGTTGGTGGTGCCCCAGAAGTACAGAGAGTTCATCCTGACTTTGGGTCATGATATCCCCTTGGCAGGACATTTGGGACAGACAAAGACATGGGACCGGTTGGTGAACCAACTCTACTGGCCCCATATGTCTGAAAAGGTTAAGGAGTTTTGCAGCTCCTGTGTCACCTGTCAGGCCAGTGGCAAAGCAGGGGGCAAGACAAAGGCTCCCCTCATACCACTGCCAGTGGTTGTGGGTTCATTTTGAAAGGGTGGGGATGGACATTGTTGGTCCCCTGGACCCACCTACTGCATCAGGGAATAGGTATATCTTAGTGGTAGTTGACCATGCCACTAGATACCCTGAAGCCATACCTCTTAGAACCATTGATGCTCCTGCGGTGGCTAGAGCACTGCTTGGTGCGTTCACCAGAGTAGGTTTTCCAAAAGAGGTGGTGTCAGAAAGGGGCACAATTTTCCTGTCCAGCTATCTGACTGCTATGTGGGATGAGTGTGGTGTCAACTACAAGTTCACCATCCCCTATCACCCACAAGCAAATGGTCTTGTTGAGAGATTCAACCAAACCCTGAAGGGCATGATAAATGGGTTGTCAGAGAAACTCAGGAGGAGATGGGATGTTCTCCTCCCATGCTTACTGTTTGCCTACAGGGAGGTGCCACAGAAAGGGGTTGGTTTCAGTCCCTTTGAGTTGGTGTTTGGACACCCTGTGAGGGGGCTATTGAGCCTGCTAAGAGAGTCTTTAACGAAGCCTCTTAAAGAAGCTAAAGACAATGTGCTTGACTATGTGTTAGGCCTGAGATCTAGAATGGCAGAGTACATGTACAAGGCAAACAGGAAACTGGAGGCCAGCCAGGAGCTCATGAAGCACTGGTATGATCAAATGGCTATTATGCCTGAGTATACTCCAGGACAATTGGTGTGGGTGTTGGAGCCTGTGGCTCTTCCCAGGGCCCTCCATGACAAGTGGAGTGGGCCCTATCCAATCTTAGGAAAGAAGGGTGACATTACCTATTTGGTTGGCCTTGGCACCCCCAGGAACCCTCATAGGGTCCTGCATGTGAATAGATTGAAACCCCACCACGATAGGGCAGCCATGACCATGTTACTGGTCACTGATGAGGGTGTGGAGGAGGAAATTGAGCCTGTGCCTGACCTCCTCTCCACTAATGTGCAAGATGGGTCAGTGGAGGGAGTTGTGCTCTCTCCCAAGTTGACAGACCAGCAGCACAGAGACTGTAAGCAAGTGCTGGAGCAGTTTGCTGGCCTGTTCTCTTTGACCCCAGGCATCACTGAGTTTTGTGTGCACCACATTGACACTGGTGACAGCCTACCTGTCAAAAATAAACTGTACAGGTTGTCTGACCATGTGAGAGTCAGCATTAAAGCTGAGGTTGCTAAGATGCTGGCATTGGGGGTAATTGAACCGTCTGAGAGTCCATGGTCCAGTCCATTGGTGCTGGTACCCAAACCTAATCCTCATGGGGGACCCAAGGAGTTAAGGTTCTGTGTAGACTACAGAGGTTTGAATGCAGTCACAAAGACTGACGCTCACCCTATGCCTAGAGCTGATGAGCTCATTGATAGGTTAGGGGCTGCTAAGTACCTGAGTACTTTTGATTTGACTTCAGGTTACTGGCAGATTGCCCTCACTGATGAAGCAAAGGAGAGGTCAACATTCTCCACACCGGAGGGACATTATCAGTTCACGATAATGCCCTTTGGCTTAAAGAATGCACCTGCCACCTTCCAACGGTAGGTGGGGGCCATGTACAGCCTCTCCAAGCTAAAATCCAAACTATTTTGGATTGGACAGCTCCTGTTACCCAGGCTCAGGTCAGGGCAGTCCTTGGACTGACAGGGTACTATAGAAGGTTTGTTCAAATTTATGGGACCATTGTGGGGCCCCTAACATTACTCACTTCTAAAAAGAGGCCCAAGAAGGTAATTTGGACCCCAGAGTGTCAGAAGGCTTTTGACACTCTGAAAATTGGTATGTGTTCAGCACCAGTGCTACTGGCCTCTGACTACACAAAATAATTTGTGGTTCAGACAGATTCTAAATGGAGCACTGGGTGCCAGGACTGCTTTTAAAAAGTAAATTGTGCCCATACTCGACTTTGCTGTTTGGGGCACTTAAAAAATGGATAACCTAAAATGTTTTGGCATATTAGGGACCCCTAGGGTCTCCCCTAGGTATCCCAGGGGTTGGGGGTCAGGTATTTATAAGGTACACCGTTATGAAATGAGTTTTTATATGCCTGGGTAAAGTGAAATTTCACGTTTCACTCCTCACATGGTGGTACAGTGCTACTCAAATTTGACTTTGATGCTGGGAGCACTGTAGAGGGAGAATCTGCAATCTTTCTACAGATTCAGAACCCATAAAGTCTCCCCTAGTTGCACATGAGAGGGGCAGAGCCCTCCAGATCTGCTGCTTGAAACTTACTGAAGCAAGAAGTGCCCTGCTGAGAAGTTTTGCTCCATAGTTATTAATCAATAACTGCCTACCATGTTAACCTATGTAACAGGGGATTTGCAATGGGAAAAATGACTTGGGCCATTTTTCCAGCACCAGGACATACAAAAGCATATTTTATAAGTACTTGCCTTATATCTACAGGAACCCCACCCCATGTGCAACTAGTGGAGACTTTAGGGGTTCTGAATCTGTAGAAAGATTGCAGATTCTCCCTCTACAGTGCTCCCAGCATCAAAGTCAAATGAGTAGCACTGTACCACGATGTGAGGAGTGAAACGTGAAATTTCACTTTACCCAGGCATATAAAAACTCATTTTATAAGGGGTACCTTTTAAATACCTGACCCCCCACCCCTGGGATAACTGGGGGAGACCCTGGGGTCTCTAATATGCCAAAACATTGTAGGTTATTCATTTGTAAGTGCCCCAAACAGCAAAGTTGAGTATGGGCACAATTTACTTTTTAAAAGCAGTCCTGGCACCCATTGCTGCTTTTAAACAGACCTCAGGCTTCAGCAGTGCACACATGCAAGTGCAACAAGCATTTGCAATGCAATAGGTCTCGCATTAACGCGAGTTTGAGCTATTGACATTGCAAATAACAATGCCTTTTATTTTTGTTTTCTTTTTAAAAACATAAATAAAAGGCATCGTTATTTACAATGTCAATAGCTCAAACTTGCGTAACTGCGAGACCTATTGCATTGCAAATGCTTGTTCTTCATTGCCTGCAAACTCTGGAACTTGACGCCGTTGGAACTGAGATCGGAATCAAACCACTCTTTTTTTAGAAAGTCTCTGAAGAGATGGCTGTTTACCAACAGCTTGACTAGTCAATAATGGAAATAGGTATTCTGTCTTGTCTTTCAGTAACTGATCGCGCCAAGACGCCTAAACAATTGCACGCTCTACAAAAGTTTTACTTACTCACTTATTAAAGTTGATTTCGTTTGCTTTAAATGGTTAATTTCAGCATCCACCATTGCATGTAAAATGCAGTTGAAATTACGCAGCATTGTTTAAATTCATTTTCAGTAGCAAATTATTTAGAGCTTTCTTTGAAACTGTTTCTGTTTCAAGAAATTCAGCAATTGGTGTTAATTGCACAGTTCCCTTAGCTCGCATCTGCTACAAGGATAACATGCATGTTTTATTGTACCTATAAATTGCCCCCGGCCATTGGAGGTGAACCTGGCGCCACGGTGCAGTGTTGACCGTTTGACCTGCGCGGTCCCGACGGGCGCTGTTTCGGGTGATTCTGCCGTTGCGGTGCATGATGGTCCATGTTTTTTGGAGCGGACTTACATCCGCTATGAGGGCTGGAATTGACTGATTGCACTTGGCACCGGTGCCTATGGCTACCTGGATTCTTGGTGTGTTGTTACCACCCGTGATTGATATTATTGTGTTATCAATTCAAGCATTCACGGTGGAAAAAAGTATCCATGTGACTGTGGGCTCCGGTGCCCCTAATTGCAAGTGGTTCATTTTGGTCCTTGTGTAGGAGATGGATTTGTTTTGGGCTGCATGTACCATCATGCACTGCAGTGGTGGAATCGTTTGGACCGCGGCCCTTGTCGAGATTGCGTAGGTCGTGCGGTTGGCATTGTATCATGGCGTTGATTACTTGTAACCATTGTGTATCACTTGTTTCAATTGTTATTGATTTTACGGTTTCATGGCATTGCATTCACTTTGAATTGTAAATAGCAGATATACCCGATGTGTATATAAACACAAACGATGGACTATGCAATGTAGCCCGTAATCAAGGTCTTGTTGACCGAAAATGATTGGGTGATTCTTTCCATGCCGACTGTTTGTTTGTGAAATAAACAACAAAATCAGCAACTGAAAAAAAAATCTGAAAAAAAACTCATGAGCCAGAATAGACAAGAAAGACGAAAGAGAAAGTAGAACAGGAGATGGTAAACAAGACAAGCCCGGCGGAGCGTGGCACGCGCGCTTGGGGGCGGGGGAGCGCATTCCAGGCGGGGGAGCGGACCCTTTGAAGTGCGATGCAAAACGGATTGCATAGCGGCACGATGCACGTGATTGTGCGCGTGCTAGCCATGCAATCCGCTTTTTGGGAGCACTTTTAAAACCCCCTTACAATAGTCTCGCCTACGCGATAGCAAGGCGAGATCTAAAAAGAGATGATGGCCTTTAAACTGCCATGCCCCAGGGTACTAGGGACTTCTAGGTAGTTTCAATCCCCCTGCCCTATTATATACTAGGGGCTTATAGGGTAGGTCATGCCAATCACAGCGGTACCCCACCATACCATTGTGTACCCTAGTGTATGTAGGTGTTTTAACTGTATTCTAATGTGTTTCTTTCAGCATAGCACTGGCCCTGGGCCTGGTTAGTCAGAGCCCAGAGTCAGTCAGAGTCAGTTACCACCAGCATCAGTCAGCAAAAATTTGGGGGGTGCCCAGTGCACAGAATGACTTTGCAACACAGGTCATTTGGGAAGTGTGATTATCTTGTACTAATATTAACAGATGACAAGGGATTCAGTTTAATACATAGCGGATGAAAACACCACAAAACATCCGGTTCTTCAGATAGGCAAGTCTCCAACAGCCAACAAACTTTGCTCATTGACATTGAAATATTCTATGACCACTTATTAGCCTGCTAAGCCACACTGTAACAAGTTAATTGTATTTGCATTTCAAATTGGGATACATTGCATTAGCGTTCCAGCTAGGTTTTGTCAATATGTATATTTGACTGATGACATGGTTTGCCAGTAGAAATCAATGTAAAATATTTGTTTGTTTTTTACGAAGTAACCCTAGTTAATTTGTTTCATTACAGAATGTAATGATTTTGTCAATATTTTGTATTTTAATTCTGTCCAAAACAAGCATCCTGTGCTCTTTTTATGTAGCTCAGTAACACTCTGTGGCCATTTGTAGGTTATCATCTATGAACTAAATGGCTTTATTTCAGTTGAAGGTCCCCTTCATTTCAATATCAGCCAGTGGGGAAATCAATTCTCCTGCTTTTTTCAAAATCTCCCTCTTACCAGGTTCACAGTGTTAGCATGTATGCAACTACAACTATTTGCACTTTTACATGAGTAAGCTAGAAAAAGTCAGTGAAAATCCTGATGGCATTTGTACTGTCTTTAGTGTCTGTGTTTCCGTAAGAGCCTGATTTCTTATCAGTAACTTCATTACTCCTAGACCTACTCATACTAGTACCAGTTTTTAACTAAAGAGGTGATCACACCTCCATGAGACAGAAAACTACAGGAAAGACTGAAAAAGAAAGTTCGCACACCAACTGGGTGTCACAAGAAGGCTTAGCTTCCCAGCATCCGCCTGACATACCAAGCCCTTACGAAGGCCATAATGTCAGGGATGGGCAGGCTGTGTGAAAGGACTGGGACAAGTATGAGTAGGGCTACGATTAATGACGATAAATGGTAAGTAATGAGGCCATTACGGCTACATCCCTCATCATTATACAAATCCTTACTAATGAGTACTACCCAAGCACAAATGGACTTTGTCAGTCAGACATCATGCTAGAGATCAATGCACAACCAATGATTTACTGAAACCTGTAAATCAGGACATCACAAAGCGTAACACACCATCTCTAAACCAAAGAATCTATGATGGCGTATACAAGTTTGTGGAATCTCCCATGTAGCAGACCTACAAATTTCAGAAAGAGGCACAAAATTAAATTATGCCCATGAGGCTGCCAAATTCCTTATTGATCTACTGTGAATCCACATAGTCCACCGAAATAATAGGGGACGTGATTCAATAACTGGTATTTAGGAAGAAGCTTTTTTTCCCCTGACCTGCTTTCCCAAATTTATCAAAAAGATGATCACATTTGAAAAAAAATGTTTGTCTTATTCAGCTAAATGGTTGGAGCCCCAACCACATCTAAGAATTGTAAGTCTCTTCTCTCAGGAGAAGCAAGAGAATCAGAAACTCTAGGTAACACAACTTCCTGAAATCTACGGAAGGAAGAACCCACTTTAGGTAATAACATAGGATTACAACCGAGAACCACCTCCTCCTCTAAAAAAGACATAAAAGATGGTCTGAGGAGAACCCAACTCTCCCACCCTTCTGGTCGAGTTGATTGGCACTAAAAAAATTGTCTTTATAGTAGGATATTTTAAATCCACTGAATTTACATGCTCAAATTGAGAATTCTGCCGCACCCTTAATACCACTGGAAGGCCCCAGGAAGGCACCATTGATCTGACAACAGGTCTGGAGAGAAATTCTTGAAGAGTCTATATACTAACAGCCCTGTTTATATTTTGGTGAGGGGAGGTAAATCTGTCAGGGCAACAAAGTACATTACTCCATTGCCCTGACTGAGTCCCTGCCTGCCAAATTTAGAAATGACCGCCAAGCCAGTGTAGTGGCATAACAAAATGTGAGGGGGGGCCCCCTGCACGATATGCTGACTGGGCCCCCCACACATTCACATCAGTAGGGGCCGAGGGGCCACTCCAGTATGGATAAGCCTGGGGGCCACAGGCACTGCAATGGCCGCAGAGCCTTTGTTACACCCCTGAGCCAGCAGATGTTTTTGAAGCATTTGCTGGAACAACCGTCACTGCAGTTCCTGTCTATGTTTTTTTAAAATTGACTCATGAATCTATTATCAACATACTAAAGCCAGTAGGCAAACGTATTTTTTTTATTTTCGAAAAGAAAATCCTGACAGCTGAGCGACATTGATCCATATTAAATTCCACAAGAAGATGAAAACCTGTCTTTTTTACATTGTCATGTATCTCTGGAGTATAAGTTTTTTTTTCTGCCCACTTTGTCTTTCCTTCTGACTTTGCACCAACAGACTTTGTGTGAGTGTACAGCTATGCTTTACAAATAACTATTTAATAATAATATCATAATGATAATAATATTCATCATCAGGCAACTTCAAATAATGTTTAAGGAGAATAAAAAATCCTTTGACTGTAAACTTGAATCACAAAATGGACCATTAATATAAAAAATGTGATTTGCCCATGAACCCTTACAAAGGGTCTACATAGGTAAAGAAGTGTGATCACGAAGGGCTAGGAGTTTCATGAAACTGGTTGCAATTTGCAATCAGTATTTTTGTGACCAGTGGTAGATTTTGTGAACTGAAGTGGGACACAGTCTGACCTACCTAATTAATATTCATTAGAAAAGTCGCGAATTGTGGCTCACTCTGATTGGATGCAATCACAGAGATAGTGACCAGCCAGGGTGAGCAGACTATCTATCACATCTGTGATTGCATTTAAATAAATAACTTTTTTGAAGCGGCCAATTTCCTTAAAGGAAACGGTGCTGCTTAAGGAGAAAAAAAGGTTTCTTGTTTTTAAAGATTCTGTTAGAGTTGCAGTGGTCCCCTGGACTTCTACAGTATAACTCCCCCAACTCCCCCAGAAACGTTTTCCAAAATTCAGAGAGAAGTAGGGGTCCAAATGGGACCCCTTCCCTTTTGCAAAGGAATTACCAACCCAATTTAGGCATCAGTAACTTTTCAATGGTTTGCTACCAGAATTATAATTACAAATCATTGATTCATAGGATATAGATTCGATATTTAGAAGCAATGCCTAAAACACACCACTACCAAACACCAAATCATTCTCCAGTTGCAATCCCATTTTAGGGGCCAATAAAACTTCACCAGCTTCTAAAATGGGATTGATACATGGAAACCCTTTTATGTTGTCCTAAACTCCGATTCAGAGTGTTTGCAACCGTAAAAAATGATCAGCACATCTGCATTGGCGTAGCAAATTTGTCAAAAACCCAAATGCAGGAAAAGTAAATGGATCGCCTCTACATAATAATGCAAGCCCGCTCTTAGTACTGAGATTTTTTGTTTCAATTGAGCCAAATAGTGCATTTTACATCACGGTTTAGTTATGAATAACTAATAGTAATAGTTTGCTTTGGAGCATCTAACAGAATAATTTCTCTACTAAATTGCTTAAAAGCTATGCGTGTGATTTGCAAAGGACCTCCGAACTCGCGGCAGAGGCCCCGCAATGGTTGGGGACTCTATGCACATGGGACAGAAGCTTGGCACTGATAATTCTCATTGCAGAGATTCCGTCCCAAGTGCAGAGACTTCCCCAAGACTGTGGGACCTCCACCACGAGTGCGGAGGCCCTTTGTGAATCATGCCCTATAAGTTTTGCAGAGAGTCTGAATATACATTTTGACATAAAGCCTGATTTATATCTCGGCGGACGGGTTACTCCATCACAACGGTGACGGATATCCCATCCACTCGAATATAAATCCCTTTATATCCTATGGGATTTATATGGGGTTTATATTTCAGTGGACGGGATATCCGCCACCATTGTGACAGAGTAACTCATCTGCCAAGATCTAAATCCGGTCCAAAGACTTCCTATTGTTTTAAACATGGCATTAAATCTCTCCTAAAAACTCCTCTTCTAGGGGCATATCAACAAGGGCTTTATCTCTGCTTTTTTGGCTTTAAACGCCAAAAAAGCAGAGATAAAACTAGCGCCCTATCAACAACAGGGTGCTAACATGCAAATTCGCATGTTAGCACCCTTTTACTCTACGCTTCCCCTTGCATCTCTAATGAGATGCAAAGGGGGCGTTCCAGAGTAAAATAATAGGAGAAATGTCGCTAAGCGACATTTCTCCTATTATCAAGAATATCGCTAACCCTGTTGGAGACAAAAAAAGCAGCGCTAACCGCGGTTAACGCTGCTTTTTTACGTCTGGTATTTTCCTGACTTAGCCATGATATCCTATGGGAGGAGGATATCATGGCTAAGTTTGCCTGTCCCTATCAACAAGGTAACGTGAGATTATCGCTGGGTTTCCAGCGATAATCTCACGTTAGCCTGTTAGCGTGAGGATTTTTATTGCTATTGAGATAAGCGTTGCTAATAGCACGCTATCTCAGCGATAAAAATTCACGCTAGCCGGCGATAATTATCCTAGCGCTAAGTGCGCTTAGAGATAATTATCGCCGGTTGTTGTTGATATGCCCCCTAGTTCTATACTGTTCCACGTAGATCATCGTTTCTATAGTGAATCGACAAGGAAAAGCCACAATGGGCAATTAGAGTCATACAGTTCTCACATTCACCTTCTTTTGGCGGCAAAGCTATCCTTCCAGTTAGGCATTACTCATGAGCTCCAATAACAGACCCATCCTCTGTTGTTAGAGACCTTACAGACATCCCTGTTAGGTCGCACTGTTCGTAGAAGGCCTGTAGCCGCATTTGTATATAATGTCATAAAATTATATTAAAGTAGCTCATGAAATGCATCATTGGGAGATATTAAATAATCTCTATAGCAGCTAAAACACTTTGGCACTAAGTAAATTATGCCACAACATCAGCAATATACATTTCCAGCTCTGCAATAATTATCACTCAGATATAACGGCAAGAATTATATATATTTTGGAAACGTAGTCATTTCCCTACCAGCCAGCTTCTTCTGAAAATGTACATCCAAAGCCTGCAATTTCCTGACAATCCACTCTGGGTCTCCAAATACCAGCTTTCCCTTTGTATTAACAAAAACATAGTCCCATGCATCAAATTGCATTGCCATTTTCTGTAAAAGAATCGTTTTGCTCTCATATGCCAGTCATTCATTTTTAAGTACAGTCATTTTGCCAGCAAAATTCAGGTTGCCTTTTTCAACAATTGGCTTCATTTACTACGACCCGCATTGAAATGTGCTATCCCAGGTTCCGAATTTCGGCAGTCTATATTCATGTGTGATTATTAAAGTACATTTCAAGCTGCCAAACGCCAGGAGTGAAAAGCTCATGAGAAGCTCATGCCTTAAGTCTTTTTCCAGTACATTCTGGGATTTTCAGTCCTACATTTATAATCAAGAAAAACAAAAAGTGGGTGGCAAGACTCAGATTAGAGAACGCAGACACAACTACAGACCCACAAGAGATCGTGACAGCACTGGCCACACACTTTAAGCAGACATACACATCTATAAACACAACCACAGTGCAGAAAGCACTTGACTTCCTTAGGGACATACGCATGCCGACGCTCACATTGGAAGAGACCGAAGGGCTGGAGGCAGATATCACTGCTGAGGAGCTCAAAGTGACCATCCACAAACTATCGTCGGGCAAGGCCAGCGGCCCCAACGGCATCCCAATAGAACTATATAAATGTACGGCTGACAGAGTTGCTCCCTATCTGTTGAAAATGTACGAAGAAAGCCTGACCATAGGCGAGCTTCCTAAAGATCAACGTACAGCTACCATAGTAGCCATTTATAAGCCTGGCAAACCTAAAGAGGAGTGCACATCATACCGACCAATATATTTGATCAACGCAGAGGTTAAAATATTGGCCAAGATGCTGGCACTCCGAATAGCCCCATATCTTACCAAACTGGTACACCACGACCAATCGGGATTCATGCCTGGTAGGAATAAGGCCCTAAACCTCCGACGCCTACATAATGTCCTGTGTCGAAAACATACAATGCGGGAGGACACAGCAGTCATATCTCTTGACGCAAAAATGGCATTTGACTCTGTGGAATGGGCATTTTTCTTTGCTGTCCTCCAACATTTTGGGTTTGGGCTTAACTTTTGTTCATGGGTTTGTCTACTGTACACTAACCCCATCGCATACGTGGTGGTTAATGGACACATATCACGAGAGTTTACTCTGGGACGAGGGATGCGGCAGGGCTGCCCGCTGTCGCCACTCCTGTTCGCATTGGTCCTGGAGCCACTGGCTGCCTGGATCAGAAGTGACCATATGATTCGAGGTCCATATCTTCCTCTACGCAGATGATGTTCTGGTATAATTGGCCTCCCCCACACGAACCCTTCATGCACTGCTAAATATCTGTGAGGTGTTTGGAACGATGTCGGGGAATACGATTAATTGGGAGAAATCGATGCTGTATATTCTGAATGGACCTCCCCCCAGATTACCTAGGTGGTGTACGGTCAAGATAGAGTCAGACAGCTTTAAATACCTTGGGATACATGTAACGTCAGACCCGAGCAAATTTCAGGCGCTCAATCTGCAAGCTCTGCTACAAAGGCTAAGACAAGATATACAAGATATTAAGCACTGGAGAGCATTGCCACTCACCCTATTGGGAAAAGTGGCACTTTTTAAATATGATGGCTCTGCCTCGATTTTTATATGCCCTACACAGCACACCCTATCGTGTTCCTGACTCATGTTTTAAGGCAATAAACTCAGAGGTCACCAATCTCCTCTGGGATGATAAGCCGGCCAGAGTAGCCACGTGCAAACTGATAAGGAGCTGGTAAGACGGGGGCATTACTTTACCCGATATCCGGGAATACTAATGGGCCTTCCAGCTGATGGTAATTAATCAGTGGCATCACATGCCCGACACCGACCCAGCATACCGCCTTAACAAAGTAACTCTGGGAGCGGGGGAGTAAACAGAGTACTCTACAACAAATGGAAAACAACTGGGCTCCTAGGACCGACAGCACACACACTTCATGTCTGGCACACAGTGACAAGACACCTCAGGTGGACTGACAAACTCACGCAACACACCCCACTATGGAACACAGGTAGGCTAGGTAACTTGAGTAAGAGCAGAGGGTTTCAGAAGTGGGATCTGATTTCGATCTCCCGGCTGGGGGATCTATGGAAAGAAGGAAAGGTGGTCACCTTTAATTACCTGCAAGGGCACTACGAAATGGCTCCTGGTGAAAAGTTTTGTTATATGCAGGTTAAACATGCTCTAGAAGCAGCGATTCCAGCAGCAGACATACTCCCTGAATCATCCTCCTTGGAAGACCGACTACTGACTGATCATTTGCACAAGAAAGCGATTTGCCTCACTTACAGGAAAATTATCAATAACCAAACTGATTCCCTAACACGACTCCGGGATATCTGGCAGGACGAGGTTGGGTACTTAGATGACACAGACTGGCAGGACACAATCACATCATCTAGAGAGGTAGCGGTTTCCTTCAGGCTGCGTCTCATTCAACTATAAATACTGCATAGGACTTATTACACTAGGGTGACGATGCACAGGACAGGTAGAGCCCCAGACCTGCGCTGTATGCGCCAATGTGATGAACTGGGCACATTCTACCATACTTTATGGGACTGTCCGGTGATCACATCATACTGGATAATGGTAATGGACACCATTACAGAGGTTAGCGAGAACGCAGTCCCACTTGCTCCCAAGTGCTGCTTACTCAATATATGGGAACCAACAGACCTCAACCACGCAGATAGGCAGTGGGCAACAATGGGGATGATAGTAGCGAAGCGGAATAATGCTCAGAAATGGGGGGCATCGCAAGGACATGGACATGATCATGGTGGCCGAAAAAGCTACATATGTTCATAGAGGATGCCCCAATAAATGGGGGAGGGTGTGGGACAAATAGAACGCATATAGAGGCCATATCTGTACTCCTCCTGTTGTGGATCAAGGCTCAGACGATGGGGCATAAGGGGCACAGATGTATAACCTGTACGTTAATATGTATGTTGAAATTGATGAGATGTTGTCAAACGGATCCCTCCAATATGAAGGAATGTACCGGCAGATCTTCTGTTAAATGCAATAAAATGTTTTAAAAAAAATTAAAAAATGACTGCAACCAATATGCTGAAAACAAACCAGCAGTAGATGAACTACTCACGCAGGCACCAGTCATCTTCACTTTTCCAGTGTATCGAAAATAAATGTTTCATAAATAGACCCCCCCCCCTGACATTCTGGAGATGTGAAGGCTAATTGTCCTTTAAATATTGCAGGGGAAATAAAAGTTGATATAAGTGTGAATCATCCACGACACATGTTTCCTCTAATCTGAGTGAGCAGGGGGTATCACAAGTGTTTACTATTCACACTGTTGTTGTGTCCTCCTGGTGTAAAATACCTGAAACCATGCCCTAGTATTTGTGTTCCAACACTCAACACATGGCACAGCAATGAGTGCCAATGTAAGCTTCATTCAAGCAGACAGAGCAGGTACAGCATTGGTGGCAGTTTTGGGATCATTCCCATATACAGTCAAAGCAGGCACATTATGGGCGGCCTCCCCTCAAACATAAACAGGTGGAGCACAGGCAGAGCTTAGGACAGACATAGGCAGCTACGGTGTAAGCTTCCCTCGTATACGCTATAACAGCTACACCACCAGTAGCACCACTGCGAGTATCTCTCACTCATAAGAGGTATAGCACAGACAGCAGACATGAAGCCTCCCTCAGAGGCATAACAGGGCCCATGCAACAAACAAAATAACCTGCTGAGGTACCTTATGCCTATACATGAAAACTAATGGGCCTCAGTCAACTCGTCTTCAGGTCATCGATTCATGGGGGGAAAAATATACTTGTGTCTGTAGGAGCAAGCCTGAGGAAGAATTGATTTTACCCTCTGCATCTGTGGCTAGGGATCAGTCGACTGGTTGTACATCTCTCCTTTAAAACACCTGGATCTGGGATCTGTGAGCTCATCTGGCTGCCTGTGCAATCACACCACCCAACTAGAAGCAGGTGCTTGCAGACAGGGCCAGCTTTAGCGCTGGTGGTGCCCGGTTCAGCAACCTTTTTTAGCGACCCCTCATGACCTCCTTCTTCGCCACTGCCACCCTCCAACAGGGCCCCTCCTCTCTCCACTGCCTCTCTCTCACATTCATTTCATTTGTTTATTGTGCTACTCATATCAGTGAAGGATGTCAGAGCTCTTTACATCACACACACATTATACAGAGACAATGAATCATACATGTGTAAATCAGTCTATGGGAAATGTTACATAAGACAATGATAATTACAAGGTGTAGAAACCACGTAATCCATAGTATAGTATATTTTAAGGGAGTTTGGCGGGAGAAGCACAAACTCAGGATTTAAAAAATACCACAATGGTTGGAGTTGGCTTTACTAATAAGAATGTATTCATACCCACACAATCCCTTTTTTAGCAACATGAGAATGATGAAAGACTAGGGGAAAACATAGCATTCTAATCTACCGTCTAAGATATGTTGGTACAAGGCAAAATAAAGGAACTCAATTTACAGTCTGTGGATCTCCCAAGTCAATGTAGAAAAGTATAACTCCCCCTCCAAAACCTTCTTTTCCGTGTGCCTGTGCAATACATAAATAACAAGACACTACAATCAGGCCCTGATGGCCGTTGAGTCTAATAACTGCAGCCCATATTGATCGTTTTCCCACATTCATACATCTGATTGAAAAGACACTAACCATGCAGTCACGTTACACAGATCGGACACTGTCAGTTTACTCTCATAGTGCGGACAGCATAGCCAACCAGGCTATCAGATCATCCTCAAGTTTTTCATCCATATGTACATGGTGCATCTGCACTCCCTCTGCAATCGCCCACTCAAAGACATCCTTCAACCATGTCTCAGAGGTAGAGGCATGCAATAGTGATGCTTCTTTTGGCCAAAACCAGCCCCTTGAGGACACATTTTCTACTTAATTTCCTTGACTCCAGGGATGGGAACAAGCCCAGTAGTACTTGTTGGATCTCCAACGGTAAATCCCAACCCATAGCCGAAGAACAATGGTTTGCGGGTTTGAAGCCAGGGAGGGACAGGACCACACCACATGTAGAAGGTCTGCCGCTTGGGGCCCCGCAACGAGTTCAGCCATCCAGGAAGGCACCACAAATAGCATGCAGCATCCGCAAAGTGAGATAAGTCTGATGTATGAAATTATATTGTAGGAGCTTCAAACGCGCATTGGAGCTAACTTTCCTGACCCCTCATGGACTTTCACCCACTCCATGGCTGACAAGGGTTCCCCTAAGAGAGTGTCCCATTTGGTTTGTATACTGTGCTCTGCTCATGGCAAGTCATCTCAAAGTGCCCAATAGAGATGGGATACTATTCAATGGCTTTGGGTCATTCCCAACATGACCGTTAGAGTAGTGGACCTAGCCAGCTCCTCAGGAAAATACAGCCACACCTCCCTAGCTGTACTGGAGATTTTCATATAGTGAAGATATTGCCCAGTTCCCAGATAGAAAAAAAGGCATCACCTCCTCCTGTGCGATAATGCGCTACTCCACATAAAATTCCCCATAAGGTTACAGCTCCCATCACTCTGTGGCCTGATCACCCACAAAGGCATATCAGATGCATACGGAGTTCGTTGGATAACCCGCCGGCCGACACCCGCCCCCACGGCACCCACCTGTCCTATAATATAGGGAAACATTGATGTGATGCGGAGACCAGACATCAGGAGGGTCGGCAAATGCTTCCCCTCGTGATTACCCAGCAATAGCCATTTCTCCCAATTGTTGGCCTCATAGAGTCAACGGACCGTGTGATGCAGCTGAGCGGCTATATAATATAGTTCCAGATGAGGAACCTCAAGAACTCCCTCACATAAGGGTCTCCGTAAAGTAGCTTGTTGAACCCTTCTGCATTTGGAGCCCTATAAAAGATCCACTATTAAACTAGCCAGCGTTCGAAAATAATACCTGGGGTTCGCATAGAAAGTATTCTGTAAGGTATAAAGACAGAGTGGTAATATTAGCATTTTTACAATCGCGATCTTGCCTATAAGTGATAGAGACAGTTCGCTCTAAAATCTAATCAAGAAGCATATCCCTTCCACTACCCTTCCAATATTAAGATCAAGATATGTCGGGGTAGTGTGGCCAAGCGAATTCCCAAATAGAGGACATCAGATGTTACCCAAGGAAATCCCACCACCGGCAACTTATCTCTCGGTATTCTGACTGATCTCCCCAGGGGAAACAACTTGGATTTATCAGGACTAATACGAAGGCATGAGACGTCCCCAAACTCCTGCTTTACCTTTAGCAGGATGGGCGCCGAGTAGATTGGCTGCTGAAGATAGACTAAGGCGTCATCATCATAAATGGAAACCATGTGATTGGTGTGTCCCAATGATATAGCCCATGGACGCATCCAGCGATGCAAGGTCTCCGCTAGTGGTTCCATGGACAAAGCAAACAGGAGCGGTGACAGAGGGCATCACTGACTCATGCCCCTGTGCTTATGGAATGGCTTTGAGACTACTTCCCCTGATCGCAACCTATAAGGTGCACAGTAGGGCAAGCGGACCCACTGGATAAAGTCAGGGCCCAGCCCTATTTTCCAAAGCACCTGCCATAAATAAGACCAATTTACAGAGTCAAAGGCTTGCTGTATATCAAAGAACGCAGGGCAAAATCGTCCATCAAGAGTTATGTAGCATGTCAAACAAAGATCAGTCACTGTAGATTATAAAACGTACTTCACTTTGGAAAGAATCCCGACTGATCCGAATGGATGAGGCGGTGCAAGCGAAGAAGAAGACGCACTGCCAGTACCCTACTTACAATCTTCATATCTATATTGAGGAGCGATATCGGTTTATATGAGGAAGCAGTTGTAGGGTCTTTGTCCTGTTTCGGTATCATGACCAGGAGAGCCTCTGACATATAGGCCGGCAAGGAACCGGTATCCAGAACTTCATTGTAAACCTCCATCAGCCTATCAGCCATTGTTTCGGCAAACTTGTGATAAAATTCCGCAGGCAATCTGTCCCTATTTTATACCCTGCATAGTACTTTCATATCTTGCAGTTTACCAGTTCATCTGCTGCGCAGCCACTGTGTGTGTTTGGAGTAGAATGTTGAGAATGCTCTGATGCGTGGAATATTGGGTGTCTGACTGAGTGAGGTATGACAGTTACAGATGGGCTGAGCAGCAGGCAGACTGCTCCTGGTGAGGTTGCTGTGGCGTAGGACCAAGGGCTGACTACTGGGCTAACCTACTTTACCTTCACCTGTTACCAACCTACCATCTTGCTGTACAACTGGAATAAAGGTACATAAGAACTTTACATGGTTACCAGTGTCTACTTTCTACCACAGAGTACAACACAATACCTGGGGTTTTTGCAGGTTTCAGGGGTCGCATCACGATAAAGATCTCCTCTATAGTAATTGGGACATCTAGGGGCTCTGTCGCATCCGAATCAAGGCATGGAAGCCACCAGAATCCTCCGTCTCGTCTGGCGGGGGGCGTTCATACCTTACTAAGATGGGCTTGAAACATCCCGTTAATCACATGTTGCACATGTACGAGTTCCCCTGCATCTGTATACAACTGCAGGACGGGGAACTCAGGAGCCTCCCACCGAATCAACCATGCCAAGAGAGCGCCCGTTCTATTTTCTTCCATGTGCAGATGTTGCTGGTAAGCAGTTTAGGTATGCTTTTCTCCAACCGGGGCACATTTTTCAATAGTGCCTTTCGTTTTTTGCAGCATTCCGGAAATCTATGGAGGGCAGCGGGAAGCACCTCCTCCAATTTACCTAGTTTATGTTCTTAAACATGGATGTACCATTCCAGCTGTCGACGGACCCCATATAATGTTTTTATACATACCCCCCTTAATACAACCTTCATGGCCTACCAGCCAAGCCCCCACTTCATCGAAGAGTCCCAATTTTCCTCAAAGTACTGTACTAGTGTAATGGAGACTGTTGCTGCAAATGAGGGTTCCATCAGGGCCTCGGCACGAATTCGCCACAGGGGTATCGCCGGTGGATCAGGTGTGCTACCGAAATTTATCAGGACCAGCGAGTGGGCTGGAAGATATCGAGTGAGATAGGTGACGTCTGCTATCATGGGCACCTTGTCTACAGAGACAAACAAAAATCTAAACTGCTAAATGTACCTGTCACCAGAGTATGACAAGAAAACTGGCACTGCGCAGGGTGTCGCTCCCACCAAAGATCACATGGGCGCAGGCCCTCCAGCATATCCTGAGGTGCCCCGATTAGTTGACGTTTTGTGTGGGGTGAGGGAGACTCTCGATCTAACATTCCAACCACCCCACAAATAAAATCTCCTGCCAACACCACAGTCGCACCCATGTAGAGAGCTGCTGCCAACAACAACACAGCAAAGAAGTCCATACAATCATAGTTGGGAGCATAAACATTAATAAAACTAATTTCTAGACCCTCTAGTGTCCGATGGAAAATGACATACCGCCCTTCCGGATCCACTGCATGATTCAAGTTTCTAAAGTGGATCTCAGAAACAACCCAAATGTGCTTCTCAAAATTAGCAATTCCACAGACATTCCAGGTAATAAATTCTTTCCTGGAGGTAGCCATACTACCCAAATCATCCAACTATTGTCTCTTGCAGGTACACAATATCCACATCCATACCACCAACAAGGGGGCCTATGCAGCATATTTGACAAGACGTTTATCAATGAAAGCAGAACCAACAACACTAACCCAACCATAACTTGATAGTTGTACCCTTCCCCCAACTCCCGCCACCCCTTGGACAGTACCACCAACCCACCCAGTCCGTGATCTGACAAGTTGGGAGTCAGCGAATGCCACCCTATATCCCAATGATGATGAAATAAAAAAAAATATAAACTCAAATAATACTTCACCCACCCACCTCCCCGCAACTGGTGCTGCGCAAGGGGCTAGGTCACCTAGAGGGATGCCAGGCCGAAGCACTCCTGCTCCCCTCTCACAGCTATCCACCCCTAGGCACAAAGCAGACACCTAGAAAAGAAGAAGGTTTGAGTGTGAAATGGAGGTTTTGACTAGCCAGGCCTTTGCCCTGACGCTCTGCTGGTGCCCGCCCATGTACATGGAATGACGAAACGCCAGGACGTCACGCAAAGAGATAGCGAGGAGGAGAGCAGGAACACAAGGAAACAAAGGAGGTCATGATGAGGGTTCTCGAGGGTCTTTCTCCATTACACCGCTGTGTTTGCCTGAGTCCCCAGTAAGGCAAAGTGTTTAGCTGTGCCGCCCCATCACTGCCCCATTCCTATTAAAAGGTCTCAGTTGTATGGCAGGGCGGTTAGGACGGAGTACGGCACCTGCTGGGTGGCTACATCATGCTGGATGGGCAATTATGGTGTAGTGGAACAATGGTTTAGTGGTGGCCTTGGCTGCAGGCTGTCTCTGATCCTGGCCTGTACTGTGCTCTGCAGTGTTCGTGAGCTGGAATTGGAATTGGGACATGTGCTAGCTATAACCCTCATGTTGTAGTGACCAGTCATCAGCCTCAAATGTAGCCTCAATTGTAGCCTCTTATTTATGCAAATACAAGTTTAATCCCTTACAACCTTAGCCACAGACTAAGAATGCGAATACTTGGCCGCTGTGTGGGTAGAGGCAGCAGCTGCAAAACCAGGGGGAGGTCAGTCGATCTTGCTGCTGTGCACTGTGATATACTATTGTGGATTTAAGAGGTGGAAAGGATTTGCTTTGTAGACGTGTTCCTGAAGTTCCTTGAGCACTGGAGTGCTGGAACGCTGGAAAAGTTCTAACAGCATAAGCCTCTGTTCCTGGTGATCCTTGGGTTTCTATGGTCTCCTTTGATCTTCAGCTACACCTTGTTCTTACTCTGAATTATACCTGGAGTCCTGTTACAAGTTACAGACTTGCCAGGGGAAAGCGGATGGTTGGGCACTGCCACTGAGGTCACTCATATCATTGGTATAGTTCAAATATACTCCTTACATCTTGTTCCCCCCTGTTTATTGTCTATGGCGAAGAAAAAGACCACGGAGTGGAGTCTGGGGTCTGGTAAACGAAAGAAAACCAAGGAAAGCTGTAAATCACCAGAAGACAGGATTGACGATTTTCTGGTGCAGTGCGAACAGATTCTGACTCCAGATGCCTCCTTACCCTTACCTTCCTCTCCCTCTCCTGCTGCTCCTGTTCTTCACCCTTCTGATGCAGCAGGAAACCAGAGAACAATCCTAGGGATGTATTTGAGACACAGGGGGCGGGGTCCACAGTTGATCAGATATCACAGCGTTCTTCATCTCTAGATATTATTGCTACTCTTGCCTCTCCTGTTGCTGCCTCCCCCCAGATGTCTCAAACACAGATACTGATATTGATTTTAATGTGGTTGATTTTCCTTGCAGTCACCATTTTTCTCTCTTAAGTGATTTTCAAGCTGATGGGCCAAATGTCATTACTAAGGTCACTGAAGGTACTAACCATGAACAGCATTCCATCAACCTGCCAGTGCCTGGACACCCCTCCAATGCTAATGAAGTAGTTCTCATTTCCCTTGTTTAATCCTTAAAGGAGGTGGTGAGGCGTCCTAAAATAGTTAGTTTCATGTTTAACGTTGATTTTTAACTCATTATTAATCCCTCATAGACCTCCAACAACCCCTAATCCATGCCCATTCTCTGCCCTCATTTCCTCTGTGCCTATATGACCTTCACATAATTTATCAACTAGTTTGTGAAGACATAATTTAGAGAGATTATTACCCCCATCTGAAGCACTGAACTGTAGAACTGCAGTGGAAGGCTTGATTGATAGTGGCTTTAGTTCCTCCAGCTTCAAGCATCAGACGAATAGGGAAAATATTCCTTTTCCTTATCTGGCTCATGCTCCTAGGAACCCACATTGTAATCATGGTAATCATGTGAGGATAAATCTACCTCAAAGCAGAGAGAAACATCCAGGCCATGGCTACATCACAATGACAAATATCCCCAATCTAGCCCCTTCCTCGAAAGTGGAAACAGAAGAGAGTCATGTTTGGGGGTGTTGCTCTGTTATAATAGATGACATTGTCAGTGTCAAAAGATTAGGCTGTTCCAATTCTGACTTGGAGGTCCTTGACTTAGTTTTAGGTTCTTCTGATTTAGCTGACAACCACCTGGTTGGCCTTGATCACACAACTGATCCACCAGTTAATTCCAATATACAGTTCACATATACCAGGCCTAAAATCCCGGCAGGTATTAATGGCCCTGCTTCCCCTCTTAGCCTGATAGATTGACTTGGTGATGTATTCCAGGGAGACTTCCAGGAGACCCATGTATCACTGCTCAGTGACAGTCCAGCTAACGCTAAAGAGGCTAGCACAGAGTCTAACCCGTCTGATCCATCTCTCATTTTAGGGTTTACAAAGACCTCTACTGTACATATTGTCTCTGTAGTTAATGTCAATAAAATGGGGAGTGTACTCACCCCCATCCCAGTGACTGCTACCACGTCAGGGTTTGAAGGAACGAAAGGCATGATGTCACACTGAAACAAAATTAATATGGAAGACCTCTCACCAATTTCTTGGAATCTGGCTGGGATTAAATCAAAACTCATCGACCAAGACTGGTACTCCTTCATTAGGAATCACAATGTTTGTTTATTCCAGGAAACCTGGGCACTGAACAAAACAAATTATTGAGGGGTTTGTTTCATTTAGCGTGGAGGCTCTACCACTGAGAAAGTCTGGGTGGGCGGTGGGGGGTTTAATATTACTGGTAAAGACCGACATTGTGTGCACTGATGAACTGTTAAAGGTAGACTCACCCGATTTAATGGGGGTAACGCTTGAATTCTCTGCTGTTTGAAAATTGGGCTACTAAATGTGTATGCTAGGTCTATGCCTTATAAAAGAGATTCACCAATTTTATCTCTTTTAGATGATTTGATTGTCCAGTTCCAACAGAATGCTAAAGTGATTGTAGCTGGTGATTTTAACTCTTCATTTGAACCTACTCAAGCTCTTAATATGATTGCAAAAAGGAGGATGAGCAATGGAGAGTCCCTAGCCTTGAGGGTAAATGTGTTCAATGTCTCTCCAATGTTGCCCTACAAATGGCATCTGTAGTGGTTGACCGTAGCTTGAGTACATGTAACGGGAAGAACACGCTCCTGCCAAAAGAGAGCAGCCATTTTTAAGAGGAAGGCACTACTAGTGTGATTATGTTTTTTCTGAAGGTCAGCACTGAAAAGTGCTATTAGGGGCCATATTCAACTTGAGATTTGCACTGCCCGTTGGGAATACAAACGCTGCATTGATTATGCAAAAACGAAGTGGGAGAATGCTAACTGGCAAGACATGCTTAAGACGCTTAAAATAAATGAATGATGGTAAGACATTTTGGCACATTATTGCTCATGAGAAAATTGAAAGCTTTATCCCCAGAGGGAATAATATTCCACCCGAGAGATGGGAAGAACATTTAGCAAAACTATATGCTGAGGCTCCACTCACAAAATTTCCCCCCAATGTGGTTTATGAGTGCTCAGAGGGTAATATTACTAGGCTAGGTACTGGGAAGACAGATAAGGTATTTTTCAGCCTAGCGGACACTCTATTATTAGTCTCAAGGCTTTAAAGGCCCCTGCTCCCAATTGTATCCCGGGTGATTTATATAAATCAGAACCTGGGCTGTGGGCTAGTTATGTGAACATCCTCTCTAATGCTATAGCATTGGGTGGGGAGACCCTGAACACTTTGAGAGGGGCAGAAATAATCCCAATATTTAAAAAAAGAGATGCTAATTGTCCATCAAGTTATAGGGCCATTAGCCTAGTAGATAATCTTCAAAAAATATTTGCCAGGCAAGTCTTACATAGATTACAGGAGTGGATGGAAGATCAGAGGATTTTAACTCCCTTTCAATCAGGAATTCGTGCTAAAGTTAGCACTGTAGATCAGGTTTTTAAATGTACCCTCCTTTATTGGAAATACGTCCTGTTGGGCAACCAGAAACTTTACATGGCATTTGTTGATCTGCGTGCCGCATTTGATCAGATACCCTGGGAGACCTTATGGAGAGTACTGGCAGGCATGGGAGTTCCAGGTGGATTAATTGAGCTACTAACTAAGTTGCATGAAAAAAAACTACATGCAGGTTAGGTGTGGTAATAGAGATGAGCTGACAAAGCACATCCTAATGGCAAGAGGGGTTGATCAGAGGTGTGCTTTGGCTCTCACCTTGTTGACCCTGTATATAAAGGATGTGGTTGGGGAATTGACAAGTATTTAAATTACTCCCCCACCCTTAATGGGGCTTCAGCTCCTATACTTTTGATTGCAGATGACTCATTATTCATTTCTAAGTCCCCGATGGACAACAGGATATGCTAAATAAATTCTTGGCATTCTGTGGCCACAGAGATTTAGAATTAAATGCTGCAAAAACCAAATTCATGGTCTTTGGCAAGAACGTTAGCAAGAGCTGTCCGGTTATGGTGGGAAATCACCATTTGGAAAGAGTGTTCAGCGTCAATTATTTGTGGGTGGCCCTGTCAGACAAATTTGAGTGGGTCCACCAAATAAATAAAGGAGCTCTTATGATATCACATAGCTCTGAGCCATCCTATGCTTTCAGAAAAATACATGTTCGCATTCTATCTCCCCGGCTTGTGAAGTCTATCAAGAGAAGGCCCAAAGCGCTGCACTATGGCACTAACGTTTGGGGTTATACAGACATCTCAAGGCTCGCAGTGATGGAGAATTCATTTCTCAAAGCATTTCTGTTGGTCCCCACAATTACCCCCTTCCTCTCGCTCTATTTCGATACAGGGATGTAAAGAGTATCTGATCAAGCACACTTAAAACTGCTACGGTTCTGGATTTGTCTTCGGATTACTCCTGAATTAGACGAATACAGAGATTCCTTGAGCGATGTAATGAATTTGGATCGCGCCAGGGAGATCCCTTGGTTAAGGTTTGTACCACCACTAGCCAAGAGCTTGTTCATCAGATTTAGAATAGGTT
This sequence comes from Triturus cristatus, assembly GCF_964204655.1. Lineage (NCBI taxonomy): Eukaryota > Metazoa > Chordata > Amphibia > Caudata > Salamandridae > Triturus > Triturus cristatus. The sequence goes on along the minus strand of NC_140592.1, from coordinate 501,316,049 downwards.
GTTTGCCCCTTCGATTGTTCAGCAAAATTTGGAATAATAACTCTTTGCCTGATTCATGCCCAGTTTGTGGCATGAATCCCGAGACCCTTGATCATGTGATGTTTGTATGTCCTGAATATCATGGTGCATGTAGAAAATGGTAGAACCCAATCTGTTTGTTCTTGAGGATACTACATTTTAGAGAGGCAAAAAGAATATTAATGATTGACACATCTGGTCCGGTTGTTTTTTCTGTGACCCGGTTCTTACATCTGGATTAAGCAGGAGAAGTTTTTGAAGGTATTGTGAATTACAGTATTCTGAGTGGATTGGTTGTTTTGAGGAAACAATTTTAAATATTTATGCATCATGTAGACATGTTTTATGGTTATTACTTATTGGCTATTTCTCTCTAAAACACTTTTCTGAACATTGCACGCTTTAATACATAACAAATTGTAAACATTAGGTACTGGGAAGAATTTGAAAAGTTTTGCTGAAATAAGATTATAACTTGAGGGATTATTTTGATAGTTTGAGAGCAACATCAGTAATGAAATCATATGGTGTGTGGTTGCCGGGGCCAAATTTTATGACTACATTTTACAGTTTTATTCACTATATTTATATACCAAGTTAATGAATGAAGTGAAATGTGTTATATGTATTTAGGCTATCTGGTTTTAGGTTTAAACCTATAATAACTGATAAAACCCCACCGAAAGGAAAATAGCCATAACCTGCGTAAACATATAAACACTGAAAAAACACCTCTGCAACCACAAACTAAGTGCCATTCATAGAAAGGAACAGACGAGTGAAAGTCATTTTTATTTCTTCCTGACAGAGCCAATACATTGTAACTTTGTTATACAAGGTAACATCAAGACTGGGCTAACGTTATTCTGCTTGAGTTTTGTCACTAAAACATGGTCTCTTCTTTGTTCTGCTTTTTTCAGTTTTGTTGTCTTTGGTATTAAGATGCAATGTTTAGAAGCATGTTTTAGGTGTTATTGTATAAACTGTAGAGATTCAGGAAATATCAAAATCATATTTGAAATGTTGGTTACATTTGATTTCACTGACAGGTAAAATGGCTGGTTTCATAAAAATCATTCCTAATATCTACCATCACATTAACCCACAGACAGAGAATGGATGAAATCCTTTGATACATCAGCCCCCTTTTCTAGTGAGTCAGTATTGATTGCAAGTGAATTGCCAAACACCCCAGTCTTTAAACATTCAATTCAAGGTGTAGTGACAACTATATGTGAAAAGAATGTTGTCACCAAGCATCTGAGATAGTGATGGAAACATGACACCAGGCGTTTGGTAAACATGGAACGCAGTGTCACTTGGAATGCTGCTGAAAAAAGTTCCTTCCAAGTTCAATACAGATTGGAGTGATATTGTTTGTATTTGCAGTAATTCAGCTACGTATATGAAAAAGTTGTATGATGGCCTGTCAAAATTGATACCTGAGCTGAAGTGCTTCCCTGTAAGAGATCCTAGTCACTTGCTAGATGTTACGCTGAAAGCACCTTTATAATCTACAGATTTATTGAAGAATGCTATTGACTTTGTGGTCCATTCTGTCGCAGTAAAAATGTGTTTGGACGTCATATACCCTGTGCATAGAAAACCTATACACATGCACTGTCAGTGCAGAAAGCAAGCAATAATTAAAATTAAATTAAAATTCCATAAACACCGGAAAAACACTGTTTCTATTGTTTTTCATGGCGCGAAAATGTGTAACCACTGATAACCACTGTTTTTTAAGGTATTGAAAAAACTGAAAAAACCCCACCAGAATTTACCAAAAATAGAAACTGAAAACAGGAAAGCCTATGTGTATTATATGGACGTTTTGTTCCTTTGATGGTTTGAAACCGAATAAAGTATTTTGATGATGACTAAAAAGAAAGCACTTATGCCTAACAGTTTCACACCATTTGTGCACGCAATAAGAGCACATCTCATAGTCCATTAATGTTCTTCATTACGGGTTGCCGCCCCATTAACCAGTCCTGGGTTCTCTCCCCCCCCCGCTCCAATAACAAGGCAGAAATCTCCAAGCATCACATAACTGACTTGCAGGTTCCTGTCGAGGCGCTCTCAGTCAGGTTCCAATCTTCCTGTTGCTCCTGTGAGGCCTCATCAGTGTCTGGGACCATCTCTGTGGCCTACAAAGTTACATCAGGGCCGACCCTGATTATCTCAGTCCCCTCGCTAGCCTTTCGGCCTCTCTATCATCCCTGTCAGTGCTGGCCCCACCCAGACTGGCTTGGCACTATTGGTTGGGTCGATCCCATTGGGTATACAAGCCAGTGGCAAGAGTTCCCCATGGAGTCCTACCAGTCACTAGCATCTGCAGCCGAGAAGAACAACAACACTTTTCCTTGACGCTCTACTCTCAGTTTTGCTGGAAAAAGGAGACTATATTTAAGATTAAGTTCTCTCAGTCTTTTCTACACTACTAAAAACGATTTCCTATGATCTTGCACTCTTTGAGTATAGTCAGGATAAATGGATATAGGATTCCCTTCAAACAACAGAGGACCCCGGATACATGTTGTTTGCAGGACTGAATACCTCACTGAGCTATGATTGCACAAGGGGGTGCATCATGTCTGGACGGTGGTGCAAGGGCCTTGTATGCCCGTTTGATAGTAATACATTTAGCGAGTTTCATACGGGCCAAAGTATTGTTAATCCAGGCTTCCAGGAAAAGTTCAGCAGATTGTCCCTTTGTTTTTTCTGAGAATCCCACAAAGTGCAGGTTGTTCCTGCAGGATCTTCTCTCAGAATCCTCCATACGATCATCTAATCGGACTGTCTGTTGCTGGAGACAACTGACGGTATCACGGAGAGTATTAACCTCTGCTTGTAAGACACTCACATTTTGTTCTGTGGTAGTCATACACTCTGAAACTTTGCATATCAGTTTGCAATAAGTTTAAGTCTATGGCAACAGAGTAAATTTTATGAACCATGTCAGCTCTTGAATTCTGAATGACCGCCAGCACATCTGTTAGGGTGAGAATTGACTCTGTCACTTGCGCCAATGGTTCTACGCCGCCATTGTGAGCAATCCCCTGGGCCCTGCGCTCCGGGGAACTGGCTGCGCATAATTAAGAATGTTAGTGTTCCTGGCCCCCTATTCCCTTTGTCCTTTATCATCGTGAGGCTCAGTATAATGACAGGCACAGGGCAACGGCAGGAAACAAAAAGAACCTGCTGCAGGCATCCCCATCAAGCTCGGTCCTTAACCACGGTCATCCAGACACATGTGCCGCTAAAATCAGGGGGCTCCAGCAGCACAGCCCATTTGAAACAGTACATTCTGTGTTCTCATTAGGCCCGTAGCGACCCTCCCCCAGAAACCTCCACAGGGTCCAGGCAGAGCCTCAGTAGGGTATCAGGGGAAAGAGTTTGGGCCGGTGCAGCTCTGTTACCCCAATCTTTCCATTAAGCTTGCTACCCCTACATCAGAAAGCACTCCGATGCTCAGCGCTATGATCTTTGTAAAATCAACACCTCACCAGGGGTTCGCTCTCGGGCGACACTTATATAAATGTCCTTCTGTGTACCAGCCGGACCCCACTAGCCTACTCACATGTATATGTTGACATCTCATTCAGGAGGCTTGCATCAGCCGGGCTCACAGAATCTGCACTAGGCTTTCTGAAGGGGCCCCATCTTTTCAGGCGGGTAGGAATGCACCCCCCCATTTACTCCCCACCCCAATTTCCACTCATCTCAGGGTGGCCCGCAGCTGACTCTATCCTCGCTGTTTGTCCTCCGCTGTTGTGACTTAGCAAGGGCAAGGGCTCCAAGGACTGCTCGCGCCTCCATCACTCCGCTTAGGCCGACTCCCTCAAGAATTCTCTCTGCCACTATTTGGTCCACTTCCTCGCTCCATGAGTCCAGCAGGAGGAGAATCCCAGTTTCTCCCCAGGAGATCCTCAGGGCACCTCTTCCTCACCATTCACAGGGGAATACTCTCTGCAACCCACCTCCAGCAGGCCTCCTCCACGTTGCCTCTCGCTACTGAGTGCAGGGGGCAGATCCACCAAGGGCGCAGCCGATCAGGACCCTCGTTCTCTTTAGCACTCTTTTTGGGGCCACCCCCTTCGTCCACAGGTGAGCCCCGGGTCCGAACGACCCTCTGACAGAAAATGGCACCAGCTTGACTCTTCAGGGCCACAGCCCACAGCGGCGGAAAGAAGATACCAGGGTTACTGCTGGAGATCTCTGATGCCTTTAGTGACCGACAGGGGTCATTTCGAGGCAGGATAACTAAGGATTCATGTAGGACTCAACCCGTTTTGACATAAGCGCCAACAAAAATGTCTACACAGCTTTCTTGCTGGCCATGTCCATTGAACATGAAGATGTTATGAGTAAGGCAAAAGTTCAACATATCTAAGAGCATTTCAGAGCGTTCCAGAAAGCTCACTGATCTAGCTCATAAAAAATATTTGCAGGCTGTGATACCATCATCATGGCGGATTGATGTATAAAGGGAAGTTACATCAGTCATTACTAAAAAGTAATTTTCTTGCCAAGGGATCGCTTTGATTTTATTTGGAAAATCCATTCAGTTTCGAATATAGAATGGAAGTGATGTTACATGTTCAATTACAAAGATATCTATGAATTTGGGCCTGTTTTCTAGCAGGGATCAAATGGAGCTTACAATGAGATGACCAGGAGGTTCTTGTAAATTCTTATGTATTTTGGGAAGAAAGTAAATTGTTGGGATGATGGGGTGATTCAGTTTTAGATATTTATATTTATTGTTATCAGTCAGTTCTAGGTCAAGCCACTCTCATAGCTTTCCATGATATTCAGAGATTATAACGTTCATAGGGGTCTATTTAAACTGTACTTAGTGTTGTTTATTTTTCAATTGTCTCTCAGCTTCAACCATATATTTGCAGCGCTCTTGGATGACAATATTGCCACCTTTATCAGATGCCTTAATCATAAGCTGCATATCCGCTCATAGTTCTTTAATGGCTATCCATTCACCCCGAGTTAGATCCTGTGTTCTTTTTCTGTCATTATCTTTAAGAGGACGATTGATGTCTTCTATCGTGATCTACTGAAACATGTAAATTTTATTACCTACAGGTAGTTGGGGGCAGAATGATGATTTTCGTTTACCATGTTGTGATCTCTGCCTTTTCGCAGATTTGTATGTCTGATGTCGCTAAGGATGATGTTACATTCTATGCTCCTTTTGATTCATCTTCCAAGTGTTATGTGTCCCGGTTCAACCTAGAAGAAAACATTGACATTTTACATGCACACAGGGCTTTCCTAAAGTTGCCTTCACTTGTCACATCGACTTTTGACACACATTTGCATTTATGACACTTTGGGTTAGCTTCTTGGAAACACTGACCTTGCTTACACAAGTCAACTTCGCAATAACTTTATTGTATCGCCCTAACACTATGTACAAGGCCTACACGTAAAAGGTGCAAAAGTGTTTGTTATTTTCATCCAAATGGCAACACAGCTATCTGTAACACTCAAACAATGGCAGCCTGATCACAATCTCAGCCCAAGGTAAGGATGTCCTTTTCTATAAATAAACATCTGTATCGGAGTATAGTCAGAGGAGGCACTTCTGCTGACATTCAGAGGCCACAACAGGCTGACACCTTAGCCCAGCAGCTGACTAGCATCTCCATAAGGGGTATCCAGCTCATGGCCAAGACGAGGTCCTACATTCTTACCCACCAGGTAATCGGGTTGGATCATCCTGTGGGGGATCTTGGCAGAAAATACACGTACACCATAGACATGCAGGTTAGGAACCACATAGTAGGAGTACGTCAGACTTTTTTATTGTTTGATATGCTTGCATATATATGTTGTTTCAGCACAATGGTGGAACTTTTCATGTTGCTCACTATCTTGATAATTCTTGTAACTTTCATCTGCTTCTGTCTATTGATCATTGCAGCAGATATATTTTATACAAGAATCACGTTGGTTTAATAAACATGGAAAACGTCCCTTTGTGTATTCTTTGTATCATTCTCTGAGGAAAAGAGAGCACGAGTGGATGAGCAAAAGGTTCTAGATCTGTCACCATGGTTTCTGAGGGAACAGGGTTGTCATATTCAGTGGTTGCCAGAACCGTTCGCTCCCTGTCTAGCTTAGGGGGGCTTATGGTGGCACTGTGAGCTACCTGGTCTATGGGAAAGCACATCCTATGGGCGTGCACGGAATCAGTCTGGCACCATCCCAAAGTTTATGTCGTCCACAAATGTTCAGTTGGTTGGGTTCTTATTTTGTATGGATCAACTGAGTAGTTCAATCATGCCTTCTCAGAGAGCCTTACACTTCTTTTAACCGGAGACGTCTGTTTTGGTAGGGAATATCCTCCTCAGCTGAGTAGGTATATTCTGTGTAGTGGCTGTTGGTAATTCAGGCTTGAAAGTATCTAATTCCCACTGTGATAGCCTAACTCTGTACTTCAGTTGTGTTCACATGGCACAAAACATCTCTGAGAAATGCAGATATATGAAGTCACTCAGAAACTACTATAAAATGGTCGCACACTAAATGGTGGGGACGTTACTTTTTTAAACGAAGTAGGGTCCTTGTATGTAACCAGCCCAGTAGCCAGTAGCCAGTAGTGTAGATTATGTAGGTTTATTCAGTTACAGGTATGATGGTACAATCCCACCGGGAACAGCATCCTGCTGCTCAGCCCCACCCATTCCAAATGACCACTCATCCAAACTATGCACTCATAAACATTCTATTACATCACACTCACACAGGCTGAGTAGCAAGAAACTAGGAGATCACCGAATACAACATACCTCCTTCCTTCAGAAAACAAAATAAACAACAGGACACAGGTTGAAAGAAAATGCATGTCCTGTAAAAATGTAACCAATCCTCAATTACAAGAAAAATCCCATTCAATAAATTATTTCACTTGTTAAACTGTAAACAAAGATCACATCATAAAAATAAAATCATGTCAATCACATTACATGAATCATTACGTTCTTAGAATAGAAAAGGCAGTTCATTGTAAAGGTAGATCACACATAACAATTACATACTATATATCTTTATCTTCTGCGAGAGAACTCCAGATATATATATGCGGCAGGATGCAACCTCACACACCCTACAACTGCAGGGCCCACAACAGTACACACTGCAGGACCACTACTGCACACCTCGCTGGACAAAAAGGAATGCAAATGTCCCCACTACAGCACATAACTCATTGGACAAAGGAACACAAATATTTCTTCTACAGCACACATCTCGCTGGACAAAGGAACTCCATGTTCCCACTACAGCACACATCTTGCTGGACAAAGGAACGCACATGTTCCCACTACTTTACACATCTCGTTGGACAAAGGAATGCAAATGTCCCCACTACAGCACACATCCCGCTGGACAGAGGAATGCAAATGTTCCCACAACAGCACACATCTCGCTGAACACAGGAATGCACATGTTCCCACTACAGCACACATCTCGCTGGACAAAGGAACGTACATGTTTCCACTACAGCACACATCTTGCTGATGTGTTTTTTTTATACTTTTAACATAGTTAATTTTATATTTTTAAAATATTGTTTATTTAGTTTTATGATTTAAAAAAAAATAGTAATATATTGTTTTTTTTCAATTGTTCAAGTGTTAAATAGTACTTTTTACCTCTCTGCTATTCAGCACTTTCCCTACTGTTGCATTCACTGGAGTGGAAATAGTAATTTTTACCCCTCTGCTATCACGCACATTCCCTACTGTTGCACTCACTGGAGTGGGAATAGTAATTTTTAACCCTCCGCTATCCAGCACTTTCCCTACTGTTGCACTCACTGGAGTGGGAATAGTAATGTTTGCCCCTCCGTTATCAACACTTTCCCTACTGTTGCACTCTCTGGAGTGGGAATAGTAATTTTTAACACTTCACTATCCAACACTTTCCGTACTGTGGCACTCACTGGAGTTGGAATAGTAAATTTAATTACTCCACTATCCAACACTTACCCTACTTTTGCACTCACTGCAGTGGGAATAGTAATTTTTACCCCTCCGCTATCCAACACTTTCCCTACTGTTGCACTCTTTGGAGTGGGATTAGTAATTTTCACCCCTTCGCTATCCAACACTTTCCCTACTGTTGCACTCTTTGGAGTGGGAATAGTAATTTTTTATGACTCATAATAGTTAGAATGCACACCCTAGTTTATCCATTTTTCTCAAGTGTTACTATTTATTTTATGTGACGCTCTCAAGGCGGGGTTTTTTGTCGTGCAGCTCCTGTGAGGCATGCTCTGGCCATGCATGCCGGAAATTTTACAACAACAACCAGTACATGAACTCCTGCACCATTTCAGGATGCACAGCCTGAAGTCGGCCCTAGGGCCATTTATTTCAAACTGTCTCATTTATCTCAATTTTTCTTCATTTTTCATCCGTATTTTTTCCAGAAAGTACTCAAGTAATCCAAAAATAAGCCAGTCATGTTCAAGTCATCTTCCACAGGTTCATTGTCAATTTGATGATTCCATTAAAAAGATTGCAATGCTGGTATATTCCATAATCAGAAAACCAATGCATTGGTGGTTCAAATGGGAGGCACGTCTTGAAAAAGTGGTTGTATTTGAACCTACTTCAACTTTCTGGGATAATGAGGTCAACTAAGGTGCAGGATACTGGTTCTCCCGGACGCCAGTCTATTTTACCGTCATAACACACATAAAGTACGTTTAATCAGTTTTTAGGTTGAGTCAAACGCAGGTTAACTGGAAGGCAGCTTGCTTTTTGTTTGTGGGGCATCAGGGATCAGTTTTCTATGGGGGAGTGAAATATATTTTGTAGATGGGGTTTTTGAATTAAGCATAAACTCAATATACTGACTTTGGTTTTGTGAGGATAATAGTTTTTTTTAAAGATTGCCCGATGGTTACGATAATCTGTGTGAGCACATCACATTAGAACATAAATGTTCACTTTTGACTCAATGAATTTGTTGTATACAAGTTCTCTGTTGTTTAATGTGATAGTACCTGTAAACATATATTAAAATGTTTGTATTGCAGTTACCCCTGATGAAGGGAAGTTTTCACGAAATGCATTGGGTTTTATGATTATGGAATATACCAGCATTGCAATCTTTTATAATGAAATCATCAAATTGAGAATAAACTTGTGGAAGAAGACTTGAACATGACTGGCATATTTTTGGATTACTTGAGTACTTTTTGAAAAAAATACGGATGAAAAATGGATAAAAATGGAGATAAATGTGACTGTTTGAAATACAATGGCCCTAGGGCCGACTTCGGGCTGTGCATCCTGTACTGGTGCAGGAGTTCATGTAATAGTAATTTTTTCCCCTTCACTATCCTTTTACTTTCTCTATTGTTGCTATCACTGGAGTGGGAATAGTGAATTTAATTTGCCTGCTATCCAACACTTACCCTACTTTTGCATTAATTGGAGTGGGAATCGTAATTTTTACCCCTCCGCTATCCAACACTTTCCTTACTGTTGCAGTCTTTGGAGTAGGAATGGTAATTTTTACCACTCAGCTATCCAACACTTTCCCTACTGTTGCACTCTTTGGAGTGGGAATAGTAATTTATTCCCCTCCGCTATCCAACACTTTCCCTACTGTTGCTATCACTGGAGTGGGAATAGTAATCATTCCCCCTCTGCTATCCAACATTTCCCCTACTGTTGCACTCACTGGAGTTGGAATACTACATTTAATTATTCCGCTATCCACCACGTTCCCTACTGTTGCACTTATTTTACTGGGAAATGTAAGTACATTATTTTTAATACTTCAATGTTTTAATTTATTATAGAAGGTTTTCTTTTGTTTGAAATTATTGATATGTATATATATATTTTATTTTTATATAGTTTTAAAGTTTACAAATTAAATAAAGATGATAGTTAATAAATTATTTTTAAATAAATGTATGTATATGTATAAATGTTTATGTTTGGGTGTTTATATTTTTTAAATTAAGTGTATTTGTTATATTTAATTTAAATGTATATTACATTTAATTTATTTTGTTAAAAATAATATTAATATTTAATATTTTTTCTATATGTTACTTTATTTTATATATATTTTGTAATTGATATTTTGATTCAATATTTTCGTACTTACCTGTTAAGGTATTGGAGTTGAAATTTTGCAGTCGATATTTTTTTTTCGATATTTAGAACATCGATGTTTGTTACATCGATATTTTATCAGTGAACCGATGCGACCATTAATACTTACTTCTGCATGGGCTGTTGGGTCAATCTGCACCACCACAATTAGTTACACAAGTCATTAACCCACAAACCCTGAATGCAGTTATGAGTAAAGTTCCACCAAGAGGGAAGAAATTCCATTTTGGATTTCACAAAATACAAATCAGCTTGAAGCAGTATTTCCCTACACTGGCCTGCAGAAAAAACACAGAATATTGACAATTTGCTTGCCAATGGGGATGGTTCCACCTGTGGAGGACTGTGCAACTTGGGGCATGGTCTTTGCTGCAGTATATACTAGAACACATGGTACCCCTTTGCTGTCTGTTCTGCCTGGAGTGTTGAAACAGAATGAGTACGGGCAGCGCCTGCCCTGGACCTAGGGATGAAACTGATGAACAACTTTGCCGCAGTAGCTGCAATAATGTTGAGCCACATTAAAAGGGAAGCAGCAGCGCTAGCTATATGCCAATGCCAGGGGGATTTGACTCCCGCACAGCAGGAGTGCAAATTACCTAAATCTATCAAAGAAATTTATGCTACGCTTGGTAGAGATAATTTGGGAGCCAGACCTGGGAGACCACAGTTGAACAGTTTTTCTGAAAAGGATAACTCTAAGCAAACACCCAAATCTTCAACAAAGAAGAAGTGGGATAATAGGGAAAACAAAGATAAAATCAAATCACGGATTGGATCCCCGACACAGGAATCCACTGAAAAAAGTTATAACTTGCCAAACCGTGATAATGTCAAGTCGCCTGACAGGTTTCAGGATACTGATCCACGTTCATCTTGTTCCTTCCAGGATTTATTCGATAAACATTCGGAGAGAGGAGGACAGCCAGAGTGCAGATCAGAAGGGCACTTGAAACAATGAAGGACTTACACCGCTCGTCTGGCATTACAAAGCAAGAAGAAAAGCCTAAGCAGCTAAACCTCAATTCAAAAAGAAGGTAGCTGGACTTAAGATCAGACATGCCCCGAATATTGAGGACTCTGCTTCTGAATGGGGAATGGCCATTGACAATGCTAGACAGTGCTGCAGGAGTCATGATAGTTCTCCAGAACCTGATGGATTGTCTGGTGGGAGTAGCGCTGAGTGAGCACATCACGGTGAAAGCACCATATACCCGGGTAAGCGTTCCACATCGTCTATACATAGTTCAACTATGGTTGGAAGGGGACATGCCCAGGTTAATCATTGTTCTCTTTTTGGAGGAACTCAGTCAAGTGTACAATATTCTTCTGGCTGAAAAGGATTGGCCACCTGCTTTCATAATGGATTGCCCAAGCGGGGAAATGGTAATTTTACTAGCTTTCTCCGCCCTCATTCCAGAATCAATTAAACTTTCAATGCTAAGGATTTGTGCTCTAGTGCTAGCTCCTGTATTATACCGAAACCATGTGGGGTGTAATGACGGTTCACCTTTCATGATATTCCATTGATGATGACCCTGCAACCTCATAGGCAGTATCCAATAAAAATTGAAGCTAAACAACAAGTTATGGAATCTTATAACAACTTGAATACCAAGGCTTAATAGAAAGTTGCAGATCATCAATGAATGATCCTTTGTTTCCAGTCATGAAACCAGATCATTGATATTGTCTAGTATTGAATTGCAGACATTTAAACTCAGCAACTCGCATATTTGCAGTACAAGATGCGCACAGCACCGCACTAATGAATAATGAATAACATTGTGGGGAAGAAAATTCAAACACAAGACATCTCAAATGGATTTCTCTGCCAAAATATAGTGCTGGGAAGCAGATACTTGACAGCATTCAGTGTGCAAGGTTCTCAAAAACAATTCTGTTGTTTGTCCCGAAGGTATAAGAATAGCCCTGAGCTGTTTTCAGCCAGAGTTACATAACTACTTAAAAATGTTGTTGATCAGGCATTATCCCATGTCGATGACATATATTTGACGGATGATGGCCTTATGGAGCACTTGACTAGAGTGGACTGCGTAGTCCTGGGCTTTGCTCACATGGGCTGTAAAATTAATTTGAAAAAAATGTAAATCGCCCCCCTCAGTGTCCCATTTCGGGAATATGAGTTGTCAACTGAGGGTAAAAGCCTGGTGACCAATTTTTGGGAAAAATGTTCGTTGCTTCAACCTCCAACCACTTTAAAGAGATTGAAATCCATATTAGGATTTCTCAATTTTGGCAGAACACCCATTCCAGATTACACAGTACAGGTTAAATCATTCTAAAAATCGATGCGTTCAGATGTCTCAACTACACACTGGAAGCAGCAACATACAGAAAAAGTATGTCATACAAGCTGACATGATAGCTCCCAAACATCTACCCACATGTGTAAACACAACAAACCTGGTGATCCGTGTAATCATGGCTATGTCAGGGTACCCACCTGTCAGGTTCAATGAAGGTGACACAGTACCTATAGCATATAAATAGCATTTATATACTAATGCTGAAGTGCGTTTTGCCCCTACTGAAAAGATACTGAAAGCAGTACAGAATACTGTAGTGAGTGAGCGAGCACTGGTTAAAGGGAAACGGATAACTGTCGTGACCCGAGTACCAACTCACGAGGGGGACACCAGAGCAAGCATTCCAAAAGATAAAATTCTACAGTCACAATAGATACAATGGGCTTACTCATTCACTGCTAGAGATGTGGATTGCAAACTTGAATCTACACTACAGACACAAGTCTTTCTGTAGTACAAACAAGAATATCCTTTGCCTAAAGAAATATTGCCGCTCGATCGCTATGTCTACATCATTTATACTGATGGTTCTGCTCAGCCTGCCGTAGGGACAAAGCACCAATACTCAGAGACATACTCAATAGTAAAAGGGTGTATTATTTATTATTATTATTAGCATTTGTATAGCGCGAACAGCTACCTCCGATGGAGGTGTCCCGGCGCTAGCATCCATCCAGTGAGGGGGGAGGGCCAAGAGGGAGCCCTATAAAGTTAGACGGTACAGGGGAGGCCAAACAGCCACGTTTTGAGGGCCTTCCTAAAAGGTAATTCTGCCCTTATCTGACGCAGGGAATTGGGCATCATATTCCACAGCGTAGCCGTTCTTACAGAGAAGGCACGCCCTCCCAAACTCGCTTTTCTAAAACGTGGAATAGCTAGGAGGTTCATGTTGCTGGATCTAAGAGTTCTGGCATTCTGGTATTTTTGGAGCCTACGTCTCAGATAGAGTGGGCCAACCACTCTAAGAGCTTTGTGGGCTAGGACCAGAACCTTGAACATCACTCTCTTCTTCACCGGCAGCCAATGTAGGCTTTGCAAATGGGGGGTGATGTGATATCGTAAGGGTACATTTCTAATTAGTCTGGCGGCAGCATTTTGGATCCTTTGAAGTCTCCTCATAAGATAGTCAGGGAGACCAATGAAGAGGCTGTTAGCATAATCCAGCTGAGAGGTGATGAGAGCATAGACCACCGTCTTCCTGCATTCCATAGGAAGGAAGTGGAGACATCTGCACAGTGCCTTCAGTTTCCAGAAGCACTGCGAGGATATGTGCGATATTTGGGCCTTGCCTGTTGGTTGGGTGTCAAATCTAAAACCCAGATTCCTGGCTGAATTGACCGGAATTGGTGGAGGATTTAGTTCTACTGGCCACCAGAGCTCTGATTGAGGGGGGAGAGGCTGATTAAAAAATAGTATCTCGGTCTTATCAGTGTTAAGTTTCAGGCAGTTATCCATCATTCAAGATGAAATATTCAAAAGACACTGCCTGAAATTAGTGAAGGCATTCTTACTCTGCTCTTGTTGAGTGTCGTCAGCATACGAAACAACACGAACACCCAAGCCTTCCACAATAGATGCCAGAGGGGCCAGATACACATTAAACAATGATGGGCTCAGAGCGGATCCCTGTGGGACCCCTTGTAGCAGTGTCCTAGAGCTGGAGACATGGGGATGGAGGAAGACTTGTTGAGATCTGTCTTCCAGAAACGACTGGAACCAACGTAACATGCATGATGGACAATTTCATCCTGAGAAAACCTACACCCAGTCATTAGGTGATTGCTCAGTAAAGCTGGCAGAATTAAAGGCTCTAGTACTGGCACTACAGAATACAGATGCTGATGTGATTCGTATTATTGAGTACAGTCATATAATGAATATCAACATTATTGGAGCCAGAACGGATTCAGATAATCAGAAGGCTGCAAAGTAAAACACAAGATGCTTTAGCAACAGGTGGCAAAGCTGAAAGAATGCTTGCCACAGTTTCATGTAATTTACGCACTGAGCCATCAACGTGTTGGCGGGCGCATTGCTGGGAATTTCATGGCGGATGAAGCCACAAAATCAACAGTTGGCACTGCAGCACTTGTTGCAATCACTTGTTCTAGTATGAGGATAGACAGAGACATCAATATAGCCGTCAATGCTGCTCACAATGACACACACCTGCCGAAAGGCTTTCCACTAAAGTACTCCTACAAGTTAGATGCACAAAACACACCTTATGCTCAGTTTCCAGGAGAGGGGGATAGAGTAATAGCAAACAGTGATAGCAGACTGGGGTTAATTCTATTTGCACATGAGGGTCTGGCTTCTGCTCATGCTGCTACAATTTCATTATTGCTATGCAAAAACATGATAGACAGAATGCTGAATAAATCATACATTTACCTCCAGTCAAGAGATCTGGGTAAAATCCATCGTTCTTTTGCTTACCATGCCACTCCAGTTTAGACCCAGCCATTTGCAAATCAGTCTTGACCCTGGCAGTTCGGGCTGGACTGTTTCCATGTTCGCAGGGTCAAGACTGATTTGCATATGGCTGGGTCTAAACTGGAATGTAGAATGGTGTGGTGTGCAAAAAAAGATAGATTTAACCTAGATCTAAGACTGGGGTGAATGTTTGATTGGTTCAGCATTCCGTCCATTATCTGTTCTTTTCACATTTTTTGCCCTAGGTGGGAAGGATATGTCCAGACGCAGGTCCCATACTCGCTACTCCACCAGATTCAAGCTATCCTGGATGATGGGGGTGAACCCTGAAACCAGTCCCAGCATGCTTGTTTCTGGTCCAGGGAAGACATGGCCTGGCAACTCCGGCCGGACTGTTCCCAGACTGGGGGTGAATGTTTGATTGGTTCAGCATTCTGTCCATCATCTGTTCTTTTTATATTTGTTGCCCTATTTGGAAAAGGTATGCTTAGACGTGGGTCCTGTTGTTGTATATTTTCTATAACTCTATATAGGATCTGCACGTTTAGACAACATAAACTAAGGGATTGGTGTCCAGACTGATTCCAGACACCCCCATAGGATATGTTAGTCTGTAGACCAGCTAGCTCACAGTGCCACTGTAAGCCCCACAACCATAACAAGACCAAAAGGTTTCTGGCAACTATCGAACATGACAACCCTGACCCCTCAGGGATCGTGGAAACAGTACAGTACTTTTTGCTCAGTCACTCATGCTCACTTGTTCTCAGAAAGATATACAGAATAAACGATGGGGACATTTTAATAAGCATTTATTCAACCAGCGTCATTCTAGTATAAAATACGTTTGCTGCAACAACTATTAGAGAGAAACAGATGTAGATGATTACCACCACCAACAGAGTAAATAAAAGATAGAATTCAACCTGAGTGCTAAAACAATGAATATATGCAGGCATTTAGATACATGACAGTAATAATGCGTACTCCTACGATGCAAACCCTAACTAGATGTACCTAAGTGTACCTAGCATATATGTAGGTGTATAGCCAAGAATCCCTTTAGGATAGAGCCAACCCCATTACCTGATGTGGGAGAGCGAGGGACCCCATCTTGGTCTCGAGATGGACATCCTGCGAGGGATGTCAGACCACTGCCTTCTGGAGTGTCTGTGTGCAGGGACCTCAGAGTCTTGTGTCAGCGTGCCAATGTAGAAGTCTTTCTTCTCTGGTTTGCCCAGCGAAGATGTGGTGCTTATATACCCAAAAGGTACCCTCAGGGGTTCTACCTAGATGTGTCATGGTACTGTGAGCATGCCGGCCAAGGATGACGATAGTGAAGACCCATATACAGAGTTATTATGCAGAAGATGATAATCCTGCTGAATTACTGAGAATCCTCATGCATAATAAATTAGGCTAGTTTTCAGAGAAAACCACACAACATATATGCAGTGCCTAACTAGGTAAAAGGTCAGCACCAAACCCGTTATGTAGTACAATGGTAGGACAAATGTAGGTAAACGTTTGTGCACATACCTAGGCCTATATTGGGGTACATTGGGGTTCATAAAACCATGCTCGCCCAAAAAATCTGGCTCCCCGAAAGACTGCTGTCCGCCGTTCATCCTGCGGAGCATATGTCTCAAATTACCCGATAGCATCTTATACCTACTCAATAGCTCTCTTAGTAGCGGCATCTGCCCCACCTCCTTTAAGGAGGCCATTCTAGTACCGCTCTTAAAAAAACCTGGTGCTGATGTGGCGGAGCCGTCGAACTATCGCCCCATTTCCCTCCTTCCCTAGTTCTCTAAACTCATGGAGGCCCATGTCACCCGCTGCCTGTCAAGTTTTATAGAATCTTCCTGCTATCTTGAGCCGACTCAGGCCGGCTTTAGACCTGCCCACTCCACAGAAGCCGTTATCTTGGCAGTTCTTGACACACTCAGGAGTAACGCGGACGCGGGTACCCCCCAAGCCCTCGTCCTACTGGATTTGTCTGCCGCGTTCGACACGGTGGATCATAACATCCTTCTCCACCGTGTCGAGCAGGCGGGCATCCAGAGCGTTGCTCTTGAGTGGGTCAAATCCTTCCTCACGGGAAGAACACAGGCGGTTCGCCTAGGTCCTTACACTGCAAAAAAGACCCTCACTTCTTGTGGTGTCCCCCAGGGCTCTTCTCTTTCCCCGCTCCTCTTTAATCTTTATCTTCGGCCACTTATCCAGTCACTTCTGAAATGGGATATCGTCACCTATAACTATGCTGACGATCTACAAATTATCTTCTCTCTCAACTCACCACACGCCATCAAAACCTTTAACGGGGCCATGACTCACATCCAACTCTGGATGAACCAGAACCAACTGAAGCTGAACCCCGGTAAAACCGAGCTCCTTCTCCCCGGACTCAGTCACATCTACTGGGGTCCACAGTTCTGGCCTCCAGAGTTCGGCTCCCCCCCTACCCCAGCAAAAACAGTAAAGAGTCTGGGCGTCATTATTGACACCGAGCTCTCTCTCAGGGCTCAAGTTGGAGCGGTGGTCTCCTCTTGCATGTATCAACTCCGAAGGATCCGTAAAGTCCGTCATTTTCTGCCCCCGGCGGCATTTACTCAAACTATCATTTCGCTGGTACTCTCCCGTCTGGATTTTTCCAACGCCATCTACCACGGTCTGCCACAATTTCTGATTCAACGCCTCCAAGTTGTCCAGAATCAGGCGGCCCGCCTGATTCATGGAACTCCCAGATGGCAATCAGCCAAGCCTCTGCTCACGAGCCTCCACTGGCTCCCAATCGATCGAAGGGCCGCCTTTAAGGTGGCATGCCTCACTTTCAAAGCACTTCATTGCCCTAGCCCTGCTTTCTTAAAATCCCTCATCCGCCCTCACTGTCCCACACGTCATCTTCGATCTGCCCACCGCGATTTATTGACCACCCCCAGGAGTAAAACCAAGAGATTCGGCGGCCGTCGTTTCTCCTACCTAGCTCCTGTGCTTTGGAACCCCCTCCCTCTCCCAATCAAATCCTGTTCTTCCCTTCTGAATTTCAGAAAAATGCTAAAAACCCATCTCTTCCCCATCCTTACTTAGAATCTGTCATCTATGCTCCCCCCTCATCTGTTCTGTTTATCAGCGCCAGGAAGCTTCGGTGTCAGTGCGCTATATAAATCACATTCAACATAACATTACATAACATAACCACCAGATTCAAGCTAGCCTGGCTGATGAGGGGTGAAACCTTGAAACCAGTCCTAGGATGCTTGTTTCTGGTCCAGGGAAAACCTGGCCTGGCAGTTCTGGCTGGACTGTTCCCATGGGGAGAAGGGTCAAGACTGATTTGCATATGTCTAGGTCTAAAATGGAATGGCGTGGCATGTAAAAAAATGATGGATTTAACCCAGATCTGTGACTGGGGGTGAATGTTTGATTGGTTCAGCATTCTTACTTTCATCTGTCATTTTTACAATTTAATAGTTGCAGGAATGCCATTGGTGGCCAGGTCTTTACAAACATACCAAGGACTTTGTCCTTAGATATGACATCTTCCAGCAGATGTAGAGTTCCACAGTGGTAATTCCACCACAAACACCTCTACTGATTTCAAAAAAGCCATTGGCTTTCATGTACTTGGAACATTGTGAACCCTCTATCATCAGACAGGCTTCCAAGTATATCGTGGTTGCAATGGATTCCTGCTCTCTAATAATTTGTGCCTGGCCACAGAGATCGTCTGATGCCTGAACTGTTATAAAGGATCGGCATGTCTAGATCAGGACATACACAGCTGGCACATTACATTCCGACCAGGGTCCAGTGTTTAACTCTAGGGCTTACAAAGAGGTCATGGTAAATTTCTCGTCTCCCTACCATCCTGAGGGAAATTCAGTAGTAGAGAGAAAAAACTGTGGCTTAAAGAAGTATTTAACAGTGAGGGTTCTAGGCTTAGGTCACAGTTGGGTCTATCACCTATATGTGGTCTTGCGGGCTTTAACTAACGTTCCAAGAAAATCCCTGGGTGGTCGGCCTCTCAATAAAATCCTGTTTGGGGTTAAGATGTGGGTCCCTGACCTCAACAATGCCAGCACAGTGGTGGCAGAAACACCATTTGACATCAATGAATGTTTGGTAGTTTTGCAAGAACTGAATGATTTCTAGGACAAACAAAGCAACGTTCAAGTTAAACACACTGCAACTGTAGAAGAGAAGGTAGTTCCAGCAATACCTGACTGGATTCTGAAGGTTGGGGATCTGGTCAGAGAAAAGATTGTTGACAAGAAATAGTTTGAGCCACCCTACAGAGCTCCTGTGCCCGTCCTGGCGGTTGAAGGTACAAGAACTGTACTACTTCCACCGCTTGCCGGTCATCGAGAAAAGAGGTTTGTCTCTATTGATATGATCAAACCACACTATGTGGCCGATTCTCAACAGTAAGTAACATGAACGCCTAGGTGGCTACCAGTTTCCTCTCGCTACCGTACATGAGGCTCAGAGTGGAAGATTTCATCAAGAATGAAGCATGCGCTCTCATACGAAAGATAACACTAAACAAAAAAATGTGTTTTCTACCTGTTGCAAAAACTATGACAACTGTTCAGTCAACTAGTACAGAAACACAAATTTAAATTTGAAATCCTGAAAAGAGTAAGGTCTCCTTCAGCGTACCATAGATCAAGTCTCCATCAAGTTCAACACAACCTGCTGACTTGCCAAGGATAGACAGGACGGCTTGTGTCTACTTCATTGACTTTGATGACTTCTCTTCTGATTCATCGGAACAACCTCAACCTCCACTGCACTTTTTCTTTGAACTGAAGGTGCATGTTTTCTATCTTTAGCTGAAATAGCATACTTTGTTTCTCCATGGTTCCACCTTTGGATTACAATTGCATTACTTTTCCAGGTCCTTTGGTTTGGTTTGTGACAGTGTTCTTTCTCCTTCTGAATTGACATTTCATCCCAGAAATGCTCTGCAGTACAAATGGTAATCTTGATTCTGAAACCACATGCATCATCACACGGTGAGCAAAGTGACATTTCCATAGTGAACATTTCAGCTGTTCCAATTCCCAATGGAATTATATGGGATAAGGTATCATTTGATGTGTATGGTCCCACTGAACATTTACAAATTCCACATTTGTTCAAAAATTCTTTAACTGTTATCATCACCCCATAGTACAGTTCCTGATGATTGGGACATTGCTACAGTGGATGAAATGGTAGAAGATCTAGAGCATTCAACTGTGTTTTCTTCTGATGAATTATATGATGGTACAGCTTACTATGATGCGATGTTTTGTTTTCAACTTTACGGACATCATTTTCTACATAAAGCTAGTACTGTGGGGGCTGGAGAACGTTAAACAGCTATAGGTAGCCGGAAATAAGTTCTTAAGGGTAATCCTTAATCTCCCAACCAACATTCCCATACTGCCACTACGCCTTGACCTAGGGCTCAAGTCAATTACACATTTTGCTGTCCTTGAAGCCCTAATGTTTTGGATCAGAATATGGAGTAATAATACCCAGATCCCGGTGAAGGATGCAGTGGTGGAATTGTTAACCCTTCAAAGACAGACAGGTCAGTTAGCCTGGTTCAATAGGGGTAAGGCAGTGGCTTTTTAGATTGGGTCTGGAAGAGATGTGGAACACTTCACAGTCTATTACAAAAAAAATGGCCTGCCTGCTAAAAAGGAAATATTGGGAATTTGTAAACTCTTCCTATATTGAAACAGCGGCACAAGGCACTTTAACTCTCCAATTTTTAAATGTTAAAAGTTGTTTTATGTTTGACATGTATATGGATGATTTTGAACCCCCTCAGGCATGAGCACTTTACATATAGTTCAGGACAGGGACGGTTGGGCAAATGTTACTTTATCACCTCTGTGCCCGTCCTGTCATTCTACTGCTGAGACCACGGAACATTTCTTTTTTTTCAGTCATGTGTATGTAACTCTAAGGAAATCATGGATTATTCCAGCTCGCAGACTGCTCTTTTTTACCCGCCCCTATGAAGCTTTACGCATATTCAGGTCCGATATTACAAAGTGGATTGTTTTTGCAATAACCAGATACCTGTTATATGATTGGTGGCACAGATCGAAATATTATGATCAGCTCAAGGGGTTAGATTGGTTTTAATATACTAGCCTTTTAACTTATACCTATATCTCAAAGTCTGTGAACTAACCGTAAATTGTCTTAAGTGTAGCTGGTAGTTGTTTTTTAACCACGTTTTTTATCACTGTTTTAATTTTGTTTTATTAATCTGTGTCAATGGATTTTGTGCGAAATTGTATATGATTTTTTTTATGCTGTATATGTTCATGTTATTGGTCGATTAAATAAATATATACATAAAGCTAGTATTCGTCATGAAATTTGTAACTTTACACAATGGGAAAATTGTGCTACACCACCACAGGGTAGTTCAAAGGCATCTGCACAAAAGTTTGATTATTTTTCTTGAAATGACATCACTGACCCAGCCCCTTTCTATTATATGCTTGCACCGTCACCTGCAAAGAAAAATATGTTAACAGACACGAAACGGATTTACTATGCTTCTTTTTTTCCCAGCTCTCTGTACAATGTTTCGACATTTGGTCTAAAGGACACAATAAATGTTTAATCTACCTAGGGGACTAGAGATTGGCAGGTTCAGGTAACTGAGGCCTTCGTTAGAGCCTATTTAATACCACAAAAAAAATGTTTTCCTAAATAAAACTGTGCAACAGACAACATGTCATGGCCTCACCAAGATAAAAGATTTGAACACACCAAGGGTTCCCACCCATGCACGATTTAAGAATTGGCAACAATTAATGAGGATACCACAGATAACATGCTGCGTAAGAGTAAGTATAACTCATCTGACCCCAATTGGAAGGGATTGTTAGTCTGGCCATTAGACACGAACAGATGTTAGGCTCAAGTCCTGGGTAACAACAAGCCTGACATGCGACATGTGCAGACTGAATAGTCGGGTGGTGACATCTTACAGCGTTGGGAAGCTATGCATTAATTGATTGGTTAAAGACCTCGACACTGTCTCGGGTACAACAGCATTTGTCCCTTCTATCTGATGACCTGGAACTACTGGACTTTGTATTAGATCCTCAAAAATCACATCAAAAACGCTTTCTTTATGCCATTTATAATGAGATGAGGAAAATATCTCAACAGGAGGCTGCTGAAAGATTGTACGAGATTGACAGAACCACCTTAGAACAGGCTCTTGAAGTAGTGGATAACGGTATGACTACTTTTTCATCCAGAATATACTCTTTGGGTAACATTGTATCATTGACAATAGATGTCATACAGCAAGAAATGTCTGCATTGCAACACGGACAATCCCAACTTAGGTCTACTCTTTTCTTGAGCGGGACATTACAGACACTATATTCTGGCCGTGTGCCATGGTGACACAATAACATCATGAATCTGTTCTCAACATACCACTTTTCAGAACAACAGAGTGTTGCGGCATGCAGTTAGGGATGATACTCTCTGGCCTTCGATTAATCTTACCAACGTGCATTTTGACACCCTGAGCAAACTGAAAGCCTTATTGTTTCAAAAAGACGTGGACTTAACTTGTGCTAAGGAGACACTTGATCTTCAGGTGGCAAGGCCCTCTTCAGATATACAAATGGTACTCCACACTAACTTCCCACAACATTTTGTAGGATTGGTGCATCACATTTTTTACATGTCTAATACGATGGGAATAGTGTTTTTTCAAAGGCATAGTTCTGGGTTGGTTAGCACCTTCCAGACTGTGTTAGGAGTCATTCCATCTTTCATCCACTCCGTCTTTGGAAGCATCTTTGGGGGTCTTCGGCTGGTCCTGTTCCTAATTGCAAGGATAGCGGTTTTTATATTTTTGCTCCACAATGGATGTACCATATTGAGACTGAAAGGAGCTGGCACTGCTTCTGCCTCTGATTCCATCCGCCAGGCAGGAGACAGGGGAGACACTACTGCTTTGCTGCTACTGGTCTGTAGCGCAGCATTTGACACTGTGTCCCACAGCCTACTTCTTGACAGCTACACAACCATGGAATTGATGGAAAGGCTTTGCTGTGGAAAGCCTCTTTCCTACAAGATCGTTTTTTTCAGGTGGCATAAAAATCATACTTCTCGAAGGTCTTTCCACTACAGCAGACGGTGCCTCAGGGCTGTTCCTTGAGCAAGACACTATTCAACCTGTATATGTGCCCCTTGGCTGATATCGTCAAGAGCTACAACCTTTCCATCATGTCGTATGTAGGTGATACACAGCTGATCATCACGCTGTTTCAAGATGCTCCATTCCTGCTTATCGGAGGTTGCCGAATGGATGAGCCTGAGCTATTTGAAGCTTAACGCAGGGAAGGCCAAAATCCTCATCCTTGGAAAACAGTCTACAATTTGGTCAAAAGGCTGGTGGCCTTACTCTCTGAGCAAGTTACCTACACATAAGCCAAAAGTGAAAAACCTAGGAATCTGCTTTGACTCTGAATTCTCTTTTAACAATCAAATTACGAGTCTCGCATGGCATTGTGTTGGGATCTTAAAGACCTTAGAAAAATGTTTTGTCTTTCTGCCAGAAGCAACAAGAAGGAAAGTGATCCAGTCTTTAATCATGCTGAGACTGGATTACTGCAATGTCATGTATCTCAGGGTGGGGTGCCACAGGCATGATTAGGAAGACTACAGCTGGTGCAGAATATGGCAGCTCAGCTGCAATAAAATCTGCCTAGGCACTCACCATTGATCCCAGCTCTAGCAATGCTGCACTGGCTCACGTTAAGACATTGGGTGTTACGCCACGGGCCGACTCACGACCCCCGGCGCTACCTGTTTCCTCTTTGCCAGCCGTGGTGCAACCCGTGGCGTCCCTCCCTCCTCTTCGGGGGTGTCGCAGTACAGCATCGCCACCCACTGTGGTCATTTCAAAGGCGTCACGGAAAGCACCCGCAAGGCCTGTTGGTATTCGGGCACGCCGCATACTTGCACGGTGGCCCATCTGCTTCCCGAGGCACCTTCGGACATTACACTCACCTGGTGTGGGCGTCTGGTGATCCCCCTTCCTATGGGGCCATATTGTTGCTCTCCTCTTCACCTTGCTCCCAGAAGGCAATAGGGAAGGGTTACTTACCTTCCTAACATGGTGATCTTTCTGTAACGCACTTCACACTTTTCCCTGTCCAAGATAGCGACACCTCTCCTTCTTGTTTTGTCACTTCATGTTCCTGTATGTCACTTCCTGTTCCTGTATGTCACTTCCTGTCTTTCTGTATATAAGGATCAGAACCTTTCCTTCCTTGCGTTGCAACACTCCTTGTTCCTGCCGGTGGGTCCTCGCTTCTTTCTGTTGGCTCCTTGACTCTTATTTTGGTGATCCCTTCTTTCCGTTGGTGTTCCTGGTTACCTGGCGACTTCTGCTCCAGCTTGACTTCCAGTTTTCTCCAGGCTTCTTTTGGGCTCCTGGTCTTCCAGTGTTTTCTGGCTCCTTGTCTTCTCCTTCATTCCTGGAGTCTCATAATCATCAGAGGTTTTTTCCCTCAAGGAAATTCCTCTTGGGACTCCTTCTGGAGGGCATTGGCTGCTTAGGCTTTCATTGTCGGCAGCACCGTGGCTACCGGAAGGGGTCGCCCCTATCTCGGACAAACCAGGACGTACAAGAACCGTAGCCGGGAACCGTCCCAACGCCTCAAGACTGGTAAGAAAGACCCTAAACCCGACAGAGGGTGTCTTTCAAAGCCATGTGCTATTGCCACAAGATTCTCAGTCATAAAGGCCCTAAATATCTTCACCCTCTGATCACACCTTACCTTCCTAAAAGAAACCTGAGCTCAGCTGATGCTTCTCTTGCATGCATCCCCAGAATCAAGAGAGTTCACATTGGAGGGCGTTCCTTCAACTACTTGGCATCCTATATGTGGAAGTCCTTACCACTTTGGCTCAGGCAAGAAAATCTGAAATGCTTTCCGCAAGAATTTAAAAACATGGTTTTTCAGGTTAACGTAGACTAGGATTCTCATTTTTGTAATCTGGTTTACAGGACTGATACCCCAGCGCTGGGACACGTCAGCTGGTGTGGCTATGCACTTCATAAATCTCATTATTATTTATAAATCTCACTATTATTATTTGTATAGCTGTTTCCTGCAGATTCCATTGCTCCTGGCTGCATTCTACAAGCCTCTCTGGGTTGCCTCTGCACCTGGTGGATTGGATCTGGGCTGTGGCTCGACGGAACACCGATTGGCTGTTCTCACTCCCGCAGTGGCTGCTGTGGGGGTAGATGGGTACATACTTGCTCTATAAACATGCTCCAAGGTGTGCCTCTGGGATCATCGTCTACGGACGCAGGGGAACAGAAATGTTTTGTCTACTGCTCAGAACACACAAACATCTGGCTATTCCGTTTGGTGGGAGCTTTTTATTCAGCCTGATTTTAATATACCAATTTGCTTTAAAATTGACCATTTTTATAGCTTTTAGATTTTTTCATTTTGGCTTTCTGAGTGCTTTTGGTCTCCAGAAATCATGAGTACCAGTTTCCCATGCCTTTTATCAACATTTTTATGTATGATTTTTAGCAATTTCATTTACATATGCTGTTGCATTTTAAGGAGTAGGTTTTTTAGCTTTAGATACCTTCTTGGTCGACTTATTCCCTAGGAGTGGGTGTCATGTGTCCTGGTGAGGCCTAGAAGTTAACATTGCCATTTTACATGCACACAGGGCTTTCATAAAGTTGCCTTAACTTGTCATATCGACGTATGACACACATTTGCATTTGGGTTAGTTTCTTTTAAACACTAACCTGGTTTACACAAGTCAACATCACTAGAACATTATTGTATTACCCTGACACTATGTACAAGGCCTACACGTATGTGGTGCAAACGTGTATGTTATTTTCGTCCATATGACGACACAGCTATATATAGCACACAAACAATGGCAGCCTGATCATAATCTCATCTGAAGGCAAGGATGCCCTTTTTCTATAAATAAACATCTGTTTCCTGATATATTTAGAGGAGGCACTTCTGCTGACATTCAGAAGTCTACAGGCTGACACCTTCTGTGAGGTGTGTCCAGCTCGTGACCAAGACGGGGTCCAACATACTTACCCATCAGGTAATGGGGTTGGATCGTCAAGTAAGGGGAATCTTGGCAGAAAACACACATACACCCTAGACATGCAAGTTAGGATCCGCATAATAGGAGTATGCCAGACTAGTATCTTATTTTATATGCTTGCATATATACGTTGTTTCAGCACAATGGGGGAATGTCGTGATACTTCTTGTAACTTTCATCTGCTTCTGTCTATTGATCATTGCAGCACATATATTCTATACAAGAATCAAGTTGATTCAATAAACATTGAAAACGTCCCTTTGTGTAGTCTTTGTATCATTCTCTGAACAAAAGAGAGCACAAGCGGATGAGAGAAAGGTTCTAGATCTGTCACCACAATTCCTGAGGGAACAGGGTTGTCATGTTCAGTGGTTGCCAGAACCGGCCGCTCCCTGTCTAGGTTAGGGTGAATTATAGTGGAACTGTGAGCTAACTGGTCTATGGGACAGCACATCCTACAGTGGTGCACGAAATCAGTCTGGCACCATCCCAAAGTTTATGTTGCCCACAAACGTGCAGTTCCTACTGATTAGTGAAAACTACAGGACAAAATTCTACTAATGTCCTTAGAGCTGGCAGATTATTCAAAGTGATTTCCAATGTTTTACAGGCAGTCGTGATGTTTTTATTAGAGGCTGGTGGATTCATTATAAAGTATTTTTCTGCTTTGACTTTCAGCACACATTTGTGGAGGTCAATCTAGATGTTTGGTAGATCTAACTCTGTATCAGGGCAAAAAGATAATCCTTCAGTCAACTCTTTCATTTGGTCATCCATTAAGATTTTTGAGGAGAGGTTGATTACTAAATTGTCCTTGTTTAGAGACTTTTTTCATTGTATTACTTTTTTTATGTTTCCTGCCTTCCATTGTCCCCTGCTCCTCCAGATATTATTTTTTCTCTGCCCCTGCCTCTCCTGGGGGTGGCTGTTCTTACTCTTTCTCTCTGTCACGTGCTTATTTGAATTAGCCGCATTTCCCCAAAAAAATCCTGGTTAGTGGCAGTTGAGTTCTCATCCACAGAGCTCGCATCAGAACTGTCTGCAGTTTCTAGATTCTCGACAGCCTCTACCGCTCTCTACATTGTGGCTCTATGCCTCAAGGCATCATATCTTTTTGAGAAGGTCTATATCTTTCCACTCGCATAGTCTATCCGATCTCTTTTGAACTTTCTTGCCTTCCTCTTTTCCACATCTGCTTCATGTTGGATCACTTTTGTTTCCATGGAATCTAAGGCATCTTTGATTTCTTGACTCAATTCAATTCAAATATCTTTATTCGGGTATTTGAAAATAACCATAAAAGATACACATCTTAAAATTAACATTATTTTGTTAAAAAAACACAATCAGATATACAAAATAACCCTAAAAATCAACAGTACATAAAAACCCCAAAATGCGAGGTCATTAAAAACAGGACAATCAAAGGCTATAATTCATTATCTATAATCTACTCGTAACAGTTGATATTGGCTATGTCTGGAGGAAGCTTTTAAAATCATATAAACAAGGGAGCAGTCCTACGAGTTAGTCCTCACCTCTAGTATTTCTTAGTCTAACTGCCAATCGCAGAAAGTGCACAGTGCTAAATAATACAAATGGGTCAGCGGAGAGTTTAAGAAATAAGAGGGCCACTTTAGCCTGTCTAATTTTCGAGCGTTTCAAGATGTTTTTTAGAAACCGCTTTCTTGGGAGAGCATAAAAAGGACATATAAGAACAAAATGCATGGTGTCTTGCGGAGATCGTTGATCGCAGCCGCAACACCCTTTTTTACTAACATCACTCACGTAACCAGCTGGAACTGATAAAATGTGGTGCAAGAGATTTAATCTGAATCTTGTTATCAGGAATCTATCCTGTCTGTTATGTATATTGGACAGGTAAAATTCCATACCCACACAGGTTTTTAAAAGCTGGTGTTCTTTTACAGTACATTTCCGCCCTTCCCTTTCCTCTCTATCACTAGCTGAGTGACGTGAGAAGTCTGCCTTTATGACACCCTTATCTCTGTTGACTATTGTAGAAGGATTATCAAAAAGATTAGCATGGCTCAAACTAGTTAATGTATCCTTTACGTATTTGAGCCAGGGTATTTGCATCCCCTTATCCCTATTCATACAGTCCTCCAAGATTTGTCTGCTAAGGCTTGCCTCAGGGTTTGTCCAGATTTTAATCCAACAAATGATGGGTTTGAGGCATGCCCTTTCGCTGATATAAGAAATACCCAGCTCTTCGTGGACTATAAAAGAGGGAATGCTTTGAGGGACTTGCAAAAGTCTCCTTAGGAACTTGTCTTCCTCCAGCTGAATTTTTCTCCCATTTATAAAGCCCCACACCTTGACTCACAGAATGTTTGACTAATTCCTGTTCAAACTCCTTTATTTTAGCAGTTAATTTCACCAATTTCCTTTCTGCATGGATGATCAGGGTTCACATTAATTTAAAGGAGAATTAATTTGTGTAATTCTGCCAGGATTTGATCAGGTCCACATCCAGATCACTGAGTGTCTTCATTATTACGATTCTCAATCCTCTCGGTATCTCGGGTGAACATCTCCCCTCTCACCTAATGGTCTTCATGTACATGTACTTGATCATGTTCTAATTATGCTTTGAATACTTTAGAACAACTACTAGAATGGATTTTTTGATAAGTTTTCTCCATTACTTGTTATGCATCATTTGGCTTTTAGAAAAGCCAATATAATTATTTATAGCATATAGTACGAATTGGTCCTGCACCTGCAATTAATAAGATCTACATTTCTAGCATATATTTGAAGCTACTGATAGATTGTAAGAGGAAGACTACCCAGTATAACTGTATACTCAAATAATAACTTGTAGCACTTGCATTTTATCACCAATCACCTTAAGTGAGTATTAGTTGTTTCTAAGCTGCTTCCCAACAATTTTGTGTATATTTGCACTAATGGTTTTCACTTAGGGTTTGTTATTTGCACAAAGCACAGCACTTTAATATGATTACAGACAGTATATAGCAATGAGTAATATCTGCTAAATGCATAATTTTAATCCTTCTCAGGAAGGAGCACACCCATGACCTGCTGCTATGCTATGATCAACTATTAGTGATCAATCAATCTTTTAGACAGTAACCTACAGGAAGATGATATCTAATAATATATTAGCACTGGCACTATATTATTTCTTATAAACTTTTCAAGAAACCCTAAATTATCAGTGGAAGGTCATAAGTCCTTTAAATGTATTTTACATGTCTTTTACATTTCTTATAAGATTTTCAGCAGAATAAGTGATACATTATATCATGGGAGAATTAGTGTAATTTTGCACAATTAATGGCAGCTGTATTATTATAATATATTAATTGGTTTTATTATGCGGTTTTAGTATCATCGGCTTATTCAATGTTCTTGATAAATACGCATAAGGTGTACTAATGTTATTTATTCACATGCCAACAGCCTGCTTTCTATGTTCACTTACCAATTTATGGATTTCTAGAGGAAATAGTGCACACACACTATTTAAATTGTTACTGTCATGTGGCGAGGCAGCGTGCGCAATGTAATTTGTTTTATTTATTTATGTACTTACCTCGGATCGGCCGTATGCCGGAGTTTCCTACCCCCCACCCTGCCCCTCCCCCGTCCCGCCCCACCGCCCTGCAGCACTCTCGCCAGGAGCCACTACTGCTCCTTCCTTAACCCTTTAGTGATGACTGCGATCAAATATAAAAGATAATTCTGATTTCTTCTGCAGAATTTTTTACATCAACTGGGAGAGTGACATGTTACTCATAACATTAGACATTACATCACTTTATACAAGCATTAGGCACTCTGATGGACTAACAGCGATAAAGCATTTTTTGAGATGAAGGCCGATTAAATTCTATTAACACAGTCAGATGCTGATATATATGAATGAATTTCACCTCACAAGAAATATGTTTACTTTCAATAATGAGATTTATCTGCAGAAGGGAGGGACAGTGATGGGCACCTATTTCACCCTCAGCTATACAAATTTGCATACAGGCTGGTGTAAGGAGCAGGTGGCCGTAGGTGTGGAACTGGAGAAATGGTATAATCAAATCACCCAATGGGTACGGTTTATTGATGAGTTATTTGTCACCTGAAAAGGGAGTCATGAACAGGCAGAAGAATTTTTAAGGAAATGTATGTCAATTAATTGAATCTGCTGTTAAACCACAGTGAGATGGAGTTTCTGGATGTATAGGTAAGGGTAGAAGATCAGAAATTGACTACAACACTTTATAGAAAACCAAAAGTGGGGAACAGTACCCAGCAGTACACAGGAAGAATGTGAAAAAACAGAGAGAGTAATGTGTGACAGATTCTGGGATAGAGGGTATATGCAGGAAATCCTCTCAGACACAAAAGAGAGAGCAAGAACAATTCAAAGGGAAGAGGCACTTTTTGAAAGAAACAAAAGTGAGAAAACACTGAGAAGGGCACAATGTAGGTTCATTATGGTATACATTAAACAACACAAGATGGAGGGACTGGCACTAAATAGACACTGGCACCCATCATAGGGACCAAAGTATAAAGGAGACCCCAGATATGCTACAGAAGTGTGACAAAAAACGAACAGATAAAAGCAATACATGATTGCAACCTAAGGAGGGTTTTGTGAGTTGCTCTAAAAGTAAAGTGTGTAAACATGGACAGAATAGAATGACTTATGATACTGGGTGCAGGAAAGGTGTTCGGATAAAAAGTAGGATCACATGTAAAAAAGCTTTTTGGAATACATATTAGAATGCTCATGCCCAAAGGTCTATGTGGGGAGCCTGACTTTACCACTACACAAAAGGATATTACAGCACCTAAGGGTAATAAATAATGTTGATGCCACTAATGCAGTAGCAAGACACTTCGATAAAGAGCATGAGAGGAATGAGAATAAATTACGGTACAGTGGTGTATTGCATATACCAAAACACTGGAGAAGTGCCCATAGAGAGCTGGAATTGAGGAGACGGGAAGCAGATTTAATACTAGAGGTGGATAGCAAAGAGCCAATAGGGTTGAATACCAATGAATAATTGTACAGCTTCTTATAGCGAAGAATGTGCATGTTATTCATCCTATGTCTGTTTGAAAGCCGACATGAGACATTAACTGTTTTAACATTTATAACTGTTTAATCTTTTTTCTTCCTTTAGCTACGGGCACTCTAGAGTGGTACCAGCTGATGATTACTTTAACTACTAGGGAGATGAAGCAGGGATGATATGCGAAAGACAAAAATCCTTCAGCCATTAAATGCAGATATTAAGGATTATGTTCTTTTCTTTATTAAAGAGTACTTATGTTATGTTGGTGAATGAGAATAGTAGTGTATCCCACTTGGGATGAGTATGAGGGTTTGATTTTTTAGTTTATTGAATGCAGCTACCAATCTGCTCAGTTTTGCTTAACGTTTATTTTGTATGCATGTGTAATGTTTACGCAGTTACCGAATTCCAATGTGTACATTTTAACACACTCTTGGAAAAGAAGACTTGGGCATTGTGCCACTGGTAGTGTTCTGTTGGTGCCACCTTGGACTTTGTTCACCACTCACCTTAACTCCTGGAGATTGGTCCTGAAGTTGCTGTACCTAAATGTCGCATTGACCTTTCCTTCCACAGGATAACATTGCAGCTTCTAAAAATTTCAATAAGTGTCAACTTTTTGAACTGAAAAGAATTCCTATTTAAGAACGTAATTACCTGAACAAATTGCTTCTGGTGCCTCAACATATAAAAAGATATGTGTTATTTTTATAAATGTGTGTGAATCTCCTTATTGAGTCGTGTCTCATTTATTGACCAGTGTGGGTATTTTCAGATGTCTTGCACTCCTCTGTGATAAGCGTATGGCTGCTCAACCACAATACCCCCTAGAAGTGCACCTTGGGATTGCCATAGCAAGACCCTGTCCACTTATGAGGGAACTCCTGGTCTCTTTGCATGATATAAATATCTCATTTTGATATATCCTATAAAGAGTCAACTTCCTACAATAACCGTTATAATTAAAAGGTTTTACTATTATTACACTCTGAAACAAAGACTCTATGAAGCCGGCATAGAGGGGACTGCTCTAGACTGGATCGCGTCCTACCTTCGAAACAGAACTAATGTCATCCATACCCCACCTTTTTCATCCAAACCATGCACCACAAAAGCAGGGGTCTCTCAAGGCTCTATCATCTCGCCCATGCTTTTCAACATCTACATGAAGTAATTACTGGTACTGGTCAATCAATTTCACCTCACATGCTATAACTATGCAGATGACACACAAATACTCCTTCAACTGGAATGCCCCAAAGTCATTGGAAACTCCCCAATTTTCAGTTGTCTCAGAGCCGTGGATCAGTGGATGACTTGGAGCCACCTCAAATTGAATGCTTCCAAAACGGAAATACTCATGTGTGGCGATTGGAAACATTATGACCCGCTTGCCGTCTGGCCTGATGAACTGGGATCACCACCTAAAGTATTGAAGGAAGTAAGAAACCTCGGAATGACCATGGACTCAGAGCTATTGATGATTACCCAAGTGGACAAACTAGCAAGATCAAGATTTGTCACTACAAAAACGCTGCGACTAATTTTCCCTCATTTGGGATTTCTACACAAGGTCCAAGCTACTATCTCCCTTGTTCTGTCCAAACTCGATTATGTCAATACCCTCTACCACGAATCACCTTTAACGACCATGAAAAGACTACAACGGATTCAAAACTCGGCTGCCTGACTACTCTTGCATATCAAAACCTCAAGACCACATCTCACCTGCCTTGAAAGCCCTGCATTGGTTACCGGTTGCCAGAAGATCCAAGTTTAAGCTGCTTTGTATCACCCACAAAGCAATACATGGAATGGGACCACTCTTCATCAGGAATAAAATCACCAAACACATTCAACAAAGGAACCTCCGCTCTAAAATGGCACCTCACCTCAAAATCCCAAGATACAAGAAAAAACCCACGGGTGGCACATCCTTCTCTGTTCAAGCAGCCAAAATATGGAATTCTTTACCCCCCAACATAAGATCCATGGACAGCCATCTTATCTTCAGAAAACTACTCCAGAATTGGCTCTTCCTCACATAAGCACCATACGCAAACAGAAATATACAGCATATGCCTCTGTATATAATCATTTATTTTTACTATAAATATGTACCTATATTTGTGTATTGCTTTGTATAAACATGTATAATAATTATGTAAAAAAAAAAAAGTACAATAACACTTGAAAACCGGAGTTTATCTGGTGTATCTTTGGTCTACATGTACTTCTTCCATTGTGCATCTATGTACCTTCCATGTACTTGGATCTGTGTGTTTGTTGCTTTCCTCCTGAAAAGCATATCAAATGCACTACCCTATTTCTCATCCTGTACCTCTATCAATATCTTTAATCTACATATACCTACCTCCTTTATTCATCTATATACTTTCAATGTACTTATGGATCTATATATTTATCACTTTTTCTAATTCAGCATATCCAATGCACTACCCTATGTCTCACCCCATACTTCTCTCAATATATCTTCTAACCCAACTTTCTGACTCATCTCAAACTTTCTTTCTACTACACTTTCCAATGTTCTACCCTATTTCTCACCCTATACATCTATCAATTTATCCTCTACACCCACTCTCTTATTTATTCCAAACCCCATACTACTACTATGATCCCCAAAATAACCCTTTCTAGACTCTCCCTTACTCTACCCCTCTTTGCATCATCTGACACCTCTTTTACTATACCGATCCCCAAAACAAGCCTTTCTAAACTCTTTCCTCTGACTCTTCCCCTCCACAACCCCTTTTTACTCATCCAAAATCCTCCTCCTACTGCTGTGACCTCCAAAAAAAATACAAAAATAAAATCCTTTACTCTCCTATCCTTTTGAATCAAAATAACAGACTAGCATGTTCACTTCTTAAATTTCATATTCCACTATACTAATTCACGACTAATCCTTTATGGGTCCCAGAGTAGCGTGCTACTTGCCAAAAAAGCGCTTTAACACCTCATCAGAGGTAAGCAAGCATTATATAAAGGCAAACCTTTTCCCCTCTTCTATCCCTCCACTACCTTTCTCTATCCAACTGAATAACACATCCACCACTCAAACTACTTTCATATTTCACTATACAAATTTTCAACACGAATCCTTTATGGGTTCCGTAGTAGCGTGCTACTCACCAATAAAGTGCTTTAACACCCCATCAGGGTTACAAGCGCTATATAATTGCAAACCCTCTCCCTTTTCTACCCCTCCCCAACCCTTCTTAATCCAAATACCTGACTAACATATCCACCACTCAAATTACTTTCATATTTCACTATTAAAATTCAACACTGATCCTTATGGGTTCCAGAGTAGCGTGCTACTCACCCAAAAAAGTGCTTCAAACCCCACCAGGGGTAGCAAGCGCTATATAAATACAAACCTCTTTCCCTCTACTATCCTGCCGCTACCCTTCTCTATCCAAATAACTGAATACCATATCCACCACTCAAATTACTTAATATTTCACTATACTAATTTTCAACACTAATCCTTTATGGGTTCCGGAGTAGCATGCTACTCGCCAGAAAAGCACTTCAAAACCCCTTCAGGGGGAACAAGCGCTATATGAATGCAAACCTTTCTCCCCCTTCTATCCCTCCGCTATCTTTCTCACTCCAAATAACTGACTAATATCCATCACTCAAATTACTTTCATATTTCACCATACTAATTCAACACTAATCCTTTAAGGGTCCCGGAGAAGCGTGCTACTCGCCGAAAAAGCACTTCGACGCCTTGTCAGAGGTAGTAAGAGCTATATGAATGCAATTATAATTACAATTACAAATATGAGCCTTATTGATTGAAATCAGTTGTAGTAATGCTGTCAGGACTAATGACTTTTCTTTATTTATTATGTGTTGTCAGAGTAACTTGCTGGTGCCAATATGGCTGTTTTGAGTGAAACATTTGTCCTATGTTTGTGTCTATTGAAAGTAAGAACTAATGTATTTAAATTGTGAAACATGGCAACGTCGTTTATCATGAGTAAGGCTTGGACAAGCCGAAACACATTGATCTTTTGCAAATGAAATGCTTTTCCGTAAAGACTCCCTGAGTGCCAATCTATTTTTGCTAAGACGAAGAGGCTTGGAACTGTCGTTACATGCTGGCACTGGTGAGCGCATTCAGTGAAACTGCTGGCAATTTGGATCGACCTTCTTATCAGTCTAGATCTCTCAAAAAGTCAATACAGGATACAGTTTGACCATCACAACACTTCAGAAGTTTGGGTTTCTAATCAACTGGCAGAAGTCCAATCTTCAACGTTGACAACAACTGCTTTACGTAGGAGCTACTTTCAACACAGTACAGAGTCTGGTGCTGCTCCCAGAATCCCGAAATAACAAACTCAGGACTTTAATTCAGAGTATAGTGATGAAGAAGGAGGCTCGGACAGGGGGTGACTTTGTGTGTAGGGGAACATGGTAAGATACTATCTATTCCTGCTGCTAGATTCTGTCGTGAGACCTATCTAGTGGAGAGATTACAATTTTGTTTTTTTCCTTCAAGGCAGCAACTACGAACCTTGTTCCTTGGGAGTGACTTCACCTGGGCCAGGTGGTTTCTCACATCCTAAGTCATTGGCAGCCATTTCATCTGAGTTGCGAGGGCCTTATCCCAGTCACCCCTTCAGTGTGAGACAATATAGTATGGTGGATGATTAATCGACCCTTAGAGAGAGGTTCTCTGTTCATGTACCCCAACCCAGTAATCCTGACCACGGATGCCAGCAGTTGTGGGTGGAGGAAGTCCTGGAGACTGTGACTGCTTAGGTTTTTTTGGGAAACATCAGAACAAGAGATGTCTTCCGGGTTGGAAATCATGGCAGTTTTGAAGGCAGTTTAAGCCTTTTCTCATCTATTAAAGAGGAAGGCATTGGTAGTCTGGACAGACAACACTATAGCTGTAGCTTACCTAAAGCACCAGTTTGGTACAGGTTCTAAGTCCCTAAACCACCTAGCACAGAGGATTTGTGTTTGGGGATAGAACAACCTCTTAGACCTCAGAGCTATTTCAACAGACCCCTCCAAACTCACAGGATTTCTTACTCTCATATTTTAAGAAATATGCAGGAAGTTGGAAGTCCTCAGGACAGATCTCACAGCAACACACAATATAATGCTCAACTGTGTGTCTTCTCTGCATTTTCCCCCCTATTCCTCCTAGTCCAAGGGTCCTAGCAAGGTTATAAGAGGAAGCGGCAGAGATGGTGTTATTTCTCCCTGTTTAAGCAAGAAGGTCATGGTTTCCTTTACTGAAACGTCTCCAGGTGAAGCAGGAATGGTAGGTAAAGCTTTATTCGATATAAAATATCATAAAAGCACAACATGCAATGATAAAAAAGAGGATCAAGTGTACATAAAAAACATCAGTAGTCGCGAACGTCTTAAAAAGTTATAAAAACAGTTAAAAACAACATATAAGAAACAGAGAATAAAGTGCTTAGTTATTTAGAGTTCGTTAAAATACATGGTAGCCGTCGATCTCATAAATGGATCAGTGCAGTTGGGATGGAATGTTTTTCTTACGCAATAGCCACGCACAACCCAAGTACTTGGCAATGCCGCAGACAATAGTAAGGGACGAAGTATCCGTCTGCAGAATGCGTAGCGCAGTACAGTAGTCACGACATCCCAACGTTCTGCAGATCGGACGGAGCCATTTAGCTCTTGGCCTTCGATAATGATGGCAAGCAAATAGGAAGTGAGGAATAGACTCACTAGGTGCTGTGCAACTCGGACAACCAGCAGATGGCGGTGGGGATCCCTTCCAACCAGCAGTCACAGAATTAAGGGGGAGGGACCCTAATCTAAATCGTACATACAGGGATCTGTCCAGAGGGGACTGGATGAAGTCAAGATATGCCTCAAGTTTACAAACGGGCTTATGTTCTAAGAAAGCCACACTCAACTTCCCCAATTTGGGATTATTCAGATCTCTTGCATTTACCCAACTCCAATATGCTTCCTTAAGATCCTGTTTCTGAGGGGGTACCTGAGATACCCAGGAGTCTTCGTAGCCAATGGATTTCAGTGTTTGCTTTATGTGGGTGAACCATTTTAACCTCCGCCCAGTGTCTGCTAATAGGAGATCATCTAGACCTGCCGCATATTTAGCAAGTTCAGGGGTCCTCCGCAGTCTAGCCCAGAATAGTAAAGGGCGTAGGCGTGCAATGTCCTGGATTGAGTGTCTCCCCAGGTCATGCAACAAAGGTTTTAACGGGGATGATACTGGGACGGAGATGAGGTTCCTCATAAAATTGTTCTCTGAGACTACCAAATCGTGAATGTTTTCGTAACCCCAAATTTCAGCCCCATACATGGAGCTAGACAATGCCTGGGCCTCATATACCACAAGAGCCGGTGCCACAGGTCGGCTAGTAGAGAGGTGTTGTTCTCTTATAATGGCACCGGAAACCCTCTTGTGGCACAGAAGCATCTTGGTCAAGTGCGCACTCCACTTCATCCCTTTTGCAATGCGTATCCCTAGATAATCAAAAGAATCTACAATGTCTAGGGGAGTGCCATCAAGGGTAAAAGTATAACTAAAACGTCTCGGAGGGTTTATAACCATTAATTTGGTTTTTTCAGTATTGATAATGAGCCCATAGGATTTGCAAAAGAGAGCAAATCTATCTAGATTTCTTTGTAGGCCAGCCGGGGATTTTGAAATCAGGAGAGTGTCGTCGGCGAACAGGAGGGTGGGGATCTTTTCACCAGCCAGGGCTGGCGCATCGGCAGGGACCTCTCTAAGGAAGTCCACCACCCCATTAATGTATAGAGAAAACAGGGTGGGAGCCAGAACACAGCCCTGGCGTACCCCCCTATTCACCGCGACACTCCCTGTAAGCTGGCCTTGGGCCCCCCATCTGATATTGGCATGGTTATTTTCATGTAAAAGCTTTAAAAAGGCAAGAATCTCATGGGGAACACCTAGTTGAAATAAAACCTGCCACAAACGTTGGCGGGGAATTAGGTCGAAAGCCGACTTTAAATCAATAAAAGCTAAATATAGGGTTCCCTTGCCTAAGACTACCGTTTTCCAATATATCATAAAAAATCTAAAAACTTGATCCATGGTGCCTACCTTTTGTCTAAAACCTGCTTGAAAATGTGATAAAACATCCCCATTCCCAATCCAGCATCTCAGTCTCATTAGGAGAACCCTGCCAACTACCTTCTGTATTACATCAATTAGACTGATAGGTCTATAGTTAGCAGGGTCCTCCTTATTGCCCTTTTTAAAAATTGGCACAACCACCGCGGCTTTCCAGGACGCAGGTACTATGCAGCCCTTAGCTATGGCATTCAGGAATGGGTTATTCCGACATTTTCTTCCACTCTGGCATTTCCCCCTCTTCCTCTAGAGTCTCTGACCAGATAAAAACTATCAGCTTAGAGGTTGAGAAGGAGGGGTTTCTGAAGAGAGCACTGCCACTGTCTGTTTCTAGTTCCTTGCAGGCCTCTAGAAAGGGGATCTGCACACAGATGGCAGGGTTATCACTAAGTCTTCTTTGATTCATGGTGTTCTAAGAGGCCCATGGATCTAGCCTCTACTGCAACATCTAATATACTGCAATAGTTTTGGCTTACCTACAGTAGGCCCCGTTTGAACCCTTAGAAACAACACCCTAAAAGGTCCTCACATATATGACCATTTTTCTAGTAGCCAACTCCACGGCTAGGAGCTTAGGTGAGTTAGGGCTCTTCTTTGCGCATATACTTACTTAATGGACTCCGAGGACCATATAGTTCTCTCTCTGGATCCAAAATTCCTTCTGAAGGTCAGTTCTAAATTTCACAGAGGTCAAGAGATTATTCTCCATGTTCTTGGAACAGACATGAAGACTGTGGATTCTTTCATCGATCTTTTGAATGCGATGAGCATTAAAAATCTTCCTAGATTGAAAGCAAAATATAGAGTTTCAGATTCTCTTTTTATCAACTTCGAGCTTGTGAAGAGGGACGAGAAACCTTTCACTTCTACATTAGTGAGGTGAATAAAGACTGTCAAATCATTTGGTTATCAGGATTGTGGCAAATAAATCCCTGGCACCATTAAGAACCACTCCACAAGAGACATGGGTGCCTCCTGGACAGAATCAGTGGGTTTTTCGATTAGTGATATTTCTAATGCCGCCACATAGGCTTATTCTTCTACATTAATCACACACAGTAGATTGAATGTGGCTCAGGGTTCAGAACTGATATTTGGTACTCAAGTAGTGTCGGGATAACGTATTAATTTCTTGTTTTGTGGATGGTATTTTGTACCTTGAAGCATCAGTAGTGGCTACTATCTGTGACAGCTGGCCGCAGCCTCTTCTCCGCCATCTTCTTCCTGTCTCCGGTCAGCAGCAAGATGCAAAAAGCAACAGGAAGCACCCTCCCAATAGCCAATCACAATGCTGCAATGCAGCGTTGTGATTGGTTTGAGTGCCGTGGATCAGTGCTCAGTTAGGGTATGGGGGCCGGGGCATGTTCTCCATGCAGGCTGTAATGCCACCTGAATGGAGAAGATGCGGAGTGCACATGAATGTTTGGCGGGTCTGAGAGGGCAGGCCAAACAGTCACCTGCACGTAGGAGTGGGCAAACCACTCCTCCCCTGCTCCTCTGCAGGCAGAGCAGCCCCGCCCCGAAAGCTGCTGCAGCAGAAGGAAACATAAAATGATAATAACAAGAGAAAAAAATTATTTTCTACGTCTATTCAAATATTCAGGTTTTCTGTCAGCTAATGAAGGCGTATTCTTGTTTTGGCAGTCCTTAATTTGTAAGGGAAGCGAAGAGGAAGGCGATGAAGAGGTAATGGCTGGATCACTTACATGTAATATTCATTACTCTGATTCTTCCTTACTCTTATAGTACTTGGAAATATTTCCTTCATGCCCAGGCTTTACCCCGGTAGAAAGCAAGAAGACCTAGGGAAGGAGATGGGCTTATGTGTAGGGTCTATCCAGTGCATGGAAAGGGAAAACAGCTTGGGAAGCAGTGACAGAGGGATAGTGAATTGGCACATCCACTCAATCAATCAATCAATTTGTATTCGGCTTGATGTACAGAGCCATGAAAGCACAATTTACATATATGTGCAGTACAATCATAAACACATACAATTCATTACAATTAAAACGTTGTTACTATCTTAGCTATTACACATAATCAAGTGATCAACCCCCATACATTTCTCAATCATTGAGCATGCCATAAAGAA
Organism: Triturus cristatus; assembly: GCF_964204655.1. Lineage (NCBI taxonomy): Eukaryota > Metazoa > Chordata > Amphibia > Caudata > Salamandridae > Triturus > Triturus cristatus. The sequence continues at coordinate 501,275,649 of NC_140592.1, read as the reverse complement.
ATAAACACAGGAACAGATTACGTATGTACAGAAAAATTGTAGAAAACATACTGTTGGTTACAATAAAAACCTTAAGATCTATGTCACCTCCTTATCCGTTACACATAATCAAACCCTTTATCCCCCATAGATTTCCTAATATGCCAAAAATAAGATGATACACAAGTAAGCATGATCGGGCATTGTATTTGTGACAAAAAATCAACGCCGACTTGCTAGATCTCACGTTGTATTGTTTAAGAATAAGTCTTAAATATAGTAGCCTAGGGATTTTCTAAAAACCACAACACAGTGTGAAATGTAACCTTATGAGGAATGATTGTCACGGGTGCATTTGGTCAAGGTTTTTGACGAGTCATCAAAATGCGGGAAGATAGCATAGGGTGCACCATATCAAGCCCAAAACGTGTTAAAAATAGCGTCTCTGGGTATTCGAAAGTGATGAGAAGCAGGTATTGAGTCCCCTCTCCAGTGCCATTTCACTATATGCTTCAAAATTCACTTTATGACAAATTCTTGACAATCTCTCTTGCTCGAAAAACTGAAATCACATGTTTTTGAGCTCCACCTTACTAACATCCAACAGGGATTCTGGGTCATCAAAGAAATGTGGCCTATCTATCTCATTACATAAACACGTTATACTTTCTATCCAGTGTATTTCTAATGCCCGCTCGAGTAGTAAACAGTTCGCCACTACTCTTTTGTTTAAGGCGGCCTCTTGTTTGGTCCATGTACCATGCCATAAGAATAAAGGTTTTACTTTGAAGCGATCATCTATGTGTGGCTGCCCTTGCTCAGAATGGCCTAGGGGAATATACAGCTTGCGGGAACCGACAGCAATTGCTTAAAACATGCATTCTCTTGCGTGATTAATTTCTTCACGTTCACGGGTTCCCAGAGACATGACCCATATGTTGTTGTGGGTGTGCAGCTGGCGTGATGTATCACGTACCGTTCCATCAAGGGTTTTAAATCTAGTTTGGATGAAAAAGAAAAAAGAGCATTATTGCCTTTGCAAATTGGCCTCGTCTCGTATTCCCTGATTCCTCCAAGTCCCTATGGAGTCAAAAGTGACGCCTAAATAAGAGAATTTATGTGTTCGCTTTAAGGTTGCGCCTTGAATACAAAAACATTTCTTTAACGGGATACATGCCCCGTACATCATTACAAAAGATTTTGTAATGCTAAGCTTTAGGTCCAGATCTTCCATAGAGGCTTCAAACTTGTCCAACAAAATGTAAAGCCTGTTAGGTTTGTGGTCCATCAGAACCACGTCATCGGCTGAAAGGAGTGTGGGAAATGGGTCGCGGACAACCTGGGGCATATCCCTGCTACCCTCCACTAACATCTTCTTCAACCTTTTCATATCTAATGGGGAGAGGGAGGATGCATTGGGCACAACCCTACTTCACGCCCCTGGATGTAAGGAAATCCTTTGTACACTCGCCTCTGCTCCAAAATCTGACTCTAGCGGTTGTCTCAGTGTGGATGCCTTTAATAAAATAAATTATTTGCCTCCACTCCCCATGTTCTCCATCAGATGCCACAATTACTATGGGAGACGAAGTTGAAAGCACGCCAATCATCCAATAATCATAAAAAGATGGAACCCCTTTTAGCAATTTTCAAATTATTAGGAACAGATTGAGGCATTGTTCGACGGTGTCTTTTCCTTTTCTAAATCCATATTGGATATCCGTCAGGGTGCTCTGGTCTTGAGCCTACACCTGCATCCTAACAGAATATCTCTCCCTAAAAACCTTAACCAATGTGTCCCCCAGGGAGATCGCACGTTAGCAATGTGCCTCATTACCATCCCCCTTCCGAAAGATGGGGACAATCAATGACTGTGACTAGGAATCCAACTTCCCTGTTCTATAAGTTGCCTTTGGGATGCTAGTCAGAAGTCTAACCCAGAAATCTATATTGGCCTTAAAAAAGTTGAATAGTACCCTATCTGCACCTGGAGCTTTACATTTGGCACATTTAATAATGGCTACAACTATTTATTCTAGGGTGGGCTTGAAGGTCCCACCGTTCTTAGCATAGGTATTCATGGTCACCCTGCAGCTGTCCTCAGTAAATGGCCTCCTCTCCTTCCCTCCCTATCCAATAAACTAAAGTGGGTTTTCCAAGCGTGCCCCGGTATCGCCATTTCTAAAGAACTGTTTTCTGACCCGTTTCCTTATCACGGTAGTGTGTCATATTTAGGGATGGTACATCACACCAATATAGGCACTAATTAATTAAGTGGCCAATTAACCTCTGTTATTCAGTTATGTTGTTTTACTGGGAGCTCCACTCCACTTGTTTTCAATAAGAAATAGTAACAAGCAACTCCAGGGACCTTATCCTAATACCCTGTAATATCTTTTATAGATTCGGATTGCTCACATATGCTATGTCCTGAAGATGATCTCGAATAACTGAGATCGGAACGCCGTTGACCTCCTACAACCTGTACTCCATGCATTCTATATTGATTCTTTCATAAGGAGTTCTCTTGTGTGTTGTCAATGCGATGTACATATTTTAAAGTCACCCTCACTGAGCACCTCACGCTTGTTGTCACTTTTTTATGTTATCATCTGAATTATTACTACTCCTTGCATACTATTAAAAATGAATAACTATTGTTATCCTGATTGAAACATGTCGCTGGTCACACATTTCCTTGCTCCCTTTAGTATTAATTGCCTCCCCAGACTAAGTTGTAGTGTTCTCTATTCTGACGCAACCCCAGCGTCTTTCTTGGACCATTTTGTGGCCACATTTGACCCATTGTTGCCACAAATAGTTCTAAAGATGGAGCACTAACATTTTGAAATGAGGGATGGTTAATAACTTTCCATAAGGCCCAACTATCTTTTGTCTTACTGCTGGCTTTGAGAGCAGCACATGCCTCTTCCTTTATGGAGTTTTTCCTAGTTAAGAGTGCATGTATATACAGTCTTCTGCATTCTGTAATCTCATTAGAGGATCGATTAGTCCTACCTAAAGCAGCTTTTAGTGCCTTGTGTGCTGTGGTACAGTCGTGATCAAACCAACCTTGTACTCTATTTGTCCTACCTCTGGGTCTTCTGGTTAGCTCTCTTTTAATATTGTTGGACATTTCAGTAAATGCCTCTTTAATTTTTAGCTTTTCAGCATTTTCATCTAGACAGATGTTGACCAATTATTTATTGTCCTTCACCAAATTAGCCAAAACATTTTTAGCTTTTCAGTATTTTCATCTAGACAGATGTTGACCAATTATTTATTGTCCTTCACCAAATTAGCCAAAAAACCTACAGGTTGCACCTTTTCCCATTCTATTTCCGTGTGGCTTGTAACAAACGTCCCACAAGTGGCTGTCAATCTGAAAACATTGATGGTATTCATGCTAAAGGTATTGAAATGAGTGATAACATTGTGACTATGTTGGCTCATGTTTTCTGATACTGAGATGAAGTCTATAGCAATTCCCTTCCCTCTGGCTGTGAACGTGTTTGTGAAAGGGGCTACTGGTTTACTTGTTTCATTCATTAACACTAAACAGAATTTGACAAAAACATGGTTGATCATACTACCATAACCTTCACGTACAAAATAAGTTTTACCATCATTTTGATGGTGCGTAGCTGGATATTAAAATCCCCTCTCAAAAGTGTATGCACATCATACCCTCTTCTGTTGAGTGCTCTTAAATCTCTATTCAGCTCGTTACCCCATGGCCCTGCTCTTAGTAGACTTCAGAAAGGCTTTAGACATGGTTGACTGGTCATTTGTAAGTTCCATTCTAGAACAAACCAGACTGGGGATTTACTTTCGTACCTTGATTAATCTCTTCTAATCTCACCCAACCGCTCAAGCCCAAATCAATGGGCTCCTTTGATTCTACTTTCCTGTCCACAGAGGCACCCAGCAAGGTTGACCCCTTCCCACCTCCTATTTGCCCTAGCAATCGAGCCCCTGGCATGACTCATACAACGTGATGCCTGTATACAAGGGTGGTCATGAGACAATAGCCCCAAGGAACGCATTGCCTTATATCCAGATGGCATCTTGCTCATTTCAGCGAACTCGCAGACCTCAGGTAAATATGTCTAGAAACACACAACATTTTTGAGGAAACCTTTGGTCTCTGAGTCAATAAAGTCAAATCTCTGCTGGTCCCAATAATGGGAGAATTGAGTGTCTACTTCTGGTGTTCCATGATCCCCATGCATCGCTTATCATTCCAATACCTGGGAATCTACATTTCTTGCCTTCCAGAGCTGGTGTGTAGCCTCAATTTGACTTCTCTGGTGACCAATATGAGAAGGGACCTACAGAAATGGAAGCACCTCCTGCTTCCATTGCTGGGAAGAGTGGCCCTCTTAAAAATGATATTACCCCAATTCCTTTATGTCTTCCAAAATTGACCCCTTCCAGTCCCCAGGCAATGGTTTCAAATACGTAGCTCTATCATCCGTAACTTCTTCAGGGCAGACAGTCACCCTCGGAGTGGCTCTAGTTAACTTCTGGCAGTCCCCATATGATGGAGAGATTGGAATGGCAGACCCTGACTGTTATTACGTGGCCTCACAGTTGGTTGTGTTAAATGACTGGTTTAAGGGGGGGGGGGTGATCTGACATACTGCCCTGAGCTGACCTTGCTTGGCTTTGACAAGTTCATTGAAAGCCCCAATCCACCGATCCCTTCCAAAGATCACCCGGGTGATATTACTAAATTGGAGAATGGCACTCCGCCTCACGGACTGGGACTGCCGGTGGATGGAAATTTAGCTCCCCCCTCCCCCCTCTCTCTGTCAAGGGAAATGGTTGCACCACACCACAAAGCAAGAGGGATTTGCAAAGTGGGACAGGATAGGAATAACCTGTCTAGGAGACATCTGGGTTGGTAACCGTGGGACCGGATGTACATAGGTTTGGTTTTGCGCTTACAAAATAGCAAATTTTAGCGATTTGCTATTCCGGAATCGCAACCACCCATGTACTAATGTTTCTTTGACACATTTTGCGATTCCCAGTTGGTCACAAATAGACATGCCTCATTAATATTTATGAGCTAGGTCTTGGTTTGAGACCCATTGGGAATCGCTTAAATCACAGAGATGATGGCCTGCTGGGGTCAGCAGAACATCATGTCTGTGATTGATTTTAAATAAAGCACTTTTTTTTAATGCAGTCCTTTTCCCTTCCTTTTTCCGTTTGGGATGTGTTTCAAAATGTAAAATGAAAAGTTTTCTTTTCATTTTTTAAGAGTAGGCAGTGGCCCATGGGACCACTACATGCTTTAAAAAAAAATGTCCCCAGCATTCGAAAAGGGGAAGGGGCTCCTGGGTGACCTCTTCTCACTTGCGAACAGATTACCACCAACTCAGTGCTAGAGGTAAAATGCAAATGTTTGCGACCGCATACCAATGCGAGTTACGATTCAGAAGGGATACCCTAAACACACCCCTATCTAATACTGAATCACAAACCCTGTTTGAGATTCAATAATAGGTTACCGAATGGCAAATTGGGCATTTGTATATACATAAATGCTTTTTTCAGTCACAAATGGTCCGATACGCAATTGGGTTGTTAGTGACCTCAAAAAAGCATTGTACATCTGGCCTTAAATCTAGAAGTTTCGAGAGATACAGCAGCAGCATCACCTGTCCTGCACTCAGTTTCATAAATATCTGTAACTGTTGACAGGGAAGCTTCACAAGAGTGATTCTCACAGATTTACCAATCCCTAGTCAAACATCATAATACTTTTATTTCGGCTCTTTTGAAAACCATAAAAGTGCTACATAAATAAATAATTTAAGAACAATTGACATCATAAAAACAATGCACTATTCAAAAAGAAGTACAAAGTTAAAAAGACTTAAAACATGAGTACTTATTGACATGTTTCTTGTTAGCAGCAAAGATAGATGAAGCAAAATGCAGCAACATCTAATGAATACAGCTAGCATCAGTACCCATGCTAGTTTTGGGACACGTCCTCACCCTTCCTACACAATTTGCTTGAACACATTTTACAGGCCCACAATAGGAACCTAGAGTAAGCAAACACAAATAGACTCCTTCGTGTCATATCTCAAAATCCTACATGCTTCCCATTAGTGCTGTATATCCATAAACTTACAGACAAGGATGATCCACCTCCGTCGGGGGTGCGCGTAAGTAGGGCAGAAAAGAGCACGTGTTTGTCTGGAAATGGGATGAACGGGTAATACAGGGATCAAAGTACTTTACTATTCAATTTACATATAAAAGCTTCCAGGGGAAGGGTATATATAAAAAAAGAGGGCCCCTGAGGTAGGAATGCTCAGGCAGGAAACCAGGGGAAAAGAACAACAATGCAATGAAACATTTTTTTACTTAATGTTTTTATAATATCATAATACAGTTTGGCGAATATTCTACATAGATACAGCTCCATATAGAGGTAATTTAGTCACTGCTACAAACATACTGATTCTGTTTTATTGGTGGTCTCCACAGCGTGCACCGAAGAACGTTTCGGTAATGACCTACGGTTAAGGTCGTACCTTCTTCAGGGCTCTAAAAACAAGGGGGGATCAGGAAGTCTTGGTGTCCAACAATAGCAAATTTCTGTCCATATGGATGGACTAGGTATTAAAGAGATATGAGGGCTGTCAGGATAACACGGAAGTAGCGCAGAGATGGCCCAACCTTGAAGATTTCCTAGGGTGGCTCCCCATCGAAAAAAGAATAACCTTCAAGCTCCTCACCCACGTATACAAGGCCCTCCATAACATCGGACCAGCATACTTAAACAACCACCTCTCCTTTCACTTAACCACAGGGAAACCTCCGATCAGCCAACCTCTCTCTGGCCACCATGCCACGCATCTACAACACCAGAATGGGGGGAAGGTCCTTTTCCTACCTGGCAGCCAAAACCTGGAACGACCTCCACTGATCCAGTTCAGAAGAGACCCCAAGACCTGGCTCTTCAGTTGACCACAGCACCCTACGGGTCCCCCCCCAGCACCTTGAGACCCTTGCAGGTGAGTTGTTGCGCTTTACAAACCTCTGATTTATTGATTGATTATCGATGCTTCCAGGCTAACTGGCAAAGAATGCGGAAAGTTATTCTTTCATCATTTGATTGTGTCCTATGTTTCCTGTACACTGAGATCTTGTGGAGAGCCAACTAGTAAGGTACTGCTCTGAATGAGCTCGGGCAGGTAACTGGGTGATACTAATCTCAGCTACTCTACTTCCTGTTTTATTCAAGGGTTCACTACCTTCACGACAAAGAACGCTTGATTTTCTATCGCAACTGCCTTTCATTTTGTCCACATGTCCTAACAGTGTCTGTCCAAAGGAGGCAAGCTTAATTTGCATGTGTTCTTTTATACCTCTTTGCCAAGCATGCAGATCCTCTTTAGTTGCACCCCCCCTCACCTACCCATTGCTCGCTTCATTAGAGGATATCTAATGGAGTGTCCTGGGCAGCCTTGCAAATACATTTAAGGCATAACTGTAACTTTTAAATGTCTAATATTTGTTTAGTTTAACATTGTGTAGAAAGAATAAATAAAGTTTTACTAACTATAACTATGGTTTAAACGTAGGACCTGATTATGAGTTTCGCAATGTGGTAGCGGGTCTGCACTTCACTGCCATGCTCCCACACTGCCAAACTCCACCATCAAGTTGTAATCCGGCCATCAGTCCTGCGGCGGCTGGCCCTCGACGCTGCCTTTCAAAGGCTCATAGGTGAGCCTCAGAAAAGCAGTGCTGTAAGACAGCCACAGCGCCTTCCAGCATGTCATGAACTGTAAAGTCCATGCTGCACAGGAACGGGGAATGTAGAAAGACAGGGGGCACACCATGTGCCCCCCTGCATGTAACCCCATGCACCTAGGCACCAGAGTTCCCTGTAGAGCCCCCTTACTTTCTTCGCGACCACCCTTTTCATGGCGGTCTCACCACCATGAAAAGAAGGTCAGTGAGAAAACTAATAAAATGCACGGCAGAGCAACAGCTGCACCACCAGCATATTGTGGCCTCAGACGGCTGCAAAACTGCCAGGGGGTAGCAGCAGTTCAAAGGTGGTCCAACTGCCAAAGTCATAATACGGTGGTCAAACTTTGGGTTTGGTGGTCTATCAAACCACCAAACTCACAATCAGGCTCTTAGTTTTGTACATAGAATTTTAACATTTTTTTTATTAATAAAAATCTGTTTGAAATCGTAGAGTCTAGTGTCATTGAGTGAAGTATCATTAAGTAGAGTATTGTATAGTAGAGTGGAGGAGAGTGTCATACAGTGTAGTGTTGTAGAGTGGAGTAGATTGGAGTAGGGTGAAGGGCCGTACCATACAGTGGAGTAAAGTGTCAGTGTGGAGTTGCGTGTTGTATAGTACAATGGCATGGATGCAGTAGAGTGGAGAGGCATACATGTAGAGCTGAGAAAACTCATAAATTGTGGCATTTTGTAGAGTACAGTGGAGTGGTGGGTTGTGCAATTTTGGAAAATTTCATAGAGTGGAGTAGAGTGTTGTTCAGTGGAGTGTAGGGGCACAGAGTGTAATACAGTGGTGTACAGAGTGTAGTAGAGTCTTGTAGAGTAGAGTTGCATCAAGTAGAGTAAAGTGTAGTAGACTGGAGCAGTATAGAGTGGAGTGGCATATAGTGGCATAGATTGGAGTAAACTGTGGTGCAGTTCAGTAGAGTGGAGTGGAGTCCAGTAGCGCGATGTAGCGTAGAGTGGAGTAGCATGTCGTACAGTACAGTGGCATGGAGTGGAGTAGAGTGAACTGGCGTAGTATACAATGGAATAAAGTGTTGTAGAGTGGATGGGTGTGTCGAGCAGTGGAGTGAACTGGCGTTCAATGGAGTGTGGGAAAGTGTCATACCTTGGAGTAGACTGGAGTGTCACAGTATGGATTACAGTGTTGTACAGTGGAGGGGCATGGAGTACAGTGGAGTGTTGTACAGTATGGTAGTGTGGAGTGCCATAGACTGTCGTAGAGGTGAATTGGCATAGAGTAGTGTACAGTGGAGTGGCATACAGTGAAGTAGTAGAATACAATGGAGTAGAATGGAGTAGTGTCTCATAGAGTAGAGTATAGTAAAGTGGTGTGGGGTGGAGAGGGGGTTATGTATTGTCATAGATAGTTGTACAGTGACATAGAGTAAAGTTAAGTGCTGTAGACTCACATGCACTTGAATAGAGTACAGTGGATTAACGTACAGTTGAGTGGCATAGAGTGGAGTGGCATACAGTGAAATAGCACACCGTAGAGTGCTGTACAGTGAAATAGCATAGAGTGGAGTGGCATATACTGGAGTGGTGTGGAGTGGAGTGGTGTGGCGTAGAGTGGACTAGTGTACAGTGGAGTGGAGTGGAGTGGATTCATGTACACTGGAGTGGCGGAGAGTGGAGTGGTGTACACTGGAGTGACATACAGTGGAACAGCAGAGTGGAGTGGCATAGTGTGCAGTGGGGCAGAGTGGAGTGGCATTCAGTGGAAAAGCATAGAGTGGATTGGCATAGAGTGTAGTTGCAGACAGTAGAATAGAGTATAGTGGAGTGACGTAGAGTGCAGTGGAGTGGCATAGAGTGAAATATTGTATTGTGGAATGCTGTAGAGTGCAGTGGAATACAGTGGAGAGCATTAGAATAGTGTAGAGTGGCGTACAGTGTAGTGGCGGCGTACAGTGGAGTGGCATAGAGTGGAGTGTGGTAGAGGGGAGTCCTGTAGAGTGGAATAGTGTAGAGTGGAGTGGGATAGAGTGTTGTTGCATACAGTGGAATAGCGCATAGAGGAGTGGCACACAGTGGAGTGGGGCATAGTGTAGTCATGTAGCATGGAGTGGCGTACAGTGGAGTGGTATAGAGTACAATAGCATACAGTGAAGTGGCATACAGTGGAGTGCTGTAGAGTGGAACAGCATAGAGTGGAGTGGGTTACATTGGAGTGGTGTAGATTGGAGTGGCACCCAGTGGGATGGTGTAGTGTGGAATACTGTATAGTGGAGTGGTGTTGAGTGGAGTGGGGTGGCACAGAGTGCAGTGGCGAACAGTGCAATAGCATAGAATGGAGTAGCGTATAGTGTAGATGGGTACAGTGGAAAAGAATAGAGTAGAGTGAAGTAGAGTGGAGTAGTGTAGAGTGCAATAGCGTATAGTGTAGTGTTGTAGAGTGGAGTGGCATAGAGTGGATTGGGGTAGAGTGGAGTGGCGTACAGTAGAATATAATACTAGAAGTTGCAGGCAACCATTTTATGTCATTCTTTGCCATCGTCACATCAGAGGAAGATCATCAGACATCCTGCTGCTCTGTTACTCAAACCTGCCCCCAAAATGGCTGGGGGACTTGAGGAAAATGCACTCCCTTTCAGTGAGACTGAATTGAACGTCATAACTGAGGGGGTGTTTGATAAGTACCCTCAGCTTTATGGGGGCCCTAGTAATCCACCACATAGCAGAATCGGGAGAGATATTGCTGCAGTGCAGTGGGTGTATACCTGTGGCGAGTAAGATGTGCCGAAAGCACTGGGAGGATGTGCGACGCTCAGGGCCTAGGACCTCATGGATGTGTCCTCTCAGCCTCACTCACAAAGGCCCTGCCTAAGCCCACTTTGCAGGAGGGTCCCAAAGACTGCCTGGCTGACCCTCCATGCTCAGCTTGAGGGGTTTGAGCAGCAGAGACCTGGTAAGTGCATGCACTGCATTATGGGTATTGAAATATGATGTGAGTAGTCAGAGAGATGTACCATCATGTGTGCTTTGTCACCTTTCATCATATCAGAGTAAGGGCTGCTATACAAATAAGGTGTAGGCATCATTAGAGCAAATGGGAGGCTGCTTTTGGAGGGCATTCTGGGACTTGCAGTGTTTGTAACACAACTGGCTAAATCACCTTTACAGTGGAATTTCTGTGAAAGAAAGCACTTACGTAATCATGACTAGTGAACTAAGGGCCTCATAACTGTTGTATGCTATGGTGAATGAATGGCCTGGACAATGTCTATTGTTGGTATGTGAAGGGTTTGAGTATTGTTTGCTGTATCATGCATGCTTTTTGCGTGTTATTTTTGCATGATGACTGTTATATTTTTGTGAAATGAAGAAAAGGCTGACACTGGGGTACTTGTCTCACTCAAAGTTATTCAAACCAAGGTGTACAAAATACACACATAATCTGAACAGTTGCACTTATATAATTTCAAACAAATAGGTATCTGTAACAAGAAGTACGTGTGTTTGCTTGTGTACAGCACAAGCAAATTAGTCTTGTCATGCAATATGTGGCCCTCGCCATGTACAGGTGTTGTCAAGGAATATGTCACATATTGGAATCACAACTTAGCAAAGGTCACATCTAAGGCCTTATTTGCATATATACACCAAATTTAGAATGCATGCTACACAACAAAAGACATTTGTAGTAAGTGTGCGACTGTTGCAACTGCGCATTACAGGATAAACCTGGATCCACTTTTAGGTGTGGAGATATCCATCCAGACTGTATACTATATCCACTTGTTAAATAACATTGGAAGGTAACTATGTTCCATGAGGGGGGGAGCAAGATGGCGGACTGACACCGCCACGGAACGCACCGCACGAAGGAGTCCCCTTACACCCAGCCGCCTCTGAGTGGAAAACTAAGAAAACTATGATTATAGTACCGGCGCATCCCAAAGGATAATAGCAACATAAGTTCCTCACTTAAAAACAGCGAAGTTACCACTTGCGGAAAACTAGTGGAGGCGTAAGCAGGCAATTGGTGGGGTCGGACGCTGGTTGCTGGCGTCCAGGCTGCTGCGGTGGATATCCGGGTATAGATCGGCACACCACTGGTCGAGGCTGCTTCTGCTGGGAGTACCGACGACGCTGACTGCTAACAGGGATATGGCGCCCCTGAAAAATGTTCCAAGAAGCACACGGGCTGAACAAGCCCTTGTAAACGCCACAGGAGGAGATACAGGAGGCGATACAGCCGCGGGTGCCGGGGAAGACAGGACTAGCGTATCAGCTGTTGGTAAGCCGATCCTACGCTTATTTCAAACAGGAAAAGCAGCGGAGCTCCTCGCTGCTGGGACTGTTAATCAAAATATGACTGGTAACAAACTAACAGAAACTTTACTGGAGGCCGTTCCGACTTGCTACAATGGTGCTAAATAATTTTTACAGCCTGGAATACTATGTAGCAATGAGGGTGGTGCTGGGATTTAAAAAAACGCTCAAATAGAGACAGAGAAAGAGATACCTATAGATTGTAGGCAATCTGTTTCTACACCATTGGGCTCACCAGATATGGGTGAATTATTGTGCCAGTCTTCAATAGAACTTGGTGACAGATTACCTGAAGATAACAACACGGAGCATGTAGCGGATAGTGAGGGCACTGGAGAGGCTTGTTTAACTATACACAACAATGCCAATGCCAGTGCCTTAACGAGTGTTTTGGAGCATGGGAAGAGCAGGCATCCCACAGCGATGATGCAGTAATAGTAGAAACTGGTGTTAGACCTACCAAGACACCCCCTGGAAAAAAATAAAAGCTAAAACCAAAAACAAGAAAACACCCCAAAGGCCTGATAGTCCACGGCTGAGTATGCCACAACAAAATATGGTCTCACGAATAACTGGTAATAGCCCTATTGAGAGCAATTTTACAAGCAATACTACAAGTAGCTCTCCTGTAGAAAAACGAGTGGAGGGAGGTGCCAGCTCCCAGCAAGTATCTTATACTGTAGAACAATCTTGGGCACCCATAACACAGCTTACTGACACCCTGGCAGATACTGAAACATCACTTGCTTTAATGATGCAGTTTTTCAAGGATCAAAGAACTGAAGCGCAAGGTCATTATATACAGGTTAGATCGGATACTGATAAGATGCAGCAGATACTACAGGAAATGATAGTAAAAATCGGGGGTCTTACCAGAGATATATCAGAGCTACAACAGAGAGTCAGAGATACTGAGCAATCAGTAAATCTTACAGATACTCTGGTCCTGAAGCAGGCTACTCAGATTTCAAATATCCAGCTTAAACTAGAAGATCTGGAAAATGGCCAACGCCGTCACCACCTGCGGCTATTTGGTATTCCTGAAGGAGCCGAAGGAGCGGACCCCAGGGTCTATCTTGTGCGGCTGCTACAGAAGGTATTTCCCGACTTATCTGATTGGGATTGGGACTCTCAGCTATAAAGAGTGCATAGGCTGCCGACTGGTAAATACAATCAGAAGGGTCGATACCCCCGCCCGCTTTTGATTTTTTGGGGAATTTTTGTTGCTCTGGCAAGCGGTTGCCTTGAAAGCCCGTCCCAATATACCTTTAACAGTAGAATCGGTCACTTTTTTTGTTAGGTCGGACTTTTGCAAAACTACCATGAATCGCAGCTGGCAGCTTCGCCAATTAATTGATCCATTAAAGACTCTTGGGGTGCAAGTCTATCTACAAGAGCCAGCACGTTTGAAGGTTTTTAAAGACGGGCGGTCTCATTTTTTCATTGATGAGAATGAAGCAAAGTCAACAATTGTTAAATGACAAACTGAAGCAGCCCAGAAATCTTAGTATAATAAGATGTATGTGTTCTACTAACTTTTGTCTAAGACAAAATATGGTATGAGACTCGCTATTGGACTAAATACTTGTCACTGGACATTGGGCTGTGGATTTCGTTCTGGTTAGCAGTTGTTAAAGTAAAATTTATGACAACTATATTAGAATTGTTTGATTAGTTCAAATGTTTTTTCTGTTTTCACTCGGAGTGTGTGCTGGGGGGTGGGGGGACCCCCGTAGTGGGTGTGGTTCTGTTGTGCTGCCCATCCAGCGGCAGCAGGTTAAAGGGAGGGAGGGGGTGGGTCTTTAGGGGTCTCTAGGGTCAGAGGGAGGTTTGGGTGATGCGCTGGGGGCAAAAAAGGAAAAACAGTGACATCACTGGGGTATACTACGGCTATGGTAAGGGGACAGTTAATAACTCATATGGTTTTGATTATTTTTCTTGACTTTTGATGTCAACTTGTATTCTTAGGGATTCACTGATAAGGTATGTAGTTCAGTATGGCTAGGGTAAAGTGTATGACATGGTATGTGGCCGGGCTTAATAGTGTTAATAAGCGACAATTAGTATGGGAGGAATTAAAACTGTATCAACCGCATATAGTTTTAATTACTGAAACTCACTTGGCTTATAAGGACCGGCATCGGTTTAAGCATTTGGAGTGCAAAACAATTGTCTGCACTTCACAAACAATATCCATGAAAGGAACGGCTATATTAAAAGACAAGAAGTTTACTTGTAAAATAGTTAAGACAATAGCCGATCAGAAAGGTCGATGGTCATTGGCTCAATTAGAAATTCGTGGCAATAAATATGTAGTTGGCTCGGTATATGGGCCAAATGTTGATGATCCCGGGATATTTGATTTTCTTAATTTAGAATTGCTGAATTGGGATGGGGAGCGCTTGCTAATGGGGGATTACAATTGTGTTATGGATTATACTATTGACTCTACAAAAAAAGGGGGTACTAGTAGAATGCGAAGGGTCAGGACGGCAATACTTGAAATGGCAAGATTACAATTCTTACTAGATGCCTGGAGGCAAACATATCCATCCACTCCAGGGTACACGTACTATTCCGCTCCACACAAATCTTATTCTAGAATTGACATGGCCTGAGTTTCTGATAGTTTAATTCTGGATTTAGATACGGCAATATGTCCTTGGGTGACATCTGATCACAAGCCTATTCTATTATCCTTTATGGCTACAGCAGAGTGCAAAAATACCAGACCATTCTCTTTTTCTAGATACTTGATGACTGATAGTGAATATGTATCCAACATGGAGCAGCAATTAGAGGTATTTTTTAAGGAGAACACTGGGACAGCATCACCACTGATTGTGTGGGACACAGTCAAAGCCTTTGTTAGAAGTATCACTCAGCAATACATTTGGCAGCAAAATAAGCAAAGAAAAAGTAACATGGAGAAACGAATTACGGTCTTACGAGATAGGGAAAAACAACATGTGGATGCTGTAGCACGACATCAGATAGCTCAGGATCAGCTGTTTCTTTCCTTGTTGGATGCAAGAAAAGCAGTGAAAAGGTCTTTCAGAGAAAAAATAGCGGCTAGATATAATAAGTATCGTATAGAGCAATATGAATATGGTGAGCATATTGGTAAAATTCTGGCTTTTCAGACGGCAGGACTAAAAGCCCAAACTAAGATCAAAGCTATAAAGAGCGCAGATGGTAATATACATACTCACACCCCAGCTATTTTAGAACAGTTTTCAATGTTTTATCAGAAACGTTATTCATCTACTTCAATAATTGATAAAGACGATATTGTACAGTACATAATAGATAATAATCTTTCCGTACTGAATGAGATAGAAGCAACTTCATTAGACAACATGGTGTTGTTGGAAGAAATAGGACTCGCTATTTCAGCATTACCTTCATGGAAAGCAGCAGGGGTAGACTCACTACCTATAGAATTTTATAAGTTCTTTAAAAGTGCACTGCTCATCCCATTTAGCACGGTCATTCAGTATGTTGATACGGGCGGTAGGACGCCTGAATCATGGAATATGACTCAGATTGTATTCTTTCTTAAGAAAGGTAAAGCACCCACAGATTGTGGATCATACCGACCCATCTCTCTCATAAATACTGATGCTTAGATCTTTTCGAAAATTCTGGCAAATCGACTCACCCCATTGATGTCAGGATTAGTGTTGGATATTCAACACTGTTTTATTCCTGGCAGAGATACCACCGTTCATGTCAATATGGCCATTGGGGCGTTCGATTATGCTGAGAAGGAGAGGATGGGTTTGGGTATGATTCTTTTAGACGCTGAGAAGGCCTTTGACAAGGTCGGAGGGAATTCTTATGGGCTACATTAAGTGCATTCGGCCTTGGGGAGCAGTTCAGACAGTGGGTGCAAGCCTTATATTATAAACCACAAGCTAAGCTGTCATACTTTGGGTCATATTCTACCCCATTTGATATTTTTTGTGGCACAAGTCAGGGATGCCCTCTTTCTCCACTACTTTTTGCTCTTTATATAGAGCCATTTATACGCACTCTGCAAGCGAATATACAGATTAAACCGTTAACGGTTGAGTCTAACAGGCTTAAGATAACGGCGTACGCAGATGACTTGCGCGAATCCAGCCAAAAATGTTTTGTAAAAACGAAGCGTGGGCTCCTGCGCTTCATTTCTTAAAGCCCCCAGGTGGACGAGGTCCCGGGGGCAATGCCAAATTAATTAACGGGGGCCCACGGAGTCCGCAGCAGCCCCAGGGACAGCCACCTCCCCGAGGCTTAACTATTATTATAATCATTTTTTTTAAGTGTGGGGGGCTCCTGCCCCCTCTCACGCAGCCTCGGGGACCGCCACCTCCCCCGGGCATTCATCATTATGGGCGGGGGACCTTGCAGGCCCCCCCAAGTCGTGGGGACTGTCACCTCCCCGGGGCATTGATCACGAAGTACCCTGCATGGGAGCAGCCAGTGGTACAGATCAGAGCTTCCAAATCCCCTCTACTTCCACGGACGGAATGATTTCACTGTCACACACGCATACATACATCACACGCTGGTGGGGCCCATTACACCAACATTCACCCTAAATCACTTTATCCGTGCCCTGTAAAGGAGAAAACACCTTCCACATATGCTCTATCTAATCTGCCTGTACTTTGAGGTCAATGCGACCAGCTAGTTGCTGAAGATCTAGTAAAATACATTTCACAGAATAGACAATAAATCAATAAACATGACCAAAAATAATCACCCGAGACAGTAATTCAAACAAATTGTTCGTTTATCTAATATTTTAAGAAAAGCCAATTAAATGCAAATGTCATTTCTCTCATAGTTACCTATTCTGTCTAAATGTCAGATCCTAAGTCAGAACCGGTCCTCAGTAGGTGAAACAGAGTTTCCTGCAGTCATGTAGAGTCTCCGTCCTCCCCGTCAGCATAGGGACCTCGCATCATCAGCTCGGGAAGAAGTGGCGCTAGACCTCTCTAGTCTACTTACTTTTATACTAAAATTTACATTCTTAAAAGTATCATTTCTTTATTCAGAACGGATGAATGGCGGGAAAAATATCGTCTTGCAACATGAGCAAAAGTTCCCAAATATTGACTGTCTTGAATAGAAAATGTAGTGTCCATAATTAATTCAATACTTCTACGGATGTTTTTCCCAGATTAAATGTATCCCAGTTGTGGGATTGACAGTTCAAGAGTTCAATATTCATTTCTTTGAAACATTTTCTCAATCAGGGGCTTTTCTGGCAGTCCTCCCAGATTTGTCGTCATGGTCATGGCTTTTCAGTTCATCAGAGGTGCAAGGTCACAGGCAGGGCGAAGCCTTTTTGTAAATTTCCAGCAACTCCAATACAGGCTGCGGGTGGCAGCCATTTTGTGGCAGGCCACAATGGACAACTTAAAGCAAAGTAAACATAAAACAGAATTACTGAATAGAAATGATTAAACAGTGTTATTCCCCTGCTAATACCCTTATGTGTGTGTATTTATCTAGCCATTTGCGACATCAGAAGCCATTAATGCATATTAATTATAAGCGCAAAACACCATAACATCACATAAGCAACATCGTATTCTGTCAGTTTGCTCACCAACTTAGTTCACTTGTTATTTAGCCATGCAATAGCATTCCCACGTGTAATTCTCTTGTTAATAAGGTTGATTAGTCAACATTCGACAAACTTTTAATCATTAATAATTATTCAGTAGTACTTTTAATTATAATATGCGAAAATGAAACGGGTATTCCGTTTTGGAGTAAAAAACCCTGCTCCATCAATCGCCCCTTTGGTGATATATAATCACCACAAAAATCAAAACCCCAAAAATCAATGTAATTTCCCTTTTAGAAGAGTTTGAAATGTCTTCTTGTTCTTGTTTTAGACCCTAGTTTCCATCTCATCTTCCTTTTTAGTTTCTATATACATGCTTTCTCTTAATTCTTCTAATTCTATTTCTTGTGGATCTCTTTCTGATTTCCTTTGTCTATTTTTAACATTTTCTTTTACAATTTTCTTTTTATTCCTTCTATATCTACAACACATACATCCTAATCTTAGAATCAATAGTGCAACTATTACACAAGTTAATGGAAATAATATCTTACCAAAAATGGTACTACCTATTTTAGCTACAAAATTCTTGATAGCAATCATCTTATTAGCCATTTTAGTCCAGATACTTTCAGCTTACAGTGGTACTAATTCTTCATGCAAATCAGTAATATTTTTGATGTAAACTTTTAGATCTTTACTTTCGTCAGGAATGTAAGTGCAACAATGTTGAACTTTCAGCATTCCACAGACTCCACCCTCTTTTGCCAAAAGAATGTCAAGGGCAAGTCTATTTTGCATCGCCATAGCGCGCAAAGCAACCATTTCTGTATTTACCAAAAGAAAGCCTCCAGCGGTGCTTGTTGACAAGCGATCCACCACTGTTGACAGCTTCCGAATGCCATATGCATTTAAAGAAATTCCCACTGCTGGAATTAAAGCTCCAAAAATATCTCCTACAATTTCTGCCCATGTTTCTCTTTTATAGCGTGTTAATGTGTTAGAATGTTCAGCATCATCTACTCTATCCATGTGAAAAATCTTTGGAAAGACCAGGCCAACATAACATGTACCAAACCAATGGTCAGGCAAATGGTAATAAGCCTTGTTCCCACAAATATAATACACACCCGGAAAAACTGGATCTTCTCCTCCTCTAAATCCCCATCCGGTTGCAATAAAGTATGTATCATGGCACTCACTAGTCCCTATGAAATAATAATCATATTGGGATCTCTTCCTGGTAATGCACAGTTTTCCCTTCTGTGGGGCATCTATAGCCATAGTTGGACTGGCTCCATTTTTCAACTCCTTTTCTTTCTCAATATCCCACATTGTGTCACTTATTTTATGCCCTTCTGCTTTCTTGTGCATGTTCAACCTTCTTCTCTCAACCATGTCTAGAAAATTCTTCTCTTCTCCTTTCAATCTGCAAGTTAAATTGTTTCTAAAAACATAGTCTAATGTTAATTCTTTTGTTTCTAGAAAAATCTCACCTAAAGTGTTAGCATCCTTTGCAGGATTCAGTGCTTTATTCATAGGCAACTGCCCAAGAATATTATCTATATTAGACATATTGTAATCTAATCTCCCTAACTGATAAAATATACTAATCAATACACTACAGGAAATCCCATATGTAGCCGGAAGATGATGATAAGTCACTCCTTCCGAAACAGAGGCAGGTAATTGCATGCAGACGTAGCAATCCCTTACTTCCATTGTCTTTACGTACTCGTACAACAATTTAGAAAAAACATTGCTAGAAAAATCATTAATTGACCTATCCTTATGTATATGTACATTACTAATTCTAGTCGGAACTACCTTTAATGGACTCTTCCCTATATTAGTCTTGTTCTCAATATGACCTTCTAAAGTGTCTATAGTGACTCTAAATGAAATCAGTAGAGCAAGCACGCTCCAAAGCAGCATTAATAAACCTGTACAGCAGCAGCACATTTTGCACCATCTTTTCAGAAAGGTACATCTACTTTTATTCTCAGTGTTAGCCATCTTGTTAATTTGACCGTGTCTTTTGACTTAGCCTCTTCTACTCCTCTACTGAACTTTTAAGGGCAGCAAGTACCCAACAGATTATTACAATCTACTAATTTTAGTATTTCTTCTTCTTCTCTTCTCCAAGTGATTTTCCTTTTATTCACTCAATTTGGATTTTCATCACTTTTTACTGTCTCTTCATCATCATCGAACTGTATCAGGTCCTGAACATCCGTCTCTTCTCCAATGTCGGACAAGATAACTCTCAGGATTCCCACAGCTTCTTCTTCAGCAACTTCCTTCAGTAAAGCCTCCTCTGGACTTCCTTGGCTGTCCGCCTCTTCTCCTTCTTCAGGCAGTGCCACATACGTCCATTCCGGTGACTTGTACCTTTTGTTTGGTTTTCTTATTCTTTTTGCTCTTTCAGGTATCTTTGTTTCTTCTTCTTTGGTTGGGTTTTGACTTGACACTTCGTTCACCTGCTCAGCTCTCGAAGAGTTAACTCGTGTCAGTCTGTACCTCAGTCTCTTTATCTTATTTGGCCAAAGGTCTCCTTTAGCATTTCTCTTTTGTTTTCCTTCTTTATTTTTCTTTTCTCCAAGCCAAGTTCTCTTTCTCAGAACTCGTCCTCCATGTATCTCATTGTCACTTTCATCAGACTCTGTTTCAGTTGCTACTGGTTCATTTTCCTTAGCAACCTCTTTTTCTCCAACAGTCTCTTTTTCCACCACTTGAGATTTCCCTATTTCTGTCCCTCCTCGGGTCTCCGACATGCAATCTTCTTGCTGTCTACTTGTCCCTTCACCTAGCTTGTTGTTGATGTTCCCTACACCTCCTCTGGGTTTTTCCGCAATCTGTCCCTTTCTGTCTTTGTCTGTCCCTTTTTCTTCAATATTTATCTCGGGTGGAACTTGTCCAATTCCTTCATGTGACTCAGGTGTCTCTTCTGTTAGAACGTTCTTTTCTTTTCTTTCTTTCTATTTGTGTTGGTCACTGTCAATTGGAACCTCAGGCAATTCTTCTTAGTCTGAACTCACTTCTGCAGTTTGTACTGTTCTCTTCAGAACCTCTTCAGGTGGGATGAAAGCTTCTCTTTATTCGCTCTCCCCACTTTCAGGATTCTTTTTCCTTCTTACTGCCTCACTGTCTGCATCATCACTGGAATCAGATTCTTCAAAGTATTCTTTTCCAGTACCATCTCTTTGATTTGTAACTCTCAGTGTGTGGCTTGCATGTATCCAATTTTTCACCCCAGCGCATTTCACAGCAGTCGTTGTGATCAAGATGACTTGTCTTGGCCTTCCCCACCTTTGAACCAGGCAATTCCTTCTTCTGTGGACTTTTATCCTTACCCAGTCCCCTGGGCTCAGATCATGGGCTGGTTTCTTTTCAAGTGTGGTGGCGTCTTCTCCAACCTGGTGAAACACAGAATGAACTGCGTCAGCCAGGCCTTTGCAGTAATCCAAAATCATGTCATCAGTTATTGTCATCAGCTTGTTCACTGGTACATGTGCATGCCTCATAGCACGTCCCATGATAATTTCATGTGGACTCAAACCTGTTGTTCTGTCTGGAGTAGACCTAATGGTCATCAAGACTAGAGGCAAGACATCGGGCCATTTCATTCCTGTGGCTAAGCACATTTTGCCAATTCTGTTTTTGATAGTGCCATTCATCTGCTCAACAACCCCAAAAGCCTCTGGTCTGTAAGCACAATGCAACTTCTGCTGTACACTCAATGCTTCACAAATTAGACTCATGATTTCATTATAAAAATGTCCTCCTCTGTCTGATTCAATGGTTACTGGGAACCCGTACCTTGGGATTAATTCTCTTAACAGTAATTTGGCCACTGTTATCCCATCATTTCTTCTTGTCTGGTACACCTCCACCCACCTTGAGAACAAACAGACCACCACCAGAACATACCTCAACCTGTTGACTGGGGGCATTTCAATGAAATCTATCTGCATTCTTGTGAAGGGTCCTCCCTCTCTGCCTCTTGTTCCTAAACTCACCACTGTTTTCTTTCCAGGATTGAATTGCTGACATATCAGACATCTCTGACAGAGACTTTCTGCTATCAGTCTGAACTTTGGACTGTACCAGGTTTGCTTAAAGGCTCTTATCATAGCATCCCTCCCCAGGTGTCCCTGGCCATGATACATCCTTGCCATTGTTGATAGCATGTTGTTAGGCATGACTGGTCTTCCATCCCTGTAGACCCACACATGATCCTTTTCTCTGGGTGCACAACCTGCCTTCACCCAATCCCTCATTTCATCATCTTCTGCCTCATCTTGCAGCTGTTTTACTTCCTCCCATGTCCCCACTCCATTAGTAAACATTAATGAACAAGAAGACATTTCCCGTTCTTTGCTCCTGTTAATTGAGTAATTGTTCCTAGCACAATATTGTGCTATGTCATTGGCAAACTTATTACCAACTGTTACAAAATCGTCACCATGACCATGAGCAGCACATTTTACAACTGCTAGTTCTTTAGGCAGCTGTAGCGCCTCTAGCAGGCCTGGAGGAAGGGAGGAAGGGAAAAAGGGCAATGACGAAAGAGATAGGGAGACAGTAGCTCAGTCAGAAAGAAGGGAAAGACGTCATGGGGTGAAAGAGGAAGTGAAAGCTAAAATGAAGGATGTAGGCTGCGGTAGATGCTCAGATGGAGCAGAAGTAGGCATCTCTGAAGAAATGAGAGGGGAGGTGGGGTGAATTGGAAGAGAGACACTGAGGTCATAATATAGGACTTAGGTACAGATCTTACACCTTTCCCCCTAATCTGTTTAGGAGACAATTCCTTTTCAATTCTGTTTGTCTAATGCTGGGTTTCGGGGAGGAAAGAGGCACTGGTCTCAGTCCTAGTCAGGACAGTGAGCACCTGAGAGGCCCTCAGGTTTGTTGTGTAGTACAGTCTCTATTGTAAGTACCCATACTTTTAACTTCTTTTTACCTTAGAGTTTTGTTTAGTTCCTTAAATAAAGAGCAGATGTATACACCTTCAAACACTGGACCAGCACTCTTGAGAGAACAGCCACCCTAGGAGTTCTCACCAATAAAGAAATTTGAACAGTAACAGTGTGAGTGAAAACCATTACCATTCAAAATACTCCAATCAACATTATGCTATAAAAGTGATAAAACAATTAATCAGTTTGAAAATATACAGTCATTCTTGTAGATACAAATAAACAAAAACTCTGATTTAAAAAAAAAAAAGATAAAAAGCTCAGGGGATAAAATGTATACATTACATCAGTAAGTGAAAAGTGCAGTTCCTAAATGTTACTCATAAGGCATTTGTTCAAGTAAATATCTGTTCATATCTTGCCCTGATTACAAAAGCCAGTTTGAGAAAGTTCAAGACAGCATGACATATTTCCACCGTTGGGAATTGTTGCAACATCTCTAGACCCAGCTGGGGCTTTCTGATCTTGGTTCGGTGCAACACCGGGACCAGGAAGGATTTAGGGGGTCTTGATATAAGGGACAAAATATGATGAAATGACTCGTGCTTTGTTTTGTAATATTATTACATCTGCATGCAGGTAAGTCCTTGTGCTATGTTTTTTGCATGAGGAAAGCTACCTTAAAAAGTATAACATTAAGGGCCTTATTACGATGTCGGTCGGAGTTGCCTCTGACTAACACTGTTGTGGTCTCGGGACCGACCAACCTCTGGTCGGTGGTCCCACACCGCAATTACAATGTGATCGCACATGGTGCTGTCGCATACTCCCATTTCTCAATGGGTGCTTGTGATACGGCCCTAAACCGGCTGCAGCAGAAGCTCTCATTGAGAAATGGGAGATTGTTTTATCCTTGCACCGAGTGGCAGGCACCCCAAGGTGCCTGCTACAAACTACAAGGGTCAACAGGGAGGCAACATAGGTGCCACCTCGGCCCCCAAAAAGGCCACAGTGAGAACGGGGCCCTGCAAGGGGCCCACAAACTTGCTTTCCGACAGGCTTTCTATGTTCAGAAAGCCTGGCTTAGAAAGCCTGTGAGAAACCGAGTATTCCCAACGGCAGAAACACTGTCCATTGGGATTACGGGCCAGTCTCTGACTGGCAGACGGTCTCCTTGAGCCCCTTGGAAGCCAGGTGGAATGGCCTGTTGGTTTCAATTCCTAATTAGTGAAACCGACAATGAGTGTTGGAAAGCCTCATCCTTTTCGGCCCCTAAGTCTAAAAAGGGTGAAGAGATGGTGCTGGGTTGGATTTCCTAACCAACTCAAGTATAGCTCTGAACACCTGGTTGTTTAGACAGGTGCATATCTCACAACTGTATGTAATTTAAAGGCCCTTTCCATTCTTATTTCCATGCACCTCTCTAATTATCTATTTTTTATAGTTTCTTTGTAATTTAAATTGTACTATTGTGGGTTTGTAAAAACCTCCCCCAAATCCAATTTATTACAAGTATTCCTAACATAAACCAACCAGGGTATTCTATTGATGCCATCTAATGCCAGGTAATCAGCCAGACAAGATCTACCAAGCCTTGCATCAGGATTCCCCCAACACTTGATCCATAGTAAAAGTGGAGCTAAACCTATTTGCTCCTCAATATTTCGGATGCCTAGTTCCCCGTGAGCAATAGGGGTTGCGGTACTTTTCAGGGCTCCCATCAGTCTGCGAGTGAAGGCATTTTTTGCCCGCTGGATAGGCCCTGTATTTCTATGGCCCTAGACTCCTGCTCCATGGTAACTAGACACAATATCAAAAAAAAAATATCGAAGGGACAGAATAGCGAATTCAAAATATAGAATGGATATAATATCGAATGGACATAATATTGTGGTTAATAGTATCGACATGCAGTTAAGTAATATCGACTGTCAAAATATCGAAGTACATAATATAGGCATTAAAATAGGTCGAATTTTTTAATATACAATTTTTTAAAGTGTTTTTATGTTAGAATATGTGTTAAAAGTGTATATTATTTTTGTAATGTATGTTTAATTATTTTTTAAAGTAAAAAAATGTATGTAAAATAATGATTGCGTATTTTACATCGGTAGCGGGTTGTGGGTTTATACGGGATTAGGGTGGGAAGTAATTTAAATATAGCAAATTAAATATTAATTTGTAGGAATTATTAATTATTTTTAATTTAATTTTGCATTTTAGTTCTGTAGCCGGTTGTGTGTTTATAGGGGAATAGGGTGGGAAGTAATTTAATTGTAATTAAGTAAATATTTATTTTTATTTATTGGTATTGATAATTAACTTACTGTTAATTAATTATTGATTGATAATTAATTGTATTAATTGGTAATTAATTTTTTATTAATTGATTAATTGATCATTATGTTAATTGTATTAATTTATTATTCGGAGCGGGCTGCGGGTTTATAGTGGAATAGGGTGTGAAGTAATTGAATTGTAATTAAGTAAACATTTATTTTCATTTATTGGTATTGATAATTAATTTCTTGTTAATTAATTATTAATTGGTAATTAATTTTTAATAATTGGTAATTGTTATTAATTGATTAATTGATAATTATGTTATTTGTATTAATTTATTATTCTGAGCGGGTTGTGAGTTTATCGAGGATTAGGATGGAAAGTAATTTAATTGTAATTAAGTAAATATTTATTTGTATTTATTGGTATTGATAATTTATTGTTAATTAATTATTGATTGGTAATTAATTTTTATTAATTGGTAATTATTTTGTATTAATTAATTAATTAATTGATAATTATGATAATTGTATTGATTTATTATTCGGAGCGGGTTGTGGGTTTATAGGGGAATAGGGTGGGAAGTAATTTAATTGCAAATAAGTAATTATTGAAATCATTTTTGTGTATTGATAATTAATGTATTATTAATTATTTTTTAATTGTTAATTTTTGTATTACTTATTACATTTTTGGTATTGAAAATTAATTGGTTGTTAATTAATTATTAATAGGTAATTAATTTTTAATATATAATATTTTTGGGTATTTATAATTAATTAATTATTAGATATTTGTCAATATTTTTTATTGGTATTGATAATTAATTTATTTTTATTTAAATATTAAGGTGCCGATTCCGATCCTGTAAAACCAGGGTATGAATGGTCGTACGGAGCGTATTCTCCGTACGACTCGTACCCGGGAAATGCACCTTACAAACCAGCAAGTACGATTCGTACAGAAATACCATTTCCGTACGATTCGTAAAAAACTACGTGCGACGAAAAAATACCCACAATTCCGATCCGGGACATCGCGTACGTGACGTCCGGACGGAGTCAGGCAGCGTTCTACGGACCAGCAAGTACGATTCGTGCCTACGTCACTCCGCACGGATCATTTTTTACGGCAGCCAAAAACTCCCGGGAAATTGAGGACAAAGCGAAGAAGGAGCTTCGGGACTCGACGGACAGCCATGGACCCCATCGTACGTGTCATCCCGGCCCTCCTAGCCTATGACCTGGTGCACCGAAACCGCCACGCACACCGCAGAAGGTCAGCACAACACCCAGGGGCAAAGGGGGTCGAGGGGCAGGAAACATAACCTCCACCAAATTTGTAAAATACCATATACTGTCCTTACATTACCTCCAGGGTCTGGTCACTTCGGGGAGCGTGTCCACCAATCCCCGCGTACGCGTACCCGTCAGCACTCTAATGGTGGTACGGGCTGTAACCACGCCCTCAGAGCGTGGGTACGGCCCGTACCACGCGTACCCCTACATCACCACTCCAATGGTGGTACGGGCCGTACCCACGCTCTGAGGGCGTGGGTACGGCCCGTACCACCATTGGAGTGGTGATGTAGAGGTACGCGCCGTACCCACGCCCTCAGAGCGTGGGTACGGCCCGTAGCACGCCTACCCCTACATCACCACTCCAATGGTGGTACGGGCTGTACCCACGCTCTGACGGCGTGGGTACGGCACGTACCACCATTGGAGTGGTGATGTAGGGGTACGCGCCTTACCCACGCCCTCACAGTGTGGGTAGGGCCCGTACCACGCGTACCCCTACATCACCACTACAATGGTGGTACGGGCCATAACCATGCCCTCAGAGTGTGGGTACGGCCCGTACCACCATTGGAGTGGTGATGTAGGGGTACGCGCCATACCCACGCCCTCAGAGCGTGAGTACGGCCTGTACCACGCGTACCCCTACATCACCACTTCAATGGTGGTACGGGCCGTAACCATGCCATCAGAGCGTGGATACAGCCCGTACCACCATTGGAGTGGTGATGTAGGTGTACGCGCCGTACCCACGCTCTGAGGGTGTGGGTACAGCGCGTACCCCTACATCACCACTCCAATGGTGCTACGGGCCGTACCCACGCTCTGATGGCGTGGGTACGGCGCGTACCCCTACATCACCACTCCAATGATGGTATGGGCCGTACCCACGCCCTCAGAGCGGGGGTAAGGACCGCATCACCCATACCTCTAGGGCACCAGTACATTAGTGATACAAGGCGTACACACGCCACGAATGTTGGCTTAGGGCCTGGTGCAGCATATAACCAGTATATTGGGGTGTGTACATGGCCAGGACAGGAGTGTACAGCACCAAGGGTGCGGGTGGGTGGGTGTCTGCCAAGGAGTCCCAGCAGTGGACATAGACATGTGAGGGGTGGGTGCATATCACTACCAGCAGTGGACAGAGATATGGGGGTGGGTGCAGAGGACTCCCAGCAGTGGGCAGAGACATGTTTGGGGTGGGTGCAGAGGACTCCCAGCAGTGGACAGAGACATGTGAGGGGTGGGTGCAGAGGAATACCAACAGTGGACAGAGACATGTGAGGGGTGGGTGCACAAGACTCCCAGCAGTGGACAGAGACATGTGAGGGGTGGGTGCAGAGGAATACCAGCAGTGGACAGAGACATGGGGGTGGGTGCCTATCACTCCCAGCAGTGGACCGAGACATAAGAGGGGTGGGTGCAGAGGACTCCCAGCAGTGGACAGAGACATGTGAGGGGTGGGTGCATATCACTACCAGCAGTGGACAGAGATATGGGGGTGGGTGCAGAGGACTCCCAGCAGTGGACACAGACATGTGATGGGTGGGTGCAGAGGACTCCAAGCAGTGGACAGAGACATGTGAGGGGTGGAAGCTTATCACTCCCAGCAGTGGACAGAGACATGTGAGGGGTGGGTGCATATCACTACCAGCAGTGGACAGAGATATGGGGTGGGTGCAGAGGACTCCCAGCAGTGGGCAGAGACATGTGAGGGGTGGGTGCAGAGTACTGCCAGCAGTGGACAGAGACATGTGAGGGGTGGGTGCAGAGGACTCCCAGCAGTGGACAGACATATGAGGGGTGGGTGCTTATCACTCCCAGCAGTGGACAGAGACATGTGAGGGGTGGGTGCAGAGGACTCCCAGCAGTTGACAGAGACATGTGAGGGGTGGGTGCAGAGGACTCCCAGCAGTGGACCGAGACATGTGAGGGGTGGGTGCAGAGGACTCCCAGCAGTGGACAGAGACATGTGAGGGGTGGGTGCCGAGGACTCCCAGCAGTGGACAGAGACATGTGAGGGGTGGGTGCAGAGGAATACCAGCAGTGGACAGACATATGAGGGGTGGGTGCTTTTCACTCCCAGCAGTGGACAGAGACATGTGAGGGGTGGGTGCAGAGGAATCCCAGCAGTGGACAGAGACATGTGAGGGGTGGGTGCAGAGGACTCCCAGCAGTGGACAGAGACATGTGAGGGGTGGGTGCAGAGGACTCCCAGCAGTGGAGAGAGACATGTGAGGGGTGGGTGCAGAGGACTCCCAGCAGTGGACAGAGACATGTGAGGGGTGGGTGCAGAGGAATACCAGCAGTGGACAGAGACATGTGGGGGTGGGTGCAGAGGAATACCAGCAGTGAACAGAGACATGTGAGGGGTGGGTGCAGAGGACTCTCAGCAGTGGACAGAGACATGTGAGGGGTGGGTGCATATCACTACCAGCAGTGGACAGAGACATGTGAGGGGTGGGTGCATATCACTACCAGCAGTGGACAGAGATATGGGGGTGGGTGCAGAGGACTTCCAGCAGTGGGCAGAGACATGTGAGGGGTGGGTGCAGAGGACTCCCAGCAGTGGATAGAGACTTGTGAGGGGTGGGTGCAGAGGACTCCCAGCAGTGGACAGACATATGAGGGGTGGGTGCTCATCACTCCCAGCAGTGGACAGAGACATGTGAGGGGTGGATGCAGAGGACTCCCAGCAGTGGACAGAGACATGGGGGTGGGTGCCTATCACTCCCAGCAGGGGGCCGAGACATGTGAGGGGTGGGTGCAGAGGACTCCCAGCAGTGGACAGAGACATGTGAGGGGTGGGTGCATATCACTACCAGCAGTGGACAGAGATATGGGGGTGGGTGCAGAGGACTCCCAGCAGGGGACACGACATGTGAGGGGTGGGTGCAGAGGACTCCAAGCAGTGGACAGAGACATGTGAGGGGTGGGTGCTTATCACTCCCAGCAGTGGACAGAGACATGTGAGGGGTGGGTGCATATCACTACCAGCAGTGGACAGATATATGGGGGTGGGTGCAGAGGACTCCCAGCAGTGGGCAGAGACATGTGAGGGGTGGGTGCAGAGTACTCCCAGCAGTGGACAGAGACATGTGAGGGGTAGGTGCAGAGGAATACCAGCAGTGGACAGAGACATGTGAGGGGTGGGTGCAGAGGACTCCCAGCAGTGGACAGAGACATGTGAGGGGTGGGTGCAGAGGACTCCCAGCAGTGGACAGAGACATGTGAGGGGTGGGTGCCAAGGACTCCCAGCAGTGGACAGAGACATGTGAGGGGTGGGTGCAGAGGAATACCAGCAGTGGACAGAGACATGTGAGGGGTGGGTGCAGAGGACTCCCAGCAGTGGACAGAGACATGTGAGGGGTAGGTGCTTATCACTCCCAGCAGTGGACAGATACATGTGAGGGGTGGGTGCAGAGGACTCCCAGCAGTGGACAGAGATGTGAGGGGTGGGTGCAGAGGACTCCCAGCAGTGGACAGAGACATGTGAGGGGTGGGTGCAGAGGAATACCAGCAGTGGACAGAGACATGTGAGGGGTGGGTGCAGAGGAATACCAGCAGTGGACAGAGACATGTGAGGGGTGGGTGCAGAGGACATCCAGCAGTGGACAGAGACATGTGAGGGGTGGGTGCATATCACTACCAGCAGTGGACAGAGACATGTGAGGGGTGGGTGCAGAGGACTCCCAGCAGTGGACAGACATATGAGGGGTGGGTGCTTATCACTCCCAGCAGTGGACAGAGACATGTGAGGGGTGGATGCAGAGGACTCCCAGCAGTTGACAGAGACATGTGAGGGGTGGGTGCAGAGGACTCCCAGCAGTGGATCGAGACATGTGAGGGGTGGGTGCAGAGGACTCCCAGCAGTGGACAGAGACATGTGAGGGGTGGGTGCCGAGGACTCCCAGCAGTGGACAGAGACATGTGAGGGGTGGGTGCTTATCACTCCCAGCAGTGGACAGAGACATGTGAGGGGTGGGTGCATATCACTACCAGCAGTGGACAGAGATATGGGGTGGGTGCAGAGGACTCCCAGCAGTGGGCAGAGACATGTGAGGGGTGGGTGCAGAGTACTGCCAGCAGTGGACAGAGACATGTGAGGGGTGGGTGCAGAGGACTCCCAGCAGTGGACAGACATATGAGGGGTGGGTGCTTATCACTCCCAGCAGTGGACAGAGACATGTGAGGGGTGGGTGCAGAGGACTCCCAGCAGTGGACCGAGACATGTGAGGGGTGGGTGCAGAGGACTCCCAGCAGTGGACAGAGACATGTGAGGGGTGGGTGCCGAGGACTCCCAGCAGTGGACAGAGACATGTGAGGGGTGGGTGCAGAGGAATACCAGCAGTGGACAGACATATGAGGGGTGGGTGCTTTTCACTCCCAGCAGTGGACAGAGACATGTGAGGGGTGGGTGCAGAGGAATCCCAGCAGTGGACAGAGACATGTGAGGGGTGGGTGCAGAGGACTCCCAGCAGTGGACAGAGACATGTGAGGGGTGGGTGCAGAGGACTCCCAGCAGTGGAGAGAGACATGTGAGGGGTGGGTGCAGAGGACTCCCAGCAGTGGACAGAGACATGTGAGGGGTGGGTGCAGAGGAATACCAGCAGTGGACAGAGACATGTGGGGGTGGGTGCAGAGGAATACCAGCAGTGAACAGACATGTGAGGGGTGGGTGCAGAGGACTCTCAGCAGTGGACAGAGACATGTGAGGGGTGGGTGCATATCACTACCAGCAGTGGACAGAGACATGTGAGGGGTGGGTGCATATCACTACCAGCAGTGGACAGAGATATGGGGGTGGGTGCAGAGGACTTCCAGCAGTGGGCAGAGACATGTGAGGGGTGGGTGCAGAGGACTCCCAGCAGTGGATAGAGACTTGTGAGGGGTGGGTGCAGAGGACTCCCAGCAGTGGACAGACATATGAGGGGTGGGTGCTCATCACTCCCAGCAGTGGACAGAGACATGTGAGGGGTGGATGCAGAGGACTCCCAGCAGTGGACAGAGACATGGGGGTGGGTGCCTATCACTCCCAGCAGGGGGCCGAGACATGTGAGGGGTGGGTGCAGAGGACTCCCAGCAGTGGACAGAGACATGTGAGGGGTGGGTGCATATCACTACCAGCAGTGGACAGAGATATGGGGGTGGGTGCAGAGGACTCCCAGCAGGGGACACGACATGTGAGGGGTGGGTGCAGAGGACTCCAAGCAGTGGACAGAGACATGTGAGGGGTGGGTGCTTATCACTCCCAGCAGTGGACAGAGACATGTGAGGGGTGGGTGCATATCACTACCAGCAGTGGACAGATATATGGGGGTGGGTGCAGAGGACTCCCAGCAGTGGGCAGAGACATGTGAGGGGTGGGTGCAGAGTACTCCCAGCAGTGGACAGAGACATGTGAGGGGTAGGTGCAGAGGAATACCAGCAGTGGACAGAGACATGTGAGGGGTGGGTGCAGAGGACTCCCAGCAGTGGACAGAGACATGTGAGGGGTGGGTGCAGAGGACTCCCAGCAGTGGACAGAGACATGTGAGGGGTGGGTGCCAAGGACTCCCAGCAGTGGACAGAGACATGTGAGGGGTGGGTGCAGAGGAATACCAGCAGTGGACAGAGACATGTGAGGGGTGGGTGCAGAGGACTCCCAGCAGTGGACAGAGACATGTGAGGGGTAGGTGCTTATCACTCCCAGCAGTGGACAGATACATGTGAGGGGTGGGTGCAGAGGACTCCCAGCAGTGGACAGAGATGTGAGGGGTGGGTGCAGAGGACTCCCAGCAGTGGACAGAGACATGTGAGGGGTGGGTGCAGAGGAATACCAGCAGTGGACAGAGACATGTGAGGGGTGGGTGCAGAGGACATCCAGCAGTGGACAGAGACATGTGAGGGGTGGGTGCATATCACTACCAGCAGTGGACAGAGACATGTGAGGGGTGGGTGCAGAGGACTCCCAGCAGTGGACAGACATATGAGGGGTGGGTGCTTATCACTCCCAGCAGTGGACAGAGACATGTGAGGGGTGGATGCAGAGGACTCCCAGCAGTTGACAGAGACATGTGAGGGGTGGGTGCAGAGGACTCCCAGCAGTGGATCGAGACATGTGAGGGGTGGGTGCAGAGGACTCCCAGCAGTGGACAGAGACATGTGAGGGGTGGGTGCCGAGGACTCCCAGCAGTGGACAGAGACATGTGAGGGGTGGGTGCAGAGTAATACCAGCAGTGGACAGAGACATGTGAGGGGTGGGTGCAGAGGACTCCCAGCAGTGGACAGAGACATGTGAGGGGTGGGTGCAGAGGACTCCCAGCAGTGGACAGACATATGAGGGGTGGGTGCTTATCACTCCCAGCAGTGGACAGAGACATGTGAGGGGTGGGTGCAGAGGACTCCCAGCAGTGGACAGAGACATGTGAGGGGTGGGTGCAGAGGACTCCCAGCAGTGGACAGAGACATGTGAGGGGTGGGTGCAGAGGACTCCCAGCAATGGACAGACATATGAGGGGTGGGTGCTTATCACTCCCAGCAGTGGACAGAGACATGTGAGGGGTGGGTGCATATCACTACCCGCAGTGGACAGAGATATGGGGGTGGGTGCAGAGGACTCCCAGCAGTGGACAGAGACATGGGGGTGGGTGCCTATCACTCCCAGCAGTGGACAGAGACATGTGAGGGGTGGGTGCATATCACTACCAGCAGTGGACAGAGATATTGGGGTGGATGCAGAGGACTCCCAGCAGTGGACACAGACATGTGAGGGGTGGGTGCTTATCACTCCCAGCAGTGGACAGAGACATGTGAGGGGTGGGTGCATATCACTACCAGCAGTGGACAGAGATATGGGGTGGGTGCAGAGGACTGCCAGCAGTGGGCAGAGACATGTGAGGGGTGGGTGCAGAGTACTGCCAGCAGTGGACAGAGACATGTGAGGGGTGGGTGCAGAGGACTCCCAGCAGTGGACAGAGACATGTGAGGGGTGGGTGCAGAGGACTCCCAGCAGTGGATCGAGACATGTGAGGGGTGGGTGCCGAGGACTCCCAGCAGTGGACAGAGACATGTGAGGGGTGGGTGCAGAGTAATACCAGCAGTGGACAGAGACATGTGAGAGGTGGGTGCAGAGGACTCCCAGCAGTGGACAGAGACATGTGAGGGGTGGGTGCAGAGGACTCCCAGCAGTGGACAGACATATGAGGGGTGGGTGCTTATCACTCCCAGCAGTGGACAGAGACATGTGAGGGGTGGGTGCAGAGGACTCCCAGCAGTGGACAGAGACATGTGAGGGGTGGGTGCAGAGGACTCCCAGCAGTGGACAGAGACATGTGAGGGGTGGGTGCAGAGGACTCCCAGCAATGGACAGACATATGAGGGGTGGGTGCTTATCACTCCCAGCAGTGGACAGAGACATGTGAGGGGTGGGTGCATATCACTACCAGCAGTGGACAGAGATATGGGGGTGGGTGCAGAGGAATCCCAGCAGTGGACAGAGACATGGGGGTGGGTGCCTATCACTCCCAGCAGTGGACAGAGACATGTGAGGGGTGGGTGCATATCACTACCAGCAGTGGACAGAGATATTGGGGTGGATGCAGAGGACTCCCAGCAGTGGACACAGACATGTGAGGGGTGGGTGCAGAGGACTCCAAGCAGTGGACAGAGACATGTGAGGGGTGGGTGCAGAGGACTCCCAGCAGTGGACAGACATGTGAGGGGTGGGTGCAGAGGAATACCAGCAGTGGACAGAGACATGTGAGGGGTGGGTGCAGAGGAATACCAGCAGTGGACAGAGACATGTGAGGGGTGGGTGCAGAGGACTCCCAGCAGTGGACAGAGACATGTGAGGGGTGGGTGCATATCACTACCAGCAGTGGACAGAGACATGTGAGGGGTGGGTGCATATCACTACCAGCAGTGGACAGAGATATGGGGGTGGGTGCAGAGGACTTCCAGCAGTGGGCAGAGACATGTGAGGGGTGGGTGCAGAGGACTCCCAGCAGTGGATAGAGACATGTGAGGGGTGGGTGCAGAGGACTCCCAGCAGTGGACAGACATATGAGGGGTGGGTGCTTATCACTCCCAGCAGTGGACAGAGACATGTGAGGGGTGGGTGCAGAGGACTCCCAGCAGTGGACAGAGACATGGGGGTGGGTGCCTATCACTCCCAGCAGGGGGCCGAGACATGTGAGGGGTGGGTGCAGTGGACTCCCAGCAGTGGACAGAGACATGTGAGGGGTGGGTGCATATCACTACCAGCAGTGGACAGAGATATGGGGGTGGGTGCAGAGGACTCCCAGCAGTGGACACAGACATGTGAGGGGTGGGTGCAGAGGACTCCAAGCAGTGGACAGAGACATGTGAGGGGTGGGTGCTTATCACTCCCAGCAGTGGACAGAGACATGTGAGGGGTGGGTGCATATCACTACCAGCAGTGGACAGAGATATGGGGGTGGGTGCAGAGGACTCCCAGCAGTGGGCAGAGACATGTGAGGGGTGGGTGCAGAGTACTCCCAGCAGTGGACAGAGACATGTGAGGGGTGGGTGCAGAGGAATACCAGCAGTGGACAGAGACATGTGAGGGGTGGGTGCAGAGGACTCCCAGCAGTGGACAGAGACATGTGAGGGGTGGGTGCAGAGGACTCCCAGCAGTGGACAGAGACATGTGAGGGGTGGGTGCAGAGGACTCCCAGCAGTGGACAGACATATGAGGGGTGGGTGCTTATCACTCCCAGCAGTGGACAGAGACATGTGAGGGGTGGGTGCAGAAGACTCCCAGCAATGGACAGAGACATGTGAGGGGTGGGTGCAGAGGACTCCCAGCAGTGGACAGAGACATGTGAGGGGTGGGTGCAGAGGAATACCAGCAGTGGACAGAGACATGTGAGGGGTGGGTGCAGAGGAATACCAGCAGTGGACAGAGACATGTGAGGGGTGGGTGCAGAGGACTCCCAGCAGTGGACAGAGACATGTTAGGGGTGGGTGCATATCACTACCAGCAGTGGACAGAGATATGGGGGTGGGTGCAGAGGACTGCCAGCAGTGGGCAGAGACATGTGAGGGGTGGGTGCAGAGGACTCCCAGCAGTGGACAGAGAAATGTGAGGGGTGGGTGCAGAGGACTCCCAGCAGTGGACAGACATATGAGGGGTGGGTGCTTATCACTCCCAGCAGTGGACAGAGACATGTGAGGGGTGGGTGCAGAGGACTCCCAGCAGTGGGCAGAGAGGGGTGGGTGCAGAGGACTCCCAGCAGTGGACAGAGACATGTGAGGGGTGGGGGCAGAGGAATACCAGCAGTGGACAGAGACATGTGAGGGGTGGGTGCAGAGGACTCCCAGCAGTGGACAGAGACATGTGAGGGGTGGGTGCAGAGGACTCCCAGCAGTGGACAGAGACATGTGAGGGGTGGGTGCAGAGGAATACCAGCAGTGGACAGAGACATGTGAGGGGTGGGTGCAGAGGACTCCCAGCAGTGGACAGAGACATGTGAGGGGTGGGTGCAGAGGACTCCCAGCAGTGGACAGACATATGAGGGGTGGGTGCTTATCACTCCCAGCACTGGACAGAGACATGTGAGGGGTGGGTGCAGAGGACTCCCAGCAGTAGACAGAGACATGTGAGGGGTGGGTGCAGAGGGCTCCCAGCAGTGGACAGAGACATTTGAGGGGTGGGTGCAGAGGACTCCAAGCAGTGGACAGAGACATGTGAGGGGTGGGAGCAGAGGAATACCAGCAGTGGACAGAGACATGTGAGGGGTGGGTGCAGAGGACTCCCAGCAGTGGACAGAGACATATGAGGGGTGGGTGCTTATCACTCCCAGCAGTGGACAGAGACACGTGAGGGGTGGGTGCATATCACTACCAGCAGTGGACAGAGATATGGGGGTGGGTGCAGAGGACTCCCAGCAGTGGACAGAGACATGTGAGGGGTGGGTGCAGAGGACTCCCAGCAGTGGACAGACATATGAGGGGTGGGTGCTTATCACTCCCAGCACTGGACAGAGACATGTGAGGGATGGGTGCAGAGGACTCCCAGCAGTGGACAGAGACATGTGAGGGGTGGGTGCAGAGGACTCCCAGCAGTGGACAGAGACATGTGAGGGGTGGGTGCAGAGGACTCCCAGCAGTGGACAGAGACATGTGAGGGGTGGGTGCAGAGGACTCCCAGCAGTGGACAGACATATGAGGAGTGGGTGCTTATCACTCCCAGAACTGGACAGAGACATGTGAGGGGTGGGTGCAGAGGACTCCCAGCACTGGACAGAGACATGTGAGGGGTGGGTGCAGAGGACTCCCAGCAGTGGACAGAGACATGTGAGGGGTGGGTGCAGAGGGCTCCCAGCAGTGGACAGAGACATGTGAGGGGTGGGTGCAGAGGACTCCAAGGACATGTGAGGGGTGGGTGCTTATCACTCCCAGCAGTGGACAGAGACATGTGAGGGGTGTGTGCATATCACTACCAGCAGTGGACAAAGATATGGGGGTGGGTTCAGAGGACTCCCAGCAGTGGGCAGAGACATGTGAGGGGTGGGTGCAGAGGACTCCCAGCAGTGGAGAGACATATGAGGGGTGGGTGCTTATCACTCCCAGCAGTGGACAGAGATATGTGAGGGGTGGGTGCAGAGGACTCCCAGCAGTGGACAGAGACATGTGAGGGGTGGGTGCAGAGGACTCCCAGCAGTTGACAGAGACATGTGAGGGGTGGGTGCAGAGGACTCCTTGCAGTGGACAAAGACATGTGAGGGGTGGGCACAGAGGAATACCTGCAGTGGACCGAGACATGTGAGGGGTGGGTGCAGAGGAATACCAGCAGTAGACAGACATATGAGGGGTGGGTGCTTATCACTCCCAGCAGTGGACAGAGACATGTGAGGGGTGGGTGCAGAGGACTCTCTGCAGTGGACAGAGACATGTGAGGGGTGGGTGCAGAGGACTCCCAGCAGTGGACAGAGAGGGGTGGGTGCAGAGGACTCCCAGCAGTGGACAGAGACATGTGAGGGTGGGTGCAGAGGAATACCAACAGTGGACAGAGACATGTGAGGGGTGGGTGCAGAGGACTCCCAGCAGTGGACAGCGACACGTGAGGGGTGGGTGCAGAGGACTCCCAGCAGTGGACAGAGACATGTGAGGGGTGGGTGCAGAGGAATACCAGCAGTGGACAGAGACATGTGAGGGGTGGTGCAGAGGACTCCCAGCAGTGGACAGAGACATGTGAGGGGTGGGTGCAGAGGACTCCCAGCGCTGGACAGAGACATGTGAGGGGTGGGTGCAGAGGACTCCCAGCAGTGGACAGAGACATGTGAGGGGTGGGTGCAGAGGGTTCCCAGCAGTGGACAGAGACATGTGAGGGGTGGGTGCAGAGGACTCCAAGCAGTGGACAGAGACATGTGAGGGGTGGGTGCAGAGGAATACCAGCAGTGGACAGAGACATGTGAGGGGTGGGTGCAGAGGACTCCCAGCAGTGGACAGAGACATGCGAGGGGTGGGTGCTTAACACTCCCAGCAGTGGACAGAGACATGTGAGGGGTGGGTGCATATCACTACCAGCAGTGGACAGAGACATGTGAGGGGTGGGTGCAGAGGACTCCCAGCAGTGGACAGACATATGAGGGGTGGGTGCTTATCACTCCCAGCACTGGACAGAGACATGTGAGGGGTGGGTGCAGAGGACTCCCAGCAGTAGACAGAGACATGTGAGGGGTGGGTGCAGAGGGCTCCCAGCAGTGGACAGAGACATTTGAGGGGTGGGTGCAGAGGACTCCAAGCAGTGGACAGAGACATGTGAGGGGTGGGTGCAGAGGAATACCAGCAGTGGACAGAGACATGTGAGGGGTGGGTGCAGAGGACTCCCAGCAGTGGACAGAGACATATGAGGAGTGGGTGCTTATCACTCCCAGCAGTGGACAGAGACACGTGAGGGGTGGGTGCATATCACTACCAGCAGTGGACAGAGATATGGGGGTGGGTGCAGAGGACTCCCAGCAGTGGACAGAGACATGTGAGGGGTGGGTGCTTATCACTCCCAGCACTGGACAGAGACATGTGAGGGGTGGGTGCAGAGGACTCCCAGCAGTGGACAGAGACATGTGAGGGGTGGGTGCAGAGGACTCCCAGCAGTGGACAGAGACATGTGAGGGGTGGGTGCAGAGGACTCCCAGCAGTGGACAGAGACATGTGAGGGGTGGGTGCAGAGGACTCCCAGCAGTGGACAGAGACATGTGAGGGGTGGGTGCAGAGGACTCCCAGCAGTGGACAGACATATGAGGAGTGGGTGCTTATCACTCCCAGCACTGGACAGAGACATGTGAGGGGTGGGTGCAGAGGACTCCCAGCACTGGACAGAGACATGTGAGGGGTGGGTGCAGAGGACTCCCAGCAGTGGACAGAGACATGTGAGGGGTGGGTGCAGAGGGCTCCCAGCAGTGGACAGAGACATGTGAGGGGTGGGTGCAGAGGACTCCAAGGACATGTGAGGGGTGGGTGCTTATCACTCCCAGCAGTGGACAGAGATGTGAGGGGTGTGTGCATATAACTACCAGCAGTGGACAAAGATATGGGGGTGGGTGCAGAGGACTCCCAGCAGTGGGCAGAGACATGTGAGGGGTGGGTGCAGAGGACTCCCAGCAGTGGAGAGACATATGAGGGGTGGGTGCTTATCACTCCCAGCAGTGGACAGAGATATGTGAGGGGTGGGTGCAGAGGACTCCCAGCAGTGGACAGAGACATGTGAGGGGTGGGTGCAGAGGACTCCCAGCAGTTGACAGAGACATGTGAGGGGTGGGTGCAGAGGACTCCCAGCAGTGGACAAAGACATGCGAGGGGTGGGCGCAGAGGAATACCTGCAGTGGACAGAGACATGTGAGGGGTGGGTGCAGAGGAATACCAGCAGTGGACAGAGACATGTGAGGGGTGGGTGCAGAGGACTCCCAGCAGTAGACAGACATATGAGGGGTGGGTGCTTATCACTCCCAGCAGTGGACAGAGACATGTGAGGGGTGGGTGCAGAGGACTCCCTGCAGTGGACAGAGACATGTGAGGGGTGGGTGCAGAGGACTCCCAGCAGTGGACAGAGAGGGGTGGGTGCAGAGGACTCCCAGCAGTGGACAGAGACATGTGAGGGGTGGGTGCAGAGGAATACCAACAGTGGACAGAGACATGTGAGGGGTGGGTGCAGAGGACTCCCAGCAGTGGACAGTGACACGTGAGGGGTGGGTGCAGAGGACTCCCAGCAGTGGACAGAGACATGTGAGGGGTGGGTGCAGAGGAATACCAGCAGTGGACAGAGACATGTGAGGGGTGGTGCAGAGGACTCCCAGCAGTGGACAGAGACATGTGAGGGGTGGGTGCAGAGGACTCCCAGCGCTGGACAGAGACATGTGAGGGGTGGGTGCAGAGGACTCCCAGCAGTGGACAGAGACATGTGAGGGGTGGGTGCAGAGGGTTCCCAGCAGTGGACAGAGACATGTGAGGGGTGGGTGCAGAGGACTCCAAGCAGTGGACAGAGACATGTGAGGGGTGGGTGCAGAGGAATACCAGCAGTGGACAGAGACATGTGAGGGGTGGGTGCAGAGGACTCCCAGCAGTGGACAGAGACATGTGAGGGGTGGGTGCTTAACACTCCCAGCAGTGGACAGAGACATGTGAGGGGTGGGTGCATATCACTACCAGCAGTGGACAGAGATATGGGGGTGGGTGCAGAGGACTCCCAGCAGTGGGCAGAGACATGTGAGGGGTGGGTGCAGAGGACTCCCAGCAGTGGACAGAGACATGTGAGGGGTGGGTGCAGAGGACTCCCAGCAGTGGACAGACATATGAGGGGTGGGTGCTTATCACTCCCAGCAGTGGACAGAGATATGTGAGGGGTGGGTGCAG
Organism: Triturus cristatus; assembly: GCF_964204655.1. NCBI lineage: Eukaryota > Metazoa > Chordata > Amphibia > Caudata > Salamandridae > Triturus > Triturus cristatus. The sequence goes on along the minus strand of NC_140592.1, from coordinate 501,235,681 downwards.
AGGACTCACAGCAGTAGACAGAGACATGTGAGGGGTGGGTGCAGAGGAATACCAGCAGTGGACAGAGACATGTGAGGGGTGGGTGCAGAGGAATACCAGCAGTGGACAGAGACATGTGAGGGGTGGGTGCAGAGGAATACCAGCAGTGGACAGAGACATGGGGGTGGGTGCCTATCACTCCCAGCAGTGGACAGAGTCATGGGTGTGTGTGCATCATGATCAGATGAGCACAACTCCATGGGTGTATGTACGCATCCCTAATGTTCTACTATGTTGATAGTGCCATAACAACACATCACTGACAGCAGTGTCACACTCCCATGAGGATGGATGTCCTTCCCCCACTGCATGACACAACACATGTGGGTGTGAGGACAAATGACACATGCATACCCACCCCTGGCGGATGCAGCACAATACACACACAGAGATCATGCCACAAGACTGTATACTCATGTCAATGGCCACTACACTAAGAGAGCCAAAGGGAACACACACTGTCACGCACATCCCAGGACTGATAGGAATGTACAGGTGCCGGGACAGCCACCAAGATGTTGCCTCTCATGGAAGGAATAGGGTGGACTTCCCACAGATACAATGCCCACAATTGTCAGTCAGGTGCTCAAATACCCTGCAGAACAAGTACCAAATGTGTGCTAGGCTGGGATAACACACATGCATAGTGTGGAAAATGCTGATTGTCGCCATTAAGGCATGACAACATACTCAATACACAAGTACCGTGACTAGCAAGGATGGCACAGACGATGCAGCCGGAGACATTGCTGAGCAGGCATGGCCATAGTTGAAGGGATCCGTCACCAACAAAGGAAATGTAGACACAGGTCAGCACAACAAAAGTGCAACTCCCTGCAGGGAAGATGTCAGGTGCCACAGAGGAAGGAACACTCCTTGGGACAATGTCTCCAAACACAAATAGCACACACGACCAAAGATACTTTGCAGAGACATTGTGATGGCACGCAGATACCATGGTCCACCCCATTAGCATCAGACGACAACTTTTTCCTGACACATAACACATTACCACCACCCCAACTCCGGGACCATCAGCACCCACATCAATACCTGAAATGCAAATGTGTTCAAACTGAAAAGAAAATGCTTTATTCAGCAATAAATGAAAAAGTAGTTAACAACACTATTAACAAAGGCACATGGCCAGTCCAGATCTGAAGTCCTTGGGGGGGACACATGGCCACACGTCTCCCCTAGCTTGCCTGCACATTGGAACCCTCAGGTTTCCTCGACTGGGGGGGGGCATCATGTGGGGAAGGACCAGGCACCGCAGGGACAGGAGGTGGAAGGGTGGTGTGGTGGGTGCAGGGACGGACGCCTCCACCACAGGGGGTGGGGCAGCGCCAAAGGTAGAGGTCAGCTCGGCGCTGCACACTGCTGCCAGGTCGTCAAGCGTCTCCCCTTCACCCAAAGACAACACAGACTCAAAGGAGGGGGTGCAGCGCTACTGGGGGAGGGGGGGGGGACGGGGGGGCTCAACTCCCCTACCCGTGGAGTGCCGTTCCCGTTTGCGGGCTGGAGATGACAGAGGGGCTGAGGCCCAGCACAGCCAAGTAGGCCTCTTTCTCTGGATGTGTGGTAGGGGAGCCAAGGGAAGTGCCTTTGGAGGGACTGGTTAGTGCGCCATGCGGCCTCAGACTGTGGCTGCGTGTATGCCTGTGTGCCCCAGACCCAGTGGGTGTGCCCTCATCCACCTGAGTGTCCGTGCCAGGAGGAGTGCGCTTGCCCTTATGTGGTGGTGTGCTGCCTGTGTCTGGTGGGGTGCGTGCTTGTGAATGTATGTGTGTGCTTGGGACAGGTATGGGAGTGGGAAGTGTGCATGGTGCAGGGGTGGGGGGGACGAAGCGCTGCAGGAGACTCACTGCTGCCGTCAGTGAGGAGTCCATGGACCTCAGCAACATCCGTTGGTCAGACATCGCTGATGACATGCCCTCCATGTACGACACCATCTGTGTCATCATTCGGGTGTGGCCATGGAGGACATTCAGCAGCGATGTCTGTCCAACCTGCAACTGACGCAGAATGTCCACAGACTCTGCATTGAGGGCAGCAGGGGGGACAGGGGCAAGGAGACATGGTGTTGCCTAGCACGGACAGAAGGGACTGGAGCAACTAGGAGGGCGGTGATGGGAATGGAGGGGGCGGTGACAGATGTAGTGCTGCTGCCAGGTGTCGTAGCAGCCTCCGCCCCCTGGAGGAGTTCAGCATCGGACCCGTCTGCGTCGTAGTCAGTGTTGTCACTAGACAGGTCCTCCGCCTGACTCCCCTCGCCCTCCGTGCCACTTGCTCCTGAAGACTCCGCAGCAGTGGTGGCAGCGATGCTGGACCCCTCCTCCACGTCCGTGCCGGTGTCTCCCTCGGTGTCCTCCGATGATGCTGTGGGCAAGGTGAAGAGACAGAAAAAAATCAGTCACCTGTATACAACAGACACATGAGTCCCAATAAAAATGTCACAGTGCATATCAGGAAATGCATCATGAGTAACATCTAGAATAGTCCGCACATATGTAACCCTGCACTCCCCAGTTGGTTGACCCACCATGACACTTGGAAACAATGGAGATCATGACACAACAGCAAAGAACTTGATATCGAATTATAATGAGAAGCTAGTGTCTGGGGACAGTTGAGCACAGCAAGAATATGAATCCATGCCACTTCTTGTTCACTGTGAACGAAACAGTATTGGTGCACCCCAGGCCAAATAACACACCTCAATACTGAAGGTGTCCCCACACTCTGAGACCTGTGAGTACTTAGGAAACCATAGCCAAAAACATTGCAATCCCTTGGGACTCACAACACTTTACACAATGTACATGTTTAGAATGTGTGAATGTGCCACTTTGTGAACAGAAGACACATCTGCCTGTATGACAGAAGTCACACAATGATGTGCACACAAAAGTACATTTACACAGTCATTGTATGAGCTGGCAGCCGAATTCTAAAAAGCCACTGTAAATAAGAAATGGGGTATCAGTAAGTACATATACATGGCACCATGGTGGTCTGGATGACTTGACACTCGTAAGTTCGTATCAGCAACAACCAAGGACTTACACACATGCAAACACACTGTGTGAACATGGATATGTATATTCAGAAAACAAGTGGTAATCAAACTGTGCCTTCCAGTGAAATGTGCCTGCGTGTCCACGGAAAGTGTAAAAGTACTTACCTTTGCACTTCCCTGGGAGACATCTGTCATGCAGGCACATTATTGTCCTTCACAACCAACTAGCAAAAAGAAGCATAGGAAAAATGGAGACATGTTGACAAGTGTAGTGAGTGCCAAGGTACAATACTTATTGACTGAAAACTTGAATCATGCCACCTGTCACATGGCCATCTGTACCATGATGACACAGTTGCCAACACATCTGACCCACTGCCTGTCATGTGGAGTGGCACACATGTCCAAACACAGGACAATGCATTAGCTAATGGGCCTGCAATGTGTCGGGATAAGGAGCACCTGCACTGAGGAGACACCCTCATGGCAAGAAAGAATGTCCACACACATGTCAGCACACACAGACCAAACTACGTAGCATCTCGCCCACACACTGGTGGCAAAAATGGATGAGCATGAGCCATGTATTTCCATTTTTGACACATGCTGCAAAGCACAAACATTAAACCCAGCAAAACATGACTGGGTCACTGCATGTTGAGTGTCTGCCCAGACAATTATCACACACAGGTCAGACCCGGCAAAGAGACATAAGGTTTGGACATGTAGTCCTTGCCCGCACAAACCCCCCATACCTGTGACAATGTGATTGAGACAGATCAAGAAGTGACACCTCTTAATCTGGGTTTACTCCAATGTGCATCAAGAATTCCTAAATGTACTCCACATCACCTCGTGAGGCTGCCAACACATATTTGTGACCAACAACCATCAACAGATAGTTGTACATAGACACACAGGCACTGCCCAGTGTGAGGATGCACAAGCAAAATGAGGTCAGCCTGTACAATGGGCACATGTAGCACACTTCAGATAAATACAAATGAGGGCAGGGAACTATGCCACAGAGGGCAAACTATGCCGAACACACAGAATGGGCACAGTGTTGGATGATACACATGATTCCGAGGCAAGGGTGTCTTAGGGGACTGTAGTGGGAACACTGCTCCATTGTCCTGGAATTATCTGACTGTAACCTGAGCTACCGTCCCTGCACTATGCATATCTCCCACTCATGCACATCATGTCTGAGGCCACAACATTGTTAATGCATGCTGCAAGTCTGTTCATTTGAAAACTCACACTCCTATGTTGAGACTCAGCATCAGTGCCAACTAACATGGACACCCAAATGACTGTACAGGACAGGGCACAGGCAAGGTAACAACACATGTCTCAGACCCCCCCCACATGATGCAGAAAGCAATGTGCACTTGGATTAACTGGCAGCCTAGATGACCATGGGCAATAGTGATTACACACAGACCAGGGAACACATGTCATTTAGGGGAAGGGAGGAGGAACAGCACCGTTTGACTTTGGGGAACATGATATGCACTGCACAAATTAACCCTCGCTGTGTATCCAGGCAACTGAGCACTTCCAAAAGCTGGTGACACACAACAAACACACATGTACCTACCCCCTTCCTGCTGCTGCAACTCCTGTAACCGCCTATCCAAATCAGGGAAGACCACCGCCAGGACACGCTTCATCTGTTGGGTCAGTCGTTGGCCCCCGCCGTGCTTGTGTGGAGAAGTGAGTCTTTGAGCTGCCACCGGGCGATCCTCCGGGTCCGGCACCGGATGTCCTGCCAGCGTTTCCTCACCTGGGCGAGGCGCCGACTGCGACCCTCCACAGATCTCAAGGCCCTGACGGCCTGCTTCCATATCTCCCCCTTGGCGTAGGTGGTTACCTGTGAGGATGACAAAGTGAGACAACATCACTACACCTGCTCCATGTCACAGAGACACACATTTGAACATCTTTGATATTTAGAACAGGGCATATTATGCTGGCAACCAATTGCACCTTTCTCATAGGGACATTAGCCTAAGTGGAAGCCCCAATGCACTACATGGCATTGAAAGTACACAGGTGGCATGAGGGATGCAACACACTCCATGATCATGGCACACGCTGTGCATCACATGCAACACCAGGCTGATGGACAGCACCTCCAAGCAGTCACATGCCCCAGGCCACTGATGCAACCTCAGCAGAGTACACAGACACACACAGGCACAGATCAATCACCTGCCATTGGCAACAGCGGATACAAACCTCACTCTGCACATGTGCCACTTGCCTGTGGGGTGTCACAGATGTGGTGCTAGCTCAGCAAGTCTGTGAAGCGCACCGTACACACGCTCTGAGGGCGTGTGAACAGTCCGTATCATCACATTGTTGTTCCTGCCGGACTACGGGTGTGTGTACGGACCGTACACACTTACGTGTATGACCAGTGTGTACACATACGTGGACTACCAGTGTGTACACGTACGTGTGCGACCAGTGTGTACACGTACGTGTACGACCAGTGTGTACACGTATGTGGACTACCAGTGTGTACACGTACGTGGACTGCCAGTGTGTACACGTACGTGTACGACCAGTGTGTACACCAACGTGTACACACTGATCGTACACGTACATGTACACACAGGTCGTACACGTACGTGTACACACTGGTCGTACACGTACGTGGACTACCAGTGTGTACACGTACATGGACTACCAGTGTGTACACGTACGTGTATGACCAGTGTGTACACCAACGTGTACACACTGATCGTACACGTACATGGACTACCAGTGTGTACACGTACGTGTTCGACCAGTGTGTACACCAACGTGTACACACTGGTCGTACACATACGTGTACACACTGGTCGTACACGTATGTGTACACACTGGTAGTCCACGTACGTGTACACACTGGTCGTACACGTATGTGTGTACAGTCCGTACACACACCCGTACTCCGGCGGGAACAACAATGTGATGATACGGACCGTTCACACGCCCTCAGAGCGTGTGTACGGTGCGCTGCACAGCTTACACAGGTGATAGTAGGCGCATACGAATGGAATGGAGGTGTCAGACTCGTGCATGGCTGTACATCAAGTCATAGTCATTGCAGTCCTACATGTGCAGGGCATAGGTGTGTCAGGCAGTGATGTGGCACATATCTCCTCATGTTTTAGCACAATAGATGTGTGATGACCTGTGTACACATGTCATGTGTGATGGGGCAGTATGTGGCACACTTCCCCTTCCCACAATGCACATGTGTGCATGTAGTACAAACGTGTCAAGCACTGCATCACTGGTATGGCAGAGTCACCAACACCCGCAAATATCCCCTGATGACAGGGACACTAACACCTGACATCTAAGTAACAGCGTGCCCCGATGTGAACATGTCCTGTGTGTGTCATGTGTTCCCATGAGCCTACTGGTGTTGTTCCGTCAACTGCATCTGCTGTTGCTGCATCCAACATGTGTCTGTGTGTAGATGGGCATGGCACACATATACGCACACCATGCCACATGTGGATTCACACGTTACGTGTGTCTGGATGCCTCAAAGATGATTTTATGACACGAGGACATACCTGCGGCGTATACATGTCTGTGTTTTCGTTTTTCACGTGTAACCCTTCATCGCTATGTGTATGATCTGTACATTTCCAATGACATGTGACCTGTGTGTCTAGATTGACGCCAGCAGTCTGTATGAGATGACATCCTTCAAATGCAGATATGTGGATGTATGTCACTCCTGTGATGTTTCTGGCTGTTCACTTACACTGGCCCACAGCTAGTTTTGGGCCATGTCATGTAGAACGTGACTATCAACGGGTGTAGCTGGCTTGTCGTAGGAGTATCACCTGGCTGCCATACGTGTCCTGGATGTATAACACAGACCTGACTCTGTATTTAGCAGATGTGTAGTAGCAGTTGAGCATGTGCTCAGTTCATTGACATTGATGTTGTTAGATACTCACTCTTCGTTCTTCCTTCCAATTATCTGCAGGGCACCGCCTCTCCCCCGACCAATGCCAGACTTGGCTGCCATGAGGGAACGTGACTGCATAAGACGTTATCGCTTCTCGCAACAGTTGATTGAGGACTTGACCGCAAAGCTTGAACAACACCTCCAACCGCGACACAGGTATCCTACTGCGCTGACCCCCAAGATGAAGGTGATGGCATCCCTACATTTTTTTGCCACTGGTACGTTCAATTCACCATAGCTGATGTGGGTGGCATGTCACAGACCATGTTCAGCCGTGTCCTGCATGATTTCTTAGAAGCCATGTTGGAGCACCTGGATGAATTCATCCATTTTCCAACTCGTGAGCAGTTGACAGGTGTCAAGGGTGAGTTCTATGCCCTGGGAGGGATGCCCCATGTCATAGAGTCGATTGATGGGACACATGTGGCTTTGGTACCACCACAGGCACAGGAGGTGGCCTATCGCAACCGTAAACATTACCACTCTATAAATGCCCTTGTGGTGTGTCTTGCTAACATGCTGATTTCCCATGTCTGTGCACGTTTTCCAGGGTCAGCACACGATGCCTATATCATGAGGCGTAGCAGGGTGCCAGAAATGATGCTGGGGCTGCACAATGAACGAGCATGCCTTGTTGGTGGGTATACTCTGTTTGTCCTCTGTTTTGCGCTATTTTATTATCTTACGGCATCTCCTGACCCACTTCTTTACATGATGTTTCCATGTAGGGGACTCTGACTATCCCAACATGCCATGGCTGATGACACCCCTCCGCAACCCCAGAACAGCTGCAGATCACCGTTACAACAACGCACATGGGCAGACCAGGCGAGTGATTGAGAGGACGTTTGGCCTCCTGAAGAGCAGATTCCGGTACCTTCACAAGACAGGCGGGCCCTCCCATATGCACAGGTGAAGGCCTGCAAGATCTTCCTCGTGTGCTGCATGCTGCACAACATGGCAGTGGAGAAGGCTGTGCCACTCATCCTGGATCCGGATGAGCAGGAACATCCACCCGTGGAGGATGAAGGGCTTGGTCACGAGGCAAGTGACGATGAGGAGGAGGAGGAGGACGACATCCGGAGTCAGCTCATACGCAACTTCTTCTCATAATGGTGAGTCCATGGGTCTGAGTGTGCACGGCTGGAGCCTTGTGTGGCATGTGTTGCAATGTGTGTGTCCAACTGACTGTATGCTAAGTGACTTAGATGTGTGTTCAGATGTGTCAATCGAGTGATGATGTCCTTCCACACATTTTAGCTTATACACTCAATTGTAATATAGCATGGTGACAGACTTATTCCTGTAGAGTAAATTACCATGCATGCGGATGACAATCTCTTCCCTGACTTCTTGTGTGTCTGTCATCCCCAGGTTGTTTTGCATGCTGTCTGCTCGTGTCATCGTTGGGCTCCCGCTATTCCTCATGAGTATTGCAACGTGTGCTGAATCAGCGTCCCATGCACGGACATGGGGAAAAGTCTATTTGGTTAAGGAATGCTGCACGGCATTTTGGTGTTGGTAGGTGTTTGTAATGTGTGGGCACTGCTCCTCTGCATGTTGTGTTACTATACATACATGTCGACTCACCATGGGGCACATGACATGTTGCATGACTCCCATGTATTGATAGTCACCCTTCGTAGCAGTCATCTGTGATGGGACAGTGGATTCTGATGAAGGCATCAATGTGTGTACAACTTCCCTCTGAAACATACGGGATGCTACGGGTGGACATAGTGTGGGACATCCCCATTAGAGGATAAATGGGGAATTGAAGCCCCTCCGTGTGCAGCAGGAGGATGTTTGGCTCACACACTTCACTTGTGTGCCAGTTCAATGGATTTACAGCATCTGTGTCGTGAAGGGGGTGTCCAGTGCAGGTCCCACATGTTCTGCCAAATGACCTGTGAGTCTGTTCCTATTGATGCATTTCCCTAGGTGTGGACCTGTGTAATAAAGGTGTACCTCACCCTCCAAGGTGCCTCATCTCTTTCAATGTTGGTCTCTTGCCACTTTGCATGCGGCATCTCTGGCATAGTTGTCAAAGATTGGGCATATGAGTCTATGTGTAGTTTAGCAACATGCATGCAGTTCTTCAGGGGTTAGAATATCCATTGTGCATGATGTCCATGGTTGTGTATGTATTTGGGCATGTTGGTTGCCACAACAGACCGTCAACACCTGCTGAGGGTGTGTATCCTGTGAGCAGCTCGTCCTTCAGTTTAATGATCCGGTGTCAGTCATCTTTGGTGATTGTGCATCCATTGTCTCTGGGTGTGCCATGGGAAACCGGACACTCCTCCTTTACATACGCCTGTTGCAGTAGTCCTTTCTGACATCCTTGTCTTTGTGTGCAACTAGTGGCATAGTTTCCATGTCATGCCGCCTGCTGCTGCAGCCCCTGCAGCAAGGGCACAGAGAGTTTACAGATTCGTCAACACACACACCTCAAAGATGCTCCTCCCTTCCTCCCTCCACCCATTCATTTGTCTGGCATCAGCTTGTCTGTGCCACTGTTGCACCCACGCGGTGCCAAAGGCTGGACCGTCAGCACATGCAACGTACACATTGCACAAACCTCATGTCCTTACATGACCCACATCACACTACAGTCTGATGTTGCAGCCACCCTCCAAGCATTGTCCATCCAAGGAGCTACCGCCTGCTCTCAGCCATACCCTAGACGCACACACGACACCTTTGCATGATGATTGTGCAACTCCAACTGCCTACACAGCGCTGCCCCACCTTCCAGGCCCTGTCACAGCAACCAGGTAATGTCCCTCCTACTCCCCACTGGCTCCGTACACCAGCAAGGCCATGGGAGTGGGACTCATGCCTTCAGCATGTAGTATAGTGGCATGATCTGGCACATGGCCCAGGTATCATCTCTCAGCGTGTCAATCCTCAATGTGTCCAGGTCCCCCTCACCGGCATCACATGCACACAGCACCTCTTCATCAGCTCGTATGCCATTGACAGCCAGGTGCTCCTCACCCTCACCAAAGACGCAGCCATTGGCAGTTCCAACAACATTAAAGAAGGCATGAGATCCATTGATGGATGGCTGAACATCAGCCACCTGAGGCTGAACTTGTACAGGACTGAGGTAATCATCTGAGGATTGTCCCCTTACAGGTGGGTCAACTGCTTGCGTCCCACCCGCAAGAGCCCTGCACATGTACCCAGTGTCCACGCACACAAGATGGTGTGCATCATGGAATTGTCACTCACATTTACCATGCTAATCTCCAGCATCTGTACCTCAGGGTGCAACACCCTCTGCATGATGCACATGATCCACAGATAGATCCACTCCAGCGTAAGACAGACCATGCCCCAGGAGCACAACACCAGCCATGTCAACTACTGCCCCGCCCTCTACGGAGCAAGTACATCCTAACATCCGGGAAACCAGTCCACATCCAGGCTACATGTGCACACCTCAGCTTCAACATCATGCGCCCCAGCCACATCACCGTCCACCAGAGATAGCTGCAATGTATCACTGTGTGCTGCAGGATGACCTTCAGACTCCTCACCCACACTCAGGAGGCAGGACACAACCAGACCCCACACCAACCTAGGCCGTCTGTCATCCGAGACCCCGTTGTGCCAACTCCGTGCATCCAACCTTGCCCTGGCCACCATTCTTCACATCCACCGTACTCCAGCATGCTGGACATAGTTCTCCCACCTGGCAAGACATACCTGCTACTCCCTCCCCGGCAACATCCACATGAGCCATGACCTCTACGCCTTCAGGGTACTCTTCCAAATTGGTCTGTCCGCACAGTAATGCATGCCCCCCCCTCAGCATCTTGAGGCCATCACGGGTGAGTATTGTGCTCCATGTCTGTATAGTATGATACATTGTGACCCATGTGTGTCCTGTCCCAGACTCCAGGGTATGGATGACTGGAGTTAGTTCAACACTCATGCATAGTTTGACATTTCCCCACATGTAGGTTGTGTACTCATGCAAAATGAATGCAACATGTAATTGTAGAAAAAGAGATTTATTCTCGGTGGGGGGCCTGTTTAGTGTGGACAAATAGGTGCTATACAGTGTGCATGGAATCCAAAGTTCACAGGGGGAGATGGCATCCTTGCAAGTTGGATTCATCAGAGTCCAGACCACAGTGTTGGTCATCATTGGTCAGACTGTGACCAGCAAGTCCATGTGGCAGAGAATGTCATTGGATGAGGTGCTGCTGTTGCGCCAGAGGGCCAGGTGCCAGGCCAGGTGACCTGGGAGATGTGGATGGTCTTTTCCGTGGACGACCCACCTTCCTCGGGGGACCCTCAGATGCAGGCCTTGACGATGCTTGGAACGCTCCGTCGGATGAATCCTCCTCCTCCTCCCTCCCTGTGGCTGGTGCTGGTCTTCGCCTGGTGGCACAGGGAGGGTTGCCCATGTTGTCGGCGATCCAACGGAGTGAACGGCTTATGTCCGTTTGCACCGCCAGGAGCTCAGCCAGTCTTGCCTCCATCCGTCCTTGGTGTTGTTGTTGACTTGCGTGTTGCTCGGCCTGCTGGTTCTTAATCTCGTTGAGGGTCCCCACTACCTGGCTGATGCTCCTGGTGTCACGCTGGTATGTCTCTAAGATGTGGCGTATGTGTGACATACCAGTTCCCTCAGCTGGCTGGTCAGGTTCGCGCCTCCGCCTGCCTCCACTCCCACCACCCCTGCCCACACGAGCCTGGCCTGCCGTTGTGGGCACATCGGGTCTACCGGACCACTGACGGATGGCATTTGCAGGGTTGTCTGCCTCCTCCTGGGTGGCAGGAGAACCTTGTCCCTCCAGGTCAGACTGGCTCAGTTGTTCTGTGCGGGCAGGGCTCCTGGGTGTCTCCTGGGATGTAGCAAGAATGGGGGTGGTGGTTGGCACAGATGTACCTGACGCAGGTGCTGCAGGGGCTGGGGCACCAGAGGGTCCAGGTTGGTTGGGGTCATCCACAGAGTGCTGAGAGTCGTCGCTGCCGGTGGGATCATCTTCCTGCCGAGCCTGGGCCTGTGATTGTTCCCCCCCAGTGTTGGGGGGAGATCCATGACGTTGCCCTGTGTGTGAGAGGGAGACAATGTTAATGCGTTTCATACATGTTCAGGTTGCCACAGTTCCTCCAGGTAGTTGTATGTGCCTAGCATTCACATCAATGTTCACTTGTGGATGGGTATGTTGCAGGGGACTGATTGAAAGGTTATCCAGGGTCTTTGACATGTCGCATTTGGCCTTGGATGCTTTTTTGGCTGAGGCTTGATCTTGTTGTGTCACATGTCCATTGTGAGAGTGTGTGACACCCTTGGCTGCCCCGGGGGTGTGTGCTTGTGTGAGGGGTGAGTGATCATCCCTCAGCCCGACGCTGTTCAACATCCACATGGCCCCCCTCACACAAGTGGGCCGCCACCACAACCTCTAAGACATCTCCTACGCCGACGACACCCAGCGCATCCTCTCCCTCACCAAGGATCCTCACACCGCCAAGACACACATCAACGAGGGTCTGAGGGCCATAGACGACTGGATGCAGAGTGGCCATCTGACACTGAACTCGGACAAGACGGAGGTCCTCATCCTGGGAACCACACACTCAGCCTGGGACGACTCCTGGTGGCCAATCGCTCTGGGGATATCACCGACACCCACCAAACACACACGCAACCTAGGATTGATCCTCGCATCCTCCCTCTCCATGTCAAGCAGGTCAACGGCGTCTCCTCCTCCTGCTACGACACCCTACGCACGCTCCGCCGGATCTACTAGTGGATCCCGACTTAAACAAGTAGAACAGTGACACAGGCCCTCGTCAGCAGCTGACTGGACTATGCCACTGCACTCTACGCAGGACTCCCATCCACACACAAACGGCAGATACTACGCTTCTGCAACGCCTCGGCACAAGTGATCGTCAACGCCCCCCGCCACAGCCACATCACCCCCCTCCTGAGAGACCTGCACTGGGTCCACATCGACAAGAGGATCACCTGTAGGTTCCTCAGCCACGCACACAAGGCACTCCACACCCATGGACATGCCTACCTGCACATCAGACTCAGCTTCTACACTCCCACCCGCAAGCTCCGCTCCAGCATCCTCGCCCTCGCAGCGGTCCCCCGCATCCAACGTACGCCCGCCTGCAGCAGATCCTTCTCCTAATTCGCCGCAAGGAGCTTGAACACCCTCCCAACCCACCTATGACTGACCCAAGACCTACTTGCCTTCTGATGTCTCCTCAAGACCTGTCTCTTCGAGCAGTATTGTAACCCCCCCCTCAGCGCCTTGAGACCCTCACAGGTAAGTAGCGCGCCTTACAAGTACCCAGATCGATTGTTGATTGATTGACGGTGCCTGCTGGTGGGTGTAGTGTGATTTTGCTGTTGGTCTCCCAGGTGATGTATCTGTCCCCCCATGGCGCATGCTGCCATGTCACTGAGTGTGAGTTCCTGTCCTAGTTATCTGAGCTGGTTGTGTTTGTGTTAGATTTTGAAGTTGTCACAGGAGGGCCTTGTGCTGCCTACAGCAGGGCCAAGTGCCAGCTACCTTGTCAGTACTTTGGCAGGCCTTGTGCATTGCGCATGGTGCATGGGTATGTACCTGGGCCATATGGGCTGAGGGCATTGGTGTCTGTTTCTGAGTTGTACTATATGTTTAGTGATCCCCACCCTCCCAGCATCCCGGACATCCTGTCTTGGGTTTGTGGTTTGTGTAGGCTGGGACATGGCATGGCCTTGCTTTGTAAATGGGGCATACTCATGTTAGTGGCCTGGGCGTTGTTTAGAGTGTGGTTGTGTCAGGTGAGGGCTTGGGGGTAGGTGAGTGCATTTGTTGTAGTTGGGGTGTGGATGCCATTCCCCCCATGTTACGTGAGTTGTTTGTGTACTCACCAGGCTCTCTGACTCCTTCGACTCTGTGTACTCCCACCGGCGGAAGCAGGGCCATCACCTTCTCCTCCCAGGGATGGTAATGTACCGGTCTGCGGGGCAGCCCACCTCCTGTGATGTTACTCTGGGCGTATTCCTCGTTCATTTTGCGCTTGACTGTCCTGCGCAGATCGTACCACCTGGCTTGACATTAATTCCTGGTCCTTCTGATGGGCGCAACAGCATTCACCCGATCGACGATCCTCTGCCACAGGCTAGTTTTTTGGGATATGCTGGTCTGTCTGACCAATGTTCCAAACAGCTGTGGCTCGACTCTGATGATTTCGTTGACAAGGATGTCCAGCTCCTCCGTTGTGAACTTTGGATTCTTGTCTGTGGGCATGGTGTGGGGTGTGGGTGTGGATGGTTGTGGGTGTGTGGGTGTGAATGTGTAGGTGTGTGTGTATGTGTAGAGGGGGTCTGTGTGAAGGAGGTTGTGTGAAGGTGTGTGAGTTAAGGTGTATGGGTGCAGTTGTTTGTATGTGATGTCTGTTGCAAAGGCTCATGGTTTGTGTTTGTGGGCCCTTTTTATTGGTCCATTTGTGGGTGTGGCTGTGTTTGAAATTTTGGTGGGTGTGTTATAAGAGGTGGTTGTGATTTTGGGCCTCTGTTTGGATGTGCCCGGTCAGTCTTTTAGTTGTTTTTTGTCCTGTAGACGTGTTTTGTGGTGTTGTGCGAGTCGAATTGACGGTCCTTGTGCTGTTTTACAGTGTCCTGGTTCAGTACGAGTGTTTTTCGCGTGGGTAAGGTGCGTCCATGGCTATGTTGTTGTTCAGTGTTCACATGTGCAATGGTGTTGTACGACTCGTACATACGCGATGCTGGGGTACGGTGTTGGGGTACGGTGCGTCCAAGTACGGGGGTGGGGTGGGGTGTATGGGGCATACATGCGCGGGTGCTGTGGTGGGGGGTATGGCACTTACATACGCGTGTGCTGGGGTACGGTGCGTACATGGGGGGATGCTGGGTTACGGTGTTGGGGTACGGTGTGTCCGAGTACGGGGCTGGGGGGTACGGCGGTTACATACGCGTGTACTGGGGTACGGTGCGTACATGGGGGGATGCTGGGGTACGGTGTTGGGGTACGGTGTGTCCGAGTATGGGGCTGGTGTGGGGGGCACGGCGCTTACATACACGTGTGCTGGGGTGGGGGGTACGGCGAGACCATACGCAGGTGCTGGGGTATGGCGCGGACATGCGTGGGTGCTGGTGTGGGGGGTACGGAGCGTAAATGCACGGGTGCTGGGGTGGGGGGGTACGGCGCATACATAAGGGGTGCTGGGGTGGGGGTATGGCGCGAACCTGCGCGGGTGCTGGGGTGGGGGGGTACGACCCGTACATACACGGGTGCTGGGGTCCGGCGCGTACATACGCGGGTGCTGGGGTACGGTGCGTACATGCGCAGGTGGGGTGGGGCGACTGTACGACTCGTACCCATGCCCATGTGTACCGGGGTAGTGGTCATACAAAGTTCGCTCCGTACGGGACGTTTTCCATACGCTTGGGGATTCGGAACGCCGGTACGGATCAGACTTGTGCGCTCGGACTTCAATTTTATGACTCGTACGTACATCAGTCCGGGGACTTCTCGTAGACTTTTCCCAAGGCAATTTGTATGTAATTTGACAGTACGAATCGTACTTGGCCGTTTGTACGGGACTTGTACGACTCATACGTAAAAAAATACGGATACGAGTCGTATGGGAAATATTTTTACCGGATCGGAATCGACACCTTTTTTTTTTTTTTTTTTTTAAGTTTTAAAAACCTTTATTTGAGAGAGTACATCTACAATACAGCCTCATGCCTACAACCTCTCGGGCCGGCCACTGTCCATCACAATCCTTGCTATAATCTGTATGATACACAGCCACATATCCGACAGCCCGGAGGCCCGGTGGCGAGGAGTAATCCCTCTTCTTCCGCCTTAATTCAGATCTGTGCACCCTGAGCGTATGTTCATTACGGTGCACTGACCGAGCAACTCGCATGTCCATTCAGTACAGAGCTGGTATAGTCCCTCACAGAGATATCGGAGCAGTAGTCCAGTGGCCCCCAGCAGGCCCCGTCGTCATAGGCAGGTAAGAGGTATAGCAGGGCCCTCCCCCGAGCCCGAGTGAGCATGCCCTGTGGCAATAGATTCTTCCGCAGCTTCCGCCACAGCGGCCATTGCAAGGAGTCGCAGGGAAGGGCCTCCCCGCTCGCCGCGCACCCACCATCACTGCCATCTGCTCTGCCTCCCGCACCAGCCAGACCAGCAAACTAGCATACCTTCTGTCCCGACAGCGTATGGGGGGCCACCCCCCCACTATTTCTAAGGCGTCTCCATACTGGCCAGCACTCCAAGCCATCTCCACAGCAGCGCCTCCCATCCATGGCCACACGGCCTGCCCTTACAAGCATAACCCACTCCCGCGGCGGTTGCCACACTCTCAGGCGCATCATTCCATCGAATCCAGGTCATACTACCGCCCCCCACCCACATCAGTCCCTAGTCGCGCCCCCGCCCGCCCCCTGAGTTCCGTCCGGCTCAGTAGTGCCCTCTGCCCCTAAATATGCTCTGAGCGGGTCCCAAATATCCTTGGCTCTACTACGCATTGGTTGTGTTTCCGCATAGATTAGGTTCTGTTCCTGACAGTGTAATAAGTCAGCAATCCACTCCTTAAACTTCGGGGCCCGGCCCCTCCCCCACCGACAAGCGACTCTCCGTTTCGCCATCAACAGGGCGATGTCTCCAAACTTCCGATGCGCCTTGGGTATCTTCATGGTGTAGCCCAGCAGCATCGTAAGCGGATCACATTCAACCACGTCTCCAATCATGGTCGTCAGCGCCCTGTGGACATGTGTCCAGTATTCCGCCACCGTCGGACAGAGCCAGGCCAGATGCAAGAAGTCCGCCCCCTCCATGTGACAACGCTCACACCTGTCATCCTCTGCCAAGCGAAACCGCAGCTTCCTCGCAGGCGTATAATACATGCGCTGCAGGAATTTATAATGGATCAGCCGTAGCCTGCAGCTAGCCGCTATTTGCGAGGTCATCCCGCAGCAGTACGCCCATTGGTCCTCCGTTACGTCCCTTCCTAGATCCGCACTCCACAGCCGGAGCGCTTTGCCGCCCCCATCGCCACTATGCTCTCGAATACTGCGGTAGAGGCGGGAGACCAGATGTTTGCCATCCGCAGATGTGAGCACTAGTTGTAGAGGCACTACCACCTCAGGCTCCTCTGGGAAGTGTGGAAGAATGACCCTCAGCCCCTGCCGCAGACGAAGATAATAAAAGATCTCCAGCGGGGTATGCTGGGCCCCCTGGAACCACTGCTCCCGCGTTTTAAACCGCCCGTCCAGGAAGAGATCCCCCCATGTCTTAACCCCCAATCCAGCGCACATCTCCTGGAACCCCTTCTCCCGCAACAGGGAGAGCTCCGGGTGATAAGCTAGGGGCAGTCTAGGCGCATATAAGAGGGGGAGCGCGACTTTGCGGAGAATCCGTTGCCATGCGTCCATCGTGCTTGTAACCGTTGCCGCCGGAGTGTCGAGCGCTCCGACCGGGCCGTAAAGAATGCCCTTCAGTGGCAGCGGCCGAACTATCCAGTCCTCCACAGCCAGCTGCGGCATAAAGGGCGTGGGCGCAAACCAGTGGTACGCAAATTGGGCCTGAGCACTAATGTAGTATGCCATAAAATCAGGGACATCAAACCCCCCTGTCTCATAAGGCTGGGTAATAACAGACCATGCTAATCTTGGCTGCTTTCCAGCCCAGAACAACCGTATCAGTTCTGTGCGGAGTGTACGGAAGAAAAATGCACCCGGATAGTAAGGGATATTCTGAAAGAAATATAAGAACCGGGGCAGCACTACCATTTTAATGAGTGAGGCCCTCCCAGCCATGGTGAAAGGCAGGGAAATCCATCTTGTCACATCCTCCGTCAACTTTGCTACCGCCGTGCCATAATTTAACCGCACAGTCTCTTCCCGAGTCTGAGAGATCTGTATCCCCAAATACCGCAGATCGGTATCACACCAATCGAGTGGGTACTCCAGCGGGAAGCGACGTACTGCAGGGGTCAGAGGAAAGAACTGCGATTTCTGCCAATTAATTTGCACCCCGGATATCCGGCCGAATACCAAGAATTCCCGGAGCACTGGGTGAAGATGCGTCTCCGGATCCACCACATACAGCGTCAAATCGTCAGCATATAATGACACGTCTATCTGACGTTGGACGCATTTGAAAGCGCTCGGCTTGTGCAATTGTCGAATCCGGCAGGCCAGTGGTTCGATCGCAATAGCGAATAACAACGGGGACAATGGGCACCCCTGGCGCGTACCTCTGGTCAAGGAGATCGGGCGCGACATTTCACCATTAATTAAGACCCTCGCTCTCGGGTCCGTATACAGCAAGCGCACCCAAGCCACAAAGATTTTCGGAAACCCCATTCTATATAGGATAGCAAATAGATAATTCCACTCTACGGAGTCAAATGCTTTGGTAGCGTCGAGGAATACGGCCGCCACCGGCAACTCCGGCGCAATGGTATGCATTAGGGAGAAAAGAGTGCGCAAGTTATTGGCCGTGGAGCGCCCCGGGATAAACCCGGATTGGTCTGGGAGGGCTATTAGGGGCATTAGGAGCGATAATCTATTAGCGAGCACCTTCGCCAGGATTTTAGCGTCGCAATTTAACAGCGATAATGGCCTATACGCACCGCAGTCGGTAGGGTCCTTGCCCGGTTTCAACAACGAGGTGATCAACACCTCTCTCATAGACCCAGGCAACTTTCCTACTTCCAAAGATTCCTCGTAGACCTCCTTAAGAACGGGGGCCATAATATCCACGTAGCTTTTATAGAATTCCGCCGGCAACCCATCCAGGCCCGACGCCTTTCCGTTGCTAAGAGACATAATGGCTTCCCGAATTTCGTCTAATGCGAACGGTGCCCCTAGGAACTGTCTGTGGTCGTCACTCAACCAGCACAGGGCGACATCGTCGAGAAACCCCCCGAAGTCCACCTCGCCTACACTGCACGCGGTATATAGATCCTTGTAGTGTGCAGTGAATTGCTCCAGGATTCCATGAGTATCTCGACTAGTACCCCCCTCCGACGTGCTCAACTCCAGTATGTGGGTGTTGTAGCGTGGCGGCCGAGTGATTTCCGCCAGCGCGCGCCCAGGCCGCTCCCCTTCGCAATACCTGCGAGCCTGCCAATATTTGCCACAGAACCGGGCCTCCCTTTCCGCCTCTTTTTCGTACTGCGTAAGACGTTCCCTAAATTCTGCGTGGAGGGGGCCCATCTGTCCCTGACTCAACCTAGTCTCCAATCCTTTAAGTTCCCCTTCCAGTTTCGCGAGCGTTTGTCGTAAGTTTTTCAAGACTCCAAAGCTTTTCGCCATGTAGTAGCCCCTAACCGTCACTTTGAATGCCTCCCAGATGCTTTCTACGCTATCTACCGAGTCTTTATTGCGGGGAAAGAACTCTGCGATTTCCTCCCCCAGCTCTGCTTGAAATAGCGGGTCCAGAAGGGCCGTGGGTTGCAGCCGCCATCTTGCGGGCGCTACACCATATCCCGGAAGTGCTATCTGGGCCAGCACCGGGCAATGATCTGAGTATGTCCTTGGTAGATGCACAACCTTCCCCAGATCCACCGCTATGCCCCGAGACACGAAACAATAATCCAGGCTAGCCCAGGAGTTGGCAAAAGCTGTGAAATGCGTACCCTCCCGTAACCCACCGTGTACGAAGCGCCAGCTGTCTATGAAGTGGCCTTCCTCCAAGATACCCGCCAGCGCCTCTCTCGCTTTCTTATTGTAGTGAACACCACTATCTGATCTGTCCAATCCAGGGGACAGAGCCACATTGAAATCACCTCCCCACAAGATATGCATAGAGCCTATGTGGAGCATCTGTCCCCATAGGTGCGTGAAAAACCCTGGCGAGTCAACATTGGGGCCGTAGCAGTTCACGATCGTGATGGTGTCAGTGCCCAGCCTACCCCAAAGCAGCACATATCTACCCTCCGCGTCCACACGCTCACCAAGCCTCACAAACGGCACAGTCCTCTTGATCCAGATCGCCACCCCCCTAGCATACCCTGAGTAGGACGAGAAACTGCGTACCCCCGCCCATCTACCAGCCAGCGCATAGTGCGCTCGGGGGGCAAGATGTGTCTCCTGCAACAGCGCTATCTGTATATGGTGCTGGTCTAGGTACGCCAACACCTTCCTGCATTTTCTAGCGTCGTTGAGGCCCCGTACATTCCACGAGAGCACCGTAATCCGTTCTCTCCTGGGCGTCTCAGTCATCATTCGGCCCACTCTCGTTTTCCCGGCAGCATCCCATCTCCCAGTCCCTCACCTTCACATACAGACCTGCGGTCAGCCGATCACACCTCCGCAGCAGCGGCAGGAGCCCCAAGAGAGGCAGTAGCACAGTCAACTTCAATCCCTCCATCCCAAGTACTCTCCACAAACAACATACACCCGTCCCCCCCAACACTCCCTCCTCCAACCTGAAACTCCGAACTCCCCGCTCCCCAACGACCCCCCCCCCTCGCCCCCCACCCACTGAAGCAAACCCCAATCTGCCAGCCATGTTCCCTCCCCGTCCCTCCCCCAACCACCCCCCGAACAGGGGCGAAAACTATCCCCAGAGCTCCCCATAAGTTCTCGGGTATTTCCCTTCGGGGAGTTCGCCTAGGTGACTTCACTACTTCCCCCTCATTCTCCCCGGTCGTCCACCAATGTGGCAGCCGAGCACGAGGTCCGAGAGGGGGTGTCCGGCGTTAGAAACCTTGGCAACCCCAGCATGCTATCCCCACCTCCCCGCAATCCACAACGTAAGGCGTAATCACGTCCAGTATTATCCCCAAATATCTCGTGCTAGAGCAAACACTTACAGCCCTTCCATGGTCCTCCCAATGTCCTCCCGCCCCGCAGCCCCGGGGAGGGCCGCCGAGCACCAGTCCAAAGCTGTGCTTTCTCCAATTGCGCCAGCAGTTCACTTCTTCAACCCCGGGGGATAGTGGTGAATGTGCATCCACACTACTTACAGTTCGCCGTCCGGCCCCTCTCCGGGCCGCAGTGCCCGTTCATCGTCCACCTCCGCCCCCGAGTTGCGGGAGCGTTTGTAGTGCTTGAGGAAGTCCTCCACCTGCTGCGGATTCGTGAAGAACCGCTGACGGCCTTGGTACGTGACCCGTAGTTTCGCTGGGTAGAGCAGTGCGTAGTCCAGTTGCAGTGTCCGCAGCTTAGCTTTCACCGCCATAAATTTTCTGCGCTCCTCCTGGACCATCGGCGTGAAATCTGGAAACAATGTGAATGCATTGCCCTCATACGATAGAGACCGGGTGCTCCTCGCCGCTCGCAGGGCTGCGTCCCGATCTCGGTAATTTAGTAACCGGGCAATGATGGGCCTGGGAGTCGCCCCCGGTTTCGGTCTGGGGGCCAGGGAGCGGTGCGCTCGCTCCACAATAAAGTGAGGCGAGAACACGTCAGAGCCAATCGCTGTGCGGAGCATTCGTTCCACATATTCCTCCATTTTGCCTACGTTGGTCGTCTCCGGTATCCCTAGGATGCGAACGTTGTTGCGCCGACTTCTCGCCTCCAAATCCTCGTTCTTGGACGCTATGATACGCAGTAAGTTATCCATCCTGGTAAGCTGTGAGGTGTGCTGCGAGACCGTGTCTTCCGCGTCTGATATCCGTTGTTCCGCACCCTTTATCCTCTCTTCATGCGCATCCAGCTTATGCACCACAGCGTCCATTCTCGAAGAGATCCTGTCCACTTTGTCTGCAATCGTCGCGAATCCCTGGCGCATCTCGCGCATCATCTCCTGCATGTCCGACGAGGCCGCCGAGGAATCCACTGCAGCTCCACTCACTCCAGCCGGGGCCTGCACCACCTCCGATGATTTGGTCCCTTTCTTACCGGTATCGAAAGACAGCTTGGGCTGTCGCGCGTCCGGCTTGCCCATCGCGATCTGCTGGCAGGTCAGGCCGCTCCTTCGGCCCTTTCGCAGGCCCCTCCGCAGCAGGTCTGGGCTCACGTTGTTCTGAGGACTCGTGAGAGGGGTAGGGATGACCTCTCGTCTTGCTCTCACCGACAAAAGCACCAATGCCTAGGCCGGTCCGGCCGACGTCTTCTGCTGGTGCGGTTGTCGCCGCTCCCAAGGGGGGGGATATGGGCCGCCTCTGCTGCTGCTCCCCCCGGCACCACTATTCTGCTGGAGTGCAGTGTCAGTCGGGGCGACACGCCGTGCAGGCCCCCTGTCTCAGCGAGCAGCGCCTTCTCGCCGATTGTCCAGCCCGATCAGGTACGGCGGTCAGTTCCGCCCTGCGAGCCCCTTCCGGACATAATGCTCGATCTCCCGGTCAGCCTCCGCAGGTCCGCCTAAGGGGTGAGTCGCAGTGGGGCCCCTCACGACCTGCCCGGCCCTGTCGCCAGCGTCCGCGGCTCCCCCGCAGCTCCGGTGGGGCGGGAGGGGGGGGGGACAGGGCCTCCGATCTGCGATCCCGGGGGGGGGGCTCGCTCCGGCCTCTCCCGCTGCGTCGGCAATCAAAAATCCGCTTCGCGCCACTTTTCAGCCGGCAGCGGCCCACGGCAGTCAGTGCAGCCTCGGCCTCGCGTAGCGGGCGTCTCCCAGCGGGCCGGTACCCGTCTTCCTGCCGCAGCAGGCGCCGGAGCTTCCAAGGCGCCTATCTTCCTCGCGGTAGTAGCTAGCGGGACCGGACTTGGACAGTCCACGCCGGACCTCTCAAGTATGCAATTGGTGGGGTCGCAGCCTTCTGGGTCGCCAATTAAGGAGATCTGTAAGGATAAGTGTCGCCGGACTGCGGGAGCCTTACACGAAGGCGACCATTCGCTAGTGCGCCACCTAGCGTCCCCCCGGAATCGACACCTAAATCATTACTTTCCCTACTATTGCACTCACTGGAGTGGGAATAGTAATTTTTACCCCTACACTAACCAATTCTTTCCCTACTGTTGCACTCACTGGAGTGGGAATAGTAATTTTTACCCCTACGCTATCCAACGCTTTCCCTACTGTTGCACTCTCTGGAGTGGGAATAGTAATGTTTACCCCTACGCTATCCAACGCTTTCCCTACTGTTGCACTCTCTGGAGTGGGAATAGTAAATTTTACCCTCCCGCTATCCAACGCTTTCCCTACCGTTGCACTAACTGGAGTGGGAATAGTAATTTTTACCCGTACGCTATCCAACGCTTTCCCTACTGTTGCACTCTCTGGAGTGGGAATAGTAATTTTTACCCTCTCGCTATCCAATGCTTTCCTTACTGTTGCACTCACTGGAGTGGGAATAGTAATTTTTACCCTCCGGTTATCCAACGCTTTCCCTACTGTTGCACTCACTGGAGTGGGAATAGTAATTTTTACCCTCCCGCTATCCAACGCTTTCCCTACTGTTGCACTCTCTGGAGTGGGAATGGTAATTTTTACCCTCCCACTATCCAATGCTTTCCCTACTGTTGCACTCACTCAAGTGGGAATAGCAATTTTTACCCTCCCGCTATCCAACGCTTTCCCTACTGTTGCACTCTCTGGAGTGGGAATAGTAATTTTTACCCCTACGCTATCCAACAGTGATGTACATTTTTTTTAAGAGATTACATATATTATTTATTAATTTTAACATTTTTAAAATAATTTTAAGTATGTTTTACTGAATTATATTGATTATTTAATTAAGTTAATGTTACTTTTAACATATTTAACAAATTCGATATTTTTACATTCTATATTTTAACCAACGATATTTTGGCGCCGATATGTTGTCCACTCTATATTTTGCTTGTCGATATTATGTCAGTGATCCCTGCTCCATATCACCCGGCTGATACTTCTTTGCTTCTATGCAAATTGGTTTGTTTTTCAGTTTGCTGGCAAATCAAAAGATTGCCTCCCTATTCCTCCCTAAAAGCTGGGTTTTTACACTTATCTCAGCCAAGGGATGAATTTAAGGTGATGCCCAGATAATTAAAGGAGTTTACCCTCCCAAGACATGTGCCCCCCATCATAAAGTACCTTTTTTCATGTTGGGTTTTCCACATGCCTTGATACGTGTTTTAGTATAGTTGACTTTTAAAAGTAGGCAAACCACATGGATAGAATCCAGCATTATTTGTAAGCCATTTACGGGACATGATAACTGTGCCATCCGCGTACAGCAAGATAGGTATGTGGTGATTCCTCATCCTTGGCCTGTTTCTATCAGATGTTGGCTGGCCCCTGTAATATATAGGTGAAACAGTAAGGGAGCAAGGATACACACCTATCTAACACCAGTAGTGAGTTAATCTGTGTAGTCATTTCTCCCTGCAGGTCATAATGTATAGAAATAGTTGAATCATGATGGAGCCGCTTTACAAGATCTAACAGGTCCACCCCCAGGTTTTCCATGATGTGCAGTAACTTTACCCTATTTACCATGTAGAATGCCCTTGTCACATCCATGAATGCCATGTGGAGGGTACCCTTCATGGCCAATACACATTTCCCTGCTACAAGGTATAGGTTTAGGGATTGCTAGACTGTGCCGATGCCCGGCCTCTGATAACATTTTATTTTCAGTGGCCCAGGATTTAAGTCGAGACAAATTAACTCTCTCCAGAATCTTAGTGCTAGAATCTAATAGGGAAATTGGTCTGTAGCACACAGGTGAGGCTCTACCCCCCTTTTTAAAAATAGTGTCAATAGTAACTGTCCTCCATGAAGCTGGGATGGAACTCGCCACGTCACTCTTCAACACATTGGTAAACAGTGGTGCCCACAGATTTATATTTGATTTATATAAATCCATGGGAACCCTATCCGGCCCTCGGGCTTTCCCTGAGATGGATTTTTTTTTGGCCAATATAACCTCACCCATCTCAATAAGGGGCATATTATACCTGCTGTTTCCATTCCTACTCGGGCCCCATTTGGGGATGCTATAATATGAGATGGATTGGCGTCTAGCTGAAAAGTGTCCATAAAGTGGCCAACCCATTTATGGGCTGTAATTACACACTACACCCTCGGGTCCTCTTTATCAGTAAAGAAAGGGAGATTTACTACGGCTCTGTATTTAGCACTATCTTTGGGGTTGGCCATTTATATAAGATCATCTCAGGCTTTGTTCCTTATTTCTTGTTTCCTTGCTTCAAGAGTCATCCTGTAAGCGCTTCTTACTTCTCTCCCTTGGTCCACTGAGCAGGGTTTTGTTTTCAGGGGGGTTTTCAAGTGTTTATGTGCACTAAAAAAGGTTTCATTAAGCCAACCATATGTTTACCATCTGGTCTAGCTTGGGTGATAGATAAATTATTAGAAAATGATCTACAAAGGTTGTTGAAATCTGCTAGTATGGCAGGGTCAGCTGATTCATCTTCTATGCAATTTAAAACTGACTGCATGATTTCTTTTATAATCCTCTGATGAAAAGTAGCCGGGTTCACTCTTTCCCACTTAATTCTCAAGCCCTTGTTTTTCGAGAGGGATGTATCCTTAGTTCTCTTCCCAGGCTGCTTTGCTAACGTGACAATTTAAAGTAATGTTGAGAAGATTATGGTCACTTTTACATTTCGGGGTGATTTTAAAATCTAAGAAAAAAGGTGAGTATTCTGCCGAGAATAAAATGAAAACAATTGTACTGCTGCCACGGTTTCCCACAAAAGTAGGGACTTTGTTTTGGGGTAGTTCTACTATATCACCCGCAAATAGTAAATCATGTTTCAAAATACATGTATTCTGTGCTTACCCAAGAAATGTGTGCCTGAAGAGTGACCGATCTTCCTTCCCCAGGAATCCGCAAACCTTTTCCCCACTGGCATAAGGATATGGGAAAACATTTTGCCCTGTTACATTACAATGTTACAATGTTTTAATGCAGCGCCAGGCGCCATGTCAGAAGCACTGGAGCTAGGAGCGTGGCAGGTGCTGCAGCATCTCCAGACAGAGAGGCAGGCCAGATTTCAGAAAATAATGAGGCCCTTATTCTTCACACCACCTCTAGCTGCTTCCCACTGAGTAGCTGAAAGGTCAATGGTAAAAAAGGTGAGCCCAGAGACCAAGTTTTAACAAACCACTGCGCATGTTTTTTGTGTATACCTTATTTGGGATTTGCTAACAAACGTTTGTCAATTTTGTGATTCAGTCATATAGATGATGAAAGAACGAGACGCATAGGCACCAGTTGAAGAGTATAGCTCTTTTTTAAAGTTTAAACATATTTGAAACCGAATTGTCAAAGGTATCTTATTATGCAATTTGTATGCACGAGTTGTTGGGTTACAGCGCTCTGCAATATATTTGTTATTTGACAAATAAAATCTCTTCTTAAAAAAAAAAAACATATTAAAACCGAAGTTCATTTGGGCTTTGAAATTGTGAAAGGTGATGGAAGGCTAGTTTCAAAGTAGGATAAGAAAACAAAGTAATATACATGTTTAATCACCCTTGTGTGCGAGCATGGCTAAAACCACTCTTAGGGGCCTATTAGGACGGCGGGCGGACCTGAGTCCGCCCGCCATCCTAGCGGGAACGGAACCGCCAGCCTGCTATGCGGCTTTCCTGCACCCCTGATCATGATGCAACCGCCACTGCAGCGGGTACTGCTGGCTGCAGCACCCGCCGCAATGGTAAAATGCCATATTGTGCATTTCCATGTACAAGGTGGCAGGCACCGCGCGGTGCCTGCCACCTTGTGCATGGACATGTAGGGGGTACCATAGGTACCCTCCAAATGCACCACCCACCCCCTCGGGGGCCTGCAACGGGCCCCCAAAGCAAATCCCCGCCAGCCTTTCCATGGCGGCATCGCCGCCATGGAAAGGCCTTGAAATCTAAACATCATATTATGGATGGCGGTGCCTGCTAGGCACCGCCACCATATGTGAGCCCCAGCTCCGCCCGACTGGCAATCGTAATGATTGCCGACAGGCGGAAAAGCGGCGGACGGACTTTCCGTCCTCCGCGATATCCACTGCCATCGTAATATGGCGGTGGGTAATTCACGTTACACCATCGTAATCAGCCCCTACGTTTTTTTTTAACAAAACGTTTTGAATGACAATGGACACAGTTTATCTAGATGGGTAAAAATATAGCATTTTAATGTAAATTAAATTACACGTTTCCAAAATAACATCTTGAACTACCATATCATGAACCACTTTCCCTTTCACAAATCCATGCCCCCCACTAAAGGTTTTAGTTTATTTTCTATACTTTCTCGTTCATTAACGCCAGGAATTTTAAAACCCTTATAATTTTAGTGAGCTGATGCCCGTCACCAACACCCCCAGTCAGAAAATAGTTCCAGCACTTCTGTGCAATGTCCAGAGTTTTTAGCAGTTCTTCACTTGCAGTGCATGCACGAGTGGACCCATATTTGGGAAGTAATCAAAGAGTGAGTATCATAGTTGGATTGAGATCAAAAATAGGCCAGGGCACCTTAAAAAAAGAGTGTCCTACACTCTTTTCGCAAAACACTGCTTCAGTCAGTGTCATAACAAAAGTTGAGGGCCCCCCTGCAATTACATGGAGGGCCCCCCCTCTGGCATCAGTCAGGAACTCTCAGACCAGGGTACTGTGCTGATGGGGGCCCCCTGTAGCTCGGGCTCACCACACAGCAGGGGCAGCAGGGGAAGCAGGGGACTATGTTACACCATTGGCTTGAGTGTTTTAATTATGATGAAAAGAAGGCGGGGTGGTACCTCTAAAAGAAGCATGTTTTCTTAACTTCACTGACTGAGATACCTTTACAGGGCTACTCATGTGGGTGGCACAACCAGTGCTGCAAGCCCACTAATAGCGTTTGATATACAGGCCCTGGCATACACAGTGCACTTTACTAGGGACTTACCAGTAAATCAAATATCCCTATCATGGATAACCAATCATATGACAATTTATACAGAGAGCATATGCACTTTATCCCTGATCATCAGTGGTAAAGTGTCCAGAATCCTATAGACAACAAAAACAGGGTCAGGAAAATAGAAGGCAAAAGGCAAAATGTTTGGGGAATCCCCTGCGAAAGGAGCCAATTCCAACAGAGATGTTGTTGCTTGCTGAGAAGATGGGGTTGAGTGTGTGTCCTGCTGAGTGGGTTGGCGTTGTGACAGTTGTTTGAGTCCAATGGTGGTATGGTTCTCCAGTAGGGATTAGGCTTTGTAGTCTTCGAGGTTACCCAGGTGGAAATTGAGGTCGCCGAGGAGGAAGTAGTCCATTGAGGCGAGAGCATGGTAAGCGATGAAGTTGGCTATGGCTTCGCCGAAGGGGAGGCGGGATCCGGTAGGTCTGAACACGAAGGTGCCATGGAGGGTGGCGTTCGGGTTGGTCTGGATCTGGAAGTGGAGGTGTTCCATGTCAGGTGATTGTTCATCGGGGATGGGGATGTGTTGCTTGGTTCCTGGCTCTGTGCCCTGGCTCCCAATTAGTGATATGCATGTATATTGCACAATTGATGCCATGTGTCCCAGTGTGCCTTTCAACACCATTTATCAGTTGACACAGGATCCCAACAACATATTAGTTCCATTTAATGCACACTGACATCCAAGGGGTTGGACTGAACTTTTACATCTTTGAGTGGCATAGGTATGATAAAAAATCAGGAGTCTGGGCATGAATATCTGCATATTGTCAGTGCATACATAACTTAAGTACTTTAGGATCTATTCAATGTAAGCATTTAGGCTATCATATGTGCTTGAGCACGTTGTCATGAATACTGAGCAAGATATATGGGGATGTGTGGCACAGTTTTAGTGATATAAAAGGGGGTGGTGATGGACGGAGCATCAGAACCAATCAAACACTCACACCCAGTCAACAGATCTGGGTTTAATCCATCACCGTTCTTTAGCCCACTCTGCCACCCCAGTTCAGACATGGCCATATGCAAATCAGTCTGACCCTGTGCCTCATGGCAACAGTCCAGCCCGAATTGCCAAGCCATGCCTTCCCTGGACCGGAAACAAGCTTCAGTGAATCTCATGCCTCACAGGACCATTTTGAGCAGGTAGGCTGTTTTGTGAATAGGGATGCATTTTCACTGTGTGCCAGTCAAGTAACTGATGCTTATTGGCACACCTTGACGTTTAATTGGGAAATGAGACAATCAGCATAATGTCATAGCAGTGGATTTACATGATGTTTGGGCATGTTTATTTATGTATTTAAGAGTTTTATATAGCACTGGCCAGACCTGAAGGTATCGGAGCACTTTACAACATTAACAGCAAAGAAATCGGACATACAGTATAATGATAAAACACACATTGGATCATGAGAAATCAAGTTCAGGGAGAGGGGGACACAGGATCGAGTCGGGGGAAAGTGAGGTAGAAGCCTTTTTGTCAAAGTACATCATGTACAACAAGAGCAGGTGATAGTGACTTTAGCGCTATTTCCTTGAGATGCTAAGAAGTGGATTTTTTATTTACACATCCACAATGGTCTAGTTAGTCCTATCCGCAAAAGACATACAACACACTGGTTCATATGAGTGCATTTATTTACCAGTGTGTGCATAGGCATCTACATATTTGCAGCTCTTGGGGCAACAATACCATCATTGTTACAGACCAAAGGATGTCCAGACAGAGTCTATAAGGGATATATGTCATGTGATAGGTAGAGGTTGGGAGAAATCCTTTGAGGAAGAGGTCTCAATTTCCATTAAGGAAGGTAGGCCTCATTAAAAGTCTACAAATGGATTAGATAAACAGGTGAGCATACAAAAAGGGACAGTACGAGGTGACAAAAGAGGTGGTGAAATGATAAACACTGGTCCACTGAGAAACTGGCCAAGAGGCACAGATAAATGTTACTGGGCAGTTCGCCGATGGAAATTGTTGAAATCTACTTCTTTCTCCTCTGATGGGTGTTGTACCTACCCTGAGGGTGGTGGTGTTTATGGGGGAGGCATCCAGAGGCACAAACGCATTAGGGGCAGAAGATGTGGCTCCCCTGTCACTGGCAGCATTGTCTGTGCCAGCAAGGAAAGCAGCACACCACTGGCAATGGCCTAAGGGCAACAATGATACTTTGGAAGGCACCCATAGTTGCTATATATAAGTCCTGCTTGCTCTCTGTAGATTGCAAGATTGTGCAGATAGCCCCCAGCTGGGTGGCAACCTCATCGGTGTCACACTGTTGTTGTTGCCTCATGAAACCAGCAATGTCAGCCAGGGACTATTCCATTCTATGGAGTGAAGGGCAGGTGCCTTTGATTGCCTCAGAGGTGTCCTTATTGAGACTGAGGCACCTACGGACCCCTTTTAGGTCACCCACGATGGTCTCCATCCCGCCCGCAACTCATCTACCAGCTGCTGCTGGACTCCCATTGGAAGGCAACGTGGGGGTCCTCAGAGTCCGCCTCTAGGCTTGGGCTGGCAGATAGGGCATGTCCTAATGTAGGAAGTTCCTCTGGAGACCCAGCGATGCTGTCATCCCTTGCCATGACCAGAAAAGTTGTTCCAATGGAGTCCATGAAGGTGGAAGGTGTTATCGTCCATAGAGGGCAGGATGTCATAGCCAACAGGTTGGTCATCCAGAATAGGCTGCTGGTCAGGAGGTATTGTTTCTCCCTCTGCAATGAAAATGAAATATGTTGGTGGTGGTCTATGATAGATGTTGACATGAGTAATTTGGCTGACATACAGACTTCATTCTCATTCACTATCAGTTAAACGTTGATGTGTAGGACATATGTTACTTGAAGGAAATGATTGTAATTTGTTTACATTGTTCACACGACAACTGTGTGATAAGAGTGCCTTATCCTGTCATATTACACATTGTGATTCATTTACACAGCTTGCTGGCCTGCTCTGCCTGTGAGGGTAAGTTAATGTAAGGACCTCATCTGCCTTGTTGATTAAGTTTTTTTTTCATGTTGGCTATACCGATTTGAGATTCACTTATTGACACCAGTACTGTGCACATTGCACTAACTCACCAGGGTGCCTGCATTCCCTCTAGCCACTACTCAGCCCACAGCTCCCGGAAAAGTGATGTAGGTTTGGGCATGTATTTGGTTTGATCTGATTCTGCACTCTGTCTTTCACACAGTACACCACACCAGTCTGCCTTGTTGTGCTGTCTTGCATGCTCTTTGTGCATTAATGTGGCCAAGGGTTCATATTTGACACACATCTACACAACTCTACACAGCTGGCAACCTTGCTACACTGCTGGATTGTGTAAGGGCCTGTACTTACCATGGTGTATTCATTTGTGTGTAATCATGTGATTTCATTACTCACACAGTCATCGCCATAGTTCAGAACAGAAGGCACTGTGTACCATCTCAGTGGGGGATAGGCCCAGTCAAACTTAGAAAATTGCAACCACTGACGCTCACCCCATTTTTTCATTGCCAGAGTTGGTTATCTGCAGAGTATCAGAAATCTCTTAACTCAGCCCTGCTCACTTGTACCTGTACATGACTCCTCTGGCCTTCCTCATTTAGACCCAAGGACTCTACTTACTGTCGCACACTGATGGCACCCAGATCATACATTGACTCTCATGCGATACCAACACCACCAATATAAGTCACCACATACAATTGACTGACATGCCTACCTGTACCTGAGAGCTATGGCTTAGGCTGTACCCTACATGCTAGTAGTAATCATATTCTGTGACATGTACCTACCCTGGCTGGTCACACAATTAGGCCCATGCACCTCACCCTCCAACGATCCCCAGAACCGGTCCATCATCCTGGACACCGAGCTCATCTTTTCACTTTACTATTCCCTGTTTCACATCCTCCGGCTTTAACATATGTGGCATACTCAGACTTTTTTATTACAGCTACCTCCTGACACCTGCTACATCTTCACCCTGGTCCACATTACATGTAGGATGTAGTACACCATGTCCTCTTCTGTGACATCCGTACACAGCTGCGACATAAGTGTGACACTATCAGACACACAGTGAGTAGTGAGTGACTGTCACTCAGGCTACCTTATAGTACACACGTAACAAATCACCTCCTTTGCTATGCAATGGCTCCCCATTTTGACGCAGTGCTAGTTCAATGTGCTCAGCCACACCTACATTGCACTACACTGCAACACTCACACAGCAGCTATTCTGCCAACAAACACTCATAGTCCCCTGGTGTGCATCACCTACATTCACCCCCACCCCCAATATATATTTGTACATGACAAGAGGTAGGGTGGTCTCTAAAATGGCAGCCAACACCTGTGTGCTCTCACCCTGCACATCAGGACAGCTGCTGGCAATGTAGTTTAATGCTAGTGACTATACACGTGGCTCTTCGCATAATCCTACTAGGTGATACTTCACATACTCTACACCTGAACCCCCTCTCAGGAGGTAAGGAGTTAATCCTCTGGTAATCCCATTCCATTCCATTGCTTTACAATCCAAATTTGGCTTTCTGGGCCCAAGATAGACACACTAGTCTCATGGTGCAAGGGGGCCTCCATTGTCACTGTCAGGCTGGGTAGGGTTCAAGTGTCCATGCATGATATGCTGTTCCAGTACAGGTTTTTTGCTTTGTATAGTGGAGCTTGTAGTCCTGGTCACTCATTAAATACATTCCACTGCAAGTTCCAGTATACAAAGGTAAACCTGGACTGGTGCTGCATATCACACATGGACTGGACAAACTTGACGGAGCTGGACTGGGCTGTACAACATGTAACTGGGCAATTTGACTTACATTTATGTGATGTATCAATTAACATGAGAGATTCTTGTCCTTTCCCTTACACACAGCACAGTGCAGAGCAGGAACATAGGTTGCTGCACTGCACAGCATGATATTTTAACCATACTCTCCCCTGTTGTCACTTACCTTATTACCTTACTACTTCTGCCACCAACTCTGCTGGGATGACTGATGCCACCTGTTCCTCCAGGGGTCCAACACTTCCTGTTCCTCAGGTCCTCCTCCTCCAGTTACCATGGCTGCCTGCAGGTTCATGGCCAGTTTCTCCTTGGTCCTTGTTAGACCTGGCCCATTGGCGTGAGTCTCCCTTCAATTCTTTTGCTGTTGCCTCTTGTATTTTTGCTATGTGTTTTGCTGGTCTAGATGCTTTGGGCACTTTGCCACTGCTATTCAGTGCCAAAGTGCAAGTGCTCCCTATTGTAAATTGTTGTAATGGATTAGTAACTCCATGATTTGCTTATTTGATTTACTTGTCAGACCCTAGTACAGTGCACCATGTGTGCCCAGGGCCTGTAAATCAAACGCTGCTGGTGGGCTTGCCACACTGGTTGTGCTACCCACCGAAGCATCTTGTAAACTATGGCTCAGGCCTGACATTGCAGAGCCTGTGTACAGTCTGGGACTGCCATGTTGACTTGGTAAGTGCATCCACTTGCCAGTCCCTAAACCTTCCCTTTTCTACATATCAGACACTCTTAAGGTAGGCCCAAGGGCAGGGTGCATTGTATGTGAAAGGTAGGACATGCCCCAATATGTGTGGCATGTCCTGATAGTGAATTACAGCCATTTTCGTTTTTCACTATTGCAAGGCTACCTGCTCCCCTAGGCCAGAATGGGCAATTTGATTATAACATCTTATAATCCTAACTGACCCAGGGAGCAGGGTAGAAATTCGAGTTTAGTATGCCTGAACTCAGAATGTTAAAATACATCTTTTAGTGTAGGTGATGTTTACATTCTGTGTTTGAAAATACTACTTTTAGAAAGTAGGTATTTTCTTGTCTAACTATCCAGCCTGCCTCTACTAGGTTTGTGTATTCCAGGTCTGGTTTGTGAGTGACAGGAGCTGGGGTGGCTCCAGGAAACAGGGCGAGTCAGCACTAGGTTGAATAGACCTATCTGCATTGGGAATGGTGGGAGGAGTAGCACCTGGGCCTGAATAGGGCTGTGCCTGCCTTCCACAATTCTGGCTCCACCTCCTGTGGTGCGTCTGATGACCCTGGCCCACACTGACAAAGGAAGAAGCTTTGCACTGGCAGAAAGCACCCAGAACTTGTTTGGACTAGGTACAGACACTCTCTGCTTTCAGAGACAAAGGATTTGTGTGTATAAAAAGGGGGACCCAGACCCCTGAACTTTAGATCACTTCTGGGAATCAAGACAAACCTTTGCTGAGGAGAAGAACCAGGAAGCTAAAGGAGGAGACTACTCTTGTGCTGTGGGTTTGGGGGTTGGCCTGCAGTGGTTGCTTCATTGTCAAAGAAAGGAGAAAAGACTGAGTGTGCTTTCATCATTTTGAAGAAGATCTCCAAGGGCTTGAACTTTGAGCTTGCCTCCTGCCTGAAGTCTCAGGGATACAAGACTTCACCACCAGCTCCCCCTGAATTCCCTTGCTTGGAATTGAAGTGCCTGCTGTTGTGCTGGGCCTTCTGAGAGACTGCGTGTCGCTGGGAGCTGGAAGCGCGACTCAACGAAATAGAAGTGTGTCGCCGCTGCAGCAGTTGCCGTTGCATCGCCAAGGAAGCGTGCCGCCGCTGCCGCTGTCACCATTACATCACTGAAGCGCGTCACATCACCGGAGAAGCGTGCCGCCGCCGCAGAGGTCGCCATCGCATCACCAGAGAAGCGTGTCGCAGAGCCTGTTGCGGCTCAACAGATCACCGAGTCGTCGCACGGCTGTCGGGCGTACACGCATCGCATCTACGTTGTCGCATCATAACCAAGACGCCATTTTGTCGCATCGCACCGGAGCGTCATCGCATCAGATCGCAGTAAGAAATCGGCGCGTCAACTTCCCACACAGTAAGGAAGCGAGCCTCAACTCCCTGCGCAGCAGTAAGGAACCAACACATCCACTCCCCTGAGTGTAAAGAATGGCGCATCACTTTCCCTGCAAACCTTTTGTCTGTTTTACGTTACGCATCCCAGATACTTTGAGAGTAAAGTGTTGCATTTGCAATCTAAAGTGAACTAAGCAATTTCCTACCCTTTTTAAGTCTATTTTGATTACAGTATTGTGGATTTTTGTCATTTGGTCTTGTGTTAAGTCTAGTAAAGAATACTTATTTTTCTAAACCTGTGTGGTGTCCATCTGTAGTGTTTTCACTGTATTACTGTATGTGTTCACAAATGATTTACACACTGCCTCTGAGATAAGCCTGCCTGCTCGTGCCAAGCTACCAAGGGGGTGAGCAGGCGTTATTTTAGGAGTGTAGCCCCTTACCCTGACTAGACGCAAGGGTCCCTATTTGGACAAAGGTGCAAACCATTGCCAACTAGAGACCCCCAAATTTAACATTGGTGGTTAGCGGTGGGGATTTGCTCTTGCATTTGTGACTCATATACAGTAATTGGTGTACACTACTAGTGAGTGCAGACCAAAACGCGACCACATACATTTTGGAAGACTTTTTTTTTCTTGGAACTTCTTTTCTATTTTTTGATTCTTGAGAACTGCCAGTCTTTCTACCATGAGCAAGCCAGCATCCATTGCATCTGTAGTAATTGAATTGGAAGAAGAGAGGATTGATACCTACACTGTGCCAAACCTCAAGGCTTTGTGCAAGAAATTTAAAATCTCTTTGAAAGGCCTCACCAGGAAAGAGGAATACCAAAAGGTGCTGAGGGCCTGGGTAGAATCTAGGAATGCCAGTGAGCATCCTGAAGAGCCTGTGGAGGAGGCAGAGAACTTAGATGGGCAGTTTGAGGGACCATTGGGCCCAACCGGGGCAAAAGTACCTTCCAGGGTGGACAGCAGTGTTTCTTCCAAGGGCCTGTCCCCAGGAGAGCTGGAGGACAGGGAGAGGGAGAGAGTGCATAAGTTGGAGCTAGCCAGGCTCAACATAGATGGTCAGAAGGACATAGAGAGCAAGAAAATAAAGCTTGGGATGGAATTGGAAATGAAGAAGTTAGCCTTAGAGGAAAAGAAAATGCATTTTGAACATGAGAGGGTGTCGAGGGAATTGGAACTCAAAGCCAAAAGTTTAGTGTTTCTTCCCTCTGGTGGCAGCGCACCACCAGTGCCTGTAGAAGCAAGGGCCTACATCCCCAAACAAGTAGTTAAGGATTTCCCTCAAAATGAGGATATTGGTCAATGGTTTAGGGCTGATGAAGCTGCAATGTTGGCCCACCGGGTCCCTGAGAAGGATTGGGGAGTGGGGTTGTGGGGCCGCTTTGTTAGTGATGGGCGGGGCACCTTGTTAGTTTTGCCTACAGAGGAGCAGGTGTCCTATGCCCACATGAAGGGAGCCCTAATGTCCAGATATGGTTTGACCCCAGAGTTGTACAGACAAAGGTTTAGGAATTGCAAGAAACTGGAGTCTACCACATGGGTGG
Source organism: Triturus cristatus (assembly GCF_964204655.1). Classification (NCBI taxonomy): domain Eukaryota; kingdom Metazoa; phylum Chordata; class Amphibia; order Caudata; family Salamandridae; genus Triturus; species Triturus cristatus. The sequence goes on along the minus strand of NC_140592.1, from coordinate 501,199,448 downwards.
AATATGTGTCTTTCTTTTGCAGAGCATTGGATGGTTGGGTGAAGGGTAGCAAAGTGGATAATTTTGAGGCGCTCTATGATTTGTTTGCATGGGAGCACTTATCCAATAATTGTTTTCTAGAGCTATGCCAGCACCTGATTGATAGTAAGCTAACTAATCCTAGGAAGCTTACTGAGGAGGCGGACCACTGGGTGAGTCCCCGTGTCCACAAGGGTCATGTGGGAGACTTCGCCAAAGGTGGGCAGGGTCCCCAGCAGAGGAGTGGGGGGGACAACGGTAAACAGAGGGAGTTCCAGAAAAGGCCCCAAAGTAATCCCCAAGGGAACCAAGGGAAGGGTTCCCAGCCTCCCCCTGAGAAGGAGGCAGGGACCCGACAGATAAGCCTGTTCACAGGGGGCCTAAGACCTGTTTTAAGTGTGGTCTAGTGGGCCACTGTTCTTATGATGCTAGATGTCCCCTATATAGGAAGGCAGCACCCAATGGTGCACCGCCCCGGCAGATGGCTAGTGTAGCCCTGGGGAAGGAGAAGGGTGCCCAAGGTGGGTGGGGTCCCGCAGAGATGTCCCTAGTCTCTTTAGGAGACTATGAGGTGGTCCCCAGGACCCAGCTGCCTGATAACACTAAGAAGTACAGGCAGTGGGTAACCATCTATGGCCATAAAGTGGAGGCTCTTAGAGACACCGGAGCCAGTGTGACAGCTGTCAGTTGTCGGCTGGTGTCTGAAGAGCAGGTGATCCCCAATGCATTTTACCCGGTTGTTGCCAATGACAACACAGAGAGCCAAAGCAAGGTGGCTCAGGTTCCCTTTGAGTGGGGGGTCTCAGGTACCCTTCAAGTAGCTGTGAGGCCAGCCATGCCTGTTGACTGTCTGTTGGGTAATGATTTGGAGAGCGCCCCTTGGGCTAAGGTGGAGCAAAGTGCTAATTTGGAGATGTTGGGTTTGCCTGAGTGGGCGTGTGTGACCACTCGGTCCATGGCAGCCAGTAAGGGTGTTCAAGAGGACCTGGAGCCTGAAAGAGTGGCCCAGGGGCCTGCCTTAAAGAGAAGAGGCCGGGGCACGGGAAACCTGCCCCCACAGTTCCCACGGTCCAGGAGGAGGCAGACCTTGAGGGGTATGCCCAGGAACCTACAGGGGAACAGGTAGCTGAACGGGGGTACCTGCCTGAGCTGACCCATTGGCAGCAGGAAGGCGGACCCTCCAGGAAGTTCTGCGAGGAGCAGAAGAGGTGCCCTTCTCTTCTGGGTTTGCAGCAACAGGCTGCAAACCAGGCAGCAGGTGATCGGTCTGGATCACATTAGATCTACTGGGAGAATGGTCTCCTGTATAGTGAGCCTAAGGTTGCTGAGCCTGGGTCAGCCCGTTTGCTGGTGGTACCCCAGCGCTTCAGAGCCTTACTACTGGGGCTGGCTCATGATTTACCTTTTTGCAGGACATTTGGGGCAGGACAAGACCTTTGAAACGCTTGTCACCCACTTTTATTGGCCCCAAATGGCAAGAGTTCAGACACTCATTGCAGGACCTGTCAGACTTACCAGGCAAGTGGAAAGAGTGGGAGAAAGCATAAGGCTCCTCTCCAGCCATTCCCTGTGGTCAGCACCCCCTTTGAAAGGGTAGGCATTGACATTGTGGGGCCTCTGGATCCCAAGACAGCCATGGCCAACCGGTTCATCCTGGTCATGGTGGACCATGCCACCCGGTATCCGAAAGCCATCCTTCTCCGGACTGTGACGGCCCCTGTGGTGGGAAGTGCACTGATGGGTATTTTTTCCCATGTGGGGTTCCCCAGAGAGGTGGTGTCAGACCGTGATACAAACTTCCTTTCCAAGTATATGAAGTCCCTGTGGCAGGAGTGTGGTGTAACCTATAAGTTCACCACTCCTTCCCACCCCCAAGGTAATGGGCTGGTTGAGAGATTCAACTGGACCCTCAAAGGCATGATTATGCGTCTTGAGGAACCTATCAGGTGTAAGTGGGACATCCTCTTGCCATGCCTTCTCTTTGCTTACCGTGAGGTGCCACAGAAGTCCCTAGGGTTCAGCCCGTTTGAACTTCTCTATGGTCACCCGGTAAGAGGACCTCTGAGTATGGTAAAGGAAGGCTGGGAGCAAACTCCCAGGAAACCTCCCCAGGATGTATATAGCTACATGCTGGCCTACAAAAACCAAACCCGAAGTTTCAGGCAACTCGCACAGGCGAATCGGGAAGCCAGCCAGGAGGAGATGAACTGGTGGTACGACCAGAATGCCACTCTGGTTGAGCCTCAGCCTGGTCATAAAGTGTGGGTCATGGCCCCAGTGGAGTCCTGTGCGCTCCAGGATAAGTGGACCGGACCATTTGAGGTGGTGGAGTGCAAGAGTTATGTCACCTACTTGGTGGACTTGCGGTCTCCCAGGAACCCTTTGCGGGTCCTACATGTCAACCGCCTGAAGCCCCACTTAGAGAGGTCCGAAGTGGGCATGCTCCTAGTGACAGATGATGGAATGGAGGAGAAGGCTGAGCCTCTTCCTGACCTCCTGTGTGTCAAGGAGCAATATGGGTCAGTGGAGGGTGTGAACCTCTCTAACTCCCTGACCCCTGAGCAGCAGGAGGATTGTTGCCAACTGTTGGGACAATTTCCTGACCTGTTCTCCTTGACCCCTAGTGTCACTGATTGGTGCGTCCATGATGTGGACACTGGGGACAGTCCTCCTGTTAAGCACAAAACATACAGAGTGACTGACAGGGTGAGAGCTTGCATCAAGGAGGAGGTCTCCAAGATGTTTGCATTCGGGGTGATTGAGTCCTCTAACAGTCCTCGGGCCAGCCCTGTGGTCTTGGTCCCAAAGGCTGCCGCGCCTGGTGCCTCGCCCAAAATCCGGTTCTGTGTGGACTACCGAGAACTCAATTCAGTCACCAGGACTGACGCGCACCCCAGCCCCAGAGCTGTTGAGCTCATTGATCAGTTAAGGGCTGCCCGGTACCTCAGCACATTTGATTTGACGTTTGGGTACTGGCAGATAGCCTTGACTGTTGGGGCAAAGGAGAGGTCAGAATTCTCCACACCAGAGGGGCACTACCAATTCAGGGTTATGCCCTTTGGAATGAAGAATGCCCCTGCCACCTTTCAGAGGTTGGTCAACCAGGTGTTGGCTGGACTGGAAGATTTCAGTGCTGCCTACCTGGATGACATAGTAGTGTTCAGCACCAGTTGGGAAGAACATCTGCGTCACCTCTGGGAAGTGTTGATGGCGCTACGGAGAGCAGGCTTCACGATCAAAGCAAGTAAGTGCCAGATTGGGCAGGGTTCTGTGGTGTACTTGGGGCGCCAGGTTGGGAGCAGCCAGGTGGCGCACCTACAACCCAAGATTGAGACCATCCTGGCTTGGGAACCCCCCAAGACCCAGACAGAGGTGAGAGCCTTTTTAGGACTCACCGGGTACTACAGGAGGTTTGTCAAGGGGTATGGCAGCATTGTTGCACCCTTGACAGAGCTGACATCCAGGAAGCAGCCCAAGAAAGTGAACTGGAATGACACCTGTCAGAAAGCATTTAATTCCCTGAAGACTGCCAAGTGCACGGCGCCAGTGCTCCTGGCACCCAACTTTTCAAAAGAGCTTATTGTCCAAACAGACGCTTCAGAGCATGGTGTAGGGGCTGTTCTTTCACATATAAATGAGGAGGGCCTAGACCAACCAGTAGCCTTCATCAGTAGGAGGTTACATCCATGGGAACAGAGGTGGAGTGCAATTGAGCATGAGGCATTTGCTGTGGTCTGGGCACTGAAGAAGTTGAGACCATACTTGTTTGGGACTCACTTCCTGGTTCAGACAGACCACAGGCCCCTCAGATGGTTGATGCAGATGAGGGGTGAGAATCCAAAGCTGTTGAGGTGGTCCATTTCCCTACAGGGGATGGACTTCACGGTGGAACACCGCCCTGGTACAGAACACGCCAATGCTGATGATCTGTCCAGATTTTTCTACCTTAGTGAAGAGAACTCCCAAGGGGTGGGTAGTTCTCCCCACATTTCAGCTGGAAGGGACACGTGTTAGACCTGGAACCAGTGGCGTGGGTCTCCCTTCCATTCTCTTGCTGTTGCCTCCTGTATTTTTGCTATGTGTTTTGCTGGTCTAGATGCTTTGGGCACTTTACCACTGCTATTTAGTGCCAAAGTGCAAGTGCTCCCTATTGTAAATTGATGTAATGGATTAGTGACTCCATGATTGGCTTGTTTGATTTACTTGTCAGACCCTAGTACAGTGCACCATGTGTGCCCAGGGCCTGTATATCAAATGCTGCTGGTGGGCTTGCAGCACTGGGTGTGCCACCCACCGGAGCAGCTTGTAAACTATGGCTCAGGCCTGCCATTGCAGAGCCTGTGTGCAGTCTGGGATTGCCATGTTGACTTGGTAAGTGCACCCACCTGCCAGTCCCTAAATCCTTTTCTACATATCAGACACCCCTAAGTAGGCCCAAGGGCAGGGTGTATTGTATGTGAAAGGGAGGACTTGCCTTGATGTGTGTGGCATGTCCTGGTAGTGAATTACAGCCATTTTCATTTTTCACTATTGCAAGGGTACCTGCTCCCATAGGCCAGAATGGGCAGTTTAATTATAACATCTTATAATCCTAACTGTCCCAGGAAGCAAGGTAGAAATTCGAGTTTAGTATGCCTGAACTCAGAATGTTAAAATACATCTTTTAGTGTAGCTGATTTTTACATTCTGTGTTTGAAAATACTACTATTAGAAAGTAGGTATTTTCTTGCCTAACCATCCAGCCTGCCTCTGCTAGGTTTGTGTATTCCATGTCTGGTTTGTGAGTGACAGGGGCTGGGGTGGCTCCAGGAGACAGGGAGAGTCATCACTAGGCTGAATAGACCTATCTGTATTGGGAATGGTGGAAGGAGTAGCACCTGGGCCTGAATAGGGCTGTGCCTGCCTTCCACAATGCTGGCTCCACCTCCTATGGTGCGTCTGATGACTCTGGCCCACACTGACAAAGGAAGAAGTTATGCACTGGCAGAATGCACCCAGAACTGGTTTGGACTAGGTTCAGACACTCTCTGCCTTCTGAGACAAAGGATTTGTATGTATAAAAAGGGGGACCCAGACCCCAGAACTTTAGATCACTTCTGGGAATCAAAACAAACCTTTGCTGAGGAGAAGAACCAGGAAGCTGTAGGAGGAGAATACCCCTGTGCTGTGTGTTTGGGGGTTGGCCTGCAGTGGTTGCTTCATTGCCAAAGAAAGGAGAAAAAGGACTGAGTGTGCTTTCATCATCTTGAAGAAGATCTCCAAGGGCTTAAACTTTGAGCTTGCCTCCTGCCTGAAGTCTCAGGGATACAAGACTTCACCACCAGCTCCCCCCTGAATTCCCTTGCTCAGAATTGAAGTGCCTGCTGTTGTGCAGGGCCATCTGAGAGACTGCATGTCGCTGGGAGCTGGAAGTGCGACTCAACGAAGAAGAAGCGTGTTGCCGCCGCAGCAGTTGCTGTCGCATCACAGAGAAAGTGTGCTGCCGCTGTCACCATTGCATCACCGAAGGGCGCTGCATCACCGAAGAAGCGTACTGCTGCCACAGAGGTCACCATCGCATCACCGGAGAAGCGAGTCGCAGGGCCTGTCGTGGCTCAGAAGATCACCGAGTCGCCGCACGGCCGTCGGGCTTGCACACATCACATCTACGTTGTGGCATCGTAACCAAGACGCCATTTTGTCGCATCGCACCAGAGTGTCATCTTATCGGATCGCAGTAAGAAACTGGCACGTCAACTTCCCACACAGTAAGGAAGCGAGCCTCAACTCCCCGGCACAGCAGTAAGGAACCGACGCATCCATCCCTGAGTGTAAGGAACAGCGCATCACTTTCCCTGTGACCCTTTTGTTTGTTTTGCGTTACGTATCCCAGGTACTTTGAGAGTAAAGTGTTGCATTTGCAATCTAAAGTGAACTAAGCTATTTCCTACCATTTTAAGTCTATTTTTTATTACAGTATTGTGGATTTTGTCATTTGGTCTTGTGTTAAGTCTAGTAAAGAATAATTATTTTTCTAAACCTGTGTGGTTTCCTTCTGTAGTGTTTTCACTGTATTACTGTATGTGTTCACAAATGCTTTACACACTGCCTCTGAGATAATTCTGCCTGCTCGTGTCAAGCTACCAATGGGCTGAGCAAGGGTTATTTTAGGAGTGTAGCCCCTTACCCTGGCTTGACGCAAGGGTCCCTATTTGGACAAAGGTGCAAACCATTGCCAACTTGAGGCCCCCAAATCTAACAGCCCTTCACCTATAGTCATGTGAGTGCTTCTTGTATGCTGGCACTGTCCTTTTAGTTTGCCCTAAACTGTTTACCTTCTCCACTATGGACTTCCAAATGGCTTCTTTCTTCCCTAATGGCAATTTTGAGGTAGCAAAGAGAAGATGTTTATTCTGTGTCACCTCTGTAATTAAAGTTTGGTTCTCCTCCTCACTGAAATTACTCTTCCTCTTCCCCTGGGGGTCTGTCTAGACATCCTGGCTGGAGTTGGGGTTATTGAGATTATTGCCCTGACTGCTCCTGCCTGCTCCATATCTCCATTTTGATGTATAGTTTTTTTTTGCCAATGTGTCACTTTTTGAGTGATTTATGATGCATGATGCACTCCAATGTGATGCAATGGTGGTTTGCAGCACGTTAGCATTGCTTTATGACCCGCAAAGCAGCTTAGCGTCACTTTGATGGCAAAATCGTTACTTTTCTCTGCTCCATTCGTCCCACGGATGCGTCCGTATTTTTGACGCACCTTTGGACCTTATGACATAGTGCGTTGTACTGTAAATACGTTGGCATTTGAAACTGTTGTAAAGGAGCACAACTTTTCTAATGCATCTCTACATTGCCGCAGCGATGCATCAGTTCTCATAAATGTGCCCCAAAATACGGATAGACATATGTAGGTTTGTTGGTATGAAGTGAGTTGCTGAGCAGTAGGGGAATAGAAGGTAAGCAGTATGCGGACTGAGAAGGTGATGATTATCACATGCATACACATTCTTGTGGGCCAAACAGGCAGAGACCAGTGGGAATTCACGATTGTGTATTATATTAAAATATCCACTTTCTCTTCATTTTTTATGTGAGCAATGTGCATGTGTGTGTGCTACTTGTTTGAGTGTGCTGAGAGACCACGATTCATGCCATGGTGTGAACAGACAGTTGTGTGAATGTTTAGATGACGTGGAGCTCTTTAATATGGGCCAGCACAGAAATTAATGTGGAGTATTCTGCGTTTAATAGTTGTAGTTGGTTTGGCCCAGACAGACCAGATACATAGACATACAGACAAACAACTAGATAGATAGACAACTAGATAGACAGACAGACAGACAGACAGAGAGACAGAGAGACAGACAGACAGACAGACAGACAGATAGATAGATAGATAGATAGATAGATAGATAGATAGATAGATAGATAGATAGATAGATAGATAGATAGATAGATAGATAGATAGATAGATAGATAGATAGATAGATAGATAGATAGATAGATAGATAGATAGATAGATAGATAGATAGATAGATAGATCTAACCTTACACAATACAATTAGTGGATGGATGGATGGACAGACGAACAAACAGACAGACAAGCAGACGTGCTGGCAGGCAGATGCATACTTTAGAAAACAACAGTAATCAGATGTATATGTATGCACCGTGGCTGTTTTGATAGATGTTCTTTGTCGATTTAAAGCACTGATACGGTTAGTAATTACTCTGGATGGATGGATAAATAGATATATAGGTTGATGGGTGATTAGAAAGATGGATGTTCATTCAACTAAACTTACCATATGACAGTGGCACTTTCACTCTGAATATTGTGAACGCCTGCTTATTATTTGGATTCCCATTTCATCTTCACTTACCAACTGTCACAGTGTATAAATACAGCTAAATAGCGGCAGCTGATAAATGAATTTAAATACAAATGAGCAGCACGCTTCGCGTTTGCCACCACAGTTCCGCCTTTCTCCTTAATCTGCGCGACAGGAGGTTCCTCTCACCAGACACGGGTGCGAGCTGCCACGACCCGTCTTGCCGACATTTGAGCTTCTTTCAGCGCTTTGAAAACGCGTCACAGAGACCACCTCCAGGGGTTTTATGCCTCAGACCCTGCACGACTCACAAAGCATTTTTTAAACAATAACCTAAAAGAATTACACAAAGCACTTAGGGGCATATCATCAAGGGCAAAATCGCCGCTTTAGCGGCACTTTTTGCCGCTAAAGCGGCGATATTTGTATCGCCCTATCAGCAAGCTGTCGCTAACAGCTGTTAGCAACAGTGTACTGGCAATAGCGCCCCTTGTCAGCACGCCTCCCATCGCATCGCTAATGAGATGCAAAGGAGGCATGCCTGACAAGACTCCCTTGGAAAAATATCGCTAACCCAGCTTCGTCATATTGACAAGGAGGGTTAGCGATATTTAAAATCACGTTAAGTATGCCTTAACGCAGGAATTTAAAGTCTGTTAAAATCCTGACTAAGGCATACCTAACATGGGGGGTGGATTGTGTGGCTAAGACCACAGGCCCTATCATCTAGGATATCGCCGTTTTCCACCATGGAAAACGTCGATATCCCCACTATCTCTGGAATTTTTATCGCCTCGGCGATGCGCGTTGTTGATAACGCGCTAACAGGGCGATAAATTCCAGAGAAAGCCGGCCATAAATATGCAAGCGCTAAGCGCGCCTTGCGATATTTATCGCCGGACCTTGATAATATGCCCCTTGGTATTTTTTTTATTTTTGTGAACGAAAGTAGGAATGGTGTGAAATGGAAATCTCGTGACCTCCCTCTTGATCACAACTCAATTTTTATTTGGATATGTTATTTATTGATGCTTGTAGTTAAGCCCTGTTATTTATTGGTATTAATATTTTGAGGGCATGGGCATTGCGTTTGGGGTGTGCATTATGCTTGTATGATCAGGTCACACATTATTGTGCGTTCTTTGTTTTGCTTGGTAACCATAACTTAATTTAGACTGAGGATCTTCTCACACATTTGTGAAGCTGAAATTGTAACTGTGAACTCAGTAACAAAAACGTTTTTCCCTCTTGGGAGCAGTATCTGCCCCTCTGGTGCTTCTCCACCTATCTCCTAACCTTCCTGGCGCAGGAAATGCTAACCTAGTTCTCTTATGCTTTCTCTGTCACTTTTTTCTGGATGCAGGCTTCCGTGTCGGGCATACTGTAATGGCTGTCACAAAGAAAATGTTCCATTGCTACCAACCAATGGATCGCCTGAATTATGCACTCCTCTGAGGATCTGTGTTTCCTGCATTAGACGCAGAAACAAAGGCTCACTCTTCCCACAGACTTGTATTTTTCAACTCTATTGTCCTCAGAGGATTTGAGGATATCAATCTGCAATTAATTGGAGCATAAATTGTAAAGATATAGAAAGTTACTGTATGATTTCGAAACTCAAATTTCTCAAAAACTGCTGAATGGATTTACAATAAACCAAGGTATTATTCTGTGTAAAATTCTAATTTCATGTCAAGTATAGTGTATTCATTCAGGTTTTTTACTATGGCAGAGAACAAAGATTTCTATAGAAATTAACCATCCTGTTTTTTAAAGTTATTTCATTCCGCCATAAGAATCTGCATTAAACTTGACATCCCAAAACTTGTAACGTTTAGTCTGCCCAGGGGGTGAAGGCTCATCCATTCAATTTAGAGATCCCCATCTTGCTGCCTGCAGAGGATCTCTTTGCTATGAGAGGTGTTCCCCTTACAGCACTGCAGTGTAGCAGGGTGGGCACAATGTTTAAAGCACCTCTATGACAATCTTTTTTTGTTTAGAGAAAACAAATACCAAAGAAGGAATTTGTTTTCTCTAAATAACATTAATTGCCTTGACAGCTAGAGAGTTTTTCCTGCTTGTTGAAGTAATGCTACATTTTCTCTTCCGGTTCTCCCATGCCTCTCATGATGGAAATGGACAAAGAAATCAGTGGTGGTCACCCCGTCCTAAATAGGCTGAGGCGATCACCACTAAGGTCCAGCAGCGGCTGGCATGTCTCAGGAATAGGGGGGCAGGTGGGGTCATGGGGAGGTGAGGGGGGTCGTGTGATTGCAGGGGGGAATTAAAAAACACTTACTTGCCGCCGCCTGGTCCTGCGTCGCTGCTCCTGCTCTCCTGCTTCCGATTTCAGGAACAGAAAGCAGGCAGCCAGGCTTTCTCCCCTAAGCCAATCGCAACACTGCAATTGCAGCGTTGTGATTGGTCTGAGTGCTGTGGCACGGCGATCAGCCAGGGGCTGTAGGGGTGGACCTGTTCACCATGCAGGCTGCAATGCAGCCTGCATGGAGAAGTAGGAAAGTGCACATGACTGGTTCGGGTGGCACAAGAGGCCGACCAAACAGTCACTGCGCACTTTTAGGAGTGAGCAAACCACTCCTCCACTGTCCTGCTCGCAGAGCAGCCCCGCCCACCCACCAGCCTGCAAAGCAGCGGAACTTAAAAGGATAATAACTGGCCAGGTCCACACAGTCTCTTGGTTATAAATGTTTATTCAAGGCCAGTTAGTAATTCGCAAGAATCCTCTACTATTGCTGAGCTTGATCTTGCCTTGAACACAATTCCAGTGGGCACCCCCTACATAGTAGGTGGAGATCTGAATTGTCACTTCGAACCTCTTATGGGCTTAATGGATGGTTTGGCCCAGGAGGAAGACCTCGCTTGGTCCATACCATCGTCCCATTTACCAGCCCCAAGAGCGTGGTCTCCCCTGGCGGTACAAATTACATCTCTCACTCTCAAACATGGGCTTAGGGCCTGTAATGGAAGGCTGTCATCAGACATTCCTCCAAAATGTACATACCATAGAGAGGGAAAAACATCAAGACTTGATTATATTCTGGTCCCACTGGCCCTTTGGTCACAAATAAGTGACTTTTGGGTATTCCAAAGAGAAGATAGTGACCACAATGCTTTGGAGCTTGAATTACATTATTCTGGTATGGAACCAAGGGAGAAGAATTGGGAGCCACCCGATCCGGGGTTACTCCTTTCAACCAACAGACGCAGAATAAAGTGGGAGAATCTAGTAGCTAAACAAGGGATGCTACCCAATTTATATGCCCTACTTATTCCGATCCTAGAGAAGGCTCAAGCACTAAACTTGCAACCTAGCATGCGGGGATCATTTAATAAGTTGCGGCAGCTACATGCAGATCTCACTACTTCTACGTCACAAATCTTTACTAGTAAACCAAAAAGGGCTTGTGGTCCTACTTCCGGTCCCTCTTGGTATAACTCGGCCTGCAGGAAGGCTAAGAGCGATCTTTTATCCACAATCAAGACAGGCGAGGGTCGGGCAGAAATCAGGGAGAGAAGATTAGTATATAAATCATTAATCAAAAATGCAAAACTTGAATGGGAACACGATAAATGGGAGAAATTAACGAAATTTTTGGCACACGGAGACTCCCGGAAATTCTGGCGCTGTGTAAACACAGGTTCAGAGGAGCTGGTCTCCGCGGTCGAACCTAACATTTCAGCTAAGTCCTGGCGCGACCACTTTCAATCTCTATATATGCCCCCTGAGGGGACTGGAGCCGACCCTGTCCAGACAGAAGCTAGCATTCCGTTCAGTTTTTCCTTTTCCCTAAAAGAAGTCAGAGTAGCTATCATGGGTCTCGCGTCAGGAAAGGCACCAGGTCTGGATGGTCTACCGGGTGACCTTTTTAAGCAAGAACCTAAAGTCTGGGCACCTTATCTCACGCTTCTATTTAATTCCATCCTGGAAGGTATGGAATTACCAGATACTTGGCTGGGCGCAGAGATTGTCCCAATTTTTAAAAAGGGCTCTCCTCTGCTCCCAGCCAACTATAGACCAATTAGTCTCATTGATGTCTCCCAGAAACTGTTTGGTAGAATCATTCTCAACCATTTGCAAGACTGGATAGAGGAATTTAATATCATGAGCACATACCAGGCTGGTTTTAGAAGAAAAGTTTCGACCATTGACCAGATCTTTCGTTTAAACCTTATTCATTGGAAGACCGTTCTAATAGAGGGCGGCACTCTTTACACGGTCTTTGTTGATTTACGTGCCGCCTTCGACTTAGTGCCCAGGGAAAAACTGTGGGCCGTTCTCGATGAACTTGGCATCCCAAACGATATACTTGCCATTTTGAGAAGACTGCACCTGGGAAATTTCGCAAGGGTGAGGTGTGGGAGAGGGGGCACCCTCACGGATCCTTTCCCCGTTGCCAGGGGGGTCAGACAGGGTTGTGTGCTGGCACCGACTCTTTTCTGCCCGTTTGTCAACGGGGTGATTAGCCACTTGAACGCACTGAAAGACACTGACGCTCCGAGGCTTGGAGGCATGAGGGTGCCCGCTATCCTCTTTGCGGATGATACCCTGCTGCTCTCCAAGTCTCCTATGGGCATCCAACGGATTCTTGATGGGTTCGCACTCTTTTGTGCGTCTCGGGGGTTGGAGATCAATGTGTCCAAAACAAAGTACATGATCTTCAACCCCCCACAGAAAACTCGTGCCAATCCTACTCTAGGGCCCTCTAGGTTAGAGAGGGTCTACACATTTGAGTACCTGGGGATAACACTAAATCAGTCTCTGTCCTGGGATTCGCACTGTACAAGGGCGAATTTGAAACTAACTCAAATGATAGGAGGACTGGCAAGGATGTCCCAAGGCTTGACCTACCAGCCGTTTTCCCCTCGCTTACAAATTTATAGAACACAGGCAAAAGGGACAGTGACCTATGGGGCCGAATTATGGGGGCACACTGCTACTCAGATTTTCAGATGACTGAGAACAATTTTCTCAGACAACTAACAGGTCTCCCCCCCAGTACCCCTCTCTTACCACTGAGATTTGACCTAGGCCTTAGACCAATTTCGGAAGAACTGGGCCTTAAACCCTTACTGTACTGGCGGAAATTATGGTCTACACCAGAATTGTTTGAATATAGATCTGAGCTTAAGGAAATCATGAGACTTTGCAATCCTGTACGGTTTCCCTGGCTCAGACATATTAAACAAACATGTGAGGCACTGGACAGACAGAATCTATGGTCTCATCCGGAAAATACTTGCACCAGAATCTCAAGGAAGATTCTCTCCAAAGACTATTATGAATATCATTTACGTGTCCAAATTAAAAATTCACAGGAGAGGTCCCTAACTGGTAAATTTCTGGAGTCTAAAGACTCATACCTTCTAGAGCTAGTATATGACAATATTGGCCCCCCTCTCACTAGGAAGCTCTTCATGCAATGGAGGTACAGCACCCTTCCCCTTAAAGCCCACACTGCTTGCTGGACAAATTCCGAGACTTTGTTACAATGCCCAGCATGTGCGCACCCGAGAGAATGTGACTTGCACATAATATTTTTTTGCCCAGCATATAGAAGAGCAAGAAAGTATTGGCTTGTTCCAATTCTTAAAAACTTGGGCTTTAGGGGCTACCTTCCGGCATACAGGATCTTAAAAAGAGATCTTTCGGCCCCAATTGTTTTTGCAGTTTCAAAATTTTTAACGGCAATGTGGCACAGCCGCAGTCAATGTATTAAGTTATCATCAATTGAATGACTGTTCTATATTTTGGTCAATTGTTTGCAAATTATTACTGTATCATTTTGTTTTAAAATGTTTTTATGTTGTACTCTTTTATGGTCCTAGAGACCGAAATAAAGATCAAGAAGAAGAAGAAAGTTATTATAATTTTATGTTTTTGCTTCTGCACTGATTGAAAGCAGTGGGGCGACGCTCCTCCGCCATAGCGTAGGAGCCACCCCTGTTAAGGTCCATTTGCATAAATCAACAACACATGAAGGAGGTTTTGTAATTTAAGCTCAAAAGCTTGCCACAATGAAATGTGTGTGGCTTTATGAAAAATTGTCTAAAATTAGCACTACCTGTCTTGGCGATGAAGCACCATTCATTGCTGCTTTGACCACCGCAGTATGTTTCTCTGCTACAGTTGTCACAACAAGGTACAAGAGTGCAAATAACTTGTGTGTATTTTGGAGTGACTGTGCTTCAGATGGACCTGGTTCAGAGGATGTGCTATTTATTGAAGTCTAGCACAGCCTACTTTAATTCTGAGCATGTTTATTAAGGAAAAATGTAAGCACATTGTGATATCTTGAGATAAAGCAAGAAAGGTTCCCCCTTGTCCGCAGTGAGCATCTAATACTAATTTCCCCCCAATACATTGATATTTTATAGACTTTTGCATACGAGCACCAACAAGGCACACATGACAAAAATAGCTAGCTGATTGCAGGTGAACAACTTCGTCATGAGAACCATTTTTCATCACAGAAACATGGTTCACCCCCATATCTTAGCATATCATAGACTTCCCACAGGCTACAGCATGAATTATCAGGTCTCCTGATGGACTATTCCATCCAACATGCCAATACCACCCTCTTGGGTGACTTCAACTTCCCAGACAATGGAAGCTCAAAAAAACATAAGAGCCATCCTCTTCAACCTCATGAATACACTCAACATGGTACAGAATTTCACAGATTCAACACCCTCCAACGGCCACATCCTCAACCTTGCCTTCTCAACATCACAAACAATCCAATGCAACCCACCCATACCTGTGGTCTGGATTGACCACTTTGCCATCCCTAAGTCCATGCACAGCCTACTACCACCAAATCAAGGTTCACACAAAAGATGTGACCAAACCATTAGATCCTTTAATGACTTTTCCATAGACAAACTAATGCTTGAACTCATAGCTCACCCTATCAACTACACGTCCAATGTCAGCACTCTTCTAATCAATTTCAACAACCATGCCCCATTTACAGCACAAAAATGCAAGCCAACGCCTTCAGCACCCTGGTATTCTAATGACCTTGCTGACAATAAACAATCCATCCACAATTTGGAAAGAAAATTGATGAAAAACAGAAGTCCCGAGGACTACTCAATACTTAGGTTCCCCCAAGCAACATGCAGACAGCTCATCACATCAGTCAAACACCATCATTGAAGCCACCAACAGAAGCAGAATTCTGTTGCAGACAATCAAGAAGTTCCTCATCAATGCTGTCAAACCCACCTGTCCCTCACGCCACTGAAAAATGCGATGCCTTCAACCTCTTCTTCAATGGAAAAATATAGAAGATTTAACAGCACATCAACAATATCAAGCCTGTTTAATCGCTTACAGCCTCTCCAGCTGTTGGACAGGCCACACAGAGGGCTTGCTCCCCCCCCGCACGACAGGGCCCGAGCTCCGGCCCACCAGGCATACCCCCGTGACAAGCCCCTGTACTCCGTCTCCCGACGGACCCTCGGCCCTCGGACCCCTACTCATCACGGGGTCCAGCCCCACCGGCTTCCCCGGCCGGGTCAAGCCGCCATCTTGGGCCCTGCACCACGCGGCCGCGTGGCCTCACCTCGACCCTAACCCCGGGCCTGGCCGGCCCCGACATCCCGGCACCACCATCCACCCAGGAGGTGAGCGGACCACTTGGCAGGTCAATGGGAGAACGAAGCGTCAAGAGCTCTTCCCCCGCCAGGTGCCGATCGCCCCCAGCAGCCCCCAGGCGCTGGCTCCACCCCCTGCTGGGTGTCTGGACACCTTCATCCCGGACCCTCCGACCTCCAAGTGCGAGGGTCCGGACATCAAAGGGCACCAGCCCTATAACTAAGACAGCTCCGGAGCAGGAAGGCAGTTGTATCCTGGAGTCGAGAGACACCGAGTGAACTCAACCCTGACGGTCTACTGGCGCTGCCGTAGCCCGCTCTTGTGAACCATCGTCCTGCCTGCTGGCGCTGCCGCGGCCTTCTGCAACCTTCATCTTCCTGGGACCCGCTGGCGCTGCCGCGGCCCGTTGTAACGACCATCCTCACCGGGACCTGCTGGCGCTGCCGCGGACCGTCATCTTCCTGGGACCTGCTGGCGCTGCCGCGGCCCGTTGTAACGACCATCCTCACCGGGACCTGCTGGCGCTGCCGCGGACCGTACATCTTCCGGGGACCTGCTGGCACTGCCGCGGCCCGTTGTATCAACCATCCTTACCGGGACCTGCTGGCGCTGCCGCGGACCGTACCACCTAAACACCAAGCTCGAGGATTGTGAGCTCATCATCATCTCATCCGAACTACCTGATTGGTAAATAGACTGACCCGCTACCCCCTTCCCTACCTTACGAGACTCTAATCGAGGGGACCCCTGCGTCCAGACCTCCTTGTACCCTTCTACCGTATCATAACTAAGTACCTATAAAGAACACTGAACCTTATCCGTGTGTGATTTCTGTCTGTGGGGGGGGAAGTTACTTGTCTGTACGATCGCTGGAGACGGCTCTCCCCGGAGACCTCTCCCCCTAACCCCGGCCGGCCCTCCCGGTCCGTCTACCTTTTCTAACACCAGCCCTATGTCTCAGAAATCTCGTAGACATACTCAAATCTCTCAAAGTCACTACTTATGAAGATGATGTCTTGATTTCTTCATCAAAACTTTCCCTGAAGATGCTAACTTATCCCTACTTACCAATGTCAATGCCTCTCTCACTCAAAGCATCTTCCCATGAGCTCTGAAGACAGGCCAGAACCTTCCACTCTTAAAAAACCTACACTAGACACTGATGACCTCATACCTACCGGCACACCAGTTACCTACCATTCATCAGCCAGATAATTTAAAAAAACAGTTTATGTTCAACTCCAAGGTCACATCAATGCTAACCGTCTCCTGCATGACTGCAAGCCTGGCTTCAGATCCCCCTCAGCACGGGGACTGCTACTTTACACATCAAAGACAATGCCCTTGTGACCACAGTAGAAGATGACCCCCTTCCACCTGAATTTGCTGGCCCTCCCAGATGCTTTGAACAGAGTCAGCCATTCCACCCCCATATTCACCCTTGAGTCTTGAAAGGGGATTCAGAAGCAATGTCCTTCACTGATTCTCCTCCTACCTTTCCAACCAACATTAGTTTGTTCACATGGGCACATTCAGGTCACAAAAGATCCCTATCACCTGTGGAGTCCCCGAGGGGTACACACTGTTGCCTGTCAACTTCAACTTTTACCTGGAGCTGCTTGGTGCTTTACTTACAGATAATAGAATCAATATTCACCAATATGCCAATGATACACAATCTACTTAAAAGCCTTCTCTGCTTCAGACAGCCAATTCCTCTAACACTGCGTGCACATCATTCAGACCAGAAGTTGATGTCCAGCGCCTACCTGAAGTTTAACCCAACCAAGACAGAATTCCTGTTATTTGCCAAGAACAACAAACAAAATACAGTACAAACCTAGCTCAATCAAATGATCCTACATGGCTTCGAACCCCAACTTCTAAATCACTTGGATTTACCCTGAACACCAACCTCTCCCTCAAGGAACACATTGCCAAAAAATGAAGGCGGCCAGGTACCAGCTCTCTCTTCAAAAGAAAGTCAGGCCATTCCTTCCAGAAAGTAACTTCAGAACTTCTGTTAAAGACCTCATACTCTTGTATTTGGATGGTGAAAATGCCCTACTTCATTGGCTCCCAGACTCCACGGAGTAAACCCTTAGGGGCATCCTTCGCAGCACACCTCATCCAGGGCCTGAAAAACTCTAACCCACATCTTGAAGAAACTCCACTGGCTCCTCTTGCCACCCCCACACCATCTACAAAACCAGCAGCATCATTTGCATAGCCATCACAACCACCAACTCTACTTAGTTTGCATACCAGCTCACCATCAGTGGTGGTTCTATTCACACCTCTAGCCAGGGCACCTTTAGCCTGCACACTAAGAAGTGTAAAAAAGAAAAACAACACAATAGACTTTTTTCATCTATGCACCCATGATTTGGAACAACATCCCCTAATCTGTCAGGTCCACCCCAATGCTGCTCCAATTTTGGAAAGAGTTGAAGACTCGCATCTTTACAGACTACTACATCCCAATGTGTTAACCCTTCACAACCGTGCTTACTGGTCACGGTCAGCATTGGTGAGAAAGAGGGTGCATTATAGAGCGGGTGAGATGATCATGGAACCACAGGATCCCTCTCTGTAGGCCATGATGCAGCTGATTCAGCAGAGCAGGGTCCAGGAGTGGAAGGCAGGTCAGTAGCAGAGGGCATTAAAGGTGCAGATGCACCAGAGTCCTGAGGTTCTGTAGTCTGCTTGCCATGGCTAGAATGGATCCAAGTTGGGATCAAACGGCTCTTCACATCCGTGTTCAACATGAGCAGGTTTGGAAAGGGACCCTTTCACCAAGGCTGCAGCACATATTTTTGCTGGTAGACACGCATATAGAGCCACTCACTAGGTTGCAGATTGTGGCAAGCTAAGTTCAACCAGGTAGGCAGGCAGGCTGCTTGAACTTGGAAAAGGAAACTTCAGAGACACTAATCAGTTGCCTGCAATATTGCAGAACTACATCATCGTTCAGATGCAAGTTGAGGGAAGCTGGAGACACTTTAGAGGTAGAAGGAAGCAGCATGGGATGTACCATTACTATTTTGCATTGAATAAACTTAGCTAACTGAGGTTGAATGGCTTGGATTGACCAACGTGCCAAAAGTAGTGAGTTAGGCCTCTTGAGACCATTTTTAATGCAAACCTTAGCTAGTTTGTTTTCCAATGTGCCATTGCATCTTTCCGTTTTGTCCGATGATTAAGTGATAAGCACAGTGGAAATGCTGCCTAATCCCTAAAGCTTTGCACAGTTCCTGAACTACTAATAGGACAAAGTTAGATTCAGTAAGACTGTCAGAGAGGAACCCCGAATATAGGCATAAGATCCCTAAGCAGTCTTTTAGCTACCATGATACCATCAGCACAAACTCAAGGGTAAGTCATTATCCAACAAGAATATATGCACATGATTACAGGTACAAATTGCAAAAGAGCAACACTTGGGCATCCGAATAAAGTCCATCTGTCAATCAATAAATCAATCAGTGCTTGTTAAGTGCGGCTACTCACCCGTGAGGGTCCCAAGGCGTGGGGGGTTGGAGGGGTTGCAGGTCCGAACTGAGTGCTGTGGTTCATTCGAAGAGCCAGGTCTTGAGATGTTTCTTGAATTGTGTCAGAGACAGGAGAGCCTGAAGTGAAGAGGCATGGCGTTCCAGGATATAGCAGCGAAGTAAAAGAATGATCTTCCTCCAATCCTGGTCTTGCGGTCCAGAGGGACAGGCGCAGGGTTGCATTGGAGGTGGAGCTAAGGAAAAGAAGGGTGAAAACCAGTGGATAGCTGTGCTACAAATCGTGCCATCTCTTCTGATATGGGCACAATCATGGTACAGCCTGAGAACTCTGGGGAGCAGAAATTTTGTGGTCACAACTCTCCCGGTACTGTGCCTCTACAAGCATCCGCATCCATTTACAATTATTTGTGGTCCACGCATGTTTCTAAGCTTTCGGTGCTAACACCTGCAAGACAGACAATTCCTTGAGTTTTTGTACATTATACATTGCTCCTTCAGAGTTTGGGGACAGAGCAACTATCTTGGTGGTTTAGTTGACAAATGCATTTCCCCGAGACACCTTGTCTTGGGAAGACTGGTGAGCAGCACATTTAACAATAGCTATTTTATATGGTAAGAGAGCATCTAACAATTTCTTTACATAAGCATGCTTTTTAATGGGAGATCCTGTGTAGGCAAGAAATCCACTTTACATCTGTATAAGACCAGAGTGGTCTGCCAAGGGCATGTTTAGAATCAGTGCATATAGTGGCAATCTTTCTGATGAAAAGCATGCAGGATCGCTTGAGAGTGATGAGCTCTCCCACCTGGTGAGAGTGGACCTGAAGCAAGTGGTGACTTTTACCACTTTCATGCAATGTGTACAAAGAATAACTGCCCACTAAACATCGGACGTTAGAAGGGAATTGGGAAGTGTTCAGAGCATATCAGCCAGCACCAGTGTCATGCAAGCAGGAGGTTGGTTTACAATTTATCACACATTTCACATAAGGACCACTCTGATCAACGGAGATTAATGCACTGACAGGGCTGTCCTAATAGCTAGGATACTGCTTTTGGGTAAATTTGGGCTGCTCAATCTGTGCAGATGTCCCTGCAGTAAAGTTAGGGCAATTTCATTTTAAGGTCCTCGTTGTCCACAACTAAAACATGAGCCTCCATGAGGGGACTGCTTCCCCTTCCCAGGTTTTGACCCACTCACCCTCCACCTTGTAAGCCCGTCTCCATGTCGAGTCATCACTCCACTGCCCCTCTTGACCATTTATTTAAATTATTACATTTGTAAAGACATACATTTGGATTCATTTGATTCCTTTTTCCTTTCATGCCCCGCCACACAAGGATTGGTGATGGCAACCAATTCCGCCACACTTTTTGTTTGACAACCAATGCAGATTATGGTGCCGATCACGATCCGGTAAAAACCGGGTACGAACCGTCGGACGGAGCAAAATCTCCGTCCGACGCGTACCCGGTCGTCAAAATTTACAAACAAGGAATTACGATTCGCACGGAACACCATTTCCGTACGATTCGTAAAAAAGCCCGACCGAACAAAATAAACCTACCAATGCGATCCGGGAAAGGGCCGACCTGACGTCGGGACGCTCGCAGCCTGCCATTCACGAACCAGGAATCACGATTCGCACCGACGTCATCCCGCACGGTGAATATTTTCCGGCTGCCAAAAACTGCCGGGAAATCAGGACGACGCGAACAAGGACCACCAGTACGCGACGGACAGTCAGGACGACGCGAACAAGGAGGACCAGTACGCGACAGGACGACGCGAACAAGGACCACCAGTACGCGACGGACAGACAGGACCCCGCGATCAAGGAGGACCCGTATGCGACGGACAGACATGGACCCGAACCTACGTGTCATCCCGGCCCTCATAGCAGTCCACCTCCTCTACAGGTTCCGACGCAGACGCCGCAGAAGGTCAGAACAACTAAGGGAGGGGGGAAAGGGGGGTGGGGGGTGGGGGTGGCAGGACCAGGGCAGGCCACAAAACCCCCACCAAAGTCACACACCACATATGCCCAGGACATACCTGACACCCATGCCCTGGTCACTACGAGGGGGTGGGGGCGTGTCCAGCTAAGGCAGCGACCGCCACAACGGAAGTCCGTCACCACGCGAACAGGCAACACAACCAGACCGGTACGTCCCGTACCCACGCCTCAAGATCGTGGGTACGAGACATACCACGCCCACACCAACGTCACCCCAACAATGGCGGGACGGATCGTACCCACGTGGCAAAGGCCTGGGTACGGCCCGCACAAGCATCACATAGCATGGGGATAGAGATGTACGGACCCTACCCCCACCCCCCCTATGCATGGAACGTACCCACCCCACCAGTGTAAGTACGACCCGTACCCTCACCCGCGCATGCATGGAGCGTACCCCCACCCCAACAGTGTAAGTACGACCCGTACCCTCACCCTCGTATGCATGGAGCGTACCCCCACCCCAACAGTGTAAGTACGAGCCGTACCCTCACCCGCGTATGCATGGAGCGTACCCCCACCCCAACCGCGTATGTACGTACCGTACCCCCACCCCAACAGTGTAAGTACAACCCGTACCCTCACCCTCGTATGCATGGAGCGTACCCCCACCCCAACAGTGTAAGTACGACCCGTACCCTCACCCGCGTATGCATGGAGCGTACCCCCACCCCAACCGCGTATGTACGTACCGTACCCCCACCCCAACAGTGTAAGTACGACCCGTACCCTCACCCTCGTATGCATGGAGCGTACCTCCACCCCAACAGTATAAGTACGACCCGTACCCTCACCCGCGTATGCATGGAGCGTACCCCCACCCCAACTGCGTATGTACGTACCGTACCCCCACCCCAACAGTGTAAGTACGACCCGTACCCTCACCCGCGTATGCATGGAGCGTACCCCCACCCCAACAGTGTAAGTACGACCCGTACCCTCACCCGCGCATGCATGGAGCGTACCCCCACCCCAACAGTGTAAGTACGACCCGTACCCTCACCCGCGCATGCATGGAGCGTACCCCCACCCCAACAGTGTAAGTACGACCCGTACCCTCACCCGCGTATGCATGGAGCGTACCCCCACCCCAACAGTGTAAGTATGACCCGTCCCCTCACCCACGTATGCATGGAGCGTACCCCCACCCCAACCGCGTATGTACGTACCGTACCCCCACCCCAACAGTGTAAGTACGACCCGTACCGTCACCCGCGTATGCATGGAGCGTACCCCCACCCCAACAGTGTAAGTACGACCCGTACCCTCACCCGCGCATGCATGGAGTGTACCCCCACCCCAACAGTGTAAGTACGACTCGTACCCTCACCCGCGCATGCATGGAGCGTACCCCCACCCCAACAGTGTAAGTACGACCCGTACCCTCACCCGCGCATGCATGGAGTGTACCCCCACCCCAACAGTGTAAGTACGACTCGTACCCTCACCCGCGCATGCATGGAGCATACCCCCACCCCAACAGTGTAAGTACGACCCGTACCCTCACCCGCGCATGCATGGAGCGTACCCCCACCCCAACAGTGTAAGTACGACCCGTACCCTCACCCGTGTATGCATGGAGCGTACCCCCACCGTGTATGTTCCAAGCGTACATATCCAGAAATAGGAGGTGTGTGTGCAGAGTCCTCCCAGCAGTGCCCTGAGACAGGAGGGGTGGGTGCCTAACACTCCCAGCAGTGCCCTGAGACAGGAGGGGTGTGTGCCTAACACTCCCAGCAGTGCCCTGAGACAGGAGGGGTGGGTGCCCAACACTCCCAGCAGTGCCCTGAGACAGGAGGGGTGGGTGCCTATCATTCCCAGCAGTGCCCTGAGACAGGAGGGGTGGGTGCAGAGTCCTCCCAGCAGTGCCCTGAGACAGGAGGGGTGTGTGCCTAACACTCCCAGCAGTGCCCTGAGACAGGAGGGGTGTGTGCCTAACACTCCCAGCAGTGCCCTGAGACAGGAGGGGTGGGTGCAGAGTCCTCCCAGCAGTGCCCTGAGACAGGAGGGGTGGGTGCCTAACACTCCCAGCAGTGCCCTGAGACAGGAGGGGTGGGTGCAGAGTCCTCCCAGCAGTGCCCTGAGACAGGAGGGGTGGGTGCAGAGTCCTCCCAGCAGTGCCCTGAGACAGGAGGGGTGTGTGCCTAACACTCCCAGCAGTGCCCTGAGACAGGAGGGGTGGGTGCAGAGTCCTCCCAGCAGTGCCCTGAGACAGGAGGGGTGGGTGCCTAACACTCCCAGCAGTGCCCTGAGACAGGAGGGGTGTGTGCCTAACACTCCCAGCAGTGCCCTGAGACAGGAGGGGTGGGTGCAGAGTCCTCCCAGCAGTGCCCTGAGACAGGAGGGGTGTGTGCCTAACACTCCCAGCAGTGCCCTGAGACAGGAGGGGTGGGTGCAGAGTCCTCCCAGCAGTGCCCTGAGACAGGAGGGGTGGGTGCCTAACACTCCCAGCAGTGCCCTGAGACAGGAGGGGTGGGTGCAGAGTCCTCCCAGCAGTGCCCTGAGACAGGAGGGGTGGGTGCAGAGTCCTCCCAGCAGTGCCCTGAGACAGGAGGGGTGCAACACATGTGTGTGAGGCTGGAAGTACCCACATGCATACTGCCTACAAGGGAACATGTCCCCATGAACTCATGTCAACAGACTCCACACACAAGTACAGTGATCACCAAGGATGCCACGAATGTTGCAGGTGGAGACATGGCCCTGCATGCATGGCCAAAGTAGAAGGGCTCCGTCACACACACAGCTCATGTAGACACAGCTCTGCGCTGAAGATTGGGAACACCCTGCAGGGAAGAGATCAGGGAACACAGAGGGAGGAATTCACCCTGGGACAATAGCACCATGCAGTAACTGCTTACATGAACAAAGAAAGTTAGCTAACACCTTGTGATGGCACACAGATCCCAGGGTCCCCCCAATGAGCAGCCCACTACTACATTTCCCACACACCCAACACATAAACACCACCCAAAACCATGTAGCAGCGCCACCAACACCAATACCAGCATAGCAGTAGTGTCAGAATGAAAAAAAAAATAAAGCTTTATTCAGCATGATCACAGTGTCCGTGGATTGCAGGCAGTTAAATATTCACAAAGCCCATAGGGCAGTCAATAAGTCTCAGCTGGATGGGGGACACAGTGGGATGCGTGTCCCCTAGCTTGCCTGCACAGTTACATGCCGTCGTCTTCCACAGGGGTGAGGCCATCAGGGGGGGGGGAAGCACCGGGCACCGCAGGGACATCAGGGCAAAGGGGAGGCGTTGTGGGTGCAGGGATGGAGGACTCCACCACAGGGGGTGGGGCAGGGCTAAAGGCGGAGGCCAGGATGGCACTACACACCTTTGCAAGGTCCTCCAGGGACTCCCCTGCACCCGAAGGATCCACAGGCCCCAAGGAGGGGGGGGGTCAGAGGGATGGGTCGCAGCGCCACCGGGGGAGGGCGTAGACAGGGGGGGAGAATCAACCACCGTGACCGAGGACTTCCTTGACCGCTTGCGGGGTGGTGTCACTGTGGGGCTCAGGGACAGAGCGGCCATGAAGGAGTCCTTGGGGGAGATGTGGCCAGGAGAGCTGAGGGGAGGGGATTTGGAGGGAGTGGACTGGGTGGAATGCGGACTCCCACTATGGCTGCGTGTCACACGTTTGCCCCCCGACCCAGTGGGTGTGCCTACCTCACCCTGTGTGTGCGTGTCAGGAGGAGTGCGGTGGACCTTCCCTGCTGGTGTGGTGCCTGTGTCTGTTGATGTGGGTGCATGCCGACGTCTGGGTGTACGTGGGACAGGCATGGGAGTGGGAAGTGTGGATGGGGCAGGGGTAGGTGGGGGTAGGTCGCGCTGCAGGAGACCCACTGCTGCAGTCAGTGTGGAGTCTATGGACCTCAGCAAGTTGCGTTGGTCAGCCTGCGATGAATGAATGCCCTCCAAGTATGCCTCGATGTTGTTGAGGGTTTGCCCGTGGGCATGGAGGACATTAAGGATCGCAGCCTGACCAACCTGCATTTGCCGCTGGATGTCCACAGACTCAGCATTGGCGGCAGCAGTGGAGACAGGGGCAGGGGGTGCGGTGCCTGGCATGAAGGAGACATGCGGTGATCGGGCACGCTGGGAAGGGACACGAGCAAGTGAGAGGTGGCTGATGGGAACGGAGGGGGCGGTGCGAGGTGTTGTTCCGCTGTCAGCTGCTGGTGCAGCCTCCGCCCACTCGGAGACATCCTCCTCGGACCTGTCAGCTTCGTATTCTGATGTGCCAGTCGACAGGTCCTCGGCCACACTCTCCTCCGCCTCTGTCCCACTCGATGTGCCAGCCCTGATGTCACGGCTGGCACTGGTGCTCGGTCCCTCCGCCTGGTCTGTGTCCATGTCTCCCTCTGTGTCCCCCGACGATGCTGTGGGCAGGGTGGAGAGACAGAAATTAATCAGACACCTGTACACATCTGTCACATGAGTCCAATCTACATAGGTAACATTGCATAGCCTGAAAAGGAAGATCCCTAACATCTACTAAACAAGGTACCGATGTAGGGCATGAAGCACACAGTTGGTTGAGCCACCATGCCACTGAAATACCATTGAGAGCATGAGACAATAGCTAAAGACAGGAAACGGAGTCTGACATAGCACCCAGGCCCTGGGGACAATCCAGCACTGCATCTGCACCACACAGCGTTGGCGAAAATACCGATGACCAGGGACCATATCCATGAACTTGAGACACATGCTGCATAGGTAATGCTGAAAACATGCACAACATGACTCGGTCACTGCACCTTGCGTGTGTGTCCAGACAAACATCACACACTGCCCAGACCCAGCAAGTAGAAATCTGGATTTGACATATAGGCTTTGCCCGCCGCAACCACCCCCTACACGAGGCAAATAGTTGAGACACAGGTGGCACCAACATCTCATAGTCTGGGTGATAAACACAGGGGCAGGCAAAATGCAAGATTGGACGCCAAACAGCCAAGGTGCGCCTGTACAAATAATGAGGTACCAGTGCCCATCCTCAGATGAGTATAACAAGACACACAGGCACTAGCAACTGTGAGTATGAAGAAGGACATTCAGGTCAGGCTGCACAGTGGACACCTGTACAAAATAGCACGTCTATATACATGGTGCCAGGGGACAATGGCACAGAGCACAACCTACGCTGTAGACACTGAGAGTGTCCACGTTTATGATGACACATACAACACCGATGAAAAGGTGCCCCAGGGGACAGTAGTGGCCACGCAACTCCATGCTCCTGAATGGTAATGACTGCAACCCACGCCACCATCCCTGCACTATGCGCATCGCACACTCATGCACATCATGTCACAGGCCACTACATAGGACATGCGTGCTGTAAGGCATGACACATGAGAGACCAACTCCCATGTCTGGAGTCAGCATCAGTGCCAACTGACATGGAACCCACATGCAGTGAACTTGACAGGGCACAGCCAAGGTCCCAAAACCTGTTACACGCCACCCCCACACATGATGCTACAGGCATAGTTCTCGTGGACAAAGCGCCAGCCTACATTACCTTGTGAAGGAGTGACTACACACAGACCAGGGAACACATTGCAAGGAGGGGAAGGGTGGCAGGGGCGCAGCACTATACTGGGGCAAAATGGATCTGCACAGCACCTTTAAACCCTGGCAGTGAATTCATGCTACTGTGCCCTTACAAATGCCGGTGACACACAACACACACATGTACCTACCCCCTTCCGGCTGCTGCTTCGCCTGTAAGCGCCTCTCCAAGTCTGGAAAGACCACCGGCAGCACACGCCTGTGGAGATGGCTCAGACGGCGGCGGCCGCGGTTCTTGTGGCTCTCAGGTGAGTCCTCCAGCAGGACCCGTGCAATCCTCCGCGTCCAGCACCGGATATCCTGCCAGCGTTTCCTCACCTGGGACATGCTCCGCCTCCGACCATCCACACCCCTCACGGCACTGACGGCGGTCAGCCAGATCTGCTCCTTGGCAGTGGCGCCTACCTGTGAGGAAGAACAAGTGACACCACATCAATACACCAGCCACATGTCACAGAGAGACATTTGATAACAAATTAGCTGGTAACAACAAGGCATGTCATGCAGGCAACGCATTGCACCTTTGTCATAGGGACATGATCCTCTGGTGAGGGAAAAAGCAGTACGTGCCATAGTGGGTACACAGGTGGAATGATGGCAATGTCACAATCAATGATCAAGGCTCACACTGTGCATCACACCCACCCCTCCTGTCTCAGGGCACTGCTGTTAGTGATAGGCACACACCCCTCCTGTCTCAGGGCACTGCTGGGAGCACTCTGTACCCACCCCTCCTGTCTCAGGGCACTGCTGGGAGCACACTGTACCCATCCCTCCTGTCTCAGGGCACTGCTGTTAGTGATAGGCACACACCCCTCCTGTCTCAGGGCACTGCTGTTAGTGATGGGCACACACCCCTCCTGTCTCAGGGCACTGCTGGGAGCACACTGTACCCACCCCTCCTGTCTCAGGGCACTGCTGGGAGCACACTGTACCCACCCCTCCTGTCTCAGGGCACTGCTGGGAGCACTCTGTACCCACCCCTCCTGTCTCAGGGCACTGCTGGGAGCACACTGTACCCACCCCTCCTGTCTCAGGGCACTGCTGTTAGTGATGGGCACACACCCCTCCTGTCTCAGGGCACTGCTGTTAGTGATAGGCACACACCCCTCCTGTCTCAGGGCACTGCTGGGAGCACACTGTACCCACCCCTCCTGTCTCAGGGCACTGCTGGGAGCACACTGTACCCACCCCTCCTGTCTCAGGGCACTGCTGTAAGTGATGGGCACACACCCCTCCTGTCTCAGGGCACTGCTGTTAGTGATGGGCACACACCCCTCCTGTCTCAGGGCACTGCTGTTAGTGATAGGCACACACCCCTCCTGTCTCAGGGCACTGCTGTTAGTGATAGGCACACACCCCTCCTGTCTCAGGGCACTGCTGTTAGTGATGGGCACACACCCCTCCTGTCTCAGGGCACTGCTGGGAGACATCAGGCATCCCCCCCCCCTGGGACCCCCCCAACAGTACATGGCATGTGTGTCACACCAGGACACAATGGCAGAAGTCACAGTCACAACATAGGGACAGTCTGTGCCAGTGGCCTATGCACTCACCTGATACCCTGGTCGCCCATACAGCATGGGGTACTGTGGGAGGATCACATCCAGCAATGCCATGTTCTCCTCCAGGGTGAAGTGGCTGTGACCTCTCCACAGCCCTTGACATGGTTCCAGGGAATCAGTAGCAGCAGCTGGGTCGACGAATTCAAAGATGTGCAGGCAAGTACTCCCTCATGGGACCTGGCTGCCTTATATGTGCCTTTCTGCCCAGTCTCATGCACAGGAGTACAGAGTGATTGGTCACTCACATTTGCATCCTATGTTTCCACCAATCCCTTCAAACCTAGCAGTCTGTGTGTACTCTATCGGTTTCATTCTCCTGCATGATGGCAGCTCCACAAACACATTGCAACAAAGTATTTTTATTCCAACTGACTTCTGCTGTTCACCTTCCAGAAGAAATTCGAATTTTGAACTTGGTCTCCATGACAACCAGCATGCATGTAGGCCTTAATACTTGTCCCTCATGTGTCCCCTATATAATTTTGAGCTCCACACACAGGTACGGTGCGTTCCGGGGCCCTAGGGCACCCAAATGCATTGCAACGGCCCGTACACGCGTGACTACGTTCACTATCAGTATGTGTGGCCTTGCGTATGCGTACTCGTAGTGGTATGGGCCGTACACACGCCTGTACGCTCCCTATCACTACGAGTACGCATACGCGAGGGCACACATACTGATAGGGAGCGTACAGGCGTGTGTACGGCCCGTACCACTACGAGTACGCATACGCGAGGCCACACATACTGATAGGGAGCGTACACACGCCTGTACGCTCCCTATCAGTATGTGTGGCCTCGCGTATGCGTACTCGTAGTGGTACGGGCCGTACACACGCCTGTACGCTCCCTATCACTACGAGTACGCATACGCGAGGGCACACATACTGATAGGGAGCGTACAGGCGTGTGTACGGCCCGTACCACTACGAGTACGCATACGCGAGGCCACACATACTGATAGGGAGCGTACACACGCCTGTACGCTCCCTATCAGTATGTGTGGCCTTGCGTATGCGTACTCGTAGTGGTACGGGCCGTACACACGCCTGTACGCTCCCTATCACTACGAGTACGCATACGCGAGCCCACACATACTGATAGGGAGCGTACAGGCGTGTGTACGGCCCGTACCACTACGAGTACGCATACGCGAGGCCATACATACTGATAGGGAGCGTACACACGCCTGTACACTCCCTATCAGTATGTGTGGCCTCGCGTATGCGTACTCGTAGTGGTACGGGCCGTACACACGCCTGTATGCTCCCTATCACTACGAGTACGCATACGCGAGCCCACACATACTGATAGGGAGCGTACAGGCGTGTGTACGGCCCGTACCACTACGAGTACGCATACGCGAGGCCACACATACTGATAGGGAGCGTACACACGCCTGTACGCTCCCTATCAGTATGTGTGGCCTCGCGTATGCGTACTCGTAGTGGTACGGGCCGTACACATGCCTGTACGCTCGCCATCACGATGGGTACACATACGGCAGCACTCCCATAGTGATATGGGAACGTACACAGGCCCTCTTTGCAGCAGTACAGCGGTATTCACACATCACAGTGGTGACAGGCGGCACACAGGTAGGGATAGGGCGGACATACTTCTCCATGGATGGACATACTTGTCCATTAATTGACATCGAGGCATCGTCTGTGCATCACTACATGTGTGGGGCACAGGTGTGAAAGGCCTGTGATGTGGAACATTACTCCAGAGTCGAGAAGGCACCAGATGTATGATGAGATGTGTACAGATGTACTGTGTGATGGTGCGATGTGTGCCAGCCATGCCCTTGACTCCTTTGACATGTGTGCATGTCGTACTGCGCACTTGGGGTGAGCGTCACTGGCATGGCACGGACACCAACACACGGAAGTGTCCCCTGATGCCCGGTACAGGGGTCATGACACCTGACTTGTTACTACCCACGGTGCACAATGTGACTATGTCATGTATGTGTGGGGGCTTCCCATTCGGTCGATGTTGGAGCACCCTCAAAAGCTGCAGCCGTTGCAGCAACCAACATGTGTCTGTGTGTAGATTGTCATTGCACACTGTTCCGCACACCATGCCACATGTGGTCTCGGATGTGAGGTGCACATGTATGCATGGGACACGGAGTAGCGTGACAAGGACATGTCAGCATCCTCACAAGGTATGTGTGGTGAGTCATGACCTGTGCACCTTCATGGCAAGGTGTGTGGGCTGGCCTAGTGTAATGTCATGTGACCTGTGGCTCCAGTGTTCCGCTACCAATCTCTGCAATCGGCATCCTACTGCTGCTGATGTGTGGGCGTATGTCACTCCTGTGTTGCGTCTGGCTGTTCACTTGCACTGGGACACAGCTATTCCCATGGCGTGGCATGGGGAGGTTCTCAATCTCCGTGTGTAGCTGGGTCTTTGAAGGAGTGTCACCTTGCATCCATACGTGTCCTGGCCATGTAGCACATACCTGACTCCCTATGTAGCATGTGTGTATTGCCAGATTAACATGTGCTCAGTACACATGAGTTGTTGTCGTAGTGCACTCACTCTTCGTTGTCACTTCCAAATTACTGCAGAGCGCCGCCTCTTGCCCGAAGAATTCCAGACTTGGCTGCCATGCAGGATAATGACAGCATCCGGCTCTACCGCTTCACCCAACCGTTGATTCTGGAGTTGACGGCGAGACTGGCACCACACCTGCAACCGCAGCACAGGTATCCCACGGCACTGACACCCCAGCTGAAGGTAATGGCTGCCCTACATTTTCTTGCCACGGGTACCTTTCAAAATACCATAGCTCATGTTGGTGGCATGTCCCAGAGCACGTTCAGTGGTGTGCTGCATGATTTCTTAGAGGCCATGTTGATTCACCTGGATGACTTCATCAAGTTCCCAACCCCTGAACAGATGACTGAGGTCAAGCGTGGATTCTATGCCCTGGGAGGGATGCCCCATGTCATTGGGTCCATAGATGGGACACATGTAGCTTTGGTACCACCACACGCACGGGAGGTGGCGTACCGCAATCGGAAGCACTACCACTCCATCAATGCCCTTGTGGTGTGTCTGTCCAACATGGTGATTTCACATGTCTGTGCTCGTTTTCCAGGATCAGCACACGATGCCTACATCATGAGGCGTAGCGGGATGCCTGATATGATGATGCAGCTGCGCAACGAACGGGCATGTGTTGTTGGTGGGTACAGTCTGTCTGTCCTGTATTATGTATAGCCTACCAGCACGACCGCTTCACCACTTCTAACGATGACCATGTGCTTTCCATGTAGGGGACGCTGGCTATCCCAACATGCCTTGGCTGCTCACACCTCTCCGCAACCCCATCACGCCAGCCCAGCTCCGCTACAACACCGCCCATGGCCGGACAAGGCGAGTGATAGAGAGGATGTTTGGCATGCTGAAGAGCCGATTCAGGTGCCTCCACAAGACCGGCGGCGCACTCCCATATGCCCCTGCGAAGGTCTGCAAAATCTTCATGGTCTGCTGCATGCTGCACAACATGGCAGTTGAAAGAGCAGTGCCACTCATCCTGAATCAACATGACGAGGACCATCCACCCGTGGAGGACGAAGGGCTTGGCAATGGGGCTAGTGATGTGGAGGATGTGGAGCCGCAAGAGGACATCCGGACTCGGCTCATACGCGACTTCTTTGCATAGTGGTGAGTACCAGTGTCTGAGTGTGCACGCATTGGTCCCCGTGTGGCATGCGTTGTGATGTGTGTCTCCACCTGCATGTATGGCACGTGAGTCAGAGGTGTGTGTGGGTGTGTCACTGGAGTGATGGTGCCAGTGATGGGTGTACTTCCTCAGTCATAATTGTGACCTAGCATGTTGTCATCCATACATGTGTCGAGTAAATGCACATGCAAGTGGCTGTGCTTGTTGTGGCTGACTTCTTGTGTGTTTCTCTTCCCCAGGTACCTGCGCAGGCCGTCTGCTGGTTGCATTGTTGTGGCACTGCTATTCCTCATGGACATGACATCGTGGGCTGACTCAGCGTTACAGG
This sequence comes from Triturus cristatus, assembly GCF_964204655.1. NCBI lineage: Eukaryota > Metazoa > Chordata > Amphibia > Caudata > Salamandridae > Triturus > Triturus cristatus. Next base: position 501,167,276 of record NC_140592.1, on the reverse strand, counting down.
CACGGACACGTTTGGAAGTCTCCATGGGGTAAGGGATGCATCTGGGGTGTATTGGGTGTGGCAGTTGTTCACGATGTGTGCACACTGCCCCTGTCGGTGTTTGGTTCCTCTGCAGCCATGTCGCATCCCCATGGGACACGACATGCAGCTGTGTACACCTGAATAGATGGTCTGCCTGGTTGACAGTCATCAGTGATGGGATAGGGGATTGTGATGATGGCATCAATGTGTGTGACACTGCCCTCGGACACATTCGGTTAGCATTGGCTTGACATGGTGTGGGACTTCGACATCCGCGGATCTTTGGTGTATGGCAGGCTCTCCGTGTGCAGCTGTGGGTATTTAGCTGTTAGCCGACGCTTGTGTGCCAGTTCCATGGTGAACACGCATGTGTGCTGCTGAAGGGGGGTGCCAGTGTTGGACCCACATGTTACTCCACATGATGTGTTCATGTGTACTTCGAGTTGCCTCTGCAATCCCGAATACATGACTAATAAAGGTGTCCCTATGCCTCCAAGGTGCCTCTTCTCAGTCAATGCTGATGTGTTGCCACGGTGCATCCTGCTTGTCTGGCATGGTATTCCCTGATTGTGGCTATGTGTCAATGTGTCGAGTGGCAAGATGCAAGCTGTGTGTGTGGGCTGAGACTGTGTATTGGGCATGATGTCCATGACTGTGTGGGTTTTGTGACATGTGCCATCCCCATGCATCCAACGTTGGCCAGGCACCCATTCTCTGCATCCACCGGACTCAAGCTTGCAGGACATGTTTCTGCCACCTGTCTACACATACCTGGGTGCCCCCCAGGACACTGGACTGGATCCCTGACCTCTGCGCATGACTGTTGCTGTACTCAATGTGTGTGTCAGCACGGTTGTTCGGTAACCCCCTCAGCTTGTTGGGCCCATCACGGGTGTGTATGGTGCTCCATGTCTGTTTTGCCTAATACACTGTGACCCATGTGTCCTGTGCCAGACTCAGGCCCCAGGGTGTGGGTGGTTGAAGACAAAAGATGACTCAGGCATGTTTTGACTTTACAAGACACATGTTAGGTAATAATGCTACCAGCAGGCATCTACTCTTCATAGTGTGATTTATTATTGGGGGGGGGGGGAACAAAGTGAGTGTCTTTCCGGGAATTTTGAATCCAAAGTTCAGTAGGGGAGTTGGTGTCCTTGCCATTGGATGTCCTCAGAGTCCATGCCACAGTCTTTGTCAACATTGGTCAGCCAGTGACCAGCAGGGCCATGTGGCAGAGAATGTCTCTTGATGCTGTGATGCTGTTGCTCCAGTGGGCCAGGTGCCAGGCCAGGTGTCCTGGGAGATGGTGATGTAGCGCCGACCCTCACGGTCCTTTCCGTGGACGACCCGGCCTCCTGCGGGGAACCTCACCAGCAGGCCGTGACGACATCTGGGATGCTCCGTCGGATGTTTCCTCCTCCTCCTCCTCCTGATCCCTCCCTGTGGGTGGTGATGTTCTCCGCCTTCTGGCACAGGGAGGGTCGGCCATGTTGTCGGCCATCCGACGGAGTGTAGCGTGAATCCCCTGGAATGCCGTCACTTGCTCAGCCTGTCTGTCCTCCATCCTCCGTTGGTGTACCAGTAGACAGGCATGTAGCTCCGCATGTTGCTGGGCCTGCTGGGTGTTTATCTCATCGAGGCTCCCCTTGATCTCATTGAGGGTGGACACAACCTGGCCCATGCCCGTGGTGTCCTGCCAGTATGAGTCCAGGATGTTACGGACATGGGAAAATACCGGATCCCCAGCCAACTGGTCAGGCTCGTGCCTCCGCCGTCCTCCACTCCCACCACCCCTGCCCACTTGCGCCTGGCCTGCCCTTATGGGCACATCGGGTCTCCGGGACCCCTGAGGGGTGGCATTGGCGTTGTCGCCTGCCTCCTCCTGGGTGCCCGGGACACCGTGTCCCTCCTGGCCAGCCTGGCTGCATTGTGGTGTTGGGGCAGGGATCCTGGGTGTCTCCTGGGATGTGGCAGGAGTGGGGGTGGTGGTTGGCACAGTTGTACCTGACGCAGGTGCTGCAGGCGGTAGGACACCAGAGGGGCCAGGTCGGTCGGGGTCGTCCACAGAGTGGTGAGAGTGGTCGCTGCCGGTGGGATCAGGCTCCTGCAGATCCGGGTCCTGTGAGTGTTCCCCCCCAGTGTTGGGGGGTGCACCACGACGTTGACCTGTGTGTGAGAGAGACAATGTTAATTTTGGTCCATGCAACATCCATGTTTCATCATTTCCTAAGTTGGCACATTTCCTCTTGGAATTCGGATCTGTCTTGCATTCCACTCACAGTGCACTTGTGCATGGGTGTGTCCCTTGGGCACCACTTTGGCACCTTTCACTATGTGTGGCACAGTCTTACTTGCTGCGTCAAGTGTGACTGCAGTCAGCCGTGGAGTGGGCAGGTGTTGCGAGCCATGCATTGGCGCCTTCCGTGTAGCACTGTACATGTGCACATGGATTTGTTCCACACACTTATGTGATGCAGGTAGCTGTCATTGTGCTCGTGCACAGGTTGTGACATGGCCCTGTGTTTTGCCATGGAGAAGAGGGGGGGTTCTGGCACGGGCCACCCTTGGCTACATGCACGCAGTCTACCTGCTGACGAGCAGACATTCCCACACACCACACGGCTGATTTGCTCTCCCTGTGTCTCCCTCCCTCTCTGTCCCCCTCTCCCTCCCTCTCTGTCACCCTCTCCCTCCCTCTGTGTGTCAGCCTCCTCCCTCTGTCCGTCTCCCTGTGTCTCCCTCCCTCTCTGTCCCCCTCTCCCTCCCTCTCTGTCCCCCTCTCCCTCCCTCTCTGTCCCCCTCTCCCTCCCTCTGTGTGTCACCCTCTGTCACCTCAGCCCAGCTTCCTGGGCACACACTGTTAGCAGATCTTTGAGTGGCCCTTGGCTTGTTGATGTGAGTTTGTTTCTGATCTCCAGGCACCCATTGGGTGTGATGTGTGTCTGTGCGCTGCTGCTGTGGTGGTGTGTGCTGCCACTCTTTCACAATGTTGGCTGTTCATTAGCTGCTGTCATGTGCAAAACAGTGCCTTCACCCCCATGTGTTGATGCAAGGCGTCCGCCATTTGCTGGCAAGTCATTCCTGTGTTGGGACACACTGTTTGTCTGGCTGTGACCTAGGCCATATGGGCAGAGTGCATTGTTGTCTGCTTCGGAGTCGCACTATGTGATTTTTGGGGCCCAGCCTCCCGCCATCCGGGTTACCGTGTCATGTGTTGTTGTCTTCTGTGACTTGCCATTGTCCAGCTGGGTGCATGGGGCATGGTGGCAGCAGTGGCATGTGCGTGCTCATGGAGTGTGGTTGAGTAATGCGATGGCTTGTGGTGGTTGCGTGCCTGTTAGTGATTTTGGTTGTGGATGCCGTGCCCCCATGTGAGGTGCGTTGTTTGTGTACTCACCCGGGTCTCGGAGTCCTTCTAATCCTTCGACTGCCTCCACCGGCAGTATGGCCATCACCCTCTCCTCCCAGGGATGGTACTGTACGGGTCTGCGGGAGGGCCCTCCTCTGGTGGCGTTGGCCTGGTCGTGTTCCTCCTGCCTCTTGGCTCTGACCCTCCTCCGCAGATCGTACCACCTGTTCTGGCATTCCTGCCTGGTCCTCCTGGTGTCCGCAACAGCATTCACAGCATCGACGATGGTCTGCCACATGGCTGGTTTTGCTGCCAGGCTGGTGTTTCTGACCAATGTTCCAAAGATCTGTGGCTCGACTCTGAGGATTTCATCAACAAGGACCTCCAACTCTCGGTTACTGAACTTTGGATTCTTGGTAGTGGGCATGGTGAGGGGTGTGGGTGGGGATGGTGGGGGGGGTGTGTGGATGTTGGGGGGGGTGTGTGGATGGTTGTGTGTGTGTGTGTGAATGTGATGAGGGGGTGTTTGTGAGGGTGGTTGTGTGAAGGTGTGCAAGTGTAAGGGGTGGTGTAGCTTGTTGTATGGTTCTGTGGTGTCTGGCAGCAGTGAGTCTGTTGCAAAGGCTCATGGTTTGTGTGTGTGGGCCCTTTTTATTGGTCCATGGGTGGGTGTGGCAGTGTTTGAATTTTGGGTGGGTGTGTTATAAGTAGTGGTGGTGTTTTGGCCCTCTGTTTGTCTTTGGCAGTTGCAGGTCAGTGAAGGTGTATTTCTATTGTTTGTTGGCCATGTTTCGTGGCTTTGTGCCATTCAAATAGTGTCTTCTTGTGTTGTTTTGTTTTGTCCTGGTTGTGTACGTGCGTTTTGAGCGTGTGTACGGTGTGTAGATGGGCCATTTGGTTGTACGGTGCTGTCCTTGTGTGTGGGTTGGTACGACTCGTACATGCGGTTGTGATGTTGTGGCCTGGGGTGCGCTCCGTACTTAGGAGGTTGTGTTGGGGGTAGGACCGTAACGTACTGGGGTGTACATAGACGGTGGTACGACACGTACTGGGGTGGGGGTACGACTGGAACGTACTGGGGTGTACATAGACGGTGGTACGACACGTACTGGGGTGGGGGTACGACTGGAACGTACTGGGGTGTACATAGACGGGGGTATGACACGTACTGGGGTGGGGGTACGACTGGAACGTACTGGGGTGTAGGTACACGGTGGTGCGACACGTACAGGGGTGGGGGTGGGGCTCGAATGTACTGGGGTGTACATAGACGGTGGTACGACACGTACTTGGGTGGGGGTACGACTGGAACGTACTGGGGTGTACATAGACGGTGGTACGACACGTACTGGGGTGGGGGTACGACTGGAACGTACTGGGGTGTACATAGACGGGGGTATGACACGTACTGGGGTGGGGGTACGACTGGAACGTACTGGGGTGTAGGTACACGGTGGTGCGACACGTACAGGGGTGGGGGTGGGGCTCGAATGTACTGGGGTGTACATAGACGGTGGTACGACACGTACTGGGGTGGGGGTACGACTGGAACGTACTGGGGTGTACATAGACGGTGGTACGACATGTACTGGGGTGGGGGTACGACTGGAACGTACTGGGGTGTACATAGACGGGGGTATGACACGTACTGGGGTGGGGGTACGACTGGAACGTACTGGGGTGTAGGTACACGGTGGTGCGACACGTACAGGGGTGGGGGTGGGGCTCGAATGTACTGGGGTGTACATAGACGGTGGTACGACACGTACTGGGGTGGGGGTACGACTGGAACGTACTGGGGTGTACATAGACGGGGTATGACACGTACTGGGGTGGGGGTACGACTGGAACGTACTGGGGTGTACATAGACGGTGGTACGACACGTACTGGGGTGGGGGTACGACTGGAACGTACTGGGGTGTACATAGAGGGTGGTACGACACGTACTGGGGTGGGGGTACGACTGGAACGTACTGGGGTGTACATAGACGGGGGTATGACACGTACTGGGGTGGGGGTACGACTGGAACGTACTGGGGTGTACATAGACGGTGGTACGACAAATACTGGGGTGGGGGTACGACTGGAACGTACTGGGGTGTAGGTACACGGTGGTGCGACACGTACTGGGGTGGGGGTACGACTGGAACGTACTGGGGTGTACATAGACGGTGGTACAACACGTACTGGGGTGGGGGTACGACTGGAACGTACTGGGGTGTACATAGACGGTGGTACGACACGTACTGGGGTGGGGGTACGCCTGGAACGTACTGGGGTGTACATAGACGGTGGTACGACACGTACTGGGGTGGGGGTACGACTGGAACGTACTGGGGTGTACATAGAGGGTGGTACGACACGTACTGGGGTGGGGGTACGACTGGAACGTACTGGGGTGTACATAGACGGGGGTATGACACGTACTGGGGTGGGGGTACGACTGGAACGTACTGGGGTGTACATAGACGGTGGTACGACACGTACTGGGGTGGGGGTACGACTGGAACGTACTGGGGTGTAGGTACACGGTGGTGCGACACGTACTGGGGTGGGGGTACGACTGGAACGTACTGGGGTGTACATAGACGGTGGTACGACACGTACTGGGGTGGGGGTACGACTGGAACGTACTGGGGTGTACATAGACGGTGGTACGACACGTACTGGGGTGGGGGTACGCCTGGAACGTACTGGGGTGTACATAGACGGTGGTACGACACGTACAGGGGTGGGGCTGGGGCTGGGGCGCGAACGTACTGTGGTGTACATAGACGGTGGTGCGACACGTGTGGGGGTGGGGCTCGAACGTACTGGGGTGTACATAGACGGTGGTACGACACGTACTGGGGTGGGGGTACGACTGGAAAGTACTGGGGTGTACATAGACGGTGGTACGACACGTACTGGGGTGGGGGTACGACTTGAACGTACTGGGGTGTACCTAGACGGGTGGGGGTATACATACACGGGGGGTACGTGTCGGACGTACGGGGGCTGGGGGGAGTGTTGGGCGCATATGCGGGCACATGTCTCTATGGTTGCTATAGGAGTTCGGTGCGGACGGTGTTTTTTCCATACGGTTGTAAGCTCGGACGCACGGGATGGATCGTGATTCCTCGGTCGGGCTTGGCTTTTCACGTTTGTAAGGTAAATCGTCCGAGGACGTGTCGGACACATTTTCCGACCCGAGGACGTGTGGGGAATTATTCCCAGTGCGGTTCGTATGGACTTTTTACCATGCGAATCGTGATTGCCAGTTCGTACGGCACTTGTACGATTCGTACGGTAAAAAAAGACCCGATACGAGTCGTACGGGGACATTTTTTACCGGATCGTGATCGGCACCTAGGTCTTTTAGTTACTCCTGGATATTTGGGACTAGTTCCTGAACTAAAGCAGTACCTAGTGACTCCAGGGCTTGTTCCAAGGCTGATTGATGCCAGATGCTTCAATAAATCTAAATAATCTGCAAGAGGCTCTCCTTTGATTTCTCTCTAAAATGTAATTTTTGTTTGGTCGGTCTTGACTGGGCATTCCACCATTACAGTATCACCCATCCTTTGCTGCTGGCAAGGCATCGTCATTGGGCGAAGGGAAAAATTAACCAGGCTGCTTTAAGCCAAAATGCTAGGGCAGGGTTACCCTGTCCGAGTAAAAGCCACAGGAAAAGACTGCGCCAAAACTGTACCAAAATAAGTACATACACATAATACAAATAAAGTTTAACTAATATTCTCAACTATTTCATCTACTTTGGCTGCTCTGCCATAACAGCCACTAGAGTAGTATTCTGTTCATTTTCAATGTGCTCTTTTAGTAGTGGTAATTTTCCTGCTACAGGTATAGCCCATGCAACTTAAATGGATCTTTCCTGTTTGGGGTTTTGCAGTTTCTGATATTTTTTTTATCTGTGGGTTATAATAATATTGAAAATATATGTTGTATTATTTGCAAATCATTAGTTTACATGTATTAATATCATGATATTTATGTTTCACGTTTCACATTCTAACCTTACGTTTTATCATTCCCTTATTTGCCCTGTAGGTTGTAGAGTTTCTTAAATGCTTACGGTTGTGTGAAGGTGTGCAAGTGTAAGGGGTGGTGTAGCTTGTTGTATGGTTCTGTGGTGTCTGGCAGCAGTGAGTCTGTTGCAAAGGCTCATGGTTTGTGTGTGTGGGCCCTTTTTATTGGTCCATGGGTGGGTGTGGCAGTGTTTGAATTTTGGGTGGGTGTGTTATAAGTAGTGGTGGTGTTTTGGCCCTCTGTTTGTCTTTGGCAGTTGCAGGTCAGTGAAGGTGTATTTCTATTGTTTGTTGGCCATGTTTCGTGGCTTTGTGCCATTCAAATAGTGTCTTCTTGTGTTGTTTTGTTTTGTCCTGGTTGTGTACGTGCGTTTTGAGCGTGTGTACGGTGTGTAGATGGGCCATTTGGTTGTACGGTGCTGTCCTTGTGTGTGGGTTGGTACGACTCGTACATGCGGTTGTGATGTTGTGGCCTGGGGTGCGCTCCGTACTTAGGAGGTTGTGTTGGGGGTAGGACCGTAACGTACTGGGGTGTACATAGACGGTGGTACGACACGTACTGGGGTGGGGGTACGACTGGAACGTACTGGGGTGTACATAGACGGTGGTACGACACGTACTGGGGTGGGGGTACGACTGGAACGTACTGGGGTGTACATAGACGGGGGTATGACACGTACTGGGGTGGGGGTACGACTGGAACGTACTGGGGTGTAGGTACACGGTGGTGCGACACGTACAGGGGTGGGGGTGGGGCTCGAATGTACTGGGGTGTACATAGACGGTGGTACGACACGTACTGGGGTGGGGGTACGACTGGAACGTACTGGGGTGTACATAGACGGTGGTACGACACGTACTGGGGTGGGGGTACGACTGGAACGTACTGGGGTGTACATAGACGGGGGTATGACACGTACTGGGGTGGGGGTACGACTGGAACGTACTGGGGTGTAGGTACACGGTGGTTGGTCGGTCTTGACTGGGCATTCCACCTGCTACAGGTATAGCCCATGCAACTTAAATGGATCTTTCCTGTTTGGGGTTTTGCAGTTTCTGATATTTTTTTTATCTGTGGGTTATAATAATATTGAAAATATATGTTGTATTATTTGCAAATCATTAGTTTACATGTATTAATATCATGATATTTATGTTTCACGTTTCACATTCTAACCTTACGTTTTATCATTCCCTTATTTGCCCTGTAGGTTGTAGAGTTTCTTAAATGCTTACGTTTTTACTGGTTTACTTAAAAAAACATATGTTGTGAACATTAGCTAAACATTAGCTAAATTTAGACTGATTTTATTAAAGTCTGTATTTTTTATTATTATTTTTGTTATTTAACATATGGCATTTTAACTTGTAAATTATTTTTTCTACTTTTTTGTCTACTCTCATTTTATTTCTGCCTTTTCTATTGGTGATATTTTCTTCAGATTTGCAGGCATTTTCTATTTTTCTTAGTGGTTGGTGTTCACGTCATCACTGTTTTTTATGTATATTGAAGGTAAATAAATTAAAAAGAAAGTAATTGTGGTGTTCAATTATTTATAATCTCAATCTAAATATACAGATACCATTACTGAAGTGCAAGTGAGAAATGTCGTTAGTACAAGATTGAAGAGAAGTCGGTATCAGTTTCTCTGCCACACCAGGAACCATATTAAAAGACATTACACCACACGTTCCTGAGGAAGGACCAGGATAGTTACCTGTAAAAGCTAACCTTAAACTACTAATAGAACTATGACCGGGAACGAATCTAGATTTCATATTATATGACAAAGACATTAATGAAAATTGAATAATTATTCATTCTATCACTAAAAACGTACTAATCAACACGCAATGCAGCTTATCAAAAACCTCTAACAGAAGGCAAAAAAAACCTTTTGTATGAAACATTTTTATTGATTTTTGTACTTTACAAAACGAGCAAGCGGTCAGAAGTTTCAATACACCATTTAGATTAATATAGTGCCAGGCATCTATCTACACAGTACATGTGTCCCTTAAAGAGATGCACCACCATGATTCCCTTCATCCTGTCCTTCCTTTCTTAGGCTGTATGTGTCTCACACACATGGATTTGCATATCCAACGACCAGGGCCTCCCTCTGCAAGTCTCAAGTTAAATCCCCCTGTATTGGGCATTCGAGATCCCGCCAGGTTTGTGAGAGCATCCACGAGCAATATATTTGGGATGTTCTAGACTGAGGCAATGTCCCGGCCCCCTCCTCCATCCCTCTAAAGATGGCGCCTTAGTGTTTTGCCAGGCCTTAGCGATATCCTGCTTTACTAATACCAGATCTAAAACCAGATCTAGCTATAGGAGGCCCCTTTTGTACCTATTGCTTTCAATGTCGTCTGTGATGAACAAACAACTTTTACCCCCAAAAATAACAACACTTCAAGCAAGCCATGATAAATACAATAATAAAAGTCCATCCACATGCATACATACAACGATGTTATTACCACTTTAACCTGCCCATATGCAGGTACCTTCAAACACTGACTACTCAACAAATTCACAATTCACATTTGAAATTACAAAAAGAATTGCCCTGGCCTATGGTATAACTACAGAAGTGATAAACCACTCTGAATTACTTATAGAGTCAATCTTCTGCCAAACAAAATAAACAAAAATGATCTCCATTAATAGTCTACTTCACGTGGGTATGAAACCTCCATCACTCAGGATACAGACTCCATTCCAAGTTTCAATTGCCAAGTGGAACGTATACAACAGTACACTTTCATTGAAGCCAAACGCAGAAATGCTGAAAAGGGGTGATGCTGCTCATTGCAAGAAAAACTTGGAATAAGCCACCCAGCACTCAATCAACTTATAGAGATACTAAATAAGAACAAAGCTACTAAGATCTCGGAATAAAACAGTCATTGCCACATCGAAAACTCAAAATATATCAAAGCAAACATGACAGATGCACAAAATACTACCTAGCAAAGTATTCTTCCTAACAACCAAGGACAACAAGATCTTGAATCAATAGACGGTGAACTACTAAAAAAACACTCATCGAATATCGAAACAAGCTCTATGTGCTCATGTATTCCTTTTCACATTTTTCCCTTGCAGTTCTAAAGAGGTTTTTTTTCTGTTAAACGAATGCTGCATGGGGTGAATGACGTTATATATCCCCTTCCTGGTGTGTTGGCAGTATGATGTTCTAGCCTACTGGGCAATCAATGTAATAACTATGCAGTAACCATTTTACATGAATCTGTTTCTTACTATGGCTTTGGTGTGTGATATGGTTCAGTTGATGCTATGATATCCTGGTGCATTTATGTTGGAAAATCAATAAAGACATTTGGAGAAACAAAACACCCTCATCATAAAAACCAATAAACTGTACTACTAGAAAAAAACCAACCCCCAAATAAAACACTGAGCATCTAAAAAAATATGTTTAGAAATTATAATAACATGAGTTCACTTTTTAGTATTCTGAAACAATTAAAAACCCTAAAATAAAAACAAAAGAAAATCAGAATGACAAAAAATTAATTATTAACATAAGAATTCCTAAAAACACAAAGAAAATTACTTTAAAAAATCTGAAACAATTTAAATAACATATAATTATCATTAAACACTAAGGAAACATACATTCACAAAAATAAACATGTATCAAACAAAGAATACATTAAATCATGAACACAGAATACACTACTACTAATATATACACATAATACTTGCATATTAAAACTAAAATATTCAAGATACATTAGCAGAAGTCATTAACCAATGGTCCAATATCTAGAATCAACAAGTATGCCCAGACGTGGGTCCCGTGCTCACTGTGCCCCTGGAACAAAGCTGAACCCACTCTGGTGAGCACTGATCACGGGGAGACCATGTTTTTGTTTCCCATGTTCCAGTTCAAGGAGGACATGACTCGAGGGAGTTCGACCTGGACTGTTCCTATGGGAGCGGGGCCATGAGAGATTGGCATATGGCTGGGTCCAAACTAAGGAGGCATGGTGTACACAATAACGATGAATTGCGATACAGCCCCAAGTTATTACCTGTGGCTGAGATTAATTCAATCATTCCATTCATCACTTTATTATATGCTTCACTGTCATGCTCGGACAAGTGTCTCATGCGCACTGTGGCAATGGAACCAAGCTGCAACCAAATGAAGATACCCAATCAGGGCGAAATGGGGTTTAGGTTGCTTGTGTTCCTGTTCAGGGAGGACATGGCATGGAGGTACACAATGGACTTTTCTCATCAGGGAAGGGTCAAGACTGATTTGCATATGGTTGAGGCCAAACTGAGCTGGCATGGTGTGCAACATAGTGATGGACTTGGATGTAGCTGCAAGTATTTACCAGTGTGTGAAATTAATTAAAGCTTTCCATGCATCACTTTTTTGTATTCCTCTCCAACCCATGCCACATTGGGAAAAATGTTTGACTCTGCAGTGGTCATATTTGCAATTCCCACTCCATACTTTGCCTCACTGGGAAAGTGTTGGACTCTAAAGTAGTTACATTTACTATTTCCACTCCAAACTTAGCCACATCATAAAAAGAATTGAACTGGTAAGGGGTTAGATTTGCTATTTCTAATTCAAACTTAGCCACCCTGGGAAAAGATCTGGAATCGTAAGAGGTTAGATTTACTACTTATGCTCCAAACTGACTGTAAAAGTGTCAGCTTTTCAATTCTTTAACAGCCATATACAGTCTGCTTCGACCAGTTTTCCTGGTAGAAACCGTATAATTCAGCAATACGTCTATAATGTCAACATCCATATTATCAAAGCGAAACAGGAAAAAAACATAATGAAACAATACCTTAGCATTCCAGAATACAACATGATATGCTACGTCTTCGCTACAGTCTCTAGTGCAGCTTTTCAATTTCCACTCCTTAACTAGTCACTGTAGGGAAAGTGTTGTGCTTTAAAAGCATTACATTTACTATCCTCTCACCAAAATCAGCCACAGTAGGGAAAGTGTACAGACCTAACGACAACAAGCACAAAAATGAAATGAATCAGTACTTGTGCATTTATTTAATAAAAGCTTAATTATAATTTCTTATAGTATAAATAAACATTACATTAATGATAAATATATATTTTATAATATTGCATTTTAAATATACATAATTAATTATATAATTATTAAAATAATTTGCATAGTTATTAACATAAATAATTAACAACTAAATATCAATCACAAACAATAAAAATAAAATTTTAAAATTAACTCCCACCAAATCCCTTACCTAAATCACAATCTATCTAACAAACAATATATTATAGTAAATATAAAAACTGTTACATTTATTAATAATAAATCAGTATAATAATGTATACATGTACTGTAAAAAATAATAAATTAAAAATGTAAAACAATTCATAAAAATATTATAATCAATAAATGAATTAACTAAACTCATTTGATAATTTATCAATTCACATTTACAAATCAAGAAGTAAATAAAAAATAAAAATAAAATATACTTCTCTACCCACTCGCCAACAAACTAATAACCCACAAATAAGATGACATTAATAATAAAAAATGAAGCAGTACCAATATAATAAATTATTATATACAACACATATCACATACCATAAATTACTCTAAAAACATACATATTTGTATGTACTTTTATTACTCTATTAATAAATTAACACAATTAAACAACCAATTAACAATTTTAAAAATACAAATAAAAAAAGTATTTAATTTAAGAAACTTCCCACCATACTTGCCTAGGAACCCAACAATGAAAATATCATAATAAAAACAATAATGAAACACTAAAAAAAATACCTACTAATTAAAAGAAGTACTCTCAGGTAAGAAAAATAAATATTCAGGTAATCAATGTTACTTACATTGATATATTCTTACCTGCGATATTAACTCCAGTCATATTTTTGACATCAAGATACTTCTTCCACTATATTATTGAACAACAATACTATTAGTTAATATTATGGTGGAATAACCCCCTGGTACCACTAATTGCAAGAATAAATTCACATAGGCCCAGTTAGTTTTGTAACATTCAAACAGCCCGCAGATCTTTAGGGAATCTAATTGGGTTTTTGCGAATGTTAGTGGTCTGTTTCTTAAACCTGACTAGATCAGCCAGGAAGCATGGGACATTAACAGCAACACACACACTGACCCCCTTGCATTTACAATTCTTCTGCCCCAGTTGTGAAGCTCACAGAGGTCCCAGGCAGCTAAATCCGAGAGCCTCTCAGGTGCAGACATTTTGTCTACAGGTTCTGTGCTCAGGGCCTTGCGCTCCTGTCTGTGTTCTCATTTCCTCACTATTTCTAGAGCTCACTTGCTCTATACCATAGATTACATTCACACTCCTAAGTTCTGGGATTTCCTCTGCACCTACCTACCCAAACCAGTTTGACATGTCATCTCCTGCCCAAACAACACCCTTGAGTCTCTTCAAAAATGCAAAAAGAGAATAAACATGATCAGACTTTACATTTCATAATTTTAACTGTGCTAACGGTGTCTGACTGGATCAATCTCCACCACTGATTCCCTAGAGAAATCTCTCCAGGGGAACAAGGGTTGTAGTGTGGAGCCTGGTCCAGCTCTCTCCCCACCTCAGCCAAGTATAGGGGCTCCTGAATCAGCAGTTTTGTCAACGAAGCATCCTCTCACATGCCTATTTGAAGTCAGAGCATGTTTATTAAATAAGAGAAGCACAGTGTGATAACACGTGATAAAGTGGTAAAGGTTCCCCTTTGACTACCATGAACATATGATGCTACTTTCTCCTGAATACAAGGGGTTTTATAGACATTTGCATAAAGGCACCAAAGGAACATTTGTGACAGAAACCAAAATAGTTTATTGCTGTTGTATAGATTTATCATGAGACAGGTGCAAAAGACCTTGCAGAAAGATGCAAGCAATATAAACTTACAGATGCTTTGCTGTCTACTTGTGAGGCCTAATTTAGGATTACCAACCATGAGAAAGATGCTAAATATGCCAGAAACAGCAAGGACTGCACAGCTATGGTTAACATGGGCAAGAAAATGGAATTGGTAATCACTATAATTCTTCATTTTGTACACCAAATAAAATTTTATATGAAAAAATATTTTAAAGCTATTTAAATTAAAAAACGAAATAGCACTAAAGATGCTGTGATTTTCTTTTTATTATTAAACTCGTTGGGACCCATTACGATCTCGATCAGCTTTCCAACCGAGATCATCGGTTTCACTTCCGACGGTCGGCCAGAGACCATCCCATTAATCCATATGGGCGGCGTTATACGCCGTCCGGATTACGATGCTTGGTTTCCGGCAGGCTTTCCATGCTGGGCTTTCTGACATGGAAAGCCGGTCGGAAAGCGAGTCTGGGGGTCCTTAGCATGGCCCCTTCTGTTTGCAGGCTCCAGTGTGGTGCCAAAGGGGCACCTAGGAGGCCCCCTAGCTGATCCCTGAACCATGGGGAAGGCACCCTGAGGCGCCTGCCACGCCATGCACGGATGAACACAACCTCCCATTTCCCTATGGGAGCTTGTGCTAAGGCTGGTTTATGGCTGTAGCACATGCTGCCATAGGGAAATGTGAGTATGCGACCACACCATGTGCGGTCGCATCGTAATTACGCGTTCGGACCTGTATCCGCATTATTGTTGGGTGGACACAACTCTGCCTACATCTTAATAAGCCAGGCAGTGAAAATAGGCGAAAAAAGGTTAGCTGATGATATCAATTGATAATTTTCCAAGTTACAATCATGCACTATAGTTAAGTACTGTTCTTTTATTCTAGATTTTCACCGAATAGAGAGACTAGGAAATCAGCACTCCAGTGAGATATGCCTCTGAGTCAGCTGTCTTTTTTCTCTTCCAAATCCACTTTCCCTCCAGGACTCCACCGTGCCAATAGTAAATTCCTTTTGTGCAGTGGATTCTGGTAGGGCAGGTTAGAAAGTGCTGAAGAGGTTGTGGCATCCCTACAAGGCAGGTAGATCTGAATTTGTGACAGATAGCAGGTCAGGAATTACATGTACGCCGAACAGTAGACGTCACAATGTCTCCTTCACTCACTATCACAACTTATGGTATATACCTGATGATATATCTAAATACATTTTCCACTCATCATCAGTTGCTATAACCAATTAGAGTATAGCTCAACCAGTGTTGCAGACCACAGACACACTGACAGTTGTCTTAGAAAAAAACTCTCCAGTTTGGAGGTTGATTTGGAACAAACTCAACATCTCTTTGGGTAAATGATCATACACCACTCTGTGTCTGTTGTCACACACTTCATGAAATTGACAACCCATGCCGCGAATATATATGTTGCAGCATAGCTGTTGTGCCCAACACTACTTAGACATGTCACCATGCGTTAGCATACAACCACAAACATTTCAAGTCACAAACACTGCCAGTCACTGTTCTACATTTGCACCTGGCATAAAAAGACCATTCCGAGGATGAGGGAACGCCTCATTATGGAATTGGTGCTGCTAGTTCCAAAAACATACACGCATTTAATCATTGCTACTAGCTCCTGTAATGTCAGGTGTTGTAGTTGCCAGTTGTCTGAACAATAGCCAAAGAACCATTGAGTCCATCTTTATTGCCATTGACATTCCAGCGTCTACCATTCCAGGCAGCACCAACTTTATGGAAGGCACTAGGCAATCTACTACTGCCTTCGTAATATCAACATTTTCATCTGTGCAAAGCACAATGGCACACATGCACAACGAGGCGTAGCACACTGCACACCCACAATCACCCAGGATCATGCCCCTCATCCCCTTGGCACACTGCAGCACACACACACATAGCAAGAACAGCACACTCACATTGACAACAACGTGGTACAATGCGCATAGCCGACACTGCAGAACAGAGGACACAACTGGCTCCGCACATGCACAGAAACATGCCTACTACATCTGACAGAGCAGGAAACTGTGAAATGAAAATGTACACATACGACCTCACACCCGTCATGTAGTCCAAATGTACACTGTCCTGCAGCAGGATTCAGCACCTCACGAACAGTCACATTGTACATTGTCATACAGTCTGCAGTAAGAACAGAACAATGCGCAAACATACATGTCAACACAATGTCAACATGCAGCTCCCCTTCACATTGCAGAGGGGCACACAACACCACCAGCAGAGCACACAAGACAACACATCTGTGATGCCGGAGAGGACCACCACACCATCGACACTGACACCCTACAATAGCCCATGGACATCCCACGCAAGCCACCACCAGGACCCGGGTAGACAAGCTACTCAGAGGAGGACACAGAGCCTACAACAGACCACACAGCAGGAAGCACCCGCAAGCTCAGCTGGCTCACGACACTTCACCAACCCACACATGGCACCCTGTTGCCATGTGTTAGCCTGCTAAAGGAGGTGGCCGAACAGGCGTGGTTCGGGTCCGAACCCATGGAAGGCTAACTAGATCACATACGTTGGTGTCCATTACACTTCAGGGACCACTCACACCTCTCAAAGGAGACCCACACAGCCATAGAGACACATGCAGATTCACATTCACAGTACAGAACCACGCCCAGGGGCACGCAAATAGCAGTCACACACCCACGTCAGCTCTGCCTACTATGGCCCAGCCCTCTCCCCTTAACAATTGAGTGGGGGACAACAAAACTACATGCCCAAGCTCCAAC
This sequence comes from Triturus cristatus, assembly GCF_964204655.1. NCBI lineage: Eukaryota > Metazoa > Chordata > Amphibia > Caudata > Salamandridae > Triturus > Triturus cristatus. The sequence goes on along the minus strand of NC_140592.1, from coordinate 501,150,151 downwards.
ACGCTGCCTGCGGTGACATGTCTGCATCCGCTGTACACAGCACAATGTCATGTCGTAGGGCCCAGGGCCCTCATGCATACAACAAGACCACAGGGACACACGCAGATATCATGTTGAACTGGCTACAGGCACGTGCGCCCGACCCCTTTATTGGCAGGGCCACATGTACAGTGACACTTGTGCTGGATGTGTGTGGGGTGAGTGTAAGTCAGCCCGCACGGAGTACTTGGCGCTGGCAGCCACTTGAACAGAGGACACCAGTGCAACGGAAACTGAAAACACCTGCATAACAGAGTCAACTGCTGAGCAACATGGAGGAAGACGGAGAAAGTCCAGGGAACACACAACATGCAAACAGAAGTGTCCATGAGTTGCAGTGCACTGTGGTTGGGGCACTAGAGAGGAACGCGCTCAAGTGAAGAAAAAGTCTCAGATTGTGTCCCTTTGAGATATTCCTGATGCAGATGCAGTGTGGTGTGTGAGATCTGCATCAGCTTCCTCAACAACGTCCCAGGTCTCCCACACTGCTTGAGATGAGATTGCTGAGCAGCCTCTCCACAGCACAAAAAACAATCAGTAACGGATGATGGCTTGCGGGGCACTGAGTCTGTGGCACCTGGAGTGCTGAGTAGGGTATCAGTCTGATGATGGCATCCACGACAGGTGTTTAGCAACTCTGTAGGTTTCTCAGGACCACCGTTTCGACTCTGGGAGATGGCGGTTGGAGGTTGTCCTGGTGGAGGTGTCATGTGCCTCCTGCGGTGTTGCGACATCCGGGCTGCTCAGGACTCGATTTGATGTGTGAGCCTTGGTGGTCCGCAGTTGAGGCCAAAAGCAGCGGACAGCACAGGGCCACATGCACATGGCGTCAATGACCCCAGGACCACCGTCACAGAGGTCATCCAATATTCACTCAGACAGGGTCCCTGACGTGAGCTGCACAGAGTTAATGGCCCCGGATGCACAGCGTCCGGCACTGGCACCCTGCCACGGGATGGTGACTTGCGATGCAGTCAGATGGGCCATGCGACCTGAGCGGGTCCTCATCAATGTCCGAGGTGTATGTTGCGGAGGACAGTGGAAGGTGTCCTCCAGGGCATGAGGCGAAAGGTCTGATGTTACCCGGAAGCAGCAAATGGTGGGTTGGAATGCCACGGCCTCGTTTTCGCCACAAAGTCAGTATCACCGCCATGATGCTGACGACAAGCCCAAGTCCATGCACTCAGTCACCCCCAAAGTCCAACCAGAAAGTGACCATGGGTCAAGGGGAATAGACATCTTGGCACCGGGGCTGAAAGGGGATGCAGTTTGCGATGAGGCCTGTACAATGACATGAAGTCTTCCATAAACATACCAAGGCTGAATTTGAAGGTGTGTGTGACCTATTCGACCGCAGTGTAGGCTGGGGGCAGAGGTCAGCAAGGGCCCACAGCCAGCTGTCGTTGGCTCGCGATGCACAGAGTTAGTGGCAACAGGGCAGTTGTCGGTAGTGTTCGATCACCTCCGTGACGATGATCCTATTCCCTCCGGGCTGCAACGTGTCATCCTCTCACGCCTCTCCTTGCGTGCCTAGATATGTAATCTGCCATTGAACAATCGATGTTCAGTTCCAGTTCTGTGACCTACTTGTGCACAGCGTAGGCCGAGGGCAATAGTCCGCGAAGGTCAACAGACACGTGTTGTTGTGATGCTATGCACAGACTTGGTGGCACCACATCGAAGGGAGTATAGTGACATGAACTCTGCCTTAAATAATTTTCACTACCATGGTGTAATCAAGACTCAGTTCCAAATGTGTGACCTACTTGACCGTGGTGTAGGCCGGAGGTGGCAGTAGAGTACGTCAACGAGAAAGGACTAAAGCGGGCCTCTGTCATGGAGCCTGTGATGGTCTGAGGAGGCTGCCAAGGTTGCGGGCCTCAGGCTTGGTGCTTGCGCATGCACATGGTGGGCCCTCTGTGACACACGCCGGTGTCGGCAGGTGATCAGTGTGGCCTGGTGGCGCAGGGGCGGGCCTGACAGGTTCGGGGTCCTGCGGTCCGGGGTACAGCATGCACACAGGATCGCAGGCAACTCAGCTCATGAGGACAGCGTCAGCCTCATGGCGTGGTGAGCAGGGCCACCCTGGCAGAGACGTTGGGCTTTCCGGAAGAGGACCACGCCCAGGGCTATGTGCTTTTTATTCACACCCCTACACTGACCTTGCATAAGCTGTGCCATCCCACTCCGCTCACGCTTACGGGGGGGGGCCGTAACAGGCAACATTAACACGAACTCCCCCACTGGCCGGGGGGACATGGTTGCGTCCACTGTCCATCCACTACACTCCATACACCAGAGGTGTATGTCACCATGGAAATGGGTGTGTTCTGCATACTGCGGTCTGTCCAGCACATCTCCGACACTCTTGGCATTGTGTAGTTTCCCAATCATGCTTCTCTGACATCCTTCACACATACCTGGTTGCCACCTCTCCCCACAATCGGCTATTGTGTGGCTGAGGTGCCATGCCGTTGATGGCTCATGTTCACGGCTTGCCCAGGTTTCCATTGTGAGTTGTCCTGTTGTGTCTGGTGAGTGGGCATGTTGTTTTGCATGTTGGTTTTGTTTTTGAGACGTGTGCATAGCCAGAGTTGTGAGTTGCATGGTTGTGGCGTTGAGGTGAGTGGTGTGTTCATTTTGAACTTGCCAGGGGGCTGTGCATTTCGCTTGGTGCCATCCTGGGGATGCTGGGTGCTGATGGACTGTAGGAGGATGAAGGAATCGTGCACAGTGGCTGGGTATTTGGAGGCGAGATTGGTGGAGGCTCCATGGTGTTCAGTTGTTGCCTGCACATTGATGTCAGACGTGTGCTTTCTGTTGCGGTGATTGTGTGCTGTGTCGGCAGGGGGCACAGATATGACATGTATGCTGTGGATTGCCCACAACACATGCGTGCATCCAGCTATGGCGTATGGTCCTTGCTTGGTCTCCAGCGGATCCTGCGCATTATGTTTAACGTATGGGGACTGGGGTACCAGGCTGTCGTGATGTCCAGGACAGTTGTGAGTGTCTTGGATGTGGCTGGCTGTGTGACTCCTCCGACCGTGGCGGGTGTTGGTTGGGGGTACCAGGGGCCTACAGGTGCAGCACAGCCAGCAGCTTTGTGTGCGGTGGGATGTTGGTTGTCCTCTGTGTTGGTGCCGTCGGCCTGTTGGGCGTTGTTGGTCATGATGCGTGCGATGGTTGTCCTTTCAAGCCTGTATTGGGCAATGACATTGTCAGGCGTTGGGTCTGTGAAGCTGGTGTGTTTCCTGGGAGTCTGCTGTCTTTGTCAAAGCTGTCTGGGTGGTGGTCCGGGGGGGGTGTTCCAGGTGCTGTATGGGGTCCTGGGGTGGTGGCGGTGGGTGTTGTTGCCCTCTTGGGTGTCCGGGCCGCATTGCCATTGGCTCCATCGCATCTGCTGCCCTGCCGATGTGGCTGTGGGCTGTGCTCCCTTTTGTGGTGCAGGCTGCGGTCCGACTTAGCACCAGGTCAGAGCAGGTGTTATTTTCCTTCTGTTAACGCGCCTTATCACCTGTTTTGTGTTCTTATTACAGTTCTGGCTGTTCGTTGTAAATGTTGTGGAGTTGTGTTGTCGCGGCTTTTGGCACGGGAACGCCTACTCTGCATCTCATTAGCGATAGTTGCGGTGGTCATCCGTGGCGATGTTTTTTGCAGCTGCTATCACGGGTAAACTGGTGCTGTGGGCTGTTTACACCAGCTTGTGAATGGGACGATAAATTTATCGCAACTTTGGCCGCGATAAAGTGCCATTAACTGGGCAATAGTTCCTTGAGAATATGCCCCAAATCTGTTAAACAAACAATCCTCTCCTCACACCAAAATTCAACATATAACATTTATAAATAAATTTCCAAAAACTTTAAGTTCATTTAGTTTCCTTCCACAATTTAAACAAAGTTCACCTGTGAGCTAAGACAGTCTTTATCCCTTTTTCTGGATGCCAGGATTTATGGCTTTTGATACCTCATAAAACTAAACTCCAAACTAAATAATATTCACAAAATAAATATGCACTTGCAATTCCTTATGAAGCTTAATTATCCAGATAAGGAAGCACTGGGGGTATCAGGAATATTTTGTCCAGCTTCTTTCACTTTGGCAAACCTTAATTCAAACACTTTATATGTAGGGCTCCCGGTTTTCCGTTTAAACGGATTTTTACATATAAATACAGACGGAAAACAATTTTTCCTTTGTCTGTATTTATATGTAAAAACTGAAAAAAACTAGCAAAGTTTGCATACGTTTAGAAATGTTGGAATTTCGCCTTTTTACTGTACTCCCCAGGCGCGCAACACCCAATACGCTCAAAGAGCTTCAGCCCCCCCCTTCGTGTGTGTCAGCCTGGCAGAGACAGCTTACCGGGCTCACACACAGCCGGACCCGAGTACTTCACAGGTCTTTAAAAGACCATTCACTTGCTAACGAGGCTTTGTTCTTTCACTCCTTCTCAGAGCCCCTGCATATTCACTCTGCCAATTGCTGGAAGAATCAGCCCTCCCCCCCCGGAAATTTTGATTAGCCGCTCCCAAAATGTCACCCTAGTTGTGCTTCTGGTACTCCCCACGGGATACATTCATGTTTTGACTGCTGATTTGATTTTAGAGGCATTGTGTATATTGTTGTGGAACGAAATTGGAAAATAAAGATGTTAATAAAAGAGAACACTGCTACCATTATACATCAACATTATACTAATTTTCATGGGCACAGTATTTCCTCATTCTATCCTTTTCATTGGCCTCCATTGCTCGTGCTCAGCACCCTAGTTCCAGACCACCCGACATCTTGCGCATGCCCATTCATCCCTGTGGCCTCTTACTTACCCTGCAGTCAAACAGCAATTTGAAATGTTGCCTTACTTTATTCTTTCATGGGCCCCCTGATAGAGCCAGCTCTGTTCTGCAGTCTTGCCCTAATGACCTTGAATATGTCTTTAAAAGAGTGCTTAACTACAGTTTTCATGTAATTTCTTTTTAATATGGAACTAGCATGTGTTTCAGCTTTTCGTGCCCTCTTTTGCCAGGTCATTAGAGTGCACAGGAACACTCCTTCAAATTCTAAATGTGTTTACATCGATTATTCCGGGATAGTGAGGTGTGTTTTCAATATTGTTGTAACACAGCAGCAGCTTATTTATATATATATTACTGAAAATAATCATGCATTGTCAATTTAAATAAATGTGGAAAAATACTAGCTGTAGTCCTCTTTTGCTTGTGGCCAAAATAAATGTGGATAAATACAGAAAAAATGCCCAAAAAATAAATATGGATAAATACAGACGGAAATGGTAAAAAAATAAATACCATAAAACCGGGAGCCCTATTTATATGTTAAACAAGGGCTTGATGAAATCAGAAATCTTCAATTTAAATGTCTTGCTCCAATTGCTGAAGGTTCACACATTTAACTCTGCGCCAAAAAGAATGCAAACCAATCCTACCATGCATCTCAGGGCAGCTGTTGACTTGTTCTCTTAAACTTTTGGGCACCATGTTGGAAGATTTTCCTGCCCCATGTCATTAAGGGAATCAACTTTAATTTTGTTAAATGTCACAACACCTGTTCATTTTACATATACAACGTGTTAACTATTTCATGCGATTATTTCCTGTGACAACTGCAATATGCACATTTTCATCTTTATTCATACTACTGACACTAGCGCACCAGGGTCCTTATCGGCCACCAAGCAAGTTAAAGATAGATGGAAATATTTTTTTGACATGGAATGTCTGGTGCTGTAAAAGGTTGCGAACAGTATAAGGATTCTTCTTGACTCAGGCAGCGGGGTGGATCCCTCATGCTCCACTTCTAAGACGCCGACCTCCTCCCCCCAAACGTCACAATAGAAAAGCGGGGCCGCCATCGGCCACACCGAAGGTATGGCAGTCGTTCCGGCCCCCGATGACCATACAGGGGCGGGCCTGTCGCGCGCATTGATGACGCGACAGGCGTGCCTCGCCACTATTTGGTCAAAGTCAGGGGTGTGACCCGGAAGTGATTGAAAGAATTGGACTAATGCCAAACCGGTTAGAACTGGCCTGGCTGGGATCTGGGGTGATAAAAGGCTGGGAAGTGGCGGAGTCTGCCTCTTTGCTCGCCGCTCCCTCAGCCTGCCATTAATTACGCCAGCCTTGCTAGGAGGCTGTATTTTAATTTCTGTTTTTGTCTTTTCAGATATTTGCGTTTAGACCCGATCGGCGTCCGCTACGGAGGTCTTGGGATTTCGGCGGCCTCACGTTAGGGGTCTTTTCGCTATCTTTTTTGTTTTGCAGGCTGAGATCGGCACGGCAGGAGACTACAGATGGGGCTCTTGCGGTGCGCGACTGGAGCGGTATTCGGTACTCATGAACAATCCCGAAATTGACGAGCACGCTTTACTGTGTGTGCTCTGGTGCGCGGTGGCTCAACTCCGCGCAAACGGAGGAGGATGGCATCCAAAGGCTCCGCTGAGTGGGCAGCGTTATAGACATAAGAACAGCAGCCGCGGCCCGTGGAGGGAGTTCCGTGGGGCGGAAAGGCGGGGCGGGGGAGGGGCAGGGTGGGGGGTACTAAAAACCGGAATATGGATAATTGGAGGTAAGTAAACAATTGCATGAATAAAACGAATTTCGTAGCGCGCGCTGCATCGCATTTTGCCGCGGCTGCCTTGTGTAACGTAATCGGTGCTCATATGTGTTAGGGCTGAACGCAAGCTAGTAATGGAAGTGTTCTGCTAAATGAATCCTTTGTATAGTTTGAATGTCCTTGCCTTCTGCTTCTGGGTCGCACCGCGAAGATGCAGAGGCAGCAAAACAGATAGCCAAAAAGCTGGCAGCGTGAATTGGGGCTGCAGTGCGTGTCCTAGGTCTTTGGGCGGCCTCAAATTGAGATATTTGGCTGGCAGTGACCGCGGAGAGCAGCAGGCAGGTTGCAGCTAGTTCATCAAGGCTAGGTATAAAAGTGAGGAATGTTAGTAGGTTTACTCTGAGCACATCCAAGCCTGGAAAGAATGAGTCACAACACCGGCATTGTAGGATGAGAAACATGCTTCACAAATACAGTTTAGAGCACTGCAGCTCAACATCCCAGCACCCTTGAGCAGCCTCCAGCAAGAGGGCAGTCACTGATGAAGAAAGCTAAGGGGGGAGCCACCAGGTTTTGCACCAGCGGGTAAGTGCCATGTATTTACCCTTGTAGTGGGTCACTGGAAAGGGTCCCCCCAGCTTTGTACTATGGCTCCAGGGTGGAGTAAACAAGCTGAGAAGGCCCCTATGTGAAAAACTATGGGAAGCATCACCAGGCTTCACACCAGGGGTGGTGCTTTGCATTGTCCCTGGTAGTGGGTTGCTGGGAGGGGTCTCCCTGAATTTGGCATCTTGGTCTCATGGCTGCGTATTTTGAAGCTGTGGTTAAATTGTTGAGCCAGTAGAACCAGGCAAATAAGGACTGGCATTTGATCCTGCGTGGATAAAATTAAAAGATAATAGTTAAACCGGAGCCAAAGAAAGTGAAGTATAAAGAACATACACAACAAAAGGATAAAAAGGACTTAACGTGGAAGCACTCAAAAGTCACCAATTTGATGGGGAACTTTGATGTCACTTCAACACTTGCCCTTAGGGCAAAATCACCAGCAGCCCAAGTGAAATCAGCAGCGGAAAAAGCTGATCGTAGTTCACAGTCATGCTACGGATCAGGGCTTGTAACTAGTCCATTGAGTTTGGAAGATGATTTACCAGTAGGGGAGAGCCGGACTCGGTAGGTCCCTCTTAAGAGGTAGGGGTAGGTGATGGGAGCTTGAGGGCGAGCTCACTGACAAAAGTACAACTATATAAGGAGCATATGGATAACAGCAGAGCAATTGCCCTGAAGGAAAGAGAGGAGGGGTATGAGACAAAAAAAGATATGCTCCAGGATAGCACAGTCAATCAATCAATCAATCAATCATGTCACTTATAAAGCGCACTACATACCCGTGAGGGTCTCAAGGCGCTGGGGGGGAAGCTGCCAGGTCTTGAGGAGTCTCCTCAAGGTTAGAAGGTCTTCGGTCTGCCGCAGGTAGATGGGGAGGGTGTTCCATGTCTTGGCGGCGAGGCGGGAGAATGATCTGCCACCGGTGGTTACTCTTCGGATGCGGGGGACGGTGGCTAGGGCGTGGTCTGCGGAGCGGAGCTGGCGGGTGGGGGTGTAGAGGCTGAGCCGGCTGTTGAGGTACGCTGGTCCGGTGTTGTGGAGAGCCTTGTGTGCGTGGGTGAGGAGTTTGAAGGTTATCCTCTTGTTGAAGGAGAGCCAGTGCAGTTCTCTCAGATGGGGAGTGATGTGGCTGCGGCGAGGGACGTCGAGGATCAGGCGTGCGGATGCGTTCTGGATGCGTTGGAGTCATTTCAGGAGTTTGGCCGAGGCTCCTGCGTAGAGTGTGTTTCCATAGTCCAGTCTACTGCTGACGAGGGCCTGGGTGACCGTCCTTCTTGTTTCGGTTGGGATCCACTTGAAGATCCTGCGGAGCATGCGGAGAGTGTTGAAGCAGGAGGAGGAGACGGCGTTGGCCTGCTTCTTCATGGATAGGGAGGAGTCGAGGATGACCCCTAGGTTGCGTGCGTGGTCGGTGGGTGTGGGGGGTGCTTCTTGTGCAGTCGGCCACCAGGAGTCATCCCAGGCCGAGGGGGTGGATCCGAAGATGAGGACCTCCGTCTTGTCCGAGTTCAGCTTCAGTTGGCTGTTTTTCATCCAGTCGGCGACGGCCTTCATTCCTTTGTGGAGGTTGGTTTTGGCGGTGCGGTTGTCTTTGGTGAGGGAGAGGATCAGCTGGGTGTCGTCGGCATAGGAGATGATTTTGAGGTCGTGGTGTCGTGCGACGTGGGCGAGTGGTGCCATGTAGACGTTGAACAGCGTTGGGCTGAGGGATGAGCCTTGGGGTACGCCGCAGATGATCTCGGTGGCTTTGGAGCGGAAGGGGGGCGAGGCGGACGCTCTGTGTTCTGCTGGAGAAGAAGGAGGTGTCCAGTCCAGGGCCTTCTCTTGGATTCTGGCATCATAGAGGCGTGTTCATAGTGTGTGGTGGCAGACCGTGTCGAAGGCGGCTGACAGGTCCAGGAGGATGAGGGCCGCGGTTTCTCCTTTGTCGAGCATGGTCCTGATGTCGTCGGTGGCGGCGATGAGGGCAGTTTCGGTGCTGTGGTTGCTGCGGAACCCGGACTAGGATGAGTCCGGGATGAGTCCAGGATGCTGTTCTCCTCGAGGAAGCTGGTCAGTTGTTTGTTGACGGCTTTTTCAATGACCTTCGCCGGGAACGGGAGCAGGGAGATGGGTCGGACGTTCTTGAGGTCCTTGGGGTCCGCCAAGTGGCTCAAGATAAAGCTAAGGAGTATCTGTTATTCTCAAAAGGGAGAGTCCCATCTTTGGGACATCAGGATCATCAGGAAATGCTCCAAGCCTCTGATGCGGCTTGCCCGTGACTCTACAGATTTCAAGTTTGTATATTGTACTATTGCAGTCCTAGGACAGTGACTCTCAGCATTTATCGAAATCTCGAGTCATCCACCATCTCAGTCACTGAATTTAGCCTCCAGCTCAGAGGCGGTTCAGTTAGAGCAGCCTCAGTACACAGCTCCATGTAGGTCCCAGGAGATGTTAAAGGTAAATGGGCAGCAACGCTAAAGGGTAACAGCGCAGTTGGATATCAAAACTATGTAAAATGTAATATTGGATAAAATTAGGGAGCTGAAAGTTTCTCAAACTACTGAAACTTCAGCCTTGCATCGACGGTTATCTAAAATGGAAGAACTGATGCTGAACTTTCCAGAAAGAATGCATAAGGCGGAATCTAGAATTTTGCACGTTGAAGTTCAGGTTAGCGCAATGCAGGAGCAAGTTAACCAAGTAAGGAAGCAAAAGTCTTCTATGGAAAATAAAATTCAAGAGCTGGAAAATCACTTGTGCTGCTCTAATTTACACCTGGTAGGTGTCCCGGAGGGATGCAAAGGCCAGCAGGTCTTAAAGTGGGTAGACTCATTCATCAAGAGGCATGCCTTGCCAGAGTAAGCAGGAGATTTGACAATCGCTCAAGCACATATGGTCTTGGCGCAGCCATTCCCGAACTCAAAACTGCCATGCACAATATTGGTGAACCTTGCGGACTATCGCGTAAAAGAGCATGTGCTAGCTAACACAATAGAAAAGAAGCAGTTCTCAACTAATGAAATACCTCACTGTCTAATTTTTTCTGATATGTCGGCTGCGGCAGCTCACCCCCATAAAGAATTCGTCAAAATGTTGTTTAAAGCTAAGGGAGCTCAGGCAACAATTGCTCAACAATTAAAATGGAGAGTATTGGTTAAAGGGCAGTTTAATATGTTTTCGAATCTAGTTGAAGCTCAATACTTTCTCCAGATGATTTCTGAGTGCCAAATTCAGAATATGGTGGAATAGGCGATTTTTCTGTGACATAGGAAGGGGGCTAGGTGGACCCTGTTTCCGCTAGAATTGCTTTAAAAGGTATCTGTTTTTTATGGTCAGTGTCGAGTCATGAATGTTTGTAAGTGAAAGTGGAATTGATCAGTATAATGCTACTTTGTTGGCGGGCAGTATGGGTTGTGTGTCCACTAGAGGTACTTCGCTATGGCACCCAGGGAGGCTGACCACCGTTGTGAGAGGTGACTTGAGGGCCATTCCTTACTTGCTTGGGGGGGATCACAGGGTGAGAGGGGTGTAGGGGGGGTTGTGGGTGGTGCTTTGCACAATTAGCAAAAAAGAGAAAAATCATAGGAGTTTATGTATCATTGGGATGTTTTTTTTAGAAGGATGGCAGTATTCAGAGTATGTAACCAGGGTCATGGGTCTTAAAGCCAGAATTATATTGTGTATTGTCAACGGAATGTCCAATAAGCAGAATGTTGGAGGGCCGATTAGATGGCTAATGTCTTTTTCCTCACTAGTCTTATTTCTTCAGGAGACGCACCTTAAAAACAACTCCTCAAAGCTTTTTATTCCTAAACATTATTCCAGGACTTATTTTGCTTCAGGGGGGTTGGAGGTAAACAGGTTACCAATCTATCTGGCTAACAGGTTGTACTGGGTGGTTACTCAAGTTCGTAAGAACCCTAATGGCAGATGGATCTGGCTTACAGCAAGCGTAAACAGTAACCCTCTGAATTTGGTTAATTATTATGCCCTGGTAGCAGAAGATTCAAACGTAATTAACAAGATCGATAATATGGCTATGGGAGCCGTAGGCCCAATTATTTTATGGGTGGGATTTAAATTTTATCCAAGATTTAGTCTGGGATTCATATAACAAAACTAAAAAACAGTTGAAGCTGAATACCAAAAAGGTGTTAGATGCAATGAAGTACGATTGCCAATTGATTCATCCGTAATGCAGAACTCATTTGGGAATCCCACAAAATACCTGCTTTTCACGCCATTTTTAATCAGCTTCCAGTATAGACTATTTCCTCATTTCACACTCCCTGAAATAAGTAGACTCTGGTATCTGGGAAAATTCATTTTCAGACCACTGTTTGGGTAGTATTGAAATTTAATTGGAGGTAAGGAGAAGTGGGAGGTCCAGGTGGTAGATGGATCGTAGCCTCCTTGCCAACCAAGAATGGGTATTAAGTATGAAAACTTTTATTGTAGAGTTTTTTCAGCTGAATTAATTCACAGCTTCATTGTTCTCTATCGGCGGAGCTTTTCAAGCAACTATCCGGAGGCATCTAGTAGCATTTATGGCTTTACAAGCTAAAAAACTTGCAACACATATAGATGAGCTTCAAATCACCGTTGACACGGCTCTGCAGAAGAGGAATTATTCCCTGGAGCCACAAGTATTAAAGACACGCAGCTGGTTAAAACTAACCATGAACTGGGAGATTTTTTTTATTTTAGAGGAGATCAATAGCTCAAGGGTGTTCCAACAGAAGGCTTATGAGGAGAGCCGGGTTGGTACATTTCTGACCTGGTCAACACGTGTTAACGAGTTGCAGAAACAATAAACTGGGAATGTGGTCAGTGATAGGGACGAGGTTTCAAAAGTCTTCTAACAACACTATAAAAACCTGTATGAAAGTAAATATTTGGTCTCTAATAAAAGCATTGGTCAGTATTTCCAGTCTGTCAAGCTGCCACAGTTGACAAATACTCAGGCAGAGGAAATGGCTGTAGATATATTGGCTGTGGAGATTCAGAATGTTATATCATGTGGGAAGGCCTGTGGCAATGATGGCCTTCCAACAGAGGTTTTTTTTACGTTTGCTACTGAGCTTAGACCCTTCTTGATCAAGCTTTTCAATTTTATAAAAGGTTATGCTTGGAAATTTGGAATAGTCTCAGGCATATGCCTGGAAAACATTTGTAAATTCCATATTCCAATGAGAAAACAGACACGTAAACATTTCTGGATAAAAAATATGCAACGCTACTGCATATGCGCTTGAGATCGGATTCTCAAAACGGAAACCATTTTTCAATGTGGAGAAACCCCTTTCACTACAACCCCACCAATTTTCTGAGTATTCCTCTTATTTTCCCACCACTGAGAGAGATTTACTTATGTACTAAAAGGAATACATCTCCAGCCTTCCCTAGGGTAGGAAGGGCTCAGAGACAACTTTATGAATACCCACAAACTAATAGGTCCCCAAACTCACAAAGCAATCCCTTCATGGAATGCACCCTCTCTCATCACTTGCCACCAGTGCTCGTTGTTTTACTCATATGAAATACTGGCATGAGAAAATCCATTTATGAGTGTGAAACCCACTTTTCTGAGTAAGTAAACAATAAACTGGGAATGTGGTCAGTGATAGGGACGAGGTTTCAAAAGTCTTCTAACAACACTATAAAAACCTGTATGAAAGTAAATATTTGGTCTCTAATAAAAGCATTGGTCAGTATTTCCAGTCTGTCAAGCTGCCACAGTTGACAAATACTCAGGCAGAGGAAATGGCTGTAGATATATTGGCTGTGGAGATTCAGAATGTTATATCATGTGGGAAGGCCTGTGGCAATGATGGCCTTCCAACAGAGGTTTTTTTTACGTTTGCTACTGAGCTTAGACCCTTCTTGATCAAGCTTTTCAATTTTATAAAAGGTTATGCTTGGAAATTTGGAATAGTCTCAGGCATATGCCTGGAAAACATTTGTAAATTCCATATTCCAATGAGAAAACAGACACGTAAACATTTCTGGATAAAAAATATGCAACGCTACTGCATATGCGCTTGAGATCGGATTCTCAAAACGGAAACCATTTTTCAATGTGGAGAAACCCCTTTCACTACAACCCCACCAATTTTCTGAGTATTCCTCTTATTTTCCCACCACTGAGAGAGATTTACTTATGTACTAAAAGGAATACATCTCCAGCCTTCCCTAGGGTAGGAAGGGCTCAGAGACAACTTTATGAATACCCACAAACTAATAGGTCCCCAAACTCACAAAGCAATCCCTTCATGGAATGCACCCTCTCTCATCACTTGCCACCAGTGCTCGTTGTTTTACTCATATGAAATACTGGCATGAGAAAATCCATTTATGAGTGTGAAACCCACTTTTCTGAGTAAGTAAACAGTTTTTCATAGCATTCGATGTTATCAGTTCCTGAGTATCTTAACCATTACAGATATTTTCTTTAAATTTTGTGAATAGTGGTCTTGATTATATAATAATTTAAACAGGCCTACGAATCCCAGTAAGTAACGAAAAAACCTGGGCTGGACGATACTCATGCAGGGTAATGGGAATCTTGAGAGCTCTGGTTTTGTACTTTAAAAAAGACTATGGGGCCGATTCCGATGTCGTTCGGAAACTGTCTCAAACAAATCAGTTCAGGACTAGTTTCCAAATTAATCGGGTCCTGTGAGTCCGGACGACCAATTATGATGCCTCCCAGCATCGTTTTGTCAGACTCACTTTGACATCAATGGGAGCCTATGTACCAAAATCGAACACAGGCTACCAGTGAAGAAAGGGGTGGTTAGAGAAAACCTTGCACCCTGTGGCGGGCATGCCATGGTGCCCACCACAATGTGCATGGTTGGGAAGAGGGGTCATGCCTCCGGGTGAAGGGGGGCCTGTAACGGGTGCCTAAAGACAGATTCCAGCAGCCGTTTTGTCTCGGTAAAACAGAATTGGAATGGCTGTCCAAATTAGTCATCGGAATCGCTCGTCCGGAAACTGTGTCCATAGAGTTGTACGAATCAGCTCTGAAAGACTCAGGCTGTCCGGATGCCTTTCGGAACGATTCGGTCTGCTCAAACGGTTTACAAGCATCGTCATCGGTCGTTGGGAAAACTATACGATTCATTAGGAAGCAAGGGTTCTGAATCGAATTCGACAATACCGACAACATCGTAATCTGCCCCTATATTGGCCCAATTCATGAAAATGAACATACCAATATTTATGACTACACCTGAAATTACATTTTTATTTATTTCCAATTCCCTGGTAGTATGTCAGAAAAGGTATGCCAGGCATAGGTTTTCACGGGTACCACAGGCGATGTCAGGCAACATGTCATGCAGATTCTTATTCAAGTTGTGCTGGGTTCTCCATGGCAGAGATGCCCACACAGGAGCAATGGAACCCCCAGTCCAAACCAAAACACTTTTTTCTGCAGAATATATTTTTCTTCATGTACACCCCTGCAAATTTGGGGTTGATCTGTTCTCTGTCCAATTCTGAAATGTCAGTACATCTCTGACTATTTCCAGGGTAGGAAGAGGACAGATACAAGTTTGAGAGTGCCTACTAATGTACATTTTGGTGTTGGTGGCACCCGTTGCAACAGTCTTTTTTGGTCCCCCCATGACCTCCTTCTCCACTGATTCCCTCATTACCACCTTCGAACAGTGGACCTCAACTCTCCATAGCCCCTTTCTCACAGGCATTTTGTTTCTTTTACAGCGCTACTCATACCAGTATAGAGTGGGAGAGCAATTTACATCACACACACATTATACAGAGACAATGAATCCTATGTGTGTAAATCAGTCTATAGGAAATGTTTAAAAGACAATGAGAGTTTGTTCTGTAGAAACACAAACTCAGGATTTAAAACGTACAATAATAGTTACAGTTGACTTTACTAATAGGCATAATATTTCTACCCAAATGAACTCTTTTTTAGCAACATTAGGATAATGAAAGATCTGAGGTAAAAACATTACGTTCTAACCTATTCCATAGAGTTTGCATGCAGCTTTTTGATGACAGTTCACAATTCACTCTGCTGAATTAGGATTGTAACATATGAACTGCAAGTAACAAAAGGGTCTCTGGAACAAAAGAAGCAACCCACTGAGCTACCCACATAAAAAACAGTTCATGGATCTACAAGGTACATGTTCTTTGCATCTTTTATTTTAACCCTCTCTGCTACTTTATGATGAGTCGAGAATGCCACTAGCCAAAACTCCGCTCTCTCCAGCAGGAACATTAATCACTAGAGTTTTTTTGTCTTTTTTTTTGTTGCCTGAAAACTATTGGACGAATAGGACACGTTACAATGCACGCATTTACAATGCATGCCATTACAACTCGGTCATTACAATGACCGCGTTGTGATGACGCATACCACTACAACACAAGTCATTACAACGACTTGCTATGAGGTGGCGCTGGAGTTTCGAATAGTATAATTTACTATCCCAACTCTAGTGTGTGCAACAGTAGGGAAGGTGTTGGATTTAAAATCCAACACGTTCTGCCCCCTACAGCAAGTCATTGTAACGGCATGGCTTGTAATGGTATGCGATGTAACAACGAGGTTGTTGTAATGAACGCGTTGTAATGGCATGCGTTCTATCGACTTCGTTGTAAACGATATTTACCCTGCTGGACACACAAGAAACTCTGCATCCACCCACTACTTTCACAGGTGGATACCGTCCCCCCTCCCAAGATGTTGGGCCCCAGGGAAATATGCTGAACTTGTCCTGGTGTAAGACACCGGCACACGTTCAGCAGCACCTGCACGTTGCCTGCTTTCCGTTTCCAGCAGCAACGTGCAGGCAGCGATCGGTGTCTTTTTGTTGTTAATCCCCAGCCAGGCCGAAGTTAAGGGGCCATCAGGCCGCCTTTGTTTGAATATCTTGACTGAAGGTAGCCTGGAACCTCACACAAATGTAAATGCCACAGAGGGAAACAAAGGCACACAGCTTGCTCTCTCTTCACAGGTACTTAAGAGATGCATGTTTTGCCTTTGTTCTGTCCCTGTATATAAGTGCAGACACTGTAAGACTCAGATGGGGTGGTCTGTCCCAGTATTTACACAAATACTTTAAATAGCATTATTTTATTTCTTTCATAACGCTACGTCGTGACGTCATGTGCTGTGATGGCACGCGTCATGATGTCACTTGCATAGTGTCTAACTTGGTCAGTCCCCCCACTTCTTTTTATAGGACTTGTGCCCTTGTGATATTCCTGTGTCTTCCGTGCATACTGCTTAGAAGAGCCCTTACTAAGGTGCATCTCTCTTTGAACAGCACGTTCTTGCAGTTTGCTGTCCTCTTGTCCCAGTGGGAGGACACAGACCCCCTACCACAAGTGCATGGGTCCAGGGGATAGTGTTGATCAGTGCCAGCTTTAGGGCAGTGCGACCAGTGTCATCGCACTGGGCATCAAGGTCGAGGGGGCGCCATTTGAAAGGCAGGCTAAGAGATATGAGGAGCAAAACACACAAGATGATGGACGGAATGTTGCACATTGGCAAAACATTCACACCCAGTCACATATCTGGGTTTAATCCATTGTTATTTTGCTCACCACGCCACCCCAGTTCAGACATGGCCATATGCAAATTAGTCTTGACCCTGTGCCTCATGGGAACAAGCCAGCCCGAACTGCCAAGTCGTGTTTTCCCTGGACCAGAATCAAGCATCCTAGGACCAGTTTCGGGGTTTCACCCCTCTTCAGCCAGCATAGCTTGACTCCAGCGGCGTAGTGAGCACGGGACCCACGTCTGGGCATACCCTTCCCACATAGGGCGAACAGCAAAACACACAAGATGATGGACGGAATGTTGCACATTGGCAAAACATTCACCCCCATTCACAGATCTGGGTTTGCTGTTCGTTTTTTTAGTATACAACACCAACCTCTGTGGTCTGTTTTATGTCCTGATTTTGTGAGCCGGATTTACAAACATTTTCCACTGGATTTGCATCACAAAAGTGACACAAACCTGACACAAAATGTTGTATTGGGATTTACTTTTCAGCACAACTCCTGAAAGTAGCTATAAAGTATCGTGAAATAGAACTATGCTCTACTTTGTGTCAAGGGGCCATACATGGGCAGTACATGGATGTTCCCATGCAAGCACATTAGGATTTTTATGCTAATCCCTATCTATTATCATAGGTAGAAAGAGATTTTCGGTAAGAAATTACACCTCCTTGAAGCAGGAGTAACTGTTCAGCAAACACGCAAAAGGGTACAGCATTAACCATGTCAAAACATTCAATTTTGTAATGGAACGGGACCTTTCCAGTACAAACCCTATGCTTGACGGTGCAAAACCTATGCTTGACAGTGCAAAACCTAAGCTTGACAGTGCAAAACCTAAGCTTGCATCACGTACAAATCATGACTAACCCATACCTAACATGGGGGGTGGATTCTTGTGTTACGACCACATGGTCGTATCAACAAGCATATCGCCGTTTTGCAAGGAACATCGCTGGAAAACCAACGATGTTCCCTGCAAAACGGCGATTACCCTGCTATCGCTGGAATTCACATCGCCATTGCGCTATGCGTTGTAAATACAGCGCAAGCATGGCGATAAATTCCAACGATAGACGACGATAAATATAAAAGCGCTAAGCGCGCTTTGCGATATTTATCGCCGTCTGTTGTAAATATGCCCCAAAGATTGTTGCGCTGGGCACCACCAGCGCTGAAGACAGCTGTGTTGTGGATTGTCCCCTCTCTCATGAGATCTGTAAAGATCAGGAGAATTAAGCAGAATCAACAACAAATTAATGTAACATGAAGACGCTCGTTCTCACACCTCTTTCCCCATTGCATGTCCAGGGGCAGTGGCCTAAGTCAAAATAAGAGCCCTCCTCTGGTCACTCACACACAATAGGAAAGTGCTTCCCACCTCCTAAACCCCACAGTGGAAAACACCCCCCATCCACTAATAATGCCCTTTAACCCCCACAGTGGAATAAACCACATGTCCACTAACGCGCTTCAGCACGGAGTCAAGGGTGTGTGACGTGCTATTTAATGCAAATACAATAAAATACAAGGTGAGCAGTTCGAACAGCCAGACAGACCCTGCTGCGTGCCTTAGGTAAATCCGAAATCCGCCCACAAACTACCATGTATCCCCCGCGGACCGGTCAAGTTAACGGCTCTATTCTTGATTGACTTTCTTTAAGTTTTTTGGAAAATAAGCATTCTTTGGACACTGGAAGGGGAAAAACAGATAGTAGCTTCCTCCAACGTGAGTGACAGTAATGAAGGGGCAGGAGATACGTGCGCACCCTTTTCCGGCGAACCTCTCTCCTCGTCCTTCGAGACCTCCACTAATGAGAAGTTTTAATGATTTGTGAAAAAGTCATTTTCTGTACACTTTGTCCAATGGGAGGGTCCACCGCGCACTCAACACAGGCAAGATTAATTACCTCTGCATTCGTCATTAGTCTCTGCGCGCGCGCACGTTCGGTTAATAATGTGGCAGCGAGTCCGGTGCGCACTAAAAATTCAAATTACAACTACACGCAGCAGCCCGGGACTCCATGAGCGGACACAAAATGTGAACTGTCCTGCTCTAAAGAGCAAAAGTCATAGGTGCTAAGTAGAATAAGTGGGACTGCCCAGATCTCTAGGCAGACGGTGCGCAGAAGCTCAGCCAATTGCTGGGGCCTCTCTAGTTCAGGAGGAACAGTGAGGGTTAAAAGCTGAAGGGAGTGCCAGGTCAATAGATGAAAAGAGGTGCCAGCTGATCAGAATTCGTGCACTCAGCAGCTCCGAGAAGAGAGGAAGTGCGAAGTTTGTGGAGGAGAGAAGCCAGGACTGGACTGGTCATTCTGACAGTCTGGCATTGCCCGATAGTCTGCCAGCGAGAGAGTTGCTTTATGACCCTGACGGGCTGCCATGGCCCAGCCTTAGCCCCATACTAGTTATGTCACCCTGCAGTGTGGGGAAGGTTTCAATGTTTTTTGCCAGGGCTGATTTTGATTCCGAGTCCGGTCTTGATAGAAGCCGCGTACAGTGCTGAGAAACTATCAAGGAGGGAGTTGTTGAATTGCAGGGGTGTGAATAAACACTTCCTGCATAATGGAGACGAAGATGAAGTTCTAGGAGGAGCGCCTTTTCACGGAGAGGTGTCTTTGGGGCACTTTCACCGAAGACCGGGCCCCGTTGCAGCGCCGACGGAGCCAGGAGGCCAACGACCCCGTGAGCCGCCGGGCCACGCTCCAGGAGGGGCGTGGCTGGAACAGGTACGGGACAAGTTCTCGGGGTGGGTTGGAAGGAGAGAACGTACCTCTAGTTAAACAGGAAGCCTCCGACCCCCCACACTCCTTATAACTAACCCTGGGCGTAGTTCACGAAGTAGCACTACGTGAAGCTACGCAAAGTGCACTTCGCACTACGCGAGCTACGCGTAGCACTTCGTGAACTGCGTAGTACCCTGTTCGCACTGTGCAAGATGCCGTTTTCAATGATTGCACAGTGCGGACAAGCATCCGGCACTGTGCAATCATTGAAAACGGCATCTTGCACAGTGCGAGCGGTAGTTTTCTGCCGCTCAAGTAGATTTTTACTCGAGCGGCAGCCTTCTCAACGCGGACTGGTATACTGTGCATACACGACCACTCGCAATGAGAAACCTGACCACCTCGCTTTGAGAATCTCGCCGGGATCTTTATTTTCCACGCTCGCGATCGGCAACTTGATGTTGCTGATCGCGAACAAGGAAAAAGTCTCGCTGGGATGTCATTTTGCTTGCTCGCGGTCGCCAACTTGATGTTGAGGACCGCGAGCAAGCAAAAAATGACTGCTGCACTACGCAACGCTATGCTACGCATGTTTGCACTGTGCTACGTGCAATTCACGTAGTGCGAAGTAGCGCAAACTTCGCAAACTACGCGAGCGTAGCATAGTGCTTTGCCCAGGCTTACTTATAACGGTCATACACCTGCACAAAGCACTAGCTCACAAACCCCCCCCCCCCGAGTTGTGTGTCACTTCATGCACCCGTGTATGGTGTCTCCCTCACTCTCCGGGCCCTGGTATATCGGACTTCTGTTGGACAAGAGTCCTGATACCTTTCTTTCTTTTTTTCTTGTTTCACACCAAAACCCTCCTCTACCTGATGGGACGTACGGACCACGGAGACCAGACCTCTAGAGTCCTGGGACTGAGCTTCATCCCAACCAGAGACGGACTAAACACTCGCCACCATGGATCCTGCCGCATTTACCAGTCAAAGACTTAGCAGTAGACCGAAACGTGTATTTGGGAAAATAAAGCCCTACCAAAAAAGATCTGGCCTACGTTCAGTTACTGTTACCCCGCCACAGGTTCAGAATTTCATTTAGAAAAAAACATGATTATTTCCCATTTAGTAGGCATTACCTTGTCTGAGATCTTAAATTCTAGCCACCTGGTATCACACGCTTAATCATGGCCTCAATGTGTCGGTCCAGGTGCTGTCTTGTCCCCAAATACAGTAGCGGCTCCTCGAGGGAGTTCTGCGGGGTGGTAGGGCGGGCGGGAAAGGGGCAGGGTGGGGGGTGGTAAACTCTGGCTGCTGGAGTTTACTCCCCCCACCCTGCCCCACCGCCCCACAGCACTCCCTCAAGGAGCTCCTACTGCCCAAATATATCATGTTTTGTGAGGCAGCAATAACTGTTCCATCCTACAAAGAATCTGAAACACCAGATAGTTCAGGCTGCAGGAACCCATTCCAAACTGGGAATTCAAGTAAGACTTGGTCAACCTGCTGTTGGTGCAAGCCATCAGGGCTGAGCCTCTAGACATCCTGAGCAGACACCTCAAGCACTCTCTGCAGAGTCTTCATTCCCTCCAAATGAAGGACTGTCCGAGCTCATCAGCGGCACAACCACAGTGATCTGACACTGACCTTATGGTTGCCATCCAAACTAAGCTGTTAACATCTGCGGTCAGTGCAACAGGAGAGGCTGAGCAAAGGGAGAACTTCCCCTTTAGGCTGGATGAAGACAACAGCCACCGAAGGACATTGCAAATTTTTGTCATCACCTGAGTGGATGCTTCAAAGTCCCCTGATGTACTCACCCAATGTTGTAGAATGTGCAGAACCAAAGGACACAGGAATAGGTCACAAGGCCCAAGTGGTCCATGAGAAACACAAACATACAAATGAAGAAACCCTCAAAACTAGTAACAGGAAGGGTCTGCCATCAACAATCCAGATGCTCCACCAGATACCTCTCTCTGCACCTACAGCTAGTCCTTTATTAAGGCCAGTCCTTCTGCAATAAGCTAGCAAGTCAGGAACATATTTTGGAAGCCTGGGCAGCCTGAAGGAACACCGTAATCTCATCAATTCGGAACCAAGACCCAAAATAGCCCAGAAACTGACTTGTGCTAAGAGGAGACTGGGGTAGTTGACGAGAAAGCCTTGGTCCTGATAATCTTGCTGAGTTGTAAGACTAACCTGTAGATATTCAGTTATCCTGAACAGAAAGGTTGTGTGAAAGATCATGGGCTTGGGGGTTGTCCTAACAGGGATAGACCAGAATGCCTCTCGAAATGCCACCAGTCAAATTAGGATCTTGGTGAACACCACAGGGGACAATTTCAGGCTTAATAGCAGGACACAAAACTGCCAGTGACTCACCCCACACAGGCCCTCAGGATCCTCTGGTGACTATCTCTGTTGAGTACATGGAGGTAATCATCCTGTAAGTAGATATACGTCATGACATCTTCTTGGGACAACAATAGGAAGATCAGTTGGATAGTACCTTTCTTAAAATTAGTGGCTGCCACAAAGCAATTGATCACCTTTAACAGATTGTAGTCCCTCATGGCCTTGAAGACAAGGGATACATTGGAGTAACACGCAATTCCCTGACCTTCTTGCGGATCATAGAGTCTATTCTCTCTTTCAAAGCTTGGTGCTTCAACGAACCCCATGACTAAGGAGCAAGAATAAAGGCGAGCTAGAGGAATAAAGAATTTGATGGTATTTTAATGGGAAATAACTTCAAGAACCCATGTGTGTGTCATCAATTTACATCTAGTCTACTAAAATAATGCCAGTCAACCCCCTATACAGGATCACTGCTGGTGCTCCTGCTGGAGTGAGGTTTTCTTTAAAAATTGTATACTCTCTCCATTTTGCATGTTTACATTAATAAGAATAATTAATTAATAGTAATTGTACTAATTGTTTGCTGTGTGAATTGACCAACATTACTAATATAAGAAATATACGTGGGAATTGCATTTGCATGGCCTAATTAATAACGTAAACTAATTTTGTATGCATATTAATAATAGACAATTAGAAATTGCATGATTATATGTTGCTTCCGTGATGTATTCGTGATTTGTGCTTTATTAATGTGAATATAACCCGCATTAAGTGTTGCTTCTGCTAGATAAATACACACACATATGGGTATTAGTAAGGGGATAATATTTTATTAGTCATTTCCATGTATTAATTACGTTTTTGTGTTTCTTTGCTTAAGTTGACCATTTGGTGGCCACAAAATGGCCGACATCCCTATTTGACGAACACGATTCCATTATGAACGTCTCTGGGTGAAGTGCGCATGCGTCACCATCAGCTGCAGTGGCCTTTGGATGACCCTAACTCATCTGTGCCACCCAAGGACACACCGGGCTACCAGCCAGCTGCTCTGGAAGAAACAATGAAAAGATACTATTCCGAGGAGAAAATAAGAACTATATCTAAAGACACATTATCCGTATGGGAAAGATGTTGAACAATTTTAAACGGACCAATTAGATACGTTCAAAATATCATTTGTTACTCTTTGGAATGTAATTTTACTATAAAAATGGTAGAATAGAGAGGTTGAAAAGGCGAGACCCTTCAGAAGATTTTCGATTTCCTGACGTTATGCTGACGGAGAGGACGGTGACACTGCAGGACAGCTGTTTCCTAAGACTCTGACAGTATTAACCGATGACCAAGATTTTGACTTAGAGGGCGACTTTTAGTCAGAATAGGTAACTATGATGATCTATTGCTTGATTAAACCAGAGACTCGAATTTCAATTATTTAGATAACATTTTAGATTAATTACAAGAACTGTGTTGGGTCGTTATTATGAGAAAATGTATTTATGTAAATAATGTTATAGATTTTGTTATCACTCCAACCTGCAGCTAGCTGATCCACGGCCTATTCATGGGAGGAGTACTAATGGTGAAGTTTAGGTCTGAATAAATAGGGATAGATGAGTACTCCCTTCCATTACAACGAGTGGAACTGGAAAACAGGTTATTAAAAGGATGAATGTTGGTGTTATGGGCCCCACCAGCGAATGTAGTGATTGTGTGTGATCTATGATCTGTGACGAAGGGAGGGATTTTGCATTCCGCGCTGCATCAGTTTTCTTGGTAGCAGAGATATGGTTAGCTACTGTTTTGGTTTAGTGATCATTGCTTGTAAATAGCTTATTGATTATTGATTGGTATTGATTTATGTACTAACACTATATGTTGAGTTACGTTGAGTTATATGTTGTTAGCACGGCTTCTGGGATGTAGGAAGTCGGAAGTTTGTAACAGTTCCGTAGCAGAGTAGAGGTAAGCGCTGCTCTCGGGAAAGACGGAATTGTTGTTGCCCTGTAGGTACACAGGGGAAACGTGTGACAAGTGAAGTTGCACGACGCATTGTCTGGGTTCGATTCGGCGGCATCGTCGTGTGTTGCCATTAGAAATATTCTCGGTGTGAGAGAAGTGTGTATGATAGCGGAGGTTACCTGTGAAATTTTGGTCTTTAAGTATCAGGAAGCCAATTGGCATACCGATAACGCTTATCACTGAAAAGGTAGCAGGTGTTCTCTGAGCTTGTTAGAAGGACAAAGTAGAGGGAAGCGCTGCTTTGTTAACGTATGTCATAATTCTGTAGTAGGACAGACTGTTCGCTGTTCTCGAGAAAGACAGGATTCTGTGTGTATGTACTACATTTTCTTGTGTGAAAGAGTGTAAATGTAAAGGCATTCGGGTTGATTGCAAAACTCTAGGTTTATTCTTAAATGCTAGAGAAACAATTAGCTAATGCTTGTTCGAAGGGTGAGGTAGAGGGATGTGCTACTTCATCAACGGAAGTAACGATTCCGTAGTAGGGCAGAGGTAAGCGCTGCTCTCGGGAAAGACGGAATTCTCGTGAGAAAGGTCTATTGCTATTCATTGGTTAGCGAAGCGGACAATGGAGATGTTTTAGTGTTGTTACTAATAGAATTGTAAAAGTTGCAATAAGAGTTCATGGAGCGGACTTGTAAAGGAGGGGTAGTCAGGAGCAGAGCTGCCACAGCGGCTGCTGACGTCAGAACGACCGCACTGGGATTGGACAGTCAGTCAGAACTGTGAAACGCCCCGGATTGGTGCGTTAGCGTACGCCGCGCTAGGATTGGAGAAGAAACAGGGTGACGTAAACGCTCCCTATTGGTGCGTTAGTGTGAGTCGCGCTGGGATTTGAGGACTGTCACTGTCACAGAGAAAGTACAAAGTGACATAGACGCGCTTGATTGGTGCGTTAGCATGAAGTCGCGCTGTGAGTAAACAGAATAGCGGTACAGTTGTAAAAGACTAGCGAAATACAGAAACCAAGAAAATGTATTACCAGCCACTAGATAGGGAAAAGAAATCCTGGTTTGGTAAAGTTAAAAAGTGGTTCAAGAAAGATAAACAGGTCAAAACTAGGGAAGGACAGTTAATTCCTCCACCGAAAACTCCCGCAGCTTTAATGATTACGAAATATGGAGATCAAACTTGTATTTGGTTGGATAATTGGGTAAAATATACCAAGGACGATGGAGTCCTGGCATTTCCAGGACATGGTTCCTTTAATTTGGCTGTTTTAAGGAATTTGCGCCAAAAGATGATGTACTTAGAACCAAGACCTAGACCGTCGCAGTTTGAGGCATTGACAGAGTGGGAAGACAAAGTGCATGAGCAAGAAAAGCAAAGAAATGGTAGAAGTTACAGATATCTGTTTGGCAGGTCACATGGACATGAAACGCATGATGATCGAATGAAAAGATGGAGGAATGCAAGTATGACTGAGGGTATGTTTCCTGTAAGAGCGGTAGGAGAGAATGAAGAAAGAAAATGTGTTGAAAAAAGGAATAATGTGGAATCAAGAGGTTACGGAGCAAATGAATCAGATGATGATGTGTTGGATGATGTGTTTTATAAAAATCCACCACCGTACCAACCAGAGCCAGAAATGTTGACACCAAATGCCCCAATGAGAGAAACATTACGAATTATCAAGACTGAGACTATGTCTCCAGATTTAGAAAAGAGAAACTCCATCAGAGAGGTAGAAAAGAAATCGGAGAATAGAATAGATAGCGAAAATTCAGCGGAATTGGCCAAAACAACTCTAGAATTAACAGAGAAAATAAGAGAATTAAATAAGAATCTAGAAGCTGTAACAGTTCCAGTGACTATAGGTCCAGTAATGCCCATTTTTGAGAAGCAAAAGGATAGTGAACATTGCTTAACGGTACCATACTGGAACAATAATGTGGTTGAGAGTCCAGAACGGAGTCAAATTGAAAATCCATGGGGACCGACAATAAATATGTTTGAACCAAATGTTTCAAATAATCCCTTTATAAATCAGAATTATACTGAAAGGAATAGAACGACAGTAGGAACTTTGTTGGAACCCCAGAGAAATCTAGAACAGAGTAGCGTCGAAAACCCGGTAGGACCTTCTGTGGAAGAACTGAGTGAATGGTTAAAAGGGTTACAGAGACAAGATAAAGAATCCCAGTCAATAGATGTAGCTAAATTACGGATGGTATTGGAAGAATTAATTGTAGGGACGATTCCCGTAGAAAAATTGAAATTTTATCAGGATGAGGAGCTGTTATTCCTATGCAAAAGCGTGACATGGAGAGCAAAGAATCTGCATGAAAGACTAGGAGAAGTTGCAAATGAAATGGGTATAGATATTGATAAGGTAAAAGCCTTGCAGAAACCCTATCGAGTTGATTTTACTGAAAAATACATTGAAAATCTGAACACCACAGGACAGATAGGTCAGATTAAGGACATAATCATTGTATTGAGAAAATGGGGAGATATGGATAAATGGAGAAGTAAATGGTATAGAAAACGTAATGATGCCTCAGACAGGACAGTTTCGGCATTCCCTGTTAGAGAGAAAGAAAAGGTAGTGACTGAATACCCCATGAGGGAGATCCCAGGAGGAGGATATGTACACGTCCAATGGACAAGACAGGATATTTTGTCATTTACGAATGATTTTCCTCGACTACGCGACAGGTAGACAGATTTGTAAAATTGTCAAAAGTACTGTGGATAGATTTGAATAGTCTGTTCGATATAATAGTACCGGCAGATTTGTGGACAGAGTGCAAGCTGATGATTAACTGGCCGACTCAGGAGTACCCTAGGGATCCTAAGACAGGAGCTGAAGAAGTACGAACAGGTTATGGTATTTTTGAAAAACAAAGTGCCCCCTAAAGAGACAGATTGGGTAAAAATTGATCGAACACATCAGGAAGGAAAAGAATCAGTACATGCATACTATGAGAAACTAATACAAACCTTTAAGCAGTTCAGTGGAGATGAGAACCTGAGTGATAAGGATTTGAGTCATTTCGTATACAGATTTGTATATGGTTTACGCCCAGAAATTGGTGATATGATAAAACAGCATACAGTTGATTGGCAGAATAGGAAAATAGATGAAGTATTGAGACATGCTAAGTATTTCAGTGACGAAATTGAGGCTAAACAGCGAAAATTAAAAGAAAAGGCAATGTGGGCACAAGTAAAGGTAGCTGAAAGGCAGGAAGCTCAATTGGTCGAACAAGCAAGTAACCCAGGAACTAGACCGAGATTTGGCCCAGGAAAAGGGAAAGGTAATATAGAAGAAGCTAAAAAGAAGTTCCCATGCCATAATTGCGGTAGGTTAGGGCATTGGAAATCCGAGTGTAAATACCCTCCAAGTACTAATAATGAAAATGCATCATTGAATCCGCAGGTGCAGAATGAGGTGAGTGGTCAACTGCAGCAACAACAGCAGGTGGTTATGGTTACCTCACAGAATCAGGTGCAAAAACCACCTTTCCCGCAGAGCAGAAACACTCAGAAGTATAGTAATGAATCGGGATTCTACAATGAAGAACAGGTAAATAAACCGCCACGCGCTCGCGCTGTTTCACAGTATTGGCTGCAACGCGATGAGAGTGACTCAGAGGGAAGCTATTGACGGTGCCGAAAGGAGGAAGAAGAGTGCGTACTTAGCGCAACTCTAGAAGTAGACCAGACAGGACCATTTGTAGATGGGAAGGTTAATGATGAAAATATTACTTTCCTAGTGGATACTGGTGCTACTCGATCAACTGTTAGATCAGCTGATGTTAAGAATCTTCCTCTTTCGGATGAAACAATCCAAGTGGTTGGTGTGTCCAACAGACAGATAAAAATGTTTTTGACAGAACCAGTGAAAGTTAGTATAGGGAAATTTACAGAGATGCACCGCTTTGTTGTGTGTGACACCAGTCCAGTGAATTTATTAGGTAGGGACCTGTTGTGCAAGATGAATTGCACTATATTCTGTACTCCAGATGGAATAGCATTTGAAAGAACAGATGAGGATGTGCTGTATAAAATGACTATAGCTAACAGAGAAAATGAGGTAACTGAGACTTATGCAATATTCAACCCTGATGAATTACCTAAAGAACTAAAACAGTCAGTGAAGGCAGAAGTGTGGGATTTTACTGGAGAAGATGTAGGGTTAATGAGAAACGTAGATCCAGTCAAAATAACTGTGAAGGAAGGAATAAGCTATCCAAATGTCCCTCAATATAGATTGACACCGGAGATAATTGAAGGGGTTACTCCAATAATTGAGAAAATGATTAAGCAAGAAATTCTACGAGAAATAATGAGTAGTCCGTGTAATTCACCGAAAATGGGACTGAAAAAGCCTAATGGGAAATTCAGGATAGTGCAAGATTTGAGAAAGGTAAACAAAATTGTGGTATCATGCTGTCCTATTGTGCCAAACCCATCAGTAATTCTGTACCAGATTCCCCATGATGCGGAATGGTATACAGTAATTGATCTATGTCATGCTTTCTTTTCTATCCCATTGCACCATGACAGTCAGCCAATTTTTGCATTTTGTTTTGGAGAGCGGATTTTGGCATGGTGCCGAATCCCACAGGGGTATACAGAGAGCCCCTCAATATTCAATCAATTGTTGAAGAAATCTTTGGAAAGTCTGCAAATGCCTGAAAGTTCAGTACTAGTGCAATATATCGACGACCTGTTGGTGGCGTCGAAAACGCGTGAAGCTTGCGAGGTAGACACAATAGCACTACTGAATCATTTGGCAGACTGAGGGTTGAAAGTGTCACCAGCAAAATTACAGTATTGTAAGAAAGAAGTACAGTATTTGGGACATAAAATCGAGAAAGGACTGAGAAAAATAACAATAGACAGAATCAGAATCATAAAAGGAATGAGAGCCCCCATGACCCAAAGAGAGGTGAGAATGTTTCTGGGAATGGTGGGGTACTGCCGTCAGTGGATTGGCAATTTTTCCCTGATTGCAAAACCCTTGGTACGACTAACAAGGAGTGATGTAAAAGATCCCCTTGAATTGAACTAGGAAGAATTGGCAGCATTCAAACGATTGAAAGAGGGTTTGTGTGAAGCGCCTGCACTGGGCATGCCTGGCTATGAGAAAGAGTTTGAGTTATATTGCAGTGAGAGAAATGGATGTGCACTCTCTGTGTTGATCCAGAAGCATGGAAGGTTGAGGAGACCAATTGCATATTTTTCCTCAATGCTTGACCCAGTGGCTGCAGCTTTACCTTGGTGTCGGAAAGCAGTGGCTGCAACATGTCGAAGTTTGGAGCAGAGTGAAGTTAGTGTGATGGGATATCCGTTGAAAGTGTTTGTACCTCATGATGTGGCGATTCTTTTGACAAGGAGTCGTACTCAGTATATGACACATAGCCAGCTGACTAAGTATGAGAAGGTCATATTAGGTGCAACAAATGTGAGCCTTGCGAGATGTGTGAATGTGAATCCTGCAACATTGTTACCAGATGCTGAGAATGTGGAAGTGAGAGATGAAGCAGATCATGATTGTTTGGATGTGCTCGAGTATTGCACAAAGCCACGACCAGATATAAAAGATGTACCTTTGCCAGAAAGTGATCTTGTGTTGTTTGTTGATGGGTCATGTTTGAGAACAGATGAAGGAGTGCTAAGTGCAGCATATGCAGTATGCACGGTTGTAGCAGTGATGGAAGCATCTTATTTGAAAGGAGTGAGGTCAGCCCAAGTAGCTGAACTTGTTGCTTTGACCAAAGCATGTAAAATTGGGAAAAGTGTGAGAGTGACTGTGATAACTGACAGCCAGTATGGCTTCAGGGTTGTCCATGATTTCGGCCAGCTTTGGCTACAAAGAGGTTTCCTGACCTCAAGTGGAACCCCTATAAAGAATGCTGAAGTGGTTGGAAAGTTGATTGAGGCGATACAGCTGCCTAAACAATTGGCTGTGGTAAAATGTGCTGCCCATAGTCAAGGTAGTGATTACATCACTACTGGAAACAGGTATGCGAATGATATGGCACAGTATTGTGCACGGAACCAGAATTCGGTCAATCAGGCCAAGGAGAGAGAAATGTCTTCTTGCTCAGTAATGTTTACTAACACAGTAGGAACTTGGGAAGAATTGAGACTATTGCAGGAAGAGTCAGGAGATGAGGAAATGAAACAGTGGATAAAAGCAGGGTGTGCACCAAGAGAAAAGGACCGTGTGTGGGTCTACCGGGATGGAAGACCAGTGATGCCTGATAGCATGATGTCTACCATGGCACGGATGTATCATGGCCAGGGACACATAGGGAGAGACGCCATGATAAGGTCTTTTAAGGAGACCTGG
This sequence comes from Triturus cristatus, assembly GCF_964204655.1. Taxonomy (NCBI): domain Eukaryota; kingdom Metazoa; phylum Chordata; class Amphibia; order Caudata; family Salamandridae; genus Triturus; species Triturus cristatus. The sequence goes on along the minus strand of NC_140592.1, from coordinate 501,119,966 downwards.
TACAATCCAAAATTCAGACTTGTAGCAGAAAGCCTATGTCAGAGATGCCTAATATGTCAGCAATACAATCCTGGAAGAAAGACAGTGGTGAGTCTAGGAACCATAGGCCGAGAGGGTGGACCTTTTACCAGAATGCAGGTTGACTTCATTGAAATGCCTCCATGTAACAGACTGAGGTATGTTCTGGTTGTAGTTTGCCTATTCTCCAGGTGGGTGGAAGCATTCCCAACAAGAAAAAATGATGGGATGGCAGTGGCAAAGCTACTTTTGAGAGAATTCATCCCCAGGTTTGGGTTCCCAGTGACTCTTGAATCAGACAGAGGAGGACATTTTCATAACGAGATTGTAAAATTGATTTGTGAAGCATTGAATGTACAACAGAAACTACATTGTGCCTACCGACCATAGGCTTCTGGTGTGGTTGAACAGATGAATGGTACAATCAAAAACAGAATTGGGAAAATGTGTTTAGCCACTGGTATGAAATGGCCTGATGTCTTGCCTCTTGTTTTAATGACAATTAGAGCAACACCAGACAGAACCACAGGGTTAAGTCCTCATGAAATAGTTATGGGACGAGCGATGAGGCATGTGTACATTCCAGTCAACAAGCTGATGACAATAACTTATGACATGGTGTTGGAATACTGTAAAGGCCTGGCTGACGCAGTTCATTCTGTGTTTCATCAGGTTGGAGCGGATGCCACCACCCTTGAAAGGAAGCCAGCCCGTGATCTGAGCCCAGGAGACTGGGTAAGGATAAAAGTCCACAGAAGAAGGAATTGTTTGGTTCCAAGGTGGGGAAAACCAAGACAAGTCATTCTGACCACAACAACAGCTGTGAAGTGTGCTGGAGTGAAAAACTGGATCCATGCCAGCCATACTTTGAGGATACCAAATCCAGTTGACAGCAAAGGAAAAGAGTACTATGACGAATCAGAGTCAAGTACTGAATCAGATAACGAAGAGCCAAAAACACAAGAAGTTCCTGAAAGGGGGAAAAAAGAACCTGATCAAATATTAGTCCCCAGAAGTACCTCTCTGAGAAGACGATTGCAGATTTCTGATATCAGTTCAGATTCTGAAGACGAACAAGGGAGGCAAGGTCCCAGAAAAGAACACAGAAAGAAAAAAGGAAAAGACAACGAAGAAGCAGTAAAAGAAATTCGAGAGAAGGAAGTTTCAGATGAAAGACCAAGAGAAATTCCACCCGAAATAATAGATCAAAGTGAAACAGGGACAGGTACAGAGAGAGAGGGACAGATTGCGGAAGACCCCCGAGGATGTGTAGGGAACTGCAACATCCAGCTAGGTGAAGGGACAAGTAGCCAGCAGGAAGATTGCGTGTCAGAGACCCGAGGAGGGACAGAAGTAGGGAAAACAGTGGTGGAAAAAGAAGTTGTCAAAAAGAAAAAGCAAGTTGAGACAGAATCTGAAGAGAGTGAAAATGAGATACCAGAAGGACGAGTTCTAAGAAAAAGAGCTTGGAGAGAGGAAAAGAATAATAAAGAGAGTAAACAGAAAAGAGTCAAAAAGGACGAAGTGTGGCCAAACAAAATAAAGAGATTGAGATATCGGCTGACACGAGTGAAATCACCAAGAGCAGATCAGGTGAATGAAGTGACAAGCCAAGAAAAATCAAAAGAAGAAGAGACTAATCAAGATAAGGAAGAGGGAAAAAGAACAAGGAAACCTAACCAGAAGTATAAGTCACCGGAATGGATGTACGTGGCACTGCCTGAAACGGAAGAAGAGGCAGATAGTCAAGGAAATCCAGAGGAGGCTGTACTGAAAGTGGTTGAAGAAGAGGAAGAAGCAGGAATCCTGAGAGTTATCTTATCCGACATCGGAGAAGAAGAAACGGAAGATCAGGAAATTCTGTATTTGGATGAACAGAAAGAAGTGAAAAACGATGAAATGCCAAACTGAGAAAATATAGAAAACTACTGATGAAGAAATAACAATTGAATCAAACAATAGATACTGGTAGAACTAAGTAGGTCCTTAGAGGCCTAAGATTAGAAAACTAGTTGCAAAATAAAGAGGCTAAGTCAAAAGACACAGTCCAAATTAACAAAGATGGCTAACATAGATAATAGCAAAAGTAGATGTACATTCATGAAGAGATGGTGTAAAATGTGTTGTTGTTGTACAGGATTATTAATGCTTCTATGGAGCATACTTGCTCTGTTGATTTATTTTAAGATCACTATAGATACACTAGAAGGACAGACTGAAAACATTACTAACATAAAGAAGATTCCAAAAGTAGTTCCGACTAGAATAGATAATAATTATTTACATAAAGATAGGTCTATTAATGATTTTTCAAATAATGTGTTTTCAAAGTTATTGTATGAATACGTAAAGACCATGGACGTAAGGGACTGCTACGTATGCATGCAGTTACCTGCATCTGTGTCAGAGGGAGTGACTTATCATCACCTTCCAGCAACGTATGGAATAGCGTGTAGTGTGATTGCTAGTTTATTTTACGAGACAGGTAAATTAGAATATTATTTTTCAGATGTGGATAACATTTTTGCGCAAGTACCTGCTAATAACAAACTAAACAAAGTAAGACCTGCTAAGGTATTAGGTGAATTTTTCTTAGTAACTAAGGAGCTAACATTAGAGTATATATTTAAAAATAATTTGACATGCAGTTGGAAGAATGAAGAAAGGACATTCCTAGACATGGTCGAAGAAAGGAGATTGAAAATGAAAAGAAAGGCATCTGAAGGAAAAGGGGAGAAAAGAGTCTGGGATGTAGAAATGGAAAAACATATGAAGGGAGAGTCTAATCCAACTTTGGCTCTAGATTGGCCTCAGAAAGGGAAACTGTGTATAAGAAGAAATCAAACGGCGTACGATAATCATTTTGTAGGGAATAGTGAGTGCCATGATACATACCGAATTATAGGTGGATGGGGACTTAAAGGTGGAAGAGATCCAGTTTTCCCTGGACTTTATTTTATCTGTGGGAACAGGGCATATTATCGTTTGCCAGACCATTGGTATGTCACATGTTACGTAGGCCTGGTTTTTCTAAAAATCTTTCACATGGATAGAGGTAAAGATGGTGTACATAGGTTAGGTAATAAATTAACCCGTAGTAGAAGAGAATCTTGGGCAGAAATTGTAGGTGACATTTTTGGAGCATTGATACCAGCAGTGGGAATATCTCTGAATGCGAACAATATTAGAAAATTATCAACAGTAGTGGATCGCTTGTCAACAAGCACCGCTGGAGGATTCTTATTGGTTAATACTGAAATGGTTGCCATGCGTGCTATGGTAATGCAAAATCGACTTGCCCTTGATATCTTATTGGCAAAAGAGGGTGGAGTCTGTGGAATGCTGAAAGTTCAACATTGTTGCACTTACATTCCAGACGAAAGCAAAGATCTGAAAGTTTACATTAAAAATATTACAGAATTGCATGACGAAATTGTACCACTGGAGGTTGAAGGTGTTTGGGAAAAGATTGGGAAGAAAATTGCTGCTATTAAAAATTTCTTAGTGAAAATAGGTAGTACATTTATAAGTAAAATGTTATTCCCATTAACTTGTGTGATTTTTGTGTTATTATTATAAGATTAGGATGTATGTGTTGTAAAAATAAGAAAACAAAGAATAAAATAAAAAGAGAAAAACTAAAAAGAAAAAAGGATCCAGATAGTGATTTAACAGAGATAACTTTAGAAGAGTGGAAAGAAAGTTTGTATAAAAAGGCAAGAAGAGATGAAGAAGAAACTGAATTATAATTAAGAGCAAGAATACATTTCAATTTTTTCCGTAAAAGGGTGAATACATTTAGTGTTGTGGTGGTGATAAAATCACCAAAGGGGGGATTGCTGGAGTGAGGTTTTCTTTAAAAATTGTATACCCTCTCCATTTTGCATGTTTACATTAATAAGAATAATTAATTAATAGTAATTGTACTAATTGTTTGCTGTGTGAATTGACCAACATTACTAATATAAGAAATATACGTGGGAATTGCATTTGCATGGCCTAATTAATAACGTAAACTAATTTTGTATGCATATTAATAATAGACAATTAGAAATTGCATGATTATATGTTGCTTCTGTGATGTATTTGTGATTTGTGCTTTATTAATGTGAATATAACCCGCATTAAGTGTTGCTTCTGCTAGATAAATACACACACATATGGGTATTAGTAAGGGGATAACATTTTATTAGTCATTTCCATGTATTAATTACGTTTTTGTGTTTCTTTGCTTAAGTTGACCATTTGGTGGCCACAAAATGGCCGACATCCCTATTTGACGAACACGATTCCATTATGAACGTCTCTGGGTGAAGTGCGCATGCGTCACCATCAGCTGCAGTGGCCTTTGGACGACCCTAACTCAACTGTGCCACCCAAGGACACACCGGGCTACCAGCCAGCTGCTCTGAAAGAAACAATGAAAAGATACTATTCCGAGGAGAAAATAAGAACTATATCTAAAGACACATTATCCGTATGGAAAGATGTTGAACAATTTTAAACGGACCAATTAGATACGTTCAAAATATCATTTGTTACTCTTTGGAATGTAATTTTACTATAAAAATGGTAGAATAGAGAGGTTGAAAAGGCGAGACCCTTCAGAAGATTTTCGATTTTCTGACGTTATGCTGACGGAGAGGACGGTGACACTGCAGGACAGCTGTTTCCTAAGACTCTGACAGTATGAACCGATGACCAAGATTTTGACTTAGAGGGCGACTTTTAGCCAGAATAGGTAACTATGATGATCTATTGCTTGATTAAACCAGAGACTCGAATTTCAATTATTTAGATAAAATGTTAGATTAATTACAAGAACTGTGTTGGGTCGTTATTATGAGAAAATGTATTTATGTAAATAATGTTATAGATTTTGTTATCACTCCAACCTGCAGCTAGCTGATCCATGGCCTATTCATGGGAGGAGTACTAAAGGTGAAGTTTAGGTCTGAATAAATAGGGATAGATGAGTACTCCCTTCCATTACAGCGAGTGGAACAATCGCCTCCATGAAAACAGGTTATTAAAAGGATGAATGTTGGTGTTATGGGCCCCACCAGCGAATGTAGTGATTGTGTGTGATCTATGATCTGTGACGAAGGGAGGGATTTTGCATTCCGCGCTGCATCACTCCCACATAGTATCAGGCATACAATGGGGAAGTCCCTCCCTTGAACCACATGAATGCCTGTTCATACCACTGGAGTTGGGAGTTTATATGGCAATCTAACCCTATCAGAGTATAGGGAATGAGTGCGGAATGGCTAGGCGTGCTTCTTACTCTTAAATATTTTCTATAGAATATCTTTAAAAGCTTTCCTAAAAAGTCTGGAACTGGAAAAGAGCATCTTTAACAAGTAAGACTGAAGAGCCCCATCCATCATCTAGGCTTGCCGAAGTAAATAAAACAGCCTGCAAACTCCCAATCTGATGCCATTGAGGAGGCTGTCAAATTGTCAAAAGTGACATTAGACAAGAATGCTGCTTCAGTTAGCATGAAGGCCAGCAACTGAGTACTGTCCTCTTACATACATGACCATAATCAGGGACTGATAATCCTTCGTCATGACCTATAAGGCATCCATTGCTTAGATACAAGCATGCAGTGATAAACTCAGCCCAACATATGCCATATTCTGTGCGGATTCTGCTTTATTCTTGTCCACAGGATTTGAGAGGACCACATCCTCCATGAGGACTACCATCAGATCCATCAAAAATACATGGGCCCAATGTCGGCAACAATGTAAATTCCAGCCCACTTTTCAAAATGGAAAATTGTTATCCCTTCAATAATGGGACACCAACGTTCGCTCCAGGCTGAGATGTTTTAAGGTAAAGTGGGCAATTGCCCAGGGCCCCACCTTCCAAGGGGCCTCCAAATAAATTGGTCTTTCTCTCACTCTAGCTTACCTTTGTTGATTTACTTTTATCTCTCTCTGTATATATATTCACATTTACTGAAAAAAATATAGGTTACAGGGACGTTATATTTAGGAGGGTCATGCACACAGACATTGGAGGGCAAGTGTAAGGAGAGTGGGGGCAGCAAGCTAAGCACAGAGCCTGAGCAGGAGGGCAAAGATGAGGCATAGAATTGGGTAACGAAGGGCAGGGGGAGTGGGCAGGGACATCAAGCTTAATGGAGAGCAGTGGCAGCACATCAGACCATGCAGGAGAGGAGGAAGGGGGCTCGTGCATGGACTCAGACAACAGAGGGTAGGGAGGAGGTGGATGGGGCAGCAAGCTAACTGTTTAGGGCCAGCAGGAAGGGCAGTGGTAGAACAATAGCCACAAATGGCTGTAATGAGGCAGCAGGGTCATGGACTTGGACAATGGATGGCAAGGAGGAGGGGGGGCAGGAGCAGCAAGTTCTGGTGGGGGCTACACAATGCCAGGCCAGGCCTCGTGTTTAACCCCCCACTGTGCACTGCAATGGGCATCTTACTTAAAGTTTAAAAAAACCATAGAAATTCACTGAAAAAAACAAAGGTTACAGGGTCGTTATACTTAGGAATTCGAATTTAAAAAAATTACAACTTTACGGAAAAAAACAAAGGTTACAGGAACGTTACAGTTAGGCTCAGACTTCACTTGTACAAAACCAGTGAAATTCAGCAGTTATAGTTACCTGAGCTAACTATCATTTATGCCCGCACAATGCACTGCTTATGACCTCACATATTCGATCACTCATGACATGGTCAGTGACATTACTCATGACATCACCGATGAAATCAAAACACACAAGATGATGGACGGAATGTTGCAAAAACATTCACCCCCAGTCACAGATCTGGGTTTAATCCATCGTTATTTTGCTCACCACGCCACCCCAGTTCAGATATGGCCATATGCAAATCAGTCTTGACCCTGTGCCTCATGGGAACAGTCCAGCCGAACTGCCAAGCCATGTCTTTCCTGGACCGGAATCAAGCATCATAGGACCGGTTTCGGGGTTTCACCCCTCTTCAGCCAGGATAGCTTGACTCCAGTGGCGTAGTGAGCACAGGACCCACGTCTGGGCATACCCTTCCCACATAGGGCGAACAGCAAAACACACAAGATGATGGACAGAATGTTGCACATTGGCAAAACATTCACCCCCAGTCACAGATCTGGCTTTAATTCATCGTTATTTTGCTCACCACGCCACCCTAGCTCAGACATGGCCATATGCAAATCAGTCTTGACCCTGTGCCTCATGGGAACAGTCCAGCCCGAACTACCAAGCCATGTCTTCCCTGGACCGGAATCAAGCATCCTAGGACCGGTTTCGGGGTTTCACCCCTCTTCAGCCAGGATAGCTTGACTCCAGTGGCGTAGTGAGCACAGGACCCACGTCTGTACTGGGGTGAATGTATGACATTGTTCTGCATTCTGTCCATGCAGTTGTCACCCCGAGTGGGAAGGGTATGCCCAGACGTGGATACCGTGCTCTCCATGCCACTGGAATCAAGCTATCCTGGCTGAAGAGGGGTGAAACCCCGAAACCGGTCCTAGGATGCCTTTTTCCAGTTCAGGGAGGACCTGGCTTGACAGTTCGGGCTGGACTGTACCCATGAGGCACAGGGTCAAGACTGATTTGCATAAGGCTGGGTTCAAACTGGAACAGCATGGTGAGCAAAAAAACGATGGATTTAGGCCCAAATCTCTGTAATGGGGTGAATGTATGACATTGTTCTGCATTCTGTCCATCAACTGTTGTTTTTGCATTCATCACTGATGACATCTCAAATGACATCACTGATGACATCATCTAGGGATCATTAGTGTTTTCTAAAAGTTTATGAGTTTTAAACATATATACTAAGGTAATACAAAAGTACCACATATGCCCAGATATACAAATTTGGTTTCCTATATTATCTTTAAAACTACTGAACTGAAAAGAAATGCGACATCCACAGAACAGAATCTAACTTTCTCCCAAATTTTGTGTAATTCTGTCCAGCGTTTCTGGCTGTAGGAGTGTCTAAAGACTCTAGGTAATTAACTTGGGAAATGCACCTTTTTTAACCTCCACCCTTTTGTATGCTCCCAAACCTTTCCATGCACAGCTAGAATCACCGGCACACTTTTTGAGGAAAATGTTGTGAAGATTAGTCAAACGGTGCAAAAGATATAGGTAGGTCAAAAACCACTAAAGCTTCCCTTGCCATCCAATAATCCATACACACCCTAACCCCTAAAAATTCCCTTACCAATCAAATACCCATACCCACCCTAAACCCTAACAAATCCCTTGCCACCCAAAGACCCATACCCACCTTAAACCCTAAAAATTCCCTTGCCACCCAAAACCCATACCCACGCTAAATCCTAAAAACTCCTTTGCCACCATAACACCAAACAAATCCCTTACCACCCAAAAACCCATACAAACGCTAGATCCTAAAAGATTCTTTACCACCTAAAAACCCACACCCACCCTTAAGGTTCCCTTGCCAACCAAAGCCCATGCCCAACCAAACCCTAAAAAAATCCCTTACCACCAAAGTACCCATGCAGGCCCTAAACACTAAAAATTCCCTTGCCACCCAAAAACCCATACCCACCCTAAACCCTATAAAATCCTTCATCACTCAAAAACCTATACCCACCCTAAACTCTAAATATTTGCTTGCCACCCAAAAACACATACTCACCCTAAACCCTAAAAAATCCCTTACCACCCAAAAACCCATATCCTCCTTACACCCTAAATATTCCCTTACCACCCAGAAACCAATACCCAGCCTAAACCCTAAATAATCCCTTGCCACCCAAAAACCCATATAAATGCTAAACCCTAAAAAATCATTACCACCCAAAAGCCTATACCCAATCTAAACCCTAAAGGTTTCCTTGCCACCCAAAACCCATTCCCACCCTAAAACCCCCAAACTCCCTTGCCACTCAAAGACCCACACGCACCCCACACCCTAAAAAATACCTCACCACCCAAAAAACCCATACCCACCCAAAACCCTAAAAATTCCCTTGCCTCTCAAAAACCCATACCCACCCTAAACCCTAAATAATCCCTCACCACACAAAAACCCATATAAATGCTAAACCCTAAAAAATCATTACCACCCAAAAGCCTATACCCACTCTAAACCCTAAAGGTTCCCTTGCCACCCAAAATCCATTTTCACCATAAACCCCAAAAATCACATGCCACTCAAAAACCCACACCCACCCAAAACCCTAAAAAATACATCACCACCCAAAAACTCATACCCACACAAAACCCTAAAAATTCCCTTGCCCCTCAGTAAACCCATACTCACCCTAAACCCTAAATAATCCCTTGCCACCCAAAAACACATATAAATGCTAAACCCTAAAAAAATCATTACCACCCAAAAGCCTATACTCACCCTAACCCCTAAAGGTTCCCTTGCCACTCAAAACCCATTCCCACTTTAAATCCCCAAAAATTCCCTACAACCCAAAAACCCATACCCACCCCAAACACTAAAAATTCCATTGCCACCCAAAAACCCATACCCACCCTAAACCCTAAAAATCCCTTACCACCACAAAATAAATAGGAACCCTAAACCCTAACAAATTCATTACCACTCAAAAACCCATGCCCACTCAAACCCTAAAAAATGCTTTGCCACCCAAAAACCCATTCCCATCCTAAACCCTAATATCAATATCTATCTATATATTACCAACTGGCGGTACACCAGTATCTATTTATAGTAAGGACCTAGTTTCAATAGGGAGAGTGTTTTTTAATTTGCCAATAACTTTGGTGTCGTTTGACAAATCTTCGTAAACTTTTCAAAACGAATACACCAGTCACTTCAGCTCCTGTCTTGAAAATTTTGGGGTGACCCAACCAGCCCGGGGCCGAGAAAAAGAGGAGGCCCAAAACGCTTTTTTTCCAAGTTAATTTCCTTGGTAAACTTTACACACAGCTACAGCCCGAACTGCTGAACGGAATTAGACTAGGAGGCCGATTATGATGTCATGCAGAAACTTTCTGCACGACACAGTCTGGGATCAGGACAGACCGACTCCTAGTTGGATTCCCATTGTTTCCTATGGGAGCCCGTGTTCCGCCCGCTCCTATATGGAAATGGGGTGTGTGTGTAAAACCCTGCACCCTGTCACAGGCATTCCATTGTGCTTGCCACACAGTGCAGGGTTTTACAGGGGGTCCCTCAGGTACCCCTTTGGCCCCCAACCAGAGGCCGCAGGACAAAGGGGGCCCTGCCTTTTCGTGTCGGACAGGCCGACTCAGAAAGGTTGTTGGAAACCGACATCGTAATCGCGAGGTCAGAAACGCTGTCCATAGAGGTGTACGATGCGGTTCCGACCAACACAAATTCTCAGAGTCAGTTGAAACTGATTTGAAATGACCGCGCGGTTTACCGTCCCACCAACAACATCATAATATGTTGGGGGCATTGTAAACCGACCGAGTTGGTCGGAAGGGTTCTGACATGGTTGAGGAGATTCCGACTGTCGAGAGGAGGCTTTCAGCCCGACATTGTAATTGGCCCCTAAATTTGCCGAAAAGGTAGCTCTTGGCCCAGAAAGCACTCTTTTTGTTAAATGGTGGAAATCCGTTCAGTAGTTCCTGAGAAATTTAAAGATTTATCTGATCTATAACTGTGGCCGCTTTGGATCCGCGAACCTCCTGACCTTGTGCCTGAGATCTGCTTGGCTGCCAACACTTCAAACCTGGAAGTGTTGGCAGCCATCTTGTGACTCGGTTGAACCCTGCTCCCACCATCCCATAGCAAACAGTGTGCTACGCTATAAACCATTGTGAGCAATATGCTCTCACTTATTCAAAACGGATCATACTTTGCTTTTTACACCCAGGGAGCTGCATGTCAGCAGCTCCCAGGGTGCAAAAAGCAGTGCCAGCTCCAGCAGGCAGCGGGCGGCGGCCTGGACCGTGGGTGCCTTCAGGCTCTCCCCGCGGTCCCCAACCAGCTGGCCATGACCCTGGGGCTGGGGTCCACAGGGTTGAAAATGGCCCGGATGGGGGCCGAACCTTTAAGAAATTGAAAAAAAAAAAGAAAAGGCCTTGCCCCGTGGGTTGGGTTCTCTGGAGCCAAAAATGGCCTGGGAGGGGGTCTACTCTGTTCCCCCTCCCTTGAAATAAATAAAAAAATCAAAGGAATGGGCAGGTCTCAGGGATGAGGTCCCTGGGGCATAAATCGGCCTGGGGAGGCAAGGCCCCACCCTTAAAAAATATATTTATACATAAAGGCCTAGCCCTAGGGGATGGGGTCTCCACAGCTGAAATCGGCCTCGGGAGGGCCGCGCAGCCCCCTTTCTGTTTTATTGAATTGAAAAATAGAAGAATGGCTCAGGTTCCAGAGGATGGGGTAAAGGGCAGGGGGGCCACACAGCCCCCTTCCTAAAATGGAAAATAAATTTGGAGCCAGCAACTCGCCGAAGACCCCGTACCCTTTCTACACAACTCTGCAAACGCACCTCTTGGTGCACTCTTGGTTAGGGAATTAAGTTCCCTTTGCTGCTGAGGGTCCTTAGGTGCCAACTTGCTCACCTGTTACCTCCAGTAAGCCCCACACAGTGGGATTGCTGAGAGGTGGTAACAGGGCAGGCTCTATTCTCCACCACTCCTCAAACACACCTCTCAGCGCACTGCTGGTGGGGAGATTAGGTCCCCTTACCTCATGAGGGCTTCAGGACTAAAGTGTAGCCCCAAGTAGCAGTGCGCCGGGATGCATGTTTTCAGAGTGGTAGAGAAAGGCCTCTGATCACCTCTCAGCAATCCAGCTGTGTGGCACTTACTAGAGGTACGGGAGGGCTAGCTGGCCCCCAAGGACACTCAAGAGCCAAAGGGACTTCATTCCCCAAATAGTATTATTGTGCCAGGAGGTGCGTTTGCAGAGTGGAGGAGAAAGCGGGTGTGGCCACCGAAAACCTATCAGCAAACCTTCTGTATGGGACTTGCTGCAGGTAACGGGAGGGGTAGTTGGCCCCCTAGGACCTTCAATAGTCAAGGGGACTTTATCCCTCTACTAGGAGTGCATCAGGAGGTGCGTTTGAGGAGTGGTGCAGAAAGGGGGCGTGGTATACTATCAGATCTCAGCAATCCTGATGTAAGGGACTTACAAGAGGTAATAGGAGGAGTAATTGGCCTCCAAGGACGTCCTTGGGGGCCAACTACCCCTCCAGTTACCTCCAGTAAGTCACACACAGCAGGATTGCTGAGAAGGTGTCAGAGGCCACGTCTCCTTTCTCCATCACTCTTCAAACATGTCTCCCAGTGCACTACTAATTCGGGGATGGCTCCAGAGGGTCTATGGGGGCCAAGAAGCCCTCCTAGTACGTCCTGTAAGTCCTACGGAGCGGAATTCCTGAGAGCCGGTCAGAGGCCCAGCCCCCTTTCTCCACCACTCTGCAAATATGATTGCTAGTTAAAAAACCTCAGAAATTCACAAAAAAAAACAAAGGTTACAAGGACGTTATAGTTAGTAAATAGAATTAAAATACCTTAGAAATTCACCAAAAAAACAAAGGTTACAGGGATGTTATAGTGAGGGTCAGATTTTACTCATACAAAACCAGAGAAATTCAGCCGTTACATGAGTTAACTATAACTTGCTCCCTCGCAATGCAGTGCTTATGACCTCACATATTACATCTCTCATGACATGGTCAGTGACAAAGCAGCTCTGTGGCGCTTACTGATGGCGCTTACAGTGGTGCAGGGAGGGGGCGGGCCTGATGTGACAAGCGTGCAAACGCGCTCCATGGTGCGTTTTAAGTTGGGGGATTAAGTCCCCTTGAATCCTGAGGGTCTCTGGGGGCCAACTAGCCCACCATGTACCTCCAGTAAGTGCCACAGAGCTGCGTTGCAGAGAGGTGCCAAAAGGGGCGTGGCCTCTGAACACCTCTCTGCAACATAGCTCTGTGGCGCATACTGGAGGTACCTGGTGGGCTAGTTGGCCCCCAGGGACCCTCAGTAATCAAGGGGAATTAATTCCCTAACTTACAACGCGCCAGTGGGCGCGTTTGCTGAGTGCTGCTGGGAAGGGGCGTGCCCTTCGCCGCGATGCCTGCTTTAAAAAAAATATATATTTTACAAGGGGGGCTGTGTGACCCCCCTTCTTTTACAATAATTGGGGCCCTGGGGACCCCATCCCCCGGGCCTGCACTTTTTATTAACATTTGGAATAAAAAACAGGAAGGGGGCCGTGCGGCCCCCTCCTGAGGCCAATTTCGGCCCCGGGGACCCCAACCCCCAGGGCATGGCCACATTTTTTATTTTGTTATTTTTATTTTTAAAGGAAGGGGGCTGCGTGGTGAAGGGAGGGGGATGGACCTGATGTGACAAGTGTGCAAACGCGCCCCGTGGTGTGTTTTAAGTTGGGGGATTAAGTAGGTCTCCTTGAATCCTGAGGGTCCCTGGGGGCCAATTAGCCCACCAGATACCTCCAGTAAGTGCCACAGGGCTGCGTTGCAGAGAGGTGGTCCGAGCCCACACCCCTTTTTAGGTCTCGGCTAGCGAAGGCTGCGTTTGCGCAGTCTCGCTTGCGAGATTTAATGTCTTTCAGTAGTGGGCTTGAACCCGCCCCTCTTCTCCATTGGCTGGCTTCCTAAACGGAGGCCAGCCATTGGAGGAGAGGGGCATCTGTCCATTTAAGCCCCGTCTTTTTCGGATTCGGGGGCGTGTTTTTTAGTTTCTTTCTCTCCTCTGGAATGTAAACATTCCAGCCAATGGGAAGAGGAGAGAAAGAAAAACACGCCCCCGAATCTGAAAATGACGCTGCGTTTCTCCGAGGCATTTCTGCTTGACCTCAGAGAAAGATGGTGGCACTCTGCTCCCTCTCCTCGGGCCGAAGCTACTAAAATCAAATACAATACTAAGCAAAGCCAGCATCCTATGCTCATCCACCTTCATGCTGGTCTACCACTTATCGGGATTCAAAAATCTCCTGCACGTACGTAAAAATGCCTCATTATTTACCTACGCACCGGGTCTCTTTATATACTCAACTTGATCGGCAGAAGATCGAGCCAAATCACCCCGTTTGTGAAACATCGAGATGAGACTTGAGAAGTTACTTTGCCTCCGCCATTTTAGAAGGCATTTAAGAATATGTTTGATATTCTTAAATGCCTTCTAAAATGGCGGAGGCAAAGTAACCTCGAGTCCCATCTAGATGTTGAGCATATAAAGAGACCCGGTGCGTAGGTCTATTTAATACATCGAGACTCTTGTTTCTATTTTCTTGTAAAAACATAGTACCCTCCTCTCCTGCAGCTCAGGTCTCCCTGCTGCTGTGTTATCGGTCGCGTGCCCGGAGCAGGCACAGAGGCTGCAGAGATTGGCCCAGAACAGCCCGAGCCCTTTCCGCCAGCAGCTTCGCGCAGGCCTCCGAGAGTGACGAACCATGAAGCTGCAGCGGCCCTTGCTAATGACTGCACCCTCCTCTTCCTCCTGGGTAAGGAGTAGGACTGACCTTCCGTCTTCTCAAACAGCCTCTTTGTTCACTTCTTACGCGCTATCGTATTCAGTCCATTCCCTTCTCATACCTTGCTATTTAGTGATCACATGTTATGTGTAACACAATGTAATTTCTGGCGTTTTAACAGCTCTTTGAAGTCTTAAGCTTATAGGACGATAGGTGCAATGTTAATTCCCAAACTACAAAACCCAGAATGCAGAGTTGTTTGCTTAAAAGCCTAGCCTGCCGACGGTGTTCCCCATGAGATTTGCCCGTCGAACATGTGCTTCTTTCTCCATACCGCACATTTCAGGACTCCAGGAAGGGGGATGACATTTCTGTTACACAGGCATTAATAATCTTGGGTATTTTTGCTTTACGTTTGTTGCATAATTATGCGCAGTTCGCGGCAAAAAATTAGGCCCAGCGCCTGAGAACATCACGAACAAGCAGAACATGTTCAGCTGCTTAAAATGCTTGTGTTTTATGTGATATTATTTTTAACGCCAAATGGTTCCTCACATCCATTTTATTTTACGCACAAAAAAAAGCGCAAAATGGCAGTTTGGTATTAAATGAAATTTTGCAGAATGTTGTCAAAATTTCACATAATTATTACCCAACAGCAAATTAAATGAATTTGATATGCCCAAACCCAGTCCGCTTGCCTTGTGCTATGAATTCGCAGACTCAGCCCAGCTTCCACCCTGCATTGTCACTACCACCGTGCTTCCCTCATACAATGACATTTTCCTGTTCAATATCCTCGTAGATCCCGCCTTCGCCTACCCCTGCCCACCGATCTCCATTCAGGACCCCCACCCCTCTCTAGTCGCACATACCCTAATAGAGGCCCCACCATTCCTCCATAACTCAATTTGTCCTCGTTTGGCAGAGTTGGCACATTTCTGGTCTGTGGCACAAGTAAATATTTGTTCAAGCCGGAGCTCGGATAACAATGAAGGCTGTTATGTAATTCAGAGTTCATGAACTGTTAGAAGTAAACTGTTAATTTCTTGGCTTAGTAGGTTGTTCTAAAGAGGATCAATGGGTTTGGCATGTTTAAAGTTTTGACTTTTTTCTGAAAGTACAAAATGAGTTTCCCTTTTTATGCATCGTGGCCCACGTTGGAGATCCACTTACCTTAACTTTATATTGCAATTTATCTTGTCTACTGCACAACATTGTCCCAGTGGCTTTCTTGGCGCTCTCCTTGATTCGCACACACTAATACCAGCAGAAAGATTGCAACAAAAACCAAGCATTAAAAATGCAATAGGTCTCGCCTTTGATTAAGTTAAAGCCATTTGCTTTACTATAGAATACCATTAGCAAAACAAATGGCTTTAACTTAATCAAAGGCGAGACCTATTGCATTTTCAATGCTTTTTTGTAGGTGGCTCTATGCGTGGTGGCTCTGTCTGTGTGTGGGTAACTCTGTGTGTGTGTGTGTAGGTGGCTCTGTGGATTGCTCTATTTGTGTGTGGGTGGCTTTGTGTGTGTGGCTCTGTGTGTGTGGGTGCAAATGCAATAGGTCTCGCATTTGAGAGTGATTAAGCTATTGACATTGTAAATAACAATGCTGTTTTTTTAAATGTTTTAAAAACAAAAACATAAACAAAAATAATGGCATGAGCAATGCCAATAGCTCTAACTTTAACAATGCCGAGACCATTGCATTGTAATTGCTTGTTACACCTCTCTGCAACCCAACTCTGTTGCGCTTACTGGAGGTACCTGGTGGGCTAATTGGCCCCCAGGGACCCTCAGGATTCAAGGGGATTTAACCCCTTGAGTGCCCCGCCCTTTCCACGCCCTGTGCCGGGCGTTTCATTAGCGGGCGGGGCTCATGACAAGATAGTCTCGTCATGGGCACAGCGCAACCGCGGCCCATGACGAGACCATCTCGTCATGGGCACTCAAGGGGTTAATCCCCTAACTTAAAACGCACCATGGAGCGCGTTTGCACACTTGTCACCATCAGCCCACCTCCCTGCACCACTGTGCGAACGCGCCCCGTGGCGCGCTTTAAGTTGGGGGATTAAGTCCCCTTGAATCCTGAGGGTCCCTGGGGTATTTAATGTAATCCTTCCTAGGGGGGGTGTTGGTGGGGGCTGGGTAACTCCGCTGCGTTGCAGAGTGTGCCGAGTTGTGCCTACTCCGAATTCTCCGTGGAACGCGGAGTAGGCACAAATCCGCTCACTCCGTGGGCGGAGCTGAGGTCTCCGCCCACGGTTAATATATGTATATATATGTATTTATATGTATCAATCAGATTCTCCGCTTTCTGTCATCTCCATCTCCCGGAAAAGGACAGACACGGACCTCAATTTACCAGTGCAAAATTATTTATTACGAACAGTCCGCCATACCGCGTTTCATCTTGAACAGGCCTTGATCACATATATATATATATATATTATCTACTAGTGGTCGCCAGTAGGTAGTTATAGTTAGGACAAAAGTTTTCATAGCAGAAACGTTTTTGTTTTGCCAAGAACTTTGGCACCGCTTGACAAATCTTCACAAAATTTGCAAAAGACATCCCCTTTTTGGTTCAGCTGCTGTTATGAAAGTCACAGGGTGCTCTGTTAAGCGGTACTGAGAAAAAAGGCGGTCCAAAAACACATTTTCCCTATGTTAGGTCAATGTGGAATTTTCTTTTTTTGAAGACGACTACAGCCAGAACCAATGAACAGAATTGCACCGAATTTGGCAGAAAGCTAGATGTTGGTCCAGAAAGCATGCTTTTTGTGTTTTGGTGTAAATCCAATCAGTAGTTGCAGAGATTTAAGTAAAACATATGTAGATATCTGGTAGCCCAAAAACCTACTGAAATGCTACTGAAATTTGATTGGCTGCCAACACTTCAACCAGGATGTGTTGGCAGACATCTTGGGACCCGGTTGAATCATGAACCACAAAAAATGTCAAACAGAAAGGAAAGGGCGCAAAGTAAAACACTCTGACCCCTAGACCTCTTGGAGAGGGCCCCACTGGGACCCCCTAGCACCAAAAACTGAATTAAAAAATAAAAACTTTCAAGTGGGATTTGTGGACCCATTAAATAAAAAAATGTTTAAAAATCACTGGCTCCCGAGCTTCATTCATTACCCTCCCCGGGTGGGCCAGGCCCCCCTCCCTGGGGTTCAATATTGTCCCAGGGACCACTGCCTCACCGGGGCTTCTTTAAAAAAATTAAAGCTGTACGGGCCCCCCTCGCTTTCCCGGGACCTCCATCTCCCCGGTGAGGGGCTCTTAGACCCCGCTAAGCCCCGGGGACTGCCACCTCCCTGGGGCTTCATCTATAAACAAAGCGAGGGGCTACGCAGACCACTCCATCAGGCCTGAGGGTTGCCACTTCCCAGGGGGCTTTCAATTTACATAATGGAGGGGGACCCCAAACCCCAGGGACCGCCACCTCCCTGGGGCATCATCTATAAACAAAGAGGGGGGCCACGCAGAACCCCCTGCATCCCCAGGGCTCACCATTCTTCCAAAGAGCTTTCAATTTACATAATGCAGGGGGATGGCAGGACTCCCACGCAGCCCGGGGACCACCTCCTCCAGGGGCTTTACCAAAAACAATTCAGGGGTTAACACAGCCCCCTCACAACCCTGGCGACCACCACCTCCCTGAGCTAAATCACGCAATGGAATGGGCATGGCCTCTGAAGGCCTCTAAGCAATCGTGCTGTCTGGAACTTACTGGAGGTAATACGAGAAGTTGTTGGCCCCCAAGGACGTCCTCGTGGGCCAACTACTACTCCTGTTACCTTTAGTAAGACCCACACTGCAGAATTGCTGAGAGGTCTTTGTGGCCCACCTCCATTCTCTACCACTTTGCAAACATGCCTCCTAGTGCACTGCTAGTTGGGGCATGAAGTCCCTTTGGCTGCTGAGGGTCATTGGGGACGAATAACCCCTCCAGTTACCTCCAGTAAGTCCCACACAGCAGGATTTCCAAGAGGTCTTTGGAGGCTACGCCCCCTTTCTCCACCACTCTTCACACATGTCTCCTGGCACACCACTGCTTGGGTAATGAAGTCTTCTTTTATGCTGAGTGAGCTTGGGAGCCAAGAAGTCCTCCTTGTACTTTATGTAAGTCCTACACAGCTGGATTCCTGAAAGCTGATCAGAGGCCACACCCACTTTCTCCAGAAGTTCAATGAAAAAACAAAGATTACACCGATGTTATAGTTAGGAATTAGCATTTAAAAAACTTTAGAAATTAATTGAAAAAACCTGTTGTTGCAGGGACGTTATAGTTAGGAAATGAATAAAACAAACCTTAGAAATTCACTGAAAAAAACAAAGGTTATATGGACGTTATGGTTAGGCTCAGGGTTCCACTTGTACAAAACCTGTGAAACTCAGCACTTATAGTTAGCTGAGCTAACTATAACTCACGTTTCCACAATGCACTGCTTATGAGGTCACATATTACATCACTCATGACACGGTCAGTCACATCACTGATGACATCTCAAATGACATCACTGATAACATCATTCAGTGACTGTGAGTGTTTTTTAAAAAGTTGATGAGTGTCAAATATATATCCCAAACTGTTGATGAGTGTTAAATATATATACAAAGGAGTATTGGTAAATCAGTGGGTGGATGAGTGACTGTACGGATGATTCCTAATTATAACATCCCTGTAACCTTTATTTTTTTCAGGGTATATATATATATAAATTCACTGACAAAACCATAGGTTTCAGGGGTGTTATAGTTAGCTGGACATTTCCCTCGTACAAAACCCTAGAAATTCCCCTGTTATAGTTAGTTCAGCTAACTATAACTCGCGTCCCCGCAATGCACTGCTGATGACGTCACATATTACATCACTCATGACATGGTCAGTGACTTCACTGATGACATCTCAAATGACATCACTGATGACATCACTGATGACATCATCCATTGAGTATGTGTTTCTGAACAGTTTTAATATGTTTAATATATATAGGGAAAGGCCTGTTGAAAACTAAGTAGGTGTACAAGTGTGTTAATGGATGATTTTCTAGGTGCGTAACTGACTCTATAAGTGAGTCATTAAATGTATCTTACTGCAGACTAGTGACTAAACTGTGTGAATGTCTGTATGTGTCTGTGTGTTGGTGTATAAGTGGCTGCATGGTTTTGTGAATAGCTATATGAGTGTCTATATGGGTTACTGATTGGTTGTCTGAGTATCTGTATGGGTGCCTGAGTGTTTGTGTGGGTAGTGTGTGTGTGACTCTGTGACTAGATGTGTGAGTGGGTGATTCAGTGGGTGCATGGTTTTAAGAGTGCATCTGTGATGGACTGTATGGTTGGGTGAGTGTATGTATGGGTGTGTTAGTGATTGAATGTATATCTCAGTTGTACATGTGTCAGTAACTACATATGTGAAACGCAGTGTATATGTGTGTAAGAGTATATAACTATCTATATGTGAGAGTGTGTGATTTTGGGAGTGGCTGTATGCGCCATAGTGCAAGGATATCTGTGTCATGTGCTGTTTGTTTTTCTGCAGGAAGACACAGAATTTGTTAGTATTTTTATG
Source organism: Triturus cristatus (assembly GCF_964204655.1). NCBI lineage: Eukaryota > Metazoa > Chordata > Amphibia > Caudata > Salamandridae > Triturus > Triturus cristatus. The sequence continues at coordinate 501,099,953 of NC_140592.1, read as the reverse complement.
AGTAAGTGAACTTGAGTGTGTTTAACTGTATAGGTGAGTACATTGGACTGTGATTAATTATTTGCATGACTGACTAGATGTGTCAGTACCTCAATGGATGATTGGCGGTGTGTGAGTGTCTATATAGGTGTATAAATGCACAGAGTGACTGTAAGTATGAGTGACTGTACAGGTGAGTGAGTGGAGATGTATGTAGACCTAAGAGTCAATGAGTGGGTGAGTAGTTATTGGAGTATCTATGGTTGTCAAAATGGCAGTCTGAAATTTTTAGTCGGTGTATCAAAGGTTATATTAGGGTGTGAGAAGATGCTCTAATTTATCACATGGATGACGTCATCAGTGATGTCATCAGTGATGTCATTTGAGATGTCATCAGTGATGTCATCAGTGATGTCACTGACCATGTCATGAGTGATGTAATATGTGACGTCATCAGCAGTGCATTGCGGGGGCGCGAGTTATAGTTAGCTGAACTAACTATAACGGGAATTTCTAGGGTTTTGTATGAGGGAAATGTCTAGTTAACTATAACACCCCTGAAACCTATGTTTTTTTCAGTGAATTTCTAAGGTTTTTTAAATGCCAATTCCTAACTATAACGCCCCTGAAACCTTTGGTTTTTTCAGTAAATTTCAAAGGTTTTTTAAATGCCAATTCCTAACTATAACATGCATGAAACCTATGGTTTTTTCAGTGAATTTCAAAGGTTTTTTAAATGCTAATTCCTAACTATATCAGGCCTGAAACCTATGGAATTTTCAGTGAATTTCAAAGGTTTTTTAAATGCTAATTCCTATCTATAACTTATCTCTGAATATATCATGTTTAATGATTTTGATTGGATTTCTATATTTTTCAAATTCAGTGTGTCATTTCATTAATTACATTTTTTTTAAAATACTTTTTTATCACAATTTTTTAAACTTATTTTTTCAATTAATACTTTTAAAAATTAAAAAATATTATTTGAACTTAATGGGTTTTCAAACATATTTTTTTATATTTGTCAAAATATTTTTTTAACTATATGTGCAAAACTTTATTTTATATATTTTTTTTCCATGTTTTTGGATCTGCGCACCCAACGCGAGAGGATCCGTGCACCAAACGCAATAGGATGCGCGCACCGTGCGCGCATTTCGCCGGTTTTAAAAAAAAAAAGGGGGCCCCAGGGGGTCCTTCTGGGACCCCCTAAGCACCTCTAGAGGGTCAGAGTATTTCCACTCTGCCCCCTTTATATGTTTTACACACTTATTCCCCTTACTTAATCAGCCTCGCTTCTACCGAGGCAGAAAATGGCCGCCAACAGTTCCTGGTTTCGAATGTAGAGAGACACTCGACAGCCAATTAGCATTCAGCGCGCGATTGGGAGGGTGCGCGCTCGGTTCGGGGAGGGTGCGCTTACGGGGCGGGTACAGTCCGCGGATCCTCCGTGGCCATAGATATCACCAACTTTTTTACCCTAATTTTCTCAGGAACTACTGAACAGATTCACACCATATATGCAAAAGGCACGAGTCCGAACTGAGGACTACCTCTTTGCCAAATTTGGTGTCATTCCGTTCAGCGGTTCGGGCTGTAGCTGCGACAACAGATCCTATGGGAAATTGCATGGGGAAAACGCGTTTTGGGACCCCCCTTTTTTCTCGGCCCCCGCTTGACGGATCACTGCAAAACTTTCATGGTAGGAGCGGAGCTGGCCAACAGTTTGGAAAATTTTGCGAGGATTCGTCAACCGGCGCCAACGTTATTCCAAATAGAATGTTGCGGATTTTCTATGGAAAATAGGTCCTAACTATAACTATCTATCTATTTGTAATACAATATATATATATATATTGTATTACAAAGGACCCCCGTTCTGAAGGTGCACTCGCAAGCAGCCAATTGACGGCACCGGCTTCACCTACACAAAATTAAATTAATTCCGCTGCGCCTTATGCGTTTCAGAGCGTTTCTGCTCCTTGTTCACATGCATTACTTGAAGTGACACAGCAGGCAGTCAGGGAGGCTTTTGAACAGCGTGCACTTTAATACGCCCTCCAGTGAGCAGCAGGTGATTATAGCTAATATTGCATGCTGGTGTTTGTAGTTTGTACACTTCCTCTAGTAGGTTGCAAGCCCCCGTGACACATTAGTTACCTTTAGTGGGTCCTGCTTTTCACTTATAGTCACGATAATGTTCTACCCTCCAGTGGGTTTCTCATGAAGGAGTTGCTGTATTGTGTGTTTTTAATCCGATTTGCTGTTTGCCCCAATTTGAAGACTTAGAAGGGTTCTGTGTCTTCAGGGTCCCGCATTCTAAGCCAGGTGGTGCAACCTTCGCGGCTCGGTCTGCCGCATATCATTTTGTATATTTAAACTAAACTGCCCATGCTTTGAGGTGCACTCTCGACGAGGTTTACTGACAAATGGACGACTTTAATGCATGACAGCAAACGGCACACCACTATTTCTGACGTGTTTCAGACCTCATGCCCTTCTTCTTAGGCTGCACACGTAGACATAGCGATCGGTACTCACCATTACATCTCCCTATTTAAAGTCACGCCCTCAAATAGGCTTATTGGCAAATACAGTGCATGTTGGGTAAGGTGGTCCAAATCAAAGCCCGAATGGGCTTGTCAGAAACACATGGGTGCTCAGATCCCATATTTTAGCCCATACTCTCTGCATCAATCTGTCCATACATTTATGCCCTCTTGCCGTTTCATCTGTGGTTGCAAAAATAAGGAGGCCTCTGGACCTGCTTTCAATCTTGCGGTGGTGCTCCTCCTGGTCGGACTGACAGTATTATATCTTTAAACAAAACTGCCCATGCTTTGAGGTGCACTCTGGACGAGTTTTACTGATAAATGGATGACTTTAATGCATGACAGCGAACGGCACAACACAGTTGCTGACACGTTTTGGGCTTCATGCACTTCTTCTTAGGCTACTCACGTGGAAATGGCGATCGGGACTCACCATTACATCTCCCTATTTAAAGTCACGCCCTCCAATGGGCTTACTGGCAAATACAGTGCATATTGGGTAAGGTGGCCCAAATCAAAGCTCCAGTGGGCTTGCCAGAAACACATGGGTGCTCAGATCACATATTTTTGCCCATACTGTTCGTATTAAACTGTCCATGCATTTATGCCCATTTGTCGTTCCATTCGTGATTGCGAAAATAAGCAGGCCACTGGACCCGCTTTCAATCTTGGAGTGCTGCTCCTCCCGGTCAGACTGACCGTATTATATCTTTAAACAAAACTGCCAATGCTTTGAGCTGCACTCTCGACGAGGTTTACTGGCAAATGGACAACTTTAATACATGACAGCGAACAGCACAACATAATTGCTGACGTGTTTCGGGCCTCATTCCCTTCTTCTTAGGCTACACACATGGAAATGGTGATTGGGACACACCATTACACCTCCCTATTTAAAGTTACCCCCTCCAATGGGCTTCTTGGCAAATACATTGCAAGTTGGGTAAGGTGGTCCAAATCAAAGCCCCAATGGGATTGCCAGAAACACATGGGTGCTCAAATCACATATTTTTGCCCATACTGTCCGCATTAAACTGTCAATACATTTATGCCCACTTCTCGTTCCATCTGTGGTTGTGAAAATAAGAAGGCCACTGGACCCACTTTCAATCTTGGTGCTCCTCCTGGTCGGACTGACCGTATTATATCTTTAAACAAAACTGCCCACGCTTTGAGGTGCACTCTCGACGAGGTTTACTGACAAATAGATTACTTGAATGCATGACAGCAAACGGCACAACATAATTGCCAACCCGTTTCGGGCCTCATGCCCTTCTCCTTAGACTACACTCGTAGAAATGGCGATCGGTACTCACCATTACATCTCCCGATTTGAAGTCACTTCCTCCAATGGGCTTCTTGGCAAATACAATGCATGTTGGGTAAGGTGGTCCAAATGAAAGCCCCAATGGGCTCGTCAGAAACACATAGGTGCTCAGATCACATACAAAACATAAATACTGGGGCAGAATTGGACACTAATGAGAATGTATATTCGCCCACTTGGGCAGAATTGTTGTTTTCTTCCCTGTGAAGAAAAATATTTCTGTTTGAATAATTTTGGATACCAGTACAAGACTGACAGTAGAGTACCACAGGGGTGGAAATGCAAATCTCGCAAAAGTACACTGTATCCCCGTCACAATGTATAGGATTGTTTATTGGTTCAATAACAATGTTATAATAGAATGGGTAAATATAAGGAATCTTCCCACGCTACAAGATGGCCGCGAAAGTAAACTTACAGAATGCCCTATGAAGTCCAGGCATCTACGGTGATGGTTGATCACATGTATTTTTTCTTTGTAATGATGGACGTAAAGTGACCCGTGAGCAAGAAGCCTTTGCTGCGAAACGCGTCGGAACGTTTTCTTGGTGTTGCCTTGAATTAAAATATTCACGCTGAAGTAAATTGAGCCCTGACTGTCTTGTGTTATTGCTGAGGATTGTAGGGGCTATCACCCCGTCAGGGCTGCCGTTGTAAGAGGCAAGGGAGTCGGCATATAAAATGTAAATGTATATATATATATATATATATATATATATATATATATATATATATATATATATGTATATATATATCAAGAAGACTCCGCTCGCATTTCCTTGCAAGATTCCGCTCGCATTTCCTTGCTACCAGTGTCAGTAACGGAGCACAGACCACATTATAGTGCATCAATAGAAGTTTTTATTCAACTTCTCTAACACCAGCCATCATGACGCGTTTTGACCCCGAAGGGTCTTGATCACATATATATATATATATATATATATATATATATATATATATATATATATATATATATATATATATATATATATATATATATATATATATATATATATATATATATATATCCAACACACTTGCTCCGGCAAGAGGGAAGATTTCCACTTGCTGCCTGGGTGTGTGGGTAACGTGAATCCTGAGATGTACAAGCAGAAATTAACAGGTTGGCAAACTAAATATGGCGCAATGAATAGTATTAATGTAAGATAAAGGATAGCAGCGTTTGGAAATTGGACTTTAAAAAAAAATCATGCTGCTTTTTGTAATAAATTGTTTCACTTAATTGTGCACTCCGAATGACAATGTGACCAGCATCATCAAGCCACGTGGTCATTTTAAAAGCAGAGAGAGTTACCCGTGATCAAGGCTCAGTGGAGCAGAAACGCTTTGGGTCTGTGAGCTACCTGTTTGCATATCTCTGAGTCATTAAAGTGCTTAAAACCCTCACAGCAGGTGTCGGTGTACTACTTTTCAGGAGAAAAGGAGTGTTTGTTGGAATATATGAATATATATACATATATGTGTGTGTGTATATATATGTGTGTGTGTGTGTGTGTGTGTGTGTGTATATATATAATATATATATATATATATATATATATATATATATATATATATATATATATATATATATATATATATATATATATATATATATATATATAACAATGGGTCCCAAATCAATAGAAGGTCATGCCACGTTTGCTCAGCAGCCCAGGAAGAAGAGGTTTTAAACCTCGAAACGCGTCGGCATTAATGAATAACTGCTGGAGCATGAAGGCGAGCTGCAAATTAATGCCTGATGGTGAGAGTGGTGTCGAGTGACCTTCTAATGCTTTGGGGCACATTGTTTATAATCTACGTACACGGCAGCCCACGGCAACGTTTGGCCACAGATCTTAACAGCGTTCCTCATTTCATCTAGCACCTATGTAGGGATATAAAAGAGCATAGCAGAGTAACTTACCTGGCATGTTGTGAGAGGTGCATGCTGAGACTTGCAGTTTGCCGAAGACACTGCGGGTCTGTTCGTGACTTTGACTCAGCCTACCTGGATGGCCACCAATGGTAGAACGACTGGGGTTATTTCAAAGGAACTGGTGGGAGAACTGTGCTGGAACTGGCATTTGATAAAGGCACAGTTTGAAACGCGTCATGCCGATGCTTGTTGTGAAAAATAAATCCATTCCTGATGTCCCCGCTGTGTCCCTCCCATTCTTTTTCACTCCAAGAACGTTTTGTGGCATATGGTGCACGCTAGCCCTGAGAGCGCTGGAGGAGACCCGCTTTCATAATTGGACAGAGCCATCTGGGCAGCTTCGGCAACTTCTTCACAAACCAAGGTATTGGCAAGGCTCTGACCCACCAGACCCACACTCGGCCGATGAGCCGCTGCTGACCGCAGTTTGTGACTGCACGGAGGAATCTGTATCGTTTGTGGATTCGTGTGGTTGAAGGCATCTTGGGGACCCAGGAAAGGAATTGGTTTTCACCAGCAACGTTTTGCCACAGATCTTAACACAGATCTTAACAGCATTCCTCATTTCATCCAGTGCCCACGCAGGGATATAAAAGAGTTGAGCAGAGTAACTTACCTGGCATGCCGTGAGAGGTGTATGCTGGGACTTGCAGTTTGCCGATGCGACTGCGGGTCCATTCATGACTTTGACTCAACCCACCTGGATGGCCACCAATGGTAGAACGACTGGGGTTATTTCAAAGGAACTGGCGGGAGAACTGTGCTGGAGCTGGCATTTGATAAAGGCACAGTCTGAAACGCGTCATGCCGATGCTTCTTGTGAAAAATAAATCCATTCTTGATGTCCCCGCTTTGTCCCGCCCGTTTCGTGACATCTATATATATATATATATATATATATATATATATATATATATATATATATATATATATATATATGTATATATATGTATATATATATATATTTGCTACAAAGTCACGTCGATATTGGGATAAAGAGAAATGCACAATATTGTTACAGCTCACCCGTTTGGCTCTTTAACAACCAATGAGATTAGAGGCATCCGTATTTTAACCAATCAAGCACTGTGAAAGAAGGACTCGCAAACCCAGCACAGATGAAGGCAAGACGCCGAAACGCGTATGCAGGAGAGATGCAAATAAATCCTTTTAATAAAACCCTGTGAGTGCTCCGACCCCCCTTACTTGAGTTGTTGTGTAACAAACATGAGTTATACCCTTGCACCCGCCCTGAGTTTGGCAGTTTTGGTGAAAGCGTGGCCTGGATACTCGATTGGACAGTCTAAACTGCCGCTGATCGACTTTCTCGCCGGTCACTGAAGACCGTGGGTTATAGAAACCTAAGGACACCAAGCCATATGTCTGACGCCTATGGGCATTTCGTTGAGATACATCCAGCGGTTGTGGCAAGGGGTCCCCGCAGTGCCTGCGATTACGTGAAGGTATAATGCGAGCTGTTACAAAGAAATTGGTTGGTGAGGTGGCAGCTATTTTCTCATGTATAAGAACATTTGACTGTTAATTGCTCATTATGATGTATACTTTGCCACAAAGTCACGTCGATATTGGGATCAAGAGAAATGCACAATATTGTTACGGCTCACCCGTTTGGCTCTTTAACAGCCAATGAAATTAGAGGCCCCCGTATTTTAACCAATCAAGCACTGTGAAAGAAGGACTCTCAAACCCAGCACAGATGAAGGCAAGACGCCGAAACACGTATGCAGGGGAGATGCCAATAAATCCTTTTAATAAAACCCTGTGAGTGCTCCGACCCCCCTTACTTGAGTTGTTGTGTAACAAACACGAGTTTCACCCTCGTGCATGGAGAAAACACCCGCCCTGAGTTCTGCATTTCTAGTGAAGACGTGGCCTGGATATATATATATATATCTATATCTATCTATTACCTACTGGCGGTCGCCAGTAGGTAGTTATAGTTAGGACCTATTTTCCATAGGAAATCCACAACATTCTATTCCCAATAAGTCTGGTGCCGGTTGACGAATCTTCACGAAATTTTACAAACGTTTGGCGAGCACCGGTCCACTCCTATCCTGAAAGTTTCGGGGTGATTCGTCAAGCGGGGGCCGAGGAAAAAGGGGGGTCCCAATACGCATTTTCCCCATGCATTTTGCCGTAGGACCTTTAGCCGCAGCTACAGTCCGAACTGCTGAACGGAATTACACCAAATCTAGCAAAAAGGAAGTCCTCAGTTCAGACTCGTGCCTTTTGCTTAAATGGTGTCAATCCGTTCAGTAGTTCCTGAGAAAATTGGAGTTAAAAGTACATATATATCTACGGCCTCGGAGGATCCACGCACCCCATGCGCACCCTAAGCGCACCCTCTGCGCACCGTAAGCGCACCCTCCCGATCACGCGCTGAATGCTAATTGGCTGTCAAGTGTCTGTGAACATTCGAAACCAGGAACTGTTGGCAGCCATTTTGTGCCTCGGTAGAAGCGAGGCTGAAGAAGTAAGGGAAATAAGTGTGTGAAAGATATAAAGGGGGCAGGGTAGAAATACTCTGACCCTCTAGAGTTGCTTAGGGGGTCCAAGAAGGACTACCAGGGCCCCTTTCTATTTTTTTTTTTAAACGGCAAAATGCGTGCAGGGTGCGCGGATCCGGCCGTAAAAAAAAAAAACTAAGCGTGCTTCCATTATAATTAGCCCCCGTGGGGCCAAATCCCGGGGGCAAAATGCGTATAAAATTAATGGGAGGGCCCGGGGATCACCACCCCCGGGGCTTTATTGATTGAGGGAGGGGGGCTGCGTGGCCCCCCTCCTGGAGCCCACAAGGGCCCTGGGGACGGCCACCCCCCCAGGGCCGGCTCCTACAGTGTCCTGGGGTGCCCACCCCCAGGACACTGTTGTTTGCTATGAGAGGGCGGGAGTCTCCCGCCCTCCCATAGCAAACTTCGTTTGGATTTTGAAAGAGAGACCAGGGAAACCTGCTCTCTCTTTCAAAATTCAAACCATATTGCTTTTCCACACGGGGAGCTGCATGTCAGCAGTTCCCCATGTGGAAAAGCAACGCCAGCTCCCCCAGGACGCGGGGAGCCGGCTGGGACCGTGGGGGCGTTGGGGCTCCCCCACAGTCCCCAATGTTTTTTATAAGCCCCGGGGCATGGGGTCCCCGGGGATAATATAAATTAGTGAGAGGGGCTATTTTATTTTTACTGTAAAATTAGGAGTCACGCATCCTAACGCGTTGGGTGCACGATTTCTCTTGTGTAGGGTGCGCGGTTCCTAACTCGTTGGGTGCGCGACTCCAAGCAAAAAAAAATGAAATTTTTGGGAGATAGACATCAAGATTATGTGTTTTGTTCTTGAGTGGCTCTAAAAAGAGCCGTTGTGTTCATTGAGAGTTGTTGGTACTTATATGTAAGTACCTATATAGAGTCTAAAGTTGTTGAGGAAGACTCTGTTTCCTTTATCAGTAAAGTATACTCCTATACATCTCTTGCATATGAAAATGCAGATTGTTATTGTAAATGGACCCCATTCTATAGTCTCGGAGAAAAGCAGATTTATTCACATGTTTCCTAGCTTTCTCAATCTGTGGACAAAGATGATTGGACCAGTTCCATTTCTGCCTTTGGCATATGTTAGAATACACAAAGGAAGTTTTGGAAAAAAGTTAAATCAATTCTGCAAAGGTGTCCTTCATAAGCATTTCCAGACCTACCCCAGTCAAAGTGCCTAGGTCATTGCCACCACAGTGCACTATTATGAGGTCAGGGTGTTGGAGATGCATAAAGGATTTTACCAATGGCATCAATTGGTGCCACTTTAACCCTCTCTGTCCAATCCATTTAATGTCTACATTTGGCAAACCTAGGTCTTTGTGAATGCCTTTGTTTTCTGCAACCTTTGGCTCCAGAAAATATAGCTGCGTCCCACAATCCACACTCTAAGCATCTTGAAGGGAGGTCTGGATGCACTCAGATGGTCTCTGTAAATGAAATGGCAGTTTGAAAAGTAAGATTTTTCTAAAATGCAGTTTTGAAAAAAGAAAAGAAATGATTGGTTATTTGACAACCTTCTACACTGAAAACTAGGGTGCATGTTTCTGTTTTTTAAACGCATGATTCTAATTGGTTAACAAAAACTGATTGAAAGGAACATTATATATGATAAGCTGATATGTTGAAAAGTCAAGCACACTTGCTGTTTTGATTAGCAACATTGTGTGCTGAACTTGTGACCTGTGTGCTCAGTTCAGTGTTCCATGAACTGTTTCTATGGAAACAGGCAGAAGGCAGATTGGGGGTTGGGTTCAAATTTATGTTATTTAGAAAGGGTTGAATTGTTTAACCAATAGGAATGTGTGTTAGCTTTTGAATTAATGTGGGAAGGAATGTGATTTGATGTTTACATGTATATGTGTGCAAAATGGGAGGGAAACTTTGTCATGCTTTGGTTTTGCTGACAGGTGTACAGTGCAGAGATTCTATATAAGAAAATCTGGTGTGTGACTGACATACATCTTAATCTACAAAACAACTTGAAAGGTGAGTTATTTAATTGTGAGGGGAAGTATGTGGTCTATTTTGATTTTAATCAGACTAATGTATTTCTCCTGCTAAAGTGCAATTGAGTACTTTTTTTTCTACAATCTTATTGTCAGTGTGTGTGCATGTAGAAACCCTTCTCTGATAAGTATTTGTGTTTTTCATGTGTTTGCATACAGATAACTGTGCTGTTTTTATGTTTTGGTAGAATTGGAAACCAGTCATTGTTTATGTATTTGCAAAATGAGTCACGTTTCTACACTAAAATGTAGTACTCCTTCTAGATTAAGAAATGTGTTTTGGTACAGTGCAAGGGATAGTGTTGTTTGTCTAGAATCACAAAGTGAGTCTGTGTGTATTTAGGAATCATTTTGAGAGAAACATTTTGGTACTAATGTGTAGTAGAAGATTTTCTGCAATGTGTGCAGTCACCTTACATCTTGTAGACTAGTAAATTTATTTTGTACAAGGGATAGTTGGCTGTCTACAATCACACTGTGAGTCTGTGTGCATTTGGGCAATTGTTGTGAGAAAAGCATTTGGTAACATCATGTATTTGCTGGCAGATTACTGCTTTAAAACCTGTTTTGTTGTCAAGTTTGAGTAGCATTAGAGGCCACTCATTGTTTATGCAATTGCAACATGAGTCAGGCTTTCACAGTAGTGTGCAGTATTGAAATATGTAGAATGTGTGCAGTCACCTTACCCCTCCTAGACTAGTGATTGTGTCTTGGTAAAGTACAAGGAAGAGTGTTGCTTGTCTAGAATCACACTGAGAGTGTGTGTGCATTTGGGAACCACTGTGAGAGAAGCATTTGGGTACTTCATATCTTTGCATACACATAACTGCTTACAAACCTTTCCTGTTCTCAAGTGTTGGTAGAATTAGAAGCCAGTTATTGCTCATGTATTCGGAAAATGAGTCAAGCTTTTACACTAAAGTGCAGTACTGAAATATGTAGAATGTGTGCAGTTACTTTACCTCTTCCAGAGTAGTGAATGTGTTTTGGTAAAGTACAGGTGATAGTGTTGCTTGTCTAGAATCACACTGTGAGTCTGTGTGCATTTGGGTAACCATTGTGAGAGAAGCATTTGGCAACATCGTGTATTTGCTGACAGATAACTGTTTTAAAACCTGTCATGTTGTCAAGTTTTAGTAGCATTAGAAGCCAGTCATTGCTTATGCATTCATAAGATGAGTTAGGCTTTGACACTAAAGTGCAGTACTGAAATATGTAGATTGTGTGCAGTCCCCTTACCCCTTCCAGAGTAGTGAATGACTTTTGGTAAACTCCTAGGGATAGTGTTGCTTGTCTAGAATCACACTGTGAGTCTGTGTGCATTTGGGTAACCATTGTGAGAGAAGCATTTGGTAACATCGTGTATTTGCTGACAGATAACTGTTTTAAAACCTGACATGTTGTCAAGTTTTAGTAGCATTAGAAGCCAGTGATTTCTTATGCATTCACAAAATGAGCCAGGCTTTGACACTAAAGTGCAGTACTGAAACTTGTAGATTGTTTGCAGTCCCCTTACCCCTTCCAGAGTAGTGAATGAGTTTTGGTAAAGTCCAAGGGATAGCGTTGCTTGTCTAGAATCACACTGTGAGTTTGTGTACATTTGGGCAACCATTGTGAGAGAAGCATTTGGTTACATCATGTATTTGCTGATAGATAATGGCTTAAAAACCTGTCATGTTGTCAAGTTTTAGTAGCATTAGAAGCCACATTGCTTATGCATTCATACAATGAGTCAGGCTTTGACACTAAAGTGTAGTACTGAAATATGTAGATTGTGTGCAGTCCCCTTACCCCTTCCAGAGTAGTGAATGAGTTTTGGTAAATTCCAAGGGATAGTGTTGCTTGTCTAGACTCACATTCAGTTAATATTCAAGTATTCATGCAGTGAGCCAGGCTTTAGCACATGGATTGATTCAAACGCCAATCCACTATGCATGCAGTCCTCTAACCACCTACACATTTGTCTTTCACATCTTCAATACCCCAGACAGTATTCATACAGTTCCTACAAACGCCCTGTCACTCCTCTTACACTCCTTCAGTGACTCATTCAGCATCATGTAGTAATCCATTTACTGCGCCAAAACCTAAACACTTATAAATTCACCCAGGAACTCTCCTTGCAATACTGTAAACATTCAGTTAATATCCAAGTAGTAATGGAGTTAGGCAGGCCTTAGCATATGGATTGATTCAAATGCGTATCTACTATGCATGGAGGTCTCTAACCACCTACACAATTGTCTTTCAGACCTTCAATTTCCCAGTCAGTTTCTATAAACTCTAGTAAACACTCTTTCAGTCCACTTGCACACCTCTAGTGACTCATCTGGCACTATATACTAATCTATTCACTGCGCCAAAACCCCAAAACTTAAAAGATTAACCCAGGTACTCTCCTTGCAGTACTGTAATGATTCAGTCAGTACCCAGGTAATCATGCAGTGACCAAGGCCTAAGTTCATGGACTGTTTAAACGTCTATCCACTATGCATGCAGGCCTCTAGTCACCTACACACTTGTCTTTCACACCTTCAATACCCCAGACAGTATTCATACAGTTCTTGCAAACACCCTGTCACTCCCTTTCCACTTGTCCAGTGATTTATTCAGTTCCATGAAGTAATCCATTAACTGTGCCAAAAAACAAACACTTATAAATTCATGCAGGCACTCTCCTTGCAATACTCTAAACATTCATTCAGTACCCAAGTACTAATGGAGGGAGGCAGGTCTTAGCACATGCATTGATTCAAACGCCTATCCACTATGCATGCAGGCCTCTAACCACCTACACACTTGTCTTTCACTTCTTCAATTAACTAGTCAGTATTTACATACTTGAATAAACACCCTGTCACTCATCGTGCACACCTCCAGTGACTGATCCAGTACCATGTACTAATCTATTCACTGCACCAAAACCGAAAAACTTAAATGTTCCCCCAGGCACTCTCCTAGCAGTAGTCTAATGATTCAGTCAGTACCCAGGTAATTATGCAGTGAACCATGCATTACCACATGGACTGCTTCAAATGTCTATCCAGTATGCATGCAGGCTTCTAACCTACTATACACTTGTCTTTAATAGCTTGAATTCCCCAGTCAGTATCCATGTACTTCCAGCAAACACCCTGTCACTCCCCTTGCACTCTTCCAGTGACTTATTTAGCACCATGTAGTAATCCATTCACTGCACCAAAACCCAAACACTTATAAATTCACCCCTGCACTCTCCTTGCAATACTGTAAACATTCAGTTAATATAGTAATGGAGTGAGGCAGGCCTTAGCACATGGATTGATTCAAACGCCTATCCACTATGCATGCAGGCCTCTAACCATCTACACACTTGTCTTTCACACCTTCAATACCCCAGACAGTATTCATACAGTTCCCGCAAACACCTTGTCACTCCCCTTACACTTCTCCAGTGACCCATTCAGCAGTATGTACTAATGCATTCACTGTGCCAAAACCCAACCAGTAATAAATTTACCCAGGCACTCTCTTTGAAGTACTCTAATGATTGAGTCAGTATTGAGGTACTTATGCACTGAAACCAGGTTTAGTACATACAGTGCATCAAACGTCTACGCACTATGTATGCAGGCCTCAAATCACCTACACACTTGTCTTTCACACCTTCAATACCCCAGACAGTATTCATAGAGTTCCTGCAAAAACCCTGTCACTCCCCATACACTCTATTAGTGACTCATTCAGCAACATGTAGTAATCCATTTACTGTGCCAAAAACCAAACACTTGTAAATTCACCCAGGCACTCTTCTTGCAATACTGTAAACATTCAGTTAGTATCGAAGTACTAATGGAGTGAGGCAGGCCTTAGCACATGGATTGATTCAAACGCGTGTCCACTATGCATGGAGGCCTCTAACCACCTACACAATTGTCTTTCAGACCTTCAATTTCCCAGTCAGTATCTATAAACTCCAATAAACACCCTGTCACTCCACTTGCACACCTCCACTGACTCAGTCAGTCAGTCACACAGTTTTATTCAATCTCTTTAAAACGGATCATAAAAGCACAAGTTATCTAAACATTCCAACACAATATATACACTAATATACACATTTAAAATAAGAATTAAACAGTTGCAGTGATCCGGGTAAATTCATATAAAAACGTTTATGAAAAAAGCTGTTCAGAATTTAAAATTAATTAATTAGTTGTTGCTACTAAAATGTCGTCCCACCTTTTTCCTCTTCCTAAGACAAGCCCACAAAAATGAGGCAACAAAACAGCATACAAATGGATCCGGTAGAGTTTTTAAAAAGTACATGGCCACCCGGCACTGCCTAAAATTGTGGTACCTCAGGATTGGGAGTATGAATGTTTTCCTTTCCTCTGTATAGGTCTTGCAAAATAATACAATGTGTAGATCTGACTGTACTGCGTAGTTGTTACAGGGACAGGGTAAGAGGTCTGCTAATTTATATTTATTTTGGGGGTATCCCAGGAGTAGCGGGATCATGTTCATGTGGAAACGCAAAAGGATAAATCTGTGTTGCGCATTATTTATGCGTGATAACTACTGAAAACCTTCCCCCGATCTTAGTGGTACCACATCATAAAGAATGGAGGAATGATGAATATGTTTCTTTTCTCTTCGGGCATACTTTGATCTCTTAATGAATAAATCAGTTATTCTTTCCTTTGAAACCCTTTTGCAGGACTCAGGGTCCTGAAATAATTCTCCCATCCCTAACGCTTTCAGATGGACCTCTACGTAATTTAACCATCCAATTCTTCTATAATAATCTAATTTACAACAGTCCTTGATAATGGTTTGTGTCAAATCCACTGTAGACCTCCGCCATACTGATAGCCACAACAAGACTGGAGCCAGTCTTATGTTGTCGCTCAAATAAGGAAGCCCCAATTCACAGTGTAAAATATGATTTGGGGCTGATTGCGGTAAGGACACACGTTTTTTAAAAAAGGAGTCTTCTATTTGTTGTAGCGGTGCAACATTAGCCATACCCCACACTCCGGCCCCATATAGTGCAGCAGACTTTGTTTTAGCTGAATATATATTCTTAATTGCATCCAGTGGGCTGCCTCCCAACTTCGTAGCAAATCTTTTGACAGCGTTAACACTCCTTTGCATGCCCTGGGCTCTTGCTGCCACTAAATTAGACCATGAGTGGTCTTTATCAAAAAGCACTCCAAGGTATGAAAAGGAGTTGACTGTCTCGATTTTCTTGCCTGCCAACTGGAAATGAGGATGTTTCTCACCTCTTGTGGCTCCCGATACGATTATAAATGATTTAGATTCATTGACCTTTAGGTCAAGAGAGGCCATAAAGGCGAAGTAGGCTGTGATTAGCGTTTGTAGGGCTAAGCCCGATCTGGCCATCAATACCGCGTCGTCCACTGACTCATTCGGCACTATGTACTAATCTATTCACTGCGCCAAAACCCAAAAACTTAAAAAGATTCACCCAGGCACTCTCCTTGCAGTACTTAAATGATTCAGTCAGTACCCAGGTAGTTATGCAGTGACCCAGGCGTTAGCCCATGGACTGTTTCAAACGTCTATCCACTATGTATGCAGGCCTCTAGCCACCTACACACTTGTCTTTCACACCATCAATATCCCAGTCAGTATCCATACAGTTCTTGCAAACACCCTGTCACTCCCTTTGCACTTATCCAGTGATTTATTCAGTAACATGAAGTAATCCATTAACTGTGCCAAAAAACAAACACTTATAAATTCATGCAGGCACTCTCCTTGCAATACTCTAAACATTCAGTCAGTACCCAAGTACTAATGGAGTGAGGCAGGCCTTAGCACATGGATTGATTCAAACGCATATCCACTATGCATGTAGGCCTCTAACCACGTACACAATTGTCTTTCACACCTTCAATTCGCCAGTCAGTATCCATACACTTCCAGCAGACACCCTGTCAATCCCCTTGCTCTCCTCTAGTGACTCATCCGGCACCATGTATTAATCTTTACTGCACAAAAACTCAAACCCTTAAAAGATTCATTCAGGTACTATCCTTGCATTACTCTAATGTTTCAGTCAGTATTCACGTACTCATGCAGTGCAGCATGCCTTTTCACAAGGACTGTTTGAAGTAACTATCCACTATGTATGTAGTGGTCTAACCAGTTTTACACTTGTGCATCAGGCCTACTTTTCCACAGTCACTATGCATACACTCCAGCAAACACACTGTGACTGCCGTTGCAATCCCATCGTGAGTCTTTTAGTAGCATATAGTGATCTATTCAATGATGTAAAATTCAAACAACTGTGAATTCACCCAGTGTCTCTCCTTATTGTACTGTAATCATTCAGTCAGTTAGCATGTAGTCTTTCAGTGAGGCAGGCTTTAGGGCATGAACTGCTTCAAAGTAGTATGCACTATGCATGTAGTGGTTTAACCATTGTCACACTTGTGCTTCAGGGCTATAATTTCTTAGTCAGTATTTATATAAAATGTGTTTGTATAGTAATAGAAAAGTATAAATTATAAAGATATTAATATACATTTATTTGTGATTATTTTTTACAGATACTGTTTATCACCATTAAAATAGAGAAATCATGCCTGAAAAAGTAAGAAAAGAACAGAAAAAGGACAGTTACTTGAAGAAAAATCAACCACAAGTATTGAATGAACAACATAATGTGGCTAAAAAGACAAAATCTTCTGGTAAGATCACAAAGCAATTTATTAAAAAGATGTGTGAATGGGTGATTCTATGGGTGCATGGTTTTAAGAGTGCATCTGTGATGGGTGTGTTAGTGATTGAATGTATATCTCAGTGGTACATGCGTGAGTAACTACATATGTGAAAGGCAGGGTACATGTGTGTAAGAGTATATAACTGGGTATATGTGAGAATGTGTGATTGTGAGAGTGGCTGTATGGATGAGTGTGTGCTTGTATCAGAAATTATATAAGAGCGTAAGAATGTGGTAGTATTTTTAAGAGTACGTGAACTTGTGTGTGTATAACTGTATAGGTGAGTAAATTGGAGTGTGATTAATTATTTGGATGATTGACTAGGTGTGTGAGTATGTCTATGGATGATTGGCGGTGTCTGAGTGTCTATACAGGTGTATAAATGCATATGATAGTCCTGTACTGAGTGACTGTAAGTATGAGTGACTCTACAGGTGAGTGAGTGGAGGTGTGTGTAGACCTAAGAGTCAATGAGTGTGTATGTAGTTATTGGTATTGGAGTATCTATGGTTTTGAGAATGGCCGTCTGAAATTTTGAGTCGGTGTATCAAAGGTTATATTAGGGTGTGAGAAGATGCACTAATTTATTACATGGATGATGTCATCAGTGATGTCATCAGTGATGTCATTTGAGATGTCATCAGTGATGTCACTGACCATGTCATGAGTGATGTAATATGTGACGTCATCAGCAGTGCATTGCGGGGGGGCACGAGTTATAGTTAGCTGAACTAACTATAACGGGGGAATTTCTAGGGTTTTGTACGAGGGAAATGTCTAGCTAACTATAACACCCCTGAAACCTATGGTTTTTTCAGTGAATTTCTAAGGTTTTTTAAATGCCAATTCCTAACTATAACGTGCATGAAACCCATGGTTTTTTCAGTGAATTTCAAAGGTTTTTTAAATGCTAATTCCTATCTATAATTTATCTCTAAAGCTATGATGTTTAATGATTTTCATTGAATTTCTACATTTTTCAATTTCAGTGTGTCAATTCCTTTAATTATGTTTTTTTAAAATACTTTTTTATCACCTTTTTTTAACTTATTTTTTTCAATTAATTCTTTTAAAAAATGTAAAATTATTTGTTTTCATTTCGCCGTTTTAAAAAAAATTAATGTTTTAAAATATAGTTTTACATTTTTTAAAATATTTTTTAAACTATATTTTCAAAACGTTATTATTCTTTTTTTTTTTTCATTTTTTGGGGATCCGCGCACCCAACGCGCTAGGAACCGCGCACCCTGCGTGCATTTCGCCATTTAAAAAAAAAAAGGGGGGGCCCAGGCGGTCCTTCTGGGACCCCCTAGCAACACTAGAGGGTCAGAGTATTTCTACCCTGCCCCCTTTATATGTTTTAAACACTTATTCCCCTTACTTCTTCAGCCTCGCTTCTACCGAGGCACAAAATGGCTGCCAACAGTTCCTGGTTTCGAATGTAGACAGACACTTGACAGCCAATTAGCATTCAGCGCGTGATCGGGAGGGTGCGCGCTTGGTTCGGGGAGGGTGGGCTTAGGGTGCGCTTAGGGTGCGCGGATCCTCCGAGGCCATAGATATATCTATCTTTTTTCCTCTAATTTTCTCAGGAACTACTGAACAGATTTACACCATTTATGCAAAAGGCACGAGTCTGAACTGAGGACTACCTCTTTGCCAAATTTGGTGTAATTCCGTTCAGCAGTTCGGGCTGTAGCTGCGTCAACAGGTCCTATGGGAAATTGCATGGGGAAAACGCATTTTGGGACCCCCCTTTTTTCTCAGACCCATCTTGACGAATCACCACAAAACTTTCAGGATAGGAGCAGACCGGAGCTGGCCAAAAGTTTGGAAAATTTCACAAAGATTCGTCAACCGGCGCCAGACTTATTGGGAATAGAATGTTGCGGATTTCCTATGGAAAATAGATCCTAACTATAACTACCTACTGGCGACCGCCAGTAGGTAATATATATATACAATGTTTTTCATTCCAATCATTTCTAAATGTTTAGATGATGTCCTCTTGTGATGGGGATGATGTTACCACATATAAATACATTTTCATTACATTGTTTAATAACATTTTGTTGAATTTTAATTAAAGTTCAGGATTTCAGCTGGTTCTTCTCTACATATCTGCACAGCCTCAGTGACTCTATCCAGTGATGTATGGACCGCGGTACTGTATTTGTATACTTGTTAGTTTTCCTTCCTTGGATGGTCCAATGAGTGTGTTTTAATATCCCAAAGATCCAGATGTTTGCCTCGCCTAAGTGGCTTGCTCATCCTGTTGGATGCTTTCATTCTGCTTACGTGTTTTTTTATCCCCAATCAATACATTTGTTTAGATCATATCTTGATTGTCCGAGCCTCTGTTTTCAAAATTCATAAATGGACAAACAGGTCTTCTTCCACGCTCAGACCCATTGGTTGTTTGGTTCTAAATCTGATAATTAGCTTTGATTCTAATCGTCTACGTTTTAATGTCCTGTCTCCTCTTTCATGCACTGGGACATGTGCTATTCCGCTGTATTTCATGTTTTTTCCAGGTGTAGTTCTCATGGGATTCAAAAATTTTCATCATAGCGTAGTTGGTATCGCTGTTTGTTATTGCTCTGATGTGTTGCAATATTCATTTCCTCAAAGGGCAGATGGTACTTCCAATATATTGTTTACCACAATCACATGTTATCATGTACACCACATAATTGGTTTTGCATGTGATTCTGTGTGTAATGGTAAATGTTTTTTTCTGTGGTCCATGAGTTGTTTTATGTTTCTTCCAATTTTGCAGGCTTAACACTTGTCACATTTCCAAAATCCTCTTTGGTGATCTGTTAGCCACGTTTCTTTTTGTGTTCTTGTGAATTGACTGCGAGTTAGTTTGTCTTTTAATGATGGAGCCTTTCTGAAAGAAATATCGATGTTCTCACTGAGATCATTTCCAATGTCTGGATACTTCCTTATTATGTTCCAATACTTTTTCATAATTTTCCTTATCATGTTGTGTTCTTTATTGTAGGTCATAATTAATCTTATTTTCTTGTTGGTTACTTCGTTTTTCTTTTACTCTGTTTGTTGTTTAGTTTTTCTTGCTGTGTTAGGTTCTCCGTTCTTTTTATTCCTTCCTCAATGTCTTGTTTACCATAGCCTCTTTGTTTGAATTTTTTGACAGTTTCGTCCAATTTTTCTTTAAAGACATTGTCATCGGTGCAGTTCCTGCGCATCCTTAGAAATTTCCCATATTGTATGCTCTTCTTTAGAGCACGGGGATGAAAGTTGGTCCCATGTAGGATGCTGTTGGTTGCTGTGGGTTTTCACACACAATTACAGTATCCCACATGCATCACACAGTGCACTACAACACAATATCTGGTATCTGCATATGATCTAAGTGGGGAGGCAAATATCTACCAACTCCTGCTATGTTCGCTCATTGATACCCCATGCATAGGCACAGATAGACTATACCTGTCCCAGGAGGTACCACCTTGCAAAAACTTGTACCTCTTATTCTTTTCCCTATGCCAAACAGGAGCCAAACTCCATCCCAACACAATAACACCACTGGCAGTCACAGTGAACCTAACCAAGTATGACATCATACCCGAAGTCCTTTACAACCTGACAGAGCAGGATGAGGTCTAGATAAACAAGCTCAGGAAAAAGGGCCAGACACAGTAATAGAACACAGGGACTAAAACCAGCCCCCACAAAGGTTTCTTGGAAGTCACCAAGCCCTCCGCCCAATGAAATAATGTGTCCACACAAGTACCAACCTGTGGACTAAGGCTAGCCCTTAGTGTAACTGGAACTATATTTTTTTAACAACAAGTGGAGCGCTAACATTCCATTCACCTGCAGGGCTATCAATTTGGGGAACAGAAGTAACAATGGGTTCCATGGGGGCGGGTTGAGTGACACCATACTGACACAATGCCAAGACACCTGGAGTTCAAAGGCAAGAGGGCACACATGGATGAAGGGTAATGAGAAACCCATAGTAGTCATGAAACTACCAATGTATTCCTTGTGTTTTAGGGGAAAGGGGACGATACACGTCAGGGTGAACAGCAACTGCAGGAGTATAACTTATAATAACGATATGCAGTGGGGCACCTCTACCTTGATGGACTATTACTGGCAATGCGTCGAGCACACCTACACACAGCTTGTCCCTGACTGGAGAGGGGTCTGCTCACTGGCCACCCTCTACATGCCCACCTTGGTCATACTCAAAGATCTTTCCTCACTGCATCACCACCCCATAAGCAGAGGGACTGTGCTTCTACATCACTTTGGTTGGGACAGATTCAAGGATATTCCTGAAGAGTTTCGACTTGTCACTGATGTGCAAATAGGTGTAGGAGGGTCAAACCCCTCCTTCAACATGCAAACCAAGGCCAAAGTCCATTGGCTGCAGAACACCAGGTGGGAACTGCTGGAAATGATGAACACCACCGAAGATGGCCTCAACACAAAGAAAAAATGTGAGCCATCTGCCTCATGGTGATGTAGCATTGTTATGTGTTGGACTTAAAGACCACAACAGAAGAAGGGGTATGCGCCAAGATAGGTATAGAAGACAGTACCTTCATCCCCCTGAATAACCTGGATAATGGCACGCTGTCAATCGCCATCCAAGCACTGCCCAACCTACAGCAGGTCATGGTTAAAGAACGAGGTGCTCCAAACATAAAATGGTTCACCTGCTAGTTTACCTGGGTACCAAGGTGGATTGCAGGCCTATGCAAAGCCTTGCTACCAGTGGTTATAATCTTGCTCGTGCTATACTGTATTCTGCAGCTAATATGTGCCTGTGTGAAGAAGGCTACTCTGGAAATAAGGGCTAGGATACCCAAACTGAGGTAAACATGCACACCAGAAACAGGGAACCCCCACACGCAAGACATGGACACAAACAGCCAAGGCAGTAGTTGATAATTCAACTAGAGGGGGGAATGTTAGCATCAAATAGATTTATAAAAAGGTCCTACTTTTAGGAGTCCGTCACAGCCGAGCAGCTGTTGCCTGTGCTACCCAAATTCACAATAAAACAAGTGGTACAGTTTCAGAGTCACGCTTTACCAGATCAACATAACACAGCTGCCCTCTGTCCACCCCTAGCGCTTCCTGTGATGGAAACACCAGATATGGAACAGCCTCAAACACACCTGGAATATTGCAGCAATAAGTTACATATGGCGCAAGGATGTAATGCCTAAGAAACGAGTCGGATGCACACATTCATAAGCACAAACAAAGACTTAGCAGAGGTCCTGCATTCAACCACGGACCCTATACAAGAGCAACCTGCCAGTTGAATTCATCATCTAAAGACCAAACAATGCCTAGTAGTAAGGGTCACCCTACATTACACACACACAACACACCAGGCCACTTAAGGCCACCTCAGAATGTGCCCCCTTCTATCAGTTTGGGATCTGGCATCTAATTGGATGATTGTACCAGTATTTCCTGTCCAAAGGGGGATAAGCTTCTCTTTATTGAACCCGCTGTACAGTATTAAGTATGCCATGTACCTAATGCAAATTAAATTTCAGCACACAGCTGTAAGAGATGTGGCTGCTATTCCCGGCCGTTGTTGGTTAATTAAACTTAAACTGTTCCTGATTGCCAAACCTCGCTATTCTCCTGTTTGAAAGCCAGAACCTACTTACAACAGACTTATTTCGTACTAAAAGAAATGGTGCAAAAAATACAAGCACTGCAAACAGCAGCTGCTTGTGTTCTAGAAGTTTATATTGTTTCCATGCGCTCACACTAAATGTTTGCCAGGACCAGCACATAATTATAGGACATGGTGTAACAGCATCATTTTGGGAATCTCGCACAAGCGTAACATGAGGTTTCACAAGCATAACAGAAATGTTGCCCAGGCTTTAGCTGACCTCTGAAGTATGTAGTTTTCTTTTCAAAGACAGAAGCATAAGACTTCCGCTCACGAAAGCAATCCCTTGTTTTTCAGTGACGATCATAACAGAATGGATCAAGATGATATCTGGCTTCCTTTATTATCTGTTCTGGCTCATCCCACAACAGTACCGCCTGCCCCTCTCATAACGCAGTCAAACATACTCATATGAGTGATGTGATGCACATCTTTGTATACACATTCAAAACCAAAGCAGATGGCAAAAGGGAAAGAGTGGCTTCTACCCACTCACTTATAGCTTAGTAGGATTTCCACGCAGTGGCCATTTTGAATAAGGAGCATGTCTCTAACCTGCTGTCGGAGCATGACTAGGAAGAGGGAGGTAGTCCATTACTAAAATGCTCAGCAAATGAGGCTATTTTTTAACAGTTATGAATGATACAAGCAGGCCATGTGGAAATTGGGAGAACGCTTGTAAATGCAAGCTGCGTTGGGTCCACATCCTTCCAAACGCGGCTATTATATGCATCCCTGCAAAAACCCTTCTTTAAACGCCTCCCATAGAGTAGTATAGGCCAAATCCCAGGCCCTTAAGAAGGCAGAAGCTGTCATCTTAACACTGCTGCAGGGTATGTTTATGCAGTTTATTTGCCAATCTACTCTCAGGGGCTTCGCAGCTCCTACAGTCTCCTGAAAGACTTAGAAATGACATTCAAATACCCTCTATCATGTCATTAAGGCTGACCTGCTCCAAAAATATTTCTTTGACCAATTGTATTCCTGTGCAGATATGTTTGAAATACATACATTTCAAGATGGCCACCATGTATCTGTTTAGTGGCTTGATTCTATGTTGTATGAGCAGTATCAACAAAGGCGCTGTTCTCCGTTGAGGTTCTTGTTAGATGAGTGCACGGATACTGCTAAAGTGTACGGAGCTTATTGTACAAACCCCTCCACGGCCTTCACTTCAAAGATAAATCTCCAATCCCGCGATGCCTTGGCAGTGACCTGTGGTGTCTCAGTGGCTGCCTGATCCACACAAAGGAGTTAAATTGCCTGATCTCTTACTGAACAATTGGCGCAACAAGCAGGCCATGGAATTGAACCCTTATCGCTACCAGGATAATCCGCTTCACTCAGCCTTTGTTTGATATTCTGTGTGAACGGAGAAGCTTCGCGCCCCCTCCCCACCCCCTCCAGTGGCTGTGTTAATTTTACAATTACTTCTGAGGTACCTCAATCGATCCCCGGTTCTGTTTCAGAGGGCCTCCTACTGGGCTCTGCAGCAGCAGAGAATTCTCACAGACCCTCTCTATCTGGAGTGAGCGCAGATGCTGCCGAGGCTCATCTGTGCAACCTCTACCACACTTGCTCGGTCGCAGCCTAGCCTTTAATGCACTCGAAAGTGCTGAACGAGAACTGCCACTACTGGGCACACCTTCCTTTCATTAGGACTCTAATAAAGAAAATGGAAAAGGTGCGGCTGTGAAATTTACTTCGACACCTCATTATGTTGAGCCCTCCTCTCTTTTCTTGCCATGGAACTGACAGAATAAAAATGTTGTTTTACTTGTGCCAGTGGCTGCAGGTGGTGGGCCTTGGCACTAATGTTTGGGGACTAGTACTTATATTTCATCATCAGACTATGACCGGGGGAAATATCCTGTCTGGCATATTTTTCATACTTTTCCGAATATAGCAATCAAACATATTGACACACGCATAAAACAATTTAAGTAGGAAGTGATTTGTAAGAAATAATGAAGGAAAAGGGCTGGGAGTTCTTGCCTTTTGTTGAGACTGGAATTTTATAAAAGTTCTATATTCTTTAAAGGGGCTGCTGTGAGTAGTGGCAATAAAGGAGATTGCAATAATGTTAGCCTCAGGTCTCGCCATAAAATCTTCTTGCCTCAAAAATTACATGTAACCAATGAACACTACCTAATGCGAATACTGGTTATTTTTATTCCCCTTCATTTTATGAAGCTAGATCAAGGGCTATACATTTAATTGAGAAGAAAATTTCAGTTAAAAGCAAGTCAAAAATACTTTAAAAAATACTAAAAAGTATCGGCTTTACCATAAATGCGCTGATTCTCAAACTATCCATGGTATATGATGCCAATAAAGATATTACTCCTGACTATTTGATTTGAGTAACAGGTAGAAAACAATGGGCATCATTTTTGAGGTTTTGTCATAGGGAAGCGCAGTAGGCTTTCCTGCTGCGCTTCCCTACATCAAAAGAAAAGAGCACAATGGGCTGCCGTGTGTCAACGCAGGCACCTTTGCACCATTTTTGTACAGGAAGGGAAACAGCACACATAGAAAAAGGAACAAGCATTGGCATAGCCAATAGGCCTCGCCTTTGGGACCTTATAAGTGTTAAGCCATGCAACACTTGATGTTGGTGCGCCAAGGAAATTGTGCTGGATAACTAAACACTTATAAGGAGAAAAATCGTAACCAAACTTGGCAAGGCTTAATGCACAATTTTATTTTTACAATAATCCCCACAATCAAATGATACAATATCAAATCGTGGGCTCCAAGGGAGAGGGCAGCCACTCTTGCCCCCACAAATGGACCAGCAAAAACCGGTCCTACAACAGACAAAACTTTTGCCGAGCACTACTCAGTGTGTATTATAAAATCAAAGTCCAATTAAACTTCTTTCAATTCCGATGTTTTATTCCTGGAATATTTTCATCACAGGTCACTATTCATCCTTCAATTACACATAGTAATCTTCTTCAGGTAGCACAAAATAGCCAACACGTGTTTCATCAGATCCGATGCGTCCGCATCTCTAACTTCATCAGGGCTTTGCTAAAAATCTCTCTACTTACAACAGTTACTGCTTAGGATTTCCGTATAATCAATATTCTGCTTCCATAGACCTCCATCCAGGACTTGCAATAATCATAATACGAATATTCAGAACAGAGTGACAGAGAGTACTCTTCACTCGTCTCCTCGGCTAAGGAAGCAAAACGCAGCAAGCATCTTTGCCATCAGAAAATTTTCAAACCAGAAAAGTTTTCAACCCTACACACTTTTTGCGACTTTCCGTTTTTTTGTTCTTTCGAAAGAGGTAGCAAACTGAGTACAATGCTAAGCTGCGCTGACACCTGGGTGCCAGTTTTCCTGGAAGAAGCTAGTCATGAAAGTCAATCCCCGCCAACCCTGTCTTTCAGCTCACCGTGCTTGGGAATTTTCAGTTTCATCACTGAAGGGGCGGTGAGCCAGAAGCACACACGTGTGCACCAATCATGACTTAGGAATGTGAAACTGTGCAAAAATACTCATGTGCGCGTCACGAGAGCCAAGCGGCCGGAGGTGAAACAAAATGGACCGGTTTCACGATCAAAGGAGTGACTGCGGCCCTACAACGGATCAAAGCAGTGACTCGGACCACGAAACCGCGTTGCAACAGTCGGTGACAAACTGATTCCCTAAATGTCAAGCTGAGTCAGTACAAGGATTGCAGCTGTTCGTAAAACCATTAGCAAAAGTGAATTGCACAAAATGCACTATTTCACCACATAAAATTGGCTGCAGCTGGAAAACAGCCCTCGGTGCATTCGGCGATACTGATATTATTCAAAATGACACTGCCAGTCAGAAACGATGGACATTCCTGAAATACGACAGCATGAGAACACGAAACCCACATATACTAACCTTGCGTGCTGCCCGGCATAAAAAAGTGGTTCACTACCTCGTAAGGCAGCACTAAGTGCTTAATTTGAGCCGGAGGGTATAAGTGGAGCTTACCGGCACTCGTTTTTGAGGACTGGAACTTATTTGCTATTATCCTATTGTGGCCCAGAGCAAGAGAGAAGAAGGCAGAAAAGGGAGAAGAGAGAATGAAGGATGAAAAGCTGCAGGAAGCAGTGCAAATGGAGTAAGAAGGGAAAACAAGCGCGTGCGCCTCGCGCTGAAAGTAAAAAAAACAAGCAGCGTGAATTCTCTAAAGTGGATGGAAGTGTGAAGGCAGTGGGAAGCCTTGGACCGGGGAACTTATTGGGACAATAAAGTCAAACGGAGCCAAATCAGTTTTATCATGATTTCCATTCTGATAAAAACACCAAACAGAAAACAAGCCGGTGCCCAATACTTGAAAGGAAAGAATGTATGAATTAAAAAAAAAAATGTTCTAAAATAATCATATTTGTCAACTTATGGAGACAGTGGTTTAAAAATTAAGACAAAATCTACAGCTGCAAAATACGACTATACCTAGAAACAAATACTGTCCTGGGAAGCGCTGGCTGCCGCGAGTGGTGCGCGCGTGAGAGAGAGGGGGAGCAGGAGGTGAGCCAGGGAGTGGTGCGTGCTCAATTTCAAGCACTGCACTCGTGCGCCGCTGCTCCTTCCTGCAAGGTGGATGCCGCCACAAGCACGAGTGTGTGCTTGAAAATGAGCAGAGCGACGGCTAAAGGCCCTCTTATGCAGCGCGCATAGGCGAGACCTAAAAACGAGGAGAAATAAAGATATTTCACCTCATTGCGCCTCCCTTACGCCTCCCATGGGGAGGCGTAATCTTTTGGCTCTGCCTCACATTTACGATTTCTCGTAAATCTAGAGCAGTGTCAAAAGGTCTTGGATGTTGCTGTGAACACCCCAGCATCACCCATTGCACGCCCTTTAACGCAGAACACTGCGTTAAAGGGACTGATATTTATCAGGCAGAATTAAGCCAAAAAAAGTGGCTTAGTGCTGCCTGATAAATATCACGCAGGTTTCTGCGCCACGGAATGTCACAAACAGTGACGTTCCGGCGGTGCAAGAGGCCTCATAAATGAGGCCCAATGTGTGCAACCAAAACAAACTCTTCAGAAGGTTTTTGACTTAACGCCATGAAGAAGAAAAGGTGTCAAGAAACACATAGCAGCTGGATTTGTGTATGATAAATCTTTACATCTAAGAAATATTAGCAATATGTTCCTTTAATTGGACTTGGGTCCTTATTTAGAGTTTGGCGAAAGGGACACAAACACAAACATGGCGGATGCCCCATCCACCACATTACAGGTGCATCATAGCATATGGGACTTGTCATATGGTGGAAGGGACATCCTCCACATATTGATGGCGTATCCCGTACACCACATTCTAAATAAGGCCCTGAGTAACGGTGAAAACAAATTCTGTTGATCAAAGAGTAAAATTTGGAAGACAAGACAAATTCGTTTGATGCTTCCTTCTCTCGCACCTTTAAACATTTACGAATGAACATAAACTGTCTGTTTTTAACTTCCTGAATATGTGTTGGAGCTCAAAGTCCTTGTTTGGTGGAGTTCTTCTAGCGGGACCTGAATTTTTTATTTGCTTTCACTGAACAACACAGTGATTATGAGGCTAAAAAGATTGAGGTTCAGACGCTGTCAAAGACATGTATTGTACTCAAGTGAGAACGGTTACCCTATGGGACAGGCGCCCTGTTGAGATATTCAGAAATTGCCTAGATTACATTAAGTGGCTTCTTTCAACTCTACTAGTCATGTAACTTTTTTCGCTGCTCAGTCCTAGCATGCACCTAAGAATGTATGTCCCTGTGCACTGTGTCTATTGATTTAAAAAAATCCTTTACATTTTCAAGCATGGGAAGTAATCTTGGCCAAGGAGCTGGAGTTACAGCAAAAAAAGAACTTTGGCAACAATCTGGAAAAAGTTTAACAATGTTTCTTAGAGGATTGAAAGGGAAAAAAGAATGAAGTCCATGAGAAGTAATACCAAATACAGCACTTCAGATACAAAAGCACCAATGATTAAGGCATAACGACACACCCGCCACACAGTTCCAGGAATACATCAAAATCAGATACACTCAGAGAATGAAATATGAGCCTAGTCGCGCCAACAGGACAACTTCTAACTTTTAAAAAAAGAAAGAATTACTCTGGGCAAAACATGTTATACATCTTTACATTCAGAAACACGTCACAATGTAAACTGGACAGCGGCTTGTATTGTAACATTGTGTAGGGAGTGCCATAAACTAAAAGGCCCAAGCTCTACAAGGATAAACACTGACTGGACGTGTTTAGCCCAATTGTTATCATCCTACTAGTTGACTTCACAGGTATTCATAATCTTTAATAAGGCAGCAGAGAAGGTTGTGGTAAATTCACCAAAGACACTCGTTTACAAGCCCCTTGTGCAGCCGGAGCGTCACCTTTTGTGACGCTCTGCAGCGCAAACGACAAAGCCATATCTATGTGGCCACGCAAAGCCACTAACTATGCTTGAATTTGAATGACCTCATTGATATGGAGTAAGGCAAGGCAGCGCAAATTACTGTGTTTCCTTACTCTGCCCTAGGGAGGCGCTCCATGGCTGCAGTGGTTCTTACCATGGATTTTGACACTTCTCCAGATTTACAAGGGCATGTAAACCTGGGGAAGCGCCAAAACCTTGTACCTTCCGAGGTGAGGCGTAACAAAGAGAAATAACTTTATTTCTTTTAAAAAAATTCTCTTTCTATCTGTGCAGCATTCTGGAGCACAGGTAGAAAGGGGAAAAGCGCCTCTTAGGATTGTTTGTTGCTGCATAAAAATAATCCTACCGTCAACATAGGCACCCATGCACTGTGGTGCGAGGGTGCCTGCGTTAGTGCTAGGCTGCTGAAACGGTGCCAGTGCAGGAGAAAGGACGGGAATACACCATATTGCATAAATGAGGTGCATTCCTGCACTGTCACTTTGGCATAGGGAAGATCAGCAAGCTGACTTGCTGTGTTTCCCTACTCGAAATCGCCATAAAAAAGGGCAGCATTGCAAGTCGCCGTAGTTTGTGCCTGAATCTGGTGACAAACTGCGTAGGAAAAAATACAAGCCAGGGGAACTTTCTTCATACGCATTTCACCACGAAAATCTGATATCATGTACTCATTACATATCAAATGCTAGTAGGGGCAGATGTGAAAAATCCGAAGACCATACATGTAGGACCGTATTCCAAGTCCCGAGAGGTTGTGTCCGAAAATGGATTACAATTGTAGGGGAAAAGCTACGTTTCGGAGAACTTTTCCTCGTTCACATTTCACCACAAAAAATCTGGGAAAATGTGGACAGAGGAAACTTCTCAAAAAGAAGCAAGGCATACAGTAAACGGTGTATAAATACAATTCAACATCTTATGGCTCATTCTGGCCTGAAAACATGACATGGTGCAGTGATATTGTAAGGCTGGTGTCAGAAAAAACACTTAACCTGCTCTAGGAGGACTAGAAGGGATGCAGGTGGACCAGTGGAAACTTGGAAAATGTGAAACACTAGACCGCTAACTGTAGACCCCTGCACTACTTTCTTCCACTGTCTGAGGGAGGTTTTGGAATGATCTTTAGTGGTAAAGACCTATATATGACCTATGGGAACTCGTGCACCTTGCCTGACAATGAGTTTGCTCTTAACTTATGCTTAGATTGCAGTCATACTTCCTTACCTGACCGTTGTTGTTTTCCTGTTTTCCTCTTCTTCAGTTCCCTTGGTGTTCCCAGTCCCTTACCTCTTATTAGTCCATTGGTCTGTTGTGCTGTGCTTTGTTTTGCCTAATTGAATCATCGCAGTTGAACTGGTGCGCTGTCAGCAGCATCCTGAGGTGGTGAGCTACTTTCTAGGTCGGCTCATGCGGTTGAGTTAGGTAAGCCATCTGTTGATATAGCTGTTTTATGTGGCGTACCTATCTTTAGCATTAGTCTTATCCATCCTTTCCTGTCATATAGCTATGCCAATTTCAAAATCCCAATTAACTACTGCCTCTGAGGTACCATCCATGAGAGAATTGCTGTCCAGTCGGATGTTTACATCTTTCAATCCAACTCTTTTCTATTTACCCGCATTCCTATTGAAGACAGCAAGGTCTGTTTGGTGTCGGCACAGAGAATCGGGGTGAGGCAGAGGTTGTTCGCGCATCCACAAACTCAGAACCTGACACATTGCTCACTGTAAATTCAACAACCTGTGGCATCCGTATCCACCAGTTGTGGTATAGCCACGCCAATAGCTGGGCAAACTCCGGTTTTCGTTGACCCAATAGGAAATTAAGATCCTCATGAGACAAGCTGAAAATCATTGGAGGACTATTTTTGTCAGTACAGGTAAAGCTTCATACCTTCCCCAGACATTTGCTAGTAAGATTGCAAAGAGGCAGGCCAAAGAAGACTTTTTATCAACAAAATTGTGGAAGAGCCCAGCTCGTGAGAAACCTCCACAATCTCCACCTTCAAAAAACCTATTTGCGTCTCCAGTTCTAGACCACAAATGCACATATTCTATCACACCTTAGCTTCATATTTTGCCACCAAAAAGAAACCATTTGTAACAGGCTGCAATTTCCACTCATCGCTGATAATAAAACTGCATCAGTGAACGAGTTAAGTCCATTCTGGGAGTTCTTTCAGCTGTTACAATGGAATGAAACTCTGGAGCTCCTTGTCAAAGCTAAATCAGGCTCTCCCCATGGCCCATGCGTGATGGAGGCGTTGTAGAAACTGGCAGCTTCTATAAGCAGCGACATCACAAACTTGTTCAGCTAGAAAAGAAAATTTCAATCCAGGTGGCTTAACAAAAGATGAAGTGATGGCCGCCCAGTTCTCAATGTTTGCCCATAACGGCCAGAGATGGAGACTTTGAAGATTGGGAACCAGGTTCAAGTCTCTGCGTCAGATCAATATCCTGTGATCCTGAGCAAATCACTTAATCTCCATTGCTTAACAAAAATAAATGTGTCCTTTTGTAATGTAACTGGTGGTCATGTAAAGCGCTTCAATACCTTCGGGTCGAGTTTGCGCTATATTACAACTGCAAAATAAAACATTGAACGATGGCGAAGGGAAGACTGAATCTTCTCTTCTCTTCTCAGAGGCCTCCCTGACAAAAGTCCTGCCTAATTTAGGATTACCGACACCGTAACTCTGATCTTATTAGATCTTGTAGCACCTTTGATACAGTGGACTACGAAAGTCTGGTTAACCGCATGACACGCAGACTGGTTCTCTTTTGGTTCAAATCCTTTCTGACCGGCCTTATCCAATTCCTGTCTCTACCACCTTTTACCTCAGGCAAGGGGGCCTCGATGCAGAGTTGCTCAGGGTTCAGGGGTCTTTCCTTATCACCACTGATCTTTAACTTCTGCATACATTCCCTTCCTCGGCTTATCTGGTCCTTTTGATCCAGAGCTTTGTCTTACATAGAAAATTATTAGACTAACTAATCTAGGTCTGGTATCTGCATTTAACTAAAGGATTGTCTGTTCTCGGTACAACAGTGAAAAACAGAAAAAAGTAACAATTTCCGAAAAAAAATGCTTGATAAACAGATCCTCTGCATTTGTGCAACACCGATGCCCACTGGCACAAAGTGTTGTGGGCCTCCAAACTTGACTTACAGTCACAGCAGCTTCCAAACCTTGGTGCCTCTATGAATAAAGACTCCCAGGTATTTTATTCGTACTTTTTAAAATGTGAAATATCAGGAAGATTCTTCCTTTTCTGTCTGCAGACAAACATTCATGGTAGTGTCTTCCCTTGCTCTTTCCCAGGTGAATTGTTGTAACAGCCCGTACTTGAGAATTCCTGTTTACCTGCCTAACAAACTGAAGTGTATCCAAAATTAAGGCTTACCTGTGGAAATCTGACTGTATCTCAGACCCAGTGTGGACTTCTCTGGCTCCCAGCTAAGAAATGAATGCAATTCAGGGCCCGTTGTCCAGCTCATAAGGTCTTGACCAGAGTTAGACTGGCTTTTCTGCAGTCTTGCCTGACTGGCACTGTAAAATGGGCCAGCTTAAAAGTTCCATTCGCAGGGCTTTCTAGTTTTCTAGGTCCTGTCGGCCTTGACTGGACCAAAGTAACCAGGTCACACATCGGCCCTTTCGAACAGGCCAATTTGACAATGCAAGACTGGCCCGAAAGGCCAGTCCCACACTAGTATCTGCTAAAAACTAGAAATACCTGAACTAAGGAGCCTTCTTGTGCCCTTTACTCCTGTTCACGCTCTAAAATCGATGCACCTTTTCCTGTTTAATCTCCCCAGAGTAAAAGAAAAATCTTGCCTGGCGGATGCTACTTCCGCTTCCTCGAGCCTACAGTTGAAACTCTCTTCCGCTGAGGATCCTGAAACTGCCCAACCACTTAGATTTTCGGCGAGCGTTGTACTCAGTATTTTTTTGTAACTGTTGTTTTCTGTGGCTCACTATTGTTTTTACGTTTAGGTTGCTCATCCCTCTCCGTTTTCAGCTAGATAAAACCCTAAAGGCGTTAGTGCACTTTATAAATAAAACATCAATTAAGTATTAAATAACTTGTAAGGAGACCCAGAGAAAGTTACATGTAGGCTGAAAAACAAAAAACTCTAACATTGTGGAAGGCACTGTGACGCTTAAGACACCAATGCCCAACCCGCCAGAAAGTACGAGACTGGCGCAGAATTAGCAGCGAGGGGAAGGTGAAGTTTGACCAGCTTATTTAATCCAAAGGCTGTGTTTGCACTACAGCTCAGAGTTTTTCAAAACATCCTCACATCCAGGAGCACAATGAAAATGGCGCCCAAATATGCACGTCATAACACGCACATATATACCAAAAGACATGCCTCTACCCATGCTCTTTGGCGCATGGAAACACAACCCACGTCTCCCACCAGCACAACAGACCCTGTCCATTTGCACAGCAGCAGGAAGATGTCAGTGGGATAGTGTAAAAAGGTGGGCCTACCCTCAAGAATGTGATGAGGGACCCCTCTGTCTCCCATGCCTCACTGATACTCATTGGCCTTGGGCTGAAAGGGGACACCCTGATGGGTTGGTGCCCTCTGAAGACTTTTTTGCACCCCTAGAGGTGGACAAGCCACTTAAAGGTCGAGCCAGGCTCGAGCCAGATGCCGGGCTCTGGCCCGGCTGGAGGTGCATTTGGAACCTGGAGAAGAAAGCAAGCCGATCTTTCATGTGGCATCGGCCTGCTACCTCTATCCTTGTGCGCAACGTTAAAAACAAAGCATTAATATATCTGATTAAAAGGAGAGACAAATATATACCCATTTAGTGGGTGATTAGTACAAAGTGACACCAGAAAACCTGGGATTCATCCAGGCCTAATCAAACTGTGTGACCTAAAGCAAGTAGTTTGTTTCATCAATCGTCCCTTTTTAGGTCTCGCGCCTAGCGATGCAGTGCGTAACACTGCTCGCGCAGCGCGAGACCGTATGTAGGGGGTTTTGAAAGCTGACCACACGCTTGTGCGTGTGGTTTTGCTTTTGCCGACAGCCATTGGGTTTTGCGTGTTTTTTTTTTTTTTAAAGGCACGCAATTGGGCAAAGGCGGGCGCATGTCCCGCCTTTGCTCCGCCCATTCCCGCCTGTGTCTAGCACGCGCAGCAGCGCACGTTCGCCTCGCTGCTACTGCCGCGCTCCCTCGCCCACGCTCCTCTGTGGTGCGCACGCACCACTGGTTTCTTTTCACTTTCGCGCCACGCAGCCGTGTCACTTTCACGGCCGTGCGGCCATTGCTTGTTTACCATTGCTTTCCAGTGTCGTTGTTCTTGGGAACTAGCGATTAACTACATGTCTATCCCAAAGTGGCGGACTTTGTTATAGATCTGTGATAAAAATGAAGTTCTTAAGTAAACAAAATCACCTCATGCCAATATAATCAGTGTCTGATATAGACGGTGTATATTTAGTGTATATGCTGTTACCTCCGTGGTAGCCCCCGGCTAGGCTGTCTCACATGCACGTAACAAGCATCCGCCTAGGCGGTGTGGGTGCACTCTATTTGCCCCAGCGATATAAATAGAGGCATTTGTTGAATAGAGCATCATAACTCTGCCATATGACTAATGAAGAAACGAAACACAAGCCGTCCTTTGTGGGACGTGTGTCATGGTTGTGATACAAATGAGCGACTCAATGGTTAGCACGTGTGCAGACAGGTGATATAATTACCTGTTGTGTTAACACATGGCTCAGCAGGTGGCGCTATAACTGTATTTGCGGGAAAAAGGGGGTGTTATAGCTTGCGTTCCACCCTGTGACCTAGGACATGTTGTTGTGGTTCGTTAACGAACATATTTACCTGTTGTATTCTAATTTGGAGAAACTGGAGAGCTGACGGTGGGCAGAAGAATGGTATTTTCTAGTGGGAATCAGTGCTAGGCATCTCAATGGCTGACTCATGGAATGTATAAATACATTTGCTACAAGGAATAACAAGGATTTGCCATGCAATAGGTTTCGCATTTACATGAGTTTGAGCTAGTGGCATAGTAAATGACAATGCCTTTTATTTATGTTTTGGATTTTAAAACATAAATAAAAGGCATTGTCATTTACAATGCTAATACCTCAAGCTTGCGTAAATGTGAGACCTATTGCATTGCAAATGCTTGTTCTTCATAGCTCTCAATGAACCTATAATAAAACTAACCTTTTTAATTTTAAAGCTGCAACACGTTAAAGAAATGTTTTTTTAAGAGACTTTATCATATTTTACCTGATGTTTGTTCCATGATTTACATGGTAAACATTTCCAGGGCTCGACTGACATGGCTCTTCCTGTTGATTTGTTGATTGGCCACCTCTATGCACCCCTGCACAGCAGGTGCTGCAGAGGCCTTTGTTACTCTCCTGGGAGCAGAGCCGGGGGTCACACAGGACGAGTTGGTCAATCAGGCCCGGTTCTAGCGGTTGGGCCAGGCCCACCCAAACATAAGCCTGGCCCACCGAAACATGAACCTTGGCCCTAGCAGAGACGGCATGAAGGCCAGTAGTGAATGGCATCTTTCATTTAAAACGTTCCTCCGGATTTTGTTATAATTTTCTTCCTGTTCTGGGAGTTGCGTGATTAGGCCTGGGCTCTCTCTCACAAGCACCCCCAATCACACATTTCCTTTTAGAAAGGTGGCCTGTGTCCCTGCCCACTGGTTCATGTAAAATAGGGGCATGGCGAAGGGGACAAATCCTCTCTTTGGCACCGGGTAACCTTAACTGTTCTGCTGTGTAGATATTTCCTTTTCTATTCCATCCTGGAGAAAAAAGTTTGTTTCTCCGGATTCACCTTTCCTGGCCCCTGCAGCTGCTTGTTCGATCTGGCTGTGACTATGAAGTGAGCAGGTGAGACAATGTCTGGCTGTTTGTTCTTCTTTTTAAAAGGCCCAGCGAGACACATACTTCCTGTATGCTTTATTTACAATAATTATGGTTATCAAGGCCGGCTCTGCCTCGGATGTACAACAACAATAAAAATGTCCAGATAACTGGTGATTAATGATCCTCCCAAACCTTTGTCTGTAGGTATTTTTGAAATGCAGATACACTGTATTTATGTGGATAGCTCAGAGGGTTGCTGCCTTTGTCACAGAGATTCTTGTGTTACTTGCAGTTCAGAGAATACAATCCTATCATAGGACAGTGACCTATTAACTGTCATCGAAGAGATGCATGCAAACCTGAATAATATCGTTATAACATAGCTTTTTTTGTTTGTGTTGTAATATAGTTAGAACTTCCCCAGTCTTTTATTATTCGTATGCTGCTAAATGAGTTTGTTTGGGCAGATATACATTTTTATCAGTAAAGCCAACCCCTAACCACTGAGGTATGCTTTAAATCCTGAGTTTGTGCTTCTCCAGACCAAACCCTCTCAAAATATACTGCCCACCAGGATGGATGACATATGATTTCCACACCTTGTAATCCTAATTGTCTTATGTGACATTCCATGTAAACTGATTTACATACTTGCATGATTGATTGTCTCTGTATACTGTGTGTGTGATGTAAAGTACTGCGACACCCTACACTGATATGAATAGCGCGATGCAACAAATGAAATGCATACGGAGAGATGAGGGGTTCTGGAGGAGGGTGGTAGTGTGGGAATCTGAGGAGTAGGTCAATACGGGAGGGGCTACTGAGAGAAGAGGGGCACTAGAGGAGGGTGGTAGTGAGGGAATCTGAGGAGTAGGTCAATACGGGAGGGGCTATGGAGAGATGAGGGGAGCTCGAGGAGGTTGGTAGTGAGGGTGTCCGAGAAGGTGAATAGGGGGAGGGGCTACGGAGAGATGAGGGGCATTGATGGAGGGTGGCAGTGAGGGAATCCAAGGAGGAGGTCAATAGGGGGGCTATGGAGAGATGAGGGGCGCTGGTGGATGGTGGCAGTGAGGAAATCCGAGGAGGAGGTCATGAGGGAGTGCCCGAGAAGCGTCACTTGCCTAATACTCCCATCTCAGAAACCTCCGCTTCCCATCAAAAGGACATTACATGGAAAAAAACACTTTTTGAGAGTGATAACATTTAGAAAGAGATTTGGAAATAAAAGAATGTGTTTTACTGGGCCCTTGTAAGACTAAGGAGAGATAAAGGAGGGCCGTGAAGCAGGCCTGGCTAGACATATAAGCGACAAATCTGGCCCGCAGTGGCCCACCCAAATGCATCCTTGGCCCACCCAAATAAAAATTCCTGGAGCCGGGTCTGTGGTCAATACAAAGAAATGCATCTTTATGATCATCCCCATGCAAACAGCACAACTACAGCATTTGTGTCTCATCTCGCGAGACAACATCATCCAGAGAGCTCTTTGCCAATGAGAAGGGGGTGCCGACGATACCCAGCTAGAAACTTCTCTGTTGGGAACAGGAACGGCTCAACGAGCGGAAATGTCTATAAAAGCAGTTGTGAGATATAGCAGTACTGACAGGTAAACAACGACGTTCATGGTTCTCACTTTAATCGGCAGCTGGCACAACCCTCCCCCTGCTTGTTGGGCAGGGAGGGAGCGGGCTTCAGTTTCCGTGTAGCTCGAGCCTCGCAGGCCTCTCCGCCCTCGGCGCTGAGTGAACATCAGTAAAGGAGACAGCCATGCCTCGGTGATAAATCAACGTGTTTCGTTATCCTGGCCCAGGATAGACGCTTAGCATCCGTGGAAATGTTTTCACCTGCCCTCTCTGGCTTTCACACGCCGTCGGATTTGTGCGAAGCTGGCGGTTGCCGCTAGAGTATTTTTATCCCTCCGCGCCGCAGTTGCCAGGCTCGGATCGCGATCTATCATCCTGTATCTCGGAAGACTGCATCCGCGCGGCCTTTTTTTCCCCTTTCTAAATGTGTGCTATGCCTGGGCTGAAAACGTGCTTGGTTAGAGTGTTATGGTGTTGATTGCTAGCTTCGTCCGGGTGAAATGGAGGTCCGTCGGGATATCGAACGGTGTGGGATTGATGGTATCGAGACTTGCCACACCCTGCCGCCAGGGCACCACCCCATGCCCCTTAATTGTGAACTTTTCTGAGAAAGACGCCTATGATTCAGTGGCTTAGAAAGGGTTCCAGGGGTCCGAATGCAAGCAGGGAAACTTGGCACTCCTATCCCCTGGTTTTGTACTGCAAAGAAGTCACTAATAGGCTAATTGGGGTGTGGAGGCCCTTCACTCTCATGGACCGGGTGCTACTGCACCTGCTGAACTATAGATAACTACGCCCCTGGATGTCAATGGGCAATAGGCCTTCTAGCTAGCATCTAGGCTATGTAAACTCGGGGCTGCGTAGCCAATAGGAAATGAGGGACCGGGGCACTGCTTTACCACGCTTTTAGAGTAAGAGACTGGTGAACAGAAAGTGCTACGTTTGCAATCGCTGTCTGTTATTATTAAGTGCGGTGTGCGCGTTATGAGACCCGTGGATTTGTAGTAGACACACACAGCCACGGCACATGGCACATGAAGCAGGCACAGAGGGTAGAAGCGGCCAGTCAGGGTTTGATCTCGGCTGACTTTGACCGAGGTCCAGTAGTACGTATGTACTCGCCTCGGGTGCCAGCGTCTGACGCTGGCAGACGTCTTGAAGACAACAAACAAACGCACCGCAACAGCGATTCGAAATGTCGGAGGATTGCATTGGAAAGAAGACGGCTTTGCAGCAGAGACAACCAGAATACACTGGTGCATCAGTGACATCCAGTGGTCGGTGACGGTTTGACATTGATGGAAGTCGTGACAAATGATGGGAAGCATTCACATTTACATTCAATGGCTCGGAACAATCACTACAGTTCAGGAGGTGTCGGGCCAGTCAGCAGGCATCCGTGTTGCAGTGGCGTAACGATACCCCCCCCCCCCTCCCCAGCAGCCCCCTGGGGAAGGGAGGGGCGTGCTCCAGTGGGGCCTCCTCGGATTCTGCCCCCTGTCCCTACAGCGCCTGATTGGGTGCTGTGCATGATGCCCCCACCATGTGTTTGCCTCCCCACCTCCATGTATTTACCCCCCATCTCCATGTATCTTGCAGGCCCCACCTCAAGTTTCGTTATGCAACTGGCTGCTTGTTAAATTGAATATTGACCTGACTGGCTACCTTACTTTGGAAGGAAGTGAAGATTACATTGCAACGATCAGTATGTAGTGTCCTGCGGCACAGGTTCTAGTGTTCCGCAGGAAGCTGTCCTCCCAGCCACTCCCTCGAGGGCTGGACCACTTGTACCCCCACACCCATCCATCACGGGTGTCACGAGTGACATGGCCCCGCCAATAAAAGGCCCCGGGTGCACGTGCTCGTGGCCAGTTACTACACTCTAGTCACCTGGTGTCTGTGTCCATCATTTGCATAATGTGGGCCAGACACCACATTGGCGAGGAGGCTACCCCCGCATGCCTGCGTCTCGAGCCTTCCTGTTTTTCATGGGGAGGAAATGAGCCAGAACTGTGATGGCCCCCCCTGACAGCGGAGGGGATGACGAACCTCGCGCCACCCAGTTACCGCCTCCCAAACCCTGGAGGATCAAGGTACCCTGCCTGGAGACTCCCGCACGCCCATTGCCAGCACGACGACCGAGGCCGTGCTGAGGAGGACGGAGGCCACCCAGCGCATGACCCAGCCCCAGGAGAGAGGTCCCGGCAGGTGCCCACATACTGCCGCTGCTACAGCCCATACCAGCCAGCCCTTCTGCGAGAGGTCAGTGTGAGAAATGGCAAATGGAGGCACGAGGTGGCTCCACGGTTAGCGCCGCGCAGGGGGCAGCCGTGCTGCTGGACCCTTGAAGTCACCCCGCCCTGAGGTGCCCACGGGCTATTCCGCCTGCTGCTCCTACACCGGGAGATGAGATTCGCTGTCCAGACACGGTGCGATACGCCTGGTCCCTGCACCGGTACCAGCGCGACAACCGGCCCTCACCTCTGCACCCCCAACGCGAGGGTAGTAGGCAACACGGCGCCGTGGCCTGGTGGGACGGGAGCGCTCTGAGTCACAGCCTCCCTGCTGCTGCGCCCCTAGCGGTGACTCGACGCCTGCAGCCCAGATGAAGTGAAAGATCGGCGCCCAGCTGTACCGGCCCAGTCAGGGCACCGGCAGGAGTCTGTTTTCGCTGCACCCACACCCCGGATGCCTGCCACACCAGCAGCGCTGCTCCAGTCAGTGCTTTTCCCCGCAAGAGCTCACAGTTCTGGGGAAAGAGAGAAAACCGTCCTACCTTCCCCTTGCAGCTCACACCACAAGCAGAGTCCCGGACACCTGCACACACGATGCCCCTGAGACAGCAAGGCCGGCAGCATGTGAAAGACTGCAATGCCCAGAGGAAGAGCGCCTGCATCATCGTGAGTCTCCAGTCAAAGTAGACGCCTGCAGTGTCCAGGAAAAGCTGCTGGGCCGTGCACTGAAGCGCTGCACTGCCACCTAGCAGCCACAGGTTTTACAGCCTGCAGTGCTAAATTAGCAGAACGGTAAATTCATCATGGCAGGGAGATCGAAGCCCATGCACCCACAGAGCCGCTGAAACCAGTGGACCCACAACCTAGGAACAAGGCTGAACAAGGCTGAGCTGCAAGGAATGCCTCAGACCTCCACACAAGTATAGGGTGCAGCTCACTTCACCCTAGCACCAAGTAAACCACACAGTGTTCCCAGCTCCCACACTGTGGCCACAGACAGACAGTTACTGCACAGAGCCATGCACCAGCTCCTCTATCACCCAAAACCTGCAGCAATCAGGGCAAGCCACCGCAATGATCATCGCGCCACCTGGTGGCTCCCCAGAACTATCGCACTGAAGAACGGATGTGCTTCCTGGCCAGAGCAGATAGCCAGCTTTGCCCCACGACCGTCGTCCTAAGCAGCGAGGTAGGCCAGAGGAGAGGCCCTGATACCCCACTACCCTACCGATGTTGTGTGTAGATTTAGATTCCGTATATAGGTTTCCTTATTTACGCCCTTATATAGGTACAATTCAAATTCCCTTATTTAGGCATAGAAAATCCAGCCCTTATTTAGGCATTGTCCATGCTAGCCAAATACAGGCATGTTCTCCTACATCCGTCCATCCACGTCACAACGAGTTCTTGGAAAACCAGACTCTTAAGCCTTTAGGAATTTCCCTTGCTTGGATATTGATTTCTCCAAAAACTCATTTAGTATGTATGAACAGCTATTCCTTAGGGGTTCATTCATGACGTTCCGATGCCTGACTTTTACGTCAATACAGGCATTCCTAAACACATTCAAGGTATAAATATACCTGCACTTGCCCTGGCAAACCATGGTTCCGGTACGGTCCAGCTCGACTGCCTACGTGCGGTTCGCCACGGCAAGTTGGGAAGGAAATCGAGTTCCAGCCTGACGCACTGACCAAACGCTGTCATCCTCCTCATAGAGAATCCAGCTCCAGTGTTTCTGATTCCCCTTGGGGAGTGTTAGATATCGAGTCCCGGAAAAGAGATTCCAACCTCGCACATTCTAAGGTATGGAGCAGACTAGAACTTAGAGAAACTTTTGGCAACTCTTGGCAAAACTAAAACTATAGCTATAGCTAGCTATACTTTAGAAAACAGCACCTACTTCTTACCTTGTACTACACTTAGGTCAGGTACACTGGCGTAAAACTATTTCTAAAATAAATCAACATCTCATTACCAAATCCAATTCCGAGTCTCCGTTTTTTTCTCGGTATGATCCACAATAAGTCAACCGAGTCCGCTATTCTTTTTAAATAAACTGAACCACACCCCCAATTGCACAATCAACCAATGGGTGTGAAGTCGGTGTAAAAAATCATTTTAGTCGATCAGAACGCAGTCACAAACTAACCACTATTGTTAAGTGGGCAAAAGGAACATTCAGGTTATACTCCGTTCACGCAACAGCATGTTAGCCCGTTTTAGAATCAAATGTAAAAGCAGTTTAAAACGACTCAATATTGGCAGTCGAGGAAATCTGAGATATAAGTTTAATCTTGTATTTTATAAATTTGGAATAAAGAAGACTCTTACCTATAACCATCTGACTGTTGGACTCTCTGATTCGTGCACCCCCATCTAATCTCACTCTTTGATGATCTGGAACACAGTGACGCTGTTCAGCAGCTGGCATCTGGGGTAGATTGCACGACCTTTATTGTTTTTGGAACTGATGTGAGGTGCGGCAAGAAAGGCCCGCCGTTGTCGCAATTAGAATATTCGTTCTTCTTGGGCCAGCAAGCACTCCTCATCTTCTGTAAATACAATGCCACGATTTGATGATAAGAGAGAAGAGATGGCACAGGACTTATTTGGAAGAAATACTAGCCTGCCACAAATGGGACCTACTGTACAGAATACTTCGGGACTACGTGCCTTGTTTGTTAAATTAGAACGCTTAAAAAAGCAAGAGTTGTCGAGGTGGTGGGGTGGTGTGACCCTACAACAATATATTGATAATAAGAAAGTGCCTAGAGGGTTACGCATCATTATCTTCCCCACGTTTGAGGATCTGAGTGAAGAACTTTTGAAGGAATGGGAGGTTAACTTGGAAGGTGCGTCTTTAACAATGATGCAGTTCTTAATAAGACATGCTATAGAGAAAGGAGCGAAACTTCTATCTGAGATTGAATGTATAGAAAAAGAGATTGAGGCCTGTGACAATAAGGAGTTAATTGATAAAAACGATGCCATCGTCCAGAAAGTAATTGAGGGACATCAAAGTTACTTGAAAGAAAAGAAACTACGAAAGATTAATCGAGATGATAGGGATTACAGGGAAGGAAGGATCTATACATTTGCTAAGAAATATGATACTGTCTCTGGGATAGATGGTAAGAAAAGGTCTAAGGAGGTCAGTGAAGATACAAGGTCAATAAGTAGTACCTCCCTATCATCTGTTAGGAGCACCTTATCCAATACCAATTTCAATGAGCACCATTTAGGAGTGGGGGTCTCAACTTTCCAAAAGGAGATGGCCAGATTAAGAATAAGTGGGAACCAATCAAAAAAGTCACAACAACAAAAAAGACAAGGAGAGGTGGCAGACGGGGACAAGGGAGGTTCAGTAGAGGACCCAGTAAGAAGATCAGAGAGGGCAAAGGCCAAGCAGAAGCCATGAGTGCTTTTGGCACAGTGGGGAAGATTAATGAGGAGGATGATGATCCAAACTTGAGAGTGGTTAATTTATCATGTAAATCACTGGATAATGATGAAATAAATTTGTTATGTAAAGGATTGGGGTTCTGTCCTACACAGGAGGGTGATCTCTCTGATGTACATATGGATCTGTTTAGATTCAGTAGGATATTAAAATTAAAGGATTTTTTCACGGACAAAGCACCTTTGAATAAGTTTCCTGGAGGAGCGAGACAGACCGATCTGACGATAGCTGAAGTTAAGAATATCCAATGTTTAGTCTCACTAAGTGATGGGGAGGAAGTGGGGATGGATACTATTTTGGATGATTTGAATATCAGTGAGAATGTGACTGAAGATAGTGGACTGCGCCATAAATCCAAATTTACCCCATTGACGTATCACTGTAATATTGACATC
Organism: Triturus cristatus; assembly: GCF_964204655.1. Lineage (NCBI taxonomy): Eukaryota > Metazoa > Chordata > Amphibia > Caudata > Salamandridae > Triturus > Triturus cristatus. Next base: position 501,056,211 of record NC_140592.1, on the reverse strand, counting down.
TTTACTGAACGTGTGAGTGAGGGTCTGTATCAACTGGAGAAACAAACTAGGGGCAAACTTAATCCACGACACAACCTCACATTTGGAGAAAGACACGCACTTAAGAGGCTTAAAAACAACAATGATATTGTTATAAGGGAAGCAGATAAGGGCGGAAACGTTGTTGTTATGAATACCAGAGATTATAAGGGGGAAATTGAGCGGCAATTGGGGGATACTGATTGCTATGGTAAGCTTGACCATAATCCCACACAAGATTGTATTATAGAAATCAATCTGAAATTAAGAGAATGGAGAGATATGGGCTTGATTAATGAACAGGAGTTCAGGTACCTCAGAGTTGAGAGTCCTAGATGCCCTTGTATTTACATTCTCCCAAAGGTTCACATGAAAGGAGATTTCCCCCCAGGAAGACTGATTATCTCTGGTATCGGTTCAGCGACTGAAAAGATTTCCGAATTTATTGACCTTAAAATAGGTAAACATGTTCTAAACCTTCCCTCTTACATCCAGGATAGTAAGGATATCCTGAATAAATTCCAAAACTTTGATTGGTCTGATGAACTCCTCTTTGTTACCTTTGATGTCACCAGTCTGTATACGTCCATTCAGCATGAGCATGGTCTAAAGGCTGCTGAATTCGACCTTGATAAAGATAAGGCCGACCTCATGGATCAGAACCAGATGATTATTGAGATGATGAAGCTAGTCCTCAATAGGAATTACTTCCTATATGATGGCACATGGTACCATCAGAAAAGAGGTACAGTCTAGGTTTGCCCCCTCTTATGCCTGTCTCTATATGGGATGGTATGAGAGGGGGCATGCGTGGAACAGAGGTGCCTCCCCCTGGACTGAGTATATCGTGTTCTGGGGGAGGTATATCGATGACATTATTTGCCTATGGTCCGGTACTGAGTCACAACTTAGGGATTATCTTGAATACCTCAACTCTAACCCATATAACATCAAACTAACAATGGAATGTAGCAAGGATAGTATTAACTTTCTAGATCTTCACTTCTATATAAGTGGTGGGCAGATCCACAGTACGTTGTATCGTAAGAAGACTGCGTGTAACGCAGTCTTACACCCAGAAAGTGCACATGCTAGTTCAACTATTAAAAACTTTCCCTACGGGGAAATGGTACGTGTCCGATGTAACTGTAGTGAAGAAACCAACTTTGATAGCAATATCCGATCAGTGAAGGAGAGGTTCCTGACAAGGGGATATAACAAAGAAATTGTGAATAAGGCTGAAGAAAGGGCACACTCTCTTATGAGAGAGACTACACTGAGCAAAACTAAAAAAGTAAGATCAAACAGGAACGATAACAACATTAGGTTTGTGACCCAGTATACTACGCATAACAGTGCCATCTTCAAACTACTCAAGAAAAACTGGAATCTTCTATGTGAAATACCGAGTCTGCGGAGAGTGGTGGTTTCCAATCCGTCTGTTACATACAGGCGTGGAAAGACCTTAAGAAATGACCTTTGCCCTAGTTATGTTAGGAACTGTGCTAACAAGGGAACAACGTGGTTACCAACAAAACCCAGTGGATTCTTTACCTGTTCCACTTGTAATATCTGTGAACTGGGGGTGAATAAAATTAGGAAATTTGCCTACAATGGATCTAGGAATTATAACATCTTCAAATTCATTAACTGCAATACCGCGTTTGTGGTATATGTTATTGGATGCTCATGTGGACTCATTTACGTGGGCAGTACAAAACGTTGTCTAAAAATAAGAATCCAGGAGCATAGGAGAGCAATAATCAAAGATGACACTAGATATCCACTTACAGAACATTTCAATAAAGAACACAGTGGTCAGGCCAACTTTTGGTTCCATGCTATTGAACACATAGAACTCAAGGAAAGAGGTGGTGATCGGGAGTTGCGGCTTAGGCAATGTGAGGCAAAATAGATTTGTAAACTTCGAAGCATTGCTGAAGGCTTCAATAGCGATCACGAGATGCACTATTTCCTTTAAGTTGACCACTGTATAAACATGAAGGGACTAACATGCATATGCGGTAATTGTACTTGCATATGTGTCTGTTATATCCTTCAACGGTGGCATGCCCTAAGGATGATCTTTGTTACTGTGGGTAAATGGTCTTGATGCCCCCTTTTTTGCCATATCTGTCAGCCCTTATTCCCCTTTACTGGGTCAAATGGATGCTATACTATGTCATGACTTAATATCATTCACTATATCTCACATATGGGCTTCTGCCGACTTTGTATGGCTTCAAGCTCTAAACTACGTTCCATGCGCCACGTTGTATGCTGAAAAACACCAATTGATTTATTGCTTGATGTTTAAACAAAATTAAGTGGTCTTCACCTATGCTCCAAAGTGGCAAGAGTTCCCTGAAATGTGCTTATTTCCCTTTGGTCAATAATGAGAGTGGGATTCCTGGTTCAATCTATGTACGGTATCTGTTCTAATCAATTTTTCATTGAAAAGAATACTGTGCTCTTGTTAGCACAGGAGATAGGTGAGCTTGTAATTAATGAAGCTTCACTCCCAATGCTCTGCTTATTGTAAATATTCTGGATTTGCCTTTGTGTAACAGGACCTTGTTCATCTCTTCCTAACATATGTCTTGAGGGCCTTCATATTATATATAATTTGTAAGGATTTAGGCTTGCTGGACTCTTTAAGGAACTGATGTGGCTGCTATCTACCTGACAGGTTTAAGATGGGGGCCGGACGAACTCTGATGGACTACATAAGACTATGATGATTTTTACTCCATGCTATAGCTTTTATCTATGACTATGTTCCTTTCTGGATGTATATGAAACCCCCCGTTTTTGAAGTGAGATGTTTGTATTGAGCACTACACTACAACACTAGCAGGGGCGTGCTTTCTATCTAAACATGAATATTTTCCTTTTTCTTTGATAATTCTCACTTATTCTTAGTCTCTGTTATCATATTATATGTGTGATTACCAATTCATATTGAAATCTTGTACATTCCTCGCGATTAATATAGTATAATCGCTTATAATGAGGTGCTTCCGCTTTCTTGTGGGCACTTAACAATGGCAGCCAGGAGCGCGCAACCAAGATGGCCGCGTAGGTGCGAGGCTCCCGAGGACCTCCGCGACCTCCTATCACTATCCTGAACATATCCTGTCCCAGATGAGGGGACTGTGTTGGTGAGCCCGAGCTGAGGCGGCGCCCGTTTTCCGCTTCCAAATCGGACCTCGGGCACCGACTTTACCACCGATCAAGGTTTGCGGCCTTCTCCTAGCCGAACCCCGGATTTGCGTTGTGGGGCGATCCAGTGACGAAGTGAATAACAGCGGCGGGCAGGGCTTGGTGGCTCGCGGAACCCGCACTTTCACTTTCGCTTTCGTACCCTCCTGGCTGTCTATGCGAGGTTGGGTCACGGGGCTTTGTGTGTTGGTGTGGTATCTCTGGGGGACCCCGCCTGCCTGCCGGCTGTGATCCGCCCTGCAGATCTGGGGTGGCACCCCCCCGGGGCCCGTGGACCGGCTTGCCTGCCCTTCACGACGTGGCTGGTGCGATCGGGAGACTGGGACCATGGCCACGAAACAAGATGGCGATCGGGCAAAGGTAAAATCGACCCGGCGTGGCGCAGCCCAACAGTCCAACAGCATGGATCGCTATACCCTCCAGAAGGGATCTCCTGAGGTGCCCCGCAAGTCCCCTGAGGGCCCTACTGATGCCCCCGATCTGCCCACGGATCTGACTCTGCGGGATGTTATGGGCGCCATCGCCGAGATGAAGGCCTCTGTGGGCCAGCGCTTTGACACACTGGCGCAGAAGATCGACTCGGTCCTCGTGGATGTTGGCCTGATAAGGGCCGATCTCTCCAAGACCAACGACCGAGTTGATTCTTTGGCCCACACCGCATCGGGCCTTACGACAGATGTGGTGGCCCTGCAAACGGAGGTGCGCCGACTTGCTCGGGCGAGTGCGCTAATGGATCGTCGCCTGGAGGACTCCGAGAGTCGGGCCCGGCGTAACAACATCCGTATCATCGGGGTGCCTGAGGGACGTGAGGAAGCGGCGGCGGACCTTTTCGTGGAAGACCTGATCGTCAACCATCTCCAGCCACGAGGGCTGAGTAAATTCTTTGCTGTGGAAAGAGCCCACAGGGTTCCCGGGGGACGGCCTCAGGTCGGAGCCGCTCCGAGACCTCTCATCGCCCGGATTTTTAATTTTCGGGACAGAGACGCTATCCTGCAATCCTCCAGACTACAGGGACCGCTTAGACTTGACAATACGGATATTAATTTTTATCCTGATTTCACCCCTGCGGTCCAGAAACAGAGACTAAGCTTCCTTGGTGTCAAGCGCCGTCTTCGGGACCTAAACATCAAGTACGCCATGCTCTTCCCCGCTAAGCTGCGAGTGGAGGTGGAAGGTCGCACACACTTTTTTGAACGTCCCGAAGCGGCCGGGGACTGGTTGGATACTCTGTCTGGAGACCGGGATCGGGGTGGCGGGGGGGGAGCGGCCGGGGGAGAGGGCTCGCCGGATCAAGACTGAGGGACTAATATTAGGCCTCGCTCGGGACAAAAATGATGCAACTTTTTGACTATACGTCGGATTGTTTAATTTCCCCTTCTATGGAGGTTGTGTGGGGTCTCTTGGGGGTTCTCCCTCCTCCTCTGGGGGTCTAGTTAGTTTAACTATCTATGGGGCGACAGGCACACTGCACATTGGGGGGGCTGTTTGGGCTCATGCAGGGGTGCAGGGAGGGGGGAGTTTTGTTGGGGGGGTGGGTAGGGATGGGGCGTTGTTTGTTATTTTCGCAAGGCAACCCTTTTTTTGTGTAGGCTCTACTGTGCTCTTGGGGGGACAAATGATGGTCTTTGTGTATGATGGGGGGTAGGGAATTGACTTTGTTGTCTTGGAACGTTAATGGACTGGGGGACAGGATCAAACGAGGTGTGGTCCTACAGTATCTGAAGCGACTCTCGCCTGATGTGGTCTTCCTGCAGGAGACACACCTTATTGGCAATTCCTTCTGCGCCATGAATCGGCGTGGTTACCGCCTTGTGGCCCACTCGGGCTTCACGTCAGGCTCGAGGGGTGTGGGTATCATGGTAAAGAACTCGCTCCCGTTAGAAATTGATGAGGTGCTCCATGATGACAGGGGACGTTACACTGTCTTGGTGGGGAGAATGGAGGGCAAAGTGGTTGTCTTTGTGTCAGTGTACGTCCCACCGGGGTTGCAGTCGACCACCTTTGCAGATCTGGGGCGCCTCCTCCTTGGCCTTCCGGGGGGGCTTCTGGTGGTGGGGGGGGGATTTCAACGCGGTGGTTTCTGGAGCAGTGGATCGTCACCCCCCTAGGGACCTCCCCCGGGCACAGGCGTGGCTACCCGGCCTCTTGGATACACTTGGACTGGTGGACTGCTGGCGCTTAAAACATCCCACACAGTTGCAATACACTTTCCACTCGGGGGCCCATGGTAGTCTCTCACGGCTTGATTATGTCCTTGTCCCGGCGGCCCATGTTGGGAGGGTGGGGGAGGTGCGCCATTTGGCACGGGGTATCTCGGACCACTCCCCGCTATTGTTGCATGTTGATGTCTTTCCGAGGGCTGAGAGCAGGGTGGTCCCAATTAACTCCTGGTACCTGCGCGACCCCACCATTCGCGCTGACTTGATTAAATCCCTCCAGCGCTATTTTGAGGAGAACGTGGGGTCAGTGCCTTCAGCTATCTCCCTGTGGGAGGCCTTCAAAACAGTACTTAGAGGGGAGGCCCTATCCCTTATTTCCCACGCCCGGAGGCGTGAGCGGGAAGAGGTGACCCGGGTGGAGGCTGAAATAGCGGAGCTGGAGGGTAATCTAGAAGATGGGGTGACTGACGCGGCACTACATGTCCTCCAGCTCAAGCAGGCGGCGTATAGGGCCCTCGTTACGGAGGCGGCCAGGGGCCTTAGTAGAGAGCAACAGGGGCGGCTGTATGATGTGGGTGATAAGGCTGGTAAACTGATAGCGTGGTTGGATAAAAAGGAAAGAGCGAATCGTGTGGTCCCACTGATTGAGAAAACGAATGGTGTGTGTGTAACTGAACCAGAAGAAATTGTCTCCTGCTTCGCGGAATATTTCCGCGAGGTGTATTCCCCGGTCTCTTCTTGCTCGGAAGAGGATTCCCGTGCCCTGCTCAGAGATATCGCACTGCCTTCCCTGTCCGGGGAGGACAGGGTGTTGCTGGACGCCGCTCCCACCTCCGACGAAATTGCCCTCGCCATACGCTCGGTCGCTTCTGGCAAGGCTATGGGCCCGAATGGTATCCCTATCGAGCTGTACAAGCTGCGACCGGATACATTGGCGCCTCACCTCCGCGCAATGTTCCTTGCGGCCCACTCAGAGGGCTCCCTCCCGCTTGACCAGCGTCTGGCTACAATCGTTGTGATTCACAAGGAGGGGAGACCTCGAGATCGGGTTACTTCTTATCGGCCTATCTCATTACTGAATGCGGAGCCTAAAATTCTCGCTAAGGTACTCGCCAATCGGCTGGTCGGTGTGGTGGGAGATCTGGTTCATCAGGACCAGTCTGGCTTCATTCCCCATCGCAATACAGCCCTTAATCTTCGGCGTTTGCATGGGGTGCTTGCGCGTGTCCCGTTCATACGGGAACCGGCCATTCTGGCGTCCTTAGACGCCACCATGGCGTTTGATACGCTTGAGTGGCCATACATCTGGGCGATGCTTGCTAAGTTCGGGTTTGGCCCAGGATTCATCAGTTGGGTCAAATTGCTGTATGCGGGCCCATTGGCACAGGTGGTCGTGAACGGAAGAATATCGGCCCCGTTTGAGCTGGGCCGGGGCACGCGGCAGGGCTGTCCCCTGTCGCCGCTTCTTTTTGCGCTTGCCTTGGAGCCCCTGGCGGAGTGGCTGCGGTGGGAGCCTTCCATCCGTGGTCTCCGTTGGACCCCCGAGTATGAGGATCGCGTATCCCTATACGCTGATGACATCCTTCTGTACCTAGCCTCCCCGCGTAAATCACTTATGGTCCTAGTTGATGTTTTACACTCGTTTGGTCGTTACTCCGGTCTCGTCATCAATTGGGCTAAATCGTGTGTGTATGTTCTCTCTGGGGAGGCTCCTATTCTCCCGCGGGGCTGTCCGATCCAGATCGCCCCGCAGGGATTTCGGTACCTGGGTGTCTTCATCACTCTGGACCCGGAGGCCCGGTATGAACGGAATCTGCTTCCCCCCCTCCAGCGTCTGCGGGTAGATGTCGCACGATGGCGGCGCCTGCCGCTTTCGCCGCTCGGCCGGGCGGCATTGTTCAAGATGATGTCTCTGCCGCGTTTTCTGTACGCTTTGCAGAACACCATGGACTTGGTCCCGGCGCGCTATTTCCGTGAGGTGGAGAGTCTGCAGCGCCTCCTGTTCTGGGACGGGAGGCCGCGCATTGCTCTGGCTAAGCTGACGCTCCCATGGTTTGACGGGGGGATTGCCCTCCCAGATATTAAACGGTACTACTGGGCCTCCCAGCTTGCTGCCATTAACCATGGCCTCTACGGGCCCGCCTTAAACCCGGCCTTTGAAATGGACAAGATGCTCCTGCCAGGTGGCGACTACAATCGAGCGCTCTACTCTAGCGCGCCCGACGCTCGTCTGACGGGCCCCACGCGTCTCATGGTGCAAGTCTGGCACGCGGCCAATGCAGCTATGGGGTGGAAGGACCGTTTGACCCGGGCATCACCACTATACGCGTCTGAGCGGTTAGGTTCCCTGTGGACCTCTAAGGGCTTTGAGAAGTGGGACATGATAGGTATCAGTAAAGTGGGGGATCTTTGGACGAGGGGAGGATTTAAAACGTTCGATATGCTGCAGACGGAATTTCAGTTGCAGGGCAGTGAATACTTCCAGTATTTGCAGGTCCGTCATGCGCTGGGTTCCGTCTTCACGGATGTTGCCTCCATACCGGAATATTCCCCCCTGGAAGATAGAGTGCTGGATGGGCATGTCCCGGACAGCACGATCTCACTTATATATAAAAAGCTGATAAACGACCGCTCGGGCCTGTTGACTGCCCTTCGTGCGGCTTGGGTTGCTGACGGGCTGGAGTTGGACGACGAGGACTGGACCTCCGCGGTGGCCTCCCCGAAGGAGGTGGCCATACCAGCTCGCCTTCGCTTCGTCCAGCTCAAGATACTCCACCGGGTCTACATGACGGGGCCGAAGCTTCTGCGTGTGGGCTATGCCGGAGATGGGTTATGTAAGCGTGGGTGTGGTGCTTTGGGGACCTTTATGCATATTTTGTGGGAGTGCCCGGAGATAGAGGGGTTCTGGCGTGGTGTATATGAGGTGCTGTGTCTGGTTACGCATGTGACGCTGTTGCCTGAAGCGAGGAGATGCCTGTTGAATGTGTGGGAACCGACTGATTACTCAGCGCCGCAGACGTGGTGGGTGACTCTGGGATATATGGTCGTCAAGCGTGATATTGCTCAACTGTGGGGATCCCAGAGGCCCCCGACGGTCTCGGCCTGGAAAGAACACATGGACTGGTGTATGTTTCGCGAAAAAGTGGTGTATGTGGCGAGGGGTAAGCCTGGGACATGGGTGAAAGTGTGGGGCCCCTGGAACGCCTATCGCGGGGGTATCTGTGCACCACCGTTGCTGCCTGATACCTCGCCAGCCCCATCCCCCTAGCCGACTCGTTCCCCTGCTGCCGGGCATTGGGTTCCCCCAGTCTTCGCTCTGCTCTCTTCCCCCTCTCTAGACTTCTATGGATAGTTGGGATCCCCCCTCTAGGGGAGCACATGCTGCTATTTTCGATTGTGGGTTGCCTTGTGGGTGTGGTTTTCTTGTTGTTCTTAATTTAAAATGAAACCGCATAAGGGGGCCTGGATGATGTGGTTTTTCGACATTGTTATCTATTGAGAAATGATCCTCCTGTAATGCCACGTGTTCCATGTATATATGTCGTGTGTTCCTACTATTGCTAGCGGCCGGCCGGAAGGTTGTGGGCCCATACTTGTATACTTTTAAGACCTGTAATAAACGGTTTAAAAAAAAAACAAAAAAAAAACAATGGCAGCCAGGTCACAACCACGTTATGATTGATTTAAGTATTGCAAAAACAACAATTGATGGACAGAATGCAGAACAATGTCATACATTCACCCCAGTACAGAGATCTGGGCCTAAATCCATCGTTTTTTTGCTCACCATGCCATTCCAGTTTGAACCCAGCCATATGCAAATCAGTCTTGACCCTGTGCCCCATGGGAACAGTCCAGCCCGAACTGCCAAGCCAGGTCCTCCCTGGACTGGAAACAAGCATCCTAGGACCGGTTTCGGGCTTTCAGCCCTCGTCAGCCAGGATAGCTTGATTCCAGTGGCATGGAGAGCACGGGACTCACGTCTGAGCATACCCTTCCCACTCAGGGTGACAAATGCAAAAACAACAATTGATGGACAGAATGCAGAACAATGTCATACATTCACCCCAGTACAGAGATCTGAGCCTAAATCCATCGTTTTTTTGCTCACCATGCCATTCCAGTTTGAACCCAGCCATATGCAAATCAGTCTTGACCCTGTGCCCCATGGGAACAGTCCAGCCCGAACTGCCAAGCCAGGTCCTCCCTGGACTGGAAACAAGCATCCTAGGACCGGTTTCGGGCTTTCAGCCCTCGTCAGCCAGGATAGCTTGATTCCAGTGGCATGGAGAGCACGGGACTCATGTCTGAGCATACCCTTCCCACTCGGGGTGACAAATGCAAAAACAACAATTGATGGACAGAATGCAGAACAATGTCATACATTCACCCCAGTACAGAGATCTGGGCCTAAATCCATCGTTTTTTTGCTCACCATGCCATTCCAGTTTGAACCCAGCCATATGCAAATCAGTCTTGACCCTGTGCCCCATGGGAACAGTCCAGCCCGAACTGCCAAGCCAGGTCCTCCCTGGACTGGAAACAAGCATCCTAGGACCGGTTTCGGGCTTTCAGCCCTCGTCAGCCAGGATAGCTTGATTCCAGTGGCATGGAGAGCACGGGACTCACGTCTGAGCATACCCTTCCCACTCGGGGTGACAAATGCAAAAACAACAATTGATGGACAGAATGCAGAACAATGTCATACATTCACCCCAGTACAGAGATCTGGGCCTAAATCCATCGTTTTTTTGCTCACCATGCCATTCCAGTTTGAACCCAGCCATATGCAAATCAGTCTTGACCCTGTGCCCCATGGGAACAGTCCAGCCCGAACTGCCAAGCCAGGTCCTCCCTGGACTGGAAACAAGCATCCTAGGACCGGTTTCGGGCTTTCAGCCCTCGTCAGCCAGGATAGCTTGATTCCAGTGGCATGGAGAGCACGGGACTCACGTCTGAGCATACCTTTCCCACTCGGGGTGACAAATGCAAAAACAACAATTGATGGACAGAATGCAGAACAATGTCATACATTCACCCCAGTACAGAGATCTGGGCCTAAATCCATCGGTTTTTTGCTAACCATGCCATTCCAGTTTGAACCCAGCCATATGCAAATCAGTCTTGACCCTGTGCCCCATGGGAACAGTCCAGCCCGAACTGCCAAGCCAGGTCCTCCCTGGACTGGAAACAAGCATCCTAGGACCGGTTTCGGGCTTTCGGCCCTCGTCAGCCAGGATAGCTTGATTCCAGTGGCATGGAGAGCACGGGACTCACGTCTGAGCATACCCTTCCCACTCGGGGTGACAAATGCAAAAACAACAATTGATGGACAGAATGCAGAACAATGTCATACATTCACCCCAGTACAGAGATCTGGGCCTAAATCCATCGTTTTTTTGCTCACCATGCCATTCCAGTTTGAACCCAGCCATATGCAAATCAGTCTTGACCCTGTGCCCCATGGGAACAGTCCAGCCCGAACTGCCAAGCCAGGTCCTCCCTGGACTGGAAACAAGCATCCTAGGACCGGTTTCGGGCTTTCAGCCCTCGTCAGCCAGGATAGCTTGATTCCAGTGGCATGGAGAGCACGGGACTCACGTCTGAGCATACCCTTCCCACTCGGGGTGACAAAATAATGATACCTATACCGTTGTCTGTCGACTCCCCCCCCACAACCTCGCCCCACCCCCCACCCAGGCCCCCCCCCCCCCCACCCCATGTTTACCTGTGCTGGCTGCTTCGGCATCCCCCATCGTCTCCATCCCTGCCTCCTCTAGTATGGATAGTGCCCTAGGTTCCAGTGAGACTGAAAGTGCTTGGTGGTAGGGCAGTGGCAGTGCCGGTGCATACAACGGGGACTTGCCCACCTGAATGCTAAGTGTTTGCCAAACCATTGTGTTGCTTTGTATGGTGTTTATTTCTGCTGATGTCACATCCGTGCCTGTATGGGGTAGTATGGCCTTGAGAGGTATGGGATGTTCATCGCCACTTACTATCGCTATGTGCAGCGTATATTTAGGAGGGTAGTATCAATAGCAGTTCGGGCTGGACTGTTCCCATGAGGCACAGGGTCAAGACTGATTTGCATATGGCCATGTCTGAACTGGGGTGGTGTAATGGGCAAAAGAACGATGGATTTAACCCAGATCTCTTGACTGGGGGAGAATGTATGCATTGTCAGCATTCTGTCCATCATTTGTTTGTTGTAACGCTTTTCGCCCTAAGTGGGATGGGTATTCCCAGACGTGGGACCCGTGCTCACTACGCCACTGGAGTCAAGCTATCCTGGCTGATGACGGCTGACAGCCAGAAACCGGTCCTAGGATGCTTGATTCCAGTCCAGGGAAGACATGGCTTGGCAGTTCGGGCTGGACTGTTCCCATGAGGCACAGGGTCAAGACTGATTTGCATATGGCCATGTCTAAACTGGGGTGGTGTAGTGGGCAAAAGAACAATGGATTTAACCCAGATCTCTTGACTGGGGGAGAATGTATGCATTGTCAGCATTCCGTCCATCATTTGTTTGTTGTAATGATTTAAGTATTGAGCACTGCTACACTGGTATGGGTGTGCTTTCAATTTAAACATGCATACTTCCTTTTTTCTCTTTTCTCGATAATCTTCACCCATTCTCAGTCCCCGTTATCATAATTTATGTTTGATTACAAATTCGTATTAGAATCGTGTACGTTCCTCGTGACTAATACAATATAACCGCCTAAGATGAGGCGCTTTCGCTTTCTTGTGGGCATTTAAAAATGGCGGCTAGATTATGACCGCGTTATGATTGACTAAAGTGGAAGCTTTCAGATTACTCCTTGCTCATTGGTCAGTGGTATAATTGGGGGTGGAGTTCTGTATACTTAAAAGCAATGATGGACTCTGGTGTTTTTTCGAACATCATATCGAGGAAACGCGAAGTTTTTTAATCGGATTTTGGTAAGGAGATGATGACTGGGTACAGACATTTGATGGTGGACGTCTGTGGGATTTGTCTTTCGCATATTGATGTTTCGTGGGCCTTGTTTGGACCTTGTGACTGGGTTCCATATGTTGGACCATTTAAGATTGTGATTACATCATTGCCTGCTACCATTTTTCCTTTTACTCGACTGCCAATATCGAGTTGTTTTAAACCGCTGTTACATTTGATTCTAAAACGGGCTAACATGCTGTTGCGTGAACGGAGTATAACCTGAATGTTCCTTTTGCCCATTTAACAATGGTGGTTAGTTTGTGACTGCATTCTGATCGACTAAAATGATTTTTTACACCGACTTCACACCCATTGGTTGATTGTGCAATTGGGGGTGGGGTTCCGTTTATTTAAAAAGAATAGCGGACTCGGTTGACTTATTGTGGATCATACCGAGAAAAAATGGAGACTCGGAATTGGATTTGGTAATGAGATGTTGATTTATTTTAGACATCGGACGCTGCACTTACAAAATCTGTATCCCATATTGATGTTATATGTGTTTTTGCTTGGATTCTGTGTTTGGGTCACATGTGCCGAATTATCTATGACTGCCAGTATATTATTGCTTGGTATCACTTGGGGGCATATGTATCAACCTAATTTTTAATCGCAAACGCTGCGAATCGCAAAAAACAGCGTTTGCGATTAAAAATTCGCAAAATGGGATGTATGAGGCAAATCCTCAACGCAAAATTAAGGAATCGCTAATTTAGCGATTTCTTAAGTTTGCGTAAGCATTTAAGAAATCGCAAATTGCGATTTCTTAAATGAAATGTAAGACGCACCAAAGTATTGCGAATAATCCTTAAGAAATCGCAAATTACCACCAACTACAAGTTGGTGTTAATTTGCGATTTTTTAAAAAAATGCACTTTTTGGAATTTTATAAAGTGCCACGTGGCGCACATACATGCCCTTAGGGCATGTATGTGCGCCATATGACCACACATGCTAATTTCAGGGGTGCATCAGGGTGTCATCTTGACACCCTTGCACCTTTGAAATTATTCTCAAATTGCGATTAGCTAATTGCGAATCGCAATTTGAGAATTACTTCCCATTCATTCCTATGGGTCTCCTGGCCCATAGAAATGAATGGGAAGGTATTCCTTAATTGCGATTTTGCAATTTGCTAATCGCAATTAAGGAATTTTAAGAAATCGCTAAAGTTTTGCGATTTTTTAAATACATCCCGTTTTGCAATTCTCAAATAGCGATTCTTTAAAAATCGCTATTTGAGAATCGCAAATGGAGATGTTGATACATATGCCCCTTGGTTCTTTTTCTGGACTTTTAACTCCGAGTCACGTTAGTTCGTGTGGATTTTTGAGTCTGAACCGGGTCAATATGCTATTGTTTGAATGGGCCAGGATCCAAATGACGAATGTACCCCCTTAAATATAGCAAATTTTCACTGCCAATTATCATCTAATGATGAATCATTTATAATATATAAAAGTTATTTCTTCATATAATTGGGCACCTACTGAAACAGATTGATTACCCAAACTGGAACTTGATCTGCTTGATTTGTTGGAAAATGGTCCCTAAGAATGATTGATTAACCACAGACATCTTGCTCTTCCACAGGAGTAATAGGTACAAGTGTAATACACTGTGTCCTTCGAATAATTGGAGACTTTCTGAAACAGGAAACTTTTACATTAGGTATGTGATGTTTTATGTTATCTTGTGGAAATATTATGGGTATTTTAATTTCGCTGTACATTAAAGATAGCAATATGATGTCTTCCGCTGCCAGATTCCGCGTGATTCCGTCTAACTGTATATTGAGACTAATGTACTGCTGACTATACAACTACTTCTTGGGACTGGCTTATTATCATTTGGCTGTGGTCTTTTCAGTGGGAGATATGCTTGATTCAAATTGGTTTATTACAAATCTGTTTATAATACAAATGGGGGAAAATGTGATATGCATCTTTTTAAACAAGTAAATATTGTGGGAGCACTCCTAAGACTGTATATATTGAGTACAATGATAGGTGATTAGATTACATCTTTTTTTATTTATTTCCCTTCTTACTATTCCATCTTGCACCTCGTTCTGTTCCTTCCCTTTCTTTTTCCTCTTCTTTTCTGATGTCTAGGATGTCTTGGTAAAATGTTTGGTGATTGAAATTCTTTTAATCAATCTTTTGGCTTTGTTGTTGGCCTTTGTTGGCCTCTAGCTAAAGATAATGTTTTTAAATATGTGTCTATCTATGTTATTAGTCCTGTGTCTTATGATTCAAATGTAATGTATATGTGTTTGTTTTGTTATGTTGCAGCCCTGATGAAGTTCCCCTTAGGGAATGAAACGTGTTGGCTGGATCTTTGATATACGTTTAATCTTGTATTTTATAAATTTGGAATAAAGAAGACTCTTACCTATAACCATCTGATTACGTTTAATGTACTCAATAGAGACATACTCAGTCCTATGTCAAAACTATAGTGTATATTATTCCAATGCGCAGAGCCTTTTATGTATATAGGAACTACAAAACACCGGAAGTGGCAGGATCAGCAAGAGAAGATTGTAAAGTGATCCTGGCAGGAGGATCCACACCGGCGCATCCAAAGAGCGGTCAAGCACACTGTCTGCCCACCACAACCGAAGTCTGCAGGCGAGAGCGGCAGACCAGTGACAAGTGTGGCTGCACTGCCACTTACAAATCAGCGGCACCGAGCACAGCACAACGCCCTGCTCACCTGCGGGCAACAGGTCACAAAAGGCGCACCGCCACTATAAAGGAAGGCTGCATGCTCCAGCCCTACTGCTGAGACAGACTGCGCCAGGCCCAGCGAGGCGTGCCCTCAAAAGATCATGCCCCAGAGAGTGCCCCCTTTGCAAGGCCCCGAAGCAGCAAGCCGAACAGACAGCAACATCGCAAGGTACCCCTCCACACCAACAGCACAAGAGAGACTGGTGCAGAGCACGCACCACAAGTAGCTGCCTAACGCCACCACCAGAGAACAGATCACACTACCCGCTCCTACTGGTGAACAGGCACAACCACAAGCTACACCACAGGCACACCAAGTGCAAGAAGAGAGCGCCAAAGATGGAGGCGGAAAGCACAAAGTCAGAGGTGCGCAGAAGGCCGCAACAGTGAACCTGACAGCATGGGCGGGCGCCCAGGAGATAGAGACACCTCCACAAAGAAGCACAGCTGAACTCAGGTAGGAGAGCATCCACAGCTCCACCACCCCAGCTAAGCCCCGCAGTGGGCCGAAGGAAACAGAGTGTCCTCCCTCGAACTGCCTCAGGACGGAGTCGGCAGTGACCCACGACAGGCAAGAGAGGAGCTGCACACTCCATGTGGAAGGCTGCCATAGCGGCAGGCACTCCGACAACTGGCGACATGTGCCTGGACATCACATCGCCCAGCAAGCAAGGAGCACGTCACCCCAACTGACCAGTCCGGACAAGCACGCCAAAGCGAAGGCAGAAGCCGGCGCCACAACAGTGCCGCCTCGAGGTCCAAGGCCAACGCCCTCGAAGAAAGAAGAGGGTGACAGCCCTGTCACCCCAAAAACCGGATGAACACAGGTGGGCTGAATAGACCAACAAAGGGAGAAGACCGAGGACTCGCACAGCAAGCCAAAAGCACACCCTGACACGCCAGACAGCCACCAAAGCGGACCGACGTCCCTGGATACAGCTTCACGGGAGAACCGAACGTAAGCCTCAGCAAACGCAAACCGCGTCTCATCCCAACGCTTCCACAGGCGACCGTCAACCGGCATCCCTGGATAAAGCTTCACGGGAGAACCAAACATAAGCCGCAACAAGCGCAAACCGCGTCTCATCCCAACGCTTCCCCAGGTGACCGCCCATCCCAGAGTGTCGGCAGTCTATGTCAAACGGCATCCCTACTCCTGACAGCAGATGCCATGGGTGAAGATCAGCGCTGAGTGTCTTTCCTCACACCGCCTCAAGATGGAGTCTCAGCCACGGAAGTACTACTTAATAGTGTTTATTTCATGAACGTTTTTGCTATTTTATGTTAAACATACTTTTGTAGGTACAAAAATCAGACAAGCGTTCACCGTCGTGTACAAGACTCGACGCCGCCGTCCTTACGCTTAGAAATTCGTGCAAGACGAGTCTAAAAAGAAGAAAACTAAGAGTTCCCCGGCCTCAATTCAAACATGGGACTCGTCAATTTCTTTAAAAAGAAATCCATCCAGCCCTAAAGCGAACACTTTCGCCATAGTTTTGGCAAAGTTTGAAAAAGTTCCAGGCCCTCTGCCACCCAGAGTCTTGGTCCTGAGGAGAACCCCCCCCCTTTGAAGGAGAAGGGGTTCGAAACGCGTCGACCTGTTGTTTTGCGTTAACAATTACTGGTGTCAATAACACATAAAGTTCGGTGCATTCAAATTCACTAAAAAAATCTTTTCTGTAGGATGTATTGGTTTACATTTTTGGTCATGCACCTTTAGATAAATTTGTCTAAAAAATCTTACCAGTTTGTGTTCCACCTTCTGGTAATATCAAAAGAAGATAAACAAATAGGTTACCGAAGGAAAATGTGTCTGATTGTTTGTGGGTGTGTCTGAGGAGTGGTGTATGAGTGTTTGTTATTAGTCTCATGTCTGTCTCTTTGGCAGTACATTGTGGTTCAAACCTGCCATTAAAAAAGGATTTTCAGGTTTAGAAATTTTTTTTTGTTTGTTTGCAATGTTTTATTGTTCATGTATTATAAATTGTTGACGGCTTCTGATTTTTGTACCTACAAAAGTATGTTTAACATAAAATAGCAAAAAAGTTCATGAAATAAATATTATTAAGTAGTACTTCCGTGGCTGTTTGGTTTGATCTTCCACGTAGAACTGAATTGATATTTCGAAAACTTCATCAGCACTGGCATTTCCTTGTTCTCTTAGTTATTGGGCTCAGCCTTGCTGATTAGAGCCACACCCTCATTTGTTCCTAGTCAAGATGGAGTCGGCAGTGGTCCCAATCCAGGCAAGAGAGGATCCATACACTCTATGTGTCAAGCCACCACCGAAACTCAACCTCAGCAAGGCGGAGGCACATGGCTGCCAAGTCTCTCCTGACATCCAACTCGCCCAGCAAGTCACCACCACCTGTCATCCCGATTCACCACATGGCTGGTAACCGCCATCACGCCAGCGATCAGCACATGCGTCAAACACCACTCCCAGAGTATCGATGGACTAGAGTCCTACGCTGTTGTCACACCAGCCAACAAAAGGAACCAGAGGCTACCTGTGAACCTAGAATACACCTGAACCGCGGCAGCGAGCGCAAGTTTTGGCCAAGACACATCCATCCTAGATGGTTGTGCGTGCAACTAAGTAATGGCTCCTCGGTGGTCCTGCAGCTGCCTCCAGTCGGCACACAAGCGGCCCCAGCGCAGCCCTCCTGCAGTCCTGCAGCAACCCCGACAACGGGCCTCCCCAGACGGGAGAGTGAAAAGAGACTTTGCCCCACCGACAGGTCATCGGTTGCAGCCAAAAGGTTCCACAGAGACAATTGATCAGACAACGCCTCCATGAAATCTCACCTGGGACTCCATCCACGTTCATGACGCTACCCACTATAAGGAACTGTTAGAAATCACCACAGACCATCACCGACTTCAGCAAAGTGAAAGCCATGCAAGACCGCAAGACATTTCATCATCAGTGAACTGACGGCATGCAGCGGACATCTCCAAGCCGGTGGTCATGTCCTGAACCACTCAGGTTAAACTATGGGTGCCTGCCGAGATGGTCCTGCTGCAAGCAGAGTCACCAGCTCATGCCTGACGTCTTCCTGCCACCTGACACAGAAGACTGATGGACCCTGTGGCATCTAGTTAACTGTTTGTTTCTGTCCCCACAGGTTTGATTAACATTTTGTTTGTTCTTCAATAAAGTTGCGGAGGAATATAGTGTCCTGCGGGACACGTTCTAGTGTTCAACAGGAAGCTGTCCTCCCAGCCACTCCCTCGAGGGCTGGACACACTTGCACCCCCACACCCATCCATCACGGGTGTCACGAGTGACATGGCCCCGCCAATAAAAGGGCCCGGGTGCACGTGCTCATGGCCAGTTACTACACTATAGTCACCTGGTGTCCTTGTCCATCATTTGCATAATGTGGGCCTGAGGCCCGACACCACACAGTCAAGGAGCCATCATGTCATAGCGTTATTGTCAGGATTCTGGGTAATAGTGATGAATTGACAAAGCCAATAGACTCGGCACAGACAGACACCCCAGCGCTTTCTTCAAAATAAAAATAATGCACACTGCCGTATAAAACAATTACAACGAGCTTTGGCAAAGCCAATAGGTACTATCTTAGCAAGTCTGCAATGTTTTTTTTATTCATGTATCTTATGCAGTCAAATTAAAAGTCAACATATTTTTGTTTTAAAAAAGTGGTGTGTATGTTTGCAAAAGTATGTAAAAATCAATCAATAGTGAATAGAAATGAAATGAGACAGTGTTCTGCCATCCTTCAGGTGGCGCTGAAATCCACTACTTTTTAAGCGGATTTTCATATGTTATTACGAATAATGCTTTCGCTCAAAGTGCATGAGAGCTATGACTTGAATCATCGCACAGTGCTTTATGTTGTGGTGGCAGGAAGCAGAAAGCAAATGTCAATTCAACAGACCAGTGGACGATGAGGGTTTAATCATTGCCCCTACCTGTGTGTATTTATGTTTTTTTATTATACAAGAGGTTGACAAGGCAGCTAAAGTTGTCTGAAGGCAGATTTTAAAAATGATTTCTTTGTGTATTTGCGCAGGGATGAGATAAAAATTCAATATGTAATGACAAAGTGTACTTTTCAAACGTAAAATAGTCTCTCATGCATTCCAATGGAGGTGAATGGATGTACCTTAACAGCCAACAGAATGATGGAGAGAATACAATATTTCTGTGTGTTTCCTATATGCTGTGGTAGGAGAAAGCAATATACGAATGATCATTTAATAGACCAATGGACGAAGAGGGCTGACTCAAAGGCTTTCTATATATGTATGTATATATTTTTGTTTAGTAATTGTTTTAAATACTTGATGCTATCAAACACCTAAAGCTCTCTCTAGACCAGATTTAACAAGGATTGCCTTCCCTACAGACACTTGTAATGGGGCTCTAAGTAGTCAGTGGCGCTCCTCCACTAAGGCGGAGGAACTTCGCCCCATTGCTTTTAAGCAGTGACACTAAAGAACAAATAATAACTCTGAGTTATTATCATTTTATTTGTTTCTTGTTGCAGCAGCTTTGTGGGGGGGGCGTGGCAGAGCTGTTTTGCTGACAGAGCAGGAGAGGGGAGGAGTGGTTTGCACTTCCTGAAGTGCGCATGAATGTTTGGCTGGCCCTCTGGGGACACTCAAACATTCATGCGTACTTTGCATGTTCTCCATGCAGACTGCCTGCATGGAGAACATGCCCAGCCTCCCGATCTTTGGCTGAGCGCCAATCCATGGCACTCAGACCAATCACAACACTGCATTGCAGCATTGTGATTGGCTAGCAGGAGCGTGGTGCATCCTGCTTCCTGCCCTGGAAGTGGGGAAGAGGATCAAGAGGAGGCGACGGCAGCGGTAGACAGGTAAGGGTGTATTTATTTTATTTTCATTCCCTCCTCCCCCTTCCCCCGTGACCTGCCACGCACCTTCCAATACCAGCCGCCACTGAATCTAATCATAGACCCTCCCCCACTTCCTTGCCTCAGTTCTTACTTTTCTGAATATGTACCAAAGAGTCATGCCTTCAACTCGATCCATGTATCTCTATAAAACATGCACCTTGTCCACAGGAATGCAATACCATAATTTCTAATGCATCTCCAGGCCTTCAGATATTGAGGTGAACTAATGTGAAACTGCACCTTGAAATAAAGGTGCTGACGGTGGTCCAAGCTTCCGCTCAGCAAATATCGAAAATGGCATTTCATTCCAAACTTTGGCCACAAGACTTACATGCTTCTGGTGAACCCACTCCGTATATGACCAGGAAGACCCCAGGCCTTTTGCTTAGAGACTGGTTAGAAAATCGTCTATAACCAAGATCTATTGGTGGTCTTGGAAGATTTTATTAATACGCAAACAGTTCCAAATTGATAAAGAGATGATCATTCTGCTGAACAATTGCCAAATGGTCTAAGTACATCGTGACAGCCACATTTAGTAGATGTTGACGAACCTCGGTTTCTGGAACAGCTCCTGGAATAAATGCAAGCACAATACTTTCTTGAGCCTTGTGAAAGACATCAACAATCTTGGAAAGGATAAAAGGTTCCGACATTTGGATCCTTCTATTTGAAATAATCCTCAAATAGAAAGATTTACACTGTAACCCTCAGAATTATAACAGACAATTACCATTTTATAATACTATCAAGGACAAAGGCGTTTTTTAAAGAAAGTTGACTGATACCTACAGTATGTGTTAAAATCAGGGTGTCTACAAAGCGGCCATCACCAGGTCAAGATCTCAGGGAGACATTTTTGCATATGCAATTAGTCGGAGCTAGGAAAACAACCTTATTAACATGGCAGCTAGGCCTTCCAAAGATGCCAGACCTTCACTGGAACCCAAAATGCATAGATTGCCACTTACTGCCACCTCAAGGTGGCACTACAATCATAGATCAAAACTATCGTACACAGTGTTTAATATAAATCGAGGGTCGCCCTGAAGTGGTACCACCGTCTCACTCTAAACCAATGGTCGAAAGAGAGCCAATGATGGTCATAAGCCTTCTATATGCCTGGTATTTCGGAGGCCTGAGCAGACTGTGAACTGGACAGGACTTAAGTGATGAAGGACTGAGAGCTGACATTATTCAGAGCCAGTGAACTTGGCACATGCTGATGCTTCAGATGCGCCTATGTAAGGGTATTGTCGATCCTGAATGTCACCAGCGATCCCATTATTTCTGTACAAAGTAACCAAAGAACTCTCTAAACTGCTGGTAACTCTCACTAACTGGACAATGCTGTTGGGTCAGTTGGACCCATGTGCTGAGAAGGTTTTCAGTGTTGCTCCCAACCCAGTGTTATCAGTACTGTTGTGGTGCTGGGGACAAAAAAGTACTGCATGTGATAGTCATTGGTTGTGTCAGATACTGAAGGTGATTAAGGATCTCTTCTGATATGGGTATCTCTGATACAGAGTTTGGTGATTCTTCCAAAATCGTAGGACACTAGGGATCACGAGACCAAGATTCACATGAGCCCAAGAAGCCATGAAGACCTGAGAGACCTGTAAAAGAGAAATAACAGCAAGCTGACATATTGGTCCAAGCCTCTTATGTAGAACAATCTATCCAGGCGTTGTGGTCTACAGATTTCCTATGTTTCTATGCTCCTTCCAGGTTAGCAGACGTGGGTAGGTGACTATGCCTCGTGCTACCAGAGAACAGTATCTCATGTAGCAAACACCTGCTATTACCTCAGGGGCACTTTCCTTCACTTTTAGAGGATTTTACTTTTCTTAGGTGGCTGATGATAAACATGTTTCCCTGCACCTAACTACTTAGTCTTCTTCTGCCGATTAAGATACAGGGGGGCTACCTTTTGACACCCCCTTCCACATTTTTTCCCTCTCCACACTCTGGGTAGGGAGAGACTTCACATTTCACACTATATTCGGTCTTGCTGAAATGCATATGATCCCTTCTTGACCAACAGGGTGTGAAACATGTCAACCCAATTCACTTCACTGACACTTTAGACCAAACTGAATTTCCTCATTAGTGGAAAGTAGGAGTTTGGCTTCTGTTCTTACTCTATATGTTGGACCCATGAATAACAACCCTCTTTTATTGGGCACCATCGTGGTATTTTTAACTCACTGTCACACCAGGGCCACACACTTGCACTCGCCATCATGCATTTTTTACTTTAAATGATCTCCGCCAAAGAGCCATCTTGCGGGGCCCATAGGGTATTGCAGCTCCAATCCCACGAGGAGCAAAAATGCCCAATGATGCAGCATGACTCCTTCATGGGTGTGTGAGGGCAACTTTTCCAAATAAGGAAATTCCCCTCCACCTATACATCCATCCTGAGACACCTTCTCTCCCCCCCCCTTTTTTTTACTCTGCGCTTATTTGGTCGGACTCTTTTTAGGAACAGCTACCCCTCTGTGTTTCACATACTTGTTCTTGGGAGCTAGGGTACTGGACCTCTTTTTCTTCTCCTCGTCCCAACTTCTTTAGTTTGTGTTCTACACTCCTGGAGCCATTCCTTGTCTGATGCCTCATCCCTCAGCCACAATCCTCCCAATCAGATCCTCAGCTAGTTGGCCAGGCCTTCCCAGCAGGAACCCATTGCGCTGACACAAGTAAGCCCCAATATACTCCAAATTACCTCTTCCAAAATCGTAGGACACTAGGGATCACGAGACCAAGATTCACATGAGCCCAAGAAGCCATGAAGACCTGAGAGACCTGTAAAAGAGAAATAACAGCAAGCTGACATATTGGTCCAAGCCTCTTATGTAGAACAATCTATCCAGGCGTTGTGGTCTACAGATTTCCTATGTTTCTATGCTCCTTCCAGGTTAGCAGACGTGGGTAGGTGACTATGCCTCGTGCTACCAGAGAACAGTATCTCATGTAGCAAACACCTGCTATTACCTCAGGGGCACTTTCCTTCACTTTTAGAGGATTTTACTTTTCTTAGGTGGCTGATGATAAACATGTTTCCCTGCACCTAACTACTTAGTCTTCTTCTGCCGATTAAGATACAGGGGGGCTACCTTTTGACACCCCCTTCCACATTTTTTCCCTCTCCACACTCTGGGCAGGGAGAGACTTCACATTTCACACTATATTCGGTCTTGCTGAAATGCATATGATCCCTTCTTGACCAACAGGGTGTGAAACATGTCAACCCAATTCACTTCACTGACACTTTAGACCAAACTGCATTTCCTCATTAGTGGAAAGTAGGAGTTTGGCTTCTGTTCTTACTCTATATGTTGGACCCATGAATAACAACCCTCTTTTATTGGGCACCATCGTGGTATTTTTAACTCACTGTCACACCAGGGCCACACACTTGCACTCGCCATCATGCATTTTTTACTTTAAATGATCTCCGCCAAAGAGCCATCTTGCGGGGCCCATGGGGTATAGCAGCTCCAACCCCACGAGGAGCAAAAACGCCCAATGATGCAGCATGACTCCTTCATGGGTGTGTGAGGGCAACTTTTCCAAATAAGGAAATTCCCCTCCACCTATACATCCATCCTGAGACCCCTTCTCTCCCCCCTTTTTTTTTACTCTGCGCTTATTTGGTCGGACTCTTTTTAGGAACAGCTACCCCTCTGTGTTTCACATACTTGTTCTTGGGAGCTAGGGTACTGGACCTCTTTTTCTTCTCCTCGTCCCCACTTCTTTAGTTTGTGTTCTACACTCCTGGAGCCATTCCTTGTCTGATGCCTCATCCCTCAGCCACAATCCTCCCAATCAGATCCTCAGCTAGTTGGCCAGGCCTTCCCAGCAGGAACCCATTGCACTGACACAAGTAAGCCCCAATATACTCCAAATTACCTCTCATCCTCTTCCTCATCTCCAATATCTTACTCTTTTAGGAGATGGCCCACCCCCTTAGACCAGCAACAAACTTCAAAACATTGGACCCTTGTGCCTAGAAAACATCCTGTTTTTGTTTGTGCCCACCCTCAGAAAAGCACCCCTAGACTCTGGTTGGTGTGGAGCCGCTTCACGCATGAAGTTATTGAATGTTTCTCTTTCTTGAAATCTACGGCACGAGTTTTAGTCCTTCCTTGGGATCTTCTAAGAGTTTTCTTAGCCCTACTGGTCATTTCCTTTGGTCGCTTGAAAGTGGTCAGAGTGAGATTGTGGTCCCTCAAGATTTTCTTTTAGTGGCTATTGCCACACAAGGGAGATGGGGGAGTGTCATACCTCCCTATTTGCATGTTAAAGGGTCACATGAAGTTGTATCTGGACATGGGTTTACTCCTTAAGGTCCACTCTTCCTTCCACTGGGACAAAGAGCTACTCGTACAATCTTTTATTGGCACCCATCCTCAGATGAGGACGCATGGTTGCATTCATTGGATCTGATGAGGGCTCTGTAGATTTGCTTTCAACGGTCCACTGATAATCAGCAGAATGATAGCCTTTTAGTTTCAGGGTGCTCAAGAGGGGTTGCAAATTCTCCTTGGCTACTCTGGGTTGACGGATGAGGTCAGCGATTTTCCTGGGGTACGTTCAGAATGATTTGTCCCTCACTGGTCACATTTAGGTTTACTCTGTGAGAGAAATGGTTGTGTCCTGGCTAGAATTTGACATGGCTTCTATTTCGGGTATTTTGCAGCAGAGCTGTCACCATGGCTACACAATTCACCTTTGACTCCCAAGACAGGCTTGATGTGCTGAAGAGACTGAAGTGGTTTTGGGTACTAGCCCCCTGTCTTGGTGTACCTTTTCCGCAATAGTGGTGCAATAATGGGTTTGGTGTTGCATTACTCCAACCTTCTGGTGTTTTTTCTCAGGTCTGGGAAGTGCAACACAGCCACGCCGCATTGGTATAACTTCAATGAGTAAGGAATGAGAATAGGAGTAAATGGCGGAATACTTACCAGTAATCATCATTACTCAAATTCTCATTTTTTTATCCTTGCTCCTATGTTACGGGGCCAGATTTATGCATGAGAAAGCTAGGTGGCTGCATAGGCCACATAAGTACGGAGGGGTGCCCAGGGTTGTAGACAAAAAAGATTATTTCAGACACAAGCCGTGAGATAGAACTACATTTGTTTCTCTTTCACCTCCGTTTGGGCTGCGACCACCACATCTGCACATCCATTAAACTCCACCTCCCTTTGGGCTGCGACCACCACATCTTCCCATCCATTAAACTCCACCTACCTTTGGGCTGCGACCACCACATCTTCCCATCCATTAAACTCCACCTCCCTTTGGGCTGCGACCACCACATCTTCCCATTCATTAAACTCCACCTCCCTTTGGGCTGCGACCACCACATTTTCCCATTCATTAAACTCCACCTCCCTTTGGGCTGCGACCACCACATCTTCCCATCCATTAAACTCTAGTAGTCAGGCTGCCAAGATGGGGGCATTAGAAATATGTTGGCAAGGCTAATAAGGTGATTGCATTTGTAATTCTGTTTCTGAGTAGTTTACGTGTGGACACTGTTTGGGAAGGGAATTCTGAGGCAGCAGCAGAACCCAGTCTTATGCTAATGTTTGTGTTATTTTGTTCATGTTTTAATACTTGTACTCTAGAAATGCCAATAGAAAAATAAAGTTATAAGTCCCAGAATCCAAATGTATAGATTAACAGGATGATCTAGACAGGTCACATGTAACATTGAACAAAAATCAGTTTTGGATATATCACATTGTGGTATTATTGGTCCTGTATATCTACCATTTAAAGGATTAACTATAATCAAATGTGCAAGAGAAGTACAAAAAAATGAACAGACCAGAACAGGCCAGAATCAACTTCTCAAACCTGCCATATGTTAAGATTAACCTGTCTGTTGTCTGTCTGTGTCTGCCTGAATGAAGCTTTCTGCTTGCATCCAAACTGGACTCTGACAATTCCACCAGTACCACAATAACACTTTCTTAAATGCTGTAACTCTTGTTCCATTGCATCACCCATCACTGCATGTCCAATATCGGGCCTGGCAGAGCCTGCTATAACAGTGCTATGTCCTTCAAGCTATAGCTTAAGATCAATTATATAATGGCTGGCACACCTCGGTGCTACATCATCAGGACATTTTGCACAATGCACTCTAGCGTCTATATTTGCTGGTCATAATAGTTTTAAAATGATCAAAATTGCTGCTCTACCCTCTGGGTTGGGGCATAGCCCAGTGTTTTTACAACATTTGACTGACTATGACCATTCTCTGTATTGATTTTCCCCAAGTGTGCATTGCCTGGACTGTATTAGGTCAGCCTCTGACCACAAGAAGTTTGCGACCGGTTTTCGTTTAGCACTGTTTGCAGATCTGTCATTCCTCAACAGGCCTGCATTCTGCATATTTTCACATTGGTTTATAATTAGGGTTTTATGGTATTTATGTTTTTTGACATTTCCGTCTCTGTATTTATCCATATTTATTTTTTGCTAATTTTATCTGTATTTATCCATATTTATTTTGGTTTTGTGAAAAAATGAAGTTGAAATTAATATATTTCCACATTTTTTTTACCTATAAGTATGCCGTCATGCTTGAATGCCTACCAAGTTTCAGTGCTGTGAACACCCACTGAAGTTAATTCAATGCACTTATATGAAAACATGCAAATTTCAGTATCACCCATGTGTATACCTACTGCTGTTAAATCCTCTTTACTAAAATCCCTTTCTTTTTTAACACCCTTTCCTATCATCCCACACAGCTATTGACTTGGCAGGCATCAGAAGACAGAATGTAGAATTACTCAAGAAACAACCCAATTTCTGTTTTTACCCACATTTAAAAATAATTACAGACATGAAAATAAATGTTTTCTGTTTGTATTTATCTGTAAAATCAGTAAAAATGGAAACAGGGAGCCCTAATTATAATCTAGGTGTAAAAAGTTGATCCATTACTTGCACTACCCTTAAACATATGGTTCAGCTGAATGTTCCTTGCCTGTACTCTGTAGATTTATTGTTTCACAACAGGTCTGTGTGCCGAGTATTTTGCACACTGTTTTAATTCCATGAGCAAAGGTCAGTTTCGTTATGTGCTCCAACTGCTTTCTTACCTACTTTAAAAAAAAACGGTTCAGCTGGATCCTCTCTGCTTGTATTCAGTGATGCTTGTTTTCATCATATAGTTTTATCATTGTATATTGTATACTTTTATCTCTTTTTAGAAGTTTGTAAAGGTTTTAACCCCTTCAGCGCTGCGCGGATTCCCCCGCGGTGCTGAAGGGTTCGAGCGCGGGCGGGGCCATGACGGAACGGTTCCGTCATGAGCACAGCTCAACCGATGCTCATGACGGAACCGTTCCGTCATGAGCATGGAAGGGGTTAAATAACCATATAATACAATTGACTATCACTATGATGAATCATTTCTTCTTCCTGGACTGTAGGTGTCTGCTGAAAAGTGACCCTTTTGACATGGGTAGTCATCACTTTTTGCCAAATGCATGATGTGATTTTGAATTAAAGTGCACTGGGTCCCTGCTAACCAGGTTCCCAGAGCTAGATCTCTTTCCTAAAACCTTACCACGATTGGTACAACTTGTGAATCCCCTGTAAGTCCCTGGTACCTATGGCATGGGTACTGAAGAGGGTCCTCTAGGGCTGCAGCACAGATTGTGCCACCCTAGGGACCACTAACCAAGACCATGCAAATTGCCATTGCAGGCCGCATGTCTTGGTGCAGAAAAACCAAAGAGTCGACCTGGCACACAACCCTCTGTGCCATGCCCACATACACTGCATGCGGTATAGGTAAGTCACCCCTACTGCAGGCCTTACAGCCCTAAGGCAGGGAGCACAATATCACGTGTGGACATATCTGTATGAACAGATATGACCTTGCAATATCCAAGCCATTCCTGGATATTGTAAGCGCAAAGGGAAGCCATAGAGAGTACATGGGCTGGATACTTGTCATTATGAGTTTCCTAGCTCCATGATGGCTTCACTGTACCCTAAGATGTTTGCTACCAAACATCTCATCTTAATAAATCCTCACAGCTGTCAGTGTTGTATTTATTAATAAATGCACAGAGGAGACCCATTAAGAGGGTTCTCTGAAATCCTATCAAGCACTGGTGTGGTCTCTGACTAGTGTTAGCCAGCCAGCCACCACCAGATTCTGACCTCATGGGTTGAAAGCCAACACTCTCAGGAGCATGGAACAAAGCCTGCTTTGTGCAGAGGTGCTTCACACCTCCTCCAGGCTGGAATGGTCTGCCAGGGCAGGACACTTCAAAGGCGATGCCACCTTTGAAATGCAACCCAGGCATCTCCAGATAGTGGGGGATGCCAACCCCCTTTCCTACTCCCCTTTTGGTAGAAGAACAGGTGGGAAAATTAGTTAGAGTAGGAGGTGTGCCCACATTCAGCCAGCACCCCCCCTAAGGTGGTGAAGGCGATGTGGACACCACATTTCCAATTCCCCCATCTTGAAATATTAGGAAATTAACCTATCAGGGCTAAGGTAGTGTCTCTTCCCGAAGGAAGTGGTCACTTAGAGGGTGTAGACACCCTAAAGGTAGGTAGCCTATTGGCTACTACCTGTCACCCCCTTTCATGCCCCTAAATTTGAATTTAGGTGGCATTCCTGGACTGTGAACTTAGATCTGACAGTGCTAAGAAGAGCAATGGACAAAGAAGTGCTGCTGTTCCAAGAACCAAAGACCTGCTGCAGAACATTGGTACCAAACCCTCCCAGCTGCTTCCAGGACTCAACAATCATGCTCTGCTGTCTCGTCCTGCAACTGTGAGGCCTCCAAGAACCCTGGAGCACCTCTAGCCTTCAACCAATTGGCAAGAACCTCCCTTGGAGTAGAGCTACCTGCATTCACCAAACCGCGAAGTTCGGTTTATCGACTTGCTGCTCCCTGGCAACTCCAACGCAGCACCGTTGCCAGAAAAGGTACATCAGTTCCAGAGGGTCAGTTATGGCCCCCCCATGAAGTGAGAGGACATCAGGACCTACGGGAGCCATATCTTGCCAATTCCCAGGGTACCGGACCCACTACACCAAAGAACAAGAAGAGAAATCCAATTCAGAATGCAACTACTCAGGATGCAGACACCCATCAAGGGACTTCGATAACCCTGGGACCTGCTCCACGAGTGGCCCAGCTTTCGGGCACCGTCCCTGCAACCTGCCTGCCTCTGACAGCGAGGACCATCATCTCAACTCACAATGCTTGGCTGCCCTATCTGCTCTGTACCCAGCCCGTCCAGCCTGGGTAACAACAAACCAGCTGTGCCCCATGGTACTGAGGCCCTTTCAACATGCTGCCTCGAGTAGAATCCACAGACTTGCCTTTAAGTCCCTCTGTGCAGAATGTTTTCAAGTGGCTCCCTTCTTTGTAGCACGCCTGCTATCAATGACCGCAGCACCCTTTTCCTGGTCGAATCCGGGTTGCCCGCTATCTTCAGCTGCTGGAACATTGGACCTGGCCTTGCTGCTTACCAAATTTCAGATGAACTTTGAAATCCCACTTTGCTATTTTATATCCTTTTTCCTATTTTCTCTCATTGACTTCTATTGTGGGTAATTGCGCCTAACAGTGATTTATTTTGGGAACTTTGAACAATCGTATCTTAAAAAGTACTTACCTTAGAATGAAGTTCTTAGTCTGAAAAATCATGTTAAATTGCTGTTATTTTTACAAATTGGTGTCAGATTTATTCTTGAGTGTGTGTCTCATTTATTACCTCTGTGAGCACAACAAATGATTAGCACTACCCTCTGATAAGCCTAACTGCTCACCCACACTCCCGCAAAAAGAGCATTGGCATTATCTACTTGTGTCTCTGTACACCAGTAAGGGATCCACTGGACTCTCTCCACACTGTACTTCATTTTAGTACTCTATATACAAATCCAGCTTCCTAGATACAGTGCCAATTAATTGTGTATCCACTGCTAATGTCTTGTTTGTGAGAAATGCTTGCATGGCTGCACTCTGTACTGTAACTGTTCGATGTTGGCAAAAGTGTGCAACATATTGAAGCTTTCACCAAATATCTAATTCCACTGAATTAAAAGAATGGAAGTATTGTTAAGAAGTCCTGGTATTTACCATTAATAATAAATCATCTCTGCTGAGAGGTACTGACACTGACATTATAAAAATATAGCAGTCAGATTGAGAGGTTCTGATACTGTCCACTTTAAAGTATTTCCCCTGAAAAGCCAAAGTACTGCCCCATTCAGCTTAAGGCAGTGCTGTTTTGGGATAATTGTATTACCTCACTAGTTGTTTAGCAGTCTCAATACGGCATTTAAAACAATCACCTTAAAATGTGGGATTCCATCTTGGAACAGCTGCAAATCTCCCACTGAAAGCACAGTAGCACCATTATAAAGTTCATGTACTACCCAATTTAATTCACAGGAGCCCCACTGAGATGTTTCCACACTGTCCCAATAAAAGTACAACAGCCCACCTAAAAAGTGCAATGAGTGCCCTATGAAAGCTCTAGCAACTCTGCTAAAAGTGCAGGTCTGTCAGATTTCGAGAAGGACAGTCCAGCAGGACACTGTCTATATGTTATAAAATAGGTTTAATCAGGGTTAACCCCTTAAAACACATAAACACTGTCTATACTGTTTAATTGCATGAACCATAGCCCTGCAAAGAAATGTTGATACCATCCAATCTAAGGTATCATAGCTATGGTAAGAATGTGTGATTCTGTCCCATTTAAGGTATCGGGGCTTTGCTGAGAAGTGTAGAACCAGTCCAGTTAAATGTATAACAGTCCCAATGAAAAGGGAAGCTTGTTTCTCACACTTTGTACTATGTGCTCTATATCTGCTTAGGAAGATAAAATCGAGTTCAGACCTTGGAATTCTTTTCTCTGTCTTTGCCGCTAAGACTACCAA
The DNA here is from genome assembly GCF_964204655.1 of Triturus cristatus. NCBI lineage: Eukaryota > Metazoa > Chordata > Amphibia > Caudata > Salamandridae > Triturus > Triturus cristatus. Next base: position 501,025,264 of record NC_140592.1, on the reverse strand, counting down.
CAAATTAATGTATCTTCAGATACAAAATCTTAAAATATTTTTTGATGCACAACAAACTTTGAAACTCATTTCATCAGCACATTTCATTGAAAAAATCTGTTCAACGGGTTTTGTCACTGTTTGTTAAGGAGCGGTCCTGGAATTTAATCCATATATTGGATGGTATTAACAAGGCTATGAGCCGGAATTTGTGGAAACCTTCAGATACCTTGGCGTCTTATTCAATGATACAGGCTCCTTTCATTAACATAGGCAGGAGCTACAACGGAAAGGTAGTCCTCTAACCCTGCCATATCGAACATTACAGAGATCCTTGGATGGCCCAAACTTTATACCTCTTTTAAAGATAATAGCAGCAAAATTAAACCCTAAGCCTGTCTTATGGAAGCGAGGCTCTACGAGGCAGCGATGCAATGACCCTAAGTTCAATCACCATAAAAACTTACAGACTCCTCTTTTATCTTCCTCCCAACAGCCCTCCAGCTCAGATTAGGCTCGAGTTTGGTCTGGTAAATCATCGAATTGCTAGAAAGGTGGCATACATCAAAACATGGAAGAGAATACAATCCTCGGTAGGCAACCCATTTACCAAAGCCTTCTGGGACAAAATTCAAAAATGCAAAAATGCTCCTGCTCGTCTGTACCTAGAGCCTGGCACTGATGACTTGCGAGTGCAGGCATTGTAGGACAAAAACACTCCCCCATGGGTCTTTAAAAAAAATGAATAAATGCCATAATTAAGAAAATCTCAGATGTCAGTGATAAATAGACACTATCAGCCAGAACATATGCCTGGACTGTCCTAAATGATTACAAAGCCCTTAAATCCCAGCCTTATCTGGAGGCCGGATGGTCCAAGAAGTTAGAGGAGACCTTTATCAAGTACCACTTTGGTCTCCTCCCCGGGCTCGCCCACACCGTGCCTTGGCTCCGGAAAACAGAACCACTTCTGTGCAGACTGTGTCTCACGGCAGAGTAGAACATAGTCCATCTAGTGTGTATCTGCCCTGACCTCCTGAAGGAAAGGAGGGCATCTTTGAGAGCACTTTTTAACCAACAAGACATCCAATCCTGTAGATGGGCCGCTATCACTTGTTTTAAATCAACAGATACCATTTTGAACTGTTGTGGAAGCTAAATAAAATAGTCACAGACACGAAGGCAGCTTTCTACATATATACGGGAACAGATGGCCTGGAAAAACCAAATGTCCGAATTGCAGAAGTTCAATACATTCTCTTATGCCCCCAAACCACGAAAGGCATTTCAATATATGTCACAAGAATAAGAGAGTTCTCTGCAGCGTTTCATTATATGCCACAAGAATAAGGGACATATACGCTTTGCCTCTTTTCTAAATATGGTGTGGCCAGATGCCTGTTGCCAAGCTAGCATCATGTGCTGTGTGAATGATGTCCTTGAGCAAGACTTGCATTGCTATGCCACCTTACTTACAGTAGAGTGCATCAGATCACAAAAATTCAAAATTTAAGCTGTGCACATTATACAGGCCTTATCATCACTGAATATCCCAAAATTCAGCAATACAAAATGGATTCCTATGCAAGACAGAAAAACATGACTCCACATTATTCCCTCAGATAATCAATGATGCATCTCATACATGTTCCCCCATTGACAATTTGCCTCCCTCCTCTCCTGTCTCCTCTTTCATATCTTTTGTCAGGGGAGTGGCATTGTAGGGTGTCCTGAGCAATGCTATTCTATATCACTACAGCCCCACTGCAGTAAGCTTCTCCCTTATGTTCCCTAGGGCTGACACTGTGGATCCTGTCAGATCTATGATCAGCCTAACCAGCTTACATATATAGGTGGAATAGGCCATCCCTGCTGGGGGCAATAGAACTCCCATTCCTGTCATCATTTTATCCACCCAGAAGGCTGTTCTTGTGTGTCTGGCTTTTAAGCGGGCCTGGGATCCTATCTGTGACAGGGTGGTAACGTGTGTCATCTGTGGCAATACAAATGAGAGGCAGCAGCTGCCATACCATCCGGTTAGCAGGCAAAAGTATGATGACACTACTTGTATCCCACTAACTCTGGTGACAGTTGTAGGGACCAATTTTCATCCTTCCGAAATCGGCATAATGTGCGCTGTTGCTATTACCTACAGAAATATTCGACTTTGGCATCCTGGAAATTCGACCTTCCACACTGGTCCCACTTGTCCGTCAGGATGCCACAACACTGTTTATATGGGTGTTCCCTACATTCTTACCAACCTTGCTTGCCTCAGATTGGTTCCTGAAGTGTACAGGGTAATGGGGCTCCTTAACAATCAGGGTGTTGTATCTAGTTATAGTCTCCTTATGCACCAATGTGCTGTCATGGTGCCCTCTACTCTCAGACTTGGTAACCTTAGGTACTTTGCCCCCTTCTCCCTAGAGAAGTGCCAAGCCGCGTAGTCTGTTCCCCTGCCCAACCTTACCTTTGGATTCTTTCAAAACCCACTAACAGCAACTCATCCCCCTTAGTGGGCTGCAAGCGAACACTTGGAGTGGCTATAGTGCAGTGTGCCTAGGTCCTTTATAGTTCTATTGTTCTCAAGCGAGGGATATGTTCCTGACCATAGTGCAATCTACATTGTTCAACATTGGTAACAGGTATCATCATTTATTCGTTATGAATGTAATGTCTGGCAAATGTGACTGTTCTACCATAGTGAACTATTAACCATCGCTGTGTAGCAGTATCTATGGTGCCCTTTGGTTAGTATTTGCTGTATAGCCGACATATTGCTATCAATTACATTTTGGGAATTAGGTGTCTTATGAAACCTAGTCATTCATTAGTTACCTGCTAACCTTTCCTAATGCCATTCCTATAATGTGGAAGTCTGTAACACTCTCTTCTTGACATCCATTCTTATCAGATAGGAAATGGAACTTCCATGCAGGTGTATTTACTCTATAGTTGTAGATGGTAGAATGTGATGTACCCGATTACTCTGCAAATTATTATCTACTAAGCACTATTGGAACAGGTGTGCACAAATACTGGATGACATAATACATGTAACTGTGCATTATGTTTTTTTAAAACTGTATTTTCCCCTCAAAGCATATTGTACTTTTTATTCTTGTTCGTATTCTCAAATCATTGGTAAAAGTTCTTAATCTCAGTGTCATTCAATGTTCCTAGTAGAAGGTCTTTAGATAAAATCCGCAGGCACCATGAGCATTACATAACAACACAGAAATGAGGGTAGAGGCTGTTAGAATCCGCACCCAGCAGATGAACAGTGTCTGGAGTTACAGAATAGCGCAAAGAACCAAGGAGTACACCCCTCTATACTCCTTATTTAGGAACAAGTCCTACAATAACATTTAATGCACAAAGGTTCAGCACTATATAGCATATATGTATCATATCAAATTTCACAACAATTAGCACACAAATAAATCATCCAAAGTGTATAATTCTTGAAGTAGTTCTTCTTTATTTTTCTTTAAAACGTTTTCTTTATTTTCCAGAAATCAAGGGATCATAGCCATAGCCAACGCGTTTCGTCTCATAACGAGACTTCTTCAGGGCTTCACAGTAAGACAGAACGTAATTTCATATGCTGTTTTTACAATTCTGTTTTTGAGAATTCCAACGTTCCAAAACTTCTATGCAGTATACAGTTTCCGCAGTGGCATGGTAACCCGTAGCATGTGAGCTCCTTATGTTTCATATTGTTCAATCTGAAACTGCATAGAAGTTTTGGAACATTGGAATTCTCAAAACCAGAGCAGCTATTGCGGCAGCGGCGGTCCCTAACCAGAACGTGCCCCCCTTTGATTTAGCTGCTGACAGTGGATCTAATTTACGAATTCAATCTCATGCATCTACTGATCCTAGTCCGCCTATTGATTCCAGGGATTCCGCTCTAACGCAGGTGGCCCAGGTGGATTCTGGGACTTGTAGGACTGGCGCTATCCCAAAAATACCGGGTATGTTTAAAAAGAAAAATATTCAAAATAGCGACAGGTCCACAGCTAAGCCAGCCAACGGGACAGCTGGGAATGATCATATAGTTAAAGACATCACCATTGCCAATGAGAACGAGAATGCAAGCTCGCTCCAGACAGTTGCTTCTGCCTCTTCATGTATCAAAGGGGCCGTGAATGAGGGGAGCGGGGGTATTGGAGTCATTACACAGGAGTTCCCAGTATTGGCGGGGGATGCTGACTCAGATACACTTGATTCCGCAGGGAACTTCTACTCCATGTCAGACTTATCCATTGCCCTGGAATCTGAGAGTCTTGAAGGGGATATAAGAGACGCTCTAAGTGCTAACAGTTTGAGTAGTTCAATACAGGATTTCAGGAGCTCTCCAGACGACTACGACCAGGAAGTTGAGGACCCACCGATCAGCCCAGAGTCGGAGACAGAGGAAAATACCGTATTGTCGATACAAAGAACCAGTGTTGGCTCTTCTATTATTACATCTTCAAGCAATCCAGCTGACTCCCAGGCCCCTGTGATCACGTTGGGTACATTATATCAGGTTATGCTTCAACACCGAGAAGAAACAAGAATTGAGAATTTACGAACACAAGGGGCAGTACGTAAGTTGCAAAACAACCTAAGGCGTGTGGCTAGATCATGTAATAAAATGACTGCCAGGGTGGTTGAAGCTGAAGGTAGGATCTCTGAAATTGAAGACATGATGAACACCCAAAAAGCACAACTATCTTCCTTGGTAGGTTTAAAGGAAGAGATTAACTGGAAGCTTGTTGGCTTAGAAAATAGATCACGCCGTATTTTGGGTATTCCTGAGGGGAGTGAGGGGGAAAATTCTAGGCAATTTGTTAGTGAGCTCTTTGTGGAAGCTTTTCCAGAATTATTGCATTGGAAGTGGGACGTGGAACTCCAAAGGGTCCATAGATTTCCATTTCAAAAGAATACTAGATCTGGCAGTAATGTGAAACCAAGAGCTATACTGATATGTTTGAATAATTTTTTGGCCAGAGAGGCTTTGTACGATCTGGCTAGACCGGATCGTAAGCGTAGGGGGAAGGGCTTGGAATTTTTTGTTCGGCCTGATTACTGTCATGCTACTGTACAACAACGCTGGCAGTTTCGCCAACCAATGCCATCTTTTCAGGCTAAGGGTGCCCAAGCCTTCCTCCTTAACCCCTCTAAATTGAAGGTAATCTATAAAGAGAGAACGCATTTTTTAACATCTGAGGGAGCCGCTAAGGAACTACTTGCTGTATTATGAATATTTCCGTTGTATTTTGATTGTGGGTTGTCAGCTTGGATTTTTTTTTTAATCTATGTGCTCTCCTTCTTTTCTTCTTAGCCAATTGGTATTTACATATTCGCATTTCCTTTTACTATGTATGGCATGGTATTGCATAAGGTGGAGTGTGAGACACGAGGCACAGGTTGCTTCTCACTACATCACATGTCAGGGACTGATCAGTCCCTTGGCCCTTTTTGGGTAGGGGTAAGGGTAGGGAGGGGGGATTAGAGTGGGGTGGTGGGTGAGGGGTGAGGAGGTGGCAAGCACAGGTAGGAAAATTGGCTCGGAGAATGATTTATGTTACAAGATGATTATGAATCTGAATAGAAAGAAAAACATTTTTTTTGAGATATACATCAAGTTTAATGTTAATACTAAATGGAGTTCAAGACAAAAAAAAAAAAGAAAAAAGAGAGAGTATCTTTTTTTGTTCTTTTTTTAAGGGGGAGGTATGTGTTAAATTGGCGTCATATAGGGGCTGGATGCTGTTCAGCTTAATAGTAATAAGATGGGTAAATTGAGGATTTGTTCCTGGAATATTTGTGGTCTCTACAATAGGGAAGAAAGGGGGATTTGCGCCCAACTAATACAGAATATGAGGCTGGATTTATTGTGTCTTCAGGAAATGCACTTGATTTGGAAGGACTGACATTTATTTAATGATTTAGGCATGCAGCTATTGCAATGCACTTGTCAAGGAACTACCACTAAAGGTGTGGCTATCCTTATGAGGAATGGTTTGGGTATTTTGAAACGTTCTAAAGTAGATCAGTATGGTAGATGGTTGATCATTGATAGTGAAGTATGGACTATATGTTCAATATACGCCCCAAATACTGACGATCCTGATATACTGAACTTCATAAGTTTAGAGTTAGTTGATTGGCTGTCTCCTCTAATTATTTGCGGAGATTTAAATATTCATTTGGAAGGGGGCCTGGATATACGGGGCACCTCAACATACCTAGGCTTAAAAAAAGATATTTAAGGCATTAAGAGCATTAATTTTGGATTTTGGCCTGTGTGACGTGGGGTTTGATAAAAATCCATTATCACCGGGGTACACTTTTTTCTCCGCCCCTCATCAGAAGCTCCGCCGTTTGGACTATTTTTTTGTTACGTTAGGACTTAATATCAATACCGGGTTTCAAATTTTCCCTCGTATTATTTCCGACCATAACCCGGTGTTGATAGAGGTTAAAACAGCCGTACCAGGTATACCTTCGGCGAGAACTTGGTCTTTCGAGCGGAAGCTACTTGCGGATTCATCATACATAGAACATATGGGAAAGTGGATCAGGGATTTCTTTGAGTTTAATAGAGGGAGTGCTTCGCGCCAAATAGTCTGGGACGCTTTTAAAGCAGGAGTACGTGGGGAGACATTGTCCTATTCGTTTAGGAAGCAAAAAAATATTCGGAATAAGTTGGATATATATTATAAAGCAATACAGGAATGGGAGGAAAAATTAACTATCACTATCAGTTTATCACAAGACTCCGAACACATTAAAACCATCTTAGATATACACAAAGCTAGACTTTCTGAGGTATTAGCAACTAAAGTGGCAGAGCAGGCGGCAATATTTAGATCACAGATTTATGAGATGGGGGAAAATTCGGGTAGGATCTTGGCGAAAACGATAAGACAAAAAGCGGCTATTAATGCTGTTACTGCCATAGAGGATGACATTGGTCAGATTTATAATAATCCTGAAGAAATTCTTGAGGTATTTCTGCAGTTTTATTTACACCTCTATGAGCAAGATGCTTTACCGTACTCTAATGAACGATTTTTGAATTTCTCCTCTCTGGACAATGTGGCAAAACTAACCACCGTCCAAAGCCAGGCATTGGATACTGATATTACTTGGGATGAAATTGAGCTGGCCCTACTTTCTCTCGTTGCTGGTAATGCGAGGGACCTGATGGTATTCCTCTGGAGTTCTTTAGGCTCTTCAGGCATTTACTGAAACAAGATATGTTGGCCACTTTTTTAGAAGCACAGAAAGGGATAGCTCCACCCTCCTGGAGGCAAACGACAATAATGGCTTTTTTGAAAAAAGATAAACCTGCAACTAATCCGGCCTCCTATAGGCCAATATCGTTAATTAATGCAGATAGTAAAGTTTTTTCAAACATTTTAGCTTCAAGAATATCAGGGGTAATTTCTACCATAGTCTCTAGGTGGCAACATGGGTTTATACCTGAGCGGGATACCACGGATCATGTTCGCAGGGTTATTGCTTTAATGGACTGGGCTCAAGGCACTAATACATCTATAGCAATTACCCTGTTGGATGCTGAAAAAGCATTTGACAGGGTGGCCTGGCCCTATCTTTGGGATATGCTTTTTTTGAAGGGGTTCGGATCTAGGATGATCATGGCTTTGAAAGCCCTGTACGAATCCCCCATGTCCTGTGTTAAAATTGGGACAAACTCATCTGCCTTGTTTTCTATCTAACGGGGAACTAGACAGGGTTGTCCAGCTTCTCCGTTACTTTTTGCCATTTATATTGATCTTTTTCTTAAAGAGCTGAATCAAACTGAGGATATATCCCCTGTTCTGGTCGCGGGAGTTAACTATAGAGCTCTCGCCTATGCTGATGATGTGGTTGTGATTACTACAGATATTGAAAGGGCTATTCCTAAGGTGGAAGAGCTGGCAACCAATTTCGGTGCTTTTTCCGGGTATAAACTTAATATGTCCAAAACTCAAATTCTTTTGGTGGGCCAGAATCCTCCGGCTCATCTTAATATAGTTCCTGTGGCGACATATTTGGGCATTAAGATTACTACTCCAATCTCTGCTATACCGGAACTCAATTATAAATCTGTGCCTAAAAAGGCTAACTCCATGTTGGAACGTATTAACCATTTACATTTGTCTCTATATGGGAGGAATAACGTGTTGAAACTGTTAATTCTCCCTAAAGTTTTATACTTATTTCAATCTGTGCCTTTAGAATTTCCTCCCACTTCCTTTAAACAACTTGAGAGAACGGCGACTAGATTCCTGTGGGGCTACAAACGTCAACGTAGAGCATACAAAAAGATGATTCTCCCTAAGGATAGGGGCGGGTGGAGCACACCACAGTTTTTTGTTTTACTATTTGGCGTCTGTATTACAGTTTATTTCTCCTTTGATAATTGGTGCTAAGTTTCAGACATCAGAATCCCATACCCCTTCTATTTACGAGTTTGCCTTGGGAGTTGAGGCACGCGGACACTTGTTAAAAAACATAGAACCTAGTTATTATAAAAAAACAAAATTTAAGATCTTGAAAGCGGCGTTTTTTGCCTGGAATTTAATCAGGCGTCATGTAGGGATTCCTAAAATTGTGAGATATACTCCCTTGACGTCTCCACATATTTTTCCTCCTATTTTTAGAGACCATACAATGTTGAGATGGTGGAACAAGGGTATTCACTTTTTAGGTGACTTATGGCACAATAATCACATCATAACATTTTCAGAACTTCAATGTCAATTTAATCCTACAAACGTTGATTATGTTAAGTACCTCCAGTTGCATAGTTTTCTAAACAATTTGACCTCTTTGGTTTGTTCTGGACTTGTGGAGATTCCTCTTATTGACTCCTTATATACTAAAAAAAGGATTGGCATTTATTAGAATTTACTATTATCATACTGTCCAGATGATATGCTAGATGTTCAACAGAGATGGGCACAGAAGTTGGACTGCAATGATAATATGATTAAGAGTTCTATTTTGCTTGCTAACTCTGTTTTGTTAACAGGTAGAATGCGTTCACAGCATCATATGGCTATTTTTGATCTATATTATACCCCTGCAAAAATCTCGAAATGGGGGTCAACAGCCGGATCCGCAAGTAGTAGATGCGGGCTGTTTTCGGCAGACGCAGTTCAAATGTTTTGTTGTTGTCCACATTTAACATCTCTGTTACAGGAAATTCAACCTTTTGTCACTGTAGTACTCAGAGCTCCAATCATAATAACTGCAGATTTAATATTGACTGGAGTGTCTTCTGAGGTATTGAATGAGTATAATAGAATGTTGGTCTTCATCTGCATGGCAATTTATTGTGGCTGTATTACTCAAGAATGGATTAGCCCAGAACCACCATCTTTTCGCACTTGGAGGGCACGTTTACTAGCAATGTATAATCTGGAGAATTCTATATATAGAACAAAGGGGAGTAAAAAAAAAGCTATAGGATTGAAAATCTGGGCGCCAGTCCTGCATTGGATTCAGGGGGAAGTGGGCTAATTCTTGGCCCTCTTCCTGTTTCCTACTTATTTGAGTATATCTTTTTTATATCCATTTTTTTTATTTTTTTATTATTATTATTTAAAAAAAAAAAATTTAAACTTGTGGCTGAGATTGATTCGCAAACAAAGTTCATGTGTATTATCAGCTCCATATCTGTACTGGCGGCTTGTATATATGTTTTCCGCTCCACAAGCTTATTATTGTTTGTATTGTAACTGGCTAGCACCAAATCAATAAAATTGTTAAAAAAAAATTTTTTTAAAAGGAATTCTCAAAACCAGAATTGTAAAAACAGAATATGAAATTACGTTCTGTCTTACTGTGAAGCCCTGAAGAAGTCTCGTTATAAGACGAAACGCGTTGGCTATGGCTATGATTCCTTGATTTCTGGAAAATAAATAAAACATTTTAAAGAAAAATAAAGAAGAATTACTTCAAGAATTATACACTTTGGATGATTTATTTGTGTGCTAATTGTTGTGAATTTTGATATGATACATATATGCTATATAGTGCTGAACCTTTGTGCATTAAAAACTACCATGAGCATTACAGTAGCACAAATAACTGTTCGCCTTGCAGAGGTGTCAGTCATTGGTGACTTGAAGAATTGTAAAAGAAACCTTTAAAATGATCAATCTCCTGTACCTTTTTTATTGAATCAGAGGTCACCAGTATGCACCAAAATGCAATGAAAAGTTAATCTTCCTTATAGGTGGTACCTGATCCTATGGTTCAAGAGGTTTACCAGCTCTTCGGCCATTCAGATACTGCTAACATGACAAATTACAACAGTGGTGTCCCGGTGCTGCTGCTGTGGCCAAGAGCATGGGGGCTGCATTTTCGTCATTGATGTTCAGGGCCCACTTGCACATTAAGCTCTCCTTGTGATGTGCAGCACTAGTAGCCCTATTTAGCTCCTATTTTCTGCTTGGGTGGAGCGGTGGTTGTACCTGTGGGGTGCAGCTGAAGCTGCTGTGGGTGCCGTTGATGCTTGGTGTTCTTGTTCAGTTCCTGATGCTTTCTTGGTGTGAGGGCCATGGGTCCAGGAGGTCAGTCCCTCATACTTGCCAGCTGGACAGACAGTGGCGTCTGATGTTGGCGTTGGCAGGGGTCCATTCTCCTTGTTGGAGGTTGATCCAATTGATGTTGTTCAGTCACGAAGGCCAGCTGTGCCTGATGACGGGGTAGAGGTATCAGCTACTAAAAGTGGAGCAATGGACATGTGGCCTGAGATGTGCCCAGGCCATCCTGAATGACACTCTGTGTGGACTCAGTTTGGTCACTCTTTACATTCTTTCAAACAAATGGTAGTGCAGCAATCCAGGACAGCTCAGTGGATGCACAAATCTTTTTATGTTCTTTCTTTTCTCTGTACACAGGCATAGTGCAGCTTTGCATGTTCCCAAGCCCTCTGCAAAGAACTTTTAGCACTTCATTGTCAGAAGGTGAAAACAAATACTTGTATAGACAGAGAATACCGAGCTGGTATCATAGGGGCATGTGTATCAAGCCCTTTTCCCGTTTTCAAACGGGCTGATTCTCAGAATTGGCCCGTTTGCGAACGGGAAAAGGCCTTTTGGGATGTATCATCCCAAAAGGGCATCGCAAATTAGAGAATCGCAAATTTGCGATTCTCTATTTTGCAATTGCATTTAAGGAATTGCAAATTGCGATTGCTTAAATGCAACGTAACAAGCACCCAAGTTGTGCCATTTCTCCTTAAGAAATCACAAATTACCAGCAACTTCAAGTTGGTGGTAATTTGCTGATTTCTTTGAAAGATGCACTTTTTGGCATTTTTCAAAGTGCCATGTGGCAGGGCATGTATGTGCGCCACATGCGCACACATGCTCATTTCAGGGGTGCATCAGGGTGTCCTTATGACACCCTTGCACCCTTGAAAATATTCTCAATTTGCGATTCTCTAATTGCAAATCGCTAATCGAGAATGTCTTCCTATTCATTCCCATGGGCCTCCTGGCCCATAGGAATGAATGGGAAGGTATTCCTTAATTGCGATTCGCAATTTGCTAATCACAATTAAGGAATCCCAAGGAATCGCGAGCAATTTGCGAATTTTACTTACATCTCGTTTGCGATTCCCAATTAGCAATTTTCAAAAAATCGCTATTTGAGAATCGCAAATAGAGAATTTGATACATATGCCCCAAAGTCTCTTAACTTTTGCGGGTAAATGTTTTAAACGGGTTGAAACAACACATTAGCACATGCAAGAAATTAGTCACATAACTCCAGAAAATACTCATATAACTCCTCCCCTTTGTGCACACTGTATCCCACAGCCCAAAGATAATGCTTGTACTACATGTTCGGTATAATTAAGTGTAGTAATTAATGCATTCAACGTGGAGAATCGTTCCTCATTGAACACCTGCTGTCTATGATTTGTGGGCACGACAAGACCAATAGTTGTCGAGCAATGTATCATACATTAAGAGCACACATGTGAGCAGTGTACATCATATCTGTATGGTATCAGGGATTCCCAAGGGCATATACTCTTAAACCCCTTCAAAATGAACAGAGGGTGCTTACTCTCATCATAGCCGCATCACCTTGAAACACATATTATATTTAAATATAACATTCATTTCTACAAGGAAATAAACATTTCATAATGGATGCTCGGCACAACAAGTGTAACATAAACTATTCGACTTATAGTGGATAAGAAGATGAAGAGACATACTTCAAAATAAAAATTCTCCATCAATGTGCAAAACCCAAAGCATGTAGAAGTGCATAATTCCAGTCACAGCAACACAGAATATAAAGAGAAGAACTTGATGAGTGAATGAATAGTATACATCTTTCTTCCCAGAAATGGAAAATATTTGCAACTCCTACTGCACTGTACGCGAAGCCAAGAAAAGGGAATAGAACAGCATCATGTAAAACAACCTTTATATTCAATGCTATGTCACCACTGTAAGCTGATGGCCAGAGCCACTCCCATTGATGCAGTTTACCTAAAGGACATTTTAAAACTGTCTCACATTGAATCCTGTAAATATTACACTGAAGCATAGTTATTCAATGCATACTGCCCTTTTGCATTTGAATGCACTTTTTTAACTAAAACATTACCAAAACACATATATAAACATAATATTACCACACATTATCCATTATTTGTATTCCCTAGTGAATGCACTGCCTCAATATGCATTTTAGCGCACCCTGCTTACATTATAAGTCTTTAGTTTAGAAGAACATTGCCTGCAGGCTGGTTGACCCTAAAAAGGAAAAAAATGTATATGCACACACATGTATATGCATGTATAAAAATGGGTCTTTCTCTTTTGAGCACTAATTAGTTAAAATCATTAAATGTTGGTATCCCTAGTGCTATTTGTTGCATATGTGCATATCTAGAATAATTGTATCTATTGAAAAGTACTATTTCTTTGGTAAATTATCTAGTATTACTCTTGTGTTGCATTTCCATTGTATTACTTGTTGTGGGCTGCATAAATACATTACAAGGTACTAGGGGTGAACCCCAAGTTAATTTCAGTGGCTCTTTGTTGTTCACCCTGACAAGTATTGCAGTCATTGCCTTAGTGGGGCTTCCGTTCCTTTAATGTATTGCAATATATCAAATGTGGGAGGTATTCCCTTCTGTGAAATATAATAAGCCAAATATTCAAAGTTTTTAGCTAAAAACGTTCATTCTTCCTTTTGGCTGGTCATTCCTCTATCATACAAAATCATGTATTCCTTTACTATTTCTCACAAATTATACTTTACTATTTAGTGAAAGACATTTTCATGGTCACTGGGGGCATGTGGGGGAAGTCGGTGTGGTGGGTGTGGTGACGGTCCATGGTAACACTGAGTATGTAGTGTATGCTATTGTTTGTCCATGTGGCCTTTGGTACATAGAGTCCACGACATTTGCAGTGAAAAAACGAATTTTAGAACATTGGCGTGCGATTACTAACAATGACCAAAGCTACAGTACAGCCAGACACTTTTCCAAAGAACACGGGAGTGACTGGTCCAAAGCCAGATTTTTTGGACTGGACACAGTCAACCCAAATCCAAGGGAAGGTAATCGAATAGCTGCATTACGTAAACGAGAGTCACGTTTCATTCTCCTAGCAGGCACTAGATTTTCTAACGGCCTGAATCAGGACAAGGAACTGTACAGCCACCTGTAAACTTCAATGTATACACTTTTAATCTTGCCTTGACTGAGCACTCGCCCCTTCCCTCTTTCTTCACACTTCACACCTTTTTGTTTTTAATGAGACAACAGCAGACTCTAGAGATGTGCAGACCACTGAGTAAAAAGTCATGTTTGTTTTTACTTATAAGATGCTAATTTTATTGTTCTAATGATTGTCACCTAAGGGATTCTAACCATGTGGATTTATTGTGTTTTTTCAGGAGAGAGCGTCTGCAAACCACCTGACCTTCACGTTCGTGTTAGCGATATGAGCACTGGAGTCACGGGCCGACAACCCCATTTCACTCCATGTCACATTTATAGTTTCAAAATTGAAACAGGGTAATAAACCTTCAATTTTTTGAATGCATAGTCTCATGATTCCAAACTGACATGATTCTGAATAGAATAGGATCAATATCGAATTATCCTTCAACATTGAGTCTTTCCTCTCTCCTTACCACTAACACAGGGTACTAGACCCAAAAAACTATGACCATCATTTGAATAAGTATCACTGACGTATGCTAGCGAAAAACGGGCTCTAGACCCACAAAACAATAACTATCACTTGTATAGCATTACCAATGCTAGCACACAACACACCAGGTGGAAACATTTTGTCTACAATTGGTAGAACAAACCATTACTAATTAACTTGCTGGCAATGCACTTGAGAACTTAGTCTGCTAGTTTGATTTTAAGTACACTAATACAGTTTGGCACCAACTTTTGTTTCCAAAATGTGACGTTAACATTTACTTTCTTTTATATCTATTACTATGTGTAATGCTGACTGCACCTTTAAATAATGTGTAACCGAAGGCGGAGGTCATGTTACCAAGACAACGGACGTGGTCGAAACGCGTCATCCTTGTCTGCGATCTAATTAAAAAACTTACCTGCAGAAACTGATGGTGTGGGCTCGACTTAATCTGCTACGTCGGATTGTGATTTCTTGAGAATATATATATATATATATATATATATATATATATATATATATATATATATATATATATATATATATATATATATCCACCAGAAAATTGCTCACGCAATGAGGCGCCACACACATCGAGTTTTCTTTACCCATTTATTTGGCAGCTTGTGGAGGATTCTGTAGTGTCCCATAAGCACCTTTGTCAGCATTGCCCTTGTAGATTAAGTTCTTCTCGCCATACGCGTTTCGGGTATCCATTCACCCTTGATCACTGGCTCGGGCCCCAGGAGTTGAACAGCATGACTTCAGCGCACCTGCACACTTTTAAATACCACGCCCCTCTGGGCAAAGCATTCTGGTTGATCGAGTTCAACAGTAAGTATTTCCAAAGTGGATGTGCCGTCGTGCCCCCTGGTAATGTCAATCTTAAAAACCACAGTGGGTTGCTTACGTGTCCAAGACAGAGCCTTCACCTTTTGCCGCTTGCCAAACTGGACTCGTTGTTTCTTTAGCGCTTTCATTTCCTTAGCGCTACGAATCCGCACTATATGCAGCAGGGCAGCCTCGCGGTCTGAGCCGACCGCTGACAAATCCACCAGAAAATTGCTCACGCAATGAGGCGCCACACACATCGAGTTTTCTTTACCCATTTATTTGGCAGCTTGTGGAGGATTCTGTAGTGTCCCATAAGCACCTTTGTCAGCATTGCCCTTGTAGATTAAGTTCTTCTCGCCATACGCGTTTCGGGTATCCATTCACCCTTGATCACTGGCTCGGGCCCCAGGAGTTGAACAGCATGACTTCAGCGCACCTGCACACTTTTAAATACCACGCCCCTCTGGGCAAAGCATTCTGGTTGATCGAGTTCAACAGTAAGTATTTCCAAAGTGGATGTGCCGTCGTGCCCCCTGGTAATGTCAATCTTAAAAAACCACAGTGGGTTGCTTACGTGTCCAAGACAGAGCCTTCACCTTTTGCCGCTTGCCAAACTGGACTCGTTGTTTCTTTAGCGCTTTCATTTCCTTAGCGCTACGAATCCGCACTATATGCAGCAGGGCAGCCTCGCGGTCTGAGCCGACCGCTGACAAATCCACCAGAAAATTGCTCACGCAATGAGGCGCCACACACATCGAGTTTTCTTTACCCATTTATTTGGCAGCTTGTGGAGGATTCTGTAGTGTCCCATAAGCACCTTTGTCAGCATTGCCCTTGTAGATTAAGTTCTTCTCGCCATACGCGTTTCGGGTATCCATTCACCCTTGATCACTGGCTCGGGCCCCAGGAGTTGAACAGCATGACTTCAGCGCACCTGCACACTTTTAAATACCACGCCCCTCTGGGCAAAGCATTCTGGTTGATCGAGTTCAACAGTAAGTATTTCCAAAGTGGATGTGCCGTCGTGCCCCCTGGTAATGTCAATCTTAAAAAACCACAGTGGGTTGCTTACGTGTCCAAGACAGAGCCTTCACCTTTTGCCGCTTGCCAAACTGGACTCGTTGTTTCTTTAGCGCTTTCATTTCCTTAGCGCTACGAATCCGCACTATATGCAGCAGGGCAGCCTCGCGGTCTGAGCCGACCGCTGACAAATCCACCAGAAAATTGCTCACGCAATGAGGCGCCACACACATCGAGTTTTCTTTACCCATTTATTTGGCAGCTTGTGGAGGATTCTGTAGTGTCCCATAAGCACCTTTGTCAGCATTGCCCTTGTAGATTAAGTTCTTCTCGCCATACGCGTTTCGGGTATCCATTCACCCTTGATCACTGGCTCGGGCCCCAGGAGTTGAACAGCATGACTTCAGCGCACCTGCACACT
Source organism: Triturus cristatus (assembly GCF_964204655.1). Classification (NCBI taxonomy): domain Eukaryota; kingdom Metazoa; phylum Chordata; class Amphibia; order Caudata; family Salamandridae; genus Triturus; species Triturus cristatus. Next base: position 501,008,803 of record NC_140592.1, on the reverse strand, counting down.
TTTAAATACCACGCCCCTCTGGGCAAAGCATTCTGGTTGATCGAGTTCAACAGTAAGTATTTCCAAAGTGGATGTGCCGTCGTGCCCCCTGGTAATGTCAATCTTAAAAAACCACAGTGGGTTGCTTACGTGTCCAAGACAGAGCCTTCACCTTTTGCCGCTTGCCAAACTGGACTCGTTGTTTCTTTAGCGCTTTCATTTCCTTAGCGCTACGAATCCGCACTATATGCAGCAGGGCAGCCTCGCGGTCTGAGCCGACCGCTGACAAATCCACCAGAAAATTGCTCACGCAATGAGGCGCCACACACATCGAGTTTTCTTTACCCATTTATTTGGCAGCTTGTGGAGGATTCTGTAGTGTCCCATAAGCACCTTTATCAGCATTGCCCTTGTAGATTAAGTTCTTCTCGCCATACGCGTTTCGGGTATCCATTCACCCTTGATCACTGGCTCGGGCCCCAGGAGTTGAACAGCATGACTTCAGCGCACCTGCACACTTTTAAATACCACGCCCCTCTGGGCAAAGCATTCTGGTTGATCGAGTTCAACAGTAAGTATTTCCAAAGTGGATGTGCCGTCGTGCCCCCTGGTAATGTCAATCTTAAAAAACCACAGTGGGTTGCTTACGTGTCCAAGACAGAGCCTTCACCTTTTGCCGCTTGCCAAACTGGACTCGTTGTTTCTTTAGCGCTTTCATTTCCTTAGCGCTACGAATCCGCACTATATGCAGCAGGGCAGCCTCGCGGTCTGAGCCGACCGCTGACAAATCCACCAGAAAATTGCTCACGCAATGAGGCGCCACACACATCGAGTTTTCTTTACCCATTTATTTGGCAGCTTGTGGAGGATTCTGTAGTGTCCCATAAGCACCTTTGTCAGCATTGCCCTTGTAGATTAAGTTCTTCTCGCCATACGCGTTTCGGGTATCCATTCACCCTTGATCACTGGCTCGGGCCCCAGGAGTTGAACAGCATGACTTCAGCGCACCTGCACACTTTTAAATACCACGCCCCTCTGGGCAAAGCATTCTGGTTGATCGAGTTCAACAGTAAGTATTTCCAAAGTGGATGTGCCGTCGTGCCCCCTGGTAATGTCAATCTTAAAAAACCACAGTGGGTTGCTTACGTGTCCAAGACAGAGCCTTCACCTTTTGCCGCTTGCCAAACTGGACTCGTTGTTTCTTTAGCGCTTTCATTTCCTTAGCGCTACGAATCCGCACTATATGCAGCAGGGCAGCCTCGCGGTCTGAGCCGACCGCTGACAAATCCACCAGAAAATTGCTCACGCAATGAGGCGCCACACACATCGAGTTTTCTTTACCCTTTGACACGTAAGCAACCCACTGTGGTTTTTTAAGATTGACATTACCAGGGGGCACGACGGCACATCCACTTTGGAAATACTTACTGTTGAACTCGATCAACCAGAATGCTTTGCCCAGAGGGGCGTGGTATTTAAAAGTGTGCAGGTGCGCTGAAGTCATGCTGTTCAACTCCTGGGGCCCGAGCCAGTGATCAAGGGTGAATGGATACCCGAAACGCGTATGGCGAGAAGAACTTAATCTACAAGGGCAATGCTGACAAAGGTGCTTATGGGACACTACAGAATCCTCCACAAGCTGCCAAATAAATGGGTAAAGAAAACTCGATGTGTGTGGCGCCTCATTGCGTGAGCAATTTTCTGGTGGATTTGTCAGCGGTCGGCTCAGACCGCGAGGCTGCCCTGCTGCATATAGTGCGGATTCGTAGCGCTAAGGAAATGAAAGCGCTAAAGAAACAACGAGTCCAGTTTGGCAAGCGGCAAAAGGTGAAGGCTCTGTCTTGGACACGTAAGCAACCCACTGTGGTTTTTTAAGATTGACATTACCAGGGGGCACGACGGCACATCCACTTTGGAAATACTTACTGTTGAACTCGATCAACCAGAATGCTTTGCCCAGAGGGGCGTGGTATTTAAAAGTGTGCAGGTGCGCTGAAGTCATGCTGTTCAACTCCTGGGGCCCGAGCCAGTGATCAAGGGTGAATGGATACCCGAAACGCGTATGGCGAGAAGAACTTAATCTACAAGGGCAATGCTGACAAAGGTGCTTATGGGACACTACAGAATCCTCCACAAGCTGCCAAATAAATGGGTAAAGAAAACTCGATGTGTGTGGCGCCTCATTGCGTGAGCAATTTTCTGGTGGATTTGTCAGCGGTCGGCTCAGACCGCGAGGCTGCCCTGCTGCATATAGTGCGGATTCGTAGCGCTAAGGAAATGAAAGCACTAAAGAAACAACGAGTCCAGTTTGGCAAGCGGCAAAAGGTGAAGGCTCTGTCTTGGACACGTAAGCAACCCACTGTGGTTTTTTAAGATTGACATTACCAGGGGGCACGACGGCACATCCACTTTGGAAATACTTACTGTTGAACTCGATCAACCAGAATGCTTTGCCCAGAGGGGCGTGGTATTTAAAAGTGTGCAGGTGCGCTGAAGTCATGCTGTTCAACTCCTGGGGCCCGAGCCAGTGATCAAGGGTGAATGGATACCCGAAACGCGTATGGCGAGAAGAACTTAATCTACAAGGGCAATGCTGACAAAGGTGCTTATGGGACACTACAGAATCCTCCACAAGCTGCCAAATAAATGGGTAAAGAAAACTCGATGTGTGTGGCGCCTCATTGCGTGAGCAATTTTCTGGTGGATTTGTCAGCGGTCGGCTCAGACCGCGAGGCTGCCCTGCTGCATATAGTGCGGATTCGTAGCGCTAAGGAAATGAAAGCGCTAAAGAAACAACGAGTCCAGTTTGGCAAGCGGCAAAAGGTGAAGGCTCTGTCTTGGACACGTAAGCAACCCACTGTGGTTTTTTAAGATTGACATTACCAGGGGGCACGACGGCACATCCACTTTGGAAATACTTACTGTTGAACTCGATCAACCAGAATGCTTTGCCCAGAGGGGCGTGGTATTTAAAAGTGTGCAGGTGCGCTGAAGTCATGCTGTTCAACTCCTGGGGCCCGAGCCAGTGATCAAGGGTGAATGGATACCCGAAACGCGTATGGCGAGAAGAACTTAATCTACAAGGGCAATGCTGACAAAGGTGCTTATGGGACACTACAGAATCCTCCACAAGCTGCCAAATAAATGGGTAAAGAAAACTCGATGTGTGTGGCGCCTCATTGCGTGAGCAATTTTCTGGTGGATTTGTCAGCGGTCGGCTCAGACCGCGAGGCTGCCCTGTTGCATATAGTGCGGATTCGTAGCGCTAAGGAAATGAAAGCGCTAAAGAAACAACGAGTCCAGTTTGGCAAGCGGCAAAAGGTGAAGGCTCTGTCTTGGACACGTAAGCAACCCACTGTGGTTTTTTAAGATTGACATTACCAGGGGGCACGACGGCACATCCACTTTGGAAATACTTACTGTTGAACTCGATCAACCAGAATGCTTTGCCCAGAGGGGCGTGGTATTTAAAAGTGTGCAGGTGCGCTGAAGTCATGCTGTTCAACTCCTGGGGCCCGAGCCAGTGATCAAGGGTGAATGGATACCCGAAACGCGTATGGCGAGAAGAACTTAATCTACAAGGGCAATGCTGACAAAGGTGCTTATGGGACACTACAGAATCCTCCACAAGCTGCCAAATAAATGGGTAAAGAAAACTCGATGTGTGTGGCGCCTCATTGCGTGAGCAATTTTCTGGTGGATTTGTCAGCGGTCGGCTCAGACCGCGAGGCTGCCCTGCTGCATATAGTGCGGATTCGTAGCGCTAAGGAAATGAAAGCGCTAAAGAAACAACGAGTCCAGTTTGGCAAGCGGCAAAAGGTGAAGGCTCTGTCTTGGACACGTAAGCAACCCACTGTGGTTTTTTAAGATTGACATTACCAGGGGGCACGACGGCACATCCACTTTGGAAATACTTACTGTTGAACTCGATCAACCAGAATGCTTTGCCCAGAGGGGCGTGGTATTTAAAAGTGTGCAGGTGCGCTGAAGTCATGCTGTTCAACTCCTGGGGCCCGAGCCAGTGATCAAGGGTGAATGGATACCCGAAACGCGTATGGCGAGAAGAACTTAATCTACAAGGGCAATGCTGACAAAGGTGCTTACGGGACACTACAGAATCCTCCACAAGCTGCCAAATAAATGGGTAAAGAAAACTCGATGTGTGTGGCGCCTCATTGCGTGAGCAATTTTCTGGTGGATTTGTCAGCGGTCGGCTCAGACCGCGAGGCTGCCCTGCTGCATATAGTGCGGATTCGTAGCGCTAAGGAAATGAAAGCGCTAAAGAAACAACGAGTCCAGTTTGGCAAGCGGCAAAAGGTGAAGGCTCTGTCTTGGACACGTAAGCAACCCACTGTGGTTTTTTAAGATTGACATTACCAGGGGGCACGACGGCACATCCACTTTGGAAATACTTACTGTTGAACTCGATCAACCAGAATGCTTTGCCCAGAGGGGCGTGGTATTTAAAAGTGTGCAGGTGCGCTGAAGTCATGCTGTTCAACTCCTGGGGCCCGAGCCAGTGATCAAGGGTGAATGGATACCCGAAACGCGTATGGCGAGAAGAACTTAATCTACAAGGGCAATGCTGACAAAGGTGCTTATGGGACACTACAGAATCCTCCACAAGCTGCCAAATAAATGGGTAAAGAAAACTCGATGTGTGTGGCGCCTCATTGCGTGAGCAATTTTCTGGTGGATTTGTCAGCGGTCGGCTCAGACCGCGAGGCTGCCCTGCTGCATATAGTGCGGATTCGTAGCGCTAAGGAAATGAAAGCGCTAAAGAAACAACGAGTCCAGTTTGGCAAGCGGCAAAAGGTGAAGGCTCTGTCTTGGACACGTAAGCAACCCACTGTGGTTTTTTAAGATTGACATTACCAGGGGGCACGACGGCACATCCACTTTGGAAATACTTACTGTTGAACTCGATCAACCAGAATGCTTTGCCCAGAGGGGCGTGGTATTTAAAAGTGTGCAGGTGCGCTGAAGTCATGCTGTTCAACTCCTGGGGCCCGAGCCAGTGATCAAGGGTGAATGGATACCCGAAACGCGTATGGCGAGAAGAACTTAATCTACAAGGGCAATGCTGACAAAGGTGCTTATGGGACACTACAGAATCCTCCACAAGCTGCCAAATAAATGGGTAAAGAAAACTCGATGTGTGTGGCGCCTCATTGCGTGAGCAATTTTCTGGTGGATTTGTCAGCGGTCGGCTCAGACCGCGAGGCTGCCCTGCTGCATATAGTGCGGATTCGTAGCGCTAAGGAAATGAAAGCGCTAAAGAAACAACGAGTCCAGTTTGGCAAGCGGCAAAAGGTGAAGGCTCTGTCTTGGACACGTAAGCAACCCACTGTGGTTTTTTAAGATTGACATTACCAGGGGGCACGACGGCACATCCACTTTGGAAATACTTACTGTTGAACTCGATCAACCAGAATGCTTTGCCCAGAGGGGCGTGGTATTTAAAAGTGTGCAGGTGCGCTGAAGTCATGCTGTTCAACTCCTGGGGCCCGAGCCAGTGATCAAGGGTGAATGGATACCCGAAACGCGTATGGCGAGAAGAACTTAATCTACAAGGGCAATGCTGACAAAGGTGCTTATGGGACACTACAGAATCCTCCACAAGCTGCCAAATAAATGGGTAAAGAAAACTCGATGTGTGTGGCGCCTCATTGCGTGAGCAATTTTCTGGTGGATTTGTCAGCGGTCGGCTCAGACCGCGAGGCTGCCCTGCTGCATATAGTGCGGATTCGTAGCGCTAAGGAAATGAAAGCGCTAAAGAAACAACGAGTCCAGTTTGGCAAGCGGCAAAAGGTGAAGGCTCTGTCTTGGACACGTACGCAACCCACTGTGGTTTTTTAAGATTGACATTACCAGGGGGCACGACGGCACATCCACTTTGGAAATACTTACTGTTGAACTCGATCAACCAGAATGCTTTGCCCAGAGGGGCGTGGTATTTAAAAGTGTGCAGGTGCGCTGAAGTCATGCTGTTCAACTCCTGGGGCCCGAGCCAGTGATCAAGGGTGAATGGATACCCGAAACGCGTATGGCGAGAAGAACTTAATCTACAAGGGCAATGCTGACAAAGGTGCTTATGGGACACTACAGAATCCTCCACAAGCTGCCAAATAAATGGGTAAAGAAAACTCGATGTGTGTGGCGCCTCATTGCGTGAGCAATTTTCTGGTGGATATATATATATATATATATATATATTAAGCTCACAGTTCCATTAGGTAATCGTACCCATCACGGACGACAGCACTCGCGGGGGAGAGTTCAAAAAAGATTTATTATTTGAACCCTGGGCAAAAGGTTTGCCCAGCGTTCAAATAATAAATCTTTTTTGAACTCTCCCCCGCGAGTGCTGTCGTCCGTGATGGGTACGATTACCTAATGGAACTGTGAGCTTAATATTTGAAGCGGGAACACCCCCGCTTGGCGTGCACCCGTTCGAGAGTGCAACTGGCTGGTGTTGTGGAGCATTAATATATATATATATATATATATATATATATATATATATATACACACACAAAAAATGTATCCAGGAAAATAACAAAGTATATGGACGAACTCCTCGGTAAATTATTTAACAAATATTTATTTAAGGCGTTTTGCGAGTGACAAGCTGTCAACGCGTTTCAATGTATATGGGGAGAGGATTAGGCCTAACGGCTAGGGTGGTCAACCTCATCTTTGGGGAACCAGGTTCGAGTCTCGGCAAGGGCTCCAACATCCTGTGATTCTGGGCAAATCACTTAATCTGCTTGTGCCTAACAAAAATGAATGTGTGCTCATGTAAGGCAACTGCGTCCAGGGTGCATTTTAATTTGGAAAAATCCAAGAAAATCAGAATATTGCGACAGTGTAATACATACCTATCCAGTTGTGCATTTTTATTTCATTTCTCCACCACGAGCAATACATACTTGAATTTCCAGACTACCCTGCACATGAAGAGGCAGATTTACAAGTCCCTTGCGCCACTTTTGCGTCACTTGTAACATGGGAAAAGAGACGCAAAAGTGGCACAAGGGCCTTGTAAATCTGCCCCGAAGTATATAGCTATCAGCAGTCACAGGATATCATTACACTTGTGCGGCTGTGCTCTTAGAACAGCGCCCAGGTTCCGTGGCTATATTAAGTATAATGGGGCTACCCAGTGACCTCAAAGGTAAGGTAGGTTCTGTCGGGAGTTAGATAATTACTTTAACATCATTTATAAATAAAAAGGTAAACACACCTAGATTGATGCAATCAATATCAATTGTATTCGTAAATTAATTCCTTTTTCTGGTATACAATTAGGGTTATATCTTAGTCAGACTGTCACAAAAAACTATTTTGTTTTTAAAAGGGCGGCGCAAACAATAAACTAATCAGTGATAAGGTGACCTAGAAGTGACAAAGTGCTTTGGGTGAATAACATATATACAGTGCTGTACAAAATGTAAATAAAATGTTCATTCAGTAGACATCAATCCCTATTTCATTGAATCTCCAAACCATACATGGTTCTGCTATTACATGGAGTGTAAAGAATGGGGAAAGAATGTGTAGGCACGTAGATGTTTCGACCCAAGAAAGTGCGTGATTCAATTGAAGTCACGTTGGGTCTTCTTCAGAACGAGGTAGGACAGCCAGTGGTAGTAACCATCAAGGATATGATGAATGCTTCGATTGGTTGATCCACCAGGGGTTGTATTTTCGTCAAGAATGAAAAACTGCGTCATTGTAGAACCATCAGGTGTAGGTTGAGCCAGATTCTAAATGCAGGAATGTAGATGAGTCACATCCACTGCCGTGCGAATCAAGGGGCTCTGGCCAGCCGGTGAAGGAATGGATAGGCAGGGTGAAGGCAGCCTAAAAAGGGGAGGTTAAACTCTGCAGACATATCTTTTATGAAGGCGTTAGTATATGTTCCTATTCTGTTAATATTATAATACATTCTACTTTGCATGAATTGTGGCTATTTTACCTTTCATATGAGTGTGGAAATTAAGTTTGCTGGTCTATCAGGTGGATTATCACTAGGCGGAAAGACAAGAAAAACATGAGCTGGCGATCCCCCACTGGCAATGCATCTGGACAGTCGCTAGTTTGCCTGGACTGGCGCTCGTTGTGAGCTGCGGGCACTCTCTCCATTAGGCCCTGACCCTCTGCCACTAAACCACAGGCCAACTGAGCCAAATCGCGAAAGTCTCTCAACAGAGAAACAGTAAGATGGTCAATGGAAATGGTATCTTGTTGTGTAGCAACTCCATGAGTCATGTTCGAGGCACAGAGCAGCTCAGTGGGTTCTATGCCTGTGGCAACTCTCACTGCTTGTGGCACTTATCTGAATTCCAAAGCCTTAATAACGGCACTGAATGACCAATCATACTTCTCCATCATTGTTCTCCCCTCCTCTTTATTTAGGTCAGGGAACAGGCTTTACAACCGCTGTAAGCTCCGTTCCTCACTCTGCCGGTGTAATGAGTCATCAGGATGGCATGTGGTGCATGGTGCTAAGTTGGCAACCGGGGTGTGCTGTGGTGATCTTCTATCACAGCACTCCGGTTGGTACATTAGGGGGCAGGTACTACGCCAATGGCCAGGCTTGTTGCAGTTAAAGCAAGTGGTGCCTGGTGGTATTTGAGGTGTTGTCCTTTTGCCTCTAGATCTATCTCTACCCCTTCGTTTACCCTTATTCCTAATATGTGTTATAGTCCCAGATCGCATTTTCTCCAAATCCTTGATATAGTCATCCAGTCGACTATATTATAATTTTTCTGTAAATTTTCCAGCCATCGTTCAAGCAGCTCCATGTACGTAAAGCCCTTTTGCAAAGTCTATGGTCTCCTGTAGAAGAGATGGTACTGCTTTCTTATTGAGACCCAGGGGGGTGATGCCTCCTGCATTCCTGAAGATACAATAGCAGTCCCTACCACATTAAAACAGTTTCACTCATACTAAACACCACAACACAAGGTTATTCGCTGAAGGTAGGTCTCAGAGGTTATGACCACAGACACTGACAAAAGGGTGGGGAAGAGAGGAAGAGAAACACATCTGCATACATTTCTCATTCAGCCTGGCACAGTATCATTAGTAGAAAGCAAGACGTGCAGTCAGCCATGCCGACATTCTGAAAACAGATCGTGTGTTACTCATTAATTAGGAAGCACTCAGTCATGTATAAATGCATACAAAGAAAAGCGGCAAAGTTACCCTGGTCTCCGAGGTCTCCTAGATGTGTCCTACCCACACACCACAATTCCCAAGTCCCATAGCCCTATCCCGGGGATCAATTGGGGAAGAATAGTCACGGCATAGTACAAGCACAGAAAAAAATATAAGCAGTATATGCCATGTGGCAACAAAAAAAAACTAAACTGTCATCAAAAATGTACTTTATTGATAAAGTATGGCAAAGACATCATCAACCAAAAAATACAAAAATATGTAAAACACCCTAATCTCACCCTAGTATCCTCTTATTGGCATAAAAAGTAAATTACGCTAATGTACTTGTCACCCTCCTCTTGTAACCAGGGCGAATCTGCAGCTGGATACAACCGGACCCTCCCTAGGTACAGGTGCCCAAAACCTAGTGGAAGACACTCAACCGCCAAGCGCACCCTTGATACAAGTGAATCCCAATGTCGACAGAGGAGACATTCCAAAATCAGCGGAGCACCCCCTGCTCCCAGCAAATCCAAAAGGACCATCACCTTCCCCTACTGGCCAGTACAACTCACCACAAGCTGCTGATATCTACACCTGGGAAAGCCCCCAGTGGACACCAAAGTCATTCGCCAGGGACACATACCAGCACAAAATCGAAAATACCCTTCCTGAGGACCTTGGTCCTCCGACCCAAACCAACACAGTAACCGCCCAGGGATCCAAGTGGAGGAGTACAGACCTACAGGTACTGTCCCGGAGGATAGGTGTCATATGGCATAAACACCAAGTGATGGTCAACCAAACCAGAAGGAACCTGCTCAGTACACAGTGCACCACATGGTGCCTGGAGGTCAGTGTGTCAGGGATGGGAAACGAAAACCACAGCCAGGAAACTATTACATCACCACAACATTACATCTAATAGGATATCCTTAGAGGAGTCTGACAGCACACGGGCGGGGAGAGCAAAGAGAGCTGTCAGGTCTGAAGCGGGAGCCTCGCAGGACCGTCCACAGGTCCAGAGCGATCACCACTCAAGGACACCACTGCAGGACTGCAATTCTTCAAAATGTCGAAACTAAATAAAATAGTCACAGACACAGGTGAATTTCAAAGGTAGCTTTACATGTATATACGGGAACAAGATGGCATGGAAAAATCAAATGTCTGAATTGGAGAAGTTCAACACAGTCTTTCATGCTACCAAACCACGAAAGGCATTTCATTATATTTCGCAAGAATTAGAGAGTTTCTCGGCAGCAATGGACTAATACTTCAAGTGTCCATGCTACAGACAGTTCAAGTTACACAATTATTAGATACAGAGCCAATCAGGAGAAGCTAATATTGTGTGCTACCTGCATGTTACAAGGTGGTGGTGTTCACATCCTTCCCATGTGTCCAGATGGGGGCCGTAGGGTTTCTTCCAAGCTTACACAATGCAGTAGTAATGGTAAATGCTGTCTGATTTTGCAATATTTGTCCAATCCGGGACATATAAGCTTTGCCACGACTAAATATGATGTGGCCAAATGTCTGTTGCCAAGGTAAGACTGTATGGGTCCCCTGGGAACTTTATGCAAGAGTCAATGGCCACTACTGGCAGATTGACATTAATCAATGGACAAATATGCTCTAATTACGTGTCCTCCACTCCATGATGCATGACCATAACATATTTGTCCTCCTATTATGTTGGTACGCCAACTCCATTGAGGACACTCTATCTACTGCCTTTAACCAATTAGGCACAGTAGATGGTCCCAGCTTTAGCCAATTAAGACAGATCTCTCACCTGGTTATAAGCATTAAGTAAAAGAGGCATTTCTGACAAATCGCTGTGATGCAGTTCCCCAGCTGCATATCCATACTATAAGGAATGGGGGCCAAAGAACAGCTTAGATTTCAGGCGATGATTACGATTGTATGGAAAAATGAGACGCGTAATGTCACGTCAGTGAACTAAGCTGCTAAGATGATTCAACTAATACATAATTCGAGGTAGCTCTACTATATCCTTAACGTTTTGTTTTAATGGGGAAAGGGACAGGGGACAAGAGGGCATTGGATATGGAGCATAGTGTGATTTAGTTTACTGAATTGGGATATGGTTTTCAGTTGAGTCACTATGAGGTTTTGTAGTTGTGTAATTGTATCTCCGTTTCAGGGTAAACCCACATTTTCCTAATAGGTATGCCACAGGACTTAGGGTTGGTTCCTCAGGGAGAGGCACGGGTGGGATCACAGAGTTGGGAGAATAAAAGGACAAAATAAAAATAAATATGAGAAAGGGTTAAAAAAAATCCTCATTACTGGCCAGATACAATAAAGTGAAGGTAAAGTAGGGAGGGTGAAGAATTCAAACATATGGGACAAGGGCAGAAGCTGCTAACAGTTAAAATAATGACATGGAATGTCAATGACTGGCGTTGTAGAAGTAGGCAGAAGCTAATATGCCAGTATTTGAAAGACACCCCTGCAGAGATAATATTTCTCAATGAAACCCATTTAACACTGACAGAATGCAGGGCGATGTTTAGTCAAGAAGGCTGGGTTCAACAAGTGGCTAGTACAGATCAATTAATGTGTGCAAGAGGTGCAGTGACCATAGTTAGGAGAAATGAGAAATGCCAGAGTGGAGTTGGTAGAACATAGGGCAGATTTTGGGCACAGGTGGATAATTGGCAAATTCGCATTGAGGCGGAGCACTTTCACCTGTGGAGGCAGTTACAGTCTGAATTGTGACGAAATAGAGGAATTGAATACTATGGTGATGATTTTGTTTGATTTCCCAGTACCTTTTTTGATTGGTGGAGATTTCAAAATAATTTTCAATAGCGATTTGGATAGGTCGGCCAGGAGAGGTAGTAGAAGTAACCCCAAAGTCGGAAAGCTCTTAAGAAATTTAATACAGGATTTTGGTCTGTGTGATAAATGGCGTAGAAGAGCAGGGAAGCAGAGAGGTAATACTTTTTAGAGTAAAAAAAAATAAGACCTCCTCAAGAATAACAGAGGTTGGCATCATCCCAACACATTGCTCTGATCATTCAGCACTCATGTTGGAATTAAAACACTTGAGCCCTGAAATTAATGTGAGGTGGACAGTGAATTTAGCAATCCTTTTAAACCCAGAAGTGGTTGATGTGCTGAGAAGAGAGTCTAAGTTGTATTTTGATATTAGCGTGGGCACCGCACATCACAACATAGTGTGGGATGCTTATAAATCATTCATTCAAGGCATAATTTCAAAATTGGGAGCTCATAAAAAGAGGCTGGAAAGATAAGAATCTAAGACAATTGAAGAGGAGATCAGGTAGCTAGAAAAGAATTGATGGAGCCAGTATTAATGGAGGAAAAGCAAGGGTAAACTGAACATTGGCCAAACAGCAGGAAGCTTTTAAGATGGTGATGGAGAAGAGGAGTAGAGCTAGATGAGAGGTGAGCAGCTTGAAGAATTTCAAAAAGAGATTAAAAGAGTGGTCGCCTCCTGGCACGATGGATAGGGGAAGAAATTATATTAGAGAATTGGTAGTCAATGATATGGGTATTGGTCTGATAATTTTGATGAGGTGAAGGCCTATATTCTGAGAGCATTTGTTGTCTCTGCACCAGGGGATGCATGCAGGGGGGACATGGTGTGCTCCCCTGTCTGCATGCACCCCTAGTTCCCGCAAGGCATGGACTTGACAATCCATGCCCTGCAGGAACCTGCAATGGTGTTACCATTGCAGTACCCGTTAGGGCTCTCCTATGAATCTTTAAAAAAGCACTGCTGTGGGCCAGCAGCCAAAGGACTAGCCGACCTGGATTCCAGTCGGAAACCGGCAGGCAGTCTAATTATGGATTTGGCGGTGTGGGCCGCTGGTGTGGCGGCCCGCTCCTGCACCCTCAAAGTCATAATAATGCCCTTAAATAGGGCAAGTGGTATGCCATTACTGTCTGTAGAAAGCAATGAGCAGAGGCGCAACGGGTGCTTAATTTGTAAACAAAATAAGTGCAGGGGCCAAGGTTTTTCAGAGGAGCCCACAACAGGGACTGCAGAACTCTGGAAGGTTGTTGAATTCCAAGGCTACATAGTCTTTATTCAACATCATGCTATCTCCTTCCAGGACTTTAAACTTCATGTCTCTTTAACTCATTCCTGAAGGTTCTTTTTCATCCCTTTGGCATTGTTTTCGAATGTTTCTCTATTTTTTCTTCCGTTTCCACCTTTCTTCCTCTTGCTCCATGTCAAATTCTGATGATGGAAGCTAAGTTCCAGTTCCCAAAAATGAGTGTCTATGACAACCACCTGCAAAAACTGACACAATTGAGGAACTGGGGGTTATCCAGTGTAATCATTAGGACAGGGCAAATGGAATTAAAAAAAAGGGGGGTCTCTCAAAGAGGCCTGGGCATTGCAATTAAGGGTGTGGCTTAAAAACGTATACGCTAAAAATCTGTGCTTAGCATAGTTTGCCACCTGGCTGGAATTTTGATGCTTCTGTCATTGCATCCAGATATATAATACAACAAGTAACATTACACCTACAACAAGCCAGGGCTATTGGCTTTATCAATGGTTGCTAATTGCATACGATAAATAAGCACAAACTACAGCTTCCTTGTATATAACATTGTATATGCTTCAGTTCTGACATGATGGGACCATGAAATAACTATTCATCAAAGGCAGTGAAGGGTAGTACTACTGCAGAGTGAAAAAAAAAATGTCACCCTAAGGGTGAGTGCAGAAATGGAGACCCCCAATAGAGACCCGTCTCAGCACTTGTTTCCAAGAGCTGACGTTGCTGGGTGTGATGGCCTATAAGCCAGAGGCCTCGTGGCTAGCGCGCTGCAACGCGCAGTAAATTACACGGACACACAATGCAGTTTCCAGCGTGGTCCCGACTGCCGTTCGCGGGCCATGCCCCTTTATTAATAACGAGCGCCTGACGTCATGCGTCAGCGCTCGCACCTCACCTCCGACGCGGGTAGACTATACCGCTACCCCACGTCGGAGGATACTACATTCCTTCTAACCTTTATCAAAACAAACAATAAACATTTTGACCTTGTAGGTCTGTTACCAGTCACTGGAATTCCAGTCCCAGGTCCGTCACAATAGGAACTCAGCCAGCTGGGAGGATGGCGCTGGATTTCTTCTCAGGCTGTATCCGGACTGCTGTCCCCGCACTGATGGTGTTGTCGGGACCACTCCTTGCGAGGCTGCGCTCCCTGGGGACCTCGCCTGAGGGCTGGGCGACCTCCCGCCTGGTGTTCCTGGCGGTGACGTTGCACTCTGGTCTGGTTGATTCTCGTACTCGGTGGGGGTGGACCCCTGACTCCCTTCTGGACCTCCATCCACTGGCGGCTGACTCGGCCAGTCGCCCTGGCGTTCCGACGGACGCTGGTCTGAGGTCCCGGGGTGCACTTCTTTGAAGAAGGATATGTTCCTGGTGACCTCCTCGGTCCCTCTCCTCGCGGTGACCAGAGTTCCAGTTCGGCGGACTACTGTCCAAGGTTTGTGTTCAAAGGGGAGCCGGAATTTGCTCCCAGGATACCTGTCCTTGAGATAGACTCTGTCTCTTACTTGAATGGTTGAGGTCCGGGCTCCCCGGTGGGCACTGGCCTGTTCATTGGAGTGAGTCCTGTTGGCTAGGACCTTCCCCGCGTCGATCTGAGGCGGAATCCAGCTTGGGTGATGCGGGATGGTGTCTCGCACTACTCGGCCCATGCTCGCCGGTCCATGGGCTGCCTCTGTCGTGAGATGAGGCGTCAGCCGATATTCTCTCAGGAAGCTGTAGATGGCCCTCTCGAGCGTCGACCCATCGGTGTGCGCAATGCGTACCACTTTGTTGAGGGTCCGCATGAACCTCTCCGCTTCCCCATTGGCTTGAGGCCAGCGCGGGGTCACTTTCCGGTGGTGGATTCCCCACTCCTTTAAATAGTCGCAAATTCTTGCCCTTGGAAGGGTGGGCCGTTGTCTGTCTTGACCACTTCGAATATTCCGTGCGTGGCGATAGTCTTCTCGAACTTTGTGATGACCTCCGCGGCTGTCTGGCTTCCCACCACCTCGACCTCTGGGTACTTTGTGTAGTCGTCGATGATCACCAGGGCATAGCGTCCATCTGGTAGGTGCCCAAAATCTGCGCTCACCCTCTCCCATGGTCGTTGCGGGTTTTCCTCGGTGATGACGGGGTGGGGGTGATCCGGCTGACCCGACGCCTGGCACCAGGAGCATGTTCGGACCGTTCGCTCCACCATAGGGTCCATCCCCGGGAGCCATACCTTCGCTCTCAGCCGACTCTTTGTTTTCACCATGCCTTGATGGCCCCGGTGTGCCAGGTCCACCGCTTGCTGGGTCAGACGGGATGGGATCACCAGTCGCGGGCCCCGAAGAAGACACCCGCTGGTGTCAACCGAGAGTTCATCCTTGACCCGCATGAGCGACTCCAGGATGGCCTTGGCTTGCAGCGTTCGTCTGGCCATGGAGGACTGGATGGGGCGCCAGTCATTTGACTGGACGGCCGTCAGGACCAGTTGCAGACATTCGTCCCCCTGGGTGGCTGCTACGATCGTGTTGAGGCTCATGGGCAATGGCCGGGACCTCTCTGATACCATCCGGACATATTCTTCCGTGCCTTCAGCATCCTCTTCTTCCGCTTTAGTGGCTACTCTGGGATGTCTCGAGAGATAGTCCGCGGGATTCGAGGAGCCTGGCTTGTACTCTACTCTGTAGTCGTACTCCTGTAGCTGAAGGATCCACTTTTCGATCCGCGGCGGGGGTTTTGATGCCGATCCCTGAAACAGGGGGATGAGGGGTTTGTGGTCCGTGGACACGGTGAATGGATTGCCGTACACGTAGATGTGAAAATGTCTGCAGGCCCAATGAATGGCAATCGCTTCTCGCTTGATCTGCGAGTACCTCTGTTCTGTGTCCGTCAAAGAGCGGCTCGCATAGGCTATCGGGGCCCACTCACCATTCTCCTGCAGCTGCGCGAGCACTGCCCCTAGCCCATATGGGCTGGCATCCACTGCCACATTGGTGGATCGGGCCGTATTAAAGAATGACAGGGTGGTGTCAGCCGACAATGCCGCCTTGGTGTCCTTAAAGGCTTGTTCCTGTTCTGGTCCCCATTGCCATGGGGTGGTGGATTTTGTCAGTTTCCTGAGGGGCTTCGTGAGGTTCGACAAGTCCTGGACAAACCGCCCGCAGAAGATCACCATCCCCAGGAAACTCCTTGTTTCCGAGATGTTGGAAGGTCCTGGAGCGTCCTGCACATCTTTGACCTTGCCCGGGTCCGGGGCGACTCCTTGGTCGGAGAAGGTGTACCCAAAGAAACTGATCTTCTTCTTTAGGAATTGGCACTTCTCCCTATGTAGGGTCAGTCCAGATTCTTTGATCCTCTGGAGGACCCCTCGCAATCTCCGATGGTGATCTTCTATCGACGAGGCGTACACCAGGAGATCATCGCTTACGTTCAGGACCCCTGGCAACCCGGTGAGGACCTCTCGGATAGCGTTTTGGAACACCTCCGCGGCGCTTGAGATTCCGTAGTTGAGGCGTCGGTACCGCCTGAGGCCGACGTGTGTCGAGAAAGTAGTGACGTAGCGAGAGTCCGGGTGCAGCGGCAGTTGGTGATATCCGGACCGAAGATCCATCTTCGAAAACCATCTGGCACCGTTCAGTTCTCCCAGGATGTCGTCAATGGTGGGAGTTAGGTGACGCTCCCTCTTCACCGCGGCGTTGGGGAGTTGCATGTCCACACAGATGCGGACCTGCCCCGGCTGCTTCCGTTTTCTCGCCACTACGATCGGGGACACCCATGGGGTGGGTCCGCTGACCTTCTCGATAATCCCCGGCCTCTCCAGTGCCTCTAGCTCGTCCTCCACCTTCTTGCGCAAATGGAATGCAATGCGCCTGTGCCTCAGCGCCACCGGTTGGACCGACTGGTCGATGTGGAGGGATACTTCTTTACCTTTGAGGCATCCGATGCCCTTGAAGACGTCTTCGAACTCCTCCAGGATGGCCTCTAACTCTTCCTCTTGCACCGCCAGGGTGAACGATATCAGCCTCAGCTCTTCCGCTGACTGCCCACTGATCAGCATCCCGTTTCCCTCAGGAGTCACGTACACTGTGGTGGGGATCTTGATATCATTGTGGCACATCTCCGTCTTGAAACACCCCAAAAGCGGGATTGGTGTCTTCTTCCCATATGCGAATACTCTGATTCTTGCTTTGCTCAGTGGGGGGCTGGGATTCAGTTGTTCATACACATTGGCCGCCATGAGCTCGATCGACGCCCCCGTGTCTATGGTGGCTCTCACGTCCTGGTTGTGGATCTTGACTTTGCACCTTGGGAGTCGTCGTCTCTTCCGTCGTGGCTGGTCTACCGCGAACACGTAGTGGACCGGGTAGTCCCCTGCGTCATCATCCATGTCCTCTCCGTCTTGCTCTTCCGCCACCGTCTGGGCTGCCTCCTTCCGTGACTTTGTGGACCGGCAGACTGCCGCAAAATGGTTCATCCACCCGCATGCACTGCATCTTTTCCCTCTTGCCGGGCAGTCTTGCAGGCGATGGGGCATGCCTCAGCAGTATCTGCATCCCTTTTTTCTGTCTTGCGTCTTTCTCCCTGCGTTCTGGCGCGACTTGGGCCTTACCACATTGGTCGTGTCCACCGCGTTTACCTGCTCCGTCTTGACAGGGCGGTGGAGCGCCGCCTCCATGTGCGACGCCCTGGCTTGCGATAATTCTTTTGACCGGCCCAGAGTGAGGATGTCCGCCAGGGACTTGCCGTCCTCCTGAAGAATGTTGACTCTGAGTTTGGACGAGTAGCATCCTTGTATAATCTGACCTTGGATCTCCTCCTGTTCGTCGCGAAAGCCGCACGTGCTGGCCAGTTCCTTCAGGCGCCCATGGAATGCGTCCAGCGATTCTTCTGCTTCCTGCTTGGCCTGGCGAAATATGAACCATTCGTAGTACCTGTTCGCCATCGGCTCGAAGTGCGCATTCAGGGCATTGAGAAGCGTGACGTAGGTCTTAGGTGTAGCCGCCACCAACGTCTTGTAAATGCGATGGATGTCTTTGCCTCCCAGGTGGAGGAGTAGGGCCCTGCGCCGCTCTCGGGCTATGCCCGCCCCTTCGAGGTAGATCTGGAGATGATCGGTCCAGTCCCTCCATCGTGGGGCAAGAGAGGAGGAAGCTCCGTCGACCACAAACGGCTCAATGGCGGGAATCGACGCCATATTGGCGCAGTCGCAAAGACACTCCGCAGCACGTGCGCTGCTTACCTTCCTGGGACAGTGGCAGCCGCTTGGCTGAGGTCAGGTTGGACACCCTCAGGTCTTCTCCAGCGGTCTGGCCGTGTCAGGCCTCGCTGCTGGGTCTTCCGCTCACCAGGGTGCCGGGCGCATACCTCCGCAGGCTCCGCTGGCCACGTGCGACGCACACACCCATCAGCAGGCACACCCCCGAGGAAAGGGGCCGAGCATGGGGTCTCACAACCTGCCTAGGGCACATAGCAGGTGAGCTGCACCAAGGCGAGACAGCAAGGAGCCAGGGTTGAGGGCACAGTAGTGGTGCACGAAGAGATGGCTGTCAGCACCATAGCATGGGGTCGTTTCTGCCCCTCGTCGCCAGTGTGATGGCCTATAAGCCAGAGGCCTCGTGGCTAGCGCGCTGCAACGCGCAGTAAATTACACGGACACACGATGCAGTTTCCAGCGTGGTCCCGACTGCCGTTCGCGGGCCACGCCCCTTTATTTATAACGAGCGCCTGACGTCATGCGTCAGCGCTCGCACCTCACATCCAATGCGGGTAGACTATACCGCTACCCCACGTCGGAGGATACTACACTGGGAACCAGCAGGACCCGGCCCACTTAAAGCCCTGGATTGGCTGGTTTTCAGGAGGAAACTCACTGGAGCCAAGTGTGAGAGAAACCGGTGTTTGCAGGGCCTTAATAAAAACAGCTCCATGCGCCCCTACGCCCGTGCCGAGATGCAGCAGTGTTCCTCGGGACCGACCAATCTACGATCCGTTGCATAAAGGCAACCAGGAGCCACTCGACTTGAGCATCATGCCACTGGTCACCGCTCACCGCAATTTGTCCCTTTACCTCTTTCCTGCCTATGCACCTGTCACACCGAGTCTGTTTACTGGCGTCACGCAGTTCGCCACGTTAGATTCCTTCAGACTTGACAAGTAAGAGTGCCTCCGAGTGCCGCGCTTCGCTTTCCTCTGCGATGTCTTCATCCCTGAAGCGCGAGAGACGGATAGGGCTTTCACAGTAATCACACCAGGCACCCAGACATAATCTAATATGTATCACAATTACCGATGTGAAGTGTCCTGGCGCTTGAGATGTCAGACGCTGCCCGAGGTTAGTGAGAGGGGGTCGGGGGTCTCCTTCGCTCATTCAACGTTCGAGGAAGCGTCAGGGAGAGCACGGGAGATTTGGGAGCTGGGGAAACAAAATGGAGTTTCGCGACAAGTGTCTCAGGAGCCGCTGTCGGAAAGGGTTTACCTCAGTCTGCTGCGCCCCGGGCAGCGTGCAGAGAGGGTGTCCAATTAGGGCAGACGGGAGCTAGCAAGAAGAATGTAAATAAACGAGAAGCGGAGGGCCAGCCTGTCTTCTTCACATGCTCCTGTTAGGAAAGTGGGACATCTCGTGGTCATGGAAGTCGCAGGGACGGGAGCAGCTCACATCTATATCTGGATCCTGTGACCGGTTGCTACCCAACGCCGAATCAAGTCTTCCGCGCCACCTGCCCCACTGAAGAAGGTGCGATGTCTGGCTGTAATGCGTTATAAATCACAGTGACCGCTGCCTCACCTCAAAACAATACAGCCATGCAGAAAGCGTTTTCCATTTGCGCCAGCAGAAATGTCTCTATTTTTTCCTTTCTCACAAAATTTCCCTTGTGCGCACTGATGTGATTTCTGGCCGACTGCACGCTATTTATACTGCCTTCCTAAAAAATAAGTTAGCAATAGAAGCAACTAAAAGCAACAAAACACACGGCCATGGCTCATCTTTGGTCTGCGACATTGAAACTACATTGCACCATGCTGTCACAGGGTCGAAAAGCGAAAACCCCTTCACTGGCTTCCTGTCAAGGAAAGGTCACAGTTCAAGACAGCGTACCTATCCCACAAGGCACTTTCTGACCATACCCCTGCAGGTCTGTCAGCACTATCGACGACCCACAAACCTGAAGCCAGCTATTTTAAAATAAGTGGCACCTATCCACCGAAATGTAAAAGTTTTAGAGGAGGTTCCCATCATTTCCGTCCAGTCAGAACAAGAATAATAATCCACATTTGTAAAGCGCGAACAATCACCCGTAAGGGTCTCTATGCGCTGGAGGCCGTCGGGAAGATTAAGCTATTGCCCAGAGTCACATGGTGCTGGGCTAATCTGCCGCTGGCGATCGAACTGTGATCCCCAGATTCAAGAGTGAGTCGCCCTGGCCGCAGCGTCACACCTCTTCAGAATAACTTTAGCCAGCATTTTCCTGTCAAATCCTGTCTTGTTCATTCATCTTTTCATTGCTCTCTGCACTAAGGGCATGCCATCTTGCTAACTTCTGTTGAGTGCTTTAGTCCGTTATTCAACTTTGAAGATAAGTAAATTTAGCTCAAACCTTTAAACCATAATCGACGGGTGGTGCTTACCTGGATGGGTCAGATTGGTCCTAGTGTGGAGCGATGGGTGGCGGATGTGGCTGAGTGGGCAGTAGCTGAGGAGGTGTTACTGAGGCAATGCAGACTAGATGATAAGGTGGAGGAAGACTTGGGGGTGTGGGTGGAACTCCTGGCCCATTTTGTCGACCCTGAGGGCACTCGCGTACGCTCCTCAACGGTGGATGGAGGTTTTACCTTTGCAGATAATGGGCGAATGATCTCATGTGTCAAGGAGCTCAATCTGTGTGCAATGTTCCAACGATATTGCCTGACACGAACTAGACAGACCGAACTAGACAGACCGTACCTATCTGCAACATGGTTGGAGATGGCTATTGTACATGTAACTGCTTTTGTTCCTTGAGATAAAACCAATAAATACCTTCTGTAAAAAAAATCCTTGCAGCCACCTGGTGCTTTCCAGGAAAAATCCAGATTTTACATTTGACTTTCACTATCAGAAAAACTGTTAATAGTTATGACCTTTAGCCCACTGGAGTCCCGCAAGCGCCATGAGACCTCAATGTGATTTGTGCGCTTAACAATTGACTTTGACTATCAGACTCATAATTATCACATCTTAAAACACGCTCTTGCACCAGTTCTATTATATCTAGTGATCCAGCTCTCCATCACTGCAAGGCACTCTGACAGTCGTGGCTGCTGCCTGGAAGTACCAGTAGGGGGTGGAGTGGCAGGGGGAGGGGGAATCATAATTAAAAAAATCACTTACCTCCTGGCTGACCGGCCACCGGTGCCTCTCACACGTCATCTTCCTGGCTTCTTGTAAGTAGCAGGAAGCACCAGGGCTCCCATGCTCCCCACCGCCAATCACAACGCTGCAATGCTGAGTTGTGAGTGGTCTGAGTGCTATGACACGTCACTCAGCCAGGGGCTGTATGGGTGGGCATGTTTTCCATGCAGGCTGAAATGCAGCCTGCATGGAGAAGGGGGAAAGTGCGCATGACTGGTTTGGGCAGCCCCCGAGAGCCGGACAAACAGGAATTGCACCCCTCTTCACACAAGCTGCTGCAGTAGGAGAACAAAATAAAAGGAAATTAACATTAGTTATTATCATTTTATTTTTTCCTTTCCTTTGCTGCTCGAGGCAGTGGGGCGATGCCACTGCACTCTGACCTCAGACAATCTGAGATCAAGGCAGGGAGGCAGGGAATTCCAAGCACCTCTGGGGGTGGAATCCTTAGGCAGCTTCGTCCACTTCAATGTGGGCACCCAGTATACATACTGGACCTTGGACACCAGCTCTTCAGTACACTTCTGGACTTGTGGACTCTGCCAGGAAGAAGGACTGCTGTGCTGCTGAAAGGACTGCCATTCTGCTGGACAGCTGTTTCAAAGGACTGCTGCCCTGCTGTCTTGACCTACTGCCCAGCTGCCCTCTTGCCTGAGGAGAAGGAGTGGACCTGAAACTTTGATCACAGGGGCATAAGAGGCATCCAGCAACCTGGAACCCAGCACCTGGACTCCACCATTTGTGAGCCTTCCCCTGCCAAGTGGTGCCACTCAGGTCCTGGACCCTGGACCCTTGGAAGATGGCCCGAAGGAGCTCTGGCAGCCCTCTAGTTGATGGCAGCCTTGACAACAAAGTAGGACTTCACATCACTTGCCCCACAGCTTATTTAGAACCAGCCTGCACTCCATGGTGGTCAACCTGAACTTCTGATGTTGGTCCGGTGTAGCGCGTCCGGATATCCACAGTTGTTGCTTTGTGCTTTCTGGCGCTATTCTCTCAGAAACCTTTATATCTGCATATCTCCGGGTCTACTGATTCGATTTTTGGCATTTTGGTGGTTATATTTATTAAAATTTACTGTCGTTTTCTAAATAGTGCATTTTACTCATGTTGTGCTTTCGCTATTACTGTTTGAAGTGCTGTATAAATACTTTACACATTGCCTCTAAGTTAAGCCTGACTGCTCTGTTCCAAGCTACCAGAGGGTTGAGCACAGGTTAATTTAGAGTATGCTTGTTACATCAACATGACCAGGATTGTGGTTTCTGCTTGAGTTGGGTTTCAACCACCTCAACCGGTAACCCAATTTCTTAATTTGACACATAAAGAAAACAAAATAAAATCAATAAGTCAAATATCTATGAGAGCTTTTGATTTGTAATAGGTGACAATGTTGCTCAACATCTTATAAAGAACTTTAATAGAACATCTAGAAAGATCAGATCTCCCACAGCCATACCACCTAATAATGCAATTTGATAAACGTTTGTAGGCCTAATAGATCTACCTTGTCCACAGTTCCAGACAAGGTTATTTGATGGAATAATTAGATCACTGGTAGAATTTTTATGTAAAGGATTATTCTGGTTTAATTCACTCTAACTAAGATTCCAGAAATGTTTAATTGGGCAATGGACATGCCAGGGGTAGTCAAACTCACTAAGAGATTTCCTTCCATTCGGCAGCTTAGCGGAGCCCTAGACGTATCCCTGCAAGAGGTACTGGGTGATGCATAGGACAATAAATACAATGCAAAACAACTAACAGCTTAAAAAGGTTGGGATAAAAAAAATACCTAAATGTGTCTAGAAGACAAGTGTGAAAAACGTAATAACAGCGTTACCAAATTGTGATATTTGTGTATTGGTTATGGGGGGGAAGATGTGTGATATTTGTGCTTTTGCTTTGATGTGAAAGTTGTTAGAATAGGGGGTCTCTAGTTGGCAGAGGTAGGTACCTTTGTCCAAATAGGAACCCTTGCTTCTAGTCAGGGTAAGGGGGATACACTTCTAAACTAACCCCAGCTCACCCCCTTGGTAGCTTGGCACGAGCAGACAGGCTTATCTCAGAGGCAGTGTGTAAAGCATTTGTGAACACATACAGTAATACAGTGAAAAGACTACAAATGGACACCACAGAAAAAAATAAGTAATCTTTATCTAAACCAAAACAAGACCAAACAACAAAAATCCTCAATACAGTTATCAAGATATCCTAAAAAATAGGTTATTCACTCAATTTAATGTTTGTAGCAACAAATAACTCCACCTGGAGGTATCATGACGTCGTGACCGATAAAAATCCCAAAGTACGTCACCGACCACACGGTGCGCGGCGTCGGGCACCGAGTCAAGCAGACCCACAAAGAACAGTACCTTGGCATTGATGAAAGCAAAGATGGTGCACAGCGTGGAGGAGGTGATGCTTCGTTGGTGCCGGGCAGCATCAGTTCATTACGACCCCAGGGGATGTGAAGCCTCGGTTCCTTACTGCAGTGCAGGGGAGGTGTGACGTTGGTTCCTTACTGTGTCAGGGAGGTGACATCAGAGTGCAAGCGAAGTGTCAGTTCCTTACGACGGTGCGGTGTCGATGGATTCGGGAGTCACCGACGTCGAGAATCGGCTCCGTGTTCATGAAGCGCCGGTGAAGTCGGGGGCTGCAGTGCGAGTCGGTACTGTGCTTCATGCACGTCATGAGCGGTGCCCTCGGCTCTGGTGCAGGCAGTGACCTCGATGACGGCTTCGGAGTCAATACAGCATGGCGTCAGCAGAAGTCGGGCTTACGGTGCAAGTCGGGGCGGTGCGTCGTGCTTGTCATGAGTGGTGCCCACGGCTTCGGTGCTGGTTACTGCGCCTCTTGCCGGTGCTGGTGTTGCAATTTCTTTCTGTGACAGCTGAAACAGCAGTTCCAGATGCAGAGAGACAGAAGAAATTAAGTTGAAATTAAGTCTTTGTGTTCCTGAGACTTCAGAACAGGAGGTAAGCTCAATTTCAAGCCCTTGGAGATCTTTTCCTCAAGCAGGTGACAAAGCAAACAGCAAAGTCCTTTTCTCCTTTCTTTGGCAGCACGTAGCCACTGAAGCCCAACCCCAGACAGCAAATAGCACAGGGGCAGTATTCCTCTTCAGCTTCTCCAGCTCTTCTCCTTGGCAAAGGTTCCTCTTGATTCCCAGAAGTGATCTAAATTTATGGGGTCTGGGCCCCAAAATTTATAAAACAAAACTCTTTGTTCTCTGGTGGCAGAGAAGCCCTGTGCTCACTTCAAACTGGTTCTGCCCTCTCTGGTGCAGCTTCCTGGCAGGAGGTGGAGACAGCATTGTCCTTGGCACACCAGGCCCATTCAGGTGAAAGGAAATCTCCCCCTACTCTAAATGCAACCCAGGTCTATTCAGCCCAGCCCTGACTCATGCGGCTCTCTGGAGCCACTGCCCCTTTCCAGCCACTGTTATCCAAAAGCCAGACATGGAATGCACAAACCTAAGAGAGGCACACTGGATGGTTAAGCAAGAAAATACCTACTTTCTAAAAGTGGTATTTTCCAACACAGTATATTAAAATCACCCTCACTAAAAGATGCATTTTAACATTCTGGGGCTTCTTTATGAGCCCTTGCGCCTGTCTTGCGCAGCCGTTGCATCACTTTTCGTGACCCTGCGGCGGTGTAAAACATGCGCCACGTTGCGACATATTTACAAGGTTACGCATCTAGGCAGATGTGTCACCTTGTAAAGACCTGGGCTACGTTATACCTGTGTCAAGTACAATGTATGCAGGGTGGGCATTCCGTCGTAACAAAGACCCGTAGAAGTGTCGCAGTGAAATCTAGATTTCACTATGACACTTCTATGCTGCCAATGCGTCAAAACCTTATGCCTGCCTAATGGCAGGCGTAAGGGTGACGCAGGCCCTTTGACATGGGGCTTGCCCCATGTGAAAGGAACATTACTGGAGTTGCGTCAGGCTTCCGACACAAATCCAGCAATGCGCTACTTTTTGCGTCAACAGATACGTCAGCAATACTAACGTATCTGTCATTCCTTGCGACATGATGCGTCATACTGTAAATTTGAGCCATTATTGGTGTTGCAAGGAGGGCGCACTGAGAAGTGTTGCATCACTGCTTTCACGCAGTGATGCGCCACTTCTCATAAATGAGGCCCCCTGAGTTCAAGCCTGCTAAACTTTATTTTCTCACCTTGTTCCCAGGGGCAGTTATGTTTATAAGATGTTATAAACAACCTCCCCATTCTGTCCTATGGGAACAGGAAGCCTTGCAATAGTGAAAAACGAATTTGGCAGTAATTTACTATGAGGACATGCCACACACACTAGGGCATGTACTACCTTTCACATACACTGCCCCCTGCCCACTGGGGTACCTTGGGCCTACCTTAGGGGTGACTAATATGTAGAAAAGGGAAGGTTTAGGGACTGGCTAGTGGGTATACTTGCCAAGTCGACCTGGCAGTACTAGACTGCACACAGGCTCTGCAATGGCAGGCCAGAGTTACATTTTACAGGCTGCTTCTGTTGGTGGCACAATCAGTGCTGCAGCCCACTAGCAGCATTTGATTTACAGGCCCTGGGCACACACAGTGTGCTGTACTAGGGTCTGACAAGTAAATCAAATATGCCAATCATGGAATCACTAATCCATAAAAACCAATTTACAAAAGGAGCACTTGCACTTTGGCACTGAACAGCAGTGGCAAAGTGCCCAAAGCATCTAGACCAGCAAAACGGAGTCCAACACACAGCAAAAACACAGGAGGCAAAGGCAAAAATGCTGGGGAAACCCACGACAATGGTGCCAGGTCTAACTAAAATGTTATCTGAATCTTCTTTAAGTGGTATTGTAGTAGCTCAATGTTTACTTTTAAATCTACTTTCCAGTGTCCTGCTTGCCTGTTGGGTCTTGTAATGTTATCTTTCAACTGGGAAGTAGTTGAATGGCAGGCTGGAGACAGGAGTGCATGGAGTTTCTGTTTCACTAGAAATAAACTTGGATTTCTCTGAATTTCGTTGGTCCTGTCATTCGTGGAGCCTCTAACTTCACAAAAAAGAGTGAGCAAATCCATAACATTAAGAAAGTGCCAGCTACAGTAACAGAAGGCTCCAAACTAAGGAGTTTTAATATTTGGAGTGAAAACTCATGGATATGTCTTTCTTCACCTCTTACTAACTAGGTATAAGCAACCTTCTAGAGTGTTTATAGCCTGACAGTCTAAAAACAGAGGACCAGGGCTTTCAAATCTCCGGTTAAGGATTCCTCCTTCTTCTCCAGATCTTTGTGCAAAGAAGCTCTTCGTATCAACAGCCATAATTGTAAAGTTTTGAACAATAGTCTAACGAGTGAAGAGTTATGATTAGATAACCATTAATCTGTGGAGAATGTGACCCCGAAATATTTTTTCAAACATACTCCGAAATGGGTAGAGCAATTGTGGTAATGCAAAAAAGAATGAGGGCCTGTTTGGTGAAAGCATCACTGAGAGTGCATCACACACTAACAATCACCAAAGCAAACCATGGAAAAGAGATGTGGACAATAAATGTAAATTCTAGCACTTTCTGATATTGGATGAAGCAATGGTCCAAAACAACACCAACTCTGGCACTGAAATGTGTTCTA
The DNA here is from genome assembly GCF_964204655.1 of Triturus cristatus. Taxonomy (NCBI): domain Eukaryota; kingdom Metazoa; phylum Chordata; class Amphibia; order Caudata; family Salamandridae; genus Triturus; species Triturus cristatus. Next base: position 500,981,599 of record NC_140592.1, on the reverse strand, counting down.
TATTAAAGAAGGGTCCCAGTCGTAAAATACCCCTTACTTAGACTATGTGTTTACAACTCTTATTGTAATTATTATTATCATTACTATTATTATCATAAAGTCTATGATTATTATTATGAGTACTACTACTACTGCTATTATTATTATTATTGCTATTATTTGGAGTCTCATTGTCTCTAGGCAGCACTGATACCACTCTAAGATGGAAACTACGCGAGTTCGCAGGAGATGCTATATAGTTGTTATCAGCTCAAAAGTCAGATCTATCATATTTTCTGGAAGTTGAGAAGGGAGAAAACTGTGTGGGTGATGGCATTACTGAATCAGGCCACCACTGCTCTGAAATGCCTTCCACCCTAATTCTTCAGCGTAATTTTTGGGTTGGTTAGCAGCATAGTGGATAGCTAGCGAAGCAATTCCCTTGGTTCAGATTTTATGAATTGCTGGTGGAGAAAGCTGGACCAAAACGTTGTAAGCGTGATATACTTTACAAGCTACCGTGAACTGTTCTCTTCTCTTCTCGTAAATTGCCGACAGTACAAATGTCACAGGTTCTTTGAAGCATAGTGCAATACTTAAATCTAAGTATAAGTCATACTGCTAAATATTGGATGTATTAGAGCTGGTTGTAATTTTGGGCGGACACGTTGAGAAAAATTGGATTCTCAATAGTCCAACATTGACTGGATCAAGACATTTACCATGAGAATCCTTTGTGTAAAGCTTAACAAGAGAAAAAAAATCGAATGCAGAATTCTCTAATGGGACACATGATCTCCCAGATAAAGCTCAGATCAAATACAGTTCCAATAATCCTAACTTAACAAGTTAACATTTATTTTTAATGGTCTTATGGCCACAACTTTAGCTCCCAGGAATTCAGCTTGTTGTTAAACAGCAAAATTTGGGACTTGGTAGAATTAAATAAAAAAAAGTTGGTGTACATACATGTTTCGACTTCCACAAGACTTGGGCAACACTACTGGATCCTGTGTTCACCTGCACTGAAAGATCGAAAATCATTTGAGTATCATAGGAGTATAGAAATAAGATGATCTTGTGTTTCTGAAGAAGATTTAGATAAGTGTGCTACAGACCAGATAATCTCCCACAGAAGTGAGAATCAGTATTAATAGAGATACCTTTCAAGCATAAAATGGGTGAGAGGCTGAGACAGAGCAAGCAGATGATGTCTATAATGGCAAATCGCAGACTGAGGAAGGCCCTGAATGCACATTCCAGGGTGAGGTCCAAGATTCGTCAGGCACATCGAGAGTATAAAACTGCTCTGCTACTTAGGAAGAGGATACTATACAATAGGGACTGAGAGTTATTGGAAAGTACAGCACTTGGGAAGGACAGTAAGCCATTTTGGGGCCTTGTAAAACAAATTACATGTAGGAATTCCCACAAATCTACTATTGCAAAATAATATTCCAGGTTCAAACTGGGTTTTACATTTGACTTCCATTTATCAAATTGAGGACAATCCGAATATGTTAGCCTCTCGGTGTAATAGATTACAGAAGTTACCATCCCTTTTTATATCTTTGCAGGAAATGGAAGTGGCCATTCAACACAGCACGGGCAGAAAGGCGCCAAGCCCATATGGGGTACCTATCGACCTGATGAAATGTATGCCTGAAATATAGAGGTAGCACATCTTCATTATATAATAATTGTTTTTGTGTAGGAAGGGACACCTTCCTGCTAATAAACAATTATTAATGGTGTTTTTCTCCTTTTATGTGTGCTGCAGAATGCAGCACCCATGGAAAGAGCAAACAACACGAAAAAATAAAAGTATTTCCCCTTGCTGTGCCAATCTAACACCAGCTATTCAGTGACTTTAGTTTTCGGCACTGCCTCAGATTTACAGATCCTTGTAAATCTGGGGAAGCTTAAAAAAACAACGGGTGTTACTGTGGAAGACCCACTGCAACACCCATTACATTCCCCTTTCACGCAGCAAACTGCATGAAAGGGTACCATATTTACAAATATGGTGCAGGAAATTGCGCCACCGGAACGTCAGAAAAAGTGATGTTCCGGTAATGAAATCCCCATGTGTATGTGACACTTGGTCAGCAAAAAGCTGTTCAGTTTGCTTAAGGTTTGGAATCACAAATAGTGTTCAGTGAAGTTGTACACAGCTCTTGATTATAAAGGGGAATTCTTCAACCTAATGTGTTTGATTTCTATTTCCTAGAATCATTTACAGAAATATCAGAAAAGAAAGCATTGTGCCTCTATTACAAAAAAAGAAATGGTGGCAAATTCTATGAGGATTGTCTTCTTCCATAGAAATTTCAGATCCCTTTTCATGATAGAAAGGTATGGAGAACAGCAGGAAAGGGGGAAACACTAGCAATATTTGTCCTTCCTGTTCTGAGAACTTAGGCATCCCTGACACCTGTAAGCCAGTACTAATTTGCCTCTCCCTGTAGCTTGCTTAGGGTTCAAAGAGTTTGAGGTTAGAGGTAGATATCATTAATGCAGTAAGTGCAGTGGCACTGTGACCCAGAATAATGGGTGCTCACTGCACCCCAATCATAACCATCTTTTCTTATTTAATTGGGGACAGGGGCAGCTAATATAGCCTTAGAGCCCAACGTAGCGGGCTCTACCGGTGATTAAAGGCCCACTTCAGCATTAAAGGCCCGAGCCAAAGGCAAAGGCCTTTAACAAGGGACCCTGCCCCCAATTGAGTAGAACCCACTACTAGGGCTCTAAGGCTATTATTCTTGGCAGGCAGTCAGGCACTGGTGCACCATGCTCCAGGGCAGATGGTCTTGGATTCCCTGGGTAATGTACGCTCATCCAGCTGGGAAACAAGCAGGCCCTGACCCCCCGATTCTGGTCACAGGCAGAAGTTTTGCAGTGCTTCTCCCTCTCACACAGTCTGGCTGGCTGCTTGACAGTTGACAATTTTTGAGGTCTCAACTCCCCTTCATATACTCCATTTCTAGACACCAAATGTGATTTAAAGTCTGAGTCTTTGAAGTTTATGTTGAGGGTCTGCTTCCTTTCGAAGTGCCCACTCCTCTGTCCTCTCTTCTTCCAGAAAGCAGTCTGTCACAACAGGACTGACTCCAAAGCTGATAACCCCACAACATAGGCCTTGGGAGTGACTACAGCTCACACCTGGATGTAAGCCACAGTGCTATGTGTATCAAAAGCCCAGGGCCTCAGCCCTACTCTTTGAGATTCTCTCATCAGCCCCATCTCCTCCTTGAGATGTGCCCAGGCCCCTCTCTTGTGACCTCGCTCTGAATCAAAGAGCACTCTTAAAAGTGTTCTTGGGGAGCCTAGTTCTCCCTTCCTTAGTGTGTCCTTCCAGCTTACAGGAATGCAGCAATACTGTTTGGTGGGATTCCTCTATCCTCCTGATCTCATGTTTCACTATGCAGCCCTGGGTCTCCCAAAATGGAACCTAGAGTCAGCCACGTACTGTGCCATTCACAAGCACACATAGACCCACCACATATACGCAGCATATATGCACTGCACAGCATTAGACCCTTTCATGTATTGTACCCATCTCAGGCACATGCACACCCAGCACATCCATATAACATACATGCCATGCCCAATGCTACATCCCTCATTTATTGTACACTCACATGCACACATACTCCCAGAACATGCATATAACATGTACTCACTGCAAAGCAATACATCCTTCATGTATTGTCCGTCCCACTCACTGGCACACATACACTTAGTACATGTATACCACCCATGCACTGAGCAGCACTACTCACCAAACTGATGTAGGACAAGGGTGAGTTAAGCACACAGCAGCAGAACTTTAAATGAGTGAGTCTGTAGGCCTCACTCTAGGGACACAGGTTAAAAGGCCCTGTTCACTCCTAATAGCCATTACACGATATCTGTGTTGGCTTTAGCGCTGGTGGCGCCCAGCGTGACAATTATTTTTGGTGACCCCACACACCATGTCCACCTCCTTGGAGTTTACCACTACCACCGGGCAAAAGAGGACCTCATCTCCCCAATCATAAGTTATTGCTAAACACAGCGCTCCCCATGGTCAGTGCCCAGTGTGGCCGCACCGGTCGCACTGTCCTAAAGCTGGCCCTGCTAGATATGCTGCCACCACAGCACTCCTGCTACTTAACGCTTGATAAAGGCAGGACCCTTTCCCCACTAAGAAGATAACAATTTGGATGCCGCTCCTGGTCCAACACGACCGCAATCCGTGTGACATACATAAAGGTGCACATTCATGATCCGTATTTGCTGATAACAACAAAAATCAGCATTAGGGAACCAGACATCAGTACAAATGGGGCACTCAGGGCAGGTGAGCACGTGCATTACCAGGCAGAGGACTTTTCCATCCAAACAAGGACTTTGCAAAGAAAACTTGGATCTGGACAAAGCACCACCCCATCTAGAAAAAATCTAAAATGATTGTTACAAAGTAAGGTTCTAGTTACCCCAGTCCCTGCTGGACTAGAGCCAAGTCCCAAGAGGGTACTGGACAATGAGCCACTGGATGACAGAAAAAAAGAAAAAAAATCCTCAGGAGATGGGAGGCCATTGTTTCAATGGATTTAAGACTTGCCCCTCCTAAGCACATGACTAGCCACCCAGTGGCTACATAATGTCAGATCTGAAAGTCCTAAAAGGAAATCAAGAACTCTGAAAGACTCACAGAAAATGGCCTGTAAACCGCTGTAAGAACAAAAGGCTTCGAAATTTCTCCTCTGCCAGGCATAAACCTGAGATTACTTGAGTGACTAGCCCAGATCCCAACGTCATGAGCCAGAAAAGCCAGACTACGCACCCTTGACGCCCTGGGTGTTTGCTCTATGTCCTATCCACCTTGATATAATTATGAACTCATATTGCCTGACCTTTTTTTGGGGGGGAGTTTTTTTCATATTGCGCAAACTAGACCCACAGGTATCAGACCCCATTTACACGAACACCAGTTGCATTACAGACGGACATGTTAATTTTTTGTTAGACACTGGGATATTAAGTGATTTGCCCAGAATCACAGGACGTTGAGTGTCCCTGCCGAGTCTGGAACCTGTTTCCCCAGCTTCGAAGTCAACTGCTCTAGCCGCTAGGTTACATCCTCCTTCAGTCCAATTGTACCCTTTGACACAAGGGTAAAGAATTGCTGAGTCTGGTAAATAGCCACAAGCTTCCTCAAGCTCAATGAGGCCCTTGACTCATCAGAAGACCACACATCTATGATTAGAACTAGCAGTGGAGGAGAAGCCAGAGAGGCACCACTAGACAGTTGGTCTGGGTGTAGCCACCATTGTAGTTCTGAACAATTCAGTGGGTAACAGGCAGAAAAGTTCTGTGCTTCCAGTGTGCCCGGAAGGTGAAGTACCAATAGTATAGGTGCATTTAGGACCATGGAGCCAATAGAAGAGAAGTAGCCTTCGTGCCCTACACTCTTAACTAAACCCAAGCCAACCAATGCCCAGGGCAGGTCCAGGAGAGACAAAGGAAGGGATCTCAATTTGGTCTGCTGTAGTGGTGGAACAAACACCCATTTCAAGTCTGTTCTGAGCACTGTGCCAATAAACTGCAGGCGATGAGATGCAATTTGCCCCAAATGAGTTAGAATGTATGGGAATTCAGGAACGCACTGGCCTGATGAGCAGCCTTCACTGTCTTCGAAAAATAAGACACACAAATTAGCTAGTCTCTCAAATATGGGAAGATGATTAAGCCTCTGGATTGGAGAATATCCACCAAAGGAACAACGATCTTGGTAAAGGTCATTGGAGCTGTGACTAGTTCAAACCGAATTACCTGGAGGCTGGAACACTTAGGACCCAGAATCAGAAGAATTGCCAACGTGAAGGTCACTAAGAACTAGCGTACACTTCAGATCAACTTCCACTGGTCCAGCAATGTGAACAGCAATGGGGACATGTATATCAGAAATAGCTTAGCAAGAAAGTCCCACAGAGATATTAGCACTGGATGATTTGTTAACTTGTTGAATGGATGATGAAGTAGAAAACATTTCACTTTTTCTAAGTCTAATATTGTCAGATAATCTCATTATTTCTACTACTCCACAAACACAACAGAACAGCAGTCATGTCTCCTCTCTGATTCTGGAACTGGGACAATTGCAGCTTTGTGTAAAAAGTGCTTAAACCAAAGTGATACATGGGGACAAACTGCATGCCAGAAGACGTCTGCAGTCTCCTGAAATCTGTTCTGGTGCTCTGATATCATGATGTGAATCACCCAGGTGTCCACGACAGATGTCTTCCAGGCTCCACAATAGTCCATTAGACTTTCCACGGTCACCTGCAGTTAAGACTGTGGTGGGAGGATGCCAGACTGAAACCTAAACTTGTCATCACAGGTGCCTCCACAGCACGAGCTTTACCCAGAAAGAGAAGACTAGCTAGAAGGAGGAAGAGGAGGACTGAAGAACCTACAGAATCCACATCCCTTGCCCATGCCCAGAAGAATGACTAGAGTCATTTGTTTCTGTTTCTCAGCTGATTTCTTGCCTAAGAGCTTGATTTAGATTTCGGAAGCCAGGTTACTCTGTCAAAACATGATGGATATCCCATCTGCCATATTATAAGTGCCATTGGAAATAATGCACTTGTAATACGGCAGATGTTACAGCAGTAACCCATCTGTCAAACTCTAAATCAGGCTCTTAGTCCTCCAGTTGAGATCCAAATAGCCTGGCCACGGTGAACACCATGTGACCCAGTAGAGCTTAGTTTGAACTGTCTGCTTTGTATGCCTGCACCCAACAATGCTGCCTGACCTGCATTGAGGAGCCACAAGCAACAGCTGCAGCACAGAAACAATTGAAAAAAAAGTCCAATAGGAACCTGACGACTTTATATCATGGACAAACAGGAGGAACAACCTATACTCTGTTGCATCGCCTCAGCAGAGACATGAACATTCATGCAGGAGGGTCTGCACCATGTACGTTAGCAAGTTGGATGCTGAATAGGTGAGCTTAACAGTCCCCTCTACGTAGCACTGCTTCAGAAGGGGAGGTATCTTCGGAAATGATTGTACCTGAGAAGCAAGGTCTTCCATTAAAACCCTTAAATGGAAATTGTTCTTGGAAGATATTCAGTGGGTTTTTATCCAGCGTGGAGTACAACATTTACATAGTCTCCTTATGTCACAGATCCTTAATCAACAGCTCATTCATGCACTTATTCATTGGTAGAACCCATAACACCAACACACATTACCTTCATACGAACTCCCACAAATCTGTACACAGGAGAAAGGCTGCTGGACACGTGGGTACCTTATTACCTATCAGGATTAATTTGCTTTACATTATATACACATTCTATATACAGCTCCGGAATCCTGACTTTAACATCAAGGCACTCCGCTATTTGGTCGATGGACCAACTAGTTGGACTGGTTGATGGTGAATTAGAACCAGCTAAGACACAATTAAAGCCTAGGAAACATTTGATATTTTCTGTAATTAATTTAAGAACCACAAACTCATTTCTTATTATTTCAATATTGTTTATCTTACCGTTAATTAGACTCTTAAATTGTCATTTATTTTCTACAGTTCATTACTTAATCTTTGATTTATTTATGAGAAAAATATGAACATTCAGAAATTATTCTTAGACATAGATTTTCAGAAAAGTACATTGAATCATTACCAATTGAAAGATGATGAAAGGTTCAGATCAAACAAGGAGTTATCTGCATTCTCAAATGAAGACTCCCTTGAACAGGCAGTCCAATTCTCACCAAAGGATCAAACCAGCGTGCGAAATACAGGATACAGCGTAGTAAAGTTCAGAATTTCAGCAAAGTCCGAACATCAATCCGGAGCATAGACCAATTCCACACTCAGACTGATAGAAAATAATTTAGGAAACACAAAGAAATAACCCAAAGATATATGCAGCCAAAACTGAGACCCAACGAACCCAAGAACGAACGCTGCTGCAACCAACCCTTCCAACTCCATCTCTTCTCTCTACGTAATGATTGATGGGAAGGTTTCATATCTTTTTCTGCCTTACTTCATTTTAGAATAGCAACTTTTGGGGCAGACCAAATGTTCTGATTGGACAGTTCGGGGCTATCTGTAGAGACCCTTGACCCTTGGCAGGTCGCTCCCTCTGCCACCGTGCAGACCCCCTGTGCGCCGCTGCTTCTCCTGACTGCCTTGTTGCTCCTTGTGTGCCCCTGGTTGCTCACTGCTATTTCGTTTGTGACTCGTTTTTTTCCCTTCGCTTTTCGCTCCTTGTGTGCCCCTGTGTGCCCCTTCTCTGCCTGCCTGCACTGTTATTTCATTTTGTGATTCATTTTTTTCCCTTTGTTTTTTGCTCCTTGTGTGCCCCTGTGTGCCCCTTCTCTGCCTGCCTGCACTGCTAATTCGTTTTTGTGACTCCTCAGTGTGTTTTTGCCTTCTCCACTGTGCCCTCTCCCCCCAGCCCCCTCTTGCCTTCTGTATCACCTGCTTCCTGCCGCTCGCGCTCCCCGCGGCCCCGCCCCCCGCTTCCCATTGGCCGCCCCGCTCCCGCCTCCCAGCTGCTCCTCCATCCCTCTCTCCCTCTTATGGAGGCCGCGCTGTTGAAAATTAAAACAGCGATATGATTAAGCATTCACTGAAGACATGAATTCTCTACAGTTAAAATGTGTTTCTTGTCTTATGTTGACTAATGTCCGGACTCCATTTTGTATTGTCATGTCTCCACGTGCGTTGCATGAGAAGAGTCCTACCTCTTCGCTAGTCGCTCTTGTAATCTGCCTAGTAACAGTCTATAAATAGCTCCTTTGTCCGTCTGGCGCATGCCCAGACTTGACCACATCTGTTATCAGTTAGTCCTCGTTTGACCATGTTTTCGCGGGCTCAGGAAATTGTTAACTCCGCCCATATATTGATCCTGTATCGAAAATGTCCATAAATGGTAATGAATTTTGCTCTATGTTGTATCCACCCACTTATGAGCCCCTCTGTTGTGTATAAAAGGGGACCATGTACGCAAGTTCTTTGTGCTACTCTATACAATACTGAAGAGTGTTGTGTAGGTTGTAGGACCACCCTTAAGGGTTAATAAACTCTGTCTTTGTATTTGCAGTTTCCGTACCAACTTCCTTCTAGCTTTCGTTACAGGAGGGCGAACCCTTGTATTTTGCAGGCCTAGCTGGGGCCTGTATTCATCAGCGCGGTGGTGAGAGGAGCAACCCTTGACCCTGTGTTCAGACAGGTCGCTCCCTCTGCCACCGCGCAGACCCCCTGTGCGCCGCTGCTTCTCCTGACTGCCTCGTTGCTCCTTGTGTGCCCTTGGTTGCTCACTGTTATTTCGTTTGTGACTCGTTTATTTCCCTTAGTTTTTCGCTCCTTGTGTGCCCATGTGTGCCCCTTCTCTGCCTGCCTGCATTGTTATTTCATATGGTGATTCATTTTTTTCCCTTCGTTTTTTGCTCCTTGTGTGCCCCTGTGTGCCCCTTCTCTGCCTGCCTGCACTGCTAATTTGTTTTTGTGAATCCTCATTGTGTTTTTTGCATTCTCCACTGTGCCCTCTCCCCCCCAGCCCCCTCTTGCCTTCTGTATCACCTGCTTCCCGCCACTCACGCCCCCTTGGCCCCGCCCCCGCTTCCCATTGGCTGCCCCGCTCCCGCCTCCCAGCTGCTCCTCCCTCCCTCTCTCCCTCTTATGGAGGCCGCACAGCGGACGTGCGCAGCGGGCGCGCCGCTGGCGCGCGAAGGCGCACCAAAGGCAAGCCCGTCTGCGCCCGTCCACGCCAGGACTGCGCCCAGCGCCAGAACCCCTGGCCCCCGTCGAGGACAGCCCACCAGATGGATCTATGATGCCACCACCCTCCACGCACTCAACACCGGCCGGACCCGCACCTGCCACCGAGCAACCCCGAAACGCACCCACGGACCCTTCACCTGCCAAGCCTGCAAATTCACCTGCCTCCGCACCTCCCCCCACCCGCCGGACCAAGCATCAACAACAACCACCTCAAGTGCATCCTCCTCAACACCCGCTCCGTCCACAAACACGCCGTCGAACTCTGGAACCTCATCGACACAACAGCACGGGACATCGCCTTCCTCACAGAAACCTGGATGAACACCTCCTCAGCCCCCAACATCGCCATAGCCATTCCTGATGGCTACAAGATCACTCGGAGGGATCGCACCAACCAAACCGGAGGAGGCATCGCCATCGTCCACAAAAACACCATCCGCATCACGACCAACTCCGACGACACCCTCACCGCTGCCGAGCACCTTCACTTCCAGATTCACACCGACCACAAGACCACCCTCAGAGGCACCCTCATGTTCAGACCCCCGGGACCACGCACACAATTCAGCGAAGCCATCGCAGACTTCATCAGCCCACTTGCCCTCACCTCCTCAGACTACATCCTCCTAGGGGACCTCAACTTCCACCTGGAAAACAACAATGACAACAACACCACCACCCTACTGGACAACCTCGCCAACCTCGGACTCAAGCAACTGGTGGACACCCCCACCTACTATGCCGGCCACACACTTGACCCAGTTTTCTCCTCCAGCAACCACATCTCCTTCAGCCACACAACCAGACTACACTGGACAGATCACAACTGCATCCACTTCAGCTTCAGGAAAACCATGACCCACCACCACCCACATCAGGCCCCCCGAAGATGCTGAGGCAAGATCACCACCGACCAGCTCACCACCTCCCTGAGCCAGAACCCCCCCAGCAACACAACGGACTCCAACGAAGCAGCCCGCAACCTCACACAGGGGCTCACCAACTGCGCCGATGCCCTTGCACCAATGATGAATGCCCCCAGCAGACCAGGCAGCAACAAAGCATCGTGGTTCACCAACGACCTCAAAATGTCCAAGAAATCCTGCCATACCCTCGAGAAAGCCTGGCGCAACAACCAATCAGCAGAAAACATGACAGCCCTCAAGAACGCCACCCGCAAACACCACCAGCTGATCCGCACCATCAAAAAGACAGCATTCAAGGAATGGCTGGATAACAGCACCCACAACAGCAAGGAACTCTTCAGCATCGTTAAAGAGCTCTCCAACCCAAGAGCCAGCAACAACGACATCACGCCCTCGCAAGACCTCTGCGACTCACTCGCCTCATTCTTCCACCGCAAGATCGCCGACATATACAACAGCTTCGGCGCCCACACCACGCTCCCAACCACCGAACCAACACCCCCTACCACCACCCTCAGCACTGAAGACACCACCCACGTCATGAACACCATCCACTCTGGCTCCCCAGCAGACCCCTGTCCACACCACATCTACAACAAAGCCGACTTCATCATCGCACCCCAACTCCGGAACATCATTAACTCCTCCTTCGCATCTGCCACCTTCCCAGAAAGCTGGAAACATGCAGAGATCAGCGCCCTCCTGAAGAAGCCCACCGCGGACCCCACGGACCTCAAGAACTTCTGCCCCATCTCGCTCCTCCCGTTCCCCGCCAAAGTCATCGAGAAGATCGTCAACAAACAACTAACCGCCTTCCTTGAGACAAACGACTCCCTCGACCCATCACAGTCAGGTTTCCGAGCAAACCACAGCACCAAGACCGTCCTCATCGCAGCTACCGATGACATCAGGTCCATGCTCGACAACGGGGAAACGGCTGCCCTCATCCTCCTCGACCTATCGGCCGCATTCAACAATGTCTGCCACCGCACCCTAACTACATGCCTCCACCATCCCGCTATCCAAGGAAAAGCCCTGGAATGGATCACCTCCTTCCTCGCCGACAGATCCCAGCGAGTCCGCCTTCCTCCCTTCCACTCAGCAGCCACCAAGATCATCTGCGGCGTTCCTCAAGGCTCCTCGCTCAGCCCCAGCCTCTTCAACGTCTACATGAGCCCCCTCTCAGCCATCGCATGCCAACACAACCTCAACATCATCTCCTACGCTGACGACACCCAGCTGATCCTCTCCCTCACCAACGACCCCGCCACCACCGGAGCCAGCCTCCAGGAAGGAATGAAAGACGTCGCGGAATGGATGAAGCTCAGCCGTCTGAAGCTGAACTCGGACAAGACGGAAGTCCTCATCTTCGGACCATCCTCCTCCACCTGGGACGACTCCTGGTGGCCCCCTGCTCTGGGCACCGCCCCCAAGCCCACGGACCATGCACGCAACCTGGGCTTCATCCTGGACGCCTCCCTCACGATGACCAAGCAAGTCAACGCCGTCTCATCATCCTGCTTCAACACTCTGCGCATGCTCCAAAAAATCTTCCGGTGGATCCCCACCGAAACCAGAAAAACGGTCACCCAGGCCCTCGTCACCAGCTGACTGGACTACAGGAACGCCCTCTACGCAGGAACCACAGCCAAAATACAGAAAAGACTCCAGCGCATACAGAACGCCTCTGCACGACTCATCCTGGACATCCCCCACCACAGCCACATCTCCGCCCACCTAAGAGACCTGCACTGGCTCCCCGTCAGCAAGAGGATCACGTTCAGGCTCCTCATTCACGCACACAAAGCCCTCCACGACATGGGCCCCAACACACCCACCCGCCAGCTCCGATCCGCCAGCCTCGCCCTCGCCACTGTCCCACGGATTTTCAGAACCACCACCGGGGGAAGATCCTTCTCCTACCTAGCGGCCAAGACATGGAACTCCCTCCCCACCCACCTACGGCTGACCCAGGACCATCTCTCCTTCAGGAAGCAACTCTTCGAGCAGTAGCAGCACCACCCCTCCCAGCGCCTTGAGACCCTAGCGGGTGAGCAGCGCGCTTTACAAATTGATTGATTGATTGATTGATTGATATTTTGTTAAATTTTCCCAGTGCAAACTGGTTTTCCATAGTGACTTTTCACAAAGTTCTCAAATGTCACTGTCTGTTTAGTTCCCAGGCAGAGAAACAGTAGTTGTATCTTTTTCCAAGGTAAAAGGGTCCTTCTGATAAGTCCTCTCTTTGTCTCTTCCTTGGTTTTCATTTTGTCATCTTCTGGCTTATGGTCAAGTTCCTGACTTTTGTCCTTGGCATGGAACACGATGTCAGGAGTTCAAGCTACCTTGTGATTTCAAGAGCCATCTGGGCATGCACAGAAGCCATTGCGCGCACATGGTAGCATATGCTTCAGAGAACGCCGTCTTGGGTACCCGAATGCCAACTTAAGCAGAAATAGACATAACAGCAATTAAAATATAGAAATTAAAGTTCTGATGTATTTCTGATCCCAATATATATTTGTATTTTCCTAGCTGTAGCAACATTTGAAGCAATAATACTTACCACTTGATAACTTTTAAAGCACAAACGATCACAAAGCAACATAAATCATGCAATTTTACTATTTCACCACAATCTAAGGTTAGTTTGCGTACCATAGGTAATTAATTATTTGTTCTGCCATGCACTTAGCAATTTAGTCCCACGTGTATTTATGTTTATCAAGATGTAAAGGTTGATTAATAACACTTCCACTGCAAATGTGTTATTTTAATTAATTTTAGAATGATTACGTTTTTAATTTCATGCAAATTAGAGGAGGTATACAACATTTTGTTTTACCTGCTTCATCAATCCCCCTTTGGTGATTTTAAACATCACCACTACTCACTATTTCACTAAATTTATCTACGGAAATGGTTTTATTCAGTTCCACTTGCGTTTGTTAGTTTAAATCATAGTGTTCTCCATACTATTCTCTTTTGTTTTCTTGTACATATTTTCTTGAAATTCTTCTAATTCTATTTCTTCTATCTCTCGTTCTCTTATTTCTTTCTCTTTATTTTCTTATTTTCTCTTTTTATCTTATTTTGTAATTTTCTTCTTTTTATGCAAAAACATCCTAATCTTAATATTAGCACTAAAATAATCCCTAAAGTTAGAGGTATTAGCATTTTTCCAACAAACAAGCTACCTGTGACAGCCCAGCAGCCGATCCACATCCAGAGTGCCCCGGGGGCACTCCCACGTCCCGACTGGTGCTGACGCTGCCGCCAGAAGGGGGGCGGAGCCTACAAGCGTATGTAAACCCGGAAGAGGAAGGAGGTGGGTGTGGAGGCGAGGAGACGGAGAAATCCACAGGAGGCGGCGTGACGAAGAACCAGGAAGCAGACGAGGGAGACCAAGGCATCGGGACGGAGACGAACGAAGAGGAGGCCGGCACCCGGACGCCCAGCGGACGCCGAGAGGAAGCGGACACACGGGCACAGGCGAGCCCCGAGGAGGACGCGCTGGACGAGGCGACCGGGTCCCTGTCAGCGGGCTCCGGTTTCAGGCGAGTGGTGGGAAATACAGGGAAATCGGTGATTGGGTGGTGGACAAGGGAGGCGGGCTTCTCCGGTCTGTAGCGGGGTGGGTTGTGGCACCTGGGACCTACGAGAGAACTCAAGAGACCCTCAACACCCTGACCCCGAACCCAGAATTGAGTGACAGCCCCAAGGGGAAAAGACGCGGGGAGGCAGACAGAGCCATTTGGGAAGCCCTGAAGGAAGGGCCCAGGAAAGAAAGGGGAGTGCACCCTTGACAGTACAAGAACCCAACTATACCTAGGGAGAAGTATCCCTGAGTGGTACGAGGCAGTACAGGGCGAGAGTAGGCCGCGACACAGGTTATCCTAACCGCCTGTCCTTTTCTTTCTCCGAGGGGACGCCTGGAGACGCCAGCCCCACGCCGAGCCGGGACAACCGTTGGAAGGACCGAGAACCCAGAGGGGCGATCGACGGAGAGAAGGGACCACTTGGACCTACGGGAAGGCTTCATCCTGCTGTTTCTGTCCTATGTTGGGTTCAATAAAGCCTCTTTAACACGTCAAGTAGTCCTTTGCCTCTGTGGTCGTTCACAGTGGTGTCAGAAGTGGGATTGCTCCTACCCATACGCCATGACGCAACCCATCGGACTGAACGACATGCTGACGCAGTTGGCAGAAGGACAGCGACACTTACAACTGGTGTTGGAGGCCCAGTCCACGGAAGCCAAACGCGACAGAGAACACCTACAGGAGGCACTCCAAACCCAGGCCGGTCTCATGGTGCAAAATCAAGTTGTCCAGGACACGGCCATCCAGAAACTAACTGAGACCATTGCAAGTACCAAAGTTCATCCCAATGTCCCAAGCTCTGTCCTGCAGAAGTACAGGGCAGGAGAAGACCCGGACTTCTTTTTTACGAACTTCGAGCGAGTGGCCAGCACCGCCCAATGGCCTGTGGAAAGGTGGGGCCAGTACGTCGCCCCCTTGCTATCCGGGGACTTACAGACGGCGTATCAGGCTGCTAACCCTGGAGGCCAAACACCCTACGAAACAATAAAGAAAACGATCCTGGAGAGATTAGGGTGCGACCCGGAACACTATCGTGCCCGGTTTCGGAGGGAGAAGTGGCAAGCCCAGGACAATCCCCGGGCTTTCTACTATCGCATCCAAGACCTCGGGACTAGGTGGCTACAGCCTCACTCCTCCAGCATGGACGACGTCATGGATAAAATACTCCTTGAACAGTTCATAGAAGGTCTCCCGACAACCACCCGGCTCTGGGTCCGGCAATACCCCAACCTTACGGCGCCCTATGCCATCGAACTCGCCTGTGCGCATCAAAGGAACCCTGAAGCGAAGTCCTTCACACCCCGGCTCCCGACCACTCTCGTCCATCGCTGGAGAGCAAACCCCCCTAATCCCTCCACTCCTGCCCCTTGTCCCCTTATCGACCCCCGGTTCTTGCCCCGTCCAACCCCTAAAGAAGGACTACAAGGGCCCCAATGTTTCCATTGTGCGGAATGGGGTCACATCTCCCGCAATTGTCCACAGAAACAGGGCAGCACTGAACCCATGGACGTGGGGTACACAAAGGGGAGGATACTCTGGGCAGGGGACGGGAAAAAGGCATACCACCTGATCTTACAAATCAATGACGTAGACACCAAGGTCCTCATAGACTCAGGGTGTAGACATTCGGTCATCTTCAGCGAACGGATACAACCCTACCAGTGGCGGACGGGAGAGACCGTCTCCATCACTTGTGTCCATGGGGATCAGAAAAACTACCCCGTCGCTGAGGTATGTCTCGGCCAGGGTG
This sequence comes from Triturus cristatus, assembly GCF_964204655.1. Lineage (NCBI taxonomy): Eukaryota > Metazoa > Chordata > Amphibia > Caudata > Salamandridae > Triturus > Triturus cristatus. The sequence continues at coordinate 500,965,543 of NC_140592.1, read as the reverse complement.
AAACCAAGGAAGGGATTAAGGTTGGAGCCATCCCACAGATGGTGGAGGAGATGATCATTGGGACTGACTACGCGCATTTCCCCTCCCTGCTCACAAGAGCCATCACAGAGAAAGACACCCGAGGCTGGCTACAAGACGCCCCTCTTTATAACACCGAGTTACAGGCGGGTAGGTGTAAAACAAAGAAAACCCGCAAAGAAAAACGAGAACAGAGTAGGCTTATGGTCCTGAACGGTCTGTCTAACACAGCCTCTTCCTCCTCCCTAGGCGCCGATACACCTCCCCGACCACCACTCAGCTTCAGGGCCGAGCACAGAGAAGACCCGGCGTTGGGACAGGCCTGGGCCCGAGCAGCAGCCGGCGAAGAGAGTCAGGTAGGCCCTTCTTTTATTATCAGAAAAGGACTGTTATACAGAACTGTTACAAAGACCGGAGAGACGGTCAGGCAGCTCCTGGTCCCTGTCTCATTTCGTGACCAGGTGCTCTATTTGGCCCACAACCAAGCCGGAGGGGGCTACTATGGGAGGGAGAAAACTGAGGAATACCTCTTGCGGCGGTTCTACTGGCCAGGGGTTTTTTCCGACATCAGGAGATATTGTACTGCTTGTCCCACCTGTCAAATGACCAATCCTCCTCATATCCCCAAAGCTCCACTACAGCCCCTTCCAATCATTGATGTACCCTTCTCCCGAGTCGGTATGGACCTGGTAGGCCCCTTGCTCGCTTCAGCACGGGGCTATAGGTATATCCTCGTGTTAGTCGACTACGCGACCCGCTACCCAGAGGCCATCCCTCTCACAAGCATGACCACCAGTAGTGTAGCCCAAGCCATGATTACCTTTTTTAGCCGTGTGGGGTTTCCCCGGGAACTCCTCACCGACCAGGGAACGCCCTTCATGTCCCGCCTGATGGCCCAGATATGTACCCTACTGGGGGTACGCCAGATCCGCACTTCCGTATATCACCCCCAGACGGATGGCCTCATTGAGAGGTATAACCACACGGTAAAGCTCATCCTAAGGAAAACCATTTCCGAGACAGGAAGAGACTGGGATAGACAACTGCCTTTAACCTTGTTTGCAATACGAACACACACACAATCCTCTACAGGATTCAGCCCATTCGAATTGGTGTTCGGGAGAAAGCCTAGAACCCTGGTGGATATGGCAGCCGAACAGTGGGAGGAGGAAGAAGATGAGGGAAAACCTCTCCTCGCGTACACTACGCAGCTAAAAGCCCGTTTGTCGACTCTCTGGAGCCAAGTGAGGGACAACCTCGACGGGGCTCAGCACAGGCAAAAAACGGTCTATGACCGGAATACCACACTTAGACACTTCAGTGTGGGGGATAAAGTACTGCTCCTTCTGCCCTCCTCAGATAACAAGCTCTTGGCTCGTTGGCAAGGTCCGTACTCAGTCCTTGCCCAAATCACACCTGTCACCTACAGGGTAGCCGTCCCGCACAGTGGCGCAAAAGGGCAGATTTACCATGTTAACCTATTAAAACAGTGGGTAGATGACACAGACGGCCCACGCAAGCCAGCCCCCGCCCTACTCGTCACGGACAGCACACCTTTGGACATACCCTTTCCCTCCCTGGGCGATACGCCGGTCCTAAACACCATACCCAAGGGAACCCACTTGAACCCCGAGCAGAACCAGGCCCTCCTACGACTCCTTCGGCGCTATCAGGACGTGTTCTCCACCAAGCCCGGAAGGACAAGACTCGTATACCACGAGATACGGACTGATGGGGCAACACCTATAAGACAACGACCCTATCGCATCCCAGAGGCCAGGCGACAGATCGTAGAATCGGAGGTGCAGGACATGCTCTCGGCGGGTATCATTCAGCCCTCATGTAGCCCTTGGTGCTCACCCATCGTACTGGTGCCCAAGCCCAACGGCACTGTCCGCTTCTGCATCGATTATCGGCGCTTCAACGCCGTATCTCGATTTGATTCCTATCCGATGCCCCGGGTCGACGAAATGCTCGACCGCTTGGGGACAGCACGATACATGACAACGCTGGATCTAACGAAGGGCTACTGGCAGATAGCCCTAGCACCAGACGCCCGTGAAAAAACAGCCTGCACCACCCCTTCGGGTTTATACCACTTCCGGGTGCTTCCCTTTGGGTTGCACGGAGCCCCTGCCACCTTTCAGCGGTTGATGGATGTAGTGCTAAAACCTCACCAGGAGTATGCTACCGCCTATCTTGACGACATAGTCATCTTTAGCACGACCTGGGAAGGACACCTAACACATATCGAGGCTGTCCTCAGTGGTCTTCGGGACGCCGGGCTCACTGCCAACCCAGACAAATGCATGATTGTAGTGGCATACAGAGTTGAGAGCATGGAGGGTCATAGTTGGCTAGCATCGGGATGGGGAAGACCAGGGTTCCTCATGCTGGGTGCAATTGAGGTGGGGATGGGCGCAGATGGGCTTGTCTTTGGCACACCAGTCTGCTGCGCCTGTTCACTGTGAGTGTGACCGGCTGCTGCCATTAAGTAGTTCCTGGGAGAGAGGAGGATGATATCACTACCTGTGCAGAAGGATGATGAGAAATCCAGTGATGTCACCTCCTGTCCAGATAGATGATGGGAAATCCAGTGATGTCACTTCCTGTGCAGATAAATGATGGAAATGAGTCCTCTTGCTTGGCTCCTTCTTATAAAGACAGTTTTCGCAAGAAACCAGTGAAGTCACTTCCTGTGCATGTGAATGATAGGAAATTCAGTGATGCAACTTTCTGTGCAGATGGATGATGGAAATTAGTCCTCTGGCCTGGCTTCTTTTAAATGAACTACCAGTGTTATGTATGGGCTTTGCAGCCTTGCTTTGAATGGTGGCCTAGTAGCTCCCCACCCATAGGGTCCCAGCGGAATACAATGAGTGAACACACCAGAAAGTCTATGGAGATATTCTTGCCACCGCTCAAAAGCAATTCAGGGTTGGTGCAGTAAATATACCCCACCGCCTCAGTGGCACACATTTAGGGAGTGCCAGAGTGCCTTTTTACTTTAATAATATGATACATATGCATGTCAAAAGGATTCCCTCATTTGCATATGGCCACAACCCCATGGAAATGAAAATTGTGCACTGTTTGCCTGCACAATGTATATAATAAAAGGCGTCACACCTACACCTGAAGAGCCTTGTGTATATTGCCCCAGGAGCAAAAGAATGCGCCCAAATGATTTTTGAGCACCCAGTACAAATTACATAATATGGTTCCAGCTACACTGCCTGACTTAATCTGTGAAGAGATTTTCTCTGCTTCCTCAAAGCAATGTGTACATATTTAAAAAAGATAGTGCAGCTGTCAGTGGAAATGCCTGGATCCCAGACAGTGCATAAAAAGAAAATGACTGCCTTCCTTGTGCATTTTCCTTCAGCAGATGGCACCCAACTTGAATAATGGTGCAACGACTGCAAGGTGAAGTAGAGTTTGTCACAAAGACAAAGAAAATACTGTCAGAAACTTGTCTCAGATGAATATAAAATGCAAAAGAAAAGGCCTGCCTGTGTGGAAAACAAACTCTGCAGGGATGAAAAGAAATGAAGTGTTTTAAATCCCAGAAACCCATATGGTAAAAACTGTGAAATAAAAGCAGTGAATGGCTGATTCTTGGAAGACTGGCATGTACAGCGTACAAACGAAATGTAAACTGAAAAGAATCTGGGTAGTACACTGGAGGCTGGGTGTAATGGGCGAAAGTCCACAGCTCTCTGTCACAGTAGTATCATCCAACAACTTTCTTTTTTTCCACTTGTGAATTTCCATGTTGCAGTATTTTTTGCATGAAGGTCACAGGTGACATTAGGCAGAGGAGGAGTTTGCATGAGGAGCATCGACATCCTCCTATTTTCCTCCACTGGAAAGTAGCGCACTTGGCGGGTCATGGGTGGCTGCATAGGGAAACAGCGTTTACATCGCATGCTTTACATCGCATGCCATTACAACGCGGTTGTTACAACAACCGCATTCTTACATCGCGAACCATTACATCGCAAGTCGTTACAACGACTTGCCATAGGGGGCAGAAGGTGTTGGATTTACAATCCAACACCTTCCCTGCTGTTGCACAAACTAGAGTAGGAATAGTAAATTGTACTATTCCTAAATCCAGCGCGCCCCCTACAGCAAGACGTTGTAACGACTTGCGATGTAATGGTTCGGGATGTAACAACGCGGTCGTTGTAACGGCATGTAGTGTAAAGCATGCGTAGTAAAGGCATATATTCGGCTGCATAATTGGTGGCCAAGTAACTCTTTCATTCATCCCTGCGAATGAGCACTACTGTCTGAACCCGTGTAAACCCCTGTTCCTTGTGCTTGTATGTGTCTGCCTGAGTGTCTGTGTGAATTATAATTCTGTTACCAGGAAAGGGTGCATGAGACTTTTTTCCCTACTGCACGGCAGCCCCCACTTTTAGGGCCTCCTTTAGAAGAGGCCTGCGCCACCGGAGCGTCACTTTTTATGCCGCTCCGGGAGTGCGGGCCTCTCAATCATATCTATGAGGCAACGCAAAGCCACCCTGCGTGGCTTTGCATGGCCTCATAGCTATGGAGTAAGACAAGGCTGCACAAAGCGCTGCCTTGCCTTACTCTAGGTCAAGGAGGCATTCCATGGGCGTGGCTGTGGGCTTTCCCACACAACACCCATAGCTTTCAGCACATTTTCAGATTTACAAATTTCTGTAAACCTGGGAATGCGTCAAAACATTGCGCCTCCCCAGGGGAGGCGTAGCGAGGAGAAATAACTTTATTTCTCCTTATTTTTTCCCCTTTCTATGTGTGCTGCATTCTGAAGCATACATAGAAAGGAGAACACATCCATTGATACTTTTTGTGCAGGAAGGTGTCTCTTTCTGCACAAAACGATTGTATCAACAATGCAGGCACCCTTGCACTATGGTGCAAGGGTGCTTGCGTTGGCGATAGGTACCAATTTGTGTTCCAGCGCAGACAGATAGGACAGGAATGCACTGTATTTCATTAATACGGCACATTCCTGCCCTTTCTTTTTGATGCAGAGCAGTGTAGCAAGGAGACTTGTGGCGCTGCCCTATGCCATAAAGTTGTAAATGAGGCCATAAGTGTGCCTCTGTGCTGTGGCGAGTTTGTCATGGTTCTGCGCGGTAGGGCAGCAAAGGTACATAGAAAAAGAAAGACAGCCCACCTTCAAAACAATGCTCTATTTAAAGAGTCAAATACAGATAATAATAATATAAAAATACTTTTGTATATGTAGAATAAATAATGTACTTGATTTTATTTATAAAATCTTCATTGTAATCAATATATTAGAACATAGTAACTTAAACATAATCATTCAGCAAAAGAGAACCATTTCGCCTTCATGAACTAAAACTCATAACACTCACCGACTTCATACATACCATTCACACCTAACCCAACAATTTATTAAAACTATATTGTACCACGCCTATTTGACGTACAAGAAACATGAACCAAAAGAAAATGAATGTTTTCAAAATATGAAGTCTAATGAATAATTAATCGTTATACATTTTAAAAGGCTAGTCGCCTGAAAAATTTACGGGCCACAGTGAGGCGTAAAATGTATAGTATTCATACAATTTATGGCATATGATTATTTCTGTCGTCTTGATCAATAGTATTCCATTGCCATGTCAGAGAAACAGAAACTCAGGTGCCGAGTCGCATTTTGTTGTATGGTGGCCAGCCGACCACCCACCTTCTACAAGGCACAGGCTGGTAGTTCCAACCAAGATAAAAAACAAGGGAGTGAGGGATAAAGGTACTGCCCACTGGTTCTCTAAAAATAGAAATACATATTTTAATAACTAAACAACGAAAAGTAGTAACACCCAAGAGAAAAGATAAAGTGGAGGAGAAAATACACTAACCATATACTTATCCTCACTTATATCCTTCATACATACACCCAGAGTGCACCAATAAGAAAAACAGTCAGGGAAACATAAAGAACCATCACCAAACCAAGTGGCAAATACTGCATCCCATCATCAGCCAAAATCGGTGTATATCTCATTAGGCTCATGTGTCCAAAATTCACTACACCACCTTCTTATCCCATTATTAGTAATATAGACATATATGTAAATATACACCTCTTTTCACAGGCGTAAACCAACACTTCGTCATCACTAGCTGGTATCAGTAAAGTGTCAATAAAGTAGACATTTCCAAAACCGTCACAGGACTCCTACCAACAAGAGTCAATAAAGAAAAATAAATCAATGGATTAGACCATTACGAATCTAAGAGGCAGGAAATTCTCCAAGTTACCAAAGAATATGGAAAAGAAGAACATACCTATAGTGGCTCTTCCCAGTCTCCTTTTATATTGCTACACATAGATGTAAACCTCACAAGGGCCACACGAAGAAGAAAATGGGATGCAAAATGATCCTAGAATGACAAAAACGCGTCCATCCTTGAAGATAAATTCCTTTAAGAGGGTACCCTTGAAGACTCATGCGGGATGAGTAAAGGAGGACCAAGTATTGCCATTGCGAGAGTATGTTTGACAACCAGCATAAAGAAAAGCAAGGCAATCTGGTTTGTGTCATTAGACACTAATGTTAACAACAAGATTAGACACGTGATCAGTGCCCAGTGGCATATTTTGAATACGAGCGACGATGGCCTGATGTTACCTAAACCTGTTTTTGCATTTAGACGCAACAGGAATCTGCAGGACAGACCGGTTATAGTTAGACCTAAAAATCAGTCACAGTTTGCCCAGAAGTTCATCACAGGTGACAACGCTATCAAAGAAAATTATCACTGTGTCGAATGCTAAAGTTTACTGCTCACGGATCTAGAACAACTCAATCAGCACACTACTTTTTAGGTCTCGCCTGACCCAGCGCATGCGCTGGGTCTGGCAAGACTTATTGAGAGGGCTCCAAAAAGTGCTACCAGGCCAGCCTAGAGCTACAGTGCATGAGCGCGGGCGCGTGCGCCGTGCTTTACCGCGATTACTTTCCCTTTTGCGGCCGCACGGCGCTTTGATGTTTGATCGTGATCGCGATCACTTTCACTTTTGCGGCCACACAGCCGCTTTGCATAGCCAATAGGTCTCGCTTTTGGGACCTTATAAGTATTTAGTTATGCAACTGTTGCTTGGCTAAACACTTATAAGGTCCCAAAGGCGAGACCTATTGGCTATGCCAATGCTTGTTATATTTAGGTAAGCAGGGCTTTAAGTGGGATGAAAAAACTGTGGGGTCTTTCAAAGGGGCACGGCCGATGTAATTAAAGGTGTGGCTTAAAAACACTTAGGTTAAAAATCTGTGCTAAGCATAGTGTGCCGCCTGACTAGTATTTTGCTGCTTCCTTCACTGCATCCGGATATATAATACCAGTTACAATATACCAACAAGCCAGGACTATTGGCTTTGACAATGGTCATTAGTTGTATAAGATAAATAAGCAACAACTAAGGCTTCATTGTATATAATATTGAAAATGCTTCAGTTCTGAAATGAGGAGACTGTGAAAGAGCTATAGCGAGTCTCTTTAAAGTTACATCAAAAGCAGTGAAGGGTTATACTGCTGCAGAGTGAAGACTTTTTTCACCCTGAGGATGAGGGCTAAAGTGGAGAGCCGATGCTGATCATTGGCAGGACCCATCCCACTTAAATTCCTTTAATCAACCTGAGAAGGAATGACGTATCTATAGCCTGAGTATTATATAGTATTGTCAATTCATATATAACCATTCAGGCTCATATTAACAATAATACAATAACAATCAGCGGTTGGCAGCCAACTGTGTCTTAATCCTTGTATACTCACATAAGACACATCAGATATGGGTCTCATCCATGATTCGGTATTGTACCAGCCAATAAACCAGTCATCGCCAACTGAAGAGGCATACAATAATGGCAGAGATCTGTCCCACATTGCGGCCAATCAGAGGACTCTAATTAAGTCCATTACTGCAGTGCTCAACTAACTATGCACTGCGACCACTTTTTTTCATCTTACAATGATATTCAGATAAGGAATGATAGTAAAAAAGTTCATCCTAGCAGATCTCCCCATAGCTTCTCTCTCCAACTATGCCTGCTTAGGACCAAAAAACTTTCAACAAAATATAAAGCTAGACCGCCCAGTGCAGTAACCAGCTAACTAGACTATGATCATAAGAAATATGGTAAAGGAACCTGCAGAGCTCCTCAGAGCTGTCAGCTTACTGAAAACCATAAAATGTGCATTTGTCTCTCACGCCTCTTCATCCACCCTATTGCTAAGAGCTGCATCCCATAGCACAATAACCACACTTCGGAGGTCATCACGTATCACATGGAGACATTTCTCACACAGGATCAAACAAAACTAAGACAGCACCCTTCGAGCCACACACCCTACAATGCCATAGCTGGCTGCCCATGTAGGCAGCACTTCAGTGCCTCACACAGGGATAGGGGATAGGGAGAGCTCATATAATGCTGCAATACAATATAATACAATAAAATATAACACACTTCACATCCCAACAGCGGCGTTATTGTTTCTGTGCCCTGCCCTCATCCCCCACATTCCCAATCAGACTTTTCCTCTGACATGTTGTAAGCACTGCACTTTTGAGTGAAACATTGTCCACAGATTGGACCTGGACTCCCGTCCAGCTTCCACCCCTAAGCCAAATACACATGCACAGTAACAAGACTCTTAGCCAGGTTCAACAAACTTGGCCTAAGGTGGCTAGTGTGGATGCACTCCTGAATTGTAACTCCGTACAGTCTGTCTTCCTCCAGCTGGGACTAAGCTGGGAAGAAGTTCTGCCTGAAGGATTAACTGGAGATAAGAACACTCCAGCAAGAGAAGCTGATATTAGTCCACAACCACCTGCCCACTATATAGAGTCCTGGATGTCTCTTAAGTCAAGGACAATGACGGTGAATGAAGTTGATCCAGTGGTCCTAAAAGTATTCCAATAATATCTAACAAAAAACAGAGGTGAAGGAACCTGGAATGAAGACCCTATTTGATGAGCCTATTCATATACACCAAAAACATTGCCTGACCGCAGAGACCGTACCTTTCCCACATCCCGCTTTCAGGTGAAGTTCCTTCAATACGGACACAGCACTTCCTTGACCACCTTAAATTACCAGATGTTCTAATATTATCCTTAAAAGAATCTTTGCCTTGAGAAAGCCCTTGGCCTGCAGGCCAAATGGGGAAAACACGTGTCGACTGTTCTTTTGGTCACTTGTATTTATGATAACGAATAAATACAGGATACTATATTTAAAATGCAACATCGGATTTTGAGATTTCTTTTCCCCAGGAATCTACACCTATACTTTAGGCACAATACCTATAGCAGTTCTACAATAATATAACAAACATCCTTTATTTCTCCATACTCAGACAGGTAGGTGGTACGTCGTGAGTAGGCTTGTGAGAAACATATTTTTTGTGAACTGTAGAATCAAAAAAAGTCCAAGTAAGTTTTTTTCTATTATTTGCCCCTGGGAACTTTTAGCAATGTGCACCAGTTCACTGGTTCTGAAACTTGCCCAGTAGAACAAACTCATGAAAAACTGACAAATGTGCCCTGTAAGCAAAATTTCTCCACAGGTGGATTTCACTCTCTTATCAGGATCCTATATCGTCACAACCAAAATTAGAAGACAAAGGAAGAGGTAACACACAGTACGAGAGTGGACACACAAACACTAAAAAACCTCCAACAACAGTTCTTTCTTTTTCAGACAGCACAATTTAGCTAGGGCTATGAGTGCACAGACACAGGTTGGGGCTGAGGAGTGCACAACTTTTTTCCACGTGACAGTATCCTGCCTTCTGGACCATCCCATTATACAAATAGTAACACCAGCAAGCAGTGCCGAAAAACGGATGTATGATGTTACAACGCATGCTTTTACAACGCATGCTGTTACAACAAAATTTTTACAACGCAAATGCAGTGACAACGCAAGTCTTTACAACGCAAGTCTTTACATCGACTTGCACTAGATGGCGTGCTAACATTAAAAAAGTGTAATTTACTATTCTAACTCCAGTCCACGTAACAGTAGGGAAGGTGTTTGGATAGTAAACTACACTATTTTTAATGTTAGCACGCCATCTAGTGCAAGTCGATGTAAAGACTTGCGTTGTAATGGCATGCGTTGTCAATGCATTTGCGTTGTAACAGTTTCGTTGTAATGGTAGTGCGTTGTAAAAGTTGCGTTGCAAAGGTTGTTCCCCCCGAAAAACAGTTGCAAATGATGGACAGTGTGCGATACAAAATCTTTGTAACATAAACATGATATAGTAATCTCTCCCAGGGTAGGAATGGGATGGCGGGTCAGTCGGGAATTGTCGCATGGGCCGGTGCCTCAGGGTCACTTGTGGGCCCTTTTTTAAGGGCCTCTGTAAACCATCTCAAGAGACTTAGGCTCAGATTCTGAAAGAAGTCACGAAACGCAACGCAACAGCCAAAAATCATGTGCTGCGTTGCAAGACAGGGAGAGAGCAGGTGAGTGCCATTTTCATAGAGATATCACTCACTAATCCCCCATACCTAGCACTGGTGCTGATTTCAGCTGCCATGTGCCAGGCACACACCTTAGCGCCATAGTGCCTGGGTGCGTACCTGAGTCTACCATAGATTTTGTTCAAGAAGGGCGCCCTTCCTGTACAAAATACTATGGCTAGACACACATTAAGCATGTCTACTTTGTATGAGTGCTCCACAGTGCAGCAGGCAGGAAAAGTCTTAAAAAGGGGAAGTGAAAACATTTCTCCTTTTAACGCCTGCTTTCTAGCTGCGTTAACTTTTTTTCGCTAAACCGTGTCGACTCATGTTCGTATTGTATTGTATTTGTATTTAGATAGGGTTTAGCGTCACAAAGCATGGGTGGTTGTGTGTGTCCATTTACCACCCATGTAACTCTCCTTTGACGCAAAGTAATGCAGAGCAGCATTTTGTGCTGCTTTGCATTACTTTCCTATACAGACCAACGCTAATATAGCCTTATAGCCCACCGTAGCGGGCTATACCGGCTGTTAAAGGCCCGCTGCAGCGTTAAAGGCCCGAGCCGAAGGCGAGGGATTTTAACAACAGCAGCGGGACTTTAAAAGCCGGTATAGCCCTGCTACGAAGGGCTATAAGGCTATTAGAACATTCTGCCACTAGTGGGCAGCATGTTCTAACAAAACGAAGCCTTCAGGGAGCGCGAGGGGATTCAAATTCCCTCCGGCTCCCTGAAGTCTTTGTTCACAGCCAGAGCTGTGAACAAAGACACATTGGAATGTTGGCGCTCCGGGCTTATACCAGCCATTATAAGCCTGGAGCGCTCCATTGTTTTCAATGGAGCTCCCAACATTCCAATGTTCTAATACCAATTAGTGCTGGGTTGTTAATCTCTGCTTAGCATTGAAAATGTGAAGCTAACCAGATGCTAAACCTTCGTGAATCTGAGCCTTACTTTCTTCCCCAATCCCCACCAGGCCACTTTAATGTGGTGCCAGTTTCATGGGCATCCCCTGCCATTCTGTAAATTGAGGATGGAACCAGGTCTTGCTTTTGCCTTTGGGGCATTCTCATCTGGTGGCCCTGGCTCACGTGGCCTTTCCTCCCAGAAGCAGCCCGTTAAGGCCATGGTGGGTGAGGGGAGAGTAAAGGTATGCAGGGAGCTTGGTGGGAAGGGGCAGTGATTTTGTTCTGTTGGGCCATTCTCACCTAAGCCCCCCCTGGGGCAACAGCAGCTGTGTGCTTTTCTTAACCCTGCCAACCAGTTCATCGCCCTGAGGCTATAGTGGGCTGTGGAGGGAGGGGGTAAGTAAGAGAAGTGGCCTCAATAGGGGACAGGTGTTTTCTCCTCGGCCTCAGTGTTTTTTAGGACTTGTTTGAAGGGATGTGGGGGGTTCCATAAGTCTCTTAACCACTTGCTAACTTGCCAGATTCCAATGAGACTAGCTGGATGGTGATCCATGAAAGGGGCAATGTGGGAATGTTGGCCACTTTTTGGGGAATACCTGGGACTAATTGTGATACCAATCTGACCCTGATCTCTCCTCATTTCTGTCTCAAACCCACTCATTTCCCACTTCATCTCCTGGCCCCTTTTTCGTTGCTCATTTAACCATACATGCCAACCCTCCCGATTCAGGCAGGAGACTACCAATTTGAAAGCTAGTCTCCCACCTCCCGATTCCTGGATGCAAAAATCCCGTTTCCTCGGTGGGCTTCAGAAAGCTGAGTCTGGTCTTATGTGATTCGGATTATGCACTTCCAGTAACCTGCTCCTGGAAGCAAGCGCACAACATCTTTATCACGCTTTCTCTGCCAGCCATAGTAATTTCTCTGTGCTCCTGACAGGTATGGAAGAAACGTATATTTGAATTTCTGATTTTTGATCCTGCAGCAGCACACTTGAAAGTCTCATACACCAGTGGCGGCTCCTCCGCTAAGGCGGAGGAGCGTTGCCTCACAAGAAAAATAAAATGATAATACGGCCAGGTTGTTATAATTTTATTTTTTCCCTAGAAGATCTCCAGGTGCGGGGCGGGGCTGGGCTGCCCAAAGAACAGGGGAGGAGTAGTACCCACTCCCCAAGTGCACATGACGGTTTGGCCGGCCGTCTCGGGCAGGCCAAAGAGTTATTTGCACTGTGCATGTTCCCCACCGGGCTGTAATGCACAGCCTGGAGAGGAACATGCCCAGGCTCCCATTCCCCGTCTGAGTGCCAAGCCACGGCACTCAGACCAATCACGACGCGGCATAGCAGCGTTGTGTTTGGCTAGAGGAGTCTGGAAGCCTGGATGCTTCTGTTCCTGCATCGTGGAAGAAGGACGGAGGAAAGGCAGCCACCGGAAAGGTAAGTATATTTTCTTCTAAATGTTTCAGTTTTTCTTTTATGTTTTTTACCACCCCCACCCTCCCTCCCGCCTCACCATTGATGCTCGGTAGCAGCCACTACTGCCATACACAGCTATAGACCCAATGCAGGTCCTACTAGAAGTCGATGGGAGAAATACATTCTCCTGATTATTATGTTTTTTAAACTCTAACTTTCCTCTTCCAGAATGTTGGTATGTATGATTTAACTCTTCTCCATTTCTGTTTGCTACACATCCATTCCCCATTTTTTTGGTGTCTTCTCAACACTATGCTTAGTAGCAGTTTCTCTTTGCTTTCCTCACACTGGGGCAGATTTATGTTGCATTTGCGCCACTTTTGCGCCGCCGTTGCGTCACTTTTGTGACGCAGCAGCGGCGCAAGTCCTGCGCCATGGTGCGGGGTATTTACAACGTGACGCATCTGGGAGATGCGTCACGTTGTAAAGCCCTGCGCCACATCTAGGCGTTCCAGGGCAGGTGGGGGCGTTCCGGCGCAGGAACGCCTCCTAAAAGTGGCTGAGTGAAATCTACAAGATTTCACTCAGTCACTTTTGAGCCCATGCTGCGTCAAAACCCTGCGCCTGCTTGAAGCAGGCGTAAGGATTGAGGCAGCATTGTGCAGATAGGGCCCCCCAGAGCATTGCTGGAGCTGCGTCGCGCTTGCGACGCAACTCCAGCAATGCGCCACTTTTACGGCACAGATGCGTGACGCATCTGTGCCGTTTTTGCCCCATGGTGTGCCGCATTATAAATGCGGCGCATTCATGATAGCGGAGCTGGGGCGCAAAATAACTGGCGCATCCCTGCTGATATGCAGGGATGCGCCAGTTATTATAAATCTGCCCCACTGTTTTTAGGAGTGCCGGGCGCGACCGGGCTGGGAACAGCAATGGTAGATTGCTGCTTGGCCGGTCTGGGGAGCAGGGGTGGGGAGGGTGGGAGCACACACACACATTGGTGCTCCGCTTTTTAGGTCTCGGCTGCGAAAGGCTGCGCTTGCGCAGTCTCGCTCCGAGATTTAATGAGTTGGAGTGACTTTGAGAAGAGGGGCTTGCACCCGCCCCTCTTCTCTCCTGTTCTCCATTGGCTGGCCTCTTAAATGCTGGCCAGCCACTGGAGAAGAGGTCCAGTCACTCCGTTGAAGCCCCGTCCTTTTCGGATCGGGGGGCGTGTTTTTTGCGAGAAGTCTCAGGGAGGAGACAACAGCAAAACACGCCCCCCAATCCGAAAAGGACACTCCCTTTCTCCGAGGCATTTTCTGCTGTGCCTCGGAGAAAGGCGGTGGTGTCCCGGCGTCCGGACGCATTTGTTAATTGCCAGGTCGCGATCTTCTCATTAGGTGCGTGCTTGTTGTTGTATTTTGTCAAGCTGGACATTAAGGTCTATTTATATTTTAAACATTTTTATATGTGCGTATGTATAGCCTCACGACTGCCTCTACGTAACTAGCGCGTAGGACATATCGTCAGTGGCGTGGAGCGAAGACTGCTCCGTTTACAGCTTATCCTCAGTGGTTGCCTTCTTCAGTGCGGTACATGATTGGCTGTTAAGATTTGCGGGGCGGGCGGACTCGCCCTCATACCGCCTCTTCTTTTGCAGGAGATAATGAGCAGCAACTGAACGAAAACAAACAAGGTGAGGCGCGCCTGGTAGAGGGGTGGTACTTAAGCGCAGCGGCGTATCACAGGAAAATGGAGGACGCTCTAGGCCTACAGCCTGTGCTCGAGTAGTTTTGGGGGCGGTTTTCCAAGTACTTCTAGGCTAATTACGCACGCTGCAGAGACTACTGACAATGGTATCCGTGAACGAATATTGGTCATGGGGCACGAGATGCGTTTAAAAAAAAAATGTATTAGTGTACACTGTGGTCAAGCGCACGTACTTGACCGACAGGATGTTTTATTGTTCGCCCCGTTCCCTTTAACCAGCAATCACCCAGCCGCCCCTCCACTCTAAGCGTTTTTAGCACTGCGGGGGAGCACTGATGCTAGAGTTCTGCCCCGGTCTTTTTCAGCTCTCTCTCCACTTCTAGCTCTCTCTCCCTCTATTGCTTCGCTCCCACCAGCTCTGTGTTACTCTCCACTGTCTGCTTCTCTCTAACCCGTACCGCAACGTGTTGCTGTCCCATCTGCCTTTTTGGTGCCCCCTCTGCTTCTCCCCATCCGTGGGCGTTGGTCTCCCGTTACCATACATGCCAACATTTTAGAAATTGAAAATGGGGGATTATGAAAAGAATATCAGGGAGTGTATTTTCCTCATTGACTTCTATTGAAGCAGAGGTTAATTTCAGGCAGAACTTGGAAGACAGCCCAAAAAAGTAATTGTTTGGCTTCGAAATTCGGGAGTCTCCCGTCTGAATCTGGTATAGTGGCATGTATGCATCACCTGTTTTACTCACCCTCAACGGATCCATGTTGCTGTCCCATCTATTCCCCCCCGTGTGTTTGCTCATTGTCTTATCCGTCTCCCCTGCGTTGTTCTACCCAGAGTGCGTTTTTTGCTCCATCCCGCTCTGTGTTGCTCCCACCCTGGCCAGCTCACTCCCCACCCCCCAAACAACACAACGCACTTTCGCCCTACTATTGCAACTTTTTTTACATTTACCAGTGCATCGCAGATCTGTCCACTAAAAAAACACGCTATTTTGTAATGCACGCACATGTATAATCATGCATGTCGCTATAACTTGCCTCGCCGAGCACATCAATTTTTTTAATGTATTAATAAAAATGCCGCATAGCGTCAGCTGCCAACGCTGTACAGCACTGTCAAAAATAATTGCCAAATCCAATAGGTCTGTAAGGCAAGACCTATAGGTTTTATCATTCTTGTATTTCCAGTGGGAACAAGCCAATTTGAAGGTCATTTGTTGTAATTTGGCGCGCTCCTTTGACTATGTATGGTGGCATCATAAAGCATCTGCGTACAATAACCTTAACGCCCCATGGCCTCTTGAATGCTATCCTGGAATTGCAACGAAGTACATTGTTCCTGCATTTAAAGAACGCTTATGGATCTTTAATGAGCTTTGAAAACTTTATAGATTGGACTGAACTGTTTGCTGCTGCGTTATAATTATGGATTCCTGTTACGTGTTCTCCCATCAGCCTCACTTGCGCTGTTCTGATTAGATGTCACTAGGTCCTCAACTAGGGTGAGACCTTTGTATTTTCTCGGCTGAATCTTACTGTTTGCACAAAATCCTAATAAAGACTTTCTGAAATAAAAGTAAGTCACAAGAGTAAACTGTCCCGGTAATGACTGGCCTTTGGAGGTGGTGAAATAGACCTATTTAATATATTAAAAAGAAGCAATGCAGTCATGAGAACCAGTGGCATAACGGTAAATGATGTCCCCCACACCTCCTGCAGGATGACCATAATCCAGATATCTACCAGATATACATAGGCCTCAGGCTGAATGGGGGCCCCCTCCGCCGGAATACACGCAAGAAATGAATAACGTTTGTGCGGTCTAAGGTGGTGGTTTGTAGTTTATTCGAGGTTCAGTATTGGATTTAAGACCGATGTCATGTATCATGAATGTAGATAGTTGCTTTTCCCTTGACTGATGCGCTGTACATCTTGTCAAGTATGCAGATGTTTTAACTCTCTACGAAGGTTGAAAGTGCATTTGTGTGATGGTGTTTATTTTGTGTGTTTTTGTAGGATGATTGACTGAACAAAGCTTTGCATTATCTGTGCAGAGTAAAAACAGAAACCTGTATGTAAGTCATGAGGTTGTTACAGGAGGCAGACCCCAGCCCCTCCCTGTAATGCACAGGGCTGTAAAAGAGAGCCACTTAAAGGGCTGTAAATGGCGTTTGTACTGAAGCCCGCCCCTCCTCTGTGTAACTGAAAGCTTTATAGGGCGCTCTGCTGGGACATCACCTCCCCTGTTTTCTTTCTGTGTTTTACTGTAGTTTATAAAGCGCTGTAAGCTGGGGGGATTAAACCTGGGTGGCGGGGTCCTTCCTGTGTTTGATTCACCAGTGCAGGAAGTGAGCTTCCCTTGTGATGATGCGCATCCTGGGGGGTCTGCAGCTTGGGTCCCTTTACAGTCTCCTCTGCAGCCAGGGCCTTGCCCGTCTTTCGACTGTTGCTGACAAGATGTCGGATGCCCCTGCAAGGGCCGCTCTTTAAACGGTGGCTTAGAGCTGTAGTGGATGAAATGACCTGAAAATGTAAGATGCCTACTCTCCTCGATGGCTCTGAATGCCATCATAACCCTCTACAACGAATAGCCAGGTGCCCTGCAATGAACCTTGGATTCTGTTCTCCCACTCTGGCCAAGGTGGCAATGGGTCGATTGTCCATCTTCCATGGCAGATAACAAATCCAGGTTTCTCTGGTATCTTGCCTTCCTGCCGTAGAGTACCAAACAAGCATTTACAATGCAACGGTCTCGGCATTGTTAAAGTTAGAGCTATTGGCATTGCTCATGACAATGCCGTTTCTTTAAATGTTTAAAAACATAAACAAAAATAATGTCATGAGCAATGCCAATAGCTCTAACTTTACCAATGCCGAGACCATTGCATTGTAAATGCTTGTGTTACAGGGAGTCAATATTGCAGCACTGCTTCAAAGCCGGCCCCCACCGTTTCGGCCCACTGTCACTGACGAAACGCCCGGTGCAACCTCCGGCTAGTCCGACCCTGGTGCCCGGGCCTAATTGTAACTCCAATCCAAACCTGAGTTCTCCTCATGTCTGTCTCGAACCCGCTGACCTCCAACTTCATCTCTCGTTCCCTTTTTCCCTGCTGAGCTCTTCTCCATTTTCGTTTGCTAGGCATCCGACTCCTGATTTTTGTGTGTATGTGTTCTCAACACTATTAACAGCCGTTTCTCTTTGCCTTCCTCGCTTGCCTAGTTTTTATGGTCACATTTTTTTTTTTTCGGCAATAGCTTTTATTTATTTCCTGCCCGCTTCTTTCCATTTCTCAATTTCTTTTTATCTTTTCCACGTTTGGTAAATATCTCTCTCTATAATGTTCCTCTGTATCTCTTTCTCTCGCGCCCTTTCTTCTATTGTTGTTCCTCTGTTTTTTCACCAATTTTATATGTCTCATTCTGCTAGACAGGCGCAACCTCCCCATGCCTGTGTCTGTTATGTTGAGCCATTAAAAAGATAAACGCTGGGACATTGGGGAGAATGTGTAGCCTGCTTTTCAAGACTACAAAGTTATCTTTTAGAGATACATTTAGCTCTCAAGTCATAACAGCGACTTATTTCACTGTTAAACCATAAGCCCATATCATTGTTTTTGAAGCTTTCCTGTCCTCTAGTGGAAAACTTTGTGAAGTGCATCTTCTTTTGACTTTTGACAATTAGTCCCAGATAAATTACCTGAACATATGGGCCCGTCTGTTTCATTGTCTGGTTTGCTAAAATATATGTGTATTTCTTTCATTCATGCTACTCTGTGCACTGCATGTTTGCATGATTTTTTATGTTCAATACTTCTTGCTTCACGCGTCGGCTCACGCACTCACTGGATGGCTCTCCAGATGTTAATTCTTACTGCTAGTGCTAATTCGTTTCATTGTTTGACATGCTTGATGCCCCTGAGGAGAACTCATACAGAGATAAATGTGAATGTATCACGACTGTCTCCGCACAGAAATTTCTGTGTTGTTCATGTTGCTGTGAGGAAGAGGACAGTGAATATACTAGGGTGCACCCGTGGAATGATAATGTCTAGAATGTAGGCTTATATTCTTCAGTCCTTCGCCTACTGCAACAAATCCTAAATACTCAGGGCCTTATTTGTGAAAGCGTGCGACAAAGCAGCGATGCAACACTTCTCAGTACATCCTCCTTGCGACACAATGAATGCGCCGTATTTAATGTTCGACGCATCGTGTCGCAAGGAGTTAAAGATACGTCAGTATTACTGACTAATCTGTATGCGCAAAAGTGGCATATTGCTGGGGTGTGTCTCAAAACAGACGCAACTCCAGCAATGTGTCCTTTCACATGGGGCAAGCCCCATGTGAAAGGGCCTACGTCACACTTACGCCTGCCATGAGGCAGGCATAAGGTTTTGATGCAATGGCGTCCTAGAAGTGACGCACTGAAATCTTATAGATTTCAATGCACTACTTCTACAAGGCTTTGATGAAGGGGAACGCCCACCCTGCATACATTATACCTGACATAGGTTTAATATAGTGCAGGGGTTTACGAAGTGACGCATCGTCCTAGATGCGTCACTTCGTAAATATGGAGCAAAGTGGTGCATTATTTACGCCGCCGCAGCGTCACAAAAAGTGACGCAACAGCAGCGTAAATGTGACGCAGGTCATCATAAATAAGCCCCTCAACATGTAGTTGAAATGGGTTTATTGGTGAGGCTTACGTCAACTTGTCATCTCCAGCTCCAGAAGCACCAACTGACCAGTAATATAAACGTCCCAGCCAGCCCCCACCAGCATTTCTTAACCCCTTCGGTGCTCATGACGGAACGGTTCCGTCATGAGCCACGGTTGAGCTGTGCTCATGACGGAACCGTTCCGTCATGACCACGCCCGCGCAAGATTCCGTCAGCACAGCGGCGGAATTTGCGCAGCATGGAAGGGGTTAATACAGATAGAACCCCCCATGATATCAGATGATCACCAAGCATAAACCTAATGGGTAGAAGAGCTAAACATAACGGTGAATCCAATATAACCAGAAAAAGAAAAGAGGGAAAATGTGGCTGTACAAAGAATAATATGAACGAATCCCCTTTCTTGACCTACAACACAGGAACATGCTTAGCACTGCAAACCACCTATCACTCACGCACAAACCACAGAACCACATGCACATCACAATTCGCGAACTGCGAGCAACCAAAAGAATGAATGGATAAGACACCTAGAATAACTAAAATCTTGGCTTCTGAGCAGTAACATCCCCTAACGACTTTATCCCACTATCCCTGCACACTCACCTCCATCTTTCGTTTTCCCATGCATCCTCCTACTTCACGAGTAGTCTGGTTAATAACTCGTCTTATTTACCCCGCAAAGCAACAATATGCCCTGGAAAGCATTTGCATTCTTGCATACCTGCCACTAGCCTCGCCAACATAGTCATCATTTACTGCAAAACCAGGATGCACACTGTGCAGTACTTAGTTTCGCATTTTTATGCAACTTAATCCCCTTCTCCACAATATAGGCTAGAATATGATGCTGCCTAAATTAGTGCTAATGCTATCTGTTGAGTGGAAAATTAGTCTCTCTCTGCTACATTCAATGCAGCTGAGGCAAACACCAATGAACATTGGCCAGACTCTCGTGCACAAAAATGGCACCCGCACCTCATGCACCCACAATAATCCTTGATTATAATTTCCTAACATTAGTCTTTAGAATGGGAACATTTTTAATATCTTGTTTCGCCCTTCTGAATACTCAAACTGTTATTTACTCCAAATTCAAATTTCTTTCCGGTGTGTAACATCAAACGCGACAATTCTGTCTTTGTAGCACAATTGTGCTTAAATTCTGCGCTATCCGTCCTTAACCATTGATGATTGAAACATCCTCCCCAGGTTTGGTACTCACCAATGACAACACCACACATGACATTCTAAGCCTGCATTCACTTTGTTGTACTCTAACGCTTACGTCTCAAATATATACACAACCATAGCTCTTCAATCAGTCTTCGTGGCATATTTATCCAACGTCCCGACCGTGTCTTTGGAAACTGGGGACAGGAAGTAGAAGTGCCGATGACCAGCGTTGGTGATGTAGGAACAACAGCATTCAGGGGATTTTCACTTGTCTTTTCAGACCCAGTGTCTACATTGACATCAATGCCTGACGAGCAATAAGTCACATGTCAGAAATGTGAGGAATCTCACATAATAGACTTCGCAGAACGTTTGGCAGTCACCATGTGTCTTTTATTGGTCACAACATGAAAGGGCTCAGCATCAAAGAGAGCATCAGATTCCATTTTCTATGCTAGCGAACACGCACTCGATCTCCTCTAGTGAACGTAAAGTCTTTTGCATGTTGGCGCTTGTCTGCATTGGCCGTCATTTTCCTTTTACGATCCAAGTTTTCAAGCAGGTTTCTTCGGCCCTCAGCACCTTGAAACCCTTAATAGGTGATATGATCACAATTTACAAATAGGAATTATTATTGTTATACCTCAGTACTTGATCTTCTGTTGGTCCATTGAGGTAACTTGGTTGCCATTGCTCTCCCTAACATCAAAGTTGCTGGGATTTTCCTGTAATGCTGATCCAATTGTCTGATTTTATCGGTTACGTTTGTTTATAGTGTGATTTTATTGGTTAGCTTAGTTTATTTAGTTTAATTTAGCATTTATGTCCTATAGTAAACGCTAATTTAGGTTTTATTTACAATGTTTATTATGTAGATCATGAGCCTTGAATATTATATATATCTCCGATAGCCGCGTTGCTCTCAAGTGCCCGCCAGCATCAACTCACTAAAGAGACCTTACCGAAGCTGTGTTACGCGGCGGTATTATTGTAACTGACGCGTCTATCTGCTATATCACGAGCAACGAATAGTTTTTGAAATATGAATGCATGGGATACGGAGCGTCAGACAGCGGCACTTTCCCTATTTGATGAAAATGTCAATATAAATCAAATACTGGGACTGCATCAAGCACTTTTGAACCAATTTTAAGACAGAATTTGAATCTGCTTGAAAAGTTAGCAAAACGAGAACTCAATAAGTGGTGGGAGGTGACATCCCTTACTAATTACGTGGAGGGTGGACGTGTGTCCAGAGGCTTATGTATTTCAATAATACCCACATATGAGAATTCCAACCATGAGTTACTGGAAGAATGGGCAGCCTTCATGGTAAAAACCTGAAATGGCAAGTTAGAAATCCTCATCAAATATGCCAAAATCGACTTGGAGAAAACCAGGCAAGATCTAGCAGCCCTGTGATTGGAATTAGACAAACACAAAGAAGATAAAATAGTGATCGATTTTTGGAAGGCATTGGAGGGCCGCCTAAAAGTTTATGAAGAAGCTATAAAAGCCCAAAAACATTGGAAATTTCTCCGTGGTAAATGAGACTATGCCGAGGGCAGAATTTCGACCTATGCAAAATGCATCGATTGGGCCCAAAGCGACCGGCAATTTTTTCAGCAACAGAAACGAGACACAGTCTCTACGGATTCCAGCTCAGATTTAAGCTCAGCTACAGAACAACAGACAACAGCTGTACCTTTTGGGGTGCGTCCACTAACTTTCTTACATGAATTTCAGCTTTTGAAACAGCAGAAGGAACAAACAGCACGCAGAGGGGAGATGAAGAGGTCGTGGAAGGCCAAGAGAAAAAGCGGCAAACAAAAAGAAAAATATAGAATAACAAGGAGGGGTGGAAGGAAGAAATTCTGGCATCGAAACAAACCAGATATTGATACAAGTGATAAATCCATCATCAATTTATCAAAGCGGAATCTAACTACTGATGAGGAATTTCTTTTAAAATTGGGACTTTCTTTCGTCCAACCAGTGACTGGAACTACGTAAATGCAAGGATTGACCTTTTTCTTTTTATAAGGAAATTCAAGTAAATGAAGCTACTTCTGTTAGCCAAGGGAGGTGAGCTACGTCGACCTAATATGATCAATCCACAATCATCACGCTTACCAGCAAATTTCACGATGGAGGAAATTGAAACAATTTTAGAAATCCAAGAACTGGAAACGAATAACATGAATAGCAGTGAGGAAAGTGTTGGATCAAGATTAGAAAGCTTGTGTTTTTCAGTGGACCCTACTCATAAAAGTGTTTTCAAAATCAAATTGAAATTCAATTCCAACGTTGCTCATGACAACATTGAAGCATTTCACTCTGTTTTGACCTATGAGTTGACCCAATCAAGGCTACAGAATCAGAGACAATCTCACAAAAGGACAAAGAGACGCATTGAATAATCTACTACTAGATCTAACAATAAGGATTAAACCCCCGGACAAATGGGTAACATTGTAATGATGAATATGGAGGGTTACAGAAGTGAAGCTTTAAGACAACTAGAGGACAATATCTGTTATTAAGCAACTAGCTAGGAGGCTTATGAAAAAACAGTGAACAAATACTACAATCTTTTAAGTGAATGGTGGAAGAATGGACTTTTGGGTGATGATGAGCACAGATTTCTGAGAAATGATAGTCCTAGAATACCATGCTTTTACCTCTTACCGAAGGTGCATAAGCATCCCACCAAGCCACCAGGAGGCCTATTGTTTCCTCCAATGGAGGCCTCGTGGAAAACACCTCCATCTTCTTGGATTACTTCCTCTCTCCTTATGTAACCGACCTGCGATTGTACTGCAAGAACAGCATGGATTTTCTCAAAAGAATCCATGATATCAAGTGGGAGCAGGGATTTGTGATGAATTTTAACGTTTTGGCCGTAAAGGGCAAAAAGGGGCGTCCCTCAGGTGGTCTAACCACCTGGATTAGACAGGATCTAGGTATTATTGTTAAGGAGCTCCCCACCTCTCACCCAGATATCCAGCTACTTAAGCTTAAGCTTAGTAACGGTAAATCGCTGGATATCTACAATGTCTATGCTAGAAGTACTGGGGGCAAGAAATCTGATATTATTGCTCGTTTGGAGGAACTCTTGCTTCTCCACTCCCACCACTCCTATGTAATCATAGGTGGTGATTTTAATGTAACCTTTGAACCCCTTTCTGGTATCGATTGGAGTATCATGGAGGCTGAGGATGGCCTATGGGGTGTCCCATGCTTAGATCTTGAACCTGTCACTCGTTGGTCTGAACTGGCAATCCAGATCAACGCCCTTTGTTTTAGCAAGGGGCTTCGTGCAACTAATGGCAGGACTGAACAGGATAAATCTGGATCAATTACCTTTAAGAGTGGTTCCCGTACAAGCAGGATAGATTACATCTTATTATCCTTAGATCTATGGGAATCCCTGAAGGGCATGGAAGTAATAGCCAGATTGGAGAGTGATCACAACCCTCTCTCTCTAACTACCTCGTTTTGGGTGACTCCCATTGCCCATAGTAATTTTTCTCTTCAGCTCCATCAAGACGTAGTTATTTCTAATGATATGCGTCATGTAAAGTGGGCAAAGGTTGCTCAAAGTCAAGAATGTCTTATTCATATTTTTAATAGATTAGTGCTTGCCATTCAGGATATGGGGGCCGTACTTAACCAGTGCCCCTTGGCATCTCATTGTAATCTGGGAACTTCGATCCATGAAACCTTCTTCTCAGAACTTAAAGATATCTTTGTAAGACCCATTAAAAAAACTAAACCCAATGACGACTCCCCACTACGTTGGTATTCTACCGATTGTAGAGAAGCTCGTGCTAATTTGGGCTCCGCATTGAAATCTGGTGACATCTCTTTAGTTCGTCCCGCTAGATATGCATATAAGCAAGCTATCTTTAAAGCCAAGAGAGCGTGGGACCTCCAAAGATGGCAGGAACTCAGGGAAGCAGGTGCCCATAAAGACATGAGACGATTCTGGTCAGTTTTTAAATGGGGGGCTGGAGGTAACCCTGATAAACCACAAAATTGGGTGTCACAAGATGATTGGGTTAAGCATTTTGAATCTTTATATGCCATTGACGAAAACACGTGCCCATCTTCAAATTATCAATATACTTTTTACAATGAAGATGCCTTTACCCTGGGTGATGTTGTTATTGCCCTCAAGTCATTGGTTCCTGGGAGGGCTCCTGGGATGGATGGAGTTCCTGTTGATATTTTCTTCTGTAAAAGTGAGTCATGGGGTAACTACATTTTAATTTTAGCCAATTTGATTGCTAGAGGTGCTCCGATTCCGACGTCCTGGAAGGGAGCAGAAATTATTCCAGTGTTCAAGAAGGGGGATAAGTCTCTCCCTGCTAACTACCGTCCTATCAGCCTGATTGATACCACACAAAAGATCTTAGGCAGGTTGATCCTGAACAAAGTGTTGGATTGGGCCCTAGACAATGCAATCCTTTCCCATCTACAAGCCGGCTTTAGAGCAAGAATAAGCACCATCGATCAGGTGCTGCATTTTGCTATGCTCTATTGGAAGGTGGTTTACCTGGGGGGAGGCAGCCTATATGCCGCTTTTATTGATCTTAGGGCAGCCTTTGATCTAGTCCCTCGGAATACCCTATGGGCTGTCCTAGACAACCTGGGGATGCCAGCTGTTCTAGTTTCTCTAATTGCTAGACTCCATCTAGACAATTTTGCGCAGATTAGATGGGGTGGTGTTGGACAAGTGACCAGGCAGTTCCCTATTCAAAAGGGGGTCAGGCAGGGCTGCGTCCTCGCACCAACCTTATTTTCCTTGTATATCAATGACGTAGCAAAACTATTAATAGATGCGAAAGTGGATGCCCCTTCTCTGGTAGGTGCGAAAATTCCTATTTTAATGTTTGCCGACGATTGCCTTATAATTTCAAAAACCCCGAGTGGCCTACAGAGGTCCTTAGGATTGTTCGAGGAGTTCTGTTTAGCCCGTGGGCTTGAAATTAATGTTTTAAAATCTAAATTCATGTCTTTTAATCAACCAAAATCTTTTAAATGTAAGATATTTATGAATAGTTTGTTACTGGACCAGGTCCAAGATTTTACTTATCTGGGCATTTGTATCCAGCATGATTTGAGTTGGAAAAAGCAGGTTAATTTGGCATCTCTTAAGCACTCCCAACTCTCTGGTGCTCTAAGCAAAGAACATGCCAAATCTCTGACCAAACCCATTGATCCTGCACTTCGGGTGTATGATGCCAAAGTGGTCGGAGCTGCACTTTATGGAGTTGAACTGTGGGGTTTTGAAAATGTACATAAGTTATCTACCTCTGAAAATAATTTCCTTCGAAATTTAACTAGTCTACCTCAGAGTACTCCCCTTTGTCCCCTATTCTATGACCTTGGTATGAGACCGATAGCACTAATTGCCTCTTTCCGCCCTATTCTATACTGGCGGCGTTTATGGGTCACCCCCGAACTTAGGCTTTTTGCTCTTGGCCTCATGGACATTATCAAACTGGACATTTGCCGAAAGGTCAAGTGGCTCCGTAGGATCTATGAGTCGCTTCGGGACCTGGGCCTAAAAAACCTGTGGGATGATCCTCAAAATGCTTGTTTCCCCACCAAACAAGTCCTGAAGGCCTTGTACTGGGAAATGGTAGCATCCAGAGTTTTCAGATCGACAGCACCGCTCTCACTATCAGGCATCTTCTTGGACTTTAAGGACACCATTTCCTTGGCACCCTTTTGGGATGATATAACCAGTCCTTTGGACAGAAAGCTTTATTTTCAGTTCAGAGTTGGCAGTCTCCCAGTAAGAGAGTTTACATCTAGGGGGCGTGGCTTTGGAGCCGTTGGTGATGGCCGCTGATTTCGGGAGCTCCGCGGCGACGTAGACAGTAGAGGGCTTCCAGGCTTCTTCTCTTCTGTTCTGGGTCTCAAAATCGACATGTCCTTCGTCGGAATACCTCAGCTATCGGTGTGAGGAATAACGGAGAGTTTCCATGCCGTTAAGGTGATTTTATTTCCAGAAATGCAGTCAGTCAGAACAACGGCCGCCATTTTGTTTTCTGTGACGATAGTTTACTGATGCGTTCGTCACCCTTTTATCAGTACCATTCACTACGAGACTGACATTATAATATTTGCACAAAGGTTTTTTCTTCGTGTATGGTGTAGCTTCCGGGTTTTCTTTGTGACAATTATTGGAGTACTTCCCGCAAAATCTTTTTTCTTCAGTTTTTTTTGTTCTCCTTTCATCAACGCTCTGTGGCGGACTTTTTCCAATTTTTGACAGATATTGTTATCCGAATCATCTCTACTTGGGTCCGTCTCTTCCGTCATCAAAAGAGACCTTGTCTTTTGTTTCTTCATGGCAATGCCGCGCGGTGCTCGCAGTGGCGCCCGCGCTGGAGCTCACCAAGTTATCTCCTCGCCACTGGCTGACAACAATCCTTTTAATGTCCTACGGGACACTATGGATGAAGCTTCTCCAGAGTCCTCCGATCATAAATCCTCCTCTTTGGCGGATACTCGCCCCAAACAACTCTCCAAATTACCCACAGCTCCGCCCTCTGGCAAACGGGCAAAAATTAACCCTCCTTCTCCTACTAATACATCCTCTTCAGTCTCTATGGAGCTTCTCCTTGAGGAAATTCGTGCTTTGAAGCCGTATATGGAAGAAACTAATTCGCGCCTACAAAGCCTTGAAGACAACTGGTCTCACACCGTCCAGAGAGTTGTGGTCCTTGAACAAAGAGTTGACGCGTCCGAAGATACCCTACAGCAAGTACCCCTCTTACATACAGAAGTTGATCGACTCAAACAACAAGTCGAACAATTGGAAAACCGCAACAGGCGCAACAATTTACGTATTTATGGTTTAGCTGAAGGCCTTGAAGGTTCCAATCCAATTTCATTTTTTCAGTCATTTTTACCGTCTCTCCTTGGTCTTCCTGAATCTCCTCCTTTGAACATTCAACGCGCTCATCGTTTGGGCCGGTTGTCTGCTTCTTCCTCCTCCTCAGCGAGACCTCGAGGTACTATTCTATATTTTTTGGAATATACGGACCTCCTCAAAGTACTTCAAGCTGCCAAACAAAAAGGAAAGATCTCTTGGCAAGGCTCCAATCTATTTTTTACTCAAGATTATGCCAAAGTGACTGCAGATCGTCGGAAAAAATTCCTGGAAATGAGACCTGCTCTTCGAAGTCTGAATGCGAGATATGGCCTTTTCCATCCATGCCTTTTTAAAGTGACATATAATAACAAGACTGTCTCTTATGAAGATCCGGCTGTTCTCCAACAATTTTTGAATAACTGTCGTCATGAGTCTATGGATGTCTCCAGATTATGATTGTTTTTCTTCTCTCGTGTAGAATGTTAGCTGTTTTACTATATATGGTTTATTGTTCCACTTCGTTAACATCTGTATTTAGTCTTTTTTCCCCTTAGTTTTGGATACGTGGGCCCCTGTCTGTTATCCTCCTCAATTTTCCTGGATGCCGCCCTCCCTGCCGTCGTTGCCCTGTGGTTTCCCGTTCGGCGTTTCATTTCCCTGATGTGGTTCCAACACCCTCATCCTTTCTTGTTCTCCTGTGGTATGTCTTTTGCCATTGTGTTCTTATGTTTATGGAATTGGTTTTGTATGCTTTCTCGCTTTCTTCTCCTTTTTCTATTTTCCTCTCTTACTTCTTCTTTCTTTTCTCAGTATCATTGTTTCATTCTTCTTTCTTTTACACTTACCTATTGCTTTTCTCTTTCTTCTTCTCTCTTTCTCGGGGTTCAGTTTCTCCAATCTATCTTTTATCTTTTTTCCTTATTTGTTCATACCT
This sequence comes from Triturus cristatus, assembly GCF_964204655.1. Classification (NCBI taxonomy): domain Eukaryota; kingdom Metazoa; phylum Chordata; class Amphibia; order Caudata; family Salamandridae; genus Triturus; species Triturus cristatus. Next base: position 500,937,322 of record NC_140592.1, on the reverse strand, counting down.
CTTTCATTCTCATTTTATCTCTGTATTCTTTGATTTTCTTCCCTTTTCAATATAATGTGTTTTATGGTAGTTCCTTGGTCGTATTCATTATATTATGTATCTACCTTTCTCTCTTGTGTTTGATACTATCTCTTCTCTCTGCAATGCTTTGTCTTTCCTTCCTTTACTAATGTAAGGTTACTATCCAATTTCTCCCTATTTATACTTTTCCGTTCTCCTTTTATTTACATTTTTCTCCTTCTATGTGAATGACTTTGAATATTTTATCCTGGAATGTTAAAGGTCTTGGGTCACCTATTAAACGCCAAAGAGTTTTATCTCATGTAGCAAATTTAAAAGGGGATATTGTTTTACTACAAGAAATTCATGTTAAAGATACTGAAATTCCTAAATTACGTCGCAATTGGGTTGGTCATGTGTTTGCCTCTCCTGGTACTGGGAAGCGCAATGGTGTTGCCATTCTATGCCATAAGAAGTTAGATGTTCAGCTTGTCAATCAAGATAACGATACAGATGGTAGGTGGGTAGCAGTTTCTTTGCTGATTAATAAAATTCCTTTGACTATTATTAATATTTATGCTCCCACTGTTCCTGACAAAGTCTTTTGGCCCCATATTCTCTCCTTACTTATGCAAGTCACCGATGATTATCTAATTTTGGGTGGGGACTGTAATATGGTTGTAGATCCCTTTTTGGATAGAAGATCTGACTCTAGATTCTCCCCTTCCCACATGCATTCTCTGTTTACATCCACTATTTCCCAAAGAGCCCTTGTTGATTCGTGGAGGCTCTGCCATCCTACTCTTAGAGAGTATACCTTCTACTCACCCCCTCACTCTTCCCAGTCCCGGTTAGATTATATTTTCATTTCCAAAGCCCTCACTCAGCTAATTACTCACTCAGACATAGGTTCTATCCTAATTTCTGATCATGCTCCAGTCTCCTTAAGCCTGGACTTACTCCCCCCCGTGAAAGGCACTAGGAGATGGAGGTTTAATAATTCTCTTTTACTGGACCCACAATTTCCACCAGCTTTTATGGATTTTGCCTCTTCATTTTTTGTAGAAAATGACTCACCTCAGTTAACTCCCTCTCTTATTTGGGACACTTTTAAAGCCGCCTCTAGAGACTTCATTATTACATTTGTTGCCCGCAAGCGTCGTAAAGCCTCTCAATCAGCCCAATCACTTAACACACAAATCAAACAATTAGAACACTCCTTTTACCTTTCTAAGAAGCAATCCGACTTAGATAATCTTATTAAGGCTAAGCTCTCCTTTAACAAAATTTCCACTGATTCTGCCAATCTATTTTTACTTAAGTCTAGTGCTAAGTATTATACTGCCCAAAATAAAGCCGGTAATCTTCTTGCTAGATACCTCAAAGTCAGGAAGGAACGCACCAAAATTGAATCTATTGTTACCTCCGCTAATGTTAAGGTCCATAAGGATGAAGATATCTTGGCCGAATTTACGGATTTCTATCAGCGTCTATATACTCCGGATGCCTCTCCAACTGTATCCGAAATTACTCGTTATTTATCGTCCATTGCCCCACCTTCCTCCTCAGAAGTTGATTTTTCCCCTTTAGAGGCTGACATTACCCGTAATGACATTTTGGAGGCTATCCAAACTCTGAAGAGGGGTAAAGCCCCTGGCCCTGATGGGTTTACTATAGAATTTTACTCCCATTTCTCCACCTTACTTCTTCCTAGGATTCACCATCTATTCTCATCCTTTATAACTTCCCAAAGATCAGAAGGTACCTTTCAGGAGGCCCTTATTTGTCTTCTCCCCAAGGATGGTAAAGATCACTCCTTTTGTAAGAACTATAGGCCCATTTCCTTAATTAATTTAGATTACAAAATTTTTGCCAAGATCCTTGCCCTTCGTTTAGAAAAAATTCTCCCAAAATTAATTGCCAAAGAACAATGTGGATTTATCAAAGGACGTCACTTATCTGATAATACCCGTCTCTTCTTTAATGTTTTAAGTAAATCGCACTCTCATAAGTCGTCCTTGGCAGCTATTGCATTGGACGCTGAGAAAGCTTTTGATAGAGTCAATTGGCAATTTATTTTTTCCTCCCTTTCCTGGTTTGGTTTCGGTCCTAAGTTTCTTTCTTATGTTTCAATGCTTTATTCTTCTCCTACATCCTTCATTCTAGCTAATGGCCTTGTTTCCTCTTCCTTTCCGCTTCTCCGAGGAGTTCGACAGGGATGCCCGCTGTCCCCACTCTTATTTATATTAGCATTAGAACCCTTCTTAACTAAAATTCGTATGAACGCTGATATTTCTGGTTTCCCTTATGGTTCTACACAGTTAAAGATTTCCGCATACGCAGATGATATTTTATTATTTCTCTCGAATCCCCATACATCTCTTCCAGCATTTTTATCAGAAGTCTCGAACTATGCATCAGTGTCTGGTTATAAGCTTAATGTGGACAAGTGCGAAATTCTTCCTCTTAATAAGTTTTGTTTTCATGCCGATTTTTTAACTTCTTCCTTTAATTGGAGCCCGAACAAAATCAAATATCTTGGTCTTTGGTTTACACCTTCTATTAAGGACACAGTGGCTTTGAACTTTAAAAATTTACTTACTGCTCTCTCTACCTCTACGAGTCAATGGCATCCTTTGTTCCTATCTTGGTGGGGTAGACTAGATTCTATCAAGATGATGCTGGTTCCTTTAGTTCTATTTCTTTTGTCAAACCTTCCGGTTCACATTCCTAAGTTCTATTACAAGAATATCTACTCCATTTTATCTAAATTTTTATGGCAAAACAAAACGGCCAGAATGTCTTTCTCTAGACTCAAATCTCCTAAACACTTAGGTGGTGTTAACTTTCCTGATTTTTCGTCGTATCATACTTCCTTTTTCCTTGCTCATTCTGCTTTTTTCATTTCTGATCATACTTCCGACCCCTCTTCTTGTCCTCTATGGGTAGAGGTTGAATCTTCCTTTTTTCAACCTTTTACGTTTGAAGAATTTGTTTCATTGTCACAAGCTCCAAAGAAATTTTCTCTTCCTATTCTCCAGCATGTTTGTAAGACCTTTCAACCCATTATTTTACATAACCTAGACGACCGTGCTCGTTTTTTACAGTCCCCTATTTGGTATAACTCTCTTATCAAAATTAAAAATAGATCTATCTTTTGGAACGATTGGCTCTCCCTAGGTCTCAAATGGACTCATCAACTCTTTCATGATGGTTCTTTTATCTCCTTTTCTGTTCTTCAGGATCGTTTCTCTCTCCCTCTTTCTTCTCACCCTAAATATATTCTATTAAAATCGGCGGCTCAGACTACTTTGGATGCCCTTACGGATACTTCCATTCAACACAATTCCTCTCTCATTTCCTTACCATCTTTGCACTTTTCTCCGTCGGCTTCTCAAATCTATAAAAAATTACGAGATACGTCTGCTAATCGAACGAAATCTTCTGTGGAATGTGCCTGGGAATCAGATTTAGGGGATTGTTTTCCTCTTACTACTTGGGATAACATTTGGATCAAAATAAGGAAATCATCTAGAGCGGCGAACACAACCCAAACGCTATTTTTTATATACAATCGACTTTTATTTACCCCATCCAAACTGCACCTCATTGACCCCTCTATCCCGTCCAGCTGTTGGTCCTGTTCGGCTTTAGTGGCTGATCTTAACCACATGTTGTTTACTTGCCCTGCTGTTCACCTTTTTTGGGGCAAAGTTTGGCGACAAATTAATTCCATTTTTTCTACCAATTTCCCCCTTTCTTTTTCTCATATTTTTCTTGGGAGTCTCTCACAAATATGGTCCCCCTCCAACACTGATACCTCCATTGTTGACCTCCTTCTTGCTGTGGCATTTCAACAAATCACGAAAGCTTGGAAAGATACTTCCCTTATATCCTATCAAGCATGGTGGTATGGAGTTTGTTATAACCATAGGCTAGATAGAGCATATGTCTATCCTATCTCCCTTGCGATTAAAAGAGACCTATTATGGCTACCCGTTACCTCTTTTCTAAATGTGTCTGCCCAATCCATTCCCTTACACAACCCCTGCAGAGAAGAAGTATCTAAACCTCCTTGATGCTTTTGTTCTTGTTAATATTTCTGATAGTACTATTATAGGTAACTTTACCAATTTGCTCTATTTCTTGTTACATAATAATTCTTGTATTATGAAATCATATTTGCTCTTTATACTACCACTTATTTAATATATTGCTGTAATATGTTTTTGATGATATCCCTTTTTCTTTCCCTCTTTTCTTCTTTCTCTTTCCATCTCTACCTCTTCCATTGCTCTGATCTGATTTATAATGTATTTTTTATCATATATGTATATTATTATTGTACTGCAACTTTTTTCATTCTTCAATAAAATCCTCTTTAAACTTAAAAAAAAGAGAGTTTACATCTAGATGGTCCACAGAAAATGTACTCAATTGTCCTGGTTGTACTGCATCTATTGAATCTGTTAATCACTTTTTGTTCCAATGCCCTTCTTATATAATCCCTCGACAGACCTGGCTTAAACCAATGTGCCGGACCCTGGGTACCAGGAATACCAAGGTGGCAGTTCGTATTTTACGATCTGCTGAAACTTCATTTGTTTATATATCTGTTGCAAAGTTTCTCGGCAGGGCATGGGTGATTAGGAGCAAAATGTTGTCTTGATTAATTTTCCTCTCCGTGAATTGCTCAATCATTCTGTAAATATCTCTATTTATTTATTGTTTTAAATCATCTTAAAATATCTTAAAATGTATTATCTTGTAAATGTATGGTATATTTATGCTTTTATGACAATCGTCGAATAAAGCTTTCTTGACTTCTTGACTTGATGAATTCCCTAGATGTGTGCTCTCTGTACACTTGTGTAGATCAGCGTAAAGGTATTGAGGCATGCATGTATTACTTGCAATGACAGTCTATTGATATGCTTAACCATACTTCGATGTTGAAACAAATGATGCTTTTCTGCTTACAGGAGAATATTTTCCTATTTGAGAAAACCTTTTATCGGCATTTTCCTCTTTCTATGTGTGCTGCCAAATGCAGCATGCATATAGAGGAAAAACAAGGATAAATAAAGCTATTAGTCCTCATTACACTAGATTTACCAAGCCACATAGGGCGATGCAAAGAGGGCTTGATAAATCTGACTTTGTTGTTGTGTCACCCTTGTGCCACCTTGCGTGGCTCAAGGGCAGCGCAACAACAATGATAAATATGCCTCATACTCTCTTAAGTTCCCTAGCATATCACAGGCCAACTGCCACCTATACCCCCTTAAAACATCTAATTGCACAAAACTTAAAAATGCCACAGTGATGCTCCTCCTGCTCCTAGAAGATACCAAGATATAGAAATACCTGAACACTTACAATAATACAACAAACTTTATTCGGTTCTTTAAAAAAAAACATAAAAGTCACACAAACATCAATAAAATTCCACCTATATACAGAGCATTCCAACAGGTTGACCATGATAAAATGATTACAGTAAGATAATAAACAGAAAATGAAAAAGAAGCACCTACTGACAAAATTATTCACAGCTTGATCTCAGCCTGATGGCAGCCCTTAACAAACTGAGAATATATAAAATAGTTTTGTTAGGTTACATTTGTAAAAAGATAAAAGCAGGTCTCACCCTCCTAAAACCAGCCTTTTAAAGAATAGGAATAATAAAAGACTATCTAGGGACCTCGTACAAACTGCAAAACATTGAAAAGTGCCATACCCCCCCCCCCCCCAGCAGTCCTCGCCATGAAGACGGCATCATCTGCATATAGGAGAACTGGCAAGCTACGCTCTCCCACCTGTGAACACTCAGCTAAATACCTCCAAGAGGACCTTTTCTAGGGAGTTGGTATATAAATGACAAAAGAAATGGGACCAAGATGCACCCTTGCCCCCCCCCCCCTAATATCAAAATTCCGGGTTACAGTACGGTCTTTTGAGTAGCAAACAACCGATTTAGAATCTCTGTGGAGGTCCCTTAAAACAGGATGATATCCCCATCGATACCCATAGAGGACATCAACTGCCATAGCTTCGATCTGCATACCTGATCGAAAGCTGAGAATAGATCCATAAACGCTAGGTGGAGCAAACTGATACACACCATGGTGTACTTGTTCAATACCAAGTTTAAGTTTAAACAATGTTCCACAGTGGAGCGCCTGGGACGGAAAACGTATTGTACCTCATGTACAATGTTATTCTGGTATGCCCAGGTTATCAGCAGGTCTAAAACCATACAACCCACCTCCTTCACCACAGAATCCAAAAAAGAGATAGGTCTTTTTGCAGAGGGTGCTATCTCAATCGCCTTTTTCAAACACGGGCACAATGGTTGATAAAGCCCAAGAATCAGGGTGGCCAACCTAGACAGAGGCATTAATGAATGCTGTCAATACAGGCACCCAAGTTTCCACTTTTACAATATATAGATCTTGGAGAATCGATCGGGACCCGGGCCTTGTTTTTTGACAGTCCCAAGACACCAGCTCTGACCTTCTGGGCTGAAAAGACAAGTTCAGATGTTACTTCCTCCTGTTCCTGCCCTTCTACCGGCGTAGGATCATTCTGAAAAACTACCTCAAACTGTTTTACACAATCTTCGTCTAAGATATGGGCGCCCATTAAGTGGCCCGTTTCTCCAGTTATAAATGGATTATTTATGATGCTCCAAAATTTGGAGGAATCGCTCAAGGTACTAGCCTCCAGTAGGTCCAACCAGGCCTCCTCCTTCAGGACAGACTTTCACTTTGCTAAGGCTGTCTTGTATACTCTCTGGAGGTGCTTTACAGCCCCCTAACCTGAACACTTAAAAATTGCACATAATGGGGGGAGGAGCTTAGCGCGCATCCAAGATGGTCGCGTGAGCACAGGGCTCCCCGGACCCTCGCCACTCCTCGCAATTTATCCTGATGATATCCTGATTTCTTGGACGGGCTTTTGAGGATGAACCTAGACTGAGTCCATAACTCCTTTCAGAATTTGAATCGGACTAGGGGGACCGAAATTACAGCATTTTGAACTTTCGAGGCCCATCTCGGGGCAGTGCCGGGGACTTGGTGAGCTGTGGATCCGGGACGTAGTTGAACAACAACGGCATTGGGACCTCACCAGTGGGCGTACCCCCACTTTCAGTTTCGCTTTTGGTTTCTGGCACGGCCTGATTGAGGGTCTGTTCCGCTCTGCCGGGGACCAGTCCAGTCTGGTGTCATCCCTGCTTTCTCCCTACGGAGTACTGAGTCAAGTCGTGACTTTCTCCGGACCCCACGGCCCAGCTTCTCGGCCGGCTGGTGCCCGGCCGACCGGCGGCCATTTTCACTCGGTCCTGCGGGCCCCTCCGGGGTGCATCTTCCACCATGACGGGCAGGGGTGAACCCGAGAAGCGGAAGACCAAGACGTCTCTTCGTGGGGGACAGTTCCAGACAAATGTTATGGACCGCTACACTCAAGCCAAGGGATCCCCAGGGCTCTCCAGCAATACCCCGGAGGATGCTAGAGACGGCCCATCTGTCCCTGTCGACTTGTCCCTGCAGGACATTATGGGCGCCATTACCGGTATGAAGGAGACCATCGGCCAGCAGTATGAGGCCCTGCCTCGTAAACTTGACACGGTCGCCATCGATATCACTTTAATCAGGGCTGACCTGTCCAAAACTAACGAGAAGGTGAAGTCATTGGATCTGACGACCTCCAGCCTCACGGCCGATGTGTCGGAACTTCGAATAGACCTTGGCGCCCTGAAATCGGCAAACGACTTGATGTCCCATCGGTTGGATGATTTTGAGAACCTGGCAAGACGCAACAACATTCGCGTCATAGGTGTTCCGGAGAATCCCGAGACTCGTTCTGTTGACCTCCTGATCGAAGAGTTGATCCTCACCCATCTTGCCCCGTCTGGACTTAGCAAGTTTTTTGCTGTGGAGCGTGCACATCGTGTCCCGGGCGGTAAGCCTAGGCCTGGCGCTCCCCCGAGGCCTATCATCGCCAAGCTTTTCCATTTCAGGGATCGAGATGCGATCTTGCAGGCCTCGAGGGTGCACGGCCCGGTAAAATTCGAAAACTCCTCAGTCAATTTTTTCCCAGACTTCACTCAACTCGTTCAGAGACAGAGGATGGGCTTTCAGGGGGTTAAGCGACGTCTTCGGGACCTGGGCTTGAAGTATGCGATGCTCTTCCCTGCCAGGCTTCGAGTGGAACATGAGGAGCGGACCTTCTTTTTTGAACGACCGGACAATGTGAGTGACTGGTTGGATTCCCTGCCCGGTCGGGGCGATCGAGCGGGGCACCCTGGCGGCACCGAGGGTGGTGAGCCTCCACAGAATTGACTTTTTGGTCCCTAACTTTGACAATCGGACATTACTCAGTTGGGTTCTACCTCTCTTGGATATTTTGTTTTATAGTAGCTCTCGTCTGGGTGGCGGGTGGTGGCTGGCCTTCCTCCTCCTCCGGGGTCTTTTTGTAGAATGGGATTGTTAGGGCGACAGGCACACTGCATTTTGGGGTGGTTTTACAGTTTGCAGGGGTGCAGGGAGGGGGGTGTTGTAACGGGTTTCGGTGGGGGTGTTTGTGTTTGGGTTTTTTTTTTCTTTTTTCTCTCAAGGCGGCATATTAGTTCTTTCTTTCTTTCCGGTGTCCTGCTTTCTGTGGGGAGACTCCTGTTACTTCTGTGGGGATGGGGGTAGTGGGTTGAGGTTGTTAACTTGGAACGTCAATGGATTGGGGGATCGTATCAAACGGGGTGTTGTACTACAATATTTGCGTCGTCTGGCGCCTGATGTGGTACTCCTGCAGGAAACGCATTTGGTTGGCAATGTGTGTCATGCTATGAATAGGTGGGGATACCGACTGGTTGCACACTCCGGGTTCACCACCGGTTCCAGGGGGGTCGGTATTTTTGTTCGGTCTTCCCTCCCACTAGAGATTGACAATGTCATCCTTGACGACAGAGGGCGTTATGCCGCCCTAACTGGGAGGTGGGAGGGTAGGACCCTTTCTTTAGTCACGACATATGTCCCCCCGGGCCTCCAGACCTCCACTTTCTCTGTTGTTGGTCGGATGTTGCTGGAACTCCCGGATAGTCTTCTCTTCATGGGTGGTGACTTTAATTCTGTGCTCTCCGGAGCCCTAGATCGTCATCCCCCCAGGGCCCTTCCCGTTTCCCAATCATGGCTTGGTGGGTTCTTGGACACTTTTTGGCTGGTGGATTGTTGGAGGTTGATGCACCCGGCGCAGTGTCAGTACACCTTCCACTCCGGGGCGCATGGGAGTCTCTCCAGGCTTGATTACTTCCTTATGCACGCGGCCCAGGCCACCCACATTGGTGAGGTGCGACACTTGGCCCGGGGCATCTCAGATCACTCCCCTGTGTGGCTGCACTTCGATACGGGGATGCAGGCCGCGGGGCGGATCGCCCCCATTAACCCTTGGCATCTCCGTAGCCCTAAGACTCGCGATAGTCTCCTGAAGTCGCTCGACCACTACTTCTCGGAGAACGAGGGGTCTGTCTTGTCCTCAGTGTCCTTGTGGGAAGCCTTTAAAACGGTCATACAGGGCCAGGCCCTCTCTTTAATAGCTGAGACCAAGAAAGCTAGGAGTGGGGTGGTCGCGGGGCTCGAGGCTGAAATACTGGAGTTGGAGGCTGAGCTAGACTCGGGTGTTACTCATGAGGGGCTTCATGCCCTTAGCTTGAAACAGTTTGAATACAAATCCCTTGTCACCGATGCTGCCAAGACATTGTACAGGGAACAGCAAGGTAGACTGTATGATGTCGGGAATAAGGCGGGTAAACTGATTGCTTGGCTTGATAAGAAGGAGAGAGTGAATCGCGTGGTCCCTGTGCTTCAGAACCCCAACAGGGTGCGTGTGACTGACCCTGGCGAGATTGTGGAGTGTTTTGCTGACTATTTTCGTTTGATCTACTCCCCGGTGTCTGACAGGGACGTTGCTGACTCTTGTTCCCTGTTGAGGGATATTGCGCTGCCTTGCCTGTCTGAAGAGGATCGAGAATGCATGGATGCGTCGTTGTCAGCCGACGAGATCGCGGCCGCGATTCGTTCCCTTCGTACTGGTAAGGCTATGGGCCCCAATGGCTTGCCCATTGAATTGTACAAATTATGCCCTGATAAAGTGGCGCCGTTTCTCCGTGATATGTTTTTGGAGTCGCGTGAGCTCGGTTCCCTCCCTAGTGACCAACGTCTGGCTACCATAGTTGTGATTCCTAAGGAGGGCAAGCCTCGTGATCGTTGTTCCTCATACAGGCCCATTTCCCTAATAAACGCTGAACCGAAGATTCTCGCCAAGGTCCTCGCTAATCGCTTGCTCGCTGTTATCTGTGACTTGATTCATCCGGATCAGTCCGGTTTCATTCCCCACCGGAACACTGCTCTCAACTTGCGTTGTTTGCATGGCGTTCTCGCCAGGGCGGAGTTTCTTTCCGAGCCGGCCATCTTGGCTTCGTTGGACGCCACGATGGCCTTTGACATGATCGAATGGCCATACCTCTGGGCCGCACTGGCGAAGTTCGGTTTCGGGGCAGGATTTATCAGTTGGGTGGGACTTCTAATTTACAGACCTCCTGGGCCTGAGGCCGCCTTCCGTCAAAGCCTTCCGGAGGTAATTTCTTCCTTAGCTTTAAAATCTGCTAATTTTACGATTGTCGGCGACCTCAATCTGCATATGGACGCGCCACTTTCCAACTCGATCCTTAGCCTGCTTGCTGATCTTGAGGCGTTCCAACTGATTCAAATGGTACAATCCTCTACTCATATAGGTGGCCATCTATTGGATCCTGTTTTGACAAACCTTTCTACGAATATTTCAGTGCTCCATCCCAGACCCATGGCATGGACTGACCACCATCTCATTGAATTTCGTATTACAACCTCCTGCTCTCCATCTAAAAACAATCCCTCAGCCAGTCTTAGACGCCCTTGGAGAAACTTAAATCTAGAGCATTTCCATCAGCTCTTGATGAAATTTCATCCCCTACCCCCCTCTGAAGTCTCCCGCGGCTATGACTGCTTTTGCGAGTGGCTAAATAACGCATTGGATTCACTTATCCCGGCTAAGTGGAGTAAGACCAGATCTAGCCCTTCTAACCCCTGGTATAATGATTCACTTACAACTCTTAAAATCTCCTGTAAAAAGGCAGAACGCGCGTGGCGTAAAACGTATGATACTGACCTCAAGGCAGCCTATAGGGCTTGCACTAGAGTGTATCATCGGGCCATATGTGCGGCCAGGGCGGCTTTTTACTCCAAGGAGATCAAGAATAGCATTAATCCCACCAAGATCATTTTCAGGATATGTAAGGACCTTACCAGTAAAAGGACTGATACTGCTGCCCTTCAACCCTCTATGACGCATTGTGAGGATTTAGCCTCATTTTTTGTCGAAAAGGTGGAGGCTATCTATAAGTCATTTGCCCAGCTTCCTATTGTAGAGACTAGCCATACGTCACTGGTTCATAAACCATTACTGATTATTCCTAGTCCGACCTTGGATGAATTCTCTGCCTTGACGATTAAAGTTAAATCCGGCTCCCCGGATGATCCCATGAGACCATCTCAATTCCGGGAATTCGCTGAAGGCTGCTTTCCTGCTCTTCATGGTCTCATTAATTTGTCCTTCAGCACGGGTAGTGTCCCTAAAGCTTGGAAACAGGCGACGGTCATTCCAATTCTTAAAAAACCCGCCCTTGATCCCACCAAGCCCGAACACTACCGACCTATCTCCCTTCTGCCCTGGCCTGCTAAATTAGCTGAAGCTCATGCTAACGCTATTTTATCTTCTCACTTGCAGGAAGCTAATATATTGGACAATTCCCAAAATGGGTTTCGTGCTGGCCACAGCACAGAAACTGCCCTCCTGGCTGTGGTGGAACACATCAGGCAGCTGCTAGATCGGGGTCAGACGGCGGCACTGATCCTGTTGGATCTCAGTGCCGCCTTCGACACGGTGTCTCACCAGATTCTCTTACACCGCCTGATGGAAGCAGGAGTGGGAGAGGTGGCACTGGAGTGGTTTCGCTCTTTTCTTAAAGATCGAGCCGTTAAGGTTTCCACACCCCCTTTTGTTTCTGCTTCACGCCCCATACTCCAGGGTGTTCCCCAAGGGTCGGCCCTGAGCCCTACCTTGTTTAACCTATATGTTCAGCCATTAGCGAAGGTAGCCCATAGTTTTGGTCTCTCCTTAGTGTCATACGCCGATGACACGCAGCTGGCGGTGGCTCTTAATGGTGACCACAACATGGATGCCCCTACCTTTCAGTCAGCTTTAAAAGCTGTGGCTGGCTGGATGGCGAACAATCGACTCCAACTGAATGCCTCTAAGACCGAGGTTATTATTTTTGGTAGGGATAGTGAATTATGGGGAGATCAGTGGTGGCCTTCCGATCTTGGCCCCGTTCCCTCCCCTGTAACTGAGGTTAGAAACCTTGGGGTGTGGTTCGACCATAAGCTTTCTTTTACTTCCCACACAAAACGTGTGGCTGGTACCTGCTTTGGTACCCTGCAGTGTCTCCGACCTATTTTTAAGTTCTTCGATGCGGAGACCAGACAGATTATTGTCCAAGCCCTGGTTCTCACCAGGCTGGATTATGCTAGCTCCCTGTTTCTGGGTCTTAATCAGGCCGAGTTATCTCGTCTTCAGAGAGTTCAGAATGCGGCAGCTAGGATGCTTGTTGGCCTTCCGAAGTTTGTCTCGGCCCGTCGGACTATTCAGGATCTTCATTGGTTGCCGGTGGGGCAGAGAATTAAGTTTAAAGCTCTTTGCTTAACTTTTAAGATTCTCAAAGCAGCCTCCCCTCCCATCCTTGCACAGACTATCCAGCACTATGTTCCTGCCAGAGCTCTTCGCTCTGCTGGATCTAATCTGGCCATCGTGCCACGTTTCCAAAAATCTAGGATGGGCGGACGCTCTTTTTCAGTGTTGGCGGCTACTCTTCGGAATTCTCTGCCTGCCCCTCTGCGTTCCATCCCTGAGTTGCTTCCTTTTAGAAAGGCTCTTAAAACTTTCCTTTTCACCACAATTTAGGCCCATCTTTTTCTTTTTTTCTGTCATGTTGTGTTTACTATTCTCCAAAGCGCCGGGACGCCACTTTGCTGCGGCATCCGTGCGCTATATAAAATTATATAACATAACATAACATATACGGATCCGCTAGCTCAGGTTGTTGTCAATGGGAGGGTGTCACAGCCCTTCGCTCTCGGGAGGGGCACTCGGCAGGGGTGTCCGTTGTCCCCCCTGCTCTTTGCTCTTGCTTTAGAACAGCTCGCAGCCTGGCTCCGATGGGAACCGTCGATAAGGGGTATTCAGTGGGCCCCTGGCTTCGAGGACCGAGTCTCGTTGTACGCCGACGATATTCTCTTGTACCTCACCTCCCCGCGTGAATCCCTTAATGTTCTTTTTGATGTTCTCACTTCTTTCGGGAAAAACTCCGGGTTGACTATTAATTGGTCCAAATCTTGTGTGTATGTCATTTCCGGTGGTCTCCCCCCCCTGCCGAATAGGTTTACCATCCAAATTTCGCAATCCGGTTTCAAGTACTTGGGGGTCTATGTATCGTTGGACCCGGCGGTCCGCCATGAGCACAATCTCCTTCCTCCTCTTCGGCGCTTGAAGTTGGATGTAGCCCGCTGGCGTAGGTTGCCGTTATCGCCACTCGGTCGGGCGGCACTTTTTAAAATGATGTCACTGCCCCGATTTCTCTACGCTCTCCAGAACTCCTTTGACATTATTCCGGTGGCTTATTTCCGGGAGGTAGAGGGTTTGCAGAGGAGACTTATTTGGGATGGTCGTGCTCATATAGCTCTCGCAAAACTGACTCTCCCCTGGTACGACGGGGGCATCGCGCTCCCGGATATCAGGAGGTATTATTGGGCCTCCCAGCTGTCCGCTATCAACCATGCTACTTACGCACCGGGTCCGAATCCGGCCTTCGAGATGGATAAATACCAGTTGCCTGGTGGCGACTTCAACAGAGCACTCTATTCTCGGGCGGCTGGGAGGCACCTAACGGGACCCACTAAGATTGCAGTACGTGTGTGGAGGGATGCTAATGTTGCCATGGGTTGGAACGGGCGCCTGACACGAGCGACCCCTTTGTTTGCGTCGGACGGATTGGGATGCCTCTGGACAACGAAAGGCTTTGAGAACTGGGATATGATTGGCATCAGCAGAGTGGGTGACCTCTGGGTGAAAGGTGCGGTCAAATCCTTTGCGGTGCTTCAGAGTGAGTATGAGTTGAGTGAGAGGGAGTTCTTCAGGTACGTACAGGTTCGCCACGCTCTGCTGTCGGCCTTTGGGGCAGGTACCACGATCCCCGCGGCTTCCCCACTCGAGGACCGTATACTTGATGGTCATCTGCCCGATAGTACGATTTCCTTAATTTATAAGAAGTTAATTAATAATCGGGCAGACCTCCTTGTGCGTCTTCGGGAGGCCTGGACCGGAGACGGGTTGGAGTTGGACGATGAGGACTGGCAGTCTGCACTGTCCTCCCCGAAGGAGGTCGCCATTCCGGCCCGTCTCCGTCTTGTCCAGCTAAAAATTCTTCACCGTGTGTATGTGACGGGTCCTCGGTTGGTTGTGATGGGTTTCTCTTCGGATGGGCTGTGTAAGCGCGGCTGTGGATTGAGTGCCACCTTCCTTCATATCCTTTGGGAGTGTCGCGAGGTCGCGGCTTATTGGCGCCGTGTGCATGCGGTGATGGAGGATGTCACTGGGGTCCCTCTGTTGCCTGAGGCTCGTCGATGTCTGTTGAATGTATGGGAGCCTAATGATTACAACGTTGCCCAGGCCCGGTGGGCGGCACTTGGGAACATGATTGCAAAGAGGGATATCGCGCAGCTTTGGGGTTCCCGACGGCCTCCCACCGTGTCAGTGTGGAAGGAGAACATGGATTGGTGCATGTTTAGAGAGAAGACGGTATATCTGGCTCGGGGCAAGCCTGAGGCGTGGGGTAAAATCTGGGGTCAATGGAACGCCTACCGAGGGCACATTTGCACGCCCCCTTTTGACAATACTTTTGACATTCCTCTGTCCCCCTGATCCTGGGGTTCCCGGAATACTGTACTTGTTATGTGGATGGTTCTGACTTCCCCGCTGCCTCCCCTCCCCCCCGGGTTGACTTTATTGACCTCCTGATTCTTTATCTGGTATGATGGGGTCCCCCCGTCGGCGCTCGGCACCATTTAGATTGTTTCTCGCCTTGAGTTTTGTTTTTTGTTTGTTTTTAGTTCTCTTCAAAATTTAAAAATGTCTGTATCCTGTCTCACTCTTGAGTGGCCGAGAGTAATTCTATATTCCTGCTGTGCCTTTGGAGATCAACTGCTGCTCTGTGACGCTATGTAATTGACTGGCACAAACTAGCGGCCGGCCCTGGTGGTTGTAGGCCCATGTCTGTAATTTTGACTCTCTGCACAATAAAGTTTTTCAAAATAAATAAATAAATAAATAAATAAAATTGCACATAATGAGGAACACTTCCTCTTTAATGACAACCTAAACAATGATAGACACATCCTAATATTTTCAGCAGCAGATAATTTACTAAATTTAAGCCATTGTCAAGCCTGGATGATTAATGGGACATTCAAAAAGTGTCCCAAACCAGTCACTCAGATATACACCATATATGGTAAATATCAAAACGCAAATATCCTTTTTATATATGCCCTACTACCTAATAAACAAAGTAGCACTTACTATGAACTCTTAACCACAGTAAACATAAAACAAATAACTACTACCCATAAACAATAATCAGAGACTTTGAACAAGCCATGATTCAAACCATTTAAAAAGTTTATCCCACACAGCCATACAGGGCTGTTACTATCATTTCAATCAAAGCATATGGAGACACCACCAAGAATCTGCACTAAGTGTAGAATACTTTACAAATTGTCAATTTGCCTCTAAAATAACAAATATTATAGCACTACCTATGTCGCTGTCACTGAGGTGGCTAACCACTACAATTTACTCATAAAAACCCCTTCTTCCAACAAAATGAACACAAACTAAGCCCTCTAATTGAATATTTTGAAGATACGTGGGTTGGCAGACTACATCACTCTGGACACAGACACCAACACAAACTTCAAATACCATGGCAGACTGTCTGTGACATCATGTTTGCACAGGAAGCCAAAACAAATAATGCAGGGGAAGGATGGCACAAGACCTTCCAATCTTCACTACGCAGAAGAACCCAACCTACACTCCATAAATTTGTAGAAGCCTTACAAAAAGAGTAAAGCTACCAACAACTACGAATGAAGCAATCTGTAACAAAAATTACACCTAAACTTAGCTAACAAACAAAGGAGTGAATTACTTAGCAAAAATAGCCAAAAACATATTATAAAATGAATACTAACCTACAAAACACCCAAAAAACTATAACATAGTATTAGCCAGCATGACAAATCATTTATATAAATAATAAACATAATAGTTTATTCCCTGTCATGTGGCGGTTTCAAAGCTATATGTGTGCCATCAATGGATTCAAACACATGTGGCATGCTAGCAAATCCATAAAACGCTGCCTTCACATTTGCCAAATCCTCACGTCTAGGGAACTGGATGTAGCAGTCAATGTGTCGAATCAAAGAAGAAATGACTTCTCCTAGCACACCACTGAACATTGGCTATGAAATACCACCACATATTGCCACTGTGTACCGGAATGAACCAGTGGCAAAAAATGCAGTGCTGCCATTAGTTTCACTATTGGTGGGATACATGTTGGATTTGTGTTGTGAGGCAGGGCATCAGCCTCCAACTAATGACATAAATCAAGGATTTTTTGCCTATTCAGGCCAAACTTTTTAATTGCATCCCTTCATTCCATTGTCTGTTGGTCTTGAAATGGGCTGTACACTGGATGGTGTCTTCCCCTCCCTCTCCTAGGGTACCTAAGTGTGAAGTGACAACATATCAGTACAATGATAACAAAAACATATGTGCAATTTCAATAACAAAATCATATAACACAACATAATTGGTGAACTATTTAATATACATAAATAACATGTTAGTAGTCTCCTGTCCAACATCCATCAATAATTCCCATTGTACACTTTACATGTGTTTTTAGCTTTGATGTGTAAATATTGCCTCACAAAGGCGATATTTGCACCTTTTTTTATTGTTTGGCATGTTTTGGGAAAAATACTGTCAACGGCCGTATACACTGCACCACGCTAAACTAATCTAGTGATAATGCCCAGTAACACACAACACTGAGGCTGAGTTCTAAGGAAATTACATGGCTATGGATTATTTCCCATGTCAACATGTAATCCCTTCAAATGAGTAGTGGTGACGCATTTAAATTTAAAAAATCCACTACTTTGAATCGTTCACCTGGTGGCTACCTGGCCTCGCTTGTGGGACAATCGAACTGTGATGCCGAAAGTAACACGTAATGGGCAGTTCACTGCACAACGGACACAGCCATAGGCTAACATTGTTATTGTGATGTTAGTGGGCCAATGGCTGTGTCCATTCTTGCTGATTACTGTGTGCGTCGCGTACATGTATGCCGCAGTTTCAAAAATAGCACACTTGCCTAGAGACACTGCTGCCACTAACAACTCCTCCAATTCAGCTGCTGTTTGTTACCACCGGGAGCACTTATGGAAGACCAAAAAGTGGAGAGGGCTACTCCCTTCTCTGCAGAAGAACTGTAAATGCTAGCAGACAAGGTCATCTCCCGGTATGGTCAGCTCTATGGCTCCAGAGGAACAGGTAAGTTACTGACAACGTATATAACTCTGTGTAACTCAAACTTTGGCATGTCCACAGGCTATATTGTGCCCCTGAGTCACATTATACGTCTATCTGGTGTTGTATCGTTTGTACCTCACTACATAGGGCAATCATGTTAGTGATTGCTGAGCACTGTACATCGTGGATCCTTCATCGCCATTGTTTGGGGAAAAATATGAAAAGGCCTGGAGGCCATATTTGGAGTAAGAAGCCACATATGCCTTCATACATTTCATGGTTCCTAGGATATTGTTACAACTCCGATAATGCCAAATATGAAAACATCATCAGAGTCATCCTCCAGTGGCCACTCCCGAGTGGTGGTGGACCCCACAGGAAATCTACCACCATCTTCCTTGTTTGCCACCCCATGTTCCAGCTCTGCCCTCTCAATTGATCCCCACCCAGTTGCCACGCACACATTTTCATGCACCCACCCATGCAGACCCAAGCAGTGCATCCAAACGCCAGCACAAATACCACCTAAAAGGGAAACATACATCCACACATACAGACACCGCACCCACCACCATTCATAGGCACCCCCACCATCATCACAAACACCACTGACAACAAAACACCCACATACTCCCACCACTCACCCATCACATCCCCACACAGGACAGGGTATACCACACATACATACAAATACCACATACTCACCATTGCACCCTCACCCACCACAGACACACTCATGCCCACAATCAGCACAACATCACCATTCATGACACCCATACCCAGCAACTGAAGCAACATCCACTGACACACCACCCACACTACACACCTAAAAAACGGAGGTGCACACAATCAAGAATCCAACATACACCAGATAAACAAGACACACCCATACGTGCCGAACACATAACTGACACACATGCAGCTGCACCTGCAACAGACCCAAGCACATCACTAAGTCACTTCCTCTACCTACAAGTCCCCACTCCTTCCCACACCCCCTCCCAAGTTCCCTGCAGAAGACCCTTCCTTTTCCTTTGCCCTCACCACTAACAAACCTCATACCAACCCTTCAAAGAAGCTTCCTCCTCCTGCCCCAGCCAAGACCACCGCTTCCACCTCCAAGTCCACCCTTATTCCTGAACTATCCACCTCTTCCACTTCCCAGCATCCCCCTTTTAAACATCGCTTTACCCTTTCCGACTCAAAACCCTCCCCTCCTAAGCATCAGTCCACCCCTTCCTCTTCCAAAGTCCCACCCTCACAATCTAAGGATACCCCTTCAAAACCCAAACTTTCTTTCACAAACAAGATCATTGAGGTGCCTGATAAGGCCAATTGATTCCCCTTTGTGAGGAGGGTCCCTGGTAGTGTCATAAAGGGCAAGATTAGTGGCACAGCAGTGTGCTGGAACACACAATGAGGACATGGACTGGCCATTGGCCTTTGGTGTACTCCATCAGGTTAATTTGGAGAAATAAGATATTTGTTTGGTTTAGAACACACACATTAGTCCTGCAAGTGCTTTTCTATCTGATTATTGGTTATTGTATACTTTGAGATGTGTGACTACAGTTGTGTTTGTTTCACCCTGATTACTGAGCCATCTGAAGTGCACAGGAGAAGGGTAACTGTTCTAAGGATGGATATGTGGAATGAATTCCAAATGGGGCTGATATTGCATTGGGAGTTATATCATATGGTAAGTATTTCTGCTTACCTGGGGCAGTGTGAACATCATTTAGCTTGTAGTTCTCCCTATGATGTAGATTGGATATGTGTTTGATGTGTGCAAGTTAGTTATTTGTTTATCCACACATGGAGGGTGGTGAATAGTTATGCATTTTTACACAAGTGTCCTTTTTAGGCTGATTAGCTTACACCTACTTTATATATGTGTGTGACAAATGCTGTTAATGCTGTGTTTGCTTTCATGACTTGCACTTTCACATTCCCCACATATGCATGGCACTTGGTTATGATATTGGTTGTCCCTGAAATATACTTCAAGCCACAAGTCCTATGCACATAGAGGTTTTGAGGCATGTACAAAGTAGACTGGGGCCAAAGGGCCCAACCGTTCAGGGGTCCCCCTGGTAGATGCAAGCTTACTCTGCAGAGAGTGTTTACTTTGTGACCTTTGTATGTTTCTCACACTGATTATTTGACATTCCATTTACATCACATTTACTTTTATGTGGGTGATGTGTGAGAGTCTAGTACCGATATTTTGCAGAGAGAGTGAGTTTAAGTTTCATAGCTCATCCATCCATCTTTGATATGGCAACAGGACCTAGCAAGTGGTAAATGTGAGGGTCTCAAGGAGATGAATAGCTGGGATATTAATAGGGAGGTGCTGTTATTTTACACCAAGCAATGCACACTTCAGTAGCCCTGATTCTTACTTTTATACACATGTGAAAATGGCTGACATGGGCCTGTGCAGTGTCAGTGACATGCCCAAAGAAGGCATCATGGAGCAGTGCTTGGATCATACATTCAAATTTATTGGGAACAGGGGGCCACATGACATTTTTGGGCCAGGGACCCCATACACCTTTGCATGTCCATGCCTGACCAACTATTTGCTGAGGAGTCAATGGGAACAGGTTGGTATAAGGCTTACCATTGATGGCATCCACAACGGTGTTGGTTGTCATCAAACAGCAGCAGCAGGACTTTGAGGGCCGGCTCTATGGTGGTACGGAATGTGTGAAGGTGAGTGAAGGTGACTTTTTGCCTTATATCCTTCCCGTTATGCCAGCTCAGGTCTCAAGGCTTAACTGCTACAGTCATGTCGGTGGTAAGTCACATTGTAATTGGGTGGGTGGGGAAACTGTCAGTCTGACAGATGCATTGGCCTATCCCACTACAGACTGTGTCAGAATTTATTGAGGTGGCAGCAGTGCCACGACAGGCGTTAGTCTATGGGACTGCATGCATCATAATTATGTGGTCGGACCGCCAACTTGGCAATGGTGATTCCGACACCATTTCGACAGCAGTCGCATTACTGCCAAACTCGTAATCAGGTCCATAGTCTTAACCATGTAAGGGTAAATCTATGCTCAGAATTCTCTGTCCAAAACAGATTTAGTTCTAGACCGGGAGTGGTAGAGAGAGGCACATATTTGAGAGCAGAAACCACATTAGCGATTTAGTTAATCTTGCGTCCTCCCTATGTGCAAGGAACCTTTGCTTTACCAGCTTCTTATCATGAGGACCGATGTCACAAGGGGCATTGAAAAGTTGTCTCAAGCCTAGATCTCAGAGGGTATACTAAACATAGGGAATAGCTGACATATTACTTAAATTGGGGCAATCCTCCACTACCCTGCGAGAAAAACACTCCGGGGTGCTCCATACTTTTAGCCATAATAAGATGGGGGCCAAACTGACATCAATCAATCAATCAATCAATCAGGGAATTGTAAGCGTGCTACTCACCCATGAGGGTCTCAAGGCGCTAAGAGGGGGGGTCCGCAGATCTGTTTAGCCGAAGAACCAGGTCTTGAGGGTCTTCCTGGAGGTGTTCAGGGAGGAGGCGTGTCTGATGTCTGCACCTATGTGAGAGAAGGATCTTCCACCTGCTCTGGCTCTGTGGATGTGCAGGGTTTCGGCCAGTGCGAGGTTTGAAGATCGAAGGTTTCTTTTGGGTATTTGGAAGTTGATTCTGTCGTTAAGATATTTGGGTCCGTTGTTGTGTAGGCATTTGTAGGCGTGAGTGAGGATTTTGAAAGTGACTCTTTTCTCCATGGGGAGCCAGTGGAGTATTTGTAGGTGTTGGCTGATGTGTTTGTGTCGTGGGATGCCGAGGACGAGTCTGGTGTCGGTGTTCTGTATTGTCTGGAGTTTGCAGAGTAGGGACTTTTTGATGCCAGCGTAGAGTGCGTTTCCACAGTCTAGTCTGCTGGTGAGGAGTGCGTGGGTGACTGCCTTCCTTGACTCAGGGGGATGATCCACTTGAAGGTCTTGCGGAGGATGCGAAGGGCATTGAAGCAGCTGGAGGTGACGGCGTTGACCTGTTGGTTCATGGTAAGTGATGAGTCGAGTACAATGCCAAGGTTCTTGATGTGGTCTGAGGGGGTAGGGGGGCTTCGAGGGAGGTCGGCTACTAGGTGCTGTCCCATGCAGAAGGTGTGGTAGCGAGGATGAGGATTTCTGTCTTCTCTGCGTTGAGCTTCAGGCAGCTGTTGGTCATCCAGACTGCGACGTCTTGCATTCCTTTCTGGAAGCTGAGTCTGGCAGTGGTGGGGTCTTTGGTGAGGGAGAGGATGAGCTGGGTGTCGTCAGCGTAGGATACAATGTTGAGGCCGTGTTGTCAGATGATGGCTGCAAGGGGGGCCATATAGATGTTGAAGAAGGTGGGGTTCAGTGATGAACCCTGTGGGGCTCCGCAGGTGATTTTCGTGAAGTCGGAGAGGAAGGGTGGGAGTCTGATCCTTTGGCTTCTTCCAGTGAGGAATGATCGGATCCAGTCCAGGGCTGTTCCTTGTCTGCCTGCGTCGTGTAGTCTGGCAACTAGTGTGCGGTGGGAGACGGTGTTGAAGGCCGCTGATAGGTCAAGTAGGTTGAGGGCTGCGAAGCAGCCTTGGTCCAGGAGGGTGCGGATGTCGTCAGTGGCGGTGAGTAGGGCGGTCTCTGTGCTGTGGTTGCTTCGGAATCCAGATTGGGACGGGTCGAGGACGGCGTTCTCTTCAATGACTCATGTCAGTTTCCTGTTTACTGTTTTCTCTGCAACTTTGGCTGTGAAGGGGAGGAGTGAGATTGGCCGATAGTTCTTGGGGTCGGTGGGGTCAGCTGTGGGCTTCTTGAGCAGGGATCTGACTTCATCCTCTAAATAACCTAAGCCTAACTCTTGGTGTAAGATAAGGCTGGACGTTGATTTGGGAATAGCCAGGAGTCTACACAGGAATTTGTTTTCAACTGTCTGTAGCACACCCGGGCTTGCATAACTCCACACCCCTGCCCCATAAGTGCCAGCTGAGAGGCATTTACTCCTATATAACAAGGACATCTCTTTGAGTAACTTGTGGCCTAACATTTTTCCAAAGCTAAGAATTGCTTCTCAGGAAGCCGCCATCTTCTGAGATCAATGGGCGATTAGCCTATCCCAGCTCAAATTGGAATCAAACAGAATGCCCAAGCAATTAAAGTTGAAAATCTTAGCTACAGGAGCCCCACAAAGGCAAAACTTTTGAAGCTAGAGTTTTTGGGACCGCAGGTCAAAATATAAGAATTTTGTGATTAATCCACAGTGTTAGATTGGTCATAAAATCATTAAAACAATCTAAAAGGGCCTGAAGTCCGTTGACTGAACGTACGATAAGGACAGCGTTGTCTGCTTACAAAAGTACAGGGACAAAATGGGAACCTATTTTTGAGACATCAATAGCTCGGGGGGTTAAAAACGAGTCTAAACCATTTCTGTTAAATAAAAAGAAGAAGGGTTTCAATGTGCAGCCCTGTTTTACCCCATGTGTGACCCTTACAGGGTGAGGGCAATCGCCAGTTTGGGTAACACACTTTTAAGGACGTATCCCTTTGGAGACGCTTGAAAAGATCCATAGGGGTGAATCAATATCTGCTACTTTCCTCAAAGCCCACATCACATTATCAGTCAAAACATTAAATAAAACTCTAATCATAAATAAAATGTATTATTTATATAAAAATCTAACCCTCGCTAACCAAACAACTTAAAGAACAAATCCAATACATTACGTAAAATAATTACAACACTTAAAAAACACATTTAGAAATAACCATCACATAATAGTAATACAAATATTAAAATATGACATTTCCCACCCAAAACAAATTAATTAAATATGACTTACTGTTCTGTAGCTGCAGATCATCCTCTGTATCCAAATACTCAAAAAGTATAATCCAAAGTATCTAGAAACTATAAAAAAAAATCAGAAAAAGTGTTTAAACAAAGAAACACTCCTGGAAAGCACAGAAAAAAAACCATAAAAGTTAAAAATATTGGTTTATTATAAACCGAAAGAGATTTTCTTAAAAAAACAAAAACGGTAAATCCAAATGCCCAAAGGACACCTTCATCTAGAAAATACCTGCAAAGTAAAACAGAAAACCAACCCACAATAAGATTTACATTCCCAAAAGTACATATGCATTACACTTAATCATTATAAAGCAAGTAAAATAACACAATCTAACCTAACGTATTAACCTCTTCTGTGCCCATGACGAGATAGTCTCGTCATGGAGCACGGTCGCGCTGTGCCCATGACGAGACTATCTCGTCATGAACCCCACCCACTAATGTAACGTCCGGCACAGGAGGGGGAAAGGGCGCGGCACAGAAGGGGTTAATACAGTCTAAAATTGTGCACGAAAACCCAAATCTACACATTAGTCAAAAACACTACAATTAATACATCTAAAGGTACAAAACCCCACAAACTAACGTCTAGACCACCCCCTACCTACCCTCTATCCTCCAAACACTAAAAGAAACTTTAAAAAGGGCTTGTTCCGATGAACAGCAGCCCAATACCTCGACCTCAATCCCGGAATATAAACTAAAAATGACACAAATAGACTACAAAATAGAAGGTAGCAATAAAAAAAAATGCTGCTAAACGAAACTAAAAAAAGACTATCTCCTCATTGAAATGAATGGAAAAATAAGGGAAACATGTTGAACAATGTAAAATATGTAAAAAAGGGTTGTAAAAAATATTTAAATTAAATAATAGTATGAAGATCATACAAATATTTATTATATACTGGGAAAACGTATGTTAAAATTATGTTAATATTATGCATATGAAACAATTTAAGAATTGTTAAAACAAAATGTTAAAAAGTAACGAAAAAAACCTGGAAAATATACAACATACTATACCATTTGAATATGATATACTTTGTTTATTGACAAGTAAAAATGTATGAAGAATTCTTTTATTTATCAATGTATAAACGTTTTATTATCATAAAAAATATATATGTTTAAGAATGCAAAGATATACATTAAATAAATGTTGAAAAAAGAAATAAAAATAGAAAAATATGTTCCATATCTTTATTATATGAAAACATGTAAATAATAAGGCGGCCGAATACGATATTCAACGGTCGGACTGCCGACCTCTGTTGTGACAGTAAGAAGACCTTCCCACAAGCAGTTGTTGAGTCCGACCACCGAATCATGATGCCACCACCTTGCTGGTGGTCAGAAAAATGCACTTTTACATTGTGACTTGTTCTGTGGTCCAGGAAAATGGCCACAGTAAAAGCTGCAGTGAAAAAGGACAATTTGTGCACATCCATGCACCGTGTGCCATGCACCATGTGGTGTCTGGTACACGGTGCATGGATGTGCGTGGGCGCACTGCATGTGCCCTCAGAGGCACTCAGCAGCGGCCCACGGGGGATGGTGGCCCTCCTTGAGGCCTCCAAAGTCTGTTTCTGACTGCCATTTCATGGCGGTCCGACCGCCATGAAAAGGCAGTCGGAAGGGACATCCTAATCCCTACGGTGATGCTTGCTCAGGCACAGCTGTCAGATTAGGAGTTTTCTCCTGTCTGGTGGATGGTTCTTTGGTGCTCCAATGGTGCTGCCTATGAAATAGGCACGGCAATGGGCATGTCAAAATCAATACCATCATGATGTAGACTGCTGAAGTTCATTCCGTGCAGCTTCTGGGAGTGCATACACACAGGGGGCGCACCATGCGCCCCCCTGCATGCACCCCATGGCCCTGTAGGGCGCCCTTTGTTTCCTCTCTGTCACAGTTTTCATGGCAGGTTCACCACCATGAAAACCGTGGCAGAGAGGAAACATGTAGTATGCTTGGTGGGACAGCGGTCCTCCAACCATATTTCAGCCTTGTGACCGCCGCTCCACCACCAGAGGTTGCAGTGGCCCCAGGCTGCCCTGGTCATAAAGGGCGGTTGGAAGACCGTCACCGCCGCACCCCCACTAGTCTGGCGGTCCAGGTACTGCCAGACTCGTAACGTGGCCCTAGGTACTTTTTTATCTATCTTTCTAACCTCAAACAATACAAAATGAATGACATAAACTACTATTACTACATACAAATACAATTTAACAAAAAGTGTTTCACATGAAAATGGTTAGATTACATATTACACTCCAACATAAACCATTTTGAAAAAAGTGTTGGAAAACTAAAGTATTGACATTTACTATTCACACTCCAGTCAACCAATTTGGGGAAGGTGTTGGGCACTAAATAAATGATATTTACTATTCCCACTCTAGGCTAAAACAATTTGGGGCAGGTGTTGGACACTAAAGGGGTAACATTAACCATTACCACTGCAATCTATACTAATTTAAGTAAGTTGTTGGACATTGAGGCATGACATTTACTATTCCTACTCCAAACTAAACCAATCTGGAAATGGTGTTGGACACTAAAGGGGCGACATTTACTATTGCCACTCCAATCTAACCCAATTTAGGGAAGGTGTTGGACACTAAAGGGGTGACATTTACTATTATCGCTCCAATTTAAACCACTTTGGGGAAGGTGTTGGACAATAAAGAAGTTAAATGATCTGTTCCCATTCCAATACCCTTGGTCGGAGCCATCCTTACTGCATTGTAATCTCCTGTTTGTAATAATTTCCGACCGAAGCATTTTGATGGAGTCAGTCGGAAATTATTACAAACAGGAGTTCCGAATGTCTGGCGACGGGCTCTTTCCGGCCGAGGGATTACGATGGCATTTCCCACTGCCTTTCTGTGCCGGCCTTTCCGACACAGAAAGGCATTCGAAAACTGGTTTTGGGGGTCCATAGGTGAAAGGCCGCCAACTGACAGCCTAGGGGGTACCTATAGTGCCCCCCAGTTGATCTGTTCACCCCGTGGCAGGCACCTTGAGGTGCCTGCCACTGGGTGCAGGGTTGAACTGCACCTCTGCTCTTTGCTATGAGAGCATGCAGCCCATTCGGAATGCATACTCCCATAGCAAAGTATAGGATTGCGACCGAACAGGGTTCTGTCGCATCCTAATAGTTGGGCTGGAACTGATGACAGGAGGTTGTTTGGTTCCATTTCCAGAGAGACCTTTGGTCCGTCCAACATTGCAATTGATCCCTAAATATGTGACATTTACCATTCTCACTCCAATTTAAACCAAATTTGTGTGAGCTATTGGGCACTAAAAGGGAGCCCTTTACTATTCCCATTCCAATGTGAAACAAATTTGTGGAAGGTGTTGGACACTAAAGGGGTGATATTTACTATTCCTACTTCAATGTAAATCAATTTGAAAAAAGTGTTGGACACTAAAGAGGTGACATTTACTATTCCTACTCCAATGTAAACCAATTTAGGAAAGTTTTGGACACCAAAGGGGTGACATTTACTTTTCATACTCCAATCTAAACACATTTTCTGAAGGTGTTATACTCTAAAGGGGTGACATATACTATTTTCACTACAACCAAAAAAATTGTTTTTGCAAGGTATTAGGCACTAAAAACGTTATATACACAATAAATACTCCACAATCATATATAATTGTTGATATACAAAAATGTTAAAACCTATATATGTATAACTAAACATTAACATACAAAATATTATGTTTCTCACTATTAATAATAATATATTTTACATAATATTCACTAATATTCCTAAACTTCGAGACATAAAATTAAAAATATTATTAGGAAAATAATAAAAGTATAAGATTTTGCACAAGCCCAATATTTCAGGGCCTCCAGACACAATGTGTGTGAGCCCACGTCATCTTGTTTGTGGTCACAACTCCCTGTGTTCATGCTGTCTACCTGAACTGACCAACTGTGGAAAGAAGGCAGAACATTTTTGAGTGCTGAGCAGATCACGATGCTCCAGCTGACTGAGATGAGACCCGCACTGGTTGGGAGACCACAAGCCTCTGTCTCCAAGGCATCAAGGTGATCAACTCAAATGATGAAAGAGGCATTAGTCTGCACTGGGGCCACTTCTGGTGGTAGGCAGAAGGGCCTCTTGTCACCATCGGGGAGATCCAAATTTCGTCCGTCATGCCCCCCCTGACCTGAACCCTCTGAAATTTAAGGCAGCACTAAAGCACTTGCATATGCCACTGAGTGTGGGAAACAAGCAAAATGCACGCGATGGCCAGAAACAAAAGGCAAAATATTGTCACAGCTGGAAGAAGATTGTCTTTCAAAATATTGGGATTATAGCCTGAATTTATTGAACTCGCTGTGGAGAAGGGAAGGTCTTGAGGGAGACAACGTCCTGCCCCACCTTGAAAAAGATGAGAAGCTGAATGGGCTGTAGGTGAAAATTAGAACGGTAGTTAGAAAACTCAAGATCAAAGACCAGAGTGGTCATGGTCAGAAAGTGGTCGAACACAAGCTCGGTAAGGTAGCCTTGTGAAGCCAATCATCAAACCATGGAAACATCCATAATAATGAACATCTGACACACCTCTTACAGCGACTTGGTAATGAAACAATGGGCCAATGTCACCATAAAGGGAAAGACAGCAAATTGATAGTGGGTGAACCACACCACTTCATGCAAGACTGCAGGATTAGTACATGAAAATATGCATCCTGCATGTCGATGCACACCATCCAGTCGTCCTGCTCCAAAGCAAGGGGACCTGCACAAGGGAGAACATCTTGAAATTAGCCTTGCAAAGGAACATTTCCAAAACATAAAGATCCAGTAAGTGATCAAGAAAATAACAGAAGTAACACCCCTGCCCAATTTCATTCTCTGCAACCTACAGGGGGGCCTCCTTGTTCAATAGCATGAGAACCTTCTGCTAAAGAACGGGGGCATGGTTGCTTAATGTAATAGAAGGAACAAAGGGTAGGGGAAATAAAAGCCATGGAAGGGAAGGGTATAGACCCGCTTAATAATCTGAAAGACCCAAAGGTCTATGGTGATGAGCTTCCAGTTCTTCAAGTAAATGGACACCCTGCCATCACAAGCCATACATGCACCCTCACGGGTGACCAATAATGGTTTGGTGGCAGGGCCAGGAGAAGAGGAGGAGCAGCAAGAGGACTATTGTTGCTGTATTAACAACACTTGGAGCTGCGAGACCCTGCATAGCTGCAAAAAAGCTTTTTGGGCTTTTGCACCAGTTTTAAGGACTCCCATTGTGGGTTCCGGTCCTGGCTGGGACCGGCGCGTTTTTCCTCCTCATCTCTCGGCCCGCAGTGACAGCCATCAGCCACTGCCGCATCCCCGTCTGGGTCACCCGTACCCTTTTAGGCCATTGTGCTACAGTGCCTGCGCCGCTAACGACCTTGGTTACTTCCGCCTTTCACTCTGCTAACTTACCAGGCATTTCTGTTATCGCTTTGTCCTGAAGAGGTCCCACTATTCTCAAGGGGATCGAAACGTCGTCGACCTCCATCTCTAAACTCTGTTTAATTATTATCTAAATGTTTGAGTATGAGATGCCTATTTGACTTTTTCTGTTATTGCCTATTTTTATGCACCTAAAGTCACCTTTTTAAGTCACTTGCCTGGGTTTAGGAAATCGGCTGATTTCCCTTTTACCCTGTCACGTTAGCTCACTCACTGTTCTTGCTTATCAAGTTGTTCGTGAAACTTTATTAAATTGCATTAATTATTACTCCTTGCATTGACTATGGTGTAATACTCCAATTTCTCATTGAATTAATTGTGGTATTTTATCTATTTTTTGTGAATGGGACCATTGTTCCTTTAAATAGATGTCTACCCTTGGTCTCGTCCGACTTCTAGGGTTTCCTTGTCCTCTCCTTAGTACCAGTTTCAAGGACTGGCATCACCCTAGGAATATCCTCTGAATGCGCGATATTGGTGGTGAAATCGGAGTACTGGGAAAATCCAGTCCCAGGGAGTTGGCAGGGTCCTAGCTTAGCATAATGTTCTCAACGGTCAAAGCAGCCTTCTTGATCAAATGGTATGTCCATGTTCGTCAATTTACCAAAAGGCCAGTGCTGACGAAAGTGACATCATACACCATTTGAATTTGTTGTTCACTCACACACACATGCTTACACACAAAATCCCGCTCTCGCTCACATTAACACACTCTCACCAGAATGCACGCACCTAACATATATGTCAAAACATTTTTTTTACTCACCCCTTCTGCCAGGGAGGGTCATATTCTAACTAATTGCAATTCATTTTTACTAATAATGAATAATATCATCTTATTTACTACTAGTGCAATAAAAAAATGACCAAAAACAAGGATGACGAACAGCCAGCGTTTTACTGCTATTGATTTTGCTATCTCTAATGCCAGCAGTCGCAATTGCAATGCCAGAGGTGGCAATGGGCAAGCCAGGGATCGCAGCTGCCCATTGTCAGTGGGTATGCCCTTCAGAGTTGCCTTGATTTCGCCCATAAATTCTGAGGATGGCATTCAAGCATTACAACAGATAGCCACAGAGGAACCCATGGACTATACCATTGAGTTCACCATATCCAGGTCACATTAGTGGACCAAATTAGTAAACTGCCTGAAAGGATGCACTTATTCCATAGCTTCAATTCGCTTTCATTCCCGGCCATAGAGAGTGGAATGGAAAGGGTCAGAATTCTGTTTAGAGAAAGAGGAAGCTTCAACAATGTCGCTCCGGGGAAGGTGATCCATTGGGAACTTGGGTCATCAAGTACCAGACAATGTCAACCAGCATCATGGAGATTTACTCCATGTGACCAAGATAGTAACCACAACGGTCTTTTGCGTAACAGAATCTGTCTCTTGATGGCCACTCTGAGTCGTCAGCCTCCACTGCTAGCAGAGGGACCCTTCAACAGAACGCACCATCCTCAGTGAATAATGTAGGAAGTGGCTTATCCTGCCATCCTTGTTTTTCCACAGTGGCTTAACTGGGGTTTTACGCTGGCGTTCACCACAGCCTCCCTGGTGGCCGGCTGCTGGCCCATCATCGCCATGCAGCTGCTGCTGGAGGGGTCAGCCACAGGCTTCCTGCACAACTTCATGTTTGTCATGATAAGAGGCTGTGGCCGGGTCAGGGGGTCACAAGCATTGTATTTATTACTGAATCTCAAGTTTTAGCCACGTGTTCACTGTATAAATAACATCACACCACATTTGCAGTTCAGATGGTGTATAAACGTATGTCGCTGTAAACACAGAGATGGGCACACTAAACCTGTGCTAAGTGTAGCATATTGATGTCATGCACACTGTGACGGGTAGTTCTGGGCAAACTTGGAACAGAAACTACGTCATATGCGGGGAGGGGTTAGGGTGGGGCTATTGTTGCGTATGTGATAATGCTCAGTGTGTGAGTGTATGCTGAAGAATAAAAAAGTGTTTAACTCCAGCTACTGTGTGGTATATCTTATTCACATGCTCCTGGGCTGGGGAGGACGCTACAGTAAGATTGCTTGGGTTGACCGATAGCCTGCCCACATTCCTCTCTCGTTCACTAAAGGTAGACCGCTGTATGTAAAGCTCATGTAGAAGCAACAAAGTTCTGCCTTTACATTTTACTTTCAACAGCACTTTGGGAGGTCAAGGTCATTATGTGTGTTTTTTTACATCTATTAATTTTCTGCATGTTCTCAGTAGAAAGTCTGGAGCTGAGGTTGCAGTTGAGATTGTAACCCGATGGAGGTGAGGTGACATGTTCATTTTGTACTGCACTAATACATCACCGGGTTGAGGAGAGGTTGCTTGTCGGTGGCAGCCGAAGCAGGAGTATGAACTTTTCATTGTGTTACTGACTCCTCTGTGACGTTTTACCGCTCATTGAGCCTGAGCTAGGTCGCTGCTGCTGATTAACGAAAAGAAACCATTACAAAAAATGGGGTAACCCAAAAATGTCAAGGACCTGGGTACAATGTAATACGAAAAACAATGGTCCTGGACCATAAATCAAGGTAGGTAGTAGTTCCTAACTTAGTGATATCATTCACATATTCTGAGCTACATATAATCTATTTTGGTAGCTCTTAGTATCCAATACAGTATTGCTCATAGGGTCAACCATGCAACAAAACGATATCCACAGTTAGTAAAGCATTTTATTCTTTTTAAATTTTTAAATTTCCATTAACAATTGTGTCAAGGTTGTTCCAAGGGGAACGTGCAAATAGTAAGGGTGCTTGAGTAAAGAGAGTGAAAAGGAAAGAGGGAATTATTTCAGAGGTTGTGACATAAGAAAAACTTAAACAAGTTAAGCAATGGACTGGTTGTCATTCACCATCCAAGTGCAAAGACCTGGTCACGTGTATCAGTTTATGCGATAGATAAATCAAGCGATTATACATTCATTAGAAGCCAATTCTAATAAAGCACGTGGGCAGATAAACGTATCCCAGGTATGTATATATGGGGCGTCGACGTTTCGATCCGTCTTGGTGGCCTAGTGGTAGTTTGAACCTTGGCCTTGCGGATCTTCCTCAGGACTGGGGAACAACCTGGAAGAGTTGGGCCTAGTAGATTGCCCGCTGCGATGCGTGAAGCGAGTTCCTTTTATGGAAATCCAGTGGTGTACCACATATGGCTGTCCTCCATTAGTAAGGTGCCACACAGTAGTACTGGTGGGGGCTCAGTCGCGTGATGCCACCCACTTGCGTTCCAAATCTTTTTGGCCACGATTGGAGTCAATCCAGGGCTTAGCCGTTAAAGTCCGGCATCCATCCGTAACGCATTGTGTTTGTGTACTGATTAACGAAAAGAAGCTGCACGGGTTCTTTGAAATTACATTTCTGGGACAGAGGAGGTGGCGTAACGGCCAGAACTGCCAACTTTGGAACTGGGGAACAAAGTTCAAGTCTTGGCGTCGGCTCAACTGCCTGTGCATTAAAAAATGAATGTGTCCTTGTGCAGTGTAACTGGTTCTCCTGTAAAGTACTCCAATACCTTTGGGCTGAGTTCATGATAAATAAAACTGGGAAAAAAATTAAGGAAATCCCTTGTGTAAATACCAAAGGGCAGATTTACAAGCCCCTTGCGCTGCCAGTATGTCACTTTTTGTGACGCACTGGCAGGGCATTACACTGCCCTATATTTACAAGGACAGGAAAAGTCCCCATACGTGGCTTTTCCTGTCCTTGTAAATACAGCCCCTTTCCACACAGCACTTAGCGCACAAGGGGCGTCCCATGGGTGTTGCTGTGGGTGTTCCCACGTAACACCCATGGAAACAGACAGATTTCCAGAAAATGCCTCTAATTAATTGTTTTTGTGCAGGAAGGTGCCCCTTCCTGCACAAAAACAATCTCCCCATGACGCAGGCATCCTTGCTGAAAGGGTGCCTGTGCCGGCGCATGGCAGCAGTTTGTGCGCCAGCGCAGGGTAGAGCACAGGAATGCGGCATATCCTTGTAAATATGTCGCATTCCTGTGCTCTGAAAGGTCTGCAGCGTGGTCAGCCAAAGGGCTTGCAGTGCCACGCTGCAGCACCTTCTTGTAAATCTGCCCCCAAATATTTATACAGAGATAAATACAATTTAAGGTAATGGAGATCTTTAAAATGCGAAGAGGCCTGTGATGTTCTTTAAAACGTTTACCTAAGTACCTTGGTACATACTAGCTGGGTGATTCTTACTTGCTGTCATAAATATCACTACTGCACTATTACAGTTTTCACCACAACCCCTGCAAGGAGAGTTGGTAAAAAACAGCTTATTAAGCAGAGTATCAGCTGCCACTTAGGAAATGTAAAGGGATGACTATCTTTCCAGCTCCCTTTCTTTTGAACTTTCTGTTAATTGAAAGTTCAGTTATTTATTGATAAGGAAAGGTAAAATGCAATACGTTAACATTTCAAATGTCTTTTCAGGCTGCTCTCCAGACACATCCTTTGTGTAGTGATGCTCCTAACAGCAGGGCTATTTCCAGCCTAGAGCACCCATATCAGAGGCACAAAGAGGTGTTAGGGCTCTTCAAGGAAGTGTGATCAAGGTAGACAAAGGCTTGGCCTCACCTAATGTGCCCCCTCAACCTGCAGCTCCACGCCTACTCACCCGTAGCATCTACAGAGTGCTTCAGGAAGACTAATCAGCAGCCATTTGGCAACAAACGTGTTCATTAAATTTGTAAAGGGAACCCTTTCATCTGTAAAGCTGTCCTTACCTTCCATCTGATGCCAATGCAATCCAAAGTCATTCAAATGCATTCCACTCTGTTGTATATTTAATACTGAGAGCCAAACCTTTTTCAATGTGTAAATTATTTCCCATGTATACTATTTTCTCGACAAATGCATCCAGCCATTATTTTTCACTTTCAACCCTTGAGCTGATAAACTAACCTGGTTGGATCGGTGGCCTAGCAGTAGCCTAGCAGCAGAGACATGGTTTACCTGATTCTAGCACCGATCCAAAGCTCCTTTTATTAAAACTTCTGTTTGTTACCTCTCCTTTTTTTCTTCTCTCTTTCAAATGTCCCTCTGTTTCGCTTACATCCTCTGCATGCCTTCTCTCTCTGAGCACAATCTTCTTTGACAAATGCATGTTTGCTTATCCTCTATTATTGTATGTCAGCAAATTTCCCACAACTCATTTACAAGATCACAATCACTCCTTTTTTCTCTGAAAGTCATACCTATGCAACCTAACAAAACCTAATCTCCTCTAACTCCTCTATTAATCCCACCAACCATGTGAATGAGCTCACTCCCTCTCTAATAATCGCAACCAAACACTATTAATTTAGTCCATCATAAAGAAACTGGAATGACTGCATGGAATGCTTTGCGTTGAGTGCACAAGGCTAATCCAGAAACTAACAGGAACCAATAACACTGGAATAACCACTAACCTTGGACTTTGGAGCAGCGTTCTGGCCAGCGTAAAGCACTTTGAGACCTTGTCAGGGGTAGTAAAGCCAATATAAATGCAATTACAATTTGAATTAAAATGGGATCCGTCAAAGCTATGTTGAAGAGAAGTAAGGGCTCCATGGAAGAGAAGGCTATGCTTTGCTTTCCTTTACCATACAAGACAATTCCAGAAGCTTGACAGCCTTGCACAAACCAACCATGAAAGAGGCCACCACTGCAGTGGGGACCCTGAAGCACATCTCAGTAGAGTATGTGGGACAGTGTCACTGAGCAGGGCCTAGTGGTGACCAGCGTCCATGACTGTAGGAGGTAGAAGATTGCACATCTCACTACTGTGATCATCTTCATCATTATAAACTGTCAGGCATCTGAATGTGTTCAGACTTAGACCCAAAGATTTCATCCACCCGACCAAAGTACTTACTATGGGGTAAGAGTCAATTTTAGGATTCTTCCTCAGCTGCCTGTCGTGGCTTATACATCTTGATCTCAGGAGAATTGCATTTGTTTTTGGAAAATTTGATACATATTGCATCAAATTCGAAGTTGGTGCTAGAGATGTTGAGTACGGCTCTGGTACAGGTGGCACAGTAACAAACAAGGTCTTCAGAGATGGAAGAGGAGCTGCCGCTGCCAGAGGGCACACCAGAGGAAGATGTAACAGAGCCTGTTTGGCCTGGATGAATCCGACGATCTGAGCGGGGTCAGCGCCAAGTGCTGAAAGCTCGGGGAATTCAGTGCTGGGTCCTGAAACCACAGCTGGTTAAGGAGCCTGTTCCCTACCAGTTTTTTTTTACGAATGCAGGCTCTGAAGAAGACTCAGTTGCCAGATTTTTGGGAGAGATGCTGCTGGCTGGCATTCCTCCTCCTTCAGAGATCTCAGCATCAAAGTGTGGGAGAGTTCTTCTTGTGCTGCTTCCTGTGGGATGACTTGTCTTTGGAGGCTACCCCTGCAAAGACTATAGATGGCAAATCTTCAGGTTGACACCTAGTGCAGCATCTGAAGTGGGGACCTCATCGTAGTCCTGCTCCAGGAAGAGCTTTGCTTCCCACCACCTTATGGCCTTGGCGTGCATGAGGCCATGTTTTTCACAGGATGGGGAGTCATGTTTCAACCCCTAGCAGCAGGTGCAGATGTTTTGGGTGCCCGAGATCAAACTCTGTTTGTTGCAGGAATTACAGTATTGAAACCCTGACATTTTTGGGGGCAGCCATCCTGACTAACGCAATGCAAAAATCTACTTTTTCAGGAAATGTACTAAGGAGAACAACACCAGATCCACTTTGAATGGGACTTCAAAAACATAAAGTGATGTCAGTGAGCCGTATATGGCTCCATGACGTATGTATGGGGTTTGCCTCAGAGACAAGTCAGCAAATTGACATCACCTGTCAGGTGAGCTATCTTAAGGTTCTTATGCTCAAGTCTGATGCCCTGAGGACATTCAGGTGCTGAGAAATCAATAGGTGGAAGGTTCCATCTGAAGTGACAACAAGAAACACAACAATACTGTATTTATTAGTGGACAAGGAAAAGGTCAATGTTCATGTTCTTGTTAGTTATTTGTTAGTGGGCCTGAAAAACAGTGCCTCGAGGTTTGCTTGAGTTTTTTGGACTAGGATTTAGGCCAATATTTAAGCTGAATTATGTTATTGGACTTTCTAAGGCAGACGAGTTGAGTAGTTCCTCTTTACTTGGTGTGATGTATAAAGTTACCTTGTGTGTTAGCGAGCATGGCATAAGAAAAGCTGCAAAAGTCTCTGTTGAATGGTGTGCATAGGAGCTTGCATAAATGTCTGTAGGCTGGGGGAGTGGGTTCATTGTGCAGTGTTTGATCCCCTGTTGATTGGTGTCCTATGAGGATAAGCTGGGAAGTTGTTGGGTTTCACTCTTCATAAATGTTGTTATAAAAGGTACATCCAGACTCCTTGTAGTATCATAAAAAGGTTTATTGCTCACAAACGTCACATCCACCACTTGCTTATCTTCTGAAGTCTGGCTATCTTCTCAAAGATGCAGCCATTAGATTCAATATCTCTTGGCAACACCTCAAGAACAGTATAACATTTTATTGGATAAGAATAATACACACCTCACCTCTACAAATAAACACATATTTCCATAATGTTATTCACACATATTTAACTCAAATAGATACATTTTATTACGAAGTGTACACAATAGGAAATAAAAGGTGAGTTAGCATTGTTTACTTTATGTATGCAACCTAACAAAAATGACTAACTCTGCTCAAACAGATTTGTGTCGTTGTTTCGTTATACTTTTATGTAAAGAACTGAATGCACATGAAGTAAGATGCAATTGAGTGATGTTCTCGCTGTAAAATGTTGTCCTATCAGTAGTTCAGTTTATTGCTTGTCCTTCGTACTCTCTATTTATAATTCTGTCCTTTGAAACTTTCTCTTCTCCCCTGTTATGTACTTCCTTCTTAAATTGCCAATCTATCTTATTTTATCTTCATCTCTATCCTTTCGTTAATGTTGCACCATGACCACTCTTACGTAAATTCCAAATGCAATAGTCTTCTGCTAGTAAAGATCTTTATGACTTGCAACAGTTTTGTAAATTTTCACCATTTATTGTTCTCTACAGATGTTTTTATTTTCACCAGGTCTCCCACTTTCACTAAGGCCCGATTCACAAAGGTAAACTTAGACGTTTGGTCAAACTTAGACCTAGCCGTCTAAGTTTACAACTTTGGGAATTCACAAAAGGACATTTACAAGTACTATCTTTATGTCCACAATGGGGCCGGATTTCCACCCCGGGGGCGGACAGAGATAGTATTCGTAAATGCCCTTTGTTAATTCCCAAAGTAGTAAACTTAGACGTTTAGGTCTCAGTTTAGACCAAACGTCTACGTTTATCTTGTGGATTGGGCCCTGCGGGTTTAGCTGAGTTCCTTCAAGCACCAGGCTTTTATCTTCTCTTCGTGCTGTCTACTTTCCTTTTTCTCCACTCTCTTTTCTTGGAGATATCCTTTATCTGATCCTACTCATTTACCCATGGTGTTCCTACAAACATTGTTGATCTACTTCCTTTTAATAATTCAAATATTGTTTTAACTGTGAAAAACAAAAAATTACATTTTGCTGGACTCAAAACAGGACTGGCACTGACCAACAGCCTTCGGCACGGGTTTCAATTAAAACATATCCAAGTAGAGGGCATGGCCTGGGAGGCCAAGATGGTGGATCCTCCGATTTGTGCTCCTGTCCCTTGACCGGGATTGCTCTAACTTCTCGGTGCGGGCAGGGTTCACTTGGGATCCTAAGGGCCCCTTTCCTCTCCTGACAACTCGGGAGGATTGCCATAGATTCAGTGGCGGTGGACCCCACCCCCCATGCAGTTTGCAGGTTACCAGTGCGTTGATGCTAAGATGGTGCAGAATGTCTTTCTAGAAAGCTGTTGCAGTTTCACCAGTGGGACCGGTCACTCTGTGTGCACTGGGATAAGTTGTAGAATCGGATCCTCAGTAGGAGACCAGGACTGAGAGGCACCTTGACGTCCCCACGACTTCTCTGATCGAGAGTAGCAGGACGAGGGAAAATCTTGCTTTGACTTCTTTTTAGACTTGGTCTAACCTGATGATGAATGTGAGGAGAATCTTTCACAAGGGCATCTTTGAGAATGGGAATGGGAAAGGGTCAGAATCCTCAATTGTGTTCTGGATTGGCCCTAATGCCCCTTAAGAATGTTTTCACCAACTTAGAGCTTGGTTTTGCTGTCCCAAATCACCTTGGGATTCATCTGGGCACAGTGCCCGCAAGATTTGGAGTTGTGCAAGGACCCTAGGCACCAGGGACATACCTCGTGGGGGTCTGTCACAGACATCTGCTTGTGACACTCCATAAAAGGCTTAAACCCTGTAGTTTTCGATGGGGACATGTTCCCTTGCGCACTATATAGAAAAATGGGTTGTTAAAAAATTGTTCAAAGGTGGAAAAAACCTAAAGGTACTAGCTCCGGATCCGTGTAGGAAGGCACTGAAAAAAATAAATGGTGTCAGAGCGCAGAGGTGGTGCTGGAGGAATTCACAGGGTTAGGAGTCTACAGTTAAACGCATCCATCAAAATACAACAGCTTTTTTGACAGTTAGTAATGGGTGTTAGTGCTCTGTGAGATGTCTGGTAGAGGATCTTTTCTTAAGTAATGAAACTACTGACAGCAGAGATTGTCTAAAACCTTACCTGGACTTTTCTAACATTAAATTAAGGGCCCGATTACAAATTTGACGGTGCAGCGGCAGGACTGTCTCGAGGCCACACCGCCAAACCCACGGGTGTTTACTTTGCCGTTCCCGTGGCGGTGCCTATAAAATAGGCACAGCAATGGGAACGTCAAAGGAAGTTACAGCACAGCATGGAATGTGAAGTCACTGCCGTGCTGGAACTGGGGGTGCATGCACACAGGGGGGCACATGTTGTGCCCCCCTGGGTGCATCCACAAGGAGTGACACACAAGGGGGCCCTGTAGGGCCCACTTTTTTCCTCAGCTCCACTTTTATCATGGAGGAAAGACCACCCTGAAATCAGTGGCGATGAGGAAAGTCGTAATATGCTTGGCGGAACCGCGGCGGTCCCTCCAGGCATATTGATGCCTCTTGACTGCCGCATCACCAACACGGAATGGCGGTTCCCTGGCGGAGTCGGTGGTCCCAGGAAGGCACGACCGGCATGGTCGTAATTGGCAGTCGGAAGACCATCACTGCCTCCCCACCACAAGTCTGGCGGTCTGAGGACTGCCAGGCTCGTAATTAGGCCCTAAGTGTGAGAGTAACTCCTGGACCCAAGATTTACATCAAAGCAAAGTTATGGGTTTAGAAAGCCTTTGGAGATCCATCTCTTGAAACCTATGATAAAGGCTGCTCAATTTGGTTATTGTAGCAGGCACTTGAATACATAAACAGGATCATAGCTTTAAATACAGTAGAAGAATTCACTTTTATGAATGCAGGATAAGCGCTGCCTTAAAGCATATTTCAATGTTATTGGTATTTTATTGAGAATACCAAAGTAATGCAATAAAAATAAAAGAAAGAGGCAGATAACATGATAACAATTTACATTTTAATAGTTGTTTTTGGTGGAATAGCTTTAGTTTATTTATCATAAATTCCTTCTTAGCGGCCACTGGATAATGAATGGAAAAGGGAAAAACCTAATACATGTTTACTTGATTTTTTCTAGGGTGTTAGCATACAATAGAGGCGGATCAAAGAAAATGAACCTACGCTCACCATGAGGCAAAGGTGATTTGTTGTTTTACTTACAAAATCCCGAAAAACCTGCCTTACATGGGAGTGTTCTCACCCCCACCCCCCACTCTTCGAGAACACACCCATAAAAAAAGAGATTGAACACAACCAAACTTAGAACCACATTAAGAACTTCAAGGAGTTCATCCTGTTTGACTGCAAGTAGATGCCTTGAACCCCCATTGGTAAGTAAATGCGCCCAGTCCATGTGTGGATTTAGGAGCAGGATTTTAGTTTAAGATTAGGGGTATACGTGAGGAGGGTTTCCTGTTTCAAAGAAACCCCACTTTTAACCTCAGTGGTGTGATCAGGGAGGCAGGGTCCATGAGGGATATGGAGAAAGGAAAGAGTAAGAAACAGAGATAAGGGGGAACAAATATGAGAATAAGAGATACATGGAGGAACAGTGTACAAGAATGTTTAGAGTCGATTGACTATATGAGAACCAGATTTGCTGCATAACTGACCCTCACTGTTTTCCTGGCCAACTCACTTTTTAAATCTATGTTATGTTTAATCAGTCCTGCATCAGGAACAGTGGACCCTGAGAGATAGCTAAGGCCTCTGGCGACAGTTCTTCTGTCTAAGTCCTGAGGTTATATATCCAGTGTCACTCAAGAGAAAATGATCCTATCTGACATCTGAACATGTACATTCAGTGTCACCTGGTTGATAGATCTGCTCTCTTTTGCCAAACCTGTGTCACCTCCTCCTGTGTGAAAAGGCTCCCTTGAGCTAATGAGCGGGCAAGCTCGCGTTGATGCACCTGCGCCCAGCGAGTGGTACAGAGACCTGGGAAGACTTTAGGCAGCATTTCCAGCACCCCCAAAAAGAATGTGTTGCTCTCTACTGAAGAAGGACAACTACCCTGAAACACTTGTCTAGAGATACACAGCACTGACTGCACCAACAAGTGTGAGAAACTAAAGCCTGACACCGAAGTGTTATCATGCACTGCATTTACTATGATGCATCGGGGCAAACTGAGTGCTAGGATGTGAGGCAGTGTGAACCCACCCTCCTCCTCACCCAAGAGATAGCTCTGCTGTCTAAAGCAACTACATGTATGATCTAGGTAACCTGAGAGAAACCTTATGCTGTAAAAGCTGAAGTCTGAATGTTTGGTGTTACTAGAGGGACTCTTGGGCTCCTCGATTCCTGCTCCGGTGAACTTTTGGAAACTGGGGACCCAGCTCTTGTATGGAAAATGGAAAACCTGTTAGATGTGTGTAGCATAAGAAATAGCTATACTACCTCAAGGTGAAAGCTGAGTAACCTGATGGATAGATCTCACTGGTTAGGCCTGGACTGTAAGTTCTTTGTCACCTGAGGTGCAGCTTTGTTGCTTGACACCTTAGCCTGTGATTTCACTCCAGAATGTGAGCTAAGTCTGTTCTGCAAATCCTAGCACTGTAAAGAATTGTGTTATCCAAGGAAGAGCTGAAACAACGAAATTAAAGCCTGTGGGGCAGAGTAACTTTTGGGGTTACTCTGCTGTGTGGGCATGAACCATTAGCTTTTCTATTGCCATATTACTTCAAGTATTAGAAAGTTTTCTCTGTGGAGGACAATATTGCCTCCATCTTTTAAAATTCGGTCTCTCAACAATATTCGTTTTACAATGTATCCCCTCCCCCAAGGCTAAGGGGACCTTTTGTCAAATAACTGACAATTTGGTGCAGAATGCTTCATGAATGCAATGTCTCATCACACAATCAGCTGTTTCTCTTTGCCACTAAATGGAAAATCACTAAGACTTCTGCCTGTTTCAAGGTTTGCTTAGGCGAAAGCATCTGTTTCAACAATGCCAAAACACACAATATGAGACAAACACAATTTTCTTGGTCCTATTAAGCAAACTATACGGGAGAAGAACATAGATTTTCTGGTTTCTGAGTCCCTGATTTTCTCACACCACCAGAAAGGCCATGTGACCCCAGTTTCCATACAACCTCGGTACACACCTGTCCAGATGGTAAATGAAAACAAATCAAGCTCAGTGCCAGCCATTTGATTAAAAACATTCTGTTGTACTTACTTTCTATTACTTCTTACCACTGTCAATTGGATTATTTCCACCCCCAACTGCCACTACTTGAACCAAAACATAATATTGTTAAAACCTTCATCAGTTCCTCAGATAAAGAGTAACATTCACTTTGAGTGGTATGTTATCCCCCGATGAGCCAATCACTTCACTTTGGCCATCACTCTGGTTTCGGTCCTTACGACAGTCAATCTGTTGGGCACCTGGAGAGAGGACAGTGTCAAACATTGTCTTCCGCTTTCTCTGAGCCCTCCTTCTAAAAGGAGAAATTATGTTTCTCAAGCTTGTTCCTCCTCCTCCAGCTCATCCATGCTGGGTTCCATGATAAAATTATCAGGGTAGTCCAGTCCATAATCCTCTGCGTACTTGCGCCAGCGGTTGTCATCGCTTTCATGGGTGATGTAGCGTTTGCCGACTCGCGTCTCCAGCTCCCGGAGGTCCAGCCATGTCTGGAAGTCCTGTGAAGTAACCAACAGTGGATTCAGACCACAAGATCGATAATTTTAGTGTTCCTGCCCACTAACCCATGTTTATAGTCATCCCACAATTTTAATCACAATTTATACATTTTCCAGACAATTTAATTAAGAAAACTCCAATCTTGCTCTACCATGTTTTACCTTAAAAAAAATTCACTTTTACAATATAATTCACTATTTCTCAAGTGTGAAAATCACTGGCCTCTAAAATATACTTATCTAGCCTCAAAGCAGCCACTAATCTACACTTAAAATGTTTGTTTACCTGCTGATAGTATCATTTGCGTACTCCTCTCATCGACACTCATTTGCTCATAAACCACCACTTATTTTGCCAGCAAGAATCACTTATTTGTTTTTCACCATAAGGAATGTCCCTCAATAATACTATATTTTCCTCTCAACATGGTCGTCTTGAGCTATCACTGTACAGTCCCGCCAACTCAGTCACTCAAGAGACTCATATTTACTGCCCAGTGCTCCATGTCGCAAGTAATGACAGATGCATTAGGAATCCTGACGTATCTGTCGGCGCAAAACTCACGCATTACTGGAGTTGTGTCACAAGCATGATGCAACTTCAGCAATGCATGGGGGAGGCCTGTACACATTGCACTGCATCACCATTAAGCCTGCTATGAGGCAGGTGTAAAGTTTTGATGCAGTGGCGTCACAGAAGTGGTGCAGTGAAATCTGATAGATTTCACAGCACCACTATTATGAGTCTTTCTTGCGGGGGAACGCCCACCATGCATACATTATACCTGATGCAGGTATAATGTGGCGCATGGGTTTACAAAGTGATGCATCTGCCTAGATGCATCACTTTGTAAATATGGCGCAACATGGCGCATTGTTCATGCCGCACCTGCATCACGAAAAGCGACGCAACGGCGGGGCAAAAGTGTTGCAAGGGGTCCATAAATAAGCCCCTTACAAAAAGGGCCCGGGGAAAATTGGGTTTATGCTGGCGTAATCTCACAAAATTTTGGACATGTTACAGTACACTTGTTACATGAAATGCCTGAGTTTCCGACATTGTGCCACGTCACGTAAGAGATGTCATTGAGGTAAAAAATCCAAGCATTGGAACAATACGAACGAAAAGAATACAAACAGCAATTGTTTTCTTCACGGGGTATATTAAGGTATGAAACTTTTTGGGGCCTTTCCACAAAATACGCAAATTTCCCCTAAGCCTAAACATAAGCCATCAGTCATTTGCTCACGAACCATCCATCAGTGGTTGCCACAAACAGTTACTTAATGAGTTCCCCAAACACCCATTCGTTTCCACACCAAACCCAGCCTTTGGTAACTTTGCATCTGAAGCCATGTGTTTGATGTCCAAAACCGTCACTCATTCGATTACCCTGACAAGACAATCTGAAGATAGCTCTTTTCGTTGATAAAAACGTTACCAAGATATACTTTAGCAGTGACTGCAGCTCAGTTACTCATCACACGACGGACATAGAAAATACAAATCAAAGAATTAGCGTGATTCTGCTTTTGTTCGCCATATTTCTCCTTCCTTCA
Source organism: Triturus cristatus (assembly GCF_964204655.1). Lineage (NCBI taxonomy): Eukaryota > Metazoa > Chordata > Amphibia > Caudata > Salamandridae > Triturus > Triturus cristatus. The sequence goes on along the minus strand of NC_140592.1, from coordinate 500,893,435 downwards.
CGACGAGTTGGAAGCGCCGCTAGTTTCAGGCAGGATTGAAAATGTAAAAGTGACCTCCCACAAAACGCATTCCTGCACCGCGAGCGGCCATTGCTAACCAGCATCTGCTTAGCACCAATTGCCTGCACTCCATTCATGTTTCTCCAACAGGAACAGTTGAGTTACAGTAGGGGTGTGCGTGCTGTGTAGGACAGAGAGGGGCGAGGAAGCAACTGAATAACCAAGAGGGTATTTTTCCTTTACTCATGGACTTTTTTTTAACCATATTATAAACTGTTTATGATCTTAATTGCAAAGCACTAGAAGGAGGAGATAAAATACGGCAAAATTCAATTCAATTCAATTCAATTCAAATAGACTTTATTCGGATTTCAAAAACCATCCATAAAAGCACAGAACCAAAATTTAAAATGCACAGTTTATCGCTTGCAATTTTGAGTCGCAAATTAAAATAGCAAATAATATATCTTGAAAATACGGCAAAATAGATTCCAAGAAAAGTGGTTGCTTAGCATCACCTCATCTAGAGAAGCATTCTTTATGAAGGATGCGCTTAAGGAGTACACGGGAAGCATGAAGAGTTGGCCATGTTGCTGATCTAAAAAATTCAGAAATAGGGATGTGCTTCTGCTTCTTCGGATGCGTCAATTGGGGAAATCGACTTACGGCCACGGCGGTCGACCTTGAAGCGGGGGACCGGGTTTGAGTCCCGGCAGGGATGCTCAACATCCTGTAATTCTGGGCAACCTTCCAGCGCCTAACAAAAAATCAATGTGTCCTTCTGTAATGCGACTGGTGCTTATGTAAAGCGCTCTGATAACCCCCTGTCAAGTGCAAGCTATATAAAACTAAAAAAAGAAATTAAAAAAATGCCGCATTTCGTCTAGTAGACTCTAGTTTAATGAGCCTGCAGCCCAAGGCGTAATGAAGCACTGCTATACTAATGTGAGAGGGGGGAGGTAGATTAATACGGTTTTAAGGCTCTTCTGAACTTTGAACAGTGACTCATTGGTCCAGGACAGAAGGAGAAGACAAAAAAAAAAAAGAACAGAAAGAATATACCATGAAGTGGGTGTGGGCCAAGGGTTGGAAAAAGACACAACCTGGATAGTAAAACAGGAATGAGGAAAAAAATATGGGAAATGTAAGTGAGATGCAAATGGAGTCAGAGCACAAAGGAAGAAAAGAAACAAAAATGGAAAGAAGTAAACAAAAATGGAAAGGAGAAAAGAGAAGGAAGGAAACTTTCTTTGGGGAATCAATTCCTGGGGACCTTAGGGTTTGGATTTGCACGAGTCACTCTCACTCAGTGACAGCCTTATAGTTGAAGTGGGGGATATTTTATTTTTCTAACTACTCTCTTGCTGTTGCCAGTGCACAACTTAAATTCCCCAAATTGCTTAAATTTTGGAAAAGCAAGATACTATCTAATTGGAAGAACTGGCATGATTGCGTCATTAGCATGGGCAAGTCCTCTATAAACAATAAAAAGCAAAAGCTCTGAACGAACGTGCAATTTAAAAGTACAACTCCAATACCCTGGAAATATTGAAACGATCCAATTTCTCTCCAGAGGAAGAGCTCGAAGCATATGATGAAAAAATGCATCACATTCTCTTGATGTAGGAAGAATTCAATCACAATTTAAGGACAAAATAAAAAGCTGTCTTCAGATCTACCTTGAATGCGGAAGACAAAACATGGTAGTTTGTATGACAATGTCTGGAGTTAGTTATTCTTCCAAGAAGAACTCATAGGAACCTAAAATGTTACTTTCCGAGTATGATGATGTAAGTGAAAGGATCGAATAAAATATATATATCAATATTTATAAAATACTTGCCGACCCGGCCCACTACTATCAACTGATTGCCCGATCTGTTTCTCGAGTACTTGACCGGTCGATTGAACTGACACCCAAAATTGCCCTATTGGAACTCCTAGATGAGGCGGGGGTGGGGGGGGGCAGAGGGGACCGTACACTCCTGGGCATGGCTACAATGGTAGCCAGGAGAGACATAGTGCACAAATGGAACCACCGACAACTCCCAACATTGCCCGAGTGGAGGGCCAGCATGGACTGGTGTGCCAAGCAGGAAGAGCCAATCTCTATTGTCAGAGATGCCCCCGTAAATTTGAGAAGATATGGGGCAAATGAGGCATTTACTTTGGACTGTCGATTGGGTCTGCGGGCACAACCCCCAGCAGTGGTGATTTCTCTCGATTCTCCTGTTGATCCGTGTGCAGGGAAGCGATGTGGAACTTTTTTGTTTGACACTGTTGCACTCATTGTGCTCTTGTACGTATGTCTAAAATCAAAGAACGTTGTTTATAAAAAATAAGAAATAAAATACTTGCAGACTATTGGATGACTCATATCCAAGGCTTATAAGTTATACAGATAGTTTTGGAGGACATCAACTCGAATACATAGTGCCAATATCGGCAACACTTCTCAGTTCTCATACAGTAACATACATAAATAAACCACAAGACACCTTCTCAGTTTTCGTACAGCAAAATACATAAATAAACCACACGATGCCTTTTTAGTGGAGAAAATTGCTACAGGTTTATTTGCATAAAAAATATGCGAACATGGTGGGTTATCTTACAGGCGATCCAAGGGCAGGCCAGCCCCTATGCTGTCTGCCCGCCTGATGAGCCAAATTACACCGTGGCCGTCGCCAATCGGTGGTTACCAATTTTGGGAGGGGCCACCCCTCCCATCCGTGGACCGCCAGTCCACGCACTTACTCATGCCCCCAAAAAGGGGGGAAGAGCGTTCCAGGCAGCCCCCGGTTGCTCAGGCCCACAACTGCCCGAAGGACTAACGGGGCGCCGTTGATCTTCCATGAGACAACGCTAAGACATCCCTGGGTATCCTTTGCTTAGCACCCTTATTGTGCTGCTGCATGTAGTACCCTTCTGTACCTTGCAGACTCTGGATCTCCCTGTAACTCCTCCACAGTTCTGGGGGTGGCCACCGTCACAACCAGGGCCCTCCACCAAGGTAGGCATCTTTACCTACATCCTGCTGATTCCCGGGCCTCTCCCAGGACCAGCAAAAACAAGACCAAGGACCGGAGGCCAGCATGCCCCTCCTGGACAGGTGCCCCCATCCTTTTTCAACTCCCTGTGGACTTTAGCCTGATAAAACCAAAACCCCTCTGTTCAGGGATGGATGCATAACTTACACGAGGGGGAATTCAATTCTGGCAGCAGGACCCTCCTACCATGGAAAGTGAAATCATTGCCTCCCAGCTGTCAGACCCCAGTGGTGAGAGGGGAGACACAACCCCCCTGCCCGGGCCGCTGCTTCTACAGAAGCTGTTCCCGTGCCTGCACAATTACACAGCCCCTCCCAGGGTGGCTTACGGCCGGCTGTCCCCTTAAATGCCTTGGGATTCCCATCGCCCCACCTGTTCGCATATCCTGCTGAGTCGGAGGGGGACCCAGTATCCGTGGTACCCACCTCGCCCAGCCCTTCATGTATATGCGCCCAGGATGACCTAAAACAATTAGTTTGGTGTTAGTTCAATGGTAACATTGTCTGGCTGAAGAGCAATACCGTTGACAAGCTACTCCTGACAAGAAGTACCAAGGTGGGTGGAAGAAAAGCCCGCCTTACTTCCTCTCACCCAGTTATCTGTGTATAGCACTTGTCGGAGTATGTCCATCTCATTCAGCCAGTCACCACCCTAGGTGACGCCTTGCTCTCCCAAACTTCTGCTAGCATACCAGGGAGCAGACAGGACAGTGTGAATCAGAGGGTAACCATATGTATAAATATCTGCCCTTTTTTAATACTGGGGTTTGCCAAGTGTTCTTTAATACTTTGTAGCCCAAATGTGCTTAACCCAGGGGGTTCCCCAACCTTATGGACCATAGCACACTTGTTGGATGACAACTTCCACAACCTGCATGTCTGCCAGTCAGGGCTATAGGGCGGGAGAATTTGCACATGTTATTGTTACTCAACTCAATGGTACTTGTTTCATTGACCTCAGAAGGATGAACTGCTAAGTGGACCTACCATGATCTGAACCTGTGACCAGCGGTCGAACCCAAGCCCATTTCAGTTCTGCCGCTCCACCTGCCTGTGAACATGTATCCCAGGGCAGACTTCAGGCACCATAACCCATCCTTGGACATGCCTGAACTAGAAGCACACATCTAAAAGGCCTGCCCCGGCTAACCACCAACATTGCAGTCCGAATGTTCGTTGACAACTCCCAAGGAAAATTTGCTTAACTGAAGCAACTGGTAACAAGCCAACAACTTAATCAATTGAACCTAACTATGACTGCAAAATGTGCTCTGGTAGTTGTCCGTATTAGTGCTCCATCCCCTCCATATCAAGGCCACCCGCACCCTCTTGCCCCAGCTGACAGAAAGTGCCTATTCGTGTGTAGCCCATGACCTTACGTTTATCACTGACGGTATACCAGGATTATGTAGAAACTTAGCTGGCTCTACTGCTGAGTGCCCGTTGCACCATCACAGGTATGTCTTTGCCTATTCAGTTTCTGGCTGCAAAGTTTGATGACATTGCCACCCCCAATCCCGGGCGAAATAAAAGGAAGCTTCACTGCTACCCCTGTGAGCCGCTGCTGGTGCTAATGATGGTACAAATAGCACCGGTAAACTAGATGCTGTACTATCGCATTAGAGGGCCATTGCAGCACTTATTAAAGTCCATGGCTAACCTACTCACAGTATGGCAGAGACAAGAAAGGTTGTAAATTTAAAGACCATTAAGATGGTCGTTAGATAGGCCCAACAGGGAGTGATCCTGAGAAATGAGGTAGGGACCACCACCCCCATACCCCGCATTTGAATCAGTCCAGGTTTACTTTACCATGTGCAGTCGTGCCGCCACAATTCGCCGGCATCTAACATGTGCAGTGTCCTGTTCTGTGCAGTCCCCGCCATGCTTCCACTGGGCACCTCCGCCTGATGTGAGTGACCTAGGTACATGGTCCGCCTGCATGCCGGCCTGCTAGTGAGATAATACATCACATACCCCATAAGTACTGCTACCTTCCTTTGCTAGAACCTTGCCTGGCATTCCTTCATGCCCAGATACACCAAGCGAAAATGGCTGTACTCAGTCAATTGACCCGACCACACATCAAACCCACCGAGACAAGATGCGGCCAGTTAACCTGCCCCAAACTCTGTGGAAACAACAAATAAGCAGGATCTGACATAACTGAGGGGATCCCCGGTTGTAATTGAAATTTCTTTTTTTTTGTACTGCCCACCCCGATGTGCCCCTTTGAAAGAAACCACAACCTCTTTGGATTTGAGCCTCACCAAGCACAACCTTTTATCCTGAACCTACCTCTGACAAGACGTGCATTTGAGCGTGCCATCACCCTAGGGGTCTGCTGGCTCTGACAGAGAAGTGACAAGATGAAGCTTGTTAACCTGCCCCCAAACTCAGCGGCACACCCACATGTGCGAGCTAGCCACCAACGGCTGTAAAAGCGTGCCAACCCATATAGTGTTTTACTTCCCTTCGCTCAATGGGGGGGGGGCAGTCCTGTCTAGAGGTGTGTGTATTGAACAACATGTGTCCTGGAAGTACCTATGAATTCAGTACAAATGTCACTACTTCCTAGTACTTGGTGTGTTTAATAAAACTAATAATAGGTCTAACAAATCCATCAGGCATCCTCCGCTTACTTTAGGCGTGTTGGATTGAGGGGATCCAGTGAAATATGGAAGATATATCCCTTGGCATGCCATCCCTTTAGCACCACATTTACAGCTTTTATGCATGTCGCTTAAATCTTCTCCACCATGTGTTTAAGGCTACTTAGTTTGAGTTCTGCTCTTGACAACATCCCATCTAACCAACAGTGTTGAGTAACCACTCATGTTTGTTTTCTGTACAAGTTGTCCCCGTTAGACTGGCACTGTTAGACCAAATGAAGCTTTTAACAAACTTCCTATACAAAAGTATAACATGTTGCGCAACTTGGGACACTATTACTTCATCCCTATGTACGTTCAGGCATGGAAATACTGCCCCAGGTATCCCCACCTTAGCACCTGCTTTAACCGCTAAATAAAGACTGTATAAGGAGACAAAATATTACCAGTGCACCTAGCCATGGGCCTTCCACTGCGTGTGAGATCCTGTTGTTATTTTATAGGCTGTTGCCTGTTTAAGCTGCAATATCTATGGCTTTATTTAATTTCACTGCCACTTGTGCTGGAGATGACGGATTTAGCAGCAGGTCCATGGATATAAGCCCTAAGGCATGGCATTGCATAGTACCAGTGACCTGGCTGTGAGGAGCTGCCTTACCACTGTTGTTGGCACATGTAGTGCGAGGTTCAGCCGCCTCAAAGGTTGCAAGGTTGAGATCTGTAAATGGGTATCCCTGGGCTATATTGGCAGGGATGAGAATGTTTAGAGTCCTTCCCCCTGCAGTATACAAAACCAGTTGTATATGACTTCTACTGTTTTGTAAATAAATGAAAGAAATAGTCATCAGAGTACCTCACAATGTTAATCCATTTTGGCAGCAGGCGACCTAGGTGCATTTTATACCTTTATATTACTATGAATTTTTGGGTCTCTCGTTCGACTTTTTCTTTGCTTCACACCAATGTACGGACATACACATGAGTGCTAAGCTCCGGATATTGACGACCCCACAAGTTAACCAACAATCTATCACCAATTGACATATTTGATGAAAACATTTTAAAGAATTCTTTAATGGTAGCTGCCCACTAGAGCATTCTAAGCTGGAGATTTATAGGAACAGCATAAATTATTTACGGGATATATGTAATGTTTGTAATATCCTTATTTGTGCTACTGCAGTGAACATAAATGTTCTACCTCTGTACATGTCAAACTGCCTGCGATACTCATTCTCTTCTTCAAGCAATTGCTAGGGCAACACACATAAAGCATACCTTCCCTGTGGGACATGTAGACGGCATGCCGGGTGAGCATACACCCCCACCATGTTATTTTTCCTTCATTGCTCGGATGACCGACCTTGTCCTTCAAACAATTCTTTGCATGCAAAAGGCACAGAACCTGATACACTGGCATCACGCGGGGCCAAAATTTCCCCTCCTGAGGAGCGCGGCTATGATCTCAAATAACAAGGTGCACACAAGACCGAGTTCCGTCGTTATAACAATGGCGTATGATGAAAATGAAAACCAATGAAATCCTATATAAAAATCTGTAAATGAATGACTATTAGTCAATACTGCACATCACAGTGTAAAACCATTACAGTGACAGGTGACAGAGGTTGATTTCAAGCCTTTACATTCCCATGACATCGGGTCATTCTTTAGTGTTTATCTTCACTACAAACCCCTTTTAAGACAACACCTCTGCAGTACACCCGGTGCGTACCAGTTGCCCACCCCTGCCAGGGATCAGTTTTCTGTTCGTGCCACACCCAAACAGATGTTATAATGCGGTACAAAGTGATTTCTTAGATGATGTAATGCTGTGTGGCACAAGCAAAGCAGCAGATACCGCAAGCCGCTGAGTGGAAGAGCCTCAGCAGGCAGAGATGGAATGCCCTTAAAACTGCGAGTAATTCTAGTTCCGCACGAGCTCAGTCCGGAGCCCACAGAAATCAAGAGGGAATCCTGCTCCCTGTTTCCAGATCTGGAATTGACCTGCACTATGCCTCAATCGCCCTACCAGATCTCCATTTCTCTCTAATCTTAAGCAATAAAATAAAGTGTATTTGTACTGCACGCGTACACCCATAAGTATCTTGGCGCTGACTCACAGGTGTTCTTATTGCCCACACAAAGGTACTATTTTATCACTATATACCTTGGCATGTTATCTGCGTCTAACCGTTCCCATGCCATGGTATTTGATGGACGTTTTCGACAAAGAACATTCCTCACCTAGTCCATCATTGCGCACGCCTGCCGGTCTGAGAGCTGCAAGTAACGTGCCGCATAGACTCAAGGTGCAGAAATTCTCAGCGACACCGGGTGACCAAGTTGTGACTGTCACGCACTCTTCAGGTGACTATGACCTAACCACATGGTGAGTGCAGCTTGAACATGTATGGAGGAGACCCAGATACACGTCACTATCAGTAAGGAAGCCCTACACATAATTAGCACACATGCACATGTGCAACACGGTGCAAGTATTGCAAGGGCACTGAAATACCAGAAGTAAATGTCTCAACCTGCCATGAGTCGTACAGTAGCAGGGTTGGTATTACTGCCAGGCAATAGTAGATATATTTCTCGTGGAGGGTGCCTTTACGGAGTTGCAGAGAATTACAACTTTGCTGCACTGATGGACTCCTTGTGGCACTGATTGATGGACAGACTGCAGATGATATATATGTGGGGGACAAGCCATGCCTCTGCATACACCGCCAAGCGGCCGGACTCGCGCCGCAAAATACCGGGGGCTCAAATCTCTGCCTCACACCGCACCACCTTCATAGGAACAGGCATGGGGAGATTCAGTGATCTGCCCAGAATCCCAGGACGTGGACGCGACCGTGAGCCTGTCTCATCAGCCTGCGAGAGAGGCAACACACAGGGAAATCTGCACACCCCCGTAGCCGACGGGTCCGCGCTACCCCACGACAGCGAGGGCATCGGTATCTCAACTGCCCGCCCAACATCACCCCGGAGCCCTAGCCTCATGTGAGCAGCAAATATGATAAAAGTCTTGCCTCTCTCCCCAGGTTTGGTTTAATCATACAACGTGTGCTTATTGGCATAGTGGAACCCAAGCCTTCAAGCTCTTTACACTGCCCATATAATCCTTGGCCTCTCTGCACAGACTACCAACAGGGTACAGCGATACTGTGCTTTGATCACGGTTTCTTATCTGCCCCTCCCCCTTCTAAATGTGCGCTAATCATTTAAGCAGGAGAGAGGCCTAAATATGCTATTATAAATAAAGCCGACGAAACCGCAGCGTGCTAATGAAGGACATATTAGTTGGAGAGCTGCGCTTTGCCGCCCAGATGCAGCATGGGAGGCAACGCGACTCGCTTCTCCCCCCCGCACGCGTCGGGTGTCCCCAAGCTTGGCTCTGCTTTGAACTCCCCACCCCATGGTGCTGTTGCCGGGGGCTCGTCTGCACAGAACGTGGGGGGGCAACGCGACTCGCCACCCCCCCTCCCCCACGCGCCAGGGGTGCCTGGCTCCACTCTAACATCCCGATCCTCAGCGCTAATGCCGAGGGCCGGGCATATTCACTATTGTGCAAACCGAGGGGGCTCGCTGCCGAACAGAAGCCGAGGCACAGAGGAGAACTGGGCCCTGCCCCCGGCTCCCCAGATAGCCCAGGCCACAGGAATAGCAGTGGGGCCTCGCTGCCCTCCCTCCAGCATAGCATGGCAAATCGAGCGGGCCGTCGCAGAGACCACACTTCGTCCCGACCCCAGGAACACACCGCGCCGAGTCCCGGCGTGTGCCAAGCTCCTGGAGTAATCCGGACAACCAACCCCTGCATGGCCTCCCCCCCTGCTTCAGGGCTTGCCCTGACTGGAGGAGGGTCGCCGCTGCCCGATGCCCTCTTGGAGCAGTCCTCCCCCCCCCTCCCATGGCGGCCACTGCCACAGCGATGGCCGGGCATTGCCGCTTGACCGAAGGGGGAGGGGGGAGATGATGGCACTCACCGGAGAACTGCACCACAGACGATCCGGGGGCACGACCAAACAGCGAAGCGGGCAGCAGTCAAGAGGCTGCACAGTGGGCGGGGGAAGGTATTTGTACCCTTGTCCTCCCCCACCCCACGGCTGGAAGTGACGCGGCCGACTGACCCCCTGGTCCCAAGACCAGGGAGCCTGGTATGCTGAAACCTGTACCTTCCTGTGGCACTAAGGTGGCCGCACTGTTGGGAGGTCCCCCACGTGACCCCCCGGGCAGCCTGGCAAACATCTTCTTCCATGAGCATATTTTTGGTAAACCCCTCTGCCTAAAGATGAATCCAAAAGAGGGGCTCTGCTAGTAAGAATAGAAAAAGTCAATCTCAAAAGTACCTAAAAGGAAAAAAGGTGGAGGGATTTACTCAATTCTGTTTCCAAGAAGAAAACCTTTCGAGGAAATCAGGCCTGCTTTGAACATCTTTCCCTTGTGTTTCAAAATGGTGTCATTGTCCTCAGTCACCCCTCAAGCAGCTCCTGGAAACTTTCTAGCAACCTTGAATGTTCAGGAGGCATAGTTCCATATACCTATGAACCCTTCTTCAAAGAGGTCCTGTTTTTTTTGCTCTGGGTGAAAACCACTGTCAGTTTACAGTCCTAGACTTTAGCCTACCCACGTCACCTACAGTCTTCACAAATGTATGAGCTCCAGTAGTTGTTTTTTGCAATTAAAATATATTCACATATTTCCATGGCTGGATGACTGGGTAATTTGTGTTCCTTCTTTGTTAGAGGCACTGGAACAGTTGGGAGTGGTGTGCACAATGCTACAGAAGGTAAAAGTCTCACCTATGGCCAGCTCAAGACCACCACTTTATAGGTGCCCATTTTTGCATAGATCTGGAAAAGGTGTTCCTGCCATAGAAACGATTACTGGTGCTTCAGTCACAGCTTTCAGGTCTTCTGGGAGCCGACTAAGAACTGTGAAACACTTCCTTAAGGTGAGGAGTTTATGTCTGCACTACACCACTGCTACCTTGGGCTCAGCTGCATCTGAAACCTCTCAATCAACATTTATAGTTGCACTGGGATCCAGCTAGACAGCACATAAATTAATTCAAGCCAATTTGTGAGAATGTTAAGAACTCCTTGAGTATACCCTCTAAGCCCACCCGAGCTACCCCTTATCATTGGTTTGAGCATTCTTGCTCCAAAGCTCAGAGATAACTGCTTTGTGCTTTGAAAAAAATAACCTAGGGTACCGAATGAGGTGTTAGATTGCAGAGGTGCTTATAGATATGAAGTCAAAGATAGAAAGATGTTGCTTCCGCAAGAGGCCTGGGATCAGCTGCATCAAAAAACTCAGCCGTATTTTTGGAAATTGTTCATTGTCCTCTTTTTTTGTACAACCAAGAAAACATCATGTGTGCTCACATCCCTGCTGATCAATGGGTTAGTCATTTTGAGGGAATATATGATCTTCCCAGCTGTTTATCTTCAAGCTATGTTCCCCTTAGTATATCTGTAGCCTCATGTATGCAGGTTACAGTAGAGTAGGTAAGTAGGTAATAGAGGCGATTAAAGTGTCTTCTAAAAATAAAGCTCCAGGACCAGATGGTGCTGGCTGATTTATTTCAGAAAGAAGTTTTGCACTAGGCTCCACTTAAAAATATCACTAAATCTGCAGTAACACGTGGTCTTCCCAACTCCTGGTCACTATCATTGATTGTGCCAGTCTTTAATAATGGTGATAAGGCTGATCCTTGTTGTTATAGGCCAATCTCCCTGATAGACTCAACGATTAAGATCTTGGGGTGAATAGTTCTAAACTAACTGACCACATGGGCAGCGGAGAATCAGGTACTTTCTGATATTCTGTATGGTTTTAGATCGGGTCTAGGGACGATCAATAGGTGCCTAAATCTTTACATGATTGTCAACAAGTATACCATGGTGAAGAAGGGATCTTTACAAGTAACCTTCATGGACCTTAGTTCAGCTTATGATAGGGTTGATAAGGACAAACTATGGAATATTATGATCTCCCTAGGTGTTGAGCCAGAAATTGTATATTTTCTGCGAGCTCTTCACCAGAATTTGATGGCTTTAGTGAGATATGGGCAGGGAGGGGAGTACTTGATTTTGTTTAGACTAAAAAGGGGTGTTCGCCAGGGCTGCATTCTTTTTACTCTTTAAAATAATCAATTAGAATACACTCTAGTACAGGGTGATCATGATGTGCCCATTGTGAACGCCATCCGTTCCTGGATTATTGTATGCAGACAATACTGTCTTAATAGCCAGACAGTATTAGGACTCAAACACTTATTAACTTCTTTTGTGGCTTTTTATGGACTCCCTGGTCTTAAACACTAATCAAAAAATTTCACATGTAATGGTGTTTGGCCCTAGACATATCAAACCTTGAGTTTTTAAGTGCATGATAACATCATCAGTAATGTTAGTTTGTATCCTTATTTAGGACTGTCATTTGATTTTGCTTGAACATGGTCTTCTCTTGTATCATCTGGATCAATTACATTTAAGCGATTGATCTTTTCTGTTATGGACTTTGCAGCCAGACTCAGCAATAGATTTTTAGGAGCTATTTTGAAGATATATGAGGCAAAATATGTTTCTATTGCCTCTTATAGATGCATATCAACCTCAGTTTTACTTATAATTCGTACTAACAGGTGCAATATCTGGTGTGGTGATGTACAATTATTGAGAAATATGACTTATGTACTATAATTGGATCTTCGATAATCCTGTGAATGGATATGCGCTTACTCTTGGATTGCAAATATCGTTCTTTGGGATTTCTCTTTATGTGACGCATTGAATTCAAGGGGCTCTTCTGGAGCCTTTTCTCTGTTGCTGGATTGTTATTGCTTTTCACATGTTACTTAATGGGTTTTGAAGACAGAACAGTGAATTAGTCCACTTATTGGTTAAGCGGTTACTGAACTCTTCCACTTTTCTTCTATTAATCTTTCTCATTATGAGTGTCCAACATTTCCCTGCTAGCCCTCATCAAGCTTTTTGGCCAGCTGGTGGGGAGCCTTGTATGAAATGGCCAGAAAGAATATTTTGTAATTATTTAGTTACTATAGAAGCAAGTGTTATGTCCACATAACAGAAACATCTTACATACCTTAGGCATCGAAGTGTTAAAATGTTTAATGAAACAACTAACAAGTGGTGCTGGCGATGCAAACACTTTTGATAATGTAATTGCAGATTTTGATAATTATTTTACACCAAACGTCTGCAATGAAATTGTAAGATTTCTTTGTGTTTGTCAGATAATAAAAGCTGAATGAGCCTATAGATAAAGATATCTGCCAGCAGTCTGGAAGCTTTCTCTTGATTGTAAGTTTGGTACCCTGCAAAAAGAGCTTATCAGGAGCGAAGTAATGATGAATTCAAGTGCCCCTCCAATTCAAGAGAGAAAATGGGTTAATGAGGACTAAGATTTTACATCACGTTTTAGCCAATGTGAGAAACGCTCAATGTCTGGATTGTGTGCTAAAGCTGTTATATTACAGTAAAAAGGGATGAGTGTGAGAATGCTGGGAAAGTCATGGTAAGGACAATATTAAGAATTTTAAAACTCGTAGAAGAATAAATATTTTGTGGGACAAATTTGTATCCAATTGTGCTCAGCTGATATAAAACCTAAGATGTACACTGGAGATAATATTGAGATGCTGGGGTACAGAACACTTATTTTCAAGTTTAAAAACTGGCACACAGTAGGAAAAATGTACATTGCTAATAAAGGTCCACTGAGTTTAGGATGGTTTGACTGATGAAACCTTCACATAGTTTTTAATCCTAACAGTGAGTAGCCAGTATTAGTAGTGGATGAGGGGGAGACTAATAGTAAAAGGCTGTTGTAGAAGAAAAGATTGCTAATGTGCTCAGTGTCACCACAGGGAAACTGATTGGATTTGCATTTAAGATAATTCTGAAGGATGATGCCTGTTCAAAAATACTCAAAGCCAGAAACATTCCCATGTTTTAAGTCAGGAAGTTTAAAAACAAAAGCTAAATTAATTGGTAGATTCTGGCATAATAGAAGCTTAAAAGCCTTCAATTGGGTTTCTCTTCAGGTTATTGCAGGCTACAGTAATGGTGAGATTAGGATGTGTATTGACCTTCAGCCCTTAAAAGATAATACTCTTGGTAAGAGGGGCTAATTGGTTCTCCACTATAGACCTGTGTGCCTCTTATCAGATTCCTCAACAACATGATTTCATGAAGTACATACTTCCACTATAAGCATATGCCATTTGGCTCTTGGCAGTCGCATTCCGGGGGTTAATGTTTTGATTGTTTTGGAAGATGGAAGGAGTTAATTGCTTTAAATACAATACTCATATTAGTATTTTGAAAGGACAGTAAAGAACATGGTTAAGGATTACATTGTGTGGTGGTTGTTTTGGAAAGGAGAGGTCTGACTGTGGAATTCACAAAATGTAAATTTGCTGAACCTTATGTAACAGATTTAGTACATGTTTTAAGCGAAGATGTGGTTAAAACAAAACCTTAATTGGTAAAGCCAGTGTTAAAGCACCAGAAAATAGAAGCAAAGATGAGGTACAGTCTTTCCTTGGGCTTACAAAGTCCTACTCAAAATAAATGAAGGGTTTGCTGAAAGAAAATTCAATTTCCAAAGTTAAAATTGAATGGAGAGAAAAATGTCAAAGTAATTTTGAAGTTCCCTAGCAGGCAATTGCCAGGGCATTCACCTAAAAGGGTTTTATCCATCACTTGAGAGTGTCATTAATACTGATGCCAACTGCATGGGCTTGGGCGTTGTATTGTTGCAGAGGGATAATGAAGAGAAAGTGGCGATTGCTTATGCATCTCACTCATTGTCAACTGTGGATTAAAAGTACTCATTGAGCGGACTCTTGTCTGTGTATGGGCTTTGAAACATTTTTGGCCTTCATTTGGGGTAAACCGTTCATACTCTGGAGTGACCACAAATGTTTGGTGAGGCTGAAGGAGAATGCCATCGCTGATTTTCTTTCAAGGATGCCCATGGTAGAGAAAGAACATATGCATGAGGAGTGGGATGACTAGCTGGTTACTCTTGTTCATGACTGTAGTATATGCTTTGAAGAAAGAACGGCCTTGTTAATATACGAACAACCCTTTTTTCCCTATTTTACTTTAAATTTAATTTTATTCAAAAAACATGGATGATCCATAGGAGCAGCAAGCAAAGTCTCCTCAATAAGGTCAAATTTCTTATAATAGAAGGAGGCAAGTAAAACAGGAAATATAAAAACAAAAAAAATCTCCTCAACATTCGAAAAACCAACCCTTTTAAATAGAAGACAAAATCTACTACATGGTTGGAGCCACCATTTGTCTCAAACACCTATTTGCTGGTTTACCTGCATTAAGTGATAGCTCCAACCCTCTAATATCTGAGAATTGATTCTACCAGCTAGCTGCCAATAGGGGGATTAGTGTCCAGCCAAAGTTGTACAATGCATACACTAGCAGTATTTATCTTAAAAACCCCAATACCAGCAGACTTTGCAGGAACAAACTCAGACCTACCAAGAATGATTAGTTGGATTAATGACCATCGAACTTTCCTCAAACACCTGTTTCCAGTAGGAAAATACATGGCAACAGGAAGAAAATATATGGGTAGTGGCAGCCATAGGTTCTCCACACCGAAAGCATTCAGAGTTCTGCTGGCAACCCATTTAAATAGCCCAATGGGAATATAGTAAATATCTTTTAAAACTTTAAAATGATGCATTTTCAATCCAGATACACTCCCACACAGGTTGTTGAGTCGAGTTGATTATAAAATAAGGGGCATGTCCCCGTGAATGGATAAGTTATAGGACTGTTTAAATGCCAGCATAGATAAATTATCAGATTGATAAAGGGCTGTTTATAAACTTTGCTCAACCTACCCTTGCGTTGATTGTTATACAAGATTTCAATGCATGGTATTTTGACCAGCAACTGGAGAAAAAAGGTTCATCTGGATATATTTAAAAATAATCATAGTAGGAATTGCCTGTCGTGTAAATAAATCGGGAAAAAAGTGATGGCCCCTAAATAGCTACCCTACATTTTGAAGATCTGACATTGTCCAAGCATCAGTATGAAGATCATGTTGAAGGAAATGAAAATCTGGATTATCCCATAAAGATGTATATCTTGTCACTGACTGTATTGCCCACTCATCCTTTATATTTTCCCAAACCGATAACAGTGCTGACAAAGTCTTAAACAAGTGTGTTTAAAATACAAATGGTCATAAAACCTTGGCCTAGAGACCAATACAAATTGAAGTGGCCACAAATATCAAGTATCATGAAAAGGTATAGCACAAGTAAGGTGGTCCTCAAAAGCAGACCAAAAGTATAATTTGAGATTTGAAAGACACAAACCTCCCTCATCCATCATAAATTACAATAAGGCAATTGAGAGTTGATGACACTTAAATTGCCAATTAAACTTGCTTCGAGAGTTGGCCACCTAATGAAAGAAATCAGCAGTCAAATGTAGTAGTATCGCCTACACAAACATAGAAATTTTGAAAAAATTGCATTTTGATTAAATTGCATCTCGCGATTAGACCCAAGTATAGTCTGTTCCATTCCTCAATATTTGTTTCAATTTGGAGATGAGTGGTTCTTAATTCAATAGATTAATATCTGAAATCAGAGAAGAGACCTGAGCACCCAAATATGAAGATGAACCAACATAAGGATATTCCTCGATGGTTTGGTCTGATTGTATATTATTTGAGCTTTGGATGTATTAAGTTTATAGCCAGACAATGCACCCAAGGAAGTGGCTTCTTTTTCAATCCCCAAAATGGCCATTGAAGGATTAAAGGTAAAAACAGCAAACTCATCGGCATAGACTGCAAGACTAAAAATTGCCAAGTTGTTCTTAAACTGAGACTATTTGTCGGAATTCCTCAAGTGGTTTAAATAAGGTTCAAGATAAATTGCAAATAGCAATGGGAAAAGGGGACACCCTTGATGTGTTCCTCTCATTACTCTGACCTTTTCCGATATAATGCCCAAACTAATTTTCTGGGCAGAAAGGTATGAGTAGAGTACTCGAACGAGGTGTTCTTACAAGAGCCTGCAAAGTTAAAAATCGCCTATAATGGACATACTTTTTTTGCTGTAACAGATACTCATGCAAAATAACTTTTTGAGCAATGGCCAAAGAATTCCCAAGTGGACAAGGACTGAGATATATGATGTGATGGGCAGGTCAAGTCAAATCAGAAGTTGTCCTGAGGGTTCCTATAGGTTCATTTATCAATTAGGTTACTAATAAGGTTTACAATGTTTGCTAGGGCACATTTGGGTAGTGTTTCCACTTCACTTGGCATTGTACACTCACTTGGGTGCTTGATGCTATTGGATGAAGGGTTGGGTAAAGGTGGACTTAGGAGGCAAGTCACCCCTTTAAGACTATTGTGTTGGAGCATGTGGAGTGGAGGGTGGTGTGCTGTGGGTTAAGGCAGGGAGGGAGGGAGAGTTGGAAGTTTTTGGATGGTGCACAGATTTAAGGACCTTTTCTTGTATTTGTGTATTAATTAGTTGTGCAGATAGTAAATGTCTCCCACATGGGGTGAACATTTTAATTCGGAATGCTAATGGGTTACCGTCTCTTTACAAAGTTCGTAAATTTAGATTTGAGTTATCGATTACAAGGCCGGACATAATCTGTCTGCAGGAAATATACCTGAGTGGAGCAGAATCTAGTGAATTGGTTGTGTTAGGTTATGAGCTAATTTGTAAATCTTGATATGATAAACCGACCAGAGGGGTAGACATCTTGGTGCACAGCAATTTCTAGACCTGCCTCATAGTTCAAAGAGATAGGCTGGGGCAGTGGGCGATCGCTAGTCTTAAGAGTAAGGGTGTCTCGTTTACGCAATGCAACATTTATGGTACTAATAACAATGATCCTTCTCCACTTCAGCAACTGCTTGCGCAGTTAGCATCCTGGGGCAATCCATTGATCTTATTTGGGGATTTTAATGTTACTCTTAGCCCTCATATGGATGCTACAAATATGGGTCATGGGTATCATAAAGTCCAGACGACATGTAGTGCAATCATATGGATTGGTTGATAGTTAATATTTTACCAGACCCAATTCTACTGGTTTTGCTGATTACTCTGCACCATATAAGCATCATTCTAGCTGGGATATGATTTTTTTTTCACAACATAATTTTATTGTTGGCAGCCAATACAACATAAGGGCCTTGTAGGGCACCCAAGATACATATGCATGGTAAGCTACACAAATGTCAACATTTTTATCACCAATAATCAAGAAATGGTTACACAGTGAATGAACTGCAAGATTAAACAAAAATTGAAAAGAATAGAAAAGGAAAAAGGAAAACAACATTGCCACAGTATCTCCGCACAACAAATGCCACAATTCTGAATGAAGAAAACAAGTTTGCCACCCATATTTATATCTAACAATAGTACTACTTAATTGTCGGTCGACTGGTGTCATAGCAATGGTTCCTCAGTGTCGGTCGGGGAGGGAGGAGGCTCCAAATATAGTCCCCTATAGTCAGCCCACCTTTTCCAAATGTTATAGTCTTTATAGTGACATCCCCTCTCTGTAAAGACTGGCAGTTCCAGGCCCATGCAAAAGTCTAGACCCTTATTCCATACCCCAAGTGATGGGGGAGCTTCATCTTTCCAAAGCCTGGCGACATCACGTTTTTCCAGAGTAAGACCAAGAAATAGAAGATGGCACTTATATCTATTCCCACCTATATCTTCTGTAATATGCAACATGGCAAGCCTCGGTGAGGGTGCAATATCCCACCCCAAGACCTCAGGCAGACGCGCAAACACCCCGTCCAGAACTTTGACAGTGCCAGGCAGGACCAGACAGTATGTAGGAAGGCACCCTCCATGAACCTGCAGCGTAGACAGTGTGGGGACACGATAAACCCAGCACGCCAAAGCCGGTGTCTGGTATAATAGGCTCTGCGTAAGTATTTGAATTGGATAAGACGTAGGTGGGCCGCAATTGCGGGCTACGTGGGGATTCCAGAGCCTCCACCCAATCATCCTTCTCCAATGTTCCCAAGTCCTCTTGCCATGCCTGTCTGGTTTTGTGTAGAGTAGTAGGGGTATTGTTAAGGAGTGTACAGTATATTTTGGTTATTTTATGATTCACCAGGTCGCCCATGAAAAGTTTTGCCTCAATAGGGTTACATTTCGGAATCTCTGATAGATGGGAGATGTATGTGGTAAAAGTATATCGGAATTGGAGATAACGATAAAATTGCGAGGGGGCATATCATATTTCGTCTGCATATCTAAGAAGGACTTGAGAGTGCATCCCCGCACAACTGATCCCACTGTATCTATCCCGATGGTCTCCCAGCCTCAAAAGCCAGAGAGTTGCATAAGCTATGGAAACTGTCCGTTATGCCACAGTGGAGTCTCCCTGGTGAGTCTTCCCCACTAACCCATCTGGCGGAGCACCGACTTCCAGATCTTAAAGACCGTGGTTGTTGCGGGTGGTAGCTCTCGGAGTAGTGCCCCTGAATAGAGAACAAGATGGCGGGAGTTGTCACCCAAAAGCCAGTGTTCTACAGCATATGCCGGGTCCCCACGGTCGCCATACCACCAGTCATTGAGGACAAGTAAATGAGAGGCCATGTAGCATGCCTGGACGTCTGGAGTGGCCACCCCGCCAGATTAGGTGGACTGGAAACAGGTCCTCAGGGCCAATGGCGAGGCGCCACCTCCCAAAGAAAACGGCTCAGGATAGCATTTAACTGGCGAAACCATGACGGTTTTATGAGATAGGGATGGTTTTGTAAGTGGTAGACGAAACGAGGTAGGGAAATCATTTTAAAGATAGCGAACCTACCAAAGAGAGATAAGGGGAGATGGACCATGTCTGATCGCCTACGTGCGTCTATAGGGGGGGCGAGGTTCTTTTTCCACGCCAGTGCTGGAGACGATGAGAGATATACACCCAGATATTTAAAGTCGTCTGGGGTCACCACCACCTCCCCCGACCAGTCGCCCAGTCGTTCTCCGCCCGCAGTGGCCACAAATAGGATTTCCCTCGGTTCATTTAGAGGCCGGAGGTTTCGCCGAAGATTTGCATGATGCGGAGAAGACGTGGACCAGTTCGATCAAGGTCCGTTAGGAAGAATAAGACATCATCCGCATAGAGCGCTAGGCGGTCAGACAAGCCCGGTGTCCACTCCAAACCATGCAGTTGTGCATCTATGCGTATCCAGGCCGCGAGCTGCTCCATGGCAAGGGCAAAGAGATAGGGGGAGAGGGGGCAACACTGGCGCGTCCCCCACTCAACAGGAAATCTACGGGAAACTGAGTCAGCCACACAGACCGCTGCAGTTATGTCAGTGTAGAGAAAGCAAATAAAGCTCAATAGCCGGGGCCCAAGATTTAGGCGTGCAAGCAGGGTGAAGAGATATGTCCATCTTAGTGTGTAAAACGCTTTGTTCATGTCTGCCAATAAGAGCGCAGCAGGGGTACCAAGCCTATCAACCGCGGCGATAGCATTGTGCGCATGCCTGATATTGTGGAGCGTAGCGCGGTTAGGCATAAAGCCCGCCTGATCTGGGTGGATCTATTCCGCAATATAGGGGACCAGACGATTAGCTAACACCTTGGCCAGGAATTTAGCCTCCTCATTAGGTAAAGAGATCGGGCGATATGACGAATAGTGTTCCGGTGGACGACCCGGCTTCAGGAACACTACAATCTCTGCGTGACGCCAATCTGTCAGGAAAGCACCATTCTCACAGGCAGTGTCCAGTGCCGCTAGGTAGGGTTTTAACAGCTGCAGGTGATATCTCTGAAAAAACTTACAGGGGAAGCTGTTCAGGCCTGGCGCTTTCCCGACAGGCATAGCTAGTAATGCGGGCAGCAGTTCATCGACCGACAGGGCGGCGTCAAGCGCATCTCGCGCTGTGTCCTAGAGCGCCCGGGTGGTGGAGAATCGTTCATAAATTTCTGTATCATGGTTGCAGGAAGCACCTCATGGGGAGTATACAGGTCTGCGAAGTACAAGGCAAAGTGGTCTGCAATAATGGATGGGTCTGTAGGAGCTGTCCCATCTGAAACCCAGATACTCGGGAGCACCTGGGGGCGTAGTGTCTGTTGGCACAGGCGATGCAGTAGGGCACTGGATTTGTCCCCCCATTGGTATATCCGGCTACGTGTAGCGAGCCAATAAAGTCGAGCTTCGTTTAAAAGTTCACAGGCATACGTCTGTTGAACAAGAAACAACTGTCTATGCGCAGCCTGCCCCATTGTGTCTCTGCTAGCTTGCTCTAGCTCAAGCAATTGGGCTTTGATTTTAATCAGCTTATCACATCTCTTTCAGATTATGACCCACTGGCTATTAGAATCTCTATGGGGAGGTACCTGCAATTCTTGGTATTCTCGTAGCTGGACGTTTGACAGGTCTGTTCTTCTAGACAGATCAAATTGCAAGTATGGGCCAGATTCACAAAGGTAAACTTACACTTCTGTGGAAGCTTACTATTTTTTGCTTTTCACAAACTCCAAATTAATAGAAAATTTATGACCGCAGAGAAGTGGCCTGTCTTGTTATGTGCGTAGTTTTACGCCCCGACTGCAGAATATCTGCAGTCATAAACTTACAATTAAATTTAAATTTGTGAATAACAAAAAGAATTGTAAACTTACACAAAAGTGTAAGCTTACCTTCATCAACCAGGCCCTATAAGTCTACCATTTTTTAAAATAACTTTTTCATGGAGAATTGAAGTGTTGGAAACTGGGTTTTCATGATGAAGTCCCCCTACTTTTAGCCTGGTTTTTGATGCAACTTTTACTGAGGTATACTGGGTCCCTGCTAACCAGGTTCCCAGTACCAGTGTTCCTTCCCTAAAACTGTACCACAATTGGCACAACTTCAGCAACACCAATAACTCCCTAGTAAATGCACCCCTGGCACCCAAGGGATTGGGAGTGAAGAGGGTCCACTGGGGTAGCAGCACAAATTGTGCCACCCCAAAGACCCCTCACCAAGATATGCAAACTGCCATTGCAGGACGTGTGTCCTGGTGCAGAGAAAACTGAAGAGTCAACATGGCACACAGCCCTGTATGCCATACCCCCATACACTACATGCGGTATAGGAGAGTCACCCCTACTGCAGGTCTTATAGCTCTAAGGCAGGGTGTACTATGTCCCATGTGTGGGCATATCTCCAAGAGCAGATATGACCCTGCCATATATGAGCCATTTTGGATATTGTAAGTGCACAGGGAAGCCATAGAAGGTACATGACATGGATACTGGTTATTACGGGTTTCCTAGATCCGCAATGGCTTCACTGTACCCTAAGATGCTTGGTACCAAACATATTGTCCTAATAAATCCTCACTGATGCCAGTGTTGGATTTATTAATAAATGCACAGAGGAGACCCTTGAGAGGGTCCCCTGAAAACCTACCAAGCTTTGGTGTGGTCTCTGACTAGTCTTAGCCAGCCTGCCACCACCAGACAAGCTTCTGACCTCATGAGGTGAGGGTCAGAACTCTCAGAGGCTAGGAACAAAGCCTCCTCTTGTTGAAGGTGCTTCACAACTTCCCCACCCAACTTCTGAGGCACGAAGCTTCAAAGGCGATGCCGTCTTTGGAATGTGACCCAGGCAGCTCCAGCTAGTGAAGGATGCTAACCCCCCTTTTCTGCTTCATTTTTCGTCTGAGGACAAGTGGGAAAAATATGTAAATTAGGAGGTGGGTCTCCATTCAGCCAGCACCACCCCTAAGGTGGGACAGGCGATGGGGACCCCCCTTTTAATTTCCCTCCAACTTGGTTTGAGGAGGAAGTAGACAATTAGGATCAGGGTAGTGCCCCTTCCCACAGGCAGTGGTCACTTAGAGGGTGTAGATACCCTAAAGGTAGGTAGCCCATTGGATACTACCTGTATTCCCCAGTAAAGCCCCTAACTTTAGTATTTAGGTGGCATCCCTAGACCCTGAACTTAGATTAGAAGAACACAAAGAAGAAAAAGATAAAGAAGAGCTGCTGACCCGAGGACTGAAGCCCTGCTGCAGAAAATTGGCGCCAAACCCTGCCTGCTGCCTTAAGGACTCAACAATTGTGGTATGCTGTCTTGTCCTGCAACTCTGAGGCCTCCAAGAACCCTGGAGCACCTCCATCCATCTACAAATTGCCAAAGAACTCCCTTGGAGTGGAGATATCAATCCCACATAGCCCACAGGCACCGAACGGCAGAATCCATTTGCACCTACTCGCTGCTCCCCGGCAATTCCGACACAACACCAATACCCGGGGTACCGGACCCTCTGCAGCATTTGGCAAGACCAAGAGTACAATCCGGACTCCAAATGCCCAGGAAGCAAGCACCTGTCAAGGAACGTTTAGACCCCTTTGGGATAGGCTCAGCTGTCCCAAAATTGCCTCTCCAAGCTGCCTGCTCCTGTCTTGAAATCGCCTCTCCAAGCTGCCTGCTCCTGACTGCGAGGAGATCTTGACTCACGCTGCCCGGTTGACCTATCCACTCTGCATCCAGCCCCCTCAGCCTGGGTACCTACAATCCAGCTGTGCTTCCATGGTAATAGTGCCCTTGTGACCTGCATCCTCAAGTGGGACCCCTTGGACCTACCTTTAAGTACCCTTTTGCATTGCATTTTCAGGTGGCCCCCTTCATCGTAGTGCACCAGCTACCAATGACCTCAGCACCCTGGTCCGGGCCGAATGCGGAACACTCCTGAGAATTTGCTGGTGGAACAGTGGGCCTGGCCTTGCTGCTTACTTAAATCCGGGAGGTGAACCTTGAAATCCAACTGTTAGATTTTATATGCACTTTCTTGTTTCTTCTTATTGACTTCAAAGGTGCGGAATTGTGTACAAAAAGAATTCATTTAGCGAACTTGAAAAATTCATAATTTAAAAAGTACTTTCTGAGGAACCAAGTTCTTGGCCTGAAAAATTACATAAAAATCAGTGGTATTGTTATAAATTGGTCTCAAATTTATTCTTGTGTGTGTGTCTTATTTATTGCCTCTGTGAATGCAACCCATGCTTAGCACTACCCTCTGATAAGCCTAACTGTTCGCCCAAACTACCACAAATAGAGCATTAGTATTATCTACTTTTGCCTCTATTTACCAATCTGAGTTGTGTAAACAGGACACCTTTTTCCGACGAACGTTATTGGGCTTAGAACTGGTGCATGAATATACACTATGTCAAAAGAAACTGGATGTAGAAATCATCGGTTTACAACAGAGGTTAAACTTAATTAAAAACAAACTCCAGCAAGTAATTTGGGACAAGGTTCTTAACATTTCTCATAACACAATTTCTTTTGAGCATAGGGAAGATATGGGACACCTCCTGTCCATGCAAATGAGGGAAAAAAGAAACAAGTCTGTCATGCAGTCTACTAGGGATGCAAGTTGTAAACTTCAAATGGGGTCCGACAAGATTACACAGGTTTGTTAAGAGTATTATGGTGGGCTATATGGGGAGGAAACAACAGCCCTTTTAGAAAAGATCAATCCATATATTACTGCAGAGACTGCAAAGTTAATCTCTGATGCAGAATAAACGAACAACTCAGTTTCGCAAGACGTTTTGGGTTAAGTGAATGGATGGCTCAATAAAGCTATGCTCAGTCCTGTGCTGACATCTTTTTGGGAAGCTGTGCGACTGAGTGACAGGAAGGTTTGGAATCTTGAGAGAATAGCAGTTTTAAAGGCTGAAATTTGGCGTGAAGCTAAATATCCAACTAGTGAAATGGTGGATGATGCATGTGTTGAAGGTGTTATTCAGACTGTGAGTGCTTGTGGTTATTTTGGTAACAGCCCAGCTACTGTCAATGAAGGTGAAGCTACTTCAATGTGTAACGGGTAACCAGGAAGAGTGTACCTTTTCTGGTGGTGTATCAGAAGGAGCAGAGAAGGAGCTGCATGGACTTGAACCTTGCAAAAGTGATATAAGTGACGGACATTTTGAAGAGGGTGGTGTGTTTGTTGAAGGTATGATGAGTAAAAGGGTGAAGAAACCCCGAGTGGTTGGAAGATTATGTTTCTGATGCTGATGTTAAAATCTAGTACTCCTTTTTGAGGGATTTGGTTTTTACACATTTTCCTTAGAATTGTATAACTAATTTTTCTCATAGATATTCTTTCTTTATGTTTTTCTTTATTGCATTAATCCTATGTATGTGAGTATCACTTTGTATGTTCTTTCTTGTATTGCACAATGTTTTTATCATTAATTTTGCTGAAAATGTCTTCTGTTGTGCTCCTCACAGTACATGTGAGCATCAATAAATATAAAAATACAATGAAATGTTTATTGCGTTGTCCAGCCATAATGACCTGATGATGATCCCGCTATCTTATGTAAGAAATCGAAACACCTTAACACAATCCTATGTATCATTCTAAGTGTGCTATGATGTTTTTCTTCATTTATGCTTGCCAATGTGTTGACTTCTTTTTCAAGCATT
This sequence comes from Triturus cristatus, assembly GCF_964204655.1. Lineage (NCBI taxonomy): Eukaryota > Metazoa > Chordata > Amphibia > Caudata > Salamandridae > Triturus > Triturus cristatus. The sequence continues at coordinate 500,868,269 of NC_140592.1, read as the reverse complement.
AAGATATCCCTTAGTCTTTCTGTTTGTTCGTATTCTGATTTACACAGAGTTTGTGTTCCCACTTTATTGTTGTGTCACAGATTCTTCTATGATTAAATTATCCTTGTCCGGCTGGACAACGCAATATAAATTTCCTTGTATTTTTATATTTATTGATGCTCGCCTATTCTCTTTGTGAGGGACCATTGTGTTTGTAAAATACTTATACCCAAGGTCCCTGACCATTCCAATTGGTTTCCATTGTTTGTGAATAATACCACACACTATATGTGCCAGCTGTTCTACTTTTTAGAATCAGAATGCATTTAAGTATATACTTAAGTCTACCGTAATACAAAAACCTACTGTAAGCAAAATTTGAGTCTCTATTGCTGGTACTCAACAAAATTCATCCCAGAACAAAATTTCAAACAGGTAGTTCAAGTTCAAGTTCTATCAAGATTGGACTCCACTGTAACTCCATTCTAATTGTAATCTCCAAACCGTATTTCACTCCCCTCAAAGTAGGCCTGCAGGCAGAAGCCAGACTAGCCTCAGGAGCAAGGAAATTTTGCTATATATCTTTCATCTTTCTCTCGATGAATTGGCTCCCAGTTGTGGCAAAAGTAGATTCAAATTAGCTTGCATCACTCACAGGGTAATACACCAAGATATCTCACAGGCAAATTACGGATCTCATGTGGTCAGAGTCTTCCACATCACATCATAGAAGAAATCTAAGATGATCAAATAGTCCTCCACCAGAAAAACTTCCAGACTCTGGAACTCCAGCCCTCTGGAGATCAGGACAATATTCTCTTTCAAACTGAAACTGAAAAACGTAACGCTTGAACACCACAATGTCACTTAGGTTATCAATGCTCGTTTCCCAGACTGAGAAAAGGGAGTGCTCCTAATCCACACATTTAATGGAGCCTTGTTCTACAGTCTAGTCTCTATCTTCAAGAGATCTGGATGCAGAAAACACTACCACCTCTCTAATCTTATATACAGTACTCTTGGTTTTAACATACTTCATGACCTATATTCTTTCTTTACAATTGAATGTTGCAGGACGAGCGTGTTTGACCATCAGACTGGATGGGAACCTCACTCAGTTCAGTTCATGAAGCTTTATTCGGTTCATAACATATGATGACCATAAAAGCGCACAGCAAAACACAGAAATACAAAGATACATACTAATAAAGAAACACATTTAAAAGATCATACTTTTCCTATAATAAATAGATTTACAAATAAAACTTGCAGTATACAAACATATATCAGGGGAATTCATATTAAAAAGCAACCTCATTGCATCTTCCGTATTAAAAATACCATATTTTAAAAACATAGGTTTTAAAAATGTAATCCTTACATTCAAGAACAGAGTGAAAATAAGCATAAAGTGCATACTGCTTTGTTTGGAGTGTCCATCGCACGGGCAAGGGCCAACAGGATATCTTTTTTGTTGGGGGAAGGCCACCAAGACATGTGCCATTCCTAACCTTAATCTGGTTAGGACAAATCTATGCGCTGGGCGGGTTACCATGATCAAGTACTGCTGAAAACCCTCATTTTCTGTATATTTATTATATAGTTGAACAGTAGTAGAGGGACCAGACTCAACTAAACGTTTTTGGGTTCTAGACACCAAAAAGCATTTTGTCATGTCGTGTTTGACTAGAACTCGTGGGGAATAAAAATCCAATAACAAGTTCAACCCAAAAATAGCCTGATAGCTCTCAACAACATACTTGAGCCATGGGATTTTCATACAGTTATCTAAATTAAGACAGTCCTTGATAACGAGTTGGTTGAACTCAGTCTCTTCCTTCTTCTCTTCCAGATTGCTTTGTAAAGTGACAAAGGCCTAAGTGAAACAAGGTCACTCAAATAGGCAGCCCCAACCTCTTTGTGAATTAACTCTGTTGAGGCAGAAGCAGGAAGACACATTAGTTTCTTGAGGAAGGTGTTTTCTTCCCTCTGAAGACAACGAACATTAGAGTAACCCCACAACCCTGCCCCATATAGGGCAATGGAGACACTTTTGGCCGTGTATATCTCCATCATATCTCTTATTCGTCTATCCCCTATTTTTGCGGCAAATTTAAATATGCCATAGGAACTTTTGGCCATTTTAGTTCTTACACTTATTAAGTCCTGGGCCCAACTACCGTCGCCCGAGAAAGTGACACCCAAATAGCAGAAATTTCTTACTTGCTGCACTTTCACTCCTTCTATAAAAAAGGCGTGATTCTTGCTAGTCTTAGCCCCACAAATCATAATATGAGTTTTACTTTTATTTATCAATAGCTTCCTCTCCCCTATAAATTCGGAAAACCGATCCATCAGGCACTGCAAACCTATAGGTGTCCGAGATAGGAGCACGGCATCATCCGCGTAAAGCAGAACTGGCACACTAATCCCGGCAACCTGAGGAGCATCAGCCTTAACTGTTTTCAGGATGGTTTCCACCCCATTAATAAATAAAATAAACAGCAAAGGGGCGAGGACACAGCCCTGTCTAATTCCTCGTTTCACACTAAAATTCGGGGAACCTCACTCAATATTTATTTGACTTGCTGCTGCATTGTTTACCTTGTCCCAGCTTTATAAAAACGAATAAATTAATAAATACGAGGGAAGTGTTTAATACTCTTGCAACAAATCTACATTCAATTTTTAAAACCTTGTGCAGACAAAAGAGAGAGCTGGGGGAAGTTGAGAGTAGTGCCTTCTCTGAAATAAATGGAGAACCTTATGGTCTTTTATATGCATTAATTACTGGCAAGAAAGCAGGACAGTCTGAGTCTAATTGCAGATGTATGCTCCATAATGAAAAGAGAAGTAACATGCATCTGCCAATGGAGTCAAGGTGACCACTTAGTTGACTTTTGAGGACGTGAAAAGAGTTTGGTTTGTTGGATAATTTTGCTCCGCTTTTAAAATTATGCTAAAGCTTTGGCTAGAAAGTTATCTTATTTTGTAAGCCATGACTTAAATGCTTGAAAGCCTCCTAAAGTTATTATCTAGCTGGCAACAACAAGCAGCAATTTCACTCACAGACTGACTGTCAACTCCTGTTTTGTTTGACTGGGCTGATAAGTCTTTGCAAGTGAACAAAAGGTTGAAGGTACAATCTTTTCAATTCCCTGTGGTACTTGTGATTACTGCACAAGTTGCCCATCACTACAAATGGCTCATCCTTAGGAGTCTTACAATTAGTGCATAAGTACTTTAAGAGTGACGGCTCAGAATGACAATTCTTCCAAATAAACTAGTAACAACTTGAACACTGATGCATCCATAATCAACATATGCTAAGGGTCTTGTTATGAGTTTGGCAGTGCGGGAGTGGGACTGCCCCACTACTGCACAGCCAAACCCATGTAGAAACCGCCCACCAGATTAGGGGTTTTCTCCTGTTTGGCGGCCGGTTCTTTGGCTTTCCCAGGGCGGTGCCTATGAAATAAGCACTGGAATGGAAACGTCAAAGGCATGCCCACAGGGGGCACACAGGGGGCACATGTTGTACTCCCCCTGTGTGCATCCCTTTGGTGTTTGGAACAAGAGGGCCCTGAAGGACCACTTTGTTTCCTTACCACCATACTTTGCATAGGGGTGAAAAGTGTGGTGATGAGGAAACTCATAATATGCTTGGCTGGCCGCTCATATTGAGGCCTCAATACCACCAGACCACTTCCAGGGATTTCCGTGGTGGTTGCGGTGGTGCCAGGGCAGTCCAACCACCCTGGTTATAATGGGGCGGTTGGAAGACCACCACCACTGTGCCCCATAACTCTGGCAGTCTGTGGACTGCCAGACTCGTAATAAAGCCCCATCTGATAGATGAATGCGTGAATCTAAAGAAAATTCAAGAGCAGGTATGTTTGGGGCCATTGCTCAAAATAAGAGCCTGCCGAGCTTGAAACATTAATACATTTTAAAAATGAGTCATAAACAGAGGCCCTGTTTGACTATGCTTTGAAATGTAGAATCGGTTTCATATGAATCATAGGTTTCTCTAAATGGCCGAGGCTGGTGAACTGTAGGTATCAAAAAAGGAACAACATCTTCAAGAATCTGGGTACTGGAATGGAAGTGTACAGTAGAATAGGAAGCTAATGCACAGGCAAAATGATATGAATGTCTTTATGACGGCATCAGAAATCTCTTTAGCCAAATAAATAGCATACCCTGAAGGATCTGGAATACGCTCCACTCAGAGATATTTGAAAGGTTTCACAGTCTCTAGTTTATGGACGCTAATGGAAAATGTTATATTAAGGGATGGCCATTATTACTTATATTATTAGAGACAAAGGTGTTTCATACCAGGACGTTTGTCAATTAGGCAAGCAAAATTTGCTGAAAACTGAAGCACTGTGAGGAACATGACTGCCAAATCAGAAGATTACAACTGTGATACAGGGGAATTAGCAATCACTGTCAATGTGTTATATTTTCCTATGCTTATATGTAATCATGAATTTGAGAAGAAGGGACATAAGCAGACTTTGGTACCAATGTGGATACTGAAACGTTTGAGGAATCATTACTCTTAACCTGATTAGTGTAGCGGTCAGCGGACGAGTGGTTTTCTCCTGGCGCGTGCCGATGGTCCCAGCCCCTGCGCTCACGCCGGCCTGCGTGAGCCCGACTATAAATAAAGATGGGCGGAGCTGCGGAGGCAGTCTGCGCTAAACCATTATACTGAGTGCTCGTGTGTGATTATGTGGTGAGCTAGCGAGGCCCATCTGCGTACACCATGGATAGAAGGAAAGCCCCCCCGAATGCAACAGTGGCGACGAGGGCGCTGCAACGCACGCTCGTCTGTGCTCCCTGCTGGGCAGCACTGATGCACCTCTGTGGACAAGGACATCAGCATGTTTCCCAAGCCACGCTGTGAGGCTATCACCTGCTGAGTGGCCCACGCCACAGATAGACTGGAGGCAGCGTGTGTCCCCACCTCAGCATCATCCTTCAGAGCATCCAGTGCCCACACTGCATGAGGTGAGTCACGCACGCCACATAGGCAGGTCACACGCGAGTGCCGTGACCCAGACCAGCTTGCCCCCGCGCCACGAGGCCGCGCCATAAGCAGACCATGCACTGCCTGACGCCTCAACACCACTGCCAACCCCCGGGCCAATCTCTTGAGCAGAGCACCATCGCTGCCACGCCCAGCACCTCCCACCTGCTGCCACCATGGGGGACCAGGATGATGCCGCACCGGCCCCGGCGCCAGCGACCACGCACCACCCCTCCTCAGGAGTCCTGCTTCCATTCAGTGAGTTGGCAGACCCAACCACGGCAGCGCCAAGGTGGCAGATCTGGCTTGGCCACCTGGAGAACTATTTCATTGCCACCAGGGAAAAGGACGGTGCAGTGAAACGCTCACTACTGCTCCATTATGTGGGGGAGGAGATCTACCTACTGTTTAAGTATCTACTGGACACTGGGCTCCCCGAGGACTACGCAGTAGCCGTCGCTGCCTTAAACACACACTTTGACCCCCAGATGAACCCAGACTTCAAGCATTTCAAGCTGAGACAAGCCAAGCAAAGAGAGGGTGAATCGGTAGACGCTTTTCACGCGTGGCTCAGGGAACTAGCCAATACTCACCTCGTGGGTGATAGAGCCGCTGAAGGTATCAGAGCGCAACTGATTCTCGGAATACGCAGCAAAGTCCTGCAAGGCCTCATACTCCGGCAGTCGAACATATCAATGAATGACATCCTCGTACTAGCACGCTCTCACGACCTTTCAGAGGCACTGGCAGAAGAGATGCACCTTGCATTGGTGTGCAGTGCAGAAAAGGGTGTCGTCGTCAAGACGGAAAGGACTGACGCGGTCGGAACAAGAGACAAGGCCCATAGACCACGTGATCACCAGCCGCATGTCCCAAAGAACCACTGCGGATACTGCGGTTATGAAGAACACCCCCCACAGTAATGCCCAGTGCAAGGGAAGACATGCACCAACTGTGGCATCGCAAACTACTTTGCGTCAGTGTGCAGAAAGAAGGCACAGCGCAAGGAAGGGAATCGAGCCAAACAGATGCAGATGATGGTAGAGAGTCTCCCAGGAAAATGAATCTACGTCGGAAGATGAAGGAGAGATGTACCTAGTCCCATTCACCCAAGCCCTGAAAAGTAGGAGACGGCCCCAAACCCGCTGCACGATACAGATTGCAGGGTCAGAAGTCAACGTGGTAATTGACACTGGAGCCTTAGTGACAGTAATGGGTATCCAGCAATACAACAAGCTGAGGCCCAAGCCTGAATTCAAACCGTCAAAGTCTCAGATCTTCGCATACAGTAGCAGCTCACCACTACCTCTCCGAGGCAAAATGACCATGCCAGTGCGGTCTGAAGGCACCGAGATCACCATTGATATCCATGTCATCAACCAGGAGGCAGACACGCTGCTAAGTAGTCATGCAGCTGAAGACCTAGGACTGGTGATGTTCGCCAAGAGCTTACAAGCAGACCAGACGAAGGAACTGCTGAGAAAGTTTGAAGACCTGTTTAAGGGACTAGGAAAGATAAAGAGGGCCCCTATCCAACTACACATAGACCTGTCTGTCCCACCAACAGCCCTAAGGCACCGAAGGATCCCTTTTTACCTCCGACTGCTGGTGGAAGAAGAGCTGCAGAAACTCGAAGATCAAGGGGTGATAGAGAAGGTGTCCGAGCCCACGCCATGGGTATCACCCATGGTGATCGCGGAGAAACCTCGCCAACCGGGGTCAGATCAGACTCTGCATTGACATGCGACTCCCCAACAAGGCCATTCGTCGCGAACGCCACATAACGCCAACCATGGATGACATTGTGGCTGATTTGAACCGATCCAGATGGTTTTCATAGCTGGACCTGAATGCAGGTTATCACCAGTTAGCCCTAGCCAAAGACAGTCGCTACATAACCACATTCAGCACTCACCTAGGTCTCCGGAGGTATAAACGGCTGAATTTCAGTATATCCTCTGCCGCAGAAATATTCCAAAACACAGTCAAGGAGATTCTGGTAGGGCTACCCGGCATATTGAACGTGAGTGATGATATCCTCATCCACTCGCAAACGGAGGAAGAACACTACCGGTATGTGAGAGCCACTCTGAAGAGACTCCAGGACCACGGGGTCACCCTACACAAAGAGAAGTGCCTGCTGTTCCAACAGAAAATAGAGTTCTTTGGCTACACGTTCACACAAGAAGGTATACAGGTAGACCCTCGGAAATCCCAAGCCATCAAAAACGCATCTGCCCCACTCACTGTGGCGAAAGTCTGCAGTTTCCTGGGGATGGCCACGTACTGTGGCCGCTTCATTCCAGATCTAGCCACCATCGCAGAACCCCTCCGAAACCTCACCCGGGCAGATGCCATGTGGCAGAGGGGTCCAGCCGGAGAGACTGCATTTCAGGCCATCAAGAATGCCCTCCTCCACCACACCACGCTGGTGTACTTCGACCCCGAGAAAAGGACAGAAATACTCGTGGACGCCAGCCCCGTAGGCTTAGGGGCTGTCCTTACTCTGGAACAAGAGCCCGGAAGATGGGCCACCCTAGCTTATGCCAGCTAAGCGCTATCCCCGACCGACAAGCGGTACGCTCAAATTGAAAGAGAAGCCCTAGCAATCCACTGGGCCTGCAGACACTTCCACCTATATGTATGCAGACACCCGTTTACTGTTGGCACAGATCACCAACCCCTGGTGCCGCTGTTCAAGGGGTCAGTGCCTCACCCACCGCCGCGCATCGAAAGGTGGACCATTGGGCTCCAACACTACGACATGGATGTAGCCTACCGGCCCGGTGCCAAGAACCCAGCCGACTTCCTGTCGAGACACCCAGATACGACCGGAGATGGAAGTGAAGATCCAAGCACCAACGCCACCGAAGCGCATATAAACTCAGGTGCCCTCAAGCGTTGATGCTCGAAGAAGTGGCTGCCGCAAAGTCCGGGACACTATCCAAGGTGGGGAGTGGCGTCAATTCCTACACTCCGCAAACTCTTGATTCAAGCCCGGAAAAGGAAAGCCTGATGCACATGTGGAGAGTTAGAAACGAGCTGAGCCTCACCCAAGGAGGCATTCTCCTCAGAGGACCTCGCATCGTCATCCCTGTATCCCTGCAACTACGGGCAGCACAACTCGCCCACGGAGGGCACCAAGAAATGGAAAAGATGAAGGCTCGCATGCGGGAGAAGGTCTGGTTCTCAGGGATGGATACCTATGTAGAAGAGACGGACCGGAAATGCCCATCCTGCCAAGTGACAAGCGGGCCCGAGAGGCCTGCACCCATTCACACAGAAGAACACCGGCAAAGTCCCTAGGAAAAGGTGAGTGTGGACTTTGGAAGCTTTACAGATGAGCGAGTCACTTTAGCCCTCATCGATAGCTACTCAAAATACCCGGTGTTAGAGGTTGTGAACTCAACAGCCTTCCTGCATGTTGGTCCCGCTTTAGAAAAGATGCTCGCCATGTTTGAATGTCCGGATGAGCTCCGCAGCGACAACGGACCCCCGTTCCAGGGGCACGAGTTTGGCGAGTTCTTGCACCACCTCAGCATCCGGCACAGATGCATCACCCGGCAATGGCCCCAGGCCAATGGGGATATTGAACGTTTTATGCGGACAATAAACAAGACTCTTCGCATTGCAGTAGCAGAGCAAAATGACCCACAACAGCAAATGTGAAGGTTCCTGCGGGAGTATCGGAGCATGCCTCTCTGCTCAACACGCCAAACACCCTGGGCGCTAATGTTCAATGGCAATCGCCGAGATGGTCTCCCCACTGCACCGTGGTGGTCCCCCCCTTCGTACAATGAGGAAGGCGCCCTCCGGCGGAGGGAAAGGAGTAACACCTCAGCCAGCAGGGCCTGGAGAGCAGTATCCCATCAGCTACGACGAGGAGACACTGTCATCCTAAAAGACATGAGACTCGGGGGAAAATTCCGGACTCAGTATGAGCAGGCTACTGGACAGTCATCGACATGAAGGGGACCATGGTGACAGCGGAGAAAGGAGAAGAAACTGTGACCCGCAACATCTCATGGTTCAAGCAAGTGGACAACCCCACCTCCCAGGAGGACATTACCAGCAGTCACGAAGAACACCGTGCCAGCCAGGGAGAACCCCACGAAGCTGAAAACCTCCACCCAGGACAAGCTACCCCACCAGTAGGTCTGGAGGAGACCCCAGAACTCCCTAGGGCACCGCTGGCGCCTTGCACCCCAATCCCTGCATCAAGCCCCCGCCCGGGCCCATCCAGGTAGGCCTTGAGGGAGAACCCCCAGACAAGCACCCGCCTGAGAGACTTTGCCTGTCAAGTAAGTGAACTATGGGACTCATGAGATCCAGTCAAGGACTGAGTTGAGATGGGATGTGGCGGGCAGCGGACGAGTGGATTTCTTCTGGCGCGTGCCGGAGGTTCCAGCCCCTGCGCTCACTCGGCCGGTGTGAGCGTGAAATAAAGATGGGTGGAGCTGCGGAGGCAGTCCATGCCAAACCATTATATTGAGTGTCCGTGTGTGATTACTTGGTGCGCTAGAGAGGCCCAGCTGCGCGCACCATGGACGGGAGGGCAGCCCCCCCCCCCTGAATGCAACAATTAGGATCTTTGGGAAATTAGACTTGCAATTGGGATTTTTGAGACAAGCAAGTGCTATAGTGCACATCTCATGGAACTCTGCTACCAATATACAGGTAATAGGATCTTGAAGCCACCTAAGCCTACTTTTTGGGGAAAGAATTAACCAAAGCCTTATCAAACATTTTGGCGCACCTGATCAAATCTTTGTCAACCACAAGATGCTCCATGGTGGATTAGATTGGTATCAGGGCAGAACTCTGCATGGATATACTGGCCAAATAAGGACTTGAATAGAATGTCCATTCCTGCAGAGGTTTGCTTCTTGCAAGATACGCTTTTTCTATGAGGTATTTTCAAATGGCAGATGCTAATGCCACGCCTGTCACCAAATCCCTCTTCCATATATTAGACTATCTGCGATCTGAATCACAGTTCTGTTACCTGTTCTGCTTGACACTCCTTCAATTTAGATTGATATGTTTTCGTCAGTTGTCTCAGCTTAGTTTGAGAACAGAATGTGGAAGAACTCGTTCGATGGAATTTAATGTAGCAGAAAACACAGCCTCTTTGTGCAACTTAGCTTCACATTCCCCTCTGCACTTAGTACATTGCTCAATTTCGCTGCCATAATGAAAATTGTAAAGGGAGGAAAAGTTATTCCATTTTGATTTTTGACATGCAAATCAAATCAAAAGGTAATCAAATAACATGGAATAATTGAAAAGTACCCTTTTCAGTAAGCCGTGACAGCAAAGAGAAATGCCAGACAACACTCTTTCTTATTGAAGGTACATTTTATGAACAGTTTTTACCGTTAGTAACACACAGTGTCCAATCGTTGTTTGAAAACACATTGATAGCAAATGCAAAAAAAAGGAAAAAACAAAAAAATTAAAATGAACTCTATTTTTTTAAATGTAACACAAAATTGTGCAAATTGTGTACAGATAGAGTGGGCATCTGTATTTTCAGGATGGGCAAATAGTGCAGTATTCCTAGCTTTACCAGGATCGGTCTGCTGAGAATTGGTAGCTTATGCAGGGGTGGTACATTTGGTACAATGAAGGGTAACAGTGTCAATATGAAACTTGAGATGGCCCCCCTGCAAAGTATATACCAGAGTGCTCCACTCTCCGGATCCAGTCTGGAGCTCTCAGGCCAGGGACATGCCAGTGCTCAGAGTTCCCCCCCCCCACACAGCGGGGGCTATGGGTGCGTTTATAACGCCACTGAGGGGTAAGGATTTCTTAATGACATTTCCAGCAGTCACCCCATGTTTTAGAGAATTCTTCTCTAACCCGTCTTCAGCCGCACACATTTCCAAGCAGTTGGCAAGGAGAACAATAGAGCAAAATACTGTTTAATGGTACAAGTTCTCATTGGTCCATATGATGGTGAGGCCAACATAACTAGGCCTGGGCGGGGTGACAAAAAAGCTCCGCCAAGCTATGTGGAGTTCAGCGAGCAGCTGAGTGCGTTACCCTGAGTCGTTCACACTGATTTTTAGGGCCGGTTGTGTGTCCTGCGCTGTAAAATCAGAGAGAACTGCATCACGTGCAGCGCAAAAGGGCGCTGATCCTTTCTGCCGCCAGCATTGAGAAATCTGGCTGGGAAGTGGTCTAGCATTGGATTTTCCTCGCTGCTGCTCGCCAACTTACAGTTGGCAAGCAAGGAAAAAACTCTGCTCCGATACGTGGAGTGGAGTCTTTCGGAACCTTGCTACAAACCTCTATGCATGTTAAAATGTACATAGAAAACGGGAAACCTGGTGCATTATGTGGGTCAAATTGACAGCTGGCAGTATAAAGAAATATTCTCTAAAGTTTCCTGTAGGTTTTGAGTATTCATAAATAACTTCACCAAGATGCAACTTGAATAGCCATGCTATCAACATTATTGCATGATTGAGGTTCTAAGCTGCCAGCGGGGTTGTGCGTTTAAATGTCAAAGCCAAAAATGGCATCTGAAATACATAACATTTACCAAAATAGTATTCCATTGGGTGTAGATTTTTTATTCTTAACTGGAATGGAGCAATATTCTGTAAACAATATAGTGGACATGATATTTATGTTAGACAATATTCTGACTGCAATGTTCTGGCACTATAGTGCCAAGAGTGCTATTTTGCAGTAAATTGTCCAAGACTGATGTGAGTGTGGGAATTCCAACACCCACTACCACCCAAATCCTTACCTGCAGCCAGTTGTGACTTAGAGATTTTTCCACACTGAAGCGCTTGCGGATCTTCACCTGTAGCAGACTATTGATCAAGTTCACAGCTGTAGAAAAGAGAACAACCAGAAAATCCATAAACAGATAAGAAACATTAGGTGCTGCATGTCTTCAGTTGCAGTTGCAGACATTATAGCCTAATGAAACTCCCAGGCATGCACAGTGCTGAGGCCATCAGATAACAAGTATTGGCAAACCAAATAGTTCTGGCATCAGTCGTCACTCTTTTGGCTTTGTCAATGCTTTTTTTATTTTGACTTGGCTTTTGCAAAAAGTTTTTGCTGGGTAAGCTGCCACTCTAATCAATCTAAAAAACTCTTTGGTTAAAAGAAAACTTTGTTGGTCTCAAAATGCACACATTGTGATAGAAGTGCCTTGCATTTAAGAAGACTACTTTTGTGTGTGGATGTCCTCCTTGTAGAGGTAAGTGGTTTTATTTATTTATTTATTTTATTTTATTTTACCTATCCCATCATCCGTCGACTTGCCCCACCGTCCCTGCCACCGCCCGCCTCACCGCTCTTACCTGTGCCGGCCGCTCCTGGGGCAGAGAGCCATCACTCACAGTGCTGATAGCTAATAGATGAAGAGGGGTAACCTACTGCTCTATGCTGTAGTGGGCGGAATAAAATGTGAATTACATAATAACAGACTAATGGGTGAAGATGGCTAGCTGAAAACACCTATAAGTAAGCATATCAAATGCCAGACCTAAAAAGGAGATCAAGACTAGTTTCTGTTTTTACTCAGAACATGCGGATTTCTTTTATTTACAGACATCTCTCTTAGTACTGAAAGTATTGAAAGTATGAGGTAAAATAGGTTCTGTACTTTGCTTACAAGGTTATAGAGTAGGTTGTGTATGAACTCCCTATGGTTTTTAAAGGCACACGTTAGGAGTGGCCAGTGATTCCAGCCTCTGGAGTTAACGTGACCGAGCAGTACCGGCCATGTTAGAGTCAGAAATACTGAGCCACTTCAAGTTGGACTCTGAGGCTCTACTAAGAAATGGGAAATTGCAGGGAAAACAAATTTACCATATCCAATTCTCCTGGTTATTCTACATTTTTACAGGGAGATTTTGGTAACTTTGAGCAGTCAGAGGCCCAGTGGTTATTCTATGGTCCCACAGGTTTACTACTTTACCCGTATCACAACTGGCCCAGTAACTCCTGCTACTGGGCTTATCAGAGATAATGAGCAGCTCATAGTGAGCCCCAAATGTTGAGATCTAAACAACATCCTCACAATAAGTATACATTTTGGAGTAAACAAAAGAAAACGCAAGATAGCAGAGTTGAGTATTGTGAAGTTAAAGCTGCACACCAGATCATTTCACATACTGTGCCCATATTCGGGATCTACTTTTGGTGAGTTTGAACAATATGAATTAGGAGATCTCACCTTCCTCAGAGATTTCATTCCAGGGGTACTTGGGGTACATGAAGGCAGCATTCTGGATCTGATCATTGATGTCTTCCTCTTCATTGAAGGGAAATGTGCCACTCAGGCTGACGTAAATTATCACCCCTACAGACCACATGTCCAGCGAGCGGTTGTAACCCTTGTTCCGGATAACCTCTGGGGCTAGGTAGGCAGGAGTACCCACCACTGAGCGGCGAAAGGATTTCTCCCCAATGATGCGAGCGAAGCCAAAGTCACATAGCTTTACCTTTGGGATCATGGAATGAAAATGCATTTAGAGGTGTAGAAATTAAAAGAACACTATACCAAGGTTACCAAAGGAGCAGTTACTGTGCTTCCACAAATTTCTCACCTTTCCACCACTTTTGAATGAAATAATTAGCATTGTATTGCTTGTGTTTTCTTGCTTGTTCTAAATCTTCTCTAAAGAAATTAAAGACCTTCCCGTCTTTCTGTAAGCATACCTGAATAATATCCACAATATCTGCATTTTAAATATGCCCTCTCTCAGGTCGTGCAGGGAGAGTCAAGTGTTGAAGGAAGTAGAAAGTTTTAAAAATAAGTATAGCCAAAGTGAATAGGTTTAAAAGATATTGGCTTTACTAATGCTTTTTTCCCAATTTCCCAAGAGGGGTGCACATGCATATTTCCCACTGTTGGAATTGGTTTTCAATTAAAGAAAATATATTGGAAGATAGTGGCTGGTGCACACAGACATGCATTGCAACACTTGCATGCACGTACATTGTGACATGTAAAAATCTGTGTGACGTGACATGTTTATACTCAAGTGTCATGATGCAGGCGCCATTTTAAATCTACTGATATAGCGTGGCTAGCAGCCATGTTATATTGGTAAATTTAAAACAAAAGTGAAAAAAAGCTTGACAAGGCATGAAAAGGAGAGTGGGCAGCCCAGTGGGAGTTTGCAGCTGCTGGGACCTAATAAAACACAATGCAAAGAAAAAAGGAAAAACAATAATAATTTAAACATAGGGGCGAGTGAAATGTGGGATGGAGAGCAATGAGGGCAGCAGCAGGAAGAGGGGGAGGTGGAAGTAGAGAAGACAAGAGAGCACGCCAGGAAGAGGATGTGTAGAGAGAGCTAGGAAACACATTCACTTATGTGGAGTGCTAACTGTTAAATTAAAAAAGAACCCCCTCAAGTATGCAGTGGAAGGATACAACTCATCCAATCAGAACACTGTGTCCATGAAATGCTCCTAGGCAGGACAAATACGAGAATAGGGAGGAAAGCCATTAAATCAGAAGCAGGAAAGTAAGATAGCCAACAAAGCAATCCAATTATGAGCTAAGGACTGACGCAAAGACCAAATTATGTATTTGTTGTGTACTGGACATTATAACCCGGGCCAACAGAGAGCTAAATCTGGCTCAAGTTGAGATCTAAAGATGGCCTCACCAATCCTGGGTGTGTCATACTTAGGCCTTTATTTAAAATATGTTGGTAAACCTGCGGTATTACACTAATTTGTTACCTGTATTACAGCATTTGGTACACATGTTATTGCCGCACTTAAAGGTGTGGAGTTAGGACATGGAGCAGTGAAATTTAGGCTCCACCCTTATACTCATAACAGACATTATATTAATTGTGTGCCCTAACTTAATTAACATGTGTTAGCATTTAAACATATCAATGGACTGAAACCATTGTAGGGATTAGAGATTTATACATATGGATGCTAATGTTCAGTTGACACATATAAACATGTACTCTTTTACTCACATTTTGCACTTATTCCTGACATTATACGTGTGGATGTATAATCATGTATTCGAATTTATATAAAATGTTCGGCTAACTTAGCCTGACTTCAGGCCTCAATTGAAATGTCATCATCATCAAGATATCTTTATTTCGGCGGTTTGCCTTAAAAAGTACAAAAAATAAATATATACACAGACAGATCTGACACAGAATAAAATAAGTCATAACAATACATTAATTGATGGACAGTCCCCTTCTTCTATTCCACATTGCTAAAAGAAATTTAGAGACTGCAAAAACTATACATTCAGATGTGTCTGTTTTAAGAATTCTAAAAGCATGGCTACATTGCCGAAAACCCATGTTTTTGCAGATAGGCACTATCCAATGCTTCCTAGCTTTTGAGTATGCAGGGCAAAAAAATAATACATGGAGCTCATCCTCTTTATCACAGCTACAGCCAGGGCAGGCCTCAATAGAGGTTGGTGCCCAACTGCTGAAATGTACTTTGCCTTGTCCGCATATTCTTTCCTTCTTTGCAGTTATATTATCAGGATCTTCGTTAGTTAGGGAAAGGCTTTTTGGTTGCATTAGACTGCTGATAGTGAGGCCTGGAGGGAACAGCTTGGCAGTGAATGGGGAAGGAGAACTAATGATCAAAAGAGGCTTTTGGTTCATCATATACCAGGATGGAGAGATGTTCAAGGTTGAGAATTACAGTCCACACTGAAGGGATGTTGCATATGTTATCTTGAGTAATTATTTGGTTGGTTCCTGGTGATGTGAAAGGAGATAAGGATGATTCTCAATCCCGGGTACTCTAATTGGTGTTCTCACAGTTAGGATGGCAGATTCCTTTTAGAGGTTCAAGAGGTACAGAACTCTCTGCTTGCCTTATTCTTGTAAGTGGGAAGTTTTAAGCTAAGCACATTACTTTTCCAAGACTTCTACCGAATTCTAATCAAGTGGACAACTTCTATGGTCCCTAAATAGGAACTCTGGGTAGGTATCCCTGTAACCGATTAATGTTTAGAAGAGAGAAGGGAAGTTTCTTTGCGGAACACCTGTTTGCTTTAATTTTTATTCTTGTCGCTGTCACTACTATGTATCTAATTTTGTTGCATATTAATTTACTGAGATATTTCAGCTTATCTGCTGCATTGCTGTATCTTTTTAACTTAACATTGGTTTGATTACATACTGGATTGATTGGTAATCCAAAATAAATCCCTTTGAAAGTATTGTTGATGTCTTGTCATTTACAGTGCTTCACGTCAACCAACAAAAGTCCATCTGACCATTGGAGAAAAATCTTTGACAACTTTATTAAGAGATTACGTTGTAAGTATCAGTGCGCTATCAGACACTTTATTTACGGTTCTGTAATTTTTTCTTATACTTTAATGGTATTATTCCATTTGTGATCGACTTTTACCACATCAAATTTAATTGTATCCCTTTTACCACACATTTACCAGATATTCTGTACACATTTCACCATCTCGAAATGAGGGCCTCACGTCGCTCAATGCTTAGATTTTACTATTTTCCAGTACACTTAGCAAAAATTGAGGACATATTGTGAGATAAGATGTAACAATGACCTTGCAACAGGGAACCTGGGCGGAGTATGCAGAGTGGCACTCCGCGGTGTTCCACAGAGTTAAAAAAAACTCTGTGGAACTCCGCTCCTCCCAAATCCCACAATTTTTTTTTTAAAAAGGTCAAAAAACCCACTTACCTTCTCTCTGGCATCTGCAGGCCACCCTCCCCCTCGCCGTGGTGTCTCCTCCTTGTTGCCGTCCTCCTCCTCGCATTGCCGATCACAAGCCCCTACGTTTTACGTCTCAGGTGGACTGCGCAGTTCACACAAGACATAACACATAGGGGGTTGTGACCGGCAATGCGAGGAGGAGGATGGCGGCATGGAGGAGACACCGTGACGAGGAGGGCGGCCAGCAGATGCCAGAGAGAAGGTAAGTGGGTTTTTGACCTTTTTTTGGGGCCACGGCGCCGGGGCTGAGGGGCATACTCTGCTCCGCCACGGAGTCGGAGTTTTGCCTCAACTTTGCATTCCCAGGAGAGCGCGGAGTTGGTCACCAAACTTCGCTGGCGGAGCGGAGTACGCTGCTCGGGTTTTGTCCTCTGTACTTTACTTGATTCAGACCTAGGCAATTGGTTTTGTATGCCGGGAACCAAGTACTTTTTCAGTTTCATACATCTCCTCACTCCATCCCTCAAACTAGTCTATTTCTCCTTCTAGAAATGCAGGTATTGATTGTCCATTTTTATAGAGTATTTTGACAAACGATATGATAGGAGAAAATTATAGTAAGACCCTTACAACATGTCTGGTGCTATGAGGTAACAGAACAGACTATGTTTATCTGAGCTGATATTCTGGATTCCTAAATCTCCAAAGGGATCAACGGATCAACAGAGATGAAGGACTATCAGACTCCATATGTACCTGTGGGAAGGCATCGTCCGAAGATAGCAGGACATTCTCTGGCTTCAGGTCACAATGCGCGATGTTCATGAAGTGAAGGTGGCGGAGAGCCATTAATATCTAAGCAGAGAAACATGAAAGAACATGAATGTAAGTTTTGTGTCTTCTCTATACGTTATATCTGTGTTGAACCTTCCACTACTTTCTTTTAGTGCGCCTTTCAAGTCAGTATTTGATTGAGGCACTCTGTTAAAATATAGAGCAAATGCTACAAAGATGAAACCCTCTTTATTGCAGCCCCCAGCCAGTGGCTCCAGCATTCTCCTTAATTGTACAAGATAAAGGTATTCACTAGAAGACAAAGCCAGAGACATGCTATAGTATGAAAAAAGCTGAGCAGTAATGCAGTACATGGTCCTTACTGCACTGTATTAATCTTCACTGTAAGACACATTCAGTGACCAAGGACATTGTGGTTGGAAACTGCTGAAGTACAATAGAGGACAACAGAGGACGTAATTTAGATTTGTGGTCAATATTCTTACATTAAAAAGCTCTTAGGTAGTAATAACTACATCAGGGTCAGGCAAATTCACTTTGTGATGTCCTGGTATAATGAGTCTTTGGATGTACCATGGGTCCTCAAATAACCTTCTAAGATATTTAATATCAATATTAACCTTGTGGTAAATGTGTTCACTGACTTAATTGAAAGTGTGATGTACATTTTACGAATGCACAGGGGCGTCAATAGATTATCAATACAACTAACCAGACATTTCAGAGAAAGGACACCTACTTGGGTTGTGATGAATTTTGTGATTCGTTCCGGGAGCCGTCCCTTCTCACTTGACAGGATCATCTCTAGCATGTCCCCATGCAGTTTCTCCATGATGACAAACACCCTGTCAGGTGTCTCAAACATGGCCTCCAGATTGACAACTCCAGGGAAGCGCAAAGCCTGAAGAAGAAAATAAGGACATTTATCCATGTTGGAAAAGTCTGCAAATAAAGCTTGAAAAGAAAAAGCAAATGCAGAGTTTAATGATAAGCTTGAGGGCTTGTCTGTTAAAGACCCAGGCTATGAATGACCCAACATTGTGACTATGAGCACAAAAGCTAGAACTTTTGTACACTCCCATAATAACCTGTGAAAGAGATGCCCCAACTGTGACAACCTACAAACAACGTAACATGATAAATTGCGTAGCTGTGATACATACACAAACATTATGACTTAGTTAATTGAAGACTAGATTGTGGTAATCCTTTGTGGGCTTCACTTCTTAAACAGCAGATTGACTGATTACAAAAGTTTGAAATACGCCTGCAAGAGAAAGTTTTTTGCCTTCGAAGATGTAATTCAAAAGCCCTCAACAATAAAGTTACAATCCCACAAGGTGGGTGGAATCCATGACTTAGTGCGACACATTTTACATGTGTCTAAATCGAAAATTGTTGCCAGGAGTGCTAGAAACATAAGGGTGTCACTTAAGGATGTTTCAGAATAAAAGATTGATGATTTGCACTCAGCTGCTATGCAAATCGTCAAGTCTTCGCATTCAACTTTCCAATGTTACTGTAGGAGAGTAGGATCTGCACTTATGTTGCCCCCATTTTTTTTCTGATGTTAACACTGGTTTCTGGCTATAGTCTGGCTGGGTCCCTGCTAATCAGGGCCCCAGTCTCTCTGTTCTCTCTAAACAACTTGGAGTGCATACTAGATGCATTAGTGATTGGATACTGGGGTGCCTTATGAGCCCCTAGTATATGGTACCCTAGGTACCAAGGGCATAGGTACTTCACAGGCCTACCAGGGGCTGAAGCATGTATTATGCCACCCCTGAGAAGCAGACTAAATCTGACACCACAGGCCTGCTTCTGCAGCCTGGGTGAGGTAGTGTTAGAACACCTCACTGAGGTATAGGTTCCTATATCTCACCTTACACACACATATAAACCTATCAGTCACCCCTAAGGCAGGGTGCTTGGTTTACAATGTGAGGGGGTGCCTCTGCCTGAGCAGGGCCCCTCTGCAGCTGGCAGAGTCTATTATCTGAGGCTGTTTGTGGATGCGGTTAAACCATATACTCTTAAGTGCATTATAACCTACCGGTAAATGCTAACTTTGGAATGACTGCATCAAAACATGTCGTGTTTGGTGTCAAACAACTTGGAATCATACCCCCACACCAGTAACTGGTGTGGGAGTATGATCCCACCCTTCTAGAGGGGACGACATGTACCCACTGTGGAAACACTGTAGAAATCTGAAAGAGCCCTGGCATCACAAAATGGATGCCACCAGCACAGAAACTGGGCTGCCCTCCTGCTGCAGACTGAAACTCGCAGTGGAGGAGACCCATCAATAGGCATCCTGTCACAGGGTGGTGTCACCACCTTCCAGACAGGATTTAGTGTATTGGAGCTGGGTGGGTGCACTCCTAGAGTGCTTTGAAGTCCTGCACTGGGGGAACAGAAGGCTCCTATGTACATATGCCAGCTCAAACCCGTTCAGGGGCTACCTGCCCCTGTTCTGGCGCGAAACGGGACAAAGGGAAGTGGGTGTAACCACCCACCCCCCTGACCCACCCAGAGGAGTGGTCCTAGAGCTAGTCCCTCCCTTCCTTTTAGTATAAGTTAGGGAAACCTTGCCATTGCAAATCAGATATCCCTGGACGACGCTTTATAAGAAGAATCCTGGCCCTTCGACGTTCCACTACCTTTGGAAGACGGAAGAATCTCCCTTGGAGTCAAGGGGTGAATCCCCTGCTTGGCAGGCACCAAAACTTGAATCAACGGTTGCAAACGTTCCCGCTCCCGCCAGAGTCCGAAGTCCCTGCAGCCCCGGAAGTGGATTTCCTGACTTCTCGACGGCCATTGTGAGACCCCAGCAAAGCTGTGGTGAGTGGACCCCGCGAGTGACGAGGAACAGCAATACCTGGGTACCGTACACTATTGTCAAGTGCAACCCCTTCATGACGCTCTACGAACTTGTGCTTTGGACTATTTGTGGCCCAAGCCTCCAGCAGGTTGTGCACCAAAAATCAGAGGCCTACCCCATCCCAAGTGACCGTGTGCTCCTGTAAAGCATTTCCTCATGAGGCGCCTTCGCGATCCCTTGCCCATTGGCTTGTGGGTCCCCTGAAGACTTTCTGATCAAACCAAAGGAATTCCCTGGTTGCTTCAGGCCTGCCCTCACTTACCCTTGCTGAGTGAGTCCCTCAGACATTGCTAGTATGCACCATTGACTTTATTCACTTTTCACGAGACTTTCTGTTGCCAAGGCTTGTTGGCTCCAATCCGGTTGCAGACACCTCAGACAGCTGCAGACATCATGGGACACTCCGAATCCAGCTGCTGGTCATCGTCGATCTCTCCTGGACCTCCTGAGCGAAGAGTCAAAACACCCTTGATCACCTGAAATCACCCGACATTCGTGGGCATCCATCTTCCTGGTCCCGGGTCACTGGCAAGGGACTGTGAACACTGTCCCTTCTGCTTTCAGGTCATCTTCATCTTGAATCCAGCCTTGGATTCTTCTTCAGTCTTCGCAAGCAGCAAATCTTCTTTGGCTTCCATAGAAAACAGCGATGCGACCCAACACCAAAAGACACCTATGCACCCGGCTTCCCTGGGTGAGGTAACTCGTGCACTCCAGTGCCCTAGTGTGTGTTGGCCCTCGAATTACTTACATTGCAAGTGGCTTGCTTGTAGACTTCCTCGAAGTACCCTTAAACTTTAAAAATCCAACCGCAACTTGCTCTATTGTAATAAATAGGGAACCCACTGCCGTGTTCTCACACTGCATGCGTCTCCCGTGGGTCTTTTACTTACCTGCCTTGGGTGGATTAGTGAAGCCCCAGCGATTCTACAGGCCCTAGGCCTTGTCCCCTTGCAAGTTGACTTTCCTAAACCTCTTTTTTAGTATATGGTCTGGTACGCCCCTAGGGCCCCAGCTATATTTGTGCTTAACTTATTGTGAAACGTTGATATTTGAATGTGTTCCTGGCCTCTAATCTCATAAAGAGATTAGTAGAGTGTGTCTAGAAATAAATACATACATATATATTTGATATATATACCTGTGTGGTATAAGGTAAAACAAGCTGCTTTACATTCCGCCGAGACTTAGACTGAAGGCTGCTCTCCACAGCTACCACTAGGATAGCTTTCTTTAAAAGGTTGTCTTAAATCTATCTACCTTAAGAGTCGAATTGGACTGGTGCAAGGTGGCCACTATAACTAGTGACCAGCATATGCCAGGCCAACTTCTCACAGTTACACATTGAAACATGTCTGATAATACCAGGACAGGGCCCCCCAAAAAAGACTGTGACATCCCTTTCTGCTACAATCAAGGAGTAAATGAAAATATAGTATTGTTGAACTGACTGGAGTGAGAGTATTACATTTTATCCCTCCGCTATCCAACACTTTCTCTACTGTTGCATTCACTGGAGTGGGAATAGTACATTTTACCCCTCCACAATCCAACACTTTCCCTACTGTTGTACTGACTGGAGTGGGAATAGTAAATTTTACCCCTCCGCAATCCAGCGCTTTCCCTACTGCAGCACTGACTGGAGTGGGAATAGTAAATTTTACCCCTCCGTAATCCAGCACTTTCCCTACTGTTGCACTGACTGGAGTGGGAATAGTAAATTTTACCCCTGTAAAACCAGCACTTTCTCTACTGTAGCACTCACTGGAGTATGAATAGTACATTTTACCCCACCGCTATCCAACACTTTCCCTACTGTTGCATTTACTGGAGTTGGAATAGTAAATGTTACCCCTCCCCAATCCAACTCTTTCTCTACTGTTGTGCTAACTGGAGTGGGAATAGTAAATTTGACCCCTCCGGAATCCAGCGTTTTCCGTATTGTTGCACTGACTGGAGTGGGAATAGTAAATATTACCCCTCCGCAATCCAACACTTTCCCTACTGTTGCACTCACTGGAGTGGGAATTGTAATTTTAACCCCTCCGCTATCCAACACCTTCTCTACTGTTGCACTTATTGGAGTGTGAACTGGAATTTTTACCCCTCCACTATCCAACACTTTCCCTACTCTTACACTCACTGGACTGGGAATAGTAATTTTTACCCCTCCACTATCCAACACTTTCCCCACTGTTGCACTTATTGGAGTGGGAATAGTAATTGTTACACCTCTGCTATCTAACACATTCCCTACTGTTGCACTAACTGGAGTGGGGATTGTAAATTGTATCCCTCCGCAATCTAACACTTTCCCTTCTGTTGCACTCACAGGAGTGGGTATAATAATTTTTACCCCTCCGCAAGCCAACATTCTCCCTACTGTTGCACTGACGAAGTGGGAATGGTAAATTTGAACATTTCCGTAATCCAACACTTTCCCTACTGTTCCAGTGATTGGAGTGGGGATAGTAAATTTCACCCCTGCTGTGTTAAGTGGGATGGGAATAGTAAATTGCAGTGTTTTGTAATGTTATAATTTATGTAATTTTATATTTATTGGAGTTAGAATAGTAAAACTTATTTTTGTGTGGTGTAAATATTTTGTCACTGATGTGTTGTTTTAGGTGGGAGTAATTATGTTAATATTTATTTAGTTGATCTACATTACCAATAATTCCGACACGGCTTCGTCACGGCTAGCGGAGTGGGATGCATTCAAGGTGGTGGTTCGAGGCGCGTGTATCACACAAATAGCAGGGGTAAGGCGCACACTGGAGCGATCGCTCACGGACACGGAGTGACACCTGGCAACACTCACACAGCGCGAAGATAGGGATGCGGCATCGGCACGACAGGTAGCTATGGCACGATCCTGATACACCGAGGCGCTAACCACCCTACGTAAGTATAACTTCAGAGCTTACGCAGCCAGAGTGCACCGAGATAGAGATAAAGCGGGAACACTCCTGGCCTGGCTGGTGAAGCAGGATGCGGGAGTACACCCCATCACGGAGATAACTAACCCCTCGGGAGACATAGTGAGGACCCAGGTAGATATCCTCCAGGTTTTTTATCAGTACTATAGTACCGTCTACCGGGCCCCACAATCGACCGACCCGGAAGCCATTCCCCGTTTTTTAGACCCCTTGCAGGTTCCACGCATCCCTAGAGCTGATGACGCCAGTCTGGAAGCGAAGATTTTGGCATCTGACGTCTCGCAGGCTCTCCGGGCCATGGCCCGGCGTAAAGCACCAGGGATGGATGGTCTACCCCTAGAGTACTTTAGCGCCTTCTCCTCCCTCCTGACCCCGCGCCTTGTCGCGATGTACGCAACGGCGTTTGAGAAAGGAGAACTACCTAGCTCTCTCTGCGAGTCAATCATTGTGTCCTTCGTGAAGCTGCATAGGGACCCGCAATCGCTATCATCCTATCGTCCAATTACGCTCCTTTCGGCGGACTGCAAGATACTGGGGAAAATTCTGCCAGAACGCTATGAAGGGATCCTTAGACCCCTGATTCACATGGATCAATGTGGGTTTGTCCCCGGTCGCTGTACCTCCCAAAATCTGCGGCGTCTTTTTCATGTCCAGGATCAGGTGACTACCAGATATCCTAACGCAGCGTGCCTGATCTTGGACCTTGAGAAGGCATTTGACACTCTCACATGGCCATATCTATTCGCAGTCCTTCGAAAAGCGGGGATAGGTCCCAATTTACTCAGATATACTCAACTTCTCTATACTAATCTTACCTCCCGTGTCAGGATAGGGCAATATATATCCGCGCCACCACAAGTCGAGCGCGGGACCAGACAGGGCTGCCCCCTTTCCCCCCTAATTTTCGCAATGGCGATGGAACCTCTTGCCCTACGCCTGCGGGAGGGCGGAGTTGACTGGGGCATACCAATAGCGGACATGATACACAGTGTCTCCCTGTACACAGATGATTTGCTCCTTTACATCCGAGATGCCACAGCGGACCTTGCGGCGGTTTGGATGGCGCTACGGGACTTTGCGGCGGCATCAGGGCTGCAGGTGAACTGGGACAAGTCCATCGTGTACCCACTTCGCCCGGGATCCCAGCTGCGGGAGGTCCGCCCTGGCGAGAGGACGCTATCGGTGGGTACCGCAGCCCCCCGATACCTGGGAGTACGGCTATATCACTCCCCAGCTGACCTGTTTGATGGTAATCATCGTGCGCTGTTTGCTGGGCGCTTGCAAAGATGATACTGGTCCCCCGCCTTCTCTATTACTTCCCCAACCTGCCGGTGATCCCACCTCAATCCTTTTTTCGGGACCTGGATACACTCCTGCGCTCCCTTATCTGGGGGGCCGGCAGACCTAGGATCGCCCTGCGCACACTGCAGCTGCCCACCACGGAGGGTGGCCTGGGGGCCCCGGCATTTGAATCCTACTTTCTGGCAGCGCAGCTTCAATGGCTGTCATACTGCACAGCTAACCACTACATGGGAGAGACCTATACGCAGCAGGGCAAAGTCCCCGTACTGGAATTGTGTCGACTGCTACTCCCTGGCTCCAACCCGCAACGCAGGTCTCCGTGGCCAGATGCTGCATGTTGCGGATTCATCGAAAGGCGCCCGACACGCCCGCCTACTCTCCCAAGCTGCCCCTGGTTGGCTGGCCATGTCAGGAGCACTATTTCCAGGCGGCCCAGCTCGGCCCTTGGACTGCGTGCGACATCACAGAGGCCGAGGCGCTATTTACCAAAAACCAGCTTGTGCCCTTTACTCACCTCACGGATTTGTATGGTCTGCCGCCGGGGCAATTCCTACTCCACAGGCAGTTGATAGCACACTTCCAGCCCTATGCGGACCTCTCCAAAGGGGAGCCGGAGACGCACCCGGTCATCCACGCGCTTCTCCACATGGGCTCCAGTCGCCACCTCGTTCGATGGTTGTACAAGGCTATCAGACAACTTCTTAATCAACCACTGGTCACCCTTTGATCCCAATGGGAGGAGGACATCGGGAGACCATTGCATGATACAGAATGGGAGAAAGCCCTCGAGTTCCCCAAGAAGGTATCTCGTAACGCGCGCTTCAAAAATGTCCAGTATAACATCTTACATACGGCGTATCAAACCCCGGCGCGCCTGCAACGTATTTATCCGGGTGTACCTATCTTGTGCCCCCGCTGCCGATCCCCGGATGCCCGGCTCCAGCATATGTTCTGGAGTTGCCCGTCACTGGGTCTGTTCTGGACGGCCGTCATCACATCGATCGCTGCGATAACTCAGCTCCCAGACCTGCAGTCCTGGGAGGCGGTGGCCCTGGGAATATTCCGCCAACCTAAACCACTCAAAGCCCGCACCCGCTTTGCTTACCTCACGCTGTTGCTAGCTAAACGGGCCATCGCCATGAAATGGCGAGACCCGCAAGGGCCAACTAGAGAGGCGTGGGCGGGAGCGGTGAGGAAATGGGCAGCAGCGGAGGAGGAACCAATCAGGGAGGAGGAGGTGCGGGGGCGGAGAAAGTACCCACTAGCAATGGAATGGACCCAACTACTCTTTCAATTCACCCAAGCCTGGCCCCCCACAGGAACGCACGTGCCGCCACGGTCGCCGCCTAGGGAGCCCCCATCCACCCCATACAACCCTGTTTTGGAAGGTAATAGCTCCCACGAACTCTGATACCCTGACCACAACACCCAATGGATCACATTTATCCTTTCGCACTGGCCAGGTGCGCCCCTAGCGCTGAGGCGGAGAGTAAACCCACCATGTTAGACACAACGCGATCGCACAAGCAACGACGTCCCCGGCGCGCCCCCAGTCTTCATCCCCGTGGCGTACACTAACATGGTTTATTTCAGCGCACGTACCCTAGCACACACTTCAAGGATAGTGATTCCCCTGCCCTAGTTCTGTCTCTGTTATATATTTTTGTTTCAGAAGGAAAACTAACAAAAAAACGAGATCTACGTCACCTTGTGTCGTTACCGCTGCCCCCCTGATGCGGCCGGCCCCTTATGGGGTTGTAGGCGGCTTGCTGTGTATTTTGCCCCCCCCCCACATACCACCTAGCACTATTACTTTGACCCTGCCGGCCCGAAGGGATGTAGGCAGTGGTTGAGCTGTATGACCAACGAGAACAATAAAGATCTTGTTCGTTCAAAAAAAAAAAATGTATTTAGTTGATTTTTTTTCCTTTTGACTTTTTAATGTGGTGGTAAGTGTATCTATATTTATTTTAATTTGTAATAATTTATTTTATGTTGCAATTTGTATAATTATGTGTTTGGTTTATTATAATAATAATAATATTATAATTTGCAATATTTTTTGGTTGCAAACTATTAATTAAATTGTAAAATATGTGTGTTGTTTAATTTTTTATTTTAAATTAAATTGATTCCCTTTTTAAATATTGTATGTTTTTAGTATATTTAAATATGTTTACATATAGTTTTGATAATATTATGCTATTTAGGATTTTTTTAAATTATACTGTTAATTAAAATATTAGTTTATATTTTTTATATATGTATAATTATATATATATATGTGTGTGTTTACATTTTTTTAAAGAAGTTTATCTGTTGTATTTGTTCAAATTTATATTTAATTATATTAATTTTTTATATAAATTAAAGTAAATATTTAATGTATTTTTATTTTAATATTTTAAATTATATATATTTTTAATTCGATATTTAATACAACTATATTATTGTAAACTATATTTTTTCCATATATTTTTGTATTTACCCGTTTAAGTATAGGGAGTCGATATTTCCACATTCTATATTTTTACCTCAATATTTTTTACATCTATATTTTTGTGGTCTATATTCTGTCAGTGAACCCACAGAAGACATCTCGAATGTCTGATCCTGTAACTGGATGGGCAGGCACTCTATTGAACGGGAGACAGATCTTTTGCATACCGGGGATACATCTCACCTAACGTGAGACAGCCTATGTAAACTGGTGGTGTAAAAAACAAGCACCAGCATGGACAATAATTCACCCTTTTGAGTAGAATGGCTAATTAATCATGGGAACAAACTCAGCCATGTTTAAGGACTTCAACAAGCTAAGTTGAGACATGACTTAACCTGACGTTGTCAATTCGGAATTACTGCTGCTTATGCTAGGGTGTCTACCACTAAATGTTTCCTGATGATAATTGAAGACCTAAGGCATGGGCAAAGGTAGACTACTACTCTATCTGCAAGGAGTGATCGAGTCCTTCTCAGGCAGGTGTACTCAATACTTGGCACTGGAGAATTCAGTCACACCTACTAACTACCAAGTGAGGTCTCAACTACTGGACAGCCGAGACAGGACATTCCTCAGATCAGTGTCGATGGACTGGATTGCCCACACAAAATACACTACCAGAAGGGCCTGGATGGCTGTCCCCTTTTTATTAGCTTTATCCCACAGGGAAGGTACACAAGAACAATTATTTTATACTTTTATAGTTTTTTAGTCTGTGGCATCTGATCTGGTGCTTTACATGTAAATTTAACAAACATTTTATGGGAGATGTTGCCAAAAGATTAAGACATCATGGGAAGTTAAAAGATTGCAAAAGGCTTTTAAGGATGCTCTGTTCGATTGTAGGAAACCATATCATAGGATGTGCCTTTGGCATCTGCCAAAAATAGAGTAGAACCCCTGGTAGCCAAAGACGCACTTCAATACTACAGTACCAATGTCAAGCTTTAGAAGTGGAACAAAGTGGAGGAAGGACCTGTCGCAGTTGCTGGGCCCGAAGCTGCATATTTTTCATGTTCATGTTCACTATTGCACCAATTGCAAATTGTACTTTTTTCTAATATGGAAGTTATTATAATGATATCATGCTCCTGAGTTACCAAAACTGGATTAACAACTTCAGCAGTACTGATTTAGGGCCTGACTTAGAGTTTGGCAGATTGGATGCACCGTCACACACGTGGCGGATATCCCTTTCATCGTATTACAAGTGCATTACATCCTACTTCCGTTATAATACGGCAGACAGGATATCTGTCATCTTTGTAACAGAGCTAGCCGTCCATCAAACTCTAAATCATGCCCTAAATCATTATCGCTGCGAAGATTGCGTACCTATATATTTACCGGAATTGGAGATGTGAACTTCTTCCATTGCTTTCAGAATAAATAAAACAGTAATATTGAAGTACTGTCATTATTTTAATATGTGTCAGTTCAATCACACACGTGGAATATTCAACCCCGAAAATTGTTTGCCTTGATCATGTGTCATTTAAGTATGTCACACTGTTGAGGCAAACTGCTTTTCAGGAACGGAGTTGGCACAGTAGTCGTGTTTGGCGCAACTGACCTCAGGATAGCTGTAATAATCAATCGACTACAGCTGCTATGTATGTTGCTCTTTGATATCATGGTGGGATTCAATTTCACTGTTGTAAATTAGAATTTGTTCAATATCTCTAATAAAAGAAAACCTGTCCTATGGCTTTAGCTTCAGTGGAAGCACTTTAAATTAGAACTAATGTCCCTGAATCGTGTACCTCAAGAATATAGATGTGAGTAAAATATTTTAAGGCATAAACTGCTCTTCTAGTGGTGATAGACCTCTTAAGGTTTAATTACGAGTTCAGTTGTAATATCATTTTGGGAGAAATTACTGGTTGTCACCCATATCTTGATTGCAAGTTCTAGGCGAACACCCATGCATCCCGAAATTTCTTACTTCACACTGCATTAGGTACACTGATGAAATGTGACTGAGGAAAGGTTCTCTGAAAAGGAGAAATATGGTGGAAATAGGTGTCCAAATACCAGTTCTCCATCATTCGGTGTCAAAGGCCATAAATGAAGAGAATCCCCAGCACGATAAATACCGCACCCAGAGTATTGGTAATTATCAACTGTGAGATTTTCAACCTAATACCAGTAATTAAGGCATTAGTAGCTAAGAGATATACACCCAAGAACTGAAAGGATAGAACTTCATGCACCATGGAGGTATTGACATGCACAAGTGCATGGTGAATACAAATAAATATTTATGACGCTAGAGTTTGCCCGTGGAAATTTAAAAAGGCCTTGTGTCACCTAAGGCAGCCTTTTGGGGGGTTAAGGCTATGAAGAAGGGAAGGATGAAAGAGTGGAAGTGAAAATGTAATAAGAGCTAAATAAACATCAGGCGACAACCAATGTTGCCTATTATATTTTGTTGATTTTATAAACAAATCAATAAAGCATTGTATTACAAAATAAATTATTGCTCTTGTAGCACATCATAAGGACATGTGTATATGGAGAAAGAAGGATATTGGTAAATTCAACAGATTGGACCATTTGAAATATTCTATGAAGGGTTAAAGTTGATGATTTTTACTAAAAGATAGATGGATTTTATGTCTTTGATAAAGTGATAATTTCACATCTAGTTCATTGTCTTCTGGTGGCACTAGAGAAGAAGATACGGGCTACCTCAAAGAAAGCTGTGCTCTTGATGATGTCCCTGAACCAAGACGTCTGGCAAGGCATAAATGAGAAGGCAGGGAAGTGTAACCTCCTGTTCATCAACTACAGAACCCATTTACATGTCATAGAGCAATACAATGTGTTTCAAAAGGACAGGAGTTGAATCCCACCTGAAAAATCAGGAAGGCCGCACAGGCTTTGGGCTGGTAACTGATATTTGTGTTTGTAGGTACATAGGGGCTCATTACGATGGCGGGTGGACTTGGTCCATCCACCACCGTAGCGGTGATTGGGTCTGACCGCCATGCGTGCGGCGGTCCCGCATATACAATTATGATGGGACTGCCACCGCTGCGGTCGGATTCCGCACCTTTAACATTGTGGGGGTGGCAGCTGATAGCAGCACCGCCACGTTATTAAAAAGAGCATGTTGTGCATTTCACTGCACTACGTGGCAGGCACTACACTGTACCTGCCACTTGGTGCAATGAAATGTAAGGGGGTACCATGGGTACCCCCAGTGCACCCATACCTCCCCCAACACAAGGGGGCCCGCAATGGGCCCCTGAAGACATTCTCCGCCAGCCTTTAAATGGCGGTTCAATATCCACAGAAAGGTTGGCTTCAGCTGGCAATCGTCATGATTGCTACCGTCAGAAAAGCAGGGGACGGACTTTAACTATAATGTTGCGGGGGTAAATCTCGTGACGATGGCGGAACGCTCGCCACTAATGAGCCCCATATTTAGGAAGACTCATTAAAGAAGCCTGTCTTCCTCAATGGTTTTGATGGCTACATGTCAAAAGGATGGGTAATTGCTTCCTATGAAATATGAAATAGACAGCTTGGAGGCACCTTTGAAAGATTTTCTGTATTTCCTATGTTGAAGGTCTTCTTTATCATGACCTCCAAATGGTCACCGAATAACATCCATTTAAAAAATGACTTCTGAAAGATAATATGCTTTTGAACCATCAAACAGTATTACAACCCAAGGTCTCTCCTTGC
This sequence comes from Triturus cristatus, assembly GCF_964204655.1. Lineage (NCBI taxonomy): Eukaryota > Metazoa > Chordata > Amphibia > Caudata > Salamandridae > Triturus > Triturus cristatus. The sequence goes on along the minus strand of NC_140592.1, from coordinate 500,837,466 downwards.
CATCATAGAAGCACTAGAAGCTACAGCCACTGCTTTCTGGCCATCACAAAAAACATACTGGTCAACTGGAATTCCATCAAGTTAATGATCTCATAGCAGTTGAGCTGGAGTGTTGTAAAGAATGGATCTATATCTTTCCCCAAGGACTATGCCATAGGTAGAAAAGGTACATTCCCCTATTGTAAGATTTGAGACACATCTATCTTTTTATCTGTGGGATTAGAGTAGCATCTTTGGTTAAGTTGAGACATTACCTAAACAGCTATAGACAGCTTCAAATCTACCATAATGCATTATGGAAACTCAATCTCTGTACTAGGGGTGCTCGAAATTCTTGTAATTTGCTTCTGTAAAATTGCATGAAATTTCTGAAAATGTATGCCAAGTATGCATGATTACGCAAGATGCAGAACTGGTATTTAGCACATTATTTTAGCAGGAAATATGTCCTTGTGTCAATTTAAAGAAGCAAGGATACATTTGAAGCTAAAAAATATGGTCTAAAAACCACAAGTGCTACAAACAGCTGTCACTCGCATTCTGGTCATTCACATGGTTCCCTTGCGCTCGTGCTAATTTGTCCCCATGAACAGAGTATAATTACACAATTACGCAACATGGCGCAAACATAAATTCGGGAATTTCCCATAATAAGTGCAATGTGAAAGTACCAAAACTACGCAATATTACACCAGCATACCAGATACTTTGCCCAGGCCTACTCCATACTTTCCAGGAAGTAAAACCTGATCTTGAAATTGGAAACTAAATGTATGCCTTGATCCCTGGATACATGTAGACTAGTGTCCTTGATGGACCCATGCACTGGAAGTCTAGGTCACAAGAGCAATGGACACTGATAAGACCATGTGCTATGCTGTTGATCCTCTTCTTTAAATTCCAAATTCTCCCAGAGAAATCCACGAGCAGCAGAGTAAAATTACTAAGCCATGTATTATTAGGGTTCAGGTCCCTTCCTCTTGTTTGAGAAGAGGGGGAAGAGCAAAGGAGGATATCTAGGAGTCATGAGTAGTGGTTGCAAGGTCCCTTCTGTGGTCGTGCTTGAATGTACCCTTGAGTCATTGCAGGCACTGCAGTATTCTTTAATGCTTTCAATTGAGCCTGGGAAAAAGGTGACATTTCCCTGGGAGTATAATTTGATGAGGAAGGGATTTCTTCAGCCATTGTTCCTGCAACTGGATTGTGAAAAAGAATCATAGCTGCAAGAATGCCTGCACTTGTTTTCTGGCACTGACTGCCTTCATAATTGCAGTTCTAAGTTACACCAAACAAACCCACTAGGGATATCGAAAGTACCATAAGTACTCATTTTAACAACCCATGTAGTAGGCGGCAACCAATGGGGAGCACTCCCTATGTTTCCATGCAATGCAATGATCATCAAGGTTTCCATCCCACTGCAGAGAGACCACCTACACAGTGATGGCAGTAGTGAGCCATGAAAAAAGAATCCTGTATGTGCTAGTAAGGTCTTTCTTTCAGTGCAACATTGACTAAACCTGTGAGAGCCCCTGCTCCTCAATATCTACTTCCTTTCATCTGGAAAAAGAGCTCACACTGCCTTTTCAACAGGAGATGTCCATCATTGGCCAAGCACCAATGGGACTTTACTGCCCCCACCACTAGGCTACACTAAAGCATTAGAACAGCAAGGATGAAGAACAACCTTCTCACCTTCCTGGAAAGTTAACACCTCCGTCAAATTAAACCTGGTTAACAAAATTGCAGGAGCTGATAATACTGGACTTCAGTGTCCACCTTCATGTGGTAATTTAGTATGGTGTAGTGCATTATCCCATAACTAGTATTTTTTGTTCCAAATATTCCTTGTTTTGGTTGGAAGATTACTACTGCTTATGTTCACCATGATATGCCTGAGACAAACCTACCTGCAGGATAGCCACCTCGTTCCGCAGTTGGCTTTCTTGACGTGTTGGGAATCGCAATTTGTCAATTACTTTAATAGCCACGTTCCTCCCAGACTTCCTGTGTTTTCCTGCAGCAGATCATAAGCGTTGGTTAGTCAGTGTTTTCGGTGACCTCAGTCATGTTTTGAACGGCTCCCCATGATTTTACTGGTGGTCAATTTACGAGATAGGAAAGCCCGCATCCTCTCCATATGTCATTCCCCCTTCCCTTCTAACAGATGAATGACTGAGAGTCTAATGTCTTAGTCTAAAGAACAATCGTTTATTCTTCTGCTGCCTTACCTTTCTAATACATAGGCTCTCCCTTGAAAATGGAGTGTCTTGGAATCCTTGCTTCCCCTGCTTTTCACACCCTGCACATGCCCAATTTATGAAGTCATTAAGAGAGATGGCTATGGTGAGTTCCATAAGCGTGCGGAAGGCACTTAGCTAGTGGAGTTGTCTGGGCAAATAGAGAGCAGGGGAATCTACCAGTCAGTGACACTCCCAGATGCAATTCGAATGAAACACATCAAACTAGCCCGTAACCCAATGCGTTCCGTTTCATTCTTCATCATATGGCCTTGGCCTTATCAATAGAGCCATCTACATCAAGGCCACATCCACATTTATTCCCACTTTAAGAAACCACCAACCCATCCAAAACATTAGATCTACATGAATCTTGAATTCCAAAGGTTTCTCATGCAATCCCAGAAGAATGGTAATGTAAGCTCTAGTTTTTTGGGACGAAACATTATGACAAAACATCTGTCTACACTCGTACTTCCTCACCTTTTGAACTACTGTAATCTGTCCACTTCATTCTACACACATTGGAACCTATTCACAAAAGTACATTTCGTTGTTGACACAGCTTAGGGGCCCCTCAGCAAAAGTGGTAGGTGGTGGTGGGCCAGGGAGTGGGGGCTCCATGTACTTTGCAGGGGGCCCCCCTCAAGTTTCGTTACACCACTGGTTTGCCTTAGAATTTTATTAACGCCTACAGACATGGCTGTTTGTAGTCATTCACAGTCTCCTCTCCTTTCCCTTTTCACTTTCTCCTCTCCTTTCCCTTTTCACTTTTGAAAGGATTGGAGATTTACTTTAGCTAATGGCTGACGTTACAACCCTTCTAGAGTGGGAAGGCGTCTTACCTCCACCAGACTTGCTGGGTGTGTAGTTAAGCAGTTTTTTCTATTGGGAAAATAATGGGGAGAAAGTGTGCCTTTGCACAGGGAACTACATTCCCGCTCTGTCGAGTTCTCCACTATGGGCATGCATGGCAACAAAGAGGGAAAAGGATCCCGCTGGGAATGTCATGGGAATACATTTGAAAACCTCTGCCGAGTGCAGCTTTCCTAGCATATTCCTGGGAATGTTTGCGAATTCCAAGAAGTCATGAATCTACACTCACACATACGTGCAGATCTGTCAGAGTAGATTTACGACTTTATTGTGATCTCGGCTCAATGTTTTAAACTAGGAAGTTGGGCAATAAAGAAAATGATGGAAAACAGATGCTGGAGCAGGTAGACACAATGATTATGGGGCACCAGAATGAGAGAGAGTCAAACTTCAAAAGTTACGGGCTGGGCAAGATGGAATAAAACAGATAGACAATAAGGAAGAAAGGTTTAACAAATTATTTGGAAAGAGTGATGTTCCACAGAGAGATGCCAAAATAGTGAAGATGAAAAGACAAAAAAAGAGAAGAGATTTGAGAATTACTCATGACAGGGAGAAGAGTAAAAAGATGGAAGGCAGGATACTTACATTAGTGAGAGAAGGACTGAGGATCTGAGTGAAAGATAATTGGAAAGTGGGAGAGACTGAAAGAATGAAAAAAGTCAAAACAGAGGGATGAAGAAATAAGAAAGAGCAGGAAGAGAGGAAACCTGAAGAAGGAGGAAGAGACTGCAATAATACAGAAAGAAGGATGAATATAAAAGGAAGTCAAGGCGAAGGAGGGTAGATTGTTAAAGAAGTAAATAAAAAAGGAGAGCAATCGAACAAAGTCAACAAAACTTGAAAAATTAAATGGAATGACTGTCAAACAGAAAGAGGAACAAAGCCCGAAACAGATTGTTAGAGAGGTTTACAAGTAACGTACCTCCATACACAGTTCCGAACTGTCCAGAACCAAGGACATCATCTGGGAAGATCTGATACAGATTACTGATATCCTGATTAATAAGGTAAAATAATATCAGTTAATGATTGAGAGCCAAGACTTGCCTGCCACACACCTGCATATTTGCATAGACGCTCTCTTCATTGAAAAAAATAAATGTTGGCGGCTTAGCAAATAATAATACATAAATTACATTTGAGTGAAAATATTTTCGGAGAATACAATCTCTAATTCTATTCTCAGTATCTCCCCAAACATGGATTTAAAAAACACCAAATTACAGCTGGTGTGCCTTACCCACAGAAAAGGGAACTGTTGCAATGCATGGCAACCCAAAGTAAAACTAAACCCTAACTTCTTGTAGCCGAAAATCACAATTTATAGATACTTTTGTGCAATATCCTATTATTTTTAAAAGAATGATCTTCCACCTTCACGTCAACGTATACATAAATTGGAAGATCAAGAGGGAAGATTTACTAACATTTTGCTCTGGGTTTGCAACGCCATTATGGAAGTGGCATTCACTTAGAGAAATACCTTTAGTATTCAAAACATTTCTGACTTTGTATTATGCTGAACTGTTAAGAACGAATCCAACGGGGAAACAGTTTTAAAGTGTGTCTAGTCATAGTATTTTGTAATGGATGGGATATCTTTTCAGTACTAAACCTATGCTAGACATCACACAGACACCACTGTACTATGATGCAAAGGCCTATGCATGGCGCAAGGCAGCCTAACTGTGCTTCAGTGCAAGGAAGAGAGCAACAAAGTGCTATTTCTTTAAATATATGGCACTTTCTTCTTCTCTCCCTCTTACACAACCCAGAGCAGCAACTTTCGCAGTTTATTATTGCGTATCTGTCAATACAGAGGGTTTGTAATGCTGAAAGAACCATGAAATACTGGTGTCCTGAAGCTTACGAGTAAGCACATCTTGCTTGAGTTTGTAAGTACCCGTACAAGCAAGCTGTCTCACAATACCAGGGCCGGAGGTTTCCTATCGGTCATATTGGCGGTGCGTCCATTGGGGGCGTTGGGGCGTTGCCCCACCAAACAGTCACACAATAATAAATTATAATTCCCCAATAAATTGCATGCAAACAAATTGCAATAAATGGCAGCGCAGCGCACTGGTAGTGAGTGACTGAAGTGACAAGCGAGCGCGCGCCGTGCACTCACTCGCAGTCTGTGGGTGGGTGTGTGTGGGGGCGGGGCTGCCGCTGAGGTGGGAATAGCGCAGCAGACATTGATTCAACACTGCGCATGTCACGTTTTGGGCTTTATTCTTGAATCCTGGCCCGAACATGCGCACACGGTGTGTGTGCTGTATCTATTAGCACCCATCGACTTCAGCGGCGACTGGGACCCGAGGGTGCGTCTCATGACGCAGCCCCCCGGGTCTCATTATGGGCAGGGAGTAACCCTGCTCTTAAGCCAATCCTGGCCCTGCTGGCGCAGTGGCACTGGTAATGCAGCGCCAGGATTGACTGAGTCTTTCACCGCGCGCGCAGTGCAGCAGCAGCATGGTCATCATGATGACTCATGGTGCCGCGTATGGCCAATCCCACTGCGGCAATGTGAAGCCCTGCAGTAGTGATTGGCCATTCCTACGCTGTCGGCGCACCACGTCACCGCGCCAGTGCGCCTGCTGCTGCCACGACACGAGTCGACACTCGACAGACACGAGACGACACGCGACACGACACGAGGAGTCAGAGATCATCATCAGTCAGGCAGTCACCGAGTCACGAGCACGAGTCGTCGAGACTCTTTAATTATTCTTTCCATATAAAAATTTAAGTTTTCCTTTCACCCTGCAGAACATAACCGAGACCAGCTTCCTTATTCCCTCCCCTCCTTTCACCGTGCAGAATGTAACCCGTCCACAACATGTCCCTCTCTCTCCCCGTCTCACCTTTCACCCTCTCCTGATCACCTCGAGCGGACGGCCTTTGTGGACTTAGTGGAGAAAGAGAAAGTAAGTGGCGGCCCGCGCCCACATTTCACAATCACTTCTGATTAAAGTGATGAAGGATGGCCGCTCTGAGCCCTAACGGGACTCCAGAGGCGTGCCACTGCCACGTGCAGCTCACGCACGCTCATTTGGCTTAAGGTTCGCGAGCGGGGCTTTTACCAAATTACCCTCAAAATATTGGCAGCTGTCGCCAGATTGAATTAAACCATGCATTTCCGGCCATGCCAAAAGTTGGTACCCGTTAGCTAAACCTGGAAGCACTTTCCAGCTCGAGAGGCGGGATCGGGGGCAGCGTGGGAGGGGTGTGACGAGTGTGTTAACCGGTGCCCTTCTTTTCACTTGTTTCCAAGAGCCAAACAGTGAGAAAACCAACAATGGGGTTCACTGAACTGCAGCTCCTGTACAGTAATGGTAAGTTGTTGGCACGGGGTGCAGGGCAGCCCCTGCTTCTCGCTGCCGGGGGCACGGAGCTGCGCACTAGGCACACACTGCCTGTAAACGTAAATCTTCTCATGGCACGGAACAAAAACAAAGCATAAGCGATCGATAAGGGCCCTGTTGTCGGTGGTGCCCAGGGCCGCTCTGTGAACGAGTAGGGACTATTCATTTCTGAATGACAAGTACATAACTGCCATCACCTATTTAGATGGGTTACTCGATATTTTAATGCCAAAATGCTTCTGTTTTAACCGTCCAGGCTTAAACAATTAATTGTCCCAATTTCTTCCAGCTTAAAGCCTGGAAGGAGTTCAAGTGCCTTTCAAAAGGCAGTCCGGAAATATGACATAAATATGGCTCACCTTGACAAGCCCCTCTTGTGTAAGTGTCAAAAGAGTTCTGCTTTGCTTCCATTGGCCGCTTGATTTACCGCTGTATGGGCAGCGTATGTTTAATATGGTCTTAATTAGGTGGTACAGTAATAGGTTAATAATGGAACATGTGTGACAAGCATCAGGTTCAGCCGCGTGCAGTGAAGGGGCAGACTCATAGACAGGCTTTCGGCAGGATCTGTCTCAGTTAATTTGGGGTGAACAAGGAAGACTGAAAGACATCGTGGGGGTGATGGACTAATAACAGCGACCACAGACCGAAGGGGGAGGGAGGTGTCGTTAAGGCGTCCACATACCCACTACCAACATTTAACAGTGGAGCGACGATATAAACCAGTTGTTGCATCTCTTGGCAACTTAACACCTTTGGCCGTACCCCTGAAATTAACAAGCATTTGCCCTGCAATAGGTCAAGCATTTATACAAGTTTAAACTATTGGCATTTTAAATGACAATGCATTTTATTTATGTTTCAATAACAAAAAATAAATAAAAGGCATTGTCATTTACAATGTCAATAGCTCAAACTCACGTAAATGCGAGACCTGTTGCATTGCAAGTGCTTGTCCTAATCTGCAATGTATTTTTGACTTGCACCAGGGGGTTTACAAGTCATTCCGGAGCGCAGGGAGGAAAGGCCTGAAAGGGGCATCCTGTTGACCTCGGAGACATCAAAAATTTTGATGTCTCCGAGGTTAACAGGTCACGGGTCTCTTTGTATTAAGAATTCTTTGTTAAGATTTTAGGTAAACAGTAAATCCAACTGTGGGACTTTTCAGTGTATTCAGGTTAACAGCTATTCCTACTGGATTAATGGATGAGCCGCTTATGTGCCGTTTCTGAGTCTAAATTTGCACAGAGTCGCTTTGATGTGAGTTTTGTATCTGAATGAGTGAGAGAATGAACTGTGCCATTTCTCTTGTTTAGAAGCATTATTACTCAGTAGTTTGTATTGAGTTGTCGTTTTAGAGGGCATCCTGCTGCCCACTACATGGCACTGGTGATCTATTGTGTGTGAGGGTGAAATGGACTATCTAATAATGTGTGTAGTATCTTTGGGTGTTGGTGTGCATGAGGAGCATATTGTGAGGATATTGTTCATGTTTTTCCTAGAGAGAGATCAGAGTTTTGTGTAATGGAAGTTTTGACTCATGGAAAGGTAGCGCAGAACTTCAGAAGGTTAATGTGCCTGCTGCAAAGAACATGTACCTGATGCAGATCACAAAATGCACATGATGTAAATAGGTCAGTGAGTCACTGCATTTGTCAGAGAGATCATTTTGTTACTTGCAGTTTGTAAGTTGTAATCCTAACATACAACAGTAAGCTATTATTAACTGTCATGTAAGAGCTACATGCAAACTGCAAGCAGGTAAAAATTGTAGCGTTATGTTTCCCCCCCCCCCCCCCCCAGTCTTTGTTTGATTACCCTAATGTTTCAAAAATAAATTGTTATATTTTTATTTTCAGCACCTGGAAAAGCCTGAAACATTAACTGAACCACTACCTAATTTTTGGGCAATTTTTGGACAGAGAACAGGAGGACCCAACCTCCTTTGCTGCTCTTTCATCCCGTCTACGACCCAGCAAACAACAGTGTTAAAGGTAAGGAAACTGATGATATCCTTTTTTATATTGGAATTAGGGCTATGTTTGTGGTCACTGGTCACTCTAGATGGTGGTTGGGGTGGGTGCACATTCTGAAGATTGTTCTCTCAGTGGATAGCATTTACTAATACTGAGCCTTAGCCCTGTGCTTTGGGCACTAACGGTTGTTAAAGGCACTATCTATCCCTTGCCTTGTTCAAGGCCCTCAAACAGTCTCTTTTGCAGTGTCTTCAGCAACCACTATGGCACACAGAGGCAGCAGGCAGTAAGGCTGTATTTTTAGCAGTCCTGTTGTCCAAAGGGGAGCTTTGGAGATATATTGCGATAATGCACATGATAGATGTACTTATACTGAAATTTGATATTATTGCACCATATCTTATACGTTGTACTTTGACTATTGACAGGCTTCTTTCATATTGGTAAGGACAGCATCGACATCCATGATGAATACGGTAGAACAATTAATTACACGGTCATTCCATGCACGGCCACTACAAGATAAACTACATATAAAGAGATTAGGACCTGATCGGCCAGACCTACAACTACAACAAGTTACCCAGGACAGAGGAAAATTGTACACACGTACATTCTCAAACACCTGGTACACAAAAGCTGAATGGCTTACAGGGTGTCTGTCAAGAAACAAACTGTTCTGCTTCCCCTGCTTGCTGTTTAATGGTGATTTTCCTTGGACAAGAGAAGGAGTGATAGACTTGAAGCATCTGTCTGAAAAAATCAAAAAGCATGCACACACAAGAAAGCATATGGAAAACGTAACAAGACTGGGAATGTTGGGAGACATCAACCCACAAAGTAGAAGAGACGAGGGACAACACTGTCTCTGACTCCCTCAAACAGACTTAATCACACTAAACAGAGACAAAGGATAACAGAAAAGAGCAAATCTTGCAGTCAAGGATGCTAGAAAGTGGGAAAATCAATAGATTTTATAATACTGCCCTCACACACCCGAGAGTGTCATGCTTCATCATTGGGCCGCATCATACACCAAGGTGCAGACCAACACCTTTGGTGGAGCGCAATTTTTTAGAGTGAATGATGAAAAAATGGTGGTGAGGGTAAAGTATAAAAGACAGAATAGTTAGAATAAACGCAAATTTGTGCTATTCAAAGAGAAAGACAACAGATAGTCTCTCAAAGTCAAGGGACCAAAGGAAAGCAGAAAGAAATTTAAAACTGTCTAGGGGTTGACTCTTGTACTTTATTCATGTCAACCTCTGTCAGGGTTAAAATGAAAAGGATGGGGTCTCTAGGGCAGGTAACGACCCTATAATCCCCCTGCTAAAACCAACATGTTTCTGCCAGCTATTCGTGTGCCCAGCCGGGTCACTCTGGCATTCGTCAGGGTGTTGGTCCCTATGGTGTACCCCTTGTCGAGTACTTATTACCTTGGATGTTCGGGACAATATACCCGTCTCGCTCTTTTAGGAAATTCCAAGAGGAGGAACATATAAGGGTTTACGAAAACATTTTTAAACCCGGGGCTGCGGGGGCGGGTGCTCTTGTAGTCACACTTACTTCAAAGAGGTACCCGTTCCTTTTTCCCTCCGTCAGTAGACGGGTACCTCTTTGGAGTAAGTGTGACTACAAGAGCACCCGCCCCCGCAGCCCCGGGTTTAGAAAAATTTTCGTAAACCCTTATATGTTCCTCCTCTTGGAATTTCCTAAAAGAGCGAGACGGGTATATTGTCCCGAACATCCAAGGTAATAAGTACTCGACAAGGGGTACACCATAGGGACCAACACCCTGACGAATGCCAGAGTGACCCGGCTGGGCACACGAATAGCTGGCAGAAACATGTTGGTTTTAGCAGGGGGATTATAGGGTCGTTACCTGCCCTAGAGACCCCATCCTTTTCATTTTAACCCTGCCAGAGGTTGACATGAATAAAGTACAAGAGTCAACCCCTAGACAGTTTTAAATTTCTTTCTGCTTTCCTTTGGTCCCTTGACTTTGAGAGACTATCTGTTGTCTTTCTCTTTGAATAGCACAAATTTGCGTTCATTCTAACTATTCTGTCTTTTATACTTTACCCTCACCACCATTTTTTCATCATTCACTCTAAAAAATTGCGCTCCACCAAAGGTGTTGGTCTGCACCTTGGTGTATGATGCGGCCCAATGATGAAGCATGACACTCTCGGGTGTGTGAGGGCAGTATTATAAAATCTATTGATTTTCCCACTTTCTAGCATCCCTGACTGCAAGATTTGCTCTTTTCTGTTATCCTTTGTCTCTGTTTAGTGTGATTAATGTTGGGAGACACACCGATTGAGCAGCACATAAACAGTGCATACCGCCAAACAATACAGAAACACAATGAAGCAGTTGATCGGAATAGGCACATACTATCAAAAATAATTGATTGCATTCGTTTCTGTGGTGCTTTCGACCTGGCATTGCGAGGCCATGATGAATCTGAAGATTCCACAAATCCAGGAATATTCAAAGGCCTTGTGGATTTAATAGCAAGCATAGACAAGGAAATGGAAGCACATTTAGCAACTGCTACAGTCTTTAAGGGCACCTCTAAAACTATACAAAATGAACTCCTTGAGTGTATGCTAGAAATTATGAGAAGCCATATTGTCCAAGAGTTGCAAAACACAGACTTTGTGGCTATTCAGGCTGATGACACCACTGATGTGGCCACACAAACACAGTTCGTATTAGTCTTTCGGTACCTGGACACTGACAATAATGTTGTGGAGAGGTTCTATGGTTTCACTCATTTAAGAGACTCTACAACAGAAACCATTACTGCAGATATACTGCGTCAACTGAACTTCATTTTTCCAGAGGTGCACCAAAAAAAAAACCTATTGCACAAAGCTATGATGGTGCGTCCATAATGAGTGGAAGCCTTGGTGGAGTACAGAAAAGAATTAGAGATGTGTACCCTTATGCTCATTACGTGCACTGTTACGCCCACCAACTTAATCTTATTATGCAGCAGGCAGTATCAAAGCTCTCTGAGACACGAATTTTCTTTCAGGATGTAGGAGGCATGGCAGCATTCTTTTCACGTTCCCCAAAAAGAACGGAAGCACTTCAGGAGATTGTGGACAAAAGGGTTCCAAGGGGATCCTCAACTCGTTGGAACTTTAACATACGTACAGTCCAACTAATATATCAATATAGGGAGGACCTTGTGAAATGTTTTCATAATATAGAAGTCAATAAAACCTTTGATTTCAAAACTCAAAGTGAAGCCCGTGGCTTTGCTAGAACACTAGAAGATAGAGAGTTTCAGTTCTTTCTGTTTTTATTTCAAGACATAATGTCAGCTGTCGAAAATTTATACAATCAGTTACAAGCACGAGAGATCGATACTGTCTCTGTGAAAAGAAATACCGCTATGTTTGTCGAGCGCATAAGCATAGTGAGAAATGAGGTTGACAATTTAGACAGCAAACTGCCAGAGGCTTCAATTTTTGCAAACCACAGGAAAAACATCACCACTCTGGTCCGAAATGCAAAGGAGATATGTGACATTGTAATTGTGCATGCACAAGAACGTTTTGCTGTCACAAAACATTTGGTGAGTGCCGCATTATTGGAAAGTCAAAACTTTGCAAAATATGGTGAATCCTTCCCTGAGCATGCTCTGCATGAGGCTGTGGAAGCTTATCCTATGCTCAACCAAGAGGACCTCAAAAGTGAGCTGACTGTACTGTACTCAATGCCTGTGTACCGAAATGCCAGAGATGCCAGGGCTTTGCTGACTTTAATTCATAAACTTAATATGGAAAAGACATTTACAGAGACAGTGACTTTACTTAAAATTGTCATAACCACTCCTATGACAACAGCAGAGGCAGAACGATCTTTTTCCGCCTTAAAGAGGATTAAGACATTCCTAAGAAACACCATGCTTCAGGAAAGATTGATTGCTTTGGCAATGCTCTCTATAGAGAGCAAGTTAGTTCAAAATATCTCTGATTTTAACGTTCAAGTAATTGAATAGTTTGCTGCTCTTAAAGACAGACGTGCTGATTTTAGATACAAAAAGTAAACATATGTATGTTCAATGCTGCTAGTTTCCGACCACCTGTTTAGTTGTTTGTTTAATAAAAAACACCTGTGAGGTACTCAGAAATGCATTATATCTCAAAGTCTGTTATGAAGCTCTGTGGTTATACTGAATAAGCAGCTACCTATGTTATATGACATGATCTCTTTATTACTGTAATAACTGCACTTTCTTCATTGCTTTATTAACCTTTCTGCTTTCTCAAATTTGCTTGAAAATTCACAATTTTTCCACTCTTTTTTCAAAATTTTCTCGGGGGGAGAACCCCCTCGAACCCCCCTTAGGTTGTTCGGGCTCGCTCGCTACGCTCGCTCGCTATGCTGAAGTATGCCAAACATTTTAGGCCTCACCACTTTCAAATGTCACCGTCCGCCACTGTTTTTTACCTCTTTCTTTTTTTATTTTTTAGCTAGGGTTAGAATATGTTAGATATGTTAAGAGCAATCTGTTTAGTTTGACCATGAGGGCGGAACACTAAAGCTTATTTATGAGTTAGGATTAAACTTCCATTTGCGTCCAAATGTTAGTTTCAACAGGAAAGATGTACATTATGCGGAATATGGTGTGATAAATAATGATCATGAATCTCACACCTTGATAAGGCATGCTATGCCTCATTTCTGAGTGCAAACCTCAGGATAGGAGGTACTTAACTCATCCAGTAATACCTCCGTGGAATCAGTATTTCATGGTACAATTGCACAGGTTCCAGGTAATAGCAATATCTAAGACTTTGCGTTGCATATGAGCTTTGATTCTGTAATGCGTTGGCCCCACTGTGTTAGAGCAAAGTGCCGCCATTTGTGGGGTAGTGCGGCTGGTAGAGGCAGTGGCGTAGCGTGGGCTGCCAGCGCCCAGGGCAAGACAAGTATCCTTCCACTTTTCTTATAAAAGTTTGTGCCCTTATTAAAATGTTGCACCCCTAAACATACCCGCTACGAATTTTGCACCCGGGGCAACCACCTCTGTGGCCCCACTGTACGCCACTGGGTATAGGGAGCCTTGAAGAATGTAGACAAAATATGGCCGGGTTCGGATACAAGCACACATTTGTTTTTGGCTGCTGGATGCTTTTTCAACATTTTCTTTGAGCCTGGGAGTGGTACTGTTTTGCTTTTTTGTAAACTGTTTCACTTTTTTGTAATTATAAATTAAATGAAGGCAGATCCTTCAGTATGATGGCAAAGTGGGCAAGTACATGGATGGTCAGCATTGAAAGCTCCATTGCCATGTCTGTGTCTCAGAAGCGTGATTATGATAACATTGAAAGGAGACTGCTGGATGAGCCTAGCAGCAGAAGGTGGCCTACATTTGCATGTGTGGAAACACTCACGAAACTATCAAGACAGCATCTTTAGGCACTTCTAAATGTAGCTATAGCCTTTGAATAGAAGATGGATGAAGGTTATATCTACATGTCACCATCGCGTGCACATGTGTTGATGAGGTGGCTATTACATTTGTGATAGTCTGACATTTAGAGATGGCTTAGAATTGTCAAGCGTGGAGAAAATTGCCTTTTTAGGTCTCGCCTTGCTATCGCGTAAGCGATCGCAAAGCGAGACTATTGTAAAGAGGCATTTCAAAGTGCTCCCAAAAGCTGATTGCATGGCTAGCACGCGCACAATCACGCGCATCGTGCCGCCATGCACTCGGCTTTTGGGAGCACTTCAAAGGGTCTGCTCCCCCGCCTGGAATGCGCTCCCCCGCCCCCGCCAAGCGCGCGCGCCACGCACCGCCGGGCTTGTCTTGTTCTTTTTCTCTTCGCCATGCAAGATTTTTTTCAGTGTCATTTATTTATTGGTCCTGCTCTATAGGCTGACTTTGTTTTTTTTAAACTGGCTTGCTCTGTTGTCCTGCTACGGTTATATATTTTTTTAATAAGATGTTAGCTGTCACTGTGTATAGACTACCTGCACTAACAGCAAAGCAGCGACATTGTAAGCTGGTGTTACGCATCTGACCACACCGAGCAAAACAACTGCACGGTCCCCATTTTGTAGATCAAGCGGATGGAGATTGTTTTCATTTTTCTTTTTACACCTCCCACCTCATCTTTTAGTGCTCTTTGGAGCCTGCTAAACAGAAGATCAATCCGGCCGGAGCCAAGCCCCGCCTGCCTCGCCTCTCCCACTTTCAGAGACAGCAGCGCTGGGGCTTTGGTGCGTGTGCGCTCGTGTGTTACTTCAGAGAAAAACTGAAGTGGCCGCCATATGCTTAGGATTTTTTAAACATTTCCCTCAAGTTCTTAACTGTAGGGAGTCTGGACATACACCTCAATGGGAAGTTCTCATTTGCTAAACAAGGGGTTGCCTCCTCTAGGTAAAACATTTTGCACTGTTCTATTTTATCCCGATTTCTTGCTTTCATGGGCGGCAGCGTTGATATCTGTGTATACATAAAGGCTTGTTCTGCTCCCCTCCCATCCCCCTCCCTTGGCCGCCTGCTTGCTTTGTGTGTGCTCTCTTGTTGGCTCCTAGTATGTCTCTCCCTGTCTCTTTCTCCATTTTTTCTCCCGTCCTGGCTCTGTCTTTCTTAGTCTCTGTCTTTCTTTTGCTTTCCCTCTTTTTATGCCTCTCTGGTCTCCCTTTCTCTCCTCGTCTTTCTCTAGCCATCTGTCATTCTGACGCTCTCGCCTTGTCTCTCCGCCTGCCTTTCTCTGCCACTTCCTGTCTGTCTTCTTTTTCCCTCTCTCTGTATCTTTGTGTATCCTTGTCTCTGACTTTCTATTTTCTCCCTATCTTTGACTTTTGTCCTGCTCTGCCTGTCTCTCATTATCTCTCTCTCTGTCCTTATCTGGAATTCCTAATTTCTGTCTCTGATTTTCTTTCTTTCTACATCTCCCTCTCCCTCCCCCTCCTGTTTATTTCTCTCTCTTCCAGGCACCGAGCTATGGGTGTTCTTAATGTCCTGGACAAACTACAAATGTTTGGTGCTAAGTGTTATTTTTGTGGTGCACGTATAATGAACAAGCATTTGCAATGCAATAGGTCTCGCATTTGCGAGAGTTGGAGCTATCAGCATTGTAAATGACAATGCCTTTTATTAATTTGTTTTGAAAACCTGCAAGTGGTGCATAAACACGCACTTTGTACCTATAATTCTTAATTACGAGAAGCAAGGCTGTCAGTAAAAGAGACTGCCAGCTTTGCTTCTCATAAGCAAGGACTGTAAGTACAAAGTGCTTGTTTACGCACAGATTGCAGGTTTTCAAACGCATAAATAAAAGGCATCGTCATTTACAATGCCAATAGCTCAAACTCTCGCAAATGCGAGACCTATTGCATTGCAAATGCTTGTTTGGCTTTTGTGAGCGTTTCAAGCGGGTTGGCCTGATGAAGGAACAATCTAGCTACCATCCTGATTTTCTTTTTACCAGATTTGTTCAGCAATATTTTCTTTACAGGCTGTGCTTCTGAAATAAAAATATATTTTCAATACATTTCTTATTCAGTAAAAGCTAGCACCGTATGTTATACCTTAAGTAAGACATGCTTTGTAATTTACTTTATTGTAGTTTTTTTAGGTCTAGCCTGACCCAACACTTGCGCTGGTCTGGCAGAGACCTTATGTAAGGAGAGCTTCAAAAAATGCTACCGCTGGCTACAGCATGCAGTGCATGTGCGCGGGCGCGCGCTTGCACTGCAGGCTGTGGCTGGCGGTAGGTCGAGCCTGACCCAGCACTTGCGCTGGTCTGGCAGAGACCTTATGTAAGGAGAGCTTCAAAAAATGCTACCGCCGGCTACAGCATGCAGTGCCTGTGCGCGGGCGCGCTTGCACTGCAGGCTGTGGCCGGCGGTAGCATTTTTCCCCCCAGCTTTTTTCTTTGTAAAGAAATAGATGCTTGTTTCTTTACTTTTGCTATAATCGGGCACCAGCGCTTTACTTTTAATGTTAAAAATAAAGCGCCGGTGCCGCGATTATAGCAAAAGTAAAGAAATAGATGCTTGTTTCTATTTCTTTACCTTTTGTATTATCGCGGCACCGGCGCTTTACTTTTGATGTTAAAAATAAAGCGCCGGTGCCGCGATTATAGCAAAAGTAAAGAAATAGAAACAAGCATCTATTTCTTTACAAAGAACAAGCATTGGCATAGCCAATAGGTCTCGCTTTTGGGACCTTATAAGTATTTATTTATGCAGCACAATTTCTTTGGTGCAACAACAACTGTTGCATGGCTAAACACTTACAAGGTCCCAAAGGCGAGACCTATTGGCTATGCCAATGCTTGTTAATATCTTTTTATTGGCAATCTTGAAACAGATACAATGTTCAATAGACCTTGAATCATAATCATATACCGAAATATTGCACAGTATACACTAGCGTGTGCGATTTGCTAGGATTTTACATTAATATAGTCTTCTAAGGTAACTGCCCAGCCATTTCCCTTAAATCAACTTCCCAAACTATCCAAACCCCATCCCAGTCTGTTCCTTCTAATTGTAAGTGGCAGAGTGGGCAGTCCCTGTGGTAAATATGCAGTCACCGACTTTTCCGGCGCATCAAACAGTCGTGTTCGACTCTTCTAAGCTACTCTGTCTAGAAATCTAGCTATCAGTATACTTGGTTCAGTCTGTTACGAATAATGTGAGAAACCAGCGACAAAGTGTGACTGTAGTGAGACACTCAAGGGAGACGCGTATCCTCTTTAAAAGTGTGAGAAACTTTCTCGGCCAAAGAATTGCAATCTTGGGCAATGGGGTGTTTACGTAAGCTTGCGCTCTTTGCCTTATGTAGGTGGACACTTTCAGATGTCAATCAGGGGGTGGTCGCCTCGCCCTAGGACTATATTGAAAACATGGATAAGAATCAGCTATTTTGACAATTCAATGACATCTATACAACTTTCGGACATGGATGGCCAATTTCATCAGTATAGGGCAGCTAGAAACCCATCTAACACATAAATGATAGAACGGCATAAGTGTGTACATTTGCCAGTGTTATCAATATTGAACAAAATATAAACTTGCATTACTAACACAGAGAACCATTGCAAGGCATAGTCAAGATCAGCCATTTCCTATTAAGGGAAAGGTGGGTCGCTGACATACATAAGAACTTACAGGTCAAGAATGATATAGGCTTGGCTATTCTACATAGAAAGGGTCTCATAATGCAAGCAGTAAATATATTCAATATAATTATAACCATAGGACATACCTGACACTTGAGGTGCAAAATAAGATGTTTGGATAAATACATGTGGCTGAGACGTAAACTAATGACTACAGATGTCCTACATATAATGTGGATGTGCAAGAGATTTTGGAATTACTTGGGGAAATTACTAACAAACTCACAATCTAATGTATTAAGTGGGATCGCACCATGCCAAAATATACCTCTTGGGGTTCATAATATCTACAAAGGGGAGAAATACATGGTGAGGTTCTCTGACAGCAGTTTTATTGGCCAAAAGGAATATAGTTATGGTGTGTAAGCCAAATTAGAGTCTTCCATTCATGGGGTAGATGTCAGATTTTAATAAGGGATGCCTAAAAGAGACACCAGCAGTGATAGGCAAGTATGGGCCCTGAAAGCACCCTACTGATGAAAGACTGTTTTGAACATTTTATGCCAACAGAGGGGTCGATAAACTTATTGGATTCTCTTAAAAAGGGAACAGAATTCTCCAAAACTGAGCTAATGCAAGGTTTAGCTATTGAGACAAACCTCCTGACAGCAATTTAAAATTGAAATATAAATCCATTCCCTTATTAGATGACTTTTGAGTGATTGGGGCATTTGGATTTGAGTGTGATGAGTAAGATTGACGCCAAACTAAAAAATAAACAAACATTTCCAGATAATTGATTCAAATATGTCAAAAGAAATGGGCAGCTTCATAAAATATATCTAAAGACCCTAAAATTACCATCAAGAGAGTAGAAATGGGGGTAATCTGGTTAATCTGACTACACATTAGGGAAGAATGCAATCATTTGAATGATGTGAGTACTTATGAAACTTTTAAGGAATACCTCTAACCCCTTTTGTACATTATTTGCCACCTGAATGGTTAAACAATAGTTTGTTGAGTAGAAAAGTACTGTCTTCGTCAAACTCGAAACCAGCCCTATGGTATTTTTCATTCTGTGGGCCCTCAGCATGAGGGAGCACTGGGGGAGGAAAAGGGGAGCAGAGGCCACAACCTGGCTTAATAAAGTGGCAACAAAGAGTGGGTTGTTCCCTAGCAAGAAAGGGCCACACCCTGAGAGTTTAATTGAAGACTCACCCCTAAGTGTGAAAATCTTCCGAGTGGAGTGCTATACAGAAGTGTAGGATGAGACAGGAGCCCTAATGACCTTGAATAATTTATAAACAGGTTGTTTTAAAGGCCGTTTTCCTTTAATTTATTTATAATGTGGGAGATGTGTGAGAGTGTGTTACCTGGCCAAAGAGGGCTTGAAAGAAATGAATTTGAATCATAAATTCAAAATTGTTTCAAACAGGGGCCCTCAAATACGTTTGGCCCAGGGCCCCAAAAATCCTTAAGATGTACCTGATCATGGGGACTGCTCAAGATAGGGACTGGGCACCACCCCAGACACATGAATCTTTGCAGGATACAGGTCTGATGGGGCAGACTGGCAAGGGCACACACTCCCAAAATCGAAGAGTATAACAGGTGGCATGTTGTTGCTGGCTGGCAAGTGGAAGAGAAGTCAGAGAGGGAAAGTGGAACCCCCTGACTCAAGAAGTACGATGAATAAAGATGAAGTTTCTAAGAGGACTGGCTGCAGAGAAAGCGATTGGGACACTGAGCCAGACTGCTGCGGTGCTGGTTACAGTTATTCATATACATGCAATAGGCAATGTGCCAAGAACTGAGGGCAAAGACCCTATTTGCCAGTATGAAGCCATGGGACAGCGGGTTGGCAGGGGACACCTCAGAGTTTGGGTGTGAAAGAGGGTGAACTAGATCATTCAGAAGATCAATACAGAGATACAGGAGAAAGAGGTGAGCTGTCCAGTAGGACACTGAGTAGGGATCTGCCCATAGGGTGGATGATCAGGCAGCCAGAGCAATCTCCACGGCAGGGTTGAAGAATGGCTTTTGAGACTGGCGGGAAACTGGAGCATGAAAAGAGTCCTCATGTGTTGATGGGAGACCAGCACCATCTTCTTATTTATGTCACAATGTTGTTAAATACATAGCTATCAATTATCTTTAAACTGCCAAAGAAATTCCCATATGAGAGTATGGAAAATGTGACTAGGACCTTGTTACATGCAGCATAAAATACCCCTGTGGTTCACATTCCATTGACAAAATAAGCACAAAGGGTAAACAAATATAGGTAGCTTATGCCTTTCTAATGACAACTGGGTCAAGAGATTAGACTCACCTGAAAGGACTTAGTGTAGTTTGGGATCTTTTTAGTTTTTTAAAAACATAATGACATGGCACTATTCCAATGTCATACTATAATATGTAGCATGTAATATGTAGCATGTAATATGTAGCATGTAACTACAGCATGTATTTGTACTTTAATTTTCCTTTTTATTGAATAGTTTAATTTACCATTGTGTTCTGTTTTTATAGAACAGACTGTACACTTTAACAACCCTACAAGATGGTTCTGTGAATAATTTGGAGAATCTTTGAATACATAAGGAGAAAACCAAGATTCTGATTCCATCCTTTGTCTTCAGAAATCCATGACGAGTTTGTACATTTGATATTCGGGTGGAGGCCACATTAGTTCTTTGAAACTAAACACTGTGGTATACAATGCCCTAGGGGTCTGTTTATGACACCTGAAGATTTCCTTAAGATGGTATGTTTAGTAGTGTGGATATGTAACGTGTGAGTGTCAATTAGATGTAAATGCTCTTGTGTCAGACACAGTGGAGCACTTTTTTATTCTAATTTTGAGAGTTTTATACAGCGCGACCTAGACCTGAAACATCGGGTATCAGAGCGCTGTACATGAGCACTAGTTTTGTTACACAGAGACATTTTTTTAAATGTTGTTATTCACGGGAAGATTACGTGATTTGCCCAGAATCACAGAATGTTGAGCGTTGTTGCCAAGACTCGAACCCGGTTCCCCAGCTTTGACGTCCACCGCTCCAGCTGTAAGGCTACATCCTCTCCCCATCCTCTGTTGAACAGCTGTAATGCTAACTGGACAAGGCTTTGCCGTGTCCTCTCTTGAAATACTAGCTACTTCCCAGGTGCTGGTATTATTGTGTGTCTACCTTGTTACGCTGTTCCAGGCTTTGTGAGCCAAGATTAGATATGACGTTATCCTTAATATATATCTTACACAGTAATGATTTTCAATTAGTACGAATGAAATTGGAATTCAGTGGAATAGTGTATTCCTGCAAATTGAAATTAGAAGAAGAAGACTGCTTCTCCCTCAAAATTAGACATAAGTTGTTAAATAGCACAATATCTATTTATTTTACATTCTCTTGATATATTATTTTGGTTTCCCATTTATTTTTTGCTCCATTTTTTTTAAGTAAGTCTCCCTGTTCTGATAGCCCCATACTTTATAAAGCAATTTAAAGTTTTCTCGGCTTTGGAGTAAAGCTGAGGCATTGTACTGGGGAATGAGTACTCTGACAGTCCATTTATGAGTGTTGATGCCCAGACAAAACCAAAGATAGTTAGGCAGCATCGACTTGTAGCTCTTGGATCTATCTTCTAACCACAGACATCTTTTCAGGCCTCACTCCATTCTTGTTCAAAGTCAGTGAAGACTGAATGCTTCTCACCCAGGGAGATGGTTGCTGCTACAGACTGAGCCATTACAGGTCATGGCAGGCACTAAATGACTTTACCTTGGAAGAGACACATACTACAGTCCATGCTTCTGAAAGAACAAGCCAGTGAATTTGGGTAGCGGTAGGGTAGGGGCACATAAATACAATAGGTGAACCAAGCACACTGATCGCACCGGCCCACTCAACCCAAGACTTTGAGTTCACCACAGTAAGTGTGCTCAATTGTGGTGTATATGGTATATAAATAGCCTACCTGCAGAGACAGAGCATATTATATGGAATTAGGGCTAAAAAATGTATTTGTTAAATAACTTACCATGTTCGTCTGCAGCCCTAATCCGCTGCCTGTGTGATGAAAAAGAGAACAGAACTTCAAGTAAAGAAATAAGTCACAATACTGAAAACTCAAGCATTGAAGGCAATTCACTCGAATGCAAATTGTAAGCAATGCCAGGAACTCAAATGTTGATCCTTGAACTTACTTTATTGGTGTAATTTTACCATCAAATAATTTCTAAAAACCTAATATTAATCTTTACTTTGTTGGCAAGTGCATGTGTTTCGCTCTATTCACTCTCTTCAATTTTGTGGCCACAGATCTAGCTTGATAGGTTTTCACATTCCTCCCCCGCCCCAGCCCCAATGCAAAGCTTTCGCTATCTTTGTCCTTAGATTTCAAATCTTTGGGGCATTTTCAAGGGAGCTTCAGACCTCACAGGCTGTATGGGGGTTACAGACAGACATTCAGCATACCTCCCAACATTCAGACTAGAGTGTAACCCAGAATATTGAAGGGTCATAGTTTTCCTTCTTACCACCATCCTTAGCCAGGCCGGGGAGTGGAGACACACTGGATTCGTTCATGCCTGGTCTCAGGGCTTGCCTGACCACTTTTTCCCAAGCCTCTCCCACTTCAGCCCCCAACCAAGGCTGGCCTGGCTCAGGGTTGATGGAGCGCTCGCCTACATAGTACACCATGGTATCTGTGAGTAGCTCAAAGCAGTGGGGGCTTCCTCCCTCAGTCAGCGGAGCGGAAGACGATGCTTTCCAGGCTTGGATGTCAAGTATGTTAGACAATGGCAGCTCCTACGGGAAGAAAGGTACACGTGACAGAAAAAGACGTACAGACTCTGTCCAAGAGACACTGGCAATTATGCTGATTGCATGAATAAGCACATCAGATATTTCAGCATCTAACATGCATGGTGAGGCCCTCACTCGGAAGTCAACTGTACATATGTTAATTGAGGTGGAAGTCAGGGAGATAAAAGGCACACTGATTTCAAGTCCAGCTTTTGAAAATCTGATTATCTTTTTTGCACTACTTCAAAGCAAAGCATAAAATACATCCCTGGGTGGAAAAGTAGGCTTCATTAACTGCTATATTCAAGTAGTGGAGCATTATCTATGGATGATAAACTGAGTGAATGTAACTATGCTTAGAAATTTAATAATGCTATTGTCTTTACTTTATCAGAGACTCTAAATGTCATTAATTCGTGCATTCCTGCCTGTGCCCGGGTCCGAAAAGGATTCCTTACGATTTCTTTAAAGCCAAAACCGAAGCGTGGTATCAGTATATAAATATTCTCTCAAATACTATATTGGCGGGTCTTGCAATTCCACCTTTGTGGAAGTTCGACGAGATCCTGCACATCTACAATAAGGGGGATCGGGCAAGTCTGGCGAACTATCGTCTCGTTGATAAATTCAATGCAAAAAAAAATCTGCAAACAAGTATTGTTTCATTTGTAGAATTGGATTGGATTGATGAGGGTAATCTATCTGACTTCCCGATGGGTTTTCGCACAGGTATCAATACCCTGGATCAGGTCCTCAGGTTCCTAGCCTATATTGGCGCAAGGTGTTACTCCATGGCAGAAAGCTGTATGTCTTTTTTGTAGATCTACATACAACATTCAATCTTGTTCCCTGGGCAAGAATGTGGAGAGTACTGGCAAACCTGGGTATTCCCCCCTCCTATTGAACATTTTAGTGCGACTACATGAGAGAAATAAGGCTCAGGTTTGATGGGGGTCCGATGGACAGCTCACTGATCCATTTAGAGTGGTCCAAGGAGTCGGACAAGGCTGTGTTTTAGCCCATACTCTTTTTTCTTTCTATATTAATGGTGTGATTCACCACCTTAGTAAGGAGGGGTGTGATGCACCACGTATTGCAAGAAAGGAGGGTTCAATCCTTCCTTTTTGCCGATAATACCTTATTGATTTCTAAGACTCCGCAAGGCCTAAAACTGCTCTTGAACCATTTTCTTCATTCTGTGCTGAGAGGGGCCTTGAGCTAAACAGTACCAAAACTAAATGCATGTTTTTCTCTAGGGCCAGAAATTTTCACTGTAGTAGATATATCTTGGTGAAAAACATGCCTATCGATTGTATGTACTCCTTTGATTACTTAGGCGTTCGTTTGACACCAAACCTGAGCTGGGCCCTGCAGATTGAAAAGGCCCAATCAATGTTTACCCAACAGTCTGTAAATTTGGTGAAGGTTCACCGCAGAACGTTTTCCAGGCAGACCCAAGTTATTGGGTCTGCATTGTATGGTGCTGAAGTATGGGCATCATCAAACCATACTCGCCTTGCTACGGCTAAGCATAGGCTTATGAGGTCTATTCTTTCACTTCCAATGAGTACACCTCTTGACCCTCTGTATTTAGATCTTGTCCAGAGAAAGATAGTACACAAAATTGAATGTCGAATGTTACTGTTCTGGTATAGTTTATGGGCTTCACTCAATCTTGAACCCCATCGCAAAGGTGTCAAAGATTTGTTGACCCATCCGGGTGTAATCAAAATCCCTAGTTCCATGTTATCAAAACTCTCTTACAGAGGTTAAGTCTACATGATCATTGATTTTTCTGGATGATTTCTGCCAGTTAACTAGAGAAAAGATCAGAAATTTGTTTTGGGAAGCACTTTATTTTTTATTTATTCTAAACCATTTTTGAGCTTTGCGAGAGCCATTGATTAAATTAAAGCTTCTTTTGCAAGCAAAATATATCTGCTATTTCAATTTCGTATCTTTCCGGCCAAACTTTTTATTTTCAACTGGTCTGTAGGGAATGGGGATGATGATAACCAATGCCCGGCATGTGGGGAGGGGACTGAAACATTGGTACACCTATTTTTCTCTTCTCCCCAGTACAGTAGGTTGCGAGCAAAGTGGATTGTTCCACTGTGTAGGAATCTTGGTACCAAGAAACACCAGGTTGCTTTTAGAATTTTAAATACCAGCACAGCTCGGCCCCATGTCTTTGGGTTGGGCAAATTTCTTATGGCAACCTGGTTAAGGTGCTCCAAGTGCTTACTGGATGTGCAAGTCACTTCCTGAGCAGCTAGAACCGAGACTAATACAGTGAAATGTTTTGTAAATTGTATATGTGTTTAGTTCACTAATTGTTTTATCATGTTTTAATAATTTTATCCATTCTATCAGCTGGACTGTCCTTTTCATCTATTTAGTGCTCTGTAAACTGTGTCTATTTTTTTTTACTTTGTTGATCTGTGTGATCAAAATAAAGTATTTTGACCGACTGACTAACTGACATCCCTAGGTGGAAAAGTAGGAACAGGGAAAATCGCTCCCTGAGCTCAATTGTGGCCCCTGGCTTACTTATTACTAATATTTTAGCAAACATCAGAACCAAATATGCTCCAGCATAGAATGCTTCATAGGTGCACATACTATAAAAATATTGAAGTGTGAGTCTAAAGATCTCTCAGTTCCTAATATGGGTCTGTTAAAAACTAAGTCAAGCTATGAAATATACTTACAATGGATTTGTAAATTAAGAGAAAGGTCAGATAAGAAGCTGTTTCATACCATGTCTTCTTAAGGTGTATATGCCACTCATTAATTAATGCTGCATTAAATGCCTCTGCAGATGGCAACTCCCATACTATAACAACTGAACCCCTTTCATTTTAACTATAGGCAGTGTGCACACACTCTCGTCTTTGCTCCATGACTAAACAGGATCCCTATAAAATTATTTTAAGAGAAAGAAAAAGACTATAATGGTCCTCCAACACCCCCAACCTCCTTCTAAGGACGCCAACAACCCGAAGCTGTTGAACATCTCCTCCTAATCACACCCTCCCAACCATTCAACTAATTTGATGAAGCAACCTTTTCAAATTTGGTAATACTTCATTTCTACTACCTGAAACTGAACATAAAATTCAAAATGTGCTCAAAGAGTAGCCTGTCACCATGGTAAAGCTGTGTAGATGGCCTTAAATTCCATGGCTTTTGATTTGGGATACTATGTGCTCAGACGATGAAGCTATGAGCTGAGACCTACCTTATAGAATTTTCCTCCAGTTTCATTGTGGAAAAGAGTGATGCATTTGCTTTCCAGCTGCCAATAATGACGCTTCCGCTGCAGAAAAAATTGACAAAACATGTTTGATTGGAAAAGTCAGGCAAGTGATGCAGTGAGGCTATGAGTGTAGGAAATAAACAACTGCAAAGTGGAGTCGGTAAGAGCACAGCTTCTAGGAAGGGCAACTGCTGGGAACCTTAAATGGGTCTTAAGTGAAAAATTCAAAGGCGCTATTGATGCCGGCCAAAAGAGGATCAATGAAGAGGACATCTATTCCTGCAGACTATAAATATCTTTTAAGCAATATAAAATCTTGTGACTTACACAGTCCTTCCTGAGATCTGTCCCTTCATCCTGAAGGGACAGGAAGTGTACCAGATTGAATGAACCTGAAAAAGCCTTTTATATTTCCCCATCGAGAAGAGCCTGAGACACTAACCATAGAATCTTTGCTGGTGAAGTGAACCATCCAGCCCTCCATGAGCACGTAACTGTTCTTCCTCTTGACGTTGCGGACAGACTGGACGACTCTCATCAGAGGGATGAAATTGCTGAAACTTGGGCTGCAAGACAGCATGGCAGAGCTCACACATACATTAGGGATCAAATAGTACAGTCAAATTGAACACGTCAAACCACCATTTATTACTGATGACATTTATACAGTGTATACCTTCCTTCTCCACTACACCCTTTTTAACATAAACACTTTGATTTCTTAAACTGAACACCAAGTCACTAATCAATGTCAAACACAGTGTCATTAGAGCACCAAAACATTAGGGGGTGGGAGTAAGGACCCCAATTATGGGGCATTGCACAGTAGATAGCCTCCCCTCCATGGTAAATGCAGTCAGGTCTGTATCAATGAATAATAATCAGGTGTCACTAAGAGTCAGTTTCACTAAAACCTGGTATAGATAACATGACCACCCTAGACTGCATGGGGGGGCAGGGGGCCCACTACAGGACCACCCAACCCTAGGGCGCTAAAGTCAAACATCAGCAAAAATTATAGAGTGCCTCGAGTAGGCCCACTCAGATGCAGAAGCCTCACAAAAAGAGAACTTTATAAGCCACTGATGAGGAGCTGCTCTCCCATGCTAATAAGTATAGTTTTGGAGGTGGTATACCAAAATATTGGGGGGCATACTTACAAGCCCCTGTCGCCATCACAACATCACTTTTCTCGACGTTGTGGTGGCGATAGGGGCTTCGCCTTATTCACAAGGTGGTGTTAAGCCAATTAGCATGGCTTAACACTGCCTTGTTAATAAGGGACCCTTTCACGCTATACTTAGCGTGAAAGGGGCGGGCAATGGGTGTTGTGGTGGATGTTCCAACGCAACACCTATTGATTTTGACGCTGCCCCATATTTACAAGGGTGGCATAAATGTGGGGCACTGCCAAAATTAAGACCAAGAAAAACCTGATCTTACGCTGGCGCAACAAGGAGAAATGTTTAATTTCTCCTCGTTTTTGCTGTTTTCATTTGTGCTGCGTTGTGCAGCACACATAGAAGCAGCATACGACAATTGATTGTTTATGTGCAGGAAGGTGTCCCTTCCTGCACATAAGCAACCATTGAGAAAATTCGTTTTGCAACTTCTATGTGTGCTGCATGAAGCAGCATACATAGAAGTTTCAAAACGCCATTTTAGATTGTTTATGTGCATGGAGGGGCACCTTCCTGCACATAAACAATCATTCTCCTCAATGCGGGCACCCTTGCACTATGGTGCAAGGGTGCCTGCGTTGGCACTAGGCAGCTAAATTAGCGACAGCGCAGGGGGAAACGCAAGGCTGCAATGCATTCTTTTAAATACGGTGCAACCCTGCATTTCAGAAGTGGCGGGCGCGGCGTTAACCAAGGAGGCTAACGCTGCACTCCGCCACTTCCTTTTAAATACGCCCCTGGGTTTTTCATATCAACCTGTTCTGCACATTGGCATCTACCAACATGTCACCAAGGTAAGAAGACGTGGAGTTGAGAATATGTAATTTACATTTTCCTATTGATTGCTATGTGGAAATATCACTCTGGTACAGAAATGTGGAAGTGGTAGCAGATAATTAATTTTACAATCAATAGTTAAAGGTAATATTGTGTCATATCTCTAGCAAGTGTATTTAAGTTAGTCCATGCAATCTACCCTGGTCAAATCTCAGTATTCACTGTCTTGGAACTGTTCAGCTAGCACCTGCAACAAAAGAATAGGGTTTCAAAGCCTCTTTCTTTCCCCTGGCTTTTTCACCTCTCGTTTTCGCCGCCCCATCACATTCCCAATCATTTCATGACATATGAATTCCTTAAGCCTGCAACACAACAATAGCATAACAAGGGTAACGGCCTTAACAATGTGGGCTCAGCCATGCATGCCATTTCCCCACAAGCCGGGTAGTTTTTAGGGAGAGGGGTGAGTTTGTATGGCTCGGGGTGGGGGGTGGGGGAAAGGGACAGTTTATCAGGGCTAGGGGCAGCTTAGGTCTCAGGGTGGGGTACTTTATGGATGTAGTTGACTATTTGTAGGGCACAGTGTGAGGGAGGCTGGGGTCGGGGTAGTTTTTAGGGTGTGGGGTTAATTTTTAGGGCTCAGGGCAGGGCTGGGGAAAAGTGGCAGTTTTCAGGGTTAGGGGTATGATCTTTAGCACACATGTCCCTTTACCAATCAATTCTTTACCATTGAATTGCATGGTAAAAACATGTGTAGTAAAGATGTGGTCGTGGTTAAGACCCCGCGGTTCAGGCATGCGTTATTCAGGCATCCATTTTTCCATCATACAACTACGTATCAAAGACTCTCCTCTTCTCCTGACTCTTCCACCCTGTTGTGTGGAGACTGTAACTTTATATAGAGTTCTCCCTGGTGTAAGTCCACCCTTTACTGAAAAGGGTTATAAGGGATTGGGGGACTGGGATTGCAAGAAGGGATTCCTCCCCTCACCCTATTGACTCAAAGATAGAAAAGACAATCCACCCAGACCCTTTTAAATGAATGGTCTCGCTTTGGCTTTCTCCCAGGTAAAGTATTGTTATCTGCAATGTTTTGCCTACTCAGGCTTCATCCCCAAGGCCTCTGTCATCCTAATTGAGACTACAGCAGTTATTCCTCACAGCATCTTCAGCCGAGGTCACTGAATATTCCTTTCTCTCCAACCACTGCAATGTCAGTCTTCCCCTACCACAGCCAACCAATGCTGCAGGGACTTTACTCCAGAGGCACCAGGATGAATAGGGTCTGATTGTGAGTCAATCGGTCTATTCTGACCCATGCATAAACCCCTGTTTACGCAGTGGTCGGAATTACGAGTTTGAAGGTATTTCACCCATCCGATAATCATTGGATGCATTAAATCCCTCAACCTTCGTTAAATTCAGCAAGTCAAACCTGCGAAAATGTAACAGGGGAAAAGAATATGATATTTACTGTACCATACGGGTGTTATTCCCCACAAACTCATAATAGGTACTACTTATCACACCCAATAAATAACCTACCCCATAGTATATTTATCAGGTGCAAAAAATAGCTCCTATACTCCGTCTCAGGCCTATACAGTCTTGTCTGGGAAAACTGTGGTCTTTGAAGGGTATATACTTCCTGGTTTTCACTCCGCCAGGAATGGCCACTTTCCCGAGTTTACTTGACGGCGGATTGACATCCCTTCAGGAGTATTCACAGGTATGCGAGACACTACATACGAGTTGCGGCGTTCACACTACATTCGTTTTAGAGCACCCGAAGTATGACTTTTTCAGTGCACCGGCTTATTGATAATGTATTTAGTCACCAGTTGAATGCGCGTTTCCTTTTCTCTTGAATACTCGGAGCTACCACTACCATTTTTGCATGATGTCGAGTACGATCAGCTCACCTTTTTTTTTTTTTGTCAAAATTGTTTTTATTAGCATCAAAAAAAGAATGACAAATAGAACAGACCATGGCATTTGCATTATAACTGAGTGGACCAGCAAGTGATGATGGAAACTATAACAGAGTACCGACCCTAAAAGAACCTAGAAGAGGCGAGCTTCCCCAATAGTAACATACGCTAATGGAGGGGTACAGTAGAGCTGAAATAAGGAGGGGAAGCAGGCCCGGAAATTATGCCCCAGGGAACTCCAGTGGGCGTCAATCGGGCTCTAACAGGCCGGCGCCGGTCGGGTACTCAAAAGGCGAAGTCCAAACATCCTGCTGACACCGTGCCAGAAACTGCAAATCCGTTTTATAAACACCCACAACTCCCCGCAATCCCTTCCGCCCCACCCCATAAATCATAAGAGAGAAAAAGAGAATAAGGAGAGAGAAGGAAAAGCAAGAGAGAGAAAGACAGGGGAGGGACTCAGGGAGGGAGCCCGAAGGCCCGGTGCTGGGGAGAGGGAGGGGAGAGGCCCGTCCAGAGCGGAGACAGGACAGAGTCTCACCCAGGCGACCCTGCAACTGCGAAACATACGATCAGGAGATGCCACCCACAGCCGCTGCGGCCGACTACAGTTGGAACAGCCGTAGGCCCCTGAGCTGGGGAGGACAAACCGCCGCCGGCAAGCCTCTAGAAAGGAAGGTCACCAGTGGACCCCACGAGCTCAAATGCGGCATAGTCCTCCCTGAAGATGTCCGCCATTCTCTCTAGACTCAGGAGTCTCCAGAGGCGGGCATGCCACATCGAGGCCGTGGGTGCCGCCTGCTTCTTCCAATTGGCGGCGATAGCTACCTTCACCGCCCCCAAGCACAGCCACATCACGGCCTTATCCGCTCTAGTTTGATAGTGCAGGGAGGAATCTCGAAGGCCTAACAGCGCTGTCACCATGGAGGTGGGGATCGGATAGCCCAGCATAGATTTAATTTGCGCCAGGATCTCCTCCCAGAAGGGGCGGATCGTAGGACAGGTCCACCAGATGTGCTGAAAGTCCCCCAGCAACCCACAACCCCTCCAGCAGCGGTCAGAGGTGCCTGGGAAAATACGCCGCAGTTTAGCTGGATATAGGTACCAATCTACCATTACTTTCATGTGAGCTTCTCGTAATTCTATTGAGTGGTTGTGCTTGGAGATGTCTGACCACAGAGCCTCCCACTCCCGTTCCTCAATCGGTCTAAGCATCACCTCTTCCCATTTAGCCTTAAATCGCGGGGACGGAGAGACCACAGTGGCCAGAAGGTGGCCATAAAGAAAGGAGATTGCCCCCTTCATGGTTGTGGTAGTGCGCACGAATTTTTCAAACGGTGTCTGGGGCCTGTGGATCGCCGCCTGAATCTCCTGTGATTGAAGCCAATGCCGGAGCTGGAGGTATCTATAGTGTTCAGTTTGCGGAAGGCTAAAGTCACTTCTACATTCGGAGAAAGTCAGCAACCGAGACCCCCTAAAAAGATGTCCGATCATTAAACAGCCCCCCTCCTCCCAAGCTGTTAATGGCCCTCTAGTGAACGCTGGCGGGAAGGCCGCCAGCCCATGAATGGGGGTGTGAGGGGAAGGGAAAGTGGTCCACCGGTCGTCCGGAGATAGGGAGTCCCAGACCTGCAACGTCGTTCTGGTGGGCGTGCTGATGTACTCGTTATCCGGTCTATCTCGTTTCGGGCGCCACGCTAAATCCCAAATAGTCCGTCCCGCCACCGATCTGTCCTTATGCAGCCAATGTTTGTCCGATTCTCTTTTCGACCATTCTATCAACACGCGCAGTTGCGCCGCCTTATAGTAGAGGTGGAAGTCGGGGAGGCCCGCCCCGCCCGCAGAGCGAGGCCTCCGCAACATGGAAAATGACAGACGGGCTCTTCCCCCCTGCCAGATATAGCGGGAGCATAGGGAGCGCAGAGTCGAGAAAAAGGAGAGGGGGACATCAATGGGAAGGGCTTGAAACAAGTGGAGCAGTTTCGGCAATATTGTCATTTTGAGCGAATGAATACGCCCCAGCCAGGAGATGAACAACGGCTTCCAGCGCGCTAAGTCAGCCTTAATGTGCGCAAGAAGGGGGGGGGGAAGTTGGCCTTATACAGATCTTCCACGGATGGAGTGAGCTGAACTCCCAGGTATTGGAGCGATGTAGTCGCCCATCGGAAAGTCGTGCTCTGTTGGAGGCGCGAGAGCTCTTCCCCCTGAAGCGTAAGATTGAGGATGTATGACTTATCCATGTTGATCCTGAACCCCGCCACCCGTTCATAGCGCTGCAGCTCTGCATGGAGAGTCGGGAGAGTCGTGGAAGGGTGAGTGAGGGAGAGGAGAACGTCATCAGCGAATAGGGAGATCTTGTGGTCTTCTCCCGCGAATGGAATACCCGTTATCTGTGTGTTGAGTCGAATGGCCATCGCCAGGGGCTCAATGCTCAGGGCAAACAAGAGGGGGGATAAAGGGCAACCCTGTCTAGGGCCCCTAGAGAGGGTAAATGGAGCCGAACAGGTCCCATTGACCTGAACACGTGACGTAGGAATCCGATAGTTGGCCTGAATCATTGCGATAAAGGCGTCCGCAAAGCCCATCCGACGCATGGTGGAGAAGAGAAAGCCCCAGTCCACCCGGTCGAACGCCTTTTTGGCATCAAGACCAACCAGGAGGGCTGGCAAGTGTCTTCTAGAGGCTTTTTCTATGAGATGTACAATACGTCGCGTGTTATCATGCGTTTGCCTCCTTGGAATAAAACCTGATTGGTCGGGATGTATCAGCGCTGCCATAAGAGGATTGAGCCTAGCGGCCAGGATAGAGGAATACAATTTAGCGTCCAAGTTCAACAGCGCGATTGGGCGGTAGGAGGAACATTGATCCTTGGGTTTCCCTGGCTTTGGGAGGACTGTAATAACCGCCTCCGCCATGGATGGGGAGACCACCCCCTGAGTGATGACGGTGTTAAAAAGGGACTGCAGACGGGGAGCCAGGTCCGGCGCAAAGGTGGAATAGAATAGGGCTGTGAGGCCATCGGGTCCGGGAGCTTTATTTAGTTTAAGCACCATTATGGCTTTGGTGACTTCCTCCAACGAGATGGGGGCGCAGAGGTCCGCGTTGGTGGAAGCGGCAACCTGGGGGAGCGGTAACCCCTGCAGATATTCCTCCTGCACTGGGCCCTCTAAAGAGTCCGACGAATATAGCGCGCTGTAGAAGGAGCGGAAACAATCCACCTTCCCTGCGTCGGAGTGAGTGACCACCTCCGCAGCATCTCGTATCCCCTCAATATATTCCTTGTCCCTTTTAACTCGGAGTTGTCGGGCCAGGTGTCTCCCGATCTTGTTCCCTTGGATATCCGAGGTGTGGCGTAGGCGCAAGAGAGTAAGCTCGGCCCTGTTGGCATATATAGACTTCAGTTTGCCCCGCAAAGCCGTAAGAGGCCGCAAGGTGAGGCGAGAAGGCTTGGCCTTATGGGCCTGGTCCGCCGCCACCAGCTCCTCCTCCAGACGTTCCCGTTCCGCTGCTCTCTGCCGGTTGAGCGCGGAGTTAAGTGCGATGCACTTGCCCCTAAGCACCGCCTTAAAGGCGTCCCACCGTATCAGCTCCGAGGTCTCCTCCGCGCCATTGAGGGCAAAGTAGTCGTCTATAGCCTCCCGCAGCGATGCGCGCAGCACTATGTGGCTGGTGAGGGAGGCGGGGAAGTACCACTTGCGCTGGCGATCCCGGGGGCCAGCCCAATGAAGTGTGATCGTGACCATACTATGGTCGGAAACGGAGAGGGGAAGGATCTGAGCATCGCGTAGGGCCCCCGACAAAAAGCGATTAATAAAAATATAGTCTAAACGGGAATACGACTGATGGACATGTGAAAAATGGGTGTAATCCTTCGAGGAAGGATGAAGGGTGCGCCACGCATCGCATTCGATAAGCGTTGTTTGGAAGCCGTGGAAGAGGAACCCGACTCCGCCCTCTGCGAGTGCGAACTATCCAATTCCGTCTGCCAAACCAAATTAAAGTCCCCCATCAAGACGACCGAGCCTTCCGCAAACTGTTCCAATTTCGTGCAAAAAGTGGACAAAAACCCCGCCTGACCTGTGTTGGGCGCGTAGAGGGAAATGAAAGTGCAGGTCTGCCCCCTTAAAACCCCCTTTACCATCACCCACCTCCCCGTCTTATCCGAGCATACCTCCAATGGCTGAAACTTCATCCCGCTATGAAACATCAACATTACCCCCCTGTGCTTGGTGGTGGCTGAAGAACTGTACATGAGTGGGTATGACCTATGCCGCAACCTGTGGTCTTCCCCCCTACGCAGATGTATTTCTTGTAGTGCAACTATGTCCAGATGACGGTCCGATATGTACTTCAGCACCCTCTGTCGTTTCTGGGGGGAATTAAGCCCTTGTACATTCCAGGAGCCTATGGATAAAGCCGTTGTGGGTTTGGATGAATGCAGCCATCAGTAGCAAGGCCCAGGGTCCGCTCCCCCGCACCTCCACCCCCCCCCAGAAGATCCCCCCACCCTCCGTGTCAAGAAAAGAGAAAGAGAGAAAGAAGAAAGGAAAAGAAGAAAAAGGAATAGAAACAACCAAGATGCCCCAGATCCACACAACATCCAAGTGTAAAGGACTCAGAGGGTCATGGCAACCCGCCCACCCCCCACCCCGGCAGCAATTATATCTCTATGCAAAGAAAAGAGATGAGGAAAACATCCTCAACTGTTGCTCCCAGGCCCCGACAGGCCCGAACCTGCAGTCCATTGCCCAGCTCTACCCCTGCTTCACGATGAGGAGGTGATACCCTCTGGCACCCACAAACTCAAGGAAAGATAGTACAACAAAACCACAATCCTCACGACAAGAGAGTGCAATCGTAATTCATATTGCGTAATACCACATCCTCCATACTGAAGGTCCGCCAATCTCTATTTAGATTAGAACAGACTGTTATGTTTCAGTCGGCAGTGCCCCTGGTGGCACCATTAGTGAAACTCTTACTGACAGCCAATGGAATTGGGGACATTGGTGGGAGTACTGCAGACCATTCATCCTGTTTATGTCTGGTTATATCTGATGTACTTTGCTTCTGTACTGGATCTCCCAAAAAACAGAAGGACCTGGATAGAAGAAAATGACCCCATGCACTCGAGGACTATTCCTTTTCTCATCACTAAAAAGGTTGTTGAGCTGCCCCATGGAACATAGCGGCCGCTCAGCAATCTTTTAGTGCCATTCACCAATCTAAAGGCCTAGAAACCAGGCTTGCAGCAATCTCTAAATATGATGGGTTGTGTTTCCACCTGGGTGGTAGAATGGAGACAGCCTGCACGTCTGGACTGAGGTAGCCCTCTGATAAATGGCCACAGTGTTGTGACCATTCATGAGCTCAATCACTGAAGTCGGAGGCCCTTAGAAGTGTGTCCTGCAGCACAGTACCCGCTTACTGCCAAAGGAAGTTGTCAGGACTGGGCAATCTTTGCCAGCAGGAAAACTGCACAAACCTATCAATTATTTTGCATTCGGAGACTCCTTTATAGGCTTTCAACCAATTACTCACCTGCCAGAAGTCACTCATAAATTTCCAGCTCAAGCATAACTGTTGACATTTCTTTCTGCCCTGACAAACAAGATACAGAAACATGTAGTCGCACTGGTTATAGCAGCACTAGAAAGTGTTTGCAGGCGTACAGCATTTCCTTCAAACACACCAAGCATTAGCTCTAGCCTCTATACACGTTATGTATAGTCTCTCATACCATTGTGATGCTGTCCCTAAAACAGTGACTGAGGCATTTTCTCTCCATATGTCTTCAATTTTCACAGATAGAGCAGTGATTTTGCGCATATTGCTGTCCTTTGTAAATTTTAGACCATAATTTTTATGCTTCTGATGTGGTACTGATGACATTTTAGTGTGATTTGTAAATACTTGTGAAGTGGATTGATACTGTTGGTGCTCTACATACACCAATAATTTCCTATGCTTGCGACACCACTATTGTTTTATGCGGATCTCGAGTATGTTTCCCTGCTAGGCTAGAATGACCCCCAATGTCAGACTAGTGGTAACTCTTCAATCACCTTTGTCTAAGACTGCACTTGCAGGACTTTGAAGCACGTTTTGGTCTAGGCATTCACTGAGAAACTATAACTGGAGTAGGTCCTAGAACAAGCCCTGGATGGTAGCTCAAAGCCTTGCGTCGATTAATCCCTGCTGCGGCAGACTGTACCAATGGTGACAGGTTTCTGTGCATGAGTGTCAGCCGGGGAACTGATGCTTAATCCTATTGTGCTTCCTTTTTAGAAAGCTAGGGAAGGCCACTATGTGCAGCCAAAAATTTAAGAAATTCTTCTTCAGGTTCTAAGAATATTTGGTGATACCTGAAAGAAAGTTGTATAAAATATTCGAGAACGTGAACGGGGCACCTGCAGATTATCCTAACTTCAAAATTCTTTAAAAACAAACTATGCTTTGCAGGGGTGTCCAGATCCTGTCCAGATCAGAAAAGATATCTCTTTGTGTGAA
The DNA here is from genome assembly GCF_964204655.1 of Triturus cristatus. NCBI lineage: Eukaryota > Metazoa > Chordata > Amphibia > Caudata > Salamandridae > Triturus > Triturus cristatus. The sequence continues at coordinate 500,801,436 of NC_140592.1, read as the reverse complement.
GGTAGACAGACAGGACGTACGAGTCTTTGAACGCAACAATGAACTTGGCTTTCCTTCCGGGGCGGCCATATTGGGAACTCTCAGGGTAGCGGTCCAGTCATTACACGCTGCCTATTTAGGAGGCATGCTGACATGGACGCGCTGTGCTGCCTAACCGGTGTCGGAACTGCGTTCAATGCCCGACCGGTCTTCAGACTGATAAGACGTTTTTAATATTACCGTTTTAACTTTGCACTGAGGATACATTTTTAAACTAGTGTTTTTAAATATTGTATTGGTGTACTGTAGTCACGGGAAAATTTGCTCTTTTGCACTTGGCTTTCGTTCCGGGGCGTTCATATTGGGAACTCTCAGGGTAGCGGTCCAGTCGTTACACGCTGCCTATTTAGGAGGCATGCTGACGCAGACGCGCATCGGACGTACGCAGCAGACGTGCGCAGCGGGCGCACCGTGGGCGCGCCAATGATATGCTTAAGGCAAGCCCGTCTGTGCCCGTCCGCACTCGGACCGGGCTCAGGGCCAGTCCCCCTGTCTGTGGAACCCCAAATATCAAGAGTTATACAAAACAAGAGCTTCTGGAGTTTATGCCAGGAGGGGGTTTAATAAGCTGCCCTAGGCTCGTCTGGGAGGCGGGAGTTAAATGCCCACCCGGGGTATGCGGTATATGTGGCTCGCAATTGCCGATCTTTCTTGGCCAACCAGCCTGCAGCCCACATAATAAGCTCCATTCAGGCCCCTGCAAAAACGTCAGATCCATTATTAAGTGTGTACTTTTTAATTCTAGGTCCCTCGTTAAACACAGTAAAAATGTGCACTTCTTTTAGAAGAACACAACATTAAATTAGCATTTATCACGGAATCCTGGACAGACCAAGCCTTTGGGCCGGACCTAGCAAAGGCTACTCCCCCAGGTTTTTCCTGTTACTCCTTGGACAGACCTCTGAGGAAAGGTGGGAGCTTAGTGGTTATCTATCATAACTCATTGAAACCAGTATTTCATCCCGCCTCTAATACTTTCTGCGAGGCACTTTCCGTTAACCTCAATTCTGAGCACCACAGTATCTTTAAAGGGATACTCCTCTACCGCCCCCATGGTCCTCGAATTGGGTTTGGGGTGGGGTACTTTATGGGACGTTAGTTACCCTACTTGAGGATGGTATGTACTTAGATTCCTTCACGGTTCTAGGTGACTTTAACTTTTATCTTGAGGACCCCAATGACCCAGACACCTTCTACCTGAACAGAATAATGGAAGCTGGGGAACTTAAGCAGCTGGTAGTTGGTCCCACGCATCTTAAAGGGCACATATTAGATGGGATGTACTCTAATAACCCTGACGTATCCTGCGTAGAGGTTTTCCTAGTGGCTTGGTACGGCCACTGTGCCATTACATTCGGGCTGAAGGAGCCATTAGATCCAAAACCAAAAATGGCTCCATTGAAGATGGTGGAAAAAAGGGCATGGAAAGACTTAGATGGGTTACAACTTGAGGAGGAACTTAAGAGTACCCTACTCCCCCTTCCTCGTGATATTGACAAAGCCACCAATGCTTACACAGACTGGTTAGATAAAGCTTGCAAAAAACTGGTTCCAATAAAAAAGTGGACCCCGAAGTGAGCCTATTCCCTCGGCCCCCTTGTACTCAGACAAGCTTAAACTTCAGAAACTGGCCTGTAAAAGACTTGAACAGGCCTGGAGGAAAGAGTATAACAGCAATGATAAAGTGAACTATAAGCACAGCCTTGAATATTATAAAGAACTACTGTTGGAAACAAAACCGTTTTTTTTTTCTCAAATGAAATCCTCCAAGCAAGGTCCAGTCCTAAAGAACTTTTTAAAACTGTGAACAAATTAGCCTCTCCAAACATCATTAAGAATGCTAGCAGTCCTCAATTGTGTGAAAATGTAGCCACCTTTTTTCAACAAAAAGTGGAGGGTATTTTTTCCATATTTACCCCCGAGTTGAAGGCGACAGGACCAAATCCATGGATCACAACCCAAACAATTCCCAATTCTGGTCCAGTCTTTGATCATTTTACCCCTTTAGGTCTAGAAGAAACTGCTAAACTTCTGAGTTCCGCATGCTTGGGATCCCCTACGACCCCTGCCCGGTCCTGATACTTAAGTCTATCCCGGAAGTCATATGCTCTGCTTTAAACCCGTTGATCAATAACATTTTTACCTCTGGGATCTTCCCGAAAGACTGGAAGAAGGCTTCAATTCTTCCCCTTTTAAAAAAACCAACCTTAGATCCCACAGACCCCGGTAGCTATTGGCCAATTTCGCGGCTTCCTTTGCCCGCAAAAATCATAGAAAAAGCCATGAATACTCAGCTTAGCAGTTTTCCCCACATCAATAATGTACTTGATCCTACCCAATATGGTTTTAGAGCTGATCAAAGCACGGAATTGGCCTTAATCAAATCTTTTGAAGAGGTAAGGGAGGCTCTGGACGGTGGTGGGAAGGCTATACTGATAATGTTAGATTTGTCAGCAGCCTTCAACACGGTCCATAACAAGGTTCTAATGGACCGGTTGTCGAGGATGGGGGTACGAGAGGTTGCTTGGAAACTCCTTCAATCCTTCCTATCTGTTAGAACACAAACAGTTGACCTGGACAACAACACATCCTAACCTTTCAGCCTTCCTTGTGGGGTGCCCCAGGGGTTGTCATTGAGCCCCACTCTCTTTAACATTTACGTGATATCCCTGGCGGCCCTGATCAGATCATTTGGTTTTCAGCTGACCTCGTACGCTGACGACACTCAAATCGTGCTATCCTTCAAAGATGGTCATGTAAAAGAAACTGGAGCATGCTTTCTTGACTGCATGAAGGCCATAGCAAGTTGGATGTCGGTGAATTGCTTAAAATTTAACTCAAGCAAAACCGAGGTTATTGTATTCGGAAACAATCCTCTTGTATGGACCCCTGACTGGTGGCCAGCAGACAGGGGAAACCATCCTACACCTACTCTTAAAGTGAAAAATCTAGGGGTAATAGTGGACAACAGATTGACCTTTAGTGACCACATTAGCTCAATAGTTTCCTCTTGCTTCCTGATACTGCGAATCCTAAGGAAAATAAAACCTTACCTTTCAGAAGCAAACTTTAGGACGGTAGTCACAGTCATGGTAATGGCAAGCCTGGACTACTGTGATAGCATCTATCTGAATGCTCAAAGTCAGCACATCAATAGGCTTCATATAGCCCAAAACGCAGCTGCCAGGCTATTATCTGGCACACCTAAATTTGTTTATGTTCGAAGAGAATTAACTTGGTTACACTGGCTCCCGGTAAAACAAAGGGTTCGTTTTAAGGCCCTTTGTATAGCCTTTAAGGCTCTTAATGGTATTGGCCACGACCATTTGAGGCAAAGGTTCAAATGGTATACCCCCGTTAGGACCCTGCGGTCCACGGGAGCAAAAAATGACCAAATTCCCACCTTTAAAAAAGCCAGCTGGGGAGGTAGGAGCTTCATTACCTGCACATCCAAGGCTTGGACAGAGTTGCTGTTCCATCTGAGGAATGCTGCAGATCTCCTTTCCTTCAGAAAGGGTCTGAAGACCTGGCTGTTTTCTCATTGAACCTCACCGACTTTAGGCCAAGCTTAGCGCCAGGACACCTAAAGGTAATCGCATGCTTCTTATAAATTCCACTAACATAACATAACAAATGGACAAATACTTTATTAGGGGTAAACCCCACCTCAAGGAGTGATTATTTAATACAACTAAAGAATGAATGACTCACTTCACCATTAAGCAACAGCCACTGTTCTCGGATGCACATCAAAGCAGGACACATTTTCCATTTTAAGATGCCCTAAATAACCTAATTTAACATGCACTGGTGCACTTTATCACAAACTGATATGGTCCTGTGTTTTCAGAAAACCTGTAGTTGTCATATATTTCCTATAAAGCAAGAGGGCCATTTTTACTGTAGATTCTAATATTTTCCATTTATCAACATATTTCTCAAGGTCTCTTGCAAAGCACACTCACCACAATTTCTCTCTAAGAATAACTCCCAAATTTCCAGGAAGTATTGGGATGCAAAAAAAACTTCTCCTCTATTTGCCCGGGCTGTTGCTGCTTTTAAAAAAAAAATGCTCTAAACTCTGGGAGGTTTGTAATTTGCCTGTACTACTTTGCCCAGGACTTCCTGAATGATAAGACATTGGATAGTAGACTACTTCTCAAGTTACAGGCAATACATATCAAGCCTTTAGACTGCAATTGTAACCCTACTATCCCAATCTAAAGAACATCATGATCTAATAAGTGCATAAACATGCCATCCAACAATCAATATTTCTGATGCATTATATAAAAAGTACTATACCTAAGGGATGTGCGTAAATCCATTTCGCTAAAGCTTGTCGATAACTCCATGTCTTCCTTATTAGGAGAGCCCACCTGCTCAGGGCCGTTGTCACTGACACTATTATTGCTGGTGTCTGAGTCTGGGTCCGTCTCCACGTTATGATTGTCATTGCAGTCTACATCTAGAAAGGAAACCAAGCAAAATACAAGTTACTTGCCTGTAGCTTGGATCTTGATTCATTAAAAAATTCCACATGGTTGGTAGAATTTTCACAGCACTCCAAACATTAAACCTTTGAATCGCTTATCATTATGAGAATGGAGCAATACTAAAGGTGAGAAAAGGATAGCACATGCCCTCAATATAGCTTTATAGAAGGCACCCACACTGTATAGGGGCAAGTTAGTCACAAGTAACACTTGATCTTGATCCTTGCTTGGTCTTGAAACATTGCAACATGTTTGTTCTAAACCTTCATCAGCGGTAGTCCATATAAATGAAAAATCACTTCAAGAGAATGGATAGTATTCTAACAAGTAAGGAGTCTGTCATGATGTATTATCAAAAATCTGCACAAGGTTATTAAAAGTGGGCAGGAGTTCATACTACACACATACATACATAACATTATTATGTATGATCGTCTGGGAAATTGCAGAATACATATGTTTTTGGCAGATAGATACACTATCATCCGGTAGATTTGTCGTCTTGGTGTATGTAATTACTTGCTCCTGTCACTGAGTTGTTTTGGTCTGGGGCAGTAGTCATCGCTCACTGAAGTGATATGTCGGCTCAATAAGGTGCCGATGGACCTTTGACCTTAGTTCTGTCCTACTTCTCCGCTCCACAGTGGCTGGGAAGAAAGACTTGAGCCTAGCAAAATCATAATCAAAGAGCAACTAAACCAAAGAACACACACAAGAGTAATGAGAAGTCAGTTTGAAGGCAGGATATCTATCACAAAAGCATTACAGAAAGTAATTGGGTTTCAATGTGATACTTCTTCCTATAGATTCCGTGTAAGGAAATGCTCTTCGAAGAAATGGAAGGGTCTGAAGAGCACTATACAATATTTTTTATTTGTAAATATTCCTTTACTGATGTATCATACATTGACAATGCATAATGTTGCCAGCATATAGTTTCCATGCAAAAACTCTTTAGGTCTGCTCACATATTAATCTAGTCACAAAGGGATTACTCATCAATACAGGAAATAAAACTATCATGTACCGAAATAAACCATAAACAGGGGTGAGTTCAAATAATTGATCAACAATATATCTTCTGTCACAGGAGTGCCCTCAAGGTTGTCTTGGAATTGAGCATTAAAGCATCTCATTTTTAACATTTGAGTCAGCTATAGCATTTGAATCTACCAATGCGGGTTGCATCTTCGGGGTTTATGTAGTATGCAATTGGCTCTTGATTCCTGAGTCACAATGTTTCAAGATGGGCTTCACTATGAACCAACAAATAAACAAGTTAAAAGTAAGAGTATGATACATTCAGTGATGTGAAAAAATTAATTTAGGTCATTAGGTCATTAGTTCATCCAATTATGGTGTGAGCTATGGTAGTATTGTGTCCCATGAGGTAAGAGGATTGCCTTTCTTTTTCTGCCTTTCTTCTGAGCGTTGTAATTGTCTTGTTCCCAATTGTCACCCATCTGAGTAACTCTGATCACCATGTCGTATCTTTTAACTTCTGCACCGGACACCAACTCATTCCTGCCAATTCACCAACAGCAGTATCAGATCTATGAGATGGTAAGGTGCTTTATCTCTTTTAAGTTGTATCATGAGTCCTAACAGGCATGCCATGGGTGTAAAGAGGTTACGTTTGCCTGTCAGAAAGATCAAAGCATCTGTCTCTCTTTCTTCCAGTATTTTGTTGTCTAGCGCAGGATTGGCCCATCGGGGAAACATCTTCCTCTAAATATTCACGTGCAGGGAAAAGGACAGTCATTTCACGGTATTATATATTTAGGTGTTTGGGCCAGGTTCGGACTGGTTAAAAAAAAAGACCTGGGCAACAAAATAAAAGTGGTCCCCATTAGTAAATTAGACAGGTAAAAGGGTGGCCCATGTTTTCGTGCAGTTTTGAACTTGTCAAGACACGCTGCATAAGGTATGCAAGACTGCATGGACTTGAGCTTACTGTTTGTTTGTATTAATTTAATGGAAATCAACAGGAAAAACCAGCCCAGCAGGCCATAAAATAGCCCCACAAACCACCAAAAAAATGGCCCACTCACTGACCTGTCAGACCAGCCCACTGAGCACTGCCTGATTGACCGATAGGCCTATCTGTTCCTGGTTTGGGCATAACATAGGCATGATGTATAAAATTATTAGCAACAACTTGAGTCCAGCATTTATAGAAGCCCTGGTGGTATGCTGTAACACGATTACCTGTAATACATCCATAAGGGACCAATCCAAGTCTCTTTCCCATTTTTCTTCACTGGAGCAGGTCTGTTGACATGTTTGTGTTTGAGCCCTTTATAGTTGTGATACTAACTTCCACCCCAACCGTCCAGTTAGTTAAAACTTAGGAACCAGGTGCATTGGTGGTTCACTGTTCACTTGTCCCCTAGTCAACAGAATGGTGTTCACTATTGCTGCATGTGTAAGGATTTGCTCTTCTGGGCAGAATGTTCCTTTCGCAGGCCATAAAAGTCACAAAGTGTACCAGTGGCGCACAATTGACATGCTTGTCTCACCCCCACCCTCATCTATACTACTTTAGTTAACCTATGTACGACATCATGAAACCTGGGGATAGCCCACAGTGGCATCACAGGCGTGTATGCTATTCCAGTAGCACTTTCCTTAGTGCATCTAGCTCAACAAGATTGTTCCCCTGTACAACTTGGGTTTTGTTGCTTTCGGAAGTATATTACCAAACAATGTGGTGGTTAAATCAGATTGACCAAGTGTTTTCCTTAAGTACTGTCACAATTTGTGCAGTGCTAGTCCACATCATTGGCTTTCCCATTTAGGGCAGTAAATGTAAGCTCTAAAAATATATAGTCAGTGGCCAGGCCACTAGTACCTTGGCAAAAAAGTTAAACCGCCTGTGGAAAAAACATTTTAGAGAGCACCACCCAACTGCCACAGACAGCAGAGGTTTTCCCCCCAAATTATACTAGGTTTCTTATTTCTTCAATGGTGCAAGATATACTCCCTTTACTTCGGTAATCATCTCTGTGATTTACCTGTGTTCCTAAATATCTAAACCCACACTCCCTCCAATCAAAGCTGCACTATTATGGGTCTAGCACGTTTGGGATTGTGGCCTAAGACAAAAAAGACAAGTTTTTTTAATATTGATTTGCAGGTCTGACAATACTTTAAATTCCTCAAACTTGGATATCAACTGGTCAAGTCCTACTTCAGCATCCTTCATTGTATAGCAGTATGACACCAGCACACTGAGAGTTAACATGTGGGATGCCATGCATTTCTGTTCAATATTTAGTTACATCTATTCCAATGTCATTCACCATTGGATCCATTGCAAACGCAAACAGGAGAGCAAACAGAGGATAACCTGGCGAGGGCCTCTCTGAGACTCCCAAGAGCTTGTTGTTCTGACCCTAAAAGTTGGATTTCAACACAATAATCGGATCATTGCCAGTATAAATGGAGTATAACTAAATGTCCCGACGACAAGTCAGCTTATGTGGCGGCATATAGAGCCTATCTAGGCCAATGTAAAAGTGCCAGTAGAGAAAATCTGAGTCTGCGGATTAGGGAGGCAAAGAATTCCTCAAAGAAACTCTTTAAGATATTAAAAGAATTCACCAACCCAATAGTGAGCAGGGCAGCGGCTCCCCACACTCAAGAATGATGTGATAACCTGGCCACCTACTTTAGAGAAAAGATAGACAACATCTATAACTCTATGGGGGGAGGAGAGACCCCCAGGCTGCCAACCCCGCAGAGTAGAGACCCCTCCCTACCTAAACTTGACTCATTTTCCACCATCACCACGGAGCAAGTAGGGGAGGCACTGGCAGCTACAAAGTCAGGGTCAGAGTCAGATTGTGCCCCTCCTTTCATTATGGCAGAATTGACCATGGTTTTAGCTGCCTCACTTTCATCAGTTTGTAACATCTCCTTAGACACCGCCACTTTCCTGAACAAGTGGAAGAGAGCATCGATCAAACCTCTCTTGGAGAAAACGTCTGCAGACCCAGCAGAGATGAAAAATTACAGGCCAATTTCCCTTCTTCCATGTTGTTCGAAAGTCATGGAGAAGTTGATCAATCAACAACTGACAGACTATCTGGGACCAAATCAATTGCTGGACCCTGCTCAATCGGGCTTTTCAGCAGGTCACAGCACGGAGGCAGCCCTGATCGAAGTCACTGACAGCATTAGGATGTCCTTAGACAGAGGGACCCCCACTATGTTGGTGCTTCTTGATCTCTCAGCGGCCTTCTACGCCATCTCCCATAATATCCTGCTTTGCAGACTACAGGAGATTGGTGTCGGAGGTCTAGCACTGGCTTGGTTGCAAAGTTTCCTGGCAAACAGAACACAGTGTGTCAAGCTAGACTCATATGTGTCAGCAACCACTCTACTTGACAAGGGGGTGCCTCAAGGGTCCATCTTAAGCCCTACTCTGTTCAACATATATGTGGCCCCTCTATCTGCCATTATAAGAGCGAGTGGCTTTGAGACGATTTCGTATGCGGATAACACGCAGGTGATTATCCCATTCAAATCTGATCCTGCTGTCACCAGGGCCAAGTTTAAGATCTGTATGTTGAACATAGCGGCCTGGATGGGGGACAATTTCCTCCAGCTTACCTCCAATAAAACAGAGATTCTCCTGTTAGGGAAGGCAGAGGAACTGTGGACGCCAGATTGGTGGCCCACTGAACTGGGGGAGTCTCCTTCCCCCACAAAGCAGGTCAGGAATCTGGGAGTTCTGTTAGACAGCAAACTATCGTCCGAAGATCATGTAAAAACACTCTCGGGCACCTGTTTTGATATCCTGAAAATGCTAAGCAAGGTATTTCCTTGGATCCACTTGGATGCAAGAAAGATCCTGATTCAGGCGCTGATTGTAAGCAGGTTAGACTATGGCAACGTACTACTGGTAGGAGCCAGAGAAGAGCTATTCTCTAGGCTCCAAGTACTGCAAAACACTGCAGCAAGAATGGCCTTGAATAAGCCTAGACGTTCCCCTTCTCGACCCTTGCTGCAAGCCTTACACTGGCTGCCCATCAGAAAAAGAGCAGTCTTCAAACTCCTCACACTGGTGTTTAAGGCAAGACAAGGCCTGGGGCCAGCATACTTAAGGAAGAAGATGAGGCCTTACGTCCCTGGTCTCCATCTGAGGTCAAGGAATCAAAACCTTCTAGTTCCGTGTAAGATCAATAAATCTAGAATGGGACGTGCTTTTTCCTATCTTGCCCCCTTTCACTGGAACAGGTTACCGGAAGAGGTACTCCGCTGTACCTCTCTGGGACACTTCAAGAAATGCCTAAAAACCTGGTTGTTTTAGGGGTTTGTGTGGGTCGTGGTTCCTGCTAGTGTCTTGCCAAGGCGCCGAGAGATCCCCCGGGGGATGATTCATTGCGCCATATAAGTGTTAAATAATAATAATAATAATATATTCTCACCAAATCCCCTAGCTTGTAATACGGGAAGGTGTCAAGGGCCCTCTATATAACAAATGAGCCTGCAGTAAGTACACAATCTGACACGTTGTTAATTATGTGAAACATTTGTCTAATGTTAGGGGATGTGTTCCTACCTGGCACACATCCATTCTAGAGGTACAGCTTGCCCAAAATCTAGCTGACTAAATTTATTAACAACATGCAATATGAGGTGGCATTTAAGGGATCACTATGGGGTTTGGACACTACTGTTATTTTGACCTCTCTGATGGCACCAGCCCTGGTCTTCCGCTGCTGTCAAGTTTGGGCAAACTCTGTAAGAGCACCGACGTAGCTGCGCTATCCGGTGAAGAATGGACAGTGATCCTATTTAACGTGAGAGGAGATTTTTTGCTCACTCCTAGATGCACAGACTTATCTACATAGTGACGCTCTAATTTGTCACAGCTTTCCCCTTCAGGAATCTGAAGAACCTGCCAAAAAGCCAATAACTGATACTGCATTCCTTAAACGGTTCAGCATAAAATGTAGGTGACCTTTGCTGGTCCCGTTTTGATAGATCTGTGTAAGGGAATAATGAAGGTACAGAAATATTTTGTAAATTGTGGAACTTTAAATGTAACTTTAGGAAAAGGAGGAAAAACGCGGCAATGCCTCTCAGGTAACCACACATATACTCATTTATTAATGCAGGTGTTTGGTAAATTCTTTAAAATAACAATACGGTCCTGGCCTTACGTTCACTTCAGAGCATTCAACAATACCAGACGTGTATGAGGCAGAGTAAGATAAGGATTGGACAGAGCACGCGTCCTGTTGGATGCAAGAGCTATGTCATGACACATTCTCTCCCCTTACTGTGGTGCCATACCAGTTTCATTGGTCTGGCATCCCCAAGCCTCTTACCAGTTCTGCCCTTCTTCACTTTAGTGGCTACAAGCTTGACTGCTGTCCCTCTGTGTTGGTGTCACCAGTAGACCATCAGTTCCTTCAATGCTCTCCATCCAATGGGATCCAATTCAGCCTTAGCTGCCCTCCCTACTTCCAGGGTAAAACCCCAAGATCCCAGGGGAGTTTGGCATCCTCTAGGTCCTAGCTCTCACCTTTTTTCTTCTTCCTAAAGCTACTTTTTATGAATTATTTCCAGCGTTTCTTTTCTTTACATGAATTTGGGATGTCTATTTCCCCCTATTACCTTTAAGGTTTCCCCTAGCAATATGTCACATTCTAATATGATTCCCGCTTTCCAGCCCCTTCTACTACTAACACTATATGTAGAAACCCTATTGGTACTTCAGTGTTGCAAAGGTTTGCTCAGACACTTCAGATCAGTTTCTCTTTCCGGCCACTCTAAAACAATGTTGCCTTAAAAGAATCCTTTGTTTTCCAATATCCCCGCATGCTCCTTCTTGCGGTTTTCGTATGGCTTCCTCTTTAATCCTGGGTTAGAGATTTTCTTTTTGGTCCTTGCCAGTAAGGTGCTTTATGCAAACTAGATTACTTTAATTTGGTTTTCAATTCATACCCTTCTATGCTTTTGTTTATTTAGCTAGTTACAAGGAACCCGATGCTTCAGTGATAATAAGCAGACCATTCCCTTGTGAGAAGAAAGGAGGTGTAAGACCTCTTTCTAAAGCTTGCTTGACAGGCTTCCCCTCTGCACTGACCAGAGCTGAAACTTCAACTGAATGACTCTTTGAACTATTAGGTTTTGATACATTTCTTTAAATGTGTATAGGTTGGTTCTATCCTATACCATTGTCTAATGGCTAGAGTCTTTTATGGTATTGAACCCTGCACTCCCAGTGAGCGGCTGCTGGGCATTAGTCCATGGATGTTTGCTGCTGGAGAGAGGTGGGAGTTGACCGATCAAAGATGCTTAGAAGGTTTTGCAACAGTGCTGCAATATCGCGTCCCCCCCCACCTCCCCAGTAACAAAAGCGGGAGCGGTGCTTCTCTGAGCAGCAATCTGTCAGGGCTGGTTGCAGTTCCCACGCCGGCCCTGGTAGCACCAACTTTAAGGACATCTAGGCCTGTGTTCCAATAGGCGTCATGCATGATCTAAAGTTTTAAAGATGATTCTTGAGGCAAGCAGGATTCATTTTAAGCCTTTCATGGCTGTTTGTTATACTCATGTTTCTGCAGACTCGTGCAAGTTCTGGAAGCCGGCTGCTGAATTCTCTGTAGTCTGTCCTTTTTGGGAAGACCCACACATATTTGATTACAACAATTTGATTGTAGCATCAATGGAATTCTTTTCAATTCAGGGAGCAGACAACTGGGGAGGTAGTACTTTCCAAAGCATTGATCACGATCCTGTCTGCCAGGTTGATTGGGGAATGGAGATGCAAGAGAGGCCCATGTCTGCAGAGTGTGGCACAAGTAGTTGATTAACACTCTAGTGCAATAGTCACCAAAGATCTGCACAAAGGTGCCCCTGAGAAGAACCCACAGTGGCACCTAAAATGAAAGAAACACTGCCTCCGGATGAATACTTTGGGGCAGATATTAGGAACCACTGAGACTCCCTCCCTAGAAAGTATGGTGAATTGTGGGGACCCAGGCCTTTCAAAGGGCGAAAGAGTCCTGATGTCATTGTTGGAGAGCATCCATAAAGAAGTGTATGCCCGGGAAGCCAAAGTTACGGCAGCGGAGGGCAGACTTGATGAGCTCTTTGCGAGAGTCAGTGAAAACGGAAGTGGCTACATAGCCCCTTGAAAACATAACATCCACACTGAAGTATTACACTACTGCTCAACAAAACAACAATTACTCTGGTATGCCTTTCAGCCTATGCTGTCACATCCATCATGAATGTTTAGACTAGATCGAAAAGGTTTGTGCGTGGTATGAACATTCAGGGGTATATTCACAAGGGAATAGAGCCACCAGAAAGTCACTTTTACCGCGTTCTGGTGGCGCTATGTACTTTTCCATATTTACAAAGTGATGCTAAACCACTTTGAGTGGCTTAACGCCGCCTTGAAAATACCGCCCCTTTCACATGCATCACTTTGTGTAAAAGGGGCGTGCAATGGTTGTTGTTGCTGTGGCCGTTTCACCCCAACTCCCATTGCTTTTTGACGCTGCCCCGGATTTACAAGGATGTGTAAATCTGAGGCAGCGTTAAAAACTAACGCCATGCAACAGCAGGCGTTAGACTAGTGCAACGAGGAGAAATACTTTTTTTCTCCTCGTTTTTGATTTTTTGTGTGTGTTTATGTGCCGGAAGGTGTCTCCTCTTGCACATGAACAATCATTGAATAATGAAGATTTGCTACTTCTACGTGTTCTGAAAAATGCAGCACACATAGAAGTAACAAATCGCTATTATTGTTTATTTATGTGCAGGAAGGGACCTTCCTGCACATAAACAATCATTCCCTGCAAAGTAGGCACCCTTGCACTATGGTGCAAGAGTGCCTTATTGGCGCTTGGCAGCTACTTTTAGCGTCAACACTAGGAAAAACACAAGGGTTGGCTATTTGTTGTAAATACGGGCATCCCTGAGTTTTGGAAGTGGCGGAGCTCGGCGCTGCCAAATTTAGCGCAGCTCCGTGCTCCGCCATTTCCTTGTAAATATGTCCAAAGTTTAATAGAAACTTATCTTGGATGGCCATGGACCTTTGAGATGGGTGGCACAATTGCCAATGAGTAACAAGTCTGTTGATGTGGCTAATATCCGAACTGCGCTGACTGTGCAAGACAAGATAAGTACAGGAGCAATCAGGCCCCGAGGTGGGCCACAAATCAAGGGTAGTGGGTATTGCATAGGAGGCAGAGTTTGCCCTTCTTTCTGGATGTTGTGAAATCCACAGTAAACGGTTACCAGTACACAATGCCATCCATCTATTCAATTGTGGGCTCTTTTCTGACAATGATATGGCATACAGATGAACAAACTGAAGGCTAGAATTGCTGCAGCGCAGGGCATGCACATTTAGAAAACCAGGCCGACACAACATACAATATTTGTTTTATACATATATTTCAGCATTGATAAAGCATCTTGTCCCAATCCCCAATAATTGTGATGAAACAAAGGAATATAATTATTTAGTTGGTGACTCAGTAACAACCTAATGGAGAGCCTTGGTGTGAAGTCATTGTATATTTTTTTTTGTCGGGATATACAGGTCCAGTTCCAGTTCTATACTCAGGAAATTTTAGGGATTGGTATATATGAATTGAATTGTGAAGGGGGTAGCTACAATTTCCCACCAATGAGTACGCCAAGGGTAATCACGACATAATGAGGTAACAAACTACGCAGATTACAATCTGGATCTACTCACCGTACATTTAAGTAACCTATAGTGATCTAGGCTCTGTCTCCCCACATGTGTTTGTGTTTTAGTTTAATCTCTGAATGGCCACTTAACCTGTATACTTTGGATGCTCAGAAGGCATTTTATGAAAACTACGCCCTACAGCCAGATTGAACACTTTACTGTTTGCGCTGCAAGGCGAAACCCGATCAGTGTGTAATTTGAAAAACAATAAGTGCAAGGGCCCTTGTTAGGAGGCCACTGCAGCTTGCAACCACCCACTGACCCTGCCAGCACTGCCACTTACAGTACCAGCACAAACACTAACTGTCCCACTCTTACTAGTCAAACGATTCAGGCTAATCCAGGTCATTATGGCACAATGGTGTCTGTGTTGGCGCTAGGCAGTTATTTTTAGCACTAGTGCAAGGGAAAGCACAGAGGTGTACCGTATTCTTGTAAATACGGTGCATCCAAGCATTTTGGAAATGACCCAGCGCTGCAAACATTTACGCCGCGCTGCGCCATTTCCTTATACATATGCCCCCATGAGTTGGAACCCATTGCAATAACCCAGAATTGATTGAGTCACATTCATAACTTACAGTATTAAAGATGCTGGTACTAGAAGAATTTGTAATCTGCCATTTGTCTATTAGTGCAGCTAGTTATGGAAATTAAAGCACTGAAAAAAATCCCCCACTGCGCTGATGTGGCTTTAAATTCAAGTAATATAAGCCTGTAATGACGTATGTAGGATATCTTATTGTTTATTCGAAGCTCCTATGTGTAGTAGGATAGCCACTGAAATAAGGTAGAGCAGTTAAAGAAAATTGAAAATAAGTATATTTTCTAGGCATGCAATTTGCCAGGGTGTTTATTCAGGTTTGTTACATTAAGTAAAATGCAATATTACACCTACTTGGATAAAGTAGTTCCATTAAAAATGTTGATAGATTGGTGTCATTATCCAAACTGATCTAACTAATGCTCTAGTGGCACGTGCCAACTGGTATTCCCATACAAAGTCTAGGTAGCTTATAATCATGTTCACAATGATCCTTGAAATGTCAAATATGGGAGGGCATGGCTTCTGCACTCAAACTGAAATGGTGGGGGTTCCCTGAGCTCCAGAGTGACACAGAACAACAAGCCTAAAAGGATCCTCTTTATGTCTGAACTTCACTGACCTGGGCATGCCTTTCAGGTAGCGTTTACTACCGCATTCTTTTTTACTGGTGCGTATTCATCAAGAAGCTTCCTGTATGCCCTGGGGCGGTGAGTTTTTGACAGACGCAAGCGGACACCATTTTATCAGTGCTGCTCACTTGCTCTGTTTTCTGCTGCTCTCTCCTGCCACTCTGGGAATATCCGCCTGTATGCTGAAATGTTCCCTTGGCTTCCAGCATAGTTCCTTTTCTGGTGGTATTCACCATTTCTGGAGGCTTTTGTCTGCCTTAACTCTGCTGTACAGATACTGTATAATTGGTGAGTGACTGCCATTTTGTCTGAGCGCCAGTCTTACCTCAGAATTATCTCCAAGCAAAGCTTAAACAAGCTCCTGAGCAGTGTAATTTTTCCAGCCCGCAGCTTCAATGTTACTCTATATAATGGATCTCTACCTTATTTTTTGCACAATCGTGAGAGTTTTTTTCTACTCCTCTCACGGAAGAAATTCTTATTAAAAACACATTATCATATTATATTGATGACTGGCAAATGCCAAGTCTTTACATTATCTAACTGTGACGTTACCTTTTTCTGCTAAATGCATTACTATCTTATATGAGCAGGACGGGACATTTCCAAAGGCTTCACATTAATCTTTCTACCACTTCAAAATGGCGACTGACATACTTGCCTCTGCCAAACCTGCTTCTTCTGGCCCTAAACCAAAAAGGGCAAAAAAAGATCCTCCACCGCCTAATATGTCTTCTCACAATCCTGTGTTAGACACTTTTCTCGATGAGGTGAGGGGTCTCAAACATTTCATGTGTGCTAGTAATGAAAAACATCAACATATACAGGATTGTTGAATTGTTACAGAGGGTAAAATGTTTGAAAAGGAGCATCGTGTAAGTAGTCTCCAAGATGCAGTCACCAAAATTACTTTTCTTGAACATTAAATTCAGATACTTAAGCTGCATACTGAGGACCTTGAAAACAGAAACAGGCGTAATAATGTTCGCTTATATGGATTACCTGAGAACCTCAAAGTCTTGTCTTCCGGCAAAAGTTTCTACCTGATCTTCTTGGTTTTCTGAATACTCATCTTCTCAACATTCAATGAGCACACCATATTTGTCACCTTCATCCTCACTATTCCAGACCTAGGGGTATCATAATGCTGTTTCTGGAATGTATGACCTTTCACATGTTTTGAAAGCAGCCAATGAAAAGTGTTGCCTTGTTTGGTCTGGCCACAACATCTTCATCTCTCAAGACCTTTCTAATGCAACAAATGCCAGAAGAGAAAAGTTCCTTGCCCTACGACCTCAAATGAGACAACTGAATATGTGCTATGGCATTCTATACCCGTCTCTGCAAAATTACTCATAATGGCTCTTCGCTTTTCTTTGATGATCCTGTTGAACGCAAAATGTTTCTTCAAAATATTTCATCTCATTATATTTTGATATCCGCATACCTTTTCAGTCCTCTTTGTAACTTAATGTTTATATGGCTTAATTGATTATAATTTACTCTTTATCTTCCTGCTGTTGTTCTCACTCCTGAGCTGACACATCTCATGATCTATTTTCATGCTCTTCTTTTCAGATCTGGATTTCT
The DNA here is from genome assembly GCF_964204655.1 of Triturus cristatus. Classification (NCBI taxonomy): domain Eukaryota; kingdom Metazoa; phylum Chordata; class Amphibia; order Caudata; family Salamandridae; genus Triturus; species Triturus cristatus. The sequence goes on along the minus strand of NC_140592.1, from coordinate 500,784,411 downwards.
ATCCTTGATGTGTTTCTTTTGTCCTTAGCTTCTTTCCTTTCTCTCTCCTCATCTTCCTTCCTGTTTGATTATGTGAGTGCTTACATGTCTTCAAATAGCATTATGTTTTTTATTTTTGATCTGTTATGTTGTTATAAATAAATGGTGTCTTTTTGCTTTCCATTTTTGCAGCTTGTCATCCATATTTCTGCCTCCCTACTCATAACCCCCATTTTTTTCAACGTTGTCTCGTGGAACATTCGTGGTCTGGATCATCCAGTCAAAAGGCAAAAGGTACTCTCCCATCTATCAAAATGTAATTCATATGATACTTTTTTAATGAGAAACTCATTGTAATGATGTTGAGTCGCTTAACCCCTTCAGTGCCACGCCCTTTCCCCCTCCGTTGCCGGGCGTTACATTAGCGGGCAGGGGTTCATGACGAGATAGTCTCGTCATGGGCACAGCGCAACCGTGCTCCATGACGAGACTATCTCGTCATGGGCACAGAAGAGGTTAAACTAAAATGTCAGTGGGTAGGTCATGTTGTTTTTTCACCTGCTATTAATCGCACGGGTCGTGTTGCCATCCTTTTTCATAAATCGTTCAATGTACAGATTGCATCAACTAAACATGATGCACATGGATGATGGGTATTGGTCACTGCCATAATTCATAATAAACATATTTCTTTATTTAAAATGTATGGCCCAGTCAAACCTGATCCTGGCTTTTGGCATAACATTAAGCTAAAACGTGCTTCCATTGATAATCCCAACATTATTTTAGTAGGTGATTTAAATCAGTGGTTAGACCCTTTTAACAACAGAAAATCTAAATGCAAATTTAATCCTGATAAATGCCATAAGGCATTTTAATCACCCATTACCACTCGTCCAGAATTTGATGTCTGGAAATCTTGTAATCCTGATACCTATGAGTTTACGTTTTTCTTTAGTGTACACCATACAATGTCCAGAATTGATTATATCTTAGCTACCAAGTCCTTACATCCTTCTATTCAGTCCTTAGAAATGTGTTCCATTTTTTTCATATCATACTCCTGTTTTATCTTCATTTGATTAAACCTTAAATAACTCCAAAACGGATCGCTGTAGATTCAACAACTTTGTGTTATCAGATCATACTTTTTTAACAGAAGCAACTGCTTTTATTAAAAAGTTTTTGTCAAATAGACCAATCTATCGATACTTCTATTAATAATTTTTAGAATGCTTTTAAAGCCTTCTTTCGGGCCTTCACTATAGTGTTTTCAGCTGAAAGGAAAAATACATTAAATTCCCAAAAACTTACATCGATGAAGCAAATTAAAACACTTAAACATACTTACTTCACCTCTAGATTATTTTCTGTTTTACATTAACTGATTTCAGCCAAATCTACTCTAAATAAACTTGCTACTATTGATGTATTTATTATACTTAATGTTAAATCTAAGTTTCACGGTGGTAAAAATAAAGCAGGCAAAATGTTGGCTAACTACTTGAAAATTAAATCTGAGTGCAAATATATTGGGCCCATCCATAATGAATTCACTAACAACCTTGCACCATCTGATTTGGATATTTCTAATCTCTTTTAAGATTACTACAAATCAGTGTATGCAGAAAATACCAATATCTCAGCCCATGATATAAGTACTTTTTATAATGGTCTTCCTAATCCTCCTTTGATCCCTGATACCTTCAAAACACTGGAAGCCGACATAACTCTTCGAGAAATTATTAATGCAGTCAAATTCCTAAAAAAAAGCTAAAGCTCTGGGCCCAGATGGATTTTCTATTAAATTAATTTCTTCCTTTTTATCCTTTTTTGCCCCCAAATTACTTGAGCTTTTTAATAATTTTCTGTGGTATTCAAAGGCCAGTGGCTCTTTTTTAGAAGCCCTGATTGTTATTATCCATAAGCCTGATAAAGATCACACCCTTTTTTAAATGTATAAAACTATTAAATTAATTAACTATGATTGTAAAATGTTTTCAAAAAAATACTAGATTCTTGCCTTGAAAATGTTGTTGCCCTACTTTTTAAATCTAATCAACCTGGTTTCATTAAGGGCATACTTGTGGACAATGGCAGAATTTTCTTGCATAGGCTAAGAAATATCAATCCCCCCTTGCGGCCCTATCCCTTGATGCCGGAAAAGCATTTGACCGCATTATTTGGCAATTTATGTTCACAACACTCTATTTGTTAGGTTACGGACCTAAATTCCTCCCATTTATAAAACAATTACACTGTTGTGCCAGCGTTTTTGTTAACAGATGCTTTACCACTATATTTTAACAACATTGAGGTACCAGGCAGGCTGTCCCCTCTCTTCTTTGCTTTTTATTCTTTATCCACGCCCTTCCTTGAACGGATTAATTATAACACATATGTCTCTGGCTTTAAATATAATTTCTTTGACACTAAGCTATCGGCATATGATGATGATGTTTTAATATACCTGTCTAATCTCCTCTCCTTCTTAAATCCTTTTTTACAAGAGATTACCTTATATTCTAATATCTCTGGTTACGAACCAAACTTTTCCAAAAACAGAAACCTTACCATTGAATTTCTTGTTTTATCAATATATGTTTGCAAGCACTAACTTTACATGGGGCCCTTCCAAAATTAAATACTCCTACTTCTTCCAGCATTATTAGCCTTACATTTTATGCTTTGAGAGTTAAAATACAGAAATTACTTATATCCTGGTCTCTCCTGCATTTATCATGGTGGGGCTGATTAGATACCCTCAAGATCTATACCACAGACGTTTTCATCTTCCTTTATGAGGGGTTCTTAGCACAGTCTAATCTACTATCTCAGCCACAGTAACCAGATGAAATACATTGCAAGATCTCAGGGAAAGTATTACAGAATGGACCCAGGCTAATGTACTTTATTCAGCTTTATTAAAAGCGATAACATGGGCTACACCACAATGTTTGCGCAAGCGGAAGCAGCACAGTTTTCTTGGATTCCATTCAACCAAGGGTTTAAGCATTATTGAATAACATTGCTGGTGTGTGTGTTCTCTCTTTCTGCCAACTGTCTCAGGATCATTTTGTACCTTCATAAATTAATTTGTGTTCACATTTTCCAGCACCTGTTTGTTAGTCTTCTAGCTCAGAAGGGAATTCAGAACTACGGAAGAGCTTGAAAACCTTTCGCAAAAATCCACTGACCGGAGGCCACACAGTCATTTCCAGCCCCTCCAGAGTCTGTACTTGTGTTTCTGCTATTCACATAATGCTTTGCAGTAATTAGGTTTTTCTTAAGCACAATATTTGATTACCACAGTTGAGGTACTTTGGTAGCATTGTGATAGGTGTAAAACATAGCCCCAATAATGCTAGTCTATTCCTAGCTTGTTTAAATGAGGGAAACGCCAACAATCTCACTCAGTTTGGATGCCGATGGGGCCTTTGATGCCATTGTGAGGGTTCATTTTTGCCACAGTAGACACTTTCAGTTGTGGCCTAAAGTTTGGAAAAACTCTTAACGCGTAGTTATGAAGGCACTCTGGTGAGAAATTTTATAAATGGTAAGCTATCATTATCAATCAAAGTAGGATGTGGATTAGTGGTGGCCGCTAAATTCTGCTCCACCGGTTGAGTTTTGGCCCCTCCGTGTTATTCTTGTAACACGGGGTTCTGGCCAAACTCCGCCAACCGCCATGTGGCTGAGTTTTTTCTCAAGCGGGATCGATAATTGGCGTTCCCATGTGCCATTTTTGGGTGCTAGGAGGGCACCTGGCAAGATTTTCTCAATGCGGGTGGTCGCGACTGTTCACAGAGACAAAGCTGCTGCTTGAGTAGAAAATCCACTTGAGCGGCAGCAAAGAAGCAGCGCCCTCTGGCGCGCTGCATGGTGTTGTTGGCACTGATTTTGCAGCTTGGAACAAGACCCCGGTGCTAAAAATCAGCGTGAGCAGCACGTCATGTCTATTTTTGCACGCTCTAGGAACGCTGCGGAATCTCACTGAGTTTTCAGGTAACTCAACGGAGTGAACCTTCTTGAGTTCCACCCACCACTAATGAGGATCAAAAAAGGGTGCCTTCTCACTTTTCTTTTGCACAATATGATTAAAGTAACATGGACAGTGGCTTGAGGTTTCATTTATTTTTACAACGATAGCATGTAGAAACTATAGGTTCAAAACATGCTGGTGACATGATGCTTGCCAGTGGCAATTAATCCTAAATGTTTGTAACATGGAGAGCAAATGAAAAATGTGACCAAATATAAAATCAGATGGTATAAGTTTAAATCAATGTCAGTTATCAATTACTAATTTTATTTACCAACAGTTTGAGTGGACTGCAGAGTACATTCAATAAATAGACATTACATTCTAGAATAACTGATTAAATGTGTGAGTGTAATTCTAAATCCACTGTAAGCAGGGTTTCAAATGACATAGAAAGGTTATGTTATTTGAAAGTATGCTACACAATTCTACCATGGGCGAGGAAGCAAAAGACACACAATTGATGGACGGAATGCAAAACAAATCAAAACATTTACCCCCAGTCAAGAGATCTGGGTTAAATCCATCATTCTTTTGCTCACCATTCCACCCCAGTTCAGACCTGGCCATGTGCAAATCAGTCTTGACCCTGTGCCTCATGGGAACAGTCCAGCCCGAACTGCTAAGCCAGGTCCTCCCTGGACCGGAAACAAGCAAAATTCTACCATAGCTTGGGATGAAATCTTTCATGTCCAAACCCAGACAGCAAAAACATATCATATGGGGAAATTTTGAAATGAAAGTTTCATGTTTATAGGACAAATTTTGCCAGTCTTTCAGCAACTAACTGTTCCATTCAAAAAGTGCAGAGACCCTTAATTTGGGATTGATGAAGAAGCATGTGTTAAATCTAATTTAGAACTTTTGGGAACGTTTATGGAAGGCAAAAAAATAAAATCTTTTTCTGAAAGCAGAAACTATCTAAAAATGTACATTGCTGCATTAAATATGTTAGACTATTGATAATGAGCTCAAAATGGATCTCACTCTGATCATGTCTACAGGAGTTTGAGAATGGGGAAGTACTTACCTACAAAGAAAAGAATGGATAAAGCATAGGATTGTATTTGTAAAACAACTTTTGGAAAAAAAAGGGTATCAAAATATTTGAGCAATGTGCATGTGATTTTTTTGGCACAAAAGGAGAATTTTTTATGGCATACAATAACGTGAACAATGGGGCACGCACAGTGCTACGGGATGGGTATGCCCAGATGTGGGTCGCATGCTTCTTGTGTTACTGGAACCATGCTATACCAGACTGATGAGCCCATAACTAGGGTGAAATCGGTCCTGGGTTGTTTGCGTTCCAGTTCAGGGAGGACCTGCATTCATAGTTTGGGTTGGCCTGTTCCGAATGGAGCAGGGTCAAGACTGATTTACATATAACTGGGACCAAACTGAGGTGAAGTGGTGTGCAAAATAACAATGGATTAGGATGCAGTCCAACTAATTTCCATTGGCTGATATTAATTCAAGCATTCCATCTATCGATCTTTTGTATACTTTAGTTTGTCACCCTGAGTGGGACAGGTATGACCAGGCACGGATCCCGTGCACACTGTGTCATTCTACTTCACTCCACTCCACTCTACCCTAGTCCAATTTACCTCACTCCATTCCAATTTACCCTACTCCTCTCCAAACTCCACTGCAATCTATCCAACTCCTCTCCACTCTAATCTAACCCACTCCACTCCAATCTATCACACTCCAATCAACCTAATCTACTCCACTCCAGTCCAATCTGACCCATTCCACCCCACTCCAGTCCACACTACCCCATTTCACCCCAAACTACCCTACTCCAATCGACCAATCCAATCCACCCCACTCCACTCTACCCCACTTCAGTGAACCACAATCTACTCCACTCCAATCTAATTCACTGCACTCTACCCCACCCTAACCCAATCTACCCCACTTCAATCTACCCCACTCAATACAATCTTCCCCATGCCACTCAATTCAAATCCACTCAACTCTAATCTACCCCACTCCACCCAATCTACCCCACTCCACTCCAATCTACCCCATTCCAAACTACCGGACTCCTATCTATCTCACTCCAATCTACCCCACTCCACTCCAATCTACCTCACTGCATTCCAATTTTCTCTACCATAATCCACCCAGTCTATCCCTCTCCAATCTACCCACACTCCACCCTAATTTACCCCACCCCACTTCAATCTACCCCACTCCAATCTCCCCAATATACCTCACTCCACTCCAGTTTACCCCAATATATCCCACTCCATTCTACCCCGATCTACCACACTCCAAACTACCCCACTCCAAACTACTCCACTCTACCCCAATCAACCCCACTCCACCCCAATCCACCCAATGCACTCTACTTCACCCATGTCTACCCCATTCCAAACTATCGGACTCCTATCTATCTCACTCCAATCTACCCCACTCCACTCCAAACTACTCCACTCTACCACAATCTACCCCACTCCACCCCACTGCACTCTTCTTCACCCATGTCTAACCCAATTCAATCTACCCTACTCCCTTACTCCAATCTCCCCAACTCCAATCTACCCCAATATATCCCACTCCACTCTACCCCAATATATTCCACTCCACTCTACCCTGATCTATCCCACTCCAATTTACTCAACTCCACTCCAATCTACTCCACTCCAATCTACCCCACTCTACCCCAACCTCCCCCACTCTACCCCAACCTGCCCCATTTTACCCCAATCTATCCCACTCCAATCTACCACACTCCATCGCAATCTACCCCATACCACTCCAATCTACCTCACTCCCCCAATTTACCTCTCTCCACTCCACTCCAATCCACCCCGCTCCAAAATACCCCAATCTACCCCACTTCATTCCATTGTACCCTACTATAATTCACCCAATCTACCCCACTCCAATCTACCCCATTCCACTCCAATCTAACTGACTCCACTCCAGACTACCCCACTCCACTCCAATCTAACCCAATCCCCCACTCTACTCTTTCCCAATCTAGCCCATTCCACTCCAGCCTACTGCAATTTATCCCACTCCACTCTTCCCCAATCGACCTTGATCTACCCTACTCCTATTAACCTCACTCCAATCTGCCTCACTTTAATCTACACAATCGACTCCACTCTAATCTAGCCCACTCTACCCCAACCTACCCCACTCTACCCCAATCTATCCTACTCCACCCCACTCCATTCTACTGCACTCCATCCCAATCTACATCATACCACTCCAATTTACTCCACTACCCCAATCTACCCCTCTCTACTGCACCCCAATCTAACCCTCCCCAAATGACCCCAATCTACCCCACTACATTCCATTGTACCCTACTATGATCCACCCAATCTACCCCACTCTACTTCAACCCTCCAATCTAACCGACTCCACTCTAGACTATCCCACTCCACTCCAATCTACCCCAATCCACCCCACTCCACTCTTTCCCAATTTAGCCCACTCCAACCTACTGCAATATATATCCCACTCCATTCTTTCCCAATCTACCTCAATCTACCCTACTCCTATTTACCCCACTCCAATCAACCCCACTCTAATCTTCCCCAAACTACTCCACTCCAATCTACCCTACTCCAACCCAATCTGTCCAAATGTAATCTATCCGAATCTACCCCACTTCAATGACCCCAATCTTCCCAACTCCATTTTACCCCACTCTACCCCCACTCCACCTCACTCTACCTCAATCTACCCCATTCCACTCTACTCTGATCTTTCCCACTCCAATCTCCTCTTCCCCACTCAACGCCACTAACTGTTAGCCATACTGAACAGCAGCCACATTGGAGTGCATAGTGGCTAAAACACATTGGAATCGGTTTCGATCTCTTTCGGAAAGCATACCGAAGGACTCAGTCCGGAATGCTTCAGTGGAGCCTGTGTTCTGAACGAGAAGACAGGCTCGCATTGACAAAAGGGGTGGTTGGGGATAATCAAGCACCCTGTGGTGGGCACCCCTTGGTGCCTGCCACACTGTGCATGGTCTGAAAGGGAGGACCTATGGGTACCCCACGGGCCAAATTTGGTGGGCCCTGGGTGAAGGGGGACCTGCAACAGGACAGGCCCCCAAAGATCTATTCCAGCAGCCTTTTTGTATCGGGCAAACCAATTCGGAAAGGCTGTCCGAATCATTCATCGCACTTGCTTGCTCGGAAACCAAGTCCATAGAGCTGTACGAATCGGCTCCAGAAAGGCTCTATCTCCTCGAATGCCTTTCGAAACCGATTCAGGCAACGCTAAGGGTTTCCAGGCATTGTACTTGGTCGTTCGGAAATGGGAACGAGTTGGCCGGAAACAAGGGCTCAGGATCGGTTTGGAGCCCTTCCAACCGAGATCGGAATCGACCCCATTGTCACAGCCAATAACTCTTGCATAGGTGAGACCTATTGGTTTTTCCAATGCTTGTTATTTACTGCCCTCCGGATCCAAGAATAGACTTTTTGTAACCCACTACCCAATTTTTTTGCCTCCCTACATACTCAAGCTGCTAATGTTGCCATTGTTGGAGATCTCAATATCTACTTTGATGACTTCACTCTTCCCCAAACCAACGCCTCCTTGAATGTTTAGAGATGCTCGGACTCCAGCAGTTATTCACGGCCCATCTGACTTTGCCAGTCATAGATTAACCACCCCCTCCTCTATTGTGGATTCTGAAAACAGCAAAACATGGACATTTATAAACTAAGGAAAAGAGGAGGCGCTGTGGCAACAAAAGTATGAAAATGTATAGAAGTAATTAAGAGTTCATACGGGGGACCCGCTATACAAGGAGAAGAAACAAACATATAACCGCAATGAGAGCATGCCCCCAGGGCCGGCTTTAGCGCTGGTGGCGCCCGGTGCGACAATCACTTTTGGCCCCCCCCCCCCCACTTCCCATGACCGCCTCCTCCGATTCTCTCACTACCACCTGCAAAAGTGCCCCTCATCTCTCCTATCATAAGATATTGGTAAACACAGCGCCCCACTGAGGTCACAGAGCCCCCCTCAACAGGTCAGCGCCCAGTGCGCCGCACCAGTTGCACTGCCCTAAAGCCGGCCCAGCATGCCCCACAGATCCACCCTTCAAGCGAGCCTTTGTGAAACTCATGTAGGCAATGGAGCAAGAATGTGATTGCCCAATTATTTCACACAAAACAAAGTTGGCATTGCCTGTAAACTAAGGGCCTTTATATAGAGTTGATGGACGGGTTACTCCATCACGCTTCTGACTGAGTCACCCGTCCGCCGAGCCCTTAATGGTTCTAAGTGTGCTTGTATTATATGAGCATATGAGCAGAAGGAGTTTCTGTAAAGTGCTCTCATGTATCTGGACACCATGACAGTGAACTGATGTGTAGTATTGAAACTCTGTGTAATAAAGTGGGAATGCATATTTGTGCAGTGTGATCGAGTGTCAAAATAATTTGCATGACTTCTAGCTTTACATTGAAGGAATTATCTCAAGTACTGTGTGTGTAACTGTTTAAGCTGGTGTAGTATCAGTACGGTATTTCATATCGGCATATGCAGTATAATTGATGCATATGGAAATTGCCTAGTGTTGGATGACTGCTGTGTGCAAAGCATTTGATGTAATTTGGTATACTGCACAGGGAGATACAGAAACTGAAATGAAGCATTACAATAATGGAAGAAAAAGTACCATGCTTACATGTACTATTATATACATACCATCTGCCTCAGGGGAGTTGCTCTCGCCAATGCAGTCATCTGGAATAAATGGGACACAGCGCCTGTGGCAGTTGAATCTACAATCTGCAATAAACAACATTAAAATGTATAACATTATATACATTATTATACAACATTAGAATAAACAAGAGAAGGTGGGGCAAATCGACACAGTGACTGCCTGCTGAAAGATGCCATTCTGCAAGCCTTCTATGAGGTGAGCTCCAAGGCTGAAGTCACCAGGATCGAATGGGAACTCAGTTTCATGATTTCCTTAACTGTTCAATAGTGTAAATGATTCTGACAAGCACTTTCACAGTTCCAGCACTTTTCATTTCTATCTATGTTATATTATATTTTATAATTGTATTCGATCATGGGTACTCGCAACCATTTTCCCAGGGGCCAAAATGTTTGGCCGAGGGCAAGATTGATGCCAGCAGGGTAGTGGTCGGGGTGGGGGCAGGAGGGTAGGCTTGAGGGGAAGCTAAACAGATATATATATATATATATATATTGGCTGAACTGTACAATGTGAAACCAGAAAACCTGGGATTAATCCCGGATACTCCACTTTACTAAATTGTGTAATCCTAGGCAAATGTTTTATTTCACTTTCCATCCTTTTTTCTTCATTATTACATTTTAGAGGACCTTGAAATACATAACTTCAGGATGTGCGCTGTACAAAACCACCTTCTTGTTTTGATTTAATAAACTATAATATTCATGAACAAGAGGAACCCAGGCCACCAAGAGGGTGCATGTAACAACTGACTTGCCCCGTTAGTTCGCTATTGGCTTTGTTGTCAGGGTGGGTGGAAGAAAGAATCTTCCTAAATTCATGTTTGAAAACTATCACTTTTAAAATAATGCTTCTCATTGCACTGATATAATTTCACATACTAAGGAGAAATGGTTCTGCTACTTAATGAAATCCCTTTTTGAATTTTAAAAGAACTTTGTCACATTTTTACAGGTTTGTTGCAAGATGCTTTCACTTTAACTTTAAATAAATGCTTGCAAGTTTATTTAACATTTTTTAAATGTTAGTGTTGAGTCGAGTAAACAGAAGTCCTGGACTGCTTTTGACCAGGGGGTCGCATGAAAAGGTCAAGAGGGCCGCATGCGGCTACCGGGCTGTACTTTGAGTATCCCCGTATTAGATACTCTATTTAAGGCATATTATTTTATATGTACTCCTGCTGAGCATAGCCATCTAGACATCAAAGTCTTTTGACTGGAGCAGTCCCTCCCCTCCCCCCCCCCCCAGCACCTTGACCCTCACGGGTGAGTAGCGCGCTTTAACCTCCCTGATTGATTGATTGACCAAAAATAGCAAAATGAAAACGATCTGAAAGACCCACTTTTCTGCCTATTCTCCATGGAACGATAGTACTTTTAGTCCATTTCTCTTCACATTTCTTCTGCGCCATTAGTGCCATGTTATTGGGGGGGAGGGGGAGGGGGGTCAGATCATGTGACCAGCACAGCGTGAGTGCATGCACCCATCACTCTGTAGCCCTTTGTTTGCTCTTGATCTCCATTACGCGACTCACGCCCTAGTTACAGTGGAGCTCTCCTGGAGACTCCACAGAGGAGAGACTTGCTGGAATGCCGTACAACCAAAGACCAACCCCTACCCCTGAAACTGACCCCATTAGACTTACAGGAGCACCATGTGATTTCTGTCTCTACTCATCTGCCTCTCCCAGTGTTCTTGCCTCAGCTGCCAAACAAGGGAGTAGCCAGCAAATATTAAATACCCCCCACTTCGATCCAAACCTCGAATGCCATTGGGTGAGCTAAGCAGGTAAGCCCTACCGACTGTAGATGAGGTCCCTTATTAACGCCTTTTGTTCATCTTTAAGCCTTTCATATATAAATCCATCTATCCGTCTTTTCATACTTTCATTCATACTTTCACCATTCCATCCATCCACCCTTTCATTATTAGTTTTCCATCCATCTATCCTCCCACTCACACTTCCAAACAGTCAAACATCTTTTTACCCATTCATCCATCCATTCTTCTTTTATCAATCCAGCAATCCTCCCTACCACATCTCCACCCAGGGCACAATATGCACAACACACAGAGCACAACCTGGAGCCCACCCCTCACCCTCTCTCCCTTGTGCTCATTCTCCCACATTCTCCTCATCCCCTAGAATGGATTCCCCCTCACATTTTCCACAGAGAGCGTTGATCTCATCCTAGGTTCTGACTTCATTCAACCCAGTTCATTGCGGCGCAGCATGTTAGAGGTTATCATAAAGCAGTTATGGAGTCTGACGCTCCCCTGCAGTGTAGTAGTGAACAGCATATATGTGCAAGGGAGTAGACAAATAGGGCTGCGCTGCACACGGCTGTGTCAGTTCTTGCATGCGAACAAGAGAGCCCTGAATGATCCATCAAGGAAAAGAACAGGGGAACCCTACTCACAACGGAACCAGGGTACTAGTTTTATATATGACACAGCGGTTCCTGTGGGCTATGTGGACATTATTTAAGCAATATTTTTGCGAAATCACGATAGAAAAAGGTGCAATAATATCAGAGGACAATGAACCGACTACACAGTGTAATTCGGTATAGCATATTTATAAACAAAACAATCAATCTCAATATAAGTACACTTCTTTTCAGTCAAAAGTGCAACAGTTTGTGCATTGTGTCCCCAAGTGCAAAATGGAACCAACAAAAAGTGAATATATAAAGTGAATAAATATATTGTTTAAACAGCAGAGGTACAATGAAACATGCTGGGTAATGGTCATTTCTTAGTGCTTGTCGATGGCGTTTCGACCCTTCTATGTATGTGGGGTCTCTTCAGGACTGGATTGTGAATGATCCGTGGCATAGGTGTTAAATCTTCAGGAGTTCAACTCCAGCCACCCCGCCAGAAAAAAGGGCTAGCCTTAGGTCTTCCTTTCCTAAATCCCATATGAGCTCTCACACTAAAACCAATCAACAGTTGGCCTGCACGACTTGTCTGGTCACGAACTTCACTTGGGCACAGACTGGTGGGCGAGGTGCAGCACGGCCGTGCCTTCAACTGCAGTCCTCCTTTTTAACCAAGACAAATAAAAATACAGGAAGGTAATTCTGCCTCCCTCATTTTGCTTTTTTCTAGTTCTCTAAAGTGATACTGTGAGTGGTAAATAGTTATTTAATCTTTCTGAAGGCATTTTGTGGGGTTGTGCTAGGTACACCTGATGATGGAGGCCTATTTGGGGTGGGAAATGGTTATTCTGAAGTGGGAGTGAGACCTAAAGGAGGTAGGGACATGGTAATCGATTGAAGGGAAGGTATACCCTGTGCTTTGGGGTCCCCCATCGGTTTCTCCCATTCTATTATCTACTTTGGCCAGGGCTGCGTTCGACTTCTATATGAACACCCAGTGTTCAGCCCCTGCTGTCCATCTATGATGAAGTCATGCCTGCGTGCACAGAAACCTTTGTACATAGAGGAATGTGGACAACAAGCATCTCTGGAAAGATCAAAGCTAAGACCCAAAATCTCAAATTAGTAGAATATGTGTAACTCCTCCTAACCCCACACATCCAGCTAAGCTTCAGGCCAGGGCGCCCGGTGGAAAAGACACAAAGCAGTGTGTGGTAGTGCCTGAAAGATTCTAGTTATGAGATGGAGCAACACAAAGAGCCTGCCCTTCAGTCTGAATTATACACGCATCATCACAGCTACCAAAAAGTTAAGACGACGGCCCATTGTCCATCAGCTATTCATATGGTGTCCACGGCGCAAATGAGAATTTGTCAATGATATTGTTTGCTCCATTCTGGGCCTTTGAGCAGACACCCTTTTGTTTATTTTGTCTTCCCAATGTATCTTCTCTTCACCTTTGTTCGAGGGAACATAAGTCACAAAATCTTACAAAATGTCCTCCTTGACCCTTTGCACCCAGCATAACAGGTTTTCTCGTGACACATACATCATCCTGACCATGGGTCAAGTGAACCTTCCGTCTTTCACTGGCTTGCTGTGGCTGTCATCTCTGATTCTGTTTGCCCTATTCTGATCCATTGAGTTGTTAACCCTTTTTGCAACTTCACATACATTTCTATACCCCATCCTCCCAGTGACATATATCATTGTTGGACCCGGCCTCGTAGAATGGCCCTCCGTACCCCCGCACCACCGAAACCTGGTACCTGCAGCCCAAGCACACGGCCAGCCGACCCTTCCCACCAGGACACCCGCACCAACCCCGGACATCCCCGTCCATGGCCTCTCTTCTTTCGGCCACCCCGGGCCCGCGTGCCCACTCCATGCAACAAGATGGCCGCCCGGCCCCAGCGCGAACCGGGCCTCGAGGCGCCACTCCGGCTGGAGGACATCACGCTTCCAGGGGATGAGAGAGGGAGGAGCAGTTTCTATCGCACCTCTAACTCCCCTGGGACGATGGGTTTCGATCGGCCCTCCGGCCTCCCTGCGGGCTGGCTCCGTGCCTGCTGGGTGTCTGGGACTCCTCCCGACCCGGCCCTGAAAGGATCAAAAGACAATAGCAGGAAACCCCGACAAGCGGCCCCCAGGTGACAAGACCCCTGCCTGCACAGACTCCGGACATCAAAGAGGGGTCGACCTATAACAAGGGGTGCTCTGAGACTGTCCGAGAGATTCGACGCTGGAACAACGAGAGCCTGCCGACGCGGTCGCGGCTCCTGGAACTTGAACCTACCTGAGCCCTGCTGAGTGACTCGCGGCCCCCTGAAGATCGTAAGACCTCCGAACTTGTACCTGAGCCCTGCTGAGAGACTCGCGGCTCCCTGAAGATCGTAAGACCTCCGAACTTGTACCTGAGCCCTGCTGAGAGACTCGCGGCTCCCTGAAGATCGTAAGACCTCCGAACTTGTACCTGAGCCCTGCTGAGAGACTCGCGGCTCCCTGAAGATCGTAAGACCTCCGAACTTGTACCTGAGCCCTGCTGAGTGACTCGCGGCTCCCTGAAGATCGTAAGACCTCCGAACTTGTACCTGAGCCCGCTGAGTGACTCGCGGCTCCCCCAGACTCTCACGGTCCCGCCGGACCCCGACTCCGACCACGTATCCCCCAGCTCGAGGATTGTGAGCTGTGCGCCGGATACGTCCCTGCTTTGAACCGTTACCAGAGACAGTCCCGCTACCCCCTACCTTTCCGAGACTCTTGAGCCCGTGCTCACCTTGTACATATTTGCAGTGATACCTAGTTGATAAAGCTTGTTTCTGAGAATACCCAGTGTGGTCTCTCTGTGTCGTGTGGTGCCAGAAGTACGATCCTAGTTGCGAGATTCCTCCCCCTGGGGAATCTCCCGCCAGTGCCCGGCTACGATACTACACGGGTGGGACTCAGGGTAGTCAGGACCCCCCCTTCCGGGCTCCTCTGAGGTCGCCGTCTAACATTGGTGGCAAGCGACGGGATTCGGGCCCATCATCTAGAGATCGTACAGTGAACAACGGACGCACGACCAACAAAGATGGCAGAAGGAAGCGCCATGAGCTCCGCAGAAACCAACGCCAACAGAGTGTTCCAGGTGGAGCATCTAGAAGAATACACACACAAAGAGCTAAAGCAATTTTGCAAAGAACTTAAAATCGCTACCACTGGCCTCAACACTAAGGAAGACTTGCAGAAAGCACTGAAAACTTGGGTGGAGACCGGGGCCTCCCGCCCGGAAGGCACGGGGGAGCGCCCCGACGAAGCCGAACCCCCTCCAAGTGAAAACAGCGACAATCAGGTGCGAGGCATTGTACCAGACGGGGGCCTATCCCCGGAGAACTCGCGGACAGAGAGAGAAGCCGCAGTCATGAACTCGAGTTAGCCAAACTCAAAATCGAGGGCGAATTGAAGTTAGCGGAAAAAAAGCTAGCGGTAGAGCAAATGCGCGTACAAGGCGAACTGGAAGAAAAGAAGCTCCAACGGGAGCACGAAGGAAGGAAGCTCCAACTGGAGCACGAACGCAGCTTAAAGGAACTCGAGCTCAAGGCCCGAAATGAGGACGGGAGGCCCTCGGGAAACCGAGAGACGGCCCCCCCATCGGAACAGAAGGTCCACATCCCCAAGGATGTGGTCAAGGAATATTACAAAAACGATGACATTCAGCAATGGTTTCGGGCCTACGAGGTCGCCATGACCTTCCATCGGATCCCACAGAAGGACTGGGGGGCGGGGTTGTGGGGGCGGTTTCTGAGCGAAGGAAGGGACACCCTGCTCGACCTACCCCTCTCCCTGCAGACCTCCTACAGCCACATGAAAGAGGCTCTCCTCACAAGATACGGCCTCACCCCAGAAATGTACCGCCAACGGTTCCGGGACTGCAGGAAGATCCCGGGCACCACCTGGGTGGAGTATGTAAACTTTTTTAGTCGGGCCTTCGATGGGTGGGTCAAGGGCAGCAAAGTCACCACCCTTGCCGAACTCACGGATCTCATGTTATGGGAACATCTGGCTGCGAACTGCTTCATAGAGCTACGTCAACATCTGCTGGATAGCAAGCTTACAGATCCCCGGAAGCTGGCTGTGGAGGCCGACCGCTGGACCAACACCCGGGTCTCCCGGGGCATGGTAGGAGAGTACCCCCGAACCAGTCAGGGACCACCCCGCCAGAGAGGGGGAGGGAACCAGGGAGGGCCGAGAGAGTCCCAGCCTAGCCCCCCGAAGACACCA
Source organism: Triturus cristatus (assembly GCF_964204655.1). NCBI lineage: Eukaryota > Metazoa > Chordata > Amphibia > Caudata > Salamandridae > Triturus > Triturus cristatus. Next base: position 500,768,030 of record NC_140592.1, on the reverse strand, counting down.
CCTCCACCTTTCCCGGCGCCCCCTCCACCAGTGACCGGGCCCCCTGGGAGACGGGGACACCGGGTGACCGTCACATGCTTCCGTTGCCAGAAACCCGGGCACTACGCCAATGACCCAGAGTGTCCCATGGCCACCCAAGTCACCCCTGCGAGACAGATAGCCAACGTAGCCCTGGGGGAGGAGGTTGAGGAAGCCGAGGAGTGGGAACCCGCCGCTATGGCCCTAGTATCCCTGGGAGATAGGGAAATGATCCCTGGTAGCCTCCTACCGTCCAACACACAGAAATATGGGCAGCTCGTCAAGATCAATGGCCACCAGGTAGAGGCCCTGCGGGACACCGGGGCCAGTATCACCGGTGTCCTCAGGCACCTAGTCCCCGAGGAGCAGATCCTCCCCAATGTCTTTTGCCCCGTAATATCCGCAGACAATAGGGAAAGTATGTGTCAGGTAGCCCTGGTGCCATTTGAGTGGGGAGGGGTGATAGGTAAACTCAAGGTGGCCGTAAGAACCTCCCAGCCGGTCGACTGCCTCCTAGGGAACGACCTGGAGAGTTCTCCCTGGAAGCACGTAGAGCGCAAGGCCCACCTAGGAATGATGGGACTCCCCGAGTGGGTGTGTGCCACCACCCGATCTATGACAGCCCGACTCACTCCCCGGAGAGAAGTCGAGAGCACCCCGGTCGAAGAAACCCGTACCGTCCCCGCCGAGGGTCCTCCCGTTCCCCCATCGGAAGGGTCCGTCGCCAGCGACGAACCCGCACCATCCGACCCCGCCCCGGTCCCCGAGTTGGGGGATCTACCCGAGTTGGCCCATTGGCGCCACGAGGGCGGGCCCACCCGGGAAGAATTTTGCCGGGAGCAAGCCACCTGTCCTTCCCTGATCGGGCTGCGGCGTCAGGCCGAGGGCCAAGCCGCAGGTGACCAGACCGGAACGCACCGAGTCTATTGGGAGAATAACATCCTGTATAGTGAGCAGAAATCGGTGGAGCTGGGATCCGGACGGGTACTGGTGGTACCCCTCCGCTTCCGAGATTTCCTCCTGGGCTTAGCCCACGACGTCCCCCTCGCCGGCCACCTGGGTCAGGACAAGACCTACAGCCGTCTCGTGACCCATTTTTATTGGCCTAAAATGAAAGCAGCGGTAGAGGCACACTGCAAGTCCTGCCCCACGTGCCAAGCCAGTGGGAAGAGTGGGGGGAAGCGCAAGGCTCCCCTCCAACCCTTCCCGGTCGTCAGTACCCCCTTCGAACGAGTCGGACTCGACATCGTAGGGCCACTGGACCCCCCCACCTCCCAAGGTCACCGTTTCATCTTGGTCCTAGTAGACCACGCCACCCACTATCCGGAGGCTATTCCCCTACGCACCATTACGGCCCCCGTGGTGGGCCGGGCCCTGATGGGGATCTTTTCCAGGGTGTGTTTCCCCCGCGAGGTCGTGAGCGATCGCGGAACTAATTTTATATCAAGGTATATGACGTCCCTGTGGCAACAATGTGGGGTGTCCTATAAGTTCACCACCCCGTACCATCCCCAAGGGAACGGCCTAGTAGAGAGGTTTAATAGGACTTTGAAAGGGATGATCGCTGGCCTAGAAGAGCCCCTCCGGCGTAAGTGGGACGTCCTGCTCCCCTGCCTCTTGTTCGCTTACCGGGAGGTCCCCCAGAAGTCCTTAGGGTTCAGCCCGTTTGAATTACTCTATGGGCACCCCGTCCGAGGTCCCCTCAGTTTGGTTAAGGAAGGGTGGGAGGCAGCACCCCAGACCACCCCCCGAGATGTGTTCCAATATGTCCTGGCCCTCCGGAACCAGACCAGGAGGTTCCGAGAACTGGCCGAGGCCAACCTGGAGGCGAGTCAAGAAGAAATGAAGCGCTGGTACGACCAGAATGCTACTCTGGTCGAGTTCCAGCCGGGCCAGCAGGTGTGGGTCATGGCCCCGTGAAGCCTGGCGCCCTCCAGGACCGATGGACTGGGCCCTACAAAGTGGTTGAGAGGAAGAGTCAAGTCACCTACTTGGTGGACGTCCAGTCGCCTCGGGATCCCCTCCGGGTCCTGCACGTGAACCGCCTCAAGCCTCACTTCATGCGGACAGAACTGAGCCTCCTGCTGGCCACCGATGACGGGGCCGAAGATGAGTCGGATCCCCTCCCGGACCTCCTGTGTGTCAAGGAGCAGGATGGCTCCGTGGAGGGAGTGAACCTCTCCCCAGCCCTCACTGCCCAGCAACAAGCGGACTGCCGCCAGCTCCTCAGACAATTTTCCGACCTCTTCTCCCTGACCCCCCGGGTCACCAACTGGTGTGTTCACGATGTGGACACCGGGGACAGCCCGCCGGTGAGACACCGAGCCTATCGGGTTCCTGACCGGGTCCGGTCCTGCATTCAAGCTGAAGTCTCGAAGATGTTGACCCTGGGGGTGATCGAGCCCTCTGACAGTCCCTGGGCCAGCCCCGTGGTCCTGGTTCCGAAGGCAGCAGCCCCCGGTGTCGCCCCCGAGCTCCGGTTCTGCGTGGATTACCGGGGGCTCAATGACATTACCCGAGCCGATGCCCACCCCATTCCACGAGCCGACGAGCTCATTGACCGACTAGGGGCCGCCCGGTTCCTCAGCACTTTCGACCTCACCTGCGGATACTGCCAGATTGCGCTCACCGAAGGGGCCAAGGAGCGGTCTGCTTTCTCCACCCCCGATGGGCACTACCGCTTCCGCGTGATGCCCTTCGGGATGAAAAATGCCCCGGCCACTTTCCAGAGACTGGTGAATAGGGTCCTGGCCGGGCTAGAACAGTTCAGCGCGGCCTATCTGGACGACATCGCTGTCTTCAGTTCAGAGTGGAGTGAGCACCTCCAGCACCTCCGGAGAGTGCTAACCGCCTTGCGCCAGGCAGGCCTCACCGTAAAAGCCAGCAAGTGCCAGATCGGGCAAGGATCCGTAGTCTACCGGGGGCACCAAGTCGGGAGTGGCCAGGTCGCCCCTCTACAGCCAAAGATCGACGCCATCCTGGCATGGGAACCACCCATCACCCAAACAGAGGTCCGAGCCTTTCTGGGACTCACGGGCTACTACCGCCGATTCATTCGGGGGTATGGCAGCCTGGTCGGCCCTCTCACTGAACTCACGTCTAAAAAACAGCCAAAGAAGGTGCAGTGGACGGCTGCCTGCCAGGAAGCTTTCGATGCTCTAAAAAAGGCCATGTGCACTGCCCCCGTCCTCCAGGCTCCCGACTACACCAAGGAGTTCATAGTCCAGACCGATGCCTCCGAGCATGGCATTGGGGCCGTCCTGTCCCAAGTGAATGATCAAGGCCTAGACCAGCCCGTCGCCTTCCTCAGTCGGCGGCTGCTGCCCCGAGAACAGAGGTGGAGCACCATAGAGCGCGAAGCCTTCGCCGTGGTCTGGGCCCTCAAAAAACTACGACCCTACCTGTTCGGCACTCATTTCAGAGTCCAAACTGACCATCGGCCCTTGCGATGGCTCATGCAGATGCGAGGAGAAAACCCCAACCTACTGCGGTGGTCAATCTCCCTCCAGGGAATGGACTTCACCGTAGAACACCGCCCTGGTACGGACCACGCCAACGCTGACGGCCTCTCCCGGTTCTTCCGCCTCAGCGAAGAGAACCCCCCAAGGTGATGGGCAGTTCTCTCCGGCTTTCAGCTGGGGGGGACGCGTGTTGGACCCGGCCTCGTAGAATGGCCCTCCGTACCCCCGCACCACCGAAACCTGGTACCTGCAGCCCAAGCACACGGCCAGCCGACCCTTCCCACCAGGACACCCGCACCAACCCCGGACATCCCCGTCCATGGCCTCTCTTCTTTCGGCCACCCCGGACCCGCGTGCCCACTCCATGCAACAAGATGGCCGCCCGGCCCCAGCGTGACCCGGGCCTCGAGGCGCCACTCCGGCTGGAGGACATCACGCTTCCAGGGGATGAGAGAGGGAGGAGCAGTTTCTATCGCACCTCTAACTCCCCTGGGACGATGGGTTTCGATCGGCCCTCCGGCCTCCCTGCGGGCTGGCTCCGTGCCTGCTGGGTGTCTGGGACTCCTCCCGACCCGGCCCTGAAAGGATCAAAAGACAATAGCAGGAAACCCCGACAAGCGGCCCCCAGGTGACAAGACCCCTGCCTGCACAGACTCCGGACATCAAAGAGGGGTCGACCTATAACAAGGGGTGCTCTGAGACTGTCCGAGAGATTCGACGCTGGAACAACGAGAGCCTGCCGACGTGGTCGCGGCTCCTGGAACTTGAACCTACCTGAGCCCTGCTGAGTGACTCGCGGCCCCCTGAAGATCGTAAGACCTCCGAACTTGTACCTGAGCCCTGCTGAGAGACTCGCGGCTCCCTGAAGATCGTAAGACCTCCGAACTTGTACCTGAGCCCTGCTGAGAGACTCGCGGCTCCCTGAAGATCGTAAGACCTCCGAACTTGTACCTGAGCCCTGCTGAGAGACTCGCGGCTCCCTGAAGATCGTAAGACCTCCGAACTTGTACCTGAGCCCTGCTAAGTAACTCGCGGCTCCCTGAAGATCGTAAGACCTCCGAACTTGTACCTGGGCCCTGCTGAGTGACTCGCGGCTCCTTGAAGATCGTAAGACCTCCGAACCTGTACCTGAGCCCGCTGAGTGACTCGCGGCTCCCCCAGACTCTCACGGTCCCGCCGGACCCCGACTCCGACCACGTATCCCCCAGCTCGAGGATTGTGAGCTGTGCGCCGGATACGTCCCTGCTTTGAACCGTTACCAGAGACAGTCCCGCTACCCCCTACCTTTCCGAGACTCTTGAGCCCGTGCTCACCTTGTACATATTTGCAGTGATACCTAGTTGATAAAGCTTGTTTCTGAGAATACCCAGTGTGGTCTCTCTGTGTCGTGTGGTGCCAGAAGTACGATCCTAGTTGCGAGATTCCTCCCCCTGGGGAATCTCCCGCCAGTGCCCGGCTACGATACTACACGGGTGGGACTCAGGGTAGTCAGGACCCCCCCTTCCTCTGAGGTCGCCGTCTAACAATCATGAACTCCTAATCAGTTTCCAATGTTAGGCCTCCCCTATCCCTGCAAATCTTTATTCTTTGCCGACGGTTCTGACTACTTTCCATCTATTATGCAACAACATGCACTTGCCCATCACTAAGCACAAGTGGTGGTGACGTATAAAGGATGTACTACCTTGGGACAAATGAAAGCAAAGAAAATACCCCCCTCATTCCAGTTTGTTAGTACAAACCAGCTCTAATTGTGGTACAGTGGCCCCCTCAACCCCCTGAACACGTGTCCTGCATGTCCTGCACATTGTGCACTTATGGTAGCCAGGACCCTGGCAAATGGATGACGGAGGAATTTTTTCTGGCAACAATCATTTGAGCGAAAACTTAATTCCCTTCCAACTTGTTCCCCATTCTCTTGACCGAGCCTGGGATATGTATCAGTGGTGGCCCCAAGATCCTGGAATGTACCTGATCCCTCTTTAGAGCCATCCGGGAAGCCTTAAAACACTCTTTCTAACATAGCACATCGTAAAACATGGGCCCAATATCTGAACATGGATCTAAGGGTTACATGGTCTTTTGCCATAGAGAAAAATACAATGAACAGATGTGTAAAAGGCTGGTTTCTTCACAGTACACAGGAATACGGATGTGCGCACAGTTTGGGTTATACGAAGGTATGTGTTTACAATGTACATGTTCTGAACCACAGAGCTGACAGGAAACATTACACATGTATGTTATATTCCACTAGGAGTCCCCAGGAGTACAACCATTGACCACACAGTAAATGCATTTTTATGACTGAAATATTATGTGTGCTTCACTGGCTTAACAATAGCTCCTGCGGGGCGGGGTGGGGGGGGCGTGGGGTGGAGGTTTAGGGGGCCTCCTTACCACAAATACAAACTGGTACTGAGACTGAGCAGCGAGCAGGACAGGGTTGGGGAATGACGCCGACCGCGGCCAACGGGGCCGGGGCCAATTAGTTTATTTAGCGGCCGCAGTGTCACTGAGTGAAGCACAGCCTCCGCGCACAGTCTCTGTGCCACATTTTAAATACCTGCTGCCACACCTGTGCACCGCACTTGCTGTATTATGACCATGGGCCTGGCCGGCAGGCCAATATTATTTTAATATGTGTGTCCCTGGCCTGACTGGAGATGAAGATTCGGCTCCCACGGCCGCGCAATGCTGCACGCTCACATTTGTGCAAGACACGCATGCAGTGCCAGTGGCGTCACTAGGGTTGGTGTCACCCAGTGCGGTAACTTGGTGTCACCCCTGCGGTCCGCACCCCCCGCATTCCCCTAGTGACGCCACTGAGGCCTGAGAGAGGAGTGAGGCCTGCATAAACCAGAGCATCCTAGAAGAGGCCTGTGCAGAGCAGTAAGGTCTGGAACCCCATAGGAGTCTGTACCGCGCACACAGGCCTGTAGAAACAATAGAAACTGGCCTATAGGACGAGGTATGTGCATAGCAGTGAGGACTCCAAGCTAGGAGAGGGGTCTGTACGGAAGAGAGAGGCTTGCAGTGCAGACGGTGCCAGCTCGAAGGACGGGCTGCACCTGGAGCAGCCTGTCTGCGGCGTGCGGCCTGTACAGCTGGGAGTGCTCTGCGCCTCCCAGCCAGCGTTGGACGCCTGGACATATGTGGTTGAGGACTGGAGTAGTTTATTTTAAGACCACGACTGGTGCAGCAGATTAAAAAGAGCCCCAGGCACTCGTTCACCCCCACCCTCATCTCAGTGTTTGACCCAGGGAGAACTCAAACAATGCAAAGAGAAAGTGAAAGAAACACAGTCCACCGGAGGGTGCAATTATTAATTATCACCCTCGTCTAATTGTGTGGCAATCCAGGTAAAACCAGAGAGTTTCAATGCTAAGGAAACGTCCACGTTGGTGTGATCTTCTTGCGCATTGATTCTTGCATGAACCCCCTCGGGAAGCCCCTCCCCCTCCACTGTGAGTGTGGCTCGTCCTTCTAAATATTTCATTTCTGCTAAGAAAAATAGATGAATGCACGTGCAAGCCGCTCACGTCTCGCTAAACGTGAGTGCACCCCCTTATGTGGCACCACTATCAATGGTTTTATTCTTAACCACAAATCTCAGTGACATTAGTTTAATTGCATCCAAATGTTCACGATAAAATATTATAATGATCCCAGATCTGCTTGAAATAGATTTTTCACACATTCAGAGACACGGAAAAACAGACTGAAAAATAATAAAAATAACATGGACTAATTAACTTTGAAACGAGAGAGAGGAAAAAACAACTGTCACTCTCTGGTGTTACTGCCAAACTTGAGAGGCTTCTAGTTAAAGAATTCAAGCTGCTGAACTGGGTAATAAGACGCCTTTTTTAGGTGCTACTTTCTAAATCGTACAACGACGAGCAATATTTGCTTTAGAATAATGGCCTGAAAATCTACACGTGCCTCATCTCCAGGGATGTATTTACAATCTGAGGCCGGAGTATAAAAATGCTCAGATATCTGTGGAGGGCTTGTTGCTACAAACTGGCTGTTTGTAATGAATGTACTGTGTGAAATTCTTCTAACGGTTGTCAGCCCCAAGACACCCCCTACCCCGCCCAGTAGCAAATGGCAGTGGTGCCCTGCTCCCCTCTCCAATGCCACCTACCTCCAGGTGCACTCTGGGCGAAGGGGCTGAGGGCAGGTGGCGGGCTCCTCTCTCATTGCGGGCGGCGCAGCATTACTTGCAGCACCGGAGTTTATCCCAGCTCGGAGCCCCCCTCCTCAGCCATTCAAAGTGCTCCCGCTCGCAAGCACCGGCTCTGCTCTGGTTCCTCATTCCTGGGAGCCCGCCCCTCGGACCTGCAGTTGCTCAATAGGTACCACCTGGCGGCAGCCGAGGGGCGCGCAGCTGTGCACGGCAAAGAGAGCATTGAGACCCTTCGGTTACCTATCTCCTGAGTCCAGATTTTAGAGATATTTTTCGGTTCTTAAAACACGAACATGTTTACATTTCGTTTCAGGGCAATCCGGCACGCACAGGTCTCAAAACAGCACCTAGTGGCTCCATTTCAAAAGCATGCCCCCAGTCCCCCGATGGTGTCACGGACGGTGTCACCCCATGCGATGGTGTCACCCGGTGCGGTCCGCACCCCCCGCACCCCCCTAGTGACGCCACTGTGCAGTGCTGCGCGGTGACAGTAACCACGCTCACCGTGGTCTTCAGAGTGGGGCACAGGAGGGTGGGTCAGTCATGTGCGGGTTGCGGTTGCGTGCACTTCACAGTGGAATTCGAAACTGGACCGTAATGAACCAGTGACACGTCTATTCTGCGCCTGGCCCTGGCCCTGCCACTGCTTCGACTGGTGCCAATGCCACGGTAGCAAGTGTGAAGTAAGTGAAGCAAAGCAGCTACTACTACACCGGCATCTGACCCAGCAAGGTGCAGACGTGCAGTATATTTTCAGTCACCTCACCTTGCTGTCACAACTAAGACGCATTGAATGGTGCTGGTGGCGGTGCAGGTTATCTGGGGAGCGTACCGGGCCTGCGGCGGTATTACTGATGCCTCATTCCCTGCCCCTCCGGACTCCCCTATTAATATCATGATAAGATAGTGCTCAGGGCAAGCTGCTTTTCCTGTGCCGGGCCCAGTTACTGGCCACAGGGCAGAAATGTGCTGCAGGGAGAGGGCGAGTCTTCCTTTCAGACACATTCAGAGATGTTTTAAGGCATGGGAAAAGTGGGCTCTAGCCAGGCGCGCAACACCCATTGGAATCACAGGGCTTCCGCCTAACCCCCCCACCCCCACCCCCTCGTCGTGTGTGGCAGCCCGGGATGAGACACCTTCCCGGGCAAAAAAGCAGCCGCACCCGAGCACTTCACAGGTCTTTAAAAGACCATTTGCATGTTAATGAGACCTTGCTGTGGTTTCACCCCTTCTAAGAGCCCCTGCAGCTCCACTATGCCTATTGCTTAAAGTTCAGCCCCCCCCCCCGCAATTTTTGCTCAGCCCCCACCCCCCCCCCCCCCCCCCCCCCCCGAAATTTGGCTCTAGTTGTGCCTCTGGCTCTAGCCCAAGGCCCAAGCCTTTCAGGGGCCCCCTGATAGAGTCAGCTCTGTTCTGTGCTCAAAGAGTCTTGCACTAATGACTTTGAATCATAAATAGATCGTTTTAAATACAGTTTTCCTGGAATTTATTCTTAATGTGGGTGGTGTGTGAGAGTCTCTGACATGTATTTTGTAGAGAAATGTTGTCTTTGTGTTTCATGCAACATCCATTAAAGTTTCTTTTATATCAAAACAGGACATCACATATGCTAGTTTGATTTTTATGCTGCTGAACTTGTTGTTTCACCAGTCACTTTAAAATGTTTGCACCTTCAAAAGGGGAATTGTTTTTTTCAACTGGTTTGATTTTTATGCTGCTGAACCTGTTTCATTAGTCACGTTCACATATTTGTGCCTTCAAAAAGGGAATTGTTTACTTAAACTGGTTTGATTTTTATGCTGCTGAACTTTTTATTGTTTCACCAGTTACTTTTAAATATTTGTGCCTTCAAAAAGGGAATTGTTTGCTTAAACTGGTTTGATGTTTATGCTGCTGAACTTGTTATTGTGTTGCCAGTCACTTTGAAATATTTGCACATTCATGCACATACCAAAGGGGCATAGGTTGACTAAACTGGATTTATTTTGTATGCTGCTGCCTGCTGTACTTGTTATTGTTCTCACAGCCACTTTGAAATGTTTGCACATTCATGCACAAACCAAAGTGCCAATTTTTGATTGAACTAGTTTGAATTTTGTAAGCTGTTTCACCTGTTTTTGTTTGACAAGTCACTATGCAATATTTGCGCCTTCCTACACAACCCAGAGGGGGAATTGTTTGACTAACTTTGCTTCATTTTTTAAATACTGCTGGACTTGTTTTTATCATGCACTTTGAAAGTATTTTCAACTTGATGCAAGAAGAAAAAAGGATTGTTTTTCAAAACACACTTGATTTTTGTATATTGCTAGATTGGTGATTGTTTTATTATGGACTTTGAAAGTATTTTCACTTTTTCCGTTGCTTCACCAACTACAATTAGTATAGATTCTGTCCTTAGGTACTTGCTAATATGGTTTGTTTATATTCTACATGATGTGTTATTTACGGTGTTGTTTGCACTTGTCTGTAATATGTGTACCTTAAATCTTGTATTTAGCATTATTTACACTACAGCCATGATAAATACAGACAAACATCTGCATCAATGTTCTGAAGCATCCAATCAATTTTCATCCTCAGCCTCGTTTGCCTGCTTGTTTTGTCCTGCTTACTAAAAAGCCAAGATGGTTGAAATAGCCTCCTCAGTTCATTTTAAATACTATAGAGTGGTTTTTATCATGCTCAACCACTGACAGACAAAAGTGCGTGGCATGCAGATAATCCACACCAGTTTATTTCTCTTGGAGCTGGCAGGATACTGAGTTATATCTTATGTACTTCTCGTGTATATTGTCAGTTGAGTCTGTGAAATTGCAGGTTTGTGTCTGTCTTTCAAATTTTCAAGTTATTTTCCATCAATGTCAATTCTAATTCAGACCCTATGCAGTTGTTCTTTGTTCTTCAGTGATAGGCAGTTCCTGAAACAATGGGACTGCTCCTGGGCATTGTTCTGTTTGCAGTCTCAGTTGAATAATCTACACTTGACAATAATGTTACAAATAACATAGCTTAGGTGTTAAAAGTGTTTCTCACTTTCTTATTAGAACTTTGAGCAAGACAATATAGAGGCATTTCAATAAATGTTGGAGGTTTCAATAAAAAAAATACCAGAATTTTTGGCTGTGGGGCAAAATGATAGGTGGTGGACTGGGGAGAGCCCCCTCCATGTACATCGCTGGGCGGCCCCCTCAGGTTTCGTTACTCCACGGGTGTGCTCCAAAAGAACTATCACATAAAATAACTCTCAACAACAAAGTGGCAACGGTCAGCGTAAATTCTTAGAAAAAAAAAGAAGAACATTTTGACAAACAATAATACTAATAATATCTGACTTCCAATATCATCTCCCCTCATTGTTTTGAAAAAGACCACCAATGCCTGTGTAATCTGCATGCTGAAGAGCATGTGGATAAACTCTTTACAAACGCTCTTCACTGCCCTTCAATCCAAGTAATACTTCACACATACCCAGAAATATGAAAGCTTTAACCTCTGGGTGGGCTTTTTGAACATGGCATTTTAGATTAATAAAGTTTGCAATTTTGTTTCTAGTTTTGTAAATGCTTAAATTTCTGATTTCTTTTTTCATTTTATATACAGTTTATTTCTCAATTTCAAGTGAACAAATAAGAGTTGTTCTCACTTGTGATTGAAAAAAACATAAATTGTTTGAAGTCCTTTTTTTCATTTCTTTGTGCCATTTTGAAAGGGCACACTGGATCAGAGGGGTCATTGCATTCTCCTGCTATGAATTAAATAAGTGCCTCACCAAATTAAATGCACTGGCAAAATGAAAAACAAATATTTGAGAAACAAATAAGCAGACTACTGGGTCATTACTCTCAATGGAGTGTAGCACCTATATTTAGTCGCCGCTTACATGAGTTGTGATTTTGTCAGGTGATCCTTTGGATCTCTCCCTGTTTTGCGACCCTCTATATTCTCTTTGTCTGAAAGCTGGAGTGAGTGGGGTGCCTGAAACCATTGGAAGACTTCCTGGAGTATCAGAGCTCAGTTCTGCCTGGTTAGCTCTGCCTTCTCAGAACCAGCGTCTCAGGCAGACTGGGTGTGGGCCAGTATGATCAACCATGTGAACAGACACCCGGAAGCCCGTAGGAGAGCTTCCTACACCATATTGCCTTTAGCTGCATAGAAATGCAACCACCAGCTTTGGGTTCAAGAACCATTACAGAACAGCAACTAGCGTGGGTGAATCCTGAGGCTCTTGAGCTGAGAGATCTGCCTGGAGAAAAGGTTTGTCCCTTATGGACAAAACTGGGAGGCTCTGACACTATAAAATTATTAAAAAGCATAAACTAAAATGTTCCCTTGAGTCCTGTCTCCTTTTCACTTGTTATGTTATGGTATGTTATGTTGTTAGTTTTGTAGAGCGCATAGCTGCCCCAGCACAGGGGTGTCCCAGCACTGATCCTAATGCCAAGTGAGAGCTAAGGAGCTGTTGGAAGAGGGGAGCAGGTTATTTCAGAAAGAGATATGTTTTTATAGCCTTTCAGAATGACACATGATTTTGGATGCTTCTGATGTTAACAGGAAGGACATTCCAGAGCTTAGGAGCGAGGGCACACAAGGAGCACCCTCCGGCCCGGGCGCTCTTAACACAAAGTACATACGCCAGGTGTTGACTGGTAGACCACAGCTGGTGGTTGGGTATGTAGGGCTAAAATATCAGGGGGCTGGGCATTCAGGATTCTATGGGAGATGCACAGGGCTTTGAAATTAATTTGCTCCTCCACCGGGAGCCACTGCACTCTGCATAAAAAGCTTGAAATAGAGCAGGTTCTCAGCAGGCCAAAGAGCATCCGGGCGGCAGCGTTTTGTGCTCTTTGAAGGCAATGTATTTCTGCTTTATTGGCCCCTAGGTAAAGAGAACTTGCGTAATCAACCCTTGATAGTATAGTAGCCTGGATAATAACCTGGCGGGTGTTGGTGTCGAAGAATCCAAGCAGTGGCTTGAGACCACGTAGGAGTCCAAAACAGACTCTGGCTTCCACCTTTTGTTTGAGCCTGGAAGATCGACGCAGAGTCGACCCATATGCCCAGACATTTTTACCAGCTGTTTGGGGGCCTAGATTGGATGACCACCGGTGTTCGCTCCACAGATGAGTGTTTTTGCCCACCAGAAGGATCTCATATTTGTTGTCATTCAATTGAAGACAGTTGGATGTCATCCAGTCCGCAATAGCTGTCAATAAGTTTTTTTATTTGGTAGCATCCGGTGTGGATCTAACGGTCTGTCATCTGCGTAGGAGACCACAGTTAGGCCCCTGTTCTTGGCCACTGCAGCCAGAGGTTGAATGTAAACATTGAATAAGAAAGGAGGAGAACCAGCTTAAGGCCAAGCCACCGATACCAATATCCTCTAAGCGCTGCAGAAGGATCTGATGAGACACCGTATCGAATGCGACGCTCAGATCCAGAAGACCCGAGCCGAGGCACGCCCTTCATCCAGTGAACTCGGAAGATGTTTCATAACTGCCAGAAGGGCCATTTGGGTACTATGTTATGGACAGAAATCATTTTGGGCGGGGTCTAGCAGATCGTTGGCTTCAATGAAAGTGGTGAGAATGGTGTTTATATAGGATTCAGTGACTTTAGATACCAGAGGAAGAAGAGAGATAGGGCAAATATTTTCCAGCTTGGAATCATCCAGATTGGGTTTTTTGAGTAGTGGAATCACTTTTGCATGTTTCCAGGAGGTGGGGACTACAGCAGAGGACATATACAGGTTTATAAAAGTGCAGAAGGGGGGAAGAAGCTGAGGTAGAAATTTCTAAAACGGATCAGGTTTGAGGGGATCCGCTGGGGATCCTGATTTAATTTTATTGCAAATGGTGCGCATTAGTTCCTGGGAGAGTGCAGGAAAGGTAGAGAGTGAAGGGGCAGGGTTGATCGGAGTTGGGGAGCCTGACTTAATCACAGTAGGGGAAAGGTTTTGTAAATGTCCTCAACCTTCTTAACAAAAAACGAGGCCAGTGCCTCTCATTGCTGGTTGGAAGAGAAGGGGGATTAATTGGGTTGCCATGAAGATTTGAGATCATTAAGCAAGGAAAAGATGCATTTTGCCGGATTGCTGCTATTTTTGATTTTATCTGCAAAGTAGTCGGCCCTTGATTTCTGAATGGATTTATGGTAATTTTTAATAGCCACCTGATATTGTACTTTCAGGGCTGGGTCGTATTGCTGTCTCCATGCCCGTTCCAGGGCTTTGCAAGTTTTTCTGGACTGGACTGTGTTCTGCAACTGTGAGACAATTTGGCAGGGATACAAGTATCGAGGGATTGTGTGAGCCAGTCGGACGGAACGCTATCTGCCCTTTCAGAGTTATCTGGGAGATTCGCCTTAGACTGAGGAGGAGGTTACGAAAGTGGTCAGCATCCAGTTTATGCCAGGGGCGCTTTAAAATGGACTTGTCAAGGATACCAGATAGTGGTCAGTCCAGCTCATGGGCGGACTGGCTGTTCAGGCACATAAGTTAGGGAAAATGGGATCTAACAGATGCCCTGCTGAGTGTGTGCTGTTCGAGACGCGTTGTGTTAGTTGACACACTTGTATACTGTTTTGAGCCACATTTTCAAAAAGTTTTAAAAATACAAATTTATGGGTCTTCCATATTGTGTGAATTCCACCCAACCAGGTATCAGAAGGCTGCAGAGGAGATGTGGACACATTTGCTGTGGTCGCATAAAAGGTGGATTGGTCAACAGTAACGCCAGAGGTGAGACTGCAGCACATGGAATGTATACTTAAATTAGATTAGAGATTTGTATCCATCCAAGTAAAGCAGTGAGAATGCAAGACACAGGCAGTATGCATATACATTCAATGACAGATACACGTCCAACATAGAAGACAAATACCTAGCTACATTACAATGGCGTTTTAAGGAAGCGACCAAGATCATATGTTAATACCAGAAAACACATGATCAGTTCATATAGTGTTGGGCATCAAAAAACGCACTTGGGAGTGAGGAGGCCAGTAATCAGGATGATGAAAGGGAAGGAATAAACAATAACTGGATCCAGGTGCATTACACAGGAATCACATATTTGGTTAGAGAGGAAGGCAGGAAAAGTATTTCTAGAGCATTGTATCACGAGGGCACGATACTGGAACTGAAACTGCTACACTTCAAATAAAGACTCAGATTGGTCCTTTCTGCATTATTTTTGTTGTGTGCCTCTTTGAAGGGATATTAAAAATGCATTTATTTATGGGCAAATTTCTTCAACTGATTGATTTCCTTCACGCCATAATTTGTTGTGTCCTATTGCATTGCTCTGAAAAGGTGGACTGACAGTAATGCCACTTTCTTTGACTTGACAATGATAACATTGTATCCACTTGAAAGGAGACTGTATGGATCCCAACTCTTGTTAAATGCTACCACCTGGCCAAGGCCTGGAAAACATTTGTGTTTCCTTTCAAATTCACTCCAGCCTTAAGTTTTAGTAGTACACATTTTAATTTCAGTATTATTTTTAGATTTGTATTTGTATACCATATAGCTGAAATGCCAACTTTAGTTTGGCATGAATGAATTTTAAGTTTTATTTCCACGTTAGTTTGTCTTCAGCTAAATGTTCACTAATTGCATTATTTTTGAAGATTCGTTTCAGTTACAGAGAAAGGGATATAGGGGTAACATTACATTGCAGAGTTATGTTAACAAAGCATTGGTTAAGCGACCACGTCAAATCTTTGCGTTAAGCTAAATACATCCATCAGCCACAGTGCAAAGAGGCTTTATGCAAGGATTCTCAAAAATCCTGCCTCGTCATTATTCATGGTGCAGGATATTTTCAGTGAATCCATACAACTGGTTGTGAAGGTACAGATAGAGTAAAACAAACAATAGATTTCAATCTTTTATATCTCATTTCCGAGATGCCCGACTACAACCTCTGTGTGTTAAATGAACAGGCCTTGCAATAACAAAAAATCAAGTGCCACTTTGAATAAAGCCACGTGCTGTGCTATCTCCAATGATGGGAGTAGTATATTGGTGCGACACTGCTATTAGCAAATTGATGTTCAATTAGATCCACTGTCTTCTGAATGACTTTTCAAGTTTTATATTGATATTTATATCTCACTTTTTTTGTTATTATCATCAGTTTAGTTTCTAGACAAATGCAGTTGTATCACAGCTCAATTTCTGAATCAAAATTTCAGTTCCAAAAAGCTCGTAACAGCCCCAATGCTTTTGACAGCATCTCTAATAGGTATTTCGTGCACAACTGAATCATAATTAGGGCTCCCTGTTTTATGGTATTTATATTTTTATCATTTCCGTCTGTATTTATCCACTTTTATTTTTTGCTAATTTTACCTGTATTTATCCATACTTATTTTAAGTTTTGTGAAAAAATGAGGCTGAAATGTGTATATGTCTGCATTTATTTACCCAGTTAATGTGCACCTGTGCCTGAATGCTTGACAGGTTTTAATGATATATACACACTCAGATGGTAAAATATGCACTTGTAAGAAAATATGTACATTTTAGTATCAAGGTTGTGCAAATCTACTGTTGTTTAAGGCTCTGTACTAAAATTCCTATATATTTGTAATCCCCATGCTTGTCAATACGCATAGCTATTGTCCTGGCAGTCATGATTGACAGCATTTAGAATCACTCAAAAACAACACAATTTCCATTTTTATCCATGTTTAAAAATAAATACAGACAGGAAAATAAATGGTTTTCTGTCTGTATTTGCCTGTATTTATCTGTACAAATCAGTAAAAACGGAAATCAGGGAGCCTTAATCATGATAAGATCTATATAAACCATTGTATATAGAAAAAAGTAGAATGTGGCTATGAACGATATAAAGCTGATAAAGAGTAGTTTATATAGTTATTATCTGGACCCAGTATACATACGCACATAATAAACCTGCTATATGGCCGATATGTCAACCATATACACTTGTTCTGTCATTTGAAATGGAGTTATAAGAGACTTTAGTATATATGGTCTATTTACATGTATTTTTCAGCACATTAGATAACACCCTGTTAGACCTGTCATCCTTAGGGTGATGTTCCCCCAAACTTTTTGCCTGCTTACCTCCTCTTTTTGCTGATTCTTTTGTTGAGCTTAAGACTCTGAGCACTTTACCACTCCTGCTAGTGCTAAAGTGCATGTGCTTCTCCCCTAAACATGGCAACACTGGGATATAAGCAATTGACATATTCAATTTACTTGTAAGTCCCTCGTAAAGTGGTGTACCATGTACCCAGGGCCTTTGAATAAATGTTACTAGTGATCCTGCAGCACCGATTGTGCCACCCACAGAGGTAGCCTTTCAAACCTATATCAGGCCTGCCACTGCAAGGCCTGTGTGTGCAGTTTACTGGCACTTCAAATTGCTATTTAAAATCACTTGCCAAGCCTTAAACTTCCCTTTTATTACATATACGTCACCCCTAAGGTAGGCCCTAGGTAGCCCTAAGGGTAGAGTGCTGTGTAAGCAAAAGGTAGTACATGTATGTAGGAAGGTAGGATCCTTCTGCATGGTTACCCCCACTTTTTGCCTGGTGCTAAGCTGTTTTTCTCTAGTCTGACTGGGATCCTGTTCATCAAGACCCCAGTCTCTCTGTTTTCACCCTTAAATTGTTGTGGTCAGTACTTAGGTACATCTCAGATTGGATACTGGGGTACCCTTATCAGTCCCTAGTATATGGTACTAAAGTACCCAGGGCATGGGCACCCAGAGGTCCCCCATGAGCTGAAGCATGCATTATGCCACCCATGGGAGACCATTTAAAATGCAATTACAAGCCTGCCATTGCAGCCTGTGTAAGCTGGTGCTAGCACCGCTTATGAAAGATATAGGTTTCCTATATCTAGGGTCACTGCACTTAAAACCTATTAGTCACCCCTATAGCAGGCCTTATCAATCCTGAAGGCAGGGTGCTTGGTCCAAAGTGTGAAGGTGCCCCTGCATGAGCAGGACACCCCTACAGCCTACGGAGTCCATTCTTCCAGGTTGTAAGTGAAACAGCCATATACCATATAGAGAGGCACAGTGTAATTTCACGGTGACCATCTCGAAATTGGCTGAAATTAATCCTATCACGTTTGGTATCAAACATGTTGGAATCATACCCCAACACCATAAATGGTGAAATGATGTGGGAGATATGATTCCAAGCACTGGAACGGGCTTCTGTTAGGCTCTCAGTTTTTCCCGGTGCCGGTCTTCTAGACCCGGACAGCACAACATGGCTGCTGATAACCACAGACACAATTCTGCCCTCCTGCTGCTGAGCCAAGCTTGAGCAGGGGAAGGCAGAACAGTAGGTATCCTGTAACAGGGAGGTGTGACCACCTCCCAGACAGAATTTAGTGTGTTGGGGCCGGGCGGGTGTGCTTGCAAGTGCCACTCAGCCTGCATTTCTCCCTGCAAAGTCCAGTTCAAACCAGCTCTGGGAGCTGTTGGCTCCCGCTCTGGTGCAAAACTGGACAAAGGACATGGGAGTAACCTCCCCCCTGTCCAAACCCTCCCCTGGGAGGGTCCCCTGAATTGTCCCTAGCCTTTCTTTAGGGAACTTAAGGGCTTACCTTGGTGTAGGTCCCTAGATTCATCTTGCAACACAATTAAATTCAGACACCACTTCAACTTCGACCGTTGGGGCACTCTGGACTTGGCTGGACTTTGTTTGGGCTTGACTTCATCTCCCTTTCAGTCTGCTTCATCGTCTGTGCCTGGCACATACAGGAACCTTGCAAGGCCTGTGGGCATCCAAGACACCTGAATAAATCTCCCTTGAAGTGAAGGAGTCACTTCCCTGCATCTGCAGGAACTGCAACTAAGCTGACTGGTCTGCTGATCCTGAGCTCCTACAGGCTCTGAAAAGTTCAACAACACAGGTTGTGGTTCTCCAAAGCTCTTGAGGCCTACCCTGCTCTCTCACCAAGTTTGAGGCCGGTATTCCTTGTAGGTGCCGCAGGAACGGAACCCCTGTGCACGGCGTTGACTTGCCGTAGCAAAGACTTGTTGGTTTCCTTCCACCAAGCTCTTCGGGCTCCAAGTAGCTCCAACCACAGGCATCTTCACTGACCAAAATCTTTGTCCAAACTGCATTGCTTGCACTGTGGCCTGCATCTTTTGGTGAGCTGCTCGAGGTTCTCTTTTGACTCCAGTGCCTCCGGCCTGTGGGTCCTGCTGAGGGTCATCTTTGAATTCTTTGGGCTCCCCTGATTGCTTGGGCCTGCCCTGACTCCCCTGCTTGTGGTGAGTACCCTGGACCTTGCTGGTCCCGACATTGCACCTTCTTCGACTTCTACGTTGTTTGCAGTTGCCAAGGCGTTTTGGTGTTCCTGACAGACACCAACCCCTCACCTCTCAACATCTGACATGGGATAGCTCGTGTATCCTTCAGGACTAAGCCTGAAGGCTGCTCTATACAACTACCACTTAGAGAGCTTTCTAAGGTTGTCTAAGACCTCTTAAATCACCATAAGGTTTGTCTGGACTGGTGCAGGGGGCTCACCTACATAAGTGGACATCATATACAAGGGCAGCCTCTAACAATGTACTTTTAAGTTTTGCATGTCCTGGTAGTGACAAACACAAGACGTTTTTCACTACTGTGAGTCCTATTCCTCTCATAGGCTAGTATAGGGAATTCCTTAATACACTTTTAAGCAGTAATTCCTGATTAGAAAGAAGTAGATACATCATGTTTCATATCTTTGGAATGGTAATAATAAATCATCTTTACTTGTAAAGTTTAATTTAACATTGCTGTTTTAGAAGTGCCACTTTTACAAAGTGGACAATTTTCTGCTCTGACTGCTCTGTGTGCCTTGCAGCCTGTCGCTAATACACATCTGGGGTAGGTAACAGCTACACTTTGTGCATACCCTCTAGACAGCCATAAGCACAGCAATTGTACGTGTGACAGAGGACTCACCTGCATATATCTGCAATCTGATAGCTATTACTGGGCAGGAAAACTGGGGGGAGCTAACACTTACACCTGAATAAGCAGTGTCCTGTTTCCCACACAAAGAGCTGATTACCCCCTACTGATAGTCTGGAGCCAGGGCTGGAAAGAAAGGGGGACCTATGCACTTTAAGGGTCTGCTTTGGAGTCACACCTAATTCAAAGGCACGACTGGGTATAAGTACTGGGCCTCAGACCCAACCAAGACAGTACAATACTGGACATGTGAAGAACTCTGCAAGGAGTAAAGAAGGCTGTGCTACAAGGATTGCCACTCTGTTTAACTGCTGGTCTGGAAGAACAGCTTTTCTGCTTTGCTGTGCTGCCCTGCTCCCTGCTGATCTCTGCCCTGCTGAGGACAAGTACTGGACCCATCTCACTTGAACCCAGAGTGACTCCAAGGGCTTTCTAACGTGATTGCTGTTCTGAAGTCTCAGGGACATCAAAGACCTCCTTCAACGCTGTAATTTCACCTGTACTCTGCCATCTGTGAGTCCTGCCCCACCAAGTGGTGCCAATTAGTCCTGAACCCTTGACAGGTGACTTCTGCTGTGCTGTTCCATCAAAACTGACACATCTATGACTTGTCTTTAACCGCGGCTGCCGCTCAACGACACAGCTTTGACGTACTGCGCAGCTCGACAGTGATGTACTATGTGGCTCGCCGATGATACATCGCCTGCATCGTAAAGGGGTTGATTAACAAAGCCTTCATCGACTGCATGGATCAGAACTTGCATATCACCTGCAACCACAGGATCGATGACGATGCATCATCTCCTCTATTCCTCGCATCGAGTGTTTGACATCAACGCTTCCTCCATCGAAGGTTTTTTTTCAGTGTGACATACGTGAGTCCTGTGGCCTGCCTGCCCTCCATCACGGTCAGCCTGACCTTAGATATTTCCCATGTGCAGGAACTAATGGTCCAAAATGCATTGGGGCTGTTACTGGCTTTTCGGAATGTGTTGCCTACACCTACCCTGCAGACACTCACGGGCCCCTGAGTAGAGACTGCCAGCCACTCTACTAAGTGAGCTCTCCTCCTGCTGCCCTTTTGCCCTGTGCAGCTCTTCTACAGTCCTGCAGAGGGAACCCTTCATTCACAGTCTCCCAACTGGCAATGTATGATGCTCATGAGGATACCAGAGCAACAACTGCAACCCCTTTAAGTGAGGATCGCGTTGGAGGCCATATACAATCAACTGCTTTTTCCCCTGCAGCCTCACAGCTTGCCTGTAATGGTCCAGCTTCACCAAAGAGCTAGGAAGGCCCTTTCAGGCTTGTCAACAGGCCTGTCCAAATGTTCTCACCCCTGATTTGGCCTAATGCAAGCTAGGCTATCTGTTGCAAGGCTGTCCCAATCTCTGTGCTGCTCAGCCTATTTCTGTTACTGCTGGGGAGGGGAGTAAATAGCCTGCAGCAGTGTCCCCAAGTAAGACTACAATTACAGAATGCAAAGAAAAAACTTCAGAGCCATTACAAGGGGTATAGCTGTCAATGGTGCAGCAGATGCATCCTCTTTTTGCCGAGGATTGAAATAGGCAAGGTTGTTGGCAGATTCAACAGACGCTTTGATCGCGTGGAAAGCTTAATCACATCTCGTGGTCCATTGGAATGGGTGGCCTTGTTTGGTCAGCTTTTTCAGAGGATAACTGATAGTGGCATAGTCCTTGATATAACGTGCAGAGTAGCTTGCCATGCCTAGAAATGAAAGCACATCCCCAGCGTCTCGCGGCCTAGGGGTATCGTTTAAAGCTGCAATCTTTTCGGGATCAGGTCTCATGCCTGCGCCTGAAAAAATGTGTTCAAAGAACTTTAATGTGGATTTGTGAAATTCGCATTTGTCTTTATTTAATGTGAGGTTGGCATCCAACAGAGCATGACAAACTCGGTCCAGCGCCGTGTCGTGTTCCTGCATCGTTGCTCCATATACGAGAATGTCATCACTGTAGTTTAGAGCATTGGGAATGTGATGGATTATTTTCCTGATAGCCTCTTGAAAGATTTCAGCGGCAGAGGAGACTCCAAAGCTGAACCTTTTGTATCTGAACAGGCATTGGTGAGTCGAGAATGTGTTGATATATCTCAATTTTTCATGGCGTTCCAGCTGGTGATAGCCTTTGTTGAGGTCTAGTTTGGAGAACATTTAAGTTGGCGCTCCTGTCGTTTGTCAGTCCGACTGGAACTGCGACATCAACAGCTTGTATGGTGAGACTGAACTTTGGATCTAGATGATCGTTGCTTTGCGGGAGAAGACCTGTTAGTGTTGCGAGATTGGAGCCGGAATGCCTGTTCTCGTTTTTCGCCTTTTCCAGCTTCCATTCGCTTTGCATGTTCTTCCGCCTGATCATGTACTCTCGTCATTTCTTCAATCTCATCAAGGGAGTAACTTTTCTTTAATAGACATCTACGTAACGACACAGACTGGTATCCTTCAATGATTCGCAGGCGAAGGGTGTCTTCCGTCGAGAAAAAGTCAAATTCACAGTAGCAGGCCGAGCGTCTGAGGCGCGTGATGAATGTGCCCATGGACTCATCTTTTTCTTGAGATGCCAGATTGAATGTGTATCTTACATAATCAAAGTTCCTTTTGTGAAGGAATTTTCTGTTTAGGGCACATTTGCGTAGGACGACGCAGCATCAGCCGGAAGTTCCTTTATAATCTGACCAACATCCTTCCCGATTAGATTGCGTAGCGCAATCAGTTGCTGATCCTCCTCAGTCACATGTGAACCTTTCATGAAGTCTTCAAAATCTTCTAGCCATTCCTGACAGCGAAGGCCCATGCCTCCCCCAGATATGAGAACTAGGGGTTCCGACAAGCGTAGAAAAGGGACTCCGAGCATGCCAAGTCTGTGGCCTCCAGTCTGAGACGTGGATGTAGAGGACTCAGGCCTGGTGCTGGCGCTGGTGCGGAGGATGCCAAAATGTGATATATTTGTGGGTGACATAATGGTTCCGGTGCTTTTTGATTCTGTCTCACCGTATACTCTGTTAAGTGACAAGTTTTGGGATTCCACTTTTGAGCCCAAGAAGGTAAAGCATTTGCCACCTGACATTAATCCTGTGGGTTATGGGGGACAAAGCAGTGACCTTGTTGGGTATTCCATCCAACCCATTGTGTTCAAAGGCAGAGAGATGGTAGCAAGGTCTACGTTGCCAGGCGTGGGGACAATTTCTTAGGGTGGCGGCACCAAAAAGACCTTGGGATCATTTTGAATCCAAATGCTCCTGATCAAGTAATGTTGGTAACACCTCATGGTGATCATCAGGATATCATGGGGAAATATCCTGGAGTTTTCAGTGGGAAACTAGGACTTCTTAAGGGTTTCAAGCATAGAATAGTCTTAAAGGATAGGGTGACACCAATAGTACACAAGGTGAGAAAGGTGCTCAATCTCATAATGAAACCTCTTCAGGAAGAAATAAACAGGTTGCTTGGGTTTGGCATCATAGAAGAAATCGAATCTTCGAAATGGTTGGCCCCCATTGTCTTAGCCCCAAAGGACAAAGGCATCACAGTTAGGATGTGATTGGACCTGAGAAGCCTAAATAATTGTATCTGGGTTGACAGGCAGCCGTTACCGAACATTAACGAAGCGCTGGCAAAATTGTGAGCGCTTGCCTTTTTAGTGTCTTGGACCTATCGTCAGCCTATCATCAGATTATGTTACATGAAGATTCTAAGGCACTAACATCGTTTGCAACAGCTTTAGGTGTCTACAGGTTTATCAGGATGCCTTTTGGCTTGGCGAGTACTGCTGCAAGTTTCAAAGAGTCATAAAAGATGTGTTAGCAGGGATTGACTCAGTCCTATTTTTCCAGGATGACATACTTGTCCATGGGCAAAATAGAGAAAAGCATGATGAAGTATTATTCAAGGTACTGTCCAGACTAGAAGAACGTGGGCTCAGTCTGAGAAGTGAAAAGTGTAAATTCAGAATTAGTTCTGTATCATATCTCGGACACTCTATCTCAAGCGAAGGCTTTAGCCCAAACATCGACCTTGCAGAAGCAATTTTACAAGCGTCAGCTCCTTCGAACAAAGACCAATTAAAGTCCTTCCTTGGCCTATCCGAATATTACTCGAAGTTTGTCTACAATTTTGCTTGTGTCGTGCAACCCTTAAGATTGTTATTAGAAAGGGGACTGATTTCAAATGGTCTAAAGACTGTGAAAATTCTTTTAAAAAGGTTAAAAATGAAGTCGCATGTATGCCTACCTTAGGCCATGTTGATGTATTTAAAAGGACCATTCTCACCACCGATGCCAGTGTACGGGGTTTGGGTGCTGTTCTGTCCCAAATGGTTGATGGCAACGAAAAGGTTATTGGTTTCGCCTCGCGCTCATTGAAGGGAGCAGAGGAGCGCTACTCTGTAATTGAGCATGAGGCATTGGCCTGTTGTTGGGCCATCAACCATTTCAGGTTCTACTTGTGGAATTTACCATTTTTGTTTCGAACTGACCACAAGCCCCTTGTACACATATTTGCCTGCAGGAATAATGAGAGCACTACCCCCAGAATCAAAAGATGGGTTGAAGAACTCTGGGAATATAACTTCACAGTTAAGTACCTGCCTGGTCTTAAAAATGTCCCTGCAGGGTGCATGCAGGCGGAGAGGATTGTCTACGAGAGATGGGGTTGCCCACATAAATGGACAAAAATATGGGGCCCGTGGAATGAAGATAGATTTTTGTTGTGTACTCCGGTCAGCCTCCCTTCCTCCCTTGTGGTTGATGATGAAGATATTTAATGATCTAAAATATGGAAAAATGTTATGTGCTTCTTGTCAGTAACCCAATGCCTGAATCTGTATGTGTATTATGTACTGTCATTCTTGAATGTTCTGATCATTGCATTGTACTGCATCTGTTTTGGATGTATATTTAAATTTTATGTTATTCTTTGAATAAAAAAGATTTTCTTTTTTTAAATGTCCCTGCCGATTTTCTTTCTAGGATGATATTAGACTAAAATATGTTAAACACCTCTGACTGTTCTGTATCTTGAGTCAGGGAATCTGCTCTTAATGAAGAAGAGTGGAGGGTCAGTGCTGAGTGTGATGAGTCAAGAGCACCTTTAATGGAGTTTGTCGTTAATGGGTGGCCTGCATTTAATGATATCCCTAGTACTGCTAAAGCATTCTGGAATGTTCGTGATGAGTTGAACATTGTGCAGGGTGAACTTTTTCAGGGTGAGAGATTAGTTCCCCCTTGCCTTATGAGAGAAAAAAATATCAATTTGGCACATGAAGGTCATCTGGGACGTAGCTTGACCAAAGCAAGAGTCAGGGGATCCTACTGGTGGCTAGAAGTTGACAGACAAGTTGAAGAAGTTGTCAGAGATTGCACCATATGTGCTGGGAATGACAACTCGAGGAAAATTAGCACAACACCCCTCTCTCCTGTAGCTCTACCTTAACGTCCCTGGTCCAAACTTGCAATTGACCTTGTTGGACCATTTGATATCCTGGCTCCCATAGACAGGTTTGTAGTAATCCTGGTTGACTATACTTCAAAATGGGTCTCTGCTTGCTGCATGAGCTCCGTTGCTACAAAATACATCATTGAGTTTCTAAAGGATGCATTCACTTGTCAGGGAGTACCTGACATTTTAATCTCTGCCAACAGGATACAGTTCACTTCTCTGGAGATGATGGATTTTCTTAGGGTTCTCTATATCACCCATCAACGGACCGCCCTTTACAAACCGCAAGCCACTGGCCTAGTAGAAAGCATGAATAGGCTCGTAAGAGCCTGTGCTCAAACTGCTGCCGAGAGAAAATGCCCCCTTAGGTGTGTCCTTAGAGAAAAGTTATGGGCACACAGTGTTACTGGTTGCTCACCGTTTAAAAAGCTCAAGGGCAGAGCAGCTGGTTCAAAACTCAAACCCATTTGGTTGAGTGTGAAAGACAGAAGCAATACAATGAACAATTGGAGAGTAAGAAGGTATCAAGAGAATTATAAACAAAGATTTGATACCAAAATGGGAGCACAGAAGTGTGATCGGAAGGTTGGTGATTTTGGTTTTGTAAAAAAAGAGGTGTGGTCTCCCAAAGGTGAGACCAAATTCTTTGGTCCTAAATGCATCATTAAGGTTATGAGAAATGTTGTCATGCTCAGTGGAGGTGATGTATGGAGCATGTCCCACCTTTCAAAATTTGGAAATGATGGTGGTGGTGTGGGATTTCAGTCTCAGGCCAGAAGTAGTGTGGGATTTCAATTCCAGGCCAGAAGTGGTGTGGGATTTCAATCTCAGGCCAGACGTTCCCAGGGTTGTGATAGTAAAGTTCAAGCTCTCCCTCCTGGTCGCATCAATAGAGCTAGGAGGCCACCTTCATATCTCCAAGATTATGTTCTTAAGTAATGATTTTATCTTTCGCGGTGCTCACCCTCATGTTTTCCATTATGCTACCTTTGTATTTGAGCACACTGTTATTCTTTGTTATTCATTTGCCTTTCCCTTTTCCTTTTTCTCCTCCTGTTCTTACTGTTCTTTTTACATTGTAAAAGGAAGATGTGTTGTAACTTGCCCTTTAATGTTTAATTCCTTTTGGGAATGTTGGGCATGTCAGCAGCGGAACGTGTAGACCTCAGATGAGGAGTGTCAGCAGTAGCGTCCGCTGCTGGTGTGGACTGTCTGGTGGGTGCATAATAAACTCATCTTGAAGTTACTTGAAGATTGCATTGTTTTATTACAATTGTCTGTTATAAACACTGGTGCATATTTATAGGGCTGCGCTGCCCTATGCCAATTTGAAAGGGCAGGAATGCACTGTATTTGCAAGATACAGTGCATTCCTGTCCTTTCAGCCAGCACCGGAGTGCAATTAGCAGCCGTGTGCCAATGAAGGCAACCTTGCAACATTGTGCAAGGGTGTCTGCATTGTTGGCATGATTGTTTTTGTTTAGGAAGGCACTCCTTCCTGGATAAAAACATTCACGAGAGGCATTTTCTTCTTTCGATATATGCTGCAAAATGCAGCACATGTGGAAAAAGGAAAAAATTAGGAGAAATTTAATTATTTCTCCTTGTTACGCCTGCTCTAGGGAGGCGCAAGGTTTTGGCGCTGCCCCAGGTTAATGAGCTATTGGAAATCTGGAGCAGCGTCAAAGTCCATGGGTGTTGCGTGGGAACACCACAGCAACACCCATGCAACACCGCTTTACGACTCGCTCTGCTTTACCTTACTCCATATCTACTAGGCCATGCAAAGTCATCCAGGGGGGCTTTATGTGGCCTTGTAGATATGGCTAAGCCCTGTGCACCACCAGAACTTCACAAAAAGTGACTAGTGGCTCACAGGGATTGTTAATATGCTCCACTGTTTATACTGGACCACGATTGAGAGCTTTGGCTGTGAGCCTAAGTGCTTTGCTGGTTTCTCACAGTATCTGTCAGTGGGTCAAAATGTTTGCCCCAACACTTTCAAATGTCAGCCGCCACCTCTGCTGTAGGCAGATATTTGGTTACAGGGAATCTTACAGATTACCATAGTAGTCAAAGTTGTGGTGTAAATGAGTCACTTGAATAAACCTTGGTATAGAACATTTGCCGAGAGAACTTTATACACCCTTTTAGGAGGAATTTTAGATTGTGTTGATAACTGTAATTGTGTACCTAATTATATCTTTGTTATGGTATATCTCATTGCTGCCTTGTGGTGGTTGCTTGAGGTGAATGAAGAATTTCGGAGTTGGTTTTGGTATCAATTCAATAATTAAGGCTGTAGGCTTGAATGGTTCATTGGAAAAAGTTATTCCTGATGGCATAGAACAGACCTGGTTATTATGGAAAGTTACAGCAAAGGTAGTAGGCCTGGTTTATTATGAAACACATATTAAAGCCATAATGCTCTGAATAGTGGATTCATATTGGAGCAAGTTAAAGCCTGAAAATATATTTTGTTACAAGAATCTCACAGATTACCTTTGTGGGAAAAAACTTTTCTGCTGATTTGACAAACTCTGGGGCAATAAGATTTGCACTATAATAATTACTGATAGAATCCTTTCCGAAGGCCTGACAGTCTTAGTTGTCTGCCAGGATCCTAAAACTAAAAAAATAATTAAACACACACACACATACACTTTGAGTCATCCCTGTTCTGCTATTGGTCTATATTAGAGTAATTTGCAATCTGCTTCCATCTATGACAGCATGCAGCAATGGACAGTGGGTCAGCAATTGCCTCCCTTGGCCTATAAGTGACACAATTTCTCTGAACACATGTGCACTTCTGCCTGAAAATGAGTGTGCTTCAGTGGCATGGCTGGTGGCAGGTTTTTCTTTTTTCTCCTTTATAAGTCCCTTTTCATTTCTTTCCTTCTCTTTTTATTTCTATGTTTACAGCATATCACAGCTCCCTAGACAATGCTAATAGTAAACTTGCTTACTGCTCATTCCATCTGTAGTGAGCCGTAACCTGCATAGTTACTGCCGGTTAAGTAGGGGGCTTATTTATGAGAGCCGTATGTCACTTTTGCACCATGTAAAGTGGTACGTGCATGGCGCAGGTCTCTCACGAAGATTTATGAAGCCCTGTAAAGCCACCCTGTGTGGCTTTGAGTGTCCTCATAAATCATGAGTAAGGCTACGCAGCTCAAATCACTGCATCACATTATTCTGCACACGGGAGGCCTTCTATGGGCATTGCAGTGGGTTTCCCATGCAACACCCATGGAATTTGATGCCACCCCAGATTTACCAAATGATGTAAGCCTGAGGAAGTGCCAAATCCATACATCTCCCGAGGTGAGGCATAACAAGAAGAAATATGTTAATTTCTCCTCGTTTTTTCCTCTTTCCATGTATGCTGCAGGAAAACACATTGTGACCCTTCCTGCACAAAAACAATCCTGCATGCACTGAAAGCGCCCTTGCTCCATGGTCTGCAGGTGCCTATATTGGCGCTAGGCTGCCGAAATGGCGCTAGCGCAGGCAGAAAGGAGAGTAATGCACTGTATTGCTTAAATACGGTGCATTCCTGCTCTTTCACTTTGCCGTAGGGCAGGGCAGCAATATGCCTTATTGTGCTGCCCTACACCATAATGCCATAAGTGAGACCCTAGCCATCCATCAAGGAATGGCATTGTCCATTGTGTATCATTATTGTTCCATCCCAGTATGGACAAACATTGGCTCTTAAAACGTATGCATGCTGGAACTTTAGAACAATGATACATTAAGAACAATATATTTCAAAGACAGTTACCAGCTGCTCTGTTATTTCTTTTTTAATTGCAGTATATGGCCGCCATGTTGAGGTGGCAGCATGTTTTTTGTTCCACTTTTTTACTCTTTTAATTTACCTTGCGTATTTTGTTGAGTTTATTTGTGTTTTATTGTGGTTGCGTAAGGGGGTGAATGCAAGAATGAATCAGTGGGTGGATGAATGAATGCATGACTGCAAAGATGAGTGAAATTGCATGTTTAATGAATTATTGAGTCCCTAAACCCATCAATGAAGTAAGAGGCACTTTAATTTCTAACCCAGATTATTGGCACGCACTGCCAATGCTTGTTTCCAAATGTTTTCGGGGAGAAAACCTCCACACCTCCGGATGAACTCAAGCTCTGCATCAGTTTCAAACTTCACCAGCCATCATTATTCAAGACACACATTGCTTTATGTCACGGCAATCTGAAAGTTCTCAAGCCACCACTGACCATGAGTTACTAGCCTTTCTCGATACAAAAACCTGCCCTGACAGCTGACAGCTGACTTTGAAGTGCGTTAATAGGTCGGTAGGTGGTGCTGTAGGCCCTTTTTCAAGTGAAATCGAAATGTTTGAATTTATTGTGGCTGTGCTGTCGGTGTTGCATAATTACAGAGCTCTGTTTGCATAATGAACGTGCTCTGTTGTGCACCAGACGTTTATAACTCGCCTATGAGTAGTAACGCTCTGTTTTTGTCAATGTGATGTATCCACCTTCTGTTTTCATGATGCTCTTCTCAGGAGGTGCAGGAAGGAAGTCAGTGCAATCTAAGAACATGACTGATGGTCAATTTTAAAACAAGCACAAAAATAGAGGCAGAGTGGAAATGAATACACAAAGGGCGGAAACGAGGCACTTGCGCAAAAACATGCACGGGAGGGTGGGGGGTTGGGGGGGTTGGGGAGGGGTTCGAGGAAGACTTGAACCGGGGACCTGTGAAGTAGAAATCCCCAAGGGGCGCGTACGTGACTCAGTGGGACCAGGTCGAGAGCTATCATGCAGGAAACCTCAGTCTGTCCTGCTGTAAAGCGAGCACTACAGAAAAGCAATGGTTAGTCAGGGCACCCAACCAAAGCTGTGGGAGACCACGAAGGTTTCCTGACATGACATACTGGGTCAAGGCAGAGAGATAACTTTTATGTATTTGTAAAGCGCACATTCACCCGGTGGGCTTTTCTTGGCGCTGGATAACAGATATTTGTTGCTACCTGAAGCAAGGGACCTAATTTTATTGACTATGGAAGTATGAAAGGCAGAGTGGACCCTGCTGAGATGAGAACCTCTGACTAAGAGGTCAAACAAATATTGCTGCAGTGTCTGTATTATCCCACTGACGAATAAAATTCAGCTCAGTGTCAGTATACAAATAGCGAGCTATGCCACAGCTATGCTTCCAGGTGGTGCCTATGCGAGTGCGCTACAGCGGTCTTTACCACACACTGCAGTGCGTGCAAAGGTAAGATTCAAATACAGCCCCCCCCCCCCCCCCCCTTTCATTGCCAGCGCGGTGCTCTCCCAGTAGAGGGTGCTTCGCCAAGCTTTAATACGTGACGTAAAAAAGGCCACACTGCACCCGGGGCCAGTGATAGATCCCATGAAGTTTGTGTGACAGGAAGGAGGCGGAGCCAGGGGTTGAAGCAAACAGTAGCAAAGCCAATAGGTTTCGCTTATGCGTTAGACCTATTGGCTTTGCCAATGTCTTTTAGCCATGTTTTAAGTTTTTTATTTTATTTTACTTATTAGCTCTTTCAAAGTATACAGAACAAATGCATCTTCAATTCCATCATGTTACCAAAACATTTCATACATTATAGCCATTTCACCGCGCCTCATACATGGAGGCTGATTGTTGTGCAGCCATGTTGTTTGTGTTAGAATAAAGAGCAATTACAACAGGAACGCAGTAAATGGACCCCATATATCTCTTGGCCTCGAGGGCTGTGGCATAATAATCCAGTTGGTCACTACAGTAAGCCATATCTTTCATCCACCAATCAAGTTTAAGGGCTGCTCTTCCACCGCAGTGAATGGCCCCTCCTTTTTGCCAGCAATAATGCTAAGGCTATTGGTTTTCTATTGGCCAGCTGGAGAGATTTAACAAGACCAAGAAGACACAGGTGGGGAGTGCATGCCACTTGTTCCATCGCCATAGTTGAGAGAGCCTGGGTCACCTGTATCCAGTAGCGATGAATGGGGTTGCATGACCAAGCCAAGTGAAGGGAGTATGCTTCCATTTCACAGCAGCAAATGCATTGTGCATCCCTTCAAAACCCACACTTTTCAGTTGGAGGGGAGAGTGGTACATTTGTTGCAGGTACTTAAAATGGATGATTCTTAAATTGCAATTAGAAGTTAGTCTACACGTTAACGTACAAAAAAAAAATCCCAATCCAGTAGTCTGGGTGGGTCGTCTAATAGAGTGTTCCACCTGTCCAGTGCAGTGGTCAGGTCTACTGTTCTGTCTTTCTGGGAGGCATTGTATAATCCGGTGATGAAACTCTTATGCATATTGCAGGTGAGTAGTACCTGCATCGGCCCTAGCATTGTCAGCTCATTCGAGATCTACGGATAAAAGGCCTTCATGGCTGCACGGTCAGAGAAGTCAAGAGTGGGGTCTATCTCTGTGTGTTCAAGAAGTCCTCAAGTGTTATTAAGCTCCCCCCGGGTAGGCATCCCCCGGCGGCGGCCGGCACAAGTAAGCACAGGGGGACGCAGAGACGTTTTAATACATGGGCAAAGTGGGCTCTGGCCCAGGGCCCCAGCCTTTCAGGGGGCCCCCTGACAGTCAGCTCCATTCTCCAGAGTTTTGCCCTAATGACCTTGAATATTTCCTAAACAGTTTGTTTTAAATTCTGTTTTCCTTTCATTTATTTCTTATGTACCTGATGTGTGAGAGTCTAGTACAGCCATTTTGCAGAGAAATGTTGTGTTTGTTTCATGCAATATACATAAAAAAACGTTTATTTTAGATCAAAACAAGGCCTAACATTTAAGAAATGGGTGGGCTTCACAGAGATTATTTGCAGTAATATTGGTGAACTGCTGCTGTGTTACAATATTGAAAACACACCTAACTATCCCTGAATATTAGATGTAAACACATTCAGGGCCTTATTTATGAGAAGTGATGCATCGCTGTGTGAAAACAGGGATGCGTCACTTCTTAGTGCGCCCTCGTTGCGACATGATGGATGTGTCATATTTACTGTATGACGCATCATGTGGCAAGGAGTTACAGATATGTCAGTATTTCTAACGAATCTGTATGCGCAAAAGTGATGCATTGCTGGGGTGTGTCTGAAAATAGACGCAACTCCAGCAATGTGTCCTTTCACATGGGGCAAGCCCCATGTGAAAGGGCCTGCATCAGTCTTATGCCTGCTGTGTGGCAGGTGTAAGATATTGACGCAATGGCGTCCTAGAAGTGGCGCACTGAGTTCTCATAGATTTCAATGCGCCACTTCTACGAGGCATTTTGCGGGGCAACACCCACCCTGCATACATTATGCCTGGCGCAGGAATATTCGGTGCAGGGGTTTACAAAGTGAAGCATCTGCCTAGATGCGTCACTTTGTAAATAGGGCGTAACATTGCACATATTTTATGCTGCCGGTGCGTCACAAAAAGTGACGCACCAGCGGCATAAAAGTGAAGCAAAGCCTCATAAATAAGGCGCTTAGAATTTGGACGAGTGTTCCTTTGCACTGTCAGGGACCTAATGAAATGAAATTGTGTATTTAATAAAGCACGCAGCTACTCAGACTAGAGTGTCCTGGCGCATGACAGTGGGAGGAAAACATGCGTAAAAGACCCATCAGTTATCAAAAAGCCTGGTTTTTAAGTTCTTTCATGAAAGAGAGTAGGTCTGTGGTTGGTCTCAGAGACTCAGGGAGGCTATTCCACAATTTTGTGCCTAGAAAGCCGTGGGATCTGCCTCCAATGCGTGCACTGCATATTTTAGGCATGATAGCCAGGTTGGCATTGGAAGAATTTAGGGGTCTAGCTGTTGTATAGCGATTAACGCGCTTATTTATGTAGCCGGCTCCTAAGCCATGGAAAGCTTTAAAGAAGATGGTCATCGCTTTGAAGCCCATCCGTTCTTTTATGCGGAGAGACTTAAGAATAGGGGTCAAACTAGATCTGGGTTTAGGTCTCAGGATGGCTCTGGCCGCCGCATATTGTACCACCTGTAGGCGCTGGATAAGGGATTTGGGAAGACAGACGTACAAGCTGTTGACATAGTCAAGCTTTGATGTCACCAGAGTCTGCACCACGAACTTTCTGCTCTCAAGCGGTAACAGTGGCAGGAGTTTTTTTTAGCATCCAGAGTATGCCAAAGCAAGTGCCATTTAGATTTTGAATTTGAAAGCACATGGAGAGTGTCTTGTCTATGACAATTCCTACGTTTTTGACTTTCTCCTTTTCAGCGGGCGGGGGCGGCAGATCTTTTGGCCACCAAGCGCTCCTGTCAGGCGTTTATGGATTACCAAAGAAAACAACTTCAGTTTTGTCAGGATTACACTTAAGCTGATTGATCTTAAGCCAGTTAAAAACCTTTGTGAGGCAAGACATAATCATTGCCCCGTCAAAGTCTGTTCCTTTTTCACACGTAAAAATCAGCTGAGTGTCATCAGCATAGGAAACAATTTTGGCGCCCTCTTCCTCTACCAGAAATGCAAGGGGGATAGATATATATTAAAAAGGGTAGGACTGAGAATGGAGCCCTGAGGGACACCTACATTCATGGCCGGAACTGGGGATGAGAAATGGGGGAGCCAGATGTCCTGAGATCTATTTGCCAAGAAGGATGACATCCATGTTAAGGCGCTCCCCACCCAGACCGATGTTAGCAAGTCTCTCCAGGAGCCTCTCATGTGGGACCATATCGAAGGCCGCGGACGTATCGAGCAGCATCAGAACAGTTTTGCCTCCCTAGTCCAGCTTACCCTTGAGAAATTCAGTTACTTCCAGCAGAGCGGACTCCATACTGTAGTTAGCCCTCAAACCAGATTGGGACTCATGAAGGAGCTTCCCATCTTCAATGTGTTTTTGGAGGGCCTTGTGTACATGCTTCTCTAGTACTCTGGAGAGGGTCGGAAGAAGGGAGATTGGCCTGTAGTTGGCAGGGTCCGTCGGTTTGGCGTTAGCCTTTTTTAACAGTTGAAGAATCTTAGCATTCTTCCATAATTTCTGCATGTTGCCTGAGGAGAGAGAAGCATTAAAGAGCTGGTTTACTGTGTGGTTATGGTGGGAGCTAATAGGTTCAAGGTATTCCCTGGACATGGGTCAGTAGGAGTGCCAGACTTAATGCTTTGGAGAGGGGTCAGTGACTCTTCAAGCTGAAACTCAGGGAAAGCTAGTAAAGATGGAGGATCCAAGAGGTGAAATTTGCTATTAGAACTAAGGTAGAAGGTCAGTTCTTCCTCTGAGATGTTAGTGAAGGCTTGTTGGATCATGGAAATCTTTTTGTGGAAGAATTCAACTATTTACTTAGACCATTCTTCAGGGCATGGTCCTTCCTTTGTGCTGGCTCTCAGGGCAGTAAAGGATTTAACTATGCTAAAGATTTCCTTACTCTTATTTTGGGCATTTTCCATCTTGGTTTGAAAGAGGTTTTTCTTGGCTGCCTTCACGAGAATGTAATGAGCTTTTAAGGTGTCTTTATACACCTTCCTGTCCTCAGGTAGATAGGATTTACGCCATTTCCATTCAATTGTTCCACAATTTCTGTTGCGAGATCTAACGGAATCGTTAAACCATGGAGCTGGTGGGACTGACCTCTTTGAGGAGCAGCAAACAACCAGTACCACTGCATCAATGTTGGTTCGGAGCCATGAATCTATTGAGAGGGCGTCCGAGTCGGGGCAGCCAGACAGCTCTGGTGAGGAACGACCGAGGGCGTCTGCTAACATCGGGATGGATATTTTATGGAACGTCCTGTAATTAGAGACCCTCTGCCCTGTGTTAGCTCAAGGGGCTGTGGCAGAGTTGGGAATGATCACAAAGCTTTATTGTTCATTTGGGGTTTCATAAAGCTTGAAGAATTGTAGCAATTCACATGCGTTTTAAACAATTGTTTGAACTTCCATATTCTGTTTCCCAATGCATTTCGGCATAATGCCGAAATGCATTGGGAAACAGAATATGGAAGTTCAAACAATTGTTTAAAACGCATGTGAATTGCTACAATTCTCCAAGCTTTATGAAACCCCAAATGAACAATAAAGCTTTGTGTGCTTAAAAAAACTTGACAACAGCTTTCTTTAAATACAGAAACCTCCTTTGAGGACCTTTATCTGTGCCAGGGGGACACACCCCATGTTGGGGGTGCATCTCACAGTTTATATTGACACTCACTTTCGGAGAGTGATACCCCGGAGCACGATTCAACAACAAAATTAATAATCATCCAAACGGTTGTGCGCGCACTACACCTTTGCTTTATATTTAGGATCCGATAAATCAGTACGCGGCACACCAACCGAATCAAAATGCAATTCGAAGAAATCTCCCATCTCACAGAAACCAGAGCAGATACGTTCGCCTTCGGACAAGAAGAAGCTACCAGAATATATGCCCTAATCCATGAGGACACAACTACTTTCTCCAACAGTAACACGAAAGAACAGAACATCCGTCAATTACTATATTTATCAAAGAAGGAAATCAATCAGCGCTTACATGCGAGTACTATGATCAGGTACCACAAAGCTCAAAGGATTCCGAGGGGCCTGAGAATCCCACTGAAGCCCTCCCTATGCAAAAATCAACAAAAATTCAAAGACAGATGGTTCGCCATCCTAAATAAATGTTCGTTAGACTTAATCCTTCTAATCATCGAAGAACTTTCTACCATTTTAGAAGAACTAACCAAAGAAATTCACAACATCAAAACCGAACTTGAAAATTCTCTAACAACGGATGAATTAAATAAGATACTTGAAGACATCAACAATCAATTAGCTAAACATACAGCGGAAGTAAACGAACGAAAGATTCGCAAATTTCGTAGAGATACGATTGATTATAAGATGGGAGAGGTATACTCCTGGGCTGAAGTTTATGCTAGACGCAGGCAAAGCAAACCATACACTACCAACACTGACACCTCCTCTTCAGATGGTGATCAAACTCAACAATCCAAAAGATACATGGCCAAGGATAAAACATCCACAGCTACACCATTGAACGTGCCTTCAACGTCAACTACCAATATTGTAAATGAAGACACTACTTTTTTAGAGGTAGGCCATTCAAATCAAAACGACCCAGGAGGAGTCACAGAAAAGGTCAAAGAAAAGGACAAAGACCAACCGCAAACACGCATGACAGTAGCAAAGAAGGATCGGTCAAAGAAAGGGAACTGACAGATAACCTTGTTATCAACATCTCTGATTATCATTTCAGTGACATTGAATTAAAGATCTTACAGAAAGGCACATCGTTTGTACCTACGTCGAACACCAACACCTTGGAACTTAATATTAGTTTTTTTAAACTAATGAGAAAACTCAGACTACGACATTTCTTTGATAACATCCTTCAAAGCAATGATGAACAAACTGAGGACCCTCTGATGGGCTTACGCTCAAGAAGCACCTTTATGGCACCAGTGAGCCATAAATGTTTGGATCTGTTTGAGACAGCAGTAAAAAACGACATAGCCAAACTCAGCAACAAAAAAAGATCTAAATCTAGCAATCTCACCAACAAGGAATTGGGCATACTAAAAACGATAGCTCAAAACCCAGACATCATCTGCACTAAAGCTGACAAAGGAGGTGCTCTAGTTATACTCAATACTACCTATTACAACAACCAAGTACAAACTCACCTGCTGGATTCAAACACCTATATGAAACTGGGATTCAATCCAACGACAAAATTCAAGGAAACCCTACAGATTATCATCCAAGCAGCAGTTGACAAAGGTACCATCAATGAAAAAACACAAAAATATCTCATACAACCTAATCCTAAGAGCCCGATAATTTTCATGGTACCTAAAATTCACAAGAATCCCACCAAGCCACCATGTCGACCTATTGTCTCCACTCGGGGGAGCTTACATGAACCAGTGGGCAAATTCTTAGACCGCCATCTACAACCCAGCGTCAACACCATGAGATCCTTTATCAAAGACACCACTGACTTTCTTACCAAATTAAACCAAATCAACCTCACGGATGAAGAAGACATATACCTATGCACCGTAGATGTCAACTCACTATACACCTCCATTCCCCACCAACTAGGTCTGGAAGCTATTGAACAAGCTCTTTTACGGTCAAATCATCCACAGGATCTACAAGTACTTTTGATGGAATTGATGCAATTTACCCTACTGCACAGCTATTTTCAATACAACGATGAATGGTTCCAACAGCTCACAGGTACATCTATGGGCAATTGCGCCGCCCCTGCGTATGCTAATATCTTCATGAATCACTTCGAAGAAGATCATATCCTCACTACACCTACATGGATGAACCATCTAAAGCTATACCTAAGATTCATTGATGATATATTCATCGTATGGAACGGACCTGTTCAGATTCTTGAAAATCACCTCAACGAACTAAACCTAATAGATCAACGCCTGCAGTTTACTTTTAACATTCATCCACATTCAATCACATTTCTTGATGTCAACATTACAAAGACCTTGACAGGATTTGACACAGACCTATTCAGAAAAACCACGGATAGAAATAACACCTTGCATTATCTAAGTTTCCATCCTTTCCCTCTGAAACAACATCTCCCATATTCACAAATGCTTAGAGTAAAAAGGATTGTTTCAAACCCCAACAAAGTCACCGATCAACTAAACACCCTAATACAAAGATTCAAATCACGTGGCTACCCAGATCTGGTACTACATGAAGCAAAAGAACGTTCATCTACTATATCTCGCAATGAACTTTTGAGGACCCAAACCAAATCTGACAAAAATCTAATCACAGTAGTCTCTAAATACTCCACCATGAGCGCTTCTTATAAACACATCATAAAAAAACATTGGCAGCTTTTGAAATTGGAACAAGATTTCAATCACATTTTTGACAACGAACCAGTCTTCGCCTACACCAGAAATAAAAACATTGGAGAAATACTCAAATCTACACAACTATCAACTGCACAACCCATTTTTAAAGGGACCACTCCATGTTTAAATTGCAACAACTGCAACAACATCATAAAAGGTAATTTCATCACACACCCGATGAAGGGGTACAAGATCAAAATCAAAGTCACCGCAACATGCGATACCTCTAATGTTATTTATATGCTCAAATGCCCCTGTGGCAAAATTTATGTCGGACAAACAGAGAGAAAAATAAAAACCAGGCTCAATGAACATAAATCTAACATTCGGACCAAACAACTCAAGTCAACAGTGGCTCAACACTTCACCGAAGCTGGACATAACGTTAGCCAATTGAAATTTTGCATCCTCGAAACAATCACAAAAAAAGAAGGCAGAGACAATCACAACTTCATATTGCAAAGAGAAAACTATTGGATTTACCAACTGAACTCTATGAAACCTTTCGGAATGAATGACCGTATGGAATTTATATGTTATCTTTAATCATTTAATTCCTTTGCCCGAATCAAATCAGAGACTTTGCATTGACTTCCTATGTTTACATTTTTATTTTTTATTTTTTATCTTTTTCTAAAAGAACATTACCACCATTGTTCAGACCCACAATAATTTTAACTATGGTTCATTTAACCATTGAACACACGTGATTTTCTTGTTTATGGATGTTCTAATTCGCCCGTGTTATATTATGGTCCCATTCTTCGAAACCTTTACATATATTTTCTCCTATTTTTTTTCTTGATACATTTCTCATAATATGATATCTTTTTTAGCTAACACCTATATACTTATTCTTAGAACTGTTCATATTATTTACTCCGACTGAGTCTGTTTTCATTCTCTGACCTATCATCATAGTCTGTTTACACTTTTCATCACACCCCCCACGTCACTCCGTATAGAATCACTTATACTTCCGAGTTGGGATTCGTAGTGAGCACCTTTCCCGCGCACCGCCGGTCGAAACGAAGACTTCACTGACACTTGGTAAGAGTTTAGTAACGAGCTCACACCCATTATCCTTTAAAGACTATCTCGTCACGCTTTAGATTTTTATCTTCGATCACCTCGGTTGAACGCTATCACTTGAGTCCGTTAATTAATAGTTATCATACATTCTGCACTCTTAATGTTTTTAGCCACGGGTGTTTTTGAGTTACCGAATTCAGTTTACCATATAGGGTTCCACCTTTATTAGATTGGTTTGTATACTCCACAATTCTTTTTCGGTGGACCACATTTACGCACAAAAGTGGATACATCAATGTCAACTTCACAACCACCTATCATTTAGACTCTCATTGTTTTAAACTAACAATCAACAGTCCCCACGCTTCTCTTATACTTACTCTTGTCCTCTTTAGATTTCCCCTGACGAAGGCATATAATGCCGAAATGCATTGGGAAACAGAATATGGAAGTTCAAACAATTGTTTAAAACGCATGTGAATTGCTACAATTCTTCAAGCTTTATGAAACCCCAAATGAACAATAAAGCTTTGTGTGCTTAAAAAAACTTGACAACAGCTTTCTTTAAATACAGAAACCTCCTTTGAGGACCTTTATCTGTGCCAGGGGGACACACCCCATGTTGGGGGTGCATCTCACAGTTTATATTGACACTCACTTTCGGAGAGTGATACCCCGGAGCACGATTCAACAACAAAATTAATAATCATCCAAACGGTTGTGCGCGCACTACACCTTTGCTTTAGAGTTGGGAATGACACATTTTAATAGGAGGTTGTCAGACCAGGTAATGGGAAGAGCTTACTGATATGTCAAAGTTGTGAACGATTTGGTCTAGGGTATGGCCCTTCTCATGGGTGGGCAAAGAAACAGATGGAAACATGTTGCAGGCCTGCAGCGCCTCCAACAAGGAAATTGTTTGAGGGTCTTTTCCATTGTCCATATGTATATTGAAATATCCCAGAATGAGGCAGTTGTTGTATTTTAAGGCCAGGGAGGTGGTGGCTGTATTAAGAGTAGTAATAACATTTCCAATAGCACTGGGAGGTCTGTAAATCAGATATCCAGCTATGCTATGATGGGGGGATAAGGTACAGCAGAAGCCTAAGCAGTCTAGTTTTTTATTGTATATTATGGCAACACCTCCCTCCTTCCCATTCGATCGGTCCCTCCTAAGAATGTTATAACTCGTAGGGGTGGCCGAGGTGATAGTAGGGTTGGAGGCTTCAGACAGCCAGGTCTCAGTGAGAAATAAAAGATCAGACTGTTAGTCTAAAAGTAGGCCATAAATGTATGGTTCATGCTTTTGTATAGAGCGACAATTTAAAAGGGTGGCATTTAAGTCCTCTGTTTTCTTATTGTTTTTACACTTATTGTTGCGTGGGAGGATATTGGGTGAGAGTTTCCTGGGCTGGAGGAGAGTCCAGTTGCACTTATTGCATCGAAAGTTTACCTCCAACCTCGGATCAGTGGCTGTACAGTGACATAATGGTAGCCGCCTAAGGCTAAGCAGTTTTTCCCTATTGCAATATATTGGAAGAAACTCACCGGAGGGGAACTGGGCAGCTTGGCCGGCGCCGAATGCCTCCGGGCGCAGACAGGCTTACCTTCAGCGCCAGCGGCGCGCCCGCTGTGCACGTCCACTTAGCGCGTCCGTTTGCATCGGGAATATATAGGCTAATGCCTATGATGCAAACTGGATCGCCAACGCAGCTGAGGAAGCGGAAACTGCATAGGCATAAGTGAGGAGCCCGATAGTAGCCCCAGCCCTCCGCACATTCGGCGTATCAGCCGCGGCGGACCAGGACTGGAGTAAAAGCGAGATGCGAATCGAAGCAGCTGAGGTGTAGGCAAGCAGAATCAAGTAAAGTGCAAGTGCGCATAGGGAAGAGAAATTGTTAAAAAGCACAGAGTAATTCAGCCAGACATATACAATTTAAAAAGTAATAAAAACCTAGTAGCAGGGCAGGAAACACTAAATCTTACAGCTATTAGCTGCGCGCATCAGTTTGCATCGGGAATAAATAGGCTGATGCCTATGATACAAACTGGATCGCTAGCACAGCTGAGGAAGTGGAAACTGCGTGGGCGGAAGGGAGTAGCCCGATAGTAGCCCCAGCCCTCCACACAATCGGCGTATCCGCAGCAGCGGACCAGGACTGGAGGAAAACAGAAATGCGAATCGGAGCAGCTAAGGAGGTGTTGGCAAGCAGAATCAAGTAAAGTGCAAGGGCGCATAGGTAGGATAAATTGTTAAAAAGCACAGAGTAATTCAGCCACACATATACAATTTAAAAAGTATTAAAAACGTAGTAGCAGGGCAGGAAACCCTGAATCCTACACCTGTAAGCTGCACATGTCCATTTACATCGGGAATATATAGGCTAATGCCTATGATGCAAACTGGATCGCTAGGGGCTCAAATTAGATCATAAATTCAAAGGTGTCCTGAACAGGGGCCCCCAAAATATGTTTGGCCCAGGGCCCCCCAAATCCTTAAGATGTCCCTGGGGGGACGCTACAGGGCACGGCATGAGGGGAAGTAGACAGATGATGGAATAGGTATTATTTAATGATACCTATTCCGTTGTCTGTCGACTCCCCCCCCACAACCTCGCCCCACCCCCCGCCCAGGTCCCCCCTCCCATGTTTACCTGTGCTGGCCACTGCAGCATCTCCCATCGTCTCCATCCCTGCCTCCTCTAGTATGGATAGTGCCCTGGGTTCCAGTGAGACTGAAAGTGCTGGGTGGTAGGGCAGTGGCAGTGCCGGTGCATACAACGGGGACTTGCCCACCTGAATGCTATGTGTTTGCCAAACCCTTGTGTTGCTTTGTATGGTGTTTATTTCTGCTGATGTCACATCCGTGCCTGTATGGGGTAGTATGGCCTTGAGAGGTATGGGATGTTCATCGCCACTTACTATCGCTATGTGCAGCGTATATTTAGGAGGGTAGTATCAATAGTGCGCAAATTACGCTTTTACGCAGAGGATATAAAGGTATAGATCTGGGGCTCCAAAGCCATCCTGTTCATATGGACGGGTAAGTGTGTTCCAGCTAATTCTAGGTTGTTTTCTCCACCCAGGTGTGGGTTATCATGTAGGATCGAGAGTTTTACAGAAGGCTTGCATCAGATTAAGAGGGATATTGAGATAATGTGAGGGTGGAAGCTGGGAGTGAAGAATCAATGCAGCCAACTGGAGGTTAGGAGTGAAGAAGACAAAACAGAAGAAGCAACACAGACAAGAAGAAGGGAGGAAAGAAGAAGTAGCAGCATGGACAAAAAGAATGAAGAAGCAATACTTGACATCGAGGAACAACAAAGAAGATACAACATGGATAATGAGGAAGAGGAAAGAAAAATAGTACCTTAATCAAGCACGAGAAGCAGGAAGGACAGCAATCAAGGTGATGCAATTAGTACTTGGTACATGCTCCAGCCGAAAGTAAAGGAGGCAGCAAAGAAGAGTGACAATGAAGGCAACGTACGTTCAATAATGGGCATCCTCCTAGCTCCTTGCAGAACACAATACACCTCACAACGACAACACATGCACTGTCAAGCAGGTGAGACAGCAACAGTGTCAACCTGGGCCTTCAGAAATGTAAAATGTTTACATAACAAAAGGTCCAACCTGGCGCTGCCAGGGTTCTGTATCTGTTTCAATCACACAGACCAAGTCACTCCAGCACTGCAGGGTCACATTGGTCCCCTCTGACCAGTCGGATAGATTCAATGCTCTATATAGGGTGTATACAGCTTATCATGGGACTGGTCGTAGCTTCTTTTTGGACAAATGAATAATTAGTTTTATGAACCCTCAGAAAGGGCCTTTTGTCATTGCATCTGACTTCACTGACCCTGTTAAGCCATGCATTATACCATCATACAACGAGGCCCAGGGTGTCGGGTTGGGGGGCAAAGAGGGGCAGGTGGCGGTGGGTACCTGAGGAGGAAGAAAGTGTGTCTGACAGAGTAGGGAGAGTCCTAGGGAGCCCTAACCAGACGGGACAGGTAGGATGAGTGCTGGTGTGTATGTGGATGTGGTCATGGATGAATTGTTGGAATATGAGGAGGAGGAAT
Source organism: Triturus cristatus (assembly GCF_964204655.1). Taxonomy (NCBI): domain Eukaryota; kingdom Metazoa; phylum Chordata; class Amphibia; order Caudata; family Salamandridae; genus Triturus; species Triturus cristatus. Next base: position 500,724,985 of record NC_140592.1, on the reverse strand, counting down.
TGGAAGAAGGTGAACTGAGGGAGGCTGCTGACGACGAAGCAGCAAGGTGGTTAGTGCCCAGTGAATCACGTCATGGGAGGCCTGGGGCATGATGATGGTGCACGAGTTACTGTTTTGCAGGCCATGAATAAGAAAACAAAGACTACAGAATCTGCTGTTCAAACTAAAGAAGGATCGACAGCAGGCCAGCAGTTCCGGTCATGACATTAAAGCCAGGTAAGACAAGCATATTGGGGCCGACAGCAGGATATCATTCAGTAGTAGGAATGGGCATAGGGGAAGGTGGGTAGGAAGCGATGATCAGGTTAGTAGAAGAGAAATACGTCCAGGATCAAGGGACAGAGCAGAAAGCCAAGGCCTCGATGGGGAGTGACGACAAAGAGGTAGGTTCTAAGGCAAGAGACGCTGAGTTAGAAAAGGAGGGAGGAGACAAAAAAAGTAAGGAGGCCATACATAAGAAGCATCCATACATGTGCAACACAAAAGCATTAGTGGCCCATCTTACCATGGCCTCAAAAGAGAGAATATTGAAGGATGAGTATATTGAAATGTTCAAGTTGCTACATAGAGAAGTGAGGACAAAAGACGGTTCAAAAGAAGAAAAATAGGAGTTGTCCAAGCACCCAAAGGTGTCAGTTAACATTGAAAATTGGACAACTACCTTTTGATATATGCAAGCGTCTATTGGGAGAAATTTCCGTAACGATGTGTGGCATTGTTCAAATACTTGGGTGTTGTGCTCATCGTGCACATTACCCTTGGTGGTTGGGCATATGTCAGGTATGATGAAGAATTTAGAGTAAGAGTAGCAGACGATGCAGATGGTGTAAGGGGAGAACTGGGTAACAAGCTATTTTTGCAGACAATAATGCCAGCAAGGCAAGCCCCAACCACATACACAGCTAGTGGGAGGCCTGTGATTTGCAAGCCCTTTTGTGACCGTTCCCCCACAGGGGTGGTGGGGTCCACTGGGAAACGAAAGGCAAATACGAAAGGGACGTGCTGGGCAATTAACAAGGGGGCATGCAGTAGGGAGTATTGCCGTTTTCGACACAAACTGTCCCAATGCATAGCGAGACATCCCATTTTGCAGTGCGGTCCTCAAAAAGAAAACAGTCAAGACGGTGCCCAAGGGAGTCAGTTCAACAGTGGGGGTCAGTGGCAGAATAGCAGTGACAGGGGTAGAGGGAGAGGTTGCCTACTCACCATGGGAAAGGCTTGTACGCCTGTTAGGCTCAATCGTTTGAGGTACTGAATGCATTACTGTGCACTGACAGCAAAGGCAGACCCCTGTAACAAGGTTTTGAGTATGGCTTTACGTTGGGCTATGAAGGTCCACAAGAGCATCGCTTGGCTGAGAATTTACATTCCGTCCAGGGACAGGAGGAGCTTGTGTGGCTCAAATTGTTGAAAGAAGTTGTTGAAGGGAGAATGGTCGACCCTTTTCCTGATTGGCAGTTGCCACACTTGATTATTTCTCCCATTGGGGTGGTACCTAAAAAGAGCCAGGAGAGTTTAGGATGATTTTAGGATGATCCAACATCTTTTGTGGCCAGAGGGGCAGTCTGTCAATGATTTTTATTCTTGAAGGAAGGAGCAGGGTGCACTATGCATCCATGGACTCAACATACGCCTTGATAAGGAAAGTGAGTTGAGGCATGCTGATGCCAAAATGTGACATCAAATCAGCCTTTTGGCTGTTGTCGGTCTACCCAGATGGCTTTGAGTTGTTGGGCTGTTCTATTTCTTGCTCATTGTTCCAAGCTTTCAGTCTGATGCTACAACAATTGTTTCAAATTATTATAGGTTCAGATGCCATGACAGATTATTTAGTTGATTTTTTTCTTGGTGAGAGCACCAAATTCCTTGGAGTGCAAAATATTGTTAGACAGATTGCAGGACTTTTTGCATGATTTAGGAGTTCCTATTTCTCCAGAAAAAAACCTGTGGAGGTTTTGACCTTCTTGGAAGTGGCATTTGATTCAAGGAGAATGGAGATGAGGTTGCCTGAGGATAAGAGAGTAACATAGTTGAATGAGATGCTGGCAAAGGACAAAGCAAAGGTAAAATACATTCCGGTGCTGCTACGGCAACTCAATTTTGCTTGCAGAAAAGTTTAAGTGGGGAAAATATCTCATCTGGGGCTTCGCTTCCACATCATAGTCAGGTGGAAGGGATGGGTGATGAAGTAGAGAAGTCCCTGGAATTATTTTCTGATGCAGCTGACGGAGTAGGTTTGGAATCTTTTGGAAAGAGCATTGGTGTGAAGAGGAATGGCCTGACAAGTGGAGGAATGGAGGATGTAGTATTGTATTTCTGGAATCCTTTCCCTTGGTGGTTACAGTTTGTGTCCGGGGCCATAAGTTTTTCAACAAGAAAGTGCCTTTTCATGTGGTCAGTTTGGCAGTGGTGCACATTGTGAATAAACAGTTAGCAAGGGATATGCAGCTTTGAATAGTTTTTGGGTTAGAATGTTTGTGCCTCAATGTGGTCCTTAGGGCACAGCACATCGATGCCTGGGTACCTGTGGACCATCAGAGAAAAAAGTTGATGCAACAGTTTAGGGGTCGCTTATCTGATTGTTCATGGTGAACATACACTCAGGCCTGGAAGGAATTTAGAGAGACAGGAACTTGTAAGAGGAGACTGGAGGAAGGGGAACATTTGCATATAGAGGATCTATTGATTGAGAGAGGTTTGTCGTCAGTGGCGATTGTGGGTAAGCTAGCAGGTTTGGTCTTTTTTGGGAAACTCTTTTGGGGCTATGAATGGTGTGCAGGAGAGTTGAGGAGGAGATTGTTACAAGGCTTGGCCAGAGATTGGGTCCACATGAACGTGTGAAGAGAGCAGTGACTCTAAGGTAGTTGAAACAATTGATTGAGGTGTTGCCGCAAGTCTGTCACTGAGAGAAAGAGAGCAAGAGCATTCTGTTTTCGGTGGTGATGGTGTTGCTGGTTTTGGGGGAATTCCATGTAGGTGAAGTGTTAGAAATGGGAGTCTCAGTTGACAGAGGTGGGTAGCTTTGTCCAAATTAGGACCCTTGCTTCTAGTCAGAGTAAGGAGGATACACACTTTAGATGACCCCTGCTCATCCCCTGCGTAGCTTAGAACAAACAGACATACTTATCCCAAAGGCAATGTGTAAAGTATTTGTACTACAAACACACAATAATACAGTGATAACACCACAAATGGACACCATACCAGTTTATGAAAATAAAGTATCTTTATCTAAACTCACCAAGACCAAAATGACAAAAATCCAACATACATGTAATAAGAATATGACTTTTCAAAGGTTTCAACTAACTGGGTCCATAGAAAACTATGGATGCATGATTCGACACAAAGTACATGTAGATGTGTCAAAAGTCACAAGGCCAAACAGCTGCAGAGATGGGAAGCGGCAAGAAACAAAGAGATGCGTCAGTTCCGGAGACCATGGGGAGGCGATGCGACAATTCTGCTGCATGCAGGAGAAGTAATGCTGTAGGGGGAAGTGATGCCCCGACTCCAAGACTGTTCTGGTCCGCAGGTGATCCGTTGGGAAAACTTGCCACACAGGTGCAATTCATGGAAATCTGGGATGGGTCTGTGATCGATGCGGCTGCACCAAGCAGTACTGCATCAGTTGCTTCAGCCACTTTGCCTCAATGCGTCGGTTCTTGCAGCCGCGACAGGCACTGCTTCAGCTCGGCAGTGGCGATGCGTGAAGATTCTTCTCACAAGGCGGTGCTGCATTTGGAAAAACAGCCGCAAGAAGAGTGAAGCGTCTATTTCTTCACTTCTTTGGGTTTCATCCAGCCCCCAACAGCAGGAACAACCTCCAGAGGCCCTCAACTGGAATAGGCACCTCATGGCAGGTAAGAACTCTCAGCAGCAGAGTTCAGGGGAGCTGGGGATGAAGTCTTTGTGTCCCTGAGACTTCGGAACAGGAGGCCAGCACACACAGGCCCTTGGAGATCTTCTTCAAGCAGGTTCAAAGCAAAGTTCCAGTATTTGTCCTTTACTTGGCTGAAACAGCAACCGCAGGCCTACCCCACACAGCACACAGCAAAGAGCAGTACTCCTCACAGCTATTTTCCTCAGCAAAGGTTCCTCTTGAGTCCAGAAGTGACCTAAAGTTTTGGGGTTTAAGGTCTACTACGTATACCCCGTGTTGTCTTTGTTCTCTTTGTGCACGGGTCTCTGAGCCCAGTCTCAACCAGTTCTGTCCTCACTGATGCAGTATGACCACAGAGGGTGGAGACAGCATTGTGCAAGGAAGACAGGCCCTATTCAGTCACAAGGAAAACTACTCCCACTACTCTAAATGTAGTCAAGCCCCATTCAGCTCAGCTCGGAGTCATCCAGGAAGGGCCAGGCACACCTCAACCCCCCCAGTGGCTGTCTACAGTGAATGCACATCCCCAGCCCCTGTCAATCCAAAACCAGACAGTCAATCCACAAACAGGCAGAGGCACACAGATTGGTTAAACAAGAAAATGCCTACTTTCTAAAAGTGGTATTTTCAAACACACACGTTAAAGAAAACATCTTTACTAAAAGATGTGTTATTAAATTCTGATTTCAGAGAGCCTACATTTTATTTCTCTATCTTGTCTCAAGGGGAAGTAATACTTGTAAGATGTTACAAAGTATTTCCCATTCTATCCTATGGGGCAGATAGCCTTTCAATAGTTAAAATCTAAATTGGCAGTAGTGCACTATCAGGACATGTCACACACACCAGTACATGTCCTACATTTTACATACACTGCACACTGCCGATGGGGTTACCTTGGGCCTACCATAGGAGTGCCTTACATGTAAGAAAATGGAAGGTTAGGGCCTGGCAAGTGGGTGCACGTGCCAGGTTGACATGGCAGTTTAAAACTGCTCACAGACACTGCAGTGGCAGGTCTGCAATACATTTTCAGGGCTACTCATGTGTGTGGCACAATCAGTGCTGCAGGCCTACTAGTGCATTTAATTTAAAGGCCCCGGCACACTCAGTGCACTTTACTAGGGGCTTACTAGTAAATCAAATATGCCAATCAGGGAGAACCAATTGTAATCAAAATTTACACAGGGGCACTTTCACTTTGACACTGATCAGTAGTGGCAAAGTGCCCAAAGCATCTAAGCCATCAAAACAAAAATCCAGTACAGCATCAAAAATACAGGAGGCAGAGGTAAAGTGTCATTGCAAATCAAGCCAAATATGCCAAGTCTAACAAGAAGTGATTGGACCAAGAGGAATGGGGACATTCAAGGGAAGGATGTTCGTGTGTTGCGGAATGAAGTATGGGTGTAGCTGCCTAAGTAAAAAACAGATCAAAAAGGCAGAGGGAGATGCGTGATGCTTAGGAGATACTCTGAAAAGGCAGTATGCCTGGTGCAATGGTGAGAAAATTATGCAGGTGGGGCATCTACAGTGGGTAAAATATTTCACCATACCTCTGGAGTAAGGGTGTATGCCATGCAAATACACAGACTCTAACTATGCAGATATGGAACCACAGATGTCGTTTCTACATACTCATGGAATCATACAGGCACTGCCTATATTCTGAGGAATCACCTAGGCACTATATATGCACTATTCCAATCATCCAGGGAGTATTGTTGTACTCAACTAGGAATACATGTATTTACAAGTTTTAGTGAGGAATATGTACTGCTGTAACACCATCTGATAAATTATATATGTAACCTGTCAGACATTGCTTGCATGCAATCTGAAGAATTAGTGAGCTATGTGCTGTGATCCTGTTTAGTGGGCAGATTTTTATAAGCAGTGTTTCTCAAAATTTAAATCTTACACATCTAAGTTCGAAAGTGCTGAAACACTAAATCTATCAGTGACACAGTGGTAGAGAAGCACAGAAATTGCTCTAATGTGTTTTCGTATTTACTGTATTGAGACACTGTATGTACATTTACGCTTTGATTGATTTTTATTTTAAACTTTAGTACAAAAGAGCTAAAGTGGTCTTTTAGCATGTATAAGTGAGAACTGAGATATGGTGCAGCTGTGTTGTAGGAGAGGGTGCTATAATTTTAAAAAGGTAACTAATAAATTCAGTTTTGTGTTTTAGTTTGGGTTTGGTACATTGAAGTAAGTACGTGCTTGTAGTTATGTAGCTAGTTTCATCTGTAAATTTAAAACTGCTGCATAACATAAAACTGTTTTTGTATTATATGTAAGCCAGTACTAAAGTAGTTGATACATTAGCTAGAATAACAATTTTAATATACTTGGTTTTTTTTTACAGAACAATATCTGCGTAACTACAGACAGAATGCCTACAAAAGCTCTGATGAAAAAGGAATAAAAACTACGACAGTATCTGGGACACAAAGGGGACAAAATGCTGAAAAAGTGGTGAAAGAAAAAAGAGCTACTGATAAGAGAACAAAGTCATTTCTTAAAAATGTATGTGGACATTTCCAAAGATTACAAAATAATGAAAATAAAATTCAAACTATGATAAAAATAACAGTGGGCAAAATCTATATAACAAAAACAGGAAATAATGAAACAAAGATGGACACACCTTAACCAGGAGATAGAAGCGGTTTAAGGAAATCAGAGCCAGAATGTTTCATAGAAGAGTACTAATAAATCTACTAAGAACTATGAAAAAGTATAAAAGCAGGAGAGAGGCACTGAAACAGAAATAACAAGCTGAGAGAGTAGTTGATAAGGCCTTTGCTTTGAAGAGGAAGCTTTTCATTTTGATTACAAATAGAATGAAGAATCTTGACAAAATGGTATTGTGCATGACCAGACAAAACCAGAAAAAAAGATTAGTGAATAGAAGAAACTTATGTACAGTTTTTAGTAGAGAATACATACATACTTCTAGTACAGAGCCTTTCTTTCATTAAGAAAGCTATCTCCAGGATAATAGATTAGTTCATGCTATTAATTACAGAGGAAGATGTTATTAAATGAAAAATGGCAGTACTATAGCGAAAGAGGTGATGGTACCTAGAAATGTAGAAGAAGTTATTGGAGAAGAGGTACAAGGAAGGCAGAGTCAGGCACCTGTATACAAATGGAATTGTAGTAGTGTTTGTAGTATTCAACAGCAATCTATTGAAAGGAAAGTTCTACGTATCTTTCCATGGCGAAGTTTAAAACACAAAATAAGTGCTTTACAAGGATTGGATTCTTGCAAGATTAGAAAGCATACAAATTTGCAAGGACAGTCACTAGCTTGTTTATCAAAGAAAGTGTGCCTAAGTGCCTTTCATCATTTCAGGATGTTAGCAGTACATCACTCAAAAATGCAAACTTTAATTAGGAGGCTGTACTATGTGAAAACTCCTGCTTTATGTTTAGGAGTAATTAATAGAGCACTTTTGCATGGTACTGTGAAAGACGTAGAAAAAGTTTGCGATGATGTGCAGTTTCATTTCTTTGGTCCTGAGCAGGATTCTAGTGAAAATGAAGATTTGTTAAGAGGAGGAGCTGCAGAACAGGACTCAGATATTACAGTTGATAGTTTTGATAGTTTTGAAGAAGTGATAACAAAATTGAATACAGTGTGGTCTGAAAAACCAGAGTATGTTTGTATATGTTATCGATGGACTTACTACAAGATTCAAACAAGGACTTTTGACTTGTATTTAAAATGTGAAAAAGAAAATAATGATAACTGGCTAAAGTTAGCTGTCTATTTGTAGAGGAACGCTTTGACATGTCCACACGGCAAGTTATATGTAAGTACTGTTACAATAAATTAGAAGATATGAAATGCCTGCTAGTGTAGAAAAACTATGAAGGGCAAAAAAAAATCAACATTTAGGATTCTTTGCAGCTTTGTGAAGGGCTGTTATGGACTGCTTTCCAGCACTCACTACAACTCCACAATCCATGCAGTAAGATGCCATCCGGGAGAACTCTGGAGCCAAATCTTGAAGTTGAGATTAGACCTCTGAAGGGACTCTCTGCCCCGGTGTTGTTGCTGCTGCTATTGAAGTTGAGGGTCCTTCAGCCTTGCGTTGCCTTGTTGCTGCTTTTAGATGATTGCCATGGCTTGTTTTTAGATGGTAAGCATGGACATAGTCCTCCAAGAATTTTCTTGATTTGTACCCCTTGACAATGTCTTGTCACATATAATGCTTTGTGCAAATTTACCAACTGTTTTTGCTTCTCCCAACGGAATCCAGAAGAAATCCTGCTTGATTTCTTCTGGAGAGGCCCCTCATCTCCAGATTCACCAGAATCCATCTCTTGCACTTCCTGGTCTACCCGCTGCTCCACCAGATCTCCCTTTCCTGACTGAGTTGCCAAAATATGCAAAAAACACTCCAACAAATGCTAGTAAGCTGCTAACCATGAACTCCTCTTAAAGAATGTTGAAGATAGATAAATGGGAATGTTCTTCCTATTCTTATAGTTGAAAAGTGTATCATCCAATCATATTCCTTTATTTCCTGGTCACATGGTCTTCGCAACAATCAGTGTCTTTTTGAAGAAATTGTGAAAAAAGTTTTAAAAAAGCACAATTTTCAAAATGAGTTTGGGTAACAATGGGTAGTTTGATGGGTGTTTGGTAGTTATGTTCTATTCGTGAGTTCAGATGTTGAAAGTTATTTTTGGAACATGTTGTTTTTTATAAATGTGTTGTTAAAATATAGTTAAACCAATATGTTACCAAACAGCTAGACTCAAACTATGTGTAAAATATGTCTTTATATATGTTTTACACTTTGTCATTTGTATTCGTGACTACTGATGTCATTGCGACCTCCGGTGTTGCTGTGAAGAAGGAAAATGTATTTCTGATCAGTTATTTCAACAAATGAGGGGAACGTTAAATTAGTACCTTACTAAATAGCTACACTGAAACTTTAGGTAAAATATGTCAATATTTGTGTTTTACACTTTGCCAAAAATACCCGGTATTTGCAGTGTGTCCTTGGCAATTGCACTCATTGAATCACACAGGCACTACCTATGCAATCATACAATCACCCAGGCACTACTCATGCACTTATGTAACTACCCAGACATTACACACTCACTCACAGACACCTACAGCCACTCACACTCTCAAAGTTTACAGGTTACAGCTAGGAAAAAAATTAAAATACCTTCGAAATTCACTGAAAAAAACAAGGTTACAGGGTCATTTTAGTTTGGAATTAGCATTTTAAAAACCTTAGAAATTCACTGAAAAAAACCAAAGGTTTCAGAGACGTTATAGTTAGGAAATATGGTTAAATAAACCTTAGAAATTCACTTAAAAAAACAAAGGTTACTGAGACATTATAGTTAGGCACAAGTTTCACTCGTACAAAACCAGTGACATTCAGCAGTTATAGTTTGCTGAGCTAACTATAACCCTTGCTCCTGCAGTGCACTGCTTATGACCTCACATATTACATCACACATGACATGGTTAGTGACATCACTGATGACATGTCAAGTGAGATCACTGATGACATCATCCACAGAATTTCTGATGCACTGACTCACCCCCAATATAACCTTTTATACACCCACTCCAACCTCCACACTACCATTCTCAACACCATTGACACACCCATACCAGAACTTACACACCCACTCACTGATTCATAGGTCTACACACATATCCACTCATATACGCATACAGCTGCTCATATACCAACTCACTAACTAATACAGCCACTGATATATCCACTCATACACCCATACAGCCACTCACACACTGTCAGTCACCCATAGAACCTACTCACACACCTACTCACTCACCCATAGAGTCAATCACACAGCCACTTACTCACCTATACAGTTATACACACCCACTCACGTATTCCTACAGATACTAACACATAGTCACTCACCCATACTGTCAGTGGCACAAGCACACACTCACCCATACAGCCACTCTCACAATCACTCACTCACACATATAGTCACTGGTATACTCAACACTCACCTATACTGCCTTTCACATATGCATTTACTCACCCATATACTACTGACACATCCATTCACTCACCAACACGGCCATACACAGACTCAGTCACCCATACAGCTCCTCACAGATGCACTCACTCATTCATGCAGGCAGTCACACACACCCTCACCCACCCATACAGGTACTCAAACAACCAATGAATCACCCATACAGCCATTCATGTACCCACTCACAAACCCATACAGCCACTTAGACACTAACAGACAGACTGATACAGACATTCAGACAACCTAGTCACTCACTCAAACATTCACTGAGATACCTAATCCCTCACTTATACAATCAGTCACGCACCCACTGAAACGTCCATACAGGCACTCATACACCCACCAATTCATCAATACACCTTGGTATATATAATTAACACTCATTAACTTTTTAAAAACACTCACAGTCACTGGATGATGTCATCAGTAATGTCATTTGAGATGTCATGAGTGATGTCATGAGTGATGTTACTGACCAAGTCATGAGTGATGTAATATGTGAGGGCATAAGCAGTGCGTTGCGGGGGCATGAATTTCACTGGTTTTGTACAAATGAAACTTGAGCCTAACTATAATGTCTCTGTGACCTTTGGTTTTTCAGTGAACATATATATGCGTGTGTGTGCAATTTTGGGTACAGTGCCGCATAGTGTTGCATGTATTGAAGTACTTTTACATTTCAAAGAAAAAACACTGACGGACTTAAAGTGGCCTGAACTGAATTGAAAATAGGCTCCTTATGAACAGCTCAGTAACTACTGTATGTTGACCAGGTGGTCTTATATTGTAATGTAGATAATTAAGGTTCGCAGATGGGTTTGGAAATAGTTTTTTTTAGTACTTTGCACATAGGATATCCTAACCCATACATTAATGTCAAAAGTGCTTTTTTAGAGACGTCCTAATAGTTGTATTTTTGGAAGTAGAACACTTTTTGCTCTGTCAGTATTAATATCCACTTTCTTGATTTTCGCATTGTGGAAATAGATTAGATGACTAGAATTATAACATTGTTTGAATGATGCAAAGGTTTTAGTTTACGGTGCGAATAAAATAAACTTGAAACACTGACTGAACACTAATTTATTGAGTGTTATTTGTTGCACTGTAGAGTAAGGAGTTTCTAACCCACACCAAAGCAGTCACCCCCCTGATTGTTCTGCCTAGCTACCCTGGGAACCTGTGCAAAAAGAGATTCTTGGTTCCCTGTTGCGTGGCTGACAGTACAAAGACCCCAGAACAACAGCAGCAAAATATATTGGTTGTTTGATATAACGGGGGCCTAGCAACTTCTGTTTGCCTTAGGTCGCCTTGACACAGATTTCTCACATTTTGTCTCTGGAAAAATAAGACAATGGCGAGTAGTCTGCTATTATTTATTCTTGCCTAAGCTGTTTCCACCAGGTAGGTGCCGCAGTTTCGTCGACACAAACCCACCCATCTAGTGGAATACTTTTTTTGTGAGTTAGGGAGGGAGAAATCTTGTAGTGCTGGGTGGCAAGGGTCTATGCAGTAGACTTTCCATTCAGTGGTCCAGGATGCAACTGGTGAAGCTATACTTGGCATTTGTTTAATCTTTCTGGCCTTGAGAGGCCTGCCTAAAGGGCTTGGCCAAGCAGCACTATAGGGTCTGCCATAGGCATCTCCCCATGCTCCATCCTTGACATATCATGTAACTGTTTTGCCTTTATATGCTGCGCTCCCCGAATCAGGCCACTATACACAGAAAGTGTTGACAATTGAAATTGTGAAGGCTGAATCAATCAATTGTGGCCTTCTTTTTCCATTGTATGTATTATTTTGAATACCCTTTGTGAAACTCCAAAGATAGAATTTAATTACATTTACACCCGTTTTTGTTATTTTTTGCTGTTTTTTATATAAGAGACATCATTTGTGCATTGAAATGAAAGATAATTAAAAATAGATACTAATTTATTCTACAATAATTCATCAGGCAGATAATTACTTTATTCTGCTCTAACTAAAGATACTAAATAACTGAATTTAACATTAAAATAAATCCCTTGAAGGCTTTATACCTGTTCATCAACTATACACAGAGGGCAGGATTCACAAAGGGCTTCTTTCCGCTCTGGTGGCGGAAGCTCCGCACTTGTGGGGGAGTCTCCGCACTCGGGCGGAATCCCCGTAATAACATAACATAACATAACATAACATAACATAACATAACATAACATAACAGGTGTATTTGTAAAGCGCACGATTACCCGTAGGTGTCCTGGCGCTGAATAACAGATGTTTATTGTTACCCAACTCAATGACTCATTAGACTCCCCATGCCTTGGGCCTTCTATAATTGAGATTTTGTCTGTATTGTGCAGCCCGTTATCATACTCTGAATGATTTACCTTTGCACTGCATTCCTTGGCGGAACAGGCCCTTCAGGAGACGGCGGCAATGCTGGCAGATGGTTGGGCGAGTGTATGAATGAATCTGGAAGGTGTGTGGAACTTTCACCCGGTTCCGGTCCAGCCAGTCCCTCCAGATAGGGCGTCCGCTGAATGAAGGCACCCGGGCACTGTGCCCGCGCTTCCTTTCATTTATCTGAGGAATAAGATGAAAAGAACATTACATGAATATGGCAACTAAGGGAATTGTGAAGTTTAGCACACAAGGCCCCTTAGAGGTTTAGGAGACTCTCCTTCGTTTATTCAGGTTTCTTTACTTTTATGTTATCCCACACATAATAAGTGTATCAGGTCACTGCACACGCAACTGAGAAAGGAAAACAGTAAGTCAAACACAAAGCCATGGTGTCAGACTGTGTTAGGGAGTGCACTGTGTGAGAAGGCTGAGTCTTCAAGCGGTGACGGCAAAGGAGTTGGCCTAACGACCAGGGCGCTCGACCTCGCACCTGGGGAAGTGGGTTCGAGTCTCGGTAAAGACGCTGAACATCTTGTGATTCTGGGCAAATCACTTAATCTCCCGTGCCTAACAAAAAATGAATGTGTGTCCTCATGTAAAGTAACTGGTGCTATATAAAGCGCACTGATACCTGATTGGATTCGGGTCACGTTCGAGCTATATAAAACTCTGCAAAAAACTATTCAAAAGGGTTTGTTTGGGTGGAGATGAAAGTAGGTGCCCTTCATGGACAAAAGTTCACAAATGTCCCAGATCTGGGGCAGGCTTGTGTTGTAGGCTTGTTTAATACGCTTTTGGATTTTTTGTGTATTTGTGGGTGTGCAATTTGTAGGTTTGTATGCAAAGCTTTGGCATGCATAATTAGCATGATTTGACACAGGGGATGAGGTGGGACTAGTACAGCTGTGTGTAATGGGATATCAGAACTTCAAGCACGAGTGTATATGTTGTAATTCTGGATACCCAGGAAGGGTGAATTGTTTAACCCTTTCGCTGCGGCGGGAATTCCGCCGCAGCGCTGGGGGGTGCGGGGGGGCAGCGCGGTGGCGCTGTGCTCATGACGGAGCCGCTCCGTCATGAGCCATGGTTGAGCTGTGCTCATGACGGAACGGTTCCGTCATGACTCCGCCCATTTGCATTGTCCCCCCGCACAGGCGGGGAAACAGCGCCGCGTAGGCGGACGGCCGCCAACGGCCGTGACATGACGGAACCGTTCCGTCATGAGCACACGGCAACCGTGGCTCATGACGGAGCGGCTCCGTCATGAGCGGGGAAGGGGTTAACAAAAGACAGGGACCTAGGTTAGTTGTTGGGGGCATTGTTAGTTTTAACCCCTTGGCTGCGGCAGGAATTCCGCCGCAGCGCTGGGGGGGTTTGGGGGCAGCGCGGTGGGGCTGTGCTCATGACGGAGCCACTCCGTCATGAGTCACGGTTGAGCTGTGCTCATGACGGAGTGGTTCCGTCACGACTCCGCCCACTGCGCTAATCGCCCGCACAGGCGGGGAATTAGCGCCGCGTGGGCGGAGCGGCGGCCAACGGCCGCAGCATGACGGAACCACTCCGTCATGAGCACACGGCACCTGTGGCTCATGACGGAGTGGTTCCGTCATGAGCGGGGAAGGGGTTATAGTATGCTTTATCTGTCGTTGATCGCATGGATATGATTAAGGACTTACACTTCTACTGTGCTGTGCAACAGGAATAGACTGGCTAAGAAATGCACATTACGTACAACGACTGATATATATTTTTTTTTCTTAATCGGGTGAAAATATTACAAGACATGCACACAAAAAGCCATTAGATCATTTACAGTTTCATAAAGCTTGAATAATTTATACCTACAAAATGTGGAACTGATATCTACACTGATATTAGTCAACCTCTGTTTATTAAAGATTTGAACTTGTGATTGTGATTACTCTAGAAACATGGCCTTCATATCCATATGGATACTGGGACTATTTAAATGCTGGGTGGACTTTGTTTTCCAGTATATATAAATGTTATTTTTGCTAGAAATTACCAAAATCCTCAATGGAGAAACAGTTTTGGTGGAAAGTGGTCAACATACTATGATTGTCTGGCTAAAGACTGCTGCAGCTGTCTGCCAGAGCTTTTGATATAAAGAAACAAAACACACAAAGAAAGGCATTGAGCTAATCCCTTCAACCATTGCTTTGTTGAGGTCAGTGCTATGCGACCACACATTGAAAGAAGTGTCATTCACATACTGTATCAGCTCAGAGGAGTATTTCCTCTTCACCTTCCTACAGCCATTTCGGTGGCATGTGTGAGTGTGCTTAGGGACTTTTACTATTTAAAGTAAGGACAGTGGAGGGTCTTTGTACTGCAATGGGAGGACATTTGTGTTTATTTATGCTTGATTTTGATGACCGCTGCTGATAATGTGGGTACAGCTGCCACAGTAGACTTCAACTGGAGCATTTTTCCTCCTTTTAGTCTGCCATCTTTTTTAAGGTCAAGAAAAACACGCTTAGCATGCAATACAGAATGTTACTTAAATTAGTTTGGCAGGAGTCCTGCCAAACCTAAAACCTGCCCACTGCCCCATAAAAAACAACACATACACACTGTTGCATAGTAAGTCATTTTACAGAAAGCTCTACATGTGTAGCAGGGAAAGTGTACTGTTGTTAAAGGAAAGAAAGGACAGTGGTGGGCAGAGAATCCAAGACCGAGGAAAATAGGACAGGATGTCAACTGCTTTTAAGCTGCGTCATACCACATTTCTTTTTGCTTCAGGAAGAACATTCCAAACGAATACAGGAGGCAGCAATGGCTAGGAGGGATGTCGAGCGGTGCTAGCGTACACCACAAAAGCTTGTGCACTTTAGTAAAGACTGTAAAACAATCTATGAACGTGGCACAAACTAGGCCTCTCATTCTTTTAACATAATTTTCTACTATAAACTGCAGTGCTGTGCCCCACAGCAGCCAATTTTCTCCATCAGAGATATCTCAGTATATGGGTATGAGGGTCTCACTGGTGCTGGTTGAAGTTTTCCTTTGGTGTACCTGCTTGGTGTAGGAGGGAAACTTTTAAAGACACTGCCTACCTTGTACTTGTTTTGCCAAAGGAAGTCTTACACTTTTTGGGTGTGCGAGAATGCGTGTGTGTGAGTGTATGGGGGTGTGCACCGGAAGTGCGCCTCACACCTGCTCTGAAGTAAGAATCTGCTGCATGCCCATTCAGTCGTTGGCCTCTCTGCCACAGCTAAAAAAAATAGTGGCTGGGGTATATTATTAAACGAATATCAGTCTGCTGTGCAGAAAATCCCTCACTTTTTTAGACTACCTAATGTGTTTTTTTTTCTGTCCAATAATAATTTAGAGACCACAAGGAGATGAATGTTTCATTTATGTTCCTCCGACTTCTAAGAAAAGCACAAGGCTCGGCTGACATAGACATATGTGGACGAGACCTCAGTGAGAGAGCTTGCGCGGGAGCCACGAGGATCCACAGACCAGCTGACCTCGACAGAGCATGAGAAATCAGATGGATATCTGTATCACGAGAGGGTTGAGGGTGTGCCAAGGACACCACAGGACTGAGCCGGGCGGTGACGTGAACCTGCACTAACCAGACCTGCCCCTTGCACACCTGTCCTTCGCCCTCATGACAAGCAGCCTGTATTTCCCAGTGAGGTCAGTAACAAGAGCTCCCAGCTCTATCAGGAATCCTATATTGTGCCGTATTACTGTACCAGGTGTTTCCTGGGGTGATAAAACTGCATGTCTTACTGGGGACAAATCCTTCTGGTCTCACCTGGATGACATTTTACCTGGCAAATACAATGGTATTATGAGTGTTAGTGTGGTACCACCGATTGATTTCTGCATGGTGTTTCCATTCGCATTGGAGTCCATAGAGATGACGTGTGACCCCTGGTACTGTTGACCGCCACAGTATCGGCCTTTCTGTGTGATGCAGGTTGGGGGGGGGGGCTGAGCTGCAGGGGGCCCCCTCAGCACAATAATCGGGCCCAAAAACTCCGGCTTAAATCTGGAGTGGGGGCCCCTCCTTGTACGTGGCAGGGGGGCCCCCTCAACTTTCGTTACGCCACTGGTGTGATGAAACGATCAGCCTGTTTTACATAAATACTTCCCGTGAGGGTGACTGTGAACGCCTGGTCCCATAACTCAGTGTTGGACAGGGAGAGTGGCCTGAAGAAGGATGCACCCGTCGTTCGCCTTCATGGAAGTCAGTCCACATCGCTGACTGTGGTGATCAATTTGGTACTTTGAATTCTGCGTCACTAGCTGTCAATCAGCCCAGTCACTATATTAAAGGCGTGTTTTATTATTGTGCAGGTCTTAAGTATAGGTGGCAGGCTCTGTGCACTAGGGACAGCCAGCAATGGGTGTAATACAGACAGGGGGCACAGTGCATGTACCAAAAACGTGCACCCCTGAGTCTATATCAATGATATGCGACAGTGTCGTATAGCATAGTATGTATTAAGAGATGTGGCAGTCTGTGACAAAGACAGGTGGCAAGTATCCGTATTAAAGACAGGCGACACAGTGCCTGTATTAGGACGATCTGACATTGCGTCTGCTTTGAGGGCAGACGTCAGAGTGTATGTTTTATGGTCAAGTAGAAAGCTTTTGGATGGAAGACAAAGAGCAGCCTGCTTCAACTTAGGTAGAACAGTCACTGCACTAAAAGCAGGTGTCCTAGTCTGTATCAAAGACAGATGGCATGTTCTGTGTGGAAAGAAAAGTTTCTCCCATGTTACTGGTCTGTATTACATTTATTGAAAGTGCATTCATATAATGCTTACTACCCCCGATGAGGAGTCGAAGCGCTTCACGATGGGTAGCACGCTACTCCAGAAACCAAGGTTGGTGGTTAATGATTATAGTTGGTTATTGGTTGGCTATTGGTTAATAGAGGCCGCACATATTGCATGTTTAGGACCAGTGGCCTAGTCCATGCATTAAGGGAAGGTGGCATTTACTGAAAAAAAGGCTGAGGCACAGGTCTCTCCACTGAGGCACATGTCACTACGCTTTGGCAAAGCTCACTCCGCTGAGGCTTACTGCACCAGGATTCTGGCATCCCATTATTCTTGCAGCTACAGTGTCCTCGTCCTTCTAAGACCAAAGCTCACCTGCCAGCCTTTCGCACTTTTCCCAGCTACTCTTACCTGAGGGTTCCCTTCAGCCCTGTTCTGCCATTTACATACCTCTGTTTCATCTGCCCCATACCAGTGCTTAATTTGAGCCAGTGGTTTCCGGTGCTGGGCACCAGCACTTCATTGGTTGCCCGTGATCGGCCTCGGCACTTAATTGGCATCACCATATTTATGACACTCTACAACATGGTGGCGCTACTCATCTAATTTAGACATGAGCAAAACAACGGTTGCTTAGGAATACAATATACATTAAAAAATATGAATACCTGCCTCCCCAGTCATTCCTTTACCTTTGGGGATCTGGAATAATCTGAACTGTTGGGGAAAATGGGTGGTGCAAGCTGCAGTGACCTCCTGGTCAGGGCCCTGGCACTTTTTATTTTACAAACTAAGCACTGCCCCATACTGCCCATTGTAGAGTCCCTTCCTGTTGCTTGTGGGCCGAGCATTTTCTTGTTTAAGTTATGGCTCTCGCTAAGACAACCTGGTCAGAAGAAGAATAAGGCCCAATGAGGTACTGCATACTTGCAACTCGTAAACTAGCTTGTGATAGGAGCATTACAGAAGGGGCAGTAGAGAGCTGTTGAGGGAAACTCTGGGGTGCTCTTAACTTAACAGTACTGGTTTGATACACATCTTTGTAAACACCTCTGAAAACCCATTAGGTGGCACTGTGCCCTTGGATGTTGGAGAATGGTACTGTGGTCTGAAACACCTGAGTGCAAAAACAAGGTTAAACTCATATATTTACACAGTTTGATTAATTGTTAAGAAAGGACATTCACTTTACCATATAATTTTGGACACTAAGTGTGCGATGTCCAGGCAAAATAAATTAGGTGCAGTATTAATTTGCGCAAAACAAGATATCGTTCCCGAGCACTGACAAATAAATATTAAACAGATGATATTAGTATTTCAAAGAGAGTTCTGTCCGTATATTCAGAAAAAGATCTTCTTTTATTCTTTTATCCATTCCTTAGGATCTCCCCTTGTGGTCATAACACAGCGGTTCGTGATAACAGGAAAACAAAGATGTTGCAGCCAACACGTGTTTCGTCTTGGGAAAATGGCCCAACGACTTCCTCAGGGCAAAGGCGATCTTTAAAGAAAAGGCAACACGCCACACATTAGGTAAAACCTAAATGTGGTCCCATACAGTCTGGCTTTAGATATAGAATGTATCCCTCATAAATCAAAAATGCAATATATGCACGTATCTCAATCAACAAATCAATCCAGTCGGTGCATCTCGTAACAGGAAAATTGTATATCAGAAAACGGAGAGTACTCCGATCGTAGTCGACGCCTAATATCTGTGACTATTAATTTGCTCATAAGGGCGGCAATTTTTGATCTGGCATTAGTCAAGAGCTTTTGATTTTACTAAAATTATATAAATTAAATATGCTTACTACTAGGGGTTTTCAGGCAGCCCTCTTCATCTATTGGTCTATTGTATCACTCAATTTGTTCTTTCCCCCTTTACAGAATACTGCTTGGGGCATCGGGTCAATCCACTTCAGTCACTGGCTAACTTCACTGTGAGTGATGCATTCTGCTCTCTCACAAGGAGAACATCCACAGAAAAAGTGGTTTCCTTCACTGCCAGGGACTATTCTAGCAATGTCTGCTTTTTAAGATAAAAAAATATTTTTGCTTCTAGCCAATGTTTCTTTTTTTATACAGCTCAGAGTTCACCCAACAATAACGTTTTACAAAAACCAAGCCAAAACAAAACAAAACAAAAATTGACAAAGCCACAAGTGCTGACAACCAATAACAGACCTTTTGGTTTTGGCTTTGCCAACTCTTGTTTTTATGTGTGCCTCAGAAAAAATATATCAAAACAAAATTTTTGGCTGACATTTTGTTTTCGGTCAAGGGGAAAGAACCTTGATATATCGAATGACAATTATGAATACCAGCCGCGGTCTGTTCAGGTAACAGCGATGAGGCGGTGGGGCCGGGCAAGGGGGCATTTCGAGGGACGATGCAGAGGGAAATTAAATAAATAAATAATTTTCCCTTTGCATCGTCCCTCGAAATCCCCCCTTACACGTTGCCTGCACGGACCACGGCTGATAAATACAGAATTCAAGGAAGGCTTTAAGAATTCTACTGTTTAGTTGCCTCCTATTATAAATAATCTTGGTTTGTCACTCTATCACAACAAGGAGTCTTTGCTATCTTTGAGAGCAGAGATTGAATAGAATACAAACGTCATTCAATTTATCTCCTACCCTTCTGACCGCACGTGTAGAAGTAAAGTAGGCACATCTATGATGTTTGGTAGGAATTTCATTTTTTACTGCTAGTTGTGCGTCTGGTATGCGTAGAGATGTGTTCAACCTGGATAGGGAGCAACCACGCTCTGCACATCACACATAGGACATGACATCTAGATTGAGGGAATGATTCTGCATGAGAAAGCATGTCTTCTCCAGCTTGATGTCCCATCAGCTCAGTGCTCTTACCTCTTCTAAGCTTCCTCCAGCAGGCTGTGAGACGATGGAGGCTCGCGGGAAGGTGCTGGTTCCCACCAAGGATCTGCTGGAGAGATGACTTCTCCTCACGCCCCGACAGTTGTTGGGGATCTGAAAAGCACAGCGCTTGTGATAGCTTAAGCCACAGCCTTGATGGGTGAGAACGGGAAACACAAGGAGACAACGTCAGCAGTTTTGTCAGTTGCTGTTGGGAATTATACAATGATATATGTTTTTTAAAAACTGTATTTTATTGGTTTTGCACAGTTCAAATGATCTGGTTCTCATACATCTTTACATCAAGCAATGTACATAAGGGTATGTCAAACAGAAACACAAAGAGACAAAGTACAGAATAATAGATTCCACATTGACATAGTCGGTCTACCAAAATAAACACTACAAACAATGACCAGCCAACGTTCACTGCTGGGGATCAGAGCCGCTGTTGGCCCCCGAGAGTCACCCTTCTGAAACCTAATAAGTAGCTGAGCCCATAGTATTACCTCATCAGCTGCTTTCTCATCTGTACATTACATTTTCAAGTGTTGCTCCTCCACAGCCCCTCACTCCATTAGGTCCTTCAACCAGAGTTTCAGAGCTGGGGCCCTTGACCCCATCCATCCAATAGCCACTCAGCACTTCGCCAATAATAAAGCCAATCGAGTAATTTATCAAGGGAGTTTTCAACCCTTTGGTCTGGTTACCACTCCCAGCAGACGAGCAAGCGGTGTGCTAGGGCTCAGCAGGCCAGTGGCTTTCGATATAAACGGTAGGACCTGTCCCCAATACTCCTGAACCAAGGAACATTTCCATGCCAGATGCAGAAAGGTAGCACCAACATCACCACACCTGGCCCATTTTACTCCCCTACCAGGATCCAGTTAATTTAATTTATAAGGAGTGATATAAATGTGGTGTAAGAAGTGAAAATTGAACAATTTAAGTATGTTATTGCATGACACTGCGCACAACAATACCGCTGCTTTCTCCCAATCCGGGTCCCAAATGGGTAAGCCCAGGTCCCGGTCCCAAGCCCCACGAGCTGTACACAAGATACAATGATATTTTAGACCACCATAGTCCAGCAAAATGTCTTGTGTTTGTTTCCTACAGACTTTCAGATGACTTCTGTATATAATATGTGCTTGCTCCGAATTATCCTTTTCTTCTTTCCATCCTTGTATTTGAACGATATTTTTTTTTTCCTGCAATAAACTTCAGTATCATGAAAGAGTGAGTGTGCTCTGTTGCAACGAACCATGCTTTGTCACACATACCCTTCACTCTTTACCTTAGTTGGATGTTCCTCTCCCCTTTCCATGTATCCAACCTTTTGTCCATTGATCACCTCTAGTACTCAATAAAACTGTACCCCAAAACTCATCCGGAGTCGTTTGTCTGTGTACAGAGTCCGCCTCCGCTTGTCTATAGGATACGCCTCCCCACAGGCTTCTCCTTCGCATCTTTACTTATGATAAATGTACCCTCCACCTACTCCAAGGCTCCATCCAGGGCTAATAGCTCACAATCTGTGGAATCTACTTATTGATCCAAATGTGTGTAGAGTCACAGATTCACAGAGCCCGATAGCATGCTTTATGTTCAAACCCATTTTATCCTAGAACCTGGATACTTGTCAAGGTTTGAGCGCTAAATAAAGCATAAAATGCAAGATTTTAACATTATACATGATATCACTCCTTAGCAAGATTCCGTACCCTTCCTGCAGATTCTAAAACCCTTCCTGTCTGCTCTCCCTGCGCAAATACCTCGCCTGTCCTAGGACTCCCCACATGCCCAGAACCCGCATCCATATAATAAAACACTTTCCCATAGATTGAAACCACCGCAGCTAATGCAATTTACCTCTCCACTTTACATCCCCTTCACATAGACTCACAACTGTCCCAAGACCAATCACTGCCCGTAGAGATCAGCTTTGTGCACATATTTTCATGTCTTTCCACCCTCTTCCAAACTGCGCACACACATCCTGAACATTCGAAAAGGCGCTCTACAAGTCCAAAGACTTAACCCAGTCCCAAAATGTACCATTGACCAAAGGACTATCTTTGGCCACGGATTGATCTCTGTACGTAGAGTAACCATCTACCCACACACACCACCTCCTTCACCTAGATCTATTCACTGCACCGCTTATGTTTGATTGTTTCCCCAATGACATGTATCTTATCACCCCTCCAAAAATACTAAACCAGAACATTTAAAATTGCAGTAGACACTACTTTGACAAAGCTCCTATAAGACAATATATACCTTGGCATTTCAAGCCCTGGCGTACCAGTCCCCACAGCATCTCCGCGCAGTAGTCACAGAAGGCTGGTGATTTGTAGGAGTGGACAAGTAAATTGTGAGGCCGGATGATAAAATCCAAGGATGCCGATTCTGTGAGAAACAAAGACAATTATATTAGGGTAAGGCAAGCAAGAACCTTGTAGGGTGCAATATTTGACCACAATGACAATCATTACACTTATAGGCACAACCCTAGTGAGGATGTGTTTGAATACACTAAAAAAACACAAAATAACATACAGTCAGCAACTGTTTTCAGGTTCCTGTTAAAGGGAAACATGTATTTCACCCCTTTACAAAGGCCCAGCAGAGTGAAAATGTAAATGTGTCCTAGCTAATTGATAAATCAGCTTGCAAGTCTTTTGACAATGTCAGCTTTGAGCTGTAAAACCAGTAAGTATGGAGGACAGATAACCTTATCAATGTACAAGTCTGAAGCATTAAGGGCCAGATCTATGACGGTGTTTGCATGCGCAAACGGGTTTGCGAACCCGTTTGCACATGCAAAAACCAATAGGGGTACGTACCATTCCAAAATAGCAAGTCGAAATTTATTTGCGACTCGCTATTTTGGAATTGCGAGTTGCTATTAGGAAGGGCCGTTCCCTTCCTAATAGCGAGCGCAATCCCATGTACAAATGTTTTGCGACCGCAATTGCGGTCGCAAAACACTCGCAAATTACTACCCTCTTCAAGAGGGTGGTAATGAAGTCGCAAAAGAGAAAGGGTCCCCAGGGGACCCCTTCCCCTTTGCAAATGCAGGGCAAAATATTTTCTAAGGGCAGGCAGTGGTCCCAGGGACCACTACCTGCCCTTAAAAAATGAAACGAAAACGTTTCATTTTTTTTTTTTAAATGCAGCCCGTTTTCCTTTAAGGAAAACGGGTTGCATTAAAAAAAAAAATACTTTTATTGAAAGGCAATTGCAGACATGGAGGTCTGCTGAGCCCAGCAGGCCACCAACCCTGGGAGGGCCAGCCATTTCCAATGGGGTCGCAAATTGCGACAGGCTCATTAATATTCATGAGCCTCGCAATTTGCGACCCCATTGGGAATCGCAAACAGTGTTAAACACACTGTTGTACATCCAGTTTTGCGAGTCGCAATTGCGATGCAATTTGCGAGCTGAAAAATTGCTGGTCGTACATCTGGCCCCTAAGTTATTTATTCATAATGGTCTTACATTCTGGCGCATAGCACCAAACTGATTCTTTTAAGAAAAAGTAGAAGTGCTTCACAGTTCTCACCCTACAGTTACCTTGTTGAAGGCAGAAATCCATTTATCTTCCAGGGCTTCCCTCTTTCTCGCACTCCCTCTCTCCCTGCGATTCTGCTCTGTGCAGCTTATGCCCAATAAATGCCCAAGTGACCTCTAATAACTCTCACCAAAAGGTGCTGGCTAATTGCGGCCTACCTAGTGAGATACCATTGGTTTTCTTTGCTGCTGGCAGAGAAACTGTACTAAATGTCCAGTCAGTGGCATGATACCTCTCTACAGGATTGACTTCTTGTCATAGCCATATGGGCTGGAACATCCAGCGCTAGACACCTAGCACATTATACATCTGGAGACTGGGCTACTGCAATAGTTTGAACATTGTAGTGACCAAATAAAATGTACAGAATCTGCAAAGAGTGCAAAATGCAGCTACCAGCCTTCTCCTCAACCTTTCAAGACAAGCACGTCTCACCAGATCTGGCTCAGCCTCATTGGCGACCTTTGGAGAAGCATATCAGTTTTAAGACCATGTACCTAAGTCACAAAATTCTTAACAACAGAGGACCCCGCTATTTGCGCAACCTGGTAAGGTCTTACTTGTCTGGCCGCTGTCTTAGATCCTCTGATACCGCACTTGCGGTTATTCCGAGGGCAAGGAAAGCCCGGATGGGCGGCTACTCCCTTGGTGTTTGCACAACCAAATTATGGAACACTCTCCCCTTGCATTTAAGATTAGAACTAGTTGAGGCCCCCTTTAAGGGAAATCTTAATACCTGCCACTATAGGCAAAGTTATATTTCCTGGTCTTCATTAGATCTTATCTGCCGCTTGTGCTTTTTTTTCTCCCTGAGGTCCTTTTTAATTTCTGATCATCTCCTGATACCTCCTGTTTTCTATCCTGATAGCAATCCTAGTGCTGGGACGCTCCAGTTGGAATAAGCTGCACACTTCATAAACCTTATAACATAACATCTGTATGCATGTTGGGGGGTCGATCTCCCAATACACATACATGTAATACTTCAAGAAAAGGCCCTGCTGTACATTTTAGGACAGCAAGACTGATCCTATAAAAGCCATGTCAACCTTTCCTGGTCTATCATAAAGCCCAAAAACCTATTAATTGGGATACCCCTTTTGTCTTATAAAAAGAAGTGGAGGCCACATTTAGTACAGAAAGATGACATGTGGGCTTTCCAGCAAGCAATGCTCCTAATTACTAGGCTAATATCCAGTTGTCATTCTATCCAGTAGAAGAGACACAGTGTGACCACCAATAGTCTCTGTCCCTCTTTTCTGCACCTTTGCACCTTAAAATTAAAGTTGAGTAGAGGCCCAAACCTGATAAAACCACCTCGATCAGGTCTCCGTTTGAGATGGTGGAGTCTGAGGTCAGCCGCCGCAGTATGTTCTCGGAATCAGACTTGTGGCAGAAGAGAAGAATTTTATCAGAAACTCCAAGGAATCCATATTCTGGGAACTGGAAGGAAAAAGAACAGAAAACATATGGAATTTATTTTTCATGTCCTCAGTGGTGATACCAAGGCTTTCTGTCCAAGTACCCAAGATCTGGAGAGCTCCAGCAGTGAGTGTGGGCTTTTTGTAATTAATTTGCCATTTTACACCGCTGACAAATTTACTTTTACGCGAGCAAAGGAATCAAAATGCATCGGGTGCAAAGGAGAGGCAGAACGCTGTGCCACCCATGCTCTCCCATACATCAACACTTGTAAGGAACCAACCCTATTGCTTCCAGCAATCACAGACGTTTATTTGATATCTTATATGTTTTTGTTAAGGAATGACAAGAGTCCATCAGCTCCCTACCATCCTAGTCGTTTTATCTAGATTCTTCCATTCTAATGATCTCACATTATTCCATACATTTTAACAACTCCATAAGCAGGGAAGTGTTTAACACACCATGAGGCAAAGTAGCAACCACGACAAGTACAGAAAAAGCTACACCCCACACCCAAGCACAAATACTTCACATAACAACATCGTCAAAATAACCACTGATTCATCTCACTCCATCTGAAGCTGTGAGACTGCTGCAGATCGTCCTCCAGCACAAGGACTCGCCCTACCAATCAGCTGTGTGATGTGACTCCATATCAGATGCACTCTAACCAACACCCTGAGCTGTATTAAGCTGTTCCTAGACAAATGTAGATACATGTAGATATTAAATGTATTACCCACTACAAACTTCCTTTTGTTGACCTCCTTTATGAGTTGAGTGGAGCGGAATTGTACTCCGCTCTGTTTTGAATTGTTTGAGTCTGTAAGGGGGCAGGTAATTCTGCTCCCTTACAGACAACAATCTCCTCTTCCATCCTGACTCACATCCATCCACTCCGCTTTACACTAGCACCTCGCATACATTTACCACTTGCTGGTACTTGTGTGCATTAAACCCAATTGAAAAAGGAACGCTGAAAAATACCCATTTGTTAATCCAGGTCTTCACGTTATTCCCAATACTGTGGGGTTTAACTCTTAATTACACAGTACTGATGGGGTGTTATTGATGGATGCTGGTAACTATGGGTGCAGAGTTTGCACCCCGCCAGCATTGTGCAACTCGTAATCAGGGCCTTTAGGCCCTCATTTATGAAAAGAGACGCATCGCCGCGAGAAAACAGCGATGCATCACTTTTCATTGCGCCCTCCTTGCGACACCAATGATGTGTCATATTTACACTATGATGCATCATGTGGCAAGGAGTTACAGATACGTCAGTATTTCTGATGTATCTGTAGACGCAAAAATAACGCATTGCTTGAGTGTGTCACAAAAGTGACGCAACTCCAGCAATGAGTCATTACACATGGGCATGTTCCCAGGATAAATGTGCCTGCGTCAGTCTTACGCCTGCCATGAGACAGGCGTACGATATTGCCGCATTTCCATCCTAGAAGTGGTGCAGTGAAATCTTATAGATTTCACTGCATCACTTCTACGACCCTTTCTTGCGTCGGAACGCTCCCACTACATACATTATACCTGGCGCAGGTATAAAGTGGCGCAGGGGTTTACAAAGTGTCGCATCTACCTAGATGCATCACTTTGTAAATTTGGCGCAACATGTCGCATTTTTAACACCGGTGGAGCATCACAAAAAGAGACGCACCGGCGCCGCAAAATTGACGCAATGGCCCATAAATAAGCCCCTTAATTTCTATTCTCCTGCCAGAACTCTTCTTGCTGCTCTCTTGAAAACCAGCCACATGTCTCTTTATGTTCTGAACAGCTACTTCTTTCTTCTCCTTCCGATTCCCATACGCCACTGAGACACAACACTGCCTTCCTTCTCTTTAACAACTCAGAAGGGCTTCGCCTATCACCAAGTGAGGCGTGATGCCCAATGACTATACCCCCATCGTGCATCAGAACATTACACAGCCAGAGATCATAGAGCACCTCACATAAGGGGAACCTTGTGACTACGCTTTGATTAAGAACCATCCTCTTGCCAATAGCTGCCTCAAAAATCAAAGACATTTGGGTAGAGGCCAGCGTCCCTATTGGAATGAGGGTTTTAAATAAGGGTACCTTCTTCTGGGTTTTTGTGTCCCACTCAGCAGCGGCTCCTCCGCTGTGGCGGAGGAGCATCGCTCCCCCGCCAGCCTCAACACTTGAAAAATAAAACGATAATAAAACAGGTTTATTATCGTTTTATTGCTCAAGTTCTAAGTGCCAGGCCAAGTCTTGGGGGCGTGGCCATCACGGGGGCTGTCGGGAAGGGGAGTGGTGGTCACTGCTATCAGTGCGCATGTCGGTTTGGCCAGCCATCTCAGGACGGCCAACCGACATGCGCACTGAGCTGTCTCTAACCCGAGCAGCATTGCCCGGTTGGAAACAGCAGGCACAGGCTGCCAGTCTCTCTGGGAGCGCAAATTCAGGGCACTCGGGCCAATCCTGACACTGCTTTCATGCTGCCAGCACCATGATAGCAGCGTCAGGATTGGCCGCAGGGAAGCCTGTGCTTCAGTGAGGACTTGGGGCAGAAGGGTGACAGATGGCGTGTACGTTCTTTTTTCCCATTTTTTCATGTTTTCTTTGCCGTCGATACCCCCACCCCACCCTGCCACTCCACCTGCACTCCGGCCGCTACTGGTCCCACTCCTTGACCAAAGATGAAACAGCAGCATCTAAGGTTTTAGAGGAGACAGGAATATACAAATGTAATACCCTGAAAAGAGATACAAGTTCTGCCACTTAAATTATATTAATAAAATTACAATGCCTCATTCTGTTGTGCCTACTGAGAAATTTCAGCTGACCTAGTGTATTCCTATACTTATGCAAATTACTTTTAGTTTGCCTATACACTGGATTTATTGGTAATACAAATCAAACTCTATAGCTATATTTGGCGATTTCTGCTCCTTATTACGGAGTCACATTGGCTTCACATTTTTTAAATGTATTGTTGATCTCTGCTCCCTTCCAATGCTTCCTGTCAACTAACAAAGGCCCATACAACCAATAGGGAAAAATCTTCAACGACTTGACTACGCGATTACGTTGTAAGGCCCAGCGCTCTTTCAAAGGTGTCGCCAGCGGTTCAATAAATTACATAGGTTTATGTTCTAATTACAGCAATGACTGCGGTCAGACAAGTCATTCATCAGCACAAGAACACAGCAGGAAGAAAAGCAGGGCCTGCATATGCACAATGAAACACACTGCACGTGCACAGGGTAACAGCCTACCTCAAACAGTATCTTTCTTTGTTGAGAACATGGCATAAAGCCCAGATAAAATTAAAGTTATACTGAAATGTCATTTGAATTTCAGCTTTTCTGGGTTTTTTTCTCTGGTAAGGGAATGTGCCATGTAATACGGGCCAAAAATGAAATAAAGTCTGCCTATAACTTGTGCTGGAAGGTGTCAGGATCCCGAAAGTGTACTTTTAATCAGTAACACAAGCACGTACAATGATTTACAGAGTTGCCTGTTATGGTACAGTACTGCCATGTATTGAGGAGGACACGAACAATGCAAGGCTGTGCAGATATTTGAAGAGTGAACTTCCTGATGCCTAATGAAGAATAGTAGTATTCCTTATGAGCAAGGAGCCCAGGTTTGGTTAGAGCAGGGGTTCTTAAACTTTAGATCCATGGACCCCTGCAGTTTCGTGATGATTACTCAGGGGTCCATGACTGTTTAGAAAATTAATATTAGCAAATTAATAAAGCATAAAAAACACAAATCTAAAACTGATTTTTTTTTAAAGTCTGTAAATGTGAAGGAATTTGAAATTAGAGGCTAAACTCCTAAGTTGATATCTTTGATTAGTGAGAGCAAATGAAGTAGAGCAAACACTAATATGGACAATTGGTGGCCTTAATTAAAGTCTTGTATGCAAGGGCTGATGCATTAGGAGCAAAAATGACTAAGCAAATGCAAATCTAGCAAATCGATTTTTCTTTTAGAAATAAAGCCACATTTTGACAAGCTTTTACCTTCCCATTTAAAATTAAAATTTCAATTTCTTGGGGAATTAAAGAAAGGGCTTCGTAATTTATGAATTTGATCAATATGTGCCTCTGTAGTTTTCTGTATCTTTTTGAGGTTCTAACCATAGAAATTGCTCAGGCCAGGGTCCACTGATTATGATAGTGATCCGGGGGTGGTCCACAGAATTCAAAAGGTAAAGAACCGCTCGGTTATAGCGATGCTTTGGTCAATCTCTGGGACAGAGACGTTTTAAGGCATGATTAATTGGAAATCGCCAGGACCCACACTTTCTAAGGGTCCCCTGGCAAAGAGGTTTTTTTTAATGTTATAATATTTTATTGTTTTAAGAAAAAGAGTATAAATAATTAAAATACCATATAATGCAATACAGCTTGAAATTGTGAACAATAAATAAATGAGCAATCATCATTATAAATGAAATCAATGTCATAAATAACATCTATATATCAATCAAATATCAATCAAATATGTTAAAAGGCAAAGAAAACAATTCGAGGATATCAGTTGTATTGCTTGGATAAGTCAGAGAAAAAATAAGTAAGAGATCGGGACACCTGCTTCAATGGGGGAGAAAAATTAACCCCTTCAGTGCCCATGACGAGATAGTCTCGTCATGGAGCGCGGTTGCGCTGTGCCCATGACGAGACTATCTCGTCATGAACCCCGCCCGCTAATGAAACGCCCGGCACAGGGCGTGGAAAGGGCGGGGCACTGAAGAGGTTAAGAGGAAGACACAAAAGGATATTGGGCCACCAAGCCTTGTAAAGCCAAGTTTATATATTTGTCAAGAGACCTCCAAACACCACTAGAGATAGAAGGAGTATAACGGTTCTCCTCCACAGAAGTATGAGCCCCTTGGAGAAACGACCTGACAAAGAGGTCTTTTTTCAGTTTCTCTCACTCTATCTCACTTTTATTAATTTCTCTATCTGAACGTCGCTCTATTCCTACCTCTTCCTCTCACTCTGTCTCTCTCTCTCTCTACCGAGTGTCGTTTTAAGGATTTTTGGTCAAAGCGCAAATCATATTTCAGGTGTTTTTTTCTGAAAGTTTAAGTAGAATATTGTTTGGTGCCATGCAGGCTTGGATTATCAGAAAATAGGTAATACAATTCTAACTTGTTCTGAACAGGGGACCCCAAAATATGTCTTGCCCGGGGCCCCACAAGTCATTTTCATGACACTAGTCTTTAAAGGCAGAAGCTGCTAACATAGAAAACAAGGTTTTTCAGAAATTAAGGTGATTGCCTTCCAGAGTAGTCTGTCTCAGACGTAGGCTTCCCACATTGATTTGCCACATGTAGTTGGACTCGGTGAACCAAAATAAACAAGCTGAAGGATGTGGCAGGCTGGAGTAAAGACCAAGTCCAAATCTGAGAACAGCTTGACTTTTTTAATTCTGCCACTTGGCAAACATGGCATGTGACAGAAGATAGGGCGCTGCTTTCATAGCAGGATAGGAAAAAACCCTGAAGGGAAGAGGGTGGCATTGCAAGCCACCCTTTCACTGCCTCCTTTTCACTAGATGCATGCCTCAGCCAAAAGAGGGGTTGATAAACTTCCCCATGTTGTGATACAAGTGGGAAATAACTGCTCATTTTCTGAAAATTGTCATTTGTCCCAGCTAATGTCCCCTTGCATTTCCCCTGATCGCAACGACCAAACATAATGTGTGGGCGCGGATTGGGTACGAAAGGAAAGGGAGTTTATTTTATACTATATAGTGTTCTTGTAAGGTTCTAGATGTCCCTGGGATCAACCACGTTAACCCTGATATCATACTGGTTTAGTGGACTATGAGGGGAAGAGTAGAGATATTCGAAGGCCAGCTACGAGCATTGAAACTGACTCGTACCCTAGCCATGATAACTTAGGCCTAATTGTGACCTCTAAGCAGAATACTGTGGCCTATAATGTTCTGTCCTTTTTTTGCAAAAAATAAAATACACGTTCCATAAAAAGGTCCACTTGCTGTAAATCAGTAGCAGGTTTTTGGAAGGGAAGAAGCTGAAGAAGAGGCAGAAATAATGTGTTAATAAAGGCAGCGGTGTGGCGTGTGTTGCCAGCGCCCGGGGCAAGGCAAGTATTGCGCCCCCTAACCCGCGCCTGGGCGCAAAATAAAAAAAAAAAAAAATTAGCAGCAAGAGACCTGCTGCTGAATTAAAATGTTGCGCTCCTAACAATTTAGGGACGGGGCAACCGCTCCTGTGGTGGCCACACGCATGCTATGCCACTGATCAAGGGCCGCCTGAATGTGAGAAAGAAGGGTTTTGTTAATTTCACAAGAAACTGAGCCTTCCCAGCAGCAGCTGTGGCTCAGGCGAAGGAGGGCTTCCATTCAACAGAAGTTCTCTGTCTTGTTGCTTGCAGTTAAAAGTGAATGTTTGGTCCAGAGGCATTTTTAGTCATTTGATATGGAAATCAGGTCTGATAATTGTAGGAGGTTGTTCACTTGATCCGCTTTTCTATTGGAAGCCAACAGAGATCACAGAGCATGGGTCATTTGGTGAATTGTTCTTATGGCGTGATCAGACTGGCAAACAAATAGGAGTATGCTATGAGGAGTGCTTGTAAGTCCATTCTGAAGACAACAAGAGCTTAAACTGCTCTTTTCACCTGGTCTTTGAAGATTAGAGCCCTCATTCTAAGGTCTTGTAATTCCCAGTGTGGTCGGAAATGGTATTCGTAGTCAAAAGCTGGTGAAATCTCCGAATTCCCAGATCCTGATATTACCAATAACTTCATCATCAATAATTTTGGTAGTGGAAATGCCAAAATTATATTGCAACTGGACTCATTGTGGAGCTATAGGTAATTAATGTTTTGAGCAACTGGCAGCGTAAATTTGACAACATGACCACTCAGTTGATGTGCGGGGCTGAATCCATAGTAAAGTTCTGAAATGTTATGGTATGAAAGACAGACATGAAAAGTCTCCCAATTAAACAGGCGCAGTAGCCATGAATCGAAAATATTCCGATGAGATCTTAAAAGAAGAACCTGAACTTTATTTTTATGGACTAAGTTTGAGGATTTAGCAATATTCATGTTTGTAATATTCCTAAGCAAGTTTGAAAAGTGTAGATGTCTTCAACTGCCAATGTTTGTGATGGATCTGTGTGTCATTTGTTGTATGGAGACACCAGTACTCTTTAAGATCAGATCTGTCCCTCAATGGATAGACTGAATAAGGCAAGGGAGAGGAATAAGCCCTCTATGTGCACCACGAGATATCAGACATTACTAAGATGTTCTTAATATTCTTCATAACTTTTTTTCTGTTGATGACTAAGCTACAAAACAAACTTAGTAGCTGACCATGAAAGTCAATGAGGTGTTCTAGAGTTTAGATGAACCTGCTGTGGACAACTGTGTCAAACACTGCTGACACGTATATACGTATATAAGTAATCAGGTGTCTCTTTTGGGCAACAGACAGTGAACATCTTTTAAGATTTTCAGTGCGGCTGTTTATATGATGAAACAAGACCAACAGCTGTTTGGCAGTCTGCAAATAGATATTCCTAGGCAGTGATGCTATTCAATTGATTTGCAAAACATCTCTTCCTGTGTTTTTCCTAAACAAGGAAGGCTTGATACCATGCAAAAGTTAAACAAGAGGTTTGGATTGAGATTTATTTTTAAGGATAGGGTTTCTCCACGGAGAATGTATCAAGTCTTTCGAGAGTCTGTGAAAATGAGTTAGTTAAGGATGCTGTATCAGATTGCACAAGGAGGATTCAAATATGAGAAACCTTTACTTGATATTTCTAGGTAAATGGTTTTGATAGGAGGGATTGTTGCAAACAGTCTAACCTCTGGCAATGGCTTGCTGCTGCAACCCAAAAATTCCTATCACCTTCTGTGTGTTAAATTTGAGTAGCTTCATTAAGGAAACATAATTGTTATTGAGGGGAGGGAAGGAGGTTCTATAATGTTGCGTGGGAGATCGCTCCTCATTTAGAGGATAGATCTAGGTTTGTATCTGATGGAACAGATCTTGTCCGTAAACTAGAGGAGGAATTCCTTATATTTAGTGAATGAGAGCATGAATTCCAAGTAAGGAATGCTATTAGATCATATGTTCCAGAAGATGTAAAGAGAAGGGCTGAGCAAGGTGCACAATCATTCTTAGACAATGTTGAATTTACCTGGTAAGATGACATGTTGGTAATCTTTTCTCAACCATTTTAATATGGTGTGGAGTAGAGGTGAAATGGATATTCATTATTCATTTTCTGCATTTTTAGATTACATACCAGACAGAAAAATATTTCAGCAAGGATTTCCAAAATTTGCACTATCAAATAGGAACTATTGTATCACACAATTACGCTTTTGACACATTCTTGCATTGCTTTATTTTGTTATAGTCATGTTTATCTGGAACTTATGACTTTGCATTTTGACAGAGAGGTCTAACCATCTTGGCCTAATCCTAAAAATAAAGACCCAGCCAGACCATTATATACTTTGGAAACTTTTTTCTACGTGATCTATCCCTGTTGGTACCCCAACCTAACAAACCTCAGAAACATACTGGGGCCAATATGGTTTACCCAGCTACAGAACATCCAGAAGTCTGTTGAGGCACAATAGCAACTAAGGATATTTATTGAACAATTTCAAAATGTAAATGTAAATGTCAAGGTACTTATAGAGCGCACTGTCACCAGACGGCCACCTTGCGGTGTCGCCTTTGCGGTTTCCTGGCACTGATTCTCATACCGCTGTGGAACCCCTCCTGGATTTCCCTGTGAAGTGTCCACTCCTGGGCACCCCCAGGGTGAAGCCAGGCATCCTTAGCGCTGTTGGGGCCGGTGTGGAGGCTAAGCAAGCTATTGCCCAGAGTTGCAGCGTGGGGCCCGTGATTAGAATAGGCACCGAAGCGAGAATAGACAGGTCCGAGGAAATTGAGCCCGAGCCCCGCCGAGGCTGGAATCGAACCCTGGTCCCTGGCCAGAACTCTGCTTCAGGGTCTGCCGCTCTAACCATTGAGCCAATGGTAGGAAGACCTGCGGCTAAGGTCTTCCTACAAGACTCTGCAAAGGTTGTGGTTGTTTGGTAGGGCATTTTCTTTTCTCTACTTCATTAGATAAACAATCACCAGAGAAAGGGACATAATGAGGTGGCTGCAGTCCAAGCACAGCATAACCAAATCTGGTGCGGCACGAATTGATTAATATGGTTTAGCGTGGCGTGGCACAAGCCAGAGCACTTGCGCCACATTAGTGTAATAAGAGGATGCCATAAGTCCAGGAGAGGAAAGAGATGGAGCAATATAACACAGATGGGATGACGTGGGGGGAGAGAAAGGGCATACATACACTTATAAAAGGGAGGAAAATGGGAGAGGGAAGACTATATAACACTACATAATATGATATTTTCAGAAATTCGAAGAGAAGGAGGGCGAGGACAGCAGCAGTTTTGCCATCAGAGCTAATACATGAGTGTATGTGGGGTTGGATGTGGGGAAGGATGTCTGTCAAGGGCATGTGGGAGGGAAGCAAGGATGGAAGTGAAGGAGGTATCAAAGAAAGGAAATGGACCATTCACGCCTGAAATTAAAATCTGCTACCTCACTGCGAATAGACTACTTCATCCCCATATTAAACAGCAATAATTAATTGGAAACATTTTAAATCCGATAATGTATGTCTCTAGGAAACACATGCCCCACAAAGTTCCTTGTGAAAGCAATTTAGAGAGAAAGGTGGTGAATGCACAAGCATCTACGATTTTAGTATTTAATTGGTCGACTATTTTTTCTAGCTAAGCAGCTCTCCGGGGAGGAGGACCACTATCTAATACAATTTTTCCATCCAAACATTTATTATCTGCTTGTTTTATGGGCTAAATGGTGAAGACAATTTGGTCTGGTCATGTCTTCTGGTGAAACTGTCTGGCAGCCATTTCAGGACCAATAATCTTGGGAGAAGACTGAAAAGCAGCAATGGAAGCTTCTTGTGACAGGTCACCTCCCCAAGATCACAGTCATATTTTAATGCGAGTTGCAAGACTTGCTGCCGGGAAACATCGTTTACATCGCATTCAGTACAACGCGATGCTGTTACATCGCGATCGTTACAACGAACGTGATGTAACCACGCGATGCCATTACAACGCAAGTCTTTACATCGACTTGCGCTAGATGGCGTGCTAACATTACAAATAGTGTAGTTTACTATCCCAACACCTTCCCTACTGTTAAGTCGACTGGAGTTGGAATAGTAAATTACGCTTTTCTAATGTTAGCACGCCATCTAGCGCAAGTCGATGTAAAGACTTGCATTGTAATGGCATAGCGTAGTAACATCGCAGTCGTGGTAACGACCGCGATGTAACTGCACGCGTTGTAATGACTCGCGTTGTTACGTCATACATCCCTTGCTGCCACTCTGCATAGGAGTTATTCATGCTGAGATTATTTTCTTTTCTCCACTTAAGTCATTGACTGCTGCTCATCCCAAATTCACTCAATCATGATTACAGGCCATGGCATTATCACTCTTGTGATGACCCCCAAAGGCTTGCACTTAATTCCTCTAAGATGGATATTCAATTGTCTTCTACTAAAATATGAGGGGAGAAGACGTGGCCTAAGGGCTAGAGCTGTGAACTTCGAAGCAGGGAAATATATTCGAGTCTCGGCAGGAACACTCAACATCCCACTTAATCTCTCCCTGCATAATAACAATTAATGTGTCCCTCTGTAAGGCAGCTAATGCTCATGTAATGTGCTCTAATACCTTTCGGTGAAGTTGGCGCTATATAAAACTCCCAAAAATGATAGGTGAGGATTTATGACCTTTTACAAGCTCGAAGATAGATTCTTATGTGGCTATTATTATAGGTAGCCTGGATATCTGTACAGCCAGATGCTTATATGTGCCTAGTGAGGTAGGCAGCATAGATATCTGTACAGTCAGATGCTTATATGTGGCTAGTGATGTAGGCAGCATGGATAACTGTGAAGCTGGATGCTGTGGCTAGTGATGTAGGCAGCATGGATATCTATGCAGTTGGAGGTTTATATGCGGCTAGAAATGTAGGTAGCGTGGATATCTGTGCAGATGGATGTTTATATGCGGCTAGCGATGTAGGCAGCATGGATATCTGAGCAGATGGAGGCTGCTGCTAGTGATGTAGGCAGCATGGATATCTGTGCAGATGGAGGCTGCTGCTAGTGATGTAGGTAGCATGGATATCTGTGCAGATGGAGACTGCTGCAAGTGATGTAGGCAGCACGTATATCTGTGCAGTTGGAGGCTTATATGCGGTTAGTAATGTAGGTAGCGTGGATATCTGTTCAGTTGGAGGCTTATATGTGGTTAGTAATGTAGGTAGCGTGGATATCTGTGCAGATGGAGGCTGCTGCTAGTGATGTAGGCAGAGTAGATATCTGTGCAGTTGGATGCTTATAAGCTCCTACTAATGAAGGTATCCTGGATATCTTCATGTTTGGATTCTTAGGTGTGGCTACTAATTTAGGTAGCACGGGTAGCTATGTAGTTGGATGCTTATGTGCACCTACTAATGTAAGGAACATGAATATCTGTACTGCTGGATGCTAAAGCGGCTAATACCTTCTGAAACATTGATATCTCCTCAGTTGGAAGCTGGAAGCTTATAGGTGGCCACTCAAGTAGGTAGCATGGGCTTCTGTACAGTTGGATGGTTTAAAACCCAACCACTATTACATGTCTGTATACCAGCTAGGCTCAGTGGGCCACTAACTAACAATGGACTTATCCTGCGGTGCTTAATCAATCATAAAATAAGCACATGGCAGCTATGTTTCATCATGATATTCTGCTGCAAACATAATACTGGAGGAAATTAGAAATGATAAAGTGAGATTGTGGGTGATTTGCAGGTCAAAATGTGGTGCAATGAGTGGGCTAATATCACAGCACTTTATGGGTGCAGCAAATATTCTGGGCAAATTGTAGCCCGGGTGACTAAAGATTGTCATACTTGCTCAAAACGTAACTGTAATAAAGATGTTATGAGGATGAGTCAAAGAGATCTACTAGCAAACCAAATAGTGTTGCTTCAGTTCATTTGTGTTAACGTCATGCTTAGGTATGTGGAGGGGGCAGCTCTTTCAGAAGAGACTGGTGAGACCCCTATCAATGTTCTCCTACTTCATTGCACACTCCTGGGTGCCTCTGGAAGTACTTGGATACAACCCAGATCTGAATTTGAATGGAAAACGCATGTACAATGAGCCCAGTTACTAACATGGCTCCTGGTGTTCATTAATCCTGTCTGAAATGTCCTTACTCCTGCCTAACATTCAATGAAATGAAAAAAAAAGTTTAAAAATGCGTGGCAACACTTTATTACTGCAAGGGCAAGACTGTATGTATTGAAGGGCATGTGGAAGGTTGGTGTGGGGTGGGGCTGTGAGGTGTTTTGTTTCCATGCCCGCGCAATGGAAACTAACCAGGGTGCATACCTACAGCAGCAATTGTGCTGCACGACTACATCCTGTTTTGAGGTCAGACTTTGTGCATTCGTGTTTTTTCTCTCTCTAATTTTAGTACCTGCTACTGTCTTTCTAGAAGATAGATGCTCGTCTTGCCGCAGATACTTCCTTTTCTAACCTCAGTTTTCTGTCCTCAGACTGACTAAAGTCACCTGGAAAGCATACTGATAGGTTACCCTCATGCTACATATATTTTGTGTGTACATTACATATTTATTTTTTACTACATATTCGCATGTGTCTATATAAGCATTTACAACTGTAGATACTTATGTAAGCACATGCTTCAACCATTGCATCTGGCACTCTCTCATGTCAATGATGCTACCCTTAACTAGTGAGTGTAAAACGGCAATGAACGTACATGTGACATGGCTGACAATGGTGCTGAAAAAAACAGGGCAATTTGGATGCTTAGTATGGTAAACAGCCTTTAAAATGCAGGCATTACCACACAATGCCTTTACCACGCATCATTTACCATGCAAATGTTTACCATGCATATGCCTTTACCATGCAGGTATGTATAGTTATGGTAAGTATATGTGTGTATAGTGTTTATATGTATGTATACAATGCAGGAATCACTCAAATAGGGGCTGGTATCAGTCCGTTCAAACCGAAAAGCACCTTCATTCCTATGATGCCCAAAGATTCTGTGGACATATTTCACGATCGTGTAATAGACGATATCAAAAAACTATATATTCAGTCTAAGAAGAAATCAAAGAAAGCATCTTTCATGAACAATCAATATGACCGACTTATGACCAAATTGGGTAACAACAATGAAATCATTATTAATGCATCTGACAAAGGTGGCAACATTGTACGCTGCCCCAAAAGGGAGTATATCACTGAAGCAAGGAGACAACTTAACAATCAGGAATGCTACGTGAGATCCAATCTTAAAGAGTACAACCATGCCAAAGAATCACTACGCAAACAACTGCTACAATACAAAAGGGAGGGTCTGATTTCAGCATCTGAATATACATTTTTGGACATTGACTTCCCGGTATTACCTACATTATACCTGATTCCAAAAGTGCATAAATCTACCCAACCAGTACCAGTAAGACCAATTATCTCGGCCATTAACAGTGTCAGTGAACACATTTCCCAGTACATAGACTTCTTCCTACAAGATTTTGTGAGAAAACTTCCCAGCTATATAAAAGACACTGGGGATTTCCTTAATAAGATCAAGGACATTTCGTGGGAGACAAATTTTCTATTAATAGCCTTAGACATTGAATCGCTATACACTAGCATCAATAACACCGATGGGCTCAATGCTGTTAAATATTTTCTTGACTCCTGGGGTGGGGAATTCTTTTCTTCACAACAGAATGCTAATGAATCGAATTAACTGGTGTCTCAACAATAACTTTTTTTTGTTTGGGAATGATGTTTTTAAACAACAAAGAGGCGTGGCTATGGGATCCTGTTTCTCCCCCAGCTACGCTTGTTTACACGTTGGCTGGTGGGAGGAACAGGTCTTAAAGAAACAACATCGAGAAATTGTCAACAACCATGTAGTGCATTGGCTACGCTTTATAGATGATGTTTTTCTGATTTGGAGAGGTGATGAGGAAAGTGCAATTGATTTTATTTCAACTATTAATCACAACTGTATGAATTTGCACTTTACCTCGCATATCAGTACATCCACTATTGAGTTTTTAGATGTCAGGGTGTTGATTGAAAATGACAAAATTGAAACAACTTTATTTAGAAAGCCCACATCAGGGAACAGCACCTTACATGCTAACAGCAGCCACCCCAAGCACTTAATAGAGAGCATTCCATTTGGCGAAATACTGCGAATTAAACGCATCTGCAGTACGGTTGAACAATTTGACAAATGTACCAATGATGTGTTACATAGACTTAGACAAAGAGGGTACAGCGCCAAAATTCTGAACCGCGCCCTAGTCAAGTACCAAGACAGACCTAGAGATACCTTGTTTCACAAGACAGTCATAACTACTGAGGAAAGTGAGGTTGACTCGTGCCCTAGGCTAATTACAACATACAGTAGACAGGAGAGGAAAATCAAATCTATTATCAAGAAAAATTGGCCTATTGTACTCACGGATGGGGTTCTTAGACCACGTCTCCCCGACACTCCTACTATCACTTTCAGAAGAGCTAAATCTATGAGGAGCCAATTAGTAAAGAGCTGCCCAGAGATTGGTATCACTGGTACGTGGCTCAAACCAAGGAAAGGTTTTTTCAAGTGTTCTTCGTGTCGTGCGTGTAAGTTTGGTGTAAATACTACTCATTACTCCACTCCATTCTCAGAAGAGAAACACACCATTCAAGGAAATTATAGCTGCCGCACTGAGTATGCTGTATATGTTCTGTCGTGCACCTGTGGCTTACGTTACGTAGGAAGTACTAAGCTGCAGGTGCACGTCAGAATATTGCAGCATATCCGGGCTATAGTTAATAATGATCCATCATACCCTGTAGCCCGGCATTTCAAACGAGAACACAACAACGATCTTAATTGCCTCTCTTACTATGTAATTAATGCGATTCCCCCCCCAAAAGAAGGGGTGGCAACAAAGAAAAGAAACTTAGACAACTAGAATCGCGCATTATTCTGGAATTGGATAGTAGAACACCACACGGCCTCAACACAACAGAAGATTTACACAATTTCTTATAGAAATATGTGGTGATTTATACTGTACTACTATTCCGACTGAACTGGAGATCTGTCATTTGTACACATTTCTTTAACGTTATACACATTTTGTACACTTTCTGCATTTTGTACACTTTTTACATTTTGTACACTTTTTACACTTGTGCAGGACAGTGATGTCTTACAGCCACCTCTCTGAATAATATTTTTATATATTTTTAAATATTTTTATATATATATATATACTCGTATATATATACATAGAATAATTTTTTCAGACATCTACTCCCTCCTTTTACTGGAGTTGAACTACCTTGTTTTCTAGAATATTCAATGGGTTTCTTATACACATATTCTTTGCTAGTGTCCATTATTCAATAGTGAACCTCTGCTGCTTTTGCTTCTTTTGCACATGTCCCAACTTTTCATAAGTGTAGGGATTTTTTAGGTGTTTCACTCACATTGGACAGTCCGTTTTCCCAAAGAGATGAATTTGAGGAAAGGAGATTATTTACTATATTTTGCACATAGTTTATTGGCACTTTTTTCATTAGTTCAGACTAGCATATAGATACATAACAACAACAATTAGGCCTAAACTACATTATTACCAGCATTTATGCTGCTATGCTAGACCTCCGCTGGTTCATAGCTGGACTATGTGGCACCATGATGATACTGTTTTATTAGTGATATTTTATCCTATTTATTAACAGTGTTTTTATTATGGTTCACTTTTTTAGCCAGTACCCGTGTTGACTTGTAAATATATTTATTTATGTATTTGCTTTAAACATCATGTCTAAATTGGACAATTGCACTAATGTATGTGGTTTGTTTCCTCTGTATTTATACAGCAATACTGTACAAACAATTTAGCAAATTATTTAAGTTTGCAGGAAAGTTAAGATGGTTGTGTTGTTGATTACACGATATCTGTCTTCCTTACTAGTCTGTTGCCCATGTCCATGATCATGTGACACAGGAAGTGAAACTCACGTGGCTTATTTAAAATGTATTGGCAGCCTGCTACGTGTGTGTGATCAAGGGTACGGCTGTGCCCGAAACGCGTCACTAAGCGAAGGACAAGAATAAAATCTTCCTGCCAGCAATCGGGGTCCGTTCTCCTTTGTTCGCCGCTGCTGCTGCTGCTGTTGTGGTTTGGAAGCGGAGGTTCGAGGAGTCTAGCAGTTT
Source organism: Triturus cristatus (assembly GCF_964204655.1). Classification (NCBI taxonomy): domain Eukaryota; kingdom Metazoa; phylum Chordata; class Amphibia; order Caudata; family Salamandridae; genus Triturus; species Triturus cristatus. The sequence goes on along the minus strand of NC_140592.1, from coordinate 500,683,629 downwards.
CGTATGTATGTATATATGTATATACATGTATGTGTGTGTATATATATATATATATATATATATATTACCTACTGGCGGTCGCCAGTAGGTAGTTATAGTTAGGACCTATTTTCCATCGGAAATCCGCAACATTCTATTCCCAATAACTTTGGCGCCGGTTGACGAATCCTTGTGAAATTTTCCAAACTTTTGGCCAGCTCCGCTCCGCTCCTACCCTGAAAGTTTTGCGGTGATCCGTCAAGCGGGGGCCGAGAAAAAAGGGGGGTCCCAAAACGCGTTTTCCCCATGCAATTTCCCATAGGATCTGTTGTCGCAGCTACAGCCTGAACCGCTGAACGGAATGACACCAAATTTGGCAAAGAGGTAGTCCTCAGTTCGGACTCGTGCCTTTTGCATATATGGTGTGAATCTGTTCAGTAGTTCCTGAGAAAATTAGGGTAAAAATTTTGGCCAGCTCCGGTCCGCTCCTATCCTGAAAGTTTTGGGTTGATTCGTCAAGCGGAGGCCGAGAAAAAATGGGGGTCCCAAAACGTGTTTTCCCCATGCAATTTTCCATAGGAACCTTTAGTCCCAGCTACAGCCCGAACTGCTGAACGGAATTACACCAAATTTGGCAAAAAGGTATCCCTTGGTTCAGAGTCGTGCCTTTTGGTTAAATGGTGTAAATCCGTTCAGTAGTTACTGAGAAAATCAAAAGTAAAATCACATATATATCTGGGCAGTGCCTAACCACACATCTCATCGTGAGATCTGATTGGCTGTCAGCACTTCATCCAAGAAGTGTTGGCAGCCATCTTGGGACCAATATACATGATAGCACCTCATTAAAAAGCATTGCAGTTGATAGAAGGTTTTAAGACTTTAGTTACATTATAAATCATTTGTTGATGGTACCATACTCATTTTAGGAATTGTGGTGTGTTCTAAGGCGATTTTACCATGTGAAAAAGCCTTCTGCTGGGATATCATGAATCATATTTGAGAGAAAACTATTTTCTCATGCTTTTCCCACAGAGGTTTGGAAGGTGATCTATTAGCTAAACTGAGAGCATATTTTCTGTAAATTCACATTATCTTTCTCAGTCATGTGAGAATGAAGTCTGACTTTCTCAGTGTAACGCCCTGAACGTCTCAGGATCGTTTAACAGACACGATAATGAGAACGCAACCACTTGTGAAGGTTTAGTTATTTTAATGAAGGCAAAAATAATACAAGGAATAAACAAAGGTTATAGTCACTGGAATCCTCCAGGCTAAGTACGTTACCAGCCCACAGCACGGATGGTCCTAACCGTCCTCTGCATATACGCCGATCCCGGCGTATGCCAACAGAGGGCAGAAATTAAATGGCCGACAATGCCAATCGGTAGGCTGCGAGGGGCACGAAGAGTGTTGGGGAGAATCGAGGAGTCAGGGAAACACCCAGCCGGGGTCTCTACCTGAAGGGAGCAGCCGCTCAACCTCTTCCTCAGACTGCACCGGGACGCGGAGTCACCTCCTGGTGATGCGTCACCGATACCCCAATCACAAGCAAAGAAGACTGAACCGAGAGCAGCCGCTCGATCGATCCTGTGGACTTCCGAGTCTGTAACACGGCAAACACCTCCTGGTGTGCGTTACAGCTGGCAGTCCCTGTATCTCTGGTCGGGCTGGGAGTTACGACTCCAAGCAGCAAAAGCGCCACTGCGCTTTGACTCAGCCGAGTCAAAAAGCGAAGCTCAATGGTTATCCGGTAGAGCTTCCGGGTCCTTCACAGGTGACGATGGGGCAAGACACGGCCCAGGGAGTAACGACTCGACCTACCTCCGTTCTTGCCTTACTGGAGCACCACTCCGGAACACTGCTCTTCACTAAGCAGGTACGTCGGTGTAAACACAATATCCGACAGCGTTGTACCTCCCGGTTCCTCCCTTTATAGGGCGTGTTTTCCTTGAGTTATGTAACAGCTCTCCTGTTTACATAAGGGCGTGTTTTCCTTGAGTTATGTAACAGCTCTCCTGTTTACATAAGGGCGTGTTTTCCTTGAGTTATGTAACAGCTCTCCTGTTTACATAAGGGCGTGTTTTCCTTGAGTTATGTAACAGCTCTCCTGTTTACATAAGGGCATGTTTTCCTTGAGTTATGTAACAGCTCTCCTGTTTACATAACCTCTCAACCGCTAAGCATCCTGGGAGATGTAGTCCGTTTTCGCTGGTTACCGTTTTCCTCCCCTCGCATGACAGGAATTCTTGACACTCAGTAAAACATGTACATTCAACAAGGGCAGAGACTGTCAGTTGAATCCTGTGTGTTCTACTGTAGCTTCCCAGAGTGTTCTAAAGAACAACTAGAGTGCTAACAGTCCTACTTATTACAAATGTATTACACACCTGGAGCCATCTTGATTGGAATAAAGTGGTAACTCTTAAAACATTTAATTTAAAAAGGAACAAAATGAGGGGGTTCATTTTGACATAGAAAGTATGATTAGTGCTGCAGAAAGAAAAATTAGGGCACATTTTGAGTGACTTCTCAAATCCTCTTCTATTTCATTAAAGAATTCTGACATGCAGACTGAAAAATGCACTTTTAATACCAGCACCAGACTTCCGTGTTGAGCAGTAGCTTTACTACAGTGATCTAATGAGCAACTAGAGTGCTATCATTCGGAATTTATGGCAAATGTGTGACATATCTGAATACCTTCTTGGTGGAATCAAAGTAAAAAACTGAAAGCATTTCCTACTGAGGAGACTGCATTAAATGAGGAAATTAGGAAACTTCATAACAAATAAATCTCCCATGATGGCCACCAGAGACAAAAGAGCCCAAATGCAGCACAAATATCACCCAGGTGTAGCCCACATGTAGCCCAATGACAGAAGTGTGCAAAACACTTTTTATTTTTTGTGTTTTGGGAGTTTTATATAGTGCAAACTTGTCAGGTATTGGAGTGCCTTACATGAGCATTGGTTACATCACACAAGAACAAATTCAATTTGATTGTAGACATGAGGAGATTAAGTGATTTGACCAGAATCACAGAATGTCGAGCTGAAGCAGAAACTCCAACCTGGTTCCCCAGTTGCAAAGTCTGCAGCTCTGGAAGTAACACCACATCCTCTCCCCTAAGTGCAACATTTAATCAAGTGGTCAACTGGATAAAAAAAACCATAAAGATAACAAATAATTTAAAAGGGCTTTGTCGCTATTTGAAAACTCAGAAAATATGTCCTCATTTTAGTTTTTTAAAACACTAACCATTATTTTGATGCAAATAAGACCTTCTCATATATGTAACTTCTAAAGGAAATGCTCTAGGTATTACAGTTTTGATCACATCAAGATGACGTCAGGCGTTCCACACTTTTGTAATAAATATAGAATGTTAGCAATCTAGTTGTTCATTAGGATACTGTTGAGAGGCAGAGGCCAGGGGCACGGACTCTGAAAATTGAAGGCAGGTAATAGGGTGCAGAGGCAACAATAATTTGACCACACTGGGCAGGCAGGAAGGGCAGTGGCAGCACAACAGACTATGGAGGGCAGTGGAAAGGGGGGCAGGGGCAACAAACCAACAATACAGGACTGGCAAGAGAGGCTGTGGCAATATAATAGACCATTGTGGGCAGAAGGAAGAGGCAGTGGTAGTACAACCATACATGCCAACAGACCCGATTCAGCCAGGAAACGTCCAATGTTTTTAAGCTCAAATGGGCTTTATTTGATCTGTCTCCTGTCTACAATCTCCTCTTTTTCAATGTAACTCAAAGGGGAAAATCAATACCCCAGTTTTTTTTCAAAATCTCCCTCTTACCAAGTTCAAAATGTTAGCAAGTATGGTACGTTGGATCATGGAAGGCAGGAGGAATTGGGGTAGGGACATGGACTCAGATAACAGAGGACAGGAGGGACATGGAGAGGTGCACCAAACTGACCCAACAGGGCAGGCATCAGGGTTTGCAGCAGCACAATGCACCGCACGGGGCATGCGGGACAGGAGTGCAGCACAACAATCCATAGAAAGCAATAGGGATCGGACAGGACCATGCACATGGACAACAGAGGGGAAAGAGGCCATGGTAGCTAGCTGACCATAATGGACAGACAGGAGAGAAAGCTGCAGCATAACGGACAATAAAGGGCAGGAGGGACAGATCAGGGGCATTACAATGGAACAGACAAGCCAGGAGGGAGGGAATAGGGTCAGCACATGGAAACAGAGGGCTGGGGGCAAGGGGGCAGGGCAGGAGCAGCAAGATGACCATGGAGGTCAGGCAGGATGGGAAATAGAAGCAAGACACACCATGGAGAGCAACAGCGAGACTATAATGGCATACACACAGACCATGGAGGGAAGGTGGGTGGGGTCGTGGCAGAACAGAAGACCATGCACGGCAAACGGGAGGGTTAGTGGCAGCACAATGGCTATGATGGGCAAGAAGGAGGGTGCAGGGACATGCACAAAGGACCATGGAGGATAGAAGGGAGGGTCAGGACCTGCGCACAGACAAGAGAGTTCAGGGGAAGGGGCCTCACAACAGACCACGCGGGGCAGGCAGGAGGAGCAGTTGCATCACAACAGACCAGGGAGGGCAGAAGGGTGTGGCAGTAAAATGGACCATGGAGGGCAGGAGGAAGGGGATAGGGGCATGGAATGTGGACAGGCAGGGTGGAGGTGGCAGGGACAGGTTACAGTCATCTGACAATGCTAGGCAGGTGAGAGGGGAGTGACAGCTCAACAGAACCCTCAGAGTAGATAGGAGCGGCAGGTCCATGGAACATGGTGGGCAAAAAGGATGGAGCAGGGGCATGCACACAGACATTGGAGAGCAGGGGGAAGAAGAATAGGGGCAGCAAGCTAAGCACAGAGGCTAAGCAGGAGGTCCAGGCCAAACCCCTTTTTATACCTCTCTGTAACGCAGCTCTGTGGCGCATACTGGAGGTACCTGGTGGGCTAGTTGGACCCCAGGGACCCTCAGGATTCAAGGGGACTTAATCCCCCAACTTAAAACGCGCCACGGGGCTGTTTGCACAGTGGTGAAGGGAGGGGGAGGGGCCTGAGGTGACATGTGTGCAAACACACCCTGTGGCGCATTTTAAGTTGGGGGATTAAGTCCTCTTCAATCCTGAGTGTCCCTGGGGGGCAACTAAGCCACGAGGTACCTCTAGTAAGCGCCACAGGGCTGCGTTGCAGAGAGGTGGTCCAGGTCACGCCCCTTTTTATACCTCTCTGCAATGTAGCTCTGTGGCACTTACTGGAGGTACCTGGTGGGCTAGCTGGACCCTAGGGGCCCTCAGGATTCAAGGGGACTTAATCCCCCAACTTAAAACGTGCTATGGGCGTGTTTGCACAGTGGTGAAGGAAGGGGCGGGGCCTGAGGTGATGTGTGCAAACACGCCCTGTGGCGCGTTTTCAGTTGGGGAATTAATTCCCCTTCAATCCTGAGGGCCCCTGGGGCCCAACTAGCCCACAAGGTGCTTCCAGTAAGCGCCACTTTGCTGTGTTGCAGAGAGGTGGTCCAGGCCATGCCCCTTTTTACACCTCTCTGCAACGCAGCTCTGTGGCACTTACTGGAGGTATCTGGTTGGCTAGTTGGATCCCAGGGACCGTCATGATTGAAGGGGAGTTAATCTCCCAACTTAAAACGGCCACAGGGCGTGTTTGCACACATGTCACCCCAGGCCCCCCCACCCTTCACCACTGTGCTAACGTGCCCCGTAGCGCGTTTTAAGAGGTAGTTTTAATCCCCCTGCCCTATTATATACTAGGGACTTACAGAGGAGGTCATGCTAATCACAGGGGTACCCCAACGCATAGTGTTCCCTAGTGTATGTAGGTATTTTCACTGTATTCTAAGTGTCTTTTAGCATAGCACTGGCTCTAGGCCTGGTTAGTCAGAGTCAGTTACCACCAGTACCCTTCTGAAAAAGTTGTGGGCACAGGATGATTTTGGAACAAGGCCTCTTTCTGCTCCTCTGTTGGTCCTTTCTGCACATGTCTTGCTTCTTCCTGCACTTTTCTTCATCTTTGCGCACTTCTGTTGCTTCTTTCTGCATTTCTTTTACTTCTTTCTGTGCGTTTTTTCTTCTTTCTTGGCATGTCTTAGAAATGAGAATTTAAAAAACCTTTGAAATTCACTGAAAAAACCATAGGTTTCAGGCACGTTATAGTTAGAAATTAGCATTTAAAAAACCTTAGAAATTCACTGAAAAAACCATAGGTTTTAGAGAAAGTTATAGTTAGTTGGACATTGCACTCGTACAAAACCCGTGAAATTCCCCCGTTATAGTTAGTTCAGCTAACTATAACTCGCACCCCCGCAATGCACTGGTGATGACGTCACATATTACATCACTCTATGACATGGTCAGTGACATCACTGATGACATCTCAAATGACATCACTGATGGCATCACTGATGACATCATCCATGTGAAAATTGCATGCATCTTCTCACACCCTAATATAACTTTTGATACACCCACTATAAATTACAGACTGCCTTTCTCAAAACCATTGACACTCCAACACCAATAACTACATAACCACTCACTGATTCTTACGTCTACACACACATCCACTCACTCACCTGCACAATAACTCATACTTACGGTCACTCAGTACAGGACTATCAGATGCACTCATACACCTATATAGACACTCACACACTGCCACTCATCCATAGAGGTACTCACACACCTAGTCAGTCATGCAAATAATTATTCACACTCCTATTTACTCATCTATACAGTTATACACACACCAGCTCACTTACTCATACAAATACTAGCACATTCTTACGTTCTTATACAATCACTGATACAAGCAAACACTCATCCATGCAGCCACTCTCACAATCACACACTCTCACTTATAGCCATTTATATACTCTAACACACATATATACTGCCTTTCATATATGTAGTTACTTACACATGTACCAATGACATATACATTCACTCACTAACACACCCATACACACACTCACCCACCCATACAGTACATCACAGATGCACACTTCAAACTATGCACCCAGTGAATCATCCACTCACACATCTATGCACAGAGCCACACACACCCCACCCAAACAAATACTCAGGTACCCATACAGATACTCAGACAACCAATCAATAACTCATATAGACAGTTATGTAGTTATTCACAAACCCATGTAGTCGCTTACACACCAACAGACAGACGGATACAGAGATTCACACAGTTTAGTCACTAACCCATGCATTCAGTAAAATATGTTTACCCACTCACTTTTAGAGTCAGTCACGCACCTACTAAAACATCCATTCAGACACTTATACATCCACTCATTCTTCAATATGCCTTTCCCTATATATATTAAACATATTTAAACTTTACAGAAACACACAGTCACTGGATGACGTCATCAGTGATGTCATCAGTGGTGTCATTTGAGATGTCATCAGTGATGTCATCAGTGATGTCACTGACCATGTCATGAATGATGTAATATGTGACGTCATAAGCAGTGCATTGCGGGTGCGCGAGTTATAGTTAGCTGAACTAACTATAACGTGAGAATTCACGGGTTTTGTACGAGTGCAATGTCCAACTAACTATAACTTTCCCTAAAACCTATGGTTTTTTCAGTGAATATATACATATATATGTGATCAAGGCCGACGCTTCGGCCGAAACGCGTCATGACAGGCAGTTGAGAGAAAAAGAAATCCAATTTATTTTGCCACCAAGAGGAGTTCGCTTCGTTCCTTTTCGCCATACCAGGAGGTTCAGGAATGATTGTTTGCAGCATATATATATATATATATATATATATATATTACCTACTGGCGGTCGCCAGTAGGTAGTTATAGTTAGGACCACGTTTCCATAGGAAATCCGCAACATTCTATTTTGAATAACTTTGGCGCCGGTCGACGAATCCTCGCGAATTTTTCAAAATAGGTGGGGCGCTATGCTCCGCTCCTACCCTGAAAGTCTCGGGGGATTCGTCAAGCGGGGGCTGAGATAAAAGGGGGGTCCCAAAACACGTTTTTCCCATGCATTTTTCCATAGGACCTTTAGACACAGCTACAGCCCGAACGGCTGAACAGAATTACTTGAAATTTGGCAGAGAGGTAGTCCTCAGGTCAAGGAAGTACCTTTTGTAGGTTTGGTGTAAATCTGTTCAGTAGATTCAGAGAAAATAGCCTTTACATCAATATATATATCTGAGCCAGCTTACGGTGCGCTTACGGTGCGCTTACCGTACGCGTACGGTGGCGTGCGCGAGCGCGATTTTGATTGGCTGTTAGATCTTAGTAAACATTCGAATCGGTCGAAACCAGGAAGCGGCGGCCGCCATTTTCTCTCTCGCTCTCTGAGTTGGGCAGCAAAAACGATGCCAAAAAATGTCTAAAGAGGCAGTTTCTTGAGATCCTAACCACCCAGCATTGATATAGGGGTCCCCAAACAACCCCCATCCCAAATTAAAAAAAAAAAATTCTCGGAAAATCGCCGATTACGCTTACCGTATGCGTACGGTAAAAATTTTTTTTTAAAAAAAATTATCCACACCCTCCCCACCCCGTGTGCAAATGGTGCCCGATGGGCACCATTTGTGCATGGCTTATTACAGGTAAGAAATAAACAAAGAATAAATTTCACAAAGATGCGCATAATATGTCCCCCATGTGCGCACGGTGCGCGAAGCGCATCGTGCGTACATGGCCCATCCCGCATAACGTGGGCACGCGGTGCGCGCAGCACACCGCGTGACCACCGTGCGTGCACGGCACTAACTGCGTAAAGTGGGCGCGCGGTGCGCGAAGCGCACCGCGTGCTCACTGTGCGCGCACGGTGCGTGAAGCGCACCGTGCGCACACGGAACGAACTGCGTTAACTGGGCGCGCACGCCACGAATGGCGTAAAGTAACTTAGCATTTAAAAAAACGTACAAATTCACTGAAAAAACCATAGGTTTCACACACGTTATAGTTAGGAATTAGCATTTAAAAAACCTTGCAAATTCACTGAAAAAACCATAGGTTTCACACATGTTATAGTTAGCTGTACATTTCACTCGTAAAAAACCAATGAAATTCCCCCGTTATAGTTAGTGCAGGCAACTATAACTCACGCGACCGCAATCTTCTGCTGATGACATATGTGTCTTTATGAAAAAAAAATATTTGTAATATATGTATAGCTAAAATTTAATGGAAGAAGACATGGGCAAATAAGTGTCTAAATACAGTATTAGCATCAGCAGAGGATTGCGGTCGCGTGAGTTATAGTTGCCTGCACTAACTATAACGGGGGAATTTCATTGGTTTCTGCCCCCAGCCCTCCAGAGGCGCCCCTCCCCGAAAAGCCGCACCCCGGCGGGTTGGCGCGTGTGTCCACGTCAACCCCAGAATACTCCCTTGGCAGCACAAACCATGCTGGCACGGGCCCCGGGAAAAGGGCATACAACCATGGCCAAACAAGACACGGATACAACACTAATTGGGAAACTGAGGAAATATGAAAAACTTTAAAAATCTGAGACGTCAAAATGGTGGGAGGCCATCTCCCTCCAAGACTATATAGACAAAAATATGGTCCCGCGCGGGTTGAGAATATATACCACCCCGTCCTACGAATCCCCTAACCCACGCATGTTAGAAGAATGGTCAGAGAATTCAGCCAACAGCTCCAGAACTATGCTGTGCATATTAGTGAAATATGCCTGGGAGGATAGGGAGACCATAATGAAAGAACTAAAAGACATGGATGAAGAACTTAAAGCGCACAGTGATCAAACTACAATAAAGAAGTTCAAAGAAGACCTTAAATTTAGACTCATACAACACGAAGAAGATATCAAAATGAGAAAACAAAGAAAGCTGCACCGCGATTGTATTGACTATGAGACTGGCCGCATATTAACGTACAGCAAAAAATACGACCATATGTACTGTACCCAATCAGTTGAACCACCTACAAGCCACGATGGAACTGTGCAAACCACTACAACAACATCCATCACTACAGACGACTCAGACACGGATATATCCTTAAAATCTACAAGTACTTCTTCGGAATTAGAAATCATTACCAAACGTGCAACTTTTTTGGACGAGTTCCGGGTGCTGAAGAGGGGGCGGCAGTCGGGACGGGTATCCCCCCCACCAGCACCACCGCAGAGAGGAAGAGGAAGCAGAGGAAGAGGAAGAGGCCGAGGAAGAGGGAGGGGCGGAGCAAACAGAGGAGACAAAGACGCAAACAAAGAAACAAGAAAAGAACGAGAAACAGAGCCAATGGGAACCAGACGTGGGGGGCTATCGAAATCAACCATAATGGATAACACAGAAATGGTAAATAAAACTATTGTTAACCTTTCTAGCAGACAACTCTCATTTCTTGAAAAGAGAACACTCTGTCTCGGATTATCATTCTGTCCCACGGGAACCTTTAATTACTCAGAAACACGCATTGATATGTTCAAATATATCAGAAAACTCAAGCTTAAAAAGTGGCATATCCTGAAGAATAGCAGTAAGAGGAATGATACCCAAATGGATGCAACCCACCCCCAACCCACCCTTACTGTAGGCGATGCCAACATACTTAGAACCATGCAGGATCTAGCTATGAATATCGGAACCCCTGAGAATGAGGATACTTCCGATTCACCTGAATGTTGGGACATCACCACAGATAAAGCAGCAAATACCAAATTCAGGCCCAAATCTGTATTTTATCCTCTTCTACCACATGATAATCTGGACACTTTCCAGGATGTGGTGACGAATTCTCTTTTAGAACATAAACATCAACAGGCTAAAAGTAGATTCAAAAAATCCAACCTAACTGTGAAACAAAAAAACATAATCGCATCCCTCGCGGATGATACAAACATCATAATCCGCCCAGCAGACAAAGGGGGGAACATTGTGATACAGGACAAGGAACTATACATTAAAGAGGCACTAAGACAGCTTAACAATGAAGCGTTTTATTGCAAAAGCAACACCAAGACATACAACGAAAGCATAACGACAACTTGGAGTTGTCTATCAGCATGGCAAGAACAAGGGATAATATCCTGGTACGAATATCTCTTTCTGAAGAAAGACTATCCAAGGCTTCCCATAATATATTTTCTCCCTAAGGTGCATAAAAACCCCCTGGCCCCCCCAGGTAGACCTATTGTCTCATCCATTGGAAGTACCTTTGAGAACATATCTAGATATGTGGATTTTTTCTTGCAGGAATATGTGTCAGAACTTCCATCCCATGTACGTGATACCAAAGACTTCTTGTGTAAAATTGATAACTTGCACTGGGAAGAGGGGTACCATTTTCTCACTATGGATGTTTGCTCACTGTACACGATCATAGAACACGACCAAGGGATAAGAGCCTGTAATCACTACCTTAAGAAAAGAGATATCAGGTATCTGGAACATACTAAAATGCTTACGGAAATGATGAATATGTGTCTCCAGAACAACATATTCATGTTTAATGGAGACCTGTACAAGCAAACCACGGGTACATCGATGGGTACGAGCTTCGCGCCGAGTTTCGCGAATCTCTTCCTGGGGATCTGGGAGGAGGAAATACACAATGATGTCTTGTATAATGCCCACTTCAAAAAGGTTATCATATGGCTTAGGTACATAGATGACCTCTTTGTAATATGGAAGGGTACCGAACAAGAGGCAGAAGACTTTGTGAACCTACTTAACAAAAACCCATATAACATCGTGTTAACCCACAAGATAAGTAAAGACGAGATAGAATTTCTCGATGTTAAAGTAAAGGCTACTGCCAACACTTTGCAGACTAAATTATTTAGAAAAGAGACTGCGGGCAACAGTCTCCATGCTCTCAGCAGCCACCCTGACACTCTCAAATGGAGTATTCCATATGGCGAGCTGCTGAGAGCAAGAAGGAACTGCAGTGACACCACCCACTACCAAGAGGAAAAAAGATTTATGTTACAAAGATTCAGGGAAAGAGGTTACCCGGAGTGGGTTCTAAATAGAGCAGTGAGCAAAATGGAAAACATAACAAGAGAAAAAACCATGGAAGATAAACCTAGAGGGAATCAGGATGAAGACTCAGGAAGTAGAGTCATTCTCACGTACAATGAGGACTCCCAGAAAGTATACAAGATACTTAATGAGAACTGGAACATCCTACAAAGTGACCCTATAATAGGTAAACAGATTTGGGACCGACCCAGAGTCACGTACCGGAAGAGTAGAAGCCTCAGAGATATACTCATGAAGGGAGACATAACAGAACAGACAAGCAAGAGCCAACATGACCTTAGGGGGTTCTATCCATGTGGCCACTGTAAGGCCTGTAGGAACAGCGGAATGGTGCAGGAATTCAGTATACCACACAAAACTACCAAATTTAAGATAATCCAGTTCCTTACATGCACCACAACATATGCCATTTACATACTTGAGTGTCCCTGTAACAAATGATATGTCGGGAGCACTACGCTGACGGCAAAAAAGAGGGTCCTGGAACACCTCAGAGCCATTACTAACAAGGACCCCCAATACCCAGTCGCACGCCATTTTGCGGAATTTCATCTATCCAACAGCAGACTGCTAAAATATTTTGTCATAGAACAGATACCTGCCAAACAGAGAGGGGGCAACAGGGAGCTGGCCCTTAGAAGGAAGGAATCGAAATGGATCCTAGACCTCGAAACTAGGCAGCCTAAGGGACACAATCAGGATGAGGAGATGGCGACTCACCTGATAGAAGAATAAGTGTGGATTGGTTTTTGACCGCTTGTGTTAAATTCATGATGAGTATGTAAATGTACCTACGTATGTAATTACTATGTTTTGATTTTATGACTTAGAACACTTGGTGCTCTAGTGTATTTTAACCTGTATTTTCTCTTTCTATGCAGGAAGAAAGGAAGGGGCCCATCACAGCAACACGAGCACATTCACGGGCCACCTACCCTTTTCTTCAATACTCCAGGGAGAGCACCGAAGAAGAAACTAGATAAGGACTTTCACATTTATTTTGTCACTATAGTTTTCACTGTTCGACTGCTACTCACTTATCAGTACCATGCCTTATTGATCATTTAGCCACTAGAGCGCCAGCAGTAGTACATGTGCCAAAACAGGACGTTCAAATTAGACTAAGGCTGTCAGTGCGCGCCACACACTTTAATAATTGCACGCCACTCGGTGCTGATCATTTGGCCACTAGAGCGCCAGCAGTAGTATATGTGCCATAACAGGACGTTCAAATTAGACTATTACGATTAAGGCTGTAAGTGCGCGCCACATACTTTAATTAATTATTGCACGCCACTCGGTGCTGATGCATATACAAATACCGATGTCTGTAGGCAACGTCTGTATTAACTTCCTGCTATGGCGCGCATTAGGAGACAGCGGTCTATATCATATGAGGTCTGCATACCAATGGGTACATGGAAAATGTTATGTTGTTACTGAGAACAGGCACTGAATTAGCAGAATCGAAGTGCCTCTTGGCATTACTTTCGTATGCACCAATTGAATTTATAATGTATCACTGATATCTGTTGGTATTACGGCACTGAACAGTTGTATGTATTGAATATGACATGTTCCAAGATGGCGACCATATGTACTTTGAAAATACTACCTCACTATGAGTCCGTTTTCCATGTTGAGCTGTCGAACTGTATGTAATGCACTGGGTCACTGGCATTCGACGTGTGATCAAGAGAGTTCACTCTCGAAACGCGTAACGTCGGAATAAAGATCGCTGTTATACCCTAAACTGAGAGCGCGCCTTACTTTGGAATTGGATTTAAAATTTGTGTCGGCTGTGGCTCTACCGGCCCCGTGCGCCACCAGACTATGGGCGGATATCCCAGGAGGAGCTGAATGAGGTTTGAAAATATATATATATATATATATATATATATATATATATATATATATATATATATATATATATATATACTCACTGAAAAAAACATAGGTTTCAGGGGTGTTGTAGTTAGCTGGACATTTCCCTCGTACAAAACCCTAGAAATTCCCCTGTTATAGTTAGTTCAGCTAACTATAACTCGCGCCCCCGCAATGCACTGCTGATGACGTCACATATTACATCACTCATGACATGGTCCGTGACATCACTGATGACATCACTGATGACATCTTAAATGACATCACTGATGACAGCATCCATGTGATAAATTAGTGCATCTTCTCACACCCTAATATAACCTTTGATACCCCGACTCAAAATTTCAGAAGGCCATTTTGACAACCATAGATACTCCAATACCAATAACTACTCACCCACTCATTGACTTTTAGGTCTACATACATCTCCACTCACTCACCTGTACAGTCACTCATACTTACAGTCACTCTGTGCATTTATACACCTATATAGACACTCACACACCGCCAATCATCCATTGAGGTACTGATACATCTAGTCAGTCATGCAAATAATTAATCACAGTAAAATTTACTCACCTATACAGTTAAAAACACTCAAGTTCACTTACTCATAAAAATACTAACAAATTCTGTGTCTTCCTGCAGAAAAGCAAACAGCACATGACACAGATATCCTTGCACTAAGGCACATACAGCCACTCCCAAAATCACACACTCTCACATATAGATAGTTATATACTCTTACACACATATACACTGCGTTTCACATATGTAGTTACTGACACATGTACAACTGAGATATACATTCAATCACTAACACACCCATACATACACTCACCCAACCATAGAGTCCATCACAGATGCACTCTTAAAAACATGCACCCACTGAATCACCCACTCACACATCTAGTCACAGAGTCACACACACCCTACCCACACAAACACTCAGGCACCCATACAGATACTCAGACAACCAATCAATAACCCATATAGACACTCATATAGCTATTCCCAAAACCATGCAGCCACTTATACACCAACACACAGACACATACAGACATTCACACAGTTTAGTCACTAGTCTGCAGTAAGATACATTTAATGACTCACTTATAGACTCAGTTACGCACCTAGAAAATCATCCCTTCACACACTTGTAGACCCACTTATTTTTCAACAGGCCTTTCCCTATATATATTATACATAATAAAACTGTTCAGAAACACATACTCAATGGATGACGTCATCAGTGATGTCATTTGAGATGTCATCAGTGATGTCATCAGTGATGTCACTGACCATGTCATGAGTGATGTAATATGTGACGTCATCAGCAGTGCATTGCGGGGGCGCGAGTTATAGTTAGCTGAACTAACTATAACAGGGGAGTTTCTAGGGTTTTGTACGAGGTAAATGTCCAGCTAACTATAACACCCCTGAAACCTATGGTTTTTTCAGTGAATTTCTAAGGTTTTTTAAATGCCAATTCCTAACTATAATGCCCCTGAAACCTTTGGTTTTTTCAGTGAATTTCAAAGGTTTTTTAAATGCCAATTCCTAACTATAACGTGCATGAAACCTATGGTTATTTCAGTGAATTTCAAAGGTTTTTTAAATGCTAATTCCTATCTATAACTTATCTCTGAAGATATCATGAAAAGCATTCTTTTTTAAGAGTAGGGTGCACATTAGTTTTGTGGAAAAGCATCTTTCTGATTGGTTAAGAAAAAGCAGTTTCAACGTGGAGTACATATCATAGGATAACATTTGCTCAGCTCAACCACACCTGCTACTTGCATTTGGAAGGCACTGTTCAAACTTAAAACAATCGTCAACTTTTAACCTGCATGTGTCGTTAAATGTTCAAGAAAATGTTACTAAAAAATATCATAAAGTTTTAAAAAATTGATGAACTTTTAACCTGCACGTATTGTAGAATGTTCTAGAAAGTGTGTTGATAGAATACATTGCACTTCTGACTTCTATGTGTTGTTGAATATTTAAAAAAACGGTTCATATAGAAAATTAAAAAGAAACCAATAGAGAAGTTTTGAAACCTAAAAGAATCAAGGAACTATTCTAATTTATTCTTTACATGTATTTATGTGTGCAGTAACAAAATTGTAGACACAACAGCACTAGGAAGAGGAAGAAGCAGGGAGTGGGGGGCGGGGGGAGATGGGCAGAATGGCACACATGCACAATTAAGTACAACACACATATAGACTAACAATGGCCAAAATGAAACAAACCAACAAGGAGCACAAGTCACACAACCTGCCAACATCACACCACTGAACGAGCATAGAACTGAAAACCACGCTGCATTCATACAGGATGTGTACAAAGGCCAGTCGTTGGTGTTGTGGGATGTCTGCGACCGTGGTCATCATGGATGAGATGCCCAGCATGTGGCACATGGTCGAGTTCACTGTGTGTTATGTTGCCAAACGGCTGCTCCTCCCTCCCACGAGCCCCCACACTTTTGTACAGTGAGCTGTTGTATCTCGTGCACTCGTACGACACGCCATTGTAATGCCTATTTGCGCATGTCCTGCTACAATCCAACAACAACATCACAGTGTCGTTTGGAGGTGGTGCATGCCACTTTACAACATCGACTGCTGCGGCTCTTGTAACAGGCCACACCAGAACAAAGAGACACACTTACCGCACTTCCTGTACACGGACATGTCCGAGACACCCCGTTCCCCTTGCCCGATAGGCACACCCCTGCACTGACCTGTAAACCCCAGACCAGCACACGCCAGTTGTGCATGCAGGAGGATGCGTACGTAGCTACACATCCATGCTCACTGCCAACGCTGAGGTGACAGCACACTGTGATGTTGCAGGGCTTGTGCCTATCATGCTAAGACAATGACCACAGGGACACACTTACTAAGATGTGAGTTTGGGGGGCATTGGCGGTCCTGGAGTTGTTGAGATGAGTCTTCTGGCCCTCATGGGTATCCCTGTATCATGCTCATTGACTCTATGGCACCTGTGGGTGTTCTGGTGTGGCTCTTGGCTGTGTTCCCTTTCATGGTGCAGGTAGTTGTCCTGCTTAACACCAGCAGAAAGCAGGTGTAAAATCCCTGGTGCTAACGCGTCTTATCGCCGGAATTTGTTTCCCATTGCAATTAGTGTGAAAGTTGTGATGTGATTTTTTTCGTGTGCACAACAATATACGAACTGAGCAGTGTATCTCGTCAAGATCCACCACCTGACGCACTATTCCCAATCAATATAAATACAATTAGATTTCTTAATAGATTTCGTGTGTACACTGTAAGTGCAGCCAATACCTCAGTGCAATACAATACAGGATTTTAGTATTTAGAATAAATCGCAAAGGTGCACCTCATGTCTTTTTGCACGGGAACGGCTACTCTCAATTTCATTATCAGCACTTTAACGGAAGTAAAGTTGAGATAAATCTAACACACTATTCAGAAGTTGGTGCAAACTGCAGATTTCACTAGTATTCTAGCGATAAGTGCCCCAAAATTTAACACCATGGTGGACTCCATCAAATAACAGTAATAAGAACAAGAAAGAGTCACACAGCAGTTAAGAGAACAACCAAAAACATTATTAATTTTATTTTCAAACTTTATTTTTTATAATAATAAATATATAAATGATAAACTATTTTCAAACTTTATTTTTTTATTAACATAAATATAAACAATAAACTAATAAACAAAATGTAACAACAATAATACAAAACAACAAAGCGGAACACTCCTGTGGGAACCACGGATGTCGTCGACAGACCTGGAAAATCAAAAAGATTGTTAAAAAAAAAACAACATGGTATTCTCAACAAAATACCACAAGAAACAAATCACAGATATATAAAATGTATACAGCTAACAAAATGTTATAAGTTTAACTTACATAAACTGTAAATGTTGCCGCTTTAAAATATTTACCAAATCTGAGGAATTTTTTTTGCAGTAGGCACCACGCCCACAACGTTTTTCTTCAGTGGTGAAGAAATGTTTTACTTTTTCCAAGGGGCAGACAAAGACCAATGCCACCTTCTTCATTCGCAAGATTTGCCAAAGAGTTCTGTTACGAGGGGATCCTAACAAAAAATACTCGTGCGGCACAGCAAGTATGATGAAACACCTAAGGACCCTTCATCCAAACAATCTTGCACGAGAAGAGTGCAAACAGATGAGAAACACTCCTGTTCTGTATCTGTAAAAAAGAAAAACAAATAAATATATATTAATAACTTTCAAATTTATACTATTCCATTACTGTACAAACACATTTTATATAAAAACTGACTAAGAAACTATAGCCCTGAACCACAAGTGTGACAATCGTTAAAATACTACATGCATAGTGCATACTACTTTGAAGCAGTTCATGCCCTAAAGCCTACCTCACTAAAAGACTACATGCAAACTGACTAAATGATTACAGTACTATAAGGAGACACACTGGGTGAGTGACAGGGTGTTTGCTAGAAGAGTATGAATACTAACTAGGGAATTGAAGGTGTGAAACAACACTGTGTAGGTGATTAGAGGACTGCATCAATACTGCATAGGCATTTAAAGCAGTCCATGTGCTAAGGCCTGGCTCACTGCATGACTACTTGGGTACTGACTGAATGATTAGAGTACAGCAAGGAGAGTGCCTAGGTGAATTTATAAGTGCTAGGCTTTTCGCACAGGGAATGGTTTAGTACTTGGTACTGAATAAGTCACTAGAGGAGTGCAAAGGCAGTCACAAGTGCTGGACTGTATGGATACTGACAAGGAAATTGAAAGTGTGAAAGACAAGTGTTTAGGTGATTAGAAGACTGCATGCATAGTGCATAGGGGTTTGAAGCAGTCCATGTGCTAAGGCCTGGCTCAGTGAATGAATACTTAGGCACTGACTGAATGATTAGAGTACTGCAAAGAAAGTATATTGGTGAATTTATAATTGTTTGGGTTTTAGCACAGTGAATGGATTAGTACATGGTGCTGAATGGGTCACTAGAGGACTGCACAGGGGTGACAGGGTATTTCCTGGAAGTGTATGGATACTGACTAGGGAATTGAAGGTGAGAAAGACAATTGTGTAGGTGGTTAGAGGACTGCATGCATGGTGGATAAGGGTTTGAAGCAGTCCATATACTAAGGCCTGGGTCACTGGATGAGTACTTCGGTACTGACTGAATGATTAGAGTACTGCAAGGAGAGTGCCTGGGTGAATTTATTAGGGTTTGGCGCAGTGAATGGATTAGTACATGATGCTGAATGGGTCACTAGAGGAGTGCAAATGGAGTGACAGGGTGTTTGCTGGAAGTGAATGGATACTGACTGGGGAATTGAAGGTGTGAAAGACAAGTGTGTAGGTGCTTAGAGGACTGCATGCATAGTGGATAGGGGTTTGAAGAAGTCCATATGCTAAGACCTGGCTCTGTACATGAATACTTAGGCAGTGACTGAATCATTAGAGTACTGGAAAAAGAGTGTCTTGGTGAATTTATAAGTGTTTGGGTTTTGGCACAGTGAATGGATTAGTACATGCTGTTGAATGGGTCTCTAGAGGACTGCAAACGAAGTGACAGGATATTTCCTGGAAGTGTATGGATATTGACTAGGGAATTGAAGGTGTAAAAGACAAGTGTATAGTATGTTAGAACACTACATGCATACTGCATAGACATTTGAAGCAGTCTATTTGATACTTAGAAACTGACTAAATAATCAGACTACTTCTAGGACAGTGCTTAGATAAAACTTTTACATTTTCAGTTCTGCCACAGTGAACAGAATAGTACATGGTACTGCACCTTAGTGTCAAACCCTGACTCATTTTATCAATGCATAAGCAAAGACTAGCTTCTAATGCTACTAAAACTTGACAACATGACTTGTTTAACAACACTTATCTGTCAGCAAATACATGATGTTACAAAACACTTCTCTCACAGTCGTTCCCAAATGCACACAGACTCACAGTGTGATTCTAGACAAACAACACTATCCCTAGGAGTTTACCAAAACTCACTCACTACAGTGGAAGTGGTAAAGGAACTGCACACAATCTACATATTTCACGACTACACTTTAATGTGAATGCCTGACTAATTTAATCAACGCATAAGCAAAGACTGGCTTCTAATGCTACTAAAACTTGACAACATGACAGGTTTTAAAACAGTTATCTGTCAGTAAATACACGATGTTACCAAATGCTTCTCTCACAATCCTTACCCAAATGCACACAGACTCACAGTGTGATTTTAGACAATCAACACTATCCTAGGACTTTACCAAAACTCATTCACTACTGTGGAAGGGGAAAGGGGACTGCACACAATCTACATATTTAAGTACAGCACATCAGTGTCAAGGCATGACTCATTTAATCAACATATAAGCAAAGACTGGATTCTAATGCTACTAAAACTTGACAACATGACTTGTTTAACAACACTTATCTGTCAGCAAATACATGATATCACCAAATGCTTCTCTCACACTGATCCCAAATACACACTAACTCACACTGTGATTCTAGACATGCACCACTATCCCTAGGAGTTTACCAAAACTCATTCACTACAGTGCAACTGGTAAGGGAACTGCACACAATCTACATATTTCAGGACTGCACTTTTCTGTCAAAGCCTGACTCATTTAATCAAATCATAAGCCATAACTGTCTTCTAATGCTACTAAAACTTCACAACATGACAAATTAAAACAGTTATCTGTCAGCAAATACACAATGTTACCAAATGCTTCTCTCACAGTGGTTCCCAAATGCACAGAGACTCACTGTGCGATTCTAGACAAACAACACTTTCCCTTGCACTATACCAAAACACATTTCTTCATCTAGAAGTAGTACTACATTTTAGTATAGAAACATGACATAACTCATTTCACAAATTCATAAACAATGACCGGTTTCTAATTCTACCAAAATATAAAAACTGCACAGTTATCTGTTTACAAACACATGAAAAACACAAATGCTTATCACAGAATGGTTTCTACATGCACACACATTGTAGAGAAAAAAAGTACTCCCTACACTTTAGCAGGAAAAATACATTAGTCGGATTAAAATCAAAATAGTCTACATACATCCCCTCACAATTAAATAACTCATCTTTCAAAGTTCTTTTGTAGATTAAGAAGTATATCAATCACTCACCATATTTTCTTTCACAGAATCTCTGCACTGTGCACCTCTCAGCAAAAGCAAAGAATGAAAAAGTTTCCCTTTCATTTTCCACACATATACATGTAAATATCAAATCACAATCCTTCGCACATAAACTCAAAAGCAAACACACATTTCTATTGGTTAAACATTTCAACCCTTTCCAACTGAAATACATTTCAACCCTTCCCCCAATCTGCCTTCTGCCTGTTACCATAGAAACAGGTCATGGAACACTGCACTGAGCTCACAGGTCTCAAGTTCAGCACACAATGTTCCTACACAAGACAGGAAGTGTGCTTCACTTTTCAACATATCAGCTTATCATATATAATGTTCCTTACAATCTGTTTTTGTTAACCAATAACAATCATACCTTTAAAAAACAGAAATATACACCCTACCTTTCAGTGTAGAAAGTTGTCATACAACCAATGATTTCTTGTCGTTTTTCTAAAAACGTTGCCGTGGATCCGCGCACCCACTGCAAGAGAATCCGTGCATCCAATGCGATAGGATGCGCGCACCGTGCGCGCATTTCCCCGTGTTTTTTTTTTTTAAAGGGGGCCCCAGGGGGTCCTTCTGGGACCCCCTAAGCACCTCTAGAGGGTCAGAGTATTTCCACTCTGCCCCCTTTATATGTTTTACACACTTATTCCCCTTGCTTCTTCAGCCTCGCTTCTACCGAGGCAGAAAATGGCCGCCAACAGTTCCTGTTTCGAATGTAGAGAGACACTCGACAGCCAATTAGCATTCAGCGCGCTATCGGGAGGGTGCGCGCTCGGTTCGGGGAGGGTGCGCGCTCGGTTCGGGGAGGGTGTGCTTACGGTGTGGGTATGGTCCGCGGATTGTCCGTGGCCATAGATATCACTAACTTTTTTACCCTAATTTTCTCAGGAACTACTGAACAGATTCACACCATATATGCAAAAGGCATGAGTCTGAACTGAGGACTACCTCTTTGCCAAATTTGGTGTCATTCCGTTCAGCGGGTCGGGCTGTAGCTGCGACAACAGATCATATGGGAAATTGCATGGGGAAAACGTGTTTTGGGACCCCCCTTTTTTCTCGGCCCCCGCTTGACGGATCACCGCAAAACTTTCAGGGTAGGAGCGGAGCGGAGCTGGCCAAAAGTTTGGAAAATTTCGCGAGGATTCGTCAACCGGCGCCAACGTTATTCTAAATAGAATGTTGCAGATTTCCTATGGAAAATAGGTCCTAACTATAACTATCTACTGGCGACCGCCAGTAGATAATATATATATATATATATATACATACATCATCTCCTTTTCAATTGGTCTTCAAACTGGGGATGTTTAGATGGAGGATTGTTTGCCGGCAGTCCAGCCGTGAAGACTGCACCACCCCTGAAGGTCAAGGTTAGGGGTTCTCGAGGACATGGAACTACTCCGAGTCTTCCTGAGTGGAACAGCAGAAAAAAAGAAAAATAAACTGAACATATTCATCTTGGATACCCACTGGAGGGCTTTTAAATGAAAGGAACATTTTGACACAGCACAGAAACCTACTATGGTAAAGGAATTTTAAAAGTGCACTACTGATCCCAGCATGAAACACTTAGTTGATCTCACCTGTGAGGCCCACTGAGGCTAATTAAATGGAATGCCTTTTCACCATTTCTGTGCAGTATTATGAAGCCTGTGATCACGAAGCTGAGTTATTTGAAACGCGTAAGGCAAATTAATGCATCTGAATGAAAATGCCAGTTTCCTTTTAAATACATGCTTTTCGAGTACGTCTTCAAACTGGATATGTTTTGATGGATGATATATATATATGTATATATTTTATTTTTTATTTAAAAAAAAAAAGAATTTAGGGGGCCTGCCTTATTTATGCTTACCTGTTTTGTAAAGGCATATGCATGTCAAAGACATATGCGTGGTAAGGACATGTATTGTAACAATCCGTGGGAAAAGGAATGCTTGGTATTTCCCTGCATTGTAATGACATACATCTGCTTGGTACACAATTGAGCTTCACATTGTGAGGCAATTCTGTTTCTGCCATGAAAATGATACTTTACATATGTGCTCAGGGTGATTTTTTGTTTGGTAACAGTGGTTTACATACCAGGGCAATGTGGTTTTTAGCATGGAAATTAAATGCTGCATTACAGTGCCCCACATTATTATGCCCGGCATAGAAGTTGTGCAGTACATCCTAACGAAATGTGGAAACTCAAATGGCAAGGTGTGGTTTTCATTCTGAGGCAGTGGGAACCCAAATATTATAGCAGTACCCGTAACCTGATGGGTTACTTTAATGTCTGAGACCAATACTTGTATATCAATTAGCATGCACCAGACCTCGAACCCTGAGCAACACTTTGACACCTTAAGTAGTCCCCTCACATAGTTATCCCAGAAAGAACAGCACAGACCTTGCTCTGAATTACTTGAACCCCATATTACCGGTCACTGTAGAATTGCCTCTCCTTGTAAGATTCAGCGATTTCTCACAGGCTTCAGTAGGACTCTATTTCTGGGTACAAAGTGTCCAGTGATACAGAGCAGCAGAAGTGAGGAAAATGGACCGTTGCCCTTGCTCACTGTAGCAGCCACAGGCTGATAAAGTTAGTCTGATCTATAATAGAATAGTGGTATAGTATGATAGGGATGGCGCTCTTGGAAAAATTCATTAGGTTATTATGTAGTCTTGCTATTGGTCTGGTGCTATAAGGAAGAAGAGAATCACTAAACTCCCCTGAAGTTACTGTAGTGAAACTACAGTGCAAACATTATTACAGAATCCTTAGCACACAGAAGTTATAACATTTCAATGTTGACAGTGTGATCCAACAAAACAAAATTATTTATATATATAATGATAAGAAGCTTGAGTCTTTAGTTTTTCTTGGATCCAAACATTTATTCTCACGAACTGTGATTCAGTTGAAAGCCAGATGCCAACACGTGTTTCGTCGCCTTCAAGTATTAAACTTGCGACTTTTTCAAGGCTACATAAAAAGTAAATCACAGTCACTAAAGTGAAAATTAGCTCAGAGTTACAATTTGTGGGCATATCACCACAATACCTCCACCGCGTGAAGAATGATCGTTACATCGGTGAAGAGTGTATAAAATGAACATTAACAAAATATTGTTCATTGCAATACGTATTGTTTTCAGTAGAACTTCAAAGGGCTAACAGTATGTGTGTATATTGTATCTATTGAGACTATTCACCGCTAATCCAAAATCCAGTGGGTAACATAGCCGCCAAAGTCAAACGAAATGAATAATAAGAAATGTCCATCAAGTGTTTAGACAAACAGAAGGTCAAACTAACCTGGAAAGGCTTAAATCTTTGTATACTGTAAGTAAAAAAAAAGTACAATAGGGTATGAGCGTTAACATCCCTGACATGTAGTTCAAAACATCTCAGTAAACGTATATCACTATCTTACTATACATACTTATTGTGCGGTGTTAATTCCGACCCACACGGTCCTCCGGCGCGGGTGAAAGCTCTTAAAGCGTAGGTGATTTCAGTGGTCAGTCATTCATCACGATATTAGTGGTGAACTGCAAAAACATGTATTCCATCAGCCTTAAGTACTGCAACATGCCAAAACTTGTCACTAAAAAGTATGTGTAGCAAATTAAGTATTCTCCAAATTATTTCTAGGAATATTGATCCTATAACTGGCCATAAATTCATCATTATCCATGGTCTCTTTACTATTATAATACTAAACAAGCATGGTACCCATTAAGTAACAGTTTATCAAAAGTGCAGCACCCCGTTTCCGCAGACCAATTAATGTAATCGGTGTCCTACATAAGGCATCATGGGACATCATTTAGAACGACAGTCCTGACCGAACTAGAATCGGATGTGAAACGTAACAAGTGATAACCATTTCATTAATATATCAAAATTAGTAATCCAATGTTCAAAAACTTAGTATGAGCCTCCATCCATGTCCGACAACAATATATTATCCAAAATTAGATCAATCCCGCCAAACCGACGACAACCCTAATATGCAAATCATACCATCGTTACTTAATATCGATTGCTTGTCCGTTCAGCTCCATTCTTCGGAGAAATTATGTGTATATCTCCCAATCCAACATCCAACTAATAGGTAAATCACTGCCGCTGGGCTCATTAAACCCCCGCATAGGGAACATAAACTATTCATGAGTCCATTGCCACTTACCAGGTCCATGCATCAACAGACGTGGTATCCTTCTCCCGCCGGAATCTTGAGTACGAGAACGCGTTTCCCGTAACCACGCAGCTATAAGCACACGTCAGTGTCACATGGTACAGAACTGCCATGTCATGTTGCTTATACACTCCTGTATTAGCGGTCCGCTTCTATGGGCGCCATCTTGGAGGAGTGTCTGTTCTCCTATTCGTTAATAATATACTCGTAAACGTGTAATTTTACAACCCTCAATTCCACACTAATACTTTCACGATTTTATCACTGTATCAAACGAGCAGTGTCGCTGAAGATGGATAAGCTCACCACTACTTAATCCACCAAAACAAACACAAGTAAAAATATATCCTGATGGGCAAGCGTCCAATGCCCTCAATCAACCTAAGATAAACGTCATTATAACTCAATGTGTGATTCTAAAAAATAGTCTGATCTATATGGATCATAAATGTTGAGGCCTATCACAAGTCATTTTTTTGACTTCCGACACCCATGCTCCAACTAATGTGAATGGGAAACTGTGCTTTCACATGAGTTACTTTTGGGAGCCATCAGAACGAAGACAGCTGTGTTCGATCTCAACATGCATTGATTTAATGGTCTTTAAACCCATTTAGGTGTTGTAGACCCTCCAACATACCCATGAAAATATTTTTAAAGAATGCCCAATGTTTTTCATTCAAACATGGCAGTCTCAAACTGTTTTAATGAAGTATGCAGATGACTTGGCCGTTTTTGACTAAACAATGATTGGGCTGCAGAAATGGAATATATGACGTTACAATGGAAACAATTACAACACATACTTTTACATCACAGTTTTTACAATACAACTACCATTACATCGCATGATTTTATAACACATACCATTACAAGGCATTTTTTAAAACTACCATTACAACACATTCCATTACAACGCATATTATTTTTTTCTGCAACAGTAGGGTAAGTGTTGGATAGCCTAGGAGAAAAAAATAATATTCCCCCTTCAGTGAATGCAACAGTAGGGAAAGTGTTGGATAGCGTAGGGGTATAAATTACTATTCCCACTCCAGTGAGTGTAATAGTAGGGAACGCGTTGGATAGCGTAGGGGGAAAATTACTATTTTCACTCCAGTAAGCGCAACAGTAGGAAAAGTATTGGATAGTATAGGGGTAACATTTACTATTCCTACTCCAGTGAGTGCAACAGTAGGGAAAGTGTTGGATAGCGTAGGGGGAAAATTACTATTCTCATCTGCCCCAAAACCCGTACCCACCCTAAAACTTAAAATTCTCCATTACTAACCTTACAATGCATTGTGATGGCATGCATTGTAATGGCATGCAATGTAAAGGCACCCGCGTTGCACAAGTTGCATTGTAAAGGCATTGCGATGTAATGCTTGCGTTGTAAAGGATGTTTACCGCAGAAATTACTCAAATACTCTTGACGGTTACAAGTATATCGATTTCGAAATAGTTAACAGCATAAAACCAAAATCTTGATATTTAGATGAGATGGGCCCTTGCACTAGCAGATTAGCCCTGTAGGATAAGTGAATAGGTAATGTTGGGATGGTAATATCCCCTTTATAGTCTACAGTAGTGTCCCGTGCTCTGAGTGCCCACCTGTAAGTGTCTGGTATTCCAGTTTTTTATGTGACCACAAATTCCCACTGATACCTAGGATTGTCCCTTTGGAGAGTGTGGTGCATGACTGTCCTGTACCTGGAGAGGCACACCAAATGCGCTGTCCAAACTAACAGAGGACATCTATACCTGTTACCGGTTCACGCGTGTAGCACGGTGGTGGCATCATCCATTGTTTTAACTTAACTATGTCACAGGATGATGGCCAACTGGTTCGCTCATGTAAAACTCCGCTGCTACTGGTGATTCCAGATCCTTGCATGGATATCCCGAGCTCATGCATGTACGAAGAAGTGAGTGGCCTGCATGTTTCACACATTTTTAGTGACTGAGTGACATAGAGTGAAGAAGGCCTATGGGTTCCAATTTGGAAGCAACTGGGCTGTTCATGTGCACAAGATGGAAGTAAGGTTAATTTTTCATTGCTATGGTCCTGCCCCGTACTACATGAGTTTTGGAAGGAAGTCTTGTTGAATATAAGAACAGCGATGGCCCTCACCATAGGAGAAACAGTTGGTAGCTGAAACTAGGTATGCACAGACACCCACAATCACAAAAAGTGCAACTCTGATTTACGGACGTAACCTTGCTCATGGCTAAACGCTCCATAACAATGAGATGGAAATCGACAAGGCCCGAGCAGTTCATATCTTGCATGGGAAGGTAGTGAGATGGAGGGGGTGCAGAGAACTCAGGCCTTAGACGGGAGGAGGCTCGAGGATTGCGAAAGAACCTGATCTCGATGGACTGGGACCTCCTGCAGGAGGCTTTCAAAGCCCTCAACCTGCACCTGTCCCTGTGGCAAATGACACACAGTAGAGGCCCCTTAGCTAGTCTCGATACAGCAGGGCCAGACCCGGGTACAGACCAGGCACACAGCACCATAGTGAATCCACATCACACCCCTACATGTAACACTAGGGTAACCGAGGCAACATAACACGGCAGCAGCTAAATTCAGGGAAGAGCCAGAGCACGAGTGTGGGAGGTAGGGAAGTTATGCTGTTAAATTGATGCACTTGCAATCATATATAGTTCTCTTCATGCCGATATTAAAAGCAGGTGTCTGTAATATGTACTACATTGCAAAGCTGTACAAGTTAAGTATTGATAACCAGTTGTAAAGCATTGGTACTTGTAAATTGTATAACAAACTGTCTTCGAATACAATCTGTACCAATTGTACTCATGATTATCCAAGGCTCAGAAAAATAAAAACCAATAAAGTCTGTTTTAAAAAAGGTGACTTTTCCAGGCAGTAGATTCACATGTCCATCTGACAGACACTCATGAGACTTTGACTGGGTACCCCTAGCTTGGAGCCAGTCACTATTGCTGAAGCAGAGAATTCGCAGGACTGCCAAAGCGTGGACTGTTGCTAAATCATGGCACACATCAAGTGTACCTCAATTGACTTTGCTGTTGCAGCCAGTGTGCCTGAGTGGTCTGCATCACTGAAGAAGAGACCTTCGAAACCCTGTTGCACTTGGCCAAATTCTATTCTGTTTACCAGATTTATAAAGCGCATGGCTACCCTACCAGGACTTCCCAGCGCTGTCTGGTCTACCTAGAGTATGAGTACCTAAAGACTAGGGGAAAAGAAGTGTTTTTTTATTTCTTTCTAAAGCTCAGGAAATTTTCAGCCAGTCTCAAGTTGATAGGTAACGAATTCCAGAGTTTGCAAACAAGAAAAGAGAAGGAGTGGCCTCCACTTCTAGCTCTTCTAACTCTGAGGACAGTAAGCGGTCTACAGCGCCACGACGCCTCAGGGCAGCAGTGCGCTTTACAAGACGCATACATACATACATACATACAAGAAGGCCCCACATATTGGACCTCAGAGCTCTGTTGGCCAAGTGAGGGATGATCAACTGCTGCAGGACCTATGGCCCCCTTTATATTTTGCCCGATGTGTGATGCAGAGTGCCTTGATTTGTACTCTACAGTTAATGGGCAGCCAAAGAGGAGATTTGAAAGCTGCTCTAGCTGACTCCATTTTAAGAACACCAAGCAGTATTCGAGCAGCCGTATTCTGAATGACTTGGAGTTTTTTCATGACTGATATTGGACTGCCCAAGTAAAGTGAGTTACCACAATCAAGATGGGACAGAATCAGTGCTTGAGTAACAATTCTTCTATGCTCCATTGGGAGCCATTTCAGGGGCTTGCTTATAACTCTTAGAAGGCCAAAACAGCAGCCAGCTACCTTTTTTGCTTTCGTTTTCATGGACAAATGACTTAATCTAAGGTAATCCTCAGGCTTTTAACTTCCTGCTTAGGGGATAGATGCACTCCTAGGGCAGGAGGTCGGCTGATTTGGTCCCAGTGTCCGCAGTTATTACGACCACCAGGACCTCTGTTTTCTCTCTATTATGTTTAACACAGCTAGAGGCCATCCATTTAAGACATCTTCTCTAGGCAACTGTTGAGACTCTTAGAAATGAGGCCTATATTAGGTGTTAAGGAGACAATCAGCAGAGGTCGTCTGCATAGGATACCATCGCAAATCCAGATGAGCTGATGACATCTGACAATTGGGGGACATACATATTAATTAAAGTGGGGCTCAGGGAGGAGCCTTGCGGTACCCTACAATTCAGCTAATGGCTCGTTGAAGAAAAGGGACCCTCGCTAACTTGAAAACTGCAGTTCTCCAGAAAAAACTCAAGCCATTTTAAAGCTTGTCCTGTAATACCTATTTCTTCCAGTCGGAGGAGAGAAATGGAATGCAAGACACTGTTGAATGCTGCACTTAGAGATCAAGGAGGATCAGAGATGCTGAACCCTGATTCATGATCTCTTTAAGATCTTTTGTGGCCCATAACAGCGCTGTTTCTGTTCTGCAAACCCATTTGAGTGGGATGGAGAATGTTAGTGAATTGACTTATATTGTGAAACTGATACTTCAAGGCACTTGGCAATCTGTGCCAGAGTGACTGTACAGCTTACTGAGGTGCTGTTCAGAAGTGTGCTGATTGAACCAAGCTGCTGCCGCACTAAAGTGGCTTGAAATGACTACGCTGCTGTCTCTAGGCCTGCAACTCAAATAGGACTACATCATCACTGTGATCAGGGAAGTACCAAGCCACTGAATCAACCACTAACCCTGTGCTTGGGTCCCTGCTGCAACCTGCTGGCTCTTTCGCAGCCTGAAAGAGAGCCACAGACAGAAGCCTGCCGCATGTCTGCCAGAAATCTGTGTGATGCACCTACAGCCATTGTGCCTTCCCCCTCCGTGGGAGGTTGATGTGAGGCATAGCATGCACCAAACTGTGGGTGAGGCACACTGAGAGACTGCGTGCCCGTTATAGCCTATTAGGACACTGGAGGAGAGTGCTGTATCTGTGATACAATAGGATACCTCAAAATAAAGGGGGGGTCAGAGGAGGCATCCTTGCGGGGGAGGTAATAATCATGCACCTGTAATGCGCAGTACCTAAGAATTATTGTTTCAGTGTGTAGTATTGAGTTTTACTGTGTATTAAAGTACTTTTCTTTTTTAGAAAAACAAGCACTGGGCTGGAAATTCATGTACTTATGCTGTTGGGTGTCTGTTGAGTGCTGAACCTATGTATCCTCACACTAATCTCCATGAATAGCCTGTGAGTGCTCGCCAACACTCCTACTTACAGTCTAATGTTGAAGTTGTTGTACTTGGCCCAGTTTGCAGAGTCATATTAGGACAGGTCTCAGGACATCAGACAGACCCCCCAGGATATTGCAGCATAAATTAGTAAATTTAGTAGCACAAGAACGGGAATGCAGTGGTGCAAAAATTGAAATTTTGCTGCATTTTAGTAGCAAAATATTTTAGTCTCTTTTTTTAAAAACAAAACAGAAATTGACCTCAGCGGGTACTGCATATGGCCCACGGATGACTGGTCTCAGGACATCAGACAGACCCCCCAGGATATTGCAGCACAAATTTGTAAATTTAGTAGCACAAAAACGGGAATGCAGTGGTCCAAAAATTGAAATGTTGCTACATTTGAGTAGCAAAATATTTTAGTCTCTTTTTTAAAAACAAAACAGAAATTGACCTCAGCGGGTACTGCATATGGACCATGGATGACTGGTCTCAGGACATCAGACAGACCCCCCAGGATATTGCAGCATAAAATTAGTAAATTTAGTAACACAAAAACGGGAATGCAGTGGAGCAAAAATTGAAATGTGGCTGCATTTTAGAAGCAAAATATTTTAGTCTCTTTTTTTAAAAACAAAACAGAAATTGACCTCAGCGGGTACTGCATATGGCCCACGGATGACTGGTCTCAGGACATCAAACAGACCCCCCAGGATATTGCAGCATAAATTAGTAAATTTAGTAGCACAAAAACGGGAATGCAGTGGTGCAAAAATTGAAATGTTGCTACATTTTAGTAGCAAAATATTTTAGTCTCTTTTTTAAAAACAAAACAGAAATTGACCTCAGCGGGTACTGCATATGGCCCATGGATGACTGGTCTCAGGACATCAGACAGACCCCCCAGGATATTGCAGCATAAATTAGTAAATTTAGTAGCACAAAAACGGGAATGCAGTGGTGTAAAAAATGAAATGTTGCTGCATTTTAGTAGCAAAATATTTTAGTCTCTTTTTTAAAAACAAAATAGAAATTGACCTCAATTGGTACTGCATCTGGCCCACGGATGACTGGGCCGACACTTTCTTCTTTTAAAAAAATATTGCCCCAAGTGGCCAGAATTCTGTCTTTTAAAAAAACAGTAGTGCCACAGTGGGTCCCACCGCTTGCCCACAGGTGGCAGGCCCAAAATCTTACTTTGTTTTTAAATCATGCCACTGCAATCACACCATCAGCTTTCAGCCTGTGGATGGTGGGAGTACTGAGGGCAGGGAAAGAGGAGCAGAAAAACTGCATATCCTGCGGGCCACAAAAACCGTACTTGCGATTTGATGTCCCGGTCCGAGCAGCAGCAGTGTTCTCCAGGTACCTCCATGCAAGGGGATGCAATGCAGCAGCTCAGGAAAAAAAAACACTTGTCTGCTCGCTGACCCCGTCCTTTTATTTGACTCAGCAGTCAACACTGGGCCAATAAAATAATTTCGCAGGCACTTCTGTAAAAATCGCGAAATCCTGGAGGGGCTAGGAGGCAAACAATCCCATTTCCCATTGCAATTGCCCAATGACTCCTGCTTGCCTTGTGGCTACCCGACGAGCGGGCTATGACTGATATAACTTCACTTGTGTGGTTATAACTTCCTCAAAGGCTGAGGTTTCAAGATATAGCTTGACAGCTTCTAATCGGCCTTTGTGTGGTCTGTCTACAACCCCACAGCTGAGAACGCTTCCTTATGAATTCAGCCCTAGTTCATAATGGGGCAGCTGACAATACTTGAGCCAGTGGATGCACTGCACCACAGTGAATTTGCAACTGACTAAAGGCAAACCCTCAAATAATGCTTAGATTTTGTAGAGTTTTGTATTTTCTGTGACGAAAATGTTCTATGTTGAATTCACTTGTTTCTTACCTATGGTAAGGAATTCAATAGTAATGTCTTGAATTGTCAGGAATATATTCTAGAGAAGTACCATCTTAAAAGATTCTGGTTGGACGATCGGAAGTCTAGGATATGAAAATGGTCTCGATGACCACCAAACTTAGAAAAGAAGTCTAGACAAGGAAGTCAGTGCATTAAAGGTCTTCAAATCGTATCACTGGTGAGGTAACTCTGGACAGAAATAAAAGCTCAGTGCAGGGACGGCTTTAGGGCAGTGCGACTGGTGCGGTCTCCCTTGGCGCTGACCTGTGGAGGGAGGCGCTGTGACCTCAGGGGGGCACTGTGCTTAGTAATATCCTATGATGGGAGGAATAAGGGGCACTTTTGCAGGTGGTAGGGAGAGAATCCGAAGAGGTGGTCATGGGATGTGGGGGCGCCAAAAGTGATCGTCGCACAGGGCGCCATCAGCGCTAAAGCCGGCCCTGGCTCAGCGTTATCTTGTAGAGCCAAAGGGCCAATAGTTATTTTTGTTTTTATGCACTATTGCTCAGGCAACTTGCTATTTTGGAGCAAATTGCCTATGGAGGAAATCAGAAGAGAGTATTTACTAATTGCAATTTTTTTAACTGAATGACTGCTGCATGTGCATGTGTGCATATGAGTATGTGGCATTCATATATCTCAAATCTAGCTGAAAGGTAGTGGGGAGTTGTACAGGATTAAAGGTAGGGATACAATCAGAGAGTTGCTCCAGACAGGGCTGCGAGGTTCTGGGGAAGGGAGGATAATTTACTGCATCCCAATGTAGAGTTCAGTGAGCCAGAAGAAGTCTTGATGACTACAGGGATGATGCTTCAAATCCTCAGTCTGTATATGAAGAAGGTCTGTTGCCTAGAGTTGTCTTTTTGCACTTTTACCTCTCTAGACTGATGAAGCCCTGGCTGCAGGTGCTCCAAGATATACCAAAGGGGGTGAGCTTGTCAGTCTGATAGGCGGGTGTGGCTGTTGTGAGAGTTTTGTAAATGTTATGAATGGCTTTGAAGGTGGTGCAGCCAGGCAAGGGATATATATTAAGTTTATGATTAGGGATGGGTGATTGGATATGGCTCTTTCTTAGGAATTATGGGGCGAGGATGTGGCCTAATGGCTAGGGCGGTCGACCTCAAATCTGGGGAACCGGGTTCGAGTCTTGGCAGGGACGCTCAACATCCTGGGATTCTGGGCAAATTACTAAATCTCCCCGTGCCTAACAAAAATGAATGTGTCCATCTGTAAGGCAACTGGTGTTCATGTAAAGCGTTTTGATACCTTCTGGTCTAATTCGCGCTATATAAAACTAAAATAATAAAATGTATTATTATTTGCTTATGACCGAGGTTTGGTTAACTGGGTATGGTCATCTCTCGCACGATTTATCAGTTTTGCACCCAAAGGTTTAACAATTCTTTATTTTCTTTTATAAGGGTGCATTGATGCATGGTTGTGATTTAGGGGTCGCTGTTGCAACCACTGGCTTTCCATTCCGAACCCGGGTACTGCCTTTGTGCCCCTGGCCCCAAAGGTGGCAAAATCAAAGTCAAGAAATACTAGGGCAGCTTGCCCTTAAGGGTGTCGGGCCTTCATCTTCTTGTTGTATGCCCATTTTCCACTATACTGATAGTGAATTATAGAAATTGTGCTCCAGGCGCTAGAAATGGATCCTTCACTGGTAGCTGAGGTGAGTAAAATAAATGTCTGAGTATGTGAGGGTAAGAGCGAGCGTGTTTCTGTGCGAGAAAGCATGTGTATTTGTGAATGTCTGTATCTGAATCTGTGAGCATGTGTGTGTGTGTTAATGAAAGTGTGTGAGTAATGTTGAGTGACAGGTAGGGATTGAGAATGAGTGAGTTTGAGTGGCAGCAAATGAGTATGAGAGTCAGAGTGAGGAAGAAAAAGTGAGGGAGTGTGAGAATGGATAAAAATGAATCTGAGGGAATGTAAGAGAATATGAATGAGAACAAGTGAGTTACACTGAGTGAGTATAACTGTGAGTGAGAATGAGTGAGTAAGAGAGAGCATGAATAAGTGTAAATGAGTGTGTGAGAGATAGAGTGAGTGTAAGTGAATGTGAATGAGAACGCATTAATTGGGGAATATGTGTAAGAGAACTGGAGTAAGACTGACTGCGAATGTATGAGTGAATGAGAATAAATGACACTTTGTGAGAATGTGTGAGAGTAAGACTGCTTGTAAGTGAATGTGAGTAAGAAATTATGAGTGTGCCAGTAAGAGTGAGTGAGAATAAGAGTGAGTGCAACAGAATGGGTGCATACGAATGAGTGCAAATGAATGAAAACGAATAAGTGAGAGTAAGTAGAGTGAGAATGAGTGTGAGTGAGTGAATATAATTGAGTGTGAGTGAGAACATGGTAGTATGCTTTAAAGGCTGCCTTTGACCCTGGCATTCAGCAGGCACTTCTTACCTTAAAGAGGTACCCATGACAAAATGCTTGCCTGGTGCTGGCATATGAGCAAACGAGTCAAACACGGCATGTCATATATATTTTACTCTATGCCTAGGCTCATGATTAAAAACAATATAACATGTTTAGATCATTTTGTTGCGAATGGCCGACATGTTTCATTGCAAAACATAGTTTACAGGTACATTCATCAGGGCATAAGGACCGATAGCCACCCACCTGTGTACTGTACCATAGGACCACCGGGTGAATGACTACCGGTGGGCCATAGAAGATAATTCTGGGGCAAAGGTTGTGGTCGCCCATGGTACCAGTGGGCTGGGTATGGCTGGTGGCATATTATATTGTTTTAAATCATGGAACCTAGGCATACAGTAAAATGTATGCAATATGATGTGTTTGACTCATTTTTAATGTATTTTTGAAAGGAAGACATACCATGTTTTTCTTTCTTTTATGAGGACCTACAGGAGGTTGATGTGCTCTTGTGGTGTTAATTAGTAGCTATATACATTGAGCACCATTAGTGATATGCATGGTGCCAGGTTCCCCTGTCACTATAGGCAAGTGTTGATTATGAAACGGCAAGACAGGTGGTAAGCAATAGCCAACCTGCTCATGGTGGTCGCTTACATGAGACTTCCTATAACTTTTTTGAAAATGTTTGTGCTTATCTTTGAATGATTTAGAAGGTTCCTAGGCACCATACCTAGAGAAAATCACAATGTGAGGTTTTGCTGGAGCATGACCGAGCCCTATATATGACCTTGGCGTAAGGGCTTTGTATTGTGTATATCAGTGTGAACAGCACCAAGGGATTTTTTGTTGCATTGCCACCATCCTTGAGCCATCTTTGGCTTGATGGAGTCCACCACAGGCATACGCCCTGCCATAACAATACTAATTCCCATCATATGGTAACAAACCATGGCAAGATAGTGTACACTTTGGCATACTAATGCCCCTTGCTTAACTGACGTACATCTTGGTATGCTGTGTGCATATATGCACACTTAGAACGAGTTACCTATGGCATCTGGTCCACCCATCCTAAGACCCCTTCCGCCTTTAAGGGGTACACCCCTTGCATAATGCTGGTAATTGTGGTAATTATTGACATATTGAATATAACAATTGCATGGCATTGCCCACCTCCGTCATAATTCTGGTCCTCACAAAATGAGGTTAACTCCTGGTTTATCGTGGGCATTCTTTTGAACACTTGTGCACAATGGTAACAATTTCTGCCACATTCTGGCACTTACCTGAATCATGTGCCAATAACAAGCATTATGGTTTGGCTGGTTTAATGGAGAATATTCTGCATAAACTGTAGACATTCATTACATGATGGTGCCCACCTCTGACATGATGGTCGTGGAAATCCTTGGCATATGAAAGGCATCCCTGATGCCTAATGGTCATACATGTGCATGTAAGGCATTACCTACCTGCAAAGAAAAGTTGAGTATTTGACGAAAGCGACACCCTGATTTTTCAGGACCTCATGGGTTTATTAAAATGGAAAGTTAGTAACATTCCAAGCGAGATTTTTTTTAAATTAAAACTACCGTTTTTATTTTGCATTTCCACAATATCTTTATGAATGTATGAGACTTCTAGAACGCAAACTAAACTACAAAACATCTGACCGCTCTACAAAAACGGCAATGTGATAGGGTGTAAGGCAAGCATCTGTACAGGTAAGGTGGGGTAGTAGGTAGTAGTATTGTCAAGCAAGGTGAGGGGATCTGGAGATTAAGATGGGGAGGGGTCTCTAGAGAGGCATTTGTAAAGAAGTGCTGCAATGGTAAAGGCATGTATGTGAGAAGCTGAGTCTACGTGGGTGATAATGAGGAAGGTAGAGAGCACCTCAATGGGGTCTGGTCACTTGGGGTTTACACTTTGACGTGGTGTCCCTTGAAGAGGTGGCTCTGTGCTGAAGTGGAAGACGGGTATTTAAAGCAGATGTTTGAGTAACAATGCACACTTTGCTGGTAGACTAGAATGCTGATGTCTCCCAGGTGCCAAAGGCCACTTTCCAGAATGGCTGGTATTTTATGACTTATGTAGCTACTGCTGTTTTAGTTCCGAGCCTGTAAACCTTAGTGCCATCTGAACCTAGAGTGTTACCTCTACAAATCAGTCAGACATATCAACCTTTGCTGTATGTGGCCTGAGATAGTGAGTTTTGTTTGGTTCGGAGTGGGATAGGAATAGGGGTGGGCGGAATTTGCGAAAGCGACTTTCGCAAATTATCGCGAAAATGTTTAAAATCTCCGCAAACGCGCGGAAATATCGCGAAGATGCGGAAGTTTTTTTCCGCCCGTTCGCGGTATTTTCTGCGTGTTCGCGGCTCGCCAACTTACCCATGCGGTTGCTTGCGGGCGCGGCCATCTTGTTTTCACTCTTCTCGCGGTGCATGATCGCGAGAAGAAAGACGTGATCGCGCGACATATGACGTCACTGCGGGCGCGAACTGTCGCGAGACAGCGCAAATGGCTAAAACAATACAACATCTCATGGAGAACGCGACCGGATCGGGAAAACTTGTCGGCGAACGCAGGGATTCAGGTAAGGCGATCGCGCGGGCGCGAGAATGTATTATTTTACAGCGCGAGCAAGAACCAAATTATCGCAAAGCTGCGGAATGCGGAAATTTTGACATTTCCGCGCTCTCCGCGGAACGCGGAAATGCCAAATTATCGCAAATTCCGCGAACGGAACGGAAATTTTGCCCAGGCCTAGATAGGAAATAGCCCCGGGCACCAAATAAAAAGTGGCCCTCCTTAGTGAATTAGCTAGTGGCCCACGTATGTAAATTGGGTCAGAGTGGAACTCGTAAAGACACAAAAAGTATTTTGCTAGGTATGGAAAACTGTGTGGATGTGCGCCAAATGCATCTATTATATCAGGGAAATCAACGTTAAATACCAGTGCACAAAAAAATGCCCAGAAACAGCAAAATATCGGCCCCCTCTGACCTCCTGCACCAGCCCGAGGGGCACTGTCTGATTACCCTACAGCTAGTCCGACTCTGGTTTTGTGTACATTTTTATTTTAAACCATGTCCTTTTCAGGTAGATTTTCACTTATATAGTAGGCTCTCCTTGAAAGTGACAGGAAATTGAACACATTTAAATGTTCAAGGAAGAAAGGCGGCATACGTTAGAAAAATGATATGCCATATCAAAAATTTAAATCAGCTAATACCTATGGCTTTTATGCCAATTAATATAGTCAATGCACTGTTTTTAATAAATTTCAGTCACCCCTAAGGAAGGCCTCCTAAGCCTAGGAAGCAGGGTGCATTGTATTAGTAGTGTGGATATGTAAGTGAAATCCTATATGTCCCTTTACCATTTAAGGCTACTATAAGTGAAAGGCAATCCATAAGATAACATGGGCTGGCACGCAGGCAAACTTGAGGTTGTCAGCTCCATTACGTTACCGCCAAAATATGTACTGTTTGCTATCAAACAACATGCCTCATCACTCCAGACACAAATCTTGTTGCCCTATTTTTTCCTGTGCTCTGGCTGCCAGCCCGCAGCTGCTGACGGCAAGACAGGAATCTGACCCCCTGCCAGAAGGTGTGAACTCTCCCAGTAGATATGGAAAATTGAATATTATGTGGTATGGCTCGGTAGCCTTACCATGCAATATTATCGCAATACCCCAAAGATGGTCTTGGATTCATACTAATAAATCTTTAGTTCAGTCCTGGTATAGTGGCAAAGAGCAGTCAGGCTTTACTAGAGGAACATGTGTTAAGCATTCCAGAGTACCAACATGGATGATAAGGGATTGAAATGAGAGAATTCCGACACCAATTTATAAAAATAGAACGGAATAGCATACATATAACCGGAGTTATAGGTTTGTGAAGCAATATTAAATCAGTGCAGTAAAATACATAGACAAAATAATATTGCCTTAAATGGCAAAATCCACTATTGATAATCGGTCACTTACAGGTCAAGGTACTCGGACCCCTTAAAGAGATACAGTCATGCAGGCCCCAGGACCAGCCCACAACAGTCAGATAAATTTTACTTAGCCCATGGAGTTCGGGTGCAGAGTTGTTTCGGCTGTCGGGAGCTGGGGGTGGTGCTGCTTTGACCGTTTACACAGTGCTGCAAGAATCAAACTGCAAAAACACAACAGGTACACAGCTGCTGACATTGGATGATGGTTACCTGTAGATGCAGCGTCGAGTTTGGGGGTCAATCACTGGATTGGTGGCCAACAAGACTTGGCAGCGGAAAGCACAATGAAAAGCTTCTGAAACTTCACTGGGTCTTGGGGAGTATCTTAGCTGCTTGAAACTTTAGGGCAGGTGAGACTCCAATGCCCACAATGCACTGGACCATCTGAATTTCCCTCGGAGGGCCAGATGCCCAGTGATTCTTTAGGTCCGGTAGGGGTTTTTACCTGCAGTTTTCAGGGGATTAGTACCACTAGTCCAGGGGAGACTGAGGGTGCTTTTGGCTTCCACAAGGGTCTCTCTTCTGGAGTGTGGAGTTTTAGCTTAGGACAAGGGTCATTCGCTCAGTTCCAAGCCTGTTGGCTCAGGGACAAAGTATTCATCTTTTGCTTTGTGCTGGTGGGCAAAGTCCTGTTGTCGGAGACACGGGTCTCTCCTTGGTCCTTCTTTGAAGTAAG
Source organism: Triturus cristatus (assembly GCF_964204655.1). NCBI lineage: Eukaryota > Metazoa > Chordata > Amphibia > Caudata > Salamandridae > Triturus > Triturus cristatus. The sequence continues at coordinate 500,644,131 of NC_140592.1, read as the reverse complement.
TTGTTCAGATCTTAGGTTCTGGTGTCGGGGGCTTTAAATCCTGGATTTAGAAGAGTTAGGGGTGTCAGAGCTAGTAGCCAATAGGCAGCCAGTACCTGCAGCTAATCCACCTCTGAGTTGATCGTAACGAAGGACTCTGCACACTGCACTTTATTCAGAGCCCCTGCCCTGCTTTGGACGCACCCTGCACTTTGTGGCCGGTCCCTGGAGGGACGTTAAATCAACGGCGGCGGTCCCGCTTCGCTGGAGACCGTAACGAAGGACTCTGCACACTGCACTTTGTTCAGAGCCCCTGCCCTGCTTTGGACGCACCCTGCACTTTGTGGCCGGTCCCTGGAGGGATGTTAAATCAACGGCGGCGGTCCCGCTTCTCGGGAGACCGTAACGAAGGACTCTGCACTTTATTCAGAGCCCCTGCCCTGCTTTGGACGCACCCTGCACTTTGTGGCCGGTCCCTGGAGGAACGTTAAATCAACGGCGGCGGTCTCGTTTCGCGGGACGCGCGCGGACGTGCCCGGGCGAAGACCGGGCCAAGACGGGCCAAGACGGGCCCGTCATAGCCCGAAGTAGACTGGACTGGGCCACGGCATTTGAGTTTGAAAGGTACTGTGGTAGGGGGATATAGCTGTTATAGGCTATTGACCTTGAGATCTATAATTCCTACGACCTGTATGTAATAGGGCTATAGTTGTTTCTAGTATTTACAGAAGTAGTCCTACACTAATCAGGCCTAATTGTGTAAAAAATGGTCAAAAGAAAGGCACTAACTGCTACTCATAATAACAACAAGCAGCCTAACACAGAAACGCGCTCACATCAATCACTACTCACTTATTTAACGGGGCGGTGGGAGTTATTGAGCAGCAGATCCTTTCTGTAGAGGAGTCACTGAGCTCGGTTAATTCAGAGCCTGGAGTATATTTGGTAGCTGATAACATCTTACAGGGGTGCCCCGATTTACCAACTGAAAGTTTCAACCAAACAGTAATGGGTGTAGTGTGGATATATCGGGACACATAACTGGAAGTGACCATGATCAGGAATGCCAACCACCCCCTAAGCGAGCAAGAAATCCTGTTACCCTTCCCAAAACAACTGGGAACTTAGGCTCATCACCGGCAATACCCCTACTGAAAACACGTAAAAAGGCTTCCAATAAGGGTTTATCGCAAGTGTTACAGAAACCAGAGGATAGGGGAAAATATATAGGTATCCCTAACACCCGTTTTGAAAAAGAGGTGACTATGATAAATGGCAAACTGGACTCCCTGGACACCTATATTAGAGCAACACTAGATAATTTATCAGGTAGAATTGGGAAGCTGGAAGACGCAGTACTTAACAGTTTATGCAAAACACAGCAACCTACCCAGGAATCATCAGATGTGCTTAAATGTAACAAAGTACTATGTGATAACAGCGAGAGATGTTAAACTACCGATCTTGTACCCACCAGTAATAATGAACAGAGCAGAGCATTACAACGTAGACCCGAGAAAATCCCTACCTCTAACCAAGAGGTTTATTCCAACATCCCCTCTCTAGCCCCCAGGACCTAATCTTAATATCATCAGTACCGGGCATGGAAATTAAGGTGATTGGCACAATAATAATCCGGATTTACCGCCCGCAGCCACCCCCTATGTAGTTGTGTTAACTAATGTCCCGAGTTTACAGAAGGGGAGCATGGAATCATGGGAGACTAAGAAATAGATCACTTCACTGGTTAGGCTCCAGGATAGGACTTACAGAGAGGTTGTATGATGAATTTAGGATGGCTAGAAGGGCACTGTGGGTTGGCAAAGGCCGGAAGATCATGAGCGGGGACTGTGTGATACTGACATTCAAATCTCCACAACTAGTTCGCGAAATACTGAATAGAGCTGGCTCTCATACAATCACCACCCAGGGCATTAATTTAGTACCACTAGGTTTTTTCTACTACCCAGACAGTAACAATAAGTTTACTTACTCCAGGGAAGCACCTATTCCGTGTCCTATGAGTCAGTTCAATGTCCCTGTTTAAAATCCTTTTGAAACATTCTCCAACCTTGATCTAGTTGACTGACAACAAATGGGGGAATTGTGCTGTATAGTTACACCAAACACTATGGATCGGGAGCCCAGTACGGGACACCTTGATTTGCCATCTATCAACATATTAGATGATCTACCCTCCCTTAATGAAATGGAAAGTACTGGGCCAGAGTGCGACACGGTGGGTACTAGTACGTTGGTGGGAATTTCCCGTCCAACACAAAATACCCGCTATATTCAACCTTACGCTGAAAATGCTGGGATAAATGAAACTGGAAGAGACCTAGAGGATAAGTGTCAAATACTGTTCTGGAACATCGCAGGGTTAAAATCCCAGGAATCTAATACCCTGTGGATCGAGTTTATTAACAATTTTAACATCATTAACGTACAAGAAACTTGGGCAAAAGACCCACTACATACTAGCGGCTATAAAACATTTCATACCCCAGCCATTGCAACAACATCTGGCAGAGCTAAGGGGGGGTTGTGCACATATGTCTCAAATTACCTCACTGTAGGAAAAATTGAATTTATAGCCACTGAACCTCACTATCATATAGTGATCTTTCACGTGGATAGAACTCTCTGCTTGGCAATATTGAACTTTTATAACAATCTGACACCCGCTTTGATTAAAGATACACTGAGATCACTGAGTTGTTCTCTACATACTTTAATTACCCGCCTAAAGAAGGAGGTTTTTGTGATTTGGGGTGGGGATTTTAATTCCCCCGTTTGTTAGCATATTGGTGAAGATGTCTGTGGTCTAACGTATGGAAACGGGGAAAGCTTTGTTCATTTTCCGCACACACTATATGGGGATTCTCTGAATGATATAATGTTTACTTTTGACCTAGGGTTTGCTAATAGTTTATGCTCTCCCTTGGTTCCCTTTACCCCTACTTTTAACGCTCGCGGTTCAACATCCACCATAGATTTTATTTTGTCCTCATGCAGATACTCTTCCTGTATTAACAATTTTATGACACATGAGATAGCCATTTCCCCCTAAGCGTAGATGTGACTATGCTCAAACAGAGCACAAATGCCAGAATAACAGCCATCGATAATGTCAATAATATTGCTGGGATTAGGCAAAATGGCTTTGCACTAAAATGGGCTACTGTAGATACACATGAACTTATTTTAAAAATTGCTCTTAATTGTAAAAGCATGCTTTTGTCATGTCTGGATGAAAATACACCCAGCAAAGAGATTAGGGAAAACTTTTTGGCTATCTCAAATTACATAAAGAAGTCACTCTTTGTCGAAAACACTAGGAGACCGACAAGAAATCAAGGCTGGTTTAATGCCGAATGCACAAAGGCATATACCAATCTTAAAAACTGTATACACGCCCCAGTTAAAAATATTGAGCACATCAGGGAGGCAAGACGAAATTATAAAACTATACTTAAAGACAGTAAGTCTTTAACAAAATACATGGCGGGCTTTACGCGATGCTGCAGATAGCCGTGATTCTTCTGAACGCCCCTTATATAGTGAACAAGGAATGGCAGTTATGGAGATTGCCATCTCAGAACCCGAATGGGTAAAACATTACTCAAACTTATACAAAAATCCGATTTCAGAGGCCCAAGACTGTGCACTAAATACAGTAGGTAAAGTACAAGATCTTAGAATGAACTTTACACTGAACGAGATTACTGCAGCAATCAATTCTAGCCCTGGTGGTAAGGCCCCAGGACCAGATGGTATTCCTGTGGACCTTTTTAAATCAAATGTAGCATTACGGGGTCCGCTTTTAACCCAGGTCTCAAATGCATGCAATAAAAGCGGCTTCTTACCAATATGGTACGAATCTACCATCGTACCAATTTTTAAAAGGGGAGACAGGACGAATCCGACTTGTTATCGCCCGATTTCGTTGTTGGACTCTACAGCCAAGATCATCGGACGGGTTTTATTGGATAGACTGCAGACCTGGGCTGACGAACAAGACATCATCAGCGACCTACAATATGGGTTCCGTAAGGGTTTGGGCACAGTAGAACAGGGCTTAAATCTGCATATTTTAATGGACAAGTATACCAGGGCAAAAAAGGGCCGACTTTTTATGACTTTTGTGGATTTAACGGCAGCCTTCGACTGCGTTATTCATGACAAGTTGTGGTTGATTTTAGAAGGCCTAGGTGTAGATTCACTAATAAATACATTTTTAAGGGAGCTTTATTCTGGAGCAAGGGCTAAGGTGAGATATGGGAGAGGTGGAGAATGCACGAGTCACTTTGGAATTGGGAGAGGTGTGCGGCAAGGCTGTGTCCTTGCCCCATTTCTCTTCACACTGTATATGAATGGCTTGGAATCTCTTTTAATCAAAGAGTGCAGGGACCTACCTAAGGCGGGCAAGCGATACATCCCTGCACTCTTGTATGCAGATGATGCAGTTTTAATGGCCCGTACACCTCTCGGACTTCAAAGGGTCGTTAACTCATTTACCAGTTTTATGTCCAACCTGGGACTTTCAATAAACTGTTCCAAAATGTATACAATGAATTGTGGGGCAGGGACAAATAAGCAGGTTAAAACCCTATATTATAATGGTAGCCCAATAGAGCGGACTAAAACATTTTCATATTTAGGGATTTTATTCGACAGGACAGGGACCTGGATAGAGGCGGTTAAAACCAGGCGCCTGCTGTTTGCTAGGGCATTACCGGCCCTATCAAACTTCAGCCGCAAATTAGGAAAGCGCCCACCGGTTGAACTTCTACATATTTACAAATGTGTGTCTATTGCTACCTACGGTGCGGGCGTATGGGGTTACGCAGACTTAAAGGTTCTGCAGACCGTGGAAAACATGTTCCTCAAGTTTCTCTTGGCAGTGCCCCAAAGTAGCTCAAACTATATATGTCATATGGAACTGGGTATTCCATACTTAGAAGACATTATTAAGACTCAACCTGTCCTTCTTTGGCACAGAATTTGGTTGTCAGACGAAACTGGTTTTATTCGCTATATACTGATAGACGCTTTGAAGTCTGATGGTGTCAAACTTATTAGGTGGTTGGAGTACATGAAAAGGTTCCTCACAAACATAGGTCATTTGGAATACTACACAAACCCCTCTTTGATGCGTAGTATATCCAGGAAAGATCTCAAGGCTTGCTGCATGGGCTTTCTGGGCGAAATTAGAGCAGTTACTGAGATGAGAAGACCCACGGTCCAAGCCCACTACTTGACCTTGCTGACTCCAACTACTCAGTTATATTTATCCCTAATTGATCAAGACTTTGACTGTCTCTTGCTGACTCATTTCAGACTGAATATCTTATTTAGATCCCTAAACTTTCCAGTGATAAACAATTGTTCTAGAGACTTGTGTAAGTGTCCCTGCGATGATGTCTCACTACAATCCACCATCCATATTATGTTTTTCTGTAAATATTATGATGCATTAAGAAAGAGATGGATTGTACCAGTTTTAAAGAGCCTTGGTTTGAAACACCATCGACCAGCTTTTTTAGCATTGCAATTTTTAGAAAATGAATTTGTTATCGCATCTGTCACTGTATTTCTTAAAAATGTTTTTAGATGTCGGAAATCCATGATAATGTGACATGCAAATATGTATTGTGCTGTTCAGGAATTTACTGTTTTAAATTTTTCACTGTGCTTTGATGGTTATTGTACATTATAACCGAATAAAGACTACTTGTACTGAGTTGATCACATCCGGTGGTGTAGGTCACCTTTTCTACCCAGAACCTACTATTTCTGCCCTCCTAAAGATGGCAGATTAATTCATCATTCATTAAATACTTTATTTCAGCATACATGGCAGAAAAGTTTCCACAATGAGAATGTCCACATAATATTAAACCACCCAGTCACTAAAATATGATAACTTATATTATAATTAAAAACCCACAATTCGGATTGTAATTAGATAATTTAAATCAGGGAAAAAATCCACATTAAAACAGATACAAGAATTAAGGAGAGGATGACCATCCAAACAGCTTAAAGTGTATACAAATACAATTAATAGCAAAATGTGGGCATTTTCTGAAATCTTAATTTTACACTGTCTCTTTATTTTCTCCCCACAAGGCATAAAAAACATATGTAGCAAGTTTATTCAAATGCTCAGTAAACACGGAATTATCATTGAAAACATGTTATAAAATCATCTTTCACCCGCCCTTTGATCTTATTTCCTAATGCCCCATATGTGGCCAAGAAATTTAGCAACCGCACACGCTAACAGTCAAGCATCAGATCATAAGATGCGCAAAGCTTCTGTGAGGTTGCCGGTTCCCAGCTGTTTACAGATGGTGCTTGGCCAGTTTGCTCTTGAAAGTGCATATACTGGGTAGGCGAATATTACATGAGCAACAGATTCCGTAGGGGGTTTGGAGCCAAAATAGCACTGAGGTGACAATGGGGTGCTGTGCCATGGATGACGTCTACCTGTAAGGTCATTCAGGGGAAGGGTGCCAAACCTAAACTGAATGTATCATTTCCTATTCCTTGGTATTTGTATAAGATCTAAATAACACTCGAAGGACCAGAACAGTTTTTGGACCATAAATGTTAGTGTTAACTTTCCCCTAAACACGCTGCTTAGCTCAGCTTCTACTACCCAGTCCAAATATCAGCCTTTTACTTGGCTTTTTCAGCATTTTAGGTGTACAAACTAGGCTGCCCACCCTAGAGGCGAGGCCAGCCTTCCTGGGGGTGTACTCCTCCTGCATAGCTAATTTCATTCCTTGCCCGAGTGGAAGCAACCATGGGGCCAAGGGAGGCTTGTTTCCTCCTTAGGGGGGCAGGTTAGATGCATATAAGAGGAGGTGTAGCTTTTGAAGCTCACCACTCTCATGTGCCAATTCACTAGCCATCTGCCATCTGGGGAGGAGGGAGGTGTGACCTCCTTCTTGCCCAGCTTTTATTTCTGACTTCTGGGAGTGATCACACTACCTGTCAGGGGGAGAGCAGCAAGTGCAGGTGCAGGAAAGTGCTGGCTGGTCAGCCAGAGAACAGTAAAGCTGGGGGCAACAAGGGGGCAACTTCTAAGGAGCCCTCACCCAGGGCACAAGAATCATGTCAGGGTGAGAAGGCACATTGTTTGATACCAAACATGACATATTTTAGTAGTACCATAATGGAGCTGCCAATCTCGAGGGTGCCTCGTTGGTAGCCCATGTTATCCTATGGACCACTAACACGTATGGTATATAATGAACCCTGCTTCCTAGGATGAGGAGACCTACCTTAGGGGTGCCTTACATACATTAAAGGCAGTGTAGGTGAATATGCCACAGATGGTGAGGGCACAGTAGAGTTCAAGCAGTTTGCACTGCTCCTGGTGTCTGCAATGGCAGCCCTGCTGTCAGTATGTTGCATGTGTCATCCAAAGGGGCACAAAACCATGCTGCAGCCCTGGGGACCCCTTTACCACCAATTCCCTGGGTATCAACACAGGCACCAGAAACTAAGTACTTATAAGGGGGTGAAACGTTTGCCAATTTGGGATTACCAAGTCAAACAAAGCAGTTTTATGAGAGAGCACAGGCAGTAGGGGCTGGGCAGCAGACTCCAGTGCACTATCAGTGTAATAACCATCAGCATTTGGAGCAAGAAAGAGGGGACTGGCCCTACAAAAAGAGGCACTTCCCTAAAGGAGTCAGAAACAATGGCCTGGATGGTAAGGCTAGTGAAGTGGCACATCAAGAAGGTTATCTTCAAAGCCTTCACCACCAGTGAAATGCAACCAGACTGCCTGCGAAAGGAGGAAACAACCTTCCCTCTACCCCAGGCATATTTGCAGGTGGCAAAATTAGGTATTCAGGAGATGTACACACCCATAAGGCTAGCCACATAACTAGGGTGGGCTACTTGGTCTTCACAGCTAAGGAAGACTTCTGCCAGTTTTAAAAGTGTTAGAATAGAGTATTCTGGGTAGAAAAGGTGACACAGATCTCCAAATGAGGTCACCTCAGGGGCAGATTAGCCCCTGGGGCTAGTAGCCTATTGGCCACTTACACACACACCCCTAATGCCCCAAAATCTAGGATTTAAGGGCTAACCCTGACAAAAAAACTCAGTTCTTATCCAACTTGCAACAAAGGAGGAGACCCGTGTCTGCAACAACGCGATCTGCACAAAGCAAAATTCTGATACTCTGCACCTGTGGCAACCTTCCTGGAACTGCACGACTGCGACTCGTCCTGGACCAAAGGTCGGTTCCCCCAAGCAGAGGGACCCCTTTGAGAGCCAAAGGCAACTCCAGACTGCCCTGGACTAGTGGCATTAGTCCACTGCACACCACAGGTACAAAGAATGTACCGGAACTAAAGAATCGCTGGCCATCAGGCACTCCGAGGGATCGCACAAATGTAGATGATTCAGTGCATTGTGAGCAATGTAATCCTGACCTCGACCAAGGCTCAGTTGGCTACCATTTTGCCCCGAACATCGAACTAACTTTCTGCTGAGCATACCGCTCCCAAGGTTTGTTGGTAGCCAGTTTGGCAACCACTCCCTTTACTCAATGCTGCACCTCGAGGGAACTCCATAAAACCATCATCCGATATCAACAGTGGCTTCGTTGTCGACTTTTTGCACCTGGTTCCCCACCAGCACATTGTAAGTGGTAAAACCAGCTACCCCACGGCTCCCGCTTCAGCATTAAGGATAGCCAGGACAAATCTGCACCCGTGCTTCTCGAGCCATGGAAAATTGGATCGACTGTCGTGGTTTGGTCCTGGGACTCACAACACCTTTAACCTACTGGGGTTTCACGCAACTCAACCTACAAGGGGCCGATTGTCACAAGTGATTTTTTCCATTGACCTCAATGATAACGTTATGGAGTACTGTTTGGCTCTGATTTAATAGTCCTTTTATAATCTATAACTCCGGATATACTGTTCCAATTGACTTCATTTTGGTATCTAAATATATATACAATATGCTTTGTTTATATAAATTGGTGTCAGATTAATTTCCAGTTGTGTCAACTACTTATTGGCCATGTTGTTACCAGGCGTGGCTGGTGACTTTTCAAAGTGGTAGGGCGTAAATGTTAGCGGCAAGTTTGACTGAGTGAGCGAGCTCAATGAGCATGGCTGAAGGACATTAGGGAGGTTTGTTTGCTTCTCCCCACAACACTTTTGGAAAAAGTAGGAGCAAATATCACACTTCAAAGCTAGAACTGCCACCGTTGTGCCTCTGCTCTGGTCTACCATCTCTAGAATTCCCATCTTGGTTTCCCCATCGGATATTCACTGGACCTTCACCCATAGATGCCCCTTTAGTCCTTAGAGTATCCTCTCTGGTCTGGACCAACATCCTAAATGGCCCACGGCATGTGATTTCGGATCTGAATTGAACATGATTCAACCATACAATGCCATCAGTCTTAAAATGCCCAACTGCTGTGCCCTCCCAGGACTCCACTGGACCAGAACCTTTGGGAGGCCCGTCTGGCATGTCCTCTCTAGTTTGATCATGGGTCATAATCCTTGTAAAACTGCAGAACTCGCACCAAAACAAAGCAAAGCAAGGCGCCTCACTGCAGCTCGATGCAGCCACTGCAGTATGTTATAAGCAGCACTGACCATCGTGATTAAATGACATCTCCAGTTGCGGCAAAACGGGCGGGTGGGTTCACGCGGGGGAGGGAAGTGGGACGGACGGATAATAATAAAATAATAAAAAAACTTTACCATGTTTCAGACCGGGGGTCCCCGCTGGTGCCCGCCCGGCTGCTGCTGCAGGTTCTTCAGCCTGTTCCAACGTCACCCGTGGTTGCAGTGAACACGAGGTGTGTACTTGACGAGGAGGCTCTGAAGTCACGCTCGCTCCTGGCTGGCAAGTACTGCCTACGTCACGGTCTCAGCCAATCCAGACGCTGCTACAGCAGCAGCGCCAGGATTGGCTTGAGCAGTAATGCGCATGTTCTGTTTAGGGCTTAACAAATTTTGCGACCAGCCCGAACATGCATACTAGGCTGCTCATTAGAAGAGCGGCATGGAACAACCCTCGCTCTTCTAATGAGCAGCCTAATGTGCGCATGTTCAGGTCTGGTCGAAAAATGTTTAAGCCCTAAACAGAACATGCGCACTCTTACTGTGCGCGCTCCACTGACCACTGACCTGATACATATTATAGATTCGTGGATGCACTTGCACTGAACTCCTGCAGTGCTGCCCCGCCCCCTTCTGAGCCGACAACCTCCGGCGGGCTGGGATGGATTGTAATTTGCAAAAATGTGAGTGAGAACTGTGAGACTGAGAGTGACAGCACACACACGCTTGTTACTCAACTCGACTCGAGTCGTGCCTCAAATTAATTAGTGGGGCAACGCCCAAGCACCCTAATGGATGCACCGACCCTGGTTGTTACTCTGAAATGCTTAACACATGTTCCTCTAGTAAAGCCTGACTGCTCTTTATCACACTACCAGGACAGAGCTAAAGATTTACTGATGTGAATCCAAGGACCATCTTTGGGGTATTGTGAGAGTATTAAATGGTGAAACCTAATCAGCATTGCCACATAATACTCCTCCTCCCTACAATAGGTATTTAATAAAAGTGATTGTTTTAAAATGTGAACATTCATGCTCACAGTCCCTGCCCTAATGACAATGCCACTAGTAAGCAGAGAAAGAGAGGTCAGTTGTTCTGTGAACCCTACGTGAGGCCTAGAACTTTATTAAAGTCTGTTAAGTCAAGTACAAGAGATTTTTGGACAGCGCACTTCCTGAACTCACGTATTTGAGTGTACTCTTGTTTATTATAATGGAGAAATAGGAGGACCAATTAAATAAAATATTTGCCTCCGATCAAACAATTTGTCCAAGCAAGGAAGGCAGGATTCATCCCAGCTTTTCTGGATTCACACTGTCAACTCAGACACAAGTTGGGTATCTCTTTCTCTTTCCCATTTTACATCAAAGGTCAGTGCTTTGTCGCTAATTCTTAGCACATGAAGTTAGAACGCGAGGACAGTCACATGGGTTTGAGGCTCCAATAGGACCTCAATGTGAGCCACAGCTTAATATCTGAATCACGCATGGCTCAAGCTTTCAGTGGCTTGCCTTCTCTAAAATCACAAAGATATATATAACGCGTAGACAGAGCCTATGGCACTGATCTGATAGGGCCCCTGCCTGTCACTCACTCCACTTAAGTGTGCTGTCTGCATAGTTTTAAGTTGGTCAGTTCCTGGAAGGTCTCAGATGTGGCAAATAAAAACTGCCTTTGAAATGAGTCCCAATTGGGTCCTCAAATCATGGACGCTTCAGGCAAAAAACAATTCCAATGGACTATACAAAACCTTGAGGTAATCCATAACAGCAAAGCCGTCCCCATTTACATTTCTTAAGACTATTTGGTTTTGCTTCCTTCAGAGTAGTGTGTTTCTGTACTTTTCTCATGCAACATATGACTCTTTTGTCACCTCTAGACATCTGGGTGAGTTCCGGCTGTGGGTGAATGATCATGACAGGGCATGAGTGAGAGCTCTGGAGATGAGTCTTAAAGGTAATGTGACTTTCTCAAATCGCTCCTCAGTGAGTCGTAAAATTGTTTAGACTTTGTGCACATTCAAGTCTTGACCTCTTTGCAAAGCTCACAGAGCGATGGTTAAATATGTGACAATTTTAACTGTGATTTTAAATGGAAAGGAGGCACACGACTGTTAAAATTTGACAGTGACAAAGGAAAATAAAATACAGCGCTTAATGCTGAGTTGGTAGTTAGGTTGTGTGGGGCACGGGTGAAGTGAAGAGCACTTACGTATACACATCCCTACACACTCTTGCACTACTGATGGTGAGCTATACATATTCTGTGAGGGAGAGAAGCTTGTACTGAAGCTTGTGGTACTTTAAATTCTGGACCCGTGTTATAAACATCGTCGTATCATGACGATTTTGGTATCAGCAGACCGCAAATGATTAGGATACTATGCACAAGCATTTTCGCCATGTTCGGGTGAAGAAATCACCCTGAAATCATAGTTTCCGTTCTGATCCCTCGGGTTCCATTTTAGAACGACAGCCATTTTGTGATTGCCCTCACATAGGCCCAGAACTAAAGCCAAGCATGGGTCTGAAGGACACGCACACCTTCGTTGACTCTTCGGTGACCTGGGCAAGCTGACTCCACTGCCTGAAGCCAAACCTGTTCGGCCTGTTCCTTTCCCAGTGGCCGAACGAGATTAGTATCAAGGCTCAACCTATTGTAAAACCCTTTGATCACAAACAAACCATGGTTAATCTTCTACTCACCTGTCCCTGTTTCCTTCTTTATGACTTGCTTTACGAGGAGGAGGTGCACGTTTTTATTGGGGGTCTGTCGATATCTGATGGAAGCAATAAGCCTTGCCGGGTAATTGATTAAGGGCTGGACAATGGGCTTGTCATCATGACTTTGCTTTTTCTTTGTAGTGAAAATATGTGAATGGTTAACTGTAAAATAAGGAATGTTTGCCTAAAGCATAATATTTTGTATAAAAGAGAAGGCCGGCTTTGTAAGTTTGAGCAGTCTCCTGAGAATATACACCGTTTTGTACTTCTAGGATATCTGTTACTGGCTGCAGCCAATAAATTCGATCTTTGACTACACCTAGAAGACTCTGTGTTTCTGTAGTCTGAAACAGGAAGAACTCGAAGTCTTTGGGTGTGTCCCCTGGCACCGCTGGGTTCCGAAAAACCCAGTACTTCAGTTGGCGCCCAAGGTGGGGCGATTTCAGCGGTACCGGTCCAAGCCAGAGGTTCGTGAGGAGCTTCGTGTGAAAATTCTGGAGGAAGGCCGCCACTTCATCGACCCCTGTATGTCGACGTGGTCCGAAAGTCTTTGCTGCGAGGTTCCCCGCTTCCCGACGGCTACGAAGGACTGCTGCCCTGACTATCGCCCTGTTTTGGACCCTTGATGATTTGGTAGAGCGAAACGATAGACGAGTCTTCTGGTGACGTCATCGATACCTCAGTTAAGTATAAGTGGAGCGTCTCCCAGTCCTTAGTTTGGTTTTTGGTTTGGTATCCCCTGGGGATCTTTGATTTGGAACTTGCAAGTACCAAAGCCGAGGGACTCGTGTATTCACGAGACTATCGTATTCGATAATCCTTTGAAGTTTGAAGCTAGACTAGAGAGCGAAGATGCCTGGTCTTAGCAGACTTGGAAATTTGTTTTGTCTTGGTTGTAATAGGGATTCCCGATTGGAGGACTCGTGTCCAGTTCCTCCGATTGGAACTCCAACCTATGAACTATATGTGAAACATGGCATAGCCCCCCTCACATATAATGAAATATGGATCCGATACACCAGGAAAGATGCTGTTTTAAAGTGGCCCCAAAATGGTAGTTTTGACACAGAGATTCTGGATAATCTGGAGGTTAAACTTTTTAAGAAGAAAGCCCGGCCGGCGATGTTTGACTCATTCCGCCTATGGCGTAAGGAAGCCAAACAGAAGGAAATTAAATTAGCAAAAAGAAATAAGAGAGAAAAGGGTATTACGGTAATGCAAGCTGCTATGCAGTTTCAAGATAATGAAGAAGAACAGATGAGTGAGCAGTTGCACAGGCAAAGTAAAATGGTGATCGATAAATGTTACCCAGTTTTGCCGCTTCTTCAGCAAGATGCGTCAAAAGAAATGGAGAAAGACCCTTTAATGTCACACTTGTTGAATTCACCACCCCCTTATGTGCAGAGTGCTACAGCACCTCCACAACCTTTAGTTGTGCAGCCTCCAGTTATTTTGCCTCAAGTTCTTCCACAACCACCAGCTCCTCTTCAGCTGGCTCCTACTCCTATGGTGCAGCCCCCTCAAGGGCCGCCGACTTTGCTACCTACTCCACCTGTACTTCCTACGACTTTGTCTATGGAACCAACCGCCTCTTCTGGTGGTGTTCCCGATACTGCCTCTGCTTCTGCATCTGCATTTGCCTTGTTTCCCTCTGTTTTTCCTCCCGTTCTTTTGTCAACTTCTCCTTCTATGCGACAGAGAATGACTGCTACTGTTGCTAGCCTTATATCTCCTCTCTTCGGGTCCACTAGTGTGACCCCTGATTCAAGACGTAAGCAGACGCGTAGTCAACCGCCTGATTCTCGAGAGAAAGAAATGTTTGACCGAATGGCGCGTAGATGGGTTATCTACCCTTCAAGGTATGATGTGGGTTCTGTTATGGATGCCTTCCGGCAATGGGAAGCACCGAAACAGAGATACGTTTTTCTTTGTGAGGAATTGGAGGATAATGATTTGGAAGCGAATCCACAGGAGTTGTGCCGCGTACGATTTGAATTTGAAAAGGGCACAATTGTGGGTCCCAATGTTGAGAAAGCAGTTGCGACATTGTTGTCTTTTAGGATTGAGGGTCCTTCTAAGTCATTGTTTGAACATGACCCATCTGATAAAAAGGTGAGACAATACCCTATGAGAGAAGTCCCTCCGGTATGGAAGGACGCTGTTGCGGCTGATGCCGCTCAAGGTATTGCTGCTATGCCAGCTCATTTCCAGCGTGTTTGGGTACATGTTCCTTGGAAGCGATCTGAAGTTTTAGCCCTTAAGCAGACTTTGCCTGACCCCCATAAAAATCCTGCAGGATATTATAAGGAATTAGCACAGACGGCAGACTCATGTGTTATGAATTTAGCCGACATAGACATGTTATTTGGGAATGTTGTTCCACAGCCTCTGTGGGGAGTGATTCGCAATACAGATCACGTGCAAGAGCTAGGCGACTCATGGGCTAACATTAGTGCTGCAAATGATAGACAGGTTGGTGGTGCCAAGCCTGAGCCTTTGGTAGCGGAACTTCCTGCTAGGATCATTACTTACATGAAGACTTTAATGCCTGCGATGCGTGTGAATTGGGATAAATTGTCTGCGTGTAAGCAGAAGAAAGATGAAATAGTGTCTGATTTCTTCACTAGGTTTGAGGAAACGTTTATCGACCACAGTGGTCAAGATATGAGTACAGAAGGTGGTCAACGGTTGTTCGTTGACAAGTTTGTGCACAATTTGCTTCCCGAGTTGTGTAAGAAATTGAAAGATTCAGAGAGTTCTTGGGCCGTTTCCTCTTCAGCACAAAAATTGGCTACTGCACAGTATTACGAAAATAGGGATAAAGATGAGAAGGATAGAGCAGACA
The DNA here is from genome assembly GCF_964204655.1 of Triturus cristatus. Lineage (NCBI taxonomy): Eukaryota > Metazoa > Chordata > Amphibia > Caudata > Salamandridae > Triturus > Triturus cristatus. The sequence goes on along the minus strand of NC_140592.1, from coordinate 500,628,967 downwards.
AGAAAACGAAAGAACTAAAGACGAAGGTTCTTTTACAACAGGCTTACCCGCCACGTGGTGGTCAGAGTAACTATCAGCAACCTCAGTAGTTTCAGAGAAACTCGCAAAGGTTTGAGTTTTCTCGACCACGTGTTTCAGTAGGTCCCAATCAGTGTTCATATTGTAAAGAAGAGGGTCATTTCAAGTATAGTTGTCCTATTTTACAACAGCGTACGAATGGTACTATTGGTGCAAAAGGTCGAGGTGTCCAACAAGCTCCTAGAGGTAGAGGACGTGGAAGTGTCCCCCAGAACGCGCGTCCCCTTCCATTTCAGAATTCAATGAATAGTTTTGATCAGCAAAATAATGCGCCTGGTAGGACGGCTCAGTACTATGCTGACGATTATTATGCGGAAGATGAGAATATGGAAGGTAATGATTGCTAGGGCAGCCATAGACAAAGAGAGGGAGTTGTTTCAGTTCCAGTAGATCAAGGTGGACCGTATGTTAAGGTAACTACATCAGGTGTGTCAGAACCTTTTCTGTTGGATACTGGTGCTGCAAAGAGTTCTATTATGCACTCAAAACTCCCTGGCGCACCTTTGTCTGGCAAGATGAATGTTTCAGTAGGTTTTTCTGGCGCCCCGGTTAGGAATCCGATCTCTAGTCCTATGTCCCTTTCTGTTGGACCTTGTGAATTGGAAGCACCCCTTATCCTGACGACAGGTTGCGGTAAAAACCTGTTGGGATTGGATTTGTTGAAAAGATTGTATGCGACATTATATTGTTCTCCTTCGGGAGTACAACTTACACTGGGTAGGAAAGTGATCTCTCCAATGTATTTGTCAAAGGATAAACTCCCGACCGAATTGTCGTTTCTTCCTGATATTCTTTGGGCCACTGGTCCTAATGATGTGGGTCTTTTGGAAATACCACCATATGTTGTGACATTGAAAGCCGATGTTAAATTGCCACGCATTCCCCAATACAAGATATCAAGTGAAGGTGAAAAAGCGTTGCTAGCAATCATTTATGATTTAATAGAAAAAGATGTAATTGAAGAGACAAGAGGCAACGTTTGCAATAGTCCTGTTCTGCCTGTTTTGAAACGTACTGACCCTTCTCAGCCACCTGTTTACAGGTTCGTGATCGATCTTAGAGAGGTCAATAAAATAGTTGTGCCACAGTTCCCATTTGTTCCTGATATCACTGCCCTATTGACTATGATTACAGCTTCCGCCACTTGGTTTTCGGTGATTGACTTGAAGAATGCTTTCTTCAGCATCCCGATTGCCGAGGAGAGCAGGGATATTTTTGGTTTCAGTCTAGGATGCCCAAGCTTCCGCTTCAAACGCGCACCTCAAGGTTACTGTGAAAGCCCATCAATATATAGTCAGGCTTTAAAAACACAGCTTGATGAAATTGTTTTACCTCATGGCGCTACCCTCATTCAGTACGTCGATGATTTACTAATAGCCGCAGATACTGAGGAAATTTGTAAAGAAGCCACATTGTCGTTGTTGCGTCATTTGTCTGATTTGCATCACAAAGTGTCTCTTTCAAAACTGCAATATTGTCGACAAGAAGTGACCTACTTAGGTCATCTCTTATCGAAGGAGGGAAGGAAACTGACCCCAGAAAGAATTCAGGCAATTGCAAAATTGAGTGTGCCAAAAACAGTACGTGCTTTCTTGGGCATTACATCATACTGTAGGCAGTGAATACCGAATTTCTCTTTGCTGGCCAAACCTTTGGTAGCATTAACCTGTAAAGATACACCGAATTCCGTTCCATGATCTGAAGACTGTCAGAAAAGTTTTTCAGAATTGCGTAAGGCACTGTGTTCAGCTCCTGTGTTGGGTACCCCCGACTACAGTAAGCCTTTTACACTGTATGTCCATGAGAAAGAAGGTTGTGCATTGTCAGTGTTGACACAGTCTTTTGGAGACAAGCAGCGTCCATGCGCGTATTTTTCGTTGACTTTGGATCCGGTAGCTAAAGCATTGCCGAGTTGCTTGAGAGCCACAGCGGCAGCAGCTGTTTCTATTCGACAGTCTGCTGGATTAGTAATGAATAACATGTTGATTGTGATGGTTCCACATGCAGTGGACACGTTGTTAAACAGGACCAAGACACAGCACTTAACTAGCGCTCGATTGTCAGGTTATGAGTTGACACTGTTAGCGAGTCATGTGCACATAAAGAGGTGCAGTACGTTAAATCCAGCCACATTATTGCCGATTTCAGTAGAGACAGATGATGTTGAACAGCATGATTGTTTTCTCAGGACAGAAGAAGAAACGAAAGGGAGAGTAGATCTTAAAGATACTCCTCTTGTAGAGTGTGATGGTACCTTATGGGTGTATGGTTCATGCTTCAAGCTTTCGAATGGTGATACGACCACAGCATATGCTATCACGACTTTGCATACGATTGTTGAAACTGCACGTATACCACATAATTCAGCTCAAGCAGCAGAGTTAATTGCACTTACGAGAGCGTGTGTGTTATGGAAAGGAATGAAAGTGACCATATATACTGACAGCCAGTATGCGTTTGGTGTGGCTCATAGTTTTGGACGATTGTGGAAAGAACGTGGGTTTCTGATTTTACATGGAACTAAAATACAGCATGGTCAGTTGGTGAATGAGCTTCTTGAGTCACTGACCTTGCCACTACAAGTCGCGATTGTGAAATGCCGTGCACACAAGAAGGTTACCGATGATGTTGGTCGTGGCAATGCATTTGCTGACGAAATCGCTAAAGAAACAGCAAAGGATGTGAAGAATCGAATGTATGTTGCAGGCCCTGCAAGATGGGTTGGTGATGTTGGAATGTGTGAAGACACGATAGAGAGTGTGAAGTCCCTTCAAGCCGAAGCTTCAGAGAAAGAATTGAGTATGTGGAGAGAAAGCAAGGGTAAATTGGACTCGAATGGTTGTTGGGTTGAGTTGTCAGAGCATCAGCGATGGTTGTTGCCTGATGCGTATGTACTTCCAGTGGTTACGATGGCACATGGAATGGCTCATATCAGTGTGAAAGGGATTTGTAAGTTGTTGGCTCCAGTATGGCAAAATGCTGGAATTCCTAAATGTGCAGAGAATGTGGTCAGAAATTGCATGGTGTGTCTGAAATACAATCCTGGTAGGGGAACCCCAACTCCAGCTGGTCATTTCGCGCCTCCAACGTATCCGTTCGAGGTTTTACAGCTAGATTTCATCCACATTGAAAGGTGCAACAATTTGAAATACGTACTCGTTGTTGTTTGTGCCTTTTCAAGGTGGGTAGAAGCATATCCCTTAAAAGACAAAACTGCCTTATCCACAGCTAAAGCCCTTGTCAAAGAATTCTTCCCCAGATTTGGAATGCCGAGAATGGTCTGGAGTGATAATGGGAGTGAATTTGTGGGTCGTGTGATGAAGAAAGTATGTGAAGGGCTAGGTATTCAGCAGAAATTTCACGCTGCAAATCACCCCCAATCAGCTGGACTAGTAGAGTGCTATAATGGCACGTTAAAATTGAAGCTGGCCAAGATTCAAGTGAGCTCTGGTCTTAAATGGCCTGACGCCCTGCCTTAGCACTCCTATCAACGCGAATGACTGTGCATTCGCGAGTGGGACTTAGTCCTTATGAAATTGTGTTCGGCCGTAGGGCTAACATATGGGGAGTGCCAAGGCCGACAAAATTCAGTGAGATCGAACACCCCGTATTACTTGATTATCTGTATGAATTGACGGCTAAATTGCGTGTTTTACACCAACAGGTGCATGATACTTTGCCTCAGGTCTCTGAAGCTCCAGGACATCCTATCAATCCTGGATCATGGGTGCTGGTCAAAAACTTCAAGAGGACAAAGAATGATGAGCCCCGTTGGACCGGCCCCCACCTCGTCAGCTGTTCGAGTAAAAGGGAAAAAGAACTGGATCCATGGCGTTCACTGCAAGAGGGTCCCTTTGCCTTTGCCCTACGACCAGTGGGTCCAGGAGGGAATCGCTGACTCCGAGACTGAGATTGTGCCTCGTTTTCTGCCTTTTAGCAATGCACGTGTAAAAGGAACAATTTCTGAGAAATAAAGTGACAACATTTTGCAAGAAGCTGTGCCACCGTCAATTTGATTAGACACTACAGAGCCTGAAATCTTGTTCCAAGACCAGACAGTATCTGGAAAGAGTCGCTATAATTTGAGGTCGAGAACTATGGACAAATAAAAATTCTTTTTTCTTTGCTATTTTTGAAAGTGCAGCTCTCTCATCTGAGAAACTTGCTTATTTTTGTTCTTCGAACCGCCATCCGGGTTCAGCTGCAGGGTCGTGGTTGCCCAAGTCTTTGGAGTGCAGCTGAAAACGTTAGGTCGACAGTTCTGGTCGGTCTATGGGATTTGCCCTGGACTGACAGAAGCATTCCTTAGCATCGAACACTCTACCACCACGAGCAGCAATTAGAGAGGATGGAGTTTTTCGAGAATGAGAGACCTGCCAAACAGATGGATTTTAAAGCCAGAATGTGTACAATGATGACAAAGAAACGATTTTTGATATTATGTATTTTCATGTTGTTTAGTGTAATGACGTTTTTAATAGGATATATTTTATTCTCTTTTCAAGTGACGTTTGCACCCACTGCACAGCCCATACCTCCTTCTACTGTTTCCTCGCATTCTTTTCACTCTCTGCCTGAACACGAATCTGCTAGAAGATTAGAATTCGTCAATAATTCATTGATTCAGCTTTTACACCAACACCAATTAGTAGTTAACACAACTAACTGTTGGGTGTGTGGTCTTATGCCTCATACTACTGAAAAAGGTATCCCTTATCTGGTCCTACCTTTCAGCCATAATGGTTCTGTGTGGGCATATAGAACGATATTCATATACGCTCATGAAGCCAAACCCCTACGTTCTGTGAAGGATAATGCTAAGAATAGTGCTCTAGTTAAGGGTATAGTAGATATGATTAAGGAAGACATTTCCTATGAGATTATCCCGAGAGATGAGACACTAGCATATATTGGATGGAACATAACAGGATATGGAGCTGCTCTGAGTGAGAACCAGCGAGCAAGGGGATCCTCCCCGATTTGGGTTGTACCCCATCAGGGTCACCTATGTCTGCAAGGTAATGGCAAGAATCCCAGAGCTCAGTTAGGGAGAAGTGTCTGTATTGAAACATATGTCTTTGCGTCTCAGACTTCCCCTTCATTCTTAGCAGCTAAGGGTACCTATTTCATCTGCCATAATAGAGCCTATACATGGTTGCCCCCTGACTTCTCGGGCACATGTTTTGTTTCGTTCCTGTTGCCTCCCACCTACACGGCTGCGGCAGATTACCATAAGACAAGGATAGTTAGAGGTGTCATCAGTCAAGATGACACTGCAGGACAAGAGTTTGGAGATTTCGTGAAGGGTTCTCTGCCGTTTTGGGGTCCTATGGTTAACAGCAGGAACATAAGGCAATTGACAAGGGTGGTTGAATCCACGGTAGATGAAACAGCCAGTGCCCTTGGTAATTTGACTGCTGAGCTCCAGTCGGATCGCCTTATGACTCTTCAGAACAGGGTCGCATTGGACGTCATACTTGCAGACCGAGGTGGGGTATGTACAGTAATCCAATCAAGTTGCTGTGTTTTCATTCCAGATAACGCTCTGACAGTTTACCAGGCCATTTCCAAACTGCATAAGATCTCCGAATCTATTCACGTGGATAAAGGAGATTGGTCATTGATGGGGTGGTTCTGGGAACTGATATCCACCTGGGGATGGAAAATTCTGATATTCATTGGGATGATCTTAGCCATTTTTTCCTGTTCTGTCTGTGTGTACAGTGTGCTCCTGCAATATGTGGCCTCTGTGCTACATCGTGTGTAAGGAAACCTGTATCAAGGGACGAGCTAAGTAATAGGATGATGCTACAGCAACATCTCAACGACTTTATGAATATAGACTTGGACTCAGACCTAGACTCAGACTGACGTGAGTATAGGTTAATTGCCTATGTAAGGGCAAAAGGAGGGTCTGTGGTACTTTAAATTCTGGACCCGTGTTATAAACATCGTCGTATCATGACGATTTTGGTATCAGCAGACCGCAAATGATTAGGATACTATGCAAAAGCATTTTCGCCATGTTCGGGTGAAGAAATCACCCTGAAATCATAGTTTCCGTTCTGATCCCTCGGGTTCCATTTTAGAACGACAGCCATTTTGTGATTGCCCTCACATAGGCCCAGAACTAAAGCCAAGCATGGGTCTGAAGGACACGCACACCTTCGTAGACTCTTCGGTGACCTGGGAAAGCTGACTCCACTGCCTGAAGCCAAACCTGTTCGGCCAGTTCCTTTCCTAGTGGCCGAACGAGATTAGTATCAAGGCCCAACCTATCGTAAAACCCTTTGATCACAAACAAACCATGGTTAATCTTCTACACACCTGTCCCTGTTTCCTTCTTTATGACTTGCTTTACGAGGAAGAGGTGCCCATTTTTATTGGGGGTCTGTCGATATCGGATGGAAGCAATAAGCCTTTCCGGGTAATTGATTAAGGGCTGGACAATGGGCTTGTCATCATGACTTTGCTTTTTCTTTGTAGTGAAAATATGTGAATGGTTAACTGTAAAATAAGGAATGTTTGCCTAAAGCATAATATTTTGTATAAAAGAGAAGGCCGGCTTTGTAAGTTTGAGCAGTCTCCTGAGAATATACACCGTGTTGTACTTCTAGGATATCTGTTAATGGCTGCAGCCAATAAATTCGATCTTTGACTACACCTAAAAGACTCTGTGTTTCTATAGTCGGAAACAGGAAGAACTCGAAATCTTTGAGTGTGTCCCCTGGCACCACTGGGTTCCGAAAAACCCAGTACTTCAAGCTGCCCCTCTTATGTTTGGGAAGCTTTAATCAAACCCACTGCTTCATACCTCTTTTTTGACACAGTGAGGGTGCATCAGTCAGCGGATTCCAACTTTGACTGTGAGCATCCGGTGGAAGTTCACATCTTATTTGAAGATCTACAGGAAGGGTTGCCATCTTCTGCATAGAAAAATACTAGACATGTGCGTGTATTCTTACAGTACTCCGAGAAAGGGCCAGGAGATGGTACGTAATTAGCAGTTTTTGTAAAACCCCCATAGTCTCTTTCTTTGTCAAAGCATTTCTGCCTCTGTTTTTATTAAACATATTTAGAAATAGTACAGACTGCTCTAAAATGCTTTTGAAGTGTTTTCATCCTGTTGTTTCTGCTTTATGTTTACATTTAAGAGGGATTCGTTTTATCTAACTTGGCATCAAAATACTCACTAGACCAATGGTCACCATTTCAATGCTTTTAAAGCAGCTTAGATTGTTATTATACCTGCACCAGAATATTACATGTCATTTTGATCTTACATTTCAGGTTTAACTAATATAGTTAAGGTGTGAAAGCTTTTGGTACAGATACCCTTGTGTCACCTTTGTCCCTCCCCTTGACCCTTTTCATTTGCATTCACCTACAGACCTCTCATCACTTGCTCTGCACACGGTGGCAGTGAGGGTGTTGACTTAGACTCAGTGTCCCTCAGCCTCTTTCTGTCTCAGCCTAGTTCAATCTAGCCTTTCTATTGTTATCTCTCTTCAACTCATTGTGTCATGGTGCCCTGTCACATGCCAGTGGGTGAGGAGAAAACTCGTGGGGCAATCAATCAGTTAAAATCCATCCAGATGGTTCAGAGTTTGCTAGATCAGTAGAGCATCCAGCTCAAGCCATACTTACATCTCACCCTACAGCAACAGTACACCTTGGACACGATTACTTTCACCTTCATTTGTGCGATATAAATTAAAGCCAAACAATTGTCTAAGTGTTTGATCCATCAGTGGCACATCCTTTCAAATGGTACAGACAAATGATGTTCAATCAGCATTCCACACATCCATTGTGAAAAGGTTAGTTTAAACCTACCAAATCTATGAACACGTAGAATGGCATAATGAGTAAAGGTAGCTCAAAACTTAACACGCATTTGAAGCCAACCAATGGACAACAAAATATCCCAGTAAAACCAAGCAAATTGTAATGTCCTTCAGCACACAAATTCATTACTATAATCTTCATATCTTAAAATTTGTAATACTATTACTATGCTTTCTTTTAATAGGGAGAAAGACAATGTGATCACTGATTCTTCGCTGCGTAGATTACCAAAGCATACAAGGGTCTTATGGTGCAAGTAGTTTAAAACTTTCCTTTCCTGGAATTTTAGATGCCTTCTGTTATTACATGCTGCTAGGTAACCTGCACCATTTTTACTATTTCACAGCTTTCAGCTAGCCTACTTTCCCTGATTCCTCTTTTCGTCTTCTAAGCAGGGTCAGCTGCTCGGCGTGTGCAACTAAAAGCCCATTTCTCGCTGCCCACCCGAAGCCTGTTCAGTTGTTCTTAGGTAGGTGTGTATGCAGGCCTGCGTGCCCTGTAGTAAGAAAACAAGGGGACCCCGTTATGTGAACCTGGGGTGGATGAATATTTTAGAAAACAGTGGTTCAGAATTGGCCAAGAAGGTCCAGGGTATGTAGTCTCCATTAAGGGGACAGGGTACCACAATCGTACTTGATAATCAATATCTCAGGGAGCGATAAGTAATATGCACAGGGACATGAAAGTCGAAATAACGTAAGTTATTCATTTTTAGAAAGGTTATTAAAAAATTAGGTGTAAGTGACAAAAGGCGTGACGTGAAAAACATAACCATCGCATTGACAACATATAGGAGAACTCCTCAAGAATTTTATACAGCGTGTAAGGAGTTCTTGTTGTAGGGGGTCAACGACGTTTCGATCTCAGTTATTCAAGATAATCTTCATGACATAGAATTAGTGAGCAGGCGGAATTTTTAGCCTGTTAGAGCTGGGTAAAGTACAAGAGTGAAGTAAATCCTCCGCAGGGGGCATAGAAGTTAAGCACGGAGTGCTAGGGCTGTGTCCGCTTAGAAGGAGAGCACATACCCTGCCCCCCCTACCATGCATTACTGTGCAGAGGAATTGGACTAGAGTGAACAACATAATCCAAACTATCTCCTTGAGTCCCTACTCAGATTGGCCTTACCATTCCAATTAACTGGAAACTAATACCCTTAACAATGTCCTTCACCACCATACACTGGCTCCCAGCAACCCCTACCCTTTTTAGGTCAGCATACCTTGTTGTTTGTAGGGAAATCTTACACTGACAACCCCTAATATTATTTATTAAGCTATGCCCCTGATCACAATATTAAAAAACAAGAGAGTCCTTAGCCGAAGTTCATGTTCCTGTGAGGGTTGATGTTTTTCTGTCCGCAAAAGGGCCCTAAAGGTCTGGGGAATTCAACAGCGCTCCGACGGCAAGTGTAAATGATTCTTCTCTTTTCACACACACAATATTCACCTATAGTGTAGGTAGAAGAAGAGGGAACCAAGTTAGGGTTCAGGTGAAAGATAGGCAAGGAGCGTTCAAGAGTCTAACTGGAGAACCAGGAGTCTGGATATCAAGTAGCAGAGTTAGGGAGCGGTCTTCCCTCAGTATAGTAATTCAGGAGCTCCTAAACTATTCTAAGGCATACATCTAAAATAAAATGCATTCTCTCCAGAACGTCTTCTCACTGACTCCACTAAACTTGAACCAATCAGGTTGCTCTGTCTCCCTGGAGCAGGTAAGCTCTCCTTATTCTCATCATCAGACAAAGGCACACACAGCTGCATGGCTTTGGGAATATCAGAAGTCCAGACTGCATGGTACAGAATGATCTCTTCTTATCCCCAGGAATGGTATAATTCACAACAGACTTTGAATTAAAATTATCTACTCTAACATTTTTGCCAGCTTTCAAGCAAAACAATGAGCTACTTTTGTAACTTGTAGAGCTTATCTTGATCCTGAAAGGGAAAGAAAAATGTCAAAGCCCCTTTCAAAAGCAATGTTATGTTACGAATTAAAACATTTTGCATCTGCGGCCTAGTCGCATGGTTGACATGCGTATACAACAAGCTAATGTTTATACTTCGGTTATATAAAATGTGGCCCCTTCATACATATATAGCAACAGATAAATATATGATCACTAAATATTATGGAGCATAATTTGCACTGTTCCAGGACCATGGGGTCTGAGTCATGAGTTGGGAAATCAGACTGGAGTCACACTGACTATCCATAGGCTATGCCAAGGGGAACTGATCAGCATAAAGGCTTCTCTAGAAACTGAAAGAAATTCTTGGAGAGGAACATATATTTGTAGTGGTGGCCAATTTGGTTCTGAGACTTCAAAGAATATAGCAAATATATAGTTGGAAATAAACATTCACCATTAATCTATAGTGTAAACTATGACAGGCAATTATGGGGGATACAAAGTAAAACATTAGAAGAGCAAATGATAAGAAATATAAAGAGAAGAAAGTCTTGGCACTTTAATAAAGGACAGCAGAAGCTGCATTAGATGTTCTGTATATCTCTAGAATGATGCCATAAATATACATACAGTACCGTTTTGAGAGCGCCTTCTCAGAGACACTAGTCCAGGTTCATAGGAAGGCTGTTCTTCGGGCTAGTTTAGTGACCCCAAGAATCAATTTACTTTTCTCTCTAACAGCTAAATGCTGATACACTGTTGTACTAGAAAACCTTTCTCCTCACTTCTGAAGTCGACCAGGAGAGAAGCACGAAGTGAGTAAAAAATAGAGTGCATTTTATACACATTTCGAGAAGCAATACAAACATGAGCACATCATTACTCAATGAAGCCATATGCTAAGTGAAAGCAATGGTAAATGTTAACACTATCAACTTACACATACTTGGCATTTATGCAAATATTTCATACCATTTCAACAAACTTCAAGAACCAATCAAAACTGTCACTGCATTATCATTAGTCCAGAACTTGACAAATTAGTGATCATAAACCATATCTATGGTCATAGCGGAAGACTGTTCATGACTAGAAATCCATGTCAGTGGCAGTAATCTTGGAGATACTAAAGTGCAGAAGAAGAAAGCAGGGAGCGGAAGAGTCACAATAAAGGTGCTAGAGCCCAAGCAGCAGATATGACTGCAGTAGGCGGGAAAACAATGGAGGCAAGGCGACAACGCATAGCAGATTCATTGTAAAGGAAGAGAGCTGAATTCAGACTACGGGAAAAAACTGCAGGCGGTGAGGGTTCAAAAGCTAAAGCAATACAATCGAGCAAGGGTCCGCAAGGGAAGCAAAGAAGCAGAACAGACAAGGACATTGAAGATGGTAAAGAACAAGCTGTGGGAAGCATCCCAGAGCCCTTGCAATTAGGGAAGGATGTAGTATTAGATTTCAGCAACTACAGATGTAGCTATGACTGGAGTCTCATGAGAACCATAGAGATATGAAGGAAAGTGTCACAAAAGCTCAGTAATTCATTACGTCGGCACTATTGCCAGAAAATGAAATAAGAAGATAAATACAATTTGAGGCATACTTTTGAAGATCCAGCTGGAAAAAACCTAAAAAGAAGACCCAAAGAACACTCTGAACCAGATCTCTGATTTAGCAACTAGGATGCACATTATGCAACATGAAGCATGGGAGTTCAAGACAGTCCATCACCTCTCTCACCCAGAGGAACACTCAGTCAATGACCCGCTGGAAAAGGAAGATAGTGATGCCATGTACATCCTTTGACGAAGCATAGAGAGTGGCCAGGGGGATAGGATTATGGTCTCTCGTAGCTAAAGCAGACCTTAAGTTTCCTGTTACAAGTGGGAAGGTAGTTCTGTTTTTGGCCAAAATGTCACAATTAAAGCAGAATCAGTTTAGCAAGTGACCTAGTATTTCTGGGCACATATCTACCTGTAACACGGAAATATATCTGGAAAAAGGTCCAGGGTTTAAGGAAAACATGTAGAAATTGAAGATAGCACCAATTTATTATGTTAATCCCCATTCTAGATGTCACAACTCATAATGTCCCGGTAACAATGCATATTACCAGACTTCTTGTAACGGGTCACAATGTGAGTATTCTGGCTGCTACCACTTCACTCGGATAGTCACAACTTTCTATATTTTGCTGCAGAGAATCATTGTTATTTTGAAATATATCTACCTGTGAAGTTTGTATTGTTTCTCAGTTATTTTTTAGCATTTTAGCAATATTTTAGGGTTGTGCTCCAGCAAGGAAAGTGGGTTGCAGGTGAAAATGGAAACTGGATGACTTTTTGTTTGTGTCTGAGATTAATTCTGAGATTAATTCAAGCTTCCCATCCTTCACTTTGTTTTTGATACCTTTAGTGTAACTGGTACGCCCAGACAAAGGGTACCGTGCTCACTGGGTGATGAGCTATAATAAAGGTGAATCCGGAACTAAGTTGCTTGTGTTCCTGGCCAGGTTATCCTAGCTTAGAAAGGCCAATCCACACAAATCCGAATCCTTCACTGCATGTATAAAGTAGGTGTTTCAGCATGTGGGTGCCATGTTGGAAACCCATATATACAAGGACAGAACCGGATTATAAAAGAGGCCTACGTCACTGTGTCATTCCCTCTATGAACCAATGAACCGCTAAGCTCCATTGAGTCTAGCATACAGAAATGAGCATCACCATATCAAAAGACTGACTGTATAATAGTTTTAGCTAATCCTAAATATGGAGGCCGCCATTTAGGTTTCCATTCTTTCCTAAACCATTGTTGTGATGAAGTCGCTTGTGAGAAACCCCCACCAATACAATAAAACAAGCAGTGCCTTAAAGGAACCTCTGGTGTGTGAGATTAAATGTGGTACTATCAGGTAAACGTCCAGTAACTTTAGAATGCGGTAACATAAACATCACCACATTGGGAACTCTAACAAAAAGAAAAACGTATTTCCTAAGATGTACGGAATGGAAGCATATAAGCCATCCAATCAAAAGAATTGTAGAGAAGCTTTTCTGCAGGGAGGGTAAAGACACAAGAGGAAGGAAAGCCACTGAATAGGAACCCAGCTAATGAGTGTCAAGAAGGCCGTCAAATGGTAATCAACGGGCTGATCCAAAGCCCACTGTAAGTATTTGTATTGCCCATAGAGCACCCTGTTCTGGGTGTACTGAGACAGTGTAGATAAACCATGCTATATGGAACATAACAGCTTTGCCCTCAGTGCTTCTGAGAATGAGCAGCATTGTTGTATGTGCTGCACAAAAGATAACACAACTTCATCTAGGCTATATCAGTACGCCATATATCCATTTCCCTTCTCCCCTCTGCAACTCACTGCAGTGAACCTATGATCCATGTACTGCAGACACCCAGGTTGGTGCAGATGGATAAATGTATGTATAAATGTATGTAGGTATGTATTTCTATAGCACAAACCAAGCCAAAAGGCCGCAGAGCACAGTACATGGTAAACGTCAAGCATTAAGTCAACAAGTGATAGAAGTAGTAGGTCCGTGGACTGTTAATGCATTGTCATGTAATGTTCTTTAAAGTGGTGCATCTCAACTCTTTTCTGAATTGGAACAGCATTGGGGTAGTCCTAATGGATTTAGGGGTTTTGATCCAGATCCTTGATGTGGAGGAAAATGCCTGCATCCTTGTTTTTTTTCTTTTTTACACTTCTTAGTCTGCAGTCTGATGGTGTCCTGATTTCAGGTGTGCAGAGAACCACCTGAGCCCATTCACCAATATTGTCCTATCAGTTCCCTCCCACCCACTTCTTTGATAAGTCCCATGATAGTCCATAGTCCAAATAAAAGTGCAGAGGCCTTACTTTTTCTTAGGAGCTTGCAACGTTGTAGCCAAAGGCTAGGGTGTAGTATTCTTATATTAACTTAAGATGTGGTGTTTCCTTGTGGGTAGAAGGAAATCACGCTCATCATCAGTTGTAGGAACACGTTTATTCTCACAAAGCTGCCACACAACAGTCTTGATGATTTTGATTTCCAGATGAAGAGAAATATTGCAGAGGCTAAAGACAAGTAAAAAGAGGTTTTTGACAATCGTAACTATGTAATTAAGGTCAGTTTTCGGCTAGGAGACGTAGCATGCACCAAGAAGGGTGGCTATGTGAAGAAGAGTGATGAAAAATTCAGTTGTCTGCTTGTGGTGAATAAGGTGTGTGGTAATGCGTTCAGAGTTAAGGGGTCTAATTGGTGGAATTTTGGTACCGTGCTTCAGATGCAAAGTTGGTTCTGGTTCAGGCTACTTGAATGAAGTTGATGAAGCAATGTGAGTAGAGCTGGACGTGAAGATGTTCCTGAGAGGTCTCCTTCTCAAGGTACGAGTGTTGTGAAGGAGGACAGGGAATGTGTGCCCAACGATCAGCATAGTCCCAGTGTCATAATTTGCAGGAGCAGTAGATTCAGACAAGTTCCAGTTGATGAGGGCTGCTATACACTCTCCTTGTGTGGCCGTTTTATGTTAATAAACGTATTCCTACAACCAATGACCAGTAAGATTTCCTTCTACCCACAAGGGAACACCAAACAGGCCTGCTGATTACAAAGCCCGTCTGGTTTTAAACCCTTCTCATGACTCATTATTCCACCACCTTACACTTCATTTCTCTTTAGCTCACTCTTGAGCGTTTGCTCCATTTCTGCTTGATCTTTGTTGTGTTTTTGACATCCTTCTCTTTCTCTTCTTTTCAATATATTTTTCCTTTCTTTCTCTTGCTCTGGATCAAAATCTGATAATGAAAAATAAGTCTGTACCTTCAAACATCAGCGCCAGTGCCCACCACCTTTAGTCACTGGCACAAATTGAGCACATCATATGAGTAGGACAGTTTTTAGGTGTTGGCTAGAAGCAGTTTTAAACTGTCGTTTGGTAGGTCTTTTATTTTTAATACATGTTAAATATTTAGAGTGAGTTTTGGGTCAGCCCCTTCCTCATAAATGGATTGGCTTTCTTGTGTATCTCTAGACTGCGCTCTTGAGCCAATGGCTTTCATCCCTATTCTTGTATTTGTCCCACTGAAGGGCATTTCAGTATCACAGTGTACTGATTGGATGAGTTCCACCACTACCCTCATGGGGCTCTTTTTTCTTCATTTAGCAGCAATCCTTGGGAG
Organism: Triturus cristatus; assembly: GCF_964204655.1. NCBI lineage: Eukaryota > Metazoa > Chordata > Amphibia > Caudata > Salamandridae > Triturus > Triturus cristatus. The sequence goes on along the minus strand of NC_140592.1, from coordinate 500,613,953 downwards.
TGCACATTTCTTTTCTCTCTGCCCCTTCTTTATTTATCAGCACATCATGAAGGTGCATGTGTTTCCTGACCCCTTGTGTGCTTTCTTTTTACACTCCACCCCGCCTTTTAAATTCTTATTTATGTATGCCTTGATTGTGGAGGCTCGGCAACTGCACAGTGCTGACAAGCCCCCATGCTCTATGTTTTTTCTCCCCTTCTCCTCAGCCTGCTCTCATCCCACTCCCAATTTTGTTTATTTTTTGATGTATTTATGTTTTTTGAGTGGGCCAAGCGGGTGCAAAGACTGTCTCTTCCCGTTTTTGCTTTATATTAATTTAATTTATGTTCAGACATAGTCATCTGAAATGTTAGAAAGGTAAATAAAAAATGGGCACCATGTGTCATGGCGCATGCATGAGTATGCAAGATGATAAATGCTTGTGCCTCCGTCACAATGTACTCATAAGCATTGGTGGCCATATTTTAAACGGTTTTCTTAATAGACTAATTATTACAAGATTGGAACCAAATCACAGAGACCAGCTGAGCAAACGCCCTCAACTCCTCCAGCCTTGCTACTGCCACCAACCTCAAACAGGGAGTGAAAAACGTCAACGTCTGGATCACCAATTGTGCAGACAGCATTGTCCCCATCAAGAGCAACATGCAGAGAAAATCCTCCAAAAAGGCCAGTGGGTATACCCAAGAACTCAGAACAGTGAAACAAGACAGCAAACAGTTGGAGAGAAGCTGGCAGACCAGCAGGGACACCTCTGACTGGGCAGGCTTCAAGATGTCCCTCAACCCCTACCACCACCTGCTGAGGGCAACAAAGAAGACAACATTGTTAAGGAATTCTCCAACCCAGCTGCCCGTGAAAACAACACACACCCTCACAGGAGCTGTGTGACATCCTCGGCCACTTCTTCCACAACAAGATTACAAACATATACAGAAACTTTGAACTCCAACTCACACCTATGGACTTCCTTGACGGATATGCCACCACTGGAACTGACACGAACCCCACACTGACCATCTGAAACATCCTCTCCACCCAGGACACCACCTCCACCATGAAATCCATCCAATCAGGAGCTCCCACTGACCCATGCCCGCATCACATCTTCAACCTTGGAAACAAAAGGATCGTCCAGGAACTCACCACCATACTCAACACCTTTACCACCACCACAATATATCCCGATGCCTGGAAACACGCCGAAGTCAGACCATTACTCAAAAAACCCTCTGCTGACGCCAGCAAACTCAAAAACTACCATACAATCTCCCTGCTCCCAATCCCAGTGAAGGTACAGGAAAAGATAATCAAAAATCAATTCATGACACACCTGGAGCAGAACCAGCTACTCAACACCTCCGAATCTGGTTTCCACAGCAATCACAGTAATCACTACACCAAAACCAACCTGATCGAAACCACCAATGACACCCGAACCCTCCTTGACTGAGGAGAAAGAGCAGCTTTGATCCTCCTTGACCTCTCTGCAGCCTTCGACATCGTATCCCACCACACACTGAAAGACTCAATCAGATTGGCATCCAAGAGGATGCGCTCAGATGGATCACCTCTTTCCTCACTGGAAGTACCCAGAGGATCTACCTCCCACTTTCACCTCTGAACACCCACCCGGCGTGCAGAGAGTATATTACTGGGTGTGGCTAAACAGTGCTGGAGACGGTTTATTCATGGGAGAGCGAAGGTAACACCCGTTCATTATACCGGATGGGACACTGCACAGAAGCGGGGGTTCAGGTATGGGCAGACTTAATCACGGATAGTAAACTGCAACAACTTTTGAGGACGTAGTGTGTGAATATGGCCTGGGACTGGAGCAGTCTCTACTATTCTCAGCCCTGAATGGAGTTATGCGGGCAACGTAGGGAACTGATTGGAGTGTTCCTCCCACAGCGACTCTGCTTTAGGTGCTACTGACCAATGCAGGGAATAGGAAGGCCATCACTGGCCTCTATGGAGAGCTGTGGTGCCACTGGTCTAAGGGAACTGGGGATCTTAATGAGTGGTAGAGTCATGCACTAGCTACCAACATTTCAGATAAACTATGAAACTGATGTCTTCAATCTGTCAAGAATGTCTCCTGGAATGCCAGATTAAGGCTTGTCCAATTCAATCATATTCATCATACCGATGTGACCCCAGAGACACATGGAAGAATGTACCCAAGGGTGAATACCAGTTGTCCCTGATGCCTGAAAGACCATGCAGATTTTAAGTATATGGTTTAGTATGACCGCAGCTATCTCAGTTCTGGCTGCAAGTGGCACAGAGCATATGGGGGGCAACAACCTGTCTCATCCGATTGGACACCCTCCAATGCCTGCTGGATATAAGGCCCAATAGCAAAAAGAGACTTCTTCCCTTCCAGAGCTTGGCCCTGATCTTGGCAAAAAATGCATAGGTATGGCTTGGAAGTCTTATGAATCTCACCTACGACCTACTGGTGTGCTGAGGTGCTGAAGTTGCCCTAGGCTAAGTTAGCTGTTCATAGTACTCTATGTTCCAGAGCGGGTGCGGAGGACTACCTGGGGCTGTGGGACACCTATGTGGCACAACTAAACCTGAAGTCAAACGAACCCCCCTGTAAATGTAGAATTTGCCACTTAGCAGAGTTGAAATGGGAGGAAGCCAGTGAGTATAGGCAAACAACCGATACTAGTGTGACACTAGATAATACGGCAACAGCTGCCGAATGCCTGAACTGATTGACGAGAGTGATGACGTTATTGTTGGGAGCACTCAAATGTGGAATCACATAGATTGATTGGGCCGGGGGAGTTCCTGGGGGGGGGGAGCAGAAGGGTGGAGCAGAAGATGCACACTTTTTATTAACTCCAGTTTATGTTATTAATGTGGTTGTAATTGCTGTCTTTGTCTTCTTTTTTTAAGACACATCATCATATCGGACACCAGCACTTATATAAAGCTTATATTAAGGGAGATATGTGAATTGAGTGTGGGCCCCTTTGTACCACTTTGTTTCTTTTGTCGTCCGGGCATGATACCGATGTTGACAGCTTCCCTATTGTTATGGATTGACGGATATCTGTAGCAAAATATGTAATTATAAAAAAACGATTAAAATAGTTACAAAAAATAACCAACTTTGCATATTTTAGAGATTTCTTTTTTAATGATAAGTCAGAAGAGCGGTAACAGTGGTGAAGAGCACCAACCTTAGCAAGCCTCTTCTGCCAAGATTGAAAACCTGGAGATTCATGTGACTTCCAATTGCTGTTCATAAGGAGTGTGCTAAGAGTATTGTGATGGAGACTTAACCTTGCACTTTCGTCTTTTGCTCTCTTTGACACTCAACTAAACACAGTCATTCTGTTTTACCCGAGGGGGCTTCAATATTTTTGGGTAGATGAGATGCAGAAAAAATTATGCTTCTGGTATTTTGGCAATTATCTGCAAGACCAAAAGATGTGCAACAAGTTTCCAAGAAAAGCATCAGGGCACTTGGGCAGGCATTAGAGACGTTGTTATTTAGTTTATGGCAGTAGTCTGGTGTATAGTAAATAAAACATATGCTAAAAATTGCATCCACCATAGATTACTTTGTTTAATGGACAATGTATGAAAGGAATGTATTCTACACCATTCAGGTTGAGAAAACTCTATCCCATAGACTTCTTTCCATTTCTATAGAATTTGAATTTATAAATTCATACTGGGCTCTGGCAGCCAGGAGTGCCTTTCAAGGCTGCTCGATGTCACTAACATTATTTGAAATTTTCATAAAACCTTTTGCACTAATGACTTGTAAGTCAGAGAGGATATTACCTCTTGCTGGGTGTGGCCATTTCTGCAGGTCATTCCCAAATTATTTGCCTTCACCGTCCTGTTTTCTGAGCTCGTTTCTGTTGGCTTTTAGGACTCTGTGAACTTTACCACCGCTAACCAGTGCTAAGGTGTTTGTGCTCTCTCCTTTAAACATGATGACATTGGCATACACCCAATTGGCACATTTAATTTACTTGTAAGTCCCTAGTAAAGTGGTACTACATGTACCCAGGGCATGTAAATAAATGCTACTAGTGGGCCTGCTGCACTCCTTGTGATGCCCACTTAAATACATGTATCATGTTCCGGGCCTGCCATTGCAGCCTGTGTGTACAGTTTAAACTGCCATTTCGACCTGGCAAAATAAACCTTTTGCCAGGCCTAAACCTTCCTTATTAATACATATAAGTCAACCCTAGAGTAGGACCTAAGCAGCCCATAGGGCAGGGTGTAATGTATTTAAGAAGTTAGACTTGTACTTTTACTTTTTACATGTCCTGGAATTATTAAGTGACAATTTCTAATTGGGAGCAGGTAGAAATTTCAAGTAGGGTCTGTAAAGGATTGTAATTTAAAACTCTCTTTAATGGTAAAGTTAGATTGTAAGTCATAATTTTGAAAATGGCAATTTTAAAGAAAGTTTTTAGAAGAAAGAGGGCAATCCAATATTTCCTTGAGGACTTGGGTCAATGTAATGTAACAGGTAAGGATGTCAAACAAGGGAATTATTCCAGCACTAATAATTTAAAATAATTTAAATTAACTTAATTGAATGTTAATTCCAAATAACATGAAAAGAAACTCAATTTCAAAAAGCAGGTGTATATATTCAGAGATTGTCTTTATATTGAAAAAGATAAATCTTCCTATATATACAATAACAGGAGTTCACAAAAATAAATCTTATTACAAATTGACATTGGTCATTACTTAATCATATCTAACTTCATATGACATATGGCAATGTATCAAAAAACCACTTACTATATGCATGGACTAAGCCTGCTAATAAGCATACTAGGCTTTAAATGGCATATTTAACAATGACTACAAAGGAAGTTGGAATGTACATCAACGTTTCAGTCCTGGTCGTTAACAAATCAGTGAAACCATCTTCAAGACTGTAGATATGTCAAGATGTAGCGGGACACCTCTCTGTGGCACAATTGGTGAATGCGTGTTAGAGATGCCGTCACGCAATTAGGGGCCACAGAAAGACATGATTTAAGTAGTATTTGGGACGCTCACTGTACTCTTTTATTTTCATTAATTTCACAGCAAGCAACCATGTGGAGAAACAATCACGGCGCTCTTATCAAGCAACCGTGTCTTGCTCCGGATTGCACATCCGTGTTTAAGGGCATTCAACGTGAGTTTAACTTTTAGAAAGTTGGCATTTTCCTGTCCTAACCATTTGGTGCCTGCAACCTGTATCCTAAGTCACATGACTAGGTGTAGCTGGCATTTGGCCTTTGTGTATTACTCCCAAATAGTGAGACCAATTGGGGAGTATGCGTTGGCAGTATGGGCTAGTTCTGACTCGAAAGGAGGGAGGAGCTGTCACCTACTACACTTGCACACCATAAAGGCTCTACCTCAGCACACTCACAAAGGGCTTCACACTAGTATTTTGTACCCCAGACAAGCTGGGGAGCAGGGTTGGGAGGAAGGAAGTTCCAAACACCTATGGGGGTGAAACCCTCTAGAAACGTCTCCTACTTTAAAGCTGGCACCATGCATAAATAGTGGACCCTCAGACCCAACTCTTTAGTACGCATTTGGACCTGTGGAAAACTCATAAGAAGGACTGCTGTACTGCTGTGCTACAAGAGTTATTTACTCTGCTGTCCTGCTGTCCGGCTGTCCTGCTGCCTGTGTGAAAAGGACTGGACCTGCATCCTGAACCCATGACCAACAGAATGACTCCATAGGCCAGTTGGCTGGTCTTCTGATCAGAGCCTCAGGGACAGAAAAGGCTCCAACCATCTTGAACCCAGCACATGGCTCTGTCTGCTATGAGTCTTGCTCCCCAAGTTGTGCGACAACAGTCCTGGACCCTTGGAAGTGGGTTGGGCGGGCTCTGCGAGCCAAGCTGTGCATCTCCTCGCAGCTCTGTATCGGAACCGCCAGTGCACAAAGCATCTCCAACGCAGGACCTCACATCACACCCTGGAGCTCCTCAAAACCATGGCTGCACGATGCATTCCCGATGCAGGACTTTGCATGGCAAGTCATGTTGACAGCATCCTCGACAATGACACAAGACCTCACATCGCAAACCTTGCTGACCACTTCATTAGCACCGCCAGCGCGTGACACATCTTCGATGTAGGACCAGGCATTGCAGCCCCAAGAATTTCAGACCCTCCGCTCCGCGACATATCCTCAATGCGAAATCTTGTAATGCTCCAGGATTTAAGGTACTTTGTTCATTGGGTCTAAATTGTTCCTGGTATCTAACCCGTGCTCCATCCCTGTCAGCCTCAACTTGTGACTTTGTCCTGGTCCATTGCGACCGGAGAAACACAAATGGCACTTTTTAAATCTTAAAAATTACATATCTCTGGTTGTATTAATTTTTTGTTGTTGTTTTGGTCTCAAATAATGAATTACATTTTATTCTAATGTTCTAAATTGATGTGGGATTTTTCTTGTGATGTGTTTTCACTTTATTGTTGAAGTTCAGCATAAATACTTTACACAATGACTCTAAATTAAGCCTGACTACTTTGTGCCAAGGTACTCGAGGGTTGAGCATGGGTTAATTTAGGGGTTGTGTTTCACCCAGACAAGACTTGTGGTTGCTGCTTCAGAAGGGTTTCACCTCCCCAATGAGTGATCCAATTTCCTACACCTCCAATAACCAACATTACACCAATCAAACAATATGCAGGTGAGAAAGCTAAATCTCAAGTTATTCAAGCAACCTCCAACATTGTAAAATGTTTACCAAATTTGAAGTTAAAAGGCCCATCTCAATTAATTGGAAACATTCTTGTTTAATACCACCATCACAGTCATCCTTCCACTACAGGGAGTAAGTAAGTAATGTGTTTATTGTACAGTTAATTAAAACCTTTACAAAAGTTGTCCGTCTCTTATTAAACAGTAAAACATCAATTTAAAAAGGCTGATAGCCACAGTTAAGAACACACTTAAAATTGCAGATGAGATCCACTCCCCCGGCCTTTGTGACCCATAGTCCAGTTTCTTCATTTTTTGTTTGCGGAAATTTAGCACTACAGCGAGTAAACATGATACACTTCCTAAAAGATACATGTGAGCACAGTTCTTCAAAAATTCAGCTGATAGGCATGCCCTAAATTATACCCCCTTTTTGCAAAAAAATATGAATGTGTTGATACAGGAGACTCACAGGCCGCTCACCTTGATAGGAAAATTCGCTTTTACAAAGATGTCAATTCTAATACTTTTTTTTTCCTTTTGTGCTGTCACTCGTCATTTATCTTCTAGTCTCTTTGGTAAGGTTGAAAGTAGGCTAAGTAGTTTTACCTGGGCAAACAAACAAGGCTCAATTTGAAAAGATTTATAATTCAATGTTTGTGAAGGAGATTTGGGATTTCCTAAGCTTTCTCTTTGTTGCATTTTGCAGCGTTTATGTATGTAGAAAGCTCAAGTATTTTCGCCAAAGCACTCATAAATAATTTTTATATCCATACCAAACCCATGCTTTATCTGCATTCCCAATGTGTCAAAATCAGTTGCTTTTAAGTGCTTTTTAAACTGCAGCTTTTTTTTAATCGTTAATATTACTAACACGTGTGGAAATGCCACTCCACAACTCTTTGACTCTTGGCGTATTAAACAATAACAATCCTATACAATGATGCAGCAGCAGCTCCTCCACAATGGCGGAGGAGCATTGCCCCACTGGCTCAGAGCCAGAAGCAAAAAAATTAAACGATATTTTACTATTGTTTTATTTTTTAGCAGCTGGCTCTGAGCCAGGGTTTGCAGGCAGTGGCGAGGTATGGGAGGGGGGAGAAGGAGTATTATGTGCTCTCTCTAGGTACGCATATATATTTTGTCAGCCGTCTCAGGCCAGCCAAACACACATGCGCACTTAGGATTCTCCAGCCCGGCTGCTCTGGAGAAACCCCACAGATTCCCTGGTCGGAGTGGAGCATCTTTTCAGCCTGCTCAGGGGAAATCCCAGTGCTGCTCTCATGCTTGAGAGCAGCACGGGGATTGGATGGGAGTCGTGATGTTTTCCCAGGGACTCCTAGGACAGGAACTGCAGCAGAGGAACGCAAGGCGGCCTGCGGTACCAGGTAAATGTTTATTGTTTTATTTTATTTTTTAGCATTAAACCCCCACTGCCCCCTCCTCCCGCGCCCACTCTACCCACCCCGCCTGCATTTCCTAGTGTCTGCCACCACTGCAATGGCGGAATTTTTATTAAGGTAGAGTTTTTACATCTAATTCAACTAAAGAACATATCTCAGCTTCTGGTAAATAACAGAGCATTAAACGTGGTCACAGCATTCCTTGTTGCAGGATATCTGGTCCAAAATAGGTCAAATGACCACCAGGGGAAAACATCTCTGTAAATCAGACTCAGGTCGATTAGGTTTAGCCAATTCCTCGTCTGGAGATGTTTGACAGGTATTTACAATTAGGGACGGTGTTGGAATGAATTTAAACGTGATTCAAAGAAAAAGATTTGGGAGAGAGGCTGGGTAATTTTTCTTTTTTCCCTGAATTTCTTTACATAATTTGGCTTTTGTTACTGAAGTTAGCAGCAAGGAAAAATGTCTAAGATTGGTTTGCTTGAGTTTTGCTTCCCTTTCTTTTTGTTTATACCACCTTTGTTTGTGTTTGATGTATAGACGTGCATGACTCATAGTAAGGTTTTCACAATTGATCGAATAAGTAATTTTATGTTGCTGATAAATGAAAAACCATATTTAATCTAGGCAAAAAGGCCGACCTAAAGGAACCCATACAGGTAGTCCAGTGCACTATGACTCATGGTGCCTCATGCAACGGGACATACTGTAGTAGTTGCAACAAGCATTTGCAATGCAATAGGTCTCACATTTAAACAGGTTTGAGCTATTGGCATTGTATATAACAATGCCTTTTTTAATGTTTTGGTTTTTAAAACATAAATAAAAGGCATTGCCATTTACAAAACCAACAGCTTAAACTCACGTAAATGCGAGAACTATTGCATTGCAAATGCTTTTTTTGGGTAGGCACGGAGAGATTAAGGGATTTGCCCAGAATCACAGGATTCTGAGCCAATGATGAGACTCGGACCTGGTTCCCCAGTTCCAAAGTCGGCACCTCTGGCCATTATGCCACATCCTTTCCATTTAACGTATACTCCCTGGGATTGCTCTTCGGCAAACACCCCTTCTTAACACACACACACACACACCGACTCCATGTAACTGAAACCTACTCCCTAGCCAAGTATGTAAGATTCCATGTGTTCCGTGTGCACTGCCCCACCCCCCGGGTTCTGTTTCGGCACAGTAGCCAACTCTGCCGAACCCACGCCCCCCTCCTTGCAGCTCCATTCCTTCACTCCTGGGGCTGTTGGGGGATCCCCCAATACTTCCGCCTACAGAGCGTCTCCAATGAGTACCGAGGAAGTCTGAAAAGAGCCCCCCCTCACCTAGTACCCCGTGGACAGTGCCGTCCCATCGGCTCACCCTGACCAGTGACCCTACTGTGCCCCAGCATCATTTTAATGTAATCCTTAGGTACCCCGTGGACACCGCCACCCCATTGGCTCACAGTGACCCGCTGCACCCCCCCTTCTCCCCCAACCTGCACACGGTTAATGTAATCACTAGTACCGTATCTCATGGACAACGCCGCCCCATTGGCTCACAGTGACCCATGACCATCTGCACCCCCACCTCAAGTCCTGCACACGTATAATGTCATCCCTAGAAAAGTAACTCTGTTTAGCCTTGTGAAATGGATGCGATGTCTCGCTTCCCTCTTTCCCTTAAGAGATGTCTGTCTTTCTGTCTACCTCCCCTCGCCTCCGCCGTCCCCGCCATTTTGCACGCGGACGAACCTACCTGGTGGTGTCCTCGTGCGTCCTCTTCCCAGGGGTCGTCTGTGACATGCAGAGACTCGAGCCTCCCCGCTCTCATTGCAGAGTCCATCCGCAGCCTCCTGGAGCTGGGTACCAACAAGAGGCTGATTGCACATCAGCCCGTTTCCTTTCTGAATATTTTGTTTCCCTCGTAAAGAAAAGACCAGCACTAGCACACAATGGAGAAAGGAGGGCGGGAGAGGGAGCGAGCGAGGGGCGAGCGGGAATCTGTGTCTAAAACAAAGTGAAAGCGCGCAATGCGCGCATTCCGTGATCAAAAGAGACGCGAGACTCGGGATGCAATACAATGCAAAAGAAAGTGAAAGCGCGACATGCGCGCACACCGTACGCGTGCACATCTCCTGTCCGACAAGGCACGCCGAGCAGGAGACAGGGAGGGAACCAAACACGCTTCCCTCCCAATAGAAAGCACGGATTTGACGGGCGCGTCAATAAGAAGCGTGGGTGGAGCTTTCACCCTCGTTTCACAAGCCAAAGCGACAACAATAGATCTCGCCAGGAGCGACAGCGCACGCGCTGCGTCGCTAGGCGAGACCTAAAAATGGTGCTCCTATTGGATTGATTTGCGAATAATATTTATCCTTCTATAAAAATGCAAATCACGAGCAATAAATGTTGGAAGAGGTGCCCGTGGGTATTTAAAAAGCCTTAGAGATGTAATCTTTCCTTCATATTTATTCTTGTGTTCTCTTTTCAACTACTAGGCACTTTTGATGCCAACCTATCAGTATTTTTCCAACCATGAGTTGCAGAGGGGTTGGCCATGGCCTATTAGATGACCTGTCGAGTTAGAAACTAAAAGTCTGACTCAAATCCCATATGCATCTCCTGCATTAAAAAGAAATCTGCATTAAGAAAAATTACGAGGAGTAATAATTTCCTTGTCAATATCGTAGTCGAAGAGAAGCTTAGGGACAAAGTGTGCGTCCTTACCATCCCCAGGAGAACAAATTGAGGTCACAGAGACAAGAGAGGTTAAATGTTCACGCGCAAACAGACTAAAAAAGAAATAAAAATTCGATTGAAAAAAATCATGTTTCGCCAAAGGAAAAACAAAATGCAGAATTTCAAATGGTGTCCTCCTTTTCAGAACAAAAAACATCCTAGATGCTCTACGTGTGGCCCATTGCTCTAAGATATGTCTTACATGTATTTTTGTTGGTAAGCAATTTCCTCATGGACACCATCTATGATTATTTGGCTTTTGCTTCTATTAGTCCTACTGTTAACCTTAGAAGCATTCTACTCCTAGGACTATAGGCCCACACCTGAATTTGATCTCTGCTACAATGTAGGGCAGTCTCTGTGTCATTGACTGTCAGTGGAGGCAGCATATATCAAATAGTTCCATGTGTGCAACCGAGTTCAGGCCAATGCCTGGGAATGTGTCCTGCACTGGTATTTCCTTCCTATAGTCCAAGCCGTGCCATGCCACTGGTTTGAATGAGAATGCAATACAATTACATATAGGAATGGAAAACGTTGAAGCAAAAAATTAACACTCCAGGCAGGTTAGAGTCATTTTCATTCACTTTGGGTCTTCTCTCCTTAACATTCATTCTACATAAGTCATTGTTCACTATTCAGGAAGCATGGGCTTTGGGGGCACTAATTTGCTGATCGACAATCATAACTTAGCTGCCCATGAAATGCATTATTGACAGATCTGAAATGTAGACAGTACTTTTATATCAAATTGGAGATTGCTTGATGTATTCTAAATATTTTGCTGCTGGGATATAACTAGAGACTGCCTCACATTCTCCTTACAATCGAAGAGGGCATCTGCATGTTTCAATGCAAAATTACTGGCCAAGAGGCCTTGTCATTGCTTCACTGGCTACCATTCACATCATACAGAACCTCTGCATGACATACTTAATATACCAAAATTGACCATTGAGAGGGACTTGTAAAGAAGATTTTGAGGCACACAAACTATCGATCTGATGTTTGAGTTTGCCAAAAGCTAATCGACACACAGGGGGATATTTAGAATTTGGTGGATTTGGATATATTGCCAAAAATTGGTGGATGCCCAGCCCACCCTATTTATAGTGTGTTCAAAGGTAAACATTCTAAATGGGGTAGATCGGACATCTGCCAATTTTCAGACAAACATCTCCCACTAATAGACTTTCTTATCCTACTCATTACAAAATTGTTATATTTATAAAGAGACTTCAAAAAGAGCACCAGAACTTTCGTTTTCTGAGGCCTACCATCACAACCATCATAGATGCTGCCTAATTTGTCACCACAGATGTGGGATTATCTTTCTTAATTTTCTTTGTTTTTCAACAATTCAGTTGTGAAAGTCTCAAAATGGGGATTCTTCAAAATATGCAAAACGTGTTCCAGAATTAGGACCTTCAACTGCCAAAATGTCCAGCAAAGAGCTAAGTGGACACTGTCTACACAAAAAGGTACTTGTCCAGAGGTAGAGAATATGAAGAGCGCACGAGACAAGCATTGGCAAAGCCAAGAGGTCTCGCATATGTGAGCACTATTGGCTTTGGCCATGCTGTGCACCAGTGTGGCTGCCATTCAGCATAGGTACAAATTAGCGGTGTGTGGGGTAGATTGGGGTACAGTGGTGTAGGGTAGATTTTGGATGACTGGATTGGGGTAAATTGAGGTAGAATCGAGAGGGTTAGAGTGGGGTAGAGTGGGCTCGACTGTAGTGGGGTAGATTGGAGTGGAGTAGACTGTGGTAGATTGGAGTTGCGTGGGGTAGAGTGGGGTGGAGTGGAGTAGGGTGGGGTGGGATTGATTGAAGTGGGGTAGATTTGAGTGGTAGATTGGAGTGGGTTAGATTGGAATGGGGTGAGACTGGGGTGGATTGGGGTAGATTGGAGTGGAGTGGGGTAGATTTGAGTGGATTGGGGTAGATTCAAGTGGAATAGATTGGAGTAGAGTAGAGTGGGTTAGATTGGATTGGAGTGGGATACATGGGAATAGAGTGGAGTGGGGTGGATTTGGGAATATTGGACTGGAGTGTGGTAAATTGGAGTGGAGTGGGGTAGACTGGAGTGGAGTGTAGTTGGGTAGATGAGGGTGGAGTGGAGTGGGCTAAATTGGGGTGGATTGGAGTGGAATGGAGTGGGGTATATTCGATTGGAGTAGAGTATACTGGTGGATTGCCATGCTGTACATTGAAGAGGAGTGGGGTAGATTAGAGTGGATTGGGGTAGATTCAAGTGGGGTACATTGGGGTAGAGTAGAGTGGGGTAGATTAGAGTGGAGTGGGGTAAATTGGGGTATAGGGGAGTGGGGTGATTTGGGTAGACTGGAGTGGGGTAGATTGTAGTAGACTGGAGTGGGATAGATTGTAGTAGACTGGAGTGGTGTAGATTGGGGCAATTGGAGTTGAGTGAGGTAGACTGGAGTGAAGTGAAGTGGAGACTGTAGTGGAGTGGGGTAGATTACAGTTGAGTGGGGTAGATTGGGGTAGAGTGGGGTGGGTTGAAGTGGAGTTGGGCAGATTGGGGTAGACTGGTGTGGAGTGGTGTGGAATGTGCTAGATAGAGATTGGAGTGGGGTAGATTGGGGTGGAGTAGGGTAGATTGAAGTGGAGTCAGGTGGATTGGGGTAGACTGGAGTGGAGTGGGTTAGATTGGTGTGGATTGGCGTATAATGGAGTGGGGTAAATTGGAGTGGAGTGGAGTAGATTGAAGTAGAGTGGGTAGATTGGGGTAGACTGAAGTGGTGTAGGTTGGAGTGGAGTAGGGTAGTTTGGGGAATATTGAGTGGAATGGGATATCTTGGAGTAGAGTGGGGCAGATTGGAGTGGAGTTGGGTAGATTGTAGTAAAGTGTGGCAGACTGGAGTGAAGTGGGGTAGATTGGAGTAGAGTAGAGTGAAATGGGGTAGAATGGGTAGAATGGGGTGGGGTAGACTGTAGGGGAGTGGGTAGATTGGATTGGAGTGGGCTGGTTGTAGTGAAGTACATTGGGGTAGATTGGAGTGGAGTGGATTCTGGTAGATTGGAGTTGTTTGAGGTAAATTGGAGGGAAATGGGTTAGATTGGAGTGGGTTAGATTGTTATGGAGTGGGGCAGATTGGATTGAAGTGGGGTAGACTGAAGTAGAGTAGAGTGGGGAAAATGGTGTGGAGTTGAGGGGCGTAGAGTAGAGTGGCGTAGAGTGTAGTGTTGGGGAGTTAATGGTGTAGAGTGGAGTGGCATAGTGTGGCGTATAGTTTGTTAGAGCGGAGGGGCAAAGAGTGGAGTGGCATTTTGGAGAGTGAAGTGGTGTGTCGTGGAGTGCGTATAGTGTCATAGAATGGAGTGGCATGTTGTAGAGTGGAGTTGAGTGTCATTGAATGGAGTGGCATGGTAAAGAGTGGAGGGGCACAGAGTGGAGTAGAGTTTTGTAGAGTGGAGCAGTGTAGTATGGAGTGGCATAGTGTGTGAGTATGCATGTTGTGGTAGCGCACAGCAGTTACAGACAGAATGCATTTTCAATTGAAATGACCATTACATTTGCAGAGAAATACAATGTGTGAAAATGTCATCACCTACTGTATTGATGTGTTTTGATCGTATTCAAATATTTGTTTCCACAATACTGCAGAATTACAAAAAAGAAACAATTTGTACAGGTCTAATTCTGATAAATTCTGAAATATCAGCACAGTTTATTTTCATTGTGTGCTAGAAAAAAGTATTTCATTTCACAGCGAGATTGCCACATAAATTCTCTCACATTGAAGTCAGAGAAAGAAAAGTAAACAACAAGCTCCCTTGGAAGACAGAGTCTGACATTTGACCTCTGTTTTCGAATGCACAGCAAAAGTGAGAGGATAAGAACAAGATTTGAAGGCCTGTTTAGAGAAAATGAGCACCAGAAGGATACAGTAAACAGGCAATGCCCACCGGACAGACAAGCTGGACAGCCTAAAACAAATAAAGCAAGCAAATGTGAGTTACAAACCACAAAGCCAATGGTCAGCAATAGGTGGAATAAATGACCAGAGAAACTTTCACAATGCCCACAAGAAGTTGGGCTTTGACCTAAAAAACCTTCACAGTCTTCACAAAGGTGAAGCAATACTGTCTGTTCGGGTGTATATGTTTCTCCTCAGATTTAGAGTAGGAGTCGTTCTTTGTGAAAGACTGAGAAACGAGGATCCCTAAACCTCAGGGTGCAACACAATTTATTGAGAGGGAAATTCTCCTTCATTTCTTTGGAATCCTAAAAAAGAGCCTTATGCTACTCACTGAATTTATAAAATAAAATATTAACTGGCACTATTATATCACTGTCTGCTTTACAGTGTGGCTGCAAGTCTATTTACAGTCTGTTTACAGGTTAGCTATGCCATGCTATCAGTATAGACTTATTGCTAAATGATCACCGTTAGAAGCATGTATCATATACCAAGCACTATCAAGCCTTCAGGAGACAATAAAGTCCTACATACATCTTGGGAGCAGGATAATTTTCCAAACTGCAAATGTTTCATTGTGACCCATTAGAAGGCAGATTATTGGGCCATCCACTTCTGCCCAACAGAGGAGGTGCCCAAGGAGACTTGTTGAATCTACACAGTGTAGATGGATACACTGCACCTATTCAATTAATGATGCTCTAAATGATGCAAAAGAGTTGAATTGAATACTATAATCTAATACATTATTACATGCCAGTTCTTTTCTTCACGATTATATTTTTCTCAAAATCTTCTGTTCCGACATGTTAGTTAAAGCTATGATCTATTTTGTCGATTATCTCAAAAAGTTACAGAATGTTAGTTTGCTACAATCTGCCTACAAAAGACAGTAGTTAAGATGACTGATTTTTTTCCAAGTTCATTTGTTGAAAAAATGAAGTCGTTATTTTTTTGTTTCTATTTCTGATTATACAACATACTTAATGAACAGAAACTATAGGCCCGATACACTTAAGCGCATGCTACTTCCCAAAAATTAATTTGGGAGTTCTCTGTGCGGTGGGGTAAATCGATGAACTAATGCAACTATATAAATGCAACTGTAAAACAATCCACAGCAGATGCCTTTATTTCACAAATTTGAGTCCTAGTGGGCGGCTTTTATCAGTCTTCGTTGTTGTGAGATCGATCCAATGAGCGACACTGATTTGAGTAAAAGCAGACATATATTATCTGTGCCAAGAACTGCTTTGGTAATGAGCATACTGTGATGTTCTGTATCTCTTTCATTACATGGACATTGATGGAATTGTAATATGTCATCCAGAACATTTCACATACAACTGCAAAGATACCGTTATGCTTCGTGCAAAATAGAAGGGTTCAGTTTCCCGTCTCCGTCTCTCTGCCCGTTGTTTACTTATGCACTGCTGCACATGGCTGATCTAGAAATCTGATTTGCTTGCATAATGTTGCTGAATTAACAAAGCCTAGTTTGGGACTGCCAGGTCGCACCACTTAGAGGCTAATTAGCTACATTGTAAATATAATTTTGGCAAATAAAATGTGTAGATCTGTTTTTTTCCAAATTAATTGTTTATTGCTACATATTCCACAGGGTGGTTATTCAGCAGTGCAGGACATATATTCTACTGCATACTAAACAGAGACTGAGGTCCGATCTACATAGTACCATACAAATCACTTCGAGTGAGTCAATAAAACTCTCCTTCCTAAGTTAGAACCCCAAAGGCTTCAGTGCCCTGTAGCCTAGTGCCTCTTTCCACCAAAGGCAAGGCTGGACTGGCTGTAGGGTAGCAGGCATCAGGCGTTTTCCCGGGAGGCTGGAAAAGTGTGGCCGATTTTGCAGTGGTGGGGTTTGTTTTTGTAATAGGAGAGTAAGTACAGTGGACAACCCAATATACCCTTGAGGGCTCGGGCAAATGTGAATGAATAGGTAGACGGGTGCCTTCAAGGGATTTATTTGACAATTAATTTGTATAATTTCACTTATTATTTGAAGGTAGGTTGGTTATATACCTACAGTTATCACTTGTTGTATTCTTAAGTCAACTTAGTTTATCAGAGTCAAAGTTAAATCAAATGCGAATGAATCATCATATGTTAGACTCAATGTAATAGAGACAATCAATCAGAAGGAGGAGATAAAGACGGGTGTATGTATAAAAATTGAATTTATATTCAAAGTTCAAAAGGGTACTTCAAATAACAACAATTATTGATACAGTGAAAGGAAATGTTTCAATTATTGATGCCTTCACTTTCAAATTGATCAAACACTTTTTCACAATGGTGTAATTTTCTCTGGAAAACAGTGTGAGAGTCGACGTTTCGGTCTTTAGATTTTCTTTAACAAGACCATCTTCAGGACAAATTTATTTACAAGGTTGACCCCTAAAAATAAAAGAAGTTATCTTAATGAATATATAAATACACACCCTAAATAGTGATACTTTTCCTCCAAAAAGTATCTATCACTTTGCTATTTATATTTCTCATAGTCAGTGACAAAAATTACTTTAAATTATTACGCATTTACATTAAAAAGAAAATTTTTTACAGAAACAAACCGAGATTCATCATCTAGAAAAGATATATAATATAATAAAAGACATTTACATCATGTTCTTTGGCCATAAGGCTCATTTGTTACTTATACATTGTCCTTTAATTGCTATCACATATTTGATGTATGTTTATCTTTATTAATACCAATGGTCTTTTTCTCTTGAGATGATCCTAGAAGCTTCCCGTATGTTTAGAATATCGAGACGTATATACCTTAATGACTTGATTTTATTCCATTCTAATAAGTCAGATTTCACCGAAATAGGAACTTAGAAACACTATTGTGTCATTGTGTGCTAAAACCAAAAGAGCTAGTCGGCTTTGATCCATTCGCTGTCAGAGTCTCCCCCCAAGGCTTACCTTCTGCTTGGTGGGTTGTTCCTGCAGGGACGACAACGAACTACCACCCCGTTCCCCGCCTTGCCCTAGTCGAGGGTCTAGCACCGTCTAGGATAAGGGTGTACCTGGGGTAGAAGCCAGAAAGGCGTAAGTCTAGAAGGCGCTGGACCCCATGCTGTGAGGGAGAGAAGGGAACACGATTATCTTCCTGCCCCGTTCCTTCTCCTTCCACCTCCGTGTCGTGCCCCGTCTATGAGACCCTGGTTTACCTGGTACAAGGTGTAGAGAGCCTGGCATCCGCTTCCTGTTCTGGATAGGTAGTGTCCGCTGGGTTGAAGTACAGCTCCACAGACCATAAAACAAGAGGATCGAAACCAGCGCTCCTGCGCAAATAATAAATGTACCCAATCCTGCTGGGTCCGAGTAGGAACCAAAATAATGCAAACAAAACCAGCGCTCCTGCGCAAATAATAAAGTACTCAATCCTGCTGGGTCCGAGTTGGAACCAAAATAATACAAACAAAACCAGCGCTCCTGCACAAATAATAAATGTACCCAATCCTGCTGGGTCCGAGTAGGAACCAAAACTAATGCAAACAAAACAAGCGCTCCTGCGCAAATAATAATGTCGGGTTACTTCACCGTACACCTTCTGTGGTGCCGTGGCAAGCAAAGTGCGTAGGGTTGTGACGGCAGAACCCGCCGTCTTTCCTGCCAAGAATCGCCTTTGGTTACAGACAGTACCTGGGCCGTTGGGAATCCGCAGCAGCGTCCCTTCTTCGGCGGTTGGTTGTCTTCCCCGGAGTGGCGTCTCTCCGTCCTTGGCGATGATGAGAATTCAAAGCGGGTATTCACCGGAGTTCCCGGCTTTCATGCGCGATCAACCGGAAGTGAGTCTTTCGACCTTCCGTGTTGTCCCACACGTACTAGACCGCTAACCTTCGTCCTCGAGGAGCGGGCAGCTCGTGGAATCATGACATTCGCATCCCCATTAATGGAGAAGAGAATGACCTCATATTTGATCCAGTCTTTACACAAACTGATGTATGCTGTATGTGAACACCTAGATAAATGTTTGAGTTTCTTCTAAAGTTACGAACCTTAATAATATGATCACATGATATAGAATATAGGTCTAGTCCTTTTAATCAAACATACACATAAAATTCTTAAGATGTTTGAAGACTCAAATGTTAGTCATACGTTGTTTCATTGAATAGAGACATACCTCAAAGAGCTGTTGGTTATTTTATCGAAAATAGAGATCAAAGGGCGTCAAGTAGCAAATGCGTAGCTGCCCCAATATATCGCGGTTCATAAGATTCTAGCGATTATATAGATGCCCACGTTTCAGTCTAGAATTAAAGAAATGTTTTGAAATTAGTGTCGGGTTAGGAGTAAAAGCGTCGTGAACTCAACCCGTGAAACACTTAAAGCGTACCTGAAGACTAATGATTATACAATGCCATTGTCAAGAACATAACATTACAGTAATCAAAAGTTTCAATTACATCAAAATCATAAATGCACTACTCGGGTAAATAGATTGAATGTTAGCAAAACTATTATCTTTTAGACCAGCATATTTTTAAAAAGGTGTTAGAGCCTATCCTGGGGTAAGTATTGAAGAAGGCATTGTATAATCATTAGTTACTCTAAGGCCAATTATGTTGGGAATTCTTGTGAATATTACTGTTTGTCAAAAAATCAGAGAAGTGAATTTATCTTTATATTTAACAACGTAAAGTAAAGATTATTAAATCTGTTAGACATAATACATCGTATGTGATATACTGATTACAATGTCATTTTAGATTTGTATAGGCATTCATCTATGGATTAATTCAGTGCTTTAAAAGACATTTCTGAGCCGGATTACATTGCGGGTTTAAACACATAGAACTATAAACCCCCTCTCGATTGCCTTCGGCTCGATTGAACACATTTAAGTGATAAGACGTTGACTTAATATTTAGATCATCGCTTCAGCGATGTCTAAAAAGCCGACAATTTAATTATTGTATATTACGATATTCACCAAACTTAAGACGAGAGTTCAAGACTCTCAACCATAAGTAACACTACCCTCCAAGACAGCAGTGTTGGGTCAGTTTCTGCCATAAAAGTCGAGATAACACGACTATTATTGGTAATTCAAATCACTGCTATTGGGCGATGTATTCGTTTCCAAATTTGTAGAAAAAAGCCATCTTTCGACATACTATAACATAATTCCTTAATGAACACAATAATCACTCCACTTAAAGATGGCTACCTCTTAACATCCATTTTATGTGACACATATCCCTTAGTCCGTTTTCACTATCTAAATAGTTTAAATGGTGCCGTCTTGCAAACGTTAGAGTTGGTTCGCCGTCCAGACGTGCATGGATTAGTCAAATCGCCAGATCAGCCTACAGGTACGCTACAAGCGGTTACGAGGTGTAGTGTATGACCTCTTTCTAACGTATAACTTTACATTAAATTTGATGTATCCTTCGTTTTAGATCAATTCGTGGGTACCTTTACAACCTTCTGAGTCTTAAATGGAGCCGGTAAATAAACGCGATATTCGGCTCTCAACACTGACCTGTATGCGTGATTTAAAAAACAGCCTTCGGGTACGCTTTAAGTGTTTCACGGGTTGAGTTCACGACGCTTTTACTCCTAACCCGACACTAATTTCGAAAAATTTCTTTGATTCTAGACTGAAACGTGGGCATCTATATAATCGCTAGAATCCTATGAACTGCGATATATTGGGGCAGCTACGCATTTGCTACTTGACGCCCTTTGATCTCTATTTTCGATAAAATAACCAACAGCTCTTTGAGGTATGTCTCTATTCAATGAAACAACGTATGACTAACATTTGAGTCTTTCAACATCTTAAGAATTTTATGTGTATGTTTGATTAAAAGGACTAGACCTATATTCTATATCATGTGATCATATTATTAAGGTTCGTAACTTTAGAAGAAACTCAAACATTTATCTAGGTGTTCACATACAGCATACATCAGTTTGTGTAAAGACTGGATCAAATATGGGGTCATTCTCTTCTCCATTAATGGGGATGCGAATGGATCAAAGCCGACTAGCTCTTTTGGTTTTAGCACACAATGACACAATAGTGTTTCTAAGTTCCTATTTCGGTGAAATCTGACTTATTCGAATGGAATAAAATCAAGTCATTAAGGTATATACGTCTCGATATTCTAAACATACGGGAAGCTTCTAGGATCATCTCAAGAGAAAAAGACCATTGGTATTAATAAAGATAAACATACATCAAATATGTGATAGCAATTAAAGGACAATGTATAAGTAACAAATGAGCCTTATGGCCAAAGAACATGATGTAAATGTATTTTATTATACTATATATCTTTTCTAGATGATGAATCTCGGTTTGTTTCTGTAAAAAATGTTCTTTTTAATGTAAATGCGTAATAATTTAAAGTAATTTTTGTCACTGACTATGAGAAATATAAATAGCAAAGTGATAGATACTTTTTGGAGGAAAAGTATCACTATTTAGGGTGTGTATTTATATATTCATTAAGATAACTTCTTTTATTTTTAGGGGTCAACCTTGTAAATAAATTTGTCCTGAAGATGGTCTTGTTAAAGAAAATCTAAAGACCGAAACGTCGACTCTCACACTGTTTTCCAGAGAAAATTACACCATTGTGAAAAAGTGTTTGATCAATTTGAAAGTGAAGGCATCAATAATTGAAACATTTCCTTTGACTGTATCAATAATTGTTGTTATTTGAAGTACCCTTTTGAACTTTGAATATAAATTCAATTTTTATACATACACCCGTCTTTATCTCCTCCTTCTGATTGATTGTCTCTATTACATTGAGTTTAACATCAGATGAATGATTCGCATTTGATTTAACTTTGACTCTGATAAACTAAGTTGACTTAAGAATACAACAAGTGATAACTGTAGGTATATAACCAACCTACCTTCAAATAATAAGTGAAATTATACAAATTAATTGTCAAATAAATCCCTTGAAGGCACCCGTCTACGTTTTTGTAATAGGAGACGGTTTTGCAGCGGTGCTGCTGCTATATCGGCCCTCAGTAACAAAATCATCTGGGGGCTGGTCCGTCAAAATTGCCAGGACTGCTTTGGGTTCCCAGTCCAGCCCTGACCAGAGGAGCCTCTATTGGCAGAGAACCATCCAACAGAGGATTTACTATTTCTGCCACGAAGCACAGGATTTTCCCTTACCACCTGCTCCCAGCCAGGCCCAAAGAGTATACATGAGCACGTAAAGATCTGTTGCTTGTGAGGTAGGGCCTGATGGTGCAGTACAGAGAGGCTGGATTTGCTCCATTCAGACGGGTTGTTTTGCTGGTAACTCCAAGATGTAGCCCAGGGAGTCCAATAAAGAGCGATTACCTGAATATTTCTGCCTTTTGGACCTTTAAATGTCAGGAAACTCAGCATAGATATGTCAGTGTGTCTTGCGGCTTCCGGAAGGTGTTTCTTATAGCTTGACACAGAACAGATCCTTCTTAAGAAGCAGGAAACCTGAGATATCTTGGCACATTGTTGTCCCATAAGTTATTTTTACATTTCTTCTTACAGGAATTTAGCTCTCCAACAGTCTACCTCTTTGTAACTAAGAGCTCTCTCTCTCTCTGCTTCTTGAACAGGGTAAAATCACAACCTATTTAGGACGCACTGGGGCCACTTGTGATGATAGTGAGCTGTTCACTAATCATGTCTACAGAAGAACTTAAGCTCAAACACCCCTTTAAGGTGCTTCAAGAAGCAATGATACCAGCAACGGGTTGCCACGTCCCCGTTGGTGATCAGATTGGGAGACAAAGGTAGATATTCTCCAGAACATGGGGGGACCATTGGGTTAGGCTGTAGAGATAGTGCTGGGTTGATCACCGTAAAACAATGTTCTGAGGCAGCGTGAAGTCGAAAAAAGCCTGGAAAACTTGACCACTATCTCGATAAGCTCTACCTGGTTATACTTTGTCAGGATCATCTCTGCAGTAAACCAAAGACTGCTGGATTTTTTTCAAATGTACAGTTTGGGTGGCAGATGCTTGAGAAAGAAAGGCAAATCAAGACCTAAGGCAAAGGTGAGGTGAAACCGTTAAATTCAGTGGTGTGCACCTAAAATAAGAATGAAGCAGTGACCTTCATCAGACAGGGGACAGGAAAGGTAGTGAACATCAGCACTAGGGTGACCACTTCACTTCAGGTCATTACGAAAACCATCTCCAGGCCTGACCATTTCACTGACATATTTATTGATTTCAGGTGTGTTAGTCTAATTAGAATAATGGAAGTGAAACAAGACCACAAAACATAGAATGCATTAGACATCACACAAACTCCAGTACTGGAAACAGTGTCTATGATGACCTTAAGGGAGGTGGTCACCCTAATTACTCCAAAAGGAAAAGAGGCGAGGAGCTTCATCTCAAAGGGAAGAATGGTGGTGGTGAACATCAACAACCAATCAAAAGTTGCACAATTAACTTCAGTACAAAAAAGGGGCCAGTCAACATGAGCAAGCAAGGAAAAGTGAGGCAGTGAACTCCAACACAAGGAGAGAAGAGAAGTGAACACCAGCAAGCAAAGAATAGAGAGGTAGAGAACCTAGACACAAAGGAGACAGTGGAGGAACTGAACATCAGCGCCCAAAGAAAAGCGAGACAGTGAACTTCAGAATAAAAATGGGCTCGAGAACATCAGCAAGTAAGGAAAAGTGTGAATGTGAACTCTGACACAAGGAGCGAAGAGTAGTGAACAACAGCTATCAAGGAGTAGTGAGGGTGGGAACCTCGAAACAAAGGAGACAGGGGAGGTAGTGGTCATCAGCACCTAAAGAGAAGCAAGACTGTGCGCTTCAGCACATATGGAGGCAGGAGAGGTAGTGAATAACAGCTACCAAGGAAAAGTGAGATAGTGAACTTCGATACAAAGGGGACAGAGAGGGGGAATTAAAATAAAGTGAAACAGTGCACTTCAATTTCCATGGCAGCGGAGAGGCAGTGTTATAAGTGGAGAGGTTTGGCAGTAAAACTGAGCTCCCAGGGTAGACGTGAGGCAAGGAACTTTAGCCCCCAATGAAAAGTGGGCATTGAAAAATACCAGATAGGTAGTGAACATCAGCGCTCAAGGAGAAGCGAGGCAATGGACTTCAGTTTCCAGTGGAGGTGTGAGGTGCTGAACTCCAGCTACCACGGAAGAGGCAGTGAAATAAAGCACTCTTGAGGGGAGTGATTCAGTTCCCAAGTGTAACTTGAGGGTATGGGCTCCCACCTTCATGGGAGAGAGAAGGCACTGAGCTTCTGCTCCCAATTGAGAGGTAGCATTCAAAACGAAAGCTCAGAGACGAGGTAGCGCAGTTCTCCCCTGCTCCCTTGGGAAAGGTGAAGCAGTGAGCTTTAGCACAGTGGGAGAGGTGCTTCAGTTCACAAAGCACCAGTGATTCACTAAACTTTATAATTCATGGGAGGCCTGAGGCAGCAGACTTCAGCACTGGAGAGGTGGGACGGTGATCTTTATTTCTCACGTGAGAGATGAGGCAGTGAAAGTCAGAATCCAGGGAAAAAGTGAGGCAGTGGACTCCATCTCTCACGAGATAGGTCAGAAGATGAATTTTATCTGCCAACTTAGTATTGAGGAGTGAACTTCAGCTTCCCATAGATATGTCAAAAGGAACAATTCAGAACACAGAGGAGGCAAGGCAGGGACATTCAGCCCCTTGAGAGATCTTAAGCAGTGAACCACAGCTTCCAGGGACGATGTCAGGAGGGTAGCTTCTGGACCAGATTAGAGGTACATTGCCTCAGCTTCCAGAGGAGAGGAAAGACAGCACACGTCAGTTCTTGGAGAAGATGGGATTTAGTGCAGTTTAGAGGAGAAGGGAGGCAGTGAAAATCAATACACGGGGAGAGGTGAGGCAATGAACTTCAGACCCTATGTAAGATGCAAGTTAGTGACCAGCAGTACACACTGGAAGGCTTTAGGAAATGCTCTTTAGCACCCGGGGCAGAAGAAAGAGGTGATATGGTGACTCAGTTTCTAGGGCGAAGGTGAAGCACTGAGTTTAAGACCTCATGTGAGAAATAAGGCAGTGAACTTCAGCACCCACGGCAAAGATGAGGCAGAGACCTTCAGTACCAACTGGAGGTGAAGAGAAGAAGGAAATGTAGTTATAGTCGTTATGTAAATGGCTGAATGGACGAATGGGTCAGTGGGTGGGCAAATGGATGCATGAGTACAAGACACCAGTGACAAAGTGCATGTATGATTAATTTGCGTGCCAAATGCCATAAATGACTGAAGAGACACTTTCATTTATAAGCCAGATCTATTGGCATTGGCAGTGTTTGTTTATCTAGTAGGGAGGATGGCTCAAGCCTTTTTACCGTAGCTGTTGAACGATGTGATCTGGGGCACACAAACTCTTGTCCTGGAAAGGGTGAGCTAACATCTTTTAAATGTGCCATGTACAGAAAATAGAAATTAGTTAATTCACAACAAGCTGTCACTGTGCCTCTGTAATTACATATGGAAATGTGATGGGAGGACAGGCTGGGTGATGTTGTACTCTTGCTGTTCAGGTAAAAGGAAGTGGGACACTGGCAGGCATAGGCATTGAGAGAAGGGTGAGGCAGAGTCAGGAAGGCAAGCTGATATAGAGACCATGGGATTCTGTGGATGTGGAATGCAGGGGATTAAAGGTGCCATAGTCTTGTCAGATGCATGTAAGACTATGGCCGCCATTTTAAACTGTCTGAAATGCTTTCAAAGTACTTGTGAATGTGTGTAGTATCAAAACGTTATGACCATTTTCGCTTAGGAACCATAATACGGGTTTTAATAGGGATTATGCTGCCACTTTTTGGCATGCGCCCTGTCAGACCCCATTCGGACGGCCACTGTACAGACAGAGGCTACCGGGCCCAAAACCATTGTGATTGAAGTTAATTGCCACTACTGTCTGGTGTCCATCATAATTTTAACCTGCAAACTGGGCCTAGTACACTAATTCTGCCCTTGACTCGCAGGGTAGCAAAGGTGAGCAGTCACAGGTTTCTCGAAGGTAAAGTGGTGACCAAGAGCTCAAAACTCAACAACCAAGAGGCACAACAGCATCATGTTCAGCCCAGTGCTTATCTTTTAGGTAAAAAGAAAGTACCTCACTTCCTCCACTGTCTCCTTTGTGCCAAGGTTCATTACCTCACTTTTCCTTGCTTGCTGGTGTTCACTTCTCTTCTCTCTTCTTTGTGTTGGAGTTCACTTACTCACTTTTCCTTGCTTGCTCATGTTCACTGGCACCTTTTTAGGTCTCGCCTGACCCAGCGCATGCGCTGGTCTGGCGAGACTTATTGAGAGGGCTCCAAAAAGTGCTACCAGGCCAGCCTAGAGCTACAGTGCATGTGAGCGGGCGCGCGCGCAGCGCTTTACCGCGATTACTTTCACTTTCGCTGCTGCACAGCCGCTTTGAAGTTTGATCGCGATCACTTTTACTTTCGCGGCCGCTGTGCATAGCCAATAGGTCTCGCTTTTGGAACCTTATAAGTATTTAGTTATGCAGCTGTTGCATAGCTAAGCACTTATAAGGTCCCAAAGGCGAGACCTAATGGCTATGCCAATGCTTGTTAGGGTTGAGCCTGGGAGAGCATGCGCTAGCACATGCATCTCACTTGCATGACACTCTTGTATACAGAAGACAGTTTGAGCCCACCCATTGCTTACCATTTGTTGGCTTGTGTGGCACTCTTTTTTACAGCCTTGTAATTCATCAAAGTAGGCCTAACATAATTTACGTTCCTCTCTGTGGAGCAGGGACCAAGTGATGACTGATTCAACTTAATCAATGTCGGTCCACTGCTCCCACCGTGATTGAGGTACTAATTTGTTCTTTTTAACGTTTAATGCCCTGCAAACAGAAGGCATGTGACTGGCAAAAACATCTCCAGGAGGACAAACAAAATTGTAAAGATTTTTTTCTATAGATGACTTCCTTTTATTTTGGCAAGTCTTTTTTCTCACTTTGCAGTAATGTTTTCTTTTGTTTTTGATCGTGGGCGCTGTTCACAAAAGATGAGAATTATGTTATTACAAAGCAACATTGTTTCTTTTTTATGTGTAATTTCTGAAATTATGTTTTAACACATAATCCTGCAGGTAACCCCAATCTGCCCCTCTACAATCCACGCCAATTCACCTCACCCCACACCAATCTGCCCCACTGAATCCAATGCACCCCAGACCAATTCAATCCACCACACTCCAATCTAAACCACTCACCCCAATCCAATCCACTCCAAACCACCACACTCCAATCCTCCCAACCCAACCCACTCCACTCCAAGTTGCCCCACTCCAATCTTCCTAACTCCAATTCTCCCCACTCCAATCCAAACGAATCTGCCCCACACTAATTCAAAACAATCTGCTTCAATCCAGTCTTCTGCACTCCATTCTGTCCCACTTCAATCCAAAACAATTTGCCCCTCCAATCCGCCCCAATCCAATCCACCCCACTCCAATCCAATTCACCTCACTTCACCCCAATTCAATCCACCTCACCCCAATTCAATCCATCCCGCTCCAATCCACCCCACTCCTATCCAATCCACCAACATCAATCCAATCCACCCCAATCCAGCCAAATCCAATCTACCCACTCCAATTCACCCCACCCACTCCAATTCACCCCACCCACTCCAATCCACCCCACCCCACCCCAATCCAAATCACCTCAAACCAATCCACCCACCCCAATCCAGTTCACCCCATCCCAATTTAACCCACATCAATCCAATTCAATCCAACCCACTGCAAACCACTGTACTCCTCTCCAATCCACCCCAATCCAATTCATCTAACTCCATTCCACCCCATGCCATTCAACCCCATGCCAGACCAATACACCCCACTCCACTCCAACCCAACCCACCCCACTCCACTCCAACCCAACCCACCCCACTCCACTCCATCCCACTCCAATCCACCACACGCCAATCCTCCCAAACCACCCCACTCCAACCTGCCCCACTCCAATCCAAAGGAATCTGCCACATTCTAATCTAAAACAATCTGCCCCAATCCAATCTTCCACACTCCATTCTGCCCCACTTCATTCCCAAACAATCTGCCACACTCCAGTCCACCCCATTTCAATCCAATCCACCTCACCCCAATCCAATCCACCTCACCCTAATTCAATCCACCTCACTCCAGACCAATCCACCCACAACAATCCAATCCACCCCAATCCAATCCACCCTACCCCACCCCATCCCAAACCAAATCACCTCAATCCAATCCACCCCACCCCACCACAATACAGTTCATCACACCCAATCCAACCCACCTCAATCCAATCCTATCCACCCCACTGCAAACCAATCTACTCCACTCCAATCTACCCCACTCCAATTCACCCAACTCCATTCCGTCCTATTCCATTTAACCCCATTCCAGACCAATCCACACCACTCCAACCCACCCCACTCCACTCTATACCACTCCAATCCATCCCATTTCAGTCCACCCCACTCCAATCCAACCCACCACACCCCATTTCAATCTACCCCTCTATAATCTAATCCACCCCACTCAAATCCACCCCACTCCCATGCAGTCCAATCCACCCCACTCTACTCCAGTCCACCCCACTTTACCCCAATCCAATCCACCCCAGTTTAGCTCACTCCACTCAAACCAATCCACCCAACCCACCAAACTCCAATCCACCCCACTCCAATCCAGTCTACCCCACTACAGTCCAAATCGCCCCACTCCAACCCAATCCAATCAATCTACCCCCTCCAGTCCAGTCCAATCCATTCCCTCCATTCTCTCCACTCTAATTCACCCTACTCCAAATAATCGTACTTTAATTAAATCAACCCCATCCCTATCCAATCAACCCCACCACAAACCAATCTAATACAAACCCACTCCAATCCACCTGAATGCAATCCACCTCACCCCATTTCAATCCACTCCGCTCCAATCCAATCCAATCCATCCCATCCCATCCAATCAACCCACTCAATCCACCTCACTACATTCAGTCCAAGCCACTCTACCCCAGTCTCCTCCAGTCCATTCCATCCCACTTCCTCAAACCACTCCAAAGCACTCCACCCTATTCCACCCCACCCCACTCCACTCCCCTCTATGCCACTCCACCCTATGTCACTCGACTCAACACTACTCCACAATATGACACTGGGATCTGTGACACTGCACTCTACGACACTCTCTGCCACTGAACCACTGAACTCTACTCCCCTCGAATAAACTCTACAATATTTTACTCCCCCTACTCCATTCTATGACTCTTTACTTCAACAAATCCAGCCTACAACAGTCTACTCCCCCACTCCACTCAAAGGCACTCCACACCACTAACTTTTTGCCATGCTGAGCAGCAGCCACACTGGTGTACAGCTTGGCAAACCACATTGGCAAAGCCAATAGCTTTTGTATATGCGAGACCTATTGGCTATGCCTGTGCTTGCTTGTACTAAAGTCACAGACACACAACACAGAATAACTATGCAAAACGGACAGCCCCCACCATACAATAACATCAAGAAACAATCATAACAAATGTAGCGCTTTATAAATGGCCAATTAATAATTATGTGCACTCTTATAAACCATGATCAGGAGATACTGACCATGTACAATGTGCACACCTTAATACATTGATAGACTCATAGCGCTCACACGCAATGTGTATATACACCATTACTAGGCATAGTGATGCTGCACGCAGCATACATGATGAGAAATTAGGGGCAGAAACAAACAGATAATCTGAAACTAATCCACAGCCAAGTTAAAATATATATATATTCACTTAATAAACCATAGGTTTCACACATGTTATAGTTAGCTGGACATTTCACTCGTGAAAAACCAATGAAATTCCCCCGTTATAGTTAGTGCAGGCAACTATAACTCACGCGACCGCAATCCTCTGCTGATGACGTCAGATATTACATCACTGTATTTAGACACTTATTTACCCATGTCTTCTTCCATTAATCTTTAGCTATACATATATTACAAATATTTATTTTTCATAAAGACACATATGTCATCAGTGATGTAATATCTGACGTCATCAGCAGAGGATTGTGGTCGCGTGAGTTATAGTTGCCTGCACTAACTATAACGGGGGAATTTCATTGGTTTTTTACGAGTGAAATGTCCAGCTAACTATAACATGTGTGAAACCTATGGTTTTTTAAGTGAATTTGCAAGGTTTTTAAATGCTAATTCGTAACTATAACGTGTGTGAAACCTATGTTTTTTTCAGTGAATTTGTACGGTTTTTTAAATGCTAAGTTATGTATTTATTAATTTATTTTTTTTCCAGGTTTTTCACCGTGCGCGCAAAAAACAATTTTTTTTTTAAATCGCGAGGTGCGCGCACCGTGTGCGCACCGTGCACCTCGTGATGTTTACAAACAAAAAAAATGTTTTTTTCTCCCTTGGGGGTCCTTCTGTGACCCCCTGACCAAGGCTAGGGGGTCAGGAACTGTCCACTCTGCCCCCTTTTCACGTTCTCCACCTTTTTTTTTCACCACCTCAGACTGCGAGAGACAAAATGGCGGCCGACACTTCCTGGTTTCGACCGATTCGAATGTTTACCGACATCTAACAATCAATCAGAATTGCGCTCGCGCACGGCAGGGTGCGCGCACGGCAGGGTGCGCGCACGGCGCGCGCGTATAGATAATGATATGCTTTTAAATGCTATTTTCTCAGGAAATACTGAACAGATTTACACCAGACCTGCAAAAGGCACTTCCTTGACCTTATGGCTACCTCTCTGCCAAATTTCATGTAATTCTGTTCAGCAGTTCGGGCTGTAGCTGCGACTAAAGGTCCTACGGAAAAATGCATGGGGAAAACGCGTTTTGGGACCCCCCCTTTTTCTCGGCCCCCGCTTGACAAATCACCCCGAGACTTTCAGGGTAGGAGCTGAACGGAGCGCCCCATTTGTTTTGAAAATTTCGCGAGGATTCGTCAACCGGCGCCAAAGTTATTCAAAATAGAATTTTGAGATTTCCTATGGAAACTAGGTTGTAACTATAACTATCTACTGGCGACCGCCAGTAGATTATATATATATATATATATATATATATATATATATATATATATATATATATATATATATATATATATGTATATATATATATATATATATATATATATATATATATTGCAACGACTCATTAGAATACAACTGTTCCATTAAACGTCATTACACACATCTGATATAATAGGAAGGTGTTGAGATGTGCTTATCCCGTGTTTCACTTGTTTTTGTATGTGTGCAATGTGTGCTCAGGGCCAGCAGCAGCAGGAGTCTGAGGCACAAGAATGCTCTAAAGATTGTTCAAACCTCTTACAAAAAATGCTCTCTCCATGAAATGGAGAAGAAATTGTAGGGGTGGGCGGAATTTGCGAAATTCACTTTCGCAAATTATCGCGAAAATGTTAAAAATCCCGCCCGTTCACCGTATTTTCTGCGTGGTCGCGGCTCGCCAACTTACCCATGCGGTTGCTCGCGGGCACGGCCATCTTGTTTTCACTTGTCTCGCGGTGCATGATCGCGAGGAGAAAGACGTGATCGCGCGACGCATGACGTTACTGCGGGCGCGAACTGTCGCGAGACAGCACAAATGGCTACCAACAATCCATCATCTTGTGGAGAACGCGACCGGATCGGGAAAACTTGTCGGCGAACGCGGGGATTCAGGTAAGACGATCACGCGCACGCGAGAATGTATTATTTTACAGCGCGAGCAAGAATAAATTATCGCTAAGCTGCGGAATGCGGAAATTTTGACATTTTCGCGCTTTCCGCGGAACGCGAAAATGCCAAATTATCGCAATTTCCGCGAACGGAACGGATTTTTGGCCCAGGCCTAAGAAATTGGCATCTTCAAACTCACGCGCTTACATTTTGTTACTGCAAGAATCCAGTTAATCTCCAAGTCCACGTTTGAAGAGCTCTGTATGTCTTAAATTTCAGGCTCTTGTCTCGAAGTGAAAGTGGCCATTGTATACTGAATGACCACTGGACAGTGCCAGGGAATACTGCAAGTCAGCACAGGGCCTCAGTAATGAAGCTGAATGTGACTGCTCTAGCTAGCTAGAGCTGTCACAGAACATAAACACAATACTGCCCTAACGAATCCTGTGACTACTGGCCTTTCCCTGCTCTGTGACCTCAGATGGGGGACCTATTGCAAATGCTGATGGGCAGCTCCTTGTGCATATACCGCCACATCCATCAATGCATCAATCAATCAGGATTTATAAAGCACGCTAATCACCAATAGGGTATTCAGCCGCTTGCAGGCAGGGCCGGCTCAAAGTCGGTGCGACCGGTGCCACTGCACCGGGTGCTGGCTTACTGGGGGCGCCGTGTTTGCCATTTTATTATGTTTTTAAAGCACCTGCTGCAGCGTTCCTTTCCTCCGGCAATCACCGGGCCTCACAAAAATGTAAAGAAAACTCCTGTGATTAATGTTCTTCCTGGACAGAGATCAGAGTTTTGTATAGTTGATGTTTCGACTTATGTGAAGTTAGTGCAGAGGGTTCATATGCCTGCTGCAAAGAACGTGTACCAAGTAGATTATAGAGTGCATATAATGTAAACAGATCAGCAGGTTGCTCCTTTTTGCAATTTATAAATTAAAGTCCTAATATACAACAGTAAGCTATTAACTTTCATCATAGAACTGCATAAACATTGAAAAGTATACATTAGAACATTGATTAATGTTGCAAAAAGGGTTAATTTGGCTAGAAATTGATTCCTATTAGTAAAGAAAATTCCCAACTATGCTGTTTCTTTTTCGACTCTGACTTTGAGCTTCTCCACACCAAGCACTCTTAAACTATATTGCATACCAGTATGAATGACATGTGACTCCTACACTTTTAGTCCTTTGGCTTATGTAACATTTCCTATACACTGATTTACTCACGTATGATTGATTGTCTCTGTGTAATGTGCGTGTGATGCAAAGTGTTCTGACACCCTACACAGGTTTGAGTGGCGCTATATAACTAATTCAATGCATCTGAGCGAGAGTGGTTATCGAGACTTGATCACTATTAAGGGGTGCTAGTGAGAGACTCCGTGGTCATTGGGGGGGGAGCCAACAAAAACTGTTGCACAGGGTGCCACCAGCGCTACAGCCAGCCCGGCTTGCAGGCCCTGGAGGCTTATTCAAACAGCCATGTCTTCAGGGCCATTCGGAATTCCCAAAGTGAGGT
The DNA here is from genome assembly GCF_964204655.1 of Triturus cristatus. Lineage (NCBI taxonomy): Eukaryota > Metazoa > Chordata > Amphibia > Caudata > Salamandridae > Triturus > Triturus cristatus. The sequence continues at coordinate 500,580,909 of NC_140592.1, read as the reverse complement.
GATGGTCAGGTGGTGCATGGGGAGGCTATTCCAGGTTTTTGCAGCGATGTGGGAGAAGGTGTGTCCTCCATTTCTGCTTCGGTAGATGTTGGGAGTATGGGCAAGTGAAAGTAAGGCGAAGCATAGTCTTCTCAATGGTTGGTGGAAGTTCAGACGGTGGTTAATATTGTTGGTTCCTAGGTTATGTAGAGCCTTGTGTAAGTGGCTCAGCAGCTGGAATTGGCATATTTTCTGTATGGGGAGCCAGTGGAGTTGTCTGAGGTGGGGGGTGATATGTGTTTGTCGGGTAGACCGAGGATGAGTCTGTCTGCGGCATTCTGTATTATCTGACGTCTCTGTAGAAGGTGTGCGTTGATTCCTACGTAGACGACATTGCCATAGTCCAGTCGGTTTGTGATGAGGGCTTGTGTCATGGTGTAGGAGTAGCTACTTGATGATCTTACGTAGCATGCACAGAGTGAGAAAGCAGGAGGAGGATACACGTTTTGATCTGTGATTTCATGTGAACATTTTTAATTAAAGAAAGTAAATAGTGCTTTGCATGATCGCCGCCTGGTGCAACCTCTGAAGAGCTAATGAGACGTTACAGGAGCCAGCAAGATTGCTCAGTGACTGCTATGGCCAGTTCAAGACTGCTGCAAGCGGTATCACGACAAACTTTTTTGCATTCCCTGGCATTCTAGTGCAGTATTTTATGTGGGGCTGAAGTGAGCTGACCCATTGTCCCATGCTGTATGCTTAAGTGGGCAGAAGTAAAGTGTGATTGACAACTTAAGAGACCAATGAATGAAGACCGTTGACCAAAAGCCTTATATGTATTTATGCATTTATATTACTTTTTTGAGGAAACAACAGTCTGCGAGACAGCTAAATCTGTCTCAAAGGCCAGACCAAAAAATGTACTTGGTTTACTTTTTAGCACCACAGTTCATCGGAAGTAGGGATAGCAGTCAATACCCCTTTGGATTGTACCAGTGTAATGTACACAGAAATTACAGAAACACTTTTACATGGGCTTCAGGAGGCCCAAATTTGAGCTGCTAGGCTGGTTTGTGGCTTCCAAAAGATGGGATCATGTCACCAAGGTAAGGAAGCCTCTAGAATGGCTTCCGATAAATGATTGGGTCACCTTTAAACCAACATGCCTGATTTACAGATGCTCATTTTATTCAGCACCTTATTATTCCCTACCAAAAGATCATCATATCTTAAGCTCTTGATTTAAATAAGTTCTAAAGACAAGAATATGTTCTCAGTTCAAGTGTCCGTGTTCTGGAGCAGCCTTTCACTCCATATCCAATCTAGCGCCAACTTGGTGCACATTTATTCTAATCACAGTGATTAGGTCAGTAGTGGTATGACTGCATATCAGTGTAATAGGTATTTACTGTCTTTGCACTCTGGGAGTTGTAGTCTTGTTCGTCCCATTGTAAAACAAGGACTCTAAGTCCCAGAATGCACAAACAAACCTGGACGGGAGCACTTTGTCCCCCTGGACATCTCTGCATTCCTAAACAAAGGGATCCACCCGCATGTATAACATATCAAGAGATTCCCATTCATACCATGTGTGTCCCACGGTCGTGGAGAATACACATCTGTTGTTAAAATACCCCTCACACACCAAAAGGGCCCTTGGTGTCATGCTTCATCATAGGGGTCTTCCCGCCCCTCTACGGGACGGGGCGTGCTACGACCAGCGTGTACGTGGGAGCACTGTTCTTGGTAAGACTACTATGTGTAGTGCAGGGGTGTGCAAGGAAGGGTCAGGAGTGAGTGGAGAGTGATGTTAAAAAATACCTGGCTCACTGGACTTGGAAAAAAAAATTTTATTCTGCCATCTAAGCTGGTATTAGTAAAAATGTGGGGATGGAGGGTGTATGCCTCAATGAGCTTGACCTCCTGGTGTCGACATGTTTCGAAGCTTACCCCAAGCTTCTTCGTCAGGACCTAAGAAGATCCCTTCCAACAATGCACTGTGATGTGGTGAGAAATGGTGGGTGAAAAAATAAATAAACATAGGAGGTAAATAGCCTCCAAAAGTTGGTACCGCCCCACTGGGTCTTACATACTCCTGGTAACCTAAATGGAGAAAATGGTATGGAATGAGAGATATACAGGACATTACTGTTATAAGGGCAGACGCTCATTCCGTGGTGTTTAAAACAGTGATCTGAAAAGGAAGTGAGCGATGATCGTCTTCTAGCGCTATCACGTGATCTGTGATAAAAATATAGTGTGACATACTACAATAAAAACACACAATAACAAAACAACAGAAAACACACACTCTACTCAGAAAGGAAACGAAGTTCCTGTAGGGCGAAAATGTCATTTGTGGTTGTTTGCATGCCCAACAAAGCAGAGAAATGAACACATACTTGCTGCAAAAAGGATAATTTCCTCATGAGCTCATTTACCGGGTGGTTGAAGTGCCAAAATAGGCTACCTAAATAGCGGGAGAGAGGAGAATGTAATCCCATTGTCATTTTGGAAGGTAGACCTTCCACCTGCCGGCTGTGCCGTACTTACGCCTCCTAGGATCAGTGTCCTGCTCGAAAAACCACCCCGGTCGGCTCCGTCGATAAATTAAGACCGGAGTTATTGTACTTTAAATACCCCCTCCAATCAGGAAATGAGTGTCAAAAAAGCCCCGTATGACGGACCAATAGAAGGCCCCTGCTCATCGAGTAACCTCAAGCGCGCAGGCGCTGCTGCACGGGACCCGGAGCCGGAAGTTAGAGGCAGACGGGTCATCGTAGTGAGACCGTAAGGACCCCCAGGGAGGTGTCTAAGTCGGGTGCCTGATGGAGCGCCTTACAAAAACTCGTAATTAAAAGAGTTAAAGAAGTTTCGGGGTGCGTGTAATAGATAATCCACATAACACAAAAAATCGAGTTATATGAAAACAGCAAATAAATGAACTTGGAAGGTATCATTATTAAGAAAATAATTAGGTGTCCAAATACTTTGCCAGTAACATATGGATTTATAGATAATGATCTGGAAGATTGATATAAAGATAAATATAAATATATGTAACAGGTAGGAAAAATGCCCCAACCATGCCTAGTAGAGACACTAAGCTGGTATATGGCTGCACCAAGAGGTATGTGTATGTATCGGATAGGTACACCAGAAGGCTACTACAGGGGGGCTTCGGCTATGGTCAATGCATCTCTGCATTCCCTCAGAATGCTTCCTTGGTAGAGATGAAACAGTGCACCATAGCTCACAGGGAGAGATGAAGTGTATCATTTCTCAGGGGATAAATGTGACAGTGAGATAAACCTCCAGGGTCCATCTGGAGAGTGAGGAAGTGAACTAAACCCCCCAAGTGAGACGCAAGGCAGCAAACTTGAAGAGGGGGAGAGGCGTGCACAGTATTCTGCTTCATATCGAGCCCAGGGTGCCAGCAGCTTGGTATGTAAACGGAGAAGCCAATTTCATTTCTCAAGAGCCACTGGGAGCTGAAGGCACCACATATATTCATTAAAAAATGGGGTCCAAAATCCAGATTAAAATGCAGTACCCGTTAACACAACAAGACCTGAGTTCCCAGAGCCAAAGCGCGACTGAGCGGAAGCCAGATCGACAACAAAGAGGTTTAAAGACACGGAGACACTTAGCAAGGCCGCTGCTGCTCGGGTCCTCGGACCTACGTGGAAAACGTGCGCACACAACTGAAGAAGTCTTCTGCGGCCGGAGCGGAAGCTCCCGGCACTACAGGAAATGACTTTGTCTTCCTCGGAGACTATGAATATCTGAGCAACAACAGAGGCCCTTAGTCGGAGTGGCTTCGGAATTCATCAACATGTATTAGGGACGGTGGGTGGGGGCCCCGGGAAGACATTCTCTCCCTCCTTTACAGATGTCCCTTGTTTTCCTTTGGCTTTGCTTTATTATCCCTTTTCCCACCTTGTCTCTTGCATGTGGAACTTTTCTAACTCCTATCGCCTTTATCTTCCTCGCTGAATAGGATTATCTTCCTCTTCTTCACCAGCCTCACCTATCCTCACATTCCACCGGCTCTTCCTTCTCCCCATCCCTATGCCCTATTTTTATACTGTTTGCGCCTTCTTGTCATTTCAATAGTTTCATCTTTCCCTCCTCACTCTTTGTCTTCCTATTTCTCCATAGTACTCCCACTCCCTTTCTGTATGCCTCTAAGTCGAAGCCTTTCTCTCCTCTGCCTCTATTAAGATTCCTCTGACAGTCGTCCTTTCAGTTTGGTCCACCACCCTCAAACGGGTCATCAAACAAAGCGTGTCTCGGCATAAGTTCCAATTTACAAATAGGAAAAAACACGAAACCCGTCCTGAAAATAATACGAGCAGATACTGAGTAAATCTATGCCCTGGCACTCATGCACGCTGCACTTCTGCATTCGATGCGGCTATGAGGCATCACTGCCGGCGAAAGCCAGGCCTCTTTTAAGAGTACAAAATCAGCCTGCTAAGTGCTTTTCAATCACTCTTTTGTAGGTCTCATCTACAGACAGGTCAAAGACCTGTTGTGGACAATACCAATACTTACAGTGGGCTTTGGTCAGTCCATTGCCTACCTTTGGTTGACTTTCTTGTCAATCTTATTTGCTTGCATCTTATCCATTGTCTTTCCTTCTTCTTTTGTGTTTGTCCCTCCCCTGGAGCGTGGCATTTTTACAATTCATTATGCCCCTGGTGCACAATGTCAAAGTGCTTTGCATCCTCACAGTGAACGAGTTCATGACGGCCGCAACTGGTTGCTCAAGGGCAAGGCCAGAGCACTAAATGGGCAAGCTAGGGGTGAAGAAGGAATGGTGGAAGGATGGAGGAGGAAGAAGAAAGGAAGGAAATATGGACAGTAGAAAGAGAGGAGAAAGAGGAATGAAGGGAGAGAAGGGCGAAATATATGAGTGCCAAAATGTTTTTTCAGCGCCTATGAAAAAAATGAACGTGTCCTCGTGTAATGTAACTGGTGCTCATGTAAAGTGCGTCAATTCCTTGGCGTCGTGTTTGCGCTATACAAAACTGCAAAACAAAAGAAGGAGCACGGATTCAAAAATGTATAATAGTGTTTAGGATGGCATGGTAGTGCTGGCGCTGCTGCTCCCACAGCTCGGGCTGCACTGGTTGCTATGCCTGGGCAGTGGTAACGGGTTGTGGGCGAGCTCTCTGCATCGGTTCTCCCTTATATTTATTGTTAACCCAAGCAATGCTGTATGTGTTTGAAAAAACAATAATTAAAAGGGATACTAGCCAGGTAGGGTAGTGTACACTGTGCACAATTCCTAAGGGTTGTTAACAAACCCTCATAGTACAATTCTTCTTGTGAAACAAATAAACAAGTTTAACCAGTCAAGTCTGTAACAATTATATTTGTCGCAAATCTTTCTTTAACATAACAGAAACAAATGTAATGTGTTCGAATCAACAGACAAATAAACATTTCGCACCAGTGTACATTATTGGCTAATACATAATTGACTACATCAACATCATTGCATGTAAACACTATGCAGAAATGTGTTTGGATGAGCCCGATGCATTTCGGGACTGACGCGTCCCTTCGTCAGGGGAAATCTCAAGGAAAAGTTTAGGTATCTAGGGGATGGTCCATAAGCATAAGCCCGTCAGCCGTGTAGGTTGCTAGGTCATATTTCTTTGAAGAGGTGTGTCTTCAGAAGAGTTTTGCAAGCGGATTCTGATGGGATACACAGTAGATGTTGTGTAAGTGAATTCCACAAACTGGGAGCCAGATAAGAGAAAGATCTACCACCAGTTCTTGCTTTATGCACCCGAGGAATACGCAAAAGATTTTGGCTCACAGAGCAGAGGGTTCTAGAGGGCTGATACTTTTTAATCTTATCCAGAATATAGGCTCCACCCATCCGATGTAAAGTCCTGTAGGTGATTCTGATGGCTTTGAACTTTATTCGTTGCCTGATCAGTAGCCAGGGTATTCTATCACACCTTGCCGAATCGATTTTTGCTTAGGAATGTTCATTACAAGTCGAGCAGCCAAATTCTGAGGCCATTGTAGTCTAGTGATCAGATCCTGCAGTGCCCCAAGAAGAAGGACATTAGCATAGTTTAATCTAGATGTAATAAGAGCACGGACATTATCTTTCAGAGTAGTTTCTGGCTGAATATTTAAGGTCTTCCTCAAAGTTTTCAGTAAAGAAAACCAGATACCGGCAGTTGACTTAACCTGGAGTTTATATGAAAGAGCCGTGTCCATTTCCCCCCCCAAGAGTTTTTTCAACAAGTGTGAGTGTAGGAGGTTTGCCCAACTTGGTAGGCCATATTCTGGTCATGTCAGTAGGAGAAAGGGGTGCCAAAAACCTGTATCTCAGATTTGCCTGAGTTGAGGCAGATCTTATACTTCCACTCAGTCACTGCCAGAAGGCAGCCCCGGAAGTTAGCTCTAATTGAGTCACCTAGATGATTGAAAGCGTACATCAGCCGAGCGTCATCTGCGAAGGACAAAACTTAACAGCAGTATGCAGAATGTAGAACCTAAGAGATGGAACCTGAAACAGACCAGTTCATAATTTATCAGAGGAGATAATGTGTGGCAGATATAACAATATCCCAAATGTACATGGTGGATAGAGAGAAAACCAGAGGGTGTTGGACAAACTCTTGAGTTTGTAATACTGGAACACATACATATCGGGAAAAATATTGTGACGCAAAAATATCTTGGTATAGAATATTGTTGTCAAGCATATTGTATTTTTTTGGGGTAAGTCATATCAGTTGCAAGAATATTGTTGTTTTAATATCATTTTTAATAATATAGTTGTTAAAATAATTGTTTTTAAACAGATTTTATTGGGTTTTCATTATAGCAACAACACAAAAAATATTGACAGCAAAGATTATATCACTTGTTTTGTCCACTTTTCCAACTGGAGGCGATAACCCTCCCTACCCACCCCCATCTCCCCTTCCAGTCCCTCAGGAGTCCACACTAATAGCTGGCAGTACTCAACAGTCAAGGACACGTTCTACAGTAGAAAATGATTTGTTCCCCAGCTGCAATAATCTACACACACACATGAAATCGCACAGTGAGCCGCAGGGATCGCAGCAATTTAGGAAAACCGTAAAAAAGGTATTGGGCTGCTAAGTAAATCAGCAAGGACCCCCATATATCCTCAAACCTATGCCCCATTTCTAGTAGCCCCCAAGACAGTTTTCCATATCCAACAATGTCCTTAGTCTTGCCGCCTATTCTGACATAGTGGGTATCTGGTTAGTTTTCCATTTCACGGCAAGCAATTGTTTGGTAGTAAGAGACATATTTGAAATAAACACCAATCCCTCAGTTATAGGCTTTTAACCTCGGGCGGTCTTACGTTCAGGGTCAGTGTTGCTGGATCTGGGTGCAGTGGAAATCCAACCACCCCACTGATGTGGCTAAGAATTTCTTTCCAAAAGAACTAGAGCCTCGGGCTTGCCAACCACACGTGTATCATATCTCCCACCTGGCTGCACCCTCTCTAGCATAATCCGTCTGCTGTGTCATAAATATGTCGCAGTTTCTCAGGTGCCATTTACAAGCCTATCATTATTTTGTACAGGATTTTACAATTATGGACGCTTTTACACAACAATGGGATATCTCCCACTGGGGCATCGAGACCTTCCTCCCCATCACTGTTTGTCAGTGTTTCATATATGGCCACTCTATGGCTTGACCCACCCAAGTTTAACCAGTCAAGTCTGTAACAATTATATTTGTCGCAAATCTTTCTTTAACATAACAGAAACAAATGTAATGTGTTCGAATCAACAGACAAATAAACATTTCGCACCAGTGTACATTATTGGCTAATACATAATTGACTACATCAACATCATTGCATGTAAACACTATGCAGAAATGTGTTTGGATGAGCCCGATGCATTTCGGGACTGACGCGTCCCTTCGTCAGGGGAAATCTCAAGGAAAAGTTTAGGTATCTAGGGGATGGTCCATAAGCATAAGCCCGTCAGCCGTGTAGGTTGCTAGGTCATATTTCTTTGAAGAGGTGTGTCTTCAGAAGAGTTTTGCAAGCGGATTCTGATGGGATACACAGTAGATGTTGTGTAAGTGAATTCCACAAACTGGGAGCCAGATAAGAGAAAGATCTACCACCAGTTCTTGCTTTATGCACCCGAGGAATACGCAAAAGATTTTGGCTCACAGAGCAGAGGGTTCTAGAGGGCTGATACTTTTTAATCTTATCCAGAATATAGGCTCCACCCATCCGATGTAAAGTCCTGTAGGTGATTCTGATGGCTTTGAACTTTATTCGTTGCCTGATCAGTAGCCAGGGTATTCTATCACACCTTGCCGAATCGATTTTTGCTTAGGAATGTTCATTACAAGTCGAGCAGCCAAATTCTGAGGCCATTGTAGTCTAGTGATCAGATCCTGCAGTGCCCCAAGAAGAAGGACATTAGCATAGTTTAATCTAGATGTAATAAGAGCACGGACATTATCTTTCAGAGTAGTTTCTGGCTGAATATTTAAGGTCTTCCTCAAAGTTTTCAGTAAAGAAAACCAGATACCGGCAGTTGACTTAACCTGGAGTTTATATGAAAGAGCCGTGTCCATTTCCCCCCCCAAGAGTTTTTTCAACAAGTGTGAGAGTAGGAGGTTTGCCCAACTTGGTAGGCCATATTCTGGTCATGTCAGTAGGAGAAAGGGGTGCCAAAAACCTGTATCTCAGATTTGCCTGAGTTGAGGCAGATCTTATACTTCCACTCAGTCACTGCCAGAAGGCAGCCCCGGAAGTTAGCTCTAATTGAGTCACCTAGATGATTGAAAGCGTACATCAGCCGAGCGTCATCTGCGAAGGACAAAACTTAACAGCAGTATGCAGAATGTAGAACCTAAGAGATGGAACCTGAAACAGACCAGTTCATAATTTATCAGAGGAGATAATGTGTGGCAGATATAACAATATCCCAAATGTACATGGTGGATAGAGAGAAAACCAGAGGGTGTTGGACAAACTCTTGAGTTTGTAATACTGGAACACATACATATCGGGAAAAATATTGTGACGCAAAAATATCTTGGTATAGAATATTGTTGTCAAGCATATTGTATTTTTTTGGGGTAAGTCATATCAGTTGCAAGAATATTGTTGTTTTAATATCATTTTTAGTAATATAGTTGTTAAAATAATTGTTTTTAAACAGATTTTATTGGGTTTTCATTATAGCAACAACACAAAAAATATTGACAGCAAAGATTATATCACTTGTTTTGTCCACTTTTCCAACTGGAGGCGATAACCCTCCCTACCCACCCCCATCTCCCCTTCCAGTCCCTCAGGAGTCCACACTAATAGCTGGCAGTACTCAACAGTCAAGGACACGTTCTACAGTAGAAAATGATTTGTTCCCCAGCTGCAATAATCTACACACACACATGAAATCGCACAGTGAGCCGCAGGGATCGCAGCAATTTAGGAAAACCGTAAAAAAGGTATTGGGCTGCTAAGTAAATCAGCAAGGACCCCCATATATCCTCAAACCTATGCCCCATTTCTAGTAGCCCCCAAGACAGTTTTCCATATCCAACAATGTCCTTAGTCTTGCCGCCTATTCTGACATAGTGGGTATCTGGTTAGTTTTCCATTTCACGGCAAGCAATTGTTTGGTAGTAAGAGACATATTTGAAATAAACACCAATCCCTCAGTTATAGGCTTTTAACCTCGGGCGGTCTTACGTTCAGGGTCAGTGTTGCTGGATCTGGGTGCAGTGGAAATCCAACCACCCCACTGATGTGGCTAAGAATTTCTTTCCAAAAGAACTAGAGCCTCGGGCTTGCCAACCACACGTGTATCATATCTCCCACCTGGCTGCACCCTCTCTAGCATAATCCGTCTGCTGTGTCATAAATATGTCGCAGTTTCTCAGGTGCCATTTACAAGCCTATCATTATTTTGTACAGGATTTTACAATTATGGACGCTTTTACACAACAATGGGATATCTCCCACTGGGGCATCGAGACCTTCCTCCCCATCACTGTTTGTCAGTGTTTCATATATGGCCACTCTATGGCTTGACCCACCCTAGATAATGTAGCAATAATATATTCAAGATAAGGCCTTTTGGGCCGCTATATGTGGAAAATAGCTTGTCCCATGCGGTTAGGGACCTAAGAGCCGCTGCTTTGGTGTCAGGATGGAGAGCCCAGTGCAGCAACTGGAAATGGTGGAGCCGGTCAGCTTCCCGAAGGCGGGACTCCTGTTTGCACTGGAGGAAAGACTTGATATCCCCTCCATTAAAAAGGTCCCTAAGCATCCCACAGCACTCTTCTTCCTAGTGGCTAAAATTTTCCTTGTTCAGTCCTGAGGTAAAGTCCTGATTGCCCAGCAGGGACGTATAGTGGAAGGTGAAGGACATGAGTAGTAGTAGCCTTGCATGTTTGGGCAGAGAAGGTACGCCCACGGTGCCTAGTTTATCACCACTACATCCATGTGGATCCAGTGAGGTTCCCTCACATATAGGGGCCATTCAAAGAATAATCGCAGCTGGACACAACATTTGTGGATATCCGTCACTCCCACCCCCGGGGGGCCTGGATGCTTTGCAGGACCCTTCTGGAGACCCTCACCTGTTTCCCTCCCCATTAATGCATCATATTCTTTTTACAGGGCCCATCTGGTAACTTCTGATATCAACACTGTTAAGGCCTGAAAAACATACAGTAAGTACAGCAGGATGTTTTGCTTGTCAACCACCACCCTACCCAACCACAACAGGTAGAGACCCTTCCATTTACACAGGTCGCTAGTAATTGCATGGATGAATCAAGGGTAGTTTGCGGTATATAGCAGGTGGTGCAAAGGTATAATGTAGATCTCTAGAGCAAATGTGTGGTCTCAAGAATTGTCCATTTGGAGGCTGCAGGGATCCCTATACTGAACATTTCTGAATTACTAAGATTAACCTTGAAGCAAGATACTTTGTGGTAGGCTTCCAGGGCCCCTATCATGCAAGGAATGGATTGTCCGGGACACCTCAGGGTCAACAGGACATTGTCCACAAGTATGTAAATCTTTTTGATTATTGTCCCCAAAGGGCATGCCCCTAATATCCAGGCATTGACATATCGTGGCTGCCAGGAGTTCAATGGAGAGGACATAAAGTGTAGGCAAGAAGGGCAGCCCTGCTGCATCCTCCTCTTCAGCAAGATCATGGTAGAGCATTAGCCATTTACCTGGACGGGCGCGTTGGGCCTTGGTATCAAGCTGCTATTCAGGTTGGCATGTTTGTCCCCAGTTCATTTGTAGAGAGCAACTGGAAGAGGTAAATGTCCCTGTCAAAGGCCTTTTCTGCATCCTAAAGGATCACCATAGGGATTTTCTGATTATTGGCCTTTTCAATTAAGTGCAATACCCATTGAATATTGTCAGCAGCCTATCTCTGGGGAACAAACCCCCACTGGTCGGGATCGGCCAAGAATGGGAGGTGTGGCAAGAACCTGTTTGCTAAGACTCTCTTAAAGATTTTTAAATCAGAGTTCAGAAGTGAAATAGGCCTGTAGGATTTGCACTGGTGTGTGTGCTTACTCTGCACGAGCAGTGTAAGCCTACACACCAGTGCATATAAGGTATTAAGAGTCTGCTGCATTGAGGGTGTAAAAGTCCCTGTATGCAGGAAGGAATTGAACTGTGTTGTCAATCTTCAGACCAGTTCTGATGCACAATATTTATAGAAACATTTCCAAACCCTGTCGCTCTCGAGGTGGCTTCCTCCACCCTCAACTTATATCTGCTGATCAGCAGTGGCATAGGCACCTAACCGACAGGGTTCCTGTCTTATTGGCTCATTCACAGAATTACTGTCTCAAGTAAAGTAGCGCCTTTTCCACCCTTTCTGTGGTCTCTAAATTGATTTGTCTCTGAACCGTGAACGTTCGACACTGAACTTTTAAGTAGCCCGTCTGCCAGTGCTGAGCAGTTGTCCCCTTAAGTTCTTCCAGCAGAGCATTCCAACTAGCCGATGCTGTCGCGCGGAGACACATCTTGCCCGCCATGCATTGGCCCTTGAAGACTGTCTTGAAGGAGTCCCAAACCATACCGAAGTGCATTGCATCTATCTCATTTGCCTAAAAGTAGTTCCCTATAGATTTTCCCAGTGCCTGTCTGCATGAATGGTCTCTAAGTAAGATCTGATCGAACCATCATAAAGGTGCTCCTTGACCCCCTCTCTGTTGGTCTTCCCCTCCCACTGGACCCATGCATTATCTGAGAGTGTTATAGTGCCGTGCTCAATTGCCACGGTCACCTCAAGAAAGAACTAGGATCCCCCCACATCAAATCGATCCAAGAGTAGGACCTATGGACATGAAATAAAAAAGTGAAATCCTGCTCCCTTGGGGTGTTGCATCCTCCAGGGATCCACCACCCCCAGATTGCCATACGGTGCATCAGCTCCTTAGGGAAAGCTCCTTGTTTGTATCTATCCTGAGAGGGCTTGTCCATCTGTGCATCTGGAGCCAAGTTAAAATCACCCAGAAATAAAAGGTGCTCCAGTGCCCACGTCTTGACCCTATCTAGCAAACTCCGGATGTACTGCACCTGACACTGATTCAGAACATAGGCATTAAAAATAGCCAAAGTGTGCTCCAGTACCATCCCTTCCACATATATATAGCATCCCTCCCATGTACCTCTCTTAACTCTCACCAGTGCGAATGGATAGTCCTTATGGATGCCGATCATCACCCCTCCTCTCCTAGTAGATGAGGTTGTGAAATATTGGATAGGGTACAGCTGTTGAGTCATTTAGTTCCTATCCAGGGATCTCAAGAGTATCTCCAGGAGACATATTTTATCCAGGAGCAGCCCTTTAACCTCCCTCTAGATTTTATGCCTCTTAACGGGAAAGTTCAGCCCTGTCACATTCCATGTAAGTATCATCACCATAGGGCGAGGGCATATGAAGGATCACATGATTCTCGGGTGCCCTAATCATATCCGGGGGGTCACACAGCAGTTCCAAGCCCCTTGGTCAAACCTTAGCGTGGATGGAATCCAGCTTGTGCCTGTGGACCCCTCCAGAGTATCCAAACCCGACCCCTCCAGAGTAACCACACCCCATCCCCAACCCCAACTTTCTCCTCCCCAAACACCCCAACACCAAGGTAAAGGAACAAAGACATTCCCATCACAGTGGTGAGCTGTGAAGAGGACCACCCCACTCCCCCCCCAGGGCTTCCCCCAACCCAACCAAGGCCTCCCAGCCCCCCCATCCAGACTAACATGCACCAACCAGTCCAGGGTAGCAGTTGAGGCCTAGCTAAGACACCAAGCTAATCTCTCACTTCTCAGGGAAGCGTAATATGTCTTTGTGTCTCTCTCTTGCAGTGGGGAAACGCACCTAATGCTCACTCACTTAAACATGCAATGGAAATTATTATGTGAACAGAAACATTCTGGATATGTTCCCCTCCTATCTGGCTCCACGCCCTCCATCTCAGCTCTGCCTTCCCTCACTGTCCATCTTCCTCAGTATCCGTCGTTTCGGTCTGACCTTTTCTCACCTGTATCTATTGTGTCACGGTTTGCCGCTGTCAACCCGTGTCCCCGATGTCAGGCTAGCTCCCTGTTCCAATGTTTGGCTCACAGCAGCTTGTTACTGGGCATCTAGGTGTTCTCTAGAGGGCCCCAGAACTTCTTGTGCCTCCTCCACCATAGTGCAAAGGGAGACATTCATTGGTACTGTATTTGCCAATGTCAGAGTTCTGCAGTCACTGGGGCTAGCAATAGTCATCTATTGAGGGCAGCCAGGGATACATCTTGGTACAGATCCACCTCGCGGTCCCAGAATTTAACACCATCCATCTTCCTGGCCTCCCATCATGACGTGGGAGATCCCAGATTGGCTATAATGTCTCTCGTGCAAGCACTAGGAGAGTCGCTCCCATCTTGTGTGCTCGGGGGTTGTCTTTAAGCACGGAATAGAAAAGAACTTTGCAATAGTCCATTACATTGTCCCTTCTTCTCATTCCAGGACATTGCGGATATGCAAATTGTCTTTCCTTGAGCGGTCTTCCAGGTCCACGCATTTGTCTGACAACACTTTAATGTCTCACTCCATCTTTGAGTGTGACTTTTGGAGCTTGTCCACGTTTTTGCTCATGACCACTATATCATTCTCATTAGTAGGTCTCCCAGCTCCAGAAGGTCCTTCGTCATCTCAAAGAGACCCAAAGTCAGATCAGCTTTAGAAGCCTGCAGTTGCATTACCACCCTATCCGAGATCTGATCATGAAAGTCCCCCAGGCAGGTTGTCAGATCCTCCTTCATAATTGGACTCCCCACGTCACCTTTCTTTACTGGCATGGCTGCTTGCCACTCCAGCGGGCCGATTTCTCCGCTCTGGCTACTCCCAGAGGGCACCTGCAACGTGGTTCCAAAAATCCACCGGCTGCTTCTGTTTGCCTGGCCTGCAGAGCATATAGCAGTGGTGTCCAGTGTCCAGAGGTCGTAGCCACTCCAGAGCACCTCTGTGCTGCGTGCTGTATGGGTCCAGGATGCCGCTGTGCACTCACAGATCAGGTCTGTAGTTGGTGGCCTCCAGCAAGCAGTCAAATATCACCTCTGCCTGGAGTCCGCTGTCTCCCAATACATTAGGTCCCATTGCAGAAAGAGCCACCTTTCCAGCCTCAGAGAGTCCACCAGGTGTGGGCAATCCCCCAGGGGCCAGTCTCTGGGGGCCTTCCAGTCACCAACTTCAGCAGCCACTTCTAGGAACTTCTAGGCCCATCCCTCTCACACTTGGTATTCATGTGGGAAGAGCGCTGCTTCCTTTCACGCAGGGGTCCAGCGTGGTGCTTCAATCAGTCACTGTTGGGCGATGGGCTCCTCAAGGCTGCATGCAGTCAAACACTCCCCTGCAGGGCCTCCAGCAATCGGTCCACTCGAGGGGCAGTCTGGCTTCCATGCTCCAAGGCCGACTGAGTCCCGCAATATGGCCAGTTCTCGGAGCAGTGCACCACACCAGCACAGGGTTCGCAGCCTCTCACGTCCAGGCTGCCATGGACTGCTCCTCACACTTCTTCAGGCCTCCACCAACCATTCCTACCACCAAGGGATTGCCCCTTTTGTGCCAAGCGAGGGCCCTGGCCGGGAGGTCAACACCAGTGCCTCCACTTGGCTCAAGCCATCCCCCTTTTAAAATAATTATTTTTATAGGTTTTAGTTAATATATTCATTTTAGTTGTTGGTATATTTGTTATTAAATTTAAAAAATGAAGTTTGTAATTTAAAGTTATTTCGTTTGTTTAATGTTATAGTGATTTATAGTGTTGTAACACGCTGTTGGGTTTGAAGAGGGGCAGGGTGAGAAGTTATTTGAATTAGAAATATACTTAATTTTTTTGTTAATTTATTTTTTATACATTTTTTAATTGATAAATTATTTATGCAAATCCTTTAAAGTGATATATTTAATTTGAGTTTAAAATTTAAATGTTAACGTTTTATTTACTTTTATTATTAGTTAGAGTAAGTTATATTTTAGTAGTGAGCTGCTGGGTTTTTATAGGTAAAGGGTGGTAAGTTAATTAAGTTATATATTCCTTAAATTATTGTTAATTCGTTTTTTTTGTACATTTTTACATTTATTGTTAACTACGTAAATGTATTTTAGATATACTGTAGTTGTAAGTTGCTGGATATGTAGGAAAATAGGATGAGTAGTTAAATTAAATTAAGGGGATTTTAATTTAAAAAAACTATGTTTTGGTTATTTATTATGTATATTACTTATTTTATTAATTATTATCTAATTGTTGCAATTTATATATATTTAATACATATTTTCCTTTTTATATGTTAATTAAACATGTATTGTTAAATGCAGTTCTTTTTTAGATGAGTAGATTGCTACCAAAATACACATCTATTATATTTTTATATTAATTTATAGTTATATGTAATTTATTAAGTGGCAATATTTATGTAGAATGCTTTTAGATGTATTATTATATTTCTAGATTTAATTTATTTAATTTTGAGTATTTGTGAAAATTTGTTTCTGAGTTGATATTTGTTACTTTCAATTAATATTTTTTTTTATTTGTTTATTGAAATTTTACATGGATGAAAGTCATGGCGTAGTTCATACGTGTTAGCCGCAGTCATGGCAAACATTTTGCGGACAACACAGAACAGTGAAAAACATGGCAGTTACATGGCAGTTACACAGTGCATGCATTTCACCGCAGCATTGAGTCTCTATTTGTAGGGAGCGAAACATCCATCCCAGAAGTGGGCGATATAGGTCCCAGGGACCAAGTGCTGTGCTGCAGATACAGACGGATGGTGCCCGAATAAAAGACTTTGTTTTAAAATATTAATTGAAATCAATTAAATAGTTAATGATTTCATTATAGTGTTTTTTGTAGTTTATGAGGTTGAAATTAAATGTAGTTTTATTTTTGCTTTCTTTCTTTCTTTTTTAAGTTATATGTTAAACTCTTTCTAAATAAAATTACATATTTATTTCTATATACCATACTTTAATAATCTTTTGTAGTGAGCGTTCACATTTTTACTAATTTAATAGGATTTACATTCATGTATGTAATACTTTTTACGTCAAGCCCTTCCCCCGCTGTTGCTAAGGGCCTGATTACCACTTTGGCGGTCCTACAGCGGGGACGGTAACGCACCATCTGGTGTAGGACTGCCAAAGCTGTGGTGTGACCACCCGCCAGATTAGAAGTTAAATGCGAGTCTGGCAGGCGGTCCTGCGGAAGTCTGACGGAGGCTGCCGTTAAGCTCATAGAAAAGCCTAACATGCACACCGACTCTTTCAGAGTGCTGACTGTACCTTCCTGCATGGTGCGTTGCAAATACAGGGAGGCACTACATGTGCCCTCCCATGCTCAGGAGCGGCAGGAGTTGCCTCTCTGCCACCCTTTACATTGCGGGCTCACCGCCATGAAATGGGCAGTGAACAAGCAACTTGTAATTTGCTCGATGGTGCCACAGCGGCACCGCCTGCATATTGCTGCCCTTATCAACACTGCCTCCACCGCACAGGATCCTTTATCCCGGCGGAGTCAGCACTCTTGTGGTGGTCTGACTGCCACACTCACTATTCTGCAGGCAGACCCGCACTGTGGCGGTGGTCGGACCGCCACCACTTGTTCGGCAGTCCTGTGGACTACTGTACTCGTAATCAGGCCCTTGGACTTAAGTGGGAATAGTCAATTTAACCTCTTCGAAGTCCAACGCTTTCCCTTTGGTTGCTTCCATTGGAGTTGGAGTGGGAATAGTAAATTTAGCCCCTTTAAAGCCCAACACTTAACCAACTGTTGCTCTGACTGAAGTAGGCATAGTAAATTTAACTGCTCCGAGGATCAGCACTTTCCTGACTGTTGATCTGTTTGGAGTGGGAATAGTAATCTTACCCCTCAGAAGTCCAACGCTTTCCCTCCTGTTGTGCATACTGGAGTAGGAATAGTAAAAATAACCCCTCCAAAGTCTTACACTTTCACTAATGTTGCCTAAACTGGTGTGGGAACATTATATCTAATATTACCAAAGTCCAATACTTTTTCTAATAATGGTTAAGTAGATTTTATAGCATTATTTGATTATTTTTTATATTTGTGATATTTATATTATATTGACAGGAGGCCCTGCAATCGCAAACAGTAATAGGGAAACCCATCTTGAGTTAAGAAATAAATGCCTATTTTGGCTTGCAAGTCACAAGCACTTTGACTATACCAGAGTGGAGATTTTAACAGTTCGAAGAGTAGGGTGGGTGGGAAACCGCCAGAAAATTGAAACAGGGGATTGTGTTGTTATTAACCCAGCCACCATAACGCCCCAACAGGAATGCAGACTCCACCCCTTGGATTTCTTTTATCCCCAACAACAAATGCCATCAAGGGGTTGCGTACTACCTTTAATTCCAGCATGGCAGTACAGACCTCTAACTGAGGGAAGGAGGGACGCCCATCCCAGGCCTCCTCTGTACAATATTCCTGTGAACAATAGATATGAAAGCCTGGAGGAGGTTGATTGACAAGAGGAGGGCACAACTAAGGTAGGGAATCCAGAAATGCAGTGGCGGGACCCTAAGTGTGATGAGAACTGTGGCCTGAGATGAATAACTGTGGATAGTGAGATCGGCAACCCTCAGTCCCTAGATTCATCTGGTGCCAGGATACAAATGAGGGGGGCGCCTGATGATA
This sequence comes from Triturus cristatus, assembly GCF_964204655.1. Taxonomy (NCBI): domain Eukaryota; kingdom Metazoa; phylum Chordata; class Amphibia; order Caudata; family Salamandridae; genus Triturus; species Triturus cristatus. The sequence continues at coordinate 500,562,699 of NC_140592.1, read as the reverse complement.
TATTCCTCGCCCCTGTGACTGAGGCAACCAGTGAAGGTGAACATAGTAGGGCTCAAGATAGACATCGCAAGGTACAACCCGGCGAACTCCCACCCCCCCAGTTTCCGTGTTCCCGAGGCCTCGAACGGGAAATTAGGTCAGGGCAGCAGACTGAGGGTCTTATCATGGAACCTGGCAGGACTCAAAAGCAAACTGCTCTGTCCCGGAGGGGGGCTTTTAGTGGACAATCAGGACATCTGTATAATCCACGAGACACGGGCAAGGGAAGATTATCAGAGGGTGGGTTTTGCTCCATTTAACATCTTAGTCACAACGGGGGGAAGGGGTAGACCCCCTGGGGGTCTGTCTATCTAGGTGGGCACTCACCTGGGCTGTAGAGCAGAACAGTTGTCAACACCCACAAATGATATACAGTGTGTCCTGCTCACCTTTCCCACAAAGATAAAAATTGCCCTAAACAACGTGTATTCCCGACCCGTTGCTAATAGCCAAGAATCTGTTACCATCGATCACCTGGGGAACTTTATTCCAACTATTGATCCAGCCGTACGGCTGATCATACGGGGGTGATTTCAACTTTATCAACCCAGATCATTCCATGCTTAGTGAAGAAAATCTACATTGGCTAATACCTGACCCTCAGATTACTCCCATCAAAGTGTGGTCACCGTTGGCACTGCAGCTTAATTCACTTACTTCAGAACTCTCCATTAGGGCATGCAACGGGCGGACAAAATCCGACTCTCCGGGACAGTTCACATTTAATAGAGTAGGTCAAGCCTCCTTGCTTGATTACATTTGGTAGAAACAAAACTCTGGGATAAGGTGTGCGACTTCTCGGTTAGGCAGAGACAGGATAGCGATCACAACGCCCTGTTCTTGATTTTGAAGTCATGGGACCTGGGCTCCCCTAATTCTCCATATACCTCTGTAAATGTGAATAGTGCAATAACACTAACTAACAAAAGAAGGAAAGTCAGGTGGAGCCACATCCAACAATCACCCTTTAAGTTAGCAAAAGTCTATCTGACAGCAATCCCTATAGTGACAAAAATGTGGGAGGTTTCACATGCAGAGGGTCCCATCCAAGACATAGAGAAGGCAGCTAAAATACACTCAGAGCTAATCTCGAAACTTGTAGATGTATCCCTCGAAACCCTGTGGTGTGCAGGAGGGCAAGAACTCGACCCAAATTTACTTGGTATAATGATAAATGCCGCAAAGCCAAACAGGTCTTACTGGCTGCCATGAAGGTGCCGGACAAGCCACAAATTAAACTAATAAGGGCATTTTATAAAGGGACAATCCAGTAGGGGAAAAAAAAATTGGGAATTAGACAGATGGGAAACACTTAAGACCGCTATGAATGATAAAGATTTGAAATTGTTTTGGGCAATAGTGAGCTCTGGTGATAAGGAAGGTAAACCGCCCATTGAGCCAAATTTAGCCTCTGAAGTTTGGGAAACCCACTTTCGGTCACTGTACTCAACTAAGGAAGTCCCGACTGACAACAATGTTCCCCCTGGTCTATTCCCCAGAGCCCCAACAGGAGAGGGTTACGGAAATCACTATGATCGAAGTGGGAAGCGCTAGTAACAAACTCCACAGCAACAAAGCGCCGGGTCTAGATAAACTACCGGGGGACCTCTTTCGGGAGGAACCCAAAATTTGGGTACCATATCTGTGGCCACTATTTAATGCCATCATGAATGGTATGGATCCCCCTGATACTTTGCGAGGAGCAGAGATAGTTCCTGTCCATAAAAAAGGTTGTCCCCTCCTACCTACCAATTATAGGTCTATCAGACTAATTGACATTACCCAAAAACTTTTTGGTTGGGTGCTTCTGGACCACTTACAGGCTTGGATGGAGGAAGGGGAGATCCTGAGCCCCTACCAAGCCGGCTTCAGAACAAATATGTCAACCGTCGACCAGATATTCAGACTCCAACTCCTCTTCTGGAAAACAGTGACAATAGAGGGTGGCAGCCTCTAATATTTGTTGATTTGAAGTCGGCCTTCGATCTTGTACCCAGGGAGAAACTTTGGAATGTGCTCAGAGATCTGGGGATTCCATCTTACCTTCTCAACGTTATAGAGAGGCTGCACGTAAAAAAACTTTGCTCAAGTGAGATACGGAAAACATGGTGAACTTACTCCTCGCTTCCCAGTCAAAAAAGGGGTACGACAGGGTTGTGTTTTAGCCCCTACCTTATTTTGTCTTTTTATCAATGGGCTCATTGACCAGCTAAGAAAAATAAACGATAATGATGCCCTTAAATTAGCCTCTGGGAAGTTCCCTGCGTTGGTGTTCGCTGATGACACCCTCATACTTTCAAAATCACCAATGGGAATCCAGCGCATCCTTGATGGCTTTGCCAACTTCTGCAAGTTGCGGGGGTTGGAAATCAATACAGCAAAGACTAAATATATCGACTTAAACCCCCCCAATACGACCCGCCCAAATCCATCGTTACACGGCATACCCCTTGAAAGAGTGCCAGTATTTGACTTTCTGGGGGGGTCACATTTACAGAGCAATTTGAATGAGGGCCACAGATGGCTAAAGCAAGTCTCAGGCTAACTCAGACAACGGGTGGGTTTCTGAAACTTCACAGAACCTCCGTATTTAAACCAGCAGGCCCAGTAGTCGAATTTCATAAAGCACAAGCTTGGAGTGCCACATTGTATGGGGCAGAATTGTGGGGACACTGCTCCACCTCTAGCTTGACTAAGGTAGAGAATAACTTCATGAGACAGCTACTAGGCCTTCCCCTCAATACCCCTCTTGCTCCCCTTCGTATGGACCTGGGTATTAGGCCCAATGACCAAGAGATTGCCCTTAGACCTGTGACTTTTTGACGCCTGCTCTGGGTGACCCCGGAACTGGCCATCTATAGGGCCAAGCTCAACGAGCTCTTGTCCACCCATGGCATCACGAAAATTCCCTGGTTTCGCCACATAAGGGACCTCTCCTTAAAACTAGGCAAGCCGGACCTATGGAGGACACCTGAGGCATCTTGTCCCACGATCACCAGGTTGGAACTAGTAAGACATTATAGATCACTCAACCTATTGACTACCCAGGAAAGTGCCTCCTGTGGTAGACTGACAGCAGAGTTTTTCCAAGTCAAAGATGAATATAGTAGGGAACGTTTGTGGGACAATATCCAGCCTACTTTGGCCAGGAAACTGTACGTCCAGCTCAGATTTGGGACCCTACCGCATTTTATGCATTTTAATAAGTGGGCCAAAACACATACTGGTGAATGTCCTGCTTATAACTATAAGGAAGAGTCTGAAATACATGTTTTGTTCCTCTGTCCTGCCTACTCATTGCCGCGTAAGTGCTGCCTTATACAATTATGCAAGAATTTAGGTTTCGCGCACTGTGCGGAGGCATACAGAGTCCTAAAATATGACACGTATCCCCCTATTGTCTTTGCCGTATCCCGGTTCTTAAATTCTATGTGGCATATCCGGCAGGCCTTTTTAAAGTAGTTTCTGTATAGATAATGTATTTGTCTAATCTGTATATGGCCATATTTGCCCATTCTATCTTGGTTTTATTGTCGTACTTCACTCATTTTTATCTTATCAAATTCCAGGACCCCTCTTGCTCCCCTTCGTATGGACCTGGGTATTAGGCCAGATGGAACATATTTTTTAATAAGAAAAGTTAATTTAGCCTAAAACGTGGTCCTGGACAATATTACAGCCTCTCCAGTAAGTAACCCCTGAAAATTGAAAGCAACAACTAGTTAATGCAGCCTGCCCTTGTCGCAGGCATTCTGCTGGTATGCAGAACAGTTTCTTGAGATAATAGGATGTTAAAATGTAGGAACTGAGTCTCTTTACAGCGTCAGTATCTGTTGGCTAAAACCCTGGCTAGCTCACAGTGCCTCACCTGAACTCCTAGTCTTCCTAGAGTAGCAGGTGATTTTGGCGAACCTAGAAAATAACCTTCTAGTTCCCAAGGGAACCGTGGAAACAGATCATATCCTTTCATCACTCACCATAGTAAACAATAGAAAGACACAAGGGAAGTTTACAATCTATTTATTGAAACTATTGTACTCTAATATGAAGCATATGTGCTGCAATAATTAGGCAAATACAACTAGCCAAAGTAATCTGCATTACTAGCAGGCTGTATACAATAAACAGCTCCACCAATGGCAAATTATCTCTCTGTCTATTCATATCCTTACTGTGTAACAAAAGGATATATTAGTGATCTCTGGGATTAGCAACAGACCCCATACCTGCTGTGCCACAGGTCTCTCTGCCGAAATTCTCCTCTCTGCCCCCAAAGGGACAAGACACAGTTTATATGATAAGAACTACTGTATTAGAAATCCACAGCTGAGCTACTGTGTTATGTCTAGAACATTAGGAGCTGTTGCTGACCGAGCCAAAAACAGTACAACATGGTATTATGCATTCTAGAGGACCTTGTACGAAATGTGAAGACAGAATTCCATGAAGAGTCACTGAATAACAAAACAACACGTACAGCATATTTCTAAAATTATGTCACAAAGAACAAAAGTGTTATGTGTGGCTGCACAAGCAGAGGCAGCCTAAAATATCTAATACACAAAAGTAAGGGAGAACCAAAGTGGGCACACAAGGTTAATACTAAACCCTCAACAGCTGATTTGACTCTGTAGCTTTTGAGTGGGTAAATGTTTCCATGTAGAACTCCAGGATCAGCCTAGCTCCATGTGTGTTCCTCAAGCCACTAATGATCTGCATTAAGAAGGCAACTAATCACCTTTTAAGAGATGAAAGAAAAAATTTTGTGGGGACAGACTACAGCAACAATAGGATGATTGGTTTAATGCTTGAATTAATCTCAGCCACTGGCAATTACTCTGGGCCTCAATCCAATCCATCGTTTTTACCCACCATGGTGCTCTAGATAAAGGCTTGTCTTATGCAAATCAGTACTGAGCCCGCACCTTATAGAAACACTCCATCCCAAACTGCCAGTCAAGGCCTCTTCCAGCAGGAACCACAAGCAACTCCAAAATGTTTTACCCTACTTGGGACTCATGAGTAGGATTTTGCTTGCGCCCTCCCTATGGCACAGTGAGCACGGGCCCCATGTCTGATTATACTCATCAAACTTAGAGCGTTCACTACTACAACAACACATTGATGGATTAAATACTTGAATTAGTCACAGCTATTGGCAATCATTCAGGCCGCATTCCAGTCCATTGTTTTTAGCCCATCAGGTCACTGTAGAGAAAGGACTGCCATATGTCATAAGTGTGTAGCTTGAGTCCTAGGGCACAGTGAGCATGTGACCCACTTCTGGGCATACCCATTGCACTTCGGTCTTCAACTGCAACAAAAACAAGCTGATGGATGGAATGCTTGACTATATCTCAACCACTGGCAATCGCTCGGCCCGTATTCCAGTCCATCGTTTTAGCCGACAATGCTTCTCTAGACGACAAAGGCTCACCTTAAGCAAATCAGTACCAATTCTCCTCCCCTTCAGAACAGTCTATCCCAAACAGCCAAGCAAGGCCTAATTTTTTTCATGCCACTACATAGTAAAACGTCTCCACAGAAACAGCTAATTTATGAAAATGTATTAATCTATAACGCACACCTCCCTAATACTAATCAGATTAAAAAACCACAGATGCTGCCAAAGTATCCAAATCACTTTCCATTCATCAACAAACCCAAATGTATGAGTTATTGAGTAACTCTCTAGCATCTTGCAAGAGAGCATCACATTTTCTATCTCCCTGATATCTTCCATATACTACAAATCCACTAAAGAATGCTCCTTCCTATCTGGAAACAGCACACCTTGAAACCAAAAAGTGTTCTTCCACCACCCGTTCCAGAACTCCTGGAAACCATGGCTGATCTACCAAAAAAGGGGTTACTAAGACTACCTGGCACCTCTGCTTCCTGACAGTCACTAAAAAACTCTAGATCATAGCAAACAGGGAGACACGTAATCTTTCAACTCCCTCCAATCTTGAAGAAAAGAACCCACCACTAATGCACCTGGATTAAGCATCTAAGTGAAATAGCTCAGAAGCTGAGCTCTTAGCATAGATACAAACAGAATGTTTTTGAACTGACACTACACTTCTTGAATCATGCTGACATTGCCTGATTCAATTTCCAGTCCCTGTAATGTCTTAAACATCTTGAATTTCTGTCGGCTATTCTATTCTCCAGATCTGGCAGATACTCCGCCATTAGTAAAATCCTGTTTTCTAGGCAAAAATGCCATAACTCTTTTGCCAATTAGAATACCTTTCTCCAAATTCTCCCACCTAAGTGATTTATCTAATCATCTGCCAATATATTGTCCATCTTTAAGAGAACTGAACACCTGTCTATCTGGTCTGCAAAGAAACTTGCTTTTATTTCTAAACAATGTATTTGGGACTCCTTCTCTTCAACCAACTACCTCCGGTTCCCAAATTGCATAACCTGACATCCCAGCCAAACAGGCTTGATTCGACTCCACAGTATATTGTGGGCTCGCAGCAAAAATAGCCCTACCATTCCAGGCTTCTAAACTGTCCAACTGCCAAATCAATTCCACTTTGTATCCTCTGTTAAATACAGGAAATATCTGTACCAAGCACCAGTACACGAGCATCCAACCATCATTCTCTGTAGGCACCTGTGAGCAGTCCTAGAAAAACCACCCATATAGAACATGACAAAAAACCTAACACTCTTGCTAATCTCCTCAATGTAAATTGGTCTTGGCTCAACAAATAATGACTCGCTACTCTGATCAGTCTTATCTTCTGGCTCAAAGTAAGAACACCAACTTTACCATGCCAATCTGAAAACCTCGAAACTCCAGGCGTTGGCTCAGAACCAAAATTGACTTCTTGTGAAGAAACACAAATTCTCTAACAACGTCATAGTCATCTGCAAATTACTTTCCCAGGCAGGATCACTGACATAATATCGACTACAAAAATATAGACTTACAAAAATATCGATGCCAAAATATAGAATACCAAAATATCGACTCCCTATCTCCAAACAGGAAAATACAAAAATATAGAATCCAAAATATCGTTGTAAATAATATAGTTAGTCAAAATATCGATTTTTTTAAATGTTTTAAAAGTAATGTAAAATTAATGAAATAATACATATAATTAACTGACACATACTTAAAAATACTTAAATAACATTAAAATGAATAAATAATTAATATAAGTAAAAAAAGAAAATTAATACATATATATTAACGTAATATTTAATAAAAATTTTCAATATTTTCTGCGTAGGATAGCGGGCGGGTAAAATTTACTATTACCACTCCAGTAAGTGCAATAGTAGGGAAAGCGTTGGATAGCGGGAGGGTAAAAAATACTATTCCCACTCCAGAGAATGCAACAGTAGGGAAAGCGTTGGATAGCGGGAGAGTAAAAATTACTATTCCCACTCCAAAGAGTGCAACAGTAGGGAAATCGTTGGATAGCGTAGGGGTAAAAATTACTATTCCCACTCCAGAGAGTGCAAACGTAGGGAAAGCATTGGATAGCGGGAGGATAAAATTTACTATTCCCACTCCAGTGAGTGCAACAGTAGGGAAAGCGTTGGATAGCGTAGGGGTAAAAATTACTATTCCCACTCCAGAGAGTGCAACAGTAGGGAAAGCATTGGATAGCGTAGGGATAAAAATTACTATTCCCACTCCAGAGAGTGCAACAGTAGGGAAAGCGTTGGATAGCGGGAGGGTAAAATTTACTATTCCCACTCCAGTGAGTGCAATAGTAGGGAAAGCGTTGGATAGCGTAGGGGTAAAAATTACTATTCCCACTCCAGTGAGTGCAACAGTAGGGAAAGCATTGGATAGCGTAGGGGTAAAAATTACTATTCCCCCTCCAGAGAGTGCAACAGTAGTGAAAGCGTTGGATAGCGTAGGGATAAAAATTACTATTCCCACTCCAGAAAGTGCAACAGGAGGGAAAGCGTTGGATAGCGGGAGGGTAAAAATTACTATTCCCACTCCAGAGAGTGCAACAGTAGGGAAAGCATTGGATAGCGTAGGGATAAAAATTATTATTCCCACTCCAGAGAGTGCAACAGTAGGGAAAGCGTTGGATAGCGGGAGGGTACAATTTACTATTCCCACTCCAGTGAGTGCAACAGTAGGGAAAGCGTTGGATAGCGTAGGGGTAAAAATTACTATTCCCACTCCAGTGAGTGCAACAGTAGGGAAAGCATTGGATAGCGTAGGGGTAAAAATTACTATTCCCACTCCAGAGAGTGCAACAGTAGGGAAAGCGTTGGATAGCGTAGGGATAAAAATTACTATTCCCACTCCAGAGAGTGCAACAGTAGGGAAAACGTTGGATAGCGGGAGGGTAACATTTACTATTCGCACTCCAGCGAGTGCAACAGTAGGGAAAGCGTTGGATAGCGTAGGGGTAAAAATTACTATTCCCACTCCAGAGAGTGCGACAGTAGGGAAAGCATTGGATAGCGTAGGGATACAAATTACTATTCCCACTCCAGAGAGTGCAACAGTAGGGAAAGCGTTGCAAAGCAGTAGGGTAAAAATTACTATTCCCACTCAAGTAAGTGCAAAAGTAGGGAAAATAATAAATTAATATTTTGTTAACAATTAATTAATTATTAATACCAAAACAAGTATTACAATTAATTACCAATCACACAAGATTTAATAATTGATTATTTATAAATACCAATATATTTTTGTTTAATTATTAACCTATTAATAATTAATTAACAACCAATTGTTTTTCAATAACAAACATTAATAAATGCTAATAATAGCAATTAATCATTAATTAATAATATATTGATTAACGATATACACAAATTATTTAAATAATGAATTTTTTACAATTATATTACTTCCCACCATATTCCCCTATAAACACACTACCCACTACAAATATTAAATAAATACAATTAATATAATTATCAATTAAACAATTAATACAAATTAATTACCAATTAATACAAATTATTTACCAATTAATAATTAATCAACCACCAATTAATTTTCAATACCAATTAATAATTAACTAATAACAATTAAATTACTTCCCACCCTATTCCCCTATAAACCCACAACCCGCTACAGAAGTAAAATGCTAAATTAAATTAAAGATATATTAATTAACAATATACACACATCAATTAAATAATTAATTATTTGCAATTATATTACTTCCCACCATATTCCCCTATAAACACACTACCCACTACAAATATTAAATAAATATAATTAATATAATTATCAATTAAACAATTAATACAAATTAATTACCAATTAATACAAATTATTTACCAATTAATAATTAATCAACCACCAATTAATTTTCAATACCAATTAATAATTAACTAATAACAATTAAATTACTTCCCACCCTATTCCCCTATAAACCCACAACCCGCTACAGAAGTAAAATGCTAAATTAAATTAAAGATATATTAATTAACAATATACACACATCAATTAAATAATTAATTATTTGCAATTATATTACTTCCCACCATATTCCCCTATAAACACACTACCCACCACAAATATTAAATAAATACAATTAACATAATTATCAATTAAACAATTAATACAAATTAATTACCAATTAATACTAATTATTTACCAATTAATAATTAATCAACAACCAATTAATTTTCAATACCAATTAATAATTAACTAATAACAATTAAATTACTTCCCACCCTATTCCCCTATAAACCCACAACCCGCTACAGAAGTAAAACGCAAAATTAAATTAAAAATTATTAATAATTCCAATAAATTATTATTTAATGTATTATAATTAAATTACTTCCCACCCTACTCCCCTATAAACCCACAACCCGCTACGGAATTAAATTACACAAAAATAAAATAACATAAAATTCATTACTTTAAAAATATTCTAACATACATTACAATATTAATACATACTTTTAACACATATACTAACACTTAAAACACTATAAAGGGGAGGAGGAGCCTAGCGCGCATCCAAGATGGTCGCGTGAGCACAGGGCTCCCCGGACCCTCGCTGCTCCTCGGAATTTATCCTGACTTTATCCTGACTTGGTTGATGGAATCTGGAAGACGAATGCTGGCTGAACACTAAACTCCTTTCGGAAATCAAATCGGACCTGGCAATCCTGAGTTATGGTGGTTTGAACTTTTGAGGCCCAACCGATGGCTGTGCCCGATGCGAAGGTGATCTGTGGAGCCGGGGCGTAGTTGAACAACAACGGCAGCGGGGCTGTGCCAGTGGCCGTCACATCACTTTCGGTTTCACTTTTGGATCTCTGAGGGGCTGGACAGTGGACTTGCTTGGTGCGACTGGGCTTTCACTTTGCCTTCGCTTGATGCCTGTGTCTTCGCCTGCTACCAGTGTGCCCATCGACGGTGGTCCCTTCGCTCCGCCACATTGCGGCCTCTGGTGCGGCCCGCGTCTGCTTGGCCTGTGCCCCCTCGACGCTTCCTCGGTGGTCCCCTTCAGCGAACGTGGTTCTCATGGGAGGCAAGGGAGACCCCGAGAGGCGTAAGACCAAGACATCCCTACGTGGGGGACCGGTCCAGACGAACAACATGGACCGCTACACTCAGGGTAAAGGATCCCCTGGGACGGCCGTGTCCCCCCGCATGATGCCAGTGGTGGCCCGTCCGCTTCTCCGGATCTGTCCCTGCAGGACATCATGGGCGCCATTAATGGCATCAGGGAGACCATCGCTACGCAGTACGAGGCCTTGGCCCGTAAAATCGACACAGTGGCCATTGATGTTACGCTAATCCGGGCGGATCTCTCTAAGACCAACGAGAGGGTTCAATCGCTGGATGTGCGGACGTCCTCCCTTGGTACGGACGTGTCGGACCTGCAGACTACTCTCGGCGATCTCAAGTCGGCCAACGATCTGATGGCCCGGCGGCTGGAGGACTTCGAGGGACGGGCCCGACGCAATAACATCCGCGTCATAGGCGTTCCGGAGACCTCCGACAACCGCCCGGTTGATCTCATGGTTGAGGAGCTCATCCTCGAACAGCTTGCCCCCGCTGGCCTGAGTAAGTTCTTCGCCGTGGAGCGGGCCCATCGAGTTCCAGGTGGTCGGCCGCGACCGGGGGCCCCCCCGAGGCCTATTGTTGCGAAACTTTTTCATTACAGAGACCGAGATGCGATTCTGCAGGCCTCACGGGTCCATGGCCCGGTCCGATATGAGAACTCGTCCATTAATTTTTTCCCGGACTTCACCCAACTTGTCCAGAAACAGCGGATGGGCTTCCAGGGGGTGAAGCGTCGTCTCCGGGACCTCGGTCTCAAGTACTCTATGCTTTTTCCTGCAAGGCTCCGAGTGGAATATGAAGACCGGACTACCTTTTTTGACTCTCCTGCGACTGTGAGTGACTGGCTGGATTCGCTGCCGGACCGGGGTGACCGGACTGGGCCCTCTGCCGGTACCGAGGGTGGCGGGTCTCCTTCGGAGTGACTTTTGGTCCTTGACTTTGCCATTTTGTACTGTTCGGCTGGATTCTACTTCTTTTGTGCATTTTGTTTCATTATGATCTGTGTGGGGGGCGGGCGGGGACGGGTCCCTTTCCTCCTCCGGGGTCTTTTCGTAGAATGGGGTTTGTAGGGCGACAGGCACACTGCAAGTTGGGGTGGTTTTTTGGACCGCAGGGGTGCAGGGTGGGGGGTGTTGGATTCGGGGGGGGGTTGGTGGGTGGGTGGGGTTGTTTGGATTTGTGTTTTTTGTTTTCAAGGCGAAGTATTGGCTATGGTTCAGTTTCGGGTGTTGCGCTATTTGCTAGGGGACCCTTGATCTACTGGAGGGGATGGGGGGGGGACGGGTTGAGATTGATGTCTTGGAACGTCAATGGATTGGGGGACCATATCAAACAGGGTGTTGTGCTGCAATATTTGCGTCGTCTGACTCCTGATGTGGTGTTCTTACAGGAGACGCATCTGGTTGGTAATGTTTGAACAGGGGGGTATACCGACTCGTGGCCCATTCTGGTTTCACCACTGGTTCGAGAGGGGTAGGCATTCTCCTGCGATCTTCACTTCCGTTAGAGATCACCAGGGTAGTCCTAGACGATAGAGGGCGCTATGTGGCTCTGACTGGGAGGTGGGAGGGGCAGTCCCTTTCCTTGATCTCGGTCTATGTTCCCCCGGGCCTCCAGAACTCCACCTTCTCAGACTTGGGTCGTATGCTGCTTGGGCTTCCTGACAGTCTTTTGCTTATGGGTGGGGACTTTAATTCGGTTGTCTCGGGTAACCTGGATCGCCACCCGCCCAGGGCCCTCCCTGCGGCCCAGGCGTGGCTCGGCGGACTCCTGGATACCTTCGGTCTGGTGGATTGTTGGAGGTTAATGCATCCGACACAGTGTCAGTACACATTTCACTCTGGGGCCCATGGGAGTCTCTCCAGATTGGATTATTTCCTTATGCCCGCGGTCCAGGCTGCTCGGATTCGAGAGGTTAAACACCTGGCCCGGGGTATCTCTGATCATTCCCCACTGTGGTTGCTTTTTGACACTGGGACGCAGTCCGCTGGGCGGATCGCTCCTATTAACCCTTGGTACCTGCGAGACCCCAGGATCCGTGATAGCCTGATTAAGTCGATTGATCAATATTTTCTTGAGAATGAGGGGTCGGTGTTGTCCTCGGTATCCCTGTGGGAAGCTTTTAAAGCAGTGCTCCGCGGGCATGCCCTGTCCCAGATAGTGGAGGCTAAGAGGGTTAAGAGAGAGGCGGTGGTGACGCTGGAGACTGAAATATCGGGGCTGGAGGCAGCCTTGGAGGCGGGTGTCACTCCGGATGGGCTGCATGCCCTCAGCCTGAAGCAGTTTGAATATAAGTCTCTTGTTACTGACGCTGCCAAGACCATGTATAGGGAGCAGCAGGGTAGGTTGTATGATGCCGGAGACAAGGTGGGTAAGCTGATTGCCTGGTTGGACAAGAAGGAGAGAGTGAATCGTGTGGTCCCGGAGCTTCGGGCTTCGGATGGAGTGTGTGTGACTGAACCTGGTGAGATTGTGGAGTGTTTTGCTGACCACCTCCGGGCTGTGTACTCCCCGGTGTCTGATAGAGATGAGGACGACTCTCGTCTTCTGCTGCGGGATATTGCCCTGCCCGGCTTATCCGTCGAGGACCGCGAGCTGATGGATGCCCCTTTGTCTGTCGACGAGATTGCTACTGCGATTCGCTCCCTTCGCTCGGGCAAGGCTATGGGCCCCAACGGCCTGCCGATTGAACTGTATAAATTACGCCCGGATAAAATCGCGCCTTTCCTCCGTCATATGTTTCAGGAGTCGCTCGAGAGGGGTTCCCTTCCCGACGACCAGCGTCTGGCTACTATAGTGGTGATTCCCAAGGATGGTAAGCCACGTGACCGCTGTGCCTCATATAGGCCTATTTCCCTACTAAATGCCGAACCCAAAATCCTTGCTAAGGTCCTCGCTAATCGCTTGCTGAGCGTTATATGTGACTTGATACATCCGGATCAATGCGGCTTCATCCCACATCGTAATACCGCTCTCAACTTACGGCGTCTGCACGGCGTCCTCGCTAGGGCGGAGTACTTCTCTGAACCGGCCATATTGGTTTCCTTAGACGCCACGATGGCCTTTGATACCATTGAGTGGCCATTCCTTTGGGCCGTCTTGGCGAAGTTTGGTTTTGGGGAGGGGTTCCTTAGCTGGGTGAAGCTCCTTTATGCTGGACCAATGGCTCAGGTTGTTGTCAATGGGCGGGTTTCTCGGCCTTTCGCTCTCGGGAGGGGAACTAGGCAGGGGTGCCCGTTGTCCCCGCTGCTCTTTGCTCTCGCCTTGGAACCGCTCGCTGCCTGGCTCCGTTGGGAGCCCTCGATTAGGGGGCTCCGGTGGGCCCCGGGCTTCGAGGATCGGGTCTCATTGTACGCGGATGATATTCTTTTGTATCTCACCTCTCCGCGGAAGTCGCTCAATGTTCTCTTTGATGTCCTTACTTCCTTTGGGAAAAATTCGGGTCTGATAATTAATTGGTCCAAATCTTGTGTGTATCCTATCTCGGGTGGCCTTCCTCTCTTGCCGCCTCGGCTTCCGCTCCAAATATCTCAGTCCGGCTTTAAATACCTGGGGGTGTACGTTTCGTTGGATCCGGCGGTCCGCTATGAGCAGAATCTCCTGTCTCCACTCCGGCATTTGAGGGCGGATACGGCTCGGTGGTGTAAGTTGCCCTTGTCTCCACTTGGTCGCGCGGCGCTGTTTAAAATGATGTCCCTTCCCAGATTTCTTTATGCACTCCAGAACTCCTTCGATGTCATTCCGGCGGCCTACTTTAGGGAAGTGGAGAGTTTGCAGAGGAGACTGGTTTGGGACGGGCGAGCGCGTATCGCTTTGGCAAAGCTGACTCTCCCCTGGTATGACGGGGGCATCGCGCTTCCTGATATTAGACGGTACTATTGGGCCTCCCAGCTGTCTGCCATTAACCATGCTACGTACGCTCCTGGTTTGAACCCGGCATATGAGATGGATAAATTCCTGCTTCCCGGCGGTAACTATAACAGAGCGCTTTACTCTCGATCCGCTGGTAGGACCCTTACGGGCCCTACTAGGATTGCGGTACGTGTGTGGAAGGCAGCGAACGTAGCGATGGGCTGGAGTGAGCGTTTAACGTGTGCCACTCCTTTATTCACCTCAGAACGCTTGGGAAGCCTCTGGACAACAAAAGGCTTCGAGCACTGGGACACGATTGGCATCAGCAGAGTGGGGGACCTGTGGGTTAAAGGTGCGGTTAAATCCTTCGCGGTGCTCCAGAGCGAGCACGAGCTTAGTGAAAGAGAGTTCTTCCGTTATGCACAGGTTCGGCACGCCCTGCTCTCGGTCTTTGGGGAGGGGACCACGGTCCCTGCTTCTTCGCCTCTCGAGGACCGCATACTCGATGGTCACGTCCCCGACAGTACTATCTCCTTGATTTACAAAAAACTGATAAACAATCGGGCTGACCTCTTGGTGCGTCTTCGGGAGGCATGGACGGGAGATGGGGTGGAGTTGGACGACGAGGATTGGCAGACTGCACTGTCATCCCCTAAGGAGGTGGCCATCCCGGCCCGTCTCCGTCTGGTCCAGCTTAAGATTCTCCATCGTGTATATGTGACGGGCCCCCGCTTGGTCTCGATGGGGTTCTCTGATGACGGACTCTGTAAACGTGGCTGCGGGCTCAGTGCCACCTTTCTCCACATTCTATGGGAATGCCGCGAGGTGGCGGAATATTGGCGCCAGGTGCATGATATTATGAGACGAGTCACCGGGGTCGCTCTGCTGCCGGAGGTGCGTCGCTGTGTTCTGAGTGTATGGGAGCCCAATGACTATAATGCGGCTCAGGCTCGGTGGGCGGCCTTGGGGAACATGATCGCAAAGAGAGATATAGCGCAGCTTTGGGGTTCCCAACGGCCTCCCACCGTGTCCGTATGGAAGGAGAACATGGACTGGTGCATGTTCAGGGAGAAAACTGTGTACGTGGCTCGTGGTAAACCGGGGGCTTGGGGTAGAATTTGGGGGCAGTGGAACGTGTATCGCGGGTCTATCTGTGCTCCCCCCCTGGTGGATACGTCTGGGGTTGCCTCGTCCCCCTGATCCTTGAGGGTTCCTTGCTTATCTCGTACTTCGGAGTACAGATTTGGTTCTCCCGTGGCCCCCCCCTCCCTCTCAGGCCTTCTTTTATTGACCGCCCTCGGGTGGTCGGGTGTGGACTCCCCCGGCTGTGGTTCGACGCCCATTTCAAGTCGTTTCGCCTTGCTTTTTGTTTTTCTTTATTTTTTGTTGTTATTTATATTAAAAGTGTGTATCCTGACTTCCCTTATGTGCAGTCTGATCTACTGTGATGTAGCGGAGCCCCTGTGGGCCAGTCATTGTTTTTTGATCTGCTTGACCACTTTAACTACTAGCGGCCGGCCCTGGCGGTTGTAGGCCCGTGCTTGTAACCTTTTCTCTGCACAATAAAACTTTTAAAAAGAAAAAAAAAAAAGTACCAGTTTAATACCCACATACAGCATTAATGCATATTTACTGCCCGCTTTTATTCCTAGTGCGTCAACAGCTCAGAGCCAGAATACTTAAAATAAATATTGCTAAAAAAAATAAATAAAAAAAACACTATAAAGAATTCGATATTTTTAACAACTATATTATGACTGTCGATATTATTTACTTCTATATTATTGCAATCGATATTTCTTACCTGTTTTTCGATATTCTTCACCACTATATTTTGGTAATTCGATATTCTGTCCATTCTATATTTAAAACTCGATATTCTGTCCACTCGATATTTTTTTTCGATATTATGTCTATTTACCCCCATTCCACTGCACACCAGGATATTATCAGAAAATCGTTGAGATACCTTATTCGCCACACACAACTCTCTCGAAACCACGCTGCTACCGGCCTCATCACCGTCATAAAGCACCCTGGTGCCAATGCGCAACCAAAGGATAAAAGAACTAACAAAGATGACTGCCCACCTGAATTGGAGAAATCTCTCACTGTTTACGATAACTGAAAAAAATGCATTTTTCCGATCCAGTTTCGTGGGCCCATTACCATCCCAAAGAATATATCTTAGAAGGTGGATCACCTTCATTGTGAAGTTATGATAATCAACAAAAGAATTTAGATCTCTAAAAATGAAAAACGGGTACTATTTCTTGCCCTTTATTCACTAGAAAAAGTGACCTTACAAATGTCTTCAATTCTTCTGGCAATGAGAACTTCCAATAACATTTGTTCCACTTTCAAAATTACCAAACTAGTCTGCTCCTGCGTAAAATGGTCATGCTTGGCTCCTCCACCTGAAAAAGGATTCTTTGCAAATTCTATCAGATGCCCTCCCACTTTTCTGAAAATCCATGGATTGCCTGTATCCATCGTCCAATTTTTCTCCAACAAACTCAGTCTTCATATTTACCTTGATTTGTGGCAGTCGGCATTGCCCTGCCACCTCCTTCTCTATTTCTACTTTCTCTGCCCTTCTGCAGGAAAATCCTTGCATTAAAATCAAAGCAACATTGCCAGTGCCCCAATAAACTCTTTGGCTGCAGCACCACAGGAGATTAGTATCTGCATGAACACTCTCGTAGTGAACCTCTTCACCCATGTCTAAGATCCATGCTCAAAGACCCTGAACATCAAGTAGTCTCTCTTGTGACTGTTTCAGTGCCATTGTTAAGACTTTTATTGAGTCTCTTTGCAACTTAAAAAGAAAACTGATTAAATCCAGATGTAAGTCTGGCATTGCAAAATATTTTTGATCAACCACTGGCCATAAACATTCAGACCTTGGGGTGCTCCTTCTCAGTTTTTTGATGGGCCTTATCATCCAACAATCGATGCGTTCACTGAAAAGGACCAATAGCCACCAGTTTGTACTCTATGAGGGACTGATAATTTAGATTAAACATAAATTTCCCTAACAGATCTTTGATGACACCTTTTGAAAACGTCTTAATAGCCGAATTCCCACACTTAGATCCAATATAGTTATCAACCTCAGCTATGCTCTCATCATTCACAATACAATGTGGATCATCATCATAATCATTATGCAGGAACTGATTCTCATTCTTGCCACCCGGAACACCCTGTCATGTGCCACTACAAACACCACTTCTATCGATGGTGCTAAGGCCATCCCAGATTTCTTTGAAAATCACAGTTTTTTTCCATTCCACCTCAATCCAAATGGATAACCTTCTTGCTTTGTTATTTCTTTTCTTGCATTCCTCTTCTTTACCCTCAGTCAAAGACCGGTACTCCTCATCAGAGGGATCATCCAACTTCCTCTTACCAACCACAAATGGAAGATCTTCCTTAAAAGACTACACCACCTGCAATGTACAAGCCTCTCTTCCTGCACTGTTTCCCAAGTGTCAGCCGCTGAAAATTCAGCAAACTCAGACATCTTTGAAAACCTTTAACTGAAATAATCTTCACCAACACTCCTCAACATACCTCATTCAAAGTCTGACAGAAATCCAAGGCTAGTTGTCAAAAAAATCACATGACGTTTCATGTGCGATTACATTAGCAAACTTGCATTCGATGTAATGGGATTCTTCCCAATCAAAAATGATACCCAAATGAGAGACAAAGGTCTTGTGTGTACTCCTCTCACCCCAAACCACACTCAATGAACACACTTCCATCTCCACACAGGAGATCAACAATAATGGTGCTCACACTACCTGGAGCCTCATAGTCCCCAACTCCATGGTAAGGCATTCACCAGTCATTTTTCACTCTGCAACACACTCTGCAAGGCATGCATCGCATTTTTTTCACAGGGCCTCCTTCCTCCTTGACTTCGCGAGTTGTCAATTCAGAGGTTTGGTCCTCCTTGAGTGATAACGGCGATGTGGTCTGCTTCTGGTCACATGCCAAGGGATGGCAGCTGAGTCCCTCCAAGTAACTCTAGTGTTGCAGTGAGTGACTTCATCTAAATGGGTGCACTTCTGGTCAGCTCCTCAGCAGCTGCACAGGCACTTGGGCACAGAGCGGCAAGTGCTTCAAGGCAACGGCGTCACTTCTAGTGGTATAGTCCGCATAGGCACATGTTGCCACAGGGGCCAGACACAAAACAAGTCTGTTTGGGCACACTTGGGCCAAATGCCACAGACTTACACAGATTGCTTTTCAGTGCCACAGACCAGTCAGGCACACTCAGTGCTATTCCACAGCTGTGACAGCAAAGTTTATTCAGGCACACTTGGCGAGTGCCACAAATTAATGATTTTCTCTCCTTCAGCAATGCAGACTCCTCAGTCGCACTTAAGGCAAGTGTCACAAGTGCCATGGCTGTGACAGCAGGTTCGACGGGCGATCCCTGTGTGCACACTTCATCAGTGTTGCAAATCCTCCACTTTGGCAATGGAAGCCGATAATAAGCTTATGTGCATTCCATTCATGCTTCCACAAATCTCTGTCAGATGGACCCACAGTACCGGGTTCAACTTCTTTTGCCCATCAAGCAGTCATCTCCTCCTGCAGGGTTTTCTCACTCCTTCACTGTTCTTCCAGGCAGGATCCTCTAGTATTTCCAGGACAAGGTACAGCTCTTCTTTCCAGTCAGTCCCAAGGTGAAGTCACCTAACCTCTGGGCAGCTGACTGTCAGGCAGACACCAGCCCTGGTTGTACAGTAGTCCTCTGGGCATTCTGCAAAGCACCCCTCCTTGGTCGAAACTGGGAGCAGCAAGTTGATCATACAGGTACAGGTACAGTAGACAGAGGATCTGTACTCTTTGTCTACACTTTCAGAACTGGAGTAGGTCTGCTGTTCTTTTGTGTGTCATTCTCAGGCTGTCTCAGAGACTCAGTCTAAAGTGATGACCCTCACATCAGGGTCTTTTCCAAGTTGGGATACATATAACTGACCTAGAAAGAAGTGTGCGCATTCTGCACCTGGTTATCACAGGCACTCCTGACAGTGATCTGGAAGAGAGACAAAAGGAAGACCCCTTTGTAAAGGACTCTTCACACTCTGACAACAGGAACTGCAGTCCCACCTTATAGCTCTACCATCCACCATATAGAAGTATTTAGAGAGACACCAACTCAGAGCAACAAATGTCTCAGGTATGTTAGCAAAACATTTTCACTGTCTGGGAAAGTAAGCTCACTTCCACCTTGTCAACATGAACAGGACAGGGATTTTACAATGGAACCCACAGGCTTTCTTCATTCTGGTTCACTCAGATGCGCATGTGCGTAACACGCAGACCACTCAATACATACATTTGCACATGATATCAGTGTATGTGGGATATCCTATAGTAGCAGAACTTCACACAAGTGGGCC
Organism: Triturus cristatus; assembly: GCF_964204655.1. NCBI lineage: Eukaryota > Metazoa > Chordata > Amphibia > Caudata > Salamandridae > Triturus > Triturus cristatus. Next base: position 500,542,854 of record NC_140592.1, on the reverse strand, counting down.
AGTAAGGAACCACTACAGTGGCACTGACAAAACGATCTGGGAAGGCTAGGATCACTAAAAATACGCTATGTTGCCACCACCGTGCTACATGCTTGAACTCGTCACAGGGATAGCAGCACTCTGTCACTATGGAGAGTGGGCTTGGTGGGTCCCTCCAGGTCAATGACAGGTCCCGGACCAGACTCACATCAAGGGACAGGCCTACGCCTTTCCACACATTCTAGATTTAGCGTGAGGCAGGGGCTAAAAATCCCAAACCTAACACACCAGATACTGTATTTGGGCACTCAGAGTAGGGGACAAGACTTTGCACCTTGTAGGAATCATTCCTACCCCAACACTCACCTAATTTATTATCCCAAGTTACAAAATATTTGTTTTCATATGGACTCTAACCTTACTCTGGAGCCACAAATTTCAATGTTACAGGCGAGAGGCTTTCATCATCTGAACTTGTTACAGTGTATTTGGTACCACCTCACTTTCCCCCACAGGATATAATGTTTTTTTATTGTTAGTATTATCATGTACAAACAATGGCAACAGCCTCTGTTTAGTTATGCCAAACTTTCAACTTCTCAAGCTACACTAGATCGGAAATGCTGAGGCCATTTTGGTTCTTGGTAGATACAAGCATATGTCGGTGACACTGCCACCCTTCACTTTCTCACTATTGCTAGAGACTTGATTATAAGATCATCTGTATCATAATTAGGGCCTATCCCATTTTGGGACCTTCTTTCGGAAGAGAGTGGTTGGTTCAATGGCAACCAGGGTGCTTTGCAAACAGCGTCAGTCCGTTGATTGGTGGTTTCTAGATTTATGAAACAGCAAGGAAATGGGAGATCGCTAGGATTTCAAGCAACAGATCTTTGGCATTCCCTTCCAGTCTCACATTGAGAGACTAAGGACCAAAAGAACTTTTGAAAAGCAACAAAAACATTTCTGTTATTTTTGTTCCTGTATTGTCAATAGGCAATATTAGTTTCAGGATTGCTGTGGTAAACTATTGCTGTGTTATGTGCTTGATGAACCCTTCAAAATACAATTAAAATGACAAAATAATATCACGTGTAAGCCATGTCTAAAATGTTTCTTTTTATTTGGTCCATACCTGCATAAAAGCAGCAGCTGCCACCATGATTCATGAATAATCCCATAACACGATTACACAGTACACTGTTTGGAGAGAAATATGATTGTAGGACTTTTTCTATGGAGGAGAGAACTTCCTTTACATTTCAATGCCATAACAGATACGCCACCCTTCATTCTATCTTTAATTTACAACAGTCATGGTATGAGTGTTATGCGACTGGAGGTGCTCTGAAAAACTGAAGGTGTACATTTTAAAATAATGCCCATCTTTGATACTGGTCCAGGACAGTGGCGGCTGGTGACATTTGAAAGCAGTGGGGCGTAAAAGTTGGGCATGATTTTAAGCCGCAAGCAAAGCGAGCAAGCGAAGCTAACAAAAGTGGGTACAGGTTGGGTCCTCCAAAGAGAAAATTGGAAAAAGATTGGCAAATGGTGATTTTTTAAAGCAAAACTATTCTGCTGTTAAGTGGCTGAAGAAGATTTGCTTTCAATGGAGGAATTCCTCCCTGCCAAGTAATAAAACCTTCCTACTAAACAAAAGCCACACTTTACATTATCAATATCGATTCAAGGGCAAAAAACACTGCTGGCATGGAAAAGCTATTAATTTAACAGTATGATGTAGGGGTGTAACACAAGCTTGGCTCACACCCGCTTTAAATACTTATGTGACTATAGGCGCCTCAGTGCGGGGATTGAGTGATGGCAACGGGTGTGCATCACACGCTCATTGCTACTTACATCATCTAACACCTGCAAGACAGTTGGCACTGCTTGGCAAACACGGTGGCAGCATTAGAGGTCGACAGCAAAGTTAAGGAATAACTCCAATCAATGACCTCTGTGGTTTTTAAGGCCCACTGCTCGTGAATCTGGGTTAGAGCTGCCAGGGAACCTTAAGGGGGTGAGTCACTTAGAGGCACTTGACATACCAAACAGAGCAGAAGACAGCCCTCTCAGGGCTCCAGAGAAAGCTCACTACGTCTGCTCGTATCAGCCAGCAGGCAGGGTTTAAGCAGTACAAACAATGCAGTCCCTACAATCTGTGGTGCCCAAGTGTTACTAAAATATAGTGTCATGGTTTCCTTGGAGAGCGCACACGAAGAAACGGTGCCGACCGTTCGCCGCGTAGCCAGGAACTACACATCCCAGAAGGCCTAGCGCATCACGTGCGACGTCACGAGAAGACACATAAAGCAGGAAGTCGGCTCCCGAACGCTGTCGGAAATTCTCTGCTCAGAAGTGCTTGAGTCCGATGCGGGTCAAAGTCCACATACTCCTGGACTGGTAAGGGTGCTTGCACCACTACTCGTTCTTGTCTTGTTGCCAACCTCCGTTGGTGAGCGGCTGCTCGTGCGGAGGCTGGCGTTCTTCTTGGTTTTACACTCGAAGCACATTGGATCTGATCGGCCTGCATTTTCGGCCGGCGGGGGTGCATTGACAGTAATTGTTCTATAGGCCTATCAGATACACGGAGTTCTTTCGGTCACGACAGAACAACATTAGACCGTGTACAACTCATTGTATTGGGGCCAAACATTGCCAAGGTTGTCTGGATTACAGACGGTTAAGCTACAAGGCGTGTAAGGGGGGGGGGTCGTGTGGGGGTGGGGGGCCGAGGGAGAATAAAATTAAAACGAAAACGTACCTGACCGCCTCTGCTCCTGGTCCGCGTTGGCGCCTCTGCCCTCTTCAAACAGGAACAGCACGTCAGCACTGGAGTGGCAACCCCTCAGCCAATCCTGGCGCTGCTGCAGCGCCAGGATTGGCTGAGGGCACAGCTTACGCTTCGCCCGCCGCCTGCCCATTAGGAGACCGAAGGGCTCCTAATGGGCATGCGCAAGGCAGTGAAAACACAAGTGCGCATGACTGGGCACGGGCTAAAAATTAGCTCACCTTGCCCACTCATGCGCACTTGTGCTGCCTGTCCCGGCTTGTCTGACAATGCATGTCAGTCAACATGACGCCGGACGGCCCACGGTCCGACGTCATGCTGACGGACATGCATTGTCAGTTCTCCCTCGGCGTCTCTGAACTTAAGTAAACTAAGTTCAGAGACGCAGAGGGAGCTGCGGGCGCAGGTGGGGGCGGGGGGGCAAAGCCCCCAATGGACACACCGCCACTGGTCCAGGATGCCTCATAGACAAAAGAGTCAAAATGTACACAGAACTAAATGATCCAGGTGCCCAAAGAAAATTAAACCCTAGTAGTTTTACTAGAGTAGAATGAGCTTCTCACAACTAATTAAAAGTCAATAGGTTTGACTCTGTTAACAGTTATTTTTTGTGCTGGTATTCACTTAAGGGGTAGAAGATGCATCCAAGTAATATTATACATCCATCCTGAATGTATTGCTGAGGTGAATAACAACGCCTCTGGTTGAGGGACCGAGAAAGAGTTTTGTTGTTTGAATGAGGCAGATGTTATTGGTTTTCAGAGTACCTCTGCTTGCTGCCACAGTCTCTTCTTTCCTGGAAGATCTGGGAAGCCAACAGCAGACACTGTTGGTGGCTGATGTGGCAGGGAATGGCACAATGTTTGGTCCACATTCCATTAAGATTGTTTTTCTTGGGTGCGAGCTTCGTATCAATTCTCCTTGAGAAACTGTCACTCTTACCACACCCTTCCACAGTTCCTGAATTAAGGGGTATATAGTGAGAAATAAGTCACAGTCTTCGGTTTGTGTGACTCTTGCAATGGGGGTAACATCTCACTGACTAAATTATACGCATCCAAAACACATCTCAAATACATGATCCAGCTCTAACTAGGGTCAAAGAATGGAGTTCTCACTCAAAAAGCAATGTAGGAACCTACAATGTACTTTTCAGCATTGAATGCCCAGAGCAGGACCTATAAGACTTGCTGAGTACCTAGTTATATGAGCAGCCCCTAAACTCTTACTCCTTCAAACTCCCTCTTCACCTGTGGCCAAAACTGTAAATGTACCTACTACTAAGAGGCAACAGGAGCTGTCTGACTGCAGAGCCATAGGATAGGGGCGGCTATATCCCAAGAACACTCTCTGGCCTTTCCTGGATTTGGTGATCAGTTTACCATGTTTTTAACACTCCAGCTATTACTCACCATCACCCCTTAGTAAATCTGCTCACGTCTACCTCCTTTCTCCCATGTTTCCTTCTAATCTCTCCAATCCCCGCAATCATTTGTCCCAGTTATTTACTTAGGGCTTCATTATGATGCCGGTCGGATGAGCGTCCATCTGGCATTGTGTTGGAAATGGGGCCACCCGACAAGGAGTCGGAGGTCCCACTTCCTAATTTAGGATGCAACCACCTTCATGGTGTTCTTAAAGTGTATATTTTCGATTGTGGCTTGTGCTGCGGGCTCCAGCACAAGGTGCAATAGGAATATTGTACTTTGTAAATATCCATGCATGGAGTACGGTGCATGGATGTTTGGGGGATAGCAGAGGACGCGGGGGCACGGGGCCTGCTAGGAGCCTCCAAAGTCCATTTCCGACAGCCTTTCTATGGCGGTCAGATCACCATAGAAAGGCTGTCAGAAACGTGCATCGGAATCCCAATGGTGGCGCCTGAGTGGGCACCTCTTCCATTTTGGGAATTACAATCCGCCCTCTGCCTGGCTGCGTCTTGACTCTGTCAGAGGGGGAGCAGCTGGACTGATGCCTCATATATTGCTGTCGCACTGACGAGCTGTTGGATGGCCTTCGGCCCCACATCGTAATGAGGCCCTTAGTAGTTCGTCACATTCTTTAAAAGGGAAAATAAAAACCCCAAGGCAGCAGATTTTGCTATTAAGTACCAAAAGGTTAAGCCTAGATTTAGGCACAAAGCTTGAATCATTACATTTTGGGCGACCAAAAGTAGCTTTGAGAACAGGAAGGTTTCAGGAAAAATGATTTAACGATCGTCAACTGCTTAGCCCTTTGGGCGGTGGCCTGGCAGGCGGTTAATTCAGTTGGCAAACTTTGCTGTTGCTTTGTCGATTTTCAAGCCACATTCAATCTGCTTGACTGGGAGACTGCGGAAGAAATTCAATGAAAACAGTGTGCCTTTAGATCTCTTCCCATTGATTTAACAGCTTAACTCGCAAAACAGGGGTAAGGTTGACTTAGACGGACATGGAATTCTTTCAGACAGGATCCATGTTAGAAACGGGTTGAGTGTAGGATATGTTTTAGCCCCCTTCCTTTTCAATATTTTTATTTCAGATTTTACTGGTAAATATTTTTCTTTAATTGATTCGTATTCCGCAAATATTGGAGGTAATCACGTTTCGCGCCTTATGTTTGTCGATGACCCTGTCCTCATGGACGAAACTCCAATCAGCCTGCAGTGAAAACTTAATACATTCTATGCATATTGTGAGAGCAATAAGTTCACAATTTACACAATTGAAACAGGCTCTAGAATTTTCTAAATGGCTGCAGAAGTGTGCATTGTTTCTCAATAGCTATCGTTTAGAACAAGTCACAGTACACAAATATCTGAGCTTTATTTCTTGGCTCTCTGTGGTGAGATAAGCATTTTAGTATGCTAAAAACCTTCTTAATTGCATCTACTAATGCACTAAAAATGCTTCAAGCCTGGTATGGAGGGCTATAAGGAGACCCACTGAAAAAGCTATACAGGAAAAATAGACCCCTCAAGCCCTATATGGGGCAGAGCTGCTGTTTCTTGACAATAGAGAAATGTGGGACCCTGTGGAAACAGTGTATCAGAAGAAGCAATTTTATGTCTCCCAAAATTCACTGATTCAAGCTTTGCACCTCGATTGTTTTGACCTCTTGAGACTTATTAGTAAAATCTTGTGCCTTGAGATTTTTTTTTTACCTTTGAAAGAATCTGTCAAATCCCAGATAAACAGCAAGAGTACTTAGCTTATCGGCAGATAGGAATTGTTTGCTGTATCCCATTCACTTGGAAATTTGGGAGACACAGGAGTATTCCCATTTCTCTCAAAAAGCCTCAATAGGAGAATATAAACCGCATTTTATAGATTCGTAAACCTTCATGGAGAATGCCTTCCCATTGGAAGAGAATCCACCAATGACCATGTGTTCTTGGTGTAAAACATATCACAATTCATCTACTTCTTGATTGCTTATATTTTAAAGAAACAAGAAACATGGGCGTCCTCAGAAATGTTTTCGGGGGTGGGGGGACATAATTAAAAAATACATGCATTGCGATCTTGAAATTGTATTAAAGGGCATATGAAAAATCCAGGTTAAGGGGCGTGGGGCAAGCACGCCCCCATCAGCCCCCGATTGTGGACGCCCATGATAAGAAAACAGAGAGTTCGCCTGAATTTTAAAAGGTGTGTTGTCCTCACTAGGACGGTAACACTGCACACTTTATTTGAAATGAAGACCTTTCATGTTGTGATTGCAGTAGCCAGGCTTGTTAATGCTATTCAGAAAAACACAGCCCAATAGCAGAATTATATAATGCACTGCGATCATTATAATTTAAGACCTACCAGGTGCACGTTAGTTGCAAAGTTAGGAATGGTTTTAGCTGTTACATAGAGTGATCCTGGTTGGTATTTTTGCTATTTTAAATCAATTTCAATATGACGGCTTTTAATATTGATGCACTGCACTTTTCCTTTTGTAATGTTTAGGAATGCTAAGATGTTTTGTTTGTAAACCGATTAACTGTTCAATGTTATGAAATGTAATTATAGCATTTATATGGATTATTGTTGAGTAATTATAGTGCTATGAATTAATTATTTGATTTAGAAATGTTATGTATAAAGCTCTTGCATGTACCTCTGTGAGTCATTTAAAATACTGATTATTTCTATAGGATACATTTTTGGAAATAAATTACTTATTTGCTAATATTTACTTTGTATTTTTGTAAACTAATGGTCATCTCCATTTCAGGGAGCTTTGGTGCGTGTAGACAATATTCAATGGTGACAACTTCTTGGCAGGGAGAGTCAGATGAGGCATGTTTACATAGGTCGATTTTTATGCATTTTTAGAACCACAGGTTCATGTCCTTACTTCACACCAGCATTCAAAGCTTTATACAACATGGACTTTAGACCCTGGGTTTTTCTTTGTATTTAACCGTCAGGTGCTACAGGGCTGCTACATCCAACACACTAGCATATCCGGCAACATATTAGCATTTTGGAGGAGGCCACTTTCTCCATTGACCTCCTTCGCCATTCCCTCTATGGTTTCATCCACTTTCCTCTCTCCTGGTCCCTTTGTTAAGTCTCCCCAACTCACACTTAGGGCTTTTTGGTGTCTTGAAGGTGGCATAAATTGCTAACTAATATCCAATGTAACACAGCACTATCAAGCTGAGCAGAGATCTGTCATTGCTCGCTTATGTTTTTTCACGCCCCCTCAAGGAACCTACTAAGAAGAAAGTGGTGATGTATGTGACATAACCTGTCCCACCAGCTCAGGTATCTCCCAGGTGAGATGGGTCCTATGTTGCCATGTAAACCAAATGGACAAAAAAAAAAACCCTCTGACAGTACAATGTCCAGCCGAGGCCCGTGCAGGTATGAGCAGTGGGGCGTTGGAGCCGTGTGAGAGGGGATTTTGACGAATGATGACGAGGGAAAATTCATTATTTATTGCGGCTGAAAATGTCAAATATTAACCTCTGAGGATTACTCTTCTTGCTGAAAAATCGCATTCCTAAGTGTGCCTCTTCTTGCGTTTACTTAATGCCATGGGTGTAGCCAGAATTGCCAGAGAGGATGGACAAATTACACTAAACGTCCAGGCGTTGCTAGGCACATGGCTGGTCTGGTACCTGACAGGCATATTTTGGAAGACAAAGATGAAAGTTCTTTACATTGGTCAACTAAATAGCACTGAATATGGGAGCTTGAGTTTTCCTGTATACAAATGTTAAACCTGACATCCTTGATGGGATATTCCCCCAGACATTTTGCCTCCATTCTCCTATATTTGCTGAAATGTTTTTATTGGCTTAAGAACTCTTTGCACTTTATCCCTGCTAACCAGTGGTAGAGTGCTTGGGCTCTGTCCTTTAAACATGGTAAAATTGGTATACACCTAAGTGGCACATTTATTTACTTATAAGTTCCTAATAAATGGAACTACATGTACCCAGGGCCGGTAAAATTAATGAATGCTTCCAGTAGACTGCTGCACTCATTGTGCCACCCTTTAAAGTAGCACTGTAAAACATGTTGCAGGCCTGCTACTCAAGCCAGTAATGCAGCTTTAAACTGCCATTTCGGCAAAATAAACCTTTTGCCAGGCCCAAACTTCCCTTTTTTACTTATAAGTGGTAGGCCTTGAAGTTTCATGGGACAGGGTGCATGCTAGTTAAAATGTAGGACTTGTGCACTTACATTTGACATGTCCTGACAGTGAAAAACTTCTAAAGTCATTTTTAACTGTGGAAGGGCTATCCCTCCTGAGGTTACCTTATTGCACTTAATAAGTGATAACTTCAGTTTGGGAACAGATATAGAAATGCTTCTTCCACTCATCTGAATTGTAATTTAAATCCACTTTAATGGAAATGTCAGATTTCGAGTTACTATTCTGAAAATGCCACTTTTAGAAAGTTGGCAATTTTCTGTTTTTCTGCCTGTTTCTGGACATTCTGCCAGTGTTCAGGGCTACATGACTGTAAATGGCTCTCAGAGGTCTGTTGTGTATTCCTTCCAGTCATTGAGGCAAAAGAGCCTAGGTGTGATGGGTAAGGATTTCCCTGACAGGATGGCTGGGGAGGAGGTGTGCCCTGCCATGATTACACTTCGAAGCACCTGCTTGCAGCACACACAAAGGGACCTGACACCAGGCCCGTCCTTACCTTTTTCACCCTAGACAGTTTGGAACCAAACCCAGGGGAAGGGAAATAACTGATCCGAACCAGTTTTGGAGTAGGCCAGGGAATGCCCCTACACACAAGGGCTGGCACTCGGTATAAGCGTTTTTCACCTTCACAACCTCTCTTCAGAACACTTCTGGACCTGTTGAAGATTCAGAAGAACTACCATCCTGTCTAAAGAAGGAAGACAGGATGTGCTTTCCTTGAACCAAGGATCCCCAGAAGTGATCCCAAGGATCAGTTGGCTGACCTCCTGTTTGATCTACAAGGACACATCAAGCTTCCAGAGGCCTCCTTGAAACTGCAGAGATGGCCAGCACCACCTGGATCAATGTAAGCCCTGATGATGGTCTCTGCTACAGTGAGTTCTGATTCACAAGAGAAGCCCTACAGGTCCTGAACCATTGGTTGGCATCGCAGTGTACGTCTCCTCTTTCAAACCTGCAAAATCTGCACTCCTGTTGAAAATCCACAAGTTTTGAGTGTCTTTCCGACTGTGAGAGGGCTCCTTGCATCAGCAACCATTACGTATTTCCCACCAATGCGTAGTCCAACGGTGACCTGCTCTTTGCCCCAAACAACGGTCACTGCATCTCCCACCAATGCGAATCTCCAGCAATGACTGCTCCTCGCACCGTCAACAAACACCTTGCAGCCCCCGACATTGCAACCTCTAGTTACAGCTCCTTGTGTGAACACAGACCCAAACTCTTCAATGGGGCGAACATGTCCCTATGTTCGACCCATACTCCATCATGGTAGGGCTGAACTTGTGACTTTGACCCGCAAGTGGCACTTTGAGGTTTTTGGTGTTATTTTCACCCAGAACTTTAAAAATTCATAACTCCGGTTCTACTTATTGTTTTTTTTCATTTTGGTGTCATTTTAATTATTGCACGTTACTCAATTTTTCTAAATTGGTTTGGGATTTTTCTTGTGCTGTATTTTCATTTTAATACTGTTTGAGTGCTGCATAAATACTTTACACATTACCTCTAAGTTTAGCAAGACTGCTTTTGTACCAAGGTGCCAGAGGTTTAAGTACAGGTTTATTTAGTGGTTTTTGTAGTTCACTCTGACAAGAGTTGTGTTTATTATTTGAGCAGGCCTTCCACCCATCTCAACTAATTGCCCAAATTCTTAGAAGAATGCAGTGCAAATGGGAGCAAACTACATAAATACTTCAGGCTCTCTCTCGAGGGAAATTAACTTCTCTCAGATAGGTTGTTTTAAAGTTGTGGAATTTTTCCGGTAATTTGTATTTTGAAGAAATGCATACATACAGAAGGTAGTTGTCATTGCACTGAAATCAAAATATATATTATCAGCACATCTCTTTAACTTTCTTTGTATTTTCTGCAGCAGTGAGCCATTGATCTCTCTCTTCTGATAGTTCAATTGTAATAGATGCGCAAAGAAATGATCGTAGGCCATGGCAGTTTCTTTCCAATCCCATGAATGTAACATGTGTTAACACCAAAATGCTGCTTACAAATCGCAAGTAAAATAGAAAAGGCCTTTAAAATATAAAAATATTTATCTTTGTATGTTAATTTATCTTGAGAGGATATGCTTGGGGCTTGGCCAGCCAACGAAATGGAATATCTGTGTTTCAGTGGTGATCCTCCCAACTGCAATAAAACACCAGCAACTTCTAAGCCCCTGACATCTTTCAAAAGCTGCTTTGGGGCAGAAATCAAATGTGAAGCACCTATAATCTTACTCAAATGCCTTCTGTTAGACCTGACAGCCTTAAGGTGGTCTTCCCCTCAACTCTTTGCCTTCCTCCTCCACATTTTCTGACCTTGGTTTTGCTGGTATGAAGACTATGCACACTTTAGCACTGCTAACCAATGCTAAAAGTGTTTGGGCTCTATCCCCTAAACATGGTAATAATGGTTAATCTCCAATAGGCATATTTAATTTATTTATAACTCCCTAGTTAAGTGGTGCTCCCTGCACCCAAGGACTGTAAATTTAATGCTACTACTGGGGCTGCATCACTGATTGTGTCACCCACTTAAGTAGCCCTTTGACAATGTCTCAGCCGTGCCATTGCAGAGGCTGTGTGCAGTTTACACTGCCATGTAACCGTCCCTTTTTATACATATAAGTCACCCCCAAAGTAGGCCTTGGACAACCCTGTGGGCAGGGTGCATGTCCTGGTAGTGAAAAACTCTCAAAGTCATTTTTTGCTACTGCAAGGCCCATATCTCCCTTAGGTAAACATTGGGAGTACCTTAGTACATTCTATAAGAGTAATCTAAAAATGTGAAGATATAACTGATTCAAGCTTTCTGTCTCTGGAATCAAATTGTAAAATCCAAACATATGATAAAGGCGAATTCAAAATTTCAATTCTGAAAATATCACTTTTAGAAAGTTTACATTTTCTTACTTTAGCCATTTGGTGCCTGCAGCCTGTCTCTGATCACATGTCTGGGGTGGGTGACAATTGGGCTTTGTGTATTCCCCCTCGACAGCCACACACAATGGGAGTTTAGGTGTGACTTGATGGGCCATCCTGGCAGGATGGGAGGGAGGCACTGGATGCAGCTGGATGCAGCCTAACCTGCACTGTGTCCTGTTCCCACACAAAGGGCTGCAACCGCCCTGTAGTGTGTCTTGTGTCAAGGCAGGAATAGCAGGACCCCTGTGCACTTGTCTCTGATGTCTCCCCGACCTCAAAGGCACCACTGGCTAAAGGAACTGGACCTCTCACACCACCACTTCAGTACACTTCTGGACTTGTGAAGATTCTGTCAGGAAGAAGGATTGCTGTGCTGCTGAAAGGACTGCTGTTTTGCCGAGCCCCTGCCTTGCTCTGCTGACCTGCTGCCTACTGCCCTCATTCCTGGTGAGGGGGGTGGACCTGCATCACTTGGACCCACAGTGACTCCATGGGCTAGCTGGCTTGCATCTTGATGAAGTCTAAGGGACATAAAAGACTACCAACCAACCTGCTTCTGGACCTAGACTCTACTATCTGTGAGTTTACCATTCCAAGCGGTGCCCCCACAGTCATGGGCCCTTGACAGTGGGGCTAAGGTGTTTCTCCAGTGGAAGCAATGCATCTCTGCTGAGCTACACAACCCCAAAGAAGAACTGACGCATCTCCTCTACAGAGTGGAGCATCTTTGGGTAGAGCCAACGCTTTGCTGCTGTTGTGTGGATTGGACCCATCACAAAAGACTTGCATTGCCGCTGCATCCCTCATCTTAGGACCGATGCATTGCCTTCGGAACCACTACTGGACCAAGCTGTCCCTTGAATACCTCGTCGACAGCAGCCTCGACAACCATGCCAAACCTCTGCATCACAGGTTTCACCGCTCATCCGAACCAACACATTGTCTCCGCTGCGCCTCAAATCCTGGACACCGGCTTTCGCATCACAAGTCCCGTCAACAGGATCCTCAACTTCGATGCATCAGGACCGCGCCCCGTAGCCTCGTTGCATCTTGGAATCAATGTATTGCCTCTGCTGCGAGATGCATCTTTAACGGGAATCCACACAAAAGATCAGCAACACAGATTTAAAGTACTTTGGTTCAGCAGACCTAACTGGGTCCCTGTAGCTGGCCCACACTGCATCATGGTTGACCTAAACTTTTAACTTTGTCCCGGTTTGACGCAACCAGATATCCCCAGGTGGCACTTCATTTTTCTAAGTACTGTTTTACAGATTATTCTTTAAAAATTCATAACTCAAGTTCTACTTATTGTTTTTTGTAATCTTGGTCTTGTTTTTTTAATTAAGTTAAGCTCTATTTTTTCTAACCTGGTGTGGAATCTTTTTGTGTGTTTTTTTCGCTGATTGGCTGTTTGAAGTGTTGCATGAATACTCTACAATTTACGTCTAAGTTAAGCCTGACTGCTCTGGGTCAAGCTACCAGAGGATGAGCACAGAATAATTTAAGGTTTGCTTGTGCCTTAGCCTGACTAGGATTGTGGTTATTGCTTGAACATGGCATATACCCCAGTCAACCAGTGACCCAATTTCTAATACCTTGCGGGAGCCTAAAGATGATATTGAGCAACTGTTCTTCCATGTTGTATTTTCACCTTGATTTGATGAGCCATGCAGCTGTACAACCCCTGGCTTTTGCATGTGGGCAGGAGGAGGGTCGAAAGTCTGAAAAATGTTTATGCTTGTAAGTTTCCCCTTTGTTTTCAAGGATGAAGGAACAGGTAAATAGGAAGTAGGTAAGAAAGGATGATAACAGCAGATGATGGAACCTCACCTGTCTTCACACCATGAGAATGTAGTCATGCTCTGCCAAGATTCCTGTTTGTGATTATAAAGCTTAACTTACGAAACCACTGTCTGCACACACGTCTGACTCAGTTATTTCAATTCATTTCAATGTATTTCAAACAGTATATAAAGATTACACTAGCTGCATCCTGCGGAGCATACCTGGAAGCCAACTGCTTTGTATCTCTTAAGCTTGAGCTTAAATAAACATACCTCCATGACTGTGCTTGATTGCTGTCTCTCATTAACAGACAAGTGTACCTGATTTGTTTGTGCAGAAACTGGGGGTTCATCTGGGATCCACCAAGTCAAACCAGACAGGCCAGAAGGAGCCACAGTCAAGGGGCCAGTAGGAGAACTGGCTGACTTCGAAGTATATACTGTTATGTATTCGTAGGCTACCCCAAAATATGCTTGAGTAGTCAACTGACCCTTCACCTACATTTACCTTGTCATTGTACTACATAACAATTTTTGGTATTGACCTGTTAACTAGTTAAGCGCTGCATAAATGTCTCATGGCTTTACCCAAAAACTAGCATCATTAATTATGCATGAGGATTCTTAGAATCACAACACAATTACCATCTTCTGCATAATAACTATGTATAAGGGTCATCCTCGGCTGACATGGCACAGCAAAGTACAATCCACTGAGTGTACCTTTTGGGTATATTTACACCATATCTTTGCCAGGGTAGGCAGAGGAGAAAGACTTGCATGCTGACACACTGAAGCGTGACGCTGAGGTTCCTGCATGCAGACACTTCAGCACGCAGTGGTCTGACATCCCTCGGGGGTGAACATCTCAAGACCAAGACAGGGTCCTTCATTCTATCACAACACGTAATGGGGTTGGGTTCATCCAAGGTGGATTCATGGCTCTACATCAACATACATGCTAGGTACACTTAGGTACATTTAGTTAGGGTTGCATCGTAGGAGTACAAATTATTACTGTCATGCATTTATATGCTAGATTACATTAATTGTTTTAGCCCTATGGTAGAAATCAACATCAATTTACTCTGTTGGTGTTCATAATCATTTATATCTGTTTCTGTCTTATGGTTCTTCCAGCACACCTATTTTACACTAGAATGACGCTGGTTCAATAAATGCTTATTGAAAACATCCCCACCGTTTTATTCTGTGTATCTCTCTGAGACAAAGTGAGCACAAGGGCCTGAGCGAAAAGCACTGTGCTGTTTCCACGATCCCTGATGGGACAGGGTGGTCATGTTCGATAGTTGCCAGGAACTATTTCTCTCCTTGGTAAGAGGAGTTTACAGAGGCACTGTGAGCTAGCTGGTATACAGGTGAACATACCCAGTGGGGGTGTCTGGAATCAGTCTGGACACCAATCCCACAGTTTATGTTGTCTAAACACGCAGAACCTATATAGATTTATATGAACTACATGACAATACCTGCAGAGGGGAATGCGTTTCCCAATATTGCAGTTTGAGGGGAATACCACTACCCCGAGACATAAGAATGACTCAGCTGGACCTAAAAGAACTCAGAAGCAACACAGTCGCGAGACCTGGTAAGAAGTACTATGGATGTGTGTAATGATGTGAAATGATATGAGAGACATCTAATGATAAATATGGCCTCAGGGACAGTACAGTGTGCTGTACTTTCTTATGCGATGTTCCTGTATGTTGTTGATTTTTGGTACCTGGTGGTGTGGCAAGAAGCATTTGCATTGTGACAAAGAAGATTTACCATTATCGCACTAAAATAATTATCGCATAGAAGTATTGAAAAATGGATAGTTGTTGCAGTAAATTGTGTGGGGTAAACAATATGTAGATGAAGTACAGCCATGTCCAGTAGAAGGAACTCCAGCATGAGAGATGGAGACTGGAGTGTTTTTGTATTTATGGAATAAATATACTGATAAGGATCCTTCATTACAGTTTCCATTGAATGGCACTTTTGATTATGATGAATTGAATTTTCTGAGGGAATGCATGTTTGAGAAGGGAAAGATTAAAATGTGAGACTGCTGCAGTGTGATGTGGTGAATAAGTGGGAAAAATACACCAGGCAACAACATATGAAGGCAATAATGACAACGTAAAGGGAGAAAGCTAGGGAATATGGCAGAAAGAAAAGGGCTGATTAGTTTGCTTAAACAAATTAGAGAACATCATATGAATGTAAGCAGAGCGTATGTGGTACATAACCCACCACAGACACCCTCAGCTCCTCCTATTTCTACGGACCCCAAAACTGAGCACATATTTATTGAAAGATCACAATTTCCACCCTACTGGGTAACAAGTGATCAAGTAAGACAATTACAAAGTGCTCAACAAGGACAAGTACAAATTGTGTCAATAATACCCGATCCCAAAATGTCTCCTTTAGAAAATAATGAATAGGAGGACATAGACTCCCCTTTCCCTCCTGTTAAACTACCTCAAGGGGGACCCGGACAGGCTAATAGGTTGATGAGAAGTACCATTTCCCAAGAAATACACAAGTCAAAGCATTTGTTCATGATTGTTGGCAAAACAGCACCGCAAAATACCCCAAGAAAGAAGACAAGCATTTGGGTACCTGTGATAACATTGTGGAAAAGTATGCAATACAAAATTAGGGAAGGTAATACATACATCATGTATTAACTATAATTTAGTACGGCAACAGCAGCACCAGCCTCAAAATTTGGCACTGCCTTCTAAATTCATGCATTATGATGGTGACTGACACGTTTACCCTGATGGATACTGAATGTAACAATGCTTTTGCCATATATCTTGAGTGCATTGACAAACATCAGCCTCGATCTGCCAGTAGGATTGGCCCTATGCGTGATGTACCAGCGTTTGATGCCAACAACCATGTCCACGCCCCTTGGGCAAAGACAGAATTGAAGGCTTTTTCCAAAGATTATCCTGGCATCAGAGAAAGCCCTGCAAATAACAATCCAGAAGATACTATGAACGCCTGATGGCCAAGTGACTGGTGAAAAAGCAGCCTTGCCTGGCAAACTATTGGCTAGAGTGCAACAATTAGTGCCCCACAAAAGATTAGACCGGTCTAAGTCCAATAATTGTAAACAAGAAAAGGAAGAGAATGTGTCAGCCTTCTCCCAGATACAAAAGGGGTTCTCTGCCTATAGTGGTATGGACGCTGCTGATGATGGGGCTCAGCAGGCTCTGTCCAGATGTTTTGTAAATGGCCTCCAAGAATGTATAAGATTCACAATCCATACCTATGAGCCAACATGAAGATAAAGTCACTGAAAGAGGTATTGGCCATTTCCCAATACTATGCTGAGAGATAGGCACAGGAAGAACAGAATAAGGATAAGAAACACTAGGAGTTCAAAAGTAAAGTGTTGCTCCAGCAACTACAGTAAGGTAGAGGCAGGTCCACATTCCAGGTACACCGGGAGAGGGGGAACAAGGCAATACTCTGAACCAACTTACAGACCACAGAATGCCCAAATAGGTAATGGGTGCCACAACTGCTAGGATTCTGATCATTGAATTAGAGAGTGCCCGTTACTACAGAAAACAAACAGGAAGTGCTCCATGTCACGAGGATGTGCCCAAGGGGGATACAGAAATTCTTTTTACAGAAGATCACAACGTAATGATATGCCCAATAATGGCCAATATGCCGAATATTATGCTAATGACCCCACTTACCGGGGACACCAACGAACCTACTTTGACAGCCAGGCTAACAGATCCCAGATGGTAACTCTCCCATTGTCTGATTATGATTTTGTTCAATAGGGAAGCCTTAGGGCGAGTGAGGAACTGGTGGAGATCCCAGTAAATCCAAGAGGGCCATATATTGAAATGATGGTAGAAGGACAAAAGGTGAAATCGCTCCTGGACACTGGTGTCACTAATTCCTCTATTTCTTGAAAATTAGTTCCACATGCATGCCTCTCTGGGATGTACAATGCATCAGTGTGCTTTTCTCACGACTCCATACATAGCCCTGTCGCCGCCCGACTGACATATATCATTGGCCCAAAAACGGAAAAGCATTGTTTTGTACTCACAGATAAATGTGCACTTTACTTGCTGAGCATATATTTGCTCCAAAAATTGCATGCAGCAATAAAATTTACCACTGATGGCATATATCTTGAATGCACAAAAATCTCTCCCCTCCTCACTAATGCTTACACTGTGCAATGCCAAAAACACAATACCACAATGGGTGTTTGACAGAGTTGACAAAAATGTCTGGGCCTTTGGTAAGAACGACATGAGGCGTATGACAATAGCACCTGCGCATATAACACTAAAACAGAATGTCCCCCTCCTCAGAATACCAGAATACAAAATATCACCGGAAGTGGAACATGGATGGAGACAGTTATACATGACCTTCTTCTGAATGGAGTAATAAGAGAGATACAGGGTACCCCATGAAATATCCCAATCCTCCCTGTATTAAAAAAGAGTGATGACCTTACTAAGGAAGATGTTTGGAGGTTTTGGGTTTTTATCGGCAGACACTAAAAGCACAGATAGACATCTTTCAGTCCACACCAACCATCACTCTCATACAATACATAGATTACATTTTACTGTCCAGCACCATCGAAACCGACTGTGCTTCTGACACTATTGCATTATTAAATTTCCTTGGTACACATAGACACAAGGTATTTCCCACGAAAATGCAATTTTTCAACAGGAGGTTGAAAAACCAACTCCTGTCAAAGGGGGAAAGGAGACCTGACCCTCAAAGAGTGAAATATATAGTGGACATTTAACCCCCCTACAACACAACAACAAGTATGTGCTTTCCTGGCTATGGCAGGCTATTGCAAACAATGGATCCCTAAGTTTTCCCTTCTCTCCGAATCCTAGTTAAACCTCATGACTAAAGACACCCCAGAACCATTACCATGGTTAACTGAACACCAGAATCGTTTTCTGCAAATCAAACAGGCACTTGTGATGCTCCTACTCTCCGAATGTCTGACTATTCATAAGAATTTAATCTTTATATACATGAATGAACAAGATGGATTTGTAGTTGCTGTTGTTACACAACAACAGGGCGACAGGAAAAGACCCTGTACCTATTTTTTCACCACATTAGACATGGTTGCTCGAGGCTTAACAGCATGCCTGTGTGCAACTGCAGCAGCAGCTGTTTCTCTAAAACAAGCAGAAATACTGATTCTTGGACATAAAGTGCATCTGGATGTATCTCATTCTTTAGATATACTGTTAAACAAAACATAAACTCAACATTTGTCAAATGCCAGACTAACACATTATGAATTGTTTGTTGAGTCCTCATTTTCTCATACATCGATGTAACACACTTAGTCCAGTGACCCTCATGCCCCTTCCCCAGAATGTTACTGACACACCCCATAATTATGTAATGATCACAGAAGAACATACCAAAGGTAGAATACATTTACAGGCACACCAATGGAAGAAAGAGAAGGTGACTTACGGGTTGATAGCTCTTACTTTAAGCTCAAGGATGGGACAATCACTGCAGCCTATGCTGTTACGACCTTACACAATGTCACTGAAGCCTGTAGTTTATTCCAATTACTGGCACACACAGCCAAATTCACAGCATTTAGAAGCCCCTGTCAGCTGAACTCCGGATTAATTTTGAACACATAAATATTGATTGCCAACATGCGTTTGGAGTTTCTCATAACTTTGTCAGGCTTTTGGCAGAAAGAGGTTTTTTCACGTCTCAAGGAACAAACATACAGCATGATCCACTTATTGGTAAATTGCTTAATGCTTTATCGCTGCCAAAATGGGTAGCATTTGTCAAATATAATGCATAGAAAACAATAACAGATGTGGTTAAGGGAAATGCTTTTGCCAATGAAACAGCCAGACAAACAGCACTTAATGTTATGTTATTAACATATGTTTCCCATCAAATGTTTATTGAAGATTAAGAAAGTGCATATGACTTCAGTGATAGGGGCATAGCAGATTTGCAAAAAAAAAAAAACTAAAGAAGAAATATAAAAATGGCAACAATATCGTACTCTGTTGAATGGGTATTGGAAGGATCAAAATGGTTATCGATTCCTGCTACCTCACAAACTGTTTTATCCTATGACATTGATGGTGCATGGCTCTTTCCACTTGGGAAGAGATGGTATTGTAAACAGCATGAAACTGTTTTGGGAAAATGCTAATATATGGAAATTTGCAGAAAAAATATGTAAAACTTGTAAGTTTGCACACAATATAATGCTGATAATGGAATTCCTACCACAACAGGGCATCTGATGAGGCCCCCTTTGAACATTTGCAGATGGACTTTATGGAGCTGCCTCCTACAAATATGTATAGTTGAAAGACGCCTTACAGTTGCCTCTTCAGGGGCCTGGACACAATCTGCAACCCGGCAAATGGGTGATGGTCCAGAACTTTCAGAGACCTAATTGCCTACAACCACGCTGGAAGGGTCCCGTACAAGTTCTGTTGGCAATTATTCCGACGCCCACGCCCTACAGTAAGCCCATCTTCTTGAATCATCCAATGATAGTTTGCCATCGAGTCCAGAGTTGCAAATACTGGTGACCTCTCACGACTTAGTGATGGTGAAAAATAAAGAAAAGAGGGGCCCAACTTCTTAGGAGGGACAAACAAGCTGGAAAGGACTATTCTGACAAACCAAATTGTGCAAACCATTTGCTCTAATCGTCATTACTACCCTAGCAGTCATTATCATCCACTTGTATGATCTATACTTCCGAAAATTACTGGGTTCGAATAGTACCACGCTTACTGAAGATCTGCACAACCACCATGCCAAAGAGTAAAATGTTGCCATACAAATGATGAATGCCTCTCACAAGGAATTAAATGCCTCCGGTTGCTGGGTTTGCTTAAAACTTCTTTCTGTAATACAACACTGGATGCCTTAGTTAGCTTTGAGTTTGACGCTTAATAATTCTTGTTATATTCTATTTAAAACAGTGATCACCTGTTTTTCTGGCCCGAGGGGTACCGATGTCAGATGCAAATATAGAGATGAAATAGTAGTACCGTTGGGTTGTTCTGTCAGAGGGGAAGGTTCACCCTACAGGGACGCCTTCAATGATAGTGTTATGACTAAAAAGTATAAATAATTCATCATAGGAATGGAAAGTTCCCTTTACAAAACTTCTACCTCGTTTAAAAAGCCTCAGGCTTCATGGACAACAAGAGGACATGGGCAATTAGGTCTCACTTAAAAAAGATTGCGAGAGATGGGACAGAGAAACTGCACCCATGTATTCAGTCTGGCGAGTGCCTCCTAGCCCTCGTTACTAGTAGCAGCAGGGTAGGTCACTTATTTCACCTGTGGACAAAAAAGCATACCCTTGGCTGCCCACGGGTTGGGGTGGGTCTTGCTATCTCGGTCTAGTGCTTCCCCGTATTAGACACCATTCTAAGGAACATGCCAGTAAATATCTACAAACAGTATAGCTAGAGGAAGAAGAGAGGTGGTGCAGACGCATACCTGCTCAGGAGTTTGGTAAGTTGATGCTAGGAGTACTATTTCTTCACTATTTGGAGCCTGGGGTTGGACTGTATTAAAGGTAATAATAGTTATAGTAAGTTCAATATTAAGCTGTTTGTTTCTAGGTAAATCTTCCTGTTTGCTGTCAGGCATGTAACAAATTGGCCATTCCCCCACTAAGTAAGGTTCAAATTTTAAGCGTAATGATACCGCAGGAAGAAGAAGTAGCCGTACTAATGCAAATAAATATTGAGAGTAAAATTATAACAACATGTTGAACAGTTAGTGGCAGCATAAATATGATATTGAGCAACTGTTCCTTTTTGCGTTTTCACAGGGATTTCATGAGCCATATAGCTGTACACACTCTGGCTCCTGCACATGGACAGGAGGATGGTGTAAAATCTAAGAACTGTTTATTCTTGTTAGCTTCCCCCTTTGTTTTCAAGAACTGACGGGACAGGTAGATAAGAAGTCACTAAAAAAGGCGATAACAGCAGATGTTGAAACCACACTTGTCCTCACACCATGAGATGTATTTCTGCTTTGCCAAGATTCTTGTTTGTAATTGTATGAAGCTTAACTTACGAAAGCACTGTCTGCACACACGTCTGACTCAGCTATTCCAATGTATGTCAATATAGTTCAAAAAGTATACAGAGATCGCACCAGCTGAATCTGGTAGAGCATACTTGGAAGCCGACTACTTGGTATCTCTCAAGCTTGAGCTTAAATAAACATACCTTAACGACTGTGTTTGATTACAGTCTCTCATTAAAAGACAAGTGTACCTGATGTGTGCGTTCACAGCCTGCTCACCAGGTAATGACAGGGACAAGAGCTCTGGCCTATCATAGACTAGGGGCCACAATTACTAATTTTTTCTTGTAAAGCATCACAGCAACCACATTTACTGTGCTACATTGTACAAATGGGAAAATAGTGCAAACCATTTCTAATACGATTGACCACTGTTGGGATCATCCTCTCCTCTGGTGCTCAAACATGTGATTCACAGCCTTGCACCATGGTGCAGAGGTGAATGCATGCTGTCTAATATAGGATTTTTACTGGACATATACTTTGTCAATACATATATCCCTAAGCCTAGACACACCCAGATAGCTCCCACACATTGGCTGTGTCCTCTGCACTGTAGTGCACGTACAGTGTATGTGATCTTTACTGAAATAAACAGATTTACCCTTGCTAACATCTACTTTAAGGAACCATTATGTTTTGAGACAAAGCTAGGACAATTTATCTTGGTAAATTGAGCGTTATATCAAAGCCTATGGGTATTCGTAAGGATGTAGTTTATGGGGAGGTATGTGGTGGGACACCCCTCATAATGTCATAGTTGGGTCATGGCTTGGCAGTGACAGTAGGATCGATTTTCTGCAGTAACAGTGAGATTTATTCACTGTTGCTGCAGATTTGGTAAGGGTGGGCAAGCCAACAAAAAACAGAGAGAGCTAAGCTAGAACCGAGCCGAGGATGTGGCTTGGGTCTAAGAGCCCGTTCACGAGACGGGTTTTGAAAATATTTGGCATGTAAATCATGCAACACAAATCATGAAAAAATATGATGAAGTTGCTTCCAAATTACAGCAAAATCCTATTTCTTTAACATACAGAAGCATTTCAAATTAATGCATAAGATTATATAATTTCATTGAGAGGTATTTATTAAAAGTGATAGAATATGAATTTAGAAATATTCACGCTCTCTCCACCAGCCCTGGCAACAATGCCATTAGTCAACTCAGAGGCAAGTCAGTTGTTCTGTGCACCCAATATGTGGCCTAGAGTCTTATTATAAATGGAGCAGCATTTTAGTTTGTTAAATCAAACATAAGAGGTTTTTGTATAGCTCACTTCCTGAACTCATGCATTTGAAGGCACTTTCACACATGGCAATGAAGAAAAAGGAGGCTTGGTGAATTAACATATTTGCGTAGGAGCACACAATTTGTTCAAGTAGGGAAGCCAAGACTATTCCATATTTTCTGGTTTCACATTGTGCAATTCAGCCCCTGGATGGGTATCTCTCTCACCGATTTTACACCAAAACGAACCATGTGGCATACTCAACACAACAGACAATATATGGTTACTTGGGATACGGGGAAGGAATATTACATATTTCCCCTGAAGAAGAACTAGTCGTCTGAAATGCATCGGGACTCATGATTTACTTCAGAATTAAAAGTTTATGAAACTATTGATTATATTGGGATGATTATAACGAGACACAGTTGGTCATGATTCAAAACTGAAGAATTTGATGATAACCTTTTCAATAACAAGGAAATAACTGAAGGAACATTATCAAGGGTCGCAGCCCGTTTTTTTGTCAGTGCGATGGTCTGCTGTAGCAAGTGAGAGAAGCCAGGGCTATTCCATTTTTCTGGATTCACAATCTGCAATTCAGCTTCTAGATGGGTATTTCTTTCTCTTACATGTTTTACACCAAAGGTCGCTGCTTGGTCTTTAATTCTTAGCGCATGAGGCTAGAACATGGGGACAGCCAGAAGACACATTAGCTCAAGGGACCAAGAGGACCTCAAGATGACCCAGAACCTAACATCTGATCTAACCTGGCTCGAGGTTTCAGGGGCTCACTCACCTCTAAGACTAGGCCTGTGATGGCAGAGTTTCCCACAATGAAATGTGTGATGTGCAGGCAGGGTCAATGTGTATACTAAACGACACTGTCTCAACAGGTAATGAATGATAAAAGACAAGTTAAGAAAGACTGGGTCTACGGGTACTCCTGTGGTTTGTTTACAATACACAGCCAGTGTCGATGGTACAGATTTTTATTGGACTCCTGCCTCTCACTCAACCCACAACAGGTTGCTCCCTGCACAGCTTTAAGTGGGATGGATCCTGGCAGGTCTCAGATGCGGCACACATGAAAAACTGTGTTTGAAATAGACCCTGATTGGGTCCTAAAATCATGTCCTTAACTGGTAAAAACAATGCTTGAATTCCTACAACCGTACAAAGCCTTGAGGTAATCCATAACAGGGATGCATCCCTGTTTACATTTCATTTTAACCTAATCTTTAATTTCTAGGAGTATTTGTTTTTTCCATGTGTTGTATTGCTGTAGTTTTTTCATGACATGTAACTCTTTTATCTGAACTGAGCCGTACCAGACGTCTGGGTGAGTTCTGGTTGTGGGTGAATATTCATGATAGGCACGAGTGGGCGCTCTGGAGAGAAGTATAAAGGAAGTTTTAATTTGTCACAGGGCAAGTCAGTGGGTCCAAAAGTTGTTCAATCCTTGGCCTCTGAAGTGCTCATAGTGCGATGGCCATATAGGTGCCAATTGTAATTGTGGGAAAGTGGGAGAAGGAGGTAAACAGCTGTCAAAAAATTAACAATGCAAAGGGATGAATATTCTGAAATATCATGGTACATGATTAACACCATTGCTGGAGTCACTGTTCCATCTGTAACCTTGGATGTGACTGTAGAAGTGGAATATATATGCCATCAACATGTTATACATCTTTTTGAAATGGCCCATTCGTATTTTTCAATCTGTTATGAGCTTCTCGTACAGCCAAGAGTGGCCAAGTCACAGTGTCACATCAAAGAGATCATGTTTGTCATTATAGAATCTTTTGCTACTGGGATATGATTCCTAAGTACACACTACACAACACAACACCCAGTCACTCTGCAGTAACAGGATTCTTGATGAGAATTGGTAATGGTGCCTCACCATAACAGAGATTTATTGTGCTTTATTGCCCAGCACATAAATGTGCATGCTCTGAAAAATCAGTGAGCACTTTTTACAGAGCAGCATGTGCACAAGGGGAGTAGTTCCAAATGCACCAGCATGCAGGTGATTAATCGCAGCCACTATTATATGTAATGTACCTGTCTGTTGGTGCCATGGAGAAGCATCAAGTGGGCTATAAGATTTCATATAGAAACATACTGGACATTTCTAGGAATTCTGAGGTTATGGAAGGAGATGGTAGTTAAATAGCAGTTTCTGTAAACCCCCCTGTATATTTTGTCTTTAAAATAGCAATTCATACTTTGTTTTCAGAAAAAATATTTAGGACAGGGTAGAAGTGCTAAATTACTTTTGACGTGTTTTCATATTGTTGCTACTTTATGTTTATATTTCAAATTGGAAAAATACTGAATTGTGATTTTCGTGATTTTTCTATCTATCTTCGCACAAAAATACTATTCAGACCAACTGTCACAGTTATAATCCTCTTAAAAGAGCATGGATGGTTAATGTACCTGTTCCAGAGCATTACATGTAATGTTGGATCTTACCTTTGAGGTTTAATTAAGATAGCGTAGAGGTTAAAACTTTTCTTATAGACATCCTTGTAGAGCCCTTGTCCCCACTTGCTCTTTTCCTTTCGCATCTACCTAAAGGCCCCTCATTATCTGCTGGGCACGGTGTGGCTAGGATTCGGTATCTCTCATCCACTTTTTGTCTCAGCCTGGTTCCATCTACCAATTCTATCATTATCTCCCTTCAAAACATTGGGCCTGATTAAGAGTTTGGCAACTGGGTTACTCCGTCACAAACGTGACCGATATCCCGTCTGCCATATTACAAGTGCCGAAAGATATAATAGACTCGTAATAAGGCGGACGGGATATCCGTCACATTTGTGACAGAACAATCTGGTCTGCCAAACTCTAAAATCAGGCCCATTATGTTGTGGTGACCTGTCACATGCCAGTGGATGAGCAGACAACATCTCGGGAACCATTCAGCTAAAAGCAATCCAGATGGTTCAGTGTTTGCTAGATCGATAGTGCATGAAGCGCGAGCCACACATCATCCTACTACATCAGTACACATTAGGTACAATTCTTGTCACCATCATATGCAAAATACAGATCAAAGCCATGCAGGTGTCTACGTGTTTGCACCCTCAGTGGCACATCCTCTCAAGTCATACTAACAAATGATATATCATCAATCTACATGTCTACTGAGAAAGTGTTAGATTAAACCTACCAAACCCACAACATTTAGAATGGCATTAAAGCCACATAATCAGGAAAGGTAGCTCAAAACTTTACAAACATCTGTAGCTAAACAATGGACAACTGTATAATCCAGTAGAACAAATCAAATTACAATGTCCTTCAGCAGGCAAATCCACAGTTATAATCTTTATATCTTTAAATTTGTGACACCATCTCCTTATTTGCTATTAAAAGGGTGAAAGGAATCACTCCTATTCCTTGCTGTGTAGATCGGCACAGTGTACAAGGTTTTTATGGTTCAGGTAGTTACAAGCTTTCCTTTCCTGGAGTTTTAGGTGCCTTGTGTCATTATAAGCTGCTATAGGTATTCTGCAGCACTTTTATTATTTCACAGCTTGCAGCTAGCCTTCTCTCCCTGATTTCTCCCTTCTTCCAGGTCACTTCTGCCGCTGGACCTGGGCTACTAAATGGCTAGCTCTGGAGGGGGGTGGGCCCACTCTGCCTCACATCCCAGCACTCAGTTTGCCCCGATACATCATAGTAAATGCAGTGCATGATAACACTTGCTTCGGTGACAGGCTTTAGTTTTGCACCTTTGTTGTTGCAGGCAGTGCTGTGTATCTCTAGACATGTGCTTCAGGATAGTTGTCCTCCTTCGGTAGAGAGCAACACTTTCTTTTTCGGGGTGCTGGAAATGCTGCCCAAACTCTTCTCAGGTCTCTGTACCACTTGCTGGGCGCAGGTGCATCAACCAGAGCTAAGGGGTGGACTGTGCTGGGAGGTGAGGCAGTGTGCTCCCATCCCCCTTCTGTTTCAGAAGCCTCCCTTGAGCCACTGAGCTGACGAGCTCTTGGAGATGCACCTGTGCGCCAGGGAGAGGTACAGAGACCTTAGACGTTTGTGGCAGCTTTCTCAGAAATTCCAGATTAATTTGATTTTTATCTCTACCGATGAAGGATAATATCAAGAAACACATGTGTCGAGGGATTAACGACACTAACCTGCACCAACTTCGGAGAAACACTTCAGCAGCATTTCAAGTAAGCATTTACACTGAACTGCATTTACCAGGATGCTAAGGTGTGAACTGTACTGGGATGTGAAGCAGCGTGCTCCCATACCCATTCTGTTTAAAAAGGCTCCCTTGAGGCACTGAGCTGACGAGCTCTTAGAGATGCACCTGTGCACCAGGGAGATGTACAGAGACCTGAGAGGATTGTGGCAGCTTTCTCAGCAACCCCTAGAGGAATTTCTTTTGTTTTTATCTCTACTGATGAATGATAATATCCAAAAACACATGTCTTGAAATTAACAGCACTAACCTGCACCAACTTTAGTGAAACACTCCAGTAACATTTCAAGTAACACATTTAAACTGAACTGCATTTATCAGGATGCTAAGGAGTGAACTGTGCTGGGAGGTGAAGCAGTGTGCTACCATCCCCCTTCTGTTTAAACGGCCAGCTCTCACAGCCTGCCTAAAGCCTAGTCTGTAGATTTTAGGTATCGGCTTATGATAGCCTGCTGTCCGTGGCCTCTCTGCTCTAGATTGCTGTGAGGAGGAATTGGACTGGAGTGGACAACATAGTCCAGACTATCTCAATGAAGCTCTATACAGAATGACCTTACTTTTCCAAATAATTGAAAATGAATACCCTACACCCAAAACATTATCACTGTCCACTAGCCCTTGCCCACCTTATTCTTTTTGTTTGGGCATACATCATTGCTTGATGGGAAATCACACACTCATTCCCCCTAACATTATTCACTGTCCTCGGACCCAGGGCATTTGCAGTGATCTACCACAATGATGCCGCATTGACGCAAAGTGACGTACAGCAACACAAAGCAGCACAAAGGGCCTTTGCTCTGAGTAACAGACACCTTCTCATTGCAAAACACCTTTTTTGCTGGAATGTAAATTCCCTTGCAAGACTTTGTGTTGTTTTGCGTTACTTTGCTCCAGCTCAAAGCCTTAGTGAATCTGGACCAGGGCCGTCAAACCGGTGCACCCTCCTGATCTCTCTGCCACTTGCAGCCTACGGTACAATGAAAGCCATGGGTTGGACACCCGAACTAAGAAGAGTACACAACACTACCAAAACCAGAACAGTTTCAAGCCTCCTGCCCCTCCTAAAAATTACCTTGAATACAGGGGAAAAGTACAAAGCCCATGGTTCTATTAAATGGCGACTTATTTGATTTCCACTGACAAAAGGAGCCTCGGGCAAACCAAGGACTAGGCTTCCCTACCAATTCACTTGACTGACCACCCCCCTGTTACACACAGAGTGACATACAGAAGAGACCAGAGCAGGGCTAGCCTCTCATTCCACCAGGCATTTCCTAGTTGGGCTAGAGCCCTTGTTGGCTGTTTTTTTTAAAGGCTGTTGCCTCTGTCATTTTCCACAGCTTCACCCTGAGGTTTTCACTTCCCCAGTACTCAGGACTAAACAGAGAAAGAAAGATAGCACCCAAATTACTTTATCACAACAAAGGATATCTGAATCCCATTTAACTAATTGTATTCCCTGAATCATCAAATAGAGCTCAAATACCAGCAGCAGCTCCTCTGCTATGGTGGAGGAGCATCGCCCACTCCCTGCCAGCAGCAGTAGTAGCTGCAAAACTTAAAAAATAAAGCGATAATAAAGCATGCTTATTATAGTTTTATTTTTCTCCATAGCGTTGAGTCTAGGGGGCGGGGCCATGTGGATGACAGGCACGAGGGAAAGTGGCATGTGGGTTTGGCCGGCCATCTCGGGACGGCCAATCCGACATGTGCACTGAAGCTGTCTCCAACTTGAGCTGTGTTGCCGGTTTAGAGACAGCAGGCACAGGCTCCCAGTCTCTCTGGGAGCACAAATACAGGCCACTCAGGCCAATCCTGATGCTGCTCTCATGCTTGAGAGCATCGTTACGATTGGCTGCAGGGCAGTCTGAGAGCCTGTGCCTGCAGTGGAGCCAGAAGAGTGGCGATGAAGCTGGTATTCAGGTAAATTTTTTTGTTGTGTTTTTGTTTTGCCCACCCTCCCTCAACCACCACTTTGCCCGACACCAGCCGCGACAGTCTAATACGGATTACTTTGGGAAGAAACAGGACAACCCTATGGTATACTGTTACATCTCCTAGTTCATAGAGACGTTTAAAGGCTACCTGTGAGGAATACTTTTTTAGTGTAGGAAGAGGGGTTTAAGAAGGGATTTCCTGGCAATCAGGTAAAACTTACAAAAAATTGCTAAATGCTAAGTAGTCAGCTCCGCCCGGTTATCACAGTCTGATCATGGAAAATCAGTAGGTGAAAACGAGTGAAAATGTACCTTTGCTGTGCATTATTGGTTATCGTTAGGTACAAATAACACCCAGGCTGATTGTTTCATACTATATACCACCCCACTGTTATCTTGTGGAGGTCTATTTGTTTCCTCTTCCCATGGCAGACCTCAAATACATGCTCTTTTATATCTTTTTTTGAATACCATAAAATGTCCTCTGGGTGAGACCATAAGTCCCTCTCTGTCTGGCCCAATCCCAAGAGGATCTGATTTATATTCTGTAACCAGGGGATTGTATTTATCACATCTAAGCTTATACAATCCTTTAGAATTGATTTAGTAAATAAAGTTTCTTGTTTGACCAGACAGATCGCCATAATAGTAAGGGTCTCGTTTCAAGGGTGTCCAAGAGGAAATCAACATCCAATTCCCAGTGAACAATGGATGCCGGAGTAGAGCAAGGTACTTCCAAGAGTCTGCGTAGAAAGGCATTTTCTACTTTGTTTTAGAACATCCTTGTCCTGTATAACCCAGATCCTTGCGCCACACACTGCTGTTGAAATTGATTTAGTGTTAGAAAGGGTGTGCTTCTTGGCAATTGGTGTGTTGCCTAACTTAGTGGCAAACCTCATCAACCCTTCATCGTTCCTGATCATGTTTGATACCCAGATCTCCCTACGGTGCTGTCCAGTTTAAATGAGAACTGGATCCCCAGATATCTAAAAGTATTAGTAGTTTGTAATTTCCTCTCTTTAGTAAAAAATATGTGTTGTTTCCTGCCTGCACGACCACAACTCATTGTGTAAGTTTTGGCGATTTTGATACTCCTCCTTTCCATAATATCTGTTAATGAATCTATTAAAAGCTGCAGACTGTTTGGGGTACGTGCTAAACCAGCCACATCATCGGCATACGGGAGTATTGGGATCCCAGGTGTACCTGCACCTACCACTTGAAGTGTTTTTTCAAAATCATTTATGTATAAAGAGAAGTGGAAAGACCCCAGGAGACACCTCTGAGTGATCCTCTCCTTATACCAAAAGGTGTGGTCAAGAAGTCAAAACATTTACATACCTGTGAGGTTGTTGGAAAGAGTAATGGGGGTCCTGGTCGGATGTAGAGAAAAATTGCCACACAGTATAGGTTTTCCTTGTCTTAAGCTAATCATGGCCAAAATGCACCTCCTAATCCATGCATGAAGGACCACTCTGAAGACACCCGTAAACTCTCACAAAGATTGAACATGGGGGGCTAGAAAGTAGTCAAAAAATTACTTTCCAAAAGGACAGAGATCCAGATTGAAGGGGGCCCCCTGCCCCTCTCTGCAGGAAAAAAGGCCACACGTGTTACTGATGGCCACGAGAACAGCACTGGAATGCAAATGGTCATAAGGCATCATTGCCCCAGCTGACGGAGAAATGAGGAGGGGGGCTGGGTGAGAAGGAATTTTATCCTCCAGTGGCCCTCAGTAGGAGTTGACAGTGCCAACAGGAGACCTGTGGGTGGGCTGCAAGGCCTTGGGGTGGTACTGTAGATAAACAAAGAACAGAGCGCAAAACAGTCTATAAACAGCAGAGAAGAGAAAACAAATGCAGACCGAATCTATGAGGCAAAATACCCTGGATTGATGATAGAGCCTTTCTAATTGAGTGGGATCAATTTTACCCCATCTTAGTCTCATTCCTTTATGTTGATTGAAATCAATAGTGGGTCCACCACCTTTCCCAACCCCAGCTATTGTACGGAAGAGTACAGTTAGAGGGTTATGGTCACTTGCAGTATTTGGTGCTACCTCAAAGTCATCAACAAGTTGGGTGTACTTCCTAGTACTAAACATTAAAGCAATTGTGCTTTCTCTGCCTCCTACAACATAGGTGGGACACTGGGGTATGGAGCTGCAGACTAAATTGTTTGAATTAATAAGGCCCAGGTCATTGTCAATAATAATAAAGTTCAAGGCCTCACCCTGTGGAGTATGGATAAAAAGTGGCTGCGGCTGACCCTCTGTATCTAATAGCCCACAGACTCCACTGTTGCTAAAAGAACACATTGTGCAATTAAAATCCCCCACCCAAAGGATACACAAGGGCTGCCACTACCCCGCAATATTATTAATCAACGCCTGTAGGTCCTCAAACACGTAGCTGCTATTCTGGTCAAAGATATTGTAATACCAGTTTACTAGCAGTAACTTAGCCCGGCATAAATTGGAAATGAGGATTAGCTAATACCAAGGTGAGGTCTTTATAACATGGGTTTGTATGTACCCATATTTAACTGAGATTAAAGTCACAGGCCCTACTTTCGTCCTCCCAGCTGGTGATGGTATTGCATGGACAGTAAAAGAACAATAACCATCCAACAAAATATCAGCCTCATGCCATGTTTCTTGAAGGCAAATAATATCAAAGCCCTCAATGTAATCCACCCAATCCTCATTAGCTAATGTTGCACGTATTCCTGCGATGTTCCATGAAATGATTTTGCAGGGGGGAGAGGGGTAGCATATACCTGACTCACCATGCCCCCCTTTATTGGTTGCATGGCGGGCGTGGTGAGCAGGGTTGCTGTATCAGGCCCCTCCCCCCCGAATTTGCAGTAGGAACCGCAATTAAGTCCCAGGTGAGGGTTTCAGTGTTCACTGTATCATTACCAGGGCTGCTGATGTTTAACGGGGTGGAACCAGATAAAACTGTTGGTTGCCTATTCGCAATACCATCTATATCTACAACTCTCCCTATAGCTGGGCGCCTTGAGCAAGATCTTTTCAGATTGACAGGACTGACTGTCTGAACAGGCAGACAGTCAATAGGCCAGAAAGGGTATCAAAGCGGTTAGGGTGGGTAAAAGCACAGGGTGGGAGGGGAAAGTATCATTTTGTACCCCTCCCTGGGAGGTGTTGGCTCTTACTAATCCCCTGGTAGGGGGATAGAAAAAGCCCAGCGGACAGGCCTTTATCAGGTCTTTTGGTGAGTCACTGATGTGATTCAAGACAAAAAGCGTACAACTTGCGCCGTCAAAATTTAGTACAACGCAATCTCCTTCTAGAGATTTGGTTGTAGGACTTATACAGCCCACCCTCCTTGCCATAATAATGGGTTCTAGCCAGTTTATGTGTGATGGGATTTTCCTCGAGCACCAATGTGCTGACTTGTTAATAAGTCTCGAGCAGTTTTTTGTTGCCCTGGGAGAAGGTGAGGGACAACTGTTAAAATCACTGTATCAGGAGTACAACCGGGGGGTAAATTTAAAGTATTTTCTACCCCCTGCCCAGCTAGACCTCTGTTCCCTGAGTCTAGGTTACCTAGCAATTCTCTTCTCCCCCTCCCCCCCCCCAAGGATTCCTGGTCCTTATCTCTCACTCCCATACTGCCCCCTCCCGCTCCTATCCCCCTTAATTGTCCCAACCATCCCTGTTTCTCTTACTCTCATATCAATTAACTTATCTCTGCTATCAGGCAAAAGAGCCCAGCTATCTATGGTAGATAGTCCATTTGGTAGTTCCAAGGTCGCCAAGGGACCACTAAAAATTTGTTGGTTACCATTTTGCTTTTGTGACAGGATGAAGGGTCCATCACGTTACGATCTTTAGGTGCAAGATGATCCCTTTGGTCTAACGGTCGCACAAAATGCTCTTCAATACTACCCAAACGTGATAAAATAGGTTCCAGAGCAACTTTAACAGTCTGGCTGATTTTTTCGGTCAGTATGTCCAGATCAACCAGTGCAGTATTTCCTCCACCTTTATGGGTTCTACATACTGTACCTAGAGGGTGAGATTGTATTGTGCGCTTGACTTTTGGCGACTGGCCCTTTGCTTTTGAGTCTACCCCACCCAATTCAGTTTGCTTCCTCTTCCCTCCTATCACACTCAGGGGCTCAGATTTTCTTACAGTTAGCTGAGGGGCAGTTTCATCTCTCTCGATCGTGGTACATTGATTTACCTGGTTCAGGACTGTGATAGAGGGCGAAAATGGGGGTTGTGGCCTTGGACCAGGATGTACACAAATATCCACCGTATGCAGCTAGGTACAGAATGAAAGGGAACATATTAACATGACCTGAGGATACTATAGAAGGTTTTCAGTAGCGGTAGCAGTGGCTGGTAAATCAGGAAGGGGCGCTAATGACAGTCTCCTCTCCGCCAACTCTATCTCCTTGTTGAGTGCCCCCACCGCCTTTTGCAGAAAGCCATCTAGTGTGGAGTCAGTTGTTTTAGGAACAAGGGCAGCTTTCTGTTTCCCCATATTGAATATAATTAGGATTTCAGATGGAAATTTTTACTTGAGATGTAACAAACTTATGGGGATAAAAAAGAAAAGAAAAACCTGTACCTTGACGTTGCTTTTGCAGAGTTGAATTTGATGGCTTGAATGCTGAGTCCGAATATAAGAAACCCGGCAAAACCAAGAGGGTGGTCCCAGCCTCCTCCTGGCTCTGACGGGCGCAGATGGGCCCGCCCTTCGCCCGCGTGCATCCCGTGCGAGTGAGAGACTGCTTTATGCACCTCCGGCGCAGTCCAAGATGCGTTGGTGCCACCAGGCGCGTGGGACGATGGGGGATGGAGTCCCCAAAGTGCAGGGTGCTTCAAAAGCAGTAAAAACGGGCTATCATTATGCGTCTCATGAATAAGAAAATGTGAGGAAACAAGACTCCGTAACCTATGAATATGTAAAGGCGTTCCTGTTCCCTGACTTCACCTTAGGAGTCCAGAAACCGAAGGAGGTTCAACGATGTAAAAATAACTGTAAGGGACAGAGACCAAAAATATAATATGATGTTCCCTGCATGGATAAAGGTAATCTCAGAAGGAAAAACTTGGCTCTTCACAACACCG
This sequence comes from Triturus cristatus, assembly GCF_964204655.1. Classification (NCBI taxonomy): domain Eukaryota; kingdom Metazoa; phylum Chordata; class Amphibia; order Caudata; family Salamandridae; genus Triturus; species Triturus cristatus. Next base: position 500,509,096 of record NC_140592.1, on the reverse strand, counting down.
GAAGAGAAATGAATCTGACTTAAGGTATGAGAACTGTGTTGTCCATGAAAGACAGTTACCAACTATGAGCTGAGGCAGAAATAAAGTAAAAACAGAGACTGAAGACACAATAATAGAAAAATCGGTATTGAAGTAGGTGACTATAGCAGACCACAAGACACGCAATGAGAAAGAAAATATGAGCCTGCAAACATAATGGTGGCATGGCTCACCCAAAAGCAAGTACCAGAAACTTGAGATGTTAAACAACCACCAAGAAGAGAAGATGCACCCAAAATATGGACTTATATACGACTTATGTAGGATGAAAAACGGTTAACCAAACCAGTGAGGATGAATGTAGGGGAGATCAGAATTAGGACTGTGTTAGAAATTATTCCACAAGAAACATTGGGGAGGATGAGTGAATAAAAAGACAAAGATGGTCATAGGACGTAGGGGCGGTAAAGAGAGAGAGACACTGTTTATTGAGCCTGACCACCACCACCATTACAACTGGGTCAGAAGTTAAGCTACAGTTTTAGTGATGAAATTTGTTAAAGAAAGAATGGCAACAGACAAGTCCTGCACATGGTTGGTGTGTAGTTTCGGACACATTGTGGGAAGGAGTGAGGATGTGGGGACTTGGTAGGAAATGGGTGCTGAGAAGTCAGCCAGAGTACAATAACAAAATGAGAATATCTGAACATGATACAGTGGACCCATGCAGAACACAACTAGAATCTGAAAGTATTTCAATGACATCAAGTTGTAATGAACTTCTGGTAATGTCCTGAAATGCAAATGGAATTGGTAATAAGAATAAGAGACGAACAATATATCAGCTTTTACAATGGAAGGGTCTTGATATTGTACTACTACAGGAGATGCATTTAATGAGTATCAAATGACACTTACTAATAAGGGCAAATATAGAACAGTTGCCAATGCTGCCATTTCACTCGGGTCCAGAGGAACAGTGATTCTAATAAAACGATCCACACCATTTGTCATTAAAGAAATTTGGATGGATTCAGGAGCTGCTATGCAGCAATTTTGGCATGTTGGGATGGAGAAACAATTAACAAACTGTCAGTATACCTGCCATTGACTCCACAAAAGACTATATTAAACAGATAAAGTAACCTACTGGTGAGACTCCACATTGGGCCTTTATCAGTAGAGGAAGGCTTCAACCTTCTCCTAGATGATAGATACCCAGCAGCAAAAACATATAACAAATGAATGCTAAATAAATACATGACTGCCCTTGGTTTGTAGGACATCTGGAGATGCTCACATGAGAATTCACGCCAATCCACCTTCTGTTACGGGATACATGTGACATTGAGGAGGCTGGATTATCTATTTACCCCAAAGACGTACCAGGTAAGATTTTCAGACAGAAAAGATACTGGCCATGAGACTATTGGACCATTCCCCACTGTCTACAATATTAAAATCCCATAGGCATGCAATTAATGGGAGGTGGAGATTGGACACATGGAGAGAAAAGAAAAGACATTAGAACAAAGCATATAAAAGGAATGCCAGCAGGTAACAAATTAACATTAAATGGTTCTAGAAGTGAATTATACAATTTATCCATCGTTCGGGAAAATGAGATGCCTAAAACAAAGGGCCCAATTCACACAGGGCCTCTGCAATTATGGCAGAGGCCCCGCAGTTGTGGCAGGGGACCCTCACTTGTGGTGGGACCTCCTCACTGCAGTTTCTCCTTTTGGAACTCCCGCCATGAGTGCAGGCCTCCCGCCATGACTGTGAGGCATCTGCCATGAGTGTAGAGCCCTTTATGAATCAGGCTCATACTTTTCAGAACACAAGATTGAAATAGCTAACTTCCTGAAAGACCTTCCCTGATGAAACTACACTAGTTATACAAAGACAAACTAGACCAAGACCTAGATAGTCTGTAGCCCAGTTACAAAGCGGCAAAGACACGCGACCCAATGGATTACCAGAAGAACTTTCCCAGTGTCTTGCTAGAGACATAACAGACCACCAGCCAGCACAATATACAGAGGTCTATAATGTAGGCAAATCTTACCTGGACTTAAGAAATCACCATGGTAAAGAAACCTATCAAGCCTCCAGAAGAGCCTCCTTATAAAGACCAATTTTTTACTCAATGTAGAAAAAGAGATGGTAGCATAAAATAATTGTCAAATAGACAATGCCTCTGTATAGATACTTTGATACACCCAGACCAATCAGGGTTCATGCCAGGTAGAGCAACTAGACATAAGTTCCACAAGGTATAGGTGACACTAGAAAATCTGAATTCAGAGACAGAATCATCAGTGCATCTCTTGCATGATGCAGAGGAACATTTGAGTCGGTTGAATAGAATTTCATACTCACAGTTCTACAGAAAATGGGCCTAGGTACCACATTCATAAGTTGGATACAGACGCTATATAACCACCCAGCAGCTCAGGCTAAAGTAAATGGAACACTATTAGATCCATTATTATTCTAACGAGGCACCAGTCAAAAGTGTGTACTATCACCCCTATTATTAGCGTTGGTAGTTGAACCACTGGCATGCTGGATTAGGCCATAATTAGTATATTGAATATCTTCTCATATATAGGGAATATTCAGGATAAATTCGACAAAATTGAACGTTTCCGATATCACCATGGACAGCTGAACTCACGTTCCAATCCCCCCATTAAAATGAATAAAGCGGGTTTTAAATACACATTACAAGATATAGGAATATAAGCTATAAAAATACCTGCAATTAATAGAAACATTTAAGATGAATGTTGTCCCTAATGAGCAGAGTAGCCATGTAATAGATGGTGACACTGCAGACACAACTATATATAGTGCAAAATATCCCCTATTGGGCAGTGCTTAATTTCAGCTGGTGTTTGCAGGTGGGGCTCAGCAGCACTTATTTTTGGGGACCCGCACTTATTTTTCCTCATCAGATTTTTCCTCAGAGCAAGAGAGGGAAATACAAAGAAGGGGAAAGAGAAAGGAAGATCGAAACAGAAAACCAGTGACAAAGGAGAAAGCAGGGATGAAATAGAACCTTCAAAAGGAAGGTAAAGGAGCAGACAGTGTCTGGTAGTGGATGAAAGAAGAATGAGCCAAAATCAAGACTAAGCTGCCTTAGTAGTTACAACCTCTGATATTTGTAGTGCTGGCTGTGGACTTGTGAGCAAATTTTGTCCACCCAGTCTATGGAAATATACCTTTTTTGGGGTACACTGGTGCAGGGTCACCCTTTTGTCCATGGGTTCAAAGACCAACAAAGTAGAGATCAGCACTGGAGTAGGAATAAATAACAGGTTTATTAATCACTCATGAGTGGGACTACGTCCACACAACACTCTCTCAAGTGCTGCAAGGAGGCAGTGCACTGAAGTCACAGAACACAGGGATTTTATACAGTCTTTCTGCAGTGTAAGCATGTGAACAGAAATAGGAAGGACACGTTTTTGGAATAGTTTTCAACAAACAAGGGCAGATGAATAACCACTTGGTCAGCAAAGTGGGAGGGGGAGCAGGAGTGCTGATGGCAGCAGAAATGATTGACAATTAACAGGTGTACCGGCAGCTACAAACTCTCATCACATAGATCGCTTTTAGCTGAGTCAGGAAGTCAACAAAAAAAGATAACACACGCAGAGTGAAAAGACGAGCAGCAGGGGACGGGAGAATTATGAAGGAAACTAAATAGACACCACAGCCAAAATGGCTGTTGCTTATGCCAAGTAAAATATTACACGTTTTCCACAGACGGCCCTTTTGGCATAAGCTAAGACATTTTCTTATCCTTTAAAAGGGGTACGATAAATATCATGTATATCGATCAGCATCATATCGCTGACTTCTCAGTCTATTGCTAAACGGGCATTTACATTTTGGTCATTTGTAAGCGCCTAATTTTCCTGCTATTCAAAGCCGCACCAACAAAGAAAAAGAGTCCCAAATTAAAGTCAACATATTGCTGTAATGCAGTGTCGGTTTGATCCACTTCATCATTACTTATAGTTCTTTTGAATCGGTTCAAGGAAATGTCATTAAACAGTTTTTGAGCTTTATGATAAGATGCAGGTGCTAGGAACACAGGAGGGAGCAAGAAGGATACGTAGCATGTTCCGGACCATCTAATTGGTAGATGATAGTAGCCTTTACTCCCACAAATGAAATAAGTGTTGTGCGTGGATAGAAAACTGCTATTGTTCGTTCCAGTAATGTTCAATACTGTGGTACAGTCACTTTTTCCCACTGGGATACTACCAAAAGTGCTCACACAAAGATTTGCTTGGGCTCTAGTAACAGCGATGACAAAAGGCCCATTACCCTTGGCCGTTCAAGGGTTGGGGAAAACATAATGTGTGGAGGAATTTCCTCTGCGATACTCCTCCATTTCCCATACAGTTCCTTTGGCTTGTGGTCCCCTTCCTCATAAGGGTAACAGACTTTGTTCATTAGAGGCATATAGAAGTTTGAACCAAGCTGGGCATGAGCCAATATGAGAGAATGGCAGCTGTGACAACAGGATTCCTTTTATGTTCTGATGAGGAGGAATCTTGCCACAAACCCAACAGTTAGTAGCATTGCTTAACTGGTATGTCTGATGCAACATTTGGAGAAATGAATTGTTTCTCAGATGTTGTCGGTATCCCTGTTCATGTTGCAGCAAATCAAAACGATGGTACTCTTTTGCAGTAAGTGATGTAACAGTAATGTTAGGTAAAGAGGCCCCAGGCATTACTTTCTCCACTACCCACATTACAGTAGCGATGATGGCAGAAGTCAAAGTCAGCCCAAGGATGCAGATTGTACAGCCGTTGCACATTGTCACAGGGATCTCCTTATTCTTAGGCAAGCTCATTTTCATCGGCAAAAAACAAAATAGATGATGCCCTAAGGTCCTGGGCAGGCTTTGGTTTCTTCACTCACATTGAGACGAGTAGTCACTATTAGGCTACCCCCCTTTGTAGTCAGTCTTTAACCATCCAGGACAGTGGCTCAAACAGTCTCTTTCTGTGCTGAAATGTCTTTCTTCCTGGATCGAAGCAGATATCTAGATGTACCAGGGATTGTGTGGTCCGGGAAGACTTCCTCAGATCTTTCAGGTGACACAGCTCGTCTTTTCTCGGTGACCAGGATGTCACGGTGGCCTGTCAACATAGCAGGGCTCTGAAGGAAGAGCTTCCCGCACCTGCTGATAAATAGAAGATAAGCTGTCAATTAACTGGGACAAATAGTCACTCATCAACATGTCTGGCGTACCTAATACTGGTGCAGAACAAAGGGCTTGACATACCTGTTGGAAGGCGCTCTGGCACTCCATGGGAGGGGAAAAAAAGGCCAACAAAGGTTTAATAATGTGTGAAAAACTGCCTACAAAAAAAAGGTGAGGTCAATCAGTGCACGAACATCCTTCTGAGTGCGGGGTACAGGAGTGTCTAGAATGGTCTGAATGCGGTTTGGTGTGAGTTCACACCCCCCCTTAGGGAGGAGGTGACCTAAATACGTAACCTGCTGTGTACAATATTGCAATTTCTTTCGCGAGAGTTTGTGATGATGGGAGGCAAGAAATGATAACAATAACAGTGTTCCTTCTTCACACTAGGTAAGGACGCCAGAGCGGCATCCCCATTGATAAGAGAGAATCTCTCAACCATTGGATAGTTGTTATTTAAAAGAACATGCACACCTTCAGGAGAACAAGGTATTGTGGCACGAAAATATTTAAGCATATCAATACCAACACTGTTGTCCAGGGTGTTAGCGGAAAGCAAAAATTGACATGCTGCAGTGAATTTATCAAGTCTGAATTCAAGTGGTTGTGAAAGTGGGCTAACTGTAGATGTCCCATCGAATCCTATGGATGTTATCATTGTGCTGGACAGGAGAACGCACCCACTACTAGTAAACCTTTACCTATCATACCAAAGTACCTTTCCTGTTTATACTGCAATGTTCGATCCCTTCCTAAACACGCTCTCGAAATCTGGGCACTTTTAGACTCTGACAAGCCCGATCTTTTCTTCATCACCGAAACCTGGCTATCGGAGTCCTCACTACCAGATATTGCAACCACCCTTCCCCAGGATTATAAAATTACAAGACTGGATAGGGCAGATAAAAGAGGCGGAGGAATCGCCATTGTGTACAGAGCCAACATCAAGCTTCACCTTGTCAACTCACTTGCTGCTGAGTGGGGCGAAATCTGTACTTTCACGGTAACATTGGGGAACAATGAATCCTGGAAAGGAGCCCTCATTTACAGACCCCCAGTAACTAAAACCAACTTTGTAAATAAACTTACCGAAACCATAGCCTCGCATGCTTTATCCTCGACAAACTTTTTTCTATTAGGCGACTTTAACCATCACATTGAACTAGCACAAGACCCGCACACCGCTGAACTTATCACCAGTATGAGCGCGTTAGGTCTTGACCAGTTAGTGACCGGCCCCACCCATTCTGCCGGTCATACCCTGGATCTCCTTTTCACTAACTCCAACAAATTAACTATCGACTGTTCTGTACCCGTTCTCTGGTCGGATCATTTCAAGATCTATTTCCATATTCAACTTACCTCACTTACACCCCAACCTAGTAAAGATCCCATCATGAGTAGACCTTGGAACAAGATTAGCCCTGAAGCATTTTCCTCCCATTTTTCCCCCCCACCCATTGAATTGCTCAATGATCCCAACCTGGCAGCCATCAACTTAGATCAAGCTATCACTACTACCCTCGACATAATCGCTCCCAGTAAACTAAAGAGATGTCCCAACAAACTGTCCCCTTGGTTTACTGCTGAACTTAAGACCATGAAACTGGCTGTAAGAGCCCACGAACGCAAATGGCGCCATACCAAAGACCCTAGTGACAGGTCTCACTACAAAAAACTTCACCACCAATATATGAGCGACATAGCTCTAGCCAAAAAAGTCTACTTTGGGAATAGGATAGACCAGGCCGCAAACTCGCACAAAGAACTCTACAAAATAGTCAAAGAGTTCTCCAACCCCTTAACTTGCCAACCTGTCATAAACGCGTCCCGGGAATGGGTTGATACCCTCTCGTCTTTTTTTTACAATAAAATAAATGATATTTACAAATCATTCACCAATTTTACTGCTTCTACTCCATTCCCTGATCCGTCCATCAATATAACCCTGCCTGTCCCCATCACCATCCTAAACCAATTTCACCCGTTTACGGATGATGAAGTCACTCATACCATGAATAGAATCAAGTCTGGCTCCCCTACTGATCCAGCTTCTTCCCTAATTCTATCCAAAATTGCGCCTATCTTGATCCCTTACCTGACTAAAATTTTTAATCTCTCGCTCTCTCACTCAACGGTCCCTTTACACTGGAAAGAAGCCATCGTCAGACCTATCCTGAAGAAGCCCTCTGCCGACCCATCCCAACCTCTGAATTACAGGCCCATTTCTCTGCTCCCGATGTTTGGTAAGATCATGGACTCCCTAATTAACATCCAACTCACTAAACATCTTGAGTCAAACAAAATATTAGACCCGTCCCAGTCTGGATTCAGGGCGTTCCACAGCACCGAAACAGCCCTACTTGAAATGGTAGATAACATCAGGTTAGCTTTGGATGCTAAACAATCTGCCATTCTAATACTACTCGACCTATCTGCTGCCTTCGACACCATCTAACACAGCATTTTGATAGAACGGCTGACAGAGGTTGGTGTCGAGGGCTCAGCTTTGGCATGGATCGAAAGCTATCTGACTGGACGGAGTTCTAAGGTTCAGATTGGCAAATTTTCATCAGCTAATCAGGAAGTAGATAAAGGTGTACCCCAGGGCTCTATCTTGAGCCCCACGCTTTTTAATCTTTACGTATCACCCCTTGCTAGATTAATTAAGGCTCATGGATTCGAGACCGTGTCTTATGCAGACGACACTCAAATCCTTATCACCCTGGGACCCAATGCCACTAATATCTAATCGAGATTCCAAAAATGCATGCTAGCAGTAAAGGACTGGATGTCAGACAACTATCTCTTACTCAATGCGGCTAAGACGGAGATTATGTTCTTCGGTAATGCTCATAAGCATTGGTCTGACGATTGGTGGCCAGCACCGCTGGGTGTCTGTCCTCCTCCCAAGACAGCAGCCCGCAATTTGGGGATAATGCTTGACAATGAACTCACATTGGCAGACCACATTAATAATATCTCTCATACCAGCTTCGGACTCTTGCGCAACCTAAAGAACATTTTCAAGTGGATCCCTCTTTCCTCTCGCTTGCCTTTAATCCAGGGACTAATTATTAGTCGCCTGGACTACGGCAATGCTCTTTTCGCCTCTATTAACGAGAATCTCCTGAACAAACTCCAGGTCCTTCAAAACACTGTAGCCAGAATGGCTCTTGATTTACCCGCCCGCACCTCCTCTGCCCCCTGTCTGAAGGCGCTTCACTGGCTTCCCATAAAAAAACGCATTAAGTTTAAAATGTGCTGCCTAGTCCATAAATCTCTGAATGGCAATGGCCCAGTCTACCTAGCAAACAAACTGATAGACTACTGCCCCACTAGAACACTCAGATCTTCCAGCCTGCACCTCTTAGCGGTCCCCAAAGTACGAACTGTCAGAAATGGTGACCGATCCTTCTCCAAAATCGCCCCCGAAAGCTGGAATGCTCTCCCCCTACACATAAGACTTGAACCCAGCCATCAGAGATTCCGCAAACTTCTGAAAACATGGCTATTCTAAAATTCTGCATGTCTCCTAACCTACATCTGAGCATCTGCTGGCGCTATGAGACCTTCGGGTGATATACGCGCCTTACAAATACCAATACATAGACATAGACATAGAGCCCTAGGAACAATTTTTTTAACAGAGCACTACGGGTAGCCCCTATATCAACCAAAAAACGATCAGTAGATCCCAAGACGCTGGCATCAAGATAAGGACCCATTTGATCTACTGGCACCTCAACCGGTCCCTTACCCCATCCTAGGCATCCCTATGCATAATCGGAATCAGCAAGAGCATCAGCAGAATAATCAGACATTTGATTTTGATTTCGTCTATCAAAAGTATTAGAGTAATTTGGTCCTTGTTCATCTGCTTCAAATCTGGGGCGAGCTACTGTACCTCACCTTTTTCCTGAATTCCCTGGGTGTCCTCTCATACTGCCCCTTCCCCGCTGGTACTGCTGACGTCGCAAAAGGGGGCACTCAGAACGCCAATGCTCAGTCAATTTACAATAAGCACACTGATCAGGTGACAAATTTGCTCAAGGGAGAGGGGGTGCTCCAGGTGTATACATTACATGTCCGCCTCATCCACCTCCCCTAAATGGGGGACCGTATACTTGAGCCAACATAACTTTTGTCTTTAATTCTTTAACCTTCTTATCCTCCCTGCCTTTTGCTTCCTGTTCCTGACGCTCATAATATTGGGCCATAGTCAAAAGGGAAATTGGGGAAGACTTGGTCCAAGAACTCTCGCTGGCCTTTAAGCGACTAGCTATTTCTGGTAACATATTAGCGACAAATGTATCAACAAACAAATGTTTGCCCGTATATTCGGCCAATGACTGACCACTAAAATCATGGAATGTCTCCTCAAACCTTGAAAATAAGTCAAAAACGAACTCATCCTTTTTCTGTTTACAGGACGCTAACGTGGTCTAATCTATTTTCTTAGGGGGTATGAGAGTTTTTAACTTAGTTACAATAGCTTTAGGAAGATCTAATATCTCCTTCTGAGGTTTCTGCGCAGGCTCCCTTTCCGCATCTATTCTTTCTAAATGTTTCCAGGTATCGCCATATGCTACATTATCATCTATTTTGCGTATTGTTCTCCACATATCAGGGTGCAAAATAAGCCCAAAGAACATATCAATATCTGGCAAGGTCATAGTGCAGGAGCTAATGGCTCCTTCCACCTCCTCATAGAAGGCGGCAGGATTTTTGTTTCCGGGGGTTGGGCAAAGCAGCTTTAAGAGCCATCACATCAGCTCTACTCCAAGGAGTGGAAACCCAATTATATATAAAATATCGCTTTGCATCATTCGAAGTTTTATCATTATTGGTTCCCGCACCCTTCGGAGGAACATACAAGGGTGCAGCTTCATGCATAAGTGTCATAGCAGACTCACTACTACCAGGTTTATTCGCATCCACCAAAGCATCTACTTTCTTTGCCTGAGATTAAACTGCTTTTGCAACTTTATATTTCCTAGCTAATTCTTGCTCCTTTCGCAAACGCAATGTGTCATCTCTTAATTTTACCACCCGTCTAATCATATCAGGTAGGTTCGAAAAAAGGAAAGTCCTATCTCCTAACTGTTTATAATTAGTACTTATATCATCTGGTTCCGTTGCATTAGAAATATGCTGCCAACCATAAATTACCTCCCAATTGAGCAATTAAACTGTTTGGCATCTTCCCAAGTCTGAACTGTAACTGTGAGGGCCGTTGCTGTAGTAGTCCTACCTGCTTCCTCTCTAGCAATATTCCACAAGTTATCTTTCTCTTCCCTAGAAGTAGAGCGAGTCTGCCGCCCAATTTGCTTATCTTTATCTTTTTCTTCTGAAGACAAATGCTCCTTATCAAAAACCTCATCCTCAGGGGCACTTGGAGTTGGGAATTTATACGGGGGTGGGGGTTGATTTAGTAGGATGCAGTCATCCTGAGGTTTATTAAGTATGGGATAAACAGGGCGCCTAATAGGGCACTGACCATTTACCTCTAATTAACGTTCCCTATCTTCTTTTTCTTTTTTTTTCCTTCTTTTCTTTTTTTTTTTTAATTCTAGCTCTTTTTTTTATATATCGTTTAACTTCTGCTCTCTTCACTCTCTCTTGTACTTCTTTCTCCCACATACGCACACAATCAAACATATCCTGTCTATTTTTCCATTCATATAAACACTACTCTACATATTGAACCTTTTTAAAATCAAATGACCCATTCACAGGCCATTGTAGATCAGAATCTTGCTTTGTGTATTTGTTCCACAGTGTACTGTACATTATGGAAGATATACCATATTTGACATATATATCTTTATTAGGTGTCCCCTCTGGGGGAGCTGGCTGACTTTGTTCTAAACTAGCTTTGGTACCACAAGAGCAGCAACACCATTTATGGAGTGTGCTGAGAACAGGCATGTTTCATAAATATATGTAAAATATTACTACTAAAAATACTTCAAAAGGAGCAAAATCTCCACATTACCTGCCTTAAATTTTTGCAAAAAGTGAATTAGAAATCCAAACCAGAAGACCTAGGCCAAACAAATCAAGAGTGCGGCTTTAGCGACCTTACCAGCCAGAAGTCTCCAACTCCCCACCTGCTGATCTCTGGTCGACCTAATGGTCACTACAAAAGTGAGCCAAAGAAAACCCCAGTTGAGACCGGCACAACCTGGAGGGTCAAATCGGGAAAACCAGAAAAGTCACGTCGGCCTGCAAAGACAAAGGTCTCCTTGTGCAGTGCGTTTCCTCAGTGAAATTCCAATCCTCCGTCAAGACCACTCCTTCAGACGGCCGCATCTCCAATGGGGTCCCACGACGGGCGCCAACTGTGGAAATATACCTTTTTTGGGGTACACTGGTGCAGGGTCACCCTTTTGTCCACGGGTTCAAAGACCAACAAAGTAGAGATCAGCACTGGAGTAGGAATAAATAACAGGTTTATTAATCACTCATGAGTGGGACTACGTCCACACAACACTCTCTCAGGTGCTGCATGGAGGCAGTACACTGAAGTCACAGAACACAGGGCCTTTATTCAGTTTTTCTGCAGTGTAAGCATGTGAACAGAAATAGGATGGACAGATTTTTGAAATAGTTTTCAACAAACAAGGGCAGATGAATAACCACTTGGTCAGCAAAGTGGGAGGGGGAGCAGGAGTGCTTATGGCAGCAGAAATGATTGACAGTTAACAGGTGTACTGGCAGCTACAAACTCTCATCACATACATTGCTTTTAGCTGAGTCAGGAATTCAACAAAATTAGATAACACACGCACAGTGAAAAGTCGAGCAACAGGGGATGGGAGAATTACGAAGGAAACTAAATGGATACCACAGCCAAAATGGCTGTCGCTTATGCCCACTAAAATGTACACGTTTTCCACAGGGCCTTATTGTTTTACAAATTAGGCACTGCTACTGTGTAACACATGGGTATTTTAATCAAACAATGGGTTAATTACAAGATCTCTCTAATGAAATTATACAAAGGAGTATATGATGGAGGACATGGGCCTTTAGAATATTTGTTAAGAATTATTGGATAGCCCAAAGGGTGGTGCTAAATGACTAAATATATGAAACCTTGAAACGAAATGATTTATAAATATAGCTTCGTCCTCCTGGAACAAATTTTTGGTGAAAACCAAATGTTAGTACATACATATTATGGGAATGGTAGAAGTTTTTCATTGATCACATTCTGGTGACAGAAATAGTGAATATCTAATAGATTCCTTTACCTTTACCCCAAATGCCCTTAGTGATCATGCTACTCTGACATTGGTCCTTACTATAAATATTTCAATGTCGAATAGTTTGCAAAATATGAACCAAATTGAAATACATGGTAAAAGTGGTTTCACTTTACGATGGGTAAATATTGATGGTATAGCAAAAACAGAGGAAATTATGACAGAATCCATTAGAGATTTCTACATAAGCACAGATTTTCTATCTCCCTCGATGCTTATCATGGAAGCCTTCTGCAAAATCATGGCTAAATCTCAGAGAAACTTAAGTGCCCAACCAGAAGGGAAAAGTAACAGAAACAGGGAATGGTTTAATACAGAATGTTCCTCGATAAATAGAAAACGAAGGAAAGCCCTACAGGATTCGCCAAGTGACAGAGGAAAAATCAATAGATTGAGAACTATTTATAAAAATACTCTAGATAAGAGGAAAAGAGAGATAAAGGAAAAAAGATCTGCTCCAGGGGGCTGATTTAAATGCTAACTCCCTTTTCTAGAAAATAATAAATCAGCCATTCCTAAAAGATAGAGGAGACCCAAAGATTGAGACACAGGGGGAGTGGATAGAACATTTTAATATAATTTTTAACCCAGAAAGTAGTATTTTAAACCTGCCTTCTACACATTTATATCAAATTGAAGCTGTGTACATTTCAGATATAACTTTAGAAGAGTTCATTAACACTCTAAATAAAGCAGCAAGTCAAAAGGCCTCTGGCGGTGATGGTGTTCCAATAGATATTTTTTAAGCACGTGTCACTTTATGAGCTCCGATGCTGACCCAAGTCTGTAACTCCACAGTAAAGGGCTTTCTCCCTCTTTTGTGGACAGAAAGTACAATAGTTCCAATATTCAAAAAAGGTAACAGAGGTGATCCGAAATGCTACTGTCCAATATCTCTCTTGGACTCTAGCGCTAAATTAATGGGCAGAATTCTTCTGGGTAGGTTAGAACAATGGGTGTGAGAAAAATTCATACTTACTGATACACAATATGGGTTCAAGACTGATATTGGAACAATAGAACAATGTGCTAATTTACATTTGTTAATTGATAAATATACGGTAGCAAGGACAGGACAGGTGCACTTATGCTTTGCAGATCTGAGCAGTGCGTTCAATCTAGTAAACCATAACAAACTCTAGAAAACACTTGCGGATCTGGGAGCCCCTCGTGGCTTTATTAACTATCTGTCCCAATGGTATTCTTATCTTACCACGCAGGTGCAATGCGGACCAAATGGAGAATGTACAGATAGCTTTAAGGTCACCCAAGGCATTAGACAGGGTGGTGTCCTTGCCCCCTGCTCTTCTCACTCTACATAAATGGGGTGGATGAATGTCTACAAAAAATTAAAGCTGATGAACCCATGGTCAGTACTCCCCCTGTCCCCTTCTTATTATATGCAGATGATGCAGTCCTCCTATCTAGAACAGCTAATGGGCTGTAGCTTCTGATAAATAACTTTGTTAAATGTATACATAATAAAGATATGAAAGTTAATCTGAAGAAAACTGTTATCATGGTAGCGGGAAAAGGAAGCACTAAAAAGAGGATACACCATATAAAGGGGGAGAGGTTAGCGGAAACACAAATTTTTACATACTTGGGTATTCAGTTTACTGCATTTGGGTCCTGGGAACGTCAATTAAATATATCTAAATTGAAATTTTTAAGAGTGATAGAATCAATTTTCAGGTTTTCTAGTAAAAATAGGCCATAAAACAATTAGAGAAATGTTGATGTTGTGCAAAAGTAAATGTCTACCAAGCACTGGCTATGGTGCTGCCCTATGGGGTTATACAAACTGTGCTAAATTGCAGACAATAGAAAACCTGTTTTGGCTCAGATACTGGCCATCCCGAAATCAAGCTTAAAGTCCATAACACATAAGGAAGTGGCAGTTCCTTTTTTAGAGGACGACCTAGAGATCAGGCCCATTATTTTCTGGTACAACATATAGAGCAAAACAGGGACACAGTTTACAAAGGAAATAATTTTAGATTGCCTCAGGCTAGATGCTTGGAAGAAAATTGAATGGCTATCCTATTCAGATGCCTGTTTAAGAAAAATGGACCCCGCTATAGGAGTTAATGACACAGTTAAAATCCTTACCTACCCTAAAACAGAACTTAGGACTTTACTTAGGGAACAAAGAGAAAAAGAGAGAGATTTTAACGAAAGTAAAAAATCCACGGTAGCTAGCCACTCGCTACATTATCTACATGAGGGCCAGCCAAACTATTTGGCAATTGTTAAAAATAGTCATCAAAGATTTTATCTTACTAGACTTCGACTAGGCATATTGCACATAGACTTTGCTTTCCCAAAAAGTGGGGCATTGACTAATAGTCTCCCAAAATGCCCATGTGATTGTAATTCATGCTGTATTCATGTACATCGAAAATGACAAAAGAAAAGTAGGTCTTACTTTTTAGGGGTTTAGTTAAAGTGTTTTCGTGAAACTTTCCCCTAATTAACATTCAAAATGTATGATTACCTTATACTTACGTGAATAAATTATGACTTGATTTAAGTGTTTATTAATGCATTCATTTATTAAATTAATACCAGTTGTTATTATTGCAATATTCATAATTCAGCATACTTCATTGTGTGTGAGCTGTAATTATTGTAGGCCTCAGATCTTGCTTTCTTTCTCAAGCGTGAACTCATGAACTGAATAGTCTGAAGACTTTGGGAACATTTAGCAAAGTTGCCACTTGTATTCTAACTCTAAATTGTTTCCTTGGACATTCCCAGTACAGCTCAACTGCAGTAGCAGCAAAATCTGTTACATGCTAGAACAGAGGCTTGAGCAAGGAAAATCAACAGTTCATAAGCATTTTTTCACTTAATCTCCCAAATATCTCATTGTTCATACGACTAAGCTTAAAATGGTTTAAGGAAACTACGTAACTTAAATAACTTAATTCTTTCGGATTGTATTCTTTTCACCAACTACATCATCCTCATCCCAATGAAGATGACCAATAGGACAGAGTGGTCTGACATTTCTGGTGATGCCAAGGGGAGTTACCCCGGAAACCTTTTAAGTGTAATTGTTTAGATTTTGGAACTAAATGTGTGGCCAGCTTTGCAGCAGTGAGTAATGACAGCTTGGATCATCTGAGGGCTAAGGCAAACTGTGATGTAATAATGTGATCTGCCGCCGACCTGTGTGCTAGCCCAGTTGAACCTTTTTGGCTGAAGGGTTCGAGTCATGCTGCTGTGATCTTGGAACTTACTGAACTTTCCCAAGGGTTTGTATGAGGCTCAACTGATTTTCTATTGACCCATAAGCTATAGACGTCCAAATCTCCCTCAGCTGAGGAAGATTTTTCCCCTGTCATCCTTGGATCTCTGAGAATTTTACATTAATTTATGAAACCCAGTACTAATTTAATCCTAGGACTGTATGCTATTTATTTTAATGTTCTTTACTTCTGAATAAATAACTAAACTTAAAACGTAACTAAATTCTGCTGATTCTGACTCATTCCTTCTGAGTAAATCATTTTATTTATATTCTTTAGCCGGGTCATTACGTTTTCTAAATGTATGAAATAACACTTGAATATAGCAATTATTTAATTCCTGGTCCTCATTTGATAATTGTTCATCCTCCAAACATCCAGTCTCTTTCAGCACAGACCAAGATCCATTGGTGGACAAATTGAATGTGATAGGTAGCCGGAGGTTAGAATAATATAATTTAAATGCAAATAGGTTTGGGGCCCAGTACAAACGCTACAACAAGCGTGAATGACATTATATACAATATTTTTAAAATGATATAATAAAAAGGATATTCTTGACTTCTTTATTCTGTTCGACAATAGTTTCGAGTTGATGATTTTTTTACACAATATTCTCATATCATAATATTATTTATGTGATGTTTTTGCAGATAGCCACAAAAACCACCTACCGATATAAAGGAGCTATCACCCCAGAAAACAGAATAGTGTTCAAACTCCTACAGAGGAAAGCTATATCTCAGGTATGTAATACATGTTATACTTGTGAATAGGGCAAGAGATGAATTAGCCAAGATAAAATAGGAAGACAATATAGGAGACGAGACAAATGGAGGGTGCAAGATAGCCTCTCCGAGAGGCTGCCATAAAAATGTCCCTGCAGTTGGATCTGTACCCGAGATACGGTTGCCAAAAAGGGACCATTTTCCATATAAAGGGGGAATGCTCTGAAATAAGCTGATATTGTAATAGAAAATGGCAAAGACTAGCTATAATGCTTGAAACCCACAGAGAATGTGACCCTCAACATGATGTTAATAGACACATGGGATGAACAGACCCCGCTCCCCAACATTAAATACTAACAATTATTATGTGACATGGGTCTGATTGTCAGTAGACAAAATATCACTAGGGAGAGTAAGTAGGACCTCTACTGGCAAAGAGTGGCTAGCAGACTGGTGCATGTTTGCGTAAAAAGAAACATATAACAGTAGAGCATAAAGAAAGAAGTTCTAAAAAATATGGGGGAAATGGTCTAAGTTATAAGTTGGAAAAAGACCAAAACACCATATGAGAGATGAAAAATGGAGAGAATGGGTGGAAACATGAAACACTGGAATGCATGACACCCAGTGAATTGACAAGAATATACAGAAATTACCATAGGTTTAGAGTATGTGAAGATTGGGTTGGGATAAAGAATATGAAAAGGCTGTGTATATGTAAGAGTGAAAAGGAAAATAATAGATAACTAATGGAGGGTAAATATATGTACTGTGCTGATGAAACGAATAATGCAGTATCATTGTGTTTGATAATGAAATAATAAGAATAAAAATTGTTTTAAAATCAGTCATTAAAGGTCAACAAATCTCGCACCCCACTAAATGAAACTAACTACGAGATGAGCCATGCCATATTCTAGAATCACGATTAAAGCAGTAGAAGAATACATAAAATAACAACCACCTCTAAAGTATGGAGGAAAATCACTTCCCATCGGTGCAAGTAAAAGTATTAAATATGGACAAGGCTGAAAACTTTACTCAAAATTAAACAGAAATATTGTGATAGAAATAAAAGCAGATATACGACTGGCATGCACACTATGTGCAAAATTCACAAGACATAAAATTCAGAGAGTGAGGGAGACACTGACACACTTCAAAGAACTGACAGAAAAATAGGCTAACAGTTGGCACTTTTTTAGAACTCGTTTTACACAGCAGGCCATGTTTCTCCCTCCTGAGTTGAGTCATGCTTAATGAGCACCTGATTGACTATATCAAAACCTCAACAAATGGGCCCCATGGCACATCTGATTGCGACCAGAAAAGTGATCAGTGAATAACTAATTTGAGAACTGGTAAATAAACAAGTCCACAAATGCTTTGGAGCATAAATGGAGACTGTCAAAGGACGACACTGATAGACAAAACTTCTTAGCTGAACAAAAGAATTACCATCACGCCATAAAAAACGCCAAAACTAACTACTATACAAAAAGGATCGAAGACAATGGCAGCTCGTCCAAGGAACTTTACAAAGTTATTCGCAAACTTTGTAAACCCACCAGCCTATCTCAAACCATGGCTCCCACAACAGAGAATTGTGAACTAATCAATAATTTTTTCACCGTCAAGGTAACAAAAATGTACGCATCGTTCAACAATTTCCCCGATGACGATAATACTGACTGGGAAAACTTGGCCCCTCATCCCTCTGCACAAATTCATCTTGACCCTCTAACTCCTTTTTCAGATAAAGAAGTGGCTAAAGCCATGATTGAGGTCAAAGCTGGATCTCCATTAGATCCCTGCCCTCATTTTATTTTTGCCAGACTAGCGTCAGTCCTATCCCCTCACATCACCAAAATATTTAACCAATCTCTGGAGCAAGCTTCATTCCCAGACATATGGAAGAAAACAGTGGTATTTCCACTTCTACGAAAAGCTGGACTCGGAATATATGACCCGGCTAACTATCGCCCCATCTCTCAACTTCCTTATCTATCTAAAGTCTTGGAGTGTTTAGTAAATAGGCAACTTACCAACAACCTCGATTCTAACAATTTACTTGACCCCTCACAGACGGCTTTAGAGCCAACAATAGTATTGAAGCCACCCTACTGGCAGTGTCTGATAATATTAGATCACTAGTTGATCAAGGTAGAGCCGTAGCACT
Source organism: Triturus cristatus (assembly GCF_964204655.1). Classification (NCBI taxonomy): domain Eukaryota; kingdom Metazoa; phylum Chordata; class Amphibia; order Caudata; family Salamandridae; genus Triturus; species Triturus cristatus. The sequence continues at coordinate 500,490,452 of NC_140592.1, read as the reverse complement.
GATCCTACTGGATCTTACCGTGTCCTTCGACACTGTATTACACACCAAACTACTCCAAATCCTGCATAAAAAAGGGATCAGTTCTAAAGCCTTGGCATGGTTCACCTCCTTTCTGAAAGATCGGACCCAAAAAATTCATATGGGAACTTGCACCTCCACCTCAAAGAGCATTAAACACGGAGTCCCGCAGGGAGCTACCCTAAGCCCCACCCTGTTTAATGCATACGTTTCATCTCTGGTGGATATTAGTAGGAAATGGGGATTTGACATGTGCTCATACGCCTATGACACACAATTGGTGATTCCCCGGATAGACAGGCTGACCAATACTGAGACTAAGAACAACCTAATAAATTGTCTCACTGAACTCGCAGGTTGGATGTCCCAACACTGTCTAAAACTAAACACCGGGAAATCTGAAATCCTACTTTTCGGAGGTGCCCAGGGCATTTGGGACAATAACTTTTGGCCCCAGGCACTAGGCACCGCTCCAGAACCCAATCGAGCGGCAAAAAATGTGGGCATCATTTTTGATGACACTCTATTTATGCAGGACCAAATTTGCACGTTGTGCGTAAAAGCCTATTCTATACTGAAACTTTTTAGACAACTCTTCCCCTGGAACCCACAGAACTGCAGACAAATGGTCACATAGGCTCTGCTTATGAGCAGACTGGATTACGGCAACGCCCTTTATGTTGGCATGGCCGACTATCTTTTCTGCAGACTTCTAGTGGTCCAGAGTGCCGCTGCCAAACTAATATGTAACCCAAAAAAATACAGTTTAGCATCCTACTGCCTGAAGGAATTACATTGGCTACCAGTCCATCAGAGAGCTAACTTCAAGCTCTCTGTTTTGCCCATAGAACCTTACATAAAAAAGGACCACACATCCTAGAAGATAAATTACACTTTCACATCCCCTCGTGTAACCTGAGATCATGCCACCAAACCCTTGCCTCAGTCAAACTTACAACCAAGGTCAGAATGGGCGACCGGTCCTTTTCCAAATCAGCCGCGGTCCTCTGGAACGGCCTGCCACTCGACCTTTTGCCTAACAGACGACTACCTTCTGTTCAGAAAAAAACTGAAAACCATCCTGTTTCCTAGACACTGACCCCACCATTGATCAAACTGCAGTATACTCTAACCTGTCCTAGCGCCGTGATGTCCCTTGGGACGATTGATGCGCTTTACAAATACCGTAAAATACAAATATAAAGGCTTAAGGCTAAACTCTTTAAAAAGTGATGCAATGAGCTAGCCCAATTCATCACCAAACTTTTTTAACTCCCCTGCAGAACTTTGTAAGCTCTTCTGTGAAAAAATCTATGAACTTGGTAATCACTAAACCTGGGAAGGATCACACTTTGTGTGGCTCCTATCAACTGATTTCATTACTCAATATCATTATACAGATCTTCACAAGCATATTAGCAGACAGATTAGGTCTCTTCTTGTCTGGTTTGATAGAAACAGACCAATCAGGAATGATACCTGGTAGAGACTGCAAAGATAATGCCATAAAAACCTGGCACCTAATAGACAACATTCACACAACCCATAAACATACCATCCTCCTTTCATTAGATGCTGAGAAGGCTTTGATTTGGGTAAACTGTCCTTTTTAACAAAAAACACCCACAAGTTTGGATCAGCCCCAGATTTCATAAATGATATGGCTGGTTAGAATTGCTCAAAAGATGTCATTGGAATAAATGGGTGCACCTTTCCTTCATTCTCTTTGCCATCGACCAGACAAGGATGCCCACTTCTATGTCCTTTTGCTACCCCGTTAATGAAATACCTAGCAGAGAGTATTTGAGAACATGAATTGATAGCAGCAACAAATTTGTAGAGACTTACATAAATTGAGAATATATGCAGACAGCTCACTGGTCACTATTACAGGCCCAACACAGTCCTTTCGTGTTTTATTAGTAGTGCTGAGCAGATGTTGGTAAGTCTCAGGCTATACAGTTAATATACAAATGTCACAAATGATGAACGTTCCTGCCGCTGAGATTCAAATCTCAATGTTGAAAGCAGAGTTTCCTTTTGAATGGGGGGACAACTCCATAACATGCCTAGACAATATAGGTTAACTACATACCACGTTTGACAGATGTCCAGAAACATATTGTGAAGATGAAGGTGTATCATATGGTATGACTGTGCTGCCTTACCATGTAATACACACTCATAAACTGTCTTGGGTCCAGTCAGGATCATTTGTAAAACCTTATGCTCAACCCTGGGGTAGCTATGGCTTTGAGCAGCATGTGTTACTGGTGTAAAGCATTTAACAATGCCAAACAATGAAACAAAGTCATGCAACACAAAAGAAATCCAATACAACTTTATAAAAATAGAGTATATTTGTATTAATTGTAATAGTCCAAGATGAGCATAATCCACCAGAGGTCTCCAGAGATACTGACTTATTAAGAAAACTTAAATCTCAGCTTAACCACAAACACGCAGGGGTAACTGTAAAGTCTGTAAACCTTTGAAGAGTTTGTAAGAGTGGAGTTTGACTACTCCAGCCCACATTGGGTGACCACATCTGACCTGGGGGGCCAATTAACAATATTTAGACACTTATCTGGCCACCAAAGCATTCTCCAGTTCAGTTCCAAACTTTATAGCATGACCGCCATAAACTTCAACGGAGGGGTCCAGATGAGGTGGATGCAGGTGATGGCAGATGCTCAAGGATACTCTGGATGCTGTACAATCATCGGGGGTGCCGTGGTGGCTATTCCTTGGTCCACAGGTAAGGTGTGGCAAGCCTTCTTTAAGAGAGTAGAAGACCAGCTGCGGCAGGGTTACAGGTCTCTTACACAGTCATCCCAGCGATATCCTTTGGTGGAGGCTGGTGTTCCTCTTAGGTGACCAATCTGGACTCAAATGACACTCCAGGGTCTGGCTCACTTGGGTGCAACTTTTGGCCATTGAGGATTGGTCACTTGGGGCACCCGGCAGCAGGCAGCGATGATTCTTCGGAAATAGGTACTGACTTGTTGAATTGGGCTACTTTAGCTTTGATAGCCCTGGTGCTGGTCTCATGGGGTCAGCTGACTGGCCCTTGAAGTCACTTCTTTGAATTTGGGCTTGGGAATTACTTTTCCCCAAGTCAGGAACCATAGGCACAGTCCTCTTTTGACTAGCTCAAGATGCGGCAGTTGCAGTCCAGCAGACGGCGCAGCCTCTCTTTGCCAAATCCAGCAAAGGGCAGTCATTCTTCGGTCCTTTCTCCAGCTCTAGCATGATCTGAGGTTCAGGGTGACAGGGGTACCATATTTATTCCCAGAAAGTGCCTTGGGGGGATGATCTGGTCACTAGCCAATAGACTACTAGGTGTCTCACTCTAGGTGATGACTTTCCGGCTGTATGTGGCACCTAGCAGTCCGAAAGAGCACTATTCTGCCCACTTTCCAGACTTTAGGACCCTTCCTCAGATGTTAGGAGCTTGGTAGACCATCCTAGAGGTTTGGCTACTTGAGGGCTGCAAGCCCACTGGAAAACCGGTTTGTGGACTGGTCTCCCTGCTCTGATCCCCGTGCCAGCCTGTCTACCTGAACAAAGGGCTGCCCCGGGAGTCTGATCGCCATTTGCCCACTAACGGTGGCTTCACCTTTGAAGCTTGCCTTTTGGGCTGACACCTGGAGTGGCTTGCTCTGAAGAGGAGGCAACACCTCGCCAGACAGTAGGCTGCTATTGTTCCTAAGCCTAGAAGTCATTCACACTACTACCCGGGCAGGCAGAAAGCGGTCTGGTGGCCAGTGACTGTGTAAGGCCACTTGACAAACTGGGTTAGAGAGTGGCAACTTTCTGAAAGTTGCATTTTAGTAATAGTGACATTAAATTTGACTTGGCTTTCAAGTTGGATTTAATGCCCCAATTAATTTGATACCTTACAGTACCCATCTCAGTAGTCCCATTCAGAAGTTAGCCAGGCTGAGTGGTCAGCCGGAAAGTCTGTGTTGGCCATAGGGCTACTATCTCTCCCACAGCAAAATGACAATTTGGAGGTGTTGCTCTCAGGACAGATATATCACCCCCCCCCCCCCCTTAGGTTTTCGTATTTTTGCAACTCACGTCTTTACTGCAAATCAGCTTATGTGTGCAATGTCCACCATTTCATGTTCGGAGCACTTGCAATTAAAAGAAAATGTCTTCTTCCGTTTTGATTTAGAGTTATTTTCAAATGTCTGCTGCCTGTTGGCTCTGCATATGCTCTGCTTTAATGTAAAGACAGCAGAGCAGAGCTACTTGCTGCCAGCTTGCTTGCCCAAAGACATCTCTCTAAGCATTGGCAGAGAGTAACAGTTTAAAAAGGTCCTCCCCTATTCATCCTTCTCACTACTTCTAAATTTGCCCCACGAGTGGGGAGAGCCAGGAAGCTGGGTATGCCTGTGTCCAGAAGATCAGCACAGCTTTCCAACTATAACATGCTGACTGTGCTATTATTTGGTAGATGTATGGGCATAAAACATTGCCTCACAGAACATAGAATGAAGAAGCCACCCTTTCTTTTTCAGTTACTGCCAGGATTTTAGCCCATGAACTGCACAAAAAAAGTATGCTGTGATCCTGAGGGTCATGGGGCAAGGTCAGTGAGAGTGAGGTAAAAGAGCAAAATGTTCTGTAACCCTTTTACTGTTTTTTCAACTTACTATACCTGTGCCTTTAAAAAATTAATGTGACCTGGTGTAATGTGACTGATGCTCATGTAAAGTTTGTGCGCTATAAAAACTGCAGAAAATGCACAAAGAGGTGAAAGCAAAGCATTTACATAAAAAAGAAAATACAAATACCCATTTAGTGGCTGATGCGTGCAAAATGAAACCAGAAAACCTGGATAAATCATGGCTTATGGCTTAATTGTGTGATCTTAGGCAAATATTTTATTTCAGCAAAGCTCCTTTTTCTTCATTCTCACTTATTAAAACACTTTCAAATATGTGAGTTCAGAATACCAGTTGTACAAAACCTATTGTGTTTGATTTAATAGACTTTATTGTACTCTATAATGATATGGGCCACGTACATGACAATCGTCTTGCTTCTTAGTTCACTAATGGTTCATGTTTAAAAACTATCACTTTAATAAGTATTTCTTACTGCAATGCTACAACTTGACACAATAATGTCAAAACTTCCATATGTCAAAACACTTTTTTGAATTTCGAAGATTCTGTTTTGTTGGACGTAGTCATGTTTACTCAGAATGGTTGGCCAAGGAAAGACCAGTTGAGCAGAGAGGCAAGACAATTTTGGGAAGTCAGAATGGAACTTTCCAGGGATAAGGATTGTTCCTCCTGAAGGTATAAGGAAAGATATAATAAATCTGTGCCATGAATTCATTTTGGGGTGGTCAGGAAAAACGCTGTCGTAAAGAAACTTTTCTGGTGGCCTAGTATGGATTTTGCAGTGGAAAGATGTGTCAGTGAATGTCACAAGTGTGCTTTTGCTGACAAATCACTACACAGTCTAAGACCCTCTATGAGTGTTTGTGACATACCCAAACAGCCCTGGGAGTCCTTAGCAGTAGAGTATGTGGGACCGGTAGGGGATGCACACAATTATATAATTGTGTTGATAGACCTTTTTACTAGATGGCCTGTTGTGGAAATTGTTGACAGAGCAGACTAGAGTCCGTAATCAAGTTTTTAGATGCAATATTTGTGTCAGAGGGAATTCTATCCACTATTCTCAGTGACATCAGGGTGCAGTTTGTGTCCATAACTGCTAAGGAGTACTTTGGAAGTACTGGAATGAAACATAGAACCACATCCCTATATAATCCCAACAGAAACAGTATGGTTGAGAGAGTCAACCGAGTGATAAAAGAAGGAATTCAATCTGATGTAATGTTTAATGTTGATTGGGAATTGCAAGCGATGTAGGCTATGTTGACTCAGTGAGTGACAACTAGTGAATTAACTAGATTTTCTCTGTTTGTGTCGGTGAGGGGAAGGATCCCCAGGACAAAATTCAACCCTGGATTGTTAATCAGTGCAGTTGTGGACAATTCAATCAATCAATCAATCAATCATGGAATTTATATCGCGCACTACTCACCCGGAAGGGTCTCAAGGCGCTAGGGGGAGTGGGTCTGCTACTGCTCGAACAGCCAGGTCTTGAGCTGTTTCCTGAAGGCGAGGTGGTCCTGGGTTAGCCGAAGGCGGACGGGCAGGGAGTTCCATGTCTTAGCCGCCAGGTAGGAGAAGGATCTTCCTCCGGCGGTGGCTCTCTGGATGCGAGGGACGACGGCGAGGGCGAGGTTCGCGGATCGTAGCAGGCGGGTGGGCGTGTAGAAGGTCAGGCGGTCGTTGAGGTACTTTGGGCCTAGGTCGTGGAGGGATTTGTGTGCGTGGGTGAGGAGTCTGAACGTGATCCTCTTGTTGACAGGGAGCCAGTGCAGGTCTCTCAGGTGGCTCGAGATGTGGCTGCGACGGGGGACGTCCAGGATGAGTCGGGCGGAGGCGTTCTGGATACGCTGAAGTCTTTTCTGTAGCTTGGCTGTTGTACCGGCGTAGAGGGTGTTTCCGTAGTCTAGTCTGCTGGTGACGAGGGCCTGGGTGACAGTCTTCCGGGTCTCGGTCGGGATCCATCGGAAGATCTTGCGGAGCATGCGGAGGTTGTGGAAGCAGGATGAGGAGACGGCATTGACTTGACTAGTCATCGAAAGGGAGGAGTCCAGGATGACGCCCAAGTTGCGTGCGTGGTACGTTGGCTTGGGTGCGGTGCCTAGGGCCGGGGGCCACCAGGAGTCGTCCCATGTGGATGGCGACGGTCCCAGGATGAGGACTTCTGTCTTGTCCGTGTTCAACTTCAGGCGGCTGATGTTCATCCACTTGGCGACGTCTTTCATCCCTTCGTGTAGGCTGGCTTTGGCGGTGTCGGGGTCTCTGGTGAGGGAGAGAATCAGCTGGGTGTCATCGGCGTAGGAAATGATGTTGAGGTTGTGTTGGCGTGCGATGGCAGCGAGGGGTTTCATGTAGATGTTGAAGAGAGTAGGGCTGAGCGACGATCCTTGCGGGACGCCGCAGATGACTTTGGTGGCCTCAGATCGGAACGGGGGAGGCGTACTCTCTGTGTTCTGCCGGAAAGGTATGAGATGATCCATTCCAGAGCCTTCCCCTGGATGCCGGTGTCGTTGAGGCGTTGGACTAGGGTGCGGTGGCAGACAGTGTCAAATGCTGCGGAGAGGTCAAGGAGGATGAGTGCCGCTGTTTCACCATTGTCGAGCAGGGCTCGGATGTCGTCGGTGGCTGCGATGAGGGCGGTCTCGGTGCTGTGGTTGGCTCTGAATCCGGACTGCGATGGGTCGAGGGATCCGTTCGTCTCGAGGAAGGTGGCCAGTTGCTTGTTGACGATCTTCTCGATGACTTTGGCAGGGAAGGGAAGGAGCGAGATGGGGCGGAAGTTCTTGAGGTCGGTCGGGTCCGCTGTTGGTTTCTTCTGTAGTGCGCTGAGCTCGGCGTGCTTCCAGCTCTCCGGGAAGGTGGCTGTGTCGAAGGAGGTGTTGATGATGTCTCGGAGGTGGGGAGCGATGGTAGAGGCGGCCTTGTTGAAGACATGGTGGGGGCATGGGTCGGTCGGAGATCCGGAGTGGATGGTGTTCATCATGCGTGTCGTGTCTTCGGGGGTCACTTCGGTCCATGTCTGGAGGATGGCGGCGGGGTGTGTAGGTTCGGTCGATGGGTGCGGGGGTGGAACGCCGAAGCTGTTGTGGATGTCGGCGATCTTGCGGTGGAAGTACGAGGCGAGGGAGTCGCAGAGGTCCTGCGAGGGAGTGATGTCGTTGTTGCCGGTGCTGGGGTTGGAGAACTCCTTGACGATGTTGAAGAGCTCCTTGCTGTCATGGGCGTTCTTGTCCAGTCGTTCCTTCAGAGATTTCTTCTTGGTGGTGCGGATGAGCTGGTGATGTCTGCGGGTGGCGAGTTTGAGGGCGGTCATGTTGTCGGTGGTCTTGTCGAGGAGCCAGGCCTTCTCGAGGGTGCGGCAGGCCTTCTTGGAGTCCTTGAGTTCGTTGGTGAACCAGGGGGCCTTCTTGCTTCTGGGCCTGGTCAGTGGGTTCTTCAGTGGGGCGAGGTCGTCGGCACAGGAGGTCAGCCATTGCGTGAGGTCGAGGGCTGCTGTGTTAGGGTCCGTTGTCCTGATAGGTGGGTTCTGGCTGAGGGAGGTGGTGAGCGGGTCGACGGTGATCTTGCTCCAGTTTCTGTGGGGAAACTGCTTCGGGTGGTGGTGGACCGTGTTCTTTTTGAAGCTGAAGTGGACGCAGCTGTGGTCAGTCCAGTGGAGTCCGGTGCAGTGGCTGAAGGTGACGTGCTTGCTGGATGAGAAGACAATTGGCCACCTGGGCAAGTATGGAGGAGATTGGTTGAGGTCCACAAGAGAAGCAAATCATACTACGATTGTAAGCATGGTGTTGAGCATGTTGATGTATTCTTGGACCCAGAAATGGTTCTGAATGTTTTAAGGAATGCTGTCAAAGTAACTAGTAACTTTGAGTTCACAAGATTTTTGGAAAGATTGTGTAGATGAACCATGGAACAATTTCCAATGGATGGATGATGCTTTAGGTGCTGAAATCCCTCATAGCTCAGGCACAAGCATAGATTTCGATGAAATTGACAAAGAAGTGGTAGTAACAGAGAATGGTGTTGTTGTTGATAGAGGCAAGGATACAAGTGAGGTGAGGAATGGTGGTAGTAATGAGCAGATGATAATGGGCAGAAGAGAAAAGAAACCACCAGCGTGGCTCAAAGATTATATTGGGGAGGGTAATGGTGGCGAGAGTGATTAACTGTAACGCCCTGAACGTCTCAGGATCGTTTAACAGACACGACAATGAGGACGCAACCACTTGTGAAGGGTTAGTTCTTTTAATGAAGGCAAATAAAATACAAAGAACAAACAAAAGTTATAGTCACTGGAATCCTCCAGGCTAAGTACGTTACCAGCCCACAGCACGGATGGTCCTAACCGTCCTCTGCATATACGCCGATCCCGGCGTATGCCAACAGAGGGCAGAAATGAAATGGCCGACAATGCCAATCGGTAGGCTGTGAGGGGCACGAAGAGTGTTGGGGAGAATCGAGGAGTCAGGGAAACACCCAGCCGGGGTCTCTACCTGAAGGGAGCAGCCGCTCAACCTCTTCCTCAGACTGCACCGGGACGCGGAGTCACCTCCTGGTGATGCGTCACCGATACCCCAATCACAAGCAAGAAGACTGAACCGAGAGCAGCCGCTCGATCGATCCTGTGGACTTCCGAGTCTGTAACGCGGCAAACACCTCCTGGTGTGCGTTACAGCTGGCAGTCCCTGTGTCTCTGGTCGGGCTGGGAGTTACGACTCCAACCAGCAAAAGCGCCACTGCGCTTGGACTCAGCCGAGTCAAAAAGCGATGCTCAATGGTTGACCGGTAGAGCTTCCGGGTCCTTCACAGGTGACGATGGGGCAAGACACGGCCCAGGGAGTAACGACTCGACCTACCTCCGTTCTTGCCTTACTGGAGCACCACTCCGGAACACTGCTCTTCACGAAGCAGGTACGTCGGTGTAAACACAATATCCGACAGCCTTGTACCTCCCGGTTCCTCCCTTTATAGGGCGTGTTTTCCTTGAGTTATGTAACAGCTCTCCTGTTTACATAAGGGCGTGTTTCCCTTGAGTTATGTAACAGCTCTCCTGTTTACATAAGGGCGTGTTTCCCTTGAGTTATGTAACAGCTCTCCTGTTTACATAAGGGCGTGTTTCCCTTGAGTTATGTAACAGCTCTCCTGTTTACATAAGGGCGTGTTTCCCTTGTATGACAGGAATTCTTGACAGTACATCCTCCCTCTCAGCGGCTCCCCACGGGTCCAGCGCTGGCAGGAAAACGCCGATGGAACAAGGAGACCAAGCGCGGAGCATGAACCCCTGCAGCCGGTTCCCATGAATGCTCCTCCGGGCCATAGCCTTTCCACGCAACCAGGTACCACAGCTTCCCCCTGCGCCATTTGGACGCCCGTATGCCCGACACTTCATACTCCACCTCCGACTCCACGCATACCGGCCTAGGTGTCCCAGACGGCTTGGAGGGTGCTGGTTTGAGCAATGATACATGAAAGACAGGGTGTATCCGCAATGACTGGGGCAAGCACACCTTCACGTTCACGGGACCCATACACTTGGTAATTCGATAGGGGCCCATGTACTTGGGATGGAACACACTGTTCTTTCGAAACCTCATGTTTCTTGTGGATATCCAGACGTAGTCTCCAGTGCGGTACAGTGGCCCGGGCCTTCTCTTCCTATCTGCCGCAGCCTTGTATCTTCTCTTGGCCTCTATTAGGACAGCCCTTGAGCGCATCAACGTGTCTTTTATGTGTGCCACCCTGTCCGCTGTGGCGGGAATCCTGTCCTCTCTGAACGGATGTAGAAATGGCAAGAACCTGGGATGTTGGCCATAGTTGCTATAGAACGGAGATGACTGTGTGGAGCTGTGAGTGGCGTTGTTATAGGCTATCTCTGCAACCCATAGCAAGTCGACCCATTCTTCCCTGCCCTGGTCCACAAAACATCGCAGATACTGTTTGAGCGTTTGGTTCAGGCGCTCGGTTTGGCCGTCCGTTTGAGGGTGGTAGCTGGTGGACAGGGCGGTCTTAACATGCAGCGCAGTGCACCAAGTCTTCCAGAATTGCGCAGTAAACTGCGACCCCCGGTCCGACACGATCACCCCAGGTAATCCATGCAGTCGTACCACATTCTTTAGGAGTAGTGACGCCAATTCCCCGGCCGTAGGGACTCTCTTGCAGGGGATGAAGTGCCCCATTTTCGTCAAGTAATCCACCACCACCAGTATTGCCGTCATCCCCTGGTCTACCGGTAGGCCCACCACGAAGTCCAGTGATATGCTATCCCATGGTCTATCCGGGGTCGGAAGTGGATGTAAGAGCCCTTGGGTTCGGCCATGGTCGGCCTTCATGGTAGCACACGTAGGACACTCCTGTCCCCACCTCCTGACATCCACTCTCATGGTTGGCCACCAGAAATGCCGTCCCATGCTAGCCACCGTTTTTTCAAAGCCCAAATGACCTGCGCATGGAGAGTCATGGCACCAGATGAATGCTTGTTTCCTTAGCCTAGGCGTGGGTATCAATAGGCACCTGCCCTTCAGGGGTATCCCGTCCTTCAGCTGCCATTCTCTGTGACTGAGGAGCCACCTCCGCCATGCGAATGACCTGATCCCTCTCTTTATTCCCCTCAGGAAAGTATCCGGTTGGATAACCCCCAATACCATCCTCGGGGAAATGATGGAACGCTCGGTTGCAGGCAATGGTTCCTTAACTGCAGATTGACGGGACAGGGCGTCCGCCTTCCGGTTTTCCGTCCCCGGCCGATATGTGATGCGGAAGTTGAACCCCGCAAAGAAGATCATCCACCGCAGCTGCCTGGGAGAAAGGTGTCTAGTGGCCGTCATGAACTGTAGGTTCCGATGGTCCGTGTACACCGATACCACATGTCTTGCCCCCATCAACCAATGCCTCCATTCGGTGAAGGCGTCCTTGATTGCGAGAAGCTCCTTCTCCGCAATATGGTAGTTGCGTTCGGCGTCGTTGAGTTTGCGGGACATGTACGCAACGGGATGAATCACCCCTGTGTCGTGGTTGCGTTGGGACAAGATAGCCCCCAGCGCCACATCCGATGCGTCCGCTTCCACCACGTAGGGGAGATCCGGATCGGGGTGAGCCAACACCGGCGCCTTACCAAAGGCGCTTTTCAGGGCCTCAAAGGCTTTGTTCGCTTCAGGGGACCAGACAAACTCCTTGGACTTCCTCAGTAGCTGTGTGATTGGGGCCACCACTCCTGAAAATCCATCTATAAACCGCCTGTAAAAGTTGGCGAAGCCAATGAAACTTTGGACGTCCTTCACGCTTTGGGGCACCGGCCATTCTTTCACCGCCTTGATCTTTCGTTCTGCCATCTCCTGTCCCTCTGGACTCAGCATCACTCCGAGGAATTCCACGGATGTGACGTGGAAGTCACACTTGCTGAGTTTACAAAACAGCATGTTTTCCCTCAGCTTTTGGAGCACAGCTTTGACGTGGTGTACGTGCTCCTCCACACTGGACGAATAGATGAGGATGTCGTCGATATATACGACCACGTAGATATCCAACTCCTCTCTGAATACCTCATTCAAAAAGTACTGAAAGGCTGCCGGGGCGTTGCACAGACCGAACGGCATGACGAGGTACTCAAAAAGGCCGAACCTGGTCTTAAAGGCGGTCTTCCACTCGTCTCCGTCCCTCATGCGCACCAGATGGTATGCCCCTTTCAAATCCAACTTGGTGTAGATACGAGCTTTCTTGACCTGTTCCAGAAGTACACTGATGAGAGGCAAGGGGTACCGATTTTTTATGGTTATCGCATTCAATGCCCTAAAGTCCACACAGGCTCTCAGCTCCCCATTAGCCTTCGGGATGAAGAAGAGTGGCGAGGCGGCCGGAGACTTGGACGGGCGGATGAATCCTAGCTTGAGGAGTTTATCCAGGTACCCCCGGAGATGCACGTTTTCAGGCTCCGTCAGGGCATACAGCCTGCCGCTGGGAACGCTGGCCCCTGGCACCAGGTCGATCTGGCAGTCAAACTGTCTATGTGGTGGTAGCACTTCCGCCTTCACCTCATCAAATACATCCTCAAAACTGTGATAAGCCTGGGGGAGAGCCACATCTTTTTCTGCCGCTGTAGCCACCGTCTGACTCCCGCTCTCATCTGCGTCAAGGGATTCCGTTCTTATTCCACAATGCAGGATGCAATACGGTGACGTCATTTCGATGCGATGTGTTGGCCAATCCACAAAGGGGTTGTGTTTCTGTAGCCACGGCAATCCCAATATGACGCCATATTGGGGCGCTCGGATGATGTTAAAATCGATTTGTTCCAAATGGTTCCTCCCATATCTCATCGGAAGGACCCCCGTGTGCTGTCCGATGGGCCCCGTCACCAATCGCCTTCCGTCTACCGCATAGACGTCTTCGGGTACTGCTTTGGGAAGAAGCACTAGCCCTAGCCTGCATGCCTCGTTGTGGTCCATAAACATGCCAGTGGCCCCTGAATCCACCATGGCCACAACGGGTATCCACTGGTCATGCACTCCCACGTGCACCGTGATAAACAGGTGTCGTTGTCCCTTAGTGACCGAGTTGGAAAGTGAAGGGATGGATGAGTGACTCCGAGATGCCCCTTCTCTGGTCTTGGAGTCCTCTAGTTTTCCGCCGGTATGTCCACCACGGCTGTTACCGACCGGTTGGCCCGATAACGTGACGTCTTCGGTTTGGCAGGGCATTCACGTACGTAGTGGCCTTTTTTGCCACAATATAGGCACAATCCTTGTTTACGGCGTGACTCTTTCTCCGTGGCTGTGAGGCTCGCTCGTATTGCGCTGATGTCCATGGGTTCTCCCTTGGATGCGGTGGAAGTTTCAGGACTTCCCACCGTCACATAGGATGGAAGGGATTTTCCTTTTCTCCCATGATCCCCCTTTCTTTCACTTAGCCTATGTTCCAGCCGTAATACCAGGTTGATAAGGCCCTCACATGTCTTGGGTTGAGGGTCAATATGAGCCACGGCGTCCTTGAGCTCATCGCACAGCCCTTGATGGAAGAGCGCCGTCTGTTTAGCAACAGGCCACTTGGTTTCCGCAACCAGCCTTCGGAACGCGTTGAGATACTGCACCAGGTCGTTGGATCCCTGTCTCAACTCAAGCATTTCACGGTCCGCCGTGTACGAGTCAGCCCTTCTGTCGAATACCTTCAGGAATTCCTCGCGAAAAGCACCCCAATCACATAAGAGGGGGTCGTCCCTGCTCACCAGAGGTACGGCCCATTGTGCCGCGTTTCCAGCCAAATAGGATATAAGGAAAGCCACACGAGCCTGACTCGTGGGGAACGCCTTTGGTTTGCACGATAAATGTAGCGCCACTTGTGTGAGGAATACCTGCACTGTGTTAGGATCCCCACTGTACCTCTCTGGTGTTGCCAAGGGGATGGCTACCGGCATTTCCACTACTACCGCAGGGGTCTGGTTCGTGAGGGAGGTGCTGGGCGTGAGCGGGTCCAATTGGATAGCATCCAGTCTGGCTTTTACATCGGCTGTTTCTTGCCTAGAGGCAGCCACTTCAACTTGCATGGCCGCTAAAGCAGCCAGCACATCATCAAGTGTTGCCATGTCTGTTATCGACCGGGAGACAGTTAGTGTTATTAAGGTCGGATATTTTGTAACGCCCTGAACGTCTCAGGATCGTTTAACAGACACGACAATGAGGACGCAACCACTTGTGAAGGGTTAGTTCTTTTAATGAAGGCAAATAAAATACAAAGAACAAACAAAAGTTATAGTCACTGGAATCCTCCAGGCTAAGTACGTTACCAGCCCACAGCACGGATGGTCCTAACCGTCCTCTGCATATACGCCGATCCCGGCGTATGCCAACAGAGGGCAGAAATGAAATGGCCGACAATGCCAATCGGTAGGCTGTGAGGGGCACGAAGAGTGTTGGGGAGAATCGAGGAGTCAGGGAAACACCCAGCCGGGGTCTCTACCTGAAGGGAGCAGCCGCTCAACCTCTTCCTCAGACTGCACCGGGACGCGGAGTCACCTCCTGGTGATGCGTCACCGATACCCCAATCACAAGCAAGAAGACTGAACCGAGAGCAGCCGCTCGATCGATCCTGTGGACTTCCGAGTCTGTAACGCGGCAAACACCTCCTGGTGTGCGTTACAGCTGGCAGTCCCTGTGTCTCTGGTCGGGCTGGGAGTTACGACTCCAACCAGCAAAAGCGCCACTGCGCTTGGACTCAGCCGAGTCAAAAAGCGATGCTCAATGGTTGACCGGTAGAGCTTCCGGGTCCTTCACAGGTGACGATGGGGCAAGACACGGCCCAGGGAGTAACGACTCGACCTACCTCCGTTCTTGCCTTACTGGAGCACCACTCCGGAACACTGCTCTTCACGAAGCAGGTACGTCGGTGTAAACACAATATCCGACAGCCTTGTACCTCCCGGTTCCTCCCTTTATAGGGCGTGTTTTCCTTGAGTTATGTAACAGCTCTCCTGTTTACATAAGGGCGTGTTTCCCTTGAGTTATGTAACAGCTCTCCTGTTTACATAAGGGCGTGTTTCCCTTGAGTTATGTAACAGCTCTCCTGTTTACATAAGGGCGTGTTTCCCTTGAGTTATGTAACAGCTCTCCTGTTTACATAAGGGCGTGTTTCCCTTGTATGACAGGAATTCTTGACATTAACATTGTGGTATACATTCCTTGTATACATTTGTTTAAGTAAGATTCCATTTTATATATAAAAAATTTCCTGTTACATATGCCTTAAGCAAGGTTTTATTTTTTGTCAAGATATTATTTAAGTAAGATTGCATTTCATATCTAATGCATTGCTCAACCTAGGTTCTATTCTATGCCTAGTGCATGATTTTTTATTGCTAGGACAATATTTCTTTAGTTTTGGTGTTATGTTTTCTTTGTTATTTCATTTTATATTGGAAAGGGGATGGGTTATGTGTGTAATTGCATTCTTTGTATTCCTTTAAGGAATTGTTATTCTTTGTAGTGGGTTATGTGCAAAGCGTGATACTTCGTGTGTTCGAGGTAGTGAATACTCCAGACATCGACCCTGCAGGACCTGCCTTTCGTTACTAGAATAAACCTTCTTAGATTCCCCAGATTGTCATGGCTATTCACAAGCAACACTCATGGAATACAAAAATTAGCATTAGCAGTAGAACAGATGTGAAGGCTTGAAAACTGACTGACCGACATTTTTTAAACATTTATCATAAGAGAACTCGCCTGTCTTAAAAACTTGACAGTTGTACAAATCATATCGCTAGGGTCAACAACTAGAATAAGAGGACCAATCAATAAAAAATGACTGTAACAGCAACAAAAAACTGAACAACCATAGGGGTAACCTTTAGAGTGATGTATGCCTTCGAAGTATCTGGTGATAGCCGGGTATTCGGAACTTTGATGCTATTAAATCACTCAAATGTTTGTCTATCAACCCTCCCCACCTCCTCATATATGGCGGCCGCTGCACGGTGAGGAGACCGACCCTTGACCTTCCTGGTAGGTCACTCCCCCCTGCTGCGGCTCCGCCTGCACCCCCGCTGTCCCTGCTGCCGCCGGTGAGATCTAGGCCCTCCACCACCCGCAGGCTTCCAGCTGCGCCTCATCCCTGGTGGCCAGTGGTGGCCTTAGGTTTGTACCCACTTTGTGCCTGCAACTGTCTGTGCCCCTCGCCCCCCGCTCACCGCCTTGCTTCTGTGCCCCCTTTTATTCTGTACCCCCACCAACTTCTGTGCCTCCGTTCATATTGTACCCCTGTGCCGACTTTTGTGCCTTCTGAGCCCCTTTGATTTTGTACCCCTTGTGCTCCTTTCTGACGGTGCCCTGCGCCGGTCTCCTCTTCCCCGTCCCCGCCGCTGCCTCCCCTGCGGCCCCGCCCCCTCCGCGCCCATTCGCGAAAACCCGTCCCTCGCCTCCCGCCTCCCAGCTGCTCCTCCCTCCCCACCTCCCCATATATGGTGGCTGCTGTGCGGCCGCGCAGTGGGCGCGCCGCTGGCCCGCCGAAAGAGCGCCTAAGGCAAGCCCGTCTGCGCCCGTCCGTGCCTGGACCGTGCCCAGCGCCAGAACCCCTGGCTCCCGCAGCAGCCACGAAGACCGCCTCCGCTACGACGCACCCACGGCCCCTTCACCTGCCGGAAATGTAGCTTCTCCTGCCTCGAAAGCGTCAAGACCCCTGCCGCGACGGAACCCAACCAGCTTAGATGCATCCTGATCAACACCCGCTCCGCACACAAACACGCCGTCGAACTCTGGGACCTACTCGACACCACATCACCGGACGTCGCCTTCCTGACCGAAACCTGGATGAACGAAACCTCCTCGCCAGACATCGCCATAGCCATCCCAGACGGGTACAAGATCATCCGCAGAGACCGCACCAACAGGGCCGGAGGAGGAATCGCCATCGTCCACAAAAACACCATCAGGGTCTCAACAAACACCAACGACACCCTCAGCACTGCCGAACACATGCACTTCCAGATCCACACGGACCCCAAGAACACCCTAAGAGGCACCCTCGTCTAAAGACTGCCAGGACCCCAGCCTCAATTCTGCGACTCATTCGCCGACCTCATCAGCACGCACGCGCTGACTTCCACTGACTACATCCTCCTCGGAGACCTGAACTATCACCTGGAGAACAACAACGACAGCAACTCCTCCACCCTGATCGACAATCTCGCCAACCTCGGACTGAAACAGCTCGTCACGACGCCGACCCACATCGCCGGCCACACGCTAGATGCCATCTTCTCCTCAAGCCCCCACGTCACCTTCAGCCACGCCTCCGAACTCACCTGGACAGACCACCACTGCATCCACTTCTCCTTCCGAAAACCCCTCACTCACCACCGCACACTACAGACCCCCCGCCGCTGCTGGGGCAAAGTCTCCCAAGAACAACTACAGAAAAGCCTCGCACTCAACCCTCCGACGAACCCCACCAACCCCGATGAAGGTGCACTCACCCTCGAATGCTGGATGAACGACTGCGCCAACACTGTCGCCCCGCTGATAAACCCCACCAGCAGAGACACCAGCAGAAGAGTCAGCTGGTTCACCCCAGAACTCCTCGACTCAAAACGCACCTGCCGGAAACTGGAAAACATATGGCACAGCGACAAGACGCCAGACAGCCGCACTGCCCACAAAGACGCCATCCGCAACCACCACCACCTCATCAGGACCGCCAAAAGGACCTCCTTCACAGACCGCCTTGACAACAACGCACACAACAGCAAGGAGCTCTTCACCATCGTGAAGGAACTCTCCAACCCCAGCTCCAACGCCAACGACATCCCACCCTCGCAAGCCTTGTGCGACTCCCTCGCCACCTTCTTTCACCAGAAAATCACCGACATCCATGACAGCTTCAGACCCCGGATGACCCCTGCTGACCACACCGCACCGAACCCACCGCACCCGACCTCTCACGACACCCTGACAACCTGGGCCAACATGAGCATCGAGGCCACAATCAAGACCATGGGAACAATCCACTCCGGATCCCCGTCCGACCCTCTACCACATCTTCAACAAAGCCAGCAATTCCATCGCACCCCACCTGCACAAAATCATCAACCTCTCCTTCGAGACCGCCAACTTCCCTGAGAACTGGAAGCATGCAGAGATCAACACCCTACTGAAGAAAACCAAGGCGGATCCGAGCGACCTCAAGAACTTCCAACCCATCTCCCTGCTTCCGTTTCTAGCAAAGGTCATCGAGAAGATAGTAAACACCCAGCTCACCCGTCACCTCGAAGTCAACAACATCCTGGACCAGTCCCAATCAGGATTCCGCAGCAACCACAGCACCGAGACCGCCCTCATCGCCACCACGGACGACATCAGGATCCTGCTAGACAACGGCGAGACAGCGGCCCTCATCCTCCTGGACCTCTCCGCCGCCTTCGTCACCGTCTGCCACCGCACACTACGCACGCGCCTCCACGACGCAGGGATCCGAGACAAGGCCCTGGACTGGACCACCTCCTTCCTCTCCGGCAGAACTCAGAGAGTCCACCTCCCCCCATTCCGATCCGATGCCTCCGAGATCATCTGCGGCGTCCCTCAAGGATCTTCCCTCAGCCCGACGCTGTTCAACGTCTACATGGCACCACTAGCATGCATCGACCGACAGCACGACCTCAACATAATCTCCTACACCAACGACACTCAGCTGATCCTCACCCTCACCAAGGACCCCCTCACTGCCAAATCCAACCTCCACCAGGGAATGAAGGCCGTCGCAGACTGGATGGAGGACAGCCGCCTCAAACTGCACACAGACAAGATGGAAATCCTCATCCTCGGGTCTAACCCCTCCGCATGGGACGACTCTTGGTGGCCCACGTCACTGGGGTCCCCCCCGGCCCCCACCGACCACGCACGCAACCTGGGAGTCATCCTTTGCAAGATCTACAGATGGATCCCGACAAACACGAGGAAAACAGTCACCCAGGCCCTAGTCAGCAGCAGACTCGATTACGGAAACGCCCTCTACGCCGGAGCCTCGTCCAAGCTCATCAACAGACTACAGAGAATCCAGAACGCCTCTGCACGCCTGATCCTCGACGTCCCAAGCCGCGACCACATCACCCCCCACCTGAGGAACCTGCACTGGCTCCCCGTCGACAAAAGAATCTCCTTCAAGCTCCTGATCCACGCACACAAGGCACTCCACAAAACCGGCCCAGCCTATCTCAACAGTCGACTCTCCTTCTACGTACCCAACAGGAAACTCCGCTCCGCTGACCACGCCCTGGCCACGGTCGCACGCATCCGAAGAACTAGTTCCGGAGGCAGATCGTTCTCCCATTGCGCCGCCAAGACCTGGAACACCCTCCCCCAAACCGAAGATCTGCTTACCTTCAGGAGACAACTCAAGACCTGGCTCTTCGACCAATAGCAGCAGCTCCCCCCCGCCCCCCCCCCCCCCCCCAGCGCCCTGAAACCCTCACGGGTATGTAGTGTGCTTTACAAATTATGTGATTGATTGATATCGATGTTATGTTGTTCCCATCAGCTGAGGGTTTCAGGTGGGCTTTCTCTGTACATTTAGAACAAAATGAAAATATTTAATCCACAGAAGGATATTTTAAAAATAAAGTAACCAACCTACCCCACCTCAGCACCAAAGCAGCTACAAGATGGAAGCTGTGGTCGTGTGATTGAAGGTACACATTGAATGCGTCAAGGGTGTGAAAGTGTAATATGATGTGGAATGTATATTTGGAATGTTTGACCATAGACTGCCACTTGTTGCTCTTTGATACTTTATTGTTGTAATTGACTGTAGAAAGTGTACCTGTCAAGAAGTGGTTGCCACAAGTGTCTGAGTAACAAACGAGAAATTAGCGGCTAAACTAGAGGTCCCCTGTATTCTATTAAACATATTCCTGGGAAGAGAAATGGCCAGGTGGACTGTGTATCAAAGTCACCTTTAAAGCAAAGAAGGGGGTCCATGGAGCAAGAAGAAAACGAATGGCCAGTGGCTTTCACTTATGAAGATGTGTTTGCAGCTGTGCCCCAGAGCTCAATTGGGTATTTATCAGATGAGAAAGGGAATATAGCAAAGTAATGAGCAAGAATGAATGATTTTATGAAGGAAGAATGTATATATGAAACGTTTGGTCAGAGAGAAGATATCTAAGGGATATTATAGCCATGTAAAAAATCCAGGAATTTGGTATGATAGTAAGGGGGGGAGAAGATTAGACCAAAGGTAGGATTATGATAGGACATAATGGCGCTATGTCATGAGGGACACAGTGTTATGTATGGAACCAAAAGGAGAGCAAGGGAATCTGCATCCACATGAAAGTGACATTTGTCATGCCATCTTTTCCCTCCTGGTGCTGTCATTTAATGCCATTAGCCTTCTCACCTGTTAATGTCTTGTTTAGCTTTCTGCTGGATTGTGACTCTGCCCTCTTCCTTTCTTAACCCCCCACTGCTTCTAAAGCATTAGGGGAATGTTGCCTGGTTTGACAGTTGCTCTGCCAGACAGTACAGAGAATTTACACATGGAATGTGGTATAGTAGCATTCCTCGAGACTTTCTTTCACGTCACAGACCTTACTCTGTGGGGCAGCCCCGGCTCACAGAGTAAGGATTGTGATGAGGAAGACTACGGATCAGAGTAATGAAGATTACCTATAAATCATCTGGCATTAATCAACTTGAAATCAGAGAATCACACCAGTTATTGACTTCTGCGTATTTATAGCCCCGAAATACTGGGGAGGGAGCATAGCAGAGTTAGGCACTGTAAAGCTACTATGCTACATTGTTCAAGATTACTTGTAAAAAAAGTCAATAAAACATTCTTTAAAGAAAAAGATGGACAGCAATGCTCGAAGTAAGCACCCACATGAAAAGTTCCACGTTTAACTCCCGACTTTCCTTTCCAAGCCTACCCAACACGACCACCATCACACAGGCATGTATACATACACGTGCACACACAGGCAGGTATATCAAGTGTCTCATGACCATGACATAAATGGGTTTGTGTTCATGGAAGAAAAGCACCTTCGATATATCATGCCCTGCCATGACAAGTATGGCCTAGCTGTGGCAGAGGTGGGGGATCTTTGTGAGTGGTAGGCTTCATCCTACTATTAAGTGTAGAGTTGATGATATAGGAAGGCATTCTCCTGCTGTTTGTAGATAGAGGACGGTTTCCTCATTAGTTCAAAGGAGGAGGTTAGAGGAGGTTGTAGGAGGTTGGAATAGTTAATGCCAGTTCAGCAATGGGTCACTTCAGCACCACTGTCGGAACATTTAATTTTTGTATGCTACAGCATACCACCTCTTGGGGTGCTATTGTACTATTTTAACCCTCAGTAAAAGGTACATTCATAATAGCATTTCTCTTTTAAAATATGCTTCATGGTTCTATGCTATTATGCTTGGTAGCATTGGTTTCATTGCATGCAAGGGAATGTATTGTTGTGCCATCAGGATGTTTGGTGAAAGGAGGCCAGACTCACAGTCAACGTCACCTTTTTTGATTTGGTTGCAGTAACATCCTGAGGAGGCAACTGGATGTAGATTTGGAACACACAAAGAGTGAAATATCAACACATAACACACACATACCTGTTTGAAGGTGTTCAAGTTCATTTGGTGTGGGCAAGGAAACAGCTGTGTTCCTCGGGTGGGGTCCCCGGGACACAGCTAGTGAGCCAGGCCCAGACGATGGGGTCCCCAGGACCATTTATGGCTCAGGGAAGGGAGCCGCCCTCCTGTTTTAGAAAGTTAACAGCTCTGGGACATGGGGTCCCCAGGGCCTGTTCATGGCTCGGGGAGGGGTGCAGCACTCTCCCATTTTTTTTGTTAATGTCGGCCCCCTTGTTATGGCTGAGAAGGGGGGGGGCGTACACCCCCCTCTCCGTATTCAATAAGGCCCCAGGGGTGGGCTCCCAGAGTCTATTATGGAACGATGAGGCCCTGTCCCCATTTTGTTTTTTTGTTTTTCCTGATCCTGCAGAATTGCGGCAGAAACAGAAAAGTTTTTTTTTATTTTGGCCCTAGCTGGTCTTTTTGGGTCCCCCCATGGGCCTAGGGGGGCAGGGTATTCCTACACTGACCCCTTATATAATTAGTTTTTACATGTTCAGGACAGTGGACTAAGTTACCAAGTCCTGTAATGGCTACCAGCAACATTTTTCTAATTTTGCTGGCAGCCAATCAGAGCATGTGCTCCAGCAGTGGCCTGAGTCTCACAAAATCGAGATGGCCCAAAGAAAATCAAGCTCCCTGAGCCAATCAGAATGCTCCATTTTCACTATTTTTTAATTGGTGCTCTAGTGTGATTCTCTTGAGCCTCTCATGGACCCAACGGTCAAGATATCGATTTTTTTTAACCTTAATTTCTCAAAAACTATTGCATAGATTTACATCAAATCACATAAACACAATCTGCGTACCAAGATCTAGCCTCCTGCCAAATTTGGTGTAATTTCGTTCAGCAGTTTTTGCTACAGCCTTATCTGAAGAAGTCTATGAAAAATAGATGGCGATTTTTTGTTTGGGACCTCCCCTTTTTCTCAGCCCCCACATGACGGAACATCCTATGCACAAACTAGTCAAAACTCAGCAACTTTTTGGAAAGTTTAGTGGAGATTCATCAAATTGTGCCAAAGATTTTAGCAACACAAAAAATGTTTTAACTATGGAACAGCTGACCTATATAGACATACACACACACACACATATATATACATACATATATATATACATACATATTATATATATATATAAATATATATATATATATATGTATGTGTATATATATATATATATATATATATATATATATGTACCAAGTTTTTTGCTCCTTCTGAACAGCTGGACCCGAGAGAGGTGGCGCATATGCCGGCGGAGCACGCCGGCTCGTAAATGTCCCCTATCGGCACTTCTCTGGATTTGGTTTTTCTTGGTGACTGAGAGCGCATTGAAATTGGATACTTTGTGGGGACATATATATATATATATATATTATATATATTCACTGAAAAAACCATAGGTTTCAGGGGCGTTATAGTTAGCTGGACTTTTCACTCGTACAAAACCATAGAAATTCCCCCTTTATAGTTAGTTCAGCTAACTATAACTCGCGTGCCCGCAATGCACTGCTGATGACGTCACATATTACATCACTCATGACATGGTCAGTGACATCACTCATGACATCACTGATGACATCATCCTTGTGATAGAGTGGCAGACCTCCTCTCCCCCAAATATAACCTTTGATACACACATTCAAAAATAGAAATTAAAATTTTCAAAACAATGAACATACCAATACCAGTTACAACAACCTACTCAGTAATTGTAAGATCCACATCCACATCCACCAACAGTCCTATACAGTCACTCATACATGTACTCACTCATCATATGTACTCATACACCTATACATCCTGTTACACAACGCCACTCATCCATAAAGTTACTCACACACATAGTCACTCATGCTAATAAAGACTCAAACATCCGTTTACCTGCATATACAGTTATACACACACCACCACACTTACTTCTACAGAAACTTACACATACTTAGTCTTTTAAACAATCACTTATAGAAACACATACTTATTCATACAGGAACTCTTTCAATCTCTCACTCTCACATATACTCACTTATATACACCAATAGTCACATATACTAGTTTAAAACATATGTAGTTACTCCTAGAGACACTATTGAGACAGTCATTCACTCACTAACACACCCATGCACACACTCATTCACCCATACAGTCCTGCACACATGCTGTCTTCAACACATACAAACAGTGAGTCACTCATTCATGCACCTATGCACTACGTAATACCCCCCACGAACCATACAGACATCAGACACTTATACTGATACTCAAAAACCAACTAATAACCTATATAGACACTCATGTAGCTACTCACCAACCCATGCAGCCACTTATACACAAAGTGAGAGACTGATACAGATATTTACATATTTAAACATTACTCACTAAGCCATGTATTCACTAAGATACACTTAATCAGTCAGTTATACAATCAATTTTTCAAAAACAAATCATCCATTTAGACACTTATATACCCATTTATTCTTCCATCGACCTTGAGATATACATATATAAAACATATGTAATTTTCAGAAAACACACACATTCACTGGATGATGACATCAGTGATGTCATCAGTGATGTCATTTGAGATGTCATCAGTGATGTCATGAGTGATGTCACTGACCATGTCATGAGCTATCATGTCATGAGCTGTGCTATCTCGCGCTCTCCAATGAATCTGTCATTGCGCACAATGTATTGCATATAATATTTCAAGGCCCGGTTCATCTTATATCACACTTTTTGGTGCATAGTTTATACCATATACTATATCTAGTTTTCATTTTCAATCGTGCTCTCAGGACTATGTTCTATATAACACTGCGTCCTCCTACCCTTTTCACGGGCATTACATTTTGCGATGGGGGGTGGAGGGTCAGGGGATGTTTCTGCCAAGTGAGCCCGGAGTCACAGTCCCAAACGTCCTCTTCTTCCTGAATAAAAGTGAGATTATGCTGCATACTTGTTCATATTTTAAGTAGTTCGCACAGACACACATTTTAAAAACAATAACGTTCCTAATAGCCACCTTCTATGAACAGTTAGCTTGCTGCCCCATCCACCTCCTCCCTATCCTCTGTTGTCTGAATCCATGGACTAGCCTCCTCCCTCCTGCCATGCATGGTCTGATGTGCTGCCACTGCCCTCCATTTAGCATGATGTACCAGTCCACTCCTCCTGCCCTCCATTGCCCAATTCTATGGCCCATCATTGACCTTATGCTTAGCCTCTGTGCTTAGCTTGCTGCCCCTATTCTCCTTCCCCCTGCCCTCCGATGTCTTTGTGCATGCCCCTGCTCCATCCTTTTTGACCACCATGTTCCATGGACCTGCCACTCCTATCTACTCTGAGTGTTCTGTTGAGCTCCCCTATCACCTGCCTAGCATTGTCAGATGACTGTAACCTGTCCCTGCCACCTCCACCCTGCCTGTCCACATGCCATGCCCCTATCCCCTTCCTCCTGTCCTCCATTGTCCATTTTACTGCCACACCCTTCTGCCCTCCCTGGTCTGTTGTGCTGCAACTGCTCCTCCTGCCTGCCCCGCGTGGTCTGTTGTGAGGCCCCTTCCCCTGAACTCTCTTGTCTGTGCCCAGGTCCTGACCCTCCTTTCTATCCTCCATGGTCCTTTGTGCATGCCCCTGCACCCTCCTTCTTGCCCATCATAGCCATTGTGCTGCCACTTACCCTCCCGCTTGCCATGCATGGTCTTCTGTGCTGCCATGGCCCCTCCCACCTTCCCTGTGTGGTCAGCTAGCTGCTCCTGACCCCCTCCCACCTTCCCTCCATGGCCTGTGTGTATGCCATCATAGTCTCACTGTTGCTCTCCATGGTGTGTCTTGTTTCTAGTGCCCATCCTGCCTGACCTCCATGGTCATCTTGCTGCTCCTGCCCTGCCCCCTTGCCCCCAGCCCTCTGTTTCCATGTGCAGACCCCTATTCCCTCCCTCCTGGCTTGTTGGTTTCATTGTAATGCCCCTGATCCGTCCCTTCTGCCCTTTATGGTCTGTTATGCTGCAGCTTTCTCTCCTGTCTGTCCATTATGGTCAGCTAGCTACCATTGCCTCTTTCCCCTCTGTTGTCTGTTGTCCATGTGCATGGTCATGTCCCCTCCTTATTGCTTTCTATGGATTGCTGTGCTGCACTCCCGTCCCGCATGCCCTGTGTGGTGTATTGTGCTGCTGCAAACCCTGATGCCTGCCCTGTAGGGTCAGTTTGGTGCACCTCTCAATGTCCCTCCTGTCCTTTGTTATCCGAGTCCATGTCCCTACCCCAATTCCTCCTGCCTACCATGATCCAATGTACCATACTTGCGAACATTTTGAACTTGGTAAGAGGGAGATTTTGAAATAAAACTGGGGTATTGATTTTCCCCTTTGAGTTACATTGAAAAAGAGAAGATTGTAGACAGGAAACAGATCAAGTAAAGCCCATTTGAGCTTAAAAACATTGGACGTTTCCTGGCTGAAACGGGTCTGTTGGCATGTATGGTTGTATGACCGCTGCCTCTTCCTTCTGCCCACAATGGTCTATTATATTGCCACAGCCTCTCTTGCCAGTCCTGTATTGTTGGCGTGTTGCCCCTGCTCCCCTTTCCACTGCCCTCCATAGTCTGTTGTGCTGCCACTGCCCTTCCTGCCTGCCTAGTGTGGTCAAATTGTTGCCTCTGCACCCTCCTACCTGCCTTCAATTTTCAGAGTCCGTGCCCCTGGCCTCAGCCTCTCAACAGTATCCCAATGAACAACTAGATTGCTAACATTCTATATTTATTACAAAAGTGTGGAACGCCTGACGTCATCTTGATGTAATCAAAACTGTAATGCCTAGAGCATTTCCTTTAGAAATTACATATATGAGAGGGTCTTATTTGCATCAAAATTATGGTTAGTGCTCTAAAAAACTAAAATGAGGACATATTTTCTGAGTTTTCAAATAGCGACAAAGAACTTTTAAATTATTTGTAATCTTAGTTTTTTTATCCAGTTGACCACTTGATTAATTGTTGCATCCAAGGGGAGAGGGTGTGGTGTTACTTCCAGAGCTGCAGACTTTGCAACTGGGGAACCAGGTTGGAGTTTCTGCTTCAGCTCAACATTCTGTGATTCTGGTCAAATCAGTTAATCTCCCCATATCTACAACCAAAATGAATTTGATCTTGTGTGATGTAACCGATGCTCATGTAAAGCACTCCAATACCTGACAAGTCTGCACTATATAAAACTGCAAATACACAAAAAATAAGTGTTTTGCACACTTCTGTCATTGGGCTACATTTGGGCTACATCTGGGTGATATTTGGGCTACATTGTCATGCCCCGGGACTCGAACTCTGATCCACAGACGAACCAGTATTTAAGGAGGCTAGGCGCGTACGATCGCGCTTAGCGTTCTAGCTTAGTTGCCTGGTTTGGTCCGAGTGTTGAATGCCTGACTTCCGGAAAGATTGCTTCCTATTTCCGGAGTAGCGTGAATCCTTGCGGGTTCTTTTCGAGCGGTTTTGGCGTGTTTGCAAGACGCCAAAGAATTGCCGTTGCGAGCTCTCCTGTTCCACCTTGGAGCTCGCTTGTGTGTTGCTATTGTTTGTTGTCCATCCCGGGGCAGCGTCACTTCGCGTGAGTGCACGCCCTTTCCGTATCCCAGTGCTGCCTCTCAGACGCAGCGCGAGCACCTTGGTGGCGGTAGGATATTTGTATATAGTGTGCTTGTCTTTTCTTTAACGGTGCCCTCCCCCACTCTGTCCATACGTCTTGTTTTTGACATTATTGAGGGTTCAGCTATTCCTTGCACCGTTCATTCCCACTCAACCGTCAATTTCCTTGTCTTCCTTTTAATGGGAATTTACTAGTTCACTTTCCAACGGCATCTGGAAGTTCCACCAAGTCCCACAATCAGTCACCCCCATATCTCACTACCCTGATTTATTCCTCCTCCTTAAGAATGGTGGGATAGTTCTCCTCGGAGACTGGAAGTTTCACTAATACAAGGGGGCTGCTAGCGTGAACCACGAAGTAAGAGCCGATGCACACCTGAAACACGGTAACAGCGCAACGCGCTCCATTTTCTTATGTGTTTACAGTTACCTTAAGTATGAGTGAATCGAATAGTTATTGCCTGCTGCTTTCCTGTTAGGTCGTAGTCCACATCCTAAGAAGTTCCATTGTACCGGCCATTGGTAAATACCAGGAAGGGGAGTTGGAGTGGTCTCCATGAGTGAGTGAAGGACCTATAGAAGCTCTGATGTGAATATTGTCACCCCTACATAATTTCCTCTGACTTATTGCTTATGTGATTTAGGAAAACTGATCATTCTATGCCTGTCCTCTCCTGTGTACCTGGTATTTCCAATAGTGGTGATTCCCCGTCCTGCAAAGAACTCCAGACCCCAGTGGTAGGTGGGCTTGCTGATGTTCATGGTTTACTGTGTATGTGCCAGAGGGAAGAGTGATTAGGTTTTCTATTACAGTGTGTATCCAGAGAAGACCCACCTCCTTGGACCCTCCTCAACACTACCTCTGAAGTCACACCCTCCTTCCCTTGTTTTGTCACCCTGTTTTCCCTTGGCGTGTCATCCGGTTCTCTAGGGTCTGATAGAGACGGAAGGCCGCAGGGGAAGACAGAGATATATCTTCAGGTTCCTGACGCTCCTGCAGAAGATTCTGAGCACCCTTACATACATTTGGGCTACATTTGGGCTCTTTTGTCTCTGGTGGCCAATTTAGGAGATTTATTTGTTATGAAGTTTCCTAATTTCCTCATTTACTGCAGTCTCCTCAGTAGGAAATGCTTTCAGTTTTTTACTTTGATTCCATCAAGAAGGTATTCAGATATGTCACACATTTGCCATGAATTCTGAATGTTAGCACTCGAGTTGCTCATTAGATCACTGTAGTAAAGCTACTGCTCACAACGGAAGTCTGCTGCTAGTATTAGAAGGGCATGTTTCAGTCTGCATATCAGAATTTTTTAATGAAATAGAAGAGGATTTGAGAAGTCACTCAAAATGTGCCCTAATTTTTCTTTCTTCAGCACTAATCATACTTTCTATGGCAACATGAACCCCCTCATTGTGTTCCTTTTTAAATTAAATGTTTTAAGTGTTACCAGTTTATTCCAATCAAGATGGCTTCAGGTGTGCCATACTTTTGTCATAAGTAAGACAGTAAGCGCTCTAGTTGTTCTTAAGAACACTCTGGGACATTCTGTCATTGGGCTATACTTGGGCTACATCTGGGTGATATTTGGGCTACATTTGGGCTCTTTTGTCTCTGGTGGCCATCTTGGGAGATTTATTTGTTATGAAGTTTCCTAATTTCCTCATTTACTACAGTCTCCTCAGTAGGAAATACTTTCAGTTTTTTACTTTGATTCCATCAAGAAGACATTCAGATGTGTCACACATTTTCCATAAATTCTGAATGTTAGCACTCTAGTTATGTAAATGTAAATGTAAATGTGCAGGAATTTATAGCGCAAATCACCAAGCGGTCTCTAAGCGCTTGCTTAGGGAACCCGTCCTGGTATTCCCCTGTGAGATAACCCGGCAGGGCATCCGCAAGGTGAAAGCCAGGCATCCCGCCGCGAGGGGCCCATGTGGAGATTAAGCAAGCTATTGCCCAGAGTCGCAGAGTGTGAACCCATGAATCGAGTATGCACTGGAGCGAGAATTATCGAGTCCTTGGACATTTTATGGACTCAAGACCCAGCCGAGCCGGGAATTGAACCCTGGTCCCGGGCTGACCTCTGCTTCCAGGTCTGCCTCCTCTAACCAGTGAGCCACACTTCTCCACTGCTCATTAGATCACTGTAGTAAAGCTACTGCTCACCAGGCAAGTCTGCTGCTGGTATTCAAAGTGCATGTTTCAGTCTGCATGTCAGATTTTTTTTATGAAATAAAAGAGGAGTTCAGAAGTCAAAATGTGCCCTAGTTTTTCTTTCTGCAGCACTAATCATAATTTATATGGCAAAATGAACCCCCTCATTTTGTTCCTTTGTAAATTAAATGTTTTAAGTGTTACCACTTTATTCCAATCAAGATGGCTTCAGGTGTGCCATACTTTTGTCATAAGTAAGACTGTTAGCTCTCTAGTTGTTCTTTGGAGCACTCTGGGAAGCTGCAGTAGAACACAAAGGAATCAACTGACAGTCTCTGCCCTTGTTGGATGTACATGTTTTACTGAGAATGTCAGACTTCATTCTTACATGACTGATAAAGATAATGTGAATTTACAGAAAATATGCTCTCAGTTTAGCTTATAGATCACCTTCCAAACCTCTGTGGGAAAAGCATGAGAAAATAGTTTTGTCTCAAACATGGTTCATGATATCACAGCAGAAGACTTTTTCACATGGTAAAATCACCTTAGAACACACCACAATTCCTAAAATGAGTATGGTACCATCAACAAATGATTTATAATGTAACTAAAATCTTAAAACCTTCTATTAACTGCAATGCTTTTTAATGAGGTGCTATCATGTATATTGGTCCCAAGATGGCTGCCAACACTTCTTGGATGAAGTACTGACAGCCAATCAGATCTCACGATGACATGTGTCGTTAGGCTCGCCCAGATATATATGTGATTTTACTTTTGATTTTCTCAGGAACTACTGAACAGATTGACACCATATATGCAAAAGGCACATCCCTGAGCTGAGGACTACCTCTCTGCCAAATTTCAAGTAATTCTGTTCAGCCGTTCGGGCTGTACCTTGGACTAAAGGTCCCTACGGAAAATTGCATGGGAAAAATGCGTTTTGGGACCCCCCTTTTTTTTCAGCCCCCGCTTGACGAATCCCCCCGAGAATTTCACGGTAGGAGCGGAGCGGAGCGCCCCACCTATTTTGAAAATTTCGCGAGGATTCGTCAACCGGAGCCAAAGTTATTCCAAATAGAATGTTGCGGATTTCCTATGGAAACACGGTCCTAACTATAACTATCTACTGGCGACCGCCAGTAGATAATATATATATATATATATATATATATATATATATATATATATACTGGTTATCTGCTAATAAGCACAACGCACTCTCAGTCGCTATACAGGTAACTTTAATTCGCACTGTAACGCGTTTCGGGAGACACGCTCCCTTGGTCACACAGTGTGGTATCGGATCACACGCTTCCATTAGTACACGATGAAATCAACATAGTCAAGGGACTGCCGGTAAACAGTGCAAATCAATACGTAATCATGGCGGCCATCTTAAAGAGGTGTCATAATATACAAACCGAAAGGCATTCATTAACCATGTACAAAAATATACAAAACAGAATGGCCTAATATTCATTGTGACAGTTATGCGCTAAACCTATGTCAATACTCTTCGTCATAGTGACTTGTTAACGATTGTAATTATGGTCACATATACTGTCGGCTGTTGCTGTAAAATAATCTGAGCGGCCATCTTGTGATTATGTAGAAGTAAAACCAAGTGGTTAATAATAGTTGAATTAAGGCCTCATTACTCTATATACAGTACGATAATTCATCAAAACTTGTCAATACAACTCGTCTTAGTGACTGAATGATGAAACAAGGAAGGAGCTATCTTATTCACAAGCACAAAAATGATTGCTTCAATCAATTGAAATTCTGGATACGCTAATGCCGGAAGTTAGAGAATAAGAAAGCATACATTTAAACTGAACCGGCTTATAAATCCAAGTGTACTCTAAAGTGTACTATGGTGCAGGTGTGATTCCTACAATATAATTCAATGAAACGTAAAAACTAGAAAAGAAAGAATATGTGAAACAAATCTAGTGAAAGAAGAGAATAAGTAAAGTCCAAATATAAAAAAGGAGTGTTTTCATATCTACTCTTTGCAGATTTCATTCCAATGGAACTGAAGAAAAGGGTAGGAGCCCGTGAAGTGCTCGTGAGGATATAAAGGGCCCCTTCCTTTCCTCCTGAAACGATAGACAGAGAAAAGAAAATATTAGTTAAAATATTGCCATTATCATGTTATCATAAACATTTACACAGACTGTAAAAAATTGCACATGCACAATACGATGAAAACTGCAGCACAACAGGGCTAGTCCTCTATCAAGTGCGTTGCCAATTCTTCATCTTGATTATGGCCTTTCGGAAATTTCGTTTCGAGGTCCATAATCCACATAGATTCACGTTTCCTCAAGGACAATTCTCTGTTACCTCCCCTCCTCCCCACTCTCACTTGTTCTACAACAAAATAACTGAGTAAATTGCTATTCGAAAGGTGGAATTCAGCAAAATGCCGTGCAATGGGGTAGTGTGGATCCTTATTGTTCACTGCTCTCAGGTGTTCTAGAACTCTCTTCTTGGCCATGTGAGTGGTACTCCCTACATATCTTTTAGCACAAGGACATTCAAGTACATATACAACATATGTCGTGCTACAAGTGAGGAATTGTGTAATACTTTTAGTACCTACTCTGCCAGGTATACTCAATTCTTTGACCATCTTACTATTTCTGCATGCCTTGCAATGTCCGCAGGGATGGAAGCCTTTCAAATTATAGTGAAATGGGTCTTTGTTAATTGTAATGTCACCATGTACTAATATATCTCGCAAACTTTTACTTTTGCGGTACGTTATTTTGGGTCTAATGCTAATTTTAGGGCCTATGATGGAGTCGTTCTGAAGGATATTCCAATTATCAGTTAGGATTTTTTGAACCTTACTGGAATCTCTGTTGAAAGTTAAGATCACCCTTGTCTCATTGTTTTCCATCGTGTTTTCACGTGTCTGAATTTCTAATGTTTCGTCTCTAGTTGTATTTTCGATTTTCGAAACAGCCCTGTTTAGTACCCAGTCCGGGTAACCTCGTTCCCTGAATCTTTTGAGCATTATCTGTTCTTCCTTGTGGTATCCCTCGTTGTCACTACAATTTCGTCTTGCCCTCAGCAGTTCCCCATAAGGTATACTCCATTTAAGGGTATCAGGGTGGCTGCTGCGGGCATGAAGAAGGCTATTACCGGCTGTTTCTTTCCGGTAAAGTTTGGTTTCTAAGGCGTTGCCTTTAACTGAGATTTTGATGTCAAGGAATTCTATTTCTTCTTTTTGTAAGTTATGAGTTAAAACAATATTGTAGGGGTTGTCATTAAGGAGGTTTACAAATTCCGTGGCTTCCTGTTCACTACCTTTCCAAATAAGGAACAGGTCATCTATGTATCTTAACCAGGTTTCAACCTGGTTAAGATGAGTGGCAAATTTGACATTTTTGCGAACTTCTTCTTCCCACAGACCCAGAAACAAATTCGCAAAACTGACCAATTGTCTCTTCAATTGGGAGTGTATTTGAAAACATATCAAAGTATGTCGATCACTTTTTACAGGACTATGTGTTTAAATTACCCACACATGTCAAAGACACCAAAGACTTTTTACGTAAAATCGATAATATTGTATGGCATGAAAACTACATGTTTCTAACCCTAGATGTATGCTCTTTGTATACTATTATTGAACACAGTCAGGGTATTAGAGCATGCATACACTACCTCAATGAGAGAGACATAATGTATCTTGACCACACTAAGATGCTTACAGAGATGATGAACATGTGTCTTCGCAATAATATATTTCTGTTTAACGGTGACCTTTACAAACAGATTACAGGTACATCAATGGGGACATGTTTCGCGCCCAGTTTTGCGAATTTGTTTCTGGGTCTGTGGGAAGAAGAAGTTCGCAAAAATGTCAAATTTGCCACTCATCTTAACCAGGTTGAAACCTGGTTAAGATACATAGATGACCTGTTCCTTATTTGGAAAGGTAGTGAACAGGAAGCCACGGAATTTGTAAACCTCCTTAATGACAACCCCTACAATATTGTTTTAACTCATAACTTACAAAAAGAAGAAATAGAATTCCTTGACATCAAAATCTCAGTTAAAGGCAACGCCTTAGAAACCAAACTTTACCGGAAAGAAACAGCCGGTAATAGCCTTCATCATGCCCGCAGCAGCCACCCTGATACCCTTAAATGGAGTATACCTTATGGGGAACTGCTGAGGGCAAGACGAAATTGTAGTGACAACGAGGGATACCACAAGGAAGAACAGATAATGCTCAAAAGATTCAGGGAACGAGGTTACCCGGACTGGGTAGTAAACAGGGCTGTTTCGAAAATCGAAAATACAACTAGAGACGAAACATTAGAAATTCAGACACGTGAAAACACGATGGAAAACAATGAGACAAGGGTGATCTTAACTTTCAACAGAGATTCCAGTAAGGTTCCGAAAATCCTAACTGATAATTGGAATATCCTTCAGAACGACTCCATCATAGGCCCTAAAATTAGCATTAGACCCAAAATAACGTACCGCAAAAGTAAAAGTTTGCGAGATATATTAGTACATGGTGACATTACAATTAACAAAGACCCATTTCACTATAATTTGAAAGGCTTCCATCCCTGCGGACATTGCAAGGCATGCAAAAATAGTAAGATGGTCAAAGAATTGAGTATACCTGGCAGAGTAGGTACTAAAAGTATTACACAATTCCTCACTTGTAGCACGACATTTGTTGTATATGTACTTGAATGTCCTTGTGCTAAAAGATATGTAGGGAGTACCACTCACATGGCCAAGAAGAGAGTTCTAGAACACCTGAGAGCAGTGAACAATAAGGATCCACACTACCCCATTGCACGGCATTTTGCTGAATTCCACCTTTCGAATAGCAATTTACTCAGTTATTTTGTTGTAGAACAAGTGAGAGTGGGGAGGAGGGGAGGTAACAGAGAATTGTCCTTGAGGAAACGTGAATCTATGTGGATTATGGACCTCGAAACGAAATTTCCGAAAGGCCATAATCAAGATGAAGAATTGGCAACGCACTTGATAGAGGACTAGCCCTGTTGTGCTGCAGTTTTCATCGTATTGTGCATGTGCAATTTTTTACAGTCTGTGTAAATGTTTATGATAACATGATAATGGCAATATTTTAACTAATATTTTCTTTTCTCTGTCTATCGTTTCAGGAGGAAAGGAAGGGGCCCTTTATATCCTCACGAGCACTTCACGGGCTCCTACCCTTTTCTTCAGTTCCATTGGAATGAAATCTGCAAAGAGTAGATATGAAAACACTCCTTTTTTATATTTGGACTTTACTTATTCTCTTCTTTCACTAGATTTGTTTCACATATTCTTTCTTTTCTAGTTTTTACGTTTCATTGAATTATATTGTAGGAATCACACCTGCACCATAGTACACTTTAGAGTACACTTGGATTTATAAGCCGGTTCAGTTTAAATGTATGCTTTCTTATTCTCTAACTTCCGGCATTAGCGTATCCAGAATTTCAATTGATTGAAGCAATCATTTTTGTGCTTGTGAATAAGATAGCTCCTTCCTTGTTTCATCATTCAGTCACTAAGACGAGTTGTATTGACAAGTTTTGATGAATTATCGTACTGTATATAGAGTAATGAGGCCTTAATTCAACTATTATTAACCACTTGGTTTTACTTCTACATAATCACAAGATGGCCGCTCAGATTATTTTACAGCAACAGCCGACAGTATATGTGACCATAATTACAATCGTTAACAAGTCACTATGACGAAGAGTATTGACATAGGTTTAGCGCATAACTGTCACAATGAATATTAGGCCATTCTGTTTTGTATATTTTTGTACATGGTTAATGAATGCCTTTCGGTTTGTATATTATGACACCTCTTTAAGATGGCCGCCATGATTACGTATTGATTTGCACTGTTTACCGGCAGTCCCTTGACTATGTTGATTTCATCGTGTACTAATGGAAGCGTGTGATCCGATACCACACTGTGTGACCAAGGGAGCGTGTCTCCCGAAACGCGTTACAGTGCGAATTAAAGTTACCTGTATAGCGACTGAGAGTGCGTTGTGCTTATTAGCAGATAACCAGTATACTATATGCCGGCGGTGGCTCTACCGGCGTAGCGCACCACCCAACAACGGGCGAAATCCCAGGAGGAGCTGACAGTGTTTTTTGAATATATATATATATATATATATATATATATATATATATATATATATATATATATATATATATATATATTGAAAAAGCAAAGGTTGAAGTAACATTATAGTTGGGGTTAGATAAAAAGATTTGTTTTGTTATAAAAACAAACCTAGGATATTCACTGAAAAAAAACTAAGACCCAAAGGTTAAAGTGATGTTATAATTAGGTAAATATATTCGTAACAACATTAACATTTTAAATGAAATATACAGAAATTCACCAGTTACATGCGCCGCCGCCATACACTGCTAATGACCTCACATGTTACATCACTCATGACATGTTCTGTGATATAATTTATGACATTACTGATGACATCGCTGATGTACTGATTCCTTAACCACAATGCTGAATCTCCCAGCCTTTCTATTTGCGTCAGGATTGTACAACGCCTCCCTTTGATGTTTCACTACACTTCTTGACACAAAACCCTGCATCTTGTTTGAAGTCAACTGCACTGCATTATCCGAAATTGCTTTTTTCCAGAAAACCTTCCTGACTAAACATGCTTTCTAGGAAACGTACCACTAGCTCAGCGATTATACTTTCTACCATACAACCTCTTGTCTCTTGATATAGTAATCTGTTAGCACAATAGTAAAAGAATATTTCTCTAGAAGAACAGAAAAAAGGATCCATAATATCTATGGGCAGCTTCTTCCATGGTCCATCCAAGACCTCCACTGGTCTCCCTGGAACTCTGGAATTTTGGCAGATTTCTTGTTCTTACAGCAAACCTTGTACATGAAGGGGATACCCCAAAACTGAAGGGGGTATTGAAAGAGGGGATTCTGCACAAGGAAAAATAGTTTCCACGCTAAGCGACAAGACACAATTAAGAAGTGCAGTTGTGCATGGGCCTCATATTTACACAAATACAAACTTGCCATATAAGTAAGATAATTATGCATGTGAATAATTTGGAATTCACAAAGAATCCCGGAACTACTCCTTTGAATTTGTGACAAAGAATTTCATAACTACTCCTTTGAATGTGCGATGTGCTGTTTTCCAGAGTACTCTTAAAATTCTCAGTGAATCCACCCTTTACACATAACAAACTAGATTTGATTGGATTCTAAAGTGGATAAAGAGAGTGGTTCCTAGGCGAAAATACAGAAAATTACTTGTCATTTACAGTAAATTGCAGCCTTTCCATGAAGGTCAGGGGTATGATAGAGTTACAATATCACTTTCTGTGACTTCATTGCCCTCCTCTGAACCTATTCCTATGGCACAGGAACCAAAGAATAATGTAATCAGACAAGTTCCATTAATTTCTTACATCAGAACAGTGCTTCTTTCAATGCTAAAATCTGTTTACTTGAGTCTGTGGTGTACTCTCCGAAGAGGAGTGGTGGATCTGAATGTGGTTTGACTGGAGTCCTCAGAAATAAATACTTCATTTCAAACCAGAAATGTCCTCAAGGGCCCTGCGTGTGACTGTTGTGCACGGCAGCAATGTTGCTTCATGTTGAACTTTGTTTTATCTGAGGGTGGAATGTGAAACTCGTGCCTGAAAAGTGATCAAGTGCTGCTTGACGGTAGTTAGCTTTCTTTGAGGGGAGGACAAACCACTATCCATCAGGATCTTCTTCACCTTCTTCAAGTGCAACCTATTCCCCATCAAGGACAGGTGGACACCATCATGCCTAAATAATACTGGCAATTCGAACACAATGTCAACATGTGATACCGCCTCAATATTCTTGGCTCTTCAAAATTCTGACACCGGCAGATCCACTTCCTTGTATGCTCTGCGGTTGGCTGATTTGTGCTTGCCCTTCTCCAAATCCATCTGGGAAGCAGTTGCATCCAAGCACCTCATACTTTTCCCATTTATCATGTACAGACCTAAAAATCCCATTTTATCATCTTAATCAGCTCCATTCTTGCCATTTGCACCAGGTCGTTTTCCTCATGACTGATAAGCATTACGTTGTATCTCACCCTCCTTACCCCTAAGTATCACACTATTGGCATTAATTTTCCAACCTCATACCTCCAAGCCACCTACCCACCAACCAATCACAATAGTTAAATAGTGTTCTACACCCAATTTAACTATCAACTGTTCACATACCCACACCTTTTTCTTCTTTCTCTGTACTCTAAGCTCTGTGAACAAAAACATCTATTTGTAACTGTTGTGGCAACAATACTCCAAACAGAGTGGGATAACCCCACATGCACCCAGAGATTCGCCTTCCAAGGCCCTTCAACTTCTAGATCTAACCCAAAACCCCCAGTAGCTGCACCAATGGAAATTCACTTGGTGTCAAAACTACCTGGCAAACAGTCACAGCTGGCGAAACATTCCCTTAGCACATGCAGTAACTGCCTGCCTTTCACTGGCGACCCATCCTCATGTTTGAATGCTGGCCCAACAACGGGACCTCTCATCCGTGCATAGAACATGAAAGCTCTGACTGGGCAAATCTCCCGAACACCCAAACTTGTCACAACCTGAGCCCCAACTCCACTCTGATCAGTTTGCTTTTTCCTTGAAAAATGTGCATCAAACCATTTTCCAATCTAGCAATCTCCCTACAGCAAGACCCTAATACGACTCTTCCCCCACCACCTCTGAAACTTTGAAGGCCCCAAAAATACTGTTGCAAAGACAGCTCAATAGAACTGAAAGCCCCGGGCAGATGAGTACAAAACATTCATCTACTCAATAATCGCCTTCAAAATGTCCAACAGTGATTGCTTGCATACAATTCTGGTTTTTACCTTGTTGTGCCTTTACCACGCATTTTTTAGCACGCATATTTTTACAGCGAATATGCATTTACAATGCATGCCAATCCCATGCATTTAAGGTAAGTTGGGGGTGGTCTCCCCCTCAAATACATTGTTTTTAAATCTAAAAACAATGTGCGGTATTGGCATGCGTTGCAAATGCATATTTGCGGTAAAAAAAAGCGCGCAAAAAAATGCGGGACAAAGGCATGCGAAGTAATTATCTCCACTGTACCGTCGTACCACCCCCCCCCCCTTCTCCAGCCCTTCTATCCAAAATGCACCTCTCATACTCACTTCCACTGGACGCATTCCTCTGAAAAGACTCCCTTTACAAGGCAACTCCTTGAAACTTTATGGAGATAGTAACTGCGGCTAGTAACAGCTCAGTGAAACACCTCAAAAAGTTAATCATGTTTATTATGACCACTAACTCATTGCCCTCTAGAATGCCGCTCTTATTGATGGAGCCAGCCATCCTTCTTCTAAATGTAGTTCCATCACTGTATGATTGATCACATGCTCTCTGATCGGGCTGCATGAGATGCCATCTGATGAAATCTTGCCCACTGTGAATGCACAGTGCATCAGACACTTCATTATGAAGATTGGGATGAGCCTAACATTAAACAGAATATTCCAGCTCAAACAGAGCAGAAACAGATCCCTGAACCACCACAATACCCACGGGCCCTTGACCCATATCCTATTGGTTACATGGTTCACTATCACATTGTTGACTATGGGCATCACTTTCTGGTTGCATATTTCTGCATGCCACACTCATACTAATACTACTGGGAACAATTTCATAAAGGCAATACTTTGATGTCTCATTATATTTAACGGATAGGGTAGAGAAAGAAAATCAAGAAAATATTAGATGACTAAACATTATCTCCCAACGACTATGGCGACCTACATCAAATGGGAACTAGCTGGGTCCCTCTAGAACCCAGCAGTTCTGGATAAGGAAACGTCGTCCACTCTTTTGTGGCATGCTTCATCATAGGGAGCTTTATCCCCACAATAGTAAGGAAGTAATACCTGAATGGACTAAACCTCCTGATAAAAGTAACAATGAGTATGCTCAGGGATCCAGATATTACAATTACCTCGAGGTTAATCAGATTTTTTTAAATTGAAGATGCCCTAGGTAAGATAAAGAAAAAGCATTGAGAATGCCCAGTGAGTTCTATGACTCTAACATACATCAAAAAGCCCTCATGTTTCGGGCTGTTGGCTGCCTCAATGCGGCATAGGCACTCTTCAGGGCTAGAGGTGATTTGTTCTTGACCTGTGCATTCACTCCTGCAAACAGGGTCCATACATGGTCAAAGTCATAGTTTGATAAGTTTATCATTCCTCTGAGGGTCATGAATTCAAAATTAGCAAAACCTGGGGGTACATAAAACAAGAGTGTAATCATAAGGACTATTAATGCATTCCATTGGTAAATGCAAACATGAAAGTGGTGTTTCTATGGTGAAATAAGGGAGAAGGCACTGCAAAGGCACAACGCAAGCGTGAGTACGGACACACTCTGCCATGCAACTTATCATATATATGGGCTACCATATCTTAATGTTAGCGGGCACACTTTGAAGTTATACAAATTCCGACTTCCTTAGCTACATTCTCTAACACCAACATCAGCCTCCTGCAATCCCATCACACACTTGATCTCCCTACACCATAAAATTATTGAAGATAGCACTTGCACTGAGTCCACTACCTCAAGCACACCCCATTAAAATACTGTGCTGAAAGTATAAACATGCATGCATTCC
The DNA here is from genome assembly GCF_964204655.1 of Triturus cristatus. Taxonomy (NCBI): domain Eukaryota; kingdom Metazoa; phylum Chordata; class Amphibia; order Caudata; family Salamandridae; genus Triturus; species Triturus cristatus. Next base: position 500,450,133 of record NC_140592.1, on the reverse strand, counting down.
ACAGAAAAACACGTTGGCATGAACTTTTCCACAAAATTAATTCCCTGAACTTTAATAGTTGATAGTCTTACAAATGAACTATCTTCCCCATCTTAGCCACCGCTCCACATTTCCTCCCTTTGAAAAGCCTTATCAGCACTGAAGAACATCACTGTACACTCGTTATGATCAATAAAGTCATTAACTGGGTGACCACCCAGCAACAAGAGATGTATTACCCTGAATTCCCCTTCAGCCTTCTTCGGGGCAACTCCCAATGTGGAAATGATCAGACCAGCAAATGGGAAGGAGGCAAAGGGACCTCCATTCATCAACCCTACGCTCCTTTAAGCAGTTTGTCCTGTAGCATATTGGTTTTCCATTTGATTGAATGTAGGTTTTCAGTCCACCTCACCAACTTAAGACTCCCATAAAGTATTCTGAACCCCTGTGTAACACCTACTCTTAGTAGCCAGGCTGCAATCCTGCCTGGGTATTATTTCAGCCTCTTGCCTACAGCCTCTACCTTAACTGGAGTACTGGCTGTTTTTTAACACTCTGTGTTTACATCTTTGCTATTATATCTTGCTCATGTGTCCGACCCGCTGCAACATTTACCTGCATATCTGGAACACTCGAGGCAGCATTTGCAAAGGGTAGTTCCAGCATGCCCCAACAGTGTTGCACCTGGCCAGTGCTTTCATAACCGAGGTGGCACATCTAAGGAAAAGGTGAGAAAGAAAGGTGTATCCACTAGCCGTGGCACTGGTGTCTTTGGCAGGTCGACATCACAACCTGGAGCTAAGGCTCATTGTTCCTTTGATAGTTTGGGGTTCAGGACTCTCCTACTCCTAAAATCACTGCATACCCATGTTAAACTACTAAAACTTATCTAAGCTATCATGATCACATCAAGCTATTTAAAGACACAATGCTGCACTGTGGGATTATTTGTCAGAAAAATTCTGGCATATATTGTGAATGCAGCTGTCCACTAATCAGTGCTAGTGAGCACTCCTGGTTGTTATGCCAGATCCGTCTCTTCAGTGTTCGCAATCTCCATACATTGTGTTTTGCTTTACAGGAGCTTGAATTTGTTTTCATATTCCCTCACCACCATTTTTTTGCTATTCTTTATTTGCATGTTTAGCAAGTACAACATATTAATCACAATAATGGTCTATCAATACAAAAAGGCGAAAGTAAGGACAGTTAACAGTTATACATTCTTATTAAGATTCAGGGCTGTCAAGCAAAACAACTAAACATACCTAGACTTGACATTCCCCACCAATATCTAAAAGTGATTGCTGCTAATGTATGTAGCACCTGTCATTCAAAAGGACATGATCAGCACCTACTAGCTAGTAGTGGACCCCATAACACTTTATTGATAGCCCCTGATAACAACAAATGATAATATCCAGAAAAACTGTATATGGTTAACTGTGTCATAAAGCGACTGCAACAAGTATTTTGTGTGTCTCTTGTTTGAGCACTGCCTCACATCTAGATTATATGCCCTTCTCTAGTGTACACCTTCCTGGGTGTTTGTATGTAAGTATAGAAGTATACAATTCTCTCGACTCCTCACTAACGTTTGATGTCTACTTACGTACACCTCTACATGTAATAAGAATACAACCTTGAGTTCCCATGTAACAATTTCATAGCTGGGAGTATGTTTGAAACAAGTGTCTCTAACTGTACGAAAAGATGAGTTATCAGCCTACAAGGTGCACATTGGGGTATCTCAGGGTTTTTCATCCTCAACAACCTTCTCAGCTAGGGCAGGATCTAGGGTGCCAGCTATCTATTATTCCCACTAAAATTCCTGGGATTCTGCAATCCCTGTATAAACGCCTGTCTCTAATTTCTTTATAATACATGGGATTCTGTAATCCCTGTCTAAACGTTAATCTCTAAATTCTTTATGATTTGCACCCAGTCACCGATTATAAAGAAAAGACATTAGATTTCACTTGACTTTTAAAAGATATTACACATCACAATGCCTGCCGCCAGAGCCAGCAGCCACAGCGATAGGCAGGTCAGGTCACAGAGCTTAATTGAAGCAGCTGTTTAAAGCAACACAAATGTATTTCCACAAAAGCTGACCACACCTTGAGAAAAATGGGCATTTTATCTTGTAGTATGTATAGTAGCCTCTTATATGACACAATTGTATGTATCGTAATCTACCATTCTTCCAGTGTGGGTGGCTTAGGGGCTCTCCGATGTTGCTGTATGTACATTTTTACCATTGCCAATGCTGTAGATATCCTGCATCTTAGATAGGAATTATTATTTTGGAAGTCCATTGTTTCATATGGTGTAGCTAACCTGTGAGCTAGATATAAACATACCTATATCCAGTACCCCTACGAAAAAAGGCACATCCATAGGAAGTCCAGCAAATTGTAATGAAGTTGCTTATATTGTATTGGTGTGTCTCAATTTGTATGGAGACTAATACCAGCTCTGATTATTTTTTAAATGATTGTCATGTATTTAAAGTACCTTGAACCATTTATCTTCTGAATATTCATGGTTTAAATTGAGTTGTCACCCATTCCTAAAGTATGTTTGTAGGAGTTGTGAGCATATCTGATTCACAAGTTCCTGGTGTATACTAGACACCAACCCTCTGACAGCAAAAGAAGACAACAGATCTTTTTCCATCTATGCACCTAGAATCTGGAACAACATCCTAATTTCCATCAAAATCACTACATTGCTGCTCCAAATTATGAAAGAGTTAAATGCTCACCTCTTTAAGAAATACTACATACCAATGCATTAACCACCCACAACTCAGTATCCTCTACTATTACTCACCAACTTTAAGCTTGCCTTTGACCATGCATAGTGCTCCACTACCTTTTGACTAGATACAGCTATAGAAAAAACATCTACATCTACATACATACCACGTGGAAGACTCTGAAATATCCTGCATTGTTGGCCCCTATTACTCTTTTGAGGAAGTAAATAATTTGGTTGTACCTTCACATTTTTGAGGATGGCAGTTCAAGCACCTGTTCTAGGGTGCCAACTGGCATAAAGGCTGCCTCTGCTATATGTTGGTCAAAAGTCATTATATCTCTTGTTTTCCATGCAGTCAATTGAAGCGACCTCTACCCTATTGCAATACCTGAGTTATACCACATAGGTGCATGGATGTGTTAGTATTCTTTTTTAATATTTTGTGCACTGATAGACATGCCTTAATCATTGTTTGAATTATTGGATTGGTTGTCTCTGACGTGGATTTTTTGGTGAAGTATATAGGGGTGAGGTTGGGATGGTCCCTAGAAACTCCCTTTCGATTGTTACCCAGGAGGATACTTCCTTAGTATTAGGTGAGAGATAGGCTATCTGTGACAGATGGAATGCATTATAATAGTATTCAATGCATGATTGACCTAAGCCACAGAGGTTTTGTTTGCTATCAGTTTATACGGTTTCAATCTTGGTTTTATTTTGTCCCATATGTACCGTGCCAATCATATAATAGCACCACCATCATTCAAACCTTCTGTGCAAAATAACGATGGACCAGGATAAGGCCCCGAGTAATTACCAGTGGCTAAGATTAATTCCAGCATTCCAGCCATTGATTTTGTATACTTTAGATTACCTATATGAGTATTTCATGTAAAAGCCTTCAAAAAGAGATTCTAGAATGAAGATTATGTTTCCGCAGGTGTTCTGGGCACGAAGACGTAATGGAAGTGATTAAAGCACTGGTACCCCACCCGCCAGACATGCCAATGACAGGAGAGAGTGGGGTGGAGAGGGAAAGTGCAGAATAACTGGAAATGCGCTAGCCCAATCATGTTGGACTGTAGAAGAATTTCAACTATAGGCATTGGAAGTAGGGGTGCAGAGGATGCTGCACCCCCCACCACCACCAGAATAACCATGCTGAAATTCAGACGTGAACGAGCAATAAAGATACATTTTTGTCTTGTCTTATTTTTCATATGCATTCAAATATAGTGGTCATCTGTCAAGCTATGTATTCTGGCAAATTGCTGCTTATTGTTTTAACATGGAGATTTGATTTAACTTTTCTTTCTTTGACTGCAAATTGTGAGGCTTTTGTAAACTGAACCATATGAAAATCTTGCTGGGGTATAGGGAGTGTGAAAGGATAGGCTGTAGTATGTAAAATGTTTAATACACAACAAAATGTAAGTATCTGTAAATGAACTGTACAAAATATATCACCAGTTAGACCAGCATAAATGAAGCCGTTTCTGTAATTCTGAAGTGTGATGGAAACAACAATTTTAGCAGGATCAAAACAAATCAAGACTCTTTACTTGGTGATGTGTAAATGATAAATATTTGGTGGAACCAGTTTCCACACATTATCTTTGTTGTGCTGTATCGTTTTATCTGCACAACTACATGTCTATGACAATGTAGTGGCCATTTCAATTGAAAATGCTCTGACTGTAAATGACAGTGTGCTACCACACCTTGTTTGAGCAAAATATTTGTGACAATGTGCTCCAAAATGCAAATATTACCCCCTTATCATGGCTGAAAGGGCGTGGCCCACTTGCAACGCTTGTTCTTTGCGTGATGCCTGGATTTTGCTCTAGCACCACTGAGCTCAGCTTAAGAGAGGTTGATAACACCTAGTCTACAAGAGCTAACGTGGAGTGTATGACAGCCTGCAAAGCAGAAACATGTATGTATAAGAGGTACTAACAATTACAATGATGTGAGCTGAAACAGGTTTGAAAAGTACCCCATGTCTCATCTTCATATAAACCTGCAGTAAGTGCACGCATGGGGTTACGGTCATGATGATGTGACAGATGTATTGTAGGGTGACTATAAGCGGAAGAGTCCATATGTGTTCCTTCTTGTACTAGTAAAGATAAAGACATTTCTGTAAAAGAAAAATATGGTACAGGCAGAGCACTTAGCATTAGGCCAGTTTTGCTATTATATATCAAATTTCAGAAATAAACTCTGCAGTAGCTATTACAGAATACAGTCAAAGTACAGCAATCTTCACGCCAATAGCTGAGTGGCCTGGAGGGATCCTAGCAGTAGCATTATCCTCAGATGACAGTTTTGAAGGCCTCTAGATTTGTCTCTCTCTTCCTCGGACGTCATTGTCTCCACAAAGTTTAACAGGTTCTCCCTTTCAGTTTGCTTTTGAGGGCCCACTTTGCTCGCTCCCACCCCATCTCACAAAACACATTGTGGACCTCGTATTACATGGACACTCCTCAACATCAGGGCTGGACTGGCTACCGGGCGTTTTGGCATGCTGCCGAGCTGGGGGCTGATGTCACTGCGGTGGGGCTAATTTTGTTGATGGAGACCTGCGTGTGCTTCGAAATAAACAAAGCAAAGCGAATTTCGTTCAGCACACGCAGGTCCCCATCAACGAAATTAGCCCCCAGCTCGGCAGCATGCCAAAACGCCCGGTAGCCAGTCCGGTCCTGCTCAACATCCTGGCACCTGGTAGAGTAGTGCGATGCCCGGGCAAAAATACAAAGTGGGGGCACCAGTTTCACATACAGTTGGGCATCCAGAGCAGAGAAACATGCCAGTTTACCATACAGGGATCAGTCCCGTACCACAACCCCGTCCACCCTCTACTATATCCTTTCCAATCAGTTCTTCTCCTGTAATGTTTTGGTATGTGTTAATTAATTTGATTTATATTTTATATATCAAGCAGTCTGATGCAACAGTAGGAAGTGCAGCAGTAGAGGTTGGTGCTGGTTTGATTTTAGCTCTGGGAAGCCTTTGGGTAGCCATGCGTCTACAAATCCAATAAAATAGAACAGCAGACAACCTCTTTAAACTATTAATCTAGACAGGAAATATACTGGTAGTTGGCCTGCCTAGCCGAACTCTGGAGATGTTCACTTTGCTCACACTCTCCTCTCCTTTAGGAAAAATGTGAAAACATTTGTTTTCACTTCCTGCTTTAGTGTCTAGGCCAAAGGATCTTAACATGTAATTCACGAACCCCCGGGGGTTCTGTGTTGCATACTCAAGGGATCTACGACTGTCTAGAAAAATAAATAAAATTAGCAGATTAATAAAGTGTATGTACATAAAGAAACAAACTGTAAAACCGAAATTTTAAAATGTTCTGTAAATGTGAAGGAATTTGAATTTGGATGCTAAAAATTAATCTGGTATCCATAGGTTGATTCGCTGAAGAGGTGCATGTAGAACAAGCACAATACAGTATGGACAGTGAGTGGGCTCAGTTGAAGCACTGACAAAAAGTTAGCTTACAATAGAAGCCAAAAAGCTAAAGTAATGAGCTAGATTCAGCTTAATGCTACATCCTTTAAAATGAAAAATCGAATTTACAAAAGCTACGACCTTCCCGTTAAAATAAAAAGTTTCATTTTTTCTGTATTTTATTCTAGATCAAACAAAATATTTCATAATTTGTGTATTTGTTTGACACGTAACTTGAGTCTGTATTTGTGTGTATTGTTTTGAAGCTCAAACTGTAGAAATTGCCCTGGCTAGGGTCTCTGGCTTCCAATAGTGATTAGGTGGGGGGGGGGGGGGGGGTCCATAGATTCCAGTTGGGGCAGCGGAATCTGTGAATGTTTCATTGGGGGTCAACAGAAGTCAAAAGGTTCAGAACTGCTGGTCTACTCTAGCCCCCAATCTACTCATGATTAATTGTGTTCACTTAGTCTACCAGTTGTTTATCGGTTTTTGCTACAATCCTCAAGAGTGGGCGATAATGGCCCCTCCTACCCTCCATTATCAGTATGGAGATTAAGGGCCCTGAACACCAACCAGTAGAAGTCCTTTTATTTGCTTTGGGTCCGAGCTCATTTTTGGGAGGTGGGCTCCACGGATACTCCTTCAAAACCACAGACTGCCTCAGGCCACATGGAAAAGAACTCACAACTGTTAACACGTGTGCTCACTTATCCTGCAGTGACAGGTGAAAAGGGCAAGACCCGGGAAAGGCAGTGTAAATGCTCCACATATGTCACCCACCACTCCTATGCCGGAAGTTGACTGGACTCTTCTTATATATTTTTTTAAAACATACATCAATATTATTTTACTTTAAATATATGAGTTTTAGTGTGAAATTTAGTTCTTAAATCAGTTCAAATTACAAATATGTTAAATTTACATACAGAGTCTTAAACCAAACAGAATTCTACAAATGTATTTAATTACACTTCTATTTGATACATTCCAAAAGGAAAGGAAGGAATTTGATCGAGCTGTGTATAAAGTAGGGACATTAATTTGTCAATATAGTCCCTATTATCCCCACAGTCAAGCATCAACCAATTAAGGGTCAAAGAGCAGGTAGTCTACTTTTTCAGTACTAATGCCACTATTTATTTATTTATTTATGTATTTATTTATTTAATTAACAATTTTCTATAGTGCTACGACATCAAGAGTCGTTAGGAAGAACAAGAAACAATTACTGCAAGAAATGCAATAATATGGAAGTGAGAGAAGCTTGGAGTGTAATAGGCAAGGTAGTGGTATGCAGAAAGGTATTTATGCGAGTTAGGCTTTAGGCTGTAGTTTCTTGGAAGCCTTTTAAAACATAGACAGAATAGGTGCACAACTAGTTATTAATTACCTAATACCACGACTATTTAAATGACCAGGAAAAGAAGCAGTGTACAAAACTGAGTATCCCAAACAACCCTCTTAACATGATAGATTAATTAGCCAGTGTTATCTCGGATTGTTCCCCATAGCATTTTCTCATACATTGTTGGGTAGTTCAATGAGCCCATCCACCACACCACCATCACCAAGTATAGGACCGCCACCACCACCAAAAAGCAAGGAAATGTAGAGCAGAATAATCTATAACCTGCTGGTGCAGGGCTCACCACTTTGCCACGGGTTTATTATCAAATAAGGAGGATACGACACTGGAGCAAAATCAATACCATGGATAGTTTATTAATTCATGAATGGGTCTCCATCCGACCTGTACCATCAAGATACCGAGGACAGAGCACCCTGAACTGTGGTTACATGGGTTTATATAGTGAAAACCAAAGACAAGGAACGCCCAGAGGTAAATAAAACTTTGGAAAGAACACACAAATGAGCTAAGGCAAGAATCCGACAGCCTAGGTGTCTTGCGCAATTTCTACGTTTTAAGGCTGAACAACAAAATGTGCTATTCTGAGTAGACTTTACTTAAGGATTAACTATTGCCTGAAAACCTTCGAGCAAGCTGACTCTGCATGTTTACGCAGCATACAATGTCTCAACTTTAGCTTCGTGACCTAATGTTTATTCAGGTGGCGGCAGGGACAGAGTCAGGCTGAAAATAGGTCAAAGGTGAGTATGGATGAGGCATAGCTGAATCAGAAACCGAGAGATTCAGATTTTAAGGTTTCACAGAAATACAGTGAAATTCTGCAGGACCAGCATCCCGCTTAGAAACAACCTCTTTAAATATAAATTTCAATATGTCCAGTATTTGTAAAGTGCGAACAATTACCCGAAGGTGTCAAGGCGCTGGCGGCCCTCGGGAAGATTAAGCAAGCTATCGCCCAGAGTCACATGGTGCTGGGCTGATCTGCTGCCGGCACCGGGGATCGAACCATGAGCCCCGGGTTCCGGCATCAGTTGCCCTGGCCGCTGCGCCACACCTCTTCCACAATATGAGAGAATTATAATTGTAATTGTATTTATATTGTGCTTACTACCTCTGACAAGGCTTTGAAGCACTTTACAGCAAGTAGCACACTACCCCCAAACCCAAGGTTAGTGGTTAATCCAGTGGTTATTGGTGGCTATTATGATTAATCATGTGCTGTCCACAAAAAAAACGCATGCATTTATTTCACTTACTTTGTGATAGATCATTTAATACCAGCTATGTGTGATCATTAGTGGAGGCTATGTGGTCTCAGGTGAATGGTTGGGGGATAGATAGACTGGAAGAGATTAGGCAATGTTAGGTTACAGAGATAGGGTTTTTAGGAGGAGATGTTGTGATCTATGAAATGAGGTCTCAGCCAATTGCAGAATTCCAATAAGAAAATTAAAGCAGAAGGCAATAGACTGAGAGGAGGCTATACTCAAAAATAAAAAAACATACAGAGGAGGGACTGTAAGGAGAGAGTCACTCTGAACAAAGCAAGGAGAGGAATCAAGCGGGAGTAAGTCAAGGTCAGTTTGTCATGCTGGGTTTTGAGGCAGTGTCATTTTGGCTCCTCACTTTCACGTCTCGACTATGTCATATATATGTTCTAGTTGTACCAAATACTTGTGTACTTTCATATCATTAATGTAAAGTGGTGCAATTGACAGAAATACTGAAGGTGCATTTGCTGTATAATTCAGACATTTACATGAGTGTGCATATTAATGTTTTCTTATAACGATACAAAATTGCTATTTGCATATATAAATCTGCATTTGTGTAGTTTGAGTAATATTGTTGCATATATATATATATATATATATATATATATATATATATATATATATATATATATATATATATATGATACAACAAAGGCCCGAAGCTTTCAAAAATGCACTCACAGCTGCTGAAACCGAAGTTAGTTTTATTCATAGAGAGCCAGCATCTTCATCTTGGGTAAACTTGTTTGCCGACGCGTTTCAAGGACGAATCCTCTTCTTCATGGGCAGCTTACAGTGTCACACAGATGTCTCCAATTGTTCATTTAAATGCAAATGACCCTCAGTGGGTCATGCGCAGTGCGTACATATAGTATGTTGCATCCTGGGTCATTGAGTCCTAATTAGAGATAATTGTTGCTCACAGTGAGCTCCGTGTGGCACTGATAATTAAACAGCATTGTTCACCCAACGGTAGGTCCCAAATGACGTGTTGGCTGTATTGTCTCTCAACTGCTGCGCTGATCGCGGCCTCGGAAAAGTTCAGTGAGCCACGCAGCCTCTCCTTAAGGGTCTCGGAGACGGTGCATTCTTGCACGGCGAGGCAGCCGTGATTCAATAAGATACAACAAAGGCCCGAAGCTTTCAAAAATGCACTCACAGCTGCTGAAACCGAAGTTAGTTTTATTCATAGAGAGCCAGCATCTTCATCTTGGGTAAACTTGTTTGCCGACGCGTTTCAAGGACGAATCCTCTTCTTCATGGGCAGCTTACAGTGTTACACAGATGTCTCCAATTGTTCATTTAAATGCAAGTTTACCCAATATGAAGATGCTGGCTCTCTATGAATAAAACTAACTTCGGTTTCAGCAGCTGTGAGTGCATTTTTGAAAGCTTCGGGCCTTTGTTGTATCATATATATATATATATATATATATATATATATTACTGCTCCCAAGGTGCCACGTGGGCACCTTGGGAGCAGTAATTTAAACGCGGCTTGTCCAGCCGCGAGGAGAGCACCACCGCTCTAACACAAGCGGGTCGTCAGCTGGGGATCTCCCCAGTTCCTCGAGGGAATCTAAGCCAAGAAGAAGTTTACAGAGGGGTCAGCCCATTCAGGGCGTGCATTAGTGATCCTTATCCTTTGGCACCCATTCAGGGTTTCATTTGGTGCCGCACTACATTAACCACAATTCTGTGGGAACTGCCAGTCACACACTCGCCTATCAGGAGGCAGGAGCAGAGTATGTAGGCGGGACTTGGCCACAGGAAACAGGTGAACGGCCATTGAAAAAGAGATGGAAACTCGAAACGCGTCTGGCCGCATTTTCCTCTGCTGGGGCATCGAGAGGCATCGCAGGTTCTGGAGTGCTTTCCTGCCACGTGGGCACCTTGGGAGCAGTAATTTAAACGCGGCTTGTCCAGCCGCGAGGAGAGCACCACCGCTCTAACACAAGCGGGTCGTCAGCTGGGGATCTCCCCAGTTCCTCGAGGGAATCTAAGCCAAGAAGAAGTTTACAGAGGGGTCAGCCCATTCAGGGCGTGCATTAGTGATCCTTATCCTTTGGCACCCATTCAGGGTTTCATTTGGTGCCGCACTACATTAACCACAATTCTGTGGGAACTGCCAGTCACACACTCGCCTATCAGGAGGCAGGAGCAGAGTATGTAGGCGGGACTTGGCCACAGGAAACAGGTGAACGGCCATTGAAAAAGAGATGGAAACTCGAAACGCGTCTGGCCGCATTTTCCTCTGCTGGGGCATCGAGAGGCATCGCAGGTTCTGGAGTGCTTTCCTGCCACGTGGGCACCTTGGGAGCAGTAATTTAAACGCGGCTTGTCCAGCCGCGAGGAGAGCACCACCGCTCTAACACAAGCGGGTCGTCAGCTGGGGATCTCCCCAGTTCCTCGAGGGAATCTAAGCCAAGAAGAAGTTTACAGAGGGGTCAGCCCATTCAGGGCGTGCATTAGTGATCCTTATCCTTTGGCACCCATTCAGGGTTTCATTTGGTGCCGCACTACATTAACCACAATTCTGTGGGAACTGCCAGTCACACACTCGCCTATCAGGAGGCAGGAGCAGAGTATGTAGGCGGGACTTGGCCACAGGAAACAGGTGAACGGCCATTGAAAAAGAGATGGAAACTCGAAACGCGTCTGGCCGCATTTTCCTCTGCTGGGGCATCGAGAGGCATCGCAGGTTCTGGAGTGCTTTCCTGCCACGTGGGCACCTTGGGAGCAGTAATTTAAACGCGGCTTGTCCAGCCGCGAGGAGAGCACCACCGCTCTAACACAAGCGGGTCGTCAGCTGGGGATCTCCCCAGTTCCTCGAGGGAATCTAAGCCAAGAAGAAGTTTACAGAGGGGTCAGCCCATTCAGGGCGTGCATTAGTGATCCTTATCCTTTGGCACCCATTCAGGGTTTCATTTGGTGCCGCACTACATTAACCACAATTCTGTGGGAACTGCCAGTCACACACTCGCCTATCAGGAGGCAGGAGCAGAGTATGTAGGCGGGACTTGGCCACAGGAAACAGGTGAACGGCCATTGAAAAAGAGATGGAAACTCGAAACGCGTCTGGCCGCATTTTCCTCTGCTGGGGCATCGAGAGGCATCGCAGGTTCTGGAGTGCTTTCCTGCCACGTGGGCACCTTGGGAGCAGTAATATATATATATATATATATATATATATGCACTGCAATGCGGCTTAGGTACGGATCGCTCAGCAGCGGGTGCGAGTGTTGGGCCAAGCCAGCGGCCAAGAATCAATTTTACAGCAAATGACACTCGCACTCAGGAACCTTGCAAATGTTTATTCTTTAACAGAGTTCCCTTCTGTTACACCGACGCGTTTCAGCCATGTCGGCCTTGTTCACGGTAGGTGACACCATTTCCTGTTACAATTTAAAGCATTTCCTATGCAACGTATTACACCCCATAGAATTCTGGGAACTGAAGTTTTTTTCATTTTTTAAGAAAATAGTAATTTTGGGTAATCACCTCGTAACAGTAATAAACAAATTCATTCAATTTCCCAAAACAGCAATAAGGCATTTGGACAGTTGTCCACTATTACAACAGTATTGATTAAATGAGGGTAGATTCCACGATGTATATTTTAAGTAAATGATACTACTCGAAGGATGGTATTTACACTGTATGCATACTAAATGTTCCAATTCTATAGTAGCTTTGTTGTAGAACATTTACAATGGCAACATTTTAGCAATTTGACCATGGGTGTTTCAATAAGCCGGCATTAGTGGCCAATTTAAGTTTCCAGAGTGTATCTAAGATTTTTAAGTCATCCAGAAATCTACTAACTTAATGGATAAGTGTTTTTATCATTTTATGGACAAGATATATTGACGATCTTTCGATTTTTAACTCAGGTGAGATGCGTTTAATAATGTTCTTGAGCACATACAGAATCAAGTTCAGACTGCAATCATGAATCCAACGGATCATAATGTACTGTCTTTACAACTCAAGGAGTATGCCCACCAGAGGGCTGGCAAGAAAATCAATTCAAGATTGCAATCATAAATCTAATGAGTCAAAACAAACTGTATTAAAACACAAGGAATATGCCCACCAGAGGGCCTAAATTTACATAGCACAAATGGACAAACGCAAAGAAGTTTAAACGCATCTCACCTGAGTTAAAAATCGAAAGACTCATAAAATGGTGATGGTTAATAAAATTGAAAAATGCGAAAACACGTAACCTGGAACATTCGTAACAAGTAAATAATTGACTGGTTAAGCAATGACTACATCACCCATAAGTCATAGGGTGAATGGTGAAAGATGTCGGGAAATGATGTCAGCTAACTTCCTTCAATTCACTTTATTAAATGAAATTTTTTTCGAATGCATTGAGCAAACAACAACCGTGAACAAGTTATCTGATATAACGAAACGCGTTGGTAATTTGTTGGTTCTGCGACCTTGAAGGAATAAAACGGAGTTTAAAAGCTGTTTGGAGTGCGACCTCTTCTTCCCTTGTGGGAGTGCTGTGGTGGATATTGGCGGTTTGGCTCAACCGCGAGGTGACGCACCCGTCGAGCAGCGCCTGAAGTCAGGTACATCTGAGCCATCTTGGATTCATATATATATATATAGATTTCCTATGGAAACGTGGTCCTAACTATAACTACCTACTGGCGACCGCCAGTAGGTAATATACAGAGACTGTGAATACTAGTGCAGAAACGGATGCAAAGAACTTACTCAAAAAATTGGAAAAATGTATGAAAGCTGAAACAACTAAGTGGTGGGAACATAAATCACTTACCAAATATATTGAAGTTGGTCGTGTTCCCAGGGGCTTGCGTATCCTGTTAGCACCTAGCTTTGAAAATCCTAACCCACTGATGTTAAAGGAATGGGGAGAAAGCAATCTAGCGGCATCGAGAAACCTGGTATGCATCTTGGTTAAATATGCTGAGATAGACCGCTTGGCAATCTTGGAAGAGATGGCTACAATAACAGAGCAATTGGCAAAACTAGAACCAAGTGAGTTTATCACTAAAACGAAGCGTGATATTGAGGAGCGAATTAATAAACAGGAAGAAAAAATTAAGAATCGGAAGGCACAGAAATTCCTTCGTGATAAATACGACTATGAAGAAGGTCGTATTTTCACCTTCGCGCGTAAATATGAAAACGCGAAAAAAGCAATCTTTCAGAAAGGCCCTCAAAATGTGAGCAAACCGATGATGGCAGGACCAAGTTCTACTATAAATGCAACTACCGATAGTGATTCTCTGACCAGCGAAGTTTCATCAGAATGTGAAAGCACAACCAGTCTGGAAATATCGAAACAAACAAAGATCCTGAATTTGGGAGAGGAGATTGATTTTTTAGCTTTCGACAGACGCCAAACGCTAAGGCCTCGGAATCCAAACAACAAGAGACCAGAAAACGTAAAAACATACGAAGAAGGGAGCGGCGCAAAAAGAGGAAAAGCGCCAACAAGAAAAGCATATTGGCGAAAGAAGTAAAATCCAACACTATCATCAACCTCTCTCCATTGATTTTATCAAAAGCTGAGGAGCAGCTATTGAGCTTGGGACTTTCTTTTTGTCCGGTAAGCGATTTTAATTATTCCCAGACTAGAGTTGATGTCTTCTGTTTTATCAGAAAATTAAAACTAAAAAAGTTTTTCGCCATCAAGGATGGGTTAAAAGAAATACAGACGGATCAGGATCAAAGGCAGACTAATGTAATGACGCTTAACAAGGATTTAACTGCCTCCGATGCTGCTCTCTTATGAGATATGCAACATCTCAATAGAGAAGCAACTACGGGGACGGATTTGGAGACAGATCTATGCTCCACACAGGAAGGTTTGCGCATGGAATGTATAGCGCAATTGGGAGCGGGCATTAGCCCGTTTAAAGCAAAATCGAAATTCATTCCCATTATGCCTAAGGATGCGATTGACATCTATCATGAAGTTGTTATAGAGGATATAAAAAAACTTCATTATCGCACCAGGCATAAAAAGCGTCACAAAAGTCAGCATGAAGTTGAATATTCTAAACTAATCAAGAAACTTAGCAACATGCATGAAATCATTATCTCCAAATCAGATAAAGGCGGCAATGTAGTGATCTGGCCCCAGAAAGATTATATTTTAGAAGCCAAGAGACATTTGCAAGATGTGGAATGCTATGAGAAAACTTCCTTGAATAAATATAATGTGGCCAAACAGACTTTAAAGAAGGAGCTCATGTCTTGGAAAAGAGAAGGGGTCATTTCTATGGATGAATTTAAGTTTCTTAATATTGAACATCCAACAATGGCCAAACTTTATTTTATTCCTAAAGTGCACAAAAAAACAATGCCAGTCCCTGGGAGACCGATCATATCGGCCATCAACAGCATAGGGGAAACAATAACGCAATATGTGGACTATTTCCTACAAGACTATGTTAAAGCACTACCGAGCTACATCAAGGACACTGGGGACTTTCTGTCTAAAATAGAAAATATCATGTGGTCAGATGATTTGCTTCTTATTACATTAGACATAGAGTCCCTATACACTAGTATTGAGCACTCCACAGGTCTAAGTGCGACTAAATTCTTTCTGGATCAAAGACCAATTGAGATGTATCACCACAATAAGATGCTTTTAAATTTGATTTCTTGGTGTTTACATAATAATTTCTTTCTGTTTGGTAACGATTTGTATCTCCAGAAAAGAGGCGTGGCGATGGGGGCCTGCTTCTCTCCTAGCTATGCATGCTTGCATGTTGGCTGGTGGGAGGAGCAGGTCCTCAAATTTAACCATGCTAAGGTGTTTGAGGAAAATATTTTACATTGGATGAGATACATCGATGATATTTTTTTAATCTGGAAGGGTAGCGAAATGGAGGCTTCACATTTTATTGAAGAAATGAATATAAACTCTGCAAACCTTAAATTTACAGCCAATATAAACAGCAAAAGTGTTGACTTTTTAGATGTGAAAGTGTATGTAAAGGATGGAGTATTAGCAACAACATTATATAGGAAAGAAACAGCCGGGAATCTGACGTTGCATGCCAGCAGCTCACATCCTAAACATATGATTGATAATATCCCATATGGGGAATTTTTACGTTTAAAAAGGATTTGCAACAACACTGAGGACTTCGATAGATGTACTAAAGAAGCTTACAGAAGATTCAAAGAAAGAGGGTATAATGATAAGATCTTAAAAGTTGCCTTAAATAAAACCAAGGATAGACCTAGGGAATCTCTTTTTAATAAAAAAGCAGACCCGATACCTGATGACAACTCTGCCCCCAGATTAATTACAGCCTTTAACAAACAAGAGAGGAACATCCGTGCCATTATGAAACGTCATTGGCCTATTATTCTTACGGATGGAGTATTATCAACTAGGTTACCACCCCAACCAACTGTCACGTATAGGAAGGGTATTTCCATGCGAACCCAAATAGGGAAAGCCTGCCCAGAACTAACCACAGCCAAAATGTGGCTCCAGCCTAAAAATGGGTTTACCAAGTGCTCTACTTGCAGGGCTTGCAAGTTTGGCATTAATACGACACATTATCTTTCCCCCTTCAGTCCTGACAAAATAGCTATCAGAGGTAATTTTACCTGTAAAACTGAGTTTGCGGTGTATGTCCTGACATGCACTTGTGGACTTAGGTATGTGGGCAGTACCAAGTTGCAGGTGCATGTCAGGATATTACAGCACCTACGTGCCATTGTCAATAATGACACCTCATATCCAGTGGCCCGCCATTTTAAATCAACACATAAAAATGATCTCAGTTGTTTAAACTATTTTGTGGCAGCTGCAGTTCCAAAACAACGCCGGGGTGGTGATCGTGAAAAGGCCTTGAGACAGTTGGAATCAAAACTCATTTTGGATTTAGATACTAAGTTTCCTTCCGGTCTGAATAACACTGAGGACTTACATAATTTCCTATGAACCAATATCTTTTAATGAACTTTTGTAGCTCCTTACATTCGTTTCAGCATTATATATAGATTGTTTTATATTCTCCTTCACATTTTGTATATATATATTTAAATTCCGCTCTATATGAGAGGAGGAGGAGAAGATTAATATTTGTGTTTATATGTAGTTTGTATATTTACAATTGTCACACATGGTGGATCATGTATATTATGACCCGAGGTGTCTATAACATGGTCCAAGTATTTGTGAAAAATTCGATTTTTGCTGCTTTTAGATATACAGACACATCTATGAATTTTTCTATATATTTTTCACTTTTTGCACAATCACACCATAGCGTAATTTGCACATAGTATTTGGCCTGTAGGTGTCTCCTTGAAATCTAGAAATCAGCTCTATAGTTATGTCAAAAGAATGACTTATTTTCAATCCTGTAAGTCCTAGGGCAAAGTATCACTTTTCCTCTAAGAATTCACACCATTTCGGAGCACATCGGTGGACATAGTCAAGGGGGTTCTTTACAGATGTAGGAGATAGGCGTGATAGTAAAACTTTGTAATAAGAGTTGTACCATATACATGAAATAATTCTTTTAATGTTTTTTAATATATTTATATATATTTATACATTTTACCATTTGCCTTGTTACAGATAGAAATTTGGATTCATGAAATATATCACCGCACTATGTCATGAGATTTAACTCGGGACTTTATCATTGATGTGTCTCCATGAAATGAAAGAACATGAAATTACAAGAACATTATACAGGCACAAATATGACATTTTATATAGACGGATTCAAAAGGAGAGAGCGCACAACTAAACAACAAAAAAACTAAGTTAACGAACAACTAAAAAATGTTTAGCCAACGTTATGATGGATGTTGTGAAATTTGTTTATACACCTAAAAAGAATCACGTATAGTAACGGTTGAATTTATGTATATATTTCTTCTATGTCTATACATGGTGTGTGGTCACGTGGTTTTTTGCATCACTATTTAAAAATCATTAAGTTACCTTGCCTCGTTGATGTGAACAAGGGCGAGTGGCGCCCGAAACGCGTCGTTAAGAGAGCTTACAGCTTCAATAAACATCTTGTTGCTTCCAATTGGTGGTTCGTGGTTCCTTGGTGTGGAGGTGGGTGTAACGGACGTTACTCACTAGCTGAGGACCAGGTGTGTTTGGATATATATATATATATATATATATATATATATATATATATATATATATATATACTCATGTATTCATTTGAATAGCATCATGCAATTATTTTATGACTGTATATGTATCCATAACAAAGCATTTGAAATGTGTATTGAAGTGTTTTGCTAAGTTAACTTAACCAAATGCCTTAAGCGCATGGACTCTAATTTTTAACCTTCAACCATAAAATGTGCTCGGTTGCAATGTTTTCTTCTACTTTGCAGGTGGGTTCTTATGATCTTATAGTTAGTGAAAGGCGCATTGTGTATGAGAGATAAAGAGGCTCGGAAGGAACACGTTTGGTAAAGACAAGAGGTGCTAACAACAAAAGGAGGACTGCGATTCATGTTAATATCAGGAGACGGGAGACGGGAGGAATCCAGGGGCGTCCTGATGTTCAGACAAAGAGATGGGTAGTATCGAATGAAACTGTCAAGTTCTACTGTGAGCAGGTGGAAAAGTACTGAGACACATGTTGTGGGATTCTCAAATGTTCTGTGAAGTTTTAATTAGTGGTCAGAGTGTAGTTTTTGGCAGATTTCCATTTAGACTTCGGGCCTCAATTACAATGAAGCTGTTCCACCGGAGCCTCATTTTTGTGATGCTTATGATGCAGCGGCCTGCTCCATATTTACCAGGTAACACCAAGCCCCTTTGTGTGGCTTAATGCGGCCTTGTAAATATCGTTACCCTTAATGCAGTTTTCAGAGTTAAAGTGGCATGCAATGGGTATTGCTGGGGGCGTTCCTAGCAAGACTTATGGCTTTTTGACAATGCCTCAGATTTATGAGGAATCGTAACACTGAGGCATTGCCCAAGTCGTACACCTCCCATGGGGAGGCAAAATGGAGGCACAACAAGGAGAAATACCTTTATTTCTCCTAGTATTTCCTTTTTCTAAGTGGGCTGCATGCTGCAGCACATATAAAAAGAGGAAAAAGCCTCTTGAGATTGTTTTTGTGCAGGAAGGTTACACTTCCTACACAAAAACAATCATCCCGCAACGCAGGTACCCTTGCACCCCAGCTCAAAGCTGCCAGCGTTAGCAAATGGCAGCCCATTGTGTGCCATCAAAGAGGAAAAGGACAGGAATGCGCTGTATCTGATAGATACGGCGCATTCCATGTGCTTTTCTTTTGCCATAGGGCAGTGCGGCAGAAAGGCCTGTGGCACTGCCTATGGCAACATTTTGTAGATAAAGCCGTTAGAGGGGTACAGACCTCTTTTGCTTTATTTCTGTTGTGTGGCTTTATGCTATGCAATACTCTCGATTTGGAGTACTTCTAGAGAAGTCTCTGCAATGCTGACACCATTCTTCTTTCCTGGATCTAATTAGGGTTTCCCCAACCAACACTACTTAGTGTAGGATTAGTTTAAGTAATTTAGATTTGATCGTGTATAGGCAAGAGGACCAGAAATCATATCCTGATCATCAGATGTTATTCCATATTTTCTGCATTGCTATTACTGAATTCCTTTTATGCTTTATGTATTGAGGTAAACTTTGTTAGACGATTTGGACTACCAGTATTTGTTCTGTATTTTTAAAATAGATTCCTGAGACTTGAGTACATCAGTTTGGCTTAGAAATTGTGATTAACCTATATTTAATCCCATTTATCGGCTTATGGTTCCTCCCTTTGTAGCCAAATGGGCTACACTGTAAATTGAACTTTTGGATGATGTTAACTTCTCTTTATTTCTCAGGCATCTAAAAAGGTCCATAGCACGGAAAAGTTGGATATTCGGCTCAGTGCTCTGGCAGATTTAGGAGTATAATGGGAGAAAGTCTTTCTGAAATAGACAGCAACTGGAGGTTGCAAGCTATAGAAAAAAACAACATTATACAATGTGCTCCATATCCAGGGCAGACAGCTTAAAGTTGATTCTGAGGGTGCATATCATTTAAACATTAGGAGCCCTACCCTGTTGTGTGCCAAGCCTACGACATCCCTTTTAAACATAGTCTAGAGTCCGAAAAACCTTGACGCAGGGTATGTGTGCTGCACAAGGGGAGTTGGCGCTGAAAAAGAAAAGATCTCATTTAAACATTTTTCCTTACTAGTCTACAATTAAAAGTTGTTTCACTCACTCATTAAAAAATATTTTTCTGCCAGTGGCTGAGAGCAACTCACTAATGCACAGTCAGATTTACACCCGTTTTGTCACCTAATCCTATCCAAGTGTATGTTGTGCATGTGTGTGTAGCCATTGTAGTAAATGGATTGTACATATAGGCGAAGCAGAGTGATAGCGGCCTGTGGATTCTATCTTGAATGCCATGGGCCTGTTCCTGTTTACAAGAAGGGGGTGATGTTGTTTTCCCAGACAGTGGAAGTGTACCATGAGTGATGCAGGAGGTAGGAGATCTAGACAGTGCAGTGAGTACAAAGGATACAAGGTACCCATATAAATTTGATTAGGACCTTTTCCTGAGAGTCGCTCCCGACTAGTCTTCCTGCAGTACTGCCACTTGGTAGATGGTGGAGTTGAAAGGGCCTGCAGTCTCTGTTGTTCAGAGTTAGAAGCTAAAAAACACTCTTCTGTCTCTTTCCTGATCACTGTCTTTGCGGCTGTTGATAGCTGTTTGTGCCTCCATTGTGGGTGTTCCTGGCTGGAGACTACCCAGCTGTGAGCAGCATCAACCTGCAAAAAGGCTGTGTCTTCAGAACAGAATAGGGAGGCAATTGAAAAGTGAGCCCACCCCAAACCAGTTCTCCTGGTGGAGCATTTTTGCTAAGCTTAATCTAAAAAGATTCCTTTTACTTAGTTTAAAAACTTCATATATGTAAAAAAAATGTTGTTGTATTTCTGTACCATTGCCTAGATTGAGCGAAATGTTCATTTTATTAAGCTCTTCAGATTTTAAATAGCTTTAGCCATCTGCTTTAAGATGTTTCTTGTAATCCAGGAGCTGCACCATGTTCAGGAGCTGAAGTTAGGCCTGGAGCTGCAATAAGGACAGAGGCTGCAGAAAACGGAGCCCCTGAGATGCAGGGAGCTGTGGAGACTCAATCTGCAGGAAGATTTAGAGTGTCAGGAACTGCAGGACAAAGATGGAGTCGCAGGAAGAAGTATGAACTGCAAGGAGAGCCAAGATCTACATGGTGAACTGGAGCTATCTAGAGGCTAACAAAACCTTCAGGGAGAAGGCCCATAAAGAGACCGGGAAGAGCAAAGATGGGCCATATGAGCAAGAGCCCAGGACATGCAAGTAAATCTGGTGCTAAAGAAGTAATCACCCACAGCGATTCAGTAGGATCAAAACTAATTCTGATTTTTTGACGTTACTTGGCAAGAAAACATTGAATGTTACACGTGATCCAGTAGCTAGCAACCAATACTTTCAAATTATATAGGTTTTTGATTCTCAGGAGCAAAAGATAATTCGTTAACTGAAAACTGTATAATTCTCAAAAAAGTTACCGTTCAGTGACATAGTAAAGGATATATAAGAATGTACATACAGAAGCTGCAATCAATCCAAGAAGCAACAACAGAGGTGGATATACAATATTTGGAATTTAATGCCAACTATTTAATATAACAATCAACACCCTAGGCTGCACAGGAGCCTATGACGATTTGACCTTAGAAAGTAGATAAAAAGGTAATCTTTAAGACAAATATTTTATGAACACAGCACATTATAATTGTGAATGGGGTGCCAAAACTCACCATTTGACGTTTGTCAGTCAGGTTAGAATCAAAAAACAAAGGGAGAAATGGAGTTAGTGTTGTAAAATAAAAGTAATGATAATGGAGTCTGCCCGCATTTAAAAAAACACCTTATCATCAACGTACAACAAGCAGAATGCCTGAACACCTTTGACTGCCTAGGTATAGGCTTTAGCCGAGAACTGAACTGCCATGCCCACAGAGAGAAGGCTACAGGTGTGTTTAAGCAGTCTCTCTATCATTGCTGTCCCCTGTCTCAAAGACAAGATCGGTAGCCAACTACTCAGCGCAATCTTAGCGGTGCACAAGCAAAAGGCAGTTTCCGCCATATATGAAGTCAAATTCTGGGGGCATGGTAATACAAGAAACCTCCAAATAATCGAGAACAGGTTTTTAAGATCTTTACTGAATCTAGACCCTGGTACTCCTTGGGCACCACTGTACCTGGAGCGTGGGGTCAAAACAGCTTCGGATATTATTGCACTTCTACCTGTTCTGTATGGGTTCTGATTGTGTAGAAATGGCTCTCGCGGATCCTATTGAAGCAATAATATTTGAGGTGTTAGCCCCTGAGGGGTCCTAACAACTGTAGAGCAATACATGTTAGATGTGTCGTCATGAGTTTGGATTTGGGAAACGTATGGTATGACCCTATTACTATTGGATCAGACACAATCAAACAATTTAAAGGCTATTAGTCCCTAAAGCTTAAAAATATTGCTGCTATATACAGGACTTTCTAACTGGCATTTAACTATCTTTCCATCAAACTAACAACCGGATTTGAGCAGTACCTTAACCATCTAAGTCCATAGCAACAATGCACTATATATACACACTATTTAGAATTGGCACCCTTCCAAATAAGGTTTGTTGCCGATCAATGATGTCTCTTATGGGTGATTTGTTTTTTGGGTTTGGGAGAAATTACTTAAATTTAAATTGTTATGGCTATTGTCAAAGCCATTAAAGAGACTGGTCAATAAAAACACATCTTACAAAATCCATAGCTGGACCGGCAAAAGACTCACAAGCTCTATATAGTTTGGCCTATTTGATCCTAAGATACTTGGACTGTGATCCTCCTGCCTATGCCATCAGAACCACGCCTTATGCATGATTGAAGGCATGGCTAGGCAAACAGCAAACAGCCCTACCATCCAGCCTCTAACAACCATACCTAATAGTGGTTCTGCTCAAAATTATTGGTATTAACTGCATTTGGAGCTGGGCATGAAAAGACAGGGAAATGCAGCTAATGGTTCCTGGTTGGACACTTTTAGTGACAAATTGGGTTTGTGTGAACTCATGTACTTTAGGAGGTTTGAGTTTGTGAAAGTTATTTTAACACTTCCTTTTCATAGCCAGTCATGTCTCTACAGAACCTCTAGCCTTTTGGAGATCAGGTTGGGCAGTGTAGGGGTGGGTGGAATTTGTGAAATTCACTTTCGCAAATTATTGCGAAAATGTTAAAAATCTCCGCAAACACGCAGAAATATCGCGAAGATGCGGAAGTTTTTTTCCCGCCCGTTCGCGGTATTTTCTGCGCGGTCGCGGCTCGCCAACTTACCCATGCGGTTGCGCACGGACGCGGCCATCTTGTTTTCACTTGTCTCGCAGTGCATGATCGCGAGAAGAAACACGTGATCGCGCGGCGAATGACGTTACTGCGGGCGCGAACTGTCGCGAGACAGCGCTAATGGCTACCAACAATCCAACATCTCGTGGAGAACGCGGCCGGATCGGGAAAACTTGGCGGCGAACGCGGGGATTCAGGTAAGGCGATCGCGCGCACGTGAGAATGTATTATTTTACAGCACGAGCAAGGAAAACATTTCCAGTAAAATGCGGATTGCGGAAATTTTGACATTTTCGCTCTCTCCGCGGAACGCGAAAATGTCAAATTATCGCAATTTCCGCGAGCGGAACGGAATTTTAGAACAGGCCTAGGGCAGTGGTGAAACTTGTGCGAGATAGTTTCCAATTATTCTATCATGGACATACCTCAGATGTGAGAATTCTGCCCTTCAGCTGGAACAGAATAACATGTCTAACAAAATTTGGGGACATCCCGTATGCCCATAGCCGTGCCCTAATGGTCAAATCTACTTGGAGCTGACCCTTGACAGGCCAGATGGATGCTGTCCATTAAGTAATGGGTAAACCGTTCTACTTGTTAATTACTCATCAAGGAATTTGCCAAACCCATCAGTGAAACAACAGACATCCCACCCTCGAGAGACCTCTGCAACAGACTCAGCACCTTTTTTCACCTCAAGATTAAGATGATCTACAACAACTTCAACAACCAAGACCTCCGCACCGCTCCAGTTCCCACCCCAAATGATGCCACCCAACAGACACTGCTCACTTGGACCCCAGTCACGACAGAAGACACCCTGAAGACCATGGAGAGCATCCCTAAGACCCCTGACCACTCTCAGACCCCTGCCCACCCTATATCTTCCACAGAGCTACCACAGCCATCACACCCGAGCTATACTGGATGATCAACTGCTCCCACGAAACTGACACATTCCCAAATGAGTGGAAACACACCTAAGTCAACCCCCTCCTGAAGAAACCCTCCGCAGACCTGACGGACCTCAAGAACTTCATGCCCATCTCCCTGCTTCCATTCGCAGCCAAGGTAATTGAAAAGGTTGTCAACACCCAGCTAGCAATCTTCACCAAAGCCAACAACGTCCTGGACATCTCCCAATCTGGATTCCACAGCAACCACAGCCCTGAGACAGCCCTACTCGCACCACCAACAACATTCGCTCCCTCCTCGACCAGGGCCAAATGGCAGCCCTCATCTTCCTGGACCTCTCAGCTGCCTTCAACACCATCTCCCACTGCACACTAGCCACCAGATTCCACAACACCGGCATCCAGGGAACGACCCTTGGCTAGATATGCTCATTTCTCACAGGCAGAACTCTGCGAGTCAGACTTCCCTCCTACCTCCCAGAACCAACATAGACCAGATGTGGAGTGCCCCAGGGATCCTCCCTCAGGCCCACCCTCTTCAAGATCAACATGGCCCCCCTCGCAACCATCGTCAGAAACCACGAGCTCAACATCGTCTCCTACGCAGACGACACCCAGCTCATCCTCTCCCTCACCTAAGAACCCAACATCACCAGGCACAACCTCCAGGAAGGGATGAAAGCCGTTGCCACCTGGATGAAGAAGAGCTGCCTGAAACTCAACTCCGAGAAAATACAAGACCTCATCCATGGCTCCACCCCCTCTGCGTGGGACGACACCTGGTGGCCCCCGCCCTCGGAAACCCCTGACCCCGATGGACTATGCATTAAACCTCAGATTCATACTTGACTCATCTCTTATGATGAACCACCAGATCAATGCCATATCCTCTGCCTGCTTCAACACCCTCTACATACTCATCTGGTGATCATTGAGAGCTGTTTTGATTTGTTATATGTGATATCTTTTAAGGGAGTCAACCATCTCATCTCACTAGAGGTAAGTTGCACACCATTTTCAGTGACTTTGGTTTGTGGGAAACATTCTTTGCTGAAAATTTCTAACAGGAAATTTAGCACTTCCTGGGTATAAACTCCCTCTACAAACATACCTTTTGACCACTTAGAATTGTAATAAACTAAAAGTACAGCATCTTGCATATGCGTAGGGAGTGGTTTTTTAAAGGGCCAGCTATGACAAGCCAAATTAGTAAGGTAAATTGGGGCCATGAAGCTGGCATCATGAGAGGTAATAGGGTCCTTATGTTCCTATTAGAAGCCCAACATACTTTACACTCCTTTACACACCGATCAGTGTCCACATCCATTCTTCGCCATCAAAACAAAGTTCAGGAGCATATTTTTAAAGCAGACATACCAACATGTAACTTGTGGCAGGGTTGAAGAATGCTACCACATATATCCACAAAAGGGAACACACAATTCATTTTGAAACATAAAACCACTGCAAACAATCAGTTCTGCAGATACTTGCGCAAAGGAATGTAACAGGCCTGACAAGGATAAAATTGAGGGTCACACTTCACATGCATAGTTTTTACTAAGTTCAGCATGTAGGGGCACATGCATCAAGCTAATGACCGGTCGCAAACGGGCGGATTCACAGATTCGGCCCCTTTGTGACCATTAATTAACCTTTTGGGATGCATCAAGCCTAAGCAAAATTTGCAATTACCTATTTTGCGAATGCAGTTAGGGAATCACAGTTTGCGATTCCCTAAATTCAATGCAAGAAGCATTCTCAGAATGCGACTTTGCATTAAAGAATCGCAAATTACCATCAACTTCAAGTTGATGGTAATTTGCAATTCCTTAGAAAAATGCACAAAATTGCATTTTTCTAAGTGACATGTGGCGCACACACATGCCCTTAGGGCATGTGTGTGCACCAAATGTGCACACATGCCAATTTTGGTGGTGCATCAGGGTGGCCTTTTGGCCCCCCTGGTACCCTTGAAATTGCATTCACAATTTGCGATTACCTATTTGGTAATCGCAAATTGCAAATGGTTTCCCATTCATTCCTATGGGCCGCTAAGCTAATAGGAATGAATGGTAAAGCATTCCCTAATAGCGAATCACAATTTGCGATTTGCTATTAAGAAAGGTGTAGTAATCGCTATTTTTTTAGCGAAACCTACATGCATAGGCAATTGCGATTCCTTAATAGGGATTCCTTAATAATCGCTATTAAAGAATCGCAATTGCTTAGCTTGATGCATGTGGCAGTTAATCTTTAGAATCTTCAGATATCTACAATTATACAGATAACCCTACATTTTGCTGTCCACATGAATCAATCAAGGATGATAGAACATCAACTTCCTCACTCTCTGACTCACTCAGACATGCATCCAGACATGGTAGTCATAGGAAGCAGTCTGCAGGTTGGTTTTTGTTTCCAGTAATATGCACAGTATCAAAACAATAATCTCGGAGACTGGGCCAAAGCCTTGCAATTTCTGTAGTTACCATCAGACCTCCCCCAGGGGATAAAATGTGGACCAAGGGCTTATGGTCAGTTTATGAAATAAAATTATTTCCTCAGATAAAATGCTTGAAATGAATGATGGCCCATACACATGCTAGAAGTTCTCACTCAATTACGGCATATTACCTCTGCTTAATTGAGGATCCTAGAGGCATAGGCCCTCCACCCATTCCTATACCATTGATTCCTGAACTAAGATAGCCCCTAAACCATAGAAGCCGGTATTAACTGAAATAATGCACAGTTTTCCCAAAGCAAAAGGTTTGAGATTCGGGGCTGAGATAGTCTGAGTATTTTCATACCTTCAAAAGCTTTTTGTTGTTCATCACCCCATTTAAAGTCAACATATTTGCATAACAGTTTCATCATAGGCCCCACCCTTACGCATCATAAATACACAATATATATACATGCAGTTAGCACTACATACTTTGGGTGTCCTAACTTTATTAATATAAAGTGCTGCACTTAAATTCAGTACTGAAGTGCATTCAGATAAGAATTAAAAATTAATATACACCGTGTGCCATAACATGAAATGTAGTCTTCAGAGATTGGATAAAACTATCCTCACATTATTAAAATGTATTTACGAAAGAAAACTAGACAGATTTATGCAAACGTGTGCACTTAAAACGAGGCAGCAAGCTTTGTGGTTCTAGTGAGGCATTTTGTTAGAATTGCTTTGATTTGCTTTCTTGTGGAGGGGACTAATCCTAGCTGGCTTTTTGAAGCCAAGAACTCCACACCTGGTGGGAGATGACACGGCAAAAGAGGAATTAAAAGGGGAATTGGTATTTCTGGGTCTGATTTCCCGGATAAATTCTCATTTTCCCCTTGAAATGTCTACTGCTTTCAAGGGGCAAAAGCACATAATAAAACAAACCCAGCTGTGGTCTTTCAGTATGTTAGACCTGTGAGCCTTAAGGTGGTCTTCTCTCCAACTTTTTGCCTTCCTCCTCAATTTTTTCTGACCTCGTTTTTCTTGGCCTCAGAACTCTGAGCACTTTAGCACTGGTTACTTTACCACTGCTAACCAGTGCTAAAGTGCATGCACTCTCTTCTCTAAACATGAAACTATTGGCTCATACCCAATTGGCATATGTAATTTACGTATAGGTCCCTAAGAAAGAGGTACTATAAGTACCCAGGGCCTGTACTACATGCTACTAGTGAGCCGGCAGCACTGATTGTGCCACTCACTTAAGTAGCTCTTTAAACATGTCTCAGGCCTGCAATTGCAAAGCCTGTGTGTGCAGATTAAACCACAATTTCGACCTGGCAAAATAAACCCATAGGGTAGACCCTGCACAGCCCAGAGTGCAGGGCCCAATGTATTTGAAGAGTAGGACAGGTACTTTTAAATTTTACATGTCCTAGTATTTAAACATTCTTGCATTTGTTTAGCACTACTACAAGGCCTATATCTCCCATAGGATAACATTGGGATTACATTATTAGAATTTATAAGTGTAATTTCCACATGGAAGATATCACTGGTTCAATATTGGTGTCTCCAGGATCCTAATTTAAAATCCTAACTCAAAGTGAAGTCAGATTTTAAATTACAATTCTGAAAATGTTACTCTTAGAAAGTTGGCATGTTCATGCCTTAGCAATTTGGTGCCTGCAGCCTGTCTCTGGTCACATGACTGGGTGTAGTTGGCGGTTGGGCTATGTGTATTTAGCCTAGACAGCCACACACAATTGGAGCTTAGATGTGACTGAGTGAGCCAACACTGGCAAGGTGGCAGGGAGGAGCTGGGCCCAGCAGCACTTATACCTGAATAGGCTGTTTCTTGTCCCCATACAAAGGGCTGCATACGCCCTGTGGTTAGTGCGAATCCAGGGAAGGCAGGGCATCTGTGCACTTCAAAGGCATACCAATAGAAACTTCTCCCCCACATCAAAATCAAAACTGTTTTTAAAAGAAAGACCTCAGACAACATTACTTCAGTAAAGCTTCGGACCTGTGGCTACTTTGCTGAAAAGAAGGACTGCTGTGTTGCAGAAGGACTGCCACTCGGCTGGACTGCAATCTGCATGACTTCTGCTCTGTTGTGCTGGCCTGCTGCCTGCTGGCCTCTTGCCTGGGTGAAAAATACACTTGACCTGCATCTCTTGAACCCAGAACCCAGAGTGACTCCAAGGGCTAATTGGCCTGCTTCCTGGTCTGAAGCCTCAGAATCATAACAGGCTTTCAAAAACCTAGCAGCTGCACCTCGACTCTGCCATTTGTGAGTGTACCCTGTCAAGTGGTGCCACCCCAGTCCTGGAACCTTGGAAGTGGGTCGAATGTGCTTGCCAGGGGAACCGATACACCTTCTCTGCTGAGTAGCATGTTGCCAAGCAAAACTGAGGCATCTCTTTGGCTTACTTAGCAGCAAATCCCCTAGCAGAACCGCCACATTGCCACTGCTGCATGGATTGGACCCGTCGCAAAGACAGCCCAGGTCCTCGCATCTCTCATTAACGGCAGCCTTGACGTTGATGCCGACTCCACATCACAGCCTTGCAGCTCCTCAGAACAGATGCATCGTCAGCGGCACAACACACTCCCAATGCCAAACTTTGCATCGCAAGCCCCGTCGAAGGGATCCTGAGTGACAACACAACAGGACCTCCCACCGTAGCCTTGCCGCATCTCATAACCGACACAGCGCTTTGGTTGTACAGCGGATCTTTCACGCAGATCCAGGCAACGCTCTGCAACCAGAATTTAGGTACTCTGTTCAGCGGACTTAACTGAGTCCCTGTAGGTGTCCCACACTCCATTGTGGACGGCATGAACCAGTGACTATATCCCGGTCTGGCACCACCAGATATCCCAGTAGAGCTTCATGTTTCTTGGCGCTATTTTCAATAAAAAATCTAAAATTCTATATCTCCGGCTCTACTAATTGGGTTTTTGTAATTTTGGTCTTGTTTTATTTATTAAAACTTCCTTTATTTTTCTAATTGTGCTGTGGGCTTCTTTTGTGGTGTGTTGTCACTGTGTAACTGTTTGAAGTGTTGCACAAATACTTTACACATTGCCTCTAAGTTAAACCTGACTACTCTGTGCCAAGGTAAAAAGAGGGGGGTTTACTTGTGCCTTACCCTGACAAGGATTGTGGTTGCTGCTTGACCAGGGCTTACACCCCAATCAAATAACAACACAATTTCTTACACCGCGGATCTAAAAATTCTGATGGAGCTTGTAACTGCTGTTACTGGCACCTTTGACATTTTGAGGGATCTCATAATTAAGCCCAAAGTGGCTTACGTTAAAGCTTACTGAGAGAATTTTCCAGGGAGGTGTTTCCGGAAACACTCTTTATGGGTAATGGATAAACATAGATTTCCACCTTATTTATTTGAAATCAGAGATTGGGTGAACATTTTTGCACCAGGATACTAAGAAAACGTAGGGCCTAAGTCTGGAGGTCAGCACTCCTGAGATAGGGCATGCTTTGAGTGGAGACAGAGATTTTTATAATGATACCTGAGATTCAAGGTATGGTAAATGGAACTAAATCACAACGTCTTCCTATTGCATGTCAGAGCTGCATGTCAGAACTGCAGCAGCTGTTTGTAGTGCCTGGCAGACGTTTCCTTAGCAATCATAGCTAGATGGCAGAAAGAGGAAGATGAGGTATATATGGTGATAGTAGTGGGACAGCCCGTGCAAAGTGATATGAGGAGGAAGGCATCCAGGTAACTACAGCTGAATGCATAGGACAATGCCTGCACATTTTTCAACACTGAATTTAAATGACACCATCATAAATGTGTGCTAAGGGTCTACATCACTCGCAAGTCTTTCGCAGGATGATCTCAGAGTGCAAGACAAAACTCTTTCCTTGTTGTTTCAAAGTGTGGTAACATCCGTGCTTATCTTTTCGCACTTTTCAAGTGCGGCAGTACTCGAGCACATCTGCAAATATTTAGGGAAAATGTTTAGGCTTTTTATTACGAAACGTGCCAGTCAAGTGAAAAGTGGGAAAAGAATACTAAGTTTACACAGTTGGATTATTTCTGGGCCATAAAGCAGATTAGAATATTAGAATGTAGAGCACTCCAATGCAGACAATGGAGCGCTCTGGGCTTCTACTGGCTGGTTGAAGCCCGCACTACAACATTCTAACGTTGTTTTTCATTCACAGCTGCTGCTGCGAACTAAGGGCTCTCGGGCCTGAGGGGATTTAAATCCCCTCAACCTCCGAGAGGCCATTGTTTTGACCAATTAGAACATCCTGCCCTCTGGGGAGGAATATTTTAATAGCCTTAGAGCCCTCCTAGCGGGCTCTATCAGCCATTAAAGGCCTGCTGCTGTGTTAAAGGCCTTTGGCTCGGGCCTTTAACACTGGAGTGAGCCTTTAATGGCTGCTAAAGCCCACTAGGTCGGACTCTAAGGCTATATTAGAACATTGGAATGCTGAGAACTCCATTCAAGACAATGGAGTAGCTCCGGACTTATAACGGCTGGTGTAAGCCCGGAGCTCCAACTTTCCAATGTTTGTCTTCATGTTTCTCCCATTTTAATTTAGAACATTCTACCCTCAGTGGGTTGAATGTTCTAATAGCTTTATAACCCTTCCGCCCTGGGCTATAAAGGTTAAACGCCCTCTATCCCATTATAAGCCCTTGCCACATGGCCTTTAATAACCAGTATAGCCCTCGGCAGCAAGCTATAGGCTATATTGCTAAGGGCTTTCTTGATTTGAGAGCTTAAACGTGTGGCCGTGTAACATGACATAACAAAAGCTTAGAATCATTAGGGCGCCAATTTGGTAAAGGTATTTTAAATATGAGATATATTTTCAGAGTCACTTGATCAACCATCCAATCTTTAGCCTCCCCTCTACAGACAATGCATCATAATGCCTACAACTGAATGAGATTATTGAAATGTACTTAGAATATACAAATGTTCATGATTTAGGGACTAGGGACGAGAAGGCAGAATGACAATTGTTATGTCAAACATAAACATCACCTTTTGAAATATTTATTTTACTTCTGTTATCCCGAAAGTCAGTAAAGTACTAATAAACGATGAAGTCATTTTACCCCATGCTATAATCCACTTAACCAATATAATTCATCCCTTGATAATGTCGATCAAGACCTATGTAGTTGCCATAATAAATAATCTATTAACACCAAAACGATATATGCTATGGATAAAGGATAAAGAACCTTTTCTGTAGCTGTACAAAGCCATAGGCTGAATACTCTTTATAAGATCAATGAAATCCGAGGTCATTTGCAGTACCCTTTGAATGTATGGCTGGGGTATTTTACTTCTTATAATGTCGTTGCATTTTCGCAAATCCTTTCATTGTTATGAAGTGCCTTTGACACTTTCTCGAAGTCTTAGCCTTTTTGCCAGAGCAGTGTATATTATGGAACATTTTGGACAACATCTGCACTTTTAAAATGTTAACTAGGTGTCCTACAATATAACTAACAAGCATTGAAAATGCAATAGGTCCCGCCTTTGATTAAGTTAAAGTAATTTGCTTTGCTAATAGTATTGTATAGCAAAGCAAATGGCTTTAACTTAATGAAAGGCGAGACCTATTGCATTTTTAATGCTTGGTTCCTATTGCTATTAAGACAACAGATTTCAAGTGGTGAATTCTTTCACTCCGTCCCTCGGGGCTATTCATTAATGACTGAGTTCTATCGTCTGGTTTGTGAAGGCGCATTGTAATACTTTGCAGACTATCATTTTCATTAATAACCAGAAGCATGTCTGTAGATTATTTTTGTAATTACTTCACACAAAAATGACTGTTGCGAATGATTAAGCGTGTCATTGTTTTCTATCGCAAGCCTTAGTGGTTAATGCCAGATGTTTGAAGTTCTTGACTTCAGCAGTTTATCTAATGCGAGTTTATCAGGGGAGTCGAGCTTATTAACCCACTCAGCCAACAACTAGCGTGCCACGAGGAAGGGAAGCCTTACAAATATCCTCCAGTTTCATAATAACACTGGCGGGGATGGAGACATCATCAGGTTGTTTTAACATAACGCACATTTGTGAAAAAATGAAGAGCGTTCTGTATATCATAAAATACCTAATTAAACAATGTGTCTTGTTGTAATCAATAATACCGGTGGCAGCAGACACTTCCTGACTCCTCCAACACAGAGCGAACGTAGACATTTGATATGGGCATCTTTGCGTGTAAGAGGGGACGGTGAAAAGTGTCGGAGCCGGTTCAAAGTTTGGGGATGGCGACGTGGGCAGCGTTGGGGGACAGATCAAGCACGTATGGGACAGTAGAGAGGGTTAGGGCAGAGGATATGCTGAGAGTAAACAGGTGGGAGAGAACAGCGAGCGGACGGGTGAAGGGTAGGACGAGGATTGCGAGGTCAGGAGGAGAAAGAAAAATAATGTTTGTAGAGAATGAGGGCGGATGGACAGGAAGCGAGAAAAGTTGGTTGGAAAAGATCGGAAGAGCCGCAGGTGAGAGTGGCCGGAGTGAGGGACTGTGGAGGCGGATCAGAGAAGTATGGGGTGGGTGTGGAGAGGAAGGGTGAAACAGATGGGATGGTCATCGTAAAGGTTTAGCTGGGAGGCGACGCAGGGAAGGACAAGGGTGTCTGCATCTAATCCACCAAACCAAAGGAATCAAACGTCGCCCTGTTAGGAAAACTCCAAAAGAATCAAACGTCGCCCTGTTAGGAAAACTTCAAGAGGCCAGGAAATGCAATAAACCCCCTAATCCTGCAGCAGATGGCTGCTTCTGCAAGGCGAGGCGCAGGCTCTCAAGTGCGGTGATGAGAATGATAATGGGCTCACGCTCGCGATCCCACAGTGAGAATAGATGACGTTGAAGGATTACATGAACATGGTTTACAGCGCGCGCTTCTGTCACTGTGTGGCCTTCAAGCGCAGACTGGACAAAGATGTGTTTTAATTACAAGGTTGAACAAAGATGGCATCGGCCTGTCCACAGGGGCCGTACTAAAAGTGGACAAGGCGGGAACCAAAAAGCCCAATTGCCAATCACGCACCAGCATTTAACATAAATGCTGAAGCTAACCAAATGAAAAGAAGGGCATGGCTTAAAGTCAGCTTCCAAACTGTATCGATTACAAAAGGCCCTCCCATGGTGAGACAGCGCATGAGCGCTGCTAACGCCAGGTGAGACCTAAAAAAGAAGGAATCAAAAGTATTTTCACCCGTGATATCGGCTATTTGGCAGCTACACAGTCTCCAAATCAAAACAAGTCCGCATTGGTCAAAGCTTATTTCTGGAGTATAAATGGAAATTCATGCAGTAAACAATAAAATACAAAGAACTTTTGTGCTCTTCCTGCTGCCCAGAGCTCCAATGTTCACTTTTTACCCCTGTTTTGGCCCTGGTTTTCATATTAATCATTGACTTTCATT
Organism: Triturus cristatus; assembly: GCF_964204655.1. Classification (NCBI taxonomy): domain Eukaryota; kingdom Metazoa; phylum Chordata; class Amphibia; order Caudata; family Salamandridae; genus Triturus; species Triturus cristatus. The sequence goes on along the minus strand of NC_140592.1, from coordinate 500,416,057 downwards.
ATAAGTAGAGGGTTGTTGCAAAAAAAAAAGAATTGAGCATTCTTGGCTTGTAGACCATGTCGATGTTTTGCTTGTTTGATTTATTTATTCCGAATAGGGCCCTGAATCAGGGTTTGTGAAATAGTGCGCCCGTGAAATAGTGCGCCTTGCCTTAGGGATTAAGATGAAGGTAATGCCGGGAAACAGTCAGAACACCACTGTCTAAACCACGAGTGTTCCGACTCCACAAGCCCTACCATGCATGCCTTAACCACACATATGCCTTAAGCACGCATGTGCGTTGTCAAGGCATATGCACGGTCTATCTGCGCAACGAATGGACGGATTGAAGCAGGGAGAAGTGCTGTAAGTGGGGCTGGGGGGGTGAGTCGGGGTACTTTTGTGGGCTGGGGGTCGGTCGGGAATGTTTTGTGGGCTGGCGTGTGGGTCAGGGTTGTTTTGTGGGCTGGGGGGTGGGTCGGGATTGTTTTGTGGGCTGGGGGGTGGGTTGGGGTTGTTTTGTGGGCTGGGGGTGGGTCGGGATGTTTTGTGGGCTGGGGAGTGGTTCGGGATGTTTTGTGGGCTGCAGGCTGCATTGGACGGAAGCAGGGAGAGATCCGTGGTGAGGTAAGTGGGGTTGGGGGGTGGGTTGGGGTACTTTTGTGAGCTGGGGGTCAGGATGTTTTGTGGGCAGGGGGGTGGGTCGGGATGTTTTGTGGGCTGTGGGCTGCGGGCTGCATTGGACGAAAACAGGAAGCAGGGAGAGATCCGTGGTGAGGTAAGTGGGGCGGGGGTGGGTTGAGGTACTTTTGTGGGCTGGCGGTCGGAATGTTTTGTGGGCTGGGTCGGAATGTTGGGTTGGGGATGTTTTGTGGGCTGCAGGCTGCATTAGATGGAAGCAGGGCGAGATCCGTGGTGAGGTAAGTGGGGCTGGGGGGTGGGTGGGGCGGGGTACTTTTGTGGGCTGGGGGCCGGGATGTTTTGTGGGCTGTGGGCTGCATTGGACGAAAGCAGGAAGCAGGGAGAGATCCGTGGTGAGGTATGTGGGGCTGGGGGGTTAGATTGGGGTATTTTTGTGGGCTGGGGGGTGGTCGGAATGTTTTGTGGGCTGGGGGTGAGTCGGGATGTTTTGTGGGCTGCAGGCTACATTGGATGGAAGCAGGGAGAGATCTGTGGCGAGGTAAGTGGGGCTGGGTGGCTACTTTCATTAGGGGTTAGGGTAGTAGGCCTCAGGGCAGGGGAAGGGGAATGGGTAGTCAGGAAGTTTTTAGGGTTTAGGGGAGGGCTGGCAGTTTTTAGGGCTGGGCTGGGCAGGGTCAGGTTAAGGGACAGGGTTAAAGGACAGGGTTTTAGGCACTAGGGCAGGAGGAGAAAACTGTGTGGGGATTGGGATGGGGTAGGGGTATTTGCATCTCTGAGCTGGAGGGGGGGGAGTTTGTACCTTAGGGCTGAGGGGAGCGGGGTGGAGACCTTAGCCACCATGCCCCTTTACCATACATGCCTTACCACCAACATTCGTCGTAAAAGCATGCGTGGTAAAGGAAAGCGTGGTTAAGATGCGGTCGTTATTCAGACTGCTTTGTTTAGGCACAAGGGGTTGGGGAATTCGTTGGTGCATCATACAAACGATAATGCCCTATTACTTACTGTTAATATTCTTAACGCCTGGTCCCGTTGCCTCGTCCCATTCCTTACTAATTGGAGATGACCATCTCTATGACAGAACAAGCATTTACAATGCAATAGGTCTCGTATTTACAAGAGTTTAATCTATTGGCATTGTAAATGACAATGCCTTTTATTTATGTTTTAATAATTAACACATAAATAAAAGGCATTGTCATTTACAATGCCAATACTCTTGTAAATGCGAGACCTATAGCATTTCAAAGAAGCAGCCGCCATTGTCCCAGGCTGCTTGGAAAGTGAAAGCTCCCATGGGGTGCTGAATGTTGCAGGAAAGAATGTCGTACCTGCAGTAGGAGAAACTTATTAAAGAAAATACTGCTTATGGACTAAATAAGACATATCGTGTAACAACAGAAGTAAAAGGTCCTCATGGGAGGTTACAAATGAAGACAAGGTGGTCCTAAGGAGGGACGAATAAGCCTATTAATGAATCAGAAGCCAGCATTTACGAAGGACAATGAAACAAACCAATAACAAATATGGGCGGAGAGTGGGCGGGGCTTCAAGACCATACTCAAATACCGCATACCTCGCAGAGCAGCGCATGCGCTGCCCAGGTTCAACCTAGAAAAAAAAAACAGGGGAATGCTGGAACACCTAACCCCACCCTCTCCCACTGGGAGTGCTTAAGCAGTACCTTCCCAGCAGTCCACCCGAACTACCAAGCTACCAACAGGAAGGCCGGCCATCCGGGAGGGAGGGAGGGGTGTAAGGAATGCGACGAGGACAACGGGACCAGGAGTAATGAAGATTACTGGTAAGTAATAGGGCAGTACCACCCGGTTCCTTAAGTGCTCGTCCCATTCCTTATTAATTGGAGCATACCAAAGCCAGAAACCCGGTCTTCCGAAACCCCCAAGAACACCAAGGACACCACACAAAAAAGCAGCATCCCAAGGGAAACAATTGGGAGAACCACAGGAAAAAACACAGGCAGGGGCACACAACCTGCAACGCCCCCAACCAAACAACAGGGCTGAACCCCCCAAAACATGTAGGAGACGACAAAGAAGAACTAAACAAGGTGCCAAACCACGGAGCCGCCACCCAAAGGGCAGACGAACAACACTGGGAACATCCCCGAACCAACCACAGAGGAGGAGAACATGACGAGAAAGCACCAGAGACCGTCCCCACCAGAAGGACAGCAGCGAGGCCACCCATAAAAGAAGACCCAAGGCAACCAGACACACCAGGAAGCCAGGGCCACCCCAACTGGGACATAAGACCACCAGCAAAGACCAACAAGCATTGGCATAGCCAACAGGTCTCGCCTTTGGGAACTTATAAGTTTTTAGCTATCCAGCACAATATCCTTGGTGCAACAACATTAACTGTTGCATGGCAAAACACTTATAAGGTCCCAAAGGCAAGACCTATTGGCTATTGCAAATAACAATGCCTTTTATTTTTGTTTTCGTTTTAAAAACAAAAATAAAAGGCATTGTCATTTACAATGCCAATAGCTTAAACTTGCGTAACTGCGAGACCTATTGCATTGCAAATGCAGCTGCGCATTCTTTTTTTCTTGCTTTCTCTGTTGGTTAACCAAAAAACTGGGCGACAAATTAGTTAAAATCGAAGTTTGGAAAAAAAATTGACCCATATTGATTAGGTAGAATTCTGTGTCAAAACACTGATAAGCATTTTCTAACATGTTTCAGTAACTTGTTCTCAGTGTCTGCTCTCTCAAAAGCAGAGTGCATTATTTGAGACAGTTATTACACTTCTAAATAAAATGCATCAGCATAAGGTACATGTAGCTTATTGCAGTGGTTCCCAGACTTTTCAAAACTATGTCCCACTTGTTAGAAAAACACATTTTTTGCAACCCACCTACCTTTAATGGACATGAGGCGGGGTGATTTTCTAATGTAACTAAAGCATTGTGTGGTAGTGTATTGTCATTTACAGACAGCACATTCTCCGTTGAAATGGTCACAAAATTAGTACAGATCTTCAGTTTTACTGTTAAAATTAAAAGCACACAAATCATAATGTTTGAAAATCGGGTTTCTATGACAATTTATGATTTTTGCATCATCAAGTGCCTTGATTTGTTTGGATCTAATTACAATCTTTGTTTCCAGAACACTTCAGAAATACAAAAAATGGTGCTTCCTTTTTGCTTTCCTAGCTGCTAGATTCATACAGTTAATTTCCAGGTATATACATTATGCTTTGTATTGCAAAAAACAACATTCTACATTGTCACATAATTCACTTTAAAAACTCCTCTCACTTTTCAGTCTGAGAAAGAATAGTAAAATCGAATCCCCATGTTAAAAGAATAAAGCAACCTGACATTTGACCTCTATCTTTGAATCACCAAATGTGACTTGTTAAACACAGAATTTAAAGGCAACCTTATTTATTGCTCTGACCCACAGTTCTGTAAACACTGGCTTATTGCATTTCTAGCAAAGGGCATGAGGGTATTGTATGCCACTGCAGATGCAATATGGTTTTGTATGTTACAGCTATTCCCTCTGTAGAGAGTGTAATATGGTATTATGTGCTAGGACTATTAGTTCACTAGTACAGGGTAGTACTGGATATCGCATGGTATGGCTATTCCCTCTCTAGGTCAATATTGCGTGCTACAGTTATTCCCTCCGTAGGACAATATTGTGTGCTACGGCTATTCCCTCCTTATGAGTGTAGTATTGCATTGTCTGCTAATGCTATTCTCTCTCTAACAGAGTGTATTATGGTATTGTTTGGTGCCGCTATTCATACACTGGCAGAGTGTAGCTGGATATTGCATGCTATGCCTATCACCCTCTCGGGGATTGTAGTAGAGTATTGTGTGCTATGTCTATTTCCTCTCTAGGAGAGTGAAATATGGTATTGAGTGTTTCGACTATTAATTCATTAGCAGAGTGTAATAGGATACTGTATGCTATGGCTATTCCCTCCGTAGGACAATATTGTGTTCTATGGCGATTCCCTCCATAGGAGAGTGTAATACTGGATTGTATGCTACGGCTATTACCTCTCTAAGAGTGTGTATTTTGGCATTGTGTGCTACAGCTATTTATTCACTAAGCAGAGTGTGATTGGATATTAAATGCTATGCCTATCTCTCTCTAAGAGATTGTAGTAGAGCAGTGTGTGCTACTGCTAATCCCGCTCTAGGAGAGTGTAATTTGGGATAGAGTGCTATGACTATTAAATGACTAGTATGGTTAATATGATATTGTATGCAATGGCTATTCCCTCTCTAGGACAATATAGTGTGCTTTGGCTATTCCCTCCGTAGGACAATATTGTGTTCTATGGTGATTCCCTCCCTAGGAGGGTATAATATTGTATTGCATGCTACGGCTATTCCCTCTCTGAGAGTGTATTGTGGTATTGTGTGCTACCGCTATTTATTCGCTAGCACAGAGTAATCGGATATTGAATGCTATGCTTATCTCCCTCTCTAAGAGATTGTAGTAGAGCAGTGGGTGCTACTGCTTTCCTGCTCTAGGAGAGTGTAATTTGGGATAGAGTGCTATGACTATTAAATGACTAGTATGGTTAATATGATATTGTATGCAATGGCTATTCCCTCTCTAGGACAATATTGTGTGCTTCAGCTATTCCTTCAGTAGGACAATATTGTGTTCTACGGCGATTACCTCCCTAGGAGAGTGTAACGGGGTATTGTACATGTGATGGACTCTACCAGTGATGTAACTTTCAGTGGGCATACTCTTAAATCCGGGTTTGTACACAGGTAGTAACCATATTAACCTCAGCAGTTCTTGCTAAATTGTCGTCTCTTGGGATACAGGTTCATACATAACCTCAAACGCCAATATTTCTATGATAGGATGTGAAGTGAGTTTGGTGGTCTCAGCCTGACCCCCTTGGGTGTGCTTAGCTTTTCTGGGTTTTAATCTTCCTTTAATAATCACTCACCAATACACTGATTCATTAAATAAAACGTGTTTGTGCGCAATAGGGGTGGGGGCAATACTCAGTCAGCTGTCTCCCTTGTAATGAAGTGATTCTGTTCCTCAGCATTTGGTTAAAGAAGGCATAAAGGGGAGGTGGGAGAGTAAAACTTGTCCTTGTACCAAAAATATGAAAATAATATGCATAATGTCACTGGAAGTAGTTTATCACTTTCCTGGCTTCACTTACGTCCGCCCCACTTGGCACACAAAGAACAGAGGGCTAGAAAAGATTTTAAAAGCAGCCCAAGCAAGAATGTTCAAACCAGTCCCACACTGTAGGAGGCAGCGACTAAACAGGGGCTCCGGCGGCATGGATGTGGCATGGTAGCCAGTCCTGCTCTGAAAGAAGCCCCTGAACCAGCACCCCACTGGGCAAAAGCCAGCATGGCCGAGTGACCAGTCCAGGACTGGCACATTACATCTCACACAAAACCCAAAATGTACTTACAACGAAACTAGCGCACATTGTATTGCATAACTGGCAGAAGGGGCAGTGTTTACTTCGACCCTGTGGCTGCAGGTGGGTCCCACCGGCACTCTTTTCTGGGGACTGGGATTTATTTTTATCCATCAGTGTTTGCCATTGAAAAGGAGATGCGGGATGTGTGAGGGTCGCCAGTGCCACTATGTATGAGGCGACCGAAAGCTGTAAGTCACAGAGAGGCCCGGTGACAGGGAGACTTTCGGAGTGAGACAGGCAAGATACGAATTACACTCAGAGGTGACAGACAAGGAGGAAAGATTCGACCAATGCTCCAAAAACGAACCCCTTTTCACAAGAGGACGATGTGGGAGAGGGAAATGGGTGAGAAGGGCTAACAGATCTTGGAAAAAAGTGGAATATGAAATACAACGGGGAGATTGAAACAAGATACAAACATAGTGACAGATATTGGCAGGAGCTAAGTCATAAACAGAGATGGACCCACAATTAGAGACAGGGAGACAGACTCTTAGAACCACCGAGAGATATAGACACACAGGAACATATGTGTACACAGGGAGACAGATTGAGACAGACAGACAAACAGTAAACAGAGTAGCCGTCAAATAGAGGGACAAACAGATGCATACAGGGGTACAGATATAAGAAATATTCAAGTGAGCAGAGTGAATGAAATTCACAGAGTGAGAGGCAGGAAGACAGAGAGAGAGAGAGAGAGAGAGAGAGAGGGGAAAGACAGACAAAAATAGAGGGGTAAATGGAGAGACGTGGAGGCGGACTGAGAAGAGTACAGAGCACACAGACAGAGGTACAAACAGACAGGGGACATACACCGTCCTATGGCTCAGAGATGGTAAAGGAGAGAAACTGTGATTGAAAGCCGAAGACAACTGGACACTGGGGCTGAGAGGGGCCGCTTAGACAGCGCAGAATGCGTCTGGAGGGAGTGACACCTGAGCTGCCATGCATTGTGAACACACGCAGAGGAGGTACGGCTTTAACGTGCACTTGTAGTAAAGAACACCACCGCGTGCACATGCTCGAGTCACAGCTGTAATGAGGAGTGTTGCAGTCAGCGCTCTAGCGGTTCTCGCTAGAGCGCCTTTGTTGCCTATGACGTGCGTACGCTACGACGGTGGCGTACGCGTAAGCTATAAATAAACGGGGCGTGCCCAGGCCGGGCACTTGCGCACCGACTGAGAACCAGAGTGTGTGGCCTCCATTATTGTGCGCTGCGACAGCTAGGCCCGCGATCCTCAGAACATAACATTGGCGACGAGGCGGTCGGACCCGCCGTGTACACCGTCAACAGCGGCCCGCTGGGCGCGTCGCGGCTGACCCGCGATCGCGCGTTCGAGGCCCTTGACCTGCTCCTGCCCCGGCGCCTCTCACGCTACAAGCCTGATCCGTGAGGTGAGCACGTGCTCCACAGTCACAGGCCACGCGGCTGAGCGGACGAAAATTCCCGCCCTCTGGCCCTGCCACGGGCCTGTTTCTGCCCTGGTCGTGACACCGTAGGCCCGTCGTGGTGCCCCCTGCCCGGAGTCGCATCCCAGCTGCGGCGAGATGGCGGATGATGAGGCTCCACCTGCCCACCCGCTCCACCCGCCCTCAGGTGTCCTGCCTCCGTTCAGTGAGATGGCTGACCCGGCGACCGCCGCGCCACTGTGGCACACATGGATTGGGCGGTTGAACAACTATTTCATCGGCACGCGAGAGACGGACGGCGCGGTGAAGAGGTCCCTTCTTCTCCACTACGCGGGGGAGGAAGTCTACCTGCTGTTCAAGCATCTCCCGAACACTGGTAACGCAGATGACTACGACGCTGCTGTCACGGCCCTCAATGTACATTTTGACCCCCAGACGAACTCAGACTTCGAAATGTTCAAAATGCGCCAGGCCAAGCAAAAGGAAGGGGAGTCGGTGGACGCATTTCATGCGCGGTTGAGGGTGCTGGCAGACACCCACCTAGACGGCGACCGCGCCAAAGAGGAAATCAGAGCCCAGCTCATCTGCGGCATCCGCAGCAAAAAGTTGCGGACCCTCATCCTCCGCCAACCGGACATTCCCATGGCTGACATCCTCGTGTTAGCCCGATCCCACGACCTGTCCGATGCTCGGGCAGAAGAGATGGAACTAGCACTGGCACGTGGCCCAGGGCCGAGCGCGACGATCAAGCAGGAACGCGCTGACGCAGTGCGGGCGCACGAAAAGAAACGCAGGCCCCCAGCCAGGCAGCCCGCCGCGACACAATGCGACTACTGCGGGTATGAAGAACACCATGGGGAACCCTGCCCAGCGAAAGGGAAAACATGCTCGAACTGTGGCACGATGAACCATTTCTCCTCCGTCTGCAGGAAACGCGTCACAAAGAAGGAAGCTCGGGGGAGGAGACCCGCAAGAGGCATGGTGAGACAACTGTCCCATCTGTCCCTCTCATCCAAGGCCGACACGGGGCAACGGCACGCGCAAGCCCTACAAGACGATGAACTGGAGTCCGATGACGACGAAGAAACGTACGTGGTCTCGTTTACCAGAGCACTAAAGAGCACGAGACGTCCCCAGCCTCGGTGCGACATCATGGTTGCCGGATCGAAGGTGAATGCCGTGATTGACACAGGGGCGTCCGTCACCGTCATGGGGGTGCAACAGTACAACCGCCTCCGGCCCAAACCGGAGCTTAGAACCTCGAAGGCCCGGATCTATGCATATGGCAGCGACGTCCCTCTACCCCTCCTAGGAAAAATGACAGTGCTGGTGGGAACGGAAGAGGCGGAGATCACAATCGAAGTGCACATAATCAACCAGGAGGTAGACACCCTCCTGAGTGGGCATGCCGCGGAAGACCTGGGGCTCCTGGTGTTCCTCCGGAAGGTGCAGGACACGCAAACGGCCGACCTGTTGGGCCAATTCCCCGAACTGTTCACGGGCCTAGGAAAAATCAAACGCCCACCGGTCAAACTCCACATCGACCGTACTGTTAGGCCCACAGCGTTGAAGCACAGGCGAATCCCGTTCTGCCTCCGACCGCTGGTAGAGGAAGAGCTCCAAAAACTCGAAGAACAAGGGGTCATACAGCCTGTCACCGGACCCACCCCGTGGGTGTCCCCGATGGTGATCGCGGAGAAGCCCCGCCAACCAGGCAAGATCCGGGTGTGTATCGACATGAGGCTCCCCAACAAAGCTATCAAGAGGGAGAGGCACATCACACCCACCATGGATGACATCATTGCAGACCTGAACGGCGCGAGGTGGTTCTCCAAACTAGACCTCAACGCCGGCTATCACCAGCTGACACTAGCCAAAGAGAGTAGGTACATCACCACCTTCAGCACGCACCTAGGGTTACGGCGATACCGGCGGCTCAACTTCGGAATATCTTCAGCCGCGGAAATATTCCAGAACACCATCAGAGACATCCTGCAAGGCCTTCCAGGGGTAATGAACGTAAGCGATGACATCCTGATTCACTCGACGACCGTGGACGAACACTATCGGCGGGTCAGAGCCACACTGACACGCCTCCGAGAGTACGGGGTCACTCTCCACAAAGACAAATGCCAGCTGTTCCAACAGCGAATAGAATTTTTCGGATACACCTTTACAAACGACGGCATTCAAGTAGACCCCCGCAAATCACAGGCCATCAAAGACGCTCCTGCACCCATGTCAGCCGCAGAGGTGCGCAGTTTCTTAGGGATGGCCACCTACTGTGGAAGGTTCATCCCGAACCTAGCAACAATTGCCGAGCCACTCCGACGGCTCACGAAATAAGACGCCCCATGGCACTGGGGACCACAGGAGGATTCGGCGTTTCGGTCCGTCAAAACGGCGCTCCTTGACCAAGCCACGCTAGTCTACTTCGACCCGGAAAAGAAGACAGAGCTGATAGTCGACGCGAGCCCGGTAGGACTTGGGGCAGTCCTCACCCAGGAGCAGGAACCAGGCCGGTGGGCCACGTTGGCCTATGCAAGCAAGGCCCTCACGGCGACCGAACGGAGGTACTCCCAGATTGAGCGGGAAGCACTAGCCATACGGTGGGGTTGTCGACACTTCCACTTGTACGTCTGCGGACATCCCTTCACGGTCGTGACGGACCATCAACCGCTGGTACCCCTGTTCAAAGGAACTGCTCCACACCCCCCGCCACGGATAGAACGGTGGGCCATCGGACTGCAGCAGTATCACATGGACGTCGTGTACCGGCCGGGAGCCAAGAACCCTGCCGATTTCCTGTCACGACACCCGAGCCCTCACGAGCACATCCCAGAGGGGACAACTGAAGAGGACGACGCTGAAGCACATCTTGACTTCATCGCAGCTCTGACGTGTCCACAAGTTCTAACCATACAAGAGATCAAACAGGCAGCAGGGCAAGATCCCGTGTTAACCAGAACTAAAGAAGCCCTCCTGCATGGGTCATGGACTGACTTTCTTCGGTCCGCCAACGCGTGGACGCCGGAAGAAAGAGCTGACCTGCAGCAGATCTGGAAAGTGCGCAACGAACTCAGCATTACCAGAGACGGAGTAGTTCTACGGGGGGCCAAGATCGTCGTGCCAACAACGCTACGACGCCAAGCCACCCTCCTGGCCCACAACGGACATCAGGGGACGGAGAAGATGAAAGCCAGGATGAGGGAGAAGGTGTGGTTCCCAGGGATGGAAGCCTTGGTGGGTGAGGTCGTGAGGAATTGTCCAGCGTGCCAAATGACCAGCGGACCGGAGCGCCCAGCCCCCATTGCAACGGAGGAACCCGGAAAACACCCGTGGGACAAGGTCAGCGTTGATTTTGGGACCCTCCCTGATGGCAGAGTCACACTGGTAGTAGTGGACAATTTCTCCAAGTATCCGTTGGTAGAAGCGCTGCCGTCCACGGCGTTCACATTTGTAGGACCAGCACTGGAGAAGATGTTTCATATGTTCGGACGCCCGTCGGAACTGAAAAGCGACAACGGGCCACCGTTCCAAGGACACGAGTTCAAAGAGTTCCTCACCGGCCAAGGAATACGACACCGGCGGATCACTCCACAGTGGCCTCAGGCAAATGGCGAGGTCGAATGGTTCATGAGGACACTGAACAAAGTCATCCGCATTGCCGTCATAGAACAGTTAGACCCCGAGCGAGAGGTTCAGCGTTTCCTTGGAGAATACCGGAGTACGCCCCACTGCTCGACCAAGCAAGCTCCCTGGGCCCTCATGTTGAATGGGACCCGCCGGGATGGTCTGCCTACGGTCCCGGGGTGGACTCCCCCACCGTTTGATGCAGACTATGCCCTTCAACGACGAGCGCACCGAAACCAGCAGGCAAGCCGGACGAGAAGGTGCCAGGAGCGCGCCCTCAAGCCGGGAGACTGTGTCCTTATCAAGGATCGGCGGCCGGGGAGTAAGTTCAAGCCACGGTACGAGTCGGGCAGCTGGACAGTGGAACGATGTCGGGGGACAATGGTCACAGTGCGCAGAGGGAATGAGTCAGCCACCCGAAACATCTTGTGGTTCAAACGCATCCCCACAGCCACCAGACACCGGCCCGAGTCCGAGGAAGAAGATGACGGGGGCGCACAAGGCCCCGTGAGGTCGCAGTCGCCACCACCTGACCGGCCTGAAGAGGCGGCAGCCCAGGAAGGGCCCAGCTCCGGAACTGACGAGGCTGCCTGTGAAGACCCCGGGGTCACCAACACCCGAGCGACGGCCAGGTATGAACTGCGGCAGAACCCTCCGCCAAGCAGCCGCCTCAAAGACTTTGCCTGTCAAGTAAGTGACTGATAGAAGGAACTTGTGGTCTGAGTTTGCAGCCAAAGTTGGATAGGGATGTTGCAGTCAGCGCTCTAGCGGTTCTCGCTAGAGCGCCTTTGTTGCCTATGACGTGCGTACGCTACGACGGTGGCGTACGCGTAAGCTATAAATAAACGGGGCGTGCCCAGGCCGGGCACTTGCGCACCGACTGAGAACCAGAGTGTGTGGCCTCCATTATTGTGCGCTGCGACAGCTAGGCCCGCGATCCTCAGAACATAACAAGGAGTGCCTGAAAACTCCAGGAGCAGCCGGTGTGTGTTCCCTGGTGGTACCCCCTACAGCAGCCATGTAAAAGAGATCACTCCGGGTGCACTTCTGTGGGAAGCTACGATGCACCGCCCGCAGGCAACTACACGCCTGTCTGTGTCGACTCTGAACTCATACTAACACCACCCCACAACCACCGCACGCACACTGCCTTCTTGCCCGAATTCTGTCACTCGTGCGCCAGTGTGAGAAACCACGCTACAGTCAACGCACATGCTCTGCACTGTTCGGACTCTGTGTGAGTGACACCAGTGCTCCAGAGTGAGGAACCATACACCCCGCACATACACATGCATGCACACACACACACTCGCAGTCTTGCTCAGGCGCTATAACACACGCGCTTCTGTGAGAAACTACGAAGTCAAGACCCCACCCCGCCACACATGCACCTACAGAAGAACGCACGGGACTGCTAGGGCGCTGTAGCCGGTGTACCTAGTAAGGAGCTACACCACACTGCACTCTGCTTACCACGAGAGGGCGGACAGACATACCTGTACCTGCTGTCAGCAGGATGAGGAGAGAGACCCACAGCCCCTCTCCTCAGTGTGCCTGAGTCTACAGAAGGCAGTGGCACGCACTGAGAGCAGGGCAGGCAGGTATGCACAATAAATAGCTTGTATTTCTTTTCCTACTGCAAGTGCTTTGACATAACCGGTAAGAGAAACAAGGCGCTTTAAAACAAACTTCGGTAAAGAACAAGCCCGCGAGTGGTGTGCGTGCGTGCGCCACAGCGAGACATGTGGTTTCAATTATCGTGCCCATGTCTGGGCACGATAATTCAAACCACATGGTGGCGATGCGGGTAACCGACACCAATAGGCCATGGGTGGAGCAATGCGCCCGCCTTTGGCCAATTGCGTGCTGTCTTTGTTAAAAAGATGCACGCAAAGGCCAGTAGCGTGGGCCAAAAGGAAAAGCACACGCACGAGCATGTGCGATTCCTAGGTTAGTTTTTAAACCCCCTACAAGAAGTTTCTCGCTGCGCAAGCACTGCTGAGCACTGCAACGCTAGGCGTGAGACCTAAAAAGGAGGCACACCAAAGAGACCCTAGCCCAAAGGGAACCCCCAGAGGGGCTGAAGCAACCAGGCCCCCTAAAGCAACCGCCACAAGGTGGCCCAGAAGAAGCGGAAGCACTCACAGGGCATAAAAAGCCTGGAAGAGCACCCACCCCATGAGAAAGCCACTAAGTCCAGGTACACCATGCAGCGCCACGGACCCAGCAGCAGAAACGATAGAGAGCGACCCCCAGCAGACAAGGGAAGAACACCCAACACAGCTGAAAAAACCCACAACAACCCCACCAAAAAGCTGAGGGGAAGCAAGGAGATACCCAACAGGCCCCAGCAGGAGACAAAGGTCGGCATGGCCTACCACAGGACCAACCCCAACACACCAGGGGAGATCCACAGCAGACCACCTCAGACAAAAGAGGACAGGGCCCGCAGAAAGAGCCAAGGCCACGACCCAGAGGACCAACCAAGAGCAGGCCCACACTGAGCAAACCAGGAAGGGAGGGAGCAGTGACAAAGAGCAAGTTCCCCCAACCCGACAGACCAGTCCACCAGAGAGCCCAGAGGAAATTGCCACAGAAAACCCCCAGAGGGGGGCTAGGCCAAAGGGCAGGAATGTTCAGCACCAACTACCAGCGTAGACAATGGGCGACAGCCCAAACCACCCAACCCAGGAGACGGACGAGGGCACAGGGACAGGCCAAGAGTCTAGGACTGAGTCAACCACCTCGTACTCAGGGGACACAAACCCGCCACCCCACCCAACAAAGGCAAGGAAGAGGCCAGAAGCACAACCCCCACACCAAAAGGTGGCCAACAACAGGACCCCGCCCAAGAAAAAGCAGGGGGCAGACCCCAGCATACTCAGAACAAGACCAGGGTATAGCACCAAGAGCCGGGAGAGGCAAAACCCCCCAAGGCCACAGAGACCAAGTGAACTAAAAGCCCAAACAGGGCCAACAGGAAAGACGCCACCCCAAACAACCCACACCAAGGGCGACACACACAACCACAATCCCGGGGGCCAACTACAGGCAACAAACACAGGATCAGGAAAGACCAAGCCACTGGCCACTGAAGAAGAACCCGGAACACGGAAGGGAGTAAACCCTCAACCAAACCAACCACCGACCAACTGGCCGGAGCACAAATGACGACACCAAGGAACCACCTCAAGCGAGTCCCAAGACCAGCCTCAAAAGGGCAAACACAAGAGAGACAAACCAGGTGGCCCACAGCCCAGCCCTCCAGAAGTCCTCACAGACAACTGAGAAGCCAGCAGACTGAACAACAGACATGCCAGCAAGACACAAGGCTACCAATAGGGCACCCTTACTTGCCCAGAAGGAGCGGCATTCGGCTAACAGCCAAAACGCCAAACCCCCTACCACCGAGGACAAAGAGAAAGGCACACAAACCAGCCCCAGCCAGGCCACACAGGGAACCCCAAAGTGGCAGGAAGATAGGGATGAAGCCAAGGAGCCCACACCGGCCCGCTAATGCCATGGCCCAGCCTGCACAAGGGGATGGCAGGCGCAAAGAAGAGGCTAGAGGAAAGGGCAAGGAGGCCGGGCCGGGCCAAGCCCCAGCTACTGCGGGCACAGGACCGTTGACCCCCAAGGGGCCGAAATATCCTCACCCATACAAGGCGCAAAGCGACCAGAGAAAGTCAAGCCAGAAAAGGGACACAGGCAGATACCCAAAGGCATCCCCCCAAGGTACCAAGGCACCAAGGCCCTAACGGCCAGAGCCGAACACAACCAGCGAGGAAGAACCCAGAGAGCCCAAAGGTGGACAACCCACCGAGGGGGCAGGGACCGAAAGAGGGTCAGGGCAGAAACTGGACCCCAGCAGACCCAGCAACAGCAGAATAACCAAAAGACCCAGAAAGACCGGGAACTAGTGACAGCACAGGCAAAAAATCAGCCCCTGAACCAGAATGCACCAACCGGAAAAAAACAGAGCTGTAACGCCAAAGGACCATGCGTAAACAGTAAGCCCTATGTGAAAAGCATCAGGACCAAGCCAACACCGCAGGCACCCCACAAACTGGGCCAATGGCAACCAGGCCCACCAGGGACATTCCAAGGACAGCCCCGCAATGCCACCGTCCCAGGGCCGTGGCGAAACCAGGCCAGAGAAAGACACAGCCTGGAAAAGGAGAACAACAGGATCGCCAAGCAGGAGCAAACCTCGGAAAAGCCGCAACGCGGCATACACCCCTAGTACAGGCAGACACCAGACCACACTGGCTGCCACACCAAAATCGCCACCAGCCAGGGAGTAGCAACAGGGAAGAAACAAAGGAGCCACAGAGGCAGGTGCAAAGGACGACCCACAACAACCAGGCCCCATCTGCACCAAACAACTCGGCAGCAGGGAGGCAGAGGACCCTCAAAAACAGCCAAGGCACCCTGAAAGGAACAAAAGAGAAGAGAAGAAACCACAACACATCACTCACCCCCCACAAGCCAGCCAAGCGCATCACACAACCCAGCACAGGGCAACAGGCAAGTACCAACACTGGCAACCAGACATACCAGGCGCACCACCAGTGCAGGCCCCGAGCTATCAGTCACCCACGGACAGCCGCGAGAAACCAGCATGAGGCAGCAAAGGCACAGTGCACCGGGGAACCCCAGCACCAAGGGCCATACCAGGCCAGAGAGATGGCACAACACCAAGCCCCCAGGCGAGAACAGAACCCCAGAAGAGGCCGGGAACCCCAAGTGCCAGACGCAAGCCGCAAGAAATGCGACAGACACACAGAAGAGCAAGGAAAAGATGAACGAAAAACACCCATCGGGACAAACCCCTTGGGAGGCAGATCTCACACAACACCGTTAACCCCCACCAGCCAGCCCAGGCACAGTCCACCAATGCAACGCCGGGCAATAGGAAGACCGGAAAACCAAAGAGAGAGCCACTAAAGGCAGAGAGACAGTAAACATATTCCAAGAATCAGGGTGGCAGGGGACTCCAAAAGCCATAGCCAGAGAACCAGAACAGGAGAAAAATTATATGCCGTACTCATCCCCGAGGCAGGCAAACACCATATCACACCACCTGCCCCCACTAGCCAGCCCCAGGACTGACAACCAACTCAGCTCCGGGCAGTAGGCCATCCAGAAACACCCCCTGAAAGAGAGAGACAACAGAGACCCTAATACATTCCAAGAAGCAGGGAGGCCGGTTTCTCAAAAGGCCAGCGAAAGAACCAGGATCGCTATGCAGTACTCACCCCCGGGGAAGGCAGACACCATCACACACCACCTGCCCCCACCAGTCACCCAGGCTCCCTCACGAGTCCAAAGCTGGGCAACAGGGGATAGCCAAACCAGCCCACCAGGCACTCCAGGGACATCACCAAGGCTGGCCTGAGTCACCCCACAGCGGTAGCAGCACGACTCCCAGACTGGTCCTGCCACAGGAAGAAGCGCCCTTTAACCCAGAACAGACCGAGAGGACCAGCGCTCCAGCCACAAAGGGCCAGCCACCCACAAATGCGGCTCCTGGCAAGCCCAGCAGACTATGAGCCACTGTGCAGCAGCACGTCGCGGACAGCCCAGCCGCCTGACGGGATCCTGAGAACACTGCAGCGTGAAACAGCAGCAGGTAAGTACAACTAGCAACCACATGCAATTCTGTCGGCAGACAGAAAAAAGAACAGGCGGAATGCTTGATAGGTACTGCCTATGTATTCCCAGTGGGAGGGGGTGCAGTTAGGTGTCCCAGGATTCCCCTGTTTTTTTTTCTTTGGTGGAGATGGTCATCTCCAATTAGTAAGGAATGGGAGAAGGATTGGAGGGACCGGGGCGGGGGCGGGGGTGGGGTAATAAAGGTTCAGGAGCAAGTAGTGATGTGATTTTCTTATTACAGTCATATTCTGATGTCAGAACAAGCCTGAAAAAAAGATTACAAATGCAATAGGAAGTTATGCATTTATAATCTAATCCCAATTATTTCATAATCCGTTAATTCTAATATAACACACCCAGGAAGAGTCAAAATGCACACAATCTAACACACTTCATGCCATGAACCATTACAAAGCAAACACAAGGAGATAATGGACGGAGCGCTGAAACTTTTCAGACAATAACCCCCAGTCACAGATCTGGGTTGAATCCATCATCGTTCTTTAGCTCACTTCATAACCCCAGTTCAGACATAGCTATATGCAAATCAGTCTTGACCCTGTGCCTAATGGGAACAGTCCAACTGGAACTGCCAAGCCATGTCTTCCCTGGACCGGAAACAAGCATCCTGGGACCGGTTTCGGGCTAACAGCTCCCATCAGCCAGGCTAGCTTGAATCCAGTGGGAAAGTGAGCAAGGGACCCACGTCTGGGCATGCCCTGCCAACTCCATGCCACTGGAATCAAGCTATTCTGGCTGAAGAGGGGTGAAACCCCGAAACCGGTCCTAGGATGCTTGTTTCCAGTCCAGGGAGGACCTGGCTTGGCAGTTCTGGCTGGACTGTTACCATGAGGCACAGGGTCAAGACTGATTTGCATATGGCTGGGTTCAAATTGGAATGGCATGGTGAGCAAAAAAACGATGGATTTAGACCCAGATCTCTGTACTGGTGTGAATGTATGACATTATTCTGCATTTTGTCCATCAACTGTTGTTTTTGCATGAACCATTACAAGACATTTTACAGCCATGATATAATTCAGGAAAATCAATATAACACTAATTATATAACCCAGATGTTGCCAACATTATTCACCATCTACATCCACACAAACAGGTGCTTGCATAACATAAAATGCATTTGTAATTTGCACATACACCACACAAGTTATGTTCCCACAGAATAACAGATGCTTATCATTACTAAACCCAATAGTAGAAATATTATAGACCTATGGAGGATGAAAGAATTAGTCAAACTCTAACTTTGACCACTGAGTCAAACGCAGATTCGTGCAGTGGATGGGTCAGTCCACTGATGCTACATGTAGAAAATATCCCATCAGTTACAACCCCAACATATAACACCTACTTTGAATGCTTCTCTGTATGCTCCCACGCTTACTGTTTCATTCCATCACATTTCATCTCATCTACCTGTACCAAAACCACAAACCAAAAACGTCCTCCAGGCCTGCCAGTCTGGTGTCCATTTTATGATATAGTAACCACAAAAATTCAAACTGCCACTGAAGAGAGACTATCAGAAATCCTGCATAATGAAGCTATACCATAGTGACAAAAAGGCTGAAAAGGCAAACCAAACTGGACTGTGAGTAGTTTATTTGAAGCCCACATTGTCAAGAGTGGCCACATAGAATAATCTCCTACATCTACTGTCTCAGAAAAATAATAATTTTATAATTTTTTGACTGTGAAAATTCTGTCAGACATTGCTGAGTCTCCAACAAAGACAAGGCCTAAAATAAAGCACACCACAACTAATAGTCGGCAGAGAGTGTACCAAACAAAAAATAAGATTTGAATTGTACAGGTTGAAAATAAAAGAACAAAACAATCCATATGCATTAGAACTTCTACACGGTCTACTGTTACACACATACCCTCAACTGGTTCCCACACACAAAAACACACTGCTGATCACCTGGATCTATTCAATACCCTCTCAATCCTTATGGACAACACTTAAGCATGGATGCCCCTGAAAAAGCATGGGACAAGATGTAGAATGAGGATGGTGGCCCCAACAGTGGAAGTTTATTGCCTGTGTTCCTGTTTCTGAAGGGTGGAGAGACAGACACTGAAGTGAGGAGGATGGTTTACTTTTTCTCCTGATCACTATATGTGATCATTCTTCCGGCACTGGATGAGACACATTGTAGAGTGCAGAATGCCGCTAAGGGGTGCCAGTACAGAGCCTGGAGGCCATGGAGTAAGGCATTACCACCTTCAAGATGCAAGCATACCAGGGCTTGAATAGTAGTTCTGAAGTCGCTTTCTGTAAGAAACAGCTTGATTTTCTTTAGAAGAGATAGCGAGTGGTCGGACCGCTGCCCGCTATCACACCAGTCAGGAGACCACCCGAGAGGCAAGCAGCGGTCTGACTGCCTGATTACGATATGACTGCCGTGCTGGTGGTCAGGGGAGTGCTCTCTAACACTGCAGCTTGTGCTGTGGCCCAGGGCTGCAGCACAAGCCACAGTATAAAAGAGGCCTTTGAGCACATCCATTCACTATGCGCCATGCACCATGTGGTGCGTGGCACACAATGCATGGATGTGCGTTGGGGCACTGCATGTAGCGTACGAGGGACAGGGGCCGTGTTTGGGGCCCCCAAAATCCTTTTCTGAAAGACTTTTCAAGGCGGTGGGACCACCATGAGAAGCCTGTCGGAAAGGGACATCATAATCCTGACGACGGTGCCTGCCTCATCACCGCCTCTTGTCTGGACTACGATTCTGACCACTGTCCCCTCGGGATCAGATGATCCTGTCAGAGCCGGCGGTCTTTTCCCAAGAACTGTGTGGTACGACTGTCTGCATTGTAATGCAGCGGTCGGACTGATGGCCTGTCTGTCAGGGGAAACACCACCGACGGCTCAATGTCATTGAGTCAGGCCTGTACTGTATCTTGTTTAATGTTCTCTGCAAATAACAGGAATTCTGTCTTGTTGAGGTTGAGCTTCAGGTAGGTGCTTGACATCAGGTCTAGATGATGTGGAAGCTTTGTTTGAAGCTTTGGATATCTGAATGAGAGGATACTTTTAAGTAGAGTTGTGTATTTTTGACACGTTGGTGAATCTTGATGCAGTTATCTGTGAGTAGAGGAACCAAGTGGCTCTATGTGTAGGTTGAAGATGATAGAGGCAGTATGGAGCCCTGGGGGACTCTGTAAGTGGTATGGATGTGTAAGAGCTGGAGGTGCCCATGTGAACAAACTGGTGCCGGTTGGAAAGGGGGGAGGAGAACCAGTGAAGGACATTGCTGGTGAATCCCATTCGAGACTTCAGGATGAGTATGAGCGTGGGATGGTCAACTGTATTGCCGGCAGCTGAGAAGTCCAGCGAGGTTAGGAGGTAGGGTGATCTTCATCTGTGGTCAAAAATGCATTGTCAATAATGTCTAAGGTAGCAGTCTACATGCTTCAGTGTGATCTAAAGCCAGGCTGATAGTAGTGCAGGAGATGGCTAGAAGCAATGTGGTCTTGGAGTTGAAATAGACTGCTCTTTCTGTGATCTTGCCGATGAATGGTAGGCAACTGATGAGCCAGTAGTTGGAATAGTCATCGAGGTGTAGTGTTGGTTTCTTTAGGAGAGAGAGGATCTGGCCTGCATTGAGAGCTTCTGGAAAGATGGCTTGAGTGAGAGAGGCATTGACAATGGAAGGTAGGGTAAGAGAGCATCCCCCTAGAGAGCTTTGATGAAGGACTATGATATGTCATCAAGACCTGGGAGAGATAGGGCTTTGAAGGCTGATCATTGCTGCATTCTATGGGGATGGGTGGGTGTAAGAATTGAATGCGTCTTGGTGTCATCAATGTGCCAACAAATCTTCTGTATTTTTCACTTAAGAAGAGGTTGATGGCATTGCACTTTTCGGTGGAGTAAAAAATAGGTAGGTCTAGCAGGGAGCTAATGCAGTGCTTGATTTCTCGAACAGTGTTCTGCTTCTTATGTTAGTTTCATTAATGGTGAACATATCAGCCTATCAGGGCTCCAACGTTCGTCGTGATCATACAAGCCCAGTTAGAGATTGTACCTACTTTAGTGATGGTCAGTGGCTCACAAGAGGTTGCATCTGTCTTACTTGCCAGATGGCTGCAGAAGCCAGGCCTGAACCTGAACAAGAGCACCAGGGCTGCTGATCCATGCAGGACTGAGACTAGTTAGCCATGGCAGAAGAGACACAGGTGGTTCTTGACAGATTCTGTGGACTCCTTCCAAAAACATCAGACCACAGCCTGCAGGTTGAAGTCTAAGCCAACAGAGCTGCACTAGTCCAGAGTGAGGGACTCAGAAACAAACTTCTTTCCTACTACAACATCAGGTGTAAGAGCAAGTGAAATGCACAAATTGACTGTACATTTGACTTGTGGGGCACCGGACTCTTAACCTGAGCTTGATTCATGCTTCTCCTATTATTGATGGGGTACAAGCTTATCAAATGTCACCAGGGTGTGAGATAGCACTGAGGGAAGTCTGCGGGTGCAACACAACAAGGAAGAAACATAACCAGGATCAATGCGCTTTACCCTGAATTGAACTATTTAGTATTAAGGACTGCTGTGAGAAAAAGAAAAGTAATTTTGTTTTCAAAAACGACAAGCAGTGTGCTGGGCATTGAAGTTATTGTGTCTGTTGGTTGATTGTTAAGTTCTAAGCTCATTATCCACACATCGCCCCGAGAAGCTGTTGAGTGCCTCATTAGACATAGAATGTTAAGTCAATGGTGTCACGTCTATGCATTAGTCACTGGTAAGGTGTGTACTACCAGGTCCTAGTCACAACCCTCAGTAGATTGTAAAAATACCTTCCACTTTTTCCTGAAATGGGCAGACTGGCACACACCATTAGAGCAATACTTACAATCATTCTGAGACTTGAGCCGTTTGGGAGTTACCCGTACATTATACATTCTTCAACAATGCATAATGTCTCGTAATTTTCACAGAACCATCTGGAAATAAAGATCTCCAGTTTATAAATTAATTGTATATAACAGTACATGACAACTCTTCACTATCTGCACATGAACAGTAATCCATTGAATAATGTTTTGAAAGGATATGCTTTAGTTTTCCTAACACATTTTGTCAAATAGACTCCGATTTAAGCCACACCCTGTTTGTAACATATGTCTGCAACTCACACTAGTTGATCTCAGTCTCAACCTTGTTCAAATGAAGTACTGTTTGCAGTTAAAACCTTACTGATAGTTAAACTGGTCCCAAACTATATGTTAGTATACTGAATCAGACATGTCTCCAGGACTACACTATTTCTATTTCATACATACGCACATGTACATTAGAGTCAATCAATTCTCTATATGTTTGGGGGGCACATACTGCCTACTTTGTTTTCTAAAATTATCTAGTGGTTTATAGAATAATGTGAGACTCAGTAGCTTGAATAATGTTATCAATGATGTAATTTGAGATGCCATCAATGGTGTCATCAATTATATAATTTAGCATGTCATGAGTTATGTAAAATGAGAGGTCATATGTAGTGCTTTGCGGGGTTCAAGTTAAGTTAGCTCACTGAACTATAACTGGCGTATTTTAAATTTCTTTGGTTTTAAACGTTAGTTTTCAGCTCATTCATTTTAACACCTAACTATAACATTACTTTAACCTTTTTTTTTACAGTGAAGTTGTAGGTCTTTTTTTACCTAAGCTAAAGTCGTATTACCATACCTAACTATAACTTTACATTAACCCTTGCTTTTTTCAGTACATTTTGGTTTTTTTAATGTAAGGGAAGATCAGATTACCATACCTAACTATAATGTCTCTTTAATCTTTGTTATTGTCAGTAAACTTCTGGGGTTTTATGATCATATTCAGCCAACACCCACGCTGCTTATGGTCTTTGGAAATTCACATCAGGCATTTGGCCAAGCCCACCACCCCCAACAGGTGGGCAACCTACCACAGCCTGCCCTCTTTGGCCAGCTTGCAGCCACTGCTCCTCCTGCCTGCCCTCCGTTCTCTGTCTGCATGCACCTGTCCACTCTCTACTGTCTTTCGTGGGCAACGTGTGGCCCCTGCTGGCTTGTCCTCTGTGGTCAGCTTGCTGCTGCTGCCCGCTCCCGCCTAAACTTGTTTCTCAATCTGCCTGTGCGCCCCCTACTGCCTGCCCCCGCAATCAGCTTGCTGCCCTTGTCCATGCTAGTCTACCCTCCCTAGTGAGATGCTGACCCTGTCCCTACCCTCTACTCTCCATATGCATGCCCCTGCCCAATCCCTGCTGCCCTCCACACCTCATTGTGCTGTCATTGGCCCACATGCCTAAACTGTGGGGTCAGCTTGCTGCCCGTGCCCTCCGTTCTCTGTGTGCATGCCCCTGCTCCCTCCCTGCTGGCCTCTGTACTCTATTGAGATACTACTGCCCCTCCTGCCTGTCCTGCAGAGTTAGCTTTCTGCCCCGTCCCCCCTGGACTCCTTTCTTCATGTGTGTACCCCTGCCTCCTTCTTCTGCCCTTCTTGTTCTATTGTGCAGCCACTGCCCCTCCAGCCTTCCCTGTGTAGCCAGCTTTATGCCCCTTCCCCCCGCCCCTTGCCCTCTGCTTCCCATGTAACCTTTTTTAGCTGTGTCTCTATCGCAGCCCCCGGCTGACTACAGAAGCCGCCCGAAGACGTTAGGTCCTCAAGGTATGGAAAGAGAAGACAGACAGAGAGACCTTCCCCTTCTTCACCCCAAACCTCTGAAATAGGCTTTCCCTTCACTTGGAAATAGCCTATCGTTCATGAACCTCATCAAAGAACTTAAAATCCTCATTTTCTCATTACAGCTGCCCGCATCCCCATTAGTTCTCCTCCGTTGTTAATAAACTGTGTTTTTAAAAAAGTAGTCTTTTTTTTTAAAAAGTGTCCATTTCTCTATTAGTCACACAGTTGCAAATACTGTTATAAATGCCCAAACATTGTTTCTGTAACCTGCAAGCATTGATACATTCCCAGTCACATATAGTCCATTAAGAGCCATATAACAAATGATTACATAATCTATCAACACCCATGTAACACACACCGTTGATAATGCGCAAGGGCAGCAATGTGATACATTACAAAAAAGCATAACCCAAAAACATCATTATAATATCCCTCAACCATGAAAATAACTTATCAACACCATTGCATCACACCTTGATATAACCCATTAATATCACACCACACACATGCCGGTTTGAGGCCCCAACCCTCTTTTGTAAGCCAGGTTATACCACTTGAAGAGAAGTGGTTACTTGGTTGCTGGTGGGTGAATGAGGGGTTATTGGGGTAAATGGCTTTGAAGAGGGCTCTGGTGTCCTCTCTAGAGCTTCTGCTCACTTCACCTCATCATTCAGGTGCTTATGATGTTCATTTGAAGGCAGGGACCGTAGGGAGGGGTTTTGGTACTTACTACTGGAGATTAACTACTTCCTATAATTCTACCTTCTGGGATCATCCATCATTATTTTCTTCTCCATAAAGGTTTCTAATGGCATTTCAGTCAGTGACTTTCCTGAAATATGTATGAAGCGTTCTATAAGGAGGGCACTCCTTTATCCTCAACATTTCAGTACTCTGGGACACCTTAAGGTTTTTTGGGGCCCTGGGCAAGACAGATGGGGGAAAACTGATTATTTTGTATTTAATTCTCTTACCCTGCTTTGTCCCTCCTCTTCTCTTTCTGTGAGTGTACTTTTCTGCCAAGACCTTGATCTCTGGTTTTGCAAAGTAAGGGAAATGGGAGCTGGCAGGAGGCTGGTGGAGAGACAGGAGAGGTAGCGAGAAACAGTCAGAGCAGGAGAGGTGAGATTGAGATAGGTAAGCTACATGATGGAGAGGTACAGGATGGTGAAAGGGAAACATCAGAGAGTGGCACATTGAAGGGTGAGGTGCAGAGGCAGAGGTAGCTACATGATTGGCAGAGACCCAGGTGATAACATGAGTGACAGGTAGAGAGGTGCGTTGAAAGAGAGGTGAGGTAGACAAAAATGAGGTGAAGTAAGGAGAGAGGTGTGAGACAGAAAGCCATGTTAGGCAGAGAGATCGGTGCAATGTGGGAGAGAGAAGGCACAAGGTTTTCAGAGAGAAATGGAAATGGAAAAGTGAGGATAGAGAGAAGACCTGGGGTTTAGTGATTGGTGAGGTAGAGAGACAAGCTATAATAAAGTAGAGAGATAAAGAGAAACGAAGTTAAGAAAGGTACATTTGAGAGTGGAGAGATAGAGAGGGAGTAGACAGAAGGAGGTGGAATAGGAGAGAGGTAAACAGAAGTGGAGGGATAAAGAGGGCTAAACACGGAAGGGATAGACGTGCCAGATTGAGCGGTGGGTGATGGAACCAGAGGTGGACAGGTAGCTAGAGAGGTGTAGCATGGCTGGGTGGATACACGACCAGAGGTAGTGTGAGAGAGGCAAAAGAGGCGGATACTGCCCTGATTGCCTTATGAGGGGGCCTCTTGGAAGGTGGGGAGCCTGGGTAACCGCCCACTTCCCCCTTGCCTTAAAACGTCTCTGTCAGTACGGAATGCAACATTCCCTCAGGCACCTATACAGCCCAGGCTCCACTATTGGACCCCTTCTTTGTAAAGCGTGATGTTGCTACCTGGAGGTAGGTGGGTGTAGCAAAGATCAAATCCACCTCACACCAAGAATTTTATTATCATGCAAGAGCATGATAATTATCCTCAAACATGAGACTGGCCATTAATTACAACTCATTCACAATAAAACACATCGAGTACGCCTTAAAACACTTTAAAATGTCTATTAATGAATCAACACTGTTATAACATAAACACAGTTCAAACATGGTTTAGTCTCTCTACAAGATAACACACTTCAATATATAATGTTCTCTGCCAACAGCATTATAGCTCACACCAAAGATGATATGATCAATTAAAACCATTATAACATGCTCCAGTCATAACATAAACCCTCCAACAGAAACAGAACACATCCGATCATAGTAAAACCCACCAAGGCATTTATTACATAGCTCAAATAGGATATGCGGTATCAACCCTATTGTACTATATTAAATCATGATAAAATCCACCATTATATTTCTCACATAACCCATACATATTGTAATTTAACATCGTTCTAAAAAGTCGCCATAAAGATGAAATACATCAACCAACATTTAAAACCCGCTTCACATAAAATAATGCATCGCAGCAGTCATAACACGTCGCAATTATGAAACAGTGCATCAAAAAGCACCATAATTGCCCTAAACATGAAATAATAAACACCCATATAAACAACCGATCAATGACAGGAGTTTTCACCATTGTTTAAACAACCCTCAAAAGTCACACGAGCCACTGAAATGCCTACAAATTACGCCCATTGGAGCATAATCCAAAATGGGGCCCCATCACACAACAAACATGACATCATCTTGCTATATAATAAAATCAAATACCAAACACGAAATAACGCACGTCTCGCATGAAAATGAAATATCAGCACAACACGTATACAACATTCAACCACCAATGCCTCTACATAATACACCTCAAAGCGCCTCAATAATTCAATCCAACCCTTCAGCTCGCTGCACGTCAGGTCCGTTTGCTCGTTCTAGGTCAGGTGCATGTGATTAGCGTGACCTTTGCCTCGTGAACTGCATGCTAGCAAAGAGCTTCAATGGATGGGAGCCTCGCGGCATTTTAGGCCTCTCTGTGGCCAACACTGCTCAGAATAGCAAACACTTGTAACGCTGCAATACCTTCTTCTCCACCAGCTCCAGCGCCAGCCGGCTCACCGTTCCGAAGTTGGCCTCGTTGGGATGCAGCGTGAAGGATTCCCGGGACATTCCGATCTGGAGCTTGACGGATATTTTGCCGAAGGCTTGTATTTCCAAGGCCATTTTGTGTTGTCCAAGAGTGACTGACCCTTCGGTCAGCCGAGTATCTGAGGTCCAGGACCGTCCTCTCCCGATGTCACCCTTCGCTAGGCAGGCACAAGGACTTTGAAGCCTCGTTCTTTAGAATCTCCATAGATTCACACTAATGAGAGAAGTTGGCGCGCGACCTGTAGAAATCCCACAAAAACATCGAAAGTGAATCGATTCTGATCTACCAAACTTGGCCTTGAGACTGACAAGCGGTAAATCTGCGACTTCAAGCATCCATAAACACCTCTACAGCAGCCAGCGACATACCCCGCGAGAACCGCCCAGAAGCAGGCTCAACTGAGTCCACTCGACGCACAGCAGCAGCATCCGTGGGAAGGAAGCCGACAAGGAACGCGAAAGAGCAGACCCTCCGTGCCAGTCAGGCTGACCGGCTCCGTGCCGGGGAGAGCTTCCTCACACCGACAGCCTCCGAGAACCCTCTGCTGACAGACAGGAAATTCAAGTTTTAACACCCTGCTTCCTCCACGAGCCCGGGCTTTCATGGCGACGTCTGCTGCGGGCTAACCCTGCAGAGAATCAAAGAGGCCCGCGGTTATCTCTTCACGACAGAAACGTACTGCTTGTTTCATCTGTTTTCAGTGACGACCAGAAATACTTTTCGTGTTTTTGAATTGTTTGGTGTGAAAAGAATGAGAACAAGCTGAGGTAGGGAACGAACAGTCGTAAAAAGTTGCTCTATGAAAAGAAATCCAGATGATGCAAAATAACAGCTAAATTACACTTTTCTATCCAACAAAATAATGATTAACATAAAAGGTTTGGCCCAGGAACCCAACATTTTTGTTGTTAATAACGAGTGGTTCAACGTTGGCTGTATAATTCCAAGCAACTAAAAGGGTCTACATTAAGCAGACCTATAAACACTCCAGGCACCTCAGGCATCTTTTGGAATCAAAATGTGGAGAGAAAGGAAACATTAATTCTCAAAGCCTAAATCGCGAGGGAATCTTTGTGCAAGGAACCCCGGGGGAGAGAGTGAGGTATCTTTGTCCAATCAATCAATAAACTTTTTTGGGAGCGAAGACGTGAGTGAGAAGGAAGGCCATTTGAACAACCCCTGATAGGGGAGGCCCAGGTCAAACAGGATTACTTTAGAAGCAATCCCAGAGTCATTGGATGATCATCCAACTACTCTAGAAGTCATTTTCACATCATCAGACATCATCAAGCTCTTGAAGTCATCAGCAGAGTTTAGAAACTTGAGCTCGATGACTTGTGGATGACTTGAAAATGAGCATCTGATGACTTCACAAGGTGTGACTATTCCTGATGACTTCAGGAGGATTTAAGAATGAGTATGCGATGACTTCACAAGGTGTGACTATTCCTGATGACTTCGGGAAGACTTAAGAATGAGTATGCGATGACTTCACAAGGTGTGACTATTCCTGATGACTTCAGGAGGATTTAAGAATGAGTATGTGATTACTTCATAAGATCCAATTGTGCTTGATGATTTGAAAATAAACATCCAAATCTCCACAAGCATCATTTCTTCTTAACATGATGAAATTGCTCCTTATGTTTTGAGAATGATTATACTTCTAGTGCAAGAGGTAAACACCCATTACAACTAATCTTTTACCACTACTACCATCACCCCGCATACCATCACAATGCAACAACCATTACTCGGCAATGCCATTACAACGCATGGCATTACAATGCATATGCATTTACCACACATGCTTCTACAACGAAATTTGTTGTAAATGCATGAATGGTAGAAGCATATGTGATTTATATGTAAGTATAAGGTATGTATAGGGTTTGGGTTTTGGAGTGTAGGGTTATATGTTTTGGGGTTCAGGGGTAATTTTAGGGTTAAGGCGTTTGGGGTGCTGGGGTATTTATAGGGTTCAGGGTGGGTTTAGGATTTGGGGTGTCTGAGTATTTTTAGGGTTCAGGGTGGGTTTAGATTTTGGGGTGCAGGGGTATTTTTAGGGTTCAGGGTGGGTTTAGGTTTTGGGGTGCCGGTTTATTTTTAGTGGTCAGGAGTAATTTTCGGGTTAAGGGCATGTTTGGGTTTTGGGATGCTGGGGTATTTTTAGGGTTCAGAGTGGGTTTAGGTTTTAGGGTGCAGAGGTATTTTTAGGGTTTAGGTTTTGGGGTGCAGGTTTATTTTTAGTTGTCAGGGGTAGTTTTAGGGTTAAGGGCATGTTTGGGTTTTGGGGTGCCCAGGGTATTTTTGGGGTTCAGGGTGGGTTTAGGTTTTGGGGTGCAGGGGTATTTTTAGGGTTCAGGGTCGTTGTAGGTTTTGGGGTGCAGGTTTATTTTTAGTGGTCATGGCTAATTTTAGGGTTAAGGGTGTGTTTGGGTTTTGGGGGTGCTGGGGTATTTTTAGGGTTCAGGGTGGGTTTAGTTTTTGGGGTGCTGGGGTATTTTGAAGTGGCATGGTGGGTTAGGGTTTTGGGGTGTAGGGGAATTTTTAGGGTTCAGGGTGTGTTTGGGTTTAGAGGTGCTGGGGGATTTTTAGGGTTCAGGGTGGCTTTAGGTTTGGGGTGTAGTAGAAAATGTAGGGATCAGGGTGTGTTTTGTTTTTGGGGTGCTCAGGGTAATTTTAGTGTACAGGGTTCAGTTTAGGTTTTGGGGTGCTAGGGTAGTTTAAGGGTTCAGGGTGGGATTGGGGGTGTAGGGGTATTGTTAGTGGTCAGGGTGTGTTTTAGGGTTCAGGGTGGATTTGGGGTGCCAAGGGTATTTTAGTGGGCATGGGTATTGGGGTGGTATGGGTAATTTAACAATGTTAGGGGTGTTTAGTTATTGGGATAAAAAAAGGCCTTTTTTTGTTTTTAGTTTTAAAAAAAAAAAAAATTAAATTAAATATATATACATATCATATTAAAAAAATATATATAGTTACCATAAACACTTTTACAAACTTTATGCATTCACCGTGCACGCCTTTGCGTTGTCATGGCATGCGTGGTAAAGGCATATGGTCGACCTCGGAGATGGGTATCTGGTTCGAGCCTCGGCAGGGAGGCTGAAAATACTGTGATCCTGAGCATATCACTTAATCTCCCGGAGCCTAACAAAAAAAGAATGTGTCCGTCTGTAACGCACATGGTGCTCAAATAAAGTGCTCTGATTTCTTGAGGTATATTTCTCCCTATATAAAACTCCCCCCCCCCCCAAAAAAAGAAAAGAATAGATATATATATATACCACACCACTCCTTTTGGTATTTGCGCTGATTTTATTTGCTGCTGTAACGCGTTTTGGTGATATACGCCTTGATTACACATTACGCATCAGTTACAATCACCATTTTTTAAATAAAACAACACTCGCCAGTGTTAGGTTTTCCAATATTCATAATTCCATTGGCTCTTAGAATAACATGTATCTGTTTAATACGCGTGGCTGTTTTATTAATTGAGTTGAACTACAAGCGATGCTTTGAAACAATTGCGCTGTTTCTATAGACCTCGGCATTCCGTGATTGTGTAAATAACTGAACCTCCATGTGAATAAAAAAGTGCAACCTCTGCCTCTTAACATATCTCGTTCTCGTGTAAAGCGCTATGAGGCCAATCGCGTCACTATTTCTGCACTACTTGCAGCTACATTGTGGTCATACCTGAATGCAGGTTGTGTTGCAAATAAAAACAATTGGTCTTGAGCGATTTGCACAGAATCACAGGATTCTGAGCCTCCCGCAGAGACTCAGATACTGTTCCCAGCTTCAAGTCGGCCTCTGTCTTTTCATTTTCTTGCATCAATTTCCCCAGCCCCTCCTGCCTCGGAGCAGCACTACAGGCTACCTTTGGGCTCGTTTTGGTAGGATCCAGGCCTACCATGCCGCAGCCGTCCCTGGTTGGAACGGAAGCGGAAGCTGACTAGCTGAGTTGTACTAGTCTGTGGCCGACCGAGTGAAGAGACCGGGTTGTGTGCTTACGGATCGGGCTGCACCGGGAAAGAAGCAAAGTGCTCCATTTCGTAGGTATTTTTTTCGTGGGGCTGAGGGTGCAGGTGAGATGTGGGTGTGATTTCCCACCACTTTGGAGTGTTCTGCCGCGCTTTTGTTTGAAAGGCGGGAGCCCGCCTTTTCTTAAGATGCGGCGCTGTAATGCAGTGCTTTTTGCATACATGCCAACATCTCAGAAGAGCAAAGTGGGAGATTCTTCTTACTTCTCGTTTGCAAACAGTTACTGAACACGCTGAAGCCAAAGCAGTTATCTGCACTCCCTTCTCCACACATAGTGGCGGCGCCCCATGCGTACTTACGTCTCCATACAATCTTCTCGTCCCTCTGGCAATATTGGTCTAATTCTGTGTCGCAGGCAGCCAGAAGTGTTCGAAACTGCCCGGACATGGACATAACTAGGCTGTTCCCTTTAAGCTTTGAAAATAAACTCTTTGAAGTGTCCTCATGGACTACCGCGGCAAGGTTGACATGAAACCGAGACCAAACAGTATCCGCGCATTTCTATATATGCCTACGTGGTGTGAGAGCCTGGGGGAGTTTGCACCTGAACAACAGGCTAGATAATTAGGCATAAAGTCCCTAGTGCACTGTGACAACGCATGCACTGTTTTCCTTATTCGTACATCAAATAAACGCTGCACTCACCGAACTGTTCGGCTGTTCAACATAATATTAATAACATTCAGGTAATCTCGATTTTCCAACAATAGCAACTAATCCCATTTATTAATTATAAGCACAGCCACTACTTTCAGTTGCATTTTACTTTGTGTTTCTGCAAAAGACCTTTTAGCATTCTGTACCAGTCTTTATCAGGGCCTCCATTAACAAATGAAAGGTTTAAAAGGAAGTGCCTTTGATGACAACACGAGACGCACCGTTGAAGGGATGTTTTATTCAGCGCTGGTTTGTAAAGGTTGACTGACGTCTATTTTTTGGGCAGCTCATTTTAACGCTCTCCTTCATCACCCTTATCTTCTGATTCACTTACGTCACCTACCTGTCACTTGAGGGGCCGGTTCACAGAAATATGTAGGAGTACGTGACGTAACGCTGCAGGAGTACTACTTTATTTACTCCAACATGCTTCGTGACAAGACCGCTTAATCGTGTGTTCCATTCATCTTTTCTCTTTTATTTGCCCTCACACGTTTCTGTGCTCAGCGCATCCCTCCTCACCTTTCCTACCCGTTCAATCCACCCTTCTCTCCTCTTCCCACCCATCCATCCGCATTGCCAGAGAGGTCTGGCCATCAAGCCCCCAGCAGCTACTTTGAACTCAGTGCATGCCTCGTTTACTAAAGTCTGGGTTATTAGCAGATTTTTAGCTGCTATCTGCGTTAGGCACGAGACTGTCAGATCAGAGGCACAGCTATAAATTGTGCAGCAGGTGCAGTGGCACCAAGAGCCAGAGACCTGAGGGGCCCAGGCCCACTGTATTCCTATTATTGTAGTATAATTATTTCCGAATAGCTTGGGGGTGTGGTAGGAGGTACTATCGCTTTGCTGGCACTAGAGTCCAAGGTGCCCGGTTGGCATTAGACTCTATGGCGCCAGGGCTACTCCACCGTCTCAGGTTAAGCCAAAAGTTAACTGGTGGTGGCGGCTAAACTGTATAAGAAATGTGGCTCATGTCCTTTTCAGTAAGCCAGTGGAGAGAGATCTTCTCCCTGTCCTGCTTTCTGAGTCTTTGGTGGGATATGCCCCACGAAGTGTTCTTCAGATGCGACCAAGTTGTGCATTTTGAAGCTCACATTCTGAAGCAATTTATTATTAAGTCTTATGTTTCAAAGGTAATGACGGCGCACTCAAGATAGGCCAACATTTTAGGTTCTGTAGGGTGAGTTATGGTGGATTAAGGGGTATTCCCCAAAGAAATTTTGAAAACAAATTGTGTAGATGTTAAAATGTAGCATACATTTTTTCAGAGAAATGGGCTAAAAAGTCCCAGATTTGATTTCTTCTCCATAGCAGCAGATGGTGAAGCGTCCATGAGCACAAAATGCACCAGGAATGGTATTTCAATCAAGTGCCCAGTATTGGAAACAGCCTCAAAAATTCTAGCGCAGCCACGTGTGCCGTTTACCCGCAAGCCGACCCACGCTTGCCTTAACCACGACCTTATAAGTGTTTAGCCACGCAACAGTTGATGTGGTTGCACCAAGGATATTGTGATGCATAACTAAATACTTAGAAGGTCCCAAAAGCGAGACCTATTGGCTATGCCAATGCTTGTTTTTCTTACCTTTCAGAAGCATGGAGCGCAATTGCAGGCAGAGAGAGGGTGATGCAAGTGTTGTGCACTGGCCTGGCAGGTTGCTGGCAGTGCATACACCAACCCCCCCCCCCCCCAGTGTGGCAGCCCAGTGAGCTGGAGGTAGGAATCCGCTTCTCACTTAACTTTACCAAGTGTTGGGGCTTTTCTTAGAGATGGGTATAGGATCCCATAATTTGTAGACTTTTGGGACGCTGCAGGTAACTTCCTATTGAGACAGTGTGTCTGAGTTCCCTTCGCAACATCGGTGCTTCAGGCTCAGATCAATTACATGCTCTATTAACAAAAATCATGTGTGGTGGCGATTAAAGTTGGGATTTTTTTTCGCCATACCCAGTCTTCGGTATGGCCTTACAGTTACACCTGCAGACTTTGAAACAGGAAAGGAAAAATAGGCAGAGAGAATAATAATAAAAAATACAATTCTCTCTGCCTATTTTCCTTTCCTGGTGACTTTTTCATAGGTTTTCCCTGAGCCAATTAACTAATAAAGTAAAACATATTCATGGCAGAAAACCCTGTCACGTTGAATGAATCACTATTGTGTCTCTGGGCAGCAGAGCTATGCATAAGGTGAAGCCCAGCAATGATACAGGCATGTCCTCCCTAAACTACATATATTTTATTTCTAGACATATATATAATAGAGCGGAGGCATACAGCCTTTTCCCGTCACCTGCACTATGTTCTTTTCTTCCTTCAAATTTCACCAGAGAATTCCCATAGAAGCCCATGTTGACACCAGAACATGGGCTTCTATTGGAATTCTCTGCGGCATATTATCGCCGCTTTATCGGCAGAAAACTGCCGCTAAAGCGGCGATAATGGGCTTAACGCCGGACCTTGATAATATGCCCAAACTACTTTTCACCTCTCTTTATTTCTTGCCCATTTTCTTTTCTATCCCTTTTCACGCTTCCTTTTCCAGATCTCCTTTTTCCCTTCCATGCCGTTTCCACTTTTAATTATCAGCCTCCTTTCTCGCACTCCAGTTTCTGCTATTACCAGTTCTCTTCACTCTTCTCGTTCCTTGTGTACCCTATCTGTCTTTACCACTCCGATATCTCTTCCTTTCTTCCTCTCCCTTTTATCTGTGTTTAGGTCGAGCCTATGCAGCGCATGCGCTGCTGCGAGGCATGCAGTATTGGAGGATGGCTTTAAGGTCCTGCCCACTCTCCGCACATATTTTTAATTGGCTTGTGTCAATGTCCTTCATAAATGCTGCCTTCCGAGTCGTTATTAGGCTTGTTAGACCCTCTTTGATTTCGCCTTGTCTGCATTTGTTACCGTCCATAACAATTGGAACTTTTACTTGTCTCGTTACACGGTCTGCTTTATCTTGGCTGTGAGCACTATTTTGTTTAATGATTTGCCCCTACACCACATCACATCACGCCGTCCGCTTTTCTTTTAGCTGCGCAGTATGCTTCAAGTATAGCAGTCGTGCTTACTTTTTTTGTTTGTACGCTTTTATATTTACAAATGCACGCCGCCTTTATATTTACTAAAAGTGCTCGCTGCAGCGACACGCTTTAACTTTTGGTGAGAGAACCTTTTTTAAAAAGCTTACTGCTGACATTGAATTTAAGTTTTATACAATACTCAGCACCGCGCTTTATGTTTAACATAGCAGCCGCGCAGCTTTCTTTTATGCTGCGAGGCTGAAATAATAACTCACCTTTTAAAACATTATTTGCTTTATACTATGGAGATACCTTTTACATTTTTGTGCAGTACTGGTATCACCCAGAACCGTTTGCTCATCAAGATTCAGCTGCCCAGCCCTCACCCAGCATTTTAAGGAGGGAAGGGGGTCACATGGTCCCCGCCCCGGGACCCCATTCCACCAGGCCCTGACCTTTATTTTTGTATTTGTTATTTTTACATAGGAGGTGGGACACGCAGCCCCCCTCAAGGGGCTGATTTTTGCCTCCGGGAAACCATTGCCCGGGGCCTGGCTTCTAGACTGGGTGCCCTAGTCCCACCCAAGGCAACCATGGGGATCAACGGAGAGCCTTGGGGTGGCGGTCCCAGGGCTATTTAAGGCTCCAGGAGGGGGGTGACATGGCCCCCCTCCTTTCTTCTTTTACTGTCAGTAAGTGGGAGGGTGGGCGGAGGGAAAACAGGGCTGTCTGTTTAGTAGTAATATGTAGCAGTATTCTGCGTTTTTATCGGGGTCCTTAGAGCTTTTGGCCCCAGTGTCACTGCACCTGCTGCACCATTCAAATCGAGCCCCTTTTATCTGCAATGTACCTGCCTTTATAGTAGTAAAATATTGCAATATTAAGTCATGACCTTGTTGTCTGCAAGGCGAGTGCACTTCTGACTGCCTGTTTTGTAGTAAAATATAGCAATATTAGGTGTTTAGCGTGGTCCCTAGAGCTATTGGTTCTGGTGCTACTGCACCTGCTGCACCATTCAAATGATGACCCTATTGCGTGCTTGATAAATGTATTTGTAACTGCCTTGTTTAGTAGTAACATTTAGCAGTGATCTGGGTTTAGTGGGGTCCCTACACGTTTTGGCCCTGGTGCCATTGCACCTGCTGCTCCTTTAAAATAAAGTCCCTGTTAACTGCAAGGTAATTTCAATTTTGACTGCTTGTTTAGTAGTCAAAAATAGCAATATTGGGTGTTTAGAGGAGTTATGACAAAGGCCATTTTTGATATAACCTTGTGTGGAGTTTCTTTTGTAGGAGTCTCTCTCCCAGTTGTCTCCTGCAGTCTACCCAAAGGACTCACGTCTACTTCTCCCAGGAGTACTAATCGGGGAACTGCTGCTGTCTACGTGAGGGGAAAAGCAAGGCAGCCTGGAGCACCATTTGGCATCGTGACAGCAGTAAAAGGTATTCTAGAAAAACATTTAAGGCTCTGTGAGTGCCTGAGGGAAAAAGTGTGTATGAAAGCAAAAAGTAAACCTTTGTATTGTGATGCTGTCCTTCTGTAACTCTACTAGGCCCCACTCCTGGTATCAGGGCTGCTTCAGTGAACGCAAACCAAAAAACGTGGCACTATTTATTTTCTTTTGTCCCCCTAAACGCTACTGTGTAACATAGGCTAGTTCTGTGGGTGAAGCCAGAGTATGAAGCACGGACCAGTGACCCCGTATAAATGTGAGCTCATGTGTCTGGCACAGACCAGTGGTCCACATCTAGTGTAAGTAGCATGAATTAAATGTGTTCTATGCAGCTAACCACTGGTATATGGTATTTGAGCCTATGTTATGCACCTTCGACCAGGGCCCTGCTTTTTCTTAGCCTGGTTATGCAGCATGACTGAGAGCCCACATCTTTGTTTGCCTGGTTCTGCAGAATGGCAGTGACCCTTTTTTGTGAGCTTAGCTATTCACCTTATGGTAAAAGAAGTTATATGTATAATTGCAAAAAACAATGAGAGGGACTAACCTCAACAAATGCCACTGTAGCACTCAATTAGACCCCAAAAATATACATCCTAATTAATACTAGGCAAAAAACATATTTTCCTAGATAGGATGCAATATGAAAAATCTACGCAAAAAGGTGCTGAGTCAGATAGGGATATAGCGTCTCCTTAAGAAATCAGGAAACTAACTTGCATCTATTTTTTCTTTATATCCAGCCCGTGTTAAATAAGGGAAGCAAAAGAATAACCATTTTTCCACTCTCGGTGGATCAGATAAGTAACTATGTCCTTCTAACCATATATAACATCATCATCCTACCATATACCTGATAGATCAGGATTCTTTGGTTAAATATATCTTTCTTCTCTCATTGTATTCTGTACAGGACGAGAGGCTGAAGAAACTCCGGCGTGAAGAAACAGAGCTACACAAGCAGGTACCTCCGGCGAGGGAACATGGATGCGGACAGAAACCCTGAAGAAGAGATCAACATGTAAGAGGAAGACCCGCGTGTCGGAGCCGTAACATGTCAGAGACGTCCAATCATGGTACCACGAATGCCCGACTCCGGGACAACAGGACCCGAGCAGGTAAGTTGACAACACAAAGGGAGTGTGGGAAATGATAGGCAGATCTGTGACTGAACGCGAACCACGTTCTTGTCACGGACTGACCAATTTAGCCGCACTTGACTCCCGCTCCCTGTCTGCAATAGGAGCGGGCGTGACTGACAATGCCCGCACCCTGCTCTCCTTGAGCCTTATGTCTAATGCTGGGTGTCAAGGGCCTTGTTTTTTATGAACCAGCTTTTGTGTCATAGATTGTCCATCTTCAGTATTACCTGTTTTAGATGCTGAAAGGAGGATGTAGAATGGATCCATTACAGCAGCCCATGCCCTCCTGAAATGATACACTCTGGGAATTGTGTTCTAGTCTGCTTCTATTTGGAAGGTGCTGTCTTGTCTTGGAAGCAGTGGGTGTGGGATTTTGGTGCTGGAAGTCTTTGCCAGAACACTTTTATTGATCGATTTGCTCATTTCTCAGGATGATGACATGCTCTTTGCAGTATCACATAATAAGAACCAGCATGTTAATTGACTTGTAAAGGATCTTTAACGCTATGTAGGGTCTCTTGCTGCTGTACATAGCTGTATTGCTCCTCTAGGTGGCTCATGCAATACAAGTACCAATACATGCATGCCTCTCTTGATGTTCTAATGTGCTCTGCTGCATGTTTGTGCATGGTATGTCTTTTCAGAAAGTGCTTCTGGGAGCAAAGTGATATATGACTGTATGGCGTACCTGTGCTGAGTTGGATGTGAGATGTTCTGTCCTGTGTAAGGTTAGATGAGTATTTGTCGTTTCATGGTGGCAGGTGCTTTGGATTTCACAGTGGTGACCTTGTAATAAATATATGATATTCACCAGTCAATATGCCATATAAGGTGTTGGTGCAGTTGAGCGAAACATAGGGTTTCCTTTCCTATTTGATTTGCTCAAGTGCGTTATCTCATCTGTTGTGTGTGTGTGGGTTTAATTTATTTGCTAACATGCAACACAGTGGGCAATCATTTCATTTGAGAATTAGTGAAACTCAACCACACATTCTCTGTTTATGCTTAAGAAGTTGAATTCCCAATGTTATGTGCCTATCTACAAAATACTTTTTTTCATAAGTTAATCATGTATAACTGCTTGTCAATTATTCTAGGAAATTACAGCTATTCGTCAGATTACCCTGCTACGGGTCTGAATGAGGAGCTCGAACTAATACAAACAAATGTGATTTCTCAAA
This sequence comes from Triturus cristatus, assembly GCF_964204655.1. NCBI lineage: Eukaryota > Metazoa > Chordata > Amphibia > Caudata > Salamandridae > Triturus > Triturus cristatus. The sequence continues at coordinate 500,377,960 of NC_140592.1, read as the reverse complement.
AGGTAAGTGAAACTCATCTTTTAAAACCAAGTGAGTAGAAGCAACTTTGACCACATAACCTAAAACTCCTAATTGTCCTGCACTTTGTACTCCTCACGTGCATATCTCAGAAATAAGTTTCTGTTCACCAAAAGCTGTGCCTTAAAATAAAAATAATAATAATAAAAACACCTACTGAATTGTAGGCCAGCTGAAGTACGTGTGGAAATCAGTAGGCTATTTATCATTTGCAGGCAGCGCTGTGTGCTTTGACAAACATTGTATGTTCTTTGCAAAAAGAAATTGGTTCTGGAGTACATTTTTGACATGACCAATGCGTATTTCTGGCACTAATGCATCATTTTTTGATCACTGTTACATATGGTGCTTATGAATGTCAATTAGCCGGCCAGAAACAAAAACGTTTACTTTTAAAATCATGTATATATGATGGCATATATATTAATGCTTTGTTATCTGCAGGATGATATGCAGCAGCTGGTAGAGGTTCTGTTGAACCCTATTCATTATGAAAGTGTGTGCTGAGATGAGCATTGGGCAGGGATCAACCGGAAATTGCAGATTTATTTGGTAAGATATTCCAAATCATCTAATTACCCTTCTGGTAACGAACATTCAGGTTAAAGCTGCAAATTGTTTGTGTAAAAACAGTAACTAACATTAAAAATTTGTTTTGACTTATAAAACCTTAAGGCCTAAGTGTTCCCATAGCGGCTCACGTTATTGCTGCAGTGTTCCTTTTATGCTGTTTTGTATTGCTTTTTTACTCCTTCAGTCAGTTCTCTTCAAATAAGCAAGCAATCCAGGCCTTAAACTAGAAATCTTCATGACAGCACTGAAAGCACACAGTGCTTCCAGCCTTACTTCGTACTTTCATCTGCATCCCTGGTCCAAACACTTGCTTGTCTGCATTCATGTACCGGCCGCAAGGGAATTTGTGACTTTCTTTGCCAGACGGGCATGCTGAAAGCATAGTTCAGTGGACCTTCCGCCAATATCCTTCTTGACGGCAGCATAAGTTGAACCCAAGGTAGTTTACTCCCTGTTTGCACAGGCTACATCTAGTGGCTTACAGACTCTGGTAACTGGGAAACCACTCTTTACCTTTGTACATCTGTAATTTATCCTGAATGTTAGAGGAGCAGTGATTAAAGGCACAATGCTGTCAAACTGTGGTCAATGTGTGGCGGAGATTAAAACCTAAAATTCGCCGTCTCTTGAGGATAAAAAGCCGTTTTTTACAATAATATTGAAACTCTAGGACTGTTCTGAATCTAATTTGCCCCTTCACTCTTAAAGTTGAGAAAGGGATATTTTCTTTCTTCACCTTCCATCTGATCAATGGCCTAAGTTCAAATGTGAACCAGAAGCATCAGAAAAGCAGTGTTAAAACCTCTCATAAGGCACCCTTTACGGTGGAGGGGAATCCAGTGATTTATGAAGGCAGCTAATCTAAAAGAAAATCTAAAGTAACTCAATTGTAGAAAGTGTACTAATATAGCCTTTTGTTATCTTTTCAGAATGTTATGAAATCTTAGTGCAAGCTGGCTTCCTCTCAACAACCAAACTACGAGCAGTGCTCTTGTCGTAAGGATCTGCAATTGCAAAAGAGGACAAAATACTCTGAATCTGGCAACACACTGCTTCTTTTGTTGACTTTTTAAAATTCTCTTTCCTTACTTTTAATGTTATCCTGAACAGTATACTATCTCTCTTTGAGGTCATGTACATGCTTTGGCGAAATAAAAGCGCACAGTGAGAAGTAATTTCAGATCCATTTATTTCAACCAATTCTTTGTTCGGTGTATTGCCACAGGTCACCATATCAAAACTTAGAGTGACGTCGTTTAGCTCAAATGAAGACCTGTCACAGTTAGTATGGGGAAAGGTCATACGCTGCAAGGCTGCTACTCAATGCAAATGGTATTCTTACCAACGCTCCTCACAAATTCAATTTATATCATTGTCCTTGTTTAAAGAAGGATCCTGTTTTAAACCCATACAGTTTTCTTTTTTAAAGGGACACCATGTTTCACCCAAGTATTTCATTTCAAATTTGTTTTTAAATTAGACTTGAGTAATCCAGGATGAAGGAAAGGACATTTGGAAAGTCTGTATTTAAACATTTAGGAGTGATCTACAAGCATCGAGAACATTTTATTAAACCACTCTGAAGTAATCCCCATTTGCAATAGCCAAGAGTGCCCATCCAGTAGATACTCTTGGATGTTACGAATTGGGATTACTTCTAAATAATTCCACTGAGTACTCTTGGTTGTTAGGCAGTGATGCCCGTAGTATTTTCCCAATACCCTTGTGTACATTAACTCCAATTCGAAGTTGTCATAAAATCATACTACAGTAATGCATAATAATTCTGAAGATGTTAGCAAATCATCCAGTGGTTGTAAACAGTAACCATGAGGTTGTCCTGAAATCATCCGGTTGTATTTCAAACTCATCCTGCACTTGTCAGTTAGTATTCCTTGAAGTACAAGATCATCACGCATTTTTAATTGAAGTAATCAGGACACCATCCTGGAGTAATTCACACTCATCCTGCAGTTGTCAATTAGTATTCTTGGAGTTGTAAAGGATCATCACGCATTTTTAATTGAAGTAATCAGGACACCATCCTGGAGTAATTCACACTCATCCTGCAGTTGTCAATTAGTATTCTTGGAGTTGTAAAGGATCATCACGCATTTTTAATTGAAGTAATCAGGACACCATCCTGGAGTTATTCACACTCATCCTGCAGTTGTCAATTAGTATTCTTGGAGTTGTAAAGGATCATCACGCATTTTTAATTGAAGTAATCAGGACACCATCCTGGAGTAGTTTTTGTGATCACAGTAAGAGTCATCTCATTTAAATATTTTGCTCTGTGGGCAGACTTCAGGATGGCTTGGGATGACTTCCCCAGATAATTACAGGAATAGCCTGGCTGAAGTCATCGGATGACCCTAGAATGAGTCCAGGATGATCTTCCTTTTTGACTTGGGGGCCTCTCACAAGATGGAGGCCTACGTTTCATCCAACTCTGCTTCAACAGCTACTCCTGTGTGTGGTCTCTGCACCTTAGCTATCAGCAGGGACCCTGGAATTATGAGTTTGTGAGGCCACAGCGATTTGCGCATAATTGTAGATTTGCCACATAATTCATCTGCTGCATAATCTGCAGATTTGAACAAAAATATGACTTGTTTCTAGCTCAAAGGTGTTAAAAATTCAGCAACACAGTGGAAGGCCCTTTGCAAAGGTGGACTAGTCCCCTTACTGTATCTTTTTACTATATTTGGGTGTTAAACTGGTACTAATGAGGTACAACTAATGCCTGGACAGTGTTAACAAGCTTAAAAAGACAAAATAATTAAGTAATACTATGACAAAATGTGCAGCATAATGCCACATGATTTGACTTTTCTTGCCGCATAATCTACTCAACCCTGCCGCATAATTTGACCCTCCCCTGCTGCATAATTCCCGTGGCCCTGGTTATAAGTGTAGCAAAAAGGATTTTACCTAATTTGAGCTGGGAATTCAACAGAGCAAGATTTTCCATGTGCAGTCTCTTCACCTAGCTGGAGTTTGGAAACTGCATGTGGACTTGGGTGTGTGTGTTTGAGTGTAAGTGTACCACCCAATTTGGCGTTGTTCCTAGTGGGAGTGCATCTCCCAGCTTACCTAATCTTCTCCAAATACCAAGGGATCTGCCTGCGAATATCCTGGCCCATCAATTGCCCCTATTGACATTTTATAGTATTGGCTTGAAACCCATTCAAATGATGATGAACTTTTATAAGAAGTTTGGGCAGAGATTTCTGATGTAGCTAAGATTATTATACATTTTCCTGACAGTGAGGGTGAAACGGATGCAGATGATTTCGAACAGCTGGCTTATCCATTGTGGTGCACACTAAGGCAGCCCACTTGTCACCACTGATGGAACTCATGTTAGAACCGAAATTGTAGTATGACAGAAAATACCTGTCTTGAATTAATCTAAATCACAATCTCAATGGAAAAGATATTTGGCGCAAATCAATTAATGTCAAACCAAACACAGAGCAACCAGTATGGCATAGTTAAGTTCAATCCTTTCGGATTTAAATTTATTTCAGACTTGAAATATATCAAAATGCATAAACAAGATTACGTAGTGAAGTGAACGGTGAGAACGTTTTACCATCACCCAGGAGCGGTGACACTGTATACATCCTCCAGCATTTGGAGTGCAAGTGGATCAATAAGTGCGACTCCATGAAGAATGGACTTAGCTCCAGGGTGGAGTGGTGCAAATTAATTGCTCTTATGAACCAGGATGGGCTCAGCTTATAACGTGGAAACTCTGGCTGACCCTAGCACAAGAGTTGGCAGTGCCTTCCACTGACTATTAATAATATTCTTCTGCTTAACTGTTTGGTCTTAAGTTACACTGACTATTCATGTATATTCAGACTTACTTTGTGTACTGTTAATTGTCTAAATGTCTGTATTTTAGCCTAGTCCCCTTCGTGGGTGCCTACTCGCTCTTTCGTGTTGTACCAGCACATTCTGAGCTGATTAGCAAGTTGTCATGGGGCCTCCTCTCACTGAGCTTTTCATGCATTGCCACCCAGATGTTCCCATTCTTTGGTCAAGTGTGCCACAACTGTGTCATTGTGCACACATTTGGTGCAATGTTTCATGCAAGGTTGATTGGTATTTTAATATAAAAATGTGTCTGAGATTCTGCCTATTACACTTGTGTACACCCAATTCACAGTAGTGAATCTTAAACAGCAATGACAACGAGTGCCTCGCATCTGCACTGACGATGCTCAGAGGTGGGCCTCCTGCCATGCCCCCTCATGCCCACAGTGCTGGGACATGCCTCCTCCTCACCTTGAAGACGGTATGCAGTTCAAGCCTCAGTTTTGTGCTTGACTCCATTTAAGTAGCTTGTTTGCCAGAACACTGACGATCCAGTGGCGGCTCCTCTGTCTGATTTTGCAGTATTATCTCATTTTCCTCTGCCCAGGTTGTGAGATCCTCTAAAACAGTGCCTGCAAAGTATTTTGCTTCATTGTCGATCAGTGCTACCAGCCGATAGTTGCTCGGCACTGCCTTGTCGCCTTTTTTGTGGATCGGGACGATTGTCGAGCCCTTCCATGATTCTGGTAGTCTTCTTAGTAGCCTAACATCCAGAAAAAGAGATTGCAGGATTTTCCCCCAGTCATCCAACTTGGCTTTGAACAGTGTAGGCGGGATGCCATTCGGTCTCTGAGCCCCTTCTTTCCTCCCTTTTGTGATCTGCTTTTTTATTAGGAGTGGCAGTTAGCTGCTGGCTTCGCAGAGTGGTATGACGTCTATGTTCAGCATGTTCAGCTCTGACGTCTCATTATGGCGCGCTCCCAAATGCTCTTCTATTGGCCAGCTATTAGTATCTTGTGTTCCGACGCCTCCCGTTTGGTTGTTAAAGTGCTTAGTTAGGAATTCCACCCAGATTTCTAACCGAAATATGTGATGAAATGTCCTCATGATGAGAGTGGACTATGTTGTTCACAGTTTTCCAGAAGTGGGTTTGTCATTGTGATTTAGGTCATGAAGACGTTATGCCCAAATTGCGTTTTCTTGGTCTTTGTTAAGTTCCCATTTCAGTTTTTTGAGTGAAGTCCTTTGATTCGTCAAAAGTGAGCGCATGCTTGAGTCCCCTGGGTGTCTTCTCAGCATGCTTAATATGCTGTTTATTGATTTGCTGAGGAGCTCTCTTTGTACTTTCGGGATCTTGTTTCTCCGACTTGTGGCCTGGGAGTGGTCTTTTTTGATTGAGGGGACGGCTTGGCGTTCTAGAAGTGTGGCTGTAAACTGTTCCTATTGGGCTATTTGCTCTTTTGAGCTTTTCGCTTGTGATTTAAAGAGTTCGATTGCAGCTTCTGCCTGGGATTCTGCGATAGTTACTGCACATTTGATCCTCCTTAGGTTTGATGTGTAGATGGGCCCCAGGGTTAGATCTCGCTGAATAGAGCTAGGTACAGTAGCTGTTACCAGCAATTCTTGTGAACGGTGGTCACTCTCCCCCTTGTCCCCCATTCTGATCCCAGGGTATATGAAAACAGTGAAAGGTTCGCAAATGTATAGTCCAATATGGAGCTTGTTGTTGGGGAGTAGTATGATTGAACAGGAGGTGAGTCATCGGGGAATCTGCCATTGAGCGCTCTGAGGTTTAGGTGTTCTATGTCTTCTAGGAGGCGGATTTTCTTGCAACACTTGCTTCCATATATTGGAATGCATTGGGTCAGGATATTATAAATTGCAGATTGTATGCGAACCTCCTCTCCCCCTGATGTACCAAAGAGGTATTGGTTTTGCTCCCCAGACAGGATAAACTTTGAAATTTCCATCTCGGTTACGTACTTTGTTACTTGGTCGGTTAGCCTTTTTGAGTTTTTGTTTTTTTGTTTTGGGTGGATGTATGTGTTGATTAAACCCACCTCTGCTTCTTCACCCTGGAGGGAGATGGTGATTTTGACTGCTATAGTAGCTGCTGAAGTCAAGCCCACGAACACTGCCAATGATATGCTCATTGTAGATACGTAAACTGCGAGCCCCCCAGACCGGTGTTCAAATTTGCCACCCTTTGTGGCCGATGTGGCGAAGCACATTAAACCCTGGATGTGATGTGGATCAGTGAGCCAAGTTTCCTGCAGCATGATTATATCAAAGGCATTGACGTATCGAAGGAAGTCCGGTTCCTCAATTTTTGTGGATAAACCGTTATTGTTCCACGAGCATAGGCAGGGTGGGGTCTCCTTTGCTCTTCTACTGCCTTCGTTCTGTGTGAAGCGTTAATACCTCCCTGTGCAGGTGGTTATGGTTCGAGTAATTGGCCCATTATAAGATGGTTGGCTCAGAGAAGCTGGTTATCCGGAATCTTTCTTGTAGGTCCGCCGATCTGTTGGCCCTCTTTTGTGGAGACCTTCCCAGTGCCCCTCTGAGCACGGAATTTCTGCGTGTGTGTTGTATTGTTGGTGCAGGACTTGGGTTGCACACTAAAAGGGGTAGGAGGTACCCAGGTTTTTGGTATGAAGTGATGTCAATTCCCCAGGGTTAAAAAGGCCCTGTTATGCTAGAATTATCTCTGCGATTTTTGTTGATTTCCTTTTGTTGAGACCTTGGTGGCCTCTGGCCTTGAAGGGTTTGTGGTGCAGATAAAGTCTATGGCGAGTTGGTCAGTTGAATTCAAGCCAGCGAGATTGGAATTACCTGTATTAGCCTTATGATGTTGCATCTGTTCAGAGTATCCTGATGGCCTTTAGAAGTGTACAAGGGGTGAAAAAGCGTGGCCTGTATTTCTTGAGGCGTGGTTCTTGGTTGATGTAATGCCAGCAGTTGTTCAGTGCCTATGTCCATTGTTTCAGATTGGTGTGTAAGACTAATTGCTTCCTTTGGCTGGGTTTCCGCTTCTTTGGTCATTACTCTTGGCGTTACGTTCCATGTCTTTGTGTTGATTGTTGTTGGCCCAGAGCATGCCTGCTTTGTAGCTTGCACACTGTTCTGTACCTCCTGGGCTGCGTTCCGTCAGCTGGAGCAGTTATTGATCAATGTGGCCTATTTTCCCTCGTTGAGCTGTGTGTTCCAATTTGGCCTTGCTTTGTTTTCTGTGCGTTCTTCTCTATGCCAGTTTCTTAAGTTCTTGCTTGTTGCTTTCCATGTGTCGCTGCCGGCACTTTCTCCCCCGAGCATTCCTCCGTTAGGTTTGACTGTCGAGGATGTTCAGGGATTATGAGTGTTGTGGGGGTCTCTCCTGTAGGAACCTGGCTATGCAGCGACTGTTGGTAGCTGCCCTGACTGGCCTTTTCGAATAGAGACTTAGCTGTGTTCCCTTGTCCCTTTTCTTTCCCGTTTTCCATGTGTACCCAGTCTGTGTTCAGCGAGGGTGAGGTTCCTCCTTGTTCCGGAGATTTGTTAGAGCTGTTGGGAGGCCATGGGGCTTAGTTTTGTGGGTTTGATTCACCTGACTTGGTGTCCAGTTTTTTGTGGTGACCTGAAAAGATGGAGAAGTAGGCTGTTGGATTTGGGGTGGTCTTCCAATGGCACCCTTTCCTTTTCTGTTGGCGACATTGTTTGGAGTTGATCTTTGGGGCTTGAGCTCCTTCTAGGCGATCTTTCGTCAGTTCACTGCAGGCTCCTTCATTTCCAGGCGCTACGGTGATATCAGGACCCTCCTGTCGGTTGCAATAAAGTGACTCGCTATTTGTCAGGTTTGCTTGTTGACAGTTGACAGTACCCCTTGTGGTATGGAAATAGTCGGGCGTTTACTTGTAGTTCCAGAGGTTGCATACTTTATATCCTTTATCATGCTGTTTAGCATTGAAGGAAGAGTGGATAGTATCGACTATGTGGCTGCAACTGCAGCTAAGGTGGGCGTCGTATTGAGCTCTCTTGATTAGGCGGTTTAGGTCTCCTAGTTTCTCATTGATGCCTGCCATAAAGAGTGCCAAGGTGTTTAACAATGAAAGCTGGATGTCCAACTTTTCAGACTGGTATTGGAGTGCTTTGACGGTCTGTTGTAAAGTATTAAGGAGAGAGGCCCAGGTGCTGCTGGCTTGTTCATTCATGGGCCGAGCCCGCCTTGGGCTCGTTTTTGGTCAAGTCCCTGGGTGGTGGGTCCCGTTGGAGCTATTTGGAGGGGTGCTCCCTCTGTGACTGGTCTGGCGAGTAAGTGGCAGGCATGTCCTCCCATTCTTTTGTGTTCAAGTAGGAGATGATCGCCTTCCCCTCCTCTAGCTGGGTTTGTTTGGGGGTCCCTTCAAGTGGCCCTCCTGGGTGTAGAAGCGGCCGAACATGTGAAGACAGTGGTAAAATGGTTGGTGAGTTTATGTTTACTAGCTGTGTTGTCAATGCGGGAATGCTATTTGTACTGTTCATCATGTTCCGTATGGAGCTGAGATTGATGTCCAGAACTTGTTCCTCTAGTGAACCACTCCCTGTGCCTCCTATGGCATCACTCTCGCCATTGGTTGTAGTGGCGCTAGCCTCTGTGCCGAGCCCAGACAGTGGGATTTGCATGTTCCTTTTGTGATCAGGATCTTCTTGTGAGGGGTCCGCCTGTGAGAGACTCTGTTGGCTGATTGCTTTTAGGAGAGGCATGGGGCACGCAGGCCCCCCGTCGGAAGCCCTAGTTAGTGCTACTGCTGTTTCCGAAGCTGGATTCATTAGGGCTCGAGGATTGATTTGGGCTTGTTGTCATGCTTGTTGTCGTTATTGTTCAGGCAGTGTAGAGTTTGCTGGGAGCCCTGGTAGCCGGGTTGGGATAAGATTTTTTTCCGCAATGGTGAGCGAGTCCCTTAGGCTTCCCAGCTGTTCAGAGCAAACCGTGCACGTAGATCTCCTGGCGCCACCTGCCTATTGAGCCCTTAGGCAGAGGTTTAAGGTGTGTTGGTTTACTGTTGCATTTGCCATTGTGTTACTGGGCACTGGTGGGCTCTTTAGCTCCTTAGTGCCCTGGCTGGACTCCTCTGGTGGCAATGTGAGTGGAGCAGGCAGCTGTGACTGTAGGGGTAGCAGCGAGGTCTGCAGACCTTTGAGGGTGGCGTTGCTTGAGCAGAGAACAGATCCTGCGTCCCTTAGAAAGCTGAATCTTGTGTAGATTTCAGGTTGGTTAGAATCAGTTGCATGCGTTGAGCCACTTGGTGCTGCTGTATACTTTGGTTCCTGGTCTGTTAATATTAGTTGGGATTCGGCACTGTGCTGAGCGCATGAGTTTTGTCTCTTTCTTTTTATCCCCCCTGGCCTGGGGGGATGGCCACCCTGGTTCTTCCTGACCTCATCTATGTGGGTACGTAGTGCATGAGGTTGCTGGCGATTGCTGGCAGTTGGTGCTTCTGAGGCTGCAGAGGTCTGGGCCTCAATGCCTCAGTGCCTCTGTGTCTCGATGCCAAGGACTTAAATACCCTTGGCAGGGCTTTTGCAGGCTTGGAGGCTTACAGAGCCAGGACTGTGATTGGGAGGTGGATAGCCCAGTTTTTGTTATTGTGATTAGTTGGGCGCAGTCCTTGTCCCCCCTTGAACTCCCTGGAGGATCAACACTGTGGGACCGCAGAGTCTGGAGGGTTGCTTTCACTGTCCTAACGATGTCCTCTGCTTCCTTATTCCCCTTTTTTTCCCCCATCTCTGCTCCTGACCAAACGACCAGGCAGCCCTGGCTCAGCTGTTGAAGCGCGCTGTCTGTGTAGCCTGGACGGCCAGGTGGTTGTCCAAGGGGCTGGTGGGCTGAGAGCTAGGGCGGCAACCTGCCTGTCTGTGTGGATGGAGGGCTTTGGCTGAGGCTGTGCTACTGGTGTCCCAAGGGAGCCTGGCCCTGTTCAGGTGCAAGACCCAGGGTAAGGATGGGTAAGGCTGTGGTAGGGCTGGGGCTTGTTCACCTGATCGCAGGCCCTTGAGTAGGAAGCTGGTGTAGGAGCCCCTGTATGGGGTGCCGGCCTCTCAATTCTTCTCCTAACCCCCCCTCACCTGTCACTCCACAGGCTCCTTTAGGAACTAGGTTGGACCGTGCACTGTATGCTGGGCTGTAAAGGGCAGTGGCTGGCTGCTGTTATCTGGCAGTTAAGAGTTTCTCAGGGGGAAGAGGGGAGGATGGGGGCCCGAGCGAGGGCGCTCGGGATCGCCACAAGCCGTGCCCAGCCTGACCGGGTAACTTCCGCAGAAATCCCGGGCACACTCTTTACAGTGGAGAATAGCCCCTCCTGTGCTCAGGCCCCCTACTGCGCACCGCGCAGCTTCCCGCCGCAGCTTCTCACTAAGGCGTTTTGGCGTTTTGGGCTTTTACCTCTGCAGCAGCAGCAGCATGACAGCAGGCACCGCTCCCATGCTTGCTGAGTTTTCTGATTCCCAGCACAGCTCAGCTCTGATTCACTGTTTCGTCTTCAGGACCAGAAGAAACACTTAGGGACACATCAGAATCAGTTAGCAGCCCCCCCTTGATCTGCAATTAACGAGTAATTGGCAGAGACAGAATGTGCACTTAGGATTCTCCAGCTCGGCTGCATTCAGCAGCCGGGCTGGAGAAGCCCCACAGACTCCATGACCTGAGTGGATCTTCTTTCCTGCCTGCTCTGGCCAATTCCTGTGGTGCTCTGCAGCATGGGATTGGATGGGAGTCTGACCCAGGGGCTGCTGGGACCTGTAAGAGGCCAGGAGTAGAGACGCACAAGGTGGCCGACGGCATCAGGTATGTTTTTTTATTATTTTTACTACTAACCCGTCCCCCCGCACGCTCGCCCCGCACTTTCCCCACCCACCCCACCACCCTTTGTTAGAGGCGGCCACCACTGTAATGATCATCCCTTACTCGGGTTTCATATGTCTTTATTTCGATTTAATATCATAAAAGACAATACAACAAAGGAGCAATAATACATGCATACATTACATTATATTAAAAAAATTGTTTTTAAAACCCACCTATATTCAATACAGTTCATCATTAAGAAAGCATTAAACAATATATTATAGACTTAATGTATGAAAACCCTTACAAAAAAGAAAACAATCAGGATACCTGGAGATGTCTGGCTCTGATAACCCAAGCCCACCCAAGGAACTTTGCAACACTCCCTTACTCATTCAGGCGATTCTCCGGTTGGGAGTTTGCCACGCTTGTGCATAATGAACCCCCTGCTTTGGCAGCTTATGTTGGGGTAAACTTCTAATATATTTTTACCATGGCCTCTGCAGGGCTTCAGAAAAAAGCCAGGGCAGGGCTAAAGTGTGGGGGGTTGAACGCTGCTATGTAAGAAATGTTCAGCAAAAGAGAGGAAAATAAATGTTGCAAAGAAAGAAAAAAGGTACAAAGAGAGCAGAAAATAGTGTTTTAGTAAGGCATGTAAGAACGTTTTAATATGAGACGCGCTTTAAGACCCGAGAGTCATTTTCAGAGTCTCCACTTACCTGCCGTGAGGTGAACGGCTCTTCAACCGGGGGAATCCTGCTCCCTGTACTTTCTTCCATCGCCGTGAGGGGAACGGCTGTACCGAACACCATTTGCCAGCATCCCCTGGCACCGGCGTAGCGCCTGACGTCATCTGGGCGCGCCGGAGCTCTACAAAAGCAGCCGGGTGCCTCCGCAGCGCGGGACGCGCTTTAAGACCCGAGAGTCATTTTCAGAGTCTCCACTTACCTGCCGTGAGGTGAACGGCTCTTCAACCGGGGGAATCCTGCTCCCTGTACTTTCTTCCATCGCCGTGAGGGGAACGGCTGTACCGAACACCATTGCCCAGCATCCCCTGGCACGGGCGTAGCGCCTGACGTCATCTGGGCGCGCCGGAGCTCTACAAAAGCAGCCGGGGGCCTCCGCAGCGCAAGGGCAAGGGCGGGCCCGTCCTTGCCCGTCAAGGTCCGTTCAAGGCCGGGCCGGGCAACCCCTCTGACATCTGCCGTGTAACTACAGAACTGTAAGTGTTTCAGCGCGTGCTTGTGTATTGCCCCTCCAGTTTGTGATACCGGATCAATCTAGATTGACCTTGCGTTTAGTATTTGACTGTCAGGATATATCCCACTATCCCCTGTGGATTGCCTTGGCCTGGAGCTAGGCCTGTTGTGGGCCAGTGACTTTGATTTGGGACCTATTTGAACTATTATAGTTGTGTCATTTCTTGCCTGGGGTCATTTGTTCCCTTCTCTTCCATAGTGACTGTTTGTATACTTATCACTTTATGGCTGAGAGTCAAGAGTATTTGTCCTCCATAAAGCTTGGGGGCTTGGCCAAGGGCACTTTGGACCATTACTTTAGTAAGGCTACCATGGATTTAGAGAGGGAGGACATACTAGCCGAGCGCAGGGCTGAGCGCCGCCAGTCGATTGAGTGTCTGAAAAAAAGGCCACCAACTGATCCATCACAACAAGTTATTTTGTCAGTTGTAAATCCCCCCAGTGATGATTTGATTTCCTTAGATGGCGTCCCTGCACTTCTCCGGGAGTTATCCCCCTTATCTTTCTCATCTAATTCCTCGGAATCTACACATTTGAAAACTATTCCCTGTTCGTATGACTCCTTGCCAGGAACAGAAGAAATATCAATTCCTCCCTTGACAAATAAAGAGACCTCTAAAAGGAAGACTACAAATTCATTGTTGTATAAGATTCCCGGTCCACCACTTAAAAAAAGGAGAAAAAAGGGGGGAGATGGATGCAGACCTAGGATTAGTCATACCGACTTTGGGAAAAGAGACATGATTACCAAACCAGTCGCTTCTATCCATAAAATCCCCACGATGCTTGTACAAACCCCAAAGGTTGTTTCTAATATCGTTCCAAACTCAGCGGAAGTAGGCACTCCCCAATACAGTTCCCCTAAGAAAATACATTTAATTGACCCTCTGGAAAGTATTGAACATCTTATAAGGTCTTTCATATTACCAATAATCGAGAGGCTAAAGAGGGTCGAGGAAAGGCTGGGGAATATAGAATTGGCCATTAGCAATAAAGTGGGCCAAACTAGAGATAAAGTGTCGAAGGACTGCCCTCCCGCTGTAATTGAACAACCTTCATGTTTTATCGTGGGAGATGGTTTAGCTAGAACTTGCAAGACGACTACTGGCCCTAAAGAGACGATTACTGGCCCTAAAGAGCCAGCTAAACTAACCCTTAGATCTGCAAGACAGTCGGTCTTGCAAATTTCAAATGAAACCCAGAGGGGTGGGGACAAACGAGATGCAAGAAATATGGGTATTGATGAGTGTATGAGCCCTAGTATCGTCAGGGGAACTAATTGTAGGGAGCCTCAGGTTGAACTACCACCTGAAGCGGTTCCCTACGTGGTGGTGTTGGCGAGAGTTCCTAAATTGCCAGATGGTAAGAGGGAGGGGTTTTTCCAGCTTAAAAATAAGGTTGTACATTGGCTGAGTCAAAATCGCCCACTCCGCCATTACATTAATGGTGAAATACTTCATGTTCGCCGATTAGACTGGCTGGGAAGTAGTACGAAGGACATTAACGGGGACTTAATTGTCGTTAATTTTAGGGACCGTGCGGTGGTAAGGCATATTCTTAATTGCCCTGCAGGGACTCTTGGTACTTCCATTATTCCCCTGGAGTTAACTTTCTTCTACCCTAGAAACCAAGTGAGTAGAGGCCATTACCTTGGGGGTCCTTCTTTGCCCATGTCTGTGATTAACTCTCGTCCATTTCGCATAAACGAGCAAAAAATTTTTGAAATTAATTCCCAATCAACGACCCTTGATAATATCCCAAGGTGGGACACCGTATTCCCACGGAATTATGGGAATTGTACTGGGAGGTTGGATCATTTTGTCCCATTTACGCCATTGGATGTCTCAAACCGATATGAGGCTCTTTCGAACCTTGACGGTTGCGATTGCCAGATGAGGCAAATGACTCAACTACCCCTTGACAAAATTCAGTCTGACCCATTAATAAATCTCGGGCTCTTGCAAAATGGTAAACCTGATCCTACGGAACGACAAAGTCCATTGAAGGGGATCTTGATTCCCGAACCAACCGTCCCCCCCTTTATTCTATGCCCCCCTTTTAATTGTGTATCTAGCCAGGGGGCGGTTGCCGGGTCTTCCATATTGAGCAATTCTGCTGGTCTACCGGATCCTCAAACGACTAAGCAATATCCTAATGTTGAAGGTGTTAAAATTATTTCATGGAATGTGGCAGGTCTCAAAAATAAACTCCTCAATCAGGAGTGGAGTTCATTTATCACCTCCTTTGACATTTGCATGCTGCAAGAAACCTGGATGCTTAAAGAGAGTGTGGCTCCGGGTTTTGCAACATTTGATATTTTGGCATGTAAGAGTAGTAGGGGAAGGCCCTCGGGGGGGCTGTCCTTGTGGGTTGGCTCCCATTTGGGAGTAAAGGCAAAGGACATCACAACTGACTCCCGGGATGTACAATTTGTACTATTGGACGTAGAGAATGGTCCGAGTATTGCTCTGATAAATGTTTACTCAAGACCTACTAAGAGGGGCCTTGAATCAGAGGCTATTACTGTATTGTCCAAACTATTACAGTTACTTGACTCCTCTACTGTGGTAATTCTGGGCGGGGATTTTAACTGCCACTTCGAGCCCCTACTGGATCCAAATACGGGAGATCGCGATGACGTGGACTCATTATGGAACATTCCTGATCCACTGACCCCTTTAGTTAAGGTATGGACTCCCCTTGTCTTGCAATTGCAGTCTCTCTCTTTAGCTGCATCACTGCGAGCATGTAATGGAAGGGTGATGCCAGATAGACCTGGGAAAGCAACGTCCAACAGACCAAACTATACCTCAATAATTGACTACATCTTCATTGAAGCTAAATATTGGGACAGGCTTTATGAATTTGTGGTCATTGAGAGGTTGGATAGTGATCATAACGCTCTAGTTCTGACCCTTAAACCAGGGAGCTTTGGACTCAAAAATCCTGCCCCGGGTGATAACCACGCGATTGATCCGTTGACAATTAGAAATTGTAGAAGGAAAGTAAAGTGGCCAGAACTCCAAATGTCCAAGAATAAGCTGGCGGAACTGTATGGAACAATAATTCCATTTATTGAAGAGATGGGGGAAGTTGGGTCTCTGGGTAGCCCCACAGATATCCACGGCAAATTGGTTATCGCACTAAGGGACATTCTATACCCAGTAAAAAGGGTCACACAGCCAAGGGCTGTATCAGCTCGGTGGTTTAATAAAACCTGCCGTATAGCCAAAAAGGCCCTGCTGATGGTAATAAAAACTAAGGATAGAGAAGCAATTAGAACAAATCAATCCTTGTACAAAAAAGCAATTAGTGATGCTAAGAAGGAAGGGGAGGTTGAAATGTGGGAGCAGTTGGGCCATGCGCTCAGTCGTAAGGACGCAAAATTATTTTGGTCTATTGTCGCAAGTGGAGTCAGTGGATATTCTATTGCACCTGCCCCAAATATCGCAGCCTCAACTTGGGAAAGTCACTTCTGTGACCTGTATGGCACACGTGATCCTGATAGTCTGTCTGTTGGCATCTCAGACTTTTCTCTAGTCCCAGTGTGTCATGCCCCTTCTGAACTCCTCACTCTGATCGAGGTGGAAACAGCAATTGGGAAATGCTTCCGAACAAGGCGCCGGGCTTGGATAAACTGCCTGGGGACCTATTTAGGGCTCAACCGAAGATTTGGGCACCCTACCTGGTTGTCTTATTCAATCGCATTTTACAGGGGGGTGAAGTACCCTATACTTGGCTTGGGGCCGAAATAGTACCCGTCTATAAAAAGGGCTGTCCACTAACTCCCTCCAACTATAGGCCTATTAGTCTTATTGACACCTCACAAAAATTAATGGGGAGGGTACTCTTGGACAGGGTCCTGGGTTGGATTGAGGAGAACGGGATTTTGACCACATTTCAGGGAGGCTTTAGGGCTGGTACTTCCACTCCAGATCAGATTTTTCGCCTGCAGGGCGTGTACTGGAAAACAGCCTTGGTTGAGGGTGGCAGCCTCTACCTGGTGTTTGTGGACCTGCGGGCAGCCTTCGATCTAGTCCCTCGAACTAAATTGTGGCAAGTGCTGGCAGACCTGGGTCTTCCACCTTACTTATTGGCTGTCCTATCTAGGCTTCACGCCAATAATTACGCCCAAGTAAAGTGTGGTAAACACGGTGAGCTTACTGACCGTTTTCCCATTCAAAAAGGCGTTCGCCAAGGGTGTGTTCTGGCCCCCACATTGTTCAGCCTTTACATTAATGGTCTTATTGACCATTTGAATTGTATAGTAAATAATGACGCCCCTAAACTAGCATCAGGACGTGTGCCCGCATTGATGTTCGCAGACGATACCTTATTATTGTCTAGAACATCTTCGGGCATACAAAATACACTGAATGGTTTTGCAAAGTTTTGTGAGTCAAGAGGACTTGAAATAAATCTGGGGAAAACTAAATACATGATCTTTAACCCCCCTAAGCGGGTGCGCCCAAACCCAGTCCTATTTGATATTCCTCTTGAGAGAGTTAAAACCTTCGTCTATTTGGGCGTGACCCTAACGGAGAATTTCAGCTGGAGTGCTCAGATTGCCAAGTCAACGCTCAAGCTTGTTCAATTGGCAGGGGGTTTGAATAAAGTTTTTAAAAGATCGAGTTTTAACCCAGTATCTCCCGCCCTTGAAATTTATTGTCGACAGGCAAGAGTGGCTGCAATGTATGGGGCCGAACTCTGGGGACATAAGCAGTCAGTGTCTCTCTCAAGGGCTGAGCAATCTTTTTTAAGATCTCTTTTAGGGCTTCCTTCCAGCACACCGTTGATCCCCCTTAGGTTTGATCTTGGGTTAGTCCCAATAGAGGAGATCATCAGTGCAAGACCCATTTTGTACTGTACTGTATCCCGCTATCTTTACAGCATGTGGCGTAGGAGACAAACGTTTTTAACCTAACTACTTTCACATTGATGACTTAAAGTTTAATCTCTTTTAAAAATGTTTTAACTTTAAATGTTATTTATTGTTTTATTGTGTTATTGTAATTGATGATGTATGTATGTGCACTTTTATGGTCTTATGACCGAAATAAAGTTATCAAATGAAATAATATGAGAAAATATAGAATTGTGGTAGTTAGAAACTGTAAAGGATTAACGGGAGAATGCAGAAGGTGAAAGTAATGAAAGGTGCAAAGAAAGAAGGAAATAGCAAAGTGAATGAAATGGTTGTTGATGAAAAGAAAACATGAAGAGTGAGTAAAAGGATGGATGGTTGGAAGAATGACTAGATGGATAGAAGGGAAGGGATAGGTTGGTGCAAGGATGGAACAAAGGATTGACAGAGAGATGGATAAGTGGATGGAAAGGTGGACAGAAGAGTGAAAGGATGACAGATCTTTGTGTGAAGTGAATGGTCATTCATTGGATGGATGGATGGATGGATGGATGGATGGATGGATGGATGGATGGATGGATGGAAAGGACAAAAGGCGGATGGATGGGTGAAAGGATTGATGAATATGTGAACAGATGGATGTCATTTCAGTAGCTGGTTAGAGTAATGAAAGGATGATTGGAAAGGTGAAAGGCTGATGGATGGGTGGAAGAGTGGCAGGATGGATGGACAGTAGAGTTGATACAACGGTTAAGCAAAAACTATAAGAAGGACTAGGCTTACTTTCTTCGCTCGCTCTGGGTCATTAGAGGTTTGGTTAAAAGTGGGGATATTTGAATTTTCTGGCTACTCCCTTGTGTGCCGCAACATTACCAGATACCCGACGTGGTCCTCCAGCTGCATTGAGTTTATGCATGCTTACGGTAAGGTTGCTTCTAAAGCGCTAAATGGTTAAGTGTGAGCTTATTCTTATTTCTTGTGAGCTGGTCTGCCACACTCCTCCAAACACTCTTTTTTATCACCTGCAATTATAGGAACAGCCCTTTGAGTATGTCTCATTTTATTCTTGCACTTTGGTGAATTTATCATACAAATATTGCATTTTTCGTTCATTACCTATATTGGCCCGAGGTAAGCGCTCTTTCAGTCAATCAATCAAGGGTTGGTAAAGTGCAGCTACTCACCTGAATGGGCCTCAAGGAGCTAGGGGGGCAGGAGGTGTGCAGCTCCAGAATGTTACGGAAATTCGTCGAAGATCCAGGTCTTGAGGCCCTTCAGGAACTTGACAAGTGTTGGTGTCTGTTGGAGGTGGTGAGGGAGGGTGTTCCGTGCCTTGGCTGCAATGAAGGAGAATGAGCGTCCTCCTGTTCTGGTCTTCTTGATGCGGGGTACCGTCGCAAGAGAGAGCTGGTCTGAGCGGAAGGATCTTTGGGTGCATGGAACGAGAGGCGGTGGTTCAGGTAGGTTGGTCCGGTGTTGTGGAGGGCTTTGTGGCTGTGGGTAATAAGCTTGAAGGTGATTCTCTTCTCGACAGGGAGCCAGTGTAGTGTCCTTAGGTGTTGGCTGATATGGCAGTGGCGCAGTTGGTTGAGGACTAGTCTGGCGGCGGCGTTCTGGAGTTTGCAGGTGAGGTTCTTGTTGATCCCAGCATAGAGTGCATTGCCGTAGTCCAGTCTGCTGCTGAAGAGGGAGTGGGTGACGGTTTTCCTGTGTTCGAGGGGAATCAACCTCTTTCATCAGAGATACAGTGAATGAGTGACATTTCCTCTTGCAATTTCTGATTGCCGTGTATTTTCCCATACAGGTACACCACTTGGCCTTATCCTTGCAGCCCTTCCTAGAATACTAAAGCTATATCCTACAGCCAGACATCGCTAAATAGACTGACCAATATGTATTCTATGATATTATACGTTTCCCCTGACTATTATGCCTAGTTCATGTGCTAACTCTGCTCATATCCTTAGCCCCCCATAGGTGATCCCCAGTCCCGAGGAGACCCTCTTACTAGATGTAGAGTTGAAACGCCATCAAAATCATTCTAGACAGACCTTTTGCTTCAAATAACACCCTGTAGCAACTGCCCAGTGGTGCTTCATGCAATGAGTTAATGAGGCTGTCTTGTAAATCCCAATGTACCACTGACTCACTTTTTTTGTCACAATGTTTTCCTCTAGTTATAGTTTTCTCAGTTGGGGCCTCTCGAAAAACTGCCTCACACTTTACTTCACTGACTTGGGGCCTCTCGAAAAACGTTCTCACAGTTCACTTCACATTTTGCTATATTTCAAGTCTGAAACAAATTTAAATCCGAATGGATTGAACTTAACTATGTTATACTGTTTGTTCTGTGTCGGGTTTGAAATTGATTGATTCGTGATAGATATCTTCTGTCTTACTATTGAGATTGTGATCTAGAGTAATTCAAGACAGGTATTTTCTGCCATTCTACATTTTTGATTCTAACATGAGGTCCATGTGAACACCTGTTTCAAGTTCATTTTCACATGGGTTTTGGGGGTTGCTCTTGTAATTCTGAAATACACCTGCTCTCTTTAGGTGAGCATGACTCTGGAAATCCTCCTGTTATTGGTGATGGGCAGAGTAGCTTTGACTAAAATGATTTTCCTACCCAGGTTTCTTTATTATTTCTTAGATATCCCTATTGTGCCTAAAACTGCAGAAACTGAGTAGATTGCAAAGGCCTCAGGACCAGTGATCATCACAACAGAGGTTTGGGGCATAACTCCAACTGTGTATTTCCTGCCTTCCTGACCCCCAGTTGGTAGACATGGTGAGGAGATGCAGGACATGTTACCTCAATTGTAATCTGTCTACCCCTCGGAGCTACCTTTATAGTCAGCATCCCAGTTTGACAGAACATTGGAATACAGCAAGTGTCCTCTGTGTTGGTCCCCTTTCAGAGGCAAGCAAATTTGTGACCGTTGAAGAACTTATTTGAGCTCACAAAATCTCAGTAAGACAATTCCTCACCTATAAGCGGCTTACATGCAGATTTTTAAAAACATGGTGTTAAGAATCAGAATACCCCCTGGGAAGACATGTAGAACATACTGACTATGGGCCTGGAGCACACAGTAATGCTAAAGAAAATCTTCTCACACACCAATCGAAGTCTTAAATGGCTTCTTTACAAAATAAAAATGAATAGTCTGTGCATTAAATTCAACCAGCAAGAGTTTTGCCTAGCATGGGCAAAATTAAAAAAATCTCCTTGAGTGATGGCACAGCAAAAATGTATATACAAATGCTGTTAAGTTTCACAAAACAATCATGTGATTAATTTTTAAAATAAATACGTGCAGGAGCCTAATCAGAACTTATGAGAACAAGTGAAATGATCAAACAGTATTAATAATGTGGAAATATTTTAACTGACCAAGCTAGATTTCATTTTCATATCTTAGGAGCCAAGAGATAGGAACAGTTTAGAGTAATGGAGCACAAATCGGTTCACTGACAAAATATCACCTCTGGAAATATCGCCATAACAATATATCATCACATAAATATAGTTGCCAAAAATATCGTCATCCTATATGTATAATGTAAATGACAAAAATATAGATTTAAAAATATCGTTGTCAATAAAATTGTTGTACAAAATTGTGACAGGGCAGCCACGGGGGCGGACCCACGATGCCCCGGGGGCACCGCCAGGAAGACACTCCCGTCGTCCGGAAGGCCAGCCCTCGGCCCGGACGGCAGCAGAAAAGAGGAAGAGACAGAACCAGTGGTGTTCTGCGGCGTGGTGGAAAAGGACAGAACACTGGGTATCGAGGAGAACGACTGCGGCATGGTGGAGAAAGACGGAGCATTCGGCTCCGAGGAGAACAACCGCAGCGCGAACGGGGAAAGCACCTGAAGGCGTGAAGATCCCAAGGCGGACGAGAGGAGCGGCGACGAGGCGGAACAAGAAGCGGCGGCCGGCGGCTGCAAGGAGCTCCAGGGAGACACCCCTCTGGAAGGCGTGGAGTACGAGACAGACGTGACCCCGTTGCCGGGTCACGGTACAAGGCAAGTGCAGAGAGGGACAGGGTGAGTCTGGCAAAGCTGGGTGGTTCACCGGGTGGTCTTCCTGGGTTATTGAGGTGCGGAACCCTAGGATGCTCCTAACCGGGGAGGTTAAGAGTGACTATACTCAGGCAGTTAAGTGGCACTTGTATAGGGCGGAACGGAGGCCTTGAGTAGGAGATAGAACTCTTGGCCTATTTGTCCCATCCAAACACGAGTGGGCTCCCTCACGATACCCTCTCATTTATTTTTGTGGCCAATTTTACAGCGAACATATAGACCTCCTTCGTATCTGCATCATACCAATTAACCGGGTAAGGTAACCCGATAATCACAATAGGAGGTAATTTTCCCTTTTTTTTCCCTTTACCTTTTCACCAGATGGGTGGGAGCCAGAACTTGTGACATATAGAGTCCCTAATAGCCCGTACCCCTCTTATTTTCCTGAGGCGGAGACCCCGACAGAAGGCACCCTTACCAGAGCGAGAGAGACACCGGAAGGCCCGTGCTACGACACCAGGATCCCTGAGCCAAGACCCACCTTAAAGGACAAAGAACACGAGCAAATCCCGAGAAACTGAGTTGTGCTTAGTTAATAAAAAAACATAAGTTTCACTGAACTCCTGACCCTGCGTCCTTTCTGGTGTGTGACAAAAGTATTGTTTTCTAAATATATATATAAATATAAAGATTAGACATTAAGGGCCCCATTAGGATCCGCCCGCCACCCTAACGGTGCTGGGACCGGCCGCCAGGGGTGCGACGGTCCCACCCAGCCAATTAGGATGCGACTGCCACCCTGGCGGTCCCATCCTGCATATTCAACATTGTGGCGGGCAGTGCTGTAAGCAGCACCCGCCACAATGTTGAAAATGCATGATGTGCATTGGCATGCACAACGTAAGAGGCACCGCGTGGTGCCTGCCACCTTGTGAATGCCAATGTAGGGGGGTACCCCAAGTGCAGCTCCCCACCCTCCCATCTCCCCCCGGGGGCCCGCAACAGGCCCCCAAAGTAAACTCTGCATGCCTTTCCATGGCGGAGTCTTCGCTATGGAAAGGCATTCCACCGCACACATCATAATATGGATGGCGGTGCCTGCAAGGCACTGCCATCATATTATGGCCCTCTTCCGCCCGGTAGGCAATCGTGACGATTGCCTGCCGGCGGAAAAGCAGCGGATGGTCTTTCCGTCTGCCGCCGTACCCTCCGCCATGCTAATGTGGCGGGGGTAAATGGCTGTCCGGCGGGTAGTTTTGGTGGGCGGATCTCCACCGCAGGTCGGGCGGTGGGAATCCGCCCGCCATGGTAATAGGCCCCTAAATGTATTAAAAAGCAACACTATTATAATACAAATTAAATATATTTAATTAATTGTACAATAAATATAACTATTTTATTCAACAAATTAAAACACACATATATTCATATACATATATTTAGTTACATATATAAATTAAACATATTAAGCTAATATTTTCAATTAACATTTTCATTAAAAAACTATTTCTCATTTAATAATTTAATAAATATATATATATTTTGATGTGTGTGTGTGCATATATATATATATATATATATATTCCACAAACTCTGTTTTTTAGAATTCCTTTTCCTCAGGGACAAACGGAAGCAAACCACCAAGTAAGTGCTTAAATTTTCAGTTTATTGCTGCCACCATGACCGCCATGACGCGTTTCGGCCTGCCTCGGCCTTGATCACATGTATATATATTTCCCAACCCAGTCCAATAAAGCGATCACTCAGAGGTTTTGCAATTCATTTCCCTGGCACAGCTGTGCAAGCGAAACGCGTTACCTGGATTAAAACCAACTTCTGGTGAATTGCAAAACCTCTGAGTGATTGCTTTATTGGACTGGGCTTGGAAATACTATGTCCGGCGCGCTCAGCCGGCTGCAATCCAGTGCATAGGGCGAGGGAAGGCAAAAGGACCAGAAACTGAGGATATATCTATATCTATATCTATATATATATATATATATATATATATATCCAACAAAGCACCTCCATTTACCGGGGCCTCCGGTCCTGCAGGGCGAGCTCTGGAACCAGGAATGGAGATCCTGGTAACGGTACTTCCACCACAAACAAAAAAGAGCTCAACACCGACTGACTGACAGGCGTGACTTTATTTTGTCTTTTGAAAGCGGAGGAAGGAACACCCATAAGTCCTAACGCGTTTCAGCCGTTAGGCCTTGGTCACAGGTGAGTGTCATCACAATTGTAGTCCCAGTGGTCAGTTGGCTCGTATCCCAACTACAAACCCCAGAATGCAATGTTATTTTCTTTTGCATCAAGACAAAGGTATAATTGCGGTTTTGCGATGTTCGCGTTTGTTGCAATGTCTCAGGAAATTATATAGATATATCCTCAAAATATCGCAGTATGGACACTCTCAGGAAACACAGACCAGGGGATGTAGTTACTGCAGATAGATTTATTAAATCACAAATCTATACGTGACGCGTTTCGGCTGACCAGTGGCCTTGATCACACAAATACACATATACCCAATAACATAATAAAATTAAAAAACATACCAATTTAATTACAAATAAAAAAGTAAGCATAAAAAACGAATGTATGACGTTACAACGCATACATTTACAATGCATGCCTTAACAACGCAGTTTTTACATCGCAACATCCTTTACAACGCACACATTTACATCGCATGCCACAACAAATGTTTTAAAACTACACTTATGATGCATTCCATTACATCGCATCATACCTTTACAACGCATACCATTACAACGCATACCATTACATTGCATTTAATGTAAGTGTTGGATAGTGTAGGGGTAAAAATCACTATTCTAACTCCAGGGGGTGCAACAGTAGGGTAAGTGTTGGATAGTGTAGGGGTAAAAATTATTATTCTAACTCCAGGGGGTGCAACAGTAGGGTAAGTGTTGGATAGTGTAGGGGTACTATGCGTAATGGTATGCGTTGTAATGACATGCGATGTAATGTCTGTGTTGTAGTGACATGCGTTGTAGTGTCACGCGTGGTAGTGACATACAATGTAATGGCTGCTTTGTAGTGACATGCGTTGTAAAGGATGTTGCGATGTAATGACTGTGTTGTAAATGTAGTGCGCTGTAATGACTGCATTGTGAAGGTTGTTTCCCATAAAAAAACTATCAATTTACTAAAAAGAAATTATTATCAAAAAAATGTGAATATTTGAAATTATAAACATTATATTTTTACATTCACAAAACCATAATCATTCAGTTTCAAATAAAGTAAACTAAACGTTTGTTTGATAGAACGCATACCTCAACAACGCATGCCTGAACTAGATGGTCTAAACCAAGACCACATCTTTACACATGCATTCCTTTACCATGCAAGTCTTTACCATGCAATTTTGTAGTAAAGACATGATTGGTAAAGGGACGTGAGTGGTAAAGATCACACCCCTGCCCCTTTGCCCTCATTCCCAAAATTTGGCCCTAGTGCAATGTATTCTTCCTGCCCTAGCCTTATAAACGTCCCCCTATCCTGAGCCTTAAAACCTGAGCCCCTAGCCCCAAATACTACTCTGACCTTAACACCCCTGCTCTGAGCCCTTAAAGCTGCCCCCTAGCCCTGAAAACCGTCCCTTTCCTACCCACACCGATTTCAAAAAATGGCTCCCTAGGCCTAAAAAGTGTCCCTTTCCTGGCCCCTGTCATGAGCCCTAATACTCAGCCCTCTTAAAACTTCTTTGACCTTAGCCCCCTTTCCCTGAGCCCTAAAACCAGTTTTCACCCCCTTAAACCTAAGCCCACTTCCCCCGGCCCTAGCCCAACTGCCCCCCAAGCCTGAAAACTGCCCATTTCCTGCCCCCTGCCCTAAGCCCTAAAACTCAGAACCCTAAGAACTATTCTGACCCTTCCCCCTCCCTGAGCCCTAAAACCAGCCCCAACCTGCTAAAACCTCCCCCCATCTCCCCCCAGGCCCGGCCCAACTTACACAACCACATACCGGTCCGTCCCTCCACCCGAAGGTGTTCCGAGTCCTCTTCCATCCACTGAGACAGCTAGAATGTGGACTGCCTTAACCATGCATTTTCTTGGTTAAGGCATTTGCGTTGTTAAGGCAAGCGCTGTTCAGCTTACGGGGAAACAGCACGTGTGCTTAAGTCTGCTTTGTTAATGCAGTTTGTCAAACTAAGCTATAAAATTCGATAAATAATACATATACTATTCTCACTACAATTTATATACCAGTAGGAAAAATGTATGTCTGAGTAGTAAAAGTTACTACTTCCACTCCAAGCAGTGCATCAGTATGGAAAATGTTTAATTGCGGAGGTCTAACATTTTCCATTCCCACTCCAGTCAGTGCAACAGAAGGGAAATTGTGGACTAATGAGGGGTACATTTAACTATTTGCAATCCACGCAGGGCAACAGTAGGGAAAGCGTTGGATTGCGGAGGGGTAACATTTACTATTCCCACACCAGTCAGTGTAACAGTAGGGAAAGGGTTGGAATTGGTGGGTTAAAATGTACTATTCCCACTCCAGTCGGTGCAAAAGTAGGGAAAGTGTTGGATTTCGAAGAGGTAAAATTTATTATTCCCACTCCAGTCTATGCAACAGTAGGGAAAGTGTTGGATTGCGGAGGAGTAAAATGTACTATTCACACACCAGTCGGTGCAACAGTAGTTAAAGTGTTGGCGTGCGAAGGGGTACAATTTATTATTCCCACTCCAGTTTATGCAACAGTAGGTAACATGTTGGATTGCGGAGGGGTAACATTTACTATTCCCACTCCAGTCGGTGCAACAATGGGGAATGTGTTGTATTGCGGAGGGGTAAAATGTACAATTCAAACACCAGTCGGTGCAACAGTAGTTAAAGTGTTGGAGTGCGAAGGGGTAAAATGTATTATTCCCACTCCAGTTTATGCAACAGTAGGGAACATGTTGGATTGTGGAGGGATAAAATGTACTATTCCCACTCCAGTCAGTGCAACAGTAGGGAAAGTGTTGGATTGCAGAGGGATACAATTTACCATTCCCACACCGGTCTATAAAACAGTAGTTTATGTAGTTCATGTGTTGGATTACGAAGGGGTAACATTTATTTACTTATTTTAATTTTATTTTTGGTGTTTTATATAGCGCGAACTTGAACCTAATAGTGTATCAGAGGGCTTTACATTCACATAATGTTATCCACTCATCATAACACGAACACCTTGCAGTTTCATTAAACCTAATCATTTTACAGTAAGTTACTAGCAACAGTCATGTTACGAGGTCATAAATTAGTTGTACATTGAATTGCTATAGAGACATTTGTGCATGGCATACAAATTTACAAAATCGAGATCGAAATGACATTATTGGTCGATGTGTGGTATTGTCTGTATTAAACAAGAGGGTCCTCTGATAATGACCGGCCCGCTGGAGTTATGGCAGGAATTTGCTCATAAGAAAAGTTTTGGCTGCGCTTTTAAAAGCCACGACGGATGACATTTTTCCAATGTTAGGGGGAAGAGCGTACCAAATTCTTGGTACTGCGCCAGAGATAGCTCGATCATGCGTTTTTTTCTTTTAGAAGAGGGCCAGTTTTAGCAATATATCTCCATGACTCTGGGAAACCCGACAACCTCCTGATAGAGTGATTTTCTGAGCTAGGTAGCTAGGTGTATTGTAATGTATCGCTTTGTGAGTGATACATGCCATTTTTAGCTGTATTCTTGCTTCGTAGGGCAGCCAGTTGAGCGCTTTCAGATGAGGGGTGATGTGGTTGAATTTTCTGGATCCAGTTATAAGTCTTGTAGCCGGATTGAGACAAGCTTTTAGTGGGGCTGTTGAGATCTTAGGAAGACTGGCTAGTGTTTTGCAACCGTACTCGATCCTTGATATGACTAGTGCCTGGACTGCAGTTTTAAGGTCTGCGTTGTTTATGAAAGGTTTCAGTTTTCTGAGGTAGCTTAGATGGAAGCGGGCATTTTTTGCCATTGTGTTGTTATGTGCAAGCATGTTCAGGTTTTTGTCAAGCATAATGGCCAAGGATTTGGTTGAGTCTTCAATCTTTGTGATACAATTTAGCGCTGTGATTAGTTTGGTCCACTCCGTAAAATTTGTGGTGCTTTTCTTGGGGGGAAATCAAGAGGAATTCAGTTTTCTGTGGGTTAAGCTTGATGTGATTACTGGTTACCCAATGGACAGTTTTCTTTAATGCTTGGTTCATGATACTGATCTCTTCTGTCGATGTGATCTTTATGTATAGCTGTGTATCGTCAGCGTACATGTGGAAGGAGATGTTTGCTTGCTGTAAGATATCAGTGAGTGGCTCTACGTACAAGTTGAGTAGAGCAGGGGATAGTGTTGAACACTGTGGTACCCAAATAAAATGTCTTGATGAAGCAGATAAAGTTTGGTTTACTATGAAATTTTGCGATCTCTTTTCTAGGTCCTCTTTAGGACTGTACCCTCTAAGCCCATCCTATTTTTCAGGCGCTCTAGCATTTTAGTATAGTTTACAGTGTCAAATGCTGTATACATTTTTTAGAAGTTAGTAATTTATTTTATTTTTTTTAAGTAAATTATGCGTTTTAGTACCTTAGCGGGTTGTGGGTTTATAGGGGAATAGGGTGGGAAGTAATTTAATTATAGTAAATTAAATAATAATTTTTATGAATTTTTAATTATTTTTAATTAAATTTTGCATTTTAATTCTGTAGCGGGTTGTGGGTTTATAGGGGAATAGGGTGGGAAGTAATTTAATTGTAATTAGGCAAATATAAATTTTTATTTATTGGTATTGATAATTAATTTATTGTTAATTAATTATTACTTGGTAATTAATTGTTATTAATTGATTAATTGATAGTTACATTAATCGTATTCATTTATTATTGGAGCGGGTTGTGGGTTTATAGGGGAATAGAGTGGGAAGTAATTTAATTGTAATTAAGTAATTAATTTTTATTTTCCGGTATTGTTACATTAATCTATTGTTAATTAATTATTAATTGGTAATTAATTTTTATCAATGATTTTTTTATTGGTATTTATAATTAATTTGTTGTTAATTAATTATAAATTGGTAATTCATTTTTATCTATCATTAATTATTGGTATGATAATTAATTTTTTGTTAATTAATTATTAATTGGTAATTCATTTTTATTAATTGATTAATTGCTAATTAAATTGTGTGACATTTTATGCGGACTGGTTTGTGTGTTTATTGGGGAATAGGGGGGAAGTAATTTAATGTTATTAAAGTAATTATTATTTTTAATTTATTGGTATTTTTAATTAATTGATTGTTAATTTATTAATAAATCATTATTTAATTACAAAAATTATTTAATTTATAAGTATGCTATTTTTTAACCCCTACGCTATCCAACACTTTCCCTACTGTTGTACTCTTTGGAGTGGGAATAGTAATTTTTACCCCTACGCTATCCAACACTTTCCCTACTGTTGCACTCACTGGAGTGGGAATAGTAATTTTTACCCCTACGCTGCCCAACACTTTCCCTATTGTTGCACTCTCTGGAGTTGAAATAGTAATTTTTGCCCCTACGCTATCCAACACTTTCCCTACTGTTGCACTCTGTGGAGTAAGTATATATATTATTTTATATATGTATGTGTTTAATTTATTTTAACATTATGGGGCCAAGTCCGATCCTGTATTTTGTTTTTCCGTACGACTCGCATCCGTAATTTTTCCCGTACAAATCGTACAAGTCCCGTCCCACCCGTGAAGTATGATTCGTATGGGAAAAATACATACAGATCGGCCCGATCTGTACGAATTCGATCGGGAAAAGTTGTACGAGACGGACCCGGGCACTTTTCCGTACGAAGCCTAAAAATACAGTCCGACCGTACAAGTACGATCCGGACCGGCTTTCCGATTTAGGATTCGTATGGAAAATGTCCCGTACAAGGGGAATGACTTTACCCGCTACAAAGCAAACTTTGTACGACTCGTATCCCGGGAAAAGTCGTTCCCGGGGTGTGAGTCGTACAGGCCCCCCCATGCATATGTACGCACCTCACAACAACATCGCGTATGTACACACCTTACAAAACATCATCGCGTATGTACGGTGAGTACCCCAACATCATCGCGTATGTACGGAGCGTACCCCAACATCGCGTATGTACACACCCCACAACAACATCATCGCGTATGTACGGTGCGTACCCCAACATCGCGTATGTACGCATCCCACAATAACATCATCGCGTATGTACGGTGCGTACCCCAACATTGCGTATGTACGAACACCCCACAACAACATCATCGCGTATGTACGGTGCGTACCCCAACAACGCGTATGTACGCACCCCATAACAACATCCTCACGTATGTACGCACCTCACAACAATATCATCGCATATGTACGGTGCGTACCCCAACATCATGTATGTACGCACCCCACAACAACATCCTCACGTATGTACAGCACCACACAACAACATCATCGCGTATGTACGGTGCGTACCCCAACATCGCGTATGTATGCACCTCACATCAACATCGTGTATGTACGCACCGTACATAGGCAATGTAAAACAGCACAAGGAGGGTCTATTCGACTCGCACAACACCACAAAACACATCTACAGTGCACAAAACATGGAAATGACTGACCTGGCCACATCTAAACAGGCAAACAGAGGGGCAAACTCACAACCACCCCTTATAACACACCCACCAAAAATTCAAACTGAGGCTCACCCACAAATGGACCAATAAAAAGGGCCCACACACACAAACCATGAGGCTTTGCAACAGACTCACTGCAGCTAGAGAGCGCACACCAACAGCTGCACCCATCCCCCTTAACATATACACCTTCACACAACCTCCTTCACACATACCCCCTATTCACATTCAGACCCACAACTTCACATTCACACCCACACACCCACAACCATCAACACCCTCACCCCACACCATGCCCACAGACAAGAATCCAAAGTTCACAAGGGAGGAGCTGGAGATCCTTGTCAATGAAGTCATCAGAATCGAGCCACAGCTGTTTGGAACATTGGTCAGAAAGACCAGCATAGCCGAAAAATCACACCTGTGGCAGAGGATCGTCGATAGGGTGAATGCTGTTGCACCCATCAGAAGGACCAGGACTGAATGCCAAGCCAGGTGGTACGATCTGCGGAGCGCGGTCAAGCGAAAAATGAATGACGACTACGCCCAGAGCAACATCACTGGAGGGGGTGGGCCCCGCAGACCAGTACATTTCCATCCCTGGGAGGAGAAGGTGATGGCCCTGCTTCCGCCGGTGGGAGTACATGGACTTCAAGGACTTCCAGAGCCTGGTGAGTACACAAACAACTTACGTAACATGGGGTTAATGGCATCCACACCCCAACTACACAAAATGCACACAACTACCCCCAAGCCCTCACCGGCCACAACCACAGTCAAAAACAACTCTAATGCCAATAACATGTGTATGCCCCATTGAGAAAGCAAGACCATGCTATGTCCCATGCTACACGAAGCACCAACCCAAGAATGGATGTCCTGTATGCTGGGAGGGTGGGTGTCACAAAACGCATTGTTGAACTCCAAATCAGACACAATTGCCCTCATCCCATATGGCCCAGGTACATACCCATGCACCATGAGCAATGCACAGGGAAGTGGAAAGTACTGACAAGATAGCTGACACTTGGCCCGGGTGTAGGCAGCACAAGGCCCTCCTGTGACCAGTGCAAACACAAACACCAAGACAACAAGGTCAGATATCTAGGACAGGAACTCACACACACTGTCATGGCAGCATGCTCCATGAGGGGACAGCTACATCACCTGGGAGCCCCAGTGCCAAATCACACTACACCCACCAGCAGGCCCTGTCACACACACCCCTTACACAAGCAGACACCCCCGGGACAGGCAATTGATTTACCCGCTGTCACAATGGACATGTAACACAACAACACCTATACATAGCTGAAGAAGCATCCAAGCCAAAAATCTACATGTCAAAGACTCAGGAGAACATATCAATCTGTCCCCCGCAACATACCCCTCCACAAGTGAACATTGAGGAGAATGCTAGGCACATACAACTACCTGGAGGAACAGTGCCAACTTGAATGTGTATGAAACATGGATGTTGCATGAAACAGCATTAACATTGTCTGTCTCTCACACACAGGGCAACGTGATGATTCTCCCCCCAACAATGGGGGTGAACAATCACAGTCCCAGGCTCGGGAGGAACCTGATCCCACCGGCAGCAACGCCTCTCAACACTCCGCAGATGACCCCGACTGACCTGGACCCTCTGGTATCCAAGCCCATGCAGCACCTGGTTCAGGAACATCTGTGCCAACCGCCACCCCCATTCCTGTCACATCCCAAGAGACACCGAGGAGCCCTGCCCGCAGTGAACACCTGAGCCAGTCTGACCAGGAGGGACAAGGTGCGCCGGGCACCCAGGAGGAGGCAGACAACACTGCCACTGCCATCCCTCAGGGGTCCCGTAGACCCGATGTGCCCACAATGGCAGCCCAGGCTCATGTGGGCAGGGGTGGTGGGAGTGGAGGCAGGCGGAGGCGAGAACCTGACCAGCCAGCTGAAGGGACCGGTATGACAACATCATGGACGCATACCGGCGTGACACCATAGATTTCAGCCAGGTAGTGGTGGCCCTCACAGAGATGAAGAACCAGCAGGCCGAGCAACACGCCAGTCAACAAGAACACCAAGGACGGATGGAGGCAAGACTGGCTGAGCTCCTGGCGGTGCAAAGGAACATAAGCCATTCACTCCGTCGGATCGCCGACAACATGGTGTCTTTTGGATGGAGATCTGCTGTCAGCTCACTCACAATGCCGATGAGCTCCTTGATGTTGTGTGTTTTGGTGCCTCGGCCCTATCTGAAGGATCTCCACTTGTCCTTGCTGATGATATGGTGATGGCTGTGTGTGGCGTTTTCCAGGGCTGTAAGGTAAATGAAGGTACTTTGTGTTGCAAGGTTTGCACAAGAGTCCGGCTTGATCTGTATGAGTCCAGTAGGTCTGCCTTGACCCAGGTGGCTTAACTGTTGTTGTGCTTCACAGGAAAGTCCTTCAATGTGGCAAGATTGTTGGATCAGTAGCTGATCCAGTGTGTGAGGTTGCAGGGTGTGGCGGTGGTGTTGGTTCGAGTGTCCCACACAGCTTGTCTGTGGTGACTTACATCAAGCATCTTTGGGGGATCGGTAGCGGGTTGTGGAGCAGTGTGTTACTTGTCGGAGACGTGGATGCAATTGCTGATGGGCCAATGTTGGATGGTGGTGTGGTTCTCCTCCAGCAAGAAGTTACTGGCCCCCAGCCACATGTAGCCTGTGGAGGTGAGGGTGTGCGTGCAGCTGTACGTGTTGATGGCTTTGTGTAATTGTGGATGTAGGCCTGGAGATCTTTAGATGAGTGTTACTCTGAGGGTTGCCAGGTGGTTGGAGCAAAACTTGGGGGTGTACTTGGGAATAAATTGCAATTCATCCTCCAGGATTGTTGTTGCCGTCCCTGCGGGTGATCTTGTATCCGTCTGAGATGGCAATGAAGAAGTTGTGTGCTGAGGATGCTTTTGACCAGGTTACTGTCATGAAGGTGATGTGTGTGGCAGTTGTGTTGAGGAGGTAACAGAGTCCAATGGCGTGCTTGTGGACGGAGCAGGTGTGGAGTAGGAGGCACATGACCTGGTTGTTCTGACAGGGTCTGGTAGGCGGGGCAGCGCTGTGTAGGCAGTTGGAGTTGCACACTCAGCATGCGAAGGTGTCTTGTGTGCGCTTAGGGGTTGCCTGATAGCAGGCGGTTGATTGTCTGGAGGACATTGCTTGGAGGGTGGCTGCAGCATGAGCCTGTTGTGTGACGTGGGTCATGCAAGGACCAGAGGGTCGTGCACTGTGCACGTTGCAGGCACCGACGGTCCTGCCTTTGGCACGGCGTTGGTGCAACAGTGGCACAGACAAGCTGCTGGCTGCATTTAGAATGGGTGGAGGGGGAAGGGAGGAGCATTTTATAGGCATGTGGATTGCCCAATCAGGGCACTCGGTGGGGCGGTGCCGCAGGTAAGGCAGCAGCAGGCGGAAGGGGTGAGAAACTAGGCAAAAAGTAGCACACAAAGACAAGGAGGTCAGAAAGGCACAGTGCAACAGGTGTATGTAAAGGAAGGAGTGTCAGGTTACTTATGGGTCACTCCGAGAAAATGTATGAAGAATCAACAAAAATGACGGCCACAGGATCAGGCAACAAAATTCGGAGCTGCGCACAGGAGACACACTGTCAGCAGGCGTTGACGTCCCGTCGTGGGGAGTAACCTGCACAAATACATACACCACCAGGTACTTCATGCACAATAGAGATTTTTACCCATGAAGAAATGCATGCATGTTGCCGAAGTACACATACACTCATATGATCAATCTTTGACAATTATACCATAGTTGACACATGCAAACTAGCAAGAGATATGCAGTGACAGAGATGAGGCACTTTGGATTGTGCAGAACACCTTTATGGCACAAACTCACACAAAGGGAAATGCATCCATACTCACAGGTCAGTTGACAGAACATGTGGGACATACGCTGGACCCCCCCTTCACAACACGGATGTTGTAAATCCCAATGAACTGGCACACAAGTCAAGGGGATGAGCCAAACACATCCTGCTACACACGGAGATGCTGCATATCACCATAGAGCCAGTTGTTGTGATGTCCCACACTATGTCCACCCGTAGCATCAGCAACATTTCAGAGGCAAGGTTTACGCACATTGATGCCTTCGTCAGACTCCACACTCCACTACAGATGACTGTCAAGAAAGTTGACTATCATGTCATGGGAGTGATGCTACATGTTATATGCTCCATGGTGAGAAGACAGGTATGCATGGTACCACAACATGCACAGAAGCAGTCCCCACACATTCCCAATCCGTACCACCACCAAAAAGCCTTGCTGCAATCCTTACCCAAACTGACATTTCCACATGTCCGTGCATGGAACGCTGATTCAGCACACGTTGCAATCCTCATGAGGAATAGCAGGAGGACAACGACGACACGAGCAGACAACAGGCGCAAAAACCTGGGAATGACAGACACACAAGAAGTCACCTAAAACAAATCTCGCCGCACACATGGTCAGTTACGAAACATGAACAATGTTGGACGCATGCAAATTTCAAAGAAAGTCTCTCCGCAAAACTGTGTGGCATGACATCATCACTCGAGTGACACATCAGTACACACATCAAAGTCACTTTGCATTCAGTCAGCTGGACACACACATTGCAACACATGTCACTCAATGCTACAAGCTTGCACACTCATACCCAGTGACTCACCATTATGAGAAGAAGTTGCTTATGAGCTGACTCCGGATATCATCCTACTCCTCCTCATCACTTGCCTCGTGACCAAGCCCTGGATCCTCCATGGGTGGGTGTTGCTCCTCATCCGGATCAAGGATGAGTGGCACTGCCTTCTCAACGGCCATGTTGTGCAGCATGCAGCACACAATGAAGATTTTGCACACCTTCTCTGGTGCATATGGGAGGGACCCGCCTGTCTTGTCAAGGCACCGGAATCGGCTCTTCAGGAGGCCAAACGTCCTCTCAATCACTCGCCTGGTCTGCCCGTGTGCATTGTTGAACCTGTGATCTTCTAGCTGTTCTTGGGTTGCGGAGAGGTGTCATTAGCCATGGCATGTTGGGATATCCAGAGTCCCCTACATGGAAACATCATGTAAATAAGTGGGTCAGGAGATGCCGTAAGAGCCAAAGATACCACAACACACAGGACAAACGGAGTATACCCACCAACAAGACATGCTCGTTCGTTGTGCAGCCGCAGCATCATTTGTGGCACCCTGCTACGCCTCATGATGTAGGCATCGTGTGCTGATCCTGGAAAACGTGCACAGACATGGGAAATCAGCATGTTAGCAAGACACACCACAAGGGCATTTATTGAGTGGTAATGTTTACGGTTGCGATAGGCTTTCTCCTGTGCCTGGGGTGGTACCAAAGCCACATGTGTCCCATCAATGGACCCAATGACATGGGGCATCCCTCCCAGGGCATAGAAATCACCCATGACATCTGTCAACTCCTCAGGAGTAGGAAATTTGATGAATTCATCAAGGTGCTCCAACATGGCTGCCAAAACATCACGCAGGACACGGCTGAACATTGTCTGTGACATCCCACCAACATCAGCTATGGTCAATTGAAACGTACCTGTGGCAAAAAAATGTAGGGCTGCCATCACCTTCATCTTTGGGGTCAGCGCAGTAGGATACCTGTGTCGCGGTTGGAGGTGCGGTGCCAGCCTGTCGGTCAAGTCCTCAATCAACTGTTGAGTGAATCTGTAACGTCGGATGCAGGCACGTTCCCTCATGGCAGCCAAGTCTGGCATTGTTCTTGGGACAGGCGGTGCCCTGCAAGACATTGTTAGGAATCATGAAGATTGAGAGTCTGCCAACATCAATGTCAATGAACATAGCAAATGCTAAACTGCTACTACACATCAGGTAACTGTGGAGTCTGGTGTGTGCAATACATCCAGGACACATATGCCAGCTTGCTGGCACTCCTACGAAAAGCCAGATACACCTGTTGATTGTCAAGTCTACATGGCAGGCCCTGAAATGAGCTGGGAGCAAGTCTGAGTGAACAGCCAGAGATATCACCGGAGTGACACACATCCACATAGCTGCATTGGAAGGATGTCATCTCATCGAGACAGTTGACTGCAAGGCACACGCATAGGTCACATGGAATGTCAAATGTACATATGACACACATTGCGATGAAGGGGTACACATGACAACAATTAAACACAGCTATTGAGACGACGCAGACATGTATTCCTGGGAAAATATGATGGCCGATGCACACAGACCCTACAGCCGTGGGAATCCACATGTGGCATGGTGTGCGTAGATAAGTGCCCTGCCCATCTCCACACGGACCCATGTTGGATGCACCAACAGCAGATGCAGTTGACGGAACACTAACAGCAAGCTCATGGGAACACATGACACACACCTGACATAGTCACATAGGGGCACGCTGATCGTGACATGTCAGTTGAGAGAGTGTCCCTGTGCCTGGCATCAGGAGACAGGTGTGGGTGGTGATGACTGTGCCATCCCACTGCTGCTGTGCATGACACAGTTGAACTACAGACACACATGTGGCAAGTGTCAAGGTGATGTGTGCCACATAGTGCCCCATCACACATGACATGTGTACACAGGTCATCACACATCAATAGTGCAACTAGATGAGATGACATGTGCAATATCACCGGCTGACACACCTAGGGCCTGCACATGAAAGTATGCAATGACAAGTACTTGATGGACAAACTTGTGCGACTCGTAGCCCTCCATTCCTGGCATGTGTACGCCTGTATTACCATTGTAAGCGTGTGAAACGCACCGTACACCCGCAATCATCGCGTGTGTACGCTTCGTTTCACCATTGTACTTGTGCCGTAGGGGTACATGTGAAACGCACCGTACACCTGCAATCATCGTGTGTGTACGCTTCGTTTCACCATTGTACTTGTGCCGTAGGGGTACGTGTGAAACGCACCGTGCACCCGCAATCATTGTGTGTGTACGCTTTGTTTCACCATCAAACTTGTGCCGTAGGGGTACGTGTGAAACGAACCGTACACCCGCAATCATCGCGTGTGTATGCTTCGTTTCACTATTGTACTTGTGCCGTAGGGGTACGTGTGAAATGCACTGTACACCCGCAATCATTGCGTCTGTACGCTTCGTTTCACCATTGTACTTGTGCCGTAGGGGTACGTGTGAAATGCACCGTACCTGTGTGTGGATATCAATTTTACATAGGGGACACATAAGGGACAAGTATTCGGCCCTAAATGCATGCTGGTTGCCATGGATACTGAGTTTTCAGTTGAAATGTGTCCATCAGGTGTCCTGGAACAGTCAGTTGGCCACAAAATACAATGTTGCAAAGTGGTTGTTGACTTGACATGATGCTCAAAATTTGAACGATGCGAATGTGTGTCATATTGGAGTAAACGTACGATGCAAATGTGTCTGACCAATCACTATGTACTCCTCAAAATGAATGCCCCTCAGCAAGACAGATATAAGGCAGCCAGAACCCATGAGAGGGCACTTGCCTGCACAACTTTCCAGTCGACCACACTGCTGCTGTCGCTGCTTCCTCTGGACCATATCACGTACTGTGGAGAGGGCCCAGCCATTCACCCTGGAGGAGAATGGGGCGTTGCTGGACGTCCTCCTCCCACAGTACCCCAAGCTGTATGGGAGACCAGGGGAGCAGGTGAGTGCTGACTCTACTACCTTTCCCTATGCACCTGTTGTGTGACTGTCACTTCTGGCATTGTGTCCAGGTGTGACAGACATGCAATGTTGTTTAGAGTGGGTCCCGGGGGGGCATGCTTATGTCTCTCATGCAGAGCATGAGGTAGTTCCTGTGTGCACTCCTCACTTGCATTGTGCTTACTGTGACATTCACTGAATAGTGCATGACACATTCAGCCTGGCAAATCCTTGGTGGCTTTTTTTCCTATTGTCCTGAGGTTATTCAGTGGTCCCCCCGGTGTGACAGGTAACTGTACCCACAGATGTGTATGAGTTGAGTGGACCTGTGGTGAGAGTGTCCAAATGATGTGTACGACCTCACGGACATTGATGTGTGGGAATGTTCCTTGTCATGTGGGTGAGTGTCTATGTGAAGTGTTGCACCACAGCTGCATGGAGGAGGCAACAGATCTACCCATCTGATGTGACAAGTAAGCCGTGCTGTGTGTCTGACTTGCAGAGCTGGCATGACACCTGTGACACCCCACTGGCAAGGGGCACATGTGCAGAGTGAGGGTTGTATCCGCTGTTGTGACTGACAGGCGAGTGATCTGTGCCTGCGTGTGTCTGTCTAGTCTGCTGAGGGTGCGTCAGTGGAGTGGGACATGTGACTGCTTGACACGTGCTGGCCATCAGCCTGCTGTTACATGTGCTGCACAGTGTGTGCCATGGTCGTGAGTGTGTCGCACCTCTCATGCCACCTGTTGACTTTCAATGCCATGTAGTGCATTGGGGCTTGCACACAGGCCAATTTCTTATTGTGAATGATGCAATTCCTGTCAGCATCCTATGCCCTGTTCAACATTTTAAAGATGTTCAAATGTGTGTCTCTGGGACATGAAGCAGGTGTATTGATGTTGTGTCACTTTGTCATCCTGACAGGTAACTGCCTACGAGAAGGGTGTGATCTGGAGGGACATCGTCAGGGCCGTGAGATCTGCGGGGGAGCGTAGTCGGAGCCTGCCCCAGGTCCGCAAAAGGTGGCACGGGTCCAGCGGGGGATCGACTCTCCTCGCCCCCACGGCGGGCGCTGACGCCTGACCCCCCACATGAGCCGTGTCCTGGCGGTGGTATTCCCTGACCTCGATAGGCAGTTACAGGAGAGACTGCAGCAACGAGGGGGTAGGTACATGGCTGTTTGTTGTGTTATGTGTCACCAGCTTTTGGAAGTGCTCTGTAGCCTGGATACACTCCCAGAGTTTATATGTGCAGTGCATTTTCTGTTCCCCAATGTCAACTGGTGCTCTTTTTCATCCCTTCCCCTCCTTGACATGTGTCCCCTGTCTTTGTGTAATCACATTTGCACATGGTCATCTAAGGTTCCAGTAAATCTAAGTGCACATTGCTTTCTGCATCATGTGGGAGGGTGGTCTGTGACTTGTGTTGGTACCTTGCCTGTGCCATGACCTGTTCACTATGTTGGGGGTCCATATTTGTTGGCACTGATGATGATTCTCAACATAGGAGTGTGAGGTTTCAAATGAACACCTTTGCAGCATGCATGACCAATGTTGTGGCCTCGGACATGATGTGCATGAGTGTGAGATATGCATAGTGCCATGACGGTTGCTCATGGTACAGTCAGCTCATTCCAGGAACACGGAGCTGTGTGACCACTACAGTCCCTTGAGACACCCTGGCCTCCTAATCATGTGTGTCATCCAACACTGTGCACATTCTCTGTGGGTTCAGCATAGGACTGCCTCTGTGGCATTGGTCCCTGGCCTATTTTGTATTTTTCTAATGTGTGCTACATGTGTCCACTGGACAGGGATACACCATTTTGCTTGTGCGTACTCACACTGGGCAGTGCCTGTGTGGCTATTCACAAAAATCTGTTGCTGGTTGTTTGTCACAAATATGTGTTGCCAGCCCCAGGAGGTGATGTTGTGTAAATCTAGCAATTTTTGCTGCACAGTTTTTGTTACCCTGAATAAGAGGTGTTACTTCTTGATCTGTATCAATCACATTGACTCAGGTATGGGTGGTTGTGAGGGAGAGGCCTACATGGGCACCCCTGATTTTTCCTTGCCAGGTCTGACCTGTGTGTGAGAATTGGCTGTACACAGAATCACCGTGCAGTGCCCCTGTGATGCTGGCCAGTGCTTAATGTTCGTGCTTTGCAGCCTGTGTCATTTTTTCAAAAACTTGATTCCTGCTCATACATTTTTGGCACCTGTGTGTGGTTCAGACCCAAAGAAGTTTGGACTTTGTGTGCTGACATCTGTGTGGACATTCTAGCTTGCCATGAGGGTGTCTCCACAGTACAGCTATGCTTTTTAACAACCCAATTGCAGGCACAATAGCTAATGCATTGTTCTGTGTGTGGACATTGGTGCCACTCCAGATGACAGGCAGTATGTCATATATGTAGCCAACTGTGTAATCAGGTGACGGATGGCCATGTGACAACTGACATAATTCAAGTTGTTACTCTAAAACAATTGTAACCTTGGCACTCACAGCACTTGTCAACAGTTCTTCATGTTTTAAATGTGGTAATTTGATGATTTGTGTTGGGAACACTGATGTGCCTGCATGAAAGATGTCTCCCAAGGAAGTGCACACCAAACGACATTTCCACTTTCATGGAACACGCTGCACCTTTGCAAAGAAGCCACTGTTAGAATTAAATGGTGTTGCTGATTCTCCATATACATGTTCCCACAGTGGTCTGGATTTTGTGAGACTCCTTTGTTGTTGGTGATACAAACTAACAAGTCTCAAGACATCCAGACCTCCGTGGGCCGATGTATATGTACTTTCTGCAACACCATTCATTTCTAACAGTGGCTTCTTAGAAAAGGGGCCAGCTTCTTCAATGACAGTGTAAATGTAGTTTTGTGTGCACTGCCTTGTGAGACATATTTCATGCAGGCACATGAGTGTTCTTTTTGCGAAATGACGAATTGGCACATTCTAAACATGTCGATTGTGTAAAGTATATTGAGTCCCAAGGTACCAACATTTTTTCGTTTTGTGTTCCTAAGTACTTACAGGTCTCTGAGTGTGGTGACACCTTGAGTATTGAGGTGTGTCAGTTTACGTTGGGTGCACCACCACTGTTTCTTTCAGGGTAAACAAGAGGTGGCATGACTTCATTGTATTGCTGTACTCACCGGTTCACAGACACTAGCTTCTCAGTATATTTCTCATTCAAGTAGTGGCCTGGTGTGTTCTTTTTTCCTTGTGTCCAAGTGGCATAGTGGGTCTACCAACTGGGCAGTACCGGGCTTACATATGTGCGGAGTAATCTAGCTTTTACTCATGATGCATTGCCTGATATGCACTGTGACCAATTGTTTTTGTGCTCATGTATCAGATGTATACAGGTGACTGATGCATTTCGGTTTCTTCTCCTTGCCCACAGCATCATCATCCACAATGGAAGGAGACACCTGCACGGACCTGGAGAAGGGACCCATCGACAGTGCCACAAGTGCTGTCGAGTCAGGAGGAGCCAGTGGCACGGAGGACGAGGGGAGTCAGTCAGAGGACCTGTCTGGACACGATACCAGCTACGATGCCGACGGGTCCGACGCTGACCTCCTGGAGTAGGCGGAGGCTGCAACACCACCTGGCAGCATCCCCACATCTGTCCCCGCCTCCTCCGTTACCATCTCCGCCCTCCCAGTTGCTCCCGTCCCTTCTGTCCGTGCAGAGGCCCACCATGTCTCCTTCGGCCCAGGCACCGCACCCCCTGCCCCTGTCATCCCTGCTGCCCTCAGTGAAGAGTCTGTGGACATACTGCGGCAGTTGCAGGTTGGGCAGGCATCGGTGCTGAATGTCCTCCATGGACACACTAAACTGCTCACACAGATGGTGTCGTTCAAGGAGGGCATGTCAGCAACGATGTCTGACCAACGCAGGATTCTGCGGTCCATGGACTCTTCCCTGATGGCAGCAGTTAGTCTCCTGCAGCGCTCCGTCCCCTCCCCTACCCCAGACCCATCCACACTTCCCTCTCCCATGCCTGTCCAATGCACACCCAGACAGTCACAGGCACGCACCCCACCAGACACAGCCAGCACACCCCCAAGTAAGGCAAAGCGCACACCTCCTGGCATGCACACTCAGGGGGATGTAGGCACACCCACAGGGTCTGGGGACAGACGACATACACGCAGCCACAGTCGCAGTCTGCAGTCCTCACAACCCTGAGACCCACCCTCGAAGTATCGTAGCCGGGCACTGGCGGGAGACTCCCCAGGGGGAGGAATCTCGTATCTAGGATCGTACTTCTGGCACCACATGACACAGAGTGACCACACCGGGTATTCTTAGAAATCAATCTTTATCAAGTAGGTTATCACTGCAATTATGTACAAGGTGAGCACGGGCTCAATGAGTCTCGGAAGGGGTAGGGGGTAGCGGGACAGTCTCTGGTAAAGGTTCAAGGCAGGAACGTATCCGGCGCACAGCTCACAATCCTCGAGCTGGGGGATACGTTGTTGTAGTCGGGGTCCGGCGGGACCGTGAGAGTCTGTTGGAGCCGCGAGTCACTCAGCGGGCTCAGGTACAGGTTCGGAGGTCTTACGAGCTTCAAGGAGCCGCGAGTCACTCAGCAGGCTCAGGCACAAGTTCGGAGGTCTTACGATCTTCAGGGAGCCGCGAGTCACTCAGCAGGCTCAGGTACAAGTTCGGAGGTCTTACGATCTTCAGGGAGCCGCGAGTCACTCAGCAGGCTCAGGTACAAGTTCGGAGGTCTTACGATCTTCAGGGAGCCGCGAGTCACTCAGCAGGGCTCAGGAGGGTCCAAGTTCCAGGAGCTGCGACCACGTCGGCAGGCTCTTGTTGTTCCAGCGTCGAATCCGCCGGACAGACCCAGAGCACCCCTTGTTATAGGTCGACCCCTCTTTGATGTCCGGAGTCTGTGCAGGCAGGGGTCTTGTCACCTGGGGGTCGCTTGTCGGGACTTCCTGCTATTGTCTTTTGATCCTTTCAGGGCCGGGTCGGGAGGAGTCCCAGACACCCAGCAGGCACGGAGCCAGCCCTCAGGGAGGCCGGAGGGCCGATCGAAACCCATCGTCCCAGGGGAGTTCAGAGGTGCGATAGAAACTGCTC
Organism: Triturus cristatus; assembly: GCF_964204655.1. Classification (NCBI taxonomy): domain Eukaryota; kingdom Metazoa; phylum Chordata; class Amphibia; order Caudata; family Salamandridae; genus Triturus; species Triturus cristatus. The sequence continues at coordinate 500,335,143 of NC_140592.1, read as the reverse complement.
CTCCCTCTCTCATCCCCTGGAAGCGTGATGTCCTCCAGCCGGAGTGGCGCCTCTAGGCCCGGGTCGCGCTGGGGCCGGGCGGCCATCTTGGTGCATGAAGTGGGCACGCGGGCCCGGGGTGGCCGAAAGGAGAGAGGCCATGGACGGGGATGTCCGGGTCGGTGCGTGTGTCCTGGTGGGGAGGGTCGGCTGGGCCGTGTGCTTGGGCTGCAGGTACCAGGTTTCGGTGGTGCGGGGGCATGTAGGGCCATTCTACGAGGCCGGGTCCAACATGCGTCCCCCCAGCTGAAAGCCAGAGAGAACTGCCCATCATCTTGGGGGTTTCTCTTCGCTGAGGCGGAAGAACCGGGAGAGGCCGTCAGCGTTGGCGTGGTCCGTACCAGGGCGGTGTTCTACGGTGAAATCCATCCCCTGGAGGGAGATTGCCCACCGCAGTAGCTTGGGGTTTTCTCCTCGCATCTGCATGAGCCATCGCAAGGGCCGATGGTCAGTTTGGACTCTGAAATGGGTGCCGAACAGGTAGGGTCGTAGCTTTTTGAGTGCCCAGACCACGGCAAAGGCTTCGCGCTCTATGGTGCTCCACCTCTGTTCTCGGGGCAACAGCCGCCGACTGAGGAAGGCGACGGGCTGGTCTAGGCCTTGGTCATTCACTTGGGACAGGACGGCCCCAATGCCATGCTCGGAGGCATCGGTCTGGACTATGAACTCCTTGGCGTAGTCGGGAGCCTGGAGGACGGGGGCAGTACACATGGCCTTTTTAAGGCATCGAAAGCTTCCTGGCAGGCAGCCGTCCACTGCACTTTCTTTGGCTGTCTTTTAGACGTGAGTTCTGTGAGAGGGCCGACAAGGCTGCCATACCCCCGAATGAATCTTCGGTAGTAGCCAGTGAGTCCCAGAAAGGCTCGGACCTCCGTTTGGGTGATGGGTGGTTCCCAGGCCAGGATGGCGTCGATCTTTGGCTGTAGAGGGGCGACCTGGCCGCTCCCGACCTGGTGCCCCAGGTAGACTACGGATCCTTGCCCGATCTGGCACTTGCTGGCCTTTACTGTGAGGCCTGCCTGGCGCAGGGTGGTTAGCACCCTCCGGAGGTGCTGGAGGTGCTCACTCCATTCTGAACTATGCCGCGCTGAACTGCTCTAGCCCGGCCAGGACCCTATTCACCTGTCGCTGGAAAGTGGCCGGGGCATTTTTCATCCCGAAGGGCATTACGCGGAAGCGGTAGTGCCCATCGGGGGTGGAGAAAGCGGACCGCTCCTTGGCCCCTTCGGTGAGCGCAATCTGCCAGTATCCCAAGGTGAGGTCGAATGTGCTGAGGAACCGGGCTGCCCCTAGTCGGTCAATGAGTTCGTCGGCTCGTGGAATGGGGTGGGCATCGGCTCGGGTAACGTCATTGAGCCCCCGGTAGTCCACGCAGAATCGGAGCTCGGGGGCGACACCGGGGGCCGCTGCCTTCGGGACCAGGACCACGGGGCTGGCCCAGGGACTGTCAGAGGGCTCGATCACCCCCAGGGTCAACATCTTCGAGACTTCAGCTTGAATGCAGGACCGGACCCGGTCAGGAACCCGGTAGGCTCGGAGTCTCACCGGCGGGCTGTCCCCGGTGTCCACGTCATGAACACACCAGTTGGTGACCCGGGGGGTCAGGGAGAAGAGGTCGTAAAATTGTCTTAGGAGCTGGCGGCAGTCCGCTTGTTGCTGGGCAGTGAGGGCTGGGGAGAGGTTCACTCCTTCCACGGAGCCATCCTGCTCCTTGACACACAGGAGGTCCGGGAGGGGATCCGACTCATCTTCGGCCCCGTCATCGGTGGCCAGCAGGAGGCTCAGTTCTGTCCGCACGAAGTGAGGCTTGAGGCGGTTCACGTGCAGGACCCGGAGGGGATCCCGAGGCGACTGGACGTCCACCAAGTATGTGACTTGACTCTTCCGCTCAACCACTTTGTAGGGCCCAGTCCATCGGTCCTGGAGGGCGCCAGGCTTCACGGGGGCCATGACCCACACCTGCTGGCCCGGCTGGAACTCGACCAGAGTGGCATTCTGGTCGTACCAGCGCTTCATCTCTTCTTGACTTGCCTCCAGGTTGGCCTCGGCCAGTTCTCGGAACTTCCTGGTCTGGTTCCGGAGGGCCAGGACGTACTGGAACACATCTCGGGGGGTGGTCTGGGGTGCTGCCTCCCACCCTTCCTTAACCAAACTGAGGGGACCTCGGACGGGGTGTCCATAGAGTAATTCAAACGGGCTGAACCCTAAGGACTTCTGGGGGACCTCCCGGTAAGCGAACAAGAGGCAGGGGAGCAGGACGTCCCACTTACGCCGGAGGGGCTCTTCTAGGCCAGCGATCATCCCTTTCAAAGTCCTATTAAACCTTTCTACTAGGCTGTTCCCTTGGGGATGGTACGGGGTGGTGAACTTATAGGACACCCCACATTGTTGCCACAGGGACGTCATATATTTCGAGATAAAATTAGTTCCGCGATCGCTCACGACCTCGCGGGGAAAACCCACCCTGGAAAAGATCCCCATCAGGGCCCGGCCCACCACGGGGGCCGTAATGGTGCGTAGGGGAATAGCCTCAGGATAGCGGGTGGCGTGGTCCACTAGGACCAAGATGAAACGGTGACCTTGGGAGGTGGGGGGGTCCAGTGGTCCCACGACGTCGATTCCGACTCGTTCAAAAGGGGTACTGACGACCGGGAAGGGTTGGAGGGGAGCCTTGCGCTTCCCCCCACTCTTCCCACTAGCCTGGCACGTGGGGCAGGACTTGCAGTGGGCTTCTACCGCTGCTCTCATTCTAGGCCAGTAAAAATGGGTCACGAGACGGCTGTAGGTCTTGTCCTGTCCCAGGTGGCCGGCGAGGGGGACGTCGTGGGCTAAGCCCAGGAGGAAGTCTCGGAAGCGGAGGGGTACCACCAGTACCCGTCCGGATCCCAGCTCCACCGACTTCTGCTCACTGTACAAGATGTTATTTTCCCAATAGATTCGGTGCATCCCGGTCTGGTCACCTGCGGCTTGGCCCTCGGCCTGGCGCCGCAGCCCGACCAGGGAAGGACAAGTGGCTTGCTCCCGGCAAAATTCTTCCCGGGTGGGCCCGCCCTCGTGGCGCCAATGGGCCAACTCGGGTAGATCTCCCAACTCGGGGACCGGGGCGGGGTCGGATGGTGCGGGTTCGTCGCGGACGACGGACCCTTCTGATGGGGGGACGGGAGGACCCTCGGCGGGGACTATTCTGGTCTCTTCGATCGGGGTGCTTTCGACTTCTCTCCGGGGAGTGAGTCTGGCTGACATAGATCGGGTGGTGGCGCACACCCACTCGGGGAGTCCCATCATTCCTAGGTGGGCCTTGCGCTCGACGTGCTTCCAGGGAGAACTCTCCAGGTCGTTCCCTAAGAGGCAGTCGACCGGCTGGGAGGTTCTTACGGCCACCTTGAGTTTACCTATCACCCCTCCCCACTCAAACGGCACCAGGGCTACCTGACACATACTTTATCTATTGTCTGCGGATATTACGGGGCAAAAGACGTTGGGGAGGATCTGCTCCTCGGGTACTAGGTGCCTGAGGACACCGGTGATACTGGCCCCGGTGTCCCGCAGGGCCTCTACTTGGTGGCCATTGATTTTGACGAGCTGCCCGTATTTATGTGTGTTGGAGAGTAGGAGGCTACCAGGGATCATCTCCCTATCTCCCAGGGATACTAGGGCCATCGCTGCGGGTTCCCACTCCTCGGCTTCCTCAACCTCCTCCCCCAGGGCTACGTTGGCTATCTGTCTCGCAGGGGTGGTAGGGGAGACTTGGGTGGCCATGGGGCACTCTGGGTCATTGGCGTAGTGCCCGGGTTTCTGGCAACGGAAACATGTGACGGTCACCCGGTGTCCCCGTCTCCCAGGGGGCCCTGTCACTGGTGGGGGGGGCGCCGGGAAAGGTGGAGGTTGTGTCTTCGGGGGGCTAGGCTGGGACTCTCTCGGCCCTCCCTGGTTCCCTCCCCCTCTCTGGCGGGGTTGTGCCTGACTGGCTCGGGGGTACTCTCCTACCATGCCCCGGGAGACCCGGGTGTTGGTCCAGCGGTCGGCCTCCACAGCCACCTTCCGGGGATCTGTGAGCTTGCTGTCAAGCAGATGCTGACGTAGTTCTATGAAGCAGTTCGCAGCCAGGTGTTCCCACAACATGAGGTCAGTGAGTTCGGCAAGGGTGGTGACTTTGCTGCCCTTGATCTACCCATCGAAGGCCCGACTGAAAAAGTTTACATACTCCACCCAGGTGGTGCCCGGGATCTTCCTGCAGTCCCGGAATCGCTGACGGTACATTTCTGGGGTGAGGCCGTATCTTGTGAGTAGAGCCTCTTTCATGTGGCTGTAGGAGGTCTGCAGGGAGAGGGGTAGGTCGAGCAGGGTGTCCCTTCCTTCGCTCAGAAACCGCCCCCACAACCCCGCCCCCCAGTCCTTCTTCGGGATCCGATGGGAGGTCATGGCGACCTCGTAGGCCCTGAACCATTGCTGAATGTCATCGTTTTTATAATATTCCTTGACCACATCCTTGGGGATGTGGACCTTCTGTTCCGCTGGGGAGGCCGTCTCTCGGTTTCCCGGGGGCCTCCCTTCCTCGTTTCTGGCCTTGAGCTCGAGTTCCTTCAAGCTGCGTTCGTGCTCCAGTTGGAGCTTCCTTCCTTCGTGCTCCCGTTGGAGCTTCTTTTCTTCTAGTTCGCCTTGTACACGCATTTGCTCTACTGCTCGCTTTTTTTCCGCTAACTTCAATTCGCCCTCGATTTTGAGTTTGGCTAACTCGAGTTCATGATTGCGACTTCTCTCTCTGTCCGCGAGCTCTTCCGGGGATAGGCCCCCGTCTGGTACGATGCCTCGCACCTGATTGCTGCTGCTTTCACTTTGGGGGGGTTCGGCTTCGTCGGGGCGCTCCCCCGTGCCTTCCGGGCGGGAGGCCCCGGTCTCCACCCAAGTTTTCAGTGCTTTCTGCAAATCTTCTTTAGTGTTGAGACCAGTGGTAGCGATTTTAAGTTCTTTGCAAAATTGCTTTAGCTCTTTGTGTGTGTATTCTTCTAGATGCTCCACCTGGAACACCCTGTTGGCGTTGGTTTCTGCGGGGCTCACGGCGCTTCCTTCTGCCATCTTTGTCGGTAGTGCTTCCGTCGTTCACGGTACGATCTCTAGGTGATGGGCCCGAATCCCGTCGCTTGCCACCAATGTTAGACGGCGACCTCAGAGGAGCCTGGAAGGGGTCCTGACTACCCTGAGACCCACCCTCGAAGTATCGTAGCCGGGCACTGGCGGGAGACTCCCCAGGGGGAGAAATCTCGTATCTAGGATCGTACTTCTGGCACCACACGACACAGAGTGACCACACCGGGTATTCTTAGAAATCAATCTTTATCAAGTAGGTTATCACTGCAATTATGTACAAGGTGAGCACGGGCTCAATGAGTCTCGGAAGGGGTAGGGGGTAGCGGGACAGTCTCTGGTAAAGGTTCAAGGCAGGGACGTATCCGGCGCACAGCTCACAATCCTCGAGCTGGGGGATACGTTGTTGTAGTCGGGGTCCGGCGGGACCGTGAGAGTCTGTTGGAGCCGCGAGTCACTCAGCGGGCTCAGGTACAGGTTCGGAGGTCTTACGAGCTTCAAGGAGCCGCGAGTCACTCAGCAGGCTCAGGCACAAGTTCGGAGGTCTTACGATCTTCAGGGAGCCGCGAGTCACTCAGCAGGCTCAGGTACAAGTTCGGAGGTCTTACGATCTTCAGGGAGCCGCGAGTCACTCAGCAGGTTCAGGTACAAGTTCGGAGGTCTTACGATCTTCAGGGAGCCGCGAGTCACTCAGCAGGGCTCAGGAGGGTCCAAGTTCCAGGAGCCGCGACCACATCGAATCCGCGTCGAATCCGCCGGACAGACCCAGAGCACCCCTTGTTATAGGTCGACCCCTCTTTGATGTTCGGAGTCTGTGCAGGCAGGGGTCTTGTCACCTGGGGGTAGCTTGTCGGGATTTCCTGCTATTGTCTTTTGATCCTTTCAGGGCCGGGTCGGGAGGAGTCCCAGACACCCAGCAGGCACGGAGCCAGCCCTCAGGGAGGCCGGAGGGCCGATCGAAACCCATCGTCCCAGGGGAGTTCAGAGGTGCGATAGAAACTGCTCCTCCCTCTCTCATCCCCTGGAAGCGTGATGTCCTCCAGCCGGAGTGGCGCCTCTAGGCCCGGGTCGCGCTGGGGCCGGGCGGCCATCTTGGTGCATGAAGTGGGCACGCGGGCCCGGGGTGGCCGAAAGGAGAGAGGCCATGGACGGGGATGTCCGGGTCGGTGCGTGTGTCCTGGTGGGGAGGGTCGGCTGGGCCGTGTGCTTGGGCTGCAGGTACCAGGTTTCGGTGGTGCGGGGGCACGTAGGGCCATTCTACGAGGCCGGGTCCAACACCAGGTCTGACCTGTGTGTGAGAATTGGCTGTACACAGAATCACCGTGCAGTGCCCCTGTGATGCTGGCCAGTGCTTAATGTTCGTGCTTTGCAGCCTGTGTCATTTTTTCAAAAACTTGATTCCTGCTCATACATTTTTGGCACCTGTGTGTGGTTCAGACCCAAAGAAGTTTGGACTTTGTGTGCTGACATCTGTGTGGACATTCTAGCTTGCCATGAGGGTGTCTCCACAGTACAGCTATGCTTTTTAACAACCCAATTGCAGGCACAATAGCTAATGCATTGTTCTGTGTGTGGACATTGGTGCCACTCCAGAAGACAGGCGGTAGGTCATATATGTAGCCAACTGTGTAATCAGGTGACGGATGGCCATGTGACAACTGACATAATTCAAGTTGTTACTCTAAAACAATTGTAACCTTGGCACTCACAGCACTTGTCAACAGTTCTTCATGTTTTAAATGTGGTAATTTGATGATTTGTGTTGGGAACACTGATGTGCCTGCATGAAAGATGTCTCCCAAGGAAGTGCACACCAAACGACATTTCCACTTTCATGGAACACGCTGCACCTTTGCAAAGAAGCCACTGTTAGAATTAAATGGTGTTGCTGATTCTCCATATACATGTTCCCACAGTGGTCTGGATTTTGTGAGACTCCTTTGTTGTTGGTGATACAAACTAACAAGTCTCAAGACATCCAGACCTCCGTGGGCCGATGTATATGTACTTTCTGCAACACCATTCATTTCTAACAGTGGCTTCTTAGAAAAGGGGCCAGCTTCTTCAATGACAGTGTAAATGTAGTTTTGTGTGCACTGCCTTGTGAGACATATTTCATGCAGGCACATGAGTGTTCTTTTTGCGAAATGGCGAATTGGCACATTCTAAACATGTCGATTGTGTAAAGTATATTGAGTCCCAAGGTACCAACATTTTTTCGTTTTGTGTTCCTAAGTACTTACAGGTCTCTGAGTGTGGTGACACCTTGAGTATTGAGGTGTGTCAGTTTACGTTGGGTGCACCACTACTGTTTCTTTCAGGGTAAACAAGAGGTGGCATGACTTCATTGTATTGCTGTACTCACCGGTTCACAGACACTAGCTTCTCAGTATATTTCTCATTCAAGTAGTGGCCTGGTGTGTTCTTTTTTCCTTGTGTCCAAGTGGCATAGTGGGTCTACCAACTGGGCAGTACCGGGCTTACATATGTGCGGAGTAATCTAGCTTTTACTCATGATGCATTGCCTGATATGCACTGTGACCAATTGTTTTTGTGCTCATGTGTCAGATGTATACAGGTGACTGATGCATTTCGGTTTCTTCTCCTTGCCCACAGCATCATCATCCACAATGGAAGGAGACACCTGCACGGACCTGGAGGAGGGACCCATCGACAGTGCCACAAGTGCTGTCGAGTCAGGAGGAGCCAGTGGCACGGAGGACGAGGGGAGTCAGTCAGAGGACCTGTCTGGACACGATACCAGCTACGACGCCGACGGGTCCGACGCTGACCTCCTGGAGTAGGCGGAGGCTGCAACACCACCTGGCAGCATCCCCACATCTGTCCCCGCCTCCTCCGTTACCATCTCCGCCCTCCCAGTTGCTCCCGTCCCTTCTGTCCGTGCAGAGGCCCACCATGTCTCCTTCGGCCCAGGCACCGCACCCCCTGCCCCTGTCATCCCTGCTGCCCTCAGTGAAGAGTCTGTGGACATACTGCGGCAGTTGCAGGTTGGGCAGGCATCGGTGCTGAATGTCCTCCATGGACACACTAAACTGCTCACACAGATGGTGTCTTTCAAGGAGGGCATGTCAGCAACGATGTCTGACCAACGCAGGATTCTGCGGTCCATGGACTCTTCCCTGATGGCAGCAGTTAGTCTCCTGCAGCGCTCCGTCCCCTCCCCTACCCCAGACCCATCCACACTTCCCTCTCCCATGCCTGTCCAACGCACACCCAGACAGTCACAGGCACGCACCCCACCAGACACAGCCAGCACACCCCCAAGTAAGGCAAAGCGCACACCTCCTGGCATGCACACTCAGGGGGATGTAGGCACACCCACAGGGTCTGGGGACAGACGACATACACGCAGCCACAGTCGCAGTCTGCAGTCCTCACAACCCTGTTCCTCCAAAACCACTCCCCTTTGCTCCCCTGCCAAACTCTCACCCAAGGAGATCTTTATGGGTGAGCTGGACCTCGCCACCACTGAGCGACCACCCCACAAGCGGGTGAGGAAGTCCCTGGGCACAGGAGTTGAGTCCCCAATCAGGTCGAACCCCTCCCCCAAGAGCGCTGCACCCCATCCTTCTCCCACCACACCCTCTGTTGACCCTGGGGAATCCTCAGGTGCAGGGGTTCGGATGGAGGCACTGGCAGCGGTGTGCAGCGCCGAGCTCGCCTCCACCTTTGGCGCTGCTCCACCCCCTGTGGTGGAGACATCCCCCCCCCTGCACCCACAACACCTACCCTTCCCCCTCCTGTCCCTGCGGTGCCTGGTACTGCCACAGATGATGCCCCCCCCCCCGGTCGACAAACCTTGAGGTTCCTTTGTGCAGGCAAGCTAGGGGTAGATGCGGTCCCCTACGTCCCCCCTTAGACTTGAAATATGGACTGGCCATTGGCCTCTGTACATAGTCAATTTTTTATTTTTTTTGTGCTGAATAAAGCCTTTATTTGTACTTTCAACGCTATTGCATTTCAGGTACTTGATGTTGGTGCTGAGGCTCCTGGAGTTGTTGTTCTGGTAATGTGTTAGGGTTCTGAGAAATGTTTTTGTATGTTGGTCATGAGGTGGATCATGGTATCTGTGTGCCATCACAATGTCTCTGCAAAGAATCATTGGTAGTGCGTGTTCATTTTGTTTAGAGACATTGTCCCAAGGAGTGTTCCTTCCTCTGTGGCACCTGACATCTTCCCTGCAAACAGTTGCACAATTGTTGTGCTGACCTGTGTCAACATTTCCTTTGTTGGTGACGGATCCCTTCAACAATGGCCATGCCTGCTCACCGATGTCTCCTGCTGAATCTCTGTGCCATCCTTGCTAGTCACTGTACTTGTGTTTTGAGTATGTCGAAATGCCTTCATGGACAAATTCCCCCTTTTCAGAACTATGCATGTGTGTAATCACGGCCTACCACACAAATGGTACTTGTTATGCAGGGTATTTGGGCACCTGACTGACAATTGTGGGCATTGTATCTAGGGGACTTTCACCCTATTCCTTCCATGAGAGACAATATCTTGGTGTCTGGACCAGCACCTGGACATTCCTATCAGTCCTGGGATGTGCGTGACAGTGTGTGTTCCCTTTGGCTATCTTAGTTTTGTAGGCAGTTACATGACTATACAGTCTTGTGGCATGATATCAGGGTGTGTATTGTGCTGCATCCGCCATGGGTGGGTATGCATGTGTTATACGTCCTCACACTCACATGTGGTGTGTCATGCAGTGTGTGAAATACATCCATCCTCCTGGGAGTGGGACACTGCTGTCAGTGATGTGTTGTCATAGCACTATCATCATAGTCCAAAGTTAGGGATGCGTCCATACCACCATGAAGGTGTGGTCATCTGATAATGATATACACCCCCCCATATCTCTGTCCACTGCTGGGAGTCATCTGCACCCACCCCCATGTCTCTGTCCACTGCTGGGAGTCCTCTGCGCCCACCCCTATGTCTCTGTCCACTGCTGGGAGTCCTCTGCGCCCACCCCTATGTCTCTGTCCACTGCTGAGAGTCCTGTGCACCCACCCCATATGTCTGAACACTGCCGGTATTCATCTGCACACACCCCTCTTATTGCAGGACACTGCTGGAAGTCCTGTGCACCCACCCCATATGTCTTGACACTGCTGGTATTCATCTGCACCCACCCCTATATGTGTTGCCACTGCTGGGAATCCTCTGCACCCACCCACCCACCCACACCCTTGGAGCAGCACACTGCTGGCCTGGATCTACACACACACCAATATGAAGGTAACATGCAGGGCCAGTCCAAAAGCCCACATTCCTGGTGTGTGTACACCTCGTATCCCAAATGTACTGGCGCCGTTGGGGTACGTGTGAAACGCACCGTACCCATGCATTCATTGCGTGTGTACGGTCTGTATGACTGTTCTGCTGGTGCCGTAGGGGTACATGTGGAACGTACCGTACCCACGCATTCATTGCGTGTGTACGGTCCGTATGACTGTTCTACTGGTGCCGTAGGGGTACGTGTGGAACGCACCGTACCCACGCATTCATTGCGTGTGTACGGTCCGTATGACTGTTCTACTGGTGCCGTAGGGGTACGTGTGGAACGCACCGTACCCACGCATTCATTGCGTGTGTACAGTCCGTATGATTGTTCTACTGGTGCTAGGGGTACGTGTGCAACACACCGTACACGTCCACTTCTGTTGTTGCGGTACGCAGGGGTTGCTGGCCACGCACCCCCAAGTGACCAGACCCTGGTGGTAATGTATGGGCTCCATATTATAGGTTTTGCTTTTGGTATGGGGTATGTTTCCTGCCCCTCACCCCCCCCGGCCCCTGGGTGTTGTTCTCACCTTCTGCGGCGTGTGCGTGGGGTCCGGTGCACCAGGTCGTAGGCTAGGAGGATCGGGATGACACGTACGATGGGGTTCATGGTGTGTACATCGCGTACCAGGGCTCCGTTGCGTAGCGGTTCGCGTCGGACTCTGCTTTTCCGGCTGTGTTTGGCTCCCGTAAAAAAAGAGCCATACGGAGTGACGTAGGGACGAATCGTACTTGCTGGGCCGGTAACCGCTGCTTGAATGCGTCCGGACGTCGCGTACAAGCTGTTCCGGATCAGAATCGTTGTTTTTTTTTTACCCGTACGGTCTTTTGTACGAAACGTACGGAAATAGGCTTTTCTTATATATAATTTCCCAGTCCAAGATGGTCGAATCACTTCCTGAATTGTCACTCCCTCTTTTTGCACTATAGAAGGTAGTCCAAGGTGTGGCACAATTGTGCTTGCTTAATTGCTCACTCACTGGACTCTGTGGATTTTCCACCTTCCCTATTTCCAGCTTGTTATCTTCTTGCTCGTTGACTAGCATCTTGCTGCTTGGCCTATTCTGGTCTTCAGTATTTTCATTCTTGCTGGATATTATTTTCTGGAACAATTCTAGACTCCCAGTTGCATTCTGATATATTTAGGCCCTTCCCCAGCATCAAAAAGACATGCCCTTAACACTTGACATTACTCCGATAGGAGCAGTCCAACCCGAACTGCCAGGCCGGGGCCGTCCTGAACTGGAACACAAGCAACCAAAAGCCGGGTTTGCCCTTATAGGGGATCTTCAGAAAGGTGTGGCTTGGTTCCATTGGAACAGTGAGCACGAGACCCAGGTAGGGGTATACCCATGGCCACTTAGGGTGTTACATTAAACACACAAAGTGTGATGGGTGGAATGCTTGCACTAAGTCGAACAACTGGCACTCTCTATAGTATTCCAACCCATTGTCCTTTTGTCCACCATCCCCACCATCCCACCAAGCACACCATACCGCCTCAGTGTGGACCTAGCCATGTGCAAATCATTCTTGACCCTGCTCGAATAGAAACAGTCCAGTCCGAAACACCAGGTCAGGTCTTCCCTTACCCGGAACACAAGCAACCCAAGACTGGTTTCACCCTGATGGGCGCAAAGCTTTTAATTTTATGTATATATTTTAGGGATGATATTGAGTTTTTATTATTATCGACTTGCTAATTTACATTTGTGATAGTTATGATAGTTTTTTAACTCATGCTGAAAACAATAAAATTATTTGTTCATTCAAGGTACTTGCTGAAGGTGGAGGTCTAGGCGCAAACTAAAAACATATTAAAAAGTGTTCTTATCAGTTTCACTGAGACAAGAAACACAAACTTCTTAAAGCAAACATCTGCTATCATTCCATCCATGTTTTGTCCAGATAAATAATAAAAACAATAAGAAGTGAGAGGTGGTCGGATGTCCAGTTTTCCAGTGTGTGCTCTTCTAGTAGACAACGTCAATGATATTGGTCAGGTGTATCTTAACAATCATCAATGTACCAATTTTTCACCACTCCTAGTACCTACACAACACACCAAGAGTGCCCGTAATGTTGCGTGAAAAATCACCTTCATTTTGTCTGCAAAACATGACTGGCTTGTGCGAGAGAGCCTGCACAGCTCTCCCCCTTTTAGGTCAAGCCTACCAGAGTGCGCAGCTGTCTGGTTGAGAAAGACATATTGTAGGCTTACCAAAAACATAAAAGACCATGCAACCCTTCCACTGCTTACCATTGGCTGGCTACATTATCACTCTCATTTGCCTGCTTTTTAATCGATAGCTTGCCTTGTCCATCATGTATCAGTCTCTCCACCAAGGCATGATCAAATTATTTGCGTCTTTCCATTGCTCACTATTAGGGAACTACTTTTCCCTTTTGTCTTAGGCAAGCTACTGCATGTGTTTTTCAGCTGCCTCCCAAGAGCCATCATGTGTGCGTCTCTTCTATCCTTCACTGCCCTCAGTGTTGCTCTATGTCACCAGTACACTTCTCCCAAGCCCCGCTCCATGATGTGTTCACCCTTGTGTTCCCTTCTACCACTGTGTTGCTTTCTCCCCTATGTCCCTGTTGCTCTCTCTCTCTCATCCATTTTCTCCACCACTCACAGGCTCACCTGTGTTGCTTCTACACCTCCTAGCGCCCATGTTGCTTCCGCCTTCCATTGCTTTTGCCATCCACGTTGCTTCAGCCCTACCAACTTTCCCCAAAAAAGCTTTTGAGGTTTTTTCTTTATTTACCCATCCAACCTGCATTGGTACATAAAAAGAGAAAAAAGTGCCTGCATCATTTTGTAGGCATGCACATATGTGTTGCAAATTCCTAGTCTTTTTTTCACTCTTCTTTAAAGATGCTGTACAGCATCGCTACAAAAACATTGACAAAACTAGTAAGTCCCAAAGGCAAGACCTGTTGACTTTGCCAATGCTTGTTTCATGCCCTTGCTTGCACCACTGGTCTTTACAATGTGGGTATACATAGCCATTGACTCAGAAGAGATGCCCCTTTTGCCTCAGGTACAACTGGTTAGTTTTACACAGGCAGACAAATAGTTTGCCTGTGTGACACCTTGTGCTAAAGCAGCTTCGGTTACCCCTCCCTCTTTCCAGTGCTCTAAATAGAAGAAGACCATTTAGGTCACATTTGACCAGTTCCTGGTCTCTGCTCCCTCCTTTGATTCCAGTGGGAAAAGCCCTGAAAGATACACTTCCAAATAACCTGAAGGACATTCTGAATTCAAGTACTGAAGCTTTCCTCGTTGGATATTTTACTTTCCCTCCATCTTTTCCAGACTTTGGATAATTGCTACTCTTTGGCAGTGGTTTGATATCTCCATATTGACTTTAATGAGAAGCTCTGAGGACCAGCAGGAGAAATTAGTCAAAAACCTCTCAGGTTCCTCTGACAAACGGAAGAAACTGTATGTATTATTGTGTGTGTTTTTTCTATAGTGCAAACCTAGCTAAAAGGACATTGAGCACTATTTAGGGTCAAATACAGGAAGGCGTCAATGAATGGTTGTAGTAGACGCTGAGCACTGAGAGTGGAGATGGTGGCTACTTCCTTGTGATGAAGTGTTCATTAAATGGGTGAGTCTTCATCTTTTTCCTAAATTTGAGCATATTTGAGGCAGGCTTGATGGACACATTGGCGTCATTCCAGTTCCTGTCTGCATAGATGACGAAGCCTGTTACCTTGTTTTTTCCCCTTTTTTCATTTCTTCTGACGGACCCATTTGCAGTCTAAAGGTCATATGATCACCAGAGGTGGCCAGGTCTGTATTGAGAGACTTTGAAGACTTAAACCACCTGTATCAGCCTTGGCTGTGCAGCAACGTAATCATACACCTATCTCCACTCACTAACTAATATGGACTAGGGTTCCTGTGTTTACTTTCAGTGGCGGCTTTGATTAGAAGAGGGTGTTCCCAAACATGATTGAGTGACCCTTGACACTCCAGTGGTCAATACAGTACAAGGGTAGACAAGGCCCCCATCTAACCCATGATTTATGGAATGTATAAGAGGATCCTGGTCTCAAAATGTTCATTTACCTTCGAAAGCCGAAGTTTAACATACACCCTATTTTAATCTGTCCGCAGATTGCCATAACCTACCATTAATCTGCAAGCTGTTTAGTTTTGCCACTGGGGTTCTTTAGTTGGCAAATGCTATTTATCTTTTACCATTTGAAAGGTCAGCATGTAAATGGGTGGCAATATGTTTATCACATGTGTTAGACCTGACATCCTTGGCGTGGGTTTTTCCCCTATCTTTTGCCTCTGCTACATGGATTTTTGATGCTGTGCTGGATTTCGTTTTGCTGGTTTAGATGCTTTGGACACTCTGCCACTGCTAATCAGTGCCAGAGTGTAAGTGCTCCCTGTGTAAAATATTGTATTGATTGGATATGGCTGATTGGCATATCTGTATCACCATGAAGTCCCTAGTAAAGTGCACTGTGTGTGCCAGGGCTGGTGATGACAGATGCTACTAGTGGGTCTGCAGCGCTGATTGCGCCACCCACCTGTGTAACCCTAAAACAGTGTCTCAGGCCTGCCGCCGCAGGCCTGCCTGCAGTCCCCGGACTGCCATGTCCTCCTGGCCAGTGTCCACACTGACCGGGCCTAACCCTTCCCTTTTCGTACACGTCAGTCATCCCTATGGAAGGCCCAAGGTACCCCCCTGGGCAGGGTGCAGTGTATGTAGAAGGTAGAGCATGTACTAGTGCAGGTAACATGTTCTGGTAGTGAACACCGGCCATTTTGGGTGTTCACTACTGCAAGGTTATCTTGTTCCATAGGCTAACATGGGGGAGGCAGGTGCCAATGGCTATCCGCCTATCTTCTCATAAGAACAAGATAAGACATGAGTGTTTGATATCCCTGAGCTCAGCATTTAATAACACATCTTTTAGGAGAGGTTGTTTTTAAATCCTGAGTTGGAGAACAGTACTTTTTAGAGAGTATCTGTTCTCTTGTCTGACCCTTCTGTGTGCCTGGGCGCGCTTGTGGATTGACTGTCTGGTTTGAGAGTGACAGGGACTGGGGATCCCCCGGGAGGTTGGCTGAGTCAGCCCTCTGCTGAATGGCGACAATCGCAAGGAGAGTGGAGGGAGGAGATACCACCTGGGATTGAATAGGGCTGTGCCTGCCTGCCACTCTGCTGGCTCCACCTCCTGCTGGGCGGCTGACGACCTTGCCCCTCGCTCTGAAAAGAATGTAGAGGCCAGGAAAACAAGGTGCTCCAGCAACACCCAGAACTGGATCAGACCGGGCTCAGGACCCACTTGCACAAAGACTTCAAAGACTTCTAGGGGTATAAGTACAAGACCCCTCACAACAGATTTTTAGATTCGACCATCGAGAGGAACCTCTGCTGAAAGACGGACCGCTGAAGAACTAAAGGAAGATTGCCGTGCTGTGTGCTCTAAAGGCTGACCTGTTCTGCTGTACAACTGAAGCTGAGGAGAAGAAGGGGTCTTGCTGTGTGCTGACCCCATCCACTTGACCAAACAAGACTTTGCTGTGTGCTGTGTCTTCAACTGAATCTCCAAGGGCCTGAGAAGAGCAACCCAGGGATGGAAAGGTTGCCAAGAACTCAAGACTCTGCGGTGTCCCACCTGCGCTGCTGTGTGCCGCAGGGACCGTGGACTGTTCTACCAAGCTTCTCAACATCCGCCTGTGAGGTGGGCTGGCTGCTCTCTGTCTTGCTGGAGAGTACCGCACCGAGCCGGGCCTGACACCGGTTGCCGCATCAAGAAGATCGACGTGCTCATCGGCACGTGCCTTGCCGCGACCCGGAGGCCTGAAGCAGATCGAGAGTCGTATTTCCCTGCTCTACGAAGCCGCGCTGTGAGTGGCTGACTCCGGTGACGTCGACATCGTCACTGGGGGCTCGTCGAGGGAGTTGTGAAATCCTTGCACCGAACAGCCCGAGGAGCGCTTGTACAACGAGCGCAGCGACACTGCCGGAGCAACGTAGCTGCCTAAACATCGAGAGCCTACAAATTGATTCATTCTCAGTGAGTATCGAATCACTCAAGAGACTAGAGACTATCGTCTGACGATGCCGACCAACCAAGAAAGCGAATATTGTGTAAACCTGTGATACTTGATTTCAACTGCGGAAACTAGATAAAGATATATTATTTTTGATATAACTCACCTGTGTGGTCTAAGTTTGTGGTGTGCGGAGGGGGGATCATTGTGGTGTCTACGTGCAAATACCTTACACATTGCCTTGGGGATAAGCCTGTCTGCTCGAGCCAAGCTACCTAGAGGGTGAGCAGGGGTTATCTACCGTGTGTGTCCCTGTACCCTGACTAGAAGCAAGGGTCCCTATTTGGTCTAAGGTGAATACCTCTGCCAACTAGAGACCCCCAGATCTAACAACATGTTTGACGAAGCTTTGTAGTAAAATGAAGTAGGTACTGTTGGTTTCTGGTGTACGTTTGAATTTACTTTTCTATTACTATCCTTTGCAAATCAAGTCATATTCTTTTTTTTAATAAGTACAATAACTGGCTAGATCTCTACCTGTACTGTATTTGATGGTGTAAAATTATATTATATCCTACTACCCTTCTCCTCCTTGAGCACACATCTAATACCATTTAATACTCAACTCTACTAGCCCTGAGACCCAAATCTTAAAATAGGAATATTGGCACTTTGAGTAGTGTCATAATACCTAACCCACCTGGAACAGTGCTTAATTTTAGCAGGTGGTATGCGGTGCTCGGCACCAGCACTTAATTGGCAACACCGGCACGTATGACAGTCTGCCACATAGTGGGACAGTTTGTCTAATTTAGAAACGAGCACAGCATCAGTTGTTGATTAATTCAGTATACATTAAAAGTGACTGTTAGACCTGGCATCTTTTGGCGTGTTTTTCCTGTCTTTTTGATTTTTTACCTCCCAGTTTTGACTCTGTTTTTGCTGATTTAGTGTCTCTGCACACTTTCTCACTCCTACCCAGAGTTAAGATGCAAGTGCTCCTATTGTAAATTGTATTATGGATTTGTGTTATTGGCATATTTGATTTACTAGTAGGTCCCTAGTAAAGTGCACTGTGAGTGCCAGGGCCTGTAAATCATATGCTGCTGGTGGGCCTGCAGCACTGATTGTGCCACCCACACGAGCAGCAGTCAAAGGGTTCTGAGACCTTCCACTGCAGTGCCTGCGCGCAGTTTTTACTGCCATGTGGATTTGGAAAGTGCACCCACTTGCCAAGTCCAAACCTAACCTTGTATTACATGGGAGTCACCCCTATGGTAGGCCCAAGGTACCCCTATGGGCATAGTGCAGTGTACGTGAAAGGTAGGACATGTCCTGGTGTGTATGACATGTCCTGATAGTGAACTACAGTGTAATTTGTTGTTCACTATTGAAAGGCTATCTGTCCCATAGGATATAATGGGGAATACTTGGTAACATTTTACAAGTATATCTTCCCATTGGGACAAGTAGAGACTGGAGTTTAGTATGCCTGAACTCAGGATGCAAAAATGCATCTTTTAGTAAAGATGATTTTTATGTTCTGTGTTTGAAAATACCACTTTTAGGAAGTAGGTATTTCTTTCTTAGCCTTCCTGTACGCCTCTACTGGGTTGTGGATTGACTGTCTGGCTTTGAGTGACAGGGGATGGAGATGTCCATTCTCTTCAGCTGGCCACTGGGGGGTCGAGGTGTGTCCTGCCTACCTGGATGAGTCAGGGTTGGGATGAATAGACTTGGGCTGCATATAGAGCAGTGGGAGGAGATTTACTTGCACCTGAATGGGCCTGGTTTGCCTGAAACAATGCTGTCTCCACCTCATGCCGAGAAGCTGGGCCAGAGAGGACCAAACTGGTTTGGACTGAGCACAGACACTCTCTGCCCAAGAGAACAAAGAGAAATTGAGCATAAATATTGGGGCCAGACCCCAGAACTTTAGAACTCGCTTGGACCAAGAAACCTGCCAAGAAGAAGAGCTGGAAGAACTACCAGGAGGAGTGCAGCCTCTCTGCTGTGTTGTTGCTTTGCTGGGTTGGCCTGCAGTTGCTACTTCTGCCTTGGGCAGTGAAATGACTGGACTGAACTTTCTTCACTTGTCGCTGAGTATCTACAAGGGCTTGAAATAGAGCTTGCCTCCTGTTCACAAAGTTTCAGGGTCAGCAAAGACTTCACTTACCTCTGGGTACTGCTTCTGGAACCGTGGGTTTCTGTTGCCACAGAGGGAGAAAGCAGCCGACACCGTTACGAACACCGCTGCTGGCTCATTGACTTGAAGGCAAAACTGCACTTAGCACCACAACCCTGGTCTGACCAACGATGATGACCGCCACTACCACTGAGCAGCTGCTTGCACTGCGACCTGTGGGCACCACATTCCGCACCACCTTGCTTCACTCCACCGCCCTGGTCTCACCAACGACGAAGCTGCAAACTGACTTCAACACCCAGGACCACACTGTGGTATGGGGGCACCGCTCGTAAGTCACACAATGCACCGTCCCGTCCCACACCACAGTCTGGGCCAACCGATAATGAATGGGCGGTGGGACTAAAATAAAATCAGGCCAATCACCATTCAGCCTTAGGTGGAAGCTGAGGGGTGATCGGCTTTATTTTATTATCTGTCTCCGAGTCGCGCTCATACGGCAGTGCTGGTGTCCCCTTGTTTTTAAGTGTGTGTGTGTGTTTGGGCCCAGAGCATTTTGATGCACCTGTTCCCTGTCTACTTCTGGCCACGTGTCGCCCACATGCAGAAGTGCTATGCCTCTTGTTATTTTGAGGCTGAACAGTGTTCCGGTAGCCCAAGGCTGGGCTGTGCCGGCAGGGAGGCAGTTCTCCAGTTGAAACGGTGGGCCTCTCAACAGAAACACATGAGTTTTTATATATTTGTTACTTAATTTTTCTCCTCTGTGTTAAAATATCACCCACTCCACACAGAATTGTAGTGGTATTATTTTGGCTCTTACATCATAACTTTGTATATATGGTGATGAAAGTATCAATTGATTAATATGGGTTTTACATTCTGGAATGACTTGCCCTCTGCAGTCAGAGATGTGCCCTTTGCTGTTGCTTCACAAGAGGCTAATAACTTATATTTCTTTCTTGGTTTTAGTCGAAAGTTTAACAATATATATTGCAGGGTGAATTCAGTAATTGAAAGGTATGTTGAGTGAATCAGTCAGGAATTTCTTATTGTTCTGGAATCTATCTATGGTGCAGAAGCACACTCAATAATAACTATAAGGTAGGCATTAAAGCCACATTGCACTTATCACTAATTTACATTAACTCTTCAGTGACATTAAATGGAATATTGCGGTATTACAGACACAACAAGCCTCTTAATATCAGCTTGTTTCATTGTGGTTTCCTCCAGAAAACAAGAACGGCTTATCATTGCAAGTTGTTTTTCATTTTGTAATGGAACTGTAATTAGAATTATATTGCACTTCATACTTCTGCTGTGCTTCTCAAGTGCTTTAGTGTACTTGTAGCATGCTACAGTACACCATTAGGTAGTGCTTGGTTGTGAAAATGTTGAACAGGGATGGACAGGCCTTTTATTCCACCTGACATTTCCTCATCTGTCTGGAGGCCGTGGAGGCCGATCTTGAAAGTCCAGTCCTCAGTCACTTTCCCTAACTCCTCAATGTTAATTACAGCAGGCACAAGGTGGCTTGGGGAAGAGAGAGAGAGAGGGAGAGAGAGAGAGATGGAACGAAGGAGAGGAAAGGTAAAGGAAGTTGGGCTGGTTTAAGCTCTTATTCATGGCTGCTTTTGATTCCCCAGCCCTGCTGTTGTGGTAAATTACAGGTTGGCATATGGAAAATCTTTTTGTGTCATGTGTAAGTGCCTAGAGTAGAGCTCTATTCTACCTTGTGTCATGGTGCTTACGCATGTGATGGTAGGAAGTAAAATGAAAAATAGAATGGAGTCAATGTACATTAGTTTGATTAATAGAAATGTTTAACTGGAACTGTAGAAATCCACCAGGTGGGGAGTCAATGGCATGCATTGAATACGGTTGTAGACCATTCACTATTATTTCATACTTTTTCCTAACATTCTGTCTATTTATATATTGCTTCGAGGGAAATGTATTCATTATAAAAGTCTTCATAAATGTATAATATTTAACCCTTAAATGGTTTGCAATAGGGTAAAACCTGCCAATTCATAGTCATTCAACCCGTTTGTGCAAGGAAGGGCCACCCCTCCTGGGCTCTGAAATGAGAATGTAGAGGTGCGGCTATGGCTGAGAGCAGGAGTCTTGTATCGCTAAGTAGATTGCTGTATGCATGCATGCCAATAGACTCGATTCAGGCTGTCTCCAACCTGAAACTGCCTCTGCTTTAATAAATGTGAATGAGGGAAATATATTCTACTGAATATTTTTTTTTTAATCTCCCACTTTCCCCTTCTAAAATGTCGGCATGCATGTGTATGCATTCAACTATTCTCTAAGTCACATCAGCTGCTCATGCCCGTCCCATGGCTGCCAGCAAATCACACAGCAAACTTCTGTAACACTCTGGTTTAAATTGAATCTCAACCTCAACCTTGTGTAGCAGACAAAATGACTTTCTGAAGTGTTGTGACTTGAAAACTCCAGCCTTGCTCATATTTTCCCATACTATTGTGCAAACCTCTTTGTGCAATCAACAATGGACTGCTTCCACGCCAGAAGCCAAATGAATGAGCTATGTTTAATTAAACTGAGGAAATGGAATTATCTTGAACCATTTCTGAAAAATGCATTTGTGGCTCAGCTAATATCAGTAACTAAACCTTCAACCGATCTAAATATACTAACTTGCCACATGACTACTTTTAAAACAAAAAATAAAAGCACAGATATAAAAAATTAAAGATAAATAAGTACGTAGATTGAGAAAAATATGTACCAGATTATAATTGCATTATGATGCAGTTGGTGTTTATTAAATAATCTTCATATATTTATATTCAGTAGGTTTCCTCGTCTTCTTATAGTTACATTTTTATTCATATGAAGTATGACAGAACGCAAACACAACTATTAGTTGCTTGTGTGCTGCAGTAAAGTCTAAATCTGCTGATAGTTTTACTTAATAAAAGAGGCAATTTAGCAGCTATTGTTTTTATGCATTCCTCTGTATTCACTCTTTTGTGAATTTTTGTGCAGCCTTCTTTTAAGTGTCACAATATGCAGCTATGTACCTGTGTTTTGTGTATGACTCATGGGTAATATACAAACAGGTCCGTTTTGGCGATTTCTGCAGTTCCATGCTGACCAGCGCTTCTATGCCACACTCTGACTTTTGAGAAACAGTCTGCAGTTGTGTGCATTCTGTTTTGGAGGCATACTGTGTAATGCTATGTTGCACAGATTTCTTTTGTGGATCACTGGAATAATATTCTATATACACCAATTGTTGGGAAAATGTGATGTATAATTCTCAATTTAGCACCTTTTGTTTGATAATTCACCAAGCAAGGGCCCCTTCGCAAACATCCCTTAGAAGAGTTGAGTTCACTCACTCACGGAAACTTTGACCATTTATTTGTGCCCCACCACTGTCGCATTTCACCTTCCACCAGTACTTTAAATGTGGACGTACTCTCCAGTACTGAGTACCTGCACTTATTTATTGTGAAAGGGAGAGTAACAGTACTTCTCATGAGGAGTTCATAACTTGACATCAGAGATTACCATCACTTCTTATTAGCAAAGAGGTACTCTGGGATACTGAGTACCAGCCCTTTTATATTTCAATTTCAAAAATTGCTTGCCGGTTTAATATATGTACTGTAAATTTGGGTAATAGAAAGAGTTGCTTGCAACGCTATGCCATCTCACAATATTAGCAACAAAAATTAGTTCTTATTCAGCATACATACTATGCATCATTTCCAGTTGCAGTATTGTAGCACACATTCATCACTGCTGCAGTCAGGGAGAGTTAGGTTTTTAGGGAGGGTGGATGTTCTGGCAATTTCATATATGAATATCTACATGCAGTGTTCATAAGATTGTCAGCTCCACGCATATGATTTGCTAGTGTTCTCTGTCTTTTCCACAAAACCAGTGATGAAACAGTGTTAAAATCTTCATAAAGGCGCAGTAAACATCAGAGACTATGTTGACTGGAAACATCTAAGGAAGCCAACCGGTAGTAGGTAAAGTAGTGAAGGTCTATGTGCGTTACCAAACAGCGTTGCTAGAAATAGATTACATAACGAAATGTTGTGGTTTAATAGGCTTGTCATTTGTGGGTATCCTAAAAGGACGATGGATCACTGGCTTACTCTTGAGCAGAAACCCACTGAAGACATCAATGTTGGGCCATCATGCTCAAAGCGAAGTTATGTAGTTAAGAAAAAACGAAGTGTCACAAATACAATGTTTAATATTTATCAATGGGTTTCACATGTTCCGGTTCAGAACATGAAATGCAACCACAAATCGAGCTATGTTATGAAATTCTCCCAAATGAGGCCATGAATGCTTCTGAATTTTGAAGACACTTGGAAACTAAGCATAAAGAACATGCCACCAAATCCACAGAGTTCTTCAAAAATAAAGAGCAAGTGCTCCGACAAACTGGAAAAATAATCAGAAACCTGCAGAAGGATCTGTTAATAAAAATGTGCTTAGAGATTCATATGAAGGGCCCCTGCTCATAGTAAAAACTGGAAAACCTCATAAAATTGCTCAAGAGTCAATAGTACCTGTTGCTAAGCCATGGTGAGTCCAATGGTTGGAGAAAAAGCAGCCAAAGATTTTAATTTGGTGGCATTATCTAACAACACTGTAAACAAGCAAATTGACTAAATGTCAGACAACATAAAAGAACAGTTGAGTGAAAGACTTTGTAAAAGTCATCATTGTAGCCTACAAATGGGTTGAAAGTACGGACATAGCAAATAAATCTCATCTCCTGTGTTAGGATAGATATGAGTTTGAGGCAGGGGCGGCTCCTCCATTGGGGCGGAAGAGCATTGCCCCACTGCTTTCTCACAGTGCGAGAAGCAGAAACATAAAATGGTAAAACTACCATTTTATGTTTCTGCTTCTTGCACTGCGAGAAAGCAGAAGGGTTTGGTTGGTGGCAGCCGGGTGGGGGGCTCTGCTCGAGGGCAGGGGAGGAGTGTCTTGTCCTATGCTGCAGGCCCTGACTATTTGGTCGGCCCTCTGGGGACGAACCAAACCAGTCATATGCACTCTCCCTTTTCTCCATGTAGGCTGCATGCAGCCTACATGGAGAAAATGGCCTCCCCATAGACGCCTGGCTGGTCAGCATCCCCACCAATCACAACGCTGTCATTGTAGTGTTGTGTTTGGCTAAGGGAAGCGGAGGGCGGCTGCCTGTTTACTGTTCCTGATGGAGGCAGTAGAGCAGGAAAACGCAGGACCTGGCCAGGAGCTGAGACGGCGCGGGACCCGGGAAGGTAATTTTCTTTTTTTCTTATTAACTCCCCACCCCCGCGGGCACCCCTGCGCAACACCCCCACCCACCCCTCCACCCTTGAGTTATGCAGGCCGTGACTGATTTGAGGGGAACATTATTGAATATTTCCTGTTCAGACACTATTTGATACATACCCCTGTGTTGTGTTTCGATTTAGATGTCCGTATATAGGTTTTCCAAAATCTTGTCCTTATATAGGCACAATTCGCATTGCCCTTATTTAGGCATAGAATCCCAGTCCTTATTTAGGCATTAGCCATGCTATCCAAATACAGGCATGGTCACCTACATCCGTCCATCCCAACGTCACAACGAGTTCTTAGAAACCAGACCCTCAAGCCTTTGGGACTTTCCCTAGCTAGGATTATTGATTTCTCCAAGAACTCGTCTATTATGCATGAACTACTATGGGGATCACACCACATCTGGAAGACTGCACCACTTGGGGCACAGTCTTTGCTGCCATCTATACTAATACAAAAAACAATGGTCCTAGACCTACTTTAGAAAAGGATCAGTCAATACTCCTTGTATTTCATAGAATTACCAATCAGTCATGAGCGTTGATCACGTGCAGCCGCACCCGCTCAAAGCAATGAATACAATAATATTTATGAACAATGAATGAATGAAGAGATCATTGAGGACAGGGCCCTTAATAATGCGAAAGAGGCCTTAGAAAGACTAGAAAGGACGATTCGCGATTTTGACCTTTACACCCAGGCTAATAAACTGGACAAGGTAGCGAGAGACATCAGACTTTACGACAAAAAAACAACTTACCCTTATTTACAGGAGGGCTATTACGTGAGGGAGCAACAAGGCACCTACTCCAGCAGAGGCAGGGGGGGTTTTAGGAGATACACGACATTCTCTGGATCCTCATTAGGAAGTAGTACAGAGAGTGATACTGAACGCCCAGGCCCAAGCACTACCACTCCTGGTTCGAATAACACCTATACAGACCAACAGTCTTTTTTAGCAGAAGACCCATGGTGGACACAACGAGGGCGGGGCCGTCCCTGGGGCAGACCCAGGGGATCGAGAACACCAACATGGAATCAGGGCAGAGGCAGAATGAGGAGACAGACACAGTTCCAGCAGGAAACTCACGGGGACATCCAAACGCGCAGACAACACTACAGATGGTAACGTATACACCTGTCAATCCTGTAGTCAATCTGTCTGACTACATACTGGAACCTAATGAACAAGCAGTATTGAGTAAAGGTCTGTCCTTTGTCCCTACCTCGATGCCCAACAACTTCCACCTTAAAGTAGAGTTACACCAATTCTTCCGTAAAATCAGGTTGAAACACTACTTCCAAAAAATCCCCTTAAACCCTACCTTCTCTGGTAGTGGACTGAGACCCCCTTCTAAATTTAATCCTCCTACCCATCTTATGCCTCACAAACTTCTGGCGTATGAGCAGGTAGTGATGAGGGATATTGACAAGATCCTGGCCAAACGGCAGTACGTGAAGTACAACGTGTCCAAACAGGAGCGGCTAGCTCTTGAAACCTTAAAAACTAACACCAACATAGTCATCAAACCCGCCGACAAAGGCGGGGCCATTGTTGTACAGAACGTGGAGGACTACAAAAAGGAAATTCTGACTCAACTGTCGGTTGAGGGAAACTATGAAAAATTGAACCGGGATCCCACAAATGAGATTGGTAGAATCATCGCACGTATGACTGACAAGGCATTAACAGTTGGATACTTGAGCAAATCAGAACATGAGTATCTCAATAATAAACACCCCAGAATGCCCACTATATATACGTTGCCAAAAATACATAAGCGTATGCAAGACCCCCCTGGGAGACCCATTATATCGGGATGCGGCTCTATTTTAGAACCGCTTTGCAAATATATAGATGTCTTTCTCCGACCCATTGCAGAGAACACCCCTACTTATCTTAGGGATACGATGCAAACCATCCAATTGGTGGATGAACGTCCTCATGATCGGAGTGGTAATATACTAGCCACCATGGACATTACTTCTCTGTACACCAACATCCCCCAAGCGGCTGCCCTATCCTGTATTGAGTCAGTACTCAATCAAAGACCTGCACCATCTAAGGTTCCCACGGAATTCATTACTGAACTTCTTGGTGTGGCAATGACTAAAAACTATTTCTACTTCCAGGGTCAATACTATGTGCAAACCAAAGGTGTAGCGATGGGAGCCAGCTTTGCCCCAAACTTGGCAATCATTTACATGAGTGAATACGAACATCAATTCATCATGAATGAACACAACCCCTACAGGAATCACATAGTCCTATGGCGTCGTTATATAGACGACGTTTTAATGATCTGGGAGGGTGAGGAAGAACAACTCACATCTTTTCATCTCTGGCTGAACACATGCTCTGGGGACATTCAATTTACAATAGAATCCAGTAGAGATCAAATCAACTTTCTAGACATTCTAATTAAAGCAGAATCTGGCGAATTACACACAAGCCTATATAGGAAGAGCAGTGAGCGCAACACGCTTCTTAAATACACCAGTCACCATCCACGCAACCTCAGGGATAATTTGCCCTTTGGCCAATTCCTGAGGTTGCGTAGGAACTGCTCCAAGAAAGAGGATTTTTTTGAAGAGTCAGCAGGTCTTCTTACAAGACTACTAGAACGTGGCTACCCAATCAGACTCCTCAAAAAAGCACGCAAACGTGCTTGGCACAACCACAGGGAATTTCTATTGGTCCCTAAACTTAAAACCAATGCAAGTGAAGATAGGATTGTCTGTGTAACCACCTTCAATACTAAAAGCAGTGCCATAAAGAAAACAATCAACCAACACTGGCATTTAGTGTCGGATGAGTTGGGTAATATCCCACCGCCTCTACACGCCTTTAGAAAGGGCAAGAACGTTAGGGACCATGTTGTCAAATCATTACTCCCGATACAACGTCCACACGGCCAAACCACACTATGGGGTATTCCACCAATCACAGGGCACCGAAAATGTGGCCTCTGTAAAGCCTGTGCCATGACTGTGGACATCACTGAATTTTCACACAACGGTCAAAACTATATACTACAGGAGCATAGTAACTGCAACACCAGTGGGGTTATTTATGCTATCATTTGCCCTTGTGGCTTTATGTATATAGGACAGACCAGCCAGAAAGTCAAATGTCGAATCCTCCAACACTGTAGTCGTATACGCTGCATGGTACAAGGTGCACCACTAGTAGAACACTTCAAGAGGTTCGAACACACACCAGAAAGTCTCAAATGGTGGGTCATTGAAAAAGTGAAACCCAATCCGAGAGGAGGTGACTTTGCTAACATTCTTAGCAAAAGGGAATGTAGATGGATACATTCTCTTAATACGATCGCACATGGCCTTAACGAATTTGAGGAGATAGGGAGACAGGTCTCAATATTGGGTATTGCATAGAAACCTTCCCCTACTCTGCTGTACTATATTGTGCCCAATTTGGCCTTTTCATTTCATCTCGTGTAAACACACTGTACACTACATCCTTACTTTGTATCCACCTATAACGTGCCTCAATGGACCCTAGTATGAATATATCCTTGAAGTTGACGGGGACATCCATTTGGTTGGGACCCTCTATCCATGCACGACGTGATTAATTTTTAATGTTTTTTTAATTAAACTGCATATACTGTTTATTCATCTCCTTTAATTAAATCTCGGATGAATGAGTTTTTTGTAAGTAATACAGTTATCATTGTATGTTGGAGTTTCTATTAATGTGCAACGTGTTTTGAATCATGAATACATGGATGTACTGTTAATCCTCTGAATTGTTAATTCAAACGTGGTTCTTACCATGCTTTGGCAAATTCAACCAGGGACTCCCCCTCCTACACATCCAGCCTGACCGATTATACCCTATTCAATTAGGTAACCACCTCGCCAATTGTACCCTTCTTCACACTCCCGGTCGGGATAGTCTTTCATCCCTGTCCTTTCCGTACCGGCGGCGTCATCCCGGTGTGATTGACGTTGCGCACGGTTTATCCCTTGGAGTGGCGGCCGCTACCTCCCTTCGAGCCAACTCACTTTGGGAATTGCTCTCGGCCGGACCACAGGTAATGACACCTACTGGGAGCGCTCCTCTACCGCCTCCCCTTTTGAATTAATCTAATTTATTCACGTTTCGGCCTTAATTAATTCGCGCTTCGACTCCTTTCAGATTGACTTGGCCTTGAATGCCCCGGACACGGTCCAAACCGAACAGGAGATTGGTTTCCCTTGTAACTACTACTAGGTAAATATTCACGCCAGTGGACAATAATGATTTGTCAATCCCACACTTATGAGAGGCCGGTTAACTAAGTGAATTATCGCCTTTAACCCTAGGCAACTTATTGACGCACATCATTGAGTGATTGCTGGGCCGACTGATCGACGGACCCTGACACACTAGGACCCTGGTCTAACTAACTTTGACGGGTAAGCCCTGCCCTGGGTTCCTGGTTTTAATTATTTTAATCCCCAATGCAGTACCTGACTTACCCCCCTCTTTTAATTCACTACTTAGATTCCTATAAGAGTTGGTTGCCCCTTTTCGTCCTGAGGAAGATCCGCACGGCCGAGGTTTAAATTACCCTCGCGGCCACAAGACGGATCGAAACGTCGACGCCCCTAATACCTGGCCTGGACCACACATGCTGTTTTCTTGAAAAAACGTGCATCATAAGAAATTATATCTGTATGATATGAAATGTAAATTTGTATCCTGATTATACTTGTGGCCAGTCCCGAAGGAACGGTGAATCACAACCGTTTCCATTTCTGTTTAGAACATATCAACTTCTATCTCCTATGTCACTACTTTGAAGTCTTTTTCACATCCCCTTTCCACTTGAGCACTTTTCTCCCCGCACGTTCCATCTGGAGCAACCTTCTACATTGAGTGCTTTATGATTGTACTACTTCGATTTATGAAAACGCTCACATTAGTATTGTATACCATTGGCATGAAGAATTAAATGCATGGTTGAGCAAAACATTGGGTACTGCATTTTTACTGTTCATAAATATTATTGTATTCATTGCTTTGAGCGGGTGCGGCTGCACGTGATCAACGCTCATGACTGATTGGTAATTCTATGAAATACAAGGAGTATTGACTGATCCTTTTCTAAAGTAGGTCTAGGACCATTGTTTTTTGTATTACATTATACCCAGGTCCAGTACCATATTAGGGTAACCCCATTTTGATAATGGCCATCTATACTAAAACACACGGTGTTCCGTCTATTGCGGTAATACCTGATGTCCTGAAACAAATTCAAAATAAATACGGGGCAGAACCTGCTCTGAATTTAGGTATGAAATTACTAAAAAAAACTTCGACCAGGTCTCAACAATAATATTATCTAATATTAAAGGGGAGGCAGCATCAGTGGCGATCCGCCAACGCTTAAGGGAATTTGATGTAACAGAACATCAACAAGAAGTACCCAGAATGATAGAAAAATCCTATGAAGAATTAGGCAGAGATAGTTTGGGTGGAAAACCAGTTAAACCACAACTGTCTGAAGGTCCTGAGAAGGACTCTATCAAATACGGTCCTACATATTCTAAAGAGAAGTGGGAAAATAACAAACAACATTCAAAAGAGAAACGTCCTCAATCCCGAGGTAGGTCTCCTCAAAAGGAGCCCTCTGAAAGGAGGTATAACCTCAGGAATAGGGATAATTTGAGAAAACCTGACAGATATCAGGATACTGATACACGCTCCTCTCGTACCTTTCAGATATCGTCACAGACATCCGAAAGAAGAGGACGGTCAGATCACAAAGAACAACGCGTGAAGTCCAAAGACGATCAACACGTTCAGAAAAACAAACCAAAACCTCAATTCACTAAGAAGAAGATAGCAGGTCTGAAGATCAGACATGCCGAGAATTCTGAGAACACAACTCAAGAACAGAGAATGGGCTCAGACAATGTTGGACAGTGCAGCAGAAGTAACAATAGCTCGCCAGAACCTGAAGGAACTTCTGGAGATAGTGGACTTGAATGAGTACATCACAGTTGAGACTGTAGACACCAGGGTTAGTATTCCACAAAGGTTATATGAAATAACACTCCGGATGGAGGGAGACATACCAAGAAAAGTGAGAGCACTCTTTTGGGAGAAACTTTCAAGGGGTTATGATATACTTCTAGCAGAACAGGACTGGCCACCAGAATTTGTCAGGGAGTGCCCACATGGCGAAGACATCATTATGCCAGCCTTCTCCAAACATGTTCTAATACACCTAAAATATACATATGCCAGGAAATGGGCAGTTCCCCAGGCCCCAGCATTATACAAAAATCATGTAGGATGGGATGAGGACTCACCTCACCACAAGATACAGTTAAAAAATCCACCTACGGCACAAAGGTAGTATCCAATTAAGCAAGAAGCAAAAAAACAGATCAGGGAGTTCTTAGATCAACTTGAATACCAAGGGGTGATTGAAACATGCACCTCATCAATGAACAATCCTTTGTTTCCTGTATCCAAACCAGACAATACATATCGTCTAGTTTTGAATTACAGACACCTGAACACTTGTTCTAAAACATTTGCAGTGCAAAATGCACACAGTACAGCATTAATGAATAACATTGTGCGTAAAAAATATAAAACCACATTAGACATTTCAAATGGTTTCTTTTGTCAAAACATAGCACCTGAAAGTAGGTACTTGACAGCTTTGTCAATTATGGTGACCCAGCATTACTTTTGCCGACTCCCACAAGGGTTCAAAAATGGCCCGGGGTTATTCTCAGCAAGGGTAACAGAGTTACTACAAATTTATGATGACGAGGCATTGTCATATGTGGATGACATCTAAATGACAGACGATGACCTGGATAGGCACTTGAACAGGGTGAACACCATTATACCGGGCTTCGCCTCTGAGAGCTATAAATTCAACTTTAAAAAATCCAGAATTGCCCATCTCAATGTCCTTTTCCTAGGATATGAGCTTTCAAGTGAAGGCAAAAGCCTAGCAGCTAACTTTTTAGAAAAATGTGCGCTGCTCCAACCTCAAAAAACACTGAAAAACTTACAGTTGATTCTAGGTTTCCTGATTTTTGGAAGAACTAACATTCTAAATTACGCAGAAAGGGTTAAACCTCTCTACCAAATAATCAAACCTGATTTCAAAATCAAAAACTGGACACAGGAACACACAGATATCCTGCAATCACTTCAAGCTGACATGTTAGCAAAAAAATCACTTACAAACATGCGTAAATACACACAATTTAGTGACCCGAATAATTTCTGGTCAATGCGGATTCACCTACTTAACTTTTAATGAAGGTGAAAAAGTACCAATTGCACACAAATCACATTGGTATACACAAGTGGAAATGCGCTTCACTTCGACAGAAAAAATTCTGACAGCTGTTCAAACCACTGTAGCAAAAGAAAGAGCTCTAGCTCAGGGGAAACGCATTATTGTCGTAACTACAGTCCCAGCCTTAGAGGCAGTTACAAAAGCAAGCATTCCAAATGCAAAAGCTTTACATCCAAGATGGAAACAATGGGTTATTTATCTTGCTGCAACGGATGTTGAATACATTTTTTATGCTTATTTATAAATACAAGCATTCCTGCAATATGAACATGAATGTACTCTGCCTATTGAGATTCTCCCTCTTGATCAATACAAATTTATAATTTATACTGACGGATCAGCACATCCCGCTACGGGGAGTAAGCAAGCTTACAGTGCAGCGTGCACAATCGTTAAAGGTTGCATGCGCGATGGTAAATTCCGATCAATGGTCACTAAAACACAATCTCTAGGAGATTGTACAGCTCAGCAAGCTGAGCTACAAGCATTCAAATTGCCACTTGAAAATATGGATTGCAAATTCCCCACACTTATAGTGTGCGATTCTTTTTACTGTGTTCAATCATACAATGAATATTTACAGAATTGGCTTCAAAATGGTTTCAAAGAAGCAAAAGGTGGCACAATAAAGCATAAAACGCTTTGGGAACAAGTAGTTCAGTTGCGAAAAGGACTACAAAACACTCACGTAATACACACGCTGAGTAATCAACGTGATGGCGTTCACGTTGCAGGTAATTCATTGGCTGATGAAGCCGTGAAGGGGGCTGTGCAAACAGTTTCCGTAGCTGCAATCACTCGTTCAAAAACGAGAATAGAGAGTGAGATATTGTTTGCTGTCAATGCATCAAGCAAAGGCAGTGGTGCAGCGTTACCTAAAATATTTCTACTCAAATACTCGTATATAATTGATGCGAACAACGTTCCGTTTGCTCCAATCCCTGGAGTGGGGGATAGAGTTATTCCAAACAGGGAACGTAGATGAGGACTAATCCTAGCAACACATGAAGGGATAGCCTCAGCCCATGCAGGTGTTTCTGCCACAGTATCTTTATTAAAACAAAGATATTGGTGGCCCGGCATTAGGAAACAGACCAAAGACTATGTTTTGGAATGCGAAATATGCCAACAGATGAAAGTATCTAAGGTGAAACGTCCTGCGCAAACATCCCTGTTAATTTCAGATAAACGATTAGCTTGTGTTTACCTGGATCACTGCGGTCCCTTGCAAAGGGATGGAAACTATAAATATATCATGGTCGCAGTGGATACGTGTTCAAGGTTCCTATGGATGTGGCCTCAGTGCTCAGCTGATGCTCGAACTGTTTTAAAAGATTTGTGAGTCTTTATCAGCACATACGCAATTGGCACGCTACATTCTGACCAGGGCCCTGCATTTAGCTCTCGAGCTTACAAAGAAGCCATGGCCAGTTTGGGCGTTGCATTGCGGTACTCCTCTCCATTTCATCCTGAGGGAAATTCTGTTGTGGAAAGGAAAAACCGGGACATAAATCAGTCTATAACAGCTAGGGTATTAGGTTTGGGGGATGGGTGAGTCAAACATCTTTATGGGGTCCAACGCTCATTGAATAATTTGCCAAGAAGTCCATTGGGGGCTCACTCCATATGAAATCCTATTTGGGACAAGAATGTGGGTTCCAGATCTCGAATGTGAAGGCACAGTGGTGGAAAATAAACCATTTGATATCAAAGATCGTTTGGCTGTTTTACAGGACTTAAATAAACTAAGATCGAAACAAAGCAACGTGTTCCTGAAGCCAACCACCACTGGGGAAAATCCAGCTGCCCCAGCAAGGCCTGTCTGGATCCCAAAGCTTGGGGACCTAGTCAGAGAGAAGATCGCAGACTAGAAGGAATTTGGGCCTTCTTACAGACAACCAGTACCTGTCCTAGCCATCCATGGAACAAGAACAGTACTTCTGCCACCACTTGCTGGAAAAAAGGAGAAACGATTTGTGCCAATTGACCTCATCAAACCACACTATGTGGCCGATACTAAGCAGTAGGACTTGTGGGCTCCAACCAAGTAGCAGACGCACTCCTCTAGCTACTATCCAAGAGGTTCAAACTGAAAGACTCACCACCATCGAGAATTCAGCAGTAAGAAATGAAGGACTAAGCAACAATGCTATGGAACTCATTCCTCTTGAAAACCAAATAACAGTTTGTCCTGATATACCTGTTTACACCAACGTAACATGTGATCAACTGGTACCAGCGATTTCAACGAAACCTGATGGGATTTCAACCATTGACAGAACTACCTCTGGCTATTTCATTAACTTTGATACGTTTTCTGAGGATCCAAGCGAACCGGAAACGACGCCAGCCAAAAGAACTTTCAAAGAACGAGCACAAGACTTTTTTCATCTCCTGAAAAAGACTTATCTGGTTTCACCATAGATTGAACTATGGATTATTTCTGGAATACTTTTCTTTCTGCTTTGGCTAGCTTTAGTAATGACTCTGAGCATGCTGATAAATGGAAGATTTATACACTTGGACACAGAAAGTAAAATTGTGAACTTTCTTTTGAAACCACACAAACCATCCCATCGTGAAGCAAGAGACTTGTCAGCAGTGAACATCACAGCCGTTCCTATACAAGATGGTATAGTTTGGGATAAAACGGATTATGAAATATTTGGCCCGTCTGAACTTTTGAAGATTCCACACTTATTTAAAATTTCATTAAGTGACTTTACTACATTCAATGCCTATTCTGATGATTGGGAATTTGAGACTGTTAATACCATGATGCCTGATCTAGAAAGGTCTGCTGCATTCTCTAACCATGAATACTTAGAGGGTTCAACAGACTATGAACAGCTTTATTGTTACAACGACTATGGTCATCATTTCTTGCATAGATCTGCAACACCTAGAAATGTATTTATGTATAACCTATGGGAACATTGTCCTACACCACCAAGGAGTAGCTCAAAAACGTTTGCAATGAATTTTCCATATTTTTCAGGGTACAATACATCCAATCCGGAAACATTTTTCTTTAAAAATATGAACAAAACAGGAACGAAAAACTATGTTAACTAATACAAAACAGATTTATTCTGCAGTCTTTATTGTCTAACTGTCTAGACAGGGTTTCGACTTTTGGAAAGACACAATTGACACAAAATCTGTCTGGGGTACAAAAGATTGGCAAGTCCGGGGATAGAAGCTTTGTTTAGAGCCTGCATCATCCCACAGCAAATAATGTTTTTGAATGACACTGTCCAACAAACGTCTTGCCTTAGGTTAGCCAAGATCAAAGACATGAACACACTGTCCATACAGACACCTGGAAGTATAGCAGTACCATACCGACACCTGGAAGTAATAGCACTACACAGGGGGGAGGTCGACGTACATACTATTTTACAAACCAACAGATCAGATCCTTAATGGGAAAAATGGTTACTCTGGCCCACAGACACAAACATCTGTCAAGAAAGATTCCTGAACAGAATACAGGGTTTTACAATCAATAGGCCAGACCCACGTTATGTTCAAAGACAGCATTCAGGGGTAGTAACAGCATACAGTGTAGGGAAATTATGCCTTGATTGGCTACAGAAATCTTCACTAGAGGATGTGAAGCAACATTTATCTTTACTTAAAGAAGACGCAGATCATAAGGATTTCTTGCTAGGTCCAAGAAAACTGTGTCAAAAACGTTTCATATATGCCGGCATTTATGCTGCTTATAATGAAATATGGAAGGTTACCCAAGCAGACGCCGCAGAAAGAATACGAGAAATTGATCGTATTCATTTAGAGAAATCTCCCGCTGTGGTCGACAATGGGTTAACGACTCTGTCATCCAGGATATATTCACTGGGCAACATTGTATCCTCTGCTATAGACATTGTGGAACAAGATGTGGTCCTGCTGCGACAAGGCCAGTCTCAATTACGTTCTATTCTGTTATTAGGCTGGACGCTACAAAACGTGCGTGCAGGCTATGTGCCTTGGAGTTTCATCAACACGTCATCTCTGTTTTCAGAATACAATCTCACAGATAAACAGATCGAACTGGCACAAAGGGGAGCAAAGTATACAGTGCTGAGTATTGAAAACTGGAAAAATTGCCATTAACGGTAGCAGAAAAACCAGCTACAGAATGGATCATTCATGGCAAAATTACTCTGTCTGTTACAACTTTCCATTTTCAGTATTGCCTCTAGCAAATGCAAGCAGGCAAATATGAAAGGTTGGGTAAAGAATACATCAAGACATCCTGGGATTTACCTTACGCACACAGATGTTGGAAATGCACTGAGCGGTTCACTCATATGTCAGGATATTATTTTACACGGGGCATGTAGCGGTTCTACTGCAAATGTATCCTGCCACCTGCAAGGTTTACCAGCCGCTGTGATTAACCCAACATTTGGCCAACTTTCAAATAGGAGTTACCTCATGTTGAATGATCAGAGCTGTTGTAGCATGTTGCCAGGCATCCCATATCTGGTAATGGTTGGCTCAAGGGTCACTTGCTGTATGCAAGTTTTGTTCCCCCAAATAGACAGTCAGAGAGTCGCCTTTATGGCCTCCACTGAACATCTCTTCTATACGAATTGATACTTTAAGCAGAATGAAAGCCATTCTTTTACAACAAACCGTGCATTTGACCTCGGCCAAAGAAACCTATGATCTACAAATTGCAAGGACTTCGGCTGAGATACAGGCTCTGTTACGGACAAACTGCCCTACACATTTCACAGAAATGTTGGGACGTATCTTAAACATGTCTGATACGAGCGGTATTGTGCATGTATTTAAGACCATATGTCCAGGACTGTTAACACCTTTTCAAGCAGTCCTCGGAATCATTCCAAACTTCATGCACTCGGTGTTTGGTGGTCTGTCATTTATTCTAGCACTCGTTGCAGGAATCTTGTTTTTATTCCTACTACTACGCTATGGCAAGCCAACCCACCAGCGTCACTCCCAGCAGCTTGAAGAAAGCTCTCCTGGAAAGGAAGTGTTCTGAGCGTATAGTACAACTTTTGGGCTTACCTCGTCTACGGGAATTAAGTACTACATGGTTTCTGTCATTCAGACCAATCTGGCAAGATTGCATCTTACCTGTTCTAAGCTGCCTGCTATGTGGTGAAGAATACGTGCTAGACGTCTGTCTAAAACTCCCATCAGTTATGCCAACGGATATCGATACTCTGCTGGACCCGATAACGGCCCATGCTCTGTGTTGTCCCCCGAGGCAACCAATCCTGATGACGGCATTTGTTGAGATCTCACAGATGCAACATGCTACTGATGAGGTACGAAATGGATCAATGGGCACACAGGTAACATCGGAAAGGAACATCGCTACTGGCGATGCTTCACATCTATGTGCAGTTAATCTTCTAAACTATTCCAACTAACACCGACATCGGTAGACGATCATTTGTCTACAGGAATAGAGGATTTCATGTTTTCACCAGCCCCTTACACTGACTTTTGATTCGGCTCACAGTGTACCGGGAAAGCTATGAATTTGGCCTTCATTTTTCAAAACAAAGACAAACTTTGGAACTTTTTTCATACAA
Source organism: Triturus cristatus (assembly GCF_964204655.1). NCBI lineage: Eukaryota > Metazoa > Chordata > Amphibia > Caudata > Salamandridae > Triturus > Triturus cristatus. Next base: position 500,298,288 of record NC_140592.1, on the reverse strand, counting down.
TTTATTTTTTCTCTAAAATTGAAATTTTTCTGTTTATGGCAAAGTAGTATGCTTAAAGTAGAACTATTTATAGAGAACAGACTTCTTTGAACACTTCCAAGAACACATTATCACCTTTTATTCACAACAATTTTATTTATGTAACATGACATGAAATGGCTTTGATCTTTTCTTCTGTAATTATGAACCATTTCATCGTATGTGTATATGTTTCTGTTCAATCATTTAACTTCCACTGTAAATATACGCTTAGTATGAAACATAATAAGTACAGCACCTTTGCGTTTCATGTCCAGCAAAAGTTTTTTTAGTATGCTTTTACAAATGTTTTTAGCAACATGTGATACTCAATTTACTATGTTTAGCATTTTAATGTTTAGCATTTAGTTCTATCGATCATTCGTTAGTGGACTGGGTGTTGTGTTTCGATTTAGATGTCCGTATATAGGTTTTCCTAAATCATGTCCTTATATAGGCACAGTTCGCTTTGCCCTTATTTAGGCATAGAATCCCAGTCCTTATATAGGCATTAGCCATGCTGTGTCTGCCTTATGGCTCAAAAAATATATTCAGCTATATTTATGTCCAGCATCTGCTACAGTTTGTTTTTTGCACACCTAGTGCCTTATTAGTACTAGTGCTTAATTTTAGGCCCAGGTTTATTGAATAACAAGGCCACTGAGTCTTTATTCTGAATCTTTATCTCAATCTTGCTGGATCTATTTCACCGCTGTTTTCTTCCATTTTCACTGTTTTACTTCTATCTAAATTTTATGCCTTCACCTTTATTATTGAGAGTCAAAATCTGATGAAAAATATTTCTCAGTCCCATAAAAGAAGGGTTGTATGACACAATATGAGGTCAATACTATCTAGTTCAAATAATATATCTTCGGGTTTATCACCTACTACTAAAACATCTTTTAAGTAAGTATATTGTTATTATTGTTCTTACCTCCACATCTATACTTACCTTACGATGGAGTGGTTTGGTTGATGTAGAGGATACAATATTATTGTCATGGGATATACTGTATGGGGCAACCAAAATGAGTGAGGGCTATCATCTGCAATCATGGACACAAATTAAATACTGATCAGAAGAAACAGATTAAGAACTGACAGAATGGCAGTTGTTGCCTGCACAGGTAGTGAGTGGCAAGGCAAAGGCACAAAGGCCCTAACGGCAGCAAAGCTATTGAACCCCATCCGTCGGTTTGGTAGCAAAAAGACATAGTTGGTAATTGCTGTGAAGTTGCCCTCGGTCCTGGTGCCACTGCACCTGCTGCACAGTTGACAGCTACGCACCTGGGAGTAGGCTCTATTAGTCAACAGTCACATACAAACTGACAAGGACAACAAGCATAAGCTTTGTTTTCAATTTTAAATGGAATGGCACAAACGAACTGGGCGAAAGTAGAGGGGAAATGAAAAGACGCAGACCCTAAACCTACATGCAACAAAACCAAGAAAACATACCGCCATGTGGAGTCGGGCCTCAGGCCCACATCATACAAATGAGGGACACAGACAGCATGAAGGTTAGTGTGGTAACTGGCCACGAGCACGTGCACTCGGGCTCTTTTATTGACGGGGCCACGTCACTCGTGACACCCGTGATGGATGGGTGTGGGGTGCAGTGTGTCCAGCCCTCGAGGGAGTGGCTGGGATTACAGCTTCCTGTGAGACACTAGAACGTGTCTCCCAGGACACTACATTCCTCCCCAACTTTATTGAAGGACAAATAAAAGTGTCAGTCCAACCTGTGGGGAAAAACCAAACGGTTAATTAAATACCACAGGGTCCATCCGTCTCTCGAGTCAGGTGGCAGGACGACACCAGACATGGGCTGGTGAACTTGGCTCGCATCAGGACCTTCTCCGCAGACACCCGTACTTTAACCTGAAGGACTCAGGCCACGACTGCTGGCTTGGAGACGTCCGCTGCATACCGACAGTTCGCTGACAATGACATGTCTTGTATGGCTTCCCTTTTGCTGACGTCGGTGATGGTCTGTGGTGAGTTCTAACAGTTCTTTTAGTATGCTGCGTCGTGACCATGGATGGAGTCTAACGTGAGAGTTCACGGAGGGGTTGCTGGACCGACTGTCCCTGTTGAACTACTTGGCTGTGACCGGTACCCTGTCGGTGGGGCAATGTCTCTTCTCGCTCTCCCGCCTGGGGAGGCCCGTCGTCGGAGTTGCTGCGGGACTATAGGAAGGCTGCACTGGAGCCGCTGCTTGTGTGCCGTCTGGGGGCAGCTGCAGGACCGCCGAGGAGCCGTTGCTTGGTCGCACGCACAACCCTCCCGGGTGGATGAGTCTTGGCCAAGACTTGCACTCGCTGCCGCGGTTCCGGTGTAGGCCAGGTTCACAGGTGGTTTTGGGTTCCAGTTAGTCGGCGTGTGTGGCAACGGTTTCGGACTCCAGTCCATCGGTACTCAGGGAGTGGTGCTTGACGCATGTGCCGATGGCTGGCGTGGTGATGGTTGCCAGCCATGTGGTGATTCGGAATGACAGGTGGTGGTGATTTGCTGAGAGAGTTCGGATGTCAGGATGGACCTGGGCAGCCACGTGCCTCCGCCTTGCTGATGTTGAGTGCCTGTGGCGGCTTAACACGTAGAGTGTGTTGACCCTCTCTTGCCTGGCTTGGGAGCCACTGCCGACTCCAGCTTGAGGCGGTGTGAGGACGGACACTCCGAGCAGATCTTCACCCGGGCATCTGCGGACAGGAGCACTTGACTCGGACTTCCGACACTTGGAAACGGCCGTTCACCTGGGAAAGCGTTGTGGAGAGACGCGGTTCGCGACTGCTGCGGCTTACATTCGGTTCTCCTGTGAGGCTGTGTCCAGGGACGGTGTTCTGCCTTGGTGGCTGTCGGATATGTCAGGGTGAGCTCTTGGCTTGCTGTGAGTCCCTGGTCTACTCCTTTTTCCTGGTCTGTTCAGTCTACTTGTGTCTTCCGGTTTTCCAGGGTGACAGGCTGTCACTCTTCGTTCTTCGAGGGCGTTGTGCTTGGACCTCGAGGCGGCGCTGTCATGGCGCCGGTTTCTGCCTTCGCTCCGGCACACTCCTTGCTTGCTAGGCGACGTGACGTCCAGTCGCGTGTCGCTGGCGTTGGAGCGCCTGTTGCTGTGGCGGCCGCCACGTGGAGTGTGCGACTCCTTCCTTGCCTGTCGTGGGTCACCGCCGACTCCATCTTGAGGCTGTGTTGAGGAGGACACTGTGTCACGGACACTGTGACGCTTTCGGGCCGCTGCGGGTGCGACTCCTCTCTTGCCTGTTGTGGGTCACCTCCGACTCCATCTTGAGGCTGTGTTGAGGAGGACCCTGTGTTGCTTTCAGCCCACTGCGGGGCTTCGCTGGTGCAGTGGGGACGTGGTCGCTCTCTGGGCTGCATTCAGCTGTGTTTCGTTGCGGAGATGCTTCTATCTCCCGGGCGCCTGCCCGTGTTGTCGGATTCCCTGGTGTGGTCTTCTGCGCGCTTCAGAACACTTGCGCTCCGTCTTCGCCTTGGGCGCTCCCTTCTGGCACTGGTGTGCCTGTGGTGTGGTTGGCGGTTGTGCCTGTTCACCAGAAGGGGCGGGTGATGCGACCTCTTCACTGGCGTTGGCTTTGGGCAGCCATGTGTGTGGTGCACGCTCTGCACCTGTCTTTCTTGTGCTGTTTCTGGGGGCAGCTCCTGTGAGACGTTGCTGTCTTGGCTGGCTGTCCACTCTTGCTAGTGGGGTTGTCTTTGGTGTTGCTGCTTGAGTTCAGTCAGCGCTTACTTGGGCTGCATTCGCACTGCCGGCGTTGTGTGTGCTGTGGTGAGGTACTGTTTCGTGCAACCCCCTTAGAAGCACTGTGGTATATGTCCAGGTGCTGTGTCAGCTTGCGGCCACTGCAGAGTCAGGCTGGGGCGATAATGCAGGCATGTGTGGCCGTGCGCCGTGTTGGTGGGACCCTGTCTTCACAGGATGTTCTCTCCTGTCTGGCTCTTCCCTGCAGTGATTCGTACTGCCACTTGGACGCCAGCTTTCCTCTTCTCCAGGGTTGTGTCTACCTGTGGCCACGGTGTGGGGGCTGGGAATACTGAGTGAGCCACTTGGAGTTAGGGTGAGGTGATCTGCATCCGCTACTTGTGTGGGTGTCTGAAGCATTCCTCACCGCTCAGCCTTGTTCTTATGCCTGGGTTGTGGTGGCTGCAGTACTGCAGGTTGCCACCGGGTGTCAGTGCAGCACTCCGTTTGTGCCGGTCCTGACGTCCATTCGTTCAACTGCGGCCTGTGCTGCTCCTACGTGCCTGCGACGTGGTGAGGCTACCTTGTGGGCTGTAGTTCGTCTGTGGAGGTAGGTGGGACCGTTTTGCCACAGGGAGAGGCAGGGGTTGCTGGACAGGGTGCAGGGTGGTAGACTGGGCGGTGCTGCAGGCTCTTCCTCGTGGGCCGTTTCTCCTTCACCAGGCCTTTGGAGCTTTTGCGGGGAACTGTGGAGCAGCGCTGCTGGTGTCCCTCCTGATTTTGTTTTTGTGCGCTGCGGGCCGGGGAAGGTCGGTGTGGGGGCGCAGACGTGTCCCACGTGGCCGTTGCAGCCTCTCTCCTGCTGAAGGCCTGGCTGATGGCCCCTTCCTTGCCCTTTTGTGGAGTGCGGCAGACCAGGCAAACCGTGACGCGCGGACTCACCTGCTTCCCTGAGCAGGTATTCGGGTCAGTTGTGGAGGAGCAGGCATGCGGTAGTGCTGCTCCGCTCGGGTTGATCGGCAGGGTATCTTTGCTGTCGCGTGTGTTTATGCAAATTTCAGCCTGCAGAGTGGGCATGCGGCCGCTAGGTGGCACTGCCTTCCAGTGCTCCTCTTCTTCGGCTGCTGCGGCCCCCTTGGCGCTCGCGGGCTGGGCTGTGAGGCTGCCGCTTGAGCGCAGCGGCGGGCGTTTATCAGGCAGTGCAGAGGGGGGGTGTAGGCGCATAGGTGCTTTCCTCGGGTTGTTGTTGGGGGTAGTCGCGTCCCTGCACACTGTGCGCTCAGTGCCTGAGCGGTGGGTGAGACGGCCTGTGGACACGTCTGGGCATGGACGGGCTACTCAGGAGTCGGGGCCCCACCCACCTCTAGCACAGCGGCAATTCTTTCCTTTTCTGGCCGCCTTCTGGATCACTGACCTTCCGTTGTCGGGCTGGCCGGCGGCAGGGCTGCAGCAGCGGTCGTGCGCGGGCATCTGCCAGGACTTCCCCCGTGACGTCGGTCCATGTATTAGGGGTCCACCTGGCTCATCAGTGCAGTCGCGGCTGTGGTGCTAGCAGTGGGCACGAGTGGGCCCCACAGGCCGGCCACCTTGAGTCATCAGACGGGGAGACGTCAATCGAAAGGCAGTCCTCACTGCAGTCCCGGATGGCTGTGAAAGGCACGCAGGGGGTAAGCCTGCCGGGCTCAATTCCCTCTTCCACGAGGAATCGCAGGGCAGCAGGCACGCGGGGTGAGCTACCCGCCTCGTCGCCAATGTGGAGTCGGGCCTCAGGCCCACATCATGCAAATGAGGGACACAGACAGCATGAAGGTTAGTGTGGTAACTGGCCACGAGCACGTGCACTCGGGCTCTTTTATTGGCGGGGCCACGTCACTCGTGACACCCGTGATGGATGGGTGTGGGGTGCAGTGTGTCCAGCCCTCGAGGGAGTGGCTGGGATTACAGCTTCCTGTGAGACACTAGAACGTGTCTCGCAGGACACTACACGCCATATGTCGAAAAACAGAAAACAGTGTACGGCATTCGCGCACTCTGCTGCCCTAACTTAGTAGGAGGGGAAGTAGCTAATCATGAGCGTTTCATATGTCGAGTACCTGCTGCGCTAAAAACCTTGGGGCAGATTTATGAGCCCCTTGCGCCACTTTTGCGTCACTTTTAACATAGGAAAAGTGACGCAAAAGTGGCGCAAGGGGCTCATAAATCTGCCCCCTTGTATTTTATAGTCTGACGCAGCAGTTTATGATTTTGCCACATGATGGCGCATTGCTCCAGTAATCGTTAAGAAACCAGCTCACGAATTACAATAGGAGTACGTAATTGAGTTTGAACTTAATTGTCCGTCGTAGAGGGAAAATTATGGGAAGCCGTTCATGTCAAAATTACAGATCCCCATATAAGGCACCTCCTGAAATGTATAGAGTGCTCCTAAATAAATGTGACACACACCAGAATGAATGTAACATGTGTCTAAACAAATATGAAACATGGCATGGTGAATATACTACTTAGTGGACAATAGGAATAATCCACACTCTGAATTGGATAAAAGGTATACCAAGATGTATAGCAGCTATGCTGAAATGAATATGACTGTTGCTGAAAAGAATACAACAAGATCTCAAGTGAATATAAACCTTAATGAAATTATATAGACTGGTGATGAAATGAATATGACCCACATCAGAACGAATATGGCACATATTAAATTGAATTTGAAACTCTTTAAAATGACTGTGACACACATGAAATGAATGTCAGACATACAGCAATGAATACAAGATAAGGTGAAATAATTATGACTAGTGTCAGAATGAATATGACTAACACTGAACTGAATATAACACGTTAATATAAATATGATTCCAGTTGAAATACATTTTGTGTGCAATTTAAATGAATATGGCCCACACTGAAATGAATATGAGAAGCTTTAAACGGAATACAACATGCATTGGAATCAATGAAACATGGCAGAATAAACAAAAGAACTAAAGTGAATATAAATCTTATTGAAATGATATACACCGGTGCTGAAATGAATTTGACCCACACTGGAACAAATATGGCACATAGTAAATTGAATTTGACACTCTTTAAAATGTACATCAATTAATACAAGCCATGTTCAAATGAATATGACACATGTTCAAATGAATAAAAGACCATTTGAAATAAATATGACTAGTGTCAAAAATAATATCACTAACACTGAACTGAATGTGACACATGTTATTATTAATATGATTGCAGTTGAAATGAATTTGATGTGCATTAAAAGGAATATGGCCCACACTGATATGAATATGAGAAGCTTTGAACTGAATACAACATCCATTGGAATCGATATGGCACATATTACATTGATTGTGACACTTTTTCAAATGACTGTGACAGACATGAAAGGAATGTTAGACAATCAGCAATGAATGCAAGCCATGTTCAAATGAATATGACACATGTTCAAATGAATACAAGATAAGGTGAAATAATTATGACTAGTGTCAAAATGAATATGACTAACACTGAACTGAATATGACACATTTATATAAATATGATACTATTTGTAATACATTTGGTGTGCAATTAAAATGAATTTGGCCCACACTGAAATGAATATGAGAAGCTTCGAACTGAATACAACATGCATTGGAATCAATGAAACATGGCAGAATAAACATACTATCTATTGGACAATATGAATAACACACATTGAATTGGATATAAGATAAACCGAGACCTATAGCAACTACGCTGAAAGGAATATGACTGTTGCTGAAAAGACTACAACAAGATCTCAAGTGAATATAAACCTTAATGAAATGATATAGACTGGTGATAAAATGAATATGACCCACATTGCAACGAATATGGCACATATTAAATTGATTTTGACACTCTTAAAAATGACTATGACACACATACAATGAATGTCAGACATGCAGCAATGAATACAAGCCATGTTCAAATGAATAAGACACATGTTAAAATGAATACAAGATAAGGTGAAATAATAATGACTAGTGTCAGAATGAATATGACTAACACTGAACCGAATACAACACGTTAATATAAATATGATTCTAGTTGAAATACATTTGGTGTGCAATTTAAATTAATATGGCCCACACTGATATGAATATGAGGAGCTTTGAACTGAATACCACATCCATTGGAATCGATATGGCACATATTACATTGAATGTGACACTTTTTCAAATGACTGTTAAAATAATATGACCTAGGCTTGGGTGAATATGGCCTGGTTTAAGATTAACATGATGCACATTAAATAGGATGCATTGAAATAAATATGACCTAATTGGAAATGAGTATGACACATTTTGAAATTATTATGACCTACATTAACATCAGTTTGACACCTTTTAGAATTAGTATATCACACACCAAACAAATAATAAAGTCAAATGAAGTAAATAAAATCTGGACTGACATGATTATAGCATGGACTGAAATTAATGTGTAGTTCACCTAATCAACTATGACGTCCTATGATGAATATGATATGCACATAAAATAAAAGGGACTGCTACAGTTAACCAACAACTGCCTAGATAAATAAATATTACGGAGGTGCCTGAATTCAGTAGCACTGGAAGGCACATGACATTGTGGCCCAATCAAAATGCAGGACAAGTCAAACAGGAAAACCAACTTCTGAAAATGCTCAGTCCTTGAGTTTTTAGCCCTTAGAGAGCATGGCTTTCACAAATGCCTCTACATTTAATTTTTTGCTAATTTTGCTTGTTTGTTTCTTAAATGAGGCATTATCAGATGACCTTGTAGACTATCTCACCTCTTTAAAGTCATGCTTTTTTGCTTTAGATAGAGCTTTGTTGTGTGTTGATATTAATTGTTTGGAACTCCTGCAGAGAAAACTGGAGAGCCATTTGGAAATTTTAATCGCCATATTAACGGCCTACAATCTTTCTGGAAGTGCGACCATCACTGTGAGCTTCATTTTGGAAGAGTTGTGTAGGCTCACTTCTGTTTCCATTACAAACATTGAAAACAAGATCACCAGTTTGTCAGCTGTTTCTGCAAGTACTTTCCATACACCTGCAGCAAATCAAGGAGTAGGAAGGCCAAGGTAAGTTCAATTTTATTATTTCAGTCACACTGTTTTGCAACTGGCTTTTTACAGTCTATTTTAATTCTTTTTCTGCAGGTTTCATGTTTCAAAAGAAAATATGGAGTACCTATGGGAGATTGGATTTTCATGGGCATCGATTGCATCATGTATGAACATAAGTTCCTCAACTCTTTACAGACGAAGAGTTGAAATGGGTTTGTGCACATCTTCTGAAAATAGATTTACCAATATAAGTGATGCAGAGCTTGATCAACAAATCATAAACATTCTAAGTTCAACGCCTGATTCAGGAGAAAGTTATGTAAGTGGAAGCTTGAGAGGTAGAGGACTAAGAATTCAAAGATGGAGAGTGAGAAATAGACTTCATCTTCTTGACCCTGTTGGTAGAGCAATTAGACAACGTACGGCTATTCGACGAAGGGTGTACCATGTGCAAGGTCCAAATCATTTATGGTAAAGCATTCCAATCTATCTATCTATCTATCTATCTATCTATCTATCTATCTATCTATCTATCTATCTATCTATCTATCTATCTATCTATCTGTCTGTATATCTATCATGTATAGGTGACTTCTCTCTCTACGAGTGTCAGTGATTCACTCTAACAATGTTTGATAAGTGATTTATTTAGGCCAAAACTAGAATATGCTATCCAAACTCTTTGCCCTTCAGCAACAACTCTGAGCTTCAGACCATGCCCTGTTTCCAGAGATTTTGCACTAAGGCCATATGCCCCATGTCATTTCTAAAATCCTCCAAACCTATTGCATATGGCTGTGTTGAGTGTTGTTTAACAGTAGTGAATTGTGTAGTATTAATGTTTTCTGATGTGTTCGTGTAGTTTTGCTCGGTGTAGTGTTGCTGTGTTGTTACGTTTGCTGTTTTGCTTTCATCTTGTGTTTTTGTGCCCTCTAGACCTTTTGTTGTTTTCTGCGGTGTTGCTGGTTTTCACAGTGTTCTTGTGTGGTTCAATTGTTTTTATATTTTGAGAGTATCCAAATGTGTGGGTCTGGTCAAAGGCACCACTCCTGCAAACCAAAGTGAGGTTGTTCAAAGTTGAAGGCAATTTCCAGTAGGCACACCGGCTTTGAGGACTGGCTGTACACTGGGGCCCAGATTTACTTTTCGTTCGCAGAACGCTGACACAAAGACAATTTTCTGCACTGCGTTGTGCGGAAGGGAGAAAACAAAAATGCTCTGTATTTACAAAGATATGGAGTATAAGCCCCTTGAGCTTCCAGCCCCGCTTGCAACCTATGCACCCCAACTTCCTTTATTCCACAAATCGCTTAATTAATTGATGGTGCAAAAGTCCACAGTTGTATTACATATTGCCATATATAAACGTCATAACACTTCAATCAATCATGTAATTCCTGCCTCCTTGCTTCAATTTTGACAGCACAACCCTTTTTTGACAGTGCCCTGAGCGAAAGCCATTTTTTTGCGGCCTCTAGGCTACACCTTGCTGACAAGTGTTGAGGGGTGGCCCTCATGCCTGAACCGGGCTGCAAATGCCATGTCCGCCCTCTGCTGGCCTGTCGCCTGCTCCCTGTGCCCCACCCGTAAGACATCCCAAGGACACGGGTTTGAGCAGCTCCTCTTTGGCTATTCAGCTCTGACTGCTTTCCCTCTGTGCAACTCCGCCCTGCCTGAGCACTACATCTGCCTATGGCTGCGACGCCCGTATTTCAGGTGTGGGTGGGTGGGTCAACGGCAAATGCACATGTTCTTGGTGGGGGCCCCCGCCGCCCTTAAGACCTGGTGCATCCCCAGAGGGCTCCCTAAACCTCTCACTGCCCCTCCCTAAACTCCTCCCTAATCCTTCCTCTTTATTAATTTATTTATTTTATGCATTTTTATATAGCGCTGACTTTACCCGAAGGTGTCAGACCGCTTCTTTAGTAGTAAGTATGCTGTTTTCTCCATCCACTTCCCTGTCCCTTCCAAATTTACAACTAAAAGGTATACTTACTTGTGCGGAGACTTCACTCTCATGATGGAGATCTATGCTCAGAAAAGTTAAGAGCAGTAGAGGTGGAAACTATGCACAGAGGCTTGTGAATACCATTGTCAGTATGCTAGTAGTGCTACTGTAGTACTACGAAATGCAGTTAATGACTAGCCCTCAGGGCAGTGGCTTAACACAGGCTCCCACAGCCCCGTGGGGTCCCCCCCAGCACAGTGCTCAGGCCTGAGAGCTCTGGGTTAAATTCTGAGAGTGGGCCCATCCATGTACCTTGCAGGGGGCCCCCCTCAAATCTTGTTACGCCTCTGCCTCCGGGTGTCTAACATAGCTGAATCTAGATATTTATTTGCAAACCCTCTGAGAGAGGATCACCTCACATACCTATCCTGTTAGATATAACTTTGAAATTAGGATTTTGAGGTTTTTTTTAAGGCATTAAAAGAATGTAATAATTCCCATAGAGGGGTGATTAAGTTTCATACTCTAGCACCACTTTCTGAGAAGGCCTGGGTGAGACTTCTGGTTTCTTGAAGGCTAGAGTTTATAGTAGGAGAGAGTCTGCACTCTGTAGTATACTTGATCGCCAGAGATTACCAAATTGTCGGCTAGATAGCTGGGGGGAGGTGTTGAGTATAGATTTATGGATAATGAGGGCTATTTTGTAAATACTTCTGTTCTCTACGTAAATCTGTTTTAGTGATGTGGTATGATCAGACATCAACCAATCTTCAGTGTTGATGGCTGCTTTTAATAGCGAAAGGTGAATTATCAAGATTCAGAAAGCAAGGAAAGATTATAGGAAACTCTCAAGAGGACAAAGGTTTGCGTCACAGATCTGATGGTATTTTGTTGAATGATGGATTTAATGCCTCCTACGAGTCTGTTTTGGTGGTTAGCGGTTTGAGCTTGGGCATCGATGTGATCCTGTAAGTGCCTTTATTTCAAGGGTCAAGCAATCATTATAATTGTTTGCAGTCCTGCATGTTTAGTTTCATCTAACCATATTTTCACTGGAGTGGTGCATGTCAATGTAGAGAAGAAGAGGAGCTAAATCTTTGTAGGGGTTTACCTTTTGCTGTTGGTGACAAAATACCTTAAGTAATTTTAGGGTCTCACCCACTTCAAATAATATCTTCAGACAGAGCTGCAGTTGTTCACATACAAGCAACAGGAGATGTTTGAATGATTCAGAAGTGAGAAGATGTGTTCTGTGTATGCACTAAAGAGTGTCAAGAAAAAAATTGACTATTAGAGTACTCCTTGGTAGTAAGGCCTAGGGGTCGATTATGAGTTTGGCGGTCCAACCGCCGTTAGACGGTGTCTGTGAATGCCAGTACACTGCAGTGCTGGAGCTCTCCCGGCTGCCGTATTACGAGTTACCAGGGTGGCCAGTGGAGTGGCTGCAGTGGAGGGTAGTATATCCCCATACATATCAATGAGTATGTGTAGATTTCGACTGCATATGTGTTAAATGCTTACATATGCACAATATATACATGGTAAGATACCATCTATATATTAAGATACTATATCCCCATACATATCGATGCATATGTGTTCATTTCGACTGCATATGTGTTGAATGCATACATATGCAAGATATATATATGGTAAGATACCATTTACCCATTACCGGGCTCCGAGCCATATGTGTGCAGTCCCGGCAATGGGTATATGTTATGATATGCACTTACGTGTATTGTGGTATACTTTTCCTCAGGGTGAAGATCCACCTCGAAATCTCTAAGAAAAAACAGGACAGGTGTAAGTATGCACCCCAAACCCTTCCTTTCTGCCTTCCAAACTGCGAAGGTTAACTGGCAGAAGAGCAAACTTGTAATACGGTCAGCGGTCTTGCACCGCTTGACTCCCCAATGGGTGCTGCCTTTCCGTGACCATCATGCCGGAAGTTTACCTTGTGCTGGCAGTGCCGACGGTTCAACTAAGGTCCCAGCACAGGCAACACTGTCAACTCGTAATACGGCGGATGGACTGCCGCCCTCAGACTGCCACCACCAGCCCAGCAGTCTATGGACCGCCAAACTCGTAATCAGGCCCTATGTTTTTTGACAGGAAGTTTGCTAGTTTTATTTTCAGGGATCAGTTTTTCTTAGGGTTGGGGCACAGATTCCCAACCACTGTTCAAATGTTTTCAAAAGGATGGCATGATTTACTATATTAAGTAACTCTGACTGTGATAAACTGGGAAGAATGAGTAAACATCATTAGAGTAGGATTTTGACAGCATCATCTACTATTTGTACCATACCAGTTGTTGAGTTACAGCCTGCAAGGAATGTTGATTGAAGATCATAGAGGAGCTTGTTTGTGTTTCATTGCTAAAAAGCATTGATTATTTCATGATGTGGCTTTCCAAAACTTATATAGGAAAGGTAATTTGAAAAATGGTCAGAAATTAGCTTGATTTTCGTAATCGGATCACTGTTTTCTGAGCACAAGAATGACTTAGCGGATTTTAAAATTGTCCTGGCACCATGCGCTGCCTCCGGGAGTAAATGGCAAAGATCGTTATGTCTTGAATGGATTATATGCTTTATTCGCCTCGCTGGCATGTAGTGGCAGAAGTGACAGGAGGGTCTTAGATTAGCAACAGTCTTTGTTAATACTGCCTGGTTTATCTTATAAAACAAAGATCAAATCTGTGCGGACTCACAGACTAGTAGGAATGGGAGTTTCTCAGGAGTATCAACTATGAGAGTTCTACTTCTCTTATTTTGTACTGGAAGAAGGTAGATACTTTTTCACACTGTCTCTTGTATTGTAGTGGAGGCGGAACTAGAGATATACACATTGCTATGATAGCATAAGCGTCTTAGACATTAAAACGCCATCTTGCCACTTTTGCTGCTCTTGCACACGACACTGTAGATAGATGTTATTATATGAAAACTGCTTGCTTGCTTTTTCTTCACATGAGAAAGGTCTGTTGTTCACATTGCTAGACGTGCACCGTGACCTTGGTCTGAACATTGTGTGCAGAAACAGTCGGGGCTAACAAACAATGTATGCTTTTGAATTCGGGTTGATCGGCCCACGCTCTAGCCATAACACGCACACAGCTGCAAATATCTGAAACTCGAGTGCCTTTAATATTGCAGTTTGCATGCATGAGACTCACAATCTGGAGAATACTTTTTCCAGACACAGAGCAAAGCTGATCCTGTGATGTGATTCACCTAAGCTGTTATTTACGGTAGGGGGTTCCCCATTCAAACCTAGAGACCTTCTATTAGTCTAATAATACTAGCTTACTAATGAAGGGAGGGTGGTTGTATTCCACTATCATTTGTAATATGATTTCTCCCTTTATTTTCTATGGTATTGTAACAATGCTGATGGTTTTTATTTTTAATAATTTGTCTGCTTATGTTAGCCAAAGTACTGCATCTTGGGACACGTAGTTTATAAAATAAACATTTGACACTTTACTGTGTCTCAGAATACTCTTGTTGTGGACTGATATGAGAATAATAACGAACAGGTATTTCTAATTCCCACCATTCCTGAGAGTACTCTAAGTCGCATGTTCTGGGTTGTCTAATCATTGGTAGCTTCGAAATGATACGAAGAGCGAATGAGACACTGACCGGATAGGGTTCTGGGTACTCAGGTGAGTTTTTGGTACACCGCAATTCACTGAGGTCCTGGTTTCCTGCGCATAGTTCTGTGCATGAGCAGAATCCCTGCAACAGGATTTTTTGATGGCATGGAACAACAGTTGGGGTTTTCTATTGTTTTTAACAATTTCAAAAAGCTTCTTGCTTTAATTTTTTACAATATAGATCCCTTATTAATAAAGAAGGTGTTGGTCTCCAATATGTGATTATACTATACCTTCCATTTTTATCTTACCTTTTCCCGTTTAAAGTGGAAGTGTATCTCCTTCATATTCTGTCTGTTGTGCTAAGAATTTTCCTTTCTTCATATAATTATTAGCAAATTAGTACAAAGAAGAGGGATTATTTTGCCTTTTTTTAAAGTGAAACAATTTCATCTGCCATGTCAATCATGGTTTCATTATAATGTGCTGTTAAACAAGTAATGTTGGGTTCATTTATGTTGTTGGCTAATTTTGTAATGCTCTTCTATTCAAGATAGAGCAGTTTGTGTCCCTGCAATTTTTCGTTCAGATCGTCTGTTTGTTTAATTGACCCATGACATACGTTTTGGTACATAAAAAGGTGAAAGATAGTGGGAGGTGGAGAAAGCGGTCAACCAACATTTGGTTTTTGCTCTTGATGCAGACGTTTTTGACTATTGGGAAGCTGATTGTCAAATTTTCACATGAGTTGGTGCTGAGCAAAAAGGAATGAGTTGTATATTATGTTGCCAAGTATTTCTAATGTGCACGTACACCAAAAAGGTTTCATGGCGTTGGGGCAAAAGAGGCAAGGAACTCGGAACTTATCCATAAGCTTGTCTAAAGAGCCATATTTTTAGCGAGGTCGTAAAGCTTCCATGGGAAGTTGTGACTCTAATGAGTCAGGGAAGAGAATTCCACATGTGTGGAGCAGTCACAGCAAACCTTAGGCACTCAGTCTATTTTTCCTGTACTTGGGAACCACAAGCAGATTTTGATGAGCTGATCTAAGGT
Source organism: Triturus cristatus (assembly GCF_964204655.1). Taxonomy (NCBI): domain Eukaryota; kingdom Metazoa; phylum Chordata; class Amphibia; order Caudata; family Salamandridae; genus Triturus; species Triturus cristatus. The sequence goes on along the minus strand of NC_140592.1, from coordinate 500,282,869 downwards.
TACGTTTGGGGGTATAGTCCTGGATTCTGGAGTTCACAAAAGTAGGATATTCACCATTATGCGATTTAAAAATAATGCACCCAGTTTTAATTAAGGACCTTTGGCCAGTGTAATTTTGACATCAGAGGTTTAGTGTGGAGCCATACGAGCCTGGTTTGGAACCAGCGGCAGCTTCTGTCTCTGTCCCGTAGGAAGTCCCAGATAGAGTGAGTTTGCATAGTTGATGGGGACATAACCAAGGCGATTATAATCTGAGTAATAGCTTTGAGTGATAAGATAAAGTTACTGCACTTACCTGAGGCTTCATAGATAGATTCTCATCTATCATGACCCCAATGCTCTTGCCTGTTTTTTTCTTCACTGGTCAAATGGAAGGATTTCAGCTATGCATTTTGTTTTCAGGGGTCACAATTTCAGTCTTATCTGAATTCAACTTTAACTCATTACAACTCATTCAGTCACAAATGTATAACATGGTGCTTCAGAAACATTATGCAGATTCTGTTGTGTCATCGATGTTGAAAAGCAACTGCATATCATCAGTGTACTTGTATATGTTCACCATCTGTTCCTGTAGGGTGCGGACTAGGGGGTGGATACCGAGGTTGAAAAGATGGGGGGACAAAGAGGACCCCTGTAATACTCCTCAGTTAAGTTCTACCTTGGATGAGGAAAAAGGAGTGAGATGTGCTGATTTTGAACATCCAGAATGGAAGGACTTTATCCAGTTTAATGCCGACTCCTTCACATGTGCGACCCTGACATATTTGATTAAGATGTCGTGCGCTCTACTGTGTCAAAGGCTGCAGATATGTCTAACAGTACCAGTGCCTGGGTCACTCCTGTGTCTGTTTCTTCTTTCATATCACTAATTACGGAGAGAATAGAGTCTCAGGCATGGGCAGGGCATGTGCATGGGCAGGCCAAAACCCGGACTGGTGGTGATTGAGAAAAGAGAAGTCATCTAAGAATGTGCTTAAAGGTTTGGTAATGTGTGCCTTTAGTAACTTGGCTAAGTAAGGGAGGAGTGAAATGGGCTGTAGTTTTTCAATATGGAGGGATCGTCCTCAGCTATTTTTTGAAGTGGGATGACTACCGCCTCCTTCAAGGTATGGGTGACAATGCCTTGACTTAGGGATAAGTTAAGCAGAAAGATCACAGGATCTGGAAAATGTGAGAAGATTTCTTTTAGGATCCGTGGGGGACAGGTGTCTTTTGGAGAGCCAGATTTGACCTTAGTCATCAATTTCCACTTATCAGCTTTAGAGATGGCCGGTAAAACTTGTGTTATATGGAGTGTTATAAAATTCGCATCTTCCGAGCCAGTAGTGCTACTTAGGAGGCTGGGAGGAATACTGTCTATAATCAACCGTATTTGGTCAATGAAAAAGAAGACTAAGTAGTCATACTTGAGCGATCAGGGTTAGAAAGTTTGCTGACAGTATCAAGTATTTCTTCAGTTTTGTTGCCAGAATGTAGGATTTTATTTAATAAATAGGCATATTTAGCCCCCCAAATTGATTTCTTGTAGGCTTTTAGTCGCACCATGAAAATGTCCTTATTCTCCGGAGTAGATGTTTTCTGAAATTTTCGCTATAACTGCCATTGCTCAAGTTCAGCTTTTGTTAGTTCCTCTGTGTACCATTTTGAGGGTTCATGGCGGTGAATTGGTTTTGTTTTCTGTTTCAGGGGGGATACGTTCCTGGCTTCCTTGAGCCAGGAGGATATGGGTGAATCTAGTTTAATGGTAATGTTCTCTACCGTTACAATTGGTAGGGGAGTAAGTTTGGTAAAATAAAGTGAGTCATTTAAAATGTTTTATTTGTATCTCTCTACTTGTGACTGAAGCTACCTATAAAGATGTATTTTGTTGTTGAATGGATTCATTCCCCTTTCTTTTCCGTAAACTTCTTTTTCAACTCTGAGTCTTCCCTGTCTTCAAAATAATTTCTTCCTATTGGAGAAGTTAATTAAATTAAAGGAGAAGGTTTGATTTGATTTCACCTTTACTCATGTAATGTTAATAATCAGCAATCAGTGTTTCCAGTAATTCTTTATGGGCACTAAAACACATAATCATTGATTTTGGTATGGGGATAGTGGCCACAAGAGGAGATCCAACCCTTAGATATGCACCTAAATCCGTTCAATTCATATTGAAGGTCATAGTGTTGTTTTTTTGATTCACACTAATGTATGAAATATTTATTCACCATTTTAAAGTTTGTTTATTTTTTTATTTATCAGGCATATTGACAGTAATCACAAGCTGATACGGTGGAGGTTTGTCTTCCATGGCTGCATCGATGGCTTCAGTAGAGCAATTATATATGTGAAATGTTGCACCAACAATCGAGCAGGCACAGTTCTTAACCTTTTCAGAGATGGAATATCCAGATTTGGACTGCCATTGAGGGTTAGAGGCGACATGGGTGTTGAAAATGTTGATGTTGCACGTTACATGATATGTAGAAGAGGATTAAACAGAGGCAGTTTTATTTGTGGTCGAAGTGTTCACAATCAACGTATTGAGCGATTGTGGGGAGAGTTAAACAGAGTTGTTGTTCGTTACTTCAAGGATTTGTTCTTTTGGATGGAACAAAATGGAATATTAGATATTCAAAATGAAATCCATCTTTTTGCACTGCACTTTATTTACCTAAAAAGACTAAATAAAGCAGTTGCTGAGTTTGTGAACCAATGGAATAATCACCATTTGCGTACAGAAGGGCACTTAACTCCTTTACAGTTATGGACTCGTGGTATGCTCTGTGCCACCTCCATGTTAGACACCTTTTGTGTAGGAGATGATTATGGTGTTGATAACTATGGGTACACTTTTACTGCTGAAGTAAACGATTCTGTACAGGTCCCGGAAAATGTTATAATTTTAAAAGAAGACAGGGTGGCACTAGAGAATTCAATGGACCCAGACACCAATCATTCTAATCATGCAGTAGACATTTTTATAAGCACATGTAATTTTATTGCAAATCTAATTAACAATGTCGACAATGCTTAAATTCTAAGTAGTTCGTTTTGCTCTCCGATATGCTCCAATGTTTTGTTTTCTCCTTGTTTTTATGCATCATTGAGCAAGGTATATAGCAATTTCTTTACTAATATAAAAATGACATTTTTTGTACAACACTTTAAGTATTTGTGATGTCAGTGGTTGCATTCCACACTGTGGACTTACAGTTAGTGGATCAAAAAATATATTGTTATTAAACATGGCCTTTGTTGGTCTCATTATTTAAAATAATAAACTGTGGTAACCCTGAGCTGGACAGCAAGTGGAAACTGTTTTAAGCTTGAAAGTGTTGGTGCTAGTTGTAATTGTGTGTTTCAATGACCACTAAACATGCAGTAATTTTAAATATGTTCTGAATGCAAAATCAGTTTCAGAATATTGTCAGCAGAGGATGTAACTTAAACATATGACTTTTATGATAAAATGAGCGATGACACATTCTACCCCTGCAGAGGTAAAGTTAAATAGATTAAAATTAGTGTCACATAAATGATCAAAACTACTAGGATAATGTTCAGGCACTGTAAATTAAAATAAAATACACAAACATACAAATATCATAGTGAACATTAATAGCTTAATGTATTGGATTAAAAGGACATCACTTGAAATTATTATACCATGGAACATATGGAAAAAAAGCAAATTCTCGGTGAAAAATTAGAGGCACATACAGGATATATGAGCCCATAGACAGTTGGAATTATTTCGCTTTCCCTCATGGTTGATTTTAGAAACTGGTGTTTGGAGGCTCAGTTGCAGAGATTATGTTGTTCGGATACAGATTCATACTTCCAAATTGTCAGCATTGGGTTATAGATTCAGAGCTTTACTTTCGTAATGTTATGTTCGTATTACACTATACTTGAAATGATTTTTTGCTGATTGTTTCCTTGTTAATTGTTGTCAGAAATGCCCCTCTTAAGTGTAGGTGATACCTTGTTTTGGCCTCTCCAAAATGAGAAGACTCTTTGCGCACAATACCCATCAGCCAAGAAGACACTATTTACCGTTACCTATGAAAAAACACATTCCCTTTGCCCATTGTTACACATTTGTAATTTACATGACTGCCTATCTTCATTGGTATCATTTAGGTGATTGCTTATATTTGCTGCCTGATACAGTGAAAGAATGCATTGTTAATACTTTCTACTGGTACTGAACTAGAAAAACCATTAGAAGCAGTAGTCGAGTGATAAACAAATAAGGTGACAGTTTCAGAAAAGTCCTCATAAAGTGTTTACAATTGCATTAGTGTACCTACAGTGTTCAAATTCTCATTTTGCTGCAAGAAAAAGTCTGATTTAAACTGATGAGTTGGACATGAGGAATTGCTCCTCTTTACATGCTCAACTTCTTTTTTGACTGAATATATTGCTTTTTTAGACTCTGCACAACATGGTACTGCTATCAACGCCCAGTGTATGTGTTCTCAACCCTAAAACTTTTAGACATTGACCAATCTTTTATTGGCATACTAAGGCCATAGTGTATGATGTAGAAAATGCACCCAAGGCACGGACTGCCGCACCTATTGTACACTCCACTCAGTAGGACAAAGGAATAAAACATGACGTTGGGGCTACCATTGTTGCCTGACTGCTGCAGTGTAATACTTGCAGAGCAAACTGTTATAATAACCTTTTTTAATAGGTAAAAACCCCCCTTTGAAATATTAGGAAGTCACCACTTTGTGAGTGTTGTAGCCAACACGCTTGGTTGGGTGGTATTTAAAAGTGCCTAAAGGCTATTATCAGTTTACTGCTCTATGTATAAAACCAGAGTGATTTCAAATTTTTAATAAATAGAAATAATAAATAGAAAGTTAGCATTTATCTGCCTGAGCTTTCAGAAAGCTAAATAGCATTAGCCTTTGTCAACTCCCAGCCTCTACTCAAGCCTGGCTATAGGTTTAAAAAAAAATGTGAACTGCATCCCAGGAGCAAACAATAGGCTGACCTGAATGGGTAGATGAACCCTCAGAATTCCACAGAATATTTACAGAGGAGGCTGTGGGCATCCTGTTAACACCGTAATGTCAATCCGGCTTAACAGTTCTGTGAGCCACATCTAACACTTGCAAGGGAGAGGACAGGATGCCAAGGCAATTTTGTGAACTTAATGCCTTTCACTGAAAGACCCTGCTTGTGACCTACCAGGCATCTGTCTCTGTGTTTCTTGTGGGTACAGTGAGTGCATCAAACTGAATTTTATTATTAGATGTGGAACGTCACTAGGATTACCAGGGTACACTCCCCATTTACACCCCCAGCCACAGAGCCAGAGTTTATTGTGGCCAGAGACCTTTGCCGTACTGAACTTGCTCTAATACACTTTGCATTTTTGGCCAGTTTACAGTAAGGTAAACATGAACTACTGCAAACGTAAGTTTTTTTACTGCTTGGGAAACTTTACTCCATTGGTCATAGAGGAACTGGGAGTGTCATAGTGTGTACCCATTCCCCTACAAGCTGGTGAACCAAAGAAGTCTGGACCCTCATCCAGCCTTTCTCTGAAAAATGGCAGACTTGCTAAAAGTCTGAAGCTGCTGCACTTGGCTTCTGTGACCTGTTAGAAGGACCTGAAGAGTTTGGACCCCCTCCTTCTTGAAATCCAAGGACTGAAAGGTCTCCAAAGATCAAGAAGCTGATCTCCTGTGCGGGTCCAGGAACCAAAAAACCAAAAAAAACCTGAAAAGAATGTTCCTGTGAAGAATGGCAGTTGACCAGTGGCAACTGGACCTGGACTGAACTTTGCTGTTTCCCTCTGACAGACACCCTGAGGGGCAGATTTATCATTATTTTATGCAGTGCGGTGCAGCAAGCCACCTTGCTGCACTATGCTACGTGAAAGAGAAAGGTCACGATTGTACCGTATTTAACACGAAACCACGCATTCCTGACCTTTACTTGCACTGGCGCACCATGTGCTGCCTTGCAGACAGGAGTGTTTTTTACAGGACACCTTCCTGCATTAAAAAAATCCCCTGAAGCATTTTTCTCTTTCTATTTGTGCTATGTGTGCTGCAGCACACATAGAAAGTGGAACAAAAGAGGAGAAATAGAGACATTTCTCCTCCTTATGCTTCACCTGGGAGGCTTAGCATTTTTACCCATTCCCAGATCTGACAGTAATGTTATATCTGGAAATGTGCCAAAATGCATGGTAGAATGCGTGGGAACACCTAGGCTACACCCATGAAATACCTCCTTTGGACAGAGTAATGCAACACAGCAATTTGCACTGTGTTTCGTTACTCTAGATTTATCAAGCCACGCTGGGCTACGCAAGGTGGCCTTGCGTTGCTTCATAAATCTGACTTAGTAGTTGTGTCGCAAAGGCAATGCAACTCGTTGGTAAATCTGCCTCTTAGAGTCTAAAACTACTACACCTTATAAGTGTCCTCCTGTGGTGGTTCAGGCACCACAAGACGTTCGGGAACTTTGCTCCAAAGTTTAAAGGGACCAATGGCAAAAAGTATTTGATTGGCAGTTCCCAGAGTCAGATTGAAAATCCTCAGAAATTCAAAAACGTTTGAACTTGGAAATTATTTCAAACTTCTCGTCCCTAGCGGGGCTAATCTACTTGGTATATCCAACGTGCTGGAGCGGCACTGATGTAAAAATGTACAACGTGGCTAAATCCCGCCTCCACTCCTATCTTAGACCTCCTAGTGCCTCCTACTCATGACATAATTAGGCTAAACAGAGCTCGGAAGCTGGGTAGTGGCCTAGCTTGTATTCATAGGAACACACTCTCGATTTCTCACATGGAGTCCTCTTCGCCTTCCTCCTGTGAATACCTCTGTCTCAGCTCTCAAGTACTAACCTGCCGGATTGCAAACTTCACCATTTTTATCACCCCTCGGGAGACAATCTCCCCTTCATCGAGCAACTAATGGAAAACATCTCTGGCAATGTCGACTCAGCCGTGTCCCAAATCTTCCTTGGTGATTTCAACCTTCACCGGTCTAACCCCAATGCACATGCGGTAATGTGCCTTAAATCATTCTTAACTGATCAAGAACTGATTCAGCACTGTGATCGACCTACTCATAACAAAGGAGACACTCTAGACCTCATTATCTTGAAAGGAGAGACCATCACTTTGGAGACCATTACCCCTTGCGACTGGTCCAACTACCACTGCATCCTCTTTTATATTAACAGATAGGCGTCGGAGAGGAAGTGTCAACCAACGAAATCAAAGATTTGGAAAAGGGACCTCAGATCAATAAACTCAGATGAACTAGCAGCCTACTGTAAAGCTGCCCTCTCCTCTCAAGCTGACTTGGTTGAGGTTCAGTGACTCACCGACTCCTACAACTCGACCATCTCCAACCTCATGGCTGACATTGCACCACCCAAACAAAAAAATGCCTCAACAAAAATATCCATCCGGTGTAAAATGATAATCTAAACACGGTACGCCGCAACCTCAGGACTGTTGAACGGTCCTGTAAATCCAAATCCTCCCTACCAACTAAAACTCCTTAGAGATGTTAGGAGCTTCTACAACAAACAAATCAAGAGCGCTAAAGCTGACTACTTCAGACAACAACTTGATCAAGCTGCTACCGCCCCAAGAAACTTTTAGTATTGGTCAAACAGCAATCAGTGGAAGGTCCAAACCATTGACTCTGGAAGCAGTACACCATCATGCGACAAACCTGCTGCTTTCTTCACTGAGAAATCAAGACCCATCACCACTGAACTCACCTCCAAGAAGGCTCTCCTGTCATCCTCTGGGTCCACACCATGCCTTGACCTCTTAGAAAACGCCAAACCTGCAAACCTATCAGCCTGAACACTAAGAACAATTCATAATGGGGCACCGTTACCCCATTCAGTGAAAAAGACATCAACAAGATTCTTCAGAATATCAACCCATCTAACCACTTCAGTGACCCGTTACCCCCGGCCATCTTCAAAGAAATCAAGAATGCACTCATCCTCAGCTGGACAGGGATTGTAAACGCTTTTTTATAACAAGGCACCATCCCAGACTGCCTTAAAGCAGCTCAGGTATCACCTACACTAAAAAAACAAACGCAGATAAAGCTGACCTCAAAAACCTCCGCCCTATCTCCAACATCCCAACCCTAGCCAACATCCTAGTAAAATGCGTACAATCCCAACTTTGTGCTCACATAGATAACTTCCAACTCCTAGACCATTATCAATCCGGTTTTCGAAAGGGGCAGGATACGGAATTGGCTCTCACTCATGTTATGGATGACATTTTAAAAATGCTTGACTAAAATGATTCTTGACTCCTAATCCTCCGTTACCTTTCCTCCGCATTCGAAACGGTTAATCATGACAACCTTCTATCCATTCTGAAGAACAGGATGGGTTTCACGGGTCGGGTGCTACAATGGTTCTCGTCCTTCCTCCACCACAGATCACAAAGAATCAAGGCAAACCACTCACTCTCCCAGCCTTCTCTAGTACTCATGGGGGACCTCCAAGGATCAGCCCTTTCTCCTATCCTCTTCAACCTTTTCTTGGAACCACAAGCTAATTCATTAAATTCCACAAACATTCTCTTCCATATGTATGCGGACGATACGCAACTTTATCTGAAACTCTCATCCCCGGACAACATCATCTCACTCAACACTACCCTAACGTCTAACTGAGAATCATCGCCTGCTCAACACCTCCAAAATTGAATACCTTCTCATCTCTCCTCCGAACCACATCTCCAAGCCAGACCTTTGGCTGATTCACCTCACTGCTTTTAACTGCATCCCTCTCATCATAGACTCAGCCAAATCTCTTGGAATCACCCTGGACAAGCACTTGAATATGACAAATCACATCAGCAATGTGTGTAAGGGAGCCAATCACTTGATGAGGACACTTAAAAATATCAAACCATTCCTTCCACAGTCTGATTTCAAGCAGGTAGTCCAAGCGCTTGTCTTGCCGGGGCTAAACTACAGCAGCGCTACGCTCTGGGATCTTCCCAAATACACCCTGGCTCCACTAAGGGCATCACTGAATGCTGCGGCTAGACTGGTTACAGGTAGCAAACAAAATGAGCACATATCCCCAGTCCTAAAATCCCTTAAATGGTTGCCCTACACAGCTTGAATTCAGTTAAAGATTGCCGTTCAGACGCACAAAGCCTTGCATTTCAAAACTCCCAGGTAGCTAGCGCAAAAACTTTAATTATCCTGTGGTGGTAGAGCCTCAAGAAGCGCTAACACTTTCCTCTTGAAACCACTCATCCATAGCAAAAAAAAAACTTGTCACCAAGCCTTCTCCAGCGCTGCCCCAAAGATACGGAACTCTCTTCCCCTGGAAGTATGCAGAATATCCTTAATGACAGCTTTCAAAGTGGAAGCTCAAAGATTCCTAATGAATTAACTCTTACCTAAATTGGGCAATGTTCACCTGCTCTAAGTCATTGATCCTACAACCGTTGTACCAACATTTGATGCTGCTCTTCTTTACCGCAGTGTGCCCCCCTTTGTAGCCCGCTATATACCTGTTTATTGTATTACTCTCCTTGACTCATTGTCTTGTAATTATGTGAATATTCCTGTTTTTTTAATTCTTACTTGATGTCGTTATTGCATTTATGTCCTTCCTTCGATCTTTTTGTAAAGCGCTCTGATATCCTTCAGGATCTTGTCTGCGCTATATAAAGCTTTATAAACTAAAAATAAAACTCATTAATCTGATGACATCCCACTCACTTTTCAGGCAATGCCCTCCTGTGAAGGCCTCTGTTTTTCAATAGTTGGTAAATCTTTCCTGCTCTATGTTGGGTTAATGTTTGGTGCATCAGGTCGGATAGGGACAGAAAATACTACTTTATTATTCATACTTCTGAATATTTTACTTTTGTATTTAGACATCAGCACAGTCACAATTAATCATAAGTACTTTCAAACCGAACATATTTCTCGCAAAGCCTATATTACATATGCAGTGAGCCTGTAGCTAGCATGGTTGGGTTCATCAGTCTTCAGATGGTAGTCCCCATCACCACATAGGCTGACTCTGACAGCGATTGCAAAACTGTTGTCCTGAATATGGGGCACTGTAATTCTTGTATGGTCATAAGAGCATGGTTTTTACTGATGCTGGCATCTTAAACAGGGCTAGACTTTTCTTCCACAGGTGATTAGGCCAAAAGAGGACAAAGGAAGATGTCTTTGTCTCGTGCTTCAATGACAATAGAAACAGAACCGAGACCAAATTCTTCCAACATTTTCACATATACAAAAAGAAAAATGCCTCTTTGATGTGTTTTTCTGTAGGATCCTGCACATAACAGTACTGGCTGTAATCCAGGTACTCTTTTAGCATGAAGCAAGGGTGCCTGCATTGTTGCTAAGCAGCAACAAGTGTGCTAGCACCAGAAGAGAGTGCCATATATTTTAAATATGGCGGTTGTGAGCTCTATCCCATTCACGTAATGCGCCACAGAAACTTGCCTTGCTGCACTGCGTTCATGTACTTACTAAATTTCTCCCTAGATTTTGGGGTGTGATGCTGTTTGCAAGTTGCACCCTACTACCTACGTCCGTGTTGGGTCCCATGACATTTCTGTTTGCAATCTACTTGCAAGGGCACACAGCCTACAGCTTAGCCTACGGCAATTTATTTAATAGGGTTTGCAGACAGTTTCGAGGGGTGCCTATGGGAGTATCCTGTTCCTTTAGCCTCCAGCATTCAATTTAAAATGTAGTATCTGTATGATTGGTCTCCATCATCCATTCAGTCCTTTTCCCTACAGAGCCTTGACCCCTTCTATTTGTCTATTTCCCCACCTTCCTGCACACTTCCATGTACCATTTCTCCTTAGATCCCATTCCAACCTGGATCCATTTCCTGAATTTAGGCCTTTAGCTTCCAGAGTGTACTCCATCCTGGTGTTCCCACCTCATCCCACCTCAACAGGGTATGAACTATAGTAGACTTCTCTTCCTAGCCTTCTCTTAATATTTTGTAACTTCTTTCTTCCACTCCCCTGTACTTACTCGGAGTATCCCATGCAGTCTTTTTTTCCTTTCCTTTCTTTATTCTTTGCGCCATTTTCTGCCCTATTTCCCTTCATGCTTTGTTCTTACTGTGCTGTGTTTTTGTGACTAGAGTCCTAGACACATTCATGCTTCCTACCTTCCTTTTGCACAATAATGCAATTTTCATCACTTGGTCCCAGTCAGATCTTACCTCCCTATCTATCTCTCCCCTGCCACACCCTTTTACTTGTGCCATTGCCTACCTGGTCCCTCTAACCATTTCAGTCTGTTTCTCACAAGAAGTTTCTTACATTCGGTAATGCTTTATCTAGTAGAGACTCTATCTAGCTGCAGATTCCTAACCATAGAATATTCCCCAGGAGTCAGACTAGATCCAGAAGTTTTCAAGCAGTTCGCTGGAGATGGCCTCGTCCGGCTCTGTGTTGTGGTGTCTACGCTGTCAATGCAATGCAATGCGTGGTGCCTAAATAAATGCCACCCTGAAGCGCTGATGTTAGTTCCTTTTGTGACTTTCCATGTCAAGCACGCAGCCATGCTGAGGACTGACAACTGAACTGAAATTCTAAGGCCCTTAGAATGGTGAGCCTTACACTGTGATCAGTTCTGCGAGCATGGAGGATGGAATGACCAGAAAGGTCATCTGATAAGAGACTTCTAGCTGCATATTCCTTATCTTAGAATACAAAACCCAAGCAAAGCTTCCCAGGAGGTGGGTATGCGAAGCTGGTTTAAACCAGGAAGTCCTACAAGACTGAGTGGACCAAGTGCCCATCATAACGGACCGAACTGTTCAGGCAATAGTGTTTGGTAGACATCTGCAGAGATGCCCATGTTGCTGCCTAACAGATAACCAGGACAGGGACTCCTTACGCTAACGCAATGGTCGTAGCCTTGGCTGTGGTGGATGAGCAAGCAAGCCCTCAGGAGGTTGCTTCTTGCCCAATACGTATCAGGTATGTATGCTGAGCAGTATCCGTCTTGAGATGGTCCATTTCTGCACAGCATTCCCTTTCTTGGCCCCTTTGTACACCACAAAGACTTGATCGTACACCCGGAACTCTTTTGTGTGGTCAAGTTAGAAACAACAACTCTTTTTGGGTCCAGACAATGGAGTCTCTCCTCCTCCTTTGAAGTGTGAGGTAGAGAAAAAAAGTTAGGCAATGTGATGCACTGGCCTACAAGGAAAGTAGTCACAACCTTCCGGAGTAAGGAGGCATGTGTCCGGAGTACGAGATTGTCCGGATAGAAGATGGTGTAGGGAGGGTTTACATAGAGTGGCTGCAATTTGCTGACCATATATTATTTTTAAAGCAGTTAGGTTTTACTTACACCAACAAAAATAACAGCAACACAGCATATGAAACTTCCATTCAGCTGTTCAAAGAGCAATGTGTTAGAAGCAGCATTACAAGGTCATTCAAACCATGAAAGAGCAACTTTAGAGGCATTTTTCCACACATTTGCTTACCGTTCATACATGCTTCTAACGGAGGCATGGTTTGTTCTATGATACAGATACGTCAGACGTAACAACTTCCACAAACATTTCCAAAGAGAATTATTGATGAGAAAGTTGTAAACAGATCGACAAATTTGGGAGAGGAAGACAAGAGGACTGATTGCTTGTGGGAAATGCTAGTGTCCAACTGCAAGCGTCAAATGTATTCAGTGGCATGATATGAATTGGCGTAAAATAATTAGGGACAACACTACTCGCACACCAATATAATAACTGTAAAGCTGCTAATATTTTCAAAATAGGCTGTAGGTATGGTTTAAGCTAATTCATTACCAATATTATGGAAGTGCAATAAAAAATATGTTTTTGGTTTTTCTAATGTTCTTTTTATTTGATAGTATGAGTGCTAGAATTATTTTTATATATTTGCCATATTCTGATACACAAGGTTTTTATGTGCAGATTGTCCATATTGCCTATTCTATTATTTAAAAACACCAAGAGTTGTGATGTTGACTGCTTTCAGGTTGAGGCTTCACACATCTACAAAGACTCCTTTCAGATAAGACCTTCTCTGGAAGGACTCTCTGACTCAAAGTCAGGATCAAGATGAGCATGATTCATTGCAGGGAAGTGTGAGAAAAGCCTGTCTTTTTTTCTATTCTCTGAAGGTAGTGTAGGAACCAAGTTTCCCTTAGAGTTATGTGAATCTTTGTGGATGTGCCCTGCAATTTGGGAGTTCACAACACAGTGCAGTAGGTCCCTGCTGACCACTCGTGGTGCAAAAGACACACAATTGATGGACGGAATGCAGAACAAATCAAAACATTCACCCCCAGTCAGGAGATCTGGGTTAAATCCATCATTCTTTTGCTCACCATGCCACCCCAGTTTAGACCTGGCCATATGCAAATCAGTCATGACCTTGTGCCTCATGGGAACAGTCCAGCCCGAACTGCCAAGCCAGGTCCTCCCTGGACCGTAAATAAGCATCCGAGGACAGGTTTCGGGGTTACATGGGTCCCGAGCTCTCCATGCCACTGGAGTGAAGCTATCCTGGATGATGAGGGTTGAAAGCCTGAAACCGGTCCTAGGATGCTTGTTTCCAGTCCGTGGAGGACCTGACCTGGCAGTTCGAGCTGGATTGTTCCCATTGGGCGCAGGGTCAAGACTGATTTGCATATGGCTGGGTCCAAACTGGAATGGCATGGTGAGCAAAAACATGATGGGAGTTAGGCCCAGAGCTCTGTACTGGGGTGAATGTATTACATTGTTCAGCATTCTGTCCATCAACTGTTCTTTTTGCATCTGACCACTCGTTGTGGGATGAACCAATTTCACTCTGGTGGGAACTGTCACACGGGTCTGCTTGAGACCATTCAAAATGATAATCAGCCCCTGACCCTTGTTACTGGCACTAGAGAGCTTGAACCCAAAAGGATGGGAACCCCTTGGAGCGGAGGACTAGGACACAAGGCACAGTAGCTCAGTAAAGTAATTGTAGCTATAGCCTGCTCTGTGAATCATTCAGTTAAGCATTTTTCATAAGCAAAGTAAAGGTATGGGTTAGACGATCAGTTGCTGCTTTGCAGGCCAATAGATGACTTCTGAGTTTACATACCCTCACACTACCTCACTGAGAAGCCTGCAACTGCTTGCCATTGCTACAATTGAGAGTGAAGTGTTATAGGGATTGTACATAGCCCAGTTTGCACAGCCAAAGGTTCACTGTACCCCTTTACATCAGAGGTACATTACCACAGGCCTCAGGCCCAATTGCCACTGCTTGCCCAGTGGCCACCAAAACAGGGTCTGACACAAGACACACTAAAAACATGAAACCAAGAACTCCGTCAATCTGAAGAACTTCTATTTATTGACAACCAATGTATATTTATTGGTATAGATCGTTTAGAAAAAAACTTTATTCATCATTGTAACAACAAACATTGACAAAAGAAATGTGCTATTCTCAAGGCACAGAGACCTGCCCTGTGGCTATCAAGTGGTTTTACAGAAGCCTAAAGCCCTTGCATTTCGTAAGCTGCCACAAGACTCACAACTTCCGCGACAACAGCATGATCAATCCTTGTATCCATAACTACTTTGTCATATATATACATTATACCCCTCATTTCAATATGATCATTAGGCTCGTCCAAATCCTGGAGAATTCAGTATCCCAAAGTCCATGTTTGTTTTAAATTCCTCATAGGATATTGAAAGGGGGAGGCGCAACACATTTCCACAGGTGTTTGCCTCTGGAAACATAGACATTTCAACTTGTCCATCGCATGCATGTAGAAACTCTATTGATGGTTGAGGATTAAAGCCAAGTGGTGGAACTGTGTTAGCGCCAGTCACAAAACACAGAATGTCCTTTAATTTGGCTTCACATGCAAGCTCTAAAAGAAAAAATATATATATGAGTAAAACTAGTTAAATTGTGATTACAGCAAAGATTGTGATTGTTTTTGTATTTCATCTGCTAAATGAATACTTCAGTAATGGTTGACATGTGAATAATAAAACCAATGATGATTTGCTGTGCTTCATTTCACCAAAAACTCATCAATTCGAGATTATCTGTTGTTAACAACAGATAACATTTCAAAATCTGGTGTCAGACTATTTTACCATTTCCACAATCCTGCTCGCCTTACTCTCCCTTTAATAGAAGTCTTCCCATTGTTCAACATGGAGTAAGCATAGGTATTCCATGTTTGTAGACCTGCATCTGACACTCTCTCTGAGTCTTGACACACACACACCACTGTTTATACAAACAATGCCGATAAGCCAATAACCTTATCTTAAAGGCTTGGGGCTGGAGGTAGCTGCAATCTCCACTGTGCAAAGGCTTTACTCTTTTAGAGACCCACACAGCAGACCCAATCATGCTCTATATCGATTTGTATTACTTTTCCTTGATGCAGTACATGAAGCATCATTCTAATGGGGTAGCTACCATTTTACTCCCAGGACACTACAATTAAGCTTTAACAACATTAATAATATACATATCGTGCAAAATAAAGATTGAAATAAAGCAGGCATAGACTTCACAACTTTGGATGCATTGTCCTTTTGTTCTTATTATAGATTTTACTCTGTGCAAATAAAACGGGTTAGTATGTCCCTCATTAACTCTCTTTCTCTACAGTATAATTCGGAAGTTTTTGACACCATGTTTGTCATAATAGGCTGGTTTAAATTATGTTTTCAACAGATGTGTCTCATCAATAGTTGAGCTATAACATAATGAAACAATTTCACTTGCCTTCACAATCTTGGAGGTAATCTCTCCAGTAAGCAATGATGTGTTCTTCCTGTAACCGATGGTTACTGCCTAATGAACTGAATTTAATGGTAAACATGCCATTAATGATATTAGTGGTGATTTCGTGCTCCATCCAAATGAAAGCCTCTTCAAAAAGTTGTTTATGAATTTCCATGGCCTGAAGTACTCCCAGAGTTTTTAACCCCTCCTTTAATCTGCAATAAAGAAAAAAGAATACCTAACCATAAATAATCAGACTATTGGTCAAACTATAATGTAAAAGTTATTATAAAATTAATATATGTCTATGATGCATCTAAAGGTCCATCAGTGCCCTATGTTCAAGCTGTTCATAAAAAGTTCTGTCCAAAAACAAAAATCTGAAGCTAGCTGTTGGAAAACACTGACAAAGGCAAATTCTCTTTCTCCTGTGGTCTTGTGATGAATTCCTAGCAGCAAGGTAGCACACGACTTGCAGCTTTTCTTAAAAAAACGTAACCAAACCCAGCAAGTACATTATTAGAGGGCAAACAGTTCATTTTCGGAGCTTTTTGGATGCCAATTTTTGACTTTAAACTGTTGACCCGGTGGAGTGTGTGAATGGGACCTTAGAGACTGTGCTTGGACTTTTAGCAAGGCCTAGCCAACCCTGCATAATAAATTGTTATTTTATGCATTGGATTAAAAGAGCACCTGGTCAAGGTGATTTGTAGCTGTTGATGTCTGCAGGCTTCACGCTCACATCAACCGTGGGAGTTCACTGGAAGGTAGGGGGCTAGAGGTGGCAGTAGATGTCAAAGAATAGATTTTGACTCTTAATTCTGGGTGAATCTGTACTCCATAAACCATCTACTTTATGAGGAGTACAAAGGGTTGCCTTTCCAAATATTTTTTTCAACAAACTGTAAAAATATTATATAGAATGATGAAAACTAAAATATAGTCAAGGTAACCCTATACAGCCAATTGCAAATTTACTATTCTTAGGTATGCATCGAATTACCTAGACAACATCCAATTATTGATTTTTTTGCAGTTGGATAAAAAAAATCGTTAGATTGATAGAACACCTTACAGAGTTTGCTAAGCAAATGGTTGAGGCAAACAAGCACTGCGATACCGATAGCAAATTCTGTTTTACACATTAGAGAATGGCCTCAATAAACACTTATTAGGGCAAATGCACAAATCATTGGCAGCAAAACAATAGTCACAATTTGTGACCATTACATTTATGATTTCAGACCTATATGTTGATTTTTAAAATGTCCTGGTGGATACATTCAAAAACGTTGAGGAAATGTGTGGCCTGCTGATCAAGATTGTATTCACCGGGCTGCCATTACTTTTCTATCCCACGCACATGCAAGCCCTGAATCTGTTACATTTTTAGAACTCCTTTTGGGCTGCCAAGACGTGAATATGAGAAGTCCAATTCCTCTGACGTTCTGCTGTTTATGCTGATGCCCATTGTGACTATGAAGGGAAGGTAGTTGTTGCTTAATTTTAGTGCAATTTCTATTTGGGGAAGTTGGGGAGGTGGGAAGGCCTTCACCGTTTTATTTCTTCCTGTTTGTTTTCTCTATTTTGATTTGTGTTGCATGGGCTGAACCTATGGGAATGTTGGGATTCCTGTAATTTTTGTTAGCCTTCTATTTATGCCCCCTGGAGGAAGGACAGCACAAGTTGTATTGTAAAATGCCAATAAAAAACTGAAACAAACTAAATTTAAAATATATTTGAGCACCATGATGTGCTTGATTTCACATTCTGTCATTGGGACATTTCACACAGTGTGAATATGTATGATGCCATTAGGGTGAACAGTGATTTACAGTAATTACTTTTTAAAAATGGACATACATGTATTGCAAAGTAAAAAAGATATTGTTTTATAATGCATATGCACATAAATAGCACTGTACCTAACTAGTGAAGGAACAGTCCTCCCCACAATGTACCAATTGATGATATCTTCCAATAGTTCTTTTTTGTCATTCAGAGATTTTAATGGACGCAAGCAACCTGCTACGCTTAGAATTGTGCTGTGTTTTTGAATCAATCCTTGAAGAGTTTCAAGAGACGAAGCATCCTCTATCTATGGAAAAATTAAGATTATGATATTCTGATTAAATAGAAACAAAAAACATTTTAACTTAACAAAAAAAACTGTAATTAAACCATGATGATGCAGAATATTTTGTCTTGGCCATCTGCTAAATAAACATATTTGTTCAGTAAGTTTAATGTTTATAAAAGTTTAACAGTCAATGGACTAAAACAGTATCAACTGCTGCTGTAGTTAACGCCACTGTAGTTTTACACTAGCTACACTCTCTCCCCGAATGGAACACCAACTGTAAAAGAGTGGGAGAGAATTAGACAAAGATGACTAGCAAAATGGCCTAATGTACCTGAAAGTGTTTGGCAATGAGTATATTAATCCAGAATACAGATATTTAGGTCCTCTCCTATATCACATTGTTTGCAGAAACATGGTCAGGAAGGCCCCATCTATTATGTTATTAGTCAGTGTTGAAAAACTGTAGCAATTCCAGGGGAGTCTCATGGGGCAACTACAAGTGGTAGTTGGTATGACTGTAGTTATGTGCCTGAAACTTTGTCTTCTTGTAATATGAAGACTCTGACATATCAAGAACATATCACATACTTTTGATTTGGTAGTATCACTAAGAAATATAGATCAAAATTTGGTTAACAGTATGACGTTCTTGATTGATCACTGATGCAAGAATGTGGATTTGTGCATGTCAGTTGAGAGAGTAGCAAATACGTAGAGGTTGCTTTGGAAACTTTAAAAAGGTGTGGAGGCACGGGAATAGACATTCAGGATTGACCCAATTCCATATCAAATAGATGAGTGTAATTTCTTTTCATATTCATTTATAGTACATGTGGCAATTATACATAAATCCAAGATACATAAGTAACTATTAACCACAAAATTAGACCCAAATCATTTGCATGTTTTTGCCTCATAGACCCTCAACTACGTGAAAACCAAATAAGAAAAATTGATAAAGATTCCTCAGCACAGATGTTTAGTATCTATTGCTTACCTCTTGCAACATGTCTCGTGTATCTGGATCTACCACATCTACCAAACTGCAATTCAAATTTTTTTCATCAGAAACTAAACATCGATACAAAACAGGAGACACAAAATTTGGAGCAGGCCCCCCGTGAACTAGGGAAACAGCCAGGGCTTGGCCAGCAAGGTAATAGTCATCATTTCGCATACCTTAAACAAGAAAAAAGAAATTAAACGTAAAGTGTTCTGCTTATCTATAAACATTTATTATACATCTCAAACTAAATTTATTGCATAAAATCTAGAAAACATATTATCCAAGAATCCACGGCCCGATTCACAAAGGTACTTACGTGCAGTAAAGTCAAGTATGCAGAGTCTCGGCATATGTGGAGAAGCCTTCGCACTCGTGGCTTAATCACTGTACTTGGGACACAGTCTCCATACTCTGTGCAGAATCTACACAGTTCACAGTGCGGAAATTCGGCCCGAGTACAAGACTCCGCACTCTTAACAGTACCTTTATAAATCAGGACCACAATATATTTAAGACAGACTAAGATATTTAGACAGATGGCCTGATTACGAGTTTACCCGTTACTTTACGCACCTGATAAATAATTTTACCACAGGGTACATTAAATATTGGTTGTGAAAAATAACACTTATTGCTAGTTTGTGGCGAATAGCATGCAGATCTTGGTGTTTAAAGCACCAAAATCTGCATGATACAGTAAATTCCCTGTTTTTCTCTACCATTATCTTTTGACAGGTTTCGCATGCCAAAATTTATCGAAGGTTGAGTTTTTTTTAACATCCTATAATGATCAAATGCAAGATCCTGAAGAAAGACCGCTCCACCCGCCCCACTCGCCAGCATCCACAAAAGCTCCCTCCGCATGACAACCACTGACTCGGACGACGCCTCGCCCCCATGTAACACATCCACTTCCAGACCAACCCCAGAATAACGCTCCATGGAACCCTCGCCTACAGACTGCCTGGCTCCATTCACCAATGTCACTGCTGACCTAATCACATTCCATGCACTCGCCTCCACAGACTACATACTACTTAGAGAACTAAACTTCCACCTGGATAACCACCACGACCCCAACACCACCGCCCACCTTGAGAACCTCAGCAACATAGGACTGAAGCAACTTGTCTCTTCCCCCACTCACACAGCAGTACACAAACTTGACCCTGTCTTCGCAGGAGGAAATAGCATCTTCCTCTGTCACATCACGGAACTGCTCTGGTCTGACCACCATTGCATCCACTTCTCCTTTAGAAAACCCACAACACACAAGCACACGCATCGCCTCCCATGCAGAATCTGGAGCAAAGTCTCAGAAGAACACATCACCTCCGCTTTCACCTGCACTACATCCCTAACTATGACAGATGCCAACACTGTGGCAAGCAACCTCCACCAATGGATCGCCAACTGAACAAACACACTCGCTCCCCTCCAGAAGACTACAAGACGACACAACAAGAAAGCAAAGTGGTTCACCGCAGCACTCCAAGAATCTAAGCACGCCTGCCGACGACTGGAAAAGACATGGAGAAACAGCAATACTCTGGAAAAACACACCACCTACAAAACAGCCACCACGGCATACCGCCAACTCATTAAATCCACAAAGAAGAATTTCCTTCAAGACAGAATCCTCTCCAACACCCACAACTCCAAGGACCTCTTCTCCATCATACAGGAATTTGCCAACCCCAACAGCGAAACAACAGAAGCCCACCACTCCCAAGACCTCTGCAACAGACTCAGCTCCTTCTTTCACATCAAGATCAAGACGCTCTATTACAACTTGGACGGCCAAGACCTCTGCACCGCCTCAACCCTCACCCCCAGCAATGCCACCCAACAGATCCTACTTACTTGGACCCCACTCACGACAGAGGACACCATAAACAACATGAAGAACATCCACTCCGGAGCACCTTCAGACCCCTGCCTGCCACACATCTTACACAGGGCTGCCACAGCCATCGCATCCGAGCTACGTTGAACCATCAACTGCTCCATCGTGACTGTCACATTCACCGACAAATCGAAGCGCACCTAAGTCAACCCCCTCCTAATGAAATCCTCCGCAGACCCGACAGACCGGAAGAACTTCAGGCCCATCTTGGTGATCCCTTTCGCAGCCAAGGTCATCGGAAAGGCCATCAACACCCAGCTAACATACTTCATTCAAGACACCAACATCCTAGACATCTCCCAAACTGGATTCCGCAGCAACCACATCACCAAGACCACCCTCTAAACCGCAACAGATGACATCCGTGCACTCCTTGACCAAGACCAAACTGCAGCCCTCATCCGCCTGGACCTATCCGCAGCGTTCGACACTGTCTCCCAATGCACACTAACTACCAGACTCCACGACGCCGGCAACCAAGGAAAGGCCTTAGACTGGATACGCTCATTCCTCATGGGCAGAACACAGAGAATAAGACTTCTTTCTTTCCTTTCAGAACCGACCAAGACCAGGTGCGGAGTACCCCAAGGATCCTGCCTCAGCCCCACCATCTTCAAAGTCTACATGGCACCCCTCGCAAGCATCATCCGAAACCATGAGTTCAACATCGTCTCCTACGCTGATGACACCCAACCCATGCTCTCCCTCACCAAGGAACCCAACATCACCAGGCACAATAAGGGATGAAAGCTGGCAAAGTTATATTCCTTGGAGGATGATTGTTGGGAACATGTCTTAATAACCCAGTTTAATTGTCTCCACATCGTGCTTATATATGTAGTACCTGATTAAAAGGTACAACTCATTCCTGCCCAAAGAGATTTACAACAGTGTGTTTAACCAGGAATAGAATATTACATGCCATTTTTGGACCTTCCAGATGTTTCTTTCTTTAAGCGGCAGCATAATCCGAACTTAACCATAATTAAGTTGCTGTACCCAAAAAGTTCTGCTTTCTCAACACTCCTACAAGATGTCTTGATGGGCTCCAGTGGAGGAAAAAGTCTATCTTAAGAACTTTTTTTTTTAAGATCTGCATCTACAATGGACTGGAAGACTTTAATTTCTACGTACAAGAACTCCTACCGTTATAACCCAACCAGTGTCTGAAGTCTCATGTATCAAACTAACCCACGCAGTGGTTTATTTCCTTTGATATTCGGGCCTAAGCAGGATGCATCTGTACAGTTTGGGTGATTATTTCATACACACTGCTGCACCAGAGCATCAACTAAGATTACCTAATGCAGAATCTCTAAAGTTAGCCATTATTTGAAGTACTTGTCAGGGGAATTTTCTCTAAATTGATAACAGTAACTACAGCAGGAAAACCTTAGCCCCTCATTTAATGCAAAGCAAACATAAAATATATAATGGAGTACATGCTATCAAGGTTGTTTTACAGGCTGCAAGGGATATATTCAGTGGGTGAAATTGAAACCAGTCTGCTCTTTTTGCATAAATGAATAGTATAGTGCAGTATTCCCTTCACTATTCCACTTTTAGTTAAAATTCTTTGAGAATGTCTGATCAGTGGTATCAAACAAACTTTGAAGGAGTCAGTAAGTAATACTATATAAACATTATTTACACTTCAAATAATTATTCTTTCCCTCCTCTAGAATTTGAGCAGTTTAGGAAGGTTGGAACATAATAAATTTACGGTACCTTGGGCATCACAACTGAGTGTCTTGCTGTTTTCGGGTCCCTCAAAGAGTTTGCTGTGTTGTAAATAATGCATTAACAATCGCAAAAATTCCCGTGTTGGACCACCAAAATCAACAGCTCCTTCAGAGTTACCAGAGGAATCAGTAAACATAACAGATATACGGTTGATTGCTTTATAGGTTTTGCGAAGGAAGCCACGACGTGCTCCATCCCAAATATTTCGCCGATTTATGTTGAACTTGGATGTCTTTTCAGAGTCAATTTGTAAAGCAAGGTTTGATAGTAGATCCTTCAAAGTTATGTCATCGCTCTCACTGAAATACAGGAAATAAAGCTAAGCTATCAAATGTATCAGTTCAAAATTAAACGTATATATTCGGAATTAAACCTTATAAAATTACCTTTCGTGTGCCTCATTTTGTTCAGCAATATTGATATTTGAGGTATCAAACTCTTCATCGTCAGGGATGTGCACATTATCAACCAACAGTTCAGTGTAACATCTAAAACAGGAAGAATATTGTCAACTATTACTATGTTAAAAAAACACAACCAATGTATCATCCTATTGCTTCCTGTTACAAGTCAACCTTATACATGACTTATAGGGCTACATGCATGAAAGTTAGAAATAGCCATTTCATAATTGCGATTTGCTGTGAATCACAATTAGGAAATCGCTATTCCTAAATGGACGTCTTTTGAGTTTAATCACTGGTTTGTAGTGGGTTGAGGTAGGTCGCAATTTGCAGCCCATTAGGAATCGTTGCCATCACAGGGATGGTGGCCTGCTGGGGTCAGCAGACAACCATGTCTGTGATTGCATTCAAATAAAGAAACTATTTTTTGTGCCTAAACGCAGCCCATTTTCCTTGAAGGAAAACATGATGAGTTTAAAAAAGAAATAAATGAAACTTGGAAGTTTCAGTTTTTAAGAGCAGGCCACTGCTAATGTTTTTGCAACCGTATTTCAGTCGCAAAACATTTGTACATACCATTCTAATTTCGTAATAGGAAGGGATGCCCTCCTCATGCCCCTTCCTAATACAGAATAACAGAACCCAAATTGCCATTCTATAAAAGCATTTTGGAGGACGCAAATGGCCCGACTCTGTGAATTGGGTTGTTTGTGACTACATATACATGTTCCTAGGTTTGCATTACTAACGTTTTACCAAATTAAGCAACAATCATCACTAGAGAACTCATTATCTAATTTGTTCACACTAGGTATGATCTTGTAACCAACCTGAGTATGTTTAATGATTAATTATGCTTAATTGTGTAAGCCAATTACTTTAGACTTGTAGAAATTGCCAGTCTTGTCTTTGCCCTCCACATTTATTTAGCATAGTAGTGCAGATTACAATTTTACCATCAATGCATTTTAATAGACAGAACATGGGTTAGTGGCAGCATATAGTTAAGATTCCTACAATATGTAAAACAAGAACAAACTACTAGCGCCGTGCCACACGCCAAGGGTGTTATACTTCAGAAGTACATATCTGTGGTACTCCATATTGACTACTAGGCACCTAGACATTTGGTTTTACATCTTTTAAATTGAGAATTTTGTAATTCTGTCTCATGCTAAGATGCCATGGCCACCACACTACATTATGCCGCACAACTACTGCTTGGGATTGTACATTTTACATTGTTGTATTCCTGCATAATTTAAGTGACTGCTGTACATACCATTACCTGCCTTGATATACAGATTTTTTTTTTCTTTAAAGTATTTGACCACTTCAGATGCATTGTACATTAACTGCATGATCCAATAGCCTTACATCACGGGAAATAGCAGGGAAAACAGTTCTTCGTGGTCCTGCATTACTGGCCTGGTCATGACAAAACTTGCAAGAGAATAACTTTTTTTATGAAAGCCAAATACTTTCGAAATTATATGACAATATTTAAAAAACAAGCAAATTTATAATTGAATATCTGGGTTGAGAAAAGCAGTACCGATAATGGTCATCAAATCCTTCGCTAATGACAGTGGGAGAGGGCGAAATCTGAATTGTATGTTCTTCTGTCGTGTTCGCAGAAATTGGATTTGTTGTAATGTTGTCGACTTTCAATGGATCTGAACTACTCAGGTATTCTGTTTCAGCAGAATTATTGCTGAAAGGTTCTTCACTTTCCAGCCACATCACCATCTCCGTTTTTTCATCTATGCCTTTATCCTATAAAAACATCAATGGCACATCAAATGAATCTTGATGAAGATATCCAAGAAATGCTAGTAATCAAACAATTTATAAATAGCCAGTGTGTAGTAGCCAGGCAAGAACTACTCCTTGAGGACAGCATCACACAAGCATTTCCAGTGTTCACTGGCAGCTTACCAAACACAAATCCTACTGCTATAAGGTGATTTAAACTGCCTACAAGATCATCCATAGCACAACTCCATATTTTTCAAATATAAATTCTGACATTACATGTGTAATACAACTCTCAGCTGAAGGCACTTACCATTTGCAATTTACACCTTGTGCAATAAGCAGCTCCAATAACTTTAATTGGAACATTGAAGTTAAACATATTAGGGAAATAACTATATATATGTGATTCCTGACATCACACGGTAACCTAATCTTGTCACTGTATATTTATTTGCTAATACTGTATAGCTGCATACCTAATCTACCTCATATCACTGTAAATTGTCCTGCTATTCAAATTGTATCGTTAACCTACCTCATGTAATTGATAAGTGCTCTGATACCCAAGGGTCACGTTCGCGCTATATAAAACTCTTTAAATAAATAAATAAAAATAAATTCACCTCTGCATCTTATACACACATACAGACATTAACTCACTCACAAACTCCGTCTAGGCAATCACTTGTTCACATTTGTTGGCAGTCACTCCATATAGAGTAAGAGAGAACCGCATAGGCTGGTGATACATAGCTATATGAATAGAGTTAAATATTGGACTATACAGTTTAATGCCCAAATTAAAACAAAGTGCATCATATTGAATTATGTTATAAAGTAAAGTTGTATATTCCTATCTAAATATTAAGTAATGTTCCTCCTTTTTATTTTCGGTAACAACATAGGGCCAGATGTAGGTGGCCAAATACTGAGCGGTAACGCATAAATCAGCAGAATTTCTGTGTTACCGAATGCAATGTAGGTAAGTTGAAACCTACTTGCAAAATAAGGAATCGCATAATAGCGATTACTTATTTTGCTCTTGCATTTAAGGAATCGGAAATATCGATTCCGAAAATGCAATGTACGTAGCACTAAAAATAGTGCACTTCAGCCTTAAGGAATCGCTAATTACCACCAACTTCAAGTTGGTGGTAAGTAGCGATTTCCTTTGAAAAAACACTTTTTTGCTTTTTAAAATGTGCTATGTGGCACACATCCATGCCCTTGGGGCATGTATGTGCGCCACATGTGCAGACATGCAAGTTTCAGGGGTGCAACAGGGTGTCATTTGGACACACTGGCACCCTTGAAATAGCTCCCGCTATTACAGATTCGGTAATACCGTATCGCTAATAGTGAAAATCTTCTTATTCAGTCCTATGGGCCTCCTAGCCCGTAGGAATGAATGGGTAGGTATTCCTTAATAACGAATCTCAATTACCGATTCGTTATTGAGGAAAGTTAAGGAACCGCTAATATTTTAGCGATTCCTACCTACATTCCATTTAGTGAGTCCTTAATAGCGATTCGGTAGAAATCGCTATTAAGGACTCGCTAAATTGAAGTTACCTACATCTGCCCCCTAGTACAGTATTTTACTTCCGGCTTTAGATAGATATTGCTACGCTATAAAAAAATGTTTTTATCTAACTGCACTAGAAAGAAGATGCAATATGAAAAATATTATGGGAATATGAAAATGCATGCACATGTATTAATAGACCTGTTTCCTATACCTTTCAAAAGAAACCACAGAGCATACTTTATGCAAGTATTACTTACAGTCACCTGTGAATCAGGAAGTTGAAGAATTTGCCTTGATGGTTGTAAATAGACTGATTTCTGTTTGAAGAGTTTTGAGATTATAAGACCTGACAGACTCTGTTTGTCCATTAGCAATGGCTGCACTAATTTGTTATGGCATGGCATCAGAAGTTTTATGCTATAAAAACATAAAGTGGCGTGTTAGTTTAACTACACATGAACTTTAAAATTATACATTTCAACATATCTCAAAATATCACAAATGTTCAATCTGCATCACTCAGAATATCATCCATGAAGGAAAAATTAAACCTGTTTGTCAATAAGCTGACCAACTTTTATCAATGCTGACAAACTGTTATACCTGTCAGCCTTAGAGTGGTCTTCCCCCAGACTTTTTGCTTATTTACATCCACTTTTTAATTATTGTGTTTGTTGGACTTAGGACTCTGACCACTGCTGACCAGTGCTTAAATGGGCCTGTGCTTCTGCCATAAACCTGGTTTATCCACAATTGGTATTTTTAATGTACTTGTAGGTGCATTGTAAAATGGTATTCCATATACCCAGGGCCTGCAAATTAAATGCTGCTAGTGGGCCTATAGCACTGATTGTGCAACCCACTCAAGTAGCCTATCAGACCTATCTTAGGCCTGCCACTGCAGGACTTGTGTGTGCTGTTTCCTGCCACTCCGACTTGACATGTAAAATCAAAGCCTTAAATTTCCCTTTTATTACAAATATGTCCCCCCTAAGATGGGTCCTAGGTAGCCCATAGACCTGTAACAAAACTCTGTCAGAAGAACTGCTGTGAGGCTTCAAGGACTGTCACTATTCTGGACTACTGATCTTGAAAACCTGCTTTTCTGCTGTGCTGCCCTTCTGCCTGATGCTCACTGGCCCTGCCGAGTGACAGCTGGACTCTGCCTTGCGACCAAAGTGTTCTCCAAGTGCTTATTTGATTTCCTCCTGTTGCTTGCGACTCAGCGATATCAAAGTCTATAATCTTGCTCCTGTGCCTGGTCTATTGGAAGTGGACCCAGATACTTGCTCCAGAGAAACAATGCATCCATTGCTTGTATGAAGCAGAACCTGATGCATCGTAACTGTGACAGGAGTTGAATCGGCACATTGCTTCAGAACCAATGCAACGGCTGTGCAAACTGATGTTCGGAACATCGCACTCAAAACCAACGCATCTAGTTTTTGGCACTTCGTCTTCGGAACCGACGCATCGCCACCCTTTGGGAATCAACATGCCGCTTCCCTGCGCTCCGCATCGCGCTGTTGCACCTAGGATCAAAGTACTATGTTCACTGGACCTGCTTGGCTCTTGTCCCTGGTCTCTGATCTATCACGTCGGCCTGAACTGTTGACTTTGCCCCAGTCCAGCGTGACCAGATAACCCAAATTAGTGCATATTGCTTGTAAAGACTAGTCCTCTTTTTATTCTTTATAAATTCATAACTCCACTTCTACTCTTTCAATTTATGTTGGTTTGTTCTAGATTAATTTATAATATTATTGCCTGTTTTGCTAAACCTATGTGGAGTATTTCTGTTATTGTGTGTTGTGTAGCACAAATACTGTACACGATAACTATTTTGATTTGCCAAGCTACCAGAGGTTGAGCACAGGTAATCTTTTAGTGTGTATCCGAGATACCCTTAATAGGATTGTGGTTCCTGCTTAGACATGGTGCATGTCTTTGCCAATTAGAGACACGGGGTCTTATTTATAAGTCCCTTGCGGCACAACTGCGCTGCCGGAGCATCACTTTTGTGACCTTACAGAGGCGCCATGTTCAGATCTAGTTCTATGAGACCATTAGAAGCCACTTTACATGGATTTTCATGGCTTCGTTGATATGGAGTAAAGCAAAGAAGCGCAAGTTGCTGACTTGCCTTACTTTGTGTCAAAGAGGCAGTACATTCTCTAGAGCATGCGTAATGAGGAGAAATGTTTACATTTCTCATTTTTTCCACTTTGCATGTGTGCTGCATTCTGCAGCAAACATAGAACAAGGAAAATGCCTCTAATGATTGTTTTTATCCAGGAAAGTGCCCCTTTCTGCACGAAAAACAATCACGCTAATAACGCAGACACCCTTGCACCATGATGCGAGGGTGCCTGCGTTGGTTTATAGCTGTAAATTGTGTGCCGGCGTGGGCTGAAAGGACATGAAATGCACTGTTTCTTGCAAATACGGGTCATTTCCTGCCCTTTCGAATTGGGGTAGGGCAGTGCAGCAAAATGACTTGCGGCACTACCCAACTCCTAAACTTTAAAAATATGCCCCACAGTTTCAAACACCATCTATATATTGGATGGGAGGTAGCGCTGTGGATAAGAATGGAACAGATGGAACTGATTATCTTTCAGCATTCTAATTGTCACTATATTGATTGTACAATGTGCTATGCTTTTCATTCACGTCAGTGGTCCCGAGTCCTCCAGATCTGAATGTAGTGAAGATACGCATCTATATTTTAGATCACTAGCACAAGTATTAAATTATTTGTACTCCTCCTTTTAAGAATATCACTCCATTAACTATTGTTATCCGTGTAAAAAAGGAGTAATTATTAATTGACACCTGCAGTGAGTTTCTTCCTCCTGTCTATCTGACCATTGACACTCATTACTTCTTAAATTTCTTTGTATCCATATGTTATTTGCCATACACATAACCAAAAATCTCTTAATACATTGAAAGTATATGGCTTTGATTTACAAAATAGATTAAATGCAAGACTGTTACCTAATTAAGTGGAAATAGATAACAATTCCATATACAACTTGCTGATATTTTCAAAATAGTATTGCATAAAAATAAGCGAAATGAAAATTGTCTTACTCAATATTGTCAATTTTGGGGCTAAAAGCCACACGGAGTTGGTCCTGCACCTCATAGTTAGTCCATAATTTGTTAAACTCAAATGTTGTGATGATATGTCCACTCTCATAAAGAAATTGCTTTGTTCCTTGCTTCACCACACTCTCATCTTGAGGACCAGATAAAAGAATTACTTCCTTTGTGAATGTAGGAGGCCCACGAAAATGCCTGAAATGCAAAGCCATGTCCAGATGTCAATTATATATTTAGAAATTGAATATAATTCTACACTTTGTACTATATCACAATTCAAGAACCAGTTTCTGTGAAGTACCAAGAAAAAACTCTCATTAGATCAGAAAAAAAGAACATTTGATTGGCACAATGGTCCTGAAAGAGCAAAGCGTTCATAAAAGCATAAAATAACAAGTTTAAGATCTTATTTTTAGAACTGTTGCACCACCTCTAGCCTAATCAGGGTGCCTGTTTATTGAGTAAACCATTTTTGGGGAGTTCTTGGGACTGTGCTCATTATCTCTCTCTCTCTCTATATATATATATATATATATATATATATATATATATATATATATATCTTCGCCATGCATGGACGCACCACTCAAAGACCAAAGAAGGGTCCGCGAGGGAGGTAAAGAATCCTCTCTGGATGGGAACATCAGGACTGTAGTTTTAAACATGCAGGGGTGTGTGCTGGGGCTCACCGGAGGGCTGTAAAACAATGTGTCCTGGAAGAAACAGCAGAAATCAACCCACCAAAGGGCGAAAAAGTGCATAAGTTAACTACACCTCCCAGCATGCATGGAGAAGATCAATACAGGCACACCGGAGGACAATTGAAGAATGAAGACATGCGGAATGGAGAAGTAGCTGCAGGAAAATGATTCTCTGCTACGGGCCTCTGACGAGAAGTGCAAATGCTTCGAAACGTACGTAAGGCCAAGGACTCGATAACCGGGATGAAAAACTGTGTGTTTTTAAAATAAATAGTCTGTGACTAACCTGATGTGGAGTGCGGCCCCAAATCGGAGAAATCTGTGGGGATATATATATAGACATATATATATAAATATCACAACACAGGAAGAGATATCGATGATTCAAGTCCGTAAAACAGCAGCTTTATTCAAGTACACAGAGGCAGCATTTCCTTTGAAAGGTTATCTCTTCCTGTGTTGTGGTTTTAAAGGACAGGAGACTCCTTGCCTGTTCAAACGAGGCCGCCCTGCAGGGACGGGGGCTCCTACCAAAGTGGAGAACTGTGCTTGGATATATATCTTGGTCATGTGATCAAGGCCTTTCTGAGGCCGATACGCGTCATGGCGGTGCACAACACACTTTTTGATTAAATATATATGCACTGATTCGACTGGGTCCGCTTCGTCCTTTCTGCAAGCTTGAATGGTGTGACGAAGTTCCTGTATATATATAGTGCAGCCACTGAGGAAGAGCATCAATTCTGCTCGAAACGCGTATGGCACGCCACATGGGGAGCTTGTGCTAGGCTGGGAACTGAACTGCCAGCGGTGTTTTGTGCTGTAACCCATTCGTAAGAGGCAACTCCTTGAGGACAACCTGTGTGTGAATAATAAAGCGGCTCGTCCGTCCGCGGAGAAGCCCTACAGCTTCTTTAGCGGGTCTTGCGTGCTTGGATTCACGGGCACGTTTATGAACGGAGGGGGCCTCAGCCGCTGGCATATATTGGCGAGGGTTCCAGCACAGATTTCAAGACTTCTCACCCAAACGGGTTTGACATTTTAAACGAACGGAGGCAGTGAGTCCACATGGTGACAAACTACTAGTCCTTTTGAACTACTAAGACCAGAATGCTGTGGTTGACGCCCATTTGGGCGGGACTTATCTACTTTGAATAAATTTAGTTTGAAATCAATCTGCTTCATTTGTCGTGCAGCCACTGAGGAAGAGCAGCAACTCTGCTCGAAACGCGTATGGCACGCCACACGGGGAGCTTGTGCTAGGCTGGGAACTGAACTGCCAGCGGTGTTTTGTGCTGTAACCCCTTCATAAGAGGCAACTCCTTGAGGACAACCTGTGTGTGAATATATATATATATATATATATATATATATATATATATATATCAAAGCTCCAAGTTGCCCCCTAGGCATAGATGCACTCCACACCAGGTAGCAGTGAGCCATTTATTGGCTGAGGCTCATCTGAGGGCTTTAAACTTTTTCCACCAGCAAACAATTCAGGCTCCCATTTGGGATTTCATTTGCGGACTACATGACCCATAAGGCCACGCTGCTCAACGGAGCAGCCCATCAGAGGGCGGGAACTGTGTACTTAATGGCTGTGGTTCCGCTGTGCCTGCAAGACTGTCAAGCCTCTGAGGAAAGTGCTAAAGGCACTGAAACGCGTCAGGCAAATCGACGACAAGAAGCTGGAATTTCGAATTGGCATGCCGTTGCTGTTCTTTACCAATAAATGGCTCACTGCTACCTGGTGTGGAGTGCATCTATGCCTAGGGGGCAACTTGGAGCTTTGATTTTTTCGCGGCAGCCCAGCCGTGATAGATGCACCACCCTGTTAAAACTGGGGGCCACGAGCTTCGTATCTCACGGAGCTGCTCTGTGGGACATCGGGTGTGGATTAATGAACAATAAGGCATGCTGAGGCTCATCTGAGGGCTTTAAACTTTTTCCACCAGCAAACAATTCAGGCTCCCATTTGGGATTTCATTTGCGGACTACATGACCCATAAGGCCACGCTGCTCAACGGAGCAGCCCATCAGAGGGCGGGAACTGTGTACTTAATGGCTGTGGTTCCGCTGTGCCTGCAAGACTGTCGAGCCTCTGAGGAAAGTGCTAAAGGCACTGAAACGCGTCAGGCAAATCGACGACAAGAAGCTGGAATTTCGAATTGGCATGCTGTTGCTGTTCTTTACCAATAAATGGCTCACTGCTACCTGGTGTGGAGTGCATCTATGCCTAGGGGGCAACTTGGAGCTTTGATATATATATATATATATATATATAGAGAGAGAGAGAGAGAGAGAGAGAGAGAGAGAGAGATATGTCGAGAGATATATATATATATATAAGAGAGAGATATATATATATATATATAGAGAGATATACATATATATAGATATATACACTAATATATATAATATATATACACTATTTGTGTGTGTGTGTACATATGAGTGTATATATTTAAAAGAAATTAATAAGAATCCACAAATTCAAGTGTTTATTTCAAATAAAACAAAAACATGCTGTACGGTAACTATTGCATAGCACCCCATTGCATTATTGCCAAATGTGCTCCTCTCAAGTAAGCTCTTTTGGTAAATTATCACTGACACAACAAGAAACTCTACATTTGGCAAGTGAGAGATTCTGGGTCTGAGGAAGGAGAGCATCCACCACCCCGGTGGTTTGTAGGCCACACACCCAATTTAAAGTGAAACTCATAGTGAAATTTATTTGAACAAAATTATTTGGGAGACAATGAAGGCAATGAAATAGTATATCATATGTAATCTAACCTCCGAGTATATTTTGGCTGTTGCATCCTTTCACCATTCTGTCTTCCAAAGTTGCGTGTAAAGTGAAATATTGGCGATTGCGTCACAGAACTTTGCACACGTGTTTCTGACTGTTCTTGGGCTGACTTAGCAGATTCCATTGGGTTTGAAGAACACCTTCCTCTCGAAAAAACGTGTCTTACTTCTTCGTCCACGTCTTGTCCTCTGTTTCTGTATCGTGTATTGTAGTTTGATCTAGATATGCTTAGACTGTTAGTATTGGCATTACTACTTCCTGAAAAGGTTTGATTGGACCTAACATGGGTCTGAGGATTCCTTGGTACATCTAGAGTTTGGCTTATTGCCTCCAAAATTGATGGCTGAGCTAAAAGGCTATCGACAAGGTCACACACTACCTTTGACTCTGCAGCCATCTTTTTAGTGAGATCTGGAAAAAAGAACATATCAGTAATAACACTGTAAATAACTCATATCATCTGACAAATAACAAGCTAGATAAGGTATGGAAATTACCCCACCAAAAAGGATTTTCCCTGCACGATTTTTGCCAAGTATAATAACCTGGCAAAATTTGAGCAAGAGATAAGTACACATATTTCGAGGTTTGAACATGTAATGTGGTAAAACAAATGGCATTGCCCTCCTTGATTCACCATTCAGAGGCGTGGGACTTAGAAAGATGCAGTTAAACTTCACCCTTCATAAAATAAACACTGCATTCTCAGAATTCCATGTGTAGTTGAAATGTATACATTTAATACAAGAATTAAAATGCAGCCCTCCATCTGTCAAAAAATACGGTAGGGACACCTTTAAGGAATCCACATCTTGTTTCCTAGCAAAGCAATTCAGAATGGCTGTAAATAAACCTGAAATAAATATTGAACCTCTGATGTCTGCTAACAATACTCTGTGGAGAACTGTGCTGTACTGCACATTTTGAATTGTCAAACAACTTTTGATGTTATTTGAAAAAAGTCTAAGTAAGCAGTTGCTTCCATTTATTTTTTTCTTTTATATTATTGTGACTTAGGTACGCTGCATATTACTGGAAATGTAGGTAGTAGACAATCACTTGCTTTGAAAAATAAGAAAGAGGAATTACAATGTGAAGAATTGTAACTACTGGCTTTTCAATTGGCTGTATCATAAGTGTCATGGTTCCAAAATAAAGGCTATTTACCCTCTCCACCATATTGTTTAACTGTCATCAGGTTTTTTCATTAGTTTGGCCCTGGCAGAAAGCAAGCATTGCCTTTGTCAATGTGTTGTTTTACGTTTGGCATTTGATCTAATATGTAATATACACACATTTAAATGAGCTTACATAATGACAAAGTAACATATCAAGTTAGCATCTATTTCATAAAAGCGTGGAGTGGGGTTGCTTGGGAACTACCCAGAGTTCCTTGCTTCCTTTTTTGGCATAAATTATCTGGCACTCTAAGCCTGAAAGGCTATTTTTTTGCCTTATACTGGGTGTTCCCTTGAATCTGGACAAAGCTATACCTTTCTGAGGAGCTCATAGTAAGAGATAAACACATGTCCCAATGCTCACAACTCACCCGAGTCCCCGTGCAGACTACACAAGAGTTCAAAGGCCCACCAATAGCTCCCCGCCATGTCCCAATAACTCACCCAAGGGTTTCGGACACTTGCGCACCACACACCCTGCCGCATGTGGTACCGCTCCACCCCCACGAAAGGACCAGGCTGCATTGCCCCTTAGTTGAACGATGGGGCCTCCCGGGATGGAGAAGGCCGAGGTGGGGAGGGGATCTGCACATGGAGTCACCCCAGCGACTCACCGTCGAGTCCTGAGCGGTGGTGCACAGCCCCCCAGTGTTGCCCGCCCGAACGAGGAGCACAGCAGGCCACCCGGGGAGGGCTACGCAACTGACCTTCCCCGAGCGACAGGGGTAAGGGCTCTTAGGCAGCAGGCCCGCGGCCCTCCAACTGGCCACCCCACAGGACTGCACCGCAAGGCCCCTGGCAAACAGCTGATCCGCCGAACTGTGTCCCTTGCGGTTGGAGGAACCGTAACCCTGGCACCACTGGGATCATGTGCACTCGCAAGCAAGAACCCAGGGACTCCGGCAAGGAAGCCGGCGCACCAATGGCTGGCCCACTCGCGCACATCGCGGAGAGCAGGGAGCCACGCCACCCGGGTAAAGCCGCGCCGGCTCACCGCATGGCAGCTGAGACCGACCTCCAGTTGCGGGTCTACCCCTAGCGATTGGGCCAACTGCGCTGCTTGCTGCCCCCCGCAGCATCGCTTCTGTAGCCCTCAGGGCCTAAGGACAGATCATTGGATATAAACAAATTGTTTGACCACAAAGACAGTTATTAAAGTCAGAGCTGGAATTTATTTGTTAGGGGACCCCCCCAACCCCACACACACACTTCGCACTGCAGCC
Organism: Triturus cristatus; assembly: GCF_964204655.1. Taxonomy (NCBI): domain Eukaryota; kingdom Metazoa; phylum Chordata; class Amphibia; order Caudata; family Salamandridae; genus Triturus; species Triturus cristatus. The sequence goes on along the minus strand of NC_140592.1, from coordinate 500,247,638 downwards.
CCTGTGCAAGGGCTGTATCCCATCTACACAGTGCTTAATTTGTAAAATAAGAAGTGCCGGGCTCTCGTCAGGAGGGGACCGCAGATTCCACCACACATTGTCCTGCTATGCTGCAAATGATAGTAACAACAAAACTACTAACAGTCACACTCCTACAAGTGTGACAGGTAGTAGTCATTTTGAATGAATACAGCATTGATAATTAACAGTTGTTATGGTTATCTCTAAATTGGCTAGACAGCGCCACCTTGTGGCAGGCTGTCACAAGCAGCGGGGCTGACAATTAAGTGCTGGTGCCGAGCACCGGAAAACACCGGCTCAAATTAAGCACTGCAACCCACCTAGGGCAGAACCAAGGAAGCAATCCACCCATGGCAGAACCAAGGAAGCAACACACCCAGGGCAGAAGCATTAAAGCAAGGCACCCAGGGCAGAACCATGGAAGCAACCCACCCAGGGCAGAACGAAGGCCACAATCCACTCAGGGCAGAACCAAGGAAGCAACCCACCCATGGCAGAACCAAGGAAGCAACCCACCATGTGGAGCACCAAGGAAGCAACCCACCCAGGGCAGCACCAAGGAAGCAACCCACCCAGGGCAGAACCACGACCGACAACCACCCAGTAAAGAACCAAAGAAGCAACCCACCCAGGGCAGAACCAAGGAAGCAACCCACCCAGGGCATAACCTAGGATGCAACCCACCAAGGGTAGCACCAAGGAAGCAACCCACCCAGAGAAGAACCAAGGAAGCAACCCACCCAAGGCAGCACCAAGGCGACAAAGAAAACATGAAATCACTATGAAGGCAACACAGGGAACAACATCCACCAAAATAGTACCAAGGATGCAACTCACCCGCACCAGCACCGAATAAACAATCTCAAGTGTGAATTTTTTTAGCAGCAGGCCACTCCTGCCATGTGGGTGCAGAAGACCAACCGCCCTGCCCTCTGCCTCCTCCATCCCTTCCCTTCCTCCTTCCTGGCCCCCTCATGAATCTCACCGACACCTCATTTCTAACATGCACAACGCTTTCTCTTCTAGGCGCTGACAGGCCCTGTCTCCCCGGACAGCACCCCCACACGATGAATAGAGGGGCCGCCCTCAGCTTGGAGCGTCGATGCACTTCTGAACCCCCACCTGCCTGGTGGGGGCTCAGGCATGACGCAGCTTCAAAAGTGGGCGTCTAAGGCCCGGACAAGGGGTGGTGCACCGCCAGCACAGATGTGCAGCACACCGGCCAGCTGTGAAAACCACGGAATGATAATCGTGAACGTTCAAACCATCCCCAGTTCCCCAACACAAACTGAGTGATCTCTCAGCACTTTACATGAGGTGTTATTGTTCCAGAATTAAGTAAAACTGACGCCGAGCTTTGCAGGAGAAACGCTGCTTTCTGCTGGAGCTTCGGGTGAGGGCTGACCCTTGGCCAGTATGGCAGGTACCATTTCATACGTAGGTATGCTACGACTAATAAACACTAAAAAACATACCACAGATATAGCAAATCACCATCACTCCTCAGCAGAGACAACGACCTGTCCCTGCGTCTGGACCAAAACTTACTTACTTTCAGCCAAGCAAACTTTACAAGATGTGTAACCCATCTAAAAACTGTTTCTTTCTTCAGGTTTGGTATTTAGATTATCATTTATTTAGAGAAATGTGTGGTTCCTTTACAACGTAAATATTCTTTTCACAATTATTATCCCATTAACGTCATTTGAGTTCTCACACCAACGGGCTATCAGCAATGTGATGTTATGAACAGCTCCGCATAGTAACACTGGAAGTGTGAGGAATCCAGAGAGTGGCCCAGGGCAGCATTCTATAGACTCCTCACAAGTCAGTTATCTATCTATCTATCTATCTATCTATCTATCTATCTATCTATCTATCTATCTATCTATCATCTATCTATCTATCTGTCTATCTATCTATCTATCTGTCTATCTATCTATCTATCTGTCTGTCTGTCTGTCTGTCTATCTGTCTATCTGTCTGTCTATCTGTCTCTCTTTTTTGTCTATATATTTAATTACTGACCCCTTCTAAAGGGGGACCAACGCGTCTATAGCCCCATACCCAGGGCTTTAAGTGAGGAAAAAAACTGGGGGTGCTCTAAAAGGGGCGGGGCAAACCTCTTAAAGGAGTGTGGCCTATCCAAGTAGGGTGTGGTCTAAATCACGATAACTAGCATTGTGTGCTTAAGAAAATCCCCTCCAATTATCCTACCTTCAGAAAACACTCTCTTTAAAGGATTTACCTTCCTCCTACAATGTGGCTCACCTAGCATGAGGTCTCCACAAAATGAGCATGCTCTAGCTGCAGTCCAATAAAAAAAAGAAAAAGGACTACCTTTGCGAGGCTCGAAAATAGAGCCCGATAGAGACCTGTTTCGAGGCCCCCTGAAAATAACTGCCGGTGCTCAGACCCGGTCCACTTAAAGCCCTGCATACATCCATCCTAAGCACTGCGCCATCCAAACATCTTTGAATCCATCCATACATTCCTACCTACATACATACATACATCTGTCCCTGCAACTGTCCTAAGCATCTATCAGCCCACCCGCCTATCCTAAGTACTGGTCCATTCATCCTTCCATCCATTCATCAAGCCAGCAATCCATTCATTAATTCATCCATCCATCCATCCATCCATACATAAATGTGTCCCTGGACCTATCCTAAGCATCTATCAGCCCACCCGCCTATCCTAAGCACTGTGCCATCCATACGCCCATACATCCATTCATACATCTGTCCCAGAACTTATCCTAAGCATCTATCAGCCCACCCTACTATCCTAAGTACTGGTCCATGCATCCATTCATCCTTCCATCCGTCTAGCTAACCATTCATCCATCTGGCCATCCATCCACTCGTCCTTAATTCACCTATCTGTCCTTCTTTCCGTGCACCCTCCTCCCCCGATCCTAAACACCCCGTATTATACTCATCCACCCAGCCTCTTAATGGGCCGAAAAGGCTGGTGATAACCATTGACAGGCAGATGTTTCTGATAAAGAACAAGAAAGCTTTCAGTTGCTCTTTGTGTACCATAGTACACCCCTTCTCTGGTTTTGTTTTAAACAAAGGTTGATCCAGCGAAAGAAATGTAAACCAGCTTTTCAGTGTAAGACGCTAATTCAGAAACATAAACTTTTGTCCATTTCTATATAGGAACACTGATTTAAATTGGCCGTAACTGACAGATACTGAATACCTGTAGTTCTTACATTTTAGAGAGCATACCAAACAGCTAATTTGGGGTGGTGGGAACCTGCCCTTCTATGGGGCATATTAACAACGAGGCGATAAAACATTATCGCCGCTTTTGCGGCCGTTTTCGGCCGAAAAGCGGCGATAATTTTATCGCAATATCATCAAGGACACGCTAGCGCGTGTTTCCTTGATGTAGAGCCCGTTTTTTCACAGCCTCGCCTCGCATCGCTAATGAGATGCAAAAGAGGCGTGGCTGTGAAAACAACACATGTTAATATCGTGAAGGTAGCTTCGCGATATTAACAAGGAGGTGCAGCGATAAAAAAAATCGCGCTACCTCAGCCTTAACTCAGGAATTTAACACCTGTTAAATTCCTGACTAAGGCATACTTTTAATAGGATATGGATTATGCTGATAGGACCACAGGGTCCTATCAGCAATGTTATCGCTGTTTTCAATGGAACATCGCTGGAAAACGAGCGATGTTCCATTGAAAACACCGCTATCGCTGAAATATTATCGCCATAGCGCTATGCATTGTAAATATAGCGTTATCATGGCGATAATATTCAGCGATAGCTGGCGATAATTTTTCTGTCGCTATGAACGGCCAGCGATAATTATCGCTGGCCGTTGATAATATGCCCCTATATTTCCATGTGAAGCACAGTATAGGAATATAAAGTTAATTCCAATACTACTATCTTCATATTAAAGAGGGATGTGAGAACTAAATGAGCCAGGCAAAGCGTGTGTTTTCATAGCACTAAAACAAGACACTGTGAAAGGTCAGAGCAGGGTCGGCTGCCTGTGGTTGTCTCCAGAGGCGCAACTAGAGCCAAATTTCGGGGGAGGCTAATTCTCTCAGCAATAGGCAGAGTGGGGATGCAGGGGCTCTAAAAAGGGGTGAAAAACAACAGAGCCTCATTTACAAGCAAATGGTCTTTTCAAGACCTGTGAAGTACTCCCGTGCGGCTGTGTGTGTGCCCGGGAAGCTGTCTCAGCCCGGGGCAATGGGCATTGCGCGCCTGGTCGTCTCTCTCCTAAGCACCCCACAATGATGTTGCTAATGCGCTGCAAAAAGAGAAGGGAAGGGAAATCCTGAGAGAAAATGGCTCTCTTTAAAGGATTTCCCTTCCCCTACAACGCGGCTCACCTGGCATGACGTCTCCACTTCTCAGTAGTGAGCGACATGCAAGCTCTCACTACACTCCAATTTTTTTAAAAAAGAAACCGGACTACCTTTGTGAGGCCAGAAAAGAGAGCCCCATAGAGACCCGTTTCGAGGCCCCCTGAAAGTAACTGCCGGTGCTCAGACCCGGCCCACACCGCTTGGTAGCCCATATCACATACAGCCATGAGGTGTACATGCGTCATCAGTTATGGGAGCAAGTAATACCGACTTGTGACGGTCTTGATCCCAACACCCACAGGGTGGGCTACCTAACGACGCCGGTGACCTGCTACACGCATGAAAGTCGGTTCTGCTGCCAAACCTAAGCATCCCTGGGCACCTGGCTTGGCAGTTCGGGCTGGACTGTTCCCATGGGGCACAGGGTCAAGACTGACATGCATATGGCTGGGTTCAAACTGGAAAGGCATGGTGAGCAAAAAAAAGATGGATTTAGGCCCAGATCTCTGTCCTGGGGTGAATGTATGACATTGTTCTGCATTCTGTCCATCAATTGTTGTTTTTGCATTTGTCACCCCGAGTGGGACGGGTATGCTCAGACGTGAGTCTCGTGCTCTCCATGCCACTGGAATCAAGCTATCCTGGCTGACGAGGGCTGAAAGCCCGAAACCGGTCCTAGGATGCTATTTCCAGTCCAGGGAGGACCTCGCTTGGCCGTTCGGGCTGGACTGTTCCCATGGGGCACAGGGTCAAGACTGATATGCATATGGCTGGGTTCAAACTGGAGAGGCATGGTGAGCAAAAAAACGATGGATTTAGGCCCAGATCTCTGTACTGGGGTGAATGTATGACATTGTTCTGCATTCTGTCCATCAATTGTTGTTTTTTCACCCGCAGGGGAACGCCCGGCCTGCGCTGAGTTTGGGGTACCCTGGGGTTATTTACCCAATGACATAAGGGAGGTGCGGGCTCCAGCGGATAATTTATAGTCCGAGTTTGGAATTTCTCTGCATTGAGAAGACCCATGATGTATACGATTTATTGAACCGCTGGGGCTCTTTCGTTTTCAGTGTCATCCGCCCGTGTTAGAATCCAGCCTAGGTCCAGTCCTCTTAGATTAGCTCAGGGGCAAGTGAAGAGCTTTTCAGTTTGGCCGGCACAGAGATGGCAATAACAAGGAGTTTCGCACTCCCAAACAGCCCTGGGTTGTTCTAATCAATCAGAGAGCTAAATAGGGACTTCTCAGTCCCATACACTGTACAGTAGAGGGATTGATATGAGCTTGGCCACCCGGGTGCAACAGCTTATTCCTACCATTGTTTCTTGAATTTCCAAATGGCATTCCTTATGTTAGGGACCAACGCCCACGTCATCACGCTACCGCGCAGAGTGGGCGTCACACGTGGATCCAGTACTTACTGGGCTTTTGGCCCTCCTTCAAAACATAACATTGGAGTTTGAGCTGGAAACTTAATAGATCCTTACACATTTAAAATGCATTGCAATTGTACAAGTTCCTTAACCTTATTTCCAAACCCCATTAATTTTACTGAGTAGCATATAGGATGTATATGTGTTGCGCACACATGCAGTGAAAGATTCACATTTGTAAATGGCAATTTAAGTTTTTTAATAAATGTGTCACTAATTAAGATTGAAGTTGTAGATGCCTTTGTCTTAAGGACGTATCATGAGCTGAGTGGGTCGCAATTATTACATAATTTCCCCAACACAGGTAGGTATTAAAGGTGATAAGAAATGGTCACATCCCTGGGGGTCATCTTTACATATAATACACACATTTTCCCAAGTAACAGAACATGAAATCAGAGGGGGTAAAGACAAACGTTCACCAGCATTCACTGCCCAAGTGTTAATATTTCTTTGTAAAATAGTATTTCTCTTAGTGCTGAATCATCTTTGTTTCTTCGACCCCATCCCCCACACAGCACAGAAACCACGCTCTTGGCCTTTGTGCTGAGTTTCAGGAGGTAATATTTGGTTGCCTCCGGGAATAAAAGTTCTTTGTCAAGCCCGGGTGCCCGTTTGTTTTGAAATATGTATATCCAGAGTACGATACAGTGACTTCGAAATATATAATCGTGGTTCAGGTAATAGTGCATAAAGAAAAGTATACGTGTAATGTTATTTCAAAATGTACGTTGTCTTGCATTCACTAGTTCCAGGTATCGAAATACTCTCCCTTTAGGAATAATCGGCGTTTATTCAAACACAGATGGCACCCAGGGCTTTCTTTCTCATCGACCTGTTTCACCCCAGTAGTATCACGTTAAAACATTTAAAAGAAACCGATTCACACCTCCGCCTGAGGTGGACTGCCACCAAATGCATTTTTTGATAAAAACTGGCGAAAAGCAGGGTTTGTTCCCGGAGAGGGCTCCGTGGTTTGATGCTTCCTCCCACAAGAGGAAGGGAAGACCTCCTGGCTCCCGGTCAACAAATATTTCAATGCCACGAGTCGAGGTTCCTACAGTGGCGTAACGAAACAAGAGGGGGCCCCCCTGCAAAGTACAGGGAGGGGGCCCCCTCTCCAACACCTACCACTTTTGCTGAGGGGTCCCCTGGAGCTCTGCACTCGGGGGGGGGGGCTTATGCTATTTTAATGCTGAGGAAAAATAATCACTGAAGTATTGCCTAATATGCATACAAACGCTGCAGAAAAAAGAAATAGGGGCATGCACAATTTACTCTGAATGTGTTTCTGCGAAGCACGATTGGGTATTTTCAACAAAGTGAAAAATTAACATTGTCATATTAACAGAACACTGCTCCTCCAGAGGAAGCATGGGGTTCAAGACATTTGGGACTTGCTGTTTGTCCGCTTTCATAGTTCCCAGCAGGCTGTAATGGAGAATATCTGTTGCAAAAGCCATCTGTCAAGTTTTTCATGTGTTACACCCCATCCGGAGGCACCGGACCCTCCAATAAAGAAGCATTAATAAATCAAATATCCTTGTAGGGCCGCAGGCTGACATCTGCAAAATGTTGCGAAAGAAAGGCTTATTTTATGATGGGTGTATGGCTTGTGGTGGATAGAGTCTTGCAAATGGCATGCAAGCAAACCCGGGGCACAGGTCCCTGAATAAAAGCAGCACCCACTGAAGAGAACTGAAGAGAGAATATAATTGAACTCAACCAGTGGTCGAAGTGGGGAAAAAAAAAGTAGGGGAACTGTAGGCAGAGAATCAGAGGGCGGTAATAACCCAAGGATTGGGCCAGTGGACGGAGTCAGAGGTGTGGTCAGAAAGAGCAAACTATTCAATTTTTAGTATTTGTTTGGCATTTCACTGACCAGTTACAGTTTATTACATTATTTAACCCCTTCAGTGCCCATGACGAGCTGGACTCGTCATGGGCTGCGGTGGCGCTGTGCCCATGACGAGTCCAGCTCGTCATGAACTCCGCCCGCTAATGCAAAGCGCGGCACTGGGCGGGGAAAGGGGCGGGCATGCAAGGGGTTAATCCAAACAATGGATGGATATGTTGATTAAAGGTTTAATATGAGTTATTGACATCAAAATACATTCACAAAGTAGGATACATTCCCAATCACAGAATGTCCCACATACGCTCAAAGGTGGAATCACAAGCTATCTGTCTCCGAGCCATGGTGTCTCTGTCATCAGAACTTCTCTTGCCCTTTTCCACAAGAGCAGTTCAAACATGAATGGTGAAATATCCAAGATTGCAAATGTATTTCACGTAATCATGGCTCTGCACAGATGCACAAATGCTGACTCCAGCACATGTGCTATCTCGATAGAATACAGTGCAGCTTAGAAGTGTCATATTGATTTTCATTTATACAGTGCAAGCAAATAACAGGATAAAATAAAACCTAGCTTTAAAGAATGACTATGAGAGTGATAAACTGTAAATGCCACAGTTTGTCTAAAAACAGACTCTCTGACTGCTCTGTTACGTATAGACTACCACTACCATCATGTTACAAAGTTAAATTAATTACTTACTGGGACAGCCTTTTTAGTTTTAAGTGATCTACGAAGGAGGCCTGCTGCTCGACACGATGATTACTTCTGTCGTCGGCTGAATAGGCCTGCGGCTGCACAGTATGCTGGGCGGGCCGTGAGCAAAAACACTGCTCATTGGGCCACTCCAGGTACTCATTTGACGATTCGCAAAGCAGGGGGGAACTTGCAACCCTTCACCATTGATTGAACAATTGCAAAATGGGGTGTGACCTAAATTACGCCGAGGCAGGGGCTCAGGCAGCTTCTGGCAGTACTGTATGGCTCACAATAAGGCGGCCAACTGGGCCGCGGCAAGCAGCGGCCTCCAATTTGAAATATTTTAAACACACGCAGTCACATGAGATATGAGCTCTTCCCCGGGGAGACTGGGACCCATATCAGAACTTAGTAAGCAACGTGCAGTTCAACCAATTATCAATATTTTGTGTAGAGTGTAGACCCGGCCCTGAAAAATAAATGCAGGTGCTAAGCACCGGCACAAATTAAGCACTCAGGGACGGCGAGGTGACAGGAATTGCCAGAGAAGGGGCACAACGGGGGCTTGTGAGGAAGAAAGGCTGAGAGCGGTGATAGGGGGAGCAATGGTGACAGCATGGAAATGAATGAAGGAGAAAGTATGGTGGAGAGAGGAGTGAGTGGAGATACGGTAAAGGAGAATGAGGGGGGAATGAACAGGGAGGGCATGAAGGAGGGTGGAACATTGTCCTTATAGAAGAAACCTGATGAGGCAGGATCAGGAATGGATGAAGTACAGCGGTGGGGTCTGGCGGGGGAATCATGATCCTGGTGGGTTATGGGGTGGGAGGGCAGCTGGAGCTTGGCAAGAAGCTGCAGCGGGGTGAGGCACGCACTGAGGTCCGAGGTAAAGGGAGTGAAGGAGAATGAGGCAGGAAAAAAACATTTTAGGAAGTGAGTCAAGAGGATATTATTGAGGGAGCGCTTGGCAGAAAAGAGGAAGCATAACACGGAAGAAGCATGGTAGGGGGTAGAGAGCATGTCAAGGGGTACGGAGGAGGGTGTCAAAGACCGTAGAAGGGTGAGGAAGCATGACATGAAAGGACAGGGAGGGCCGAAGGTGGTGTGGTACAGAACACACAAGAGATATGGCAGGAGGGGAGAGGCCATGATGCAGAAGGCGCTTGGAAGATAGCTGGTGCGCGAGACATATATATATGCGCCGTTATTGTTTCTGGTAGTGGGGCAGTGTAAACTTTTTGGGAGGCTTGATAAAGTTATGAACTCTGGAATATTCCACCCTGGCTAGAAGTACAGAGAGTTGTCACCTAGCGCCAATGGCTATCATCAGTGCTGGGCTAGTGTACGCACCTGTAGAAATGCCACAAAAGTCTTTGGGTCACCCTTTAGAATCCCAGCAGGGCTCACTCAGCCTTTCATCCTCCTAGATTCTATCAAATGAATGTCATTGGTTGGTAAATAGTACCGCTATTACTTTTCATTGTTCAGAACCTCCAGGATTTAACGATTTGCAAAACAATCGCGAAATCTGCAGTTTTGTAAAAATGCCGCGATTTTTACAAAACTGCCCGCGAAATTTGGACGGTTAGGCAGCTCTTGGAAGGAGGCCCCTTTTAGGTGTCTGTGCTGACAGGACAGCTGTCTGCAATGTCAATATGTGTGGCATATTTGTTAGGCCTTTGCAGGTATCAGCAGATACACGTTACAACAATGTCTAATGTTTCAGGAGCTGGGGGGGGAGGTCTCTTTTTAGCAGATCTCGCCCAACCTGCTGGAATGTTGGCCCCACATGTGTATTCCTGCACATCACCCTCGTGGGGAACAGGGCGCGGCTTCACTCATAAAAGTAACCCCTGCCCCCCCACCCACCCATGGTGAATCTCTGGTAGATGCCGGAAAAGCGAGATTTCGTCCAGCCTGCGCATCCTGTGGGGGAGCAGGAGAAGGAGGTGTGGGGGGAGGGGGGCTGATGTGACCAGCGGAAACTGCGAGCATTTGAATGAAGAAAACACTGCGAGGGACGGAAAGATGTGCAGCGTGGAGAGGGGGAGCTGCGAATGAGACGTGAGGATGAGGATTGGAAGCGATGGAGAGGGAAAGGGACAAAGAGTGAGGGGGCGCGAACGGGGGAGGGCTGGATGATGTAGAGGTGAGGGGAAGATAGATTGGAGGAAGAGGAATGGTGAAGAGACAAGAAGGGGTGAGAAGTGTGAGATGTGAAGGAAGAGTGAAGGAGCTAGAAAGGGAAAGGTCAGAAAGAAATGGAAGGTGTGAGATGGAGAGGGCGGGAAGGAAGATAGAGATGGCAAAAGAGAGATGGGATAGAAGAATTAGGTGTGCGAAAGGAGGCCAAGGCTAAAGAGGGGAGGGAAGGGAGAGGCCTTGAGGGGGGGCAGAACGAGGTTAAGATGGGGAAAAGAGGAGCAGAAGAGATGGGAGAAGAAGGGAGAAAGAGTACAAGATGTAGAGAGCGGTGGGAAAGGAGAATAGAGATGCGAGGAGAATGAGTAAAAGGTTCCCGAGCGGAAACAGAGGGGGCGGTGAGAGCTTGAGAGCTGAAGTGGGGGAGGGGGGCAAAGAGGAGGGAAGAGAAAAGGAGGAGAGGTGGGGAGATGGAATATAAACCAGAGACAAAGTTAGAAGAGATGGGAAGACAAAGGAGAAGTGCGGGAAGTGAATGCGTCAGAGAGGCAGGAAGGACAAACTGAAAGCAGGAGGGAAAGGCATGAAAGAAACAGCCGTGCACTGAAAAGAACCAAGGCAGAAAATTGGAGTGAAAAAGAGAGAGAAAAAAAAGAAGAAGAGAATAGAGCGAGTAAGGAGGAAAGAGCATTTGAAAGAGAATGATTAGAAGCACTGGATTATTGAGCAGGGAGAAAATAAACCGGGGCTTACATTTTTATAATTCCAGGCTCCCGGGATTGGCATAGAAACTGCCTTGTGTCAGTGTTGTTATCTGTTTGCTATAGATTACTGAAATCATAAAAATCACATTCAGGCGCGCAACACCCATTGGGCTCACCGAAATTTGGCTCTAGTTGGCTGCCTGAGTCTGTATAACAAGTTCGGATGAGGAGTGGTATATATAATTGTAAATGAGTGTAGAGTCACCAATTTAGAGTAGGACTACTGTTGGCACCGAAAATGAAAGATTACACTTCACCCTCTGGAAGCCCCATAAGCAATATTACATACATAAGAAAGACAAAAAAGGCCTGCATTTTAGGGGCTGCAAACTTTTTCCCATTAAAAAAAGGTTTTGGCTAGCCATAAGAAGAGAACTGAAATTTAAAGTTGTCTAACAGCACACATGCATCCCAGTTTTTTTTTTTTGCATTCTGGGAGCTCTAGTCCTGAGTTTGTAATGACAAAGGTATACTACAAGTATCAGAAAGGAAATGACAAAAAAGGAATGATATCTTATGATGGGGAGTAGAAGGTTGCGGGGAGGCGCCCATGGGCCTGTGATAGGAATGATTTGCATTCCTCAATTGGGAATTTTTTAAAAAGTGGATATATTGAATTGTGCAAACCTCTGACACCCATCCAATGAAATGCACCCTTTCCAATAGGGTGATGCGTGCCAGGGCCAGGCATGACCTTGGCAGATGGGCTCCTGAGACCCAGATTCACCCCTCTTTAAATCCTGCTGTGTGAATGGGGCGAGGGAGCACACACGGCTCTTTAAAGAATTGCCCGTAGGTCCCAGAGGAGAGGGCTGGTGAGATCGTGAACTTGTACTACATTGTAATTAATGTGCCCTCTCCAACTGGGAGTGACTGCAAATCTGGGACGTCTGTCACCCCAAATTCTGCTAAAGCACCCCACTGCAGGCTTGCATCATCAACTGCTGTTCCAGCACTGAGTTCTCATGCACAGCTGTGTCAGTGCACCCCCACTACAGGGCTGCAGCACCCCTTGCTATTCCAGTGCTGATAACTCACACACTGCTCTGCATCTGCCAGGGCTCCTGGGTCTAGGCCTGCAGCAGCCCCTGCTTTTGCCTATCTGAAACCAACATATAGCATAGGTCTGCCAATGCACCCCGACGCCTGCTGCTATTTCACTACTGGGACCACAAACATAGCGCTGCCAATGCACCTCAATATAGCAGACATGCCAACCCTCCCGATTCAGGCGGGAGACTACCGATTTCAAGGCTAGTCTCCCGCCTCCCGATTCCTGCAAGCAAAACCCGATTCCTCGGGGGTTTCAGCTGACACAGCTTGGTTTTGTGTAACGTGCTAATTCTTCCAGCAATAGTTTGAGTGGTGATGCAGGGGCTCTGGAAGGGGTGAAAAAGCAAAACAAAGCCTCATTAACATACGAATGGTATTTAAAAGACCTGTGAAGTACTCTGGGGCGGCTGTGTGTGTGCCTGGGGAAGGGCACAGGTGGGGGGGGGGTGTATGCACTGCCAGCAACCTGCCAGGCCAGTACACAACTCTTGCATCGATCACCCTCTCTCTACCTGCCATTGCGCTCCATGCTTCTGAAAGGTAAGAAAAAAAACGTGCATTTTGCGTTTCAAATGTCCGATGCTGCTGCAGGACACTTCCAAAGCCCATACACGACAGTAACCCGATTCAAGGCCCCATTCTCCTGAATTATTTTTTAAATCTCCCACTTAGCTCTTCTGAAATGTTGGCATGTATGATATAGGCCAAAAAGAAGTCGCCGACTTTTTTTTCCAAGCGCTGAGAAAAGCATGCTGTGTTGCGGTGGCATCCGAGTACAGACCTGCAGGACGCCACGTATGCCAGAACTCCATCATTCATTCGTCACTTCCTGCTCCAAACATGTCTCCGTCTGCACACTTTCAAAATATATTTTTTCTTTTCAGGTACTTTAATGATAATGATATCTATGCTATCCGACGCACATGCCAGAAAAGGCTAACGAAGGGTGTCCTTCATCACAAAGGGAATGTTCTCATCCCTTACGACTAAAAACACTGAAAGAGGTCCCTAATCGAAATCCAGTCGTAAGCGTTAGTTTACAACTGAATTTGCCGTTTGTTTTTACACCTGTCAGCATGCGCACAACACCCATTGGAGTCAAAGGGCTTCAGCCCCCCCCCCCCCCCTGTGTGTGGCAGAGGTGGGTCTGTGCGTCTGTAAGTGATGTATGCGTTTCATGCATTATTAAGCAACTGAGAAGGCAATTAACATTTACTCACAGCGTGTTGTGACAACTGCCTTCCACGAATCATAGAAATTAATTTACTGTTTTTCATAAATGTCCGTTTAAAACATGATAGATGTTATCATGCCACGCCAATCACATGTAACTACCTATTCATACGATTTGCAGTGTAAATAATTATCACCTTGGGATAGGCAAAATCGCCTTTCCCCGAGGCCTTCCATCAACGTGCTGTGCAGGCCTGGATAACTGAACACCTATGCACGTGTTTACAGCTATACTCCCTAAAATGGCGTGCTCTAGCCGCCAGATCTGAAAGTGAAAGTACACAGATGCTGGAGAGCCAATGTCACGTTGAGTTCGTTATTCGCATTTGACTAGCGCCCAGCGGCGTAAGGGAGCTTAGGTGTCCCCCCCCACCAAACATGGAGGAGGGACACCCACCCTCCGGACCAAGTCAGGAGCTCTCAATCCAGGGGCACACCAACCATGTACAGTGCCAGAAGGGGGACGGGAGCTCGGGCCCCTCGCACCGCAGGCGCTGCTTGGACTATTGTTACGCCTGTGCTAGCGCCATCCTCCGTTTTTCAGGGAGTCGTAGCGCCCTTTCTATCTTGCGAAAGTTCCTTGAGTGAAACGTGAAAAACATCAGTTGTTTGCGCCTGTCGGTTTTTGGTGTTTGATCCCGTGATTTTAGTAGAGAGCATCTTGAATGTTTAGAATGGAACTGTTTTCTGGGCAATAATGCAAAGCGCGAACACGTTTTGTCCTGGGAGATCTTTGTAGTGTGTAATGGGGATGGGTGGGTGGTCCGAGAGACTCTTATGTTCTTTTTTTTTCCTCGAGTGGTTGGTTTTCCTTTACTTGTCCGAAGTAAATGTTCTCTATCTCTCCATCACAATCCAGGTAGGTCATTATGACGCAGCATTGCCCTCTTGAGAGAACGGTGTGTTGCTGTTATATTTATCAGAGGGTTTCCATGGTGCGTGTTTCTGTGGCAAATTACAGCGCTATTACTTTGCCGACTGCAGTGTTTATGCCAAATAGATGGCATTGTGCACCTGCTGATAGAAGGGTTCTGTCACGCAGGTGCTGCTGCCCGAGGATGACAAGTACTGTGCGCCTTTCTCTGAAATGATGACTCACAACTACATTAGTGCGTGGAAATTGCCGTTGGGAGTCTGTTGAAAGTGCAGTTGTTGAATGTTGACGATATTCTGAGTTTGTGCTATGAGGACCAGGCGCGCAACACCTATTGGACTCATAGGGCTTCAGCCCCCCCGTCGTATGTGGCAGCCCGGGATGAGGCAGCTTACCGGCACACACACAGCCGCGCCCGAGCACTTCACAGGTCTTTAAAAAGACCATTTGCATGTTAATGAGGCCTCGCTTTTGTTTCAGCCCTTCCAAGAGCCCCAGCAGCTCCACTCTGCCTATTGCTTAAAGATTCAGCTCCCCCCTCCCCCGTAAATCAGCTCCACTCTGCCTATTGCTTAAAGTTTCATTGCGCCTCTGCTCTGTGTCTACATACCCGTTGCTTGCAGTCCGAATTTCTGTTCTTGATGCTGTGACGGAGCACCGGGGCTGCAGGGCTCTGAAGTCTGGGAGGGGCTGGGTTTGTTGACTGGAGTGGCTGTTGGGCACTGGCACGCAGTTGATCAGTGCCAGTGCCAATTTCGAGCAAAAGCCTCTGCACAATTAGGGAGGCCTTCCAAAGGAAACACGTGCTGCGTGCACAGAGAAGGCCTGCAAAGAATTATGGGAAGGAGTGCAAGGGTGGGGGCAGGACCACAAGTGAGCTCTGCAACTTGCATTGAAGTCCACTGTGATTGGCTGTCAGTGTCATGTGCTTTTCAGTACATGTTATACACACAGCTCACCATATCCAATTCATTCACGTCCTTATTCAGTTCATTCAGTACTCTATGCAACTCAATGTGATTCATATCCAATTTCAGTGATGCCTATATTAATTTTAACAACAGTATTATTTGCTTCATTGTTAGTTATATAAATTTCAAGATTTGACATATTTAAACCATTTGTAACGAAAATGTTTCAATTCATTTTTAAATTAGCTTTTGTGTTATATCAACTGTATGCAAAACAGCACACTTTCCTGTAGTAAATGACAGCACCTTAACACATGGGACAGCATGTCATTTAATACATTAACAGTCCAGCAGGATCCTTCTTTTCCCAGAACATCTTTTTCACACATAAGGATGGCACCTCCAAAGCACAGTGGCATTAATCAAAGCTGTAATGGGGCCAAGATGGCGCTTCGGGTACTATTACATTTAGAGCTTTTGTCCAGGAATCAATGTGTATGTACATTCCCATCACGCATCCATCCCTCCCCCATTCTGCATGTTGGGCCACATTTTTCATGGATTTCGATGACATTGATTTCATGAGTTAACAAGTAAGCTTGCAATGGGCCCCACATGTTGTTGGGTTGGACACAAAGGAGAATAGTGGAAGAGTAGAGTTCCAGTTGGTCATTGTAGTATATCATATCATGCTACCAGGTCCTCAAAGTAGGTATGTGATCCCTACCCATCATACATGACACACGCCTCTTTGCCAACAGTAGTGCCATCAATGTGAACCGTCACACGGCGTGACCTTAGTATAGCTCCTAGAACATGAAATACTTTGCCCCAGTAGCTAGCAAGCAGTGGGCATGCTCAGTTCAGGTGCAGGAAGCCCACTTATAGTGCGTTACACCTTACACACCTGGAGTGGCCTGTAATTTGTGAGTAATCAGTTTGAGGAGAGTATGGTATGTCCGGTGTAAATATGCCGACGGAGATAGCTCCTCAATTTTGCTACAACATTAAGGCCACTCCTTATCCGTAATTAGATCTGCCAGGTCCACATCCCACAGCACCTTGGTACTAGGCCTTAGTGTTGAGAGCTCGGCCTGTATGGAGGAGTAGAGCTTGGTTACCAGTTGTCTAGCCGTCTGTGCATTTAAGACAGGGGCGCAACTAGACCCAAACTGTGGGGGAGCTAAGACTCGCAGCCAGGGCCAGCTCGAGAACTGGTGGCACCAGTTACCACAGGCTTTTTTGGTGATCTCCGCTCCTATAACATCCTTCTCAAAGTATTCCCTCACTACCACTCTCCAATACTGCACTACATCTTTCATTAGCCTTTCTCTGATGTACATTTCATTTTTTTATAGTGTAACTCACAGTTCACTCACACTCAGTCGTGTGATCTGCATGGTACACATTCTTTGCAACAGGCACATTAACCCTCTGCGCTACTTTGCAGTGAGTCAAAACAGCCACTAGACAAAAAATTCAGCGCCCCCACCAGAGTCAACGCCAGGTGCAGCTGCATTAGTCCCTTCGCCCTAACACCAGTCCTGACCCCAGCAATTGGGCAGGACAAGCATTTCCAGAAATGGGGTCAGAGCTAACCTCTTAGCCATTATATGAGGGAAAAGATCTATGTTACTGGTGAGGTGTGATACTTCCCCCAAATTCCAGCAAGCAAAAACAAGTTAACAGATTTCTTGTAGATGATTTAAGGGAGAGTAGATTTCTGGTCTGAGAATGTTTTTGAAAGGTTTGGGATAAAATTTGCTAAAACACCACAGACCCTTATAGGGCATTCATGAAATATTCCAGTACTTTCATGGTGCACCAGGGAAACCTGGCCTTTCCTCATAGCAGATCACATTTTTTTCAAATGTCTTAAGTCCGAAATTACTTCCACTATACCAAGGTCATCATTATTTCATGGGTGAAGCCCTTATGCCAAGGAGTACTTTCAATATGACAGTGACAGAATTTCATGTCATGTCAGGGGTACCCCATATGCTAAGAATCACATGCATCATGTCAAGGTCTTCAGCCAGGTGTGGCGGCGTGTTTTCTGTGTCCCAGCTGCTGGGTATGACTGGGCAATTGGCTTTCTCAGTTAGACAGTTCAAGTCCCCTCAGCCAATGATGGTGTCTTCATAGAAGCATATCAGGGCCTGCAGTTTGCCATAGGTAACACATCCCATCCATATGCTGTTAGTGCCCTTGTCAATAAGGCAAGAATAATCTCCAGAAGCACACTTGCACACATAAGACATATACACTCACAGACTCTCTCACACACACATTCTCATTATATGTCTTGCACTCTCTCCTACATATGTACTCTGTCACACTCACACACAGACACACTGCCACTCACACTTCCATTAGTCAATCTGCTTTTATTGTGTTAGATTAGCTTGCTCGGCTGCTTCTGCTATACCTGCCTTTCCTTTAAGTGAAGCTTAATAAAAACATATTCTCTACACGCTATCCAAAAATGATAATATATTGCCTTGTCAATTTTTGGTACAAGTATGATGTGAATGAAAAGTGCACTTCCTTAAAATAGCTGTACAGGACTTATATTTGGTTTCACGTGTGGATCAAACAGTTACAGTATTGGAAAATAACTAATCTACATACAACATGTAATATCACAGCATCCAACTGATCTAATAAAATGCTTGAATTCTTCAGCAACCATGGATTTTATAATGTAACACTTTGCATTTTGGGTTTTTGAGACCCAACTTACAATGTAAAGAAACACCACATGTCCCAGAATGAAGCATTGTGGTGAATGGAAAACTAGGAATGGCTGAAGATGTCTCACAATCCTTAATCACACCTCAAAGCCTCCCATTGTAGGGCTGAGGCTTTGGATATGGTGCTGGATTGAGGATTGTGTGCCAAACCTTGTGCCTCCCACATTCTCAGTCCGCTCTCCCCTCTTGCACCAGCCCCGTTGTTGCAGATGGAATTTAGTATGCATTTACTACTTTGGAAAGAGCAGGTATTCTGTGGGTGCCTTTATAGAAATATGTTTATATTCTTGAGAGTTGTGTCATTTTCATATGTGCAGGATAAGAGGTATGATCATTTAAGTGCTTGGTGATGGTGAATAGTATGAAGGAGTGCAGCGTGAGTGGTGCGAGTGTAGGGTAAGAAATGTGCCAATGTGAGGGTTGGGTGAGCTAAATGCAATGTTAGAGGAGGGCCCATGTGAGTGTCGGGTGAGAGGAGTGCGTGCAGAGTGACAGAAGTGAATGCAGGGTGGTATGAGCAGTTTAAATGCAGGGTGAGTGGTGTACCTGTGTGTGGTTCAGGGTGAGCGGTGAAAATGAAGGGTGGTCTGTGAGAGTGACGGGTGAGTGCATGGTGAGAGGAGTTACTGCAGAGTGAGTGGTGTGTGCTGGCAGGATGAACAGATTGCCTATATGGAATGCAGGCTGAGAGGTTTGTCTGTGTGAGTGCAGGATGAGAAGAGGAAGTGCAGGTGAGTGGTGTGAGTGCAGAGTGAGTGCTGTGCTTATTTGCATGGTGTGAGTGTAGGGTGACGGCTGTGCCCATGTGAGTGAATGGTGAGCTGCCTGAATGAAAGGAGTACCTATCAGTGCACAGTGAGCGATGTGACAGTGTGAGAAGAGGGTGAGAGGAGTGACTGCAGGGTGAGTGATGTGACAGATGAGTTTAGGTGCAGGTGAAAGAACAGAGTGAGAGGAATTAATGCATAGTGATTGATGTGCTTGTTTGAGTAAGATTGCAGAGTGAGCCATGAGAGTGACAGGTGAGTGAAGCATCAAATGAGTGCAAGGTGAGTAGTGTGATCGTGTAAGTGCAGGCTGAAAAGCGTGAGTAATTGGTGAGTGGCATGAGTGCAGTGTATTCACTGTGAGTGAAGGGTGAGCAGTGTGCTCATGTGACCGCAGGGTAAGGTGAGGGAGGACGGCTTGAGTTCAAAGCAAGGAGAATGAGTGCAGTGTGATCGCTGTGAGTGCAGGGTGAGCAGTGTGCTTGTGTGATTGAAGGGTAAGAGAAGGATGAACAGTATGAGTGCAGGGTAACATCGTGAGTGCAGTGTGATTGCTATGAGTGTAGGGTGAGCAGTGAAAGTTACAGGTGAGTGGAGTGTTATATGCGTGCAGGGTGAGCGGTGTGCAAGTATGAGTGCAGGTTAGGAGCAGGGTGAATGGTATGAGTGCAGGGTAACAGCATGCGTGCAGTGTGATCACTGTGAGTGTAGGGTGAGCAGTGAAAGTTACAAGTGAGTGGAGTGTCATGTACGTGCAGGGTGAGCGGTGTGCAAGTGTGAGTGCAGGGTAGGAGGAGGGTGAAGGAGTTTGAGTACCTGGTGAGCAGTGTGAGTGCTGTGGGACTGCTGTGAGTGCAGGGTGATCGTAAAAGTGAAGGGTGAGAATGAGGAGTGAGTTGTCTGAATGCAGGATGTAATCCCAGGCACCTGGAGTAACTCACCTTTGAATTGACGGCTGCCGTAGGGTTTCAGATATAAGCTAAACTAATGCTATTATGGCATCAATCAGGGATTGAGAGTGGAGTAAATAAATGAAGTGCTGATCCTGCAACAAACTTTCAGTCTCCTGATTCGGGTTTCCAGCTGACAGGATGTCTACCGGCAGCACCAGTATTTTGATGTCCCAACCAGTACAGAAATAAGTGGAATCACCTAAATCCAGTACTTCTAGCACTTATCTGCCCCAGCAGCTGGAGCTGCAGCAGCCCGGGCCGAGACACACGAAAGAAGGGACCTAAAGCCCTTTTAGCCCTACAGACATTGCAGGCCTGATTTAAGAACATGGTTAATATCTTGGATTCAGCAGCTCCTCAGGAAACAGATGATAGTGCTCTCCACTCAATGCACGAAAGCAAAAGTAGGTGATTGTGCCCATCAGGGGCAAATCAGCTTTTGGGAAACCTAAAAATTGGATGGTATGGAATAGCTTACTTAGTCAGTGGATCCCCCATTTAGTCAACCTCTACAGGACAACTTTGTCTTTAGTCAGCAGTATTAAAGTGAAGTGATGCAAGGATTGTTCAGTGGAATAGAGTATTGGGCAACCCAGCCTTCTACGGATCTCCTCCCATGCCAACTGTGTGCATGCCACAGACTCTCTCCCTCCTTGGCTGCAGCGTGGGGCCTGCCGAGCAAGGCCAGCAATGGATTGGGGTGTGCGATTGTTGGATGGTGGTTTGGTAGTAGGTGAAAGTAGGTATCTACTGCTAGTATTAACACCACAATAACAATATAAGGCCCAGTCAAGGTCTTGATAAGTTATTCCCCTGCTCAACCCTTGATAGCTGGCTACGAGCAGGCAAAGTTATCTCAGGAGACAGGTGTGTAAAGCACCAATACACTAAATAAGAAAGACACTACAGACAATAAAAGTCCAACACCAATGTATTAAAATAGGAAATATTTTTATGATTTAAATGACACCAAAATGACAAAGATCCAATGTAGGGAACTGGAGACATACATTTTCAAAGATTAAATGTAAAACTGTGCTTTCTAGCGGCAAAAAGTTAAAAGTGCTAATTGCAGCTATGTGGATGCACCAGACCAGGACCAAGTCAAAATTCAGGCCCACCATGATGAAGAGCGGATCAGATGCACTTGGGGGTTTGGGCCGGTCAAAACTTTACCTTTGGACGTAGTCACTTTTTTGGTTCTTTTTCTCTCAATGTCATGCGGGTTTCGTCAGCAGGCAATGTTTGGTGTCAATGACAGTGGCTTTGTCCAGCGGGGCCCCTCAGTAAACTCCTGGAGGTCTCATTGACGATGCAGAGCTCCGGAGTATCTGCAATAATAATTTTAACATGTGTCATATTTCAAAATAAGCCATATTCATTTCAATAGAGGCAATATTAATTTTGATGTGTATCATATTCATTTTAAAGCATACCATATTCATTTTGCAAGTTTCATTATAATTTCAGCATGGGTCATATTCATTTTAAGGCATGCTGAATTAATTTCAAAGGGGCTCATATTCATTTCAATGCGTGTCATATTCATCTTAGCATGTGTCATATTCCTTTCAATTGATGTTTCATTGATATTAACATATCTTAGATTGATTTTAACATGAATTATAACCATTTCAACACATATTATGATCGTGTCAATGCGTATCATATTACTTTCAATGCAAGCCGTATTCATTTTGATGAATGTCATGTTTATTTTAACTTTACTTATATTCATTTTAAAACATGTCAAATTCATTTTAATAAAGTTTATATTCATTTCAACATATATTATATTCATTTTAATATGTGTTATATTCCTTTTAAATCATGTCATATTCAATTCAGTGGATGTAATATTAATAATACAACGTGTCATATTAATTTTAACATGAGTCATATCCATTTCAAAATATGTGATATTCATTTCAATGCTTATCATAAACATTTCAAAGCATGTCATATTTATTTTGCCAGAGGCCAGTTTATTTCAGCATTGGTCATATTCATTTTCAAGCAAGTTACATTTATTCAAATGAGACTCATATTCATTTCAACACATGTCACATTCATCTTAGCATGTGACATATTCCTTTCACTGGATATCACATTCATATGAATACTTATTTTTTTAATGTTAACATGAGTCATATCCATTTCAACACATATCATATTCAATTTAATGTGAATCATACTTTTTTTAGTGCAAGCCATATTCATTGTGATAAATGTCATGTTAATTGCAACATTACTCATATTCATTTTAAATCATGTCAAATTTGTTTTAATAAAGCTTATATTTATATCAACACATGCCATATTCATTGTAATGTGTCCTATTTCTTTCAATCAATGTTATATTTATTTCAATGGATGTCATATTCATATTAACATTTGTCATGTTCATTTTAAGATGCAACTGACCCTTTTTAATATATATTATATTTATTTGAATATATATCATATTATTTTCAAGGCATGCCATATTAATTTTGATGGATGTCATGAGAATGTCAGCTTTGGTCATACTCATTTTAAAGCTTACCAATTTCGATTCAATAGGGCTTATATTAATTACAACACAAGCCATATTTATTTTAAATCATCTATTAATTTCTGTATCTCTCATATTCATTGCAATCTGAGTAACATTAATTTCAAAGCAATTCATATTCATTGCAACATGTGTAATGTTCATCTCAGTGTATGTTATATTATTTTCAATGTGCATAATATTATTTTCATAATATAACATTCATTTCAGTAACTTATATCCATTTCAATCTGTAATATACATTTCAATGTACGTCATATTCATCTTGGCATATGTACGTCAATTCAAGAAATGTCCAATTCTTCTGGATGCTTATTGCATTCGCTTCAGTGATAGCTATATTATTTACAGTGAGGGCCATATTCATTTTAGTTTGACTGATATATATTTCATTATATCTCTTATTCAATTCTGAGTGTGTATTATTCATAATAATCACTAAGTAGCACATTCACTCTGCCAGGTTTCATATTTGTTTTGACACAATTTACATTCATCCTGGTGTGTGTGAAATTTATTTTGGAGCACTCTATGCATTTCAGGAGGTGCCTTATATGGAGATCTGTAATTTTGACATGAACGGCTTCCCATAAAGGGACCCTGTATGGTTGTCACGCCTGAACTGCCTTCCTAGAAATGTGAGCAACAACCGAAAAGGTCTTCCACTCCCTCAGTCTTTAATATATTCTGATAGGATCTAACCACTGCTGACACCAATATGTGGAGACCTGACCCGCTTTGCTATCGCAAACCTTTCCACCCGCTCACTTCCTCCCCCTTACATCCTTCCCTCCCATCCAAAACTGCAGACTGAAGTCTAGCCTTAGCAGCCCTGCCCGAAAACCATTCAGTCCTTTACTAGATAAACCACCAGCCAAGCCCCGCCCTCTTCAAAACTAGACAGCAGCAACGGACTGTCAGAGGACTGCTCGGATAAATGCACGTGCGGACGCCACAGCCAATCAGCGCTTAGGATTTTTGTGTGTCGCACAACGATTGGCTAGAAACACCAAATGCTCCAATCCTATGTAATTTAGACGTTAGCAGCACCGCCCACTCCCAGCGACGCTCAGAGTCTGTTCAGGCGTCGGATTGGTTGGTGTTGGACCAGGAAATGCCTGAATTACGAACAAATGGTATCCTTTTTCAGTCCAAGAACGTATGAAGATATTAGGGTGAATTATTTACGGACGGTGCGTGTAAGTAGTAGATAGTTGGCGACCTTCCCGGGCTGGGGTGCTTGCAAGTAAGGGCATACATTAGGATTTTATTAATACTCTTGTTCTCGAAGAAAGGACATCCTCTTTTGGGAAGTATGGACATTCGGTGTATGAAAGTGATTTTGTGACGGGGCGGTAAACACTCCCTCTTGAGACGTGGCCCCATAATCTTGCGGGAGCGGAATAGTCTTTTAAAGAATGAAAACACTTCCTCCTGGGTAAAAGGTGTACTACTATATATATGTATGCTTCACTAATGTGTGCACTCTGGCCTCTCTAAACGGAAGAGTTTGCCTTAGTTTTTGGGTTCAGGTTTTTCCAGTTGCTACTACTGTGTCTTGTGCCCATGTTTCCTTTCTTGCACCAGCCTGACTTAAAATGGCCAGAAGGAAGGAAGCACCTCACACTTTATCTGTTACAATTTACAACTTCCTGGATTATGTCTCCCACTGCTTGCATACTAGTGTCGCTAGTTTTGGCTTCCCCCTCTAGCTCCGGCATGGCCTCCAGAGTGATATTTCACATCGTACAGCTTCGTCCACTGTCCCTCGCATATGCCTCAGAGAATGACCAGCCCTTGGGCACGCACATACCGCATCCTACTGTTGACTGAGCCTAGCTCGGATTAAGTGTTTGGCGCTGCCCTTGTCCTGTAGGATTTCTGAGGCATTGCTGTGCCGATCGTTAATATTGCTTGGACTCCTTTTCCCTTTCAAATGCAGATTTGATTAGAGAAGATGCACCGTTCTTCTAATGAAATAACTGTAGGCAGGTATGTTATGCTGTGACTGAAATCTAGTCAGAAGTATGGTATGATTTTTCTTAAACCGCTTACATTTAAATTGGCTTTTATATGAAGAACAAGCAAGTGAAGGCACTCCCGCAGCATGTGGCTGCTTTTCAAATGTATCAGATTGAAGGCTTGTATATATCCTTAAAGGAAGCTCCATGAGATACCTGTACTTTGTTTGGTTTATTTATTTAACTGAATGCGATTGTCTTATTTATTTAACTGAATTCGAATTACTTAAATAAAACGCTGGGCGTACGTAATGTTTTTTTGAGTTGAGGCGGCCGTTGATGTTGCCACATAGAGTGCTCTGCCCTATACTTCAATATTTATTGTGGACAACAACAATGATGCAGTTTTAGTATTTACAGTTAGCTGGATTGTTTTTTTAAAGTTTCAATATTCTTTGTTTTACCTTTTTGTATTTATAAATATTTTTTAGTTAGTGTCTGATTGGTTTGCCTTGCATTTTATATGTTGACTTTATTGAACAGTGTTAACTTGTTTTGTTCTTTTATGTGTGAAACTGGAGGAAGCAGGAAATATTGTACCGTGGATTCAATCTAATCTGTGTGACTAGGAAATCTAGGGTGCTCAAAACCATTTCGTTATGTTTTGACTAAAATATGTGATCCTAGACGAGTCACTTTGCTTCAGTGTGTCACATTTTTAATGAATACAAACTCTGAGAGCACCTGTTAGAAATTCCCTTTAGGTTGTAAACCGTGCAGAAACATGAGCCTTAATAGCATTTTCAAAAATATCACAATGTCACACCTTTTATAATTATATGGGCCACATAATTTATATTTGGCTACTTGTGTGGATAATATTTATTGAATTCTTCAGAGTTTATCTATAGACTTCATTAATTGAATGTGTTGTTCACAGCAGAAATACAATGCACTGCAGTAAACTGAGAGACTTGCTGCTGTTAAAGAAATTGACTATTTTATTATTTAAATAGCACCAATGGCTTGCCTTATGTTTTTTTTTCTCTTGGAGTCAAGCCAGGCACCCGTGTTGGCTATTCCTACGAGTCCTCTGGATTTTCTACCTCTTGCTGTCAAGGCTTTCCCTCAATGAAGTTATAACCAGGCGACAGCCTTCAGGATTACCATTCTCACCAGAGCACCATGCTACCTTGCACAGTGACCAAGTTGGGCCAGGAGGGAAATTATCTCTTGCATCACATCTTGCTAGAATGCCCGCAACTCGGAGCCTCCATGCGGTTTCCAAACAATCAGCATCCAGCCGTAAGTCCGTACACCATATGGCTGTCCTGAGCATACCAGTAATAGAATAAGACCCAAGGAGTCTTGCATCCTGACTACCCAGAGGCCCTGAGCTACTGGACCTACCACCCACTGTTGGCATCCCCCTCTTGCCTGATGCCCAACACCCCGTACAGTACACTGTGGTTAGTGCAAGAAAACAGACCTGGGATGAAGCTTGCTCTCAACCTGCTCTATGCAACAGAATATCAAGGAAAACCTGTTCCAACCTGGCTGCTTGCTTCATGTGCCTCGCTATCCCTTGACTCCAATTTCCAACCACTGTTGCAACATAGTAAAATGTATCCCATAAAAAACCGTAACTGGGTGGTGATTTTTGCAGGGTACGCAAATGGAAACAAAATTGTCTTAAATGTAACCAATGTGCATGTTTAAACATCACAGTAAAACTGGTATATGTGATGTTTTACCACTTCACAATGGATAAACCATCTGCTATCTCCACCAAATTGCTCGTGACAATTGTGTGGGAAAAATATCAAACAACGAAGCAATGTACTGCACTTTTTTTTCCCCATACAACTCAAAATCCGCTGGTAAAACCCAGTCATAAATGTAATATTGCTACGGGGTTTTATCCCTAGATTTTACTTTGCTGTCAACTTTGCCTTTTTGAAATAACTATTGAGCAAAGTATTGCTGATGATCAAAGATCAAGATCGAACACTTGCACTATGCATACCCTTAAACACTGATCTAGAATGTTGTACACCCCTCTACATTATTTTGTTTCAAATATCATCTGCAAGCCTTAAAAGACTGAAAAAGTTAAGCATGGGGAAATGCAGCGAAACAGGCTTTATGGAGACACAGTAAAGAAACAAGAAGAACCTGACTGTGATTCCTAAGAATGCATCTATTTTGGGGCACGCAACGTTGTACACTCCTGACTAGCTGGTAAAGCCTAAGCGTGCCTGACAAGAGAAGAAACCCTACCTTTAAAACGGACATCTATGTTCCTTCTCTGATACTGGCCTCTTTTCTCAAAATTCACCTGCACTCCATGGTAATCAATAGATAAATAGTGACAGATTCTGCACTGCAGAATACACACACACGTTACCAAATAACGTACGATAATTATGCACACTTTAGCAAAAATGTTAATCCTTGATTTTAAAAAGTCCTGATTTGCACTGTTGTCATATGTTATGGATCACATTTTGTTTAGTGGCATCTGACGATCTAATTTTTGGGATATAAAATAAAAATGATAATTTGAAGCATAAGTTGATGATTGATTTGCATACGGTTGGTATGCTGGTCTTAAATTAGTGATTTTACTTTCTAGTTTGAACACCATCTTCTATGGCCATGAAGGTGTCATTGTTGACCTGCTACTGGAGGCGCTTCGATGCCACACTGCACCTGCCTATTTGTATGACTTTGGGGATGACCGCCTGTGTTGCCCTGGAAGTGCTCTTCATTCTTCTACAAGATCAAGGCCCTGTGCAAGAGTTTCGAGCTGTCCACCTATTCCTGTTCAGTTTCCTGATGTTAAACCTGTTGGCAAATATGGTGGCATTTATGAAGACAAATCCCAGTATTAGAGGGGTGTTCCTGACTGACAGCTCGTTGGGAAAAGGCTGGGAGTGAGTATGAACAAATACAAGGAATTGGAGGACAAACTGCTTTGATAACTGTGTTTTTGTTCATCATATAGGCACCACTGTTTGTGTGAAAATATAATTATATTGTCGAAGCACTTCTCTATATTGTCAAGGGCATGTGTAACTTGACTAACCCTGTTAGAAATGGGGTCTCTAGTTGGCAGTCGGTAGGGACCCTCACTCTAGGGTAAGTTACACAGCTAAGATAACCCCTGCTCGCCCCAATTAGTAGCTTGTGTCTTGCTTCACCCTCCCAAAATACTACTTTTACATGTTGGCTCAAACACGACGAAGCAGGAGTCGTATAAAACAACAACACCTAGAAAGAGTTTTCACTTTATAAAATGAAACACATCAAAGACTCTCTTCTTAGAATAAGGCTTGGGGTTTTATTTATGCAATGCTCTCTAACAGAAAGGCTTTTCCAAATGTCAAATAAACCACATTCAAATGTATATAGCGATATATATGTATATGCAAGCAATAATAACACACTTGGCATGGCAAATGCAACTGTTAAATGCATTAATAATGAATAAACAAGCAGCAAATAATACTGGACGTCCTGCAAGAAATCAGAAAGATATATACACTAAATACATCAAATGATTACTTTGGATGTGCACTCTGACTCAATCACACATCCCAAAGAAAACACCTCCAATGACCATAGCCACCGGAAACTGAATATGCACGCACAAACAGCCACTCATCATAATGGCACTAGTCAGCAACCAATCCCCTCACCCGCTCTTTCACTCGACGTCCTTGCCAACTCAAACTGGAGGAGCCCTTTGACAGTCAGGCATGCACTCGCGATCCGGTCTCCAATCCAGATTCTTCTTGTGACGGCACATCTACCCCACAAGTGAGCTCCTAAGCTGCCTGCTAAGACCCTCCGCCTTTAATATCTTTTACTCACCCGAAGGCGAAGGTTCTAGAAACCTCACCGACTTTCTTCTGTTACAAAAAACCGAGCTGACCGTACTGGTCTGTGTCAAGGTCAAGACAGAAGCTGGCATAGCCCCTGTATTTTGACTCCAAGACAGAGCGGTACATTCCACACATTTCTCTGGCAACAACAATCTCTGCTCTGAAAGGCACCAAGCACACTTCCCACACATTATCCCAGCGAAGCTTATGAAAGCCTCCATCCAGGAAAAACAAAACAACCTTAAATGTGGAAAAACAACTTGAGCAATCTGTGGGCCTGTCTGTGCGCACAGAGCAAGACAGAGTTAGGATTCAAGATAAGATGAGGCCATGTCAAAGCCAATAGTAAAAACTGCATAATACTTCCCAATGTGCAGCACAATGCACATTTGTGCACTGCAGCCTATAGTATCACATACTTCATCTCTCAATGTACAACACAATGCACATTTGAGACCCACTGCTCATAATACTGCACTTCAAGACCAAAAGGTACATTCCACACCTCTGTCTCTCTCTCTCTTCAAAGCTCCAAGGAGCCCGCTGGCAGGCTCGCACTAAAACAGTGGTATCATTTTAGCGGGTAGAGGACCCCTGCGCGCGCCGGCAGCTGCAGCTCCCCTGTTGGAAGCCTGACGCGTTTCTGAGCCGTGTTGCTCGTCTTCAGAGGCTCGACATAGGAAAGCATTTTTAAGACACTCCCTTTGATTTATAATTAACAGCCCTCAGATGGGCGACTCGAATGAGCTTCACCGGATGGATTCTGGGTAATGTAGTTTGTGTCAATGTCCCTTTTGGGTGCAGTTCCATTTTGAAGCCCTCAGATGGACTCCGGCGAGCAAAAGGTCCATTAATCCCTCACCACTGTTTCACAAATGGACTCTGTGTTTGCAGAGCCCGTGACCCCTTCCTTTGGGGTGGTGCAAAGGATATATACACAAAAAGGGCTTGGTTTTCGCTGCACATAGCGGTGCTCTTTCTTGTGGTGCAAAACTCCTCGGCTGAGCCCAGCCGTCATCGATCATTCAAAGAATCCTCCCTTTGCAGAAAGGACACACGGAGCGCACTCACCGAAAGGTTATTCAGCGTTTATTCATCCAAATTATAAAACACGGGTTAATACACAGTTCAAAACCAATGCGTTTCGGTCTCCATGAGACCTTGGTCACGGTTGAGTTTACAACAGTTACCCAACATACTTTTTTTTTCGGAAAAAATCACATGACTTCCTGTTGAACCGTTTTTGATAAAATAAGCAAAAAACAGGGCACTTGGCATTCTGGTCCCAGTAGTTTTCAAAGCTCCTAAAATGACAACTTCAAATGAATAACCCAAATCACTTTCTTTGTGATTTGTGAGCTGCACAATAATATATGTGACTAACATTGATGATTTTGACCCCTCTAGTGGGGTTTACTGCATCCGGTAATTTTTAACACCATATTTATATCATGAGTTGTCTTAAGCCTAATTATTTTGATTGGCTACGTGTTAATTATACCCTCTGGTGGGAATTCTTATGGTTGTATGTCCTCTGGTGGACATAGATAACTAATTTACTTCATTTTTATTTTGCCAATTGTGCCAAAACAAAATATAATTTTTAAACAGTAAGAAAAGAATACACAAAAAATAGCGACTTTAAAATTAGAGTAGAATCTTCAATACGTGATGAGGGAAACATATTAATTAATTTATAAATGTACATAAAGTTCTTCGTCCTGGTCTAGATCATGTGGCATACATGTTCGAAGAGCAAGTATTTGTCGCGATTCTTGTTAACTTAATTTCCTCTCACATGTTGTTCAACTGATTCAATACCATAGAATCTTAATTGTTTCCAGTCACTGTTATGTGCCTTTTCCATGTGCTTGGCCACTGCATTGCTTCGATCTTTAGCTATGGTGGCTCTCACATGTTCGAGAATTCGTTTCTTGAGTTCACAAATTGTACTTCCACCGTACTTCAGGTGGCATGGGCACTCAATCACATAAACTACAAACTGAGTTTTGCAAGTTATTAGTTTCCGTTTTTTCAATACTTTTTTGTTTGCCAAAATTATCTCTTTGGTGTTACGTGCTATTTGGCAAACTTTGCAATTATGGCATTTATTACAACCCGTTGTCTGTAGCCATTGCGATTATTTGTTTTTATTCTTCCAAAAATGACTTTGGACAAGAGTGTCTTTCAGATTTGGTGCCCTCCAGAATGTAACATATGGATGCTCTCCTAGAATGGTTACTAGTGTTGCATCCAATTGAAGATTTCTCCAGTTCTGTTTCAGAATATCTTCTATTTGTTTAGATTCCTGGGACAATGTGGTAATCAAACACATTTTATTTGTATCCTTTATCTGTGGCTTTATCTTGATTATTTCATCCCTTAGTTTAGAATCCGCTCTCTTTTGACATCTTGTTAATATTTCTTCTCTGTATCTCCTGCTTCTCAATCTTTGTACTTTTTGGTCTCTGTGTTTTGCCACTCCTCTTTTTCCGTGCGTATTCTTTTTATACGCAAACCTTCCCCATATGGGATATTCTGAATTAGGGAATTTTGGTGGAAGCTTCGTGCATGCAAGATTGCATTAGTAGCGGTTTTTCTTTCGATGCAGAGTAGTGTATATTCTTCAGTCTTTAATGTAGATTTCAGTATCGAGGAAAAATTACCTTTTCCTGGTTAATCTCGTAGGTAAATCGCAAATTTGCCTCTGTTATTCAGAATTTCAAAATGTTGTTTAAATTCCAGTTCTGTGCCGTCCCAGATTATAAAAAGATAGTCTATAAATCTGAGCCAACTCACGATCTTGTTGGCTTACTCTTCGTGGTCTGGATGCCAGGCAAGGTTCTGCTCCCACCATCCCATTACCAGGCAGGCATAACTGGGATTAAAGAAAATCCCATTGCAGTCCCCTTTGATTGAATGTATAGTTCATCTCCAAATAAGAAAACATTTTTAGTCAGACAATTTTCAATCATCTGTAGCAACATGTCATTGTGTTTGTTGAATTGGATGTTTCGTTTGCCTAGAAAATATTTGCATGCTGTCAATCCTATATGGTTTTCAATATTAGAATAGAGTGAAACTACATCCATTGTTATCAGTTTATAGGAGCTCTGCCATGGGATGTCTTGTATGTGCCTCAAAAAGTCACTTGTATCTTTAATGTACAAGGTCACATTTTGAACAAAAGGCAATAAAAAGAAATCCACATAATTTGCGGTTGCTTCCATCAAAGATCCGTTGGCTGCAATTATCGGTCGCCTTTGTGGTTTTGTGGCAGGTTATGTATTTTGGGCAGGAAATAAATTGTTGTCGTGATTGGAGATTCAGTTCTTAAATATTTAACTTCATCCTCATCCAAGAGGTTCATACTGTGCCATTTATCCAGTTGGACATACCAGGTTTTCTTGAATTCAGGTGTTGGATTTGATTTTAATTTTGCATAATACTCAAGATTATTCAATTGAGAATGTGCTTCTTTGATATACTCCTTTTTGTTCCAGATAATAATATTTCCGCCTTTATCCATGATTTTAATTACTATTTGGTCATCTTGTGTCAAGTTCTATATTGCAGTTCTCTCTTCTTTTGTTAGATTATCTTTGTACTTTGTTGGTTTGATTTTATAGATATCTTGTGTTACTGCTTCCTGGAAGATATCGATTTTATTTCCTGGAGGCAGCTGGGGATAGAATTTTGATTTGGGTCTCATACCACTTAGACTAGAGCCAATTTGTCCGCAAACTGTGGCCAGTTCAAGATCATCATTTTGATCGGTGTTCTCCAAATTGATTAAGGTTAATAGAGTTCAGCATCTTTTGCTGTGAGTGTCTCCGTGATTGTTGGTATTGACTTTTTGTATTCACTCAGTTTGTTATTCTGAGTGAATATTCTCGCTAACTTTATTTTTCTTACATAATGATATATGTCAATGCGGGTCTGGGCTAGATCCATCCGTTTGAGGGGACAAAAATTCAAACCATGCTTTAATACTTTGATTTAAGGTTTGTGTCATAGTTCGATTAGATAAATGTATTATTTGCAATTCCTCCATTATAGTCTCCTCTGCCTCATACTGCGTGTTAGAGTTCACACGTGTTCTTGTTGGTATGCTTCATTTTCCCCTCGTGGCTTGACTCCTTTCGTGTCGGGCCTTTTTCTCTTCCTCTGTAGTTTAGCGGTTGATTGCTCATGTTCTGCTCCCATTGCCTTTGCTGCAGCACCAACTGTATATCCCCTAAAAAAGATAATTTGGTTTTATCTTTACCACTCAAATGGTAAAGAGAAACCCAAATTATCTTTTTTAGAGGAAAAGGCCCGACACGAGGCCAACGCAGACAAAGGAGTTGAGCCAGGAGAGGAAAAAGGAGCAGACCAACAAGAACACGTGGGAACTGCAGTACGCAGTATGAGGCAGAGGAGACTATAATGGGGGGGATTGCAAATAGTGAATTTATCTAATCGAACTATGACACAAACTGAAATCAAAGTATTAAAGCATGGTTTGAATGGTATGAGACCCAAATCAAAATTCTATCCCCAGCTGCCTCCAGGAAATAAAATCGATATCTTCCAGGAAGCAGTAACACAAGATATCTATAAAATCAAACCAACCAAGTACAAAGACAATCTAACAAAAGAAGGGAACTGCAATATAGAACTTAACACAAGATGACAAAATAGTAATTAAAATTGCGGATAAAGGCAGGAATGTTATTATCTGGGACAAAAAGGAGTATATCAAAGAAGCACATTCTCAATTGAATAACCTTGAGTATTATGCAAAATTAAAATCAAATCCCACACCTGAATTCAAGAAAACCTGGGATGTCCAACTGGATAAATGGCACAGTATGAACCTCTTGGATGAGGATGAAGTTAAGTATTTAAGAACGGAATCTCCAAACACGGCAACAATTTATTTCCTGCCCAAAATACATAAACATACCACAAAACCACCAGGGCGACCGATAATTGCAGACAATGGATCTTTGATGGAAGCAACCGCAAATTATGTAGATTTCTTTTTATTGCCTTTTGTTAAAAATTTGACCTTGTACATTAAAGATACAAGTGACTTTTTGAGGCACATACAAGACATCCCATAGCAGAGCTCCTGTAAATAGATAACCATGGATGTAGTATCCCTCTATTCTAATATTGAAAACCATATAGGATTGACAGCATGCAAATACTTTCTAGGCAAACGAAACATCCAATTCAACAAACACAATGAAATGTTGCTAAAGATGATGGAAAATTGTCTAACTAAAATGTTTTTCTTATTGGAGATTGAATGCATAGTTAATCAAAGGGGACTGCTATGGGATTTTCTTTTAGTCCCAGTTATGCCTACCTGGCAATGGGCTGGTGGGAGCGGCACCTTGCCTGGCATCCAGACCACGAAGAGTATGCCAACAAGATCGTGAGTTGGCTCAGATTTATATCTTTTTATAATCTGGGACGGCACAAAACTAGAATTGAAACGATATTTTGAAATTCTGACTAACACAGAGGCAAACTTGCGATTTACCTGTGAGATAAACCAGGAAAAGGTCATTTTTCTCGATACTGAAATCTACAGTAAAGACGGAAGTATACACACGACCCTGCATCGAAAGAAAACCGCTACTAATGCAATCTTGCCTGCACAAAGCTTCCACCAAAATTCCCTAATTCAGAATATCCCATATGGGGAATTTTTGCGTATAAAAAGAATATGCACGGAAAAAGAGGAGTGTCAAAAACACACAGACCAAACAGTACAAAGATTTAGAAGCAGGGGATACAGAGAAGAAATAATAAGATGTCGAAAGAGAGCTGATTCTAAACCAAGGGATAAAATAATCAAAATTAAGCCACCGATAAAGGAAACATACAAAATTTGTTTGATTACCACATTTGTCCCAGGAATCTATACAAATAAAAGATATTCTGAAAAAGAACTGGAGAATTCTTCAATTGGATCCAACACTAGTAACCATTCTAGAAGAATATCCAAATGTTACATTTAGGAGGGCACCAAATCTGAAAGACACTCTTATCCAAAGTCATTTTTGGAAGAATAAAAACAAATCTTCTCAGTGGCTACAGACAACGGGTTTTAACAAATGCCATAATTGCAAAGTTTGCCAAATAGCACGTAACACCAAAGAGATAATTTGGGCAAACAAAAAAAGTATGGAAAATACGGAAACTAATTACTTGCAAAACTCAGTTTGTAGTTTGTGATTGAGTGCCCATGCCACTTTAAGTACGTTGGAAGTACAATTTGTGAACTCGAGAAACGAATTCTCGAACACATGAGAGCCACCATAGCTAAAGATCGAAGCAATGCAGTGGCCAAGCGCGTGGAACAGGCACATAACAGTGACTGGAAACAATTAAGATTCTATGGTATTGAATCAGTTGAACAACATGTGAGAGGAGGAAATCGTGAGAGGAAATTAAGTT
This sequence comes from Triturus cristatus, assembly GCF_964204655.1. Taxonomy (NCBI): domain Eukaryota; kingdom Metazoa; phylum Chordata; class Amphibia; order Caudata; family Salamandridae; genus Triturus; species Triturus cristatus. The sequence continues at coordinate 500,212,981 of NC_140592.1, read as the reverse complement.
AACAAGAATCGTGACAAATACTTGCTCTTCGAACATATATGCCACATGTTCTAAACCGGGACGAAGAACTTTATGTACATTTATAAATTAATGAATATGTTTCACTCCTAACGTATTGGAGTTTCTACTCTAATTTTAAAGTCACTATTTTTTGTGTATTCTTTTTTTACAGTTCAAAAATTATTTTTCGTTTTGGCACAATTGGCAAAATTAAAATGAAGTAAATTAGTTATCTATGTCCACCAGAGGACATACAACCATAAGAATTCCCACCAGAGGGTATAATTAACACATGGCCAATCAAAATAATTAGGCTTTAGACCACTCATGATATAAATATGGTGTTAAAAATTACCGGACGCGGTAAACCCCACTAGAGGGGTCAAAAACATCAATGTTAGTCACATTATATTATTGTGCAGCTCAGAAATCACAAAGAAAGTGATTCGAGTTAATAATTTGAAGTTGTCATTTTAGGAGCTTTGAAAACTACTGGGACCAGAATGCCAAGTGCCCCGTTTTTTGTTTGTTCATTTTATTAAAAATGGTTTAACAGGAAGTCATGTGACTTTTTCCGAAAAAATAAGTATGTCGGCTGACTGTTGTAAATTCAACCGTGACCAAGGTCTCATGGAGACCGAAATGCGTTGGTTTTGAACTGTGTATTAACCCGTGTTTTATTATTTGGATGAATAAACACTGAATAACCTTTTGGTGAGTGCGCTCCGTGTGTCCGTTCTGTAAAGGGAGGATTCTTCGAATAAAGTTCTTTGAATATATATCATTCAGTTACTATACAGAGTAAACCATAAAAGCACAGTTCATATATCCCACAATTTAAAATTCCCAAAACAGTAAAAAAAAAAAAGACCACAATAGTACCAGATACTTTTTAACAAAAGTTATAGGTATCCTGTCACAATTGATTTACGAAATTTAAACCACATTAAAAAAAAAAAAAAAAAAAGCAGTAACAGAGGCAATAATAAATTCATTGTCCAAGCATTGTCTCAATCCCAATTTTTTTAACACTAGCATAATCCATCTTTTTCTAGGGATAGAATAAAATTTTCAGAAAAGCAATATATGTATAGATGACTGTGCAGAGACCTCATCACACGGCATTTACATAGTGTTCTAGACAATCATTTACTTCGGGGAAACTTAAGGACCTGTGTAAAATATTTAGTCTAAAGCATGTTAGCAAGAATCTATCATAGTCTTCAGCGATTTATCGAATATACGGTTGTAAAGTCAGAGACCAGAGTAAGATGGTGAGATTGGACCGTTTTTTTTCTCATTTCAGTTATAATTTTAATTTCGTTAAATCGCATACAGCTGCTATTAAGATCCTTTCTAGACACATTACACATAGTCTAGGGTTCATTCTAATATTCTTGATGGCCTAATTGAGATAAGAATGTTTTAACATATTCTAAGCATCTCATGTGTTTAACCCAATCAATCCCAAGGGCAACCTTCAATATGTGACGGTTAAAAGCAGACTCCTCTCTGGTCCATACCCTGTGCCACAGGAGGGCGGGCTGAATCTTAATCACATCCTCCAGGTATGGCATACCAAGTTCAGCGTGACAGATAAAGGTTGACGTACTGTCCGGCACTGCCAAGAGAAACCTGAGAAACATGTTTTCTGCCATCTGAAGTGAGTTTACATTGACGAATCCCCAGATTCCAGGTCCGTAGGTAGCAATCGCAACACATTTCGCCCTGTAAATGCGCAACAATTCCCCCGGTGAGCGTTTTCCTAGTTTTCTACTGAAATTTGATAGTGCCATCAGTGATTTTTCTAAACAAAAGCCTTCTGGCTTTAACTGCCCGAGTCCAAGTTCATGATTGGTCAAATAAAATCCCTAAATAGGAAAAAGTTTTAGTGCACTCTATTGCCTTAGTATTAATAAAAGTGGTATTGTTCTTTTTATTGGATCCGTTCCCACAGTTCATTACAAACGTTTTTGAACGGTTAAGTGTAAGACCCAGATTGGACATAAAATTTGTAAAAGAATTAACTACCCTTTGCAGACTGAGCGGCATCCGAGCCATAAGGACCGCATCATCTACATACAGGAGTACAGGGATAGGGCGAGTCACTGCTATTGGTAAATCCCTGCACTCCTTGACCAGAGTGGTTTCTAGGCCGTTTGTATACAATGTAAGTAAAAACGGGGCAAGGACGCAGCTTTGCCATATGCCTCTCCTCACTCTAAAATTCTTAGTGCAGTCCCCGCCCAGCCCAAAACGCACCCTTGCCCTTGGAGATAAGTAAAATATCTACACCCAGCCCCTCTAAGATCAGCCATAGCTTTTCATGAACGAAACAGTCAAATGCTGCCGTTAGGTCAACAAAAGTTAAAAAAAAAAAAAACCTTTCCCTTTTCGCTTTGGTTTATTTATCTAGTAGAATATGTAGATTCAATTGTGCCCTTGCGAAAGCCATATTGTAAGCCGCTTATTATTGCTTGCTCCCCCGCCCAGGCCTGCAGTCTTTCTAGAATCACTCGTCCTACAATATTGACTGTGGAATTCAGTAATCGGACGATAGCAAGCTGGATTCACTTTGTCACCATTTTAATATATATTTTAGAAATGGGAGGTCTCTAGTTGGCAATGCTTTGCACCTTTGTCCAAGTAGGGACCCTTCCTTCTAGTCAGGATAAGGGAGTCACACTCCTAAAATAACCCCTGCTCACCCCCTTGGTAGATTGGCACGAGCAGTCCGGCTTATCTCGGAGGTAGTGTGTAAAGCATTTGCACATAACCAACAGTAATATAGTGAGAACACTACAAAAGGACACCACACCAGTTTAGAAAAATATCCAGTATTTTTATATATCCAAAACAAGACCCAAAATGATAAGAATCCAACATACAGTACTTAAAAATATACACTTTGCAAAATATATTTTAAATTGCAGAAATATCTCAAACACAGTTCTGAGTCGGTAGCTCCATCTGGGGCTACCGCAATGCTGAAAATAACAGAGTCTAACCGTTCCAGTCGACTGTGTTAGTACAGGCCAGTTAAAGCATTGACAGACTCTTGAACAGTACCTTTTTCGTTGCGGCCGACATGTTGGTACGAGCCGGTCGGGGCAACCGTCACAGTTGCTTTGCTAAATTGAAGCGGTGCAGGCAGTGGCTCGGTGAGGACCGCCCAGATGGTGTCAGTGAGACCAAGTCTTACGGTGCAGGGCTAGGCGGTGCTCTATGCTGTGCTGGCATTTTGCAGTGCAAGTGACAAAGCTGGTTAGCGGCAGCTGGCGTCAGTCGACCCAGACTGTGGTGTGGGACAAGACGGTGCATCGTGAATCGTACAAGCGGTGCCCCCAGCCACGATACAGGCAAGGGTGTCTGTCAGCAGGCAGTGACTACTTTGGTGAGACCAGGGTGGCTAAGTGAAGTGCGGCGGTGCGGAGTGCGGCGCCCACTGGTCACGGTGTAAGCAGCGGCTCGGTGGCGCAGCATCAGTCGTCTTCGTCGGTTAAACCAGGGTTGTGGTGTGAGATGCGGCAATGCCTTCTGCGGTGCCTTCAGGACACGGAGCCAGCGATGTAGTCGGTGACTAAGTCTGATGCTTTTCCCTTCTCTGTGGCATAGAAACATCACTTCCAGAAGGAGTACCCAGAGATTGGTCAAGTCTTTACAGTACCTGAGACTTAAGAACATGAGGCAAGCTCTACTTCAAGCCCTTGGAGATACTGAGCGAAAGTAAAGAAAGTTCAGTCCTGCCCTTTTACTGACCAAGGCAGAAGCCGCAGCTGCAGGCCAGCCCAACAAAGCAACAACACAGCAAAAGGGCAGTACTCCTCCTGGCAGCTCTTCCAGCTTCTTTTTGGCAGGTTCCTTGATTCCATTGAGTTCTGGGGTCTGGGCCCACATATTTATGCTCAAAACTCTTATTTTCTCAGGCAGAGAGTGTCTGTGCTTTGTCCAGTTCTGTCCTCTTTGGCCCAGCTTCCTGGCAGGAGGCGGAGACAGCATTGTTCAAGTTAGACCAGGCCCATTCAGGTGCAAGGAAATCTACTCCACCCCCCCCCCCTTCTCTAAATGCAGCCCAGGTCTATTCAGCCCAGCCCTGACTCATCCAGGAAAGGCAGGACACACCTCGACACCCCCCCACACCCGAGTGGCTGAAGAGAATGCACATCCCCAGCCCCTGTCTCTCCAAAGCCAGACCGTCAATGCACAAACCTAGCAGAGGCACAGAGGATGGCTAAGCAAGAAAATACCTACTTTCTAAAAGTGGTATTTTCAAACACAGAACATATAATTCATCTTTACTGAAAAATTAATTTTATACATTCTTAGTCCAGGCATACTTAACTCCATTTCCCCATCTTGTCCCAATGGGGAGTTATGCTTATAAGATGTTATAAGTAAACTTCCATTCTGTCTTATGGGACAGATAGCCTTTCAGTGGTGAAAAACGAAATGCACTGTATTTCACTATCGGGACAGGTCACACACCTCAGTACATGTCCTACCTTTAACATACACAATACCCTGCTCACAAGGGTACCTTGGGCATACCTTAGCGGTGACTTATAAGTAAGAAAAGGGAAAATGAGTGCTTGGCAAGTGGGTGCAATTGCCAGGTCGACATGCAGTTACAAACTGCTCGCAGACCCAGCAATGGCAGGTCTGAGGGCTACTCATGTGGGTGGCATAAGCAGTGCTGCAGGCCCACTAGTAGCATTTGATTTACAGGCCCTAGCACACTCAGTGCACTTTACTAGGGGCTTACCAGTAAATTAAATATGCCAATCATGGAAACGCCTATGCATAATAACAATTTACAACCGGAGCGCTTGCACTATAACACTGAACAGCAGTGAGAAAGTACGCAGCGACACTAAACCAGCAAAAACGGTGTCAAAACCCGGAGGTCAGAAAGCAAAAAGACAGGAGAAACGCACCAAAAGATGCCAGGTCTAACATATATAAGTAAAGAAATCGCTCTTAAAATGTTCGATAAATCTTAATCTATAGAAATCAATGGATGCAAGTGTTTTAGCACAAAGCACCTGAGAGGCGTCAAAGATGATGCAGGCCACAGGAGAAGTGAGTCACTGGAAAACACAGTGATAAGTTGGTTCCTTACTACACAGAAGAGGTGATGCATCAGTTCCCTACTTGCACAGGAGGTGATGGGTTGGGTACTTCTTGCTAGGCAGGAGAGGTTGATTCCTTGCTGACAGGGGAGGTGATGCGTTGATTTCTTGTTTGGTAGTGGAAGTGATGCGGCGGGGTCTGGACACGCAGTCTTGGTTCCTTACTGCATATCGATGAAGAATCGGTGCCCAGGGACAATGTGTAAAAATCCGGACGTGCTGCGTTGATGCGCCAGCAGTGAAGCAGGCGCTGCTTTGGTGCCTGAGCTGGAAATGGGGTCTGAGTCGGAGTGGGTGCCATGGACATCAGAAACCCAAGGCTTAGGACTCACACTGTAGCGATTTTTCTGATGCACTGCGATGGCAAGCTGGGGCCTGCTGTGAGCCGTGGATGATGCGGCGATGGGAACCACGTTTACGGGCAGGCAGCATTTATGCGCCAATCTTGGTCCACAGTGCATCGATAAAACAGGCGCTGGGAGCCAATGCCTGAATTTGCTTCACCAGGTTCTTCTTTAAAAAGGCCCAGGAACTGGATTTGGCACCACATGGCAAGTCAGGACTCTCAGCAGAAGAGCCCAGATAATGGCAGTTGAAGTCTTTGATGGCCTTGAGACTTCTTACCAGGAGGCAAGCTCAACTCATGCTCTTGGAGAACAACTTGCCAGGTGGAAATTGTAGTTTAAAACTGCACACACAGAACCTGCAGTGGCAGGCCTGAGACATGTTTGATCAGCTACTCATGTGAGAGGCACAAGCAGTGCTGCAGGCCAAATAGTAGCACTTAATTAACATGCCCTGGGCATGCATACTGCACTTTACTAAGGACTGGCAAGTAAATTAAATGAGCCAATCATGGACAAACCAATTACATTTACCTTATACGTAGGGAGCACTTGCCCTCTGCACTGGACAGCAGGGTAAAGTGCCCACAGTCATAAAACCAGCAAAAACTAGATCAGTATACAGTAAAAAAACAAGAGGCAGAAGCAAAAAGACAGGGGAAATAACGGCAAAAGGTGCTAGGACTGACACATGCCCCCCTCCCAGCTAAAAGTGTGGGGGGGGGGGGGGGGACTACCCAACCTCCTGGGAGTTCTCATCTCTAAGGCGGAAGAACCTGGAAAGACCATCAGCGTTGGCGTGTTCTGTTCCAGGGCGGTGTGCATTCCACCGTAAAGGCCATTCCTTATGGGGCGATGGACCACCTCAACAGTTTTGGGTTCCCATCCCTCATTTGCAATAACCACCTGAGAAGCCTGTGGTCTGTCTGAACCCAGAAGTGAGCCCCAAACAAGTAGGGTCTTAGCTCCTTCAACACTCAGACCACAGCAAAAGCTTCCCTTTCAATTGCTCTCCACCTCTGTTTCCTGGGAGGTAACTTCCTTCTAATAAACATTACAGTCGATCTAGGCCCTCTTTGTTCAGCTGTGAGAGCACAGCCACCACACCATGCTCTGAGGTGTCAATCTGCACCACAAATTTTTGGGAGAAGTCGGGAGCCTTGAGCATGGGCACTCTGCACATGGCCTCCTTCAGGGTGACAAAGGCAGTCTGGCACGCCTCAGTCCACATCACTTGCTTTGGCTGTTTCCTAGAAATCCGCTCTGTTAAGAGGCAACAATAGTGCTATACCCCCTGACATATCTCCTGTAGTAACCGGTGAGACCTGAAAAGGCTCTGTCTGGGTCTTAAAGGTTGCCCAAGCTGGAAAGGTGTCAGTCTTGGGTTGTAGGCATGCCACCTGGCCGCTTCCTACCTGTTGTTCCTAGTAGATCAGACCCCTGCCCTATCTGGCACTTACTGGCCTTGATAGCGAGGTCTGCCTTCTGCAGGGCCTTGAACACTTACAGAGGTGTGGTGCGAGTGGTCCTCCCAACTGGAGCTGCAAACAGCAATGTCGTCAAGGTAGGCGGTACTGAAGTCCTCCAGCCCAGTCAGGAACTGGTTGACCAACCTCTGAAAGGTGGCAGGGGCGTTCCTGAACCCAAAGAGTATGTCAAAGAACTGGAAGTGCCCCTCCAGTATTAAGAACGCTGTCCTCTCTCATGTCCCCTCAGTCAAGGTAATCTGCCAGTACCTGGGCATCGATTAAACATACTGAGGGACTTGGCAGCTCCAAACCGAACAAGGAGCTCATCAGCTCGGTGGATGGGATGTGTGCGTCAGTCTTGGTGATGGCATTGAGCCCCTGGTAGGTCCATCTAGACAACCCGGCATGCGCAAAATATGCTGCATTCATTCCCCATCCTAAAGCAATGGATATCCAACTTTGCAACTCTGGTTTGACTCATGTGGCTGTTCACTTACTAGACCCCATCTTCTCTAACTTGTCCGATATTTGCTGCCCCCCAGCCCTCCCCTTGTGCTGGTCGGATCAATTTGCTGTTAGCTTTCGGATAATAGTCGGTCCCTGCCCCCCCCCCCCCCCCCCCCCCCCCGGTAGCCTTGACTGGAACAAAGTCCAGAGTTAGAAATTGGGCAAAGCTTCATGTTGGAGCTTTAAATAATTCTTTAGCCGACAGCACACCTGCAATTAATCCAATGGCAATTGCGGATCTTGGGGCTATTTAAAGATGGATTCTACAATCGATTGATATCTGTCTCCCTCTTTCCAACAAACAGTCTAGTAATCACCGTCCCCCTGCCCCCTGGTTTACCAAGAGACTTAAAAATGAAAAAGCAAAATGTAAAACTCTAGAAAGACAATGGAGGAAGAACTATGCGCTTGACACCAAACTGGCCTATAAAAAGGCCATAAGGGATTACCACTCTCCCTGCAAAACAGCTCGATCTGAATATGTTTCCTCTACGTTTTCTCAAGCTGAAAACTGCTCTAAGACCCTGTTCAAGGTGGTCAAAGAACTATCCGGATCCGAAAGCCAGACTACCCTTCTTACCCTCAATGAAAAGCAATGTAAGGATCTTGTCCACTTTTTTGTGAGCAAAGTCAAAAAAATATATTCTGCACTGGTAATATCTTACATCTGGCCAACACCTCTCCCAATGCAACCAGTGATACATGGCAGGAGAATTGTAAGAATACTAAATCCATTAACAAACTGGAAGCCTGGTCTCTCCTGGAAATGAGCTCCTTTTAATCTGCTCCTGGCTAGCTTAAAAACTGGCTCTCCATGGGATTTACTCCCTGTCTCTGTGCTGAAGCAGCTTGAGTCTCCTTCACTTATGCTAATTATGGGACTCCTCAAAGCCTACTTACAGGAGGGAATAGTCCCGCCAGAATGGAAACATACCATTGTTCTCCCTCTCTTAAAGAATGCCAATGCTGACCCTTCTCAGCTTTCCATCTTCCGACCAATCTCACTGCTTCCGGCCTTTTCCCAAATTCTTGAAAAACATGTAAATTCCCAGTTATCCTCCTTTGTTGAGTCCCAGAACTTCCTACACGCTTCTCAATCAAGTTTTAGAGCGGGTTTTCTACTGAAACAACTCTATTAGGAGTCACTGAAATGCTACGACACCGACTGGACATGGGTGACACTGTGGCCCTTATTTTACTTGACCTGAGCGCTGCATTAGACACAGTGTCACACACCGTGTTGCTGAAAGCTTTGCAATCCTTGGGTATTGAGGGCCGAGCGCTCCAATGGCTTGACTCCTTTCTTACAAACTGTACGTTTCAGGTTTTTCTTCCACGGCCAGCTCTAAACCCCATCTATCCCCATATGGAGTGCCCCAGGTCTCTGTATTGAGCCCTCTGTTGTTTAATGTTTACGTTCGCCCACTGGCAGATGTTGCCGAAGAGGCAGGGTTGTCCATATTCTCCTATGCTGATGATACTTAGATAATCTTTTTCCCTCTCTGCAGCAAAGGAATCTAAATCATCGACTCTCCAGGCTGGTTTGAGGAAAATTGGGTTGTGGATGCAAGATAATTTACTCAAACTCAATGGAGAAAAAACAGAAGTTCTGATCTTAGGGAAAAAACAAGATCTTTGGGGTCCCCAGCATTGGCCCTTGGAAATGGGTGACTTACCCCAGCCTGCTCATTGAGTGCATAACCTAGGCTTTATCATTGACAATCAGTTCTCAATAAAACATCAAGTCACGAAGGAGGCCTTAATCTGTTTCACCATTCTCAAATGGTTAAAGAAAATTCTTTGGATGCTAACCTTCTCTACTCCGAGAACAGAAGTCCAGGCCCTTGTTACATCTAGGCTGGACTACGGCAATGTCCTATATCTGGGCTCAAACGAAGATGTGATGCAAAGATTGCAAGTGGTGCAAAATGCGGCTGCCAGACTGCTCTCCCAGGTTCCTAAGACTGCCTCTATCTCAGGCTTTCTTCGCGATCTTCATTGGCTAAAGGTGGAGAATCGTATTAAATTCAAAGCCTTGAGCTATATGTTCAAAATCAAAACTGGTTTAGCCCCTCAGTATCTGCAATCCTTAGTTAAACCCTATATACTTTCACGCCCCCTCCGCTCCACTACTCAGTTTAAATTCACTGTTCCCAGAATCAGATTGATCCTTTGCTTACCTAGGACCCTCCCTGTGGAGTTCTCTTCCCGTTTCGCTACGAAAAGAAACAGTTTATGTGAATTTTCACAGAAGTCTGAAAACGTGGCTGTTCAACTTGTAACCTCTTTGCTCCTCTTCTCTTTCCTTACCAGGCTGGTGCTGGGAAAGCCATTTGGGTAGCTGTACGCCTTATAAATTTAAATAACATAATTTAACAACACACAGAGCCGTAGTATGGGGGTGTCACCGGGTGCAGCAGCATTTGGAACCAAAACAACTGGGCTGGACCCAGGACTGTTGAAGGGCTCAACCACCCCTAAAGCTAACATCTTGGGAACCTCTTACTTGATGCTTGCCTTTCTCTGTTAGCCAATTTGTAAATCTTGTCCTTCACCGGTGGGCTATCCTCAGTATTGATGTCATGAGTACACCAATTTGTGACTCCTGGGTTGAGTTAGAACAGAGTAGCACACTGCCCGAGCAGCTGGTGACAGTCACTCTGCTGTTCTAGGATCAGTATAGGTGTGAGGATCACACCCTCTACTGACCCATCCTGCTCCTTGGCAGACAGGAGTTTAGGGAGAAGTTCACTCCCCTCTTCCCAATCATCAGTAGCCAAGAACATGGTTACCTCAGACCGCTCGAAGTGTGGCTTGAGGCGGTTCACATGTAGGACCTGCAAGGGGTGTCTAGGGGCAGATGTACGACCCATTTTTGCTTGTGCAAACGGGTTTGCAAACCCCCTTTTCTTTTTTTTTTTTTTAATGCAAAAACCTATTGGGCAATGTACATAGCCTATTTAGCGAGTCACAATTTTTTTGCGACACGCTAAATTGGTATTGCGACTCGCTATTTGGAAGGGGCGTTCCCTTCCAAATAGCGAGTCTCAAAACCATGTACAAATGTTTTGCGATTGCGGTTGCAAAATACTCGCAAATACCACCTACTTCAAGTAGGTGGTAATGCATTCGCAAATAGAAAGGGGTCCCTATGGGACCCCTTCCCCTTTGCAATTGCATGCCAATTAATTTTTTTAAGGGCTGGCTGTGGTCTCAGGGACCACTGATTACCCTTAAAAAATTAAACTAAAACGTTTCATTTTTTTGTAAAATGCATCCAGTTTTCCAGAGTGGTATTTTGGTAGTACCAATATTTCATGTCCTGGCTTACTTCTAGGTTCGCCTGAGCGAGTTTCCAGAAGTGGGCTGCCTGGTTCTGGAAGGCCAGCATGTAACTGAATACATCCTGGGGTGGCTTCCTAGGAGCTTGCTCCCAGCCCTCATTGACCAAACTGAGAGGTCGTCTCACAGGGTTCCATACAGTAGCTCAAAGGGACTAAAGGCAACCCCCTCCTGCGGTACCTCCCTGTAAGCAAAGCGAAGGCATGGTAAGAGGACGTCCCACTCGCAACGCATGGTTTTCTGACAGACCCGCAATTATGCTCTTCAGGGTACGGTTGAACCTTTCAACCAACCCCTTACTTGGCGGTGGTAAAGGGTGGTGAATTTGTACTTCACTCTACACTCCTTCCACGTGGCCTTCATGTACAAGGACATGAAGTAGGTACCCCGGTCAGATAACACCTCCTTGGGGAACCCCATGTGGGTAAAGATCCCCATCAGTGCCTGAGCCATGACGGGTGCCGTCACCGTCCTCCGAGGGATAGCTTCCGGGTGCCGGGTGGCATGGTCCGCCAAGACCAGGATGTATCTGTCGTCCATGGCTGTCTTGGGATCCAGAGACCCCACAATGTCCATGCCACCCGCTTGAAAGGGGTACTCACAATAGGGAATGGTTGCAGGGGAGCCTTACATCCCCCTCCCCCCCCCCCCAACTCTTGCCACTTGTATGGCAAGTCTGACAAGACATGCAAAATGCATCTGATTGCCTTTTGCAGTTGGGCCAGTAAAAGTGGGTGACAAGCCTCTCAAAGGTCTTGCTCGGTCTCAAATGTCCTGCCAAAGGCACATCATAAGCCAACCCCATAGGAAGGTTCTGATGTGCAAGGGTACTACCACCGCCTGTATTTCTAAGTGTTATCAGGCATGATGGTTCTCTGGACCATCTCACTGGCCCCTAGTGAGACAAGGTTCATCTCAGCACGTTCTCCACACCTGCTTTGGACCAACTCCTCCCCATGCGCTACACTCACTCGCCATCCCCAGTGACTGCCCACTGGTGGGGGGCTATGCCCGCTTGGGACACTTGAGATCCTCTCTCATGCAACCCTCCTGATACAAGAGAAACATTTCTGGGGTCCTCTCTCCACTAGTTTACCTGAAGAGAAGCATGGCTCCTTATCTCCTGAGGAACGGGAATACTTACCCTGGGAACTAGATTGGGGCATTTTAGAGAACTCCCTCTGTTTACCCGTGTCCCCCCATCTTTCTTCTACAGGCTTGCTGTTAGTTAAGTGCTGGCGCAACTCTGGAAAACAAGGACTAGACCAGTGCTCCCATGCAATCAAGTTGTACAGCCCCTGATAGTCTATTACCTCACTGCCCTCGACCCAACCAGCCAGTGCTCTGTAGTAGAAATCAACATACTCCACCCAGGTTTGTGAACCAAATTTAGAACTCTCCTTAAACTTCACTCTGTAGCTCTTTGGGGTGAGACCATACCTCCTGACCATACCGCCTGACCAGAGCTTCCTTTATGGTGGTGTACCATCTGATTCTCTGTTGCTAAAGCCAACAAGGTGTCCCTCCCCTCCACGGTGAAGCGATTACACAGACTTGCTTCACAATCTCTCTGTTATCCTGTGTGCCCTTAAAGATATTCCATAGCCCCTAAACCACTGGTTGTCACCCCCCACAAAATAATCCCTCACTACATCTTTGAGTATATATATGTACCTTTCCTCCTGAGTGCACTGAAGTAACTCAACCACCATCTTAGCTGTACTTGACCTTCAAATTCAGCTAGTTCAAGCAACTCCGGACCTAAAAATGTCTTTCTTTCCTCTATGGCCCATTTATATTTCTCCTCCGCTCTCTTGAGTTTTGTTCTCCACATGCTTCATCTTGAGCTTTTCTAGCTCCATATCTCATGCCTCTTAGGATCACGCCGGTCCTCCAGTTCCTCCGGGGGCAGACCTTTTGAAGAAACACTACAGCATGCCCTGGAGGCTGCCCTCTGGACAGGCAGATCCTGACTCAACACTTGATGACCAAGCAGATTTTCGGCCTCTATATCCATAGCATGCTCCTTGGAGTGCTCATTTGCATTTCTGGCTGCTACCCAGGCCCTCGGAGCCTTTGGTAGCTCCTCCTTCTTAGTGAGGCCCTTGAATTGGACTTTGAGGTTCTTGTATCTTGACTTCTGTTCATACACTGTATAGGTTTCAAACTTATCCTCCTCAAATACCCAATCTGCCAATACAATTTAAGATGCTCTTGACTGAGTCATGATGTAGCAAGCCAGCTCAAAAAGAATCCAAACTCAAGTAGGCAAAAAGATAAAACAGTACATGGTTGCGTAATGGTCTGCAATATGATAGTAGTGTACATCAATTGCTGTATGCAAAGTACAGTCCTATCTTCACCGCTGAACACCAATGTTAGAAATGGGGTCTCTAGTTGGCAGTCGTTATGCACCCTGTCCAAGTACAGACCCTCACACTAGTCCGGGCAAATAAGTTAGACAGAAAAGATAACTCCTTCTCGCCCCCCTTGGTAGCATGGCACAGAGCAGTCTGGCTTATCTCGGAGGCAATGTGTGAAGGGTGTGTATACATATATTCTCTGAAAACACCACAAAAGGACTCCCCTCAAGTTTAGAAAAATGGCCAATATTTATCTGTGTAAAACAAGACCAAAACGACAGTCATCCAACATACACAAGTCAAGATATCACTTTAAAAAGGTTCAATAATTCTTGATCCATAAAAACCAATGGAATTGGGTGTTTTAGCACAAAGTACCCGAGATGCGTGAAAAATAAAGACGATACGGGCCACAGAGGAGGTGAGGCGCCGGAAAATACAGTGATGCATCGGTTCCTTAGTACACAGAGGAGGTGATGAATCTATTCCTTTCTGGCAAAGGAGGTGATGTGTTGGTTCCTTACTGTGGCGGAGTCCAGACACAAAGCCTCTGTTCCTTACTGCGGTGCGGTGTCGATGAAAAATTGGTGCACAGGGATGATGCTTTCTCAACGTTTTCATCGCTGCAGATGGGATGAGTCGGTGTAGGGGCCACGAAAATCGGTGAAGGCGGACTCGGGACTCATGCTGAAACGATTCTTTTTTTTTTTTCGTTTTTTTTTTTTCCTGCTGCACTGAGCGATTGGGAACCACTCTTCGGGGAAGGCAGCGGCGATGCGTCGGTCTTTGGTCATGGTGTTTTGATAAAACAAGCGCTGGGAGCTGAAGCAGGGATTTTCTTCTTAGATCACCAGGTTCTACTTTCTAGGGCCCAGCAACTGGATTTGGCACCACTTTTGCCAGTCAGGACTCTCAGCAGAAGAGTCCAGGTACTAGCAGATGAAGCCTTTGATTGCCCTGAGTCTTCTTAATGGGAGGCAACCTCAACGCAAGCCCTTGGAGAACCTTGGAAAGCAGGATACAGAAAGCAAAGTCCAGTACTTTCACTCCCAGGACAGAAGCAGTAGGCCAGCACGGCAAAGTGGCAGTCCCTCCTGACCGCTTCTCCAGCTCTTCTTCCTGGCAGAATGTTTCTGCCATTGAAGTAGGCAAACTGGAAAGGAAAGTCTCTGTACTGCACTATACCCTGCCTTTCCTTTCCCTGGCTCCAGACACACTACAGGGGGGTGGAGAAAGCTTTGTGTGAGGACAGGCACAGCCCTATTCAGGTGTCAGTGACAACTCCTCCCACCACTCTAGCTCAGGAAAGCCCATTGGCCTGGTGATGGGCCATCAGGCTATGCAAGGCACACATCCGCTCCCTTAGTGCGACTGTCTAGAGTGAATGCACAAGAGCCCAACTGGAAATCAACCCAGGCTTGGATTCCATAGACTGGCAGAGGCACAAAATGGCTGAGCAAGAAAATGCTCACTTTCTAAAAGTTGCATTTTCAAACACTCAATTTAAAGGCCAACTCCACAAAAAGATGTATTTTTTAATTGTGAGTTCAGAGACCCCACGCTCCATATCTCTATCTGCTCCCGGAGGGAAATTACACTTAAAATATACTTTAAAGCGATGCCCATGTTACCCTATAGGAGCGATAGTGAAATACGAATTTAAAAGTATTTCATTGTTAGGACATGTAAAACACACCTGTACATATCCTGACCTTTAACTACTCTGCACCCTACCCATGGGGCTGCCTTGGGGTGACTTCTATGTAAGAAAATTGATTGTTTGGGCCCGGCAAGTGTGTGCACTTACCAGGTCGAAATGGCAGTTTAAAACTTCACACACAGCTACTCCAGTGGCAGGCCTGAGACATGTTTACAGGGCTAATCATGTGATTGGCACAATCAGTGCTTGTTAGAAAGGGTTTTCTGACTGGCTATGGTTTTTACCTAAACCAGGCAGAATCCCCCACTCTAGTCAGGATAAGGGGATTACATGTCTAAAAAAAAAAAAAAAAAAAAACCCTGCTCACCCACTTGGTAGCTTGGAATGAGCAGGCAGGTTTATCTCCTAGGCAATGTGTAAAGCAATTGCACATAACACCCAGTAATACAGTGAAAGCACTAAAAATGGACAACACACCAGTTTTAGAAAAATATCCAATATTGATCTGTGTAAAACCAGACCAAAACCATAAAGATCCAACATACAGTAATCCACAACACCAATAAAGCAAAAATAGACTTTATATACAGTTCCTGAAAGTCAGTAGCTCCCTCCGGGGCGATCACGACATTGTGAGCAAACAAATCCCTACAGTTCTGGCTGACCGTGGCATCGCAGGCCAGCTACGGTGTTGAGAAGACCTGCAAAACAGTGCCTTTAGAAATGCAGGCGTTGGCGACCTCTTGTTGAGCTCCGAAGAGCCAGCATTGGCAAGCGTGGGTTCAGGAGGTCGGTGCAGGAGTCGTCGGCCCTTGAAGTCACGTGTTGCAGGTTGAACTCTGTCAATCGATCATAGGTTTGTTAAGCGCAGCTACTCACCTGTAAGGGTCTCAAGGCGCGGGGGGGAGGGGATGGGTGCAGCTTCCAGTTCATCAACGTCTGTCGCAGAGCCAGTTTTTGTGGTTTCTCGTGAGGATGGGGAGTGATGTAGTCTGCCCGAGGTGGAGCCATGCTCTGGCTGTGAGGAAGGAGAGGGAACGACCTCCTGATCTGGTCTTTCTGGCGCGGGGAACTGTGGTGTAGGAGAGCTGGGCTGATTGTAGGGTTCTTTGGGGTGCGTGGAAGTTGATTCGGCTGTTGAGGTATGCTGGTCCGGTGTTGTGGAGGTCTTTGTGTGTGTGTGTGTGGAGATCTTGAAGGTGATTCTAGCCTCGATGGGGAGCCAGTGGAGTGTGCGCTGGTGTTGGGAGATGTGGCAGTGTTGTGGTGGGTTGAGGACCAGTCTTGCGGCGGTGTTCTGGATGTTTTGTAGCTTACGGGTGAGGTTTTTGTTTATTCTGGCATGGAGTGCATTGCCGTAGTCGAGTCTGCTGGTGACGAGGGCGTGGGTGACGGTTTTTCTGTGCTTGAGGGGGATCTATTTGAATGTCCTCTGTAGGGGGCGGAGGATGTGGAAGCAGGAGGATATGACTGCATTGATCTGGCGGTCCATTTTAAGCTAGGAGTCTACTATGATTCCAAGGTTGCGTGCGTGGCCGGGAGGCCACCAGGTGTCGTTCCAGGCGTTGAGGTGTGGGCCCATGATGAGTACTTCTGTTTTGTCCGTGTTGAGTTGTATGCAGCTGCTGCGCGTCCACTTGGCGACCGCTTCCATGCCTTCTTGGAGGTTGTGTTGGACTGCGTTGGCTTCGTTGGAGAGGGAGAAGATGAGTTTGGTGTCATCTGCGTATGAAATAATGTTGGGTCCGTAGTTTCTGAAGATGGGGGCGAGAGGAGCTATGTAGACGTTGAAGAGGATGGGGGACTTCCGCAGGTGGTTGGTGTGGGGTCTGAGAGGAAAGAAGGGAGTCTGACTCGCTGCGTTCTGCCAGAGAGGAAGGAATAGATCCAGTCTAGTGCCTTGTCCCGGAAACCTGCGTCTTGGAGTTTGCGTATTATGGTGCAGTGGGATACCGTGTCGTAGCCCACTGAGAGGTCAAGGAGGATGAGGGCTACCATTTCTCCTTTGTCCAGTAGGGAGCGGATGTCGTCTGTTGCGGCGAGGAGGGCAGTTTCTGTGCTTTTTTTTTTTTTTTCTGAATCCGGATTGTGACTGGTCGAGGATGTTGTGCTCTTCGATGAAGTCGGCAAGTTGGCTGTTGGCGGCTTCTCGATGACTTTTGCTGGGAACGGGAGCAGGGAGATGGGTCTGTAGTTTTTTAATTTGGTGGGGTCCGCCGAGGGCTTCTTCAGGAGGGGGTTGATCTCGGCATGTTTCCAGTCGTCAGGGAAGGAGGCGTTTGTCAGGGAGCTGCTGATGGTGTGGATAGGCATGGGTGCGATTGCGTCGCCTGCTCTAATGAGGAATTGGTGTGGTCAGGGGTCCGTGGGGGCCCCGGAGTGGATTGACTTCATAGTCTTCAGTGTGTCTTCGGTGATGAGGGCTGTCCAGCTGTCAATCGTCTGTTTTTGGGTGACTGGGGTGTCTGGTTTGGGGTTCTGTGTGTTTTGTGTCTTTGTCAATGTTGTCGTAGATGTTCTTGACTTTGTGGTGAAAGAAGGTGCAGAGTTTGTTGCAGAGGTCTTGTGAGGGGGGGAATGTCAGTCAACTCGCTGGTGGGTTGGGCGAACTCCTTGATGATGTTGAAGAGTTATTTGCTGTTGTCTGTGTGTGGAGATTCTTTCTTCAATTGAAGCTTTCCTCGTGTTTCTGATGAGCTGGTGGTGGGCAGTGGCGGCGGCTTTGAAGTTGTTGTGGGCTTCTGTGTATTTGGAGTTCCTCCAGGTCTTCTTGAGGCGGCAACAGGTGCGCCTGGACTCTCGGAGTTCGGGGGTGAACCATCTGGCCTTTATGGTGTGTGCACAGTTGTTCTTCTGGAGGGGGGCTATGGTGTTGACGCTGTCTGTGATCCATCTGTGTAGAGTTCAGGCGGCAGTGTTGGGGGTGTCGTCTTCTGTGGTGGTTGGGGTGGAGTTGCTGAGTGAGGAGGTGAGCTGGTTGTCTGTGATTTTGGTCCAGTTTCTTCGTGGTATCCGGTGCTGGTGTCTGTGGATGGTAGGTGTTCTGAAGGTGAAGTGGATGCATCGATGGTCTGTCCACGGGAGTTCGGTGGTGTGGCTGAAGGTGATGGAGTTGCCTGTTGTGAAGAGGGGGTCAAGGGTGTGTCCCGTTGAGTGCGTAGGTACGGTCATGATCTGGCAAACTCCAATGTTGTGGAGGTTGTCCAGGAGGGATGCGGTGTCGGGGTCTTGTTCGTTGCCGAGGTGGAAGTTGAGTTCTCCCAGCAGGGTGTAGTTGGTGGATGCGATGGCATGCGGGGAGATGATATTCGTGATGGAGTCAGTGAAAGGTCCACGGGGTCCAGAGGGTCGGTAGATGAGGGTTCCCCTGAGGGTGAGGGTGGTCAGTATCTTGAAGGGCAGGTGCTCCATCAGGTTGGTAGTTTCGCCGGGGAGTGTGCTCAGGCAGAGGGTAGCTTTGTGGATGATAGCTATTCCTCCGCCCAGGTGGGGGGGGGGCGGTCCTTCCTGAAGATCTTGTATCCTTGGGGGATGGTGATGGCGATATCCGGTCCCGAGTTGGCTTTGGTCCAGGTCTCGGTGAAGAATGCTACGTCTGGGGTGGTGCCGCCGAAGAGTTCCCAGATTTTGGTTGTGGAGCGACCGGTATTGAGGAGCATGCATTACAGGGTCTTTGGCTCTGGTATGTCCTTCCGGGCTGGTTGTGCTGAATCTGCGTTTCTGGCGGTATTGAAGGTGTCAGGCAGCGGTGACGGCTGAAGGGTCCGTGGCTGTCGGCTGGTGATGTTGGCATGCAGTTGTTGTTGCGGCCTGGGTTGAGAGCGAGGAGTGTCGCTGGGTCGTAGCTTTAGTGATGTGGCGATCCAGGGTTCCTGGCGCTGGTTGGGTCGCAGATGGGCTTGCCTTTGGTGCGCAGCAGCCGGCATTATATAGAGGAGGTGGGAGGACGGTGCAGCTAGGAGGCGGGATCGTAAACGGCAGAGGGAAGGGGCTGCGTGGGCAGCAGCGACAGGTGGGGGAGCGGGTAACGAGCGTAACGGCACAAATGGAAAAGATTAAGAGCACAAGGCACAAAACAAAATGCAAGGCAGAGGCAAAGCAAACAATGTGGGCAAAAAGCGAACAGAAGTACAGCAGGTGGCCACCTAGGCTCGAACCCCTACCTGCCTGGGCAGAGGCACAGCACGTCGCAGACCGGAGCTACGGGGGGGGGGGGGGGGGGCGAGAGAGCAGGTCCCTGGCCGAGGTCAGAGGACTCTGTGAGTTTGATGTCAGGAGTGCTGGCATCGGGCTGTGGTGTGAACTGCAGCGGTGCTGCGTGCGGTGCTCTCAGGTCACGGTGCATGCAGCGGCTCGGGGATGGTTGTCCTGCAGCATCTGTGAGATCGGGGCTGCAGTGCGAAGTGATAAGGTGCTCATCGTGGTGCTGGCAACGGTGCAAGCAGCAGCACTGTCAGTAGACCCAAGGCTGTGGTGCGAGACGGGGCAATGCGTTGTGCGGGGCCCACAGGTCCCTGGTGCAGGCAGCGGCGTTGGTTGATGATCTGGAGTCAATGGCACTGGCGTCTGGTCCAGGGCTGCAGTGTGGTGAAGGGTGGTGCGTCGAGTAACCTACGAGCGGTGCCCATGAACCACGGTGCAAGCAGCAGCGTTGATGTCCGCTTTGAGCGGATTTGTCGGTGAGACTAGGGCTGCAGTGCGAAGGTCGGTGCTCTGTTCTCCACGAGCGGTGTCCACAGGTCATGGTGCAGGCAGCTGCGTCGGTGATGGCATTGCGACATCATCAGTGCTACCAAGGCAGCAGTGTGTAGCGAGGCAGTATGAAGTGCGCTACCCACAGGTCACGGTGCAAGCAGCGGCTCGGTGGTGGCGTCAGACTGCAGCAGCAGTGAAACCAGGGTTGCGGTGCCCTCTGCTGTTCCTTCAGGTCACGGAGCGGGCAGCAGTGTCGTTGACAACGTTGGGTTACCCTTTCCTTTGTGGCAGCTGAAACATCCAGTTCCAGAAGCCGTTACCCAGAAGATGTTGAAGGCCTGATTTCCCTGAGACTTCCAACAGGTGGCAAGCTCTATATCAAGCCCTTGGAGATACTTGGAATGCAGAAAGAACAGGCCAGTCTTTTCACTGCCCAAGACAGAAGCAACAACTGCAGGCCCACTCAGCAAAGCCCACAGCAAAGGGCAGTACTCCTCCTGGTAGCTCTTCTAGCTCTTCTTCCTGGCAGGTTCCTTAGTCCAGCAGTAATCTAAAGTTCTGGGGTCAGGGCCCCAATATTTATACCACATTTTCCTTTGTTCTCTTGTGGCAAAAGTCTCTCAGCTCAGTCCAAACCAGTTCTGTCCTCTCTGGCCCAGCTTCCTGGCAGAAGGTGGAGACCGCATTGTGCAAGGGAGACAGTGCCTCTTCAGATACAAGGGAAATCTCTACCCACCACTCTAAATCCAGACCAGGCCTATTCAGCCCTATTTCTGAGTCACCCAGGAAAGGCAAGACACACCTCAACCATCCCAGTGGCTGTCTGCAGTGAATGCACATCCCCAGCCCCTGTCACTCTAAAACCAGACAGTCAATACACAAACCAGCAGAGGCTCATTGGATGGCTAAGCAAGAAAGTACCCACTTTCTAAGAGTGGTATTTTCAAACACACAATATAAAAATCCTCTTTACTAAAAGATGCATTTTTAAATCCCGAGTTAAGGCATAATAAACTCCACTTCCCTATCTTGTCCAAATGGGAAGTTATACTTGTAAGATGTTACACAGTAGCTCCTATTCTATCCTATAGGACAGATAGCCTTTTAATTGTGAAAAACAAAATACACTGTATTTCACGATTGGGAGATGTCACACACACACACCAGTACATGTTGTACCTTTCACATACACTGCACCCTGCCCATGGGGTACCTTGGGGTGATTCACATGTAATAAAAGGGACAGTTAGGGCCTGGCATGTGGGTGCACTTGCCAGGTTGACATGGGAGTAAAAACTGCGAGCAGACACTGCAGTGGCAGGTCTGAGAACCCTTTGCAAGGATGCTTGTGTGGGTGGCGCAATCTGTCCTTAAGGCCCAATACCAGCATTTGATTTACAGGCCCTGGGCACACACACCGCACTGTACTAGGGACTTAGTAGTAAATCAAATAAGCCAATCATGGAAACACCATTCCATAAACCCAATTTACATGGAGAGCGTATGCACTTTAGCACTGAATAGCAGTGGTAAGGTGCCCAGAGTCATAAAACCAATGAAAACAGGGTCAACAACCAGGGAACAAAAAGCAAAAAGTCTGAGGATAAACCCGGCGAAAAAGCCAGGTCTAACAGTGCTGCAGGCCTACTAGTAGCATTTCATTTACAGGCCCTCGGCACGCATAGTGCACTTTACTAGTGACTTACAAGTAAGTTACATTTGCCAATCATGGACAAACCAATACCATTACCTTTAACATAGGGAGCACTTGCGCTTAAGCACTGGACAGCAGTGGTAAATTGCCTAGAGTCTTAAAACCAACAAAGTTAAAAAAAAATAGGCTTCAGACGCAAAAATACAGGGGAAATCCCACCAAAAGATGCCAGTCTAACAAACACTGTTCCTGCTGTCTGATGTATTTGCCAGATTGTTGCTGCTGTAATAACAGTACTAGGGTACTGAGTCTAAACTGCATTGGTGTACATAGCCTGATCTGGTGGGATCATGCCATGATACATAATGATTTGTTTCAGTTCTGTAATTATGCGCTTCTACACTTCTACTGTGCAGACTTTCCTGACGCAATCCAGGAGTAGCCGTTACCATTCCCATCATTCATTCATCTTCTCCCTCCAATCACATTTTTACACCTAAGGTGGCAAGAAGTAAAGAACAAGTCATAAACCTGCCCATATGCAGCCACTTGTATTAATTGTTAATAAAGTATTGACATTATCAGTGAAATTTGTCTTTGTATTAACACTGTCATATAAACGATGACTATAGTAATTTTTTTTTTCATTTATTTGTGAGGGCAATGTTGCAATTAATACTTCTGAGTGTGAAGTAATTTTCCATCTGCACACTTATGTCTAGGACCGGGTACTTTAGTCCTACTAAGCACGATGAGCGGGATAATTACTTTAAAGTAAGATTACTTTCAAGTGTTTTTCTCTAAAATAACTGAACAATCGTCAGGCAACTGCCTGCTTCTGCTCGTACTCTACTCCCATTCTTCTCTGAACCATTTTATTGAGTCCTCCATACGATGGGGTGTTCAATTTAGCTGAATAATTTTGCTGCAATCGTAGAATCCATTTCACCTTACTCGCCCTCCACTTTTTAGCCAAATTCGAGCACTCCATCCCGTGAGGGATATAGTCTATAGCCAGATCAGTCACCTCGGAGGCAAAAGTCTTTGGGGGTAACGCGGTTCTGAAATCTGCCGTGCTTGCCCTGGTATTCACCACAGTCCCACCTTCGGCATTTCCCTCAGTTCTGCAGTGCTTAATTTATAAAATAAAAAAAATGTGTGCCAGAGCCCAAAGGTTTGTTCAGAAGCACGCAGCTGGAGCTATTCAAAGTAAGGCTGTCTAATACCATGGCTGTGTAGTCTTGATTCCACCTCATGTCTTATTAATCCATCCCCAGACACTCCCTGCGTCTACATCTCACTCTTGCAGGTTCTTTGAAATGTCTGTTTTCTCCTTTGTCTCTGTTTTTCCGCTATCTCTTCTTTTTTTTGTCGTTTTCTCTCTTTTGCACCCGATCAAAGCTTGTTGAGTAAAAATAAGTTGTGGCACCCAAAAATGAGTGCTAGAAAGGCCTACGTGCAACCACCGGCTGAAATTAGGCATGTTCTGTCTAGAAATAAAAAGAGCCCTGCAACGATTTCTGTCTTCTGTCTTCCCTCAAGGATTTTCTAATCCAAAAGCATGATGCAGGATTTTGGCACTTTAGAATTTAAGAAAAATATTTTGTGAGACCAAAGTACCTGACTTTGCATCCTTTCCCTCCAATCCAAGGTAGTTGCCTTTTGGGAAATCTCGTGTATTCTCTAAACGCAATCTCCAACTTTCGCAGCATGATCATACATGGCTTCTACTTCTAATGATTCATTATCAATTTTCTACCCAGCCTTATGGTGTGTGTGATCCAGAGTAAACCGTTTTACCTCTCTGAAACACCCTTCCCTCTTCCACCAAGATTGGGAGGGTTTGTAATTAGACAAGTTAGGTGCTGAAAGAAAGTGCAATAAAAATGACATTTCTACAGTTACCTTGGAGGATCCTTTACTCTTAGTATTATTCGAGGCGTTTCCTACTAAACACAAATGACAAGTTGAAATGGTGGGTACCGTTATCGCAGAGATTGTACCCTATACTTGAAGTATGTCAGAGGAAAACAGTACAGACCTTATTATGATGTGGTCCAGAAAGTCTCCGACCATTGGTTGGAACCTTTCTGGGCCACATCTCGGTTTAATTTCTGACCTCTGCATTACAATACTGGCGCTCGTAAATTAAACCGGAAAGCCTAGGACGGGCCCGAGGAGCCAGTCGGCCAGTCTCAGCCTGGCCCATAATCCCAAAGGACGGCCTTTCTGCCCTTGGGGTTACGATACTCTGATTCCGGCATGCTTTCCATGTCTGGCTTTCTGACATGGAAAGCCTGTCAGAGAGTAGGGTCCCCTTGCCTCTGCGGCCTCCGGTTGGGGGCCTCTGTTCTTCCCTGCACTGTGTGACAGGCTCCCTGAGGTGAGAATGCCACCGAACAGTGTTCAGTCTCTCATCGTGATTAGGAGGTCGGGACCGCCGACCTGCGGTCGCGCGTTCCTTTTTTCTGCATCGGTGTCGGGCGTACGCAAGATCGCCCAACATCGTAATCACCCCCTACATGCTGTAAAGGCTCTGTCATGAACAAATTGTAAATATTCTATCAAGTGAAAGTTCATTCTGTTTTCCAATTGCATTAAATAGATATCCCAGTTCTGGAAACGATAATGGGCAGTCCACTGATTCAGCAAAACAGGTGAAAAAATATTTTTATAGGTACGCTCAATTTGCTGCCCTACTGGTTTGATTAGTGTTGTCCAGGTGCATGGAGTGTTTACTGTGCCAGAGAAATGTTTGGGGTTGCTGCTCAGATTGCATGGATTGATATTGATTGAGTTTGTATCACTGACCGTTCAAATTGGAACCTCCGTAAAATTCAGATTAGGTGCTTCTGTTATACCAGGATCCATATTACCTTGTATATAAAACCCACCATGCAATGCCAGTTTCCCCGTTGCCTCTTCTGTTATTTA
Source organism: Triturus cristatus (assembly GCF_964204655.1). Classification (NCBI taxonomy): domain Eukaryota; kingdom Metazoa; phylum Chordata; class Amphibia; order Caudata; family Salamandridae; genus Triturus; species Triturus cristatus. The sequence continues at coordinate 500,188,884 of NC_140592.1, read as the reverse complement.
CACATTTCCTCTTCTGTTGTTTCCTCATAACACCTGTGTATGAATCACACACCTATACAGTAATGCTAGTAAATTCACTTTTCTTTTTTGTCCAAATCGATCCAATGCTGATACACATTACCTACAGTATAGTAGTTACTCATTAAAAAGAAGGATTCTTGGCAATAACGTCTAGATCAGAGGACTTAACATAAATAGAGGATCTACCCACACCTACATTAGTGGAATTTTATCGGCCAAGTGCACCTGCTAGATGCATATATTCACTACTTCATAGCAAAGTCTTGCCATTCAGTCTCGCATCTTAACCAACTTTTTCCAAATGCACAGTGATCGTTTTAGTATTAGTCTTTTTTTGGTCAAAGGTCCATTAAAACCATTGCAAACATATTAAAATAATTGCCATTTCTGAATAAAATCAACTTTGCCCCCGGCCTACATAGCACGTATGTGAAAGGAAAGGTGAACATAACTTTCAGAAAACGGATGTTGGTCCATTCTTCTAACATGGCAGAAAGTATCCGAAGTATTATCTAAAGAAAAATGTAATTCGAAAGTCGGACTATGTACATTTGTACCTAAATTGAAATAAGTGAACGTTTTTTAAAAGCTGGTTCTAAAAATGTTGCTGCTTGACACATTCATGCAGTGCGTCAAAACACCTCTACAGATTGTGTTACCATTTTGTAAATTAGCATTTTCAATGCATTCGGTCTCGCCTTGGGAACTTATATGTATTTAGCTATGCAGCACATTAGCCTAGGTACTGAACCATATACTTTTCTTTAACATGGAGGGAAAGTAAGCACCAAACTGCGTGAGAACGCCAGGTATGGGAACACATGGAAAGAAATATTGCTTTTCAGCTTGAATGGTATAGTCCAAAGCTCTGTTTTTAATATAAATTCAGGGCCTTCGGTGGTCATATCACTGAAAATACAAGATTTGAAAAATATATTATTGTCTACGGGTGCTCGTGCAAGACTATTTCTATGGACTGGAATCTAGAAAATGCTAAAGTGGTTCTGGAATTTTTTTTTTTTTTTTTTTTAAATCCCTCAGCAGAAAGCAATTCGGGTTTTTTACTGACCTCTACTGGTCGTTTTCTATCAACACCGTTAAATAAAGGCAGTTTAACAGAAAAAGAAAGTCCCTAAGCGGAAGCTGAAAAGTCCTAGGGCTGATCTCCAGAGCCCACAAAGTACTTGCATATAAGTATATACTAAAGTATATACAAGATGTCTTGAATGCTCGACCTAAAACGATCTGTTTAAAAAAATTTAAAAAACGTCTTTAGATTTTCACATCTGGGAAACAATATAAAATACGCCAAATGTACTCCCTTCTATAATTACATAATCTGCAGTTTTGTTGTTCAATCGAGTTCATGATGCTAAGCAATCTGAAGTGGTCGAATTGCAAGTATTCGGCATAGTCCGCAGCACAATAGAAAGTGTCAACTGTGATTTTATCATAGCTTTTTAAAAACGATTTTTCAAAAGTGTTTGGCTAATATTTTCCATCTACAATTCCCTGGTATGGATACCTGGCCCATGGATTCGTTTTTTGGGTACTTTTCAGAATTACTGGTTTTAGAATAGGTTTCTGCGAATCCTGTTGTGTGTTTCTGACATAGTAACTATATTTAATTTCTCCTTACAGGCTAAACCCTGTTTTTGTAGCCCAAATTCAGGCAAATCTAAGACTTGTGAAGCCTCAGTGGTAGATAAAAGATTTTTCTACAATCTTGTAGTGGCATCCGCTACCTAACAGGGGTGGCGGGGTGGAATAGGGGAGAGATTGGGGGTGTAAATGAGTAAAAAAAAAAACAAAAAAAAAACACCTACCTGCTGGGCGGGCGGCTGGTGCCTCTCGGTCCTCTTCAGCTCCTCAGTCGACAGCAGGAACCCGGAAGCACACAGGCTCCCAGACTCCGCTAGCCAATCACGACGCTGCCTTAAAGCAGCGTTGTGCTTGGTCTGAGTGCCATGGTTCGGCGCTCAGAGAGGGACTGCAAGGCTGTGCTTATTCTCCACTAAGGCTGTGCATTACAGCCGGTGGAGAACATGCCTTACAGCAGCATTGTGATTTGGTCAGTGTGCCGTGGTTCGGCGCTCAGAGAGGGACTACGAGGCTATGCATGTTCTCCACCCAGGCTGTGCATTACAGGCTGTGCAAGACGGCTGACCAAACTGTCATGCCCACTTAAGAATGTGCTCACCACTTCTCCCCCTGGCCCCTGCTCTGGTCAGCCCAGCCCGCACCTAAGCAGGAACGGAAAACTAAAATATTAAAATTGATTATTATCATTTTAGTTTTCATTTTTAAACTACTCGCAGAGCAGTGGGGTGATGTTCCTCCGCCGTAGTGGTTGAGCAGTTGCTGAAAGCTTGCATGGTAAAGAATCTAGAACGGACTCCTGCGGCTGTTGAAGGTTCAGAGAATCTTCCTCAGTCACCCTAGGGCGCAGAATCGTAGTGGGTGGAGAACTTTGTGGTAGTGGAGTAAGTTTTGCAGTCGCATTGGCATAAGGAAAATCTTATACAAACATCACTTATCGATGGTCTGATCAGAAATCACAACTCTGCTCCAGTCATCACAAAGGAATGCATAATTATATCCCTGAAAGGAAACTCTCGTATCCAAATATATATATATATTTTCAGTAAAGTGACTGAGAAATGACTCCTTAATGGGAGTCTTGCCGCCATTTGGGTAAAATAGGCAAGCAAACTATAAAGCAGACTCTGGCGAAGTGGCACTGGTTTAAACTATGCCTGACTGATGAAGAGCCAAACTAGTCTCATCCACCAACCATTCTAGCTCTAACAAACTGCTGAAGGCAGGATAAATTCACAATACTCCAAAGAGGTTACGTTTATTTGCATCAAACTTGACTCTTAGGAGTGGTGTCCAAGAATTGGTAGATGTTTTCAAGCTGACGAGAAACTTTTAGCAGCGAAACTGACCCATGTAGTGAACTATGTGCAGAGGAGAACACAATGAAATAACTGAAAAATGTGCTTAATTACTCACTACTTACTCCTTAGTTCTTTGTTCGAGAGGCAGACTTTGAGTTCAAGTTCATAAAACCTATTGTCTCTTCCAGTGGAGAACAAAATATTGAGTGAGGTTTAAGCTTGGCCCCCTTCCTGACCTCTTCGTACTGGTGGTGAGTGTTTGACATTGTTCAGTATTCCGTCCATCATTTGTTCTTTTTGCAGGCAGAAAGTGTTCCAGGCTTAAAGAGATGATGTGTGCCACGCAGAATGTAGTGTGGCAGGCTTAAAGTGCGCCCGCCAGACATAATGTGTAGCAGGCACAATTTAGTGCACCAGGCTTAATGTGCACCAGACATAACTTGTGCCAGGCAGAAAGTGCGCCAGATATAAAGTGTGCCTCATGGAAGAGGGTGAGACCCTGGAAGTGGGCAGAGGTGTGGCGCACAGTTTGTAGCGGTGCAAGAGCTGCCAGATGACAAAGGAAAGCTGGAGGAAATTGGGGCATATTATGAATGAGAAAGGGAAGGAGGGCAGTCTGGATACCATATGTAAGTCTTATTTATCTGATGCTCACTGTTCGATTCCTTTACACTGAGCTTGTTCCCCTTTTAGTTTCTTTCATTTGGATTCTGCAGTCAACCTTGATGAAAAAACATTTTTTTACCTGCATGGTGATTTTTCCTTCTTTCTCTCCTCCCTGCACTGCCCCTCCACATTAGAACAAGCATTGGCATAGCCAATAGGTCTCGCTTTTGGGACCTTATAAGTATTTAGTTATGCAGCACAATATCCTTGGTACAACAACATCAACTGTTGCATGGCTCAACACTTATAAGGTCCCAAAGGCGAGACCTATTGGCCATGCCAATGCTTGTTTTCATTAATTATGGACACAGTCCGCTTGCTTCCCGCCAGGGGATGGAGTGAAAAGCGCATCTGACCGCTGAATTTACAGGAAGGGCAAACACTTGCACACTGAAGTCGTCTGACCGGCTGAGTCTTTTAACCAGGTGAGTAACACATTTTAATATTTAAAGCCAAACATATCTAAGCCAGCTCATGCATTTGTTGTTGTCAAGGAGGAGCAGTGCTTCGGCTCAAATGCCAATCTACTGTTTGATGGATGCAAGTGTGTGCTCTTGGGCAGAGCGTGCACGCACTGGACCGTTGAAAGTGAAGACGGATGTGGCCCTTTTTAACTTGTTAGTTGAAAAGACTCTACTAACGATTGCAGATTTGGTACCAGACTGCAAAGGAGACCGTTTATGCTGCCAGAATCCCGTTTTGCTTCCTTTAGAATTTACTGCTGACTGTCTCGCAGATTTCACATTACAATCATTTTACAGAAGGAAGAACGGCCTGTAACCATGAGGCTTTTTAATGAGTTTGTATCCAGCTGCGTGGCTTCACACCTCGTCTGTTTAAATATATCCTCTGCGCATGAAAGCAGAGCATGGCCGGAGCCATTCACACTGATCCGCAGAGTGTAATAGCAAGTTCTAGGTCAGTATAGCGCCCAGAGCGCTTTTATTATTGATCTATCATTCAGACTTGTGTAGCGTTCCTGCATCACTAAGTATTAGGGCCCCTTAAATGCGATTCACATTCGTAACGCGCCATTTAATGTACAGCAAAACATCCTACTACAAGAACGAGTCTCGAATAGAGCGCAGGTGTCCAGGAGCTTCAGAGCAGCCTGGCAGAGTCGAAGCCACGTGTTGTACACCCGTCAACTGCCGGGGGAGAACATTTAGTTCACTACAAATCAGAAGGGGTGAGTTTTTAAACGTTTTTCATTCTTAAATCGATGTTAAGACACGGCGGTGCTAGCCGTAGATTCAGCTCAGAGATGTTTGACAATCCCAGCCATGGTTTGCCCTTTTAGGTGCTCTGGGTGAGGCACTGGACATGCTGTGGACGTTGTCATAACGGGTGGATTATTTCTGATGCCGATACGGAGTGGGTGCTTGGTTTGAGATCAAGAGGCGTTCTTGCCAGTCTTGGGGAACATTCCACTCGTTCAGCTCAAGTTTCACTTCGACTGGCAGTCAGTGTACAAATCACAGATGAAAGGAGCCAAACCTGAGAAACCACTTCTTACAATGGTTTTCTGAGAGCATGTGTAGAGAGGGGGTGGGGGTAGAAGGGACAGAAGCCCTCCAGCATGTCTGAACTGCTCCAGAGTCAATCAAGACTTCTTTCAGCAAGCAGGAAGTGGGATAAGGGAGGGGGTGGCAAATGGTGAGCACTTTCGCGGCTGCTTTGATGTTCTCAGTGGCCGCGCGGCTCACTGAGAATATCATAGCGGCCGCGAAAGTGATCAGGCAGGCTGACAAATGGTGCGCGCGCCCGGCGCACATGCACTGTATTTGGAGGACTGAAAAGCACTAGTTTGCACTTCCAAATCCCCATTTTCTAAAGCTCTCGCCAGAGCAGCGCTAAGGCTCAGGCGAGACCTAAAAAACTAGGGGGGGTTCTCTCATAGGGGCGTGGCCGATGTAATTAAGCTCTTAGTTTAAAACACTTTAGCTAAAAATCTGTACTTCGCATACTGTGCCTCCCCACTGGTATTTTGCTGATTTTGTCCATACATCCAGATATATAATACAACAAGTAAAATTACACCTACAACAAGCCAGGACTTTTGGCTTTGTCAATGATTGTAAGTTGCATAAGAGAAATAAGCGGCAACTATGATTTTGTTGTGTATATAATATTGAAAATGGTACAATTCTCGCGTACGAGGTTGTGGCGTAAGGCTAGAGCTACCGACTTTTCAGCTAAGAAAGCAGGTTTGAGCCTGCTGTCAGCTCACCATCCTGTGATTCAAAAAATTAGCATGTCCTTGTTTAATGTAACTAGCGCACATGTAAGTGGCCCAATACCTTCGGCCGAGTTTGCGCTATATAAAACTGAAAAAAAGAGCCTCTTTAAAGCTACATCCAAAGCAGTGAAGGTCGGTACAATTGCAGAGTTAGTCATTTTAATGAGCTAGGTCTATTGGCAACCCACTGGGAATCGCAAGATGTATCTAAGATAAATTGTACATGGGTGTTTGCGATTTTCTAATTGCGAATCACAACATTTTGCAATTAGGAAATCGCAAACTGACTTTTTTGTAAATCTGGCCCCTAGTGTTTATAATGGGGCGCAATCGAGAGCTCTGGAGTTGAGGCTGAAGGCAGCTCTAGTTCCATACAGTGCGGTCAAAAAGTTATTCAGGATACATGGTCATCCAATCCTTGGCCTCAATACAGAGAAATGGTCACTAACTCCTCCTGCAATTGTGATTCTGTGTAAATATGTGTGAATGAGGTACACAGTTGTCAAAATATCAACAAGACAAAAGTAAAAGAAGAAGCAGTGCTTACAGGTGGGTGGCTGCATTGTGTATTTGGTGGTGGTGTTGATGAGTACAGGCCCCAGCTAGGCCCGCAAATCCAAGGGTTCGCCCTCCTATGTACGAAAACTAGAAGGAAGTTGGCACGGAAACTGCAAATACAAAGACAGAGTTTATTAACCCTTAAGGGTGGTCCTACAACCTACACAACACTCTTCAGTATTGCATAGAGTAGCACAAAGAACTTGCGTACACGGTCCCCTTTTATACACAACAGAGGGGCTCATAAGTGGGTGGATACAACATAGAGCAAAATTCATTACCATTTATGGACATTTTCGATACAGGATCAATATATGGGCGGAGTTACCAATTTCCTGAGCCCGCGAAAACATGGTCAAACAAGGACTGACTGATAACAGATGTGGTCAAGTCTGGGCATGCGCCAGACGGACAAAGGAGCTATTTATAGACTGTTACTAGGCAGATTACAAGAGCGACTAGCAAAGAGGTAGGACTCTTCTCGTGCAAAGCACGTGGAGACATGGCAATACAAAATGGAGTCCGGACATTGGTCAACATAAGACAAGAAACACGTTCTGACTGTAGAGAATTCATGTCTTCAGTGAATGCTTAATCATATCGCTGTTTTAGTTTTCAACAGTGTAGTGAAAGAGATGCGAAGAAGTGCAATCAGGGTAGATTGGAAAGAGGGAGCTGAAGAGGAAAGAGATGAGCTGTAAGATATTTAAAAGGACTTGAGGCCACATGTACGAATATTTGAAATTGTGAGTTCCTAATTGTGATTCTATGCATATTGCAATTTGGAAATCGCAATTTCTTAGACCTACCTCATTAATATTCATGAGGTAGGTCGCAATTTGTGATCCATTGGGAATCGCTTAACACAGAGATGGTGGCCTACAGGGGACAGCAGACCACCATGTCTGTGTTTGCTTTTAAATAAAGCAACTTGTTTTTAAAAATGATTGGGCCCGTATTCCTTACAGGAAAACAGGATGCTTACAAAATAAAAAATGAAACATTTCCGTTTCATTTTTAAGAGTAGGCAGTGGATTGTGGGACCACTGCCTCCTATCAAAAAATGTTTTCTCATGCATTCACCAAAGGGGACCCCTTCCTGTTTGAGAATGCGTTACCACCAACTTGAATTTGGTGGTAAAATGTGAATGTTTTGCAACCCTTTTCAGGTTGCGAAACATTCATACCTTCCCTTGTGATTTGGTATTAGCGTGGGACGCCCTTAACACTCCCTCCCCTTCTCAATACTGAATCGCAAAACCCGAATTGCGATTGTTACAGAATCACAATTTGGGCTTTGTACATCCCAAAATGCATTTTTCCTGTTGCAAACTGCCTGATTAGCATTTGCAACAGGAAAATTGCTTAGCACATGTGGCCCTAGATGCGGAGTGAAAAAGAATGTACATGCTCAAACAAAGAGTGAACATAACTGAAGTGACTGAGACACTTTGAACACAACTATGTCCTCCATATACCTCCGTAATATTTAATTCAAGTCTCACGATTTCAGAATTGAAATTTCATCAATATGAATTCTGTACAACAAAATCATTGGTTGTTATTCGTTTATCATGAGCAGTTAACAACCAAGCCAGTAGTCCTGACTGGTCTTAGGTATATGTAAGTTGTGTTATCTGAATGCAATACCAGAACGCTCAGAGGCACCAAAATAATGGGCCGGTGCCACACTATAGGAATCACAGAAATGTAGTTTGTGTTCAAGCCACGCCATTCATAATTTAGGCCACGCGTTTTTAGAGACCCATCCCCCCCCCACACAATTTTTCGATCATACTTAAAGTCCTGTTTCTCGCACTCAGTCTTCAAGTTCCACCGAACACTGTGTTTGCTTGTGCTCCTTATAACTGAGCTTTGTGGCTGCCAGAATTGTTCCTAACCGACTGATGTTGCTGTTTCAGGTACTGCTACTCGTGCCAGGCTCATGTGCCGCCGCGCTGCCAGCACTGCTACAACTGCAATGTCTGTGTCCTGCGACGAGATCACCACTGCGTGCTGCTGGGGCAGTGCGTAGGACATGCAAATTACCCTTACCTGCTCGGACTCCTGATCTACGGCTGGACTGGACTGCTTTATGCCACCATACTCAATGCTGAGAATTTCATGAGCATTCTTCACGAAGGCCTCAGTGCCCACAGCCTCTTCCTGCTGCTGATGCCATGGATGATGCTGGTGACAGGTAATGTACTTTTTAGGTCGACCCGAGAGACAGATTTGCTTCCTGTAATGAATAAAATAATAATTAAAAAATAAATGTGTGTGTGTCCTTGCCGCTTACGACGGCGGACCGTGGTAAGGGGGCGAGCCTTAAAAAACCAAAACAATCGCTGAAACTCTCCAAAGGAAAAACCGCCACCACGGACTCCTAAATGCTTCAAAAGCAGTATTTTTATTGAGCAGATTTGGCAACTCGACGCGTTTCGGGACCTAGTCCCTTGGTCACGAGTGCCGTCAGTGTATTCTCATTTGTTTAAATAAACACGTGATTTCGTAATTCATAGTAATTGAAAACAGACTCAAAATATATAAATATATATTAAACAGATTGTGTCTATTTTTAACAGAGTCCATTATGATTCTAATTACAATGGAACCTCCAAAATTAAATTCATTTCGGCAGTGCAGGTCATTAATATTTTTAACAATCGTTGTGGATAATGCACTCGGTAACAATAGCCGGACAGAATACAACAATGAAAACAGACTCACTTTATACTAATTTGTGTTGTTGCCCGCAATGCGATCTTGAAACTTGTTTCATTTGTTTTGTGGGCGGGTTACGTGAATACAAGCGTTCATTGCCCTAGTGGGCTTTCAGAAAAATGGCATGATTTCTTTAACATTATGTCCTAAGGTACCATCCAGTCCCCTGATCTGCGACAGGTCACATTAATCATTGCCCCTGTGGGCAGTTTGAACCGTGAAACTTTATTCTTCACTTCCAAGATCAAGGATCTTAACGTGGTTTCTCAGATGGATATTCGGTTCTATGCTTCTATTCTTAATGCCAAAAACAACAATAATAATAATAAAACGAACTTGCGTCTCACTAAATTTCGAATCATTGCCTTACTATCATTCTAGTTCAAATCCGGCTCACAGAACAAAATCTCGGTTCGTAATATTGACCTGGCTCACACTGAAGCCCCAGATACTTTAGCTCTTTAATTTGCAAAATAAAAATACTGCTTTTGAAGCATTCAAGAGTCTGTGGGGTGTGTGTGTGTGTATAATATATATATAATGAAATACTTTGGGTTGATTCTTTGGTCTGAATATAGTCCGGGCCACTGGAATTATGCGGTGGGGAAGGGCCACATAATGCGTCACCATTGAGTAAAATATTCAGCAAGAAAAGGCAAATTATGCGGCACATTTTGTGATAGTAGTAATTCATTATTTTGGCATTTTTACACGTGTTCACACTGTCTGGGCATTAGTTGCACCTCAGCTGAACACCCACATATAGCAATAATTAACCACTTAACTTTTCTCAATAGCCTCCCACTGTGTAGCACCATGTTTTGCTGCGTTTTTAGTAACTTTTGAACCGTTTGAGCTAGAAGCAATTTTCTTGTTGTTAAAATCTGCAGATTATGCAGCAGATGGTGGATTATGTGACAAATGCGGCTAATCCAGAACTATGCGAAAATCGCCACAGCTGCACTGTCACATCATTTCTCATTGCAGCTTGCACATTTGCTTAAAAAAGAAATGCACTTGAGGGGCAGGGGCTGATGGGCCAATTCTTTAATTGGCCAAAGCTTTTTTTTGTTTCCTTTCTATATTTCTTTAGTTTTTTACGCGTCCTTGTGTGTATACACTGTCTATCCAAGTTCCAGGAAATCAAAGACAACAGTACTTTTTCTTTGCACCTATTAGAATAATATATTCCTTATTGTGCATAAAATAAAATTGCTAATCCCAAGTACAGCTACGTGCTAGGAAGCAGCCATACATTAATGTAAATGTTTTATTGCACGCAAGTGGTGCAGCCATGTGTTGTGCATGTTTTTCTTTTTGTGACAAATGCTTGCCATAAAACAAAACATTGTATCAGATTGCCAAGATGGGACCTATTCACTTTGTGGTGCCTTTTTTTTAGCTTCAGTGTTTCTGCATCATAGTGGTCCTTATTCACACACTTTATTCTTCACTCATTGGTGGAAGGTCTATGAGGCAGTGGTTGGATACTGGGCCTCATAGAGTAGGAAAGAGTGCTGACATTTAGGTCAATCGGCGCATCTTTCAACCATGATCTTGTTAAGTCTCTGATGAAACAAGAAACCAAATAAGAATATTATGTTCGAGGCATATGAGCTGCAGATTACACATTGTACATAGATCGCCATTTGGTGTTGGGCCCGGATGTTTGCAGTTGTTTTTCCTCTTGGAAAGTCTTTGGAAGTCACAAGGTATGTGACTCCTCCTTCGGATCGTATTGCGCATGGGCTTCGGCTCCATCCTCAGATTGTTTTTTGTCTGCCATTGGGCTCGGATGTGTTCTTCGCCCTCTGGTTCCGAACAGTTTCCAGTTCTACTGATCGGAGCGCAATCCTCTCCTTTTCACGGTATTGTTCTCGATCGCGATCTCCACACTCGATGCGACTCTCATCGTCCGAAGTCTTCAATTCCGGTCATCGACGAAGGCCTTCGGGCCTACCTAAGCTCCGGTCCTGGCTGATGGAAAGGACTCCATTCAAGAAGTGTCCTCGATGTGGATCCAAATTTCCCCACACCGATCTCCATGAGGTGTGCAACCTCTGCCTCTCCCCTGAACACGAGGCTCGAGACTGTCCGGCGTGCAAATCCTTCCGGTCCAAGAAGACCATTCGAGACCGAAGGGCGAGGAGAACCATGGCACACTCGTCGACAGCGATCCCCGACGACATCTTCAGAGAAGGCGTCGATGTCCCTGAAGAGCAGCACACCGAAGAGGGCCTCGTCAGCGCCTCCGAAACAGACGACTTGGATGTCGAGGATATCACTCTGGCACAGAGGAGTACTAACATCGACACCCACCCTCGACAGCACCGAAAAAGGCTTCGGCCACGCCTTCTCCCTCGGGCCTAGGCACGACCAAAGACACTGCTTCCCATACCTCACTTTCGGGCCCGGTTAAGAAGCCCACCAAGCCTTCTGGCGGATTGGGCTCGAGCCAACCTGCCGTCTGTGTCGAGAAACACTCCTCCGCACCGGTGCCGAAAAACAAAATGGCCTCCTCCTCCTCGCCGAGCTCCACGTCGAAGCACTCGGCGACGAAAACTGGCACTAGCTCCTCGGTACCGACACCATCCCGGGAGCCGAGCAAAAAGCCAAAGGCCCTCGAAACACACACCTCGAAGCCGAAAGTCATCTCTGAGCCGAGAAAAGAACCAGACATTTCCAAGCCGCACAGTTCGAAACAACTAACCGATGCCAGCTACAAGGCTAAAAAACATACGGCTCCGACACCTTCGGTGCCGACTGATCGCCACTCACAGACAAACTATTTCGGCCCGATCCACTACAAAAGACACTGGTCAGGGACCCTAAAACTGGACATTTGATGCTCAGCATCAAAAAGAGACAGCTGGACAAGCCTGCCCCAGCTCCACCTCCAAAGAGAAGGGGCTTTGCTACCTCCCCTTTGAGAATACCTTCACCCCCCACCCCTCCTCTGCCTCCACCTCCCCACCTCATCATTCCCCCACACCCTCTCCTGATGAGGATGATGACGATGTCTACGATGACACAGGGGACGGGCCCCATCACCAGCCCACATGGGACCCCACTCCTACAGGCTCCCCAGAGCCATGGGACGATTACAACATTCCAGACGTCCCTAACATCCCGCAGGACGACCTTTACCCTTCAAGATCCCCCACTGAAAATACAATGGGGTTTAACCAGTTACTCCATAGGGCGGCACTCTACCACGGACTTGATCTCCATACAGACCCCGTGGAGGAGAACTTCCTCCTCGATACCTTTGATACTACACACAAGACCACTTCCACCCTGCCCATGTTAAAAGGGGTTATCAAGCACGCGCCTGAAGTCTTTAAAGACCCAGTCAGGGTCAGAGTCATCAACCCTCGCATCGAGAAATAGTATAAGGCAGCCCCTACAGACCCCACCTACATCAGAGGGCCCGCACCACTAGACTCCCTGGCAGTCTCCACTGCAAGGAAGCGTGGAATCTCCCAGGCATCAGGCGAAGCACCACCACCTGATAAGGAGTCCAAACACCTAGACGCCTCTGGCAAGCGCACTGCATCCCAGGCGGCCAACATATGGCGCATCGCAAACACACAAGCGCTTTTGGCAAGATATGACGGGGCACATTATGATGAATTAGAAGCCATAATGCAACACCACCCTGACAAGTACAAGAATAGAGCCAACAAGTTAATCCAGGAGGGTAAAACCATTACCAACGCCTCCATTCGCTGCGCCCTAGACGTAGCTGACACCGCCTCTAGGGCAGTTAACACCAGCGTCCTCCTCCTTAGGCTTGCCTGGCTACGTATTTCAGGGCTCAAACCTGAGGTGCAGGCTTCAATCCTGAACCACCCCTTTGACCAGGAACATCTGTTTGGGCCAAACATTGACATTGCCCTGGAAAAAATGAAAAAGGACGCCGATACGGCAAAGTCTATGTGAGCCTTACAGTCGCACACTCCCAGGTGCTCCTTTCGCCGCTCTTCCTTTCGAAGCACCTCCAGAGGCTACTCCTCAGACAGCGCCTCCACTTCCTATAAAACCCCTACCCAATCCACCTTCACTAGGGGTTACCAGAGAGGTGGCTACAGGGGAAACAACAATAAAGGCAGAGGCCAACCTAACACCTCCCGCTCTGCCTCCACCCCTGCCCAATGACTTTCCTCCACTCCCCCAGACCATTCTACTCCAGTCGGGGGCAGACTCCACAATTTCCTTCCTGTCTGGACTACTATCACTTCAGACAAATGGGTAACACAGATAATTCGGTCAGGCTACTGCCTCGAACTAACACCTACCCCCCCCCCCCCAAACATTCCACACAAACAATGTCCAATGTCACAGGAACATTTGTCAAATCTAAAGCAGGAGGTAATCTCCCTCCTACAAAAGAGTGCGATAGAACTAGTTCCTGCCTACCAACAAAAAATGGGAGTTTACTCCCTATATTTTCACATACCAAAAAGAGACGACACTCTACGGCCCATCCTAGACCTCAGACCCCTAAATCACTATATACACTCAGACCATTTCCACATGGTCACACTCCAGCATGTACTCCCCCCCCCCCCCCCCCCCCCTGTTCTCCCAAAACGATTTCCTTGCCACCCTAGACCTCAAGGACACCTATTTCCACATTCCCGTTCACAGAAAGTTTCTCAGGTTTGTAGTGGATGGTCAACATTATCAATTCAAGGTGCTCCCATTCGGAGTCACCACTTCACCGCAAGTGTTTACCAAGTGCCTAGCAGTAGTGGCAGCACACCTGTGAAGACCACACATCCACGTCTTCCCCCTACCTAGGCTGGCTAATAAAAACCAGCTCATACAACCAGTGTGTACAACACACTCACGCCACTATCCAGCTACTTCACGAACTGGGCTTCACAGTAAACCACACAAAGTCCCATCTGCAACTGTCCCACATAAAACAATACCTTGGTGCCATCATAGACACCCAAAAAGCGGTAGCCTACCCCAGTCCTGCCAGGATAGCGAGCATTCAGGCTCTACGCGCCAAATTTCAGCCGGAACACACTCTTCCAGCTCGAGTGTTCATGCAACTAATAGGAATGATGGCCTCATGCATATTCATAGTACCCCACGCAAGACTCCAAATGCGTCCTCTCCAAGAGTGCTTAGCACGCCAATGGAACCAGGCCCAGGGTCAATTAACAGATCTGGTGTTGGTTGACGGTCGTGCCCATCGCTCTCTGCAGTGGTGGACCACCAAAAACCTTTCCAAAGGCGACCGTTCCTGGACCCGGTTCCTCAGATAGTACTGACAACGGATGCATCGCTCTCCGGCTGGGGAGCTCACCTACTACATCACACCATGCAGGGCAGGTGGACACCTCAACAAAAGTTACTCCACATCAACCATCTGGAGTTACTAGCCATATTCTTAGCCCTAAAATCCTTTCAAACACATATATCAGGCAAGGCAGTCCTAGTCCGCACAGACAACATGACAGCCATGTACTATATACAAAAACAAGGGGGCACACACTCTCCGCAGCTTTCTCAGCTAGCACAGAGCATATGCAGATGGGCCATACCCCAAAAAAATCTTTCTCCTAGCCCAACATGTCCCAGGAGTCCAGAACACTATGGCCGATCTGCTGAGCACACAAACGCAACAGATCCACGAGTGGGAACTCCATCCGCAAGTTCTTCACCCGTACTTTCAACTGTGGGGGGCAGCCACGGATAGACCTCTTCGCCACCCACGAAAAGCCAAATGCCAAAGCTTTGCTGCCAGGTATCCACACCCATTGTCCAAAGGCAATGCGATATGGATGAACTGGTCAGGCAAATTTGCGTACGCTTTTCCGCCTCTCCCACTCAATCCATTAGTGGTGCGCAAACTACAGCAACACTCCCTAACTCTCATCCTAGTTGCACCCAGTTGGGCCAGACAACCGTGGTACACCACATTGCTGGAACCACATTGCTGGTACAGCACCAAAAGTTACACCTCTCTCCACGTCTCTTAACCCAGAACCATGGAGAGATCAGACACCCGGACCCAGCTCAGCTCAACCTTGCGATCTGGCTCCTGAAATCCTAGAATTCAGTTATCTAAATATTCCCCCCAGACTGTATGAACGTCATTAGAGAAGCTAGACGACCTACCACTAGGGCTTGCTAAGCAGCCAAGTGGAAACGTTTTGTGGTCTATTGTCACAATAATAACTTCAATCCCCTAGATGTGTCCATTCAACACATCATAGGCTATTTACTACACCTACAAAGATGCAATCTGGCCTACACGTCTATTAGCCTGCACCTTGCAGCCATAGCAGCCTATCTACAAAACAGGCAACATCTATCACTCTTTAGAATACCTGCCATAAAAGCCTTCATGGAAGGCCTCAAAAGAATAATTCCCCCCAGAGTGCCACCCTCACCTGTGTGGAACCTAAACATCATTCTCACAAGACTAATGGGGCCTCCCTTTGAACCTCTACACAAATGTGAACTTCAATTCCTAACATGGAAAACGGCTTTTCTTGTAGCCATCACTTCTCACAGAAGGGTCAGTGAGATACAAGCACTCACCATTCAAGAACCTTTTCTGCAAATGCATCATACCAAGGTTGTTCTCCGTACTAATCCAAAATTCCTCCCTAAAGTCATTTCTCCTTTTCACCTAAACCAATCTGTGGAACTACCCGTATTCTTCTCGCAGCCACAGACCGTTGCAGAAAGAGCTCTCCACACATTAGATGTCAAACAAGCCTTACTCTACTACATCGAGAGAACACAACCCTTTCGGAAGACCAAACAACTGTTCGTGTCTTTCTCACCACCACACAAAGGCAACCCCATCTCCAAATCTGGGATAGCTAGATGGTTTGTCAAATGCATACAGATTTGCTACCACAAAGCAAAACGAACGCTATCTGTTCCCCCTAAAGCCCACTCTACACATAAGATAGGGGCTTCCATGGCATTCTTAGGGAACATCCCCTTAGATGATATCTGCAAAGCAGCTACATGGTCAACACTGCACACTTTCACTAAACACTATTGTGTAGATGTGCAAACTAAGCAACAATCTAGTGTGGGCCAGGCTGTACTCAAAACATTGTTTAAAAAACCACTACAACAGATACTGGTGGTCGCCACTAGGAGCGAGAACTGCTATTTAATCTATGCACAGTGTGTAATCTGCAGTTCATATGCCTCGAACGGCAAATGCTACTTACCAGTGTGCATCTGTTCTTGGCATGTAGAGCTGCAGATCTACACACGCCCACCCGCCTCCCTGGCTACCTTTATCTGTTCCAGTTTATCTTATTTAGATACAGCACGCATAGGCATCTGCACTGCTTATTACTACGCTCCGTCATTTCCCTGCTGGCCAAAAACAATCTGAGGATGGAGCCGAAGCCCATGCGCAATACGATCCGAAGGAGGAGTCACATACCTCGTGACTTCCAAAGACTTTCCAAGAGGAAAAACGACTGCAAACATCCGGGCCCAACACCAGATGGCGATCTATGCACAGTGTGTAGATCTGCAGCTCTACATGCCAAGAACAGATGCACACTGGTAAGTAGCATTTGCCTTTTCCTTCACCAGTCAAATAAATAAATATACTAAAATAAACGAGGGGACAGTGCAAACCTTCCCAAGAAAAGACCAAAATTATTGGGTTCAACAAACGCAATTTCAAAAAAAGAAATTGTTCCCCTGAAAACTTCCAGAAGAATTTGGGGATTAATGTACAACAAATGAATTTGGCACCACCGTACTCTTTGCCCTGAACACAAAGTCCATGTTGAACAGCGCTCCAATCGGCTGCTCCCAGAAATTGAATTTTTAATGGACTATGGACCTAAAGTATGAGGATGGGTCTGAGAAATCACTAACGGAGCTAAACAAAACGGTCCGTTTTAGACACCTATAGAGGTTCACAAAGAATCATTTAATCGTATGCATGCTCCTGTGAGCTCAGTGCACACCACTGAGTCCATGTGTTGATCACACCAGGTGCTTAATTTGTAAAATGAGGAGTGCTGTCCCCAAAGTGCTACTCAGAAACCCAGCTGGCGCGATTAAATGTCAGCGTGACGAATACCAAGGTTGTGTAGTCTTGGATCCACCTCAGGCCTCTTTAATTCGCTACCACTCTCTGCCCCTTTATCTCACTCTTGCCGGTCCGTGATTTCTCGGTGTGGCGGTTTTGCCGTTGTTTTCTTCCTCCTTTTTTTTTCCCTTTTATGTGTTTTTCACTCTTGGGCAATCTCTGATGACGAAACATAAGTACCGGTCCCCAAAAATAAGTGCCAGTGGCTCCTGCTGGCTCAAATTAAGCACTGAGCACACCACTTTTCTGTACTTCAGACAAATTGTGTGGGCAAAACATGCCATGTCTGAACTGGACCAACACTTGTGACTGTTAATATTGCACCCGAGCTAATAGCAATCTCCTTTTTTGTATATTAAATCCTGTAATATTAAATGGATGTGAAGTATGAATCCAATATGTAATGTGTATTAATAACATGATGCCCTCGTTGGCATATGTCAGTACTAGTTCTGTTCCTGAATAAAGAGGGATGTAAACTGCTATATTCTAAAAAAATAATTCTATTTCCCTGTGGAGTTCCAGTGCGTGTTATGTTGTATTAAATCTGTAGGTCGCCAGTTTAGGTGTTTCTGCATGTGAAGAGTTGTTCTTTTGTATCCATTGGAGTGGTTAGTATGCACATCTCTACAGCATATTGCATCAGCGTGGGGTGCATGGTTTTATTACCATTAGAATTAATATTTCACCCTTGACCACGCTATTGATGTATCCAGACGTAATGAAAAGGTGTACCAAGTACACACTTATGACCAGTATATATACGTCTTGGGCACTGTCGAACTTGAATTTTTTCATCAGGTTTACCCCCAGACTTTTTTGCTTTTGGCCTTCTTTTTTTGTTTTTTGTTTACCCTGTTTTTGTTGGTTTTAGAACTCTGGGCAATTTATCAGTTCTATTCAGTGCTAAAGTGCATATGCTCTCCATGTAAATTGTGTTCTGGATTGGTCTTTCCATGATTGGCTATTTGATTTCCTGCTAAGTCCATAGTACAGTGCACTGTGTGCCCAGGGCCTGTAAATCAAATGTACCCATGTAAGTGTACCTCAGAACTGCCACTGCAGTGTCTGCGCTCAGTCCACCTGGCAAGGGCACCCACTTCCCAGACCCTAACCTTCCCTTTTCTAACATATAAAGTACTCCTCTAGTAGGCCCAGGGTACCTCATGGGCAGGGTGCAGTGTATGTGATACGTAGGACATGTACTGGTGTGTGTGACATGTCCTGATTGTGAAAAACTAAATAGACTGTATTTCACTATGGAAAGGCTATCAGTCCCAAAGGATAGAATGAGAGATACTTTGTAACATCTTAAAAGTATAACTTTCCAATGGGATAAGAGGAGAATGGAGTTTAGTATGCCTGAACGCAGAATTTAAAAATACATCATTTAATAAAGATGTTTTTTTAAATTGTGTGTTTGAAAATGCCACTTTTAGAAAGTATGCAGTAACAAACTACAGGAGGTTACCCGTAAACCCGGTAGAGACCAGGGTAAATAATGGATAGCATACAACAGTGTCTCAAAGGGTATTGTTTAGCAGAAAATTTACAGAGGAGCACAACAAATTGCCATGAACAGGGAAATGGGAGCAGGGATACAAGAGACCAGGATGAGTCTGGCTGGCTTGAATAGGCTGTGGGCTGCATTCAGAGTAGTGGGAGGAGATTTCCTTGCACCTGAAAAGGCCTGGTCTGCCTTATACAATGCTGTCCCCACCTCCTACCAGGAAGCTGGGCCAGAGAGGACAGAACTGGTACGGACTAAGCACAGAGACTCTCTACCATAAGAGAACCCAGTGAAATGTGGTATAAATATTGGGGCCCAGACCCCAGAATTTTACAACTCTTTTGGACTCAGAAACCTGCCAAGAAGAAGAGCTGAAGAATCTGTGAAGAGGTACTACCACTTTACAGTGGGCTGGCTGTATTGACCTACAGTGGCTGCTTCTGTCTTGGGCAGAGAAAGGTCTGGACTGAACTTTCTGCAACTTCTTTGTTTGAGTATCTCCAGGTGCTTGAGGTAGAGCTTGACACCTGTTCAAGATGTCTCAGGAACAGCAAAGACTTCAAGTTCATCTACTATCAACACTGGGAACTGTGTGTTTCATGCTGCAACAGAAGAAAAAGCAACCCGCCACCGTAACGGACTCCGTGTCCTGAAGGCACCACAGTGGGCACCACAGAGGGCACCGCCGCACTTTGCACCTCAACCCTGGTCTCACCGATCACTCAGTTCAATGCCGCCACCAAGCCGGTGCTTGAACCGTGACCTGTGGGCTCTGCATCGCTTCATCCCGCCGCCCTGGTATCCCCGATGACGACGCTGCCTGCCTCTGCTTGCACCATGGTTCGAGGGCGCCGCTCGTCAGTTACCAGCCCCGTTACTCCCCAACCTCATCCAGCACCGCAGCCTTGGCCTTCCGACGCTTGCACCATCGACTCTGGTGTCTCAGCCGACGACATCGCTCTTGCAGCAACGCCGCCGCTGCTTGCACCGTGACCAGCCAGCATGCGACGAGACCTGCATCACTTCACACCACAGCCCTGGTCTCACCGACGCCGCTGGACGACCGTCACCAAGCTGCTTGCACTGCGACCTGAGAGCACTGTGTGCTGCACTTCGCACCGCGGACCTGATGCCTGCCGGCGCTCCCTACTTCAACCTCCAGGAGTTCGATATGCAACGAGTGTGACTTCAAGGGCCCGACAACTCCTGCACTGACCTCCAGAACCGACGTCTGCTGACGCTAGCTCTTTGGAGCTCAATGAGAGGTTGCTGCCGCCCTGCATTTCAAATGGTACTGTTTTGCGGGTCTCTCCCGATTGGTGCACAACGCTGTGATAACCCCGGACTGAGCTATCGACTTCAAGGAACTGTATCTTAAGACTATTTTTGATTATTGAGATTTCTGAAAACTATATGATGGATTTTTACCATTTTTGGTCTTGTTTGCGTTGATAAAATATTGGATATTTTTCTAAAGCTGGCGTGGTGTCCTTTTGTTGGATTTTCACTGTATTACTGTAGGTTACATGCAATGCTTTACACACTGCCTCTGAGATAAACCTGACTGCTCGTGCCAAGCTACTTACGGGGTGAGCAGGAGCTATTTCAGTAGTGTATCCCCCTTATCCTGACTAGGAAGAAGGGTCCCTATTTGGACAGGGTAACGACAGGCCAACTAGAGACTCCCATTTGTAACGGACATGGTCCACAAATGTTAAGGGAATTATCCCTCCAATGTTAGAGCAAAGTCTGTGCAAACAATGCAGAAAATATCTGGCACAGTGTGCCAACTGCCCAGGAGCCCTCGATTTATCAAAAGTTTGATCTGTAACATAAGGGAAGTTCTCCTACCTTTTATTCGCTCCTCAGCATAGTCAATACAGAGATTAGAGGGCAACATTTGACTAATAATTCGGTCCGAGATCCCTATGCTCTTGGAGAAGATCTATCCAATTTGAAGCAGAAGAAATTTGTTGTTCAGCCACCCCCTTCTTGACTTGGCGTGAGTGAAAATACTTTATGCTATATTTACTTTTTCCAGCGAAGGACAAACCATCATAGCAACTCAACCTATCTGTTCCTTTAAAGCATCTCCTCCCACAGATGCTGGTAATGAAGATCCACAAACCTGTTGATTGTCCCAGGTGCCACACCGTTCGCAGCAGTATGCCCATGGCACAACCCTGCCTTTTAACCCCAATGACATGGACGCAGAAACTCTGAAGAGATGCCTCAGAATATGCTTTTTGTTTTTTGATTTTGGTCTGATTGTCATCGTTCTTTAAATTCTAAAACGTTTAGTCGTTCTTTCCAATTTCCCTTGAGGCTCCGAGTCTCCACTCCGAAGACATCTACTTTCTTTGAGTGGCACCTCACAGATTAAAAGGAAACTACCTATACATTCTTCTTCCAGATTACAGAAGTGCAGCTAGAGAGTAGTGTTGGCTAAAGACAGCTCAGGGATTTTTGCATGAAATCCCAGGTAAAGGTATCCTCCCAGCTTTTATCCTCTTTAAGTTAACTGCTCCTATGCAAGTATGGGCTTTGTCTAGTTCTTCTTGTTTGGGGCATGTTTTTGTGCAAAGACATAGTATTTGGGCAGAAGAACTCCACAGACCCCTGTATAGATGCCCTCACATGGCCAGAACCTTTCTTGAATGTTTTATTGTTCCCTGCCAAAATTTCCTAAATGGAAAACGAAAGAGCCCCCAATAGGGATTCTTTGTGCAGTATGTAGGCTTGGGAGTCATTGCGGTTTGCGGGATGGGAGAACCTATGTAAATCAGTAGTTTCCTTTCCCCGTTAAACTTGCGATTCCCCTGCTTAAATTGTAGGTGGGGATCAGCTGATTGACTGCAGTGGTAGCCCGCCCCCCATCCCCCCCCCCCCAACCTCCAAGTGGTGTCACCATCAATGCATCATAACTTCCAGTCTATTTAGGGCAGTCCTGTTGTTGAATACTTTGCCTGCCCAGGTCCACCATGCATGGCACACGAGTCGGGCAAAGAAAACCAACAATGCAAGGAGGTAGAAAACTCTTTTCCTATCAGGGTCACTGTTTTTTCTTTTTGAGCAACCTAAACCTTTGCTTTATTGGGTTTCATTTGAAGGAATTCTAAGAAAGCCAATACGGTAGTAAGAAATGTCACCCCACTCAGCATTATCTTTTACAAAAATGCATCGATGCCTCCAAGAGATGCACTTTCAGAAGGCACTACATATGAGTGTTTCCTGATCACAGCCGCAGTATTATGCTCATGGTGAAGTAGCCTGGCTAAAAACAAAGGAATAACTTTAATTGTATTTTTAGTCAAGATGCCTTGGAACAGAGGTCTGCAACACTTTCACTGTGGCAAACGGTACCCTCCACTCTCATCTCCAGCGTGAAACCATTGGAATAACCACAGTCTCAGGTGGAGGCCAGCAAACTAACTGACCCGTGGTACAAACTTAGTGGGTATGAAGGTTAACGTGCTAAGCTTGGCACTGAAGTCCTTTAAATCAGCAGTTGCTAAGTCCAGTGCTTTTAGAGGCTGCACAGGCTGCCATATCCTACGAGCAGATAGTCTGCTTGAATCCCAAACCCACCGCCTAATATGATCAAAGGATTAGCCAATGCAGACCCTCACGCAGGCAGGATCTTTCAGATTGGAGTGATGTGGCCTGATTTTTTTTCATGTCTTTAACAAAGAAAGCAGCTGCATGAAGTATGTGTTTGAGCAGCTCTACGGTTGATTGGGGCAGGCCAAATAAATATAGCATTACCAGCATTTAAATGAGAAAGGGCCATTGCTTGTGTGCGGAACTCCACTCACTGCGTTATCTTGTCTGGATGCAGTTGCTTCCTTCCACTTCAACTTCGGAACCCAGTGCCGCAAGACTGCGCCAAATTACCTCTCTGCCTGAAAGGCTACCAAAAATGTCAAACTGGTTAGAGATCAACCACACAGAATACAATGAAGGGAACAACGAAAGATTAGATTCTTATCCCATTTACTATACTGGTATACCTCCGCAGACATTTATACCAATTCATCTGTGTCTGGTACTCACATTTTGGATCATATTACTAGCGTTCAAAAAAGAGAAAACAAAGTCACTGCAGTACGGTAATAACAAGAAAAAAGAAGAATCGGGTAGAATATGTGGTCTAGTCTAGTAGTGGTCTAATGTTAACCGTTAAGAGTTCTATTCCAAGATTCTCCGCTTTTATCTTCATTGGTGTTAACTGCAAGGGAAATGGGGTGCCTGAACATAAAACTGCAGAAGTGCATACATTATGGTTGGCTTTAGGAGGAAAGTTAAGGGGGGGAGAAAGAATCTCGGTTAGACATTTAGGTGCGGAACAAAAGTTTAAAATATTTTATGGAAGGATAGCAAGTACGAATTGAATCTTGGATGATCCAAGACTGTTCACGAGTCTCGGTGATTTGCTACGGGGTGTACTTTGTTCTGGTTTGTGAATATGGAGGGCTTTGTGAATGGCACATGCTATTTAAAGTAGGTTCTAACTTCCAATGGACGTGTTTCAAATTGGTGAGATGTAGTCTAATTTCATAGTGCCTTTAACAAGGCAGGCACTTGTATAAAATATGGTCTTGAGAGGAGCGACAGTTGATTTGGGCCGGCCAGATGATATAGGCCGTGCATTCTCGCAAACATTTCTCCAGGGGCCACAAAGTATGGTCTATGAAGTGACTAAGGGCCGTACTGATGCCAGCAAGGAGTAGGTAGGGCGAGGAATGTGTGTAATTTGGGTTTAGGAAGCGAAGCATGTACATCTAGTGGCTGAATTGCACAATGTTAAATCAGAAAACCGGGGATCAATCCGGCCTTCCCCACTTGACAAATTTGTGTGATCCTTGGCAATTATATTTTTCGCTTTACCACCTTTTTCTTAATTATCACATAAAAGAGAGCCTCAAAATACATGCAGTACGAAACCTTGTCTGGACTTTGATTTATTACATTAAAATGCTGTCCATGTTTAATAGCACTCCAGGCCACCCCTAGGATGCCTATGACAACAGACTTCCTCTTAGCGCATTATTTGCATTGTTGTCTGGGTGGTTGGAAGGCAGAATATGTCTAAATACAGGTTTGAAAACTATCATTTAAAAAAAAAAAAACTCGATGCAGCAATTTGATCTGATTTACTACGGTGAAATGCTTTTAAATGTTAATTAAATACACCTTTTTAAATTTTGAAGAGACTTCAACTTTTTTTTACATGCTTTTTCTAAGATGTCTTTAAAACTGAAGGAATTACTAAAGCTAAGCGGTTCTTACGTTACGTTACAATATTCTTATAAAGCGCACAGCTACCCAACAAGGGTTTCCCAGCGCGGAGGACTGACAGGGGAGGAAACAGACAAGTTAAGCACTAAAAGACAATAAGGAAGACTGATTATTGGTCAAACAGCCAAGTCTTAAGACTTCTGCGAAAGGATAAAAAAGATGGCTCAGTACGGAGTGTTATTGGAAGAGAGTTCCAAAGTACAGGACCAAGGTAGAAAAAAGAGCGGCCGCCCATTCTTTTCAGCTTAATAGTGGGCACCATGTATTTACCCTGAGTAGCAGAACGAAGCACACGCGAGGGCAAATATGGGTGTACTAGACTTTGCAGGTATTTAGGGGAGGTGCCCGATTTAATTTTGTGCATGTAGCACAAGGCTTTGAACTTCACTCTGCTACCAATCTTTAGCCAGTGCAAACTGCGCAGAGCACTTGAGGTGGAAGACTGCTTTGACAACGAACATAGCAGCCTGGCAGCAGAATTTTGCACCACTTGTAATTTCCGGGTGACATCCTTGTTAACACCTAAATACAAGACATTGCAATAATCTAATCGTGAATTCACAAGAGCCTGTACAACAGTTTTTTGAGAGGACATAGGAAGCATCCACAGAATTTTTTTTAACCATTTTAAAATGGTGAAACATGTGGCAGCTACTTTTACCATTTGCTGTCTCATGGATAGGTCATCATCAATCAGAACCCCCAAGTTACGAACACATTTAGAGGGCTGAGGCGGGGCTCCCATTTCACATGGCCAGTGTGAGGGACCCCAGAGATCCTTGTTTTTTCCCAAGATGATGAGCTCAGTCTTGTCGCCATTGAGCTTAAGGAAATTGCTCCGCATCCATAGAGCAATATTCCTCAACCCCATTTGAAGATCAGATGGACCATGGCATTGTCCAGCGGAAAGAGAGAAAACAATCTGAGTGTCATCCGCATAGGAAAACAAACAGAGGCCAGATTCTTCTGCTATGTTCGCCAACGGTTTAACATAAAGGTTAAAAAGAATAGGACTCAAAATGGAGCCCCGAGGCACGCCATGCGAAGAAGAATAGGTTCTGGACATAGCCTTGGAAGAAAAGACTTGGATGGTTCGATTTGTAAGAAAGGAAGAAAGCCAAGCAAGAGCAATGCCCTTGATACCTAAGTCCTGTAGAGTTTTGTGGAGCTCAGTATGGGACACGGTATCGAAAGCAGCGCTCAAGTCAAGTAGGATGAGAGCTACGGTGTCCCCTACGTCCAGATGCTGTCGCAGCTGTTCTGAGACTCCGAGCAGTGTCGACTCCGTGGAAAAACCAGCTCGGAAACCCGATTGGGAAGGGTGGAGAAGATTGGCTGAATCAACAAACAGTGTGAGTTGGTGATTAATATGTCTTTCCAGTATTTTGGAGTAGATAGGAAGCAAAGAAATGGGTCTGAAATTAGACAACTGTGAAGGATCTGCTCCAGCCTTTTTCAGTAGAGGAAGCACCATCGCATGCTTCCACTCAGATGGTACCACAGCCTCTTCAATAGAAGCATTCAGCAGTTGCATAATAAGAGATAAAGAAGAAGAATCCAGCTGCTGCAGCACAGAAACTGGGAGCAAGTCACGGGGAGATCCTGATTTGATTCCATTCAGAATTTTACTAAAGGAAATAAAATTGAGATATGACCAGGCTTCCAAACTCGCAGGGCTACAAGTTGTATGATCAGACTCTGGCCGACAAGAAAAAGGACTGAGTCCTGCAGTCTGGGTATTTTTTAGCGCAGAGTAGATTAATTCGACTTTGTTCACAAAATAATTTGCCAAACTATCGCACTGTTGATCATCAAGAGCAGGTGAACATGCCTGCGTTTTCGAGCCCGCAAGATTCTTTACTGTACTAAACAGTGTGCGGGTGCAATTACCGGTGTTAGAAATGGTCAGGAATACATAGGTCTTCCTGGCCAATTTGCAGTGATCATGATAGTGCTTTAAGGCTAGTTTATAACTTTAGTTTGGAATCCAGTGAGTACTTTCTCCTCCAGTTCCTTTCAAGAGCCTTACATTTGTTTTTTTCTATTTTTAGCTCATCAGTAAACCAAGAAGCCGGAGAGCGATGATTGAAAGTTTTTTTTTTATAGTTAACGGAAGGCAGTGTTCAACTGAGTTTAAAATCCATTCATGTATCATATTTGTCGCTTGAGTAGAAACATATGGGAGAACGGGTGCATTTTGGTTAAGAGTCCTGTTAAAAAAATCAAAATCCAATTTGCTCCAATTCCGAATGCTATGGGGCACACTCATCGGGTCAGAGAGAGGGGGCTTAGGAAAAATGCACTGAAACTTTTGAGCAAAATGATCCGACCAGCACAAAGAAAAAGCAGGGTCACAGTGAATATTAGATACGTTAGAAAATATAGCATCTAATAAGTGACCTGCAACATGCGTAGGGCCACTATTTCTAAGTAGAAGATTTAAGGCCGCTAGGTCAGTAATTAGGGTACTACTAGTAGTACAGTTAGCGTTTTCAAGGTGCAAATTAAAATCACCCAAT
Source organism: Triturus cristatus (assembly GCF_964204655.1). NCBI lineage: Eukaryota > Metazoa > Chordata > Amphibia > Caudata > Salamandridae > Triturus > Triturus cristatus. The sequence continues at coordinate 500,162,354 of NC_140592.1, read as the reverse complement.
ATTGTAAAGTTAGATGCCTTGAGAAGATAAGGTGCAATTAATTCAGGGAGAAGTTGAGCCCAAGAATTAGGGAAGGCAGCAGGACGATAAACAAGGATACCAGAGAGAGTGGTATTTGGAGACAGTAAAATTTTAAATAATGCTGCCTCCGAATTTGGGATAGTTAAAACCTCGATTTTACATTGATAGGACTTCTCATAAATTATTGTAATTCCGCCTCCTCTGGCGGTTTCTCTGTCACTTCTAGCTATAGCATAATTATCAGGTAATGCTACAGCAACATCAGGACCGGAGCTAGAATGCAGCCAAGTTTCAGTAAGAAACATCGCATCCGGGCGCTCATTTATAAGGAAGTCATAAATGTCCATTTTGTGCTTAACCATAGAACGGCAGTTGATATTCCAAAAAGAATAAGATTTTATAGCAGTATCCATTTTCACCGATACAATAGGCTTTTTGGACGTTCATAAAAAACATTAAAAATGGTCTCAGCACAACTCCTCGTTAAGAGTGGTTTATCTAACGAGAAGCTGCAGCCCGGACAGCTAAAGGCTATATCACAGTCCGAGAGAGTGCTACAGCTAGGATCAACACAAAGACGGTACATAATAAGTTGTGCCGAAGTATACCTTAGAGCGCCCGGCTTCATAGGTGAAAAATGGGCAGGGGGAGTGGGCCCAGGTCCCAGAAGGTCGGCACGCCGCCGGCGCGCCTGCTGCGCTCGTCCGCTCTGTGCTCTATTAAATAGGAAATGAGTCAGGGCGGCGCGCGAGGCTAGAGCGCTGACTAAAAGACGTGGCGCCTCTAAAAATGGCGGCCGTTAAGGATTCCCCCCAGAAAGGCAGTAAGTGCAAGAAACGCAAGTGCAAAGTCGCAGAAAAACGGTTAAAAATGGGCTGTAAGATACAATTAAAATAGTACAATGATTAACTCGTATTCAACTTTCGGCATTTATCTTGACACCTTAGTTACTCTCCTTTCTTTAATTTAACTTCAGGTAACATGTAAATAAATGCTTGCCAGTTTATTTAACATCAATAGGAACATTAGTGCTCAGTAAAGTACTCACCAGCCCAGTGCTGCTTTTGACATGGGGGCGCATGTAAAGGTCAGGATGGCCTTAAGTGGCCGCGGGCCGTACTTTGAGTATCCATGATATAGGCCTTACAACCATCCAAATATACTATTTCTTTTGTGCCACTGTTCATGTCTGTGAGAGGAATTGATAATGTCAGCTTCCTTAGAAGAACAGCTTGATGCAGATTAATTTGTTTATTTCGGACCTATTATGGTCAATGATAAAGCCAAGTGATTTGAAGAATGGGACAAACGCAGGTTAAGATCTTTGTTTGTTCTGATTCTTAAACAGTAGCTGAAGATTCTTTGGAGTGTGGGGGGGGTGGATTTCTTTTTTTGTTAAGTTTAGTTTCAAGGAGGAGGACATTTAATGTGTGATTTGTTCCAAGAAGACTTGTTTATACCTTAATTTGTAGTTCAGGTTTTGAGGCGTGGTTGTGTATTGTCTTCATATATATGCATGATATTTTTTTTGTCTTGAAACCTGAAGCCTAGAGGTTCTACTTAGAGGTTCCATATTGAATAATCTGTGAGATCCCAGCCATATCACTTTATCTCTTAGAATTACTTAATCTACCAAGTAAGGAGTATTCGGAGAAAGGCAGGTTTTCATTATTAAAAGTGTGTGTGTGTGTGTAATGATTATACGAAAAGACTGTTTCTATGCTATATTAATATTCTCATCTATTGCTGAACTGCTTTCCTTGCATTGTTAGTTTCCACTGAAACAATAAATCTACTCATGTTGTATCTTGCCCCAGGTCAAGTCAGCGCTTCAGCATTCGTCTTTGCCTTTGTAGCAGATACCTGTGTGATGGGTCTTCTCTTCTGCTCTGCATTCCTGATCTTCAACATGGCATTACTCTTCAAAGGGGCCACCTGCAAAGAGTGGTACTCTGGGAAATATCTGTATGACATGGGGTGGAAACGCAATGTAACAGAGTTTCTTGGAAGGAGGTGGTTCTTGGTTTTGCTGTTTCCATGGATCCGCTCCCCTCTGCCAGGTGATGGAATTCATTTTGAGACAAGGACACTTCCAGTCCAGCAGCCACTGAAGTCATCTAACCTCTGAAGGTGAGCAGCGTTTATTAAAAGTGGTAGTATGGTAGGAATGTAAATTTTACAATTTAAAAATATGTTGAACATTGCTACTACAAACACATTTGTACATAATATATATTTTACTTGCCACATCTGTAACAATATCAAAACAATCTAAATTTGAGTAAATGAGGAGGCAGGGCCAAGATGGCAGCCATGTGGGACATGCTGTTCTGCCCCTCCTCTAGCCCTCCATAGACACCAGCCCTCCGGCGATCTGCGGGCCCCGTACACACTGCGAAGAAAGACCGGAGCGGATGTGGCGGGCCCTGGGCAAATACATAGCCGGTCCAGGACCACATTTTTTAAATTTATTTTTTATTGCATTTTATAAAGAGTCGCACAACAATTACACTATACACGTAGTGTGGATTACATGAACTAATCTTTGACAGCTAGTGATACTACAATTAGCCACAAAATATCAGCAGCAGTCCCATAATCATTAACTTGAGAACAACAACACAGGCTCATGTATCAAAAACAGTCTGATCGTCACGGTCTTCCAGACCGGTTGGCTAATCCACTAATCACATTAGTATTCAGTACATTTCAATCAGTTAGCTCCGGCTGCGATAGTAAATTGGAACAAATTGGCTGCCAAATGTTGTTGCCACTTGTTTTCCCGTCCCAAAAACAACACATAAACATCGCTAGTTGTATCGCAGTATATCTTGTCACAGAGCCAGGTCCCCACTCGTTGCGACAGGGTCCCGCCCCAGTTCAGGGAGACCTGCCTTTTAGCCCGCATTAAAGCAATTGCAGTGAAACGCCTTATCCCCAGACTCAGCGGAAACACATACCCAAACAGGGCCTATAAGGGTGTATGCGGGAGTTCAATCTCAACCATTTGCTCAAGGTGAAACACTGCTTCCCAGTAGGCCTGCACCGCGGGGCAGGTCCACGCTAAATGAAGGAAGTCAGCATGCAGCACCTTGCATCTCTGGCAACAATCCGGCTTAGTACAGTCCATTCTTGCAAGCAATACCGGAGTCACGTAGAGTCTATGTAGGTACTTAAAGTGCAGGAGTTTATGTCTATAATTATGTAACGCCAGCAGTGTCTGCTCGTAGCAGTAAGACCACATCTTTTCAGTCATGGGCTGCACTACATCTCTCTCCCAGGCCGCACGTGCCCCACCCCACATTAAAGGCCGAAGTGCTTGTGCTTGCCAGTACAGTCTGGACACTAAGTGCGCACCATCAGGCGCAGTGATAACTGTTGTGAGTAGGGGGAACTCCACAGGCTCCTCTGTCTCAGGGCATAATGTAGTGATCATTGCCATTTGCGTTCTGTGCATTAAAAAACGGTCCAACGTGGTCACATCACGATCCCCCGTTAAGTTCGCAAACATGCGTACATGTCCATCCCTAAACATACCCCCCATGTTATGTACTTGACAGTGGCTAATTGTCCGTTGCGTCAGTGTTTCGGTTGTGGGCGCTATCCAGGGATTGTTGAGAATCAGCAAATGTGGCCACTATAGGTGCCCAGATCCCAAGTATCTACGCAGGTGCCCCCAGGCCCAGCTCATGGTTTGCAGGGTATGGATCTCGGCCAGTGTTCTTCTGAGTCCGCACGGGAGGATGGTGGAAAGGGGGTAGGGACGGGCCTGTGTGTGTTCGGGTTTTAGGAAATGCAAGTGTGTGTCAGGATAGTACCAGAAATAAGCTTAATGCGCCTGTACCACTAAATAGTATAAATAGAAATCGGGCACCCTGAACCTCCCTCTTTCAAAGGGATGAATAAGTGTTTTCCAGCCTACTCGTGCCTGGCGTCCCACCCAAATAAGCCATGGCAGCAGCCCCATGAGTGTATTAAAGAAGGAAAATGTGAGTGGCATAATGTTTAAAAACAAATATATAAACCTGGGCAACACAACCATCTTAATGATCGCGATTCGTCCTGCTATTGACAGGGGCAGTGCAATCCAGCGATCTACCTGTTCAGTAAGGTGATCTATGGCCGGACCATAATTGAGTCGCACAACTTCCGAGGCCGTGCGATGTATAGTCACCCCAAGGTATCTAGGGAGATCATCGCACCAACGGAGCAGGAATTCCAATGTGAGTGGAGTGGTGGCGTCAGTTAAAGGGAATATTTCAGACTTTTTCCAGTTTATAACTAGCCCAGAGAAGGTGCTAAACGCACCACCTTACTCATAATGGGAGGAAGATTCAGGACTGGTTCCCGGACGAACAGAAGGATGCATATAATGATGCGAGTAAGGGACCCTGATGGAACCCTATCCCCCGCTGGAGATGTCGCTCTTGCAAATGTCGCACCAAAAAGCAGGTGTGAAAGTGGGCAACCCTGCCTGGTGCCGCGTGACAGCACGAACCTGGTGGATAACACCCCATTTTTACGCAGTTGTGCTACTGGATTGGTGTAGAGCAGTCGTACCAGGGATCAGACATTTTGAGGAAACCCAAGTTTACTTAATGCTCCGTGTAAAAACTCCCACTCAAGGGAATCAAACGCTTTCTCAGCGTCTAATAATATCGCCGCAGTGGGGAGCGCAGGATTAATCTGATTAATGACCGCAAATAGTGTGGGTAAGTTCCCCGTAGTGACCGCAAATAGTGTGCGTAAGTTCACCGAAGTTGACCGGTTCGGCATGAATCCTGACTGAAAAGGGGATATTATCTGCCCAATTATGAGTGAGGTTTGTGTGGCCAGTACTTTAGCAAGTATTTTATTATCCTGATTCAACAGGGACAGTGGCCTGTAGGAAGCACAACTGTTGGATGGTTTTCCCAGTTTCAAAAGTAAGGTTACTATCGCCTCGTGCATATTGAGGGGCAACACGCCAATCTCTAACACCTCTGCATAGACTTCTAACAACTGCGGCACAAGTTGCACTTTATAGGCCTTGTAAACGCGCCTGTGAGGCCGTCAGTACCCAGGGCCTGCGAGCCATCCAGGCCATCTATGGCCTCAATTTCATCAGCGCCAATAGTCGAAGGAAGGAATTCCTGCTGTTCTCTCTCCACCCACACCATCGCTATTTTGTTTAGATAGTCCGTCAGTGCTTCGACCGTCGGTGGCGAGCACGTTGTGTAAAGGTTAACATAGTATGACAAGAAGCTTGACTGTCTAGCGGTGCCATCTGTGACATGTGTACCGTCCGCTGCCTGAAGCTGCGTGATGTATGTAGCCTGTGACTAGGAGTAAGCCTTCAGGCAAGTGTGCGTCCTGGCCTCTCTCCCTCCCCGTACACCACAGCGCGGCTGTATTTCCCCACGTATGCTGTCTCCCGTTGTGCCAGCTCTTGAAAGTCTCCCAGCAGTTTAGAACGCTGATGCAACGTAGAAGGAGCAGCTCCCGTCAATGTCTGGGCCTCCAGCTCTTGCAATTCCCGCTCAGCAGCATCAAGCTCACGGCGTATCGTGCGGAGTACTCCTGCCTGCTTAGAGATGCAGACGCCCCTAATATACACTTTAAAAGCCTCCAACAGAGTTGCATATCTAGGTACAGAGCCTGTATTTATCTGACAATATTCTACTATTGTATCTTGTATTTCACTCTAGCAACGCCTCCATAGGGAAGCACTAAGACGCAGAAGGACGCACCACAGCAGGTAGAATAAATGACAGCAATACCGGTGAGTCGTCTGATAGAGTGCGCAACAGATGATACACCTCTGGTATGTTGAGGAGCAGATCAGGGGTAACATGCCATTGGTCTATTTGGGACCAACTTTCATGTGGGGCCAAATAGAAGGAATAACCCGATGCAGACGGGTGCCAGTGTCGCCAGACATCTGCCATAAGGTGCATGCTCAGCAATGTCTGTAGTTCCCTAGTGGAGCCGAGTTTAGTATTGTGTCCTGTGCCCGTGGTGTGTGAGTCAGGTTGTAGTGTGAGGTTACAGTTTCCCTTCATTATGATAGTCGATTGGCAGGCCAGCAATGTGAGTTGAAATGTTAGCGAAGAAACCACGGGCATGTAAATTGGGAGCATAAACATTTATGAAAAGTAGGTGCTGTGCACCTATAGAACCCGCAACCAGTAGTAGCAATCCTCCGGGCCCTTGATCATAGTGTGCGGTGTAAAGGGTAATGATTTATGAATCAATATACAGACCCCCCTTGAATAAGCACAATAGCCTGCGAAAAATCAGATACTCCCCCAAGTGGCCGCAAAGCGATTATCTGGTTTCGGAGCATAATGAGTTTCCTGTAGCAGTGACACCTGTATCTCGTGCCTACTCAAGCAGGCAAGTACCTGCCATCCCTTACGCGGATTAGACAACCCCTTAACATTCCATGTTATACAGCGCAATTCAAGTCCCCCGGGCCGCCCTCCTACCGACACTACTGTAGGTACAATGCTGTGCAGTTTAATGTGATTTGATAATTGCAGTTAGGTAGCCAACCTTTCTTCTATTCCAAGGCCTGTGAATGAAAGAACAGAACTAACATCGTCAACCAGAAGTCCCATCCACCCTCCTCCCACCCACATCGGATATCCACCCAACCTATATCCAGTGAATCCCAACATATTGTACCAAAATTAAATAAAGTAACAAAGAAAACTGTCCCAAACCCCATTGTGAATAAGAGGAGATCTCCAAGAGGGGCAGCAGCGCCCCGAGCATACCACAGTTATGGTAACAATTCTACATCATTTATATGGAGCTGCACTCAGAAAGATATCAATATGTTAAGCATCTCTCTGAGAATAAAAAGAAAAGAAAAAGGGCGGGGGGAACCTCCACCTAGGGGGGGAGAAAGGGAGAGCATTCCAGCGTTAAGTTCTGCAAATGAACCTGAGCTTGCATCAGGGACAGCGACCCTACGTGAGTACTATGTGCACACCCAACATTAAATCCATGCTCACAGCGAACAACGTTCTACTTTCCTGGGGAAGCCGCTCTGTCTGACTTGTGACACTTCCTAAAGTCAGCTGCCTCCGCCGGTGTATCGAAAATAATAGTTGTGCCGTTGATCTGCACATGGAGGTGTGCTAGGTACAACAAGGAGTAACCAATGTTCTCGTTCCGTAGAGTCTTTTTGATATCTTGGAACTTACGCCGGGTCTCCTGCACCATTGGTGTGAAGTCTGGGTAAAGCAAAAGGGTAATTCCTTGATACTGCAGAGTTTCCACTTCCCTAGCCTTTCTCAACGCAACATCTCGATCGTGGTAATTCAGCAGTCGCGCAGTGATGAGACGATGGGGAGTGCCAGGAACAGATCTGGGGGCCAAGGCTCGGTGAGCTCGCTCCACCGCAAACGTAGTTGAGAAACAGTCTCTGCCAAAGAGGTCCAACAGTAACCGTTCAACATATGTTTTCATGGGGCCGGTGTTGGTGGTCTCGACTACCCCCGCTATTCGCAGATTGTTTCGAAGCGAACACGCTTCAAGATCCTCCGCTTTTGCCGCTATGGTTTTCAACATATGCTCTGTATGGTCTAAGTGTTTGACCATGGTGGCCTGCAAGTCTTCGGTGCCAGAAATGCGCTTCTCAGCAGCTTCTAGGCAGACCTCGTACTGCTCCAGACTGCCATGCATGACATCCATTCGCGCACCCAGCTTTTGGAACCGCGCATCAATGGCCTTAAAGCCAGCACGTAGTTCAGCCATGATAGCCGCGGTTCCCTCCAGCGTCGTACCACCAGCTCCCGGAGGATTGGCCCGATGAGGGAGATCATCATGTGTTGCTTCGTCCCCGCCGTCCTTCCTCGAGGTCTTAGAAGCCTCAAAAGTGAGCTGACGTTGTTTTTGGTCACCACGACCCATATTGAGCAATCAGGTGTTAGTACAAGTATATAGATTTACCCCCAGTCAGTCAGTTGCAGGAATCGCGCGCAGGAGAGGGGCAATATCTAACTCCACCTCTCAGAATCTTTAGTTATGGGTTTCAAGCCCGCTGGTCACTTCGCTGCGTCTGCTCTCTCATTCAGCAGCATGACCCCACTTTTATTGTGTGAATATTGCCTCCATTCGCTATGCTCATGTAGCCGGGGAACGCATGATTGTACTCCCTCCCCGGGAGCTGCAACACATTTTCAGTGTTCCCCAGTGGAGAATGCTGGCAGTCGATCTCGGCCGTGCCCTCCTCATTCAAAAGCGCAGTCTGAAACTGGCCAGAGAGGGGAAGGAGCCCCACTGCCACATGCTGAACTCACCGCCTCAATCCAGGCGTTGCCAGTCTCCCGTAGCCATAATTGTGCTGGCTGCTGCTCCCCGGACTCGATTAGCTGCCGCTCCCGACTATGGCGGCCCCGCTCTTGGGCTCGCCCGCAACCGCTGACGTCACGGGGCCTCCGAGGACCTCGTCAGGCTGCCGTCGCGAGGAAGCCGCTCAAGGTGTCTCAGTGTTTTCCCCGCCCCCGGTGCTCTCCCCGCATGCCTGTGAAGTTCAGCACACTGGCGCTGCTCACTGGGAGTGAGTTAGACATGCTTGTGTGTCACTGGGCAGCTTTCTAGCATGGTTGCTCGGGAGCTCCTTGGTCATGCCACCATCTTGCTGCTCGACCAGGCCACACCCCCCAGGACCACATTGACTGCTGGGGACCGCTCATCGACTGGTGATTACTCGGCTCTGCGCCCCAAGATGGCGGCGTCCAGGTGAGTGACCTGCACAGCCGCGAAGGATTGAGCTATGATGTGTGTGGGCCCCTTCTGGAGCAGCATGGGCCTGAAGACTCCTCGCGATGGGCAGCCGGCTCCTCAGTGGGATGAGACAGGTGAGCCAGTTTCGGCCAGCATAGATGCTGGGGCCGCAGCAGCTGGCCAGTGCTGAATGGACCCTCTATGTTGCAGCGCCGTGGCAGGATGATGCCCACTTCGAGGTATTAGCAGGGGCCCTAGCGAACGTGCCACAGCGCATCAAGGCCCGAGGACAGTGCCCTCCTACTGCAAGTTGGTACCCCGACATGCCTAAACCTCGTTGTCACCCATAGGATTGAAGCCCACCACCTGAACTCTTCATACAGGCCTTCCACTGACTAGTGGGGGCTGGCCTGGGGACCAGGGGCGCTCAGCACAGCCGGGATAACAGCACAGTGGATCTCCAGGGACACTAGGACTATCACCCAGGTGAGAGCCAGAATGCACTTTACACAGGCGACTGCGCCGGTACACCATGGCAGAGGCAAGGGTGAAGAAGGATCGCTTGTTGAAAGAGATGCTGCCGCCCCCTGGGAACTCAGCGGCGGGGGATACAGAGCAACCTCAACAAGCCCAACTTCTTTTGAGTGAGGGAGTAGGAGCAGTCCCGCTAACATGGGTAATTCATGGAAATGCTATTCACCTCCCTTCACAACGATATTCACTCAGTGAAGCGTGAGCTCTCACAGGATCTTAAGGAGGTTAAAAGACACTTGGCGGAGGTGGGGGAGAAAGTGTCTGCACTTGAAGATGGAGAAACTGTGTGCAGAGGGGATGTTGAGCATCTCAGGAAGGAAGTTCTGCACCTGCAGGAGTAAGAAGCTGTCCTGCAGGCCCACACGGAGGACCTGGAGAACCGCTGCCACAGAAATAACATTAGCATATGCAGGATGCCACTCGGAGTGGAGGGGCCAGATGTTGCCGGTTACGTACTGACCCTCTTTTCCCACATTTTGGACCCCACAGAGGAGGTTGAATAGAGCCTACACAGGGTGGGGTGCCCCGGTCCTGGGGTAGTACGCCCCCTGAATATCCTAGCATGTGTCCATGACTTCCGAATTAAGGAGGATATTCTCTTCAGAGTGAGGGAAGGCCAGCCAGTGCAGTTCTGTTGCCACAGACCCATGCTTTACCTGTATCTCTCATCCCTGACCCTTTAAAAGTGCAGATCCTTCCGCCCCATCACAGACTTCCTCCGGAATAAGGGAATCTCATACAAATAGGGCCATCCATTCCATCTCCTCTTTAGTTGGGAGGACACCCTTCATCTAATCCAAATCGATAGCGGAGGCCCAGCGGATCTTGACCATGCCAGACACTGCCGGAGGGGGCATGCCCCTGCGGCCTGGCAGATCTGGGGGAGGCTGACCACATGGTGGCTGTCATACCTTGCATTCTCTCACAGGCCACAGGCCAGATCCTATGACAATGCCCTTGGAGAGACAAGCCATACTAGACAGCTTAACAGGCGATGCAGCTCGCCAGGACAGTGGTTGAGGGTAGGCCTCTGGAAGACAATGGCTCAAAGGCCTGCAAACGTTGAAGCCTGGGGCCTCCATTGCTGGCAATGAGGGGCAGGAGCTCTACACCTGGATGCGGAATGCCTGAGCCCTCAAACTTCTCTCTGTGTAGTGCCGCAACCCTCACGATCTTGGTCAAGAGGAACGTCCCGGGATCGGTCGCGGTACCACTGCAAGGGCTCATTGTTGCGGTTCAAGTCATTGGGTAAGTCCCACAGTTGCAAATAGTCAAAGAGGTCTTTGACTTTTAGAAGAGGTCTTCAACTTGCCCACATCCATCAAAGTCATCCGATGAGACGGGTAGCGTTGGCACACGAAGCCTAGCTCTGTTGTGGAGCCTGTGCCTAGACAGCTCCGTGCCTCCCAGAGCTACCGGGATTCGGAGCGACCCCCATCAGTAATGTGTTTTTTTTGTTTTTTAGGCCATGCACCTCCTATTTAGGCTGCCTGTTCAGGAGCACCTTTTGGGCCCCATGGGCTAGGTAGGGGTCCATACTGGCTTTCCACCAGCAGGATCACCCCTCAACGCCAGTCTAGTCCTTTGGATCCATGGGTGAATCCAGAGCAGTGTTGGTTGAGCCACCTCAACTGTCCCCAGCTCCATTGCCAACACCCACGGCACCACCGACATCCCATGGCGGCACCATCCCTATTGTCATCCCCAACTCTGATACAGAACCGGATGGGCATCGTATTACGCCGGCGCCAACCGGATGCAGGCTCTCCATGACAGAACCAGTGCCTTATTCCTATCATGGGCTTGGATTGGGAGATGTATGGTAAGGGTCTGCGGACCCTTATGGATACCAGTTAGAGGACCTGAGGACAGGGTCTGGCGGATGCCAGTGGTCACCTCCTCAGACTCTAGCTTGGTCTCTCCCCCTACCGTGGCTACGGAGGAAGATACCTTATTCGCACTGGTGGTGAGGAGGTTGGTTGAGGTTATAGATTTTACACTACCCTCGGTGGATGTCAAGATTAATGTTTTGGCGGAGGTGCTTTAGCCAGAAATTAACCATTACTCCCACTCAATGAAGCCCTTACTGATGTCCAACTCAGGGCGTGGTCCAAGCCCTGCACAGGGACTCCTATGCATAGGACAATTGCTCGCCACCATCACCCATCCCATGGAACCCCAGCTTTCTCACCTAACACCCCACCCTGGAGCGCTTAATGGTCTGGGCCGCCACCTCCAAAGTTAAACTTAGTGCATTCCCTACCACTCCACCGGACAGGGAATACAAAAAGGTTGCACACCATTGTGAAGAGGATGTTCTCTTCCAGCAGCCTGACACTTTGGGCGGTGAACACCGTTCGCCTCATGGTCCATACCTTCTGGGACTTGGTTGGCACAAGTGCTGCCCATGGTCTTGGAGGAGTTTGCCATCCGATGGGAACTGGATACGACCGACTGGCTGGGCAGTGCGTTTCATCGTTGGTGGCCCTTTGGTGCCAGGCCTGGCTAAGAAACACTGATTTTTCAGGGGATTCCCAAGCCTCAACCATGGACATGCCCTTTGATGGGTACCGGGTGTTTGGAGAGAAGGTGGAGTCTTTATTCAAGTGCTTTAAGGAAAGCCTTTCCATGGCCCCATGCCAACCCCAGTCCGTCTTTCACCCTTTTAGTGACCACTGGACGGGCTTCTAACCTTTACATGCTCAGCCACCCCAGCCAGCAATCCTCCGTATTTTTGTGGCCAAGGACACAGTTCCCACAGACCATGTGGTAGAGGATGCGATTCCCACAGACCAATTGGGACAGGCAGTCGGAGGTCGAGCCAGTCCAATACTCCATCAGCAGTCTGCATACCCCTTTAGTATGCCCTCCTATCATCGTGGGTATCCGGTAGGTGGTAGGATTCGCCATGATCAGCACCACTTGAAGTCCATAACATCCGACCGTTGGGTTTTGCAGCTCATCCAAAGGGGCTACTCCCTCCCCTTTGTGAACACCCGCTCACCCATGCCACCTAGTTAAGACAAGCTGATGGAGGACAACCTCTCCTTGCTTCATCAACTTCTTTTGGACCCCTAGAGTAGGTGCCGGCATCCGAATAAGGTAGTGATTGCCACTTCCACAAGTTTCTGATGCCCAAGAAGAACGTAGGACTTCATCCTATTATGGACCTGTGCCTTCTCAATCTCTGTCTACCATGGACCCAGGAGACTGGACGGTATCGCTGTACTTACAGGATGCTTATTTTCACATACCTGTCCTGCCTGCTGACAGGCGCTGCAGTTTATAGTAGGTCTAGAGCACTTTGTTTGTCATTCTCCCCTTCGGCCTTACCAGCACTCCTCCGGTGTTCACAAAAGTGATGGCACTAGTTGCAGCTCATTTACAGATGTCAGGGCCTCCAGTCTTTCCCTACTTCGATGATTGTCTGTTGAAGGCGGGCTCACCCCCAGTTAGTCAACTCCCCCTTCAGACTATGGGGAACCTTCTGCACTCGGTAGGGTTCACTATCCACATGCCCTGTGCTCACCCTCTGGTAGGTTGGCACAGACCACTCGGGCTTAACGTAAGAGGCAATGTGTAAAGTATTTGTGCAACACTTAAATTACAGTAACACAGTAAAACAAAACACAAAAAGACTCCACACCAGTTTAGAAAAATAAAGAATATTTTTATGAGTAAAACAAGACAAAAATCCCATTAGTAGAACTTGAGATACACATTTTTTAAAGATTACCTTGCAATATAGTGCTTAAAGGCATAACGCTCCAAGTGGGGACATCTGGTCGTGCTTGACCAGGGTAAATCCAAATGTTCAGGCCGACAACGATGGAGCACGTGTCGAATACAAAAGTCACGTAGGTCTGCTGAAAACAGTTCCACTCCGGAGGATGCATCGATGGTGATAGCTCGATGTATCAGTTCCGAGTCGCGCAGTTGGGTAGATGCAGTGTTGTTGGGCCTTGCAGATGGGTCCTGTGTCATCGTCAAGCCCCTTATGATAAAGTCGACGTGTCCTAGTTGAGCCTCGCAGTCCGGTTCCACGTCATCGTCCAGCCACGCAGGGATGTCATAGAAGCAGCTCTGCGTCAACGTCGAAGGAGATCCATAGGTTCCAATTAGCGCAAAGTTGACAGTGCATGGGTTTTGAAGAGAAACGGCTGCAGAACCCACTTTCAAGGCCTAGGACTGGATTTGCATCTTTTGACACGGCAGAACTCACAGTTGGCAGAGTCAAGCAGCTGAAACAGAGTTGAAGGAAGTCTGTGATGGCCCTGAGACTGCAAAACAGGAGACAAGCCATCAAGCCCTTGGAGTCTCTTAGGTTCTCGGACGATGTAGAGATGCAGGCCCAGTCCTTCTCACCCCCAGGCAAAAGGCAGCAGGCCAATGCAGCAAACCAGTTCAGTTGAGCGTCCACCCAGAGATATGTTGCTAGAGACTTGATTGTGAGTGCGAACAGGGGCGGTGAAAGGGGGCACCCCTGTCTGGTGCCCCTGCCAAGCCTGAATTGACTGGACCTTGCCCCTTTAACGCAGACCTGGGGCAGTGGATCTCTGTGTAGTAGCCCGACCCAGTTCAGAAACGTAGGTCCAAAGACCATTATCTGCACAACTGTCATCAGGTATGACCATTCCACAGAATCCAATGCCTTTTTGACATCTAGTGGCAACAGTATTGCAGTCTCACCAATCTTGTCCCTCCAGGCAAGAAAACCAAACAAGCATTGAAGGTTGTGCCTGGTTGCTCTGAACGGCATAAAACCTGACTGATTTGGGGCTATTATCTTGTCAGTCACCTTCATGAGCCTGGCCGCTAGCACTTCAGCGAGGATTTTGGATTCTATGTTCAGTAGGGAGATCGGCCTATAGGTTGCACAGTCTTTCCTAGGCTTCTCTTCCTTATGGATGAGTATTTTCTCACCCTGTCTCAGGTCCATGACTGCCACTATGTGGGATTTCACCTCCTCGAAAACCTCCGCTGGGAACCTGTTCAGACCACAGGCACTTCAGCTCCTAAGCTGGGACACCCCTACAGAGATTTCTCTCTAGGTTAGTTCTAGGGACCCACTCTTTTGCTCGTAAAGGTGGGGAACTGGAAGGTCTCTAAAGAAACGCGCCATGTCGGACAGGTTCTCATCCAATTTTGAGCCGTACACTCCAGGTCCATGACTGCCAGTGCCTATGCTGTTGTGTCTGGAGTCCCCGCTCTGGATCCCCCTGGGGTGGACACCCAATGTACCCATCTTTGGCCCCCCTCCTTCCTGGCCACCCAAGCAAGAGGCTTACCCACTTTGTTTCCCATTTCATACTGCTGACCCTGTAGTTTCTGAAGATTTGCCTCACCTCCTGTTGGGCTAGACCCTTATATTCCTCCCACAGTACCTCCAGTGCCCGTGCCCGCTCCGTCACGTACCAGCTCCTCTTCCATCTCTCAGAATACCCCCTCCCACTTTTTGCCCGTGACATGGGCCATACGGTATCCCCTCTGAGCCATTTTATACGCTTCCCAAACTATCGCACTGGAGCTCACCATCCCCACGTTATCCTTAGAATGATATTCAGGGGCTTACCTAATCATGCCCTGCATGCTCTTGTCTGTCAGTTCCCAATGGTCTAATCTCTATCCCCTCTCTGGTCTAAGCAATCTACTGGGGTATGGTCTAATATTAGCCAGGGCAGGTATTCGTATTTCCCAAAGGCTCTTACAGGATTGTTCTGCACCAACCGGTAGTCCAGTCTGGAAATCGACCACATGGAATTTAAGGCATAGGAGTAGTGTTGTCTTTCGGGATTATGAACGTCCAGCCAGAAGTCAGCCATTCTGGTCGCATCTAAGAAGGCTCCCAGGTGAGAATCTTCTTGATGTGGGACCCCAGAGCTGGTCAATCGGTTCAAGTCTCCTCTTAGGGTCAGATTAAGGTCTCCCTTCACCAGTAGCATGGCCTCAGGAGCATTTGTTATACATTCTCCAAGCTTCACCAACCCTTCCTCATGCCCACCCAGTGGTAGATACATTGAGGCCACTACCAATCCCATCCATTCTAACTGCTGAGGACTGCTCAATAGCATTATTGGGTGCCAACCGATCCATGGGGGATCTGTAGGGCCAGCGATTTGTACACGAGTAAACCCACTTCTTTTGAACCCCTAGAGAAACCAGCATGGGCTAGGAGCCAATATTGCCCCCGGTTCAGAAAGTCACAATTACTTCCCACTAAATGTGTCTCTTGCAGCAGGATCACTTCTGGGTCGTGTCTGGCCAGGTACTTGGTCACTATGCCCCGTTTCAACTTGCTACCTAGTCATTACCAGCCCAGGACAGTATTTCAGGGAGATCCTTTCTCTGTATGTATCTTGGGCTCACCCATAATCTGTCTTTGGGAATCTCCCTGGCCCTTTCTGCGGGTGTTGTGCTGTCCCTCAGTCCCCCTTCAACTTCCATTGAAACTCGTCCCAGATATACTGAGGTGTCTGTCACCACAACCATATTAGCATATAACTCCATCAATAATGACAGGAGGCAATTTGTGGCTTGTGTCGACCTCTGGTCCTGCGTTGGAGCCACCATGTGTCCCACACTGGCCTGCCTCACGCCACAAACTCAAGTTCATTGTCCCTTATTCCAGCCTACCCTTCAGCTGCTCCCTCAAATTAACTCGTCTGCTGTCATCGGTGTCACACTGGGGAGCGATGGCCCACCCTCCTAGCTACTCCGGGATGGTGATCCAGTCTTTGATTCTTACAAGTCCACTTCCAGAGCCTCCCATCGGTTGAACACCTCCATGGCCTGAATCTTCTACTAAGTTCCACCACCCTGGCCCTTTCATTTTCTCATGGACCTTTGAGGGGGCCAAAGAAGGGTATCCACATGCTCTATGGTGCCTATCGGGTTCCTGTCAGCCCCATGCCACGCCGCCTCTCCCCGTCTGGCCTCGGGTGACACTTAGACTCCAGCCATGCCCCAGCCTCTTCCACTTTCATAAAAAGTGTGAGGCTTTGTGGTCGACAATTGTGAGCCTCACTGGAAAGAAGAGGGCATACTGAATGTTCAGGAGGTGGAGTTGCTTTTTGACTCCCAGAAAGGATTCCAGCTGCCTCTGCCCTGTTGTGTAGTTGGGGATATATATTCACACTCCCCTGCCCCCCTTCCAGCAACTATGGCCATGTGCCTTTTCATCCTGTAGGGTATTGTCCCTGTCTCTGAAATTCAGCAGCCAGGCCACGATCAGCCTCGGCCAGGGACCCTACGTGTCCTCTTCACTATAAACCACTTTAACTGTTTCCCCTTCAGCACCACTGAGGACAGTCAGTCCTCAAGGAACAGCTCCATAAAGAGGCGTTCTGCCTTCTCCAGGGCTCCAACCATTTGCATGTTGTTGTGGCTAAATTGCCCCTCTGCAGCATCCAGTTTGTTTTCTAGGGCTGCAACTGAGTTTTGCCAGTGGCTCAATAAGTACTTTCTCTGCTGACACTGCAGATTTCAAGTGGGTGACTGCGAACTCTGTCTCCGACACCCTGTCTGCCAATTTGCGGTCATCCGACCTCAACAGTCCCACATCATGAGCCACTGCATCGTTTTTTGTTGTTGTTGCTCCAGGGCAGTCTTTGTCTCTTGTAGTGCCGCCAGTATTGTTGCTGTGTGCCCCCCCCAAGGCCGGCTCCACATTATTGCCACTGGGGCCTTTGTCTCCCCCTCCCCCCCTCACTCCGCTTTAATTCCCTTGGGTGTTGCTATGTTGTTACTTTTGGCCTCACCATCTCGAGGCCTCCCTACTCTGAAGCCACTGGCCATGGATCTTTCTGCCTGTCTTCTCACTGGCCCAGTTATGGCTATCGAGGGATCTATGAGGGGCGCCACCACTGGGTGCAGTAGCCTTGCAGTGCCCGCACTGTTGAGGCTCCTTGTGCCTGCACCCCATGGCATGAGCAGCCTATCTCTCGCAGACCACACCGATCTGTCTCCAAGCCTCCTCTCTGCCTGCAGTGCAAACCAAGAGAAGGCTGGGGTCCACTGTCAACCCGAGTTCTTCGTCTTTAAATGCCCCCGGTCCCAGCCACTCTCAAGGGGCCTGTGTAACTCCCCAAGCTGCCAGTGGTGCTCATAGGTCATCGGACTAGTATAAGGCCTTTTTTTGATGTGGGGACCTTAGCCTTCTCGTTCTCGCCTCCACTCCTCCAGGCATGGCTACCCATTACATAGCCCTAATTCAGGGCATTTAAAGTTTGGAGAGAGATTGTAGGTGCCCTAGCAAACTATTACAGAATTTTCAGCTATAGTACGTTGAGAGGATTGTAAGAACAAGTTCAGATTAACAACAAAAGAGTGGTTTAGGTGCAAAATTATACATCTCAGAGTTTCCCAACTGGAGTTCAGGTTAGTGAGGATGAAACAGTTTACTCCCTTTGAAAAATTCATTAGGACTTTCAGAGAAAACAAAAAGTTGATATCTTTCGCTACAGATTAATCAGTAGCACATAAAAAAAGATAAAAAATGGCAATATATGAGAAATAACTTTGGGATGGGCATACCCAGGAGTGACTGACTGTAATAAGGATATACTGAAAAATAATATGCCAGTCTGACACCGTGAATCAGGAATAAAGTTGTGACGGACTTGTATCTTACCTAGGATAAAATCACAAGGTGTTCCTAAGAATGTCATACCTTTGCTTGAAAAGGAGTGGAGGCTGGCTGTTTTCAGTGAGGGGGAGATGGAGGATTGATTCCGTCAAGGAGAGCACCTCCGTTCTCCTCGACTTCGCCCCCCCCCAACCCTTGATTCATCGGGCAAGCTTTCTTATGGCATAAATGTGTTTAGAGCTGGATAACAAACTTAAACTGGGCTAAAAAACAAAGCTGATCCTGTTTTGAAGTACCTGGCTTATGGATGTCCTGGCGGTATTCCGCTTCGGCTTGCAGCTGTCTTCAATCGATCAAAGAAGCGAGGTTGATTGCCTCGGTGTTCTGGCTGGTCCTGGCATTAGTATAGCCTTAGCGGATCCCAGCATGGTGCCTCAGTGTCCTGCCTTTCAGAGGGGGTGCGGTCGAGCTGGTGATGGCGCGGCTCCCAGCCAGGGGAAGTCCGCTGCTGTTGGTGCCTCAAGTCCGCTGCCGTTGGTGCCTCTGGACGCATGAGTTAGTCAGCATCTCTCCCTCAGCCCGGCCGGGTGTCCTAGGCCGCCCCAGTCTCGCTGCTTCGCAAACCTATTTTACAGCTGCCACATTCTGGGAAAGCAGGCTACCTGCTTCAAGCCTGCGACTACGAGATCTCTACTTCTGCATCAGAAATGGCAGATTCGCTCCTTGCTGCGGTGTAGGAGGGCTGGGAGTCTAATTCTCCATCTATGTAGCAGGGGGTGTTGGTCTTAATGTTGGGGATCCTGTACATCACGACCTGGGCCATCTGGGTCGTCCTGAAGCCAAGGCATGCCCTGATCCGTTAATGGGCGGGTCTGGGGTTTTCTCTTCCTCGCCCTCAGATCATCAAGTGGACAGCTTCAGCGGGGGCAAGGGTGTACATGAGTACTTGGATCCTGGACCTCAAGATAATTCTTCAGGTATCTCCGAGTCATCTAGTTTCGGAACAGCGGAAATATTAACTGCCATGGAGACTGATTTAACATCAGCGTGCCCTACAGACACGGTAACTTTTTGCCCTGAAATGAGTGTCCCGGCCGGTGATAAATTGGGGCCAACGGAGAAGAGTACGGAATCATCCAAGGGTAACACCTCACGGGGGGGCTAAGCCATTTAGGGCAAAAGAAGTCAAAGGGACCAGGGGTGTTAAAGGAGGGAGAGGACAAGGGGCAAGAGACCCTCTACAGCTGATTTAGAGGACCAGTTTATTAACTCCATTGGGACTCGCCCAAAAGCAGGATTTGATGCTAGTCCACTCTGCAGATAGGTGACAGCTAAGGGGAAGGTTAAAGCTATAATTTCTTGCCTCTCAAATCCCAGCAGACTAGCCCCCCCTGGAGCATCTTCCTGCGGGAGAGCGTTCTGATAATCTGAACCATGTTATCCAGGACAGTCTAGTTCAAGTGGATAACCCGGAGGGGAGCCTGGGTCTACCTGGCCATTCATCAGTGCCAATGGGCCAATCTGTCTCTCTGGGAGGGTCAGTTGCTGGCAGTCCAAAAATACTATACCCTGTGGAACCTTCTCTATCCATAATACTTCAGACTCTGCTTACTCAAAGAACAGAGGCCCAAGAATGCTACTTGCAACCTAAAGCTGATAGTAGGGAGATTAAGCAGGTGCTAACCAACGTTACTGTCTAGGTTGCCTTACGGCGTTCAGATGTCTTGGATTTGCAACAATGGGTTACAGTATCAGATAAAGTTAACAGCTCAGTTGTAAGATCTATCAAAACACAAGAGACTCAGATGGCGTTTTTACATACTAAAGTTGAAGACCAACAGCGCCAGAACAATTTGAGGGTCTAAAGCATACCTGAGAGTAAGGAGGGCTCGGACCCCAGGGCATACATGGTCAATGTGTTTGAACAGGCATTTCTAGAGCTGGCTGACTGGGATATGGACTCACAGGTGCAACAGGCACACCGCCTACCATCTCTCTCAGCACAGGGTGCTCAAGCCAAGTTATCACACTCTCATCCAATTCTTGTGTTCATCAGTAACTTTTTGCTCCAACAGGCAATTTATGTTGAGGCTCGCCCTACCACCCCGGTTAAAATCAATTTGATTTCTTTATTTGAAAGACCAGATTTGTGCAAGGCTAAATGGATAGAAGGTGGAAGCTTCATCAGCTGATTGACCCTCTCAAGGCAGTGTGCTTGTAAGTCTTTCTGCAGGAACCCGCCCGGCTGAAGATATTGAAAGATGGACATTCACAATTTTTCTATACAGAGACAGAAGCTAAACAAGCTCTCTCTAGGTGGCAATCTGACAGTTTAAAGGTGGGGGGGTGTCAACAAGGAGTTTTGATGGGGGGGTTCCTTGCTTTTTTGTCCCTCGCTTTTAATGATCATTGATTTCTTTTTTTATACTGATGGGGCACGGTGGGGGTGGGAGGGGTCGGTGGAGGTTGCAAGGGTCTTACCGGAGGTTGCTCCCTGTAGGCTGTCAATCCGCGACAGCAGGGTAGGGGTATGATTCCCTCTCTTAGGCACTGGGGTTGTGGGTTTGGGGGATCAGTGTTGTTTTTGATCAATCCTCTGTTACTCTGTTGGTTCTTCTGTGTAGGGGGTAGGTTGGGATGTGGGGGCAAATAGCCAGGTAGCCTGTGGAAGTATACACATAGACGGAATGTTGCAGGAAAACAGAGTTAAAGGGATAATGGTTCAGTTAAGACTATGTAATGGTTAATATGAAATTTATGTTAGAATGTTGCAGTACTTACTCAAGCTCGGAATTCGCTTCTGATCCATGAAGAACTTAAGGAATTTAAACCACATATACTTGGCCTAACTGAGACCCATCTGGCCAATAAGGACAGATCTATGGTGAATCGACTAGGATTCAATGTGTTAATATGTACCTCGCAGACCGTCTTAATTGGAGGGGTTGCCATATTGAAAGCTGAGAATGTAGCCATTACTGTCTTACGCAAGATAGCTGACCCTAAAGGGAGATGAACGATAGTTCAATTGCTGATCCTGGGACAAAAACCTACAATTTGTGTGGTTTATGGTCCTAATATTGATTGTGCTGATATGTTTTAGAATCTAAATGCAGAATTATTGGATTGGACCGGAGATCTGCTAGTCATGGGGGACTTCAACTGTATTTTGGATCATAAGATCGATACCACAAATAGAAAAACACAGGTGAGAATGGGTAGGACCCAGGCAGCCATTCTCGAACCTATGCGAATCCACCAGCTGTATGACGCCTGAAGGATTCTATTCCCAAGGGTACCAGGGTTTACGATTTATTCATTCCCCACATAAGCAGTACTCGTTCATCAATAAGAGCTTTATTAAGTGTGCTGTCTTGGAAAATGCCTACATACAGGTATGTCCTAAAATCCCATCTGATCACAACCCCGCATGCTAACCGTACAGCTATCTGCAGGGGTCAGAGATTCCCACCGGCCTTCTCATTTCCCAGTCACCAATTTAATAATCCAGAGTGTTTTGTGCACTTCCGATTATTACTAAGTGACTATTTTGCAAATAACAAGGGCTCTGCCCCCATGTCTGTTATATGGGACTGCATGAAGGCGTTTGTCAGGGGGGGGGGCTACCCTTCAGTTCCTGTTGGGCCAGAATAGGCAGTTGCATCAAGATGCGGATCAGTGTCAGTTGGGCTATTTGGAACGTCAACATGCGCAGGCCACCGTAGCTAGGGATCCTGCCGAACATTCGATCTACCTGAGGCTTTTAGGAATATGCTCTATGTTAAATAGAAGGCTAACAGAGAAAGTAGCTGCTAGCTATCAGATGCATAAAAAGTTGCAGTATGAGTACAGCGAGAAAGTAGGCTGGCTGCTGGTTATCCAGATCTCTGATAACCAGGCAAGGTCCTATATTAAGCGTATTAAGGGTGAGGGCGGTTTGCTTTTTATACAACCTCAAGATATTGTGTAGCAGTTTGGATTGTTCTATGCAGGAATATAGGGTGAGGTAGTACCCCCTACTAATTTTATCTTCCAGCAATATTTGCGAGAGAGCCACCTACCTCGATGCTTTTGAAATGCCATTGCTTCAAGGAGATGTAGGTGTAGCCGAGGTGGAGGAGGCAATTAAGGCCCTGTCCTCTGGCAAAGCAGCGGGCAAGGACACTATCCCTCTTGAGTTTTATAAGAAGTTTGGGGATATTTTGGCACCCGAGTTTACTGAATTGATCGCATATTTCACAGAAGGAGAGTAAGCTCCATTTTCTTGGAGTACGACCAATATGGTTGTATTCCCCTAGAAAGGTAAACCAGTGGAAGAGAGAAGTTCAGATCGTCCAATCTCATTGATCAACTCGGATGCTAAAATCTTCTAAAAAATTCTGGCAAATCGCCTGGCCCCTCTCCCACAGAGATTAATTTCAGATCAAGAACACAGATTTGTACCAGATAGGGACATGTCAGCACACTTTAATACCTCTATCACTGCCTTCAATGTATCCGGCAAATGAAAAGAACATATTGGCATGATAATGCTGGATGCTGAGAAGGCTATTGATAGAGTAGCCTGGGAAGCGCTCTGGTCTACTTTGCCAACATTCAGACTCATTACCTTGATTCAGAAATTATACAAGAACCAGGAAGCTAAAATTAAGCTAAACTGCGTCTCTTCAACAAACTTTCCAGTCCGGCGAGTTACACGGCAGGGGTGTCCACTTTCCCTGCTCCTTTTCGTCCTGTATATAGATCCTTTTATAAGACATCTTTTGCGGAATCCAGGGATCCTCCCAGTATGCTTAAGCTATGCTGACCATATTTTCATTTTCTCTGTTAACCCATTGGGCACTATAGCTTGTATTTCAGAAGAGGCTTAGCTTTTTGGCTCATTCTCTGGGTACACGCTAAATCTGGCTAAGAAGCTGACAATCCTGAATTATCAACTGGGTACCCTGTGAACAGCTCTAGGGGTTTCAGGTACTGCTACATATTTAGATGTCTGCCTCAGTAGTCAAGTGCAGGATATAATCACATTAAACTATGTCACTTCTTAAATTGGTTACAGGTAAATTACGATTTCTACATCGACATCCGCTTAGTATCTGCAGTAGGTGCAATGTTATTAAAATGAATGTACATCCTAAGTTCTTGTACCTATTCTGCTCAATTCATTTACGGGTTCCAGGCTCTTTGTTTAAGCGGCTACAAAGCGTTATCAGCAGTTTTTTATCTGGGGGTACAGGCGGGCAGAAGGGCTTTAACATTTTGTTAAATTGCCTTATAAACAGGGGAGCTTTAAGCTTTGAGCTTTAAGCTCCTAGACTTTAAGCTATATTATTGGGCTCCCTTTGCTGGGAGGATCCAGAACCTGTTAAATGGGCTAGATGCCGGGCTGTCTTCACTTGCCTACCAACTAGCTTGCGGACCATTGATCGGGTTTACTCTTTACAAGACCTCTGATCCAAATTATTATAAATGGGTCAGATTAAAGGTAGTCCGTGATATAACCAGGATATGACATGAAATCTCCGAGGCATACTCTTTGCCTTGACTTCATTATTTCACTGTTCTATGGGGCAACCCAATACTGCCAGGAGTATTTCATGACTATGTCGGGTAAGCTTGGCAAGGCATGGGGGTAACTAGTATGAGTCAGTTGTATGACGGTCAAGGATTTTGCTCTTTAATCTCATTTAAAAAGAAGTTTGGGCTCCCTCAGCACGTTTTAAAAAAAAATACTTACGGGTAAGGGACTACCTCCCACATGCTCAGAAATTGCACGATACACCATTCACCTCTGAAATATTATCTGCTATCTATGGGAAGCCTGTTAAAACCTCAGTTAGCTCGTTTTTATCAAAGTCTTATTTCATCAGTACAGGACGACAGTATGCAGATCACTGTCAAATTAGGTGGGCTTCTGGTTTCTGATATTACTGTACAAGATATACAGGTGGCATTAGATACGTTAGGTCAATCGGTAGCCTCTGTCAGCCTGAAGCTGCAGCAGCATAGGACAGTTTTTGTGTTGTACTACACGCCAGAGCTTCTCTCTAGGTGGGCAACTTCCTGAGTATCTGATAAGGCATACTACCCGAAATGCAAGCTCTACGCAGCAGATCCAAAGCATATGTTTGTTGACTGTCCCATGCTGAAAGTATTCTGAGAAGATATATACTCTCGGATGCTTGGGTCGGACGTTTTAGCTGACAAACAAGGAAATTATTCTTGGGTTTAAGCATGAGGCTACCTGTTACGAGGGGTCACTGGCTTCCATTATTAATGAACGCACCCTTCTCAGCATTGCCAGGGCCTGGAGAAACCCTACTACCCCAAAGGTTAGCGAATTCTGGGTCTTGCTTAGACAGGTGTTTGAATCTGCCCTGGCAAAGGCCAGAGCCCCCCGTTCCTGTCTAAGGTTAAAAAAGATCTGGTCCAGTCTGCGATGGGAATAGTCCTGTTCCACGATTATTATCATGATGTTTTTACCCAACAAAATTGTTGTCCTATTTTCCCGATTTTGCTTTCCTTCTCATGCTCAGTTCTTCTCGATTTATGTCTTAATTATGTCCTAATTATGTGTGTCACCCAGCGTGTTTATCCTAAGGGTCGTCTCCCCCACCTTTTGTATTAATTGTTTTGTTCTTTGGCTAATAAAAAGGAAACATAACAAAAAAATAAAGAACAGGAGTTCTGGAAACACTAAACGTATATGGTGGGGCTGGTAACAGAGACAGGAGGTTAATCCGGTACATCACTCATCCTCCCACACACGTAGTCCTAAAACAAATGTGTGACGTTCTGAGAAATTCCCCTCCTACATTGAGGAATTCTGTTGCATTATTTTGTATCTTATTCAAATTGCGCTGGGGAATTTTTATCAGGGTGCAAGAGCCCTCACCCACCTAGCTGCATGCATCATCATTGGGCTCTTAAAAACCGAGAGACAAATTGAACATTAGTTGTTCTTTGAGCCAATAAACATGGTCTACATGTTTCTCACCTATCTGCCCATCTAAGTCACTTTGGGACCGGAAATAGAATGCCCCACTATCTGAGTGAGGGAACATTGTATTAATATCTCTAAAACTAAATCATATAGCTATGGATGCAGTACACTCAAGGTGAGTCCCACAAGTGAGTGGAACGCACTTACTCTCGTAACTTTGTACCCCTCCTATTACGCGCCTCCCATTAGAATGCGAGAACTCTGCACCCGTATAATCTGTTCAGTGACCGTGTGCTCGCAATCAACACCTGCCCCTGGTTACCTCTCCTGAAAGTCTGAAATTTGCCTTTTATTGGAAAGAGATTCTGAGGACGGCAGTAGTAGGTTTTCCAACCCAGAGTGACTCGAGCATCATGATACTATGTCTGAAACCTTTGGATTGGGCAGACTTGAGCGTTACGAGAATGGAGACCGCTTTTGATTGCTAGAATGTGGAAACAAACTTTAAACTTAACTATGACCATGTAGCTAATGACTTTATGTTAACTATGATTCTCTTCCAGGGGATACTCCTCAATAGTCCTAAACACTGAATAGTCCCGCCCACGTGCGGGGACCCCGGAGCACTAACAAATATATGTATGTGTATGTATATATATAATGTGTGTGTGTGTGTGTGTATGTATGTATATGAATGTGTATATATATATATATATCATTTAAACAACTCCAAATCCATACATACATACATACATAAAGCGGAACAACAACTATTGTCTTTAGGTTTATCTTATTGCCCTGAGAGCACTTTTGACTATGCTTCAACACGCATGGATATTTATCGCAGCATACGAAAATTAAAATTGAAAAAACACTTTGTCACAGAGACCCTCAGAGACTGAGGATAATTTACAACTGGTGCTTGAACCACCAAAATCACCATCTATTGAGGCAACAAATGCTGATTTATCCTTACTTAATACCATGCAAACTCTACTAGATGAAAACATGACGTCAACACAATATGTCAAAGATCATCAAGTATCGAGTACTAAGGACTTACAAATGACTAAAACAGGATTTAAACCAACTTCCACGTTTAATTCCATAATGCCTCGAGATGGTATTGAAATCTTTCATGAACATTTAATTGCAAATATAAAAAAACTCAATCACAGGATACAAAGAATGGCAAGAACCAAGAAAAATAAAACTGCAATCCAGTACCATGTTCTGATGAAAAGATTAAAAAATAATCCTGAGATCGTGATCCGCAATCCTGACAAAGGTGGCAATTTAGTGATGTTAAACAAAAATGATTACAACGAGGAAGCAATGAAACAGCTACAAGACCAGACCTGTTACCGTAAGAGTGATCAATCAACTTTGATAAACACCTACAATATGTATAGGATGAAACTTATTGCTTGGAAAAATGCGGGACTGCTAACACAAGATGAATACCTCTATCTTCGCAATGACCATCCTACTACACCAATCATATATTTTATCCCAAAAATTCACAAAAATCCTAAGAACCCACCAGGAAGACCCATCATTTTGGCGAGAAACAATCTACTAGAACGAACATCTAAATATGTAGACTTTTTTCTCCAGAACTTTGTACAACAGCTACCTTCATACATCCGTGACACGGGGGACTTTCTATCCAAAATCAAGGATTTCAGGTGGAACTCTGACTATCTATTAATTACTTTAGATGTCTCCTCACTGTACACGTCTATCAATCATCAAGATGGCATCAAGGCTTTATTACATTACCTCAACCAAAGTTCTTCACAATGTATGAACCACAACAAAATGCTTAAAGACATGACTGAATTCTGTTTAAACAATAATATCTTTATGTACAGAAACACCCTATATCAACAACTACGGGGCGTTGCAATGGGGGCCAGCTTCTCCCCCAGCTATGCATGTCTACACATGGGCTGGTGGGAGGAGTTTGTCCTCCACAAAGAACACGAACATATTGTCAACACCAATGTCAAACTTTGGCTTAGATTTATTGATGACCTCTTTATCATCTGGCAGGGGACCCGGTCAGAGGCAGAGGGTTTCATTACTAGACTCAATTCTAACAATCTAAATCTTGAGTTTACAGCCAATATTAGTGACCATAGGGCAGAATTTCTTGATGTTGAGGTATACATTAAAAATGGGGCAATTGCGACTAAACTTCATCGCAAAATAACAGCAGGAAACGCTACACTACATGCCACCAGCGCTCACCCCAGACATCTTATACAAAGTATACCATACGGTGAAATGCTGAGATTGAAACGTATCAGTAGCAATGAAAATGATCTACACATTGCTCAGGTAGGCAGTACCAAACGATTCCTCGAGAGGGGTTATTCGAAAAAAACAATAGACATGGCCATAGAAAGATGCAGCAAAATCAGTAGGGACAGTCTATTAACAACACAGACTAGCAAGAATACTATCAGTGCCAGTCACACCACAGGAGAAAATACTGACAACACGGAAACATTCCGATTTATAATGCAATACAGCAAACAAGCTAGAGCCATCAGTAAAATCATAAAGAACAATTGGCCACTTGTATTAAATGATCCCATTATTGGCCATGTTCTATCCAATAAACCTGCAATCACATACAGCAAGGGACCTTCTATGAGAGATGAACTAGTTCACAATGACCCTTTCGAATGCAAAAAAACTACGTGGTTAGAGCAACGGACTGGCTTTTTCAAATGCACGACATGCAAAGCATGTCAGTATGGAGAAAATAAAACGTTTTATAAAACACCTTTTAGTGACAAAGAAATTCCCATACATAGATTTCTAACATGCAAGACGGAATTTGTGATCTATGTGCTGGAGTGCCCTTGTGGCTTTCAATATGTTGGAAGCACAGTTCTTCAAAGCCACAAAAGAATACTCCAGCACATGAGAGCCATTAAGAACAAAGATCACACATATCCTGTTGCACGCCACTTTGAGGAATCTCACAACGGAGATCCTATAGGCCTGCAATACTTTCTAATTGACAGCGTGCCATTTAACAAAAGAGGAGGCAACCGGGAAAAAGCCCTAAGAAAATTAGAAACCAGATATATCCTACAATTGGATAGTAAACAACCGGCAGGCCTCAACGGTACGGAGGATCTATATACCTGTTTATAGATCCTTACAGCCCTCTTCATGATTCCATCCATTATCCATTATCTGCAAACAGAATAAAATTATCAATCATGTAATATATTGTTTTATATAGATGTTATTCGCAAGCTGCCCATCTGAACTTTATCACTGTCACACCTTTTGGGTTAGGATGAGGTGGTATCATTATATATACGATAAACACAAAACACTTTTTTACACGCTAAATGTTACCGATTTTATTCCCATATGCAATGTAAGTCCTAGACATAAACACCATCAATTTGCTGAACACAAATCGATTTTTCTGTAAACATTATCTTTACAGCACCATTCACAAACATTACTTACAATTAGGACACTATGTCATAATAACAGAATGGTCATTAGATACATGATTATGGTTCAGGCAAATTCATGCATCAACCAAGTATTTGCGGTTTTTTTATGTGTAAACTCTTTTAAAGTTTTTTACATATATTTAATTATATACATATATTTATATATTTATTGCAAATGGTGAATTCTCTATATATTTTTTATCATTGAAATATATATTTATTTATGTGGACCATGATGATATGGTTTCTTTGTCTATTACTACTGCATTGCAAAACACCATTGGTAACCTTATAAAGCACTTTGTCACTTTAAGAAAAAAAAAATGCACTTTTGAAAAAAATGATTAAATGCCCAGGTGAGATTGCTGCTAGCGTCATGTGATCAAGGGCCCACGGGCTCGAAACGCGTAATGGCTGTGCAAAACTTGTGAGCGGACAAATAAAGAACTTTTAAGCACCAAATCGTGGTCTGGGCTCCTACCTGCTGCGGTGAAACGAGTGCGTGGAAAAGGGAGTTGAAGTAATATATATATATTTCACAGAAAAAACATAGGTTTTAGGGGTGTTACAGTTAGGTAGCCATTTCACTCGTACAAAACCATAGAAAATCCTCCGTTATAGTTAGTTCTGCTAACCATAACTCGCGCACCCGCAATGCACTGCTGATGATGTCACATATTGCATCATTCATGACATGGTCAAAATTAAAACTGAAATATTGATTAATTTTCTTGTTTTCATATTTTATTTTAATATATTTATAATTAAAAAAATAAAAAAGCATTTTTTTTTTCGGGGTTGCGCACTCAAAGCGTACACATCACGGTGGGTGCGTGCATTCTAGCCGCTATTTTAGAAAAGTCATGAAGGATCCGCGTATGGTGTGCGACGGCTGCGTGTTTTTCAGTTACATCATATAAATTTAATATCGCGTGATGTGCGCCATTGGTATGCGACCAGTCCGCGACTCTTGCTCCTGCGCATTCACGACAAATGCGCTCTACGGTACGAGATGTTTGCACGGTTGCGGGCCCCGCGTGACGTCGTATAGGTGCTGGGGCGCGCTGGGTGCACGACTCCCGCAAAAAAAATGTATATTCCAAAATGATATGTATGTGTCTTTAATATACATATTAGGGCAAGAGATTATGTAAGATATTCATAAAAATAATATATGTGTACTTATAATAAACGTATATTATTTTTAAATATATTTTTGCAAAGTCGTGTGCGTGCATCGTGAGTGCAGAAAACCAGGTCAGTAGAGCTGCTGTAGAGCCAGAGAACCAGGTCAGCAGAGCTGCTCTAGAGCCAGAGAACCAGGTCAGCAGAGCTGCTCTAGAGCCAGAGAACCAGGTCAGCAGAGCTACTCTAGAGCCAGAGAACCAGGTCAGCAGAGCTGCTGTATAGCCAGACAAACCAGGTCAGCAGAGCTGCTTTAGAGGGAGAGAACCAGGTCAGCAGAGCTGCTTTAGAGCAAGAGAACCAGGCCAGCAGAGCTGCTTTAGAGCCAGAGAACCAGGTCAGCAGAGCTGCTCTAGCTGACACTGACACACTGACTTACTGACACTGACTGACTGACACTGACTGACTACTCTCTACTGCTCTCTCTCTACTGCTCTCTCTCTACTACTCACTCTCTACTACTCACTCTCTAAAACTCGCTACTACTACTCTCCTCTACTATTCTCTCTCAAGTACTCTCTACTACTCTCTCTACTACTCTACTACTCCACTACTCTCTACTACTCACTCTGCTACTCCACTACTCTCTACTACTCACTCGGAACTACTCACTCGGAACTACTCACTCGGTACCACTCTCGCTCTACCACTCTCGCTCTACCACTCTCGCTCTACCACTCTCGCTCTACCACTCTCGCTCTACCACTCTCGCTCTACCGCTCGCTCTCTACCGCTCTCGCTCTACCACTCTCTACCACTCACTCTCTACCACTCACTCTCTACCACTCACTCTCTACCACTCACTCTCTACCACTCACTCTCTACCACTCACTCTCTACCACTCACTCTCTACCACTCACTCTACTACTCTCTACTACTCACTCTCCACTACTCGCTCTCCACTACTCGCTCTCCACTACTCGCTCTCCACTACTCGCTCTCCACTACTCGCTCTCTCTTACTCTCTCTTACTCTCTCTTACTCTCTTACTCTCTCTTACTCACTCTTACTCACTCTTACTCACTCTTACTCACTCTTACTCACTCTTACTCACTCTTACTCACTCTTACTCACTCTTACTCACTCTTACTCACTCTTACTCACTCTTACTCACTCTTACTCACTCTTACTCACTCTTACTCACTCTTACTCACTCTTACTCACTCTTACTCTCTCTTACTCTCTCTTACTCTCTCTTACTCTCTCTTACTCTCTCTTACTCTCTCTTACTCTCTCTTACTCTCTCTTACTCTCTCTTACTCTCTCTTACTCTCTCTTACTCTCTCTTACTCTCTCTACTACTCTCTCTACTACTCTCTCTACTACTCTCTCTACTACTCTCTCTACTACTCTCTCTACTACTCTCTCTACTACTCACTCTACTGCTTGCACTCTACCACTACTCTCTGCTACTCACTCTCTACTACTCCACTACACTCTGCTACTCTACTACACTTTCTCTCTACTACTCTCTCTACTATCTCTCTACTATCTCTCTGTACTACTCACTCTGTACTACTCACTCTGTACTACTCACACTCTACTCACTCTCTACTACTCACTCTACTACTCACTCTACTACTCACTCTACTACTCACTCTACTACTCACTCTCTCCCGCTCTCTACTACACACTCTCTACTACACACTCTCT
This sequence comes from Triturus cristatus, assembly GCF_964204655.1. Classification (NCBI taxonomy): domain Eukaryota; kingdom Metazoa; phylum Chordata; class Amphibia; order Caudata; family Salamandridae; genus Triturus; species Triturus cristatus. Next base: position 500,131,231 of record NC_140592.1, on the reverse strand, counting down.
ACTACACACTCTCTACTACACACTCTCTACTACACACTCTGTACTACTCTTCTACTTTCTCTCTACTACACTTTCTCTCTACTACTCTCTCTCTATCTCTCTACTACTCACTCTGTACTACTCACTCTGTACTACTCACTCTACTACTCACTCTACTACTCACTCTACTACTCACTCTACTACTCACTCTCTACTACTCTCTACTACACACTACACACTCTCTACTCCACACTCTCTACTACACACTCTACTACTCACACTCTACTACTCTCTCTACTTCTTACTCTCTACTACTACTCTACTACTCTCTACCACTCACTCTACTACTCACTCTCTATTACTCTCTGCTGCTCTCTACTACTCACTCACTACTACTCTCTACTACTACCTCTACTACTCTCTGATTCACTCTCTACTACTCTACTACTCTCGCTCTACTACTCTCGCTCTACTACTCTCGCTCTACTACTCACTCTCTACTACTCTCTCTACTACTCTCTACTACTCTCTACTGCTCACTCTCAACTACTCACTCTACTAACTCTCTACTACTCTCTCCTGCTCTCTACTTCTCACTCTCTCTACTACTCTCACTCCACTACTCTCACTCTACTACTCTCACTCTACTACTCTCTACTGCTCACTCTCTACTACTCTCTACCGCTCACTCTCAACTACTCCCTCTACTAACTTTCTACTACTCTCTTACTCTCTCTACTTCTCACTCTCTACTTCTCACTCTCTACTACACACTCTCTACTACACACTCTACTACACACTCTACTACACACTCTACTACACACTCTACTACACACTCTACTACACACTCTACTACACACTCTACTACACGCTCTCTACTACTCGCTCTCTACTACTCGCTCTCTACCACTCGCTCTCTACCACTCGCTCTCTACCACTCGCTCTCTACCACTCGCTCTCTACCACTCGCTCTCTACCACTCGCTCTCTACCACTCGCTCTCTACCACTCGCTCTCTACCACTCGCTCTCTACCACTCGCTCTCTACCACTCGCTCTCTACTACTCTCTCTCTCTACTACTCTCTCTACTAGTCTCTCTACTAGTCTCTCTACTACACACTCTACTGCTTGCGCTCTACCACTCGCTCTCTACTACTCTCTAGTACTCACTCTCTACTACTCACTCTCTACTACTCCACTACTCTCTGCTACTCACTCTCTACTACTCCACTACTCTCTGCTACTCTACTACACTTTCTCTCTACTACTCTCTCTACTATCTCTACTATCTCTCTACTACTCACTCTGTACTACTCACTCTGTACTACTCACTCTGTACTACTCGCTCTGTACTACTCGCTCTACTACTCACTCTACTACTCACTCTACTACTCACTCTACTACTCACTCTCTCCTGCTCTCTACTACTCTCTCTACTACACACTCTCTACTACACACTCTCTACTAGGAGGAGTGTGGCTCAATGGTTAGAGCGGCAGACCCTGAAGAGAGTTCTGGCCAGAGACAAGGGTTCGATTCCCGCCTCGGCGGGGCTCGGGCTCAATTTCCTCGGACCTGTCTATTCTCGCCTCGGTGCCTATTCTAATCATGGGCCCCACGCTGCAACTCTGGGCAATAGCTTGCTTAGCCTCCACACCGGCCCCAACAGCGCTAAGGATGCCTGGCTTCACCCTGGGGGTGCCCAGGAGTGGACACTTCACAGGGAAAGCCAGGAGGGGTTCCACAGCGGTATGAGTATCAGCGCCAGGAAACCGCAAAGGCGACACCGCAAGGTGGCCGTCTGGTGACAGTGCGCTCTATAAGTACCTTGACATTTACATTTACTACACACCCTCTACTACACACTCTCTACTACACACTCTGTACTACTCTTCTACTTTCTCTCTACTACACTTTCTCTCTACTACTCTCTCTCTATCTCGCTACTACTCTGTACTACTCACTCTGTACTACTCACTCTGTACTACTCACTCTGTACTACTCACTCTGTACTACTCACTCTGTACTACTCACTCTACTACTCACTCTACTACTCACTCTCTACTACTCTCTACTACACACTACACACTCTCTACTCCACACTCTCTACTCCACACTCTCTACTCCACACTCTCTACTCCACACTCTCTACTCCACACTCTCTACTCCACACTCTCTACTCCACACTCTCTACTCCACACTCTCTACTACTCGCACTCTACTACTCACACTCTACTACTCACACTCTACTACTCTCTCTACTTCTTACTCTCTACTACTACTCTACTACTCACTCTACTACTCACTCTCTATTACTCTCTGCTACTCTCTACTACTCACTCGCTACTGCTCTCTACTACTACTCTCTCCCTACTACTCTCTCCCTACTACTCTCTCCCTACTACTCTCTCCCTACTACTCTCTCCCTACTACTCTCTCCCTACTACTCTCTCCCTACTACTCTCTCCCTACTACTCGCTCTACTACTCTCGCTCTACTACTCTCGCTCTACTACTCTCTTATTCACTCTCTACTGCTCACTCTCTACTACTCTCTCTACTACTAACTCTCTACTACTCTCTCTTACTCTCTCTACTGCTCACTCTCTCTACTACTCTCTACTACTCTCTACCGTGCGCTCTACCGCGCGCTCTACCGCGTGCTCTACCACGCGCTCTACCACGCGCTCTACCACGCGCTCTCTACCACGCGCTCATACTCTCTAGTACTCTCCCTCTCTACTAGTCTCTCTACTAGTCTCTCTACTACACACTCTACTGCTTGCGCTCTACCACTCGTTCTCTACTACTCTCTAGTACTCTACTACTCTCTACTACTCACTCTCTACTACTCTCTGCTACTCACTCTCTACTACTCACTCTCTACTACTCCACTACTCTCTGCTACTCACTCTCTACTACTCCACTACTCTCTGCTACTCACTCTCTACTACTCTTCTACTTTCTCTCTACTACTCGCTCTACTACACTTTCTCTGTACTACTCTCTCTCTACTACTCTCTCTCTCTACTATCTCTCTCTACTACTCACTCGGTATACCACTCTCGCTCTACCACTCTCGGTATACCACTCTCTCTCTACTACTCTCTCTCTACTACTCTCTCTCTACTACTCGCTCTCTACTACTCGCTCTCTACTACTCGCTCTCTACTACTCGCTCTCTACTACTCGCTCTCTACTACTCGCTCTCTACTACTCGCTCTCTACTACTCGCTCTCTACTACTCGCTCTCTACTACTCGCTCTCTACTACGCTCTCTACTACGCTCTCTACTACGCTCTCTACTACGCTCTCTTACTCTCTCTTACTCTCTCTTACTCTCTCTTACTCTCTCTTACTCTCTCTTACTCGCTCTTACTCTCTCTTACTCGCTCTTACTCTCTCTTACTCTCTCTTACTCTCTCTTACTCGCTCTTACTCGCTCTTACTCGCTCTTACTCGCTCTTACTCGCTCTTACTCTCTCTTACTCTCTCTTACTCTTACTCGCTCTTACTCGCTCTTACTCGCTCTACTACTCTCTCTACTGCTTGCACTCTAGCACTCGCTCCCTACTACTCTCTACTACTACTCAATTATTCACTCTCTACTACTCACTCTACTTTACTACTTTCTACTACTCTCTACCGCTCACTCTCTACCGCTCACTCTCTACCGCTCACTCTCTACCGCTCACTCTCTACCGCTCACTCTCTACCGCTCACTCTCTACCGCTCACTCTCTACCGCTCACTCTCTACCGCTCACTCTACCGCTCACTCTCTACCGCTCACTCTCTACCGCTCACTCTCTACCGCTCACTCTCTACCGCTCACTCTCTACCGCTCACTCTCTACCGCTCACTCTCTACCGCTCACTCTCTACCGCTCACTCTCTACTGCACACTCTCTACTACTCACTCTCTACTACTCACTCTCTACTACTCACTCTCTACTACTCACTCTCTACTACTCACTCTCTACTACTCACTCTCTACTACTCACACTCTACTACTCACACTCTACTACTCTCTCTACTTCTTACTCTCTACTACTACTTTACTACTCTCTACCACTCACTCTACTACTCACTCTCTATTACTCTCTGCTACTCTCTACTACTCACTCTCTACTACACACTCTCTACTACACACTCTCTACTACACACTCTCTACTACACACTCTCTACTACACACTCTCTACTACACACTCTCTACTACACACTCTCTACTACACACTCTCTACTACACACTCTCTACTACACACTCTCTACTACACACTCTCTACTACACACTCTCTACTACACACTCTCTACTACTCACACTCTACTACTCACACTCTACTACTACTCTACTACTCACACTCTACTACTCACACTCTACTACTCACACTCTACTACTCACACTCTACTACTCACACTCTACTACTCACACTCTACTACTCTCTCTACTTCTTACTCTCTACTACTACTTTACTACTCTCTACCACTCACTCTACTACTCACTCTCTATTACTCTCTGCTACTCTCTACTACTCACTCTCTACTACACACTCTCTACTACACACTCTCTACTACACACTCTCTACTACACACTCTCTACTACACACTCTCTACTACACACTCTCTACTACACACTCTCTACTACACACTCTCTACTACACACTCTCTACTACACACACTCTACTACTCACACTCTACTACTCACACTCTACTACTCACACTCTACTACTCACACTCTACTACTACTCTACTACTCACACTCTACTACTCACACTCTACTACTCACACTCTACTACTCACACTCTACTACTCTCTCTACTTCTTACTCACTACTACTACTCTACTACTCTCTACCACTCACTCTACTACTCTACTACTCACTCTACTACTCTCTCTCTACTACTCTCTACTGCTCACTCTCTACTGCTCACTCTCTACTACTCTCTACTGCTCACTCTCTACTGCTCACTCTCTACTACTCTCTACTGCTCACTCTCTACTGCTCACTCTCTACTGCTCACTCTCTACTACTCTCTTACTCTCTCTCTACTACTAACTCTCTACTACACACTCTACTACTCTACTCCTCGCTCTACTCCTCGCTCTACTCCTCGCTCTACCACTCGCTCTACCCCTCGCTCTACCCCTCGCTCTACCCCTCGCTCTACCCCTCGCTCTACCCCTCGCTCTACCACTCGCTCTACCACTCGCTCTACCACTCGCTCTACCACTCGCTCTACCACTCGCTCTACCACTCGCTCTACCACTCGCTCTACCACTCGCTCTACCACTCGCTCTACCACTCGCTCTACCACTCGCTCTACCACTCGCTCTACCACTCGCTCTACCACTCGCTCTACCACTCGCTCTACCACTCGCTCTACCACTCGCTCTACCACTCGCTCTACCACTCGCTCTACCACTCGCTCTACCACTCGCTCTACCACTCGCTCTACCACTCGCTCTACCACTCGCTCTACCACTCGCTCTACCACTCGCTCTACCACTCGCTCTACCACTCGCTCTACCACTCGCTCTACCACTCGCTCTACCACTCGCTCTACCACTCGCTCTACCACTCGCTCTACCACTCGCTCTACCACTCGCTCTACCACTCTCTACTACTCTCTCTACTACTCTTATTCCCTCTCTACTGCTCACTCTCTACTACTCTCTCTACTACTAACTCTCTACTACTCTCTCTACTTCTCACTCTCTCTACTACTCTACTACTCACTCTCTCTACTACTCTACTACTCACTCTCTACTACACACTCTCTACTACTCGACCACGCGCTCGACCACGCGCTCGACCACGCGCTCGACCACGCGCTCGACCACGCGCTCGACCACGCGCTCGACCACGCGCTCGACCACGCGCTCGACCACGCGCTCGACCACGCGCTCGACCACGCGCTCGACCACGCGCTCGACCACGCGCTCGACCACGCGCTCGACCACGCGCTCTACTCTCTCTCTAGTACTCTCTCGCTAGTACTCTCTCTCTAGTACTCTCTCGCTAGTACTCTCTCGCTAGTACTCTCTCGCTAGTACTCTCTCGCTAGTACTCTCTCGCTAGTACTCTCTCGCTAGTACTCTCTCGCCAGTACTCTCTCGCCAGTACTCTCTCGCTAGTACTCTCTCGCTACTAGTCTCTCTACTACACACTCTACTGCTTGCGCTCTACCACTCGCGCTCTACTACTCTCTAGTACTCACTCTCTACTACTCACTCTCTACTACTCCACTACTCTCTGCTACTCACTCTCTACTACTCACTCTCTACTACTCCACTACTCTCTGCTACTCACTCTCTACTACTCACTCTCTACTACTCCACTACTCCCTGCTACTCACTCTCTACTACTCCACTACTCTCTGCTACTCACTCTCTACTACTCTTCTACTTTCTCTCTACTACTCACGCTCTACTACTCTTCTACTTTCTCTCTACTACTCGCGCTCTACTACACTTTCTCTCTACTACTCTCTCTCTCTACTATCTCTCTCTACTATCTCTCTCTACTATCTCTCTCTACTATCTCTTTCTACTACTCACTCGGTACTACTCTTATTCCCTCTCTACTGCTCACTCTCTACTACTCTTATTCCCTCTCTACTGCTCACTCTCTACTACTCTTATTCCCTCTCTGCTGCTCACTCTCTACTACTCTCTCTACTACTAACTCTCTACTACTCTCTCTTACTCTCTCTACTTCTCACTCTCTCTACTACTCTACTACTCACTCTCTACTACACACTCTCTACTACTCTACCACGCGCTCGACCACGCGCTCGACCACGCGCTCGACCACGCGCTCGACCACGCGCTAGTACTCTCTCGCTAGTACTCTCTCGCTAGTACTCTCTCGCTAGTACTCTCTCGCTAGTACTCTCTCGCTAGTACTCTCTCGCTAGTACTCTCTCGCTAGTACTCTCTCTCTACTAGTCTCTCTACTACACACTCTACTGCTTGCGCTCTACCACTCGCGCTCTACTACTCTCTAGTACTCACTCTCTACTACTCACTCTCTACTACTCCACTACTCTCTGCTACTCACTCTCTGCTACTCACTCTCTACTACTCCACTACTCTCTGCTACTCACTCTCTACTACTCACTCTCTACTACTCCACTACTCTCTGCTACTCACTCTCTACTACTCACTCTCTACTACTCACTCTCTACTACTCCACTACTCCCTGCTACTCACTCTCTACTACTCCACTACTCTCTGCTACTCACTCTCTACTACTCTTCTACTTTCTCTCTACTACTCACGCTCTACTACTCTTCTACTTTCTCTCTACTACTCGCGCTCTACTACTCTTCTACTTTCTCTCTACTACTCGCTCTACTACACTTTCTCTCTACTACTCTCTCTCTCTACTATCTCTCTCTACTATCTCTCTCTACTATCTCTCTCTACTATCTCTTTCTACTACTCACTCGGTACTACTCACTCGGTACTACTCACTCGGTACTACTCACTCGGTACTACTCACTCGGTACTACTCACTCGGTACTACTCACTCGGTACTACTCACTCGGTACTACTCACTCGGTACTACTCACTCGGTACTACTCACTCTCGCTCTACCACTCTCGCTCTACCACTCTCGCTCTACCACTCTCGCTCTACCACTCTCGCTCTACCACTCTCGCTCTACCACTCTCGCTCTACCACTCTCGCTCTACCACTCTCGCTCTACCACTCTCGCTCTACCACTCTCGCTCTACCACTCTCGCTCTACCACTCTCGCTCTACCACTCTCGCTCTACCCCTCGCTCTACCCCTCGCTCTACCCCTCGCTCTACCCCTCGCTCTACCCCTCGCTCTACCCCTCGCTCTACCCCTCGCTCTACCCCTCGCTCTACCCCTCGCTCTACCCCTCGCTCTACCCCTCGCTCTACCCCTCGCTCTACCCCTCGCTCTACCCCTCTCTCCCTACTACTCTCTTATCTACTCTCTCCCTACTACTCTCTTATCTACTCTCTCCCTACTACTCTCTTATCTACTCTCTCCCTACTACTCTCTTATCTACTCTCTCCCTACTACTCTCTTATTCCCTCTCTACTGCTCACTCTCTACTACTCTCTACTACTCTTATTCCCTCTCTACTGCTCACTCTCTACTACTCTCTCTACTACTAACTCTCTACTACTCTCTCTTACTCTCTCTACTTCTCACTCTCTCTACTACTCTCTCTTACTCTCTCTACTTCTCACTCTCTCTACTACTCTCTCTTACTCTCTCTACTTCTCACTCTCTCTACTACTCTCTCTTACTCTCTCTACTTCTCACTCTCTACTACTCTCTTACTCTCTCTACTTCTCACTCTCTACTACTCTCTTACTCTCTCTACTTCTCACTCTCTACTACTCTCTTACTCTCTCTACTTCTCACTCTCTACTACTCTCTCTCTACTACTCTCTCTCTACTACACGCGCTCGACCACGCGCTCGACCACGCGCTCGACCACGCGCTCGACCACGCGCTCGACCACGTGCTAGTACTCTCTCGCTAGTACTCTCTCGCTAGTACTCTCTCGCTAGTACTCTCTCGCTAGTACTCTCTCGCTAGTACTCTCTCGCTAGTACTCTCTCGCTAGTACTCTCTCGCTAGTACTCTCTCGCTAGTACTCTCTCGCTAGTACTCTCTCTCTAGTACTCTCTCTCTAGTACTCTCTCTCTCTACTAGTCTCTCTACTACACACTCTACTGCTTGCGCTCTACCACTCGCGCTCTACTACTCTCTACTACTCACTCTCTACTACTCCACTACTCTCTGCTACTCACTCTCTACTACTCACTCTCTACTACTCCACTACTCTCTGCTACTCACTCTCTACTACTCCACTACTCTCTGCTACTCACTCTCTACTACTCCACTACTCTCTGCTACTCACTCTCTACTACTCTTCTACTTTCTCTCTACTACTCTTTTACTTTCTCTCTACTACTCGCTCTACTACACTTTCTCTCTACTACTCTCTCTCTCTACTATCTCTCTCTACTACTCACTCGGTACTACTCACTCGGTACTACTCACTCGGTACTACTCACTCGGTACTACTCACTCGGTACTACTCACTCTCGCTCTACCACTCTCGCTCTACCACTCTCGCTCTACCACTCTCGCTCTACCACTCTCGCTCTACCACTCTTACTCACTCTTACTCACCCACTCGCTCTTTACTACTCTCTAGTACTCACTCTGCTACTCACTCTGCTACTCACTCTGCTACTCACTCTGCTACTCACTCTGCTACTCACTCTGCTACTCACTCTGCTACTCACTCTGCTACTCACTCTGCTACACACTCTGCTACTCACTCTGCTACTCACTCTGCTACACACTCTGCTACTCACTCTGCTACACACTCTGCTACACACTCTGCTACACACTCTGCTACACACTCTACTACACACTCTACTACACACTCTACTACACACTCTACTACTCTCTCCCTACCGCTCTATACTCTTCTTCTCGCTCTCTACTACTCGCTCTAGTACTCTACTACTCGCTCTCTACTACTCGCTCTAGTACTCTACTCCTCACTCTCTACTACTCGCTCTAGTACTCTTCTCCTCACTCTCTACTACTCGCTCTAGTACTCTACCACTCGCTCTCTACCACTCGCTCTCTACCACTCGCTCTCTACCACTCGCTCTCTACCACTCGCTCTCTACCACTCGCTCTCTACCACTCGCTCTCTACCACTCGCGCTCTACCACTCGCGCTCTACCACTCGCGCTCTACCACTCGCGCTCTACCACTCGCGCTCTACCACTCGCGCTCTACCACTCGCGCTCTACCACTCGCGCTCTACCACTCGCGCTCTACCACTCGCGCTCTACCACTCGCGCTCTACCACTCGCGCTCTACCACTCGCGCTCTACCACTCTCTCTTACTCTCTCTACTACTCTTATTCCCTCTCTACTTCTCACTCTCTCTACTACTCTACTACTCACTCTCTACTACACACTCTCTACTACTCTACCACGCGCTCGACCACGCGCTCGACCACGCGCTCGACCACGCGCTCGACCACGCGCTCGACCACGCGCTCGACCACGCGCTCGACCACGCGCTCGACCACGCGCTCGACCACGCGCTCGACCACGCGCTCGACCACGCGCTCGACCACGCGCTCGACCACGCGCTCGACCACGCGCTCGACCACGCGCTCGACCACGCGCTCTACTCTCTCTCTAGTACTCTCTCTCTAGTACTCTCTCGCTAGTACTCTCTCGCTAGTACTCTCTCGCTAGTACTCTCTCGCTAGTACTCTCTCGCCAGTACTCTCTCGCCAGTACTCTCTCGCTAGTACTCTCTCGCTACTAGTCTCTCTACTACACACTCTACTGCTTGCGCTCTACCACTCGCGCTCTACTACTCTCTAGTACTCACTCTCTACTACTCACTCTCTACTACTCCACTACTCTGCTACTCACTCTCTACTACTCACTCTCTACTACTCCACTACTCTCTGCTACTCACTCTCTACTACTCACTCTCTACTACTCCACTACTCCCTGCTACTCACTCTCTACTACTCCACTACTCTCTGCTACTCACTCTCTACTACTCTTCTACTTTCTCTCTACTACTCACGCTCTACTACTCTTCTACTTTCTCTCTACTACTCGCGCTCTACTACTCTTCTACTTTCTCTCTACTACTCGCTCTACTACACTTTCTCTCTACTACTCTCTCTCTCTACTATCTCTCTCTACTATCTCTCTACTACTCGCTCTACTACACTTTCTCTCTACTACTCTCTCTCTCTACTATCTCTCTCTACTATCTCTCTCTACTATCTCTTTCTACTACTCACTCGGTACTACTCTTATTCCCTCTCTACTGCTCACTCTCTACTACTCTTATTCCCTCTCTACTGCTCACTCTCTACTACTCTTATTCCCTCTCTACTGCTCACTCTCTACTACTCTCTCTACTACTAACTCTCTACTACTCTCTCTTACTCTCTCTACTTCTCACTCTCTCTACTACTCTACTACTCACTCTCTACTACACACTCTCTACTACTCTACCACGCGCTCGACCACGCGCTCGACCACGCGCTCGACCACGCGCTAGTACTCTCTCGCTAGTACTCTCTCGCTAGTACTCTCTCGCTAGTACTCTCTCGCTAGTACTCTCTCGCTAGTACTCTCTCGCTAGTACTCTCTCGCTAGTACTCTCTCGCTAGTACTCTCTCGCTAGTACTCTCTCGCTAGTACTCTCTCGCTAGTACTCTCTCGCTAGTACTCTCTCGCTAGTACTCTCTCGCTAGTACTCTCTCTCTACTAGTCTCTCTACTACACACTCTACTGCTTGCGCTCTACCACTCGCGCTCTACTACTCTCTAGTACTCACTCTCTACTACTCACTCTCTACTACTCCACTACTCTCTGCTACTCACTCTCTACTACTCACTCTCTACTACTCCACTACTCTCTGCTACTCACTCTCTACTACTCACTCTCTACTACTCTGCTACTCACTCTACTACTCACTCTACTACTCACTCTACTACTCACTCTACTACTCACTCTACTACTCACTCTACTACTCACTCTACTACTCACTCTCTACTACTCACTCTCTACTACTCCACTACTCCCTGCTACTCACTCTCTACTACTCCACTACTCTCTGCTACTCACTCTCTACTACTCTTCTACTTTCTCTCTACTACTCACGCTCTACTACTCTTCTACTTTCTCTCTACTACTCGCGCTCTACTACTCTTCTACTTTCTCTCTACTACTCGCTCTACTACACTTTCTCTCTACTACTCTCTCTCTCTACTATCTCTCTCTACTATCTCTCTCTACTATCTCTCTCTACTATCTCTTTCTACTACTCACTCGGTACTACTCACTCGGTACTACTCACTCGGTACTACTCACTCGGTACTACTCACTCGGTACTACTCACTCTCGCTCTACCACTCTCGCTCTACCACTCTCGCTCTACCACTCTCGCTCTACCACTCTCGCTCTACCACTCTCGCTCTACCACTCTCGCTCTACCACTCTCGCTCTACCACTCTCGCTCTACCCCTCGCTCTACCACTCTCGCTCTACCCCTCGCTCTACCCCTCGCTCTACCCCTCGCTCTACCCCTCGCTCTACCCCTCGCTCTACCCCTCGCTCTACCCCTCGCTCTACCCCTCGCTCTACCCCTCGCTCTACCCCTCGCTCTACCCCTCGCTCTACCCCTCGCTCTACCCCTCGCTCTACCCCTCGCTCTACCCCTCGCTCTACCCCTCGCTCTACCCCTCGCTCTACCCCTCGCTCTACCCCTCGCTCTACCCCTCGCTCTACCCCTCGCTCTACCCCTCGCTCTACCCCTCGCTCTACCACTCGCTCTACCACTCGCTCTACCACTCGCTCTACCACTCGCTCTACCACTCGCTCTACCACTCGCTCTACCACTCGCTCTACCACTCGCTCTACCACTCGCTCTACCACTCGCTCTACCACTCGCTCTACCACTCGCTCTACCACTCGCTCTACCACTCGCTCTACCACTCGCTCTACCACTCGCTCTACCACTCGCTCTACCACTCGCTCTACCACTCGCTCTACCACTCGCTCTACCACTCGCTCTACCACTCGCTCTACCACTCGCTCTACCACTCGCTCTACCACTCGCTCTACCACTCGCTCTACTCTCTTATCCACTCTCTTATCTACTCTCTTATCTACTCTCTTATCTACTCTCTTATCTACTCTCTTATCTACTCTCTTATCTACTCTCTTATCTACTCTCTCTACTACTCTCTCTACTACTCTCTCTACTACTCTCTTATCTACTCTCTCTACTACTCTCTTATCTACTCTCCCTACTACTCTCTTATCTACTCTCCCTACTACTCTCTTATCTACTCTCTCTACTACTCTCTTATCTACTCTCTTATCTACTCTCTTATCTACTCTCTTATCTACTCTCTCTACTACTCTCTCTACTACTCTCTTATCTACTCTCTTATCTACTCTCTCTACTACTCTCTTATCTACTCTCTTATCTACTCTCTTATCTACTCTCCCTACTACTCTCTTATCTACTCTCCCTACTACTCTCTTATCTACTCTCTCTACTACTCTCTTATCTACTCTCTCCCTACTACTCTCTTATCTACTCTCTCTACTACTCTCTCATCTACTCTCTCCCTACTACTCTCTTATCTACTCTCTCCCTACTACTCTCTTATCTACTCTCTCCCTACTACTCTCTTATCTACTCTCCCTACTACTCTCTTATCTACTCTCTTATCTACTCTCTCATCTACTCTCTCCCTACTACTCTCTTATCTACTCTCTCCCTACTACTCTCTTATCTACTCTCCCTACTACTCTCTTATCTACTCTCTTATCTACTCTCTCTACTACTCTCTTATCTACTCTCTCCCTACTACTCTCTTATCTACTCTCTCCCTACTACTCTCTTATCTACTCTCTCCCTACTACTCTCTTATCTACTCTCTCCCTACTACTCTCTTATCTACTCTCTCCCTACTACTCTCTTATCTACTCTCTCCCTACTACTCTCTTATCTACTCTCTCCCTACTACTCTCTTATCTACTCTCCCTACTACTCTCTTATCTACTCTCTTATCTACTCTCTTATCTACTCTCTCTACTACTCTCTCTACTACTCTCTCATCTACTCTCTCCCTACTACTCTCTTATCTACTCTCTCCCTACTACTCTCTTATCTACTCTCCCTACTACTCTCTTATCTACTCTCTCTACTACTCTCTTATCTACTCTCTCCCTACTACTCTCTTATCTACTCTCTCCCTACTACTCTCTTATCTACTCTCTCCCTACTACTCTCTTATCTACTCTCTCCCTACTACTCTCTTATCTACTCTCTCCCTACTACTCTCTTATCTACTCTCTCCCTACTACTCTCTTATCTACTCTCTCCCTACTACTCTCTTATCTACTCTCTCCCTACTACTCTCTTATTCACTCTCTACTGCTCACTCTCTACTACTCTCTACTACTCTTATTCCCTCTCTACTGCTCACTCTCTACTACTCTCTACTACTCTTATTCCCTCTCTACTGCTCACTCTCTACTACTCTCTCTACTACTAACTCTCTACTACTCTCTCTTACTCTCTCTACTTCTCACTCTCTCTACTACTCTCTCTTACTCTCTCTACTTCTCACTCTCTCTACTACTCTCTCTTACTCTCTCTACTTCTCACTCTCTACTACTCTCTTACTCTCTCTACTTCTCACTCTCTACTACTCTCTTACTCTCTCTACTTCTCACTCTCTACTACTCTACTTCTCACTCTCTACTACTCTCTCTCTACTACTCTCTCTCTACTACACGCGCTCGACCACGCGCTCGACCACGCGCTCGACCACGCGCTCGACCACGCGCTCGACCACGTGCTAGTACTCTCTCGCTAGTACTCTCTCGCTAGTACTCTCTCGCTAGTACTCTCTCGCTAGTACTCTCTCGCTAGTACTCTCTCGCTAGTACTCTCTCGCTAGTACTCTCTCGCTAGTACTCTCTCGCTAGTACTCTCTCGCTAGTACTCTCTCGCTAGTACTCTCTCGCTAGTACTCTCTCGCTAGTACTCTCTCGCTAGTACTCTCTCGCTAGTACTCTCTCTCTAGTACTCTCTCTCTCTACTAGTCTCTCTACTACACACTCTACTGCTTGCGCTCTACCACTCGCGCTCTACTACTCTCTACTACTCACTCTCTACTACTCCACTACTCTCTGCTACTCACTCTCTACTACTCACTCTCTACTACTCCACTACTCTCTGCTACTCACTCTCTACTACTCCACTACTCTCTGCTACTCACTCTCTACTACTCCACTACTCTCTGCTACTCACTCTCTACTACTCTTCTACTTTCTCTCTACTACTCGCGCTCTACTACTCTTTTACTTTCTCTCTACTACTCGCTCTACTACACTTTCTCTCTACTACTCTCTCTCTCTACTATCTCTCTCTACTATCTCTCTCTACTATCTCTCTCTACTACTCACTCGGTACTACTCACTCGGTACTACTCACTCGGTACTACTCACTCGGTACTACTCACTCGGTACTACTCACTCTCGCTCTACCACTCTCGCTCTACCACTCTCGCTCTACCACTCTCGCTCTACCACTCTCGCTCTACCACTCTTACTCACTCTTACTCACCCACTCGCTCTTTACTACTCTCTAGTACTCACTCTGCTACTCACTCTGCTACTCACTCTGCTACTCACTCTGCTACTCACTCTGCTACTCACTCTGCTACTCACTCTGCTACTCACTCTGCTACTCACTCTGCTACTCACTCTGCTACTCACTCTGCTACTCACTCTGCTACTCACTCTGCTACACACTCTGCTACACACTCTGCTACACACTCTGCTACACACTCTGCTACACACTCTGCTACACACTCTGCTACACACTCTGCTACACACTCTACTACACACTCTACTACACACTCTACTACACACTCTACTACTCTCTCCCTACCGCTCTATACTCTTCTTCTCGCTCTCTACTACTCGCTCTAGTACTCTACTACTCGCTCTCTACTACTCGCTCTAGTACTCTACTCCTCACTCTCTACTACTCGCTCTAGTACTCTTCTCCTCACTCTCTACTACTCGCTCTAGTACTCTACCACTCGCTCTCTACCACTCGCTCTCTACCACTCGCTCTCTACCACTCGCTCTCTACCACTCGCTCTCTACCACTCGCTCTCTACCACTCGCTCTCTACCACTCGCGCTCTACCACTCGCTCTCTACCACTCGCGCTCTACCACTCGCGCTCTACCACTCGCGCTCTACCACTCGCGCTCTACCACTCGCGCTCTACCACTCGCGCTCTACCACTCGCGCTCTACCCACTCGCGCTCTACCACTCGCGCTCTACCACTCGCGCTCTACCACTCGCGCTCTACCACTCGCGCTCTACCACTCGCGCTCTACCACTCGCGCTCTACCACTCGCGCTCTACCACTCTCTCTTACTCTCTCTACTACTCTTATTCCCTCTCTACTTCTCACTCTCTCTACTACTCTACTACTCACTCTCTACTACACACTCTCTACTACTCTACCACGCGCTCGACCACGCGCTCGACCACGCGCTCGACCACGCGCTCGACCACGCGCTCGACCACGCGCTCGACCACGCGCTCGACCACGCGCTCGACCACGCGCTCGACCACGCGCTCGACCACGCGCTCGACCACGCGCTCGACCACGCGCTCGACCACGCGCTCGACCACGCGCTCGACCACGCGCTCGACCACGCGCTCGACCACGCGCTCGACCACGCGCTCGACCACGCGCTCTACTCTCTCTCTAGTACTCTCTCTCTAGTACTCTCTCGCTAGTACTCTCTCGCTAGTACTCTCTCGCCAGTACTCTCTCGCCAGTACTCTCTCGCCAGTACTCTCTCGCTACTAGTCTCTCTACTACACACTCTACTGCTTGCGCTCTACCACTCGCGCTCTACTACTCTCTAGTACTCACTCTCTACTACTCACTCTCTACTACTCCACTACTCTGCTACTCACTCTCTACTACTCACTCTCTACTACTCCACTACTCTCTGCTACTCACTCTCTACTACTCACTCTCTACTACTCCACTACTCCCTGCTACTCACTCTCTACTACTCCACTACTCTCTGCTACTCACTCTCTACTACTCTTCTACTTTCTCTCTACTACTCACGCTCTACTACTCTTCTACTTTCTCTCTACTACTCGCGCTCTACTACTCTTCTACTTTCTCTCTACTACTCGCTCTACTACACTTTCTCTCTACTACTCTCTCTCTCTACTATCTCTCTCTACTATCTCTCTCTACTATCTCTTTCTACTACTCACTCGGTACTACTCTTATTCCCTCTCTACTGCTCACTCTCTACTACTCTTATTCCCTCTCTACTGCTCACTCTCTACTACTCTTATTCCCTCTCTACTGCTCACTCTCTACTACTCTCTCTACTACTAACTCTCTACTACTCTCTCTTACTCTCTCTACTTCTCACTCTCTCTACTACTCTACTACTCACTCTCTACTACACACTCTCTACTACTCTACCACGCGCTCGACCACGCGCTCGACCACGCGCTCGACCACGCGCTAGTACTCTCTCGCTAGTACTCTCTCGCTAGTACTCTCTCGCTAGTACTCTCTCGCTAGTACTCTCTCGCTAGTACTCTCTCGCTAGTACTCTCTCGCTAGTACTCTCTCTCTACTAGTCTCTCTACTACACACTCTACTGCTTGCGCTCTACCACTCGCGCTCTACTACTCTCTAGTACTCACTCTCTACTACTCACTCTCTACTACTCCACTACTCTCTGCTACTCACTCTCTACTACTCACTCTCTACTACTCCACTACTCTCTGCTACTCACTCTCTACTACTCACTCTCTACTACTCTGCTACTCACTCTACTACTCACTCTACTACTCACTCTACTACTCACTCTCTACTACTCACTCTCTACTACTCCACTACTCCCTGCTACTCACTCTCTACTACTCCACTACTCTCTGCTACTCACTCTCTACTACTCTTCTACTTTCTCTCTACTACTCACGCTCTACTACTCTTCTACTTTCTCTCTACTACTCGCGCTCTACTACTCTTCTACTTTCTCTCTACTACTCGCTCTACTACACTTTCTCTCTACTACTCTCTCTCTCTACTATCTCTCTCTACTATCTCTCTCTACTATCTCTCTCTACTATCTCTTTCTACTACTCACTCGGTACTACTCACTCGGTACTACTCACTCGGTACTACTCACTCGGTACTACTCACTCGGTACTACTCACTCTCGCTCTACCACTCTCGCTCTACCACTCTCGCTCTACCACTCTCGCTCTACCACTCTCGCTCTACCACTCTCGCTCTACCACTCTCGCTCTACCACTCTCGCTCTACCACTCTCGCTCTACCACTCTCGCTCTACCACTCTCGCTCTACCACTCTCGCTCTACCACTCTCGCTCTACCACTCTCGCTCTACCCCTCGCTCTACCCCTCGCTCTACCCCTCGCTCTACCCCTCGCTCTACCCCTCGCTCTACCCCTCGCTCTACCCCTCGCTCTACCCCTCGCTCTACCCCTCGCTCTACCACTCGCTCTACCACTCGCTCTACCACTCGCTCTACCACTCGCTCTACCACTCGCTCTACCACTCGCTCTACCACTCGCTCTACCACTCGCTCTACCACTCGCTCTACCACTCGCTCTACCACTCGCTCTACCACTCGCTCTACCACTCGCTCTACCACTCGCTCTACCACTCGCTCTACCACTCGCTCTACCACTCGCTCTACCACTCGCTCTACCACTCGCTCTACCACTCGCTCTACCACTCGCTCTACCACTCGCTCTACCACTCGCTCTACCACTCGCTCTACCACTCGCTCTACCACTCGCTCTACCACTCGCTCTACCACTCGCTCTACCACTCGCTCTACCACTCGCTCTACCACTCGCTTATCTACTCTCTCTACTACTCTCTCTACTACTCTCTTATCTACTCTCTTATCTACTCTCTTATCTACTCTCTCATCTACTCTCTCCCTACTACTCTCTTATCTACTCTCTCTCTACTACTCTCTTATCTACTCTCTTATCTACTCTCTCTCTACTACTCTCTTATCTACTCTCTCCCTACTACTCTCTTATCTACTCTCTCCCTACTACTCTCTTATCTACTCTCTCCCTACTACTCTCTTATCTACTCTCTCCCTACTACTCTCTTATCTACTCTCTCCCTACTACTCTCTTATCTACTCTCTCCCTACTACTCTCTTATCTACTCTCTCCCTACTACTCTCTTATCTACTCTCTCCCTACTACTCTCTTATCTACTCTCTCCCTACTACTCTCTTATCTACTCTCTCCCTACTACTCTCTTATTCACTCTCTACTGCTCACTCTCTACTACTCTCTACTACTCTTATTCCCTCTCTACTGCTCACTCTCTACTACTCTTATTCCCTCTCTACTGCTCACTCTCTACTACTCTTATTCCCTCTCTACTGCTCACTCTCTACTACTCTTATTCCCTCTCTACTGCTCACTCTCTACTACTCTCTCTACTACTAACTCTCTACTACTCTCTTACTCTCTCTACTTCTCACTCTCTCTACTACTCTCTCTTACTCTCTCTACTTCTCACTCTCTCTACTACTCTCTCTTACTCTCTCTACTTCTCACTCTCTACTACTCTCTTACTCTCTCTACTTCTCACTCTCTACTACTCTCTTACTCTCTCTACTTCTCACTCTCTACTACTCTCTTACTCTCTCTACTTCTCACTCTCTACTACTCTCTTACTCTCTCTACTTCTCACTCTCTACTACTCTTACTCTCTCTACTTCTCACTCTCTACTACTCTCTTACTCTCTCTACTTCTCACTCTCTACTACTCTCTACTACTCTCTCTCTACTACACACGCTCGACCACGCGCTCGACCACGCGCTCGACCACGCGCTCGACCACGCGCTCGACCACGCGCTCGACCACGCGCTCGACCACGCGCTCGACCACGCGCTCGACCACGCGCTCGACCACGCGCTCGACCACGCGCTCGACCACGCGCTCGACCACGCGCTCGACCACGCGCTCGACCACGCGCTCGACCACGCGCTAGTACTCTCTCGCTAGTACTCTCTCGCTAGTACTCTCTCGCTAGTACTCTCTCGCTAGTACTCTCTCGCTAGTACTCTCTCGCTAGTACTCTCTCGCTAGTACTCTCTCGCTAGTACTCTCTCGCTAGTACTCTCTCGCTAGTACTCTCTCGCTAGTACTCTCTCGCTAGTACTCTCTCGCTAGTACTCTCTCTCTCTACTAGTCTCTCTACTACACACTCTACTGCTTGCGCTCTACCGCTCGCGCTCTACTACTCTCTACTACTCACTCTCTACTACTCCACTACTCTCTGCTACTCACTCTCTACTACTCACTCTCTACTACTCCACTACTCTCTGCTACTCACTCTCTACTACTCCACTACTCTCTGCTACTCACTCTCTACTACTCCACTACTCTCTGCTACTCACTCTCTACTACTCTTCTACTTTCTCTCTACTACTCGCGCTCTACTACTCTTTTACTTTCTCTCTACTACTCGCTCTACTACACTTTCTCTCTACTACTCTCTCTACTTTCTCTCTACTACTCGCTCTACTACACTTTCTCTCTACTACTCTCTCTCTCTACTATCTCTCTCTACTATCTCTCTCTACTATCTCTCTCTACTACTCACTCGGTACTACTCACTCGGTACTACTCACTCGGTACTACTCACTCGGTACTACTCACTCGGTACTACTCACTCGGTACTACTCACTCGGTACTACTCACTCTCGCTCTACCACTCTCGCTCTACCACTCTCGCTCTACCACTCTTACTCACTCTTACTCACCCACTCGCTCTTTACTACTCACTCTGCTACTCACTCTGCTACTCACTCTGCTACTCACTCTGCTACTCACTCTGCTACTCACTCTGCTACTCACTCTGCTACTCACTCTGCTACTCACTCTGCTACTCACTCTGCTACTCACTCTGCTACTCACTCTGCTACACACTCTACTACACACTCTACTACACACTCTACTACACACTCTACTACACACTCTACTACACACTCTACTACACACTCTACTACACACTCTACTACTCTCTCCCTACCGCTCTATACTCTTCTTCTCGCTCTCTACTACTCGCTCTAGTACTCTACTACTCGCTCTCTACTACTCGCTCTAGTACTCTACTCCTCACTCTCTACTACTCGCTCTAGTACTCTTCTCCTCACTCTCTACTACTCGCTCTAGTACTCTACTACTCGCTCTCTACCACTCGCTCTCTACCACTCGCTCTCTACCACTCGCTCTCTACCACTCGCTCTCTACCACTCGCTCTCTACCACTCGCGCTCTACCACTCGCGCTCTACCACTCGCGCTCTACCACTCGCGCTCTACCACTCGCGCTCTACCACTCGCGCTCTACCACTCGCGCTCTACCACTCGCGCTCTACCACTCGCGCTCTACCACTCGCGCTCTACCACTCGCGCTCTACCACTCGCGCTCTACCACTCGCGCTCTACCACTCGCGCTCTACCACTCGCGCTCTACCACTCGCGCTCTACCACTCGCGCTCTACCACTCGCGCTCTACCACTCGCGCTCTACCACTCGCGCTCTACCACTCGCGCTCTACCACTCGCGCTCTACCACTCGCGCTCTACCACTCGCGCTCTACCACTCGCGCTCTACCACTCGCGCTCTACCACTCGCGCTCTACCACTCGCGCTCTACCACTCGCGCTCTACCACTCGCGCTCTACCACTCTCTCTTACTCTCTCTACTGCTTGCGCTCTACCACTCGCTCTCTACTACGCTCTACTACTCACTCTCTACTACTCCACTACTCTCTGCTACTCACTCTCTACTACTCCACTACTCTCTACTACTCCACTACTCTCTGCTACTCACTCTCTACTACTCCACTACTCTCTACTACTCCACTACTCTCTGCTACTCCACTACTCTCTGCTACTCACTCTCTACTACTCCACTACTCTCTACTACTCCACTACTCTCTGCTACTCACTCTCTACTACTCTTCTACTTTCTCTCTACTACCCGCTCTACTACACTTTCTCTCTACTACTCTCTCTACTATCTCTCTACTACTCACTCGGTACTACTCTCGCTCTACCACTCTCGTTCTACCACTCTCGCTCTCTACTACTCGCTCTCTACTACTCGCTCTCTACTACTCGCTCTCTACTACTCGCTCTCTACTACTCGCTCTCTACTACTCGCTCTCTACTACTCGCTCTCTACTACTCGCTCTCCACTACTCGCTCTCCACTACTCTCTTACTCTCTCTTACTCTCTCTTACTCTCTCTTACTCTCTCTTACTCTCTCTCTTACTCTCTCTCTTACTCTCTCTTTCTCTCTTACTCTCTCTCTTTCTCTCTTACTCTCTCTTACTCTCTCTTACTCTCTTACTCTCTCTTACTATTCTCTTACTATTCTCTCTTACTCTCTCTTACTCTCTCTTACTCTCTCTTACTCTCTCTTACTCTCTCTTACTCTCTCTTACTCTCTCTTACTCTCTCTTACTCTCTCTTACTCTCTCTTACTCTCTCTTACTCTCTCTTACTCTCTCTTACTCTCTCTTACTCTCTCTTACTCTCTCACTATTCTCTACTACTCTCTCACTATTCTCTACTACTCTCTCTACTGCTTGCACTCTACCACTCGCTCTTTACTACTCTCTAGTACTCTCTCTACTACTCACTCTACTACACACTCTCTACTACTCACTCTCTACTACTCACTCTCTACTACTCACTCTCTACTACTCACTCTCTACTACTCACTCTCTACTACACACTCTCTACTACACACTCTCTACTACACACTCTCTACTACACACTCTCTACTACTCACACTCTACTACTCACACACTACTACTCACACACTACTACTCACACACTACTACTCTCTCTACATCTTATACTCTACCACTCACTCTACTACTCTCTACCACTCACTCTACTACTCTCTACCACTCACTCTACTACTCTCTACCACTCACTCTACTACTCTCTACCACTCTACTACTCTACTACTCACTCACTCTACTACTTACTCACACACTACTACTCTACTACTCACTCACTCTACTACTCTACTACTCACTCTCTACTACTCTCTCTCTACTACTCTCTCTCTACTACTCTCTCTCTACTGCTCTCTCTCTACTGCTCTCTCTCTACTGCTCTCTCTCTACTGCTCACTCTCTACTGCTCTCTCTCTACTGCTCACTCTCTACTGCTCACTCTCTACTGCTCACTCTCTACTGCTCACTCTCTACTGCTCACTCTCTACTGCACACTCTCTACTGCACACTCTCTACTGCACACTCTCTACTGCACACTCTCTACTGCACACTCTCTTCTGCACACTCTCTTCTGCACACTCTCTTCTGCACTCTCTCTACTGCACACTCTCTACTGCACACTCTCTACTGCACACTCTACTACTCTCTCTCTGCTACTCTTCTACTTTCTCTCTACTACTCTCTCTCTACTATCTCTGTACTACTCACTCTGTACTACTCACTCTGTACTACTCTCTACCACTCACTCTACTACTCTACTACTCACTCTACTACTCACTCTACTACTCACTCTACTACTCACTCTACTACTCACTCTACTACTCACTCTACTACTCACTCTACTACTCACTCTACTACTCACTCTACTACTCACTCTACTACTCACACTACTACTCACTCTACTACTCACTCTACTACTCACTCTACTACTCACTCTACTACTCACTCTACTACTCACTCTACTACTCACTCTACTACTCACTCTACTACTCACTCTACTACTCACTCTACTACTCACTCTACTACTCACTCTACTACTCACTCTACTACTCACTCTACTACTCACTCTACTACTCACTCTACTACTCACTCTCTACTTCTCACTCTCTACTTCTCACTCTCTACTTCTCACTCTCCACTACTCTCTCTACGTCTCACTCTCTACTACTCTCTCTACGTCTCACTCTCTGCTTCTCACTCTCTATTACTCTCTGCTACTCTCTGCTACTCTCTACTACTCACTCGCTACTGCTCTCTACTACTACTCTCTCCCTACTACTCTCTCCCTACTACTCTCTCCCTACTACTCTCGCTCTACTACTCTCGCTCTACTACTCTCGCTCTACTACTCTCTTATTCACTCTCTACTGCTCACTCTCTACTACTCTCTCTACTACTAACTCTCTACTACTCTCTCTTACTCTCTCTACTGCTCACTCTCTCTACTACTCTCTACCGCGCGCTCTACCACGCGCTCTACCACGCGCTCTCTACCACGCGCTCATACTCTCTCTAGTACTCTCCCTCTCTACTAGTCTCTCTACTAGTCTCTCTACTACACACTCTACTGCTTGCGCTCTACCACTCGTTCTCTACTACTCTCTAGTACTCACTCTACTACTCTCTACTACTCACTCTCTACTACTCTCTGCTACTCACTCTCTACTACTCACTCTCTACTACTCCACTACTCTCTGCTACTCACTCTCTACTACTCTTCTACTTTCTCTCTACTACTCGCTCTACTACACTTTCTCTGTACTACTCTCTCTCTCTACTATCTCTCTACTACTCTCTCTCTCTACTATCTCTCTCTACTACTCTCTCTCTCTACTATCTCTCTCTACTACTCACTCGGTATAACACTCTCGCTCTACCACTCTCGGTATACCACTCTCTCTCTACTACTCTCTCTCTACTACTCGCTCTCTACTACTCGCTCTCTACTACTCGCTCTCTACTACTCGCTCTCTACTACTCGCTCTCTACTACTCGCTCTCTACTACTCGCTCTCTACTACTCGCTCTCTACTACTCGCTCTCTACTACTCGCTCTCTACTACTCTCTCTTACTCTCTCTTACTCTCTCTTACTCTCTCTTACTCTCTCTTACTCTCTCTTACTCTCTCTTACTCTCTCTTACTCTCTCTTACTCTCTCTTACTCTCTCTTACTCTCTCTTACTCGCTCTTACTCGCTCTTACTCGCTCTTACTCGCTCTTACTCGCTCTTACTCGCTCTTACTCGCTCTTACTCGCTCTTTCTCGCTCTTTCTCGCTCTACTACTCTCTCTACTGCTTGCACTCTACCACTCGCTCCCTACTACTCTCTACTACTACTCTCAATTATTCACTCTCTACTACTCGCTCTACTTTACTACTTTCTACTACTCTCTACCGCTCACTCTCTACCACTCACCCTCTACTACACACTCTCTACTACTCACTCTCTACTACACACTCTCTACTACACACTCTCTACTACTCACACTCTACTACTCACACTCTACTACTCACTCTCTACTACTCACTCTCTACTACTCACTCTCTACTACTCACTCTCTACTACTCACTCTCTACTACTCACACTCTACTACTCACACTCTACTACTCACACTCTACTTCTTACTCTCTACTACTACTCTACTACTCACACTCTACTACTCACACTCTACTACTCACACTCTACTACTACTCTACTACTCACACTCTTCTACTCACACTCTACTACTCACACTCTACTACTCTCTCTACTTCTTACTCTCTACTGCTACTCTACTACTCTCTACCACTCACTCTACTACTCACTCTCTATTACTCTCTGCTACTCTCTACTACTCACTCTCTACTACTCACTCTCTACTACTCACTCTCTACTACTCACTCTCTACTACTCACTCTCTACTACTCACACTCTACTACTCACACTCTACTACTCACACTCTACTACTCACACTCTACTACTCACCCTCTTCTTCTTACTCTCTACTACTACTCTACTACTCACACTCTACTACTCACACTCTACTACTCACACTCTACTACTCACACTCTACTACTCACACTCTACTACTCACACTCTACTACTCACACTCTACTACTCACACTCTACTACTCACACTCTACTACTCACACTCTACTACTCACACTCTACTACTCACCCTCTTCTTCTTACTACTCTACTACTCACACTCTACTACTCACACTCTACTACTCACACTCTACTACTCACACTCTACTACTCACACTCTACTACTCACACTCTACTACTCACACTCTACTACTCACACTCTACTACTCACACTCTACTACTCACACTCTACTACTCACACTCTACTACTCTCTCTACTTCTTACTCTCTACTACTACTCTACTACTCTCTACCACTCACTCTACTACTCTCTACTACTCTCTCTCTACTGCTCACTCTCTACTACTCTCTACTGCTCACTCTCTACTACTCTCTACTGCTCACTCTCTACTACTCTCTACTGCTCACTCTCTACTACTCTCTACTACTCTCTACTGCTCACTCTCTACTACTCTCTACTGCTCACTCTCTACTACTCTCTACTGCTCACTCTCTACTGCTCACTCTCTACTACTCACTCTCTACTACTCTCTACTGCTCACTCCTACTCACTCTCCACTACTCTCTTACTCTCTCTCTACTACTAACTCTCTACTACACACTACTACTCTACTCCTCGCTCTACCCCTCGCTCTACCCCTCGCTCTACCCCTCGCTCTACCCCTCGCTCTACCCCTCGCTCTACCCCTCGCTCTACCCCTCGCTCTACCCCTCGCTCTACCCCTCGCTCTACCCCTCGCTCTACCCCTCGCTCTACCCCTCGCTCTACCCCTCGCTCTACCCCTCGCTCTACCCCTCGCTCTACCCTATCTACTCTCTACTACTCTATCTACTCTCTACTACTCTATCTACTCTCTACTACTCTATCATCTACTCTCTACTACTCTATCATCTACTCTCTACTACTCTATCATCTACTCTCTCCCTACTACTCTATCATCTACTCTCTCCCTACTACTCTATCATCTACTCTCTCCCTACTACTCTATCATCTACTCTCTCCCTACTACTCTCTTATCTACTCTCTCCCTACTACTCTCTTATCTACTCTCTCCCTACTACTCTCTTATCTACTCTCTCCCTACTACTCTCTTATCTACTCTCTCCCTACTACTCTCTTATCTACTCTCTCCCTACTACTCTCTTATCTACTCTCTCCCTACTACTCTCTTATCTACTCTCTCCCTACTACTCTCTTATCTACTCTCTCCCTACTACTCTCTTATCTACTCTCTCCCTACTACTCTCTTATCTACTCTCTCCCTACTACTCTCTTATCTACTCTCTCCCTACTACTCTCTTATCTACTCTCTCCCTACTACTCTCTTATTCACTCTCTCCCTACTACTCTCTTATTCACTCTCTACTACTCTTATTCACTCTCTACTGCTCACTCTCTACGACTCTCTCTACTACTAACTCTCTACTACTCTCTCTACTACTAACTCTCTACTACTCTCTCTTACTCTCTCTACTTCTCACTCTCTCTACTACTCTCTCTTACTCTCTCTACTTCTCACTCTCTCTACTACTCTCTACTACTCACTCTCTACTACACACTCTCTACTACTCTCTACTACTCACTCTCTACTACACACTCTCTACTTCGACCACGCGCTCGACCACGCGCTCGACCACGCGCTCGACCACGCGCTCGACCACGCGCTCGACCACGCGCTCGACCACGCGCTCGACCACGCGCTCGAACTCTCTCGCTCGAACTCTCTCGCTCGAACTCTCTCGCTCGAACTCTCTCGCTCGAACTCTCTCGCTCGAACTCTCTCGCTCGAACTCTCTCGCTCGAACTCTCTCGCTCGAACTCTCTCGCTCGTACTCTCTCGCTCGTACTCTCTCGCTCGTACTCTCTCGCTCGTACTCTCTCGCTCGTACTCTCTCGCTCGTACTCTCTCGCTCGTACTCTCTCGCTCGTACTCTCTCGCTCGTACTCTCTCGCTCGTACTCTCTCGCTCGTACTCTCTCGCTCGTACTCTCTCGCTCGTACTCTCTCGCTCGTACTCTCTCGCTCGTACTCTCTCGCTCGTACTCTCTCGCTCGTACTCTCTCGCTCGTACTCTCTCGCTCGTACTCTCTCGCTCGTACTCTCTCGCTCGTACTCTCTCGCTCGTACTCTCTCGCTCGTACTCTCTCGCTCGTACTCTCTCGCTCGTACTCTCTCGCTCGTACTCTCTCGCTCGTACTCTCTCGCTCGTACTCTCTCGCTCGTACTCTCTCGCTCGTACTCTCTCGCTCGTACTCTCTCGCTCGTACTCTCTCGCTCGTACTCTCTCGCTCGTACTCTCTCGCTCGTACTCTCTCGCTCGTACTCTCTCGCTCGTACTCTCTCGCTCGTACTCTCTCGCTCGTACTCTCTCGCTCGTACTCTCTCGCTCGTACTCTCTCGCTCGTACTCTCTCGCTCGTACTCTCTCGCTCGTACTCTCTCGCTCGTACTCTCTCGCTCGTACTCTCTCGCTCGTACTCTCTCGCTCGTACTCTCTCGCTCGTACTCTCTCGCTCGTACTCTCTCGCTCGTACTCTCTCGCTCGTACTCTCTCGCTCGTACTCTCTCGCTCGTACTCTCTCGCTCGTACTCTCTCGCTCGTACTCTCTCGCTCGTACTCTCTCTCTCTCTACTAGTCTCTCTACTAGTCTCTCTACTAGTCTCTCTACTAGTCTCTCTACTAGTCTCTCTACTAGTCTCTCTACTAGTCTCTCTACTAGTCTCTCTACTACACACTCTACTGCTTGCGCTCTACCACTCGCGCTCTACTACTCTCTAGTACTCACTCTCTACTACTCACTCTCTACTACTCCACTACTCTCTGCTACTCACTCTCTACTACTCCACTACTCTCTGCTACTCACTCTCTACTACTCCACTACTCTCTGCTACTCACTCTCTACTACTCCACTACTCTCTGCTACTCACTCTCTACTACTCCACTACTCTCTGCTACTCACTCTCTACTACTCCACTACTCTCTGCTACTCACTCTCTACTACTCCACTACTCTCTGCTACTCACTCTCTACTACTCCACTACTCTCTGCTACTCACTCTCTACTACTCTTCTACTTTCTCTCTACTACTCGCGCTCTACTACTCTTCTACTTTCTCTCTACTACTCGCTCTACTACACTTTCTCTCTACTATCTCTCTCTACTATCTCTTTCTACTACTCACTCGGTACTACTCACTCTCGCTCTACCACTCTCGCTCTACCACTCTCGCTCTACCACTCTCGCTCTACCACTCTCGCTCTACCACTCTCGCTCTACCACTCTCGCTCTACCACTCTCGCTCTACCACTCTCGCTCTACCACTCTCGCTCTACCACTCTCGCTCTACCACTCTCGCTCTACCACTCTCGCTCTACCACTCTCGCTCTACCACTCTCGCTCTACCACTCTCGCTCTACCACTCTCGCTCTACCACTCTCGCTCTACCACTCTCGCTCTACCACTCTCGCTCTACCACTCTCGCTCTTACTCGCTCTTACTCACTCTTACTCACCCACTCGCTCTTTACTACTCTCTAGTACTCACTCTTACTCACTCTTACTCACCCACTCGCTCTTTACTACTCTCTAGTACTCACTCTTACTCACTCTTACTCACCCACTCGCTCTTTACTACTCTCTAGTACTCACTCTACTACTCACTCTTACTCACCCACTCGCTCTTTACTACTCTCTAGTACTCACTCTACTACACACTCTACTACACACTCTACTACACACTCTACTACACACTCTACTACACACTCTACTACACACTCTACTACACACTCTACTACACACTCTACTACACTCTCTACTACACTCTCTACTACACCTCTCTACTACACCTCTCTACTACACCTCTCTACTACACCTCTCTACTACACCTCTCTACTACACCTCTCTACTGCACACTCTACTGCACACTCTACTGCACACTCTACTGCACACTCTACTGCACACTCTCTACTACTCACTCTCCGCTCTCTCCCTACCACTCTATACTCTTCTTCTCGCTCTCTACTACTCGCTCTAGTACTCTACTACTCGCTCTCTACTACTCGCTCTAGTACTCTTCTCCTCACTCTCTACTACTCGCTCTAGTACTCTTCTCCTCACTCTCTACTACTCGCTCTAGTACTCTCCTTCTCACTCTCTACTACTCGCTCTAGTACTCTACTACTTGCTCTCTACTACTCGCTCTAGTACTCTTCTCCTCACTCTCTACTACTCGCTCTAGTACTCTTCTCCTCACTCTCTACTACTCGCTCTAGTACTCTTCTCCTCACTCTCTACTACTCGCTCTAGTACTCTTCGTCTCACTCTACTACTCGCTCTAGTACTCTTCTTCTCACTCTCTACTACTCGCTCTAGTACTCTTCTTCTCACTCTCTACTACTCGCTCTAGTACTCTTCTTCTCACTCTCTGCTACTCACTCTCTGCTACTCACTCTCTGCTACTCACTCTAGTACTCTCCTTCTCACTCTCTACTACTCGCTCTAGTACTCTTCTTCTCGCTCTCTACTACTCGCTCTAGTACTCTACTACTTGCTCTCTACTACTCGCTCTAGTACTCTTCTCCTCACTCTCTACTACTCGCTCTAGTACTCTTCTCCTCACTCTCTACTACTCGCTCTAGTACTCTTCTCCTCACTCTCTACTACTCGCTCTAGTACTCTTCGTCTCACTCTACTACTCGCTCTAGTACTCTTCTTCTCACTCTCTACTACTCGCTCTAGTACTCTTCTTCTCACTCTCTACTACTCGCTCTAGTACTCTTCTTCTCACTCTCTACTATTCGCTCTAGTACTCTTCTTCTCACTCTCTACTACTCGCTCTAGTACTCTTCTTCTCACTCTACTACTCGCTCTAGTACTCTCTACTACTCACCCTCTACTACTCTCTACGCTACTCACTCTCCACTGCTCACTCTACTACTCTGTACTACTCCCTCTCTGCTACTCCCTCTCTGCTACTCACTCTCTGCTACTCACTCTCTGCTACTCACTCTCTGCTACTCACTCTAGTACTCTCCTTCTCACTCTCTACTACTCGCTCTAGTACTCTACTACTTGCTCTCTACTACTCGCTCTAGTACTCTTCTCCTCACTCTCTACTACTCGCTCTAGTACTCTTCTCCTCACTCTCTACTACTCGCTCTAGTACTCTTCTCCTCACTCTCTACTACTCGCTCTAGTACTCTTCGTCTCACTCTACTACTCGCTCTAGTACTCTTCTTCTCACTCTCTACTACTCGCTCTAGTACTCTTCTTCTCACTCTCTACTACTCGCTCTAGTACTCTTCTTCTCACTCTCTACTACTCGCTCTAGTACTCTTCTTCTCACTCTCTACTACTCGCTCTAGTACTCTTCTTCTCACTCTCTACTACTCGCTCTAGTACTCTTCTTCTCACTCTCTACTACTCGCTCTAGTACTCTCTACTACTCACCCTCTACTACTCTCTACGCTACTCACTCTCCACTGCTCACTCTACTACTCTGTACTACTCCCTCTCTCCTACTCACTCTCTGCTACTCACTCTCTGCTACTCACTCTCTGCTACTCACTCTCTGCTACTCGCTCTCTGCTACTCGCTCTCTGCTACTCCCTCTACTCTCTATTACTCATCCTCTCTCCACCTCTCTCCCTCTCTCCACGCACACATATGCACATATATATATGCATATGTATGCATTTATATATATATATGTATGTGTGTGTATATGTATGTATGTATGTATGTGTATATATATATCTATCCAGCTCAACTTTCCGTCTCGTCCCTTCACTCGCGGTCGGGTGCTATTAGCGCGGTGACGGATACCGCGTGGTCCAAGCTCCGGGTAAACAATACAGTACACCAGCACTCGCGGGAACAGCGTCCAAGTTTATTCACTGGACAAGCAAGCAAAACGCGTTTCGGCTGTCGCCTTCGTCAATTGCCAGAGGCGTCGACGTTCAATGGACATAAATAGTTCGCTCATAGCATAGACATCAACATAGGACTTACATCAGTCCACATTGGCAGCCATTATTAAACGTGCAAAATAATACTTATTTACAATGAAAATCATGCCCTGGATGGGCCTTCACAATAAATGACATTTTACCCTGGATGGGTTATAACTCTACCATATGTTGAAAGTCCATTTCAATAAACCAATTATAACAGAGAGCAGAAATCTCATACATATATATTCTCATTAATCTTTCAGCTATAGGTGGACAGCCAGCTCTTCCCCACTGTTCAGACCAAGTGGCATTTTGGTCTGAACATCAATGATATATCTTGATTCTAGTCTCCTCAATTGCAATTGTCTGTCGCCCCCTCTAACATTCAGTGGTACATGGTCCAAACAAAAAAAGCTCAACAGATCCCTGTTGCTCTGATGAAAAGATTCAAAGTGTCTTGCCACTGGATATGACACATCTTTGTTATTGATGGCCCTCATGTGTTCTAGAATGCGTACCTTGGTTGGGTGAATGGTACTCCCTATGTAGCGTAAGCCACATGGCCAAACCAGACAGTAGACAGTGAAACAAGTGTTGCAATTCATTAACTTGTTGATCTTTTTGGGATATTGTAGACCTGGAACTTTGTAGTGAGTGATCTTCCTACTGTTTCTACAAGCCCTACATTTAAGACACGGGTAGAACCCTGTTATATTCCCAAAAGATGATATTGTCTTTTCTTTGTAGCAATGACTTTGTACCAAGTCATCGCGTAATGTTCTTGCTCTTCTAAATGTCAACAATGGAGCTTTAGGAATATCTCTACCAATAACGGGGTCAGTTCCCAAGATGTGCCAATTCCTTCTGAATATCTTCCTGATGGTTCGGGCATCTTCTGAATAATAAGTAATTATCCTGAATTTATTATCACTATCTTTAGCTGGTCTAATGCTGTGATCCTCGTCTTTAATCAAGTCTGCTCTAGATTTAACTTCCGCTTTTTTCATTGCTTCATTCAGGATGTCCTGGTGGTAACCTCTCAACCTGAATCTATCCATGCTTTCCCTTGCTGCCAATTGGTAATCGCTGTCAAGAGAACAATTACGCTTGATCCTAAGAAGTTCGCCATACGGAATGCTTGTTATAGTCTTTTCCGAATGGCAACTTCGGGTGTGTAGTACGGAATTCCCCGCGGTCGGTTTTCTATGCAGGCGAGTGCATAGTCTGCCCTCCATGGGGAACACCTATAGATCCAAGTAATTCACACACTTTTTGCTGATATCTCCTGTGAATTTGAGGTTGAAATCATTGTTGTTAAGTATTCCAACAAAATCATTCGCCATCTGTTCAGTACCATTAAAAACAATGAACAAGTCGTCAATGTATCTTGTCCAACAGATGACTTTCTGAGTCCAATGTGCATTTGTCACCGCCCAGGCTACCTGCTCCTCCCACCAGCCCACGAACAAGTTCGCGTAGCTGGGGGCGAAGCAGGTACCCATCGCAGTGCCCCGTATTTGTTTAAACAAGACATCCTGAAACAAAAAAATATTATTACACAAGCAAAATCTTACGAATTCAATCAACATAATATTATGTTCTGCCAGGTTAATGGACCTGTTGTCCAAAAAGTGCTGGACAGCCTCAATTCCTTGATCGTGATTAATGCTCGTGTACAAACTAGATATATCAAGAGTCATCATCACATACTCATCTTCCCAATGTATGTTTTGCACTAGTTTCAAAAAATCCTTAGTATCCTTGATGTAGGAAGTTAGTTTGGTGACAGGTTCAGACAAGAAGAAGTCTACAAATTTAGACATGCGTTCAGTCAAACTTCCTAAGGAGGAAACAATAGGGCGACCAGGGGGATTTAAAGAGTCTTTATGAAGTTTAGGGAGGTGATAAAATGTAGGTAGTTTTGCATATTTGCATTCCAAAAAGCCATACTCCTCTTTGGATAGCATCCCTTTATGGTACCATTTATTCAAAAGGTTCCTATAAGATGTTATGCTGCTTTCAAACTCCTTGCGTGTTATCCTAATGTAACTGGATGTATCGTTGATTTGGTTTAATGCTTCCTTTTGATAATATTCAAATGTCATCAAAACAACATTGCCTCCCTTATCAGATGGTTTGCAGACAATGGATTTGTCGTTCTGTAAATCCTTGATCGCCTGTTTTTGCCTCTCAGTAATATTACCCATCCTTCTGTTGTAATTGTTTCTTCCTCGTAGTTTGACCAAATCCTTCGTCACAGCTTCAGTGAATACATCGATGGAATCAGCCGGCATCATCGGCACAAATTTCGATGCAGGTTTGAACGGACTGCCAGGATTAATTTGTACAATATCTGATTGATCCATCACTTTCTTAGGGATCAACTATATATATATATATATATATATATATATATATATATATATATATATATATATATATATATATATATGCATGCATACATATGCATGTTATGTACATAAAAGTTTGAAAAACACTAATAAAAGCAAAGCTAAAAAGCCACCTAATTACAAACAGCATTGCTTTAACTTAAACGAGGGCGAGACCCATTTCATTTTCAATGCTTGTTTACTTTGGTTCTATCAAGAAGGCATTTAGATTTCACATATTTACCATAAATTCTGAATGGTAGCACTCTAGTTGCTCATTAGATCACTGTAGTAAAGCTACTGCTCACCAGGGAAGTCGGCTGCTTGTATTGAAAGTGCATGTTTCAGTCTGCATGTCAGAAATTATTTTATGAAATAGAAGAGGATTTGAGAAGTCACTCAAAATGTGCCCTCATTTTTCTTTCTGCAGCACTAATCATACTTTCTATGGCAAAATGAACCCCCTCATTCTGTTCCTTTTTAAATTAAATGTTTTAAGAGGTACCACTTTATTCCAATCAAGATGGCTTCAGGTGTGCCATACGTTTATCTTAAGTAGGACTGTTAACGCTCTAGTTGTTCTTTGGAACACTCTGGGAAGCTGCAGTAGAACACAAAGGGATCAACTGACAGTCTCTGCCCTTGTTGGATGTACATGTTTTACTGAGAATGTCAGACTTCATTCTCACATGACTGAGAAAGATAATGTGAATTTACAGAAAATATGCTCTCAGTTTAGCTTATAGATCACCTTCCACACTTTTGTGGGAAAAACATGAGAAAATAGTTTTCTCTCAAACATGATTCATGATATCCCAGCAGAAGGCTTTTTCACATCGTAAAATCACCTTAGAACATACCACAATTCCTAAAATGAGTATGGTACCATCAACAAATGATTTATAATGTAACTAAAGTCTTAAAACCTTCTATCAACTGCAATGCTTTTTAATGAGGTGCTATCATGTATATTGGTCCCAAATCGCTGCCAACACTACTTGGATGAAGTGCTGACAGCCAATTAGATCTCACGATGAGATGTGTGGTTAGGCTCCGCCCAGATATGTGATTTTACTTTTGATTTTCTCAGGAACTACTGAACGGATTTACACCATTTAAGCAAAAGGCGCGACTCTAAACCAAGGTCTACCTTTTTGCCAAATTTGGTGTAATTCCGTTCAGCAGTTCGAGCTGTAGCTGCGGCTAAAGGTCCTGTGGGAAATTGCATGGGGAAAACACGTTTTAGGACCCCCCTTTTTTTCTCAGCTCCCGCTACACGAATCATCCCGAGACTTTCAGGATTGCAGCGGACCGGAGCTGGTCAAAAGCTTTGAAAATTTCGCAAAGATTCGTCAACGGGCGCCAAAGTTATTCCAAATAGAATGCTGCGGATTTCCTATTGGAAATTGGTCCTAACTATAACTACCTACTGGCAACCGATATATATATACAATGTCTTTCTTCCATGTTGAGTAGCCAGTGATTGGTGGAATTAATCATGTGACCTTTTATTGCAGTCTGTTTTTGTATTTTAACCCACACACTGAACGAGCTTTCTATTGCATGATTAAGGCAGGTGATGCCGAAACGCGTAGCAAGGGAATGTAATCATTAAACCTGTGGATTCAGTGAAAGTCGTTGGTGTCGGCGTCCTTTCTTTGGTCGAAGATTGAGTTGGTGGTTGATATATATACAGACCAACCATATAACCGGCTCAAATATGCCAATTTTGCATTGCATTTTTCATTTGTAATATCCCAAAAACATGTCAAATAAAAATTTTATATACAGTGAAAATGTACCTCTGACCTGTTTTTGGACATAGCCTTTATTTTCAAACGAAAAACGCAAGGTGATAGCAGGCAGATTGGCCTAGAAGGCTGCATATAGAACACTCAGAAAAATCTGGTGCCATACCTTTAAGACCTCCAGGCTCGCATCATGCCACACATGTGACAGTTAGGTCTGTTCTTTTTTCCGGCTCCTTCTGTGAGGATCCTGGAGCATTGAGCTCGTCAGTTGGTGCGTTTTTGTTACTAATTGATTTTTTTCAAGTGATTTTTACTGACTTCACTCAACGTTTTTAGTACTTATACTTTTTACATCATTTTGTTTTCTCACGTCCAAGCATTTTTTCCTTTCAGAATGCCAGCCTTCCTGTGGGAAAAAGAAGGCAAAGTCAGATCCGCACTCGGTCTGTATTGTGTGCCTACCATCTTCACACAGACCGGATGAGTGCTACAACTGCCAGCAGCTTTCCAGGAGAACCCTTAGGGAAAGGGAGAAGATTAAGCTGCATGCTATGCAGGAGAGAGGAAGGGAGTCGACAAGTGGCCGGGGTGGACATTCCTCTAAGATGCCTTCCTCTCAAAAAAGGTCAGAGCATAAGAAAAAGGGTGAAAAAAAAAAAAAGATACCGATCAAATTTGCCGTCGTGGGACAGATTGACGTTGAAGATACCCTTGTGCTCACCTTCAGCGTCAAAGTCTCCTGTGCTGCAGTCGACGTCAAGGCCTCTTTCGCCGTTGATGCAAGCAATTTCAGGTACGAAGTCTAAATCCAGGCATACGTCAGCCTCCCATTGGCCGACGTCGACTCCGCCTTGTAGACAGTCCAAGCCAGGCTCGCCTATGACGACGGCAGTCAGACTCTCAACGACGAAGTCTCATTGTCGACAGGAGAGGTCGCCATCGTGATCGGTGCGAACATCGAAGGCACCTCAGACAACTACACCGAATCAGAGGCCGAAAACCTCGACGACAGTAAATTCCGGGGAACCATCGCAGGCGGCAGGGCAGGCCAAATCACTGACGTCAAGAAGATCGTCGTCGAGGCGATCTCCAGCAGAATTGCACAGAAAGGTCTCCTCTGATGTCGAGGGGAAAATCACCTTTGCCGACGAGAAGGTCACCGGTGAGGAGATCGACGTCGAGAAGCTTGATGTTGAGACCTACGTCTGTTCATAGGTCTCCTCCTGCCAAGAGGCAGAGGTCAGAGCGGTCTCCAACACCGATGTCGAGAGGCCCTTCGACGAGGAGGGAAATCTAGGTTCTGACTTCCAGAGAGTGCTTCATCCTCCCCTGTACTCCATATTGTTCAAATCACGCCAAAAGGTTCTCCAGCTTCTGAACAACCAACTAACGTTTCCTCGAGATAGCTAGGGAACATAAGAGACTGGAAAATGAGGGGTACAGATTATTCTCGTTCTCCTTCTCTCTCTCCTACTAGACAAGAGGCATATCACACCTCAGAGGTCTTCAGTCTCGAGGAGACACAGATCAAGGTCTCCTAGGAGACGGTCTACAAGAGCTTGGCACCGCTCTCCTAGAGGAAGAAGACGGAGATCACCTTCATGGTCCTCTGACTCCAGGCCCTCGAAGTTGGATTATTCACCAACTCTATCATCTACCCCAATGACTAGGGTATCACCAGTAGATGATATTGTGACGTTTAATGAGGTCTTATGTAGAGGGGCTACAAAACTCAACATCGAAGTGCCTTCCTCTGCACCCTTGACATCTGTTATTTTTGAGACACTGTATCACAGGTCCTTCTCTAGACCTCTGCTCCCTCTGGTATCTGGCTTGTTAGAACCGTCTCTGTTTGAGGGAGTACCACCGGTGAGTCAGGGGGACCACTCCGGGGCACCTTCCTACCGCAAAGTTATAGCCGAGCGCCGCTGAGAAGCCTCCTAGGAGAGGTCCTTCTCCTGTGATCGTACTAGGCCCAGTAACACCACCACACAGGACTCCGTATCAGTTGCTTATCTCGGTACTTTATCAATGGTAGCACATTCAATATTTACAGTGTGATCAAGTGATCCAGGAAGAGTCTCAATGTCTTTGTAGGGACAGGGTAGCGGGACAGTCTTAGTACCAGCCTGGTACGGGGAGGCTCTGCGCCAGACCTTGCGTGCTGGTCTCAAGGCAGCTTGGACGTGGAGAACCGAGACGGTGTCTGCAGGGCTCGGTTGGTAGTTCCGCTTGGGTCGAGCCGCGACACAGTCAGCAGGGCTCCTGTGGTAGGTCCGCTTCGGTCGAGCCGCGACGAGGTCAGCTGGGCTCTGATGGTAAGTTCGTGAAGGTCTTTAAGCACGGTGGAGCCACGACGTAGTCAGCAGGGCTCAGAGCGTGGTTCCAGGATGAGTCTTTTCTCCATAGGGTCAGCCGCGATCCGATCAGCAGGGCTCTTGACTCCGGGATACAACTGCTGTCTTGTTGCCGGGTCACCCCAGATATAGGTCTGGAGCCCTTTGATGTCCGGACCCTTGCGTCCGGGGGGGCGGAGAGACCGGGTTGGGAGCGGCCAGACGCCCAGCAGGAGAGGCGCCAGGCCCCAGAGAGCTGTGGGGCGATCGCACCTAGGTGTGGGAGGACGGTTGGGGGTCCCATCGATACTGCCCTCCGCCGGGAGTGGGGAAGTGTTCACGTGGTATCCCCCTGGCCAGGGGTTGACTCCTCGATGTCGGGCCTCGCTGGGACCGAGGCCGGGTGGAGCGGGGTCACGTAGGCGGTTGCGTAGAGTCACGACAATCCAAAATGGAGGAGCCCCGAAGGTGCAGGGGACCTCGTGCGGCTTAGCGAGGGGGAACAGGACCACGCCACGAGGCCGGCTCCAACACGCGTCCCCCCCCCAGCTGAAGGCAGGGAGAGTCACCCATCTCCTTGGGGTTCTCCTCGCCGAGGCGGAAGAATCTGGACAGGCCGTCGGCATTGGCGTGGTCGTTGCCGGGCCGGTGCTCCACGGTGAAGTCCATCCCTTGCAGCGAGATGGACCATCGCAACAACTTGGGGTTCTCGCCCCGCATTTGCATTAGCCACCGCAGGGGCCGGTGGTCAGTTTGGACTCTGAAGTGGGTGCCGAAAAGGTAGGGCCGGAGTTTCTTGAGAGCCCATACCACAGCGAAGGCCTCCCGCTCGATGGTGCTCCACCTCTGTTCTCGTGGCAGCAGACGGCGGCTGATGAAGGCCACAGGTCGGTCGAGGCCCTCGGTGTCCATCTGGGAGAGGACCGCCCCAACCCCGTACTCCGAGGCATCGGTCTGAACCACAAATTCCTTGCTGTAGTCAGGGGCTGTAGCACAGGGGCAGCGCACATGGCCGCCTTGAGAGCTTCAAAAGCGGTCTGACAGCGGGGCATCCAGTGCACCGCCTTGGGCTACTTCTTGGAAGTGAGCTCCGTGAGGGGCCCCACAATACTGCCATAATCCTTGATAAATCGCCGGTAGTAGCGGGTGAGGCCTAAGAAGGCCCGGACAGCTGTTTGGGTCGCGGGGGGCTCCCACGCCTGGATGGCATCGACCTTCAACTGGAGGGGCCCCACCTGGCCACTCCCCACCTGATGGCCCAGATAGGTCACGGATCCTTGACCGATCTGGCACTTGCTGGCCTTAATCGTGAGCCCGGCCCTTTGGAGAGCGGCCAGGACTTCTCCGAGGTGTCCTAGGTGCGCGGCCCAGTTGTTGCTGAAGACTGCAATGTCGTCTAGGTAGGCCGCGCTGAAAGCTTCTAGCCCGGCCAGGACCTAGTTCACCAGCCTCTGGAAGGTCGCTGGGGCGTTCTTCATACCGAAGGGCATCACCCGAAAGTGGTAGTGCCCATCGGGGGTGGAAAAAGTGGATCGTTCCTGGGCGCCGGGGGTGAGCTTGATCTGCCAGTACCCAGCGGTGAGATCAAAGGTGCTTAGGTAGCGGGCGGCCCCTAAGCGATCGATCAGCTCGTCTGCCCGTGGCAGGGGGTGGGCATCGGTCTTGGTGACTGCGTTCAGGCCCCTGTAGTCTACACAAAATCTGAGTTCCGGGGGGGTGCCGGGGGCGGCGGCCTTCGGCACCAAGACCACAGGGCTGGCCCACGGGCTGTCGGATGGCTCGATGACTCCGAGGGCGAGCATCTTGGAGACCTCGGTCTGTATGCAGGCTCGGACTCGGTCGGGCACTCTGTAGGCGCGGTGTCGCACAGGGGGGCTGTCCCCGGTGTCCACGTCGTGGACGCACCAGGGGGTCACCCCGGGCGTGAGAGAGAAGAGGGCAGCGAAGGGTCGCAGCAGCTTCCGACAGTCATGGCGCTGTTCTGGGGTCAGGGTGGCAGAGAGGCGGACGCCCTCCAAGGAGCCGTCTTGGCTTGATGACCCCAGGAGGTCGGGTAGGGGCTCGGAGTCGCTTTCGCCCCCATCGTCGGTAGCCAGCAGCAGGCTTAGTTCGGTTCGTGCAAAGTGGGGCTTGAGCCGGTTGGCGTGTAGGACCCGGAGGGGGTTCCTTGGGGACTCCATGTCGACCAGGTAGGTGACGGGGCTCTTCCTCTCAACCACCTTGAAGGGCCCGGTCCACTTGTCCTGCAGGGCGCAGGGGTCCACGGGCGACATGACCCAGACTTGCTGGCCCGGCTCGAACTCGATGGTCGAGGCATTTTCGTCATACTAGCGTTTCATGTCTTCTTGGCTGGCTTCGAGGTTGGCTTCTGCCAGGGCCCGGAACTTCCGAGTCTGGTTCCGCAGAGCCAGGAGGTACCGGTAGACGTCAGGGGGGGGCATCTTGGACGTTCGCCTCCCAGCCCTCCTTGACCAGGCTGAGGGGCCCTCGGACGGGGTGCCCATACAACAGTTCGAAGGGGCTGAAGCCCAGGGATTTCTGTGGTACCTCTCGATAGGCGAACAGGAAGCAGGGCAGCAGGACGTCCCATCTCCTCCTCAGGGGCTCTTACAGGCCCTTGATCATCCCCTTCAAGGTTCTGTTGAACCGCTCGACCAGTCCGTTCCCCTGGGGGTGGTAAGGGGTGGTGAATTTGTAGGTGACCCCACATTGTTGCCAGAAGGATCTCATGTACTTCGAAATAAAGTTCGTACCCCTGTCGCTCACCACTTCTCGGGGGAACCCCACCCTGGAGAAGATGCCCATCAGGGCCCGGCCCACCACTGGAGCTGTCACAGTGCGGAGCGGGATGGCCTCGGGGTATCTGGTGGCGTGGTCGACCAGTACCAGGATGAAGCGGTGTCCCAGGGCGGTTCGCGGGTCGAGGGGCCCCACGATGTCGATCCCTACTCGTTCGAACGGGGTGTGGATGGCAAGAAATGGTTGGAGGGGGGCCTTGACTCGACCCCCCCAGTCTTGCCGCTAGCCTGGCAGGTCTGGCAGGACCGGCAGTGGTGGTCCACGTCTCTCCGCATTCGGGGCCAATAGAAATGGGTCACTAGGCGGCTGTAGGTTTTGTCTCGCCCGAGGTGTCCGGCGAGGGGCACGTCATGCGCCAGGTTCAGGAGGAACTCTTGGAATCGGAGGGGGACCACCAACACCCGGCCGGCTCCCAGTTCGGCGACTTTCTGCTCGCTATATAATAAGTCATTGTCCCAATAGATCCAGTGGGTTCCCGTGGGGTCCCCCGAGGCCTGGGCGGCCGCTTGCTGTCGGGCCCCCTCAAGGGACGGGCAGGCCTTCTGCTCTTGCTGGAATTGTTCGCGGGTGGGGCCCCCGTCGTGGCGCCACTGGGCCAGCTCGGGGATCTCGCTGAGGGAGGCGGCCTCGTCGGGGGAAAGTTCGGATGGCCCGGCCTCCTCGTCAGGCTCCTCCGTGCCGGAGGAGGGTGGCAGTTCTTGACCCGTAGGCTCGTCGGGGGCCGCTGCAGCGGCGGGTTGGGTGGTCATGGACCGGGTGGTGGCGCAGGCCCACTCGGGCAGCCCTAGCATCCCCAGATGCTCTCGGCGCTCCACCTGGGCCCAGGGGGAGCTCTCTAGGTCGTTCCCCAGGAGGCAGTCCACTGGGGCATCGTCGCGGACAGTTACTTTTAGAGTGCCTGACACTCCTCCCCACTCGAAGGGGATCCTGGCCATCCGGCACATGCTTTCGGTGTTGTCCGCGGTCCGGACAGGGCATAGGACATGCGGCAGGATCTGTTCGGGGGTCACCAGGTGGCAGCGGACAGCGGTCACACTGGCCCCAGTGTCCCGGAGGGCTTCGGCCCGTTGTCCATTGATGGTGACCCACTGCTGGTACTTCTGGGTGTTGCTCGGGATGGCAGCTCGGGGCACCATTTCTCGGGAGCCCAGGCATACGAGTGACATGGCAGCCGGTTCCCACTCGGGGGACCCGTCGTCGCGGTTTTCCTCCTCTTCCTCTCCTTCCCCCAGGGCTGCGGCGGCTATTTGTCGGGGAGGGGGCTCAGCGGTCCCATTTCGTCGGTTCACGGGGCAGGCCGGGTCGCTCGCATAGTGGCCTGTCGGCAGCCGAAGCAGGTCACTGTTGGTCGGGGTCCAGGCCTGGCGATGGGGGTCCCCCTACGGACCAGGGTCGGGGACGTGTGGTTGGCGGCTTGGCCTCGTGGTGGGCTTCTGGGCAGCCCGGCTGGGAATTCTCGACTGCGGTGGGACCCCCCTCCTCCGCCCCGCTGGCGAGGAGGTCCCTTGGTACTCCGTTGGTAGTCCCCCACGGGGTTCCGGGGGACCCGGGTGTTGACCCATCGGTCGGCTTCGGCGGCGAGCTTCCGGGGCTCGGTCAGCTTACTGTCCAGGAGGTGTTGCCTTAGTTCGACAAAGCAGTTGTTGGCGAGGTGCTCCCAGACAATGAGGTCGAACAGTTCGTTGTACGAGGTGACCTTGCTCCCTTTTTTCCACCCTTCAAAGGCCCTGCTGAAGAAGTCCACGTATTCGACCTATGTGGTACCGGGTAGCTTCTTGCAGTCCCGGAAGCGCTGCCGGTACATCTCGGCTGATAGTCCGTAGCGGGTGAGCAGGGCTTCTTTCATGTGATCGTATGATGTCATCACCATGTCGGGGAGTTGCAGCAGGGTATCCCGGCCCTCGCTGAGGAACCTCCCCCATAGGCCGGCACCCCAATCCTTCCGGGGTACCCGATGGGAGGTCATGGCTACCTCGTAGGCTCGGAACCATTGCTGGATGTCGTCGTTTTTGTAGTATTCCTTGACGACATCCTTGGGGATATGAACCT
The DNA here is from genome assembly GCF_964204655.1 of Triturus cristatus. Classification (NCBI taxonomy): domain Eukaryota; kingdom Metazoa; phylum Chordata; class Amphibia; order Caudata; family Salamandridae; genus Triturus; species Triturus cristatus. The sequence goes on along the minus strand of NC_140592.1, from coordinate 500,088,443 downwards.
TTGGCTCGGTCAGTGGCAGAGCGTCCCGGGCTCCGGGGGTGCTGGTCTCCCCCGTTTTGGATTTCAGTTCGAGTTCTTTGAGGCCCCTCTCGTGCTCGAGGGTTAGCCGTTTCTCTTCTAGTTCTCGCTGCCGTTTCTTTTCTTCGATTTCCTCCTGCAGCCGTAGTTGCTCCAAGGCAAATTTTTTCTCCACCAGCAGGAGTTCACCGTCCAGCCGGAGTCGTGCGAGTTCCAATTCGTGTGTCCGGACCCTCTTCCGTTCTCTCATTTCTTCGTGGGATAGGCCGGCTTCCGGGATGCTTCGTCCCCCAGCTGTCGGGGTTATGGTTGGTGGCAGGTTTCCGTCCCGGGCCGAGGTCCCTTCAGCTCGGGGTGGAGTGGCCTCGGATTCTGCCCAGGCTTTCAGGGCTTTCTGCATTTCTTCCTTAGTGCCCAATCCTGTGGTTGGGATCCCTTTGTCCTTGCAGAATTGTTTCAGTTCTTTGTGGGTGTATTCCTCCAGCCTTTCTGGGTGGAAGGTTGCGGCCACGGTTGCTTCTTGGCCGTTCATGGTTCTCTTTCTTTTTCCGACTGGTTAGGCAGCGGGTGCGTTACTCGCCTGTACGATTGCGCCTGGCTCGGATCCCGTCGCTGGCCACCAAATGTTGGAGGGAGGACCACCGGTGAGTCAGGGGGACTACTCCGGGGCACCTTCCTACCGCAAAGTTATAGCCGAGCGCCGCTGAGAAGCCTCCTAGGAGAGGTCCTTCTCCTGTGATCGTACTAGGCCCAGTAACACCACCACACAGGACTCCGTATCAGTTGCTTATCTCGGTACTTTATCAATGGTAGCACATTCAATATTTACAGTGTGATCAAGTGATCCAGAAGAGTCTCAATGTCTTTGTAGGGACAGGGTAGCGGGACAGTCTTAGTACCAGCCTGGTACAGGGAGGCTCTGCGCCAGACCTTGCGTGCTGGTCTCAAGGCAGCTTGGACGTGGAGAACCGAGACGGTGTCTGCAGGGCTCGGTTGGTAGTTCCGCTTGGGTCGAGCCGCGACACAGTCAGCAGGGCTCCGGTGGTAGGTCCGCTTCGGTCAAGCCGCGACGAGGTCAGCTGGGCTCTGATGGTAAGTTCAACAAGGTCGGGCCGCGACAGCAGGTTCGTGAAGGTCTTTAAGCACGGTGGAGCCGCGACGTAGTCAGCAGGGCTCAGAGCGTGGTTCCAGGATGAGTCTTTTCTCCGTAGGGTCAGCCGCGATCCGATCAGCAGGGCTCTTGACTCCAGGATACAACTGCTGTCTTGTTGCCGGGTCGCCCCAGATATAGGTCTGGAGCACTTTGATGTCCGGACCCTTGCGCCCGGGGGGGGCGGAGAGGCCGGGTTGGGAGCGGCCAGACGCCCAGCAGGAGAGGCGCCAGGCCCTAGGGAGCTGTGGGGCGATCGCACCTAGGTGTGGGAGGACGGTTGGGGGTCCCATCGATACTGCCCTCCGCCGGGAGTGGGGAAGGGTTCACGTGGTATCCCCCTGGCCAGGGGTTGGCGCCTCGGTGTCGGGCGTCGCTGGGACCGAGGCCGGGTGGAGCGGGGTCACGTAGGCGGTTGCGTAGAGTCAAGACAATCCAAAATGGAGGAGCCCCGAGGTGCAGGGGACCTCGTGCGGCTTAACGAGGAGGAACAGGACCACGCCACGAGGCCGGCTCCAACAGTCTCGCAACACTTTCCTAACACCGGCTTCTGTGGGAGCTGCTCCATCACGGATAGCAAAGAAATACAGGGCACCAGAGCAGGATCCGCTGTTTCTGAGGTCTGATCCACCTCCTGACTCCGTCATCATATCAGCGGCCAGAAAAGCGCACACTGGAGCTTCCTCTTTTGCCTTTCTTCCGGATAAGGACTGCAAAGCTATGGACTTCATTGGCAAGAGAATGTGTAACCCATCTGCTGTCTACATGAAGGTGGCCAGTGCGTCAGCATTATTGGGCCAATATGACCGCTTTCTTTGGGACTCTCTATCCCGATTCACAGAGAAGTTACCAAAGGAGAACCGTCAGGATTTTCAAGAAATTCTACTCGAAGGAGGGCTCATGGCTAATCAAGTCATAAGCGCTGCTGCAGATGCCTCAGACCTAGCAGCCCATGGATATTCTCATGGAAAATTTAGATATAGCAATAGCCATTGGGAAATATATGCAAGGTATATATAAGCTCCCCGCCCCATTAGAGGCGTAAGAGTAGCTAGTGCCTTCCAATTGTAAATGAAATTATCTGTTAAAAAACGGTTTTAAAATTGTTAAGGCTGATTTTTTTTTTATGCCTCTTAATGTTTAAGAACATAATTTAGCAATGTGGACATTTTTAAATGGTATTTGTTTAACAGCTTTATTTCGATTGTTACATCATAAAAGCAACGCATGAAAAAAAAATAAAAGAAGCAAGTTATCAAGCAATTAGACTATTAAAAGTCACCAGTTAAACAGTAATTAACAGCCGTTTTGTCCTGATCGTCCAAGCCCATGACAGAAATTTCGCAAGGCTAAAAACATACAAGGGCCGGGTATCTGATATTAAAATTCGAAGTGCCACAGATGAATGCCTGGTGCCCAAGGCCCTACACACGGGCTTAAGCCACGTTTGCCTTGGGCAAGCATAGGCCGGGCAAACAAACAAAAAATGTTCAATTGACTCTTTGGGAGTACTACAGAAGGGACAAAACGCAACTGTCTGGTAAGGCGGTTTCCAGCAAGATGTTAGGGCACGCACAGGGAGGGACCCCACTCTAAATCTAAAATAAAGGGCCCGGTCATATGGCTTCCAGACCAAATCCAGGTAGAGCTCCAGGCAGGGTGAATCCTTATGCACTAAAAACTCCTCTGTGAGCCTACCATGAGTAGAATCCGTGGAAATTCTGCTTCTAACCCAGTTCCAATATAAGGTTTTCAAGGCTGCTTTCGGAGGGGAAGACCTATTTTCCCAAGATTCACTAAGGCCTAGTTTACCAAGCATAGACTTGACATCAGTAAGCCATCTGATCCTACCCCAGCCTACCATAGACATCACCTCTGCTAGGCCTTTAGCATACTTGGCGAGTTCGGAGACGCGCCATAGCCTGGCCCATAAGAGCAGTGGACGCAATCTTGCTACATCACTAATTTGCTGGCAACCAAGGTCCAAAAGGAGTGGTAACGTAGGTGTACTCTCCGGGAGAGACATAATGCATTTTAGGAACTTATTCTCAGACCTAGTTAGGACACTGATGTTAGAGGTACCCCAAAGTTCAGCGCCATACAAAGCGGAACTAACTCCCTTTGCCCTGTAGATATCCAAAACAGGGGCAATAGGCTTGGTCGAAGAAGATCTCTGCTCTCTGACAAGTGCCCCTGTAACCCTTTTATGGTTAAGAGACATTTTTAATATATGAGGGGTCCACTGCATGGAATCTGTGATACGGATCCCTCGGTAGTCAAAAACAGTGACCCTTTCCAGAAAAGTTTCACTAAGGACAGGGGGATGGCCTAATTTTTTTTGGGGGATTTAATACCAAGTACTTCGTTTTATTTGTATTTATTACTAGGCCCCGTTGGTCACAGAAGGTCTGAAAGTTGTTTAAAAGTCTCTGTAGGCCCGCCGAGCTTTTTGAGATTAAAAGGGTATCATCAGCAAAGAGAAGGGTGGGAATTCTCTCCCCTGCCAATGATGGTGCGTCCGAAGGTTGTTTGAGTAGATGGTCCACAACCCCATTCACGTAGAGTGAAAAGAGGGTGGGAGCCAGGACGCAGCCCTGGCGCACCCCTTTTGCCACTGGGATCCTGCTGGTTTTCTGGCCATCAGTACCCCAGCGCACCTGCGCGTAATTGCCATCATGCAGGCGCACTAAGATAGAGAGGATGTTTGGTAGAATCCCCATTTCAGCTAACACGCCCCATAGCTGTCCTCTGGGCACAAGGTCGAAGGCAGTCTTCGGGTCAATAAATGCCAAATAAAGACTGCCTCCGCCTATCACTACCACCTTCCAGTATAGTAGTAAAAGCCTGAAGGCCTGCTCTATCGTGCCCGTTCCAGCCCTAAAACCAGCCTGATAGTCCGACAGAATCTCTTCGTCGTTAATCCGTTGGAGGATTCTTTCTAGGACCACCTTTCCCACAACCTTCTGGGTTGAATCCAATAAACTTATTGGTCGGTAATTGGCAGGGTCGTCCCTCCGACCTTTCTTAAAGATAGGGACAACCTCTGCCCCCTTCCAAGAGTCGGGAATGGCTGCTCCTTTGTCGATTGCACTGATCAGAAAATGAATAAGCTTCCCCCACCTCTGCAGGTTTGAGTGCAGCAGATCCCCCGGAACTCCGTCGGGTACGCTGCTTTCTGGGGCACAATACACCTAATAGAGTGTTCTACTTCTTTGATTGTGAATGGGAAGACTATTTCATTTCCCATGGGCACTAAGGGTCCATAGGATGCAGGGGGGGCAAAAGCCTCTTGATGGTTCGAATACAAGTTAGTAAAATGTTCGAACCAGGCCTGACCAGTTATGTTACACGTTATAAAGTTACTAACCGGTCTGTTCCTTTCCCTAATAGTATTCCAAAAACGGGCTGCATCCCGCCCAATGCTTGCTTCTCTTAGGGTTTGCCAGTATGCGTCTTCCCATTCCTTTTTTGCAATCCCAATCACTCGTTTGTATTCTGCTCTAGCCTGCAGCACAAGGGGCTGCGACTTTGTCCTAACAGCTTGAATGAGGCACGCCTTCAATTCTCTACATTTTGACGTATACCACCCCTGCTTTTCTTTTGACCTGGGGTGGCCATCCGGCCTACCTACACGAGCTTGCGCCTTGAAGAGATTACCAATCGAGTTGATGGTCTCCTCAAACATCAGCGTAGTCCTGGGTAAGGCAGATTGATCTAGAGAGATTGTTGCCATCTCGCTTAGTGTGGTTTCCAAAAATTGATCTATAGCCTGTAGTTTTGGTGCGTCAGAGGCTACTTTCCGCCATTTGAGGCGCCTACCACAATTAGACAGATTGACGTCCAATGTTATCCTTTTGACTGGTGATAGGGTTGGGGTATTATGATTTAACCATAGGTGCCTTAAAGAAAGCGAAAGGAAATTGTGATCGCTATCTGTGGTAGGTATTACAGCCATATCCACAACAGACTGCCAAAGGTCAAAATCAAGCAAGATGTAATCGATCCGGGAAGAGTGGTTAACCCTGTTGTATGTATGACTGCCCAATGGGTCAGAGGTGGTTCTTCCATTAACAGCTCGCAAGCCGTACTCCAAGGTCATAGAATTTAGCTGAGTCGCCCTCTCTGACCATCTCTTTATCGGCTCAGCAGATAGTGCTGGAATACCCCTCCTCGCATCATCCTCTAAAAAAACACCCAAAATATCTTCTGCGGCAAGGGGTTTGAACGTGCAGTTCAAGTCTCCTGCAATCATGACTTGGGCATCCTCACCACACTCATCTAAGACTTTCTCCAGTGACACTATAGTGGGGGAAAGAGAGCTACCTCTAGTACCTCTGGCATACACATTCAGAATCGCTAGGTGCCCCCTAGATCCTGGGCCTTTCAGTGAAATTCTAAGAATGTCCATTGAGCCTCTATGCTTCTGTGTAATACTACACCCCAGGGAGATATCCACCCAGATGAGAAGTCCCCCCGAAGGCCGGTCCCTCCCGGATGATGACTGAAGGGCAGGCAGATAATATGTGGAATACCCAACTTTATAAACAGGTTCAAGGCTCCAAGTTTCCTGGAAGATGCAGATGCAGTGCTGTTCTACCTGTAAGTGACATTCGGGGAGATCCAGGTTCCTACAGATACCCGCTATATTCCAACTCATAACCCCCATCATTAATCCATTGCCATCCGACCCTCCCTGTACATGTGCAGAATTCTTTATACAGGAAGCAAGTGTGTCGTCTGAATTCACAACCTCCACTACCACTACTGAATTGCTTAGTGTGGGTCGATTAGGAAATTGGATGGCCACTGGAGAGTACAATCCCTGGTCGGGTATCGGTGTCTTAGAGGTATTACCACGGTCAGCCAATCCCTCCACTTCCGTGGATGCAGTTATAGAATACCCTAAGGACCCTGACTGTCAATCGCAATCGCTCATACCCGAGAGGGCATTAAATCTATTTGACACATCCAAGGGGGTCGAAGGGGTCAGTGGGCCTGTTATACCTCTCCATCTAGGACCACAATGACTCGGTGGGATATTCTGCCACCCCAATGATTTATTAGTGGCCAAGGGGTACAATGCATGGAGCACAGGCCAATTGCTCCGGGGTGCGGGATGATGACTAGGTCTATCACAAACTAAGTTCCCAGAATTCACTGGGGGACACACCAGGGGTCTTGGATAGAAATACGTTAGGTCGTAGGGAGTGATGAGATTACTTCCACTCCCCGGGAACCAGTTTAATATATGCCTAACAACTCCCTGCTCTCTAAAGTTGACAATAATGATATCCCCCTGTAGGTCCTTAACCCTGCGACCTAACCATGGGAGGCGCCGAACATGCAAGATCGCGCCATCGATATTGCGAGGGAGAGGTCTATTCTGAGCCAACCAATGCATAACTTTATGCTTTAGCTGGAAGAAACCCTTTCTTTTGCCTTCTGCTAACGCGGGAACTCCAGTAAGGACTACCACATATGGTACTGATTCAGGGGGTAACTCGACTGGACGCCCATTATGCTCCGTAGTCATTGTTTGAACATTACAAACCCCTCTATTGCTATCAGGTCTTGGGTGGAGAATACTATGCCCCCCCGCAACTACTCTACCATCATTCTGTGCAAGCTGCTCGATATTAATGGGCGGGGCCTTCTGCTTGACACTAACGATGGATTTAGTGGTTTTATTTATCTCTTTGCTGCGAGTAGTACGAATAGCAGCAGGTTCTGCGGGAGCTGGAGAGGGCAGTACCGATTTCTCGAAAGTTTTTAACAACCCAGTAATATCAGCAATAGTTTGCTCTAGGGTTCCTAACCTTTGCTCCAACCTATCTAGTGTTTGCTTGATCGGGAACATGAGGGATTTAATTAGCTGCTCTATACCACCTAGGAGAGCAGAAGAAACTACCTCATTTCCCGTGGATTGTGTCTGTAGGGATGTACTTGCTGGCTTATCTAAGGGCGATACAAGAGATTTGGGCGCTTTGCCAAAGTCTAAGTGACTAGTTTTGGCTTTAGGTTGCTCACCCCCCCTCATTCTCCTTTTTCTAGGAGGGGGCCCCAGCACCTTTAGTAGACGCTTTTTTCCTAGCTCTATCCATGTGTGCGGTCCCTGCACCTATAGGACGTTGCTCAGAATGGATCTCCACCACTGTGATTGGGCCGCTAACAGGGAGTACAGGAATGGAAGACGAAGGAACAGTTAAGTCAGGTACGGGAGATTTTTCACGGAAGAGCACGGGGGTGCTGTCTAATCGAGAAACATCAGGGCCTTCAGGTGAGCTAGGGATACTCGGAGGATGTGAAACAATCAATTGCAGGGGGTCTAAGGATGGGCGTCTACCCTTCATGGATTCAATCGAGCGACGACGCTCGATTCGTCGCTCAACCAGTGCTTGCTCCCTATCAGCTTCTAAAGAAGTCCTAGTAAAGTAACCATCTAAGGTCCCTTGGTTCGATCCCCCTGCTAGCAGTGATATACCAGCAGTGGGACTTAAAGCCATGATACTTCCTAACAGCTGTAGAGTCTACGGACAAGCAGCCCTGTTCGGGCGAAAGAGACACGGCCCAGCCCGGCCTCTGACGGCCCGCCCTTTGCCCGGGCTTCGCCCCGGGCGCTCCCGCGCAGCGGGAACAGAGGCCAGTAATGAGGTAAGTGGTGAAGGAGGGGCGGGGCAGGCAGGGAGAGCGACCCAGGTGTTGCGGGTTTCGACCTCACGCAGGGACTCCTGGTACTTTGAGTCCCTGCGGGTCAGCTCGCAGCCCTGATGTTCCCCACACAAGCGCCAACAACAACAATGATGCCCCAAAGGTCCTCACAGCACGCAGGGTCACCGCAAGCAGGAAGGACGAAGCGGGACCCGCGCAGCGGGTCCGGCGAGGAGCGACGTTGAAACAGGTAGAGTCCCAGCTCTAGCGGTCCAAGACAGCAACGAGAACAGTTCACTAGTCCCAGGCAAAGCAGACCATCCCAGTGGTGCTACACGGCTGCAGACACTTATTTGCTGAGGGAGGGGCGGGGCAGGCAGGGAGAGCGACCCAGGTGTTGCGGGTCTCGACCTCACGCAGGGACTCCTGGTACTTTGAGTCCCTGAGGGTCAGCTCGCAGCCCTGATGTTCTCCACACACGCGCCAACAACAACAATGATGCCCCAAAGGTCCTCACAGCACGCAGGGTCACCGCAAGCAAGAAGGACAAAGCGGGACCCGCGCAGCGGGTCCGGCGAGGAGCGACGTTGAAACAGGTAGAGTCCCAGCTCTAGCGGTCCAAGACAGCAACGAGAACAGTTCACTATGGTATTGTAAATGCTGTGGTTTAAAGACCAATTGGTCTAAATAAACATTATTTTTGAACTGAACTGAACTATTCTCATGTAATCTGTGCTCGTCGATCCTCCTGGCTGAGACTTACGGGTTTGAAACCAGAGGCCCAGCACGGGATTCTCAACCTTCCCTTCAACGGAACCCCCTTCTTTGTCTCTCATGCTGATGATGAGATGTCAAGAATGAAATCCAAACTGGATTCCTTGAAGGCGGTGAGGTTAGAGAAAAGAAAGGATTTCCGACGGTGCTATCGACCATACGATCTTGTTCAATACCAGTAGAGGGTTCAAACCCCTCATTGGTCTTCGCATCAACACCAGGCAAGATCTAATTACCACCAGCGACAACCTGGTAGAGGAAGTGGAGGCTCAAGACAAGCTACCCCTGCAGCAAAACAGGCTAAGCAGGGAGTGCTTGCTTCCCCTTGCTCTGTTACCCAATCCGGTGGGGAAAGTGTAAAATTTTACTTGGATGAGTGGACTGTCGGAGGGATGGGCGGAAGCAGAAGCGAGGAGGCCGTATGTGGTCAATAGTGAGGTGTTTATTTCAGACAGTAGTACACAATGGGGTCGAGAAAACAAAAATCCGGTTAAACACAGCAGGATATTAGAGTCAATTGATGGTTTCTGGGTTCCGAGGATGACTCCAGGGAAGGATGTAGGGTGCGCCCTCAGGTTTTGGTTGGCTTCACGGATGGTTCGGATCGTGGTGGGAAACCTATTACGGGTTTCAGATGTTCTGTTGGGTTCCCGGAGTAGGCTCAAAAGAAACAAAAGAAAAAAGTGGCGGTCAGACTTAAGTTCTATAACAATGCGTGACACCGTCACCAACCATGTGCGGGGGAGTTCACTCACGGAAAAAAAGCAGAGTTGTGGGGGGGGGGGGGCAGTGTCGGGGTATTGTGCAAGGAGGTGAGGCTATAAGGGAGGGGCCACGGGTTAAAGGTTCTTGAGGTTGAGAGTATACCAAAACGAAGTGCACCTGAAGAAGGCGGCCACAGGAGTGATACTTCCCTTTCCCTGTGTTTTGCAGCCCCACTGCCCTTACTCCTTCCCTCCCCCTCCCTAGGTCTCTCTGTCCGCTACGTACCGCTGAGAGCCACAACTCTCCGGAGTTGTGGCGGCTAGTGCGTCCTCCGGGATCCACCAGTCTTCGCTCCAAGCCTCTGGTCCCTCGTCTTCGTTCTCTCCCTCTCCGATGTCGGCGTTGCTCCTCGGCTGGGCTCGTCGACCTTCTTACGGGTCTTCGTTCGCTGACGCGCCGTCTGCTGTGCCATCTTCCCTTTTCTGCCACCCGTGACCTTCCACTCTGGTTCCTGATTGGTCGACGGGAGTTACAGTCCCGCCTTCCACATCCGGGTGACGCTCGGGACTCTGTGGAGGGAGGTAAGAGGCATCCATTAATTGTATGGGTCCAGAGACGTCGTTATGTCTGTGCTGGTAAGGAGTCCATGTAATTTCCCGCGGAACGCCGTCCTCTCGCTCAGAGGGTCCTGTGAGAAGTTGGCCTGATATGTAGTGCTCAGTATTCTAGTGATCACTGTGTATCATTCCAAACGACCCTCATTGATGATTGGTTGTAAGTCAACCTTATAGACCAGCTATCCTAGTAGCGTGGATACGAGCAGTCTTTAGGCTAAACTCTAGAGGGCGTGTTAAGCCAGCTGTTTACCATCACATATACCCCTTGAACACCAAGTGAAAGGACACCACACAAGTTGTTATGAAAATAAAGGATATTTATTTATAACAAGACTACCCTGGCTCTTTATGAGTCAAGGAGCTAAGCACACTACAAAACTCTTATGAAAATACTTCCGGTTGCACAATTTACACAAATGCCCGAAGGGCACGAAACCATTTACACTGCAAGTGGAATGGGAAGTGTTAGATAGTTTAAAGTTACTGATTCCGGAGGAATCCGATCAGTGGGACTAAACGAAAAAGGAACTGGACACTTGTAGAGTGAACCTACGATGGAGCACCGAGATGCTCGAGTTACCTAGCCCAGAGGCTGCGGCTGCGTGGGGTTCAGCCAGATGTCGGAAGTCCTCGTTGTAGTCTCAGGAGCCTGAAAGAAGAAGTTGCTGGCAGGCGACCAGTGTCGATGTTCAGCGCGATCCAAGCCTGGATCGGTGATGAAGGAAACCTGAAAGCAGAGGGGACTCAGTTCTCAACCGCTAGCCAGCGATCGTGTGGGTACCAAGAAGGTACCGGCTGAAGTCACCTCGACCAGGTGAGTGGATGACGTCGGACTCTGCTGTTCCTCGGACCAGGAGGCGCGGCGGCGACAAGGATGGAGGGCGAGCTGTCCCACGAAGGTGTCTGCTGTCGATGATGCTGGGCCCAGGAATGGGGCAGCAGGGCTTGGCAGTGGCAAACCCACGCGGTGGAGTCAAGATGGCGTCGGGAGTGGACCAGGAGGGTCCGAGGTACTCCTCTGTTGAAGGGGAGCAAGAGCCAGTCTGGAGCAACCAGACCAGTGATGAAAGTCTGTCGTGGTGCGTCGTGAAGAGGGCCACAAGCCGGTCGGCGAGTGGCCGGACAACGCGGTGAGCAGCAAGGAGCAGAATGGCCCCCACGCAGATCTCGTAGATGCTGGGGAGGCAGACTTCGGTGCTGGAGCCGCTCAGGGTTAGGGCTTTTCAAACCCTAGGTGCACTCACTCGAGGGTCCCTCGGTGGGCGTGCTAGATAAGCGTCGTGCAGGTTCTGAAGATGGCCGGTCCCGCAGGTCTCGTCACACCTACGAATCTCAGCTGGGCTGATGATGTAGGTAGAGGTCAGAGATGGCAGGGAACCCGGGTCTCGTCGAGCTGGGCAGTCTTGATCCGTGGAAGAGACGTACAGCAAACCGCAAGCGCTTAGGTGGTGCCTGCTGGTGCAGGGTGGCTACTCCTTAGCACAAGGGAGAGTCTTCAGAAAAAGTCAAGAGTTCCTTTCGTGGAAAGTAGTTCAAGATTCAGAATTATCCAATTTGGGAAGGGGACCCGCTCCCACCTTTATTCTAGGAAAAAGGGTCTGGCCCGTGACTAGGTCCTACCTATGGGTGGGACCAGGAGGGGGGTGGTTACACCCCTATCCTTTGTCCGGCTTCGCCCCAGCTCAGGGGCTGGTGTGCCCCCGAAACTGGTTTGAGCCGGGCTATGCACAGTGAGCACCGGGGTGCCACTTGCAATCACCTTCCTTTCAGCCCTGCCTTCCTGGTATACACAAACCCTGTCTGGGATGGTGCTAACACCGCCCTCGACAGGAAACCCTTTGTCCAAGCTCCCCTCGCTGGAAGGTCTCCCAGCAGCAGGAGGTCAGACTTGTGTCTGGTGGCAGCATCCATTTTGTGATGCTGAGGCTTGAGTCAACTTTAACCGGGGTTCAAGGTTACTTCCATGTCGTGTCCCTCTAGAAGGGTGGAATGCTAACCCCGTCACCAGAACTGGCGAGGGGTTCGTATTCCAATTCGTATGACACCTTACTCGACATGTTTGGGTGATGCGATGCCAAAGTTAGCAAATAACCGCGAGGATTATAATGCACTTTAAGGTAGTTGGCCCGCGTCACCATGGAACGGCTATTGGGGTTTGGTTCCGCAAGCCGTCGACGGGCTCAGCTCGCGCCAGAGCACCATCTCACATGATTCCCAGCACTCTGCCTTCAGGATTGATAAGGCCTGCCATAGGAGTGACTGACAGGAATCCATGCGTCCATTTTAGGGTTAGGTATAGGAATACTACACCTACAGCAACGGGTGATTACACCACCTTGCCCCAGCTGTCGTGCAGCCAGTTGTGTCAGATTTGGGCGGCCATCCAGGGGTGGCATAATACATGCTGAAGCCCCTGGTAGGCCTTGGGTACACCGATGCCCTGGATACCTGTGGTATGCTGATACAGGGACTGATAAGGCGGCCCAGTTCCAATTAGTGGATGCACCTAATGTACATGTGTGTTAATTTCGAGAGAGAACAGCTAGGCTGTGGGTCTGATTGGCAGGCCCGCAGCCGGGGAAAGTCGTAAACCAATGAAGCAAAAGCAAAAAATCTGGGTGATCATAGGATTGCAGACCCTACTCTCCTACATGACCCCCCCCCCCCCCAAAACTTTTGGACAATAAGCTAACCTTGACCAGGTGAGTCTTCTTGCTCTAAGTGGAAATACCTGGAGAGCCCATCTGCATTGCCATGATCAGTGCCAGGTCTATGCTCCACTGTGAAGTCCATCCCCTGTAGGGAAATGGGCCACCTAAGTAGTTTGGGGTTTTCACCCTTCATTTGATTTAGCCACAAGAGGGGCTTATGGTCGGTCTGAATCTTGAAGTGAGTGCCAAACAAGTATGGCCTCAACTTCTTCAGGGCCCAAACCACAGCAAGGCTGACCAATTCTTCTCTCTGGGGGTCAGCCTCCTGCTAATGAAAGCTATGGGCTGGTCATGACCATCAAAATTCAGCTGAGATAGAACAGCTCCCACACCCAACTCCGAAGCGTCTGTTTGGACAATGAATGTTTTGGAGTAGTCTGGACTCTTTAGGATAGGCGCTGTGCACATGGCCTGCTTTAGGTCATCGAATGCCTTTTGACAGCTGGCTGTCCACTGAACTTTTTTTGGCATCTTCTTACTTGTCAGATCGTTTAGCGGGGTCACAATGGATCCATAATTTCTGACAAATTTCCGGTAATAACCAGTCAGGCCCAAGAAAGCTCGAACCTGAGTCTGGGTGGTTGGAGGAGCCCAGTCCTGGATGGCCTGTATTTTGCTCTCCAACGGCTGAACCTGGCCTCCACCTACAAGGTGGCCCAGGTATACAACCTGTGTCTGCCCTATCTGGCACTTAGTGGCCTTGATAGTGAGGCCTGCCTTCTGCAGAGCCTCTAACACTTTCCTCAGGTGGACCAGGTGATCCTCCCAGGTGGAGCTAAAGACAGCGATATCGTCCAGATACGCCGCGCAGAAGTCGTCCAACCCAGTGAGAACTTGATTCACCAGCCTTTGGAAGGTGGCAGGTGCATTTTTCAAACCAAAGGGCATTACCACTAACTGATAATGCCCACCCGGGGTAGAAAATGCTGTTTTGGGCTTGGCCTCCTCAGCTAACCTGATTTGCCAATACCCAGCTGTCAGGTCAAACGTACTTAAGTAGTTGGCCGAAGCCAACCGGTCTATAAGTTCGTCTGCTCTTGGTATCGGGTGGGCGTCAGTCTTAGTGACTGCATTGAGGCCTCTGTAGTCCACGCAAAACCTCATCTCTTTCTTACTGCCCTGGGTGTGAGGTTTTGGCACGAGAACTACTGGACTAGCCCAGGGGCTGTCCGAGGGCTCAATGACTCCCAGCTCCAACATTTTCTGCACCTCTGTCTTGATGCAGTCTCTGACATGATCAGGCTGTCGATAGATTTTACTCTTTACGGGCAGACTGTCCCCAGTGTCGACCTCATGGGTACACCAATTGGTCTGACTGGGTGTCAGAGAGAACATGTCGGAAGGATTGAAGAACCTGTTTACAATCCTGTTGTTGATGTCCAGAGAGGCTGCCACAAAAGACAACACCATCTACTGACCCATCGTCAGGGTTCTGAGAGAGCAGGTCCGGGAGAGGGTCACTCTCCTCCTCCTGTCCCTCATCTGTGGCCATGAGCAAGCCCATGCCCTCCCTGTTGACATATGCCTGGAGCCTGTTTACATGGAGCACCCGGTGGGGGCTCCGGGGAGTTCCCAGGTCTACCAAGTAGGTGACCTCTCCCTTTTGCTCAATGATCGTGTGGGGCCCAGACCATTTGTCTTTGAGTGCTGCTGGGGCCACTGGCTCCAGCACCCACACCTTCTGCCCAGGCTGATACACAGTCAGGACAGACTTTTGGTCGTGCCAAGCTTTTTGTAATTCTTGGCTCGCCTCAAGGTTTTTAGATGCCTTTTCCATGTACTCCGCCATCCGCGAGCGGAGACCGAGCACATAGTCCACAATGTTTGATGCCGGCTTTTTGAGAGGTCTCTCCCATCCTTCCTTTACCAAACAAAGGGGTCCCCTTACAGGATGTCCGAACAGAAGTTCAAAAGGGCTGTAGCCAACCCCCTTCTGCGGGACCTCTCTGTAGGCGAACAAGAGGCAGGGTATCAGGACATCCCATCTCCGCCGAAGCTTTTCAGGTAGTCCATGAATAATTCCTTTGAGGGTCCTGTTGAATCTCTCAACAAGCCCATTGCATTGTGGGTGATAGGGTGTGGTGAATTTGTAGTTGACACCGCACTCCTTCCACATAGCAGTCAGATATCCCGACATGAAGTTTGCACCTCTGTCAGACGACCTCCTTAGGGAAGCCCACTCTGGAGAACACTCCAACTAGGGCTCGTGCCACAACAGGTGCTGTAGTGGTCCTAAGGGGAATAGCTTCAGGATACCTGGTGGTGTGGTCCACCACCACCAGTATAAACTTGTGCCCTGATGCTGTCTGGGGTTCCATTGGTCCGACAATGTCGATCCCCACTCGTTCAAAGGGTACCCCCACCACCGGCAGTGGTATGAGGGGGGCCTTTGTCGTGCCACCTGACTTACCACTGGCTTGGCAAGTGACACAGGAGCGGCAAAACTCCTTCGTATCTTCGGACATGTGGGGCCAGTGAAAGTGGGGAACAATTCTGTCCCAAGTCTTATTCTGGCCTAAGTGACCTGCAAGGGGAATCTCGTGGGCCAAGGTAAGAAGGAAACCTCTCAGAGACAAGGGGATGACCAGCCTCCTGGTCGCGCCAGGCTTGGGGTCTCTTGCCTCGGAGTACAGGAGTCCATCGTCCCAGTACACTTTGTGGGTACCTGTGGCGTTCCCTGCAGCCTCAGCAGCAGCCTGCTGTCTGAGGGGTTCAAGTGAGGGGCAGTCTAACTGTGCCTTCCCCAGGTCTTCCCTGGAGGGTCCCCCTGAGCCCAGAAACTCAACCTGACCAGGTTCAAGCTCTTGTGGCTCAGTTTCCCTCAGTTCCTTAAGGTCAGCCTCCTCAGAGACTTGATCCACGACCTGGGGCAAGGGGGAAGGCGAGGCCTTACCCTTACTGCTCCTTTTCTTGGATGGTGTCTGGTCCGTTCTTCCAGGATCCAGCACCTGTTCAGTGGGGCATCTTTTGGCCTGTGACCTGGTCACAGCAAGGACATGTGCTGGCAAGCCTAACATTTCCATGTGAGTCCTCTGCTCCACTTCTGACCATTGTGACGTTTCCAAATCATTGCCCAACAGACATTCTACGGGGAGGTCTGAACTAACCACAACCTTTTTCGGGCCACTTACCCCTCCCCAGGAGAAATCAACAACTGCCATACTGTGATTGGTAGTGACATTGCTGGCATTGGTCACTAGGTAATCGGTACCTAGCATGATCTGTCCAGGGTCCACAAAGTTAGGCGTCACCATGGTGACACTGGCACAAGTGTCCCTGTAGGCCTGAGCCACTTTTCCATTGATCAAAGGCGTCTGCCTGTATTTGCCCAAAGTATTGGGACTGGCATCAGGGGACATATCCATATCCCCTGTACAGACAAGGACGGCCTGAGTGAGCGTGCCAACTAAGTCGTCACTCCCCTCAGTTCCCAAGGTTAACCCAACTAATGCCTTGGGAGGCGCACTACCACTGCTGACTGTACTAGGGGGTGCAGGTGCCTTAGGGGCTGCAGTGGCAGGAGTTTGCCCTCCTTTCTTGGTGCACTCACTAAACCAGTGAGTCTTACTTTTACAGTATTGGCACCACCTTTTTGACTGGCCTTCTTGAGTCTTCTTCTTCTGTGAAGCCTGACCCCACCCTCTTTGGTTTGTTGGGGACCTGTCGAAGACTTCTGGTCATTTTGTTCGTTCTTGTTACTACCCTTCTGGTCTGCTTTCTTCTGACCACCCTGGTTCTGAGTCTGGTTCTGCTTGACCCTTGTTCTGACCCATCTGTCTGCCTTCTTTCCCAATTCTTGGGGAGAGGTCAGATCCGAGTCGACAAGGTGCTGATGCAACAATTGGTTCTGACAGTTGTTTAAAATCTGTTCTCTCATGATAA
Source organism: Triturus cristatus (assembly GCF_964204655.1). Classification (NCBI taxonomy): domain Eukaryota; kingdom Metazoa; phylum Chordata; class Amphibia; order Caudata; family Salamandridae; genus Triturus; species Triturus cristatus. Next base: position 500,071,938 of record NC_140592.1, on the reverse strand, counting down.
GATTGTACAATCCTGTGTAATCAGCAACCAGCCTTCTAAAGCCTTAGTGGCACAATCGACAAAGTCAGCCCAATCCTGAGACTGAATTTTCTGGGTGTCCCTGAACAGCACCCGGTACTGCTCGGTGGTTAAGCCGAACCCATCAATCAGTGTATTCTTCAGGACTTGGTAGTTGTTAGCATCCTCAGCTCTCGTAGTGAGGAGCTTGTCTCGTCCTTTACCTTCAAAGGAGAGCCACAGTATAGCTGCCCACTGACTTGGGGGGACGCACTGGACAGTGCAAGCCCTCTCCAAGGCAGTTATCCACTTGTGGATGTCGTCCCCTTGCTTAAAGGGGGGCACTATTTTACTCAGGTGTCTAGTGTCTATACCCCTGTCTTTCTCTCTAATGAGAATGCTGCCACCAGTGGAATCTAACCCACTTAATTTCTGCTCTCGGGCCAAGGCAAGTCTTTCTTTGGCGAGGGCAAGTTCTTCCCGCTCGATCCTCAGATTGACTTCCCTCATCTTCGCTTCATGCTCCCTTCTCTGAGGGGACGTCATTCCTCTCTGAGAAGATGCCTGAGAGACATGTGTACGAACAGATCTGTTAGAGCCTCTGGAGAGAGACCTAGCTCGTCCGTTCCCAATGTTAGGCCTGCTTGAGCGTGGGCCCGGGGCTCCCCCAGTTCCATTCTCATGCCTGCTTAAGTTGGTCCTCGTAAGCCTGCCGACTACCACTGGACCTTTGTTTGCCTCGTCTCCTGATAACTCCTCCTCGTCTTCCTCCTCTGAATGGAGGTTGAGGTCTGGGTCACCAAGGGTTCCCTCTAAGAGAGGCATGTTCCCATCAGCATTAGGGGGACCTGTGTTAGAGGACCTCCTAGCATCGTACGTCTCTAAGAGACCTATCAGAAATGCGATGGTAGGGTTAGAACCCTGGTTTAGCTTCCTGGAGGCACACAGTTGTCTCATCTCCTTGAAGCTAAGAGCTGCATATCGTGACACGACCTGTGGAGGGTCACTGACCACTAAGGGAGTCTCCGCAGACTCTCCGTGGACCGACATGCTTCTAGTGAGGTGTAAGTGATGCACCTACCTACACTATGTGTTTACCTACTGATCCCTTGCTAAGAGTTGTAGTCAGGGTGTGCTAAGCCCTGTTACACTACAACAGCTGGTTCAGTAGAACTCAGAGTATTCTAAGTTAAGTTATATGTACCTGGGTACTTATGTGATCTTTCAACTCGATATTCTTAGGATACGTGTGTGGTAAAACAACAGCCAGCTCAAATCCCAACCGCTGCTCATCAATGTGAGAAGTTGGCCTGATATGTAGTGCTCACTATTCTAGTGATCACTGTGTATCATTCCAAACGACCCTCATTGATGATTGGTTGTAAGTCAACCTTATAGACCAGCTATCCTAGTAGCGTGGATACGAGAAGTCTTTAGGCTAAACTCTAGAGGGCGTGTTAAGCCAGCTGTTTACCATCACATATACCCCTTGAAAACCAAGTGAAAGGACACCACACAAGTTGTTATGAAAATAAAGGATATTTATTTATAACAAGACTACCCTGGCTCTTTATGAGTCAGGGAGCTAAGCACACTACAAAACTCTTATGAAAATACTTCCGGTTGCACAATTTACACAAATGCCCGAAGGGCACGAAACCATTTACACTGCAAGTGGAATGGGAAGTGTTAGATAGTTTAAAGTTACTGATTCCGGAGGAATCCGATCAGTGGGACTAAACGAAAAAGGAACTGGACACTTGTAGAGTGAACCTACGATGGAGCACCGAGATGCTCGAGTTACCTAGCCCAGAGGCTGCGGCTGCGTGGGGTTCAGCAAGATGTCGGAAGTCCTCATTGTAGTCTCAGGAGCCTGAAAGAAGAAGTTGCTGGCAGGCGACCAGTGTCGATGTTCAGCGCGATCCAAGCCTGGATCGGTGATGAAGGAAACCTGAAAGCAGAGGGGACTCAGTTCTCAACCGCTAGCCAGCGATCGTGTGGGTACCAAGAAGGTACCAGCTGAAGTCACCTCGACCAGGTGAGTGGATGACGTCTGACTCGGCTGTTCCTCGGACCAGGAGGCGCGGCGGCGACCAGGATGGAGGGCGAGCTGTCCCACGAAGGTGTCTGCTGTCGATGATGCTGGGCCCAGGAATGGGACAGCAGGTTTTGGCAGTGGCAAACCCACGCGGTGGAGTCAAGATGGCGTCGGGAGTGGACCAGGAGGGTCCGAGGTACTCCTCTGTTGAAGGGGAGCAAGAGCCAGTCTGGAGCAACCAGACCAGTGATGAAAGTCTGTCGTGGTGCGTCGTGAAGAGGGCCACAAGCCGGTCGGCGAGTGGCCGGACAACGCGGTGAGCAGCAAGGAGCAGAAGGGCCCCCACGCAGATCTCGTAGATGCTGGGGAGGCAGACTTCGGTGCTGGAGCCGCTCAGGGTTAGGGCTTTTCAAACCCTAGGTGCACTCACTCGAGGGTCCCTCGGTGGGCGTGCTAGATAAGCGTCGTGCAGGTTCTGAAGATGGCCGGTCCCGCAGGTCTCGTCACACCTACGAATCTCAGCTGGGCTGATGATGTAGGTAGAGGTCAGAGATGGCAGGGAACCCGGGTCTCGTCGAGCTGGGCAGTCTTGATCCGTGGGAGAGACGTACAGCAAACCGCAAGCGCTTAGGTGGTGCCTGCTGGTGCAGGGTGGCTACTCCTTAGCCACAAGGGAGAGTCTTCAGAAAAAGTCAAGAGTTCCTTTCGTGGAAAGTAGTTCAAGATTCAGAATTATCCAATTTGGGAAGGGGTCCCGCTCCCACCTTTATTCTAGGAAAAAGGGTCTGGCCCGTGACTAGGTCCTACCTATGGGTGGGACCAGGAGGGGGGTGGTTACACCCCTATCCTTTGTCCGGCTTCGCCCCAGCTCAGGGGCTGGTGTGCCCCCGAAACTGGTTTGAGCCGGGCTATGCACAGTGAGCACCGGGGTGCCACTTGCAATCACCTTCCTTTCAGCCCTGCCTACCTGGGATACACAAACCCTGTCTGGGATGGTGCTAACACCGCCCTCGACAGGAAACCCTTTGTCCAAGCTCCCCTCGCTGGAAGGTCTCCCAGCAGCAGGAGGTCAGACTTGTGTCTGGTGGCAGCATCCATTTTGTGATGCTGAGGCTTGAGTCAACTTTAACCGGGGTTCAAGGTTACTTCCATGTCGTGTCCCTCTAGAAGGGTGGAATGCTAACCCCGTCGCCAGAACTGGCGAGGGGTTCGTATTCCAATTCGTATGACACCTTACTCGACATGTTTGGGTGATGCGATGCCAAAGTTAGCAAATAACCGCGAGGATTATAATGCACTTTAAGGTAGTTGGCCCGCGTCACCATGGAACGGCTATTGGGGTTTGGTTCCGCAAGCCGTCGACGGGCTCAGCTCGCGCCAGAGCACCATCTCACATGATTCCCAGCACTCTGCCTTCAGGATTGATAAGGCCTGCCATAGGAGTGACTGACAGGAATCCATGCGTCCATTTTAGGGTTAGGTATAGGAATACTACACCTACAGCAATGGGTGATTACACCACCTTGCCCCAGCTGTCGTGCAGCCAGTTGTGTCAGATTTGGGCAGCCATCCAGGGGTGGCATAATACATGCTGCAGCCCCTGGTAGGCCCTGGGTACACCGATGCCCTGGATACCTGTGGTATGCTGATACAGGGACTGATGAGGCGGCCCAGTTCCAATTAGTGGATGCACCTAATGTACATGTGTGTTAATTTCGAGAGAGAACAGCTAGGCTGTGGGTCTGATTGGCAGGCCCGCAGCCGGGGAAAGTCGTAAACCAATGAAGCAAAAGCAAAAAATCTGGGTGATCATTGGATTGCAGACCCTACTCTCCTACAGGTCCCTCACATGGACCAAGATAACTCAGGACAAATTCGTACTCAATATTGTGAGGAATGGGTACTCCATCAGATTCAAGTCACCTCCACCATCGCTACCTCCTCGGAGAAGTTCAGTACATCGCATAAATATGCTTCGCGAAGAGGTATCTATCCTTCTACGCAAACAGGTAATCGAAAAGGTTCCCTAGTATCGGCATTGGCTGTGTTGGAGGGAGGGCCACCGGGGAGTCGGGGAGACTATTCCGGGGCACCTTCCTACCGCAAAGTTATAGCCGAGCGCCGCTGAGAAGCCCCCTTCGGGGAGGTCTTTCTCCTATGATCGCACTAGGCCCAGTAACACCACCACACAGGACTCAATATCAGTTGCTTGACGTGGTTCTTTATCAGCAGTAGTACGTTCAATATTTACAGTGGGATCGAGGGATCCAGTAAGAGTCTCAATGTCTGTTAGAGGGATAGGGTAGCGGGACAGTCTTAGTACCAACCAGGTACGGGAGGGCTCTGCGCCAGACCTTGAGTGCTGGTCTCAGAGCGGCTCGGACGTGGGGAGCCGCGACGGCGTCTGCAGGGCTCGGGTGGTAGTTCCGCTTGGGTCGAGCCCCGACAGTCAGCAGGGCTCCGGTGGTAGGTCCGCTTCGGTCGAGCCGCGACGAGGTCAGCTGGGCTCTGATGGTAAGGTTCAACAAGGTCGGGCCGTGACAGCGTCAGCAGGGCCCCAAAGGTTCGTGAAGGTCTTTAAGCACGGTGGAGCCGCGACGTCGTCAGCAGGTCTCAGAGTGTGGGTTCAGGATAAGTCTTCTTCCGTAGGGTCAGCCGCGATCCGATCAGCAGGGCTCTTGACTCCAGGATACAACTGTTGTCCTGTTGTCGGGTCGCCCCAGATATAGGACTGGAGCCCTTTGATGTCCGGACCCTTGCGCCCGGAGGGGGCGGAGAGGCCGGGTAGGGAGCAGCCAGACGCCCAGCAGGAGAGGCGCCAGGCCCCAGAGAGCTGTGGGGCGATCGCACCTAGGTGTGTAAGGACGGTTGGGGGTCCCATCGATACTGCCCTCCGCCGGGAGTGGGAAGGGTTCACGTGGTATCCCCCGGGCCAGGGGTTGGCGCCTTGATGTCCGGGCCTCGCTGGGACAGAGGCCGGGTGAAGCGGGGTCACGCAGGTGGTCGCGTGGAGTGACGTATAATCCAAAATGGAGGAGCCCCGAGGTGCATGGGACCTCGTGCGGCTTAGCGAGGGGGAACAGGACCACGCCACGAGGCCGGCTCCCACAGGCTGGGTATCTATTCCCGTTATTTTATGGTCCCAAAGAAAGGTCCAAACAAGGAGTTCAGGCCTACACTAGATCTCAGACTCTAAATCAAATTTGGTCTCAGAGAGAAATTCAGAATGTTGGCATTACACCAAATCATTCCACACGTTCATCAAGGAGACTGGATGTATTTTATAGATCTTCAGGATGCTTATTTTCACATCCCAATCTCTCGAAAGCACCGGAATTTTTTTTTGCTTCTAGATATAATCAGGCCACTTCCAATTTAAGGTCCTGCCTTTTGGGCTAATGTCAGCTCCTCTCACCTTCTCAAAATGCATGGTGTGGTAGCGGCTTTCCTGAGAAAGAAAAAGATCTTAGTCTATCCTTACCTAGACGATTGGTTATTCAAGAGTGCCTCCCCCAGCCTGCTGCAGGAGCATCTGGTATGCTGCATTCAACTATTAAGCCAGTTAGGCCTGTGCATCAACTTCAAAAAGTCTGTCCTCAATCCAACGCAGAGGATACACTACTTGGGTGCTACTGTGGACACCGCAAACGCAAAAGAGTTTCCTTCGGAGGAGAGATTATTATCGATACTCCACAAGAGTCGGACTCTACTGAGAACACCTCATTCCATGGCAATACGGACACTTGGGCATCTCGCAAGACTGTATGCAGATCTTGAAGGAAGCGAGAAGGCCTTCAAAAAGAAAGTCATATGCTTTCAAATGGAAGCGATTCTATGTTTGGTGTACAGCTAATGGTCATGACCCTGTCCGGGGTCAAGAGCAGGTTCTTACCTTATCTGTTATACTTAGCTAAAGCAGGCTTACAGTTGTCTTCCATCAGAGTACATCTGGCAGCAATTACAACGTTTAGATTCTCCTACCCAGGTTTCGTTTTTTCAAATGCCAGCTGTTAAAGACTTCCTAGAGGGTCTAAGGAAGGTTTTCTCAACAGTTAGGTTACCCTCTCCGGCCTGTGAACTGAATTTAGTGCTCTGTAAGTTAATGGGCCCCCATTTAAACCAATTCATAAAGCTTCGTTACAGCACCTATCTTGGAAGACCGCTTTTCTAGAGGCAATTACCTCTGCTCGCAGGGTGAGCGAGATTCAGGCCTTATGCTCTACAGAGCCTCATCTTGTTTTCCATGCTAACAGAGTGGTGCTAAGAACTCACCCGAGTTTCCGTCCTAAGATGATCTCGGATTTTCACATGAATAAGTCAATCACGTTTTTTCCTAATCCTACCACACCTCCTGAGAGTGTGTTGCATTCCCTGAATCTAAAAAGAGTGTTGAAATTCTATCTGGATAGTTCAAAGAGTATAAGAAAGTCTGAATGTCTTTGTTAACTACGGTCCATTATGCACTGGTTTTCCCTCATCTAAGAGGTCCATCGCTCGATGGATAGTGTCTTGCATCACATTATCTTATCAGCCAGACCACAAGCAGTTCCCTGGCAAGCCAAGGGCTCACTCTACGAGAGGTAAAGCTGCTACTACAGCTCTGCTTAAGAATGTACCTATCCAAGAGATATGTAAAGCAGTGACATGGCGCTCTGTCCACACTTTTACTGCTTAGATTCTGATACTCAAGCGGATGCTCAGTTTGGGCAAGCATCCTTGAGAAATGTATTTGAAAACCGGTTTTGACATGCACGTATCTGTCCGCAGGGTTCAGGGATGGGCTTGCTACTCTATTCAGTGCTTATGACTATTGATGAGTATCCACTAGAAGGGAAGGATAAGTTACTTACCTGTAATCCTGGTTCTCTTCCAGGGGTATACTCACCAAAGTCATAAGCAACCCTCCCGCCTCCCCGGACGAATACCATGTCTATATTGATATGCCTGTTACTCATGTTATGATTAAAATATAAAACACCGTCAAAAAGACCTGACCACCGGGCGTGGCTAACCATTATGGCCGACAAGACGTGAATCCTATCGGCTCCGCCCAGGCCCTAATAAACCAGTGGCTTAGGGGGCACCAAATGCCCCAAACAGAGCTCAACAGCTCGCCCTAAGCACCCGGGCGGCAAGAGGCATAAAAAGTGAGAGATGAGTCCTCCCGGTGCGACATGATGGGAGGGAGACTTCTCCGCCAGAGCCCACGGCGGATCAAGATGGTGGCCATCACCCTGCTTGCCAGTGAAGACCAGCGACGTTGTGGCGGATCCCGCTGATGACCTCACAACCAAGAGGCAGATTGGTGGAGCGGAAGATCTCGTCCATTTGGTCCCCGGGACTGACTGCATTGGCGGGCGGTAGGTGCCCAGTGCCGCCGGCGCCCGCACGGGGGTACGTACCCTTCCATCAGTGACGCAGACTGAGTGGGGACCCCGAGGGGCTGCAGAGGCGTGGGCCCCCCCGGTGGGGCTGGTGAGGAGTGGGGGGGGTCCCCATCCCACCGAAACAGCCCATGGACGGACGTTGAGGACAACGGTGCCTGGCCCTAAGATGGTGGCGGCCAGGCACTCAATATGACACTTTTTTTTTTTCTTCAAGAATTTCATGAAGGTTCGTCAGACGACACCAAAGACATAGGCAGGTCAAAAAATGTTTTTTCTATGGAAACATAATCCTATCTATAATTACCTAAAGGCAACCACCAATAAGTGATCTATAGACTAAATATAATTTAATATATAGCATTGGGTAGTTTAGTTAGGAATGTGTTTTTCAAACGAAAAATTAAATTTTGTAACCACTTTGCTGAACTAAAACTTTCTTTAAAAATAAAAGTTCTTCCACCTCCGCATCTTCCTGTAAAGTTTCAGAATGGTCCATCAAACGGATGTGAAGAAAAAAGGGAAGTCCCAAAACGTGTTGTCCCCATTCATTTTTATAGTAATTTTAGACACAGCTAAAGCCCAAACGGCTGAATGGATTTGCACCAAATTTGGTCCAAAAAGAGTGCTTTTTGTGATTTGGCTTAAATCCGTTCGATTAGTTTTAGTGGGATCTGATTGGCTGCCACCACATAAACATGGATGTGGCGGCGGCCATCTAAGGACTCATTAAAGCCATTCCAAGTCCTAAGAAAAGTTTTTTTTTTTTTAAATACATAATGTGGCAGGGTAGGGATACCTTGACCCCCTAGGCCTGGTGGTGGGGTCCCCACCATGGGCCAAAAACGTTCGTTTTTTTTTTTTCTTTTTTCTTTAACCCCAAATTCGTGGAGGATCTGCAGCAAAATGTAATTAGAAAATGACATTATTGGAGGGGCGATGGTCTCCTTCCCAAGCCGCAGGGAGGCCCAAGTAACTCCATCCCCTGGGGCCATTATTGAAAATGAGAGTAGGGGACAAAGCCCCCCATCTCTGAGCCTTAATACGCCCCGGTGACCCCATCCCCCAGGGCCAAATGCCAGTAATAAGGGGAGGAGTAAGTATGGCACCCCTCCCGAGCTTTAAAAGGTCCCGGGGACCTCATCCCCCTGGGCTGAATGGCAGTAATAAACTTTTTCCTTGAGCCTCTAACGACCCTGGAGACCACACTGAAGTGACTCAGGCAGGAAAGCCACATGCCCTCCCCTGTTAAAAAGAAGCCCTGGGGATGGGGTCCCTGGGGCCAAAAGTGGCTTGGGGAAGGGGGCTTAACAGGCCCTGTGGCAAACCCCATGCCGTACATAGCCAAAGGCCATGCATTGTGAGTGGTTGGCTGCCTGTGGGTGGGGCTGGATGGAGGGCATGGCCCCAGACAACGTTCTGCGGCCAAACACACACCAAACATGGCCAAAGGCCGTGGGTGCCGTGGAGTTGGATGCCTGCGGGGGAGGTTGGCAACGGGGCCTAAACCAGGTCAGGCCCTGCAGTTAACTGCTGCCATGCACTGCCAAAGGCTGTGCGCTGTAGGGGGTTGTCTTTACTGTTGGTATTAAAATATTGCTTTACATTTTTAAAAAAACTAGAAATTCATTGAAAAAAACAATGGTCAAAGAAACATTCTAGTTAGGTGAAAATTAGTTATAGTTACTTCAAGTAAGTACAACACATGCCCTAAGGTTTCTAGTACAAAGCAAGCACACATGGTCTACCTTGAGAATGGAGGGCATGTCCTTATATCACAGTGGCAAATTTGTCTGAGCCTGTTAGCATGGTTCTGTCCAGATCAGAGTCTCTAATAAGGGTGGGCGTAGTTCGCGAAGTAGCACTTCGCGAAGCTACGCAAAGTGAAGTTCGCACTACGCGAGCTACGCGTAGCACTTCGCGAACTGCGAAGTAACATGTTCGCACTGTGCAAGATGTTGTTTTCAATGATTGCACAGTGCGGACAAGCAACCGGCACTGTGCAATCATTGAAAATGGCATCTTGCACAGTGCGAGCTGTAGTTTTCTGCTGCTCGAGTAGATTTTTCCTCGAGCTGCAGCTTTCTCAACGCGAACTGGTAGTTTCTCATCGCGAGCGGTCGCGAGCATACGCGACCCCTCGCAATGAGAAACCTGACCTTCTCGCGTTGTGAATCTCGCCGGGAGGTTTATTTTCCATGCTCGCGATCGCGAACAAGGAAAAAGTCTCGCCAGGATGTCATTTTGCTTGCTCGCGGTCGCCAACTTGACGTTGAGGACCGCGAGCAAGCAAAAAATGACCGCAGCACTACGCAACACTACGCTACGCGTGTTCGCACTGTGCTACGTGCAGTTCGCGTAGTGCGAAGTAGCGCGAACTTCGCAAACTACGCGAGCGTAGCGTAGTGCTTCGCCCAGGCCTAGTCTCTAACCCAGAGGTCCTGTAGACATATGTCAGGGGAGAAGTTTCTCTCTTCAGTTAGTGGCCATCCTCAGACTAAATGAGACCGTCAAGATCTGGACTTTGAGGCCATCTTGATCCAGATGCCAGGAGCGCTGCTTGCCAAAATGTCTCAAGCAGTATCTATGACATTGGTTGGTGTATCAAAATAAACATCTGCGTTTTGCTTTGTAAGGTGGCAGCTAGGCATATTTGCCTTGTACTGAGTAATGGTACTGCATGATCTATTAAGTACTGCATAGCTCCAGAACCATGGGGTCTCATAATAATATATATATGAGATGTGGTATAAAATACCCCAACTGTACCTTATAAGAATATTTCAAGTCACAGCGGAGTTGCTTGACCATGTATACAATGTACCTTTATAAGGTCACAGAACACCTAGGTGACCTACAACATTCTTTTCAGGTACAGTTTGGAGTTTTTTGACTTATAGGATTACTAAGCCTGCATCTTCATGCCTCTAAATTGTCCCAAACCTCAATGATAACTTGCAAGGTCCTCATAATGTACAGTAGTTGTACTGTAGTTCACACACACACACACACACGCACATATATATATCTATATATTCGATTCCATTATAAAATCATAATAGGACATTATTTACAGTACATTTAATAAACACATTTCAACCAGGTAATGAGGAAAAAGGAGGGCAATTTCCACATCCAATGCTCTATAGAGGTATACTATTAGCTACAAAATACTGTAGTTCATAAATTACGAGCATCTTATGAGCCATTAGCATGCAGCCGTAGCCCAGTAGTCTGATACCATGATGACAAGTTAATTACGGGACTATGGTGAGGCACTTCCGGTCCAGGAGGGGGTGGAGGCACTCTCCCTCGCTTCCTCCTACATAGGGCCGATGTGTCAGCGTTCGCGCAGCGGAACCTGGAAAGGCTGCAGGGTGGTATTTCACTGTTGGCGCTGAATTTCAAAGACCGAATAGAAATGTTTTAAACCAACTGTCGCTTGAATTATTTGCATTATTTTTATCCTTAAAAATCTTTTAAGCTCCTTTTATTTGTGCTCACTCACCTAGTACTATCAGGCTGCACCCGGTCTGCCCGCCCGGTCCATCACGGCTGTGTGCCGATTGTGTGGAGGGTGGGGCAGGCAGCATCAGGGACTATGGTGAGGCACTTCCGGCCCAGGAGGTGGCGGAGGACTCTCCCGCGCTTCCCCCTACATAGGGTCGATGTGTCAGCGTTCACGCAGTGGATGCGCTAGTGGGAGCCCCAAAGGCAAGCCAGTCTGTGCCCGTCCGCACCCGACCAGGACCAGGGGCCATGATCCCTGCCCCCTCAACCCTGCAGAGACCGCCTCAAATACTACAGAACACTCCTCAAGGGAGTCCTTGTTAGCTATATCCCTAAATCTGAGTTATAATAAAACACTGTGCCTGAAAGCCTATCCAGGAAACACTGAGGGCCCGTTCTCCTGCTGTGGCTGTAAATGGCATAGTTTAGCATAGTCAGCCTGCTCCTACATAGAGACAGACGATCAGCATACACTTAGATACTTATATTTCAATGCCAGGTCGATACCTAGACATATTTTTGATATTTGTGATACCTTAAACGAGACCAATCCCGACCTGGTTTCCATAACTGAGACATGGTTGGGAGATAACAACCTCCCTGATCTCTCCAACGCCCTACCCCCCCAAATACAAAAAACTGAAACAAGATAGGCAGGGACGGGGGGAGGTGGGCTGGCTATCTTGTTAAGACCACCTCGCCTGCCTCCACCCTGAAATGGTGCCAGTGGGAGAGCACAAAGTATTAACGTTTCAGGTATCTAGTAAAGGCCACACTTTGCTTGGGGGAGCAGTAATCTATAACCCTCCAGGCCCCCCAAACCGAGCTGAGTGGTAAACATTTTACTCAACTTTTCCCTCTATGCCTGAAATATAAACACTACTTAGTCATAGGAGATTTTAATGTACATTTTGAGGAAGCACATAGTACCGCAGCAAGACGCCTCGAAAGAGATATGCAGATTCTCCAGATCAAGCAATGGGTCAAAGGCCCCACACATGGGCATACTCTAGACCTACTATTTTCCAACATGGAGTCAACAAGTATCCAGGAGATTACTCCTGTATCTTGGACAGACCACTCACTCATATCTTATACCCTCAACCTGCTGGTGAAGGCCACCAAACCCGACAAGACTGTACGAGTGGCAAACAGAGCCTGGAGACTAGTCACTCCGGACCGGTTCCAGGCCCATTTTTCCCCAGATAACCTAACCACCCAAGATACTCTTCCAGTTAACGCGGAAGCAATAAAACTTGAAGCTGAGATCACCAGTACCCTAGATACCTTCGCTCCCAAACTTACATCTAAACCTACAAATAAGCCTCTATCCGAGAAGTGGTACTCACAGGATCTCAAGATACTGAAAAGGGAGTGTAAATCATTAGTACACTCCTGAAGGCTGTGTAAACAGGAAATAGACAGAACAAGATGTAGGACTGAATTGAGGATCTATAATAACGCCATCAAGAAAGCAAAGAAGACTTATTTTGCAACCCGGATAAGAGAGAATTGTAACTCTGCTAAAGAACTATTTAGAGTAGTGCAGGAGCTCTGCAAACCATCCAGCCTGTCTCAAACACTGCCTCCTTCTGAGGAAAATTGTGAAAAGATCAGCGAATTCTTCGCCGATAAGATCAGCAAAATGTACTCCTCATTCAACACTAACTCTTCCTTGGCCGTAACCAACTGGGAACACCTACCTCCACATCTAGAGGTTGCAACACGGATGGGCAACTTCACCCCTCTTACAGAACTAGAGGTCGAGAGAGCCATGTTGGAAGTAAAATCAGGATCCCCCCCTCGATCCATGCCCCCACTTTATATTCTTCCAGACCACATCGACAATATGCTCTTATGTCACTCACCATCTTAACGGATCACTGGATACAGCAGTATTTCCAGGAGTATGGAAACAGGCTGTAGTGACTCCTCTGCTGAAGAAAGCCGGAACAAATATTCATAACCCAGAGAACTATCGGCCCATCTCCCAGCTCCCATACCTTTCTATGGTCTTAGAAATCTGGTGAACAGACAACTGGCCAGCTACTTGGAGGTTAACGAACTACTGGACTGTTCTCAGACTGGCTTTAGAGCCGCTAACCGTACAGAGGCTCGCCTAGCCGTCCTAGATGACATAAGATCATTGACTGATCAAGGAAAGACTGTTGCCCTGATCTTATTGGACCTGTCGGCGGCGTTCGACATGGTCTCCCACAATCTCCTGTTGTAAATTCTCTATGAAAAGGGTATCTACGCCAAAGCTCTTCAGTGGCTTAACTCCTTTCTGAGGAACAGAATTCAGATGGTACAAATTGGCCAGTTCTCCTCAAAACCAAAAAACATCACCTGTGGTGTTCCCCAAGGAGCCTCCCTGAGCCGAACACTTTTTAATGCCTATGTGTCATCTTAGGCATTGATAAGTAGGAAATGGGGCTTCAGCATCTGCTCCTATGCGGACGACACACAGCTGATGATAACCATCGAAGAAAGGCACGAGGACACAAGGTTTATGTTAAATAACTGCCTCTCAGAGTTGGCAACATGGATGTCCGAACACTGCCTTAAGCTAAGCGCAGGTAAATCGGAAATACTGCTTTTTGGTGGAGCTAACTTAATCTGGGATGCCACTTGGCGGCCACAATCCTTGGGAGATGCCCCAGCGCCTAAACAATGCGCAAAAAACTTGGGTATAACCATCGACGACACCCTGTCCATGCAGGATCGTATGCTGGTTCTGTGTGAAAGAGGTTTTGCGATTTTAAAACGCCTAAGAAGGATTTTTCAGTGGATCCCTCTAGAAATGTAGAAGGACGGTTACACAGGCATTACTCATTATCAGATTAGATTATGGTAATGCATTGTCTGTGGGCATGGCAGACTACCTTTTCTCACGCTTACAAGTGCTGCAAAATGCGGCTGCCAAGCTTGTGTGTAACAAAAGCAAATTTAGTTCAGCATCTGTGTGCATGAAACAGCTCCACTGGCTACCTATGCGCCAAAGAGCAAGATTAAACCTGCTGAGTCATGCGCATAAAGCACTGCATAACCTTGAGGCCAAGAGTTCTTCAGAATAAAATCGAATTCTATATCCCCACGAGGTGCTTAAGATCACGACACCAAGCATTAGCTAGGCCCAGGCGTATAAAGTAAGTAAGAGCAGGAGGCCGATCATTTTCACACCTGGCGGCTAAACACTGGAACGAATTACCTCAGGACCTGCGTCTTACTGAGAACTATGTAACGTTCAGGAAAAAACTAAAAACCCAGCTTTTTCCTATGACATAAGTGCGAGCAGCTGAACCTACCTTCCGCAAGACAGCGCCGTGATATCCGTCAGGATGAATGTTTGCGCTTTACAAATAAATAAAAAATTACGTGTACATAACCATCCAGTCAGTCACTTGCAGTGCAACGACCGTCACGTGCCATTAATGTATTATGGCACTGTATGCAGAAACTCCCGACGGTCTTTTGGTTGGAACACAGGTCCTGATATCGTAGCACGATTGGCCTTTTTATGGATTTTAATTCTGTAGTTACTTTCAAAATGATAGCTGTGTGTGACTGTTGTAATGAATATGTAAATACAACTTGTTTTAAATATGTTGCCTTTCCTTGTTTTGATTACAGCATGAGTATGAAAAGTTGTGTGAAAAAACACTTCAGATTTGGATGGCTGCCCCAGGCTTAACCATCAGCTTGCAACTGGACCGACGGACGATCCAGGGAGGGAGTTGTAGAAGCCTTGGTTTTGGCAGTGTTCCTTGCCTCATCTCTTGTCCCTGAGAGCAGACATGGACTTTCCTTTTTGCAGTTGGATCTGTGATTTGTTGTTTTCACTTCCGGATGGTGCCTTGGAGATGTTGAAAAACAGAATCAGATGTTTGTTTTTATTTTTTATATTTTATATTTTACATGTTCATTGTTTTATTTTCTTAAATATGTTGTAACCACATTGGCATCATGTCTTTTCTGTAAAACGGTTTCAAAAGGTCATGATCGAATTGATCTCTGCTATATACATGGTGTGCAGTGTAGGCCTCAGACATTATCACACAGAAAATTATTGCATATTTGGACGAGGGTATTCCATTGAGGTCAGACAACAACAGAAGGGCATGATATCAGGCAGTGGTCATTAATCCATCAACCACAGCCTTCACTTTAACAGAAAGCAGGGGTCATGATAGTATCCTTTTAAATGAACATCCGAGTTGCAAGAAACTTGAGTAGATGTAGTTTTACATATATTATACATCAAAGCTGAAAGGGTTGAGGCATCCTTTGAAAGTCTCCTATGATTTTATTTTACCAGTTTCCCATTTCTAGGCCAAAATGAAGCCTGTAAATATGGTACAGCCGGGGGATCATGTACCCATATTCATGGTATATACTTTGCCAAATATACTTTGCCAATGAAGGAAAATCTTTTTGTCAGTTTAACCCATTACGCGGGAAGGTAGAATTCTGTCCTCTCTCTAATGTGTCTGCTGACCCTTCAAATCCCATTGATTTTATCCCATTAGCCGTGAAAAGGCCAACACAAAGTCATCTTTTTATTTTAGTCTCAGCCAAATCCGATGTGTTACCTCTCACTTCAGTAGCATTTGTGGTGATTGTAGTTTGCTTTGAAAATTCATGAGGGGCCCTAACCGAGAATCCACAGACTGCTGTACGAAAGTAGGGCTACGTTTGCATCCATCTTGTGCATCTCTTTTTACCTTAATTGTCTTTGCTCTTAATAATTTTACCTAAATCATGGCGCAAAGCCAATTCACAATTTTAAAAGTCTTCAATCTATCCCGAAGATCACTAAGAAGGACAACATTATCCCCCTGGGTCACTGCATTTTTTTAAGCCACCTTTAAATCCACAAATGATAGGATCATGGTTGTACTTCCTAAAGCTCTGTTGTGAGGCAATTGCATTGAGGTGCACTTCCTGGCCGTTGGTATATTTTTTGTTTTTGGCTACAATTTATATTTATTCCAACAGTTATGTTCATCTCTTCAGTACAGTCCATGAGTATCTTCTGTTAGTTTTTACGAACTAATTTACCAAGCATACCTATTATAGGAAAATAGGTCTGTAACATATTGAATCTTATCGGCCCCTCTTTACTTGTAATATTCAGCCTTATGCCATGAGCCAGAATATTTTACATTACTTACCACTATTTTAAAGGCCTTATAAAAATTGGAGATAAGCTGTTAGGTTGGAAGGTAAACCGGATTGCTGATACCCTGTCAGGTTATGTGCCTGTTCTGTTGTTTGAAGGTGGAGAGTCTCATTGATTGTGTTTGCTTGAATATGGAGATCTCTTATGTTAGTGAGCACTTTCCACTCTTTACTATGGAAATGATCGCAACAAAGGTGGTATGAGAGACCAAACAAGGCCTCCACATTCATAGCAGAATTTTGAACAGGCTACAAACAGGAGCTGTCATTTGCAACAATCTTCAACAAATATCTGGACCTGAAATTAGCCCAGATTCCTATTTTATACTACTTTTTAGTTTGAGCTGTTTTTCTTTTGTATATTAATTGTACTATAAAATCGGAACCAGAAGTCTCCGGTTTCTTCATACACGTGTTCTCCTCCATAAAACCATTTTGGAACCAGACCACCCCACCAACAGATTTGTTACACTTAGTTTGCAATGGTGTTGGTCTAGTCAATAGGCTATAATTTTTGTTATGGAACAATAAAACTCCCAAGTATCCTTGCAACCTCCATCTGACTGTAAAATCAGTTCAGGATGTGGGAGTGAATTTTACAGCATATTTTCCACAAATTCTTTGGAGCCAGTTTGACTGATTTACTAGTTTTCGAGCTATAGAGGAATATTGGTGGAGTTAGTCACACTATCCAGCACTTCACCTACTTGTCGGCCTGACTAGTCTTCCGTGTTCACGCAGGCATAAATAATTAGGCTAGACTTATTTCACACAACCAATGTGTTACTGGCCAGGCATTGTGATGGAGCTCTCTCAGTATGGACCTGTGCCTGGGAGCGATGGCGGTCTCATTTAGGAGGAAACCCATTGCAACAGTCTAGTTAGACCTACTCAAGATTATATCTAATCCACACAAAACTAAGTTAAGGGAGTCCTCATCTACATTTGCATTAAAATATAAGATCTCTAAGATCAGCTCACCAATAGCTCCTTTTTTTCTTTATAAACAATATATTACCTCCTTCAATAATAAATCGGTGCTCAGTGTTTTTGCAGTTCATACGCATCTTCGTTTTCGAACCACTTGTCCCGTTTCTGTACTAGAAAATTTCCTATGCCAGCTATATTTAATTGCTCCAGTATTAAAAGAATGTAAAAAAAATGTTTAGGTGAGCTCCTTTTAATCATAGTCTACTACTAATTTGTTCTCAAGTAATTACTTCACTTCTAGTCCTAATAAGATATCTCCCAAAAATATGTCTCCAGGCCAAGCATCCATATTTCTATCCCTTATCAAACACCATTCTCCAAGCAGCTACTCCGTTTCTCGAAACCATAATTATTGCTTTTTCGACAGAGATATTCTTTGAATACATTCTATTGCGTTGCAGAATATATACTGTACCTCGTTGCCCACGATGAGGCTGTCAAGTGTTTAGATTCACACTAGCTCCTGAGGTGTCCTTTGAGGTTGCGTAGTTGATACGGTAGTTGCAGTTAAACCTGTATTGGAGGTGCATGAGGTTTCAGTATGCATGTGCTGTTGCCGAAAATGGTTATTGGGACAGCCATGCATGCAGATAACAACCCCTTTAAAGTAAGAGATTTATTTTTCACAGCAATTCTGTGCAAGAAAAGAATTCGGTTTTTATGGTCTCTGCACTTCCAAGTGGTTGGTAATAATTCCTATTCTGGCAAGTTTTGATTTCCATATCTTGGCTGTCTGAGCTGAAAAGAAGCTCTTGCCAGTGCAAAATGTTTTGAATGAAGTAATGGCCAGGACTCATGCGAATGTATAGTCCAATGCCATAGGATGGCTGTATGTATGGAGTTTATTATGAAGGAAGTGTGTTCTAGTGCTATGGAGGGTTTGATGTGATATGAACATTGCTTTGAGGTCAATCTGCCTCACCATAACCTATGTACAAGTCTAAGAGGGCTCCCACAACACTTCCACCTTCTCCTGGTTTTTTGCTTTGCTCTATATTCACCTCTTCTGGTCCTTGCATTAGATTAACATTTTTGTAGTTACCATTTTCTCAATAAATATGTATTAAAATGTTTCCTTATCGCATTCACATGGGCTATCTAATGATAGTCTAAACTGGATTCACCCTTATAGCCACTTTCCCTATTGCATTTCAAAACACTTGCCGTGAACCCTTGTTGCAGATGAATACGTATTTTTATTGACATAGATAAGCTATATTTTGGCAAAATATCAAAAGGATAAGTTTATAGCCACAGACACGTCCAAGTCAGCAAGTTCTTCATCACAGAGCTAATGACTTTGAGGCAGGCCTGCTAGTAAGCTCAAAATCTTGCACCAGATATGTGACACTATCGCATTCTGAAAACAAAGACCACTTAATCAAGAGAGTGCCAGCCTATCATTCCCCCACCACCCATAGAACCAACCCCCCCCCCCATGAGGCGACACTGCATGCTCACCATCTCTGTAACGCCATCAAACAAGACACAGATGAAAAGGATCTGGGTCGGCTATGTGAGGACCTCGGACAACAGGAGGAAGACTCATGAAATAAGTTCATAGTCAGATAATGAAAAGCCACTGGAACTGTCCTCCACTAGGGCATCAAGGCCAGTCGAAACCTGCACACCATGCAATCATACAAAGCAGGAGAGAACTAACTTCCTTATCAACTCTTTATCTAAAACAGAGCATACAATGCAGTATCTTCCACACAGCCACATTTATTAAAAAAACTCCTGTAAAACACTGCATGTAACACCTAGAGAGCAACGCAGGTACAAAGCAGCTCCACAAGACCTGCTGCACATTCGGGGCCATGTTACACCAGATATCATGGTAGTTCAGATGGATCTTAAAAGATCCACTAACCAAGGTGTCACAGAACTCCCATCACCAGATAAAGAAAGTAAAACTCCTCAACACTGGTTGTGGGCATAGGTATTTCACAGTGCATTTTCACCTCAGAAGCATTGCTTAGTGACACAATCGCTGCCAAAGGAAAGAAATTGAAGAACTTCTCGACTGCCTTCCTAAGAAATATTAGAAGAAAGGACTAAGACATTATTGCAGAAGAAAAAATTATTTAAAATGCTAGAATTTATTGTGCTAAATGCTTCTGATGAGGCATACTGTTAAATTAATACTAGTGTCATACTGTCACTTTTAATTAATTACGTATTTACTCGTTCTGTTCAGAGTTAGAACATCATTTAGAGGTACCATTTGATAGCATTGATCTTTTTGGCCCTTATTTAGATGAGATAATAGAATAAGTCATAAAAGACACAGATCCTGCAAAGTAAGTGGGTCCTCTGGAGCCTCTGTCATGGCCTGTCTCTTTGTGTTCTTCCCCTCAATCACACAAGACTTATCGAGGAGAGGCTGAGTGAATACCATCAAGAGTGTAGCTATATACAGCAAATAAGTTGGTGATATCAACAATGCTGAACTGATACTCTATCAAGTTCATTTGTCCACCTCCAAATATACACCTTCACAAAAAACGCCAAACTAGATCATTAAACACCATATGCCTCTGTTAATAAAAGAGATTCGTGATAGAGGAAAAGCTGTTGAATAAGCAAGAGCAAAAACAACATCTGATGGACAGAAAGCAGAACCATGTCATACATTCACCCCAGTACAGAGATCTGGGCCTAAATCCATTGTTTTGTGGTCCCCCATGCCATTCCAGTTTGAACCCAGCCATATGCAAATTAGTCTTGACCCTGCACCCAATGGGAACAGTCAAGCCCAAACAGCCAGGCCAGGTCTTACCTGGACTGGAAACGAGCATCCCCGGACTGGTTTCAGGGGTCCACCCCTCAGCCAGGATAGCTTGACCACAGTGGCATAAGAACGATGGATTTAACCCAGATCTATCGACTGAGGGAGCATGTTTGATTTGCTCTGCATTCCGTCCATCTTCTGTGTGTCTTTTGTTGAATAATCCAGGGCAGGCAGTCTATACCATGTGCTTTCTCGTGCCAAAGAAGCACGGCATGCTGCTTCTTATCTTGTATCAGCCAGTCTTAAGCACCTTACTCAAACAATACATAATTACTTTACACAAGGTGATCCCACTTCTACAAGAAGATAACTTCCTGGTCGCACATGAACTGAAGAACACCGTTTACCCTATCCTGATGCAAACAAGTCTTTGCAAGTGCTGGTAATGTCTGGTAGATACAAAACAATATAAGTTCACAGTCTTACAGTTCTGAATAAAATCTGCAGCAAGAGTGTTTATCAGTTTACTTTCTGTGATGGCAGCACATCTTCGCAGTCAGGGAATTTGTGTTTACCCTTATCAAGACGATTGTTGGTAAAAGCGAAGACTACTCTAGAATACCTGTTTCCTACACAATAGTAAACACTGTCCCAACTCCATGACAAATGGATGACCATTAATGCGGAAAAGCCTCATCTGCAGATGCAAAATTATCTGTGGGCAACCCTAAACACCAAGTTACTTTGCCAGTAGTGGTGAGAGTACTGCTATATCAAAGACTGATTCCAATTTTCTTGGCATTACCACATGTGACCGAATGGCAATGATGCTGTCGGACATAATGGCTTTGTGCTCAGAATGGTTCCCAAAGCACGTCTTCACGTGCAAAAATCTGCTTGTTGTCCCACTTCAATGGTGTGCAAGAAAGCTAAATGAAAAGCTTGTAAATTATTGTGAGCACAATTCTATACCTCCTCTTACACCAAATTCTTCTCATGTTGTAAGTTTTTTTTTCTCTCCAAGACTTAGTCGTAGCCTTTACTTCTATCTGAGTTCAGTTGTTGACAGTAGTTCCTTATTTACTAAACAGGCAATCCATTACATTTTTGGAACATTCCTGTTTTCAAATCCTTCATGGAAGGGTTGAGAAGGGTTATCCCCCCAACAATCTGGGTGCCCAATTGGTATCTTAAAATTGTCTTAAGATTAGGATATTTTTTTTTACCTTAATCAAACAATTGAACTTCTAATCAAAATCCTTTAACTGGGACTGAAAAGGCACTAAGCTTTATAGATGTCAAACATACACTTGTTTACTATATTGAACAACCAGGATGTTTCCCTTCCAGCCCTCAATTGGTTAAGCCTATTTAAAAAAAAAAAAGGAACATAATCAGTTGAGATTGTGTATTGCAATCTGAAAGAGACACGTTAGTGATAGACTCCTTACCTTAGAATATCCCCAGGCGTCAGACTGGCTCCGGAATGTTTTTACGTTAGCAGTACCCCTGCGCGTCAGTAGGTGGCATCGTGCGGCTCCGCGTCCGTCGCTGGCGTCGTATGCGCCGAGATGACGTCACGGAGACTACTTAGGCACCACCGATGCGCGCTGACGTCAGTTCTTCCTAAGCGCAGATCCGGTTAAGGCACGTACCTTAGTCACTTTTTGATTGTCTTTTTTGAAAAAGCCTCATGTGTTTGTTCCCTCTGCCACTATTGCATGGTGGGTGCAATGGGTCATGCAGGAGGCGGGCATTGATCTGACCACCATGACTTCTAAGGCTTTTTCCCTGGGGGCAAGATTAGAGGACATTATGAATGCTGCAGACTGGCCCTCCGAGTCAACTTTTAAGCGACTTTACTTCAAGCCGGTGCTGGATATGGCTCATTTTGTGGTGAGCAAGCTTTGAACCTGCATAATCCTCGCCTCCGGTCTGGACATAGAATGAAAATTATTCCTAACTCTTGTGTAGGAAAGTTTAATTTTATAAAAGGACGCAGAGACCAGGATTATCCCACCCAGCAAGAGGGTTTTCTCTTATTGGAACCCACCCTAGGGATTAAGTACTATGTTTATATGTTGATGTACACATGTAATGTTTATTCTTAAAAGATTTTTTGACAATGTTCTTCATGAGATTAATTTCTGTGGTTCATCACGTTGTGATGATCCCACCTGACCGGTTTCTTTTATTCCTAGGATTGGATGGTACTAAAAGTGAGGAAGTGTCTAAAGCTTAACTTGCGCGAAGGTAGAGGGGCATAAGGGCCGAGAGAGGACTGTTACAGACTCAAGTCGAGCCTGATTGGTTACCGTTATGGACTATTATTGGCTGTTTTTTGTGCTACATTCCCTGAGACTCATGGAACTGTTAGTTCTTCGCTTTCGAGAACAAAGATAAAAATAAGTTGTCTTTTTGGAAAAGGTTCCTATGTAATTAAAGCCAAGAGAGTAAAGCATAATCCTTGCCTCTGTGTCCTTAATAAAATTGAAACTTTCCTACCTGAGAGTTGGGAACAATTTTCATTCACGTGCACCACTACCAAATCATTGTCTCCAAAGTGCAGGAGTTGCCTAAATAAGCAGTTTAATTCTTATATCACACATGAAGAATCACCTGTAGTGATGGGGAAAAACACAATAGTTCAAGTTTTACGTTGCTTGTAGATGCACTCTGGGTCTGGCTTTGTGATAACCGGTCACTCTCAAAACCGAAACTCAGACTTTGAAGTAAACCAGCTGTTATATTCCAAACCCATAAGGCCATATAGTTGAAAGCATGAGATCTACAACATGATAAGCTCCTAAAAGATGGTTGTATGTAAGAACTGTTTTACTTCTCTTGTAAATTCCTTAAAGCTGTTCAATTGCAATTATCATGTATACTCCTGTCATACATGCTGTATGGGGTTGTCTAAGATTTCTTTATGTAAGACACCCATTCATCTCCTCGAGTGTCCTTGGCTCATGCTTCAGCCCTTCACCTATGCAAAGGCTGCTTCTGAAAATCTTTCAGATTTGTATTTTTATGATGGTTTTTGTATGTATTATTTTATTTCATGTCTGTTTATTTTATTTATAAGGAGCAGCAAGTGCCATAACTAACCTTACCTTCTAGGTGCCTACAAACAAATCAATACACACATTTAAAAAATATGTAACAAAATTAGTCAACAAAACAAAGAAACCTAAAAGATTGTTAGCATCCATTACAAGCAGGGCTTAAGTTACATGTATATATAGAAACTAGTAGAGCACAAATCTACATGCAAGCAGTGGCACTCTAAACAGTGGGTGGGATCCTATCATCGACTCAGGTGTTTACAATGAGGTAGGTTACAAGTTCTATTGAGAGTTGTGCTTCTTGAAGAGAGGTTGTTAGAAATGGGGGTCTCTAGTTGGCAATGGTTTGCACCTTTGTCCAAATAGGTACCCTTCCTTCTAGTCAGGATAAGGGGAATACACCGCTGAAATAACCCCTGCTCACTCCCTTGGTAGCTTGGCACAAGCAGTCAGGCTTATCTCAGAGGCGGTGTGTAAAGCATTTGCACATAGCAGACATTATTACAGTGAAAACACTACAAAAGGACACTACCCCAATTTAAAAAAATAACCAATATTAATCTGTGCAAACAAGACCAAAACGATAAAAGGCCAACATACAGTAACCAAAAGCATGCACTTTGTAGGAATGACTAAAAAATGCAGTTCCTTGAAGTTGGGGCGACAGCGGTGCTGAAAACAGAATCTAACAGTTCCAGCTGACTGCGTCGGTGCGAATTGACGTTAGTGTCAGCAGACTCGTAAACTGTACCTTTGGTTCTGGCTGACTGTCGGTGCGGGCCGGTCGTGGCAACCGTCGCGGTTCTGGTGTGAAGCGTAGCAGGGAACGGCTCGGTGGTGGTCGTCCAGTGGCATAGGTGAGACAAGGGCTGCAGTGTGGATTGAGGCGTGCTAGTGGTGGTGCTGATAGGTCACAGACCAAGCGACAGTGCTGATTGATGGGGGCTGGTGTCGGTCCGCCCAGACCGCAGTGTGGGAAGGGGCAGTGCATTGTGTGACTTACGAACACTGCCCCCAAACCACGGTGCGGTCATGGGTGTCTAGGTCCGCAGGTAGTACGTCATCAGCAGACTTTAAACCCCATCTGAGGACTGTTACGTTGAAAGGTTGAAATTTCGTGAATAGTTTTCTGTGCTGGGGACAGCCTGTAGGACCTGCTTTTCATTTGCGAGTTAACAAACTCGCGAGATTCACGAGATTTCAACCTTCAACAATAAGAAAATATTGATCAATCAAACTGTTAATCTATGCTGGAACCACCCTGCTAAAGGACTTGTTACACAGAATGACATTTTCACGTTCAGCTCCAGAGGACTCAATGGAAAACTGACTCTTGAGAAAATCAGTGCACAGTTATGATATTGCCACATTAGTTCTACAAAGAAGAATCTGTATATAAAGCCCTGAAGGAGTCTATAGAGCTGAAATGTGTTAGCTACATTTGAAGTGAAGAAGATGTATATTTTTTTTAAATAAGAAGCATGTGAATATAGAAGTCTCTTCTAAACAAAGTTGATAGTCTGTGGACTATATAACATGTGCTGAAATTATATAACATCTGTGCTGAAATTGTCATGAATGGAGCTTGTTATTTGCTAACTGAATTGTGGTGCTGGGCCATTTGAATTTGTAAATGTTGAAGGATTTTTTCCTGATTGGAAGTTGAGGGCGGCTGATCATCCGGGTCTGTGCACCACTTTGAGCCATTGTTGATCTATCCCACTAAGGTGTTGGGTGCGATAGTATATTGCCTCAGCCTCATTGTACAAAATTGTCCACCTGGATTTAATACATTGTTAGTGAGTCAGCCATGTGGAGACTCGCATTTATTTCTGTCGCTCTGGACTACATGATCTCGAGGTTCGCCTCGAGGCTTGATACATATATGTGACTATATGTCCGGGCGAGGAGACTGGGATACAAGGCAAAAACATACTCTGATCGGGCTCCTGTGCTGAGCAGGTTTCAAAGGTCCCTGTCCAGGCTTAAGGTTCCTACCTGGCGTTTTGACCTGGCACTCCTAGACGATCAGGCCTTTTGAGTGTTACTGGGCAAGTACATCTCTCAGTACTCGACGAAAAAAGCTGGTTTGGCCTCCTCTGTTGGAATGAAGTGGGAGGCAATGAAGGTAGTGCTCGGAGGGTACTTTATTTCTAGTAGTGTTGGAGTTCGCACTCAAGTATTTTCCAATAGCCAATGGCAGGAAGCGGTGTTAGATGGGCTCCCAGGTAGACTGAAGGAAACTCCAAATGGTAGGCGTCATCTGCTGGAGGAGTGAGGTGACCCTGTGTAAGCTTGTGGAACACATTTGCCGCTTTGATTACAAGGCACATTCGGCTAGGGCACATGCAGAGCAGTATAGGTTGGGCAGAATGTTGGCTTGGTCTGCATGAGATGGGGGAGGAGGTCATTCTACGCTTCAGCTACGTGATCCTTTAAGACACATTGTAGGAGGAGATTAATGCAGTGTTCCTACTGCACTACTTTGAGCTGAATTATTTGGGAACCGCGTCGCTGAGGTGTACATGCTGAATTATTTTATGGATTCTTCTCTGTTGGTCCTTGAGTCTACAGTGACATAACAGTCGGGCGGGGAGATTACTGAACGAGGTTCGAAGAGCAATCAAAGAGATGGTAAGGAGTAAGGTACCCAGATTAGATGGGTTTGCTCTAGAATTTTACGTGCCCTTCTCATCAGATCTCGAGTCTAGAATAATGGTGCTCTTCAATGACTCCCGAAAGCTTAGCTAACTCCTGCCCTTGCTGCACAAAGCTGCAGTTGTGTCGCTCCCTAAGAAAGACCAGGACCCTTTTCTGCTTGATTCTTATTACAGCCTTTCTATGTTAATTGCTAACTATAAGCTTTTGATTAAAATATTGGTGACTCGATTGTTCCCCCACATGTTTAGCTTAATTCAACCAGATCAAATGGGCTTCTTTCCTAAGCATAGTACTATGCCCAACATTCAAAAGTTATTCCTAGTGCTCGATCATCGGGAGCATCTCCCCCCGAAGCTTTGGTTATCTCAGTAGACATTAGGACAGCGCTTGACTCGCTCCGCTGGGAATTTTTATATGTCACTGTGCTTAATATGGGCCTGGGCCTTCTGTTTGGGATTCGCACTGGTGCGCTGCTATCAGACACCTTCTTTTTTTTTTTTTTTTTTTTTTTTTTAAACCTTTTTTTTTTTGTTTTCAAGACAACAATGCAATACAAACCCCTCCACCCCCACCATCGAAAGGAGAGCATTACATTTATCAGTGTTGCCAAATGTCCAGGAGCTTAATCCTCCTTCCCAGGTGGTCCCTCCCCCCCTCCCACCCCATGTCAGTGTGCCCCCCTCTGCCGTCTCCACTCCCGATGTACCCTTCCCCGACAATGAATCCTGTACGGGTGCTCAACCGTCCCTAGGAAACCCAGGCTTCCCACACATCCCGCTACTTCTAAAACGTCCAGCACTCACCATTGCTCCTCCGCTACTCCCCACCCACCGCGTCCTCCTGCCTGTCCGAAGTGCTCCCTGCTTCCCCCGCGCCAGACATCTGCCCCTGAAGTTCCACCACCAGCGCCTCCCACGCTCGTGCCGTCGCCAGGGCCTTCTCATCTTCCCTCCGGAGGGCCAACTGCAACCGGAGCGTACCCTCCGCTCCAGCCCATCTCGCAAACGCCACCCTCCACCGCAAGAAACTAGGCCCCGCCCGGGATTTCCAGTGCATAGTCAGTTCCCTCTCGGCCATAATCAACGCTAAATCGTAGAACTTACTGGTAACCTTCGTCCGTCGGGTGTGGGGAAACCAAAGTAACAAGCAAGCCCCCATTTCCGGAGCAATAGAACGGTCTGTCACCTGATTCAGGCAATCCACAACATCTGCCCAATAGTCACCCAACTGCACGCAGGACCAAAACATATGTCGGAAATCAGCCCCCTCTCCTCCACACCGCGGGCACTGTGAGTGAGCACCCCCAAAATATTGCAATATCTTGACCGGTGTCAGATAAGCCCTGTGCAGCGTAAAAAAATGAACCAACTGAAACCGGGCATTCCGCGTTCCCTTCCAGGCCCTCCGCACCAGCGTGGACCACGTGGTCTCGGGGATCAATTTCCCAAGGTCCGCTTCCCACTTACCCCTCAACACGGTCAGGGGTTGCAGGCCTTCTGTCTACAGCCTGCGGTAGAGGCAAGTAATGGCCTTGGCCGTCCCCGCCGCCATCACTACATATTGGCAACCCGCGGCGACCGGCGGCTCCGAGAGCCCCATTGTCCAATGCCTCTGGAGGCTCGCGATAAGGGCCGTGTGGAGTAAATAGTCCCCCCGCGGCAGTCCATAAGAGTCCTGCAAGTCCTGGAAGGGCAACAGCACCCCGTACCTAAATAAATCGCCTACCACCTGCACACCCAGCTCCTCCCAAACTGCCAGTCAAGACCAATCGCCCCCATGCGGGAGCGCCGTACACATTCCCAAAGGGATTTCCGGGGCATAGGGGTGAGCCACGGCGGTCCTCCTCTGGCACCTGTTCCAGCACAACCGGAGGGGTACGCTCCTCCAGAGTAAGCTGGGCAAGGTCCAACCGCTGTTGAAGGACTATAAAGGCGAGCACATGCTGCGGGATTAACCTACCCTGTGGGCCGTCCGGACCTCTATACTCCCTGGCCACCGCCTAAGTGAGCCATTGAAGCTGGGCCGCCAGGTAGTACCATTCAAAGTCCGGGGCTGCCAGTCCCCCCTCCGCTCTCGGCCGCCATAATGTGGTCAACGCCACCCGCCGCCTTCTCGAGCCCCAAATGAAGCTCGTAGATAGTGCTCGAAGCCGCGCGAAAATCGATGCAGGTACCCATATGGGCAGGGTGCGAAAGAAGTAGAGGAGGCGTGGCAACGCCACCATCTTCAACAGCGCTACTCTCCCAGCGCACGAAAGCAGGAGCGTGCTCCAGAAACCCATACTACCACGCAAACCACGAATGGCTCTGCCAATATTCCCCTCCAGCAAATCAGGCTGGGTGTGATAAATATTAACCCCCAAATATCGCAGGCAGCTCCCTTCCCATCGGAGCACTCCCAGCGACTGGGGGGCCTGTCCACCCGGTAACAGCGGAAACAAGCATGTCTTTCCCCAGTTGACCTTGAGCCCAGATAGGCGACCAAAGGCTTCCAACAAGGCGACTGCCCACCGGAGCGCGCCATCCGTCTCCGCTAAGAACATCAGCAGATCATCTGCATACAGGGACATATAGTGGGTCTCCCCCCTCAGTTGTACTCCTACATAGGAGCACCCCAGCCGGGCATGCGCCGCCAACGGTTCAATGGCTAGGGCAAACAACAACGGGGAGAGCGAGCAGCCCTGCCTCGTCCCTCTCCGCACGTGGTAAGGGGCCGATATAGTTGCCCCCGTCCGCACCCGGGCCGTTGCGTCGTTATAGAGCAAGGCGGTCCAGCGCACAAAGCCATCCCCCAGGCCAAATGCCCTCAACACGCGATATAAATAGGGCCACTCCACGCTGTCGAAGCCCTTTTCTATGTCAACCGACATCGAGCAGGCCTCCGGGTACGTGTCCCGGTCCATCTCCATCACCCTCAGTAAACGTCGAATGGAGGTAGCCGTGTTACGCCGAGGGATAAAGCCCGCCTGGTCCGGGTGAATCAGGGCGGTCATGTGTGTCAACAGGCGGGACGCCAATATTCTGCTCAGGATTTTATAATCCACTGTCCGCATGGAGAGCGGACGGTACGCCGCGTGAGCGCCGGCCTCCCCTCCAGGCTTCAACAGGGGCACCACAATTGCCTCCCGAGCGGAGGTAGGTAAGCGCCCAACCCGCCACGCCTCGCTGTAGAGGACCTGCAACTGCGGCACCAGCACATCCGGGTAAGCCGCATAAAACTCTACGGGCAAGCCATCGGCCCCCGGGGTCTTTCGCCGGGCCATATGTTTAATCGCAGCGCGAATCTCGCCCGGTGATATGGCACCACCCAGGTCCTTCCCGGTCTCTGGGTCCAGCCGGGGCAGTCGAGCCGCCACTAAAAATTCATCCAGGCCGTCAGGTTCCCCCGGCATGGTGCTATCGTACAGTCCTGTATAATAGCTAGCAAACTGCTTATTTATCCCCGTCTGGGAGTAGACCGAGGCCCCCCCCGCCTCGACCAGAGAAAGTATCGGGGTACCGCGGGCCGTCGGGGTCGCCAACCATGCCATGAGGGATCCCACCTTATCTCTGTCCGCATGCGCCCGGGTGAGATAATCTTTGTGGTCAAAACAGCGAAGCTTCTCCACCCGCACCGCTACTCCCTCGCGCGCCTCGGTGACCGCAACCATCGTGCCCCTCCCCGCCTGGTGCGCTCGCCCAGCCGTCCGCAGTTGGGCCTCCGCCCCCTCCACCTCCCGCAGCAAGGTCTTTCGCACTCCAGCCGTGGACGATATACAAACCCCTCGGACAACCGCTTTAAACGCATCCCATTCCGTCGCACGGCTCGATGCCGTTTCCGAGTTATTCTCAAAGTACTGCTCTATGCAGCCGCTAACCTCGGCCCGGAAAACCGGGTCCTCCAAAAGCAAGGGGTTGAGACGCCAAGTAGGGATCGCATGCCGCTGCCTGGACCACTGCAGCGCACCCACACAGGGGTTATGATCAGAAATGGTTTTCGCCAGATATTCACTATGCCGCATCAAAGCCTGAGCATCCGGGGAGCACAGTATGCTGTCTAACCGGACATACAACTCGTGAGGAGCGGAATAGAAGGAGTAATCCCTATCCACCGGATGATGCGCCCGCCAAGTGTCCACCAGCCCCCAGGTGTTCTGCCAAGCCCGTCTACTATTGGCCACCTGACGGACCACCGACTGCGCAAGGGGCGGGTGGGACCTGTCCAACTCAACATGGACCACAGAATTAAAGTCCCCTCCCATCACCACCGTTCCCGTCAAGTACTCCGCCAACTGCCCCGACAGTCGGGAGAAGAAGGCCGCCTGGTCTACATTAGGAGCATACACACTGCATATGGCTATGTCCCTCCCGTCCAATCGCCCCTGTACTGCTACAACTCTGCCCTCCGGGTCCACATGCGTCATCAAAGGTTGGAAGGGAACTCCCGCCCTCACCCAAATCAAAGCACCCCGGGCAAACTTCGAAAAAGTAGTATAGAACAACTGGCCCCGCCAGTGCCGTTGCAAAGCCTTCCCCTCCTCTCGGTCTAAGTGGGTTTCTTGGAGGAGGGCTACCTGGACCCCTCTCCGTACCAAGTAGGCATGGACTTTATGTCTTTTCACCATGGAGGTGAGCCCCCTCACATTCCAGGTCAGAAATCGCAATTCAGGTGGGGTCCCCATCCCATTGTTTTACCAACCATCCTCTCCGACTCCTCTGGGGCACACTGACATCCCCTTGAAACCCCGAAACTCCCCAACTCCCCAAACACCCTCCCCTCCCCAGAACAGGTGCTAAACCACAGTTACCCATCCAAATACCACCCCAAGAAAAAACCAAACACTCTGGTAGCCACCAGGGTCTCACATTATCTGTGAGGGTGAGGTGGTGGCTCTGCGCCAGCTGGGCTTGTCGACTGTCCCCAACTGTGCATCCACGCCCAGTCTCTGCAAATCCCCCCCCCCGGTGCTCCCCCGGCCCTCCAGACCCCCCGCCCCCTCGGCCAGGCCCCCTCAACAGCCCCTCCCACAGTCCGTCGGCAGGTATCGACCTCTCCCCCAATCCCGCTAAACCATGCGAAGCCCCCCTCCTCCAGCAGCTCCCGCTCTGCCCATGTCCCTCTTACGGTGTCCAGGTGGTACCCCGCACCTTCAGGCATCCAGCAGTTCATCCACTGTCCCTGGTGTAACATCAGGCAGCAACTCTGCTTCCCCACCAACATCATCCGAGAGGGAGGCCTCAGAGCTCTTCTGAGATCCTGAGTCACCATCGGGCTGGGAGGCCGTGGCCCCCGATATCACAGAGACCGCCCGCAGTGCCATCCGCCGCTCCAGTACCGTCTGTGATGCCTCCGGCGATCGGACCCCTGCCGCCCGTGTCTTGGTGCGTCTGCTGCGACGGGCTCTCGCCAGGGTCCCTGACGGCCCCCCCTCGACAGTATGCGCCGCAGCTCCGGACCGACTCCAGCCAACTCCAGGCTGCAGCGGGGTCATTAAAGAAGGATGTCTTACCGTCCAGCACAACTCGCAGGCGGGCCGGGAACAATAAGGAGTACTTCAATCCTTTGTCTCGTAACGCCTTTTTCACCGCCTGAAAGGAGGAGCGCCTGCGTTGGACTTCCATGGGGTAATCGGGGTAGATAGAGACCGGGACATTCTCCACATGATAGGGGCCCATGGTTCTTGCCTTCTGAAGGATAATATCGTGGTCCCTGTAGTGCAACAAGCGGGCCACTACCGGTCTGGGAGGCCGGCCCGGATCCGGGGGGCGAGCCGGGACCCTGTGCGCCCGCTCCAAGGTATAAAACTGCGTGAGCCCCCCGGGCGCCACCACCTCCTTGAGCCAGGTCTCCAAATAGGTCAGCATGTCTCCCCCTTCGATCTTCTCGGGCAGACCCACCACACGAATGTTGTTACGGCGGTTACGCCCTTCAGCATCCTCGGCCCTCTTCTCCAGGATCAGCACCCGTCGGAGAAGGTCCGCCGTCTGAGCCTCCGATATTTTCTGCGCCGGCGCCACCAACTCCAACGTGTCCTCCGTCTGCTTGACCCTGTCCACCAGCTTCCTGTGGTCCGCCCTAAGCAGTCCCAGATCCGAGGACACCTGCGAAATGTCGGTCTGCAACGCAGCTCGCGTATCCGCTATGGCCTGCAGGATTTGGTCCAACGGGCGTTGTTGGAGGCCCCCCCCCCCACAGAGTCCGCGCGTGTCCCGCCATCCCGGCCACCGGCTGAGTCCTCCGCGGGGTCTGGCGGGTTCGCTCCCAGTTTGGGCCTCGGCTTACCCATGCTCCCAGGGAATGACGCACACCAGGGGGCCGCCAGGCAATCGTCCCTCAGTAACGTGCCCCAAAGCAGTGGTCTCCACGGTGCGCTGACCCTTCCCTCACCTGCCGCAGGACACCACGCTCTCCTGCCACAGAACGATGACTACGCCTGCGAGCACTGTCCGCAGTCCACCAAGCGCTCCCGCGAGGAGACCCCTCACCTCTCCCTGAGATCGTCCGCCTTGCTATTTGCTTCTCGCCACTCCACCTATGCAGGCGCCGCCCTCCAGCTGTTCGGTCCGGTCCGCAGCCCAGATCCAGTCTGCCCTCCTCCTCCGC
Organism: Triturus cristatus; assembly: GCF_964204655.1. Taxonomy (NCBI): domain Eukaryota; kingdom Metazoa; phylum Chordata; class Amphibia; order Caudata; family Salamandridae; genus Triturus; species Triturus cristatus. The sequence continues at coordinate 500,039,796 of NC_140592.1, read as the reverse complement.
GGCTCCTGCAGAGCTGGCCGTCCGCTCTCCAGTCACTGGCCAGCGCCTCTAGGGCTCCCGCCCCCACTCCGTCTCTGGGGCCTCTGCCCTAATCACAGGCCTTACTCAGCGCTCCTTTCAGCTGCCTCACCCGCTATCAGCTGCTGCGGCTGGGCGAGGTCGCGGTGGGGCTTCAAGCATCAAGCCACTCCATCCCGGCTCGACGCTGTCCTGTCCGTCCTCCGCCGCGGCGGAACTGCCACTTCCGGTGTTCCTGCCCGGGCGCGCCTCGTCTCTAGGCGGCCACTGATGCACTGTGGGCCGCGGCTGCCCGGCCCCTCGCAGGCCGCACAAAATGGCCGGCAGCGGCCCGTGTCTTCTGCAACTCCGGTAGCAGTGCCCGCCCTCGGCACCTCGCTCCGTCCTGCAGCGCCGCCCTCAGGGTCCTGACCAGGCAGGGGTGCCCTCCGGGGCCCCCGGAGCACCGGGGCCACAGTTACTGCAGGATTTTGGCTGGGCTGGATGCGGAGCTCTGTGCTCACGCGTCCATGCCCGTCGGCTGCCAAGCCACGCCCCCCCCTGCTATCAGACACCTTTTACAGTCGAGCGGGGAACTTGGCAGGGTTGCCCCTTTCCCCTTTATTATATGCATTGGCCATGGAGCACTTTCCCTGCACTGGGCTGGGCACTCTATTTTCAGGGTCTGACCATTGCTTCTAACTGCATGTACCTATCTCTGTATGTAGATGGCACGTTGCTGTATCTTAGGGTGAGAGTCGCCAACCTCTTGGGAGCAGTAACAGCTTTGCCGGACTTCAGGTCTCTCTTGGGACTTGTGGTCAATTGAGACAAATTGTACACCTGTCCCCTGCAAAGAGATGCCCCTGAGCGCTACCCAACTATGCAGTGGGATCGAAATCGAGTGCAGTACTTTGAAGTGGCAGTGTACTGCTCTTCAGACTTGCTATATGAAGGAAACTTTGGGCGTTCACTGACCGAACTGCATCACTCCATTAACTTCTGGCCGCGCTGCCACTTTCGTTTAACGGTTGCATGGCATTCTCCAAAATGATTGTGCTACCACGCTTACATATCTCTTTGCGGCACTCTTGTTGGAATGTCCCCAAAGACTCCTTCAGGAGCTTGATGGCCTTTTACTCTCACTTTATTGGAGGACGTCCGGTCATCTGGTTGCTATCGGAAAATTGCATTTACCCATGGCTGAGGGGTGTTAGTGGCTCCCAACTTCGAATGATATTACCTGGTAGCACGCTAAGTATTGCTCTCCCACCAGGGATTGCCTGCTGGGCTTTCTATTGCATCCAACACCTGCCTCCAGAGTGCAGACTTCGAATATCTTGATTAGGACTGCATGCCGTGTTTGGGTCCACGCTTTTCGACGGACTCATACCTGACCCCGTACTCCAGTGAGCTTCCTCTTATGGTGAATAGGGGTTGGAGTCAGCCGAGGGTGCTGGCCGGGTCTCCATGAGTGGTTGTTCTTGGGACTTGATGTCCTGGGTGATCTTTTTGTGGGGGGTATTGTGCCCATTTTCAGACCTCCAGGAGAGTTATGATATCCCAGTAGGCCATTTCCTACTCCATGGTGCTCTGGTCCGCAAGCTACAAGAGTGGTGGGGTGATGGCATTGAGGAACCTCCAGAACATGACTGTCTGTGCCATCTTCTCCTTATATCAGGCCAGACGAAGGTGGCCACATTGCTTTATAGGGCTCTGTTGGAGGGTAGTGGCCGACACTCGCATCCCTCCGGTTCCTCTGGGAGACGAACTTCGGGATGCCTCTGTCTGATTCCTCTTCGAGGAGGATACTAAAGCTAGTATCCAGGTGTCTGGAAATGCCCACTTCAAACTTATCCAATTCTTCTATCTATATCGGGCCTACTTGACCTCCCTGTCGTATCGATACCGTATTCCTGACCTCAGCATGCCCCCGCTGTGCTTTAGAAGATGCAGAGTTTTTCCACATGGTTTAGTCACGCCTGCTTTTAATTTCTGATTGGACAACAGTTCTACAAGTAGCTCAGGGGGCCACGAACAGAGACTTTCCTTTTAGTCCCACACTATGCTTGCTGGGCCTTCATGAATGTTTTGCAGCCAGCAAGGTTTCTGATAGGTTTCTGGATCTGGCCTTTATTCTTGCACACTAGCAATTGGCTATGAGCTGGAAGTCTTCTTGGAGTCCCGATGTTTACTGTTGGGGGCGGGAATTGATGAAGTGTGCGGACTGTGAAAGGGAAGCAATCTGCCTAGAAGAGGTTAGGGGGATTCGAAGGGTGCAGATACTGCCAGCTTGGGGTACCATTTTGTTAGCCTGTGTGCATGTGGAACAAGTGGGCATGGTAATTCTGACTGAATCCACTTCTTGCGACTCCATATCGGGCTCAGAAGATGGTGTGCCCACCCCAACTCTGGCTGGCTGCAAGTAGTGGCGCTAATCTCTCCTTGGTCTCTTTGCTCTACTTCCCCACCCCTGCTCTGAGATGGGGTTGCCATGGTGTGTAATTTGGTACACGTGTGGGGAGTTGGACTCACCCAATTGCTATTGTTCTTTGTATGCCCCCTTTTGCAGGCTTGGCCTTGCCCAATTGCGATCGTTGTCTGTAGTCCCCCCTTTTGCAGGATCCCCCACCCCTTCTGTCTAAGGGAGGTCTCCCTTTCGCCGTAAATGTAGTCACTATTATTATTTCCCACTGTACTGCTCTCATAATAAGACATGTTCTCAGATTACAAATGACTTGTCTCTGCTTGCATGCTACCAGCGACTGTGTGTTTTTCTATACATTGGATTTAGTGACCTGTTGCAAATTTTATAGAATTTTGGCAAAACAAACACCAGGGGTTCAGCCATATTGACACCACTTGTACCCAACACCAGATGGTATTGGGTATCGAAACAGAACTAGAACATTCCAAAAATCTGTCTGAGCTAGAGAAACAAATAAAAGGATCTGATACAATCTCTGATGCAAATACGGTTCTTGGGAAAATTGAGAAAACAATACAGCAATTCAATCGCATAGAGCAAGACAAAGTAACAATTAAGGTTAAAAAAAAAATATACAAAACTACAAAATCGAAAATACACATCCATATTTTTATGATGACTACTACATTATAATAACCAATAGAAACACTGGTTACAGTCGCCCTCGGGGGCGCATCAACAGACAACTTAAGTTTGTTACATTTTTAGAAACATCAGAAGAATCAGTTGATAGTTCTGTCCCTAATGAGGGGGATAACAAGGGGTCAAAGATTAGCTGTGTACCTGGTTTTTGTATCAAGGTACACAAAAGTACTAGTTCCTTGAAACAATTTTATATTGTATATATTATCCAATCCTTTGGTATTCCTTTCTTCCACCTTCCTGAGGAGGCCCACAGTTACAAGGGATGAAATGCATTGACACCATCTTTGGAGGAGTCCTCAAATCTTAAAACTACCAAATAATCTGGACACATGCTAAAAGAAATAGAGAACTGTATTGTTCAGTGTGGCACCACAGAAAGGACTACCTCCTCCGTGAACTGCCCATTAAATAAGGTGTACAGCCACACCACTTAAACAATTGAAAGACCAAATGTTTTTCTAATTGTTACATTTATGTTATTGTAAGAAAATACTAGGCGATTTCTCTCACTATTATTTTTCATTCTTTTTTTGTGTCTTTCTATGTATGCTTAAATGTTAATTTTAAAGACTCACTCCAGTGAAGTACTGGGTATTTTAGACCCAGCGGTGCAGGGGCACACACCCTATGACTTCTGGGTTCACCCTGTTCCAGACCTACAGAAACACAGAGTCTTCTAGGTGAAGTCAAAGATTCATTTATTGGCTGCAGACCAATTACAGGTATCCTAGAAGTACAACAGCGTGTATGTTCTCAGGAGACTGCTGAAAATCATAGAAACAGACTTCATCTTAAATACACTTTTTCCTGCCTCAAGCATACATTCCTAGGTTTTATGATACGGCAATATACAAGTGTACATTACAAACGAAAAGGCAGAGTCATGATGACCATCCCACATTCCAGTTAAGCCAGCCCACAATGATTTACACAGCAAGGTTCAGATCCACATTAGATAATCGATAGGCCCCAATAAACATGAGCATCTCCTGTTTTGGGAAACAAGCCATAAAGCAGGAACAAGCAGGTGCGAAAGTGATTAGCCGGAGGCTTGTGTGTGATGAAAGGACTTTATGGTGCGCTGAGCCCTGATGCTAATCACAGGTGGCCGGAGGAAGGGGAGCTCGTGAGACCAGTTTGACCTGGGGCAGCAGAGCCAAGCTGCCCAGGTCACAGAAGAGTCAAGGAAAGGCACATGCATTGCAAGGCCCGTGGTTGCTTCATTATAGCCTATGTGAGGGCAATCACAAGATGGCCACTGCCTCCAAAATGGAACCCGCGTAGTGAAGCAGAATAACGTGTACACAGTGCATTCATAGCTAGAACGATATATAAAGCACTCGTACATACCGCATTAACCATTTGCGGTTTGCTAATACCAGGATAGACAGGGGTGGGGCCCTGTCCCCTACGCGGTCACAGAGATTAAAGTACGACAGACCCTCCTTTTGCCCTTACATAGGCAATCACTATACTCATCTTAATCCGAGTCTAGGTCAATGTTCACAAAGTCATGGAGATGTTGCTGTAGCATCATCCTATTACTTAGCTCGAACCTCGATACAGGTTTCCTTACACATAAGGTAGCACAGAGGCTACATATCGCAGGAGCACACTGTATGCACAGACAGAACAGGAAAAGAATGGCTAAGATCATTCCAATGACCATTAGAACTTTCCAACCCCAGGCAGATATCAGTTCCCAGAACCACCCCACCAGTGACCAGTCTCCCTTATCCACGTGTATGGTTTCAGATATTTTATGGAGTTTGGAGATGGCTTGATAGACTGTTGGAGCGTTATCTGGTATGAAAATGCAACAACTGGATTGGATAACCTTACATACCCCACCGCGGTCTGCAAGAATAACGTCTAGAACCATGCGGTTCTGCAAAGTCATAAGGCGATCCGCTTGGAGCTCAGCGGTCAGATTACCAAGGGCACCAGCCGTTACATTGACAGTGGATTCAACCACACGAGTCAGTTGTCTCAGGTTCCTACTATTTACCATAGGTCCCCAAAACGGCAGGAAACCCAAGAAGAAGTCTCCTGCTTCCTGACCGGCAGTATCCTCCTTACTAATCACGCCCCTCACAACTCTGGTCTTGTGATAATCAGAGGCAGCAGTAAATGTTGGCGGTAGCAAGTTCGCAATATAACATGTGCCCGAGAAATCAGGGGGCAACCATGTGTATGCTCGGTCATTGCAGATGAAATATGTACCCTTGGCAGCCAAAAACGCAGGGGAAAACTGTGACGGGAAAGTGTACGTTTCAGTACAGTCACTTCTTCCCAGTTGGGCTCTAGGATTCTGACCATTACCCTGTAAGCAGAACCGACCTATGTGGGGTACGACCCAGATTGGAGATGAGATTTTTCGCTGTCTTTCACCCAGACTAATACTATACCCCGTCGCGTTCCACCCTACATAAGCTCTCAGCTCTTCTTTGGGAATGGATGAGTATGCATCAATATCCCTACTCATATCGGCAATTCCTCTCACTAAGGCTTTATTATTTGTACTAGGTCTGATGGAACGCGGTTGTCGCGGGGAGTAGGCATCTAGAGCGTAGAGGAACATGGTCTGGAATGCCCATGACGATCCATTGTAACTAAAGGGCAGCACCAAATAGGGAATACCCTTGTTAATGGTATGTGGCATTAACCCACAGACCCAGCAATTGGTTGTATTCATTACTAGTTGGTGTTGGTGCAAGAGCTGGATAAACTAGTTATTTACAAATTCTGATCGTCTGGTTTGTTCATGTTCAGGCAGAGGGTGAAAAGAGTGAGAGGAGGCAGTAGAAAGAGGTACAGGCTGTACAGTGGGCGCAATGGTCTTTTGAGAGGAGAAAAACACAAATCCTACGATGAACATTACTATACTACACAGTGTAAATAGGCACAAAAATACAAAACATTTACTTTTTACAATTCTACACATCCTTGCTTTAAAGTTCATTTCCTCAACGGGTCTCTCCATCTTAAAAAACTCCATCCTCTAATCGGGCCGCTCGCGGCGGGTGAGTTTCTTCTGCTAAGGAGTACGCCTGTCAGTCCAGGGAAACGCCCTAGACCAACCAGTACCGTTGACCTAACGTCTTCGGCCTGTACCCCAAAGTCTTGGCACCGCGACCCTGCGGCTGAACCCGGATGGTGGTTCGAAAAACAAAAATCAAGAAAGTCCTTCAGATGGGAGAGCTAAAATGTCAAAAAGGAAATAGTAAGGAAATCTTTATTTTTCCATAGGCCTTGGTCTCAAATTATAGCGGAGACGGCCAGGTGCTGTTTGGTCTTGGAACAAAAGTTCAGGCTCTGTGGTGTCCAATCGATTTGACAGTGGCACAGCCTCTTGCAGAATATTGTCACTCTCTTGGTCTGAAACTGTGCCTTTTATGCGCGCATCACTGAATGATACAAAACGAGGTACAGTGTCTGTCTCAGTCGGCGATACCCTCCTGGACCCACCGGTCATATGGCAGGGGCAAGGGAACTACCTTGCAGTGGGTGCCGTGGATCCAGTGTTTCTTCCCCTTCACTCGCACCGCTGATCTTGTTGATAAAAGGACAAGGTGAGGGCCGATCCAGCGAGGCTCGTCGTTGCTCTTGCGCTGGAAGTTTCTAATCAGCACCCATGTGCCAGGGTCGATAGGGTGTCCAGGAGTTTCAGAAGCTTGAGGAAGAGTATCATGCACCTGTTGATGTAAAACACGCAGTTTAACAGTCAAATCATACAGGTAATCGAGTAGTACTGGATGCTCGATCTCACTAAATTTCGCCGGTCATGGCACGCCCCATACATTAGCCGGGCGGCCAAAGACGACCTCATAGGGACTAAGTCCCACTCGTGAGTGTATGGTCATTCTGGTGGACAGGAGTGCTAAAGGCAGAGCATCAGGCCATTTAAGACCGGTGCTCGCCTGGATTTTAGCCAGCTTAAGTTTTAGAGCACCGTTGTAGCGCTCTACTAACCCCGCTGATTGGGGGTGATTTGCAGCGTGGAACTTTTGCTTTATACCTAGCCCTTCACACACATTCTTCATCACTTTACCCACAAACTCACTTCCATTATCACACCACACCATTCTTGGCATTCCAAACCTAGGGAAGAATTCTTTCACAAGGGCTTTAGCTGTGGATAGGGCAGTGTTATCTTTCAGAGGATAAGCCTCTATCCACTTCGAGAAAGCACAAACAACCACCAGTACATATTTCAGGTTGTTGCACCTTTCCATGTGGATAAAGTCCAGCTGCAAAACTTCAAATGGGTATGATGGGGGTGCAAAATGACCAGCTGGAGTTGGGGTTCCCCTACCAGGGTTGTATTTCAAGCATACCATGCAATTCTTTACCACATTCTCTGCACACTTGGGAATCCCAGCATTCTGCCATACTGGAGCCAACAACTTACAAATTCCTTTCGTACTGATATGTGCCATCCCATGTGCCATTGTAACTACTGGAAGCACATATGCATCGGGCAACCACCATCGCCTATGTTCTGTCAGATCAATCCAACAACCATTCTCATCTAACTTACCCACACTGTCTCTCCACTTGCTTAATTCTTTCTCTGTAGCTTCAGCTTGAAGCGACTTCACACTCTCTATTGTGTTTTCACACATCCCAACATCATCAACCCATCTTGCGGGGCCTGCAATATACATTCTAGTCTTTACATTCTGTGCTGTTTCTTTCGCGATCTCATCAGCAAACGCATTCCCACGTCCAACATCATCTGTGATTTTCCTGTGCGCACTGCATTTCATAATCGCAACTTGTAATGGTAGGGTCAGTGATTCAAGGAGATCATTCACCAACTTGCCATTCTGAATTTTAGCTCCATGTGACGTCAGGAACCCACGTTCTTTCCACAGTCGTCCAAAATTGTGAGCCACGCCAAAGGCGTACTGGCTATCTGTGTATATATTCACTCTCATTCCTTCAGACAACACGCACGCTCTCGTGAGGGCGATTAATTCTGCTGCTTGGGCCGAATTATGTGGCACTCGTGCAGTTTCCACGACCGTGTGTAACGTCGTGATAGCATATGCAGCAGTCGTATCACCATTAGGGAGCTTGAAACACGAACCATCCACCCATAAAGTACCATCACACTCAGTCAGGGGAGTATCTTTTAGATCTACTCTCCCTTTCGTCTCTTCTTCTGTTCTGAACAGACAGTCATGTTGCTCATTCTCATCTAGGTCTGCTGGATTTGGCAATAACGTAGCTGGATTCAGCGTGTTGCATCTCTTTATGTGTATGTGGTTTGCTAACAGTGTGAGCTCATAGCCTGATAATCGCGCACTAGTCAAGTGTTGTGTCTTGGTTCTGTTTAATAATGTGTCTACAGCATGTGGAACCATAACGATCAATGTGTTGTCCATTACCAGACCAGCAGATTGTCGGATAGACATAGCTGCAGCAGCTGTCGCTCTCAGACAGCTTGGCAATGCCCTCGCTACAGGGTCCAAGGTTGATGAAAAATATGCGCATGGGCGCGGTCTGTCACCAAAAGGCTGTGTTAACACTGATAATGCGCAACCATCTTTCTCGTGAACATACAATGTAAAAGGCTTGCTGTAGTCAGGAGTACCCAACACAGGTGCTGAACACAATGCATTGCACAATTCCACAAAACTTTTCTGGCACTCTTCAGACCATGGGATAGGATTCGGTGTGTCTTTGCATGTTAAGGCTAACAAAGGTTTTGCCAACAAGGAAAAATTTGGGATCCAGTGCCTACAGTATGAGGTAATGCCCAAGAAAGCACGCACTTCTCTCTGTGTTCTTGGCACACTCAACTGCGCAATGGCTTGAATTCTTTCTGGGGTCAGTTTCCTTCCCTCCTTCGATAAGAGATGACCTAAGTAGGTCACTTCTTGTCGACAATATTGCAGCTTGGAGAGAGACACTTTATGATGGAAAGCAGATAAATGGCGCAACAATGACAATGTGGCTTCTTTGCAGATCGTTTCAGTATCCGCGGCGATTAGTAAATCGTCCACGTACTGAATCAGAATAGCGCCACTAGGTAAAACAAGTGCATCAAGCTGCGCTTTCAAAGCTTGACTGTATATGGATGGACTCTCACAGTAGCCCTGGGGAGCGCGTTTGAAGCGGAAGCTTCGGCCTCCCAGACTAAAGCCAAAAATGTCTCTGCTCTCTTCTGCAATTGGGATGCTAAAGAAAGCATTCTTTAAATCGATCACTGAAAACCATGCAGCAGAGGCTGTAATCATCGTTAACAAGGCAGTTATATCAGGGACAACTGGAAACTGTGGCACAACAATCTTATTAACCTCTCTAAGATCAATCACAAATCTGTAAACAGGTGGCTGTGAAGGGTCCGTTCGTTTTAAAACAGGTAAAATCGGGCTGTTGCAAACGTTGCCTCTTGTCTCTTCAATTACACCCTTATTAATCAAATCGCTGACAATGTCTAACAATGCTTTCTGGCCTTCATTAGAGATCTTGTACTGGGGAATACGTGGCAGTCTGACATTAGCCTTTAAAGTTACCACGTATGGCGGTATCTCCAAGAGGCCCACATCATTGGGACCAGTAGCCCAAAGGACATCCGGAAGGGATGACAATTCAGGTGGCATTGTATTTTTAGACAAGTACATCGGGGAAATCACTTTCCTGCCTAATGTAAGTTGTACCCCTGACGGTGAACAATACAGTGTAGCATGTAATCTTTTCAACAAATCTAACCCTAGCAAATTCTCACCACAACCTGTTGTTAGAATCAGGGGTGCTTTCAGCTCGCAAGGTCCAATAGAAATTGACATGGGACTAGAAATCGGGTTTCTAACTGGGGCGCCAGAAAAACCTACTGAAACATTTATATCGCCAGACAAAGGTGCGCCAGGGAGTTTGGAATGCATAATTGAACTCTTTGCAGCACCAGTGTCTAGCAGAAAGGGCTCCGTTACATTTGCTGTAGTCACCTCAACATACGGTCCGCTCTGATCCACTGGCACTGAAACAACTCCCTCTCTCTGTCTACGGCTGTCCTAGTAATCATTATTTTCTGCATCGCCGTCCTCTGCATAATAATCATTATTGTAATACTGAGCTGTATTACTAGTCGCGTTAGCTTGCTGGTCAAAACTATTGATGGTATTTTGAGGCGGCAGAGGACGCGCGTTCTGGGGAGCATTTCCACGCCCTCTGCCTCTAGGAGCTTGCTGACCACCCCTACCTCTTGCGCCATAAGCATTACCGTTCCGCTGCATTAATTTAGGGCAACTATATTTAAAATGACCTTCCTCTTTGCAGTATGAACATTGGTTGGGACCTACAGGGACACGTGGTTGATAATACCCATTAGTTTGCTGATTGTTCTGAAATTGTTGGGGTTGGTGATAGACACCTTGGGGTTGCCTATAATTATTCTGACCTCCACGTGGCGGATAGGCCTGCTGCAAAAGGACCTTTGTCTTTAGTTCCTTCGTTTTCTTATCTGTTCTATCTTTTTCATCTTTATCTCTGTTCTCGTAATACTGTGCAGTAGCCAGTATTTGCGCTGAAGAGGAAACAGCCCAAGAACTTTCTGAATCTTTTAACTTTTTACACAGGTCAGGAAGTAAATTCTGCACAAATGTATCCACAAATAACCGTTGGCCACCCTCAGTACTCATATCTTGCCCACTGTGATCAATAAACGTTTCTTCAAACCTGGTAAAGAAGTCTGACACTGTTTCATCTTTCTTCTGCTTGCATGCAGATAGCTTGTCCCAATTTACGCGCATCGCGGGCATTATTGTCTTCATATACGTGATGATTCTACCAGGGAGTTCTGCTATTAATGGCTCTGGTTTCGCGCCACCAGTTTGTCTAGCGTCAGCGGCAATAATGTCAGCCCATGTAGCACCTAGTTCTGCATCGTGATCTGCATTGCGAATTGATCCCCATAGGGGCTGTGGAACAACATTACCAAACAACATGTCTATGTCGGCCAGATTCATAACGCATGACCCTGCCGTCTGTGACAACTCTTTATAATATCCTGCAGGGTTTTTACGGGGATCAGGCAATGTCTGCTTAAGCGCTAACACCTCAGAACGCTTCCATGGAACATGCACCCAAACACGCTGGGAATGCGCTGGCACAGCAGCGATACCGGCACCGGCGTCAGCTGCAACTGCTTCCTTCCATACCGGGGGAACTTCTCTCATGGGGTATTGTCGCGCTTTTACCTTTTTCCCCACAAGGACATCTTGTTCAAATAATGACTGTTGACAATCATCATTCCTGAAGGATAATACAACCGCAACTGCTTTATCTACCTCGCGATCCACAATTGTACCAGTTCCAAAATCGAACCTCACTCTACACAACTCCTGCGGGCTCGGGTCTTTACCACTATCCTCCAATTCTTCACAGAGAATTTCGCACATTTTCTCAAACACATATCTCTGTTTTGGGGCATCCCATTGATGGAAAACGTTGACAACTGATTCCACATCATACAGTGAAGGGAAAACAATCCATCTACGTGCCATGCGATCTATTACCTTTTTCTCATCGGGGTTAGGCAATTGACTGCGCAATTGCTTACGCTGTAAACCAGGAGTCGCACCAGATGACTCAAAGAGAGGAGACATTAATGTAGTAACCACATTAGCTAAGCGCTGTCGCGCTGAAGGAGAAGCTGAGGCGAAAACAGGGGGATAAACAGAGGGGAGAAAAGAGGATGCAGAAACAGGTACTGGAGTGGTGCAAGAAAGAGTATCAGGGGAGGCAGTCAATATGCTAGGCAAAGTCGCAGGAAGCGCGGGGGCAGTTGGAAACACAACTGGCGGCCCTTGAGAAGGCTGCGCTATAGGGATAGGTGCCGGCTGCAAAGCAGCTGGCGGTAGCGGCAAGGCTTGCAGTATATTGACTGGAGGTGGCATATTCACAAGCTGGGGAGGCGCCGTGGCATTTTGAGCATACGGGGATGGCGAACTCAACAAATGCGACATCAGGGGATCTTTCTCCTTTTCTTCTAACTCATTCTGTTTAGAGTGCGGTAAAGCTGGGTAACATTTGTCGATCCCTAACTTACGCTGCCTGTGCAATTGCTCATTCATCTGCTCCTCCTCATTGTCTTTGAATTGTACAGCTGCTTGCATTACTGTCATACCTCTCTCCCTTTTATTCTTTTTCGCTAGCTTAATTTCCTTCTGTTTGGCTTCCTTTCGCCATAAGCGGAAAGAATCAAACATTGCCGGCCGGGCTTTCTTTTTGAACAATTTAATTTCCAAATTATCTAAAATATCGGGATCGAAACTACCATTTTGGGGCCATTTTAAAACACCGTCTTTTCTGGTGTAGTGGATCCACACTTCATTATATGCAATAGGGCCTACGCCATGTTTTACATAGAGCTCATAAGTTGGAGTTCCAACCGGAGGAACCGGACATGATTCCTCCAGCTGGAAATCTCTTCCACAACCCAAACAAAATATTCTACCAAATATTCTAGAACCAGGCATCTTCGCTCACTAGTCTAGATCTAAACGTCAGAGGATTATCGATTACGATAGTCTCGTGAATACACGAGTCCTCTGGCTTTGGCGTTTGCAAACTCCAAATTCCCAAATCAAAACGATCCCGAGGGATGCCAAACAAATGGGAGACGCTCCACTTGTACTTAACTGAATATTGCTGATCGATGGCGTCACCAGAAGACTCTCTCGATTGTTTCGCTCTCTCAAAACTCGTCAAGGGTCCAAAACAGGTCGATTAATCAGGGCAGCAGTCCTTCGTAGCCGTCGGGACGCGGAGAACCTCGCAGAAAAGACTTTCGGACCACGTCGACATGCAGGGGTCGATGAAGTGGCGGCCTTCCTCCAGAATTTCCACACGAAGCTCCTCACGAACCTCTGGCTTGGACCGGTACCGCTGAAATCGTCCCGAGTTGGGTGCCAAACTGAAGTACTGGGTATTTTAGACCGAGCGGTGCAGGGGCACACACCCTATGACTTCTGGGTTCACCCTGTTCCAGACCTACAGAAACACAGAGTCTTCTAGGTGAAGTCAAAGATTCATTTATTGGCTGCAGACCAATTACAGGTATCCTAGAAGTACAACAGCGTGTATGTTCTCAGGAGACTGCTGAAAATCATAGAAACAGACTTCATCTTAAATACACTTTTTCCTGCCTCAAGCATACATTCCTAGGTTTTATGATACGGCAATATACAAGTGTACATTACAAACGAAAAGGCAGAGTCATGATGACCATCCCACATTCCAGTTAAGCCAGCCCACAATGATTTACACAGCAAGGTTCAGATTCCACATTAGATAATCGATAGGCCCCAATAAACATGAGCATCTCCTGTTTTGGGAAACAAGCCATAAAGCAGGAACAAGCAGGTGCGAAAGTGATTAGCCGGAGGCTTGTGTGTGATGAAAGGACTTTATCGTGCGCTGAGCCCTGATGCATATCACAGGTGGCCCGAGGAAGGGGAGCTCATGAGACCAGTTTGACCTGGGGCAGCAGAGCCAAGCTGCCCAGGTCACAGAGGAGTCCAGGAAAGGCACATGCATTGCAAGGCCCGTGGTTGCTTCATTATAGCCTATGTGAGGGCAATCACAAGATGGCCACTGCCTCCAAAATGGAACCCGCGTAGTGAAGCAGAATAACGTGTACACAGTGCATTCATAGCTAGAACGATATATAAAGCACTCGTACATACCGCATTAACCATTTGCGGTTTGCTAATACCAGGATAGACAGGGGTGGGGCCCTGTCCCCTACGCGGTCACAGAGATTAAAGTACGACACCAGGCGCCAGTTCAAAGAATGAAGACTGTTACACAGCTAATGAGTGAAATAAACAATGCATTTTGAAATCAGACAGATACACCAGTGACCAATTTAAGCATTCATTGTGTACCCCACTATATACCATACTTTTGTTTACTTTTATTTTGCCCAAGTATTATGGGGTCACTGGGGCAACCCCCTAGATATTTATATATGATACATCCGTAACAGCATGCATTTTATCAACCTAATGGAGAACATTTCCTTCTCACAGTCTGATAGCTTACTCATCACAGTTGACATTGAATAACTGTATACCAACATCCAGGAGGACAAGGCTATAAATGTCATAAAGACTCCTCAACACAAGAAATGGACCACACCAGGTACCCCCACCATTTCTTATTTCCTTACTTGAGTTGGCATTAATCTGGAACTACGTCAGTTTCAACAAATAGTTCTTTCTTCAGATCGAGGGCGCATGTACCTGAGTGGTTCTCACTTCCATCTTTGATATTTTCTATATGGATAAACTGGAGACTACAAACATCTTGGCCCCTACACCCGCTTAGTAAACATATTCTATTTTGGACAAGATATATTGACTATATTTTTTTCATATGGGAATGGACATATTGATCTTGATTCAATTCCAGAGCTGGTTTAACCAAAACTGCAATGTCCGTAAAAATGACTATCCACCACAGTAATTTTTGAATTTAGTTTAGTGATTTAACTGTAAAAGGGGAAGACCATCAGCTTTATACTGCTTGTAGGAAGGTGGATATCTGACTATGGTTACCCCCAAATTTTTGCCTAGTGTCTAGCTGGTTTTTCGACTTAGTTGGCCTGAGATCCTGCCATTCAGGCTCTCAGGCTATCTGCTCTCTCTGTAAAATGGACTCCATGTACCCTAGGTACATACCCAATTGGTTGGATCACCCTGTCAGCCCCTGTACCAGTGTACACTAGGTACCCAGGGCATTGGTGTACCCAAGGCCTGCCAAGGGCTGCAGCATGTATTATGCCACCCCAGGCTTGGCCTAACAATTTGACACAACTGGCTGATCACTCAGCTGGGGTAAGTTGGTGTAATCACCTCTTACTTAGGTGTAGTATACCTATACCTAACCTTAAATGGGACACCTGGTAACCTATAAGTCACTCCTATGGCAGGCCTTAACAATCCTGAAGGCAGAGTGCTTGGTTCCATGTGAGATGGTGCTCTGGCATGAGCTGAGCCTGTCTGCAGTGGTCGGAACAACTTCCTTCTACTGTTTCCAGATATCGTCATACCATATACTCTTAAGTGCATTATGAACCTCGCGGTTAAATGCTATCTTTGGTTTGGCTTTATCAAAACATGTCGAGTAAGGTGTCATACGAATTGGAATACTAACCCCTCGCCAATTCTGGCGACGGGGTTAGCATTCCACCCTTCTAGAGGGACACGACATGTACAGTACCTGAAACCCGGGTAAAATCAGACATAGCCTCAGCTCCACAAAATGGATGCTGCCACCACAGACACAAGTCTGCCCTCCTGCTGCTGGGAGTCCTTCCAGCTTGGGAGGTGTGGACAAAGGGTTTCCTGCCAGGGGAGGTGCGTGCACCACCCCAGACAGGATTTTGTGTATTGGTCAGGTAGGGCTTGAAAGAAACCAGACATGCCTGTGGCTCACAAGGAGCCTCGGTGCATATGCCAGTTCAAACCGGTCCTGGGGCACACCAGTCCCGGGCCTGGGGCGAGCTGGACAAAGGATTGGGGGTGTAACCACCCCCCTTCCTGGTCCCACCCATAGGGAGGGACCTAGCAGGTAGTCCGGCCCCTAGAATCCGCTTAAAGGTAGGAGCTGTGTCCTAAGACTTCAGACATCCTGGAATCAACTTGAAACTAAGAAGAAGACGGGAACTTCGACATTCTGCTGCACAGAAGACTGAAGAAAATCTCCCCTGTGGTCAGGGAGTGACCACCTTGCTAACGCAAGCACCATCCAGCGAATCACCGTCTGCTTTGCCGCCGCCTCCCGCCGGAGCCCGAGCCCAGAGACTGACAAGACCTGGACCTCCAGACCTCTCACCGCCCGATCCACAGTCCCTGAAAAGAGGAGACCCGTGGAGGCACCGAGACACGTGGAGCCAGCCATCTTGGAACGACTACGACAAGCTGACCAGTGCAACAACCGAGGCTCCCTCCAAGTTGTGCTTTGGGTCCTGAGAAGCCCAACCCTCGAGCAGCATCTGCACCAAAGTTGAGCCCTCCAGCATCTCCACGATCTGCGTGGGGCCCTTCTGCATTTTGCCACTCGACGCGCCTAACCGGTTGCTGGCCCGCTGGCTAGTGGCCATCTTGGCGACGAAATCTACGACAAACACCGCTGGTCTGGTTGCTCCAGACTGGCCCTTGCTCCCCTCCAAAGGAGCAATCCCTCTGACCTTGCTGGTCAGAACCAACAGCTGATTTCCGAATCCTCCTGCAATTGCTTTTGCCAAGGCTTGTTTGCTTCGATCAAGTCGCCGACACCGCCGACAGCGAGAGCCTGCGTGGGACAGCTCGTGAGCCGACTCCTGGACGTCGTCGACCTTCAGGGACCACGTGGCTGCGGAGACAAGCTACCCCTCATCACCTGTTTGCACCCGACATCGCCTGGTACCCACCTGGTGCCACGCTGGTCACTGGCTAGTGACTGTGAACACTGTCCCCTCTGCTTACAGGTCTTCAACATCTCCGATCCACTCTTGGATCCACTGCATCTCTTCCCGACCGACCGCCTGCAGCACTTTTGTCTACAGGCCCCACGGAACAGATAGAAGAAACCCGACGCACTTCGAGGCCTATGCACCCGCTTCCTGTGGGTGAGGTAAAGCTGGCACACCTGTGCCCAAGTGTAGTATTACATCTCTAGTGCCTGTGTTCCAAATCTTAAGTTCCTAGGTCATCCGGAAGATTCCTTTTGCAGTAACTTTGTACTTTTTACGCACCCATTGAAACCTATGGGAGCACGCGTGTGACTATTTGCTCTGCACACGCCACCCGTGGACCTCCTGGTCACTAACTGACGTTAGCTCCTTGTAGGCCCAGCGATTCTAGAGGCCCTAGGCCTTTTCCCTTTTCTGTTCGTGGTACTTATACCACTATTTTAGTATATGGTTCGAGTGGCCACCAGGGCCTATCCATATAAAGTGCAACTTCTGTGTATTCTGTGATAATCTTGTTTGACGATTTGTGCTCCTGTGCTCATAAAGAGACTAGGGGTTACTTTGAGAAATAAATACATATATATTTTGAATATATATCTGTGTGGTGTCCTTTCATTGGTATAAAAGGGGGTTACTATTGGTAAAACAGCTTGCTTAACACGCTTCACGAGTTTAGCCTCAAAGACTGCTTAGCCTACGCTACCACTAGGGCAGCTAGTCCGAAAAGGTTGACTTACAACCACACCATAAGGGTTGCTTGGCATGGTACAAGGTGATCACTTTAACTAGTGAGCATCATATACCAGGCCAACTTCTCACATTGGTGAGCAGCGGTTGGATTTGAGCTTGCTGTGTTTTACCATTGTAATCTCTTGGTTACCAATTGAAAGATCACATAGGTACCTGTAGGTACATATAAAACAAGATTAGATATACTTAAGTTCTACTGAACTTAGTTGTTGTAGAGCAAAGGGAGTAGCACACCCTGACTACAACTACTAGATAGGTTTAGTAGGTAAACCCAAGTGTAGGTAGATTGCAACACATCCACCCACACTTAAGAGCAATGGCCGGGGCAGAGGGGTCCACTGTACCCATCTCTGTTGAGAGTGACCCCCAGAGGGCACCATCCAGCTTTGCTACCCTTAATCAGAATGAGCTCAGGCATTTGGCAACTCTTAGAGGCCTTAAACAGCCCAAGAACCCAAACTCTGCTGAGCTCAGAGAGCTCTTACAGAATGATGAGAATCAGAGAGCACTCAAGAAAGCTTCCCAGTTAGCCCCCTTAGGGACAGGAACAGGAGGCCCCCCTTCTGAAGATGCCACTGAAGTACCCCTTCCCAATAGTCACCCCTTAGATGGGATGCCTACCACAGAGGAAGAAAGTGATGGGGATACAGATGTGAGTGGGGATGAAGGGAGAACTAGCCCAGTGCCAAGTGTTATACTTGGCCCAGCTAAACTAAGGCTATTGGGGACTGACAGTGGGTTCACCCCATTGGATCTCCCCAGTGGACTTAACACAGGGCTTGGAAGGCAAAGGAATCGCTCAGGTGACTCCAATGCTTCCCATGGCTCTAGAGGCTCTCAAGGTCACTCCAGAAGGAGACTGACCACCCCTCAGAGGAGGGAACATGAGGCCAGAATGCAGGAAGCCCAGCTGAGGATCAGGAAGCAGGAGCTAGAAGTAGCCCTGATGGAAGAAAAACTGAGCAAGGCTAGGCAGCATAGAGAGAGTGGGTCTATACCCACTGGTGGCAGCAATGTCCCTAGGGACAAAGATAGGGTCTTTGACAATAGGAACCTGTCCAAGATTGTGCCCCCCTACAAAAGTGGGGATGACATCCACAAATGGATGACTGCTCTTGAGAGAGCCTGCAAAGTGCAGCAGGTTCCTGAAGACCAGTGGGCAGCAATCTTATGGCTCTCCTTTGAGGGGAGAGGCAGAGATAGACTCCTCACTGTTAGAGAAGAGGATGTCAGAAATTACAGAGTCCTGAAGAGTGTCCTAGTTGATGGGTTAGGCTTAACCACTGAACAGTACAGGTTAATGTTCAGAGACACCCAGAAGACACAGACTCAGGACTGGTCTGAATATGTGGAATGTGCCACTAAGGCTTTGGAGGGTTGGTTGCTGGGAAGTAAGGTGTCTGATTATACAGGATTGTACAATTTGATGATGAGAGAGCAGATTTTAAGTAATTGTCAAAACCAGCTTCTCCATCAACACCTGGTAGACTCAGATTTGACCTCTCCCCAAGAATTGGGAAAGAGGGCAGATAAATGGGTCAGGACCAGGATCAGGCCTAAAAACCAGGGTGGTGACCAAAAGAAAGATACCACCAAGCCTCAAGAGAAGGGTGGGGATAAAGAAAAAGAGAAACCTTCCTCAGGGCCCCAAAACTCCACACAGGGTGGTGGGTCCCAAGCTCCCTCCTCTACCACAGCTAAAAAGCCCTACTGCCATGAGTGTAAAACTCCTGGGCATTGGAAAACTGACAGCGGTTGCCCAAGGGCTAAAAACAAAACTGTTCCTCCAATTACTCCTGTCACACCACCTATTACTGTCAGCAGTAATCCCCCAGGTGGTGGGAGTGCCCCCAGAAATCTGGGTGGGTTTACTTGGGGAACACAGGGGGACCCTGGCTTAGCCAATTCCCCTACAGCAACCACTCTTGTCTGTGATGGTGGCATGGGATTTGCCAACTTCACTGCCTGTCCCAACACTTTGGGTAGGTACAGACAGGAGCCCTACATCAATGGTACAAAAGCTGAGGCCTACAGAGACACTGGGGCTAGCATCACAATGGTGGCCCATTGGCTAGTTCCCTCTGAGCAGCTTTTGCCCGGTTTCTCCTACCAGGTGACTAACATTGATGGCAAACAGAACAGTCATCCCATGGCAGAGGTATGTCTCAGCTGGGGAGGGGTCACTGGCCCTAAAAGGGTAGCAGTGTCCCCAACCTTGCCTGTAGACTGCTTACTGGGGAATGACTTAGAACTCTCAGCTTGGGCTGGAGTTGAACAAGACACCCATTTTAAAATGGTAGGCCTTTCACAAAAGGGTAGGGGGGTTGTGCCATTCACAACCCCTGTCCAAATAGATTTCCTCCCTGAAAAGGTTGGAAGGGCAGTGGTAGCCACAGCCCAGGCACAGACAGACTTCCCTGTAGGGACTGGCAGAGCTGTGACAGTCACAGCTCAAACACAAACTGAGTGCCCCCCTGAAAAGGTTGGCAAGGCTGTAATGGTCTCAGCCTATACTCAGACTGACATAGGTGTAGTGAAGCCTGAAACAATGGATCACTCCACACAAACTGAGAGTAGTGGGGAGGAAGAAAAGTCTCCCTCTCCCCAGACATTAGGAAAAGGTCAGCCTCCTCAGGGATCTGACCTCACCCCTTGTGAAGGAACTGCCCCAGAGGTAGCCAGGCCTGGCCTGGCAGAGCCTCTGATGTCAGTGGCCCCTTCCAAGGTGGGATCCAGTCTGGTGCAGGTAGCCTGCCTCTCTCTACCCTGCCTCAGTCAGCCCAGGGCTGCAGAGGTCAGGGAGGCCAGTGGACCCCCAGAGGGCCCCTGTCCACAAGAACCCCCCCATCAAAAGAATGAGGATTGCCTGGCTAGTAGCCCTAGTCAGGTGATGGGTAAAAACATTCCTGAGGGATCTCCTTTACAGGTAGTTAGGGACCTCCCCCAGGGGGATTCTGTTGGGCACAGGCAAACATGGGACCTTAGGGCCCCAAACCTGACCTGTCCCTCCAGTAAGCCCACAAAAGGGACCCAGCCTCCAGCTTTAGGTAGCCAGAGGCTGACCCTGAGAGCACAGTGCAACTCAGTTAAAGAAAGAAAGGCATCCATGGTGGAGGATGATTGGAGGAAGCTGAGGCCTCACTTTGAGGACACTCACTTCAGTACTCCATCTCAACACCAGCCTTTTACTTTGCCAAGACACACCACAGGTAGAGATTCCCTATGGTGGAGACCCTCTGATACCCTTAGGGTGAGGGATTGCTTAGTGGACCATGAGACAGGGGGTAACCATGCCAGTGCTGGTTCCTCCTTATATGGCCACTTGGGCAATATAGGCTTACCTGGTCAAGGTCAGCCTTATCTCCCTTCGTTTGGGGGGGGGTTGTGTAGGAAGGTGGATATCTGACTATGGTTACCCCCAAATTTTTGCCTAGTGTCTAGCTGGTTTTTCGACTTAGTTGGCCTGAGATCCTGCCATTCAGGCTCTCAGGCTATCTGCTCTCTCTGTAAAATGGACTCCATGTACCCTAGGTACATACCCAATTGGTTGGATCACCCTGTCAGCCCCTGTACCAGTGTACACTAGGTACCCAGGGCATTGGTGTACCCAAGGCCTGCCAAGGGCTGCAGCATGTATTATGCCACCCCAGGCTTGGCCTAACAATTTGACACAACTGGCTGATCACTCAGCTGGGGTAAGTTGGTGTAATCACCTCTTACTTAGGTGTAGTATACCTATACCTAACCTTAAATGGGACACCTGGTAACCTATAAGTCACTCCTATGGCAGGCCTTAACAATCCTGAAGGCAGAGTGCTTGGTTCCATGTGAGATGGTGCTCTGGCATGAGCTGAGCCTGTCTGCAGTGGTCGGAACAACTTCCTTCTACTGTTTCCAGATATCGTCATACCATATACTCTTAAGTGCATTATGAACCTCGCGGTTAAATGCTATCTTTGGTTTGGCTTTATCAAAACATGTCGAGTAAGGTGTCATACGAATTGGAATACTAACCCCTCGCCAATTCTGGCGACGGGGTTAGCATTCCACCCTTCTAGAGGGACACGACATGTACAGTACCTGAAACCCGGGTAAAATCAGACATAGCCTCAGCTCCACAAAATGGATGCTGCCACCACAGACACAAGTCTGCCCTCCTGCTGCTGGGAGTCCTTCCAGCTTGGGAGGTGTGGACAAAGGGTTTCCTGCCAGGGGAGGTGCGTGCACCACCCCAGACAGGATTTTGTGTATTGGTCAGGTAGGGCTTGAAAGAAACCAGACATGCCTGTGGCTCACAAGGAGCCTCGGTGCATATGCCAGTTCAAACCGGTCCTGGGGCACACCAGTCCCGGGCCTGGGGCGAGCTGGACAAAGGATTGGGGGTGTAACCACCCCCCTTCCTGGTCCCACCCATAGGGAGGGACCTAGCAGGTAGTCCGGCCCCTAGAATCCGCTTAAAGGTAGGAGCTGTGTCCTAAGACTTCAGACATCCTGGAATCAACTTGAAACTAAGAAGAAGACGGGAACTTCGACATTCTGCTGCACAGAAGACTGAAGAAAATCTCCCCTGTGGTCAGGGAGTGACCACCTTGCTAACGCAAGCACCATCCAGCGAATCACCGTCTGCTTTGCCGCCGCCTCCCGCCGGAGCCCGAGCCCAGAGACTGACAAGACCTGGACCTCCAGACCTCTCACCGCCCGATCCACAGTCCCTGAAAAGAGGAGACCCGTGGAGGCACCGAGACACGTGGAGCCAGCCATCTTGGAACGACTACGACAAGCTGACCAGTGCAACAACCGAGGCTCCCTCCAAGTTGTGCTTTGGGTCCTGAGAAGCCCAACCCTCGAGCAGCATCTGCACCAAAGTTGAGCCCTCCAGCATCTCCACGATCTGCGTGGGGCCCTTCTGCATTTTGCCACTCGACGCGCCTAACCGGTTGCTGGCCCGCTGGCTAGTGGCCATCTTGGCGACGAAATCTACGACAAACACCGCTGGTCTGGTTGCTCCAGACTGGCCCTTGCTCCCCTCCAAAGGAGCAATCCCTCTGACCTTGCTGGTCAGAACCAACAGCTGATTTCCGAATCCTCCTGCAATTGCTTTTGCCAAGGCTTGTTTGCTTCGATCAAGTCGCCGACACCGCCGACAGCGAGAGCCTGCGTGGGACAGCTCGTGAGCCGACTCCTGGACGTCGTCGACCTTCAGGGACCACGTGGCTGCGGAGACAAGCTACCCCTCATCACCTGTTTGCACCCGACATCGCCTGGTACCCACCTGGTGCCACGCTGGTCACTGGCTAGTGACTGTGAACACTGTCCCCTCTGCTTACAGGTCTTCAACATCTCCGATCCACTCTTGGATCCACTGCATCTCTTCCCGACCGACCGCCTGCAGCACTTTTGTCTACAGGCCCCACGGAACAGATAGAAGAAACCCGACGCACTTCGAGGCCTATGCACCCGCTTCCTGTGGGTGAGGTAAAGCTGGCACACCTGTGCCCAAGTGTAGTATTACATCTCTAGTGCCTGTGTTCCAAATCTTAAGTTCCTAGGTCATCCGGAAGATTCCTTTTGCAGTAACTTTGTACTTTTTACGCACCCATTGAAACCTATGGGAGCACGCGTGTGACTATTTGCTCTGCACACGCCACCCGTGGACCTCCTGGTCACTAACTGACGTTAGCTCCTTGTAGGCCCAGCGATTCTAGAGGCCCTAGGCCTTTTCCCTTTTCTGTTCGTGGTACTTATACCACTATTTTAGTATATGGTTCGAGTGGCCACCAGGGCCTATCCATATAAAGTGCAACTTCTGTGTATTCTGTGATAATCTTGTTTGACGATTTGTGCTCCTGTGCTCATAAAGAGACTAGGGGTTACTTTGAGAAATAAATACATATATATTTTGAATATATATCTGTGTGGTGTCCTTTCATTGGTATAAAAGGGGGTTACTATTGGTAAAACAGCTTGCTTAACACGCTTCACGAGTTTAGCCTCAAAGACTGCTTAGCCTACGCTACCACTAGGGCAGCTAGTCCGAAAAGGTTGACTTACAACCACACCATAAGGGTTGCTTGGCATGGTACAAGGTGATCACTTTAACTAGTGAGCATCATATACCAGGCCAACTTCTCACACTGCTTTATATTGGAAACCTACAGGAAGAAACACACTCCTTTTTCTATAAAAGTTATCATCGCATTCAAGTATAGTAGCCCCGCTGAGGTGGTGGTCCCCGGGGCTGTGTGGGAGAGCCAGAACTCCCTACGCATCTTATTTGCTTATAGCCTCGGGGAGGTTGCACTACCTTTGGCTGCGTGGGGGGCTGGACCCCCCCATGCATTCTAATTAAAAATAGCCCCAGGAGTTAGTGGTCCATGGGGCTGCAGGGACCCACGCAGGCCCCTGGATTTTTTATTTAAATTTTATATTTTTTATTGCCCCCTGGACTTGGCCCACCTGGGGACCTAAATTAAACGTGGCACGAGTGCCCGTGCTTTGTTAAAAAAAAAATAATAATAATTGTCTGGATTTGCAGATCCACCAAGAATCTTGCCTAATTTTTATTAAAAATGCTTTTTGGGGGGCCCTAGGAGTCCTTGTGGGACCTCCTAAACATTCATAGGGGGTCAGTGTGTTTTTACCCTGCCCCCTTTTCTTTTTTAAACATTTTTGCTTGTGACTTGGTTCAACCAAGCCACAAGATGGCTGTCAACACTTCTTGGTTTGAAGTGTTGGCAGCCAATCCGATTTCAGCCACAAGATCGGGAGGGTTCGCGGATCCAACGCTGCCACAGTTGTATATCAGAGAAATCTGTAAATTTCTCAGGAACTACTGATCATATTTGCACTATTTGTCAAATTTGGTGTAATTCCGTTCAGCAGTTCGGGCTGTAGCTGCGTCAAAAGTTTCCTATAAAAATTAACATGGAGGAAAAGCATTTTGTGACCTCCTTTTTCTCGGCCCCGATTGACAGATCACCCTGAAATTTACAAGACAGCAGCTGACGTGACTGACTCATTAAGTTTGAATATTTAGTGAAGATTCCTCAAATGGCGCCAAAATTATTGGCAAACCAAGAAATGCTCTTCCTTTGGAAACTAGGTCCTAAACTATAAATACCTACTGGCGACTGCCAGTGTGTAATATAGATATCTATATCTCTATAGTAGTAATAATATTTATTCAAATGCATAAAAGACATCCAAGAAAGCCTAACAAACATTAAAACATAATTCTAAAAAATATATCTAAGGGTATACATGACCTGCTATAATCAGTTAAAACATGCACAGAAGACTTAAAATACCATTTATATTGACTTATTATGATTATGTACTAGTCCTGATCCACTCTGTGTACAGGTTTAAAAGGGGCATGCCTGGCCAAAGTTTATACAGTGCCTATGTGCTATAAAGGAATTAAACATTATAGCTATAAAAATGTTACATTGCACATATCTAAATGCCACCAACAATATGTATAAAAACATTTAAAATTTGATTCAGCTCGTTCTGATCAAATTGTTAAAACCATTTTCTTTCTGATATAAGAAGCCGCCCATAAAAAAAGACACTGTTTGACAGCATATTTCTAGAGAAGGTAGTGATTGCAGGAATAAGTACGCGGGCCAGCATTGAGTAAAGCCTTGGTCTTTTGGTATGGGGACAATGTATCTTTTCCATGGATTAGTGTAAAACTTGTATCTATCCTGGGCCAGCCGATTATCACAAGGGCAGTGGTTCAAATTTGCTGCCCAGTCTTTCATCTTTGGGAAGGTGACTAATCGATGGAAAATATCCAATCTCAAACGGGTTAAAACAAATTCATGTCTAGCGTGCAGAACAGATATAAGATAAGGTTGCATATTAAACGTAGATATGATTAACTGGTTCCTTAGCACACTATGTTTCGTGACTTCGAGTGTCCATCTTCGGGTCTCTACATTCCTCTGGCCTTTCTCTTTTAGGCTTTTTTTGTGGATAGTGCGTAGTGTTTCAGGTCTCTCATGGTATTCACTACATCCCATGTCTTTAAACATGCATTGTAGATATGTTAACCATAACATTTCTTTATGCCTACTCAATTTCAGGCAGTCCCTAATAATTGCTTTGTTCAGTATTGTGTACTCCGAAGTCCAGATTTTGTGCCAAAGGAGTATTGGATGCAGCTTTATCATGTCTGTAACATATTGTGCCCCCAATTCTGCATGTGTGACCTAGGCAGAAGTGCTTTTAGGAATGGTGAGCAGATATCTATAAAGTTCGTTTTCCGCCGTTTGTAGTTCGATACAATTTTTTTACCCACCACAAGCTTGCCCCAGTTGTCGCTATACTCAGGCACTTAGCTTTGTATATTTTCAACATTACCTCTGGTGGGTTAATACCCAAATGTTTTGCAAAGTATCTAAGTGCCATACAGGCTTTACTAAAGAGATATTTTCTATCGGAAATAGCTTTATTCTATAGGCAATCTTGATCGAACAAGACTCCCAGGTAAGAGAATGTCTTAGTGAAACTAATTGTAGTATGGTCGATTTTAATCCCTCTACACTTTTTAGCTGGCCTCCCGCATTTCATGATGTATATTAATTAAGAGACCAAGATCTTTCATATAATGTGCAAAGTTAGATCACAGGGACTGTAGGGTTAAGGGGGTGCGAGCCATAAGGACGACATCGTCCGCGTATAAGAGGGCCGGGACTAGGCGTGTTCCTATTTGTGGTAAGTCTTTAGTTGACGTTGCAAGTAGCTCCCCTACACTGTTCATATGTAATAAAAACAGGAAGGGGGCTAGGACCCATCCCTACCTCACTCCTTTGTTAACGCTGAAAGCTTTAGTGCATTCTCCCCCTTTACCATATCTAACACTGGCCCTGCAGTCTGAATAGAGGTCTCTCAGTAAAATAATTGGTGCTGCCACTCCCAGGTCTGTTAGTTTTTGCCACAACTTTGAATGGATAACACAGTCAAAAGCAGATGTTAAATCGATGAAGGCTAGGTATAGCTTCCCTTTCTTAACCTGGACGTACTTTCTGATTAACATGTTTAAATTTAGGCACTGCTCAATCGTACCTATCCCTGGGCAGAAGCCATATTGTAGATCTGACAGTATGTTATTTGATTCTTACCCAATCCTGCATCCTTTTTAAGATTACTTGCCCTGATATCCTAACAAGAGAGTCAAGGAGTGAAATGGGTCTGTAGCAGGCTGGGTTAAGGCGGTCTCCTTTTTTTATGTATCAGAACGATGATGGATTTTCCCCATGTAGGCAACTTCCCTTCTGAACAGCAAGCTCTCAATACCAGGGTTAACATAGGCCCCCATAGAGCAATGTTTCTTTTATACAAGGGGACCGTTATTGTATCCGGTCCTGGTGCCTTGCAGCTCTTACTTTCTGATATAGCATGTTTAACTTCTTCCAGAGTGAAGGGTGTAATGGGTGAAGTTTGTAGTTGCGTGACATTTTCAGCATAATTATAAACGGGCCCTCTTGCTATTGGGGTATCAGGAAGTGCGTACATTTTGGAAAAATGGCTAATCCATTCTCCCTCCAATATTGCAAACTCCATCCTTGGAGCTTCAGGGTTTGCAATAGGAGTAGAATTAACAACCTTACAGAAAACTCTTGCATTGTTGCTGATGCTTGCTTCCTGCAGTTGTTCCCATGCCTTTTCTTAGATTTGATTTCCGTGGTTTTAATGCCTGCTTATATTCAAATCTAGGTTTACGTACTTCTATAGGGTTTCTTGGTGTTTTATGTAGTTTGTCTTTTAGTTTTTTTTAGAGCTTTGGTACATGCTGAATCAAGTCACCCGTGTTCCCTATGGTTGGCCTTTTCATCTGCAACAAATAGGCCTTCTTTAATGCCTTCTGTTAGCGATAGATATGCAGTCATAATTTCAACATTTGACTTTGACTCATCTAGGCAGCACTCAAAGTCTCTCCTTTTATTATTTACCAACTTGGAGAGGTTATCTTGGTTAATATGGGCCCAGCGAAAGGAATAACCGTTGCTCCTTGCAATCTCAATCTCGCTAATCTGTTTGTACATCCTGCTACGTCCTTGCTCAAGAAAAAGTGTCTTGTTGACGTGTCTACTCAATGGGAAATGGTCACTTAATGGTTGTTGCAGGGATTCTGCTCATGCACAGCACTATGCGCAGGACCTCGGTGAATTGCGGTGTACCAAAAACTCACCTCAGTACCCAGAACCCTATCCGACTAGCATCAGTGTCTCATTCGTTCTCCGTATCATCTCGAAGCTGCCAATGATTAGACAACCCAGAACAAGTAACTTGGAGTACTCTCAGGAATGGTGGGTATTAGAAATACCTGTTCGTTATTATTCTCATATCAGTCCACAACAAGAGTAATCAGAGACACTGTAAAGTTTAAAATGTTTATTTTATAAACTAAGTGTCCTAAAATGCAGTACTTTGGCTAACATAAGCAGATACATGATTAAGAATAAAACCATCAGCAGTGTTACAATACCATAGAAAATGAAGGGAGAAATCATGTTACAAATGATAGTGGAATACAACCACCCTCCCTTCGCTAGTAAGCTAGTATTATTAGACTAATAGAAGGTCTCTAGGTTTGAATGGGGAACCCCATACCATAAATATCAGCTTAGGTGAATCACATCACAGGATCAGCTTCTCCAAAGGTAGTATCTCGTGCATGCAAACTGCAATATTAAAGGCGCTCGAGTTTCAGATATTTGCAGCTGTGTGCGTGTTATGGCTAGAGCGTGGCCCGATCAACCTGAATTCAAAAGCATACATTGTTTGTTGGCCCTGACTGTTCTGCACACAATGTTCAGACCAAGGTCGTGGTGCACGTCTAGGGATGTGAACAACAGACCGTTCTCATGTGAAGAAAAGGCAAGCAAGCAGTTTTCATATAATAACATCTATCTGCAGTGTCGTGTTCAAAAGCAGCAAAAGAGGAGATGGCGTTTTAACTTCTAAGACGCTTATGCTAACCTAGCAATGTGTGTACCTGGAACTTCGTCTCCACTACATGGTATTGTGTGTGCAATAAAGTTAAACCGGTAGCCTGAACACCTGTAGGAGATCAAGATGTGATCAATGATACTCTGGCTATTCCTACCGCAGAAAGTTGTTTTACGGGCCACAAACGGGGAGGCGATTTCGTTAGCAAAAACCAAGTCAAGTTTAAACATTGTTTCATTAAGCTTGTCCCCATAGCACTCATGACAAAAATGGGACTGATCGTCGCCCTCTTGGCCTATCAGATCACAGATTTTATCCATCTGAACATGACATTGTTGCACATTAAAGTCACCCCCCCTAGTAAGTAATAATTTGAGTGTTGCTGCCTGATATGTGTTCCATTTCCCTACTCAGACTGTTCAGGGTATCCATAATTTCCCCAGTTGCTACATTGTTGTAAAAGTTGATTATAGCCAATCTTGTTGCCCTCTGTGACTCACACAAGAGACATTTTGTAGAATGGATTGTGGGTCACCATTTTTAGGCTATCAAATCGAACCATATTTGACACAAAGGTACACAGCCCCCCCCCCCCTTGCCCGCCCTTTGGTTGAGTGAATGGCCGGAATAAAATACGTCCTAAAGCTGTTAATGTGGAGAGGTTCAGTGAGCCACGTCTCCTGCAAGGTAATGATTTGGAAAGGTGTAACAAACTCTAAATATTCTGAGTTAGATCTATTCCTCTTCAAGCCAGCCACGTTCCAACTTAGGAATCCTAAAAGTTCACACTTACCCTCTCTATTTTTCACACTGCTAGGTGAGTCTGTCATACCTTCTATGGATGTTCCACCTTCCTTGCTTACCAGCTTATAGGACTTGCCTACCGTATCCTTATCCATAGAGTGACATTTTGCTGTTCTCTTTGTGTGAGTGGTGGTCAGCGAGTCAGTCTAGACCAACTACGGCTGATAGGCAGTGAAAAGGATTAGAAGTTTGAACAGGATAACAATAATCTAATCTTGGTCTCTCAGCTGTTATTGGTATGGGTCTATCATCATGTATGTCCGGTTTTTGTTGATAAAAATATCCTAGTGGGGCGGTTGCTATCCTGTCTAAATGTATGTTAATAGATCTTGTTCGGTTCAAGATGGTTTCAACTAGGAGCGGTGTCTTAAACGTTAAAACAATGTGGTCACCAGGGATTGTTTTTTCCCCTACTCCCTACCCATTTAACCCTTCTTACCATTTTGAATTCGCTAAATAAATGGTTGGTTAACCCTGTTCTGGCGCCCAGCCAGTTGAGTGATTTATTCCTTAGGGAAACCTAATTTTCTCTGCTATAATAAGGGAGGGGAGGGACGTTAATTAATACTGTTACGTATGGTGTAACCTCGGGTGGTAAATCCAACCTGTCCGATATATGTACTGTGGGATCTATTTTATGCTCACTTGAGCCCCAAGATGTGGCTGCAATGCCACTTTTGCTTCCTCCTTAATCTTCCAATTGGAGTACTTGTGCGGTTGTGGTCACCATGCCCATTGTTGTATTAATGTATGTGCCTTGGGGATTAGAAGGTTGAGGACCAGGTCCATTAGCCAGAGTGTTACATGAGTCAGGATCAGTGTGTATTGAGGTGTCATGTAAAGCTAAATGTGACCTTCTCTCTGGTTTTAGGAACACCAGCAGTAGCAACAATATTCAAGAGTTCTAAGCACAAGTTAGTTCCTGTTTCGACCTTCGCTAGTCATGCTTGAATAGAGCCCAAGATATCGTTAACATGGTGATCTAGTGTTTTAATGGTTTCAGCTAAGGCTACGGTTCCCAAACTTATTTGACCTGCAGCTCCCTTGACCCATTGGCCATTGCCTGTGGCTCCCCACTGTTATTTGTTTGGGAGGGTGGGGGCGGTGTAAGCCCGGCCTCTGGAGTACTTGCATTTTTCTCCCAGAAAATAATTGGGATGAAGCTGATAAAAGTATTATAATCATATGCACAGGGTGTTTCATATTAGTAAGGCAGCACCTCTAATATTCATAGTTACAATTCTTTGCCCATGCCTTTTTTAGAGTACCCTCTCAAAACTTTTTATCCCACTTACAGGGCTAAATAGCAGTCCTATGCATGGAGGCCCCATTGCCAAAGTGTTTCTGCACTTGAAGAATATTTGCATGTACTTCCATTTCTACCCATGTCATACGTGCCAACGCACCTGTCTCAGAAGGGTGACTCATGATTTTGTAAACCACATACAGCTTTATTTTTGCTGTCTCCTCCCTAAAATTGCCTCCAAATCCATGCAAGTATAATGAATTCCTCAGATTTTTTTTTTTAACTTCCCTCTTTCTTGGTTCCAAATGTTGGCATTATACCATATACAGTGTTTTACTTCCCTTTGCTCAAGGAGAGAGCAGTCCTGTCAATAAATGTGTGTGTACAGAAAGAAATGTGGACTGGAAGTACCTATGATTCAAGTACAAATGTTAATACTTAATAATACCTAGTGTGTTTAATACACAGGGCAACTGTACTTTCCTGATAACTTGCATTGTTGTAAAATGCATTTGGAATAAAACGAAACTATTAACGAGCCTAACAAAATAAATCGGGCCACTTCCGCCTACTTTGGGAGTGTTGAACGTGGGGATCCAGTGAAATATGGAGGTCATCTCCCTCAACATGCCATCCATTAAGAACTACGTTTACAGCATGTCACTAACAAATCAACATCATGCGTTAAGTCTAATTAGGTTACCTGAAGCCAACAGACCCTTCATCATTAAATGCATTAAGTGCTTTGTGTGCGGTCCCCTGGCTGGGGAGCCACGGTGCACAGTTTGGGAACCACTGAGCTATGGTATCTAGTTTTTCAATTATTAGCCTCCCTGTTTCTAAATTTGAATGTACCGGGGTAAGGGCTCAATGTTCTATGGCCGGTAGGTGAATGGTGACTTGTTTTGCTTGCTCTTTCACTAGTGCAGTGCGGTTCCTGGGGTGGTTAATCCGTGGCTTTCTGACCTGCTTCAGAGGGGGGGAATTTGACTTTGATGGAGAAATTGTTTCGGGGTGATGTTGGATGCAGCCATTTCCCTTGATTTTACCATGTGTGTTGCGCTCTTTTCTAGGACCAGTCTCTTTAATAATATTTTCAACGCAGCTGGTGTGATTCTCTATCAAGTCAACAGATGCTTCAGGATCATGATACTCATTGATTGCGGGTCTCAGGGTGGGGACACAGTCATTATTTATATGTAGTGCCTTCTCCACGGTAAATTTGCTTTTCGTTTGGCCCCATGGCTTTTGTAATAAACTTTAAAAGCGTGTTTTGAGATTTCCTGGGTACCCTTTTTGACAACTGTATACTTTCTTTTTCCCATTTCTAATTGTTATGTATTAAGCTTGATATGGGATAAGTTGGGGGAGGGGGGGGACTTGAAACCGTTCTTTGGGTTTGCTGTTCCTAGTTAACTATATTTATATGGCACAATGTTACCAAGATTCGCCGCGTATAAGGTTCAGCCTTTGTCACAATTTAGCAATATGCAGGTAGATAAATAAATAAGCCAAGGACCACAGCCTCGCTATCTATTCATAAAATAAAAAAGTATTAAGTATCATTTAAACGCGGCGCACCTCGGTTAATAAGTTTTTGAACTAAGGTGGGCCTGCTATACCCCAAATGACAAAAAATACGGGACCTTCTTTTTGTTTTTGTGTTACAAGTCAGTACCACTTCGTGTCGCTTGACTTTCCAAATGTGTTGGCAAATCAGATAGATAATCACGTTGTTGTGGTGCATACTGTTTGCGTCAAGGCTAATGGTTACCCCTGCTGTCGCTTGAATGACAGCCCCATAAAAACAAACTCAAGGGGGGGGCCCGCCCCGCCTCCTGCCGCTGGGCGCAGGACGGGCTCGCCCTTGGCCTGGGCTTCACCCAGGCGCATCCCTCGCCACGGGGTTGAGGGAGCGCTTTATGCGCGAGATGGGAGTGAGTGCCTCCCCCCCCCCCCCGCCCCCCCCCCCGCTTGCGGCGCCGTGTGAAAATGCGTTGCACCCTCTGACTGGTAGTTCTCACCGGGGTGTGCAGGAGAGCTGGAGAATGCGGGCAACACAGAGTTAAGGGATTAACCCGTGGGACAACGGTCCCGCCAGGGATTTCAGATTGCAGGTGCGGTTGAGCCCCAGAGTAATATCAGTGGCAGCTGTCAAACGGAGATGATAGTCTGACACTAGAGTGTCTGGCACCTCAAAGGTTTGTTAAGAAAACCCTGACACACCAATCTGGTTGGTGTCATGCTTCATCATCAGGTCCCAGCTGAGTAGCCGAATGCAACCCAGCTGTGCTGCAACACCTGTTTACAGTGGAGCGGGTCGAGGTGTAAGTGAATGTGATGAAGTGAGTGTGAATGTAAAAATACCTCCAGGATTCTACCTATTAGTTTATTCCTGGTGATCCGTGGTATGTTTAAAAGCAAGAGAGTGGATAATAAGCTGCGGATACTATGTGTAGCCTGTTATTACCCTTTGATGGTCGACATGTTTCAGCCCACTTGAAAATATATTGGGGCTTTCTTCAGAACGTCTCAAATAAAGTGAGTGATGTGAAAAAGTGAGTGGTAAAACAACTACCACGTGTTAAAGCATCTTTAGTGAAAAAAGCAATATAATACAATACAATGATTAAAAATCATTCCGTAGGTTTTGACTGCATTGATGTTGGATTATGGTGTTTTGTTTGCGGCAAGCGGTGTCAGACATACATGCAGTATCTTTCATAATCATTCCATGCATTCAGTATACCATGTCTGTATACGGTGATTGTGCCTTCTAACATTACAAGAAAGGCGTGCTTTTAGTGCCCCGTACTTTATTGGTTGTGGTGTACAGTGTCAGTGGCTAATCTATTGGACTAACAGTGATTAATGGTGGTGCAAGTCCAGTATAGTTAGCTATGTAGCGCCGTGAAAATACATTTTGTTATAGCTATGTGGCGCCGTGAAAATACCTTGTTTTTTACATTGACTTAAGGAATGGTGATTAGTGTTTGATAATTACACTAATCGTATTGCAGGCTCTCGCATCTGGTCCTGGGGGAGCGAGCCGCTTTTAAGTCACATACTAGAATAGAGGAATTTAAAAAGAGGAGAGGGTCAATAAGGACATCCGGGCTTGCCTCCTGTAGCAAGCTCTGTATGTAAGGCATATATTTTAAAGTGGGTTCAGTGGCGAGAGGGCCGACTGTACCCTGACATGGTTAAGTCTTACTTGGTGCGAAGGTCTCGTCCGCAGTTTCACCTATTGCGGTATCCTCAGGAACAGGCTGGCACGATTCTCGGCGCCTGAGCTGTTTTTAAAGAGATGCTCCTGTTGTATGTGGAATTGCTTCCAGGTAGAGTGTGTGTCATCACGTACGTCACGTGTGACGCGAGCGCATCATAATGCGCGTGACGGGTAACGATGACGTCTAGAGTGCTAACTTGTACAGGGGTTGTGCAGTTACTCTTGGATAAGGATTTCAGTGAATCGCGTTAGTAGGATGGTGCTTACGAGGCGCATGACCGCGTCATAGTATTTTAAATACTCCATTAATGTACACTAGAAATGTAACAGGAAAGAATGTAATTTACAATAAAAATAAAGACTAACGCAGCTATATTTGCGTAGTTAGTATTGTCCGTGGTCACGATGGTGGAATCTGGTTCAGAGTGATTCCAGGTGCAAGTTATTGCCACAATGGTCATAACTTATAAATGTGGGTCGATTACTAAAGTTATGTATATCAAAAGCAGGTATTCGTATTGATATACATAACTTTAGTAATCGACCCACATTTATAATGCAATGGAATTTGACATGGACATCTGAGTTTCTGGTATATGTCCTCACATGTCTCTGCAAAAAATTGTACGTGGGTATTGCCAACAAGGATCAAAGTTATTCTATTGGCCAACACTTTGAGCAACATCACCAGGGTGACCCATTAAAATTAAGATGCAGCTGGTTGGCACAAGTCCCCA
This sequence comes from Triturus cristatus, assembly GCF_964204655.1. Taxonomy (NCBI): domain Eukaryota; kingdom Metazoa; phylum Chordata; class Amphibia; order Caudata; family Salamandridae; genus Triturus; species Triturus cristatus. The sequence goes on along the minus strand of NC_140592.1, from coordinate 500,005,473 downwards.
AGAGAAAAAGAGGAGGTGACAGAGAGAGAGAGAGAGAGAGAGAGATTTACAGACACTAGAATAATGGTTCATTTTAGAATGAGACAGCAAAAAAGCAATGGGTTTCAATATGGACGAAAAATTTTACACCTGTCTCCCTTAAAGTCCGTTAACTAAGCAATCTCTCATGTCCTTCTTCCAGGGCCAATAGGCATACAATATATATTCTATATATTTTTTATCAAACATTATGTAGTAATGTTAACTCATGAAATATACTGTAAATATGTGTTGATTGGAACCAGCCACTGGGCATAGGACCAATTTGTTCTATATATATGTGTATTTTTTGCCCCTTTAATAACATAATTTTTTTATAGCAGACTTCCATAATTATTTATGTGATTTAATTAACGTAATTACTGTATTGAATCATCAAAATTAGACATGAGATTGAAGATTGATCGCACTCATATTGCTACTTTATCTATGGAAGACACTGTGATGAAAAAAAAAATAATAATTCGCCCGCAATCTCAAGCTGTTTTCTTTGTTTATCTTGCACGTCATTATTTAATGTAACACAAGATAGCACACCCTGTTGTGAACAAAGTCGGTGTCATTGTAACTTATTGTTACATTGTAGCACACAGTAGCACTCACTGTGCAGCTGAGCCAGAGAGCCCCTAAGACTGCCATGAGCAGTGAGCACCGAAAGGTGCCACTGCAGCTAGTATGATTTTGTTTTTGATTAAACATTCAAAAATCACCATTACTGACCATCTGAAGACCATCAGAAAATTCATTGTTTGGACTGCACAAAAAATTACTCAAAATGTCAATTGGATTATGACTCTTCATGAATAACCTATTTATTAAGCCCCACAGTCACCCAAATTGCCATATTTATAGACTTTTCCACCTACTCGGAAGCTTCTATTTTGAAAGATTTCGGACCGGAAAAGGACTCTATACACACTTTTATTGTTTCCAAAAGTGATAATTCATATACAGTCAAAAGATTAAACATTCAAAATCACGATTACTGACCATCTGGAGAAAGTTCAACAGGTCCGGGGTCATCGTTTTTCATCAGAAAATTGGTTTTTTGGAACTGTACAAAGAGAAATTCAAAATGTCAACTGGATCGTGCCTCATGTTGAATAACCACTCGATTAAGCCCCACAGTGATGAAAATTGCCCTTTTTTATAGACTTTTCCTCCTACTCCAAAACTTCTATTTTGACCCATTTCTGGCTGGAAAAGGACTCTATAAACACTTTTAATAGTTTCAAAAGTGATAATTCATATTCAATTATCATTTACAGTCACAAGATTAAACATTAAAAAATCACCATTAGTGACCATCTGCAGAACGTTCAACAGGTCATAGGTCATCGTTTTTCATCAGAAATTTGATTTTTGAAAGGCACATAAAATGATTGAAAATGTCGATTGGATCATGACTCATCATGAATAACCTCTTTATTAAGCCCCACAGTCACCACAATTGCCATTTTTACAGACTTTTCCACCTACTCGGAAGCTTCTATTCTCAACTATTTTGGGCAGGAAAATGACTCTTATGCACATGTTTATTGGTTCGCCTGTACATTTGGGGAACCACTGCAACTACCAGTCACCTGCTTAACGTGCCGCTGCCTCCGTTGTCATCCCTCCCGCTGCCGCAACCTGCCACTATAGCGGCCGCAGAGAGGAGGGAGACTTCATCCCCCAGCCTGCCCTGCTCAACGTGACGCTGCTCCCGCGCCCAGAGGCGCTTGAAAAGACCGCGAGGGCCAGTAGAGAGGGTGCTCGCCTGTACATTTGGGGAACCACTGCAACTACCAGTCACCTGCTTAACGTGCCGCTGCCTCCGTTGTCATCCCTCCCGCTGCCGCAACCTGCCACTATAGCGGCCGCAGAGAGGAGGGAGACTTCATCCCCCAGCCTGCCCTGCTCGACGTGACGCTGCTCCCGCGCCCAGAGGCACTTGAAAAGACCGCGAGGGCCGGTGGAGAGGGTGCTCGCCTGTACATTTGGGGAACCACTGCAACTACCAGTCACCTGCTTAATGTGCCGCTGCCTCCGTTGTCTTCCCTCCCGCTGCCGCAACCTGCCACTATAGCGGCCGCAGAGAGGAGGGAGACTTCATCCCCCAGCCTGCCCTGCTCGACGTGACGCTGCTCCCGCGCCCAGAGGCACCTGAAAAGACCGCAAGGGCCCGCGATGCGGGCCCGCGGCGCGGGAGCACGCGCGGGGCGTGCCGAGCGAAGCCCGGGCAAAGGGCGGGCCGTCTGAGGCCGTCGGAGGACGAAGGAGTTCGGGCCGGGCCACCCCCCTTGTTGTGGACAGATAACGCACAGTGAGAACGTATAGTACTTTGCCATCCATTGTGCATATTGTGAACTATATGACTGTGTTGTAGTAGAAGTATTAAACAGGGTAAAGGAAGAACGCTCACTACAATACCAGTCATGGTTAGACGAGGAGCTAAAACATCAGCAGACTCTGCCTGTAATACTATTGATACTTACCTGGTAAAAGCAGTTAGTGCTCTTACCCAGGAAATAGACCGTACAGAAAAAAGACTGTCTATGGGTTCTAGCGCTCTACCTCCAATTAACCTAGGCAACCAAAGCAATCAATATAATAATGATGCACTTACAGCGTTAACTCCCACCGAAGGAGATGTCATCAATGATGGCATTCCCTCGAATATTTCTAACTCCCCTAGATTGTTTGTTACAGATGCCAGTCCAGTTTCAATAACATCCCCATTGGAAAACAAAAAAGGGGCACGAAGAAAAACCACAGGGCCAGGCATTGGGCCAAAGAAAAGAGGGAAAAAATTAACATCTGCCGACAATAAGGTTGTTACACGCACAAGGGCCAATCAATGCACCCTGGAAACCTTTAACTCGGATGCGATTTGCGATAAACTTGCTGAACTCATTAGACCACTATATGAAAAAGTGGATAATTTAGCCAGGGAGGTTGATAGATTAAGAGGAGCCATTAATAAAGTTGGGATGCGTGACCCGCAAAAAATAGGTATAGAAGTTCCTACTATATCAATGGGTATGGACGAAAGGAATATAGATGCCCTTAATAGCATCAAAGAAAAGACCTGCAGGGAGGTTCACTTAACATCCCTCTTTTACCGGCGGGTGGGAACCTAACAGAAAAAGTCATTCAGAGAGGACAACCAAATAGTAATATTGCACCTACGGATCAAGCAAGTCCTTAGAAAGAAGTCTATATGACCTCAAAAAATGCTGGAAAAATGCCACCTTGCATTAATTTGCCTCCGGAATGCAGTCCGTACGTAGCAGTACTCATAAATATTCCCAAGCTAAGAAACGGGCAAGCGGAGAATAATGATACACTTAAGAACAAAACGCTCCACTGGTTGGCCAACAATTGTAATTTCCCTATGGAGGGGGCCAGTCAGATTATATTAGCACAAAGAGTAAGTTGGATAGGTCCTCTTAGAACATTTTTTGAAGGAGATTGCGTTGTAATAAATTTTAAAACCTGCTCCTGGGCCAGAAATACTCTTAAAAATGCTCCCGTACCCTCTGCATGGGAATGTAACACTACCTTACTACCGTTAGGCTATTTCTACAGGCATTTATTGGAACCCAGCTACCCAACGAACCCCAATCTTACAAATACGGTGAGACCATGCTATTACACTTCCATCCCCACATATAACAGATTTAAAGTTCTTGAATCCATGGAGGACATTGATTGACACATTCCTGCTAAAGGCTCTGCTTTTGATAGCAATCCCCCTTCCCCCATAATAAATGAAGCTTTTAAAGATGAGAAGGGAGAGATGTGTTGTGATAACCAGGCTACCTTTCACACACCTAAAACAGCAGAAGCCGCACAGTTATCTACTACTCCTGAATTAATTTCAGCAGAAGTTGGTAGTGTAACTGACAGTTTTAAATCCACTTGTATTAAAAGGAATGGAAATATGGATGTTATTTCCTTAAACCCGGCAACCAATGAAGATATGATAAATGGCAGTACAATCGCCAACCCCGATTTGGTTGTTGGTTTCAGTGTAATCAGCTGGAATATAGCAGGCATAAACAGGAAACTGGACACCCCCTTTTGGAAAGATTTTATTAACATCGGATATGACATAATATGCCTTCAAGAAACCTGGAGAGAGGAGCCTATTTTTATTGAGGGTTATTCCGCACATTGTCTGAACGCAGTATGCTCCACTACTGGCAGAGCAAAGGGAGGTCTTCTAGTGCTGATATCTACTAAACTCAATTCCTGTAAAATTAGAAGCTGCATCTCAGTGGGTGTCCACTCTCAGGTGTTATGTCTTGAGTTTGACAAAGGAAAACATTTAGTTTTGATTAACTATTATAATAATATTTTTTCCACAGAGAGAGGTAAAATGTTGACCCCACTGGATATGGAATTAGAGAGGGCACTGGAGTTCTTGGGTAATCAGTTGGTTATTTTATGGGTGGGCGATTTCAACATAAGCCCGTGTACGTTTGCCATGAATGATTTATGTGGGTTAAGTAGGGAGAGTGGAAACAAACAGGATGCTGACTACTTACATTTCCCACATTGTATGTATGGTATGGCCTTAAATAATATGATAGCAAAACAAGAGTTGGACATGTTAAGTTGTACAAAAAATAGAGAAAATGTCAGTTGTCCTACTTTTACAGGAAGAGATGCTAATACTTATATTGATCATATTTTGCTCTCCAACAACATTGCTTATTCTAATCTATGGGTCAACGAACAAGTATTGAGCGATCATAACAGCATTTCTGTATCGTTGCATTGTTGGGGTAATAAATTGAGAAACGATAGTAACTGCATTAACTCTGTTGAAGCTGTAAGACCAAATGGAATGAGGATCAGGTGGTCAAGGATTGTCCCACATAAATTACTAAAGGAGCTGCTGGATAAATGCAGCAAAGAAATAGAGTACTGTCTTGGCGAGGAAGTCAATTCATATATTATATTAAATAACGTACTTTTGATTAATGAAATGATAGATAGTTTATTGACTAGGAAATACAAGGGGGGAAAAGAAACTAATTCAGGTTGGTTCGATAAAAGTTGTACTCGCGCTTTGCATGAGCTAAAAGTAGCTTTGAGTGCCAAACCTCGTAACCCCACTAATGTCAAAAGTTGTAGAGTTAATTATAAACTATCCCTTGCCAAAAGGAAAAGAGAACTTCAAGAGGAGGCTTGGGATAACCTCAGTTTAGCTGCAGACACAAAAAATAGCAAACTTTATTGGGAGACTATCAATAGCTCCTTTGTAAAGAATGACAGAGTCCCAGAGTTATCTTCACATGTAGATTGTAATTCATGGATGGAACATTTTTTAATTTTTTTAAATCCAGGTGGGATTGTTTTAGATTTAATATCGGATAAGGACCTTTCTTGGCCCAGGCTACCATTGAACATAAGCCTTGAGGAGGTTTATGAAGGATTAAATAATAGCAAAGGAGGTAAAGCCCCTGGCCCAGATGGGGTCCCGTTGGACCTCTATAAATCTGAACAGCATTTGTGGGCCCCTCTTTTAACCAGATTTTTTAATGCAACTGCAGAGGGTCAGCTGCCCACTCCATGGGGCCAGTCTTTAATAATTCCTCTTTTTAAAAAAGGCTCTGAGGCGAGTAATTACCGCCCTATTTCTTTACTGGACTCCTCTATTAAAATTCTGAGTAGAATAATGCTAAACAGACTAGAAAAATGGGCCACAGACAACTCAATTTTATCAAAGGCACAATATGGCTTCAGGAAAGGCCTGGGTACTTTGGAGCAGTGCGTTAATCTTGACCTTTTGGTCAATAAATACACTGTTGCCAAGGAAGGGAACCTATTCCTTTGTTTCGCTGACCTGAGCAGCGCTTTCGATGTGGTGGATCATGAAATTTTGTGGGACATCTTGTTAGAACTGGACGCCCCAAAGGAGTGCGTTTACTTCCTGGCGCGGCTCTATTCACAATTATCTTGTAAGGTTCGCTATGGCCCCCAGGGTGAGTGCACACCTTTTTTTAAAGTTGCAAGAGGCATCCGACAGGGTTGTGTATTAGCACCGTTTTTATTTTCATTATTTATTAATCAAATTGACTCAATTTTATGTAAACTACCCTCGGACGCCCCTATTATAGATGGGAGCGCAACCCCAATTTTATTGTACGCTGATGACGCCGTACTTTTGTCAAGAACACAGGTCGGGTTACAACGCCTTATAGATAGATTTGTGACATTTATCAACGATAGAAAATTGGTAGTTACCAAGACTTTTGCAATGGCATGTAGTAGGAAAGTTAAATCAACCACCACCACCTTTTATATTGATAAAGCCAAGATTGAAATGGTCAAATGGTTTTGCTACCTAGGAATAACATTTTCAGGAGATGGGAAATGGATACAAGAGGATGAAAATGTTAGATCAAAGATGAGTAGAAATACTAATAGTATTTTTAGATTTGCCGCTAAATTGGGTCAAAGGAGGATAAAAGAAATGATGACAATCTAGAATGCCAGGTGTATTTCATCTGCACTATATGGGGCGGGCGTGTGGGGTCACCATAGTGTGAATGCACTACAGAATGATGAAAAGAAGTTTTTTTAAAAACTATTATGTGTTCCCCCATCAGCATTTACCCTGCTAATTCACAAGGAAGTAGGCATAGACCATGTTGCGGACTTAGCTGCATTACGCCCATTATTACTCTGGCGCTCGATCTGGTCTAAAACCGAAACGATTTTTACGCAATCAATTATCAAAGACTGTTTGAGGCTTGATAATTCATCATGTATACCCTGGCTGAGTTATATCTATTATTGGTTTAACCTTTTATTCGACTGTAATATTCGTCTGAACCCTGAGGCATCAGGACTGCTACCTAGAAAGACTTAAAATTGAAGTTTCTCTCATACAAGAACGCGGCTAGAGAGAAGCAGTCTAGAAATTTAACAACTACTGTACTTTATAGTGATTTGAATCTGAGAAAAGGTTTCCAGGCCTACCTCTCTTTTGTCACACGTAATTCTCACCGTTTTGTTTTAACGCGCATAAGGTTGGGGATTGTCCATCATTTAGTTTCATTCCCCCATATGAAAATCAGATCCGATAACAAGTGCCCGTGCGACAATGTCTCGAAACAAAGCTGCTGCCATTTTTTATTGTTTTGTAAAATTTATAGTCATTTTAGGAGGTTTTATCTTAAACCCATCTTTTTAAAATATAATGTTCGGTCCACCAAATCTGCATTGAAGTTATTAACAACTCTGGAAAGCACTGATATTTGCTTTTCAACCGCAACTTACGTGTTAAAATGTGTATTTATAAGGAAGTCTATAATTGTCCCTGTATAGCTCCCGTTGATTTGCGTATTTTGCACATTTATCTAGTACTGTTAGTAATTTTCCATGTATTACAAACCTTGAGCTCTGTTTTAGATGCATTTTGCACTTTAATATTATTCCCTTTTGTCTCTTTGCACTTTACATGTATGGTTTTTTAGCACATTTGTCACTTTATGCGAAATTTGCACTTTATCTCTGAAGGTTTCTCTGCTTTGCATGGAAATTGGTCAAATCCATGCATAAAAATACAGTGTGTATTATGAAGAAGGTTTTCTCATATGCTATGTAATTTTTATTTTATTAATGTTTTATTGTTTGCTTGCTTATATGGTTGTATTCTTCCAACCGAATAAAAGCTTTTGAAATTTGAAATTTATTGGTTCCAAAAGTGATAAGTCCTATTCAAAAGTCACTTACAGTCCAAAGATTTAATATTCAAAAATCACCATTACTGACCATCTGGAGAAAGGTCATCGTTTTTCATCAGAAAATTGATTTTTGGGGACTTTACAAAACATGATTCAAAATGTCAATTGGATAATAATTCATCTTGAATAACCCCTTTTTAAAGCCTTACAGTGACGAAAATTACCATTATTACTGACTTTTCCTCCTACAAAGAAGCTTCTATTTTGACTGATTTCTGGCAGGGAAATGACTCTAAACACACTTATTCTAGTTCCAAAAGTGATAATTGCCATCCAACAGTCATTTACAGTCAAAAGATTAATCCTTCAAAAATTACCATTTCTGACCATCTGCATTAAGTTCATCAAGTTATGTCATGTCAGTTGGACATCGTTTTTCATCAGACAATTGATTTTTTTTAAGTATTCAAAAAATGATTCAAAATGTCAATTGGATCATGTCTAATGTTGAATAACCACTTTTTTTAGGCCTCACAGTGACCAAAATTGCAATTTTTACTGACTTTGCCTCTTCCTACTCAGAAGATTCTATTTTCACTGAATTTAGGCCGGGAAATGACTCAATACACACTTATTTTACTCCCAAAAGTGATAATTCACTTCCAACAGTCTTTTACAGTCAAAAGATTAAACTTTAAAAAGAAAACATTACTGACCATTTGCAGAAAGTTCCACAGGTCCGGGGTCATCGTTTTTCATCAGTAAATTGATTATTTTGGACTGTACAAGTGTCAAGAATTCCTGTCATGCGAGGGGAGGAAAACGGTACCCAGCGAAAACGGACTACATCTCCCAGGATGCTTAGCGGTTGAGAGGTTATGTAAACAGGAGAGCTGTTACATAACTCAAGGAAAACACGCCCATATGTAAACAGGAGAGCTGTTACATAACTCAAGGAAAACACGCCCTTATGTAAACAGGAGAGCTGTTACATAACTCAAGGAAAACACGCCCTATAAAGGGAGGAACCGGGAGGTACAACGCTGTCGGATATTGTGTTTACACCGACGTACCTGCTTAGTGAAGAGCAGTGTTCCGGAGTGGTGCTCCAGTAAGGCAAGAACGGAGGTAGGTCGAGTCGTTACTCCCTGGGCCGTGTCTTGCCCCATCGTCACCTGTGAAGGACCCGGAAGCTCTACCGGATAACCATTGAGCTTCGCTTTTTGACTCGGCTGAGTCAAAGCGCAGTGGCGCTTTTGCTGGTTGGAGTCGTAACTCCCAGCCCAACCAGAGATACAGGGACTGCCAGCTGTAACGCACACCAGGAGGTGTTTGCCGCGTTACAGACTCGGAAGTCCACAGGATCGATCGAGCGGCTGCTCTCGGTTCAGTCTTCTTTGCTTGTGATTGGGGTATCGGTGACGCATCACCAGGAGGTGACTCCGCGTCCCGGTGCAGTCTGAGGAAGAGGTTGAGCGGCTGCTCCCTTCAGGTAGAGACCCCGGCTGGGTGTTTCCCTGACTCCTCGATTCTCCCCAACACTCTTCGTGCCCCTCACAGCCTACCGATTGGCATTGTCGGCCATTTCATTTCTGCCCTCTGTTGGCATACGCCGGGATCGGCGTATATGCAGAGGACGGTTAGGACCATCCGTGCTGTGGGCTGGTAACGTACTTAGCCTGGAGGATTCCAGTGACTATAACCTTTGTTTATTCCTTGTATTATTTTTGCCTTCATTAAAATAACTAAACCTTCACAAGTGGTTGCGTTCTCATTATCGTGTCTGTTAAACGATCCTGAGACGTTCAGGGCGTTACAAAATATCCGACCTTAATAACACTAACTGTCTCCCGATCGATAACAGACATGGCAACACTTGATGATGTGCTGGCTGCTTTAGCGACCGTGCAAATTGAATTGGCTGCCTCCAGGCAAGAAACAGCCGATGTAAAAGCCAGACTGGATGCTATCCATTTGGACCCGCTCACGCCCAGCACCTCCCTCACGAACCAGACCCCTGCGGTAGTAGTGGAAATGCCGGTAGCCGTCCCCTTGGCAACACCAGAGAGGTACAGTGGGGATCCTAACACAGTGCAGGTATTCCTCACACAAGTGGCGCTACATTTATCGTGCAAACCAAGGGCGTTCCCCACGAGTCAGGCTCGTGTGGCTTTCCTTATATCCTATTTGGCTGGAAACGCGGCACAATGGGCCGTACCTCTGGTGAGCAGGGACGACCCCATCTTATGTGATTGGGGTGCTTTTCGCGAGGAATTCCTGAAAGTCTTCGACAGAAGGGCTGACTCGTACACGGCGGACCGTGAAATGCTTGAGTTGAGACAGGGATCCAACGACCTGGTGCAGTATCTCAACGCGTTCCGAAGGCTGGTTGCGGAAACCAAGTGGCCTGTTGCTAAACAGACGGCGCTCTTCCATCACGGGCTGTGCGATGAGCTCAAGGACGCCGTGGCTCATATTGACCCACAACCCAAGACATGTGAGGGCCTTATCAACCTGGTATTACGGCTGGAACATAGGCTAAGTGAAAGAAAGGGGGATCATGGGAGAAAAGGAAACTCCCTTCCATCCTATGTGACAGTGGGAAGTCCTGAAACTTCCACCGCATCCAAGGGAGAACCCATGGACATCGGCGCAATACGAGCGAGCCTCACAGCCACGGAGAAAGAGTCACGCCGTAAACAAGGATTGTGCCTATATTGTGGCAAAAAAGGCCACTACGTACGTGAATGCCCTGCCAAACCGAAGACGTCACGTTATCGGGCCAACCGGTCGGTAACAGCCGTGGTGGACGTACCGGCGGAAAACTAGAGGACTCCCAGACCAAAGAAGGGGCATCTCGGAGTCACTCACTCATCCATCCCTTCACTTTCCAACTCGGTCACTAAGGGACAACGACACCTGTTTCTCACGGTGCACGTGGGAGTGCATGACCAGTGGATACCCGTTGTGGCCATGGTGGATTCAGGGGCCACTGGCATGTTTATGGACCACAACGAGGCATGCAGGCTAGGGCTAGTGCTTCTTCCCAAGGCTGTACCCGAAGACGTCTATGCTGTAGACGGAAGGCGATTGGTGACGGGGCCCATCGGGCAGTACACGGGGGGTCCTTCCGATGAGATGTGGGAGGAACCATTTGGAACAAATCGATTTTAACATCATCCGAGCGCCCCAATATGGCGTCATATTGGGATTGCCGTGGCTACAGAAACACAACCCCTCTGTGGATTGGCCAACACATCGCATCGAACTGACGTCACCGTATTGCATCCTGCATTGTGGAATAAGAACGGAATCCCTTGACGCAGATGAGAGCGGGAGTCAGACGGTGGCTACAGCGGCAGAAAAAGATGTGGCTCTCCCCCAGGCTTATCACAGTTTTGAGGATGTATTTGATGAGGTGAAGGCGGAAGTGCTACCACCACATAGACAGTTTGACTGCCAGATCGACCTGGTGCCAGGGGCCAGCGTTCCCAGTGGCAGGCTGTATGCCCTGACGGAGCCTGAAAACGTGCATCTCCGGGGGTACCTGGATAAACTCCTCAAGCTAGGATTCATCCGCCCGTCCAAGTCTCCGGCCGCCTCGCCACTCTTCTTCATCCCGAAGGCTAATGGGGAGCTGAGAGCCTGTGTGGACTTTAGGGCATTGAATGCGATAACCGTAAAGAATCGGTACCCCTTGCCTCTCATCAGTGTACTTCTGGAACAGGTCAAGAAAGCACGTATCTACACCAAGTTGGATTTGAAAGGGGCATACCATCTGGTGCGCATGAGGGACGGAGACGAGTGGAAGACCGCCTTTAAGACCAGGTTCGGCCTTTTTGAGTACCTCGTCATGCTGTTCGGTCTGTGCAACGCCCCGGCAGCCTTTCAGTACTTTTTGAATGAGGTATTCAGAGAGGAGTTGGATATCTACGTGGTCGTATATATCGACGACATCCTCATCTATTCGTCCAGTGTGGAGGAGCACGTACACCACGTCAAAGCTGTGCTCCAAAAGCTGAGGGAAAACATGCTGTTTTGTAAACTCAGCAAGTGTGACTTCCACGTCACATCCGTGGAATTCCTCGGAGTGATGCTGAGTCCAGAGGGACAGGAGATGGCAGAACGAAAGATCAAGGCGGTGAAAGAATGGCCGGTGCCCCAAAGCGTGAAGGACGTCCAAGGTTTCATTGGCTTCGCCAACTTTTACAGGCGGTTTATAGATGGATTTTCAGGATTGGTGGCCCCAATCACACAGCTACTGAGGAAGTCCAAGGAGTTTGTCTGGTCCCCTGAAGCGAACAAAGCCTTTGAGGCCCTGAAAAGCGCCTTTGGTAAGGCGCCGGTGTTGGCTCACCCCGATCCGGATCTCCCCTACGTGGTGGAAGTGGACGCATCGGATGTGGCGCGGGGGCTATCTTGTCCCAACGCAACCACGACACAGGGGTGCTTCATCCCGTTGCGTACATGTCCCGCAAACTCAACGACGCCGAACGCAACTACCATATTGCGGAGAAGGAGCTTCTCGCAATCAAGGACGCCTTCACCGAATGGAGGCATTGGTTGATGGGGGCAAGACATGTGGTATCGGTGTACACGGACCATCGGAACCTACAGTTCATGACGGCCACAAGACACCTTTCTCCCAGACAGCTGCGGTGGATGATCTTCTTTGCGGGGTTCAACTTCCGCATCACATATCGGCCGGGGACGGAAAACCGGAAGGCGGACGCCCTGTCCCGTCAATCTACAGTTAAGGAACCATTGCCTGCGACCGAGCATTCCATCATTTCCCCGAGGATGGTATTGGGGGTTATCCAACCGGATACTTTCCTGAGGGGAATAAAGAGAGGGATCAGGTCATTCGCATGGCGGAGGTGGCTCCTCAGTCACAGAGAATGGCAGCTGAAGGACGGGATACCCCTGAAGGGCAGGTGCCTATTGATACCCACGCCTAGGCTAAGGAAACAAGCATTCATCTGGTGCCATGACTCTCCATGCGCAGGTCATTTGGGCTTTGAAAAAACGGTGGCTAGCATGGGACGGCATTTCTGGTGGCCAACCATGAGAGTGGATGTCAGGAGGTGGGGACAGGAGTGTCCTACGTGTGCTACCATGAAGGCCGACCATGGCCGAACCCAAGGGCTCTTACATCCACTTCCGACCCCGGATAGACCATGGGATAGCATATCACTGGACTTCGTGGTGGGCCTACCGGTAGACCAGGGGATGACGGCAATACTGGTGGTGGTGGATTACTTGACGAAAATGGGGCACTTCATCCCCTGCAAGAGAGTCCCTACGGCCGGGGAATTGGCGTCACTACTCCTAAAAAATGTGGTACGACTGCATGGATTACCTGGGGTGATCGTGTCGGACCGGGGGTCTCAGTTTACTGCGCAATTCTGGAAGACTTGGTGCACTGCGCTGCATGTTAAGACCGCCCTGTCCACCAGCTACCACCCTCAAACGGACGGCCAAACCGAGCGCCTGAACCAAACGCTCAAACAGTATCTGCGATGTTTTGTGGACCAGGGCAGGGAAGAATGGGTCGACTTGCTATGGGTTGCAGAGATAGCCTATAACAACGCCACTCACAGCTCCACACAGTCATCTCCGTTCTATAGCAACTATGGCCAACATCCCAGGTTCTTGCCATTTCTACATCCGTTCAGAGAGGACAGGATTCCCGCCACAGCGGACAGGGTGGCACACATAAAAGACACGTTGATGCGCTCAAGGGCTGTCCTAATAGAGGCCAAGAGAAGATACAAGGCTGCGGCAGACAGGAAGAGAAGGCCCGGGCCACTGTACCGCACTGGAGACTACGTCTGGATATCCATAAGAAACATGGGGTTTCGAAAGAACAGTGTGTTCCATCCCAAGTACATGGGCCCCTATCGAATTACCAAGTGTATGGGTCCCGTGAACGTGAAGGTGTGCTTGCCCCAGTCATTGTGGATACACCCTGTCTTTCATGTATCATTGCTCAAACCAGCACCCTCCAAGCCGTCTGGGACACCTAGGCCGGTATGCGTGGAGTCGGAGGTGGAGTATGAAGTGTCGGGCATACGGGCGTCCAAATGGCGCAGGGGGAAGCTGTGGTACCTGGTTGCGTGGAAAGGCTATGGCCCGGAGGAGCAGTCATGGGAACCGGCTGAAGGGGTTCATGCTCCGCGCTTGGTCTCCTTGTTCCATCGGCGTTTTCCTGCCAGCACTGGACCCGTGGGGAGCCGCTGAGAGGGAGGATGTACTGTCAAGAATTCCTGTCATGCGAGGGGAGGAAAACGGTACCCAGCGAAAACGGACTACATCTCCCAGGATGCTTAGCGGTTGAGAGGTTATGTAAACAGGAGAGCTGTTACATAACTCAAGGAAAACACGCCCATATGTAAACAGGAGAGCTGTTACATAACTCAAGGAAAACACGCCCTTATGTAAACAGGAGAGCTGTTACATAACTCAAGGAAAACACGCCCTATAAAGGGAGGAACCGGGAGGTACAACGCTGTCGGATATTGTGTTTACACCGACGTACCTGCTTAGTGAAGAGCAGTGTTCCGGAGTGGTGCTCCAGTAAGGCAAGAACGGAGGTACGTCGAGTCATTACTCCCTGGGCCGTGTCTTGCCCCATCGTCACCTGTGAAGGACCCGGAAGCTCTACCGGATAACCATTGAGCTTCGCTTTTTGACTCGGCTGAGTCAAAGCGCAGTGGCGCTTTTGCTGGTTGGAGTCGTAACTCCCAGCCCGACCAGAGATACAGGGACTGCCAGCTGTAACGCACACCAGGAGGTGTTTGCCGCGTTACAGACTCGGAAGTCCACAGGATCGATCGAGCGGCTGCTCTCGGTTCAGTCTTCTTTGCTTGTGATTGGGGTATCGGTGACGCATCACCAGGAGGTGACTCCGCGTCCCGGTGCAGTCTGAGGAAGAGGTTGAGCGGCTGCTCCCTTCAGGTAGAGACCCCGGCTGGGTGTTTCCCTGACTCCTCGATTCTCCCCAACACTCTTCGTGCCCCTCACAGCCTACCGATTGGCATTGTCGGCCATTTCATTTCTGCCCTCTGTTGGCATACGCCGGGATCGGCGTATATGCAGAGGACGGTTAGGACCATCCGTGCTGTGGGCTGGTAACGTACTTAGCCTGGAGGATTCCAGTGACTATAACCTTTGTTTATTCCTTGTATTATTTTTGCCTTCATTAAAATAACTAAACCTTCACAAGTGGTTGCGTTCTCATTATCGTGTCTGTTAAACGATCCTGAGACGTTCAGGGCGTTACAACAAGATATAATCAAAAATGTCAATTGGATCATGCCAAGTGATAATTCCCGTCCAACAGTCCTTTACAGTCAAAAGATTAACCATTCAAAATTCACCATTACTGGGGGCGTGGCTTAGGCCTATTCTTCCTTTGAACTTGCGCCCACCATTTTGTTTCAACTGCCGCTCCTCTGTTCTTGTCATACGGAGTGGCCTTTTATTGATCTTCCCGCGCTCCTCCTAATGCAGTCAATTCACCTCCAATTAATTTAATTTCTGAATTATAGCGGTAACCGCTTTTAGTTACTGTTTTCAACAATAAAACTCATTCATTGAGAATATTATTAAGTGCCAGCACCTAAGTTTTACATAAAGTAAACCAAGAAGGGGGCAGAGGTTACTGATACTGTGAAGTGGCAAACAATGGCATTTGTTCATTAACTATATTATTAAGTTCCATCACCTGATATTTGCATAAAGTAATCCAAGAAGGGGGAAAAGGTTGCTCATGGTGTGAAGTCGGAAGTCAAGAAACTATTTCTTTATAAAGTGGTAGCCTAGTAATAAAAAGTCATAGCACTTTCCTAACATCGTGAATTTGGGGTTAATTCAAGGTCCTTCACAGTTCTCAATGCCATACTTTTAACCCTTGTAATATGCTGTGTGCCACTTAATAGAGGGTCGATCGCTCATCCACTGAATATCACGTTGACGCTGCATTGCTAGCAATGCTGCAACCAAGATGTAGACCATAGCTATCACCTGGTCAACACCACCATACTTACATCATCCCATATATTGCTCTCCACCACAGTGAAGGTCATTCTCTTCTCAGATCCAGCAGGAGCCACTTCTTCACAACTCTGCTGGTTTTAACAAATCATTCAAACAACAGTTGGAAAGAACGTAGTGACTATGTTGCCTTACTACTCATGACCTTTGGATTGTTTCGCCTTCCCTGGATGTTCTAACTGTGTTCTAACTGAGGTCAACTTTACTTTTATGGGGAGAAAAAAGTCTGTGCGTCGCACATCTATTGCTACTTCCTCACCAATGTCGTTAGAGGATTATAACCCCTTTAATATCATTCGCTCAGACATGAATGCAAAGCTATTCCTCCCTCTGTAGGAACTATGCTACCAAAATCAAATATTGCAGTTGCAACCACCAAACCTGCATCCAAAGTGAATACTTCCTCTTCACTTGTGGCTGGCAAACGTGTTAAAAACGATCCACCTTCAACAGTCACTTCTCCTCCTAACTCTATGGATTTACTCCTTGAGGAGATCCGAGAGCTTAGACCATATATGGAAGAAACTAATAAACATCTTCAAAATATAGAGGACAAGTTGGTATGCATGAAAAATAAAATGATGCAAATGGAACAACAGTTAAGGTTCCTCTTATACAATCGTAAATTACACATCTCAAGAAGCAAATAGAAAATCTTGAAAATCAGAACAGACGTAACAACTTGCGTATTTATGGTTTGGCAGAAGGGTTTGGAGGGTCTGGATCCTATTGCATTCTTCAAATCTTGGCTTTCAAAGTTTCTTGATCTACCGGCTTCTCCACTTCTGAACTTTCAAATAGCTCATCATTTGGGTCGTCTTAACTTCACCTTTCAAACTGAGAGGAGTCATCATCTACTTTTTGGAATATACTGGCCTGTTGAAAGTTATTCAAGCAGCCAAACTTAAAGGTCGAATCTCTTGGCAAGGCTCCACTCTTTTCTTCCCCCAAGATTATGCTAAAGAAACAGGAGATAGGAGGAAGATGTTTTTGGACATGAGACCAGCTCTTCACAATCCGAATGCTGGTTTTGGCCTCTTTCATCCCTGTTTGTTTAAAGTGACTTATAAAAATAAGACTATTACTTTTTAGGATCCTTCAATGTTACAACAGTTTTTGGTAACTTGCAGGGAAGAAGAAATGGATATATCCAGACTTTCAAATGTCTAGATTCTGTTGTTGTTTGATATTGTTGATTACTACCTATTGGTTTATTATAAGATTTTACTGTAACTGTGGTTGTTCACTTTTGCTTATTTGTATTTTTTCTTGTTGTGTGCGGTCTTCGTGTTTGGTCAGCCTAGTCTTCTTGTTGCTAGTGTGTACCTTCCCTCCTGATCCGTCATGGGTTTTATCTGATCGGTTGTATCGTCATCCTTATGTGGTGTCACCAACCCCATTCCATCCCTGTCTTTTCTGGTATGTCAATATTTTTCTTATTTATATGGTCCTTCTTCAATCTTTCTGTTTTATCTTTATCTTCTTCCTTTCTTTCACTGACAATCTATATGTATTATTTCATCAGATTAGCTTATTTTGTATTTCTTACATGTTTTTTCTCTCTATGCCTATTCATATTTTTGCTTTTCTTTCATTTTATATTCTTCACATGTTGCTTTTTATACATCATCCAGTTTTGTTGATTTATTGTAAATATCCTTTTGATATTTGGTTTAACATATACTTTTTTGAGGTATATCAACCACTATTGTTTTATTTCACAGGTATATTTCATACTACTATATTAAAGATGTCTTTAAAATTTATTTCTTGGAATGTTAAAGGTTTGAGCTCTCCTATAAAACATCAGAGTTTTAACGCATCTTTCTCATTTAAAATATGACATTGCTCTGCTGCAGGAAATTCATATTCTGGACAAAGAAGTACCTAAACCTATTTGTTAATGGGTTGGCCATGTTTTTGCTTCCCCTGGCAATGGAAAACATAATGGTGTTGCCATCCTATGTCATAAATGGTTGAATGTACAAGTAATCACTCAAAATACTGATACAATGGGTCGATGGGTATCTACCTCTTTACTAATCGATAACGTTCCACTAACAATGTTTTATCTTTATGCTCCCACTTCCCCAGACAACACCTTTTGGCCTGACATCCTATCAACTTTGATGTCTTACAAAAGTGACTATTTAGTAGTTGTTGGGGATTGCAATATGGTCTTTGATCCCATTATTGACCGAAACTCTAAATCAAAATGTATTCCTTCCCACATGCATTCTCAATTTACATCTGCTATCAAACAGAGGTCTTTAGTAGATGCTTGGAGATAGTATTACCCTATCCTTCTAGAAAACACATTTTTCTCACCTGTACATCTTTCCCAATCTTGCCAGACTATCTGTTCCTTTCCAAATCTCTTTTGCAATGCTTCAATAACTCTAGTATAGGATCCATATTAATCTCAGGTCACGCGCCAGTTACCCTGGATTTGGATCTCTTGCCACCATTTCATGGGACCAGAAGATGGAGATTTCATAACTCCCTCTTATTGCATCACAACTTCAGTCAAAGCTTTGAATCTTTTGCTAATACCTTCTTTCTTGAAAATGAAAACCCCCAAATTTCTCCTCAAATCCTTTGGGACACTTTCAAAGATGCTTCTAGAGATTTCATCATCTCTTTTGCATCTCATGAAAGGAAAGCATATTTTAATCAATTGAGAACGCTTACAGTTTGTAACAAGCAATTAGAAGAAACTTATTTACAAACTAATTCTAAAACTTGTGTAGAAGAACTTGTTAAATCCAAATTCACCTTTAATAAGTTATCCACAGAAAATGCTAATTTATTTTTACTTAGATCCGCCGCTAAATATTACGGTGGTCAAAATAAAGCTGGGAAACTGCTCGCGAATTATCTTAAGAAGACTCACTGATGGGTCACTGTTGGTCTGAAATTAACAATCAAACAAAAGGAAAAAAGGCTTGGATAACAACACTGGAAGAAGCATTGAAAAGTTTAGACATGCAAGAGATGTGGAATTCCAAACATACCTTCGCAGCCCTCAAAAAAATAGCCAATGGAGCTGCTAAACAGAAATCCCGTACGGCCGATAAAGCAGCACTGGCAAAGAAAAAACACGGCTGGATGGTACTGGCCACGTATGAGAGATGCGACCCGCAACCATATCTAGTTAACTTCATAACACCATCCACGCAACAAATGCTACTAAGACTACGGCTGGGAACCTACACCACAAAAGATCAGATCCCGACATGGCAGCAAACCTGGCCAACAGCGCTGTGCAGGCTTTGTGGTCTCTCTGAAGAAACCTTGATTCATGTTCTGTGCATCTGTCCCCTTTTGAGTAAATTGAGACGGTATTATCTCCTACAGTCATTCCGCCTTTTCCAAATCAGAACATGTCGATCGGCAGCCATGTTAGTATTGAATAGCCAACAGCTGCAGACAGCTTGCAGGGCCACTAGATTTTTTCAGAAAGCGAGTCTCCTTCTGCTGAAAAATGAAAAAAGAGGTGACCTATTGGGCAAAACTTAAAGTCTTATTGGAATAAATGACTTTGAAGATAGACTTTGAAGACAGATAATGAAAGTTGGACTTTATTCCTCCAACAAAAAAAAAGTCATCATTCTGTTAATGCTTTCTTAATTATTTATTTAAATGGAATAAGTTCTATTGAATTTTACTCTTTTGTAAAGGTTTTGATTAACCATACACAATAAAATGTTACTTACTTAAATTTAAAAAAGATCATACTAAGATTGAATCTATTCTCAATTCTTCTAATATTATGGCTTTTAAAAATGAAGACATTTTTTATGAGTTTACACAATTTTTTCAGAATCTTTATACCCCGGAATCCCCCACATGTCAAAGATATATTCTTCATTTTTTATCTTCAATTACTCCTCCTTCTCATTCCCATTTAGATTTTTCAGCATTGGATGACGACATTCAACTTCATGACTTCTCAAATGCCATGCGTATTATTAAAAACGGTACAGTACCAGGCC
Source organism: Triturus cristatus (assembly GCF_964204655.1). NCBI lineage: Eukaryota > Metazoa > Chordata > Amphibia > Caudata > Salamandridae > Triturus > Triturus cristatus. The sequence goes on along the minus strand of NC_140592.1, from coordinate 499,985,702 downwards.
CTGATGGATTTACTATAGAATTCTATTCATATTTCTCCAAACTTCTTCTTCCCAAATTACATCAGATTTTTCTCTTCTTTATCTCTTCTCAGAAGTCTAGTGTTCATTTCAAGATGCTCTCATATGTCTTATTCCCAAAGAAAATAAAGACCATACATTATCTAAAAACTTTAGGCCCATCTCCTTAATCAACATAGACTATAAAATATTTGCCAACATTCTTGCTCTTTGTCTAGAACCCTTATGACCCCATTTAATTGGTCATGAGCAATGTGTGTTTATAAAGGGTAGGCATATTTCTGATAACACTCGCTTATTTTTTAATGTACTTAGCAAATCTACTTTTTGTAAATATCCGCTAGATGCTATCTCTTTAGATGCAGAAAAAGCTTTTGACCGAGTTAGCTGGCCTTTTATTTTCTCTACCTTGTCTTGGTTTGGTTTTGGATCTACTTTTATTAATTATGTTTCTTTGCTATATTCCTTCCCTACATCTCCTATTTTAGTAAATTGTCTTCTTTCCAATTCTTTTTCCCTCTTTTGAGGAGTTTGACAAGATTGCCCTCTCACTCCTCGTTTTTTAGGTCTTGCCTGACCCAGCACATGCGCTGGTCTGGCAATACTTATTGAGAGGGCTCCAAAAAGTGCTACCAGGCCAGCCTAGAGCTACAGTGCATGTGCGTTGCCGCGCGCGCCTCGCTTGACCGCGATTACTTTCACTTTTGCGGCCGCACGTCCGCTTGGCATAGCCAATAGGTCTCACTTTTGGAACCTTATAAGTATTTAGTTATGCAACTGTTGCATGGCTAAACACTTATAAGGTCCCAAAGGCGAGACCTATTGGCTATGCCAATGCTTGTTCTTCCTGCTCTTGAACCTTTTTTTATTAGGATTCGTTCATATTCCCAAATTAAAGCTTTTCATTATGGTGATAATCCGCTAAAACTTTCTGCCTATGCCGATGACCTTTTATTATTTATGTCTCACCCACAAACCTCGCTACTAGCCTTCTTATCAGAGGTAGAACTTTTTGCATCAGTCTCGGGGTAAAGGTTAAATCCAGACAAATGTGAAATTCTTCCATTAAACAAATTATGCTTTCATGCTGATTTATTCTCTTCTCAATTTCATTGGAATCCAGCTAAAATTAAATATCTTGGTTTATGGTTTACCTCATCTATTAAAGAGACTGTTTCACTCAACGTTAAGGAATTACGTACGACCTTGAATTAGCTTACCTCCCATTGTAATCCCCTATTTTTGTCTTGGTGGGGTTGTCTAGATACTATGAAGATGATGTTGGAACACTTTTCTTTGTCTCTAATATCCTGGTAAACATTCCTAATTCTCAATATAAAAGACTTTACTCAATCTTGTCTAAATTCCTCTGGAATGATAAAAAAGCTTGTATGTCTGTTTATAAACTCAAAAGACCCAAATACTTGGGGGGGGGGGGGGGGGGGGGTGATTTTCCCGGATTTCCTTTCCTATCATACAGCTTTTTCCCTTAGACTACCTTCTTTGTTATTACAGGAAGACAACACGTTCAATCTACCCTTATGGACAAAATCGAGAAAGTTCCTTTTTATCAATTTCCTTTTAAGGAATTTATAACTTACACATAGACCCCCATCCTTATCTCTTCCTATCTTTAATAACACTTGTAAAATTCTACAACCTATTTTTACTTCCTATCAAGACCATAAAGAACAATTTTTTCAGTCTTCTCTTTGGTACAATAAATATAGTAAGATCAATAACCGTTGTATCTTTTGGAAAACTAGGCATTCTAAAGGTCTTTGTTGAGTTTATCAACTTTTTCATGAAAAGAAATGTATCTCTTTCCAATCTGCTCAAGCACGCTTTGCTTTACCTAACTCTTATCAATCTCATTCTACTCCTTTAACCTCTCTAATTCCATCAACCTATGATCAACTTGTGTCAGCCCCTTCTTCTATATCTCCCAATCTTAAGATTCACTCTCTTCTAACTACCTCTCCATCTGCATCTGACCAAAATAAACAGATAATTTCCCCTCCATATAGTCAACCTAAAACAGACGTAGAACTCGCATGGAAATTTGATTTCAGACCTCCTTTTCTATTTCTGTTTGGAATCAAATCTGGGCAAAAATTAAGAAAACCTCTAGAGCAGCTAATACTACTCAAACTTTGTTTTTCATTTATAATAGACTCTTGTACACTCCTCTTTCTTTACACAAAATAAACTCTACCATCTCCTCTTCCTGTTGGACATGCAATGCTGATTCAGCTGACTTGAAACACCTGCTATTCGAATGTTCTCGTGCCTATAACCTTTGGTTGCAGGTTTGGCAACAAATTAATAATATTTTTGATAAACAAGTCCCTTTTCATTTTATTAATTTATTCCTTGGCAGTGTTTCTGAAGACTGGGATACACAATCTAATAATTTTTACATAATTGATTTACTTCTAGTGATTCCTTCCAGCAGATTACTAAGGCTTGGAAGGATGTTACTAAAGGATCCTTTCAGGCCTGGTGGTATGGTGTCTGCTATAATCACAGACTTGACAGAGCATTTGTTACTCTAATATCCCTTGTTATCAAACGCAATTATTTTATGGCTACCCATTACTAATTTTTTTTATATATCTGCAAGCAAAACAGGTCTTCATACTCCCCGGATTAAGGGAAGTCCCTAAACCTCCATGAATTGTGCTCCTTATGTTTTTTTATGCTATTTAACGGTGAACTCTCCTTTTTCCTCCTTCTCTCTGTTATTTAAGTATAGATATATAGGGGTTAGAAGCACATTAAATAATGTACCAATTTAATATTCCTTATATATGGACTTTATCTTATTTGTATTGCATTTTGTTGTTTTTATTATCAATACAATTCTCATTAAAACTAAAAAAATCACCATTATTGACCATCTGGAGAGAGTTTGAAAGGTCCGGGATCATCGTTTTTCATCTGAAAATTGATTATTTGGTTATTGATTATTTTAAAATGTCAATTGGATCGTGCCTCATGTTGAATAACCACTTTTTAAAACCTCACAGTGACCAAAGTTGGCATTTTTACGGACTTTTCCTCCTACTCTGAAGCTTCTATTTTGACTGATTTGTGGCCGGGAAATGATTCTAAACACACTTATTTTAGTTCCAAAAGTGATAATTCCCATCCAACAGTCATTTACAGTCAAGAGATGAAACATTCAAAAATAACAATTACTGACCATCTGGGGAAAGTTAGACAGAATATACAAAAAATGTTTCAAAGTGTCAATTGGATCATCCCTAATAGTGAAAAAACACTTTTTTAGGCCTCACTGTGACCACAATTGACATTTTTACAGACTTTTCCTCCTACTCAGAAGATTCTATTTTGACCAATTTTGGGCCGAGAAATGACTCTAAACACACTTAGTTCCGAAAGTGATAATTCCCATCCAACGGTCATTCACAATTAAAGGATTAAACATTCAAAAATCAACATTACTGACCGTTTGGATTAAGTTTGACGGGGTCATCATTTTTCATCAGAAAATTGATTTTTTTGAGTATACATAAAATTGTACAAAATGTCAAATGTACCATGCTTAATGTTGAATAACAACTTTCTTAGGCCTCACAGAGACCAAATTTCCCTTTTTACAGACTTTTCCTGCTGCTCAGATGCTTCTATTTTGAATGATTTTGGGCAGGAAAATGACTCGGACCACACTTTTTTGTAGTCCGAAAAGTGATAATCCACATACAACAGTCATTTACAGTCAAAAGATTAAATAATCAAAAATAACCATTACTGACCATCTGGAAAAAGTTGAACAGGTCATTGTTTTTTATCAGAACATTGATTTTTTGGACTGTACAAAAAATAATTCAAAATGTCAATTGGATCATGCCTCATGTTGAATAACCACTTTTGTATGCCTCACAGTTACCAAAATTGCAATTTTTACAGACTTTTCCAATTACTCAGAAGCTTCTATTTTGACCGATTTCGGGCAGGAAATTTACTCTAAACAAACTTTTTCAAGTTGCAGAAGTGATAATTGACATCCAACAGTCATTTACAGTCAAAAGTTTAAACATTCGAAAAACAAATCATTACTGACCATCTGGAGAAGGTTCAACAGGTCCGGGGTCATCTTTTTTCATTAGAAAACTGATTTTCTTTAACTATTATACAAAACATCTTTCAAAATGTCAATTGGATCATGCCTAATGTTGAATAATGACTTTTTTAGGCTTCACGGTGACCAAAATTGCCATTTTTACAGGTTTTTCCTTCTACTCAGAAGCATCTATTTTGACCAATTTCGGGCAGGGAAAATGACTCTAAACACACTTTTTTAGTGCCGAAAGTGATAATTCCCACCCAACAGACATTTACAGTCAAAAGATTAAACATTAAAAAAATCACCATTACTGACCATCTGGAGAAAATTAGACTTATCCGGGGTCATCGTTTCTCATCACCAGATTCATTTTTTGGAGTATACAAAAAACGATTCAAAATGTGAACTGGATTGTGCCTCATGTTGAACAACCACTTTTTTGGGCCTCATAGTGACCAATATAGCCATTTACAGACTCTTCCTCCTACTCAGAAGCTTCTCTTTTGACCAATTTCGGGCAGAGAAGTGACTCTAAACACAGTTATTTTAGTTCCAAAGTGATTATTCCCATCCAACAGCCATTCACAATCAAAAGATTAAACATTCAAAAATCACCAATACTGACCATCCGTGGAAAGTTCGACAGGTCATTGGTCATTGTTTGTCATCAGGGAATTGATTTTTTGGACTTTACAAAAAGAAAATTAAAAATGTCAACTGGAATGTGCCTCATATTGAATAGCCACTTTTTTGGGCCTCACAGTGACCAAAATAGCCATTTTTACAGACTTTTTGTTCTACTCAGTAGATTCTATTTTGACTGGTTACAGGCAGGGAAATTACTCTAAACCCACTTATTTTAGTTCCAAAAGTGATAATTCCCATCCAACAGTCATTTACAGATCCTACTCACATCCCAGCGTTCCGCCTCACAGCTATGGGCCTCACAGTGACCAAAATAGCCATTTTTACAGACTTCTTGGCCTACTCAGTAGATTCTGTTTTGACTGATTATAGGCAGGGAAATTACTCTAAACCCACTTATTTTATTTCCAAAAGTGATAATTCCCATCCAACAGTCATTTACAGTTAAAAGATTAAACCTTCTGAAATCACAATCGCTGACCATCTGGAGAAACAGGTCATGCATGGGTCATCGTTTTTTATCAGAAAATTTATTTTTTGGACTATACAGAAAATATTTCAAAATGTCAAATGGATTGCGTCTCATATTGAATATTCACTTTTTTAGGCCTCACAGTGGCCACAAATGCCTATTTTACAGACTTTTCCTCGTACTCAGAAGATTGTATTTCGACCAATTTCGGGCAGAGAAATGACTCTAAGCACACTTATACAGATCATGGGTCATCGTTTTTTTATCAGAAATATGATTGTTGGGACTTTACAAAAAATGAATCAAAATGTCAACTGGTTTTTGCCTCAGGTGGAATAACCACTTTTTTAAGCCTCACAATGACCTAAAATGTCATTTTAACAGACTTTTCCACCTACTCAGAAGATTCTCTTTGGACCAATTTCGGGCAAGAAAATGACTCTAAACATGCTGTGATTAGTTCCAAAAGTGATAATTCACATCCAACAGTCATTTACTGTCAAAAGATTAATCCTTCAAAAATCACCATTACTGACCATCTGGAGAAAGCAGACAGTTCCGGGGTCATCGTTTTTCATCAGAAAATGTTTTTTTTTGGACTACACAAAAAAACCTCAAAATGTCAATTGGATCATTCCTCATGTTGAATAATCACTTTTTTAAGCCTTACAGTGACCAAAAGTGCCATTTTTACAGACTTTTCCTCCTACTCAGAAGAGTCTCTTTTGACCAATGTTGGGCAGGTAAATGACTCTAAACACACTCATTTTAGTTCCGAAAGTGATAATTCCCATCCAACAGTCATTTACAGTCAAAAGATTAATCATTCAAAAATCACCATTACTGACCATCCGGAGATAGTGCAACAGGTTCGGGGTCATCGTTTTTCATACAAAAATAGATTTTTTTTGGACTATAGAGAAAATATTACAAAATGGCAAATAGATTGTGCCTAATATTGGAAAATCACTTTTGTAGGCCTCATAGTGACCACAACTGCCTTTTTTACAGACTTTTCCTCCTTCTCACAAGCTTCTATTTTGACCAATTTCGGGCAGGAAAATGTCTCTAAACACACTTTTATTAGTTCCACAAGTGAAAATTCACATCCAACAGTCATTTACAGTCAAAAGATAAATCATTAAAAAATCACCATTACTAACCATCTGGTTTAAGTTTGTAAGGTCCAGGGTTATCGCTTTTCATCAGAAAACTGATTTTTTTTGGACTCTACAAACAATTTAAAATGTCGATTGAATCATTCCTCATGTTGAATAACCACTTTTTAAAGCCTCATGGTGACCAAAATTGACATTTTGAAGGACTTCTGCTGCTGCTCAGAAACGTCTATTTTGATCGATTTCAGGCAGGAAAATGACTCTAAACAAACTTATTTTAGTTCCAAACGTGATAATTCACATTCAACCATCATTTACAGTCAAAAGATTAATAATTCAAAAATTACCATTACTGACCATCTAGATTAAGTTCGTAAGGTCTGGAGTCATCGTTTTTCATCCGAAAATTGTTTTTTTGGACTGTACAAAAAATACCTCAAAATATCAATAGGATCATGCCTCGTGTTCAATAACCACTATTTTAAGCCTCACAGTGACCAAATTTGCTATTTTTACAGACATTTCCAATTACTCAGAATCTTCTATTTTGACTGATTTCGGGCAGGGAATTGACTCTAAACCCACTTATTTTGGTTCCATAAGTGATAATTCCCATCTGACAGTCATTTACTGTCAAAAGATTAAACATTAAAAAAATCACCATTACTGACCATCTGGATTAAGTTCGTAAGGTCCGGGTCATCTTTTTTCATTAGAAAACAGATTTTTTTGACTATACAAAAAATATTTCAAAATGTCAATTGGATCATGCCTAATGTTGAACAACTACTTTTTTAGGCTTCACTGTGACTGAAATTGCTATTTTAACAGGTTTTTCCTCCTACTCAGAAGCTTCTATTTTGACCGATTTCAGGCAGGAAAATGACTCTAAACACACTTATTTTAGTTCGAAAAGTGATAACTGTCATCCAACCGTCATTTACAATCAAAAGACTAAGCATTCAAAAATCACCATTACTGACCATCTTGAGAAGGTTTTTTTCTTTTATTGGCATTTTTAAACAAGATGACAAACAGTAGCATTTCTTATCAATGATGCGTTACACACAGATCTATCGGAGAGCATTTGGGAAGTTACAGCGAATGTGACATATCGATGGTACACCTCTTTCAGCGTCATTGAGCATTGTACAGTTCTAAAGTGGAGTTCGTTAGCAGCTCATTTATATGTCTAGTCGAACAAAACATAGAATAGTCTACAGGCATGGTTGTCACATGTACATCGTGATCAAAGGTTGCCCCGTGCAGCCAGTTCAGTTCGGAGCGTTCAGCTCTGTTATGTGTTTGTGCTAGGTGTCTTTTATGATTGCAGAGCTCAACCAGCTCACAAACGGGTCCCATATATCTCTAAGGCGCGACCTCACTGGCATTAGCTCCCAGTATTCCGCCAGCTGGGTCCTGCAATAGGTCACATCTAGAACCCATTCCATCACCCGCGGGGAGTGAACATCTCCCCATTGAAGGGCCACCTGCCTCAAAGCCATCAGTAACAATATGGTCGGCAGTTTCCTCAACTTCGGTGGCATGTCGGGGGAGGTATGTCGGGGATGATTCCCAGGAACGCTACTAGCGGCGTGCAGGGCAAGGTTTGTCCCATTTATATTTCCAACATAATGTAGGACTTTGGACCAGAAATTGGCTATTGGCCTGCACTGCCATGCTAAGTGTAGGAATGATGCTGGGGACGCCCTGCACCTCCAACAGCTATCGTCCGAGCGCAGTCCCATCCGCCGCAGTTGCGTGGGTGTTCTATTGTCGGTGGACGTACTTAAAAATGTATTAGTCTGAGCCGGTAGTTGGGGGTCATCTGTTCCAATTGTCTACTGCTAAAGTCCCATTGCTCATCAGTTATGTGCTCACCCAGATCCACCTCCCACGCCGCACGAGCTGTTGACACAGTAATCGGGTGATCTTTTTGTGTGGTGGCGAAAAGTCGTGTAATCAATTTGCATCCAGATTCTACGGTGAGGACATTTTCAAGGGCAGACAGCTGCGGGGGGTGGGGCTTTGGAAATGCTACAAATTTACCTTTAGAAGCCACGTTCAGTTGATAATAGAGCAGCATATCTAGCGCTGATGGGGGCATTGGCCCCCACATCTGTTGCAGTGTGACAAAGTGATCCCAAGGGTATAAGTCCTGTCCAGTCAGTATATAGTGTACCTGGGCTTGCTCCTGCGCCTTCTTGTCCATTAATGGTGGAACTAGTGGGTTATCTGCCAAGGGCATCGAGGGAGCATAGGGCATGTCTATGTCGGTGCGTTTGCAGAGGCCTCCCCAGGCCCATTGCATCGCCTCCACAGTGTCCACTTCATTGCGTGGGCACTTGAATGGTTTATAGATGGAGGTGCGAAGCGGATGAAGGGCAGCCCTGTCGAGTTCAACAGCGACATGGGGTTGAAATGGGGTGGGGTGTACCCAATAGTGCAAGAAGTGAGCCTGCGCGCAATATGCATAAACGGTGAAGTCTGGGGCCGCTAGCCCACCCTGTGCCTGAGGCAGCGTAAGTACCTCCCATGAAATTCTTGGCTGTTTCCCCGCCCAGACCAGCTCAATCATTAAGGACCGGAGTTTTTTGAAAAATCGGATTGTTAGGGGATTCGGGACATTTACAAATAAGTACAGCAGTTTTGGCAGGATAATCATTTTAGCCACCGCTATGCGACCTATGAGAGAAAGAGGGAGAGTCTTCCATCTGCGCACTCTGTCTTCCACCCAATTCATCACCCGTCCGCAATTTGTCATCCACAGCTCTTGCAAGTCATTGCTTATCCAGATGCCCAGATATCTTGTTGGCCCAGTCGCCCAGACTATAGGGTAATCCGTGTCAATGGGCTGTGTCTCAGATGTCAGAGGGAGTATGACCGATTTGCTCCCGTTCACCTCTACTCCTGACAGTCCACCGTAGCACACCACCTCACGTGTCATGGGTAAGAAGTTGTCTTTTGGATTCACCATATACAGGGTGATATCATCTGCATACATTGACACAGTGAGTGCCCGCATGGTGAACCCGATTCCCCTGTTATTGTGGTACTGCCTAATTCTGGACGCCAAGGGCTCCGTGGCTATTGCGAATAATAATGGCGACAAGGGGCATCCTTGCCTGGTGCCCCTCGTAATTGATATCAGACTGGAGACCAGACCATTCATCCGCAAGCGCGCCGTAGGCATGGTATAGAGTAGCTGTATTTGTTTAATAAACAACGGACTCATGCCCCGTCTGTCTAGAAGTGGGAAGAGAAACCCCCATTCCAAGGAATCAAACGCCTTGGTGGCATCCAAAAGCGCAGCGATCTCAGGTATATGGGGAGTGAGGTAGTGGAGAAGCGCGAGCAGTGTTCTCCGATTGTAAGATGTGGATCTCCCCGGTATGAAACCGGACTGATCCGGTCTGATTATCAGGGGAAGCAGCGGCTGGAGCCGGACAGCCAGCAATTTAGCAAACATCTTTGCATCCCGGTTTATCAATGAAAGTGGGCGATAAGAGTCGCAATTCGCGGGGTTTTTATTGGGTTTTTATATGGTGATAATTATAGCCTCACGCATGGAGCCAGGCAAAATGCCCAATTCTGCTGCCTCTTGGTAAACCGCCAAGAGTTGTGGCGCCAGGAGGTCGGAGTACTCTTTGTAGAATTTTGCCGTTAGACCGTCTGCCCTGGGTGCTTTGTCTGCTGGCAGGCCACCTATAACTTGGCGCACGTCTTCTACAGTAAAGGGGAAATCCATGTATTCCTGGTGTATTCTGCTAAACCAAAGTAGTTCCAACAAGTTGAAATAGCCCTGCAGGACCTCGTTCAAAGAATTGGATCGGGAGCTATACAACTGTCCATAAAAGTCTTTCATTGTGGCAAGAATGTCGGGCGGGGAGTGCATTGTGGTGTCTTCCGGAGTTATCAGTTCAGTGATAAATGTGGACCCACGGGGGTTCTGGAGCATGTATGCGAGGGTCTTCCCCGGTCTATCCCCTCCCCATATCGACGTGCCTGTGTATGTTTGTGCAGAAATGTGGTCTCTCGATCCGCTTCTTCCTGAAACTCAGTCAGTTTGATGCAGATGTCAGCAAGGGTCATGGGAGTGGGCGAATGAAAATACTGTGCCTCTATTGTTCTCTGCTTCCAATCTACCCAAGCGTCCCCGAATGTCACGGAGTACTCCAGACTGTCCGGCTATGCAAAACCCCCGTACCACTACATTGAACCCCTCCCATAATGTTCCCATTGTGTCTACCGAGCCCGTGTTGTGCTCGAAATAGTACGTTATTTGTGTTCTGAGGTTCTCCCTAAATGCTGTGCCCGAGAGTGCATTGGGAGAGAGCCGCCACGCGAATGGCTGTATATAGGGTTGCGGTACCGAGAGAGTCAGCGTCACCGGGGCGTGATCTGATAGTGTGCGGGCTTGATGAGTTACATCGGTAACCCATGTATGCAAGTCTTTAGTCGCTAACCAGAAGTCTAATCTGGACCACGCTCTGTACTGCTGTGTTATGCACGTGCCTTCCTGAGCCATGGTATGGAGCATGCGTCACAAGTCAACTAATTGATGGTCTTGTAGTATTCCCTGCAACACTGCTGTAGCCCATGGGTGGTGTGTACGAGATGTACCCTCTCTGTCTCTAGAGAGCGACAAAATGATATTAAAGTCACCCCCCCACAGTAGTGCTGAGTTTCCCAATAATTGTATCTTGTGCCACACTTGTTGAAAGAAAGAGGGGTCATCCGTGTTAGGCCCATATGTGTTAGCTATGATACATGGTTGGTTGTATAACCGCCTCTGTAGTATAAGATATCGGCCCTCTGGATCATTGAGTGTTTTGTTCGTCTGCCATGGTACACCTTTCCTGAGCAGTGTAGCCACACCACGTGAATAGCTTGAATAGCTGGATGTATGCACCTCTCCCCATCTGTTGTTGGTCAGCCTTGCCCGGGCAGTGACTTTCAGGTGGGTCTCTTGTAGAAGACAGATGTCGGTCGCATGTTTGACTAAATATGCCTGTACCAGTCTCGCCTTCGGTGGGACATTAAGACCCAGAACGTTCCAAGTGATGCATGTTAATTTGGACATTCGGTAGTGTGGTGCGGCCGTTCGGTACGTATCGGCGGGGTCCCAATCCCAGAGCTTCCTGACGCTAATGCCCGCCCCCTGCATATCAGTCATTATATGCCTGCAAGATGTCTCGTGTGTGTTTTGTATTTGTGTTGTGTTGCATGTCTTGTCAGTTTTTACTGATAGATCTGAAACGTACTGTATTTGCCATCCCAGAACCGGAACAACCCCTACCCACCCCCCACCCACACCAACCCCCCAATCAGGTTGTGCATCTCTCAATAACCCACCCATTACAAACTTTGACCAGTGTAACATAGGATCGATGAGAATCCTCCCGCGGGGGCATGGAGTATTCAGCATACCACCCCGTCGCCACAGCCACGGGGTGGCCGAACACAGTAACTACTTAATGAACATTGCAAAGCAAACCTGAAGTTCCAACTGGAATGGGACATATTCATTACGCACCTGAGCGTACCGCCTCGGGCTGTATACCACCTACCCAAAGGCCAGACAGTTCTGACTCAGTTATCAGTCATTGTCACTGAGTTGGCTGCTTGGGGACTCTGCAGCCGCCGCGTCTTTGTTGTGGTGTTTTCTTGCCATCTGCTTGGCGAACTTCAGCGCCTCGCTAGCTTCAGTGAATAACATAGGTTTGTCCCCAGTCTGCACTCTCAGCTTTGCCGGGTATAGCATCGCATATTTCGTGCCAGTTTTTTAAGAGTTTCTTCGCTAGTATCAATTCAGTTTGTAAGGTCCGGAGTCATCGTTTTTCATCAGAAAGTAGATTTTTGGGACTATACAGAAAATATTTTAAAATGTCAAGTGGATCATACCTCATGTTCAATAAACAATTTTTTAAGCCTCACAGTGACCAAAATTGCCATTATTAGTTTTTTTCCTCCTACTAAGAAGCTACAATTTTGACTGATTTCAGGCAACGAAATGACTTTAAACAAACTTATTTTAGTTCCAAATGTGATAATTCACACTCAACAGTCATTTGCAGTGAAAAGATTAATCATTCAAAAATCACCATTACTGACCATTTCCCATCGTTTTTCATCAGAAAATAGATTTTTTTTGTACTGTACAAAAAATATTTCAAAATGGCAATTGGATCATGCCTCAAGTTGTATAACCACTTTTTTAAGCCTCACAGTGACCAAAATTGACAGTTTTACAGACTTTTCCACCCACTCACAAGATTTTATTGTGACCGATTTTTGGCAGGAAAATGACTCTAAACACACTCTTGTTAGTTCCAAAAGTGATAATTCCCATCCAATGGTCATTTACAATCAAAAGATTAAACCTTCAAAAATCACCATTACTGACCATCTGGTGAAAGTTAGACAGGTCCGGGGTCATCGTCTTTCATCAGAAAATTGATTTTTTGAATTGTAGAAAAATTGATACAAAGTGTCAATTGGATTGTGCCTCATGTTGAATAACCACTTTTTAAAGCCTCACAGTGAACAAAATTGCCATTTTTACAGACTTTTCTTCCTTCTCAGAAGCTTCTGTTCTGACCAAAAGTGATAATCCCCAAAAAGTTGGCTTCTGCCGCAGGTCCAGCGGGAAGCATTGCCGTGAGGGGAACAGCTCCTACCTGCTGCTACCCGCCGTGAGGGGAACGGCCATCAGTCTCACCTGCATGCCATGAGGGCAACGGCTAAGGCACTATATACCCCAGCAGCCTTGTGCCACCCTGACGCTGCACTTGCGCCCGTAGGTGCGATAAAAGCCCTGCCCACCTCCCACAGCGCGGGATCCCAAAACGTTGGTTTCTGCCGCAGGTCCAGCGGGAAGCATTGCCGTGAGGGGAACGGCTCCTACCTGCTGCTACCCGCCGTGAAGGGTGCAGCCATCAGTCTCACCTGTGTGTCGCGAGGGCAACGGCTAAGGCACTACATCGCCCAGCAGCCTTGCGCCACCCTGACGCTGGGTTCGCGCCTGGAGGCGCGATAAAAGCCCCGCCCACGTCCCCCAGCGCGGGACCCCAAAAATGTGGTTTCTGCCGCAGGTCCAGTGGGAGGCATTGCCGTGAGGGGAACTGCTCCCACCTGCTGCTACCCGCCGTGAGGGGAACAGCCATCAGTCTCATCTGCGGGCCATGAGGGCAACGGCTAAGGCACTACATCCCCCAACTGCCTCACCCCACCCTGATGCTGCACTCGCGCCCGGAAGCGTGATAAAAGCGCCGCCCACCTCCTGCAGCGCAGGATGCGCGCGGGCATACCCGGACCAAGGGCGGACACGTCTGCGCCCATCAGCGACAGGAGGAGACAGGACAGGGCCACATCTCTTGGTTTCATCCAGCAGCATCTGTGGAGACGGGTAAGCGCCCACTTTTTATGGTTGTGCAAGTTTCATGGATTATGTGGAGTTAACACTTGGAATTCTTAAACACCTTAGAGACTGGGACTATTTTGTTTTTTATTTCATTGCCAACAGACATTGCTCGCTAAAAACTATTGTTGAGGATAATTCCCATCCAACAGTCATTAGCAGTCAAAAGATTAAACATTAAAAAAATCACCATTACTGACCATCTGGAGAAAGTTCGACATGTCTGGGGGGGTCATCGTTTTTCATCAGAAAATTGATTTGTGGGACCTCACAAAAAATGATTAAAAATGCCAATTGGATCATGACTCATGTTGAATAACCTCTTCTTAAAGCCTCACTGTGACCAAAATTGCCATTTTAGTGGACTTTTCCTCCCACTCGGAAGCTTCTATTTTGACCAATTACTGGCAGGGTAATGACCCTAAACACACTTATTTTAGTTCCAAAAGTGATAATTCTCATCCAACAGTCATTTACAGTCAAAAGAATAAACAATCAAAAATCACCATTAATGACCATCTGGAGAAAGTTCAACCTGTCATGGGTCATCGTTTTTTATCAGAAATGTTTTTGGGGACTATACAGAAAATATTTCAAAATGTCAACTAGATTGTGCCTAATGTTTAATAGCCACTTTTTAAAGCTTCAAAGTGACCAAAATTGCCATTTTTACAGGCTTTTCCTCCTACTCAGAAGCTTCTATTTTGACCTATTTCAGGCAGGTAAATGACTCTAAACACACATATTTTAGTTCCAAAATTGATAATTCACATCAACAGTCATTTACAGTCAAAAGATTAAACATTCAAAAATCACCATTACTGACCATCTTCAGAAAGTTCAACAGGTCACGGGTCATCGTTTTTTATCAGAAAATCGATTTTTTTGGACTGTACAAAAAATGATTACAAATGTCAATTGGATCATGCCTTGTGTTGAATAACCACTTTATAAAGCTTCACAGTGACCAAAATTGCCATTCTACAGACTTTTCTTCCTACTCAGAAGATTTTATTTTGACTGATTTCAGGCAGGAAAATTCCATTAAACACACTTATTTTAGTTCCAAAAGTGATAATTCCCATCTAACAGTTAAAAGATTAAACAATCAAAAATAAACATTACAGACCATCTGCAGAAAGTTCGACAGGGGTCATCGTTTTTCATCAGAAAATTGATTTTTTGGAATTTACAAAAAATGTTTCAAAGTGTCAATTGGATCAGGCCGCATGTTGAATAACAACTTTTAAAGCCTCACTATGACCAAAATTGCCATTTTTACAGACTTGTCCTCCTACTCTGAACCTTCTATTTTATTTCCAACAGTGATCATTCCCATCCAAAAGTCAAAAGATTAAACAATCAAAAATCGCCATTACTGACCATCTGGAGAATGTTCGACAGGTCCAGGGTCATCGTTCTTATCTGAAAATTGATTTTTGGGACTTTACAAAAAATGATTCAAAATTTCAATTGGATCGTGCCTCATGTTGAATAACCACTTTTTTAAGCCTCACGGTCCCCAAAATTGCCATTTTTACAGACTTTTCCTCCTACTCAGAATATTCCATTTTGACCGATTTCGGTCAGGGAAATGACTCTAAACATACTTATTTTAGTTCCAAAAGTGATAATTCCCATCCAACAGAAATTTATAGTCAAAAGATTAAACATTAAAAAATCACCATTACCGACCATCTGGAAAAAGTTCGACAGGTCCGAGGTCATCGTATTTCATCAGAAAATTGATTTTTTTGAACTGTGCAAAAAATGATTCAAAATGTCGGAGACGCCCGTTTTACTTGTTTCTGGTGTCCCTGCTGCTGCCTTATCGCCATGACGTGTGGGGGACTGGCCTGGACTGTGACCATAAATCCAAGCACGCCCAGCGGCTCGCTGCCACGACCAAAGGCATTTTGTGCCTGGAGGCGCTTCAAAATCAGCCGAGGGCTCCGGCAACACCAGTCAGAGCCCATAGGAGGCTGGGCATCCCCTCTTGGCTGTGGTATCTGGGGGGCTGGACCATCTAGGATTACAACTTACATCGCAGCCTAGAAGCAGAAGCCTGGAAAGCGATAAGTTCAGTTCAAGCTCAAAACTGCATCTATCCGCTCCACCCAGCACCAGACACTCAAACCTCCAGTGGTGCAAGGTAAGCCCCTTGGCATCATGTTACACCTTTTAGTAAGCCTCTTCCCCGCAAGTTACCCGCTATTATTGTTCTTTGTCAACAATTACTTGGGCCTTGGGGAAGAAGGGACTTATTAAAGATGGAGGCTTGATATTACGGAAAATCTTGCACCTACATCCTCAAACGGCTCAGGGTGGGTAAAAATGGGTAAACGCAAAACGGAGGTGGTCCACGCTGTGCCAATCACCAGCACAATGGAATGTTTTTTACAAAGCGCCATGTGGGCTCTTGAAAAAGAAATTGAACTTGTGTCCTGCTGACTTTCCCGGTTCCCGGCGAATCACCTTCTATCCTGTTCCTCTAATATTGGGCTTCATTGCTCTGAGGAGGGAATCGAGTCAATAGCCACCTCTCCACGTCTTACTACCATCGATAAGCAGCTTGATTGTATTGAGCCAACTGTGTGGCCCATATTAGGGAGTAGGTAACTAGCTCAAACCAAAGTCCCCTGTGTAGTTGTACAGTAAGGGAAGTCTTGTGGCTGGGCTGGATCTGGGGTCAAGCACAAATACACCACCACCAGGGCTAAGGCAAAACGATCTAAAGTGGACACTCCAATGTTAAACATCCAGAGTGCAGTCCCCTTCTCGAAAGACGACCTGGCGGTCATGCTGGACGCTGGTCTGAGTTCCCTTCTCGATCGCTTGGACCTTAAGTTGGAACCAATTAAGCAAAGGATGTCTTTTATAGAGAGAGATCTTTTAAATCTGTCTCAATTTCTTAAAACATCCAATCCTACTCTCCACTCCTGTGATGCAGCTGATGCAGCGGCCAGCTCAGCTCCTGTTACTTCTGGCTCAAGTAAAGTGCATATTGCTCAAACCTCCCACCCAGCGAGCACCATCTCCCTACCTGGCCCATCTACAAGCATCGGGCAACTCCTACCTTCCACATGTGGTTTGCAGGTGAGGTTATGCCATCAGGTATCATCTAAATCAGAGGCCAGTCTTCGTAGGGAGGCAGCTCCTCATGTGAGGGTGGTAGAAGGGGACGCCCCAATCTGGACAGAGTGCCCCAGGGTCCAAACTCCATCCACCTACCCATGGAAGCAACACCATATGTAGTGGTTTTAGGTAACGTGCCAGTCTTTAAGCCGGATACCACAGAGGATTCTTACCAATTAAAGAACAAGGTCCTTTACTGGCTTAACAACAACACGCCCCTGGGCCTTCGAGTGGAAAGGGAAATAATCATGGTTAGGAGGCTCGAAAAAGAGTAGTGATGGTGATTGTATAATCATTAATTTCAACAGACCACACCTGGCAGAGAGGATTTTCCATGCAGCTAACCATCGTAATAGAACAGGCCCTTCTTCCTCTATAAGAGCACTGCCCTTGGGTTACTTTTACCCACCCACACCTATGGTATTGCATCCAAGCAATTTAATTTCCCCGACCCCATTTGGATGGCCTCAACAACCGCCTCTGGTCCCTCTATTCAACTCATTTGAGCCGCTGGGACAACGTGACCACTGTGATTGACTGGATGGACGAGTTCCAAGGATATCCACGGTGCCTTTAGAAACAGACTTAAAGGATCAGCTGGCCCAGGTGAACCATTGCAGCCATCCCCTTGGTAATAACTTTTGTAACATCATTTCATGGAACATAGCCGGCTTGGCAAGCAAGTTCACGGATCCGGGGTGGTTGGCTTTCAGAAAAAACTATGACATTATCTGTTTCCAAGAGACATAGACCATTGATAATACTTATTTTTTGGAGGGCTTTAAGCTTCTTAACATCCCTGCAATTCATTCAAGGGTGGGACATCCAACAAGGGGCTCGCAGTTTGTGTCACTTAGTCTACGAGGTAGTATTGTGGTATTGAACACGGATAATATGTGTCTTCAGGCGTTATCCTTCTCCTCAGGGTCACACAGTCTACTGCTTTTGAACCTTTATAATGCCACTTCTCTTCTCCCTGAGGTGTGTAATGTTACTCGCTTATGTTAATTTTTAACAAACTGTATGTCCCTGCCACACAAGTCTGGTAACATAGTCTTGGTAGGGGACTTTAACACGCATATATGTGGGGCCTTAAGGCAGGAGGGCCCAGGGGCTAGTGAGGATTCCTCTTGTCCTCTTGTAGACTTTGTACATTTTGAACATTGCATGCAGGGGGAGAAATTAAATGCATTGGTTTGTGATTTGGATTTGCTACTAACCATTGGGAAATTGACCCCCTGTGGGCGATATCTTATCCGAACTTTTAAGGGGCTGGGCCGGGAACCCACGATCATTGATTCTTTTTTAATCTCAAACCCCCCTTTATTATCTGATCTCAGAGTTTTTAATAACAGCCAGTAGCTACAGTGATCATAATCCCTGGTGTATTAAAGGTATACGGCCCACTTTTGATTTAAAAAGGCAGACAACAGGCGGAGGGGTTCTACGGGTAACAGACGGAGGGAGACAACTTAGATGGGGTCAGATTTTCCCAGACATTCTGTGCAGGTCTCTACTGGAGATGTGGCCGAGTGAACTTCAGATCTGTCAGAACGCAAAGGTAGAGTCAGACGAGTCTATCATCCGTGCCTTCGAATCAATATCCAGCTCCTTTGCTAAATTATTGGCTGTCCTATCGCAGGGAGTTCAGAGGGAAAGGGTATCTAGATGGTTTAACGCAGAATGTTTGCTTGCTGCCAGGATGCTGAAATTAGCTCTTCACGCCTCTCCGAGGAATGCTGCGCTAGTTAAAATTCGAAGAAAGCAGTACAAACTGGCTCTTAGTAAACGCAGGGCGGTTCTGAAGGAAGAAGCCTGGGGAAACCTTATGGAAGTAACAACTTATAAGTGCAGTGCAAAGTTCTGGAGCATTATTAATAGCCCCATTTTGGGAGAAGAGGCCGCTAATGTTTTGGAAGCACATATTACTGAAAACGAATGGGTCAGACATTTTGAGGATATGTTCAAGGGAGACTCGGCCCTGCCGCCTTTACTTAATCCCGGTGGCACACAAAAAAAACTAGTAGTAATGGAAGAAGAAGTAAGGCGAGGTATCATTGGACTGACACGTAATAAGGCCCCAGGCCCTGATGGAATCCCACCTGATCTTTATTTGTCGGATGCAGCACTTTGGGCACCAGTTCTCACTTCCGCATTCAATGCAGTTGCTAGGTTTGGCTCTCCGTCTCCATGGGTGACCTCTATCATTGTGACAGTTTTTAAAAAGGGGGATAGGGACAGCACTGTCTGTTATAGACCCATCTCCCTGTTAAGTTTGGTGGTAAAAGTGGTTGGTAGGATATTGTTGGATAGGTTATCGACCTGGGCTACTTACAATAACATTCTGTTGGATGCCCAATATGGGTTCTACCCTGGCCGTTCTACGATCGAACAATCTTTTAACCTATTCCTAATAACCAGTAAATATACAGTTGCCCTCAGGGGTAACATTTTCCTGGCTTTCATGGATCTATCTTCTGCATTTGATTGCGTAAATAGAGGTAAATATGGGTGATCATTTTAGCCTTAGGGATAGACCGTTTCCTTTCTCTACGACCTCCACTGGGACACCAAGGCGGTTGTGCGATATTCGTCGAGCTTGAACGTATGTCGTTCATTCCCCGTTAGGGGCGGTGTCCATCAAGGCTGTCTATGGCCCCATTTCTTTTTAATCTTTACATTAATTATTTGGAAAAAATCCTCCTGGAGACTAAGGCTGATTATCCCCGGATCAGACGGCGAGTTCTCCTGGTACTGCTATATGCAGAGGATGCCGTTTTGATGGCTAGGACAGAGTGGGGTTTGCAAACCATCATATCTATGTTCGTCCAGTTTATGGGAGATTTGGACTTAAAAGTTAACAACTCCAAATCATACATCATGCAACTGGGGATGCGGCGTAGCAGATCATATATCTTTAAGGTAGGGCCTAGCCCGATTCCTAAAACATCTGCTTTCTCCTATCTGGGGACTTATGTCGTTCCTTGGCCTCAAACATGTAGTATGGCGAAAATCGTCATCCACTCAGACCTAGACACCAAGGATTGTCTAGGAAGGGCTATTGGGACAAGAGTGGTGCTCTCGCTCCATACATGGATGTGATCCATATTCTTCCCAGAGTATATCTAGGTATCCTTAATGGACCTACTTTTCGCAGGTGTTTTCCTTTTTGGCACAAAGGTGAACTTAGCCCTGGAGCATCTGAAAGTCAGCGGAGCTATGACCCGCTCTTTTGGACTTTTGGCTCTAGTCCAGCAATCTCCCCAACAGTTTTTTCCTTTTTTGGGGATATGCCAGGGGTGGGCATATTGACAGCATCAGGCCCCCCCACCTGCACAACATTCCTTCCAGCCCTTTCATAACCAGACCATTAGGGCAGCATATGTCCCAACAACTGCCCATCCGGCAACAATTTCAAAAGCTTTCTAGTGCTCCCTTAGCAGCACACAACCATCCAGTTGGAATCAGGGTCAGCTACTTACTTAATGGATGGCAGAGCATTACATAAGACAGGCAAGATCTTCAAATTGTCCAATGGGGCTGTGCCTTGCCGTTCCTTTTTGAACCACCGTTCCTGCCACCTATTTTGGAGCAGTTTTTAGAGGAGTAGCTGTCTCTATTGTGCCAGGATGTGCTGTCCATGCCCATCTTTGGAGGTCAGAAGTACCAGTCTACTGCTACCTCAGCGACTGGCTGTTAAAGGCGAGTTTGCCACAGTTAGTTGTAGACTACCTCCAGATGACAGTGAACCTCCTGACCAATGGGTGTTCTCAATCAGCATGCCAAAGCCACATCTGATTCCTTTGCAGAGGCTTCCTTTCAGAGCCATCCTGTTACAGTCCACTTTCAGGCCTTTCCTCTGTACCAAATCCAGGGTGTCTGGGCTATTATCCCAATATTTGAGCCTTTGTCCTAGGTGTCAGTGAGGATGGCCGTGAAGCTTCTTGGTTTTCTAGCCTCCTGCATCCTGCCCACTGATCATGCCTGATGGCATTTGCATGCTCTGTGGTGGGATCTGAAATCTCAGTGGGCTCAGCATCTAGGGAACTTGTTAGATTACATCCAGGTGTCAGAGGAGACTGTAAAAGATCTGCAGTGGTGGCTCTTTGACCACAATTTGACCAGTGGCAGATCCCTCTATCAGCCTCACCCTGAGTTGACAGTGAGGATGGATCAGTCACTACTGGTTTGGGGAGATCATCTGGGAAAAGTGGAGATCAGAGGACTGTGGCCTCTGGCAGATTCCCACTTCTACATCAATGTGCTGGAGTTGCGGGTGAATCCCTTGGCGTTAAAGGCCTTTCTCCAAAAGGAGGCTGGTGCAGGTTCTCATGAACAACACATCCACCATCTGGTACTGCAACAAGCATGGTGGGCTAGGGTCCTGGATCCTGTCATGGAAGGCTCTGCAAGTCTGGAACAGGCTGAATCGTCAGGGCATTTCCCTGGTTGTTCACCACCAGGCAGGATCTTTAAACGTGGGGGCAGACAAACTCAGCCGATGATGTCTAGCAGATCACGAATGACAGTTGAAGTCAGAGGTGGAACAGGGCATGCACCAGCTATGGGAGAAGCCTAGCTTGATCTTTTTGCCCATGCCAAGAACAAACAATGTCAACTCTTTGGCATGCTGGAGTTTGCAAGAAGTATATCCCTTGAAGACGCATTCCACATAGAGTAGAACTTCAGACTCCTTTGTGCCTTCACATTGTTCGCTCTCCTGCTCAGAATTCTGAAGACAATCAGGAACAACCAGACCAAGTTATCGCTGGATTCAACTGGAAGAGTGTGGTACCCAGAACATCTGGACCTGAGCATCTGTGCTCTGATCAGGTTGCTTTGCGTCAGGTGCAGACTCTGACAGACTAACCACAGCAAACAAGTTAACCAACGCTTGCCAAACTCCTTGTTTTTGTTTTTATCATAAACTACCCTGCGTCACATACCATCTTCGGCTCATCATTACCTCTGGTCCAGCTGTTGCAGAGGTTGCCACAGCTGTCACTATGCTTCTTCACCGCGTAGCCGGGAACCCGAATTCAGCAGGGCAGCGAGAGGCTACTCCTTGCGACTGCAGCCAATTGGAGTTCAATTGGAGCCGGCAGGCCCATGCTAATGGCTTACAACCAGTGATCAGACTCTTTTCTTCACAGTTGTACTTTTTTTTTTAATTGGTGACGGATTTGGGAAGTTAAAAAGATGAATGCTCTTTCCCCAACGAGCAATCTCTAATGAAGCAGGTTTTAATCCTCACTGAGCCACTTTGGAAAAAAAAAAATGAGTCAACTAATTCTTTCCAGTAAATTCTCAAAAGACAAGTGAGGTTGGCCTCTGAGTAGAGGCTGCGGCTGATGTATTCCTTCCACAAGGGGAGTAACACTGTTTATCTTTGCATTTTATGTTTATTGTTTTTTTCCCCTGCTGGTCAACTCTCGTAAATCTTTTTCTATAAAGAACAGAACGAGTTAACAGAAAAAAACAACTTTCTTTTGCACTGTTCCACTCAAATAGTTAATGGACTCATCAAAGTATGCGTAATTATAATATACATTATTTGGAAAGTACTGCAATAGTTAGAAATGCAAGTAATCTTATTGAGCTACTTTTTCCCAAGTTGCTTCTCTGACGATATAAGGCACATTGACTGTTAATTAATTTTCTTGACGTTGTCCTGAAATTGAAAAAACCTTCTGTCTTCTCACATTTAAAAAGTTTTACTTCCTGTGTCACAGGCCCCTTCTTCAAATGGGAAGTCACCATCAGTGCTTACTCATTAAAAGTCATAATGGCAGTTAAAAAATTAAGAAATTGTTCTATTCAATTAACAAATCAATAGGGGTGGGCTGAATTTGCGTAATCGCGTTACGCAAATCTCCGCGAAACGGTAAAAAATCTCCGCGAACACGCAGAAATTTCGCGAACAAGCGCAATTGCTTGTTCGCGATGCTTTTTTCCTGTTCACAATTGCTGTTTGCGTGCTCGGGGAGAAATATCTCGCGAACATGCATTTTGAGAACGCAAACAAGCAAAAAATTTCGCGAAGTCGCGGATTGCAGATTTTTGGGCAATTTCGCGTTCTCCGCGGAACGCAAAATTACCCAAATTACGCAAATTCCGCGAGCGGAACGGAATTTACCGCACAGGCCTACAAATCAACCATCAAAGCCAAGGGAAAATGAGGGGTGGAAAGAATCCCTACTTATTGGTTCATTAGAAGGTCTATTCCTAATTTCCACATACTTCCAGAAACATAGCAACTCAAATATAAACTAATCAATCATAACTTAGAGTAAATTAGAAGAAGAAAAAGTAATTATCAAAGATAAATTCCATAAAGAACTAGAGGGAAAGTAGAAGAAGAGAGGAATCCGTGCTTAAATATTAATATCTCCTTTGGATATTAATAGATGACTGACCAACATTAAAATATCTAATGAGAAGTTTCTGGTTTTGATCCCTCTGGAATACAACTTACCTGATATTAATGATGGCCGTTTGATTTCTCAACAAAAAAAGGAAATAAAAAAGATGTCTGAACTCGTCAACAACATGCCAAGCGATGGCTATCTACACATTGATGAACTTTCAAACACTCCTTATTTCCCTTGTTTGTTTTATTTCTTCTCATCCTTAGAGAAGACCAACAAAGCTCTTTTCAATTTATTAAAATTGGGACTATGAGACTATAATGTTGTCCAGCAACAATATTCAATATACTAGGCTAAATTTATCGAGCTAAAATCTCTTTATAAAAGTTCTCTTTTTACGTTCAATATATATATCCCCACAGGAATCCATTAATTTGAATTAGTTGAATATACAGTTAAAATGAAACAGACACACACACATTAATAGCAGGAAACTTCAACGCAAAGATGTCTAATACCACATTGAGCACCTATAGGAAAAAAGATCTAGAATGTTTGGAATATCCCTGAATCATTTTTTCCATGAAATTACAAAGCTGACAAACAATCTAAACAACTACTTGAGTTCCTTTAAATCATATGTGGAGTCATAATTAATGGAAGAGTTGACTCCAATATAACTGCCGGACTTACTAGACTAGGCATCAAAAGCTCCTCAATAACAGACTATATAACTTTTAGTTATATAAATTATTTAGTCTAATCTCAGACGTGAATCTGCTATACCTTAAATATAGTGACCTCGCATTCTTCAAGATATAGGTTAGTTTTTGCAGCAATATACCTCTGATTGGTCCTTGGAGATCGACTATGGCCAGATTGATGTAGACTCCAAAACACAGACGACTGCATTGGAAGACAACTAATATAGAAATTCTTAATAACATGACTATAGAACGTTTTGATTTGTCAAAGGTAGCTGTGGTTGATCTAATCACTGAGTATGAGGGCTGCATACTGAAGGGAATACAGGCAATGCGAGATCACTAAAACCACAAAAAAGAGCAATACGCAGTATGAAATTGATATAGTTACTAACCTATCCACTGATGTAAATAAGCTATGCACTGAGATAAATATGCTCACACGGAAACAATATTTGCAGCACTCCCTCAAACAGAACAAAAACATCTGGTATTTAAGGAAAAAATAAACCAACAGTGAATTGCTCAAACTAGGCGCATGACCAAAACTGGCATGGATTACACCAAGCCACTCAGTCAAAATTCATGATAGTTTTGGAAAATAGTTGCACTAAATTGCAGGACAAAACTGAACCCCACTGTTGTCTCTTCCACCACAGACATGGACAGATTACATCACCAAGTTATATGCAGTAAATATAGCTGAATTGGCGGAAGCAACAGCATTTGATTCCTCCATCTTAAAATCATTATCTCGAGTAGATCTCTCCTCCTATGTGCAAACAAATATTAAAGCATATGGAAAGAACTAGACATTCAGGAGGCGTGAGTTGATATCAAATTCCTGTCAAATTTGGGAAGGACATCCCGAGGCATGGGAAAATTCCTGATTCCTTTGTACTCCTACAGCTATAAAATAGGTTTCATACCAAACGCCTGGACAGGGAGCATTGTGATATATTTGTCGAAAAAAGGCAACCAAATAAACCCCAGTGATTACAAACTAATTTCTCCCATCAAAACAACAGGAAAGATCTTCAACAGAAGTGTGCTTTAACATTTCCAATACTGGGCATATGAGAAGGAAATTACTAACCCAAAACAATCAGGTTTTTTAGCTAAACGCTTGTTAATTGACTATTGTTATTGTACAAATAATCAATTAACAATTAGCTCTTACATTTCATATAATTATTACTGCTTTTATAGACTTTTCTACAGCATTTAATCGAGTAGATAGGCCAACCTTGTGAAAAAAACTCTCTGAACTAGGCACCCCACTAGACCTATTAAGAATGATAATAGCATTGCATACATGAACATGATGAGGAATACTGATGGGAGGGAATATAGGTCTAACGTCAAAGATAAAACTGTGAAGGGTTTCAAACAGGGCTGTATTTTGGCACCATTTTTGTACTCTCTCTTCCTATATTTTATACCATGTAAATTTTACCAAGTAAAGAATCTCACCCCCCCCCCCCCTGAGAATAGGCTCTCATACACTACATCCACTGATGCATACGGACGATGTGGTCATATTTGACCCAACCCCAATTGGCCTGTAGAGCAGCAACTGAAAGGTGCTTAACATATACACTAAAACAGATGTATTTAAATTAATTTTTACAAAAAAGAGGTTTAAATTTAGGGGCAGGAAACAATAGAAATTTAGACATATTAGAAATGGTTAAGACGTATACCTGTCTTTGTATAACCCTTTCTCAGGATCTAGACAACAATAGCACTTTAAACAAATGGTGAGTAAGGCACTAGCCCATGCTGGGACATTGAAAACATTTTAGAAGTCCCTGAGGAGAAGAAAATGTTTGTATTTATTAGGAATCTATGAAGTAAAAATTCCACCTACCGTAAGCTATGCTCTCGAATACACCCCCATGGAAAAGTGATTTTTTTGTTGAATCTCTATAAAGGTAAGATTCTGCGAAAATTCTGGACAATTAGTCCAGGTGTCCAAAATCAGGGATTGCGCCTAGATTTTGGCTTGTCAAGCACATATGCCCACGTAATTGCAAAAATAGTTTGTTGGGACTATTGGCTAATACACATTTCAAGAGGCTCCCTGAGAGAATGATTAAATCATGAAAACTTGACGGCCCCAAATAGGAGTGGCACTTTTTCTGTTACTTTGAAATGTGCACTAGACAGACTAGAATGCAGAATTGAATTTCTCCAGAGATTATGTCCTGAATAATTATGATTATTTATGAAAAATGCCATCCTTCGACTAAGCTTTATACCAAATGGTGAACTAATTTGAAATTGTATAAGACGGTTCCCAATAATGGAACTGTACAAACATGCTCCAATATACTTATCATTACCTTTGAAACAAAGTTATAGAAGGTCAATAATATCACAAACGTTAGTCAATGTACCTCCTAATGCCTAATAGGTAAATGGGCATATCAGAAAAGTGATCCACACATTTGCCATCTTTGTCATGGAGCAAAGCAAGATTTGCGTCACATATTATACACTTTTTCAGCACTTGCAGAATCTGAGATTGTTTTAAATCCACTGTATTTAGGTACAATATATCAATATCTGATTATTTTACTAATTTTCTTTTACTAAACTTCCTCTCCACCTTTACCAAAGGCAAGGCCCAAATTCTTCCTGCCCTTCATCAGTTCTAAATGACACTTACTAGTGGGGCTGCCAAAAGTGGTACAATATGCCCGCTACAGTTTTTCAATAGGCTTCCTCCAAACTGCCTTCTCGCACAAAGCTATGAGCAACCCTTCCTTGGGAGTTCTAATTCACCTTCTACATGTCTGTTTCCTTGAAGCTAGTAAACAGAAGATATACAATGTTTATTTCCACTCACTCACATACTCCTTCATCTCATATGACACTGATTGTACCCCATTATCAGTCAATAATTATTTGGGCAACCCTTCTCTCCTATATGACTCATAAAAAGTTAAATATGTATATTTTTTTGGGAGTGACTTGATTGAAGAACTTTGGTTATGACCAACTTGAAAAATAGTCTACTTTAACCATGGCATATTTTGGGTAACCACCAAAAACACTCTGGGGTCCACAAGTATCTAGGCCATTATTTTACCACTGACTGTCTGCCTTATTGGTCACCAAGGCATGATACACTATTGTTATTTGTTATTTGGTACTTTAGTTAAATAATTTCTCTCTGTATCTTTTAGCAGCCTTGATGCATATGTCATTCTAACTTATTTCTCCTTTCTGAGTTGAAGTAGCACAGACCCCTGTCTAACGTTTCACACATCAGTGCTTCTGATAAGCTTGAAATTCCCCTCTCATACTTCATTCAACTTTTCATTTGTTGGGGGGCGTGGCTTAGCCGGCTGCAAAATACACGCACTTTAAGTGGCCTCTGCTGGCCAAGCTCTCAATCCGGCAAAATCCTGTGGACCTGACACCCCACGCACAGAGATCCTTACCCCCCTGTACCCTTGGGCACAGCTCGACCGCGTCTCCGGTGTGTGGCCGTGCTTCGGCACCAAAAATGAGCGCTCGGCGTAGATTGGGCCTGCGTGTGATGGCAAGCCTGCTGAAAGGAGCAGCCGGGGAGTAGACGCTGGAAGACGGCAAGGCGTGCTCCACGCCTGAACACTGCCTCATCTGGGCACAGACGACCGGCGCTGCCCCAGCGGAGATGTTCCCCTACAGCTAACATCAAGTGAGTGCGGCGCTGTGCCAGATGGTGGTCTGCAGCAGGGTGGGGGCGTGGGCTCCGTGCTCCAGGGTCTGGGGCTACGTGGCCCAATTGGGACATCCCCATTTGCACTCCGGCTGACTGTGGCCTCCCTAGCATGCCCCTGACCCTGTGATGCGGTGCGCTGTGCCCCCATCGTCTCCCTGCTGCAGTTTGCCCCCGTTTGGTGCTCTCTTCCTACGATCCATCCCGTGCTGCCTCCTGATGTGAGTGTAGAGGAGCCCCGGAACCTTGTCCCAGCCCACAGCTGGAAATCGGGAGCTTTGCCTAACTCACCGGACCGTTGGTTGGTGCAGCTTCCCGATCAGCATTGACTCTGTGATCTGCCTCCCTCACTTCACCTCCGAGTGCGGGCCGCCGTGCCGATAGTCCCCCTGGTGGCACAGCTAAATTCCGTGAGGAGGCCCATGCTGGACTGTGGACCCCGTCCCCCCCCCCCCCCCTGCAGAAATTGCCAGTGGGGCGGCAGCGCTCACCCCAA
This sequence comes from Triturus cristatus, assembly GCF_964204655.1. Taxonomy (NCBI): domain Eukaryota; kingdom Metazoa; phylum Chordata; class Amphibia; order Caudata; family Salamandridae; genus Triturus; species Triturus cristatus. Next base: position 499,957,527 of record NC_140592.1, on the reverse strand, counting down.
CTTTGCCGGAGCTCGACGACACTGCGACCAGCGGGCTGTTGCATCCACTGAGTGGGTGACCCGCCTTCCTACCTACTGTGTGCCGGCTATCGCCTTGGGGGCCTGCGTCCTCTTGCTCCTTGAGGCCATGGGTGGCCCTGGGGAGGTGCCTTACCTGCAGACCTGAGACCCTTTGACCTCCTGCACTTTTGACACATCTAGACCCCCTCCATAACCATCTTAGTGATCCGCGGTGGGTCCCCCCCTGCCGAGTCTGTTACAACATGGGCAAGGTTGACACTAAGCAACCCAAGCCTGCATTTGACCAGTGCAGGTAGGCAAGGCAAGAGGAGTCAGTGCCTGGAACAAGTGAAATCGCTACCCAAACTGAATCTAGCGAACTGCAAGATGATGACTTAAAGGCGATATTGCTTGACGTTAAGGCTAGTGTCAGTGGCATTGCAACCACGCTTGACAAACTGTCCACCAGCCTTGACAGTGTGAAAGCCAGGGTGGAATCGCGCAAATTGCGCAATTGGAATCCAGAGTCTCAGATGTGGAGGACACTATGAGCGGGGACAAACAAAAATTGCTTCCAATGGACCGTGTTCTGAAACTTATTAAAGCTAAAAACAAAGACTTGGGGGCGTGCTCCCGCAGGAGCAACTTCCGCATTTCGGGCGTGCCAGAGTCTTACAACATTACGAAAATGGAGAAATTCATTGAAGAACTACTGTGCAACCTCTTTGGGGGGTGCTCTCTCCTGCTTTCATCGTGGAAAGGGCGCACCAATCTCTGGGTCCAAGACTGCCCCCGGGTGCGCCTGCCCACCTGATCATCACTAAGCTCCTGAATTACCGGGATCGCGGCTCAGTCCTGCATGCAGCTCGAGAGAGAGGTGAGGTGCGACATCAGGGGAACTCTCTCTCCTTTTACCCGGACTTCACGCTAGCGGTGCAGGCTGCCCCACGGGAGTACCTTCATCCAAGAAACTGCTCCAGAACCTTGATGTCTCCTACTCCCTGGCCTACCCTGCCAAAGTTAAGACCGAATCGCAAATGCAAACCTTCACTGACCCGAAAACCGCCCTGGCTTTCGCAAAGAAATTGGACAAGCAGTACCGGCTTGCTCCGTCCAATTCCCAGCAAGCTGACTGAGGAGGAGCGAGTGGCAATGATTAAGGAGGACTGAACCTGCTCTGTTTTCGCTCTCCACTATATAAGATGCTCTTGCTCACTTTAATAATCCCTAAATCGCATTGTCCCCGAGCTGATTTGCTTTCTCTCCCCTCTGCCAATGCACCATATCGGCCTACCGCGGGACACATTCATGGGTCGACATGTACTGTGTTGTTTCCCTTTCCCACGTGCTCTTGGTTAATTCTCTGGGACTTTGGCTCTGACCTGCAGTTATGTCTGCCCAGGGGCGGGGGCTGCTTGTATGCTACCTAATGCTCTGTTATAGAGCTGTCCGACCACTACGGTGGCTTGGCCACCCAGTCCTAGTGATGGGGGTGTACGCCAGGTGGAATCATGCCCCCTTGGGATAATTCCCTTCTCAACCAGTTTAGCTTCCCTTCCAAGTTTGTGGACCCCTGGTAGGATGGGGTTGGACGCTCAACCTAATTGGGGGTTTGGAGTGGGTGGTGGGTGAGGGGGACATCTACGTATGGGATTGCCGCCTCCTTCCAGAGGCTTGTTCTTTTCACTGTTTGGCCTTGTTGGCAGCCTGTTGCTGCGCTACCTATTAGCAATTTGCTGTACACCACGACACCCACGACTGTCGCTCTTGCATCACGCCCTACGCTATCTGCCATACGCTATCTGCCTTACATCATTACTTTGCCATCACATGACAGACACCCACTCTGAGCCTGGAACATTTGTGGTCTAAATAACTGTAGGAAGGTGGAATCGGACTGCATGGTTGCCCCCACTTTTTTTCCTGGTGTTTGAATGGTTTTTAACTAGTCTGGCTGGGATCCTGCTATCCAGGACCCCAGCCTATCTGCTTACTCCCCTAAACGACTTGGTGTGCATATTAAATGCACAAGTGATTGGATACTGTGATACCTTATGAGCCCCTAGTATATGGTACCTTGGGTACCTAGGGCATAGGCACTTGACAGGCCTACCAGGGGCTGAAGCATGTATTATGCCACCCCTGGGAAGCAGACTAAATCTGACACCACAGGCCTGCTTCTGCAGCCTGGGTGAGGTAGTGTTAGCACTCCTCACAGAGGTATAGGTTCCTATATCTCACCATACACACACATATAAACCTATCAGCCACCCCTATGGCAGGCCCTATAAATCCTGAGGGCAGGGTGCTTGGTTTACAATGTGAGGGGGTGGCCCTGCCTGAGCAGGCTCCCTCTGCAGCTGACAGGGTCTATTCCTTTTGGCTGTTTGTGGATGCAGTTAAACCATATACTCTTAAGTGCATTATAATCTCCCGGTTAATGCTAACTTTGGAATGACTGCATCAAAACATGTCGTGTTTGGTGTCAAACAACTTGTCCATGATGTGGGAGTATGATCCCACCCTTCTAAAGGGGACGACATGTACCTACTGTAGTAACACAGTAGAAATCTGAAAGAGCCCTGGCATCACAAAATGGATGCCACCAGCACAGACACTGGGCTGCCCTCCTGCTGCTGACTGAAACTCGCAGTGGAGGAGGCCCAACAATAGGCATCCTGTCTCAGGGAGGTGTCACTACCTTCCAGACAGGATTTAGTGTATTGGGGCTGTGTGGGTGCACTTCTAGAGTGATTTGAAGTCCTGCACTGGGGGAGCAGTAGGCTCCTCTGTGCATATGCCAGCTCAAACTGGTTCAGGGGCTACCTGTCCCTGCTCTGGTGCGAAACTGGACAAAGGGAAGTGGGTGTAACCACCCCCTACCCTGACCCTCCCAGAGGAGTGGTCATAGAGCTTGTCCCTACCCTATCTTCAGTATAAGATAGCCAACCTTGCCATTGCAAAGTAGATAACCATGGACGACGCTCTACAAAGAAGAATCCTGGCCCTTCGACGTTCCACTACCTTTGGAAGACAGAAGAATCTCCCTTGGATTCAAGGAGTGACTCCCCTGCTTGGCAGGCACCAAAAACTTGAATCAACAGTCGCAAACTTTACCGCTCCCGCCAGAGTCCGAAGTCCCTGCAGCCCCGCAAGTGGATTTCCTGACTTCTCGACGGCCATTGTGAGTCCCCAGCAGAGCTGAGGCGAGTGGACCCCACGAGTGACAAGGAACAGCAATACCCGGATACCGTGCACTGTTGTCAAGTGCAACCCCTTCACGACGTTCTACGAACTTGTGCTTTGGACCACTTGTGGCCCAAGCCTCCAGCAGGTTTTGCAGCGAAAATCAGAGGCCTACCCCGTCCGGAGTGACCATGGGCTCCTGTGAAGCATTTCCTCAAGAGGCGTCTTCACGATCCCTTGCCCGTTGGCTTGTGGGTCCCGTGAAGACTTTATCAACTCAAAGGGCTCCCCTGGTTGCTCCAGACCTACCCTCACTCACCCTTGCTGTATCAGTCCCTCAGACCTTGCAGGTGTGCACCATCGACTTTCTTCACTCTACACAAGACTTGCTGTTGCCAAGGCTTGTTGGCTCCAATCCGGTTGCCGACACACAACCATCAGCTGCAGACATCGTGGGACACTCCGAATCCAGCTGCTGGTCATCGTCGATCTCTCCTGAACCTCGTGAGCGAAGAGTCAAAACGCCCTTGATCACCTGAAATCAACCGACATCCGTGGGCATCCATCTTCCTGGCCCCGGGTCACTGGCAAGTGACAGTGAACACTGTCCCTTCAATTTTCAGGTCATCTGCATCTCGAATCGAGCCTTGGATTCCACCGGACACTTCTTCAGTCGCCGCAAGCAGCAAATCTTCTTTGGTCTCCATAGAAAACAGCGACGCAACCCGACACCAAAAGACACCTATGCACCCGGCTTCCCTGGGTGAGGTAACTCGTGCACTCCGGTGCCCTAGTGTGTGTTGGCCCTCGAATTACTTACCTTGTAAATGGCTTGCTTGTAGACTTCCTCGAAGTACCCTAAAACTTTAAAAATCAATCCGCGACTTGCTCCATTGTAATCAATAGGGAACCCGCGGCTGTGTTCACACACTGCATGCATCTCCCGTGGGTTTGTTACTTACCTGCTTTCACTGCAGTGGTGAAGCCCCAGCGATTCTACAGGCCCTAGGCCTCGTCATTCTGCAAGTCGACTTTCCTAAACCTCTTTTTTAGTATATGGTCTGGTACGCCCCTAGGGCCCCAGCCATATTTGTGCTTAACTTATTGTGAAACATTGATATTTGAATGTGTTCCTGGCTTCTAATCTCATAAAGAGATTAGTAGAGTGTGTCTAGAAATAAATACATATATATTTGATATATATACCTGTGTGGTGTCCTTTCATTTGGTAATCAAGTGATTATAAGGTAAAACAAGCTGCTTTACATTCCTCTGAGACTTAGCCTGAATTGGACTGGTGCAAGGTGGCCACCTTAACTAGTGACCAGCATATGCCAGGCCAACTTCTCACATTGGTGGGCAGCGTGTGGGATTCCAGCTTGCCAGTGTTTTACCAGAAAATCCCTATTTGAATTACTAACTGAAAACCACTAAAGGTACTCAAGGTACATATAAAAGTCAAGCTTAGTATCAATAAGTTCCTCTGAACTTAGAATTGTTTGTGAAGGGATAGCACACCCTTGCTACAGCTCAAGCTAGGATCAGTAGGCCACATAACTAGTGTAGGTAGTACAACACTGCATAACACTAGAATGTCCTCAAGGGATGGAGCCAGTGGGTCCACCCAACCTCAGTACAAGGACATGACCTTCTTTGACTTGAAGGCTATGTGTGTTGCACGACACCTGGGGTTAGGGCAGAGTCCATCCACACAGCACCTGATAAATACTTGTAGCAGCTGATCTTATACTAGCTATAGGAGCTAGTGGATCTGGATCAGGGGGTGGGTCAGCCATAGTCTCTGGGTCTGATGATGAAAATCAAGATGACCTGGAGTCTGTTGATGGAAGAGCCAGACCCACAAGGGTCTGCAAAGGACAGAGGAATTCTCCCTAAGAGAGCTGACAGAGTAGAAGAGAGGGTTAGGTCCCCTTCAAGGGAATCTGACCACTCAAATCCCTCTGGTAGAGATTCTGTCCATCAGAGGACCTCCCTTTCATAGGGAGACCTCCTCTGAAAGAAGGTACAAGATGCTCCAGTATGAGGAAGCTAGGCTTGCCCTCAGAACCAAGCAATTGGCCTTAGATAGAGAAGCCTTTGAGCTCCAGAGAGCTTCTAAGAAAGAGGGGTTAGAACCCCCTGGTGGCAGCAACAGTGTCCCTAGAGGCAGAGATTACATTCCAGACCATAGGAACATGTCCAAGGTTGTTCCTCCCTACCAGAGTGGGGATGATATCCACAAATGGATAACTGCTATGGAGAGAGCCTGTAAAGTTCAACAGGTCCCCCAAAACAGTGGGCAGCAATCTTGTGGCTCTCCTTTTCAGATAAAGGTAGAGACAAGCTCCTCACTGTTAGAGAAGAGTATGCGGATGATTATGAAGTCCTGAAGAGTGCATTGATTGATTGGTTTGGCTTAACCACTGAACAGTACAGGTTGAAGTTCAGAGATACCCAGAAGGCACACACAGGACTGGGTGGACTTTGTAGATTGTGCTACCAAGGCTCTGGAGGGTTGGATAATTGGCAGTAGAGCAACTGACTTTAAGGGATTGTATAACCTAATAATGAGAGAGCAGATCCTTAACAATTGTCAAACACAGCTCTTACGCCAGTACCTGGTGGACTCTGATCTGACCTCTCCCCAAGAATTGGGAAAGAAGGCAGACAAATGGGTCAGAACCAGGGTGAGGCCCAAGAACCAAGGTGGTGACCAGAAGAAAGATTCCACTAAGCCCACAGAGAAAGGTGGGGATAATAAAACAGAAAAGTCCTCTGAAGGGCCCCAAAAATCCAGTTCTGGGGGTGGGTCCCAAAATCCTTCCTCTTCCAATAAGAAACAATATTGCCATGTGTGCAAGCAACCTGGCCACTGGAAAACTGACTCCAGCTGACCAAAGAATGGCAATAAAGAAAATGTTCCCCCCATTGCAGCTCCAACACCTCCTGTTACTACCAGTAGTAATCCCCCAGGTGGTGTGAGTGCACCCAAAAACTTAGTTGGGTTTTCTTTGGGAACTCAGGTGAACTCTGGCCTAACCAGGTCCCCTACACAAGCAACTCTAGTCTGTGATGGTGGCATGGGGTTTGCTAACTTTACCATGAGTCCCAATATCTTGGGCAGGTACAGACAAGAGTCTATGATCAGTGGTCAGAAGGCTGTGGCCTACAGGGACAAAGGGGCTAGTGTCACCATGGTGGCAAGGAGACTAGTGCCCCTAGAACAGCTTTTACCTGAGTTTAGATACCAGGTGACCAATATTGATGGAATAAGGACAGACCATCCCATGGCAGTGGTAAATCTCAGCTGGGGAAGGGTCACTGACCCAAAGAGAGTGGCAGTGTCCCCAACCTTGCCTGTAGATTGTCTACTGGGGAATGATCTGGAAATCTCAGCCTGGGCTGAGGTAGATCACAATGCCCATTTAAGAATGTTAGGCATCCCTGAGAGAGTGGATGAGACCCTGAGGGCCTCACCTCCACCCCAGGAGAAATTAAGGGGAGTGACGCCTGAAACAATGGATCACTCCACACAAACAGAGAGCATAGGGGGTGAGGAACAGTCCTCCCCCCACCAGACTAAAGGTAAGGGTCAGCTTTCTAAGGGAACTGATCCTGCCCCTTGTGAAGTAACTGCCCCAGAAGTGGTCAGGCCTGTCCTGGCCACAGCTCTGATGGCAGGGAATCCTTCCAAGGTGGTACCCAGTCTGGAGCAGGTATCCTGCCCCTCTCTACCGTACCCTGCCTCAGTCAGCCCAGGGCTGCAGAGGTCAGCGAGGTCAGTGGACCCTTAGTGGGCCCCTGTCCAGAGGAACCCCCTCATCAGCAGATTAGGGACACCCAGCAGAGTAGTTCTAGCCAGGCGAATATTCCTGTACAAACTGAGGGATCCCCCTTACCCCTAGGTACAGGTATCCTCCAGATGGACCCTGTTGGGCACAGGGAGACCTGGGAAATAGTTGCCCCAAACATTCCAATGCCCTCCACTTCCAACCAGAGGGACCCAACCCCCAGCTGTAGGCAGCCAGAGGTTGACCCTTAGGGCCAGATATGACACAGTCATGGACAGAAAGGCTTCCATGGTGACCAGTGGCCTGAGGAAGTTGAGACCACCCCAAATAGTGCATCACTTCCAGACTCAGACACCCCACCAGCCTGCTCATGTACCAAAGCACAATACAGGTAATTTCCCTAGACTTTGGAGAAACTCTAGAACCCATTGGGGTAGGATTTCCCAAGTGGACCATGAGACAGGGAGCAACCATGCTAGTGCAGGTTCTTCCTTATATGGCCACTCAGGAAATAAAGGCTTATCTGGACAAGGTTAGCCTTATCTTCTTTCGTTTCGTTTTGGGGGGGGGGGGGGGGTTATGTAGGAAGGTGGACTCTGACTGCATGGTTGCCCCACTTTTTTCCTGGTGTTTCAATGGTTTTTGACTAGTCTGGCTGGGATCCTGCTATCCAGGACCCCAGCCTATCTGCTTACTCCCCTAAACGACTTGGTGTGCATGTTAGATGCACTAGTTATTGGATACTGTGGTACCTTATGAGCCCCTAGTGTATGGTACCTTAGGGACCTAGGGCATAGGCCCTTCACAGGCCTACCAGGGGCGGCTGAAGCATGTATTATGCCACCCCTGGGAAGCAGACTAAATCTGACACCACAGGCCTGCTTCTGCAGCCTGGGTGAGGTAGTGTTAGCACTCCTCACAGAGGTATAGGTTACTATATCTCACCATACACACACATATAAACCTATCAGCCACCCCTATGGCAGGCCCTATCAATCCTGCGGGCAGGGTGCTTGGTTTACAATGTGAGGGGGTGCCTCTGCCTGAGCAGGGCCCCTCTGCAGCTGACAGGGTCTATTCCTTGCAGCTGTTTGTGGATGCGGTTAAACCATATACTCTTAAGTGCATTATAACCTCCCGGTTAATGCTAACTTTGGAATGACTGCATCAAAACATGTTGTGTTTGGTGTCAAACAACTTGGAATCATACCCCCACATCAGTCCATGATGTGGGGGTATGATCCCACTCTTCTAGAGGGGACGACATGTACCTACTGTGGTAACACGGTAGAAATCTGAAAGAGCCCTGGCATCACAAAATGGATGCGACCAGTACAGACACTGGGCTGCCCTCCTGCTGCTGACTGAAACTCGCAGTGGAGGAGGCCCAACAATAGGCATCCTGTCACAGGGAGGTGTCACTACCTTCCAGACAGGATTTAGTGTATTGGGGCTGGGTGGGTGCACTTCTAGAGTGCTTTGAAGTCCTGCACTGGGGGAGCAGTAGGCTCCTCTGTGCATATGTAACAATAGGTAGGGGAAGACAAGGATCAATTGTGATCCAGTAGGGCATTAATTACCATTCACAAGAGAAGGGAATGGAAGGTCCGGCCACAGTCGTAGCCCCAGATATGAAAGCAACAAAAAGAGATGACTGGGCTGTTCCTTAGGAAAGGAAAGAGGAAAGGATCACTAGGAAAAAAGGGTTAGTGCTCAATGGAGGACAAACCCTGGGTATCCAATTTGTTGGATATAATGGCCTCACACACCCTTGTGAGTGTCATGCTTCATCATCGGCAATGCTCCACGTTGGGCAGGCGGTGCAATGCCCAACGGGCTCACCTCTAAGAGGGGCTCTTTATCGGAGATCTTTTATCCAACTGCCTATGGGTGAAGTGGGGGTGAGGGGCCAGGACAGAGTAGATAGTGTGGGTGAGGATAAAATGTGGCCTAAGGTACCGGAAAGCAATTTTTATTCTGGTGGTCCTCTGCCACAAGTAAAGTCAAGGATAGCCGGTGCTCATGGGGACTATGGTTTCCCGGAATGGACCAGGGCTAGAGTGCAAATGGTGTGGTCGACATGTTTCTCGCTTCTAGTACATTGACTGCGATTCTTCAGGACCTAGTAAAAAACTACAATGTACAAAACATGACCTTATGATTAGTATCAGTTTAAATACAGCACATAAGTTGTACTACCTGTATGACACTGCTCCTACCTAGAAAGTGAAGATAAAGGAGAACATTACCACAGTTAAGTAACAACATGTGATCCTGTAGTGACCGTGAACACACTGTGAAGAAGTGACATACTAGTGCAGATAGTGACTAGTATGTGATTAAAACCAAGTTAAAAACTGGTAGCATCAGTATCCATTTGAACTACTTCACGCACCCATGGAATCGGTGATACTGTTACTCACCTAAGGGTTAGAGTTATAGGGTGTCAACAGTACCCGGTGGATCTGACATCAAGGGAGAAGCCATAAAGTTTCAGGCTGGGAAGAAAAGGACAAAAGTGGGATGGTATTGAGATAAGTGGTAAACTCAAATGTTGGGCGCATATGTATCCTGCTGCCTCGGTGCAGACGTTCTGTCTACGGGGTAGAAAGCCAAATGGTGGAATATTGGCTAAGTAGTATGTATTTGAGGCGCTACACGGCACTACGTGGGAGTAATCTAAATTTCCTCTATCCAGCCAGTAATAACCCGTTAATAGATGGTGGACTGGGCTGGGTTTGTGGACATGTTAGGTAGCTAACAATGGGGAGACGCTCCCATTGTAGTTGTATTATAAAGATATTGCAAAGAGAGAGTAAAAATATAGTAAAATTAGACCTGAGTCATGGGACACTAATGCACCGCAGTGAGTACTGGTCAAAAACGGATATTAATTCCTGGTCGCTGTAAAAGCGCACAATTCAAAACTGCTGTTTGTTCCTTCCAGGGCCGCTATAAGAATAACAGGAAAATAGTTAGAAAATAGTCAGGCAATAGGACCCTGCAACGCGGTAAAGAGGTTTTAGTCATAATGGGTTGGAAATCCCTGCTGGTGTAGAAGGCGGTACACTTACTTTCTACTGCTCGTGTCAGGGCCAGTCAAGCCTACCCATCTCACCGGGTCCGGATAGTGGAAAGCCGGTCGTGTCCCTCCTCATTAAGTAGCACCCAGGGTGTGTTCCACAGGATCTCAAACAGGAAGTAGGACCCGCCCGTAGATCATGTGGTTTCCCTCGCGAATCGGATGGCCATGATGGAGTGGGGGGTAGTGTACAAAAAGTCAGTGAACACATTCAGGGTTATGTCACTAAAATGGCGGTGTAGCTCAGTGATAAGTGGGAAGTGATTGGCCTTATTAAGTGTGGTACGCAAAGGCATGTGTATTGGCCATGATAACTGTTGTAAGACCAAGCCAGCGGGTGTACACTGAACTTTGCATAGTTCGCTGGGCGGATCAGGGATGTTTTGGTAGAGATGTGTTCACAGAGCACTCCACGGTATATCCTCATTCAATCCCTGGCTGTCGGTGGACAAACGATGTATCCACCTCTGTTCCTTAAGAAAAAGACTGTGCTTGGATTTGTCTGGGGAGGATTCAAGAACTAACCAGGACAATGAGTCAGCCGTGTGGTTCTGTTCTAGGTAGTGCCTGCTATGTTCAGAGATGCGGATTTTCACAGGGCGGGAGGTCATGCCTACGTACTGCAGACCGCATGGGCATCTCAACAAGTAGATGCAATTAGAAGTGTTGCAGTTAGTATGGCCACGTAGTTCCAAGCGGAAGGTGTCCGTCAGGGGGATAGTTTTGTATGTGCTGGTGAAAGGGCACACACTGCAGGAGCCGCACTGATAGTGCCCACATACAGGCGGTAATTGCCACAGGGTGGTTTGTTTAGGTGGCTCTGCCTTCCTCGGTCTGGTATGCACCAGAATATCCTTAATATTCCTTGACCTTTTGAAGGCAAATTTGGGTGGTGTAAGACTGAGACTGCCCGTATTCAGAATTTGCCAGTGTCGTTTGATTATCTTTTTGATTTCGTTTGAAACTGGCGTAAAGGTGGTGACAAAAGTAAGTGGATCTGACTCCTGTGTCGTCCGGGTCTTGTATTCAAGTAGGGCCCCCCTATGGTTGTTTTGTGCACGTTTGCGTGCCCTAGAAATCTCTCTAGTGGGGTACCCTCTATCCCTCAGGTTTCTGGATAGTAAGGAAGACTCGGTTTTGTAATCTGACAGGTAGAAATTGTCAGAAAGGCAGATTCAGTCTCAAGGCCTTAGGGTGGTGGCTGGTAAAGTAGAGCAAACTGTTGCGGTCTGTTGGTTTGTGATACATAGTTGTATCAATTTTGCCCCCCTCCAGTCTAACGGTGAGATCCAAGAAGGCAATTTTGGATGCAGACGCCGTTATGGTGAAGTGGAGGTATTCGTTCAGCGTGTTTAGCCAGCTGAAGAACTCCTTGTATAGGGTTTCAGTGCCTGTCCAGAGTACCAGGATATCATCAATGAATCTCCTCCATAGTTTGATGTTCAGATGGTAGGGGTTCTCTAGTCCATTGATGTGTCTTTCTTCGAAGTCTGACATGTAGAGGCAGGCTACCGAGGGGGCAAAAGTACTGCCCATGGAAGTGCCCTGGGTCTGGTGGTAATATTGCCCTTTAAACCCAAAGTAGTTCTCCGTAAGGGCAAGGGTAGCGCATTCCATAATAAAGGAAGGCGGCGTGGGGGAGCTCCATTCTTCAGCACTGAGGATTCTCTCAATCACCCCTAGTGTGGCCTTCTGGGGGATGTTAGTATAGAGGGCCTCCACGTCTAGGGTGATGAGAAAATCAATCTGGATATCCTCCTGTAGATTATCCAAGAGGCGTAGGACATCAGTGGTGTCCTGAACATATGAAGGTATTCGTTTGACCAGTGGCTGTAGAAAGTGGTCACAGAACTGTGATAAAGGCTCTAGGGCAGAGTCGATGCCTGATACAATCGGGCGTCCTGGTACAGGGGTGGTCCCCTTATGTATTTTCGGAAGGATGTAAAAATAGGGGACCTTGGGTTCTTTTTTTGATAGAAAGTCAGCCTCCTTTTTGGAGATCCACTCATGACATTCAGCAGTCTCGACCAGCCCAGTGATAGCTGTTTTCAGACGTTCAGTGGGGTTGGAAGGGATGGGGGTGTAGTATCGCCTATCCCCTAGTTGTCTAAGACATTCAGTGTCATAGTCAGTGGTATCCATTAGGATGAATGGCTGGTGCTTGAGGCCATCACTTTGGGTGTCAGGGGAGGTGATTTGGGTTCAATTCTAAATATCCGGGAATGCAAATGGATGGACAGGTTTGACTCTGTCCAAAATCACCTGAACGAACTTGACGCCACATATGCCCAATTATCCCTTTTGAATAATACCTAGACTTCACATTCAGGGTTTACCTTGTTCATGTACATCTCCTATAGGTTTTATGTTACATGGCACACACTACACTACTGCTATTTTTGAGATGACACTCTTTACATTTTAGCAAGCATGCAATTGTCTCCGTGCCTTTTAAAATCTGAGAAAAGCATTTCTTCGATGTTTATTAATAATCAAAGAGGCTGCTCGAGCACTTTATTAGAATGTAAGCTGCCTTTGCAGTCAGGCCATCACCTTTTTATACATCTCTCCATGTCATCACAAGATACTAAGCTGTTTCCTCAGTATTATGCTGCGTTATTTTAACGATTTGGTTAACGCTCTGCCTTTTACGTTTTTTATTATGATGTTATGTATATTTGATAAGGTGATTTGGATGGCTAACGTTCTGCATATCTCCATCTCTACTCGCATTATTGTGAATATCATTCCTCAATGTACGATTTTGTTGTAACAAGACGCTTAGAATGTGAGCTGTCCCACAGCAGTTATTACCGGCCTCTCTGAATGCTCTGCGTGCGGCTTCAAACTCCGGTTGCCTCATGCTTGTAATTACTTTCATTTTTGACTCTGTGGAGGTTTCAGCTGAGCTGACACACACCCCCTGCCTTCGCCCAATGAACGCGTTACGCTTCAGTCCTGACGTACTCGTTCGTGTTAGATACTTAAAGGGTCATGTGACACCTCCCAGGGTTAGCTGTCAGATGCCGTCGACGCTGCCCGGGAGGTATGTCATACTGCGATGCATGCGCGTTGCTTTGTTCCCCATGAGAGATTCTGCTTCGTTCACCGCGCTGCTCGCACGCCTTTGCCCCAATAAGAGACTGGGTGTTGCCTTCTCCCTTAGCTTTCCCTAAATGCGAATTTTCTCGTTGTTAGACACCCCGTTTTGGGTTTTACCCGTACAAGCCGTCAAGTGGGCTATCCCCATAGGCGCATTAATTTATTACACTCTGGGCATGTACAGCCGCTAAGTGGGCTGTTCTAATATGCACATTAATTCGTTATACCCTTTGTAGATGCTTTAATTGTTTAAGGCCCCGCCGTTTTGGTCATGCCCCGGTTTTATCTTACCCCTGGTGTTTTCATCACGATTACACCTTTCTTAAACTAAATAGCCCCGGACCAAATTGCCGCCAAATGCGTTCTAATTGATATAAACGTTTGTAATCAATTCCATTCTCCTGACTCCTCTGGGTCCTTTTTTGATCATACCCCGTTACTATTACAGAACGTATTATGTATTATTTTGGGTATATTTTTAACCCCGTTTCTGAGGTTTGAGACTTGTGCTCTTGCCCCCCCAGCTTTGGTTACGTTTGAACCACTGTCCACTCTGACTCTCCAGATACCGCCACGAATATCTTCATTCAAGTACCGGTTCTTAACACCCAATGGTGAGTACCACACCACCACGGAGAGTGTACTAAGTATCATGCCTTAAACAAAGACCCTATGCAGGTGTACTCCTTGCTTTTTCCGTCTCTTTTCGTTTTAGGAGCCACATGGGCCCATCCTGCCTATCGTCCAGCATGAATCATTCCTGCTGTTGTTGGTAAATAATACTTTAATTCTACGAACTGACATTTGGTTGTCTTACAGACACACCTTATTAATCCTATTCATTGTCCTCAGGTGTAAGCTTATCCCCCTTGTTGGTCCTGAAGAAGACCCCGCTTCCAAGAATTCCTATTTGCTGGCTTGATTAGGGGTCGAAACGTCGACTTTCTCCTTGATTGTTCCCAATACATGAGACTGACAGTGATTATACAACTGCTTTCCTTGTTCATGTTGTTGCATTTGTGTTCCTTGCCATTTAAGTGGCAGGTTAGGTCTTCAAATTGATTTTGGATGTTCTTAAACACACGACCTTCCCCCTTCACATTGTTTGCACTTATCCCTATTTATGTTGCACTTATCACTTCACTTACACCCATATAAACTGAAAATGATGATTTTGACATGCTTTTGTCTGTTGAAAGGTTGATATGTTGACCTATTTCTGTGCTCAACTGATTAAATTCAGTCATTTATGTATCTCAATAGGTGCTGTCATAATTCTGTTTAAGTTTACACAACAAACGTGTGTTCTAATTGTGTCAAATTATTCCACTGTGACTGTCATCTCCTCCTTGGGTCCTTGTTCCCTGCTCTGGGGGGGGGGGGGGTGATTTCAACATAGCACCCACGCAGACGCTCGACCGCTCTGGTGATCGCACCCAGCACCCTCAGGCCACCACACTTCTACACTCTCTTATGTCCAACTACTCCCTGCTGGATGCATGGTGACCTGTTTATCCCAATAGACGCGAAGGCATGTGCGTTACAGGTTCGTGGGGTTGCTGGTCACGTCTAGACCTCTGGATCACTACTTGTGACGTCTCTTCCTGGGCCACGTCCGTGGACCACATGGCCCGCACCCTCTCGGATCATGCCACCATACAGCTGTGCTTGCGCTTAGAACTCCCGCTTACCATGCGCCGCATGTTCGCGTGGTGACTGCCCCCAACGCTCTCTGTGACTCGGTCTTCCGCGAAGAGATTTGCACCGCTATTATCGAATATTTTTACCATAACGTTGGCTCGGTGGACTCGCCCTCGACCCTCTGGGAGGGCTTCAAAGAGGTGATCCAGTGGGGCGTGCATAGCAAAATAGTGTCTGGGGTGCTGAGATTTATCCGGGGCACCCTGGACCACCTGGAGAGCGAGAATAAGTCTGTGGATCTCTTACAGTCCAAGGACCCTGACCCTAGCCCTCTGGCACGGATAAGAGAGAAAATCACTAAATTCCACGAGGCGGCGGATAGGGAGGTGGCCTTCCTGGGAAGAGAGGCGCACGCCTGTTGCTACGGTGAGGGTGACCGCCCCGGCAAAACACTCGCCAATCTTCTCCGACACCTGTATGCTTCATCATACATCACTGCCTTACGGGGTGGGGAATCGGAGAGAACGACCTCCCCCGTGGAGGTCATTGCTACACACTCTGCTTTCTATTCTCAGCTATACTCGGCTGGTAAGGCAGCTCTTTGTGAAGTCCTGGACCAATACTTTGAGACCATCGAACTCCTCTGGCTGAGCAATAGCCACCGAGAATACCTGGATGAGCCCTTTACTCAGGAGGAGATCTCTGCAGTGATTGCGGGACTCCCGAGCGACAAGGCTACTGGTTCAGATGGCCTCACCCCAGCCTTCTATAAACAATTTGCGCCTCTCTTGGTCCCACATCTCGCTAATATGTACAATGACTCTCTTGAACGCTGGAACTTTCCTCCTTCCCTTCGAGAAGCCCTACTCACTCTTCTCCTGAAGCCGGATAAATCACCCGAACATTTCGACTCCTATCGCCCCTTATCCCTTATCAATACGGACAGTAAAATCTATGCTAAATTGCTGGCCTCACGCCTCATCCCACTTATGTCCCTCATTAAACGTCCAAATCAATCCGGTTTCATTCCTGGCCGCGCCACCTCCCATAATCTTCGCATCATATTTGATGTCCTCCACCAGATTAATCCCTCACTCCCGGCCGTTGCTGCTTTATTGGACGCCACCAAAGCCTTTGACACCCTGGAGTGGTCCATCTGATTCTACCTCCTTCCCCGTCTGGGCTTTAGTCCGGCTTTCACACATAAAATACAGCTCCTTTATACACTCCCCACAGCTCATATCAGAATCAACGGTCAGGTCACTGAGCCCATTCCCATCTCGAGGGGTACCAGACAGGGGTGTCCCCTCTACACTATGCTTTTTGCCATCACCATGGAACCCCTTGCTGCCCGACTTCGCCAGCATCACACTCAGAGGGGTATTGGCTTTACAGCCCTGGCACTTGTTGTCTACATGTACGCGGATGATGTCACGCTCTATGTCCGCCACCCTCAGGACAACCTTGCACCTATGACAAGGGAGGTGGTGCGCTTTGGATGTCTGTCCGGAATCCAAGTAAACTGGAGCAAGTCTGTCCTCTTCCCCCTCACAGAAGGCACAAATCTCTTCACTCCTAACCCTTCATTTGGGCGTCGGGACCTACCAGGTATCTCGGTATTTGGCTAAGTAGGGGCATGGATGTACTTTGGAGGTCCAACTTTGGCCGGACGATGGACTGGTTAGAGACTAAAATCCAAATGTGACAAAGTCTCCCTCTCTCACTGGCAGAGCGCATCGCCATCGCTAAAATGGTGGTGCTCCCGAAGTTCCTATACCTTTTTTTAAACGTCCCCGTCACACTTACATCGCATTTCTTTCGCAAATTACGCTCCCACATTATTACACTGGTCGGGGCAGGGCGACAATCCAAAATTGCATATGACATTCTCGCGTTGTACACTCTATGTGCCCAGGCAAGCTTCCTTCACTTTTGGCTGCACCCCACACCTTTTCAACCCCACACAGTGGTCGAAGCTGACCTTGCGGCCCCCTGGCCGCTTCGGACGGCACTTTTTGTTCCGCCGAAGCCCCCGCACGGCGAGATTGACACGATCGAGTGCCTGAGCTGGGCTTGGGACGGGCTTCGGAAATATGTTGGTGCCAGCACATTATATGCCCCCTCCATGGCTTTAGCCTGCAATCCAGCATTTCCCCCATTGCAGACTGCAGGCATGACGTCCTGCGCTGCCCTTCTCGGACTTACCACCATAGCAGACATTTACCCGGACAATACGTTCTTCACTCTACCCGAGAATGCTGCCCCAATAGATAGGCTTCTGTATTATCAAATCACAGCGGTCGGTAAAGCAGCTACTCCCACGTTCCCACAGGCCCCTCAGATGCATGCAGCCCTTGAACTGGTCCACTCCTCTAGCTACCCGCGCAGGTTGGTCACTAGACTTTACGCTCTCATGGTAGCCGCCTCGCCTACCTATACGGAACGTGCCCGCGCTGCTTGGTGCGCAGACTTTGGCAGGGACCTCTCTCAAGAGCTATAGCTATATTGCTGTAATCAGACCAGGCACTTATCTCCCAACTATCGTTTGCGGCTCATACACTTTAAATATTTACACAGACTTTATCACTCTCCGGCTACACTACACAGGATGGGACTGATCACAAATGATAGGTGTGTTCGGTCCTGGTGCAGACTTTGCTCACCTGGCTTGGGTGTGTTCCAAGGTCTCCTCCTTTTGGCAAAGTGTATGCGCCGTCATCATTGATATCACACTTGAGCGGGTCACTCCTGACCCCGTAACATGCCTCCTAGGTTACGTTAAAAACATATGGATGCCAACTGCAAACTTACCGCCATGCTCCTGGTACTGGCTAAACAGAGTATCCATTCATTGGGGACGTAGACCTGTGCCTAAGGTTAAAAACTGGCTGGATGACTCTGCCCAATGTCAAACACTGTTGGTGAAATTTTGGGACTTAATGCCTTTAGCCAGCTGATCTCCTGACATTTGAGTCCGCTCGTCTCTTACTTACAGTGCTTGGCAGCCCCTGACAGCCCTATGCTCGGCTCCCCCGCCGTAGATGCACCAACTGCGACTGGAAATGCCACAGACAATTTCCCATCATCATCCCCGCCTACATGCGCTTTCAACAGCACACCCTGAGGAACACCTATGTGCTCTGTGTAATGCATTGTGGTTGTTGGGCCTGTCATGTTCTCCCATCTCTGTTATGGAATGTGCTGTGTTGATGTAACAGCAACTACATTCTCGCTGAATTTATCACTTGTACTGTGTTGTGACATATATTTTTCAATAAAGGTTTTTAAAAATCAAAAAAAAAAAACTTTTCAACTGTTTTCATTATTTCCTTCATGCTCTAAGTCTTACCAGCACACAAGTACACATCAATAATAATATTCCACGAGCCCCAAAAAGGAACGGAATTGTCTTTACACTGCGGTGATGGGCAGGCTTAAGTAGCTTTCACTAGGTTTAATCGTCCCCGATTTTGCACTTCTCCATTTTGATAGTTAGCCTACTTTTCTTAGTAGTATCATGAATCTCTGGAATCTCTAAGGACAACAAAATGCGGTCCTATAAGTGAGTGGCATTGAGACCCTCTTTAAACAGTTGGTGCATGGACCTTTGAAACACTGTGGCAGTGTAGGACAGACCCAACAGGATACACTTGCACCTATATGCCCCCTCAGGTGAAGCAAATGTGGTTAACCATCTGAAATATGGTTCAGAGACATTTGATGATAGGATAGCAATAGATCCAGGGTAGTGAACAGTTTAGCCGCTTGACCGTCTCTAACATCTCACCAATGTTGGTCAGAGGATGTCTTTCCATCCAGATTGCACAATTGAGATGTTGTAAGTCCACAGACAGTCCTATGTCACTGCAGGCCTTCTTTGCTAACACTACAGAGACAAACCATTTTGAGAACTCTATGCCTTCTATGATGTCTTAACCACACAAAGTCTCCAGTTCTTTTTGTAGTAGATTCCCCATCACTAACTCCACTCCTCCAACTTTATGCTGATACCATGTCTTCTTTCAGGACAATTGTAGTGGTGAAGCTCTTGGCCATTCTCAACATTACTGCAATACCTTTGAGCATCCTTCAGCCCAATTGTTCTCTTCAACAGTATTTACATTATCAATGTCAGCACCCAAAACCTGATCCGGGTGACTGGGATCCAGCCATATAAGCAGATTCATTGTTTGGGCCATCCTAACAAACAAGAACTGTTTTAGGGACATACACTTCAGATTTAACCTTACCTTCTTTGACCTCTAATTTAGACTCAAACACCTAACCAGGTCAATGGGTTTGTTAACACACACCACCAGTTTTATATCGGGGAATTTTATTTAAAACCTGCAAATTATGTAAATACTCCTCCTCAATTAGGGTGTATTAGTTCTGTGAATCAGCCATCACATGTATATTTCTCTTCCACCAATCTTGAAGATGCAATATGGGTTACCTGTGTTTCCATCTCTTACCTCACTAATATGAAGTATAAACTCATCTGTAACTTACTTCCCCTCATTATCAGTCACTGAACCTACTTTGCTACTTTAACTGAAATTACTACCTGACTGGCCTTTGCTCTTCGTAGCATAATGTCCCTTGATTTTACATTTTCTGCATATTTGTCCTATGGCAGGGCCTTGAGGTCATAGTAAAAACACTTGGGTCTTTCCTTGTTTCAATCTATTCTTCCCTGGCCCTCTTCATGTTTCTTAATAAGTCTGTGCCCTTTTCACTGTTGCTACCCCATCAGTGCCTGCAGCTGACACTTCTCTTAATCCTTCACTAATGTTCTCAGCTCTGCACTACTTCTCTGGCTTTCTGTAGCATAATATTCTCAGTGTGAAACAGCATTTTTACACTTTCTTGTTCACCTTCTGTATCAGCTGACCTCTCAACATCTTGTCTTGGAAACGTTAACAACCATTGACCCTCCTCTCCTAATCAGTGCTTGAGCATGGCTAATTTTCTTCAAACCATACAAATTTCTCAACCAACTGCCCCAACATATGTTTTGAACCCCTCTTCCCACTCTTGCCAATTAAGTGATAGTTTGCAATGACTGTTAAGGAAAATGTTGAAGGTACTATTATGCTCTCAATAATGGAATGTGGTGTGAGGTCAACCGAAAGATATAGATAGAAATTTTAAATACCAAGTGGCTATGGATATCAATGTATACTTAATCGGTCAAAGAAGTGACTTTCAGCAGAGGTTTTTGAAGAAGATTAGGTGAAAATATTATTCTCCTGGAGGTTGCGCATCAAATGTGCCCTCATTCCGCTGACTGTGGACTGCTATCCCTGTCTTGGGTTTATCACAGTTGGGGGTGGGGGCAGCATACAGTGTTTGCAAATCCATGGTTGTGTATCACTGGAGTTAAGAATTAGTGACCCACTTGTGCAAAGTTCTGCTGATCCAGATCCTAGAGCTAATATATCAAGTGTATGCTGTGCGTGTTTGTCTATGTGGTAAATGCATAGTGTATCGTAGTGAAGCAGTGTCTTGGAAGCCCGAGGGACACACTTTGAAAGCCCATGGCCTAACCTTGTGCACAAGATGAATGTGAGGTTCTTTTCCCAGACTGTCTTGCTGGAGAGTCTTGCTGACATTCATGAAGCTGGAAGGAGGAGTACTAAATTCTGAAGTGACAAGAAAGGAGAGAAGACTTATTTAGAAATTCAATTATGCCTTTTGCTGAGAGGAACTGATTAGTCTTCCTGTGGCACTGTCATTCATTTGGTAGATGGGAAGGTGATGGGTGGGTCTACAGTTTCCCTTGTTTATGGTGAAAGTAGACCCCTTAAGTTAGGTAACCTGATGACCGCGAGGTGCAGAAGACCCACAGCTCTTTGTGCCTTTGTTGTAGATGCTTAAGGCTGGAGACTACCCTGCTATGAGGAGCATTACTTTTATACAAAAATTGTGTATGGATAGCAGCTGAAATGACACTTGAAACGAGAAACACCCCAAACCAGTTCTTAAATTTCAGACAGTGGACCAACATTTTCTGCATGATTTTACTATAAAAATGGGACCCACCTGTTCCAGTTTCAAGTTCTCAATTTACCAAGGAACAGAGTGCTCTGCAGGGTACTCAGAGGACTGCTGTATAACCCCGGCTGGTGTGCCTGCCAGCAAACTTCCTGGGGAGGAGGTGACATCGCCTGAAATCTTGCCTTGCTGAAGAAGCTGCTCACCTGACCTGAGGTGCCTGAAAAAACCTACCTCTTGAGAGAAGAAAGGAGCCGGCCAACCCTGCAGGGGGCGTGACTGTCCAGGAAGAGCCAGCCAGAAGCAGTGAGACCCCAGGGCTGCTGGGGGCTGCCAGATAAAGGAAGACAGAGAAGAGCCACTGGCGTAACGAAAGTTGAGTGGCCCCCCTGCAAAGTACACAGAGGGGCCCCGCTCCGGAATGAATTCGGAGCTCTCAGGCCCGACTACTGTGCTGAAGGGGGCTCCTGAAGCTCTGTGCCCCCATGCACCGCGGGGGATGCGGGGGCCTGTGTTACGCCCCTGAGAAGAGCGATTTGCTTGCCCCAGGTGCCAGCGAGCATTTGCTCTTCTGGCAGTGGTTCTACAGAATCACAGCTGCTCAGTGCTGCTTCACCTAGAATTACGACCACGGCGGAGCCTGTGACACTGTGGCCCAAAGAAGTGTGACCACAACTCATCTCTTGCCAATATGACCTAGCAAACTATTCTGGACTAGCATGGTTCCCTTGCACCACCACGCCACGACTTAGCACCCTGAAGCAAGGCGGAGTGAAAATCTTGTACCCAGAAGCGGGTAAGAGTGTGGGCAGTTTTGAGATTCACCCAGTGGGGCCACTTTGACTCCGGATTGCTTGCATATCAACCTAGCGGCCCTCCGATGTCCGCTCCCACCGACATCCAGTACCGCAACCATTGTTCCATGAGGAGGAGGCAGCATCTGATCTGAAGTATGCTGTCTCCCAGGAGCTTGAGAGAAGTAGGACGTTGCCGCTGACTGACCTCTGGCCTATGGCATGTGCTTTTGGATTGTCACCGTGGTGAAAACCAAGAGAATATTTTTGATCGCTGATAAGCTTAGCCCATTGACTATATTAGAGGGCTTGACTCTGCATCTAATTCATGCTACTCTGGACCAGAGGTGTTGGCAGAACCCAGGAAAGGAGATAAAGGATAGCAGGTTGAGGAGTAGTTAACCCAGTTCACTGAGCTGTGCCTGCTCATGATTAGATGTGTAGTATTTAGTTGTGGTGTGTGCTTTGCTTTTTAAAAGTGAAGAGCTGAATTGCACAATCAGTTACTGTACAGCAGTGTGACTGTTGCAGTCAGCTTTGAGCAACCCCACACTACCTTCCTGAGAAGGCTGTGCCTGCTCACCATCACGGCCACTGAATGGACTGTGCGTGGCCCAGTATGCAGAGACACAGTAGAACGAACCTCAGGACATCCTAGGTTAACACACAAACCCTCACAATGTAGGCACAGTAGCCTGTTTGCCCGTGCCCCCCCAACAGGACCTTCCAAGGCATATGACTTTTTTTCATATTTTGATCTAGCTCACTAAACACCCACCAATGTTACCTACTGTGTCTTTTCTACAGTTGGAGGAACTGGCTAAATAGACACTGAATTCCATGTAAAATGTTCTCGTTGTAGGTCAAAACACTATATCGGAGTGCAAAAATAAATGGAATCATCAATGTGTGTTGAAGTTTCATTTTAGTACCATTTTGTTTTTAGACACCAGGCAGCATCAGTTTGCAGCTGTTTTGTGTGCTCCTGTTTCTAAACGTTTATGGTATAATTCAATATTATCTCGGATCATGAGATTTGGAATCTGCTGAAAACGTTAATAAATGGAAGTGTACTTCAAACAGTGTGCCCCAAAATATAACTTGACCCAGCTCCTAACAATTCCAGGTCATGGATATAGCTTCAGAGGGGAGAGGATTGGGGAAGGGACGGTATGGGGTTGGACACTCCCCTTATAATTTCTAAGTGGGGTCATGACCTGGCAGTGACCGTGAGATTGACTGAAAAGAAATGGGTTGTCAGAGTGGCCTATGAAGACATGTTCGATACACAGGCAGGGCCCGGGGTACGGATCTGATTGTGTCCCTGCCTATCACTCTCTCCACACCATTGAACCACCTGCAGAACTTTTGTTGGGGCAGGTCTTGCCAGGTCTCAAACGCGGCAGTAATTAAAAATTGCCTGTGAAACGGACCCCTATTGGGTGCTAAATTAATGCCATGTACAGCACAACAGTGCTCGACTTCCCAACGACTATAGTAACACTTGTGGTAAGCAATAACAGTGATGCAGTCCCCATTTACTTTTCATTTTTAGTTCATCTCCCATTCCCTAAGAGTATCTATTTTTTCTAAATGTTCTGTTCTGTAGTTTTTTTTCATGCACCACATTGCCCATGAGAACTGAGTCACCTCCAGGTGTCCGGGTGAATTCTGGTTGTGGGTGGGTGTTCATGACAGGGCATTACAGAGAGCTCTGGAGATGAGGCTGAAGGTGCAGAATTTCTCACAGTGCCAATCACTGGGTCACAAATATGTTCAGACTTCATACACATGCAATTCTTGGCTTCTCTGCGGATCACACACAGTGATGCTCACGTATGTGCCAATTGTAATTGTTATTCGATGGGAAAGTGTGTGAATTAGGGAGTCAGCTGTCGAAATTCCAACAACGCCTAAGGGAAATAAAATGCAGTGCTTAAAGGTGAGCTATTAGGTTGTGTCTGGGTGGATGATGAATTGGGGGACATAAAGAGATGTCATTGGCGGCCCCTCCGCTAAGGCGTAGGAGCCTCGCCCCACTGAGAAGGCTAAAAAGGAAAAAATAAAATGATAAATCATTCTTATTATCATCTTATTTTTCTGTCCTTGCTCAGCTGGGTAGGAGCGGGGCTGCTCTGCTCACAGAGCAGGGCAGGGGAGAAGTGGTTTGCCCACTCCAAGTGAGCATGGCACTTTGGCAGGCCGTCTTGGGCCGGCCAAACCATCATGCACACTTTGCATGCTCTCCAGCCCGGCTGCATTACAGGCTGGGTGGAGAGCATGCCCAGGGGCCCATTCCCTGGCTGAGAGCCGAACCACGGCGATCAGACCAATCAGAACACTGCATTGCAGCGTTGTGAGGCCCTGGAGACCTGGAAGCGGGTGAAGAGGACCGAGAGGTGGTGGCATACAGGTATATTTTTCTTTTTTTTTTCTTTCCCTTCCCCTTCCCCCGCCCCCGTGACCCACGATCTGCCTCCCCCCACCGCTATTAAATACCAGTCAGCACTGACAGACGTCTGTGTAGAAAATGAGGGAGGCAATGCGGTGTGCAGTGGAAAAAGATGATCTGGTTGATATGCAAAACGGAAGTGACTTGTGACAATCCGAAGACCTCTTCACCTTCCACAGAACTTAGAAATGTTTAATTCAGTCTAAAATGTTCAGAATTTAAATATTTTCAATTCAAATTATTCAAAGCAAAATCATTATTGTTACTCATTTATTTGATACTTCTAAAAAGCATTTGCAAAACCAATAGGTCTGGCTTGTTTAAGCTTTGACAGACCCAGCAACTGTGCAAGACCCCTCCTACCACGATGCTAAACACTATGTGGTTGCAGTGCTGGTTCCATTTACTGATGTTGATATCTCACCTGCGGTACAAAAGGGGGTGGTGATGGACGGAGCATCAGAACCAATCAAACACTCACACCCAGTCAACAGATCTGGGTTTGATCCATCACCGTTCTTTAGCCCACTCTGCCACCCCAGTTCAGACATGGCCATATGCAAATCAGTCTGACCCTGTGCCTCATGGGAACAGTCCAGCCCGAACTGCCAAGCCATGCCTTCCCTGGACCGGAAACAAGCTTCCTAGGACCGGTTTCTGGCATTTCAGCCGTCTTCAGCCAGGCTTGCTTGAATCCAGTGGCAAAGTGAGCAAGGGACTCACGTCTGAGCATACCCTGCCAACTTATGGCGAACAAAGCGGTACAAAAGGGGGTGGTGATGGACGGAGCATCAGAACCAATCAAACACTCACACCCAGTCAACAGATCTGGGTTTGATCCATCACCGTTCTTTAGCCCACTCTGCCACCCCAGTTCAGACATGGCCATATGCAAATCAGTCTGACCCTGTGCCTCATGGGAACAGTCCAGCCCGAACTGCCAAGCCATGCCTTCCCTGGACCGGAAACAAGCTTCCTAGGACCGGTTTCTGGCATTTCAGCCGTCTTCAGCCAGGCTTGCTTGAATCCAGTGGCAAAGTGAGCAAGGGACTCACGTCTGAGCATACCCTGCCAACTTATGGCGAACAAAGCGGTACAAAAGGGGGTGGTGATGGACGGAGCATCAGAACCAATCAAACACTCACACCCAGTCAACAGATCTGGGTTTGATCCATCACCGTTCTTTAGCCCACTCTGCCACCCCAGTTCAGACATGGCCATATGCAAATCAGTCTGACCCTGTGCCTCATGGGAACAGTCCAGCCCGAACTGCCAAGCCATGCCTTCCCTGGACCGGAAACAAGCTTCCTAGGACCGGTTTCTGGCATTTCAGCCGTCTTCAGCCAGGCTTGCTTGAATCCAGTGGCAAAGTGAGCAAGGGACTCACGTCTGAGCATACCCTGCCAACTTATGGCGAACAAAGCGGTACAAAAGGGGGTGGTGATGGACGGAGCATCAGAACCAATCAAACACTCACACCCAGTCAACAGATCTGGGTTTGATCCATCACCGTTCTTTAGCCCACTCTGCCACCCCAGTTCAGACATGGCCATATGCAAATCAGTCTGACCCTGTGCCTCATGGGAACAGTCCAGCCCGAACTGCCAAGCCATGCCTTCCCTGGACCGGAAACAAGCTTCCTAGGACCGGTTTCTGGCATTTCAGCCGTCTTCAGCCAGGCTTGCTTGAATCCAGTGGCAAAGTGAGCAAGGGACTCACGTCTGAGCATACCCTGCCAACTTATGGCGAACAAAGCGGTACAAAAGGGGGTGGTGATGGACGGAGCATCAGAACCAATCAAACACTCACACCCAGTCAACAGATCTGGGTTTGATCCATCACCGTTCTTTAGCCCACTCTGCCACCCCAGTTCAGACATGGCCATATGCAAATCAGTCTGACCCTGTGCCTCATGGGAACAGTCCAGCCCGAACTGCCAAGCCATGCCTTCCCTGGACCGGAAACAAGCTTCCTAGGACCGGTTTCTGGCATTTCTGCCGTCTTCAGCCAGGCTTGCTTGAATCCAGTGGCAAAGTGAGCAAGGGACTCACGTCTGAGCATACCCTGCCAACTTATGGCGAACAAAGCGGTACAAAAGGGGGTGGTGATGGACGGAGCATCAGAACCAATCAAACACTCACACCCAGTCAACAGATCTGGGTTTGATCCATCACCGTTCTTTAGCCCACTCTGCCACCCCAGTTCAGACATGGCCATATGCAAATCAGTCTGACCCTGTGCCTCATGGGAACAGTCCAGCCCGAACTGCCAAGCCATGCCTTCCCTGGACCGGAAACCACCCTCTTTTGCACCGCTTTGTTCACCATAAGTTGGCAGGGTATGCTCAGACGTGAGTCCCTTGCTCACTTTGCCACTGGATTCAAGCAAGCCTGGCTGAAGACGGCTGAAATGCCAGAAACCGGTCCAAGGAAGCTTGTTTCCGGTCCAGGGAAGGCATGGCTTGGCAGTTCGGGCTGGACTGTTCCCATGAGGCACAGGGTCAGACTGATTTGCATATGGCCATGTCTGAACTGGGGTGGCAGAGTGGGCTAAAGAACGGTGATGGATCAAACCCAGATCTGTTGACTGGGTGTGAGTGTTTGATTGGTTCTGATGCTCTGTCCATCACCACCCTCTTTTGTACCGCTTTGTTCACCATAGGTTGGCAGGGTATGCTCAGACGTGAGTCCCTTGCTCACTTTGCCACTGGATTCAAGCAAGCCTGGCTGAAGACGGCTGAAATGCCAGAAACCGGTCCAAGGAAGCTTGTTTCCGGTCCAGGGAAGGCATGGCTTGGCAGTTCGGGCTGGACTGTTCCCATGAGGCACAGGGTCAGACTGATTTGCATATGGCCATGTCTGAACTGGGGTGGCAGAGTGGGCTAAAGAACGGTGATGGATCAAACCCAGATCTGTTGACTGGGTGTGAGTGTTTGATTGGTTCTGATGCTCTGTCCATCACCACCCTCTTTTGTACCGCTTTGTTCACCATAAGTTGGCAGGGTATGCTCAGACGTGAGTCCCTTGCTCACTTTGCCACTGGATTCAAGCAAGCCTGGCTGAAGACGGCTGAAATGCCAGAAACCGGTCCAAGGAAGCTTGTTTCCGGTCCAGGGAAGGCATGGCTTGGCAGTTCGGGCTGGACTGTTCCCATGAGGCACAGGGTCAGACTGATTTGCATATGGCCATGTCTGAACTGGGGTGGCAGAGTGGGCTAAAGAACGGTGATGGATCAAACCCAGATCTGTTGACTGGGTGTGAGTGTTTGATTGGTTCTGATGCTCTGTCCATCACCACCCTCTTTTGTACCGCTTTGTTCACCATAAGTTGGCAGGGTATGCTCAGACGTGAGTCCCTTGCTCACTTTGCCACTGGATTCAAGCAAGCCTGGCTGAAGACGGCTGAAATGCCAGAAACCGGTCCAAGGAAGCTTGTTTCCGGTCCAGGGAAGGCATGGCTTAGCAGTTCGGGCTGGACTGTTCCCATGAGGCACAGGGTCAGACTGATTTGCATATGGCCATGTCTGAACTGGGGTGGCAGAGTGGGCTAAAGAACGGTGATGGATCAAACCCAGATCTGTTGACTGGGTGTGAGTGTTTGATTGGTTCTGATGCTCTGTCCATCACCACCCTCTTTTGTACCGCTTTGTTCACCATAAGTTGGCAGGGTATGCTCAGACGTGAGTCCCTTGCTCACTTTGCCACTGGATTCAAGCAAGCCTGGCTGAAGACGGCTGAAATGCCAGAAACCGGTCCAAGGAAGCTTGTTTCCGGTCCAGGGAAGGCATGGCTTGGCAGTTCGGGCTGGACTGTTCCCATGAGGCACAGGGTCAGACTGATTTGCATATGGCCATGTCTGAACTGGGGTGGCAGAGTGGGCTAAAGAACGGTGATGGATCCAACCCAGATCTGTTGACTGGGTGTGAGTGTTTGATTGGTTCTGATGCTCTGTCCATCACCACCCTCTTTTGTACCGATATCTCACCTGCAGCATTCTATGCAGTTCCAATATTGGGACTTGAATACAGCTCTTCCAAAGTACCTCAGTCATACCTGCAATACTCATGCCATTCAACCCTACAAATGTACCCCAATTCTGCCCTTCAGCACTCTCAAAGTGCCTCAACATCGACATGGTACTACGCACCAGGGGCCCACGTGCAGCCGCACCAGTCTGCTCTAACGCTGACCCAGAGCATTCTTGCCATTCAAATAGTGAGACCTGCCTTGGCATGTCTATCCTCAGTTGCAAAGCCCTTGCTTTTTCAAGCATTGTCAATACCAAGCTATAAAAATGCTCCTCTTGCATTATGATATGATATGGTGCGGAGTCACAAGCGATGCTTTCTGTCTCTTCCCACACCAGCTAATCCCAAAACGTACCTTGGTTTAGTTCAGTGGATCCCATTTCACCAGTGTCATCTTAAAACGAAAAAAAAGTCCAGAGAATGGAAAAGTTGTGTAACTTCATGACATGAAGTCATAAGGTAAAGAGAGTGGTTAATCTGTGCCAGTGATTGCGGGTTGTGGGCACTGGCTCTCATTTTTGTGCTCAGGAATTATTTTTCATCTTCAGACTTTAAATCAAGGCATGGCAACCTTGATATTCAGCAACCCCGACATTTTGGCAGTGCCAGCGGCGTACTCCTATGATAACATTTAAGCCCCAGCACATTTATTTATATATTTTTTACAATTTAAGCACGGGGTAAGCATGCACACTTCACTCTTTACCTTGGTCACCACTGTTGTGCCATTACTAATTCCGGCAAAAAGCTTGGTTAGTGCACATCCCTCTTTTTTGTTCAGAATTTTTTGTTGTTGTTCAGAAAGTGCACATCCATCTTGACCCCCCAGCACTCCCTGATGATTCAAGAATTGGGACTCATTCCTCCCTCTTTTGTAGTAAGAGAGACATGGATCCGGTACTAATATAATGTAGTTCTAGGTCGGGGAGACTGACAAAAGCAACCAGTCGTGCCTGGCTGACACGATTGTTTGCTGTTAACAGAACCTCCAACTGTAGCACGTGTATTCTAGGCCAAGTCTTAGATATGTGGACATTTTGGCTTAGATAGGCCTGTGACTAAATTCCCTACCAATGCGCCTCAAATAGGATGTGATTGTTAATACTTAAAGTGAACTTTCACCCAGCACATTTTTGAGGCATTGCATGAACAACAGTATAAGATTACGTAATCATCTAGTTATGCATTTTTTCCGCTGAAACTTCTGTACATTTTTACACCTTTAACAGCACAAAGTTAACGCTTGGCAGTCACCATCTTTCACCCTTCTGCCGATGCTCAGACCTATTTAAAGTGGAAAAGACGCACATGATATCTTGTTACTTTATGAGGCTGCATTGCCATGTGTGCACCACGTAAACTCACGAGGTATCATGTGCCTGTTTCCTACTTGAAGTGTGAGAAGAATAAGCAAGGAATAGAGATGACAGCTGTGCGGTGTTAATTTTCAGTTATTAAAGTTGGAAGAAGTGAAAGAATTATCATTTAAAAAAATGACTGCATTCTTGGATATTGTATTGTGGCCATTCAAAGCCCATAAAACGTGCTGGATAGAACTTCACCTTTGCATATAATAATCCTGGATTGTAGTGATACCAGTTGTAAAGTGTGAAAATACACTTTACCTCTTCTCTGCACCTCTCTCCCCTCCCCTAGCTAGCTCTTACCTATGGGGTGGAGATGCACACAAGAGAGACCAAGTGGCGCAAGAGAGCAACACAGAGGCTTGTTTGCGAGTGTTGGTGGTCCTCCTGCGGAGCACCACACCAGCGCTCCGCTGGAGGACCGCCAAACCTGTAGTGAGACTGTCCGCCAGATTCCAGCTAGAATCCAAGTCGGGCAGACGGTGCAGCGGCAGGTCCTCGGCAGTGCCTTTCAAGGCCGAAAGGAGCCAGGGAAGAAATGTACCATGTTGTACATTCCTTCCCGTGCTGGAACTGGGGGTGCAAAAATTAGAGGGGTGCACAACATGTGCCTCCCTGCATGCACAGCAGTGATAGAGGGCCTCACCGCCACCCTTTCCATGGTGGGCTCACCGCCGTGGAAAGAACAGCGGTGAGGCAGCTAGTAATATGCTCGACGGTGCAGCAGCGGCACCTCCAGCATATTGCTGCCTCTGCCCGCTTTGCCACTGCCACAGGATCACAGATCGCAGAAGTTGCAGCGCATCTGTGGTGGTCCGATGAACCCACGGACTGCCAAACTCGTAATCAGGCCCAGTGGCTTTTGGCCGGGGACAAGAACACAAGGAAGAGAGTTGGATAACACATGCAGACTAATGGAGTGCTTAACCCAAAAAAAGGGAGGTCCCTAAAAGTGATCAGTGGAAGGACAATTCAGCAAAGTAAAAAGACGGTAAAGAGGCTATGCTCCAGGAGAGGGGCAACCACAAGATAGACATGATGGGACAAGAAAAACCATTGCATGAAGCAAGCAAATCAGAGTGACAATAAAGCCAAATAATGGTAAGCAATGGGAAGACTCTTCGCCGACTGTACGTTTTTGGTAAGGCATCCATAGGTTTTTCGCAATCAAACAGCCTGCGTTGTTAAGCATGGACCTAAAAAATGGAAAACACTGTCCCTACATGCTGCTGCCTCATTCTAGCACTCAGCAAGGCATGTGACATGGTTTTCGATCTAGAGTGAAATGTTGGAATTTAACATACTGCAAACCCGCCCCCCCCCCCCAGTTATCTGACTTTCACCTTCACCGCAATTCTCACTCAATGGTGATAGAAGATCATGGCCTAACCCAGTGCCTGATTTGTAGAAGAATGAATGCTGGTGCCCAAAGCTTTCCTTATAAGGCACTCCAAATACAAAGACTGTGTAGTCTGGAATCCACCTCATGCCTCTTTAGTAGACTACCAGACACTCCCTACCCCTTCATATCCGTCTTGCAGATTTCTGTTTTCTCCCTTTGTGACGGTTTTGCAGTCTTTCTCTTTTTCCTTCTTTCTCCTTTCTGTGGTTTCTCTCTTTAGCTCTCAGGAAATGTGCAATGAGAAACAATAAGTGACGGCTCCCAAAATTGAGTGCTGATAGGCTAAACCAGCAACCACCGGCTCAAACAGGCTTAGCCTTGTTATGTCATTTTTTTTCAAAAACCCATTAATTTGCTTAGTGGAGGTGTTTGAGCCTGACCATGGAACCCTGCTTAATTAGCCCTGACAAGCCTTGTATGAAGCTTTTACATGGAGACCGAGTGTAGTTAGTGGTCAAAGGTCAATAACTGTTAGGGTTATTGTCATTTTCCACCAGTGTCCTGGGCCCACAATACTGCAGCACTCAAAAGTCCAAGTATTCCCTTCTTGCACTTGGCTTTTTCAGGATAGTGAGAAAGTGGTGTCTGGCTGGAACTCATAAACAGTATGACACTTTAAATAACACTTAAGTTGAATGTCCAAACAGTTCCTTAGCATACAAGGAAAAACACTTTATTATAGGTAAGTAAAAAAGTCTACTCTTTATATGCAGATTTTCAAAGATAGCAAGAAGTCTGTAGCACCTTCAGGGACAGAGGTGCAACCCCCAAAGCATAGTTAACTCTTGTGAACAAGGCAATATGTTTTCATTAGCAGTGAGCACGAGCCCTGTGGACTGTGTTTTCCTTTGGTGTTATGTTATGTTATACGTTATTTTAACTGATAGCATGCACGAAACACCCTGGGAGGGGCATCTCAAAGCGATAACAGGACAAATGCAGAAAGAGACAACAATATTAAAATAGACTAGTCTTTTTTTAAAAACTTCTGTTTATTAGAACATATGCACAATCCATCAGTACAGACAATAGATAATAAGCAAAACCTTTTCAGGCAAATACAGGAGTAGGGTATATACTTTTCCACATATCGATTCACTTCGTGGGTGCAATGCTCAGGTCGTCCAAATGTCCCTCCACCCCTTTGATCCCGCCCTCCACCAGTTCAGGCCCTGTACTTTTCCAATGAATTCCAAAAATGTTCCCATTTCTTTGGGCAAGCCCTGCTTTTGTACACAGTTTTCTCTGCCTGAAAGCACCAGTCTAGGTCCTGTTCCCAGTCGGTCAGCCTCGGTGTGTTTGATGCCCCCCATAGTCTTGCTATGTTTCTTTTCAGTATCACTGCAGCCAGAAGGAGCCAAGTTTTAATGTGTGCAAGTCATCTATCCTCCCCCGAGACTCCTAGAAGATGCAACCGTGCATCAAGTTGTATCTGCAAGCCCGCTACATCAGGCATCACCCTAATTATTCCAGACCAAAATTGTTGAATTTTTGGGCATACCCAGATAGTGTGGAAGAACGTACCCATCTCCCCACATCCCCAGGCGCATAGACCCATGCCACATCTACCCAGCTTGTGTTGGAGCATTCAAGGAGCGTACGATCTGTGTAACACTCGGATCTGAATTAGTCTGGACCTTGTGCATATTGCCACCTCCCTTGGACATTGGATTGCTTCTAGCTTCTCAACGTCCTCCAGTATCCCCACATCAGTCTCCCATGACTCTCTGAGTGGACCAAATGGATTCAGAAGATTATTCATTATTTTCTGGTATGTAATAGAGATTGCCTTATCTACCATAGGATCCAGCAATAGTCGGTTTTCTAGGGGGAAATATTCAGGTAGGACCTCCCACTCTGACACATGACAATGCACAGCATGCCTCAATTGCAGATAATGGAATCGCTCTCTGTCCGCCATATGGTATTCAGTCTGTATTTCACTAAAGGTCAGCATGGCCCCACATCTCCATATATCCCCAAGGCTGTTGATGCCAATTAGACTCCATTTACGAAAGCCCTGAATACCTCCCACTTCGCGCAGGGCATCACTTCCCCAGAGCAGGGTTTGTTGGGTCAGTTGCGATTCCCATCCCAGCACCTTTGTGACGGTGTGCCAAGCCCGCACAACAGTCTGTGTATGTATGGGTAAGGACTTCACTCGGTTCTTTTGATATAAAATTGAAGCGTACCCTCCAACCCACATTGCACGTCGATCAACCCGGCCAGCTGGTTCAGAGAGAGGCACGAACACCAATCAGTTGATATTAATGAGTTGGGCTGCCCTGTAGTAGTTCAGAATATCCGAGACAGCCAGGCTGCCCTCGTAGACCCCACGCTGCAGCTTGTGCAACACAATACACGGAGTGCCACCCTCCCACAGTAGATTGCGCTGCTCCCCTTCAATAGCCCGGAAAAATGTCTCTGGTGTCTTATAGAGGGTGTTTTGCAGTGCGTATAACAGCCTAGGGAGAGCCATCATTTTGAATAGCATGGCCTTACCCATGAGGGATATTGACAACTTAATCCAGTGTGAGAAATCCTCATGCAGTCTCGCTAATTGAGCCTGTATATTTGGATTCAGGAAGTCTGCCTCCGATTTGGTGATCCAGATACCAAGATATTTGAATTGGTCCGTGTGGCTTCAGAGCCCTGCACTCCGAGGTGAGCTGTGCGACCTCACCAGTCAAACTAAAAAGGAGCTACTTGTCCCAGTTAACTTGATATCCTGAATAACTACCAAAGAGGCGGAGTATGTTGATGATTCTATGGATCGTCTGCCTGGGCCTGCTGATGTATAACAGTACATCGTCAGCATATAAAGAAATGCGCTCTTCCCATTCACCCTCCATGTCTATACTCCGGATCAATGGGTCCCTCCGGACCCACACAGCAAGTGGTTCCAACATTATGGCAAAAATCATGGGGGATAGGTGAAACCCCTGTTGTGTACCCCTATGTAGTGCGAAGGGCCTAGAGACCGCTCCATTAACCCAAACTCAAGCCAGTGGATAGTGATACAGCAGACGGATCCAGGCTCGAAATTTGGGGCCGAAGCCCAACCGAGTCAGAACCTCCGTTAAGTAGGGCCATTCAATACTATCGAATGCCATATGGGCGTCTAAAGACAACTCCGCCGTGGGTTCTGCCCTGTTCGTCACCGTCTCATGCATAGCGGAATACAGGCACTGGAGATTTAGTCTGTTGCTTCTTTGGGGCATAAAGCCCATCTGGTCTGGGTGGATGATTGAGGGGATTATGGGGTTGAGACGGTTAGATAGTACTTTTGCGAGGACCTTTGTTTCGAAATTTAGTTAGGAGATGGGCCGGTAAGAGCCGCATTGCTCCAATGCTTTGTCTTTCTTTGGGAGGACCACAATCATGGCCATTCTTAAGTCCTCAGATAGACTCCCCTCTTGCAGCGTGGTATTGAACATGTCCAACATCGGCTGTTGCACTACCGATGCAACACTTTTAAATAACTCCGCTGGCTCTCCATTCAGACCTGCGGCTTTCCCTGACTGTAAATCTCGTATAGCACCTTCTATCTCCTCTTTCATTAGATATTGGTTGATAGCGTCTCTATCGTCCTGTGAGAGAGTTAGTAAAGAAAGGTCTCTAAGCTGTTCCGCTCTCTCCTCACCTGTCCTAGTCGCTGCCGATTGATATAGTGTCTCATAGTATGCCGCAAAGACATCAGCTTATTACCTTGCCTGAGTTTCTTGCCCTACCCTCTGTGTCCCGAATCTCTGCCAACCAGTTGGGTTCTCGATCTCTCCTTTCCAACCACGCGATAAGCTTGTTTGCCTTGTCTCCCAGGTCGTATAACAGCCTCTGGGTAGCCACAGCATGTTTACATGCCGCTTTCTCCTCCATATCCCTCAGCTCCTTTTGTTTGAGGCGTATCTTATGTCTCACTTCGGGGTCTAGTTTCTCAATACATAGTGGCTCTCTCTCTAAGCCCTTAACGTCTCCCTCCAGTTTCTCGCCCATGGCTCTCCTCTTCTTCCTCTGACCACCCATCTCTGCATGTACATAGCGTCTGACCACTGCTTTGTACACTTCTGAGAGAGTACAGCCTCGGGCCACCGACCCTGTGTTTTCACGAAAGTACATTTGCGTTCATTCTCTAAACTTTTCTTGAACGTCTTTGTCTTTAAAATACCAAGAGGCCAGGTGCGGTGGCATGGAGCAGTCCCTAGTGGGGCCCTGAAGTTGAACCTCTACTGGAGAATGATCCGATATACCCCTTGCTTTATGTCGGCCCCGCAGAAGTGTCCCACGTGTATGGATGTGTAGAGAGGTGACCTAGCCACGCCCGCTACCATGTGCTGCAGAGACATGCGTGCATTGTATACTGGTTGGGTTATGAAGTCGCTAGAGGTCCGAGAGGCCCATCGCTCCAGTGAATGACTGTAGAGGGGAGGGCTTTCTGCCACTGGCTGTCCCTGTGGTTCTGTCAATGTCAGGGGACATCACTGCATTCATATCTCGTCTCAAGACAAGTTGAGTGCGGGAAAGGATTCCACATGGAGCTTTGGTGGGATGTACACATGTTCAGATCCCACCCCTCCCATCTCCCAGCTGCCACCACGAAGCAGCCTAGCTGGTCCTGCCACGTGCGATGTATTAGTATAGGTGCAGTATTTTTGGTTACAATCGCCACTCCTGGGATCCTGATGTGAAACCGGCGTGCGTGCGAAGCGGTGAACAACCTTTACAACGCAACTTTTACACCGCACTACCATCACAACGAAACTATTACAACGCGAAATCTGTTACAACGCATGCCATTACAACGCATGCTATTACAACGAAATGCACTAGATGTCGTGCTAACATTAGAAATAGTGTAGTTTTACTATCCAAACACCTTCCCTACTGCAACGTGGACTGGAGTTAGAATAGTAAATTATACATTTCTAATGTCAGCACTCCATCTAGTGTACGTCGTTGTAAAAGCATGCGTTGTAAAGGCTGGCGTTGTAACAGATCTTGCGGTGTAAAAAATGCGTTGTAACGGCATGCGGTGTAAAAGCATGCGTTGTAACGTCATACATCCGTGCGAAGCGTATACCCAAACCTATTGAGTGCCAGATAATGATTGCCTCGTAGTTGCGTCTCCTGTAGGAATACAAGGTCAGGGGAGTGTCTGAGGAGGTAATACAGGACCATAGTCCTGTTTATTTTATCCCCCAGCCAATTGACATTCCACCTCATAATTCGTAGTGTGTCCATGTGTTGTGGTGTCATGTCGACAGTTGAGAAGTTGGCCTCCCACGCCCTCTTCCACGTGCCCACCCAACTCCCTTGCGCCTTAGGAATTGCCTTACATAAAGCATATGACAAGGTATCTCAATGGTGAATTGCATAAAACATTGAATAAACACAACTGTGCAACTTAATGACACAGTCCCAGTCCTGTTAACCCCCCACCCTGCCACCCTGCATTGTAGGTTTTAAAACACCCACAATCCCAATGGGCAGAGCGCCTGTCGCCCAACAAAAACTATTAGTCTGTAACTCGGGGTTGGGTAGCGCTGCTGCCTATAGGCCGAAAACGGCCCTCCTGCTCACCTTTCTTTGCCTGTTTCTGGTTCTGGACGTTTAGCACGACAGTGGGGAGGCACCCTCTCCTGCCCCAGCCCAGAGCTCAGAGGACAGCAGAGCCCAATCTTCGCCCCACAGCATTTCCATTCATTTGTGGTCCAGGGCATTCCATTTCTGGCCTAGGCATTTCATGTTTGATCTCCCACTCCCCGAACACCCTCTGACTCTTTAATTCATCTGGTCTCTGGAGTTCAGTCCTTGGAGGAGGGCTCCTCCCTGGGCTCTCAGTGTGTCACTCCTGTTGCGCTGAGTCCTTTGGATCTCTGCGTTTTTGACTATTTCCCTGCCGCAGCCGTTCGCTGGTTGGTCTTCACTCCTCCAGTCAGATCCATACCTCGTCGGGTGTCGTGAAGTACCAGGACTTGCCATTGTCCAGCACCCTGAGCTTGGCTGGGAACAGCATCATTATTTAATGTTCTCGGATCGTATAGTTCTTTTGACCTCCTGGAATGTGCGTCGTTGGCGTTGGACCATGAGGGTGAAGTCTGGGAAGAAACTAATGACTGTATTCTCAAATGGCAGGTCCCCCTTGATTCGAGCGGCCTGTAGAATTGCATTGGGGTCTTGATATTTGAGGATCCAGGCAATGATAGTCCTTGGGGGGGGGGGCGGCTTCCGCAGTGGTATCGGTGCCCTGTGCGCCCTCTCCACCCAGAAGAAGGTCAAAAGTCTTTTGGGCTGCCGGTGGTTCAGTATGAGGTCCTCCAGAAACAGCTCTACACTGGGGCCCTCTGTCCCCTCCAGGACTCCCACCACCCTGACGTTATTTCTGTGGCCCTCCCTTCTTGGTCCTCCAGCTTCGCCGCCATTATCACTTGGTGGTGTGCAAGCTGTTGTACCCACTCCTTCATTTTCTTCTGTGAAGCTTGTAGCTTGCTTATGTTTGTTTCCGCCACTGTGACCTTCTTGGAGGTCTTGTTCATATATGCCCACAGGAGCGTCATTTCCTTGGTGACATTGTCCATTTTGGACTCTAGAGTAGTTCCAAGGTCTCTGATAGCAGCCATGATGGCCCCCATGGACTGTTCCGCCATCTCTTTGGAGTCTGAAGCCGTGGTGCCTTCAATCAATGTCTTCCTGGGCACTGCGTATTTGCCCAGCTTATTGGTCTGTGCAGGTGGGATGCCCTTCGGCCGCATATCGTTTCTGGCGCTGGGGGAAGCCAAATTAGGTCCTCTGTTCTGGCCCCAGCCCCCACACCGTTCTTTGTGAAATTGTCCATTTAAGTGTCCAGCACGGGCACCCCAGGGGTCCCAGCAAATGGAGAAGTGGCCAGGGTGGGTAGCGCTACACCGCAGACCCAGCACCACAGCCTGTCCGGTGAGTCCCCACTGCAGCACCCATGGTCCTGTGTAAGCCTGAGTCACTCTGGACGCGCTTTACGTTCTGCTCCTTGGGGCTTCTCCTGTTCCAGGCCTGCTTCTGCTGTTTGTCCAGCCCCTGTCCCTAGTTATCTTCTTGTGGTTCACCTGCAGTGTTCACCCAGCCCACCTCAGTCCGCCTCCTCACCTCTCTGGATATTTCTCCCTTCCGCCCAACAAGTGGGGAGGGCTGCATCCGCTGAAGGGCTCACTCGTCCCTCCACTTAGGTCCAGTGGGGAAGACAGTCTGTCCCTGCTGAATCCCTTCACTCATCAGCAGGGCTTCCTTGTTCACCAGCCCCCTAGCCTCCAGTGCCTGAGGGCGTGGACCTGGCATCAGTTTGGCTCCCAGCCTTGCCGCGTTCGATTATTTTATTGGGCCGTACAGAGGTCCGAGACACCTCCCTCCAGTTCTGCAGTGTACCCCCTCACCGCCGTTGGTGATGCTGGCTTTGTCCCTGACGAGGGGGTGATGGTCAATATGAAAAACCTGGGGGCCGCTGCCCGCTCCTGGGATCCTGTAGGGCCATAACTGGGTGCTGGCTCAGGTGGTCGCCGGGTCCGGTCTCACCCAGGCACGCCTCCGCCTCTAGCTGCTGGCCTCTTGTGGTGCACTTGTCCAGCTTCTGCCCCGGGCGCTGGCTGCGTCCCGCGTATCATACCTCCCGGTAGAGGCAGAGAGGGGGCTCTTTGCATACACCACCTGCACCTGGGCATCCACCAGAGCTCCCCTCCTGTTAAGAATGAGGGGCTCCTCAGGGTCCGGGCGACGTAATAGGGGTCCACCTCCCGATATCCCCGAGCTCCAACCTGAAGGTTACAGAGCCCAGAGGCGATCAGGCAAGGGAAAACAGGAAGGGGGGGAAGGGACAGCAGGGAATAGAACCTGAAAGACAAATGGCACAACAGTTACATAGGAGACACCTCAAATAGCTACTCTCATATAAGTCTCACTAAGAAAGGTAGTTACCAGGTGTGGTGGGAATCCTTCCCCGCGATCACTGAGATACCTCTCTCAGGACCGCCAAAATCTCTCTCCAGTACCCAGGCCTATTCTGGGTCTGTCAGCCACCACACTCCGCCACAGTCATGCACACAATGGCTTGAGCCTCAGTCTTCCTTCAGACCAATGTTAAGTACTTCACACTCTGTTGCCCATCCAGTTCCTATGCACTGACTGTTGGCTTCCACGGTGTATATACCGCCGCCTGAGATTTACACAAAGTTAGCGCTCCTTCACTCCTGTGAGGATCAACACGCTATGAGTCTTGCCTCCCAAATGTACAACCGCTCCTTGTTGGTTGATCCTTACCACGAGTACAGCCTGTGGGGAGCGAAGCCTTTCCCACCCCTTGCCTGTAATGAGCGCTAGGTCTACCTGCTCAGCCGAGCAAGTCTTGGTCTTGTCTCTCCTCCTCTGTACCCGGAGGGGGTCGGTGTGGGGTGCGAAGTACCCCCGAACTAGTTCATGTCCTTTGCACCTCCTATGGTGCCCCCAAGATAAACCGCTCCTCGGCGGACTAATAGTTCTGCTCTCTCGTCAACCCCCTGGGTTGCGAGCGCTTTATTTCGGGAAAGGGAGCCAGGGAAGTGTTTCCTACCTGCTCCGGAACGAATCTCGGCAGTCGCGGGACATTGGCCTTCCTCTTCCCGCGGGCGTCCGTCTGCCCGGTGCCTTCAACCACTGGTGCTCTCTGCGGATGAATACGCAGCTCCGCTCCTCGGCGGCGAACACGGAAGTTCCTCCTGAAAGACGAATAATGCACACCTTCGGCTGTGGGGGACGTCGTTATAAGGACGTCTACTTCCGGGTCCCCGAGGCTGCTGGGAAATGTAGTCTAAACGCTAGGTAGGCGCGTCGGCCTACGAATCCTGACACCTCCAGGCCGGGTCTTGTCGGGTCCCCAAAATCGATTTTTTGGGGCCACTCTTCATCCCCAGGTGTGAGTCGCTCTCTGCCTGAGCACCTCGGCAACTCTTCTCTTCCAGAATCGGGCAGATGTTGGATGGATTGCAACGTTCACTGGAGGGCCGCTCCGGAGCTCTTCTGTTATGCGGCCATCCTGGCTCGCTCCAAGCCATGCTCCCCTAAAATAGAGCATTGATATGAATTGTTTCAGATCTCTCTTTATATTCTGATGGCATAGGTTTAAGGAGTCTCTGTAGGCTTCCTTGTCAGTTAAGTTGTTAGTAAGCCTACATTGTCTATCAAGTTTTTTACAGGAGACTTTCTCTGACTTTAGTTCTATTGTGTACCAAAGTGCATGGGCTTTATGATTCGAGTTGGAGCACCCTTTAAGGGAAGATATTTTATAAAACGCTAAGCTAAGGGCTCTAATATACTCTGAAAGTGCTTAATCCACATCTGAGTCCACCAACAGAACGATTAATTCAAACTCCTTAGCAACTGAGTTCAGAGTAATTTTCCGCCAGTGTCTAGATACACTTTTATAGGTTTATATATATTCCTTATCACTTGAGACTTGGGAATCTGGACACAAATAAGTTAATTATTGGTCCATAGTAACTGTTGTTGTGGTTCACAAGTTAAGGATGTGGCATTAACAAAGGTTAGGTCCAATGTATGACCTGCAGCATGAGTAGATCTATTAACCTTTTGGTGCAAACCAAGCGTGGCTAAATCCGAGAATAGCTGTCTTTTATCTGTATTGAGGGAATCTTCCCTATGATAGTTAAAAAGAGGAATTGTTGGGCTGCTAAAACAGGGGTGCAATTTATTTAATTAAGCGTTGGCTAAACTCTTTTTTTGCCCGAGGCAGGCTATGTACTAAAGCACCTTTTCAGCTGACTTTGGGGCATAATTTGAACTTAAATATACATATCTTTGCCCAGCTCCCTGATGCAATATCCATTATTGGAAGTTTGAAATTGTCTTTAAAGACAATTGCTAGTCCATCCCTTGTCTTGCCTTCTCTGTCCAGTCTAAGCATTCTATAATTCTCAGGAAGGGCAAGCATGATAGCTGATGGAGTGATAGAACTTGACCTCATTTCAGTCAGGAAATAAACCTCGAGGCAATGAGGAAAATAGTTCCCAGAGTTCAACTGCATGTTTCGAAAGAGACCGGACGTTGACTAAGCGGCTATCCATGCAATTAGAGGCTAATATGTCAACCACAGAGGAAGTAGTTTGTGAATTTGTTGAGGTGATGTTGATCACATGTTTATGATTTTCTCCTGGCCGTAACACATTCTTATGTCTATAGAAATCGCTGAAAAACACTGAAATCTACAATTTAAGCATGCAACAGGACCTTCTAATTGAGTTGGCAATGGAACTTTACAAATAGTATTCGCAAGAGAATTTAACTTTTTGTAGCCTATCAATTTTATATAAGGTGTCAGAGGATATGTCATTTTTGAGGGATACCTGAGTTCTGTTTTAAATGATGCAAGGGTCCTGGCGATGATTGGGCGGGGATTAGCGCAGACAGGCTTGCCTTTGTTACGCCCGCTGAGCATCAACTACTGCATCAGATTAAATAGCTGGCCGTAAATGGTGTGTGCAAAGCAGCTAGACTGCTAACTACTGCTAAACACTGGGACACAGTAAGTGTGGGCTAGATGCTTCTTCCACACAAATGGCACAAGCCGCGATGGAACAAGAAGCAAATGCAGGCTTAATCAACTAAACAGCAGCAAAGCAGAATTCTAAAAACGATAAAAGCACTTGTCTGAGCCTGTTGGCAGCATGTCGACACCAGCATCGGCTTAAATAGCTGGCTGGATATGGTGTATGCAAAGCAGTTAGACTGCTAATTACTGCTAAACACTGGGGCACAGGAAGTGTGGGCTAGAGGCTTCTCCCACACAAATGAGATGCTTACGCCAACTCAGAATCTCTCTGTGATGCATTAGCTCTCATTGCAGTCAATGAAAGTGAATGTCAGATGTTACTTGCAGCTGATCTGTCTGCCTCCTTTGAAACAATATTTCTGTATACCTATATTTAGAACACAATCTTTTTTTCATATGATATTTAGTCATTATTGTGGTACCAGTGGAAGGAGGGCGCGGTGATGACACTGTTTCCAAATAGTGGTGGCTGGTTGAGTGGTACAAGGAAGTAACTGAAGTTAAGAGCTGAGTGATCAGTTGATTCTGGGTCTGGAGACAGGGGCTATCTTGAAAACCATCAGTGGCTGTCACAATTTTCAGATGGCAAGGGGCCTAAGGTCAGTGATACCCACCCGGACATCCAGTGGCCAGTTGGCTATTAACCTTAAAAAGGGGTCTTGACAAAGGCTTACAAATCACTATAGCCAGAAAGTTGCCCGAAAGGTTTGGGTAACCCATTGATTTAGTCTGAGCATAGAGACATGAACCTAGCCTAGTGGTAAATCATGCTTTCTCAAGACCTTCTTGGTTGGTGTCTGAAGAGGTAAGTAGAGGCAATTAATTGGTATGGGGAAGATAGAGGATCCAGCAGGCTCACCCTTCCAAGTAGTTGAAGGCAATGGAACATCTCCTGAACCCTAACTGTATTGATGGTTGATGGCATCAGGCTGGGGCAACCTCATGGCTCCTTGACAATCTCAATCAGTTGAGTAGTCTTTCATGCAGGCCTTCCACTCAGTTGAGCCTTGGGTGTCGTTCGTAGACCAGGTCACTTCCACCTGGTAGGTGTACTACAGCTTCTCATGCAGGTCTATAAGAGCTTCTTTCTGAAAATCATGCACCAAAGCAAGTCTATCAGCCTCCCAAGCCTTTCTGGATTTGAGATTGGCAAACTCAGAGATATTCCATTCCTGGATCCATTTGTCTTCTCTCCTAGCACTCATGCACTGTACCTGCTGTAGTGAGATGAACATAGAACCAAGCACTGCCTGGGAAAGCCTGTACGTAGCCTCTTCTGGTAGCCAGGACTAGGTCAGTCATGGGCATGACATGGTTTGATTTTCTGGATGGTCCTCCAGACTTGAGGTGCATGTTTCCAGTGTGCTTGCCATGTGAGGAGAGCATACAGTCATTGCATTCATTCCCCAATACCAAAGTAGCCAGGCTTGGTCAAACAAAAAATATCTCGCGACTGGGGCACCATTTTAGATTATCAAAAACATGAAAGGGGGAGTGGAAGATTTCACTCTGGCAGAGACACAAAGGATTTCCTTCTGGCAGGAATACACTTGTGAAAGGGTGATAACATACGTTAAAAAAATGGGGATGCCATACCAAGTGAATTGATGACATTTGTTCGAGTCGTGTACTTATTATAAATTAGTTTATAAACATACAGGCAGTGACCAACCCTATTGTCATTATATAAGTTTCTTATGGGGTTTCAGTCATTTCTGACAACATTACTTACAAAGTATGAAGGCCCTTATAATGCATATAAACTGGTCGGGGAGAGGGTTTTTATGTTCTCCGGTGAATAAATAAATATCCGGTGTGCACACTTCATAGTTTGGAGTCCAGTTGGTCCCTTCTGAACTTAAATGTTTTGAGTTTGACAATATCCTCTTTGTATTTGTCAATTACTTTGTTCAGAATATCATAATTCTTTTTGTGATGTCTACCCAGTTGGGTTCCTCTATTTTCTGTGTGTCCACTTCGTCTTCATATATTTCATATTTCTCTTGTGAAAATCATTGAGTTGCCGTATCATGTTCGATGCTTCCCTTAAATTGCCGTCCCCTTTCTTTTTATTATATCTAGATATGTGGTTTCTGTGGACAGGAATATGAATATTCAATATGAAATATATTCAATGGACACTCAAAACTCTCATTAACAGACCATGCCTGAGTAATATGTAAAGATCACTCTGTGTACCTTTGAGAATTGTAAGGAAGGCTAATTCTGTGTTATTGGTCCCTAAACAAATTTGTGATGTATAAGAGCCACCACCTTAGCTATAATATTGAACATTTCTTATACCTGTTAGTACCGTAGTATAGGCTGAATTTGTTAGTCAAAGCAGATGATAACAAATAGAGGTAAGTTGCAACCAGTTAAGTAGAGAATCTGAAGTTTGAATAAGAACAAGAATCATATAAACAAATGACATGTAAATCAATACTAGACCCACATAAATATATATACAGCTGTATACACATTTCTACTAAATTGCACAGAATAGGTGTAAAGAACTTATTTTCACAAGGAAAACATGTAATTCCCTGTCTGTGTTCAGCTCCTTGTCAACTGCTCTGAGTCTGACAATCCGTCTTGTTTCACGTCCTCTTAGAGCTAGGGTTCTATTACCACCCATCAAGTTGCTCTGTAGGGTTTTAACACCCAGATAATTTCAAATTCATTGTTCCAGCTCAGGTATGAACAGTGGCATAATAAACCGCTAAAGGGTAATTCACATTCCTGTTTCTTATAGTTCTAATATGTTCTTGAATTGTGTCCTTTAAGGGTCTAATTGAAGTACTTATATAGATCTGGTGGCATTCACAACTAATGCAGTATACCACATTTTTTGTATTGCAATTTATAAAGTATTCCACATTGCACCTCCTATTTGTGTTTGACTGAAAACGAGTTCCATCCCTTGCAAATGGCATACATTACAATGTTCACAATGTCAAAAAAAA
Source organism: Triturus cristatus (assembly GCF_964204655.1). Classification (NCBI taxonomy): domain Eukaryota; kingdom Metazoa; phylum Chordata; class Amphibia; order Caudata; family Salamandridae; genus Triturus; species Triturus cristatus. The sequence goes on along the minus strand of NC_140592.1, from coordinate 499,913,157 downwards.
ATCTTACATTTTGTCTCACCTTCATTGTTCCTAAATATAGTATTTTGCTTTTATATACTATTGCAGCCTTGAAAAAGTTATTGTGTGACGAAACACGTCAGCTGTCTTTGATAAGTAATTAATTAACAACCAAGTCATATGAAAACTGGCGGAGGGAATCAGCAATAAAGACGATTTCTGGCACTCCATGGCCTATTGGACTTTTCATATATTGGACTATATGTGAGTACATGCTTCAGTATTATTATTATTTTATTTAAGGATCAGGAACTTCTGTTCTTTGGTCTTCATACATCCCATGGTAGCGGGATGTATATACCATGTGAGCATCAAGATACTCCAATGATTGCGAGTTAATACTTGACCCTCATGTTGAATGTTCTAGATATACCATTACGAAACCACAGGTATCGTTTTGTTGTATTGTTAGAATTGCACAATGCTTAACATTTGTACAGAAGAAAGAGGATGCTCTCCTGCACCGATGAGAAAACTGTACTCCAAAGAAAACAAACTACTCTAGTCGCACACTACCACACCCATACTTCAGCACGGGATGTAGGCAAATAGCCCCCATTGTAAGGTAGCTGCAAGACTTATTCTAGGGCATACTTTGAAGAGTCCCTCTATCTACTCTGTCTGGGCCTGCAGTGGTCTAGCAAATAAAGACCCTCTGTGCTGCTTGATCCAAAGGATCATGAGGGTCACCTCTGACTCTTGAACAATTTGGGTCTACAGAAGTTAAGGACATCCCAAACCTCCTTTACGATTTTGAGCAGCCTCTTGGAGTCAAGAACATTTTGTAACCTTTGCCAGTAATTTCTGAGATATTGGATGTCGCAGCTTCAGGTATCCATAGCCCTAATCATTGGATACTAATTTTCAAACACAGGCAGTGATTCAAAAGATGTAGTAATATGTTTGGGATCCACTAGACCATAACTGAGGGTTAAGCTAGGTCTCCCAGTGCTCTGGGGACAATGGAATGTTCAACAGCAACAGGTAGCTTACAATATTTCAGCCCATAATCTGGCAAGTGACCCCCTAACCTCAATGGTGAGTTCCTTGGTGACACAAGAACTCAGAGGGCAATTCTTCTTGAACCATGCCCATTGTGAAGTGAGATAAATTACACATTTTTGAGTTTTGATATCAAACAATGGACTTTTGCTTATTTGACAAAATAAAGATGGCAAAAACCTAAATAAACCATTTTGAAAAGCAAAGTGTATTCAGAAGGCATACTCAATAATCAGTTCTAAAAGACAGACATTTCATTATGAAATTGAAAATTAAGTTATAACTTTGAACATTTTTGTATGAATTTGTAATAAAATTTGACAGCTTTCAAAAATACCTCAACTTACTGAAATCTTCCACTGTTTCACTGTCAAATTAGAATCCAATATGTGCTTCGTAAAATCAAGGTTGCTTTTTCAGGGTATTTTCCAAAAATTGATCATGCCCTTTGAGCCTGACGATTAGGGTAAATGGTTTCCTATATCAACTTTTATTATATTATCTGCATGCTCAGAAGTTGCTTATGGGCAAATTTGGTGTGCCACATGTCTTAGTCATAAGAAGGCATTATCTGGGAAGGTTGTATGGGAACATAAGTACCCACATTCCGAACTCTGAGCGCAGAAACCCCCTTTTTGTGCATCTTCCAAAGAAGCACACTCAAAGGCGTACTTGGTTTCATACTTTATAATTTATACATTTATATACCGACCCTTGCACAGCAGGGCAAAAATGCAAAGGAAAGCTCGCCTAATCTCTCAGAACATTCAGCGAAACTCATATATTCTGGGAACAAATGCACAACCACAGTACTCCCTCACGAAACCCTATTGAACCACTCATTCTAGTGAGATAACATCATGATTTCACTCCCTTGTGGCCAGGGGCATCCCCACTGACCCAAAGTGGTGGCAATCCATTACGGGGTGAGACATAATTCTCCATGCAAGCAAGAAAGTGAGTGGATGGATTTCCCAAATGTTCCTTTCAGTTTTATGTAAGTGCCTGACTGTGTCAATGTACACTTACAGGGAAATGGCAAGGCATACAGCAACTGCGGATACATTTTCTGGAATTTTGTTCCAGAACATGTTCCATGAAAAAAGGGTTCTCTAGACTCTTAGGCACTAAGCACTTAGTCAGTGTACCAATATGAGACAGATAAACTGATGAACTGAAACCCCCGCAACTCACTGAGCATTATATCTGTAAGGTGCATATTAGGCAATGATCAGTCCTATGAGACTCAGAGTTAGTGCAATCCAAACCCTATTTGATCATGATTAGTCAAACTGAAGAACTCTAGGAATACATTTTCAAGATGTATTCAAAATTAAATCCTATCCTAGTGCAAATGATTTGAACAGTACTTGTTATAAAAATAAACTAAATATTGGCAATGATATTGGTCAATTTGCAGAGCAACAGACACTATTGTAAAATTATAATGGTATTTTAGGATTTCTCTATATTGATAAGCCCTAACCATCCCTTCACTTGTCTAACTAAGCTGATCGTCAAACATCTGCACATCTTTTCCATACAACAGAAGCAGTGTTCAGAGACCACTGCTATTCTTGTCTTCACACTTAATTGACTATGTTGTCCTTGATCTGGCAGATAATCCTGTTGGAGGACTCGATGTGCCTTTTCTGTAACCTTGAACGAGGAAAGGTAATTATTGCTAGTGTTTGAACCTCAGCTTGGAGTCCTTGGATCAAGTTCCTCTCCATCCAATAATGCTGTATTCTAGTTTAGAAGCACTGTCTGAACATTGTTAAATATTTCTAAAAAATAAACATTCAAGAAAAAAATCCCTTTTAGTCTTTCACCTACATATATTATGTAAAAACACTGTTTTTTGTTTTAAAACAATGCTAGAAAATTGAGCTATCACATGGCATGAAACACTGGAAAAACTCTGCTTGACCTATAGTTTTGTAGAAGTATTTATGGATTTGTGGAATTAGTTACTAATTTTGCCTTGAGTTAATTTCTGACTGAAAGTGTGCATATGGATGTATATAAAGTAAGTAAAAAAGAAATATGGTTTGGCCAGAAATGTTCCTTGTCTTACCCCTTTCCGTTGACCTGTGTCATGATATGGGGGTACTCTATTTCAATTTTTAAATCCTAGTTTATGAAACCCTGATCATTGCTTAGGAATCATAAAAAGTAAATCAAAATAACAGGCCCTGCCAAAAAAAAAAAAAGAATATATTCAAGCAACCTGAATTATCACACTGCTATAAATCAAATACCTCAATGAATGAGCATACATAAATCAAAAAGGGTGCTATTTAAAATAAAAAATATGTGAATATTACATCCCTGGTACGACCCAAAGTCTGCGATAAGGACCCCCCAGTATGGCTGTGTACCCCCCCCCCCCCATCACCAGTGCCCAGTAAATAACCCACAAGGTTGTATTTTCTGTTCATCTGACAGTTGCTGATCAAATGGATAGCTGATCCAGCAACTCTGAGCCTTGCGCTTCCACACCTGAAGACAGTAGGTTAATGACATAGGGCACCTCTGGAATCAGCTTGAGAGGCTTAGTGCCAGGCTATATAGACCTTGCATCCTAGTTCTTCGTCTTAAGCTGAAGGTCCTGGACTAAAAGGTCGTCACTTAAGAGATGATGCCTGGCTCCGCCACCTATCCATGACTTGGCAGAACACCTATCCATTCTTTAAGTGACAAGCTCCTAACTAACCTGAAAAGTTCCACCCAAGCTCTCTGATGTTTTGATGAAATTTGTGCAAATCACCACACCAAATGAGAACAATATTGTTGATGTATCTTGTTCAAGTAGTTTGAAATTAGACCACACTGGCTTCAACTCACACTTGAGTACTTTATATATTTACTCCCTCAAGATTCGTTTTCCACGGATTGAATTGGCAGTTTGCCACTTTATGTAATACCAAAGGGATTTTAGGTGCATGAACCAAGAACACCATACACTTACTTTGTTTTGACCTGATTGAACGATTGCTTTCTCTGCAATTTAGAGCGTATATATTTTTCATTTTGTTTATAGCGATGAATCGTGATTCCTCGTGTATCACCAAATGAAGGATATTTCTTATCCAAAATGCACTTGGTAATGGCATAAATCCTTGAATTATCATCAGTCTTCATGGATATTTTGAAGTAATAATTAAACATAGGACACAAAAAAAATAGAGTGCTCGAGGAGGACACCAGACTGCTATTGTTTGGTGCTTCAACTCTTACTACACCGATCTATGCGCTCAACCCCCGATGGTGCACTCAACTGCCCTACAGGAATTTGTAACAGATATGTAATGTAATGTAATGTAATTTTATTTTTGTAAAGCGCGACTTACACTCCACGGAGCATCTTGGCGCTGACCACTCATGTCTAGGAGGTGTTTGGCCAAGGAGCTAGTGAGGCACCAGTAAGACAGTATCTGGTGTCTCTGAGGATTGGGTTTAGACTAGGGCTAAACAGGCTGTGTCTGTGAGTTTAAAAATCCATGTCTTTAGAGCTTTTCGGAAAAGGTTCTTTGACGGGATCTGGCGTAGTTGGAGTGGTAGTTTATTCCAGGCCCTAGTACCCAGTACTCCAAGGGATTTTCCTCCTTTCGTGGCTAGTCTAAATTTGGGAGTCACCAGCAGGTTCAAGATCTGAGTGAGCGAGAAGGCACATATCTTCCAACCCTTTTTGACAGGTAGGTGGGACCCAGCTGGTGGTAGGACCTAAAGGTGATTACTAAGATTTTGAATAGTACCCTTTTGTGGATGGGCAACCAGTGCAGGATCTTGAGTGCTGCTGATGGTGACGACTTCCTGGGCCATCTCATCACGAGGCGGGCTGTGGCATTCTGGACCATCTGCAGTCTATGCAGTACTGCTTTACTGGAGCCTGCATATAGACTGTTGCAGTAGTCCAGGCGAGATGTAATAAGGGCCACCGCCACCGTCTTTCTGGCTGTCAGTGGGAGAAGGTCGAAGAATCTTCTGAGGCCTTTGATTATGCTAAAGCAGGACCCTGCCACAGCACCTGCTTGTTGCCTAAATGACAGGGCCTCGTCAAACCTAATCCCAAGGTTGCGGGCCGTAGTAATGGTGTTAGGGGGGACTTCTGCATCTTGTGGCCACCATGATTTGGGGGAGAAAAGGTTTTGTTGTCCGAATGGTAAAATTTCGGTCTTGCCCGAATTACATTTGAGATGATGTTTTCTCATCCAGTCGAATGTGGCGGTAAGACAATCTCTCAGATTTTCCTCTGCCTTTGTTGTATTGCTGTCTAATACGAGGATGAGCTGAGTATCATCAGCATAAGATATAGTGCTGATGTTAAAAGAAGTAATAAGCTCTATCAGGGGGGTCATGTACAGGTTAAATAGTACTGGGCTTAAACTAGAGCCCTGTGGTACCCCTGTTTTAATGCTTTCTCCTCTGAGCAGTATTTCCCTAGTACCGTGACTTGCTTCCTGTGGCTGAGGAAGTTTTTTAGCCATTCAAGAGCAACTCCTGCTATTCCTGATTCAGCTAGGCGGCCAACTAATACGGAGTGTGAGACCGTATCAAAGGCCGCCGATAGGTCGAGCAGCACCAGAACAGCCTTTTTTCCTTGGTCCATGGCCGTCTTCAGGGTCTCCACCGTGTGTAGTAGTGCTGACTCTGTGGAGTGTTTAGCCCTGAACCCCGCTTGGTTGGGATGCAAGATGTCGTTTTCCTCCAGGTACCTAGTTAGTTGCTTATTCACTGCTGCTTCCGTAAGTTTGAAGAGAATTGGGAGCAGCGAAATAGGACGGAGGTTTGAAAGTATAGTGGGGTCTACTAGGGGTTTCTTTTGCAGAGGTTTGACAGCGGCTAATTTCCATTTAGGTGGAATGGCGGCAGTAGCCAGGGATGAATTAATGATGGCATTTATGCTCGGGTTTACTGTGTCCACAAGGGCATGTAGCAGCAAGGGAGGGCAGGGATCAAATGGGGAACCGGATTTGCTGGATAGAATAGCCTGACGGGTTTCTTCCAGACTAACATGGGTGAATTTGTTAAGCTGGATCTTCTCATTGTTAAGTCTTATGACTTCTACGAGGGGGGGTGCTGGTGGATCTGGGAAGTCTTTGGTGAGATCGGATATTTTCTGTTCGAAGTAATTAGCGATTGAGTTACATAATGGAAGCGAAGGGGGAATCTCCTGTCTAAGAATCCTAGGGTTCATGAAGTCATCGACTATTTTAAAGATTTCTTTTTGTTTACTGTTGGAGGAGTTTATGGCTTCTAAAAAGTAGTTTTTTTTGGCACTTTTAATCATTGCATGATACTGTCTTCTGGATGTTTTATAGATTGTGAGTTCTTCCTTTTCATATGCACGACGCCATTTCCTTTCTAGGGTGCTGACCTCTTTTTGTTTTTCCTTTAAGGGGAGGGAGAACCAGGGGGCGGACCTTTTATTCCGCTTTTTGCTCACTTTACCGGAATCCTCAGGCCCGCAAAATCCTGTGACCCATTTACAGAAGCTGTTATAATCTGTCTCCGTGTTTCCAGTCAGAGGGGGTTTACTATTCTCGGCAATTAGGTACAGGTTGGGAGTGTCCCTAATCTTTTCCCAGTCTTTCTTTGTGTGGACTTCGATTTTTATATGGTCCGTTTTGATCCCTTTCCTTTCTACAGTCAGTTTAAAGGGGACCAGCAAATGGTCAGTCCAGGTCTGGATACGGGGGGAGTCAGCTTTCATGGATTTGGTATTGGTGCAGATGCAGTCTAAAATGTGCCCCGCTTTGTGTGTGGGTTCTTTAGTCAGTATTGTGAGTCCCAGGACACTAGTTAAATCTCTCAGCCATACTGCGTTGGGGTCCTCAGCCTCATCAAGATGGAAATTTAAGTCACCTAGTAAGGTAAAATTGGCAAATTTGAGAGTGAGGTTGCTGAGTGCTTCTCCAAGACTTTCCAAGAAGTCATTCTGTGATCCCGGTGGACGATAAATTAAAGCTCCTGAAAAGGTAGTCTCCTCGTTTATCTGGATGCAGAAGCCCATGCTTTCTGCCCCCTTAATATCCGAGAGTTCGAACATGGTGCATTTAATGGAATCGCGGTAAATGATGGCAAGACCACCCCCTCTCTGTTCCTGTCTGTCCACCCTTTGAATAAGATATCCTTGAGGAACTGTTAGGGCTATTACCGGGTTACACCAAGCTTTGAGCCATGTTTCTGTCACGAAAAGCATGTCGAGATCAGTATCCGTAATTAAATCATGAATATGCGCCCCGTTTTTGCACATCGATCTGGCATTGATAAGTCCTCCTTGAAGGAGGATTTTTTGTCCCGTGTCGGGTGGCCATGGTTCTGGGGTAAGATAAGTTCTACACTTGCAACAGCAGATTGGTCCTAGCCAGTTTTCAACGTTTATGGATTTGTGGCAGTATTCAGACTGGAAGTTTAAGGAGAGAATCTCTTCCCTGGCAAGAGTCGAAAAGTTTGCTATGGTGGACGAGGGTTGAACAACGTGGCTAGCCCTAGTCCCGGCCGCGGCACAGACGGGCACAGACGGGCTTGCCTTAGGAGTGCCTTCGGCGTGCCATCAGCGCGCCCGCTGCGCTCGCCCGCTGCACGTCTGGAAAAGACACATATTTATGGGGGTAGGATGACACCTAGGGAGGGGCGTGGCCATGGTTCGCGCCGGTAATGGCGGGAATGAGTTTTGTTGTTTTTGTTCCCGCGGCAGCGCTAAGATCCGCTGCGCGGGTGATGAGAGGAGCGTGAAATGCGGGTAAGAGAAGTCTTTGGTTTTAAAATTACACACAATAATAGTGACACTCAAATCTTAAAATGCGGCAAACGAGCTCCCGGCTTCCGCCTCAGGAGACACAATATCTTAAATGTCGCTCGTATTCAGCGGTGCTTAAGTAGCAGAGGGCGGTGGGCGTGGCCTCAGAAAAGGGGCGTGGCCGTGGTTCGCGCCGGTAATGGCGGGAATGAGTTTTGTTGTTTTCGTTCCCGCGGCAGCGCTAAGATCCGCTGCGCGGGTGATGAGAGGAGCGTGAAATGCGGGTAAGAGGAGTCTTTGGTTTTAAAATTACACACAATAATAGTGACACTCAAATCTTAAAATGCGGCAAATGAGCTCCCGGGTCCCGCCTCAGGAGACACAATATCTTAAATGTCGCTCGTATTCAGCGGCGCTTAAGTAGCAGAGGGCGGTGGGCGTGGCCTCAGAAAAGGGGCGTGGCCGTGGTGCGCGCCGGTAATGGCGGGAATGAGTTTTGTTGTTTTCATTCCCGCGGCAGCGCTAAGATCCGCTGCGCGGGTGATGAGAGGAGCGTGAAATGCGGGTAAGAGAAGTCTTTGGTTTTAAAATTACACACAATAATAATGACACTCAAATCTTAAAATGCGGCAAACGAGCTCCTGGCTTCCGCCTCAGGAGACACAATGTGCTACTCACTCCCTAACAGACCCTGACAGGAATTAAATTGAGGAATACATCACGAAAGATAAATTGTGGGTTAGATTTGACCCAATTCCTGGACAGTAGAATCTTGGACCACAGTGGGTATATGGCAGAGTTCTTTGAATCAGACAGTATCCTACTTTTCAATCCGTTGCTTGATGTCTTTACCACAGGCAAAGAAACAGGTATACCCCGCCCTGGACTTCCAACTCACTGAAATTGTAGTTATACCCAAGCCTGGTCAGCCACCCAACCATTGCCCCTTCTGAATATTAAGGGCAAGGCCTGGACTAGGGCCCTAGCCAACGGGTTGATGCTGATGATAACCTCTCTAGTATATCCAGATCAATTGAGCTTCTTGCCCCCTCAGCCCACATGAAACAATATTTGGTGAATCTATAATGCACTATCATTGATAGACAGGCTACCCGGGGCACATGAGAACCCCAAACTGATTTTCACAAGGCCTTGCACACGGTCCATTGGGACTACCTGTTTTGTTTCTTGATCAAACTGAAGTTAAGCCCCAAAAGTATCAGCCAGGTATGATTACTGTATACACACCTGAGGGCATGGGTAAGGATAGCGGGCTCTTTTTCTGGATACATTTCCAGTACTAAGGGGGAATGAGGCAAGGATTCCTGCTGTCCCCTTGTTATTCAGCATTGCAGTCGAACCTCCTGTGGGGTGGCTGAGGGTGGATTCCTTGGTCAGGAGCATGGAATGGGCGCCTGGTATCTAAGAAGGATAGGACTATATGCCAACGATGTCCTAATATTCCTCGATGAACCACAGGAGTCTGGACAAAGGCCCTCCAGAGCCTCCGATTCTTTGGTAGATTCTCGGGACTCACCATCAATAGGGCAAAATCCTCTGTATATCCCTGAGACTGCTCCCCTTTTGTTCTTCAGTGGGCCAGCTACCAGCAAGTTCTACCGAATGGCTTTAAATATCTTGGGACAACTTGTCGGCACATCCGCAGCAAGCCTGAGATCAGAACATCCAGCCTCAACTGGCTCGCTTGACTCATGACCTTGAGTTTTGGATGAAGCTCCCCTTATCCATCATGGGAGGTTCCGCCATATATAAAAAAGCTAACCTGCCCCATCTGTTATATCAACTACAGAATTATCCCTTCCCTTTGTCTTACTCCATCTTCTGAAAACGATATTAGCTCCTGCAGGATTTTCTCTGGAATCACTGGATCCCAACAATAGCCCTCTCTAAATGCTACAAATCCACATACGACAGGGGCATTGTGGCCCCGGTTACAGATTCCTACTACAGAGTGTCCTACTTATAATTATTGAGTAGTGGTTTGACACTGCTGCAGACCCAGTATTTGCATCAGAGAAAGAGGCAATGCAGGACACCCCCATTCTACACCTGCTTTATGGTGGCGCCCGAGCCCCTTCCGCAATCCAAATCAAAATATGGAGAGGCACTCACAGATTGTTTGGGTGAGTCGGGCATCTGTCAAAATAAACCCATTTACGGTATGTGCTTCACTAAAGTAAGTTTTGGTGCTTCATGGCTTTAAGCCATGGGACAAGATCTGCATCTCCAAGTTGGGTGAAGTCATGTTGGGCCTAATATCAAAATCCTTCTCGGAGCTGCAGACAGAATATGACCTACACCACCGTCAATTCTTTCTCTGCAGCTCTGACATACCTTCACGTCCTACATAACAGTGCTGCAAGACATACCGGAATTCAGTCCTCTGGAGGCCAAGATCCTCCTCGACGACTGCCTGTAAGATTTCTCATGTGTATTGTTGGCTAGTGATTAACTTGCCAGACAAATTTGATTAATTTAAAGGGGGCATGGGGTGAAGACCTAAGACAGCTCTCAGACACGACTGGACTGAAGCATGAATGTATATTCAACACCCCTGAGCAACTATGTATACTACACAGTACATGATTAGTATATACATGGGCCAACAGACTGAAGCGAAAAAATACTTGTATGTTTTATTTTTAACTCAACATCGCTTTAAATCCCTTATGTACAATATATGACTTGCTGCCATGCAGTTCAGAACAACAGTCATGCCACAGATGCATGGGATGAAACTGGACCCTTAAATGATTACCGTATTGATTCAGTCACTTGCTCTACGCCGCAATGCACAGACATGTCCTCACCTCTATTCACGAGGAAACAATGTGGCAGCGTTCTAGGAATTTCACAGCACCAGAGTGTTTTATATCCATTGTTTGACACATTGTAATCCTGGACATTTTATTACTGATTCCATGTTAAGTGTCTGAGAATTTTGTTGCCTGCCTCCTAAGAATTAAGCGGATAGTTTGAGTATAAGTTCCTGGACTTTTCCTAGTTTTTAGCAATTCTAGAACGATTTTCAGTTCTATGCCTGGTAGGAGATTGGTACCAAAGTTGCATTATTCCTCTACTGATATCTTATAATTCTAATGGTGGCTTTCCTGATGAAGGTGCTTGATGCTGAAACACGTGTAGATCTTATGAAGACTCATCAATACCCCAAAGCCATGATCTCTGGCTTATAATGATCATGTTGTTGTGACATCATTTGTATTTTGGAGATCTACTGCTAATCATGCTGTTGGACTGAATTTCTCATCAATAACCCAAAGCTATGATATCTGGCCTATAATAATAATATTTATGTGACATTGTTTGACTTTTAGAGATGCATTGCTAATCATGTTATTGGAATGAATTTGGGCCCATTGAGGACAATAGGATATACATAGATATCAAAATCATTCCACATTGACGGCGCATTGTTGTGTGAACGTGTGTCTGTATGGATATTTGAGTGGTGCCTTTTTCAATTTATGTAATTTTGTAAATGTACTATTATATATTGTACATCAGGGTTTTAAAGCTCTGCTGGGTTAAAAAAATGTATTTTTATTTATTTATTTGTAAAGTGCGACACTCATCCAGAAGATATCACGGTGCTCTGCTAGGACTCCTGGTGTGTAACTGAGTGATTCATGAGTTTGGCCAGTATTATTTTCCAGAGAACAGGTGAGTCTTAAATTTTTTTCCTGAAGACAAGATAGTCCCCTGCAAGGCCGAGTTCTTGTGGTAGATCATTCCAGTGTTTTGCTGCCAAGTATGAAAAGCTACAACCCCCTGTTCTTGCTTTCTTAATGTGTTTTGTTCTGGCTTGAGCTAGGGACCGTGATCTTAAGAACCTGGTGGGTACATAGAATTCAACTTTCCTCTGTAGGATAAGAGGCCCCAGTTGGTGCAGGGCCTTGTGTGTGTAACTGATTAGCTTAAATTTTGCTCTTTTGCGCATTGGCAGCCAATTAAGTAGTTTCAGGCACTCGGACGATGAACTGAGTCTGTCTTTGTTGCATACCAGTTTGGCGGCGGCATTTTGCACCACTTGTAGTCGTGTGAAAAGGTAGTCTGCCATGCCCACAAATAATGCATTACCATAATCCAATCTGCTGGTAAGTAATGCCTGCGTGATAGTTCTCCTACAATCTTGCAGGATCCAAGGACATCTTCTTAGAAGCTTCAGCATCGCGAAGCTTCTTCCACATAGAACCTGCACGTGGTCCTGCATGGATAGGGTATTGTCCATGAGGACCCCCAGATTTTTTGCACATTGCGTTGGAGCTGGGGCATCCCCCAGTGTCTGGGGCCACCAAGTGGTATTCCAGACATGTTTAGCTCCTCCAAAGAGTAACATTTTGGATTTCCCTGCATTTAGTTTAAAACAGTGTTCTGCCATCCAGGTTGCCATCTCCGAGAGACAGTTAGACAGTTATTCAATTTTAGTCTTGTGTTCTCATGCTGTTCTTCAATGGTTTTCAGCAGTTGAGTGTCATCTGCATAGGAGCAGATACCAAAGCCCCACTTCTCACAGATTTTTGCCAGAGATGACACATAGACATTAAAAAGTGTGGGGCTCAGGGATGCCCCCTGTGGGACACCATAGCTGATGGGTTTTGGTTTAGATGAAAACTCCCCCATTTGTACTCTCCGTATTCTTGTATTTAAGAAGGATCTCAGCCATTGAAGGGCTTTAGCATAAACTCCATTTCCATGAAGAATCTCCAATAGGCGATTGTGTGAGACAGTGTCGAACGCCGCCGATAGATCTAATAAAATCAAGGCGGCGGCTTTCCCTTGGTCAACCAGGGATCTTATATTGTCTGACACGCCTAAGAGAGTTGCTTCAGTGCTGGTGGTGGCTCTAAAGCCAGTTTGGAAGGGGTCTAGTAGATCATTTGACTCAAGATATTTCGACAGCTGTCTGTTAACCAATTTTTCCATGACTTTGGAGAGGTACGGCAGTTGGGAAATAGGTCGGTAATTTGCCGGATTACGCACGTCTGTTCCTGCTTTCTTCAGAAGGGGGGTTACTACAGCCTGTTTCCATGTTTCTGGGAATACTGCGGTATCCAGCAAGTTATTAAATAGATGGGTAACGTATGGGCAGATTATGGGTATGATCTGGGTGAAGACAAAGTGAGGACAGGGGTCAAAGGGAGACCCCGACTTAACTTCCCCCATTGTTTTTGCAACTTCTACCTCTGTAGATGGGGAGAAGCTGCCCATGCAGCAGGCAGAAGCATCGGAGGAGGGGGGGGGGGGTGTAAGTTTCACGGTTGATTGCTGGCAGTGAGGTGTTAGTGTTAAATGTGGAGTATATTTTATTAATTTTATCTGAGAAAAACTCGCTGATTTCTTCACAGCCTTCCTCTGAGGGTGGCAGAGTTTGGGATAGGCTCACTGGGTTGCATAGCTCCCTTACTATTTTGTACAGCTCCTTACTTGAGTTACAATTCTCATTAATTCTTCTAGCAAAATAGGACTTCTTAGCTTTCTTAATGGCATTATTGTAGTTCCTTAGCTCTGTCTTGTATGTCTGTCTATCTGTTTGTAGTTTGGATAGCCTCCAGTGATGCTCTGTGATTTGGCACTTTCTTTTAAGTGCCTGGAGTTCATGTGTATACCACTTTCCTGGTTGAGATTTGTTCGACTCCTTTAATGGCAGCTTAGTTGCAAATAAATCTAAGGTGTTAATGATTTCTTTTTCGAGATACGTTGCTTCCCTATTGGCTTGGGGCATACTTGCGGCCTCTAGGTTCTTAGGGCGAAAATGGTACCGAAAGAAATCTTCTGTGACTAACCTCCATGCTCGCCTTGTCCCCTGTAAGCACCTCGAGGGCTTGGTAGGATTTGCTGGGAGCGTGAGTACGAAGGATATAAGTGAGTGATCTGTCCAGGAGAGGGGTTTGATTTCCTGGATAAAAATCGAGTCAAAGTTTGAAACAATCCGATCCAGAGTATGCCCTGCAATGTGCGTGGGCCCTGTGACCCACTGCTTTATTTCGAGAATCTGCATATCGTTCTCCAGGTGCAAGGCTGCAGAGTTGTTGGTTTTCTCAAAATGGATGTTAAAATCCCCTATGACCAAATAATGTTTATATTTCAGGCGGGGGGGGGGGGGGGGGGAATAATTGAGTTAGTAAATGGGCGCTGAGTTCAGATTGATGTCCCGGGGGATTGTAGATTACGGCTCCTCCGAGCAATAAATGACCCTCTCTGGCCACTTGAAATGATAGTACCTTGTGCTTCCCTACTTGTGCCACTGCAACATGGAGGCAAGTGAGGGAGTCTTTAACAAGTATAGTCAGACCCCCTCCTTTCCGTCCCAGCCTGTCTTTTTGTAGTCTGTAGGTAGGGCGGTAGCAATGTCAGGAGAGTTACTTTCATCCAGCCATGTTTCCGTTATGAAAACCAGATCAGGGCGCATTTCGTTTATGGTGTCCCAGATATTGAGGGAGGGTTTGGGTACAGAGCAGGTGTTGAAGTAGATGCATCTAAGTTTGTACAGATCATCCTTTTCTCTAGATGGCCGCTCAGACTGTGTCAAACTACACCATTTACAATTCAGGCATGAAAAAGTTCCTTCCGTGTGCCCAGGATGAGCTTTGATACAATAGGTTTCATCGCCTACATCCTGACCTGAAAGTGCTAAGAGTGTCTCTCTTGAGTAAACTTGAGTGAGGGCTGTGTCAGGAGAAGCAGGGGTCCTGGCCCCTGTGCCCGGCCAGGCACGGACGGGCGCGGACGGGCTTGCCTTAGGCGCGCCCGCTATGCGGGCGCTGGCACATCGGTATTATATAGAGAGGTGAGCATGAAGTCCCTCTACCCTCTCCTCAACCGGAATTGCTTTGTGGCAATCCTTGACCCTACTAGCCACGCCCACCACACAAACGGCACTTCCGCCGCATTGGACCAGGGCAGGCGACCAGATAAGGTGAGTGCAAAATAGCAAATTTTAGCAACAAACAGTTTTAAAAGTGCCCTTTCAGCCTCCCAGTTAAAAACTTTGTATTCTGTAGTCTAAAACACAATGGACTAAAACGGACTAAAACACAGTAATATTAATTACTAAAAATATTAATCACTAAAAATAGTAAAACTATTTTTAAGATTCAGTCTGTTTACCCTTTATATAGTAATCATGTACTGTGTATGTATACATAGTTGATCAGGGGTGGTGTCTATACATTAGTGTTTTCCCTGCCCTGAGAATTGTCATAGTCTACTGGGGGTACCAATTTACACATGGACTGAAGCATGAGCTTCTCCCCGAGATTTAGACGCATTCAATGCAAATATTTATACAGGGTTTTTTACATGTGTGCAAGGCTGTGGAGAATGGGGGCTATTGCCTGTCCATACTGACTGACTGGTTTTATATGTTGGGTCTACAGAGATTGTGGGAGATATTCCCTATGAAATCTCGCTACTGTGTATACATCCATGAACAATACATAAACAACGGGGCCAAGGGTCATTTAACCGACAGGAGCACAAGCTTTATCCGTGTTTTGAGCTTTTCTTGGACATAATATCCCTGCCGTTAGCCAAGAGTTTGTATGTCCGCTTTCGACTAGGCACTCTTCCTCTGAGATCATTTACAAACAAATTGAAAAAAGAACTGGCATCTAGCTTGTGCCCTGCTTGTGGTCTGGAGACTGAGATGCATATTATGTTTTTGTTGCCCGGAGTATCGTGGGTTCCAACGAAAGTGGATTCGACCAATTTGTTTGAATCTAGGGGTAACTAGATATCTTGTAGCCCAGAGAATTTTAAAAAGTGATACATTTCCTTTAATTGTCTTTGCTGTCAGCAACTTTTTATTGAACTTCTGGTATAAACGTAGCAAACGTCTGCTAGTAGCAGTGCTTAATTTGTAAAATATTAAGTGCAGGTGCTCACATTTTGTAGGAGGCCACACTCACTTTACTGGCTCCACCCACTTCCTCCAGTTGCTCCACCCACTTCCTTTATTGGTTCCACCCACATCCACAAGCCTCAACACATCATAGCCACCTCCTTACAGCTTGAGTTTCGCAAGAAGCTGAAGACCTGGCTCTTCACATAAGCACCTCGGGGACCTCCCACCTACACACCTGCTCAAGTGCTTGGATACCCTCTTGGGTGATTAGTTTTTCTTCAAATCAATATCATTTAACATAATGTAACATATGGGAAGCCTATAACAACTTGAAAGTGAACTCAATTTGGAGAATGTGTGTAAATCTCAAAATGCAGCTTCAGGAACGGTCATTACAGGACTTTGAACTAGCTTTGCAAATTACAGAGAATGTGCTTGTACTATGCTGTTTAAAAGAAAGGAAGGGGTGAATGAAGAAATACATGAAAGAAGGCAGCAACAAATGTAGGCAGGAAGGGGAGTACTGGAGTGATTATATATTTGAGCAATGGATGAAAGAAGGAGGGAATAACAAAAGAATGTGAAAGGAATAAATGAAGGAATAGAGGTAGAAAGGAAGTGAATGATTTTGTGATGAATGAAAATAAAGAAGAAAGGAAAGGAGCAAGATAAGCATAAAGAATCAGGGGTGTGGAATTTAATAAAATATCTACTTGTCCATGGGACAGGTTGCTTCATAAATCTACTTGTCCTGTATTAAAATCCATTTGTCCCTTTGGTGTCATGTAATACGGCGACAAATTATAGCAGCAATCTCATTATATAAGAGCTCTGATATAGCCTCTCTCAAAATGCCAGGGCTCAAACCATAGTGGTGTTTGAATACTTGCAATCCCCTTATGTTGGCACATTTCCGCAGATCTACATACTGGGACTGAAGGTAGTGGTAAGCAATAGTTCCAAGGTTGGAAAGCCCTTTCAAGTCTGTTCAAACCTACCAACTTGCAGGTTTTAGGGGTTTTCAACAACTCTTCTCTAATCTTTTCCCATACTGAGAAATGTTGGAAATTTACTCCTGACAATGGCAGACGTAAACGTTCTTCCAGACTTTGGAAAAAAGTGGTTGGAGGGAAAGTGAACTTGCAAACACTCAGATTTTTGCATGAGCAAATCTACACATGCATATTTACTCATGCTAAAATGCAGTTCACAAATATTATTTAGCAGTGCTATTCTTGGCCTACTTCTCTAAATTCTTGGGAGTTCATGAAAGCCGTATAGCTGTACTTAATGCAAGGATATATATCATGGGGGCACTTGTGAGACTTTCTTTAATATTTGGGCCCCTAATTTGGTCTGGTGTTGGCCAGGACCTTTTGCACTTATTAAAATTCTGTCTCTCTCTCTCTGTATCGACTGGCTTCACTGTGAGTGACAGCATTCTGCTCTTTCACAACTAGCATATCGGCACACAAAGTAGTTTTGTTCAGTGCCAGTAACTACTGCGGCAGTGTGTGTTTTTTTAGACCAAACACAATTTTTGCTTTTGCCAAAACAATTCACACATTGCCAAAACTAAAAAGCTGAACACCAATTTCAGACCTACTGGCTTTGCCAATGCCAGTAAGGTTTTACAGAAACCATGCCAAAACAATTCACACATTGACAAAACTAAAAAGCTGACCACCAGTTTCAGACCTACTGGCGTGGCCAATGCTTGTTTATTTTAGTTTCCTATCTTAGTGAAACTGGTTACATTGATTTTCCACTATGAATATTTTGGGGAATTACTAGCATGCATCAACACATGTTACTAAATGGTGCTGCAAAGACATGGTACATGCAATTTTACAGTAGTTTAGCTAAATGTTTTTTTTTCTCGCTTTCATTTTGTTTATGAACATTTTATTTTGAACACAAAGAATCAATCTTGCTTTCAAGCTTCTGCAAATATCTGCATCAAATCAGAGAGCATAATACATAGCCTCATATTGCTAAACTTTGAAAACGTGTGTACACATTTTTATACTGGCCCAACTCTCTGTAGTGCAGTCAGAGCTTATAACATTTTCTTGAAGCACTCATCCTAATAATAAAGGCTGTCAATTAATGAACCATAAATACAAGTTTGAAAAGCATTAACATATGGACAAAAATATTACCTTAACTGCAGACCGTGCCCTTCCCTGATCCATAATGTGGTACTGCAAACTGTCAGCCAAAAAGTTTGTGCTGCAGGGGGTTGGGCCCACTTGTCCCAAGGACAAAATACACGTGAAAACTTGTTGGCCTTGACCCCCAACAATATGTCCTGGGCGTCGGGCTACAGGAATTCAACATCCCTGAAGAATGGTTGATGATAAGAAAGAAAGTAAGGTAGAATGGAGGAAGAAGGATTAAATGCACCCGGGGTGGAAGTATGGGGAATGAATGAGGGTGTAAGGAAGCAAGAATGGAATAGGGTGTAAGGAAGCAAGAATGGAATGAGGGTGTAAGGAAGCAAGAATGGAATGAGGGTGTAAGGAAGCAAGAAGCAAGAGGGGAAAGGAGGCATGGCTGGAGGTGCTGAGGAAGAGAAAAAGGGAAAAGAAGAAGATGGGATGAAGGAAAGAAAGGAGGTCAGGGGAATGAATACGAGTATGAGAGGTACTGGGTCAAGGAGGGACATAGAGAATAATGTCGATGTAATATTGCATAGTAATTGAAAAACAAAAGATTGAAATACATTTGTGTCCTTAACATACCATGTTTGTTTGTAAAGCACATATTCACCAAAGGGGACCTTAACACTGAATTTAAAATTTTGTTATCAAGCTCACTGGCACACATTTTATCAACCTCAGATATATGAACGACTGAGTTGCCACACCAAGATTTAAATTTATGATCCTGAGAACAAACACGGATTCCTGGAGTGTATATAAAGAAATGCGCAAGAACGAAAAACAGGGAGAGTGAGTTTTGACTAAAAAAAAAAAAGTGAGAGTGAGGAAGGAGGAGAGGTCCGAAGTCAAAGATAGATACGGTAGAAAACGAATGCGAAGAGAAGTGAGGAAAGCAGAGATAGGGAGTGCAAGACTGGAGTGAACCATGATGAGAATGAAAAAAGGAAAGAGGAAGAAGAGCATACAGCGGGGAGTGAGTGAAAAGAAAGTGGAAGGGAAAGATGAGAAGGTGAAAAATAAACGATTAATGAGGGGAGGTAGCGATTAAGAGGAAATGTGGTCGTGGGGCAGAAAGTGAAGGAAGAATGGAGAGAAGGTTGAAGGGGAGGAGGAAAAGCAGATTCTGGGGAAGAGCAAGAAAAGAGTACACCACTGCTTTATTAAGTATTGAGTAATTAATTATGTATAGTTGAGGGGTGAAAAGGCTGTATCATTCTTGGCCTGTCTCATCAATGCTCAGCTGTGCTGTCCAAGACACACAATAGCGATTTAGGACATCATATCACTGAGTGGCAAGCTTGGGGGCCTGCCATTTGTGCATGCACTGTGAAAGCTCGTGCCATTTGTTAGTTCTTAGGCCTAGTTCTTTCATGTGAACATGGTGCTCCCTCCCACTTCCTTGAGCTTGGTGCATGCACCGCCAAAAGTGATTTTTGCATCAGGTGGAAGGAGCGCTACAGCAGGCACTGCCAACACGTTTAATTAGAAACTCATTAATTCAAGCAATCACATTGACTTGAGAATAGAAAAATACATCACAAATTAACTAACGTCATGTGAAGATAGAAACAATGTCATATTTTTAAATTACGGCTTCCCTTTACAATTTGTCTACTTCAGGCATGTTTGCACAGGTCTGTCTGTGTAGTGTATCCTAAACATTCTACATTTTAACAAGTGTGCACCAAATTCTTTGCACAACATGAATGACTCCTTAGAGAGGCAGCAGTAGTGGAATGAAAGTCATTTATGACTCTTTCAATTTAGCTCCTAAATGATAATTCTTTATTCAAAACAGTTAACCCTTTCCATCCTATATTAAGCCAAGTACATACAGTGTAGTGGGTTAGGGGTGGCATTTTACCATAAGTGGATTTAATATAGAAGATGGACAATTGTTTCCGCAGCATACTATTGCTCATTTTGCGTTTGGACACTTTAATCAACAGGCATGTATGTTTGCGTCAATCAGTTTCAGCTGTTGTGTCCATTCATCTAATAATTGAATTAAGGGTAAATTAAATGAAAGGACACACTTGCAGAGACAATGGTCACACAATGTTTACATGCCAAGATATCACATATGCCAGTGTTAGCCCCAGTAGCGTTCTAAACTGCTATGCTAATGTGCTCTTTTATAGCGTAGCTATTTCCTGTCACAGCAAAAGGACAAAAGTATTCAACATTCTCCCGGCATTGCAGACCCGTGTTCGCATCCTTAATGTATTAAACATAAAAAAAGGCTAAAAGGGAGCCCATTACAATATGCTTATGTGCCAAACATAGCCTAAATCAACAAAACTGGAACATGATTATGCTCCTATGCCAGACGCACAGCGTAATACGTGAATGTTCACAAAGATACCATAGGCTTGTACATTTTTAACAGTTTTATTTCATTTGATCCAGTTTTTTTTTTCCATTCATTGCTCACTCCATTCACATGTAAGGTTATATGTTTTCCCATTTTTTCTCGTGCAACAGATATGCCTATCCAGGCCTTTCTCTAGGGCATGCGGAAATACACAGTTCATTCTTGGCAGTTTTATCACGTTCTGCCCAATGCATTTCGGGCTCCAATAGCCCTTCTTCAGGGGTAACTATGAATTTAAAAAATTGCCATTGGTTTTTTGTTCAGACCAATATGCGCCGAAATGACTTTTAAACTTATTACGCTATGTGTAAACTCCTACCATATTTTAGACAACACCCTATCATTGATCTACATTGTCCCTCTCAAGAACGTGTTTAAACTCATCCAAAATGGGCACGTAAAAACATATTGTGAAACTCTCTCAAAGAGTGCTCTCCTTCTATCTTCTACATCCATGTTCACATGCACCCTGACTAAGTGCTTGGGCCGTGAGATCAAACCCATTGTGTTCACAATCAACTGATTAAAAACCATCTCTATAGTAATAACAGACATAGCCACAACCAAAATGAACTGAGCTTTCTTGTGTACCTGCATTCTCAATTTCGCAGTGCATTAACTCCATTCGCTTTCCACATCTTCTGCGTGAAAGTGCTCAATTCACATCTATCACTCAGCATGACCACACCCTACTATTACCCTGCTGATTAACCAAATGCTTCTACCTGCCAGTTCAGGTCCACGTGCTCTCAAGAAAAAGACAAGTCCCATAAATCACTACATTCTATCCCTCTGTGAACCTACCTATTTATTTAATTTATTTATTTATTGCAGATTTATAGTGCGCATGGCTGCCACAGCAACGAGGCGTCCCAGCGCAGTCAAAGGACCGGAGGCGAAAAACTAAGAGAGAGTCGAGACAACTAGATGGTAGAAGTGGGGAAAAGCCAGGTGGTTGGGAATAGTTCTAATAGGGGTCGGAAGTGTGTTCCAAAGTTCTGCCGCCAACCAGCGGAAGAAACGCCCCCCGGCCCTAGCCCTCCACACTCGGGGAGTGCAGACCATAGCTAGATCAGCAGATCGCAACGAGCGCTTAGGCACATAGGCCTCCAACAAATGAAAAAGGCCCGGCGGAGCCTGTCATGACAGGATCTTGTGTGAGATGCACAGTGCCTTAAATTGTATCCGTTTGTCCATTGGCAGCCAATGGAGTTTGGGGAGAACCTGCGCTACTGAGTGAGACCAGAATCCGTGCTGTTGCATTCTGAACCCTCTGGAGGCACTTGACGCTTGCCCTAGTCCCAGGTAGAGGGAGTTGCCGTAGTCCAATCTTGACAAAACAGACGCCTGGACGATAGTCTGGCGCACCGTAGGAGAGAAGAACCAGAGCAAAGGTTTTAGACACAGCAGGAGTCCGAAACAGACCCCCGCAACAACTTTTGTTCGTTTATCGAAGGTCAGTCCGTGATCAAACCATACCCCAAGATTTTTTACAGTTTCTTTGGGAAGTGGGGCAGGTTTGAGGCGATCCGGCCAGCATTGTTCGGACCACAACTCCTGGTCCTTCCCAAATAACAAGATCTCTGATTTGCCGGAGTTAAGCTGTAGGCAATTAGCTGCCATCCAGTCGGAGATAGCTAGAAGATCGTCCTTAAATTTGTCTAGCTTGGTGGTGCATTTCTTTGAGAAGGATATCACCAGTTGGGTGTCATCCGCATACGACACCAACGGCAACCCCCTCCCCTTAGCCAGCTCAGCCAGGGGGCTGACATATAGATTGAACAAGACGGGGCTCAGTATGGAGCCCTGTGGTACCCCCTGATGCAACGCAAACTCCTGTGAGGAAAAAGGGGGTGCCAGGCCCTGAAAAGATCTTTCCGTTAAACATGATTTAATCCAGGCCAAAGCTAAATTCCTGATCCCAATGTCCTGTAGGTGTTAAGAAGAATTTTATGGGGCACCGTGTCAAAAGCGGCACTTAGGTCCAGAAGGACCAAGGCCGCCGAGTCCCCTACGTCTAGACAGCCCCTGATAGCTTCTGACATGGCCAAAAGCGCAGATTCAGTGCTATGCCTGGGCCGGAAGCCATGTTGTGAAGGACCAAATATGGTGTGTTGCTCAACAAAGTTAGCCAATGTGGAGTACACATGTGCCTCCACCACTTTAGCCAAGAAAGGCATCTGGGGAATTGGTCGATAATTACCCGGTACAGCAGCATACAAAGAAGGTTTTTTTAATAGAGGGACAACTTTCGCGTGTTTCCATGCCCGTGGAACTGACACAGTCAGCAAAGACAAATTAGCCAGATCTAAACTCACATCCGAAATCAAAGAATAAAATTGGCAGAAATGAGTGGGGGCCACTGGGTCAGCCGGGGAGCCCCGATTTGATTTTTAAGCAGAACGCCTCAAACTTCAAAGGCGTTATGAGAGGAAGTGCTACCAAATTACAGCCCCCCAAAGCGTCTCCCCCTTTCGGACCCACCTCCTTCAATAAGGGAGCTGCCTTTGGGAGAGCCAGGTAAATCTGCTCCACCTTGTTAAGAAAATGCTGAGCTAGTTCATCACATTGATGGTTGGAGGCAATAGGGGAAGCCCTAATGGTTCCTGTGCTCTTCATGCCATCCAACAAAGAGAAAATGGTCTTGGCGGGGTTAGAGCTGCCCAGAATTTTACTGGCCACAAACTCCGCCCGAGCTCTCCGAATGCCCTTATGATATTGCTTAAGGGCCACCCGATATTCAAGTTTTGCTGTTGCATCATACGAGCGTCTCCAAACACGCTTCAGCTGCTTACAGCCCTTCTTAGTTAAAGAAAGGGCATCATTAAACCATGGGTAAGATGGCCCACATCCGTTCCTTCTCCATTTAGCTGGAATATAGCTATCCAGGCCAGCCGTCAGCCAATCATGGAAACACCGGTTAGCCTCATCCACATCTGAAGATAGCTGAGGCTGATGGCCAGATAGGCAGGCAGAGAAAAGCTCTGGGTTAAGCCTATGCCATGGGCGTTTGAGAACTTGAATGGTACAAATTGCGTCTGCCTTATTCTGCAATTGCAGAGAGAAAGAGACGAGGAAATGGTCAGTCCAAGCCTGCGGGATCGGGGTGCGCATTTTTATCAAATGAAGGTTGGAAACCTACACCTAATAATTAACCCCTGGCGTCTAACTACACATTCAAGAACCCGTGTATTAAAAAATACCGGCCCCATCAAATCCTATGGCCCATCCTTCCAACAACTTGCTAATAGCTACGATTTCCACATGTTTTGATATACAACATACCATTTTAAGAATTTAGATGTTCTACATAGCATTGATCATTTGTGGATGAAAAAACATTTTTATACATGCAATGATGATCTGCAATGACAGTCTGTCAGTCCATAACTCTAAACGTGAATTAACACTTGTGGGCGTGATGTTACCAAATCACCTTACATGTGACATGTTTATTCTGCTTAAACCTCCTGGGTGTAAACGATCGACGACGCAGCTATAATTAACTATCCAAACATTCCAGTTTTGTTGATATCATACATGCGTGTTACAGGGCAGAGCATGCAAGCCCAGGCTGCATGCAAGAGTCAAATTAGTTTCAAGCAACATAGAATAAATGAATTAGAATGGTGTGCAATGTGCATTCGATCATCTTTGTTTGAATAAACATAGCCTAAAGGCATAGAAATAAGGTTTCAACATTCGTAAGCCACCCCAAAAAAACATTTTAAGCACCGACCAACAAAAACTGACTTAGGCTAATGAGTGCAGAGCAGCAAATGCACCCCATAGTGGTGAGCCATCATGAGCACTTCGAATGCACCATTACAGGCAGCTCCAAGTCAGTGCTGATAAAAATGCAGCATGCTACGCGCCCTTTTTTAATTTCGGAAAGGCAGGGCAGCAAATTAAATCTATGAAGAATTTCCTTTTCATGGAATCCTGCTAAATGCTAGCAAACCCACACTAAAATGAAACTCAAGCAAAGCAGCCTCTGGCAACCATCCTCCGGATTTTACAAGGCCCTAACTCTGAAGCGCAGGCCCTCAGTTTGCACGGGAGACAGGCAGTGGTCGAAGTGGGGGCGAAAAAGTAGGGGAACTGTGGGCGGAGAATCAGAGGGCGGGAATAACCCAAGGATTGGATCAGTGGGCGGAGCCACAGGTCTGGCAGAATGCCCAAACATCCCAATTTTTAGTATTTGTTTGACATTTCACTGCCCAGTTTAATCAACCAATGGATACACATGATTATTTAAGGTTATAATGAGTTATTGACTTTAAAACACATTCACAAAGTGGGATACGCTTCTAATCACAAAATGTCCCAAATACGATGAAATGTGGAAGCACAAGCCATTTGTCGCCGAGCCATAGAGTTTGTCATCAGCACTTCTCCCATTTTCCACAACAGCAGTTCAAACATGAATGGCAAAATATCCTAGTTTGCAAATGTTTTCTATATAATTATGGCTCTGCCATATTTGCCTCATAATGCAAGATCTGCTGCAAGATCTGACCATTTAACCCCTTCAGCGCTCATGACGGAACCACTCCGTCATGAGCCACGGGTGCCGTGTGCTCATGACGGAGTGGTTCCGTCATGCTGCCGCCGTTGGCCGCCGCTCCTCCCACGCTGCGCTGATTCCCCACCTGTGCGGGCGATTAGCGCAGTGGGCGGAGTCAAGACGGAACCACTCCGTCATGAGCACAGCTCAACCATGGCTCATGACGGAGTGGCTCCGTCATGAGCACAGCACCACCGCGCTGCCCCCAAACCCCCCCCAGCGCTGCGGCGGAATTCCTGCCGTAGCCAAGGGGTTAACCTAATACATTGTTTATAGCTCAAACGTATAAAAAAATAATAATAAATGTGACTTGTTTTGCTGCAGAGTGGATGGCTTATTGCAAAGGTTGACTGGTCACCTTTCTCAGTGCTGCATTTGTATTTTACACTGGTACTAATAAGGCAAAATCTTTCCAGAGACTCTTAGCATGTGTACACATGTCAAAATAATAAAATATCAGAAAATATACTGCATTACGCTGCAGCCATTTTTTTTTTGATAACCAGGTTTTATTGATTTTTTGTTGCAACAAAGAACACAGCACCATTTAGGAATACATATTAAAAGGCAAGACCAAGACACAAACATATCACATTGGCATAAAAGATAGACGTACTGCAGCTATTTTTTAATGCATAATTTAGTCAACACTGCGGCATAATTTTGTTCTCCTTTGCTGCATAATTAATTCCAGTGGCCCCACAGCAAGCAGCACATGGTAAAAGTGCTTGTGAATGAAGCAGAGAGATTGTGAAGTTTGTGAATTTAGTTTGGTGTGCGTGCAAATTCTGCAATGCCAATCCCTGGTGAGTTGCAGCTACTACTTCTGAAACAAGGTCAATGGAGGTACCTATGGGTGAGGCAGACTGGCCTCAAGGGCAGGGCCGGCCTTAGAACTGGTGGTGCCCTGTGCATTAATGTTTGTTATTGCCCCCCAATAACCACCTCTGTCATGGATTCCCTCACAACCACTCTTTAACAGTGCCCCTCAAGTCTCCATAACCACACTCTCAGATGCATTTAATTTGATTTACAGCACAACTCATACCAGTGTAGGGTGTCAGAGCACTTTACTTCACACACATGACTCAGAGACAATCAATATGTGTGTAAATCACTGTACAGAAAATGTTACATGATAGGACTAAGGACTACAAGTTGTAGGAGTCACATGACAACCATACTAGTAGGCTGTATAGTTTAATAGTGATTGGTCTGGAGAAACACTAACTCAGAATTTAAAACGTAATACCGTGGTTGGGGGTTCTCTTTAATAATCAGAATTGATTTCTGTCCAAAAGAACACTTTTTGTAACATTAGGATAATCAAAGACTGGGGGGAAAAACATAACGCTCTAATTTATACCTTGCAGTTAGTATGCAGCTCTTAGATGAAAGTTAATAGCTCACTGTTCTATGTTAGGATTTTAACTTATAAACTGCAAGTAACAAAAGGATCTCTCTGACAAAAGCAGTAGCCCACTGACCTATTTGCATTATGTGCACTTTGTGAACTGCATGGTACATGTTCTTTGCAGCAGGCACATTAACCCTCTGAGCTACCTTTCCATGAATCAAAACGTCCACTAGACAAAATGATTTCTCACTAGGAAGAACATTAAACACCGGAGTCATCATGGCATTTTTATTGTTGCCGAAAATTGCTGGAGACCAGGAAGGAGGCAGCAGGCGCTTTTAAAACCTTAATATACTTGCAAACATAATGCCTCCTCCAAAAGTCAGCACCCGGTGCGGTCACACCGGTTGCACTGCCCTAGAGCTGGCCCTTCTCAAGAGTCCTGTGACCACAGTGACAGAGTCACTGTTGTTCTAGGCTGTGCTGCTTCATAGTCCTGCCCCCAAGACTGGAGGTGAACTTCAGAATGGATTGTGGTGGACAAACCTTGAAGGTTAACCCACACTTGCCACTGCTAGGGTCCACTTGCTGGTGCTAAGACACCAGGGCTTCTAAGCTCTTGCGAAGCCTTCTAAGGTCTAGCATGGGATTGTGCTCTCTCATGAGAGTGGTCTGGTGGACTGGTTATTAAGGCTGAACCTGGTTCCCCAGTTCCAAATTCAGCAGCTCTGGTCATAGTGCCACATCCTCTCCCCCACTGAGAAAAACTCACACCGTCTTCAACTACAACCCAATTGCTGCCGGCTATAAACACCTTGATGCGGCTCAATTTAAATGACGCACTAGATAAGAGCAATATGCGGCCTACCAAAAAACAGTAACAACATCCTGGAAAAAGCAAACACTCATAGGGAATGCAAAATGTAGCAAACCATGTGAAATGTAAGCAGGAACAACATGGTTACCTTAACGCTTTTACACTCACTATTCAGAAATCAGTGAGTGCTTTTGCCTGAAAAGTTAAGGGCCCTGAATGGACCCATTTCAATGTCCGTTGCTTATATCCTTACAAAACGTAAGCAGTATGGTCAAAAGACCTCATCCCTGGACGCGGAGCCGCAGTACACATTTTGTTTTCCAATCCACACTTTGCAGTACTTCCAGGATTGGTGCACTAGTTGCAAGCCCAGGGAAAACAATGACAAGAAAACAAAAATAGCGCTTCATTGGCAAACTCTGTAAAAGAGGCGCTAATGTGTTTGGGTGGGAATAAAATCAATCTGGCCAGTTTGCTACCACCCTTCTTAGTTTAGTTAGTTATTTTTCATATTTTTAATCTTTTATTAAAGATGCTGCTCTTTGGAATTAAAATACGACATTTCCAGCAAAAATGTTTTTCTTTTTTGGATCCATTTCACAGGGGAGCAAATAAAAGAAAGGAGAGGAGAGGAGAACCTTGTCTTGAAGTCACGGTTTTCAGTAAGAGAAGAACTGCTAGACAGAAAGAGAGGGAAGAAGGAAAGAGTGGGGGGTTGGGGGGCAGCTGAAGCGGCAGAGCAGAAGTGGACACTGTATTTTTCTTCTCTGGGCAAGAATGAAAAGACAGAGTCCTGTTACTTCTCTGCCGCCCGTCCTCCAATGAACGCCAGGAACGCCGAGCTTTATTTACAGGCAATGGTGATTTCTTGTGTCCTGGAGGCTGGGACGCATTTTCAAAATAAAAATGTAGGGGAACAGAATCATTGGAATTGAAGAAGTAGGGGCACGCCGTGCCCTGCCGATCCCGCCCACTTCGACCACTGGAGACAGGAGATTAAAAGAACGTGCCTCAATGCCGGATATTTATCGTTGGAGCGGCTTCGCTCTTGTTTTTTTTAAGCAAGTAAGCTCAATGATGAAAAAAAAATTATACCTGTATTGATAGTGGGTGCTCGTACATACAGTCCTGCACACTTCCAGCCTGCCTTGCCGCCCCAGCTCAGAGAAAGCCCCCTCTCAGCCGTTCTCCCACCGGCCGGAAATATACCAATGTTCAGTGAAAATCAGATGCGATGTGACATCACTAACGTGATGACGACGCTCCTTCAATACACCTGGACCAGGGTGGGACTTTGGAGGACATACCAGGCAGCAAATAAAGGAGAGCAGTGCAGGAATTTATTTGTAATATTTACTGGGCCAGGACTCAGGGAATGATTGTATAGACCCGGCCCTGTAAAATAAGTGCCAGTGCTGAGCACCGGAAAGCACCGGCACAAATTAAGCACTGGCTAGTAGAGGCTCTGTAATCCATAGTAAATATTATTCTTAATGTGGTCATTATATAATGAACATATTAATTTTTTTAGATTACTACTGAGTTTTAAATGTGGAACATGTTTTGCACTTTGGCATGAAGTTCTAGGGCACTTTTGCCCTGGGACTTTTCAAGCATGTCACTTTGTTTATAACATGATTGTTACATTTCATAAATGACTGTGTACCTACTATGAATTTTAGGGTGGCATAAATATTTTTTAAGTTGTATATTCCAGTGGAATGGAACTGTTTTCATATTTTTTATATTTGTATTTTCTTTTATGTATACTTTTATGGTTCTTGGTTAACCTAATAAAGAATTACTATACTAAATATCTATTTCCAAACTATCAATTAATGATCAATCTCTTGGCATTGTGACCAAATTCAGTTTTTTAGGGGTAGTTTTTAATTCCATGGGTTCTTGGCAGCCTCAGATTAGTAGCTCTTGCTTGAAGCTCAGCAGGACGGCAGGAGTATTATCTCACTTACCTCAGACTGCAGGTAGGGGGACTATTTCTCCCCACCTGAATATATATGTCCTAGTGTGTCACTGCAGCTTTGTATGATTCTGGGTTTTGGGATTACCATAATGTTACCTACCTGCAGTTAATGGAAAACCGTATATGCAGGCGGCTCCTTTATCTTTCCCCCACAATTTTTCACTTCATCATTCTCTTAGAGTTAAGCCTTAAGTATATACTGGACAAAGCTCGGCTGGTCCCACTCTTGGTTTGAGTTAGCATGTGAGCTAACACAGAGGCCAGCTTAAATAGGGACATTATATCAGATTTTCTCAAATTAGATAAGGGCTCATCAATTCTTTGGGTGGGCTATGTTTTAAAAACTCTAAATGAATCGAGCTTTCGTGATATGTTGAAAGCACCTACCACTTTAACTAAGGATGACATTTTAAAGTCAAGTCCAGTTTCCTTGAGTTTTGTCAATCTCAGAGACTGTACATTGATGAACTTACCATAAGCTCCATCAGATACTACTTTATGTACCTGCCGCCTGGTGATCCTGTTATGCATTTAACTTTAGAATTTACATGCTGGGAGAGATCTCTTCTTTTTCATTTCGGGGATTGTGCGGTGTGGCATCCCTTGTGGTTTCCGATGCTTATGGCACCCCAGGAAGCTCTGAATTGCCCATGTAATGGGCTGTCAGAGCAAACACTGATGCACTTTGTTTTTTTTGTAATCTGTATAGATTATTTTCTGGTCCTTTTTAAAGCCTATTTTACAGTTTTTAGGGTCTGATAAGTGCAGGGTTGCACTACTTTATCCTCAGTTGTTAGGCAACCCTGATGTCTGCTATAGAGTATGCTCCTTTCTTAAAGCAGCAGTGAGGTGAGGATAATCCTTGGAAGGCTAAGCCTTTGGTGTAAATTGAGTTATTAGCCCTAAGGATATGTTAATCTGTACTCACTGAGGCTTATTTAGATGGCAAGACCATTGGACCTTCTTAGGTATTTTATTCCTGAGTCATGTTTTTAGAATTTGAGATTATGGATCACTAGAGTACATCTTGCCTCAGCAAAATCATTTAAGCAGCTGTTACACGACTAACAGTCGGAGACACAGCAGGTACCTAAGTGAATGTAGTGGTTGTTGGATTTTGATGGGACGTCCCATTCATATTCTGCTTTACGGTATGCACTTTACTGTTTATTGCACTTCCTAAGATTGTTTATTTTTACCAAACTGCTATGCTGGATGCATTGTATTCCTCTGTATATTTTACATTTTATGTATATTTAATGGCTACTGCTGTGCAGATTAAAGTATACTGAACTGAACTGGACTGCAGCACCTATTGTGCCTTCCACTATAGTGGCAGGGCAAACATAGATCCAGGCCTACTGTTTTAGCCTGACTGCCACAGTACAAAACATGCACTGTGACCTGTCAAAATAACCCTTTTGTCAGGTAAAAACCTTCCTTTTAAATATTAAAAAAGTCACTCTTATGGCAAGTTGCATAGTATTTAAAAGCAGGTCATGTAGAAATTTAAAATTATTATGGCCTTATGCTGACTAGCACCAAATTCTGTAGGAAGGCTGTCTGACACATGGTAAAATAATATGAAACAATATTAAATACTAATACTGTATCTCTGGAAAGGGGCCAGCTAGAACAATAATTAAACCACTATTTTTAATATTTATTAAAAATCCAACTCAATTGTGAAAATGGTATTTTAAAAAATATTACGGAAATCTAACTGTTAGAAAGATACTTTTAACATGCCTGAACTATCCGAATGCTAATTAGCATACATTTCTGCCAGCTCTCTGCCTGTGCTCAGCCTTGAATAGGTGTGAAATGCTTCCCAGGAGCAAACAATAGGTTGACCTGAATGGGCAGAGATGACTCCTTTGAACTCCACAGAATATGCAGGGTAGGGTCTGGGTTATGGGCTTCCATTTGACACAACAGTGTCACATCCTACTTGACAGGTCTTTTGAGCCATTTGTACACTTAGGGTTCACTTGAAAGAGAGAGAACAGGATGCCAAAACAATTTGTGTGTAGCCACTGACTTTTGTCCTACCAGACTTCTGTCTCTGGGTTTCTTGTGGGTACAGTACTTACCTCAAATTGGATTTGTGTGTTAGACATGGAAGGACACTATGATTAATACAGTACACCCCACACACACAACCCCAGTCTTCAAAGCTCAAGTTTACTCTGGCCAAAGCCTTTCGCCATATTTCTCCTGATACATGACATTTTGGGCAGGTTTGCAGGAAGCAAACAGGAACAAGTGAAAATGTTGGTAAGGTTGGCCTTAGGGATATTTACCCTATTAGTAGGGGTATGCCCAGGAGTCATCCCACCCACTAGCTAATGCCAGGCAAAAATGTGTAAATTCCAGGCACTCACTTCAGAACACTTTCTGGACCTTCAGAAGATCAAAAGAGGACTGGGCATGCTGTGTGTGACCTGTTTTGAGCTCTGATGGACTTGACCTGCTCCCTCTTGTACCCAGGACAAAGAAGTGGGCTCAAAGAGACAGTTGGTTGACCTCCTGTGTAGCTACAAGTTGACAACAGTCTGCAAGAGGGCTTTTCCTGGAAGTAATCAGCTTAACAGTGGCAACTGTACCTGGCCTGGACCCTGCAGTTGGCCTGACATACTGCGAGTCTCTAAGTGCCTCCACTGAGGTCCTGGGACACTTTAGAAGTGCACTTCTGTGATTCAATGGGACTTAAACAACTGAGTGAGAAGGTGAAACCTTAGACCAGGACAGACTAGGTTGATGTATGGGACCCACTTTCCATCACAATCGGCATCAAATTGCACCTAGGTTCCAGTCTACCGCAACCACAGTCTACCATTGGTGAGTTTGTGTTTTTTGGTTTTGTTTTCCCATATATCTTTCAAATTCATTTATTGTAATTTTTTCATTTATTAACTTTTAATCTATCTTCTAATTCAGTGTGGGATTTTTATTATTTTGTATTTTGACTTTGTTACTGTTTTAGTACAGAACAGATACCTTTCATATTGCCTTAAGTTAAGCCTGTATGCTCTGTGCCATAGCTAACAGGGGAGTGAGCATAAGTTAATTTAGTTACTTTAAGGCTTCACTCTGGCAAGGGTAGTGAATATTCTGTGAAGTGGGCAGTCACCCACCCCAAGTAATAATACAGTTTCTTACACCTCCCTATCACAAGTTGTCTTCAGATACTTTCTCATAGCAACCCAGAAGGTCTGCAGTTCCTTAAAGAGCCATCCCCTCAGTATCACAGGCATCCCACAAAAAGACAGAGCTGTCTGGGCAGTATCAAAAGGCTCATCATTGCCACTCGCCCCAGTCGTCTACACTATATTGGGTTGGATTGTTTAATTGTAGTCACTACTCTATCAAGGTTACTTGCTGGGAGTTGAGTGAATGAGTGATACATTTGAACACCCATTTGTCTGAACATCACCAGTCCCCATCGTAAAAAAGATTGGTGCAACTCAAATCTAATGTGGTGTGCCAGTGAGGGAATTGGTAAGAGCCATAATTTGTCCCAATTGAGTTTGAAGCCCAACACACTCTAGAATTCACCCAGTACCCTTACAGCATCTGGTAGGCTACTTGGTGGACCCTTTGAGTCAGGAAGAGTATCATTCAAGACCATACGTGTAGGAGTGTGGCTCAATGGTTAGAGCGGCAGACCCTGAAGCAGAGTTCTGGCCAGGGACCAGGGTTCGATTCCTGCCTCGGCGGGGCTCGGGCTCAATTTCCTCTGACCTGTCTATTCTCGCCTCGGTGCCTATTCTAATCACGGGCCCCCCGCTGCAACTCTGGGCAATAGCTTGCTTAGCCTCCACACCGGCCCCAACAGCTAAGGATGCCTGGCTTCACCCTGGGGGTGCCCAGGAGTGGACACTTCTCAGGGAAAGCCAGGAGGGGTTCCACAGCGGTATGAGTATCCGCGCCAGGAAACCGCAAAAGGCGACACCGCAAGGTGGCCGTCTGGTGACAGTGCGCTATATAAGTACCTTGACATTTACATTTACATTTATATGAGTGAGACATAACCCTTGGTCTTGGACCTTCTCCTTCAGTATGTTTGCTAACTACTCCTTTGACAAAGTAAACAGCAATGGCCAAATAAGCCAGCCTTGTCAGATGAATCCCTGTATGGGCCACCAAGCTGAAATTACCTTTATGTTTGTACTCTACCCAATGAGCAGTCATACAGCAACTTGATACTGCTAATGAAAACGTAAGCCCGTTCATTAAGACCTCAAAAGGTACTGCTACAGTAAAGGGTTTAAAACCTTCTCAATATCTATAGAGGCATCTTATCGAGTACACTAAAGAGATACTGTATATGAATGTGAGTATTATGGCCAGGATAACACCACACTTGTTGGGGTAAAATTGGATCTGAAAGAAACACGTTAGTTAGATTCCTCACCTTAGAATATCCCCAGGCGTCAGACTGGATCCGGAAGATTTTACGTCAGCAATACCCCTTGCGCGTCGCTAGGCGTCGTCTGCGGCTCCGCGTCCGTCGTCGGCGTCGTGCGCCGGGATGACGTCGTCGGAGTACTTAGACGCCGCCCTCGCGCGCTGACGTCAGTTCTTCTTTTTTCCGCGCCAGTAAGCGCAGATCCGGGAGAGCTACCCCTTTTAGTCTTTTTTGACTAAATCTTTTTTGATCATTTTTGATCCTTGTCTGTCGACATCTGGTGCCGGTAGGATGCCTGGGTTCAAGGCTTGCGAGGATTGTCATCGACTGATGTCGGTGACCGATCACCACCGCCGGTGCCTCTACTGCTTAGGCCCCGACCACGACGCGGAGTCGTGCAACGACTGTCAGGCCCTGACTTCGAAGGCTAGGTGGGAGCGGTCCCGCAAGCTTCTCGAGCTTCGCCACTCGGCTCCGCGTCGTGCGCGATCCCGGTCCAGGAGGAGGTCCAAGGATCGCTCGCGGAGCCCTAGCCGACGCCATCGCTCGTCCGGCTCCAAGTCGTCGGGTAAGTCCAAACGCTCAAAGAAGTCCAAGAGGCGACATCGCTCTTCAGACTCCCCTCGCCGGTCGCGCGACTCGGCCGAGGGTCAGGGTGGTTCCACCCCCGCGGCTCCGGCGGAGCCGCAGGTGCCGCGTCCGCCCCCATACCTTCCGGTCCCTGGGGCTGACGCGGCGCCGGCGGAGATCAGTGCCTTCCTCTCGGCCATGAGGAGCCTGGCCCCGCCGTCGACGCCCGCTGGCGCGCCTTCGGGCCCCGCGGACTCGACTGGGCGACCTCGCGTGCCGGCGGCTCCGGCCCCGGCGCCGTCGACGACTCCGGTCTCGACGCCGCAGGTCCCCGCGGGGCCCTTGCCTGGGCCCCAGTCGACGCCGGTTGACCTAGTCACTCCTCCACCGGCGCCGACGCCTGAACCACCGACGCCGTCACCGGCGCCGCCGACGCCTGTGACGCCGACACCCCAGTTTAGCCCTCATCCGGACCCGACGCCGGCACGGCGTCCGCCGACGCCGCATCCGACGCCGCTTGAGTCCTACCATCTCTACAGTCCGGTTCCGATCATTCCTCCTGTTTATCAGGAATCGGAAGAAGGGGGCGACTGGGAGGGGTTCGAGGACCCTCTGGCTGTTCAGTCACAGCTTTCTCAGGACTGGGCAGATGAACTGGGGGAGGCCAGTGGGCTGGACACCTCGCCAGACACTGGATTCACTTCTCCTCCGACCGTGGCTTCGGAGGAGGGTGCAGCATTTTCTGTGGTGCTGCGCAAGGCGGCCGAGGCCCTTGGGCTCGAGTTGCCTGCCGTGGCTGTGAGGACTAACATCCTCACTGAGGTGCTTCAAACCTCAGCAAGCTCCACTGAGCCTCTGCTGCCGTTCAACGAGGCCCTCACTGACGTTCTGCAGGGCACCTGGTCCAAGCCCTCCACAGTTCCTCCTGTGGATAGGAACGTTGCCAGGCGCCACCGCCCTGCTCCGGGCGACCCCAGTTTCCTGTCCCAACACCCCACCCCCGAGAGTCTGGTTATCCAGGCCTCTACCTCCCAATCCTCCTTCCCGACCGCTCCGCCGGAT
Source organism: Triturus cristatus (assembly GCF_964204655.1). Classification (NCBI taxonomy): domain Eukaryota; kingdom Metazoa; phylum Chordata; class Amphibia; order Caudata; family Salamandridae; genus Triturus; species Triturus cristatus. Next base: position 499,878,200 of record NC_140592.1, on the reverse strand, counting down.
CGGGATTCCAAGAGGCTCGAGCAGTTTGGCAAGAAACTGTTTTCGTCCCTTAGTTTGGGCCTGCGGTCCTTAAATACCGCCTGTCTCTTGGACCGTTATTCCCATTCCCTGTGGGATACGGTGGAGGACGTGCTGCCCCTGTGTCCGGAGGAGGTCCGGACGCGTCTTACCCAGGCTTTGGCCGATGGGAGGGATGCAGCGCGGCACGCCATACGATGTGGGCTTGACACCACGGACTCGCTGGGTCGGGCGATTTCGACCACGGTGGCGCTCCGCCGCCACGCCTGGATGCGGTCCACGTCATTTTCCGGGGATGTCCAGACCACCCTCATGGACATGCCCTTTGATGGCACTCGCCTGTTTGGTGAGAAGGCGGACAGTGCGCTGAACCGCTTTAAGGACTCCCGGGCTACGGCCAAGTCCTTGGGCCTCTCGGCTCCGCGGGCGCACACCTCCGCTTTTCGCCCCTTTCGTGGCCAAGGAAGGGGCGCCTCCTCACGTCCGCAAAGCCACCAGCCGCAGAACCAACCTGCGCGCGGTCGCAGACGTGGCTTCCGCCGTGGCGGAAATGGAGGCCGACGTGGTCAGCCCACTTCCACCCCTGCAGCATCCGCCTCAAAGCCCTCCTAGTCCGAGCTTTCAGGCCCATACCACGCCAGTGGGCGGCAGAGTTCGCCATCACCTGCTCCACTGGCGGTCCATAACATCGGACAGGTGGGTGCTGCAAATCGTCCGAAGGGGCTACTCCCTCCCCTTCGAGACGACCCCTCCAGCCATGCCACCGCAGCACCACCGTATCTCGGGGGATCATTTGCATCTTCTCCGCGAGGAAGTTTCGGCTCTCTTGGCCAAGGAGGCCGTCGAGCGCGTTCCGAGTCCAGAAGTAGGTCGTGGTTGTTATTCCCACTACTTTCTGGTCCCCAAGAAGGGCAAAGGGGGCCTACGCCCTATCTTGGACCTCCGGAACGTCAATGCCTTCCTCCGAAAGGAAAGGTTCAAGATGCTCACGTTGGCTCAGGTTTTAGCTGCCCTAGACCCTGGAGACTGGATGGTAGCGTTGGACTTGCAGGACGCATATTTCCATATCCCCGTCCTGCCGGCCCACCCGCGTTACCTGCGGTTCACGGTGGGCCAAGAGCACTTTCAGTTTACCGTGCTCCCCTTCGGCCTCACCAGTGCCCCTCGGGTGTTCACGAAAGTGATGGCGGTGGTCGCAGCTCATCTGCGCAGATCAGGGGTTCCAGTCTTCCCCTATCTCGACGACTGGTTGTTGAAGGCGGGCTCGCCCCAGGCAGTCGTCTCCCACCTCCAGACTACGGCGGATCTCCTGCATTTGCTGGGGTTTTCCATCAACGTGCCGAAGTCACACTTGAGTCCCTCTCAGAAGCTCCTCTTCATCGGAGCGGTTCTCGATTCGGCGCAGTTCCGGGTCCATCCACCGGAACAGCGGGTCCGGGATATACGGGCCCTGATTCCCATCTTTCGGCCTCTATCCCGGGTTTCGGTCAGGCTAGTGTTGCGGCTTCTGGGGCTGATGGCTTCCTGCATCCTACTAGTGCATCACGCCAGGCGGCGCATGCGGGCTCTGCAGTGGGACCTGAAGTTTCAGTGGGCCCAGCATCACGGCAACCTGTCCGACCATGTCTTGATCTCGGAGGGCACTGCACAGCAGTTGCAGTGGTGGCTCACGGACCGCGAGTGGGTCAAGGGCAAGAGCCTCTCCCTTCCCCAACCAGAGCATGTCGTAGTGACGGATGCGTCCCTCCTGGGATGGGGTGGCCATATGGGAGAGGCGGAGATCAGAGGCCTCTGGTCTCCGGCGGAGTCTCGTCTCCACATCAACCTGTTGGAGTTGAGAGCGATCCGGCTTGCACTGAAAGCCTTCCTTCCCTCTGTCAGGGGAAGTGTCGTGCAGGTGTTCACGGACAACACCACCGCCATGTGGTACTGCAACAAACAGGGCGGGGTGGGGTCGTGGACCCTTTGTCAGGAGGCTCTGCGCCTCTGGACATGGCTGGAACACCAGGGCGTCACCCTGGTGGTTCAACATCTGGCGGGCTCTCTGAACGCCAGAGCAGACGAACTCAGCCGCCGGTGCATGATGGATCACGAATGGCGTCTGAACTCCGAAGTGGCGCAAGGCCTCTTTCAGCAGTGGGGAGAGCCTTGGTTAGATCTATTCGCCACCGAAGAGAACGCGCAATGTCAGCAGTTCTGCGCGTTGGAATTTCCAAGGCGGCACTCGCTCGGCGACGCTTTTCGTCACGAGTGGAGTTGCGGTCTGTTGTACGCCTTTCCGCCTATACCACTTCTGCCCAGAGTGCTGAAGAAGATCAGGCACGACCGGGCCCAAGTCATCTTGGTGGCTCCGGATTGGGCACGAAGATACTGGTATCCCGAGCTACTCAGTCTGTTGACCGATCCCCCGATACGTCTGCCCCTTCGGGAGGATCTTCTGTCGCAGCAGCAGGGGACGGTCCTCCACCCGAACCTGTCCAGCCTCCACCTCCATGCGTGGAGATTGAGCGGCGGCAGTTGATGCCATTTGACTTGCCTCCTGAAGTCTGTGATATCATTCTGGCAGCCAGGCGTCCCTCCACAAAGTCGGTATACGCCTGCCGGTGGAACAAATTTGTGGCATGGTGCACAGCAAAGGCTGTGGATCCCCTTTCCGCCCCTCTTTCTGAGGTTCTCCTCTTCCTTCTTTCTCTGGCCCAGCAGGGCTCTGCCCTGGGCACCCTGAAAGGTTATCTTGCTGCCATCTCCGCCTTCTTGCGGCTTCCTGATCAGCCTTCTCTTTTCAAGTCCCCTGTGGTTACACGCTTTCTCAAAGGCATTACACATACGTTCCCTCCTGTCCCTTTTGTAATGCCTCAGTGGGACTTGAATCTGGTCTTGACATTCCTGATGTGCGCTCCCTTCGAGCCTCTTCACAATTGCCCTCTTCGTCTTCTGACTCTTAAGACTGCTTTTCTGGTAGCCATCACCTCGGCTAGACGGGTGAGTGAGCTCCAGGCTTTATCTTCAAAGCCTCCTTTTCTATCTGTTCATCCGGACAAGGTTGTCCTTCGGCCTCGTCCCTCCTTTCTTCCTAAAGTGGTGACTCCTTTTCACCTTGGGCAGTCTGTCACCTTGCCCACCTTCTTTCCGCCTCCGCATCCTTCCAAAGAGGAAGAGAGGCTCCACCGTCTGGACCCAAAACGTGCGCTCTCCTTTTATCTGGACCGCACAAAACAGTTCCGGGTGGACGACCAGCTTTTTGTTGGGTACGTGGGCGCTAAGAAGGGGAAAGCTGTGCACAAACGGACCATCTCTCGGTGGGTCGTTTTGTGTATAAAACTTTGCTATTCCTTGGCTAAAAAAGACCCTCCTGTTGGGCTGCGCGCCCATTCTACTCGGGCCACTGCGGCTACTACTGCCTTGGGACGGGGAGTCCCTTTGCAGGACATCTGTCAGGCGGCGACGTGGGCTTCGCTACACACGTTTGCCAGGCATTATTGCCTTGACAGCCAAGTCCGGAGGGATGGCTTCTTTGGCCGTTCTGTCCTCCAGGACTTTCTGGTGTGATCTTGGTTCGCAGACCCACCACCGGGGATGGTATTGCTTGGGTATCTATTCTAAGGTGAGGAATCTAACTAACGTGTTTCTTTCAGATGAACAAGTTACTTACCTTCGGTAACGATGTATCTGTAAGAAACATTAGTTAGTTAGATTCCTCACCGACCCTCCCATCCTCCCCGTTCTGCGAACTGACATCTAGGGTTAAGGTTATCCTTTTCAGGCCCCTAGATTTTATTTTTGGCACCAGTGTCGGTCTTTGCATGGCTCTGCGTTCCTGGCGCGGAAGGCTATGTACAAGAACTGACGTCAGCGCGCGAGGGCGGCGTCTAAGTACTCCGACGACGTCATCCATCGCGGAGCCGCAGACGACGCCTAGCGACGCGCAAGGGGTATTGCTGACGAAAAATCTTCCGGATCCAGTCTGACGCCTGGGGATATTCTAAGGTGAGGAATCTAACTAACTAATGTTTCTTACAGATACATCGTTACCGAAGGTAAGTAACTTGTTCTTCTAAACAATATAAGGTCTTGGATTGCTCACCGGAACTGTACTGGATAGGGCTGTAGAAAAGATATTAGTAACCCCCAGAAGTCTGGAAATATTATGTCTCACTACTCTTTGGGATCAGACCTTATATTATTTAGATTTGATTGAGTAGGGGGCGGTCTGATTCCTTTTCCCCCCTATAGGGTTTTCTTGAACAAGGACAATAATTTGGGAATTCATTTTAATTTGTATTGGGAGTAAAACTCTGGTGGTAGGATTTCAGCCCCAGGCGTTTTGTCTGTTGCATTCTTGATTTCTGCGGGTCTTAGCAGTGTTTTCAACAAGTCAGCCTGTTCTCGTGTCAAGTAGATCATTGGAATCCTGTGTAGATAGTTTGCCACGTCACCGGTCTCAAAAAAAGGGACCAATGCATATAATTCAATACAATATGTGGCAAATACCAGATTTATATGGCTCTGCATGTAGCAGATGTCACCATTCGCGGAGCGAATGGAGCATATGGATCTTCTTTCTGTATGTGATCAGCTCAAACATGCCAGCAATCGGCCGGCCCTCTTCCATTCACTTTGTTGCGTGGCAACATATTCCTTAGAACTTATTTAATTCAGTCCCTCTACCGGTGGATGATATTTCTTTTCTGTGTTTTGTTTTTGATAATCAAGTTTTTTTGCATTTGAAAAACAAATTCACTTAAGGACAGCATACAATTGCATAGTAAATCAGAGATCATCTCTAACAGACAATGAAAGCCACAGTCATGATTGAAGTATTCAAGCAAGCCACCCCATTTGAGAGGCAGTATAGCACTGTATGAGAAAATCAGAGCAAATAATTCAGCCATTTGCCCCATACCTTATGGAACTTCTCAGGACATCCCCGGGCCTCGAAGAGAGGTTCCTCCTGGGCTGCGCACTAGTCCACCCCGTCACCATTTTCGCAGGGTAGGGGGTTTGGCTTGAGCCCAGGCCACCGCAATGTCTCACTTGGCTACTGGCACCGTCGTGCCCAGAAAGTGTTTGTCGGCTCCAGAGCTGTCTAGACCATCACATACCCCCAAAAGAAGGCGTATAGGAACATGCGAGCCCAGAGTCTGCGTAAGCTCAGATTCCACACCCGACCAGAATGGCGCAAGACCAGGGCACAACCAGACATGTGGAAAAAATCGGCCAGGGCTTGGCTACAGTGTGTACAATCTGGGGAGCAGGGTAGTCCCGCCTTATGTAGGCGCACCGGGGTAAGGTAGGCCATATGGAGATAGTAAAGTTGAATGAGATGGAGTTTAGAGGAGGTCGTAAGAGTTTTGGGAGCCATAAGGGCGTCGTGCCAGTCTGCTACTTCTAGGGGACCCAGCCATCCCTCCCAGCGGGCTTGCAGCGAGTCCAGGGTAGTGAGGCCATTATTCACTAGGGAGCGGTATATCCGCGACACTCCTCCTCTGCCCAAGTTTCCCATCATCACCTGGGAATCCAACAAAGCTAAACGTGGAAATCGACATACCTGGTGGACTGTGTGCGGTAAGGGCATGGCGGAGCTGCAGATACCTATACAATTGGGAGGTGTGAAGGAAGTGACGTTGTTGTAGGTCGGGGTGGGCCCTAATGTGGTCCCCCACGTTGACGTCTATAAGACGCGAGATCCCGACGTGATCCCATTGCAGAAATCCTGCAAGGGTTGAAACCTCCCGCTGCCACGTGCCATGCCACAGAGGTGTATGTTGAGTGAGTCGCTCGTCCCAGCGCGTGTATCGCAGGGCAGAGTGCCAGGCTACTAGGACCGCTCTGGTAATAGGTGGGATCACCTGTGGAATGGGGGCCCTGTATAAGTATGCTTGGATCTGCGGGAAGTCCATGGTTCTAAGCTCAGTCCAATAGGCCTTTTCTGTGTTTAATAATGATTTGTTTCCCTGTAAGCCAGCATCATTTTGCAATTCTATTCGATGAGGTTCTTATTCTACATCTTTTATTTCCTGAATCACTGTGAATGTTACTCCATTAACTGGTTTTGAAGCACAGTCTGCAAATGAGGACCTTAACGGCGTGCCACTCATTTGCCTCATCTTGCGCCCTACCCTCATCTTCCCTGAAGTAGCTGTCTATCAGTTCCCCTATGGTGGTGCACAATGGTGTGCCTGTGAGTGCGTCAACTGGCAGCTTCCAAGGTCGTATCACCCAGAATTGCCCACCGATTCCATGATCATCAAGAGGGGATTATGATTTGATTCTGTTCAGACTAGGTATTCTGTATGACTAGTTATATGCACTATTACAATTTCACATAAGAACACGGTAAGTAGGTATCCCATGGACATGAGACTATTCCTTTTTATTTCAAGATATTGTTCCCTCCATAAGCTAGGATTTGGCAGTGACGTACCTGGGCAGAACATTTCTGTGACATGATTATATGGAAGACCCTTGAAGGGGCTGGTCTATCTGTCTGTTACTACATCTAGTACAGCACTGTAGTCACCACCCCACATACCGGGTGAATCGTACTATTGTTCCACTCTCGGGGACAGGGAGTTACAAAAGTGCACCTGAATAGTATTAGGGGCATATACACTTGCCAATGTGAGGTCCTCTCCATCAAGTCTGCCTTTAAGAAGTGTGAACCTACTTTCCCCATTCCGCTTTAGCAAAGTATATGGTACCGAGAGGGCAATTCATATGTGTTTCCCTAGAATGAGCAGAAAAAGTAGTACCCACTATTTGATCCCTCAACTGTTTTCTTAGTTTCTCAATGTCGGTGTGTGTGAGGTGGGGTCAGGCACACAAGCAACATGAATCTCTCTGCACTTCAGGTATGGATATACTCTATCGTTTAGCTTGTGAGCCGCTACCCCTCACATTCCAGGTGATACAATTGTAACAGCATACATTGTGTGAAAGAATTATCACAAATCTACATGATGTGTCCATTACCAATGACAACACCTGCAGACTAAATATACTCCAACTGCCATATAAGGATGAACAGTGGTTTGTCCTTCTCTGTTATTTCTTAATATACATAATTTATTAATGATTCCCTGGCAAAGTCTGGTCTGCACTGTGTTAGAAATTACAATCTGGCAGATGTGTATTCCCTCTCATCTGCTGAGGTCTGTCAAACTGTCTTGCCAATGAAACATATTAAAAATACAAGAACAAGACCTTTGTGCATCAGTACATTGAGGGGTGCATGGGTTGCAGAAGTGCTAACCATAACTCTGAGGTAGTTCCTTGTGTTACTCCCCCGGCCAAATATGTTTTGTGGGTACTGTAAACCCCAGGCCTGTCCCCCTCAGGCCCGTCCCCCTCAGGCCCAACGGACCTACATCCCACTGGCATCTGTCAAGATGGAAGGTCCTCTATCAAGAAATGATCTTACTATCTCATATAGACTTAGCATGCAGCTGTTGCCTGTATATGCATTAAATTAGGTGTTGTCTGTCACTGGAGTCACTACAGAGAATGGCCCAGTAACTCTTCACTATACACAAGTTCAGAACCATTATTATCGCTAGTAATTCAGTAGTCTATGTCTGACATTGTCTTCTGTTTGTCTCCATATTTCACAATGTCTTCGCACTTCTATTTAGGTGACATGCACCTTCTTTGGCCTACCCAGCATAAGGCTCACCCCACCTGGCGGTTCGTCATCTCTTAGGTGCAGCTGTTGATCTAGGCAACGCCTCCTTCCGTATTAGTCCAGTGGATTCCATTGATCTCCAAACCTCATCTGGAGTTAGAAGAAAATAAGAGGTTCCTTCCACATGGACTCTCAGTTCTCCTTAGTAACTGCAAAAAGTCTGTTTAATCATGAAAAATATTCACTCCGTTATTATCAACTGTCCGCAGACCATGTTCATGGGCAGGATGCAATATTCGTAACTATCATGATAATCCAGCAAGCGTGCCATTGTGAGTCTGGGGAGGGGTTCTCAAGGTACAGGAAAGCATCCTGCAACCCTATGGGCTTGATCTACAATGGAAGGTTTTAATGGTGTGCCATCATAAAGGTTTTCAATGAGCCCCGTTTCAAAAAAGGTTTACACATTTCTGTCCTCGGTTCGTTTTGGTACCCCCACCAATCGTATGTTATTACGGAATGATTGCCCTTCTTTATCATCTGATCTGTGTTGCAAATGTCACTGATTATTTCAACTCTTGAACCAGTACATGCAATTCCTTTAACATGGGATCAGAGCAACCAGGATGGACCCAAATTTAGCAACTCTGTCAGAGAGTTTTCTAAGATCTCTTTGCAACAAATTCACTCCTACTACTACAGACTAATCTTGATTTCACGAGGATACATAGTGTCTCAAATGGCCTGTAGTATTGCGTCAACTTTCTCTGTGGGCTTCTTCATTGCTGTCCCAACTGTTTTCCACAGGTCTGTAATAGTACCATCCCTGCCGGGTGGCACCCTGCTGGTTTTAGATTTTACCAGTCTGTTAGTGCCTATCACAAAAGTGGAATTGGAGAACCCTCCTCTCGCCCAGCATATGCAAAGCAGCATGTCACACCAACATTACAAGTGTTAATGTGCAACAACCTCACCTTCTTGAAGCCCCAACTTTCTGCGTTCCAGCCTTGCTCAGGAATGTCCTGCCAGCTCCGTGAGGCTGCGCCAGTGGAGAGTGGTGACGCAGTAGAACTGAGTCCTTCCATTAATGCATGAGGCTCAGATACGCATCCAGTCCATTTCACAAGAGATCCTACCAAAAAGTCAAATTGAGAGTATAACTGCAAATCTCCACAGTTTAACATCATGTCATACATGCTGGAGATACAAGGGAAGTCCCTAGCAGTGCCTCTATGTCTCCCAATGAACTAGGTGATGTTGGCTCCCCTCCTAATGCAGTTAATACTCACAAACCGCAAAAAGGATGTCAAAACACATCCGGGGCTGGACCCAGATGCTTCCCAATTGTCCAGCACACAGCCCCAGGCACCCCTGCAGGGATGCTAAGGCACTCCAGGGGAATCGGCTAGGTCTCCCACTGTTCGGCAAGTACACCAAGGGGGATATTCTCAAGAACGTGTGATAACCATCGCAAAAGTAACTTAACGCAACCTTCAACATCGCAGTCTATCGCGGGAAAATGACGCCGTGTTAACCAAGTATTCACAACACGGCGACACCATGCGATATTCCCCAGATAACGCGTCAAATGACCGCGAAAAAATCAACGCCACGCAGCAAAAATGCAAAACACGAACAAAAAATAAAGATGAGATGAGGCCAAGCAAGATACAAAAAGCAGCGAAAACCAGCGACAGGCCTATCACACGCATCTGGTGACAAAATGCACCATAAAAGCAGACCAAACAAACGGTGAGATGACGAGCACAACCCCACAGCTGTGACGCAGAACAAATGACCATTGTCCAAATCAGATAGCCAGTCCCCCACAAACAGCCACAATGTATTGACATGCATTCAGTATGTAACCTGCACCAATGCGGAAACAAACATGGAACACACTGTGAAACCGCATCTCCTCTTCACATTGCAGAGGGACAAACAACACCCCCTGCACACCGACGTGCCATGTCTATGACCAAAAAACAGTGAAAGCATGGACTAATGTAGGGGCAGTGACTCCCGCCACGCACATGTCGGCCAAGTCACGGGACTTGAGTCACAGGGTGTATCCCTGCATCATGGCGGCATAAATCAGAGCCCAAAAGAAGCTCTTGTGTCACTTGTAGGCGACATATGACAGCCAAAATGGAATGAATTGGGACACATGTGAAACGCCGAAGAGTGGGACACCGTAACAACTGTGCAGTACAAAAAGGGGTGGTGATGGACAGAGCATCAGAACCAATCAAACACTCACACCCAGTCAACAGATCTGGGTTTGATCCATCACCGTTCTTTAGCCCACTCTACCACCCCAGTTCAGACATGGCCATATGCAAATCAGTCTGACCCTGTGCCTCATGGGAACAGTCCAGCCCGAACTGCCAAGCCATGCCTTCCCTGGACCGGAAACAAGCTTCCTAGGACCGGTTTCTGGCATTTCAGCCGTCTTCAGCCGGGCTTGCTTGAATCCAGCGGCAAAGTGAGCAAGGGACTCACGTCTGAGCATACCCTGCCAACTTATGGCGAGCAAAGCAGTACAAAAGGGGGTGGTGATGGACGGAGCATCAGAACCAATCAAACACTCACACCCAGTCAACAGATCTGGGTTTGATCCATCACCGTTCTTTAGCCCACTCTGCCACCCCAGTTCAGACATGGCCATATGCAAATCAGTCTGACCCTGTGCCTCATGGGAACAGTCCAGCCCGAACTGCCAAGCTATGCCTTCCCTGGACTGGAAACAAGTTACCTAGGACCGGTTTCTGGCATTGCAGCCGTCTTCAGCCAGGCTTGCTTGAATCTAGCGGCAAAGTGAGCAAGGGACTCACGTCTGAGCATGCCCTGCCAACTTATGGCGAACAAAGCAGTACAAAAGGGGATGGTGATGGACGGAGCATGGCCATGTCTGAACTGGGGTGGCAGAGTGGGCTAAAGAACGGTGATGGATCAAACCCAGATCTGTGACCCAGATCTGTTGACTGGGTGTGAGTGTTTGATTGGTTCTGAAGCTCCGTCCATCACCACCCCCTTTTGTACTGCTTTGTTCGCCATAAGTTGGCAGGGCATGCTCAGACGTGAGTCCCTTGCTCACTTTGCCGCTGGATTCAAGCAAGCCTGGCTGAAGACGGCTGAAATGCCAGAAACCGGTCCTAGTAAGCTTGTTTCCGGTCCAGGGAAGGCATGGCTTGGCAGTTCGGGCTGGACTGTTCCCATGAGGCACAGGGTCAGACTGATTTGCATATGGCCATGTCTGAACTTGGGTGGCAGAGTGGGCTAAAGAACGGTGATGGATCAATCCCCGAAATGTTGACTGGGTGTGAGTGTTTGATTGGTTCTGATGCTCCGTCTATCACCACCCCCTTTTGTACCGCTTTGTTCGCTATAAGTTGGCAGGGTATGCTCAGACATGAGTCCCTTGCTCACTTTGCCACTGGATTCAAGCAAGCCTGGCTGAAGACGGCTGAAATGCCAGAAACCGGTCCTAGGAAGCTTGTTTCCGGTCCAGGGAAGGCATGGCTTGGCAGTTCGGGCTGGACTGTTGCCGTGAGGCACAGGGTCAGACTGATTTGCATATGGCCATGTCTGAACTGGGGTGGCAGAGTGGGCTAAAGAACGGTGATGGATCAAACCCAGATCTGTTGACTGGGTGTGAGTGTTTGATTGGTTCTGATGCTCCGTCCATCACCACCCCCTTTTGTACTGCTTTGTTCTCCATAAGCTGGCAGGGCGTGCTCAGACGTGAGTCCCTTGCTCACTTTGCCACTGGATTCAAGGAAGCCTGGCTGAAGACGGCTGAAATGCCAGAAACCGGTCCTAGGAATCTTGTTTCTGGTCCAGGGAAGGCATGGCTTGGCAGTTCGGGCTGGACTGTTCCCATGAGGCACAGGGTCAGACTGATTTGCATATGGCCATGTCTGAACTGGGGTGGCAGAGTGGGCTAAAGAACGGTGATGGATCAAACCCAGATCTATTGACTGGGTGTGAGTGTTTGATTGGTTCTGATGCTCTGTCCATCACCACCCCCTTTTGTACTGCTTTGTTCTCCATAAGTTGGCAGGGCGTGCTCAGACGTGAGTCCCTTGCTCACTTTGCCGCTGGATTCATGCAAGCCTGGCTGAAGACGGCTGAAATGCCAGAAACCGGTCCTAGGAAGCTTGTTTCCGGTCCAGGGAAGGCATGGCTTGGCAGTTCGGGCTGGACTGTTCCCATGAGGCACAGGGTCAGACTGATTTGCATATGGCCATGTCTGAACTTGGGTGGCAGAGTGGGCTAAAGAACGGTGATGGATCAAACCCAGATTTGTTGACTGGGTGTGAGTGTTTGATTGGTTCTGATGCTCCGTCCATCACCACCCCCTTTTGTACCGCTTTGTTCGCTATAAGTTGGCAGGGTATGCTCAGACGTGAGTCCCTTGCTCACTTTGCCGCTGGATTCAAACAAGTCTGGCTGAAGACGGCTGAAATGCCAGAAACCGGTCCTAGGAAGCTTGTTTCCGGTCCAGGGAAGGCATGGCAGTTCGGGCTGGACTGTTCCCATGAGGCACAGTGTCAGACTGATTTGCATATGGCCATGTCTGAACTGGGGTGGCAGAGTGGGCTAAAGAACTGTGATGGATCAAACCCAGATCTGTTGACTGGGTGTGAGTGTTTGATTGGTTCTAATCCTCCGTCCATCACCACCCCCTTTTGTACCGTAACAACTGTGACACACAGGACTGGCAGTTCCAATACGTGACACCCTAACCAGCCTCACTGCACAGAGGTGACACACCCACCATCCATTAACAAATTCCTAAAATGTCAGCACAACATGTCGCACCCACACTTGTCTGAGTGAAGTGCCTGTACAGATGAGGGACATGCACGCAGGGAATCTTTTTCAGAATGCATTTATTAGCACATGCTGTGCCTGTGGTCAGTCAACGTACTGTGCCATTACTGCTACGAACCCTCACAATGTGACGTCAACCAGAGAAGAAATTGTCAATGATGTAATCCCTTCGGACAATTCCTGCTGCGGCTGCAGTGGGGTGTGGTCCACCTGACTCATCTTCATCATCATCGTCCGGTGCATCTGGCACTCATATCCATGGGGCTCTGCTGCGTACACAGTTTTGTGCAACACACCACATGCAATGATCATCTTGCATACAAGGCTTGGGCTGTACAGGAGCCTGTGATGTCCAGGCACCTGAAACGTAACTTCAACACGCCAAATGTGCGCTCCACGATGCCCCTGGTGCGTTTGTGGGCCAAATTGTACTGCCTGTGGGGCTGTGTGTTCGGGGCTCGGAGGGGTGTCATCATCCAAGCGCAGAGTGCATATCCTTGGTCACCGTGCAGAGAGACATGAGTCAAGACTACGTACTGCATGATGTGTTGGCAGGCTCACAGGTTCATTGGTGTGTGATATGTGTGACTTAGTGATTCCTGTATGACGTGCTCCGTGTTTCTAATGAGCGGCATCACTGTGTATTATGTAGCCTCACTGCTGCACCGCCCCCCCGAGCACATTCACTATTGTGTGCAGTGCGATTGCATCACATGCACCCCTACGGCACACCTTTGTCATGCCTGTCTGCGCATGTCCACAAGCCTGACTATGACACAGTGATGATGTGCGCAGAATGTGGCCGGCCACATGTGTGTCAGCCCATTGCAAGGACAGGGCTGACATAGATGTAGAGCACCTGTCTGGCTGAACCCGACATGCAGTTGAGGGTACATCTTTGGCTCATGCTGCGATACATACTACAGTTGGCATGTGTGATCCCTAAGCCCGAGCGGGCATGCCCTCCCCCATGTACCCCTCCGGCCGAGCACGCACACCGGGGGCATGCCACATGGCAACATTGTTGATTGCGGGACGGTGGGTGCAGACACTACAACAGAGACACACGCATCAGCCACATCCTTGGCAAGGCCTACACTGCACCACACCCAAATCAACATGTGGAGTAGCCACACCCCTACGCAATACTGTCGTACGCATGTCCACCCTGCTTATGCTCACAGGGAGGTACGACACGGTTTCATGTCCCAGGTCCACAACACTGCCTGTGGTGACATGGATGCGCACGCTGTACACAGCACATTGTTATGTGGAATGACCCCTGTCCCTCATGCATACATAACAAACACACGGACAGACTGAGTGAGTTTGTGGGACTGGCCACGGGCACGTGCGCCCGGCCCCTTTAATTGCCAGGGTCACATCTCCAGTGACGCCTGTGCTGGATGGGTGTTGGGTAGTGTAAGCCACCAGTCAGGGGTTGGTTGGTGCTGGCAAAGACCACAACAGTGAGCAGACAATCAGCAGTACAAGGTACGTACATCATGGGTCCCTGACTTGAGCAGCACAGAGTTTGTGGCCCCGGATGCACAGCGGCCGGCACAGGATGAAGGGCATTCCGGAAGAGGACCACACCCAGAGCTACGTGCTTTTTATTCACACCCCTACGCTGGCCTGGAATACGCCGGGCCAGCCCACTCCTCTCATGCTTACAGGGGGGACATAACAAGCTACATTTCCTTGTTCTTCCCCACTGGCTGGGTGACATGGTTGCATCCACTGTCCACAACACCAAACACCAGGGGTGTATGTCGACTTGGATATGCGTGTGGTATGCATACTGCAGTAGGTCCAACACATCCACGCCACACTTGGCATTATGTGCAGTCTCATTCATCGGTCACATCGCTTCCTTCGCACATGCCTGGTTCCCTCCTCTTCCCACATTCTGGTAATGTGTGGCTGAGGTGCCATGCTGTTGATGGCTCATGTACATGGCTAGGCCAGGTTCCCACGGTAAGTTGTACTGTCGTGTCTGGTGGGTGGGCATGTTGTTTGGCATGTTGTATGTGGGTTTGTAATGTGTGCTTTACCAGAGTTGTGAGTTGTCTGAATGTAGAGTTGAGGTGTGTGGTGTGTGCATTTGGTACTTACCAACGAGCACTGCATTTTCCGTAGGTGCCATCCTGGAAGCGCCGGTTGATGATGGACCGTCGGAAGATGTATGAATCATGCACACTGCCTGGGTAGTTGGCGACGACATTGGTGAAGAGTCCCCAGTGCTCTACTATTGCCTGCATATTGATGGAATGCGTGTGCTTTCTGTTGCGGTAATTGTGTGCAGTGTCGGCAGGGGGCACAAGTAGGACGTGTGCAGTCTATTTCCCCCAACATGGCTGGGAATCCAGCTATTGCGTAGAAGCCTTGCTTGGTTTCCAGCTGTTCCTGCGCAGTGTGTGGGAAGTTCAGGTACTGGGATACCAAGCTGATGATGGCATCCCAGACAGGTGTGAGGAACTTTGATAGGGCTGGCTGTGAGACTCCTCAGACTCTGGCGGTTGTTTGTTGGAATGTCCCAGAGGCCAACAGGTGCAGCACAGCCAGCAGCTTTGTCTGCGGAGGGATGTTGGTTGTCCGCTGTGTTAGTACGGTCAGCCTGCTGTGGGCAATGATGTTCAGGATGCGGAGGGTGGTTGTCCTTTTGAGCCTGTAGTGGGCACTGACATACTCTGGTGTCATGTCTGTGAGGCTGGTGCATTTCCTGAAGGTCCGCGGTCTGTGTCTGCGCTGCCTCTGTGGTGGTCCGGGGGGTGGTGCGGGGAGGGTCCGGGGGGTGGCGGCGGGCCTGGGGGTGGTGGCGGTGGGTGTTGTGGGCCTGTTGGGGCTCCGAGCTGCATGATGAGTAGCTCCATGGCATCTGTTGTCCTTCAGGTGTGGCTGTGGGCTGGGCTCCCTTTTCTGGTGCTGGCTGCCGTCCGACTTTACACCAGGTCAGGGCAGATGTTAGTTTCCTGCTGCTAACATGCCATTTTGCATGTTTTGTGGACTTATCGCTGATGTGGCTGGTCATTGAGAATGTTGCGGTGTGGTGTTGACGCGGCTTTTTGCACGGGAACGCCTACTCTGCATCTCATTAGCGATAGTTGCGGGGGTCATCTGTGGCGATGTTTTTTGCGGCTGCTATCGCGGGTAAACTGGTATTATGGGCTGTTGACACCAGCTTGTGAATGGGGCGATTTATTGCAACTTTGGCTGCGATAAAGTGCCGTTAATCGGGCGATAGCTCCTTGAGAATATGCCCCCAAGTTTCCACAGAAACCCTAGGTCTTTAAAGCGCTGTGGTCAAAGTCCAACCACAAGGTCCCTCCACATATTAGACACCATTGTTCGCCCCCAGCGGCACAGGTCCAGGGGCATTGTCACCCTCAATCTGGCCTCTAAACGCTACCCCGGTTCAGCAAAAGCATGGCACTTTCTAGATTAAGGGGGCACCATGGGTGAGGAGCCACTCTTCTGGGATATACAGGATTAATGTTCAAGGCTAAGTGATGTTTTAATAATTATGGAATTATGTGAACAGGGCAAGTTTCTGCAAAACAGCACATAGGATGGTGGATAGTCTCTTGCATCATTGCCTGCAATCAGGAGAACAACCAGTCCTTGCCAAGTAAACCTAGGGCCATCTCTCTACCTCCAGCAAAGTTATATCTGCACTGGTGAGCGATGGCCCTATAGAGCTCAGTACTCACTTTTACAATTAGTTGATTGACTGTATAATGTTTTGTTTGTTCATTCTATGCTATTGTTTATGAATCTGAGACATTATCCTATGATGTAGAAGACAAAAAATCACATTGTTGTAGTCTTATCTCACAGCTTTAGCTTTTGTCTTTAAATTGCTTTGTTATGGTGCTATTTTCAGTCGAATGTTCATTATTAATTATTTTTACAATTGGATTCCGTAGAAAATGATGGCATATAGATTTCTGTTCTGAAATATTTTTATTTGAAAACATGTATAGTTTAAAAAATGTGTTTATGTGAATATTACACCTGTGTGGAGCTACACTACCATTTATGAATTCTGAGAGCATATTGCAATTTAGTGAGAGGTTCCCCACCATTTTTTCACCTGAATGTGGTGGCGATTGTAGAGCAGGCTTCTATGTGCTCTGTCTTTAAAAAATGAGGAAAGATTGGATAACCCTCTATGGTACTTCAAACTTTTCAGAAAGGGTAGCATATGGGCACAAAGTTAATTGTCGAGTGTGGAATGTAGGGTAGGTTGCACCGCCCATGCAGCTGACCTTAAAAGACATGTTTTAGGCCTGTCCAGAGCACCTTTCTGACAGAGGTGTGCATAAGCCAGCCCATGTCAATTATAAACTGCATCTAACATGGGGAAGGTTTGTCGGCTGTTACAACACACATAAGTACGACAATAGTAATATACCATGTATTTTGTTTTTACAACACATACTGTAGGAGAGTGGAATCTGACTAATGGTTGCCCCCAACTTTTTGCCTGGTATTTAAGTGGTTTTTGACTAGTCTGGCTGGGAGCCTGCTATCCAGGACCCCAGCCTATCTGCTTTCTCCCTAAAACTGTTGTGAGTACTCTAGGTACAAACATAATTGGATGCTGGGCATGCCCATCCAGTCCCTTGTAGATGGTACCCTAGGTACCCAGGGCATGGGTCCCCCAGTAGGCCTACCAGGGCTGCAGCACTTATTGTGCCACCCTGGGACAGCCACCCAAACTGACACCACCAGGCCACTACTGTAGCCTGGGTAAGGTGGTGCTAGCACCCCTTACAGGGACGTAGGTACCCTATGTCCCATACCATACAACACATATACTCTCATAGGTCACCCCTATGGCAGGCCCTGGTAATCCTACAGGGCTGGGTGCTGAGGTATGTGTGAGGGGGGACCCCTACGTGAGTAGGACCTCTCTGCAACCTTCGTAAAATCGTTACTGGGTTGTTTGTAGTGTAGCCATACCATATACTCTACCGCATTATAAGTTATTGCGTCATCGCTGTAACTTGGGACGGGCTACACCGAACCATATCGTGTTTGGTGTCAAACATGAAGGAATCATACCCCCAGTCCAGCCATGGGCATGGGGGCACGATTCCCCCTTGCTAGGAGGGTGATATGGGAAAAGCGGTATATTTTAGACACCAATTTAAAAGTGCACATGTACCACAAAATGGCTACTGTTCGCCACCTACACGACTCTGGCTGGCTGTTGCTGGGGAAAACCCCAGCCTCGCCATCTGGACAATAGGGCTCCTGTGGCAGGGAGGTGCCAGCACCTCCCCAGACAGGATATGTGGATTGGAACAGGGTGGGTGCACCAAAAGTCCATTCAGAGTTGCACGTAGGCAGCTGCAGAGCCCCAATTCTGCATACACCGCCTGGAACCGGTTCAGGGGCATCCTGCCCCTCGCCCAGGCGGGAAACACACAAAGGGGAGTGGGTGTAGCCACCCTTTCCCGCCTCTACTCTGATTGGTAGGCTCTATTTTGGACCATCCCCTAATCTTGGGGATATATGGGAATAACTTTGCCCTAGAGCCTTAGATTCGTACAGGACTTCACAGAACTGACCTTCGACGAGCTGCTGCCCAGCTGACTGAAGAAATCTCCCTTGGGATAAAGGAGTTATCCCCCTGCTTGGCAGGCACCTAAAAGACTACAAGATACCCGGTTGGAACTTCGTTGCTCTCACGACCTTCGACGCCTTCCAGCAACCTCGAGGTGGGTCTCCAGTGCACCCCAGCGTCCTGTGAGCGTGCCCAGCAAGTCTGAGCACCCTGGATCACGTGGGTGTCGAGATCCCCGCATACCCCGAGACACCGGCCACCTCTTGTCCAGCACACGACCCCGACCAGTGGGGAAGTTGTGCTTTGGCCCATTCTTGAGCCAACCTTCAAGCAGCATTTGTGCCGACCCTCAGCTCCCTGGCCCGCTCCGGTGGCCCGTGGGAGCCCTTTTACGCACTCCATTTTGCTGCCTTCCGCGGTCCCTTGTCTCTCGACTTGTGGACCCTGACGGAGGACAATCTTCTTTCCTAAGAGTTCCCCTGGTTGCTCCAGGCCTGCTCTACGCTCCCTGCAAAGGAGAGCACCCTCAGACCACGTGGGTCTGCACCAGCAGCTGCTTTGTTCCTCTTGCGTGGGTTGCGGTTGCCAATGCTTAGTGGATCCAATCGGGACACTAACACCGCAGCGACCCTCAGCCGACGTGGGACAGTCGCCCTCCAGAAGCTGGCCTTCCTTGAAGCCTCCCGGAGCCCGTGACTGCAGAGCCCAGCTGTACCTTCCACGCCTGAAGCACCCGACATCCACGAGCTCCTTCCTGTGAGCTCCCTGGTCACTGTGCTGTGACCCAGACTCTGTCCCCTCTGCTTTCAGGTTCATCTTTGTCTTTTCTTCAACTTAAATCTTCACGACTTCAGCGACACTTCCAGCTAGCAGCAGTTTGGACTCCTTTTCCATAGAAAATCAGCCCGCGACCCGACACCAGAATCGACCTATGCACCCGGCTTCCCTGGGGCAGGTAACAGTGGTACTTCGGTACTTCCGTGGTGGTAGGCTCTCCAAAGCCTTAAGTCTCAAGCCTTAACTTTGTACTGTTGTTAGAAGTGTCCTTAAACCTTAATTATTCAACCGCGACATTCTCCATAGGCTAACATTGCGATCCCGACAGCAGCTTCTCGCACTGCACACGCCTCCCGTGGGTCCCCTTCCTCTTAACTGTGGGTGGATTCTTAAGGGGCCAGCGATCCTGAATGCCCTAGGCATTGCCTGTAGAATTGTCGTGGTTCTTATACCACTATTTTAGTATATGGTTTGGCCCCCCCCTGGGGCCCATTGATTTCTGTGCTATTTATTGTGTTTAGAAATGCTTGTTTGAAACGTAACTTTGCCACTAGCCACATAAAGTGACTGTGGGATTCTGTCTAGAATAAATACATATATTTTATATATATACCTGTGTGGGCTACTCTTTCATTTGGTTATTCAAGAGGTTATTATGGTAAAACAATAAGCTTAACACTCCTTCAAGACTTAGCCTGAAGGCTGCTCTCCACAGCTACCACTAGGATAGCTTTCTTTAAAGGTTGTCTTAAACCTACCATCAATAGGAGTCGAATTGGACTGGTGCAAGGTGTCCCTATAACTAGGAACAGCATATGCCAGGCCAACTTCTCACATTGGTGTGCAGCGGTTGGATTCAAGCTTGCCATTGTTTTACCAGATAACAAATTGAATTTCTAAAGTGAAAGCCACAAGGTACCAAAGGTACATATAAATTCAAGCTAGAATACAATAAGTTCTACTGAACTTGGAGTTGTGTGTAGAGGGTTTAGCACACCTTGACTACAACTCAAGAGAGGGTTCAGTAGGCCACACTTAGTGTAGGTAGATACATCACTACACTAAACATGTCTTCAGGTGGCACTAAGGCTATGGAAGGACCCCAGAGGGTCCCAGTAGATAAGTATGATAATTTCACCTTTGCAGAGCTCAGGGAAATGTGCACCCTTAGGGGACTGAAGACAGAAAGAGGTGCCAACACAAAACGTCTCAAGGAGATCCTGCTCATAGCAGACTTTATGGAGTCCATAGGATCCAGAGGGACGGACAGAGTGGGTGGGCACCCCTCAGAAGAGGACACTCCCAGAGTGGAATCTGAAGAGGAACAGGAAGAGGATGAAAATCCTGACCTGGAAGAAACAGACCACTCACAGCATGGAGGTGATGGCTCAAGAGGCACTCCCTCCACCCTTAAAAGGAGAGTGGTGGATCCAAGAAGGAACAGATCCCCCTCA
Organism: Triturus cristatus; assembly: GCF_964204655.1. Classification (NCBI taxonomy): domain Eukaryota; kingdom Metazoa; phylum Chordata; class Amphibia; order Caudata; family Salamandridae; genus Triturus; species Triturus cristatus. The sequence continues at coordinate 499,857,922 of NC_140592.1, read as the reverse complement.
GTGGGATCCAACCATTCTAGGAGATCCAAAGGGTCCTCTGCCTCTTCTCAGAGAAGAGAATCCTCTCATGAGAGGAAATGCAGACTGATCAAATTTGAGCAGGCTAAGCTTGAGCTTAAAAGAGAACAGTTAGCATTGGACAGGGAAACCCTGGAGCTTCAGAAAGCTTCAAGAAAGTGGGGTCTAGAGATCCCTGGTGGCAGTAAGGAAACCCCTAGAGTTAGAGAGAAAGTCCCTGACAATAGGAACCTCCACAAGATTGTGCCCCCCTATCAGAATGGGGATGATATCCACAAATGGATATCTGCTCTTGAAAGGGCCTGTAGAGTACAGAGGGTCCCTGTAGAGCAGTGGGCAGCAATCCTGTGGCTCTCCTTTTCAGATAAAGGGAGAGACAAGCTCCTCTCTGTAAGAGAAGAGGATGCTGATGATTATTATATCTTGAAAGCTGCTTTAATAGATGGGTTTGGCTTAACCACTGATCAATACAGACTTAAGTTCAGAGACACCCAGAAAGCACAGAATCAAGATTGGGTAGACTTTGTGGATTGTGCAACCAAGGCACTGGAAGGTTGGTTAAATGGCAGTAAAGTTAATGATTATCAAGGATTGTATAATCTCATTATGAGGGAGCAGATTCTTAATAATTGTCAGAACCAACTTTTACACCAGCACCTGGTGGACTCTGATCTGACCTCTCCCCAAGAATTGGGAAAGAAGGCAGACAAATGGGTCAGAACCAGGATTAGGCCTAAGAACCAAGTTGGTGACCAGAAGAAGGATTCCACTAAGCCCAAAGAGAAAGGTGGGGATGATAAACAAGAAAAGGCCTCTGAAGGGCCCCAACAAACCAGTGCTGGGGGTGGGTCCCAAAATACTTCCTCTAATACCAAGAAACCATATTGCCATGTGTGTAAGAAACCTGGCCACTGGAAAACTGACTCCAGCTGTCCTAAGAATGGCAATAAAGAAAGTGTTCCTCCAAAACCAGCTCCAACACCTCCTGTTACTACTAGTAGTAATCCCCCAGGTGGTGGGAGTGCACCCAAAAACTTAGTTGGGTTCTCTTTGGGGACACCAGTGGACTCTGGCCTAGCCAGGTCCCCTGCATTAGCAACTATGGTCTGTGATGGTGGCATGGGGTTTGCCAACTTTACCATGAGCCCCAGTATTCTGGGCAGGTACAGACAAGAACCAATGATCAATGGTCAGAAGGCTGTGGCCTATAAGGACACAGGGGCCAGTGTCACCATGGTGACCAAGAAGCTAGTGCCCCTAGATCAGCTTTTACCTGGGTTTAGCTATCAGGTGACCAACATTGATGGAATCAGGGCAGATCATCCCATGGCAGTGATAAATCTCAGCTGGGGAGGAGTCACTGGCCCCAAGAGAGTGGCAGTGTCCCCAAACTTGCCTGTAGATTGTCTACTGGGGAATGATCTAGAAATCTCAGCCTGGGCTGAGGTTGACCACAAGGCCCATTTGAAAATGGTAGGAATTCCTGAGAGAGTGGATGAGACCCTGAGGGCCTCACCTCCACCCCAGGAGAAAATAGAAAGAGTGAAGCCTGAAACTATGGATCACTCTACCCAAACAGAGAGCATAGGGGAGGAAGAGCAGTCTTCCCCCCACCAGACTACAGGTAAAGGTCCAGTTTCTCAGGGAACTGACCCTGCCCCTTGTGAAGTAACTGCCCCAGAAGTGGACAGGCTTTGCCTGCCCACCTCTCTGATGGCAGGGGATCCTTCCAAGGTGGTACCCAGTCTGGAGCAGGTATCCTGCCCCTCTCTACCCTGCCTCAGTCAGCCCAGGGCTGCAGAAGTCAGGGAGGTCAGTGGACCCTTATTGGGCCCCTGCCCAGAGGAACCCCCTCATCAACAGATTAGGGACACCCAGCAGAGTAGTTTCAGCCAGGTGAATATTCCTCTACAAACTGAGGGATCCCCCTTACCCCTAGGTATAGGCACCCCTCAAATGGATGTTGTTGAGCACAGGGAAACCTGGGGCCTAGCTGCCCCAAACCTTCCAGTGCCCTCCACTATTCCAGCCAAAGGGATCCAACCCCCAGCTGTAGGCAGCCAGAGGTTGACCCTTAGGGCCAGATATGACACCGTCCTGGGCAGAAAGGCTTCCATAGTGGCCAGTGATCTGAGGAGGTTGAGACCAACCCAAGTAGGGTCTCACTTCCAGACTCAGACACCCCACCAGCCCACCTCTGACCCAAAAACCAATACAGGTAATTTCCCTAGACTTTGGAGAAACTCTAGAACCCCTTGGGGTAGGATTTCCCAAGTGGACCATGACACAGGGAGCAACCATGTTAGTACAGGTTCTTCCTTATATGGCCACTCAGGAAATAAAGGCTTATCTGGACAAGGTTAGCCTTATCTCCTTTCGTTTGGGGGGGGGTTATGTAGGAGAGTGGAATCTGACTAATGGTTGCCCCCAACTTTTTGCCTGGTATTTAAGTGGTTTTTGACTAGTCTGGCTGGGAGCCTGCTATCCAGGACCCCAGCCTATCTGCTTTCTCCCTAAAACTGTTGTGAGTACTCTAGGTACAAACATAATTGGATGCTGGGCATGCCCATCCAGTCCCTTGTAGATGGTACCCTAGGTACCCAGGGCATGGGTCCCCCAGTAGGCCTACCAGGGCTGCAGCACTTATTGTGCCACCCTGGGACAGCCACCCAAACTGACACCACCAGGCCACTACTGTAGCCTGGGTAAGGTGGTGCTAGCACCCCTTACAGGGACGTAGGTACCCTATGTCCCATACCATACAACACATATACTCTCATAGGTCACCCCTATGGCAGGCCCTGGTAATCCTACAGGGCTGGGTGCTGAGGTATGTGTGAGGGGGGACCCCTACGTGAGTAGGACCTCTCTGCAACCTTCGTAAAATCGTTACTGGGTTGTTTGTAGTGTAGCCATACCATATACTCTACCGCATTATAAGTTATTGCGTCATCGCTGTAACTTGGGACGGGCTACACCGAACCATATCGTGTTTGGTGTCAAACATGAAGGAATCATACCCCCAGTCCAGCCATGGGCATGGGGGCACGATTCCCCCTTGCTAGGAGGGTGATATGGGAAAAGCGGTATATTTTAGACACCAATTTAAAAGTGCACATGTACCACAAAATGGCTACTGTTCGCCACCTACACGACTCTGGCTGGCTGTTGCTGGGGAAAACCCCAGCCTCGCCATCTGGACAATAGGGCTCCTGTGGCAGGGAGGTGCCAGCACCTCCCCAGACAGGATATGTGGATTGGAACAGGGTGGGTGCACCAAAAGTCCATTCAGAGTTGCACGTAGGCAGCTGCAGAGCCCCAATTCTGCATACACCGCCTGGAACCGGTTCAGGGGCATCCTGCCCCTCGCCCAGGCGGGAAACACACAAAGGGGAGTGGGTGTAGCCACCCTTTCCCGCCTCTACTCTGATTGGTAGGCTCTATTTTGGACCATCCCCTAATCTTGGGGATATATGGGAATAACTTTGCCCTAGAGCCTTAGATTCGTACAGGACTTCACAGAACTGACCTTCGACGAGCTGCTGCCCAGCTGACTGAAGAAATCTCCCTTGGGATAAAGGAGTTATCCCCCTGCTTGGCAGGCACCTAAAAGACTACAAGATACCCGGTTGGAACTTCGTTGCTCTCACGACCTTCGACGCCTTCCAGCAACCTCGAGGTGGGTCTCCAGTGCACCCCAGCGTCCTGTGAGCGTGCCCAGCAAGTCTGAGCACCCTGGATCACGTGGGTGTCGAGATCCCCGCATACCCCGAGACACCGGCCACCTCTTGTCCAGCACACGACCCCGACCAGTGGGGAAGTTGTGCTTTGGCCCATTCTTGAGCCAACCTTCAAGCAGCATTTGTGCCGACCCTCAGCTCCCTGGCCCGCTCCGGTGGCCCGTGGGAGCCCTTTTACGCACTCCATTTTGCTGCCTTCCGCGGTCCCTTGTCTCTCGACTTGTGGACCCTGACGGAGGACAATCTTCTTTCCTAAGAGTTCCCCTGGTTGCTCCAGGCCTGCTCTACGCTCCCTGCAAAGGAGAGCACCCTCAGACCACGTGGGTCTGCACCAGCAGCTGCTTTGTTCCTCTTGCGTGGGTTGCGGTTGCCAATGCTTAGTGGATCCAATCGGGACACTAACACCGCAGCGACCCTCAGCCGACGTGGGACAGTCGCCCTCCAGAAGCTGGCCTTCCTTGAAGCCTCCCGGAGCCCGTGACTGCAGAGCCCAGCTGTACCTTCCACGCCTGAAGCACCCGACATCCACGAGCTCCTTCCTGTGAGCTCCCTGGTCACTGTGCTGTGACCCAGACTCTGTCCCCTCTGCTTTCAGGTTCATCTTTGTCTTTTCTTCAACTTAAATCTTCACGACTTCAGCGACACTTCCAGCTAGCAGCAGTTTGGACTCCTTTTCCATAGAAAATCAGCCCGCGACCCGACACCAGAATCGACCTATGCACCCGGCTTCCCTGGGGCAGGTAACAGTGGTACTTCGGTACTTCCGTGGTGGTGGGCTCTCCAAAGCCTTAAGTCTCAAGCCTTAACTTTGTACTGTTGTTAGAAGTGTCCTTAAACCTTAATTATTCAACCGCGACATTCTCCATAGGCTAACATTGCGATCCCGACAGCAGCTTCTCGCACTGCACACGCCTCCCGTGGGTCCCCTTCCTCTTAACTGTGGGTGGATTCTTAAGGGGCCAGCGATCCTGAATGCCCTAGGCATTGCCTGTAGAATTGTCGTGGTTCTTATACCACTATTTTAGTATATGGTTTGGCCCCCCCCTGGGGCCCATTGATTTCTGTGCTATTTATTGTGTTTAGAAATGCTTGTTTGAAACGTAACTTTGCCACTAGCCACATAAAGTGACTGTGGGATTCTGTCTAGAATAAATACATATATTTTATATATATACCTGTGTGGGCTACTCTTTCATTTGGTTATTCAAGAGGTTATTATGGTAAAACAATAAGCTTAACACTCCTTCAAGACTTAGCCTGAAGGCTGCTCTCCACAGCTACCACTAGGATAGCTTTCTTTAAAGGTTGTCTTAAACCTACCATCAATAGGAGTCGAATTGGACTGGTGCAAGGTGTCCCTATAACTAGGAACAGCATATGCCAGGCCAACTTCTCACACATACTTTTACCTCACTGTTAGAAGGTGGTTCTGACACTTTGAGCCGCCCGGATTTTTCGCTTTTTGAGCACCTAATTGTTGAGCTTTTACTGTGGGGGAGTCTCATAAGTTGGGACTCACCCACAGTGAACTCCGGATGTAAGAGACTGCATGGGGATTTTACTGGTGTTCCCTTGGCTTGACCAGGCCATTGCGCAGCAGCTGGAGTAAGGGACACCGGGCTGGTTACATGCAGACACATGTCTACATGCGTGTGCACACGTGTACGGGCTGCGCAGGGGAGATTCCTAGCGTGCGCAGTCCAGGAGCAGCTACAAAGTGAATGGTGTGGCAGGACTTATTCAGTATTGGGTGGTGACATGGAATAGGCTTTATACACTGAAAAGAAACATGCCAGGGAAAGTCAGTGTGTTTTACTGTGTTTTCACTTCATTATTCCCCTATGGGGATGTGGGGCCCATGGCTAGATTAACTTCCGTTAGGCCTACAGATCCCAGACACGCACTTAAGTCCAATGTAGCGAATGTGAAAATAAGTATTCTGCAGAGTCCAAAGTCATATTTGTACTGCATTTGGGTCATCCAGAACTGTCATATTTCTCTGAGCCAGCCATGACCAGACCCAGGCTGAGGGCTGACCTCAGCTGGATGGATTGATAACCTTTCTTCCACAAGCGAGGGCCTCCTCTCCATGAAGAGATGATGGGTGGGGCTACAGGCTCATCCATCACTAGGTGCCAGGCGCCAGGCTGCACCAAGGAGGGAAGGAATTGGGTTTCAGAGGCCATGTGGCCAGAGACACTGGAGGATGCCATTTTTTAACAAACCCAAAGGCTGGACAAGAAGGAGGGAGCAGGGGCAGGAAAGTGATGTGTCGCTGTTTGATAGGACCAACAGGGACTTCCTGCCAGCCCCCTACTCAACTTTTAAAAAGTGCTTGAACAGGAAGAGAAGCTCTCTCTGGGGTGTGGTCTGCTGAGGCTGAAGGTGCTGGAGCCTGGCGCAATGGGCAGTTGGAAGGAGAGACCCCCTGACTGCCCCCAGGACCCTAACAGCACCAGAAGAAGATCCCAGGACCGGTGCGCAGGAGCAGTGGCCTCTGCGCAGGGAGAAGAGAGGCCACGGAGGAGAGCCAGGCGAAAGGCTGGCGCAGGGAGCCAGTGAAGACAGCACCCTGCTGAATCAGGGACTCCGAGGGCGGAGGAGAGTGTTCCCAGTGGCTGGGGCTGGTAAAGAGGAGCATGAAGCCCCCCATAATGCCTCGCCAGGCATTTGGAAATCTGCCATTTTGGTGCTTTGTGACCCCCAGAGGAGGGGGGGTCACCCTCACTTGTGAAAAGGTGCTGGGGAAGCTGCTGGAGAAGCGCAGTCTTTTCCCCCCCAGCACGAAGAAATCTGCCGTTTTGGTGCCGGGTGGCCCCCAGAGGAGGGGGTCACCCCCATGTGTGAAATGGGGTGCAGGGGGGCCGCAGGAGCACCGCAGCCTCCCCCAGCATAAAGAAGAACAGTCCACCCATAAGTGTCACGGGGCATCTGAAAGAATAACCCCTCAAGTGCTCAGCCAGCCTTTAACACCTTATAGGCTGGAACGTATGTTCTACAGCTGAGGGTGTACTATGAAGTACATCATGGAGTGAAGGGCTGAGTTGGGGATGTCTGGAGAAGGGCATCCCCTGGAGGTGAAGTGGTGTAATTGCACCGAAATGCATTTACTATTGGTTATTTCTTTTTAGGTGGACTGAAAGTCACATGTGTAAAGTGAAGTACCTGTGTAAAGTGATGTTAAGCTAAATGGAGTTATGTTGCTGGACCTTCCTGCTAGGGGGTCTGGCTGTATTTACGTAATCCCATGCTTTTACCTGTGATTCCTTTTAAAGTGAAGAGGCGCACTGCAGGAGAAGTGTAGTTGCCAGGAGGACTGTAAGTCACATGTGTAAGGAGATGTCATAAGCCAAGTGGGGCTATGTTGCCAGACAGTCCTGCTAGGGTGTCTGGCTGTATATGCGCAATCCTGTGATTTCATCTGTGATGCCTTTAGGGGCTGTAATTGCAATGCATTCAAACCAAGGTGATGAGTACTGTCATTCTAAAGTGTGCGTAAACATGGATTCGCTGCTGCGCTTAGGTGAAGACCCCAGACTGCTAGCCCTTAAGATATAGAGGTGTATACTTTATGGTCAGTAGGAGATGCTCAGTCAGGGTCATGTGTCACCAAGGCAGGTTTACCCCTTTTTAATGCTTGTTGAGGTAATGGGGTCGGTCGCCACTGGGATGGTGCCAGTGCGCAGGGCCCTCGCTCCAGGTTATGTTCAACTATCTGCATTGGGGGCAAGTTGATGTGCATACATGGGAGTGGTGGTACTAGACCCCACCCCCCCTTTGCGGGAGGGGTGGAGAGGTTATGCAATGTCACAAAGTAATTCCAACAGCTTATGTATATTTGTAAATGAGTGCATAGTATTGAGTAGTGTGTTTGTTTAATAAATGTACTCTTACTTTTATAAAGCAAAGTACAGACTGGACAATCAATTATTGAGTGTTATTTTTGCGCACCTGCAAATGGCGATTACTAGCCCACACCACCTCCCTTGAGTAAGCCTCAGACTGCTCTGCAACGCTACCCTCTGAGAGTCAGGCGCTACAATTGGGTGTTTGGTTCCCAGTGAAGGACAGATGCTGCCTCGTTTTCCAACACTCACATTTCCATTTTTTAAATATAGCAAATACATTAACTTAGTAGTTTTTAACATCACTATCTTTTTTAATGTTTAACTTCGCAATACGTTTAATAGGTTTGTTGTATGTTTCGCTTTTCCATTTCTGAGAAAAGGAAGCTGGTTTTTAAAGAAGATTTTTTTTGGGGGAAATTTAAGTCGGCTCCTCTAGGTATACTACGAACACGGTGCCGATTATATTTCACAACAGATACATTTTAACACATTTTGCAACTTGTCGATTTGAATTGAAGTTTCTGATGGATACTTCAGCAGATTTCTCACCTGGTAAAAATCCCAGGCACCAGCCTGGAACTGGAGATTTTTTTCTAAGCACTGTTCCTGCATACCAACAGGTAGCATTGTGTGGCTCAAAGTAGACTGTTCTACCCCTAAAGTTATACCGAAGCAACATATAAGCGCCAGCGCTGCATGGTGACGTCAGTTCCTTTCCATGCCTTCTGTCTTGCATCCGGAGCTAGTGCCTTCATTTCCTCACCAGTTGACAAGTTCTTTTTCTTCAAACAAAAAAAAATTCCGGTGTTGAAGGAAAATGTCAGTTCCTCCAACCAAAGGCTTTTATCCTTGTAGGGAATGTTGCAAACAGACAGATCCTCACGGGGGTACATCCGGAGTTTCGGGATGGGCTACAACTCCCAAGTCATGCAGGGAGCATGCGTTGAAGAATCCGAAGGTGACCAGTACAGGCAAACCCAAGCTTTAGATCTTCGAACATCATCAGAAATTATGAAAAGCCTGCTCCCACTCAAAATCAAGAACTTCGTCCTGGTCCCAGTCAAAATTCCCATTCTCATTCTAGGCAGGTCGCGCCACATGTCCTTCTCTCATTTTCAGCATTTGGTACATCTATAGCAACGATAAACCACAAGAAGTCCAAGTGGGCCTTGTCCCAACCTGCCCACTCTCCTTCTGAGAAGTTACAAGGACCTCATGGTGCCCAGCGATCTTGTACCTGGTCCCCCAGCCAAGAATACCACAGCTCGTTCCCATGCACCCAGAGTGTATGGTTCTGACAGCAATTCTGCAACAAATTAAGGCATTCAAGGATGTCATGCTTTGCACCCTTTTCACCGTACCACCCTGTGGTGCGTCTTCAGGCCCAATGGATCTGCAGAGGCCTCCTGCAAGGTTATCACCTGGGGTTCCGACCCCAGTGCTGGATATTCTTCTGAACCCACTGCAGGTCCAGTGCAGACTCCGGAGCAGATTCCCCACCCGGCTCTTTGACAGCACTGGCCAATACTTTTGTCTGACACAGATCTGAATCCATCCCAACCTTGAACAAAGCAGCATGTGAGTTCAGTTGCTACACACCGAGTCCCTATTTTTTCTGACTTGGAAAAGAAAATTCCTTCGCTTAGGAGCCACCACATCCATACTCCTGCAACTTTTTGGGTCAAACTCTTTTCAGGGCCAACGTGCTTTTGGTGCTTTTGGTGGGGATGATTTATTCCTCTCAATCTGATGAGGACACTTTCTACAAGGACCTACACATGGGCTGTGGGCTAGACACATCTCCTGACACAGGTCTGGTTTCCCTTCCTGGTCCTTCTACAGAAGAGTCAGAGTACTTCACCATGGTTATTTGAAGGGCAGCACACTTCCTGGATCTACAACAACCTTCTATTGAAGGGAAGACTAACGTGCTAACAGAGACCTTACAACCTGGTTAATCTTCTAAGGAACCTCTATTACCATTTAAAAAGGCACTTACCGACACCCTCATGGGCACTTTGGCAAAATGTTGTTCGTGTCCCCCAGCGAATAGAAAAGTGTCTATCACTCTAAGCCTGCTCACTGTGGCCCTGTCTTCCTTATGAAGCATGCTACTCCAGATAATCTGATCGTACAAGCCTTCACTATAAGAGTCAATCCCAATTCTGTCTCTATGACCCCACCTGATTGGAAGAGTTGAAGAGGATGGAGATATTTGGCAAAATGGTGTTCTCCTCAGCTAATCTTGCTGTTAGTTCAGTCGACACCAGCTGCTTGCTAGGATGCTACTCCCATGAATAATGGGACTCTGGTGCTGAAATTTGAGATCAGACCCAATTTGGCTCTGAACAATCAAGACGGTTAAGATGCATCAAAATAAGTCACCTACTCCAGGCTGTACACACTATTTGGGTGTGTATGGATGAGATCGGGTGACGTCCAAGCATCACTAATCGACATGCCATTTGATGGCAGCTGTCTCTTCGGAAATACTGCAGAATTGGCCTTGGAGCATTTCAATGAAACTAGGGCCAAAGCACACTCATTTCTGTCCTCCTGCACAGTATCCACATCAGTTTTGCCCCTTTCAATGCTTCTGAAGGGGTTTGACTGAAAGTCAATGCCACAGCCTACATCCACAAATCCCCCAGTCCTATTGAGTCCTGCTAATGGGATCAAGCCGTCAAGTTGCAGGCCCTCAGTCACAGCACACTGCTCAGTCCCCAGCCCTACCCACCACCAAACCATTTTAGCTTGCCCATTGTGACATATGTCTATCCCATGGGAGGCAGGATATGGTATTACCTCTATGGGTGGCAGAACATTAAATCTGACAGATTGGTGCTCGAGATTGTCCAACAAGGATATGCCTTACCATTTCTTTTTAATCCTCCACATATTCCATCTACATCAGAGCAGCTGTCTGAGGACTAATTGTCCATTTTGTGGGAGGAGGTCCAGGTTTTTTTTGGGACTAAGGAGCCACAGTAAGGGTCCAGAATCAGAATTTATTAGTGGATGTTACTCCTGTTATTTCTTTGTGCAGAAGAAAGTACAGAGACCTTTGTCCTATTTTAGATCTTCACCCTCTCCATTTTTTCCTGAAGGAAAAAGTGAAGATGCTCACTTTGGCCCAAGTTCTCTCTGCCTTAGATCCAAAAGACTGGAGGGCAGTGTTGGACCTGCAGGATGCCTATTTTCACATACCTGCCCTGCAGTCCTTAAGGCACTATCTGCAGTTCATGGTGGGTTAGGAGCATGTTTAATTCTCCATGGGCTCCTTCGGCCATAGCAGTGCATGTCCAGTGTTCGCATAATTGATGGCGTTAGTTGCAGCACATCTTCAGAGGTTGTGGATACCAGTCTTCCCGTATCTCAATAATTGGCTGTTGAAGGCTGCTTGCCACAGTTAATTGCTGACCACCTCCAAACAATGGTGACCCTTTAATATTTTTGACATTCAGGAACAATGTGCCGAAGTCACACCTGGCTCATTTGCAGAGGCTCCTGTTCATTAGAGCTGTTCTGGGCATGGTGCAATGTCTAGACTTCCTTCCGGAATCTAGTCCAGGACATTTGGGCTATGACACCAAAGTGTCAGCCTCTGTCCTAGGTATCGGTTAAAGTGGCTGTGACCTACTGGTAAACTATGTCAGGTGGCATAGGCAGGCTCTGCAGTGAGATCTGAATCTTAATGAGCTCAGCACATAGGGAACTGTTCAGATTTCATTCAGGTGTCCAAGGAGATTGTAAAAGACCTTCAGTGTTGACTGCTTGACTGCAATTGGATTTACTGCAGACTTCTTTCTACCTCTCCCTGAGTTGACTGTGGCGACGGATGTGTTGCTATTTGGTTGGGGTGGTCATCTGGTAGATGTGGAGATAAGAGGACTCTGGTGCAGAACCGCCTCCACATCAATCTCTTGGAGTTATGGGCCACTCACTTGGCGTTGATGGCCTTCCTGTCATGATGACCTTACAGCCATCCATCAAAGGGAGGCTGGTCGAGGTGCTCACAGACAAGACAACCACCATGTGGTACTTAAACAAGCTGGATGGAGTGGGGTCCTGTGCCAGAAGGCCCTACGCGTCTGGATTTGGCAGTCAGGAGGTCATCTCACTGGTTGTGAACAACTCAGTGGAATCTTTAAATACCAAGTCGGACAAACTCACTATAGCGCCATGCAGATCATAAATGGCAGCTACAATCAGAGGTGGTGCAAGGTGTTTTCCAATAATGGTGACATTTCTGGCTGAATCTCTTCACCACTGCAGAGGAAGTACAGTGTCAACTCTTTTGCGCATTGGTGTTCCCAAGAAGGCTTTCTCTCAGAGACACATCCCACCTAGAGTGTAGCATGGGATTCTTGTACCGGATTGATAGAGTATTCTCCAGAAAGAGCATGTCAGATGGTAAGTAACTTGTTCTTCTGTTAGATTAAAAAAAGGTTTGAAAATAAAAAGAGGAGTTGAAAAAATATTTCTGCATAAAAAAATAAAAGCACAACATATATACAAATAAAGTAATGACTGCCATGTTTTGGTCACATGTGAGATCGGTGACTGAGAAGGATGTGCATTACTGAACTCTCCACTGATATGAAGACAGCTCCATCAATTTTCTATTGAAGGCAATAGCAAGTTAAACTAGCATTGGCAATGCCATTAGGTTGGCTCATGAATGAACATGCTTTTTGTCTCATTGATAGAGTTCAGCACTCAATACATCATTATACATGCACTCTGCCACTCATCTTTGCACACATACATTCATTCATCCATTCACTGATTCATTCTCGCATTTGCCCTCTGACATAATCACAATAGAACACACACAAACTCCATATCATGCAAGAGAAATCAAAAGAATAGGTCTGAAAGGTTAGAATTGGGCTAATTGCACAGCTCTTCTCCTTCAGGCTGGAGCTGGGAAACCCTTTTTGGGTAGCCTTACAAAATCAATATAACATAACATAACAAAAAAGAAAACATGCTGCCACGTAAGAAAGTGGGCTAGGCCGAAACCAAACATAGCAGCAGGTGTCTGCGTTGCAGTTGTACTGCGCATAGTATTTTGTCATTTTAATGTTTCAGCGTGGCCACCAACTTTAGAACTAATGTGTTGGCCATCTTGGAATGGTAAAACAATGATACACTGATAAACTGCAGGCAACAGCATTTTATAATGGTCACCTGGTTTAGACGATGGCCAATTGGGATGAGGCACATTACAGATGAAATGAGTGGCAAGCATTCAGCCCTTTAGCACTGCCTGAATGCTGTAGTATTCTCTTAAGAAAAATAAAATAAAAAGCGAAGAAGCAAAGAAATGAAAGAGGAACTAAACTAAAAACTTAAGGACTGATCAACCATATATTTACACAGAAACACACTCATTTTCAGGTGGATGGCACATGTGATCAGAAAATACCGTTATTCATGGGGAAAAAGTTCCAGTGATTGATGTGGACTGAACCAATATCCCATGTAGCACGCTTTCATGGATGGAAGCAGAGCGTAAATGACAGACAGGCCAATGGTAAAAGACAGATGACCAACAAGTCCTCTATGCATATATATGGATATATGCTAAAATATATGGATTGATGTATTTTTTTCAAAATGTAAGATCCTGGAAGACAGTGAAGCCTGTACGACCTTTAAATGAGGTTTTACTAGAAACATTACAGTGCAAATCTTCTACCCCTAAGGTTTCTCAAAGGGGGAAACCAACACCAAAATCTTTCCCTAAAAAGATAATCTATGTGATTTCGTCCAACAAAGTACCTAACTGCATGCTTTAACACGGTGAAAAAACAATCCATCCTTAAAAGCTATAACATATTTCTTATATATTAAATAAATGAGCCTAGTGCCTTTGTCATAATGTTTCATAATAAACTGTTCAGACCTATGGTATCTGTAGTGAACCAAACAGTCCTATACCTGTTATCATTGGCTTGTCACCGTAACTAACTCAGCCATACTTTACTGATCGTAAACTGTCAGAAAAGACAACCATAAGGCATACAGTCATAAAATTCCCAACTGCTCAGTCACTTGAATTCACCCTGGACACCAACCTAACCTTCAATGAACACACTGCCAAAGAAACAAGGATGGCCTAGTAGCAGCTCTCCCTTCTACATAAAGTGAAACCATTTATTTCAGAAAGAGAGTTCAAAGCTGCTATTCAAGCCCTAGTATTCGTGCATCTGGATAGCATGAATGCCATGCCCCATAGTTTTCCAGACACTATTCTTGCACCCCTTAATCTGCAGCATGCCTCATCCGGGGCCTCAAGAAATATGATCATATCACCTACATCCTGATGTGACTCTGTTAACTCCACTTACTGGCCCACACCATCTCCAAAACCAGTTGCATCATTTACAAAGCCATCACAACCAGCACCCCTGCTTATCTTGCAGACAAGCTCACCATCGCTGGTAACTCTCTGCACACCTGTAACCAGGAAACCATCATACTGCAGACTAGTGGAAAAAAGAAAAAACAAGGCAGCAGGCCTTTGATGTCTATGCACATATGATTTGGAACACCATTCCTGTATCTATGAGCCCTCCCCAAACACTGCTCAAAGTAAGGAAATAGGTTGAAGGCACATCTCTTTAAACACTACACTGCAATGGATTAACTGTCCATAATCCTACCTCTCACATCACTGTTGATTTTATGCTTGTCTTTGACTCTGTACATTACCTAACTGCCTATTGGCAAGATCTACCGTACACATATGAAATGGATGCAAAATACAGTCAGCAAAGCAAAATATTATCTCTACTAAGAGAGGCTAACAAGGATTTTCAGAGGGCAAATCTCCTATAGCCACAGTTTGTCATTTGGGTAACCATCACCAAAACCTGTGCTTACTATGGTAACCTGTTGGATTCCATGTACCTGTTTATAGGGTTAATAATTAGTAATCCCAATCCACCCTTCAATGCCTATAGGTTTTAGCACATGCTTTCATAATTGATATGCCAACGTTATTGTCTTGATCAAACATTTTTATAATAAACAATCTGGGCTATGACCTTATCATTGGCTTGTCACCATAACTCTATCCCCCGGTGCAGGTTCTAAAATTTCCCACAAGGCAAGCATCGGGTATAGTGTAATACAATCACAAATATGCACAAAATTACAGTTCGCAAAACAATATGAAATACCTCCTAATGGAGCTAGATGAGGATTACCATAGTTGAAATCTTCTAGCTCCATAGTTTGTTCAGGTGGGTCATGATACCAAAAACCTTGTCTGACACGATAATCTATAAGTGTTTGTATAAAAAAATACCTGCCTACAGGCTCCATCTCAGTGTAATAACATTCCACCCTTAAAATCCAATTTCCTGTAACTCATGCTCTTCACAATGCATAAGAGGGGGCTAACTTGCTTTGTCATTAGATTTGATTATAAACAGACCATACCTAAGGAATCTGAGAAAACATTTCCCAGTGAACTGATCCTTAACCATTGGCTGGAAACTATAACCAACACAGTCTGCTGAAGTCTGCATATGCCGGAAATCATCAAGCATACAGCTATAAAATTAGAAATCTGTACACAATTACAATATACAACCATTTTCAATATAGCCCAACAAGAATCTTCCCAGTATAAATCTTTTAGTCACAGGGTTTGTCAGAATGGGTGACCAACACCAAAGTACTTTCCTACTATAGTGCTATAGTGATCTGTGACATTACATGCTACATAATACCTATCTACAGCCTGTAACATAGTACAATAACAAGCCACTGTTAGAGCCATACTGGCTTTACCAATTGCCCTCCACAATAACTAAACCAGGTCTACTGCTTCTGTCATAACTTGAGCAGCACAATTTAGGCTCCACCCTTACACATCACAATTATACATTTATACATTCATACTTGACATTATATTCACTGTGTGTGTTAACTTAATTAACATATGTGAAGCATTTAAATACATTAATGAAATGTAATCGTAGGGATAAGAGATTTATACAAGTGTGCACTCATTTTCAGTTGGAACCTATGAACATGTACTCTTTATTCATGTTTGCATTTGTTCTACAAGTCACACATGTGGATGTATAATCATGCATTCAAATTCATATTACCTGCTTCGCTAAATTACCCTGACTATAGGCCTCAATTGAAATGCATTTTGTCTTGCAAGCATATGCTCTCTTTCTTTGCAGGTGTATTATCATGAGTCTCGTTAGTTATAGAAAGGCTTATTGTTTGTATTAAACTGTTGAAAAGGAGACCTACAGGGAAGAACTTGGAGAGGACTTCTGTTCATCATGTACCAGGACGGAGAGCTGTTCAAGATTGAGAACTGCAGTCCAAGTTCAATGCAAAGGGAAACTGAAGAGATGTTGCAGCTGTACTCAAGTAATGATTTGGTTGATTCCTGGTGGTTTGAAAAGACATAAGGACATTTCTGAATCTCCTGTTACTTTTAAATTGGTGTTCTCACAGTTGGAAGGCATGAGATTCCGTTTAGACTTTGAGAGGTACAGACCTTTCTGCTTGTCTTATTCTTGCAATTGTGAAGCTTTATGATAAACGCTTATTTCCTTTTTCCAAGACTTCTACAGAAGTCTGATCATGCTGACACCTTCCATGCTCCCGAATTACGGACTCTTAGTAGGTGATTCTATATTTAACTTATGTATAGAAGAGAGAAGGGAAGTTTCTTTATGGAACACTTGTTTGCTTTAATTTGTTTAATTATTGTTGTAGCTATCACAATTCTGCATTTCAATTTATTGCATTTCAGCCTACTGAGGTATTTCAGCCTTTTTGCTTTATTGCTGTACCTTTTGAACTTTTTCGGGGGAGTTATTATATACTGGATTGATAGGTAATCCATAGTAAAATCCTTTAGCCATATTTGGCGATTCTTGGTCCTTATTGTGAAGTCACATTTCACAAGTTAGAAATGTATTGTTGATGTCTTCTACCTTTCAAAGCTTCACATTAACCAACGAAAGGTCCAGACGACAATAGGGAAAAAATGTTGACAGCTTGACTAAGATTGCATTGCAAGGCCAGCACTCTTTCAAATGGTAGCAGTGCTGGATGGTTGGTTACTGAAGCATAGGGAGTTATAAAACCCTTGCAGAAATATCTAGGTTTTCCCAAACCCACTCCTAGCCTTTACAGCCCATTTCTCGACACAGAGGATCAGCAAAACTCCAGCGGTTCGGAAAAGAGCTGCAACAGTGGAGGAGTGAGTAATAATAAGGTCGCTTGCTGTATTTTGCTGAGACTGCGTGGTGCGATGCGATTATGTTTTTGTTGTGGTATATAGATGTGAATGCGCTTAATGCTGAGCAGTTGAAGTTGTTATTGGGCTGGACATAGCCTAAGATCCCAGGGTAGATATATCAGTGTGAATACACAGTATTGTCAATTGTCTGCTAAGTTTTGTGGTGTTAGTCGTGCAGTGCCAATGGCTGCACAACTTGAGATAGGGACATATACCTTTGTGTGAGAGTAAGGTGTGATTGCTTTGGTGGGTCCTGTTTCACAGAGGAGAAGCTGCACTGATCTGGGTGATTCCTTGCAGGTCGAGGTTTCACTTGATTGTGTGCTTGAGTAGGTTGGAAATTATCTCTCCAGACCATTTTTTGTGTGATTGAATACTTTGAAGACTTTAGTGGAGCAGACAAAAAATATTTGTTGAACTCACTTAGCGTTTTGTTTTATGCTTACTTACAGTTGAGAAAAGGGTGCGCTCGTATAAATTCTTAAAGGAGGGGGAACCACTGTGAGGAGTGAGAAGTATGTCAAAGTGTGCCGCCCTGTGATTCGACAGTTGTCGTTAGTGCTGAGCTGTTATTGTTTGATTACATCACAGAGAGACGCGCTGAGATCGGTTGTTGACACTGAAAGAGCATTGCAGTTAAGAAATGGTTTCCTGGTTTGAAACGTAAAATTTGAATCGTGATTGTTGATAATATTGCTGAAAATTGAAATGTTTCAGGACTATTCGAAATTCGACTAGGGGAGATGTGAGAGTCCCTGTTAAAAAAGGAGGAGAGGTGCGCCACAAGGCACCGCAGGTCATTAAATGGCCATAAATTTGGGGCTCCACACATGCATTTGACTGAGTCAATGGCATAAGATCACTGAAAAGGAAGGTGATTTGATGTTTCCACACTATGACACATTTAATCTGAGAACTATTGAAAATCTGAGATAGGTATTGTATGAGATGAAGCTGCCTCCTAGACCCGCACAATATGAGGTACTTAATGCCTGGGAGCATGCAGCTCATGTCAAAGAGAAATATCAGGGTAGAGTCAGAAAGGCAGTACATAGCTGTGCGGAAGCTAGGTGGGATGCAGAACAAAAGAAAATGGAGAGCTGACATAATTGAGGGAACTAGGTTATACCCTGCATTGATGAGGGAGGAACCTCGGAATGAGAAAAAGAAAAAGAAAAACGAGGATGAAAGAGCACTAGGCCTTGAAACGTAATCGCTTAGTCAAGTCGTCAAAGACTTTTCCCCATTGGTGATATGGACCTTTGCTAGCTGATATCAAGCATTGAAATGGAGTTTTCATCAACCCTACATTTTTAACTTGTGAAGCCAGGGTGACTCCACAATAAGGACCAGGAACCACAAAATTTGTTTCAAAGGGTTTATTTGGATTCCCAATCAATCGAGTATAAATGAAGACTAGAAATAAAATCTGTAAATGCAGGAATGCAAAAGGTAAACTGGAGTATCTCAGAAGGTTAACAAACAGCAGACTAATATGTCAAACTGCAATAATCACAATTGTATAAACACAGATTAAAGCAAACTAGTGTTCTATAAAGAAACTTTGAAAAAGAAAGTTTCCCCCTCCTAACACGGATTAGATATAAGCGCATCTAATAAAAATCTCGAAACCGGGAGCTTAGGACAAAAAGGGAAGAAAGGTGTCAGCAGGATCTGACTTCAGTAGGAGCTCAAAAGAAAAGGAAATCAGTGTTTAGCATAAAGCTTCAAACTTGCAAGAATAGGGCAATCAGAGAGGTCTGCATCTCTTCAAGTCTAAAGGGAATCTGCTCTGCTCCACCTGAAGCTAGGAGAGCACCAATTTAAAAGTAACAGATTCAGAACGTTCTTATCTCTTTCACGCCACCAGGGACCATTCAGGACGCTGCCTGAATGCATCTGCAGCGTGAGTTCAGGTTCACACCATATCGAACTGCGACTTCAGTTCTCTGTCTTGAACATCTTGCCATCCTGGTACATGATGATTAGAAGACCTCTTTCGACCATTGTTTCCCTGCGTTCACTGCCAAGTTTCCTCTCAGGCCTCTCTATCAGTTGTCTAATACAGGCAACAAGCCTTTTTATAGCTACTGAATATCCTGATAATAAACCTGTAAGGAAAAGATAAAACCTGTTGGCAAAGCAAAATGTATTTCAACTAAGGCCTGTAGTCAGACTAACTTTAGCTAAGCATTTTAATGTAAACTTCGAATACATGATTATACATGCAGATGTAACTCTAAGAATAAATGCATAACGTGAGTAAATGAGTGTGTCTATAAACGTGAATGTCACATTCAACATAAATGCAATATTGCTTGAAACATAAGTATAAATGTAAATGAGAATTACATCTCTTCATGTTTAAACTGAACATTAGTGCACACGTCTATAAATCTCTAGTTTCTACAGTGAATACATTTAAGTAATACGTTTAAATGTTTCACGCCTGTTAATGAAGTTAAGGCACACAGTGATATAGTGTTGTGTACATTTATAGTTTGCACTTTTGTGACATATATGGGTGGAGTCTAAATTACGCTGCTTTTAAAATAAAGTACAGAGTGCACAGCAATCAGGCAAAGATAGTGATAGTGATTCTAGTGATGACTTTCTGGATGTTTTATTGTCAACTAGTTCACCTCCTTATAATGTGACCCAATCCGAAAGGGTGAGTAGTGTTGTTACCCATGGAGACTCTGAAAGAGCCACCCCCCAGCGAATACAAGTCAAAACCCTATGGGAGAGAGTTCAGGGATTTGTGCCCCTGTTAACTCTATTTTTTCTAATGCCCCAGACGTAATAACTGTTCCAGTCACTATTGGTCGCGCAGTTCCTTTGCATAAACCTGAGTCATCAGTAACCACGACACATGCTTTGACGGTTCCTATTGGAGTAAATAAGTCAACTACTGTTCCTGTTGTCCCTGGACGGGTAGGCACAGGAAGACTCCTTTGGTCCTGAATATGGTGACTTTACCATATGTAGCTCCTGTACCACTGGTAATGAATCAGACAGGACTCACCACTGTAGGGGAACCAGCTAAGAGGTCACAAAGTTCTCTCGTGTCCATTTGGAATTCATCTCAGTGATTCCAAACAGTGGTCTGCAGGAAGGGATAATGTCCAATACCTCTGGTGTTCAAAATGGTGTTAATTCATGAAGGTTGGATAATTTGATTAGGTTTTTTAATGGGTCCCCATGAGAAGGTGAGGGTTCAGGATTGAGCAGGGAACTAATGTCTCCAGGAAGGGAGAATGCAGTGGATGTGGTCTAATTAAAATTAGAATTGGATGAGATGATATCAGGAAATCTTGATATTTGCTGGTTAGATACCTACCAAGAAAATAAACTCACATACATGTGCAAAGATGTTACTAAGTGTGCAGGACAAGCTCATGATAAGCTGTCTGAATTAGTTTGAGTGTATCCAGTAGGACCAAATCTTGCACAAACATATGTTTTGACGAAAATGACATCACCAGTATGAGGATATCAGGAATGAAAATTAGGGAGTTAATTTGGTAGCAGCCGGAAATGGAGTGAATTGGATACGTGGGAAGGCAGATGGGCCAAGAAGAAAGACCAGAAGAAAGCAAAAGGAGAGTCGTCTCCTGACATACTTTGTATCAGATGACAGTGATTTGGGATCTTGGGATTTTGAGAATAACAGTGAGATTCCAATTGAACCTCCATGAATTTAAGCCTGTGGCTGAACAGTGCTTTGAATTTGCTTAGCCATTGAATAGACTGATTTGATTTGTCACCAGCATAATCTCTAAACTGAACTTTGATCTGTGCTTTTATTAGAGACAATTGAATTAACTTTGTTAGAAAGAACTATAAAGATTCCCTAGGTTCAAGGCTGCAGAGTAGGGTTAGGGAGTACCTATGAAGACTTTGTAAATAATTTCATCACACATTTTATGAACTTTGTGTGTCCGTTAGTACAAGCAGAAACGTACGGAAGAAATCAGTTTCTTGCTATTTTCTACATAACAGTCTGATTTTAGTGAAGTCATGGAAACTAGTAACACTAATAGAAGTAGGCTTATATTAGCTGGTGTATTAATAGCAGTAATTATAGGACTAATTGTTTTGCTTTTAGTATTATATTTAACTACACTTCCCAATTTAGTTGAAGTTAGTTCTAAGGCTACTCCTAGAACCCCCATTCCTACTGACAGTAGTCTGCATACATTTGATTTCAAGACCGTACATGTACATTGATCAAGAGGATAATTCTCCTCCCATGCTTATTTTAAGTTGCTTTAATAATATATTGACACTGTGGATGCTAAGGACTGCTACATCTGTACACAATTACCTGCTTCAGCTGCATATGGGACTACCTATCATCATCTTCCTCTTTCATATGGTATTACATGTAACCTAGAAACCAGTCTCTTGTATGGAAAAGGTCATTCTCAGTATTATTTTTTGAATTATCATTTAGTGCTTTCTGAAGTTTCTATATTCAAGCATTTGAATTGTCACTGCAATGCTAAAGAAATGGATACAGCTGATTGTTACTTTAAACCCATTGCAACGCTAGATATTGCCTTTGCTCATAGGCACAATTTAACTTGTTCCTTAACTGATGTAGAAAATACATTTTTAGATTTCGTATAAGATAGAAGAAGGGCAATGGATGCAATATGGAAAAAAGGGGAAGATCAAAAGTATAGAAATAAGTAGGCTAAAGAGGAATTAGAACATCATGAGACAGGAGTTATGCTTGCACTAACTTTAGATAGTAAACACAAGGGAAAATTATGTGAGTTCAGAGGTAAATCCGGAGTCAACACTAAATTTATGGGAAAGAGATATTGTGATCACATTTATGAATATGGAGAAAATTGACCTTTTTTCATGGGAGGTCCGGATCTTGTTATTCCTGGAGTTTATTATGTTTATGGGGATCATGCATATTTTACATTGCCCAGAGGGTGGTACGGCACATGTTATCTGGCAACAGTATTCCTGAAGATTTATTAGGTAGAATATTTAAATGATACAGTGTGGGAATTACAAGTTAGAACCAAATGGAAAAGCAGTGGCTCTGAAATAGTTGGAGATACATTTGGTGTACTGATTACTTCTATTGAAGCAGTTTTGAATGATTTTAAGATTAGGAAGTTGTCCACTGTAGTTGATAAGATAAGCTACTAGTCCAGCAAATTCACTGTTAGCCATAGAAACTGGACTGATAGCTCTAAGGTCTCTGGTGATGCAAAATCGCCTTAGTTAGACAACCTTTTCGTGAAGGATGGAAGAATCTGCAAGATGTTAAAGGTACCAGCAATGCTGCACCTACATTCCTGATAAGAGTGGGAGGTGGAGAGCTACATTAAGAATATTATGGATTTAAAGAAAGGTTTAAAGCAGTTACAAGCAACAGGTGCTTGGGAAGCAATCGGAAATAGATTTTCTGCTACAGGCAAGTGGTTTGGAAACCTTGGAAGTGGGATATTTGGCTCTATTTTGAGACCCCTTGTGATAATTACCCTGTTGTGCAATCTGTCTATTTGTATTCTTTAAGGGGTACAAGCATATGAAAGTGAAAAAGGAAGGAGCAAGAAAGTAGGGGCATAAGAAGAATGAGAAAGGATGTGGAACTAGAGGAGAATCAATGTAGATTTTATGATTAAATAAAATACCTGGAAAGCTCTAGATAAAAAAAATTGAAAACATCAGGGTCTTGAGCTGGTCTCATCAGATAAGATTAATGCGTTGGTTGTGATGGTTAACATCACCATCAAAGGAGAGATTGGTGCAGCACAATTCAGGCTCCACCCTTACATATCACAATTAAACAATTATATATTCAAATTTGACATTATATTTACTGTGTGCCTTAACTTCGTTAATTTGTGTGAAGCATTTAAATGCATTAATAAAATGAAATCATTGTAGGGATTAGGGATTTATGTACCTTTGCACTAAAGTTCAGTTGAAAAGTGTAAACATATACTCTTTTATTCACATTTTGCATTTATTCTTCAAGTTGCACGTGTGGATGTATAATCATGCATTCAAATTCACATCAACTGCTTAACTCAATTAGCCTGACTACAGTCCTCAGTTGAAATGCATTTTGTCTTGCCAGCATATTCTCTCTTTCTTTGCAGGTGAATTATCATGATTCTCATTGGTTAGAAAACATCTGATTGTTTGTATTAGACAGTTGAGAGTGAGGCCTAGGAGGAAGAACTTGGCAGGGACCAAAAATAATTCATGGTCAAAAAAGGCCTTCTGTTAGTCATGTACAAGGATGGAGAGATATTCAAGGTTGAGAACTGCAGTCCAAGTTTAATGCAATGGGAAACTGAAAAGGTGTTGCAGCTGCACCCAAGTAATGATTTGGCTGGTTCCTGGTGGTGTAAAAGGAGATAACGATTTTTCTAAATCTCCTGTTACTTTTAAATTGGTGTCCTCCCAGTTGGAAGACATGAGATTCCCTTTAGACTTTGAGAGTGTAAAGACCTCTCTGCTTGTCTTATTTTTGTGAGCGTGAAGCTTTATGCTAAATACTTATTTCCTTTTTACGACACTTCTACTGAGATCTGATCTGGCTGACACCTTCTATGCTCCTGAATTCGAGACCCTTAGTGGATGATTCTATAATTGACTGATGTTTAGAAGACAGAAGGTAAGTTTGTTTATGGAACATGTTTGCCTTCATTTGTTTCTTTATTGTTGTGGTTATCACAATTCTCTATCTAATTTTATTGTGTCTCAATCTATTGAGGCATTTCAGCTATGTGTTGTACTTAAGGAACTAGGAACTTATTTTTGGTTTGTTTATATACTGGATTTATTGGTAATCCAACAAACAACCTTTGACCACATTTAGGGATTGATGGTCCTTATTGTGGAGTCATATTGGCTTCATAAATTAGAAATATATTATTGATGTCTTCTCCCTTGCAGTGCTTCACATCACCCAACAAAGGTCCAATGAGAAACAAAATTGACAACGAGATTGCGTTATAAGGCCAGGCACTCTTTCATAACTTACAGACCAGGAAAATATCAACAGACATACCTTTCCCAGCGCACCTATCAGGCATATAACCATTATTGTTGGCTTGTCATCATAACCAACTCAGGCCTACTGTACCAAGCATAACATTTCCCACAAGGCAACAGACAAGAACATGGTCATACATTTACAAATGTATACAAAAATATAGTTGGCAAAGCAAAATACTTTTTTTCCTGAACAGACCTTACAAAGATTGTTACAGTGCAAATCTTCTATACTCGTGGTTTGTCAGAGGGGGTAACCAACACCAAAACCACTATGATAAACTGAGAATCCATGAAACAAAATATTTATTGGTAGGCTTTAATGCAGGGTAATAACAATCCACACTTAAATACCTTTTGAATTTAACATAGGCTTTTCACAATCAATACGTCAGACCTGCTGCCTTTATTGCAACTTTTCTTAATAAACAATCAGGCCTATCACCTTTTTCAATGGCCTGTCACCATAACCATTTCAGACCTAGTGTGTTGAGCATAACATTTCCCATTCGGCTACCATTAGGTACACCGTAATAAAAATAACAAATAAAATCCCTCCAAACAGAGCCTAATGAGGATCACTATAGGCAAATCTTTCTCCTCATGGTTTGTTTGAGTGGGTCACTTATACCAAAGCCCTTGCCTAAAATGGTTAATGTGAGAGTCGATGTAAGTAAGTACCTGCCAACAGCCTTTAGCACAGTGTAAAACCAATTCATCCTTAACAGCCTATTGCATTTAAGACATGTTTTTGATAATACATAGGTTAAGCCTAATGGCTTTGGCAAACGTTTCATAATAAACTAAGCTAACCTATGGAATCTTACAGAAAGTTTGGCAATCAACGCATAAGGCCTATTTCTTTTACCATTAGCTTGACACCATAACCATCACAGAACTATTCAAGAGCGCATAAACTGGCAAGCATCATACATTCACTAATAGAATTACAAATTTGCTAAACAAAATATATCTGTCTCAATAAGGTCTAACAACAGTCATCACGGTGAAATCCAAGGGGGGTGTCTGGGAGTGGGTGGTCAACAATTAAACCCTTGAATATTATGGTAATCTCTGAGATTACACTTAACAAAAATAATTGCCTATAGTTTGTAACACAATGTGATAACAACCCAATGGTAAAGGCCTACTGAATTTAACCAATGCTTTTCACCATAAATAAGATAGGTCTACTGCCTTTGTCATACTTTTCATAACAATCAGATCAGACCTATGACATAGGACATGCATTTTCCCAGTGGCCTACAGCATGTCACCATTCCCAACTAAGGCCCACTGTTTTGAGGGAAAGCTTTCCCACAAGTAAACGATCACACACACACTCATAAAATTACAAAGGTACACAGATTTTTTTGATTTTTTCTAAACAATTTTTATTTTTTAAAAACAAAAACCACAACCAAGACCCTGTGTCAGCACTTTGTATCACGCAGGATACTACTACGATAAACCAGACCTCCCGAACAGACTGGTGTACAGAATACAATACAATCTCTCCTAAGAGAGTCTCACAAGGATTCTCACAGAGCCAACAGGGGTGTAACAAACACCAAAGCCCTAGCCTACTATGCTAATCTGTGAAAGTCCATATTACAAAATACCTATCTGTAGGCTTTGATACAGAGTAAGGCCTGTTGACTTTATCATATGCTTTTCACAATAAATATGTCAGGTCTACTGCCTGATCCATGTCATTTCATGATAAAAAGATGATGCATACATCCATAATCATTGGTTTATCAGCATAACCAAATCAGCCCTATTTTATAGAGTATATGCTTTGCCGGAAGCCAAAAGTGCAATACAAGCACTATTTTCAATGGAAGGGCTCAACTTCGACCGAATCAAACTTTGTACTCAGGTGAACCACCATATGGGTGGAGCCAAAGCACCTCTCGGTAGTATTCTGAAAGCTTTTTTTTTTTATCACTTAAGGTCTGGTGACTGCTTTGCTGTCAAGCCACCCTGAAAACGAGAAAACTACGGCAATCATGTTATAGTCTGAGTAACAAATAATAATTTAAGGTAATTTGTTTAAGTAAAATAAATTATATTTTATAATTTAAACATTTATATTTTAATTGTTTCAAAACAACTTTAAAAGGGTTTGTACAATAATTGACATACGTTTATATATTTAATGTTCTCAACATTACACGTGTACAAAGTAGTCTTTAAAAATTCAAAAAACTTTTTTTTTATTAAAATAAACAAATAATGTTTACAGTGTTTACTTTAAACTAACTTTACAATTGACCTTTTGTCTACTATTATATATTCCTCTTTCCTCAATGCATCAAAAGAAGATAGCAGCTCTTTGGGGCAATTATACAGGAACATTAGCATTAGCTTTAATATATCCTCGTAGGTAAAATAAATATATTGCAAATAAATGAGAGTACAAAACATGACATGGCTAATGCATTTCGGTACAACGCCTTCCACTTGAAACGATATACAATGTATGAATACATATAATTACAAATATATCTTCCCTTAAGTACCCAAGTGGTGACACCCGGTGACTTATTATGCTGTGTAGTGATATCAGAAGTGGTGTCTTGTCAAGTAATGTAGTGGTGCATGATTTTGTACATGCTGTACGCAGACTTCCTCATCTCATGAGGCAATGGTATTTTGATGTATGCATATCACTCTATTTGTTGCAGCCATAAGGATGACACCTACCTTTTTCCTTTAAATTGAGTAGACTTATGAATGTAGCATCACCTTCATCCAGAGCTCAAGGAGGTTACATTTTAAGGACCCTTACTGGGGACTTTGAGAGTACAAAGGGAATGAGGAGGGCTCCGTGAAAGATCTCGGACAGGGAATGAGGAGAGATTAAATCAGAGAAGGGGCATGTCAGTATGAGACGCATTGCGCTTCAAAGGTGCACTAAGGTTCTCCCTGGGTATCATCAAAGAGACATACGGTGAAGGCCTGCTCCTAGTAAGCTGGGGTCAGGGGGTACAGAACCAGTTTAGTTTGGATCAATCCTGGTGCACAATGGGGGCTATCTCATACTAACAGACCTAACTCGGGAGACACTAATGGAGCTCTTTTGGGAACCAGAAGAAGTCTGCCATCCTGAAAAGACAGAGGGTGTATACCACTTGAAAGAGGTTTCACATACTGGTGAAAACCACTGAAAGGACAGCTGGGGTCGAGATTGGACACATGCATAGGGTCATTCATCCACCAATGGCAATGGCATTAATATCTAGAGGCTCCTGGTATCTTGGGGGCAGAACACAAATGGGACATGAGCAGGCATTGACCAGACATAAAGCAGAACACCATTTTGAACAGAGCAGCAGAAGAGTGGGCTTGCTGGGAGGCTGTTGGGAGAGACAGCAAGCTGACTAAACAATGGCACCAAGGACTGAGCATGAGTGAAGGTGAGTCTCAAAAGGGTCCGAACAGCTGGACTCCTGTCGCCTCAGGTATTGAGCAGATAAAGAAAGACCTTATATGGAAAGTGAGCAGTTCAAGCCCATCTCCCACTCACTGGGCTCTGAAAACTTAGGGGGACTCTTTCAGAAGCCTCAAAGTGCTGGGCATTGCCAGGGAAGCGTTTATGTGGAAGGAGCATCAGTGAATGATGTACTTCAACTAACAACCCATATGCAATTAAATGCCATAATTTGTCACAAGGCCACCACTAAGACAGGCAGAGCAAGGACGTGCACATGCGATCTTTCCTAGGCCTGGTAGTGCATTATAAAATACATCAATTTCTGTTGTGCTGAAGGATTTACTGATTTCTACATGTCATAACTCCCTCTGGTGCTAGTCAAATCCACTGATTCTGTGTATTGGCAATAATCTTTCATTTATTTAGTCACACCTTTTCTTTCTGTCTCGTCACCATTATTCTGTTGTTTTATGATCATTTGTCACTTCAGTCTCCTCTTATCAGGCTTTCCACATTAAACTCTCATCACTCTGATCAATGCTTTCAACAGCTCTTTTTCTGTTGTATTGCAAGAATGATTGGTTTTTATCATAATTTTATATCTGTTGCTCTCATTAACGGGGATTGTTATTGTGTATCCTTACTCATACTTGCCAAAGAGTTAAATTATAAGAATTTTAGGAGCGAGGGTTAAACGAGGTAGCAATGTACGGCTTGTGAATATATACTTTCATTTTAACAATTCAATTTACTGATTTTCTTTATTTTCTCCTCTCAAAAAGCCAAAAAGTGACAACCACTGATGTTATACACTGTTTCAAACATCATATACTGGTAGATAGAAATTGGGCGGCATATGTATAAGGAGTTAACGCTGCCTTAGCAGCACTTTTCCGGCGAGATTTTAATCGCCTTATGTACAAGCTGACGCTAACCTCTGTTAGCGGCAGTTTTCCAGCGAAAATGATGGAGGACCAAAAAAACTGCTGCTAACTGCAGTTAGAGGCAGTTTTTTAAGACCAGAAAATAGCTGGTCTTAAAAATGGAGATAACACTTGGGGCCTCTTTTCGGAAGGTTTTGGTGCTGGACAGCACTGCAAGCAATGTTGCTGCGCTGCCCTGCAACAAAACTACAGGGCGGGAATGCGCACCATCAATAAGATAGTGCGCATTCCTGGACCTCAGTCATGAACAGTGTTGCAGCGCTGCGACAAGACAGCATTGCAACACTTTTCACTACCCCCTTCTTGCAACATCATTGATACACTGTATTCACCGGACAGCGCTCCATGGCGCACGTAATGACAGATACGTCTGGAACCCTGACGTATCTGTCAGCGGCAGAGTCACGCATTGCTGCAGTTGTGTCACAACCATGACGCAACTCCACCAATGCATGGGGCCAGCCTATCCCTGTGGCACTGCATCACCCTTACGCCTGACATCAGGCAGGCATAAGGTACTGATGCAGTGCCGTTCTTGCGGGGTGGCAGGGTGTCGGCGCAGTTGGAGATTCAGCTGCGAGGGGGGGCGATGATGGGGGTGGTGTACGTGGACTTGGTGAAGACGTGATGTATACAATGATGGTCAGTCCAGGAGAGTCTGGCGGTGTGGCTGTAGTTGAAGTTCCCGCTGGCAGAGGAGACTTGCTCGACCGTGTATCCTGCTATGTGGCTTGCTGCGATGACTAGCTGCTTGAGTCTTATGTTGCAGAGCTTCACCAGGAGGGGGTGGTGTTCTGGTCACTGGGGTTGTCCACGTGGAACTTCAGTTCACCGAGTAGGATGTCATCGGTGGATGGGAGAGCCTGGGGTGCAATGAGGTCTACAATGGTATTGGAGAATGGGGGTCCATGGCCCGGAGGGCCTACAGATGAGGGTGTCGCAGAGAATGGGCTTCGGGTAGGTCCGGATCTGGACGTTCAGGTGTTCCACGGTCACTGTTGGGTCATTAGAGTGCGTGGTCATTCGGAGTGTGCTTCTGTAGGTGAAGGCAATGCCTCCTCCTGGATGGTCAGGGTGGTCCTTGCGGGTGATTTAGTAGCTGTCGGTGATGGCGATGGCGATGTCCGGTCCGGAACAGAGGTTGGTCCTGGCAGGCGATGTGTCATCCAGGATTGATGGCGAGGAGGGTGCTCGCGTCGTAGCGGTGGAGTGCCGAGAGGAAGGGTGTTTGGTGCTGAGCGCGTACCTGGGGCAGACAGACGCAGACGGGCTTGCCTATGGCTTGCCTTTGGCAAGGAAGATGTCCATTACAACGCAGGAATTACATCATAATGCCTTTACAACGCAACCCCAACAACACAGGTGCATTTACATTGCATTCAATTAGAACGCACTGTGAGGTCAGTAATGGGATATTTTGAAGTTTTAGGGTGGGTCTGGGTTTTGGGTGTCAGAGATGAAATTTGGAGGGTATTATGGGGTACAATTTGAAATTTGGGATGTGTTTGTGCTTTTGGGTCAAATATGATTTTTAGGGTGTGTTTTGGGGGCTAAAAGATGAATTTTAGGGTTCAGGGTTTGCTATGGGGTGCAAGGGTTAGTTTTAGGTTTGCACTCACTGAAGTGGGAATAGTAATATTTACAACTCCACTATCCAACACTTTCTCTACTCAATATGCCTAGTAGTAGTAAGCATTGTAATGGCATGCAATGTAATGGTATGCGTCGTAACTTCATATATACCTTTGGCACACTAGTGGTACACCGCTGCGCATGGCCGCACAGCGGCCACCATTGAGAAGTGCTGCGTGGGGGACTGGACAGCTGGGAGGTGGGAAACGCCGGAAAGGTCACTGGATGGGGCATGGACGCGGGGGTGTGTGTGTGTGAGCAGGTATTTAAATGAGAGAAATCTTACCTCGAGGCAGGGTCCCTTGTCCTCGTTCCTCCTGCTCTCCTGAGTCTGCTTCCAGGAACAGGTAGTAGGCAGCCAGGATCCCTCCCCTAAGCCAATCACGACACTGCAATGCGGCGCTGGGATTGGTAATTGGTGCCGGGACAAGGCGTTCAGCCAGAGGCTGGAGGGGTGGGCATGTTCTCCATGCAGGCTGTAATGTAGCCTGCATTGCGAACTGGACAGTGCGCATGACTGCTTTGGGCGGCCTGAGTGGGCCAACCAAACAGTAAGTGGACACTTGAGTGGGCCTGCCACTCCTCCCCTGCCCTGCTCCGTGAGTGGAGCAGCCCTACCCACCCTCCCACCCGCCAAGGAAACATAGC
Organism: Triturus cristatus; assembly: GCF_964204655.1. Lineage (NCBI taxonomy): Eukaryota > Metazoa > Chordata > Amphibia > Caudata > Salamandridae > Triturus > Triturus cristatus. The sequence goes on along the minus strand of NC_140592.1, from coordinate 499,827,335 downwards.
ATGATTACATCAGGAAGTTATCATCTTGTGAGGATTTTTCCTCTTCTTGCACTCCTTGAAAGCAGTGCGGCGACGCTCTTCTGCCATAGTGGATGAGCCACCACTGGGGGTGCATCATTGTTAGAATCCGGGTTCTCTGGTTGGCACAGGTAGGTACTTGTGACAAGCAGGGAACCTTTCCTCTAGTCAGGGTAGGGGGTTGCACTACTAAAATAACCCCTGCTCACCCTCTAGGTAGCTTGGCGCGAGCAGACAAGGCTTATCTCAGAGCGTTATAGGTTAAGCATTTGTGAACACATACAGTAACCAAGTGACAACACTACAAATGGACACCACACAGGTATTTATATTAAAAATAAGGATTCTTTATATAGGATTATCACAAGAACATTAAACGATTAAAATACGGTTGCTTAGTTGGTAGAAGATTGCTTAGTTTCTCTTAAGTTCTTAAATGCGACACATTAAGTCAATGTACCTTAGATGCGACACGCAGGGCAACAAAAGTGTTGCAGCGATGCAGATGCGTTGAAGTTCTTGGTGCAAAAGAAATAAAGACGGGATCTTTTAGCTGCGTTACGCTTCTCCGATGTTGCGAGAAGGCTCGACTCGATGCGTCAGCTACAGCGGCGTCACCTTTGACGAGATGCGACGACAGCGGCCTTGGCAGCGGCACTCTTCTCCGACGTTGCGAGACGCTTCCGCTCGATGTGATGCTGCAGCGGCGACACCCCTTCTGCGAGGTGCGGCAACAGCGGCTCCGACGGCGGCATGCTTCTCCGTGGATGCGAGGCGCTTTTCTGGATGCGGTGCAATGCGACAACTACAATCACTGTGATTGCGGCACGCTTCCTCATCGATGCGAGACTCTCCTCTCGATGCAGTGCAATGCGACAGCTACGATGGCTGCGATGGCGACACGCTTCTTTGGCGTTGCGAGACACTTCCGGATGATGCGAGACGCTTCCGCTCGATGCGATGCTGCAGCGGCGACACTCTCTGCGAGATGTGACGGCAACAGCTCCGACGGCGGCACGCTTCTCTTCCTGGCGTCGCGCTTCCAGCTCCTTGCAACACGCAGTCCCTCAGAAGGCCCAACAACAGCAGCAGGCACTTCCAAAAGACTTTGGGGAGCTGGGGATGAAGTCCACTGGTCCTGGGACTTCGTTCAGGGGGCAAGCTCAGTTCAAGCCCTTGGAGATCTTTAAGCACCAGTTGAAATAAGTCTTTGTAGTCTTTTCTCCTCTCCTTCAGTAGCAAGGCAACCACTGCAGGCCAATCCCACAGGTCAGGGACAGTTACTCCTCCTACAGCTTTCCCAGTTCCTTCTCTTCTGGCAGGGGTTCTTCTTGTTTCAGCAGGATCTGATCTAATTTCTTGGGAGCAGGGCTCCTTCTTTTATACAGCAATTCTTTTGTTCTTTGTCGCCAGGGGGCCTGGGCCTGGCTCAATCCGGTTTTGGAGCACTTTGTTGTGGTGACTCTGCTCTTTCCTTTCAGCAGCAGGGCAGAGACATCAGCCGACCCACAGGGGGCGGAGCCGGCATTGTGGTGGCAGAGCACAGGTCTATTCAGAGTCAAGGAGTACTCCTCCCACCCATCCTGGTGCAATCTCTCTACCCACCACCTGGCAGCCAGTCTGTCTCCTGGAATTCCCCAGCCCTGCTCCTCACTGTAACTAGGCAGAACACACACACACACACACACACACACACACAGCAGAGGCGGACTGAAATGGCCAGGTCAGTAAATACTAACTTTCTAAAAGTAGTATTTACAAACACAGGATATTAAAATAAACTTTACTAAAAGAAGTATTTTATTATTCTGAGTTCAGGCATACTAAACTTGACTTTCTACCATGCTCTCTGAGTCCACTGGGATTACAGCGTGTAGTAGTTCCAGCAGCCCATTCTGGCCTGTGGAGAGCAGGTAGCCTTCAATAGTGAAAAACGAAAATGGCTGTAATTCACTATTAGGACATGCCACACACATCAGGGCTTGTCCTACCTTATGCTTACAGTGCACCCTGCCCTTGGGCCTTCCATAGGGGTGACTAATATGTAGTTAAGGGAAGGTTTAGGGACTGGCAAGTGGGTGCACTTGTGCAGTCAGCGCGACAGTACCAGACTGCACGCAGGTTCTGCAGTGGCAGACCCTAGATACATTTTACCAGGCCGCTTCTGTGGGTGGCACAACCAGTGCTGCAAGCCCACCAGCAGCATTTGTATTTACAAGCCCTGGGCACTCCTGGTGCACTTTACTGGGGTCTGACAGTAAACCAAATAAACTAATCATGGAATCCAACCAACATATACATTTTAAATAGGGAGCACTTGCACTGTGGCACTGGTTGGCAGTGGCACAGTGCTCTGAGCGGCCAACACCATTAAAACACATGAGGCACAGCGACAAAAAGTGGAAGGGAGACTCACACCAAGGTGCCAGTTCCAACACGTGTCCCCTCCAGGTGAAGAGTGGGGATAACTACCCTAGCCCAGGGAGTTCCTCATCACTAAGGCGGAAAAATCTGGACAGACCGTCAGCAGTGGCGTGATCTGTACCAGGGCGATGTTCCACCGTGAAATCTATACCCTGTAGGGAAATGGACCACCTCAACAGCTTTGGATTCTCACCACTCATATGCATCAACCATCTGAGGGGCCTGTGGTCCGCCTGAACCCGGAAGTGAGACCCTAACAGGTAGGGTCTTAGCTTCTTCAGCGCCCAGACCACAGCAAATGCCTCACGCTCAATAGCACTCCATCTTTGTTCCCGTGGTAGTAACCTTCTGCTAATAAAGGCTACAGGTTGATCTAGGCCCTCTTCATTAATCTGTGAAAGAACAGCCCCCACACCATGCTCTGAAGCGTCTGTCTGAACGATAAACTCTTTGGAGAAGTTGGGAGCCAAAAGCACGGGCGCCGTGCACATAGCAGCTTTCAGGGCTTCAAAAGATTTCTGGCAGGTGTCAGTCCAGATCACCTTCCTGGGCTGCTTCCTTGAAGTCAGCGCTGTCAAGGGGGCAACAATGTTGCCATACCCCTTGACAAACCTCCTGTAGTACCCGGTGAGACCTAGGAAGGCTCTCACCTCTGTCTGGGTTTTGGGCGACTCCCAATTCAGGATGGTTTCTATCTTGGGTTGAAGGGGTGCCACCTGGCCACTCCCAACTTGGTGCCCCAAGTACACCACTGAACCCTGCCCGATCTGGCACTTACTCGCCTTGATCGTGAGGCCTGCCCTCCGCAGAGCCATCAACACTTCCCAGAGGTGGCGCAAGTGTTCCTCCCACTTGGAGCTAAACACTGCGATGTCATCCAGGTAGGCTTCACTGAATGAATCCAGCCCAACCAACACCTGGTTGACCAACCTCTGGAAGGTGGCAGGGGCATTTTTCATCCCAAAGGGCATAACCCGGAACTGGTAATGCCCATCAGGGGTGGAAAATGCTGACCTCTCTTTGGCCCCATCGGTCAAGGCGATCTGCCAGTACCCAGACGTTAAATCAAACGTGCTGAGATAGCCCCTAGCCGATCTATGAGCTCATCAGCTCTGGGGATGGGGTGTGCGTCAGTCCTGGTGACCAAATTGAGCCCTCTGTAGTCCACACAGAACCGGAGTTCGGGTGTGGCTCCCGGCGCTGCAGCCTTTGGGACCAAGACCACTGGGCTGGCCCAAGGACTGCTTGAGGATTCAATTACCCCAAGGGCAAACATCTTGGAGACCTCCTTCTTGATGCAGGCCATTACCCTGACTGTCACCCTGTAGGCCTTGTGCCTCACAGGTGTACTATCCCCAGTGTCCACATCATGGACGCACCACTCAGTGACACCGGGAACCAGGGAAAACAGATCAGAAAATTGTCCCAGCAGCTGGCGACAATCATTCTGTTGCTCAGGGGTCAGGGCGGAAGAGGGGATGACACCATCCACTGACCCATCTTGCTCCTTGACTGACAGGAGGTCAGGAAGAGGCTCGGTCTCCTCCTCCATCCCAGCATCTGTCGCTAAGAGCATGCCCACTTGGGACCTCTCCAAGTGGGGCTTGAGGCGGTTGACATGTAGGACCCTTAAGGGGTTCCTAGGAGACTTCAGGTCCACCAAGTAGGTAACAGGACTCTTGCGCTCCACAAACTCAAAGGGACCGGTCCACTTATCCTGGAGCGCACACGGCTCCACGGGGGCCAAGACCCATACCTTCTGTCCAGGCTGAAGCTCTACCAGAGTGGCATTCCGGTCGTACCACCGCTTCATCTCCTCCTGGCTGGCTTCCAGGTTTGACTCAGCAAGTTCCCTGAAATGCCTAGTCTAGTTTCTGAAGGCCAGCATGTAACTATATACATTCTGGGGAGGTTTCCTGGGAGATTGCTCCCAGCCTTCCTTTACCAGACTTAGAGGTCCTCTCACTGGGTGTCCGTACAGCAGCTCTAAGGGACTGAACCCCAGAGACTTCTGTGGCACCTCTCTGTAAGCAAAGTGAAGGCATGGCAAGAGGACATCCCACTTACGCCTCATGGGTTCTTCCAGACCCATTATCATGCCTTTTAGGGTTCGGTTGAATCTCTCAACCAACCCGTTTCCTTGGGGGTGGTAAGGTGTGGTGAACTTGTAGGTTACACCACACTCTTGCCAAAGGGATTTCATATATTTAGATATGAAATTGGTACCTCGGTCAGACACCACCTCTAGAGGGAATCCCACTCGGGAGAAAATTCCCATCAGCGCACGTCCCACCACGGGGGCCGTCACTGTCCTCAGAGGGATGGCTTCCGGGTACCGGTTGGCATGGTCCACCAGGACCAGGATGAACCTATTGCCCATCGCTGTCCTGGGGTCCAGTGGCCCTAGAATGTCAATCCCCACTTGCTGGAATGGGGTACCGACCACAGGGAATGGTTGGAGTGGAGCCTTCTGCTTCCTTCCACTCTTCCCACTTGCCTGGCAAGTTTGGCATGTTCTGCAGTGAGTGTCTGAACTCCTGCGCATTTGGGGCCAAAAGAAGTGGGTGACAAGCCTTTCAAAGGTCTTGTCCTGCCCCAAATGTCCTGCTAATGGCACATCGTGAGCCAGCCCCAGTAGGAAGGCTCTGAAGCGCTGGGGTACCACCAGCACACGGGCTGACCCAGGCTCAGCAACCTTAGGCTCAGAATACAGGAGGTTGTTCTCCCAGTAAATGAAGTGTGTTCCAGACTGATCACCGTTGGCCTGGTCTGCAGCCTGCTGCCGCATACCCACAAGAGAAGGGCATTCTTTCTGCTCCCTGCAGAACTCTTCCCTGGAGGGTCCTCCTTCTTGCTGCCAATGGGTCAGCTCAGGCAGGTCCCCCAGTTCAGCTATCTGTTCCCCTGTAGGTTCCAGGGCATCCCCCTCAAGGTCTGCACCCTCCTGGACCGTGGGAACTTCAGGGGCCGGTTTCCCGCGCCCCCTGCTCCTTCTCTTTAAGGCCGGTCCCTGGGCCTCCCTCTCAGGCTCCAGGACCTCTTGAGTACCTCTACTGGCTGCCATGGACCGTGTGGTGACACACGCCCAATCCGGCATACCCAACATCTCCAGGTGAGCACTCTACTCCACCTTAGCCCAAGTTGAGCTCTCCAGGTCGTTCCCTAACAGACAGTCTACAGGCATGGCGGGCCTCACAGCTACCTGAAGAGTACCAGAGACCCCCCCCACTGAAAGGGAACCTGAGCCACTGGGCAGTGACTCTCGGTGTTGTCGGCGGCAACAACCGGATAGAATGCTCCTGGGACAACCTGCCCTGAGACACCAGGTGGCGCTTGACAGCCGTCACACTGGCTCCTGTGTCTCTGAGAGCTTCAACCCTATGGCCATTTATGGTCACCCACTGCCTCTATTTTTTAGTGTTCTCAGGCAGCTGGGTTTGGGGGGCCACTTCACAGTCTCCTAATGAGACAAGGGACATCTCTGAGGTACCCCACCCACCTTGGACATTCATCTCCTCCCCCAGGGCTACACTAGTCACCTGCCGGGATGGAGCACCAGTGGGTGCTGGTTTACCAAACAATGGACACTTCACATCAGAGGCAAAACGCCCCATGTTACCACACTTGTAACATCTGATGGGCCCCTTCTGAACAGGTGTACCTGTCGGGGCCTCGGTCGGCTTCTGTGGTGGGGGAGGCTGAGAACCTTTCCCTTGGTTCCCTTGGGGATTACTTTGGGGCCTCTTCTGGAACTCCCTCTGTTTACCCTTGTCCCCCCCGCTCTTCTGCTGGGGACCCTGCCCACCATTGGTGGAATCTCCCACTTGACCCTTGTGGACCCTGGTACTGACCCAGTGGTCCGCCTCCTCAGCAAGCTTCCTAGGGTTAGTCAGCCTACTATCAATCAGGTGTTGGCGTAGCTCAGGAAAACAATTACTGGACAAGTGCTTCCATGCCATTAAATCAAGAAGCCCTTGAAAATCATTAACTTTGCTACCCTTCACCCAACCATCCAGTGCTCTGCAAACAAAAGTCACATATTCAACATACATACTGTTTGGAATCTTAGTGCAACCCCTGAACCTTTGTCTATACAACTCAGGGGTCAACCCATAACTAGACATCAAAGCAGCCTTCATATGGGGATAGGAATTATAGTCATCTGAAGGCAAATCCAGCAATGTATCCCGCCCCTCACTAAGGAACCGTCCCCACAACCCCACTCCCCAATCTTTCTCAGGGACCCGGTGGGAAGACATGGCTACCTCATAGGCCTTAAACCACTGCCCTATGTCATCATTTTTAAAAAAAAATCCTTCACTAAATCTTAGGGTATGTACACTCTAGACTCTACCTGCACTGGGGGTGTGCTGCCACCAGAGGAAGTAGACTAAACTCTTAGCTTTCAGATCTAATTCCCTCAACCTTGTTTCATGCTCCATTTGTATTTTTCTCTCTTCCAGAGCCAGCTTTTTGCTCTCTAGCTCCAGCTGCCCATTCAATTTGAGTTTTGCCATTTCCATCTTGTGCATCCTACTCTCCCTTCTATCTGCCAGCTCCTCTGGAGATATACTCTTACTAGACACACTGGGCATTTCCTTCCTCTTGAGCCCACTGGCTCATCCACTTGCTTCTACCCAGGCCATGTAGAACTGTGCCTTGTTTTTACATCCAGTTGTAGAAACATTAAACTTCTTGCAAAAGAATTTCAGCTGTGATAACGTGTAGCTGTCTAGTTTCTCTTCTTCCCATTTAAATTCAGTATCAACAGAGACTATGGATGCTGCTTTCTCCACCATGGTAAAGCTTGGCAGTGCTCAAAAATAGACAGTCCCAAAAGAAATCTACCAACAAGTATTGGTTGCGTTTAAGGTCTGCACTCACTAAGTAGTGTTCACCAATCACTGTACATGAGTCACAAATGCAAATACAGAATCCCACCGCTGCCACCAATGTTAGAATCTGGGTTCTCTGGTTGGCACAAGTAGGTACTTGTGTCAAGCAGGGAACCTTTCCTCTAGTCAGGGTAAGGGGTTGCACTACTAAAATAACCCCTGCTCACCCTCTAGGTAGCTTGGCGCGAGCAGACAAGGCTTATCTCAGAGCGTTATAGGTTAAGCATTTGTGAACACATACAGTAACCAAGTGACAACACAGGTATTTATATTAAAAATAAGGATTCTTTATATAGGATTATCACAAGACCATTAAACGATTAAAAATACACAATACGGTTGCTTAGTTGGTAGAAGATTGCTTAGTTTCTCTTAAGTTCTTAAATGCGACACTTTAAGTCAATGTACCTTAGATGCGACACGCAGGGCAACGAAAGCGATGCAGATGCGTTGAAGTTCTTGATGCAAAAGAAATAAAGACGGGATCTTCCAGCTGCGTTATGCTTCTCCGATGTTGTGAGAAGGCTCGACTCGATGCGTCAGCTACAGCGCGTCACCTTTGACGAGATGCGACGACAGCGACCTTGGCAGCGGCACTCTTCTCCGACGTTGCGAGAGGCTTCCGCTCGCTGCGATGCTGCAGCGGCGACACCCCTTCTGCGAGGTGCGGCAACAGCGGCTCCGACGGCGTCACGCTTCTCCGTGGATGCGAGGCACTTTTCTGGATGCGGTGCAATGCGACAACTACGACGGCTGTGATGGCGACACGCTTCCTCCTCGATGCGAGACTCTCCTCTCGATGCGGTGCAATGCAACAGCTGCGATGGCTGCGATGGCGACACGCTACTTCGGCGTTGCGAGACACTTCCAGATGATGCGAGACGCTTCCGCTCGATGCGATGCTGCAGCGGCGACACTCTCTGCGAGATGCGACGGCAACAGCTCCGACGGCGGCACGCTTCTCTTCCTGGCGTCGCGCTTCCAGCTCCTTGTGACACGCAGTCCCTCAGAAGGCCCAAGATCAGCAGCAGGCACTTCCAAAAGACTTTGGGGAGCTGGGGATGAAATCCACTGGTCCTGGGACTTCGTTCAGGGGGCAAGCTCAGTTCAAGCCCTTGGAGATCTTTAAGCACCAGTTGAAATAAAAGTCTTTGTAGTCTTCCTCTCCTTCAGCAGCAAGGCAACCACTGCAGGCCAATCCCCCAGGTCAGGGACAGTTACTCCTCCTACAGCTTTCCCAGTTCCTTCTCTTCTGGCAGAGGTTCTTCTTGTTTCAGCAGGATCTGATCTAATTTCTTGGGAGCAGGGCTCCTTCTTTTATACAGCAATTCTTTTGTTCTTTGTCACCAGGGGGCCTGGCTCAGTCCGGTTTTGGAGCACTTTGTTGTGGTGACTCTGCTCTTTCCTTTCAGCAGCAGGGCAGAGACATCAGCCGCCCCACAGGGGGCGGAGCCGTCATTGTGGTGGCAGAGCACAGGTACAGGTCTATTCAGAGTCAAGGTGTACTCCTCCCACCCATCCTGGTGCAATCTCTCTACCCACCACCTGGCAGCCAGTCTGTCTCCTGGAATTCCCCAACCCTGCTCCTCACTGTAACTAGGCAGAACACACACACACAGCAGAGACGGACTGAAATGGCCAGGTCAGTAAATACTAACTTTCTAAAAGTAGTATTTACAAACACAGGATATTAAAATAAACTTTACTAAAAGAAGTATTTTATTATTCTGAGTTCAGGCATACTAAACTTGACTTTATACCATGCTCTCTGAGTCCACTGGGATTACAGCGTGTAGTAGTTCCAGCAGCCCATTCTGGCCTATGGAGAGCAGGTAGCCTTCAATAGTGAAAAACGAAAATGGCTGTAATTCACTATTAGGACATGCCACACACATCAGGGCTTGTCCTACCTTATGCTTACAGTGCACCCTGCCCTTGGGCCTACCATAGGGGTGACTAATATGTAGTTAAGGGAAGGTTTAGGGACTGACAAGTGGGTGCGCTTGCGCAGTCAGCGCGACAGTACCAGGCTGCACGCAGGTTCTGCAGTGGCAGACCCTAGATACATTTTACCAGGCCGCTTCTGTGGGTGGCACAACCAGTGCTGCAAGCCCACCAGCAGCATTTGTATTTACAAGCCCTGGGCACTCCTGGTGCACTTTACTGGGGTCTGACAGTAAACCAAATAAACCAATCATGGAATCCAACCAACATATACATTTTAAATAGGGAGCACTTGCACTGTGGCACTGGTTGGCAGTGGCACAGTGCTCTGAGCGGCCAACACCATTAAAACACATGAGGCACAGCGACAAAAAGTGGAAGGGAGACTCACGCCAAGGTGCCAGGTCTAACAATCATCTACAGGTGCTAGGCCTGGGTGATTCGACCCCCCCGGGTCTCTTCCGCTACACGTCCCACCTTCTCCTTACCTGGACATTGACACCGTGCTGCAATACGCTGCACTCTCTCCAAATCTGTGACTCAACCAGCAGGATCCTCAGCCAGGTGGTATTTCACAAGTCTGGGTACAGCAGTAGCCGACAAGTCCGCTGGTGAACCTCCCGATGCAATTGATGCAGCAAAGCCCCCTTAGGCATGAAGTTGCAACGCTCCCACCATACAAGTGCAGCACAGATCAGGGGCCTCACCCTCTACAGCGTCCAGCCAGCGCAACGTCATCCGGCCTGTGATGCAGAGAGGCGCCGCCCCGTTGGTAATCCCCTCCGTGCACCCTGGTGTAGTGGTGGATCGTAGTATGCGATGCAGACCTCCGAACATTGGTGCACAGGAGCGCCTCTACCATTCACAGCTCCAAGGAGTTCAAGGTGGTCTTCTCACACAGGTCAGCAACGTGTCTCCATGCGACCTACCAGACTTCACCACCAGGTATGGCAGTTGCCGCGCCTCAATATCTACCGCCACGGCTCATCGACTCCACAGTTCCTCCGCATCCCACTCGAGACTCCAGACGCAGGTCCAGCGAGGCATCCAGGCTCCAGACGCAGGTCCAGCGAGGCATCCAGGCTCCATATGCAGGTCCAGCAAGGCATCCAGGCTCCAGGTGCAGGTGCAGCGTGGCATCCAAGCTCTCATCCTGGTCATCCTGGATGTTGGGTGGCTTGAGGGGGTTGTTGATATGTGCTGCACTTGGCCCTGGTTGCTCCATTCTGCATTTCATTGGTTTGTTGTCTATTTTCTATTGGAGGTCGACTCATAGGCTATTTTTTCCAATAGAGGCAAAAAACAACTCACATTGGGCTGACTTACGTGCTTTTTTTGCCGCTAATGGGCCATTCGTTGCTTTTCGCCCACTAACGCCGGAATTCCTGTTGCCATCTCGCTAATTTTAGTGGCAGGTTTCGCTGCCGATTGCTGAAGCTATCGCCATGTAGCGACCGCTTGTAAATACTTCGCTAACTTGCTGATAGTTTTCAGCGGTACACGGCAGTAAGAAAACTGCAGCTAACTAACATTAGTGATAGCTTTTGCCAGTCCTTGTACATATGGCCCTGGGTCTCTAGTTAGCAGAGATATGCAACCTGTCCAACTAGAGACCACAGTACTAGTCAGGGTACATCACAACACAAACCTAAATTATCCTGTACTCGCCCTCTGGTAACTTTACACAGAGCAGGCAGGCTTAACTTAGAAGGCAATGTGTAAAGTATTTGTACAATAACTAATACAGTAACACAGTGAAAACACCACCCAAAGACTCCACAACTGTTTATTTGAATAAAATAAGACCAAAACAATAAAAATCCAATGTGTAGAAGTTGAGATATTGAATTTTGAATAAATAAATGCAGTAAAGAGCTTAGAAGCAAGGAGCACTACAAAAGTTACTTTGAGTTGCGCTGGACCGGGCCATGTCAAAGTTTGGGCCCAACGCCATGGAGCACAAGCTGGCTGCAGGAGCAACGTGGTGAACAAAGTACCTTTCCTGGTCGCAAGCAGCGAGATATGTCTATCTTCTCCATGAAGTTAAGACGATGCGTCAGTTCCGCAGACTGGTGCCGGAGTTGAGCGGTGTCGAGGGATGCACTAGTTTCTGCCATGCATTTGTGAGGCTGCGCCAATCTCACAAAGCTGCAGCGATACACTGTCCAATGCATCTTTCTCTGGAGACAACGTGCTGTTTCTTAAGAGATGCGCCAATTCTAGTCTCACAACTAAGTAGATCTGCTGACTCTGCTTCACGCAGACAGGAGATGCGTCAAAATCCATGTTGTAAGTACCTGGGCCACTTCCAATGAGTCAGGCACAAGAGCAGGGGTAGAGACTTTGATTTCCCTGCATCTCAAGCAACAGGAGGCAAGTCAACAAGCCCTTGGAGATCACTTGGAATAAGGCAGAGTTCAGCTCTCCTTCAGCAGAGTCAGAGAGCAGGAGGCAGCAGAGCAACAAGCAGAAAAGCAGGCCTTCAAAATCAGAAGTCCAGCTGAGTTCTTTGAGCACTACAGCAGTTCTTCTAAATGAGTCAAGTTATAGGTACAGGAGTGTCTGATTTGTGGGGATTAGGAACCCAGCACTTATACCCAAAAGTACCTTTAAAGTGGAGGTGACACCAAAGGCTTGCTTCTGAAGTGCACACAATCCCTTTCAGCCTAGGCCTGTCTGCCATGTTAACCCTGGGGGGGTAAATCAGTGCTTTGTATGTGGACAGGACACCACCTATTGAAGTGTGTCAGCCCCTCTTATCCCTCCCTGCCAAAGAAGACCCATGAGAATGCAGATGAGTGCTCAGAATGCAGATGAGCCTCACCTTCCTGTGTTTACAGCTGTCTAGAGAGAATGCAAAAAGTGTTGCTATTACCCAACCCATACGTGTTTTGGAGACAGGCGTATAGAACAAAAGAGCTCAGAGCAGAGAAATGTTCACATTCTAAAAGTGGCATTTTTAAAACAGTAATCTTAAATCCAACTACACAAGTTAAATTTATCAAGACCATTTCAAACATATGAAACATGAAAAAGCGTCTCTATCCTGAATTACAGCTTGAAGGTGTATGTAGGAAATCCCAATGCTAGCCTATGAGGTCAGTAGGCCTCACAGTAGTAAAAAATGAAATAGGCTATTTGGCACTACCAGGAAATTTAAAACATAAAAGTACATGCTATACCTTTTACTTCCATAGCATCCTGCCCTTTGGGTTATAAAGAGCCTTCTTTAGGGGTGACTTATACATAATGAAAGGGGAGTTGAAGGTTTGCCATGTCGAAGAGGCAGTAAACTGCACACACAAGCTCGGCAATGGCAGGCCTGAAACATGGTTAAGAGGCTACTGAAGTGGGTGGCACAATCAGTAATGCAAGCCCACTAGTAGCATTTAATTTACAGGCCCTGGACACATGAATTGCACTTTACAAGGAACTTACAAGTAAGTTAAATATATCAAACATGTGAAAGTCAATCATAACATGTTTAAGGGAGAGAGCACATGCACTTTAGCACTAGTTAGCAGTGGTAAAGTGCTCAGTGTCCTAAAACCAGCAAAAAACAATGTCAGAAAAAGAGGAAGACGAAGGCAAAACGTTTTGGGTGACCCTTCAGAGAGGGACATTTTTCAACACTGGTGCATTGCATTGTATTGTAGTAATTGTATATAGTTTACTACCCATATGTGGGATGTTGAAGCAGTTACCAACATGGATAGCAAGCTCTATGCTTGGGAGGGAACTGTTTTTATTTTGAGCCTATTGGGAAGTATTGTCATGTTATGCATGATGAACACCATCGTGCTTTAGAAGGCAATGTGAAGGGTGAGGGTATGTGAGAGATAGACATGCAAATTGTAAGTATAATGAGGACTAACCAACTTAGACAGAGGTGTACTGGGATGCTGTATGCCCATACACCAAAAAGGAGGGGAATCACAGAAGGCCTAGTATTCCATACAGCAGCATGGGCCAGACAGAGACATTGTCAAATAAGTAAAAGGATACCAAAAGGACAAGAATGGGAGAAATGGTGACAAAGTAATAGCCATGCATCATTCAATGTATTTGTTTTATACAGTATACTGCTAACTGAATACATCCCATAAAGGAGAAAGGAGGGAGAGTAATCAAGGCGTGCAAGCTTAGCAGAAACTGCAAACTTTGAGCAGAGGTTCATGCCCCAAAGCCCCTCTCAAGCTCTCAAAGGCAGACAAGAACCAGTGGGTAAGCCTGAGTCGGGTCGCAGCTCAGACCCCAGCTAGAGGTGGGCCCACTACAAATGCAAAAGTGAGGGACAAAGTGCTAGGTATGTCGATGCCCTGACCACGCGAGAGTAAACCTGCTTGCCCTGTGTTACCCTGCTGTCCTCACCCTTCCACAGGCGCCTAATACTTTGTGTGGGTCCCAGAGACCTTTGTTCCTTCTAGTTTACATAATGAGGAATCCCCCTGACCTAGAATTTTCTCCCAGAACAATTTTTTTTAAATATTAGTAGTGAATAGCATTTAGGGTCATAAATAAACAATGCAGACAAAGGAGATTTACCCTACTTGCATTATTTCAGCTACAACAGCAGCATGTCAACGATTTGGTTGTTCTGAATTTGCTCAATCTTAGCCCACCTCTTCTCTGATGGGTGAGCCTTGTGAAAAACCCTTTTTAGGTCTCGCCTGGCTATCGCGCAAGCGATCGCACATCGAGACTTATGTAGGGGCTTCAGAAAATGCTCCCAAAGGCTTCCCAGGCGGATCGGGTGGCAGTTACGCGCACAACCACGCGCATTCCATTTGCCACCAGCTACTTCCTGCACATGCGCCGTCTCACGCATTCAGAGAGATTTAGTAAGGGGCACAAGACCTTAGGAATGTGGTTTATGGCCAGTGCATGTGAGGCATTCAAGCGCGAAGCTGGCATCTGGCATCGGACTTGAAAGCAGAAGACTGCTTTCGCCAGCGAGCGCTCGGCCTCACTTCCTGCATCCCCTCTTACAACAATTAACTTTCGTTATAACTCACACCCCATATGCTCGTTCCTTCCCACCCTTCCTTTGATGTCCGCTTTTCTTGTTGTTTACAAACCACGCCACACACTGCTGCACGCCACACATAGCTGCACGCCACACACTGCTGCACGCCGCACATAGCTGCACGCCGCACACTACCGCACGCCACACACTGCTGCGCACACTGCTGCATTACACACTGCTGCATTACACACTGCTGCACGCTGCACACTGCTGCACGCCGCACACTGCTGCACGCCTCACACTGCTACACGAAACACTGCTGCACGCCGCACACTGCTGCACGCCGCACACTGCTACACGCCACACACTGCTGTACGCCACACACTGCTGCACGCCACACACTGCTGCATGCCGCTGCACGCCACACACTGCTGCACGCAGCACACTGCTGCACACCGCACACTGTCTCGAGTTAGCCTTCAGAAACCCTAGGCAATTGGTACAATCCTGCTGATCTTGTCAATTGCAAAATACATGACTCACAATCTGTTTTTACAATCATTACAATATGAAAGAATGCTGAATTCTGCAAGCCAGAAAACTTAAAATACACCCTACTCTTTCAGGCTGGCCACAATGTCTTGGGCTAGCCTGGCTGATTCCTGGGCACCTGGTCCCGTCTGCCTGACCAACAACATTGCAGAGATGTTGTCCACACCCTGCTATTATTAGCATTTGAAGTTGTGTCTGGGAATGGGGCAGCCAAACACTGTTCAAAGAACTCTGTGAACCAGTTACGGCCGGCATGACTCGTAGGTGGGGTCATGGGGGGAAGGGGTCGCACGAAGAGGGGGGGTTAATTTAAAAAAACAAATGATTCTTACCTTGGCCTCTGGTCCCGCGTTGCGTCGCGTCTCCTCTCTCTGTTTCTACAGGAAGCAGGCAGCCTCCCTCTCCTCCCCTAATCTAATCACTACGCTTCAATGGCAGCGTTGTGATTGGCCAGGACGCCGACCCCAGAGGCATCTATGGGGAGGCCATTTTCTCTAAGTAGACTGCATGCAGTCTACATAGAGAAAATGCAGAGTGTGCATGACTGGTTTGGTCAGCCCTGGGGCCGACCGAGCAGTCAGTGCCCATAACAGTAGGCAAGCCACTTCTCCCTGCCTGGAGCAGGGAACCCACCCACCCGCTCCCAACCAGGCAAACCCTTCTGCTTTCTCACAGTGCGAGAATCAGAAACATAAAATGGTATTTAAAATACCATTTTATGTTTCTGTTTCTCGCACTGCGAGAAAGTGGTGGGGCGACGCTCCTCCATCCACGTGGAGGAGCCGCCCCTGCTGTGAACATCAGAGTGTGACAGCCTGCACGAAGTCACAGACCCTGACCAGCTACCGAACTGTGTAAAGGCGCAAGCCATACGGTGAAGTAGTAACTTCACTTTGCGTTTGGCAGAAAAAGAGGCCTATCGTCTTTTACACTAACATGAAATGCGTATATTTAGTGACTTCATCTTTAAAAATGAAACTTTTGATTAACATATATTTTTTCTCATTTTGATCCTAATAAACTTTTTTGCGTTTAAACAAATTGGTTTTGGAATTTGCAGAGTGGCTTATTGACATAGTAGATATTTTGGTACCACTGTAACCCATAACTCACATTCTCAGGAAAAAAGCCTGTTGCTTTGTCCTTCCACAACCGGGGGTAAGTCTAGGTTTTCCCAGGGAAACTGAATTTCTTCCACTCTGGCATTTCCTCTGTAGGATGCAGGCTTGGGGCTATTTTTATAACAGAATGGCTGCCGTGACCCACAGGGGCCCTCTCGGTCCCATTCTAGTTGCAACACCCTGCGGTGAGAGACTGATTAGAACAATCTGTCAGGGCTGATTTTGGTTTCCAGTCTGGTTCTTCTCATCTTCACCACCTTAAATAGAATAATAGAACTTGCTGTGGGGTCTAATATAATGTAGTTTGTTCACTTGGGTATTGGGTCCTACAGTTTGGATCACTTCAGGGTTTGCAGTGTGGATTTGCCCTAATGATTTTTTTCCACTTACTCGCCTTAGACAGCTTCAGTTCCTCTGAAGTGGGTAATTCTAGTGTGGGTGCAGTAAGGGGGTGATTTGATTTGGTACGATTCGTTTTAACTGTATTCTCTCAATAGACTGGTTGGATAGCGTAAACAAATATTTTTTTAGGTATATACTAAAGCAAATTTACCCCAACCGAGCAATTTCCAGTTTAAGTAGGTTACAGACTAGTGTGATTAGAGAAATGGATACCTGTAACCCACTCTAACTCTTACTTTACCTAACTCTCATTACAGATCTAAGGTTACCAGATGACTCCTCGTCATCAGGGCACCAGGCTCCAGTTCTGGACTTTCCTCCACAGATCAATGTTTTCAAGCGTGCTAATACCATACCTGCCAACCTGAAGACCATTCTCACAGTGTTAGGAGAGGGCGGGGACTTGATGGGGTTGGGGCCTCATGCCGAAAGGAACCTAAGAGGCACTTTTGAACCCCACCCCGCCCCCAAGCCCCCTCCTCCAAAATAAAAAGCTTACCAAGACTAGTGCTGATGTTTTTACACCCCCTTTATGGATCTCAGAAGTTCAAAGCCTCATGAAAAAAAGCTTGAACCACCATCTACAGTAGTTTTCAGCTAGTTTTCCCTGCTATAGTGTGATATCTGCTCCTCACCGGGTGACCGTGTGATGCAAGCCGAAATCATGTGTCACATTGTGGCACCGTGTGAGTTGGCAGATATGTGATACTATTGGTTTAATTGATGTGAACTAAGACCACAGACACCAAAATGCATTAGGTTCTTAATGAAAATCACATACCTGGAAAACAAAGTCACTGGGGGCATGGAGTTATCTTTTAACCTTATAGAGAGTTGTAGTTTTGGGCACCACACAGATCAGCTCTTATCAATTTTCTTCCCTTACCCTCTCACTTAACAATGCTGAGCACCCTTTGTCCTACACGGGCTTGCGGCTATTAACTGTTTATAATGCTTCGCCACTGACATGAACTCCTTCATTACACAGAACACCTTCTATAAATGAGTTGTCCCCTCTTATTTGTCCTTATGTTCAAGACCACACCCACACCGACACACTTACAAAACACAAAACTAAAACATGCACCGATCACATTACCTAGAGTTACCACTAGTCCCAGAGAAAAATACCAACCATCTGTTCTTACTTTAAGATTCTGCAAGGGTCCAGGATTGGTATTTAAGTAGAACTTTATACAACATCATTGTATTCATTTTTAACATGGGCTCTCTGTCTTGGTTTGCTTCAATTATCAGTCAGGCTCATTAAGGCAGATGACGAACACATTTTGGAGTAATTTCTTATTACATTTATCTTTTTGAAGTATGCAGGAAAACAATACCAGGTTTAGGTGATTTTCCTAATAATTTTACCGGCAGGCACATTAAATACCAGTCATGCAAACAGAAATTCGACCAGATGGCAACCCTCAAGTTATATCGCTGCTTGACTCCTTACAGGCCCTGCTGTTATCAGCCACTGTCTAGGCTATGGCCTGTAGTGAGCAACCCGGCCACTGGAGGGGCTGACCCCTGACCCTGCCCCGGATGTCATGCACAACACACTTTGGCGATATAAATGAAAGGGTCCAAAACTGCACATGTTCTTTCACCAGTACTTTATCCTATGGGTATGTCCCTGAATTGGTCATTGCAAGGGCCTCAAATACTCACCCATGAGGCCTGTGAGCTGTGCTGTGGCCGTGAGCCTGACCACTGGTATCCACTGCTCAGCCCACCTTGTTGCTGCCGCTTGCTGCAGGGCCACTGAATGCTGTGGCATGGCCTGCATCCGTGACGTGGGAGGTGTGTGCATGATGTGATCTGCCCTGAGCCTGCTGGGCTAAGCTGTCACCCCGGTGTACTGCACAACAGTGTGAAGAGGTGTGGAGTGGCTCTGTGGACACAGCAGTCGCACACCCATCTCCTGCTGGAGGAGTGCATGTGCCCCCACGGAACCCGACAGCCATTGAGCAAGGCTGAGGCCACGTGGCAGAGAATAGAATTTACCATAAAAGACTGTAAATGAGATGGGGCTGAATCCAGATATCGAGCGCTTTAAGCTCTGTCAGGCCCACCAGCATGAGTGGGAATCCATTGACAATTTGTATGCCAGACTTCATGAGCTAGACAACACGTGGGCAGTGGATGATCAGCCCAAAGAGACCAGGGCGCAAATAATCCACGGGTGCCGGAGCAAGACATTAAGTGGCCTGATACTCAAACAGCCCAACATAAGCCTGGATGGCATCCTTATCATGATGAGGTCGCATGACTGTCGGCAGCAAGGGCCATGGAAATCGACATGGTGATAACATAAATGTGCAGAAAGACTCACAGCGTGAAAGTGGAGCTTGGGGATGCCATATCCACAATATTGAAAAACACCTGACCCAGAGCTGTGACACTGGTGCCGGTGAATGCAGAATGCAGGAATTGTGGCAGTGATAAAAAAAATCCCCTGGAAAACTACCCTGGGCAGGGGAGAACATGTTTGAACTGTGGTAAGCCCAACCATTGTGCTAAAATGTACAGGGGAGGACCCAGAGGGTCCCTGGGGAGGCAGTCCCCAAAAACAGCAAGGCAACAATAGCGCTATCTTTCGTAGAGGGGCATCCCCTATTCGCACTCTGGTGATAAGGTTTTCAAATTTGATTAACTTTCATGACAAATTGTATTTCTTGAATTCAAATAAAGTTTTATTCACTTTAAACTTTTGGCTTTTGTTCTTTTTCTTTTTTATCAAAAAAGAGAGTGGATCACTTGAACCTGTTATCCAGGGTTTGGTGGTTATTCGGCCGTTCCTTAAAAACCCTCATTCACGTTTTTAGGTGGATTGTATGGCGGTATATCTTGGTTCTCCGCCTCGATAACGTGACTGCATCATCATCGGGTTTAGTATTGTGCTACCTCCACCTGGAGGAAAACCACTGGATATTTCAGTAGTGATCAGAGATCAAAATTGGACAGAGTGCTCATGTGTCGTGAATTAGTGAAAGTTAAAAAGGATGTTTTCTCATGCTACCTAGACTTTAATCTTTATTGTTGTCTGGTGCAAGGAAAAAGAATAAAAAAAGGGGGGAGATTGTACAGAAAGGGCAGTTAATGTGTCCGCTGTACAGTCAGTCCAATGGGTGGGTCGACATGTTTCAGCTCTTTATGTGCCCAACAGGGTCAGGTGAGCTTTCATCAGGACCAGGGGGTGTTGTCTTAAAGAGGGATATTTTCCACTTTAAAAGTGAGGAGTTCGGAATATTCTTCACTGATCTCCTAGTGAAAGGTTAATACCTTAAAAGCTCCGATTTAGGGCTTCCTAAGAAGAATGGCAGCGTAGTCGGGCGGGATTTCCGCTCTGCACGACTTGTGCTGACGCTGTCTTCCTGCTTGATGAAAACTACCCTGGGCAGGGGAGAACATGTTTGAACTGCTGTAAGCCCAACCATTGTGCTAAAATGTACAGGGGAGGACCCAGAGGGTCCCTGGGGAGGCAGTTCCCAAAAACAGCAAGGCAACAATAGCGCTATCTTTCGTAGAGGGGCATCCCCTATTCGCACTCTGGTGATAAGGTTTTCAAATTTGATTAACTTTCATGACAAATTGTATTTCTTGAATTCAAATAAAGTTTTATTCACTTTAAACTTTTGGCTTTTGTTCTTTTTCTTCAAACATACTTGATTTTTTGCCACATCAGGATGATTCTTAGAGTATTATAATCATGTATTGATCACAAAAATACGAATGTGACTTCTTTGAAGAAAAAGAAAAAAAGCCAAAAGTTTAAAGTGAATAAAACTTTATTTGAATTCAAGAAATACAATTTGTCATGAAAGTTAATCAAATTTGAAAACCTTATCACCTGAGTGTGAATGGGGGACGCCCCTCTACGGAGGATAGCGCTATTGTTGCTTTACTATTATCCTTTCTCTCAGGAGGATTTACCCACCAGCACCACCCACTTATTTTTTTAAATATTGAACTTATTTACAAACTCGAGTACGTTTGTTTTTCTTTGTTCTACACAGTCCCCAACAACAGCCATCAGGCAGCTTTTCCTCAATGATCCTGAGCTCCAAGGAGCTGCCAAGCACCACCCATGGGTTGGACATCAGCAGGATGAGACCCCCTTGGAGGAAGAGTTTCTTATTTCATTCATGGAACATCTCAAACGGCACAGGCCACAACTCACATGCATGGTGGAAATTGCTGGAACAGCGGTCAAAACTCTGACACCGGAGCCTCTGTGAATTTAATGGCCATCCAGCAATATTCATGCCTCTGGCCGAGGCCAGATCTATCCCGTCACATACCAAGATATACAAGTACAATGGGGAAAGGCCGTTGCCACTGAATGGAATCAAAAGAGTGTGTATTCTGTCAATCGACCAGGAAATCACAGAGGCAGTCCATGTCATTGACAAGGAAGCTGACCCGCTACTGGAGAGTCAAATGGTGGAAGATCTGTGTCTAACTTCATGTGCAAAAAAAGTACATGCCTTCCAAGTTGACGAGCAGTTGAACCAATTCCCTGGCCTGTTGAAAGGACCTGGCTGCTTGCAAGCCCAGCTGATCACCCTACACATTGACAAGCTGTCACTCCGGTGGCACTACGTCCTTGTTGTGTGCCGTTCCACCTGCGGTCTCTGGTGGAACAGAAGCTGAAGCAGTTGAAGTTTGGGGAGATCAAGAAGGTGTCTGGTAAAACTGCATGGGTGTCACCCATGGTAATAGCTGTAATAGCTGAGAAGCAGCCCGGCAAGATATGCCTCTGCATCAATATGCACCTCCCAAACAAGGCCTTAAAGAGGGAGAGACATATCACTCCCACAACACACAATATAGTAGCTGACCTAAACAGGGCGAGATGGTTCTCGAAACTAGACCTCAATGCTGGTTATCACCAGCTACAGCTGGCCAAGGAAGCGGGTATATAACAACATTTTCCACACTCTTTGGACTGCAAAGGTAAAAGAGGCTATGTTTCGGAATATTGTCCGCTGCGTTGGGATTTCAGAATGCGATTAGGGAGGTGCTGTCAGGTCTGCATGACGTAATGAACATGAGTGGCACATTTTGATCTACCCGGCAACAGCAGAAGAACATCAGCAATGTCTAAGGGCCACTCTCAAGCATCTGTGTGAACATGGGATCTCTCTCCTTTGGGAGAAGTGCTCTTTCTTCTAAAACAACATTGAATTCTTTGACTATGACTTTAGTCAGGAGGGAGTACAAGTGGACCCAAGGAAATCGAACACCATGAGACAAGCCCCAGCACCGTGCAAAGCCTTGGAGGTGCACAGATCCTTAGGGATACATATTGTGGCAGGTTCATCTCCAGCCTGGTGACCGCATTGCAGAGTCCATAAGGGCACAGATGAAAGTGGACACTCACTGGGAGTGAGGTCCTTGTGAAGAGAAGGCGTTCTGAAGAAAAGAACGTCATTGGTGGTGGATGCGAGTTCGTTAGTACTAGAAGCAGTGCTCACACAAGAAGTAGAGCCGGGAAGACAGGCCCTTGTGAAGAGAAGGCATCCTGAAGAAAAGAACGTCATTGGTGGTGGATGCGAGTCCAGTAGTACTTGGGCCAGTGCTCACACAAGAAGTGGAGCCAGGAAGATGGGCACCACAGGCGTTGGCAAGCAGTGTGTTGACATCGACTGAAGCAAGATACGTACAGATTGAAAGTAAGGCATTCACCATACAATTAGCCTGTGGACACTTTCATTTGTATGGACAATCATTAAGGGTGATCACTGATCATCAGCCACTAGTACCATTGTTTAGGGGAATTGCTCCCTCCATCACCCTGGATTGAACGATGGGCATTACAGTTACAAGACTACCAAATTGAGGAGGTGCACAAAACCTCCGCTGACTTTTTAATGTAGCTTCCACTCTGGTCAAAGGTGAGCGAGAGCAGGAGGATGGCCAAAATGAAGAATGCATCCACTTGATGAGCCAAGGAGCCTGCCTCAGTCACTGAGTCTTCCAGAGATAAATGAGGTGGAAGCTGCTGACGCAGAGCTTGTGAGAATGCTGCAGACTCTACGACAAGGGACCTGTCTATCCTTCTGCCTGCAGGATTACAACAATTGGAGTGGCATGGAAAAAGAGTGTCTTGTGCAGTTCTGGAGGGTCCAGCATGAGCTCAGTGCCACACACGAAGGTGTTGTATTGCAGGGTCATAGGTTGGGCATTCTCGAGAGCCTGATGAGGCAGGTGGCCCTGCTTGCTCACGGTGGGCATCGGGGGACAGCAAAAATGAACTCTCGTCTGTGAGGGAAGGTGTGCTTCCCTCAGCTGGGGGCATTAGTGGATGATCTGGCACAACAGTGTGCTGCATGTGAGGTTACTAGCAGTACCGAAGTGTGGGCACGGACTATAACTGAGGAGCGTTGATATGACATATAGGTAAAAGGCAGCATGGATTTTGCTCGTTTTTCAGATAGAAGGACCTCCTTGTTCCTCATGGACAGCCATTCAAAATGACTTATTGTAGAGCTCATTGAATTGATGGCATTTATGAATGTGGCACCAGCATTGGAAAAATTATTAGCCCTGTTTGGATTCCCCGAAGAAATCAAAAAAGATAATGGGCCACCTTTTCAAGGACATGAATTTCAAGATCTGCTCAATTGCCTAGGCAAACAGCACCATAGGATCACACCGCAATGGCCTCAGGCAAATGGGGAGGTCGTAAGGTTCATGCAAGCACTAAACAAGTCAATGAGCACTGCCAAAGATGAAGGGTCAGCGTTTATCGTTTCCTGCGGAATATCAAAGTATCCTGCATTGCTCCACACAGTACTCCCCATAGACATCCATGCTGAAGGGACACAGATTGGACACGATTCCTGTACACCCAGAATGGAGACAACCGGAGTATGACCAAGAAGGCACCCAGCACAGGCGGACACAGAACAATCTGAAAGCCAGCATCCGAAGAAGAGCTGCCCAACGTCAGCGGGACTGGGTGATCAGGTGCTACTCAGGGATTGGAAGCCTGGGGGGAAGTTTAAGGACACCATTTGAACCAGGCCTAAGGACAGTGTAAAGTTGAAAGGTACAATGGTAACTGCTTGGAAGCGCGACGAGACAGTAAGTAGGGGCATTTCATGGTTCAAGAGGGTGGAGGCCTCTGGTCAGGAGAGAATGAAGGATGAGGAAATTCTATCAGGGACATATTAAGGATTTTCGGGGCCCTGGGCCAAACGTATTTTGGGGGGCCCTGTTCAGAACAGCTTTGAATTTATAATACAGTTTCACCTCTTTCTTGCTCTCTTTGGCCAGGTCACTGACAGTGTACAGGCACACTCCTCCAAATTCTAAGTGATTTTAGGTCTAATAGTCAAGGATAGAGGTGTGTTTTCAGTGTTGTAACACAGCAGCAGCTCACTAAAATTACTGTAAATAATCTCTGAGACACCCTCCCATTTCTCATTTGTGAGGTCCTTTTTTGATCTAAAAGAAGCATTTTTATAGATGTTGCATTTTTACCTAAACACATTTCTCTTCAAATTGTTGGTAATACACTCCCACATTAAAAATAGATTAAAATAAAAATGGTATTTAAAATAATTTGGAATTATTCAAGGGCATCAGGGCAAGACTCTCTGCAGAACAGAGCTGGCAGGGGGGGGGGGGCTGAAAGGCTGGGGCCCTGGGCCAGAGCCTACTTTGCCCATACCTTCAAACGTCTCTAATTCTGATTCCAAGGGTGGAAACTGTGTGGTGAAACGTGTTGTGTGTCAGGCAACTGGGGATGGACGTCCCGGGTACGTGTCCCCTCATTATTAATTGCAAGAGCCTCCTACCACTGCATGTGTGGTGCGCCCCTTACCTGTCTCTCATTAGAGCTCTATGGTGCGCGCCACCACATCCATTCTTTCTGTCATCCGTTGCGTTACAGATCTGAGCCCCTCCGGCTGTCATCCGCTGACTATCACACTTCTCCTTCCCCTCCGTCCCACACAGAGACACAGCCTACCACTGTCCATCGCCCCCTCACCTGCCCCTCATCTACGGCCTTCACCGTCCCACGCAGCATTGCTGTCACCCCACTGCAGGTCCCTTAGTTATTGCCGGCCCAGGCCCCCCTCCGCCTCACCCAGCCTGCCATTCCCCCGCTATCCTCGCTGGTGGGGCCGCGGAGGTGCAACCTGATGCCGAAGGCCTCCCGCACCCGCTGCCTGGGTAGGAGCTCTGCGAGAAATCCACTTAATTGCGATAATAGGCCCCGGAGCTGTCCGCCTGGGAAGAATCTCGGCTCATTAATTTGCACAGTGTCAGCAGCGAGCCTGACAAGGTGCGGCGGAGGGGGCGGGAGCAGGAGCCCGGCAGGGGGCCCCAGGCTAAACAACGGATCACCTCCTACAGGGGCCTGTTATTGCGGGCTGTGGCGCGTGCTGGTGCCCTGCACGTGACGGTAGATTGGTCGTGGAGTTCCCGTTCTAATGTGGCAGCGACTGGAAGCAGCGCTTGTTCTTGCCACAACCGGGAGTCTGCTAGGTGGCCTCGAGCCATCTAAACGGAAAGGCAAGAGATAAAATGGGCCATCAGCACCTGAACCGATGAGGTAAGCGATTCCACCCACGGTGTTTTATTTGTGATGTTGTCTGAAAACAAAATCCGTAACGTTCTCCAGCATCGGATCCCTCACAGATTCGCGCGCTCTGAGGTGGGATTGCCACCCTGGCCGGTTTTATGCAGGTATGACCGATATTTTATGTCCCGATGGTGCAAAAATAAGAAAAATGACCTAAAGCTTGTACCCCCACCCCCATTTATCAGTACATAACTTATACAATAAATGTTAGAAGAAAGCACTTTAAAAAGTGTTCTACAGCTGCCATAACGACTTAACTAAAGACACATCTCGGCACACTAAAAAGGAATCCAGACGACTACGTGTAAAGGTATACGTAGGAATCATGTCTAGCCCTCCGGCATTTCCTTGTGGGGAAGGTAGCAGCCCTATCTGGCGGTAAGAAGTGAGGGCATATGAGATTTACGGCTCATTTTCACAGACTGCTGTGCTTCAGGTGGAGTGGAGCCCTTTTCCTCACGCTGCTTGTTATTTCACTAATCCACTTTCAAACTTTGCACCTGGGGTCCAAGGTTCCTTACGAGTTCACGGCCTGATTGCCAGAATTACTGAATACCAAGGCTCCCAAGTCTTCATGTTATCTCATGCCTCTCCCCCACCCTACACTTGCTATCCCTTTATCTCTCTATTGCAGGTTCTCTCTGCTTTCTTCTTTAGTTACCGTCTTTGGGTACTTCTCTCCTTCCTCTCTTGTCTGACTTTCTCTCCGAGTCAAAGTATGATGAAAATTCCCGTACTCAAAAATGAGTGCAGGGGCCCACCCTATGCAACCACTGGCGCACAGTATGCTCTGCATGTGCCAAAATCTGACACAGCTGCTTGCAGATCCAAATTCTCTGCCTCTATGGGGGTGAGCGATGCAGACAGCCCTGATATTTCGACCCAACAGATTAGTTCCTCTTTTTATTCTTTTTATAAGAGGAGTGTTATTCTACGTCAACTCGTCCGATTCAAACATGCATCTGTGAAGTCGTGAAATTATGCAGGCCTTAGAGATGTTGCTGTAACCAGCTGAAGCGTCGTGCCGATCTGACAGGGCATATTATAAAGACCAAAGGTAGCTTTTCCGCCCCTTTAGTTACACCAGTAATGAAAATAACTCAGCTTAACCTCAAAACGTTAAGGCGAATTAAGATCCACCCTAAGTAAAGTGTAGAGGGCTCGGGTGTGTCTGTCCTGCCTCTGGGACTCTTGGGTGTGTCTGTCCTGCCTCTGGGACTCTTGCGACACTGTGACATCCTAAGTTGTTTTCAGTGTTTGGGCTGACTCTCCTTGGTGTCAGGGCAGGACAGAGAATCAGTCCTGGCAAAAACGTTCACACGAGCCACACCTTGCATAGTTTAAGCAAGCAAGCCTACACTTCTTCAGAGACAGAGGGAGGCTGAGAGCACTCTACACCACCTCCTCCCCGAACTACACAAGCATTTGTAATGCAATAGGTCTTGCATTTCCGAGAGTTTAATCTATTGGCATTGTAAATGACAATGCCTTTTATTTATCTGTTTTAGTAATTAACACATAGATAAAAGGCATTGTCATTTTCAATGCCAATAGCTCAAACTCTTATAAATGGGAGATCTATTTAATTGCAAAGGAGCAGGCTGCTTGGAAAGTGAAAGTGTGCTTGCCGAGCTGAATGTTGGAGGAAAGCATGTCATGCCTGCAGTAGGAGAAACTCATTAAAGAAAATAGTGCTTACAGACTAAATAAGACGTACCATTTCACAACAGAAGTGAAAGGCCCAGTCCTCATGGGAGGTTGATAAAGAAAAATTGGCGGTACTAAGGAGGGACTAACAAGCCTATTAACAAATCAGAAGCCATGTTTGAAAAATATGGGCGGAGAGTGGGCGGAGCTTCAAGTCTATACTCGGGTACTGCATACCCCGCAGGGCAGCGCATGTGCTTCCCAGGCTCGACCTAAAAATGGTGACCAAAACTTGCCTTTTACAGCATGAAATATGCTCTCCAAAAATCTATACTTTTTGCGGGTAGTTTTGAAGATAATGTATTGAAAGTTCTTGCACTTCCGAGTCTGTAACAATACTCATAGATTCTATTTTCCCACAGCTCTGAATGGGCACGCTCATATGAAAAAAGCGAGCTCCTGATTAAAAACAAACAAAAAAGTTGCACTGAAAGCAAACATGTTTACCACAAAGGCGTGGCTGGAAACTAAAAGCGGCACCGGCAAAAAATGTAAAACTGTCCCTCCTCCATTCCCCCTCTTTCTCGTGCGCACCCTGTCACTCTCCTTTTCGATCTCTTTCTTTATCTTTTTGTCACCTTTGTACATTTTGCCATAAACCCTGGAAAGCTGGAGATAGAGGTGTGACCCCCTGACCTTCAAAAGCGGACTCCAATGGCTCTAGTCTCCAGGGAAATGCCCCATGGGATAAATCGCCAATCCAACCCTGGTGCCCCAGAGATAGTAGTGCATGTTGGATACACCATGCCCTCAGGGAAAATATGGCAATCAAGTCTTCTATGCCAGACGAAATCATAGCACTTTCAAACACTGGGAGAGATATACTGGCCATCACTGTTCTTGAGCTGGGTAATGGACCAGCAAATATTCCTTGCCATACAATTGATATAGTTATTTGTCCTGACATAGGCACAACGTATATGTATGCGTTTTGCTAAATAGTTCAGAAGTTTTCTTACCATTACATTTTAAGGGCTGGTAACATATTACAGAGGGATGTTATTTATTTATTTAATTTGCATTTTTGTATAAAGCATTATTCAACCAAAAGGTAACATCGAGCTGTTACATCCAATAACCAGTGGATGCAGGGCATCCCTTATGATATACAGTAACAACGTTTAAACATTGAACAATTTGTTACACTCAACGCAGCAACATCTGTAAGCACAATAATAATAATAATAATAATACTGCCATTTATGCAAACAGCTACCTCCTGGAAGGTGTCCCGGCGCTGTAGCGGCAGGTGAACAGGGAGGGATTAAATTAATCCAAGTTAAAAAGCCAGGTTTTGACTGCCTTTCTAAACAGTATTTCAGAAGAAATCTGGCGTAGAGAGTTGGGGAGAGAATTCCACAATTTAGACGCCCCAAACGAGAATGATCTGCCGCCCAGCCGGGTTTTCTTTACTCGGGGGGGTGCAGAGTAAATTCTGGGAGCAGGATCTCAAAACACGTGACTGCATGTAAAAACCCAACCTCTGTTTCAGGTATGCAGGGCAAGATCCGTGAAATGCCCGGAATGCTAAGGTCAAGGCCTTGAATTTAATTCTCTTGGCTACAGGTAGCCAGGGAAGTTCTCTGATTTGCGGAGGGATGTGTTGTCGAAAAGGAACGTGTTTGATTAATCTCGCAGCCGCATTTTGAACCATTTGGAGTTTCTTTACAAGATAGGCAGGTAAGCCTGTGTAAAGGCCATTAGCGTAGTCCAGGTGGGCAGTAACCGTAGCGTGGGTTACAGTCCTGCAGCAGCTCTCTGGCAGCAGATGTATACATTTCTGCAGGTTTCTCAGGCTACGGAAACAGGTGGCTGTAACCTGCTGAATCTGGGCAGAGAAAGATAAATCAACCTGCCATTTTACACCCAGATCTTTTGCCTGGTCCGCTGGTGCAGGTGGTGGGCCCATTTCCTCAGGCCACCAGAGGGCAGCCGGCGGTTGATGAGATTTGCCAAAAAACATCACCTCCATTTTGTCGGTATTCAATTTAAGTTTATTGTTATTCATCCAGCCTGCAATGTCTTTTAAGCAGCCTTTGAAGCGCTTAAAAGAGTCTTCGGTCTGATTCTTAAAAGGGAAGACCAACTGGGTGTCGTCGGCGTACGAGATCGCCTTCAATCCCCAGTTGGCTATCAGAGTAAATAGGGGGGTCAAATATATATTAAATAGGGGCGGGCTAAGGGCCGAACCTTGTGGCACCCCGCACAACAAAGGCTTGCGCATGGATTGAAGCGGTTGTACGGCCACCCTTTGAGTGCGCCGGTAGATGAAGGACTTCAGCCAGGCCAGAGTGGTGCCATTAACCCCGCTGGCCAGAAGGCGTTGAGTCAGTATAGCGTGGTCCACAGTATCAAATGCTGCAGAGAGGTCCAGGAGCACAAGCATAGCTGATGCTCCTCAGTCCAGTGCCATTCTAACTGAATCAGCTACCTCTAGTAATGCAGTCTCTGTACTGAACCTTGCTTGAAAACCGGATTGGGTATCGTGCAGGATATTATTATTTTCAATGAAGTTGGTCAGTTGCCGCTGCACTACCTTTTCCAGCATTTTTGCAGGGGCCGGTAACAGGGAGATGGGTCTGTAATTGTTCAAAACCCCCATGTTTGATTTCTTTTTTAGGGGAAGTAGAGTGACATGATTCCATACATTAGGGGAAGTGCCAGTGGAAAGAGAAGCATTCCAAATTGTAGACAGCACATAGCTCGTGGAATTAGCCAACTCTTTCCATAGTTTAGGGGGGCATAGGTCTTCCGGTGAACCGAATTTACATCCCTGGATCACTGCCACTGCTTCCCTTTGAGATATGGGGGCAAAGGCAGAGAGGAAAGACGGTGATGTAAGCCTAACTGCCACGTCGGATTTCAACATAGGAATAGTGGCTAGAAAAGAATTGTAAACGTTGCTGATTTTATCATTAAAAAAGGTTGAAATTCTTTCGCACAGTGCCATTGATGACTGCGCATCAGTGACCAACTCGCGGGGTTTAAGAAAGGCGTTAACCACCTTAAAGATAGCCTTTCCCGGTTAATCGGAGGAATCAATACACTTGGCAATGTAATCTCTTCTAGCCTTCTTCATAAGTCTATACATATCCTTCAGGGATTTCTTATATACCATTTTGGCAGAAGTGTGATAATCCGCCCTCCATAGTCATCCCTGGCGCTTACACTTGCTTTTCATAGCCCTTAGAGACTCCGAGAACCATGGGGCTGAAGGAGATTTCCTCATGGATCTTGTGACTCTCGCCGGTGCCGAAGTATCTACTGCAGTGGCAATCCAATTATGTAGTGCCAAACTATCTGCATTAGGGTCAAGGGATAAGGGCGGTTGGTTAGCTACTAAAATTGGGCTTGAGCAAGCAGCTGTCAGCTTCTCCCAATTCCTTTTTAAGAAGTAACGGGTATTCTCAGCTACGTCGGGTTTGGCCAGATTAAATGAAAAAGGGATGAGGAAATGGTCTGACCAAATCACCTGGTTTGGCTCATCAATTTTCATAGACGAGATATTAGAGAATATCAGATCAAGGGTATGCCCTGCTTTATGGGTAGGAGATTTTACAAATTGGGGCAGATTTGCACCTTCCATCAAGGAGATCATCTGCATTGCTGGAACACAAGTGGGGTCATTTACGTGTAAATTAAAATCCCCTAATATTGTGAAATTGGAGGAAAGAAGGGATTTCTGGGCAATAAAGTTGCATAGTTCCAGGTGTATACTGACAAGAACAGTTAGCAGTTCCTGTTAGGGTAGGTCAACGAAGAGTAGTGTGATAGGGGGAGTATGCACTGACGCAATGTTAGGAGGGAAACAGGAATTCAAAGAGAGTGCCAGGGGACGAGCGAGCACAGAGGTTCAGTAGGAAGTAGGAGAAAAGAAGAGCAAATAATGCAAAAAGAGGACAAGAGACTTGCAATCATCAATTAGACCAAAGAGCTAAATCGATTGACTTTGTCTGAGTTCCTGATTGCAGCACAGTCTTCCATTATGTAGACCGGTGTGGTCGGCTCTTGGGGAAATGCGCCATTCGGTGCGTCATTCTCTTTAGAGTGCTCTAGAATTATGTCATAGCTCTGGTCTTTGTGCCAGCCCCACTGGGGTAATCAATGATGGTGAAATAGTCAGTGCTATTCACTGTGCCAGATGTGTGCTCCCTGTGTGGGGGAATAGAGGGTGTACAGTACTGGCAATGGCACAGCTGTAGGACAGGTTACTTATTAACCTCCAGTTAATGATTGCAATAGGACGTTACCCCAATAAGTAAAGCATATATTGTCTGTGACAGTTCCCAAAAAGCCAGCTTGTTAATCATACATGGCAATGGAAATGAAATAAAATTTTGTACTTGTATAGCGCACTGCTGCCCCAGCAACGGGGCGTCCTGGCGCTTGTAATCATACCGCTGTGGAACCCTTCCTGGCTTTCCCTGTGAAATGTCCACTCCTGGGCACCCCCAAGGTGAAGCCAGGCATCCCCAGCGCTGTTGGGGCCGTTGTGGAGATTAAGCAAGCTATTGCCCAGAGTTGCAGAGTGGGACCCATGATTAGAGTAGGCACCAAGGCGAGAATTGTCAGGTCCGAAGAAATTGAGCCCAAGACCCGCCGAGGCGGGAATTGAACCCTGGTCCCAGGCCAGATCACTGCATCAGGGTCTTCCGCTCTAACCAATGGCAGTTTCCTCTGTCTCATGCATCTGTAGCATAGAATGGCAGGACTGTAACCTATCACTGCTATGCATGCTGCACTTACTGGTAATGTGGAAATGGAACATGGCATGTATGTTTGCTAGAAATAAACAGCAATATGAAAATCTTTACATATTATCCTATATGTGAAGCATGCATTTATATCATGTCCTGCATTAAATAATACACTTAAAGCAAAGGGCTCCATAGCGTGGAATGACAGAGGCCACCGGCTGCGGGAGTGGAGTCGTTAAAGGTATAGCATTGGGGTGCAACTGGGGATCGGCAGACGTTGGTCGAATGCAATAATACTGCATTGGGTGGCTCATTTGTTTACGTTTTAAGTTATCTTTTTTAATGTGAGGCTTTTTTGTAAATTGTTATGCATTGCATTCATGTAAATGACCACTGCAATAGGTATATTAACTATCTCATTAAAACTGGACCAGGGATCTGCAGATTACCCATAGATCCAAGTAGCGCGTCTCTTTTTTTTTTTTAGTTAAATACTTTTTTATTTAAAGATAAAGGGAAACAAATACCAGTGTAGTCAAAATCAATCCAAGAGTGCAAGTACAAGAATAGATAAATAGTAACTGCAGAATAGGTGAATTATATTTTAACACAATATAGTAATATACTTAAGATGGTAACAAAACGAGATAAAAACACAAAAAAAGATACCTAGTGAAAAAGGGATTAACAAGTTATACTATACTGGAATACAAAGAACCTGTGTAAATGCTAGGATGAATACAATGTGAAAAAGGAAGGAAGTTTTTATTAGAGGAAAGAGAAAGAGAAAAGAAGTAAAAGAAGACAGAAGAAAAAGAAAGGAAAAGAGGAAGGGAGATAGAAGAAAGAAAGGAAGAAAATAAGAAAACAAAAAATAGTAGGGATAAAGAGAGCTTAGAATGACGATGATAGAAAATTAGTAAAGGGTAGCCATAATAAATCAGATTTAATTTGTAGGTGGATGGAAGACTGAGGAATAGATGCAATTCTATGTTCATCACATATATAATTCCACCAAAGTAAAAAATACAATTTAGAGTTGTTTTTCCAGCAGGTTAATATAACTATAAAAGCAACAGCAAGAAATAAATCAAATAAAATTGATTTTGAGGTAACTTGAGCAAAATCAGGCGACATGGTACCTAGGAATATATTGTGGATATTAAATTGGATCTTATAAGAAAAAATCAGTATGCATTTTGACCATACAGCTTTCCAAAAAGCATATACCTTAGGACAATAGAACAATAAATGTAATAAAGAACCTTCAGCAGTAGAACACGACCAACAAGATGATGAAGTAGAGTGGTTAAATTTATGTACCAAAAGTGGAGTAATGACAACTCTATTATAAATAAAATAGAGAGACTGTGTGATATTAGCAGCTTTGGATGTCTTGAATAGTTTTTGCCAAAACTGATCCCATTGAAGTGTAGAGAGTGTCAGGGATAAATCCTGTTCCCATTCAAGTTCCACCTTAGATTTATTCCGTGTGCCAATAAGGGTAGATAAAGATTTATAAATAAAGGAGGCACTTGGACTAGTATCGGCAGACACTTGATATAGTGGGGTATCAGGGATAAAGGCAGTAGGGATTGGTTGAGTCTTGAAATTCTGTAAACATTTCTGCAAAATTGGGACTAACGTATTATACTGCTGAAAACAAGAATCAGGTAAAAGAAAAGTCTCTTGTAATTGATGGAAAGAAAGAATCTCATTATTGACAATCAGTTGGTTAACGTAAAAAATACCCTTTTCTTTCCATTGTTTGTAATAGAATGATTTGAAACGAAACTTAATGTATTTATTAAACCAAAGTGATGACGCTAGGAAAGATTGATAATCATTAAAATTCTTAAAGAAAAGCGCATGCAACAAGGATTGGGAATGTTTTAGAATAGGGTATTTGGAAATAAAGGTACAGTTATACATGTGAACAACATCTCGTATTGAAAAGTCATTTAACAGTGAGCATTCAACTTTGACCCATGAAGGTGTAGGCAAATCCTGATAATCTTTGGACAAAGCATAAAATTGATGAATCCGAAAACCATTATGGTATAAAATGAAATCAGGGAATCTTACCCCCACCCCCTCGTTTTTAGGATGAATCAATTTAGACAGAGCAATGCGTGCATGTTTGTTATTCCAGAGAAATTTAGTGCAAATCGAATTAATCTGGGGAAAATAATATTTAGGAATTTTAAAAGGTAACATGGATAAAATAAAGAGAATCTGAGGGACAATCAACATTTTAATTGTATCAAGTCTGCCCCACCATGATAGGAATAAAGGAGACCAAAGGGCTAACAGATTCGTAATTTTAAGCTTTAAAGCAGAAAAATTGTGGGATAATGTGTCACGAATGTTTGAGGAGAACCATGTGCCAAGATATTTGATTTTTTGAGGACACCATGTAAAGTTGGTTAAATCAAACATATGCCTATAGCATGAAGTGTTTAAGGGTAACATCTCTGTTTTAGAGAAATTTAATTTATAGCCTGAAACCTTAGCAAAAGATGAGATTTCCTGTAAGAAGGGTGGTAAGGAGGACACAGGATTGGACATATAGATGAGAACGTCATCTGCATACGCAGACAATTTAATTTGTTGAGTTTTGAAACTAAAACCAGTAATGAGAGGATTACTTCTGATACGTTCCAGAAAGGGCTCTAGACATAATAAAAATAGCAATGGGGACAGGGGACAGCCCTGACGCGTACCTCTTTGAAGGGAAAAATAAGGGGAAAAAAGACCGTTAACGAAAACACATGCTTTTGGATTGGTATATAGCAATTTAACATATGAAATAAACTTTGGGCCAAAACCGAACCATTGTAGTGCGTGAATCAGAAAGTCCCAATTAATTCGGTCAAAGGCTTTTTCTGCATCCAAGGATAATGCAGCTAGTGGAGATGGGTATTTTTTACTAAGAGCAAGAATATTGGAAAACATTCTGGCATTGTCCGAAGCCAGACGACCTTTAACAAAACCAACTTGATCTGGGTTAATGAGAAGAGGGATAACTTTCTCTAAACGAGAAGCTAAGATTTTTGCATAAATTTTACAATCATAATTGATTAGTGAAATAGGACGAACATTTTTGCAATAGGAGGGGTCTTTATCTGGTTTGGGGATTACAATGATAAGGGCTTCCAGAAAAGAACCACAGGCGTGTGAGTTAGCTATAAACGAATTAAATAGCTCTAATAATTTAGGGGCAAAAATTGAGGAAAAAGAGCTAAGTAGTTCCACTGAAAATCCATCAGGGCCAGGGGCCTTAGCTTTTTTCAAAGATTTAAGAGCATCAATTAATTCTTGTAGAGAGATGTCTTCTTCAAGGGGTTTGAAAATATCCTGTGCAGTCATGGGCTTGGGAATATCTCGAAAGAAAGAAGTAAAGTCTTCTTCCGAGGGCATAGTAGTTTCTGTATATAGGAGATTATAGTATGATTGAAATGTGAGACTAATATCAGAGTCAGAGGAGAGGAGTGCATTGTTAGATTCTGAATGAATGGGGCCGATAGCTTTATGTTCTGATGTGATTTTTAAATAATTGGCTAGCATTTTTCCTGCTTTGTTTTGGCCTCCGTGATATTTCGATTTAATTTTAAGAAGGATGTTACAGGCATCAGCCGTGACTATTTTATTCAGGGAGGATTTGGCTTTGATTAATTCTTGTAGTGCTGATGTAGATTTAGAGTAATAATTATGTTCTAATGTCTTCAAACGGGATAGGGTCTCTTTATATTTAGTGTGCATTAACTTTTTCTTCTTAGAGGAGTATGCAATAGTGAAGGCTCTAAAAGACGCTTTGAATGCATCCCAATTATTTTGTAAGGAAGTGTCTGAAGAATTATTAAAAGCAAAAAATTCCTTAATGAAAGAAGTCGCTTCTAAAATAAAAGTTTGATCTAAAAACAGGTGATTATTAAAACGCCATCTGCCTTGTTTGCATGTGGTAAAAGATAGGTCAATAAGGGTGGAAACAGGGGCATGGTCAGAGATAAAAATAGACCCAATGTCAGACGATTGGAGGCAGGGTAGTAATGATTTGGAGACTAAAATATAGTCAATACGAGACCTAGTATGGTGGACAGGTGAAAAAAAAGTAAATTCTGAAGTGTCTGGATTACACGTTTTCCATGTATCAAATAGGGGGCGAGAGGAAAGGGCTGATTGAAATGACTTGTGGGATTTATCAGGTTTGAACTTGCATTTGGATTGTCTGTCAGTAAACAGGTCTAACCAATTGTTAAAATCACCACCAACCACAATGTCAGAATTGGAGATTGACAATAATTTTGTCAGGACTGCCGTAGCGCCAATCCAAAGATGGCGCCTTGAACAACACGCATGCGCGGAGGAGTCAGGCAGTAACAAAAGCCTGGCTTCCCCCGGAAGTAGCGCTTTGCGTTCGTTTGTTATTGAAGCCCCAAGTTCCGAAGCTTTCCTGCATCCCGCTTGGAATCTCTGTGTTCGAAGTCCTTTCAACTCCCGTGACAGCCGTCACGATCGTCCAGAATCCTGAATATCCTGGATAGAATAGTTCCGTGGTAGATTCTCTTACACGAGGTAAGGATTTCCGTTGTTGTGTTCGTTATCGTGAGAGAGGGTCCTTATCTGCCGCCTGGATCTGCGTTCCCCTGGGTGTGAACTCAGCGTCCCGAGTGGTAGGTCAGGCTGGTGTTCTCCACGTTGTACGGCACGAATGGTTTCCTTGCTTCCCTGAGCCTCGTAGTCATCCGGTATTCTGCCTTGTGACTCCTCACCGCGACCCCACTGTAATTACACCGGAATGAACTCATTCTCCTGATCTCCGGTAACAATTAAAGGTCGCCTTGCCTCGTTCCTTCTGCTGGATCTTGGATTCCCATCAGCCTCCAAATACAGCGTCTTCTCTCAGCGACTCAACTGTGATTACACCGGAATGAACTCACTCTCCTGATCTCCGGTAACAAGTTAAGGTCGCCTTTTTCTTTCTTTATTTCCTGCACTGTATAGCCCCACTCACCCTTCAGAAGGTTTTGTCTGTGGCCAGACGCATCCCTGAGTGGACAGTTCCACGCTTAAGAGGAGGAAATCTAGGTGAGCTTACACTTACATTAAGTTAGTGGTAGAGTGCTCTCTGCTGGGTTGATATATACATGTCCTTAGGGCACTCTCCTTGTTCTTACAGCTTCTGGAACATCTCGAACATCTCTTTCTCATTACTCTGCTGTTCAAGACCAGAAGGAGGGAAATATAAGGTATAGCACAGGTCTAGGAGAGTGGGATAGGAAGTCGCTGTTTTCTGTGTCAGCTAACCACGCCTTCTTTATTTTAGCCACTCCAACGTGCAAAGATCGAAGATAGAGACAGCGTCTGGAGCTCCTTCCCTTGTTTCTTCCCTTGTTTTGTTTCCCCTCTTTCCCTGGTCATCCCCGTAGTATAGAGTCTGATATGCTTGGGTGGTGATTGGGGGAAGTCGAGGAATTATCATCAGTTCCTGGGCGCCTCTGCAGAAACTCCCGGTAAGACTTTCCAGAGTCCTTGAATCCGGACAGAACGCAAAGCCTACAAAGACATAATCTTTATTTCTGCCCAGGCGCCATGGAACTGAGTCAGGTGTCTTTAGCAGATCTAGCCCATATGATAGGTAATCTCCAAGTGGAGACTCAGGCTTTAGCAAGTAGGGTAGATTCCTTACAAACAGATCGGAGGGAGGCAGGTGATGTAGGTAGCATAGGTCCAAGCACTATCACTTCCCCGGTGATACAGGTGTCCACACCCCAAACCATACCCTTAGCTCCCCCCGAGAGGTTCTTTGGGGATTCTGCCAAGTTCCCTGTGTTTATTAGCCAATGTCAGCTACACTTTATGTGTAAAGCCTCATGCTTTCCCACAGAGCAAGCCAAGGTAGCGTTTGTTATGTCCTATTTGGGTGGGGTAGCCGCTAATTGGACCATACCTCTTATAGAGAGAGATGACCCTTTGTTATATAACTACCAGGCTTTCCGTCGTGAGCTGAGGAAACTATTTGATAGACATACATTTACACACTCTGCGGACACTGAACTCTTGAATTTAAAGCAGGGGACGAAGGATTTGGCCGGATACATAACCGACTTTCAAAGATTAGTGGTTGAAACTGGTTGGCCCGAAGAAAAGCGTACCGCTCTTTTCTATAAGGGTCTCAGGGAGGACTTGAAGGATGCTCTCACTCAGGTAGTAGATCCCCCAGATACATGTCCAGAACTGATCGATTTGGTGGTAAAGATCGACCACCGATTGCATGAAAGAAAGCGAGAGAAGGGTAAGGGAGAGTATAGATGGATGCCCTTCCGAGAGAAAAAACTCGATGCAGAAAAGGTTCTAGAAGAAGTAGAACCCATGCAGATTGGGTCAGTAAAGGGGCCCTTGACCAACGCCGAAAGACAGAGACGCAGGGAGAAAAAACTCTGTCTGTATTGTGGGAAACCGGGCCATTTCCTGAGAGAATGTCCAGTACGACCAAAATCCGGGACCCAGTCGGAAAACTAAGAAGCCCGAGATCCAAGGAGACAGGTGTCTCGGGTACTTCTGGATGCATTGTCTCCTCCTCCGAACTACCCGTAAGTCAGGCTCGCCATTTTTTTGTCAAGGCTTGTATCACATGGGGTCAGCATCAGGTCGTGGTCCCCGTGATGATAGATTCCGGAGCGTCAGGGAATTTTGTGGATCTCCTATGGGCCAAAAGGCATAAGATCGATCAGGTAGCCAAGGCTGTTTGGGAAGAGGTAACCACCATTGATGGCAGTACCCTAACCTCAGGTCCTGTAACCCACCAGACAACACCCTTAAAGGTGGAAATCGAAGACCAACATTCAGAAATCATGGTTTTTGACTTAATCCGCGCTCCCCAGTTCCCCGTTATTTTAGGGCTGCCTTGGTTGCGTCAACATAATCCCTTAATCAATTGGACAGATTTAACCTTGACATTCAGACATAAATCCAGTTCTCATAACCTAGCACCTTTAATGGTTTCTGGGAGTGACCTAGTAGCCTCAGGAGATGTGGAAGAAGGGTCTTTACCTTTGGTGTACCGAGATCTACATCATATCTTTGATGAAAAGGAAGCAACCAGTCTTCCCCCGCATAGGCAGTACGACTGCCGAATAGATCTACAGGCAGGGGCCCGTATTCCCTGCAGTCGTGTATACAATCTAACCGAGAAGGAGAATATATATCTCCGGGAGTATCTGGACAAGATGTTACAAATGGGGTTCATCCGTCCTTCCCGCTCTCCGGCCTCTTCCTCTCTTTTTTTTATACCAAAGAGAGAGGGAGGTCTGAGATGTTGCATCGACTACAGATCACTTAATTCTGTCACCATAAAGAACAGGTACCCGTTACCCCTGATTTCTGATCTCCTTGATAGGGTTATGGGTGCAACAATATTCACGAAACTGGACTTACGCGGAGCTTACCACCTCGTCCGCGTAAGGGAGGGAGACGAATGGAAGACGGCATTTTGCACTAAATACGGTCTCTATGAATATTTAGTGATGCCGTTTGGATTGTGTAACGCCCCTTGGGCGTTTCAGTTTTTCATTAATGAGACCCTCAAGGACATGATCGATAAGTATGTTATCGTTTATATTGACGATCTGCTTATTTACTCTCGCTCCCTGGCAGAACATGAGAACCATGTAAGAAGTGTACTTGAACGGTTACAGGACAACAAACTGTATTGTAAATTAGAAAAATGGACCTTCCATGCACAAGAAGTGCCCTTCCTGGGTTTCATCATTTCTCCCCAAGGCCTTCGAATGGATCCAATAAAGGTTGAGGCAATTAACCGTTGGGCAGCACCTCAGACGGTGAAAGAGACACAAAGCTTCATCGGTTTTGCTAACTTTTATCGGCGGTTTATTTGTAATTTCTCTCGATTGGTTTCCCCTATTACTGCCCTGTTAAAAAAGGGGGTAAAATTCTTGTGGACCCCAGAGGCAGAGGATGCCTTTCAGAAACTGAAAGAAGCTTTTACCCAAGCTCCGGTTCTAAAACATCCAGATCCGGCTCATGAATTCATAGTAGAAGCGGATGCTTCCAATGTAGCTGTAGGGGGGGTTCTCTCCCAATATGACTCTCAAACTGGAATACTCCATCCTGTAGCTTTTTTTTCCCGCAAGCTTACTCCCGCCGAGATTAATTATGCTATAGGGGACAAAGAATTGTTGGCCATACGAAAGGCGTTTGAAGAGTGGAGGCAATACTTATTAAGTGCAAAGTACACATTCACAGTATTGACGGATCACAGAAATCTACAGTATTTGAAATCGGCAAGAGCATTGTCTCTCCGACAGCTAAGATGGTCACAATTCTTTAACGAATTTGATTTCCTTATTCGTTACCAAGCTGGAAGGAAGAACGGGAAAGCGGACGCCTTATCCCGCCTAGGTTATGACCACGAAGAAACACCCACAGAACCACCCCTGATCATTGCCCATGAGAAGATAGTAGGGGGAACCTACTCAGAGGAAGAGTTCCTGGAACGGGTCCAGCGGGAACAGACTTCTGGTGATATGAAGGGCATAAGTGGTGCACACTCAGTCACATATGAAGCAGGTTGTGCCTATATTGAAGGGGGTTTGGTACTTCCCACAGTTGAGCTACAGGAACAAGCGCTAGACTGGTCCCATTCACATCCTCTTGCAGGTCACCCAGGGTACGTGAAAACACTAGAAATCTTACGCAGGCGATTCTGGTGGCCTGATATGGTAAAAGACACCAAATTGTATGTGCAGAGATGCAGTATATGCGCTCAAGGCAAATCGTCCACCCAAAGACCCATGGGGCTCTTGCTTCCCTTGCCCACACCTCCTCGCCCTTGGCATACCTTGTCTCTCGATTTTATAGTTGACTTACCACGCACAGCTAAGGGACACACCACGTTACTAGTGGTGGTAGATCTGTTTTCAAAATTGGCACACTTTATTCCGTTATCCAAACTCCCTACCTCTCGAACATTGGCCCACATCTTTTTACAACAAATAGTGCGATTGCATGGACTCCCATCAGTCGTCATTTCAGACAGAGGTGCACAGTTCGTGTCCAAATTTTGGAAGGGATTGTGTACTTTATTAGAGATTGACGCTCGTTTGTCCTCTAGTCATCACCCTCAGACGGATGGACAAACGGAACGGGTTAATCAGTGCTTTGAGCAATACATCAGGTGTCAAGTCATGCAATCAACGAAAGAATG
This sequence comes from Triturus cristatus, assembly GCF_964204655.1. NCBI lineage: Eukaryota > Metazoa > Chordata > Amphibia > Caudata > Salamandridae > Triturus > Triturus cristatus. Next base: position 499,786,781 of record NC_140592.1, on the reverse strand, counting down.
GGACGAATTAGTGCGGGTGGCGGAAATAGCGTATAATAACAGTTACCATACAGCTATCAAGACCACACCCTACATGTGCACTTACGGGTACCATCCCAGAACTGTCTGTCAACCAATATATTCTGCTTGTTCTACTCCCAAGGCCCTAGACATGATACAAGAATTGCAAACAGTGCATCGAGCAGCCAAGGACAACCTGGACCAAGCCAAGGCTCGGTATAAGGAAGGAGCAGACGCCCATAGAAGACCAGGGCCTGAGTATAAACAGGGAGAGAAGGTGTGGTTGTCTGCAAAGAACATAGCTTTGAAGGGGTCTTGCAAGTTCAAACCAAGATACGTAGGACCGTATGAAATTATCAAAGTAGTGAACCCTGTGGCCCTTAAATTGGCTCTACCCCCAGCCCTAAAGATCCATCCTGTTTTCCACACCTCCTTGTTAAAACCTGTTGAGCCCGGGACTCGATTGCAATCCTCTCCAGCACCCCTTCTTGTTGATGAAGAACCGGAATACGAAGTGGAAAAGATCATAGACTCTAGACGAGTCAGACAAAGACTGCAGTACCTGGTCCATTGGAAAGGATACGGAATTGACGAACGGTCATGGGAACCAGCCAGTAATATACATGCTCCCAGACTGCTTCGCCTCTTCCACCGACAACATCCTGATAAACCCAGACCCGTGGGGGGGTCGTTAGGAGGAGTGTACTGTCAGGACTGCCGTAGCGCCAATCCAAAGATGGCGCCTTGAACAACACGCATGCGCGGAGGAGTCAGGCAGTAACAAAAGCCTGGCTTCCCCCGGAAGTAGCGCTTTGCGTTCGTTTGTTATTGAAGCCCCAAGTTCCGAAGCTTTCCTGCATCCCGCTTGGAATCTCTGTGTTCGAAGTCCTTTCAACTCCCGTGACAGCCGTCACGATCGTCCAGAATCCTGAATATCCTGGATAGAATAGTTCCGTGGTAGATTCTCTTACACGAGGTAAGGATTTCCGTTGTTGTGTTCGTTATCGTGAGAGAGGGTCCTTATCTGCCGCCTGGATCTGCGTTCCCCTGGGTGTGAACTCAGCGTCCCGAGTGGTAGGTCAGGCTGGTGTTCTCCACGTTGTACGGCACGAATGGTTTCCTTGCTTCCCTGAGCCTCGTAGTCATCCGGTATTCTGCCTTGTGACTCCTCACCGCGACCCCACTGTAATTACACCGGAATGAACTCATTCTCCTGATCTCCGGTAACAATTAAAGGTCGCCTTGCCTCGTTCCTTCTGCTGGATCTTGGATTCCCATCAGCCTCCAAATACAGCGTCTTCTCTCAGCGACTCAACTGTGATTACACCGGAATGAACTCACTCTCCTGATCTCCGGTAACAAGTTAAGGTCGCCTTTTTCTTTCTTTATTTCCTGCACTGTATAGCCCCACTCACCCTTCAGAAGGTTTTGTCTGTGGCCAGACGCATCCCTGAGTGGACAGTTCCACGCTTAAGAGGAGGAAATCTAGGTGAGCTTACACTTACATTAAGTTAGTGGTAGAGTGCTCTCTGCTGGGTTGATATATACATGTCCTTAGGGCACTCTCCTTGTTCTTACAGCTTCTGGAACATCTCGAACATCTCTTTCTCATTACTCTGCTGTTCAAGACCAGAAGGAGGGAAATATAAGGTATAGCACAGGTCTAGGAGAGTGGGATAGGAAGTCGCTGTTTTCTGTGTCAGCTAACCACGCCTTCTTTATTTTAGCCACTCCAACGTGCAAAGATCGAAGATAGAGACAGCGTCTGGAGCTCCTTCCCTTGTTTCTTCCCTTGTTTTGTTTCCCCTCTTTCCCTGGTCATCCCCGTAGTATAGAGTCTGATATGCTTGGGTGGTGATTGGGGGAAGTCGAGGAATTACCATCAGTTCCTGGGCGCCTCTGCAGAAACTCCCGGTAAGACTTTCCAGAGTCCTTGAATCCGGACAAATTTCACCTTTATAAATTGCCAAATTTCTAAGTCTGGTTTAACCGGCCCATATATATTGAAAAAGGTGATTTGTCTTTTATTTATGATAACCTCCGCCATTACCCACCGACCATCTGGGTCACACTCTGATGATAAAATCTGTGCATTCATAGATTTATAAAATAATATAGCAACACCACCATGACGATCTATAGCAGGAGAAAAAACCATTTGATTAACCCATTGGCGTTTAAGCTTAAGAGATTCTTTATCATTACAATGGGTTTCTTGTAAAAAAGCAACCTGGGTATTAAGTTTAGCTAAATGAGACAATACCTTTTGACGCTTGACAGGATGACCAAGACCACGAACATTCCACGAAATCACATTAACCATAACTCTGGATGGAGGGGAACATGAGGGGATATGAACACGTGACTGCAAAAACAACAAGAAAAATGGAAAGACATTGTTCAATATGTGGACAGAAAATCCTAATACCAAAAATACAGCAGATATAGAGGAATAGAATTAAGAGTGAGGCAGAATGGGCTGAAGAGTTGAAAAGAAAAACAAAAAGAGAAACAAAAATAAAAAAATAAAAAAGAAACAGAAGAAAGAGACAGAAATACGTAAACAGATCAAGGAAGAACATCCAGATCTGTAAAAAACGTGGAAGAGCTGAGGAAGGGGAGCGTAGTGACGCCAGAGGACACGGACCACAATAATAGATATAGGAGGAGTCAAGAAGAAGGGAACCTCATAAATATAGTACATATACAACCAACAGGAAAACATTAGTTAAACATGTGTACTGGATTTAAAGTAGCAATCCTAAAAGTGAAAAGAAGTCAAGGATTAGTATCCATTCCATGTGACGGGAGGCTCTGAAGGAAGAGTTTAAGTTTTTCCGGATCATCAAAGGAACGTGATCGACCCTCATGCGTAATTTTGCAAAGACATGGATGTAGAATTCCATATTGGATGTTGAGACGTCTCATCTGCGGGCGCAAAGCAAGGAATTCTTTGCGCCGGGCATTGGTTGCAGTGGAAACATCTTGCGATATGAAGAGAGTATGATCAGACCAAATAAGGCGCCTTTTTAGTCTAACAGCTTTCAAAATCTGCATCAGTTCAGTGAATTCAAGGAAGAGCATGATAATTCCACGTGGTTTATTGGCAGTAGAATTTAAACGACCCAGACGATGTGCTCTTTGTATGTTAAGAGGACCTGATGAAGTTGGTAGATCAAGGAGTTCTGGAAGAAACTTCTGTAGGAAGGACACCATGTTAGACCCTTCGATATTTTCCGGAAGACCATAAAGGCGTAAGTTATTTCTGCGATTACGATTTTCAAGGTCCTCTGTGTGAAGTTTAAGTTTATGAATTTCTTGTTCAAGCAGTGGAATTTTTGTGGAGGCATCCTGAAGATCACTAACACGTTGATCCAAATCTAGAACCTTACTTTCCATGACAATCCATCTCTCCTCAATCTGTTTTAGTTTTTCATTAGTAGTGGACATGAAAGGTTGAAGACCACGAACCTCATCGAGGATAGAGTCCAAAACAGGATTCTGAGAAGAATGGATAGGAGAAGGCGGGTAATTTTTATGCCGCTTAGGTTTCGTACCAGTAGTAGACGATTTGGCAGAATGAAAGTCAGTAGACATTGTGCTTAGCAGTCAGCAAAAAATTGGAGCCAAGGAAAAAAAAGCCACCAAGCGTCAAAGATAGTCCACAAATATTCAAATCTTATGTGCGGGTCTTCCAGAATAGAAACAGAATATGAAAAATGGCACCAGCAAGCAAAGTAATAGGGACCGAAAGACGTGATCCACGACCTAAAATGGCGGCCGCTCACGACTCTGAGTAGAAAAAATTATCGCTTGCTAAAATGAACTGCGACAGACATTTGTCACTTATAAGCTACGTTGACCAGGTTCAAAAAGGAGACGCCCAAAGACTTAATGTAGAGCACAACATAATTTTCAGGACTGCTTACGCACAAGTCATAACTTCCAAGTAGATCTCCGACACTCAACGTAGTAGAAGAGCGAGAATAGCGATAAAAGGGAAGTGGCAGACGCTAAAAATGACTTTGCATAACAACAGTGGTTAAAAAAAAAAACTGAAGGTTTGCGTTCCAAAAGAAAAAAAAACAGTTAGTCATGCCTCCGTATTAGATGCTTCTAGAATGAATAGCTGCCTGCATGAGGTAAAATGAAGGGCATGAATGAAAGAAACACAAATAAAGCCCTTGTTATTGTGCCCTCGTTCATATTTTCCATAAATTTTGAGGATGAGAAATGAAGACGTGTCCAAAACTCACATTATTGAAGACCAGAGCAGGAAATCCTCCAGCATTACACCAGACGCAAGCTCAGCGACCCAAAATGGCGGCCGCTCGAGTCTCCTTGAGGGGATAATTACCACCGGTACAAAACTGAAGAAAAGACGCATGCCGAAGCGCATGAAAGCTTCATTTCGATACACCGCCTTCTTATAATCCCAAATCCAGCACTCGTTATTTATAAAATAGGCATATAAGGCTCGTGAGACAGGTCAGAGTCCCGCGACGTAGCGGAGCTTAGAACGGGTCCGCCATTTCCTTCGGCGCGCCCAAGTAGCGCGTCTCTGACCGAAAAATTTATTAGGAACGGTGCAGACTTTACAAGCAGCCAATAAGAATGGTCTATCCTGTGTAACCACTTCTGACTAGGATAAAGGAGACAAGTCCTCAATGGCAGAAACAACAGGTTGTTTCAGGAATTGTAATTGGCCACATTTCTTTTGTCCATTCTTGTTGGTTGTTGTGTAGCAAATCCAAATATCTGTGGCAGTCAACACAATCATAGAATGCAAAGGTTGTCTTCTAGGTTGTAGGCAGAGCACTGCACACATGCATTTGTACAACTGTCCCTGCCCTACTGCAGGGTTCAGGACTTATGACAGGCTGCATAGTGTGTCCTGCTAGCCACTGCCTATGTTTATCACCTCATATTCCACCTTGCCCTCAAATGACCACATCATGTCATCATGCCCCACACATTAAAACAAATACTTGAAGGAAAAGATCAGCAGGGAGGCTGCATGCTGGTTGCATTATTTGAATAGAAGGGTGTCATATTTGACCCTAAAACCTGCCTGCAGTACGGGGAGGATGGTTGGGTAATAAAGGAATTTATGGCTAGATAATGGCTCTACCAGATAAGGCATTACCCAAGGTAAGTGACTTGTCCATCTGATAGAGACATCTAGCCACAGATTTCTTACCCTTGAATAGATACCCCAGCAATACCACTCCAGGAGGAGGGACTCTGGACATGTTTACACCAGAAAGTTCTGCAGGCAGAGCAGCCTAAAAGGCTGCCCCTTCATGTAGGAAGCTGGCTCTGTATTAACTATACCAAAGTAAGGTATAGTGTGCACAGAGTCCAGTGGATCCCCAGAGGTATAGTAGAGGCTAAAACAGGTAATACCTTACTCTCTTTTTTGATGTAGAGTGATTGAGCAGTCAAGCTTATCAGGAGTGTAGTGTTGAGCATTTGTTGTACACACTCAGGCAAGAAATGATGGTACACATTCAAAGACTGAATCCAGCCCAATTGTTTGTATAAAAAGTTATTATTTTATTTCTAGAACCAAGATTCACTTAGTAGTAGGTAAGTTAAACAATGTTACTTTCAGCAAGACAATGAAAACTGAATTTGCTGGAACTTTCAGATTACTTTTTGCAGTTGAGAAACAGTTAAAAAATGCAGGGAAGTACTTTTTGATAACTTTTAGAGTACAGTTCAGGTTTGGTATGATACATACTCCCCACACAGTTTACACAACACAGGGCATTTGTAAGCAGGTTAACTCTTGTGCAAGCAATTGATTACTGTTTGTGCAGTACAAGACAGTTCAACACAATAGAATTTTTAGAGAAAAGCCCACCATTCACTCCTATGGGAAAAACAAAACGTTAAGTTACAGGTGAGTAAATCAGTTTTGAGGGCGGGAGGATGCGGGTTCAGGTTGGCACTCAAGAGGCACCACCAGCGGCACTAGGGCGGTCGGGTGCTGAGCGCAGGGTGTCAATGTTAGCCAAAGGGGCTTGGGGCACCTTGGTTAGGAACTGCTCACGGGCAGGCCACTTGATCTCAGGAGACGAGCTCCTAGACTTAAGATCAGGGCAAGGGGGGTCCCAGGTTAGCACCAAGTCCACACCACCAGCGGCGGATACAGGGAGGTGTCGGGAGCCCAAGGCATTTCAATCGAGAATGTTGGTTGCAAAAAAGGACAGCAGGTTGGAGCCAGAAGACAGGAAGAAGGGAACCAGTGACTGGAGGATGAATCTGAAGAGTTGCTGGACACCAGGACACCATAAGTCGGGCACCTCAGGTCACAGGAGCTGCTGATGTAGGGGCATCCTTTCATATTGGATTCTTCTCACTGGTTCCAGTTGCAGTTAGTGGGACCCTTCAGATTGAGGCTGCAGGCATCAAGGTGAAGGTTGGTGGAGGTCGTCCAACACTGGATCACAGGTCAAGATTGCTGGTGGGACCTTGCTGGGGTGTTGGGCCACTCACACTTGGGCTGTGGGCATTGGGTGCAGAGTGGTGACGACTCACGGATCTAGCTGGATCTGGAGTCCTGACTTGGGTTGGTGTTGGATAAATCTGGTGTCCACAGGAGATAGGAGGCCTTTGTGAAGTTAGAGCAGGTTTCCAGGGTTCTTGAAGGTTGCTAGCCGCAGGACATGCTGGGTTCAGCTTGCAGACATTCAGAGAAGGAGACAGGCCTGTAGGGCTGGGGCCCAAACAGTTGTCGTTGTCCTCTTCCTCTGCAGCACAGCTCTCCGATCCTCCTTCTTCTTGTCATGCCAAATCTAAAGAGGCAAGGTTCAGGGGTGCCCCTATATGCTAGATTTAGGCATTACAGGAGTGTGCAAGTTGGGACCAATGGGACCCTTCCCTGGGTTGCCTAACTCCCCTAGTATGCCACCCTCCAGTGGGAGGGGGACATAAGCCTCTTCCTGATAAGGGGGGGCCCCCATCTACAAGATGGCGGGGACTGAGATGCGTTCTTCACCTCGCCTCTCCCACCTGAGGAGTGGTATGGGCAAAGATGGGCACACCTCCCTTCCTGGCTAGGTCTCGCACCCAAAATGGGGTCAGAACCAGTAGAAGCCAGTTCCTGATAGCTGCAAAGGGCTGAGGGGAGATAACAAAGGGGCCAGGCCTTTGAAACTCCCTGTTTGAGGACCCTGGCCATCCTAGGGGGGAGGCATGACACTTCTGCTGAGGATGTGCTTTGTTCCGGACCCAGAGAAAAGAGGGCTCTCTACCCAGGGGTCCAGAAACCTGTCTGGTGGTGGCAGATGGAAGGGAGTCAGATAAAAATCACAACATAGTTGTTCGTTTTTCTGGGGCATCTCTAAGAGGCCCTCTGTGTGTATTTTTTTAATTAAATGCAATACTGTCATCAGTGTGGGTTTAATGTGCTGGGAAGTTTGATTCTTCAGTAAAGCCATCATGGAGCTCCGGAGTTCGTGTTGACAAACTCCCCGCCCATGTACTCAAAATAGCTTCACTGCACTTCCAGTGTATGTGAATGGCACAGGCACTGTAGAGGCATATTGCTCTTGCAGCTATGCCCTCACCAAGACATGGTGCACCCTGCCATTAGAACTGTAAGGCTTGCTAGAGCGGTGACTTACCCATGCTACAGGTAGTGTTTGGTGGGCATGGCACACAGGGATGTGTGCCATGTCGACTCTTTGGTTTGGTCTGCGCCAAAACAACCAGTCTGCATTGGCAGGGTAGGGGTGCTAAGGTGAGAGGTCTCCTATGGTGGTATAATACATGCTGCAGCCCTCAGAGGCCCTCTCTGGTCACTAGGGCCTCTGTACCAGAGGTACCTTTTACAAGGGACTTACGGTGGGCCATAGGTGTGCCATTTGTGGGTACAAAGGCACAGTTTTAGGAAAGAACACAAGTGCCGAGGCCTGTTTAGCAGGATCCCAGCACAAACTCAGTCAAGTGCATCAGAAATCTGGCACAAAGTGGGGGGTTACTGCACAGAAACCCACTTTCCTACACTTCAGACTTGACTGTTAAGCCAGAAGTGTTTGGTAAACGTGTGCAGGGAAGCTTATATTGCTGCCTAACAAATGTCGAAGACTGGAACTCCACGTTGCAACGCCATAGTAGCAGCCTTAGTTCTGGTTGAATGAGCCCTAAAGCATGCACTCGACTGCTTTTTGACCAAAGCCAAGCAACCTTTTATGCAGGGCATGACCCATTGTGAAATAGTCCTCTTATACACTGCACAACCATTCTTTGATCCAGCATACCCCACGCAGAGTTGGTCATACACCTGGAACGCTTTGTGCAGTCAAGGTAGAACGGTAATGCTTTTTTGGGGTCCAGACAGTGGGGTCTCTCCTCTTCTTTAGAGGGGTGTGGAGAAGCATAGAAAATAGGCAAGGTGACCGATTGCCCCACATGAAAAGGTGCTACCACTTTCGGTAAGAAAGAGGCCCTAGCGCAAAGCACCAACTAATCAGGGAAGACAGTCAGGTAAGGAGGCTTGGATGACAGAGCCTGCAATTCGCTCAACCGTGTGGCAGAAGTTATTGCCACTAAAAAGGCTGTTTTGATGGTAAGCAGCCAGAGGGGGCAGTTGTGCAGACGTTCGAAAGAAGCACACATCAGGAAGGTGAGAACAAAATACGGTCCCACTGAGGCATGATGAAGCGGGCAGGAGGGAACATATATACAAGCCCCTTAAGAAATCTATTTACTGGGGGTTTTAATAAAGAGGGTTGTCTGGCAGCCTCAAAAAGGAAGACAGGGCCAAAAGGTACTCTTTGAGAGTGCCCAGAGCAGAGCCTTGCTGGGAAAGTGTAAAAATAAAGAGAAGGACTTGAGCGAGGGAAGCAGAAACAGGATCACTGGATCTTTCTGTACAATATTTTAGGAATTTGTACCACTGGCAGGTGTACACTGTCTTGGTAGAGGGACACCTGGCTGCCAAAATAACATTACTGCCTACGGGAGGAAGGTTGAATGCTATTAACTGCTGCCTCTCAATCTCCACGCAAGAAAGTGTAGAGTTGACAGGTTCAGGTAGAGGACCATCCCTTGCTGCTGTGATAGAAGATCCTCCCGAAGGGGCAGCCTGATCGGAAGAACGATCCTCAGTTGGAGAAGCTTGGGATACCAGACTCTCCTTGCCCAGTACAGAGCCACAAGAATGACTTGGGTCCAGTCGCTCCGGATTTTCTTGAGCACTCTAGACAGGAGTAGTATTGCGAGAAAAGTGTACAGGAGGCATGAGCTCAACTCAAAGCAAAAAGCGTCACTAAGCGACTGCCGCCTTGGAAACTCCAACATGCAAAACTGCTGACATTGTACGCTCTTGGAAGAGGCGAGCAGATCTAACCAGGGCTCTCCCCACTGCCCAAAGAGACCGTGCGCCACCTCTGGATTGAGGTGCCATTCATGATCCACTAGGCATCGACAGCTGAGTTTGTCCAACCTGGCGTTCAGAGAACCTGCCAGGTGTTGAGCCACCAGGTATATGCCCTGCTGTTCCAGCCATGTCCAGAGACACAGGGCCTCTTTACAAAGGGTCCATAATTCCACCCACCCTGTTTGTTGCAGTACCACATGTCGGTGGTGTTGTCCATGAACACGTGAACCAGCTTTCCCTTGACTGAAGAAAGAAAGGCAAGCAAATTGCTCAGAGCTCCAGCAAGTTGATGTGGAGTCTGGATTCTGCCGGAGGCCAGAGTCCTCTGATCTCCTCCTCTCCCAGATGGCGCCCCATCCCAAGAGTGGCACATCTGTCACTACTGTGTGGTCTGCTTGGGGAAGAGAGAGGGGTCTGCCTTTGTCCCAATCATGGTCTGTTATCCACCACTGCAGGTCCGGTGTAGTTCTCTCCGAGATCTGGACCATGTCAGAGAGATTCCCCTGATGCTGCCCCACTGCAACTTCAAGTCCCACTTCAGAGCCCGCATATGCCACCTGGCATGTGTCACTAACAGGATGTTGGAGGCCATGAAGCCCAGCAGCCTCAGAGTCATTCTCACTGATATCAAGGATAGAGGCTGAAACATCGCTATCATAGCCTGACTATCCTAGAGTCACAGTTCGGGTGGATAGGCCCAAAACTGTACTGTGTCCAGAACAGCTCCAATGAAAAGGAGCATCTGAGTGGGAGTCAGGTTTGACTTCAGCACACTGATACAGAACCCCAGTGAATGCAGGACGTTCACCGTAGTCTGGAGGTGGGAGACGACTGCCTGGGATTAAATTGCCTTCAGCAGCCAGTCGTTAAAATAGGGGAAGACTGGCACCCCTGATCTGTGCAGATGAGCTGCGACCACCAACATCACCTTGGTGAACACCCGAGGGGTGCTGGTAAGGCCAAAGGAGAGCACATTAAACTGAAAGTGCTCGTGGCCTACCGTAAACTGCAGGTAGCTTCGATGGGCACATAGGATGGGAATGTGAAAATAGGCTTTCTGCAAGTCCAAGGCTTCCATTCAGTCTCCTGAGTCCAGGACAGACAAGACCTGAGCTAGAGTAAGCATCTTGAACATCTGCTTTTTGAGGAAGTAGATGAGGGTTTGCAGATCTAGGATAGGGCGCAGGCCTTTTTCCTTTTTTTTGGGCCAGAAAGTAGCAGGAATAGCAACCACAGCCTACTTCTGGTATCAGAAACCTCTCTATGACTCCCTTGGCCAAGTGAGGCATGACTTCCTCCTGAAGCAAAGTCAGGTGATCGTACGTCAGTGGGTCAAAAGTTGGAGGCATGGAAGGAGGCATCTTCTCGTAGGGGGTAGAGTAGCCCCTTCATACTATCTGAAGAACCAACCTGTCCGACGTGATGTCCTGCCAGTGGTGGAGGTGACGTTTGATCCTGCCACCAACTGCCAACCGATGATCTTAAAGGGCTGGACTAGGAAGGTTTGAAGTCTGAGGTTGCAGGGGGCTGATGCACTGATCTGACCTCTGGCTGCCTGACCAGCGGGCCTGAACGAGCCGCGCCTCCAGCTATGCAGAGGTTGCTGAACATGTCTGGTCTTGCGGCTGGGTTATGGCTGGCGCGACTGACAGCCCCTACCGTAACCACAAAAGGGGCGAAAAGCAGACTGGGGACGAGTGGGCACTGAGAGGCCCAAGGACTTGGCCATATCCAGAGAGTCCTTAAAGCGCTCAGTCTGCCTTGTTTCCAAAGAGATGGTAGACACCATAGAACATGTCCATGAAAGAGGCCTGGACATCCTCCAAAAACTCTGAAGTCCTCAACCAGGCATTGCGTCTAACAGCTACTGTCATTGACATTGCTCTGCCCAGTGAGGCGATCGTGTTGAGCCCACAACGGATGGCGAACTTGGCCGCATCTCTCCCGTCTGACACCACTTGGGAGAGGATGGCCCAGCCTCCTCCTGGACCTGTGGCAGCACTGGCGCAACCGTTTCCCACAAAGTTTGGGAGTATTGGCACAATAAGCATGCAGTGTTCACCGACCGCAATGCAAGGCTGGAGGAAAAAACATTTTCTTACCCTAACTATCCAGTCTCTTGGATTCCCTAGTTGGGGTGCAGAAGGGAACGTGCCTTGGGAAGTAGGGGCTTGGAACACCAAGCTCTTGATGGTGGGGTGGTTGCTGAGGAAAGATGGGTCACCTGGTGCAGGGGGATAGCGGCATGCAATTGTCCTATTGACATGAGCCCTTGTGCTGGGCTTGCACCAGTGGCCCAGTAGGACATCAGTTAAGGCCTCGTTAAAAGGCAGCAAGGGTTCCAATGAGGAGACACCAGGCTGCAGAACCTCAGTCAAGATGTTGTCCTTGACTGCCATAGAAGGGAGCTGAAGGCCCAGGACCTCAGGTGCCCTTCGCACCACCATAGAGTATGATGCTCCCTCCTCCATAGCCACGGTAGGGGCATAAAGCAGGCCAGAATCTGGAGAGGTATCCAGTCCACTAGCCTCACCCAATTCCTCACACCAGGCCATTTCATGGTTGTCATGACCTGTATGTCTCACGGCTTTCTGAAACCCGGTTACAAGACTACGTTTCCCAGAACACCCCGTTTCCCTAGTTCCCGGCGCCAGAGACCGCGCGTTTGCTGATTGGCCGGCTATATAAGCCCCGCCCATTCCAGGAAGCGGGGCTTGACAATCCTTTCCCGTTTCCAAAAACGCCAGGCGGACGGTGCTTCCCCGCCGGAGGTCGGGCGTGGATCCATCGTTCCCGATATTCTCTACTTTCCAGCTGCTATTCCGAGAATTCCCGCAGTCCGTGTTAGCGCCAGGCGGATGGTGCTTCCCCGCCGGAGGTCGGGCGCCTCTTCCAGCCGGTAACGACTTCACCACTGGATCAGGTAGGGCTCCTCGTGAGCGCGAGGCCCTTGGTTCCACTTCCGTGTTTCTCCCTGAGGGAACTGGGAGTGCCCGTATTCGATAGGTACTTAGGCCCGGTAACGCGTGCTTTTGAACGCGTTGGTGCAGCTTCCCCAAAACACTTCGCGGAGTGAAGACTCACCGTACGCCAGTGGGAGCAGTACATTCACACTGTGCTTGGAACAGCGTAGACTCCCCTGAGGCCAATTGGAGCAATCAAATTCACGCTGTGAATGGAACAGCGTACGAGCAGAGAAGACATCAGTAGTGGAATACATTTTCCCTTCAATTGCAAACTCCAGTACCAGGCGATTCCGACACCTAACATTTCCATTCCTTTATGTACTTTGTGATAAGAAGGGAGTTTCGCCTCCTTCCCTCCGCGCCTTCAGGTAAGAAGAGTGGGAACAGATTGGTATCATTAGGAAAGAGGGTAATAGACATTACAAGAAAGGTGACATTCTCTCTCTCTAACGCCTGCCTGTGCTCCCTTATAGTTGGTGCCATCCTTCCCCGATTCCCCGGCGGATCCGAGGCTCTTCGGAGTGGCTCTATCGAGGTGTCTTCCAAGGCCGTGTCTCCTCACTCCCTTCTCCCCCGGTGGGGCGTCTGTCCCCAGAGTAGTTGACTCCTCTCTGGGGAGCGCCGCGCTTTCGGGAGGAAGGGACTTTCTTCGAACATCGTCCCTGCTGTCTTCTGGTCAGGTTAGTGGCTTTTCAGGTTAGCTGCTAACGCAGTCGCGACAATGGTAAAGCTGGTCTTGTAAAGAGTCCAGTGACCCCTCCCAATCTTCTTTCATTCCTAACCCTTCACAATAGGGCTGAGGAAATGACCCAGAACCCAAGGGTTTTATCAGCACTGATCTGGCTCCAGATTATCAGTGATAAGAATGAGGCTGGTGCAGCCGGTGGGCATCTGTGGGGCCGGCAGTCTCGGCGTCATGACCATCGCCGGGAAAAGTCGCAAAGATAAGAGTGGCATCAGTCTGGATTCATCACCCTATCCATGGGGGTGGGTATTGGTGCCAGTCTGGAGCCACGAGGGCGAACCTGATAGAGCCCCCTCTGCGCCTCCGGGACCCGAAGGTGCGCCAGTAGGATCCGGCTATCCAAATATGAGGCACATTACAGCATAGGACTCCTTTAGCCTGGTGGCTTCTGGAAAGGCTGGGAAGCGTGAAGTGGGCCCTGGCGCTAGTTTCGAGGAACAAGGCCTAGAACACCAAGGCTTCTCCATTTCGTCCGCCGACGAACTGGGAGAATTTCTTATGTTTCTTGTGCTTCTTACTTGACTGACTTGAAGTTTTCGAGTGGGAGGACGAAGACTTGAGGCTTCTGAAGAGGTGCATGGACCTTCCTCTTGACAGGTGACCATGAACGAGACCTCCGGGTCGAGCAACATGGTGCCATGCGTTGTAAGCAGCTTTAGGAACCACTCCCTCAAAGCTGCCGGATCCATGGCCTGGCAGTAGGAGCATGCCTTTGAGTCGTGGTCATGCTCAAGGCATCAAAGACAAACCACGTGTGGATCTGTCACCAACATGGCACGGTGGCAGGCACCACACGGCTTGAATTGAATCCAGAAGTCTTCTTGGACATGTTGGAAACCTACACACCAAAAAACATTCAGCAAAATGTCGAAAAAAGCCTGTCAAAAAGTGACAGAGGGTAGCTCTCTTCATGGATCTGCGCTGGCTGGCACACATAAAAAGAACTGATGTCACACCGCCGAGGTGGTGCCTGTATAGGTGACGCGGACATCACAATGGCAGAGATGACACCGATGATGTCATGCAGAGTCGACTGAAGCCACCTACTGGCATGCAATTTTCCTGATCCAATCTGAAGCCTGATCCAATCTGACATTGGGGAAATTCAAAGGTAAGAAATCTGCGGCTAGATGTCTCTATCAGATACTCTCTGACCAGACCCTCAGACTCAGGCCTGCCCAGTACATTGAAACTCAGAAATTAGAGAAAGGAAATAGCAAAGGATCAGTGATAGGAGTCTGAGGCCCGCGATACTCTAGGACAATGGGGCAATTTTTGGGGCAAGTGTTGCTGTTATCTCTGAAACCACTAAAGCCCTATAGTACTGCAAGCACGTTAAACTGCTGCAGCCACCCCCTTCCCACCCCATTTGAACCTTTTTTCTCTTTCAAGGGTAAGTGAGGTCAAAGGTTCATTGTGGGTTTAAATGTCTAGATTCAGATTGCAAATGTATCTCTCTCAATAGTATAAAGACCAGTATTATGTCTGCTATATACAAAAAAGTTAAGCCATATTTATGTGAAATAAAGAAAGTGGAGGTTCCAAGTACATCATGTTTCTATGAATAAGGGTCCGTTTATTTAGACATTTTAATGGTTTTTGGCCCCTGGGCAAGGCGTTCTATGGATCACCTTTTAATTTACTACCCATTTTCAGTTATGGTAATCTCGAGTGATGCCAAATAGCATTGAATTATAACTGCTGGGACCATTTATTTTTGTGCATCAGTCTAGTTAGGTTAAAGCCTACTAGACAACGCAGCTATCTGGTTTGCTTCGATTTCTTGTGGGCATTCTTAAAGCTTCCCTGCAAATGCATTTCACCCATTTCGTACTATTGGCTTTGTGGTTTTTAACTCACAGTTGAATACTTTTTATATCCTCGCTTTATTTGTTCTAAGCCTGTCCAGCTTGAGTTTATCCCTTCTTTGGAGCAAACCTTGTTTACTGTATCCTTCTGAGTACTTGCGTTCTGTAAACAGGCCTTTAAATCTTATTCTTATCTTATCACATTTGCTGTCCATTCAAAGACAGGTCTTATCAGATGCTGTCTTCTGGGGAGCTTAGTGTTTACTCTTTTTTCTCTGACTTCAAATTGAGACACTTTGTTTGACAACCCTGCTGATTACCTATGTGAGATGGGAGGCTGTAGGATGTCATTTTTTCTAGCACACAACATAAGTTAACTGTGCTAATATTTCAGAATATATCAGAATTAGGAAAGTACAAATTAAGCTAATTTTGTTGTATTTCTGAAGTGTGGTGAAAACAATTATTTGAACACGATCAAAACACATCAATACAATAGGTGTTATCATTTTCACACGTTACCGTTTGTGCACGTGAAACTGTATGTCTGTGCAAATGTAATGGTCATTTCAATTGAAAATGTGTTTTCTGTAATGGCAGTGTGCTACCACACCATGCATTCTCCACACTGCGCAACTCCACTTTACACCATTCCACTCTGTGCCCTTCCACTCTACGCCACGCCACCCCATTCTATGACACTCCACTCCACTCTATGACATGCCACTCCATACTACGCCACTACATTCTAAGTCACTCTACGACACTCCACTCCAATCTACGTCACTCTACTCTGCTTCACTCCACAGTACTCCACTTTACCCGACCCTACTCCACTCCGTTTCGCTATAATCTACCCCAATCTACTCCACTCTATCTATTGACTCGAATCTACCCCATCTACTTCTATCTACCCCACTCCACTCTACTCCTCTCAATACACCCCACTCCACTCTACCCAAATCTACCCCACTCCAGTCTACTCCAATCTACTCCTCTCCAGTCCAATACAATCTACTCCTCTCTAATCTATCCCAATCCACCCCAATCTACCCCATTCCACAACAATCTATCCCACTCCAATATATCCCAATCCAATCTATCCCACTCCAATTTGCCCCAATCCACTCCACTAAACACCACTCCAATCTACCCCACTCTAATCTACCACAATCTACCCCACTCCAATCTACCCCACTGCACTCCATTCTACCGAAATCTACCCCACTCCAATCCACCCAATCTACTCTTTTCCACTCTACCCTGCTCCACATCACTCTACCCCAGTCTACCTCTCTCTACTCCACCATACCTCATTCCCCCACTCTACTCCAATATTCTCAACTCTAATCTACCCCACCCCAGTCTAATCTACCCCACTCCACACCACTCTACCCAAATCTACCCAACTTTACCCTACACCAATCTTCTCTAGTCCACCCAATCTAGCCCCACCCACTCCAGTCTACCCAACACCACCCCAATCTCCCCCACGCGCCTCCAGTCTACCCCACTCCACTCTTCTGTACCCTAATCTACTCCATTCCAAGCTACCCCCACTTTACTCCATCTCAATCTACTCCAGTCCACACCACTCCATTCCACTCCAATCTACCCCACCATACCCCACTCCAATTTACCCTACCCCTCTCCAATCTACTGCACTATACTCCAATCTATTCCGCTCCAGCCTACTCCAGTCCACTACAATCCAGTATACCCCACTACAATACCCAACAATCTACCTAACTCCACACACCTAATCTAAACCACTCCACTATAATCTACTTCAGTCTAACCCACTTTACTCTACCCACTCCACTTAATCTAACCCAGTCAACCCCCACCCCACCCTAGCCCCAGTCTACTGCACTCCACTTGAATTGAATCTACTCTACTCTGCTTCAATCTACCAACTGCAATATACTCCACTCCAATCTACCCTAGTCCAAACCACTCCACTCCAATCTACCTGACTCCACTCCAATCTACCTGACTCCACTCCAATCTACCTGACCCCACCCCATTCCACCCCAGTATTCCCAAATCTACCCTACTTCACTCAGCTCCAATCTATCACACTTCACTCTCCAGTATACCCCACCCCAATCTACCCCATTCCACTGCACTCAAGTCTACCTTACTCTACTCCAATTTACTCCACTCCCATCTACCCCACTCCAATATACCACACCCCACCCCAATCTAACCCATTCCCCAATCTACTCCACTCCAATCTACCCCACTCCACTCTATCTCACTCCAGTCTACCCCACTCCACTCCAATCTACTCACTCACTTCACTCCAATCTACCCCACTTCACTCTACCCCACTCCACTTTAACCCAATTCACCCCACTCCACTCTTCCCCAATCTACCTACTTCACTCAAATCTACTCCCACTCTACCCCAATCTATACCACTCCACCCCACTTTACCTCACTCCACTGCAGTCTACCCCACTCTATTCCAGTCTCCCCAGTCAACTACCATCTACCCCATTCCAATCTACCTAAATCGACCCCACCTCACTTCAGTCAACCCCTCTCCAATTTACCCTACTCCTGGTTACCCCCACTCCAGTATAATCCAATCTACCCCACTCTACTACTCTCTAATCTACCCCACTTCAGTCTACCCCCACTTTACTCACTCCAATATACCACACTCCACTCCAATCTAACCCACTCCCCAATCGACTCCACTCCAATCTACCCTACTTCACTCTACCCAACTTCAATCTATCCCACTCCAATCTACCCTACTTCAAAATACCCCACTCCACTCTACCCCACTCCACTCCAATCTACCCACTCACTCCAACCTAATCTACCCCACTCCATTCCAATCTACCCCACTCCACTTTACCCCAATTCACCCTACTCCACTCTTGCCCAATTTACCCACTTCACTCAAATCTACCCCCACTCTACCCCAATCTATACCACTCCACCCCACTTTACCTCACTCCATTCCAGTCTACCCCAGTCCACTACACTACCATCTACCCCACTCAAATCTACCTCAATCTACCCCACCCCACTCCAGTCAACCCCTCTCCAATTTACCCTACTCCAAGTTAACCCACTCCAGTGTAATCCAATCTACCCCACTCTACTACACTCTAATATACCCCACTTCAGTCTACCCCCACTTTACTCACTCCAATCTACCCCACTCTACTCTACCCTGATCCACCCCACTCCAATCTATCACACCCCACTCCATTCCACTGCACTAACTTTTAGCCATGCTGAACAGCAGCCACACTGGTGTACAACATGGCTTAAACACATTGTGAAAGCCAATAGCTCTTGCATAGGAGAAAGCTGTTGGCTATGCCAGTGCTAGTTGTTTTTTTACTTGCAGCTACATATTTTTTCTGGAATTCAGTGTTTAAATACCCTGTTTCTCCCATTGGATACAATAAAGGAAGCTAGATAGATGTGTGGTACATAATTGCATGCTATTAAATTAAGCCTTATGAATAAGTTGTTTCAAATTGTAGCTTTATCCGTAATCACAATAAGCCCCCTTCACTACGATGATACTGATCAATTGAAAATCAAAAGACTGTGTTGAAAAGGTTTATCATTCTATGGATTTAACTCTGATAATTGGCTACTTATTTCTCTTCCTATGCTGTGTCCCTGTTCTCCTCTTTATATAAATACACTTAACTTTACTCCGACTTCGCTAAGTAAGAAAAATGGTAAGGAGTAGAAGACAGAACAGAGAGGGAAAGAGAACAGTATTGCAAGAAAGAGGTGAAATAGAGGAAGAAAGGAGATTGAAAGAGATGAGGTAGTGATATAGGTTAAGGAGGGAGAGACATAAGGTTAAGAGTGAAAGCTAAGGTAGCCAGAATGAAAATAGAAGGTGGTGTACCTTGAGGGATAGCAAGAGAGAGACGTGAGGTAGAGAGGTAAAGTCAGGGACAGGTAGTGATAGAGACTTCAGGTAGCGAGATAAACAGAGAGATGCAAGGTAGAGCAAGCAGTATGAGTTAACAAGAGTGGCAAAATTAGAACATTTATAGAAAGATGGCTCAGGTAAAGAAATTAGAGGGATAGAGCAATTGTGGATGAAGGGTAGATAGAGATGCGATGAAGTACCAAGAAATGCAAAGTAGAGAAAGAAGTGAGGTTGATACTGAGGTAGAGTGGGAGATACTTGTGGACAGAGAGAGACATAGTCAGATCTATAAAGCAGAAGGGGTGAGTTGAAATGGAAAAGAGGGTGCCAGTAACCAGCCACCAATCGTTAGTGGTGCCATGGGCTGGTCAAAAGGTCTGTAGTCTCTAGTAATGAGAGGAGTACACGAGGCTTTGCTGCATGGCCCAACATATCAGATCCCCTCATGTGTTGGCCCAGTCTACTGCCAAGCAGCATATTCACTCTGCACGTGGGTGGGATGGCAGTGAAACAACTATGTAGCAAGAGCACAAGTCCAGGGTAAACGGGGGTAGATAGCATTAACCCACTATTTTTACAGGGTAGATGCTGTTCACCCTGCCAGGACGTTGGGCTCTCCTAAAATATGCTGAACTTGTCTCAGTGTAATTTCCGGAACCCAGGACACGTTCAGCAGCGCCAGCACATTGTCTGTTTTCCATTCCCATCAGCAACGTGCAGACAGGGAGGGGGCTCCTTTATTTTCACATCCAGCTGGACCAAAGGTGAAGGCCGAAATTAAGGGGCCATCAGGTTCTCCTTTTGTTCTAATTTGATCCTGGGTGGGTGTGGTCTGGAGCCCCACACTTAGCTGCAAGTGGAATAAAGTGGAAACAAAGGCACACAGCTTGCTACCACTTCACTGGTATTTAGGAGAGGGATGCTTCTGACTTTTTCAGTACGTGTATAGAAGAGATGTTATATTGTGTTATAATTGTATTTATATAGCACTTACTACCCTTGACGAGGCTTCGAAGTGCTTTATGCTTGGCAGCATGCTGCTCGGGAACCCAAGGTTAATTGTTCAGTGTTATAGGTTGCTGTTAGTTATTGGGATTAGTTTTGTGGGCTCTAAGCATACTTTTCCATGTAGTCATTTCAGCTTTTTATGGTGGACTAAAGTAATAGTGGTTGGTTGCAATCATTAGTTGGGGGGGAGCTCAAACACATGGTTTTTGGATTAATACAGGAGGAAGAGAATAGGTATTGTTAGGTTGCATAGGCATGATTTTCAGTGGAAGAAGGAGAGACTGTGATCTTGTAAATGAGTTGTGGGAAATGTGCTGAAAAAGAGAATAGCCAAACATGCATGTGTCAAGAGTAGGTCGTGCTCAGAGAGGAGACATACAGAGGAAGGAAGGGACGGAGAAGGACCTTTGAAAGAGAGAAGAAAAAGGAGAGACGACAGCATGCAGTTTAAGGATTCTAGAATGTAGAAAGAAACAACATTATTTACTTTGTAAAGAGTGTGCTATATTGGAAATGTTTAATAGGTACTAGAAGCAGGTAAACCATCTCTCTGTTGGTAGAATACTGCTAGACACTGATCCAGCCAGGTCAGTTGATAAGCTCAAGGCTTGAAAGTTAAATATATTGGCTGGATACATATGTAGAGAAAATATAAATGAAATGATGTACACGTTGAAAAGGAAATTCTGTCATTTATCCTCAGGTTTGACTCAGAGTATTCATTGTACAGTGTTATGTTATGTTAATTCCACTTGTAACGCGCTCGGCTACTCAAGAGTGTCCCGGCGCGAACCTGAAGGGAAGAGAAAGACAATCAAGCAAACAGGAATGTTTTGAGCTTCTTTTTAAAAGCTGCGAGCTCCTGAGTAAGGTGAAGATCCAGGGGAAGGGCGTTCCAGGCCCTGCTGGCTCTGACCACCAGAGAGCAACCCCCAGTCCTCTGACGTTTATAGCGAGGGACCGAGGCCAGGTTTAGAGCCGACGAGCGCAATAACCTAGCAGGGACATAGAAGGAAAAGCGCCTTTGAAGGTAGAGAGGGCCCTGACCGTGAAGAGCACGGTGGGCCATGACCAAAGATTTAAATTTGATCCTGGCCGCAATGGGTAGCCAGTGTAAAGAGTGCAGGTAAGGAGTGACACTCTTCCTAGATGAGATACCTAGTATCAGTCTGGCAGCCGTGTTCTGGACCACCTGCAGTTTCTTAATCATATAGCCAGGAGACCCAACGTACAGAGAGTTGGCGTAGTCTAGCCGAGATAGAATCAGCGCACAAGTCACAGTTACTCTGGCTGTCTGCGGGAGAAGAGGAAAAAAGTTCCTAAGGGTTTTGATAACACCAAAGCAGCAGCCAGCAGTTTTCTTGATATGGGTAGAAAACGAGAGATTCTCCTCAAACCATACACCCAGGTTCTTGGCGGGCTGTCCCTCCGAAAAGGGAAGAGGAAGCTCCTGTGGCCACAGCTGTTGGCGAAAGTCAGTTGAAAAAGTGCCAAAAAGCAAGATCTCTGA
Organism: Triturus cristatus; assembly: GCF_964204655.1. Classification (NCBI taxonomy): domain Eukaryota; kingdom Metazoa; phylum Chordata; class Amphibia; order Caudata; family Salamandridae; genus Triturus; species Triturus cristatus. The sequence continues at coordinate 499,765,440 of NC_140592.1, read as the reverse complement.
TTTCTGCTCATTACACTTGAGCTGAGCATCAGCCAGCCAAGTGAAGACGGAGCGAATGCACTGTTGGGCCGCAAGGACCGAACTGGAGGCCTTATCCCACGTGAAGAGCAACTGGGTGTCATCAGCATAGGCCAAAACCTTAGCACCAAGAGCTTCTGCCAGGTGGATCAGAGGCGTGACATAAATGTTAAAAAGCAAAGGGCTAAGGGAAGAACCCTTCGGGACACCCGTTGTGACCATGTGTGGGGAGGAATAAAAAGGAGGAAGCCAGATCTGCTCAACCCTTTCCTCCGGAAAAGACCTAAGCCAACCCCACACGGCCCCAGACACACCAATCTCAGTGAGACGGGTAAGCAGAAGATCGTGTGGGATCGTGTCAAAGGCTGCCGAGAGGTCCAGCAGGATCAAAGCTGCTCTGCCCCCTACATCCAGGCATGTTCTAATAGCCTCCACAACCTCAACCAAAACCGTCTCAGTGCAGTGGCCTGCCCGAAAACCTGATTGGGCCTCCGTCTCCACAAAATCTGACAATTGTTTGTGCACCACCTTCTCACAAACTTTAGCAATAGCTGGCAGGAGAGAGATGGGACGATAGTTGGCTGGATTGAGCGGGTCCAAGGAAGGTTTTTTTAGCAGTGGAAGAATCTTAGCCTGCTTCCAGACCTGAGGTACCGCCTTAGACTGTAAAGAGATTGATAATCAGATTAACTTCAAGATAGATACTATCCGCCACCTCTGCTAAAAGTCTGGCCGGGCAGGCATCTGCCGGAGATCCCGATTTAAGCTCTTTAAGGATTTTAAGAGTTTCCAGCGGGAGGACAGGGATAAAAGCGGACAATGAGGTAGAGGGAACTACTTGATCATTCCGCGTCCCAGCCAAAGCATCACTGTCAGGGGAGAAAGAGGCCTGAATGGACATAATTTTATCTCTAAAAACCCAGACAGGGTATTGCACCAATCGAACGAAGAAAGTGTGGAATACACTTAAATGCGTCTGGTTTGCATTGGCACCAGATGGAAGATGACGACAGCTTCCCAGACAGTGGAAGTGTATTGCCTGCATTCCAGTGGCTGGAGGGCAGGGGATGCAAACACTGGTGTGAGTGAGGTGATGGTGAAAGGGCTCCCTTTAAAAATCCAATGAAAACTTTTTTTAGTAAAGGGTTGCTGATTAAACTGCCTGAAGCTCTGCCCTTGTTAGGTCTCGCCTACCCAGTGCGCATGCGCTGCAAAGGAAAAAGACCTTTTGTAATCGACACAGCTTTGCAGGCAAAAACGTGCACGCGTTGCATTGCTTTCAATGGCAACGCGTGCACGTTTGGCGATTCCCTTGCGGGAGCGAGCTTTGGTGCCATGTGTTAGCAATTATCGTTCCTGACGCTTCTCGCTCCTGCAAGGGAAATGCTTTCACTTTTGCCGACACTGGCCGAAGTGGACTTCTGTGTCTGCTTGCTTTGCTCTGCTGCCCTACTATAAGCAGCGCTGAAGTCTGTTGGTTATCCCCTCTTTAATTGTCTGTGAATAGAATCAGATGTCTCCCCCGTAAGGAACACCCTACAATAAGTTGCCATAGAAGTACATGGAGGTCGCGCACATTCTAACTTCAAAAGAAAAAAAAAGCAGTTTTTTTTATCACTCCCATGCCTCCTGCACTGTCGCGGACTCGTTTGAGTATTGCCAGAGGAGCCTTTTCCCGGCATGTCCGGACTTCATTATCGTCGCAGGAGAGATGCCTGAAGACTTCCTGTTTACATGCTCTCCCGACTTCAGCCTTTCATTGTGAGCAGCGACGCAAGCCCAACGGTTCAGTATTCAGCTCGTGCTTTCCTGTGAGCTTCTGCATCCACCTGCCTTTCCGATACCGGCTTCCGTGGAGAAGTGGTGAGTTTTTTTCAGAGAATCGGACGGAGCGGTCCTTACATCAGTTCGTCTGCACTGTTTAAGTGAGGAACTTGCTTCGACTACTCTGCATTGTTTGTATTATCTAATCACTTTATCGGCATTAAGCCTGCATGGAGATTTGCGGCGCCCCGCAGCCCTAATTTGTCTTCGTGTTAGCACGCACAGAGAGCTGTGTTGCCAACACTTACCTGTTCCATATAAGGGCTTTTATTCTGTAGAAGCATCGAGGGACAGTCTTGAAACATTTGCAGCTTTGGCTTTGAAATTTCTTCTAAATAAACACTTAAGGTCACAAAAGTGAGAACTATTGGCTATGCCCATCTACTGCCACTCTTCTACCCCTCTGCTAACTCTCTTCTACCCCTCTACCCATTTACTGCCCCTTTACCCCTCTACTTCCCCTCTACCCTATATCCTTCTTCTACCCCTCTACCACCCCTCTACCCCTTTTCTACTATTCGACCCCTCTACCCATTTACTACCCCTCTACCCCTCCAAATATCAACCACTATATAGGACTGTCCATACATAGTGTTTAAAAGTTGTAGCTTTTAAACTTTTTACTGTAACTAGTCTGTATTAGTAATTTCTCGCACAAAAACTGTTTTTTTAAGCACAAGACTTTAAAATTAGAAAAGCTGTCAAAATTACTTCATAAAGAAGTCTATTAAATTAATTGAAGTTTAGCCTATTTATAACATGTCTCTACTACCCCCTACTACCCTCTTTTACATCTCTACTACCCTTCTTCTATCCCTCTACTACCCCTCTTCAAACCCCTCTACTAACCCTCTTCTGCCCCTCTACTCCCCCACTTCTACCCATCTTCTAACCCTCTACTCCTTTACTACCCCTCTACCACTCTACTACCCCTCCTCTACCCCTCTACTATCCCTCTACCCCTCTTCTACCCTTCTACCCCTATACCCATCTACTACCCCTCTACCTCTTTACTACCCCTCTACTACCCCTCTACCCCTGTACTAGCCCTCAATCCCTCTACCCCTCTACTACCCCTCTTCTAACCCTCTACCCTCTACCCTCTTCTACCCTTCTACTACCCCTCTACCCTTCTACCCTTCTACCCCAACCATATAATTACATAACACATAATAACAAAAGAATAAATGCAACATACATCCCACATAATACCACTCACTGCAACAAAATTACTTCTAAATAAACACTTAAGGTCCCAAAAGCGAGACCTATTGGCTATGCCAATGCTTGTTGTAGATGCTATGGGTGAGTTTGGGTGAAGCTGCAGATTAATGAGGACCCTTTAGGTGAGGCCAAGCATTTGTCTCTCTTAATCACACTTCAGTGTAGAGCCCTGACACCTCTTTGCACCTCTGTTGTGGGTGCTCCAGGCTGGAGACAGTCCTGCTACGAGGAGCATCACTGCACAAAAGCTGTGTCTGAAGCCAGCCACATGGAGATTTTTACGCCAAAAGAACCTAATTCTCCCTCTTAACCCTCATTGCTAGGATAAAACTATATTACGGATCTTTGGATATTTTTCAGTTGTATCAGGTGCAATAAACAGACCACTGTCCGCGGTAATCAGGGCTTTAGTGGAAGGACGAGGGTCCCCCTTGTCCATGCTAGACCTGTAGCCTGACTATCATGAACGTCAAGTCACCAAAATGCCTGAGGTAGCAGACGTGACATCACAGGCCCTTTGACCTTCAATTCCATTCCCACCAACACATGCTTACACAAACACACATATTCACACTTACACTCTTACGTAACTTCATACTCTTCAGCAAGTATGCACACAACATACATTTCTAAGGACTTTCTTTTCACTCAGTGGCGTAGCTAGCCCTTTGGCCGCCCCCTGACGCATTGAAGTGGGGGTGGGGGGCTGTCAAAATTCCGCCGATTGCCGCCCCCGAACCCACCCCTTGCTACGCCACTGTTTTCACAAACCTCAACTGTGCTCCTGTTACTGATTCTAACCCCTCTGAGGTCAGGGGTCACAAAGGCAGTGCCAGGGGTCGCAAGCTGGGGATCGCAGCTACGACCTTACCCCTTAATGACGTGCATGCGGACTATGTTCAAATTCAACAAGTGTAATCTGCGCGTGCTTCCTTCGAGCTAAATTAATCGTACCAAGTTGTGATCCCAACTATAGCCACAAGGTTGCACTGCAGCACCACAAAACAGTCCAATATTTACAACCGTAATAGCCTTAATGCCGCCCTAACTTTCTAAACGTCCCTTCCTCCTACAATTTGATGCTAACTCTATGATGTCAACAGGGGGCACAGCAAGCTTGCTGCCCCTTCCCTTGGGGACACAGACAACTTTAGCCAGTCCTGCCCTGTTAATAAAACTAAGCTGCAACCCAGGGCTTCTGGTTTCGATTTTAAACGTTGGTGTTATGAAATTAGTATGTAAAGTAATATTCTTGGTTGAAAAAGCCAGGACAGCCCGACGGTCACACGTGACACCGGGTCACTTGGCGGCTATCACATGCCGTCTCCCCTGCAGCTTTGCGAGTCCCTGAACCCTGCCGCTGCCCTCTCTCAGCTAGTAGGCGCAGTGCTGCATTTCGGCCACACTGCTAAAGTATAATTAAATTGTGTTCCGCTGGCCACTATAGGCGGCGCTATGAAGAATTTCGCCCCAGCCTCCTTTGGCCCCTTTTCAGGTTTTTGTTCCCCCAATTTCCTCTCCAAAATATGCTTTAACTCTTTTCTGATATATCGCCACTAAATATGTGTCTCGTCTTAAAAGAGTTAGCGGCCGGTCCCTTAGATCTAACGAAAAACAGTCCAGGTTTTGCCCCAGTTTTAGCCTAACTTCGTCTGCCCCTGAAATGGCGCTTTCTTTTGCACTGCTACCGTCCGGTTGTTGTAAATTAATGCAGTTTAAGAATATGTTGGTCTGTCCCAGCGTTTAAACAAATAACTTAAATTCCACTTGTTATCTCTTTTATAGCGCTACTATCCCAATGCAGGGTGTCAGAAGGCTTTATGTAACATACACATTATACATTGACAATACATTATGTTAGTGTGGAAATCAATGTAAAAGATGTGTTACATAAGACAGTGAGAGTTACAAGGTGTAGAAGTCACATGCCCTTCATAGCTCATTTTACTATATTAGAAGGGTTACAATTATGAACTGCAAGTAACAAAGGGAACTTAGTCAAAAGCAGTATCCCACTTACCTATCTACATAACATACAAATCTGTCATTTGCATGTTACATGGTGTGCTTTACTGGAGACATATTAACCTTCTATACTACTTTGATTCAAATCAGAGACTAGACAAAACACAGATCACCTCAGCAAAAGCTTCAACCTCCAGAGTTATCTTACCATCATTATTATTCCCGGAGAATTACAGGCCGCACAAAGATCTCTGCAGCGTGTGCCTTAACCCCAGGAGAAATTTTCAAATGCAGACTTTGCAACCAATTAAGCAGAACAGATCTACTACCAAGGTGAAAATACATTTATTGTTCAGTTAATTAAAACCACAACAATAGCGACATTAAAACAAATGTATAAAATAACAATAAAAACGGGGTATGTCCCTTTTTATGTTCTCTAAAGACAAAACCATTTCTTATCCTAATATTTACACTTCTTCCTGTATAATGTAAACAAAACATTTGATACATTTGCCTAATTAAAACAATATCTCAAGTATTACATCAAACAACCATTTTACCAGGCCACTGGCCTCATTATGAATGATCCCTTTACTAAATTCTGAGGCTAATCAAGGTTCGACTAGGCTGCACAGGAGCATTTTAATAAATCAATTCCTCAAAGGTAAGTGGTTCACTTAGCATAATCTCCAATGTCACATCTTATAACCGTTTAAACTTGCCACTAGTTTTATTTGATATTTCCTTATGTTTAATTAGGAGTTTGATTAAACAACAGTTAAGCTGTGGATCTTCCGGATCTAGGCATTTTAATATTACAGTTCTGCAAGAGCGTACACCTCTTGTATTGAGTGGTCCCCTTAACAATTTCCGGCGTTCCTCGCCTAACGCTGGGTAGATACCGACTAAGTGAATAAAATCCTGCGTTGGTGCTCCACAGAGACAACAAGATTTTGGGCCCTGATATTTCCAACTTGGCTGGTCTGCATTTGACGGCAATTTACCAAAGCGTATCGCTATAAATTTGGATTTTAGATGGTAAGAAAATGGCTGATCCAAATATGCCGCCGGTTGCAGTTTTACATAGGATTGCAAGACCATCCATGCATGTTCCCGTCTGCTTAGGGTGGCCTTGTCCTCAAGTAATGAATGTTGCTTTGCTCCCTTCTTCAAGATTTGCTGGAAAGTGGGATAAGGAAGGTTCTTCTGCCAAAGATCTATGATGTTTGTGACCTGTAGTGAAGTTTGAAGATATGTATAGTAGGCGGACTGTGGATCTTCTTGTAACGCAGTCCAGAGTGCATTATTGATTTCATTATTCCGATTACGCCAGATTTTATACCAGGCTCTTATCGTAACATATCTTCTATGATGCTGCTGCTGTTGTAAGCTGAATTCCAATCGTACCTGCGCCGGCGAAGCATTATGCGGAAGTGAGAAAACTTTTTTGTATGCTCGCGTTTGGAGTCTATCCAGAACCCCAGCATCTTTCCCAAACTGGACTTCGCTTCCATATGCAAGGGTGGGGAGAAGTTTTCCTACCAGGTTTCTCCTTGTTGATAACTTCTTTGTATCCTTAATAATAATGGGGTTGTCCTGTGTCCCTTAGAACCCAGGTATATAACGTTAAAAAGCTACAGTGAGTTCTGTTGGGAGATGCAATTGCTTAGCATAAAAGATGGTGTTTAGGCAATCTTATGCATGAAGACCAATGAATGATCTGTGGGAGAGTTAAAAAAAAAAAAAATTAGTTGAGGACAAGATCTTGCATCAGGGCTGCATCACTTTTTTGGTCCAACCCTGATGCAAAATCTCATTTGTTAAATCTCAGAATGACCTTAAATGTATTCCTGATAGACTTACTAAATATATATTTGAGATCTTAGTATCTTATGCCACTTCCGGGGCTGTGATGCCACTTGCGATGTCATGCGACCTTCAGCGTCCGTTGCTCCCCCGCCGTGCATCACCACCTGGTAGCTGTTGCCCCCTCTGTGTTCCAGTCCTCGGGTTCAAGGCCCTCCTCCACCCACAGGTTCCCGTCTGCTCCTCATCCCTGGTGGTCCAGTTGGTGAGTTCTGTCTCTGCTTTTCTCTGCTTTCCTGTGTTTTCCTTTTTCTATATTTCTCTTTATTCTGTGCTTTTCCTGTGCCTTTTTCTTTGCCTTTTTCCATGCCATTCTGTGCCTCTTTGCCTCCTGCCCCTGCTCCATCCCTGTGGCCCTGCCCCCTTCCAGCATTGCTTCCTGCCTTCCGCCTCTCAGCTAACCAGCCCCTCCCATCTCGTTACCACTACTTAATGGATGCGCGCAGCTGGTGTTACAAAGGTAAGTCCGTCTGCACCCGCCAGCACCTGGACGGCGTTCAGCTCCTGGTCCCCGCGCCTTTTACCGTTACAACGCAAACATCCTCCACGTCGTCAATGCCATACGCTCAACGGCCTGCCTCCCGCTTCGCCAAATCACACCCAAGGATTGTTCACCTGGCGCAACTACACCTTCTCCTGCCTTCGCACACCAGAACTACCAACGGCACAGCCCCCAAGAAGCGGACTCAACTACCTCAGCTGCATCCTACTCAGCAAACACACTGTGGAAATCTGGGAACTGCTCGACTCCATGTCCCCTGACGTCAACTTCTTCACGGAAACCTGGATGAACCCCACCTCTACACCGGATATCTCCACCACCAAACCAGATGGATACAAAATCATCCACAAAGACCACACCAACTGACCAGGAGGAGGCATCACCATCGTACACAGAAACACCCTCCACCTCACAACTAGCTCCAACGGCCACTCACTGACATGGGGTACCTCCACTTCCAGATCCAAACCAACCCGAACTTCACCCTCTGCTGAAATCTCATCTACAGACCCCCAGACCCTGCCTCCCTTTCAGCAAATCCAAAGCTAACTTTATTGCACATCATACCCTCACCCCAACAGACTACATCCTCCTTGGGACCTCAATTTCCACCTGGGCAACCTCAGTGACCCCAACACCTCAGCCCTACTGGAGAACCTCACCACCATCGTATTCCAACAACTGGTCACCTCCCCCATTGCATTCAGAAGTACAACCACTCGACCCCATCTTCTCCGCAAGCAACAACATCTCCATCAGCCACACCTCCAAACTCCAATGGACTGACCACGCTGTGCCCACTTCTCCTTCAGCAAACCCACCCGACACCACTGCGCCCACCACTACCTATGCAGAGGCTGGAACAAGGTCTTCGAAGACCAACTGGCCACCACCCTCCACAAGATACCACCGCTGATCTCAGCGGACAAACCACATCAGCACGCAACCTCCACTTATGGATCCCCGACTGCGCCAACACACTGGTCACCCTCAGGAAACCCTCCAGCAAACAGCTCACAAAGAAAGCCAGGTGGTTCTCTCCTCCCCTCCAAGAGTCCAGGCGCACCTGCAGACAACTCAAGAGAAGATGGAGGAGCAGCAAAACCCCAGCAGACTGCACAGCTTTCAAAACCACTGTCACCATGCACCACCACCTCATCAGAGCTGCAAAGAAAACTGCCTTACAGGAACGTATCAACATCAATGCACACAACAGCAAAGAACTCTTCAACGTGATAATGAATTCGCCAAAACCAGCACGGATGCCACTGACACCCCCCTCCCAAGCCTCCTGCGATAACCTCGCCACCTTCTTCCACCGCAAGATTACAAAAATCTATGACAGCTTTGGAACACAAGACCCACCCGCAACCACCGCACCCAAATGCTCTAGATCCCAGCACACCCTGTTCAACTGGATGACCCTCACCACCATCAACACTTTATGGATCATGAAGACCATCTACTGTGGAGCCCCTTCGGACCCCTGCCCCCATCACATCTTCAACCGAGCCAGCACCACAGTCGCCCCGAACTCTGCTGCACCATCAACTGCTCCATCGAATCCTCCACCTTCCCTGAAGACAGGAAACACGCAGAGATCAACCCCCTGCTGAAAAAACCTTGGCCGACCAGGCAGACCTCAAGAATTACAGAACCATCTCTCTGATCCGCTTCTCAGCCAAAGTAATTGGGAAGGCCATCAACTAACCGTAGTCATTAAAACAAACCACGTCTTAGACACTTCTCAATTAGGCTTCAGAAGCAACCACAGCACAGAGACTGCACTCCTCGCCTCAACAGACGACATCCAGAATCTACCTGACCAAGGCAAAACCACAGCCTTCATTGTCCTGTACCTCTCTGCCACTTTCGACACCTTCTCCCACCACACCCTCCGTACAAGACTCTATGACGCCGCCATCCAGGACAAAGCCTTAGAGTGGATCCTCTCCTTCCTCACAGGCCAAACCCAGAGAGTCAGGCTCTCACCATTCTCCTCAGAACCTACAGAGATCAGCTGTGGAGTCCCTCAAGACTACTCCCTGGGCCCCATTCTCCTCAGAACCTACAGAGATCAGCTGTGGAGTCCCTCAAGACTACTCCCTGGGCCCCACCCTCTTCAACATCTACATGGCCCACTGGCAGCCATCGTCAGAAACTACAGACTAAATATCATCTCCCACGATGATGACGCCCATCTGATTTTATCCCCCACCAATAAACCTACAGCCTCAAAGAACAACTTCCACAATGGGATGAAGGCAGTCACCATCTGGATGAAGGACAGCTGCCTCAAACTCAACTCTGACTAAACCAAAGTCCTCATCTTGGGAACCACCCCCTCCGCCTGGGACAAATCCTGGTGGCCCGCAGTGCTCAGAGCCCCCCTCCCCACACCCACCTACCATGCATGTATCCTCGGCATCATCCTTGACTCGCCATCTATGAAACACCAAAACAACACCGCCTCATCCTCCTGCTTCCACAGGCTCCGCCTGCTTCGAAAGATTTTTAAGTGGTTCTCCACAGAGTCCAGAAGAATGGCCGCCTAGGTGCCCATCAGCAGCAAACTCGACTACAGCAATACACTCTACACCGGCACCATCCAGAAGCTCCAAAAGAAATTGTCAAGAATCTAGAACGCCGCCACCAGACTTATCTTGGGCATCCCCTGCTGCAGCCACATTGGTGATCCCCTGACAAATCTCCACTGGCTCCCGATCAACAAAAAGAATCACCTTCAAGCGCCTCATGCACACCTACAAGGTCCTCCACAACATCAGACCCGCATACCTCAACCACCACGCCTCTCCTTCTACACTCCCACCAGGCACCTCCGCTCTTCCCACCTGGCCTTGGCCACTGTCCCATGGATCCGCAAGACCACAGCCAGAGGAAGATCCTTCTCCTACCTCACCACAAAGACCTGGAACTCTCTTCCTCTACATCTCAGGCAATCACCCTGTTAGACCTGTCAGCCCTTTGGGTGGTCCCTCCTCATCATTATTTATTTTGTCCCACTTTTGCCTCAAACCCTGTTAGTATTTTTCCTTTTTGGGAACCACCAGACTTTTTAGTGTTGATGCAGGATCAGGGAGCCATTTTCCCTACCCCTGGAACTTCTGTCTGAGGGCCTGAGACACAAAATGGTGGCCACCCATTGTCACCTGTGACATCACTGGAACCTACTAGCACCTTCCAGAACATTCTAGAACCCTGTGACAGTGTGAGGCAGGTTTGGAATGTTGGGAAGCCAGCTCAGAGTTGACAGTTGGAGTTGGCAGTTGGCAGTTGGAAGGCAGCAGTTGGCACCTGACTGGTGAAGGAAGAGCAGCACAACACTGAAGGAGGAAGGAGTGAGGCAGCAGGGGTGGACACTTGTGCCTGGAGTGGGGTCCATAAACCCACCCTTGATACTAGTCCCTACTGACTGAGTCCAGCCTGGAGCCCTGTGTGGGACAAAGTCAAGAAGAACCAACACAAGGACCTGAACAGCCGGAACAGGCCTTGGAAGTGAAGAACAGCAAGTTCCTGACCTGTTTATTGGTTTCCCTGGAGTCCGACGTCGAGAAGCCTAGAGACCTGGGGCCGGAGGTGAAGAAGCGGCGCTGACTGGAAAGCAGACGTCGTACCCGGAGCCACCAGAGGTCGAGAGAGGGCGCCGACGGAGGTCGTGGAGAGTACCAGAGATCGAGGAGGAAGACACCTGAGGTCGAGTGTGCGGCGTCGACGGGGGAGTGAAGTCCGCCCTCCGGAGTCGCCGGAGACCGAGGTGAAGCGTGCCGGAGGTCGGGAGTGGAGATCGCACTCCGGAGCCGCCGGGACCAAGGTGAATCGTACCGGAGGTCGGGAGTGGAGATCGCACTCCGGAGCCGCCGGGACCAAGGTGAATCGTACCGGAGGTCGGGAGTGGAGATCGCACTCCGGAGTCGCCGGAACAGGAGGAAAGGAGCACCGGAGGTTGGGAGTGGAGATCGCACTCCGGAGTCGCCGGAACCTGAAGAGAAGAGCACCGGAGGTCGGGAGTGGAGGTCGCACTCCGGAGACACCCGGAAGTAGGGCGTTCGTGACCCTGTGACGCCGGAGACCGACATCGATCCGGAACCGCCTCACGGCATCATCAGGAACTGACATCAAGCCGAGGCTGACCGCCGACATCGATCCGGAACCGCCTCGCGGCGTCAACAGGAACTGACATCGAGCCGAGGCCGACCGCCGACATCGATCCGGAACCGCCTCTCGGCGTCGACACGACTCCGGCGGAGTCGGAAGTTCATAAAGAGGGCAGTAAGTGGAATAGAGGGCGCCTAAGGCCCTGTGGAGCCCTAAGAGACCATCCTAGGGGCTAGAGAGGTGTTAGGACCAGCCTGGGAGTGCCAGGGGTGGACTGAGACTAATACAGTGACCTGTGTGAGGGGTTGTGTAGGTTGGGAGAGCCAGATTCCTAGATTACACTTGACCTACCTCAGTTTTAGCCTCAGCCTTATCCAAGCTAGGTGAGACACCCTCAGGCCATCCACATAACCACAAGCTGTGATTGGGCCAAATCAACCCATAGTACCTCACAAATGTGACCTGATTTGAAAGTGTACTGATGGCTTATATTTATTGAGAGTATTGTATTCTTTGTATTTATCCTATTTATTGTCTCACAGTATTTATTGTCTCACAGTATTTATTGTCTCACAGTATTTATTCCCTCGCAGTATTTATTTGCCTATGTATTTTATGCACATCTATTTATTCATTGATTATTTATGATCTGAGCTTATTTATTTGACCTACCCCTTTTTACAGAAGAAGCTTTGTGTACTGTAAGTGTGTTATTATTTATTTAACCTGCAAGTAAGAGAAAACAAGATAAACACAGAGATATTTTCATAAATTTTTACGGTGTAGAGTCGTTTTTGGAATGGATGAACGCATGGTTATTGTGTGGGTGTGACGTACGCTTAATACGGTGCCTTCCTTACCGCTCGAGCCAAGCTACCACAGTGTGTGTTGGGAGACACCGGGTGACTGCTAACCTCGGTTGCCCGGGGTTTTCTAACACACCCTCACTGCCTAAAATCAGGAAGGACCTCAATACCTGGCTCTTCGAATGAACTACAGAACCCACCCCCAGTGCCTTAAGGCCCTAACGGTTGATTAGCCACACTCTATAAGAATCCTGATAGATTGATTGATTGAGTGACATCATGCACTGTGATGTCCCGCGCCAAAATGTCACTTGCATACTTACTTAGTTGGTTAGTCCCCTCACTTCTATTGTTTGGACTTGTCGCCTATGTGTAGCGACTTCAAGCGTACACATTAGTCATCATAGTTAAAGCTGCTACACTTTGTGACTGTCACGTAAGGGTGCAGTTGGTGTGTTCGGGACACGTTAGGTAGGTACAGCTAATCGCTAGCCATTATTCCTCACTGAGCTGTGATACTGTCTTCCTCCGGTCCAGTAACTCAGGGATTTGACATGTCTGTTTGGCTAGTCTGGCCATGCCTGCTGTGCACCACGCTGCTGTTAATGGTGCCACCCAGGTCAAAAATGCTCTCCCTCACATGTGGCACCCTCTAGGGAGCACAAGAATTAAGGAGAATTCGGTATCCTTTACCTCACACAAAGGAACTAATGCGAGGTGCTTGAAGCAGTTTACTTTCAAAGTCTTGGCTCACCACTTGTCATTCTTTGCGATCTTGTAAAATTGTTCTTAACTTAAATGGGACCATGTTTCTTAACTGAAGGCTAGCAATATGAGAAACAGTGTCTGCAGTGGTGAAAGCAGGTTACCTAAAAATGCCCATTTGTTCTTTGATGTGGGTACCCACAGGCACACTCTTAGTGCATGACTGGCATCCCCTCTCCCGATTCCAATCTTCTGTCCTCCTGTATGTCCCTGGTCTATGCTTGCTCTCTTTGGGTAAGCTCATTAACTGAATGAAAGAAAGATTGCCTGAATGGATGTAAGCATATCAAGTGAGGGTTTGGAAGTGGCCTTTGTCATTGTGAGTTCAAAGCTTGGTCTGCTGAGCATGCTGCCCCACCCGCTGGCTTGCTCCTCCATCAGGAAACACATGTTCTCTTGTTATCACCACCCAGAGGTGGAGACCAGCTTCAACTTGCATTTTCCTGCATTTTGATTTCCTTCTCCGCGGAGAAATGCCAGTGCTAAATCCTGGTTGGGTATGGCTGCTGTTTCCATTCATTGAGATTTTACTCATCCTGAGAGACATGGATGCATGGGCATTGCATGATATCGGAGAACGAAGCCCTCCATGGTCATAGCAGTTGATACTCTTTGATTGAATGTAGTTGCCGGGTTAAACCAACTACTGTATCCTCTGGTCTCCATACCCTGTACTTCTGTGTCCTTTGGCTATCTCATTTTGAGCAAGTCGTCCACCAATATTGAACATTGGCAGTACTGAAGCAGACCAAGCCATTGAAAAAATCCATACTGGTTTAGGATTCTGGCTCCTAATCATGGACAGATATATGTATATCCGTACTGACATAGCTGTTCTTCTCACCTCTTCTGACAGTGAGCCCTTGGCGGGGTGGCAAACCCCTTACTACTTTTCCACAGTCTTCTCCAATTGAACGTTGTTCACGTAGAAAAAAGAGAGACAACCAGGGCTCATATTACTTTTGCACGTTTAATTCATCGACAAAGCAGCAAAATTAACACCGACGCATTTGGAAGCCTTCGCTTCTTGTTAACAGGTCATTTACGTTTACTCCCTAGTGTCATATAAACATGTGACCCATCACTACCATCAAAGTAGGACTACATGAAATATCCTTCTCTATGTAATTACATGGCATCCAACCTATAACATTCTTTTTATGTTACAAATCTCACAGAATTCATTGTGTTTCACTTTTACAAACTGAAAACATCATTGCTATTTAAGCAGTTTATTACTGTATCCCTATCATTCCTCTAATGATTATGACTGCTTACGTTTTTACACTATTTGTGAAAGAACAATTACTTAAGTTAGTTTCTTGCATGAATCAAATAAACTGGTGTCTTACCCAAGTGGACTTTGAATCCATAAACAGTATCTCCACTGCTGCTACAATTTCATACTCTTCTCCAAAACAATTCTGCCCCTGTGGGCCTTAAATCCAACTCAGTTGTTTCTACTGTCTCTTTCATAATTATATTTCTTTCACCAATCATTGTACTGCTGTGAGCCAGTTCCATATAATTATTTTTCATGCTCTGTAACTCAGCTTTCTCTTGTCGGCCTGATTATATATTAGCTCTTTTGCATTTTTTTTTCTTCTCCACTCATTTTTCCATGTTACCTACAATGTAAAAACTGTGTCAGATCAACCATGACCATAGTTGTTCTCTTATAAAAACCAATAAAAGTATTTTCATAGACTCGCATAACCTTATTATCATATATTCTTACTGAAGCTCCAGCATTATATGACTTAGTTCTAATATGACTTAGTTCTAATCTAGCCTAAATGCACTGCTAATTCTTCATCTCTGTTCAGCCCTGTTGGATACATTGTTTCATAATTCACTATCATTTTGGACTCCAATCTACGCAACATTTGTACTCTGTTACCTCCTCTTTCTAATATTAGAACTCTGTCCAATACACAAAACTTTAACAGACTTGTGTCTTTGTTATGTTGTTCCTTAAAGTGCCTAGTTATTGGGTATTGTTTATCTTCATTCACAATCACTCTCAAATGTTCTAAAATCCTTTTCTTAGCTTTGTGTATTGTGCTTCAAATGGAACACAGTGAAAATGGACTTCCAAGAAATACACACAAAAATCTGAATTGCATGTAAGGTGTTAAGTGATAATATACACTTTTTTCCTCTTAGACAGTTGTATCTGTTTACAGCTAGTAATAGCTTTGCAGGCATTGCATTCTCCACAGACTCAAAACCCTTGTATATTACTCCTATTATATTTCTCTAGTACCTGATTACTACATAAAACATCTTTCAGTGATGCACACTTCCTAATGGTTAATTGTGCATTCTCACTTGCAGAGTCAGAGAGGGTCTCATTTGTTTTTAATACTTGCCAACATTTGTTGAGGCTTTTCTTAACCTCCCAAGCCTGGGTGCTAAACTCAGTTATACATCAAACTGGTTGTTCATCCTCTTTTTTTAACTTTTGGTAGTAACAGATCTTCCCTTTTTAATTCTCTCGCTCTTTTACATGCCTAGTCAATCACCTTTAGAGAGTATCCTCTTTCACTGAACCTTCATCTCATTTCTATAATTTCATTGTTGAATCCCTCTTCTGAACTACAGTTTCTCCTTGCTCTGAGTAGTTCTCCGTAGGGTATACTTTCATTCAGGTTTGTGGGATGACAGCTGCCTGCATGTAATAAACTGTTCCCCTCGGTTTTCTTGTGGAAAGGTTTACTCTCCAGTTTATTATTACATATTTCAATCTTAATGTCTAAAGATGTAATTTCATCTGGGTGTATTTGACTTGTAAACCTCAGATTCAAAGTGTTATGATTCAATATATTCACAAACTTGTCAGCTTCCTCCCTTGTTCTTTATGAAATACAGAAGATGTCATCTATATACCTAACCCAGAGGGCTACGTGGTTTTCAAATAGTATGATGTCACTGACTACTTGCTCCTCTCATCAGCCTAAGCAAAGACCCGCAAAACTGGGGGCAGAACAAGTTCCCATCGCAGTCCCCTGGGTTTGCTTGTATATCGCCTTATCGAAAATGAAGAAATTGTAAGTTAAACGGACATAAATCATATTCAGAATCATCTCAGTGTGCAACAGATAGGATAAAGAGCGAGCTCTGAAAAAACGTCTACATGCCTTGATTCCCTGTTCGTGAGGTATGGAAGTAACATAAAAAGAATGTTACAAGATGCCCAACATGCAGTTGCGGCTATTGCATTTTAAAAGTGGTGAGGCAGAAAGCTATGAGTAGAATATAAATTACGAGCAACCGTGAATCAAAGATTGGGAGGAATGTGTGCAGGGGTTCTTCCCTTGCAAGAAAATTAGAGAATAAATGGGTGCAAATTGTGCATTTTAAGCATATCTTTCAGGAATACTTGCTACAATTTATTGAAATAAAAGGGGCATATAGACTTGCAAAGACTCACCCCTCTCCATACACTCATGCAGTTACATCACTCCCCCATGCACTCGCACAGACATTGATCCTCTTACCCTGCAATCACAGACACACACTGCTTCGCTCACATAAGCACACCGTTCTCCCTGCAGTCACGGGCAGACCATCCACAAGGTCACAGAACTCACACAGGTACACCGTTCACTCGTACAGTCTTACCACTCACCCAGTGAACTGTCATTGCACACCGCTCACCCTACAATCATACATGCATGGACCTGACTCTACAGGCACAGCTTTCACTTTGCAACACTCCCCATCACCATCCGCCCTGTACACACACAGACCCCAGGCTGCCAAAGCACTGAACCCTCCCTGCACCCGCCCAGGCCTGCAGAGTCCAGTGTGAGTACTCCTCCTGCGGTATGTGTTGGGGATGGAGTTTGTTGTGGAAGGCGAGCAGAGGAACAACAAGGCTGCAGGAGACAGGTAGGCCACATTGATGATAACCCCCTGGGAAGTGCCAGTTGGGGGCAGAGCATACATTGTCTGTCCTCTGCCACCTCCCTTCAGACACTGCAGGAGACTGGTCACTTTTACAGCCCCATTATCTTCAAAAAGGCCAATCAACGATTAGGGACAGTGGGCTTTTGGAAAGGTCCAACGTACGTGCCTTGATATACTACAAGAAATGAGTATGAAGTTCCTCAGTGGGTCCCAGAACACATTAAGAGAGTTTATGTGATATTACGTTGATAGGTTGTCCTCGAAGGTGTGAGGGGCATAGTACGTGTAGATGTAATGGTGGATGTGCAAGATAAAACAGGGGAGGGAATCCTCTAAATAAACTTTATTCTGGAAGGATCCCAGCCTGGTTAAAATAAGGATTAGGAGAGGCAACTATCTGACTATAATGTGTCAAAAAAGCGCTCTACTCCTAGATGGTCGACATGTTTCTCGACTAGTAGTCAAGAGGACAACCTATCAACGTGATATCACATAAACTCTCTTACTGTGTTCTGTGACCCACTGAGGAACTTCATACTCATTTCTTGCTGTAAAAGTGACGTCACCTGCCTGTGGGTTTGCCACCAGGCTGGTTTTCTACCAGCATGATCATTGTAAAGTCCAGGCCAATAGAAACTTTGGGAAAATGACGGAAAGCCAGTATTTTTCCACAGTGAATACTTAAAACAGCAAAAAGAAGAAAACACTTTAAAACATGCTCTAGCTCTCCTGAAAATGATCCCTGACCGAGTAAAGTATGAACACATAGTACTTCACATTCCAAATAAGGAAAGGGGGTTGACATAGTAAAATCGGTATCTGGCCCAGCTGACATCTGGCCATGTGTTTGAATCCTGTAGTTTTGATTTCATCCTTCCGAGGTTGATAAAAGAGTATTCCATTACTTTTAGTAATTACACCACCCTGTTTCTGATAGCAAAACGTATGAGTCGCTACAAAAACCTGCCAGTCAAAGAAGATTTGTTACCAACACTCGGAGCACATCCTACTACCAACATTCCTCAATAATGACACAGTGAATAAGCACTACAATGCCATACCAATGGCAGATAGCACTATAGGACATCAGGGCAAGACAAAGACCGGAGACAAATAACACGAGTCCAAATCATTTGGCAGCAAACAAGCGAGAAAAAGAAAGAACATGATCGCAGACATTCCCCTTTTTAATAACAAGCTCATGCCCATTGTCACTCTTAGCGATACACATCAAGCCAAACGCAAGCTTTTCAGACATTTCTTGGCCTTGGGGTGCTGTGCGCATCATTGTGGCTGACTGAGATGGATGGAACTGCCGCGGCCGGCATGCTCCCGGGAGGGGGGGGGGGGGGGAGGGTGTTCGCAGGTGCTGGTTGGGGAATTAAGAAAAAAACTTTACCTACCCTGTCCCTGGAACCGCGCTGCTCCTCCTGGACGGTGTAACGCTACAGCCAGGTGCCACGTTTTACCGAAGTACCAAGCACCGAGCAGGCAGCCTTCTCCCCCACCCTAAGCCAATCACAACGCTGCAATGGCAGCGTGGTGATTGGTGAGACGCAGATGAGAGCGCCCAAGCCGGGCCATTTTCTCTAAGTAGGCTGCTTGCAGCAGCCTACATAGAGAAAAAGGGGGAGTGCGCATGACTGAGTTGGTCGGCCCTGGGGCCGACCAAACAGTCAGTACCCATAACAGTGGACAAGCCACTTCCGCCCTGCCCTCCAGCAGGACCGCCCATCCCCAACCAGGTACTTGTGCTCTCTAGCAGTGCGAGAAGGAGAAACATACAATGGTAGTTTTACCATTTTATATTTCTGCCTTCTTGCGCTGCGAGAAATCAGTGGGGCGACGCCCCCACGCCCCTATGGGGGAGCCACCACCGCAATGTAATTACATGGAGAAGGATATTCCATGTAGTCCTACTTTGATGGTGGTGGGGAGTCACATGTTTATATGACACTAGGAGGTAAACGCAAATGACCCGTGAACAAGAAGCTAAGGCTTCGAAATGCGTAGGGCGCTCATTTTGCTGCTTTGTTGAAGAATTAAACGTACAGAAGTAATATGAGCCTTGGTTTTCTCTCTTTTTTCAAAGTGAACAACGTTCAATTGGAGAAGATTGTGGCTATATATATATATATATATATATATATATATATATATATATATATATATATATGTTCACTTAAAAAAACCATAGGTTTCACACATGTTGTAGTTAGCTGGACATTTCCCTCATAAAAAACCAATGAAATTCCCCCGTTATAGTTAGTGCAGGCATCTATAACTCACGCGGCTGCAATCCTCTGCTGATGACGTCAGATATTACATCACTGATTACATATGTGTCTTACTGAAAAATAAATATTTGTAATATATGTATAGCTAAAGATTAATGGAAGAAGACATGGGTAAATAGGTGTCTAAATACAGTGATGTAATAGCTGACGTCATCAGCAGAGGATTGCGTTTGCGTGAGTTATAGTTGCCTGCACTAACTATAACGGGTGAATTTCATTGGTTTTTTACGAGGGAAATGTCCAGTTAACTATAACATGTGTGAAACCTATGGTTTTTTAAGTGAATTTGTATGGTTTTTTAAATGCTAAGTTATGTATTTATTAATATTTTTTTTTCAGGTTTTTCACCGTGCGCGCACCGTGCGCGCTCTGTGGGCACTCCATGCGCTTCGTGCACCGAGCGCCCAAGATGCGTTGTGCGTGCCGTGCGTGCACGGTGCGCGCACCCCGCACTTTTTCGTCAGAAAAATAAATGTTTTTTTCACCCTTGGGGGTCTTTCAGTGACCCCCTGACAAAGGCTAGGGGGTCAGGAACTGTCCACCCTGCCCCCTTTTCACGTTCTCCACCTTTGTTTTTCACTGCCTCAGACTGCGAGAGACAAAATGGCGGCCGACACTTCCTGATTTCGACCGATTCGAATGTTTACTGACATCTAACAACCAATCAGAATTGCGCTCGCACGGTGCGCGCCTATAGATATATATGTACTTTTAACTGAAATGTTCTTAGGAACTACTGAACAGATTGACTCCAGATATTCAAAAGGCACATCCCTGACCTGAGGACTACCTCTCTGCCAAATTTCAAGTAATTCTGTTCAGCCGTTCGGGCTGTACCTTGGACTAAAGGTCCCTATAGAAAAATGCATGGGGAAAATGCGTTTTGGGACCCCCCTTTTTTCTCAGCCCCCGCTTGACTAATCATCCCAAGACTTTCAGGGTAGGAGCGGAGCAGAGCGCCCCACCTATTTTGAAAAATTTGCGAGGATTCGTCAACCGGCGCCAAAGTTATTCAAAATAGAATTTTCAGATTTCCTCTGGAAACACGGTCCTAACTATAACTATCTACTGGCGGCCGCCAGTAGATAATATAAATATATATATATATATATATATATATATATATATATATATATATATATATATATATATATATTTTGTACAGGGCCCAAGGGGGACCAAATTATGCGGAAGGGTTGACTAAAAATATGCATCAAGAAAAGGAAGATTATGTGGCATAATGCAGCATATTTTGTGATAGTATTATTTTTTCATTTTTATTACCCATATTAACACTGTCTCTGCATAGGTTTCACCTCATTAATACCAGTTTAGCACTCAAATATAGCTATAAGCAACAGAAAGGAGACCAGTCAACCTATGTGAAGGGCCTTCTACAGGGCAGCACCAGATGTTTCTATCTTTTTAATAGCATTTTACACTTTTGAGCTAGAACCTATGTTTTGGGGGTAAAAATCTGCAAATTATATAGCAAGTGTAGTTTATGTGACAAATTCCACAAATCCTTAGCTATGTCGAGAAAGCCGCAGCCGCAAAACTGCATAATTCCGGTGTCCCGGGATATATGTCAAGTATGCCCTGCATTTACTGTCTCTGCCTATCGGAGTCTCAGCCGTTTGCGAAAGTGAGTGACTTCTCCTCCTACTCTGCTCTCCTTTTCTGCAATGTATTAGATCAGTTAATATTTTACTTGCAACCAGGCTGGTATTTTAGCTGTAGTAAATGATGTAATGTAACATTCTGGGTCACACGCCGATAGCATACACAAGAGTATGCTTTCTATGTCTATTCATGGTCTAATGGGAAGGGCTATTTATTGTGCATGTATTTTGGCGCCAAACTAGATTGACAAAGGATTTTTGAAATCCGAAACACGTCTCTCCTTACCTCTTGGATTGAGGGCGACCTGGCAGAATAAATTAATGCTGATTCTTCTAACTCCTCGAGTCCGTGCCTTCTTCCATGGAGTTTCTGTGGGAGCTGGATTTTTGTGTTTATATATATATATATATATATATATATATATATATATATATATATATATATATATTTTGTACAGGGCCCTTGGAATTATGTTGAAGGGGAGGACCAAATTATGCGGAAGGGTTGACTAAAAATATGCATCAAGAAAAGGAAGATTATGTGGCATAATGCAGCATATTTTGTGATAGTATTATTTTTTCATTTTTATTACCCATATTAACACTGTCTCTGCATAGGTTTCACCTCATTAATACCAGTTTAGCACTCAAATATAGCTATAAGCAACAGAATGGAGACCAGTCAACCTATGTGAAAGGCCTTCTACAGGCCAGCACCAGATGTTTCTATCTTTTTAATAGCATTTTACACTTTTGAGCTAGAAACTATTTTTTGGGGGTAAAAATCTGCAAATTATATAACAAGTGTAGTTTATGTGGCAAATTCCACAAATCCTTAGCAATGTCGAACAAGCATTTGCAATGCAATAGGTCTCGCATTTATAAGAGTTTGAGCTATTGGTATTGTAAAATTACAATGCCTTTTATTTATGTTTTGGTTTTAAAACAAATAAAAGGCATTGTCATTTACAATGTCAGTAGCATAAACTCGCATAAAAGCAGTGTGTGGAGTGCAGCAGTGTGCGGCGTGCAGCAGTGTGCGGCGTGCAGCAGTGTGAGGCGTGCAGCAGTGTGAGGCGTGCAGCAGTGTGCGGCGTGCAGCAGTGTGTGGTGTGCGGCGTGCAGCAGTGTGTGGCGTGCAGCAGTGTTTCGTGTAGCAGTGTGAGGCATGCAGCACTGTCTGGCGTGCAGCAGCATGCAACAGTGTGCGGCGTGTAGCAGTGTGCTGCATGCAGCAGTGACGTGCAGCATGCAGCAGTGAGTAATGCAGCAGTGTGCAGCAGTGTGTGGCGCAGTGTGGCGTGCAGCAGTGTGCGGCGTGCAGCAGTGTGTGGCGTGCAGCAGTGTGTGCCGTGCAGCAGTGTGCGGCGTGCAGCAGTGTGCTGCGTGCAGCAGTGTGCGGCGTGCAGCAGTGTGTGGCATGCAGCAGTGTGTGGCGTGCAGCAGTGTGTGGCGTGCAGCGGCATGCAGCAGTGTGCGGCGTGCAGCAGTGTGAGGCGTGCAGCAGTGTGTGGCGTGTAGCAGTGTGCGGCGTGCAGCAGTGTGTGGCGTGCAGCAGTGTGTGGCGTGCAGCAGTGTGTGGCGTGCAGCAGTGTGCGGCGTGCAGCAGTGTGTAATGCAGCAGTGTGCACAGCAGTGTGTGGCATGCGGTGTGCAGCAGTGTGCGGCGTGCAGCAGGGTGTGGCGTGCCGCAGTGTGCAGCGTGCAGCAGTGTGTGGCGTGCAGCAGTGTTTCGTGTAGCAGTGAGGCATGCAGCACTGTGTGGCATGCAGCGACGTGCAGCAGTGTGCGGCATGCAGCAGTGTGCGGCGTGCAGCAGTGTGCTGCATGCAGCAGTGACGTGCAGCATGCAGCAGTGAGTAATGCAGAAGTGTGCAGCAGTGTGTGGCGCAGTGTGGCGTGCAGCAGTGTGCGGCGTGCAGCAGTGTGTGGCGTGCAGCAGTGTGTGGCGTGCAGCAGTGTGCTGCGTGCAGCAGTGTGCGGCGTGCAGCAGTGTGCTGCGTGCAGCAGTGTGTGGCATGCAGCAGTGTGTGGCGTGCAGCAGTGTGTGGCGTGCAGCGGCATGCAGCAGTGTGTGGCATGCAGCAGTGTGCGGCGTGCAGCAGTGTGCGGCGTGTAGCAGTGTGCGGCGTGCAGCAGTGTGCGGCGTGCAGCAGTGTGAGGCGTGCAGCAGTGTGTGGCGTGCAGCAGTGTGTGGCGTGCAGCAGTGTGTGGCATGCAGCAGTGTGTGGCGTGCAGCAGTTTTGTGTAGCAGTGTGAGGCGTGCAGCAGTGTGCGGCGTGCAGCAGTGTGTAATGCAGCAGTGTGCACAGCAGTGTGTGGCGTGCGGTGTGCAGCAGTGTGCGGCATGCAGCAGTGTGTGGCGTGCAGCAGTGTGCAGCGTGCAGCAGTGTGTGGCGTGCAGCAGTGTTTCGTGTAGCAGTGAGGCATGCAGCACTGTGTGGCGTGCAGCGATGTGCAGCAGTGTGCGGCATGCAGCAGTGTGCGGCGTGCAGCAGTGTGTGGCGTGCAGCAGTGTCGTGCAGCATGCAGCAGTGAGTAATGCAGCAGTGTGTGGCGTGCAGCAGTGTGTGGCATGCAGCAGTGTGCGACGTGCAGCAGTGTGTGGCGTGCAGCAGTGTTTCGTGTAGCATTGTGCGGCGTGCAGCAGTGTGTGGCGTGCAGCAGTGTGCGGCGTGCAGCAGTGTGCGGCGTGCAGCAGTGTGCAGCATGCAGCAGTGTGCGGCGTGCAGCAATATGTGGCATGCAGCAGTGTGTGGCGTGCAGCAGTGTGTGGCGTGCAGCGGCATGGAGCAGTGTGTGGCGAGCAGCAGTGTGTGGCGTGCAGCAGTGTGCGGCGTGCAGCAGTGTGAGGCGTGCAGCAGTGTGCGACGTGCAGCAGTGTGCGCTGTGCAGCAGTGTGTGGCGTGCAGCAGTGTGTGGCGTGCAGCAGTGTGTGGCGTGCAGCAGTGTGAGGCGTACAGCAGTATGAGGCGTGCAGCAGTGTTTCGTGTAGCAGTGTGCCTCACATGCACTGGCCATACACCGCATTCCTAAGGTCCTGTGCCCCTTACTAAATCTCTCTGAATGCGTGAGGAGGCGCACGCGCAGGAAGTAGCTGGTGGCAAATGGAATGCGCGTGGTTGTGCGCATAACCGCCACCCGACCCGCCTGGGAAGCCTTTGGGAGCATTTTCGGAAGCCCCTACATAAGTCTCGCTGGGCGATCGCTTATGCGATAGCCAGGCGAGACCTAAAAAGCAACAGCCGCAAACTGCATAATTCCGGTGTCCCGGGATATATGTCAAGTATGCCCTGCATTTACTGTCTCTGCCTATCGGAGTCTCAGCCGTTTGTGAAAGTGAGTGAATTCTCCTACTCTGCTCTCCTTTTCTGGTTCTGATACTCCCCGTCTTGCTTTTGTTTCCTCTCTTGCCTCTGTCTCTGTTTTCTATAATGCGCCTTCTGTATCTCTTCATCCCACTTCCTCTTTTTTGCGTTACTCTGTTGTCTGTTCCCCTCACGTCTGGTTCTCCTTTCTTTCATAATTTTCTTCATTTTCCTTTTGGTTCCCTTTTTTTTATTTCTACGCTTACCTGTGGCGCAAGAAGTCCTATAGGAGTGGTTGAAGATTACTTTCTGAACAAACGAACTCAAAAACGTCAGTAGTTTTTATCTTTGATAGAATGTCTCATTTTTGATTAGTGAAACGAGGAATTGTTTTCGCAATTTTGAAAGCTGTGCTTTTTTGTTTTATTTTTCTCAAGTCAAAGAAATAACATTGGTGAAAAGTACATTTGGGCATGTTTTGTCAAAACATGATGGTATAGCCAGACATTTAGTACGGTGGAGGTTTGACAGTACCTTTTAATTTTGTCTCACTCCTATATTCTAAACTGTTGGAAGGCGGACCCCGAGGAGTCGGCGAGACCACCAAGGGGGGCCCTCACACTGTACGAAGTAGCCGAGCGCTGCCGAGAAGTCTCTTGAGAGATCCTTCTCCTATCACGTACTAGCACAGTAACACCACCACACAGGACTCAAGGAGGTTGTCTTTACGACAAGCAATTCTTTATCAGCAATAAAAAGGTTACGAGGTCAATATTTACACGAAGGGATTGAGGGATCCACCAAAAGTCTCAATGTCTCTTTGGAAGGGTAGGGGTAGCGGGACAGTCTTTGGCAGGAATGCGGTACGAGGGTACCTGGGGCCCAGTTCTTATCCTCAAGCTGGAGGACCTCCGGATCTCGGAGGGGTCGAGCCGCGACGGCGTCAGCAGGGCTCTGGCGTACAGTTCGTGGAGAGCCGCGATTCAATCAGCAGGGCTCTCAAGATGGTTTCTGCTCAGCTCGAGCCGCGACGTCGTCAGCAGGGCTCCGAGGAAGGTTTCAGCGAGGTTGGTCCGCGACAGCGTCAGCAGGGCTCCGATGTTCCAGGTGGTTCAAAGTGTTCACAAGAAGGAGCCGCGACGCAGTCAGCAGGGCTCGTGATGGTTCCGACAAGAGTTCTTCTCCGTAGGGTCAGCCGCGATTCAATCAGCAGGGCTCTCGACTCCGGGATACAACTGCCGATCTGTGGTGGGGTCGCCCCAGATATAGGTCTGGAGCCCTTTGATGTCCGGACCTATGCGCCCGGGGGGGCGGAGTGGCCGGGTGGAGGCGGCCAGACGCCCAGCAGGAGAGGCGCCAGGCCCAAGGGAGTTGCAGGGCGATCACACCTCGAGAGGGGAGGACAGTTGGGGGTCCCATCGATACTGTCCTCCGCCGGGGGCGATGAATGGTTCCTGCGGCACCCCCTGGCCAGTCCGTGGTGCCTCGATGTCGGGGCTTCGCTGGGGTCGAGGCCGGGTTGAGCGGGGTCGCGCTGGCTGGTGCACAGAGTGACGTGCATGCCAACAAGATGGCGGAGCCACGAGGAGTATGCGACCGCGTGCAGCTCAGGGTGAAGGGCCTTGGTGCAGTTCAGACGGGTGGCCCGTGAAGGCCGGGGCGGGGAACGGGCACAATCCATGGGGTTAAGGACCACGCCACGAGGCCGGGTCCAACATAAACCAATTGGAATTACTGTCACATAGTAGTGCAACCCGGTTTTCCTTGTCCTCAGCTGCTTCCACGCACACCATTGCAACCAGTTTGCCCTCCTGCTTCTTATTGAAACTGTGTTGCCTCTCTGTTTTCTAATTTACTGACTGTTTTTAGACTGGTCCATGCTGGTCAGACCCCATGTGGTTTTGGGCCTGCACACTGGTGCAATCTGTGCACTTGCATTGGAATGGGTTGAGAAGGCAATTAAATATTGTGTTGCAAGAATTCTGGAGTACAACATTACAACAAAGACAGATTTTCCCAGCGGTTGAAGTGCATTAAAAAAAAGTATGGGAACTGTAATGCTGCGCATAATGGCGGCGGAGTGGATGAGCATTGGGCGGGGTCAAAAGCATGGCTAAAAACAAAACATTTAACTATTTTTCACTCTTTAACCACCAGGCAACTACATATAAAATAATGCACTATCACTCATTACGAAACCTTTATTAGTTAATGTACTGCAGGGGTCGGTGTGTGTAACCAGAGAGTCACAGAAATGATACCTGGTTGGGACGGTGGAGAATAGTGATTTGTGTATGTTTAGTGCTACAAGGTCAGACTTTGACAGAAAACACTGTGGATATGCAAGTCATTATTTTAAACTGTAATTACACACATTATAAGTTTGGCTGCTACAAAATGTGCAAAAATGTGTAAGATAAAAAGTACTTCCAAAATATAGATTTTAGTAATACCCGGCTGTCTGTAGTGCATTTCGTTTAAAAGCACACAATTTACAGCTCATATAGCAGCTCCCTTGCAATGTCACTCACATAGAATAAATATATTTGTGTCATCAGGAAGCTTCAAGTAATTCTGATAATTAAAGCCAATATCAACTTCCAAGCACCCTTTACAATTGCAGACTAACCAGTTGTGAACATTTACATTTCTTCCAGGCAGGCAGGCAGACACCCTGGCCAGGACGCTTGTTTAGCTGTCTGCCCCTCTCTCTGATTCACAGCACAGGAGAATCCCTGCCTTACAGCTCAGCTGAAGCATTTCAACCGTCGGAATTAACTCTCCCAAGACGGTTGTCTTTCTACAAAAAGTAGGGAAACAGTTTTTATTCAAATAATAAAAGCTTGGGCACGTCGTGCCACTTAGCTCCTGCTCACTTTGACCGCTGGTTTTCCCAAACTTTCTTTATTGAAGCATATCACTTAAATCCTCCTTTAAGGGATATCTTTGAAGCAGTATGTTTTATAGAGCAAAGTCATACTAACTCTTGGTAGCCTACCTTAGAAAAACTCATCTGGAGTTCGAGCCGGTAAGCTGCGGGAGGACAAGGAGTAATTGTTAAGCCCCCCTTTTCTTCAGGTCCAATTTTACGATGGTGGAAACTCAACTTCTCAGTGCATCTCCTTCTGGTGGGATAGAACTAAGCAAGTTGCCATGTTTTCCTCCTTTATCTCCCGGTTGGCGGTGTCAAATTCAAGATCCAGGCTAAAATGCTCATAGAAGTGTATTTAGTGCTATCAATACACTGTTCAGATGCAAATCGCTGACCAGGAGAGGCACTATCATGGCAGGAGGCGCTCTGGCACCGCTGTTAAAGTTGAGAGGAGTCCACTGAACCCCAAATATGTTATACATGCCGACAGCTTTATCATTAAGAGTCTCTTCACTAAAATCTGAACCTAATCCAATGTTGGCTGTCCGTCAAGAACCCAAGCTGTGCACCAAATCCAGAGGGTAATGAGATTCATTCAAAATAACTAGCTAGTCTGTCTCCAGAAACTATATTCTCTTCTTTCCGTTCGTGTTTTCACAGATGTCGACAAAACCGAGGAAAACTGCCCATTATCTCTTCATCATTTCAATCTGTTATGATATTTGCTTCTTCCCTAATCCTTGCAAATGGAGAGGGGATCCTTGTTGATCAGTAGCCAAGTGTTGCTGAGGTTCCCTCCTATCGAGCAGTCTCATATCTAGCATCCTGGCTCTGTGATTTCTCTATAAAATAATTTATACCGCTGTGTCCTAGCTAACCCCCTACTTAAGCGACATGTCTCGTGGCATGTTTACTATTTGTCAAGTGATCAAAACGAGACACTTCCAGTTGCTGAAGATTGAGTTGCAGCTGTGGGAATGTCTCGATTAATTTTCTAACCAAGAGAATTGATTTGCTTGCACCATCCAAGATGGCATGAAATGCCTTTCAGCAAATCAGTTTCCTTTGAAGTGTGTTTTTAAATGTGGATGCACAATTTGACACGTGAAGCAGTTTATAAACTTAACAATCGTCAACTGTCTAACAGTGTTGTATATCCCTACTTGTTCCCATTACACCACTCCATAAAAATAAGGCAGTATTTGCAGAGTATCTGTGGGAAAACCTCTGAGTCGAGCCATGAGAGGAGCGCAGTGCATTGGGGTGCAGAACAAGCATGATGCATGTGAGAAATAAACAATAGTATTATAGTGAAGCCGGTTAGCTGGGATGGGAGTAGCCAGTTTCATTGAAAAAGAGTGTGCATGTTTTTCAGTTTTTTACCTGCCAATAATGTAGAAAGAAATCGATTTTGATGAAAATGAAATCAAATATCGTGAGGCAGGCACAGGGACTGCCAGGGGCAGGTCGGGCACTTTGCAGGGGAAGCATTTGACTATTGATGTTTGGATGAAAGGCTTTTTGTTCAGAGTGAGATATCAACAGGGAAGTAAGAGGAATAGTGAAATGGACTTGACTGAGGGTTGAAGGAGATTCTGGTTGGGGTGGGGGAGGGGGAGCCACCAGACATGCTGTTCCGTGAACATTGAAGATCAGTTTTGCACTCTTTCAGAGAACAGCGGCGCCATGACAGTATAAGGAGCCCCCCTCCTCCAAAGACAGGGACGCCATGCTGCTGTCCTGGCCACACTGATGGATGCCAGGTAAGTCTCCTTCACCATAACACTGCTTGCACTTTTTAAAACTTCTTGTGTTCCCTCGCCCTGAAATGCTATTGCCTACCAAAAATAAAAGTGAAAATGTCTGGGAAGGAAACCTAAACGGAGCATTACACCACCTATGCAGGGACTATGGAATCTAAAATATACGTCATGGAATAGCATGGAGGGATGAATCCTGTAGGTTGATGAGAGGAGGGTCTGATCAATTTTGTTCTAACAGGACTTGAGCCTGCCAACCGTTCTTGCATGTGCACAGCGTGACTCTACCATGAGATGTACGCACAACCTGACCAGTGATCGACTGCCTTCGGGAGCTTAGCTGAGCTTGGAGTCTGAACTCCTGTATTTTAAACTCCCCTAACGCAGCTGGAGCGTCGGGTGGCGCTGCTCTCGACCCCATGTTTACGAAGTGGCGTTCAGCCACCTAATGTGACTTAACCCACCTTGTAAATATGCCCCTTACCGCAGCAGGCCACTGCGTCAAAGGGGCAGGCAATGGGTGTTGATGTGGGCGTTTCACCGCAACACCCATTGCCTTTTGACGCTGCCCCATATTTACAATGATGGGGCAGTGCCAAAAACTAAGGCCCGGTAAAACCTGGACTTTGGATGGCGATACGAGGAGAAACTGTTAATCTCGCCTCAAATTTTGCTCTTTCTTTGTGTGCTGCATTCTGCATCACGCATAGAAACAGCACATGGCCTTTAAAGACTGTTGATGTGCAGGAAGGTGTCCATTCCTGCACATAAACAATTGCCCCCGCAGCGCAGGCACCCTTGCTAGATGGCACAACGGTGCATTCACTGGTGCTAGGCAGCTTTTTTAACACCAGCGCTAGGGGAAATGCAAGGGTGAGCTGTATTTTTGTAAATACGGCGCATCCCTGCAATTTAAAAATGTTGGAGCGCAGCGTTGCCAATTTTGGCATAACACCGCGCTCCGACATTTTGTTGTAAATATCACCCTTTGTTTTTGAACTAAGCCAGAACAATAGATCCTTTCAAATTATTAAAATGAGAAAAAAAAGAACCCAGTTACCATTTCTAAAATAAATGTATAAGTTGCACTTTAAGCTTAAATATTTGTAGCACATTTTTAGTAGTTTAAGCTTTATCCAATTTAGTTCCTTTCGAGAATGAGCCATGCGGCCCACATATAGCATGCTGCAAAGGTAAATATTACGGGATTGT
The DNA here is from genome assembly GCF_964204655.1 of Triturus cristatus. Taxonomy (NCBI): domain Eukaryota; kingdom Metazoa; phylum Chordata; class Amphibia; order Caudata; family Salamandridae; genus Triturus; species Triturus cristatus. Next base: position 499,735,368 of record NC_140592.1, on the reverse strand, counting down.
CCGTACTGTAGCATAGGCCCAAAGCATCAATGTATGATGGTATATGGAAAGATTTAAATAGCGGGATAAGGCATTTACGAAGGACAGTGTGCGTTTTTGTGAAAAAAAGCATAAAGTGTAGAGTCATGTACCGCGCACCCCCACTTCCACCTTCACAGATACATAATTCATTTCTCACCGACCTCCTCTCAATTTTGTCAAAAAGCTGAAGTTGAAAGTTTGCCTAATTTAAATTTTACATATAAAGTGTAACGCCTCCGGCTGCATACAGTCAAGATACTGTTCAAACCCTGGTATTTTTTTTAACTAAAAGAGAACTTGAGGTCACTCAGGCTGGCTGGTACTCTTTAGCTTGTGAATATGCTTCCTTCACTAATTTGATCTCATTGGGTCAGATTGTTACTTGGTTATTCCAGAAGTGACCAAACCTTAGATCCGGAAGGGTGTGTTTAACAGGTGCTGCCCATGAATTCCTGACCGCCCCACCTGGGGAAATAGTTCTGTTTTAGATGTTTAGATGTTAAATATATTTCCCCGATGGGATTTCTGTTTATTCGCAGTTAGAACTGCACAGGACTCAGTGCAGGGATATCGGCGATGGGTTTAATACCTTCCTCCCTATACAGGGGTACCTCCATGACCCAGCTTAAGTAAGGACCTTAGAAATCAATTTTCGATTATTTGTAAGTCTTTTGTCTTGATGTAGTAGAGCTGTCTCTATGAACTGCTGTTGCGTGTGAACTTGTTGTATTATACTAAGGGATTGGCTCCCAATTTTGGGTTTGAGTTGCAATGCAGTATTAGCGTTTTGTTTTAGTACAATCGTGGCCTTTTCTCTGTGAGCATCCCAGTGTAATTTATGTATCCCAAGATAGTCGAAACTGAATTTGCATCTAAGAGCGGCACCATTTTCTATAGGGCGCTTTCTCAGAGAATGGACAGGCTTCATTACCATAAGCTTGGTTTAAGTGGAATTAATAATCAGGTCTTTCTTTTTGCAGTCATCTTTTAATGTCCACAATAACTAGCATTCTGTGTCTTTGAAAGCACAATGGCATCTTCTGCAAAGAAGAGAATTGATATTTTCTAGTTACACAGCTTTGTGTAGAAAATTGGCCAATAGCAGGGGGGATTAAGCAGGGTCTGCCCCTTAAGATGGGTGCATGTGTTCTGCTCATATTCTTGTTCCAGCTGTAATGGTGCTCAGTTGGCGTACATTTATTTATTTTATTTATTTATAATTTTATATAGCGCTGAATCACCCCTAAGGGTATCTCTGCGCTTGCGACAGCGGACCATCTTGAGCTAGAAAAGGTATGTTTTCATCAGCTTTCTAAAACGGAGGAGGGACATTTCCATGCGAAGATATTGGGGAAGGCTGTTCCAGAACAAAGGAGCCAAGTACGAAAAGGCCCTGCCGCCAGAACGGGCTTTATATACTCTAGGAACAGCAAGAAGAGTTTTAGATCCTGATCTAAGTGAGGATATAGGATTGTAGGCCTTTAATTTCATAGTTAGATACCAGGGACTCAGCTCATTTAGAGCCTTGAAAATCATGCAACCTGTTTTAAATTGCACTCTTTTTCTAATTGGCAACCAATGTAATTCATGCAATAAAGGCAAAGAGGGGGTTCTGGCCGGAGACTCCGTAACCAGTCGAGCAGCTGTATTTTGAATGACCTGTAGTTTGTCCAAAGAGGCAGCATGAGCAGAGAGAAGAAGAGCATTGCAATAATCAATCTTGCTCATGAGCAAAGCCTGAATTAGAGTCTTCCTGGTGGATAATGGAAGCAACGGAAAAACTCTTCTAAGTAAACTTAGAGTGTGATAGCAAGACCCAGCCATTGTATTAACATGGGTCTGCAAAGTGAGTTTATTATCAAGCTTGATGCCCAGATTTTTGGCTACCTCTTTAGGTGCAGGGGCTTTACCCAACTCCTCCGGCCACCAGCTAGGTGACCAACAGATGGTCACAGATACATGTAGAGCAGTAGGACATAACACAACCTCAAAAAGGTTGCAATAGATTTCTGCTTCTTTTATGGTCTTACCTACAGAGATTACTCTATGTTAGTGTAAACGCACAGCTTACATTGGCCTTCTGGCTTGGATCACACATTATAGAAATCTAAACACTCTCACCACCATGAAATCACATGCTCTCAATGACACACATGGGCACATTTTAGAAATACACCTCCAGTGTTTTCAAACCCCATAGTAGGTCATGGCACTGCTCCCTCAACAAGTTGCATCAATCACAAAATTAAAAAGCCAGTCGCATCCGGCCTGGGCTTATTTCTAATTGCTGGGCAAAGGACATGTTGCCCGCTTAAGAGAGGAGTAGACAGCTAGTAAATGCCCTTTTACACAGGTATCTTTGGCGCAAAAATAACACAGCAATGACTCATTCAGCACGATACTGTTACTTGCCCAAAGAATTTCCAGAGCAAAATACCCAGAGTGCATCATGAGAATGAATCAGATTCAGTTGCCATCAATATAACATAATTGTCCAAATGTCACACAAGCAATTTGAAGCTTGAATATTGCACTTAGTTGCCAGGTTGCAATCATCATATCAAAATATTAAAATTGAATGACCTTTTAACAAAAGTAGGGAAGATGGATTATAGTTATATAATGAAATAAAACTAGGCCTGGGCAGAGCTCATGGAGTTCTGCTCCTCGAAACTTGATAACGCGTGACGCAAAAACTTTGCCGGGCTCCGCGTAGTTCCACGACCGGCGGAGTTTGGCAAGTAGCACTGCTTGCACTGATTTTTAGCACTGGCAGTTTGTCCCGCACTGTAATATCAGCACAAACAGCACTATGCACAGAGCAAGAGGGCACAGCTTCATTCTGCCACTCGAGTAGATGTTCTACTCGAGCGGCAGCATCCTTCAACGCAAACAGCAGGTTTCTCAGCACAAGCAGTCGCGACCTGACGCGAGCTGTCCCGACCTGCCGTGACCACACGCATTGAGAAATCTCACCGGAAGGAGGTCTAACGCTTACTTTTTTCTCGCAAGCGCTCACCAACTTAATGTTAGTGAGTCGTTTGAGAGAAAAAACTCAGCTCCATGTCACTTTGTGGAGTTTTGCAGAACGCAGAGCGGGCAAAACTCCGCAAACTCCGTCGGCGGAGTGGAATTCTTCGCCGACCCCTAAATAAAACTAGATTCAACTGAGTCTGCTGTTGTGGTCACAACGAGGACGGGATCTTGTCCCCAGCGAAGTTAGATTTAATTGTGTTAGGCGTCTCATGGATGTGGTTTGGTGGACTTTACGGTTCCATGCAGACTATGGTTCTTCTGAAAACCTTTAAAAAGTTAATATCAACATTTTACATAGTGGATGTTTAAAGCGTAGGCAGTGAAAATTCTCTATTTTCTCTCACTGTTTATGTTATCCTCAATATCTGTTTACTAAACAAGTGTTCAACATGCTCAGGAATGTTTGCCACTTCAAATATTTTAACTGTGTTCTCTGTAATCCAAACTGACTGGTTGGTGCTTCAGATGAATTACAAATTGACCCTGGTTTTTAGTGCAACACAATTCAGGAAGCTCACATTGTTAAGAGATCATACTAATAGATGACATGCACAGTAGAAAATACCAATTACATAAAGCACTGCAGCACCTAGGGCCTCCATGCTGGCAAAACAGGAGAATCTCTAATTACATTAGCAAAACTCCAGAAACTAATACAAAGAAACCAAAGGGAAAAGAAAACAAATGTGCGGTAGCAAAACAGATTGCAAACTAGTACAACAGCCAGGACATTACAACATACGAAGGTTGCAAGGACGGTTGTTCTTGGCTGCTACTGTCTCTATAGAATGAATGAGAATGGTGGTTGTTTGGGGATGGGTGGGAGGTCAAAAAAAAAAAAAAAAAAAAGAAAAAAAGAATGAGAATTTGTATAGTGTGATGGCTGCCCTAAGCACAAGGCATCCTGGCGCCACACACCACAGTCGAAATAGATAAGCAGACTAGTTCACTAAAAAAACGCAAGGATTTCAGGTGTTTACAGAAAGAGATTCCAGAGACAGCCATACGGATGTGTGGTTGAAGAGAATTCCAGAGCTTGGCGGGAAGGAAAACAAAGAGTAGTCCCTATCCTAAAGTGGTAAATACAGGGGACTTTAAGCCTATTAACAGTCATGGATCCGCACAATCTAGCCAGCAGATATTGCTGTACTAGGTTCTGCATGTAGATGGGCCCTGTGTTAGTGAGGGCTAGGTGATCATGAGGGATTTTAGACTGATTCTGTAGTGGATAGGCAGCCACTGGAGTGCTTTGAAATGTGAAGAGACATATTGATGCCTTGGTAATTTAAGGATAAGCCTAGCTGTTGCTTTCTGGGTGATTTGAAGATGTGATCTAGAGTATAAACCTAAGTAGAGGGCATTCATATATTCGAGCTTGGCTGTGATGGGAGAACACACCACTGTTGTATGCAAGGAAATAGGCACTACCTTTAATATGATCTATCCTTTTGTTAATGCTGAGGGAGTTGTTGGGAAGATGAATGACCCATTCTGACCCTTATATGCGCAGCTGTGGTTGGGCAGAAGAGGAGGGTGGGCTCTGGAGAGCCGTCCTGCTAGCAGGCAGCAGAGCAGCAACCAGCATTCCTGTCAGAGTGATCCAACCTGAGGCTTGATTCAGGTCTGGAGCTGGGTGCAGGTGGCCAGGCGTCTTGGGGAGGTGCAACACGCTTGCACTGGGAGTAGTTACCCACGTCTACAGTCCACAACACTTCACAGTTCTGTTGGTGATGAGAAGCACCATGCACTGGTCACATCAGCAAGGCTGCAGAGCGGACTTCCTATGGTGAATCCAGATGAAGATCCAGCCGCCAGGCTGGAGGAAGTGTCAGACTACAGTCCGACAATCCGGTAAGGGAGCTGGAACCTGAGAACGTAAACTGTTGTGATGGTGAATATGTTTTCTGCATTATTGGAGCACAGCATAAACATTAAATTGCAGGGATAACTAAGCAGCGGAGGTGGGTGGGTTTGAAGGCGGCACCATCATAGGGCGGTCCATAACCACCTCATAGGGGCTCAATCTTGTTTTCTAAGTGAGTATGGCCCTGATGGAACACTGAGTTAGGGGAAAAGCCTCTGGCCACTTCAACTGAGTTTCAGAACTAATCTTGGCTATCTTATTCCTTAGAGAACTGTGTTTTCTTTTCACTTTTCAGGCCGACTCTGAGTTATAGGCATAATGGAAGTATTGATACGTCTCAAAAGCCTTGAAAATCGTGTATAAAGGATGAAATGAAGTGTCTTCTTGATTGCTGAGGAGGTGTCTCAGGATTCTTAAACAGGAAATTAGGTCCCTAATTAAGCGTTTAGCAACCGTAATGGCATCCGCTCACGGACACGGATAAACTTCCGCACACACTAAAAACGTATAGACATTTACAAGTACATATCAGAAAGAGGAACATTTGGGCATCTGGATAAAATCCATTTGAAGGTACACAAAAGGGACACCATGGAAGGCGGCAAACAGGGGTGGTGGTCGTCTTGATCCCTTTCCCAGCATTATGTGACTGACAGGTGAGACTGGAATGGCTATAATTTTGGGCAATAGAGGAAAAGCGGAATGCATACCAGTGGGTTTCCCATGGCAGGGTTCATGTCATCCCTACCTACCTACATGGGCAGCTCCAGATACAACCAAGCAAGGTTGGGGGGTAGAAACTTTGGTGCGATCACACGCCACACATGCTTTTTCTCTACACTCCTTGCAGGTCTCTTTTACACTTCTGTTTGATCCAGTTCTGTTTTTCACTCTTGGATTCTTACTCCTGCAACAGAGACAACTCTTTTATGTAGGGCACACGAATGAAATTGTACTCTACATCATACATAGCAGCATCTATGGCTTGTAACAGGGCCGTTTTTCTAGAATCGGAATCACGGTTGTATCATGGTACAACGCATGCCTTAACAACTCATGCATGTACATCGTGGTCTCTACCACAACCGCATCTTTAGCATGCATGCCTTTACCCCGCATGCCTTTACCACGCAATTTTGTGGTAAAGACATGGTGGGTAAAGGGGCCTGTGGGCTAAAGATTATACCCCTGCCCCCTGCCCTGTAAACTGTCCCTTTTCCCCCTGCCACCTAAAAATTAAACCCACACCCCAAAAACAACACTGACCCCAGCCCCCACGCCCAAAGCTATCCCCTGCATCTCTAAACTACCCCAGCCCTGCAAAATGTCCCTTCTCCTCCTGCCCTGAGCCCTAAAAATTAAACACATGCCCCAAAAACTAACCCAACCCCAGCCCCCCTGCCTTGAGACTTAAACACTATCCCATATATCCCTAAACTATCCTGACCCTGTCCCCTGTCCCTTCTCCCCCTGCCCTGAGCCCTAAAGATTAAGCCCATGACCCAAAAACTACCCTGCCCCCTTGCTCTGAGCCCTGAAAACTATCTCCTACATATCTAAACTACCCCGACCCTGCTCCCTGCCTTATAAACCTCCCTTTTCCCCTGCCCTTAGCCCTAAAAACTGTCCCCAACCCTAGAAACAACCCTGACTCCCTCCTGAGTCCTAAAAGTAACCACCACCCTGAAAATCTACCCCCTCCACCCCCTAACACCCCCAAGACCAAGCTCTAGCCCCACTTACCTCACCATGTCCTCTCCCAATTCCTGATAGTCCTTCCTCTTCCTGACTTCCACTTCCTGTACCTCTGCTTGGCATTCAGACAGCACATTGCCTTAACCACACATACGCGTTGTTAAGGCACATGCATGGTTAAGACAAGCATGGTACGGTTTGCGGGGAAATGGCACATGTGGCACAGCCCACGTTGTTAGGGCCTTTTCCCCTTAATCAGGAATGGCATTTCCCTCCGGACACTTCATTATTCGTCATCTTTGTGGAACCGCGGAGAGTGCTAAGTATGCATGAAGTTCACACCAATTGTAGTGTCGGACGAGGAGTGAAATTGTTCCCCTTTTTCTCATTCAACGACAAGGACTGTGAACACACAGGCTGTATCCTGACACATATTTCTAACAAGATGAATCCAACTATACAGGAGACATTGGCTAATTCATGATTACTTTATCATGTTTGGCCCTTGGATAGAGTCTTCCAAGGATTTATAGTATATCCTCAATGACTATAGACATATGAACTTAGCAGCTTAAATTTTGGATGATGATTGATATCTCTTGAAATTTTCCTTGTGCCCTGAATAAGTCTACATGTATGTGGACGAAACGCGTTGGCTGGGTTTTGATAAGTATTGATGATGCAACAATAAATTGAAGATTTACAATCACTTCCGGAACTCTGTGGACATATTTGGAATCTGAATGGACATTGTAGAAGTGGTGCACCTCTGATTGCTTTGTTTACCTGTTTTACCTAAGCCAGGTTGGCACTTTTTGGGCAGAGGGTGTCTACAGGGAGTGCCCACATTGCTAAATTCAAATCCTTTTATCTAATTTTAGGGGGCGATAAAAGTTGTGAGTGCAGCATCAGTTTGTGGTCCACTGCCTAGTGCTCCTTGCCTTATATTATCATTGCAGTGTTGGTTGGCAGCCCACTTAACTACTTCTTGTATTTTCGGCAACAACAATGCACTTAACACTTTTTTTACATAGCAATTCTTTATGGGGGTACCAGCAGATGTCAAGAATCCCCTCCACACCCAGAGCAGCTCAAAGTCATTCACAACACCAAATGCATACTAAGCATCTGTGAATACAGATACATTACTTTTGTCAGCCAAGATGCAAGCTTGAGTTTGGCAACTAGAACACATTGTCAATTCTAGGGCATGAACCACCCGAAAAATACTCTATTACACAGTTTGGAATGGATGTGTTCATAAGATCAATATGGGGCTTTGTTATATATTCAGATAGCACAACACAATCATGAGGTTTTCCCTTCTCATTCGTGGGCATCAGAGTTGGCCGGGTTCAGAGTCGGGCAGCTGATGAGGGTAAAATGAGAGACAAACAACAACAGAATTTCGTATTGGGCCAACCTGCCATTGGAAAGGTGTTGTGTCCTAGTAGTAAGTAGTAGTCAACAACAGCGTGGAGGACTGTAACAACAAGAGTGCAGCTTAAAAGTCAGAGGCTTCAGCAAGATGTGTAGCAGCTGTTCAAAGAAGATACATGGTGGGAGCCCAGCTGGATGGGGTCCAAAGTGGAAGAATAGTATGTTATGGGCTTTTTCTGATCTCAGTGATTGTGTACTAAAACCAAAAGGGCAAACCCATTGTGTTCATAACAAGACAGAGTCAGCCTATTCTGTTCTGTTTACTTCAAACACACTTTGCATTTAGTCACAGAAATGGATGCGTTTTCTAAAATATTTGGAAACTGTTCCTTAAAGCTCATTAAATCAGGAGGGGTGTAAGGGAACTGAACAGGTACTCTATCTCCTAGGGTGAGGTAGTCTCTTAGCATAAAGGGCATGTTGGGTTAGTCATCATCTGCATCGCTAAAATGTGATGAAGCTTCTGCCCCCTCTCTGTTAATCCAGATTCTAGGCAGTCACTCTGCAGGACTTCTTTAACTCTCTTGGGTAATGATGGAACTGCTTTCCCTGGGATTGCTACGCACAGTTGGGACTGACTCCACTCTTTGTCTAGACCTCTCTGCAGTAGTGAGCCTGCATCTTGCCTAGTTATTTGAGCTCTTCCTTTTGATGCTCTGCTGTCAATCGCTTGAATGTGCACCCCGGACCTCTTCAGTTATCATGAGCAAAAAAATCAAAGAAACCCTCCTTAATTGGGTCCTAGCTCTACTTCTCTTAACCTTTTGGTTCAGTGATTTCAAGGAATAAATAGGGGGGAGGTGGAGCAGTAGAAGCACAAGCTCTAGCTCTGTCCCTAAGTTGGCTTATTTGATATTCCAGTTTCTCCTGGGTCTGTTTCATGCCATGGCCTTGGTATTCATGTTTGTGTCTATTCGCCTCCTTATGCCACTTTGAAATAATGGCCATTTTATTGCCTCAATCTTGTTTTTAGGACCCTTTAAAATCTTTTGTTAGTTTCCTATCTCTCTAGATCTAGAAACCATGATCAAGAAAGGACTTTGTGTCTTCCTAGGTGGTGATTCTTACCCACTGTTTTGGAAATCTGCATGTGGCTTTATGATACTAGTGGTACATAGTGTGGGCAGACGTCCTTATCGGTTTGTATTCGCTTTGTTTATATTTCTTTGCCCCAATCAATCCATCAAATTGGCCATTTGTATAGCACACAGCTGCTTCCAGTGAAGTTTCCAGGCACTTAAGCAGGCAGTTTAACAGCAGTAAATCCAATGCCAGTAAGAAGAGCGTGATTTAGCTTTTGTCAAAGAGGAACATTTTCAGTTCTTATAAGTCGAGATGGATGGGTCTCTCAGCAAATTTATTGGGTGAGTATTCCACATCTTGGCTGTTAAAACCGTGAAAGATCTTTGTCTTGTGCGTACAAATTTTGGGACGCGGAGCAGAAGAAAATGATTTGATCTAAGTGCTCTGCATTATTGATATGGGCGCTGTCTTTTTTGCAGATAAGCAGGGCCTTGTCCAGAGAAAACTCTATTGTTAGAGCTTTGAATTTGATTCGATTTATCACCGGATGTCAGTGAAGTTGCTTCAGATGAGGGGATATGGCCTAGCTGTACAGGACTTTTTGGATCAACCCTGCAGTTGCGTTCTGCCCAATCTTCATTTTGCAAGCTAGAAAAGCAGGGAGTCCCAGGTATAGACTATTTCCTTAGTCTAACCGGGAGGTAATCAAAGTGTGGACTACAGTTTTGCACACTTTTTCTGGGATAAAATGCAGCATCTTCCTTAGAGATTTATTTTTGGCAAAATAGACAGAAGACTGCTGTTTGATTTGTGAGGAGTAAAAGAACCTCAAGCCAAACATGACTCCCAAATTTCTTGCATGCTCCGCAGGGACCGTCGGAGATCCAAGTTCCTCTGGCCACCATACATTAGAAGAAGGAGGAGAACATGTACCAAGGAAAAGTCCATCAGTTGTGTCTAAGTACAACTTTAAACTTTGTCAAGATAGAGTCTGCGTTTTCCTGAAAAGATAATAGGAGCTGGGCATCATCAGTGTAGGACACAACTTCTGCACAACAAGCTTCAATCAACTGAGCCAAAGGAGGCTAAGCAAAGATTGAAAATGTAGGTCTTATACCAGATCCACATAGTATGGGCCTTGGGGTGGAAGAAAAAGGCTGGAGATAGACTCTCTGAGATTTCTACTTTTAAAAAGACCTCAGCCAATAGAGAGCTTTCCTTTGGATACTTGTCCTTTTAAATCTCTCTAAAATGGTTACATGAGAAACTGTGTTGAACGCTGCCGATAGGTCTAAAAGGACCACCATCGCTGCACTTCCAACATCAAGATGTGCTTAAATTAATTTTGTGACTTCCAGTAGAGAAGTCTTGGTACCCACCCTTTGTCTGAAACTAGATTGCGTATCATGCAGCAACCTGTTATCTTCCAAGTAGGTAGAAAGCTTTCTTTTAATCAATTTTTCTGTAATTGTAGCTGCTGCAGGCAAAATGAAAATAGCTCTGAAATTACTCCGTGTGGCCGCATCAGCAGTGGATTTCTTCAGCAATGGTCGAAGAAAAGCTTGTTTCCATCCTACGTGGAAAAGAACTGCTTCTACTGATTGATTTAGAACTCTGGTAAATACTAGATTGATAATAAGGGAAATTAGTTTTAAAATACTCAGTGGACTGAAGAACCGGAACCTTTTGGGTCCGGCAGCGCAGGGTACGCCTTAATCTCCTGGGTTCTCCTGCTCAGCTACACAGAGACACGGGGACCCTCCGTCGGCGTAAAAGATCAGATTTTATTAGCTGCAGCCAGTACAGTTGTCCTAGAAGTACACACGGTATGTTGTCAGGAGACTGCCACTTCACTCCGTGGCTCACAATCTTTTATACCACATAGGTGACATATACATTAACCAAATATACACCCAGAACATATAAGAAAGAGCCAATAAGAAAAGTTGGAAAACAGGACAGAACCAATAGAAAAGGTTTGAAAACAAAGTGTCAGATGACTCGAAGCAACCGTGTTTACCACCCCTCCCTCAAACTAATTAATTAACAGATTCGCAACTAACTTGCAGGTGGCGAGATATGTTTGTGTGTGTTGGAGGACAGTTGTGAAACAAGAGAATGCTAGCACAGGACAGTGAAGGCCAGACGATAAGATAAAGTCAGAAGAGAATAGTGTGAACCAACAGATAGTTGAGACGGGGATTAGAAAACCAGACAGGGATTAGTGTACTCGGCCAGTGCTAACATCAGCTTTGTAAATAGAGGCAGAAGGCTTATTTCGACACAAAGCTGCAGAAAAAGCAGAAAAGACTATGTTCGCCGTGCTGCCTGAGTGAAAGCAACACAAAATGGCGGCGGAGCACAAAATGGCGGGTCGATTCGATCACAATCGAAAATCGAATTTCCTCAGGACTAGGGTCTGCTGGTGATCCCAATTTGCATGTTTTAAGTTTCTCTAACGCATTTTCCTCAGAGATTTCAGAAAAGTTGGATAGTTTATATTTCTGTGGTGTAACCACATCTGTCCATGTCTCTGTTTCAGACCATGCTGGCAATATGGCATAAATCTTTTGAATTTTTTCCATCAAAGAAACATGATAAATCACCACACAAATCCCTAGAAGAACTAATATTGCTGTTGACAGACTCCGGGGAGAGGAAGGACTGAACCACCTTTGACACTTCCCAAGATGTATTAAATGCCATTAAAATGTGAGGTGAGATATTCCCTCTGCGCTTTTCGGGTTACTATATGGAAGTTTCTCAAAGCTTCCTTATACTTGGTCCTTACATTCTGTCCATAAGACTTTCTCCTAACACGTTCTAGCTTTTTAAAGTGGCTCTTTTTTTCTCAGTTCAGTCGACCAACCAAGGAGCTAAAGGTTTGGTCCTTGGCGTTCTTATAGGTTTTAGAAGTGTTATCGAATACAGAGCATCATAAATACATTTATTAAACTTAGCCGCATCTATATCCACACTCCCAGTTAGTAGGGGTGTTGATGATTGCAGCTTTTGGCAGATACATGTCTCTGTAATTTTGTGCCATGCTCTGGACAAAGAGGGCTATAGGCTTACTTTCTTTGGCTTCAGTATCACATTAAAAAGGAAAGGGATATAAAAATTATCAGTCCAAATAAGACATTCTGCCGGGGGGGACCTGTAGGTCATCGATATTTGAAAAAATCTCATTGAGGAGGTGTCCTGTCTCTTGTGTGGGTGCTTGTACCCATTCAAGCCTGCCAAGGTGTTATTAAGGGGAACTGCTTGTGCACATTTAAAATCATCCATGTGTAGGTTAAAATCCCCAATAATTCCCCAATCGATGCTTGCTCATTTGTACGCAGTAAACGAGAAAAGATCTACTGCTTATGTGTGCAGCTCATCCCATGGAGGTTGGTGAGAAGGAAATAGGAAGTAAGATTAGTGTTCTCTCTGTTGTGTGTTTTTCCTTAACTCTTCTCTGATCGAGGAGGTGGGAGGTGGAAAGCTGTTGTACACTCAGACCCAAAGATCCTCTTGCATTTGTCTGGCCTTTGTTCGTGCCCCCAGAGAGGCTAGCGAAGAGGCCAGGGTGGTTGGATCAAAGAACTCCTTTCTCACTCACACTCATCTTTCAAGGGTCTGTCCTTCGGCTCCCGGCCCTCCTGCCGACTTCCACATCCATGTACTGTTTCTAGAGTTGCTCACACTCAGCCATGGATTACATACACACAGTCATTGTTACTGGACTTCTCCAATTCCTTCCTACCCACGTGACACTTTTAGTGTACTAACAGAGGGTGATTTTTAGGAATTCCGGTGATCGCTTTACAGTACACACTAGATCTCGGAAGGTAACCACGTTATCAGTGATTAAAAGGAAGGATGCCCACCCAACCTCCCCAAATGAACCCTCGGGTTTCGTAGATTGTTACACAGCCATAAGCACACACTTTATATACACAATTGTGCAATTATTCTTCAGATGTCAGTTTTCCTTATTGGTATATGTTCAACCTTCACCCACCGCGGTGATCCTGGGTGTACTCGCTCTAGGATCTTCTTCGCATGGACGTAGTGAGGTCTTCTTTTCCTCCAATTAGATGGATTAAAAAATGTTAATACATTTGCAAGCTTAACAGTTTTCTTGGGTACTGCACCAGACTGGTGAAAGTTTCCCAGTCGTGAGCCCTAATGGAGTTGTGGGGCAAGAGACACCCAAATGACAAAACATGTGTTGGCAGCATTGCACGATTGCACAATTGTTTATATAATCTACACTTGCTTGTGCTGTATAATTGACAATTTTAGTGTACATTAACACATTTTAAGCAATATAAAACAATGCAGTAAGTGCTAGACTTCACCTAAATGTATTTTAATGTGCTTATAATGTCTGGTCCAGGTCCTGTGCTGAGACGTGCTCCCCCCTAGACCGTCTGGGGAAATCTCTCCCTTACTTCTAGCACCTGGGTTGTCATGTGGAGGCAGTTCAGCACCTGTTGTGCTAAAAAAACATTTCCTGGCCAATCTACCAGGTTCTTTAAAAGAAAACAGACTCTTGGGATAGTGCATAGAAGTTTAACACATGTTTAATGCCTAAATAGCCAGTTAGCAGGAAAATAAGTAATTTATCTTCTCAAAAGTATTCCCGAAAATTGGAGTGTTGCATGCCAACTAATCATTTAAGTACTTTTCCTGCTAATGGCAGTAGGGAGGTAGGCCGGTAATTAGCAAGAACCGTTGGGTCAGTTGAGGTTTTTTTTTGACAGGAGTTCAAACTTGGCCTGTTTCCACAGTGTTGAGAGAAAGGTTCAGAACTTGGCCTAGGGAGGAAGAGATTAAGCCGCTGGCAAATTGGAGGATGTAAGATAGACAGTAGGGTTATCTGGAGATCCTGAGTGGCAAGAGGCAAGTGCTGTTGATGTTTCCAATTTGGAGATAGTGGGGAAAAAAGAGACCCAGAGACCAGGTTCTGAAGTTAAGTGAGCAGATTTAGAGGAAATGAGTGGATTGAAGGAGGTTTAGGGAAAAAAATTGGAATCAATTTTGTTGTGGAAAAAATGTAGTGAGGTTGTCACAAAGACTTTGAGACAAGGCCATAGATCATGACAGGCTGTGGGGCAAAGCTTGGAGTTTACAATAGTGAAGCTTTCTTTTGCTATTGGAGGAATTAACTGATTAGATTGCGTAGAAGAGAGTGAGGGAAGAATATTAAGTTTTTGATATTATTTAATGGTAGACTTTTATATTTTTTTTGTCTCTGGTTTTATTTCCTTCTCCAGGGATATTCTATTTTTAATGTTCCTTTTTTTGTGCTTCTCAGGTTTTCAGAATACTAGTGAAAGCAGGGAGACCTATGAAATGAGTTTCTGAATTTGGCAGGGCAAGGCAGCTGAATCCAGGTGTTGAAACTGGTCATGTGTGCGGTGACTGCACTAGAGAGTGAATGAAGGTGTCTGGGCAGACCTTTGACCAAGGTATGGAGAGCTTCTTGGGAAGAGGAGGAGGAACAAATGAGAAAGTGACTAGAAACTGGAAAGGACTGGTGTGATGCGATCCATCCAACAAGACTCAGGTGCTCGACCATCTGAAAAGGCAAATTTGAGAAAATCAGGTCAAACATATTCCCAGCATTATGAGTAGGGGCAGCTGGGCGAGATTAAGATATGACAAGGGCAGACAAGTGAGTGTTATCCGAGATGTCTGCATGTAAATCATAGTCCACTTGAAGCAAGATGTTGGCGAACTTTAGGATAGAGGCCAATTATTCAAATCAGCATAAATCTCAGCCACTGTATTGTTTGCCACCCATGACAAACTGAGCCTGCACTAGAAGAGTAACATTCTACTAGACCTATTTTTTAATTATGGGTTTAAATACAGTATTAATTAAATGAAAAATGCAGCTCAGACTTCTGTGCGCAGCTGATGGGCCTTGCTCTCTTATGAAAATATTGCTGTAACCCCTTCAGATTTAATTGGCCACAAAATGCCTGTTAGGTACAAACTTTGATACACTTGTAGAAAATCAGCCCTGCCTTGGTTCGAGTAAGGGAGATTGAGGAATCCAGAGTCCTTGCTCGTGCGCATTCCTCCCAACCCTGCTGGACTGCACTAAGCAAGGAGTAGGGTGAAAGGGCATCCAATGGGTAAAAGATACAGTCGATACATGTACTGGTAATGTACTTGTAAGGTGTTACATTACAGAACATCTATACCTCGTGCCCCTTGTGATGTTCCTAACTTCCACATCAAGAAAACAGGCTTCAGTGAGTGCAATGAACTGCTGCATGGTATCGATTGAGTTAAGGGAACTGCAACAACTTGAAGCAACTCCTAGCAGAAAAATATGCTCAAGGATTTAGGACATTCAGACCACAGCAGTATCTGCAAATATGGAGGATAAAGAACCATAGGCTCTAAGCACACAAAATTCGATCTGGCATTCCTTGACAAGAGGGCATATGTACACCAAACTGGCGGAGCACTATGTTACGTCAAAATTGGTAACGCCGCGCTCCGTCAATTTCAAAACGCAGGGATGAGCCGTATTTACCGCCGTGCTTCCCCTATCACTGGCGCTAAGGAAGCTGCCTAGCGCCAGTGCATGCTCACTTGCAGCATTTTGCTAAGGTGCCTGTGCTGCAGGGAGGATTGTTTATGCGCAGGAAGGGATACCTTCCTGCGCATAAACAATCTTAACAGGCGATTTGCTATATCCATGTGTGCTGCAGGATGCAGCACACATAGAAAGAGCAATATACGAGGAGAAACAAAACATTTCTCCTCGTATCACCTGTTTAAGACCAGGTATTTACTGGTCTTATTTTTGGTGCTGCCCCATGCCTTGTAAATATGAGGCAGCGTCAAAAATCGATGCGCCGTGCAACACCGATTGCCCGCCCCTTTCATGGCTAAGTGCTGCGTTAATAGGGGAGTTATTTACAAGGCGGTGTTAAGCCGCATTCTCTCTAACCATAGCCTTACTGAATACAAGAAAAATATCCTAGCAAAGGGCCTCTCCTTTGTTCCCACAGAACCCCCTAATTCTCTCACTGTCAAGGTTGAACTATAACAGTTCTTTAGGAAAATACGATAAATGTACTATTTTGCGAATAATCCATCACCCAGATCGGACATGCTGCCACCAATTTTAGACCTCCTTCCACGTTCAACCCTGCAGCACACCTTGTCACACATAAGATTCTGGTTTACAAGCAAATTATACTCAAAGAGAATATGGGTATTCATGAATTGAAAGTATATCAAATACAACATCAGCAAACCAGAAAGAGAAAGTTTGGAGTCATTAAAATACAATCAAGAGATTGTTATAAAGGCTACAGATAAAGGGGGAGCAGTAGTCCTACTGAACACTGATGATTGCGTAAGGGAGTTTAAGAAACAACTTGTCGCACAAGAGAGTTATCTCAAAATCAATAAGGATCCCACACAGCACAATATTAAACGTATTCATAGATTGACAAAAAGTGGTGTTGATAAGGGTTTTCTCAGTGAACCAGAGTCTTATTTCCTCCACAAAAGGGACCCACGTATACCAGCTATATATACTCTCCCTAAAGTCCACACAAACGTCCACCATCCTCCAAGAAGGCCAATTGTGTCCGGTTGTGGATCCATTTTGGAACCACTGAGTAATTACATTGATACATTCCTAAGACCATGGGTAGTCAAAACCAGATCCTATGTGAGGGACACCATGGATATTATACAGCTTGTAGAGAACCAACTATTTAACAGCAACACACAGATTTTGGTTACACTTGATGTTGCCTCTCTTCACACTAGTATACCACAAAACCAGCCACTGGATGTAGTACAAGAGTTTCTGGATGGCAGGGAATGTTCTTGTTGGGTCCCACCTGATTTCTTAGTACAACAATTGGATATAGCCATGAATAAGAATTATTTTGTCTTTCAAAATCAATATTTCTTTCAGCATAAAGGAGTAGCTATGGGTGACGGATTTGCTCCTAGTCTGGCTAATCCCTTTATGGACAGGTATCTGAAGATACAGGATGCTAGGATATATACCACTGTTTCGGGAACCGACAGAACCCAACACACACTCCTGAATTACAATTCCCACCAACCTAGGAATTTATGGGACAATATTCCATATGGTAAATTTTTAAGATTGAGACATAACTGTACACGGAGAGTCCATTTTTTAAAGAGACAGACACACTAATGTCCCGCCTTAGGGAGAGGGGCTACCCCAAGGGCCTTCTTCACAGAGCCAGAAAAAGCGCTTGCTCCTATCCTCGAGAAACCATACTTGAGGTAAAGCCTAGAGATGATATTCCTAACAAACTAGTATGTGTCACCACTTTCAACACCAGAAGCAATGAAATCAAGAAGGTGATTAACAAATACTGGAGCCTCGTTGCCACTGAGATTGACATAGTGGAGAAACCGATATTTGCCTTCAAAGCGGTAAAAATGTGAGAGATTATGTAGTCGGCTCTTTTTTTACAAAAAGCTCCAACTCCTGATCTCAGAGCTCATTTGAATTTGCCACCGTTGGTGGGCCACGTTAGATGTGGCCATTGTAAGGCCTGTGCACTTACAATAGAAAGAAAGGAATTTGAACATTTGTGATGCACTTACATACTACAAAAACATACAAATTGCAATACATTGGAAGTGATCTATGACATAAAATGTCCATGTAGGAAAATCTACATGGGTCAAACAAGACAGAAAGGAAAAGTGCAAATCCTACAGCACTGCAGTAGGATTAGGTGCAAACCCAAGGGGCTCATCTTGTAGAGCTTTTCCAAGATCCATGCAGTGGAAAGCCTAAAATGGTGGATACTGGAAAACATAACTCCCAATCCCAGAAGGGGTGACATTCAGTCAGAACTTAACACAAGGGAGTGCATATGGATACATACCCTTGATTCAGTTTCCCGGGGTCTGAATGAATTTGAGAAAATCAACAGACAAGCTGGTCTGTTGTGTCATACATGAAAAGGTTGTTGATCCACATTTCACACCCACACACAATCTGAAACCAAGATCTATGCCAAACTTTGCGCCTTACTTTAGAACATATAGAAGCCACATATCTCAGGATGTGTCTCCATATTTCAACTTTGCTATTTTTATCATTATCATGCACATACCAATATGAAATGTGTTCATTCATCGATTTGTTTCATAAGAGTACTTCATAATAGTCACTGTCATATACATTTCCAGTGACAATACCGAATATTGTTATTTTTAACGACTTGTTTGAATATTTATACATTTGTAAGGATCTGATATATGCCTGCTATTAGATTAACATTATACACAGATCATTGTACTTATATGTTTCATTCCCATATTGTAATTATATACCGTTTTTATGAGCGGTCACCTTTGGACAGTTGAAACTACTGCCACAATTAATGCAAATTGTTTAAATCATGCTTAGAAACATGTGCTATATTATTGAGATAGTCGTAGCTCAAGGGGTATTATATTCATATTCTACACAATTGAACTCAACAGACTTGTGTCCTAGATAGTGCTCAGCAAGATTCTAGCAGCTGGGTTTCTGTGAGTATGACAGTTCACTCACGTTACTGTGTCGGCGTGTCCTGACATCCCTAGTCAGGTTTGATCGGAATGCCGCATATACGCGCGCGTTGACGTCACATCGGCCTTCCATTTGAAATCTCTCTTACTTGCGTCCACGTCTTTTCCAACGCCAGCTATCCGTTGCATTCACTACAAGTTACCGGCTTGATAAGTAAGCATCGCCACTCCACTTTCCTCCATTGCCTCTGCATTTTTATACAAATGTGCATCACTCACCATTTGTTCCCTTCTTATTCAGATTGGACCCAGAGTTTACAATTTGGACTTCCCACCTACAAATGACATAATCGTTTTCCTTTGGTTAAGAGTGAGTCATTGTATCCATGGGCTTGCCTATTTATTGCAACACTGTAGTCATCTAACGAATCCTCATTTATATTCTCTCCTAGATTAAAAGAAACACCACTATTGGTACTTTGTACCACATTACAGACAATAAAGGCAACATTTTGCATTGCCTCTTTCAGTGAGTTGCCGAGTATTCAGGGACCTAGCACATATTTATTAAATATAATGGTGCTTGTTTGAGTAACATTTGTAATCACTTTTGACTCTTAGATAGCTTGATTTAAAACCTTCATATGGACTCCCTCCGAGACTGGAGAAGCTCTTCATCTCTCATTAAGTCTTAAAATTCCTATGATTAGGTGAGTCGCCATTTTGGCCCCGTTATCAAAATCACTATTCCTCTTATATCTCGACACACCCCATTCACTGTCAATTTTTCTATTTCGACTGTCCATGCCAGACGTTACGTGATGCCTTTTGAATAACATACTCACCGGGGTTAAAACGTCGATGCTCTATTTGCTCACGTCCTGAGTCATGCTGACCCTAGAATAATTGTTAAAGCCTAAAAGGGTTATTGTTGTACTCTAGTAACCTAACTTGGACGGAGACCTTGATTTACATGTATAATTTATGTACCAATGTAATGTATTTCATTTTTAATTGTCACACAACCAAGTCACACTGTACGTTCTCGTCCAATGTTTGTTTTGTCTCTTTATGTATTATTTTTCAAATGAAACGCGTATATGAATATATTGACTGGGCATTTTTGTGGTGTGTCTAGACCTATATTTAGGCTAACCAATTGTTGTTGTCTGTCATACAAGTATCAGTCTGTCAGTCAAAGCAATTGCTTTACCCAACAAAACACATTATAGATTTTATCGTATATACCCAGGTTCTGAGGGACATATGATTACCCCATTAACTTTAATGATTTCTTTACATGGGGATATATGTACAAGAAACAGGCAGAGCACGGTGTTAAAATTGGTAATGCAGCGCTCCTTCAGTTTCAAAATGCAGTGATGTGCTGTATTTATAAAAATACGGCACACCCCTGGATTTCCCCTTGTGCTGGTGCTAAATAAGCTGCCTTGCTCCAGCGCAGGCACCCTTGTGCCATTTTGCTAGGGTGCCTGTTCTGCAGGGAGGATTGTTTATGGGCAGGAAGGGACACCTTCCTGCCCATAAACAATCTCAGTCGGCGATTTGCTCTATCTATGTGTGCTGCAGAATGCAGCACATGTGGAAGCAATATACGAGGAGCAATATACGAGGAGAAACAAAAATTTCTCCGCGTAGTGCCTGTTTAAGACCAGGTCTTTTCTGGTCTTATTTTCAGCGCTGGCCCATACTTTGTAAATATGGGGCGGCATCAAAAAAGCAATGGGCGTCGGGCCGAATGCCCACTGCAACACACATTGCCCGCCCCTTTCAAGTGCGACATGAATAGGAGCTTTATTTACAAAGCAGGGTTAAGTCACATTAAGTGGCTTGACGTTGCCTTGTAAATAAGGTGAAGGACTTAGCACCACCAGATCGTGGCAAAAGTGACATTCTGGTGGCGTTAACTCATTGTAAATATGCCCCTTGGTGTCTATCTTGTGCCCTGCGTTACTTGCTCGCCTGTTTAATTTTTTCCCCACCGACCAAAACTTGGGTACTAATGCCACTGGGACATCAGTAGATGAGAAGGGGGAGAGAATTTTTAGGGATATAGGATACGGGCTTCCTCACTAAAATCATTTTTCAAACAAACGGGCATAGACTTTGATTCATCAAAATGCTAGGGGCAGCGGTAGTGATGTCACATGCAATGTGACTCCCAACTTATGTCACAGGGAGTGAGGCCTCACACAAACATCACCTACCCTTTGAACCATCCCGATGATGTCAAAGGAAGCTACATTGCATGACCTTTGACTTGGTGCTATCACAGGAAGTTATGTATCTAACTTTTGGTTACTTACATCACACAGAGATGCTGGAACATTCCTATAGATACAAAAGAAGTACCCTATAAACAGGCATACTTCAAATCCTATTGAAGATTCAGCTAGATACATTGTCTCAGGTAGTATCTTCAGATATTCAATTAAGATGATGTAGCATTGATTAAGAACCTATCAAATAGTGTACAACAATGGAAAATAAGCTAGTCAAGTTGAAATCGACCATTATCAATATGAAATAACTTATAGAATGGGAAGGTTGATGGGTCTATAACGTTTAAAACAAGTTAACTTTGTCATTTGTTTTAGAAACTAAGAGCACCTTGTAATTAAATCTCAGTCTTGGAATGTAGATAACAGTGATATTAATGCATGTAAAGTTCTCCCAGCAACCTTCCTGTCCATGACATATTATACATACTTTTAAACCTGTGGAGCCATTGAACCTTTCCAGGTTTACTATAAATAATTTCTTCTACAGAAAACATGCACATCAGTGGTAGAGTATTGAATTGATCAATAATATGCTTGGTCTGCACTAGCATACCTTACCACAACAAACATTTTATCTAACAGTCAGAATGCTCAAAAGCATGTATGCTTACTTTACAAATGCAGATGTTACAGTCTGCATTTAACAATGACTCCATCATTCACTGCTTCTAAAGCAAAACTTTCCATATTTTCAAAATCCATCACACACACATATACTGAGACAATGAATTATAGGTATGTAAATCAGTGTATAGAAAATGGTACATACGGCAAAGGAGACTACAAGGTGTAGGACTCACATGTCATCCATACTGGTAGGCACTTATTAAGAGAGCTTGGTCTGGGGAAGCACAAACTCCGGTTCAAAACATAGCACAGTGGTTAGGGTTGACTATAATAATAAGAATTTATTTCTACCCAACAAACCATTCTTAGCAACATCAGGATAGACAGACTGGGGGGGATTCATTACTTTCTAACCTGTACCATGCAGCTTGCATGCAGCTCTTAGATGGTGGTAATTAGCTCACTGTGCTAGGTTACAAATGTAACTTACAAACTGTACAGTAACAACAGCATCTCTGTGTCAAAAGCAGTAACCCACTGAGCTATCCGCATAAGAAATTATTCTTTGATATGCATGGTACACGTTCTTTGCATCAAGCATATTAACTCTCTTCGCTACCTTAGATAAGTGAAAACTGCCCCTAGACAAAACCCCATCTCTCTCCAGCATGTGCATTAATAAATCACCAGAGTTACCTTGACACTTTTATTGTTGCCTGAAAACTGCTGCATATATAAGGAACTTTGCAGTGCTTTTAAAACTGCTGCACTGCTACAAAGCCGGCCCCCACTAACAAAACCTGCCCCCCAACCTTCCAGCCTCCTGGGGAAATGCCCGCCCATCACCTGAATGAATGAATGAATGAATGAATTTGAATTCGTATAGCGCATGGCTACCCTGAGGCCTCCCAGAGCAGAGGACAGACGCAGATAGACACAGGCAAAGAGTTAAAGCGAATCTTTGAAGAGGCAGGTTTTCAGGAGTTTTTAAAACGCCAGCAAGTTAGGCTCCTTCCGCAGATTCGGAGAAAGGGTGTTCCAGAGGTTAGTGGCGTTGATGGAAAAGGAGCGCCCGCCACATCTAGTTCTTTGTTTTTTCTTCGGGGTGGCAAGATAGGAGAAGCTGGAGCAAAGGTTTCTGGGAGGAAGGTAGGGGGTGATGAGGGAGTGAGTAATGACCGGGCCATCCTTCCAGAAGGCTCTGTGAGCCAGGCACATGGCCTTGAACTGTATCCTTCCTGTGATAGGGAGCCAGTGAAAGCTCCTTAGTGCTGGTTTCGCAGATTGCCTGCGAAGAATCTGGATGAGCAGGCGAGCAGCACAATTCTGGATCGTCTGAAGTTTATGAATAGTGAATTGGGGAGCTCCCAGGTCATTCCCATATTCCAGGTGAGAGAGAATGAGAGCTTGGACCGTAATCGTTCTCGCCTGGAAGGGAAGGAGGAAGAGGATTTTACGCAGCATCCTTATCAGGCCCTAGCGGGTACCTGAGAGCTTAGTGGCCTGGTAGTTGAAGCTGAGGGAACAGTCAAGCCACATACCAAGGCTCTTGATCTGGGTTTTTGGATCTGGGGCAGGGCCGAGGCAGTCCGGCCAGAGCAGAGCAGGGTTGAAGGAGGGTGAGTTGCCAAGGAGCATAAGCTCGGTTTTGTCCCCATTGAGCTTCAGGCAAGAGAGTTCCATCCACTCGGCCACCGCCTCTAGGCAAGGGTGCTAGATGAACTCTCGGGTGGGTTTAGTGCCACCACGAGCTGCGTGTCATCTGCATAGGTGATGATCTTTATTCCGAATGGATGGACAACCTCCGCCAAGGGTCCCATATAGATATTAAATAGCGTTCGGCTCTGGGGAGAACCCTGGGGGACCCCACAGCTGAGAGGCAACTGGTGGGACACAGCATCTCCTTCTAACACCTGGAAGAAACGATCACTGAGGAAGGACTGGAACCAGGTAAATGCAGTGCTGGTCACTCCAAGACTCTTGAGTCGACAGGTCAAGATGTTATGATTGACCATGTCGAATGCGGCACTAAAATCTAGGAGGATGATTGCTGCAGTTCCTCCCTGGTCCAGTATCATTCCACGCCTCCTCCGTTACTGCCAGAAGGAATGTCTCAGTCCTTAGCTGAGGACGAAAACCTGGTTGGGAGTAGTGGAGAAGATTGTTAGATTCCAAATTCTCTCTACCAGCTTGGTATTTATATGTTTCTCAAGTAGTTTACTCAGCCAGGGAAGGAGGGAGATGGGACGATAGTTAGTTAGGTTGGACTGGTCAAGGTTGGGTTTCTTTAAAAGGGCCTTCACCAGCGCACATTTCCAGGCGGGGGGACCGTACCGGAGGAGATAGACGAGTTTAAGATGTTAAGGATTACGGGGGGAATGGAATTGACGACTGTGGGGGGGCAGGATCAGAAGGAGAGCCCGAGATTACCTTGGGCATGATTAGATCTAGTGAGTCAGAATCCAAGAGGGGGAATTGCCCTAATGAGGACTGGAGTTTCGATTTCAGTCCTGCAATATGGGAGGTAGGGGGATCATTCCGAGAGGCTGGGAAGGACATGTAGATCTTTTGAATTTATTGGTGGCAAAACTCTGCTAGGTTGTTACACCGCATTAGTGCCACCTCTAATATTGGTCGTTTCTGGGGCAAGGTGGAGAGAGATTTAGCAATTCAAAAGATCTCTTTGGGTGAGTTTGCGGCGAGGTTCATTTTCTCCTCGTAGAAGGCAGTTTGGGCAGCTTTAATTCCTGACTTATATAGCCTAATTGCCTCTCTATAGTCTAAATTCCTGAGTTCTGAATAATCCTGTCTCCACCTTCTTTCTAGTCTTCTGCATGCTTGTTTTAATTCTCTTAATTTGGGGGAGAACCAGGGAGCCGTCTTTGGTCTACATTTCTTGTGGGTCGATCTCTTGGGAAGGACTGAATCAAGGGAGCTTAGGATCCAGTAGTTGTAATTATCATTAGCAAAATTGGGGTTGAGGTTGGGATCGCTGGATGGTCTTGTGGCTTCCAGAACTGATGTCCATTGGTCAGTAGAAAGCTTGGACCAATTCCGTTCCAACACCGGCAGTGTCCTGGAAGAGAAAGTGGATCCACGGATTTCCCAAGTTAGGGGGATCAAGAAGTGATCCCGCCAAGGGAGTGGGTTTGGGTTGCCTACTACGAGCTCATGCAAATTACTAAAACCATGGTCAAGAAGATGACCTTTGATGTCGTAGAGGTAAATCCTTTCTGGGTGAGCTGAAGCGCTAAGAGATTCATTGACAGCTCATTGGCCGCATGGTCGGAGGGGTCATATAGATGGATATTAAGATCCCCAAGCACAGTAAAATTAGCCGGAGCTAAGGCCAAATTAGCGACTGCAGTGGAGAGGTCAGTGAGAAATTGCCCTACTTAGCAGACCAGAGAAAGTGCTTGTTGGAGAAAACTCTATAGAGAAGACCAGGTTCTCGCAATCAGATAGCGAGTCTGTAGTAATCGGACAATTGTAGGTATCTTTAAAAATGATGGCTAAGCCCCCTCCTCTACCAATCTTGCGATCAGCCCTGAGTATTAAATAACCCGCGGGAAGGGTTTGAACAAGGACAGGATCAGCTTCAGCATGAAACCAAGTCTCAGTTAAAAAAAGGGCGTCAGGTTTTAGCTCTTCTAATAGTAGTGCAAGTTCGGCTGACTGTCTGGCGAGCGTTCTGCAGTTTAAAAGAATCATCCTTAAGGGCGGTGGGGTAGTGGCAGAGATAGATATATGGCCGAAAGGCGAAGTAGAGGTGAGGACAGTGGGGAGGTCTATTAGCAATGTTCATAGAGTGTAAACAGTTTGTTAGGATCCCTTCTCAGCCAGTGCAGTGTTTAGGGGCTATAGACTATGGTATTTCTATAGAAATCGGTTGGGGTTGTGGCTCCTGGTCCCAGCCGGGTGCAGATGAGTGCAGACGGGCTTGCCTTTGGCACGCCCGCTGCACACGTCCGCTGCGTGACGGGCAAGGCATGCTGGTTAAATAGTTTCTGAGCGCACTAGAGCGCTACCCCCCCCCCCCCCCCCCCCGTCTCCACCCCCAACCAAACCGGAAAGGAGTATGAAGACCGCCTACACCCTCCACAACGGGAAAACCCGAGGTGGACCGGGGTGCGGACTGAAGCGCTAACGAGTGCTGTCAGGGAGCGAGGTTCAAAGTAAGTGCAGAAGGGCTTCAGATGTAACAGTGCAAATGAAAAAGTTAAAAAACGGTTAAAACGAGTTCCACACAATGTTTTTTAAAAATACAACAGGATGTGCCCAACAAGTTGCCTGGTACGGCTATTCCGGCCATGGTAGCGCTCAAAAAAGACAATGTCTTGTTGGCCAGTTCACCAGCACTGACCAGCATGCACATGCTGTGGCTCAAGTTCCTGGCCCAAGCCCGCAGCAGATACATACAATGTATCAAATCAAGGGCTGAGCTGGACGGCCTGGGTCACCATAGCATTGAATAAGACAAGTTCTTTTCTCCCCACCCAGGCCCAGCTTGCAGGACATCATGATGTCTCTGCAGGCAGCGCTTCAGCACAGCAGTGCAATCAAGTGCTGCTCACACTGCAGCTGATTTTATGCCACCAGAGCATTTGCCAAGGCTGACAAACAGCCAGGGTTTGTAAGAAAATTGGCTGGGGTCACTACAGGTGGTTAGGGGTCGCAGTTGCAACCCCTGGTGACCCATCATTGATGTCCATGGAATAGGTATCCTACAACCTGAAAATACCAGTGGAAAATAGCCCCTATATGACTCTCTTAGTTGACATGTTTCAGCCTTATTTATGTGACGTCTTGGGTCCCAGGCTTTCATCAGGTCAAAGGATGATGAAGAATGCCACAAATACAGTGGGTGAGGGTCTTTCAGAACAATTAGAAGAGTCGTCTTAGGGCTATGTTCCACGGGTACTTAAGGATTGTAGGATATCTTTTTGTGAGATAAATTCATTTGTTCCCATGTCATGACTATTCTTGTATCAGATTCATTTGCATGGGACTTTTCAGGTGGTTGTCGGGTGTGTATGTGTCTAGACATCAGTCTGTTGCGCAGAATGATGATGCGGTTGTGCCCTTCTTTAGGGGTGCTCGCCACAATCATTGTATCAGCAAATTAAGCCGCCTTTAACACTTTCGATGGGCTTTCAGGTGTGTTTCACATAATTCTTTTGCTCTGCCGCTGTTTGATTACTTTAGAGGTTTGATCACTCACACCATGAGGAGGTAGCATGAACCACTTGCAGAAAATGTATACTGATGAGGCATTGGGGAGGCACTAATTGTGTGTCCATTTTATGCAAGAGTGTGCTTAATAATGTCATGCATGGCGCCTGTATGTTTACATTGCAGCCACTTCCCCTGTGGTCAGGGTTGGTTTTAGTGCTGGTTTCTGCCCAGTGCCACAATCTTTTTTGACACCCCCAGTCACCTCCTTCTTCACGGATTACCTCACTACCACCCTCCAACAGTGTCCCTCGTCCATCCATCGCCCAACTCACATGCTTCTCTTTTGTTTTATAGTGCTACTTACTCCAGTGTAGGGTGTCTGACCACTTGACATCACGCACACACAGGGACCTTGAATCATTCGTGTGTAAATCAGTTTATATGAAATGGTACATAAGACAGTGGGGATGACAAGGTGTAGAAATCACATCATCCATGCTAGTAGGCGGCATATTTTAAGACGGTTTGTTTCAGAGAAGCACAAACTCAGGATTTAAAACGTATCATAGTGGTTTAGTTTGGTGTTACAAATAAGAATGTATTTCTACCCAAATGAACCCTTTTAATCAACTTAAGGATAATTAAAGACTGGAGGAAAAAAACAATGCTCTAACCTGTACCATGCAGTTTGCATGCAGCTCTTTGACAGTTCATAGGTCACCGATATATATTTGAAATGTAACTTATGAACTGCAAGTCACTAAAGGATCTCTGTGACTAAAACAGTAAGCCACTGAGCGATCCACATAAAATAATTTTTTGTGATCCGCATGGTACACATTATTTGCACCAGGCACATTAGCCCTCTGTGCTACTGTATGATGAGTCACACCTGCCACTAACCAAACCACTGATCTGGCTCCAGCAGATTAGTATTATCTTGTCATATTTTTATTGTTGCCTGGAAACTGGAGACACACAACAACTCTGCAGCACGTGCTTTTAAACTCAGGAGTTATTTCTAAACACAACGCCCCTCCTCCTTCCTCCAGGTCAGCGCTGGGTGCGGCTGCACCGGGCGCACCGCCATGATGCCGGCCCTGGCTGTGGTGCACGGCCTCGCGCTCTTTCCAAGGAAGCTGCAGTGATTTGATGACTGGCTCTTGGCAGCACGATACCGCATGGACATGAGCTCTGCACTACGGATGGCTCGCACATTAATGACGTGCTGATTCTTCTTTTTTTAATGATAATGCGCTCGCGCGCCTTACGTATGGCGAGGAGCATGCAGGCGCAGTCAATAGGGACATTCGCATTGGGAATTCATGCCACCGCATACAATTATGTCGTCCAATAATTGATTATTGCTGGTGTCCTTGGAAACTGAATGTGCCTTACGACCTGACTTAACATTGTTGCCATGACCTGCTGCAGTGCGTGGCTGAAGGACGATTGTGAAATGCCAATTGCCATGGCAACAGTACCCTGGAAAGACCCCCGAGAGCAAAAATGTGATAAAAAGAACAGCACAAATAAAGGTACTGCATCAGGCATATACATACGGCACATGCTGCACTATGTGCGGTCTGAGTGACGACACAGGGCACCATCATTGACTCCGTAGAATTTGAGAACCATGTTTACAGTATATCCCCTGCCTTTTCCAGACTGTTGCCCTGGTGACGCCGGGACTCCCATTGGCTTGCTTCTCTCTCATCCTTGTATTCCGTAAATGCCAATATTTGGGAACAGACCAGGAGATTTAATAAAAATGACATTCATGTAGAGGAATTTCTAAGCGGGTGAATGTTAAAATAACACCGTTAAAGGCTCTAAAGTGGGGAATCTTATTTCTACACCTGGAGATTTTCAATGCATTTTATCCTGTCGTCTGTCGTCTGCTTTTGTTGGGGTGTTCTCGACGTTATGACGCAACACGCAGCACGCCAGGTTTCAGAGCTACAGTAGTGAATTCCTCCCATGTTTAGACAATTAAACACAGATTTACTAACCTTTCACGCAACGCAGTACGGCAACTTGCTGCGCTACGTTGCGCGAAAGAGAGAGAGAAGAAATGCCACTTTTTGTTCCAAAGACATGGCGCACTTACGCTCTATAATAGAAAGGTGCTGTATTGCATGACTTTTTTTCCCCTTCACAAAGCCACGCAAGGCAATGCAAATTGGTCCTTGCGTGGCTTTGTAAATCTTAACTAGCATGTTGCGATGTGGCTGTGCCAAACAATTGCCAGAACCACGACCTTAAATGTTAGGAAATGTGGGCCTCAGTGAGTTGGGGCCTTAGTTTGCATGTGTGTTGCATGAGTGACACAAACCTTAACTTCGATTTTTGAAGCCACGCAAAGTCACTTTGCATGGTTTTGAGTGGCTCCAAAAATATGGAATAACACGGTGCAAATCACTGTGTTGCATTACTCTGCCCTGGGTAGGAATATCCATGAGCTTTGCCTGGATAGTTACACGCAACTCCCATGGCTTTTGACCCATACAAAACCTTGGAAACCTGGGAATGTGCCAAAAAGATATACTTTCGCAGGGGAGGCGTAATGAGGAGAAGTATATTTATTCTACTCGTTTTTAGGTCTCGCCTGACCCAGCGCATGCGCTGGTCTGGCGAGACATTTTGTGAGGGCTCCAAAAAGTGCTACCAGGCCAGCCTAGAGCTACAGTGCATGTGCGCGGGCGCGCGCGTCGTGCTTTACCGCGATTACTTTCACTTTCGCAGACGCGCGGCTGCTTTGATGTTTGATCGCGATCGCGATAACTTTGGCGGCCGCTTTGATGTTCTCCATGAGGCTTCAATAGATTGCAGCAGTTAAAACAAGCATTGGTATAGCCAATAGGTCTCGCTTTTGGGACCTTATAAGTGTTTAGTTATTTAACTGTTGCATGGCTAAACACTTATAAGGTCCAAAAGGCGAGACCTATTGGTTATGCCAATGCTTGTTTGCTCTTTCTATGTGTGCTGCATTCTGCAGCACACATAGAAAGAGGAAAACGCCTCTCAGGATTGTTTTTGTGCAGGAAGGAGACCCTTCCTGCACAAAAACAATCCTACCTACAACACAGGCACCGTTGCACCAAGGTGCAAGAGTGCCTGCATTAGTGCCTGGCTGCCAAAACGGCACCTACACAAGGGAAAAGGCCAGGAATGCGATGTACTGGATAAATACGATGCATTCCTCCCCTTTCCCTGTGATGCAGGGTAGCGCAGCAAGGTGGCTTGCTGCGCTGGCTGGCGCCACTAAATTAGTAAATATGGCCCTTAGTTTTTCATATTCTGTGCGGCTGCACTGCTTGCCTGTTAGCTCTGTTATATAGAGTGTTGTAGATAGCGTACTTATAATTTGGCTGCCGGTGCAGTGGTACCAGCACCAAGGTGTAGAATTATTATAGGGCAGGTACAGTTTGTCATGGGTGACATGCGCCCCTAAACAAACTATACAGTGGTTGAGATTTATGTCGATTAAAGTAACTTCTTTGATGATGTAATTATATCGGTCCAAAAAGACGGCTTACTTTTGATGCAAAGTACTGATGTTGTAGATTAAGTTTTCCTGTTTCCAGAGCTTGTGTTGATGAGTAAAAGACCTTGCACAGTTCATCTCAACAGGGAGTTTAAAGAAATAGACCTTTTAGCTACCAGAAACTTGGGGCCTCATTTACTATAATTTGCTGTAGGGCAGCACCACAACCCTTCCTGCTGCGCTGCCCTACGGCAAAAGAAAAGGGCAGGAATGTGCTGTATCTATCAGGGACAGTGTGTAAAAAAGAAGAGAGTCTCCCAGAATACACCAAAAGGGACCGGGTACACAAAGTATCACAAATAAAGATTTCCCTTTTGTATTGATTAAGACACCTGTAATGAGGTTGTTTGAATTATACTATGAACCAAAGAAAAATAAGGAAAACAATAAATTTATATTTTTCTTCCTATTCAAGCATCACGAAGTCAAAATATATTGTTAATTACATTTGTTATGCCTATATCAACATTTTGACACTATTACATTCAGAGAACATTAAACAATATACATCCTAATTTCCAACTCTATACAGAACAGACTTTAATTTGTAATATCAGTAATATCTTTATGCAGTAAATCAATTAAAAATGTCATGAATAATGGAATTATTTCAACAATTCAAAACATAACAATAATAAAACATAATAGGTTAAAAGGATAAAAAACAGTTTGACTGTGTCCTCTTGTCGACGCGTTTCGGTGTACTCTGTAGTTAATGACACCTTCTTCAGGACCCACACCATAAAAACAAAGCTGCTCAATATATCAAATTAAAAATATAAAGTATATGCGGCTCCCTTTTATTTCCTTTTTTAAAAACTTTTTGCAACTGAGGGGTATTGCTTTCCTTCGTCTTATTCCGTGATAGAGCGTAATATGTCACTAAAATCTCTCAACTGTTGTAAGATTCAATATTTAGATAGACGAGGGGTGTTGCCTTCATTTACCCGAAAGGCTCGAATTTGTTACAATGATTAATTCTTTACGGTATTGGAAACCTTTTCCTAATTAATTAAAAAGGTGACTTCCAGCATTTTTTATCATTCGTTGGAAACTTCTGATTTTCTTAATATTTGTTCTGAAGTTAACTCCGTGTAAAGCATATAGCGTCTCGACTGCCGGGATTCGGTGCATTGCTGTCCTCTTTCCCTGCGTTGCCTCACAATTTGCTGCCATGTGCCAACCCAGGTACCCTTGCACTGTGTCTGCGTTGTGAGAATGATTGGTTTTGTGCAGGAAAGGACACCTTCCTGCACAAAAACAAAAAATGGAGGTGATTTCCTCCTTCTATGTGTGCTGCTGAATGCAGCACACATAGAAAGAGGTAAAAAGAAAGAAAAAGAAAGTTATTTTTCCTTGTTGCGCCTCCCCTACGCACCTCTAGGGAGGCTTGGGCTTTTGATGCATTCCCAGGTTCACAGAACATTGTAAATCAGGGAATGTGACAAATGCCATGGTTATTACATGGGAGCACCCACTGCAATGCCCATGG
This sequence comes from Triturus cristatus, assembly GCF_964204655.1. NCBI lineage: Eukaryota > Metazoa > Chordata > Amphibia > Caudata > Salamandridae > Triturus > Triturus cristatus. The sequence goes on along the minus strand of NC_140592.1, from coordinate 499,703,674 downwards.
CATGACTTCCCATCGCAGTGTGAGGCAATGTAGTGACTTGCGCTGCGTTGCCTCAGACCATATCTACAAGGCCATGAAAAGCTACAGAGGGTGGCTTTACAAAACACAAGAAGGCATACAGCAGCAGACCAAGGTCAAGCACATTAAGTCCCACCAGTTTCATATATTTTTGCACAAGTGCAACCACTTCCAGCATCCGCTGCTGCGAGATGTCCATTACAGAGAAAGTCCACAAGAAAGGAAGGTGCACTCTAAGTGAGGTCAGTCAGGAAGCGAACATTATCCGAAATTCTTCTCTTTATTTATGTAGTTTGGTTAAAACCGGCACACAGCCAACGATTTTCGTTCCCTAGTGCCACGGGAACTTTGGCGGGGCTTTTTCGTAGTGTATCAAGACGTGTGTAGCCTAAGTGCAACACCGATTGTCATCAGTGTGCAACATCTCCAAATAGGATAGTCTCCAATTTATGACCCAATAAGATCTCAAATGTGGTTCACTCCTTCGAAACGTCAATAATAAAAACGTATATCATCATACGAACACTGTACCGTGGTTCTCATGGGTTCGTATCAGAATTATGTGTGTCCACATGTATGGTAAATTCCAGGATGCGCGCAGTGGTCCTCTGTTCAGAGCACAGGACTATGAGAAAGACATATGTAGAGAGTATTCCTCGTAATATATATAGAGGGTCCCAAATAACAAATGAACCAAAGAACCCCAGGACTTTCAAAATTCCTTAATGTGCATTATATTATCTATGTTGGCAAATGAAGGTTCCAAACGGCATGTTAACCACGGATCCCCCAAGTGTCCTCTCATTATTAGTAAAGAAGCCCGTATGGCATGGTGACCGGTAAAAGGGTAATACCAGGGTGGCTTTACGTGGCCTTGTAGATCTGGCACTGGAATTTGCGCCACCGGAGCATCATTAAAAGTGACGTTCCCGCAATGCAAATGAGGCCCCTAGTTTCGGCAACTGCTCAGTTATGGCTGTCTTTTGCTAAGTGACTTGGGTATTGACATTGATGTCAAGTTTCTCAGTTCCATGTGTGGCCAGCTGCTGCCCCCAGGGGGAGATTTACAAAAAAGTCACAAAATGCAGCGCAGCCTCCCGTGAGGCTGCGCTGCATTGCGCGACAAGGAGAAAGCAGGAGAGCACCATATCTTCAAAGATATGGCTCACTCCTCCCCTTTCCCTTGCGCCGGGTCTGATTTTAACTGCCGCTCGCCATGCACACACCTTAGCGCCGCAGCGCTAGGGTGTGTGCATTAGTGTAGCATAGGTTTTGTACAGGAAAAGTACCCTTCCTGAACAAAATACTACGCTAGGCACGATGCAAAGCTTTTCTCACTTTGCATATGTGCTGCACGGTGCATCATGCATGCAAAGTCGGAAAAGGAAGGAGAAATTAAACCATTCTCACGCTAAACTCAATCTACTGTTTTTAGTAAATTGGGTTTAGCGTGAGAAACCTTGGGAAGTTGCATTGAAATGTCCATGCACCACCCTCGGTACGCCCCCATGGCGCAAAGTAATGCAAAGCAGCCCAATGCACTGCTTCGCATTACTTTTACGTTATTTCCAGCGCTAAACAACTTTAGCGCTGGAAAGTTAATTAGGAAAAAAAGATTTTGCGCCGTTTTACGGCTCAAAATCTTAGTAAATCTCCCCCTGTGTGTTTTATTTGTATGCTGAGGCTTCTAATTATTATTTTGTTATGGCCGAACAAGGGTAACTTCTTAATGTGCAAGAAAAAACAACATAATGTTACTCCTAGTGATGCTTACAGCTGACAAACTGGGCAGGGCTGTGGCGTATGTCCTTTTTAGGTCTCGGCTAGCGAAGGCTGCGCTTGCGCAGTCTCGCTCGCGAGATTTAATGACTTGGAGAAGAGGGTCTTGAACCCGCCCCTCTTCTCCCCTCTTCTCCATTGGCTGGCCTCTTGAATGCTGGCCAGCCATTGGAGAAGAGGTTTGTCTCTCCGAACAGGCCCCGTCCTTTTCGGATTCGGGGCGTGTTTTTTGCTACTTTTCTCATTCTCTCCTCCAGCCAATGGCAAGAGGAGAGAAAAGAAAAACACGCCCCCGAATCCGAAATCGCCGCTGCCTTTCTCCGAGGCATTTCTGCTTCGCCTCGGAGAAAGGCAGTGGTGTGTGTAGTATCGGGCTAGTGTGCTTGTTTTTGGTGTGTTTTAGGCAATTTTAGTTGTTTTTAAACACGCTTTTAAACGTTTTTAAACGCTAAAGTGATAAGCTCCCTTAAAACGTTTGACGTCAGCCTCATGGGGTACCGCCAGCTTGGCCGATGTCAAAGTAATTTAGTTGTAGTAAATTCCTAAACATTTACATAGAATCTATTGATAACAGTCATCCGCCGTATTTGAAAGCTGTAGTTTAAATGTTAGCGGCTAACTTCTGGTCAAATGTTTCTTTCTAATAACTGATAGTGTTGCTGTTGTCCGTCGTCTAGCTGAGGTAGGTTTCACTTTCTGTCCTTCTTTTGTTTCTAATGTCTATTCTGCCTTGTTGGCTTTTCACGTGCTGCCTTGTGGAATGCCGCGATGACGTCACGAAGAGCCAGCCCCTCCGCCGGGAGCCTGAGGTGTGGACGGAGCCTGGTGCCAGGGGGCGGGGCGTTCCGTCACTCCTGGAGACAGTCTGAGCGCTGGCTCAGGGTAGGGAGAGGCGGCGGGTGGAGGAGGAGTAGAGCCCGGCGCAGTCGCAGCCCGGGCACCAACGGTAAGCAGGAGGCGCAGGGAGCCGGTGACAGAGGGTGGGGGGCCTATCTAGTCTTTAAGGACTGTTGGTGGGGTCGGTGAGATGAACCTCCCCCCGTTGGAGCTCACATGCCTCTGACAGCTCTGGGCCTCAGACAGGTTGTTACCCTTGACCGCCAGCTCCCAGGCCACTCTTAAACGAGCGTAGTGCCACGCTTCATATGTATGTAATTACACACATGAGTACAGTACTTCCGGCCTCCTAGGCTATACCTGCACAGTGCCCACATGCAAACTCATCACCTCTCTCGTTGTCCAGCGCCCCGGTAAACCTACACAGTGCCCCCAGGCCTCCTTAGATCGGATACATTGCACGACATTTACGCCCGTTTCAGGGATCGGTGTAGCGCTGCACACAACCCAAGGCCGAGATTCATTGTAGGGGAAGCGTCATGCCCCTTCCCGATCCGTACACCCGATCCTTCCACTACATGCTTACCACTCCATATGTCACCCCAAGTCTCCCGAGGATCCTCCTTTCCAAAGAATGTACATGATGCCACCATATTTCCATCCACTTTAAATATCCCATGGGTCCTTCTGGCCTCCCTCTTGTCATCATGGAGACAAGCGGTATACAGGTACGCTGCCCCCGATCACCCTTACTCTCTGCCCTGGCATCTTATTATTAGTGGAGATACCGATCCTTCAGTCTTCTACCCGCAGATTGCTCCCAGAGTTCCCTGTTACAGCAGAGACAGACCATTCTTTTTCTTCTGTCACATGACTGCATCATACCGGCAGTACCTTGGCATCCTTTAACCGGCACGGAGCCCCCTCGTCTTTTGCCTACAGAGATCACAGAATCACACTACCGTTTTAGATGAAAACGTGTTTACCAGTGTCTGTGACTTTCATGTTTCATCATGGTGTCCCATGCTCCTTATACCAGCAGAAATCCCAATAGCCTCCGCCTATTCTCACACTTCCGTTTTAGATGAAAACGTGTTTACCAGTGTCTGTGACTTTCATGTTTCATCATGGTGTCCCATGCTCCTTATACCAGCAGAAATCCCAATAGCCTCCGCCTATTCTCACAACTTCTCTCTCTCAAAACATCACTACCTCACTCTCTAGCTCACAACCTCACAACTTCACTCTCTCTCACTCACTACCTCAATCACTCTCTATCTCACTACCTCACTCTTTCTATCTCATTAACTCACTTTCACTCTCTCTTTCACTACCTCTCTCTCTATCTCACTACATCACAACATCACTCTATGCTTATATATCACTACCTCACAACATCCCTCTCCCTCACTACTTCACTCTTTCACTACCTCACTCTCTATCTACCTCACTCTCTATCTCACTACCTCACTCTCTATCTACCTCACTCTCTCTCACTACCTCACTCTCTATTTCAATACCTCACTCTCTCTCTCTATCTCACTACCTCACTCTCTCTCTGCTAATGCAATAGGTATCACATATGCAAAAAAAAGCTAATGCCGATAGAAATGACAATGCCATTTATTTAGGGATACAAAAATGATAAAAAAAATAATGAGCAATACCAATAGCTCTACCTATAATATTGCCGAGACCATTGCATTGTAAATGCTTGTTCCTCCTCGCAGTAGGTACCCATTGCACGCTACTCGGCGTTGGCGCAATTTCCGGTGCCAATTATTTTAGTTTTCTCTTGCTATTTTTCGACTACACTATTTTCCTTTCTTTGTTTTCGTGCTTTACATCTTTTAAGCAAAGGCAGGGCCTGGGTTTCTTGCCTTGTTTACCGAACACACACAGTCCGTCGCCTCTGTGGGGATCCGTGGGTTAGCTGACAGGCCTCCTGACCCTGCTGTTGCTGCGCGCGCCTCTCCTCTGCGGCTCGAGACGGGGGACAATGAGATGTATCATCAGCGCTGCAGACAGACGCGGCTCTGAACTGGGCTAATGAGAGACCATTGCCCTCGTTTCTCAGATGCCGCCTACATGCCCACGAGCTCCAGGGCGGCACAGCGTGCCTCACTCACTGAATCCTAACTTTGCTCACTTGTGGAGTCACGCGTCACAGATTCTGACTACTCGGCGAATTCATTTTAGAGGTCATTGGCCTCTTTCCGAGAAAGAAGGCAATGTCTCTCACGCTGACGCCACTGTAGGAAGAATGCCTTTTGGCACAAATGGTAACTCACTGTTTTTTGAAAACTGCAGACGCTGATGAAGACTCTACATCACCAACATGATTCACTTCTCCTTACTTGTTACTGGTGTCCAGCCATGTTTACTTGTATTTGTGCAGGTCAGAAGTGCACGTGGCCACCCCTTGAGTGCTAGCATTTGACAGGGATACCGCATATTCAGACATTCACTGAGACAGTGGACAGAGATGCTTTGTACATTCCAGGGAAGTAGGAAACAGATTGTGGCCATGGGTGACAGGCCCGAAGAGAGATGGGTGACTCCAGGTGTTGAGGAGTCTGTCGAGCTTTTGGGCTACACTTTGAAAGGGCACTGGTATTCCTGGACAAGAGGTACTTTTGGGAATTGTTGTGTCTTTAGTATCTCACTGTAAAGGGCGTGGAATCAGGTGGATAGAGGGCTGTAGCTGAGGAAGTCATTTCTTGAGCAGTCCTGAGCTACCTTAGTAACTGAACAATTGTAGGGGCTCCAGGAGAGTTTTGAAGCCTTCTAGCAGCTGCCTCGCAGTTCTTGTAGTTAGCAGTCACAGCTCACTTAAGCAGTGACAGCTGCATAAATACTCACACCCCTTTCAGCACTCACATAGCCCTATAAAAAGTGAGACAGACTCACCTTTCGCCACTCACAATTCTTTCAGCATTTGCACAACTTCCCTTAACAATAATGACCGTGATTATCCCTCAAAGCTTCTTTCTGCCCACGCACAACTAGACTCCCCTCTCAAGCTTTCTGCTACCTTCTCACTGCTGGGAGCATCCTGCCTGCAGCAGCTATTCCTGAGCAGCAAAGTCACTCGAGGTCTGCGCTCGGTGAGGTCTCCTTCCTGACCGCCTCTCTGTTCTTATGGGTGAGAGAAGCCCCTGGTGACAGACCTTTCTCACTGATAATAAGTGCACTGCACATGCCTTTCTTGGGTTGGGAATCGAGAGTCATACCAAGCAGCACGCTTAATGCGCTGCTGCAGGCTAGCTAGAGAACCAGCCCCTCACCCTGGAAGATATTCCACAAGACTGTTTAGGATTATAGACAAGGCTGAGAACACTCTGGCACGTGTGATTAATATGTTGATTAGGTCCAAAAATGAATATCTGCCAGTCACATGGATCTATGAGCACACTTCGTTAAGCTTCTTCACAAATTGGTGCTGTGGCACATTTGGGAGCTTGTGATGATTTGGAGGGGGAGAAACACTTAAACATAGAAATTCAACCAAACGGAGTTACCTTTTGTTTTACTCTGTGGCCCGCCACCGCTTCTGTGACTTGGAGCGTGCTTGTAAGTTCGGCTGGCCCGGGACATTTCCAGTGGCAAGGGGGGGACTCACGAGGTGATGAAAGGACTGGAGAGGTCTTGCCTGCAGCACTCCCTCATGTGCAAAACCGTTAAAAGTTAACACGTCACGTGCTGATAAATCCCGGAACTAGGAAGAACAGCTGAACTGAAGTCAATCATAACCCTCGCCCCCAGCAACGATCCAATGAAATAACAGCCTAACAGTGCGAAGGCGAAAGGAGTGCTGCAATGGTTGCCACCCACTGCACTGTGTTGCTGTTGGCCAGTCCCACCCCTTCCCCTTAAAGTCAATGAGGCTCTGCTGACGGCACCCTGGGCCACGTCAGAAGCGCCCCATTTGAAGTCCATTCACTGCTGCTTGGTGCAGCCACTCCCATCAGGATGATATCACTCTCCTAGCTTTTCCCCCGAGGGCGAGGAATAATCCTCGCCCTGTTCAGCACATGCGTTCTAGGAGGAGACTCTTGTCCGTGGGTCCGACCTAAAAAAACAAAACAACGACGACAACGATATTAAAATGTTTCGAATCGGAATCGGTACAAAATGAACCAAGTGGAGCACCAAGCAAGCACTGCAGTGAGATGCCATTTAAAGCTGCTCAATGCCGGTGGTGTTAATTTTCTCCCGTCCCCTTTCTCTGCTCCTTCTGAAGCTGGGAGGGCAACGCCCCATACGCCCGTTAATACCAGCCGCCACTGAATAGGATGCTGGCTTCTGATACTAGCTAATGTAAGGAGTTCAAAATGGGGTAATGTCCGTAAAATGAGTGTTTCTTGTGATGAGTTGCGTGGCAACATTGAAGGCGGTGTTCAGCAGAAATACTTTAGATTTAGGGAGCTAAAGTTTTATGTGTTCCACTGTCTAGTTGTATAAGTGTTTTAGATTCTGAACCATGTTTCAGAAGTCCACTGAGGTGAATTAATTTTAATCTGCAGTTGGAGTTGTGATTTAGTAAACGTCATATGTTTGCATGTGTCTGCTCATCGAGAGGACTGAGTGTAGTGTGAACCCTAGAAATGTGGCTTTTGTATTTCCGGTTCAGAGCAACCACTCAAGGATGGCACAGGCGGGCAAATTAATCAAAAGCGTTGGCATTTTATGAGGCTGTAAGGAGTAATTCAGTTTTTAAGGGCCTGAGTTTCTAGGTGGTGCAAAGACACCCAACCCTCATTGGTGTTTATCTTCTATAAACTTCATGAACTTAAACAGCAGAGTAAGATATCACCCTCACTTGTACCCTCGTGACTATTAGGGCCAAGCAAGTAGGTGGCCTTTTAATCCTCGGACTGCTTAGCATCTATGGTTAGTGAAGGCTGGGTTGAGCCTCTCATGCTGATCACAGAGTTGGTAAAAAAGGTACAAGGATACGTTCGGAGTTAATTTGCAAACTAGTTATAGATATTAAACAAAAGATGGCTTCCTTGAGCTTGCGGTTGGGGGCATCCCAAAGAAAATTGAACTGGCAGAAAGAGCCTTTTACCGCGATCTGACCCGATTGAGTTGCCTTCTGCCTTATCTTTGCAGTGCTCAATTGGTGCAGAGGCAGAGGTTCGTTGTAATGTTTCTGATATCACCAGAGGAGCGTACTCCTTTTTATCCACTAATGTCCATCATATCTGCAACACCTGCCTCAGGGGTTATGGGCCTGGCAGTTATGCACAAAAACATCCGCCGAAATCCAGCGATATAGAGGTACTTGATAAAAGGACCCCTTCGTCGACGGTCTCAAAAGTCCATAACCTGATAAATGTCAATGTTTTCACAGAGGCACTTTGTGACAAGATGAACTCTCTTCTGGAAACAAACCTTCATCCCTTGCATGACAGTTTAGGGGCTATTTTAGATCGTTTGGCAAAACTAGGGGTGGGTTTCAAAGCTACTGCTGCTTATTCACATGCCACGATCAACATGACCACGTCCAATACAGTCCTTACAACAATGATGTTGGGACGGAAAAGTCCTCTGCATGGTTAAAGATGTTTACCTCTGCCCGGAGTGCCCAACTGAAGTGTTGTCTGGATCCCTAATGCTATTTTTTTTTTATCATAGACGAACACGGATGATGTGTGTGCACCATAACATAGACCAGTCTCACGGACTGTGGTTTTGGTGTCTCTAAGTGCTACCCTCGTAGTGGTAGAAGGCTACTGCTTTCACCAGGTGTTAAGCAGCACAATCACATTAGTGGCAGCACATTGTGTAGTGATCAGTAGTAGTGAACAGGTCTTTTTACCCCGTGTCACTGGAGTGAGGCCTAAAGGCTCACTCACCTGCTTCTCTGCTTAACCCACCCTTGACCTAAACCAGGTAGATTTGGAGTGCTGTGTGGGTCAGGAGTAGTGACTCTACCCTGGATTTGTGGGTGCATAGGAAGGGTACAGTACAGGGATAGAGCAGTGCTGTGCAGTATATGGTGGTTAGTGCACATGTACACCTGCTGGGAATAAATGACATGAGAGATGTAGGGTTGTGCAGTGCGTGCATAGTAAAAACATGTGATGGGTGTATGAGTGCTTGCGAGAAATCCAGGACATGAAAGGTGAAGCATGCACATGGTGAGTTGTGTGTTGGCAATGTGAGTGTTTGTAAATAGCGCACCCTGATACAATACAGAAAAGACACAGTACTGAACTGTGAACACAGACTGAATGTTTGTGTGGAATGCATGTGTGACTGTAGTGGCACAATGCATGGAGGTAACTGTATTGGACAATAAGTGTGCTGTGAATGTATACTTAGTAAGTGGGTCTGAAATGGTCATCCCACAAATGACCATGGAATCCATTTTGGGAATCCTGGGGCCTGCCTGGTGAAGGCACGAGGAGGAGAGGAATCCCCTGAGACAGATTTGTGCTTTGCTCCATTCCTGTAAGCTGGGTGGGGAAACACTGCAGGAAGATTCTCTCCCTTTACACTTCAAAAGGTTGCTCTTTGATTCAATGACAGATCACAAGGAAGGGGCCTAGACACATCTCAGGAAGCAGAAGTGGTTGATAAAGGAATCCTAAAGAGTAGGGCTGGGAGCCTGGGTTTAGCCTTTGGATGCACGTCACTGTAACTGACATCCAGGTGTGAACTTTGGTCACTTCCCTGAATTGTGTTGTGGTTCTATCAACTTCAGAGTATTGCATGCTGGGACAGACATCCTTTCAAGGGAAAAAAACAGAGAAGTGGACTCCTCACAAAAAGCGGAACCCCAACATACCCCAACATAAAACTTCAAAGACTCAGACCCTAAATCACTTTTTGGGGTCTAGTAATGGATTAACAGAAGGATAGGCTTAGATCTCAATCTTTGTCATCTGCCCAGAAGCCAGATGGACTCTTTGTGGACATAAAGCGCTGCAAGACTTTTGCCAGTGACCAGGACTGGTAGCCAAGGCCTGCTAGTCTCCCTGCTGGTTCATCGCTCAGGAAACACAAGACCACCTGCCCTGGAGCACAGCACCTGCCTGCTTGCCAAGACCAATGTGCCCTGTGAGGATTCGGAGAGCATTGGAGGGAGCGAAGTCCAGTGGGGAGCCCTACCGTGAGGACTTCCTGTGTGAGGATTTGAATATGCACCAATCAGGACATAGCCTGTGTGCAGGAGTGTCAGTTTTGTGATTCCCATATGCCAGGTGCAGGCCGCTGTGGATTGAGCAGGGTGATAGCACCGAGCAGGACTTGCCAAACCTATAATGCTTGGAGGAGTCACTGGTAGAGTTGCTACTGTGAGTGTGCTGAGGCTTGTGATTGCCATGGTGGCAGAAGAGTCTGCACCATGCTGTAAAGTATGGCAATCCTGTATGTCATTAGAGGCTGCCTGTACCAACGTTGCCAAGAAGGTTTAGACCATTGCCTGGTGAAAAGGCTGAGGTTGCTTTCAGCGGATCAAGCAAGCACAGCGAGAGAACTGTACCATCCGAACTCCAGAATACTGTCAAGGACCCCACAAACACCATTTTAACCTTGCTGGGCACCAGTCGGGAGCTGAAGAAAGGATTTCCCCCCACCCACTGCTGGGGAAGAACGTGAGCAGCCCAACTTCTCCAAGGTGGATCAGAACTCGCAGGTGCGGGTGAGACTTGAAGTGGGCCTCATGGCCCCAAAGAGACTCGCTGCTAATAGGTTTGCAGTACCATAGACACTTAAGATGAAATCCTGGAGAGTCAAAGGGGAACTCTTGAGTTAGGACTACTAGTTAGCATTACTTGGATGTGGCCACCAGTGAATGGGAAATAGCCCAACCATGTTATAAGAAGGTGGGTGGGAAAGGGATTTGCCTGATGACTAGTGCCCTAACCTCAGGGGGATCACGAATGTTGGTATTCTTTTGCATGTGTAGAGTTAGAAATAAAATACTTTATATCTTATAAAAGCAAGTATTTCACTGGAGATTGATTTATTGTTCATACTGTTTATACTTTGAGTTATGAGTCGTGTGCATTTACCTGTAGCTTCACTTCCCCTCCCCTGAGGGAGCCTTTGATTGCTTGTCCTCAGCTCCCACTGAGAGTCAAGTGCAGAAGGGGTACTTGGCCTAGTTGTTCAGGATTCGCAGTAGGTCAGGTCCCGGGACATCAGGAGTAAAGGGCCTCAACCTTCATGGTTGGGCTCAGTAGAACCTGTGTGCCATTTGGCCCTCTGAAAGGAGCTCTGACAAATGACATCGCGGACTTCATCTATTCAGGGTATGGAAGTACAGCAACGAGCAAAGAGTGAGTTTGATATCCAAGAGTTCACCGTTTAACAATCACTGAACTGTACAGCCAGCTCAGGAGGGTGCAGGAGGGAAGGGTGACCATGTGGGCATAGGTTATGGAGCTTTGCAGCAGAGGGATGCAATGCCTCTGGCTATCCATTTGCCCCCGTCTGCTTGTCCTTACATCGTTTTCTTGGCTAATGTACCACGGCTAGCCCCCCAGGGAGTAGAAACAAACGATCAGCTAACAAATATGTTTACACACTGATTACATAGAAATATAAATTCCAATACCTGTTTGTATAATGACATACTAATGGTCCACAGGGTTGCATCGATAGGACCACTTACAAAGTGCTTTAAGGGTGATTGTGTTATTGTCAACTTTAGACACCCCCAAATGGCTGGACGCCTTGTGCGCCTATCCTACTTAGAGCTAGTTCATCCAGGTGCGGATGCTTCTCCCCTTAGACTTCTTTTCATAGGTATATGCATCTGAAACCGATAAGGCATGAATATGCTTTAGACCTACACTTTTCTTCTCCTTTGCACCCAGCTGCCCAGCGGCCTGTCACTAATCGTTTCACAGCACTTTTGGACCTTTTAAATGACAATTGACAGCCAAGGCTGGAAGACTCGCTCCTTAACAAATATATCCCTGTCCTTGGAGCGAGTTGCTGTCTACAACAATTTCAATTCCACCCCTTCCTTGACCAAGTTCTCAGCTGGAGTATATAGCAGGTGTAATGGTTAAACTAAATTTAAAAAACAGGATAGAATGCATTCATCTTTACAACATAGTTTTGTTATAGCAAACGTGGGCCACATGCTAGGTCCACTGTGATGGCTTTGTCCATTACACGGTGCCAGCACTTCCGCTTCGAGTAGGGCTAGGGCTGGCCTAACAACATGGTTTAAAATAATTCTTAATTGCTCTATTTCGCCAATTAGTGTGGATAGTGGGCTCAATGACACATTCCACCTTAAATGGGCAGATCATTTTAGTTTTCTTTTAATTAACTTCTAGGGTGATAATAACCATAATGTTCGTACTCTTTTCGATTTTATTTAGGAGCTGGGTAGCCAATATACAAGTGGCAGGCGATTTTAATGCTAATCTAGGGGATATGGTAGTCCTATCAGCAACTAACACTTTTTTTGTAAATGATACTTCAGATTATGTTCACACAGAGGATACAAGTGGTACACTTTTGTATAATTATTTGTTGCCATGTTATTGATGTAATGTTATTGAGCTTGTAGGTCCCCTAAATTCCAATACTACTACATAGGATGGAAGTACGGTACAACAGTCAACTACATTTTTCTTTATACAAGCTTGATTAACTATGTCCGAAAGGTGCTATGCATGCTAGCGTACACAACAACCGATATCCAATTGTTATTGCACTGTCGACTCCTAAAGCAAAGACCAATGGGGTGGCCAGTGGCCGCCCCAAACTTTTCACTAAAGAGAAAGGCTTAAGGCTCGAATGGACATTCGTCACTTTGGGTAACAGTTTGCATAGTTTAATTACAAGTCATTTGGACCTTGTAAGTTGCTGCCTCTCATTGGATTTTAGCCCACCTGTCATCAATGAGGCCTTTGTTAAGATGGGAAATAAAACAATGGCTCTTTTTTTTTTTAAACCACTTTGAATCCCTAAAGTGAACTATTCAAGTTGGTTTGACAAAATTTGTAGAAACACAAACACCAGGCTTTGAAAGGCACTGAAACAAGCACCAAGGAACAGGCATGAAATAGCAATTTTAGGCAACAATATATTTTGGTGCATTGAAATAGAAGAAGACTGACATGCATATAAAAACTTGGGAGAAAATGGCTAGTTCTTGTAAGCGTAAAGATACCCGGATGTTCTCAAACAGTAAATGCAGATACGTTTTCCAAAACCCCAAGGAAGACCTTGGGCTCGAACATAAGACCAGAGCAGTGGACAGCTCATTTAAAAACATGTATTCCCCTTTTTGGAACAATCATTGTGCCACAGAAAAAGAAACAGCATAGCAGATGTCAAACTTCTCTAGAAGTATAGTTTTTTTCCCCTGGATGAAGGGATGGGTGCATTAAACAATAATCTTATGAATAGGGCAAAGGACCAGGATGGGGTCCCTCTGAACTTATAAAAAGACAACATTGAGTTCTGGGCCCCCCTCCTCACAAACTGTATTCTGCTTGTAAAACTCGAATTCCATAGTCCTGGCATTCAGCAATTATTGTTCTGGCCTCAACAAGGGCAACTGCCAGCACCTGCCCAATTTCCTTATTGGACTCTATGGTAAACCTCATTGGTAGATTCGTTCTTGATAGGCTATTGCTCTAGCCCTCAGTGTCTAAAGTCTTATCTGAGGTTCAGTTTGGGTTAAGGTCAGGTCTGGGGACGTTAGAGAAATGCCTTGACTTACATCTGGTGATCAGAAAATACAGAGTTGCTGAACTCAGCTCACTACACTTGGCCTTCATGGACCTCTCATGTGCTTTCAACAGTGTCACTAGATCAAAACAGTGGGCACTTTGCAGTCCATGGGGCCTGAACGGAGACTGGTGGGTTTTAGGTGTGCCCTTCATTTTGACCTATCTACCTCATTTAGATATGTGTGCAATGTACTGAACCATATGCGCTGCTGCCTGGTGTGCGCCAAGGATGAGTTCTACCACCAATTTTGTTTTTATATATTAACTGCCTTGCAGCAGTTTTATCTTAGAAGGGGCAGGAGAACCCAACTATTAAACATAAGCCTATGCCTGTTTTATTATACGCAGATGAGGCTGTCTTATTGGTCAGAACCCACAATGACACACAAGGACTTCTTGACGCCTTTGAAAATTGTGTTGAGCAATTGAACCTAGAAAACAACTTTTTTATAACATTTAACATTGTCTGTGGCTCAAAAAATGCAAAGTCCTGCTGCTTTTTCATTAAAGCTAAACCTATAGGAAAGAGTAATCAATTCCCCCACCTGGGGGTAACTGTCGATTCTTCTGGTTTACGGGCACCATGTCATTCCATCAGCAAGCAGCGATACATGCAATCTGTAGGGTTCTTATTCAATCTGACCTCTAATATAGGAAGAAAGCCTATCTGACTTTGCTGGATATCTATAAACGGAAACATATTACCAATTCTCCGCCCCATTACACATTCTCTGGACGTGGCACCTCTCTCCAAGAAGTCCGCAATGCGCCAACCTCACCAGTCAGTGCCAAATTTACACGATACCTCTTCCTGACTCCTACATCCTGCATTCTCCCTCCCCCTTCACTGCTGTCTATTGCTTCTTCGTCAACCACAGATTTAAATACACTGCCCTTAACCCCTGTCTTGGGACCACTTTAGCCAAGATACGTTACCCCTATTAAAATCTATACATGATGCATTTCGGCCTATTTTATGATGTAATGTGTTGGTGTGTGTCCTTTTATGCATGGCAGTGGGGGTCGGGGAGTGGGGGGCTGTCCATTTGGCATTACTCTGCATCTGAGCTTTGACTTCTCTTGGGAAAGAAGAGTGGGAACAGCTGTCCAACACAGCGACCCACAGAGCAACGCATACATGCATGCCTCGGGGATGATTTTATAGGAAAGACGAAAACCTCATAAAAACATAAACACACCCTCGGAATGAAACCGTGTATTATTCGAACGAACTTACACTATCTTCCTCTATTTACCCCTAGCGTTCCATCAATGCTTGGGGCGACGACAAGCAAGGAGCTATCCTTTATTCATTCTTGTAAACAGAAGCGTATTGAAGTTAGATCATACAGGCTTCAGGGAGTCAGCACTGTGCGAGGCATTGAAAGAGATCAAAGAAAACTCGAAAGGTCATACATGGATTTCTCACAGTATCCTTTGAACTAAAAGGAATGCCCTGCATATTCAAAGACTTTTTTTTGTGGATGAGGTAGTATTAGGTATATATGTAAAAAGTAAGACTGAAATGTTCAGGAAAAGGAATTAGCCACTCGAGAGGTCACCAGCTACAGTAGAAGTCAAAAGCAGGAGGACTTACATATGAAAAGACCCGAAATCACATCGGAATTCCAAAAGCGAGTTTATTAAGAAATGATAAAGAACTGTTACACGCCTTTAAACTGCAGTTATGTTGGTCAGGATACATGGCTTGCTCATTACACATGGTGTGGGGGATGTCAGAGATTGGACTCAGGGTGTCAGACATGCAAGCATGTCCTTTTACAAAGCTAGCCTAATATCACTGGTGAGTTCAGGCACTCAGTTGTAATAGCCAGCCATTAACTCATTCATGCATTCACCCCCATTTACAATAAAACACACACAAACTAAACAGGCATATGCAAAATAAATTGAACTAATACAATTAGAAAATAAACCAACATGCTGCTGCCTACACGTGGAACCAGCAGAAACCTGAGCAGGACAATTAGGAATAATCGTTCCCATTGCCCTGTATTATGCCACAGACACCGCATTGGCATGCATGAACCCTTAGGTGGGTGCCAAAGAGAAAGATACCTGTTTGGAGGCAGTTGAGGAGAATACAGTGCTCTAGGCGGATTTGGCAACTGTGCAGGACACAGGAAGCAGGCGTGATCTCAGGTGGGAGATGCTGTCTATAACCAGCTCCATTTCCATATGTGCTTCCATATGGGATGTTGTCAATATTACTATGCACTATGGTCATAGAAAGAAAGCTATTCCTGTTGAATATGGCGGCTGCACTCACATCATTACCACTTCCGTTGCCAGTACACAGTTGGATGTGGCTGTAAAAGAGGAAAGGTTTCCACCAGTCTGCCTGAGGCAAAATTGTAAGTGGGCTAACCTCACTTTTGTGCAGTTCACATTCAGCATCTCCTCCTTTGTTCACTGTTGGAAAATGAGCATCTTTTGCGAAGGAATCCTCTAGATTTTTGCCTTCACTACTCTACTTTTTAGCTGAACCTGTTTTTGTTTGGCATTAGGACTCTGTGCACTTTAAGCCTGTTAACCAGAAGTAAAGTGCTTGTGCTCTCCCTTCCAAACACAGTAAGATTGATACAAGGAAATGTAAATGTGCCAAGGAGGTGTATGTATGAAAATATTTTTCTCATTTAATGTGCCAAGCTTTGGTCATGATTGTTCATATCAAACAGATCAAACCTAAGACATCTGATATAACTTTTCCCCAATGAATCAATAATGCTTATAGCCTTGAACATTGGCTTGTCACAGTCACCAACTCAGTACTGTTGTGATGAGCATACTTTTTTTCCAAAAGACAACTGTAAGACATTTGGTTGTTGGTTGACTGGGTTTAAGTCCTGGTCAAGCAGCAACCACAATAATTGTCAGGGAATGGTGGATCTAGGAGATTCCAGCAGATGCAATTCCCACCTTGCTCTGCCAGTTATGTTGCCATCAAGCCTCTCTATTAACCCCGTGTGGCAGTTGAGAAACAGCAATAGATACTCTTGGTTTGTTTGACACAGCTTTATTAGTTGTCAGGGTATAAGTATATATCTTTTCCAGTCTTCTTGTGAAAAGGGACCATCTGGCTTGATCCTTCCTGTTGGTTTCGCGTCTCAGGGTGTCCCTCGGGGAAAGAAAAGAGGACCTTATGAGCACTTTGTCCCTTTCTTAAGGTAGTGCAAGTATTAGGAGTGAGGGGATGTTTAACACTCACCCACTCCCACCACCAGTGTCGCATATTCTGAATATTGTAAGCTGGAACCAAATACCGGTTCTTATAAGTACCTGGCCTCCCCCTCTTTGCCCCACAAGATCTCTAATCCCCATTCCTTTTGCACCGGAGGACTCAGTGTCCTCAAAGTCCCTCTGAAATACGCTCTGGAGACGTGCAGGTACTTCAGATAGCCACGCTCTCCCTGGAGCACGGTTGGACAATCCGTAGTGCCGGGTAGGGTCCGGTTTCCTCCTTGTCTCGACCGGCGGAATCCTCTGGCTGTTAGCCTCCAGTGGTCGGGTCTCTGTCCGGGATGCTGGGACGCTCTCCATTCTTCAGTCAGTTTCTGGGCTTCTCTCGAAGTCGGGTTCGGAGTCTTCTTCGAGCTCCACTTGTTGTCGCCTTCATCACCAGGGAAGCTGTCTATGAAGGCAGAATCGACGTTATTAAACTCTGTGATTGGTTCCTCTGACCAAGTCACGTGAGGGATTCGGGAATCCAGAAAATCCCTGTTTTTAAAGGCGCCGGCCTGATCCTGCATGATCCTGCATATACCGGTCCTGTGGAGAGTTAAAAAAGAGGAGAGGAGAGCCATGAGGGGGAATACATCCTCATCGCCCTCCTCTATCGTGACACCCTCAGATATGTCGTGGCACATCCCTTCCCCAGACTGTTCCTGATCGGTGAGCAGAGGAATACAGGAAAAAAAGTCTGCGTTCCCCTTATCGTCTCCTTTTTTATGCTTTACTTCAAAGGAGAAGGGCTGTAAGGATAGAAACCAACGCAAAACTTGAGGGTTGTTCCCCTTATTGCGGCTCATCCATTGTAAAGGTGCATGGTCTGTGTACAGGATAACGTGGGACCCCTCCAGATATTAACTTAGCTTATCCATCGCCAACCTGATGGCCAGGCACTCCTTTTCAATTATAGGGTACTTCTGTTCACGGGGAAAGAGCTTGCCGCTGATGAAAATTACAGGGTACTTGGTAACGTCTACAGAGGCTTGTGACAGAACGGCATCTAAACCGTGATCGGAGGCATCTGTCCGTAAGATAAAGGGTACCGAGAAATTGGGTGACACCAGTATGGGACTAGAGGTGATGGCGGTTTTCAACTCCTGAAATGCTTGTGTGGCTTGAGATGTAGGATATAGGAGGTCCTTTGGTTTTACTTGTTTCTTTAAGAGGTGTGTCAAGGGTGTTGCTATTTCTGAGTATCTGGGGATGAATCGTCGATAATACCTTAGGAGACCTAAGAAGGCCCTGACCTCTCATTTGGAAGTGGGAAAAGGGGTGTTGATGATGGCTTTCACTTTTTTCTGTTGGGGTTCTAGGACTCCGTTCCCTAGGAGATAACCCAAATATTTGACCTTCTGTAAATCCTACTTGGATTTCTTTGCATTCACGTGCAGACCGGCTGTTTTAAAAGCCTGCAGGACCTTCTGGCAATGGGACAGATGTTGTTCCCAAGTGGGGCTGTAAATCACTATGTAGTCTAAATAGGCGGATGAATAGGATTGATGTTCATTGAGTACCTTATTAATGAGCCTTTGGAATGTTGCAGGGGCACCGTGTAAGCTGAATGGTAACACAGTGAATTCATACATCCCTGTTGGGGTGGAGAAAGTGGTTTTCTCTTCGTCTATTGCTCGAAGAGGAACCTGCCAATAGCCCTTCATGAGTTCAAGTGTGGTGATGTATTGGGCTTCCCCTATTTTCTCAATGAGTTTGTCCACTCGAGGGAGGGGGTATGAGTAGAACTCTGATATGGCGTTGACAGCTCTAAAGTCAATACAAAACCGGACTGACCTGTCCGGTTTAGGAACCAAGACTATTGGGGAGGACCAATTGCTTTGGGAGGGTTGGATGACCCCCATTTCCAACATGTTTTCTATTTCTGTTTTTATGGCTTCACGTCTGGCTGCAGGGATACGGTATGGCCGTTGTTTCATGATCTTTTCGGGGGAAGTCATGATGGAGTGTTCTACGAGGTGAGTTTTCCCCGGGAGATGTGAAATCAAAGAATAATAGGGGACTAATACTTCTTGTAGGGATGCTTTCTGATTATTTGATAAGCTTTCATTGACGACTAACTGAGCCAGAGTGGAGGTGCCTGATGTCTGTGCAGGTATGGTAAGTTGGTTGTTCTTAGGAAGGTGTCCTAACCATTTTTTCAGGAGGTTGATGTGGTACATCTCAGTTTTTCTAGGTGTGATCTGTAGTTTGTATGTAGTCAACCCAATCTTTTTTATAATTTCATACAGACCTTTCCATTCCGATCGGGTTTTGGTTAGGGGGGAGGGTATTGACACCAATACCCAATCGTGTACATTTAGGTAATGCCACTTCTTCCCCTTATCATCAAATGTTTGTTGTCGGACTTGTGCTTTTTCTAGGTTGGCATCTGCAAAATCTTGCAACTTATGGATTCGAGTTCATAAACTCTGAGTATAGAGTAGGAGGGATTTGTTTTCCTCAGGTGTTTCTTAATCCCAGGCCCGTTTGGTCATGTCCAAAAGCATCTGGGGTTGTCTCCCATAGAGGAGTTAAAAAGGAGAACACCCCAGACTGCTCTGTACCTTGCTTCTAATGACAATGAGGGCTGGGGAAGAAGCATACCCCAGTCTTTCCCTTCTACACCTATGTTGGAAAGTGGGTTATTGGTAGGGGCAAATGTAGGTCTGCCACTGGCAATAAGGCCACTAACACATGGTAGGACTCAGCATAGGTCTTAAAAAATTATTCCTATGCTCAACCCTTGGTAGCGTGGCTGCGAGCAGACAGGCATAACTTCAAAGACAGGTATGTACAGAATTTAAAAAATCTATTTCAGTAAAGAATTAAGACACAACACATAATAAAACTCCAACACCAATTTATAAAAATAGGAAATATTTTTATCTTTAAAACTACACAAAAAACAAAAAAAATTCAATGTAGGGAACCAGAGATATGAATTTTCAAACATTTAATAAAATATAGCACTTTAGAAGATTATAGCACCATATTGTGATACCTGCTCGTGATAGAGTGGGCCAAAGTCAAAGTTTCAGGCCGTGCACGATGGAGGCCTGAGCGGCTACAGCTCGCGGCAGGTCCCGGTCGCAGTTTCTACCTTCACACTTAGAAACCTTTCTGGAGCTTTTCTTCACGAGGCCCCTCGAAGCTCCCAGCCAGTCCGTATTTGGTGAGGGTTCGCCGGATTGACTTGTGATGAGGTGCCGGTCAACTTCCCTGGAGCGGATTAAGAAACATTTTCAAGATCGCTTCAGCAGTGCTACCCAGGAATCCAGGCCGGCACACGATGGAAGGCAGGTGGCTTGGTGTTCGCAGTTGCTGCCTGTCACCTTTTCTACGAGCGGACTTAGAAACTTTCTGGAGCTTTTCCTCGTGGGGTCTCTAGATGCTCCTCATGTAGCCGGATCTGGTGAGGGTTCGCCGGCTTCAGTTTTCTTCTAGTCCCGGTCAAACTCTGGAAGTTGGACCTATGGAGCTTTTAGCGGGACGAACCTGGATGGCTTGGCCAGCTCGCGGTTGAAGGCAGGCGGCCTGGCTGGCCAGGTTGAGTCGGTGCCTCTATGGAGCTTTTTTCAAAGTTGCTCCAAAGTTCTCCAAACTTCTTGAACTTCTTTCTGAAGTTCCTCAAGGGGTCCCAAAGTGTCTCAAACTCACTCCAAGGGTCTGAGACCTTAACCATTAGGCAAGAGTGCCTCTTAAGTCTGCCTGAAAACTAATATATGACATGCGGATCAGAAACCCATGGCTAGGTAGAGAAGTATGTTAGTGTCCACCAACAGCACTATTCTTTATAGTGTGGAATGGAAGGACTAAGAGAGGGAACGATAGAGAGTCGTTTTCTTTCACTGGGGTAAGAAGTTCTTCAAAAGAGATATATTCAAACAAGATGAAAAGAAAAAATATTTCTCAACCTTACTGAAGGAAATACCATTGTCTACACTTTAGACTGAGCAAACAAGGACATTGCGAGACCAGGGATTGAGCACCTAACCTTCAGAGTAAAAGTCTAAGACCTTTACCATAAGGCCAGAGTGACTCTTTACCAGTTGGCCTGAAAACTAATATATGACATGCGGATCAGAAACCCATGGCTAGGTAGAGAAGTATGTTAGTGTCCACCAACAGTACTATTCTTTATAGTGTGGAATGGAGGGAAAGAGAGAGGGAACGACAGAGAGTCGTTTTCTTTCACTGGGGGTAAAAAGTTCTTCAAAAGAGATATATTCAAACAAGATGAAAAGAAAAAATATTTCCCAACCTTACTAAAGGAAATACCATTGTCTACACTTTAGACTGAGCAAACAGTGACATTGCAAGACCAGGGATTGAACACCTAACCTTCAGAGTAAAAGTCTAAGACCTTTACCATAAGGCCAGAGTGACTCTTTTCCAGTTGCCCTGAAAACTAATATATGACATGCAGATCAGAAACCCATAGCTATGTAGAGAAGTATGTTAGTGTCCACCAACAGTACTATTCTTTATAGTGTGGAATGGAAGGACTGAGAGAGGGAACGATAGAGAGTCGTTTTCTTTCACTTTGGTAAGAAGTTTTTCAAAAGAGATATATTCAAACAAGATGAAATGAAAAAATATTTCCCAACCTTAATGAAGGAAATAAAATTGCCTACACTTTAGACTGAGCAAACAGTTACATTGCAAAATCAAGGATTGAACACCTAACCTTCAGAGTAAGAGTCTAAGACCTTAACCATTTGGCCAGAGTGACTCTTTACCACTTGTCCTGAAAACTAATATATGACATGCGGATCAGAAACCCATGGCTAGGTAATTGATTCTCTTGTTGAATGGGGAGTTGTGTGTGTAGACTTAGCAATCAGTGAGTGGGTATGTAGTAACTGGTATTGGTGTGTCGATGGTTTCAAATATGGTACTCTGTATTTTACAGTGAGTGATGCCAGGTTATACTAGTGTAAAATGAGGTGTATCAGATTGTCACGTGGATGATATCATCAGTGATGTCATTTTAGATGTCATCAGTGATGTCATCAGTGATGTCACTGACCATGTCATGAATGATGCAATATGTAACATCATCAGCAGTGCATTGCGGGCGCGCGAGTTAGAGTTAGCAGAACTAACTATAATGGTGGAATTTCTATGGTTTTGTACGAGTGAAATGGCCGGCTAACTATAACCCCCCTGAAACCTATGGTTTTTTTCTGTGAATTTCCAAGGTTTTTTAAATGCTAATTTATAACTACAACATCTCTGAAACCTATGGGTTTTTTCTGGGAATTTAAAAGAATTTCTAATTTTTAAGTGTGATAGTAGTTATATTTATTTTTTGGTACTCATTTTCTACAGTTTTTTTATAAATATTTTATTCATTAAATAACATTATATATTTTTCTGAAAATTGCAAAAAAATTGTTTAAAACATTCAAACTGAAATATTGATTCATTTTTTTGTTTTCATTTTTTATTTTAATATAGTTATATTATTTTCTTTAAAAAAAATGTTTTTCCCAAAAATTTTCGGAGTCGCGTACTCAAAGCGTACACATCACGGTGGGTGCGCGGATTCTAACCTCCATTTTAGAAAAGTTGTGAAGGATCCGCGTACGGTGTGCGACGGCTGCGTGTTTTTCAGTTACATCATATACATTTAATATCATGTGATGTGCGCGATTGGTATACGACCAGTCCGCGATTCCTGCTCCCGCACATTCGCGACACATGCGCATTACGGTACGAGATGCTTGCGCGGTGGCGGGTCCCGCTTGACGTCATATACGTGCTGGGGCGCGCTGGGTGCGCGACTCCCGCAAAAAAAAATTATGTTCCAAAATTATATGTATGTGTCTTTAATATACATATTAGGGCAAGAGAGTATCTAAGATATTCATTACAATAATATATTTGTACTTATAATAAACTTATATTATTTTTAAATATATTTTCGCGAAGTCGGGAGCGTGCATCGTGAGCGTAGAGAACCAGGTCAGCAGAGCTGCTGTAGAGCCAGAGAAACCAGGTCAGCAGAGCCGTAGTAGAGCCAGAGAACCAGGTCAGCAGAGCTGCTCTAAAGCCTAAGAAGCAGGTCAGCAGAGCTGCTCTAGAACCAGAGACCCAGGTCAGAAGAGCTGCTCTAGAGCCAGAGACCCAGGTCAGCAGAGCTGCTCTAGAGGCCGAGAACCAGGTCAGCACAGCTGCTGTAGAGCCAGAGAAACCAGGTCAGCAGAGCTGCTTTAGAGGGAGAGAACCAGGTCTGCAGAACTGCTCTAGAGGTCGAGAACCAGGTCAGCACAGCTGCTCCAGAGCCAGAGAAACCAGGTCAGCAGAGCTGCTTTAGAGGGAGAGAACAAGGTCAGCAGAGCTGCTTTAGAGCCAGAGAAGCAGGTCAGCAGAGCTGCTCTAGAGCCAGAGAACCAGGTCAGCAGAGCTGCTTTAGAACCATAGAACCAGGTCAGCAGAGCTGCGCTGGAGGCAGAGAACCAGGTCAGCAGAGCTGCTTTAGAGCCAGAGAACCAGGTCAGCAGAGCTGCTCTAGAGCCAGAGAACCAAGTGAGCAGAGCTGCTTTAGAGCCATAGAACCAGGTCAGCAGAGCTGCTTTAGAGCCAGAGAACCAGGTCAGCAGAGCTGCTCTAGAGCCTAACAACCAGGTCAGCAGAGCTGCTCTAGAGCCAGAGAACCAGTTCAGCAGAGCTGCTGTAGAGCCCGAGAAACCAGGTCAGTAGAGCTGCGTTAGAGGGAGGGAACCAGGTCAGCAGAGCTGCTTTAGAGCCAAAGAACCGTGCCAGTAGAGCTGCTTTAGAGCCAGAGAACCGGGTCAGCAGAGCTGTTGTAGAGCCAGAGAACCAGATCAGCAGAGCTGCTCTGTAGCCTAAGAACTAGGTCAGCAGAGAAGCTGTAGAGCCAGAGAAACCAGGTCTGCAGAGCTGCTTTAGAGCCAGAGAACCAGGTCAGCAGAGCTGCTCTAGCTGACACTGACTGATTGACACTGACTGACACTGATTGACTGACACTGACACTGATTGACTGACACTGATTGACTGACACTGACTGACTGACACTGACTGACACTGATTGACTGACACTGACTGACTGACTGCCTGACACTGACTGACTGCCTGACACTGACTGACTGACTGACACTGACACTGATTGACTGACACTGACTGACTGACACTGACTGACTGACACTGACTGACACTAATTGACTGACACTGTCTGACACTGACTGACACTGACTGACACTGACTGACACTGACTGACTGGCTGACACTGACTGACACTGACTGCCTACTCTCTACTACTCTACTACTCACTCTCTCTCTACTACTCTCTTTCTACTACTCACTCTCTACTGCTCACTCTCTACTACTCTCTACTACTCACTCTCTACTACTCTACTACTTTCTACTACTCACTCTCTACTAATCACTCTCTACTACTCTCTACTACCCTGTGAGAAGTTGGCCTGGCATATTGTACCAGTCCAATTCGACTATTATTGATGATAGGTTTAAGACAACTTTTAAAGAAAGCTATCCTAGTGGTAGCTGTGGAGAGCAGCCTTCAGGCTAAGTCTTGAAGGAGTGTTAAGCCTATTGTTTTACCATAGATAACCTCTTGAATGACCAAATGAAAGAGTAGCCCACACAGGTATATATATAAAATATATGTATTTATTCTAAACAGAATCCCACAAGTCTATTTATGAGGCTAGAGGCAAAGTTACAATTCAAACAAGCATTGATAGATACAATAAATAGCACTGGAATCACAGGGCCCCAGGGGGGGACAAAACCATATATTAAAAAAGTGATATAAGAACCACATCAATTCTACAGACAATGCCTAGCGCATTTAGGATCGCTGGCCCCTTAAGAATCCACCCCAGGTTATGAGGAAGGGGACCCACAGGAGGCGCGTGCAGTGGAAATAGCTGCTATCGGGATCTTTATTATAGCCTATGGAGAATGTTGCGGTTTGATTTAAACAGATTAAAGACACTTCTAGCAGGAGTTCAAAGTTAAGGGCTTAGAGGTAAGCCTTTGAGGAGCCCACTACCACGAGAGTACCGAGGTACCACTGTTACCTGCCCCAGGGAAGCCGGGTGCATAGGTCGTTTTCGATGTCGGGTCGCGGGCTGATTTTCAATGGCAAAATGTACAAAACTGCTGCTAGCCAAAAGCGTCGATGATGCCGTGAAAATTGAAGTGGTAGATCTTGTAGAGAAGAACCGGAAAGCAGAGGGGACAGAGTCTGGGTCACGGCACAGTGACCAGGGAGCTCAAAGGAAAGAGCCCTTCAATGTCGGGTGCTTCAAGTGGAAAGAGTTGTAGCTTGGATCTGCAGCCACGGGCTCCGGGAGGCTTCAAGGAAGGCCAGCTTCAGGAGGGCGACTGTCCCACGTCAAGTGGGGGTCGCTGCGGTATTAGTGTCCGGATTGGATCCACTAAGCCTTGGCAACCGCAACCCATGCAAGATGAACAAATCAGCTACTGGTGCAGACCCATGAGGTCTGTGAGAGGTCTCCTTTGGAGAGACTGTAAAGCAGGCCTGGAGCAACCAGGGGAACTCTTAAATGTCGAGATTGTCCTCCGCTAGGGCCCACAAGTTGAGAGACAAGGGACCATGGAAGGCAGCAAAATGGAGTGCGTAAAAGGGAGCCCACGGGCCACCGGAGGAAGCTAGGGTGCTGATCTTTGGCACAATTGCTGCTTGGTGGTTGCCTCAATAATGGGCCAAAGCACAACTTCCCCACTGGTCAGGGTCGTGTGCTATGCAAGAGGTGGCTGGTGTCCTGGGGTATTGGGAATCTCGGCACCCACGCAGTCCACGGTGCCCAGACTTGCTGTGCACACTCACTGCCCTCTGGGATGCTTAGGAAACCCACCTCAAGGTTGCTGGGAGTCGACAAAGTCCATAGGAGCATCAAAGTTCCAACCGGGTCACTTGCAGTGTTTCAGGTGCCTGCCAAGCAGGGGGGGTAACTCCTTTACCCCAAGGGAGATTTCTTCAGTCAGCTGGGCAGCAGCTCGTCGAAGGTCAAGTCTGTGAAGTCCAAGATTAATCTGAGGCTCTAGGGCCACGTTATTCACCTTTCTCCCCAAGATTAGGGGAGTGTCCAGAGTAGTGTCCGCCAATGAGAGGTGAGGCGAGAAAGGGTGGCTACACCATCTCCCCTTTGTGTGTTTCCCGCCTGGGCGATGGGCAGGATGCCCCTGAACCGGTTCCAGGCGGTGTATGCAGAATGTAGGCGCTGTAGCTGCCTACGGGCAACTCTGAAAGGCAACATATGGTGCACCAACCCAGTTCCAATCCACATTTCCTGTCTGGGAAGATGCTAGCACCTCCCTGCCACAGGAGCCCTATTGTCCAGCTGGCGAGACTGTGATTGTCCCCAGCAACAGCCAGCCAGAGTCGTGTGGGTGGCGGGTAGTAGCCATTTTGTACTACGTGTGCACTTTTAAATTGGTGTCTAAATTCTGCCACTTTTCCCATATCGCCCCTCTAGCAGGGGGGAATTGTGCCCTCATGCCCATGGCTGGACTGGGGGTAGGATTCCTACATGTTTGACACCAAACACGATATGGTTCTGTGTAGCCATTCTCAAGTTATCACGCTATCGCGATAGACTTATAATGCGGTTAAGAGAATATGGTATGGCTACACTACAAACAACCCAGCAATGATTTTACGAAGGTTGCAGAGAGGCGCTACTCAGGTAGGGGTCCCCCCTCACACATACCTCAGCACCCTGCCTTGTAGGATTAGCAAGGCCTGCTATAGGGGTGACCTATGAGAGTATATGTGTTGTAATGGGGTGAGATATAGGGTACCTATATCCCTGTAAGGGGTGCTAGCACCACCTTACCCAGACTACAGTAGTGGTCTGGTGGTGTCAGTTTGTATGGCTGTCCCAGGGTGGCACAATAAGTGCTGCAGCCCTGGTAGGCCTACTGAGGGACCCATGCCCTGGGTACCTAGGGTACCATCTACAAGGGACTGCCAGGGTATCCTCAGTATCCAATTGGTTTGTACCTAGAGTACTCACATCAGTTTTTAAGGAGAAAGCAGATAGGCTGGGGTCCTGGATAGCAGGATCCTAGCCAGACTAGTCAAAAACCACTCAAATACCAGGCAAAAAGTTGGGGGCAACCATTAGTCAGATTGAACCTTCCTACATACCCACTCTCTAGTACTCTCTACTACTCTCTACCTACCATGTCAGCAGAACTGCTTTAGAGCCATAGAACCTGGTCAGTAGAGCTGTTTTAAAGCCAGAGAACCAGGTCTGCAGAGCGGTTGTAGTGCCAGAGAACCAGATCAGCAGAGCTGCTCTGTAGCCTAAGAACAAGGTCACCAGAGCTGCTTTAGAGGGAGAGAACCAGGTCAGCAGAGCTGCTTTAGAGGCAGAGAATCAGGTCAGCAGAACTGCTCTAGCTGACACTGACTGTGTGGGAGCCGGCCTCGTGGCGTGGTCCTGTTTCCCCGCACTAAGCCGCACGAGGTCCCATGCACCTCGGGGCTCCTCCATTTTGGATTATACGTCACTCCACGTGACCACCTGCATGACCCTGCTCTACCCGGCCTCGGTCCCAGCGAGGCCCGACATCGAGACGCCAACCCCTGGCCCGGGGGATACCACGTGAGCCCTTCCCACTCCCGGCGGAGGGCAGTATCGATGGGCCCCCCAACCGTCCTTCCACACCTAGGTGCGATCGCCCCACAGCTCTCTGGGGCCTGGCGCCTCTCCTGCTGGGCGTCTGGCCGCTCCCTACTCGGCCTCTCCGACCCCTCCGGGCGCAAGGGTCCGGACATCAAAGGGCTCCAGTCCTATATCTGGGGCGACCCGACAACAGGACAGCAGTTGTATCCTGGAGTCAAGAGCCCTGCTGATCGGATCGCGGCTGACCCTACGGAAGAAGACTCACCCTGAACCCACCCTCTGAGCCCTGCTGACGACGTCGCGGCTCCACCGTGCTTAAAGACCTTCACGAACCTTTGGGGCCCTGCTGACGCTGTCGCGGCCCGACCTTGTTGAACATTACCATCAAGAGCCCAGCTGACCTCGTCGCGGCTCGACCGAAGCGGACCTACCACCGGAGCCCTGCTGATTGTGTCGCGGCTCGACCGAAGCGGAACTACCACCCGAGCCCTGCAGACGCCGTCGCGGCTCCCCACGTCCGAGCTGCTCTGAGACCAGTACTCAAGGTCTGGCGCAGAGCCCTCCCATACCTGGTTGGTACTAAGACTGTCCCGCTACCCTATCCCTCTAACAGACATTGAGACTCTTATAGGATCCCTCGATCCCACTGTAAATATTGAACGTATTACTGCTGATAAAGAACCAAGTCACGCAACTGATATTGAGTCCTGTGTGGTGGTATTACTGGGCCTAGTACGATCATAGGAGAAAGACCTCCCCGAGGGGGCTTCTCAGCGGCGCTCGGCTCTAACTTTGCGGTAGGAAGGTGCCCCGGAATAGTCCCCCCGACTACCCGGCGGTCCTCCCTCCAACATTTGGTGGCCAGCGACGGGATCCGAGCCAGACGCAATCGTACAGGCAAGTAACGCACCCACTACCTGACCAGACGGAAAAAGAAAAAGGGAACCATGGACGGCCAAGAAGCAACCGTGGCCGCAACCTTCCAGTTGGAAAAACTGGAAGAATACACCCACAAAGAACTCAAACAATTCTGCAAGGACAAAGGGATCCCAACCACAGGATTGGGCACCAAGGAGGAAATGCAGAAAGCCCTGAAAGCCTGGGCAGAACCCGAGACCACTCCACCCCGAGCCGAAGGGACCTCGGCCCGGGACGGAAACCTGCCGACCACGGCCCCGACAGATGGGGAGCGAACCGTCCCAGACACCAGCCTTTCCCACGAAGAAATACGAGAACGGGAAAGGGTCCGGACACACGAAATGGACCTCGCCCGACTCCGGCTGGACGGTGAGCTCCTACTGGCGGAGAAGAAGATAGCCTTGGAGCAACTACGGCTGCAAGAGGAAATCGAGGAAAAGAAACGGCATTGGGAACTTGAGGAGAGACGGCTAACCCTCGAGCGCGAGAGGAGCCTTAAAGAACTCGAACTAAAAGCTAAAACTGGGGAGACCAGCAACCCCGGAGCCCGGGACGCTCTGCCCCTGACCGAGCCGAAGGTTCACATCCCCAAGGATGTCGTCAAGGAGTACTATAAAAATGACGACATCCAGCAATGGTTCCGAGCGTACGAAGTAGCCATGACCTCCCATCGGGTACCCCGGAAGGATCGGGGTGCCGGCCTATGGGGAAGGTTCCTCAGCGAGGGCCGGGATACCCTGCTGCAACTCCCCGACGCGGTGATGACCTCATACGACCACATGAAAGAAGCCCTACTCACACGCTATGGACTATCAGCCGAGATGTACCGGCAACGCTTCCGGGACTGCAAGAAGCTCCCCGGTACCACATGGGTCGAATACGTGGACTTCTTCAGCCGAGCGTTGGAAGGCTGGATAAAAGGAAGCAAGGTCACCTCATATAATGAACTGTTCGACCTCATTGTCTGGGAGCACCTCGCCAACAACTGCTTTGTTGAACTAAGGCAACACCTCCTGGACAGTAAACTGACCGAGCCCCGGAAGCTCGCCGCCGAAGCGGACCGATGGGTCAACACCCGGGTCCCCCGGAACCCCGTGGGGGACTACACACGGAGTACCACGGGACCTCCCCGCCAGCGAGGCGGAGGAGGGGGGTCCCACCGCAGTCGAGAATTCCCGGCCGGGCCGCCCAGAAGCCCGCCACGAGGTCAAGCAACCAACCACACTTCCCCGACCCAGGGCCGAAGGGGGACCCCTATCGCACGGCCTGGACCACGACCGACAGTGACCTGCTTCGGCTGTCAGCAGACCAGCCACTATGAGAGTGACCCGGCCTGCGCCGTGAACCGACGGAACGGGACCGCTGGGCCCCCTCCCCGACAAATAGCCGCCGCAGCCCTGGGGGAGGGAGAAGACGAGGAGGAAAACCACGACGACGGGTCCCCCGAGTGGGAACCAGCTGCCATGTCGCTTGTATGCCTGGGCTCCCGAGAAATGGTGCCCCGAGCCGCCATCCCAAGCAACACCCAGAAGTACCAACAGTGGGTCACCATCAATGGGCGACGGGCCGAGGCCCTCCGGGACACTGGAGCCAGTGTGACCGCTGTCCGCTGCCATCTGGTGACCCCCGAACAAATCCTGCCGCATGTCCTATGCCCTGTCCGGACCGCGGACAACACCGAGAGCATGTGCCGGATGGCCAGGATCCCCTTCGAGTGGGGAGGAGTGTCCGGCACCCTAAAAGTAACTGTCCGCGACGACGCCCCGGTGGACTGCCTCCTGGGGAACGACCTAGAGAGCTCACCCTGGGCACAAGTGGAACGCCGAGAGCATCTGGGGATGCTAGGACTACCCGAGTGGGCCTGCGCCACCACTCGGTCCATGACCGCCCAACCAGCCGCTGCCACGGCCCCCGACAAGCCGACGGGCCCCGAACTATCACCCTCCTCCGGCACGGAGGAACCTGACGAGGAGGCCGGGCCATCCGAACTTTCTCCCAACGAGGCCGCCCCCCTCAGCGAGATCCCCGAGCTGGCCCAGTGGCGCCACGACGGGGGCCCCACCGGCGAACAATTCCAGCAAGAGCAGAAGGCCTGCCTGTCCCTCGAGGGGGCCTGACAGCAAGCGGCCGCCCAGGCTGCGGGGGACCCCACGGGAACCCACTGGGTCTATTGGGACAA
Organism: Triturus cristatus; assembly: GCF_964204655.1. Classification (NCBI taxonomy): domain Eukaryota; kingdom Metazoa; phylum Chordata; class Amphibia; order Caudata; family Salamandridae; genus Triturus; species Triturus cristatus. The sequence continues at coordinate 499,673,345 of NC_140592.1, read as the reverse complement.
TGACTTATTGTATAGCTGTTAGACGGACCGGGAGGGTCGACCGAGGACAAGGGGAGAGGTCTCCGGGGAGAGCCGTCTCCAGCGATCGTACAGACCAGTAACTTTCCCCCCACAGATGTACACCACACAAGGATAGGATTTAACGTTCTTTATCAGTGATTTCTTAAGGTACGAAGGAATGGTACAAGGAGGTCTGGACTCAGGGGTCCCCTCGATTCTAGTCTCTTGGTTTGGGAAAGGGGGTAGCGGGACAGTCTGGTTACCAATCTGGTAGATGCGATGATGGATAGCTCACAATCCTCGAGCTCGGTGTTCTAGCTGGGATGGGCCACGGCAGCGCCAGCAGGTCCCGGTGAAGGTGGTCGGTACACGGTCCGCGGCAGCGCCAGCAGGTCCCGATAAAGGTGGTCGGTACACGGTCCGCGGCAGCGCCAGCAGGTCCCGATGAAGGTGGTCGGTACACGGTCCGCGGCAGCGCCAGCAGGTCCCGATGAAGGTGGTTGTTACAACGGGCCGCGGCAGCGCCAGCAGGTCCCAACGAGGATGGAGGATGTAGAAGGCCGCGGCAGCGCCAGCAGGCAGGACGACAGTTCACAAGGCAGGGCTACGGCAGCGCCGGTAGTCCGTCAAGGATGAGTTCTTCTCGGTGTCTCTCGACTCCAGGATACAACTGCCTTCCTGCTCTGGAGCTGCCCCAGTTATAGGTCTGGCGCCCTTTGATGTCCGGACCCTCGCACTTGGAGGTCGGGAGGTCCGGGATGAGGGAGTCCAGACACCCAGCAGGGGGGTGGAGCCAGCGCCCGGGGGAGCTGGAGGGCGATCGGCACCTGGCGGGGGAGAGCCATCGACACTTCTTTCTCCCATCGACCTGCCAAGTGGTCCGTTCACCTCCTGGGTGGATGGTGGTGCCGGGATGTCGGGGCCTGGCCAGGCCCAGGGTTAGGGTCGAGCTGAGGCCATGCGGCCTCGTGGTGCAGTGTCCAAGATGGCGGCTGGTCCGGCCGGGGGAGCCGGTAGTGGTTCGGCCCCATGATACATAGAGGCCTGGGGGCAGGAGTTCCGTCGGGAGACGGGGTGCGGGTGATCTCTGTGGGTAACGCCTGGAGGGCCGGGGCTCGGGCCCTGTCATGCGGGGAGGGAGCAAGCCCTTCATGTGGCCTGTCCAACATGCGTCCCCCCCAGCTGAAGGCGGGGAGAGTCACCCATCCTCTTGGGGACTCTCCTCGTCGAGGCGGAAAAAGCGTGACAGGCCATCTGCGTTGGCGTGGTCTTGGCCCGGTCGATGTTCCACAGTGAAGTCCATCCCCTGCAGGGAGATGGACCAGCGCAATAGTTTGGGGTTTTCCCCCCGCATCTGCATTAGCCACTGCAGGGGTCGATGATCTGTTTGCACCCGGAAGTGGGTACCGAAGAGATAGGGCCGGAGCTTTTTGAGTGCCCACACCACGGCGAAGGCCTCCCTCTCGTTTGTGCTCCAGCACTGTTCTCGGGCCAGGAGGCGTCTGCTGATGAAGGCCACCGGTTGGTCAAGGCCCTCGGAGTTCAGCTGGGAGAGGACCGCCCCGATGCCATAGTCGGAGGCATCTGTTTGCACAATGAATTTCCGACTGTAATCGGGGGCCTGGAGCACAGGGGCCGTGCACAGGGCGGCCTTCAGCTTCTCGAAGGCCGCTTGACAGTCTGGTGTCCAGTTAATCCTTTTCGGGTGGTTTTTGGATGTGAGTCCCGTGAGGGGCCCCACAATGCTGCCATAGTCCCTCACGAACCGCCGGTAGTAGCCGGTGAGCCCCAAGAAGGCTCGGACCTCGGTCTGCGTGACTGGGGGCTGCCAGGACTGGATGGAAGCGATTTTGAGTTGCAGAGGGGCCACCAGGCCGCTTCCCACCTGGTGTCCGAGGTAGGTCACCGAACCCTGACCAATTTGGCATTTGCCGGCCTTGATTGTGAGGCCGGCCCGCTGGAGGGCCTGCAGGACCTCTCGGAGGTGGTGGAGGTGGTCGGACCAGTGGCGGCTGTATACAGCAATATCGTCCAGGTAGGCGGCGCTGAACTCCTCGAGCCCCGCCAAGACCTGGTTCACTAGTCGCTGAAAAGTAGCGGGGGCGTTCTTCATGCCGAAGGGCATGACCTTGAAGTGGTAGTGGCCATCGGGGGTAGAGAAGGCGGACCGTTCTTGGGCTCGGGGTGTGAGACCGATCTGCCAGTAGCCCGCTGTCAGGTCGAAGATGCTGAGGTAGCGGGCAGCCCCCATGCGGTCGATCAGTTCGTCCGCTCGGGGGATGGGGTGAGCGTCGGTCCTGGTGACAGCATTCAAACCCCGATAGTCAACGCAGAATCGGAGTTCAGGAGTGGTGCCGGGGGCAGCAGCCTTGGGGACCAGCACGACCGGGCTGGCCCAGGGGCTATCCGAGGGCTCGATGACCCCGAGCGTGAGCATCTTGGATACTTCTTCTTGGATACAGGCCCGCACCCGATCTGGTACGCGGTATGCCCGGTGTCTGATAGGGGGACTGTCCCCAGTGTCCACGTCGTGCAAGCACCAGGGGGTGACCCCTGGGGTGAGGGAGAACAAGGTAGCAAACTGCAGCAGGAGGTCCCGGCAGCCCTGGCGCTGCTCTGGGGTGAGGGCATCGGAGAGCCGGACCCCGTCCACGGAACCATCTTTCTCCTGAGTCCTTAGGAGATCAGGGAGAGGCTCGGAGTCTTCTTCCGCCCCACTGTCCGTAGCCATCAGGAGGCTGAGCTCCGAGCGCACAAAGTGGGGCTTGAGTCTGTTGGTGTGGAGGACCCGGAGGGGGTTCCGGGGAGATTCCATATCGATGAGATAGGTGACGGGGCTCTTGCATTCGACCACTTTGAAGGGCCCCGTCCACTTGTCCTGCAAGGCACATGGTTCGGTGGGGGACATCACCCACACTTGTTGACCAGGTTCGAATTCGACGGAGGAGGCATTTTGATCGTACTATTTTTTCATGTCCTCCTGACTGGCCTCAAGATTCGCTTTTGCCATTTCCCTGAACCGCCGGGTCTGATTGCGTAGTGTCAGGAGGTACTTGAAGACGTCTGGAGGGGTTTTGAGGGGGGCCATCTCCCAACCTTCTTTGACTAGGCTGAGGGGTCCTCGCACAGGGTGCCCATACAGGAGTTCGAAAGGGCTAAAGCCTATGGACTTCTGGGGAACTTCTCGATAGGCGAAGAGGAGACACGGAAGTAGTACATCCCACTGGCGACGGAGGGGCTCTTCCAATCCCCCAATCATTCCCTTGAGCGTGCGGTTGAATCGTTCAACTAGTCCGTTTCCTTGAGGGTGATAGGGGGTTGTGAATCGGTAGGTGACCCCGCACTGTTGCCAGAGGGACTTCATATATTTCGAAATAAAGTTTGTGCCTCTATCGCTGACGACTTCTCGGGGGAAGCCCACCCTGGAGAAGATCCCCATTAAGGCCCGGCCGACCACCGGGGCTGTTACAGTTCGCAGGGGCACAGCCTCGGGGTAGCGGGTGGCGTGGTCCACCAGTACCAGGATGAACCGATGTCCTTGTGCTGTACGGGGGTCCAGGGGCCCCACAATGTCTATTCCCACCCTCTCGAACGGGGTGGTGACAACCGGGAAGGGTTGCAGAGGTGCTTTGAGTTTGCGGCCGCTCTTCCCGCTGGCCTGGCACGTGGGGCAGGACCGGCAGTGGTGGAGGACGTCGTTCCTCATCTTTGGCCAGAAAAAGTGGGTCACCAGGCGACTGTAGGTTTTGTCCTGGCCCAGGTGTCCAGCCAGAGGGACATCGTGGGCCAAATTTAGCAGGAAGTCTCTAAAACGGAGGGGCACCACCAGCACTCGACTGGCCCCTAACTCCGCGATTCTCTGTTCACTGTGTAACAGGTCGTTGTCCCAATAGATCCAGTGAGCACCGGTGGTGTCCCCTGCGCTCTGGGCGAGGGCTTGCTGGCGGAGTCCCTCGAGGGAGGGACAGGTCTTCTGCTCTTGGCGAAACTGTTCCTGGGTGGGCCCCCCTTCTTGACGCCACTGAGCCAGGTCGGGAAGGACCGGGGGCTGGGCTACCCCTTCGGGGGCTTGCTCTGGGGGGTCGGTATAGTCGGCGTCCTCTACGGGAGCGATCGGGGGAGGAGGTGCAGGCCATTCGGGTTCTTCGGGTCGGGGGATGGCACGGGCGGCCATGGACCGGGTGGTTACGCACGCCCAGTCTGGGAGGCCCAACATCCCCAGGTGTTCTCTTCTCTCAACGGCGGCCCACGGGGAACTCTCAAGATCATTCCCCAGGAGACAGTCCACGGGGGCATCATCCCGGACCGTCACCTTCAACATGCCGGAGACTCCTCCCCATTCGAAGGGGACGCAGGCCATCCGACGTCTGGAGGGGTTTTGAGGGGGGCCATCTCCCAACCTTCTTTGACTAGGCTGAGGGGTCCTCGCACAGGGTGCCCATACAGGAGTTCGAAAGGGCTAAAGCCTATGGACTTCTGGGGAACTTCTCGATAGGCGAAGAGGAGACACGGAAGTAGTACATCCCACTGGCGACGGAGGGGCTCTTCCAATCCCCCAATCATTCCCTTGAGCGTGCGGTTGAATCGTTCAACTAGTCCGTTTCCTTGAGGGTGATAGGGGGTTGTGAATCGGTAGGTGACCCCGCACTGTTGCCAGAGGGACTTCATATATTCATATATTTCGAAATAAAGTTTGTGCCTCTATCGCTGACGACTTCTCGGGGGAAGCCCACCCTGGAGAAGATCCCCATTAAGGCCCGGCCGACCACCGGGGCTGTTACAGTTCGCAGGGGCACAGCCTCGGGGTAGCGGGTGGCGTGGTCCACCAGTACCAGGATGAACCGATGTCCTTGTGCTGTACGGGGGTCCAGGGGCCCCACAATGTCTATTCCCACCCTCTCGAACGGGGTGGTGACAACCGGGAAGGGTTGCAGAGGTGCTTTGAGTTTGCGGCCGCTCTTCCCGCTGGCCTGGCACGTGGGGCAGGACCGGCAGTGGTGGAGGACGTCGTTCCTCATCTTTGGCCAGAAAAAGTGGGTCACCAGGCGACTGTAGGTTTTGTCCTGGCCCAGGTGTCCAGCCAGAGGGACATCGTGGGCCAAATTTAGCAGGAAGTCTCTAAAACGGAGGGGCACCACCAGCACTCGACTGGCCCCTAACTCCGCTATTCTCTGTTCACTGTGTAACAGGTCGTTGTCCCAATAGATCCAGTGAGCACCGGTGGTGTCCCCTGCGCTCTGGGCGAGGGCTTGCTGGCGGAGTCCCTCGAGGGAGGGACAGGTCTTCTGCTCTTGGCGAAACTGTTCCTGGGTGGGCCCCCCTTCTTGACGCCACTGAGCCAGGTCGGGAAGGACCGGGGGCTGGGCTACCCCTTCGGGGGCTTGCTCTGGGGGGTCGGTATAGTCGGCGTCCTCTACGGGAGCGATCGGGGGAGGAGGTGCAGGCCATTCGGGTTCTTCGGGTCGGGGGATGGCACGGGCGGCCATGGACCGGGTGGTTACGCACGCCCAGTCTGGGAGGCCCAACATCCCCAGGTGTTCTCTTCTCTCAACGGCGGCCCACGGGGAACTCTCAAGATCATTCCCCAGGAGACAGTCCACGGGGGCATCATCCCGGACCGTCACCTTCAACATGCCGGAGACTCCTCCCCATTCGAAGGGGACGCAGGCCATCCGACATAGACTCTCCGAGTTGTCGGCTGAACGGACGGGGCAGAGAATGTTCGGCAGGATCTGCTCTGGTTTTACCAGGTGACAGCGGACGGCCGTCACACTGGCCCCCGTGTCACGTAGTGCTTCGGCCTGGCGTCCATTAATGTTCACCCACTGACTGTATTTTCTGGTGTTGGCGGGTAGGGGGGCCCGCGGGACCATGTCTCTTCCCCCTAGGCATACTAGAACCATGGCGGCCGGTTCCCACTCTTGTTGTGCCTGCTCGTATTCTTCTTGTTCTTTAGAGATTTGTTCTCCCCCCAGGGCGGCGGCAGCTACCTGGCGGGGTTTTGGAGTTTGGTTCTGTGGACAGTTCGGGTCATTGGCGTAGTGGCCGACTCGCTGGCATCGGTGACACGTGACGTTGGCTCGGAACCCCGGGCGCATCGGGGGGTTGCCCCGGCTGGCCGGGGACGGGGTGCTGGCAGCGGGAGCGGCCGGGACGGTGTCTCTTCCTCGTTCCTGGCCTCCTCCTCCTCCTCGGGGACGGTGCTGACCTTGGTTGTTCCGGTTCTGCTCGTGCGGCCCTCTCCGGCCCACTCTGGTGCTTTCCCACCGGTCAGCTTCGGCGGCGAGTTGCCGTGGGTCAGTCAATTTACTGTCGAGGAGGTGCTGCCTGAGCTCGACGAAGCAGTTGTTAGCGAGGTGTTCCCATACCATAAGATTAAAAAGTTGCTCGTAGGTCGTTACGTGGCTTCCCTTGATCCAACCCTCGAAGGCTCGGCTGAAATAGTTGACATATTCCACCCAAGTTGTACCCGGGATCCGGGTGCAGTCTCGGAACCTCTGGCGGTACATTTCGGGTGTGAGCCCATATCGGGTGAGTAGGGCAGCCTTCATGTGGTCATAGGATGACATCTGATGGTCTGGGAGCTGTAGCAGGGCATCGCGGCCTTCGTTGACGAACCTCCCCCACAGGCCGGCTCCCCAGTCACTTCGATCGATCCGGTGGGAGGTCATGGCGATCTCGTAGGCCTTGAACCACTGTTGTATGTCGTCCTCTCGGACATATTCTCGAACGACATCCTTGGGGATGTGGACTTTCTTTTCTGTTGCTCCCGGGGTGCGCGGTCGCTCGGGCACCTCTGGTTCTTTGTTCTGCTTCCGTAGGTCTATTTCTGCCAGTTTGCGCTCGTGTTCGTATGCTAACCTCTTTTCTTCGAGCTCTCTCTGTCTCTGTTTCTCTTCCCGTTCCTCTCGGAGCCGCAGATGTTCTAGGTTCAGTTTTTGCTCGGCTAATTTTAGTTCACCGTCCATTTTGAGCCGTGCCATTTCTAACTCATGTAGCCTGTTTTTCTCTCTTTCTTGGATCTCTTCCTGCGAGAGGCTCGTTCCTCGCTCCTCGGGAGCCGTGGCGTTCCTCTCTGATGCGGCCATATTTCGGTCTGGGGATCTGGCGACCCCGGTTTCTGCCCACGACTCAATGGCGTGCTTAAAATCGTCCTTGGTACTCAGGCCGGTGGTAGCAATGCCTAGTTCCATGCAGAATTGTTTCAGTTCACGATGGCTGTACTCTTCCAATTTCTCCATCTGGAATTTCTCGGTGGATCCGCTCTCTTTGGTTGACATTGTGGTTTTGTCGTGGGGTGAGCTACTCTCTGTACGATTACGCGTTGATTCGGATCGCGCCGCTGGCCACCAATGTTAGACGGACCGGGAGGGTCGGCCGAGGACAAGGGGAGAGGTCTCCGGGGAGAGCCGTCTCCAGCGATCGTACAGACCAGTAACTTCCCCCCCACAGATGTACACCACACAAGGATAGGATTTAACGTTCTTTATCAGTGATTTCTTAAGTTACGAAGGAATGGTACAAGGAGGTCTGGACTCAGGGGTCCCCTCAATTCTAGTCTCTTGGTTTGGGAAAGGGGGTAGCGGGACAGTCTGGTTACCAATCTGGTAGATGCGATGATGGATAGCTCACAATCCTCGAGCTCGGTGTTCTAGCTGGGATGGGCCGCGGCAGCGCCAGCAGGTCCCGGTGAAGGTGGTCGGTACACGGTTCGCGGCAGCGCCAGCAGGTCCCGATAAAGGTGGTCGGTACACGGTCCGCGGCAGCGCCAGCAGGTCCCGATGAAGGTGGTCGGTACACGGTCTGCGGCAGCGCCAGCAGGTCCCGATGAAGGTGGTTGTTACAACGGGCCGCGGCAGCGCCAGCAGGTCCCAACGAGGATGGAGGATGTAGAAGGCCGCGGCAGCGCCAGCAGGCAGGACGACAGTTCACAAGGCAGGGCTACGGCAGCGCCGGTAGTCCGTCAAGGATGAGTTCTTCTCGGTGTCTCTCGACTCCAGGATACAACTGCCTTCCTGCTCTGGAGCTGCCCCAGTTATAGGTCTGGCGCCCTTTGATGTCCGGACCCTTGCACTTGGAGGTCGGGAGGTCCGGGATGAGGGAGTCCAGACACCCAGCAGGGGGGTGGAGCCAGCGCCCGGGGGAGCTGGAGGGCGATCGGTACCTGGCGGGGGAGAGCCATCGACACTTCTTTCTCCCATCGACCTGCCAAGTGGTCCGTTCACCTCCTGGGTGGATGGTGGTGCCGGGATGTCGGGGCCTGGCCAGGCCCAGGGTTAGGGTCGAGCTGAGGCCATGCGGCCTCGTGGTGCAGTGTCCAAGATGGCGGCTGGTCCGGCCGGGGGAGCCGGTAGTGGTTCGGCCCCATGATACATAGAGGCCCGGGGGCAGGAGTTCCGTCGGGAGACGGGGTGCGGGTGATCTCTGTGGGTAACGCCTGGAGGGCCGGGGCTCGGGCCCTGTCATGCGGGGAGGGAGCAAGCCCTTCATGTGGCCTGTCCAACAATAGCGAGCAGAAAGTCACCGAACTAGGGGCCGGCCGGGTGCTGGTGGTCCCCCTCCGATTTTGAGAGTTCCTCCTGAACCTGGCACATGACGTGCCCCTCGCCGGACACCTCGGGCGGGACAAGACTTACAGCCGCCTAGTGACCCATTTCTATTGGCCCCGAATGAGAAGAGACGTGGACCAGCACTGCCGGTCCTGCCCGACCTGCCAAGCTAGCGGGAAGACTGGGGGACGAGTGAAAGCCCCCCTCCATCCATTTCCAGCCGTCCACACCCCGTTCGAACGAGTGGGAATCGACATTGTGGGGCCCCTCGACCCCCGAACCGCCCTGGGGCACCGCTTCATCCTGGTACTGGTCGACCACGCCACCCGGTACCCAGAGGCCGTCCCCCTCCGAACTGTGACAGCTCCACTGGTGGGCCGGGCCCTGATGGGCATCTTCTCCAGGGTGGGGTTCCCCCGAGAAGTGGTGAGCGACAGGGGTACGAACTTTATTTCGAAGTACATGAGATCCCTCTGGCAACAATGTGGGGTCACCTATAAATTCACCACCCCTTACCACCCCCAGGGGAACGGACTGGTCGAGCGGTTCAACCGAACCCTGAAGGGGATGATCAAGGGCCTGGAAGAGCCCCTGAGGAGGAGATGGGATGTCCTGCTGCCCTGCCTCCTGTTCGCCTATCGGGAGGTACCACAGAAATCCCTGGGCTTCAGCCCCTTCGAACTGTTGTATGGGCACCCCGTCCGAGGGCCCCTCAGCCTGGTCAAGGGAGGCTGGGAGGCGAATGTCCAAGATGCCCCCCCCCGACGTCTACCGGTACCTCCTGACCCTGCGGAACCAGACTCGGAAGTTCCGGGCCCTGGCAGAAGCCAACCTCGAAGCCAGTCAAGAAGACATGAAACGCTGGTATGACGAAAATGCCTCAGCCATCGAGTTCGAGACGGGCCAGCAAGTCTGGGTCATGTCACCCGTGGACCCCTGCGCCCTGCAGGACAAGTGGACCGGCCCTTCAAGGTAGTTGAGAGGAAGAGCCCCGTCACCTACCTGGTCGACGTGGAGTCCCCGAGGAACCCCCTCCGGGTCCTGCACGCCAACCGGCTTAAGCCCCACTTTGCCCGAACTGAACTAAGCCTACTGCTGGCTACCAACGATGGGGGCGAAAGTGACTCCGAGCCCCTACCAGACCTCCTGGGGTCCTCGGGCCAAGACGGCTCCTTGGAGGGCGTCCGCCTCTCCGCCACCCTGACACCAGAACAGCGCCATGATTGCCAGAAGCTGCTGCAACCCTTCGCTGCCCTCTTCTCTCTCACGCCCGGGGTGACCCCCTGGTGCGTCCACGACGTGGACACGGGGGACAGCCCCCCTGTACGACACCGCGCTTATAGAGTACCTGACCGAGTCCGAGCCTGCATACAGACCGAGGTCGCCAAGATGCTCGCCCTCGGAGTCATCGAGCCTTCCGACAGCCCGTGGGCCAGCCCGGTAGTCTTGGTGCCGAAGGCCGCCGCCCCCGGCACTGCCCCCGAACTCAGATTTTGTGTCGACTACCGGGGCCTGAACGCAGTCACCAAGACCGATGCCCACCCCTTGCCACGAGCAGACGAGCTGATCGATCGCTTAGGGGCCGCCCGCTACCTAAGCACCTTTGATCTCACCGCTGGGTACTGGCAGATCAAGCTCACTCCCGGCGCCCAAGAACGATCAGCCTTTTCCACCCCCGATGGGCACTACCACTTTCGGGTAATGCCCTTCGGTATGAAGAACGCCCCAGCGACCTTTCAGAGGCTAGTAAACAAGGTCCTGGCCGGACTAGAAGCCTTCAGCGCGGCCTACCTCGACGACATTGCTGTCTTCAGCGACCACTGGGCCGCGCACCTAGGACACCTTGGGGAAGTCCTGGCCGCTCTCCAAAGAGCCGGGCTCACCATTAAGGCCAGTAAATGCCAGATTGGTCAAGGATCTGTGACCTATCTGGGCCACCAGGTGGGGAGTGGCTAGGTGGCGCCCCTCCAGTTAAAAGTCGACGCCATCCAGGCGTGGGAGCCCCCCGCAACCCAAACCGCTGTCCGGGCCTTCCTAGGCCTCACAGGCTACTACCGACGATTCATCAAGGATTATGGCAGCATTGTGGGCCCCCTTACGGAACTCACTTCAAAGAAACAGCCCAAGGCGGTGCACTGGACGCCCCGCTGTCAGACCGCGTTTGATGCTCTCAAGGCGGCCATGTGCGCTGCCCCTGTGCTACAGGCCCCCGACTACAGCAAGGAATTTGTAGTCCAGACCGATGCCTCGGAGTACGGGGTCGGGCGGTCCTCTCCCAGCTGGACGCCAAGGGCCTCGACCGACCGGTGGCCTTTATCAGCCGCCGACTGTTGCCGCGAGAACAGAGGTGGAGCACCATCGAGCGGGAGGCCTTCGCTGTGGTATGGGCTCTCAAAAAGCTCCGGCCCTACCTTTTCGGCACCCACTTCAGGGTCCAGACTGACCACCGGCCCTTGCGGTGGCTCATGCAAATGCGGGGCGAGAACCCCAAGCTGTTACGCTGGTCCATCTCGCTGCAAGGGATGGACTTCACTGTAGAACACCGGCCTGGCAATGACCACGCCAATGCTGACGGCCTGTCCCGATTCTTCCGCCTCGGCGAGGAGAACCCCCAAGGAGATGGGTGACTCTCCCTGCCTTCAGCTGGGGGGGACGCATGTGGGAGCCGGCCTCGTGGCGTGGTCCTGTTTCCCCGCGCTAAGCCGCACGAGGTCCCATGCACCTCGGGGCTCCTCCATTTTGGATTATACGTCACTCCACGTGACCACCTGCGTGACCCTGCTCTACCCGGCCTCGGTCCCAGGGAGGCCCGACATCGAGACGCCAACCCCTGGCCCGGGGGATACCACGTGAGCCCTTCTCACTCCCAGCGGAGGGCAGTATCGATGGGACCCCCAACCGTCCTTCCACACCTAGGTGCGATCGCCCCACAGCTCTCTGGGGCCTGGCGCCTCTCCTGCTGGGCGTCTGGCCGCTCCCTACTCGGCCTCTCCGCCCCCTACGGGCGCAAGGGTCCGGACATCAAAGGGCTCCATTCCTATATCTGGGGCGACCCGACAACAGGACAGCAGTTGTATCCTGGAGTCAAGAGCCCTGCTGATCGGATCGCGGCTGACCCTACGGAAGAAGACTCACCCTGAACCCACCCTCTGAGCCCTGCTGACGACGTCGCGGCTCCACCGTGCTTAAAGACCTTCACGAACCTTTGGGGCCCTGCTGACGCTGTCGCGGCCCGACCTTGTTGAACATTACCATCAAGAGCCCAGCTGACCTCGTCGCGGCTCGACCGAAGCGGACCTACCACCGGAGCCCTGCTGACTGTGTCGCGGCTCGACCTAAGCGGAACTACCACCCGAGCCCTGCAGACGCCGTCGCGGCTCCCCACGCCCGAGCCGCTCTGAGACCAGTACTCAAGGTCTGGCGCAGAGCCCTCCCGTACCTGGTTGGTACTAAGACTGTCCCGCTACCCTATCCCTCTAACAGACATTGAGACTCTTATAGGATCCCTCGATCCCACTGTAAATATTGAACGTATTACTGCTGATAAAGAACCAAGTCACGCAACTGATATTGAGTCCTGTGTGGTGGTATTACTGGGCCTAGTACGATCATAGGAGAAAGACCTCCCCGAGGGGGCTTCTCAGCGGCGCTCGGCTCTAACTTTGCGGTAGGAAGGTGCCCCGGAATAGTCCCCCCGACTACCCGGCGGTCCTCCCTCCAACAGACTGACTGACACTGACTGACTGACACTGACTGATTGACACTGTGAGACCGGCCTCGTGGCGTGGGCCCTCCCGACCAGCAAGTTACACGACAACCACGCCGAACCTCGTGGACACGGCCTTCCGGCTCCCGTGGACCAACATCCCGAGGGCCGACCAGATCCCCAACACGCATGCCTGGCCGAGGGAGAGCGAACCCCCCAACCCAGACCAGACCGAGAGGCGCCGACCCGGTCACACCTCTGGTATCTTCCCCGAGGGAGGTTTCGATTGACCACCAGGCCCCCGGTGAGCGGGCGCCTTGCCTGCTGGGCGTCTGGAGTCCCTCCAGGACACACCTGAACAGATCAAAGGGCCGAGCGACGGGAAAACCCCGACACACCGCCCCCAGGCACCAGACCCCTCTCTGCGAGGACTCCGGACTTCAAAGAGGAGGGGAAGTATAACAAGGGGTGCTGAAGGGACGGGAGGTAGAGAAGACCTGGACTGACGAGAGCCTGCGGACTTGGTCGCGGCTCGATCACTCCCCAAACAGAAGAACGCTACCCGAACTCTGAACCATCTGAGCCCTGCTGACGCTGTCGCGGCTCCCCGAACTCTGAACCATCTGAGCCCTGCTGACGCTGTCGCGGCTCCCCGAACTCTGAACCATCTGAGCCCTGCTGACGCTGTCGCGGCTCCCCGAACTCTGAACCATCTGAGCCCTGCTGACGCCGTCGCGGCTCCCCGAACTCTGAACCATCTGAGCCCTACTGACGCCGTCGCAGCTCCCTGAACTAAGAACCTCCGGTGCCTGCTGAGTGACTCGCGGCCCGCTCCTCCAAGAGAATCGGCAGAGATCGCCGAGAGAAGCAACATCCCCTCAGCTCGAGGATTGAGAGCTGGGCGCCGGATACCTCGCAGAGACACTGATTGAAAGACTGTCCCGCTACCCCTTACCCCTCATCACGAGATCGCTGCCGCTTGTGGCATTAATTCTGCACCTGCCTGCCGGATCATAAAGATCCTTGATAACCATCGATAAAATTCTCTTCACTTACAACGAATTACTGTGTGGTGTCCCTCTATCCGAAGAAGAGAGAGTAAGCGCAGCGTGTGTAATCCTAGGTACGAGACCCTTCCAGGAAGGGCCTCCCTGTTCTTGCTCGGCCTAGCTCTGGGAAAGGTGGGCCTCAGGGTGGTCAGGAACGCATTCCGCAGCCTCCCCGGGGAACGCCTTCCAAGATTTGGTGGCAGGCGACGGGATCCGAGCCAACACCTAGAGATCATACAGTAGACGGCGCACGCACTATCAAGAAGAATGGAAGGAGAAACTTCCCTAGGTGCTGCAGGCACCAACCCGAGCACGGCATTCCAAAAGGACCAGTTAGAATATTATACGCACCGAGAACTGAAACAATTTTGCAAAGACTTTGGAATCGCTACCACCGGACTAAGCACGAAAGAGGACTTCCAGGGGGCATTAAAAACATGGGTCGAGGCGGAAACTCCCCAGACACAAACAGAAGGAGAACCCCCCAACGAACCACAAAGTAACCCGGGGAGGAACGGCGCCCCCGAGAGGGGCCTATCCCCAGAGGAACTAGCGGACCGAGAAAGAGATCGCCACCACGAACTAGAACTAGCAAAATTGAAAATCGAAGGAGAGCTAAAACTGGCTGAGAAAAAACTAGCGGTGGAACAGTTACGCCTACAAGGAGAACTAGAGGAAAAGAAACGACAGAGAGAGCACGGCGAAAAAAAACTCCAACTAGAGCACGAACGTAGCCTAAAAGAAATCGAGCTCAAGGCTAGGAAGGAGGGGACCCAACCCTCGGGAACACAACCCCTCTCCTCCACCGTGGAACCCAAGGTCCACATCCCCAAGGATGTGGTAAAAGAATACTATAAGAACAACGATATTCAGCAATGGTTCAAGGCCTACGAAGTCGCCATGACCTCCCACCGAGTCCCGCAGAAAGACTGGGGGGCTGGGCTGTGGGGCCGGTTCCTGAGCGAGGGAAGAGATACCCTGCTGGACCTACCCTCCACCGTGATGAACTCGTATAGTCATATGAAAGAGGCTCTAGTAGCCAGATATGGGCTCACCCCTGAAATGTACCGGCAACGGTTTCGAGACCCGGTACCACCTGGGTGGAGTACGTGAACTTCTACAGCCGGGCCGTGGATGGGTGGATCAAGGGCAGCATGGTCTCCACCTTTGAGGAGCTGTTCGACCTAATTGCATGGGAACACTTGTCCGCTAATTGCTTCGTAGATCTACGCCAGCGAAGAGGCCCGGCCGCTGGACACCGCCACCACCCCCGAGATCCCGGATACCCCACCAGAGGCCAATGACCCCCCTCTGGACGAGCCGACCGCTCCCGACGAAGGGTCAGTGCCTTCCGACCCCGAAACCCTGACCCACCTCGAGGGCTTGCCAGAACTGGCCCAGTGGCCCTGCGAAGGGGGCCCCTCCCGTGAAGAGTTCTGCCAAGAACAATCCACCTGCCCGTCCCTCATCTGACCCCGACAACAGGCCGAGGCCCAAGCAGCAGGCGACCAGACTGGCACCCACTGGATATACTGGGAGGACGGCCTCCTGTACAGCGAACAGAAGTCGGCCGAGTTGGGATCGGCCCGGGTACTGGTGGTACCCCTACGCTTCCGAAGTCTCCTCCTGGGCCTGGCCCATGATGTACCTCTGGCCGGACACTTAGGCCAAGATAAGACCTACCAATGACTCGTCACCCACTTCTATTGGCCCAAGATGCGAGCGAATGTGGAGGCCCACTGCAAGTCCTGCCCCACGTGCCAAGCCAGCGGAAAGAGTGGGGGCAAGCGCAAGGCTCCGCTACAACCCTTCCCCGTCGTCAGTACCCCTTTTGAGCGGGTAGGAATAGACATTGTGGGGCCGCTGGACCCCAAAACCGCCCAGGGCCACCGGTTCATCCTCGTCCTAGTGGATCATGCCACCCGTTACCCCGAAGCCATCCCTCTCCGCACCGTGACGGCCCCCGTGGTAGGCCGGGCCTTGATGGGGATCTTCTCCCGCATGGGGTTCCCCCGCGAAGTCGTGAGTGACCGGGGCACGAACTTTATCTCCCGATATATGAAGTCCCTCTGGCAGCAGTGCGGAGTATCGTACAAATTCACCACCCCGTACCACCCCCAAGGAAACGGACTAGTCGAGCGCTTTAACAAAACGCTGAAAGGGATGATCATGGGCCTCGAGGAACACCTACGCCGGAGGTGGGACGTCCTCCTCCCATGTCTCCTGTTCGCATACCGGGAGGTTCCCCAAAAATCTCTGGGATTCAGCCCATTCGAACTACTATATGGGCACCCCGTCCGAGGACCCCTGAGCCTGGTCAAGGAGGGGTGGGAAACAACCCCCCGGGGGACCACCCCGGATGTGTTCCGATATATCTTGGCGCTCCACAACCAGACCCGAAAATTCAGAGGACTCGCAGAAGCAAACCTCGAAGCCAGTCAGGAAGAAATGAAGCGCTGGTATGACCAGAATGCCACGCTGGTCGAGTTCCAGCCGGGCCAACAAGTCTGGGTCATGGCCCCGGTGAGACCCTGCGCTCTCCAAGATAAATGGACTGGGCCCTTCAAGGTGGTCGAGAGGAAGAGCCAAGTCACATATCTCATCGATATGCAGTCCCCAAGGAACCCCCTCCGGGTTCTCCACGTGAACCGCCTCAAACCTCACTTTGTACGGACCGAATTAAGTTTACTCCTGGCCACCGACGATGGGGCCGAAGAAGACACTGAGCCCCTCCCAGACCCCCTGGGGGTGAAAGAAACCGATGGATCCGTGGAGGGAGTGAGACTGTCAACCGCCCTCACAGCCCAACAGACCGACGACTGCCGCCGGCTACTAGGGCAGTTTGCGGATCTCTTCTCCCTGACCCCCGGGGTCACCAACTGGTGTGTCCACGACGTGAACACCGGGGACAGCCCGCCAGTGAGACATCGGGCCTACCTGGTCCCTGATCGAGTCCGAACCTGCATCCAGACCGAGGTGGCAAAGATGTTAGCCCTCGGGGCGATCGAACCCTCCGACAGCCCCTGGGCCAGCCCAGTAGTCCTGGTTCCGAAAGCAACGACCCCGGGGGCTGCCCCCGAGCTGAGGTTTTGCGTGGACTACCGAGGCCTCAATGCGGTCACCCGAGCGGACGCTCACCCTATCCCCCGTGCCGACAAACTCATTGACCGCCTTGGGGCCGCTCGCTACCTCAGCACCTTCGACCTGACCAGTGGGTACTGGCAGATTGCCCTCACCGAGGGAGCCAAGGAGCTCTCCGCCTTCTCCACCCCGGATGGGCACTACCGCTTTAGGGTGATGCCGTTCGGAATGAAAAATGCCCCGGCCACCTTCCAGCGGCTGGTGAACAGGGTCCTGTCCGGACTAGAGGGGCTCAGTCAGCATACCTCGACGACATAGCGGTCTTCAGCTCCCAATGGGCCGAGCACCTCCAGCACCTCCGTCAAGTCCTGCTGGCTCTGCGCCGGGCCGGCCTCACCATCAAAGCTAGCAAATGTCAAATTGGGCACGGCTCCGTAACCTATCTGGGGCACCAGGTGGGAAGTTGGCAGGTCACCCCCCTCCAGCCGAAGATCGACGCCATCTTGTCCTGGGAACCCCCTGCAACCCAAACGGAAGTCCGAGCCTTCCTGGGCCTCACCGGCTACTACCGAAGGTTTATTAAGAACTATGGCAGCATCGCAGGCCCTCTCACAGAACTAACCTCCAAAAAACACCCCAAGAAAGTACACTGGGCTCCCTACTGCCAGAAGGCGTTTGACACCCTAAAGGCCGCAATGTGCGCGGCTCCAGTGCTCAAGGCACCCGACTACGCCCAGGAGTTTGTAGTCCAGAGGGACGCCTCGGAACACGGCATCGGGGCAGTCCTCTCTCAGTTCGACGACAAGGGCATAGATCGACCCATAGCCTTCATCAGCCGAAGGTTACTGCCCCGGGAACAGCGGTGGAGCACAATTGAACGAGAGACGTTCGCAGTAGTCTGTGCCCTCAAAAAGCTACGGCCCTACCTGTTCGGAACACACTTCCGAGTGCAAACAGATCATCGACCCCTGCGGTGGTTGATGCAGATGCGAGGAGAAAACCCCAAGCTGCTACGCTGGTCCATCTCTCTCCAGGGGATGGATTTCACTGTGGAACATCGCCCCGGGACGGACCACGCCAACGCGGACGGCCTGTCCCGATTCTTCCGCTTCAGCGAGGAGAACTCCCAAGTGGATGGGTAGTTCTCCCCGCCTTTCAGCTGGGGGGGGCATGTGTGAGACCGGCCTCGTGGCGTGGGCCCTCCCGACCAGCAAGTTACACGACAACCACGCCGAACCTCGTGGACACGGCCTTCCGGCTCCCGTGGACCAACATCCCGAGGGCCGACCAGATCCCCAACACGCATGCCTGGCCGAGGGAGAGTGAACCCCCCAACCCAGACCAGACCGAGAGGCGCCGACCCGGTCACACCTCTGGTCTCTTCCCCGAGGGAGGTTTCGATCGATCACCAGGCCCCCGGTGAGCGGGCGCCTTGCCTGCTGGGCGTCTGGAGTCCCTCCAGGACACACCTGAACAGATCAAAGGGCCGAGCGACGGGAAAACCCCGACACACCGCCCCCAGGCACCAGACCCCTCTCTGCGAGGACTCTGGACTTCAAAGAGGAGGGGAAGTATAACAAGGGGTGCTGAAGGGACGGGAGGTAGAGAAGACCTGGACTGACGAGAGCCTGCGGACTTGGTCGCGGCTCGATCACTCCCCGAACAGAAGAACGCTACCCGAACTCTGAACCATCTGAGCCCTGCTGACGCTGTCGCGGCTCCCCGAACTCTGAACCATCTGAGCCCTGCTGACGCTGTCGCGGCTCCCCGAACTCTGAACCATCTGAGCCCTGCTGACGCTGTCGCGGCTCCCCGAACTCTGAACCATCTGAGCCCTGCTGACGCGGTCGCGGCTCCCCAAACTCTGAACCATCTGAGCCCTGCTGACGCTGTCGCGGCTCCCTGAACTAAGAACCTCCGGTGCCTGCTGAGTGATTCGCGGCCCGCTCCTCCAAGAGAATCGGCAGAGATCGCCGAGAGAAGCAACATCCCCTCAGCTCGAGGATTGAGACCTGGGCGCCGGATACCTCGCAGAGACACTGATTGAAAGACTGTCCCGCTACCCCTTACCCCTCATCACGAGATCGCTGCCGCTTGTGGCATTAATTCTGCACCTGCCTGCCGGATCATAAAGATCCTTGATAACCATCGATAAAATTCTCTTCTCTTATAACTAATTACTGTGTGGTGTCCCTCTATCCGAAGAAGAGAGAGTAAGCGCAGTGTGTGTGATCCTAGGTACGAGACCCTTCCAGGAAGGGCCTCCCTGTTCTTGCTCGGCCTAGCTCTGGGAAAGGTGGGCCTCAGGGTGGTCAGGAACGCATTCCGCAGCCTCCCCGGGGAACGCCTTCCAACAGACACTGACTGACACTGATTGCCTGACACTGACTGACTGACCCTGACTGACCGACTGACACTGATTCACTGACACTGATTGACTGACACTGACTGACTGACACTGATTGAATGACACTGACTGACACTGACTGACTGACACTGACTGACTGACTGACTGACTGACACTGACTGACTGACACTGACTGACTGACAGACTGACACTGACTGACTACTCTCTACTACTCTACCACTCGCTCACTACAACTCTCTAGTACTCTTTCTCTACTACTCACTCTCTACTGCTCACTCTCTACTACTCACTCTCTACTACTCTACTACTCACTTGCCACTACTCACTCTCTACTACTCGCTCTCTGCTACTCACATTCTACTACTCACTCTCCACTACTCTACCACTCTCTACTACTCTCTCTATTACTCACTCTACTACTCACTCTCTACTACTCTACTACTCTCAACTACTCTCTCTACCACTCACTCTCTACTACTCACTCTACTACTCTCTACTTCTCTCTAACACTCACTCTCTACTACTCTACTACTCACTCTCTGCTACTCACTCTCTACTACTCGCTCTCTACTACTCGCTCTCTACTACTCTCTACTACTCACTTGCCACTACTCACTCTCTACTACTCGCTCTCTGCTACTCACATTCTACTACTCACTCTCCACTACTCTACCACTCTCTACTACTCTCTCTATTACTCACTCTACTACTCACTCTCTACTACTCTACTACTCTCAACTACTCTCTCTACCACTCACTCTCTACTACTCACTCTACTACTCTCTACTTCTCTCTAACACTCACTCTCTACTACTCTACTACTCACTCTATTACTCTCTACTACTCACTCTCTACCACTTTCTCTCTACTACTCTCTACTACTCATTCTCTACTACTCGCTCTCTACTACTCTCTACTACTCACTCTCCACTACTCACTCTCTACTACTTGCTCTCAACTACTCTCTACTACTCACTCTCTACTACTCTACTACTGTCTACTACTCTCTCTACTTCTCACTCTCTACTAATCTCTCTACTACTCACTCTCTACTACTCACTCTCTACTACACACTCTCTACTACTTGGTCTTTACTACTCGCTCTCTACTACTCTCTACTACTCACTCTACTACTCACTCTCTACTACGCTCTACTACTCACTCTCTACTACTCTACTACTCTCTACTACTCACTCTCTACTACTCACTCTCTACTACTCACTCTCTACTACTCTACTACTCCCTCTCTACTACTCACTCTCTACAACTCACTCTCTACAACTCTCTACTACTCACTCTCTACTACTCACTCTCTACTACTCACTCTCTACTACTCCACTACTCTCTACTACTCACTCTCTACTACTCTACTACTCCCTACTACTCTCTCTCTACTACTCACTCTCTACTACTCTCTATTACTCACTCTCTACTACTTTGCTCCACTACTCTTTACTACTCTCTCTCTACTGCTCACTCTCTACTACTCTCTACTACTCACTCTCTACTACTCACTCTAATGCTCTCTACTACTCTCTACCATTCACTCTCTACTACTCTAGTACTCACTCTCTACTACTCTCTCTCTACTACTCATTTTCCACTACTCACTCTACTACTCACTCTCTACTACTCTCTCTCTACTACTCACTCTCTACTACTCTCTACTAATCACTCTCTACTACTCTCTACTACTTTGTCTCCACTACTCAGTCTCTACTACTCACTCTCTACTACTCGCTCTCTACTACTCGCTCTCTACTACTCTCTACTACTCACTCTCCACTACTCGCTCTCTACTACTCACTCTCTACTACTCGCTCTCTACTACTCACTCTCTACTACTCACTCTCTACTACTCACTCTCTACTACCCTACTACTCTCTACTACTCTATCTATTACTCACTCTCTACTACTCTCAATGACTCTTTCTACCACTCACTGTCTACTACTCACTCTACTACTAATCTCTACTACTCTCTCTCTACTACTTACTCTACTACTCACTCTCTACTACTCTCTCTCTACCACTCTCTACCACTCTCTACCACTCATTCTCTACTACTCGCTCTCTACTACTCTCTACTACTCACTCTCCACTACTCACTCTCTACTACTTGCTCTCAACTACTCTCTACTACTCACTCTACTACTCACTCTCTACTACTCTACTACTCTCTACTACTCTCTCTCCTTCTCACGCTCTACCACTCTCTCTACTACTCATTCTCTAGTACACACTCTCTACTACTTGCTCTCTACTACTCACTCTACTACTCACTCTCTACTACTCGCTCTCTACTGCTCACTCTCTACTACTCGCTCTCTACTACTACTCACTCTCTACTACTCTCTCTCTACTACTCACTCTCTACTACTCTGTACTACTCACTCTCTACTACTCTCTCTCTACTACTCTCTACTACTCACTCTCTACTACTCTCTCTCTCTGCTAATCACTCTCTACTAAACACTCTCCACTACTCTCTACTACTCACTCTCTACTACTCTGTACTACTCACTCGCTCTCTACTACTCACTCTCTACTACTAACTCTCTAGTACTCTCTACTGCTCTCTCTACTGCTCACTCTCTACTACTCTCTACTACTCTCTACTACTACTCTCTACTACTCACTCTCTACTACTCACTCTCTACTACTCACTCTACTGCTCTCTACTACTCTCTACCACTCACTCTCTACTACTCTACTACTCACTCTCTACTACTCTCTCTCTCTACTACTCACTCTCTACTACTAACTCTCTACTAATCACTCTCTACTACTCTCTACTACTCAGTCTCCACTACTCACTCTCTACTACTCAC
Source organism: Triturus cristatus (assembly GCF_964204655.1). Taxonomy (NCBI): domain Eukaryota; kingdom Metazoa; phylum Chordata; class Amphibia; order Caudata; family Salamandridae; genus Triturus; species Triturus cristatus. Next base: position 499,651,762 of record NC_140592.1, on the reverse strand, counting down.
TCTCTACTACTCGCTCTCTACTACTCACTCTCCACTACTCACTCTCTACTACTCGCTCTCTACTACTCTCTACTACTCACTCTCCACTTCTCACTCTCTACTACTTGCTCTCAACTACTCTCTACTACTCACTCTACTACTCACTCTCTACTACTCTACTACTCTCTCTACTTCTCACTCTCTACCACTCTCTCTACTACTCATTCTCTACTACACACTCTCTACTACTTGCTCTCTACTACTCGCTCTCTACCACTCACTCTACTACTCACTCTCTACTACTCACTCTCTACTACTCCACTACTCTCTACTACTCACTCTCTACTACTGTTGGAGGGAGGCCCACCGGGTAGTCGGGGAGACTATTCCGGGGCACCTTCCTACCGCAAAGTTATAGCCGAGCGCCGCTGAGAAGCCCCCTCGGGGAGGTCTTTCTCCTATGATCGTACTAGGCCCAGTAACACCACCACACAGGACTCAATAGCAGTTGCGTGACTTGGTTCTTTATCAGCAGTAATACGTTCAATATTTACAGGGGGATCGAGGGATCCTATCAGAGTCTCAATGTCCGTTAAAAGGATAGGGTAGCGGGACAGTCTTAGTACCAACCAGGTACTGGAGGGCTCTGCGCCAAACCTTGAGTGCTGGTCTCAGAGCGGCTCGGACGTGGGGAGCCGCGACGGCGTCTGCAGGGCTCGGGTGGCAGTTCCGCTTAGGTCGAGCCGCGACACAGTCAGCAGGGCTCCGGTGGTAGGTCCGCTTCGGTCGAGCCGCGACGAGGTCAGCTGGGCTCTGATGGTAATGTTCAACAAGGTCGGGCCGCGACAGTGTCAGCAGGGCCCCAAAGGTTCGTGAAGGTCTTTAAGCACGGTGGAGCCGCGACGTCGTCAGCAGGGCTCAAGTGGTGGGTTCAGGGTGAGTCTTCTTCCGTAGGGTCAGCCGCGATCCGATCAGCAGGGCTCTTGACTCCAGGATACAACTACTGTCCTGTTGTCGGGTCGCCCCAGATATAGGACGGGAGCCCTTTGATGTCCGGACCCTTGCGCCCGGAGGGGGCGGAGAGGCCGGGTAGGGAGTGGCCAGACGCCCAGCAGGAGAGGCACCAGGCCCCAGAGAGCTGTGGGGCGATCACGCCTAGGTGTGGAAGGACGGTTGGGGGTCCCATCGATACTGCCCTCCGCCGGGAGTGGGAAGGGCTCACGTGGTATCCCCCGGGCCAGGGTTTGGCGTTTCGATGTCGGGCCTCGCTGGGACCGAGGCCGGGTAGAGCAGGGTCATGCAGGTGGTCACGTGGAGTGACGTATAATCCAAAATGGAGGAGCTCCGATGTGCATGGGACCTCGTGCGGCTTAGCGCGGGGAAACAGGACCACGCCACGAGGCCGGCTCCCACACGCGTCACCCCCAGCTGAAGGCAGGGAGAGTCACCCATCTCCTTGGGGGTTCTCCTCGCCGAGGCGGAAGAATCGGGACAGGCCGTCAGCATTGGCGTGGTCGTTGCCGGGCCGGTGTTCTACAGTGAAGTCCATCCCTTGCAGCGAGATGGACCAGCGTAACAGCTTGGGGTTCTCGCCCCGCATTTGCATGAGCCACCGCAAGGGCCGGTGGTCAGTCTGGACCCTGAAGTGGGTGCTGAAAAGGTAGGACCGGAGCTTCTTGAGGGTCCATACCACAGCGAAGGCCTCCCGCTCGATGGTGCTCCACCTCTGTTCTCGCGGCAGAAGTCGGCGGCTGATAAAGGCCACCGGTCGGTCGAGGCCCTTGGCGTCCAGCTGGGAGAGGACCGCCCCGACCCCGTACTCCGATGCATCGGTCTGGACTACAAATTCCTTGCTGTAGTCGGGGGCCTGTAGCACAGGGGCAGCGCACATGGCCGCCTTGAGAGCATCAAACGCGGTCTGACAGCGGGGCGTCCAGTGCACCGCCTTGGGCTGTTTCTTTGAAATGAGTTCCGTAAGGGGGCCCACAATGCTGCCATAATCCTTGATGAATCGTCGGTAGTAGCCTGTGAGGCCTAGGAAGGCCCGGACAGCGGTTTGGGTTGCGGGAGGCTCCCACGCTTGGATGGCGTCGACTTTTAACTGGAGGGGCGCCACCTGGCCACTCCCCACCTGGTGGCCCAGATAGGTCACAGATCCTTGACCGATCTGGCATTTACTGGCCTTAATGGTGAGCCCGGCTCTTTGGAGAGCGGCCAGGACTTCCCCAAGGTGTCCTAGGTGCGCGGCCCAGTGGTCGCTGAAGACAGCAATGTCATCGAGGTAGGGCGCGCTGAAGGCTTCTAGTCCGGCCAGGACCTTGTTTACTAGCCTCTGAAAGGTCGCTGGGGCGTTCTTCATGCCGAAGGGCATTACCCGAAAGTGGTAGTGGCCATCGGGGGTAGAGAAGGCTGATCGTTCTTGGGCGCCGGGAGTGAGCTTGATCTGCCAGTACCCAGCGGTGAGATCAAAGGTGCTTAGGTAGCGGGCGGCCCCTAAGCGATCGATCAGCTCGTCGGCTCGTGGCAAGGGGTGGGCATCGGTCTTGGTAACTGCGTTCAGGCCCCGGTAGTCGACACAAAATCTGAGTTCAGGGGCCGTGCCGGGGGCGGCGGCCTTCGGCACCAAGACCACCGGGCTGGCCCACGGGCCGTCGGAAGGCTCGATGACTCCGAGGGCGAGCATCTTGGCGACCTCGGTCTTTATGCAGGCTTGGACTCGGTCAGGCACCCTATAAGCGCGGTGCCGTACAGGGGGGCTGTCCCCCGTGTCCACGTCGTGGACGCACCAGGGGGTCACCCCGGGCGTGAGAGAGAAGAGGGCAGCGAAGGGTTGCAGCAGCTTCTGGCAATAGGAGGCAGGGCAGCAGGACATCCCATCTCCTCCTGAGGGGCTCTTCCAGGCCCTTGATCATCCCCTTCAGGGTTCGGTTGAACCGCTCGACCAGTCCGTTCCCCTGGGGGTGGTAAGGAGTGGTGAATTTATAGGTGACCCCACATTGTTGCCAGAGGGATCTCATGTACTTCGAGATAAAGTTCGTACCCCTGTCGCTCACCACTTCTCGGGGGAACCCCACCCTGGAGAAGATGCCCAGCAGGGCCCGGGCCACCACTGGAGCTGTCACAGTTCGGAGGGGGACGGCCTCCGGGTACCGGGTGGCGTGGTCGACCAGTACCAGGATGAAGCGGTGGCCCAGGGCGGTTCGGGGGTCGAGGGGCCCCACGATGTCGATTCCCACTCGTTCGAACGGGGTGTGGACGGCTGGAAATGGTTGTAGGGGGGCTTTCACTCGTCCCCCAGTCTTCCCGCTAGCTAGGCAGGTCGGGCAGGACCGGCAGTGCTGGTCCACGTCTCTTCTCATTCGGGGCCAATAGAAATGGGTCACGAGGCGGCTGTAAGTCTTGTCCCGCCAGAGATGTCCGGCGAGGGGCACGTCGTGTGCCAGGTTCAGGAGGAACTCTCGAAATCGGAGTGGGACCACCAGCACCCGGCCGGCCCCTAGTTCGGCGACTTTCTGCTCGCTATACAATAAGTCACTGGCCCAATAGACCCAGTGGGTTCCCGTGGGGTCCCCCGCAGCCTGGGCGGCCGCTTGCTGTCGGGCCCCCTCGAGGAACGGGCAGACCTTCTGCTCTTGCTGGAATTGTTCGCGGGTGGGGCCCCCGTCGTGGCGCCACTTGGCCAGCTCAGGGATCTCGCTGAGGGGGCGGCCTCGTTGGGAGAAAGTTCGGATGGCCCGGCCTCCTCGTCAGGTTCCTCCGTGCCGGAGGAGGTGGATAGTTCGGGGCCCGTCGTTTGTCGGGGGCCGTGGCAGCGGCTGGTTGGGCGGTCATGGACCGAGTGGTGGCGCAGGCCCACTCGGGTAGTGCTAGCATCCCCAGATGCTCTCGGCGTTCCACCTGTGCCCAGGGTGAGCTCTCTAGGTCGTTCCCCAGGAGGCAGTCCACCGGGGTGTCGTCGCGGACGGTTACTTTTAGGGTGCCGGACACTCCTCCCCACTCGAAGGGGATTCTGGCCATCCGGCACATGCTCTCGGTGTTGTCTGCGGTCCGGACAGGGCATAGGACATGCGGCAGGATTTGTTCGGGGGTCACCAGATGGCAGCGGACAGCGGTCACACTGGCCCCAGTGTCCCGGAGGGCCTCGGCCCGTCTCCCGTTGATGGTGACCCACTGTTGGTACTTCTGGGTGTTGCTGGGGATGGCGGCTCGGGGCACCATTTCTCGGGAGCCCAGGCATACAAGCGACATGGCAGCTGGTTCCCACTCGGGGGACCCGTCGTCGTGGTTTTCCTCCTCGTCTTCTCCCTCCCCCAAGGCTGCGGCGGCTATTTGTCGGGGAGGGGGCCCAGCGGTCCCGTTCCGTCGGTTCACGGGGCACACCGGGTCACTTGCATAGTGGCCGGTCTGCTGACAGCCGAAGCAGGTCACTGGCGGTCGTGGTCCAGGCCGCGCGATAGGGGTCCCCCTTCGGCCCTGGGTCGGGGAAGTGTGGTTGGTTGCTTGACCTCGTGGCGGGCTTCTGGGCGGCCCGGCGGGGAATTCTCGGCTGCGGTGGGACCCCCCTCCTCCGCCTCGCTGGCGGGGAGGTCCCGTGGTACTCCGTGTGTAGTCCCCCACGGGGTTCCGGGGGACCCGGGTGTTGACCCATCGGTCCGCTTCGGCGGCGAGCTTCCGGGGCTCGGTCAGTTTACTGTCCAGGAGGTGTTGCCTTAGTTCCACAAAGCAGTTGTTGGCGAGGGGCTCCCAGACAATGAGGTCGAACAGTTCATTATATGAGGTGACCTTGCTTCCTTTTATCCATCCTTCCAACGCTCGGCTGAAGAAGTCCACGTATTCGACCCATGTGGTACCGAGGAGCTTCTTGCAGTCCCGGAAGCGTTGCCGGTACATCTCGGCTGATAGTCCGTAGCGTGTGAGTAGGGCTTCTTTCATGTGGTCGTATGAGGTCATCACCGCGTCGGGGAGTTGCAGCAGGGTATCCCGGCCCTCGCTGAGGAACCTCCCCCATAGGCCGGCACCCCAATCCTTCCGGGGTACCCGATGGGAGGTCATGGCTACTTCGTACGCTCGGAACCATTGCTGGATGTCGTCATTTTTATAGTACTCCTTGACGACATCCTTGGGGATGTGAACCTTCGGCTCGGTCAGGGGCAGAGCGTCCCGGGCTCCGGGGTTGCTGGTCTCCCCAGTTTTAGCTTTTAGTTCGAGTTCTTTAAGGCTCCTCTCGCGCTCGAGGGTTAGCCGTCTCTCCTCAAGTTCCCAATGCCGTTTCTTTTCCTCGATTTCCTCTTGCAGCCGTAGTTGCTCCAAGGCTATCTTCTTCTCCGCCAGTAGGAGCTCACCGTCCAGCCGGAGTCGGGCGAGGTCCATTTCGTGTGTCCGGACCCTTTCCCGTTCTCGTATTTCTTCGTGGGAAAGGCTGGTGTCTGGGACGGTTCGCTCCCCATCTGTCGGGGCCGTGGTCGGCAGGTTTCCGTCCCGGCCCGGGGTGGAGGGGTCTCGGGTTCTGCCCAGGCTTTCAGGGCTTTTTGCATTTCCTCCTTGGTGCCCAATCCTGTGGTTGGGATCCCTTTGTCCTTGCAGAATTGTTTGAGTTCTTTGTGGGTGTATTCCTCCAGTTTCTCCAACTGGAAGGTTGCGGCCACGGTTGCTTCTTGGCCATCCATGGTTCCCTTTTTCTTTTCCCGTCTGGTCAGGTAGTGGGTGCGTTACTTGCCTGCACGATTGCGTCTGGCTCGGATCCCGTCGCTGGCCACCAAATGTTGGAGGGAGGCCCACCGGGTAGTCGGGGAGACTATTCCGGGGCACCTTCCTACCGCAAAGTTATAGCCGAGCGCCGCTGAGAAGCCCCCTCGGGGAGGTCTTTCTCCTATGATCGTACTAGGCCCAGTAACACCACCATACAGGACTCAATAGCAGTTGCGTGACTTGGTTCTTTATCAGCAGTAATACCTTCAATATTTACAGGGGGATCGAGGGATCCTATCAGAGTCTCAATGTCCGTTAAAAGGATAGGGTAGCGGGACAGTCTTAGTACCAACCAGGTACTGGAGGGCTCTGCGCCAAACTTTGAGTGCTGGTCTCAGAGCGGCTCGGACGTGGGGAGCCGCGACGGCGTCTGCAGGGCTCGGGTGGCAGTTCCACTTAGGTCGAGCCGCGACACAGTCAGCAGGGCTCCGGTGGTAGGTCCGCTTCGGTCGAGCCGCGACGAGGTCAGCTGGGCTCTGATGGTAATGTTCAACAAGGTCGGGCCGCGACAGCATCAGCAGGGCCCCAAAGGTTCGTGAAGGTCTTTAAGCACTGTGGAGCCGCGATGTCGTCAGCAGGGCTCAAGTGGTGGGTTCAGGGTGAGTCTTCTTCCGTAGGGTCAGCCGCGATCCGATCAGCAGGGCTCTTGACTCCAGGATACAACTACTGTCCTGTTGTCGGGTCGCCCCAGATATAGGACGGGAGCCCTTTGATGTCCGGACCCTTGCGCCCGGAGGGGGCGGAGAGGCCGGGTAGGGAGCGACCAGACGCCCAGCAGGAGAGGCGCCAGGCCCCAGAGAGCTGTGGCGCGATCACGCCTAGGTGTGGAAGGACGGTTGGGGGTCCCATCGATACTGCCCTCCGCCGGGAGTGGGAAGGGCTCACGTGGTATCCCCCGGGCCAGGGGTTGGCGTCTCGATGTCGGGCCTCGCTGGGACCGAGGCCGGGTAGAGCAGGGTCATGCAGGTGGTCACGTGGAGTGACGTATAATCCAAAATGGAGGAGCCCCGATGTGCATGGGACCTCGTGCGGCTTAGCGCGGGGAAACAGGACCACGCCACGAGGCCGGCTCCCACAACTACTCACTCTCTACTACTCTACTACTCTCTCTCTAATACTTGCTCTCTACTACTCTCTACTACTCTCTCTCTACTACTCTCTCTCTACTACTCACTCTCTACAACTCACTCTCTACAACTCTCTACTACTAACTCGCTACTACTCTCCACTACTCACTCTCTACTACTCTCTCTCTACTGCTCACTCTCTACTACTCGCTCTCTACTACTCTCTACTACTCACTCTCCACTACTCACTCTCTACTACTCTCTACTACTCACTCTCTACTACTCTCTACTTCTCACTCTCTACTACTCACTCTCTACAACTCACTCTCTACAACTCTCTACTTCTCACTCTCTACTACTCTCTACTACTCACTCTCTACTACTTGCTCTCTACTACTCGCTCTTTACTACTCTCTACTACTCACTCTACTACTCACTCTCTACTACTCCACTACTCTCTACTACTCACTCTCTACTACTCACTCTCTACTACTCTACTACTCTCTACTACTCACTCTCTACTACTCCACTACTCTCTACTACTCACTTTCTACTACTCACTCTCTACTACTCTCTCTCTACTACTCACTCTCTACTACTCTCTACTATTCACTCTCTACTACTCTCCACTACTCACTCTCTACTACTCTCTCTCTACTGCTTACTCTCTACTACTCTCTCTCTACTACTCTCCCTCTACTACTCTCTCTCTACTACTCTCTACTACTCTCTCTCTACTACTCACTCTCTACAACTCACTCTCTACAACTCTCTACTACTAACTCACTACTACTCTCCACTACTCACTCTCTACTACTCTCTCTCTACTGCTCACTCTCTACTACTCACTCTCTACTACTCACTCTCTACTACTCTCTACTACTCTCTCTCTCTCTGCTAATCACTCTCTACTAAACACTCTCTACTACTCTCTACTACTCACTCTCTACTACTCTGTACTACTCACTCTACTACTCGCTCTCTACTACTCTCTACTACTCACTCTCTACTACTAACTCTCTACTACTCTCTATTACTCAGTCTCTACTACTCTCTACTATTCACTCTCTACTACTCACGCTCTACTACTCTCTCTCTACTGCTCACTCTCTACTACTCTCTACAACTACTCTCTACTACTCACTCTCTACTACTCACTCTCTACTACTCACTCTCTACTACTCACTCTAATGCGCTCTACTACTCTCTACTACTCACTCTCTACTACTCTAGTACTCACTCTCTACTACTCTCTACAACTCTCTCTCTGCTACTCATTTTCTACTACTCACTCTCTACTACTCTCTCTACTACTCACTCTCTACTACTAACTCTCCACTAATCACTCTCTACTACTCTCTACTACTTAGTCTCCACTACTCACTCTCTACTACTCACTCTCTACTACTCGCTCTCTACTACTTTCTACTACTCACTCTCTATTACTCACTCTCTACTACTCTACTACTCTCAACTACTCTTTCTACCACTCACTGTCTACTACTCACTCTACTACTAATCTCTACTACTCTCTCTCCACTACTTACTCTACTACTCACTCTACTACTCTCTACTACTCACTCTCTACTACTCTCTACCACTCATTCTCTACTACTTGCTCTCTACTACTCTCTACTACTCACTCTCCACTACTCACTCTCTACTACTTGCTCTCAACTACTCTCTACTACTCACTCTACTACTCACTCTCTACTACTCTACTACTCTCTACTACTCTCTCGCCTTCTCACTCTCTACCACTCTCTCTACCACTCTTTCTACTACTCATTCTCTACTACACACTCTCTACTACTTGCTCTCTACTACTCACTCTACTACTCACTCTCTACTACTCACTCTCTACTACTCTACTACTCTCTACTACTCACTCTCTACTACTCACTCTCTACTACTCTACTACTCTCTACTACCCTCTCTCTACTACTCACTCTCTACTACTCTCTACTACTCACTCTCTACTACTCCCTCTCTACTACTCTCTACCACTCATTCTCTACTACTCGCTCTCTACTACTCTCTACTACTCACTCTCCACTTCTCACTCTCTACTACTTGCTCTCAACTACTCTCTACTACTCACTCTACTACTCACTCTCTACTACTCTACTACTCTCTCTACTTCTCACTCTCTACCACTCTCTCCACTACTCATTCTCTACTACACACTCTCTACTACTTGCTCTCTACTACTCGCTCTCTACCACTCACTCTACTACTCACTCTCTACTACTCCACTACTCTCTACTACTCACTCTCTACTACTCACTCTATACTACTCTACTCACTCTCTACTACTCTCTCTCTACTACTCACTCTCTACTACTCTCTACTACTCACTCTCTACTACTCTCTCTCTACTACTCACTCTACTACTCACTCTACTACTCTCTACTACTCACTCTCTACTACTCTCTACCACTCATTCTCTACTACTTGCTCTCTACTACTCTCTACTACTCACTCTCCACTACTCACTCTCTACTACTTGCTCTCAACTACTCTCTACTACTCACTCTACTACTCACTCTCTACTACTCTACTACTCTCTACTACTCTCTCGCCTTCTCACTCTCTACCACTCTCTCTACCACTCTTTCTACTACTCATTCTCTACTACACACTCTACTACTTGCTCTCTACTACTCACTCTACTACTCACTCTCTACTACTCACTCTCTACTACTCTACTACTCTCTACTACTCACTCTCTACTACTCACTCTCTACTACTCTACTACTCTCTACTACTCTCTCTCTACTACTCACTCTCTACTACTCTCTACTACTCACTCTCTACTACTCCCTACCACTCATTCTCTACTACTCGCTCTCTACTACTCTCTACTACTCACTCTCCACTTCTCACTCTCTACTACTTGCTCTCAACTACTCTCTACTACTCACTCTAGTACTCACTCTCTACTACTCTACTACTCTCTCTACTTCTCACTCTCTACCACTCTCTCCACTACTCATTCTCTACTACACACTCTCTACTACTTGCTCTCTACTACTCGCTCTCTACCACTCACTCTACTACTCACTCTCTACTACTCCACTACTCTCTACTACTCACTCTCTACTACTCACTCTATACTACTCTACTCACTCTCTACTACTCTCTCTCTACTACTCACTCTCTACTACTCTCTACTACTCACTCTCTACTACTCTCTCTCTACTACTCACTCTCTACAACTCACGCTCTACAACTCTCTACTACTAACTCGCTACTACTCTCCACTACTCACTCTCTACTACTCTCTCTCTACTGCTCACTCTCTACTACTCGCTCTCTACTACTCTCTACTACTCACTCTCTACTACTCACTCTCTACAACTCACTCTCTACTACTCACTCTCTACTACACACTCTCTACTACACACTCTCTACTACTCGCTCTTTACTACTCTCTACTACTCACTCTACTACACACTCTCTACTACTCACTCTACTACTCACTCTCTACTACTCTCTACTACTCACTCTCTACTACTCCACTACTCTCTACTACTCACTCTCTACTACTCACTCTCTACTACTCTACTACTCTCTACTACTCACTTTTTACTACTCCACTACTCTCTACTACTCACTCTCTATTACTCAACTACTCTCTGTCTACTACTCTCTCTCTACTACTCACTCTCTACAACTCACTCTCTACAACTCTCTAGTACTAACTCGCTACTACTCTCCACTACTCACTCTCTACTACTCTCTCTCTACTGCTCACTCTCTACTACTCGCTCTCTACTACTCGCTCTCTACCACTCTCTACCACTCACTCTCCCCTACTCACTCTCTACTACTCACTCTCTACTACTCTCTACTACTCACTCTCTACTACTCTCTACTACTCACTCTCTACAACACACTCTCTACAACTCTCTACTACTCACTCTCTACTACTCTGTACTACTCACTCTCTACTACTCCCTCTCTACTATTCTCTACTACGCACTCTTAACTGCTCTCTACTACTCTCTCTACTACTCTCTACTACTCACTCTCTACTACTCACTCTCTACTACTCACTCTCTACTACTTGCTCTCTACTACTCGCTCTTTACTACTCTCTACTACTCACTCTACCACTCGCTCTCTACTACTCTCTACTACTCACTCTACTACTCACTCTCTACTACTCTCTACTACTCACTCTCTACTACTCCACTACTCTCTACTACTCACTCTCTACTACTCACTCTCTACTACTCCACTACTCTCTACTACTCACTCTCTACTACTTACTCTCTACTACTTTACTGCTCTCTACTACTCTCTCTACTACTCGCTCTCTACTACTCACTCTCTACTACTCTCTAGTACTCACTCTCTACTACTCTCTACTACTCACTCTCTACTACTCACTCTCTACTACTCTACTACTCTCTACTACTCACTTTTTACTACTCCACTACTCTCTACTACTCACTCTCTATAACTCAACTACTCTCTGTCTACTACTCTCTCTCTACTACTCACTCTCTACAACTCACTCTCTACAACTCTCTAGTACTAACTCGCTACTACTCTCCACTACTCACTCTCTACTACTCTCTCTCTACTGCTCACTCTCTACTACTCGCTCTCTACTACTCGCTCTCTACCACTCTCTACCACTCACTCCCCCCTACTCACTCTCTACTACTCACTCTCTACTACTCTCTACTACTCACTCTCTACTACTCTCTACTACTCACTCTCTACAACACACTCTCTACAACTCTCTACTACTCACTCTCTACTACTCTGTACTACTCACTCTCTACTACTCCCTCTCTACTATTCTCTGCTACGCACTCTTAACTGCTCTCTACTACTCTCTCTACTACTCTCTACTACTCACTCTCTACTACTCACTCTCTACTACTCACTCTCTACTACTTGCTCTCTACTACTCGCTCTTTACTACTCTCTACTACTCACTCTACCACTCGCTCTCTACTACTCTCTACTACTCACTCTACTACTCACTCTCTACTACTCTCTACTACTCACTCTCTACTACTCCACTACTCTCTACTACTCACTCTCTACTACTCACTCTCTACTACTCCACTACTCTCTACTACTCACTCTCTACTACTCACTCTCTACTACTCCACTACTCTCTACTACTCACTCTCTACTACTTACTCTCTACTACTTTACTGCTCTCTACTACTCTCTCTACTACTCGCTCTCTACTACTCACTCTCTACTACTCTCTAGTACTCACTCTCTACTACTGTCTCTTGACTACTCTCTCTCTACAACTCACTCTCTACTACTCACTCTCTACTACTCTCTCTCTACTACTCTCTACTGCTCTCTACTACTCACCCTCTACTACTCACTCTCTACTACTCTCTACTACTCACTCTCTACTACTCCACTACTCTCTTTTACTCACTTTCTACTACTCACTCTCTTATACTCTACTACTCTCTCTCTACTACTCACTCCCTACTGCTCTCTACTACTCACTCTGTACTACTCTCTACTACTCAATCTCTACTTCTCTCTCTCTACTACTCACTCTCTACAACTCACTCTCTACAACTCTCTACTACTAACTCGCTACTACTCTCTACTGCTCACTCTCTACTACTCGCTCTCTACTACTCTCTACTACTCACTCTCCACTACTCTCCCTACTACTCTCTCTCTACTACTCTCTACTACTCACTCTCTACTACTCTCTACTACTCACTCTCTACAACTCACTCTCTACAACTCTCTACTACTCACTCTCTACTACTCTCTACTACACACCCTCTACTACACACTCTCTACTACTTGCTCTCTACTGCTCGCTCTTTACAACTCTCTACTACTCACTCTACTACTCACGCTCTACTACTCTCTACTACTCACTCTACTACTCACTCTTTACTACTCTCTACTACTCACTCTCTACTACTCCACTACTCTCTACTACTCACTCTCTACTACTCCACTACTCTCTACTACTCACTCTCTACTACTCACTCTCTAAGACTTTACTGCTCTCTACTACTCTCTATAGTACTCACTCTCTACTCACTCTCTACTACTCACTCTCTACTACTCACTCTCTACTACTGTCTCTCGACTACTCACTCTCTACAACTCACTCTCTACAACTCTCTACTACTCAATCACTTCTACTCTCTACTACTCACCCTCTACTACTCACTCTCTACTAATCTATTACTCTCTACTACTCTCTCTCTATTACTCACTCTCTACTACTCACTTTCTACTACTCTCTACTACTCACTCTCTACCACTCTCTACTACTCACTCTCTACTACTCACTCTCTACAACTCACTCTCTACAACTCTCTACTACTCACTCTCCACTACTCTGTACTACTCACTCTCTACTACTCTACTACTACTCTCTACTACTCTACTACTCTCTACTACTCTCTCTCTACTACTCCACTACTCTCTACTACTCACTCTCTACTACTCTACTACTCTCTCTCTACTACTCACTCTCCACTACTCTCTACTACTCACTCTCTACTACTCTCTCTCTACTACTCACTCTCTACATCTCACTCTCTACAACTCTCTACTACTAACTCGCTACTACTCTCCACTACTCACTCTCTACTACTCTCTCTCTACTGCTCACTCTCTACTACTCGCTCTCCACTACTCACCCACTACTACTCTCTACTACTCACTCTCTACTACTCTCTACTTCTCACTCTCTACTACTCACTCTCTACTACTCACTCTCTACAACTCACTCTCTACAACTCTCTACTACTACACACTCTCTACTACTTGCTCTCTACCACTCGCTCTCCACTACTCTCTACTACTCACTCTACTACTCACTCTCTACTACTCTCTACTACTCACTCTCTACTACTCCAATACTCTCTACTACTCACTCTCTACTACTCCACTACTCTCTACTACTCACTCTCTACTACTTACTCTCTACTACTTTACTGCTCTCTACTACTCTCTCTACTACTCGCTCTCTACTACTCACTCTCTACTACTCTCTAGTACTCACTCTCTACTACTCACTCTCTACTACTGTCTCTCGACTACTCTCTCTCTACAACTCACTCTCTACTACTCACTCTCTACTACTCTCTCTCTACTACTCTCTACTGCTCTCTACTACTGACCCTCTACTACTCACTCTCTACTACTCTACTACTCTGTACTATCCTCTCTCTATTACTCACTCTCTACTACTCACTTTCTACTACTCTCTACTACTCACTCTCTACTACTCTGTACTACTCACTCTCTACTACTCTCTACTACTCTACTACTACTCTCTACTACTCTACTACTCACTCTCTACTACTCTCTACTACTCTCTCTCTCTGCTACTCACTCTCTACTACTCACTCTCTACTACTCACTCTCTACTACTCACTCTCTACTACTCTCTACTACTCCCTCTCTACTACTCACTTTACTACTCACTGTTAGACGGCGACCTCAGAGGAGCCCGGAGAGGGCCCTGACTATCCTGAGACCAACCCTCGAGGTATCGTAGCCGGCCACTGGCGGGAGACTCCTCAGGGGAGGAATCTCGTATCTAGGATCGTACACTCGGCACCACACGACAAAGAGACACCACACCGGGAGTTCTTAAGAATAAATCTTTATCAGATCGGAGTTGTAGGATCTTTATGATCAGCAAGGCACATATATACAAGTGGAGCGCGGGCTCACAGAGTCTTGGAGGGGGGTAGGAGGTAGCGGGACAGTCTTTGGGGATATGGATCAAATGCAGGAGCGTACCCGGCGCACAGCTCACAATCCTCGAGCTGGGGGATACGCTTGTCGTCGTGGGGTCCGGCGGGACCAAGAGAGTCTGTGGGAGCCGCGAGTCACTCAGCAGGGCTCAAGTACAAATTCGGAGGTCTTACGATCTTCAGAGAGCCGCGAGTCACTCAGCAGGGCTCAAGCACGAGTTCGGAGGTCTTACGATCTTCAGGGAGCCGCGAGTCACTCAGCAGGGCTCAAGCACGAGTTCGGAGGTCTTACGATCTTCAGGGAGCCGCGAGTCACTCAGCAGGGCTCAGGTGTTTCCAAAGTCGAATCTGCCGGACAGTCCCAGAGCACCCCTTGTTATAGGGCGACTCCTCTTTGATGTCCGGAGTCTGTGCAGGCAGGGGTCTTGTCACCTGGGGGTCGCTTGTCGGGGTTTCCTGCCATTGTCTTTTGATCCTTTCAGGGCCGGGTCGGGAGGAGTCCCAGACACCCAGCAGGCGTGGAGCCAGCCCTCGGGGAGGCCGGCGGGCCGATCGAAACCCACCTTCCCAGGGAAGCTCAGAGGTGCGATGGAAACTGCTCCTCTCTCTCTCATCCCAATGGGAGAGCGTTGTCCTCCAGCCCGAGTGGCGCCTCTAGGCCAGGGTCGCGCTGGGGCCGGACGGCCATCTTGGTGCATGAAGTGGGCACGCGGGCCCGGTGTGGCCGAAAGGAGGAACGCCACGGACGGGGAAGTCCGGGTCGTGTGTGTGTGTGTTCTGGTGGGAAGGATCGGCTAGGCCGTGGGCTCGGGGGCTGTGTGAGGTGCAGGGGTCAGGTATGGCTATGTTACGAGGGCCGGGTCTAACACGCCTCCCCCCCAGCTGAAAGCCGGAGAGAACTACCCATCCTCTTGGGGGTTCTCTTCGCTGAGGCGGAAGAACCGGGAGAGGCCATCGGCGTTGGCGTGG
This sequence comes from Triturus cristatus, assembly GCF_964204655.1. NCBI lineage: Eukaryota > Metazoa > Chordata > Amphibia > Caudata > Salamandridae > Triturus > Triturus cristatus. Next base: position 499,636,275 of record NC_140592.1, on the reverse strand, counting down.
TCAGTACCAGGGCGATATTCCACGGTGAAATCCATCCCCTGGAGAGAGATTGACCACCGCAGTAGCTTGGGGTTTTCTCCTTGCATCTGCATGAGCCATCGCAAGGGGCGATGGTCGGTTTGGACCTTGAAATGGGTGCCGAACAGGTAAGGGCGTAACCTCTTGAGGGCCCAGACTACGGCGAACGCCTCGCGCTCGATGGTGCTCCATCTCTGTTCTCTGGGCAACAGCCTTCGGCTGAGGAAGGCTACGGGCTGGTCTAGGCCTTGGTCATTCACCCGGGACAGGACGGCCCCAATTCCATGCTCGGAGGCGTCCGTTTGGACCACAAATTCCTTGGAGTAGTCGGGGGCCTGGAGGACGGGGGCAGTGCACATGGCCGCTTTCAGGGCATCGAACGCCTCTTGGCAGGCAGGGGTCCACTGCACTTTCTTGGGCTGTTTCTTGGACGTGAGTCCCGTGAGGGGACCGACGAGGCTGCCGTAATTCCGGATGAATCTCCGGTAGTAGCCCGTGAGGCCCAGAAAGGCTCGGACCTCCGTTTGGGTCGTGGGGGGTTCCCAGGCTAGGATGGCGTCGATTTTGGGCTGTAGAGGGGCGACCTGGCCGATTCCGACCTGGTGCCCCAGGTAGGTTACCGAACCTTGCCCAATCTGGCACTTGCTGGCTTTCACGGTGAGGCCTGCCTGGCGCAGGGCGGTTAGCACCCTCCGGAGGTGCTGGAGGTGCTCACTCCATTCAGAACTAAAAACTGCGATATCGTCTAGATAGGCAGCGCTGAATTTTTCCAGCCCAGCCAGGACTCTATTTACCAGTCGCTGGAAGGTGGCCGGGGCATTTTTCATCCCGAAGGGCATCACGCGAAAGCGATAGTGCCCATCCGGGGTGGAGAAGGCGGACCGCTCCTTGGCTCCTTCTGTGAGCGCAATTTGCCAGTAGCCGCAGGTGAGATCGAAGGTGCTGAGGACCCGAGCAGCCCCGAGTCGGTCAATGAGCTCGTCGGCTCGGGGAATGGGGGTGGGCATCGGCTCGGGTGACTTCATTGAGTCCCCGGTAGTCCACGCAGAAGCGGAGTTCTGGGGCGACACCGGGGGCCACTGCTTTTGGGACCAGGACCACGGGGCTGGCCCAGGGGCTGTCTGAGGGTACGATCACTCCTAAGGTCAACATCTTCGAGACCTCGGCTTGAATACAGGACCGGACCCGATCAGGGACTCGGTAGGCTCGGTGTCTCACCGGCGGGCTGTCTCCGGTATCCACATCATGGACACACCAGTCGGTGACTCTGGGGACCAGGGAGAAGAGGTCGGAAAACTGCCCTAGGAGCTGGCGGCAATCCTCACGTTGCTGGGAAGTGAGGGATGGGGAGAGGTTCACTCCCTCTACGGAGCCGTCCTTCTCTTTGGTGCACAGGAGATCAGGGAGAGGATCCGACTCCTCCTCGGACCTGTCATCAGTGGCCAGCAGAGGCTCAGCTCTGTCCGCACAAAGTGGGGCTTGAGGCGGTTCACGTGGAGGACCCGGAGGGGGTCCCTTGGTGACTGGACGTCCACCAAGTACGTGACCTGGCTTTTCCGCTCAACCACTTTGAAGGGCCCGGTCCATTTATCCTGGAGGACGCAGGGTTTCACGGGGGCCATGACCCATACCTGCTGGCCCGGCTGAAACTCGACCAGAGTGGCATTCTGGTCGTACCAGCGCTTCATCTCTTCCTGGCTCGCCTCCAGGTTGGCCTCGGCCATCTCTCGGAACTTCCTAGTCTGGTTTCGGAGGGTCAGGACGTATCGGAACACATCTCGGGGGTGGCCTTGGGGCGCCGCCTCCCACCCTTCCTTGACCAGGCTGAGGGGCCCCCGGACGGGGTGCCTGTAGAGTAACTCAAAGGGGCTGAACCCCAAGGATTTCTGGGGAACTTCTCGGTAGGCGAACAGGAGGCAGGGGAGCAGAACGTCCCACTTACGCCGGAGGGGCTCTTCCAGGCCCACGATCATCCCCTTCAGAGTCCGGTTAAACCGTTCTACCAGGCCGTTTCCTTGGGGGTGGTGAATTTATAGGTGTTGGACCCGGCCTCGTGGCGTGGTCCTTAACCCCGTGGATTGTGCCCGTTCCCTGCCCCGGCCTTCACGGGCCACCCTTCTGAACTGCACCGAGGCCCTTCATCCTGAGCTGCACGAGGTCGCATACCCCTCGTGGCTCCGCCATCTTGTTGGCAGCCACGTGACTCTGTGCACCCGCCAGCGCGACCCCGCTCAACCCGGCCTCGACCCCAGCGAAGCCCCGACATCGAGGCACCACGAACTGGCCAGGGGGTGCCGCAGGAACCATTCATCGCCCCAGGCGGAGGACAGTATCGATGGGACCCCCAACTGTCCTCCCCTCTCGAGGTGTGATCGCCCTGCAACTCCCTTGGGCCTGGCGCCTCTCCTGCTGGGCGTCTGGCCACCTCCACCCGGCCTCTCCGCCCCCCCCCGGGCGCCTGGGTCCGGACATCAAAGGGCTCCAGACCTATATCTGGGGCAACCCCGCCACAGATCGGCAGTTGTATCCCGGAGTCGAGAGCCCTGCTGATTGAATCGCGGCTGACCCTATGGAGAAGAACTCTTGTCGGAACCATCACGAGCCCTGCTGACTGCGTCGCGGCTCCTTCTTGTGAACACTTTGAACCACCTGGAACATCGGAGCCCTGCTGACGCTGTCGCGGCCCAACCTCGCTGAAACCTCCCTCGGAGCCCTGCTGACGACGTCGCGGCTCGAGCTGAGCAGAAACCATCTTGAGAGCCCTGCTGATTGGATCGCGGCTCTCCACGAACTGTACGCCGGAGCCCTGCTGATGCCGTCGTGGCTCGACCCCTCCGAGATCCGGAGGTCCTTCAGCTTGAGGATAAGAACTGGGCCCCAGGTACCCTCGTACCGCACTCCTGCCAAAGACTGTCCCGCTACCCCTACCCTTCCAAAGAGACACTGAGACTTTTGGTGGATCCCTCGATCCCTTCGTGTAAATATTGACCTCGTAACCTTTTTATTGCTGATAAAGATTTGCTTGTCGTAAGACAACCCCCTTGAGTCCTGTGTGGTGGTGTTACTGTGCTAGTACGTGATGGGGGAAGGATCTCTCAGGAGACTTCTCGGCAGCGCTCGGCTACTTCGTACAGTGTGAGGGCCCCCCTTGGTGGTCTCGCCGACTCCTCTGGGTGCGCCTTCCAACATTTGGTGGCCAGCGACGGGATCCGAGCCGAACGCAGTACGTACCAGCCAGTACCCACTAGCTACCCATCCAAACGAACAGCATCATGAGCAGCCAGGAAAACAACGCGACAATGGAGTTCCAGCCCGAACGGCTGGAGGAATATACGCACAAAGAGTTAAAACAGTTCTGCAAAGACAAAGGCATTGCAACCACCGGCCTAGGTACCAAAGAGGAGATGCAGAAAGCTCTGAGGGCATGGTTGGAGGCCGGGGCAGGCCCCTCCCAGGAAGAAGGTCCCTTGCCCCTGACTGAGACCCCATCAACCGCACTCACTCCGGCAACCGGAGGAAGAAAGAGCCTAGAAACCGGCCTCTCCGAAGAAGAAATACGAGAGCGGGAGAAGGTCCGGAGCCACGAGCTAGAGCTCTCACGACTGCGGCTGGACGGCGAACTCCAGCTGGCAGAAAAGAAACTGGCCCTAGAGCAGCTACGGCTTTAAGAGGAGATAGAGGAGAAGAGACGACACCGGGAGTTGGAGGAAAAGAAACTAACTCTTGAGCACGAGCGCAGTCTCAAGGAGCTCGAGATCAAGGCCAAGAACGGAGGGACCAACACCCCCAGTACTAGAGACACTCTACCGCCTTCCGAGACCAAGGTACATATCCCGAAAGAGGTCGTCAAGGAGTATTACAAGAATGACGACATCCAACAATGGTTCAAGTCCTACGAGGTGGCCATGACCTCTCATCGGGTGCCCCGAAAAGACTGGGGCGCGGGCCTGTGGGGGCGGTTCCTGAGTGAGGGTCGAGACACGCTGCTCCAGCTGCCGGAGGAGGTGATGACCTCCTACGATCACATGAAGGAGGCCCTGCTCACCCGCTACGGGCTAACCGCGGAAATGTACCGCCAGCGGTTCAGAGACTGCAAGAAAATCCCGGGTACCACATGGGTGGAATATGTGGACTTTTTCAGTCGGGCCCTAGAAGGGTGGATCAAAGGGAGCAAAGTAACCACCTACGGGCAGCTGGTCGACCTCATCGTGTGGGAACATCTCTCCAACAATTGCTTCGTGGAACTGAGACAGCACCTCCTCGACAGCAAAATGACCGACCCGCGAAAACTTGCCGTCGAGGCCGATCGATGGGTCAACTCCCGGGTCCCCCGGAACTCAATGGGGGAGTACCAGAGGAACCCCAACCGACCCCCCCGCCAGCGCGGTGGAGGGGGAGGGCCGAACAGGAACCGAGACCCTCCCGCCGGGGCCCCCAGGAGCCCCCCTCGAGGGCCCCCGCAGCAACAACTCTCCCCGAGCCTAGCCCGAAGGGGGGCGGCTCCGGCCCGACCCGGACCACGGCCACCAGTGACCTGCTACGGCTGCCAACAAACCGGACACTATGCCAGCGATCCGGTCTGCCCCCTGAACCGAAGAAACGGGGCCGGCGGGCCCCCGCCCCGACAGCTGGCGGCCGCCGCCCTGGGAGAAGGAGAAGAGGAAGAGGAGGCCCTCGACCGAGGGACCACTGAGTGGGAGCCGGCAGCCATGTCCCTGGTCTGCCTGGATAGCCGAGAAATGGTACCCTGCACCCCCATCCCAAGCAACACCCAGAAGTACCGGCAGCAGGTCACGGTCAATGGACAACGGGCCGAAGCCCTTCGTGACACCGGCGCCAGTATCACCGCTGTCCGCTGCCACCTGGTGACCCCTGAACAGATTCTACCACATGTGCTGTGCCCCGTCCGGACGGCCGACAACAGTGAAAGCCTGTGCCAGATGGCCCTGGTCCCCTTCGAGTGGGGAGGGGTGACGGGCCTGCTGAAGGTGACGGTACGCGACGACGCCCCTGTCGACTGCCTCCTGGGGAACGACTTGGAGAGTTCCCCCTGGGCTCAAGTAGAGCGACGAGAGCACCTCCGAATGTTGGGACTGGCTGACTGGGCCTGCGCCATCACCCGGTCCATGACCGCCCGGGCCCCCCGCTCATCCTCGGCCTCCAGGGCCGCCCAGCCCGAGGGGCTCGCACCCCCTCCCGCCAGCAGCGAGGAGGAGGCGGACACCGACCCTGGACCTAGCGAATCCTCCTCCGAGGAGATGGCTTCCCCGAGCGCCCTACCAGAGCTGACACAATGGCGACACGAAGGGGGCCCCACCCGGGAGCAGTTCCAACAAGAGCAGCAGTCCTGCCCCACTCTCGAAGGGGTCCGCCAACAAGCGTCCGCCCAAACCAACGGGGACCAGACCGGCACCCACTGGGTCTACTGGGCCGAGGGCCTGCTCTACAGTGAGCAAAAAGTGGCAGAACTCGGGGCCAGCCGAGTGCTGGTGGTCCCCCTCCGCTTCCGGGAGTTCCTGCTCAACCTGTCACATGATGTGCCCCTCGCCGGACACTTGGGGCAAGACAAAACGTACAGTCGTCTGGTGACCCACTTCTACTGGCCCCGGATGCGAAGAGACGTGGATAACCACTGCCGGTCCTGCCAGACCTGCCAAGCCAGCGGGAAGACGGGGGGTCGGGTCAAGGCCCCCCTCCAGCCCTTTCCAGCCGTCAGCACCCCGTTCGAACGGGTCGGAATCGATAGTGTGGGGCCCCTGGACCCCCAAACCGCCCTGGGCCACCGCTTCATCCTGGTCCTCGTGGACCACGCCACCAGGTACCCGGAGGCGGTCCCGCTAAGAACTATAACGGCCCCCGTGGTAGGCCGGGCCTTAATGGGGATCTTCTCCCGAGTGGGATTTCCCCGCGAAGTGGTGAGCGACCGCGGCACGAACTTTATCTCCAGGTACATGCGGTCCCTGTGGCAGCAGTGCGGGGTCACATACAAGTTCACGACCCCCTATCACCCTCAGGGGAACGGACTGGTTGAGCGGTTCAACAGAACATTAAAAGGAATGATCCAGGGCCTGGAAGAGCCCCTCAGGCGGAGATGGGATGTCCTGCTGCCGTGCCTCCTGTTTGCCTATCGGGAGGTCCCGCAGAAGTCCCTGGGGTTCAGCCCGTTTGAACTATTGTATGGACACCCGGTCCGCGGACCGCTCAGCCTGGTCAAGGAGGGCTGGGAGATGAAGCCCCAAGGCGCCCCTCCTGACGTCTACCGATACCTCCTGACCCTCCGAAACCAGACCCGCAAGTTCCGAGCCATGGCCGAAGCCAACCTCGAGGCCAGCCAGGAGGACATGAAGCGGTGTAACGATCGGAACTCCTCTACCATCGAATTCGAGCCAGGTCAGAAAGTATGGGTCATGGCCCCGGTCGAACCCGGTGCCCTCCAGGACAAATGGACCGGGCCCTTCAAGGTAGTGGAGAAGAAAAGTCCTGTCACCTACCTGGTCGACCTGGAGTCCCCCCGGAACCCCCTCCGGGTCCTACATGCTAACAGGCTAAAACCCCACTTTGCCCGGACCGAACTGAGCCTGCTGCTGGCGACCGACGAGGGGGGCGAGGACGACTCCGAGCCCCTGCCCGACCTCTTGCAGTCCAACATCCATGATGGATCGATCGAAGGTGTCCAACTCGCCTCTTCCCTGACTCCGGAACAGCGCAACGACTGCCAGCAATTGCTGCGGGACTACGCAGCCCTCTTCTCCCTCACCCCGGGGGTGACCCACTGGAGCGTCCACGACGTCGACACCGGGGAGAGCCCCCCCGTGCGACACAGAGCCTACCGGGTACCCGACCGAGTGCGGGCCTGCATCCAGGCCGAAGTAACGAAGATGCTGGCCCTGGGGGTCATCGAACCCTCCGACAGCCCGTGGGCCAGCCCTGTCGTCCTGGTGCCCAAGGCCGCAGCTCCCGGCCACCCCGCAGAGTTGCGATTCTGCGTGGACTACCGAGCCCTGAATGCAGTGACCAAGACAGACGCCCACCCGATACCCCGGGCCGACGAACTCATCAACCGCCTAGGGGCCGCTCGCTACTTGAGCACGCTGGACCTCACCGCCGGGTACTGGCAAATCCAGCTCACCCCCGGCGCCCAAGAAAGATCCGCCTTTTCGACCCCGGATGGGCATTACCACTTTCGGGTGATGCCCTTCGGGATGAAGAACGCCCCGGCCACCTTCCAAAGACTGGTGAACAAGGTTTTGGCCGGGCTTGAGGCCTTCAGCGCGGCCTACCTCGATGACATTGCCGTGTACAGCAACCACTGGGCCGAGCACCTCCTTCACATTAAAGCCGTCCTGGCTGCCCTCCAGCGGGCCGGGCTCCCAATCAAGGCCAGCAAATGCCAAATCGGCCACGGATCCGTGACCTACCTGGGCCATCAAGTGGGGAGCGGGCAGGTGGCCCCCCTCCAAGCGAAAATAGATGCCATCCAGGCCTGGGAACCCCCCACTACCCCGACCGCTGTCCGGGCCTTCCTGGGCCTCACCGGATACTACCGGCGGTTTATCCGGGACTATGGGAGCATTGTTGGCCCCCTCACAGAATTAACGTCCAAAAAGCAGCCCAAGAAGGTGCACTGGACACCCCGCTGCCAAGCCGCCTTTGACACCCTAAAGGCAGCAATGTGTACTGCCCCGGTGCTGCAGGCCCCTGACTACAATAAGGAGTTCGTGGTGCAGACGGACGCCTCCGAGTAAGGGATCGGGGCCGTCCTATCCCAAGCCGATGAAAAGGGACTCGACCGACCAGTGGCCTTCATCAGCCGACGACTACTGCCCCGAGAGCAACGATGGAGCACCATTGAGCGTGAGGCCTTCGCTGTAGTGTGGGCCCTCAAGAAGCTCCGGCCCTACCTCTTTGGTACCCACTTCCGGGTCCAGACCGACCACCGGCCCCTGCGGTGGTTAATGCAAATGCGGGGCGAGAACCCCAAGCTGCTGCGGTGGTCCATCTCGCTACAAGGGATGGACTTTGACGTCGAACACTGGCTCGGCAATGACCACGCCAACGCCGACGGCCTGTCCCGCTTCTTCCGCCTTGACGAGGAGAATCCCCAAGGAGATGGGTGACTCTCCATGCCTTCGGCTGGGGGGGACGCCTGTTGGACCCGGCCTCGTGGCGTGGTCCTTAACCCCGTGGATTGTGCCCGTTCCCCGCCCCGGCCTTCACGGGCCACCCTTCTGAACTGCACCGAGGCCCTTCATCCTGAGCTGCACGAGGTCGCATACCCCTCGTGGCTCCGCCATCTTGTTGGCAGCCACGTGACTCTGTGCACCCGCCAGCGCGACCCCGCTCAACCCGGCCTCGACCCCAGCGAAGCCCCGACATCGAGGCACCACGAACTGGCCAGGGGGGGCCGCAGGAACCATTCATCGCCCCCGGCGGAGGACAGTATCGATGGGACCCCCAACTGTCCTCCCCTCTCGAGGTGTGATCGCCCTGCAACTCCCTTGGGCCTGGCGCCTCTCCTGCTGGGCGTCTGGCCACCTCCACCCGGCCTCTCCGCCCCCCCGGCGCCTGGGTCCGGACATCAAAGGGCTCCAGACCTATATCTGGGGCAACCCCGCCACAGATCGGCAGTTGTATCCTGGAGTCGAGAGCCCTGCTGATTGAATCGCGGCTGACCCTACGGAGAAGAACTCTTGTCGGAACCATCACGAGCCCTGCTGACTGCGTCGCGGCTCCTTCTTGTGAACACTTTGAACCACCTGGAACATCGGAGCCCTGCTGACGCTGTCGCGGCCCAACCTCGCTAAAACCTCCCTCGGAGCCCTGCTGACGACGTCGCGGCTCGAGCTGAGCAGAAACCATCTTGAGAGCCCTGCTGATTGGATCGCGGCTCTCCACGAACTGTACGCCGGAGCCCTGCTGACGCCGTCGCGGCTCGACCCCTCCGAGATCCGGAGGTCCTCCAGCTTGAGGATAAGAACTGGGCCCCAGGTACCCTCGTACCGCACTCCTGCCAAAGACTGTCCCGCTACCCCTACCCTTCCAAAGAGACACTGAGACTTTTGGTGGATCCCTCGATCCCTTCGTGTAAATATTGACCTCGTAACCTTTTTATTGCTGATAAAGATTTGCTTGTCGTAAGACAACCCCCTTGAGTCCTGTGTGGTGGTGTTACTGTGCTAGTACGTGATAGGGGAAGGATCTCTCAGGAGACTTCTCGGCAGCGCTCGGCTACTTCGTACAGTGTGAGGGCCCCCCTTGGTGGTCTCGCCGACTCCTCTGGGTGCGCCTTCCAACATTTGGTGGCCAGCGACGGGATCCGAGCCGAACGCAGTACGTACCAGCCAGTACCCACTAGCTACCCATCCAAACGAACAGCATCATGAGCAGCCAGGAAAACAACGCGACAATGGAGTTCCAGCCCGAACGGCTGGAGGAATATACGCACAAAGAGTTAAAACAGTTCTGCAAAGACAAAGGCATTGCAACCACCGGCCTAGGTACCAAAGAGGAGATGCAGAAAGCTCTGAGGGCATGGTTGGAGGCCGGGGCAGGCCCCTCTCAGGAAGAAGGTCCCTTGCCCCTGACTGAGACCCCATCAACCGCACTCACTCCGGCAACCGGAGGAAGAAAGAGCCTAGAAACCGGCCTCTCCGAAGAAGAAATACGAGAGCGGGAGAAGGTCCGGAGCCACGAGCTAGAGCTCTCACGACTGCGGCTGGACGGCGAACTCCAGCTGGCAGAAAAGAAACTGGCCCTAGAGCAGCTACGGCTTTAAGAGGAGATAGAGGAGAAGAGACGACACCGGGAGTTGGAGGAAAAGAAACTAACTCTTGAGCACGAGCGCAGTCTCAAGGAGCTCGAGATCAAGGCCAAGAACGGAGGGACCAACACCCCCAGTACTAGAGACACTCTACCGCCTTCCGAGACCAAGGTACATATCCCGAAAGAGGTCGTCAAGGAGTATTACAAGAATGACGACATCCAACAATGGTTCAAGTCCTACGAGGTGGCCATGACCTCTCATCGGGTGCCCCGAAAAGACTGGGGCGCGGGCCTGTGGGGGCGGTTCCTGAGTGAGGGTCGAGACACGCTGCTCCAGCTGCCGGAGGAGGTGATGACCTCCTACGATCACATGAAGGAGGCCCTGCTCACCCGCTACGGGCTAACCGCGGAAATGTACCGCCAGCGGTTCAGAGACTGCAAGAAAATCCCGGGTACCACATGGGTGGAATATGTGGACTTTTTCAGTCGGGCCCTAGAAGGGTGGATCAAAGGGAGCAAAGTAACCACCTACGGGCAGCTGGTCGACCTCATCGTGTGGGAACATCTCTCCAACAATTGCTTCGTGGAACTGAGACAGCACCTCCTCGACAGCAAAATGACCGACCCGCGAAAACTTGCCGTCGAGGCCGATCGATGGGTCAACTCCCGGGTCCCCCGGAACTCAATGGGGGAGTACCAGAGGAACCCCAACCGACCCCCCCGCCAGCGCGGTGGAGGGGGAGGGCCGAACAGGAACCGAGACCCTCCCGCCGGGGCCCCCAGGAGCCCCCCTCGAGGGCCCCCGCAGCAACAACTCTCCCCGAGCCTAGCCCGAAGGGGGGCGGCTCCGGCCCGACCCGGACCACGGCCACCAGTGACCTGCTACGGCTGCCAACAAACCGGACACTATGCCAGCGATCCGGTCTGCCCCCTGAACCGAAGAAACGGGGCCGGCGGGCCCCCGCCCCGACAGCTGGCGGCCGCCGCCCTGGGAGAAGGAGAAGAGGAAGAGGAGGCCCTCGACCGAGGGACCACTGAGTGGGAGCCGGCAGCCATGTCCCTGGTCTGCCTGGATAGCCGAGAAATGGTACCCTGCACCCCCATCCCAAGCAACACCCAGAAGTACCGGCAGCAGGTCACGGTCAATGGACAACGGGCCGAAGCCCTTCGTGACACCGGCGCCAGTATCACCGCTGTCCGCTGCCACCTGGTGACCCCTGAACAGATTCTACCACATGTGCTGTGCCCCGTCCGGACGGCCGACAACAGTGAAAGCCTGTGCCAGATGGCCCTGGTCCCCTTCGAGTGGGGAGGGGTGACGGGCCTGCTGAAGGTGACGGTACGCGACGACGCCCCTGTCGACTGCCTCCTGGGGAACGACTTGGAGAGTTCCCCCTGGGCTCAAGTAGAGCGACGAGAGCACCTCCGAATGTTGGGACTGGCTGACTGGGCCTGCGCCATCACCCGGTCCATGACCGCCCGGGCCCCCCGCTCATCCTCGGCCTCCAGGGCCGCCCAGCCCGAGGGGCTCGCACCCCCTCCCGCCAGCAGCGAGGAGGAGGCGGACACCGACCCTGGACCTAGCGAATCCTCCTCCGAGGAGATGGCTTCCCCGAGCGCCCTACCAGAGCTGACACAATGGCGACACGAAGGGGGCCCCACCCGGGAGCAGTTCCAACAAGAGCAGCAGTCCTGCCCCACTCTCGAAGGGGTCCGCCAACAAGCGTCCGCCCAAACCAACGGGGACCAGACCGGCACCCACTGGGTCTACTGGGCCGAGGGCCTGCTCTACAGTGAGCAAAAAGTGGCAGAACTCGGGGCCAGCCGAGTGCTGGTGGTCCCCCTCCGCTTCCGGGAGTTCCTGCTCAACCTGTCACATGATGTGCCCCTCGCCGGACACTTGGGGCAAGACAAAACGTACAGTCGTCTGGTGACCCACTTCTACTGGCCCCGGATGCGAAGAGACGTGGATAACCACTGCCGGTCCTGCCAGACCTGCCAAGCCAGCGGGAAGACGGGGGGTCGGGTCAAGGCCCCCCTCCAGCCCTTTCCAGCCGTCAGCACCCCGTTCGAACGGGTCGGAATCGATAGTGTGGGGCCCCTGGACCCCCAAACCGCCCTGGGCCACCGCTTCATCCTGGTCCTCGTGGACCACGCCACCAGGTACCCGGAGGCGGTCCCGCTAAGAACTATAACGGCCCCCGTGGTAGGCCGGGCCTTAATGGGGATCTTCTCCCGAGTGGGATTTCCCCGCGAAGTGGTGAGCGACCGCGGCACGAACTTTATCTCCAGGTACATGCGGTCCCTGTGGCAGCAGTGCGGGGTCACATACAAGTTCACGACCCCCTATCACCCTCAGGGGAACGGACTGGTTGAGCGGTTCAACAGAACATTAAAAGGAATGATCCAGGGCCTGGAAGAGCCCCTCAGGCGGAGATGGGATGTCCTGCTGCCGTGCCTCCTGTTTGCCTATCGGGAGGTCCCGCAGAAGTCCCTGGGGTTCAGCCCGTTTGAACTATTGTATGGACACCCGGTCCGCGGACCGCTCAGCCTGGTCAAGGAGGGCTGGGAGATGAAGCCCCAAGGCGCCCCTCCTGACGTCTACCGATACCTCCTGACCCTCCGAAACCAGACCCGCAAGTTCCGAGCCATGGCCGAAGCCAACCTCGAGGCCAGCCAGGAGGACATGAAGCGGTGTAACGATCGGAACTCCTCTACCATCGAATTCGAGCCAGGTCAGAAAGTATGGGTCATGGCCCCGGTCGAACCCGGTGCCCTCCAGGACAAATGGACCGGGCCCTTCAAGGTAGTGGAGAAGAAAAGTCCTGTCACCTACCTGGTCGACCTGGAGTCCCCCCGGAACCCCCTCCGGGTCCTACATGCTAACAGGCTAAAACCCCACTTTGCCCGGACCGAACTGAGCCTGCTGCTGGCGACCGACGAGGGGGGCGAGGACGACTCCGAGCCCCTGCCCGACCTCTTGCAGTCCAACATCCATGATGGATCGATCGAAGGTGTCCAACTCGCCTCTTCCCTGACTCCGGAACAGCGCAACGACTGCCAGCAATTGCTGCGGGACTACGCAGCCCTCTTCTCCCTCACCCCGGGGGTGACCCACTGGAGCGTCCACGACGTCGACACCGGGGAGAGCCCCCCCGTGCGACACAGAGCCTACCGGGTACCCGACCGAGTGCGGGCCTGCATCCAGGCCGAAGTAACGAAGATGCTGGCCCTGGGGGTCATCGAACCCTCCGACAGCCCGTGGGCCAGCCCTGTCGTCCTGGTGCCCAAGGCCGCAGCTCCCGGCCACCCCGCAGAGTTGCGATTCTGCGTGGACTACCGAGCCCTGAATGCAGTGACCAAGACAGACGCCCACCCGATACCCCGGGCCGACGAACTCATCAACCGCCTAGGGGCCGCTCGCTACTTGAGCACGCTGGACCTCACCGCCGGGTACTGGCAAATCCAGCTCACCCCCGGCGCCCAAGAAAGATCCGCCTTTTCGACCCCGGATGGGCATTACCACTTTCGGGTGATGCCCTTCGGGATGAAGAACGCCCCGGCCACCTTCCAAAGACTGGTGAACAAGGTTTTGGCCGGGCTTGAGGCCTTCAGCGCGGCCTACCTCGATGACATTGCCGTGTACAGCAACCACTGGGCCGAGCACCTCCTTCACATTAAAGCCGTCCTGGCTGCCCTCCAGCGGGCCGGGCTCCCAATCAAGGCCAGCAAATGCCAAATCGGCCACGGATCCGTGACCTACCTGGGCCATCAAGTGGGGAGCGGGCAGGTGGCCCCCCTCCAAGCGAAAATAGATGCCATCCAGGCCTGGGAACCCCCCACTACCCCGACCGCTGTCCGGGCCTTCCTGGGCCTCACCGGATACTACCGGCGGTTTATCCGGGACTATGGGAGCATTGTTGGCCCCCTCACAGAATTAACGTCCAAAAAGCAGCCCAAGAAGGTGCACTGGACACCCCGCTGCCAAGCCGCCTTTGACACCCTAAAGGCAGCAATGTGTACTGCCCCGGTGCTGCAGGCCCCTGACTACAATAAGGAGTTCGTGGTGCAGACGGACGCCTCCGAGTAAGGGATCGGGGCCGTCCTATCCCAAGCCGATGAAAAGGGACTCGACCGACCAGTGGCCTTCATCAGCCGACGACTACTGCCCCGAGAGCAACGATGGAGCACCATTGAGCGTGAGGCCTTCGCTGTAGTGTGGGCCCTCAAGAAGCTCCGGCCCTACCTCTTTGGTACCCACTTCCGGGTCCAGACCGACCACCGGCCCCTGCGGTGGTTAATGCAAATGCGGGGCGAGAACCCCAAGCTGCTGCGGTGGTCCATCTCGCTACAAGGGATGGACTTTGACGTCGAACACTGGCTCGGCAATGACCACGCCAACGCCGACGGCCTGTCCCGCTTCTTCCGCCTTGACGAGGAGAATCCCCAAGGAGATGGGTGACTCTCCATGCCTTCGGCTGGGGGGGACGCCTGTTGGACCCGGCCTCGTGGCGTGGTCCTTAACCCCGTGGATTGTGCCCGTTCCCCGCCCCGGCCTTCACGGGCCACCCTTCTGAACTGCACCGAGGCCCTTCATCCTGAGCTGCACGAGGTCGCATACCCCTCGTGGCTCCGCCATCTTGTTGGCAGCCACGTGACTCTGTGCACCCGCCAGCGCGACCCCGCTCAACCCGGCCTCGACCCCAGCGAAGCCCCGACATCGAGGCACCACGAACTGGCCAGGGGGGGCCGCAGGAACCATTCATCGCCCCCGGCGGAGGACAGTATCGATGGGACCCCCAACTGTCCTCCCCTCTCGAGGTGTGATCGCCCTGCAACTCCCTTGGGCCTGGCGCCTCTCCTGCTGGGCGTCTGGCCACCTCCACCCGGCCTCTCCGCCCCCCCGGCGCCTGGGTCCGGACATCAAAGGGCTCCAGACCTATATCTGGGGCAACCCCGCCACAGATCGGCAGTTGTATCCTGGAGTCGAGAGCCCTGCTGATTGAATCGCGGCTGACCCTACGGAGAAGAACTCTTGTCGGAACCATCACGAGCCCTGCTGACTGCGTCGCGGCTCCTTCTTGTGAACACTTTGAACCACCTGGAACATCGGAGCCCTGCTGACGCTGTCGCGGCCCAACCTCGCTAAAACCTCCCTCGGAGCCCTGCTGACGACGTCGCGGCTCGAGCTGAGCAGAAACCATCTTGAGAGCCCTGCTGATTGGATCGCGGCTCTCCACGAACTGTACGCCGGAGCCCTGCTGACGCCGTCGCGGCTCGACCCCTCCGAGATCCGGAGGTCCTCCAGCTTGAGGATAAGAACTGGGCCCCAGGTACCCTCGTACCGCACTCCTGCCAAAGACTGTCCCGCTACCCCTACCCTTCCAAAGAGACACTGAGACTTTTGGTGGATCCCTCGATCCCTTCGTGTAAATATTGACCTCGTAACCTTTTTATTGCTGATAAAGATTTGCTTGTCGTAAGACAACCCCCTTGAGTCCTGTGTGGTGGTGTTACTGTGCTAGTACGTGATAGGGGAAGGATCTCTCAGGAGACTTCTCGGCAGCGCTCGGCTACTTCGTACAGTGTGAGGGCCCCCCTTGGTGGTCTCGCCGACTCCTCGGGGTGCGCCTTCCAACAATAGGACACTCCGCATTGTTGCCACAAGGACGTCATGTATCTGGAGATGAAGTTTGTACCGTGATCGCTCACGACCTCGCGGGGAAAACCCATACGGGAGAAGATTCCCATCAACGCCCGGCCCACCACGGGGGCTGTGACGGTGCGCAGGGGGATGGCTTCAGGGTATCGGGTGGCATGATCCACCAGGACGAGGATAAAGCGGTGCCCTTGGGAGGTTGGGGGGTCCAGAGGCCCCACGATGTCGATCCCGACCCGCTCAAAAGGGGTACTGACGACAGGGAAGGGTTGGAGGGGAGCCTTGCGCTTTCCTCCGCTCTTCCCACTGGCCTGGCACGTGGGACAGGACTTGCAGTGGGCTTCTACATCTGCTTTCATCCTGGGCCAGTAGAAGTGAGTCACGAGGCGACTGTAGGTTTTGTCCTGGCCCAAGTGGCCTGCGAGGGGAACATCATGGGCCAAGCCCAGGAGGAGGTCTCGGAAGCGTAGGGGTACCACCAGCACCCGGGCGGATCCTAGCTCCACCGACTTCTGCTCGCTGTACAAAAGGTCATTCTCCCAATACACCCGGTGCGTTCCAGTTTGGTCGCCCGCGGCCTGGGCCTCTGCCTGTTGCCGGGGCCCGACCAGGGAAGGACAGGTAGCCTGCTCTCGGCAGAACTCCTCTCGGGAGGGGCCCCCCCTCGTGGCGCCACTGGGCCAATTCGGGCAGATCGCCTAACTCGGTGACCTGGGCGGAGTCGGAAGGTGGGGGTTCGTCACTGGCAACCGACCCTTCTTGTGGGGGTGTTGGACCCGGCCTCGTGGCGTGGTCCTTAACCCCATGGATTGTGCCCGTTCCCCGCCCCGGCCTTCACGGGCCACCCGTCTGAACTGCACCAAGGCCCTTCACCCTGAGCTGCACGCGGTCGCATACTCCTCGTGGCTCCGCCATCTTGTTGGCATCCACGTCACTCTGTGCACCAGCCAGCGCGACCCCGCTCAACCCGGCCTCGACCCCAGCGAAGCCCCGACATCGAGGCACCACGAACTGGCCAGGGGGTGCCGCAGAAACCATTCATCGCCCCCGGCGGAGGACAGTATCGATGGGACCCCCAACTGTCCTCCTCTCTCGAGGTGTGATCGCCCTGCAACTCCCTTGGGCCTGGCGCCTCTCCTGCTGGGCGTCTGGCCACCTCCACCCGGCCACTCCGCCCCCCCCGGGCGCATAGGTCCGGACATCAAAGGGCTCCAGACCTATATCTGGGGCGACCCCACCACAGATCGGCAGTTGTATCCCGGAGTCGAGAGCCCTGCTGATTGAATCGCGGCTGACCCTACGGAGAAGAACTCTTGTCGGAACCATCACGAGCCCTGCTGACTGCGTCGCGGCTCCTTCTTGTGAACACTTTGAACCACCTGGAACATCGGAGCCCTGCTGACGCTATCGCGGCCCAACCTCGCTGAAACCTTCCTCGGAGCCCTGCTGACGACGTCGCGGCTCGAGCTGAGCAGAAACCATCTTGAGAGCCCTGCTGATTGAATCGCGGCTCTCCACGAACTGTACGCCAGAGCCCTGCTGACGCCGTCGCGGCTCGACCCCTCCGAGATCCGGAGGTCCTCCAGCTTGAGGATAAGAACTGGGCCCCAGGTACCCTCGTACCGCATTCCTGCCAAAGACTGTCCCGCTACCCCTACCCTTCCAAAGAGACACTGAGACTTTTGGTGGATCCCTCGATCCCTTCGTGTAAATATTGACCTCGTAACCTTTTTATTGCTGATAAAGAATTGCTTGTCTTGAGACAACCCCCTTGAGTCCTGTGTGGTGGTGTTACTGTGCTAGTACGTGATAGGAGAAGGATCTCTCAGGAGACTTCTCGGCAGCGCTCGGCTACTTCGTACAGTGTGAGGGCCCCCCTTGGTGGTCTCGCCGACTCCTCGGGGTCCGCCTTCCAACAGGGGGATGTGGGGACCCTCGGCGGGGACCATCCTATCTTCAGTGGTCGGGGCGTCGTCGACTTCCCCCAGGGGGGTTAGTCGGGCCGCCATGGATCGGGTGGTGGCGCACACCCACTCAGGGAGACCCATCATCCCTAGGTGGGTCTTGCGCTCGACTTGTTTCCAGGGGGAACTTTCCAGGTCGTTCCCCAAGAGACAGTCGACTGGCTGGGAGGTTCTCACTGCGACTTTCAGTTTACCGACCACCCCTCCCCATTCAAAAGGCACCAGGGCTACTTTACACAGACTTTCCGTGTTGTCAGCGGAAATGACTGGGCAAAAGACGTTGGGGAGGACCTGGTCTTCGTTGACCAAATGACTGAGGACACCAGTGATGCTGGCCCGGGTGTCACGGAGGGCTTCTACTTGGTGGCCATTGATCGTTACGAGCTGCCCATATTTCTTCGTGTTGGAGGGCAGGAGACTTCCAGGGACCATTTCCCTATCTCCTAAGGATACTAGGGCCATGGCTGCGGGTTCCCACTCTACGGTCTCCTCAACCTCCTCCCCCAGTGCTACATTGGCTATCTGTCTAGCGGGGGGTGCTGCCTGGGTGGTGTGTGTGGCCATGGGACATTCAGGGTCGTTGGCGTAATGCCCGGGCTTCTGACAACGGAAACAAGTGATGGTCACCCGGTGCCCCTGTCTCAGGGGGGGGCCGGATACAGCTGGTGGGGGTGCCGGGAAAGGCGGAGGTTGGGTCTTCGGGGGACTAGACTGGGACTCTCTCTGCCCTCCCTGGTTTCCCCCCTCTCGGGCGGGGTGGTCCCTGACTGGCTCGGGGGTACTCTCCTACAGGGCCCCGGGAGACCCGGGTGTTAGTCCAGCGATCCGCCTTGACAGCCAGCTTCCTCGGATCCGTGAGCTTGCTGTCGAGCAGATGCTGGCGCAGTTCCACAAAGCAGTTCGCAGCCAGGTGTTCCCACAACATAAGGTCTGTTAGTTCTTCCAGGGTGGTTACCTTGCTGCCCTTGATCCACCCATCGAATGCGCGGCTGAAGAAGTTCACATACTCCACCCAGGTGGTGCCCGGGATCTTCCTGCAGTCCCGGAACCGCTGGCGGTACATCTCCGGGGTGAGGCCGTACCTTGTGAGGAGGGCCTCTTTCATGTGGTTGTAGGAGGTCTGCATGGAGGTTGGTAGGTCGAGCAGGGTGTCTCTCCCTTCGCTCAGAAACCGTCCCCACAACCCGGCCCCCCAATCCTTCTGCGGGACCCGATGGGAGGTCATGGCGACCTCGTAGGCCCTGAACCACTGTTGAATGTCATCGTTTTTGTAATATTCTTTGACCACATCCTTGGGGATGTGGACCTTCTGCTCCGCCGGGGAGGCCGCCTCTCGGTTCCCCGGGGGCCGCGCTTCTTCGCTTTTTGCTTTTAGCTCCATTTCCTTCAAGCTGCGTTCATGCTCCAGTTGAAGTCTCCTTCCTTCGTGTTCCCGTTGGAGTTTCTTCTCTTCTAGTTCTCCTTGCACCCGCATCTGTTCCACTGCTAGCTTTTTCTCGGCTAATTTCAACTCGCCCTCAATTTTGAGTTTGGCTAAATCGAGTTCGTGATGGCGACTTCTTTCTCTGTCTGCGAGTTCCTCCGGGGATAGGCCCCCGTCTGGTACGAAGCTTCGCACCTGGTTGCTGCTGCGTTCTCCTTGGGAGGGTCCAGCTTCGTCGTGGGGCTCCACCGCTCCTTCTGGGCGGGGGGCTCCAGAATCCACCCAAGCTTTCAGTGCCTTCTGTATATCTTCTTTGGTGTTGAGACCAGTGGTAGCGATTTTGAGTTCTTTGCAGAATTGCTTCAATTCTCTGTGTGTGTACTCCTCCAGTTGTTCCGCCTGGAACACGGTACAGGTGTCGTTTTCTGTGAGAACCACGGCGTTTCCTTCTGCCATCTTTGTCGGTAGTGCGTCAGCCGTTCACGGTACGATCTCTAGATTATGGGCCCCAATCCCGTCGCTTGCCACCAATGTTAGAAGGCGACCTCAGAGGAGCCCGGAGGGGGCCCTGACTATCCTGAGACCAACCCTCGAGGTATCGTAGCCGGCCACTGGCGGGAGACTCCTCAGGGGAGGAATCTCGTATCTAGGATCGTACACTCTGCACCACACGACAAAGAGACACCACACCGGGAGTTCTTAAGAATAAATCTTTATCAGATCGGAGTTGTAGGATCTTTATGATCAGCAAGGCAAATATATACAAGTGGAGCGCGGGCTCACAGAGTCTTGGAGGGGGGTAGGAGGTAGCGGGACAGTCTTTGGGGATATAGATCAAATGCAGGAGCGTACCCGGCGCACAGCTCACAATCCTCGAGCTGGGGGATACGCTTGTCGTCGTGGGGTCCGGCGGGACCAAGAGAGTCTGTGGGAGCCGCGAGTCACTCAGCAGGGCTCAAGTACAAGTTCGGAGGTCTTACGATCTTCAGGGAGCCGCGAGTCACTCAGCAGGGCTCAAGCACGAGTTCGGAGGTCTTACGATCTTCAGGGAGCCGCGAGTCACTCAGCAGAGCTCAAGCACGAGTTCGGAGGTCTTACGATCTTCAGGGAGCCGCGAGTCACTCAGCAGGGCTCAAGCACAAGTTTGGAGGTCTTACGATCTTCAGGGAGCCGCGAGTCACTCAGCAGGGCTCAGGTGTTTCCAAAGGCGAATCTGCCGGACAGTCCCAGAGCACCCCTTGTTATAGGGCGACTCCTCTTTGATGTCCGGAGTCTGTGCAGGCAGGGGTCTTGTCACCTGGGGGTCGCTTGTCGGGGTTTCCTGCCATTGTCTTTTGATCCTTTCAGGGCCGGGTCGGGAGGAGTCCCAGACACCCAGCAGGCGTGGAGCCAGCCCTCGGGGAGGCCGGCGGGCCGATCGAAACCCACCTTCCCAGGGAAGCTCAGAGGTGCGATGGAAACTGCTCCTCCCTCTCTCATCCCAATGGGAGCGCGATGTCCTCCAGCCGGAGTGGCGCCTCTAGGCCAGGGTCGCGCTGGGGCAGGACGGCCATCTTGGTGCATGAAGTGGGCACGCGGGCCCGGTGTGGCCGAAAGGAGGAAGGCCACGGACGGGGAAGTCCGGGTCGTGTGTGTGTGTTCTGGTGGGAAGGATCGGCTAGGCCGTGGGCTCGGGGCTGTGTGAGGTGCAGGGGTCAGGTATGGCTATGTTACGAGGGCCGGGTCTAACACTCACTCTCTACTACTCTCTACTACTCACTCTCTACTACTCACTCTTTACTGCTCTCTACTACTCACTCTCTACTACACTCTACTACTCACTCCACTATTCACTCTCTACTACTCTCTACTACTCTCTCTCTGCTACTCACTCTCTACTACTCACTCTCTACTACTCACTCTCTACTACTCACTCTCTACTACTCTCTACTACTCACTGTCTACTACTCTCTACTACTCACTCTACTACTCACTCTCTACTACTCTCTACTACTCACTCTCTACTACTCACTCTCTACTACTCACTCTCTACTACAAACTCTCTACTACTCAGTCTACTACTCTCTACTACTCACTCTCTGCTACTCTCTCTACTACTCTATACTACTCACTCTCTACTCTCTACCTCTCTAGCTCTCTCTACCTCTCACTCTCTACATCTCTACACCTCTACCTCTCTACACTTCTGCCTCTACCTCTCTACCTCTACCTCTCTACCTCTACACCACTACCTACCTCTCTCTACACGCACACAAGTGCACATATATATATGCATATATATGCATATGCATTTATATATATATGTATGTGTATATATATATATACATACATATATAAACATATGTATAATCTGTATATATAAATACAAATATAAATGCATGCATACATATACATATATATGCATACATGCCACCAGGAATCGTTTTGTAGATTGCGCAGCTTCAAAGCGCAAAAACGAACACGGACCCAAAATAAGTGCTGAGTTTGAATTTATTTGGACAAAAACTTTACACAGCCGCCATGACGCGTTTCGGCCTTCAGAAGGCCTTGATCACATGACGCTGATGTCAGAAGCCTGACCTTTTAAAGTGCAAGTGCAAGTCTAATCAGTGACATCATGACAATGGACATAGAAAACAGATTTAAAATGACAGTTGTGCAAATGCATATAGCTGTGCAAAAATACGCAAAAATCTGTACAAAGTGGTAATCTCTCCAATAAATGTAAAATACCTTAAATACTAGAGAAGACAAGTAACAACTGTGCAAGATACGCAAACAATTGAAGAAAAAAGTTAATGAGAAAGTCCTCCTTGTATATGTAAAATACATTGAATTTAACCGAGGACACCATTCAGGGGACACAGGCAAAAAACTGTACTATCTAATGTATCAAAACTAATAAAAGGCCATGCACCAAGGTACCAGATATTGTAAAAACAGTTGTTAACCCCTTCGGTGCTCATGACGGAACGGTTCCGTCATGAGCCACGGTTGAGCTGTGCTCATGACGGAACCGTTCCGTCATGACCACGCCCGCGCAAGATTCCGTCAGCACAGCGGCGGAATCTGCGCAGCATGGAAGGGGTTAAAAGATCATATATAAACAAATATATATACATATAAACAAATTAATACATATATTTACACACATTTTTCTTTCAACTGAAAAGTAGGGTGAATGAATAGTCAAACACTTTCCAAATGGCGAAATATAAATACAAAAAAGGTTAAAAATACAGTTAATCTAATATGTATACACATACAGATATATGTGTCACCTGTGTGTCACCCCCAAATGCAAGGTGTGTTTTTGAGAAGGAACTAACTACATATGCATGTTATGTACATGAAAGTTTGAAAAACACTAATACAACCAAAGCTAAAAAGCCACCTAATAACAAACAGAATTGCTTTAACTTAAACGAGGGCGAGACCTATTGCATTTTCAATGCTTGTTTACTTTAGTTCCATCATGAAGGCATTCAGATGTGTCACACATTTGCCATAAATTCTGAATGTTAGCACTCTAGTTGCTCATTAGATCACTGTAGTAGAGTGTAGGAGAGTAGTTGCCCCCACTTTTTTTCTGATGTATACACTGGTTTCT
Source organism: Triturus cristatus (assembly GCF_964204655.1). NCBI lineage: Eukaryota > Metazoa > Chordata > Amphibia > Caudata > Salamandridae > Triturus > Triturus cristatus. The sequence goes on along the minus strand of NC_140592.1, from coordinate 499,613,839 downwards.
GGCAATAGTCAGGCTGGGTCCCTGCTAATCAGGGCCCCAGTCTCTGTGTTCTCTCTAAACAACTTTGAGTGCATACTAGTTGCACTAGTGATTGGATACTGTGGTACCTTATGAGCCCCTAGTATATGGTAACCTAGGTACCAAGGGCTTAGGCACTTCACAGGCCTACCAGGGGCTGAAGCATGTATTATGCAACCCCTGGGAAGCAGACTACATCTGACACCACAGGCCTGCTACTGCAACCTGGGTGAGGTAGTGTTAGAACGCCTCACAGAGGTATAGGTTCCTATATCTCACCGTACACACACATATAAACCTATCAGTCACCCCTAAGGCAGGCCCTTTCAATCCTGAGGGCAGGGTGCATGGTTTACAATGTGAGGGGGTGCCTCTGCCTGAACAGGGTCCCTCTGCAGCTGGCAGGATCTATTCCTTGTGGCTGTTTGTGGATGCGGTTAAACCATATACTCTTAAGTGCATTATAACCTCCCGGTTAATGCTAACTTTGGAATGACTGCATCAAAACATGTCGTGTTTGGTGTCAAACAACTTGGAATCATACCCCCACACCAGTAACTGGTTTGGGAGTATGATCCCACCCTTCTAGAGGGGATGACATGTACCTACTGTGGTAACACTGTAGAAATCTGAAAGAGCCCTGGGATGCCACCAGCACAGACACTGGGCTGCCCTCCTGCTGCTGACTGAAACTCGCAGTGGAGGGGGCCCAACAATAGGCATCCTGTCACATGGAGGTGTCACTACCTTCCAGACAGGATTTAGTGTATTCGGGCTGGGTGGGTGCACTTCTAGAGTGCTTTGAAGTCCTGCACTGGGGGAGCAGTAGGCTCCTCTGTGCATATGCCAGCTAAAATCGGTTCAGGGGCTACCTGTCCCTGCTCTGGCATGAAACTGGACAAAGGGAAGTGGGTGTAACCACCCCCTACCCTGACCCTCCCAGAGGAGTGGTCATAGAACTAGTCCCTCCCCTATCTTCAGTATAAGATAGCCAACCTTGCCATTGCAAAGTAGATAACCATGGACGACGCTCTACAAAGAAGAATCCTGGCCCTTCGACGTTCCACTACCTTTGGAAACAGAAGTATCTCCCTTGGAGTCAAGGAGTGACTCCCCTGCTTGGCAGGCACCCAAAACTTGAATCAATGGTTGCAAACTTTCCCGCTCCCGCTGGAGTCCGAAGTCCCTGCAGCCCCAAAAGTGGATTTCCTGACTTCTCGATGGCCATTGTGAGTCCCCAGCAGAGCTGAGGTGAGTGGACCCCACGAGTGATGAGGAACAGCAATACCCGGGTACCGTGCACTATTGTTAAGTGCAACCCCTTCACAACGTTCTACGAACTTGTGCATTGGTCCATTTGTTGCCCAATCCTACAGCAGGTTTTGCAGCGAAAATCAGAAGCCTACCCCGTCCCGAGTGACCGTGGGCTCCTGTGAAGCATTTCCTCAAGAGGTGTCTTCGCGATCCCTTGCCCATTGGCTTGTGGGTCCCCCGAAGACTTTCTTATCAACTCAAAGGGCTCCCCTGGTTGCTCCATGCCTGCCCTCACTCACCGTTGATGGGTGAGTCCCTCAGACCTTTCTGGTCTGCACCATCGACTTTCTTCACTCTACACAAGACTTGCTGTTGCCAAAACTTGTTGGCTCCAATCCGGTTGCCGACATGGCCATCAGCTGCAGACGTCATGGCACAGGCAGAATCCAGCTGCTGGTCATCGTCGATCTCTCCTGGACCTCATGAGCGAAGAGTCAAAACACCCTTGATCACCTGATATCACCCGAAATCTTTGGGCATCCTTCTTCCTGGCCCCGGGTCACTGGCAAGTGACTGTGAACACTGTCCCTTCAATTTTCAGGTCTTCAGTATCTCAAATCCACCCTTGGAATCCACCGGACACTTCTTCAGTCGCCGCAAGCAGCAAGTCTTCTTTGGTCTCCATAGAAAACAGCGATGCGACCCGACACCAAAAGACACCTATGCACCCGGCTTCCCTGGGTGAGGTAACTCGTGCACTCCGGTGCCCTAGTGTGTGTTGGCCCTCGAATTACTTACCTTGTAAGTGGCTTGCTTGTAGACTTCCTCGAAGTACCCTAAAACTTTAAAAATCAAACCGCGACTTGCTCCATTGTAATCAATAGGGAACCCACGGCTGTGTTCACACACTGCATGCGTCTCCCGTGGGTCTGTTACTTACCTGCTTTCACTGCAGTAGTGAAGCCCCAGCGATTCTACAGGCCCTAGGCCTTGTCATTTTTCAAGTCGACTTTCCTAACCCATTTTTTTAGTATATGGTCTGGTACGCCCCTAGGGCGCCAGCCATATTTGTGCTTAACTTATTGTGAAACGTTGATATTTGAATGTGTTCCTGGCTTTTAATCTCATAAAGAGATTAGTAGAGTGTGTCTAGAAATAAATACATATATATTTGATATATATACCTGTGTGGTGTCCTTTCATTTGGTAATTCAAAAGATTATAAGGTAAAACTAGCTGCTTTACATTCCTCTGAGACTTAGCCTGAAGGCTGCTCTCCACAGCTACCACTAGGATAGCTTTCCTTAAAAGTCGAATTGGACTGGTGCAAGGTGGCCACTATAACTAGTTACCAGCATATGCCAGGCCAACTTCTCACATTGGTGAGCAGTGTGTGGGATTCCAGCGTGCCATTGTTTTACCAGAAAATCTCTATTTGAATTACCAACTGAAAACCACTTAAGGTACTCAAGGTACATATAAAGTCAAGCTTAGTATCAATAAGTTCAACTGAACTTAGAGTTGTTTGTGAAGGGATAGCACACACTTGCTAGAGCTCAAGCTAGGATCAGTAGGCCACAAACTAGTGTAGGTAGTGCAACACTGCATAACACTAGAATATCCTCAAGGGATGGAGCCAGTGGTTCCACCCAACCCCAGTATAAGGACATGCCCTTCTTTGACTTGAAGGCCATGTGTGTTGCAAGACACCCGGGATTAGGACAGAGTCCCTCCACACAACACCTGATAAATCTACTAATAGCAGATGATCTTAGACTGGCTCTAGAAGCTGGTGGATCTGGATCAGGGGGTGGGTCAGCCATAGTCCCTGGGTCTGATGATGAAAATCAAGATGACCTGGAGTCTGTGATTGAAGGGCTAGGCCCAGAAAGGTCTGAACAGGACAGAGGAATTCTCCCTAAGAGAGTTGACAGAGTGGTAGAGAGGCCTAGGTACCCTTCAAGGGAATCTAACCACTCATATCACTCTGACAAGGATTCTGTCCATCAGAGGAACTCCTACTTCCATAGGGAGACCTCCTCTAAAAGAAGGTACAAGATGCTCCAGAATGAGGAAGCTAGGCTTGCCCTCAGAACCAAGCAATTGGCCTTAGATGGAGTAGCCTTTGAGCTCCAGAGAGCTTCTAGAAAAGAGGGGTTAGATACCCCTGGTGGTAGCAACAGTGTCCCTAGAGGCAGAGATTACATTCCAGACCATAGGAACCTGTCCAAGGTTGTTCCTCCCTACCAGAGTTGGGATGATATCCACAAATGGATAGCTGCTATGGAGAGGGCCTGTAAAGTTCAACAGGTCCCCCAGAAACAGTGGGCAGCAATCTTGTGGCTCTCCTTTTCTGATAAAGGTAGAGACAAGCTCCTCACTGCCAGAGAAGAGGATGCTAATGAATATGAAGCCCTGAAGAGTGCATTAATAGATGGGTTTGGCTTAACCACTGAACAGTCCAGGTTGAAGTTCAGAGATACCCAGAAAGCACAGACTCAGGATTGGACTGACTTTGTTGATTGTGCAACCAAGGCTCTAGAAGGTTGGCTGGTTGGTAGTAGAGTTACTGATTTTAAGGGATTGTATAATCTTATCATGAGAGAACAGATCCTTAATAATTGCCAAAAACAGTTGTTGCATCAGTACCTGGTGGACTCTGATATGAGCTCTCCCGAAGAATTGGGAAAGAAGGCAGACAAATGGGTCAGAACCAGGGTGAAGCAGAAAACCCAGAACCAAGGGGGTGACACCGAGAAGCAAGATCCTAAAGGCTCAGATAAAGGTGGGGATAAGGCAAAAGACCAGTCTGCATCTGGTGGGGATTCACAGTCTACAAAGGGAAAAGGCCAAAAGAAGCCCTGGTGCAAATTCTGTAAACAGAAAGGGCACTGGACTTCTGATTGTACCAAGTCCAAAGACCAAACCACCACCACTCCAACCCCTAAGGCACCTGTTCCCCCTAGTGCAGTTATTGGTGGAGGTGATAACCAGAATAAGGGTGTAGTAGGGTTGACCCTGGGTTCTGATGTGGACTCTGGCCTAGTCAGAGTACCAACACAGGCATTGCTAGTTTGTGAGGGAGACCTTGATATGTCCTTCCTAGTGAGTCCCAGTAATCTGGGCAAGTACAAACAGCAGCCTATAATAAATGGCAAACAGGCTTTGGCATTCAGGGACACAGGTGCTAGTGTCACCATGGTGGCAGAGGATCTAGTGGACCCTGCACAGATCATCCTGGGTGAAATGTACCGGGGTTACCAATGCAAGCAATTTCAGGACCAACCATAGTCTGGCAGTTGTGAATTTCTCCTGGGGAGGGGTAACTGGCCTCAAAAAGGTAGTATTCAGTGCAGACCTCCCTGTCTAATGTTTGTTGGGCAATGATCTGGAGACTTCAGCCTGGTCTGAAGTGGAATTACGGAGTCATGCTGAGATGTTGGGCATACCTGCAGAGGTCTTTGCTGTGACCAGGTCACAGGCCAAAATGCATAAAGCTGAACGAGCTCTGGATCCTGAAACTATGGACCAGATGCTACCCAAGAGGAGGAGCAGTAGGGTTAAGGCAGTGCCTTCCCCTCTGTCTTAGATCTCAGATTCCCCTCCTGAGGGAGGAGAAGCAGAGCCTGAAGAAGAAACTGCCCCAGAGGGACTTGAGCCTGGTCAGATTGAGTCCTTGGGGGCAGGAGGACCTTCCAGGGAAGATCTAAGTAAGGAGCAACAGTGCTGCCCCTCTCTTGAACCCCTCAGACAGCAAGCTGCTGCTGAGGCTGCTGGGAGTGCTAGTGGGTCCCATAAAGTTTATTGGGATGAGGGGCTCCTATATTCTGAGGCTAGAGATCCTACCCCTGGAGCCACCAGGAGGTTGGTAATACCTCAGAAGTTTAGGGGGTTCCTCTTGACCCTAGCACATGATATCCCATTGGCAGGACACTTGGGCCAAAACAAGACCTGGGACAGGCTTGTTCCACATTTTCATTGGCCACACATGTCAGAGGACACCAAGGAGTTTTGTCGCTCCTGTGTCACTTGCCAAGCCAGTGGCACGTCAGGTGGCCCAACAAAGACCCCCTCGATACCACTACCTGCGGTGGGGGTTCCCTTTGAAAGGGTAGGGATTGACATTGTTTGTCCCCTTGACCCTCCAACAGCATCTGGTCACAGGTTTATCCTGGTGGTAGTGGATCATGCCACCAGGTACCCAGAAGCAATTCCCCTCAGGACCACCACAGCCCCTGTGGTGGCAAGAGCCCTCATTGGAGTCTTCTCCAGAGTGGGATTCCGGAAGGAGATTATATCTGACAGAGATACAAACTTTATGTCAGGGTATCTAAAAGCAATGTGGAAGGAGTGTGGTGTCAACTACAAATTCACTACTCCCTATCACCAACAATGCAATGGGTCAGTTGAAAGGTTCAACAAAACCCTAAAGGGAATGATTAAAGGCCTCCCAGAAAAGCTTAGGCGACAATGGGACCTTTTACTTCCCTGCCTTCTGTTTGCATACAGGGAGGTCCCACAGAAGGGGGTTGGCTACAGCCCTTTTGATCTACTGTTTGGGCACCCTGTCAGAGGTCCATTATGTTTGGTGAAGGAGGGCTGGGAGTTACCTCTCAAACCTCCCAGTGATGGACTATGTACTTGGTCTCCGCTCCCGGATGGCAGAGTACATGAAGAAGGCAACTAAAAACCTTGAGGCTATCCAAGAATTACAAAACGCTTGGCACAACCAAAAGCCTGTCCTGACTGTTTATCAGCCAGGCCAGAAACTGTGGCCCCAGCAGCTCTCCAGGACAAATGGAGTGGCCCCCATACAATTTTTCAGAAAAAGGGAGAAGTCACCTACTTGGTGGATCTTGGAACTCCCAGGAGCCCCCTTAGGGAGCTCCATGTCAACAGATTAAAGCCATATGTGGACAGGGCTGACATGGGCTTGCTCATGGCAACTGATGAGGACCAGGAGGAGGAGAGTGACCCTCTCCCTGACCTGCTCTCACAGAACCCTGATGATGGGTCAGTTGAAGGTGTTGCTTTGGCAAGCAGCCTCACTGAACATCAGCAAACTGAATGCAGACAAGTTCTGCAACAGTTCAGACATATGTTTAGCCTGACCCCAAGTCAGACTTCCTGGTGCACCCATGAGGTGGACACTGGAGACAGTCTGCCTGTCAAGAATAAAATCTACAGGCAACCTGACCATGTCAGGGACTGTATCAGGACTGAAGTCCAGAAAATGTTGGAACTAGGTGTTATTGAGCCTTCAGATAGCCCTTGGGCTAGCCCAGTAGTCCTTGTGCCTAAACCTCATACCCAGGGTGGTAAGAAAGAAATGAGGTTTTGTGTTGACTACAGAGGCCTCAGTGCAGTCACCAGGACTGATGCCTATCCAATACCAAGCAGTGGCGGCTGGTGAGATTTGAAAGTGGTGGGGCGCAAACTTTCTGTCAGAGTGCACCGCGGTGAGCGAGCGCAGTGAGCGAGACCAAACATCTTAAGGAGGGTAAATGGTGCATTTTCAAACCAATTTGAGAAGCAGGAAGGTCAATAAAGCAATTGTGAAAGTGTGTTTATTACATTAATAAAGGGATGTAATATAACAACATGTAGATAGAAATCTTTCTGAAGCTAGGCCCTGCCAGTGCCATGCACCTCTGAGCAATATACACGCTGTGTGCCAGCAAGGCCTAGCGACAGAAACATTTCTATTGTTATGTTTTTGAAGCAGAGAGTGGTACAGAGGCGTACACACTATCAGCCAGGGAGCTCACCACAAAGACACTGTCATGGTGTGCAGTGGCGGCTGGTGAGATTTGAAAGTGGTGAGGCGCAAACTTTCTGTCAGAGTGCACCGCGGTGAGCGAGCGCAGTGAGCGAGACCAAACATCTTAAGGAGGGTAAATGGTGCATTTTCAAACCAATTTGAGAAGCAGGAAGGTTAATAAAGCAATTGTGAAAGTGTGTTTATTACATTAATAAAGGGATGTAATATAACAACATGTAGATAGAAATCTTTCTGAAGCTAGGCCCTGCCAGTGCCATGCACCTCTGAGCAATATACACGCTGTGTGCCAGCAAGGCCTAGCGACAGAAACATTTCTATTGTTATGTTTTTGAAGCAGAGAGTGGTACAGAGGCGTACACACTATCAGCCAGGGAGCTCACCACAAAGACACTGTCATGGTGTGAGCTGCCAGAGTGAGGTCAGTACACGGCCTAATACCCTGCACTAATGGCGGGTGTGCTTCAGAAGTGCACTAACTAACCCTCACCTACATTCTGTGACCCACACACTGACAGCCAAGGTGCTGAATACTAAGGCTGTCTATACTTTTTTCACCTCATGCGGCTTTTCATCCACCAATGTATTCTTTCTGACCCTGCCATCCTTGTATATGTACTTTTCATCCCTGCATTCTCCATTTTCCACTATTTTGCTGTCTTTGACTTCCTCCTGCTTTTACATATTGCTACTTTTCTCACTCACTCTTGCTCTCGGATAAAGTCTGATGATTAAAAATAAGTCCCGGTCCCCCGAAAGAGTGCCGGTGGGTCCCACCCTCAAATACAGCTCCAGTTAAGCCCCCCCCCCTCCCACAGTAGCAGCCTCTTTCACTGTGACCAGGGGGCTCTATCACCATCATCGGTGACACACACGTTAAAGAGTGGGATACTTGTCTCGACTTGTCATGTCCGTTAGAACGTCCTTTCTATCTTGTCTACCTCTTTAACGTGTTGAATCGATGACGGTGCTAGCAGAGGTTATTCGGATCAGCTGTTATCTAAAGTCCAGTATTTACAGTTTCCGTCTCTAAATGGTGTTTATTGAGGGCAGGTGAATTGCAGTTGTCGCTCCTGTATGTACAAATAGCCCTCCTGGTCACAGTGAATGAGGCTGCCACTATGCGAGAGTCGGAGCTTATCAGCTCAAATGAAGTAAATAAAGATCTTTGCAAAATCTGACTAGAATATACTTTGCAGCAAAGTTCAAAATTAATAATAAAAAGATGAACTTGCATACTTTCACTGACAGAAGTGAAGCAAAAACGGCGATAAGGAACTCGGCTGTCACCGTACAGGCGTGTCGCTGCATGCTGTACAACATCGCCTGCCCAATACACCCCCCTCCCCCTGCCGCCACCCTACCTTGCGAGGTTTCACAAACATAAAAAGATTACCGTGTCAAAAATAAAATACTGAATAGGTAACTCGAGCTGACTCGGTTACGTCCGGCATTGGAAGTAGGCTTTCTTAGACATGTTAGCTGAATAAAAAAACATTATCACTCGAAGGCTACAGAATGATTACTGTACAGTACAGAAAGTGTTTTCAAGTGCTTATGATTTCTGCGGGTACACTTACAAACCGGTTCAACATTTTGTTTTCAGTGATCTACATTTAATTTAAAAGAACGACGTGAAAAGTTTCATTAAGAGGAGCATGATGTCAGAAAATGCAAACAGGTGGTGACGGCCCCTGCCTACCCTCTTTTGTGCACCCACAAGCCAAGCTAGTCAGGCATAACCCCAGCTCTGCTGTTACCAGCACAGTAACGGGTTCAGTGATGCACATTTTGACTGGGTGGCGCCCACCCCCTGTTTCAAGCAGCTTTATTGCTGTTGGATAATCCACTTCTCTACTGCTCAATATTCAGAGAAAATCCTCCGCATAAGTCTCGCGAGCCGCTGACTCGCTAACGCCCGTAAGTGACTTTGAACCCGAAACGGCAGGACTCCTGCAGTGAACGACTGATACAATCATTAACCACGTTCTCCCCTATGCCTCTCTGTTAATGACCTCCAGCATTAGCAAAATGAATATCAAAACAAGCCTGCAGCTGGCCAGACTGAGTAACATACCTTGCGTGCAGGTACACCGCATGTGGGCATGAAGTGTGGGATCAGTGCACACCACACGCCCTGTACAAGGCACGAGAACAGTGGTGCATTGCAGAATAGGGATTAGCTAAGTGTGAAATAAATAGCGCTGCACACCAGTAGCATTGTGCTTGGACCTAAGCACGCCCAGCTGTTGCTGATTGATCAGTGCACGGAGGCCTGGCCCAGGATCACACCGTGTGATCGAGCGAGGACATGGCATTTTTTTTTTAACAGACTCCTGACAGCTTCCCGCACACACCGGCCTCAGGTCTACGTGTACCGATTTGTTTGCTGTGTTTACAAGCGCACCATCCTTTAAGAGTCCACCTTGAAGGTGCTGCTTGCGGACTATTAATGCCCGCTCTGGTGTGCTTCAAGTCAGCGCAGTCAGAGTATTAATGCCCGCACTAGTGCTTCAAGTGTCGTCACAGCAGTCACGGCCGGCATGAGGGTGTGGGGGGTTAATTTAATGACTAACACTTACCAGTATTCTTCTAAGGTCCCACGTCAAATCACGTCTCCTCTGCACCGTGGAACTAACTTCTCCCCGCTCTTTTCTTTTGCCGCTCAACAGGAAATACTGCCAAATCAGGAGACTGGATGCGACGGGGGCCGGGCGGCTGACCTTTATTTAATGTGTATTCTGGCATCTGATAGGGCATGGGGCAACTTTGCGAAAAACGCATCACCGCCCAAGCAGGAGCCTATGTTCAAACGGCTGCACTACACTAGGCATGCGCAGCATTCCTAATGGTGTGTGAATGTGAGTGAGGACCAACGCTCCTCGCTCACATGCGCAGTCAGACCATCTTGGACTCTAGCTCTCGCCTGCATGCCCTGTGCGCTGACATGCGCACTTTAACTCCACGAAGCACAGGCCGGACCGGAAATGTAAACAGACGAATTGTGTGAAAGCTGTCAATTCGTCTGCTTACATTCCTGTTGCCCGAACTGCAGTGAGCAGTTTCTTTTGTGGGGCGCCGCCCCGGCGCCCTTAATGGACCATCCGCCACTGATACCAAGGGCAGATGAACTAATAGATACTTTGGCCTCAGCCAAGTACCTCAGTATATTTTACCTAACAACTGGCTACTGGCAAATCAAGTTAGCTGATGGTGCCAAGACCAAAACAGCATTTTCAACCCCTGGTGGGCACTATCACTTTGTGGTAATGCCCTTTGGTTTGAAAAATCCACCTGCCACTTTTCAGACGTTGGTGAATAAAGTTCTGACTGGTATGGAAACTTATTGCTCAGCTTATCTAGATGATATTGCTGTCTTTAGTTCCACCTGGCAGGATCACCTGGTCCACCTCAGAAATGTTTTGGAGGCCCTGCAAAAAGCATTTGAGAAGTCAAAATGTGCCCTAATTTTTCTTTCTGCAGCACTAATCATAATTTCTATGGCAAAATGAACCCCCTCATTTTGTTCCTTTGCAAATTAAATGTTTTAAGTGTTACCACTTTATTCCAATCAAGGTGGCTTCAGGTGTGCCATACTTTTGTCATAAGTAAGACTGTTAGCGCTCTAGTTGTTCTTTAGAACACTCTGGGACATTCTGTCATTGGGCTATACTTGGGCTACATCTGGGGGATATGTGTGCTACATTTGGGCTCTTTTGACTCTGGTGGCCATCTTGGGAGACTTATTTGTTATATGAAGTTTCCTAATCTCCTCATTTACTACAGACTCCTCAGTAGGAAATACTTTCAGTTTTTTACTTTGATTCCATCAAGAAGGCATTCAGATGTGTCACACATTTGCCATAAATTCAGAATGTTAGCACTCTAGTTGCTCATTAGATCACTGTAGTAAAGCTACTGCTCACCAGGGAAGTCTGCTGCTGGTATTGAAAGTGCATGTTTCAGTCTGCATGTCAGAATTTTTTATTGAAATAGAAGACATTTTGAGAAGTCACTCAAAATGTGCCCTAATTTTTCTTTTTTCAGCACTAATCATAATCTCTATGGCAAAATGAACCCCCTCATTGTGTTCCTTTTAAATTAAACTACTCACTCTCAACTACTCACTCGCTACTCACTCTCTACTATTCACTCTCTACTACTCACTCTACTACTCTCTACTAATCTCTACTACTGCTCTCTACAACTCACTCTCTACAACTCACTCTCTACTACTCACTCTCTACTACTCTCTACTACTCACTCTACTACTCTCGACTACTCTCTACTGCTCTGCTACTCACTCTCTACTACTCCCTCTCTACTACTCTCTCTCTACTACTCCCTCTCTAGTACTCACTCTACTCCTCTCTACTACTCACTCTCTACTACTTTCTCTCTAATATTCACTCTCTACTACACACTCTCTACTACTTGCTCTCTACTACTCACTCTCTACTACTCTCTACTACTCACTCTACTACTCACTCTCTACTACTCCCTACTACTCACTCTCTACTACTCTCTACTACTCACTCTCTACTACTCCACTACTCTCTACTACTCACTCTCTACTACTCTACTACTCCCTACTACTCTCTCTCTACTACTCACTTTACTACTCACTCTCTACTACTCTCTACTACTCCACTACTCTCTACTACTCACTCTCTACTACTCACTCTCTACTACTCACTCTCTACTACTCACTCTCTACTACTCACTCTCTACTACTCTCTACTACTCACTCTCTACTGCTCTCTACTACTCACTCTCTACTACTCTCTACTACTCACTCTCTACTGCTCTCTACTACTCACTGTCTACTACTCACTCTCTACTACTCACTCTCTATTACTCTCTCTCTACTACTCTCTCTCTACTACTCTCTACTACTCTCTACTACTCACTCTGTACTACTCTCGGCTACTCACTCTTGCACATTATCAAGGCCTTTCCTATGTGAATCGCAACAGCATTGCATGTGACAGCAGGAAGACTTTCTGAAACTTATTGGAGGACTGAGAACATCCAAGAGTCTCACGAATGGCACTAAAAAATCATAAAAAGTTTTGGTTCTAGCACACTGACTTGATCAATTAATATTATGAAGTCTAAATGAGATAACAATGGAATGGTGAAAATTAGATTCAGAGTGCTGGCTTGCCACTTTTGTGCATGGAGAATATGGTGGCCGTTTTTAATCTTTGATATCTGCTCTGGCTCCCTAAAAACAGAACTTTTTTCCAGTATGTGTGCAAGCCCTGTAGCTAATGTGGTGCTGAGTATTCGGATTTGCTAAGCCAGCAAGAGAGTTGTAATGACCTTTCCATCTCCTTTATTACCTTTTAAGGCCACTCGAAATCAAGATATACCGTTTTCCTGTGCCGCTCTGGCTAGATTGGGCTGTCCTTTCCCCAACAGCAATTCTCTCCGTTTTGGAGGGATTGAAGAATAAGAGATGTCTCCAAACATGTTCGTTTGAATACCAATAGGCTGAGCTTTCTGGACAAAGATGCTCAATGCTATATTGAGACCATGAAGCACTTGGAAAATTGATCTTGTAGTCATATTGCTGCCCCCAGCCCTGCTTCTGAAATTGAAACACCAGATGATCCCAAGACAGAGCACACTGACCACTAGTCTGTGGCTGTTGCAACCTATCTTAAACTGTGGAAAAAGTCCATAACTCCAGAGGTTCTTGTATGGTTTCAAAACACTTAAAACATTTACGTCTGCAAGCAAGTATTGTTCTCCGTCTAGGTCTGTCCTCCTTGATCAGAGCTGTTCAGTTCACTGTTTTATAATAAACACTCGCCGGTTAACGAGAGCCTGATTGTCCCCCATGTGTAATGGTCTTTGGTCTAGACCCCACAAATTGGAGAACATTCTGCCGGTCAACTCAACTTGCCTTCTGAACACCCTCCTCTTGGGCTACTGTATGGAAGTGACACTTTGTTGTCTACAATACACCATGAATTGACAATGGAAGAAGGGCGGCCATGCAGCTGAGAGGCTGTGAAAAAGGCCGTGCATCACCATTCCTCCAGGCTGTGCTACACCTTCTCACCCGGCAGAGCCTGCTTCCCTCTAATCCAGCTAAATCCAGCACTGGTGTCGTCCGCTCGGTTCCTGGCACATCATGACCCTTTCTCTCTTCCCAACTGCGCTATACCTTTCTCTTTCCGCCACTCCGGATTCCTTCTGTTGCAAGCGCTTCCCAGCTACTTCTGCCTCTCCCCGTTCCCTGTCTGTTGCCTTCCTGCTTTATGCTCTCTTTCCCGAGATCTACGTGCTTTCTTGTTCTTTACTTCTTTTTTGTAGTTTCTGCTTAGTGGCTCCCACATTTCCTTTCTTCTTGTTATCATGCTTTACTCCAGCTTTCACAGAACCATTTTGGGCAGGGACAACGCTTTCAAGCTCTTAACATGCAATGTCATACAACATTGTACACAGTTCTAGGATTTGCGGGGCCCTGAGCCAAAAGGGAATGTGCGAGGCCCCTCTAATTTACACAAGTGACACAGCTCAGGAAGCTGCTTTGTGCAGACTCCTCCTGGACCACAGCTCCTCCTCTCCGCCTCCTACAAGCACCTCTTTTACGGCTCCTAACGGGCTGAAGGTGTGAGAATTACATTGGGGCTGAGAGTTAACACTGTGAGGATGCTAAAGTGCTGGGCATCCCACAGTGTCTCTGAATGGTGTCCTTGCAACTGGGGCAAGAGGAAGTGTCTCCCTCTTCTAGGCCTCTTGACACCATACCTGAGAGGCCAGGGAGGGCCCTCCCATGGACCCTAATTGCAAGGAGACACCTTTCTTACAGATGGATCGGCATGGAAACAACAGGACACAAGATCGTTGCTGGGCCTCATGCTGGTGAGCTGAGTGCGAGGCCCTGGGCAGCTGCCCACAATGCCCATGCCTAGCGCCGGCAACGATTGTACATACCATTAACATAAATATGCCCTATACAGATGGGTGTCCCAAGGATGACAAAAGCGCAATCTCTAATCACACCCCTCATACACAACAACCAACATTACAGTGTAAGAATGGACAGACTCCTATGACCCACAGCAAATATCCCATGGTTTAATCTCTGTAAAATCTCTCTTTAAAACTTCTGTAAATATTTCCTTTTATTATGCTGCCTAAAACAAACCTGCATATGCCAAAGCGCTTTCTCTCAGCCCTATCTAACGTTGTATTATTAGCTACATAACCAATATTTCCATACCTGTAACATTCTTTTCAAAGGTAAAGCAGTGTTGCTTCTCCTGGTACTTTTACAACTCATTCGTATTCTCACCCTTACTCGCCACCTTCTCGTCCGCCCCATTTTCTAATTTCTCATCTCAGTCTTCACTTTCACGCATCTTTCCCATTTTGATGCCATGGGCAATGTATATGGCTTCTTTCAGTTTAAGAATCACGCGTCAACGACAAACTCCTGGATTTTCGGATTAGGGGTTTTTAATATGAACTGGTCTCTGGTGTGTTCATCCAAATCCTCAGTAAATCTACAATTTGCAGTCGGTCCCCCTAACGCTGCAACATATTGATCCACAGTTTCATTACGGCTTTGACCACTGGAGAAACATGGACACCTCTCCCGAATCACATTAACCTTTGTGCCCAAATGTGCCTTTAACTAGCCCATCTAATGCAGACACGGTGATAGATTCGCAGAGCTTGTCCCTCTGCAACCTGAAACAGCCTCAGACCTTCAGCTCCTACACAGTCCCATCACTTTGTTAATTTGTTATATTCTGAGAGTGTTCCACCCCCAGTGCTGAGACTGGCAATGCGAACACGCCCTTTGCTGCTCCCAGTGCATTATTGGCTTTTCAGGACATGACAAAAATGGAGGTTTGCACATTAGTCTACTAACGGCACATAAATAAGGCAAAACGGCCGCAGTGTCAATAAACCACGACAGCAGAAATCCCAATATTTCCGGATAGGAAATGTTTCTGCACACCAGTCGTTCCAGTGATGCCAGAGACGAGACAGACCAAAGATAGAGTTTTTTTTGTATCTCTTTATTGATTTTACATATATGCATACAGACACAGTTGCAGAGTGGACTGCTGTACAGATCGTATAGTCAAAAGCCTTCATTTCCCATATGTATTTTGTAGCTGTCAGTTGACCATGTGTGATAGCAGTGACGCAGAAGGAGTGGAGGCTTCCGTTAGTGAACTGTTTATGTGTGGAACATATCAATCATGAGATATAAACTGATTCCTTGAACAGCAAAAAGAACAATGAGAAACTCATATCTAACAGAAGTCTACCCCAATGGGCTAACGTAATAATGCATCCAGTGGAAGTTCACTGTCACGTCAACATTTTCTGCACTTGTCCGGTACTACAACAGGCATTCTGTTTAATGAGCCACATCTTGTCAAGCTGTCACTTTGGGGTGAACGCTTTGTCCCAAGGGGTTTCACTCCAGATGGGCGTGTGCACACCTCCAGGTCTGTAACTAACAACTGACTTCCAGGTACAGCAGATCCCCCACCCCCAAATTCAGCGATCAGTTCTTAACTCAGTATGCATCATCTCATACAACTGCTCCGGAGGATATGTAAGTCGTAGTCAACAGGACATTCTCCTGTTTGCATGTCAGCGTGGTCTGTCATCGGATTTGGATGTCAGATAATCAGCTCATACGTCCCCCAGTATGCATCTGCATTGCTGGCCACATAATTCAGGAGTCGGTCTCTGCTGTCGCCCACTTGAAGAGGTCATATAGCCATTTACATACTTGTGGAGCTGTTGGTGACTTCCACGCCATGGAAATCCGCATTTTAGGTAGGGAGTAGGCGAGAGCTATAAATTTCATGACATATTTAGTCTTTTTTGCCTGTGGTAATAGTCCCGGTAGACATTGCTCTGTGGTTGTCACTGTTTCCTCCCAGTATCAGGTGATCTCTGGACAGGACCAGACCATATGGGGGAAGTCCACCCCTTTTGCATCGCATCTAGGGCAACAGGGGTTCACTCCCGTGAACATGTGGCAAAGTCGTGCTTGGGTGAGGTATGGCTGATGTAAATAATTAAACTGGGTGTACTTAAACCTAGGGTTCCTAGGCACTGTTTTAACATGTTGCAAGATGGCCCCCTACTGTCAACTTCCACCTGACAAAAGATAAAGGTTGCTGCAAGCCATTGCCAGATTCCACCTCTGTCAGAAACCATATTTACCCCTACAGTTATTGCAAGGTTTATTTTTCAGTGACCTTTCTATAGCAGGATCTCATTTGCTTAACCAGGTGGTGATCCCATCCTAAGTGTGGATTCACATCACCTGGCACATACTCCTTTGAACTTTATGCAAAATCGCACCTGTACATGTAAATCCAGATGACCCAAAAACAGTGTCTCGGCGCATCTCAGTGTTGTGCACTACCTGAATCACAATCCACCAACTTTAACTTGAATAATTTCTAATAAATGAGACTCTTCTTTTGATACCCTCTGCGTATGACCTGCACAAACAACCCTCCCTTTGAGGTGGACTCCAACAGAGGGCTGGCACCACTGAATACTGGCAGCTCTTGGATGGTAGCAGCCCATGTCCTTGATCCAGTGCGAGACTGGGAAAATGGTGAATAACATTTACCGATATCCTCCCTGCGTCGCAGAACCGACGTCCCACTAGCTCATTCACACACACATTTATTGGTGGGGCCCATAACACCAACACTCATACGTCTCTCTCACGAGTCTGCACACAGGAGGGATGAGTATTCAAGCGCTGGACATGTGGGGGGAAATACCTTATAACCTATAGGGAGAGAAAAGTTATTCTACAAAAAATACATTAACATCTTTCGCCTATAGATCCCTAGTCCCAAACATCAAGGCACTCCACCCACCTGGTCAACGGACCAATTTAGTTGGATTGGTTGATGGTGATTTTAGAACCAGCTAAAACACATTTTAAGACTCAGAATCCTTATTTCCCTTAATGAAACCACAAACTCATATTTCTTGTTAATCAATCTTTGTTTTATCTAAATTTTCATAATGATTAATATTTGCTTTTGTCTCGTCAAAGATTAGAGTTTTTAGATCAAAATAAATCGCAGTACATCATATTTACCTAATCTGGCTATCTGAAGTCTTCTAATTCATTGGCTCTGCATAACCACATTTTGGCGTAAATTGTCCGAAAAGCAGGCCAAAGCTCAAAGTCCTCTGCTCAGCACGTTACAGTCCCGAATTGTCAAAGGATCTATCATAGCCCATGGATTTAGAAAATGTTTGCAGTCATCAAGCGGTCGGGCAGCATCTGGATCTTCAGAAAAGGCATCACAACGAACGAACGTGGAAAAATGATGAATGAAAAGAAAGAGAGATCATCTGAACCCTCCCTATTCTACTACCCTTTTTTACAATAAAACAAGTCAAAGAAGATACAATTTTAAATTTTAGAACAGTCGTGATTGGCTGGTTTAGATCGTACGACTTATATTCCCAGATTTTCAGTACAGTTCGAGGGGTGAGGTCATTGGTCAGCGAAGTATCGGCTTGTTCCGGTTTACTGTAAGTGATTGTTCTTGTCTTGGCGAATGTCCCGTTTCGTATCCTTGACCGGGGACATGATGTGCAAAGGTCGCTACGAGATTTAGGAGATTTCCCGCACATGCGCAGCTCACTCCGCGCTTAATGAGACAGTGGCCACTTCTGCGTGTGGTGACAGCGGCCATATTGGATTTAGGCCCAGATGCCAACTTAAGCGAAACAAACACAAAAGAATAATTAATTCATAGAAATGGTGATTCTAATGTTAACCTCTTGCTAATCCCTCTATGTGCTTGTATTTATCTAGCATATAGCGACATTTAAACCAATTATATTCACCTTTTTCGATCCTCCTCGAGGGTGCAACATCACAAAGCAACATATATCATGCAGTATTCTATTACCACATATACTATTGTTAATATGCGTACAGATTTTAGTTACAAAAGTTATTTAGCCATGCAAAAGCAAATCCCATGTGTAGGTTAAGTATTAATAATGTTGATTAGTATACATGCAACACTCGTTTAATAATATTATAATTAATAGATTATATAATTAGTATTTTCATGCAAAAATAGAGTAGGTATACCAAATTTTGTACTACCTGCTCCATCAATCCCCCTTTGGTGATTTTATCACCACAATACCTAAAATGTTGTACATTTATTATGAAAAGAAAATGAATTCATAGATTTTTAGTTCACATTTCTGTTTCCCCCATTTCTTCTTCTCTCGCTTTTCTATAAATACTATCTTTCATTTCTTCTAATTCTACTTCTTCAAATTCTCTTTCTCGTCTTTTATTCTCTTTCTTTTTCAAAGTTTCTCTTTTTAAGTTTTTCTGTATTTTCTTTCTTCTGCAACAGAAATATCCTAGTCTTATAACTAATACTAGAAAAATTACACAGTTTAATGGAAATAAGATTTTACCTATAAATGTACTACCTAATTTTAATAAGAACTCTTTAATAGAAGACAATTTCCCTCCAATCTTTTCCCAGACACCTTCAACCTCCAGTAATGCAATTTCCTCATGCAAATCAGTTATATTTGTAATGTATGACTTTAGATCTTGACTTTCGTCCGGAATATAAGTACAACAATGTTGAACTTTCAGCATTCCACAGACTCCACCCTCTTTTGCCAAAATTATATCAAGGTCAAGTCGATTTTGCATTATCATGGCGCGCATGGCAACCACCTCTGTATTTACCAATAAAAATCCTCCAGCGGTGCTGGTTGACAAGCGATCCACTACTGTTGATAATTTTCTAATTTTGTTTGCATTCAGAGATATTTCCACTGCTGGTATCAATGCTCCAAAAATGTCTCCCACAATTTCTGACCAAGATTCTCTCTTTCTACGTGTTAGTTGTCTACCTAGCTCATGTACACCATCACTTCCTCTTCCCACATGGAATATCTTTGGGAAAACCAGGCCCACATAACATGTATCAAACCAGTGATCTGGTAATCGATAATATGCTTTGTTCCCGCAGATAAAATATAATCCAGGAAAAACTGGATCATTTCCTCCTTTAAATCCCCATCCACCCATGATTCGACATGTATCATGGCAATCACTGTTACCTACAAAATAATTATCATATACAGTTTGATTCCTTCTAATACACAACTTTCCATTCTGAAGCCATTGTTGGACTAGCTTCTCCTTTCAAATGTTTTTCCCTTTCAACATCCCAGACTGTCCTTTCTTCTCTTCCCTCAGATGCTTTCTTTTGCATTTTCAATCTCCTTTCTTCAACCATATCCAAGAACACTTTCTCCTCCTTCTTCAAACTACAAGTTAGATTATTTCTAAATATGGACTCTAATGTTAATTCTTTAGTTTCTAAGAAAAATTCACCTAATACCTTTGCAGGTTTTACTTGATTCAATTTGTTAATTACAGGTACTTGTGAAAATATGTTATCTACATCTGAAAAGTAATATTCTAATTTCCCTATTTTGTAAAATAAACTTGCTATTACACTACATGTTATTCCATACGTTACTGGGAGGTGATGATAGGTCACTCCCTCAGATACAGATGCAGGTAACTGCATGCAGACGTAGCAGTCCCTCACGTCCATTGTCTTTACATATTCATATAGTTACTTCGAAAATACATTGTTAGAGAAATCATTTATAGACCTGTCTTTATGTAAATAATTTCTATCTATATTAGTCGGATATACTTTCTGAAATTTTCTACATTAGTTTTATTCTCACTATGTCCTTCTATTGTTTCTAGTGTAACTTTAAATGAGATCATCAAAGCCAAAGCACTCCAAAAAAGCATTAGTAATCCTGTACAACAACAACACATTTTTAACCACCTTCTAAGAAATACACATTTAATTTTTCTATTCTCTGTGTTTGCCATTTCGAGAAATGATCAGTGTCTTTTGACTTAGCCTCTTCTACTTCACAACTAGTTTTGTCTAACCCAAGGCTCTAAGCACCTACTTGGTTCTATCAGTTATGTCTTTTCCAGTAATTCATTGTCTTTCCATTGGTATTACTTTTGGTCTTTTTAATTTGGCATTTGATCGTCTTTCACTTTTCTTTCACAATCTTGATACAGAACTTCCTGAACATCCATTTCTTCTCCAATGTCGGACAAGATAACTCTCAGGATTTGTGATTCTTCGTCTTCCTCAACCACTTCTGGTACAGTCACCTCTGGATTTTCTTGGCTATCCGCCTCTTCTTTTATTTCAGGCAGCGCCACATATGACCATTCCGGCGACTTATACTTCTGGTTAGGTTTTCTTGTTCTCTTATTTTCTTCTATTGTCATTTTTCCCTCGTCTTTCAATTTTTCTTGACTAGATACTTCATTCACTTGTTCAGCTCTAGGTGAATTCACTCGTGTCAATCGGTATCTAAATCTCTTTATTTTGTTTGGCCAAATTTCATCTTTTGCTGATCTTTTCAATTTATTTCCTTTATCATTCTTCTCAGCTCTCCATGCTCTTTTCCTCAGAACTCGACCTTCTGGTACTTCTTCATCACTGTCCTCTGATTCTGTTTCAACTTGACTTTTACTTTCAGCTCTTTTTCTTTCCACCACTGCTTTTATTTTCCCTACTTCTGTCCCTCCTCGTGTTTCTTGCACACAATCTTCCTGCTGACTACCTGTCCCTTCCTCTAACTGGATGTTCAAATTCCCTACAACTCCTCGGGGGTCTTCCGCAAAATTCTTTCCCTCACTTTCTGTATCTGTCACCTGACCATCTGCTTTTGTTACTTCAGGTGGAATTTCTCTCAATTTTCCATCAGGAATTTCTTTATCGAGAACTTCTTTAATTGTCTCTTCGCTGCTTTTCTCTTGTCCAGTATGTACTTGGGCTTGTTCAGTTTCTGAGTCTGAGCTGGTGCCTGAGATCTGCAACTTCCTTCTCAAGGGAATGTTCTCTGGGGCAATGGTCAAATTTGGTTCTGACTCCCCCCTTTGAGAAGTTTGTCCTGTTCTAGTGTCTTCCGTATCAGATTCAGAGCTGGATTCTGATTTTTCAAAATACTCTTTTACCTTGTTATCCACTGGGTTTGGAATTCGCAAGCTATGACTAGCATGGATCCAGTTCTTTATTCCGGCACACTTTACAGTTGTTGTTGTAGTTAAAATCACTTGTCGTGGTTTTCTCCAACGTGGGACCAAACAGTCCCTTCTTCTGTGCACTTTAATTCTCACCCAGTCACCTGGGCTCAGATCATGAGCTGGCTTCTTTTCAAGGGTGGTGGCATCTGATCCAACCTGATGAAACACAGAATGTACGGCGTCAGCCAGCACCTTACAGTAATCCAACACCAAGTCATCAGAGATAGGCAATAACTTGTTGACTGGTATGAATACATGCCTCATTGCTCTCCCCATCACAATCTCGTGGGGATTCAAACCTGTGTTCCTAGCTGGAATTGATCTAATAGTCATGAGTACCAGCGACAAGACATCAGGCCATTTCAGTCCTGTGGCTAAACACATCTTTCCTAATCTGTTTTTAATAGTGCCATTTACCTGTTCTACCACACCAGAAGCCTCTGGCCGATAGGCACAATGCAGTTTTTGTTGTACATTCAATGCTTCACAAATTAGCTTCATGATTTCATTAAGGAAATGTTTTCCTCTATCTAACTCAATTGTGACTGGAAATCCAAATCTTGGGATGAACTCCCTCAAAAGCAGTTTTGCTACTGTTATTCCATCACTTCTTCTTGTGGGATGTGCTTCTACCCATCCAGAAAACAGGCAGACCATCACTAAAACATACCATAACCTGTTAAAGGGAGGCATCTCAATGAAGTCGATTTGCATTCTGGTGAAAGGCCCTCCTTCTCGACCTATCGTTCCTAGACTTACCACTGTTTTTCTTCCAGGATTGAACTGCTGACATATAAGGCATCGTTGACAAAGACTCTCAGCTACAAGTCTGAGTTTTGCATTGTACCATGTCTGCTTAAAAAGTCTAAGCATTGCATCTCTCCCTACGTGTGCTTGTCCATGATACATCCGGGCCATGGCTGACACCATGCTATCAGGCATAACTGGTCTTCCATCCCGATAGACCCACACATGATCTGTTTCCCTTGGTGCACATCCTGCCTTGACCCATTGTCTCATTTCCTCATCTCCTGCTTCTTCCTGTAACTGCCTCACCTCTTCCCATGTAGTCACAATGTTAGTAAACAACAAGGGACATGAATTCATTTCCTTCTCTTTTGCCCTGTTTACTGAATTCTGATTTTGCGCACAATATTGAGCCATATCGTTTGCATACTGATTCCCAGCTGCGATGTAATCTCCGGTCTTGGAGTGTGCAGCACACTTCACAACAGTCAATTGCTTAGGCAGCTGTATTGCCTCAAGCAATTTCCCAACCAATTCAGCATTCTTTATAGGGGTTCCACTTGAAGTCAAAAATCCTCTCTGTGACCAAATTTGGGCAAAATCATGCACGACACTAAAGCCATACTGACTATCAGTTATCACAGTCACTCTCACATTCTTTCCCAACTTACATGCTCTGGTTATAGCAAAAAGCTCAGCAACTTGGGCTGACTTTACTCCCTTTAGGTAAGATGCTTCCATTACTGCTGCTACTGTGCACACTGCATATGCTGCACTCAGAATTCCTTTGTCTGTTCTCAAGCATGATCCGTCCACAAACATCACATAGTCACTTTCTGTCAAAGGTACATCTTTTATATCAGGTTGTGGTTTGGTACAGAAATCAAGCACATCCAAACAGTCACGATCCGCATGATCTCTGACTTCCACATTCTCAGCATCCGGCAATAACGTTGAAGGATTCACATTCAGGCATCTTACAAGGCTCACATTTGTTGCACCTAATATAACTTTTTCATATTTAGTCAGCCGACTATGCGTCATGAACTGAGTGCGGCTCCTTGTTAAAAGGATTGCCACATCATGAGGTACAAATACTCGCACAGGATATCCCATCACAATTCCCTCGCTCTGTTCCAGACTCTTACAAGTGGCAGCCACTGCTTTCAGACAACCAGGCAACGCTACAGCTACTGGGTCAAGTATAGCTGAAAAATATGCAATTGGTCTTCTCAGTTTTCCATGTTTCTGTATTAATACAGAGAGTGCACATCCATTCCTTTCGCTGCAGTATAGTTCAAACTCTTTTTCATAATCAGGCATACCAAGTGCTGGTGCCTCACACAAACTGTCTCTCAATTGTTTAAAGGCTGTTAACTCTTCTTTATTCAATTCAATTGGATCTTTTACATCACTTCTCATCAGGCGTACCAAAGGTTTTACAATCAGGGAAACGTTACTTATCCACTGATGACAATATCCTACCATTCCAAGAAACATTCTCACTTCTCTTTGCGTCATTGGTGCTCTCATTCCTTTTATTATCTTGATTCTTCCTGCTGTTATTTTCCTAAGTCCTTTTTCAATTTTATGGCCTAAATATTGTACTTCTTTCTGGCAGAATTGCAATTTCGATGGTGATACTGTAAGTCCCCCATCTGCTAGATGATTTAGCAATGCTATGGTATCCACTACTGTCGCCGTCCAAGTGTCCTCAGAGTCGCACGATGCTGTAAGGGGTCCACCTCCCGATAACCCCTTGGTCTGATAGATATATAACAGACACAGAAGGGTGATCAGGCGAGGGAAGGAAAGGAAGGGGACAGCTGGGAGGGAGATCTGAAAGAGAAAGAACAACATGCAATGGTTACATCAGCCCCTATCTCTCTCTCTATCACCCCGTTCTTCCCTAGCTCCCCCTTTTACCTGTAAAAGAAAGAATGCTCTCGGGGAACAGGAGACTGGAATGACCTGCTCGCAAGGCCACTGGAACCCTACAGACAAGATACTAATCAGCAGAGGTCGTATTATGCATGCACCCTCGTAACTCCCCTCAGCTAAAGGACCTACCATGAACTCAGGATTCTTCTCAGTACAGGGGGGAAGGACGTATGCCAGCAGTCACCTTTCCACCCCTGTATGGAGTACAAACGAACACACATAAAATGCAGCAGGGCAATGAACAGGATACTTCTCCTGGTCGCCCCCACGGGTTCTCAAGACGAACCTCTGTCACACTGTTATACTACCAACAGGCAGAGTTCACAATACACAAGAACGATAAGATGCTGTCCTTGAGGCGACTATATAGTACTCCCACAACACCAATGCGGGAATATTGCTTTCCGAAAGTTAAAGCCCTCCGCCCTATTGTGTGTCAATTGAGAGCAATGACCAGAGTGAACACCGGACCTAGGTGTTTGCGACCCCGCACGCCGTAGTTCGGCTTCCAACGGGGCCACAGAAATTTAGGGCAGGGACAAACAAAGACAAACTCCCCTTCGCGAGGAGTGCTGGACCAGACCAACACGGAGAATGGCGACCCCGCACGCCTCAATGCGGCATCCAACGGGGCCACTGTACTCGGACCCTGAAAGACAAGACGAACCTCGCCTTGTTACAGCAGAAACAAACAACGAATGTCTGAACGACAGAAGCCAGCAAAGAACCACAGTTTTGGTGCTGAGCACCCCTACCCGAACGCTGTTCTCCGCTTGCACTTCCGACCTGGATACAAAATAACCGGCACCTGACTGCAGCCGGATGTTTCCTTTTCTTCGCCGGAGCGTCCAGCGTGCTGACGTCACGCGCGTCAGCACGCATTGCCTCATGGGAATGGTAGTTCCCGTCATGTCCGCCGACCGCGGTTGGTTCCCGCTCGGACTGGCAGTGCTCTCTGGCGCAACCTGTGAGCCACAACAGTACATCCCTCCCCCGAAGAGCACTGACATAAACAAGCTTTTTTCGGATATTTCTTGTGGAATTGAGCCACCAGTGCAGGAGCGTGGACACTGGAAGCTGGTTCCCAGGAGTTTTCCTCCTCCCCATATCCCTTCCAGGCCAGCAAATACCACAACCTGGAGCGATGTATCTTGGAATCCAGAACCCCTCTCACCTCGTACTCTGCTTCGCTATTTACAATGACTGGAGCAGGGGCCTTATTGGGCTTCACCAGCGCTGGCTTCACTAGGGACACGTGAAAAGCCGGATGAATGCGCAAGGAGGAGGGCAAAGAAAGTTTAACCACTACCGGAGTCACCAATTTCACCACCCGATAGGGACCTATGTACTTGGGGTTGAATACGCTATAGCGTTTGAACCGGATGTTTTTTGTGGATAACCACACATAATCTCCCACTTTATATACAGGTCCCTGCCTTCTGCGTTTGTCGGCGGAAGCTTTGTATCTGTGCTTAGCCTCTCGCAGATTGCTTTTTGCCTTCTGTAAAGTGTTTTGAATGCGCTCTATTCTACTCTGCGCTTCTGGAACCTTAATTGTTTGTATTGGATTAAGGAAGGGCGAAAACCAAGGATGGAAACCATATGCTGCTTTTTTGTTTTCCTTTCCAGGCCTATAAGTAACAAGAAAGTTATATCCCGCAAAAAAGAGAGTCCACCTTAGTTGACGGGGGGTTAGGTGTCTCGCTGCCGTCATGAACTGTAAGTTCCTGTGGTCGGTATATACCGTAACCACGTGTCTGGCACCCATGAGATGATGCCTCCATTCACTGAAGGCGTCTTTGATGGCAAGTAGTTCTTTTTCGGCGATGTTGTAATTGCACTCCGCGGAATTCAATTTTCGTGACATGTATGCCACTGGATGCAGTTGCCCTGTTTCGACATGTCTCTGGGATAACACCGCTCCCAATGCTGTGTCGGAGGCATCGGCCTCCACGATGAATGGATATTCCGGGTGTGCATGAGCCAACACCGGGGCCGTAGAAAACGCCTCTTTTAGCTCATCGAAACCCTTTTGGGCCCCAGCGGTCCACTGGAACACCGCCTTCTTGCGCAACAGCTGAGTGAGAGGGGTTGCCAAGTCTGAGAAGTGGTGGATAAAGCGACGATAGAAGTTGGCAAACCCCAAGAAACACTGTACATCTCTGAGGTTGTGGGGAGTAGGCCATTGTTTAACTGCCAATACCTTCCTTTCTGACATTTCCTGCCCCCAGGGCGTGAGGTTCACCCCTAGAAACTCCACAGACGCCACCCCAAACTCGCACTTACTGATTTTGCAAAATAAGTGGTGTTTTCGTAGAGTTTGAAGGATGGTTTTTACATGTTGCGTATGCTCCCTGGTGTCCTGGGAGTAGATTAAAATGTCATCGATGTACACTATGACAAAGTGGTCCAGGTATTCGCGGAGCACATCGTTTAGGAAGAATTGAAAGGCCGCGGGGGCATTGCATAGCCCGAAGGGCATAACTAAGTACTCATAGAGTCCGAATCTGGTTTTAAACGCGGTCTTCCATTCGTCCCCTCTCCTCATTCGGACTAAATGGTATGCCCCCTTCAGATCTAATCGCGTGTAGATCGCTGCCTCTTTTACCTGCTCCAACAGAACGTTGATTAGTGGTAGCGGATACCGGTTCTTCACGGTAATGGCATTTAACGCCCTGTAGTCCACGCACGCGCGAAGTTCGCCGTTGGCCTTAGGAATGAAGAAGAGAGGCGACGCTGCTGGGGATTTTGACACTCTTATAAACCCCAGGCCCAAATACTTATCCAAATACTCCCTGAGGTACTTATGTTCTGGCTCCGTTAGGGCATACACCCGTCCCGCGGGAACGACCGCCCCAGGTATCAGGTCTATTTGGCAATCGTACGCCCTGTGGGGCGGCAGTACTTCGGCGTTGTCCTCGTTGAAAACATCGTTGTATTCTTTATAGACCTCGGGTAATGTTACTGCTTGTTCGACTGCGGTCGCCACCTGGTAACAAGTTGCCAATGACATGGCAGGGTTTCTTGCGGGAACGTTGCAGTTCGCTAGACAGTAGTCGGATGTAAACTGCAGGGTTTTTTCGAGCCAATTTATGAGAGGGTTGTGGAGGCATAACCAAGGCAACCCTAGGATCACTCCGTAATGGGGTGCTGGAATAACGTTAAAGGAAATCAACTCCTGGTGCTCCGTCCCCTGTTTTACCGATAAAGGTCCTGTATGGTATCTCACCGGTCCTGAATCCAACATTTTTCCATCAACCGCAAACACCATCTCCGGCATGCTTTTCTCCTGTAACGTTATTCCGAGCCGTACCACCTGATCTTTGTCCATAAAACACCCCGTGGCCCCAGAATCCAATAACGCCCGGACTGGCAACCACCTGTCTTGCACCAAGATGTGCACGTCCACATAAAAATGACTTCTTTCCTTGGTCTTCAAGTCTTCCAACGAAGGGATGTACAGTGCGCTCAAAGGATTCCCTTCATCCTCCTTTAAGCTGGAGCGTTTCCCGCCTCCGAGAGGGTGGTTCTTGTAACTGCAGCTTTCTGTTCCGGTCGTGGAGTTTTGGGCCGCAGACTGCATTCGCGAATGAAATGCCCCTTCCGTCCGCAATACAAGCATAGGCCTCTCTTCCGCCTATACTCTCGTTCTTCGGAGGTGAGCGGGGAACGGACGGCTCCAATTTCCATAGGCTCGGTTTTTGAGGAACCAGGGTGGTTTGCTGCCCTAGTAGGTTCCACAGTAGGCACCGGTCTCTCCCGCCGTCTGTGGTCCCCTTTTCTCATGCTTAGGCGATGATCCAACCTTAACACCAAACTGATGAGTGCGTCACAGGTGACCGGTTGCGGGTCGATCTGCGCCACCACATCCTTCAGGTCTTCGCTTAGCCCTTGATGGAAAAGAGCCGCTTGCTTCTCCTCTGGCCACTCGGTTTCAGTGATCAGTCTCCTAAAATCGTTAATATAGGAGATAACATCCCTATTGCCTTGTCGCAATTCTAGCAGATCTCTGTCGGCCGAGAGCGTGGCGGCTCGACGGTTGAATGTTTTCTCGAATTCTTCCAGAAATGCATTCCAATCATATAGGAGCTGATCGTCTCTTCTCACCAGCGGGACTGCCCATTGAGCTGCGTCCCCAGATAAATACGAGAGAAGAAAGGCGACCTTTGAATGGTTTGTGTTAAACGCCCTAGCCCTACAGGTAAAATGCAACATTACTTGCGTGAGAAAGACTTGCAACTTCCCACCTTCCCCGCTGAACCTTTCAGGAGTAGCTAATTGAACTGGCGTGGGAATCTCCACAACAACGGGAGCCGTAGGGGTGGCGCGGGGTAAGCCTGCATCAAAGGGATTGCGTTCCATGCGATCTACCTGCGCCTGTAGTGTTGCTGTTTCTGTTCTAGAGGCAGCTACCTCAGCCTGCAACAAGGCCAACGCAGCTATAACATCCTCAAAGGTGGCCATCCCACCGTGCGACTGGGAGGACAGTTATCCGTGGGCCGGTTATTCTGTCGCCGTTCAAGTGTCCTCAGAGTCGCACGATGCTGTAAGGGGTCCACCTCCCGATAACCCCTTGGTCTGATAGATATATAACAGACACAGAAGGGTGATCAGGCGAGGGAAGGAAAGGAAGGGGACAGCTGGGAGGGAGATCTGAAAGAGAAAGAACAACATGCAATGGTTACATCAGCCCCTATCTCTCTCTCTATCACCCCGTTCTTCCCTAGCTCCCCCTTTTACCTGTAAAAGAAAGAATGCTCTCGGGGAACAGGAGACTGGAATGACCTGCTCGCAAGGCCACTGGAACCCTACAGACAAGATACTAATCAGCAGAGGTCGTATTATGCATGCACCCTCGTAACTCCCCTCAGCTAAAGGACCTACCATGAACTCAGGATTCTTCTCAGTACAGGGGGGAAGGACGTATGCCAGCAGTCACCTTTCCACCCCTGTATGGAGTACAAACGAACACACATAAAATGCAGCAGGGCAATGAACAGGATACTTCTCCTGGTCGCCCCCACGGGTTCTCAAGACGAACCTCTGTCACACTGTTATACTACCAACAGGCAGAGTTCACAATACACAAGAACGATAAGATGCTGTCCTTGAGGCGACTATATAGTACTCCCACAACACCAATGCGGGAATATCGCTTTCCGAAAGTTAAAGCCCTCCGCCCTATTGTGTGTCAATTGAGAGCAATGACCGGAGTGAACACCGGACCTAGGTGTTTGCGACCCCGCACGCCGTAGTTCGGCTTCCAACGGGGCCACGGAAATTTAGGGCAGGGACAAACAAAGACAAACTCCCCTTCGCGAGGAGTGCTGGACCAGACCAACACGGAGAATGGCGACCCCGCACGCCTCAATGCGGCATCCAACGGGGCCACTGTACTCGGACCCTGAAAGACAAGACGAACCTCGCCTTGTTACAGCAGAAACAAACAACGAATGTCTGAACGACAGAAGCCAGCAAAGAACCACAGTTTTGGTGCTGAGCACCCCTACCCGAACGCTGTTCTCCGCTTGCACTTCCGACCTGGATACAAAATAACCGGCACCTGACTGCAGCCGGATGTTTCCTTTTCTCCGCCGGAGCGTCCAGCGTGCTGACGTCACGCGCGTCAGCACGCATTGCCTCATGGGAATGGTAGTTCCCGTCATGTCCGCCGACCGCGGTTGGTTCCCGCTCGGACTGGCAGTGCTCTCTGGCGCAACCTGTGAGCCACAACAACTACACAGGCTTTCGTGTTTTTGACGCCACAAGCAGGTCGTCCATGTATTGGACTAGTACTGAGCTCTCGGACATCTCTAGATCTTCTAAGGACTTTTTCAATATCTGGTTAAATATTGAGGGGCTCTCTGTATACCCCTGTGGGATTCTGCACCATGCCAAAATACGTTCGCCAAACTGGAACGCAAAAATCTGCTGACTGTCTTGATGCAATGGGATGGAAAAGAAAGCATGACACAGGTCAATCACTGTGTACCATTCTGCATCATGTGTAATCTGATACAAAATCACAGATGGATTTGGTACAAAGGACAACATGACACAACTTTTGTGTTTATTTTTCTCAAGTTTTGCACTATTCTGAATGTTCCATTAGGCTTTTTCAGGCCCATAATTGGTGAATTACATGGACTTCTCATTATTTCTCTCAAAATACCTTGTTTAATCATTTTCTCTATAATAGGGGTAACTCCTTCAATTATTTTGGGTGTCAATTTATACTGAGGAATATTTGGGTAACTTATTCCTTCCTTTACAGTCACTTTTACAGGATCTACATTTTTCATTAGTCCTACATCTTCTCCTGTGAAATCCCAGACCTCTGCCTTTACTGTCTTTTTCAGTTCCTTTGGTAGTTATTCAGGGTTAAATACAGCAAATGCCTCAGTAATCTCAGATTCCATATCAGCTATAGTCATTTTATATAGTACATCTTCATCAGGGGTCTCAAATGCTATACCATCGAGAGTGCAAAATCTGGTGCAATCCATTTTGCACAACAAATCTCTTGCTAACAAATTTATAGGGCTTGAATCACACACAACAAAGCGGTGCATTTCAGAAAATTTCCCTATGTTAACTTTTACTTCTTCTGTGAGAAACGTTTTAATCTGTCTGTTGGATACCCCAACTACTTGGATCGTTTCATCCGAGAGAGGAAGGTTTTTAACATCAGCTGACCTGACAGTTGAACGAGTAGCACCAGTGTCTACTAGGAAAGTAATATTTACATCATTTACCTTTCCATCGACAACAGGGCCTGTCTGGTCTACTTCTAGAGTTGCGGCAAGTACGCACTCTTCTTCCTCCCCTCGGCACCGTCAATAGCTTTCTTCTGACTCACTCTCATCGCATTGTAGCCAATACTGCGAAACAGCACTAGCGCGCAGCAGCTTAGTTACCTGTTCTTCGTTGTAGAATCCTGTCTCATTACTATATTTCTGAGGATTTACACTGTGTGGAAAAGGCGGTTTTGGCGCCTGATTCTGTTGGGCAACAACCTGCTGCTGTCGCTGTGGTTGACAACTCACCTCTTTCTGCACCTGCGAATTCAATGATGCATTATAACCATTAGTACTCGGGGGAAATTTACACTCGGATTTCCAGTGCCCTATTCTTCCGCAATTATGACATTGCCACTTCTGTTTGGCTTCTTCTATATTAAATTGTCCCTTTCCTTTCCCAACATTAATTTTAGGGTTCATACCTGCACCATTTGCCTGTTCAATCAATTGAGCTTCCTGTCTTTCTGCCACCTTTACCTGTGCCCACATAGCCTTTTCTTTTATCTTACGCTGTTTGGCTTCAATTTCATCACTAAAATATTTTGCATGTCTCAGTACTTCATCTATTTTCTTATTTTGCCAGTCCACTATATGCTGTTTAATCATTTCACTTATTTCTGGACGCAGCCAATATACAAATCGGTATACAAAATGACTTAAATCCTTTTCACTCAAATGTTCATAACTACGGAACTGCATAAAGGCGAGGATTAACCTCTCATAATAAGCGTGTACTGATTCCTTAGCTTCCTGAAGAGTCCTGTCAATTTTTACCCAATCAGTCTCCTTGGGGGGTACTTTATTTTTCAGAAAGGTAATTACTTGTTCATATTTTTTCATCACCTCTGGATCAGGGGCACCTGTTTTTGGGTCTCTAGGGTATTCTTGTGTAGGCCAGTTTATCATTATTTTGCACTCTGTCCATAAATCTGCTGGTACTATTATGTCAACAAGACTATTTAAATCAATCCAGAAAACTTTTGATAACTTCAGAAATCTATCTACTTGACTATTCCACTCGACTGGCTTTTCGCGTAGTCAAGGGAAATCATTGGTAAATGACAAAATATCTTGTCTAGTCCAAGGGACATGTACATATCCTCCTCCTGTAATTTCTCTCATGGGACATTCTGTTATCACCTTTTCTTTTTCTCTTACGGGGAAAGCTGCAAACGTTTTGTCCGAGGCATCATCTTGTTTCGGAACCACCTACTCTTCCATTTAACTACATCTCCCCATTTCCTTAACAAAATGATTATGTCTTTAATCTGAGTTGTTCTTCCTGCGGTATTCAGATTTTCAATATCTTTTTCAGAAAAATCTACTCTGTATGGTTTTTGTAAAGCTTTTACTTTTTCAAAGTCTATACCCATTTCATTTGCCACTTCTTCTAGTCTCTCATGTAGATTTCTTGCTCTCCAGGTTATACTTTTACATAGAAATAGTAATTCTTCATCCTGATAGGCTTTTAACTTCTCCGTGGGGATGGTCCCTACTATTAATTCTTCCAAAACAATCTTCAGCTTGGCCACATCTATAGATTGGGATTCTTTATCTTTCTGCTGCAAACTCCTTAGCCATTCATTTAATTCATCTGAAGTAGGCCCTACACTATCTTTCTCAGTAGTTTTTTGTGCTAATCTCTTTGGTGATCCTGGGACTGATTCTGTCGTCATTATTATTCTATCCACTAGACTTTGATTTACTGTCAAATTTTTAGGCGTACTTTGTTCTGGCATACCTGTTGTTTGTCTCCATGGGTTCTCGTCTGCAATTTTCTCTGGTCTCTCATTTTGTTTATTACTGTTCTAGGGAATCGTCAGACAATGCTCACTATCCTTCTGTTTATCAAAAATAGGCATTACAGGTCCTATAGTTACTGGAACGGTTACGGCTTCCACATTTTTTGTCAATTCCCTAATTTTCTCAGTTAATTCTAAAGTGGTTTTCGCTAGTTCAGCTGAATTTTCATTACCTATTTTACCATGTTGTGTTTGCTCTATTTCTTTAAAAGGATTGTTTCTTCCTGTTTCTTGTGATACTGATTCGAATTTTATATTTCGTGGAGTCTCTCTCATTGGGGCACTTGGTGTCAAAAATGTGGAATCTGATTAATAAGGGGGTGGATTTTTATAAAACATGTCGTCAAGAACATCATCCTCCGATTCATGCACACCATACCCTCTTGACTCGATATTATTTCTCTTTTCCATACATTTTCTATTGCTAATTTCTTCAGTATTTCTTACAGGAAACAAACCCTCAGTAATATTTGCGCTTCACCATCTCCTCATTCTATCATCATTATTCTCCTGTCCATATGATCTACCAAACATATATTTGTACCTTCCGCCACTCCTCTGTCGTTCTCTGTCATGCATCTCATCTTCCCATTCTGTCAATGCCTCAAACTGTGTTGGTCTAGGTCTCGGTTCTAGATTCATCATTCTTTCTCTTAAATTTCTCAAAACCGCTAAATTAAATGAACCATGTCCCGGAAATGCTAAAACTCCATCATCTTTTGTATACTTTGCCCAATTATCCAACCAAATACAAGTATGGTATCCGTATTTCGCAACCATAAAGGATGCGGGCGATTTTGGTGGGGGAAGCAACTGTCCCTCTCTAGTCACAATCGGTTTGTCTTTTTTAAATAAACTCTTGATCTTTCCAAACCAGGACTTTTTCTCCTTTTCTGGTGGATCGTAATACATAATTCTGTCTTCTGTGTATTGCTAGATTTTTTCTACGACTATTCTGTTTTCAACCAATCGTAGCGTGACTCACACTAACGCACCAATCCGGAGCGTCTATGTCACTTCTGTAATTCTCCAATCCCAGTGCGACTCACACTAACGCACCAATCCAGAGCGTCTACGTTTCTTACTGACTGGCCAATCCCAGCGCGGTCTTTCTGACGTCAGCTTTTCTCGCTACTCCTGCTTCTGCTGACCCCTCCTTTACAAATTTTTCTGCAAACTTTTTACATTCACTTTTTTACTAAAATTCTGTTAGTAACGACATAAAAATGCCACCAATATCTGTTTCGCTAGCCAATGTATAGTTATTGACCTTTCTTACAAGAATTCCGTCCTTCCCGAGAGCAGCGCTTACCTCTGCCCTACTACGGAATCGTTACTTCCGTTGATAAAGTAACAAATCCCTCTAACTTACCCTTCTAACAAGCATTAGCTAACCGTTTCTCCAGAATTAAGACACCTAGTTGGAGACGTTCTGCTCCTGAGAAATAAAACCAGAGTTTCACAATTAACCTGAATGCTATTTCATTCACGCACTTTCATATGGAAAATGTAGTTCATTCACACAGAATTCTGTCTTTCCCGAGATCAGCGAACAGTCTGCCCTACCACAGAATTATTACACTCGTTAATAAAGTAGCACTTCCCTCTACTTTATCCTTCTAGCAAGCTTAGGGAACACCTATTACCTTTCCAGCGATAAGCGTAATCGTATTGCCTTCTGGACTCCTGGTACCTAAGACCAAAATTTCACAGGTGACCTTCGCTACCATACATTTCTCTCATACAGAAAGTATCCCTAATGGCAACACACGACGATGTTACCGAATCGAACCCAGACAATATGTTGTGCAACTTCAATCGTCACACATTTTCCCCGTGTAACTACAGGGCAACAACAATCCCGTCTTTCCCGAGAGCAGCGCTTACCTCTGCTCTACTACGGAACAGTCACAAACGTCCGACTTCCTACATCCCAGAAGCCGTCAAACAACATAGAACTCGACGTGACTCAACATAGAGTGTTAATACATGAACCAATAATTTCCCCCAATCAATAATCAATAAGCAATTTACAAGCAATAATCACCAAACCAAAACAATAAAAACCATCATACTGCTACCAGAAAAACTGATCCAGCGCGAGACTGGGAAAATGGGGAATAACATTTACCAATATCCTCCCGGCGTCGCAGACCCGACGTCACACTAGCTCATTCACACACACATTCATTGATGGGGCCCATAACACCAACACTCATACGTCTCTCTCACGAGTCTGCACACAGGAGGGATGAGTATTCAAGCGCTGGACATGGGGGGAAATACCTTTTAACCTATAGGGAGAGAAAAGTTATTCTACAAAAAATACATTAACATCTTTCGCCTATAGATCTCTAGTCCCAAACATCAAGGCACTCCACCCACCTGGTCAACGGACCAATTTAGTTGGATTGGTTGATGGTGATTTTAGAACCAGCTAAAACACATTTTAAGACTCAGAATCCTATTTCCCTTAATGAAACCACAAACTCATATTTCTTGTTAATAAATATTTGTTTTATCTAAATTTTCATAAGATTAATATTTGATTTTGTCTCGTCAAAGTTTAGAGTTTTTAGATCAAAATAAATCGCAGAACATCATATTTACCTAATCTGGCTATCTGAAGTCTTCTAATTCATTGGCTCTGCATAACCCAATTTTGTCGTAAATTGTCCGAAAAGCAGGCCAAAGCTCAAAGCCCTCTGCTCAGCACGTTACAGTCCCAATTTGTCAAAGGACCAGATATCGTGCAAGCATCTATCATAGCCCGTGGATTTAGAAAAGGTTTGCAGTCATCAAGTGGTCGGGCAGCATCTGGATCTTCAGAAAAGAAGTCACAACAAACGAACGGGGAAAAATGATGAATGAAAAGAAAGAGAGATCATCTAAACCCTCCGTATTCTACTACCCTTTTTTATAATAAAACAAGCCAAAGAAGATACAATTTTAAACTTTAGAACAGTCGTGATTGGCTGGTTGAGATCGTACGACTTATATTCCCAGATTTTCAGTACAGTTCGAGGGGTGAGGTCATTGGTCAGCAAAGTATCGGCTTGTTTCGGTTTACTGTAAGGTTGATTGTTCCAGTGTCTTTGCGAATGTCCCGTTTCGTATCCTTGACCGGGGACATGATGTGCAAAGGTCGCTACGAGGTTTAGGAGATTTCCCGCACATGCACAGCTCACTGTGCGCCTCATGAGACAGTGGCCACTTCTGCGTGTGGTGACAGCGGCCATATTGGATTTAGGCCCAGATGCCAACTTAAGCGAAACAAACACAAAAGAATAATTAATTCATAGAAATGGTGATTCTAATGTTAACCCCTTGCTAATCCCTCTATGTGCTTGTATTTATCTAGCATATAGCGACATTTAAAGCAATTATGTTCACCTTTTTCGATCCTCCTCGAGGGTGCAACATCACAAAGCAACATATATCATGCAGTATTCTATTACCACATATACTATTGTTAAGATGCGTACAGATTTTAGTTACAAAAGTTATTTAGCCATGCAAAAGCAAATCCCAGGTGTAGTTTAAGTATTAATAATGTTGATTAGTATACATGCAACACTCGTTTAATAATATTATAATTAATAGATTATATAATTAGTATTTTCATGGAAAAATAGAGGAGGTATACAAAATGTTGTACTACCTGCTCCATCATCTTCATGGTCAGATTGAAGCCACATGCCACAAAATGTTGTTTTCTCAAGGATGGTGTTCTCCTGGACTTAGTGGAGGCATAGCTTTCGCAATGCAGGAAGCTCAGGAATCCTGACAATGAGAATCTTTGACATCCTAAATAGTGTTTGGGTGCACAGGCATCAAATGCATGGTCCAAACTACGCCCCTTTGGAAAATTACTGAAAATACAGTGGTTCAGGGAAGCACATCACCTTCTGCTCAGCGGTGTACAGTAGAGGCATGTTGCTCCAATGGATAAATCCACATTCTAAAATAGACACACGGATTTCTTCTAGACTTACTTTGAGGCTTTGCTCAAGATGCTGAGCCAGTGGTATTTTTAGGTTTTGGCTAGGCAGCGCATGCGCTGTCTCATTGTTAGGTCTCGGCTAGGCAGCGCATGCGCTGTCTCATTGAGAGATGCTATATACAGTATTGTGGGGGAAGTTCCACCCACTCTCTGCCCATGCTTTTGATTGGCTCAAATCTGAAATGCTGCATTCTGATTAGTTGCTGGCATATTAGTCCCGCCTCCTTACTGCCATGACGTCATGTTTATCCTTCCATGGCAATCAGCCCCTTTACTTCAGCAACTCTTTTGTTCCCCTGCCTCCCCCGTTCCCTCCCGCAGTCTGTGACTTCTCTGGCCACCACCACCCCTCCACCCACTCCCATTCCTGCCTTCTTCAGCGCCCGCATTTTTGTTTACAATGCAATAGGACTCACGTAAATACGAGTCCTATTGCATTTGTAAATGCTTTTTTTCCCTCTGATTGGCTGGCTATATTAAAGTAGTGCGCATTGTGCGCGAAGACCGGAAGACAGGCGTCTCGCATCTTCTGACATACACAGTTTCACAACCCCGCCATTGGGCCTCGCATGCCACATAATGTCGACGTGCACCGGTGTGGAAGCGCTGCCAGGGACTCTGGTGCAAACAGGGGTACGAGACCCCCTAACCCCCGTCTTGGGTGGTAAAATGAGCCTTAATTAAACACTCACATAAAAAGGAGAAAGGCTAAGTGAAAAGCACAAATGCACGAACGAATAAGCAATTTGCAAAATGAAAAGCGTGTTCTCCTCCACGGGCTCCCCCGGCTGCGTGGGCTCGTTTCGGCACGCGACGGCAGGTAACGCCGCTCAGCCAAGGGTCGCCCTGCATACAAGAGTGAAAGGGAGCCGACACACACCACTTCTGCAATCCATCGGCAGGACACGACCTGAGGCTTTGGTTCTTTGACACCACACTTCCTTGTCACCTTGGACGCCACGCCATGTGTGATCTCTGCTGCTTCCTCAATGTTGAGGTCTCCGCATACTCATTTATGCAGCAGGAACATTAACCCACTTAGGTATGTATGGCAAAATGTGTGAGTGAGCGACACACCTCTTGCAAATGATTGAATTGCCTTGCGCAACTAGTCCAAATGAGTGCGCACCACTGGTCCACATTAGTGACGTTTATTGTCCATATGAGTAACATGACATCACTGGTCTAAGGGCTTGGTGACATCACTGTTCGAAATGAGTGGCGTCGACATCCAAATGAGTGACATCACTGTCCAGCTGAGTAGCTATGATCAAAATAACGGGCTTCCTGTATTTAATGAGTGACAGCTGTCCAGAGGAATCTGGTATCAGCAGCCTACATTACGACATCGCTATTCAGAGAGTAATGTCACCGGCTCCAGTATTCAGAGAGTTACGTCACCGGCTCCAGTGGGTGACCGAGTGAGCGACTTTGCTGGTCAAAATAAATTACATCAACGGCTTAAAGGAGTGATAATAGAGGTCCACATTAGTGACGTTTATTGTCCATATGATTAACATGACATCTATGGTCCAAGGGCCTGGTGACATCACTGTTCGAAATGAGTGGCATCGACTTCCAAATGAGTGACATCACCGATCCAAACGACAACGTCCAGATAGATGAGTGTTGAAAGGCATTCCCCGGGGAGGCTGCGGAATGTGTTCCTGACCACCCTGAGGCCCACCTTTCCCAGAGCTAGGCCGAGCAAGAACAGGGAGGCCCTTTGGAAGGGTCTCGTACCTAGGATCGCACATGCTGCGCTTACTCGGATAGAGGGACACCACACAGTAATTCGTTGTAAGAGAATATACTTTTATCGATGATTATCAGGGATCTTTATGATCCGGCAGGCAGGTGCACAATTAATGCCACAAGCGGCAGCGATCTTGTGATGAGGGGTAAAGGGGTAGCGGGACAGTCTTTCAATCAGTGTCTCTGCGAGGTATCCGGCGCCCAGCTCTCAATCCTCGAGCTGAGGGGATGTTGCTTCTCTCGGCGATCTCTGCCGATTCTCTTGGAGGAGCGGGCCGCGAGTCACTCAGCAGGCACCGGAGGTTCTTAGTTCAGGGAGCCGCGACGGCGTCAGCAGGGCTCAGGTGGTTCAGAGTTTGGGGAGCCGCGACAGCGTCCGTAGGGCTCAGATGGTTCAGAGTTCGGGGAGCCGCGACAACGTCAGCAGGGCTCAGATGGTTCAGAGTTCGGGGAGCCGCGACAGCGTCAGCAGGGCTCGGATGGTTCCGAGTTCGGAGAGCCGCGACAGCGTCAGCAGGGCTCGGATGGTTCAGAGTTCGGGGAGCCGCGACAGCGTCAGCAGGGCTCAGATGGTTCGGGTAGCGTTCTTCGGTTCGGGGAGCGATCGAGCCGCGACCAAGTCCGCAGGCTCTCGTCAGTCCAGGTCTTCTCTGCCTGCCGTCCCTTCAGCACCCCTTGTTATACTTCCCCTCCTCTTTGAAGTCCGGAGTCCTCGCAGAGAGGGGTCTGGTGCCTGGGGGCGGTGTGTCGGGGTTTTCCCGTCGCTCGGCCCTTTGATCTGTTCAGGTGTGTCCGGGAGGGACTCCAGACGCCCAGCAGGCGAGGCGCCCGCTCCCCGGGGGCCTGGTGGTCAAATGAAACCTCCCTCGGGGAAGAGACCAGAGGTGTGACCGGGTCGGCTCCTCTCGGTCTGGTCTGGGTTGGGGGGATCGCTCTCCCTCGGCCAGGCATGCGTGTTGGGGATCTGGTCGGCCCTCGGGATGTTGGTCCACGGGAGCCGGAAGGCCGTGTCCACGAGGTTCGGCGTGGTTGTCGTGTAACTTGCTGGTCGGGAGGGCCCACGCCACGAGGCCGGTCTCACACGTGCCCCCCCCAGCTGAAAGGCGGGGAGAACTACCCATCCATTTGGGAGTTCTCCTCGCTGAAGTGGAAGAATCGGGACAGGCCGTCCGCGTTGGCGTGGTCCGTCCCGGGGCGATGTTCCACAGTGAAATCCATCCCCTCGAGAGAGATGGACCAGCGTAGCAGCTTGGGGTTTTCTCCTCGCATCTGCATCAACCACCGCAGGGGTCGATGATATGTTTGCACTCGGAAGTGTGTTCCGAACAGGTAGGGCCGTAGCTTTTTGAGGGCCCAGACTACTGCGAACGTCTCTCGTTCAATTGTGCTCCACCGCTGTTCCCGGGGCAGTAACCTTCGGCTGATGAAGGCTATAGGTCGATCTATGCCCTTGTCGTCGAACTGAGAGAGGACTGCCCCGATGCCGTGTTCCGAGGCGTCCGTCTGGACTACAAACTCCAGGGCGTAGTCGGGTGCCTTGAGTACTGGCGCCGCGCACATTGCGGCCTTTAGGGTGTCGAACGCCTTCTTGCAGGAGGGAGTCCAGTGTACCTTCTTGGGGTGTTTTTTGGAGGTTAGTTCTGTGAGGGGGCCTGCGATGCTGCCATAGTTCTTAATAAACCTTCGGTAGTAGCCGGTGAGGCCCAGGAAGGCTCGGACTTCCGTTTGGGTTGCAGGGGGTTCCCAGGACAAGATGGCGTCGATCTTCGGCTGGAGGGGGGCAACCTGCCCACTTCCTGCTTAGTGCCCCAGATAGGTTACGGAGCCGTGCCCAATTTGACATTTGCTAGCTTTGATGGTGAGGCCGGCCCGGCGCAGAGCCAGCAGGACTTGACGGAGGTGCTGGAGGTGCTCGGCCCATTGGGAGCTGAAGACCGCTATGTCGTCGAGGTATGCTGCGCTGAACCCCTCTAGTCCGGACAGGACACTGTTCACCAGCCGCTGGAAGGTGGCCGGGGCATTCTTCATTCCGAACGGCATCACCCTAAAGCGGTAGTGCCCATCCGGGGAGGAGAAGGCGGAGCGCTCCTTGGCTCCCTCGGTGAGGGCAATCTGCCAGTACCCACTGGTCAGGTCGAAGGTGCTGAGGTAGCGAGCGGCCCCAAGGCGGTCACTGAGTTCGTCGGCACGGGGGATAGGCTGAGCGTCCGCTCGGGTGACCGCATTGAGGCCTCGGTAGTCCAAGCAAAACCTCAGCTCGGGGGCAACACCTGGGGTCATTGCTTTCGGAACCAGGACTACCGGGCTGGCCCAGGGGCTGTCGGAGGGTTCGATCACCCCGATGGCTAACATCTTTGCCACCTCGGTCTGGATGCAGGTCCGGACTCGATCAGGGACCCGGTAGGCCCGATGTCTCACTGGCGGGCTGTCTCCGGTGTTCACGTCGTGGACACACCAGTTGGTGACCCCGGGGGTCAGGGAGAAGAGATCCGCAAACTGCCCTAGTAGCCGGCGGCAGTCGTCGGTCTGTTGGGCTGTGAGGGCGGTTGACAGTCTCACTCCCTCCACGGATCCATCGGTTTCTTTCGCCCCCAGGGGGTCTGGAAGGGGCTCAGTGTCTTCTTCGGCCCCATCGTCGGTGGCCAGGAGTAAACTTAATTCGGTCCGTACAAAGTGAGGTTTGAGGCGGTTCACGTGGAGAACCCGGAGGGGGTTCCTCTGGGACTGCATATCGATGAGATATGTGACTTGGCTCTTCCTCTCGACCACCTTGAATGGCCCAGTCCATTTATCTTGGAGAGCGCAGGGTCTCACCGGGGCCATGACCCAGACTTGTTGGCCCGGCTGGAACTCGACCAGCGTGGCATTCTGGTCATACCAGCGCTTCATTTCTTCCTGACTGGCTTCGAGGTTTGCTTCTGCGAGTTCTCTGAATTTCCGGGTCTGGTTGCGGAGCGCCAAGATGTATCGGAACACATCCGGGGGGGTCCCCCGGCGGGTTGTTTCCCACCCCTCCTTGACCAGGCTCAGGGGTCCTCGGACGGGGTGCCCATATAGTAGTTCGAATGGGCTGAATCCCAGGGATTTTTGGGGAACCTCCCGGTATGCGAACAGGAGACATGGGAGGAGGACGTCCCACCTCCGGCGTAGGGGTTCCTCGAGGCCCATGATCATCCCTTTCAGCGTTTTGTTAAAGCGCTCGACTAGTCCGTTTCCTTGGGGGTGGTACGGGGTGGTGAATTTGTACGATACTCCGCACTGCTGCCAGAGGGACTTCATATATCGGGAGATAAAGTTCGTGCCCCGGTCACTCACGACTTCGCGGGGGAATCCCATGCGGGAGAAGATCCCCATCAAGGCCCGGCCTACCACGGGGGCCGTCACGGTGCGGAGAGGGATGGCTTCGGGGTAACGGGTGGCATGATCCACTAGGACGAGGATGAACCGGTGGCCCTGGGCGGTCTTGGGGTCCAGCGGCCCCACAATGTCTATTCCTACCCGCTCAAAGGGGGTACTGACGACGGGGAAGGGTTGTAGCGGAGCCTTGCGCTTGCCCCCACTCTTTCCGCTGGCCTGGCACGTGGGGCAGGACTTGCAGTGGGCCTCCACATTTGCTCGCATCTTGGGCCAATAGAAGTTGGTGACGAGTCGTTGGTAGGTCTTATCTTGGCCTAAGTGTCCGGCCAAAGGTACATCATGGGCCAGGCCCAGGAGGAGACTTCGGAAGCGTAGGGGTACCACCAGTACCCGGGCCGATCCCAACTCGGCCGACTTCTGTTCGCTGTACAGGAGGCCGTCCTCCCAGTATATCCAGTGGGTGCCAGTCTGGTCGCCTGCTGCTTGGGCCTCGGCCTGTTGTCGGGGTCCGATGAGGGACGGGCAGGTGGATTGTTCTTGGCAGAACTCTTCACGGGAGGGGCCCCCTTCGCAGGGCCACTGGGCCAGTTCTGGCAAGTCCTCGAGGTGGGTCAGGGTTTCAGGGTCGGAAGGCACTGACCCTTCATCGGGAGCGGTCGGCTCGTCCAGAAGGGGGTCGTTGGCCTCTGGTGGTGTATTCTGGATCTCGGGGGTGGTGGCGGTGTCCAGTGGCCGGGCCTCTTCCCCCTCGGAGGGAGGCGCCCTGAGAGTCATGGAGCGCGTGGTGGCGCATACCCATTCGGGTAGGCCCATCATCTCAAGATGGGCTCTCCGTTCCACTTGTCCCCACGGGGAGTTCTCGAGGTCGTTGCCCAGGAGGCCGTCCACGGGCTGGGAGGTTCGGACCGCCACCTTTAACTTGCCGGTGACTCCCCCCCACTCGAAGGGGACTAGGGCCATCCGGCAGAGGCTCTCGGAATTTTCTGAGGATATAACGGGGCAAAAGGCGCCAGGCAGGATCTGATCTTCGGAGATCAGGTGACAATGGACCGCCGTGACACTCGCCTCTGTGTCCCGGAGGCCCTCGATGCGGTGACCGTTGACCGTCACCTGCTGTCGGTACTTCTTCGTATTGGCGGGCAGGGACGTTCCGGGGACCATCTCCCGATCCCCTAGGGAGACCAAGGCCATGGTGGCTGGTTCCCATTCCTCGTGGTCTTCTATCTCTTCCCCCAGGGCTACGGAGGCCATTTGTCGAGCCGGCGGGGTTGTTGTGGCGGTTCGCTGGTACATGGGACATTGAGGATCGCTGGCATACTGTCCGGTCTGTTGGCAGTGGAAACAGGTGATCCTTACTCGGGGCCCCGGCCTCCCTGGTGGCCCGGTGCTGGCCGGAGGTGGAGCTGGAAAGGGCGGAGATGGTCCTCTGGGAGGGCTGAGCGGGGGTCCCCCCGGGAGCTCCCGTTGCCGGCCTTGATTCCCTCCGCCCCTCTGGCGGGGGGGTCCCTGACTGTGGCGACCGTAGTCTCCCACGGGGCCCCGGGAGGCCCGGTGTTCACCT
Organism: Triturus cristatus; assembly: GCF_964204655.1. Lineage (NCBI taxonomy): Eukaryota > Metazoa > Chordata > Amphibia > Caudata > Salamandridae > Triturus > Triturus cristatus. The sequence continues at coordinate 499,570,682 of NC_140592.1, read as the reverse complement.
ATCGGTCAGCCTCGACGGCCAGTTTGAGGGTCTGTGAGCTTGCTGTCCAGGAGGTGCTGGCGTAGCTCCACGAAGCAATTAGCGGACAAGTGGTCGAACAGCTCCTCAAAGGTGGAGACCTTGCTGCCCTTGATCCACCCGTCCAAGGCCCGGCTGTAGAAGTTCACGTACTCCATCCAGGTGGTACCGGGTATCTTTTTACAGTCTCGAAACCGTTGCCGGTACATTTCAGGGGTGAGCCGATATCTGGCTACTAGAGCCTCTTTCATGTGACTATAGGAGTTCATCACGGTGGAGGGCAGGTCCAGCAGGGTATCTCTTCCCTCGCTCAGGAACCGGCCCCACAGCCCAGCCCCCCAGTCTTTCTGCGGGACTCGGTGGGAGGTCATGGCGACTTCGTAGGCCTTGAACCATTGCTGAATATCGTCATTCTTATAGTATTCATTTACCACATCCTTGGGGATGTGGACCTTTGGTTCCACGGTGGAGGAGATGGGTTGTGTTCCCGAGGGTTGGGCCCCCTCCTTCCTAGCCTTGAGCTCGATTTCTTTTAGGCTACGTTCGTGCTCTAGTTGGAGTTTTTTTTCGTCGTGCTCTCTCTGTCGTTTCTTTTCCTCTAGTTCTCCTTGTAGGCGTAACTGTTCCACCGCCAGTTTTTTCTCAGCCAGTTTTAGCTCTCCTTCGATTTTCAATTTTGCTAGTTCTCGTTCGTGGTGGCGATCTCTTTCTCGGTCCGCTAGTTCCTCTGGGGATAGGCCCCTCTCGGGGGTGCCGTTCCTCCCTGGGTTGCTTCGTGGTTCGTTGGGGGGTTCTCCTTCTGTTTGTGTCCGGGGAGTTTCCGCCTCGACCCATGTTTTTAATGCCCCCTGGAAGTCCTCTTTCGTGCTTAGTCCGGTGGTAGCGATTCCAAAGTCTTTGCAAAATTGTTTCAGTTCTCGGTGCGTATAATATTCTAACTGGTCCTTTTGGAATGCCGTGCTCGGGTTGGTGCCTGCGGCACCTAGGGAAGTTTCTCCTTCCATTCTTCTTGGTAGTGCGTACGCCGTCTACTGTACGATCTCTAGGTGTTGGCTCGGATCCCGTCACCTGCCACCAAATGTTGGAAGGCGTTCCCCGGGGAGGCTGCGGAATGTGTTCCTGACCACCCTGAGGCCCACCTTTCCCAGAGCTAGGCCGAGCAAGAACAGGGAGGCCCTTCCTGGAAGGCTCTCGTACCTAGGATCGCACACGCTGCGCTTACTCTCTTCTTCGGATAGAGGGACACCACACAGTAATTCGTTGTAAGAGAATATACTTTTATCGATGATTATCAGGGATCTTTATGATCCGGCAGGCAGGTGCAGAATTAATGCCACAAGCGGCAGCGATCTTGTGATGAGGGGTAAAGGGGTAGCGGGACAGTCTTTCAATCAGTGTCTCTGCGAGGTATCCGGCGCCCAGCTCTCAATCCTCGAGCTGAGGGGATGTTGCTTCTCTCGGCGATCTCTGCCGATTCTCTTGGAGGAGCGGGCTGCGAGTCACTCAGCAGGCACCGGAGGTTCTTAGTTCAGGGAGCCGCGACGGCGTCAGCAGGGCTCAGGTGGTTCAGAGTTTGGGGAGCCGCGACAGCGTCCGCAGGGCTCAGATGGTTCAGAGTTCGGGGAGCCGCGACAACGTCAGCAGGGCTCAGATGGTTCAGAGTTCGGGGAGCCGCGACAGCGTCAGCAGGGCTCGGATGGTTCAGAGTTCGGGGAGCCGCGACAGCGTCAGCAGGGCTCAGATGGTTCAGGTAGTGTTCTTCGGTTCGGGGAGCGATCGAGCCGCGACCAAGTCCGCAGGCTCTCGTCCGTCCAGGTCTTCTCTGCCTCCCGTCCCTTCAGCACCCCTTGTTATACTTCCCCTCCTCTTTGAAGTCCGGAGTCCTCGCAGAGAGGGGTCTGGTGCCTGGGGGCGGTGTGTCGGGGTTTTCCCGTCGCTCGGCCCTTTGATCTGTTCAGGTGTGTCCGGGAGGGACTCCAGACGCCCAGCAGGCGAGGCGCCCGCTCACCGGGGGCCTGGTGGTCGATCGAAACCTCCCTCGGGGAAGAGACCAGAGGTGTGACCGGGTCGGCGCCTCTCGGTCTGGTCTGTGTTGGGGGGTTCGCTCTCCCTCGGCCAGGCATGCGTGTTGGGGATCTGGTCGGCCCTCGGGATGTTGGTCCACGGGAGCCGGAAGGCCGTGTCCACGAGGTTCGGCGTGGTTGTCGTGTAACTTGCTGGTCGGGAGGGCCCACGCCACGAGGCCGGTCTCACAATGAGTGACATCACTGATCCAAACAAGTGGTATTACACGACTGTCGAGCTGAGTAGCTATGATCAAAATAAAGAGCTTTCTGTTATTAATGAGTGACATCTGTCCAGAGGAATCTGGTATCAGCAGCCTACATTACGACAGGGCTATTCAGTGAGTTACGTCACCAGTTCCAGTGGGTGACACCGAATGAGCGACTTTGCGGGTCAAGATAAATGACATCAACGGCTTAAAAGAGTGAAAATAGAGGTCCGCATTAGTGGCACCGTTTGTGCAAATTACGAGGATTTTTTTTAATCCAAATATGGGAAGCTGACCTAAATTGAGTGACTGGCTGAAATGGCTGTTTTTTTTCTTTCTACAGTTTTTATACAAACACGACCCTATGGTATTGGAGCGCTTTACAAGAGCAACAGTTATATTACACAAGCACACATACCTTTTTGATAGGCGTGGGGAGATTAAGTAATTTGCGAAGAATCACAAGATGCTGAGCAAAGACTACCTGGTTCCCCAGCTCCGAAGTCGGCAGCTCTGGCTGTTATGCCCCATTCTTTTTTGCGGCACTGGTTCTTCTCAATGCTACCACAAAAGGGTAGACTGCTGGCCCAAAAGACTAACATGGCTGAACCAAAAGAGTGCAGTTGCTCGTCCTAATGAGTGACTTTGCTCGTCATGAGTGAACCGCACCACAAGTCCTAGTTAGTTACATTGCTGGTCCGGATTAGTGGCATCATTGGTGCGAATTAGTGAGACTTTTTATCTAATGAGTGACACTCCTTGCCTGAATGCTCCCCCACCCTCTTTAATACAACAAAAATTTACTTTGTCCTTCTTACTGAGTGTGATAGCTATTCCTGTAGCTATTCGTCATGTTATTTATTCAATGCTTTACTCCGATCCTTTCTGTTTCCATGCTAACATCAGTATTAGTGCCAATATCGGCAATTGTAGTCACATAACACACATAATACATCATTAAACCACACAACACATTTGTAAGTGGAGAAATATTGCTGCAGGTTTATTAGCATAACCTATATGCAAACATGGTGGGTTATCTTACGGGCGATTCCAGGGCAGGCCAACACCTATGCTGCCTGCTCGTCTGATAAGCCTAAATTACACCGTGGCAGTCGCCAATTGGTGCATACCAAATATTGGGAGGGGCCACCCCTCCCATCCGTGGACCACCAGTCCACTCGCTTACTCACTGTTGGACAGGCCACACGAAGGGCTTGCTCCCTCCCCGCACGACAGGGCCCGAGCTCCGGCCCACCAGGCATAACCCACGAAAAGCACCTGTACCCCGTCTCACGACGGATTTTCTGCCCTCGGACCTCTACTCATCACGGGGCCCAGCCCCACCGGCTCCCCCGGCCGGTTCAAGCCGCCATCTTGGGCCCTGCACCACGAGGCCGCGTGGCCTAGCCCCGACCCTAACCCCGGGCCTGGCCGGCCCCGACATCCCGGCACCACCATCCACCCGGGAGGTGAGCGGACCACTTGGCAGGTCAATGGGAGGACGAAGTGTCAAGAGCTCTTTCCCCGCCAGGTGCCGATCGCCTCCAGCTCCCCCAGGCGCTGGCTCCACCCCCTGCTGGGTGTCTGGACACCTTCATCCCGGGCCCTCCGACCTCCAAGTGCGAGGGTCCGGACATCAAAGGGCGGCTGCCCTATAACTGGGGCAACTCCGGAGCAGGAAGGCAGTTGTATCCTGGAGTCGAGAGACACCGAGAGAACTCAGCCTTGACGGACTACTGGCGCTGCCGTAGCCCGCTCTTGTGAACCATCGTCCTGCCTGCTGGCGCTGCCGCGGCCTTCTACAACATCCATCCTCGTCGGGACCTGCTGGCGCTGCCGCGGCCCGTTGTAACGACCATCCTCACCGGGACCTGCTGGCGCTGCCGCGGACCGTACCTCGACCATCTCCACTGGGACCTGCTGGCGCTGCCGCGGACCGTACCTCGACCATCTCCACTGGGACCTGCTGGCGCTGCCGCGGACCGTGTACCGACCATCTCCACCGGGACCTGCTGGCGCTGCCGCGGCCCGTGCCAACTAAGCTCGAGGATTGTGAGCTAATCATCATCTCATCCAAACTACCTGACTGGTAGACAGACTGTCCCGCTACCCCTTACCCTGCTTTGAGAGACTCGAATCGAGGGGACCCCTGAGTCCAGACCTCCTTGTACCATTCAACCGTACCCTAAGAAGTGCTTATAAAGAACCCTGAACCTTATCCGTGTGTGGTATCTGTCTGTGGGGGGGGGAAGTTACTTGTCTGTACGATCGCTGGAGACGGCTCTCCCCGGAGACCTCTCCTCCTGACCCCGGCCGACACTCCCGGTCCGTCTTCCCTTTCTAACATTGGTGGCCAGCGGCGCGATCCGAATCAACGCGTAATCGTACAGAGAGTAGCTCACCCCACGACAAAAACACGATGTCAGCCAAAGATAGCAACTCCACCGAGAAATTCCAAATGGATAAAATAGAAGAATACAACCACCGCGAACTGAGACAATTCTGCATAGAACTTGGCATTGCTACCACCGGCCTGAGTACCAAAGAGGATCTAAAACACGCCCTAGAGTCGTGGACAGAAACTGGGGTCGCCGGACCCTCCGACCAAAGCAGCATCACACCAGAGGGGAACGCCACGGCTCCCGAGGAGCGGGGAACGGGCCTCTCGCAGGAGGAGATCCGAGAAAGAGAAAGAACCAGATTGCACGAGTTGGAAATGGCACGACTCAAGATGGATGGGGAACTCAAGTTAGCTGAACAGAAACTCAACCTCGAGCACATGCGGCTCCGAGATGACCGAGAAGAGAAGCAGAGACAGAGAGAGCTGGAGGAGAAAAAAATAACGCTCGAGCACGAGCGCAAACTGGCGGAAATAGAACTTCGGAAACAGAATAAGGAACTGGGGGTGCCTGAGCGACCACACACCCCGGGGCCAATCGAGAAAAAAGTCCACATCCCCAAGGATGTTGTCCGCGAGTATGTCCGAGAAGACGACATACAACAGTGGTTTAAAGCCTACGAGATCGCCATGACCTCCCACCGGATCGACCGGAGTGATTGGGGAGCCGGACTTTGGGGGAGGTTTATCAACGAGGGTCGCGATGCCCTACTGCAGCTCCCAGATCACCAAATGTCGTCCTACGACCACATGAAGGCTGCCCTCCTCACCCGCTACGGCCTCACACCCGAGATGTACCGCCAGAGGTTCAGAGATTGCACCCGGATCCCAGGTACAACTTGGGTAGAATACGTGAACTATTTCAGCCGTGCCTTCGAGGGTTGGATAAAGGGGAGCCAGGTCACCACCTACGAACAACTCTTTAACCTGATGGTATGGGAGCACCTGTCAAACAACTGCTTCGTCGAGCTCAGGCAGCACCTCCTCGACAGTAAGCTGACTGACCCCCGGCAGCTCGCCGCCGAAGCTGACCGATGGGAAAGCACCCGAGTGGGCCGGAGGGGGCCACACGAACAGAACAGAAACAACCAAGGCCAGCACTGTCCTCGGGGAGGAGGAGGGGGCCAGGGGCGAGGGAGAGACGCCTTGCCCGCAACACCCGTGGCCAGCACCCCGGCTCCGGCCGGTCGGGGCAACCCCCCGTGGCGTCCTGGGGTCCGAGCCAACGTCACGTGCCACCGATGCCAGCGAGTCGGCCACTACGCCAATGACCCGAGCTGCCCGCAGAACCAAACACCCAAGCCCCGCCAGGTAGCTGCCGCCGCCCTGGGGGAAGAGCGATCATTGGAGGAACCAGAGGAGTATGAGCCGGCCCAGCAAGAGTGGGAACCGGCCGCCATGGTCCTGGCGTGCTTAGGGGGAAGAGACATGGTCCCGCGGGCTCCCCTACCCGCTAACACCAGGAAATACGGTCAGTGGGTGACCATTAATGGACAACGAGCCGAGGCCTTGCGTGACACAGGCGCCAGTGTGACGGCCGTCCGCTGTCACCTGGTGAAGCCCGAGCAGATCCTGCCGAACATTCTCTGCCCCGTCCGCTCGGCAGACAACTCTGAAAGTATGTGTCAAATGGCCTGCGTCCCATTCGAATGGGGAGGGGTCTCCGGCCTGTTGAAGGTGACGGTCCGGGACGATGCCCCCGTGGACTGCCTCCTGGGGAATGACCTCGAGAGTTCCCCGTGGGCCACCGTTGAGAGAAGAGAGCACCTGGGGATGCTGGGCCTCCCGGACTGGGCCTGCATAACCACCCGGTCAATGGCCGCCCGTGCCGTCCCTCGATCAGAAGAACCAGAATGGCCAGCACCCCCGCCCCCAGTCGCCCCAGTAGAAGACAACGACGAGGCCAGCCTCCCAGACTCGACGACCGAAGGGGACGCGCAACCCCAGGACCTTCCTGACCTGGCTCAGTGGCGTCAAGAAGGGGGGCCCACCCAAGAACAGTTCCGCCAGGAACAAAAGACCTGTCCCTCCCTCGAGGGACTCCGCCAACAAGTCAGCGCCCAGAACACAGGGGACTCCACCGGAACTCACTGGGTCTACTGGGATAACGATCTGCTATACAGCGAGCAAAGAATCGCCGAGCTGGGGGCCGGTCGAGTACTGATGGTACCTCTCCGCTTCAGAGACTTTCTGCTCAACCTGGCCCACGATGTCCCCCTGGCTGGACACCTGGGCCAGGATAAAACGTACAGCCGCCTAGTGACCCACTTTTTCTGGCCGAAAATGAGGAACGACGTCCTGAACCACTGCCGATCTTGCCCCACATGCCAAGCCAGCGGGAAGAGTGGTCGGAAGCTGAAAGCCCCTCTGCAACCCTTCCCTGTGGTCACCACCCCGTTCGAAAGGGTGGGGATAGACATCGTGGGGCCTCTGGACCCCCGCACGGCACAAGGACACAGGTTCATCTTAGTACTGGTGGACCATGCCACCCGCTACCCCGAGGCGGTGCCCCTACGGACCGTGACAGCTCCGGTGGTTGGCCGGGCCCTAATGGGGATCTTCTCCCGGGTAGGCTTCCCCCGAGAAGTCGTCAGCGACCGAGGCTCGAACTTTATATCCAAATACATGAAGTCCCTCTGGCAACAATGCGGGGTCACCTACAGATTCACGACCCCCTATCACCCCCAAGGGAACGGACTAGTGGAGCGTTTTAACCGCACCCTCAAGGGGATGATTGGGGGATTGGAAGAGCCCCTCCGTCGCCAGTGGGATGTACTACTCCCGTGCCTCCTCTTCGCTTACCGAGAAGTTCCCCAGAAGTCCCTCGGTTTTAGCCCTTTCGAACTCCTGTACGGGCACCCTGTGCGAGGGCCCCTCAGCCTAGTAAAAGAAGGTTGGGAGATGGCCCCCCTAAAGACCCCTCCAGACGTCTTCAAATACCTCCTGGCCCTACGCAACCAGACCCGGCGCTTCAGAGAGATGGCCAAGGCGAACCTCGAGGCCAGCCAGGAGGACATGAAGAAGTGGTATGATCACAATGCCTCCTCCGTTGAGTTCGAGCCTGGACAACAAGTATGGGTGATGTCCCCCACCGAACCATGTGCCTTGCAAGATAAGTGGACGGGGCCCTTCAAAGTGGTCGAGCGCAAAAGCCCCGTCACTTACCTCATCGACCTGGGGACCTCCCGGAACCCCCTTCGGGTCCTCCACACCAACCGACTCAAACCACACTTTGTGCGCTCAGAACTCAGCCTCCTGATGGCTACGGACAGTGGGGCAGAGGAGGACTCCGAACCCCTCCCAGATCTTCTGAAGACTCAGGAGAATGACGGCTCCGTGGACGGGGTCCGGCTCTCTGACGCCCTCACTTCGGAACAACGCCAGGGCTGCCGGAACCTCCTGCTGCAGTTTGCTACCCTGTTCTCCCTCACCCCCGGGGTCACCCCTTGGTGTTTGCACGACGTGGACACCGGGGACAGTCCCCCTGTCCGACACCGGGCCTACCGCGTACCAGATCGGGTACGGGCCTGCATACAGGAGGAGGTGGCCAAGATGCTCACAATCGGGGTCATCGAGCCCTCGGACAGTCCCTGGGCCAGTCCGGTTGTATTGGTCCCCAAAGCCGCTGCCCCCGGCACCGCACCTGAACTGAGATTCTGCGTCGACTACCGGGGCTTGAACGCTGTCACCCGGACCGACGCTCATCCGATCCCCCGAGCAGACGAGCTGATCGACCGGCTGGGGGCCGCCCGCTACCTCAGTATCTTCGACCTAACAGCGGGCTACTGGCAGATCGGCCTCACACCCAGGGCTCAGGAACGGTCAGCCTTCTCTACCCCCGATGGCCACTACCAATTCAAGGTCATGCCCTTCGGCATGAAGAATGCCCCCGCCACGTTTCAACGCCTCGTGAACCAGGTCTTGGCGGGGCTCGAAGAGTTCAGCGCTGCCTACCTGGACGATATCGCTGTATACAGCCGCCACTGGCCCGACCACCTCCGTCACCTCCAAGAGGTCCTACAGGCCCTCCAGCGGGCCGGCCTCACAATTAAGGCCGGCAAGTGCCAAATTGGCCAAGGGTCTGTGACCTACCTTGGGCACCAAGTGGGAAGCGGGCTGGTGGCCCCGCTACAACTTAAGATTGCTGCCATCCAGTCCTGGCAGCCCCCCGTCACCCAGACCGAGGTCCGAGCCTTCTTGGGGCTCACCGGCTACTACCGGCGGTTCGTGAAGGACTACGGCAGCATCGTGGGGCCCCTCACGGGTCTCACGTCCAAGAACCAACCGAAGCGGATTAACTGGACCCCCGATTGTCAAGCGGCCTTCGAGAAGCTGAAGGCCGCCCTGTGCACCGCCCCTGTGCTCCAGGCCCCCGATTACAGTCGGGAATTCGTGGTACAGACCGACGCCTCCGACCACGGCATCGGAGCCGTCCTTTCTCAGTTAAGCCCCGAAGGTCATGACCAGCCGGTGGCCTTCATCAGTCGACGTCTCCTGGCCCGAGAACAGCGCTGGAGCACCATCGAGAGGGAGGCCTTCGCAGTGGTGTGGGCCCTCAAAAAGCTCCGGCCCTATCTCTTCGGTACCCATTTCCGGGTACAAACCGACCATCGACCCCTGCAGTGGCTGATGCAGATGCGGGGGGAGAACCCAAAACTCTTGCGCTGGTCCATTTCCCTGCAGGGAATGGACTTCACTGTGGAGCACCGACCAGGCCAAGACCACGCCAACGCGGATGGCCTGTCCCGCTTTTTCCGCCTCGACGAAGAGAGCCCCCAAGGAGATGGGTGACTCTCCCCGCCTTCAGCTGGGGGGGACGCATGTTGGACAGGCCACACGAAGGGCTTGCTCCCTCCCCGCACGACAGGGCCCGAGCTCCGGCCCACCAGGCATAACCCACGAAAAGCACCTGTACCCCGTCTCACGACGGATCTTCTGCCCTCGGACCTCTACTCATCACGGGGCCCAGCCCCACCGGCTCCCCCGGCCGGTTCAAGCCGCCATCTTGGGCCCTGCACCACGAGGCCGCGTGGCCTAGCCCCGACCCTAACCCCGGGCCTGGCCGGCCCCGACATCCCGGCACCACCATCCACCCGGGAGGTGAGCGGACCACTTGGCAGGTCAATGGGAGGACGAAGTGTCAAGAGCTCTTCCCCCGCCAGGTGCCGATCGCCTCCAGCTCCCCCAGGCGCTGGCTCCACCCCCTGCTGGGTGTCTGGACACCTTCATCCCGGGCCCTCTGACCTCCAAGTGCGAGGGTCCGGACATCAAAGGGCGGCTGCCCTGTTGGACAGGCCACACGAAGGGCTTGCTCCCTCCCCGCACGACAGGGCCCGAGCTCCGGCCCACCAGGTATAACCCACGAAAAGCACCCGTACCCCGTCTCCCGACGGATCTTCTGCCCTCGGACCTCTACTCATCACGAGGCCCAGCCCCACCGGCTTCCCCGGCCGGTTCAAGCCGCCATCTTGGGCCCTGCACCACGAGGCCGCGTGGCCTCGCCCCGACCCTAACCCCGGGCCTGACCGGCTCCGACATCCCGGCACCACCATCCACCCAGGAGGTGAGCGGACCACTTGGCAGGTCAATGGGAGGACGCAGTGTCAAGAGCTCTTCCCCCGCCAGGTGTCGATCGCCCCCAGCTCCCCCAGGCGCTGGCTCCACCCCCTGCTGGGTGTCTGGACACCTTCATCCCGGGCCCTCCGACCTCCAAGTGCGAGGGTCCGGACATCAAAGAGCGCCTGCCCTATAACTGGGGCAACTCCGGAGCAGGAAGGCAGTTGTATCCTGGAGTCGAGAGACACCGAGAGAACTCAGCCTTGACGGACTACTGGCGCTGCCGTAGCCCGCTCTTGTGAACCATCGTCCTGCCTGCTGGCGCTGCCGCGGCCTTCTACAACATCCATCCTCGTCGGGACCTGCTGGCGCTGCCGCGGCCCGTTGTAACGACCATCCTCGTCGGGACCTGCTGGCGCTGCCGCGGCCCGTTGTAACGACCATCCTCGTCGGGACCTGCTGGCGCTGCCGCGGCCCGTTGTAACGACCACCCTCACCGGGACCTGCTGGCGCCGCCGCGGACCGTACATCGACCATCGTTCCGGGACCTGCTGGCGCTGCCGCGGCCCGCACCAACTAAGCTCGAGGATTGTGAGCTAATCATCATCTCATCCAAACTACCTGACTGGTAGACAGACTGTCCCGCTACCCCTTACCCTGCTTTGAGAGACTTGAATCGAGGGGACCCCGGAGTCCAGACCTCCTTGTACCATTCGACCGTACCATAAGAAGTGCTTATAAAGAACACTGAACCTTATCCTTGTGTGGTATCTGTCTGTGGGGGGGAAGTTACTTATCTGTACGATCGCTGGAGACGGCTCTCCCCGGAGACCTCTCCTCCTGACCCCGGCCGACCCTCCAGGTCCGTCTATCCTTTCTAACATGCCCTATAACTGGGGCAACTCCGGAGCAGGAAGGCAGTTGTATCCTGGAGTCGAGAGACACCGAGAGAACTCAGCCTTGACGGACTACTGGCGCTGCCGTAGCCCGCTCTTGTGAACCATCGTCCTGCCTGCTGGCGCTGCCGCGGCCTTCTACAACATCCATCCTCGTCGGGACCTGCTGGCGCTGCCGCGGCCCGTTGTAACGACCATCCTCACCGGGACCTGCTGGCGCTGCCGCGGACCGTACCTCGACCATCTCCACTGGGACCTGCTGGCGCTGCCGCGGACCGTACCTCGACCATCTCCACTGGGACCTGCTGGCGCTGCCGCGGACCGTGTACCGACCATCTCCACCGGGACCTGCTGGCGCTGCCGCGGCCCGTGCCAACTAAGCTCGAGGATTGTGAGCTAATCATCATCTCATCCAAACTACCTGACTGGTAGACAGACTGTCCCGCTACCCCTTACCCTGCTTTGAGAGACTCGAATCGAGGGGACCCCTGAGTCCAGACCTCCTTGTACCATTCAACCGTACCCTAAGAAGTGCTTATAAAGAACCCTGAACCTTATCCGTGTGTGGTATCTGTCTGTGGGGGGGGGGAAGTTACTTGTCTGTACGATCGCTGGAGACGGCTCTCCCCGGAGACCTCTCCTCCTGACCCCGGCCGACCCTCCCGGTCCGTCTACCCTTTCTAACATCGCCCCCCCCGAAAGAGGTGGGCGGAGCATTCATGGCAGCCCCCGGTTGCTCAGACCCACAACCGCCCATAGGACTAACGGGGCGCCGTAGTTCTTCCACGGGACAACGCTAAGACATCCCTGGGTATCCTGGCTTAGCACCACGCTGTGCTGCTGCATTAAGTACCCCTTGGTATCTGCAGACTCTGGATCCTCCTGCAACACAAAATAACATGGTAGAAACTTAACCCCCCTCAAACCTTGTACCTCCGTCTGCCGGGTAAGCGGAGAGGCGGGCAAGGCGAGACGGCGAGGGACAAGAGGCCGAAAGATGGGCGGGAACAGCCTAAATACTCCTGTCCCCTCCCCCCTCCCCAGAAGTGAGGTCGGCTGAACGTCTTCCCTGGACGTGGCCCAGGGAACTAGACCGGCGACTCCAGTGCCTTCCTATGGCTGTAGCTATTCGTCATGTTATTTATTCAATGCTTTACTCCGATCCTTTCTGTTTCCATGCTAACATCAGTATGAGGCCGGGGTTTGCCTGACCCCCCCCTTGCATGGCCACCCCTTGGGACGTGGTCACTCCCCTGGTTTTAAACCGGAACACGCAGGTCTTTTTGACATTTGTTTCAGTGCATTTTTTGTGCACATTGCTGTTCTGATTCGCGTTGCAGTTTAAACTTTGTTTTTTTTTGGTTTGCGTTACTTTTTTTCCTGGGAGGCGATGACTTTGGCTTTGGAGAATTACATCAACCATATCCTTACTTATGTTCTCAGTTAGCGTCAAGAAGTGATCTTTGTGGAGATGCAGTTCTAGGCTTTATTTTCTCAGAAAGAAAAGGCGTGCTGCTTCTTTGTCCCACTCCAGAATCAAAGCAGGAACAGAGGGTGGAAAGAGAAGTGGATTGGCAAGAAGCCCGCAACCTCAAACTAAAGAAGATATCAAAGATTGGAGATTCCAACAGATCATGAGAGGTCAGGAACTGGAATACTGGAACGGTGCTAGGAAATAAATAGCTGTAAACAAAGGGAAATAGAATGCAGGAAACGAACCAAGGCTGCCATGTTTCATACATTCTACAATACAATATTGCGCCCTAATGTCCCAAACTAAACCTTGGACTAGAACGGGATGGGCGGATTAACTGAAACAAATAGCAGACCCCAGCAGCACATTACCAGAGTTATGCATCGTAAATTGTCCCGAATACAGCAAACTGGAAGGACGTTGCAAATGATCCTCGGTAGCTGAGATTCTATGGCACCTCAATCACCACCGGCATAGGCAAGCCTTGCAACCAGCACCTGCAGCACCTGGGACAAAATAGAAATGATGCACCAAACTGATGAAAGGTGCCTCCATTCTAGCGAGCCAGGTAAAGATTCTTCCTTCACAGAGGAAAGTCCGACTGCCACGCTAAGACACGTTACTCTTTAGCAGAGAGAGACACAGTGGTTACAGGAGACCTCGCTCTGAGACCAGGGAGGAGGCAAGTTCTTGCCCATGGAGGCAACTGTTGCAGCAGCCTGCTTCTCGAACAAAGAGGGTGGTGTTTTGATACCAAGCACTTACAGACTCAATGCAAATAATGTAAGAATCCTCCACATGATATTCTACAGATTAGTCTGTATTTAATACACCTCACAGTAGTTTCCAGAGAAACAATGCTGACAAAACAGAAATCTTTATTAGAAATACTTGAGGCCATCATTTAGCAGCTGCCATTTTAATGCTGTGTCTGAAGGTAAAACTCAACTACAACATGCGTTAGGTAGATACATTCCACGTATGGGCAGCCCAACACTGATCTACCATGTAGTTGGTGTTCACATGCAGCACTCACCAACAGGACACATCGTGCAGAGTTTTAAAACAAAACATATTAAGATAAAGCTCTTCTCATACATCCCAAATATTCCTTTTTAGGTCTCGCCTGGCCATCGCGTAAGCGATCGCCCAGCGAGACTTATGTAGGGGCTTCAGAAAATGCTCCCAAGGGCTTCCCAGGCGGATCGTGTGGCGGTTACGTGCACAACCACACGCATTCCATTTGCCACCAGCTACTTCCTGCACGTGCGCCGCCTCACACATTCAGAGAGATTTAGTAAGGGGCAGCTGGCATCTGGCATCGACTTGAAAGCAGCAGACTGCTTTCGCCAGCGCGCGCTCGGCCTCACTTCCTGCATCCCCTCTGTTGGACAGGCCACACCAAGGGCTTGCTCCCTCCCCGCACGACAGGGCCCGAGCTCCGGCCCACCAGGCATAACCCACGAAAAGCACCCGTACCCCGTCTCCCGACGGATCTTCTGCCCTCGGACCTCTACTCATCACGGGGCCCAGCCCCACCGGCTTCCCCGGCCGGTTCAAGCCGCCATCTTGGGCCCTGCACCACGAGGCCGCGTGGCCTCGCCCCGACCCTAACCCCGGGCCTGACCGGCCCCGACATCCCGGCACCACCATCCACCCAGGAGGTGAGCGGACCACTTGGCAGGTCAATGGGAGGACGAAGTGTCAAGAGCTCTTCCCCCGCCAGGTGCCGATCGCCCCCAGCTCCCCCAGGCGCTGGCTCCACCCCCCTGCTGGGTGTCTGGACACCTTCATCCCGGGCCCTCCGACCTCCAAGTGCGAGGGTCCGGACATCAAAGAGCGCCTGCCCTATAACTGGGGCAACTCCGGAGCAGGAAGGCAGTTGTATCCTGGAGTCGAGAGACACCGAGAGAACTCAGCCTTGACGGACTACTGGCGCTGCCGTAGCCCGCTCTTGTGAACCATCGTCCTGCCGGCTGGCGCTGCCGCGGCCTTCTACAACATCCATCCTCATCGGGACCTGCTGGCGCTGCCGCGGCCCGTTGTAACGACCATCCTCACCGGGACCTGCTGGCGCTGCCGCGGACCGTACATCGACCATCTTTCCGGGACCTGCTGGCGCTGCCGCGGCCCGTTGTAACGGTCAACCTCACCGGGACCTGCTGGCGCTGCCGCGGACCGTACATCGACCATCGTTCCGGGACCTGCTGGCGCTGCCGCGGCCCGCACCAACTAAGCTCGAGGATTGTGAGCTAATCATCATCTCATCCAAACTACCTGACTGGTAGACAGACTGTCCCGCTACCCCTTACCCTGCTTTGAGAGACTTGAATCGAGGGGACCCCTGAGTCCAGACCTCCTTGTACCATTCAACCGTACCTTAAGAAGTGCTTATAAAGAACACTGAACCTTATCCGTGTGTGGTATCTGTCTGTGGGGGGGGAAGTTACTTATCTGTACGATCGCTGGAGACGGCTCTCCCCGGAGACCTCTCCTCCTGACCCCGGCCGACCCTCCCGGTCCGTCTATCCTTTCTAACATTGGTGGCCAGCGGCGCGATCCGAATCAACGCGTAATCGTACAGAGAGTAGCTCACCCCACGACAACAACACGATGTCAGCCAAAGATAGCAACTCCACCGAGAAATTCCAAATGGAGAAATTAGAAGAATACAACCACCGCGAACTGAGACAATTCTGCATAGAACTTGGCATTGCTACCACCGGCCTGAGTACCAAAGAGGATCTAAAGCACGCCCTAGAGTCGTGGGCAGAAACTGGGGTCGCCGGACCCTCCGACCAAAGCAGCATCACACCAGAGGGGAACGCCACGGCTCCCGAGGAGCGGGGAACGGGCCTCTCGCAGGAGGAGATCCGAGAAAGAGAAAGAACCAGATTGCACGAGTTGGAAATGGCACGACTCAAGATGGATGGGGAACTCAAGTTAGCTGAACAGAAACTCAACCTCGAGCACATGCGGCTCCGAGATGAACGAGAAGAGAAGCAGAGACAGAGAGAGCTGGAGGAGAAAAAAATAACGCACGAGCGCAAACTGGCGGAAATAGAACTTCGGAAACAGAATAAAGAACTGGGGGTGCCTGAGCGACCACACACCCCGGGGCCAATCGAGAAAAAAGTCCACATCCCCAAGGATGTTGTCCGCGAGTATGTCCGAGAAGACGACATACAACAGTGGTTTAAAGCCTACGAGATCGCCATGACCTCCCACCGGATCGACCGGAGTGATTGGGGAGCCGGACTCTGGGGGAGGTTTATCAACGAGGGGCGCGATGCCCTACTGCAGCTCCCAGATCACCAAATGTCGTCCTACGACCACATGAAGGCTGCCCTCCTCACCCGCTACGGCCTCACACCCGAGATGTACCGCCAGAGGTTCAGAGATTGCACCCGGATCCCAGGTACAACTTGGGTAGAATACGTGAACTATTTCAGCCGTGCCTTCGAGGGTTGGATAAAGGGGAGCCAGGTCACCACCTACGAACAACTCTTTAACCTGATGGTATGGGAGCACCTGTCGAACAACTGCTTCGTCGAGCTCAGGCAGCACCTCCTCGACAGTAAGCTGACTGACCCCCGGCAGCTCGCCGCCGAAGCTGACCGATGGGAAAGCACCCGAGTGGGCCGGAGGGGGCCACACGAACAGAACAGAAACAACCAAGGCCAGCACCGTCCTCGGGGAAGAGGAGGGGGCCAGGGGCGAGGGAGAGACGCCTTGCCCGCAACACCCGTGGCCAGCACCCCGGCTCCGGCCGGTCGGGGCAACCCCCCGTGGCGTCCTGGGGTCCGAGCCAACATCACGTGCCACCGATGCCAGCGAGTCGGCCACTACGCCAATGACCCGAGCTGCCCGCAGAACCAAACACCCAAGCCCCGCCAGGTAGCTGCCGCCGCCCTGGGGGAAGAGCGATCATTGGAGGAACCAGAGGAGTATGAGCCGGCCCAGCAAGAGTGGGAACCGGCCGCCATGGTCCTGGCGTGCTTAGGGGGAAGAGACATGGTCCCGCGGGCTCCCCTACCCGCTAACACCAGGAAATACGGTCAGTGGGTGACCATTAATGGACAACGAGCCGAGGCCTTGCGTGACACAGGCGCCAGTGTGACGGCCGTCCGCTGTCACCTGGTGAAGCCCGAGCAGATCCTGCCGAACATTCTCTGCCCCGTCCGCTCGGCAGACAACTCTGAAAGTATGTGTCAAATGGCCTGCGTTCCATTCGAATGGGGAGGAGTCTCCGGCCTGTTGAAGGTGACGGTCCGGGACGATGCCCCCGTGGACTGCCTCCTGGGAAATGACCTCGAGAGTTCCCCGTGGGCCACCGTTGAGAGAAGAGAGCACCTGGGGATGCTGGGCCTCCCGGACTGGGCCTGCATAACCACCCGGTCCATGGCCGCCCGTGCCGTCCCTCGATCAGAAGAACCAGAATGGCCAGCACCTCCGCCCCCAGTCGCCCCAGTAGAAGACACCGACGAGGCCAGCCTCCCAGACCCGACGGCCGAAGGGGACGCGCAACCCCAGGACCTTCCTGACCTGGCTCAGTGGCGTCAAGAGGGGGGGCCCACCCAAGCACAGTTCCGCCAGGAACAAAAGACCTGTCCCTCCCTCGAGGGACTCCGCCAACAAGCCAGCGCCCAGAACGCAGGGGACTCCACCGGAACTCACTGGGTCTACTGGGATAACGACCTGCTATACAGCGAGCAAAGAATCGCCGAGCTGGGGGCCGGTCGAGTACTGGTGGTACCTCTCCGCTTCAGAGACTTTCTGCTCAACCTGGCCCACGATGTCCCCCTGGCTGGACACCTGGGCCAAGATAAAACGTACAGCCGCCTAGTGACCCACTTTTTCTGGCCGAAGATGAGGAATGACGTCCTGAACCACTGCCGATCTTGCCCCACATGCCAAGCCAGCGGGAAGGGTGGTCGGAAGCTGAAAGCCCCTCTGCAACCCTTCCCTGTGGTCACCACCCCGCTCGAGAGGGTGGGGATAGACATCGTGGGGCCTCTGGACCCCCGCACGGCACAAGGACACAGGTTCATCTTAGTACTGGTGGACCATGCCACCCGCTACCCCGAGGCGGTGCCCCTACGGACCGTGACAGCTCCGGTGGTTGGCCGGGCCCTAATGGGGATCTTCTCCCGAGTAGGCTTCCCCCGAGAAGTCGTCAGCGACCGAGGCACGAACTTTATATCCAAATACATGAAGTCCCTCTGGCAACAATGCGGGGTCACCTACAGATTCACGACCCCCTATCACCCCCAAGGGAACGGACTAGTGGAGCGTTTTAACCGCACCCTCAAGGGGATGATTGGGGGATTGGAAGAGCCCCTCCGTCGCCAGTGGGATGTACTACTCCCGTGCCTCCTCTTCGCCTACCGCGAAGTTCCCCAGAAGTCCCTCGGTTTTAGCCCTTTCGAACTCCTGTACGGGCACCCTGTGCGAGGGCCCCTCAGCCTAGTAAAAGAAGGTTGGGAGATGGCCCCCCTAAAGACCCCTCCAGACGTCTTCAAATACCTCCTGGCCCTACGCAATCAGACCCGGCGCTTCAGAGAGATGGCCAAGGCGAACCTCGAGGCCAGCCAGGAGGACATGAAGAGGTGGTATGATCACAATGCCTCCTCCGTTGAGTTCGAGCCTGGACAACAAGTATGGGTGATGTTCCCCACCGAACCATGTGCCTTGCAAGATAAGTGGACGGGGCCCTTCAAAGTGGTCGAGCGCAAAAGCCCCGTCACTTACCTCATCGACCTGGGGACCTCCCGGAACCCCCTTCGGGTCCTCCACACCAACCGACTCAAACCACACTTTGTGCGCTCAGAACTCAGCCTCCTGATGCTACGGACAGTGGGGCAGAGGAAGACTCTGAACCCCTCCCGGATCTTCTGAAGACTCAGGAGAATGACGGCTCCGTGGACGGGGTCCGGCTCTCTGACACCCTCACTTCGGAGCAACGCCAGGGCTGCCGGAACCTCCTGCTGCAGTTCGCTACCCTGTTCTCCCTCACCCCCGGGGTCACCCCTTGGTGTTTGCACGACGTGGACACCGGGGACAGTCCCCCTGTCCGACACCGGGCCTACCGCGTACCAGATCGGGTACGGGCCTGCATACAGGAGGAGGTGGCCAAGATGCTCACAATCGGGGTCATCGAGCCCTCGGACAGTCCCTGGGCCAGTCCGGTTGTATTGGTCCCCAAAGCCGCTGCCCCCGGCACCGCACCTGAACTGAGATTCTGCGTCGACTACCGGGGCTTGAACGCTGTCACCCGGACCGACGCTCATCCGATCCCCCGAGCAGACGAGCTGATCGACCGGCTGGGGGCCGCCCGCTACCTCAGTATCTTCGACCTAACAGCGGGCTACTGGCAGATCGGCCTCACACCCAGGGCTCAGGAACGGTCAGCCTTCTCTACCCCCGATGGCCACTACCAATTCAAGGTCATGCCCTTCGGCATGAAGAATGCCCCCGCCACGTTTCAACGCCTCGTGAACCAGGTCTTGGCGGGGCTCGAAGAGTTCAGCGCTGCCTACCTGGACGATATCGCTGTGTACAGCCACCACTGGCCCGACCACCTCCGTCACCTCCAAGAGGTCCTACAGGCCCTCCAGCGGGCCGGCCTCACAATTAAGGCCGGCAAGTGCCAAATTGGCCAAGGGTCTGTGACCTACCTTGGGCACCAAGTGGGAAGCGGGCTGGTGGCCCCGCTACAACTTAAGATTGCTGCCATCCAGTCCTGGCAGCCCCCCGTCACCCAGACCGAGGTCCGAGCCTTCTTGGGGATCACCGGCTACTACCGGCGGTTCGTGAAAGACTACGGCAGCATCGTGGGGCCCCTCACGGGTCTCACGTCCAAGAACCAGCCGAAGCGGATTAACTGGACCCCCGATTGTCAAGCGGCCTTCGAGAAGCTGAAGGCCGCTCTATGCACCGCCCCTGTGCTCCAGGCCCCCGATTACAGTCGGGAATTCATGGTACAGACCGACGCCTCCGACCACGGCATCGGAGCCGTCCTTTCTCAGTTAAACCCCGAAGGTCATGACCAGCCGGTGGCCTTCATCAGTCGACGTCTCCTGGCCCGAGAACAGCGCTGGAGCACCATCGAGAGGGAGGCCTTCGCAGTGGTGTGGGCCCTCAAAAAGCTCCGGCCCTATCTCTTCGGTACCCACTTCCGGGTACAAACCGACCATCGACCCCTGCAGTGGCTGATGCAGATGCGGGGGGAGAACCCAAAACTCTTGCGCTGGTCCCTTTCCCTGCAGGGAATGGACTTCACTGTGGAGCACCGACCAGGCCAAGACCACGCCAACGCGGATGGCCTGTCCCGCTTTTTCCGCCTCGACGAAGAGAGTCCCCAAGGAGATGGGTGACTCTCCCCGTCTTCAGCTGGGGGGGACGCATGTTGGACAGGCCACACGAAGGGCTTGCTCCCTCCCCGCACGACAGGACCCGAGCTCCGGCCCACCAGGCATAACCCACGAAAAGCACCCGTACCCCGTCTCCCGACGGATCTTCTGCCCTCGGACCTCTACTCATCACGGGGCCCAGCCCCACCGGCTTCCCCGGCCGGTTCAAGCCGCCATCTTGGGCCCTGCACCACGAGGCCGCGTGGCCTCGCCCCGACCCTAACCCCGGGCCTGACCGGCCCCGACATCCCGGCACCACCATCCACCCAGGAGGTGAGCGGACCACTGGCAGGTCAATGGGAGGACGAAGTGTCAAGAGCTCTTCCCCCGCCAGGTGCCGATCGCCCCCAGCTCCCCCAGGCGCTGGCTCCACCCCCCTGCTGGGTGTCTGGACACCTTCATCCCGGGCCCTCCGACCTCCAAGTGCGAGGGTCCGGACATCAAAGAGCGCCTGCCCTATAACTGGGGCAACTCCGGAGCAGGAAGGCAGTTGTATCCTGGAGTCGAGAGACACCGAGAGAACTCAGCCTTGACGGACTACTGGCGCTGCCGTAGCCCGCTCTTGTGAACCATCGTCCTGCCGGCTGGCGCTGCCGCGGCCTTCTACAACATCCATCCTCATCGGGACCTGCTGGCGCTGCCGCGGCCCGTTGTAACGACCATCCTCACCGGGACCTGCTGGCGCTGCCGCGGACCGTACATCGACCATCTTTCCGGGACCTGCTGGCGCTGCCGCGGCCCGTTGTAACGGTCAACCTCACCGGGACCTGCTGGCGCTGCCGCGGACCGTACATCGACCATCGTTCCGGGACCTGCTGGCGCTGCCGCGGCCCGCACCAACTAAGCTCGAGGATTGTGAGCTAATCATCATCTCATCCAAACTACCTGACTGGTAGACAGACTGTCCCGCTACCCCTTACCCTGCTTTGAGAGACTTGAATCGAGGGGACCCCTGAGTCCAGACCTCCTTGTACCATTCAACCGTACCTTAAGAAGTGCTTATAAAGAACACTGAACCTTATCCGTGTGTGGTATCTGTCTGTGGGGGGGGAAGTTACTTATCTGTACGATCGCTGGAGACGGCTCTCCCCGGAGACCTCTCCTCCTGACCCCGGCCGACCCTCCCGGTCCGTCTATCCTTTCTAACACCCTCTTACAACAATTAACTTTCGTTATAACTCACACCCCATATGCTTGTTCCCTCCCACCCTTACTTTGATGTCCGCTTTTCTTGTTTTATACAAACCACGCCACACACTGCTGCACGCCACACACTGCTGCACGCCACACACTGCTGCACGCCAGACACTGCTGCACGCCGCACACTGCTGCATGCCGCACACTACCGCATGCCACACACTGCTGCGCACACTGCTGCATTACACACTGCTGCATTACACACTGCTGCACGCCGCACACTGCTGCACGCCTCACACTGCTACACGAAACACTGCTGCACATCTCACACTGCTGCACGCCACACACTGCTGCATGCCACACACTGCTGCACGCCTCACACTGCTGCACGCCACACACTGCTGCATGGCACACACTGCTGCACGCCACACACTGCTGCACGCCTCACACTGCTGCACGCCTCACACTGCTGCATGCCACACACTGCTGCATGCCACACACTGCTGCACGCCACACACTGCTGCACACCACACACTGCTGCACGCCTCACACTGCTGCACGCCACACACTGCTGCACGCCACACAATGCTGCACGCCGCACAATGCTACACGAAACACTGCTGCATGCCACACACTGCTGCAAGGCACACACTGCTGCACGCCCCACACTGCTGCACGCCACACACTTCTGCACACTGCTGCATTACTCACTGCTGCATGGTGCACGACTGTTAGAAAGGGTAGACGGACCGGGAGGGTCGGCCGGGGTCAGGAGGAGAGGTCTCCGGGGAGAGCCGTCTCCAGCGATCGTACAGACAAGTAACTTCCCCCCCCACAGACAGATACCACACACGGATAAGGTTCAGGGTTCTTTATAAGCACTTCTTAGGGTACGGTTGACTGGTACAAGGAGGTCTGGACTCAGGGGTCCCCTCGATTCAAGTCTCTCAAAGCAGGGTAAGGGGTAGCGGGACAGTCTGTCTACCAGTCAGGTAGTTTGGATGAGATGATGATTAGCTCACAATCCTCGAGCTTGGTTGGTACGGGCCGCGGCAGCGCCAGCAGGTTCCGGAGAGATGGTCGATGTACGGTCCGCGGCAGCGCCAGCAGGTCCCGGTGAGGATGGTCGTTACAACGGGCCGCGGCAGCGCCAGCAGGTCCCGACGAGGATGGTCGTTACAACGGGCCGCGGCAGCGCCAGCAGGTCCCGACGAGGATGGATGTTGTAGAAGGCCGCGGCAGCGCCAGCAGGCAGGACGATGGTTCACAAGAGCGGGCTACGGCAGCGCCAGTAGTCCGTCAAGGCTGAGTTCTCTCGGTGTCTCTCGACTCCAGGATACAACTGCCTTCCTGCTCCGGAGTTGCCCCAGTTATAGGGCAGCCGCCCTTTGATGTCCGGACCCTCGCACTTGGAGGTCGGAGGGCCCGGGATGAAGGTGTCCAGACACCCAGCAGGGGGTGGAGCCAGCGCCTGGGGGAGCTGGAGGCGATCGGCACCTGGCGGGGGAAGAGCTCTTGACACTTCGTCCTCCCATTGACCTGCCAAGTGGTCCGCTCACCTCCCGGGTGGATGGTGGTGCCGGGATGTCGGGGCCGGCCAGGCCCGGGGTTAGGGTCGGGGCTAGGCCACGCGGCCTCGTGGTGC
The DNA here is from genome assembly GCF_964204655.1 of Triturus cristatus. Lineage (NCBI taxonomy): Eukaryota > Metazoa > Chordata > Amphibia > Caudata > Salamandridae > Triturus > Triturus cristatus. The sequence goes on along the minus strand of NC_140592.1, from coordinate 499,547,871 downwards.
AGGGCCCAAGATGGCGGCTTGAACCGGCCGGGGGAGCCGGTGGGGCTGGCCCCGTGATGAGTAGAGGTCCGAGGGCAGAAGATCCGTCGTGAGACGGGGTACAGGTGCTTTTCGTGGGTTATGCCTGGTGGGCCGGAGCTCGGGCCCTGTCGTGCGGGGAGGGAGCAAGCCCTTCGTGTGGCCTGTCCAACATGCGTCCCCCCCAGCTGAAGGCGGGGAGAGTCACCCATCTCCTTGGGGACTCTCTTCGTCGAGGCGGAAAAAGCGGGACAGGCCATCCGCGTTGGCGTGGTCTTGGCCCGGTCGGTGCTCCACAGTGAAGTCCATTCCCTGCAGGGAAATGGACCAGCGCAAGAGTTTTGGGTTCTCCCCCCACATCTGCATCAGCCACTGCAGGGGTCGATGGTCGGTTTGTACCCGGAAATGGGTACCGAAGAGATAGGGCCGGAGCTTTTTGAGGGCCCACACCACTGCGAAGGCCTCCCTCTCGATGGTGCTCCAGCGCTGTTCTCGGGCCAGGAGACGTCGACTGATGAAGGCCACCGGCTGGTCATGACCTTCGGGGTTTAACTGAGAAAGGACGGCTCCGATGCCGTGGTCGGAGGCGTCGGTCTGTACCACGAATTCCCGACTGTAATCGGGGGCCTGGAGCACAGGGGCGGTGCACAGGGCGGCCTTCAGCTTCTCGAAGGCCGCTTGACAATCGGGGGTCCAGCTAATCCGCTTCGGTTGGTTCTTGGACGTGAGACCCGTGAGGGGCCCCACGATGCTGCCGTAGTCCTTCACGAACCGCCAGTAGTAGCCGGTGAGCCCCAAGAAGACTCGGACCTCGGTCTGGGTGACGGGGGGCTGCCAGGACTGGATGGCAGCAATCTTAAGTTGTAGCGGGGCCACCAGCCCGCTTCCCACTTGGTGCCCAAGGTAGGTCACAGACCCTTGGCCAATTTGGCACTTGCCGGCCTTAATTGTGAGGCCGGCCCGCTGGAGGGCCTGTAGGACCTCTTGGAGGTGACGGAGGTGGTCGGGCCAGTGGCGGCTGTATACAGCGATATCGTCCAGGTAGGCAGCGCTGAACTCTTCGAGCCCCGCCAAGACCTGGTTCACGAGGCGTTGAAACGTGGCGGGGGCATTCTTCATGCCGAAGGGCATGACCTTGAATTGGTAGTGGCCATCGGGGGTAGAGAAGGCTGACCGTTCCTGAGCCCTGGGTGTGAGGCCGATCTGCCAGTAGCCCGCTGTTAGGTCGAAGATACTGAGGTAGCGGGCGGCCCCCAGCCGGTCGATCAGCTCGTCTGCTCGGGGGATCGGATGAGCGTCGGTCCGGGTGACAGCGTTCAAGCCCCGGTAGTCGACGCAGAATCTCAGTTCAGGTGCGGTGCCGGGGGCAGCGGCTTTGGGGACCAATACAACCGGACTGGCCCAGGGACTGTCCGAGGGCTCGATGACCCCGATTGTGAGCATCTTGGCCACCTCCTCCTGTATGCAGGCCCGTACCCGATCTGGTACGCGGTAGGCCCGGTGTCGGACAGGGGGACTGTCCCCGGTGTCCACGTCGTGCAAACACCAAGGGGTGACCCCGGGGGTGAGGGAGAACAGGGTAGCAAACTGCAGCAGGAGGTTCCGGCAGCCCTGGCGTTGCTCCGAAGTGAGGGCGTCAGAGAGCCGGACCCCGTCCACGGAGCCGTCATTCTCCTGAGTCTTCAGAAGATCCGGGAGGGGTTCGGAGTCCTCCTCTGCCCCACTGTCCGTAGCCATCAGGAGGCTGAGTTCTGAGCGCACAAAGTGTGGTTTGAGTCGGTTGGTGTGGAGGACCCGAAGGGGGTTCCGGGAGGTCCCCAGGTCGATGAGGTAAGTGACGGGGCTTTTGCGCTCGACCACTTTGAAGGGCCCCGTCCACTTATCTTGCAAGGCACATGGTTCGGTGGGGGACATCACCCATACTTGTTGTCCAGGCTCGAACTCAACGGAGGAGGCATTGTGATCATACCACTTCTTCATGTCCTCCTGGCTGGCCTCGAGGTTCGCCTTGGCCATCTCTCTGAAGCGCCGGGTCTGGTTGCGTAGGGCCAGGAGGTATTTGAAGACGTCTGGAGGGGTCTTTAGGGGGGCCATCTCCCAACCTTCTTTTACTAGGCTGAGGGGCCCTCACACAGGGTGCCCGTACAGGAGTTCGAAAGGGCTAAAACCGAGGGACTTCTGGGGAACTTCTCGGTAAGCGAAGAGGAGGCACGGGAGTAGTACATCCCACTGGCGACGGAGGGGCTCTTCCAATCCCCCAATCATCCCCTTGAGGGTGCGGTTAAAACGCTCCACTAGTCCGTTCCCTTGGGGGTGATAGGGGGTCGTGAATCTGTAGGTGACCCCGCATTGTTGCCAGAGGGACTTCATGTATTTCGATATAAAGTTCGTGCCTCGGTCGCTGACGACTTCCCGGGGGAAGCCTACCCAGGAGAAGATCCCCATTAGGGCCCGGCCAACCACCGGAGCTGTCACGGTCCGTAGGGGCACCGCCTCGGGGTAGCGGGTGGCATGGTCCACCAATACTAAGATGAACCTGTGTCCTTGTGCCGTGCGGGGGTCCAGAGGCCCCACGATGTCTATCCCCACCCTTTCGAACGGGGTGGTGACCACAGGGAAGGGTTGCAGAGGGGCTTTCAGCTTCCGACCACTCTTCCCGCTGGCTTGGCATGTGGGGCAAGATCAGCAGTGGTTCAGGACGTCGTTCCTCATTTTCGGCCAGAAAAAGTGGGTCACTAGGCGGCTGTACGTTTTATCCTGGCCCAGGTGTCCAGCCAGGGGGACATCGTGGGCCAGGTTGAGCAGAAAGTCTCTGAGGCGGAGAGGTACCACCAGTACTCGACCGGCCCCCAGCTCGGCGATTCTTTGCTCGCTGTATAGCAGGTCGTTATCCCAGTAGACCCAGTGAGTTCCGGTGGAGTCCCCTGTGTTCTGGGCGCTGGCTTGTTGGCGGAGTCCCTCGAGGGAGGGACAGGTCTTTTGTTCCTGGCGGAACTGTTCTTGGGTGGGCCCCCCTTCTTGACGCCACTGAGCCAGGTCAGGAAGGTCCTGGGGTTGCGCGTCCCCTTCGGTCGTCGAGTCTGGGAGGCTGGCCTCGTCGTTGTCTTCTACTGGGGCGACTGGGGGCGGGGGTGCTGGCCATTCTGGTTCTTCTGATCGAGGGACGGCACGGGCGGCCATGGACCGGGTGGTTATGCAGGCCCAGTCCGGGAGGCCCAGCATCCCCAGGTGCTCTCTTCTCTCAACGGTGGCCCACGGGGAACTCTCGAGGTCATTCCCCAGGAGGCAGTCCACGGGGGCATCGTCCCGGACCGTCACCTTCAACAGGCCGGAGACCCCTCCCCATTCGAATGGGACGCAGGCCATTTGACACATACTTTCAGAGTTGTCTGCTGAGCGGACGGGGCAGAGAATGTTCGGCAGGATCTGCTCGGGCTTCACCAGGTGACAGCGGACGGCCGTCACACTGGCGCCTGTGTCACGCAAGGCCTCGGCTCGTTGTCCATTAATGGTCACCCACTGACCGTATTTCCTGGTGTTAGCGGGTAGGGGAGCCCGCGGGACCATGTCTCTTCCCCCTAAGCACGCCAGGACCATGGCGGCCGGTTCCCACTCTTGCTGGGCCGGCTCATACTCCTCTGGTTCCTCCAATGATCGCTCTTCCCCCAGGGCGGCGGCAGCTACCTGGCGGGGCTTGGGTGTTTGGTTCTGCGGGCAGCTCGGGTCATTGGCGTAGTGGCCGACTCGCTGGCATCGGTGGCACGTGACGTTGGCTCGGACCCCAGGACGCCACGGGGGGTTGCCCCGACCGGCCGGAGCCGGGGTGCTGGCCACGGGTGTTGCGGGCAAGGCGTCTCTCCCTCGCCCCTGGCCCCCTCCTCCTCCCCGAGGACGGTGCTGGCCTTGGTTGTTTCTGTTCTGTTCATGTGGCCCCCTCCGGCCCACTCGGGTGCTTTCCCATCGGTCAGCTTCGGCGGCGAGCTGCCGGGGGTCAGTCAGCTTACTGTCGAGGAGGTGCTGCCTGAGCTCGACGAAGCAGTTGTTTGACAGGTGCTCCCATACCATCAGGTTAAAGAGTTGTTCGTAGGTGGTGACCTGGCTCCCCTTTATCCAACCCTCGAAGGCACGGCTGAAATAGTTCACGTATTCTACCCAAGTTGTACCTGGGATCTGGGTGCAATCTCTGAACCTCTGGCGGTACATCTCGGGTGTGAGGCCGTAGCGGGTGAGGAGGGCAGCCTTCATGTGGTCGTAGGACGACATTTGGTAATCGGGGAGCTGCAGTAGGGCATCGCGACCCTCGTTGATAAACCTCCCCCAAAGTCCGGCTCCCCAATCACTCCGGTCGATCCGGTGGGAGGTCATGGCGATCTCGTAGGCTTTAAACCACTGTTGTATGTCGTCTTCTCGGACATACTCGCGGACAACGTCCTTGGGGATGTGGACTTTTTTCTCGATTGGCCCCGGGGTGTGTGGTCGCTCAGGCACCCCCAGTTCCTTATTCTGTTTCCGAAGTTCTATTTCCGCCAGTTTGCGCTCGTGCTCGAGCGTTATTTTTTTCTCCTCCAGCTCTCTCTGTCTCTGCTTCTCTTCTCGTTCATCTCGGAGCCGCATGTGCTCGAGGTTGAGTTTCTGTTCAGCTAACTTGAGTTCCCCATCCATCTTGAGTCGTGCCATTTCCAACTCGTGCAATCTGGTTCTTTCTCTTTCTCGGATCTCCTCCTGCGAGAGGCCCGTTCCCCGCTCCTCGGGAGCCGTGGCGTTCCCCTCTGGTGTGATGCTGCTTTGGTCGGAGGGTCCGGTGACCCCAGTTTCTGTCCACGACTCTAGGGCGTGTTTTAGATCATCTTTGGTACTCAGGCCGGTGGTAGCAATGCCAAGTTCTATGCAGAATTGTCTCAGTTCGCGGTGGTTGTATTCTTCTATTTTATCCATTTGGAATTTCTCGGTGGAGTTGCTATCTTTGGCTGACATCGTGTTTTTGTCGTGGGGTGAGCTACTCTCTGTACGATTACGCGTTGATTCGGATCGCGCCGCTGGCCACCAATGTTAGAAAGGGTAGACGGACCGGGAGGGTCGGCCGGGGTCAGGAGGAGAGGTCTCCGGGGAGAGCCGTCTCCAGCGATCGTACAGACAAGTAACTTCCCCCCCACAGACAGATACCACACACGGATAAGGTTCAGGGTTCTTTATAAGCACTTCTTAGGGTACGGTTGACTGGTACAAGGAGGTCTGGACTCAGGGGTCCCCTCGATTCAAGTCTCTCAAAGCAGGGTAAGGGGTAGCGGGACAGTCTGTCTACCAGTCAGGTAGTTTGGATGAGATGATGATTAGCTCACAATCCTCGAGCTTGGTTAGTACGGGCCGCGGCAGCGCCAGCAGGTCCCGGAGAGATGGTCGATGTACGGTCCGCGGCAGCGCCAGCAGGTCCCGGTGAGGATGGTCGTTACAACGGGCCGCGGCAGCGCCAGCAGGTCCCGACGAGGATGGTCGTTACAACGGGCCGCGGCAGCGCCAGCAGGTCCCGACGAGGATGGATGTTGTAGAAGGCCGCGGCAGCGCCAGCAGGCAGGACGATGGTTCACAAGAGCGGGCTACGGCAGCGCCAGTAGTCCGTCAAGGCTGAGTTCTCTCGGTGTCTCTCGACTCCAGGATACAACTGCCTTCCTGCTCCGGAGTTGCCCCAGTTATAGGGCAGCCGCCCTTTGATGTCCGGACCCTCGCACTTGGAGGTCGGAGGGCCCGGGATGAAGGTGTCCAGACACCCAGCAGGGGGTGGAGCCAGCGCCTGGGGGAGCTGGAGGCGATCGGCACCTGGCGGGGGAAGAGCTCTTGACACTTCGTCCTCCCATTGACCTGCCAAGTGGTCCGCTCACCTCCCGGGTGGATGGTGGTGCCGGGATGTCGGGGCCGGCCAGGCCCGGGGTTAGGGTCGGGGCTAGGCCACGCGGCCTCGTGGTGCAGGGCCCAAGATGGCGGCTTGAACCGGCCGGGGGAGCCGGTGGGGCTGGGCCCCGTGATGAGTAGAGGTCCGAGGGCAGAAGATCCGTCGTGAGACGGGGTACAGGTGCTTTTCGTGGGTTATGCCTGGTGGGCCGGAGCTCGGGCCCTGTCGTGCGGGGAGGGAGCAAGCCCTTCGTGTGGCCTGTCCAACAACGACACTGCTGCACGCAGCACACCGCTGCACGCCGCACACTGCTGCATGCCGCACACTGCTGCACGCCGCACACTGCTGCACGCCTCACACTGCTGTATGCCTCACACTGCTGCACGCCACACACTGCTGCACGCCACACACTGCTGCACACCACACACTGCTGCAGGCCGCACACTGCTGCACGCCGCACAATGCTACACAAAACACTGCTGCACGCCACACACTGCTGCATGCCTCATACTGCTACACGAAACAATGCTGCGCGCCTCACACTGCTGCACGCCGCCCAATGCTACGCCACACACTGCTGCATGCCACACACTGCTGTACGGCACACACTGCTGCACGCCGCACACTGCTGCACGCCTCACACTGCTGCACGCCACACACTGCTGCACGCCACACATTGCTGCATGCCTCACACTGCTGTACGCCACACACTGCTGCACGCCGCACACTGCTGCACACCGCACACTGCTGCATGCCGCACACTGCTGCATGCTGCTGCACGCCACACACTGCTGCACGCCACACACTGCTGCATGCCGCACACTGCTGCACGCCGCACACTGATGCACGCCGCACACCGCTGCATGCTGCACACTGCTGCACGCCGCACACTGCTACACGAAACACTGCTGCACGCCACACACTGCTGCACGCCACACACTGCTGCACGCCACACACTGCTGCATGCTGGACAATGCTACATGAAACACTCCTGCACGCCACACACTGCTGCACGCCACACACTGCTGCACGGCACACACTGCTGCACGCCACACACTGCTGCACGTCACACACTGCTGCATGCCGCACAATGCTACACGAAACACTGCTGCACCCCACACACTGCTGCAAGGCACACACTGCTGCATGCCGCACACTGCTGCACGCCACACACTGCTGCACACTGCTGCATTACTCACTGCTGCATGGTGCACAACACTGCTGCACACAGCACACTGCTGCACGCCGCACACTGCACGCTGCACACTGCTGCACGCTGCTGCACGCCACACAGTGCTGCATGCCTCACACTGCTGCACGCCTCACACTGCTGTATGCCCCACACTGCTGCATGCCACACACTGCTGCACGCCACACACTGCTGCACGCCACACACTGCTGCACGCCACACACTGCTGCACGCCACACACTGCTGCATGCTGGACAATGCTACATGAAACACTCCTGCACGCCACACACTGCTGCACGCCACACACTGCTGCACGGCACACACTGCTGCACGCCACACACTGCTGCACGTCACACACTGCTGCATGCCGCACAATGCTACACGAAACACTGCTGCACGCCACACACTGCTGCAAGGCACACACTGCTGCATGCCGCACACTGCTGCACGCCACACACTGCTGCACACTGCTGCATTACTCACTGCTGCATGGTGCACAACACTGCTGCACACAGCACACTGCTGCACGCCGCACACTGCACGCTGCACACTGCTGCACGCTGCTGCACGCCACACAGTGCTGCATGCCTCACACTGCTGCACGCCTCACACTGCTGTATGCCCCACACTGCTGCATGCCACACACTGCTGCACGCCACACACTGCTGCACGCTGCACACTGCTACAAGAAACACTGCTGCATGCCACACACTGCTGCATGCCTCATACTGCTACATGAAACAATGCTGCGTGCTTCACACTGCTGCACGCCGCACACTGCTACATGAAACACTGCTGCACGCCACACACTGCTGCACGCCACACGCTGCTGCACGCCACACACTGCTGCACGCCACACACTGCTGCACGCCGCACAATGCTACGCCACACACTGCTGCACGCCACACACTGCTGCACGGCACATACTGCTGCACGCCGCACACTGCTGCACGCCACACACTGCTGCATGCCACACACTGCTGTACGGCACACACTGCTGCACGCCGCACACTGCTGCACGCCTCACACTGCTGCACGCCACACACTGCTGCACGCCACACATTGCTGCATGCCTCACACTGCTGTACGCCACACACTGCTGCACGCCGCACACTGCTGCACACCGCACACTGCTGCATGCCGCACACTGCTGCATGCTGCTGCACGCCACACACTGCTGCACGCCACACACTGCTGCATGCCGCACACTGCTGCACGCCGCACACTGATGCACGCCGCACACCGCTGCATGCTGCACACTGCTGCACGCCGCACACTGCTACACGAAACACTGCTGCACGCCACACACTGCTGCACGCCACACACTGCTGCACGCCACACACTGCTGCATGCTGGACAATGCTACATGAAACACTCCTGCACGCCACACACTGCTGCACGCCACACACTGCTGCACGGCACACACTGCTGCACGCCACACACTGCTGCACGTCACACACTGCTGCATGCCGCACAATGCTACACGAAACACTGCTGCACCCCACACACTGCTGCAAGGCACACACTGCTGCATGCCGCACACTGCTGCACGCCACACACTGCTGCACACTGCTGCATTACTCACTGCTGCATGGTGCACAACACTGCTGCACACAGCACACTGCTGCACGCCGCACACTGCACGCTGCACACTGCTGCACACTGCTGCACGCCACACAGTGCTGCATGCCTCACACTGCTGCACGCCTCACACTGCTGTATGCCCCACACTGCTGCATGCCACACACTGCTGCACGCCACACACTGCTGCACGCCACACACTGCTGCACGCCACACACTGCTGCATGCTGGACAATGCTACATGAAACACTCCTGCACGCCACACACTGCTGCACGCCACACACTGCTGCACGGCACACACTGCTGCACGCCACACACTGCTGCACGTCACACACTGCTGCATGCCGCACAATGCTACACGAAACACTGCTGCACGCCCCACACTGCTGCAAGGCACACACTGCTGCATGCCGCACACTGCTGCACGCCACACACTGCTGCACACTGCTGCATTACTCACTGCTGCATGGTGCACAACACTGCTGCACACAGCACACTGCTGCACGCCGCACACTGCACGCTGCACACTGCTGCACGCTGCTGCACGCCACACAGTGCTGCATGCCTCACACTGCTGCACGCCTCACACTGCTGTATGCCCCACACTGCTGCATGCCACACACTGCTGCACGCCACACACTGCTGCACGCTGCACACTGCTACAAGAAACACTGCTGCATGCCACACACTGCTGCATGCCTCATACTGCTACATGAAACAATGCTGCGTGCTTCACACTGCTGCACGCCGCACACTGCTACATGAAACACTGCTGCACGCCACACACTGCTGCACGCCACACGCTGCTGCACGCCACACACTGCTGCACGCCACACACTGCTGCACGCCGCACAATGCTACGCCACACACTGCTGCACGCCACACACTGCTGCACGGCACATACTGCTGCACGCCGCACACTGCTGCACGCCACACACTGCTGCACACTGCTGCATTACTCACTGCTGCATGCTGCACGACACTGCTGCACGCAGCGCACTGCTGCACGCAGCACACTGCTGCACGCCTCACACTGCTGCACGCCTCACACTGCGGCACGCCTCACACTGCTGCACACCTCACACTGCTGCATGCCACACACTGCTGCATGCCACACACTGCTGCATGCCACACACTGCTGCACGCCACACACTGCTGCACACCACACACACTGCAGCATGCCGCTGCACGCCACACACTGCTGCACGCCACACACTGCTGCATGCCGCACACTGCTGCACGCTGCACACTGCTGCACGCCGCACACTGCTACACGAAACACTGCTGCACGCCACACAGTGCTGCACGCCACAAACTGCTGCATGCCACATACTGCTGCATGCCGCACAATGCTACACGAAACACTGCTGCACGGCACACACTGCTGCACGGCACACACTGCTGCATGCCGCACACTGCTGCACGCCACACACTGCTGCACACTGCTGCATTACTCACTGATGCATGCTGCATGACACTGCTGCACGCAGCACACTGCTTCATGCAGCATACTGCTGCACGCCGCACACTGCTGCACACTGCTGCACGCCACACAGTGCTGCATGCCTCACACTGCTACACGAAACACTGCTGCACGCCTCACACTGCTGCACGCCTCACACTGCTGCACGCAGCACACTGCTGCACGCCGCACAGTGCTGCATGCTGCACACTGCTGCACGCCACACACTGCTGCATGCCGCTGCACGCCACACACTGCTGCACGCCACACACTGCAGCACGCCGCACACTGCTGCACGAAACACTGCTACTCGAAACACTGCTGCACGCCACACACTGCTGCACGCCACACACTGCTGCATGCCACACACTGCCGCACGCCACACACTGCCGCACGCCACACACTGCTGCACGCCACACTGCTGCACGCCACACACTGCTGCACGGCACACACTGCTGCACGCCGCACACTGCTGCACGCCACACACTGCTGCACATTGCTACATTACTCACTGCTGCATGCTGCACAACACTGTTGCACGCCACACACTGCTGCACGCCTCACACTGCTGCACGCCTCACACTGCTGCATGCCTCACACTGCTGCACGCCTCACACTGCTGCACGCCTCACACTGCTGCATGCCGCACACTGCTGCACACCGCACACTGCTGCACGCCACACACTGCTGCATGCCACACACTGCTGCACACCACACACTGCTGCATGCCGCTGCACGCCGCACACTGCTGCATGCCGCTGCACACCGCACACTGCTGCACGCCACACACTGCTGTACGCCGCACACTGCTGCATGCCGCACTGCTGCACACCGCACACTGCTACACGAAACACTGCTGCACGCCACACACTGCTGCACGCCACACACTGCTGCACGCCACACACTGCTGCATGCCGCACAATGCTACACGAAACACTGCTGCACGCCACACACTGCTGCACGGCACACACTGCTGCATGCCGCACACTGCTGCATGCCACACACTGCTGCACACTGCTGCATCACTCACTGCTGCATGCTGCACGACGCACACTGCTGCACGCCTCACACTGCTGCACGCCTCACACTGCTGCACGCCGCTGCACGCCACACAGTGCTGCATTCCTCACACTGCTACACGAAACACTGCTGCATGCCACACACTGCTGCACGCCACACAATGCTGCACGCCACATACTGCTGCATGCCGCACAATGCTACACGAAACACTGCTGCACACCACACACTGCTGCACGGCACACACTGCTGCATGCTGCACACTGCTGCACACCACACACTGCTGCACACTGCTGCATTACTCACTGCTGCATGCTGCATGACACTGCTGCACACAGCACACTGCTTCACGCAGCATACTGCTGCACGACGCACACTGCTGCACACCGCTGCACGCCACACAGTGCTGCATGCCTCACACTGCTACAAGAAACACTGCTGCACGCCTCATACTGCTGCACGCCTCACACTGCTGCATGCCACACACTGCTGCACACTGCTGCACACCGCACAGTGCTACACGCTGCACACTGCTGCACGCCACACACTGCTGCATGCCGCTGCACGCCACACACTGCTGCACGCCACAAACTGCTGTACGCCGCACACTGCTGCACGAAACACTGCTACACGAAACACTGCTGCACGCCACACACTGCTGCACGCCACACACTGCTGCACGCCACACACTGCCACGCGCTGCACACTGCTGCATGCCACACTGCTGCACGGCACACACTGCTGCACGGCACACACTGCTGCATGCCGCACACTGCTGCATGCCACAAACTGCTGCACATTGCTACATTACTCACTGCTGCATGCTGCATGACACTGCTGCACGCCTCACACTGCTGCACGCCTCACACTGCTGCACGCCACACACTGCTGCACACCACACACTGCTGCATGCCTCACACTGCTGCACGCCTCACACTGCTGCACGCCTCACATTGCTGCACGCCGCACACTGCTGCACGCCTCACACTGCTGCACGCCGCACACTGCTGCATGCCGCACACTGCTGCATGCCGCACACTGCTACACACCACACACTGCTGCATGCCACACACTGCTGCATGCCACACACTGCTGCATGCCGCTGCACGCCACACACTGCTGCATGCCGCTGCACACTGCACACTGCTGCACACCGCACACTGCTGTATGCCACACACTGCTGCGCGCCGCACTGCTGCACGCCGCACACTGCTGCACGCCACACACTGCTGCACGCCACACACTGCTGCACGCCACACACTGCTGCACACCACACACTGCTGCACGCCGCACAATGCTACACGAAACACTGCTGCACGCCACACACTGCTGCACGGCACACACTGCTGCACACTGCTGCATTACTCACTGCTGCATGCTGCACCACACTGCTGCACGCCGCACACTGCTGCACGCCTCACACTGCTGCAGGCCGCACACTGCTGCACGCCGCTGCACGCCACACAGTGCTGCATGCCTCACACTGCTACACGAAACACTGCTGCATGCCACACACTGCTGCACGCCGCACACTGCTGCACACCACACACTGCTGCACACCACACACTGCTGCACGCCGCACACTGCTGTACGCCGCACACTGCTGCACGCCTCACACTGCTGCACACCGCACACTGCTGCACGCCGCACACTGCTGCACGCCGCACACTACTGCACTCCGCACACTACTGCACTCCACACACTGCTTGTATGCGAGTTTATGCTACTGACATTGTAAATGACAATGCCTTTTATTTGTTTTAAAACCAAAACATAAATAAAAGGCATTGTAATTTTACAATGCCAATAGCTCAAACTCTTATAAATGCGAGACCTATTGCATTGCAAATGCTTGTTAAATGGGCTTTATTGCACTCAGCAGCAATGCTTCACGTGCATATACTTCTGCTGGTCAATTAATAGACCTGTCGTTCCACAAAATGTTTAAGAGAATTGGTTGCCCCTTTGATCTTGCCCCTCCACCACCAAGAAGATTACAGAACAGCTCCTTGAGCTTGGCACATTCACCTAAAATAAAAACATACCCATTCTCACTCATTATAACACATCTTCATTAGCCAAACTGAACTTTTGTTTGTGACAAAAGTCTCAGAGGTATTGGTAAAGTGCCACCGACCAAAATTGATTGGCCTCGCCAGTGGCACAATGTGAGCTATACACAGGGCTTTAAGTGGGATGAAAAAACTAGGGGATTTCATAAAGGGGCGTGGCCAATGTAATTAAGGGTGTGGCTTTAAACACATACGCTAAAAATCTGTGTGCCGCCTGACTTGTATTTTGCTGTTTCTGTCACTGCATACAGATATTCGAGACAACAAGTAACATCATACCTACAACAAGTCAGACTATTGGCTTTGTCAATGGTTGTTAGTTGCATAGGATAAATAAGCAGCAACTATGGATTGTATATAATACTGAAAAAGCTTCCTCTTACAGACCTGGTGACACCATGACAATGTTGCTGCTCCTGCGTTTCAAAAAGAGAAGAGAAATTCAGAGAGAAAATGACTCTCTTTAAAGGATTTCTATTCCCCTACAACGCTCATCCGGCATGACGTCATGCCGTAACTTTTCTACTACAGAGAAGTGAACAGTGTGAGCACACACACATCGATGTGCCTGCTGTCACTGCAGTCCGAGGAAAAACGGACCACCTGAGCCAGTGCACAAAACAGAGCCCGATAGAGACCCGTTCCGAGGCCCTCATTAAAAAACTGTCGGTGCTCAGACCCGGTGAGACCCGGCCTACTTAAAGCCCTGGCTATACAAATACCAACAACATAAAAACAAAAATGTTTGAGCGTATATTGCTACAGAAAATAAGACTTCAGGACTTTTCCCTCTGAGCACTGATGAGCCTCCACAAAGATGGGAAATCTGGTACAGAGCCTTCAGCAGTTCTTTTGCAGCAAGTGAATGAAGAGATTTTCCATATGATTAGGAATGTAAACTTCTTTTCCATTCCTTTGGCATTGTATTCTAGAAAATATTTGATCACCTGCCTGAGTATAAAGTTCTGATTGTTGTACATCAGAGGAGGAATAGAAGTCAACATGAAGCAGAATCATTCTGTAGACTAATTTGTATTGAAGGAATGTGTTGGAAGGGGTTCCCCGGGGAGGCTGCGGAATGGGTTCCTGACCACCCTGAGGCCCACCCTTCCCAGATTTAGGCCGAGCAAGAGCAGGGAGGCCCTTCCTGGAAGGGTCTCGCACCTAGGATCGCACGCGCTGCGCTACTTTCTCTTCGGATAGAGGGACACCACACAGTAGTCGGTATTAGGCTTTTATCGGTAGTTGTCAGGGATCTTTATGATCCGGCAGGCAGGTGCAGAATGTTGGAAAGGCGTTCGCCGGAGGGGGGTTCAATGCCCGTCTTGCCCACCCCTTTGACCCACCTCTCCCACGTAGGCCGAACCAGGCGCGCACACCCTGAGATACACTATGAACAGAGTGACACCACACGTATTCTTTGTAGGACGATAGGTTCTTTTATCGAGGTTTTCAAGGGATCTTTATGATCCAAGATGCAAGCAGTACAGCAGTGGCCTGTAGTACCACAAATCGGTCGTGGGGAATGGGGGTAGCGGGACAGTCTTTCAAGATAGTGTCTCTGCGAAATATCCTGCGGAAAGCTCACAATCCTCTAGCTGGAGGGTGTCGTGTCTCTGGGTGATCTCTTACCGAGTCGTCCTCAAGGGGAGCGCCGCGAGTCTCTCAGCAGGCACAGGTGGTCGGAGATCGGGAGCCGCGATTCCGTCAGCAAGGCTCAGATGGTTCAATAGCTGGGGGCCGCGAGTCACTCAGCAGGCCTAGGTGGTTCAGGGTTCGGGAGCCGCGACCTCGTCAGCAGGGCTCAGGTGGTTCAATAGCGAGAGGCCGCGAGTCACTCAGCAGGCCCAGGTGACTTCAGCGTTCAGGAGCCGCGACAGCGTCAGCAGGCTCGGATGGTTCCAGGTCTTCTCTGCATTCGTTTCTCCGGCACCCCTTGTTATACTCCGCTGGCTCTTTGAAGTCCGGAGTCCTCGCAGAGGGGGGACTGGGGTGACGGAGGGGGTTCGGCGGGATTTCCTGCTGCTCACTTCCTTGGTCTTTTCAGGTGGGTCTGGGAGGGACCCCAGACGCTCGGCGGGGGAGGCGCCTGCTCCCCAGGGGCCTGGTGGCCGATTGAGTCCTCCCGGGGAAGGCGACCCGAGGTGTGACTGGGCCGGCGCCTCTGGGTCTGGTTCGAGGGTTCCCGCTCCCTCGGGCGGACATGCGTTGTTGGAAAGGCGTTCGCCGGAGGGGGGTTCGTTGCACGTCTTGCCCACCCCTTTGACCCACCTCTCCCAAGTAGGCCGAACCAGGCGCGCACACCCTGAGATACACTACGAACAGAGTGACTCCACACGTATTCTTTGTAGGACGATAGGTTCTTTTATCGATAATTTCAAGGGATCTTTATGATCCAAGATGCAAGTAGTACAGCAGTGATACGACGTACCACAAATCAGTCGTGGGGAATGGGGGTAGCGGGACAGTCTTTCAAGATAGTGTCTCTGTGAAATACCCTGCGGAAAGCTCACAATCCTCGAGCTGGAGGGTGTCGTGTCTCTGGGCGACCTCTTACCGAGTCGTCCTCAAGGGGAGCGCCGCGAGTCTCTCAGCAGGCACAGGTGGTCGGAGTTCGGGAGTCGCGATTCCGTCAGCAGGGCTCAGATGGTTCAATAGCTGGGGGCCGCGAGTCACTCAGCAGGCCTAGGTTGTTCAGTGTTCGGGAGCCGCGACCTCGTCCGCAGGGCTCAGATGGTTCAATAGCAGGAGGCCGCGAGTCACTCAGCAGGCCCAGGTGACTTCAGCATTCAGGAGCCGCGACAGCGTCTGCAGGCTCGGATAGTTCCAGGTCTTCTCTGTCCTTGTTTCTCCGGCACCCCTTGTTATACTCCGCTGGTTCTTTGAAGTCCGGAGTGCTCGCAGAGGGGGGACTGGGGTGACGGAGGGGGTTCGGCGGGATTTCCTGCCGCTCACTTCCTTGGTCTTTTCAGGTGGGTCTGGGAGGGACCCCAGACGCTCGGCGGGGGAGGCGCCTGCTCCCCAGGGGCCTGGTGGCCGATTGAGTCCTCCCGGGGAAGGCGACCCGAGGTGTGACTGGGCTGGCGCCTCTGGGTCTGGCTCGAGGGTTCCCGCTCCCTCGGTTGGGCATGCGTGGTAGGGTGTTGAGTCTGTCAGGCCTCTGGCCGGCCCACGGATCGGGGGTGGCTGGGGCGGCCGGAGTCGGAGATGTCGTGTCTTGAGGGTGGTGGCAGGTTGGCTGGGTGATGGGGAGGGCAACGCCGTGAGGCCGGTCTCACACAGAATTAATGCCACAGGCGGCAGCAATCTTGTAATGAGGGAAAAGGGGTAGCGGGACAGTCTTTCAATTAGTGTCTCTGCGAGGTATCCGGCGCACAGCTCTCAATCCTCGAGCTGAGGGGATGTTGCTTCTCTCGGCGATCTCGGCCGATTCTCTTGGAGGAGCGGGCCGCGAGTCACTCAGCAGGCACCGGAGGTTCTTAGTTCAGGGAGCCGCGACGGCGTCAGCAGGGCTCAGATGGTTCAGAGTTCGGGGAGCCGCGACAGCGTCAGCAGGGCTCAGATGGTTCAGAGTTCGGGGAGCTGCGACAGCGTCAGCAGGGCTCAGATGGTTCAGGGTTCGGGGAGCCGCGACAGCGTCAGCAGGGCTCAGATGGTTCAGGGTTCGGGGAGCCGCGACAGCGTCAGCAGGGCTCAGATGGTTCAGAGTTCGGGGAGCCGCGACAGCGTCAGCAGGGCTCAGATGGTTCAGAGTTCGGGTAGCGTTTCTTCTGTTCGGGGAGCGATCGAGCCGCGACCGGGTCCGCAGGCTCTCGTCAGTCCAGGTCTTCTCTGCCTCTCGTCCCTTCAGCACCCCTTGTTATACTCCCCCTCCTCTTTGAAGTCCGGAGTCCTCGCGGAGAGGGGTCTCGTACCTGGGGGCGAGGTGTCGGGGTTTCCTGTCGGCTCAGCCCCTTGTTCTGTTCAGATGTGTCCGGGAGGGACCCCAGACGCTCAGCAGGAGAGGCACCTGCTCGCCGGGGGCCGGGTGGCCGATCGAAACCTCCCTCGGGAAGAGTCCAGAGGTGTGACAGAGTCGGCGCCTCTCGGTCTGGGTTTGGGGGGTTTTCGTTCTCCCTCGGCCGGGCATGCGTGTTGGGGATCTGGTCGGCCCTCGGGATGTTGGTCCACGGAGGCCGGGAGGCCGTGTCCACGAGGTTCGGCGTGGTTGTTGTGTAACTTGCTGGTCGGGAGGGCCCACGCCACGAGGCCGGTCTCACAGGTGCTCCCTTCAGCTGAAAGGCGGGGAGAACTACTCATCCACTTGGGAGTTCTCCTCGCTGAAGCGGAAGAATCGGGACAGGCCGTCCGCGTTGGCGTGGTCAGTCCCGGGGCGATGTTCCACAGTGAAATCCATTCCCTGGAGAGAGATGGACCAGCGTAGCAGCTTGGGGTTTTCCCCTCGCATCTGCATCAACCACCGCAGAGGTCGATGGTCCGTTTGCACTCGGAAGTGTGTTCCGAACAGGTAGGGCCGTAGCTTTTTGAGGGCCCAGACTACGGCGAACGTCTCCCGTTCGATCGTGCTCCACCGCTGTTCTCGGGGCAGTAACCTTCGGCTGATGAAGGCTATGGGCTGATGGATGCCCTTGTCGTATTGTGAGAGGACTGCCCCGATGCCGTGTTCCGAGGCGTCCGTCTGGACCACAAACTCCTGGGCGTAGTCGGGTGCTTTGAGTACTGGAGCCGCGCACATTGCGGCCTTTAGGGTGTCGAATGCCTTCTGGCAGGCGGGAGTCCAGTGTACTTTCTTGGGGTGTTTTTTGGAGGTTAGCTCTGTGAGAGGGCCTGCGATGCTGCCATAGTTTTTAATGAACCTTCGGTAGTAGCCGGTGAGGCCCAGAAGAGCTCGGACTTCCGTTTGGGTGGTAGGGGGTTCCCAGGACAAGATGGCGTCGATCTTCGGCTGGAGGGGGGCGACCTGCCCACTCCCCACTTGGTGCCCCAGATAAGTTACGAAGCCGTGCCCAATTTGACATTTGCCAGCTTTGATGGTGAGGCCGGCCCGGTGTAGAGCCAGCAGGACTTGACGGAGGTGCTGGAGGTGCTCGGTCCCCTGGGAGCTGAAGACCGCTATGTCGTCAAGGTATGCTACACTGAACCCCTCTAGTCCGGCCAGGACCCTGTTCACCAGCCGCTGGAAGGTGGCCGGGGCATTTTTCATTCCGAACGGCATCACCCTAAAGCGGTAGTGCCCATCCGGGGTGGAGAAGGCGGAGCGCTCCTTGGCTCCCTCGGTGAGGGCAATCTGCCAGTACCCACTGGTCAGGTCGAAGGTGCTGAGGTAGCAGGCGGCCCCAAGGCGGTCAATGAGTTCGTCGGCACGGGGGATAGGGTGAGCGTCTGCTCGGGTGACCGCATTGAGGCCTCGGTAGTCCACGCAGAATCTCAACTCGGGGGCCACACCCGGGTAGTCGCCTTCGGAACCAGGACTACCGGGCTAGCCCAGGGGCTGTCGGAGGGTTCAATCACCCCAAGGTCCAGCATCTTTGTCACCTCGGTCTGGATGCAGGTCCGGACCTGATCAGGGACCCGGTAAGCCCGATGTCTCACTGGCGGGCTGTCTCCGGTGTCCACGTCGTGGACACACCAGCTGGTGACCCCGGGGGTCAGGGAGAAGAGATCCGCGAACTTCCCAAGTAGCTGGCGGCAGTCGTTGGTCTGCTGGGCTGTGAGGGCGGTTGACAGTTTCACCCCCTCCACGGATCCATCGGCTTCCTTCGCCCCCAGGAGGTCTGGGAGGGGCTCGGTGTCTTCTTCGGCCCCATCGTCGGTGGCCAGGAGTAGACTCAATTCGGTCCGCACAAAGTGGGGCTTGAGGCGGTTCACATGGAGAACCCGGAGGGGGTTCCGCGGGGACTGCACATCGATGAGATAGGTGACTTGGCTCTTCCGCTCGACCACCTTGAAGGGCCCAGTCCATTTATCTTGGAGAGCGCAGGGTCTCACCAGGGCCATGACCCAGACTTGTTGGCCCGGCTGAAACTCGACCAGCGTAGCATTCTGGTCATACCAGCGCTTCATCTCTTCTTGACTGGCCTCGAGGTTTGCTTCTGCGAGTTCCCTGAATTTGCGGGTTTGGTTGCGGAGCGCTAGGATGTATCGGAACACGTCTGGAGGGTCCCCCGGGGGGTTGCTTCCCACCCCTCCTTGACCAGGCTCAGGGGTCCTCGGACGGGGTGTCCATATAACAGTTCGAATGGGCTGAACCCCAGGGATGTTTGGGGGACCTCCCGGTAGGCGAACAGGAGACATGGGAGGAGGACGTCCCACCTCCGGCGTAGGGGTTCCTCGAGGCCAATGATCATCTCTTTCAGTGTCTTGTTAAAGCGTTCGACTAGGCCGTTTCCTTGGGGGTGGTACGGGGTGGTGAACTTGTACGATACTCCGCACTGCTGCCAGAGGGACTTCATATATCGGGAGATAAAGTTCGTCCCCCGGTCACTCACGACTTCGCGGGGGAAGCCCATGCGGGAGAAGATCCCCATCAAGGCCCGGCCCACCACGGGGGCCGTTACGGTGCGGAGGGGGATGGCTTCGGGGTAACGGGTGGCATGGTCCACCAGGACGAGGATGAACCGGTGGCCCTGGGCGGTCTTAGGGTCCAGTGGTCCGACAATGTCGATTCCTACCCGCTCAAAGGGGGTACTGACGACGGGGAAGGGTTGGAGCGGAGCCTTGCGCTTGCCCCCACTCTTTCCGCTGGCCTGGCACGTGGGGCAGGATTTGCAGTGGGCGTCCACGTTGGCTCGCATCTTGGGCCAGTAGAATGGGTGACGAGTCGCTGGTATGTCTTATCTTGGCCTAAGTGTCCGGCCAGGGGCACATCATGGGCCAGGCCCAGGAGAAGACTTCGGAAGCGTAGGGGTACTACTAGTACTCGGGCCGATCCCAACTCGGCCGACTTCTGTTCACTGTACAGCAGTCCGTTCTCCCAGTATACCCAGTGGGTGCCAGTCTGGTCGCCGGCTGCTTGGGCCTCGGCCAGTTGTCGGGGTCCAATGAGGGACGGGCAGGTGGATTGTTCTTGGCAGAACTCTTCACGGGAGGGGCTCCCTTCGCAGGGCCACGGGGCTAGTTCTGGCAAGTCCCCGAGTGGGGTCGGTGTTGCGGGGTCGGAAGGCCCGGATTCTTCGCTGGGAGCGGTTGGTTCGTCCAGGAGGGGGTCGTTGGCCTCTGGTGGGGTATCCTGGCTCTCGGGGGTGGTGGCGGTGTTCAGGGGCATGGCCTCTCCCCACCCGGAGGAAGGTGCCCGGAGAGTCATTGAGCGCGTGGTGGCGCATACCCACTCGGGTAGGCCCATCATTTCTAGGTGGGCCCTTCGCTCCACTTGTCCCCACGGGGAGTTCTCTAGGTCGTTGCCCAGGAGGCAGTCCACGGGCTGGGAGGTTCTGACCGCTACTTTTAACTTGCCGGTGACTCCCCCCCATTCGAAGGGGACTAGGGCCATCCGGCAGAGGCTCTCGGAATTGTCTGATGAGATAACGGGGCAAAAGGCGTCAGGCAGGATTTGGTCCTCAGAAATCAGGTGACAGTGGACCGCCATGACACTCGCCCCCGTGTCCCGGAGCCCCTCGATGCGGTGACCATTGACCGTCACCTGCTGTCGGTATTTCTTCGTGTTGGCGGGCAGGGGCGTTCCGGGGACCATCTCCCGGTCCCCTAGGGAGACCAAGGCCATGGCGGCTGGTTCCCATTCTTCGGAGTCTTCCATCTCTTCTCCCAGGGCTACAGAGGCCATCTGCCGAGCCGGCGGGGTTGTGGTGGTGGTCCGCTGGTACAGGGGACACTGAGGGTCACTGGCATAGTGTCCGGTCTGCTGGCAGCGGAAACAGGTGATCCTCCCCCGGGGTCCCGGCCTCCCTGGTGGCCCAGTGCTGGCCGGAGGCGGAGCTGGGAAGGGCGGAGATTGTCCTCGGGGAGGGCTGCGCGGGGGTCCCCCCGGGAGCTCCCTTTGCCGGCTGTGGTTCCCTCCGCCCCTCTGGCGTGGGGGTCCCTGATTGTGGCGACCGTAGTCTCCCACGGGGCCCCGGGAGGTCCGGGTGTTCACCCACCGGTCCGCTTCGACAGCCAGTTTCCGAGGGTCTGTGACTTTGCTATCCAGGAGGTGCTGGCGTAGCTCTACGAAGCAATTAGCGGCCAAGTGTTCCCATGCGATCAGGTCGAACAGCTCCTCAAAGGTGGAGACCTTGCTGCCCTTGATCCATCCGTCCAAGGCCCGGCTGTAAAAGTTCACGTACTCCACCCATGTGGTACCGGGTATCTTTTTGCAGTCTCTAAACCGTTGCCGGTACATTTCAGGGGTGAGCCCATATCTGGCTACCAGGGCCTCTTTCATGTGGCTGTAGGAGTTCATCAAGGTGGAGGGCAGGTCCAGCAGGGTATCTCTCCCCTCACTCAGGAACCGGCCCCACAGCCCAGCCCCCCAGTCATTCTGCGGGACTCGGTGAGAGGTCATGGCGACTTCGTAGGCCTTGAACCATTGCTGAATGTCGTCGTTCTTATAATACTCTTTCACCACATCTTTGGGGATGTGGACCTTCGGTTCCACGGTGGAGGAGATGGGTTGCGTTTCCGAGGGTCGGGTCTCTGCCCGCTTGGCCTGGAGCTCGCTCTCCTTCAGGCTGCGTCCGTGCTCTAGTTGGAGTTTCTTTTCTTCGTGTTCTCTCTGTCTTTTCTTTTCTTCTAGTTCCCCGTGTAGGCGTAATTGTTCCACTGCTAGTTTTTTCTCAGCTAGTTTTATCTCTCCTTCGATTTTTAGTTTTGCTAGTTCCAGTTCGTGGTTGCGACTTCTTTCTCGGTCCGCTAGATCCTCGGGGGATAGGCCCCCCTCGGAAGCGCCGTTCCTCCCTGGGCTGCTTCGTGGTTCGTTGGGGTGCTCTCCTTCTGCTTGTGACCGGGGAGTTTCCGCCTCGACCCAGGTCTTTAATGCCCCCTGGAAGTCCTCTTTCGTGCTTAGTCCGGTGGTAGCGATTCCAAAGTCTTTGCAAAATTGTTTCAGTTCACGGTGTGTGTATGATTCTAACTGGTCCTTTTGAAATGCCGTGCTTGGGTTGGTGCCTGCGGCACATAGGGAAGTTTCTCCTTCCATTCTTCTTGGTGGTGCGTCAGCCGTTTACTGCACGATCTCTAGGTGTTGGCTCGGATCCCGTCGCCTGCCACCAAATGTTGGAAGGGGTTCCCCGGGGAGGCTGCGGAATGGGTTCCTGACCACCCTGAGGCCCACCCTTCCCAGATTTAGGCCGAGCAAGAGCAGGGAGGCCCTTCCTGGAAGGGTCTCGCACCTAGGATCGCACGCGCTGCGCTACTTTCTCTTCGGATAGAGGGACACCACACAGTAGTCGGTATTAGGCTTTTATCGGTAGTTGTCAGGGATCTTTATGATCCGGCAGGCAGGTGCAGAATTAATGCCACAGGCGGCAGCGATCTTGTAATGAGGGAAAAGGGGTATCGGGACAGTCTTTCAATTAGTGTCTCTGCGAGGTATCCGGCGCACAGCTCTCAATCCTCGAGCTGAGAGGATGTTGCTTCTCTCGGCGATCTCGGCCGATTCTCTTGGAGGAGCGGGCCGCGAGTCACTCAGCAGGCACCGGAGGTTCTTAGTTCAGGGAGCCGCGACGGCGTCAGCAGGGCTCAGATGGTTCAGAGTTCGGGGAGCCGCGACAGCGTCAGCAGGGCTCAGATGGTTCAGAGTTCGGGGAGCCGCGACAGCGTCAGCAGGGCTCAGATGGTTCAGGGTTCGGGGAGCCGCGACAGCATCAGCAGGGCTCAGATGGTTCAGGGTTCGGGGAGCCGTGACAGCGTCAGCAGGGCTCAGATGGTTCAGAGTTCGGGGAGCCGCGACAGCGTCAGCAGGGCTCAGATGGTTCAGAGTTCGGGTAGCGTTTCTTCTGTTCGGGGAGCGATCGAGCCGCGACTGGGTCCGCAGGCTCTCGTCAGTCCAGGTCTTCTCTGCCTCTCGTCCCTTCAGCACCCCTTGTTATACTCCCCCTCCACTTTGAAGTCCGGAGTCCTCGTGGAGAGGGGTCTCGTGCCTGGGGGCGAGGTGTCGGGGTTTCCTGTCGGCTCAGCCCCTTGTTCTGTTCAGATGTGTCCGGGAGGGACCCCAGACGCTCAGCAGGAGAGGCGCCTGCTCGCCGGGGGCCGGGCGGCCGATCGAAACCTCCCTCGGGAAGAGTCCAGAGGTGTGACCGAGTCGGCGCCTCTCGGTCTGGGTTTGGGGGGGTTTCGTTCTCCCTCGGCCGGGCATGCGTGTTGGGGATCTGGTCGGCCCTCGGGATGTTGGTCCACGGAGGCCGGGAGGCCGTGTCCACGAGGTTCGGCGTGGTTGTCGTGTAACTTGCTGGTCGGGAGGGCCCACGCCACGAGGCCGGTCTCACAGAATGGCTATTAAAGCAGTGGATCAAGTGCGTGTGTTAGACCTGGCGATTTCTGGTTGGCTAAGGCTTGCGCCAAAGCCAGGCAGAAACCACCACTCTAGTCAGGGCAAGGAAGTTACACGCCAAAGATAACCCCTGCTCACCCCCTTGGTAGCTTGGCACGAGCAGTCAGGCTTATCTCTGAGGCGATGTGTAAAGTGTTTGCGCGCGCATCCAGCAACAACACCCAAGCCCACCACAAAGGAAACTCCACACAAGGTATTCTATGAAAATAACCTTTGTATTATACACAACACAT
Organism: Triturus cristatus; assembly: GCF_964204655.1. NCBI lineage: Eukaryota > Metazoa > Chordata > Amphibia > Caudata > Salamandridae > Triturus > Triturus cristatus. The sequence goes on along the minus strand of NC_140592.1, from coordinate 499,523,929 downwards.
TAGATAAGAACACACACTTTACAATGTGCCAACAGGCACGGGCAGAATTTACAAGGGATTATGTACAAAACAGGGCCACCTGGACCACTGTCAGGAATTAGCACTTTTTAGCACAAAAATATATAAGATCACTGTAGCACAAAAATAATATGTATAGCACACAACCAGTACTTACTGGTATCGGGGAAGTACCACCTACGTAACCCTAACTACTTTAGGAGACTGTCACGCAGGGAACTAGAACCTCACTAGCACCACCTGTACTAGGAGAAAGCAACCAACCACCTACGTATTACAATACCTGTAGGGGTAATAGAACGTTACACATGATGCATCACATTCAGAGGTGTAAGGAAGGAACACACATGATGCATAAAACATTCAGAGGTGTAAAACAAGGCACATGATGCATCAACACACATTCAGAGGTGCAAGTAGGAACAATTGCGCAAGACTCCACATGAGCCACCACCTGTGGCAGTCCCTGGGCCAACTGGCCTTGTCCAAGCTAGGACACTCTGTCTCAGTCAAGCTAAAACGAAAATGGTCCCCCACCTAAACGTGGCAGCTGCCCACTAAGTGCTGGGCAGCTGGAAAACGAACTTCCGGCACTCTGCGTGCCTCTGGAGCCCTCTCTGGGCTCTGACCATTAAAAATGCCCTCTAGAGCCTTCGTGGCTCTGCACAACGTTGGAGCCTCACTGGCTCAAACAACAATGCCCCACACGTTGGAGTCCCTCTGGACTCTGCGCCAATCGAAATGCCCCCTAGAGCCTCACGGGGCTCGAGAAACACTGTGTCAACCGTTGGAGCCTCACTGGGCTCGTGAGCACTGCCTCCGCAATTGTAGTGGCCCGCTCGTTGGAGCGCCTCGCGCTCTGGACACTCAAGCCCCCAGTACGTCAGAGTCCCACACGGGGGACTCGTGCACCCTCTATGGCTCGCGCTCGAGAGCCAATGCCCCCAAACACATGCGTGGAGTCCCCAGCCCTCTGCACTTACCGGGCTGCCTTCAGGGGACTCCCGCGTCGTCTGCTCTCACTGCTCCGGCGGACGGGAAGACTCTTCTCCACGCGGAGGGGCAGGCACCGACAATGTGCCTCGCGCCCCCTCCGCACCGACTCCGGCCGCCGCGCTCCTCCCCTCAGTCCAGCGCGGGGTGGGCTCCCGCCTGGATCGTCCCTGAACCAGCCGCGATGCTTCCGTAGGAGGCGGGGTAGGCTCCCGCCCTCCGTCTATTAGTTCCGGGTGTCCCGGAGGCCCGCCCTCAGCCCGTCTGACTTCCGGTCCGGGCTGCAGCGGTGATTCTCGTCCACAGCGGCAATGAGGGGTAGGCTCCCTCGTAACGGAACAATCAATAAGCGGGGTGGGCACCCGCCAACGAGCACAGCAACGTCCCCGGCAGGGTGGGCACCTGCCCGGGGTCCTCAGGATCAGAAAAGACGGGGCAAACGCCGGGTGGGCACCGGCTTCCTGAAACAAAGCGCTCACAGCGCTAGAAAAGCCCAACCAGCGCGCCCAGCGCTATAAATCCAAAGAGCGCTCCCAGGCGCTACAAAGCCCAAAATGTCAGCAGAAAGTCCTCTCTGGCACAGGGGGGCAAAGGCTGGGCCCAGAGCCAGCACACCGGGCCCTCCAGCAGGGAGGCAGTCCCCAGTGGCGGTCTCTCCTGGCGCCCAGCAGCAGCAGGCCCCCCCCTCAGATGATCCTGCAAGAGAGAACAAAATGTAAGGGGACACAGCCCCTTTTTATACAGTACAAGGCTTTGTCTAAGGTGCAGGGAAGGGGCGAACCAGTTCCAACAGGTTCCTGAGCACTTTGTTTTGCTCAGCCCCTCTCCCTATTCACTGGCAGGGCTAGGGTCATTAGACGCACCACATTGGCCGGCGCCAGCATTGTGTGGGGGAAGCCCTGTCCTATTCAGGACCCAGGTATACTCCTCCCCAGCCATCAACATGCTAACTCCCCATTCACCACTGGGTGACTCCTCCTGACTCTGGGGAATTCCCTAGTCCGTCACCTGACCTCACCAGCCAATCGCCAGACAAGCCACACATTTCAGACTGCACACTGAAGTGCCCACTTCTAGAAGTGGCACTTCCACACCAGGTACATGCACGCCGCACACATCAACGCGCAGCATTCACTCACACGAGTCCGCACATACCAAACACGGGCCTGCACACCCCACGCATCAGGAACTACCAGGACACATACATCCCCCCATGCATTCCTATGGGAGGGCAGGCCAACCTCAACACACGCACGCACTTTACCCTGAGACACAGCGGTAAAGTGCGCAGAAACCAAAATCCATTACACCAAGTCACCAATAAAAAGCAAAAAGCCTCGGGGGTGAACCTGCCAGAAGGGCCAAGTCCAACACTACCCCCTTCCAGCCAAAACGCAGGGTAGACCAATCACCACCGTGATGGTCTTCCCTGCTTGGGGCGATAAAACACGGGCGCAGGCCCGCAACGGCAGGGACACTCTCCGGTTTTACGCCACTCTGAACTCACAGGGTTTCCTCTGAAAAAACTCGGCGGACCAACTGGGCTACCCCCCTGGTACTCCTCAGCTGTCCGTGGCCAGGACCAGGCCCTAGACCACCTAGGCGCCACTGGTCCTTGCCTAACCACAGAGTGGGGGGTAGTAACCCCTGGCACATAGTGACCATTTTCCACTCTACCCCTCATCAGGGCAGTTCTAAACTGCCACTGATCCTCCAGCCTAGGGTCCGTACCCTCAGACTGACCAAAAGTCACGGGTGAGGCTCTCCTCCCCCCTACCTCTTCTCCTAGGGTTCCGCCCTCTCTTCCTCTGAGAGGCGACCCCGTAACATAACTCACCAACCAGCTCAGGACCCCTCCCTGAGAACTGGTCTCCCAACCTAGGGTTTAACCCCTCAGGTTGCACCGGGGTCAGAGGTGGGCTCTCCCACCCTCTGCACCCCCTTCCAGAGTCCTGCTCCCTACCAACTGGGGCGGTACCTCTGGAAGAAGAACCGGTCAGGACACTTGTTACAGTAGTCCTACCCTTCAGGTCAGGCTGCTCCTGAACCTGGCCTCCCAACCTCTGGTCTAGAACCTTCGGGGGAATAATTGCCTGGCACTCCAGGACTTCTGGGGATTTACACACCATCCCCCCGAGAGTAACATATGCCTCATATGTTGCATGACCGTCTGCCTTGCGCAGATCTCCCGTCCCCTGTCCACCTGACAGTGCGCGAAGATCCCCCAGGCCAGACGTGTAGTCGCCATGGTCACTTCTAGGAGACTCAGCCCTCCCGGCTGGTCTCTGACCCACTGGCTCCTCCACCGGGGAACACAGCCCCATGCCACTCCTCTCGCTGGACTTCTGTACCCTCCCTACTGGAGCGGTACTGTCAGACACTAGAACCACAGGAGCCCTGTTTACAGGCGCTCCTGGTCCTCTACTCACTAGGTGATCCTCCTCAAATGGGCTAACAGGACAGCCTAGGTCCCCAACTTGGTGTTCCCTCATGAAACCACCCAAGTCCTGAGGCAGGGTTTCGTACGTCTGGGGACCCTCAGTCACCCACTTACTCCCGCTCCACTGAGCCAGGCCGTAAGCCCCTACACCCTCCTCGCTATACTGGGACCTAGCTGGGCTACACGGAGCCTCTTCCACCACGCTGGGCTGGAAGATCCCTGAACCACTACTTTTGGAGTCACACCCTAATGACTCTAGCGAACCTTGGGCCCTTTCCCAACGGTCTGCTTCCTCTGCAAGGTCCCCTGGACTAGCAAACCCATACTCCAACAGGTGTTGGCGCAGCTCGGGACAACAACTCCTGAGCATCTGCTCTTTGACAACCAGACCATACATGGTGGAATAACTGCGTTTCGGGTTAAGACTCGTCCAATCGTCCAGTGCATCCTCACATTCACCCAAAAACTCGTCCCAAGTCTGGTGAGGCAGCTTCCTACTGCTTCTGAATTTCAACCTACATTCCTCCTCTCGGGAACTAGGCACCAGACTGGGGGAACTGGGACTTCCTATACTGAAATCTATCTCGCTGCCACCACTGGACTCAACCCTCCCTGGGGAGCCCAGAAAACTAAGACTGCGCGCAGGGGATAGTCTACTCTCCAGCGCTGATTTCTCCCTGGTGAAGGCCCTCTCAGCCTCCTCTATCCTCTCCTGCGCTAAGACCCTCTCGGTCTCCAGCTTTTTCTCCTCTATATTCAGCTGCGCCATCCCCCGGGCATGCTCTAACCTGAGCTTCTCCATGGCCAGCTGATGCTCCCTCTCTTCCCTCCTATCTATCCACTCCTCTGGGGACAGGGAAAGGGATGGGGTGCTGCTCCTGACACTGGACCCAGCAAGGGACTCCCTATCTATGGGGTCTTCACTTTCTACTGGGGTCCCTGTCAGGTAACCTTCCTCCTCTTCAGATTCCTCAGGGCTCCCCTCAGACCCACCACCCTCTCGGCGTGCGGCCCGGGCCCTATCTTCCTCACTGCGCTCTCGCTCCCACTCATCCTTTTGCCATAGGATCAGGTTGTCCCTCAGTTTGGACTGGGTATCTGACTCACCCACCTCTATGTCTCTCTCTTCACAGAACCTTACCAGCTCCAACCTACTGTACCTAAACAGACTACAGAAGTTAAAAGCAGGCTCCATTTTGGCGGACGTTCCTGAGAAGAGTTTAACACAAGGAACCTGAGTGTCTGAGCTAACACAGGAGTACATGATTCACAACGGACACCTTTTGGAGAGGAAATAATGGAACTTCAAAACAATAATCCCTAAAATGTGATTTATCTAATGCAGAGTTTTGTGGTGTAGCCAGTCGCTGCTGTGGTACAGCGCAAACGCAAGTCCAAATCCCACCGCTGATCACCAATGTTAGACCTGGCGATTTCTGGTTGGCTAAGGCTTGCGCCAAAGCCAGGCAGAAACCACCACTCTAGTCAGGGCAAGGAAGTTACACGCCAAAGATAACCCCTGCCCACCCCCTTGGTAGCTTGGCACGAGCAGTCAGGCTTATCTCTGAGGCGATGTGTAAAGCGTTTGCGCGCGCACCCAGCAACAACACCCAAGGCCCACCACAAAGGAAACTCCACACAAGGTATTCTATAAAAATAACCTTTGTATTATACACAACACATTAGATAAGAACACACACTTTACAATGTGCCAACAGGCACGGGCAGAATTTACAAGGGATTATGTACAAGACAGGGCCACCTGGACCACTGTCATGAATTAGCACTTTTTAGCACAAAAACATATAAGATCACTGTAGCACAAAAATAATATGTATAGCACACAACCAGTACTTACTGGTATCGGGGAAGTACCACCTACGTAACCCTAACTACTTTAGGAGACTGTCACGCAGGGAACTAGAACCTCACTAGCACCACCTGTACTAGGAGAAAGCAACCAACCACCTACGTATTACAATACCTGTAGGGGTAATAGAACGTTACACATGATGCATCACATTCAGAGGTGTAAGGAAGGAACACACATGATGCATAAAACATTCAGAGGTGTAAAACAAGGCACATGATGCATCAACACACATTCAGAGGTGCAAGTAGGAACAATTGCGCAAGACTCCACATGAGCCACCACCTGTGGCAGTCCCTGGGCCAACTGGCCTTGTCCAAGCTAGGACACTCTGTCTCAGTCAAGCTAAAACGAAAATGGTCCCCCACCTAAACGTGGCAGCTGCCCACTAAGTGCTGGGCAGCTGGAAAACGAACTTCCGGCACTCTGCGTGCCTCTGGAGCCCTCTCTGGGCTCTGACCATTAAAAATGCCCTCTAGAGCCTTCGTGGCTCTGCACAACGTTGGAGCCTCACTGGCTCAAACAACAATGCCCCACACGTTGGAGTCCCTCTGGACTCTGCGCCAATCGAAATGCCCCCTAGAGCCTCACGGGGCTCGAGAAACACTGTGTCAACCGTTGGAGCCTCACTGGGCTCGTGAGCACTGCCTCCGCAATTGTAGTGGCCCGCTCGTTGGAGCGCCTCGCGCTCTGGACACTCAAGCCCCCAGTACGTCAGAGTCCCACACGGGGGACTCGTGCACCCTCTATGGCTCGCGCTCGAGAGCCAATGCCCCCAAACACATGCGTGGAGTCCCCAGCCCTCTGCACTTACCGGGCTGCCTTCAGGGGACTCCCGCGTCGTCTGCTCTCACTGCTCCGGCGGACGGGAGGACTCTTCTCCACGCGGAGGGGCAGGCACCGACAATGTGCCTCGCGCCCCCTCCGCACCGACTCCGGCCGCCGCGCTCCTCCCCTCAGTCCAGCGCGGGGTGGGCTCCCGCCTGGATCGTCCCTGAACCAGCCGCGATGCTTCCGTAGGAGGCGGGGTAGGCTCCCGCCCTCCGTCTATTAGTTCCGGGTGTCCCGGAGGCCCGCCCTCAGCCCGCCTGACTTCCGGTCCGGGCTGCAGCGGTGATTCTCGTCCACAGCGGCAATGAGGGGTAGGCTCCCTCGTAACGGAACAATCAATAAGCGGGGTGGGCACCCGCCAACGAGCACAGCAACGTCCCCGGCAGGGTGGGCACCTGCCCGGGGTCCTCAGGATCAGAAAAGACGGGGCAAACGCCGGGTGGGCACCGGCTTCCTGAAACAAAGCGCTCACAGCGCTAGAAAAGCCCAACCAGCGCGCCCAGCGCTATAAATCCAAAGAGGGCTCCCAGGTGCTACAAAGCCCAAAATGTCAGCAGAAAGTCCTCTCTGGCACAGGGGGGCAAAGGCTGGGCCCAGAGCCAGCACACAGGGCCCTCCAGCAGGGAGGCAGTCCCCAGTGGCGGTCTCTCCTGGCGCCCAGCAGCAGCAGGCCCCCCCCTCAGATGATCCTGCAAGAGAGAACAAAATGTAAGGGGACACAGCCCCTTTTTATACAGTACAAGGCTTTGTCTAAGGTGCAGGGAAGGGGCGAACCAGTTCCAACAGGTTCCTGAGCACTTTGTTTTGCTCAGCCCCTCTCCCTATTCACTGGCAGGGCTAGGGTCATTAGACGCACCACAGGGGCCGGCGCCAGCATTGTGTGGGGGAAGCCCTGTCCTATTCAGGACCCAGGTATACTCCTCCCCAGCCATCAACATGCTAACTCCCCATTCACCACTGGGTGACTCCTCCTGACTCTGGGGAATTCCCTAGTCCGTCACCTGACCTCACCAGCCAATCGCCAGACAAGCCACACATTTCAGACTGCACACTGAAGTGCCCACTTCTAGAAGTGGCACTTCCACACCAGGTACATGCACGCCGCACACATCAACGCGCAGCATTCACTCACACGAGTCCGCACATACCAAACACGGGCCTGCACACCCCACGCATCAGGAACTACCAGGACACATACATCCCCCCATGCATTCCTATGGGAGGGCAGGCCAACCTCAACACACGCACGCACTTTACCCTGAGACACAGCGGTAAAGTGCGCAGAAACCAAAATCCATTACACCAAGTCACCAATAAAAAGCAAAAAGTCTCGGGGGTGAACCTGCCAGAAGGGCCAAGTCCAACAGCGTGTTTGAGGTCTGTGAAAGGTTCCAGATACGTTTTCCTTCAAAGATGATTTGTTGTGTCATGAGACTAGGTTAATACCACCTAACTTGATATAGCTTGATCTAAAATATTCTTGTCTCTTTGGCATGTAATGGTTATTTGTGGCTATCAATGACCAAGTGAAAGTTGTGAAAAAATTAGATATGAATTCTAAAGATGGCTCACCTATTTAGGGATGTTATGTTAAACAGATTTGTAGAGCACGCTATCACACAGAAGGGTATCCTAGTGCTGAGGGATCTTCTGTGTGTTGCCTAGCTGATAATTCCTCAGTTATGCATTCAGCCCCTATGTCTCCTGTGGAATCCTCTAATGGCCTCTGGAAAAAATGGTGATCATTGATTGCAGTTTTGGAAAGCCTACCAAAGAATGTTCTTTTATAAACATCATTTGTTCTGTTCTAGAACTTGGTCTAAATGTATAGATGTCAACTGGGTGGTGGTTGGACTTGGGAGATCATTGCTGCCAGTTGCAATTAGTTGTCGCATGTGACTGCAACAAAGGAATTTACTTAACTTGAAGTTGAAGTGTTTACTTCTAGTATCGCTAGCAATGACTGCAGCACCCAAATCATTTCCAGTGCTGCCCAAGTGTTCTTACACAAAACATGCATAGTTTCTGGACAGCACTGCCCTGTATTAGGAGCTAACCATCTGAAATGGCTTCAAATGCTTGTATAGTCTGTTGGAGGGTCTACTTCACCTGAGAGTGCTACCTGTTTTTTTAACTGGATTCTTGCAGTTGGCTCTCTCAGTGTTGACCTGCACAAATCTGAGGTAGGTGCAGTGGGAGGGGAAGGGGAGGACGTAGGTGAAGCGGGTATAAAAATGTAATACAAATTAAAACATACCTTCTCACGAATCTCTCCTCCATAGTCCTCCCTCGCGTTGACTCAACGGAAAGCACACCCAGGCTCCCAGGCAACCAATCACAATGCTGGCAGTGTTGTGATTGGTCTGAGCCCCGTGTTTCGGTGCTCAGACGCTGACTGGAGACCTGGACATGTTCTCCACATAGGCTGTAATGAAGCTTGCAAGGAGAACATGTGACATGCGCTAGACCGAGAGGACCGACCAAACAGTCATTGCGCACTTAGTAGGGGGCTGTCTACCACCCCTCCCCTGCTGCCTCACACAAAGCTGCGTAAGTAGGAGAAAATAAAATAACGCAAGTTATTATCATTTTATTTTCCCTTTGTTTAACTGCAAAAAAGCAGTGGGGCGAAGCTCCTCCAGCTTAGCGGAGGAGCCGCCACTGGCCGCCCTTAGTGGATCAAGGGTGTTGACGAGCCCCATCTTCTTCCATCTCTTCTGAAGTTGACTGTGCTAGCATCATAGGGAATCCTTGCACTCGACTGCGTGCGGAGGCAGCAATGATAATGTGGATTCTGGAGGTTCCTTGAGCCGTGGCATTGTTACTTACTATGAGTTAAGCATCTTATAGCTGTTCCGTCCAGCCCATTCACTATTGTGATTATTCAGAGATGAAAATGCAGCATAATTCAAACACTCTGCATCTACTGCTAACGGTGAGACTTCAGTGTGAATCCCCCAGATATGACCTTTGCTACATGGATTTATACTTTGGTGATCAAGCAAACAAACTATTGCATAGTTCATTTAACCCGCATCAAGTGCTGAAAGTGGGACTTTCATTTCCCTGCCATAGTTTTACCCTCTATGGCTGGAAATGACATTTTTCAGAAATGTTTAGGGATATCAAATATATGCACACTGTGTTACTATAACTGTGAGACCGGCCTCGTGGCGTGGGCCCTCCCGACCAGCAAGTCACACTACAAACACGCCGAACCCCGTGGGCATGACCTTCCGGCCTCCGTGGACCAACATCCCGAGGGCCGACCAGATCCCCAACACGCATGCCCGACCGAGGGAGAACGAAACTCCCCCCCAAACCAGACCGAGAGGCGCCGACTCTGTCCCACCTCTGGACTCTTCCCCGAGGGAGGTTTCGATCGGCCACCCGGCCCCCGGCGAGCGGGCGCCTCTCCTGCTGGGCGTCTGGGGTCCCTCCCGGACACATCTGAACAGATCAAGGGGCTGAGCGACAGGAAACCCCGACACCTCGCCCCCCAGGCACGAGACCCCTCTCCGCGAGGACTCCGGACTTCAAAGAGGAGGGGGAGTATAACAAGAGGTGCTGAAGGGACGAGAGGCAGAGAAGACCTGGACTGACGAGAGCCTGCGGACCTGGTCGCGGCTCGATCGCTCACCGAACAGAAGAACCGCTATCCGTACTCTGAACCATCTGAGCCCTGCTGACGCCGTCGCGGCTCCTCGAATTCTGAACCATCTGAGCCCTGCTGACGCCGTCGCGGCTCCTCGAATTCTGAACCATCTGAGCCCTGCTGACGCCGTCGCGGCTCCCCGAACACTGAACTATCTGAGCCCTGCTGACGCCGTCGCGGCTCCTCGAACTCTGAACCATCTGAGCCCTGCTGACGCCGTCGCGGCTCCCTGAACGCTGAACCATCTGAGCCCTGCTGACGCCGTCGCGGCTCCCCGAACGCTGAACCATCTGAGCCCTGCTGACGCCGTCGCGGCTCCCTGAACGACGACCCTCCGGTGCCTGCTGAGTGACTCGCGGCCCGCTCCTCCAAGAGAATCGGCAGAGATTGCCGAAAAAACGCAACATCCCCTCAGCTCGAGGATTGAGAGCTGTGCGCCGGATACCTCGCAGAGACACTGATTGAAAGACTGTCCCGCTACCCCTTTCCCATCATCACGAGATCGCTGCCGCTTGCGGCATTAATTCTGCACCTGCCTGCCGGATCATAAAGATCCCTGACAACTACCGATAAAAGCTTATTACCGAACTACTGTGTGGTGTCCCTCTATCCGAAGAGAGAGTAAGCGCAGCGCGTGCGATCCTAGGTGCGAGACCCTTCCAGGAAGGGCCTCCCTGCTCTTGCTCGGCCTAAATCTGGGAAGGGTGGGCCTCAGGGTGGTCAGGAACCCATTCCGCAGCCTCCCCGGGGAACCCCTACCAACAATAACCACATGCTAAGATCCAGTGAGGCCACCGAGGCATGCTGAGGAGAAGGACAGAAACCCGACAAACTCCAATCAGCAAACCAGAAATTAACACTCTCCCAAAAAATGCAGAGGCAACAGAAAAAAGCACCAGCAGGTCAGGGGCAGAACAAACACACGTCAACAGCTATCGAGCATCTCACCACTTTCACCAGACCACCAAACATTCATGGTTCCCCAGGCTACCCCAGCAGGCGTCGACAGCCATACTACTTTGCACCTTGACACCAGGAAGCACAACCAAACAAGGAATAGCAGAACTTTAACCAACTTTATCACACCTCCAAACAGCCAGGGAAGACCAGAAGAGGTGTTCCAGCTCAGGCCAGATGGGTATAAAACTGGAATTCTCCCTTCGGGAAACAAAGGGCCAACCAACCAAAACCGAATCTAACACAAGCAACGAACACAGGGAAGGATGCGGGGCTGACGCGGGCCCCTAGCCTCATCGGAACCACAAGGCAAAGTCTGCTGCTCCCCGAACCCAACAATGCATCAGGTCGCCCTGGCAGTTACCTCACGCAGGGACGCCAACACTCTTATCTTCATCCCTGAATACACATCAAGAGGATCACATGACATGCTGAACCAAGGAAACATTCTCCGTTTGTTGTCATACATACCAACCCTGACAGACCTATCGACAACAGACCTGAACTTAATAGAATGTATTCGAGGCAAAGACACACTGGAGGGAGAAGATACAAAGACCACATGGAGAACTTCAACCATCTCACAGAAAGCTCAGAAAGCTCCACATTCAGGAACTGGGGGATAAACATCATCCCCTGATCCGAACCCAGCTACCCTGTCCCACTGATACCAGAGGGCAAGGGTGCTCCACCAGTGAGTTAAAAAACACTACAAGATCCATGCTCAGAGGAGCAAAAAGGCTCTCACGACTAAGAAAGTGTCCATCCACGATATACATAGTAGTCGGCTGGAGCCTGCCCATCCGCTTCATCTGCATGTGGACCAGAGATGGATCTCAAGGATAATCAACAGTCAAGCATGCAACAATTGACAAGATAGGTTCCAACCACCACCAACTAAAGTCAACAGCCTTCTGCAGATCTGCTCATGGAACATCAACGGACTTTCCAGCAAGAGGTCAGACTCAGATTTTGGCACTTACCAAAAATTATTCTACATCATCGCACTGCAGGAAACCTAGCTGGCAGATGCTCCTCACCTCCAAGGATACCTGTGCTTCTTTACGCCAGCCATCAGGGGGGCAACATATGGCCATTTACAAGGTGGAATTGGCACCTATGTTTCCATCACAAATACTTTTTCAGTTCTTGTAGTGGGCCTGGCCTCTCCAGCAACCATCGCAATAAAGATATCTGTGCCATCTGTAACACTAAAAAAATCAGGAGCTCAAACTTTATAATAATTAATGCTTATATACAAAAACGGAAAATCAAGTTAGCCCGGCAAATGATAGACCATCTTGAGGCAGGCATAAGTGATGGGGAAACAGCAGACACTATCCTTACTAGTGACTTAAATTTATACCTATTAGGCTTCTCGACTGCTGAGAAAGTGTCCACCCAAACCTCGCTCTGTGACATTCCAACGCAGGGAAAAAGCACACTGGGATACCTAACCAAAACTGGCCGGCACCTATTAGAAGATCTTGAGCATCTTAATATCAGAGCCACTAATGGTAGATTTGCTGATGACAACCATCTGGCAACCACCCACCACTCCTCAACCGTAAGTTTGATACTAGACTACACCTTCGTCTCTCTATCCCCCATCAATCAAATCATTTTATTCCACCTGGGTGACATAGCAGACAATGGCCATTGCCCTGAAGAAATCTCTCTTCGAAAGAACATTCCCACGTTTGAATAGTCTCGGGCTCCTCTGCAAATGAATCTTACAATCAATTATAGAAGAGTCAAATTTGCACAAGCATCAAGAGGGAGCCTTTTGGAATCCTCCACACTTCTCTTTGATACACAGTCTGGAATAAGCGAACCAGAGAAATGGGAGAACTTCACCAACAAAATGGCAGAGTCTTTCGCTGCTCCAACTAAATCAAAGGCACATCAAAGTCACAATAGGCTGAACTGCATCTCAAAAGTACAAAGAACCCAAATCAAGAACTCTAAAAACCTAATCTACCACACGCTAAGATGTCTCTGCCACAATCCAACCAATAAAGCCTACTTAGCACTGCTACAACAGCAAAAAGATAAGCTTAAAATACAAAAATGGGCTGCCAACAGAGAATTAGAAGAGGAGGCCAGGGCAAAACTGCACGCCCATATCAAGCAGAAAGACAGCACAAGATTCTGGGGAACATGAAACAGATTAATTCAACCCAAACACGAGGGCGTCTCACTTACCATCTCAGAGGAAGATTGGGCAAGATACTTGGAGGGGCATCCCCACCAAGATTACACGCTACAGACCACTCTTATACAAAAGGAAATGCATCAGAGGATTATTATCCATTCGAGGACATTGAAGTTCCGCTCATGTACCAGTAACATTTATACTGGTTTAAAGGCACCCTATCACACATAAGAAGGCCCGCTCGGAGGAAAAGGGGCAACATGGAGGATATTAGCAGCCTACACACCACATCCTGACATTGACAAAATGCCACCAGGAGACTTAAACATACAACATACATATTTAATAAAAATCTATAGAAACTTTACACAGTTAATCATGAGGACATTTACAGTCCAACCAGCAATAGTTGCAATAAATGGAACTCAAACTCGGGGTACAGCAACTGAAACATCACCTCAAACATTACACGCAGTGATGGACAAAATGCCCACAAAATGTGAACAAATGCCATTCTGGGTAGCTCAGAAAATAACACAGCTCGAGGCAGTATTCCCGAATACTACCTTATATGAAAAACACAGAATGCTAACAATCTGCTTGCCCATGGGGATAACACCACAAGAAGAAGATTGTATCACTTGGGGTACGGTCTTTGCTGCTATATATACCAGAACACATGGTATTCCTTCATTAGCAGTGATACCAGTTGTATTGAGACAAATACAAAACGAGTACGGAGCAGAACCTGCTCAGAACTTAGGGATGAAGTTACTAGGTAAATATTCCCAGGTATCAGCCATAATACTAGCTAATATTAAAGGGGAAGCAGCTTCAGTGGCAATCCGCCAACGCCTAAGGGAGTTCAGTCCTCTAGAACAGGAACACGAGCTACCAAAAATAATAGAAACTGCATATGCAGAATTAGGCAGAGACAGTTTGGGTGGGAAAGCATTGAAACCACAACTGATGGGCAGTTCTGAAAAGGACACTTCAAAGCAGACACCTGCTTCAACTAAAAAGAAGTGGGATAATAAAAAACAACAAAACAACAAAACTTTAAAGGAAACATAGGTCCATCCAGAGGTAGATCTCCTCCACAGGAGCCTTCCAAAAAGAGGTATAACTTCAGGGATAGGGAAAATATTAGGACACCTGACAGGTATCAGGATACTGATACACATTCATCTTGTTCTTTTCAGGGTTCATCGAAAAACTCTGAGAGGGAAGGACGGTCAGACAGACAAGAAGAGCGTACAAGGTCCAGAGACAAGCAACACGCTCAAGATTACACTTCTAAGAAAGAAGAGAAACCAAAGCAATAGCCACAGTTCAAAGAGAAGAAGGTTGCAGGTCTAAAGATCAGACATGCCCAGAATTCTGAGGACTCGACTACTAAACTGGGAATGGGCTCTGACGATAATAGACAGTGCGGCAGAAGTAACAATAGCTCACCAGAACCTGATGGAATTTCTTGTGATAGCAGACTTGAATGATTATATCACAGTAGAAACACCCGATACTAGGGTAAGTGTCCCACATAAAGTATATGAAATAATGCTCGAGAGGGTGGGGGACAAATGTAGAACAGTGAGAGGTCTCTTTTGGGAGAACCTTACGTTTGGCTATGATATTTTGTCAGCTGAACAAGATTGGCCGCCAGCATTCGTCATGGATTGCCCTAAAAGAGAAATGGTAATTCTACCGGCATTCTCAGATCATATTCCCAGGCACTTGCAACACACATATGCGCAGGAGTGGGCGGTAGCCCAGGCTACAGCATTATACAAAAACCATGTTGGATGGGATGAGGATTCAACCCACCACATAATTCCTTTAAAAAATACTCCAACTGTACAGAGGCAGTATCCAATAAAGCAAGAAGCTAAAAAACAGGTCAGGGAGATCTTAGATCAACTTGAATACCAAGGGGTGATCAAAAATTGCCCCAGTAATGAATAATCCTTTGTTTCCAGTCATGAAACCCGACAATTCATATCGTCTAGTTTTAGATTACAGACATTTAAACACTTTCACTAAGACATTTGCAATACAAAATGCACACAGTGCAGCACTAATGAATAACATTATGCCCAAAAAATACAAAACAACACTTGATATCCCAAATGGATTTTTCTGCCAAAATATAGCGACTGAAAGCAGGTATCTAACAGCATTCTCAGCGCTAGGGTCACAGCGGCAATTTCATTGACTCCCTAGAGGTATAAGAACAGCCTGGGGTTGTTTTCGGCCAGAGTAATCGAGTTACTTCAAAGATTGGATGAAGAGGCATTGTCCTATGTGGATGATATTTATCTAACGGACGATGACCTAGAGGAACACTTGAACAGAGTGAATAACATAATTTTGGGATATGCATCTGAGGGCTATAGATTGAACTTTAAAAAATCGAAAATTGCCCACCTCAGTGTCCTGTTTTTAGTATATGAGCTTTCAAGTGAAGGGAAAAGCCTGGCAGCTAATTTTTGGGAAAAATGCGCGCTGCTCCCAGCTCCAAAATCATTAATAAATCTACAATCAATCCTGGGATTCCTAAATTTTGGTACAACATACATTCTAGATTACGCAGAAAGAGTGACACCTTTCTACGATTTAATAAAACCCAATTTTTCAGTAAAACATTGGACACAGGAACACACAGATACACTTTGTTCCTTACAAGCTGACATGATAGCTTCCAAACACTTACAGACACGCGTAAACGTACGCAACCTGGTGATCTGTATGATTGCGGGTCAATCTGGGTACACCTATCTGACATACAATGTATGTGAAGCACTACCAATTGCATACAAATCACATTTGTACACAAATGCTGAGATGCGCTTCCCATCCACAGAAAAGATTCTGACAGCGGTACAGACAGCTGTAGTAAGAGAAAGAGCACTGGCACAGGGGAAACGAATAATAGTAGTGACTCCGGTTCCAGCCTTAGAGGCTGCAATACAGGCAACCGTTCCTAACGCTAAAGCCTTTCATGTGAGATGGATACAATGGGCTAATTCTCTCACTGCAACAGATGTAGAATACAGGTACGACCCAAACTTAAAAACACCAGCATTCCTGCAATATGAACAAGAATATCCTCTACCAAATGAAATAATGCCTCTAGATCAGTATAAATATATTATTTACAGTGACGGTGTTGGAAGGCGTTCCCCGGGGAGGCTGCGGAATGCGTTCCTGACCACCCGGAGGCCCACCTTACCCAGAGTTAGGCCGAGCAAGAGCAGGGAGGCCCTTCCTGGGAGGGTCTCGTACCTAGGATCGCACACGCTACGCTTACTCTCTTCTTCGGATAGAGGAACACCACACAGTAATTCGTTGTAAGATAATATGCTTTTATCGGTGGTTATCAGGGATCTTTATGATCCGGCAGGCAGGTGCAGAATTAAGGCCACAGGCGGCAATGATCTTGTGATGGGGGAAAAAGGGGTAGCGGGACAGTCTTTCAATCAGTGTCTCTGCGAGGTATCCGGCGCCCAGCTCTCAATCCTCGAGCTGAGGGGATGTTGCTTCTCTCGGCGATCTCGGCCTATTCTCTTGGAGGAGCGGGCCGCGAGTCACTCAGCAGGCACCGGAGGTTCTTAGTTCAGGGAGCCGCGACGGCGTCAGCAGGGCTCAGATGGTTCAGAGTTCGGGGAGCCGCAACAGCGTCAGCAGGGCTCAGATGGTTCAGAGTTCGGGGAGCCGCGACAGCGTCAGCAGGGCTCAGATGGTTCAGAGTTCGGGGAGCCGCGACAGCGTCAGCAGGGCTCAGATGGTTCAGAGTTCGGGGAGCCGCGACCGCGTCAGCAGGGCTCAGATGGTTCAGAGTTCGGGGAGCCGTGACAGCGTCCGCAGGGCTCAGGTGGTTCAGAGTTCGGGTAGCGTTCTTCTGTTCTGGGAGCGATCGAGCCGCGACCAAGTCCGCAGGCTCTCGTCAGTCCAGGTCTTCTCTGCCTCCCGTCCCTTCAGCACCCCTTGTTATACTCCCCCTCCTCTTTGAAGTCCGGAGTCCTCGCAGAGAGGGGTCTGGTGCCTGGGGGCGGTGTGTGGGGGTTTCCTGTCGCTTGGCCCCTTGATCTGTTCAGGTGTGTCCGGGAGGGACTCCAGACGCCCAGCAGGCGAGGCGCCCGCTCACCGGGGGCCTGGTGGTCGATCGAAACCTCCCTCGGGGAAGAGACCAGAGGTGTGGCAGGGTCGGCGCCTCTCGGTCTGGTCTGGGTTGGGGGGTTTCGCTCTCCCTCGGCCAGGCATGCGTGTTGGGGATCTGGTCGGCCCTCGGGATGTTGGTCCACGGGAGCCGGAAGGCCGTGTCCACGAGGTTCGGCGTGGTTGTAGTGTAACTTGCTGGTCGGGAGGGCCCACGCCACGAGGCCGGTCTCACACGTGCCCCCCCCAGCTGAAAGGCGGGGAGAACTACCCATCCACTTGGGAGTTCTCCTCGCTGAAGCGGAAGAATCGGGACAGGCCGTCCGCGTTGGCGTGGTCAGTCCCGGGGCGATGTTCCACAGTAAAATCCATCCCCTGGAGAGAGAGATGGACCAGCGTAGCAGCTTGGGGTTTTCCCCTCGCATCTGCATCAACCACCGCAGGGGTCGATGATCTGTTTGCACTCGGAAGTGTGTTCCGAACAGGTAGGGCCGTAGCTTTTTGAGGGCCCAGACTACTGCGAACGTCTCTCGTTCAATTGTGCTCCACCGCTGTTCCCGGGGCAGTAACCTTCGGCTGATGAAGGCTATGGGCCGATCTATGCCTTTGTCGTCGAACTGGGAGAGGACTGCCTCGATGCCGTGTTCCGAGGCGTCCGTCTGGACCACAAACTCCCGGGCGTAGTTGGGTGCTTTGAGCACTGGCGCCGCGCACATTGCGGCCTTTAGGGTGTCGAACGCCTTCTGGCAGGAGGGAGTCCAGTGTACCTTCTTGGGGTGTTTTTTGGAGGTTAGTTCTGTGAGAGGGCCTTCGATGCTGCCATCGTTCTTAATAAACCTTCGGTAGTAGCCGGTGAGGCCCAGGAAGGCTCGGACTTCCGTTTGGGTTGCAGGGGGTTTCCAGGACAAGATGGCGTCGGTCTTCGGCTGGAGGGGGGCGACCTGCCCACTTCCCACCTGGTGCCCCAGATAGGTTACGGAGCCGTGCCCAATTTGACATTTGCTAGCTTTGATGGTGAGGCCGGCCCGGCGCAGAGCCAGCAGGACTTGACGGAGGTGCTGGAGGTGCTCGGCCCATTGGGAGCTGAAGACCGCTATGTCGTCTAGGTATGCTGCGCTGAACCCCTCTAGTCCGGACAGGACCCTGTTCACCAGCCGCTGGAAGGTGGCCGGGGCATTCTTCATTCCGAACGGCATCACCCTAAAGCGGTAGTGCCCATCCGGGGCGGAGAAGGCGGAGCGCTCCTTGGCTCCCTCGGTGAGGGCAATCTGCCAGTACCCACTGGTCAGGTCGAAGGTGCTGAGGTAGCGAGCGGCCCCAAGGCGGTCAATGAGTTTGTCGGCATGGGGGATAGGGTGAGCGTCCGCTCGGGTGACCACATTGAGGCCTCGGTAGTCCACGCAAAACCTCAGCTCGGGGGCAACACCCGGGGTAGTCGCTTTCGGAACCAGGACTACCGGGCTGGCCCAGGGGCTGTCGGAGGGTTCGATCACCCCAAAGTCTAAAATTTTTGCCACCTCGGTCTGGATGCAGGTTCGGACCCGATCAGGGACCCGGTAGGCCCGATGTCTCACTGGCGGGCTGTCTCCGGTGTTCACGTCGTGGACACACCAGTTGGTGACCCCGGGGATCAGGGAGAAGAGATCCGCAAACTGCCCTAGTAGCTGGCGGCAGTCGTCGGTCTGTTGGGCTGTGAGGGCGGTTGACAGTTTCACTCCCTCCACGGATCCATCGGTTTCTTTCGCCCCCAGGGGTCTGGAAGGGGCTCGGTGTCTTCTTCGGCCCCATCGTCGGTGGCCAGGAGTAAACTTAATTCGGTCCGTACAAAGTGAGGTTTGAGGCGGTTCACGCAGAGAACCCTGAGGGGGTTCCGCGGGGACTGCATATAGATGAGATATGTGACTTGGCTCTTCCGCTCGACCACCTTGAAGGGCCCAGTCCATTTATCTTGGAGAGCGCAGGGTCTCACCGGGGCCATGACCCAGACTTGTTGGCCCGGCTGAAACTCGACCAGCGTGGCATTCTGGTAATACCAGTGCTTCATTTCTTCTTGACTGGCCTCGAGGTTCGCTTCTGCGAGTTCTCTGAATTTTCGGGTCTGGTTGCGGAGCGCCAAGATGTATCGGAACACATCTGGAGGGGCCCCCCGGGGGGTCGTTTCCCAACCCTCCTTGACCAGGCTCAGGGGTCCCCGGACGGGGTGTCCATATAGCAGTTCGAAGGGGCTGAACCCCAGGGATTTTTGTGGAACCTCCCGGTAGGCGAACAGGAGGCATGGGAGGAGGACGTCCCGCCTCCGACGTAGGGGTTCCTCGAGGCCCATGATCATTCCTTTCAGCGTTTTGTTAAAGCGCTCGACTAGTCCGTTTCCTTGGGGGTGGTACGGGGTGGTGAACTTGTACGATACTCCGCACTGCTGCCAGAGGGACTTCATATATCGGGAGATAAACTTCGTACCCCGGTCACTCACGACTTCGCGGGGGAACCCCATGCAGGAGAAGATCCCCATCAAGGCCCGGCCTACCACGGGGGCCGTCACGGTGCGGAGAGGGATGGCTTCGGGGTAACGGGTGGCATGATCCATGAGGACGAGGATGAACCGGTGGCCCTGGGCGGTCTTGGGGTCCAGCGGTCCCACAATGTCGATTCCTACCCGCTCAAAAGGGATACTGACGACGGGGAAGGGTTGTAGCGGAGCCTTGCGCTTGCCCCCACTCTTTCCGCTGGCCTGGCACGTGGGGCAGGACTTGCAGTGGGCCTCCACGTTTGCTCGCATCTTGGGCCAATAGAAGTGGGTGACGAGTCGTTGGTAGGTCTTATCTTGGCCTAAGTGTCCGGCCAGAGGTACATCATGGGCCAGGCCCAGGAGGAGACTTCGGAAGCGTAGGGGTACCACCAGTACCCGGGCCGATCCCAACTCGGCCGACTTCTGTTCGCTGTACAGGAGGCCGTCCTCCCAGTATATCCAGTGGGTGCCAGTCTGGTCGCCGGCTGCTTGGGCCTCGGCCTGTTGTCGGGGTCCGATGAGGGACGGGCAGGTGGATTGTTCTTGGCAGAACTCTTCACGGGAGGGGCCCCCTTCGCAGGGCCACTGGGCCAGTTCCGGCAAGCCCTCGAGGTGGGTCAGGGTTTCGGGGTCGGAAGGCACTGACCCTACGTCGGGAGTGGTCGGCTCGTCCAGAAGGGGGTCGTTGGCCTCTGGTGGTGTATTCTGAATTTCGGGGGTGGTGGCGGTGTCTAGCGGCAGGGCCTCTTCCCCCTCGGAGGGAGGCGCCCTGAGAGTCATTGAGCGCGTGGTGGCGCATACCCATTCGGGTAGGCCCATCATCTCGAGATGGGCTCTCCGTTCCACTTGTCCCCACGGGGAGTTCTCAAGGTCGTTGCCCAGGAGGCAGTCCACGGGCTGGGAGGTTCGGACCGCCACCTTTAACTTGCCGTTGACTCCCCCCCCATTCGAAGGGGACTAGGGCCATCCGGCAGAGGCTCTCAGAATTGTCTGAGGATATAACGGGGCAAAAGGCGCCAGGCAGGATCTGATCTTCAGAGATCAGGTGACAATGCACCGCCGTGACACTCGCCCCCGTGTCCCGGAGGCCCTCGATGCGGTGACCGTCACCTGCTGTCGGTACTTCTTTGTATTGGCGGGCAGGGACGTTCCGGGGACCATCTCCCGGTCCCCTAGGGAGACCAAGGCCATGGCGGCTGGTTCCCATTCCTCGGAGTCTTCTATCTCTTCCCCCAGGGCTACGGAGGCCATCTGTCGAGCCGGCGGGGTTGTTGTGGTGGACCGCTGGTACAGGGGACACTGAGGGTCGCTGGCATAGTGTCCGGTCTGTTGGCAGCTAAAACAGGTGATCCTCATTCGGGGCCCCGGCCTCCCTGGTGGCCCGGTGCTGGCCGGAGGTGGAGCTGGAAAGGGCGGAGATGGTCCTCTGGGAGGGCTGAGCGGGGGTCCCCCCGGGAGCTCCCGTTGCCGGCCTTGATTCCCTCCGCCCCTCTGGCGGGGGGGTCCCTGACTGTTGCGACCGTAGTCTCCCACGGGGCCCCGGGAGGCCCGGGTGTTCACCCATCGGTCAGCCTCGACGGCCAGTTTTCGAGGGTCTGTGAGTTTGCTGTCCAGGAGGTGCTGGCGTAGCTCTACGAAGCAATTAGCGGACAAGTGTTCCCATGCGATTAGGTCGAACAGCTCCTCAAAGGTAGAGACCTTGCTGCCCTTGATCCACCCGTCCAAGGCCCGGCTGTAGAAGTTCACGTACTCCACCCAGGTGGTACCGGGTATCTTTTTGCAGTCTCTAAACCGTTGCCGGTACATTTCAGGGGTGAGCCCATATCTGGCTACTAGAGCCTCTTTCATGTGACTATAGGAGTTCATCACGGTGGAGGGCAGGTCCAGCAGGGTATCTCTCCCCTCGCTCAGGAAGCGGCCCCACATCCCAGCCCCCCAGTCTTTCTGCGGGACTCGGTGGGAGGTCATGGCGACTTCGTAGGCCTTGAACCATTGCTGAATATCGTCGTTCTTATAGTATTCTTTTACCACATCCTTGGGGATGTGGACCTTTGGTTCCACGGTGGAGGAGATGGGTTGTGTTCCCGAGGGTCGGGCCTCCTCCTTCCTAGCCTTGAGCTCGATTTCTTTTAGGCTACGTTCGTGCTCTAGTTGGAGGTTTTTTTCGTTGTGCTCTCTCTGTCGTTTCTTTTCCTCTAGTTCTCCTTGTAGGCGTAACTGTTCCACCGCCAGTTTTTTCTCAGCCAGTTTTAGCTCTCCTTCGATTTTTAATTTTGCTAGTTCTAGTTCGTGGTGGCGATCTCTTTCTCGGTCCGCTAGTTCCTCTGGGGATAGGCCCCTCTCGGGGGCGCCGTTCCTCCCCGGGTTGCTTCGTGGTTCGTTGGGAGGCTCTCCTTCTGTTTGTGTCCGGGGAGTTTCCGCCTCGACCCATGTTTTTAATGCCCCCTGGAAGTCCTCTTTAGTGCTTAGTCCGGTGGTAGCGATTCCAAAGTCTTTGCAAAATTGTTTCAGTTCTCGGTGCGTGTAATATTCTAACTGGTCCTTTTGGAATGCCGTGCTCGGGTTGGTGCCTGCGGCACCTAGGGAAGTTTCTCCTTCCATTCTTCTTGGTAGTGCGTACGCCGTCTACTATACGATCTCTAGGTGTTGGCTCGGATCCCGTCGCCTGCCACCAAATGTTGGAAGGCGTTCCCCGGGGAGGCTGCGGAATGCGGTCCTGACCACCCGGAGGCCCACCTTACCCAGAGTTAGGCCGAGCAAGAGCAGGGAGGCCCTTCCTGGGAGGGTCTCGTACCTAGGATCGCACACGCTACGCTTACTCTCTTCTTCGGATAGAGGAACACCACACAGTAATTTGTTGTAAGATAATATGCTTTTATCGGTGGTTATCAGGGATCTTTATGATCCGGCAGGCAGGTGCAGAATTAAGGCCACAGGCGGCAATGATCTTGTGATGGGGGGAAAAGGGGTAGCGGGACAGTCTTTCAATCAGTGTCTCTGCGAGGTATCCGGCGCCCAGCTCTCAATCCTCGAGCTGAGGGGATGTTGCTTCTCTCGGCGATCTCGGCCGATTCTCTTGGAGGAGCGGGCCGCGAGTCACTCAGCAGGCACCGGAGGTTCTTAGTTCAGGGAGCCGCGACGGCGTCAGCAGGGCTCAGGTGGTTCAGAGTTTGGGGAGCCGCGACAGCGTCCGCAGGGCTCAGATGGTTCAGAGTTCGGGGAGCCGCGACAACGTCAGCAGGGCTCAGATGGTTCAGAGTTCGGGGAGCCGCGACAGCGTCAGCAGGGCTCGGATGGTTCAGAGTTCGGGGAGCCGCGACAGCGTCAGCAGGGCTCAGATGGTTCAGGTAGCGTTCTTCTGTTCGGGGAGCGATCGAGCCGCGACCAAGTCCGCAGGCTCTCGTCAGTCCAGGTCTTCTCTGCCTCCCGTCCCTTCAGCACCCCTTGTTATACTCCCCCTCCTCTTTGAAGTCCGGAGTCCTCGCAGAGAGGGGTCTGGTGCCTGGGGGCGGTGTGTGGGGGTTTCCTGTCGCTTGGCCCCTTGATCTGTTCAGGTGTGTCCGGGAGGGACTCCAGACGCCCAGCAGGCGAGGCGCCCGCTCACCGGGGTCAAGACTGATTTGCATATGGCTGGGTTCAAACTGGAATGGCATGGTGAGCACAAAAACGATGGATTTAGGCCCAGATCTCTGTACTGGGGTGAATGTATGACATTGTTCTGCATTCTGTCCATCAATTGTTGTTTTTGCATTTGTCACCCCAAGTGGGAAGGGTATGCTCAGACGTGAGTCCCTTGCTCTCCATGCCACTGGAATCAGGCTATCCTGGCTGACGAGGGCTGAAAGCCCGAAACCGGTCCTAGGATGCTTGTTTCCAGTCCAGGGAGGACCTGGCTTGGCAGTTCGGGCTGGACTGTTCCCATGGGGCACAGGGTCAAGACTGATTTGCATATGGCTGGGTTCAAACTGGAATGGCATGGTGAGCAAAAAAACGATGGATTTAGGCCCAGATCTCTGTACTGGGGTGAATGTATGACATTGTTCTGCATTCTGTCCATCAATTGTTGTTTTTGCCCGCTCACCGGGGGCCTGGTGGTCGATCGAAACCTCCCTCGGGGAAGAGACCAGAGGTGTGGCAGGGTCGGCGCCTCTCGGTCTGGTCTGGGTTGGGGGGTTTCACTCTCCCTCGGCCAGGCATGCGTGTTGGGGATCTGGTCGGCCCTCGGGATGTTGGTCCACGGGAGCCGGAAGGCCGTGTCCACGAGGTTTGACGTGGTTGTAGTGTAACTTGCTGGTTGGGAGGGCCCACGCCACGAGGCCGATCTCACAGACGGATCTCCTCAACCGGCCATAGGAAGTAAGCAACAATATAGCACGGCATGTGCAATCGTTAAAGGTAGCATGCGAGATGGAAAGTTGCATCCGAGCTACTATGGTAGCTGTTATTACTTCACTCAAGAACAGCGGTGCAGTACCAAAAAAGTTTCCACTCAAGTACTCCTACAAGTTGGATGCCAATAAAATTCCATTTGCTCAAATTCCTGGAGTGGGGCATAGAGTCATTCCAAACATAGATCGTAGGTTAGGGTTAATTCTAGCAGCACACAAGGGGATAGGTTCTGCATATGCAGGAGTTACGGCAACAGGTTTTTTTTATTGAAACAACACTATTGGTGGCCTGGATTAACAAAGCAGACTAAGGACTATCAGGCACATGCATCAAGCAAAAAAAGCCTCCCAAAAATTGCGAATCGCAAAAAAGGCTGTTTGCGAGCGCAATTCAGCCCTTCCCAATGCAGGAACCCAATTCGCAAAAAATAAACAAAATCGCAAAAATAAGGACTCGCACATATTGCGAGAACCAAGTATGCGAATCCTTATTTGCGATTCCCCTAACAGCGATTGCAAATTGTGATTCGCTAATAAAGTCAGAAACCAATGCATGTAAACCTGCAAGTTGTGAATCACATGAAATTCGCAATTTTGCAAGTGCAGAATAAAAAGAATCACAATCAGGTCGTACAGTTGTGAACAACAAATCCAGGTGCAACCACTCAGAAACCTATTTGAACTGACCCAGAAGGCCCCTGAAGCTTTTCGCAATGGCAGCGCTCTACGTGATGGCGAGGAGGAAGAGGATCCAGGCAGCAGAACAGCGCAGAATGAGAATACAGGAGTGAATTTTCAGAGTGCGCATCACATTGCTGGGACCATCACATTGCTGGGACAAACAGACAATGAAATCTACGATAAGAACAGGCTGAAGGGTGAAATGATCCTACACCTAATTGCGGAATTGGAACCCCTAATGCAGCGCCAGACCCGTAGGACCCATGCCATCCCCACTCATGTACAGGTTCTATGTTGCCTGTACCTACTAGCCTCAGGCAGTTTCCAGGGGGTAGTAGCTGTAGCTGGAGGAGTATCACAAAGCTCCCTTTCACATTTCTTCAAGTCCTTCCTGTACACAATGATGACAAGGATCCACACTCACATCACCTTTCCCACAACCCAACAGGATTTAAACAAGACAAAACTGGACTTCTACCAGGTCGCACAGTTCCCTCATGTGATCGGTTGCATAGACTGTACACATGTTCCTATTTGTCCCCCAGCAGCAAATGAATACATTTTCAGGAGCAGGAAATCCTATCATTTAATCAATGTGCAAGTAGTGTGCAATGCTAACCATATAATAATAGACATTGGCGCAATACCCTGGAAGCACCCACGACTCTTACATATTTCGACACAGTGGCATCCACACCCGTCTGCTCAGGGGTGAATTTGGCGAAGGACATCTGCTCGGTAAACACATACTTATTCTCTACACAAATAGACAAAATGGAAATGCATAATAGTCGCTAACCCTTTGCTTACTACCCTGTAGGTGATAGCGCATACGCAGTGCGGAACTACATATTGACGCCGTACCTCAACCGAGCCACACCACATGAGCAGAGGTACAATGCAGCACACAACAGCACACGTAATGTGATTGAACTCACGTTTAGACTACTGAAAAGTCGCTTCCACATCCTACACAAAACTGGTGGAGCGTTGCAGTCCCGTCCAGAGACCTGCTGCCAGATTGTGGCTGCATGTGCCATGTTGCACAATATTGCCACCAGGAGAGGTATAAAGATTGAGGTGTCCGACAGTGAGTCTGAGGGGGACAACTAGCCACAGGCACTACTCCGACAAGCACATGGGGCAAGCTCAGCAGAAGGGCAAAGGAGACGTGCAGACATCACACAACATTATTTCTGAGGTATGTAATGATGAGACAAGACCAGAAATGTTTTTACTAACATGAGCCCACGTAGTATTGTGTAGCCACACAGAGAATGGGGCACAATAGAACAGTGATGGTATTCAATAAGTAGAAAATTAAACTATTCCAGGTCCTGGAAGTCAATCACTTTCATGGTTTTGTCCATGTCCATGTCCATGTCATCTTAGCGCTTCCTGCCATGCACCCCCAAACGCCTTTCGCCTGCATCTGCAACATCCCCCTGGTGTGCATCGTAAGGTGTTGTGCTGCGGGTACTGCGCCTCCTGGCAGTGGTCACCAGCACCGACAGGCTGCTAAGGCTGGATGCCTCCTCACTACCCTCCTCCCCCGTTACATTGCTGCTACCAACAGTAGCAGCCTGGATCTGTTCCACAGCAGTGGTCACTTGTCCAAGGGCTCTGGCCACATCCCCACAACAATGGCCCATATCTATTTGCATGGCAACGGAGCGACGTGAGAACAGCGCAGTAGTGTTGCAAAGGTTGTTGTTGGACCTCATATAGCCGGTCATGCACATCATGAACTGCCGATGCCTTCTCCTCTGTGTCTCGTGGCCTGCAAGCATTGCCCTGGTCAGCTCCTGCATGCTTGCGTTGGTCTGCCTATTTCCCACCACCACTGTGGTGGTTAGTTCCCGCACACTATCAGACATGACCGTGATGTTCCTGGCCAATTTGGTTAGTTGCAGCTGAAGTGACCCTTATGTCTTGCTTGCAGGTGCTGCACCCTCAACATCTAGGACTCCACGTCACCCCACACATTTGGAGCCTGGTCATCCTGAGCAGCAATGCGGGCCCTTGAACTGCGCCTCCGTCCTCGTCGGACCTGTGCCTGGGGTGTAGGTGTTGTGTTCACAGGTGGCTGGCTAGTCACAGGAGCGGGTGCAGGAGCCAGCTGAGATTCCATGGGCTGCAATGATGGAACTTGTGCCCTCCGTTTGGTTTGTGCGGGGGATGTGCTTTCTGGGGCAACAGGTGTCTCCGCGTCAGTCTCTGCAGGAGTCCCCGAGATGTGTAGACATTCACTGTCTTCTGAGTCTGCCTCTGCTGCATCTGTGATGTGAAACAGTGCTACGTTAATTTGTGTTAAGGTTACTGTTGTGTTACATTCAGCATACTTGCTCACATTAAATCACTGACCGACATGCATTGTTGGTGTGTTTAACTTGCCATTGTTGTGTTCGACTACCCACTTGCCTGACATGCCTACAACTCCCATAATGCATTTTGTGTATGAGGTAAAACATGGACTGGAGTTTGACCTGTACACTGGGGTTGGACTGAGGGGATGTGCACGATTGCACAGTACTTTGAAGTGTATGGTTGCATGCATCTTACCTTGTGTGGTACTGGCCGCTCCGGTTGTGTCCAGCTGGGTCACTCCCACCACTGCTTCTGGCTGGATTGTGGACTCCACCAGGTCCTCCAGAGCTGTATCGTAGGGGACTGTAGATGGGCCCCCTCCAGTACTCCTGGCCTCCTTCAGCCTTTCTGCTATTCGCTCCTTGGCACGGCTGCAAAGGTCGTACCATCTCTTCTTGAGGTCATCTATGGTGCGGTGTGTGACCCCCACAGCATTCACCTTGCTCTTGATACGTAGCCATATCCTGCGTTTTTATGCCTCTGGCACTTTCAGTGAGAGTTTCCCTAAAAGCTTGTCATGGCTCTTGGACAGCTCCTCTTTGAGATTTTCAAGTTCCCTCTCACTGAATTTTAACCTACGCTTCCTGGGCGTGGCACTCTCCCCTGATGTTTTTGGATCCTTTCTGGTGCACAGAAAGTAACTGCAGACAAAGTTGGATGGTGAATCTGCTCAACTCCAGCACTCTGCTTCCTCCTCTCACTTTCTCTGGGCACTGACTGAAGCATGGGTTGGATGACTTCATGGTTGTGATGTCATCAGAACGCAAAATGCGAAATCGCAAATTGACTTTCCCGGGATTTGCGTGTCACATTTGAGAAATCGCTATTCGCGATTGCGAATATTACCGATTCGGTGATTTTGCGCTAGGGGGTTCATGCATTGCAGATAGCGATTTCTAAATAGCGATTCCTAATTAATCGCTCTTTAGGAATCGCTAAATGAGATTTTGATGCATGTACCCGTAGGTTTTGAAATGTGACATCTGCAAGCAGGTGAAAGGTTCCACTGTAAAACGACCTGCGCAGACATCATTGTTAATATCTGACAAACCACTAGGGTGTGTTTACTTGGACTACTGCGGGCCCTTAAAAAGAGATGGGGCTTACAGATATATCATGGTTGCAGTGGATTCCTGCTCAAGATTCCTATGGGTGTGGCCCCAGCGCTCGGCTGATGCTCAAACTGTTATAAAAGATTTGCGAGTCTTCATAGCGACATACGCAATTGGCACATTACATTCTGACCAGAGCCCTGCGTTTAGCTCTTGGGCTTACAAGGAGGCCATGCGAGGATTGGGTGTAGCATTGCAGTACTCCTCTCTGTACCATCCAGAGGGAAATTTGGTTGTGGAGAGGAAAAACCGAGACTTAAAGCTGTCTTTAACAGCTAGAGTATTAGGCACGAGTGAGAGCTGGGTAAAACATCTTTATGGAGTACAGCGGGCTCTGAACAATATGCCAAGAAGTTCTCTGGGGGGGGTCACTCCATGTGAGGTCCTATTTGGGACAAGAATGTGGGTACCTGATCTTGATTGTGAAGGCACAGTGGTGGATGCAAAACCATTTCACATCCATGATCGTGTGGCTGTTTTACAGGATCTAAATGAATCCAGGACACAACAAATTAATGTCCACCTGAAGCAGACTGCTACTGGGGAAGTCAAATCAGCCACGGCAAGACCTGTCTGGATCCCGAAAGTCGGGGATCTGGTCAGAGAGAAAATAGCGAACAAGAAAGAATTTGGGCCATCCTACAGAAAACCTGTACAGTTTCTAGCAGTGAAAGGAACAAGAACTGTACTCCTACTGCCTCTTTCTGGAAAAAAGGAGAAAAGATTTTTCTCAATCGACCTAATGAAACCACACTATGTGGCCGATACTGAGTAGTAGGCCACGTGGACTCCAAAGTAGCAGACCCCTCCTCTCGCTACAATTCAAGAAGTTCAAATGGAAAGACTCATCACGTTCAAAGAGTACCCGGTACAGAAAAAGGACTATGCAATAATGCTATGGAACTAGTTCCCCTTGAACCTGAAATTCGAATTCTGAATCGAAATGAAACGCAAATTGCTATTCGACCAAATACAGATGTCTACATCAACATGCCTCAACAAGAGCAAACTACGATTTCTACAAATCCTGATGCAATACCAACAATTGATCGAACTGCTTCTGGCTACTTCATAAACTTTGATACGTTTTCTTTGGATCCAAGTGAACCTAAAACGATGCCAGCCCAAAAATCACATGAGCAGCAAGTTAAAGACTTTCTGGACTTTCTTAAAAAAACTTACCTGGTATCACCTTGGGTAGAACTACGGGTAATAACCGGGATACTTTTCTTTCTTTTCTGGGTAGGCTTAGTAATAGTTTTTAGCATGCTTGTTAATGGGAAATTCCTTTGACAAAGCTCTGCAGCCCAAAAGGTGAATTTAATTTTAAAATCACATCAATCATCTCATCGAGAACAAAGAGACTTGTCTTCAGTGAACATTACAGCAGTTCCTATACCTGATGGTATAGTTTGGGACAAGGTTGATTTCGATATATTTGTCCCAACAGAAATTTTAAAAATTCCACACTTATTTAAAATATTGTTGAGTGATAACGTTACCTCAAGTACATTTTCCGATGATTGGGACTTTGAAACTGTAAATAACATGTTGTCTGATTTTAAAAATCTGCTGCATTTTCAAATAGTGAAACATTGAAAAGCGCTTCAGACTACGAATCTATGTATTGTTTTCAACATTATGGTCATCACTTTTTGCATAAATCTGCTAATCCTAGAAATGTGTTCACATACCACCAGTGGGAACATTGTCCAACACCACCAAAAGACAGTTCAAAAACATTTACACAAAAGTTTCCATATTTTTCAGGGTTTAATATGTCTGACCCAGCCTCATATTATTATATGGTTGCAGGAACATCAGCACAGAAAAATATGTTAACGAACACCAAACAGATTTACTCTGCATCCTTTATTGCCCAGTTGTCTGAACAAGGTTATGACTTATGGAAAGACACCATAGACTTAAAATCAGTCTGGGGGTACTAGAGAATGGCAAGTTCAGGGAACGGAAGCTTTGTTTAGAGCATGTCTTATTCCTCAACAGATCATGTTTTTGAACGAGACAGTGCAACAACCGTCTTAACTTGGACTGGCCAAGAACAAAGACTTAAACACACATTGGCTGCCAACACCAGCACTGACCGAGGGTAAGGAAACATCACAAAAAGAGGTTACATTAGATGACATTATAGAATACAATAGATCAGACCCCGATTGAAAGAAATGGTTGATTTGGTCCATAGACACTAATAGCTGTCAGGCAAGATTCATGGGTGAAACCTAAGGGTTTAGTATCCATAGGCCAGATCCACGTTATGTACAAAGAGAACATCCAGGGGTAGTAGCATCGCACAGTGTTGGGAAGTTGTGCCTTGATTGGCTAAGAACCTCAACACTCACGGAGGTGAAATAACACTTATCCTTCCTGTCACAGGATGTGGATCTTAGGGATTTTTTACTCGGTCCCAGGAAGCCACGTCAAAAATGTTTCATATATGCTTACATCTATGCTGCCTACAATGAAATATGAAAAATATCCCAACAAGAGGCCGCCGAGAGATTACGGGAAATAGACCGTATAAATCTAAAAAATCTCTTGCAGTGGTAGACAATGGGTTAAGACCTCCAGGATATATTCCTTAGGCAACATTGTATCTTCTGTGATAGACATACTAGAACAAGATTTGGCCATATTACAACACGGCAATCTCAATTACATTCTATCAAGCTGGACGCTACAATCTTTGCACGCAGGATATGTGTTTTGGCGTTATATCAACAGTACGTCTCTGTTTTCTGAATACAATCTAACAGATAAACAGATAGAAATGGCACAAAGGGGAGCAAAATATACAATGCTGCATATCGAAAAACTGGATAGATTACCATTTACAGTGGCAGATTCACTGTCCACAGAATGGCTAATCCATGGCCACATAACTCTACCAGTCACTACTTTTCAGTTTCAGTATTGACTTGAACAAAAGCAGGCAGGCAGATACGGAAAAAATGGGTAAGGAATACATTAAGGAATCATGGGAATTACCATACAGATGTCGATGCCGGAGTGGGGACCGAGAAGTGTTTCTTAGCGGTACAAACTGTGAGAACGTTTTAAGTGGATCACTCATATGTCAGGATATAATACTGCACGGGGCTTGTAATGGTTCTGTAGTGAACTTGTCCTGTCATCTGAGGGGTGCCCCAGCTGCAGTGATTGCTCCAATATTCTGGCTACTTTCAAATGGGAGTTACTTGATGCTGAACGATCAAGGCTGCTGTGGATTGCTTCCAGGCATTGCATATCTGGTAACCGTGAGCTCCAGGATTACTTGTTGTATGCAAGTATTGTTTCTACCGACACATACAGTCAGGGAGGTGCCGCTATGGCCTTCACTGAATGTTTCTTTAATACGATTTGATACTCTAAGCAGAATGAAAGCTGTGATTTTACAGAAGTCTGTGCCCTTAACCTCCACTTGAGAGACTTTTAATCTCCAGATCGCAAGGTCTTCGGCAGAGATACAGGCACTAATTCATACAAACTGCCCTCTCCATTTCACAGAAATGGCGAATCGTATCTTTAACATGTCTGATACAACAGGCATCGTCCACCTATTTAAGACCATAGGTTTTGGACTTCTAGGCACCTTTCAGACGGTACTTGGAGTTATACCAAACTTCATACGCTCCGTATTCGGAAGCATCTTTGGGGGACTTCTGCAGATCCTGTTTGTAATACCAAGTATCCTTGTTGCCTTCTATCTGCTACGCAATGGACGCCCCAGTCACCAAGGAGATGGAAAAAGCACTTCTGGAGCGTAAATGCTGTGACCGCATGGTGCAACATCTAAGCACGCCTCGATTAAGAGAGCTAAGTACATCGTGGTTCTTGTTGTTTCAACCAGTCTGGATGGAGTGCATCTTACCTGTCCTCCGATGCCTGTTTTGCGGAGAAGAATGTGTGTTAGACCTTTGTTTGACACTTCCATCCTGTGCGCAACCGGACGTGAATGCTCTACTGGACCTGATAATGGCCCATGTTCTGCAGTGTCCTCAGCGTATTCCAATGTTGATGGCAGCATTCCATGAGCCACCACAGGTAGTAACTACACCTATTGGTATTGAAACCGGCTCCTCCACTGACACTCAGGCTATGGCCGGCACACAGGCTGCCCCAGCACCGGCTGCGGACAACGTGGAACATCATCTGTGCTCAATTGACATACTCTGCGTGGTGTTACAGGGGCCGTCTACTGCGGAAGCAAGCAACGAGAATGTTGCGTCTACCAGCCAGGACACATAAACAATTGACTCATTTGGCTTGTCTTGTGCTGGAAGAAATTAGCGTTTTTTTTAAAAAAAACAAGCTCAATTTGGAACTCGGATACAAAATTGACATTGACATTCCTTTCAAATTCTTGGGTACACATGGCTTTCTAATGCTTATAGTGGTTCGGACTATATCTACGGACACTTTTTAGAAGCTAAAGCTTGCAAATTATATTTTTAGACATTTTAAAGTTTTATTCAATTCTTTTTTTTATAGAAGTTTTAAACATTTTTAGCAAAAGAATTTTTTTTATCCCTTTGTGCGTACCAATGTCTAGTTCGAATTGTAGTACAATAGTATGTTACTTATGTCATCCACTCCGAAAAGGAGTGGGTGTTATATTCCATATAGGTACCCTATATAGGCACTGGTAACACTGCAACCTTTCACTTATACCCTTCCCTACATTACATACATAACGGTTCATGTGAACTGACCTTTTACCTTGATACAACACTGCATTCATAATGCGGGTTTTTGCCCTAGTTCGAAACTCATACATTATACATGAGGCTTCTTGGAAGCAGAGCAGGAATGACAGCAGGACGAACATCTCCTGTATAATATCTATGTATAAAGTTCAGGCCTGACATCATCCTTTAGGTCAACACTGTAACACAGCAAGGTAGGACCCCTGGGGAGACCTGTGGGTATACTTACATCACATCTTGCTTTAGAAAGACAGAGGAGACCGTGACTTCCCAGCTGACACACTGACCAGAGACGCAGAGGTTCCTGCATGCAGATGCTCCAGCTAGCAGTGGTCTAACATCCCTCGCGGAGTATCCAACTCGAGACCAGACAGGGTCCCATATTCTCTCATTCTCAGGTAATGGGGTTGACTAGATCCTAGAGGGATTCTTGGCATAATGCCTACACAAATGCTAGGTACATTTAGGTAAATCTAGTTAGGGAGACATCGTAGGAGTACACACTTTTATCATGTGTTTTATATACTTTTATTTATTCTTGATTATTGCAAAATGGTAGAACTGTACCATCCCTTTACTTTTATAGTACTGCTAATCATATATCTCTGCTACTATCTAATGGTTGTTGCAGCTCATCTATTCTACATGGGAATAACAACTGTTCAATAAATTCTTATTGAAATGCCCAGACTGTTTATTCTGTGTATCTCTGAGATGAACTAAGTGAGTACGAGTGACTGAGCGAAAAGTAGTATATTGTTTCCACGAGGTGTAGGAACCTGGGGTCACCAGGCCCTAAGGGCGGTAACGTGGCGCGAGCCGGTCGGGCGACCAGAGGGCTATGTGTTAAGCAACCATACACCACACGCTTCTCATGGACTAGAGTCACACACAATAAGGGACGCCACACCGTTTAAATTATGCAAATACTTCAAGTTTATCCAAGTATAGCTGGTCAGTTGCAGTTCAGGAAATAACAAGGTAATACATGAATCATAATACCATCGTTCAGTACATGCGACACTCTGGGTGATATCTATGCAGTGCCTAACCTCGTTCATGTACCCACGCCTGCTGGTTAAATGCAGGAGATTCTAGCGCGGTGCGCGCTTATGTAAAGTCTGTCCCTGAACAGGCCGTCTAACACAGCGTAATACTGGTAAGGGGGAACATTGGGTTCATCAACATGGCGCCTGTCGAACTGAGCGCTCCTCGTGACCACTGTCCCCTAATACTGTGAAGCAAGGCATATAAAACTCAGCGCTACGTGCAATCAGTTGCATGTGGAAACGTTTGCGTAGAACAGTTAGCACAACGCGTTACTCGTAATCAATTGCATAACATTACATTCGAGCAGAGCATATAACACAATGCGCTACTCGCATTCCTAGGCATGTAATTACGGTCGAGCAGAGCATATAACACAGTGCGCTACTCGCGTTCCTGGGCATGTAATTACTTTCGAGCAGAGCATATAACACAGTGCGCTACTCGCATTCCTGGGCAGGTAATTACTTTTGAGCAGAGCATATAACACAGTGCGCTACTCACATTCCTTGGCATGTAATCTACTTTCGAGCAGAGCATATAACACAGTGCGCTACTCGCATTCCTGGGCAGGTAATTACAGTCGAGCAGAGCATATAACACAGTGCGCTACTCACATTCCTTGGCATGTAATCTACTTTCGAGCAGAGCATATAACACAGTGCGCTACTCGCATTCCTGGGCAGGTAATTACTTTCGAGCAGAGCATATAACACAGTGCGCTACTCGCATTCCTTGGCATGTAGTCTACTTTCGAGCAGAGCATATAACACAGTGGGTTACTCGCAGTCCCGGTCTCTCCGGCTGGGGAAGCAGGGTCGGTGGCGTGAAGCGCCACACGCGGGTAATGTCAGTCAGTTCTTTGGGCGGCTTCCAGCAGGGAGGGTGACCGGACTTGAGGAGCGGGTCCTTATGCTCCGGTGCAGTTCACAGAGCACCTCGCTCAGTATCGTGGAAGGGGGCACGGACAGGATCCCTCGGCGGCGTCTCTCCGTCGCGCAGGCAGGGTAGGGGACTCCCACGGAGGGGACAACCCGGGCCAAGTGCGGTGTGGTTCCCAGACCAGCAGGGGGCGCACCAGGGGGGATCTGGGCCTCCGGGCTTACCTCCGTCTCAGCGTCAGCAGGCGTCCGTCCTCACGACGATGGGGGAACTCGGCCCTGACCTTGCGCACCTCCTCACACGGCTGCGACGGCAGCGACGGGGCCCCGGGCTTCTCCTGGGCCTCGCGACACAGCAGGGCACTTCTCCAGGGCCTCGCGACACAGCAGGGCACTTCTCCAGGGCCTCGCGACACAGCAGGGCACTTCTCCAGGCCTCCAGGCCGCGGCGGTGAGTGCGCTGGCTTCGTCGTCGCAGGGGGGGCTCAAGTTAAGGATGGGGATATGGTGCTCAGCGGAGCACGCTGCCGGGGGTCCCCGACCAGGGCAGGGAGCGCGGGGTCACAGCGCTAGTACCTGGTCGATCCCCGGTGGCTTGGCAATCGGCTTAGCATTTAGTTTGATGGGTCAGCTTGGACACGCAGTCTCAGCTCTTACAGTTAGGTTTCAGTTCTCAGTTGACAGATGAAGTCTTTTGGCGCAGATGTATCTGGCGCCCTTAAGGGGTTCTGTTACAGGGGGTAGGAATGGAGAGGGCGACTAGGTCCTTCCTAGTCAGGCTGGCAGAGAGTCTCTGGGTCCTCCTACTACTGGGCAAGATCAGTGGGATTCACAGGGCACCTCACTCACTTAAGAGGCAGTACCTAAATCCTGTCACTCTCAGAGGCATAAGTCCCTGGCTAGGCCCTACCGCCTACACTCCTGGTGGATTCTTCCAGCTCTGCTTCACCCCAATGGCCCACTCACCACAAAAGTTTCCCTCCCACTCTTAAGTAGCCCTAGGTCAGGTGACCTCTAGCCAAGGCGGCAAAAGTAAAACCCCACCTCCCTTCTAGAAGGTTCCAGCTTCTTCCAGGAGCTTCCCCACTCTAACTATGGGACAAAAAGGCGGGCTGGTATCGCAACATTGTTGTGGGTCCCAGCCAGCTCCTGGCAGCTAGGGTGCTACTATGAAAAACGACCACCCTGCAGTAGCAGGGGTCTGTGGCAGCCATCTTGGGCGAAGTAAGCACCTGCACTTTAACACTACAAAAACGAAAAAAATGAGGGAAAAAGGGCCAAGTCCAACATAACCCCCTTCCAGCCGAAAGCCAGGGTAGACCGATCAATGCCTTGATGGTCTTCCCTGCTTGGGGCGAGAAAAGGTGGACGCAGGCCCGCAACGGCAGGAGCACCCGCAAGTTCTCCGCCGCTCTGGAACCCGATGGTTCCCTAACAAACCTTCCTGGACCAACGAAACCACCCCACTGGGGCTCCCTAGCTAGTTGTGGCCAGGACCGGCCCCTGGGCCGTCCAGATGTCCCTGGCCCGGGTGATCTCGCGGAGTGGGGGGCAGTAGCCCCAGGCCTGTAGTGCCCGTTGACCACTCTGGTCCTCCTCCTTGCAGTCCTAAACTGCCTCTGGTCCTTCCTCCTGGGGTTCACACCCTTAGGCTGACCAGCCTTCAGGGGCGAGGCTCTCCTCCCCCTAACTCTCCTTCTGGGGTTCCTCACCCTACCCTGCGAGGCACCCTCAAACCACCACTGTCTCCTCAGTCTAGGGCCTTGACCCTTCAACTGATTCCCCAGCCTAGGGTCTAAACCCTTAGGCTGAGTCGGCGCCCGAGGCGAGACCTTCCTCCCTCTGCACCCCCTCCCAGAGTTCCGCACCCTCCTAACGGGAAAAGTACCCCTGGAAGTCAATTTCGGGGGGACCCTGTTAGCAGAGGCCCCACCCGCCAGGTCAGGCAACCCCTGAGCCTGGCATCCCAGCACAGGATCTAAACCCTGCGACTGGGCCAACCCCAGAACCTCAGGCGCGCTGGTTACAGTCGCCCTGGGTCCTCCTGACACTAGGGGCTCCCCTGCACTGGATGGCACATCGGGACAGCCTAGGCTCCCAACCTGGGGCTCCCTTGCGGAACTCTCCAGGCCCTGAGACTTCGGTTGGGGCACCTCGGGACACCTCCCCGTCTCACGCCTTCCTACAGATAGGTCGTGAGGCCCTACAACCCTCTCTCCCTGGGACCTAGCTGGGCTATCTGCCACTTCTCCCACCTCGCTGGGTTGGGAGATCCCTGCACCACCCCCTTCAGGGTCACCCACCAATGCCTCCTCAGACACCCTGGTGATGTCATCCTGGGGTAAATAAACTTCCAGCTCCTGTGGAGCTTCCGGTATGCTGCCACCAGTGTCCTCACTGGACACACTCATCTGGGGGGCACGCAGCTCCAACTCCTTCATCCGAAGCTCGTGCGCCATCCTCCTCTCCTCCATTGCCCATTTCTTATTCTCCCTTTCCCTTTCTCTTTCCTGTTCCAGTTTGGCTAGCTCCCATTTTAATTGCCTCTCTTCCGTTCTGTCCTCATACTCCTTTGGAGACGCGCTCCTACTAGACCCTGTCCTACTACTGGCCCCAGAACGTCTCCCTGGGGGCACATTTTCAGACTCCTTTATGTTCACAATGTCTAGGACTTCTTGGGCGCTCTCCTCCTGAGGTGCATCTGGCGCCCCCTGTCCCTCATCCCCTCTCCCTTCTGGGTGGGCTTCTACCCATGCCCTAATGGCGGTACGGAGTTCCGGCTCTTTGGCCCTCCGCATCCCAGGCACCCCCAACTCCTGCGCGAACTCCTTCAGTTGCTTCACTGTGTACCCCTCGAGGTCAGCTAACCGGGATTCCATTCTGGCAGGTGGGGACCTAGACTCTAAGGAGAAAATTCCTAGGGTGTAGGCAACAGTCAATAGCTAACCAGGCTTCTTGCACTCTCTACCTGGACAGTGGACTAATGATCCAGCAACAATGGTTTCTGAGCTGTGGAACAAAAAAAATGTAGGATAGGCGTTTAATTGTGGCGCCCTTCGCCTCATGGAAGGGTGCTGTATGGTCACAAGTCCCAAGGATCCCACCGCTGGCCAACAATGTAGGAACCTGGGGTCACCAGGCCCTAAGGGCGGTAACGTGGCGCGAGCCGGTCGGGCAACCAGAGGGCTATGTGTTAAGCAACCATACACCACACGCTTCTCATGGACTAGAGTCACACACAATAAGGGACGCCACACCGTTTAAATTATGCAAATACTTCAAGTTTATCCAAGTATAGCTGGTCAGTTGCAGTTCAGGAAATAACAAGGTAATACATGAATCATAATACCATCGTTCAGTACATGCAACACTCTGGGTGATATCTATGCAGTGCCTAACCTCGTTCATGTACCCACGCCTGCTGGTTAAATGCAGGAGATTCTAGCGCGGTGCGCGCTTATGTAAAGTCTGTCCCTGAACAGGCCGTCTAACACAGCGTAATACTGGTAAGGGGGAACATTGGGTTCATCAACATGGCGCCTGTCGAACTGAGCGCTCCTCGTGACCACTGGCCCCTAATACTGTGAAGCAAGGCATATAAAACACAGCGCTACGCGCAATCAGTTGCATGTGGAAACGTTTGCGCAGAACAGTTAGCACAACGCGTTACTCGTAATCAATTGTATAACATTACATTCGAGCAGAGCATATAACACAATGCGCTACTCGCATTCATAGGCATGTAATTACGGTCGAGCAGAGCATATAACACAGTGCGCTACTCACATTCCTTGGCATGTAATCTACTTTCGAGCAGAGCATATAACACAGTGCGCTACTCGCATTCCTGGGCAGGTAATTACTTTCGAGCAGAGCATATAACACAGTGCGCTACTCGCATTCCTTGGCATGTAATCTACTTTCGAGCAGAGCATATAACACAGTGCGCTACTCACATTCCTTGGCATGTAATCTACTTTCGAGCAGAGCATATAACACAGTGCGCTACTCGCATTCCTGGGCAGGTAATTACAGTCGAGCAGAGCATATAACACAGTGCGCTACTCACATTCCGTGGCATGTAATCTACTTTCGAGCAGAGCATATAACACAGTGCGCTACTCGCATTCCTGGGCAGGTAATTACTTTCGAGCAGAGCATATAACACAGTGCTCTACTCGCATTCCTTGGCATGTAATCTACTTTCGAGCAGAGCATATAACACAGTGGGTTACTCGCAGTCCCGGTCTCTCCGGCTGGGGAAGCAGGGTCGGTGGCGTGAAGCGCCACACGCGGGTAATGTCAGTCAGTTCTTTGGGCGGCTTCCAGCAGTGAGGGTGACCGGACTTGAGGAGCGGGTCCTTATGCTCCGGTGCAGTTCACAGAGCACCTCGCTCAGTATCGTGGAAGGGGGCACGGACAGGATCCCTCGGCGGGGTCTCTCCGTCGCGCAGGCAGGGTAGGGGACTCCCACGGAGGGGACAACCCGGGCCAAGTGCGGTGTGGTTCCCAGACCAGCAGGGGGCGCACCAGGGGGGATCTGGGCCTCCGGGCTTACCTCCGTCTCAGCGTCAGCAGGCGTCCGTCCTCACGACGATGGGGGAACTCGGCCCCGACCTTGCGCACCTCCTCACACGGCTGCGACGGCAGCGACGGGGCCCCGGGTTTCTCCTGGGCCTCGCGACACAGCAGGGCACTTCTCCAGGGCCTCGCGACACAGCAGGGCACTTCTCCAGGGCCTCGCGACACAGCAGGGCACTTCTCCAGGCCTCCAGGCCGCGGCGGTGAGTGCGCTGGCTTTGTCGTCGCAGGGGGGGCTCAAGTTAAGGATGGGGATATGGTGCTCAGCGGAGCACGCTGCCGGGGGTCCCCGACCAGGTCAGGGAGCGCGGGGGTCACAGCGCTAGTACCTGGTCGATCCCCGGTGGCTTGGCAATCGGCTTAGCATTTAGTTTGATGGGTCAGCTTGGACACGCAGTCTCAGCTCTTACAGTTAGGTTTCAGTTCTCAGTTGACAGATGAAGTCTTTTGGCGCAGATGTATCTGGCGCCCTTAAGGGGTTCTGTTACAGGGGGTAGGAATGGAGAGGGCGACTAGGTCCTTCCTAGTCAGGCTGGCAGAGAGTCTCTGGGTCCTCCTACTACTGGGCAAGATCAGTGGGATTCACAGGGCACCTCACTCACTTAAGAGGCAGTACCTAAATCCTGTCACTCTCAGAGGCATAAGTCCCTGGCTAGGCCCTACCGCCTACACTCCTGGTGGATTCTTCCAGCTCTGCTTCACCCCAATGGCCAACTCACCACAAAAGTTTCCCTCCCACTCTTAAGTAGCCCTAGGTCAGGTGACCTCTAGCCAAGGCGGCAAAAGTAAAACCCCACCTCCCTTCTAGAAGGTTCCAGCTTCTTCCAGGAGCTTCCCCACTCTAACTATGGGACAAAAAGGCGGGCTGGTATCGCAACATTGTTGTGGGTCCCAGCCAGCTCCTGGCAGCTAGGGTGCTACTATGAAAAACGACCACCCTGCAGTAGCAGGGGTCTGTGGCAGCCATCTTGGGCGAAGTAAGCACCTGCACCTTAACACTACAAAAACAAAAAAAATGAGGGAAAAAGGGCCAAGTCCAACACGAGGTATCAGGGTTATCATGTTCTGAGGTTGCCAAAAACTATTCTCTCACTGATAAGAGGAGATTCTAGTGGCACTGTGAGCTAGCTTATTCAGACAGGCTAACGTATCCGGTGGGGGTGCACGGAATCAGTCTGCCACCAATCCCACAGTTTATGTTATCCAAACGCGCAGATCCTGTATAGGGTATATAGGAACTACACAACATAACATGACAGTCTCTTCTTTCTTAGAAGTATAATCTTGAGCGTATTGCTTGTCTCTGGAATTTGTACTTTCTTCTGGTCTGTCTGACCATCCTTCCCTCTTGGACTTTTTCGATGAACCCTGAAAGGAATGAGAGGAATGTGTATCAATATCCTGATACCTGTCAGCTTTCCTAATATTATCCCTATTCCTGAGGTTATACCTCTTTTCGAAGGGCTCTTGTGTTGGAGATCTACCTTGGGATTGAGATCTTTTTCCTCTAAATTCTTTTTTTTTTTTTATTATCCCACTTCTTTTTAGTTGAAGCAGGTGTCTGCTTTGAAGTGTCCTTTTCAGAACTGCCCATCAGTTGTGGTTTCAATGCTTCCCCACCCAAACTGTCTCTGCCTAATTCTGGATACGCAGTTTCAATTATTTTTGGTAGTTCGTGTTCGTGTTCTAAAGGACTGAACTACCTTAGGTGTTGGCAGATTGCCGCTGGAGCTGCTTCCCTTTTAATATTAGCTAGTATTATGGCTGATACCTGGGCATAGTTACCTAGTAACTTTATCCCTAAGTTCAGAGCATGTTCTGCCCCGTACTCCTTTTGTATTTGTCTTAATACATCTGGTATCACTGCTAATAAAGGAATACCATGTGTTCTGGTATATATGGCAGTAAAGACCGTACCCCAAGTGATGCAATCTTCATATGGGGTAGTATTCGAGAATACTGCTTTGAGCTACGTTATTTTCTGAGCTACCCAGAATGGCATTTGTTCAAGTTTTGTGGGCATTTTGCCCATCAGTGCGTGTAATGTTTGTTTCGTGACCTGATTTGTCCTATCTCAAAAGATCTTAGGGGATGAGGAAGGAAAATTATTTTTAGTCCTGAAGAAGGTGGCCTTATCCATCTACAACCACCGAAACGCGTCGACGCAGAGAGCCTTGTTAAATTTGAGATGTGACAGGAGCCACAAAAGACAGGGAAAGTTGCACTCTGCTAAGTTCTGTCAATACAAGACTCAAATTAACGCCTGAAAGGCAGATTTCATTGCCTTTTTTATTTCCTTTCTAGGTGTTGTATCTTTTTAGTGACGTGGCACTCACTGAGTTAGTGAGAAGCTATTTAATGTGTTTTTATGGCCCTTTCGGATATAATGTTATTATTTGATGTGTATTTTATAT
The DNA here is from genome assembly GCF_964204655.1 of Triturus cristatus. Taxonomy (NCBI): domain Eukaryota; kingdom Metazoa; phylum Chordata; class Amphibia; order Caudata; family Salamandridae; genus Triturus; species Triturus cristatus. The sequence continues at coordinate 499,482,151 of NC_140592.1, read as the reverse complement.
GAATTTCTATGCTGTGATATACTTTTTGTGACTTTCATAACTGATGTATTATACTTTAAATAAAAGTACTTTCATACCTTGAACAGAGTGGTTCCATTTGTGTGTGACAAAGGGTTGATTTGTGTGATATTGGATGCTTGATAAAAATAACCATTGCTAGTAGAGTTTGAATGACAATGTAGTACAGGTTCAAAGGGAATCTTGTTTTTATAACTATCTCAAAAGATGCCTGAGTAACACAGGGCTATCATAGCTCTGGGAAACACCCACCAACAATATAGCATAAACTTGTATGGAAAAACATAAAACTTTTATCCTTGACCGAAAACAAAGCAGTACTATTAAAGAGGGTCCACGGTTGGATGACCCTGAGCACTTACACGGCCTTGGCCCCTCAAAAATATTTCAACTTGGGATACTCTTAAACCATCAAAACTCAATTATTGAAATATCGACCGGGTCTGCTACCTTGCACACAGTACCTCCCACACTGGCTTAACGATCAAGCGGGTTCCACCTGACGCACATGCGGGCTCAGCAACGGAGGACCTGCTGCACCTATTATGCACATGTTAAGATCTTCTGAAGCAAGAGAGACAACCACTGAAACCTCACGCCAATTAACGAGGGATCCGGACACGAGGCAAGCCATGCTGGCCTGCTTTGCACCAGAGGAACCACAGTTGAACTGCCGTTTGGTAATACTTTTGAGACTGGTGGCCACAAAAATCCCAGCTCACTGATGGAGGGACGTTCAGCCAAAATAGCCATTAACGCTAATGCTTTTTCATTAAACCCACTTCGCACCTTACCCATACAGGAAAATATCACTAAAGAATTCTGCAGGGGAAATGGGCTCTCCACTGACGGCCACTTCCCTAAAGATGCAACAAAAAAAAAACGAACTTAAAAACCCAATACGCAATGGAAATAGACAACAAATTTATTTTATCAATAGTTTATCATATTTTACAAATGTTAATGCTGTATCTTGATGCAATGGTTTTAAGTAACTATGCTAATAAAAATAAACGTGTAATATATAAACATTGCTGGTTTTGATATACCTGACATTTCTTGAGTGAAGCATACTATTATTTAGTCTGCATTACCAATGTTGCAAGGCAGTTGCATACTACTCAAGGAATTAATTCTTCTGCGCAAATCTTGTGTGCCGCACAGACTTTTGCCCTCAGACAACCTTAGTCCTTTCTTCCTTTACCGGGTGAAGTAGTCATGGAACTGCCCTAATGAAAGGAATATTATCTACGATTGAACAAAATGACATTGCGTCTAAAACAAGGAAAAAACTCTCCGGCACTTTTCAGGCTCAGAAAGATTGAAGGTATACAACCAAACTCAAAAATCATAGCTCAGAAGCTGAGACTGATGGGTTTTGAAATGCTCCTGGATGACTTAGATACAAACTTCAAGCCAACGGTATGCATAGCCATGGATCAGTTTAAATGCTTTCAAAGGGAACTCGAGGCACATTTACAAGCCCCTATCGCCACCGGAGCATCACTTTTTTTTACACTCCGTCGGCATAGTGCCATTTTCAATATTTACAAGGTGGCGCCCATTTCCGCCACATGTCCTCTGCCGCAAAGGGGCATGCAATGGGTGTTGCCAGCACAACACCCATTCCTTTTTGACACTGCCCCAAATTTACAAGGTGGTGTAAATCTATTTCAGTGCCAAAGACTATCGCCATGCAAGAGCAGTAGTTAGAATGGCGCAAAAGGAGAAATGCTTTTATTTCTCCTCGTATTCTGCAGCACACATAGAATGAGCAAAAATCCATTAATGATTATTTATGTGCATGAAAGTGTCCCTTGCAGCACATGAACAATCATTAAATAATTACGATTTGCTACTTTTTCTGAATGCAGCACACATAGAAGTAACAAATAGTCAATATGGATTGTTTATGTGCAGGAAGAGTCACCTCCCTGCACTTGAACAATCATTCCCTGCAAAGCAGGCACTCTTGCACTAGGGTGCAAGGGTGCCTGCGTTGGTGCTAAGCAGTTAATTTTAGCATCAGTGCTAGAGAAAACAAAGGGGTGCACCGTATCTAGTAAATACGGCACATCCCTGCGTTTTGGAAATGTCAGAGAGCGGCGCTGCTAGATTTGGCGCAGCTCAATACTCTGACATTTTCTAGTAAATATGCCCGCAAGTGCCTCAGAAACATTGATGACTATGTTTTATTGTTGAACAAGGTGCCTATTGCCATTTTAGAGTTAACATAACAAAATTATATGTGAGGAAATCATCATGCAGCCTATAGGTTTTGGTTAATGATCTCTTCTTTAAGAATGTAGTGGTTATACGACCCAAAGTGGAATTGAATAGAAGTGCAAAATCAGCCAGGAATAGTACTTAAGCAATAGAGAAAGTCAGAGTAATAATCTTAAATAAATCCTTCCATGCGAGGAAAGGTGTGAGAGAACCCAAAGAAAACATAGGTTCGTGGGTTGAAAACAAGATATATAAGAACAAAAAAATAGCAAATAACTATCTCCTCTGTGCTTTAGTTTCTGTAGCGGTGAGCAAATAGCAAAAGTTGCCCATCCATTAATTAGGATGTGTGTAAGAAAAGAGATGTGGAAATTAATTACATTACAGATAATAGTTTAGTGAAACATAATATTGCAAGTACATTTTCAGACAGTGAGGATCCTGATAGTAGTAAATATTTTCTGAGCACTGAATGTGAATATTAAAACATGTAGTAAGTTTGTCTGTGAGATCAAAATAGGTTGTGTGAAGTTGCATATCTTGGCAGATTCTGGATCCCCATACACCATTGAGAATTTGGAAGTGTAGAAAAGAAAATTTGTAATGAAATTAGTGAAAAATTTGAGCTTTCAAATATTAATCCTGAAAGTTTCCTGGGGGAACCTATCCCCAGGTTGGAGAACTGTACAGTGGTATTTGAATCAAAAGACATAAGAGCTGTATGCACGATTTACTTTGCTGAAAAGGAGCCATCTGTCCTCAGTTGGATTAAAAAGAGTGCATTGTGGATAGTACTTAACCCAAACAGGTTTTTGGTTTTTGCTACAAGTGAATGTGATGATTATATTGTCAGAGTAACTTCAGAATTCCCAGGTGTGGTTTCGGGGGAGTTGGGTACATCTGAAGGATACGCACACAGGATTAATTTAAGGAAGCAAGCTAAACCGATTGTACACAAGATGCGTAATGAATGTCTGCTCATCAGATAAGAGGTTATCCGAAAGTTTAAAAGTTGTACATTGTTGGACTGACCTGTCAGGCACCCTGGTGCTTCCAGTTGGGCCGGCATGAAGAGGCTCGTGTGTGGGCTATATTTTTGTACTGTCATGGCCCAGGGGACCATAAAAATGGCCCACACACTAGTCCTTTCAGGCTGGCCCATCTTGCACTGCCAGAGTTCCACATAGTTCAGTCCAACACTGAAGATGCAGTATACTGGCTGTCTCATGAGTATAGTAGGCCCATTTAAGTAACGCCATTTTACATGCTCACATTCTTAAGTTGCCCTCTTTCCCTAAACACAATGACATTTGACACACATTCATTTGCGTCCCAATACAGAACAATACTCTTCAAACTCAGTTTTGCTTACACTACTACTTCATAAGCACTCTATCAGAACACCTTGAACATTCTTTACAAGGGCTAAGTTATTCACACAAGATGTTATTGGTTTTGGCTGTTCGGGGACAGACCTATCACAATAGAATTAACAATATCAGCCTGGCGGGGGCTTCGGCATGGTAATTTTGAGGATGTCATATAGATATGACATCAAGCCTTTGTTTGGACTGAAGAGCATTTCCCTAGCACTGAGAGGTCGATCCATGCCGGAATTGCAGCTCAGCTGATTCCTGTTTACCTCATGCAAGGGGTGCTGTCTGGCTCTACGCCAAGACTGGTAGTCGATGACACTAACCCAGAGGTAAGGGGCAGTTAGATCACCTTACATGGATTTTGCAGATTCACCCACTCTAGACACGATAAGTTAAGATGCACTAGATAGGAGTACAATATATTACAGTACTTGTATGCAAACATATATTCGCTGTAATAAGCAGAGTGAAGAAGAATATCAACCTCCCTGCCCCCACTGTGCTTCTGTGAACAGTCTAAATACTCTTGGAATTGCTTTGAATTGTGCCCAGCTAAAATAGTCCACAGCTCTCCTTTCACAAGCTTGGTGCAGCAAGACTATCTTTTTCCTTGGATGCTGGTTCAAGTCTGATAGCTCTTCTTTACAAATGACTGGGGTCAGGGTCTGCATGGTGGCCAGGGAACAAATCCCCCCTCCATCAGGGAACAAGCTGAGTGTAAGTGTGCTCACTGCATTGCCAGTAGAAATCCATCAACGTGGAGATGTCCCATTGTATATTCAGAATGTATATTATCACTCCACAGTTAGCATTTATTCCCATCAGAAGCATTCCTTTTCCTCTGAAACATAATGAATACAGTGTAGGTTTCCATACAGTCAGGGGTTGTCCTTTCCCTTCTAACCAAGTTTATCCACCCACCTCGGTGTCCCAAATTTCCTGACATGGGGTAGTCATACTTTCATTCAACCCTTGTTGTTGTTTAAGAAGACCACCCTGGTTACACCAAGAGCCTCTCTTGCTCTGCAGATGGACGCTGGAGTAGTCATGTTTGTGCACTGAGTTGGTTTTGCCACCTCCAAAAATCTTTTCTCCTGAAAATCTCAGGCCATTTGATATCTTCCCCTATATGGCCCTTCCTACGCATCCGGTCCAGCTCAGTTTGGATATCAGTGGCTTCTGTTAGGATGCATAGAACTGTTGGGTTGGTATCATATCGGGTGATGTTTACAACTAACCTCTTTGGTTCTATCTTGTTGGGTAAGATGTTGGCCCTTATTCTACATTGGTAAAGATGCAGAATGTATTTTGCTTTCTTGGGGGCTACTTCTTGGAACTATTAAAACCTATATGCATGTGGGATCAATAAATAGATATAACATGACCAGGCTGATGCTTTTGAGCCGACTGTGGTCATGTGCTTGCACCATGTTTTATGGAAAAGGGCGCTGTGCAATGCATGTGGGAGACTGGTGTTCTGATTAGTGTCATTTTATGTAACGTGTAAGAGATCCCTACGCAGGCGCTGCAGTTCCCATTTAGTGAACTTAAAAGGGCGCTGTGCAGTGCATGTGGGAGACTGGTGTTCTGTTTAGTGTAATTTTATGTAACGGGTAACAGATCCCTACGCAGGCGATGCAGTTCCCATTTTGTGAACTCAAAAGGGCGCTGTTCAGTGCATGTGGGAGAGTGGTGTTCTGTTTAGTGTCATTTTATGTAATGTGTAAGAGATCCCTACGCAGGTGCTGCAGTTCGCATTAAGTTAACTTCTCTTGATTCGGCAGTTCCTCTGTAGTACTCAAGTGTGGGACTATGCAGATTGTACATAACCATATTGTCAGACCTGGCATCCTTGGCATGGTTTCCCCAGTCTTTTTGGCCTCTGCCTCCTGTATTTTTACTGTGTGATGACTTTCATTTTGGATGGTCTAGATGCTTTGGGCACTTTGCCACTGCTGATCAGTGCCAAAGTGCAAGTACTCCCTATATAAATTGTGTTTATGGATTAGTGTTTCCATAATTGGCTTATTTTATTTACAGCTAAGACCCTAGTACAGTGCACTGTGTGTGTCCAGGGCCTGTAAATCAAATCTTGCTAGTGGACCTGCAGCACCGATTGTGCCACCTTCACAGGCAGCCTTTCAAAGGTATCTCGGTCCTGTCACTGCAGTGTCTGCAAGCAGTTTTTACTGCCATGTCGACCTGGCGAGTGCACCCACTTGGCAGGCCCTAACCTTCCCTTTTCTTACATGTGAGTCACCCCTAAGGTATCCCATGGGCAGCGTGCAGTTCATGTGAAAGGGAGGACATGTACTGGATGTGTGACATGTCCTGATAGTGAAATACTGTGTATTTCATTTTTTACTATTGAAATGCTATCTGTTTCATAGGATAGCATGAGTGATACTCTGTAACATATTGCAAGTATAACTTCCCATGGGGACTGTAGTATCTTGGTTATAGGGCTGTTCTTGTCATTCACTGCTCCACCATTGGAACACTGTGGAGATGATGTAATATGGAATGTTGATCTATGAAATCCACAGTTGGAGAAGGGCTGAGCGCCTTGCTGGCTGCTCCTGGTGGAGCTGAATTACTGCTGTATTACTCCTGTACTATTGATCTACAATAAATACTACTAAAACATCTCAACTAGCCTGGAGTGATCACTACAATTTTATGGCGACGAGTTGAACCAAAGAACCTGCGTCTGCTACTTCTGAGACCTCCAACTTCAAGTCTGGAGTACCTACTCTCAACCTCAAACAACTTCTGAAACTACAGCTGTGTTTATACTACATACTGGCACATATCAGCCCCACCAGTGACCTGCCATCGGTCGCCCTCTATGCAAAAGCACCAGTTCCAGTCTCTACGCAGGTCAAGTTTCTGCCTGCTGTTCCCACAGCGTCTCAAAAGGTCTGTTCTGGCTACGCATGCAGCACTTCAACAAGCAAGGTAAAGCTGTTCTAAGGTAACCAACAAGAATTTCATCTATACCTACAACAAGTGACATTTGTACATGCTGGACAGTGTTTCAACAGACAAGTGTCATTTGTTCATGCTGTTTCTACAGTGTGTCTCAACCGCAGTCCAAGCCTCTTCCTGCTTTGTCTGCGGTGTCTCTACAAGCAAGTCTGTTTCAACTATGGTCTACAAAGCCACTACAAATTGGACAGCATTGTTTGTGTTTCTTGTGCGGAGGGACGTGTTCCTGTTTTAAGTACCACTCAAGATCTAATTCTTCATCTGTACATTGTCAAGTTCACATCTACATTTTATTCGCTACCTGTTACAAAGGCTGTTAATGGACATTTTCAAGAGTGCGACAAGCGAGTTGAAATGCTGCAACACTGTAGTCATGCAGAAGCTGTGTGTTTAGTATTTCAAACAGTTCACTTCCACCCTCATCTCGTCAATGGGAGTGTTAATTACTTAGTAGAGTTGGCTAGTGTCTTGAGACTCTTCCATTCTTTCCTATGAGCCGCTGTGCTGGGGACTTTCTAAAAAGTATGTATACTCTTTGCGTTTTATGTTGTGTGAAGCATTTTGGTGTCTATCATTCCTGGGCCTCTTTGAGACAACAAGACTCTGGGCCCTGTCCAACCGCCGTGTTTCGATTAAAAGTGTGTCACGCCAGTCAAATTCTGAGTACGCTCCTACCTCCACCATCAATCCCGTGTAGTTTCCATGGCACCGAGGTGATGACTCTTCTCTTCGTGACTCTGCCTGCTGTTCAGGGATGCCCTGCTGCACAACGATGGCGGAAGCCACCCGGTACAACGTGACCAACGTGCCGCCATCTTGCGATTGGCACGTTTGTTGCACTTTTGTTCCTGTTTGCCACGCAATCTTTGCCTACCACGTTCTCAATGACAGTTATTTGGCAGTTACTTTTTCCTAGTCTTTGTGGTGCAACTGCTTTTTGGAAGATCGTTATGAACTTTACTCCGTGCCTCTTCCAACAGCTGTGTGTTTTTCTCTTCTTGCCTGCCAATAAATTTTATTCGAGCGTCATGCAGCACCAGCTTTTTGCTGCAAGTTTCTTCCACCTGGCTCGCTTGTCCTGTGCACCTGCGTGCTGCACTGTCTCCATCTGTCTCGTCTAGGAACTGCCTTTTTCCATCCATTATTTGAAGTATCTACAATATCTAGTGTGACTCCGGGACATTTTCTGTTAATAATTTGCTTTCAAAGTACTGTTTTCGTATTTCGTATAATTTTAGTTTTGTACAGTGCACAATATATTTTACCTTCACACAGTGCACAATGTCTTACTCAGTTAATTGTGCACTATAATTTTAGTGTTGTACGGTGCACATTATATTTTATCTTCACACAATGAACAACGTCTAGGTTTCAGTCCTGGGTTATGTTTACATTTTTATAGAGTGTCTAAGGTTTTGTTTATGGATCTTTGCCCATTTGTTACAGTGCACAATGTTTTTACCTCTTCGCAAGGTGTTTCACGTGGGTTGTATTCCCGCTACTCTAGTGCACAACATTGACCTCTCCACGAGGTTTGTGTCTTTTGTTTCAGTGCACACTGTTGTCCCGCACATACATGCATATTTCTTTACCTCTCCGCGAGGTGTGTTTTGGGGTTTTTCCCTTTTTTCTTTGTGCATATTTATAGACCTCCAGTTTAGGTACATTTCAAGGTCTTATACCTTCACTACTTAGTGCAATGTATAGACCCCTCTTGTGGTTGCCTATGCACGCTCATATTTTTACCCACATGGGTGTATAGTTTGGTTCTTGTCCATTAACTATTCTCCAATGGTCCACGTTAGACTGGGCGGTTTTCTCCCACTCTGTTTTCTTTTTCATTCTCAACACTGTAGCGCAGTACTTTTGTATTTTGTTTTAACTCAAATGTTCATTATATTATGGAGAAGTATGAGTTATATAATGTATTTCTCTTCTTCTCTGTCATCTTCTATTTCTCCTGATGTGGATTGCTCTCTTGCATACTTACCTGGCCAGTTGGTGTACAGAGAGTACTCATTGATGGTTTCTCTTTCTTTTCTTTATTTCTTTTTCCCATTTATAGAAAGGAGGATGGGAAACAGGTTATATTTATTTGTTTCTTTAAGACTTTTGGTTGTTTTCTGCCTCTGCTCTGTTTCTCCCTAGTACTCTCCTCTCTATTTTGTTCTTCTAGCTTCTACATCTTATTCTTTATTTCTCTTTTTTCTTTCGTTTCTGGAAGAAAGGAGGATATTGAGTATCTTGTTTATAGTGCTGTTCTTGTCATTCACTGCTCCACCATTGGAACACTGTGAAGATGATGTAATATGGAATGTTGATCTATGAAATCCACAGTTGGAGAAGGGCTGAGCGTCTTGCTGGCTGCTCCTGGTGGGGCTGGATTACTGCTGTATTACTCCTGTACTATTGATCTACAATAAATACTCCTCAAACATCTCAACTAGCCTGGAGTGATCACCACAATTTTAAGATGGAAAGATGGAGTTTAGCTTCTCTGAACTCAGAATTTAATAACACATCTTTTAGTAAAGATGGTTTTTAAATTATGGGTTGGAAAATGCCTCTTTTAGAAAGTAGGAAGTTTATTGCTTCTATGTGGTATCTATGTGCCTCTGCTGAGTTGTGTAGTGACTGTCTGGTTTTGAAGTGACTGGGGCTCCAGTGACTGCTCGTGCCAAGCTACCAAAGGGGTGAGCAGGGGTTGTCTAAGGGCGCAACTCCCTTACCCTGACTAGAAGCAAGGGTCCCTTTTCGGACAAAGGGGCAAACTATTGACAACTAGAGACCCTCATTTCTAACATTGGTGGGCAGCGGTGAAGATCAGCGGTGAAGATTAGGACTTGCATTTGTGTCTAACATACAGTATTTGGGGGAGACTATTGGTATAGTGCAGACCCTTATGCAACCACATACTTTTTGGTGAACTTTCTCGCAAGAAATGCGCATGCGCGGGCGTCCGCGCATGCGTTTTTCCTGGATGTGTTTTTCCTGGATGATTCAGAGCTGGGCTGAATAGACCTGGTTTGTATTTAGAGAAGTGGGAGCTTTCACGACACCCGAATAGGCCCTGTCTCCAGTGCCCAATGCTGTCTCCACCTCCTGCCAAGAAGCTGGACCAGAGAGGACATAACTGGTTTGGGCTGAGCTGAGAGACTATTGCCACAAGAGAACAAAGAAAAATTTGGTATAAATATTGAAGCCAAGACCCCAGAACTTTAGAATACTACTGGACTCAAGAGGAACCTTTGCCAAGGAGAACAGCTGGAGAAGATGTAAGGAGGAATACTGCCCCATTGCTGTGTGGATGCTTTGTTGGGTTGGCCTTCAGTGGCTGCTTATGCCAAGGAGAGGACAAAGACTGAACTGTGCTGTGTTTCCTGCTTGAAGAAGATCTCCAAGGGCTTGGTGTAGAGCTTGCCTCCTGTTTTGAAATCTCAGGGACACAAAAACTTTGTTTCCTCTGTCCTCCTGCACCTGGAACTGCTCTTTCAGCTGCCACACAGGTAAAAAGCAAAACAGACGCCAGGTAGCAATGTGGCGACCTGCAACAAAGCTGTGGGCACCACTCTTGGGCACCGCTCGTGAAGTGCACAACGGAACTTCCTGACTTGCACTGCAGCCCCAAAGCCTGCGGACGCCACATCAAATCGAGTCTGACCCCATCACTGAGGTCCCTACCTGCACCACAGCCCGAGGGCACCACTTACGATATTCACAACACACTACCCCGATTGCACTGCAGCCCTGACATCACACTGACGCGTGCCTTATCATCGCAGAGCCGATAGCTGACGTGGGTGACCTCCCGAATCCATCGACCCCGCACCATGACGTGGGTGACCGCCGGAATCCATCGACCGTGCAACAATGTAAGGAACCGCCGTCTCGCCACTATTGCAACTTCACCTCCCCGGCAACAGTAAGGAACTGACGCCTCACCTCCCCTATGGTCATAAGGAACCGACGCAGCCCGGCACCAACGATGCATTACCTCCCCTATGCTGTGCACCATCTTTGTTTTCACTGTTTGCTAAGGTACTATTATTTGGGTCAGTGCGACTCCGTGCCCGGCCTGCGCATGGCACAGCCGCACCGTAATTTGGGATTTTCATTGATCATGCTGTCGTTATAGCTCCAGGTGGAGCTATTTGTTGCTGCAAGCTTTATTTTTGCGAATAGCCTATTTTTTATGATATCTTGATATATGTATAGTGGATTTCTGTCATTTTGGTCTTATTTTGTTCAAATTAAGATTCCCTATTTTTTAAACTGGTGTAGTGTCCATTTGTAGTGTTTTCACTGTGCTACTGTATGTGTGCAGAAATGCTTTACATACTGCCTCTGAGATAAGCCTGACTGCTCGTGCCAAGCTACCAAGGGGTTGAGCATGGGTTGTCAAAGGGTGTAACTCCCTTACCCTGACTAGAAGCATGGGTCCCTACTTGGACAAAGGTGCAAATCCATTGTTAACTAGAGACCCCCATTTCTAGCACACATAAATATACATAATGTTTGTCGTGACGGTGCAGTTCTGGCTATGGGTCTCCTGAGGATCATCTGCGTTTCTCCGGTGGCAGTGTTCCTTCTGACCAGTTCATGAAAGTTCTCTGTTTTTAGTTCTAGGATGAGATCACCATGGCAGGGCTAAACTGCATGTTGTAACAACACACCCACACACTTTTCCCTCTTTGAGGATAGTGGGTGTTAAGCAGATCCCTTGCTGCGGGGCCTGTTGTATTTTTCTCTCCTTTCATTTATGCAAGTTCAGCAATGTTCTTTTTTCCTTGGGTCATGGGGTTTGATGACAAGTCGGCGTTGGTGCACTTCGTTGTCCTTGCGGCTACCTGTTTTGGATAAGAACTTTGCTGACTGTTAATTCAGCTTAGTTACATACGCTCCATTCTCAATGGTTTTGAAGAACCTTTATTTTACTCCATATGTGTTTACTATTTCTTTGCATGGTTGTATAACTCCTAGTACTATCTCTGATTATTGGGACATTGATACAGTGCATGAAATGCTAGATGATCTGCAGAATTCAACAGTTTCTAGTGTCAATGAATGTATGAAGGCACGGCTAATTATGATAAAATGTTCTATTTTCACCATTATGGTCCCCATTTCCTGCATAAAGCAAATACTTCAATTGCAGTCTTTAATTAAACACAATGGAAACGCTGACCAATTCCACTATGGGGTAGCTCAAAATCATTTGCTCAGAAGTTTGCGTATTTTTCAGGTCATAATCCATCTGACCCAGAGTCTTATATTTATAAACTAACACCCTCAGAAAACGATACTGACTGACACCGAGATAATTTATTCTCCAGCCTTCATTTCCCAAAAGTCTGTAAAAGGGGTTGACTTTTGAAAAGACAATGTTGATTTGAAATACATTTGGGGAATTAGGAATTGGCAGGTTCAGAAGAAGGAGGCTTATTTAGGGCATGCCTTATATCACAGTAAATGATTTTCTTGGACAAAACTGTGAAGCAAACATCCTGTTTTGGCCTGGCCAAGATAAAGATTTAAGTACACCCAACATTCCCAAATTTGAACGATTTGCAAATTGGCAACAATTCACAAATTACACAGAGGAAACATCAGACACCATGCTTCGCAATAGCTCATACAATTCTTTGGGTACCAATCAGAAGGGATGGTTAGTGTGGCTGTTAGACAGTAACGGATGTCAGGCTCATTTTGTGGGTGACACCTATGGGTTTAGGATCAGTAGGCCTGACCTACGATATGCACAGACACAACACTCAGGGATGGCAACAGCTTACAGTGTTGGAAAGTTATGCTAGACTGGCTCAAAACCTCAACATTGTCTCAGATGAAACAACACTTGCCCCTTCTTTTTGACAACATGGGATTACATGGGATTTATTAGGTCCTCCAAGACCACGCTAAAAGCACTTTATGTATGCAATATACAATGAAGTGTGGAAGATTTCAAAGCAGGAGGCTGCTGAGAGATTGCGAAGAACTGACAGGGCATTTCTAGAAAGGGATCTGGCAGGGGTAGATAATGGTAAGACTACACTATTCACCAAGATTTTATCTCTCTGTGTAAAATTGTGTCTTCTGCAATTGACACCATATAGAATGGTATGTCTTCTTTACAACATGGCAGGTGGCTGCTTAGGGCTATAATGTTACTGAGTTGAACTCTGCAGATACTTCGGGCTGGCTGCGTTGCAAGAAAACACCTTAATGCCACTTTTAGTTTCTGCCATATAACCTCATGAAACAACAAACCATCATGTCTAAAAAGGACGCTACATGTACCATGTTACACATAGAGAAATTAGAGAAATTACCATTCACTGTTGCAGAAACACCTTCAGTGGACTGGATAATCCACAGATTTATTTCTCTGCCAATTTTGACATTTCACTTCCATTACTGCTTACAACACCATCAAGTAGGCATAAATGAAGTGCTAGGAGAAGGGTATTTTTGTTAGCAGGACTGACTGTGAGAGTACCATGGGACATTCCTTAGTGTGCAGTGAAGTTTCGGTTCATGGCACATGTAATGCATCTAAGGCAAACGTGTCCTGTTATTTGCAGTGTTCCCCCGCTGCTCTGCTTCATCCGGCTTTCAGATTACTCTTGAATGGCAGTTGCTTGATGCTGATTGATCAAGGCTTCTGTGGGATGAGACCGGGCATTGCCTATCTGGTAACAGTCTTTACAGTTTTGACCTGTTGTACAAAAGTGCTGTTTCCACCTGCCTGGATTGTTAAGGATTCAACACTTTGTCCTTCAATAAACATTACAAATGTGCGCTTTGGTGCTTTAAGTAGACCAAAAACCCTATTGTTCCAGAAAGAAGTGGCCTTAACATCTGCAAGGGAGAAGTTTGATCTTCAAGTTGCAAGGTCCTCTTCTGAGATACTGTTGATAATTTCCCACACCATTTTCGGGAGCTTCAGCACCACATTTTTAACATGTCTAGTACTGCATGGTTAGCACACTTTTTTAAGACAATTGGCTCCGGGTTGGTTAGCAGCTTCTAGACATTCTTCAAAGTTTTTTCATCATTCATACACTCTGTACTGGAACCATTTTTGGAGGCTTACTGCTTGTCCTGTCCCTAGTTGTCGGAATGTATTTTTATTTTTTCTGCTCTGCAATAGATGTTCCATCACAAAGCCAAATGGGGATAGCACTAGCACACATTCTCCTGTGTCGTGAATGCATGATGGAGCGCTTTGGTGCACCCTTGCTTCAGGAACTTAATGACCATTGGTGCTTGTCCTTACTGCCTGTCTAGCTACACTGCTTGCAGACAGTTTTCCGCTGTCTGCTGTGCACTTCCAAGGGTGCCCTGGACATATGCTTGGGATCGCAACTGATTCAATGTCCAAACATTGCCTACCGGTGGGTCCCCTAATGGCTCACTTGCACCGTTGTCCTTCGTGCTTGCCATTGCTCCTGAATACCATGAGCCCTCCAGAGATGCTTCAGCTCCTGGTGATTTGGATCCTGGCTCGTCTTCCGAGTATTCAGCACCGGCTGTTCCACCCTTGGAGAATGCTGAGGGGGATGGACTGGAACATCATTGTTCCATGGACTTGATGCATTGATGCCTCTAATAGAGCCCATTGAGTGGCTGGCTCCTTTGACCAAGCAAGAGAATGGTAAGATCAGGTTAGGGCATTTAACTTAGAAATCTTAATAAGAACAATTTGGTTGACAATTCACTGATCTAGCATCTGCCTATCACCAGGATTGTTACATCACAGAGGCAAAAACCTAATAGCATTCATCATGCTAATTGAGATTTTCCAGTTTATAAGGTTGCTATTTGACTAGGTTTAGTTTTCCAGAATTTGCTGTATGCTATTCAAGTGGGACAAGGGAGCCGTCTTTTTTCAAGACAATATACCAGTTATGGGAGGCAGCTGAGAAGAACATGACCCCTGAAGTTTTAAGTATTTGTTAAAAAAGTGGCTTGACTGCTGTATTTACTAAATGTACGTTTATGGTCAGTTTGTGATGTATTTAGGGCACGAAATGATTGAATGAAATTAGTGGAAGCGATAAAGCATGGTTCTACCCCTAGAAACAAGGACAATGTCAAATCTAGGTCTTACCAAATTTTGTTAGAAATGTGTTAAAGATTTGACAGAGAAAACTTATGAGAGAAGGCAAGAACAAATTTGGAAGGAGGATAAAGTGGCAAAACAAAAGTGATTAAGGAAGGCATTTGTAATGCTATGTCACTGTAAGGATTTAACCCAAGAGTGAGGAACATCTTAACTGTGAATGCGAGTGGCAAGGGCTTAGAAGCGATACTTAACTAGCTTGAAAAAGGAAGACACTAAGTGACTATAGCTTTTGCATCTCGCTCTTCGAATAATGTTCGTCTGTGGGCATCAGTCATCGCAAGGGATACCTTAGCTTGTATGTGGTGCATTGAACATTTTAGGCAATTTTTGTGAAGCTCTGAATTTAATATTAGGACTGATCATAAACCTTTAACAAAAATTCTAACTTGTAGATGAATGTTACAACTTCTACCAGCATTGAGAGGTACTCAGTGAGGTTGCGAGATTTCACTTTCTGTGTACAGTTTGTAAGGAATAAAGAAAGGGTTGCAGCTTTTTCAAACAAAGTCCAGAGAATGAGTGGGGTGGGCATAAAGTGGTGTTGTTGGAGCATAATGCATCTCTTGAGAGACTTGGAAGGAAAATTACAGGGATGAAAAGGTACTTGGGGCCTGATGTACAATGTGATTTAAAGGTCACAGACCAGGAATTACAAGGTTTACAACAGCTGGAATAACTTTTTTTGATGTACTAATCCAAGAATGGTGCATGTTAAGGGTTTACCTTCTAAAATGCAAGTTGTTTCAGTATGTCTCAATGGTTTGCTGCCATATTTCTAGTGGCAAACTGTGATCCGTTACCAAGCTGAAGTGATAAATGACTTTTAAAGGGCAACTTTGGACCCCTTCCCCTGTGGGAATCAATGTGGCAGCTTCAGTGGAAGTGGGCAGCGGCCGAAAGAACACCGCCTGCTCTCTGAAGTTTTCCATAACTGAAAAGGTTTTTTTTCCACACCAGCCTGGGTTCCTTTAGGGCACTCAGAGGGATGATGGTCTGCTGTCTGCTTGCAGGCCACCTTCCCTGTGATTGTAACCAATCAGAGGAGTTTGATAATGCGACCTGCCAAATAAATCTTAATTTATTCTGTGACCCGCATCCAATTCAGTATTTTGTGAATCGATCAGTTTGTACCTAGGTTGAGTCACAAAATCAGGTTACATTTGTAATTTCAATTAACAATTTGCGACCATTTTATGCAATGTAATCAGGATATTGGTGAAGTAAGGACATTTGTGAAGGTTTGGCAAAGGAAGGAGAGTGTGACGGGTTTGTTCTCCAATTTTAATACATATAATGCTTGAGAGACTTCATCTAGAGTAAGATTCTTCTCCAAGAAAAGAAAATCCCAAAATGGGGAAATATGATGGGAAATTTGACTTGGGTAATCTGGAACAGTATAAGATTGTGCAGACGACTCAGGCATATATAACTGTTTATAAAAGTTAGCAAATTCCTCTAAAATATCCTTGTGATTAGTATGTGGACTACCCTGTGCATTCAGCACAGATTCACTAACTCCTCTCTCTTTTTCAAATTTTGAGATAATTTGCCTATAGTCTACCTTCTTTATTACTCCCCGTAATATCTTGCACTTTTCAAAAGATATATAGACGTAGCTTCGTTAGTAGAAAGAGAATTAAATATTAATTTTGCTTGCACTAAATTGTGAAGATCAGAAGGCAATTTAGAATAGAATATTGATGTTCTAAAGATTTAATGCAAGAAAGTAAAGCGGTATACTCCTTAGCACAACTCTTTTTCAACTGAGAAACATCATTTAAAATAAAGTCCCTTGTTGACGCTTTAAATGTATTCCAAAGTAAAGAAGGAGAAATATTAGGATTATCATTAAAAGAAAAAAAATCAGAAGTAAAGGAGATAAAAAATTGAACATCTTGTAGAAGAGAGTTATTAAACCTCCGTCTAGGAGAAGAAGAGGTAGGACCCAAATTCAAGTCAGTAATAACCATAGCATGATCAGAAATTATAATAGAAGAAACCTGAGATTGTATAAAATGTTGGAAGAGAGATTTGGAAAAGAAAAGAAGGTCTAATGGTGAAAGTGAACCATGAGAGGATGAACAGTAGGTATAATCCGTGCGGTAGGGTTGGAAAGTTGCCATGCGTCCACTAGGGCACTGTTATTAACTGTTGAAATGAATTGTTTATGCATTCGCTGAGACAAAAAATCAGGCAGAAGAACACCTATTTAAAAAACGATCTATAATGTTATTACAATATCCTCCCAAAATAAAATGTTAATTTTGATACTGTATGTATTTCTTGACTATAAGGGACCAAATAGTGTGGTTGGGGAGTGTAGGGGCATATACATTTAACAAAGTAAGTGGTACATTATCAATAAGAAGGTTAACAAGAATCCATCTGCCCATATAATCTATTTCTTGTGAAGTCAAAGTAACAATCAGTGATTTGTTAGCCAATATAACAACCCGTTTTTTTTTTCTCCAATGAAGGAAAATACAAACACATTTCCCACCCAGGTTCTCTTGAACTTAAGAGCTTCCAATTCAGATAGGTGAGTTTCCTGAAGGAGAACGAGATCTGCACAATATTTACGAATTTGGTATAAAATAGTCTATTGTTTCCCTGGATTAATAGATCCTTTAATATTCCAAGATATTACCCAAAATTATAAAGGGGAAGTCAGAAATACATTTCTTGATAACATTTAAAAAATTAAGGAAAGGCCACATGAAGACCAATCAGGGAGCAGTAGAGATATATATAAAGAAAAAAGAGAAGAGCAACCAGCAAAGAATAAAGGTACAAGGAAGGCAAAAAGGGAAAGGGGAAAAGAAAGATGAGAGACAAAAAGAAGAGACAGTACATATCCAAAAAAATGAGGACTGCAAAAATATACTTGAATATGACACACAAAAAAGGAAATAAACGAGGTGGATATGACACATGAAACAATGACAAACCCAACAGGGACGGTATCCACCGCAAATCCGGGCCATAAATACTCAAGAGGAAAATCCGCATAATGGAAACACACAAGACAGATCTGTAAGGAGAAACAACAAATAAAATATCATATCAAAACATAACCAATGATGACTGAGAGGCTACGTTAAACGATGCAGGACAATCATTATGAACTATGGGAACAACTCCAGCAAACAAACAAGAAAAGACATTCAATCCGTTGAATGACCAGCTGTGTCCATGTTAACCAAATTATGTGATTGAATAAACTTTTTATGCACAGCTGGGTCTTCGAATGTAGTAGTAGTATTATTCTGGAAGGTCTCTTTAAAGAGGCAGGGATGAAAAAGGCCATATCTGACACCCAAAGAATAAAGAAGAGCTCGAAGATTAAGGAATTCCTTCTTTCTGACTGCAGTAGCATTGGAGACATCTTTAGACAAAAACATTTGTTGACCCATCTAAGTAACTTGCTGTTTCGGCTTAGCTGCAGAAAGTACTGTCAATAGATCAGTACATGTTACAAAGAGAATGATGACTCCTATGGGTTTGACAGGAGCTGTAGATGATGCAGAATGAGGACCAAGCCTATGAGCTCTTTAGATATTCAACAGGCAACCTGAAAGAGCGCTGGGCATAAGTGCAATGCTCCTTCATCATCGGAAGAAAAATACAGAATGACGGCCGCAGCTGAGGAAGCTTTCACTGTGCCCATAAAATACTGAACAAGACACCAGACACTTGAAGAAAAGGGTGCATTAGTGTTGCGCTACCTTCCGAGGTCCTGCAGCAAAGAATTCCTACAACAGCTCATAAGAAGGGCACCGAAAACGCCGCAAAAGATCCGGATTGTAGCAGAGTTTCCCCACTAGGCGACAATCTTAGGTGGCGCAGAAGTCACACACCCCACACACTTACATTCTAAACATGAATGGTAAGCAATCCACGCTCGAAGTATTGGATGATGATGGGAAAGGAAATTATGTTTTTGTTAAAAATAAATTGTGTTTTCCAAATTGCCGGAAGCTGAATTTGTAGAGAGGACAGTTACAGCTAGTGTTTTAGAAGTCATAGCTTAATTTTTATAGACCGAACACCTTCCAAGAAGAGTTTTTAGAGACTATGGTTCCCAATTCAAGCCCATGGTTTTAGCAGAATAATTTACATGTATTAAGGTTGCACACTGAACAACAATTCTCTACCACCCGGCAGGCAATTTTGTGGAAAGTTTCATTAGAGTGACAAAAGGTGTCATACACAATATCAAGAAGTGCTAGTAAATGGGAGTTAAGAGGTTGATTTGGGTGTAACTTATTACAGGGTAAAGACCCTTTTTTGTTATGAGAAGAAAGGTTGCTTTTAGTAAAAACAGTGTTAGTTGGAGAACACAGGGGGGCCCAGTAGGAAATATATCCAGAGATTGTGAAGGAGAACAAACAGAAAGCTAAATTTCAGAAAAACGTTGCTATGATCGAGGACAAGCGGGAGATTCAGAGAGGGTTGGGGATAAAGGCAAGAGTAGGTTTTCTAGAGCCTCAAAAGTTAAGAGATTATCAATAAGTTCTGCTGAATTCTGTGATGGCAAGGTCTAGCATACGAGTATGTTGGCTAGATACAATGTGTCTTCAACGGGAATTGTTGAGGAAGATATGATGGACACTAGAAAAATGGTGGTTGGAGGAGAGAAAGGACTTTGACTTGGAAGATGGCGGCAAGAACAGAGAGAATTATGGCATAAGGGAAGGAATGGGAGGTGACTTTGAGAACGGAATGGAAGCGACCACATTGGGACCCGTTGAAGCTGGAATTCAAGGGAAGAATGTGTACAGACATACACGTTAAGTGAATGTACCACATAGATTTAAAATTATGTGTTGGGCTAAGTGCATACAAATAGTCATGTGTTTGTGTTTTATTAGTTTTTGTTTACTTAGTCCTTAAGAGATGAGGTGTGGGTAAGCCTACAGCTTATCACAAGATAGAATGGTCTTTTGAAAAGATTCTTTGTTCTGCTATAGAACTTGTGATGCATGTTGAACAGGTATGAACTGGGTGGCAGCTGTACCTGGGAGATTGCTGCCTCCAGCTGCAATTAGTTGTTGCCAAGGGTTGCAATAAAGGAACTAATCTGACTTGAAGCGTTTACTTTTTCCTTCAATTATCATTAGCATATATTATGTCGCCCAAATGGATTACTTTTCTAAATCAATTAATGGTAACACTGTAGAGGTTCCCACAATGGAAGATGTTGTAAGGTTTTTTCGAAAGGTTTTCAAAAGAGAGGCTTCTGGGTTTTGCTCTCCCTGCTTCAGCGTTAATGAGACTTCAGCACATTCAAAATATTATTGGCTTTCTTTTCAAAATGTAATTGGTTTTAATTTCCTCAATACATTTATTTCACACTCCAGTATATTATGCACCGCGTTTCTATGGCACAGGACTTTCTTTTTGCAGAAGATCCTTTTAGTCTGTGTGCCTCTTAGATCCTTACTTTCAGGTAAAAAATGTCTTCTGTGTGTGCCTCGTTTTAAAAAAGCTCACTGTTCTAAGATGAATATTAGTAAAATAGGGCCCAAGCTATGAAGCTCTGTTCTGCTTCAACTGCAGAACATCAAGGAGCCGTATGTTTTATATGTTTTCAGGCTGAGCTGCATACTGTTAATTGACTATTTGCCATTACTCAGCACCAACAAACCTTTTAGCATTTGACAATTTCTTTTTTTTTTAGTTCCTCAATAATTCAGCCAGTACTGGAACTTTAATTAGTAATATTAAAATTAAATGTACCTCTGTTGAATAGACGGCATTGTTAAGGATGCCTGCTTATCTAAGTTTTGTTCTACTTTATATTATTCACAGGTGACTGGATTGGCTGAAAGGACACATCGTTTTGTCAAAGCATGTATGCAGTGAGCAGTTAGTGGTAAAATTCCCAATACGGTACTTTCTTTAACTGAGAGGCTGAGTCATTGGACTGTGTGTCCGAATATAAAGTTTAAAAATATTGTGATACACAACTACCACAGCCAGAACATTGACAACCGAAATAATATAAATGCCAGTATGTATTTGTAGATTTACTATTCACAGAAAAATTGGGCTTGTAAGCAACTACAATCATTTGTCGAATCCAGCAATTTACTCCATCCTGTTCAAGTGGGTTTCAAACCAGGACACAGCCCGGAGCTGGTAATCCCATCTGCCCAGGACAACCTACGATGAGTTGTAGATAATGAAGGCATCAGCATAATATTGCTGTTGGATCTGTCAGCAGCCCCTAATAGTGTTGACCGTACCATACTTCTTTTCAAGATGAAGATCCTAGACTGTGATACTCAGTGGGTCAGATGGATTGAGTCCCTCCTTACCTCCTGAATACAGACAATCTTACTGCCATCTTTCAAATTGGGCAGTGGGAGAGCACTAATTCCACCATCTGTGGGTGCCGCAGAGCTCAGTCCTTGCCCCTCAGCTATTAGTATCTGTATGTCACCATTGCTCCAACTTCATCACTCAGTGGGAACACTGTGCATGTACGCAGATGACACGGCGTTGAGATTCAAGCTTTACAAGGCTCGGTCTCTGCAGTCGAATTCTACCTTCGCCCACAACTCTCTTCTCTACTGTAATTACAGTTTTCCATTTGTTAGATACTAATTTCTTAAAGTGAATTGTAAAAATCAGAACTACTCATCACAAAAATGACTTTAACAAACTAAACTCCATCAGTTGGCCAGAGGTCATTGGCACCCCTCCTGTGCAATCAAGAGTTGTCTGTAATCTAGTATCTACCTCGTCCCAGAACTTTCTTTCGAATTACAGATCTCCAACACGGCCAGTGTGTGCTTCTGGCAGCTCAAACTTCTTGGGATAATCTTACCTTACATCAGTACAACATATATTCCAGCTGACCGGGCTCTGGTTCAGTCCCATCTTGAATGTGTCTGCTCACCTATTTGCAGGCACCCTATGGTGATAACACATCTTCCCCATTGTGCACCTTCACTGGTTGCCATTTATGAAGAGGGTTCAGTTCAAGGGACTAACGGGCCTGCACTGGTTTATTCATGGGTTTGATCCTGACTTCATAGCTTGCAATGACCAAGTTACTTACCTTCAAAAGCACTTTTTTGGTGGTTACTCTAACATCTGGTTCTTCACCTTTAAATATACCCAGGCACTCGACTACATCTGGAAAAATCTTCCAGGAATGCTCCTGTGCGCGGTAGGTGGTGTTGTTTGGCTCTGCGTTGACATAACACTGTCTTGGAAGTTATGGAGGAGAACCACATATAAGTACCACCATTGAGTGCTCACGTCAGTTTCTTGTATCTTTCTCACTGTGCTCCTGCCTATGTGAAGCATAGAACAAATTGTCTGAGACAGTGTGCTGCTTTCCTAACTTGGGACCTTCTTCTGTGGCAAAGAGACCACTTCACAGAACGGGAAGGTAGGAGGACAGGGAGCAATCTGCGGTTAAAGTATCCACCATAACAAGTGTTACCAAAGGTAACTAACTTCTTCTCCTGATTGATTCTTCTGACTTCAGATTCCTTAAATTTAGAAAAGATACCATAGCACAGCCTCCAAAGGCTCAGGGTCTGGGATTTGGACTCAGACCAAAGGGTCCTGGAGAACCGAGCAGGCTAAATGTCCTTCAAGCCATACCTGGCTGTCTAGGCAGTAGTGTTTCATGAACGTATGTTCTGATGCCCTTCTCACAGCTTGGCAGATGTTTAGAACAGGCCTGTAGTTTACTCACATTAAGTTCTCACAAAACACAATAAGAAAGACATTTTTTAGTCCCAACAGTCATGAGAAATTGCTGTGCATCATCTCAAAGGCCGTGCATATGAGAAACGTCAAGACCAGATTGATGTCCCACTGAGGCACACAACAAACAGTTTGTGCATGGGAGAACACATGCAACAAACCTTTTACAAAGCTTATCACATCTGGTGACTTACAAAGACAGTTGGTCAGGTAAATGCTGAAAGGGCAATAAATAATCTTTCACTGTTGTCATCGCAAAGCCTTGCTGGGTTGGAATGTTGGGTTTGAAAGGAATAAGTGTTTCGAGCACCACGCCAAGCAACAAAATTGTCACAAAGTAGCTTGTCTTTATTTGAAGGTGTCTGGCCACAGGAATGACATCAACCACCTTGGTTGGCAAGTCAGATGCATTAATTTGCTGTTGCTCAGTCTCCCCTAACATGAAGATGTAGAAACTCGGATGCTGGACCCTGCCCACGTAGTGGATCCCCCTAAAGTGGGTAGCCTGATCAGGGACATACAGTCAGGCACAGTTGCTGTGGGCTCCACACTTTCTTGCCCTACTCCAAAGAAGATGACTTAGGCCTGGTCTGTCTTGATCTTCCTCAAACTCTGAGGCAGTATGTTATGTTATGTTATTTGCTTTTGTATAGCGCACAGATGCCGCAGCAAAGAGGCGTCCTGGCGCTTTGGAGATAGGGAAACACGACACCGCAGAGATGACCAGAGGGGACGAGACTAGGATGTGGAGAAAAGGAAGGTTTTTAACGATTTCCTAAAAAGGAGCAGGTCCGGAATAGCACGAAGAGAAGCAGGCAGCGAGTTCCAGAGGGTGGCTGCCAACACCGAAAAGGAACGACCACCTATTCGCGCTTTCTTAAAACGCGGAACAATAGCTAAATTGGACCCTGCAGATCAGAGGGATCTAGAAGGAACATAGTGGAGAATAGTCTAGGTGAGAATAGGAGGGGAGGCTAACTTAAGAATTTTAAAAGTTACACAGAGTGCTTTAAATTTAATTCT
The DNA here is from genome assembly GCF_964204655.1 of Triturus cristatus. Taxonomy (NCBI): domain Eukaryota; kingdom Metazoa; phylum Chordata; class Amphibia; order Caudata; family Salamandridae; genus Triturus; species Triturus cristatus. The sequence goes on along the minus strand of NC_140592.1, from coordinate 499,458,670 downwards.
CTGGCCTACTGGTAACCAGTGAAGGTCTTGGATGGTACGACGAACAGAAACAAACTTAGGAAGACCGACCAGCATTCTGGCCGCAGCATTTTGAACCCGCTGAAGGCGAGCTAGTTCTGCCTGATTAACACCCAGAAGCAGAGAGCTGGCATAGTCCAGTCTAGTAAGAACCAGAGCTTGCACAATGATCTGTCTGGTGTCTGCGTCAAAAAATTTAAAAATGGGCCGAAGGCACTGCAAGGCACCAAAACAGGTGCCAGCTACACGTTTGGTATGGGGGGTGAAGGAAAGTTTATCGTCAATCCATACACCCAAGTTTCTGACTTCAACTACAGGAGTGGGAACAGGACCCAACTCCAATGGCCACCAATTGTCTCCCCAGAGCACAGTTTCCTTACCAAAGATGATAACCTCGGTCTTGGAGGCGTTAAGTTGGAGTCTATTTTCCGCCATGCAGCCTGCCGCTGCCTTAAGAGCTGACTGAAAGTTGGAGGCATCCATAGTGGAATCACCATTGAGTGCCACCGCCAGCTGCGTGTCATCGGCGTATGACACCATGGTGAGACCAAAACTACGGGCTACCTCCGCCAATGGCTGAACATATAAATTGAATAAGGTAGGGCTGAGAGCCGAACCCTGCGGAACACCCTGGGGAATGGGGCGAGGGGCAGAGACATAGGGCGATAAGGAAACCTTGAAGGTTCGATCCATAAGAAAGGAGCGAAACCATTCAAGAGCCAACTCTCCAACTCCTGCCTCCCCAAGACGCTGCAAAAGAATGTGGTGGGAGACCGTGTCAAAGGCGGCACCGAGATCCAATAGGATCAGTGCCGCCGTCTGACCCCGGTCCAGCAATTTCCTAATATGCTCCACCACCACCAGAAGAGCAGTCTCGGTACTGTGGCCCGCGCGAAAACCATTCTGGGATTTATCCAGTATATTAGCTTCCTGCAAATGAGAGGAGAGAATGCAATTCACGTGAGCCTCAGCTAATTTAGCCATCCATGGGAGGAGGGAGATGGGTCGGTAGTGTTCTAATTTTGCAGGGTCAAGGGAGGGTTTTTTAAGAATGGGTAGGACAGTCGCCTGTTTCCAAGCAATGGGGACACTACCAGTGCTAAAAGAAAGATTAATAAGGCTATGCATAGCCGGATAACAACACTCAGCAAATTCCTGAAACTGAGTTGGTCTCATAGGGTCATCAGGTGACCCAGATTTAACTTTAATTGTCAAAGCTTTAAACTCCTCTCGCGTAGGGCTAGGAATAACCTGTAGCCGCTTAGAAGTCAATGGGGCTCTAATATGCTCAGTGATGGAAAGATGTGAGAATGACCTATAGATGGCATCTACTTTATCAACAAAGAACGAGGCCAAATCCTCACAATGAGCCATGGATGCTGGAAAAGTGGGAGCAATCTTTCTGCTTGTGAGATCCTTACAAACCCTGAAGATGACCTTAGTCGGGTTCGTACTATTCTTAATCACCTGGGAGTAGAAGGCTGTCCTAGCTGTACATATGGCCCGGTGGTACATTCTGGTGCAGGTCCTATAAGCTGATTTAAGGTCAGCATCATAGGTTCTGCGCCATGCGCGTTCCGCCTTTTTGCAGGAAGATTTCATCAGCTTAAGGGATTCGTTGTACCAAGGGCTAGAGGGGCTAGATCTAGTCTTGCTCCACCTAGCAGGTATAAGAGTGTCCAATGAGTGGTCCAACCACTTACAAAAGCTATCATAGCCCAGGGAAACTTCCTTAGGAGGTATGGTAGTGTTGGAAAGACATACATGCGTCAGTCCTCCCATTCCAACCATTTTACCTGGAATTCATCTCCCAACAAGTACCTTACATGACACTGGCAGAATTGTTGACAATGTTAGTTTTCGATAGAGGAGAACAGATCTAGCCAGGGTTTGGGCCATTGTTCGAAGATGTCCTGCATCACCTTCAAATGGAGGCAACATTTGCGGGCTGCCAGATGACACCTGCTCAGTTCAACCATTTAGGATTGGAATTTAGGAATCCCTGCTAGGTGGTTGGCAACCAGGAACATGGTCTGCTAGTCCAGCAACCTCCAGTGATCCAGGATCTTACTCTGTCCTACTTGTTGCAGTACCACATCGCAGTGGTTTTGACTATGCGGACCTGCATCCATCCGCTCTCCCTTCGAAGGATGCTAAAAAGGCTTTTATGGGAGAATGATCACTCGAAGCCCTGGCAGGATGATGTGGCTCTGTCTCTCCACTGGAGACCAGAGGCCCATAATTTCCACCTCTTGTGAATGATCACTCCCCAACCCAGCAGCAATGAGTCTATCAGCACTTTAAACTCTGGGTGGGCAACTGAGACTGGCCTGCCACAGTTCAGGTTGGCTTGAGCCAGCCACCACTGCAGATCCTGCCCATCTCCTTTGGGATCTGAATGCAGTTGGAGAGGCAGCCCTGATGCTGAGACCTTTGAGATCTAAGGTTCAATTGCAGGACATGTATATGCCATGTGGCTTTAAGTATCAGGAGGATGCACAAGCCCAGAAAATCTAGAAGCCTCAAAGTTATCCTCACTAAATTTCCAGGCTGAGTCTAAAGCATCAGGATCATAACCTGAATATGCCAACATTGCTCCAACAGATAAAAGACCACTGTATATAGAATTGCCCAGTTGAACAGAATTCACTGCCCGGGGCTGAAGTGGGACTTAAGCTTGTTGGTGGTAAACCCAAAAGATGTCAGGAGTTTGGCTGTTGTTGCGAGATGGTCTACAACTGATTCTGGTTAGCAGCCTGCTTTCGAAGTACAGTACTGCATGCACCCCCAACTTCTCAAGGTGGGCAGTGACCACCACAATAGTTTTTTACAACACCCAAGGGGCTGTGGTAAAGTCAAAAAGGAGCACTGCAAATTGAAAGTGTTTCTGGCTTACCTTGAACCTCAGGTAACGCCCGTGAAACTGCTGGATGGGGTGTGGAAGTATATGTCCCACAAAGCATGAGCCTGAGAGAGCAAATCAAAGCAGCTTGATTTTTGCATCAGCACTGAAGGACGAATGTGAGGATTGCTGCCCCAGCTGATGTGAAACTATATCTACTGCCACGACCACAACCTCAAAAGGACTGGCTTGATTGTTGCACCAAAACAGGCTGGGAGAGTTGGCGTTGTCTGTAAGTTAGCTCTCAATATTCGTTGGAAAATTGTTCATCTGGAGTCAAAAGCCTCAGAGACTATGCTGTGGTGTGACTGTCCTTGAATCGATTCAGCGCCAAATCACATTTTTTTCTCTGAAGAGTCTAGAACCATCGAAGGTCATGTCCATTATGTATGTCTGCACATCTCCAGAAAACCCGGTTGATCTCATCCAGGCATACCTTCCGAGTGGGGGGGGCTGCTGTCAGTATCTCTGCCAATGCAGTCTATAGTGTCTACTCATCCCAGAGCACATACTTAACTGCATTCTGACCATCATGTAACATTTGGGCCAATGAGGTCTATGTGGCTCTGGAAGCTCACAAGATATTGCTGGCCATATCCTAATGACAAACTACATTTATTGATCGAAAGATTAGACTAGCTAAAAATAACTTTCTCTTTCCGAAAACAATAAGTCTCTTTGACTGCATATCCAGTGGATTAGTTGGAGAGGAATTCCGATCTGACCTTGTTTGTAGCAACTTGAACAGTCAAAACTCTTCGGTGTAGGAGGCTTAGACAGGAAGTCCGGGTCATCAAGAAATGGTCTGTCACCTAGCCATGGGTTGACTGGCGGGCATAAACATGGCTTCGACCAGGTAGCCCAAAGGCCACCAGTGAAGGCATCATTAATGGCAATAATGGCTAGAATGAATCTGGCCCTAGTTAAATAATCTAAGCCAACACATTTGTTTTCATTTCAGTTGTTGTCAGCGGCTATTCAGATTTCTCAGATGCCCTCTGAATCACCAGTCCAAACAAAGCACTTTCCTAAATTGGTGGCCAAAATTGAGAGTCTAGCTATGTTTCAGAAGGTGTGTCTAGCCAACAAGTGCTTTCTAAGTCTAAATACAAAAAACAACTCATCAATATAATCAGAAGGCAGCAATCTGTCCCTTTCCTTATTTTCATCAGTGTGTTGGGTGACATTGGTTACTTGCACTAGGTCTGAATCAAACCCAAACGTATCATGGATCCTCTGCAGATATTGGCTTTGAGGGAAGGTGTGGGTTTGAAATCTGGCTGCATAATCACTGATTGACCTTTCATGATTATATAGCAATGTAGGCCTGGAGTGGCCAGACATCGGTTCAGTGTTAGATCATCAACTGGGAAGGTCAGTGTTGGCATCGGTACAGAAGGAACCAGCGTGGACCTTGGCACCGGGTTAGAAGTCAGCACCTGATTGGTTCTTGAGGGGGCAGATGGCATTGAGGCGGACCTGCTGCCAGAAATCTGGCTGTAGATCCCTCTGGCTCCCTGGGGCTAGAGGTTGCAATAGAAAGGACCAGAATCACGCCAGAAATCTGGAGCATGATCTCCTTGAAAGCAACCTTTGTTGCAGGGTTGATGAATCTGTCGTCAGAAACTCAGGAGCACTGGACCAACTGCGTGATTGGTCCAGAATCTGAAGACAACGAGGGGTGCAGTTTTTATCTTGACCTTCTTGCTAGACTTTAAGTGGTGGGATGGGATTGAGCCCCACTTGGCCCTCATACTTTGATGCCTAGTCTTTGACTTTGACTTTTAGGAAGAATTCTAGCGGCAAATTCATTTTTTGCAGGAGTGGCCAATGACTGTCTCTGGTGCCATGGCCTGTAAAAGAAACTTGAGCTATGTTTCAACCGCTATCTCTTCTTATGCTCAGTGACCTAGAGATTAGGTTCCTGGTCTTGAATTGCCTTAGCGTGCATGTGGGCTCATTTGTCGATCAGCTTAGAGTCATGGGCCAAACCCCAGTACCAAAGGTCTACCTTGTACGAGTCTGTGACCTACATATTCTTTTTTACAGTATTGTCATGGCTTGAATCCTGTCGTTTTTGGTGGGGACATCAATCCCTAGCATACTGTGAAATCTTTTTGGAGTTGGTGGAAGACCGATGAAGCTGAGAGTATTGCACTTGTTCCACATTGAAGGGCACATAAAGAAAGCTACTGACATCAGCACGCAGGGTAATGACTATATGTTGCTTTGCTACATAATTTCCAGGGCAGCATGAAGGCACCACAGATCTATATGGTGCCATCTACCAACTCACCAGAAACTTGCTGAATCAATTTTCCAAATCCAGCCTGGTGCCTGGGGATAGTCTAAAGGAGAGGAATCTGCAGTTACAAGTATCCATCCAAATCTACCTCTACACTCCAAACTGATACCTGCGATCTGATGCCCACTTTCTATTGGACACCCCAAAACTCTGAACAGTAACATTAGGCACCAGATCTTTCAATATAGCAGTAGCCAGGGGACAAAATGATCTCACAAGCTATCTCTGTTCCACCCTTCCATTACTCACTTTTCGTAAGTCACTAAAGGCTTTCCTTTTAAGCTTCCTTATTGCAAGTGTGTATTTGAATATGGTATTCTAGTTATGTTCCTCCAAGAAGCGCTGTTGAACGAGCGCTCTCAATTCCAGTATAACATCACACCCACACACACACACGCGCGCACACACACACACACATATGCGGAATTAAGAATAGTATATCTGTATTTATCTATAAATCCTGATGTGTTGGTAGTTGATATTCTGGCTATGTGTACTATAATTAAAACTTGCATTTCTAGTACTACACAGTGTCATTGTTGTGCGTGGGTTGGATACTTTTGTGCTCTGAACAAAAAGCTATGGATGTAGATAAAGTTCCTCATCCTCATGTCATTTCTATGAGGATACACAAATTCAAAGGTAATCCAAAAATATTTTGGTAGCAAGTAAGGCGTGCAAGAATATAAAGTTAAAGCTGATGATTAGGTAAGAATAAAAAAACAAAACCTGGATTCTGCATTTTTAACCTTGTCCGTAGAAGAATCAATGAAACAACTTTTTGATCATTTGAAGGATGGCAAATAGAGGAATTTGACCAGAGTGTTTAATGAAGTGGGTGACAGAATGTAGAGAAATGTTTACTGGAACTTAAATATGACTTGGATGCGGATATCTGTGAATAGATTAATAATGTAGAATTTGAACAGAGTTTTGTCAGAGTAAAGAAATTCTGAACGCTGATGATAGATTGTATGAATGTTGAGATGGTTTGGGTGGAAGGGTTTATGAGGTCCAATGATGATGTTACCAAGGTGATATTTCATGCTAAGGTGCACATGGTTCTACTGCAATAACAAAAGTCTCTAATTCGAAACTTATAGACTCCTGCAGAGATATTACAGGCTACCCATCTGCAGAAAATAGGTGTTTCTAGGAAATTATCCTGGTTCTGAACACAGTGGCTGTTTTCAGCCTGACCCAACATATTCTCAAGCGGAGCGAAGTATTGCATCTGCTGAATTTATGCTTACCACTTAGCTCCCAGTCAATTGCTGTGGTTAGCTACTACAGACAAAACATTACATTCTAAAATATTTTTTAACTTACCTTTTTTGGCCCATCTTTATTTACCCTGATGCCTCAGATCAAGGGATCCTTGAACCTGGCACGAGAGGAAGAGGTGGAGATGCTTGCAGTGTCGTCCTCCTGCATATTCCAGGAAAGTGTCCAACCCATTGGAATCCTGTCCTTTTTTCATATCCAAAAGGTGCACATTGGGTTCCTCGAGGGCCCAAAGTCTAATCAGAATAGCCATTATGAGCTTCTCTCAATGCAGCAGCCCTGACATGTCATCCAGCAAGTTGCAGTGGCACTGCCAGGCCTGCCTTCCTGTTAGGGCAGCAGGAGCTAATGTGGAGGCTTCAGGGATACCTGAAGGCCCTGGTAATGGGTCACCCGTTGGTGTGCATAATGTGTTTCTCTCTGGAGCACACTTCTTCCCAGAGCCCCCACCCCAGTGTGGGGTGTAAACTTAAATACTTACATACTTTAAGGGCTGGACTGGCCGTAGCGGGCACCGGGGGTTTCCCTGGTGGTCCGGAAGAGTGTGGGGTTGGTTTTGGACCGGATTTGTTACTGGGGGCCGATTTTGCAGAAGTGCTGCAAAATCGGTCCCTTGTAACAATGTAACAAACGCGCAGCAGCAGTGTTCTTATCAGCCTGCCCCGGGGCCTGTCGGACGTAATTGCCAGGGCTGGTTTGAAGTCCCAGTCCGACCCTGCATACTTTTTAGTGATTGCAATGAAACCCGTCACAGCACTCTAAAATACAGTTGAAATGATCGGCGGCTGGTTGTCTCATTAAGCTTCCTTAGAATCCAGGTGGAGCTTTCTCCACAACTAATGAGATGTCCATGTACTACATGCCTCTGATGTAATGATTTAAACAGCAGCCAATTAGTTAAAAAAAAATGCCCCTTCCTAAAAATCTATGTTGCCTAGAGAACAAAGCTAGCCCTATAGAGAGTAATGAGAAAGGCATGCTTGCAGGTGGTCCAGAACTCCGCCACCAGACTCTTCTTTCGCCTCCCTAAACATTCCTCAGCATCTGGGCTTCTTCGCCAACTACACTGGGCTCCAGTGGATAAACGAAAAAAATTCAAAGCTCTCTGCGACATGTACAAAATCTGTGCCTGTTCAGGACCACAAAATTTGCAAAACTTGTCGTCTCCTTACCATCCTGTTTGTGCTTTGCACTCAAGCAATCAATCTCTTTTTCTGGTTTCGAGAAACTAGAATCCATTCATCGGCCATCCATTTGGGTGAGTCGAACTCACCCAAATGGATGGTCGATCCTTTGCCTTTCTTGGCCCTAATCTATGGAACTCCCTTCCCGAGTCCCTGAGATGTTGCGCCCCTCTTTTAAATTTCCGTAAAGAATTAAAGACTCTGCTTTTTTAGCTCTTTTGGACTGGCTTACCTATACCCGAAGAGATGGGAAACCCTGCTGAGTAACTAAACGCTATACAAGCACTCAACAATAAAAATAATAATAATAATATGGTAAAATGTTGAAGTAAAGTCTGATTTGCATATTGTTTGTTTTGTAACAACATATCAAGCACAGAAAAAGGTTGAAAAGAATGCGATCAGAATAATTATTAGTGGTTTTAAATAATTCAAGCATGCAATGCCTCTTTTGTGATCCTAAGTACAGTGCTTAATTTGAGCTGGTGCTTTCAGTGCTGAGCACCGGCACTTATTAATTGGTTTCCAGTGTAGGGCACCAGCACCTAATTGTCAACACCACACTTAGGGCAGTCTGCCACAAGGTGGCGCTGCTCCTGTAATTTAGGGATGATCAGTATAACAGTTTTTTAGGACAGCAATATACACTAAAAAAATTGCTAATGCCTGCCTCCACAGCCATTCCTTTAGCTTTGGGGACCTGAAATAATCTGAACTGTCGCACTTACATGCGAGAGCGATGGTTAGTAGTTGTTTTGGCATCAATGACAAGGGCGATGGGTGGTGCAAGCTGCAGTGGCCTCCTGGTCAAGGCCCAGGCACTTAAAATTTTACAAATTAAGCACAGCAAAGTAGCATGGGTGTATTCAGATTTGGGCTGCAGATTTCTCTGTGCTGACATTTTTGTGACAGAGCTAAGAGGAAATTCCATGGCTGGTCCTATTCAGTGCTTAATTTGTAACATAATGAGTGCCGGTGCCCAAAGCTGTATCTATCTGCTCGAAAGACAGTGGCAGCTGCTAGTAAATGTCCCCATGCTGAAATCCAAGGCTGCATAGTCCTGAACCCACCTCAGGCCTCTTTAATCCACATAAGTGCTGGTGGGCCCCACCGGTCACAAAAATGAGTGGTGGTGAGCCCCATTGGCAACCACCGGCTCAAGTTAAGCACTGGCAGTCTGAAATGGCACAATGAGTACAAAACAGTGAAATGGAATTACAGATAGACGAAGCTAATTCTTGGCCCTCTTGTGCTAGGTTGGGGCTTGTTGCCCCTCAAGCCGGTTTCAATGGGCTTAGAGAGGGGAACGAAGGACGGAAAATGGAATGCAGAAGCCTAATAAATGGAATGGTCTTGTGCCGATCTTTTGGAGTGATTATGCATTAATGCTAAACAAAACGAAGCATCTGGTTAGGAAGTAAAAAGCAGGAGATGGTGTTACGTAGTGGAGATAGAGAAAGCTCAAGGCAAGAGACAGTCCTTCTCCCCCCACCCCCAAAAACCCCAAAGTGTTTGCAGTCAAACTTTTCATGCTGCTGTCCTCCTTATTATGTTCCCTTGCAGGCCCATTGCTGAAGAGGGAGTTGAGGGATGCAGTGCTTGGGGGGAGGGGAGGTATGAAGTAGACATCCCTTCATTTTCCAATGTGCTCAGACTTCTGGGGGGAAGGGGGGGGGGAGTAGTGCTAGGGTTTAAGGAGGAGACATTCTTACTGTGCTGAGGCAGAGACCCAGCGCCTTATGATGCCTTGTCTTTGAGTTCTGAGGCAGGCAAGGGTTACTGAGGAGTATTATTATGTGCCTTTAGTGTCATTTATATTGACGTTCCATTTCCTAAGTACAGCTGCATTGTAGTTGGACATCCAAGTGGCTCCCTTTAGGCTCTTCATTCCATCAGTGTAGTGAGGACAAGCAGGCAAGTCTTACATCAAGAGAGGGTGGTTTGAAATTCTGATTTAGTATGACATAGTATATAACACATAAATATTAATACCGTAAATACCATGAAGAATAAATATAATTAATGTTAGAAATGTGTACTTTACTTTACAGCAATAAACAACAGTGAAAATAACAATTAATATAAAAACAACTTAATTGTTACAAATCTCTGAGCATTACACTAGGAAATGAAAAGTAATTTATAAAAAGATATGAAAAACAGACCAGAAAAAACTAATATATATACACAAATCAGGAAGAGTTGGCAAATGTTATTGTAGTTCTTCAGAACTAGGCATTACCTTTTCATCAACCGTGGCCTTCTGACCAGTGGTAAGCCATTCCATTTGTAAACTTTATTTCGATCAAATGATCATAAAAGTCGCATAAAAATACATTTAAACAGCTGATAAAGAACATTAAAAATCAATTAATTTAAAATGGACCAGGGCAGAATGTATATAGCAGCAAAACATTATTTAAAACTAAGACGCTTGATCCACATTGCATGTAAAAAACGTGAGACAGCGAAGACTACAACAGTTCTTGTGTCACTAGCTAAAATACGATAGGCTTCAGTACATCTTTTGAATCCAAAACTTTTACATTAAGGAATAAGCCAATATTTCCTAGGGGCTCTATATGCAACACAAAGAAATAATACATGAATTAATGACTCAGTCGACCTTCCGCAAGCTGGGCAAGTTATTTCTGTATGTTTTGACCAGTTCTTGGTAAAATCCCTGAGTGGTAAGATGCCCAACCTGAATTGAATATATAATTTCCTCGCCAAAGGTGGGCACAGTTCATTCAGGAATGGCTCGAAGGTATACTGGTCTTTAATTGATAAAAATTGTTTTGAAAGACTGCCGAGAGTTTTAGTTCCTTGTAGTACGCTTAGCCTGTACTGTCTGTATGCCTGGACCAGTTTTACACGAGGGAGCATCAAAGAAAAGGCCTCGGGATTAGTCCAAAGTTCAGGCAAACCAATTTTAAAGCACATTTCCTCGATATAGACAAGCCAAGGAAACTTCTTAAAAGTGCATAGTGCTAGTATTGAGCTAAGGTCACGACAATAAGGTCTTAGCTCCTCTGTGACCCACACTCTTCGCCAATACGTTAAGGGACGTAAACCTGCTTCTTAGTCTATTGGTCGAATTGCCAGATCAAGACGTAATGGGATTAGAGGGGTACTTTGCGATAATCCCAATAAGAGTCTAATAAACTTATTCTCAATTAGAGAAAGACTTTTCATCTGGGAATGGCCCCACAATTCTGCCCCGTATAGAGCTGCGTTTCTCACTTGTACTTTATAAATTTCTGTAGCAGGGCCAGGAGCCTTGTATGTATTGTATTTGGAGGTTCTTAAGATCGCACCAGATAATTAGGCAAGCCGCATAGCTGCTTTATCTAGTTTGGGAGCCCAGGAAAAAGACTCGGAAAGTGTAATTCCCAAGTATTCAAACAATGAGACCTTTTCTAGGGTTGTTCCGTTGAGTGTGGGATTAGGTCGAGTTGAGTTAACTGGGTTAAAAACCATGTACTTGGTTTTTGAAATATCTATTTCAAGCCCATGATCTATACAGAATGCGGAAAAGCTGTCTAAAACACGTTGAACACCCATCGGAGATTTAGATAACAATAAAGTGTCATCTGCAAAAAGCATAACTGGAACCTTTCTACCATTGAGTCTAGGGGAGTCACCGTTGTCCGTCTTGTTGATGTGAGATACCAGTGCATTAACATATAGGCAGAACAGGGTGGGGGCTAATACGCATCCCTGCCTGACACCTCTGTCGACTGGAAAGCGCGCAGTTAATTGGCCTGCCTTCTCATATCTGACCTGTGCATAGTTGCCAGTGTGCAATCTAATGATCGTAACCAGTAGCTCCAAGGGGACTCCCATCTCATGTAGTACAGCCCAAAGTTTAGCTCTCGGAACCATATCGAAGGCTGATTTCAGGTCGACGAATATCAGATAGAGACTGCCACCCTCCACTGATACTGTCTTCCAAAATAGTAATTGCAGCCTTAAAAGTTGGTCCACAGTTGACACCTTTTTCCTGAATCCTGCCTGAAGGTCACTCAGAATGTTCATCTTTTCCATCCATGAGTGCAAACGGTTGAGTAATATTCTTGCAAACAACTTTTGGGCAACATCAATTAGGCTAATTGGCCTATAATTTACAGGGAGCAATGGTGATCCTTTTTTAAATATGGGAAATATTTCTGCTCCTAACCACGTGTCTGGGATGCTCATACCATGATGGCATTAAATATGGTTCATAAATAAGGTACCCATATAGAGGGTTCTTCTTTATATAGATCCCCAGGGATCTTGTCGAGCCCAGGTGCTTTAGACATGGAAAGAGTTTTAATGGCACCCTCTACTTCTGGAGCTGTTATTTCCTCGACGGATTCAAATTGAACTAATCGGAGGGGGCCCACCACAGCTGTCAAGTCATCTCCAATAGAGTACAGTGACTTAAAATGAACTTCCCAAACAGATGCTGCAATGTTTGGGAGAATCGGGGATCGTTCATCCTTGTTATCTGTATTAGAGACAATTTTCCAAAAGCCCCTCATATCCTTGTTGGAAAGAGCTATTTTCAGGGCCTCCCATTTTTCAAGTTCCCATGCTTTTTTTGCCTTTTTAATAGTCTCCTTATAAGTCCTCCTAGAGGAGTTCAAGGTAGCCTTATTTTTTTATTTAATTGCATTAATGAGAGCAGTTTTAGCCTGTCTGCATGTTTTGGTATACCACGAGTTGGAAGAATATTTTGACCTAGATTTACTTGAAGGAGGATTAAAAAAAGTTTTGAGAGCCGAGGTAAGATGGAAGTAAATAGATTCTACCGCTTGTAGATCCCAAACATTCGAAAGTGGGGTGAATAACCTTTCTGTTTCAAGAAGCGCTGGAAGAATCAACCCATAAAGTTCTAACATTTTTTCAGGGGTACGTTTTACTGAGTCCCATCTAATTCTTCTTTTGTTGTTATCCAGAAGGAGGTTCTGATCAACCATTGGGCCTGTAGTGGAAGATGCTTGGGGAACAGGAATTAATACCTCGAGCAGCAATGCATCATGATCACTGTCAAATCGAGAGATGACAGAAAAATCAATGATGCAGTTCCAAAAGGATACTTCCACCAAAATATAAGCTATTAGGGAAGAGTGATTGACCCTATTAAAGGTATGTTTCCCTGGCTGATCTGATTTTAGACGGCCATTACAGGCCCTCAACGAATGCATAAGAACAAAGCAATGGAAAGCACCTGGCAGCACGCAACCAAGATGGCCGCGTAGGTGCGAGGCTCCCGAGGACCTCCGCGACCTCCTGAATTAATCCTGGCGATATCCTGTCCTTGTTGAGGGGACTGTGTTGGGGAACCGGAGCTGAGGCGCCACCCGTTTTTTGGGCTCGAATCGGACCCCGGACGCCGGTGGGAGCATCGATCGAAGGTTGTGGCCTTCTCCTCGCCGGCCCCCCGGATTGGAGTAGTGGGGCGATCCGGGGACAAAGTGAATAACAGCGGCGAACGGGGCTGGGCGACTGGCGTACCCCGCACTTTCACTTTCGCTTTTGCGCCCTCCTAGCTCTCAAGCGGGGTCGGACTGCGGAGCGGGGTGTGGTGGTGTGGCCTTGTCCAGGAGCCCGGCTGACCCGCCGGCGGTGGGTTGACCCGCGGTTCGGTGGTCGCCCCTGCCCCCCCCCTGGCACCCGTGACCTGGTATAGCGGCCCGTTTGGGGTGCTTGGCACGACGGTGGAAGAGCCAGCATGTCCACCAAACAAGATGGCGACCGGGCGAAGGTGAAGACGACCCGCCGTGGCACGGCGCACCAGGCCAACAGTATGGACCGCTACACGCTCCAGAAGGGTTCTCCGGAGACATCGCGTGCATCCCCGGTGGGCCCGACGGAGGCATCCGCTCATCCGGTGGATCTGACCCTCCATGACGTCATGGGCGCCATCGCAGAGATGAAGGCCTCGGTGGACCAGCGTTTCGACACCTTAGCGCAAAAAATAGACTCGGTCCTGGTGGATGTGAGCCTTGTGAGGGCAGACTTGTCCAAAACAAACGACCGAGTCGACTCCCTGGCCCACACCACAACGAGCCTCACGACAGACGTGGTGGCCCTCCAGAAGGAGGTGCGCCGGCTTGGCCAGGCGAGCGCCCTGATGGACCGGCGACTGGAGGACTCCGAGGGTCGGGCCCGGAGGAATAATGTCCGTATTGTGGGGGTGCCGGAGGGACGAGAGGCGGAGGCGGCGGATCTTTTCGTGGAAGAGTTGATCCTGACCCATCTCCAGCCCCGGGGGCTGAGTAAGCTTTTTGCGGTGGAGCGTGCTCACCGGGTCCCCGGGGGCAGACCTAAGACTGGTGCCCCGCCGCGGCCTCTCATTGCCCGGATTTTTAATTTCCGGGACAGAGATGCTATCCTCCAGACCTCCAGACAACAGGGACCGGTCAAGCTTGACAACATGGAGGTACATTTCTACCCAGACTTTACCCCGGCGGTCCAGAAGCAGCGGCAGAGCTTTCTTGGTGTTAAACGTCGCCTAAGGGACCTGAACCTCAAGTACTCAATGCTCTTTCCAGCTAAGCTGAGGGTAGAGGTGGATGGTCGCACGCACTTCTTCGACCGGCCCGAGGCGGCTGGGGACTGGCTGGACACTCTGCCTGGAGATCGGGGCCGGGGGGGCGGGGGGGGCGCGGCTGGCGAGGAGGGCCCGCCGGAGCAGAATTGAGGGGTGACTGCATAGGCCTTGCTCTGGACGTTGTTCCTTCACCATTTATCGATTGCGTATTTTCCCCTCCTATGGAGGTCGTGCGGGGTCTGTTGGGGGCTTCCCTCCTCCTCTGGGGGACTAGTTAGTATTTTAGCTATGGGGCGACAGGCACACTGCACTTTGGGGGGGCTGTCTGGGCTCATGCAGGGGTGCAGGGAGGGGGGAGTTTTGTTGGGACCGGGGGGTGGGGGGGGTGTGTTGTTTGTTAGCACCGCAGGGCAAACCCGCTACTATGTTGTTGTTTTTAGGATGCTCGATGGGGGACGACCGATTGTTTCGACGCATGATGGGGGGTAGGGATTTGGCTGTGTTGTCATGGAATGTTAACGGCCTGGGGGATAGGATTAAGCGTGGTGTGGTCCTGCAGTACTTAAAACGTATTTCACCAGATGTTGTCTTCCTGCAGGAGACGCACCTTATAGGTAACTCCTTTCATGCAATGAACCGGCGGGGATATCGTTTGGCGGCCCATTCTGGCTTCACCTCGGGCTCGCGGGGGGTGGGTATTATGATCAAGAACTCGCTCCCGTTGGAGATTGATGAGGTGCGCCATGATGAGAGGGGACGCTACACGGTTCTGGTGGGAAGAATGGAGGGTAGAGTGTTTATCTTTATATCAGTGTACGTCCCGCCTGGGTTACAAGCCACCACATTTGCGGACCTGGGGCGTCTCCTTCTGGACCTTCCGAGTGGCCTGCTGGTGGTTGGAGGGGATTTTAATGCGGTAGCCTCTGGGTCTATGGATCGCCATCCCCCTAGGGACCTCCCCCGGGCACAGGCGTGGCTGCCTGGCCTTCTGGATACGCTGGGCCTGGTGGATTGCTGGCGATTAAAGCATCCTGTATTGCGACAGTACACCTTCCACTCGGGTGCCCATGGTAGCCTCTCGCGGCTTGATTACATCCTTGTCCCGGCGGCCCACGCAGGGAGGGTGGGGGAGGTGCGCCATCTGGCGCGGGGTATCTCAGACCACTCCCCATTGTTGTTGCATCTCGATGTCTTCCCGAGGGGGGATGGCAGGGTGGCCCCAATCAATGCATGGTATTTGCGCGACCCCACCATTCGTGCTGATTTGATCAAATCCCTACAGCGATATTTCGATGAGAATGTGGGGTCGGTCTCTTCGGCCATCTCCCTGTGGGAGGCTTTCAAGGTAGTCCTTAGAGGGGAGGCCCTCTCCTTTATCTCTCATGCCCGGCGGCGCGAGCGGGAGGAGGTGACCCGGGTAGAGGCCGAGATTGCAGAACTGGAGGGTGACCTGGGAAGCGGGGTAACAGACGACAAGTTGCATGTTCTACACCTAAAGCAGGCGGCCTATAGGGCCCTCGTCACGGAGGCGGCCAGGGGCCTCAGTAGAGAGCAGCAGGGGCGATTGTATGATGTGGGTGATAAGGCTGGCAAATTGATTGCGTGGTTGGATAAGAGGGAGAGAGCGAGCCGTGTGGTGCCTTTGATTGAGAGTGTTGATGGTGCGTGTGTCACTGAGCCGGAAGCCATTGTCTCCTGCTTCGCGGATTATTTCCGCGAAGTCTACTCCCCGGTTTCCCCCTGCTCGGAGGCAGACTCCCATGCCCTGCTTCGGGACATCGCACTGCCCTCCCTAACGGTGGAGGACAGGGATTCGCTGGACGCCCCTCCCACCTCGGACGAAATTGCCTTGGCTATTCGCTCGGTTACGTCCGGCAAGGCCATGGGCCCCAACGGTATTCCCATCGAGCTCTACAAGCTACGCCCGGATGTGTTGGCGCCCCACCTGCGCGGGATGTTCCTGGCGGCCCACTCGCGGGGTTCCCTCCCGCCGGACCAGCGTCTAGCCACAATTGTGGTGATCCACAAGGAGGGGAGGCCCCGTGAACGGGTCACATCCTATAGGCCGATTTCGCTTTTGAACGCGGAGCCCAAAATCCTCGCCAAGGTGTTGGCCAACAGGTTGGTTGGCGTGGTGGGCGATTTGGTCCACCAAGACCAATCTGGCTTTATACCGCACCGCAACACGGCGCTCAATCTGCGGCGCTTGCACGGGGTGCTCGCGCGTGTCCCATTTGTGCGGGAGCCGGCCATCTTGGCGTCCTTGGACGCCACCATGGCGTTTGATACGCTTGAATGGCCATACATCTGGGCGATGCTGGCAAAATTCGGGTTTGGCCCGGGTTTCATTAGCTGGGTCAAATTGCTATATTCGGGCCCATTGGCGCAGGTGGTAGTGAATGGGCGAGTCTCGGCCCCATTCGCGCTGGGGAGGGGTACGCGACAGGGCTGCCCCCTGTCGCCTCTCCTGTTTGCCCTGGCCCTGGAGCCCCTGGCGGAGTGGCTGCGGTGGCACCCTTCTATCCGTGGTCTCCGCTGGACCCCCGAGCATGAGGACCGTGTGTCCCTCTATGCTGACGATATCCTTCTGTATCTCGCCTCCCCGCGTAAATCACTGATCGTCCTGGTTGATGTTTTGCGTTCATTCGGTCGCAACTCAGGCCTGGTCATCAACTGGGCGAAATCCTGTGTATATGTGCTTTCCGGGGAGGCTCCGGCCTTACCACGGGACTGTCCGATCCAGATTGCCTCCCAAGGTTTTCGGTACCTGGGTATCTATATCACTCTTGACCCGGAGGCCCGCTATGAGCGGAATTTGTTACCCCCCTCCGGCGTTTAAGGGAGGACGTGGTGCGCTGGCGGCGTCTGCCGCTCTCGCCGCTCGGCCGAGCGGCCTTGTTTAAAATGATGTCCCTGCCACGCTTCCTCTACGCCCTCCAGAATACTATGGACTTGGTCCCGGCACGATATTTCCGTGAGGTGGAGGGCCTCCAGCGGCGCCTGTTCTGGGACGGGAGGCCGCGCATTGCTCTGGCTAAATTGACGCTCCCGTGGTACGATGGGGGGGTCGCCCTCCCTGACATTAAACGGTATTACTGGGCCTCCCAACTAGCTGCAATTAATCATGGCCTTTACGGGCCCGCCTTGAACCCGGCATTTGAGATGGATAAGATGCTCCTGCCCGGTGGCGATTACAATCGAGCGCTCTACGCGGGCGCGCCCGACTCCCGTTTGACGGGACCGACGCGTGTCATGGTGCGTGTCTGGCACGCGGCTAATGCAGCTATGGGGTGGAAGGACCGTTTGACCCGGGCGTCACCGCTGTATGCGTCTGAGAGGTTGGGCTCCCTGTGGACGTCGAAGGGCTTCGAGAAGTGGGACACGATCGGAATCAGCACGGTGGGAGATCTCTGGACGAGGGGGGGATTCAAAACTTTTGAGACGCTGCAGGCGGAGTTCCAGCTGCAGGGCAGTGAGTACTTTCGGTACCTACAGGTCCGCCATGCGCTGGGCTCCGTCTTCCCGGATGTCGCATCCATTCCGGAGTCTTCCCCCCTGGAGGACAGAGTCCTAGATGGCCATGTCCCGGACAGCACGATCTCCCTCATATACAAAAAACTGATCAACGATAGATCGTGCCTGCTGACTAATCTCCGCGAGGCTTGGATTGCCGACGGGCTGGAGCTGGACGATGAGGATTGGATTTCCGCGGTGGCCTCTCCGAAAGAGGTGGCCATCCCGGCTCGCCTTCGTTTCGTCCAGCTCAAGATCCTTCACCGGGTTTACGTGACGGGGCCAAGGCTTCTGCGTATGGGTTTTGCTGGTGACGGAATGTGTAAGCGTGGCTGTGGTGCGTTGGCGACTTTCATGCATATACTGTGGGAGTGCCCGAAGGTGGAGCGATTCTGGCGTGGTGTGCATGAGGTCCTGCGTGTGGTGACGCGTGTTGCGCTGCTGCCTGAAGCGAGGAGATGCTTGCTGAATGTATGGGAACCGAATGACTATTCGGTCCCGCAGACGCGGTGGGTGACTCTGGGATACATGATAGCCAAGCGCGACATTGCTCAATTGTGGGGATCCCAGAGGCCCCCTGCGGTGTCGGCCTGGAAAGAGCATATGGATTGGTGTATGTTTCGTGAAAAGGTGGTGTATGTGGCGAGAGGTAAGCCTGGGGCGTGGGTGAAACTCTGGGGCCCCTGGAACGCCTACCGCGGGGGTATTTGTGAGCCACCACTGCTACCGGCTGCCTCGCCTGCTCCGTCTCCCTAGACGGCCCCCCTCCCTCAGCCGCGGGCGCGCGGTCCCCCAGTCCCTGATCTATTCCCATTCCCCTCTCCAGAGTTCTGCTGCTGGTTTGGATCCCCCACTTATGGAGCACGTGCTGTTATTTTGGATTGCGGGTTGTCTTGCGGGTGTGGTTTTTTGGTGTTGTTTTGTTTCAAGAAAAGGGAACCGTACTGTGGGCTTGGAGCTGTGTGGCCTGCACCATTGATTACTCCTGTTTCACTGCTCTGCACTGCCTAGGGACTTTTACTGTATGTGTGCAATATGTTTTTTGTCATTCTAGCGGCCGGCCGGATGGTTGTAGGCCCATACCTGTAACTTTTACGAACTGCAATAAACGGTCTCAAAAAAAAAAAAAAAAAAAAAAAAGAACAAAGCAATGGGACTGGTTCAGAGCGACTTGAAGAACTTTGTTGATGCTTGTGTCTCCAGAGTCCCCACCCTGTTCTTTGCTTTACACCACATTAATGACTTTCATACATAAGTGACAGAGGACACAAACACTTCTTTTCATTATGTCGAGGAGTTTGTCTACAAGGATGGCTCATCCTCATCGCCTATGGTCAATAAAAAGCTGTCCCAGGGGTAAGTGGACACAAAGAATTGGTTCTAGCACTATATTTGTTTGTCTTGGTTTCTAATCAAAGTGTCTTGTTTAACCCTGGGCGTAGTTCGCAAAGTAGCGCTACGCGTAGCTACGCAAAGTGCACTTTGCACTATGCGAGCTACGCGTAGCACTTCGCGAACTGTGTAGTATCCTGTTCGCACTGTGCAAGATGCCGTTTTCAATGATTGCACAGTGCGGGCAAGCATCCGGCACTGTGCAATCATTGAAAACGGCATCTTGCACAGTGCGAGCTGTACTTTTCTGCCGCTCGAGTAGATTTTTACTCGAGCAGCAGCTTTCTCAACGCGGACTGGTAGTTTCTCATTGCGAGCGGTTGCGAGCCTACGCGACCACTCGCAATGAGAAACCTGACCTCCCCGCATTAAGAATCTCGCCGGGAGGTTTATTTTCCACGCTCGCGATCGCCAACTTGATGTTGCTGATCACGAACAAGGAAAAAGTCTCGCCGGGATGTCATTTTGCTTGCTCGTGGTCGCCAACTTGACGTTGAGGACCGCGAGCAAGCAAAAAATGACCGCTGCACTACGCGTGTTTGCACTGTGCTACGTGCAATTTGCGTAGTGCGAAGTAGCGCAAACTACACAAGCATAGCGTAGTGCTTTGCCCAGGCTTAGTCTTGTGTGCTATGTTTTTTGCACACCACTAGGAGCGATTTGCCATGAAGTCACTAGGAATGGTTTAGCAAAACGGGTGTTCCACTTGCATTATGTGCATTTAAATGTATAGAACATTGTCACTGAAGTTGTCTGTCTCTTAGCCCTACCATACAGAAAACAACCTGGTTTATGCTTAAGTGGAACGTACGTATGCATGAGTGTGTCCATGCTGGAGTGTTATTATTGTTTGTCACAAACTGAGGTTCAGCTGTATACTGGGTAGGGCTTACTGGATCCTGATGAAGACCATCCCCCAGATAAATGGTAGCACCAACTGGGTTGGCCAAGATGCCCTTTGGCTCATCAGGCGGGCGGTCAGCCTAGGTTAATCACTGCCGCCGCCCTTGGATCGCCCATAAGTTAACCCACCACGTTGACATTCTTCATGTATGAAATAAACCTGCAGCAAACTTTTTTTGCAACAAACCTTGTGTGGAGTGATTTTTTATTGCAGCCTGTACTAAGTACCTCACTATACTTCGGGGAGTGTTGCCGATATTGACATTATTATGCCTGCTGGTAAATCTTCAGCTATTTCCAAGGTGGTTCCAATGGGTGGGGATCACACTGCTGGTGCGTTAGATCCAGCCCCTGGGCATCATGGTATAGGCAGCTCAGTGTCATATTCATACTCATTTATTTTATTTTTTCACTGAGTTTTATATAGCGCAAACGTGACCCGAAGGTATGGGGTATCAGAGCGCTTTACATAGCACCAGTTGCATTACATGTGGACACATTCAATTTTGTTAGGCACGAGATTAAGTGATTTGACCAGAATCACAGGATGTGCAGCTGTCATTGCCGAGACTCAAACCCAGTTCCTCAGATTTGAGGTCACCCACCCTAACCGTTAGGCCAACTCCTCTCCCCATAATCTTAAGGATCCGCCATCCAGTATTGGTGACACCAGTGCTGGTTACTTCTCAGCTTGAGTTTTAGCCCTTTGCCATTTTCAGCAATGAGCAGCCTTATGTTTTAGGGGAACTTAGTATGCTGCCATTAGTTTCTCAGGCCAAGTAGTTCTGGAGGTAAGGTGCATCCCAGGGGCCTTGCCAACTCCCTCTGAAAGAAACCTGCAATAGTTTCAGTGGGTTAGAGCACACCACTGGCGTGTCAACACAATATTCCTCAAGTACACAGTAAAATGTGTGCTGACAAACTTAAGGGTTTACCATCAACTAGCGGTGCAGCCATGGCTGGCCATTTCTAGACATATTTCATACTGTCTGGAATTCTTCACCAGACAGGTTTTGAGGGTGTTTAATATGCCACTTTTACTCCTCCCCGTCGCAGCAGTAATTCTCCAACCAATTCCAGGCTGGTCACCATTGAACGCTGTGTCATCTCCCCTACCAGGGCCACTAAAATTATGCAAGTGTGCGGCGATTTTCGCATGATTATGGGATTTGCCACATAATCCATCATCTGCTGCATAATCTGCAGATTTCAACCCAACAAATTGTTTCAGTATCAAATGGTTCAAAAGTTACTAAAAATGCAGCGAAACGTGTAGCTGCGCAGTGGGAGCCCCTTTACAAAGAGGAACTGGTCACCTTACCTTACTGTTGCTTATTGCTATACTTGGGTGATAAACTAGTGCTAATGAGGTCAGACAATTCTCAGACATTGTTACAAAGCTTAAAAATGATGAAATAATGAAGTGATACTATTACAAAATGTGTTGCATTATGCCACATAATTTGGGATTTTTTCTTGCCGCATAATTTACTCAACTCTGCAGCATAATATGCCCCTCTCCTGCCGCATAATTCCAGTGGCCCTGCCTATAACACACTATCCTGAGGTATTTGCGGACTCAAAATCCCTTTAATGAATAACCTGCATTCCTAAACCCAGTTACTCATGCTAGACATGCACACCTAAATGATTTTGTGAATCCAGCCTAAAAAGCGAAGCTGACTCTGCTTAAATTGTAAAATACATAAATACCTCCAGGGTTCAAAGATTTTCGTGGGAGAATACAGTCTGTGGTGCCCAATGCGGGTTGCCAAGTGCTGAGGTCGCCTAGCCTTGATCCCATCTCCATCCTACACTTCCTTTCTCTTTACCCCATTCTTGAAGCTTCTTTTCATATCTACTTTCTCCTAGTCACGCTCTCTTTCCGGCTTTCTTTTCAACCGTCCTCCCTCGTCGCTCTTCCTCCGGAGCAAAGTGCGATGATGGAACATAACCGTTACCCTGGGAAAAAGAATGAGTACCGATACCCACCTCGGGCACAAATTAAGCACTGATTGTGTATGCACCCCAGTGTCCTGTATCCTCTTCGGTAGCCCTGGGAGGGAACCGGTCGTCGGCGTGAACAGGTGTGCGGTCTCACACTCTGGAAAGGAGGCCACGTGCGCCCGAGGAGTACGCGTGGCTCCTCGAGCCCTTCCCTCGCGCCTCGCTCTGAGGGCTCCTGTGTGTCCCGTGCGGGAGGTGCGACTTCCGGCTCCGTGCCACAGCTGTGCTCACCTCGCCGGGGTGAGAAGCCCGCACAGGTGTGTTTCGTGAGAGCGCTGTGGAGGCGGGTGCGCTCGCCGTGCCGCACCGAGGATCCTCTAGTCTACACTGAGGAACTGCTCTTTTTTTAGAAAATAATGAGGAGCCCGAAATAGCGGCGAAGTGGGAGGGGAAGCAACGGAAGGGAGGATGCGTGGAGATAATGGAGGAGAGAGATGAAGATAGGACAGGGAGAGGTGGGGGAGGAGAGATGATGATGGAGAGAAAAGGACCAGTGAGTCAAAGAGGGAAACGAGGGAACAGAAGACTGGTGCAGGGGGTGGAATAAAGAGGTGGGGAGCGGTAATAGTTTAAACGGGTAGAAACGGATAAAGAGGAGTGGAGAGTTGCTGAGAAATAAAAGGAGCTAAAAGATGGAAAAATTAGAGAATGTGGAAAAATAAAGGGGTTACAGGTTGGAAAAAGAAAAGACATGGGGCAAGAAAGGGAATCGGGGTGAAAAAGAAAAATGGAATTATAAAATAGGAGAAAGAAGCGGAAAGGCACGGGAAGAGGATGAATCAAAGGAGATAGATTGGTACAAAAAGACAAGAGCGAGAGAAGTCAGAAGAGAAATGAGTAGGTGTAGACTGTAGAGGATGAAGATACGACACTGTGATTGGGAAGGACATCGAACTGCCCGGAATCTCCATGGCGGATATTCTCACCATGGGCCGGTCCAAAGAATTGTCCAAGGTGCGCGCCGCACATATGGAAACGGCCCTCCAACGTCAAGTGAAAACAGAGCCAGTCAACGCGGTGGTGGCGACTACCCCGAAGAAAGCGTCTAAAAAGAAGCCGGAACACGGAACACCACCACCATCGTCCCGTACCTGCTACATGTGCGGAGGTCCGTACCCCCACCACGGGGTATGCCCGGCGCAAGGGAAAAGGTGTTCGGCATGTCGTCGCCTGAACCATCTCGCCAAAGTGTGCCGATCGGCGGGACGTCAGCGGCAACAAAGTCGGCAGGTCAACGCGGTGGATGCCCCTCCACCCGAAACTGAGGAAGACGACATGGATGACGATGAGGACGAAGGCACGGTCCATGTAATTCACGCTTTACAGCCTGATGGGTGTCCGAGACGAAGGGCACCGAAGTGTCACGTCAAGATTGCAGGGCATCTAACGCCGGTGCTAATCGACACAGGTGCGTCCATTAACATAATGGCCCAGTCTATGCTGAAATCCTTCCCAACTCAGCCCGTCCTGAAGCCAACGTCCATACAGGTGTTTGCTTATGGCTCCGGCACACCACTCACTGTGGTAGGCGTCTTCACCACTGACATTGCCCACGAGGCCAACTCCGTCCGCACCAAGGTGTACGTCACCAAGGAGGGTACAGGGATGCTGTTGGGCTGTCGTACGGCGGAACATCTGCAACTGGTGGTTTTTGCGTTCGCTGTGCACCTGGAGGATGTCGAGTCATTGGTGGAAGAATTTCGAGACCTGTTCAACGGCATTGGATGCCTGAAGGACCACCTGGTGCGGCTGCACATAGACCAATCAGTACAACCAGTTGCTCTCAAGCATCGGAGAGTAGCGTTTCATCTGCGGCCCAAGGTTGAAGAAGAACTAAGGAAATTGGAGGCCGCTGACATCATTGAGAGAGTGGACGGACCCACCCCTTGGGTCTCCCCCATTGTGATTGCCCGGAAACCAAAGCAACCAGGTGAAGTCCGGATATGCGTGGACATGCGTCTGCCGAATCACGCCATCAAGCGGGAACGCCATCTGACGCCCACTGTCGACGACATCGTTGCGGAGGTCAGCGGATCGCGCTGGTTCTCGAAGATGGACCTTCGGGCGGGCTACCATCAACTCCTGCTGGACCCCGAGTCAAGAGCCATAACCACCTTCTCCACCCATGTGGGCCTGCGCCGCTACAAGCGCCTCAGCTTCGGGGTGTCCAGCGCGGCGGAAGTGTTTCAGGATACCATCAGAGGGGTGTTGGCTGGCCTCAGTGGAGTCATAAATGTCAGTGATGACATTCTTGTACATGCGCCGACTCTGGAGGAACACATGAACTGCCTACGATGCGTGTTCCGGAGACTCCAGGACAGTGGCCTCACGTTGCATCGCGAGAAGTGCGAATTCCTAAAAAAGGAGATAGCGTTCTTTGGATATCACTTCTCGCAACAAGGAGTGTCGCCCGACCCTGCCAAAGTTCGAGACATCCAGACGGCACCGGCCCCGACCACAGTCACCGGAGTAAGAAGCTTCCTGGGCATGGTCACCTACTGTGGTCGCTTCATCCGGAATCTCACGAATCTAACAGCACCTCTACGGGACCTCACGAAGAACGCCGCAACCTGGGAATGGGGCCCCAGTCAAGAGAAGGCGTTTCAAGACACCAAACACGCTCTGTCCGCCGAAACCACCCTAGCGTACTTTGACCCCACCCGGGAGTCTGAACTGTCGGTGGATGCCAGTCCCATCGGTTTGGGTGCTGTATTGTCCCAGAAGCAACCGGACGGGGAATGGGCCCCGGTTGCCTACGCGAGCCGAGCTCTGACAGAAACTGAGCAAAGGTACTCCCACATCGAAAAGGAGGCGATTGCGATACATTGGGGGTGTCGTCACTTCCACCTCTACCTATATGGGCAGCCATTCACGGTCCATACTGATCACAAACCGCTGATTCCTCTCTTCATGGGCGTGTCGTCGAAACCACCCCCGAGAATCGAAAAGTGGATCCTGCAGCTGCAGGAATATCAATTCAAAGTGGTCTACCGCCCGGGGACGCAAAACCCCGCGGACTTCCTCTCCAGACATGCCCGGCCAGTTACCCGAGAAGAGGAGTCTGAAGCGCAGGAGACGGAGGAGTATGTCAGGCTGGTGGTGGAACGCTCCCGACCCCTGCCCATCAGGCTCGAGGACATCCTGGAGGCGACCAAACAGGATGCTTGCTGGGAGTTGGTGATCGCCGCGATTGGATCAGGAAGGTGGCACTCCCTGTTGGAAAACCTGACACACCGCACAGAGGATGCCCAACTGGCGTTAAGGGCTCTTCACAACGTCCGGTCTGAATTGGCCGTGTCCCCCGAGGGATGTCTGATGAGAGGCACGCGCCTGGTTATCCCCAGGTCATTACAACAGCGAGTGGTGGACTTAGCTCACATTGCGCACCAAGGGGTAGTCAAGACAAAATCCCGTCTGAGGAGCAAGGTGTGGTTCCCTGATCTGGACAGTGCGGTGGAGAGAACTGTCCGGTCTTGCGCGCTCTGCCAAGCGGTAGGCCCAGCGGATCCGCCGGCCCCAATCGTGACGGAAGATATCCCTCCTCACCCGTGGCACCGGGCGAGTGCCGACTTTGGGAGCCTACCGGATGGCCGACACATGCTTGTCGTCATTGACGATTTCTCAAAATACCCCGAGGTTGAGGTACTGGACTCCATTACGGCGAGCAATACCATACCTCGGTTCGAGAAAATTATGGCCAGCCATGGGCTAATCAAGGAGCTACGCACGGACAATGGTCCGCCATTCGCCAGCCATGAGTTCTCTGAATACCTCCGATCAAGAGGTGTCCGTCATGTAAAGATCACACCACGGTGGCCACAGGCTAATGGTGAGGCCGAGCGTTTCATGCGCACCCTGAACAAAGTGCTCCGGATAGCAATGTCTCGAGAACAGAACATGGAGTGTGCCCTGTACAACTTCATAAAGGAATATAGACTTACGCCTCACTCAACCACCATGGCCAGCCCTGGTTTTCTGTGCAATCAACGGGTGCTGAATGATGTATTTCCCCAGGTGACACCATCTTTGCCTGCGTATCGTCAAGTATCCGAACGCCTCCGACAGAGGCGGGCCAAGAACGACCGAATGTCCCAGAGGCGCCATGCCAGGAGCAATGCGTTGGTGGCCGGTGAACGGGTGCTGGTGAAGAATCGACATCCACGAGGGAAGTTCTCCCTTCCGTTTGAACCGGAGCCCTGGGTGATTCAGGCAGTTAAGGGCACGATGGTCACTGCCCAGAGGGGCCATGAGACATTCACCAGGAACATCTCCCAATTCAAAAGATACCGGTGCCCGGCACAACCAAGTGAGATGGTGCCCGAGCCTGAGGGTGGCGAACCGACGGGCGATGATGTTGACGAGGAGAGTGGTTCACTAGGGCCAGTCCCCCCACTGCCTGGGACGGTTGTGGAACATTCACCAGGGGCGGCTGGAGCGGAAAGCCGTAGAGAGGCGAGCGAAGGTCGAGGTGGACACAGATATCATCTCAGAGCCAATCCAACGGTGTCGTCTCGACTGAGAGGTTTTGTAATGGACTAGAGAAAAGAAATGCAGTGTTTTTCCTATTCCTTTTTGTCTCTCTCTCTCTCTCTCTCTCTCTCTCATTTTGAACTGGAGCACCTTTCCAACCGGTGCTTTGTGTTTTGTTTGTTGTGCCATGATAAAGGAGGAATGTTATGTTCAAGGGAACACCCCCACGCTTACGCGAGGGTGGTCCCGTCTGTGACCCGGAAGGGCCTACGTGAATAAATGGGGGCTGGACCGGATGATCCGGGTCAGTGCACCGAAGCGCAATAGTAAGCGTAGGTGTGTGTTTCATTATCCCCTCCGGACCCCGGAGTGCATGCTGCCCATCTACCTCCCGCCGTCCTCCTCAGTCCGATACAGGACACAACAATAGGGTGACAGAAGTGGAAAGAAAGATACTGGGGAACAGATGGAATGCGGCAGACAGAGGAGGGGGACAGGGGCGGGGAAGAGCAGAGGGTACGGGCGTGAAGGGAGAGAAGATGATCAGGAATGCGAGGGATGAGGAAAGAACAATCAAATTAGTGGGAGAAGATGGGTCAGAGAGAAGGGGGGCAGAAGAAGGGCAAAGAGACTGTGTGAGAAGAGAATGCGGAGGTAAGTGGAAGCTAAGAACAAGAAAAGGAGGAGCCAGTGACAGGGAGAAGAAAAAGATGACTAGGTGAAGCGGGAGAAAGGGGGCGACACAGGTGGACATGAAAGCCAATGAATGGACGGGTGGGTGAGGAAAGAAAGATGTGGCTGGGGCAGCCGGGCAGGGAGTAAAGAGTGGGGAAAAAGAGGCAACAAGACCAACTGGTCGGAGGAGAAATAACGGAGATAAAGGTTTCCAGAGACGGGGATAGAGAGGTGAGGACGAAAAACAAAGGCTTGGAGGAAGGAGGGCATGATAGTGCCAGAGGGGGGAGGGAATCCATTGACTGGGCCGGGAGTAATTGCAGGACAACGATCACAGCGAGGGGGGGAGCGGAAGCGCGGCAACCCGGGGGGGGGGGGGGCGTGGAGAGAGCCGTCTGAAGAGCGCAGGATCCCAGTTTCACTTTTGGGGGGTGTCTACATTTCCGGGAACAGGAAGTTTCAGCGTAGAGACCGCTGTAGTTCCCCACCCCCTCCTTCTCCCGCAGGGGCTGCTGCCCCCTCCTCTGCGGCAGGAGCTGGCTGACACCAGTTACCCTCCGCCCGCACCCTACCTCTTACTGTGAGGGGTGTCGCCCCTCTGCTCCTACAGCGGCTTGCACCCGGCCTCTCTCGCCACTGGGACTGTTGCTCCCCCTCTCCCACTGCAGATGCTCCCCCCCCCCTCTCCCTCTGCAGCAGCTGTCAGTGTCTCCCCCCATAGTGTGGCTGGCACCCCTCACTCATTCACTTGTAGGGGCTGTCATTCCTCTCTTTTCTTGAAGAGCACTGCCAGCAGTCGCCCCCTTACCCTCCAGCGGCAGATCACCCCACCCCCACACACTCCGTCTGAGATACTCTCGCTGCCGCCCCCTCCGTTCTCGTTCTCTCCCTGCGACAGGACCGACAGTGCGTCCAGGTGAGCGGCGCTCCTTAGCGCAGTGAACCCAGGTGAGCGCTGTTGAGCAGGTAAGCGTGTTGAGCAGGTAAGCGTTGTGGTGCGTGCGACTTTTGTGGGGATGTTATATTTCGTGCGCAGGTAGGCGCGGTGGGAAAGGAAAGTTGTAGATGCGAGAGTTGGGGCGCTGCGCTGAAGGTCACCTCTTTGGCGCAGAGGATTCTCGTGGTAGAAATAAGGGATCTAGACTTGAGGGCTGCCTCGGGGTGAACGGTGCACTAAATAAAGGTGAACAGTCAGTAGCCGTGTGGTGGAGGAAAGTGTGTGGTGCGGAGTTTAGCGTAGTAGAGAGCCGAGTATAGTGGTGCAGGCGAGGTGTGGTGGAGCGTTGAGATGTGTGACGCAGGAGAGTGGTGGGGTGGTGTTGAGCAGTGTGATGAGGGAGAGTTGAGCAGTAGGTGAGTAGGGTGATGACGTAGAACAGTGTGATGCAGGTGACTGGTCTGTAGATTTGAGCAGTGTGATGCAGGTGAGTGGTGGGGTTGAGCTCTGTGCTGCAGGGTAGTGGTGTGGTGGTGTTGAGCCGCGTGATGCAGGTGAGTGGTGTGGCGCTTTTGAGCACCGTCATGCAGATGGAGTTGAGCGGTGTGAGGTATGGTGGACAATTGAGCCCTGTGAAGCGGAGTGGTGTGGTGGAGTTGGGCAGAGGGATACAGGTGATGCATGGGTGAGAGCTTAGGTTTGGGATTCAGCTGAGTGGTGTGGTAGAGATGAGCAGTGTGACGCAGGTGAGTGTTGTGGTTGTGGGGCATTTTGGCCGTGTGATGCACGTGAGTGGTGAAGTGAACTTGAGAATTTGGTTCAGGTGAATGGTGAAGCTTAGCAGTGTGATGCAGCCAGGTAAGGCTCACCTGGCCCCTGTCTATTGGAAAGGGCTTCCCATGCACCTTCGCCGCATCTGTCCGAACTACAGCCAATTTCAGGAAATGATTGAAAGCCTCCCTAATGGTGACCTCCATTGGTAGATGCTGTCTGTTACTAACCCGTAGCGCTGAGATGCCTATTGGGGATTCGAACGCTATATCAAGTATAAATAACATACCATCGGGCGTGTTGGAGCGTTCAGCTGTGTGATTCAGTGGCGTGGTGAAGAGTAGATAGAATTTATGAAGGTGGAGATTGTTGCAGTGCATGCGAGTGCTATAGTGTCCGCCCGTGGTGTGGTGGAGGCTAATTGTCTGATGGATCTAAGCACTGTGTTAAGTGTGGAATTTTTTGCTGGGTAGGTAAATTGATCTAAGTGATTGGTGTGGAAGTAAACCATATGTCTTAGGTCAGTCAGGGTCGGACCGGTCTATAGGGCAGTCAGGCAGTGCCCGATGGGCTAGTCTGGCAGATGAGTGTGTGGGCCAGCGCTTTAAATAGGCCAGTAGTCAACTGTACTAAGCGCCGGCCCTTCTTAGCGTTAGCACTCTGAGTACCATCACTCCTCTGCTGCAAAGGAGAGTACGGGGACTCATGAAAGGGTAGGCTCATTGGCTGGGAGAGCGGGTGAGCACGAGTGGAACCTGTCTCTGGCAGCCAACCCACCCCTCCTGGCCTGATCTGAGCCCCAGCTGCACTATCCAGCAGGGCTCATTTGCATAATGTCCGTGTGCTCACCATCATGCTGTGTTTGAGAGACC
The DNA here is from genome assembly GCF_964204655.1 of Triturus cristatus. NCBI lineage: Eukaryota > Metazoa > Chordata > Amphibia > Caudata > Salamandridae > Triturus > Triturus cristatus. The sequence continues at coordinate 499,428,896 of NC_140592.1, read as the reverse complement.
AGGGTCCACTGAGGCCCTGTGCTTTCAATCACATTCACACTATTGTGTGCATTTGTGCAATCATTCCAATCCAGGCAGTCCACTGACAGTGGCAATTAAGAAAGCCATGGGAGGTTAAGAGTTTAAAATGGCTTTAATCATACCTGAGTGTTTTGTGTGTCTGCTTATGTCTGTGTGTCTGCCTGCATGTGTATGCCTGTTATTGTGTGAGAAAAGCTAGAGAAAGAGGGAGTGAATCAAGATACTCTTAGGAGGTATTTTAAAGAAAATGTGTGGCACTTAGTGTGTGTTTGTCTGTTCCATGACAAATGTTCATAAATAACGTAAAAGGGAGTTGGTGGGTGAGTGAGTTAAAGGATGGATTGGTGGGTGAGTGAAAGGGTGAATGGATGGGTGAGTGAAAGGGTGAATGAATGGATGAATGAAGGAAAGGATGGATGAGTCAGTGAAAGAATGGATGGATGAGGGAAAGAGGGTGGATGGATGGATAAAAGGGCAGATGGGTGGATAAGTGAAAGAATGGATGAGTGAAATTGAGGGAGGGAGAATTTATGAAAGGGTGGATGGATGAGTGAAAAGGAGGGAGGATTTATGAAAGGATGGATGGATGAGTGAAAAGGAGGGAAGGTTTATGAAAGGGTGGATGGATGAGTGAAAGGGAGGGAGGATGGAGTGAAAGGGTGGATGGAATGAGGGAGTGAAAGGGTTGATGGGTGGATGAGCAAAAGGATTGACGGATGAGTGTACGAGTGGATAAAGAGATGGACAAGTGAAAGGATGGATGGATAGGTTTGGAGATGGATGGATAGGTTTGGCTATGGATGTGGACAGATGGAATGGTGAAAAATGGAATGCTGGATGAAAGATCGAATAGACAACAGAATGTAAAGGTTAAATGGTGGATATCAGCAGGTAAGTGGTAGGGTGAAAGAATGGATGGATAAATCGATGGAAGAGCCAAGAGATCTCTTCTGGGGAGCGTTGTGATGATTTGCTTCATTTGCTTGGTTCCATAAGAGCTTTGATTCGAAGTGGTGGTGTTTTCCTTTTGTGACTACTCCCAGGGCAAAAGTCCTAAAAAGAGAAGTGGGGGGCCACTGACAACACGACAGGAAGTGACGTCACGAAAGGTGGCTTGCACTATCAGACTCATTGCCTCCCATCGCTCACCCCTTAGATGCGATTGCCTCAGAGAAGCCAGCGCGTGAGCAGCGTTCTGAATGAGCTCCGATCTCGCCCCAGAGAGGCCAAAGAGTGAATGTGTGGCTCCATTTGCACCAGTTATCGAGCTCCCGGTAAAATAAGTGGGGGGGACGCCGTCCACCCGCATGGTACCCCGACTTGAGCCCTGACTACTCCTGTGTTCAAAAAATATAGTATTGTGCCAAACAACAGCAACTAACAGTATGGCATTAAGAAGGTGCAACTATTGCAAAACAATGAAATGTTAACATGTCATCGAATTTGGCTTTCATTTTGTGTAATGAGTTAACCTGGTTAGCTTATGGAAACACATTTCTCATGTGTTTTGGTATGTGCTGCAACTGTTATCGAAATCATTAAGTATCATCATGTCTTGCCCTTAACCCGCCCCTAGCCCCGCCCACTCACCACTCCTCTAGCTCATTTTAATGAGTACATGTTATAATTTTTTCCCGTTTAAAGCACTGGTGTGGTCTAGTTTTTTTTTAGCAGTTTGTAGGCCTGATTTATCGTCAGGTAGGTCCGTTTTTACTGTGGGGTTTTCCTGCTATTACCACCAGCATTGCCAATAACAGACTCAAATTCTTGCAATCCCCCATACCGTGCACAAAGTTAAAAACTCTCCAGATTTGCAAATATGCCCACTTTTTTGCTATCTGGTTCACTAATGTGGGCCACTTTTATTTTGGTGCCAGGCCCTATTTTTGTCCCAGTCTGACCCTGAGGTGAATGGTGAGGTGAATGGTGGATTGGTGTGGTATAGTCGAGTGGTTCAATAGAGGTTGAGAGCTGTGCTCAAATTGAGAACTGTGACGACACAGCACAGCACACCCTAGTGAGACAGCTAATATCTGTGTAACCTTACGTACAGCTCTTCTGTCTGGCATCTAACCCTGTAATCTTTGTTTAACCCATAGGATAGTGCTGCCTTCTCCTTCTCTGTGTTCAGTTACCTGAAGTTTAGCTCTGATGTGCATACCTGCCAACTTACAAAATAACTTCAACTCCTGAGGAGAGGGCGGGGCCTTGGAGGGGGCGGGATCTGGTGGCAACAGCTATCTGAGAGGCGCCCTTCCCTTATCAAGCGCCCCACCCCTTTAAAAAAAAGAAGCAAATAAACAAAGGATCATTGAGGCTGTAACCATGTCCTGGGGTATTTTCACACCTTTTAATGGACATCGCTGCGTGCACTTACAGACCTCTGAAAACGACCTGGAAATTCCCTGTTTACAGTGGTTTCAGCTCGTTTTTCCTGCCACCGTGTGACTTTGAATCCTCGCCGGCTGACTGCGTTGAAGGGAGCCGAAATCGGGTGACACACCGTGGCACCGTGTGAGTAGGCAGGTATGGATGTGTGTGTGGGGGAAAGTTCACAGGCACCTCTGTTCTCTGAAAAGTGTGTTTCATCCTAAGGAAAGCTCTGATGTTTAGTACTAGAGCTGATCCTGTGAAATATGTGTGTAACGTGATTAGCCTGACAGTCTGATCTCATTACCTGTGGAATATGGGTAGCCTGAGAGATAGCTCTGCTGCCTGTGACTTGCGCATGTGAAATATGTGTAACTTGTGAGGATAGCAATGCCGTCCTCCTAAGACCTGAACATGTGAACGCTCAGATTAGAACACATTTTCCCAACAGACAGGGAAGTGGCTGCAATGAACAATTTTCTAGCTGAAGTGAAGGCGACAACAATAGTGAAGTGAAACCCTCCTAGTACCAGACACAGAGGAACTGTTGTAATGAGAGAAGGGGGGTAAAGCTGGGGACCATACAGTGTCTGTGACTAAAGAGCTGACAGGAAACATGCAGCTGTGGGCGCTTATCGGCTCTCCCAGGCTCGGTGTGTGGTTGGTTCTCACTCCTTCGCCCCCTCCGAGCGGAGCTCTCTGAAATATTTCTGCTCTGTCCTCAGATGTTTGTAGATGTGGCTTCCTGTGTGAGATTGCGAGACCGCGCACCGAAAACACCCATGGAGAAGGTGCCCTCAAATAAAAACTGCACCCGTAGAGACCGCGTTTAGAGAGATACAACACGTGAGACTATACTCGCAGAGAGACAGCGCGGCTGCAAAGAGATAAGTAAGTGGAAACGTTGCGCAAGTGAAGAGACTGACTTACCAGGAGAGAGAGACAGCGTCCACAGAGCGAGCAAAGGCTGGACGAGCTGAGTGGAAACACTGGACCAGTTCAAAGAACGGCGCTGCACAGTTCGGACGGAGAGTTGGCACCGGTGGAGCCGCTGTGCCCTCGGTGAAATTGCACCGGCAGAGAGAGCGCGCCTGTCACTCTCGAGACTGCAGCGGGCAGTGTCCGGAGACAGCGAGAGACCGCAGATGGACACCAGAGGTGAGACTGGTATCAGGTCTGCCTGAGTGGTGAGTGTGTGTATTCGGCTAGTTTACGTTTTTGTCAAAGTCTGACCCCCCCCTCCCCCCCCCCCCCCCCCCCGCGTGTTATTGGTTATCGTGTGTATTTTGCGATGGTTTTTATGTCGCGATGGTGTGTATAGTGAGATAATGGGTGTATATTGGCTACCGCGCGTGAAGGCTGTGGTGCTTGCCTTGAGTGAATTGGTGGCTGTGTGTTTTGGCTAGTGTGTACTGCGGTACTCTGTATTTTGCGGCAGTGTGTCATTTTTTTGTGGATATGTGTGTTTCAGGGAGTGATATGTAACTGGATTGCATGTTACGTGGGTACCGTTTGAAATCGAGGTAGAGGTTGTATCCGTGAACTGTGCTGGGCTCCGTGTGTGTTATGAGTGTGTTTATGTGTGTCTTGTGTTACGGTGTGTCCTGAGGTATTTTTGCACACGGAATTGGTGTTGTCATAACGTTAGTTTACGAATTGGGGCTCTATCGTATGACAGGGTTTTTTGTTTAATGAGTCAATGTTGTATCCGACAGTGGGTATTTAGTGGTAGTGAATTGATTGTAGTAGTGCACCGTGCACGGAGGTCGTGTGAGGATGTGGGATTCATCTCTGCTAGCTGTGTGTTTTTTAGGGTTCACTGTATGTATTGCAATGTGACTTTTGGGGCAGCGTGGCTGTTGGTAAGTGGGAATCGAGTGCCGGGGTGTACGAGGCTCCTGCCATCAGCTGGGCCAGAGCAGGTGCCAGTGTCTGTCTACCCTGTATCCGACCCTTCTCTTAGAGTAGAGTTTCCCAGGCTGGCATGGGAGAGGGCGGTATTGGCACTGCTGCCTGTGTCCGGCTGCCCATCCCTGCCAAGTCAAACCTCTCAAGGTCACTCCGTGCCTGAGAATGACCGTGGCACGAATATACCCAGAGGCCCCTGCTGCCAACCCGTACACTGCCAGAGATAGATCTGTGGGGTGCATACCCTCGCGAAAAAACACACCACTCCTTCACAGCAGGACACATGGACGTGAGACCTCATAGAAGAAAACACCCGGAATCCCTGCTCCCCAACCCATGAAATACCACAGAAAGCAGGGTCTGGGGACCACAAGGAATAGACAAGTAGCCCTTATCCCTCCAAACAGGAAATGCGTCCCATGATCTCCATACAGCTCATTCACACCCCTGGACAAAACTCTTTATCCCACAACAAACAGGGCCTGGGATCTGAAGGGAAATATAGCCGGGAAGATGGCCAAAGAACTCCATCTGGAGTACACCAGCCCTGGACTCACTCGCCTGCCTCCTGCACAACAATAAGCAACCCGGCCTGCGGTCGATAAGAGCAGAAAAAACACTGCTGGTTTCCGGCACCAGCCTCTGCATCTCAACATAAAGGAAGGCAGCTCTATAGGGAGCGCTGCGCTACAAGCCTCTTCAGCAGCCCAGGAACCAGGGCCTCGGGTCCATACTATTTACAGAGCACCACAGGTCGCTCAGGCCTCTTCAGCGGATTGGAACAGAAAGACAACGCACAAAGCAATGAACGTTTCTGAGCACTTGAAAGTTAGAATGCAACCAGATGCGTAGGATGGACTTACAGCGGACATTCTTCGGGCTCCCAAGAGGACCTTGGATTTAGTTGAATTCCTGAATAGTTCGGCTTGCAAGAGCCCGTATATACAACGTCTGCCTCTGGTTTGGTGTGGTTTGTCTGGCCTCACCTGCCGTGGGCTGTCTGGAGTTTGTTTTCACGTGTTCTAGGCTGTACATTGCATAGTTCTGCCAGTGCATAACACGGTTAGTACATACGTCTGCAAATGTGCAGCGTTATGCTGCTGTATGTGCATGTAGATGGCCATGGGTTAGTGGGGGTAGAATTGTAGGAGGAGGACATGCCTAGGGCGGTGAGATGCATGTGTAGGGTTGAGGGAGTCATGTTGCATTTGTTTGGCTTTTGGTACTCCGGTGGTGGTGTGCCTGCAGGAGGGGTTGGTGATGCAGGGTTGAGATCAGAGAGGCAAGATTCAGGGTTGTTGGTGGGGCAATTCGGTGTTAACTATTGTGCTGAGAGGACACCCTCCCAAGCAGGTTGGCTTTGATGCTGTCGCCGACGCACGCTGAGGTGGTGGTGGATTGTACAGGGGTGAATTTCATGTCTTTGAGTTGTAATGTAGATATTGAGGTTTTTGGGGATGTGTAGTGCTGTTAAAAAACATCATAGTTCTATTTGTAACCTGGGTCTTTGTTAGTGGAGTGAGTGTGTAATTTAAAGTGCACTATATAGTGTTTTTTGGCCAGAGATTTAAAGATGTGTATTTGGAGAGCTTACATGTTTCAGAACTTTGACGTTTAGACAGTTAGTGTGAAACTGAGTACACCCCAGGAACTCGCTTCACCAGACCTTACACCACAACAAGACAAATGATAGGACCTGCCAAGGGTCTGAACTCCAAAACAATGAAAATGGTTTGGGTGTAGCCTGGGTATCAGCTACTTCCCATGTCTCGGCCGGGGTTACCCGTGGCAGTGGTTTTGCAATCCCTGGTCTCAGGGTTTTGAGGGCAATGGGAGCAACAGAAACAAAATAGCGATCTAAAAGTCCTGTCAGCAGTTACCACTCCCTGTTCTCCCACTAGGCTTCTACCAGCAAACCAGAGGCTGTCAATGGCCTGTGAGCGGAGCAGGGGATTGATAGTGTGATGTCATTGGGGGTCACAGGGTGCATGATGTTGCTTCCACTACCACAGGTATTTTGGTGAGTCAATATGCTTACCTGAAACTTGTTCCTGAATAATTGCAAAATATATGACCTGGTATTTAAATGGAAGAGGGAAGTACTTCTAAACATACCCTGTAGCAGCATAGGTAACCATGCCAGAGGGAGTACACCCCTGCACTCCTTCCACCAGCACTAACACTGTTACACAGACCAGGCATAGCCTTCCATAAGGAACACACAACTTAGACATAGCAGCAGTCCATGAACAGCATGGAATTCTGCCTGGGATTCCTAGGGGGTGTGTCACGGATACTCAAGTCTCCAGAACCTGCAACACAGGAGGCAAAACAACATGGAATTTTCACGAGGACTATTCTGTTAATACCCAGCTTACCAGAACATGCAACTGAGCATGTCATCGCCTTGCAAATTATAACCTTGGGCCATGGCGCACGGCTCACCGAGCCTGGCACCATGCATGAAAGTAAGAAATGCAGAATGATTTCACTCCTTGAATTTACCCACTAGCCCTGGCTCTACTACAAGAAATAGGACCCAGATAACCACACCAGTGGGGCTTCGACAGACTGTACATCATGTTAGACCTGTTAACATCAAAGAAAACATGAGCTATGTTCTAGCTTGAATATACCCCTGGGAGTCAACTGCCAACCCCGTTCACGACCAGATTATCACGGTCCTGAAATCTCACCAGGTCTTACATCTCAGACACTTGCCTCACAAGAGACAAAACTCATTATCGACACCGAAAACAGATTTAGTGCTCCTCAACCCTAATACTATAACATCTCCTGAATAACGTTGCGGGTCGAGGAACTGTTGCTATGCACAACGTACGCTTGCTTAGGCAAGTTGTTAGTCACTTCCTGAGCACAGCCACGACGGCTTCCGTTCGGTGGTTGCACACAGGCAGCCTGTAATTGTGAAAGATTTTTTTATTGTTACCGCTGGGGGACACGCCTGTTCTTCTCTATTTCCCCACCCATCACCACCCTGCCTCCCAATGTCACTGGAAAAATCACACTGATCTTAGCTAACTCTGCTCCTTTGCTCATTCTATACAATCACAGTAGCACGGGTTTCACCACCCCGGCTGCCTGGAACCAGAACAGGCTGGAACTAGCTTCAGTAACATAGTTTTTGACCCATGGAGACATAAAACCAGAGCAAGCTGCCTATACTTCCAGGGAACAATAATAAGGTATCTCAAATAAGAGTAGGGGTCTGAGGGCTAAAGGTTTAAAGACTCAAACAGTGCATAATCCCCAATTCTACATATCTAGCAAAAATAGAACTGTGAGTCTAAAAAATCAAGTGACCTAAAGAAGTGCTGTACCCCAAATACTATAACAGAATGTTCGTGCCAAAATATCACACTGGATACATATGCATTAAGGATCTATATATGCATAAAAAGGTTCCCATCACCCACTAAAGAGTGGCTCGCTTCATCATTAGGGAAACCAGGGACTTCTCAAAGAACCATCCATCACCAGATGAACACTGATAGAGGTTAAGAGATAGTCCCAGATGCAACTATAGATGTGTTGCTCCAATGAAAGGAACCGATCTGCAAAATGGTATGGGGTGATGTGTGCAGTGAACTAAATGTGATGGATGAAATTGGAAAACAAGGCACAAAAAGGTTTTTATTTAAGTGCTGCCTTGATGCTAAATTAAAAACAGTGCTGTGACAGTTTTAAACAAATAACTGTGTTGGATCTGGTCTACATGTTTCAGCTTATAGGTATTTTGTACCCCAGCTTTCGTCAGGACCACGACAAGCTACTGCATATTAAACGTGAGAAAAAGGTAAATCATACAACCTGAACCTTTACTAGGTCTAGGAGAAATTACCCGATCAATTCTGGGTATGCGCCTCACCTTACCTGGCAACTGCTCAGGCTAAAGGATGCACCGCTCTATCCGTCGGTACCTCAAACGGCTGCCGACCGGAGGGGCGCCCTTAGTAGCGCTACGGGGCTGAGCCTCCTCCAGGGTTTGGCCCTGAGACGAGGGGCTGGATAAAGAAGGGCTGGACAAACTGATGTCATTAGGAAGAAACAAAACTTAGCAGGTTATTTAAGGGTGGGCTCTGGGAGTTTCATTCTCTTTGTCTCCTCGGACCACAGCAGGGCCACAGGAGCTTCGTTGACCACCCACCCACCCTGCATAATGGCAAGGCGTCTCAGAAGCGGAGGCAGAGCGCTGACAGTTAACAACAAAGGGGGATGCACAACAATGGAAGTGCAACCATTCCATGGACCCCAGGAGGGGGTAGATTCCACATGTGCACTGGGTAGGCGGGGAGGAGGGATGGACTTGACGGTGGTCCTGGACTCTACTGCCCTAACCCACAATGTACGGACTGAGTAGAATTTTGGGGAGGCTGGCTGTGTTCAGGTACCCCTGTGGGCCCGTGCAGTATGCCGTGCCCAGGTTGTCAAGTAATGCAATTGTTGGCTGTAGCGCCTTGGGGCCTGACGGCGCAACGTGCGCAGCTGAGTGGAAGATGTGGGCCGAGACGGTCAAGTTCAAATGTACGGCCAAGTTCTAGTGTACGGCCGAGTTAAAAGTTAAAGTGTAATGTTGTACCTATTTTCCTTACTGCCGTTGACATGTTGATGCTGAGAAAAGTGAAGCTGTGAATAATTGTTATATATCAAGGAAGGATACTTTTCTCTGGTAATGGCATGTGCTAAATTACTTGGTTTGATGTGAATAAAAGGCTACGCCGTGACCACATACCTTGATTCTGAGAGTTCTTGGGCGTAGCGGGCGGTAAGGTGATGTATTTTGGGGAGGCGGGAATGTCACGTTGTGCGCTTACTAAGGCAAGCGTGCGTTCACCTGCCTGGCACTTGTGGCTCAGCTCGCTTTGTAAAGGCTGTTTCCCGGTTTGCCATGGAGTATGAAGCACTATAGAAATGTAATTACAATTACAGTTTCATCAACACTGCACAGGCAAGGTTTGTTTAACCCTTTCACCGCGGCGGGAATTCCGCCGCGGTGCTGGCGGGTGCGGGGGGGGCAGCGCGGTGGCGCTGTGCTCATGACGGAGCCGCTCCGTCATGAGCCACGGTTGGGCTGTGCTCATGACGGAACGGTTCCGTCATGACTCCGCCCAGTTGCGTTGTCCCCCCGCACAGGCGGGGAAACAGCGCCGCGTAGGCGGAGCGGCCGCCAACGGGCGTGTCATGACGGAACCGTTCCGTCATGAGCACACGGCAACCGTGGCTCATGACGGAGCGGCTCCGTCATGAGCAGGGAAGGGGTTAAATCCTCAGCGAATGTGAGGTTATTAGTGACAGCTGGTAGAGTAGATTGGGCCAGACAATGGGCGAATAGAAGAACTCCTGATGGGAAGCAAGGAAAGAGAGGACCCCCAGGGTGAGGGTAGTTACCCTCTCACGCAGATTGCGTGGCATCTGTTCCCTAGTGGTTGCTATCCAGTTTTGCGCCTGGAGTAAATCATCAAACAAGGCCTGAAAGTGAGGGGTTAACCTGGTGCCCACATCCGCTGCCACTGACTGACTCACAGACCTATGCGCCTCCGCGCAAAGCCGGGGTTCACCATGGGGGACCAGTGGTCCCACAGAGTGTCGCCCACAGAGACTCACAGCTGTTGGGAAGCGACCCAAGTCTCCCCACCCACTGCTTGGAGTGATGTCAAAACTGAATAGTAAACAAAATGGAAGCAGGGAATCCCAGGAGGGGAGCAGGCGCTGTGCGCTTTGGCAGCCTCTCCTATTTATAATCCGTGCTCTGATGATGCGGTAATGGGCCTGATGCGAAAGAGTTGGGAAGACGGAAGAGTTGGAGTGACATTTCAGAAGACAAAAACAATCAATAAACAGATTTAGGCCTAAAAGACAAAAAACACTAAACGCATTACAGCTCAGCGCACAAAATCTACAAAGGTGCTCTTCTGCTGGGTTTCTGCAGCCGAGCAGCGCTGCAGTTCACGTGTCATTGAAGACCTGCAGGTTGTTGGGGTTCTCTTTTTGGCTGATCAGTGTAATTGTCGTTCCCAACACGTTGACCCTCTGCTGGTTTACCGTTTGTTAAATCGGTGGAAGGCAGTGAAAGTGACATGAAAATAGTCTCCTTAACTCTGCACTTTCTTCATGGAAGACATGTAATTCAAAGATCATGCCAGAGTGAATCCGCATATAAGTTTTTCACGAATACTATTGTAGGCCATGAAACACACAGCATTATCCTTTGGTGGTAAAAAGGAGACAGGGGAGGAGACATGAATCCAGTGGCTGAAATGCGCGATGTGTGACTTGGAATCTTGGTTCTATTTCCCGGCATCCCCACCTCAGCCAATTAAGCGATCCTACACAAATCATTTGACATCAATGTGCCTCGATTTAATTGAGCGTCTGATCTGAGACGACCCCGAAGAATTTCAGTTCTGAATGTGTACAAAAAAAATAAACCCTCATGTGTGGTTTCATCGACAGGAATGTTGCTCTGCTGTATGTACATTATATGAATATCAGACTTATCACATATGCGCTTACAATGCATGCATGTACCCCGCAAGCACTAAAACGTGTTGTCCTTTACAAAGCGTTGTAATACCATGTAGGGCTTTACCGTGCATGCCTCAATAACACAATGTATTTGTATTGCCTGACTGTCTGATATTATATATGTGATCAAGGCCTCGTTGGAGGCTGAAACGCGTGCGGGCGTTTCTGGAATAAACCTGCTTTGCACTTACTCTGGGTCTACTTTTTCGACCTTTGGATGGTTGTCGTGGCGAGAATCTTTGTGGATATATATATATATATATATATATATATATACACTAAAAAGAAAGTTTAAAGTGACGTTACGATGTTATAATTAGGTGAAAAGGTCAGTAAAAAAAAATTCAAACTGAAATTTGCCTCTTATAGTTAACTGAAGTAACCATAACATGCGCCACCGCCGTGCACAGGGATGTCATCAATGAAATCATATCACTTGTCATCTCTGATGTTATCAATGATGTCACAGAACATGCCATGAGCCCTGTAAAATGTGAGGGCTTAAGCAGTGCATGATAAGGGTGACAGTTATGGTTACCTTAGTTAACTATAACTGGTGAGCTTCCATAATGTTTTTAGTTTAAAATGTTACATTTTTATTTGCAGTTTCACATAATTATTACAACACTTAAACCTTTGTTTTTTTAGTGAATTTCTGAGTTCTTTTAAAAATATGATGTAGCACATTATTACTATACCTAACTATAATGTCATGTTTACCTTTGGTTTGTTCAGTGAAATTCTAACATTAAGTATAATATTTCTACCATACCTGCTGTACTTAGTAGGCCCTTGGCTACATAAGGAAGCTTGAATATATGGAGGAAGGCTGATGTCTCTGAAGAGCTGCACAGAGAGCGCAGGCTGTGTGCAGCTTAGCAGGGTCTTCCCACCTAATGGTGCCTAGGTTTCCCAGAGGAGTGTGCTGTACACACACTCTGAAAACATGGCACAGACTGTGCGTAGTAGAGTTTGGTGAGGGACTGCGCCTTTGCGAAGACCGCTGTAGAGGGAGAAGGCTGTGCGTAGTAGGGAGTGATGAGGGCCTGGCCTCAATGCGAAGACAACTGTACAGAGCGAAGGTTGTTCATAGTAGGGCTTGGTGAGGGACTGGCCTCTCCGTGAAGACCATTGTACTGGGAAAAGCCTGTGCTAAGTAGGGTTTGGTGAGGGACTGGCCTCTCTATGAAGACACTGGTAGAGGGCGAAGGCTGTGCATATTAGGGTTCGGTGAGGGACTGGCCTCTCCACAAAAAACGCTGTAAAGGGCAAAGGCTGTGCAAAGCTAGGGCTCGGTGATTGACTGGCATCTCTGTGAAGACCGCTGTACAGGGCGAAGGCTGTGTGAAGTAGGGTCTTGTGATAGACTGGCCTTTGAGCAAAGACCTCTGTACAGGGCGAAGGTTGTGCATAGTAGGGTTTGATGAAGGACCTGTCTCTCCACAATAAAAGCAAGAGGGTTAGGGCACCAGTTTACTGTCCCATTTATATGTTTTAATATTATTTTTGAGGAGATGGGCACATATTTCCCATGTTCTAAAATGGCGACCGCAACATTTTTCTTCATGTAGAAGCATTCAGTCTCATTGCTCATACCTGCAAGAGTCTTCAAGGCCAGACCAAATAGAATGTGCATTTTTCCTGCAACACTCTTGTGGGAATCCCCTGACAACATATAGCTATACATGTTCAACCTTAATTTCTCAAAACTACTAAACAGAATTACACAAAATCATGAAATGCATGTACTTTGAATAAAGATCTAGCTTTCTGAAAAATCTGGTGTAATTCGGTTTAGCTGTTTTGGCTTTAGCCTTGTCTAAAATTCCTTGTGGACATTGCATAAGGAAAAGGAGTTTTGTGATCCCCACCCATCTCTTTTCTTGGCCCCTGTTTGACAGATCAGTCCTATCTTTCCTAGGAAGGAGCTGAGGTGGATGAACTTTTGTTTTTGAAGCTTTTGTAGAGATTTATCAAACCTCACCAAAGTTATCGGCAAAATAAAAATGATGTTCCTATGGAAAGTCTGATGTAATATACTGTGTAATATATATTGTGCCCTAGAGTAAGCATAACTTGTGACTCTGCTATGCACAGTTTTATCATCAATCATGCCAATGCAAATTTTACAGTGTTATTATCAATGATGTCGTAGAACATGTCGTGAGTGAGGTAATATGTAGGGTAATTACAATTCCTAACTATTACTCCACTTTGACCTTTGTTTTTTTCAGTGAGTTTCTAGGTTTTTTGTAACATAAAGTAATATTTTTTTACCATACATAAAGCTAACGCCTCGCCGTGTGCAATGTGGGATTGACCTGCATCCGGCCCCTGACAGGCAAGCAGCCATGCATGGTGTGGGGTTGGTCGCAGGGCCTGGCCTGTGAGCAGGACCTGCACCAAGCCCTTGAAAGCAGTCAAACCCATGCCACACACATCCTTCTGGCATGAGCATAATGAAGTTGGTCTTTTAGGTCCTGGCCACACTCAAGACAGACTTATTGACTTTGTCAAAGAGTCACAACACCAAAATATAACAAGCATTAAAAATGCAATAGGTCTCGCATTTGTTGAAGTTATTGGCATTATAAATGCCAATTTTTTTTTTTTCCTACCCATGTTGCAGGGTGCAGTACCATATGTGGTCAAAAGAGGTCCCGGGACCTTATGATTAAAAATCTTCTAGGGGCATTTGTACTGAGAAAAGCCAACAGGGTAGCAGAAAAGCTCCTCAGCTATGAACACTTTGAAGGCACCATTCCCTGCCTCAGATTTGCTCAATCCAACCCCAAAGGACAAAGGATTCTCACAATTGCCTGACAGCTACTTACAGCACCTATACTGTGCTGGAGACTTGATGGCTGGGCCCTCTCAAGCAGCTGGCAGGAAAGGCAAACCTGATGGGTGCAGTAAGCACACCACTTACCGAGTCTCTCCAACATTCTCTGACTGGTGATTAGTATCAATATTTCTTCCTGGGAGAGGCCAAATTGCCACTTAATGCTTTTGCAATCTTGAATTAAATTTCTTTCCTCTGGCACAAACGTGAAAACGTGAATCCATTTTAAATCATTCAGACTGGAAAATTAGGTAAATGTTTTCTAACATCTCGAGGAACGTCTAAAAATCTGTTTGTTTTGCTTCTGTCTCCTTGTCACATTCTTATGTGTACATGAACCAATTTTCATCAGCAACCAGCATCAAGGAATAATTCTACAAATTAATTATTCACATTTATAGAAATGGTTGCTGTCTAAACTACTGGTGTTACAGCAAAAGTTCAATTATTAAACGTATTTCGTGAAGAAGACAACTTACCTTACTTTTTCAGGCCACTACCATGTGCATTAGTAAGCAGGCCACTGGTATTCCTACTGTTATCTACTATTGTTTAGTCAGGAATTTTTGAAACCTTTCTGTGCCACTTTCCTGACCCGTCAGACACAGCTAGCCAGCCCCAAATGACAGCAGCTGTACTAAAGTACCATTAAAAAACAAGCATTGGAAATGCAATAGTTCTTGCATTTACTTAAATTAGAGCTATTGGCATTGTAAATGGCGTTGTAAATGACAATGTCTTTTATTTATGTTTTGGTTTTTAAAACATAAATGAAAGGCATTCTCATTTTCAATGCCGTACGCCCGCACAGGGACTGTTGCACCCACTGACCCTGCCTGGCTGCACCCAGAAACCAAAGGCGAAATTACAGATCACATAAGCAGCTACCGGAACAAACAAAGGAAGAAAAACATGGCCAGCGACGGCCAAGCCCTGGGACACCTGCAGGAGCCCATCCGGACTGGATCCTTTGCTTCATGGCTTGTTTATAAAACACACCCCCTTTAGATAAGAAATCGCTTCACGACAGCGGAAGCAAAGGATCCAGTCCGGATAGGCCGTCCCAAAAGGAGAAAGGGCAGTAACAAAGAAGCCTCATTTTCAAGCGGGGGCCACCGATTACCATAAACGATTATGCCATCCAATGAAAATGAGGGGCGGGGCTTCAAGCCCCCTTCTGAAATCTCCTCTCTCACAATATGTCTCTCAGAGCGAGCAGCGCATGCACGCTACAACGCTAGGCGAGACCTAAAAAGCATGTGCCTGCAGCATGTTCGGCTTCAGGACAGTCAAAATGCAAAACCAAAGAGGAAGCTAAGTGTCCAAAGAAAGCGGAAAACATGCAGTTCTGGTGGGGTTCCTTACTGTTGTGGAGACAGTAAAGTGCTTCCCCTGGGCAGCACTGGGGGTACAGCAGTGAGAAAAAATAAAGGGCACAATAAATCTCAGTTGCAACACCTCTGGTACAAAGTTTCATTCAACATATTGTGCTCTATACATTCTCCAGCAACCAAAGAAAGCAAACGTCTAAAACAGTGGCAGCCTATTTTGCCAATTCAGTAAGCTACCACAATGAACCAATGTATACAACTATTGCTCAGCGATGTTGACTGGTGTTGAAACCATGATGTGGAGGAGCTTAGGCCAAACAGAAAGCAGGAGACCACTTTAGGAAGCAACCTTTGGTTACATGGTTGCAAATCTGTTCCTAGAATATAACTGTAATGTAGGAATGTTCAAAGCTGAATGCCCAAAGAGCTTGAGGACAGTTAAAGGGTTACTTTCCTGCTTTACCGCATCCTCCAACAAGTCCCATTTGTGCTACATGAGACATAAGCCCCTCGCACAGCAGAATGGTAAATTTACAGTTATTTCTACAAATTGAGATTCTTTGGTGTCAAATATAGATCTTGGTGAATTAGGAAATATATGTGCTCATATGCTCATCTTTGTGACACAAGCCACAACAAAAGCCCAGCTCAGCACACTCCACAAATTCCACTGCCTGGCTGAGGCTAACCCCAGAGAACCACCAAAGCCAATAGGAAGAAGGTGGACGATTACTTTTATGGTCTGTACGACAATTCCATACACACAGATGCAACATCATGTGAAAATACAGTATTGCAAACCGGTGAGATGGTCAACGAATTATCTATTCTCAAGAACTGTATGTTATGCATCGCTTTCTACTGGTTCGTTAAAAAATAAACAAGGAGGGTAATATCATCTTTGCTGCTGGCACACTTACATTTCATGGATGTCACGGCGTTCCCAATTTCATCACCTCGGACCATGCAAATATCGCCTTGTCTACTCTGAACAGACATTTTGCAGCTGCTTAGAAGGTTTGTTTTTCATCACTCTGCAATAGGGGAGAAAACATGTTATCCAAATTTACTAATTATGGTGCGTTTTTGTTTTTTGCACTAAAAGGGAGTCAATGTTGTTCTAAAAGTTAGCAATCCATATTGTTCAGGCATGTGCCTGCATCATATGCCTACAACTACAAAGACTGAGCCGCTGGTCTTCTTTTTTGAAGTGGATGCCAGGCTCCCCATTCTACTTCACCATATCAGCTTGCACAAATGTCAATGAGAATGCTTACCTCTCGCCAATCTCTTTCCCAGCCTGAGACTTCAATGAAAAGTGCTGCAGCGAAATGCTACCAAATAAAACGTGAACGCTGAGTGTACTCCAGCACCCATCCAGTATTCAAAGAGGACTTCCGGCAAGAGTATCGGCCAACAACAAACAGAGGGAGGGTAAACAGAAGAAGCGCACAGCTATGAGGCAGCCAGAATCTAATTTCACACTGATCCGAACAGTGCACTAGCATGAAGAGCTTTCATCTGCTTCAGCGAACCTTTAAAGCATCATTTCTCTAGGAGGCTTCTTTGGTACGGAATGCCGTGCTGGAAAAAAAGTATAGACTCGCCCTGCGCTGCCTAAAAAATGCCCTCGGCGCTTGAGGAAACCCGGAAGAGGGGCAGGGAGATGCTTCGCTGTGAGGCTACGTGCAGAATGCGAACCAGATGTGCCCCAACAAGTCAGTGGAGGAGAGGTGGAGGACACGACGCTGCGCTTTAATCGCTCATGTTTATAATATGAAAGCGGGCACCCTGCTGTGAGAGGAGGAATAATATTGAGCAGCGTAGGATGCCATTGTTGATGTTAAATCACAGCGTGCTCTCCACTTTAAAAAAATATATAGTAGGGTGCATGTGCAAAGTTAATGGCGTGGCAACCATTGTTGAAGTAAAAACACTAGATAAGATAAAGCCAGGTGTCCTGCACTGCTTAAAAGCAAGCGGTTGCCGGAGGGCATGTGAGAAAGTTATTTAAGAAAATAGTGCTCACAGACTGTAAATAAAACTACCGAAGTTACAAAAGAGAAAGGCGGAACTAAGGAGGGACTACCAAGCCTATTTACGAATCAGAAGCCACCATTCACAAATGACAGTAAGAGGAGCCAATTGAAAAGATGGGTGGAAAATGAGCAGAGCTTTAAGTCCATACTTGAATACAGCATGTCTCCAAGAGACAATGCAAGCGCTGCCTAGGCGACACCTAAAAAGTGACCCTATTGGCTGTTTCAAGGGGTGAACACATAAATATACATAAAGCAGATCCATAATTTTCACCCAAAATCACCAATATATTGGTAATCTAAAGTACATTTCAGTAATTCACACTGCAATGTTTAATAATAATGATTAGTGTAAATTTTTTTAATAAAGGTTTAATAAAAAATATGTGGCCTTTTTTTTAAATGTAGATGGGTGGCTCGGTGCCCACCGAGGGGCACCCACTCTGCTTGTTCCGTTGTGGGCCACGGTGAGACCACCAAGGCCCGTAGCTTACTTTCCTTGCGGGACGCAGCAGGATTCTCACCTGTATCACGCCACGCCATTATTTCGCCGCCACCGCCAGGAGTCAGGGGCAGTCCTCGCAGGAGCAGGGAACTCCAACTTCCGCGTCGCCGCCCCGGGTCCACAACTCCCGGCAGCACCAGTGGCGGCGCGCGGCTCTGACGCGCCAGGAGGCGGAAATAAAGCTCAGAGAGGCCGGCGGAGCCAGGGGGAAAAGCAGCAACGCAGCAGGATTCTCACCTGTATCACGCCACGCCATTATTTCGCTGCCACCGCCAAGAATCAGGGGCAGTCCTCGCAGGAGCAGGGAACTCCAACTTCCGCGTCGCCGCCCCGGGTCCACAACTCCCGGCAGCACCAGCGGCGGCGCGCGGCTCTGACGCGCCAGGAGGCGGAAATAAAGCTCAGAGAGGCCGGCGGAGCCAGGGGGAAAAGCAGCAACGCAGCAGGATTCTCACCTGTATCACGCCACGCCATTATTTCGCCGCCACCGCCAAGAGTCAGGGGCAGTCCTCGCAGGAGCAGGGAACTCCAACTTCCGCGTCGCCGCCCCGGGTCCACAACTCCCGGCAGCACCAGCGGCGGCGTGCGGCTCTGACGCGCCAGCAGGCGGAAATAAAGCTCAGAAAGATCCGCTTCGCGGGACGCCCGGGGCGAAGCCCGGGCAAAGGGCGGGCCCTCTACGGCCCTCATCGGCAGGAGGAGGCAGGGGCAGGGCCATACACGCTGCAGGAATCATATCTGACATTATTGTACAAGTAAGTTGAGCCTATAGAAGTCCTCACGTTTATGCGTTTTCGCTAATTGCGGTTACATGATAAGTCATGCCTAAAAAACTTGTTGCAGTCCAACACAACAAGATGAACAATTATTTGGTTCAGACTGTGCAGAAGATTAATACGCAAAGGAGGGAGTCTTTGGGGCTGAGCCAATCACCGGATTTGCTCTGCTTGTCCCCACCTACTTTTGCTACTACTTCGTCTGATGAAATTAATACACAAGATGTTTTTAGCGCAACCACGTCTGCTGACATTGTTTCCCAAGTCATACCTGATATCTCGGACAATGTAACCCCGGCTTTAGAAGACTTGTTTATTGAGGGTAATGTAAACAATTTGAATGACATTGATTCTGATCAAGACGCACAGTCTCAGACGTCCCAGGTGCCTATTCTTGACCAAACTCCCATAGGTCATGAAGTTAGACCCAAGCGTCAATGCACTAAGATCCCTCTAAAGCGGGGTGGTCTACGTTCTGGGGCTAAATGGAAGAGGGCTAATACCTCAAAATGTATACAAATGAACCATGTCGAGGATCCTTCTATCTGTTCTATTGAAAAAGCTCTTTTTGATAAAATTGCGGACCTTATTGAGACTAAAATTAACATTATTGTTAAACCCCTCATATCCAAGATTGATAAATTACAAGCAGAGGTTAAGAAGCTGGGTGGTTATCAAAACACAGTTGCAAGTGGCATTGAAAATTTAACCACGTTAGTTACTCTTTTGAGCAATAATCCTGGGGAAGGCGTTGACGGAACTGCTTTGGATGTTGGAGAGGGAACAGAGCCTTCTGGGGAGAACCCATCGACATTGATTTCCAAGGCTGTTGTTGGGAGCTCTACGTTCCAGTGCCCCCCAGCAAATCCAACCCCCGCGGCGAATGTTCCCCACATGCAAACACAATTACAACCCCATATTTCTACGTCGGATCCCCTGCAATTTATTGTTGAAGCCACACCTGTGGTGTTAGTCCTTGCAAATGTCCCTCCATTAGAAAGAGGCACGGTGGAAAGTTCTAACTCACTGTGTAGCAAAGCCCTACATTGGCTAACCAGTAATATGCGGCTAGCTCCAGGAGGACAGCAACATCTCGCAAGTGTAATTAAATCAGCAACTAGGGTTCCTTGGCTGGGAAATCGGCCAAATAAATTCAAAGGCGACTGTGTGGCTGTGAGCTTCTCAAATCAACATGTTCTTCCTAATATTCTTGCAAACATCCTTCCCCCCCAACGAAGACAAGGTACTGTGGTTCCCCTCACTTTGAAATTCTTTTATGGGGAACAGCAGAACGTATCAATCCCAAGGACTCCTGCCCTAGGATGGAATACAAATTGGGATTTTCACTCTAGATGGGGACAAGATATAAGGAATAATGCACCAGTCCACCGACAACAATCCTTTGTGTTTAACCCTGTTACACAACCCTTAGAACTGTTTAACCGTTTTGCGCCACTATCTTTTATGGATCAAAATGATTGACTTTTGCCAAGTCAAACTAATGATGTTGAGGGACCACATCCCGCTTCTGTTTTATCACCTCAGTCCTCTGCGGGCAACAGGGCCTGTAGAATTATGAGCTGGAACATTGCTGGGCTCAGAACCAAATTTAAAGACAAAATATGGTTGGACAAAATCAGGAGTTATGACATTCTTGCTTTCCAGGAAACTTGGGAAACGTTAGAGTGTTTGGCCCTAGATGGCTACTCTCATTTTTCAGTACCCGCAATCCCCAGTAAAGTAGGAAGAGCAAGGGGTGGGTTAGCTGTGTATATTTCACTTGACGTTAAAGGTAAACCTAGATACATCCAGTCTAAATCCAAAAATTGTTTAATGGTTGAATTGACTTTATCAAACTGTAACCCCATTTTATTTGTAAATTTTTATAATTCTTCGACCAGTCAATTTCCTAACGAGCATTTGTTATCCTTAGAGGATCTCTTATCTACTCATATTGAGAATAGTTATTACGAGTATGAGGTGATCCTTATGGGAGATTTTAACATTCATCCCTGCCTGGCAGGTTGTCAGAGGGAAACTGAGATACTTCCTTTTTATTCCTCATCTCCGCATTTTGAACACACCCCCAAGCGGAGAGATCTTGGAATCGTTTTTGGCCACCCTCAACCTTTATGAATTTTGCACCTGCTCAAATGATTTGAGGCTACCAACATATGTGGGTCATGATTCTGGCACAATTATTGATTACATTTTTGTTTCTTTAAGTATTCTACCTAAAACATTTGCTTATACGGTAGAAACTTCTGTTTTTAGCGATCACAATCCTGTGATTTTAGAGGTTTTAGCATATGGAGTCCTGGAAAATAGGAAGATTGACACACTGTGTGCGACAGGTCTTGCGCTAAAAGATCAAAATCGAAGGCTGAAATGGGACCAAGTTATCCCAAAATCCTTTTTACAGGAAACAATGGCCAAAGTTGTTGATGAAATTGCCATTTGTTTAGATAACAAAAACCCGAGTGCCAAAATGGTTGAGGCCTTTAGTGTCATATGTCATCAAGTTAACTTAGATTTGACTGTAAAGGCAAAGTTTAATAAACCAACGGGCCCTAGATGGTTTGATATAAACTGTTCTAGGGCCCATTCAGCCCTTCTTAAGGCCTTAAAGTGTAAACCTAGAGACAGAGTATTGATAGCATTATTGAGGAAACAATATAATTCAGCTATTAGGAAGAGGAAATCTGAGATTAAAGATGAGGCTTGGAATGATTTGTTACTGCCCGAGATACAGAAAGATAGTGCTAAATTTTGGGCAGTCATAAATCACCCATATTTTGTGGGACTAGATAATCAGAGAGCTGACTGTATTATCCCAGATGAACAGTGGGTGTCACATTTTAGTAATATTTATAGTCAAACCCACACCACAATAGATTGCGAAACACCCGTACCAAAATCATTGACTCATATTCCTCCCTTTACTCAGGAAGAGGTGATACTTGCAATTAAAGATACACTCTGTAAAAAGGCACCGGGGCCAGATGGGGTCCCTGCGGACTTCTTTAAAAGCGCTCCTGAATTTAGCTCAAAAATTTTAACTAATATTTTTAATGCTACAAGGGAATTTATTTTCCCCCCTAGCTGGGCAATTTCGACCATTGTGCCAATCTTCAAGAAAGGACAGAGGACAGACCCGGCCTGTTACAGGCCTATCTCTCTTATTGATTCGAGTGTTAAAATCCTGGGGAGAGTCCTCTTAGGTAGATTGTCCATGATTTTAGAAAGTAAGGGTATTTTATTTAATGCACAATATGGCTTTAGAGCCAATAGAGGAACTTTAGATCAGTGCCTAAACCTAGAGCTAATTATAAACAAATATGTAGTCGCTAGGGGTGGTTCACTGTACATGGCCTTTATGGACCTCTCCTCAGCTTTTGACCTGGTTAACAGGTCGAAGCTGTGGGGGATCCTTTTGGGCATGGGCCTTGACCCCACTTTAGTCGATTACTTAGCTGAGCTACATAAGGATCTCATGACTTCAGTTAGAGTCACTAGGGAAGGAAGATGCACCTGCCTCTTTAAGTCTGAGAGGGGGGTTAGGCAAGGGTGCATACTTGCCCCCCTCCTCTTCACCTTATATATTAATGACCTTGAGGCAGTAATGCGAACATCACATAGTGATATTCCGCGTGCAGGGGAGACAAAGATACCTGTCCTCCTGTACGCGGACGATGCTGTTCTTCTTGCACGTTCTGGAGTTGCATTGAATAAACTCCTTTTATCTTTTGGAGCTTTTATGTCATCTTTGGACATGAAAATTAATACAGAAAAATCACATGTAATGATCGCTGGACACGCAGGTAGAAAAAAAAAAGATGCTAACATTTTATTGCGTGGGGAAGGAGGTTAAGAGAGTCCCTTCTTTCCCATACTTAGGTGTGACTTTTGACGAAAAGGGCACTTGGGGTCCCCAGCTTCTGGTTAAAAGTAGCGCTGTTGCTAGAGCGACCGTAGGATTGTTGGGTTTTGCCAAAAAACTGGGTGCCCGTCCCATGGAAAGCATAATTAAAGTTTATAAAGCAAAATGCTTGTCAGTCGCCCAGTATGGCTCTGTCATTTGGGGATATATTAACTCTGCTAAAATACAGAATGTAGAAAATAAATTTTTAAGAACTCTCCTTTCTGTTCCCCAATCAACCCCGACATTTGCATTACACACAGAGGTAGGCTTGGGCTACATATCTGATATTTTAAAATTAGCCCCAGTGATTGGCTGGCTAAAAACCTGGCTTAACCAGGAGCTCACATTAAATCACATCATTTTAAAAGATTGTTTGGCCCTGGACAGAGCACTTAAAATCCCATGGGTAAGATATGTGAGAACTCAGCTGTCCTTAGCAGGCCGTCCGGAGCTCTTCTCTTCTCCAGATGAAATAACTCATGAAGATTTAAAACTAGTTAAAAATACTCTGATAAATCTATATGCCCTGGAAAGGGAAGCACAAGAGCTAAAAAAACCCATGGTAAGGAAACATTATTTGCTTACCTCTGTTCCTGGAATGGAACCATACCTTCTTTGGGTAACAAACCCTTACCATCGTTTTCTCTTAACGAGATTTCGTTTTGACTTAATTCATTTTATATTGGGTAATTTTGGAACCTGGGCTAGACCTGATGACGCCGAACCATGCGATTGCGATTGTTTTTCAATTCAGGATACGATGCATTTTATTATGTTTTGCGGACATTATACTGAGATTAGAAAAAGATACTTGCTCCCTATTTTACGTACTCAGGGCTTTATTCAGGTAAAACCAGCCCTGTTGTTTTTGCAACTTCTTCCTAATATAAAAGTAGCCTTCTCTGTCGCTAGCTTTCTAGTGGCAGGAGCACGTTTAAATAAGTCTCAAATAAGGCACAGGCACTTTATCTCTGAAAAATGAATTTCCTCTTTTTTTAACAAACCCTTCTTTTTATCCTTTTTAAAATATTTATGTATGTTTTATTGTAAAAATTTAATGTTTCTTTTTGTGATAATTGTATGCAAATTTAGTGATCTGATGAAATGTTGTTATGTATTTTTGCTCGATCTTTTATGATTTTTAATAATCGAATAAAGATAATTGACTGACTGACTGACTGAAAAATTTTGTTGGGGGTCCGGTACCCACCAGGAGCACCCATTTTGCTCACTCTGTTGGGAAGCCCCAGGTCCCCAGCTGTCTTTCTAACCACCACCATACTGGGCGCTGTTGGGAGCCAGCACTACTTCTTCGCCCAGTTGGAGCAGCATTTTTCTTTTTACTGCTCCTCCCAGGCGAAAGCAAAGTAGAGTTCCCTACCCAGTTGAGTTTGTGGAGGGAACCTCAGTGTCCTTGGCATGGGCTCCCTTGGAACATTGTAGAATATTGGTCTCTGGGGCTGGTACCCGCACAGGGAGGGGGGCATGTGACTCACCTCCCCTTAAAAAAAAATCCTACTCCGGGGGATAGGCTGCCTGGGCCTATTGAGACTCGGGTGTCTGTGTGCTCCCCTTCTTATTTTCTATATGGCCCAAGGGGATGGAGTTCACTGAGACTTTTCAGGCTTGGTGACAGGGGTGCTTGGGGAGGGGGGCAGGGAGGCGGGAATGCCCCCCTTCTCGTATATATTCTATATGGCCCGGGGGATGTGTCCCTGGGCCTTTTCAGGCTTGGAGAGGGCGCTGCGTGCCGCTCTCCCCTTTTTTATAATGTGGGTCCCAGGAGAGGGGGTCTCCAGGGCGTCCTAGAGGTTCGGGGAGGGCAGCGCACCCCCTTCCCAAATTTTATAATATGTACCCCCTCGTGGGCATTCAGGGCTCTTGGCGGCAGGGCCCCGCCAGGCCTAGGGTGGCAAGGATTCTCGACCCTGTCCCCTTATTACTATTTTTTAAAATTTTGTTGGACCTTGTTGATGTGGTGGCAGCCAATCCTATTTCAGCTCCACAGATGCTCAATGGCATGAAATATACAAAGCTTTTGAGACTTAATTGCTCAAAAGCTGCCAAACAGATTCACACCAAATCACAAAATGCACGCTTTCTGGACCGAGATCTAGTTCTCTGCCAAATTTGGGGCAATTCCGTTCAGCAGTTTTTGCAGATATTCCTGTTCAATTTTTGTGTGGAAAAATGAATGGAGAAAAAATAGTTTGGGAACCCTGTTTTTCTCAGCCTCCACTTGACGGATCACCTCAAAACTTTCCAGGAAGAAGCTGAGATAGGGACATTTTTGTGGAAAGTTTTGTGAAGATTCGTCAAATGGAGCCAAAGTTATTAGGAAAACAAAACATGGTTTTCCAAGGGAAACTCAGACCTAACTATAACTACTCAGTGTCCATACAGAATGTTTTGCGAGGGCTCTGAACCCTGCCAAACCCTTCCCTCCCTTTACCTCTACTTTCCGCCTACCCCCAAAAGCCTTACCTTCCTTTATCTCTACCAACCCCTGAGCCCTAAAAACCTTTTACCTCCCTTTACCACTACTGACTCCTGATCCCTAAAAATTCCTTAAATCCCATTGCCTCTACCCACCCCTGAACCCTAAAAAAACCTTTACCTCCCTTTACCACTACGGGCTCCAACCCTTAAAACCATTTACCTCCCTTTACATTTACCCACTTTATAATCCTATCAAACCCATATCTTCCCTTACCACTATCCATCCCTGAACCCTAAAAACCCTAACCTCCATTTACCTCTACCTTCCCTTACCTCCCTGAACACTTACCCATCCCTTAACTTTTAAGTCTCATGTTTTTAAAATGATTTCAAGTGGAGAAAAAATCATGCTTCGAAAGTATTTATTTAACCGAAGTCAATGAAGTGATATTATCTGATTTACTTAAGTGAAACACAGGCATTCAATAAATAACCTAGTTTTAATCTGAGAGAGTCTTTATCTTATGTTTACATGATATTCCCCAAATCATTTACACGTCGAAACTTTTTATGGTTCGGCTCATTCTTTCAATGTTAGAACCAAGCCAGACTCTTGTCTCGGTTCCCTCTATTCAATTCCTTGCTTGATCATCTGTACTATAAACTGAGACTTAGGTGCTGATGCGCACTTCTTTCTGAAGGATTATGGTACGAGTGCTGCTACAGAAAGGTGAATGTGAGTAATTCTTCTTGGCCCGAAGACAAATGGCCAGGCAAGAAAGAGGGTGACCACTGCCTTCATGGAATGCATCATATTGAGATTTCTCTTTGCCAGGACTGATCAATTATTCTGCATGGATGAATTGACAAAGGTGCCCAAATTGCATAGTCAGTCCACCTCTAGTCCCTAGCTGATGGTGGAGAGGTTGGCTGTTCAGGGGGAAGACCCATAGTCCAACTGAGATGCTCAGTGGATTTGAAGACCCTTGATTTGTGAGGTAAACTTATGTGTATTTATCAAGACAGCAGAGTAAAGGCTTATACTCACAAATGAGAATATGCATGGAATGTGGTCTTCATGAGGCTCAGGTCATTGTTTTCATCAGATCTCATCATTCACATCTCTGCTCTGAAATAGTAGTGTGTTGTCAGGGCCTTAGTGCCCTGTGAGAAGTTGGGTCTGCAAACACTCAGCTGGAAGTATTGTTGGCAAAATATTTAGCTCCATTGTAGGCCACAACAAGGTTCGACTGGCTACTCTGCAACGTTTCCAGAAGACTGCAGGCTAGGGGGCTTTTTTCAGTGCTAGTTGGGCTGCTGATGCCCACCAATGAAAGCCATCATGGCCTCATTCTAGCCATTGCTTCCTGGACTGTGTGGCTTTGTTGAACAGTTTTAGCAGGTTTGATGTGATTTTCAATCCTGTTATAGGCTACAGGCTCCATGGAGGTGCTGGTCTAATGTGGACATACACGGCCTGGATCAAATTGGGATCAAAATTCGGCCTGAGTACCAAACAAAAAAGTGGCCCACACTTGTTTATAATGACTTCATAAAATGTTGGTTAGTTAGTATAAGGGGAGTTATTTTCCTCTCTCTTAATTTCCTTTTCTCTTCCCCTCTTCTGTCATTCCTCTCCCCTCTGCATGTCTCACTTTTCCTATTGTTTCCACAATGCGCCCCTCGCTTCGTCCATTTTGTTACGCCCCTGCCATGTCTATTGTCCCTCACTTTGTCATTTTGTCTCAGGATGAATGTTTTTCACAGTAACGTTGTCAAAAAACAATTGTTTTGAGTTGTCAAAGAAGTTTTCTTTTTGCTTAATTTGGTTGTTAGTCATATTTTTGTTATTTTTTTTAATTGAAAAATGTGAGCCCCCTCGCAGTTTTGTAGATGGTATGGTGGTAGCAGACACCCAAGGCTTATTTTTCTGCTGCTTGAGACAAAAGTAGAAGCTCTTAAATAACCTCCACTTGTAATCAGACTCCTTGCGCAACCCCCTTTCACTCCATCCCCACGTAGCTCAAAAACTGCATCGCTACTCTGTGATGCCTTATTATTGTGCTCAGTGACTCGGGATAGGAGGAGACCCACAACATGCTGTGCCGGCTCAGTTTGGCCCATTGTTCTACCTTGAATGACAATGAGCCACCAATGGACTGTACTTGGTCATACTGAGGACTGACCTCTGCTCTAGGCCTTCATCAGCCTTTATGGTTGTTTACCAGAGGCCAAGGTTGCCTAGGAAAGTTTTGGGAGTTTATTTGCAGCTTAAAGCAAAATGGCCCACCAGCTGGCCTTTGCCACAGGCCCCTCGGGCAACAGGCGATTACGCGCCCTGGCAATACAACCCTGTACACGGCACACTTGCATGCACGTCTGGTATTTGTATGACTTGCACATGTTGCAAAGTTGATGTCTCTAGAGTGGAGCGATGCAAATAGAGATCATGTCTTAGCCCTGTTTGCCCTGCCCCCTCCCCCATGACCGTCCACCTCCCCATCTGTTAAATGTTACAGTAGGCAGCACACGAAATCAAACATACACTTCACCTTGCCAGACACTTTAATTTATCCAACTATCTTTTACTACCAAGCAGCGTTGCTTTGCTTAAAACGTTTACATATATGTGTATAGCTATAGATACATGCACACATATATACAAAGTCATATTTAAACAATAAGCAAAGCAAATGTACACACACTCACACACACATATATGTTTATATATGTGTGTGCGTGTATATGGAACATCAATAAATAATTCAAGTGTCTGTATCAATCTGGTGGGAGGAAGCATATCGTGGAGAGTTGACGGTGAATCAATATATATAGAACTTTTTGCGAATTTGCACAGAGGATTTTTAATTCCACTTTAGAAGATGAATTAATTCATAATGAGAAAATATTGTGCTTTGGGACTTTTTCCTAAGATGTATTTATTTATGATTATTTGCACAACTTAAAATGCATATTTCACACATAGGGGTGTTTACAAAGATCAGCACTTTAGGCATATTTATATAAAGGAACTTTTTTCAAAAAGAACATTATCTGTGGTTCTGTAGAGAAGAACAATACTGTTTACAATCAAAATACACTTTATTAATAGATATAGAACAGTATACTAATCTCTACATGTTTTTTGCACAGAAGAGTGAAAAATGCTTACAATTGAATTGCATTTTACAAGTTAAATCTGATTAATTATAAAGTTATATATTATTGTATCTAATATCTCTTATAAGGGCAAATATGGAATGGTAATCGGAAAAAAGGGAAAAAAAAGTTCTTAGTGATATATGAAATAAAGAAATAGAGACGATATTGGGGTGAAAAGGTTACTCTTAATATCCATATATAAAATCATTCCAAATGAAGAGACATCAATATAGCACTATAGAATATGAAGATAAAATAATAATGAAAAAAATATAAAATAGATGGGGATATGGATTTGAAAATGAGATCTCAACCCCTCTAAACCCTCACCAGCCACCCCTTTTCCTTTCCCAATTCTAAATCTCTAAATCTCTTAAACTCCTTACTTTTAACTTCCAAACATTGATTGCATATTAATTTCATTCTGACTTTACTCATCTTTTTGGCTATATAAATTCATCTCTTTCAGTTGAAAGTGGGTACTTTACCTGAAATAAAGATAGAAGAGACATGTAGATAACAGTGGAAAATGAAAGGAAAAGAAATTATCTGCTCACAATTGCATAAGTGATCAATTGTACAAATGTATGAAAACTGTTGTTAGAACGGAAAGTAAAACAGCAGTCTAGTCATTATTTTGTCAATGGTGGAGGAGAGAGGGGAGCGGTCCCTTTAAAAGCACTCTCTGCATGTGTGTAACTCTGTGATGCTGTTGAAGAGTATGGCTGAAACGCATTGGTCTTGTGTGTGTCTGCACCCAATGGTGATGTTTATTTAATAAAACTAATGATTTGATGTCCCCGGCTGTGCTGCTGTTTCCTTACCTCAGTGTGAAGAGACTCCAAAAACAGAGGGTGAAACAGACAAATTTTGATATATATATATATATATATATATATATATATATATGTATGTGTATGTATATATATATATATATATATATATATATATATATATATATATATATATATATATATATATATATATTACCTACTGGCGGACGCCAGTAGGTAGTTATAGTTAGAATCTAGTTTCCATGGGAAAAGCATTTTTTGATTTGCTAATAACTTTGGTGTCGTTTGATGAATGTTCAACAAATTCTCCAAAACCAAGGTCTATTCAGGTCAGCTCCAATCCTGAAAGTTTGGGGGGATTCGTCAAGCGGGGGCTGAGAAATATGGGGGGGTCCCTAAAAGTGTTTTCTCCATGTTAATTTCAATAGGAAATTTTATTACAGCCTACAGCCCGAACTGCTAAACGGAATTACACCAAATTTAGCAAACAGGTAGAGCTTGGTTCAGAAAGCGACCTTTATTTTAAATGGTGTAAATCCGTTCAGTAGTTGCTGAGAAATTAAAAAAATAAGTCAAAAAATCATTTTCCCATAGGAAACTAGGCAAGGCTTCAGGCCGAACTGCTGAACGGAATTACACCAAATTTGGCAAAAAGGTAGTGCTTGATTCAGAAAGCGTCTTCTTTTTAAATGGTGTAAATCCGTTCAGTCATTGCTGAGAAATTAAAAAACATAAAAGTTTCAATATCTGGGGCAGCAGTGGGTTCGCGCACCCTCCTGACCACGCGCTTCACTGTGATTGGGTGCCACAACCACGAGCTTCACTGTGATTGGCTGCCAACACTGCAAATCAGGAAGTGTTGGCAGCCATCCTGTGACTCGGTAGAACCGTTACAAGAAAACAGTTGAAAAAGATTAAAAGAGAAGAAAAGGGGGCAGGGTAGAAACACCCTGACCCCCTAGTCCTGCTAACGGGGGTCCCACAAGGACCGCCAGGCCTGAATATTAGCTCTGAGGACCATCTCCTCCCCGGGGCTTTGAAAATAGAGGGAGGGGGGGCTGCGCGGTCCCCCTCCTGGAGTGCTTGATGGCTCTGGGAACCGCCACCCCCCAGGGCCGGCTCCTGCAATGTCCCGGGGTGTGCACCCCCGGGATATTGCCGTTTGCTATGACAGGGCGGGAGCATGGCTTCTACCCTATGATAGCAAACCGTGGTTTGCTTGGTTGAAGCGAGAGGAGGAAAACCTTGTCTCACTTCAATAAAGAATTGTTTTTGGGCAAGGGAAGCTGCATGTTAGCTGCTCCCATTGCCCAAAAGCAATGCCGGCTTCCGTAGGAGTCGGGGAGCCGGCGGGACCGTGGGGACACTGGGGCTTCCCCCACGGTCCCCAACAGAGAGGCCAGGCCCTAGGGGATGGGGTCCCTGGGACCAGAAGTGGCCAGGGAGGGGGGCCACGCGCCCCCTTCCCCTTTAAAAAAATAATAATCAAAATTAATAAAAATGAACGTTTAAAAAAATAAAACGTTTGGAGCCGCGACCCCCCGTCCACCCCCTCAAACAAATGTGATAGCAACCTTCCGAAATCTGGAACGTAACAAATCGGCTGATGTCGCACAATTATAAAAATCAAGATGCATGTGAGTTTGGACAAATGAGAATCATAGTCATCTATGGATGTACATATGAAACATTTTATTTATAAAAAACAACAAAATAAAAGTAGGTACAACCATGGCATGTAATCCGTTGACAATCTGTGAATCACAGCCTGCAAGACAAAAAGTAAGATAAGATTGTGTGTTATGCGCCCATCAAAGGAGAGAGAAAGAGAGAAAGAGTGAGAGACACCAAAAGAGAGAGAGAGAGAGAGTGAGAGAGAGGAAGAGAGAGCAAGAGAGAGAGTGTGAGAGAGAGAAACAGAGAGAGAAAGTGTGAGAGAGAGAAAGAGTGAGAGAGAAAGAGTGTGAGAGAGAGAAAGGAAGATATGGAGAGGGAAAGTGAGTGCCGACACTCTGGACAAAACCCTCCCAGCTCACCTTTCCGCCAACGGTGTGTCTCCAACCACATGCCAGGACATACTGCAGCCCTCAAACTCACTCATCTGAAACATAGTATAGAATCAGTAATGGTAGAGTACATACAACTGCACACGCCTTCATCGCTGTCCAGCCCCTGCGCACTGAGGCTGCTGCACCCCATCCACTCCCGACGCCCAGAGGTGTCTGCCCGTCCCTGCGCATCCAGGCCTCACTCCTCACCTTTCTGCCACCGGTGTGTCTCCAAGCATGTGCCGGGACATATTGCAGTCCTCAAGCTCTCTCATCTGAAACATAGTATAGAATCAGTAATGGTAGAGTACATACAACTGCACACGCCTTCATCTCTGTCCAGCCCCTGCGCACCGAGGCTGCTGCACCCCATCCATTCCTCCCGCCAAGAGGTGTCTGCCCGTCCCTGCGCATTCAGGCCTCACTGCTCACCTTTCTGCCACCGGTGTGTCTCCAAGCATGTGCCGGGACATACTGCAGTCCTCAAGCTCTTTCATCTGAAACATAGTATAGAGTCAGTAATGGTAGAGTACATACAACTAAACACATGCCTTCATCGCTGTCCAGCCCCTGCGTACCCAGTCTGCTGCACCCCATCCACTACCACCGCCCAGATGTGTCTGCCCATCCCTGCGCATCCAGGCCTCACTGCTCACCTTGCTGCAACCGGTGTATCTCTAGCCATGTGCCGGGACATACTGCAGCCCTCAAGCTCACTCATCTAAAACATAGTATAGAATCAGTAATGGGAAAAGTACATACAACTGCACACGCCTTCATCACTGTCCCACCCCTGCGCACCCAGGCTGCTGCACACCATCCACTCCAACCGCCCAGAGGTGTCTACCCATCCCTGCGCATCCAGGCCTCACTGCTCACCTTTCGCCACCTGCATGTAGAAAAGAGGGCCCACCACGGGGTCCGCGGACAGGGCACCCTCCACATCATGCAGTCCCGCTCCGCAGGCCACCAGGTCTCACATTTGGTGCTGCGTCTTGATTTTACCATGGCAGAGGACATACCAGTGCACCTGTCATCATCGCAGGTTGCACTCCCGCTCAGCTCTTGCTGTGCCACTAACTCTGTGACCAGCAAGGCCACGCCACGTGGCGGTAGGCCCTCGCGGTTCGATGGCTCAGGCATACACTGCAGTCCAGCAGGGCACACAAAACCTGACCTTTCTGGACCGCCGGGACGGGGCATCATCGCAGGCTGCACACCCGCTCAGCACTTACGGTGCCCCTACCTCAGTGCACCGAAGGTCACCGTCCCATGGCGGTGTGCCTGTGCAGGCCACAGTGCATCCGGTGCCAGCAAGTCTGAAATGGAAATGCCGTAGAGCACGTGTGCCCGGTCTTTTTCATTGGCAGGGTCACGTGTCCTGTAACGCCTTTGCTTGATGGGTGTGGTGTGGGTGTAAGCCAGCCATGAGGGAGTGGCTGTGGCGTACTGACAACTAGACCTGTGACCAGGAGATCACTGCAAGGAAAACCTGGGCCATGTACCGTTGTTGTCCCTCCCTGTAAGCGTAAGCGGAGTGGGCTGGACTGGCGTATGCCAGTCCTGCATGAGGCTGTGAGCAATGACTCCGGAGCTGTGGGTGTTGTTCTGTCAGGGGCTGTATGAAGAATCAACTGATGCAGGTGTCCCTGTTGTAGTGCTGCCGCCACCCGGGCTGCAAGCGCCAATGTGTCACCCTGTGACCCAAGTCTCACAACATGGCCAACAGTGGAGTGGAGTGTTGCAGCTGTAGCAATACAGGGCCATGCAAAGCCCAAATTTCAGTTTTTGCCACATGGAGGGCAGACAATTAGAGCCAAGCTGGTGCTCGGGGTTAGGCTCCGCCAACATATGTACTTATCCAATCACTCCGCAAATCCCCAAGCACTTATAAATTCACTATATACTCTCCTTGCAGTACTCTATTGATCCAGTCTATACACATGTACTTATACAATGACCCAGACAAAGTTACATAACCAAAGTTTTCCCCACTGCTAGAGGTAACATGGTTGCGTGCGCTGTCCACAGCACAATGTAATGTGGTAGGGTCCAGGGGCATCATGCATACATAATGAGCACACGGACAAAGTTAGATAGATAGTGGAACTGGGTAGGGCACGCTCGGCCCCTTTTTATTACCAGGGTCACATGTCCAGTGATGCCTGTGCTGGATGCATGTGGGGTGAGTGTAAGCCAGTCCTCAGGGAATGGTTGGTACTGGCAACAAGTACAACAGTAATCATCGAATCACACACAGAGATTCTTTCATAAAGGGTCCATGACTTGTGCTGCACTAAGGTAGGGGCACCAGATGTGAAATAACACACAAAAGATTCTATCGTAAAGGGTCTTTGACTTGTGGTGCACTGAGGTAGGGGCAGCAGATCTGAAATCATACATGAAAGATTCTATCATAAAGGGTCTATGAGTTGTGATGCACTGAGGTAGGAACATCAGAAGCATTCAGCGTGTAAGCAGGCAGCGATGATGCGTGGTGCGGGCGGGCCGCACTGGGAGCAATGTGTCGTGCCTGCTTGACTGCGTCATCTGCAATCGCAACTCGATCTGAATTGTGAGCCCTGCTGTCCGCAGTGTAGATGGAAGACCGTAGTCAACGGAGACATTGAGGAATGCTTTTTGACACTTCCTCTTGACAAAATCCGAGGACATTGAGTACAATTCTCTCTGCAATTAATAAATCATATCTCAATGTAAATTGTGAGCTCTGCTGACCGCAGTGTAGGTAAAAAAGATGGAATACATTGTCAAAATGTGTATCTTTCGGGGACGTTATAGTTAATTGCCTACTGGACTCTGAAATTAATGAATCAAGACTGAATTTGAGTTGTGAGCACCGCTCACCGCAGTGTAGGCCGAAGGCAGTGGTCAGCAAGGGCCCACAGGCACGTGGCATAGAGGTGAGCTGCATAGTTAGTGGCACAGGAAGAATTCAGTGTGTACGCAGCCTGCGATGATGCGTGGTCCGGGCGGGCCCCACTTGTAGCAATGTCTCATGCCTACTGGACTGCGTCATCTGCATTCGCGAGTCGATCTGAATTGTGAGTTCTGCTGTTCGCAGTGTAGATGGAAGGCAGTAGTCAGCACAGACATCGAGGAATGCTTTTTGTCACTTCCTCTTGACAAAATCTGAGGACATAGAGTACAATTCTCTCTGCAATTAATAAATCATGTCTCATTGTAAGTTGTGAGCTCTGCTGACCGCAGTGTAGGTAATAAAAGATGAAATATGTATGGAATACATTGTCGAAATGTGTAGGTTTCGGCGACGTTATAGTTAATTGCCTATTGGACTCTGAAATTAATGAATCAAGACTGAATTTGAGTTGTGGGCACCGCTCATCGCAGTGTAGGCCGGAGGCAGCCGTCAGCAAGGGCCCACAGGCACGTGCCATAAAGTTGAGCTGCACAGTTAGTGGCACAGGAAGAATTCAGCGTGTGCCCAGCCTGCGATGATGCATGGTCTGGGCAGGGCGCACTGGTAGCAATGTCTTTTGTCTAATAAATTCTCCCTTAATAAGGCTATGTGGTGATGACTTATGGTGCAGAGTTAGTGGTACCTGAAGCACTCAGCGTGTGCGCAACCTGCGATGATGCGTAGTCCGGGGGGGCCACACTGTGAGTAATGTCTCTTGCCTACTGGACTGCGTCATCTGCAATTGCGAATTGATCTGAATTGTGAGCCCTGCTGTCCGCAGTGTACATTGAAGGCAGTAGTCTGTACAGATATAACTCTGCGGTGCTGTGCTGCTGGGTTTGCAGGGGGCCTGTGTCGAGGAGGCCAGCGGTCACGGCGACGGCCTGGTGGCAGGTTGAGGGCTGCCGCTCTGGCAGACGTGTTGGCCTTCCCAGAAGTTAACCACGCCCAGAGTCCCGGCCTATTTATTCACACTTCTACACTAGAGTGGCGTACGTTGGAGCAGCCCACTCTGCTTCCGGTTCCGTTTACAGGGGGGACGACACACCTACATGACTGAGATCTTCCCCACTGCCTGAGGTAACACGGTTGCGTCCACTGTCCACAACAGTACAAGCACCAGCAGTATATGCACACATGGAGAGGTCTGTGCTCTGCATAGTGAGGTCTGTCCAGCACATTACCGCTACACTTGGCATTGTGTGCATTGTTATTGATGGGTGACTTGCATCCTTCACACATACTTCGTTCCCACATCTACCAACATTCAGCTATTGTGTGGCTGAGGGGTCATGCCGTTTTGGGAAGGTTCGCTGTTCTTTTCTGCGCTGCCTCAGTGGTAGTAGGGGGGTGGGTGGTCCAAGGGGGAGGTCCTGGAGGTGGTGGTGGCGGGTGTTGTGGCCTTCTTGGGTCTCAGAGCTGCATGATCAGTAGCTCTATGACATGTGTTGGTCTTCAGATGTGGTTCTGGGCTGGGCTCCCTTTTACACTATAGGTAGTCGTCCTGCTTTAAACCAGTAAAAGGCAGATGTTAAATTCCTACTGCTAACGCGGCTTATCGCCTGTTTTTGGATCACATCACAGATTTAGCTGGTCATTGACAATATCGGGAAGTGGTGTTTTCGTGTTATTTTTGCACGGAAACACCTACTCTGCATATCATTAGCGTTAGTTGTCGCTCTCATTTGTGGCGATTTATTTTGCGGAAGCTATCTCTGGAAAACTGGCGATATCGGCTGTTTTCACCAGGTCGAGAATGGGACAATAATTTAAAATCACTGAAAAATCCATAGGTTTAATGAACATTATAATTAGAACTTAGCATTTAAAAAACCTTTGAAATTCACTGAAAAAAACCATAGGTTTCAGGGACGTTATAGTTAGAAATTAGCATTTAAAAACCTTAAAAATTCACTGAAAAAAACATAGGTTTCATTGACGTTATAGTTAGTTGGACATTTCACTCGTACAAAACCAGAGAAATTCGGCCGTTATAGTTAGTAGAGCTAACTATAACTCGCGCCCCCGCAATGCACTGCTGATGACGTCACATATTACATCATTGACATGCCTCTCCAATATTTTTAAAAATACAGGAAGCAAAGAGATTGGCCGATAGTTCGACGACACCGTAGGGTCAGCATTGGCCTTTTTCAATAATGGGATGACCATTGCATGCTTCCATTCCAGGGGGACAAGAGATTCCTTTAAAGATGTATTTAGGAGTTCCATAATAATTGAAAGTGTTGACGGGTCAAGCTGCTGCAGCACAGAAATAGGGAGAGGATCACCAGGGGAGCCAGATTTAATACGGCCCAGATGCTGGTTAAGGGACGTCATATCAAGTAGTGACCAGTTATCTATTTTATCAATGGTAGTAATATCAAGCAGAGCATTGTCAACAGATGGCCGAATTAATTGGATGGGCATGGATGGTAATGACACGAAGGATGATGACATATTCCCAGTAAAAGTGGAATATATTGCTTCCCCTTTGTTAGTGAAGAATTGAGCAAGATCTTCACATTGCGTTTCATTCAAATTGGGGGGAGTGGGCTGAGTCGCAGCACCTGATAATTCTTTTATCATTTTAAATAATGTTTTGGAACAGTTCTTAGCATTGGATAAAGTTAAGGAAACATAGTTTGAATGCGCGGCCCTACAGAGAGAGTGATACTCCCTTTTGGTGTGCAGATAAGCAGATTTAGCATCAGGCGCATAGGCCCTTCTCCACCGTCTTTCCATATATTTACATTTGGTTTTCTCTGCTTTTAACATGTCTGAGAACCAAGGGGCTGGAGGGCGGTGATTGCTAACCCTCTTATGGGAGGCAAGTGTAAGTAGCTTTAGTGATCCAGTTTTGAAACTTTACTAAGTCAATATCAAGAGTGTTTTTAAAGGTAGGGGCATTGTTACAAAGAAGTTTCAATTCCTTGTTAATTTTAGAGTACCACAAGAGGCGACATGCAAATTCTCCAAAATCATTAGTTTAAAACCAACCAAAAAGTGGTCGGACCAGCACAAAGGGGTTGCTGTAAAACATTCAATATTGGATAAATTAGAAAATATAGGATCCAGTAAGTGGCCGGCTTTCTGCGTAGGTCCAAAATTATGGAGCAGAATATTGATAGCTGCGAAGTCTGAAATAAGAGTACTACTAATGGTACAGGCAGGATCCTCCAGATGGAGATTAAGATCCCCTAGAATTGAAAAATTTGCTGATCTGAGAAGGAAGGGAGTGACCAGGTCAGGGAAGCTTGCGACTCAGGGACCAGCAGGCCCAGGGGGTCTATAAACCAATATCCCTGAAAAAGTAAAGTGTGGAGTTAGAGTCAATTTAAACACTGCAGCTTTGCAGCAGGTGACCTGTAAGCCATCAAACTTGCAGCTATATACATTTTTGTAAATTATGGCACTCTCTTTTATCCTTCCTGACTATGACATAATTAGGGGGCAGAGCGACGGCTATATCCGGACCAGAGCTGTTGTTCAGCAATGTCTCTGTAAGGAAAATAGCGTCCGGTTGTTTGTCCATTAGCAAATCAAGAACATCAGCCTGATGTTTAGGGAGTGAGCGACAGTTAATATTAAAAAAGAGGAATTCCTTAGTAGATGGTGAGTTATTTTCCAGTTGCGAATTAATTAGTTGTTTGATGGGAGTAGACAATGTTAAAACATTAGATGACCCGCATAATCCTATGTGCACTGTTAAATTACATCCCAACAAGAATCAATAGCTTTCTCAGGATTGAGAAGCGTACAATCTGAATGTAGATTAATGCGGTAGTCCAACAATTGTTTGGAGGAGTAGATTTAAATATTCCTGTTGAGTGAAACAGGGGTCATGGCCCCAGGACCCGGCCTGGCACGGACAGGCGCAGATGGGCTTGCCTTTTTCGCGCCTTTGGCGCGCCACCGGCACGCCCGCTGCGTGTCCGGGCACCCATGTTGGTTAAATAATGCCCCCGGTAGCGGAAATGAGGGGAGAGAGGGTGGAGCCACGTCCCACTACTGAGCGGCAAAATGCAGCTAATGGAGCGAGTTACACAGGGCAAAAGTGGAGAAGGAAATGCGTGCACATAAGCCTCGTTTTTAAAATCACACACAGAATGCAGGGGATACGAAAAAACTGTTTTTAAAAGCCAACAGTACTAAAATATCATACAAAGCAATGGCAAGCTGGCGATTCTACGCGCTATCGTCTTCCGTCCTTAACTTTGAAGAGGTCAGCTCTGAGGTGCAACATGCAGAGGTGAATGGCTTTTGGCTGTTTTTAATGGTGTTTTTTCTTTTTTGAAGTTGTGCACCAAAAACATTGAGAAGAACCCTCATCCACCAGACTGACTACCCGAAGCCCCAAAATTCTGTGGTCTAGGCCCACAGCAGGGTGTGGAGAATGGATCGCTCCTCCTTGGAAAAGGGCTGCACCGTGGATGTCCTGCTGAGGATGTGCATCGAGGCATTTGGTAAGGACGGGTTTCTTTCTGCAGCGATATCTGTCCCTTTAACCTGGTGGTCATATAGGGTGGAGGAATGGGGAGAAATACTCTGTGGGACCAAGTGTCTGTTTTTGTGGCTTTAGTGGGAAGAGGCCCTATTGTTTTTCGAATGTATCTCTTCTGGAGGTTTGTCAGGGTGATTGGAGATGAGGACTGTCACGTACAAAGGGGGTCGGGAATTGAGAGCTGCAACTGTAGGCTGCGGAGACTGACAGACTACACGTGGTTGCTCATCCAGTCTTCTTTGTTGTTTCAGACTCAGAGGGCAAGGTAACAGACCCGGAGCTGGTGCGTATGTTCCTGATGATGCATCCTTGGTACATCCCATCATCTGAACTGGCGGCAAAGCTGCTCACACTATATCCTTCTGAATCTTGAGCCTTGGGCCCAGCAATATTGGAAGTCATGTTCTTTCTCATAGCAACCTGTTTAGAGACAGATGTAATAGAATGTTGCTGCAATCAGCGCACAGTTGATTCTAGTCTTGATAGAAACAGAACTACCTCCAAGTCTTTTCCGAACCTCCTTTTAGGAGATCACTGTGGGTTTTGATACCAAGTGGGGAAGGAATTAATTGCTGGGGATTTTAATCCTTGAAATCAAGATTTAAAAGTAGAAATACATTTGTAAACTGTCCTTCTCTGCCGAGGCCCCTAAAACTGTGGACTCTTCACTGCTCTGCAGCACTTCAGGAAACAACTGAACCCCCCCTCTTGGTTAATGCCTGGTGCTGAAAAATAAGACTCGGTCTCACTGCCAACCACTGGCTCAAATTAACCACTGCATCCACCAAACTCTAAATAAGGCCATTCATTTTGAGCAAGTGGTTCCCAAAGTAGTTTGGGGCTTTATTCAATAAACTAGTTTCTTTTGAAGATTGAGAGCCTTGGGTTCATACTCTACCCCTTCATAATGGCACCCTGTAAGTTAACCTTGTATTCTGCTGATGATGTTGTGAGGGCTATGGAAAGGCCTGTTTCCATACCTTATTGTTGCAAAAATTTGAATGCTGGTCCATTCTCGTGCAAAACATTTTGGAGCCCCATGAAAATTGACATGTGCTATTTTGGCTATCTGCCTCTTACATCAGGGACACATTTTCCATGCCTTGGTTGCTATCTGGTGCCCCTTTGTGGTGCCACCTTAGGCAAATACCTACTATTCATTTTACGTACAGGCAGCAGGGGAGGCAGTTGTCAAATATGGAAGTCTGTCTACCTTTTCAATGTTATGAAAGTCAACCAGACTCTCACTATGAAACACAGTACCCACTGAACACTTGTGGAAATGTACCCAAAAGTGAGCACGCTGGTGCAGGGTCACCCTCTCGTCCACGGGTCCGAAGACTAACAAAAAGAGAGATCGGCACTGGAGTTGAAGTAAAACAACAAGTTTATTAATCACTCATGAGCGGGACCACGTCCACACAGCACTCTCAAGTATTGTAGGAGGAGGAACACTGAACTCACAAACCATCGTCCTTGTATACAGTTTTGTTGCAATGTAAGCATATGGACAGAAATGCAAAGAACAAGTTTAAACACAGAAATAGCTATCGGCAAACAAGGTCAAATGGATGACCACTTGGCCAGCAAATAGGGAGGGGGAGCAGGAATGCTTATGGCAGCAGTAAACGATCAATAGATAGCCTCTAAGACCAGGTGCACTGGCAGCTACAAACCCCCAGCACGTACATTGCTGAGCCATGTCGAAAGAGGTCAACTAAAATAGATGACACAAGCAGGGTGAAAAGGCGAACAGCAGAGGATGAAGGAAACGGAATGGAAGCCACAGCCAAAATAGCTGTTACTATTGCTAATGTAAAATATTACACGTTTCCGCAGACGACCCTTTTAGCATAAGCTAAGTCATTTTCTTATCCCTTCTAAGGGGTATGATATACATCGTGAATATCAATTAACATCATTTCACAAATTTCTCGTTCCATTGCTAAACGGGCATTTGCATTTCGGACATTCGTTTTAGATGGTACACACATGGTACAAGTGGAAATACAGAGGGAACAGAGCATTGGTCCACATTGCATGCATAAACAACAAGAGAAGATAATTGCAATAATTATGAAAAGGGCCGACAATACTTTCAGACCCCATACAGAAAAAAAGTTCCAGAACCATCCAGTCCAAGTCCATGTTCCTGAGTCTTGATGTATCTCAGTGACTATTTTATGCAGTTTGGAAATGGCATCATAAACAGAAGGGGGGTGGTCAGGGATGAACACACAACAGCTACTCCCAATAATGCGACATGCTCCACCACGATCAGCTAAAATTTACATCTTAAACCATTCTATTTTGCAAAGTCACAATTCTCGTAATTTGGAGTTCTTCTGTAATATTTCCAACAGCCATTGCTGTTTGATTAGCCACAGCCTCTACCACTCGGGTCAGGCGTCTTATTTTTCTACTATGCAAACCTGTACCAACAAAGAAAAAGAGTCCCAAATTAAAGTCAATATATTGCTGTAATGCAGTGCCAGTTTGATCCACTTCATCATTATTTATAGTTCTTTTGAATCGGTTCAAGGAAATGTCATTAAACAATTTTTTATCTTTATGATAAGATGCAGGTGCTAAGAACACAGGGGAAAGCAAAACTGACACATAGCATATTCCAGACCATCCAATTAGTAGATGAGAGTAACCTTTACTTCCACAAATGAAATAAGTGTTATGTGAGGATAGAAAACTGCTATTGTTCGTTCCAGTGATATTCAATACTGTAGTACAGTCACTTTTTCCCACAGGGTTACTGCCAAAACTGCTCACCCAAAGATTTGCTTGGGCTCTAGTAACAGCGATAACAGGAGGCCCGTTACCCTTGGCCATTCAAGTGTTGGGAAAAACGTAGCTTGTGGAGGAATTTCCTTTGCGATACTCCTCCATTTCCCATATAGTTCCTTTGGCTTGTGGGAGGCCTTCATCATCAGGGTAACAAACCTTATTCAATTGCGCATTAAGTCCCCCTACATCAGGAGTAGTAATATTATTGATTTCAGAGGCCCACAAAAGTACAATCCAGGCTCTACAAGAGCCATTGTGAGAAAATGGTTGGGGAATGAGAGGTGTTCCTCCCTTCTTCGGATGGGCTGGCATCATTGCACATACCCAGCAGTTAGTAGTATTCGTAGCATTATGAGTATGATGCAACATTTGTATGAAAGTGTTATTGAGATATGACATTTGATGCTTCTTCTCATGATAGGGAAGAGTGAAGTAATAATGTTCCATGTGGACAGGAGTAGTAGCAGGCAGTAAGTTTCAAGCTTGAG
This sequence comes from Triturus cristatus, assembly GCF_964204655.1. NCBI lineage: Eukaryota > Metazoa > Chordata > Amphibia > Caudata > Salamandridae > Triturus > Triturus cristatus. Next base: position 499,387,464 of record NC_140592.1, on the reverse strand, counting down.
TTACTGCCTCCACAACCCACATTATCGTAGCAATGATGACAGCAGTCAAAGTCAATCCAGTAATAAACATTGTGCAGCCGCTACAGGTCTCTGCAGCTCTTGCTTTCTTTGCCTCTGGCATGTTCATCTCGTCGACAAACAACAAAATAGATGATGCCCTAAGGTCCGGGGCAGGCATTGGTTTCTTCACCAACCTTGAGACGGGTAGTCACTAAAAGGCTACCCGCCTTTGTAGTCGGTCTTTAACCACCCAGGACAGTGGCTCAAACAATCTCTTTCTGTGATGAAGTGTCTTTCTTCCTGGATCGAAGCAGATACCTAGATCCGCCGGGAATCGTATGGTCCGGGAAGACTTCCTCAGGCCCTTTAGGTGACGCAGCTCGTCCTCTCTCGGTGAGAAAAATGTTGCGATGATCTGTCAGCACAGCAGGGATCACAAAGGTATGCGGAATCTTTCCGCAGTGGCTGGCGTGGACCCAGTTCTTCCTGTTGGTCACTCGGACTGCAGTTCTGGTAGCAAGGAGGACTTGCTCTGGGCCACGCCAGCGAGGTGCCAAGCAAATTGTCCGTTGAAACGATTTAAATCTCCAGGCCGCAGATCATGACCTGCGACCTATCTGGAAGAGCTTCCTGCACCTGCTGATAAATAGAAGACATGCTGTCAGTTAACTGGGACAAATAGTCACTCATCAACATGTGGGGAACATCATATATAGGGCAAGGCTTAGGGACTCCCCAAATAGCAGCTCGATCTGATAGAAAGCAAGGCTAGGGGCAGTGCATCAGGCCATTTCAGAGACGTGGAAGCCTGTATTTTAGCCAATTTCAGTTTCAGGATGGAGTTATAACGATGCAATCATCCTGAGGCATATTAAGTAGTAGATAGATAGGGCGCCTAATAGGATACTGGACATTTACTGCTAATCGACCTTCTCTATCTTCCTTTTCTATTCTTTCCTTCATTTCTTTGTCTTTTAATTCCACACCTTTCTGATATATCGTCTTCCGCTGCTCTTTCTCTGCTATAGCTTCCGCTCTCTTCGCTCTCTCTCGATCTTCTTTATCCCACATGCGCACACAATAAAAAACATATCCTGTCTACTCTTTCTTTTAAATAAACACTGTTCTACATACTGAACCTTTTTAGAATCAAATGACCCATTCACTGGCCACTGTAAATCGGACTCTTTCTTTGTGTATTTGTTCCACAATGAACCGTACAATATGGGACAAATACCATATTTGATATACATCTCTCTATTTGGGGTCCCTTCTGGAGGAGTCGGCTGACTTTGTTCTAATGCATTCTTGGTACCACAAGAGCAGCAACACCACTTATGGAGTGTGCTGAGGACAGGCATGTTTTCACAAGTATATGTAAAATATTACTACTCCAAACAAATATTCCAAAAGGAGAAACATCTCCACATTACCTGCCTTCAGTCTTTGCAAAGAATGAATACCAAAACCAAACCAAGAAAACAAACCAAGCAAATCAAGAGTGTCGCTTCAGCGACCTTTCCAAACAGAAGTCTCCAACTCTCACCTGCCGATCTCTGGTTTACCTAATGGTCACTTCAGAAAACACCAAAGAAAGCCCCAGTCAGGACCGGCCACCACCCGGAGGGTCAAATCGGGAAAATCAGAAAAATCACGTTGGCCCGCAAAGACAAGGGCCTTCTCATGCAGCACACATCCTCAGTAATATTTTGATCCTCCATCGAGACCCCTCCTTCAGACGGCCACGTCTCCGATGGGGCCCCACGTGCTGGGTGCCAACTGTTGAAATTTAACCAAATGTGAGCACACTGGTGCAGGGTCGCCCTCTCGTCCGCGGGTCCGAAGACTAACAAAAAGAGAGATCGCCACTGGAGTTGAAGTAAAACAACAAGTTTATTATTCACTCATGAGCGGGACCACGTCCACACAACACTTTCAAGTATTGTAGGAGGAGGTACACTGAACTCACAAACCATCGTCCTTCTATACAGTTTTGTTGCAATGTAAACATATGGACAGAAATGGAAAGAACAAGTTTAAACACAGAAATAGCTATCGGCAAACAAGGGCAGATGGATGACCACTTGGTCAGCAAATAGGGAGGGGGAGCAGGAATGCTTATGGCAGCAGTAAATGATCAATAGATAGCCTCTAAGACCAGGTGCACCGGCAGCTATAGACCCCCAGCACGTACATTGCTGAGCCATGTCGAAAGAGGTCAACTAAAATAGATGACACAAGCAGGGTGAAAAGGCGAACAGCAGAGGACGAAGGAAACGAAATAGAAGCCACTGCCAAAATGGCTGTTGCTTATGCTAATATAAAATATTACACGTTTCCACACACTGTTGCTCCAAAGTTTGCTGTGTACGAGAATTATATTTTTTATTCATTATTTTTTATTGAAATGTGTAAATTATTATGTAGAACAGAATAAATTAAGAACACTTACTGTATGTGTGACCAGATTATAAATGAAAGGTCTGCAGCTCATACTGTCTAATGTAGAATTGATGCTCCCAGCCTCATCAGCCATGCGCAGGTCTTGCAAGTGAGGCCTAGAGCTATTTTAAGGAACTCACGCAGTATTAGAGCTAGATCACTAGCCACCATATCTGCCCACAGTTGCTGCCTAGTGCATAATGAGAGGAAATGTATTGCAACGTGTATAACTACAATGATCAGAGTCATTGGAGTTGTGAGATTTTAGACTATTGAAACCTGCAATTGTGATGTAATGGCTACCTGCAAATACACGGCTACAAAGACCAAATGCCATAAGAGCCCCAAATAAGAGGGGATGGGGGGATATTACAGCTAAGGTACACACCTGAAAGGCTTTGGTGATGGTTTGTTGGAATCTATTCATCAATAAGAGCTGTGATCTGAGCCTTAAAAGCTTTAGACGCTTCCATATAATTTTCCCATCGAATCCATGGTAAGATGTGCGGCTCCTTACCAAAGCTCAGTTTTTTACCTTCGTGTGTTGCGTGTGAGCCTCATTTTTTTTACCTGCAGTCAAGTTTTACATGTAATGATAATGTTTAACCACCACATTGTTTATATCTCCTCCTGTTCAGCTTCATGTTTGTTCATTCAGAGCACACCTCAATCATGGGTCTAAGAACATTCACCTCTGGTTTATTCGAGTCCAGACTTTCTTCTGCATCCTCCAGGTTTCTCTGCAGGGCGATGTGGGTTACATTCAATATTCAAACATTGGTAAAGCTAACACGTCCAGCCTTGACGAGCGTGCACTGATTTTGATAATTCGTTTTTTTCCCCAATCATGTAATATGTAAAAACAAAATGTCAGACATAAAACGTAAGGGGGTGGGCCAGCAGTTCTTACAGTGGAGTGCACTCTTCTTCAGGGGGATGCCTACATTTGATGAGGCAAAATGATGTCACTCGCTGCTCAAGGCAGGCTGTGCATGAAGAGGGCTGACCCGTTGCTGCATGCTGTGATTGGCAGACGCTAAAGGAGAATGACACTTGAACACACTTGAATGAAGAGGGTTACTTAAACCCCTGTATATATCTAACCATCTATATCTTTTTAATGAATGTATGGCAACTATAAGGCAGGCAAGGCAGCTGAAGTTGTCTCTAGGCTAGACGTAAAGAGTCGGCATCTTAAAAACGTAAAATACACGTGCCATTGTTGAAGTTTAAAGGAAATCTTTTCAATTTATCAAATTTAGACACCCATCAAAAAGTCAAGTTAAGACTTGTGCCACAACAGTGCGTTTATTTATTCGAGTGTTTGCTTAGTTTTGGCTTCTGACCGGGAAGCCACTTCACAGGCCTAATTCTTTTTATCTGAAATGAAATCAGCCGCCTTTCTGTGCGACTTTGTTATGGAAACCTCGGAGAGCTATTGCGGTTTAATAATTGCATACATTTCAAGCGACGTGTTTCAATAGAAAGCTTTTCCATTTTAGCTCACAAAAAATGACGCTCACATTTTTGTACGCCAGTGAAATGCTAATAAATGGAGGACACACTGCTTTGAAACACTGTTGCCCTGCCAGTGTTTGACCTTCTGAAATAATCTGATGTCAATAGAAACAGTGCAGGCAACACAGAAGACTGTCTGTGCCAAAGGAGACATTTTTTCCATCAAGAAAGATTAGCCAGTTGATGGAAGCCATCACACTAAATCATCTGTTCCACGTGGCCTTCCCAATTACAGAGCCGGAGATCATGTCCATCAGAAGTAATGATTCCACTAACAATGCTCTCCTGCTAGAAATCAAGCCTCCAGGCGTTATCTCAGTAATAGTGCCCTGCAAGTGCATTTAAAATGCCTGTAATAAGGCCACATCAATATATAGAGGTCGTTAATATCGACCTACAAAAATATTGCTTCCACTGAATTGTCAGTTAGGTATCTATGTACTGTTTTTAACTCCACATCCACCTACCTTGATGTGTAGTTGCAGTCGATGCAGCGCATCCAGTATTTTATCATATGCTGCATATAGTCAACCCGGCCTGCAACCTTTTACCCTTGCGCATGGCTTCGCCCTGTAAATAATTCCACCAGTACCAAATATATATGCCAATCACTAGAAGTCCAAATACAGGATTGGAGTTGATAATCTCTCTCCCCAATTCCTAGTCATAATTAATGCCATTTTTATTTCCCTCTGAGGATTTAAACCAATATTTAGTTGCCCCATCAAGATAAATGCTAATATTCAGTTATTCCTTTCTGCATTTATGTACTTTTTTGTCAAACATCCAAGTCCCTCGATCTTCCGCATTGTTATCCAGGGCCACTGGCATTGTGCAGCATGGGAGCATTAGATTATGCGGCAGGGTTGACCAAATTGTGCGGCAAGAAAAGCCAAATTATGCGGCAAAATGCCGCACAGTTTTTTTCAAGCACTCATTATTTTCTCATGTCTATGTCAATACTGTCTTGGAAAAGATTTCACCTCATTACTACAAGTGTAACTACCAAATACAAAAATAAGCAACTGAAAGACGACCAGTTAACCTTTACGAAGGGCCTACAGTGTGTTCAAACACATATTGCAACGTTTTTTGTAATTTTTCATCCGTTTGAGCTAGAAACCAATTATGCAGCAGATGATGGATTATATTGCATATGTGGCAAATCGATACCTATGCGAAAAAAGTTGCAGCTGTAGAATTGCAGAATTCCAGTGGTCCTGTCGTTATCCTATGGGCCAAAGGCATTGGATTCCACCTTTTTTTTGTTTTATTTTTATATGGCACTGCTATACCCATAGAGAAACAGAGTGCTTTATGGCAAATATTAATGGAATAGGAACTTCCACAACATCTGCAGGTGGAAGAGATATGAGATGACATGTACAATAGTGAGAAAAGAAAGCTATATACATTAGTATCCCTTTTGGCCGACATTGCCCGCAGACGGCGTGTGGCTGCACAGACCATGTGGGAGGAGTCTCTCTTGATTGTGCTTCTACCCTGTTTTAGGAGACCAAACGAAAAGAGGCATGACATCTCCAGAGGCAGTGTATCTGCTGCGACCCTCTGTTCTACCACATCCACCACCTCCCTGCCTAGATACCCTATGCAGCGAACTCCGGCCTATAAAGGAAGGTGCAGCATTCCTCTTTCTTTATAGGCAGAGGTCTGCTGTACCTTGTTTTTAGAATAACGGGACACATTTCTGCAGAAGGCATCTATTGAGTGTCACGCGTCTTTACTGATCCCTTTTCATCTTGGAAGAAGTTAGGGGATATGGGTAAGCTCATGCACGTGCTTGTTAATTCTCTGAGTGTCTAGGGCAGCTCTGTATATTTGAATTCTTTACTCCTCTTTATTCTCCATGGCAGTGTAAGTGCTGGAAGCTGTGCATTCCTTGCCCCAGGACTAAAGGTTGACTTGAATCACAAGTTGGCATTTGCAACTGGTAGAAGTGCTGCCTGTGAGCTTTACCCAGTCACTCTGTAGGGTATAAAGTTCGACAAACATTATTTTTTGGGAATCTTCCTTAATTCCTGTGTGTACTTCTCAGGAGACATCCGGGGCTGAAGCTAACAGCCAGAGAGCGAAGACCTGTCACCTGGTCAGGTGAGTCTCTCACTGTCCTGTAGCAGTTACAACAGTTTTTTTCTTCCTCGGTTGTATGGGCAGGCAGGGAAGAGATACTAGTTGGGTGGTGGAGGTGGACATTGTATTCAATTGACAGTGACACTAACTTTTGCAAAATGTGGCCGGCAAATTCTTCACCTGCCAGCCATTTTTGCCTCACATCGGTGACCTGACATCCATATAAAACTGCATTAGTTGCACCATGCACTCCTGCTAGTCCGATTCTCCCTCTATGCATCGGTCACATGTTAGCCCACAACCTTGCTTAGGCTGCTTTGGAAGTGTGGCCTCTCTATTGATCTCCCAGGCAATTTATGAATAAAGACCCTTCAATGGTTCAAAAATTAGCAATGCCCAGAGTTGTCAAGTAGAAAAGACAACATTCAAGGCAGTTCAGTAAAACATTTATTGTTCATCTGTCTTATGCAGCACTGAAATGCTGTTTCACGGGCACTGCAGAGTGCCGTGAGACACACTAAGCATACAGATTGCCAAAACAGAGTTCTAGTCAGACAGTCTAAGGATATATTCTGGAAGGTTACGCCTTCTCTGTCCATGGTAAATTCGGGAGCTCTCCTGGTGATCCCCAAAAATCCCAGCTATACCCTCATCTTAATAAAGTTGTAGATCAAGCAGAAGGCCTAAAGTTGGGTAGTGAGTACAATTCCGAGAAAATACACAATGTTTGAGGAGACTCTTCTTGGAAACCAGTGATAAAAAGTTTAAGGGCCCTTCTAATTTCCTTCTCAGGCCAATATTTATGTCCCTCCCTTCCTTGATTCTATGGCCATCATATATCTTTAAATGGATTGGGGACAGACAGGGGGCACCCGAGTTCTTTATGTTCTGGTGATTGCTGGATTCCTAGCCCCTCAGTGTATTTGTCATTATCTTCACAGAGGAGCGGGGTTCCCAGGCTACGAGTGATTAGCTCATCCAGTCCTAAGTTTTTCTCTGCATTCTGTGACTTGTTGGACTACTGTTATAGTGGTATCATCAGAACTGAAAATACCGGAATGCCTGTAAAGCATCTGGCCTGGATAGGTTATTCATGCATGGAAAAGAGGCACCCTAGAGCTCTCATTTGTCGATATATTCCACATCTATAGTTCACTAAATGTATAAAAAATTTAAATATAAATGACATATGAATAAATACATACTCCTCCCTCACCCTCTCCACCCTTTGGGTCCCACCCACCCCTGCGTTTAATATCCACCTTAACTTTCTTCTACCTAATCATGCTGCCTCCTACGCTTCCTTACTCCAGTTTGTTAATGCCTTTATGTAAGACCTTGCATTACATATACATTCTGCAAAGCACATCTTTACCTTTGGTGACCATAAGCATTGTAAATCTGTATAAATAAATAGCCTTCTATTTACAGCTTTGGGTTGTGTAGAAGGCAAATAATATAAACTACATGAAGTAAACATGACTCTGGGAGTCCTATCTGGCTTCTCTTGCTGCCTTTACTTTCATGAGCCCTGAGACTAGGGGTAGCAAAGGGCGTAAGAGGAGTACCAAAGAGCAAGCGAGGAGGAGGATCTACTAGCCGGGGCTACCTCTCGCTACCCCAATGAAGTCTATGCTGCAGCCCTTCTTCATCCTGGCACTTAAATAGTTCATGCAAATTTGCAAAGGCTGGAGACCCATGATTCGAGCCTTTTCAGGAGTCCAGCATTCATACGATTATCCGCCTACCTCCCAGAGAAGATGTGTCAAATTGACCACTTAGTTCTGTGATGCAAGCAGGGGGTCACTTCCAACACTTCTGATGATGGCATAATTCCTTTGCCCACTTCTTTGGTTTTACAGCTCGGTACTGATTTGAAGAGTTCAATTTTTTTGGGCAGCAACAGGTGTTATGATATACCATCCTCTTATGAGCTACTGGGATTACTCCTGAATCAAGTCAGTCATTTTAATGGTTGATCAATTGTCTCCAAAGTACTTATCTCCTAAAAGCGATGCATAGAAATAACTGAATTCATTTGAACCACTGGCAGTTACTCTGGGAAGTGTTCCATTCTTCTTTATTGCTTGGGTCTGAAAATTACATGAATTGGTCACAACGTTATGAAAATCAATGCTGACCCTACCCCAAATCTACCGCATTAGTTCAGACTGGACTGTCTCTTTAAATTTGCATTTTGTTGATCTGTAAGGGTACTGTGAAGCTAAAAACATGATCGCATGAAATGTGTCTATTGTACTATGAGATTATTAAATGCATTGATTCCATCACAATTTTGCAGTCTGAGCAAGTTACCTTCAGTGGCACTGTATGACCTGTCCTAGGTCTGGAGCCAGTTGTGCCATACGAGCTGAGGTATCACCTACAATGCCTGCTAAGGGCAAAATGCATTGGATTACTGGTGTTTCCTTAAAAGTGGATAAATAAGGATGGTATTTGCATCACACAAACTTGGTGCAAACTTGAGACTCAGCTATGTCCACTCAGATGGATCCAGAGCAGTTCGTATTGGGGAAAAGAGGCACGGCAGGGGAGGGGTTATGGATAGGGGGACAGGGGACGACGAGACAAATATTTAAAAAAAAAAAAAAATTACCTGCTGCCCTAAAGCATCCTGTTGCACTCTTCTGCTCCTCTTTACTGTGGGCTGGCATAGTCTCCCAGCCTGCCCTGTAGCCAATCCTGAAGCTGCTCTTCTGAATGAGAGCAGCTTCAGGATTGGCTTGAGTGCCGATGATTTGCGCTCCAGGACAGACTGGGAGCCTGAGACGGCCTGCCAAACCCACATGTGCAGTGAAGGCAGTGCCCAACACTCCCCCTGCAGCCTGCTACCACCCAGGCCCCGTACCCCAAGCCTCGAAACAAGCTAAATAACACAGGTTTTAAACCTGTTTTGTTTTTCAAATTTTTAAAGTGCTGGCGGGAGCGGGGAGTGATGCTCCTCCGCCATAGTGGAGGAGCTGCCGCTGAGATACCTTTATCTCGAACTGAGTCTGAAATCACAAATGCAATAACATTGCAATGGCAGTGAGGTACATTTTGCACCACAGTAACAACAGAGAAGAGTAAGTTTGCAAACCATAAAGGTTTATAGGCAAGTGTAAGGCTCCAATTAAATCAATTATACATAAATCAAAATTCACCTGAACACATTTCACATGAATATGATCTAAATAATTCGGGGGGCGTGGCTAGCAGCCAGGCATGGCGGCTGTCTTTTAGAGGAGCTCCGGACCTGGGCCGACATAATCCTGACGTACACCGTCTAATCTGTACTGGAAAGCCTCAAAAGTGTGAGGGTACACAGCGGGGACGGTGGAGATGACTCAGTGCCGCCGGGAGGACAGGGGAACACCTGTAGCCGACGTTATGTCCCTGGAAGCCCAATGGCGCAGCAGACCGCGGAGCGCGAAGAGACAGGACTGATCTGAGGCCAACAATCCCTGCGCTCGCATGGCGGTGTAACCGCGGCTGTGCCAGGAAGACGCGGCTGCGGGTCCAGGATTCCATTGCCTTGCCGCCTGACGGAGTCGCGAGGAGCTGCGGAGACGGGTGCTGTGAGGGTGATGCAGCGTGAGAGGCGTGGCAGCATGGCAGACACAGCGCATACGCGAGGCCGGGGATTCAGAGCGGCCTGATTCCTGGCAGAGCGGAAAGACGTGTAGCAAGAGCACTGCAGGCGGCACCTTTCATGCGGTCTCGGTGATGAGGAGGAATATACACACTGGAGGTACGAGTAGCAGGCAGAAAGAGTGCAAGTACCTGAATTGAGACCCCCGCATGAGGTGTGCAGGATACTGGAAACCCCTGATAGAAACGTGCTGGGCACTGCGGGGTGAATGGAGGCAGTGTGCACCTGAAGGTGGATGCAACCGAGCCTGGAGTGCCTGCAGGAATGAGGAGAGCAGAATACCCCCTGTGGCAACAATAAAGGGCGCGCATACCTATAAATGACAAGGCTTCACTGAGGACAATTCCAGCAGGGCCGGAGGCAGAGACGTGAGTCCTGCGTGCACTACTGTGGTCGGGCAGACGGCGAGAGGCCTGCGGAGGCCCCTGGTGAGACCGCGAAGCACGCAGTCACCGGGCTGTTGTGGTTCCCCACGTTCTTGATGACCGCTAAGATAGGCACAGACAGTGCATGAAGTTGCGGAAGGAAATACTGAGTCACCAATGCAGGGATCGCAGCTACTGCGTGGAAAAGGTGGGGAAATTAAGGCCTCCCGCCCCAGTGTGTGACAAAGTGACTACATTGCAAGACATACCACACAGTGAGTGGCAGAGGACAAGACGGTAGGCCGAGGGGCACTGTGTGGTGTGAGACAAGCGATAGGGCCGCGACGCTGTTGTGCGAGAGCTGGGAGGAGTGCTGAAGGGGTGCACTAGTGACCTCCAAGAGTGCCACGCTGTAAACCGGCATCCGCTCCACTTGTGCTGCCTGCTGTTGGAGTGCTTTGCATGATGGGACGCAAGGGAGTGAAACACCAGGACCAGGGAGAACACGACTCTGTTCCGGAGACGGGGGCTCCAGTGACTCACAATCCCGGGATTGAAGGTACCTCACAGACAGTAGCACCAGCACCTGTAGACAAGCTGGATCTCATACTGCAGGAGGTACGTGATTCTCGGAAAGCAATAGAACTTCAAATTGGAACTCAAACTACTGGCCTTAACTTACTCAGAGCGGACCACGCTAAACTTGCGGATAAAGTGAAAGATAACGCTGCAACATTGGAGGAAGTGGCTCCGCGACAATCGCAGGCTGACACCAAGATTACACAGCTGCAGGATCAAGTGGCTACCCAGCTAGACAGAGTGGAAGACGCAGAAGGAAGAGCCCGACGTAATAACATCCGCGTCATCGGACTGCCAGAGAAAAGTGAAGGGAGCGACGCGACTAGGTATATGGAGAAGTGGTTCCGGGACCATGTCACCAGTGAAGGACTCTCCACGCAATATTGCATAGAGAGGGCGCACAGGATACCTACCGGCCGTCCGAAACCAGGAGCCCCGCCTCGACCTCTAATTGTGAAACTACTGAACTTTCGCGATAGAGACATCCTCCTGCAAAAAGCTCGTGAGTCATCTCTTATAAATTTCGAGAATACAAAGATCTCCCTATACCCAGACTATACAATGCTGATCCAAAGACAGCGCTCTTCCTTTACAACAGTTAAGAAGAAACTTCGAGATTTACACCTGAAATCTGCACTGCTTTTCCCGGTGCGTTTAAAAATTTTACGGAACCAAAAATCCTATTTCTTTGAAAGCCCCGGAGATGTGGAAGATTGGCTAGAGGTGATGGAACTAACAAACACCGCGCTGACTAACTCTCAACTCACTGCAAAGAGCATGACATGTTCGGGGAGGTCCACTGGGCGGGGTAACCGAAGAACGCACCGGACTCCTGCACGACAATACCTCACCACACAACAGATGCAGCAGAACAAATCGAAGGCACTTATAGCTGCAGCCATGTTCACACATACTTCGGGAGTGGAAGCTAAGACCTCCTCGGAAGAAGAAGCAACGCACAAATCGGACTCTGAGGGCAGTGTGTCTCTGTTTCCATCTGCGACCCCTCAAGTCATTAAAGACTTATACCGATGACTGTACCCGCAAGTATATGTTATGTACCTACTCAAGGGGCTTTTGTAAAATGTATACAGTAATGACGGTTCATGTACACTGCTTATTAATGAGTAGGCCTAGGTTCCGTAGAATCTCAACTCAATTGTTGTTAAGAAGAACACACCACATGAAGGGCGCTAGCGATGTCCCCCACATGGCAAACGCGCTATGCATGACCACTGAGTTTTTATTGTTTCAGTTACGTTGTATGGTCCGGTATAGTTGGAAGACCAGACCGAGTATTGAGATGTTCAGGGAGAGGGAAAGTCTCACGGTATGGCAATGGAAAACTAGGCTATTTTACTTATACATCACATGCATCTCCCACAGGCTACAAACTAGTCGCAATGACAACACAGGGTAAATACACTATAATAACATGGAATATATGGGGTATGGGAACAGTGCAGAAACGGCATAGGATACATGCACAGCTACAGCATCGTAAGGCACAAAGAGTATATTTACAAGAGTCTCACATGATAGACAGCGAGGTGGCGAAACTGCGCAAGAAATGGAGGGGGCAAATTTTTTCCACCTTCTACTCCAGTTATGTAAGGGGAACCACTATTTGGGTACGACATGGTGTACCATTAATAGCTCTGGAACAGAGGGTGGACAAACTAGGAAGATACATATTTGTAAAGGGTACGTTAGATGGGCAACCTGTAATCCTTGGCATGGTATATGCTCCGAACTTCGAACAAGATAAGTACTGGGATATAGAGAGCGGGGCACTGGCGGGATGGGAGTCGCAGCCATGGATACTGGGAGGAGACTGCAATGCGGTAATGGACGTGGGGACGTGGCTCTAGATAGATCACATCCGCCACTACATGGAGCAGGAGTGTTCAAGCAAGCTGAGAAATTGGATAGGTGGGCACAAGGATGGGAGTTATGTGACGTCTGGAGGATGAGACACCCCACACACAGGGAATATTCCTATTATTCTGTCGTGCACGACCTACAATACAGACTAAACAGGATATACTGCTCCACCAGGATAGCAATGCAAACGCTTCAGGCCACGTATTTACCAAAAACCTTTTCTGATCATAACCCAATGGAGATGACCATGGCATGGGGGAGGGTACCCACACCGGTTCCCACATGGCGGTTATGGCCACAGATGCTAGAGGACTCCGTATTCCGTAGCGACCTTTCAGTGACCATTGATCAATACTTTGCAGAGAATAGCAATACGGCAACGAGCAGACTCGTAGAATGGGACGCTTTCAAAACCGTGATCCGGGGGAAAGCGATAAGTACGACAGTGGGTGCCAGATCGGAACTCCATAAGGCTTTGGTAGATGTGGAAGACAGAATGGGTAAATTGGAGCAGGAGGCTGTAACAAATGATGACCGAAAGGGCACGCTGCAAGAAGCGAGAATAAAACATGCAGAACTTCTAGAGTCTCTGCGGGTCATAGACTATCAAACATATACGAAGAAAACACACACTGAAGCAGATAGGTCTGGGGCACTACTTGCCAAATTAATCAGAGATCCCCCCCCCCCGCCCCTCCCCGCGGTGGTTATACATGAAATTGCAACAGCGGATGGGACAAAAGTTACTACACGGGCAGATATCAACACGGCCTTTCGGCATTATTACACTGCATTATACAGTACAACAGACCATAACTCGGAAACCCAAGCAGAAGCCTTCCTTTCTAACTTCACATACCCAAGGCTCACAGCCGTAGCTCAGAAAGATCTCACAGGACCCATTACCCAATCCGAGATTAGGGTAGCCCTGAAGGGACTACCACGGAATAAAACCCCTGGAATAGACGGACTCTCCGTAGAATTCTATAGTACGTACTCAGAATCCCTAGTACCTCAATTGGAAGTGTTATATAAAACAGCATGAGAAAAGGGATCTTTACCAAGTACAATGGCGCAGGCGTTAGTAATATCCCTTCCGAAGCCTGGGAGAGATCCCACAGATATGGCCAACTACCAACCATTGTCCCTGCTAAGCACGGAATATAAAATATTAAGCAAGGTGCTGGCTAATAGATTATTGCCCTCTTTGTCCAGGCTAATCCACATTGACCAAACTGGGTTCCTTCCGTCACGTAGCACATCGTTAAATATCAGGAAGTTACACCACTTAATGACGGAAGCCCCGAGCCGCTACCCACACGCGGGCTGTCTTTCTTTAGATTTAAGACAAGCCTTTGATTCCATTAACTGGGAACCTTTCTGACAGCTCATTCCTCCGATTTCCCTGAGACCGCAGAGACTCATCTATTTCATCCGCAGGAAGACCTTGTTATTTACTGAAAACCGCCTTGAAAAAGCCCAAGGCCAATGGGCCACTAGGGCGAAACACGTGTCGGCTTGTTGCTTTTCCTCTCACAATTTATACCTGTTTTGTCTGCCAGAAATAAAAACAACACAAGTAATTTCATTCTGAGCAATGCTCTTGATGTTGATTATCCACTGACGTGGACCAATTAAGAAGGCATCACCCTCCACCGTTTCCTAAAAGTATATGTTCCAGGCCCTGGTGAAATTTGGTATCCCAGAGGGGTATATCGCCTGGTTACGTCTGCTCTATAAGGCCCCTACGGCACGAGCCCGAACTGGTAGCCATATTTCGGAGGAATACTCCATACATAAAGGGACTAGGCAGGGTTGTCCCCTATCGCCTCTTATTTTCATACTGGCACTGGAACCATTAGCCATAACACTGCGGAAAGAATTTGCAGATCGGGGCATAATGCTGGGAAATATAATACACCTGTTCTCGGCATATGCATGCGACATCATTCTGTATCTACAGGACCTCACTATGCCATTAGCCTCAATATACGACATGTTCCATCGATTTGAAATTATGTCTGGATTGGCTATCAATGTGGGGAAATCACACACTTTCTTCTTCACAGACCATGCAGGAATTGACAGTATGGCCTTTGGAGATGCTCAACTAGTGGTGGCCCCGTCTACTTTTAAATACCTAGGCATACAAATTTACAGGGCACACGAAGACATGTTAGATGGTAACTTGCACAAAGCAATCCGGGCTCTGCGGTCCAGTATAGTGTTCTAGACGGCATTGCCACGGTCTGTTATGGGGAGGGTGGCCCTAGCAAAAATGGTGGTGCTGCCGAGGCTCTTGTACTATTTCACAAATTTACCATTAATTGTGCCGCAGGCTATGTTCAAACTGCTGAACACGATGCTCACTGAACTTATTTGAGGGAACGGTAGAAGACGTATAAGCTTAAAGAAGCTACAAGTAGGCACACGAATGGGAGGCCTGTGTGTCCCGGATTTGCAAACATACTACTATGCAAGCCAATTACAGTGGCTATCATATTGGACGGCGGTGCGCAATCTGCAGGAAATAGGACTCACAGAGGCAGATATCGCCAACAGTGCATTACATAAGCTATTATTACCTGGTAGCAGACCCCCGAGAGACCTTCCCCCCACTGTTGGCCACGGCACTCCGCTGCTGGAAGGCGGCGCTACACTACACACAAGCACCCCCGGCATATACAGGTAACATTCCTTTGTTGGGGATCCCACTAACGGGAGGCACAATCACGAAACGCAAGCTGAAGCTCTGGTTTGAGGCAGGGGTTAGCACGGTGTCAGATCTGTTCGGGGATGGAATACTACTAGACCATGATACCTTTCTAAACGAAACTGGGGTCCCGGCATACTTATACATACGACATGTGGCATTGCTGAGATACATAAAAACACACTGGGCCCCGCAAAGGCATGAACCCCTTACCAATGACCTGGTCAAGATGATGTATTATATGGGGAGAGGTAGACATCTTATAAGATGGCTCTATAGTGGAGAGGTGTGGCTCACTAGTTAGAGGCGGCAGACCCGTAAGCAGAGAATCGGCCAGGGACCAGGGTTCAATTCCCGACGCGGCAGGGTCATGGACCAGGGTCAAAACGGACTCGATAATTCTCGCCTCGGTACCTACTCTAACCAGGAACACACTCGGCAACTCTGGGCATTAAGCTTGCCTCATCTCTACAACGGCCCCCCACAGACGCCGGGGATGCCTGGTTTCACCTTGGAGATACCCAGAAAGGGACCATCTCACAGGGATAGCCAGGACGGGTTCCCCAGCGGTCTACAGCGCCGGGACGCCCCGTTGCTGGGGCAGCTGTGCGCTTTACAAGTCTACAACATTTACATTTACATTTACATACAGGCATCAGCTCGCATACTAAAGCTGCTCTTGACACACTGAGGACTGCATGGGCGGGAGACATAGATAGAGACATAACAGATAAAGAATGGGCAAAGATACTGGAACATCCAAGGACGACTTCAAGGAACACGAAGTTCAAATTCATACAGACAATGGTATTGCACTGAGCTTATCTTACTCCACATAAATTAGATAGAATGTTCCTCCATACCCAACATTATTGCCTGAGATGCTTGCTCGAAGGAGCGCACCTACTTCACATGCTATGGTCCTGTCCAAAAGTGCGGGGATACTGGGACACTGTCAGGCAAAGAACAGGGGAAGCGGCAAACCGGGAAATACAGAACACAATAGAGGAATGCATCTTAGGACTCCACAAACAAGTATCAAAGCATAAAGTGCAATACCGCTTTATAGATCTAGCGCTCATCTTAGCTATACATAATATAACTATGAGATGGAAATCGCGGAGACCCCCAGATGTACTGACCTGGCGCACGGAATTACTGCAGTGGGGCACTGCGGAGAGCGCGGCACTGCGTAGAGAAGAACTCAAGGGCCTGCGAAAAACACCAGTAGCGCTGGAATGGGATGTAATGCTGGAAGCCATAAAATCAGTAGACGAAGTCTAAGACCCTAAGTAGAGTATAAAATTGTCTGCGCAGAAGGGTACCTAAGTCTTGTTAATAGTGCATAGACAGGGAGATGTATTATAAGCACACATGGATTT
The DNA here is from genome assembly GCF_964204655.1 of Triturus cristatus. Classification (NCBI taxonomy): domain Eukaryota; kingdom Metazoa; phylum Chordata; class Amphibia; order Caudata; family Salamandridae; genus Triturus; species Triturus cristatus. Next base: position 499,370,838 of record NC_140592.1, on the reverse strand, counting down.
GACATGTGCATATACCGGAAGATGCAAAATGCGCAAGATTCAGACATACGCGTGAGACTGGGGAGGGGTGGGAGGGGGAGTTGGGGACTGTTTATCGTATTAATGTGACAATGCATTACCATGAATGGGGATTGCTATCCCAAAAGAGATGTGACTTGCTGCAATTATTAAGTAGACAAATCAGTGCAGATATACTACAGCAGGACTGTATTGTGAATATGTATATTTGATATATGAAAGGACTACTGCTGCTGCAAATATGTAACGTGATGGTATATGATACAAAAGATTGCGAAAACCAATAAAATATGTTTAAAAACAAAATGATCTAAATAATTCTAATTACTTACTGCAGGTACTGTGGTATTAAAGGCACATTTGCAAATCAAAGCATAGTCTTGTTTCCATAAAGGAAGCTAAGTCGTGGGCAGGTTGGGGAAGTTGAGAAGCAGCAGGTGTCACTATATATCGAATTGAAAGCAGAATCAAATAAAGGTTCTGATGATAATGAGAAGGAATGTGCTTGCTCTTGTAAGTAAATCTAAGAGCAGGAAAATAAAAGGCATTGGTCTGAAGAGAAGGAAAATGACTTCCACTTGTTAAGGTGGAGAGGGTAAGGGTTCTAATTAACAAGCTTTACACAGTTAAAATATGAGTTCCATCCAAGCTATATACTATTCGGATTCCCATCGGGCAGGAACCAATCACAATCCAGTATTCCTGCTGTACTTCGTGTTAGCCTCCTTTTCACAGATCATACAATGCCATCTTCTTCTGTTACTGCGACCTTCGGAAATATCTCACAAAGGAGCACTCACCTCATTAGGTTCTCATCTCATGAAGGTGCTGAAAATAATCCTACTAACTAAATTGCTACTCTACGACCTTCATACTTAAAGCTAATAATCAATCAAACAATAACATTTTTAAATGAGAAAACGATGACTCTGGTACCTGAAACAGAAAAGGCTTTCTTTATACACAACAAGTAGAAATACAGTGCTAATTTCAAATGGAGTAAGGCACCTCAGCCTACTCACGATTAATGTTAATATACCCATGCGACAAGTAAAGTCAATCAAAAGCATGTGATGTATTCTATTCACTAAACTTAAAAAGAAAACAACACAGAATAATGTGTGAAATTATATGTGAAATAAGGAAAAAAATCTTGTGTAAATCATGTGAGCAGCGATAATACAGGTTACAGATTAACTTTTCATTAAACACATACAAATGATAGCAACACTGCGTCCCCGCCCTTTCAGAAGAGTCCTCGTGATCACGCCTGGACTGCATCCTAAGACTTATTAGTACGTGGTTGGTATCTGTCAGTCAAGGGGTAGACCAGATAAAACTGGAGTGCAGTTTTGGAAGGAGCTCAGAGTGATTAACAGTGGTTCATAGTATTGCAAAGATTTCCATCTATCACCTTTTAGCAGAGTGAGTTGTCCTACGCGGCATGGTATGTATAGGCAGAGGTCCAGGGCACGCTGAGCCACTGGAACGTACGCTGTGCCTCATCTGTGAGGTCCAAGTAGGGCAAAATGCACCCGCGGTTGCTTGTGTCCCCCCCCCTTTCAGAAGTGATGCAGATTGTCGGTTCGAGCCAGGTTAAGTCTTTTGTCGGAGGCCAAGACTGATGTGCATATGTTGGTTTGTCCCAGTCCATCATGGAGCAGACCTGGCCAGATGTGCAAACCCGTCTCTTAGCATATGATGTGGATGGTTTACTACTAGCCCTCAGTGCAGACTGATCCTCATCGACAGCTCACCAATATATACTGACATCAGTGCAGAGGGCATCCTTTGGGCAGCACACTTGGGGTTCCTGAGCCACAAGTGTCACCTTATTTTACTTTCGAGGGACTTTAATCTTTCAACAACAGAAAACCAGGGATACAGTGATAACCTTTAAAATGCAGCAAAATTACAGAATTAGCACCGGTGGAATAAACATTTTAAACTGTTTTTAGCGTTCACAAATTGTTGGGCATCTTCAGTATTTCTCTAAGCGACCTAAGACTATTCTACGTCTGTTCTTCTTGTCTTTTTTGTTTTTTTGATTTGCTTGGCATAGTCCCACGACTGTCTGTAGATTCAGTGTTTTTTTTTTTTTTACCAGCCACCAGCATTTCATCTGGCTATTCTAAGCCTATTGATTTTGTAATCTTAGTGAAAGAAATTTCTACCCGCTTCCTAAAAAAACACTCTGGGCTGCTTAAGTAGTTGTTTAAATTTGTTGATTGTGTAGCCAGTGCTTTATTTGTGCTGTGGTTTCAGATGGTGGGCTCTGGTATTCATTTTTGCGGACCAAAGCTTGTAATTCATCAGATTTTGATCCAAAGCAAGAGCGACAAAGGCAGTAAAGCAAGAAAGAAGGGGGACGAGAAATGTAGGAGAAAAAGACAAAGGGAAATGTAGGAATGAAAAAACTTCAAGAGTGAGATAAAGAGAGAGGAAGTAGAAGATGGAGGAAGAGAAAAATCACGAGGTTGATTCAAGACTAGGCAGCCTTGGTATTCAGCCATAACTGTGAGTGAGCCCTGTGCTACCAGGCTCTGTGCCTGCTAGGCGCCACTGTATGTCCGTACCTCTTTGAGCACAAGACATGGTTCGCCTCTGGGTTTGGCACTGCGTCGGACATGGAAGATGTTATCGGTGGTGTTGGCGCCAGAGGAGCTGGCTACCATGATACCTCCAATCCTTCTATAGATGCAATATGGCAAAGAGCCAAGAAGAGGATAGTGTCTATTATTTCTGATGCTAAGCCATCTCTAAACAAGTACTCAGACCTCAGTGTTTTGTTTGCTGCGATGTAATATTCCCTTCTGGCATTGATGATCTGGGATTTTTAGAACCATTCCCTCAGGGGTCCAAAATGATGACAGCTGGCCAGACTGCCTTTTCCTTAGTCTGGAATGTGCAACCGAGAAAACCCTATTGCCATCTGTGTATATCTGTGTCCCCCTCAGCAGAGGCTATATTTCAGTATACCTATTGTGACGAGATTCCAGAACTCTCCAGCATCGAGTATTGCACCATTTTGAGATCTCTACTACGTCATCCCTTTTTGATGATGTCCTCTTTGAACCCATGCCCTAGTGTATTCTGCGCTTGTTGACCTTGAAGACAGTGTTCCTCATTGCCACTACATCCTTACATCTGCTTGAAGTGCGGGCACTAAAAGCACCGTCACTAAGGCCCACATACACATGTCCTTCTTCTTTAAGCTAGTTCTGAGGGTTCACCTCTTCTCCTGGAAGTGTTTTCTCGAAGTTCATTATTATTAAAAATATAATGATCGTCCTACCTTTTTCAGTCTTTATGGCTTAAGAAAACAGAAAAGCAGTTCCATTATCTTGTACTTTTTTTGTAACAAATGTTATTGAGTGTTTTGCAAGGAATAGCATAAGTCATACATAAGACATCATGCAAAAATGTATAGTATTGAAGTACAGTTTGGAACACGATGGTACTCTGTACATTGTGCTTGTGTTAACGTACGAAAGCAAACATACTACAGATATCGGCTTTGTAATTGAACAGTAGATCTTAGTACATGTGCTAGGGTCATTGACTGCTGTGATGCGTCTTTCTTACTAACACCCATATCATATGAACACCCCCCTCCCCATAAGAGTTAACTAACGGGGCAGCGTCTCTTTAATTAAATGTGCAGTAGTTTGTGGGCGAATTCCTCCTATCTTGGCGTTGATTATACATTTCATGTACACAGCCCTTTAAAATATTGGATTTTTGTAAGGTCGTCAGGTGTTCTATCTGTATCCTATCTCCGCCTGTCAATTATCCCTGCCAGTCTTCCCCGATGTATGCATGTTCTGTAGCATGGCTAATTATCTGGTATTGCTACGTGTGCATCGACCACATTCCTCCGGGGTTCATCCCTGTACAGGGCTTTAAAGACCTCCAATAAAGCATCCCAGGACATGGAAATGAGTATTTTTCGTAACCCTCATTTTTCTTCCCTAAGTATCGCCCCGCTTTCAGGCAGACCCCAGTGCTCAACTTCCTCCCTCCAAATAGTTAGTGATGGTGGTCTTGCTGATTTTCATCATCTTGTTATGACGCTTTGCGAGTATAAGCACCAGATCTGCAAATCGCGCCTGCAGTTGTATCCCTTGAGGTGTGGATATGGTCCCGGCAGGCAGCTCCTTACTGTATTCCATGTGTGCCCGCCCACCACATCTCCCACCAAGCGCGCTATTTGTGCCCAGTATGACCATATTGCAGGACAAGTCCACATCATATGGGTGGAGTTGGCATCTGGCTGTACACACCGGGGACAATTTGCTGTCACCGTGGGAAACATCTTGTGTAACCGGTACAGTGTAAGGTATGCCCGCTGTGTAATCATGTATTAGATGAATTTAAAATGTGAATTGTGTGAGACTGCTTATGGGTACGCAAGGAGGGATATGCATGCTTTGTGAGAATTTCCACAACTGCTTTTATTCAATCAATCAATCAATCAGGGATTTTATAGAGCGCGCTACTCCCCCGTGAGGGTCTCAAGGCGCTGGAGGAAGGAGGGGGAGAGCAGTTCGGTCAGTCGAAGAGCCAGGTCTTGAGGTTCTTCCTGAAGGTGTGCAGGGTAGGGGAGCATCCGATGTTGACAGGGAGCTCGTTCCAGGCCTTGGCTGCGACATAGGAGTAGGCTCTTCTGCCTGCTCTGCTTTTGTGAATGCGGGGGGTCTCTGCCAGAGTGAGGTCGGCGGAACAGAGGTTCCTTTTGGGTACGTGGAAGGAGACTCTCTCGTTGAGGTATTTGGGTCCGATGTTGTGAAGGGATTTGTAGGCATGGGTGAGTAGTTTGAAGGTTACTCTCTTCTCAACGGAGAGCCAGTGCAGGTCACGTAGGTGTTGGGTCATGTGTTCGTGCCGTGGGGTCCCGAGGATGAGTGTGGCTGCGGCATTCTGGATGGTTTGGAGCATGTGTAAGAGAGTTTTATTGATTCCAGCATAGAGGGCATTGCAGTAGCCCAGTCTGCTGGTTATGAGTGCGTGGGTGACGGTTTTCCTGCATTCGAGGGGTATCCATTTGAAGGTCTTGCGGAGGATGCGAAGGCAGTTGAAACTGGTGGAGGCGACGGCGTTGATGTGGCGGGTCATGGTGAGGGAAGAGTCAAGGATGATGATCTGGCTGGTCATGGTGAGGGAGGAGTCAAGGATGATGATGCTAGGAGTGAAACTTGTTTCAACAGAGTGATTCTAGATAACTTGTGAGTCTGAATTAAATATTCTGTGATCCGCTAGCCCTCCTCCAGTCGTGATAATTTCTGTGGGATTCTTTAATGTTGAATACTCTGCGAGAAGAAGTTTTCATTAGTTGAACAAGTTATTTGCCTTCTGGAACACTTTTGGTTTTGAGGACTACTTGTTTTTTCCGCAGAATGCTCATCACTCTTTCATCCTGCCATCTGTGGTGCGAGTAAATTATTTTGAACGGAAGTCAGTTGTCTGGGTGGAGGAGCCTTTTAAGAGCCAGTATGTCATTTTCTTCGATAATGTAGGGTGAATCCACGGCTGTCACTATAATGGTACCACCTGGTGTTGGACAGACAAATTACTGAAAAATAAATCCACAGAGGAAAGAACAAAAAGACAGAACCAAGACTCAACATAATCATAAAGCAACTACCCAAGAAGTAATAGATCCTCAGAGGCAGGGTTGTGGAACGGCAGTGAGGAACCTGTGGAAGGAACATGCATCCATGATCATTACTGAAATTAATAATTTTACCTGTTCTCACTATGTCTCGAGCAGTGCTTACTCTGTGGTGCCAATAAGAGATCCTGTAAAAGTTCTTACTGTATTGTGCCAGTGGAGGACCTATCGCAGAGTTTATTATGTGATGTGCTGAAAGGATCTGATCTGTAATGGTGCTCCTGTTTGGTATTACAAGAGGATTGCAACAGTGCTTACTGTTTGGTACCATTAGGGTGATTTGTAATAGTGCTTACCTGCAAGAACAATTCTGGCCCTCTCCAGGCGGGTTTAATTGGGAGGACCTTCCCCAGTAAAATGTTTCCAAGGAGAGGAATTCATTTCACAGAACAATTTAATAAACAGATTGGCTAGAATGCCATCGTATGTAAGGGCAGTTCGGAAGGAACCTTATTCACTTTTTTTTTTTTGTTAGCAATTCAGGGTCTGGTACAGTACCCAGTAGCAGTATTTTTCAGCAGGAGCAATCATACAACTGCCTGTCAGTGTGTCCTCACGCCATTATAGTGTGGCTCCAGACCGGGGTGTGTTGAGGATTCTATCAACCCCATGCAGTTTCAGAGGAGCTTTCTCTCTTCAGCATTCCAGTAAGTTTCTCTCAGTGACCTGTGGCCATTCCAGACCCTGGAAATTAGTGCACAGCAACAGATCAAAAAGTAAAACAATCACCAGAAGGGGTAATAAAATAATGATTTGGAAAGTACTGTTGGCAACTATATTGAATGATGCCGAACAACACCAAGGTTAATGCTGAGGTATGTACCAAAAGGTTGGGACTAGTAAATGCTGTAACATGAGCCCTGCCTGGACTCTAAGGTCCTGCTCATAGTAGGTTTGGGATAGAGCCATCAACATGCACCAGGGTCCTCAGGACAGATAATGCTAGCTATGAAGCCAGTGGAGGGATAGACACTGAATTAACATGCTATACTTTGTTGCCCTACACCTGGACAGTTACTGGATCTCCCAGTTCCCAGCGGAGTTTGACCTGAACCCGGAGCTGGCAGAGCAGATCAAGGAGCTGAAAGGACTGCTGAACCGCGAGGGAAGCCGAAGGCAAAGCAGCCTCATCGACATCGAGAGTGTGTATGTGCGGGGTCCATGGGGAACCGGGCACAGGGTAAGCAGGTGCCGAATGCAGGGTGGCCGTGGGTCTAAGCCAGGACAGGATATTAACACACACAGCAATTTCTGGTTGCCTGCGCCGGGAAATTTGTTGCACAGCCGCTTTACCACGCATGTGTCCAGGTGTGTAGCGAGAGTGTACCTGAGATCACCCATTCCTATAAGTGTCAGCATATAATAATCCCTTGATGTATTTTTACAGTTGTACACTTCTGTTTCTGTGTCTGTGTATGGAGTTTGCATGCTTTGTTCCATTGATCTAGCTTTCCGTAAGTCTGAGTATGTTTGTGCACATAGTTAGGAGTTCCAAATGGGGTGTATTCATTTAAGTGGTTTTCGTGTATGCTTGTCAACCAATGGTAAGCAATGGACGGGCTTCGAGCTCAGTATGTTCTTGATAGGTCCACAATTTGTCTTACAGCAGACGGTGCATGAGCTGCCTGGAAGGCAAAACCTAAAAAGGGATTTTGTGGTTGCAAACCCTGTGATTTTGCGAATCGCAGGCTTCGCCGCCACATTCCATGTGTGTTCCATTCTGAAGGAAATACTTTGGCTTCATTTCCACTCTGCTCCCCTTGTGTGCCGCATATGGACACGGGCAGTGGTGCACCAAAAAAGCAGAAGGGACCTCACACCCTTCTTTGCTCCAGACTACGACAGGGTTGACGCTTACTACCATGTTTAGCCCCTCAACAACTTTCATTTGCTGCTCTTATTCCAGGAGAAAGGCAAAGACAGAAACTACCAAAATTAAACAAGGCTGTTCGAATCCTTTTTTGTTTTACTTTGCATCACAGTTTCTGCCACTGTCTTCATGGCCACTGAGCCGGGGCAGTGCCAAGAACAACTGACACTGCATGTGGATAATTGGTCGTTTGGCCCGGCTGGACCGCATGCATACTTAACTTGACATTGAACTGTACAAAAAAGACACGTGGCACAGAAACCCATCGCAGGTGGCACGTTCCCCAATTCTGTAACTGTAATCCGCGGTCGGGAGCCAGGGCGTGCTCACCACTCCTAATCACAGGCACCACACACAGGATGACATTAAAAGGGCTAATGTTTATTTCAAGCGCCAAAGCCGTCTCGAATAGAAAGAAAGAGAGATGGGATGGCAAACACAAAATATAAGAAGGAAAGAATACAGTGTCAGCTTCTGAAACCGACCGGTGTCCTGAAAAGTAACCCACGGTGTTCCCAGTAGCGGTCCGTGGAGGGAGTTCAGTGAGGCGGGGCGGGGCGGGGCGGGGAAATGTAAACACTGGAATATGGATGAACGGAGGTAAGTACACAATTAAATAAATAAAAAAAATTGTTGCGCGCACTGCTTCGCATTTTGCGATGCAGCGCGCGCAAAGGAATTTGTTTTATTTATTTAAATGTGTACTTACCTCCGTTCATCCATATTCCGGTGTTTACATTTCCCCACCCTGCCCCTCCCCTGCCCCGCCTCACTGCCCCCCTCACTGCCCTACCGAACTCCCTCCACGGACCGCTACTGGGTATTCCTCTGTCAAGGGACAGTTTCCATTTCTGGTGTTCTCCCAGCTTTAACAAACCAAGGGGTATATTATCAAGAACGGCGATACAATTATCGCAGCTTTAGCGGCAGGAAACTGCCACTAAAGCGGCTATAATGGGCTTGATAATATGCCCTTGAGAATTCCAATAGAAGCCCATGTTCTGGTGTGAACCTGGGCTTCTATTGGAATTCTCAAGGGCATATTATCAAGGCCATTATCGCCGCTGTAGCGGCAGTTTCCTGCCGCTAAAGCGGCGTTAATTTTAATGCCGTTCTTGATAATATGCCCCCAAGGGCGTTGTTCTTAAAGCGGCCTGTGCCCACGAAGTGGGCAACATTCTTTGGGTTTGCAGCTGTGGGTTCGAAGCATTACTAGGGAGTTGGCGGACACTTCCTAATACTAGAAAATGACAGGACACGCCCCTGTGTGTTGGTCTCACACAGTGTCGTGCTGGCTTTCCTTCATATGCAAGTGACAGGTTGCCTTGGCTTTGTTTTGACTTTGCTTGAGTTACAAGTTGGTCCATTTGGGATTCGTTTTAGACAGCTGGCCTGCTTGCTGAGTTTAGGAGAATTTAATGACAACATAATTTCCCAATAAACAGTGCAGGCAACACCAAGCACATCCCTTTGTTGTTGCTCTCAGAGAAGTGAGAACAGCAGTTTCAGTACCTCATTTCCTGTCGCCTTTATCAAACCAATTACAGCCATGTTTATACGGGAAACTTGAAGGGAAAAGCTGTCGACATTTCTCAGCAGAAAGCCTTTACTATTTCTCACAGCCCTCCCATCCCAAATTACCCAGTATCCAGGGTAAACTTGCGTGGAGTTTTCACACGAATTCGCTCAAAGACTTCCTCCCTCCTCCTGCAGCCCTAGGCCGCGAGGGATTTTTCCAGCACACAATCACAAATTAAGAAAAAAATAAATGGAAAATCATGCGTTGTCCTTCATTGACCCGGGAGGAAATCGTACTTTCAGCACAGTGTGTATCTTTCATTTTATCTCTCCATAGATGGATGTCTGTCTGTGCGTTTCGACATGTGGCTCTGTTTCAGTATTTATGTGTTTACTGTGCAAAGTCTCTCTTGGGATGCTGGATTCCAAACTAGGCCCTAGGCATGAATAAGTCTAGTGTCTTGAGTTCGGGAAATGAATGATATGGTATCTTTCTGCACGCCCGTGCTGGTTCCTGCTGTATTCGTGTGTAAAATGTTTTCTTGCTAATATACTGGGTGCTCCAAAGGAGGCAATTGACTGGTGGTGTTGACAGGGCTGATTGCCTTTGGGGCTTCTCTTCTCATCTTTTCTAATAAACACATGTTTATAGTTCGGAGGCGACTTTGTCACATCAAGATATCCTCATGTATACCTAGAAGAAGATCCTTCTGGTTCTTTCACCAGAATTTGTCAATTATGTTTCAAGCCTTTTCTGTCTGGCCATGCTGGTAATTGGCTTTGGCCACTTTTTGTGGCTGCTATGCGTTGAAGTGGTGTAGTTGCTTCTAAACCCGAACAAGTCAGTGGGTAGGTTTTTATCCAGATGTGTGGTGTGCTCATTTTAGTCTAGTCTCACACAGTATCTGTGTTTTTCATCTTCCTTGGATATGGGCATGATCTTGGCTATGTGCTGAGGTCCATATGAGTCAGTGTTGGTGTTTGCTTGTTTTGTTATGTTGCTGTTCATTGATGCCATTGATATTACTGTGCAAGCGTGTGCCTATGCGGATCGTTATCAGTCTGCATGATATTATACCTGGCCCGTTGAGTTTCTTAATATGTGGGTATCTTTATCTGGTTGTGTTTGCATGCTTGTAGTGTTCAGGTGCATTCCCAACTGTGTGCTTGCCAATGTGTCCCTCTTTTGATTAATTTGTGCAGGTGTGTGTTTGTGCCTGTTTGTGGTACTGCTTTTAAGTTTGAGCTGTTCTGCTGTTTTCTATCTTCCCGCATCTTGTGTTTGCTTGTATGTCTCTTTGTGTGTTGTCTACATTTGTGGTAATTTCTCTCATTTGATCTGTGTTTGTGTGTATGTAATTTTCCGTTTGTAGGGTGTATGCCTGTATGTTTTTTCTGTGTGTCTCTCTCCAGTTTTATCTTTAGCGGTGTACCTTTGTGCATGTGACTCTGATTAGGCAATAGCGCAGGACTTTGCCTGTATATATTTGTCAGTGTAGGCTTGTGTTCGTCAGTGTATAGGGCTCTACAGCTATCTTTGCATGTTCCTGCAAGCAGCCATGTCTTTACACTTAAGCCAGTGAATCTTTAGAAGATACTATCTCTAGAGAGCCATTGTAGAAGACGGGTCACTTTATCAAGTATCTATGCTTTACTTTGGATGATTGTTACTTGTTTTATATGTGTGTAGATTTTGTATCTATGTGGACTTGCTCTGTGTATGTCTCTGAGTTTGCAACAAGTCATATGAGAGTTTAACCTGTGAGAAGGGATAAAATAAAGCAATGCAGGAATGAGTGATTTGTGGTGATTTGTCAGTGTAAGGCCTATCTCTGTGAACAACACTTGTTTACATTTACATACTTGTGTATGTACATTATAGTATATATTGGCGAGCGAAGTAAAGAGCCACACTTTGCATGTGTATCAACAGACTCTTTACCTTTTACTTCTCTAGCCCTTCGTATGAGTGGAAGCGCCAGGTGACCCAGAGAAGCTCCGCTGCTCAGAAGAAGCGTAAGATGTCTCTGCTGTTTGATCACCTGGAGTCCTCCGAACTGGCGGAGCATCTCACCTACCTGGAGTACCGCTCCTTCAACAAGATCTTGGTAAGTTACAATTCTCTAGAGTGATCAGAATTTACTCAAGCCAGACCAGAGCAATCCTATATTAAGATTTAATCTGACACAAACACTTTTTACACCCCAATAAGTTAGTTGCTGTACCCAAATGGAATGTTGTATTCAGAATCAATGATAACATACATCTTCAAGCTGCCCTCAACAAGTCAGCCCAATTGAAAAAAGTTCTTGTTAAACCTAGACAAGTGGAAACTACTCTTCTACACTACTACTGTTCCACGTTGTGCTTATTCACTGCACCGTAGGCTTGTTGACAACCTCAACCTCAACCTCTTCTAATCCTGCCCAGTCAAATGCCTCTGACTGCCACTGGCACCTGTATTTAGAAGGCACCAACAAATCTTTAGTGTTACATCCTCACATTAATGTTTCCCAATTCTAGTGAGCAGTTTTAAGGGCATTTCTTCAAGTGCTCTGTTTGCCACAGTCGCCCTCTTAGCACAGAAAAAGGAATACTTGCAAGTCATCATACAACACTTAAGTAGGTAGTGAGTCTTTAGATGACGTCTAAATGTCAGGTGGTCCCTCAAGAACAAGCGAAGAAGAGGGAGGAAGTTGCACAGCCAGGTTAATGTAAAAAAGACTATACCTCCGAATTTACTCTTCTGGGTGATGGGGGTGATCAAACAGAGAATCTGCACATTTGAGAGATAGGTCTGATGGCTGGTAGAAGAAGAACACTTGTGACTAAACCCATTCGTTTACAGTAGATCTCAAGCAGTAATTCTTCACCATTTGAACCAAAGGAATACTCAGAAAATAGAAACAACGAAGCCTTTTTTCCATACCCTTAGGATCACAAGAATGGTTTAATCAAGCAAACAAGCAATCGCTATTTGCAGTGTTAGTAGAGGGACCATACCCAGAACCACAGCCCATCTAGGCCTGTTGACACACAAGGTGCAATGGCATTCTGGGAGGCCGCAGTGTATATGACAATGCGGTTGGGCCTGCAGTCCATGCACTCGCAGATGAGACAGATGGTGATTTCTGGAAATGGTGCTGCCATTTGGGGAGTTGTGGGCCAGTGGCAGCAGGGTGAGCAAGCTGGCAATCACACGGGAGAGTAAGAAGACTGCTGGCTAGGCCCATGCAGCATTTAGGGGACTAGGATGAAGGGAAGACCAAAGCAGAGCGACATGCATTTTAGTGGTCTCCAAATAATACTCCGAATAACAATACTTGAGCAGGCTTTAGGTCCTGTGTTCCAATTCCTTTTCCATGTTTTTCTATGCCATCCCTATCCTGGGTTTGCGTCTTTCCCAGATAGAAGCATGAAGAAGTCCTACTCACCCAAGGAGCTTGCCTGCCAGGCAACTAGACCCATTCCCGAATTTGTAAGGCGAATAGAGCTTCATCCGAGAGCTGGTAAACTCTACAGCGTGGGCTAATCTTTTGGACCCTCTAAAGGTTCCTTTTGTGGAGGAGCAGATATCTGGCCTTCGAGCCAGCCCTGTGGGTGGGGATGATTGAATCATTGCGAAGGCTTTGTCCCTGTCCCTTAACCTGCCCAAAGCTATGCGGAAGCTGCCTGGTGCCTCCCATGCAGCAACCTGTAGGCAGCAACTAAAGTAGAGAAACATGGTCCTAGCAACTGGGGAATGATTGGAGGTTCCTCTCGAAGATGAGGCCCCCGCGTGAGGATCCCAGATACCATCTCATAAGGGCGGATCTTTTAATTCCCATGCCTTGACATTCTTGCAGGTGCTTTAACAGTGACACATAGTGCATGACAGAACCAACAAATGGACAAACCAATAACTGATTCTTAAGATTGCCACCACTCAGTACAGGATATGGTGTCTTTTGGCTAAGCTATGGTACTTTGAAACCAGGGGACAGGAGTTGTAATTGTGGCTCTAGCACTTGCCTGAAAATCTGACTTAATCACTTAATCGCCATTTACATAAGCTATGAAAATACGTGCCAAATGTAATGCAGTTGTGAATATGCAAAATGTAATTGTGAGATTCTAACGTAAATTTCTACTTGATGTACATGTTCTTGTATAGTTTAATATGATTTGGGGAAAATTCGCACAGTTTCCTCAGCAGAAATTACAAGAAATTCCCAAAAAATTACATTAAAGTATGTTCAGATATTTTATGCTATTTTATTGCATGAAAATTCTCCCTCGGATCTAGTTTTTGACGCAATGACGCGTACCCACTAAAAAAGCACAACATTGCACTGAAGCAAACAACCATTGTTCACTTTTTGTTTGTTCACAATGATACTGTGCACACATGGTAGAATTTTTACCAGAAAAACATCTCAAATACGTGACTTGGTGTAAATTCCGGCATTTCACGCAAGAAGAATAATGCGAAATTCTGGAAATCAAGTAACATTCACTGGCATAAATGAAATTTCTTTGGGTCTACTTCATGTTACCCTGTTATCCTACAGTGCTGCGTTACTGTTGAGCTATATTTGTGTATAAAATACCAATACATCCATCTGCACGTAACTGCACTTTTTACTTATGGAGCCATCTGCAGGTGTTTAGCCTGTTGGGTTAGCAGACATGTTATATGACCGTGTATCTCTGTGTGACACACATAAATAGTGCATACCTAGAGTTTGTTTTTGCATGCATCTTGACGTTTTATTGGTTTATATTTGCGCCTTGACCCAGCATTTCTATCTGGCTGTGTGCGAAATGATGGGTATGAAAAATATTTCAAAGATATAAAAATAGCGGAGACGCCCAGGCACAGCAGCCTGTCTACTGAACTACACTTCTTTTCAGACAATTGTGATCATGTGAAAAGCACTGTCATTCACATTGGAATACAGCAACAGGAGGAAGTGAGGAGCGGGAGCCCTATGTTGTGTGTTGTGGGGGGCTAGTAGCAATAGTCAAATTACAAATGAACAGGCCAATGAATGACTAGGGCTAACAAAAACCCCTCATATGTTGGTCTATATGTATGTTATTTTATAATGATTTGTTTTGGGAACACAAGAGGCGGCAAGACCGCTACAACTGTTTCACCATCTGAAGCTGTCTCTAGGCCAGCTCTAAAAAGACTCCGATTTCATTTCAAGCCTTGCGTTACTCACTTTTTGCTGTTACAGTATACTTTTTAGATCCTAGCATTCTGTAATCTGATTTGATGGTCATCCAGCCTCTTCACGTGTTTAAGAGGGTGCATCAAGAGGGAAAATAAGTCCACGCCTCATTCCAGGGGAAGAATTTGCATAGATGAGCATGGCCTGAAGCGCATTGTGTTTTTTGCTGTGAATCCAGCTGTTGTCCTTTGGAGCTGGCAGTTAGACACTGCCAATCTAATGGACTTTCATTTTGACTTAAGAAAGGGCCGAGGTGTAACTATTTTCGGATGATTTGATACTGCAATATAAGTAAATCTTGTTCTTTCTGTAGTTCAGACACCAGACCTGGTCCCAGTGTGTTTCCATCATTTATTTCTACAGACTGTTCATGCATATATTATTTTGTGGGTGTTATCAGCCTCAAGACCAGGCTCTTCGACTGAAATGCAGAACTCCCCCCCCCCCTCCCCCCCTCAGTGCCTTGAGACCCTCACTGGTGATTAGTCGCGCTCTATAAGAACCCAGATTGATTGAGTGACTGAGGGCTTATCTTCAGTGCTACAGTCGTGTAGATTATTATTACCACCTGGTTCACATAACTGGAGTAAGGTTCAGCGCAGCAGGTTGCTTCTTTCTTTGTAGGTGAGGCCTAAGGTGGCACAACCTGTGCTGAGTTGGAGGAGAGGGCTTCCCTTGCTTGAAGTTGATGGTAGCAATGTGAAATATCCCCAATGGCTTGCCCCTATGAATAAAAGATGGCTCTTGTGGCTCCACATGGATTTTGGTATTTCCCGAACTGCAGGTTATACCTACTATATTTTGTACTGCAGTACAGGCTTTTATAATGTGTATTAAATTGCCACACTTTTAGCGTTGTGCTGCACCACACGAGCGACTGTGCAAACTTTAGTAATTATACCGCTGCATCTCATCCCAAAAAGAGCACAGTAGAGGTGAGACATAAGTACAATATGTCAGTCATCTTTATTGGGTTACACAAATTGGAATGTGCTACAGTCACGGGAGAGCATGAGGTGATTCTTCTTGCTGGGATGAGAACCACCCAAACCTTCCAGTACTGGGTCATATGAAAATGATGCCTTTATATGGGAAATATATATATCCATACTGGCCCAAGTGCCGTCTGCAACCATAGACGTAGAATAGGTGAGACTGGGCACTGATCCTGAGCTCCCTTGTCTTTAATCACGCTGGGTCAACCAGGCAGCGCTACTCTTGATCTCTGCACCATCCTTGTTGTCCTCCTGCATTACTGTGGGCGGTAAGAAAATTATCATGGAATGAATACTGTGAGTGGGCACCGAGAGAACTAGCCCCCTCCATCTCTATGGAAATAAATATGCCATTGGGTTGCCTAGAGACCTATACCAGGATCTGTCTTGGCTTAGAGCTGGTCTGCTGCTAGAACTGGCTATCAGCAGTAGTTAGGGCACTACTCTGTACTCAGATCGTGGCACCGTTGTTATTAGGTCGCAGCCTACCAGACAGCGCAGCTGACTGGTTTGCTACAGACATCTTGGGGACTTTCAGAAAGTTGACCTAGGAATGCATTCCACCTGTTGCTTACCATTGGCTTTGTTGTTTGGAACTCACATTTTCTGGCTTTCTATTTGCTGCCTTTATTTGTTTAGGCTGTCCAGCTCGTGTGTGTCCCTTCTGTTGCCCAAACATTGCTTACTGTATTCTTCCAAGAACTTGCTTTCGGTAAACAGGCCTTTAAATCTTATTCTTATCTTCTCAAATTTGCTGAGCATTCAAAGACAGAGGTCAAATGTCAGGCTGTGTCTTTCAGGATGGTTGATGTTTATTTTCTTTCTCTGACTTCAGAGTGAGAGGATTTATGTGACAATCATGCTGGCTAGTGGGGTCTGATTGAGGACGCCTGTACAGATGTTATTTTTTTTGTTCTAGCACAAGATAATGTAAATGTCTGTAAATGAACTGTGTTGACATTCAAATCAATGCATTAGATGATAACATTTCCACACATTATCATTTGTGTGCTGTATACTTTTATCAGTAAAACTGTATGTGAGACAAAATGTAATGGGCATTTCAATTGAAGTTCTGTTGTCCATAATGAGAGTATGCTACCTCCATGCACACTCCACGTTACACCACTCCACTCTACTCTGCACCACTCCACACTGTGTCATTATGCCTCTCTGCTCTACACCACTACACTCTACTCTATGCCAGTGCACTCTACCCACACTATTCTACTATGCACCACTGCACTCTGCACCACTCCACTCTATGCCATCCTACTCTGCAACACTGCATTCTTTGCCACTGCAATCTACGTCATGCACTCTACACTACCTTACCTAAAACCATTCCACTCTACGCCAATCTAGTCTGCACCAAATCAATCTACGCCACTATACTCTGTCACTGCACTCTGACACTCTATTTTACTCTGCTTCACTGCACTCTGTCACTCTATTCTACTCTTCACCATTGTGCTCTACGCCACTAATCTCTATGCCACTTTACTCTGTGCCACTGCATTCCACGCCACTCTAATTTGCGCCACTGCACTCTATGTTAATGCACTCCACACCACTCTACTATACACCATTGTACTCTATGACAATATGCTCTGTAACACTGCACTCTCTGTCACTCTACTGTACTTCACTGAGCTCTACACCACTGCACTCTATGCCAATCCACTCTAAGACCCAGATGTACAAAGCTTCCCGTTTGCATTTCTTAAATAGCGACTCCGTAGGAAACGCTATTTAAGAAATGCACAAGGATATGTACTAAATATGAGATTCCCTAATAGGTATTCCTACAAAGTAGGAATCGCTATTAGAGAATCACAGATTGGAAATGCCATTGCATTCCGTCCTATGGGCAAAATATGAAATGGTTTGCACTTCCTAAATTGCGATTTCCTAGATAGGGAAGTGCAATTTAAGAAATGCAAAACCAAGGGTGCCTCTAGGCTTACGGATCCTCAGGAGGCATCCTGAATTTCCTAATGCACAAGTAAGTGCACATATGTCCTAGGGTCATGTGTGCACTCCATGTCACATTGAAAAATGCATTTTTAAATGCATTTTTTAATTTTGCACATGGTTACCATTGACTTCAAGTCAATGGTTATAGCATTGCCTAAATGCCCGATTCACATTTAGGAAATGCTACGTACATGTGCTTTAGGAATCGCAAATAGCGAATCCCTATTTGCGATTCCTAAATCGCGTTCGCAATGGGCGGTTTCTACCTGGTAAAAAATGCAAATTGTGACCGGCTTTGGCCCTTTGTATATCTGAAAAGGCCATTTAGCATTTCTTAACGGGCGGAAATAGCAATTTGGCCCATTCAGAAATGCTAAATGGCTTCGTACATCTGGACCTAAGCCACTCTAATCTACTCTGCACCACTGCACGCTACGACACTCTACTCTATACCTCTGCACCATTCGCCTCTACACTTAAACAATCTACTCTGCCACTGCAGTCTACACCACTCTATTGCACTCTGCACCACTGCAAGCCACTGCACTCTATGCCAATGCACTCCATACCACTTTACGCAAAATGAATACACTCTACGCTACTGCACTCTATGCCAATCTACTCTGCACCACTGTACTGTACGCTACTATACTCTACTCTATGCCACTGCACACTACTCCACTGATCTCTACACCATTGCACTCTACGTCACTTTTCTTTTCACCACCGTACGCCACTGCACTCTACAGCACTCTACTCTACCCCACTGTAGTCTACGCCACTCTACTCTGTAGCACTCTTCTGCACTCTGTGCCAATGCACCCTACGCCCCTCTTATCTACTGTGCACCACTGAACTCGGACACTGCACTCTACACCACTTTACTCTACACCTCTGTACTCTGCACCACTCTAGTCTATTCCAGTGCACTCTACTTCACTCTTCTATGTGCCACTGCACTCTTTGCCATTGCAGTCTACACCACTCCACTGCACAACATTGCATTCTACGCCCATGCACTGTACACCACTTCACTCTACTCTGAAACAATCTCCTCTACGCCACTGCATTCTATGCCACTGCACTTTACGCCACTCTACTCCACTCTATGCCACTGCAATCAATGCTGCGCCACTCTACTCAACGCCACTCTATTCTACGTCACTGCACTCTATGGCACTACTCCATGCCAATGCACACTACCCTGCACCACTATAATCTTCTCTGTACCACTCCGATCCACTTCACTCTACTCTGAAACAATGTACTCAATGCCGCTGCACTCCATCCCACTGCACGCTATGCCACTCTGCGCCACTCCACGCAACTGCACTCATTGTTGTCCCACTCTATGCCACTGCACTCTATGTTACACCACTCTACTCTAAACCACTGCACTCTACACCAATTCACTCTACACCACTTTACTCAAAACCAGTGCATCCTACGCCACCGTACCTATGCCAGCTACTTTGCACCATTGCACTATACGCCACTATACTCTACCACATTCTACTTTATGCCCCTGCACTCTATGCCACTGCAAGCTATATCACTCTACACCATTGCACTTTACATCTCTGCACTCCACACCACTCTATTCTACGTCACTGCTCTCTGCACCACTCTACCCTGCACCACTCTACGTCACTGCACTTTACGACACTCTACTCTACATGACTGCACTCTACATGACTGCACTCTACTCTACTCCACTGTACTGTATGTCACTTTACTGCACTCTACACTACTGCATTGTATGCCACTCTGCTGCACACTACACCACTGCCCTCTATGCCACTGCACCACTCTACTCCATGCCAATGCACTCTAAACCACTCTAATCTGTATCACTCTACTCTTATGGCACTGCACACTACCCTGCACCATTACACTCTATCCTGCACCACCCCACTCTATACCACTTCACTCTACGTCACTCTACTCTGCAACAGTGCTCTCTCCGCCACTGAACTCTCCGCCACTCTTCTCTGCATCATTCCACTCTATGCCACTGTACTCTACGCCAATCGGCTCTAATCTACTCTGCACAACAGCACTCTATGCCACTATACTCTATACCAGTGCACTCTGTACCACTTCACTCTACTCTGAAACAATCTATTCTATGTCACAGCAGTCTACCTCACTCTATTCCACTCTTCGCCAATCCACTCTATGCCAGTCCACACTAAGCCACTCAATTTTATACCGCTGCACTCTATGCCACTGCACTCTACACCAATGCCCTCTGCGCCACTTTACTCAAATCTAATACACTCTACGCCACTGCACTCTATACTAATCTACTCTGAACCACTGCACTGTATGCCACTATACTCTACTCTACAATACTGCACTCTATGCCACTGTACACCATTGCACTCTTTCACTTTATTCTGCACCACTCTATGCCACTGCACTCTACACCAATGCACTCTGTGTCACTCTTCTCTGCAGCACTGCACTCTGTCACTGAACTTTATGCCACTCTACTCAACATTACTCTATGCCACTGCACTCTACTCTGTGCCACTCTACTGAACTCCATACCTATGCACTCCACGCCACTCTAATTTACTGTACACCATTGCACTATGTGACACTGCACTCTACACCACTCCAGTCTAGGCCACTCCACTGTGCACCACTCCATACCACAATCCACTCTGCAACACTGCGCTCTAAGCCACTACTCTATACCACTCTACTCTACCCTGCACCACTCCACTCTACACCACTTAATTTTACTCTGTAACAATCTACTCCGCTGCACTCTATACCATGCTCCTCCACTCTGCGCCACTCGACTCTACGCTGCTATAATTAATGCTGTGCCACTGTACTATACACTACTCTACTCAATGCCACTGCACTTCATCCTGTACCATCATAGTCTACCCTGCATCACTCCACTCTACGCTGAAACTACACCACACCACTCTAACCCTGCACTCTATGCCACTCTACTCCACTCAACACAAATGCACTCTGTACCGCTTTCCTCAAAACCAATGCACCCTATGCCAATCACTTTGCACCACTGCGCTTTAGGCTACTACAACTCTACAATATTCTACTCTATGCCACTGCTCTCTATGCCACTGTACGCTACGTCACTCTATACCACTGCCCTCCACTTTCACTGCAGTCTACGGCACACCATCCTACTGGTCACCACTGTACCCTACGTCACTGTTCTCTGCACCACTCTACTCTGCACCACTCTACAAACCTGCACTCTGAAACATTTTTTTTTTGATTTTGAAACCTTTATTGAGGAATAAAACAACATGTTGCGTTACAGTCCGACAGTGAGGCACATGAAAAGTCGCAAGTTCACACCCGTTACATACACACTTAAAATGGACATGCTGGTACAGCCTAGTACATTAAATATCCGGAAAATACTTGGTGCTAAGCAAAAAGGACAAAGGAACACCCTGCAGGGATGAAATGTCTGTGAGAGTTATTGCGCAGTGTCGTGAGAGCGTGGGGCTGACAATTCTGTGTGTGACTGGTCAGCTGCGCTGTCCGCACCAGCCAAGGCACTTCTGGACGGCGAGTTGGGGAGTGTACAGAGCGGGGTGTCTTGGCGTTGCAAATAAGAGATGAGGGGCACCCCAATGTCAGGTGGTTTGCTGGTTACCAGCATTCGGTCCCAGAATTCCGCCAGCAGTGTCTGGCAACATGCGGAGTCTTCAAGCCAGGCCCTAACCTTGGGTCCCGGTCTCCACTCCCAGTGCATGGAAACCCTGCGCCTAGCGCAAACCAGCAGCATGGCGATTAGCTTGCGGCAAGCATCCGGGTAGTGTTTCACATAGCCCAGGAGGCACACCAGAGGGTCAAGAGCGACGTGCGTGGAGGTGATCTCAGTGATGACAGCACACACGTCCCGTCAGTAGGTAGAAAAGTTTGGACACAGCCAGGCCAAGTGAGAGAAGTCAGCCGCAGGAGCGGAGCACCGCATGCATCTATCGCTAGCGATGAGACCCATTCTGTACAGTGTTGCAGGGGAACGATATAATCTGTGCAAGTATTTGAAGTGAATGAGCCGCAAGCGATAATTAGAGGACAGGCGTTTGATTTGGTTGCAGCAGTACAGCCAAACAGCCTGGGAAAGGTCTGTCCCCAGGTCTTCACTCCAGGCAGCGCGGGCACGGTCAGTATTGACCGAGGATGCCACGAGCGTGAGACCATAAATCCTGGTGACCATTTTGTGCGTGGAGCTGGATGCATACACAAAGTTGAGGGCAGCTACTGCGGGGGGGGTGGAGGGGGGGGGAAATGTACGGTGGAGCTCTCGACAGGACGCTCTAATTTGATAGTGCAGCAGCGTATCCATTGGGCCTACCTCGCCATCGAGGGTAAAAAAGGGGTTGTCGGGGTAAAGGTCTGCCACCGTAGCGAGCCCCAGGCGTGCAGCGCGCTTGGGCATGCCGGCAGTTTGCAGAGGGGGAAATGCTGGGTTATTGGCGAGGGGCATGGCATTGGCGGAGAGTGTACTGGCTCCAGTGTACTTCCAGAGTTCATTCCAGGCCCAGTGCAGGTTTTCTACAGTGCCTATCTCACTGTGTGGGGGTTTAGGTGGGGCAAAGAGAGCGGTCGGAAGCTGCCAAGGAGCAACGCAATCGGCTTCCACCGCCATGTGTGGTTGGAAAGGCGTGGGGTGCATCCAGAAGTGGAGGAAGCTGGCCTGGGTGCTTAGAGCGTATAGCTTAAAGTCTGGGGCACCCATGCCACCGCTGGACAGGGGAATCATGAGAATGTTGTATGCTATTCTGGGCTGTCACCGGGGCCAGGCAAGGGTTTTTGCGAGAGAGCGCAATTTGCAAAAGAAATGCGCCCTGAGGGGGATGCAGACATTTAAAAAAAGATATAAAAATTTCGGGAGTACCACAATTTTAGCGATGGCGATATGTCCCGCCAACGACAGGGACAGTCTCTGCCATATCTGGATCTTCGTTTCCAACCAGTCTATCCCGGGGCTGAAGTTAGCCTTCCAAAGTTCATCCATGTCCCTGCTGAGCCAAATGCCCAGATATCTAGTGGGTCCCGAAAGGGTAGTCCAGGGTAAATGGTGTGGTGGCATCCGTGAGAGGGAAGAGAATAGACTTGCCCCAGTTTACCTGGATGCCGGACAGGCCCCCAAACCACACAACCTCCCTGATCATGGGGCCAAGGTTTTCCTGTGGGTTACGGATATATAGCGTGACATCGTCCGCGTACATGGAAGCATCCAGGGCCCGGGCTGCAAAGCCAATGCCCCTTTGGGTGTGATGCTGTCTGATCCTGGCAGCAAGAGGTTCCATGGCGATTGCAAACAGCATGGGGAAGAGTGGGTACCCCTGCCTGGTACCCCGGGCGATGGGAATGGACACTGTGATCTGACCATTAATCCTAAGGCGGGCAGTAGGGAGAGTGTTTAGGAGCTGGACCTTGCGCACAAAGACTGGGTCAAATCCCAGATGTGAAAGGAGATAAAAAAGGAAGTGCCATTCAAGGGTATCGAAGGCCTTGGTGGCGTCCAAGAGAGCAGCCACGGCCGGGAGGAAGGGGTTGATCTGATGGAGGTCAGCAAATATAGTCCGGAGATTGTGTGAGGTGGCGCGGTCGGGAATGAAGCCGGACTGGTCTGGTCGAGCTATCAAGGGCATTAGAGAAAGAAGGCGCGAGGCCAGAAGTTCAGCAAAAATTTTATTGTCAGTGTTAATGAGAGATAAGGGGCAGTAGGATTTGCAAAGTTCGAAAGACTTATCGGGCTTTAAGAGGAGTGTGAGCAGGGCCTCGCGGAGAGATGGGGGAAGCGGCCGTGCTCAAGAGTCATTATACATGGCGGCCAGATGTGGAACGAGGAGGGGTGCGAATTGCTTATAGAAGGATGCAGGTAGGCCAGTGGAGCCGGGAGCTTTGTCCCCAGGGAGACCACTGATGGCAGCCGTGATCTCCTCTTTAGTAAAGGGTTCATCGAGGTATTCTCGATGCCTATTACCCAGCCAGAGGAGTTCGATAGTATTGAAATATTGATTGAGGGTTTCACGAGACGGCACCATCCCTGCAGCGTAGAACTGTGAGTAAAAGGCAGAGAATCTGTCTGCCACCTCCCTAGGGGAGGTCGTCCTCTCTGGGCCTCCGTCTTGGCGTACGGAGAAGTAGGAGGCGGCGTGCAGCTGATGCAGGTGGTTGGCAAGGGTTTTACTTGGGCGGTCTCCTTCGCTGTAGCAACGGGCTCTAGCCTCCTTACCCAAGAAGGAAATCTCTCTATTGGCTTCGTCGTAGAATTCTGTGATTTTGCCCCTGATCTGTGCCAAGCTGTCGGGGTTGGGGTCTTGGGACTGTAAGGAGTCCAGGGTCCTGATCTCCCCCTCCAAACGCTCCAGAACCCCCTGAATAGAGCACAGCACACCCGATTTCTTGGAAATACACTCACCCCTGATCACCGCCTTAAAACCTTCCCAGAGTGTAGAGGGAGAGTCGACCGAGCCGGAATTAAGTTCAAAATAATTGACAATTGCCGTTGGTATCTCATCACGGAAAACCGAGTCGTGGAGCGCATTGGGGGGCAGCCGCCAAGCGAACATGCCCCGGGTGGTATGCAGGATCTGCAAGCATAAGCGCACGGGGCGTGGTCGGAGAGGGTGTGGGCCATGTGTTCCATGGAGGCGACCCAAACGAAGGCATTGTGGGTAGTGACCCGAAGGTCCAAATAGGACCAGCAGCCCTGCGAGCCCGCCTTACAGGTGCCCTCGCGTACATCTGGATGAGCATGCTGCCGTGTATCTCGCAGGGAGTTATCGCTCAGTATGGAATGTAAGAGGGAGTAGTGCGTGCAGTCTGGAGCGATCAAGTGAGGATGAGGGTGCGATATTAAAGTCGCCACCCCAAAGGAGAGCGGTGGGTCCCAAAGTAGAAATATGTTACCAGACCTGTGTGAAAAACTCGGGAGTGTCAGAGTTAGGGCCATATATTGCTGCTAGGATAACGGGCTGGCCAAGGAGAGTGCCGTGTAGGGTAACAAAGCGGCCCTCCGGGTCTTCTATGGTCTGAGAGGTACGCCCGGGAAGCCCCCTACGCAGAAGGATGGACACTCCGTGTTAGTAGTTGGAATAAGAGGAGTGGATTTCGCCCCAGTGCTTAGAGTGAAGCATTGAGGAGGTAGCAGGTGGATATCCTGAAGGAAGCAGATGTCCACCTTGTGTCGTATAAGATGAGCTTGCACCAGGCGGGCTTTGTGGTGGTCATTAAGACCCCTGATGTTCCAAGTCCAGAGCGTAGTGTCTGTCATATTAGGGCACAGTGACTATAGACGCCGGATATAAACAGATGCGCCGGGTGAGTAATGAGCGTTTGTGATGTGATGTGCGATAGCGGATCAGGTGTAGCGCACAACTTGAGACAATAAACACAATAAAACAAAAAGGTAACAAGCCTCTGAATGGAGGCAACAAATCCAATGAAGACTCACCCCCCGACCTCCCACCCACTCGAACCCCCTAATTAGGTTGAGTAACCCACCCCACCCTTCCCTGGAAGGGGACTTAGAAAATTAGAAAAGGGAGTTATCCCGTGGAGGCATGGCACTGCCTGGCAAACACCCCCATCCCAAGTACAGGGTGGCCAAGCCATATTGGTGTTCGGAAATCATTCAACTGTGCAGAAGATTACATCAGGGTATATCAGGGACAGGCGGGCGCCGCCTCTGAGCCGAAAACAGTCCAAGCAACAAGTTCGAGAGGCCCCTCAGGCAATAAAAATACAACCTAGTATATCATGAGCGAGCCAGTGTTATGCACAAAAACCCAGCCACCCCGTGTCCTAAGAACAATGAATAAAGGAAAGATCAGGTACAACTGCGTGAACATGTTGTGAACAAGTATCTGCAAAAAGGCATTTGAACAAACACAGAGATGGCAATCCCAAGGCAGCAAGAATCCAGTCTAATCATCATCACTCGTGCCGTCTCCGTCAGCTTGTTGAGAGCTGGGTGGTGATAGAGGCTGCTGCTTTCCTAGTTTCTTCGCATAGCCCAGGGCAGCTGATGGCTCATTGAAGATGTGTGTGTGGGAGCTGTCTTTAACACGCAGTTTGGCAGGGTAGGCCAGGGAATAGGAGAAGTTGTGCTTCTGGAGCAGCTGCTTAGCTGGGAGAAACTCTCGCTGAGCGGCCTGCACCGCCAGCGTGAAGTCAGGATAGAAAGCGAGAGAGTTCCCTTGGTGGCGTACCTCACCTCTCTCATGGGCAGTACAGAGGACTGCGTCGCAGTCATGAAAGTTCAGCAATTTGGCGATAATTGGGCGGGCAGGTGCGCCCGGGGGAGGACTCTGTCCCAGAGAGCGGTGTGCCCTCTCGACGATAAAGACTGGGGACAGGACGTAGCCAAACAGGTCGCGCAATAGTTGTCCGACAAAGTCCTCCATCTTCGTTATTTTTGTGGATTCGGGCACGCCCGTAATACGGCGGTTACTCCTAAGGGAACGTGCCTCCAAATCCTCGTTTTTACTCTTGATGAGTTCCAGTACCTTGTCCATTTGAAGCAATTTGTGGCAGTCTCCACTCATGGTATCCTCAACGTCTGAAACCCTGGCCTCAACGTGAACAATGCGAGAGTCATGGGAGTCCACCCTGGCCTTTACAGTGTCCAACCGGGCAGAAAGCTTGTCCAGCTGAGTAGCAATGCCAGAGACAGTGGCCTTGACGTCCAGCATGATTGCTTTCAGGTCATCGTCCCGCGTCGTGTCAGTCTCGGTCTGGGTAGCGAGTTCTCCTGTCTCCAGGGCGGCCTCATCTTGTCGGGTCTGTCTGCATTGATCAAACACCAGCTTGGGCTGCTTGGGGTCCGCCTTCCCTATGAGCAGATCGTCCCGGCCAGCCAGACCTGCGCCAGCCATTAGAGAGCCCAAGTGGAGGAGGCGCCGCTGATATCGATAGCGGAGGCAGTCGGGGAGTGCAGAGGCAGCAGGCAAGACAGTAACCAGTAGCATCCGGTGTGGCCCAGAAAGTGGAGATGCAAGGCCTCCGAGTGGCAGCCCAGCCTCACTGACCGGCGGAAACGAGGCATGCCCAGGAGGAGCAGCGCCAAACAGGCCACAGAAGCTTCTGGAGTCCCCAGGGTGGGCAGGATGGTGGAGTGAAGCTGGATGGCGGAAAGGAGCCAGTCGCTATCCCCAGCAGTAGGAATCCGGCATTGGTGAGCCACGGGGGGCAGCAGGCAGGAGCAGCAGGGCGGAGGATTGCTCCCGGAGGCTGCACCGGGCCTGCGCGATGGCGCCGCCCGCCAGTCAGGTCCAGAGGTGGCAGCAAGCAGTTAGGCCAAACGCTGAGGGCCACACAGGAAGCCCCACCGCTGAGAGTCCAAGGGGAGAGGGCCGCGGCAGACGCCGGGACCCAGGGCAGTGGAAGGGGGGCACGCAGCAATCAGAGCACTAGTGAGCGTTCACCAACTGAGCGATTGCCCCCGGGCCCCGCGGTGCGGCATGCACGCCCACACTCCACCACCCACCGCTCCGGGCACCGCTCCCCCTCACCTGGTAGCAGGAGGGGGCTCGGCGACGAAGTCCAGTGCCGGTGCCCGCAGGCCTCGCCACAGCAAATCAGGTGATACTGTCCCGCAGCAGCAGAGCGCCGCCACCGACAGCCTGCGGCCGAAGAGGCCCGGCAGCCGCGTGCAGTGGCCGGGCACACTGGGCAATTTCTCGGCGCTGCTGCGAAGGATGTTGCCCACAGGCAGGTTAGATGATGCCCCGCAGTGTAGAAAGACAGGATCTCAAGGTGTGGAGAGTCAAATCCACGCCAGTCCGCAGGATTATGGAGGATTGAAGGCTTGGCCAGCAGAGCCCACTCAGAGTGCGGCCATCTTGCAGCCGGCTAAGCCACGCCCCCCCTGCACTCTGAAACTTTACTCTGCATGACTGCACTCTAGGCCACTTCACTCTGCACCACTCAACTCTACAACACTCTACTGCACTCTACGCTACTCAACTCTACTCCTCTGCACTCTACCCTGCACCACTCCACTCTATGCCACTTCACTCTATGCTACTCAACTTTGAACCACTCTACTCCACTCTGCGCCTCTCCACTGTACGCCATTGCACTCTACGCCACTGCAATCTACTCTGCACCGCTGCACTCTAAGCCGCTGCATTCTGCGCTGCTCTACCTCATTGCAAGATACATCAATGTACTCCACACCTCTTTACTCTAAACCAGTCCACTCTGTGCCACTGCACTCTATGCCAATCTACTCGCAGCACTGTACTTTATGCAACTTCACTCTAGGGCACTCGACTCCACTCCATTCTAGGAAACTCCACTCCACAATACTGCACTTTATGATGTTCTACTCCATTAAACACTGCTTCATTGACACTCTACTCCACTCTATACCACTCTATTTTACAACACTCAACTCCACCCTATGCTGTTTTATGACACGACTCCACTCTACGATGCTCTAGGCAGCTCTGTATACCACTCCATGCCACTTTACTCCACTGTATTCAATGACACACTACTCCACTCTATGACAATTTACTCTGCTGTACACCACTTAACTTTACAAAAATCTACTCCACTCTACACAACACACTTTACATCACTCCATTCAGCTCTACACCACTCAAGGACACTCTATGCCACTCCACTCTATGACATTCTACTCAACTCTTGACACCGTGCTCCACTCAATGACACTCAACTCTACACCCTTTAGAACGACAACACTCTACTCTCTCCACAAAACTGTATACTTGTCCATGACACTCCACTTCACTCCTCTCTGGGTCACTCAACTCTACTGTATGCCACTCCATGTCACTCTATGCCACTCCATAACAACCCACTCTACTCCACTTTACGATGCTTCACCCCGCGACACTCTCCTTTACCCTAGTAACTTTTAGCCATGCTGAACGGCAGCCACTCTGGTGTACAGCATTGCTCAAACATATTGGCAAAGCCAATTGCTCTTACTTAGGCACGACCAATTAGCTGTGCTAGTGTGTGTCCCTAAAGTGGTGACCTTGCATGTCTGTCAAATTAGTGTTTCTTATCATCAGTCCAAATTGATGTGTTTCCAGTGAGTCTGGGACATTTCATCTTTTGGAGCAATAGCAGAAGAGTCCACTCCTGGCATCCCCAGCCTGCAGCTCAGGATGGCCCTCGTACCTCCCTTTTCTTCTCTTGGGCATCCCCCAGTTCCAGTCTGTTTTGGACTATTTCTAGACAGTGTCCCAGTAGATGTGCTCCCCTGTAGGTGCTAAGAAGCAGCTGCCCTGTAGACTTCTCATTTGAGGCACTGTCTCGGCCTGTATCCATGACCATTTGGATTCACAGCGACTTCATCGAGCTAGCTAATAGCAGTCTCATCCTGTGCACACTGCCATCCGGGCCTCTCAGAAGCCAATCACACACATATATCCTGTTGTCAGGGAAACCTAGAGGTATCCCTCCCCTCTGATCTGTCACGCACAGGATCGCTGGCCAAGTGCCCATAGAGTGTCTACAAAAAGAAGAGGGACTCTGGGCTAATATTTAACTAGGTCCAGCATACAAGCCAAAACGCAATATAAACCAGAAAGGTATGCTGTTCCTCCTAAGTAGTAAAGGTAGATCTGTGTATCGAGCAATACATATGTTCACTCGATACACACATCAAAGTAGTCCTCCTTTCGGAAAAAGACCCTCACACACCCAGTCAGCTAGGTGTCTTGCTTCATCATTGGATCTGCTCCTCGTCGGGTCGGCGCTGCAATACCCGATCGGCACCCATGATGGGGCCTTTTAGCGGAGACCTTTTGCCTCGCCATTGGGTGCAGTGCGTGTGAGGGCCCTAGTGAGTGTAGATGTGAAAATGTGAGACTAACCCTCCAATCGTGTTACTCACTCCTGCGACCCTGTAACAGCATTCTCCAGGATACTAATTCTGTAGGGGAGGACACCGACAAATCCTGCATTACAGAGTAGAGTATGAATGCTACACATGTAGTTTTAGAGGTAGTGCGACTAGTAAACAACACTGAACTGATTCTAGTTCTATGGATGCAGAATTGTTATTATGCAATCCAATGAAATGTAACATTATTTTCGAGTACTACATTTAGCAAATCCACGTCTTGTGCAGCATTTGTTTGCTTATTGTGTTTCTTTGCTTCATATCCATGAAAGCCCCAGTCCTCCCATGTTGCAATTTGGATTATAATTGAGAATACATGTCACATAATGTGCCTGCTTTTGCACTCCAGTGTGCACAATTCAATTTTTCAGTGTACATATCTGTTTTTTTCATTGTGGTTGTGCGTTTCATTTTGTGCAGTGCTTTGTGAGTGGGTAGAGAATTATTTTGTCTGTTTCTGTAGTGTGCAGTACAGAACTACATGTTGAATGGTTCTTGCACTTGACAATGGATTGCTGACTCCATCCAAGGTGCTTGTTTGCTTTTCATGTCTTGGGTGCCATGGGTTACTGGGTAGCAAAAGGTCATTCAGAGTGCTGGTGTTCAGTTGTTCGTCTGCCAGTGGATTGCTGGTTGGCAAGTTGTCATTCAGGGTGCTGGTAGCAGTGGCGATTGTATTATATTCTGTGTACCTGTTTATTTACTCGACTGGGAAGATATGTTTCAGGGGGCCTTTGGATGTTTGCTTTTGAGGATTACTAGACTGGGAAGATGCAGCATGTGTGCTGTTTTGGTGCCTGTGTTCTTATTAGCGTGCAGTATGCTACGTGGAAAGCTAACAAACGGACTGGCACTCACTGAGGGAAAATCTAGTGTTACCCTTATTCGACAAGTTCCAAACCTCAATACTTACATTTTATTAAGAAATATAGGGTGCTGCAGAGTAGGATTTGGATTGGTAATGCAGTGTGCTGGAGCCAGTGCTGGAACTGCCGGGATTATTGCGGGGTAGACCTTGGGTGTCCTTGCAAAAGTGTGTGCATAGTTTTTGGTATGAGTAAATGGGGTCAGTTATTTCAAAGACATTTAATGCAAACGTTTAGCTATGTTATTATAGAGGTGGGCGAGCCCTGAAAGCTCGAGCCAGGCTTAATCCTGGAGCATGGCTCTGGCTCATCTCGAGGTCCTGTTGGAACCCCGAGCCCATAAAGAGCTTTCATGTGGCTTTTGCCTGCCTCTTTTACTCCCTCTACCCACGACGTGTCATCACAGTAGAGTGGATGACTGTGGAATTGAGGGAACAGGTTCGAGTCTCGGTGTCGGATCGACATCCCTTAATTCTGGGCAAATCACTTAAACTCCCTATGTATAAACAATGCATGTGACCGTGTGTATTGCAACTGGCGCTCCAATACCATGCAACTGGCTTTTGTGTAAAGTGCTTCTATACCTTTGAGACAAGTTAGCTCTATATTTTAACAACTGGAGAAAAATGCACTGAAAGGCAAAAACAAAGGGCCACATCTACAAGAAAATGGTGCAGTGCCCTTCAGGACGAATTGGCTCTATATTTTAAGAACTGTGGAAAAATGCACTGAAATGTAAAGACACAGGGCCTCATCTACAAGAAAATGACTCACTGTGGCGCCGCAAGCCATTTAGCTGAGCTTTGCTGCGTCATTTTCAAAGCACAGGGATGCGTAGTATTAACAACAATATGATGCATCCCTGTGCTGTGATGGTGCACAATTGACTGCCATGCGCCAGTGCAAGCACCATTGTGTCATTTTGCAAGGGTGCCTGCGCTACGGAGAGGATTGAATTTGTGCAGGCAGGGACACCTTCCTGCACAAAAACAATAATTAATGGCATTTCCTCTTTCTATGTGTGCAGCAAAATGAGGAAAAAAAGAGGAGAAATAAAAGTAGTTCTCCTCTGCGCCATTCTTACGCCTCCCCTGGGGAGGCATAGGATTCTGATGCATTCCCAGTTTTACAAAGTTTTGTAAATCTGGAAATGCGTTCCATGGAAGTTGCATGGGAAGGTTTTTTTGATGCACCGGTGGTGCAATGGACTTGCCCATATTTACAATGCCACGTAAAGTCACAGCGCATGACTTTTTATGGCCTTGTATATATGGGACCCACAGGGGGACGTATTTCTGTTTCTCTGCATGAAACGGGCGTTCCATGGGTGTTGCTGTGGATATTCCTACGCACCGTCCATGAAACACGACACAGTACCAGATTTTCAACATTTTGTAAAACTGGGAATGCGTCAGAATCTAACGCCTCCCCAGGGAAGGCATAGAAATCCCTATGCCTCCTCAGGGAAGCCCTAGGAATGCCTCCCCAGGGAAGGCATAGGAATGGTGCAACAAGGAGAAATACTTTTATATTGTTTTCCTCTTTCTATGCGTGCTGTATTCTATAGCACACATAGAAAGAGGAAAATGCCATTAATTATAGTTATTGTGGAGGAAGTTGTCCCTTGCTGCACAAACACAATCATACCCATAGTGCAAGCTCCCTTGAAAAATGGCACAAGAGTGCCTGCGCTGGCGCATGGCAGCCAGTTGTGCGCCTGCGCAGGGGAAAGCACAGGGAAGCATCGTATTTTTTTTGTTAATACGACGCATCCCTGTGCTTTGAAAATTACGCAGCACTGCCCAGCTAAATGATTTACGGCACAGCACTGAGTCATTTTCTTGTAGATGAAAACCAAAGCCTTTACATAAGGAAAGACAAATGAATGCCGTTTACAGGCTGATTTGAACAAAGTCAAACCAGGAAACCTGGACAAATTGCAGCCTTCCTTCTTAAATTGTGTAATATTAGGAGCATATATTTAATTTCACCAAAACTCTTTTTTCTTCACTATCGCGTATGAAAGCACTTTCTCAGACTACCAGTTGTACACTGCTCCGACTACCAGCTGTACAAAACTATCACTTTTGTTAAGTACTTCTCAGTGTAGTGCTAATAATGAGCCCTATTAATGTCAAAGCTTCCACATGGGAAATGAAAACACTTTTAAAATATTTGAACAGACTTTATCATATTTTATGTGATGTTTGCTGTATACTTTACATAGCAAGTATTTCCAGGACTCAGCTTGTGCACGGAATTTAAGATCCAAGCCAGACCCTTGGCTTGGCTCTGTTTTTCCTGTTAATTTGATGGCTCGCCCACCGTTAGGTTCTACATGCTTACAGATATGAGACTTGAGGTGCTGGGAGATAAAGTGATTTGCCTAGCATCAAAAACATGGTTGTAGGGGAAGCGGTGATCCAGGTCACCTGCATCCACTGTTGCAGGGCCGGACTGGCCATAGTGGGCACCGGGCGTTTTCCTGGTGGCCCGCCATGGTGGGGACCGGTTTTGAGCCCATGGGGGGCCGTTTTTGTTACCGGGGGCTGGCAATATCGGCCCCCTGTAACAAAACCAGCCAAAACCGGCCCTAATAAACAGCTCGACCTTACTCCCCCCTTCCCCCCCATGGGGGCCGGTCGAGCAGTTTGTCAGGGCCAGTTTCGGTTTTGGTTCCCAGTCCGGCCCTGCACAGTTGGTTATTTTGCCATAATAGTATAAAGTATTGCAGGATTGGGGTGCATTGTCAGAGTTACATATGAGGGGGCCTTCTAGGACCAGCAGTGCAAGAGAGTAGCCAGAATGTTATAATACCCCCCACTTTGAAACAAATCTTTAATGACACTGAGTGCGTGAAGCAAGGAAGCTGGACACTTCCTAGAATTGTTCTCTTCACATGTATACCCTGGCAAACATCTTTTACCCCGCATGTGTTACTCCACATGCCATTACCCCGCATTTTTTACACCGCAAAATCATTTACAACTCAGGGCTTTACACCGCAAACTATTACAACGTATTCCATAAAGTAACGCCCCTGTCGAGTTAGAATAGTAAATTGCGTTGTAATGCAGAATGTGTTGTAATAGATTGGGTTGTAAAGCCCTGCGTTGGAAAAGATTTTGCAGTGTAAAATCTGCGGGGTAACGGCACACAGTAAAAGTGTGCAGGGTAAAGTGGCCTATTCGTACACCCTCTTAGCTATCCTTTCATTGGCCCACACTTCCATTCATCCATTCTTTGATCCTTCGCTCCCTCCTTTTGTTATTCCATTAATCCATTGAAATTCCATCCATCCATCATTTCACAGATTCATTCATCTATCCTTTCACTCATAAACCCAGCTTTTCACCTTTCCATCCATCTATTTATACATCCTTTTGTCAATCCATCCATCCAATGGCCATTTCCTTCAAACATTGATTCAATCGTTCACACTTCAACTCATTTGTCCTTACACCCTTCTGTCCAACCTTTCGTTCACCCTTCCTTCCAGTCTTTCACTAATTGATTCTTTCACCTTTCCATCCAAACGTTCGCCCTTCCAGTCCTCCATTCTTGCAGCCTTCCTTTGCTGTTTTCAATCTTCCTTCCTTTCCCTTTTGTTTTCCAATTCTATCTACTTTTTTTTTATTTTCTCGTATCTTTTCTCACACTATCTTTCACCACTCACTCATTCTATTTGCTGCTCTATCTGTTCTTTTCAAACGTGTTAATCATATCTTTTTCCTTTGCTGGGGCTCACTTAACAGCACCTAACACCCCCCCCCCCCCCTTCCCCCAGATGACTGTGCCACCCGGTGCTGGGTCACCCCACATAAACTGCTTAAGCGAGGGGGGGGGGGTAGGGGGGGGGGGGTCCCTACGCCATTTAAGTATAGTGTTATCTTTAAAGCTAACGTGAATTGGAAGACAACTGGCACACGTTTTATGGGGCATGAATCGGTGTTAAACATCAAAGAAAATATCTTCTGGCATGAAAGTTTGAGATGAATTTCTAAGTTAATTACAAGTTGGCCGTCGCCAGTTCTTTGGTATTTAATGCATAGGTACTCAGCAGCTACCCGAATAGGAACATGACAGGCGCGAAGGGAAATTTATAGGTTTAAGTTCACATAGAAAATTAAGAACTACTGAACAATGAAATGCTGCCGGGTTTACTGAAAGATAAGTCCCGGATGTCATCTCTTTAAAAGAAAAGTTCTAAATAGGCACATTTGCCAGAGTTCGAGTTCCTCCCTCCAAACAAAAAGTCTTTCTCCGGCTGTGCTATTTTTGACCTCTTGAAAGGTTACAGAGCTTCCTGTCGGCGCCAGAGTGCAAGCGCAGTGCGCCATTGGTGCAGCCCTTTCCTAAGCGTCTTCCGCGGCGCGCGCCCTTCCTTGATGCGGGGTCACGTTGCGTAGGCGCGGGGTTCCTGGCCTCGCTCTCACCATAAGAATTACTGTGGATTATTTCGAATCATTGTCCCAAGCTTCGTCCACTCTGTCCTGAAAGCAAGAGGGCGAGAGGCATGTCCAACCGAACCCACCCCTGCTTGTCCTTTAAAGTTACCAAAAACAGTTTTAGCTGTTCTCTTTCACCCAGAACGTAAATACCTGACTTTTCACCTGGAAGCCTCTGTATGTTTTGCATTACTATCATTACTGTACGTACTAATCAATGCAACGATCAAGTCCGCCCAGGAGGGAGGGAACCCTTGGACTGTGGTTAGGAAGAGTGGAGCTCATTGTAATGAAGGATGCAGATTCTGCATTGAGCTTCACTCTTCTGCAGTGCAGAGGGTAATCAAAGCATTACCGCCTCATAGTGCCAATATCTGCAACACTTCTCAGTTCTCATACAACAACAGACATAACTAAACCACAACACACCTTGCTAGTGGATAAAATTGCTGCAGGTTTATTTGCATAACAAATATGCCAAGATGGTGGGTTATTTTACGGGCGATCCAGGGGCAGGCCAGCCCCTATGCCGCCTGTCCGCCTGATAAGCCAAATTACAGCGAGACGGGCAGTGGTCAAGAGGCTGCACAGTGGGTGGGGGAAGGCATTTGTACCCTTGTCCCCCCCCCCTCCCCACGGCCGGAAGTGACGCGGCCAGCTGACCCCCTGGTCCCTAGACCAGGGAGCCTACTCTGCTCACTCCTGTGCCTTCCTGTGGCACTAAGGCGGCCGCCCTGTTGGAGGGTCCCCTACGTGGCCCCCCGGGCAGCCTTGGCATTCCTCTTCCACATTCTAGCTCATGGAAGACAGTCAGGTCTTAAACCCCCCACCTTCAATAGTCATGCAAAAGTGAACACAACTTATGACTATTGTGAATGTGTTGGTTTCAAAACGCTGCCAGGGCGGACCTATAGGGCTTATCTGGCAGTGATTGAAGGGCCAGTCTGACGTCAATGCGGGCTGGGGAAGGACTATTTTTTGGGTGTTTGTGGGTCTGTTTTCTGGTCTTGTCCGGACAGTGCTTTTTTTCTGGTATTACAAGTAACATTGTCTGCCGCAAGCCCAAATCCATGCAGTTATCTATAACTTGCAAAACACATGTACGCTTTCAAAACTATCCGTATTTGCAAATGTGGTCCAATTTTTCTAACTATGTGATTCACTAGTGAAGGCCACTCTTATTTTGGTGCCCAGATTAATTTATGTGCCATTCCGACCCTGAGCACTGCTTAGGAAGGTAAAACACTTCTCTATGATCCATCAGATGACGAGTGACAGAAGTCTGTCACCCTAACCTGATATTTCGCTTTAGGAAAATTGCTGACCTGCTGGAAGACTCTAAAGACATATTAGTAAAGAGCGAGACGGCCAAATGCTCAACTGTTACCTATAGGGCCAGATTGAACACCAGTAGTGTGTTGACAACTCTCATCACATTGGCACAACAGAGAAAAAATGAAGCAGTATGAGTACACAACAAAATTATGTTCATATAACACTGCAGTACCCCAATCTGAGGAGAGTAACACACACACCAGACCAACAAGCCAGGGGGGATTGTATCTCCACTATACCGGATGGCTCATCCTAGAACAATCTTCATACATCACGTGGAACCTACAATGCTCCAGAGAAACTAGAGCAGAACCACTTTCCTTCTCAAGGAAAACCTGCAGAATAGTGTATGCAGAGCACACATGCAATTAGCAAACATGTGATCATCTATTAAAGTCTAGCTGCAGAGTTACTGACCCGAACGAACAAACAACCAGGGAACCTTCTAAGCACCAAGAGCATCAGGGGGAACATGAAGCAACAACAAAATCCAAGAACAAAAGCTCTCAGAAAGCAAGGTAGCCTAGACCCCCGACCCAGAAATCCGGCATAGATAGAGGACCAAATTATTTGTCAAGGTTGACTGTGCAAATGATGCTGCTATGCAGCACTTATTCAATTAAAACCAGCTTAATTTTTACATTCTCCGGCTTTATTTTTAGCTATATTGACACTTTAATACACTTCGGCTCAAAAGTGAATCTAATACTATATAAATACATAGGCTTATTGAACATTAAAAGCACACATTAAGCAGATCCTATTAAAAATTATGTATTCACCTACAACTGTTGGCATGGTGTTGTCCGAAACTGTAGTTTATTAATTTCTTCTCACCTTCCAAAGTAAAAGACATTGTGTAAAACTATTCCACAATGAAAAAACAAATACACTGTTGTAATAAATAAAGATGTACGTTTTTATTGAACGCATCCCAGTTATTTCAGAGTTTCTCTTCAGTATTGGGGTTAACATGTTTTTACTGTAGGGCCTCTGGAAGCACCCTTTTCCATTAAAAAATGCGTTGCAGGACAGTATAGTTCTTTACATATTTACAATGCAACTATGCCAATAAGATACAGTTCAAACCTTAAAAATAAATGAAAAATGTTTGGGAATCTTCCATACTCTGAGTAAACTCATGGAATAACGGCTTCTCTGAGAACAGTTTATGGACTTCTGATTTTAGAACCGTGTGTGTCAAGTACCTATGAATTTGCAATATAAAAATAATAAAACCTTTTTATTAGGAAAAAAAAATAATTTTTTTCTTCATGTCTATATTACTTCTAAGTATTTGAAGTCTTTGGTTTCTGCTACAGACAACAGCCATTCCCCCACCCACAGTGTGGGGATGTTTACATTATCTGGCCAAAATTGTTACCTCTTGAGAGCATGGTGTACCAAGGTGAGGTCACAATCCAGTCTGTGTCTTCACAAAGTGGAAGCTGTCTCTGACCAGTCTGTGAAAACACGGGCTGAGGGACAGCTTCCACTTTGTGAATCTGCTGCCACGCTCTTTTGATTCTTGATGACTGATGTTTTGCAAATGCAAGTGCGGATCATTGATTCATAGCACACCGACGCACAAAGGTGTGGAGAACACCCATTACATGCCCTGTATCCTGGACCAGCGGGCGTGTCCCGAAAAGGGCACTTTCCGAGTAGGAAGGACTTGCTCGACTCTGTGTGTCTGCAGGATATTGCAACACACTGTTTTGCAGTAGCAAATCATGTGATTTAGCAAATCACACACTTTGCCACAGCAGAGCAGCTTGATGCACGAGGCCTTATGTCTAAATACAGTAATTTATTGCTGACCAGTTACTAGTTACGTTTGGCAGAGTTGTATACATGGTGTCGCGGCCCATGTGCAGCAATTTAAAAACGTTTTCATGCATTTGAGCTAGAAAAAAAATGCCTTTGTTAATCTTTCCGAATTATTCAGCAGAAGGAGAATACATTGGCATGTGCAGCACATGAAAATGTACACAGGAAAAGCCATAGCAGCAGAATTTCATTTTTTCTGCTGGCCCTGTTCTGGACCTGTTTACCCAATAGCAGAATTACAAGAACTCACGTGCACATAGGCCAATTGAGGATATACAGTGGCACAGCAATCATCGCCAGGACACATGCATGTAGAAAGTACTCAGACGCAAGCATGCATGCAACTAAGCCCTGTGACAGTCATTTTTGGTTCCCCCACACCCCATAACGCCTCCTCAGATTCTCTCAATCCCCGTGGGCAAAAGTGCCCCTTATCACTCCAATTATAACTTATTACTAAAAACAGCGCCCTCTGCTGTGGTCAGCGTCCACTCCACGGGTCAGTGCCCAGTGCAGCAGCGCCGGTCGCACTGCCCTGAAGCCGGCCCTGCTGACAGCTCTGTGGCACCAAAACTCCGTGCTCATCTTATATAGCAAAGGATTTGGAGAGTGATTGGGGACCTTCTAAAGCAAGCACGGAACTTGAACACAAGTATGCTCAACCCCCTAGAGCGTTACTAAACCATAGACAAGGGGAACCAAGCTCAAGAGCCTATGCATTTGATCTGACATTATGATACATATGTGGACCAAGACCAATGGTGACTACCTGGGAGAAATAGTTTGAAACGGGAAGAATCACTACAGAACACTAGTATTACATAATAATAGTAGGAATAATAGATGATTTATCTTATGTGACAGAGTCAGCCATAGCACCATCTTCTCCAAAGAACTCAGGTCTCCACAACCTAACCAACCACTGCAGTCCAGTCTGCCCAGGCAAGAATGGTCCAACTCTTCTTTGTTCTATATAAAAGTAATAACTCCAGAACACAGAAACAGTGCCAAGTAACCCTTTATGTAGGTACAATTATCTCATACAAAACAGAGCAGACCCAAACACCCTATTTAGGAAGGGCTTACCTGCTGGAAAAGGAGGCCTGCTTACCCATGTCTTCTAAGGCAAAGCATTGGCCTCGAAGGCCACAAGCTAAGGTGCCAGAATGCTAGTACTACCAGACAAAGGCAACAGCAATGATGCCTTGAAAGAGAAGGAGAAAATAAAATAAGTGTTCTTTACATGCCGAATGCCATTAATTTGGATGAACAACAGCTAATTGTGCAGTTCATAGTATGATATAATATTGTAGTGAGAGTGGTTTAAGTAATAGCTACTACAGTAGAGCCTTCCTATCGCTGCTTGTTAAAGAATGACATGAATATTGTGCATATTAAATATGAGAAAAACATATACAAAGAGGTTCCTGAAGGAATAATCTTAGAGTGATTGTATTGGTAATTTAAAGGTTTGGTCTTAGCTGAATCCAGTTCACACAAAATTAATTTATAAGAGAAAACATTTAAAAAATATATGAAGGTGTAATCTTGTCATGTGTATAACACACAAATACATTTATCCCAACACAATTCGTTTTTTTTCCCGTACTAAATCACACAGTGAAAACATTTCTTTCAATACATGGTGGGTCAAATAAAAAGCACCACAAAAGTCCACAGCAGTTGGGAAGTCCATCAGTCCATTGAGGGGCCTTAGATAGTGTAACAATCACTCAGCCCAAAAGTAAATTCTCTATTTTACTGTATATAAAGCATCAAATGTAGGTCTGATGGGCTGATGAGGGATAGACGTCACTTGTTCAGTTTCTAACAGTAATAGTTGGCTATACCATCCACTGGATGCTGCGTTCATATACAACAACAGTGGACCCTTTGAAAACAACCATAAATATATCTAAATAAAAAAGCAAAGGTTAAAGCTAGGTTATAGTTAGGGAAACTTTGTTCCTATACAAACCAAACTTAAACAACACAAACTTAAAAGATTTTTTTCATATTTCTTTTATTACGTTGTTAAGAATTCAACAGTAGAACTGTCCCATGACCTCACCCCCATCCCCCCAACCATGAAAAGGAGTATGCCACAGCAGTCACATATTGTTATCCAGTAATACACAGTATCCAGACAGTGCAGTCATATTTGTAAGTTCAAAGTGCAGATAGTCTTCACTTCAACAATACCAATTTCAATGACGTGATTACCCTGCTACAGGCTCTGCGACCTCCCCCTCCCCAGGATACTCCATTTCCCACTGCAGACGCATCTTTGCCATATCTCATTCCATCCTACCCCCTTGTCCCATCAATCTGCGAATCTGTGTCGCACTTCACATTTGGCACGCACCCATCTTGCATATTCCCACAGCCATTGTTTGCGGTGGGTAGTCGATTTATTATCCTTTGTTAAGCTATTTACAAACGTAAAAATGTCTAAAGCTATAGTTGTACCTTTCATTTACAATGTATCCACCACCTTCAAATTATTATAAGTAGGGCGCCTTGTTACAAACAATTTTTAGCTCGCTAACCAGACACCACTAAGTATAACTCGTCACTCTACCATGCAATATGTTGTGACAATGATGTAATTTGAGAAGTTATAAGTGTTGTTATGAATGATATGATTTCACATGCTATAATAGATGTAGTATACAAGGGTATTGCCAGTGCATGGAAAAGGCATGAGTTATAGTTAACGTAGTGTGGCACGTGAGGTGACAAGACTGTTCAGAGGAGTGCAACTTATAGTAATTTAAGTTATAATTATAAATATTATATATTGAAGTTACAATTATAACTTAACAAATTTTAAGGTTTGCATATTGGGTTTTAATGGATATAATAAGTAAAGTATTTCACAAGTGAAGTGTCTTACAGTAGAGTGGCAGATAGTCTCGTACAGTGGAGTGTTGTTTTTTGTGAGAACACAGAGCATGGTTATGGGAGTGCTACCCTATGTGGTCTGCCAAGATCCAGGTTGGTTCCACTAAGGGCATTCCTTAACTCTGCTGCAAGGCTTATCACTGGATCGAAAAGGTACAGCCACATCACTCCAGATCTGAAGGCACTAAACTGGCTCCCTTATGAAGCAAGGATTCAGATGAAAATTGCTTGCATGACCCACAAAGCTCTACACTTCAATACATCGAAGTACCTAGCTGACAAACTGGAACTGTCCGGTGGTGACAGATCATTGAGAAGCACCAGCATTTTACTGTTGAAACCTCAAAAATTTCAAAAAAAGAAAACCTACAACCGAGCCTTCTCCGGATTGGTCCCTAGAATCTGAAACTCCCTGCCCCCTGAAATCAGACTGATCCCTTCAATCACTTCATTCAGAAAAGATGTCAAACTGCTTTTAATGAACAAATCTCTACCCTGAACCCACAAACCAATTCTCTGGATACTGATCTGACCAGCGGTTCTCCAACCAGGGCTTGCACACCGTCTAAGTACTGGTTTATAACTCACTGTCCCACTCCTGATTGCAACGGACATCGTCATCATTTATGTTTCTTGGTTATCTATTTTCTACTTATTGAACTAATCTGTAAAGCGCTCTGATACCCTCTTGGGTCAAGTTCGCACTATATAAAACTGTGTAAATAAATAAATGGTAGAATGGCAAGTTATAGTTGTTGTTGTTTAGTTAGTGAGCTGAAAAGAGTGTGTAACGAGGCACACTACTTATAATAATTTGAAAGGTGGTGGATAGATTGTAAATGAAAGCTATAACAATAACTTCAGAATTTTTAAAGTTTGTGCAGTTAAAGCTTGGGTGTATAGGGAAAAAAGTTTTGCTAACTATCAATCAATAAAGCTTTATTTCGACACGTAATGTCATAAAAGCACAAAGCACATAAAAACAATTACAAATTCATTATTTTTAAAACATGTCGTAAAAAAACCAATTTGAAATATACAATAAATATCTAAAAATGTATTAAATTTCGCAGCTTTGGGAATTAAAAACAATATTGTAAAAAATTTTAATTGGAACTGCTAGATTTTTGCCTGATTAGCCATGCCCAACCTAGGAATTTGGCCACTCCACAAACTAGGGTGGTATTGGTGGTGGTTTTAAGGATTCGCATAGCAACTATGTGATCCCTTGTTCCTAATAGTAAACAGGCAGGTTTAAGCCATTTCGTCCTAGGTAATAGATAGGCTGGGCATGCAAAGAAGAAATGGGAGACGCTTTCGGTGACACCAGGACAGAATGGGCAGTCAGGGAGGGTCTTGTGGGGGGGTTTCCACTTACTAGTATGGTTGCGAACTGGGAGCGTCCCGAACCTAAACTGAATAAAAAGTGACCTGTCCCTGGGCTTAGTAATGAAGTCAAGATATGGTTCTAAGAGGATAGTTGACTTATGTTGATAAAAAGCCTCTGTCAGCCTTCCAATGTTGGGATCTCTTTGTTCCGAGGCATCCACCCAAGCCCAATAGGCTCGCTTAACTTCGATCTTTGATAAAGGTTCCCCCGCTGGCCAGTCAGTTATAAGGCCGGTTGCAATCAGGAGTTTTTTTGTGTTTACAAGCCACTCAATTTTATGGGCACCTTGTAGGTTCATGACCTCCCTGAGCCCTTCAGCATAGTTAGAGAGCTCAGGGGTTCGCCACAGCCGCGCCCAATATAACAGAGGGCGGAGGGTGGCTAAATCCCTAATTGAACGCCTGCCAAAATCACTAAAGAGTGGTTTAGTCGGGGTGCCCCTGGGAAGTGATACAAGTTCCCTAAAGAA
Source organism: Triturus cristatus (assembly GCF_964204655.1). Classification (NCBI taxonomy): domain Eukaryota; kingdom Metazoa; phylum Chordata; class Amphibia; order Caudata; family Salamandridae; genus Triturus; species Triturus cristatus. The sequence continues at coordinate 499,328,438 of NC_140592.1, read as the reverse complement.
CTTGTTTTCACTGGTCGTCAGTGAGTCAACACAACTGTAGCCCCATAGTTCGGCGCCATAGAGTGCACTACCCACAGCCTTTGCAGCATAGATGTTTAGTACTGGGGTAATAGGTTTAGAGGTGGAGGCCCGAAATTCCTTACCCAAAGCACCAGTTACTCTTTTCAGATTAAGTGCCATTTTATCTATATGAGGCTGCCATCTGAGCCTGTCGGAGATTCTGATTCCCAGATAGTCAAACTCTCTGACACGCTCCAATGGTTTCCCTTCTAGGGTCAGAATGGAACCAGAATATTTTGAGGGATTAAAATAGAGGAGTTTAGTCTTGGCGGTGTTGATGACGAGGCCTCTGCGCTCACAGAACAGAGAGAAGCGCTGTAGCAACTTCTGTAAACCAGACGGAGTTTTTGATATTAGCAAGGTATCGTCTGCGAAAAGAAGTGCTGGAACTTTATCGCCCGCCAAAGCGGGAACATCCGCTTCAACTTCAAGCAGAAATGAGACCACGCCATTGACAAATAGCGTAAAAAGTGTTGGCGCCATGACACACCCTTGTCGAACCCCTCTATTCACTGGGATTTTATTTGTTTTCTGGCCCTGTGACCCCCATCTAATGCAGGCATAGTTCTCTTCGTGCATTCGGATGAGGAGTTTCAGAATGTAGGAAGGGATGCCCAGCTCCTCCAAAATTGACCACAAACGGTCGCGGGGGACCAGGTCAAAGGCGGTTTTAAGGTCAATGAACGCAAGGTATAAAGCACCCTTGCCGATGGAAACCGTCTTCCAATGAAGAAGCATTAACCTAAAAGCTTGGTCAATGGTGCTGGTGCATGCCCTAAAACCCGCCTGGAACTTGGTTAGTATCCCTTCCTCGTCCACCCAGGAATGTATCCTCTCCAAAAGAACCCTGCCGACCAGCTTCTGACCTGAATCAATTAAGCTGATTGGGCGATAATTCGCCGGGTCTCCCCTTAGGCCCTTCTTGAAAATGGGGATTACTTCTGCACCCTTCCATGACTCCGGCACCGGGGATCCACTCAATAGGCTGTTGATATAAATAGTGAAAAACGCAGCCCAGCCTGTTGGATTCGCTTTAAAAAGGTCTCCCGGGATGCCATCAGGACCTGGTGCCTTGGCAGATACAATCTTATCAATTGCAGTTTGGACCTCCTTCTCCTTAATACTGGGGAACAAGACATGGTCATGGGATTTTTCTGTAGTCCCAGGGCTGGAGAGCTGGTCTACCACAACCTCAGGATCTGCGTACAAGTTCCTGAAGTGGTTGAACCATTCCCCATCCGTAATGTGGTTAGGGATTTGCGCCTGGGCACAGCTGGATGATCTTCTCATAATGGACCAAAAAAGCTCGCCATTTTTTGCTTGGCTCGCTAATTTCAGGGAGACCCAACGCTGTTCTTCCCAGAGTTTCTTAGCAGATGCGAGGGCTTGCCTATAAAGCAGCCTCGCTTGCCTAACCTCAGCAGAATTATTAGATTTGATTGCGGAAATTAGGCAATTTTTCTTAGTTCTGCAGTCTTTATTGAACCAATCGTTCTCTCTTTCAGCTCTGGGGTTGGGTTTTTTCCTGCGGTCAATAAACAATGCCCCAATTGCATTCATAGAATCCACATAGACTTTAGTATGGCTGGAGTTGTCCTCAGATAATGAGGAAAGCCTGGTGGTATAGTCAGCAAGAATATTCTCCAACTCAAAAAGTTTAATATCGTTAAGAGCGATTTTAGACCATTTAAGGGATCTACCACAGTTAGAAGGCTCAAGCTGTTTAGTCAACAGCTGCATGCCTGGTAGAGGGGAAGTAGCCTGTCTATGCCAGACTTCACGCATGGTGAGGGACAGGGGGTTATGGTCACTGGATGTAGATGGAATTACAACCATGTCGACAACAAATTTCCATCCCCTCTTGTCAATTAAGATGTAATCTATTCTGCTTTGGCTGCCTACTCTATTAAAAGTGTTAGCGCCCACTAGATCAGAAGGGGTGCGCCCGTTGGCAGCTCTTAAACCGAATTCCAGCGCTAAGGCGTTCATTTGGATTACGGCAGGGGTCCATCTTTTAACAGGGTTCAAGGAAAGTGAGGGGATGTTCCATCTAGTGTCCTCATCATGTGCACCCAGTAAATCTTCTGCGGCAAGTGGTTCGAAAGAACAGTTGAAATCACCGGCGACAAGAAGATAAGATTTCGGGGTGCATGCAGAGAGTATCTCTGTAAGTGCTGTAATGGTGAGCGACTTAGCACCCCCTTGAGTGCCACGGGAATAAACGTTAAGAAGTTCCCAGGATGGACTATTCTGGGTGTCTTTGATAGTAAGCCTCATTATATCAGGCGTGGAGCGACCGTCAATGGTGACCATCAGGTTGAGATCCGCCTTGATCCAAACCATTAGGCCGCCAGAAGGGCGCCCACGACCTGACGAAATAGCTGGGAAAAAAAAGCAACAGAACCCTGGTTTGTATATTGGATCTACGCTCCAGGTTTCCTGGAAGATGCATATGTCGTATTCTTCTATGAATGCATTCCAGTCAGGGAGATCTAGTTTGTTGCGTAAACCAGCAATATTCCAAGAGACAATCTTGAGAAGACTAGGTGTGGATACCCCGGAAGTTGAGGAATTTGAGGGATAAATTTGCGGGGGTTCAGAACTACTAATGGACCTCGTCAGGCTCGCTGACATGGTTGGTGAATTCAGCCCCAAATGATCAGTCACTAAGGTGGGCTCTGGGGGACAACTTGCTGAGAAAAGTGGAGGAGGGGCTGGAGGGACTTTACTGACCTGCAGTCAATCGACAGCTTCAAGACTGCTGAAGCGATTTGCTGTAGGGATAAAGTCTAGGGGTGGCAGATGTATAGGCCGACTCCCCCGTAGATGGCCTCTCCCTTTTCCATTTACAGCTGTCCAAGATTCTGTAAAATGACCAGGTGGATAAAAATAGGTTAAAGGGAGAGTTAAAATACTTGAGCCTGTGGTGGTCGAACTCCAATTACAAATATGCTCAACTGTTCTAGTATCCTTAAAGTTAATTAGGATGCAGTCCCCCTTTATGTTTTTAGCTAAGTGGCCTATCCATGGAACCCGTCGCACCATAAGAATTTTGGCGCTGATGTGTGGGGGTAGTGGTCTATTTGTGTTGAGCCAGTATACAACCCTATTCCTTAGGGTTGCTGGTGACTCAGGTACATTACTCTCCAATTCGGGCACTCCTGCCAAGATTACAACATATGGAGCTGTTTCAGGAGGCAAGTTGGGAGTATTAGCCATGGTTATAGACTCTGAAGTTAAAAGCCTAGCAGCCTCTTTTAATTCGATTTGGCTGGACAAAATTGATTTCCTTGAGTTGCCTGCTCTAGAGGAGACGTTTGGTGTGGTTTGGGGTTGGCTTTCGGTTTGGGCTGGTGGAAAAGGTTTAGGGGCCAACGGGACTTTCTTAACTCTAGGGATGGCAGGTGGGTTAGGGACCTCTGACCTAAGAGTGGAGCTTGGAACAGTGGACAGACCCCCTAGAATGCATTCGATCTTGGCTAGATGTTCTTCGATTTTAAGTAGTCTATCCTGCACAGGACAGAGAGAGGACCTAATTAAATCCCGTATGTCGTGCAAACATAGAGGGTCAGGGGTCCCTCCCTTGGCCGCTACGCTTTGCCCATCTCCCTCCTCCTGGCTCATTAACCTTATTGATGTAAGAATAGGTTGGGGGACAGGATCATCCAGTGAGGCCCCCTGTGAGGGTTGCTCAATGATATCAGGGGTTTTATTCATTTTTCCCTTTTGGCTTGGGACCTTATGTTTGTTTTTAGGATGTTTGCCCTTTCTGCCAGTGTTAGGCGGGCGCCCTTGTGATGTTTTGGGAATAGCCCCCAAGTTACGCTCCCGAAGCTGCCTAGTGCTACACTCCGGGGCTGTGTTATGGGCAGACGGCAGAGGGCAAGGAGACAATAACAAAGAGTCCAGGACCAAAGACTGGTCCTCCACTAAAGTATTAGCAACCGTTCCGCTAGCTGGCAGCTCCTGGGCTGATGCATCTGTGTCAAATCTAGCTACGCTTGTGGGAGATAAAGATTGACATACTGGAGACCGAGCATTAGCAAGGTATCCCAAGGACGACCTTCTGGCGGCTGCCAGATCCTGGGAGACGCGGCGCTCCAGAAGCATTATTTCTTGATCAATGACACAATTAACTTTAGTCACAAATTGGTCCATTGTCCCCGTAAAATGAGCGTTTGCCGCCCTGGCTTTGTTGTCCTTTGGTGGCATAATGATGGACAATAGGACAAACTGCAAGGAGAGGTAGTACAGCAAGTGCAAAAGCAATAATTAATAAATAATCAATTTCGCAAAACAGTGTTGTGCGCAAGGCGCCCGTGGAAGAAAATGTGGCAACAGTACCTTAGATGGAGTAGAGTGCAGGAAACGTTAGAGGAGTTGCCCAGCCCAGACTGTTCCAGGCAGTGACGGGCAAGGACGGGCCCGCCCTTGGCCCGGGCTTCGCCCGGGCGTCGCCCGCGCGCGTCCCGCGCCGCGTTGAGCCTGTGTGGGTTTTAAACAGGCTGGGCGCAGGCTGATCTCCTCACAGCCGGGCGCCCAGCAGCAGGGCCTCTGGGTAATGTAGTTCTCCTCCCTCACGGTGTGGCCTCGAGAAGTGACAAGCACAGATTTCCCCAGCAGCAGGGCCGTTCCCCTCACGGCGATAGCAGCAGCAAGTTTGCCAGGTCACAGGTAAGGTCTTCAAAGAGCGCGTCCCCAATATCTGTTTAGCATTAGGATGAGGCATGTGGAACAGGTTTCTGAGTAAACTGAGCACGAGGGGTGCAAATGAATAATAAAACGTATTGCCGGAAGCAGGAGATGTGGCCTTGTGGCGAGAACTGCAGAGCTTGGAATGTGGAGACTCTGGCTCAGGGCCTCGGCCCTTGACTCAACATCATATGATTCTGGGCAAATCATTACTTTCCGTGTCTTAAAGAGAAAAAAAGGTAATTTATGAAAAGTATTTGTGTTATCCTCCGTGATGTCTCCCAGCTTCCAATGCAGGGTCCCATGGGAATCAAAGACCTAACTATAACTAGGCTTTAACCTTTGTTTTCTTCATTGAATTTCAATGTTTTGAGAAAATGATTTAATAAAAATCTGTTTCAAATCGTAGCGTCCAGTGTCAAGTATAGTGTCGGTTTATGGATTGTCATACAGTACAATGGAGGAGAGTGTTTTAAAGAATATTGTCATAGAGTGGAGTACTGTAGAGTGGATTAGTGTGGCATATCGTGCAGTGAAGTAAAGTGTTACATAGTGTAGTGCATGGCGCATCATATGGTGGAGTCAAGTATTGTAGACTGAAGTGGCGAGTTGCACAATGGACTGCATTGTGGTACAGTAGAGTAGGGTGTTGTAGACTGCCGTAGAGTTGAGCATAGTGTTTTAGAGTGGAGTTGTGTGAAGTAAAGTGTCGTAGAGTGGGATATTATGGAATGGAGTGTCATAAAGTACAGTGAAGGAGAGTGTCATAGAGTACAGTAGAGGAGAGTGTCATAGAGTGGAGTGCTGTGTCATATAGTGGAGTGGAGTGGCATGTCGTTGAGCATCATACAGTGTAGAACAATGGCATAGAGTAGTTGGGCATAAAGTGGAGTACAGTGTCATACAATGGCAAAGAATGAAGTAAAGTGTCATAAATTGGAGTACCATGTTGTACAGTAGAGTGTGGAAAGTGTTGTAAACTACAATAGAGTGGCATGCAGTCTAATTGACTTTGGTAGACTGGAGTGGTGGGCCGTACAAGGTTGTAGAGTGTGGTACAGTGGATTGGGATACAGTGTTCTAGAGTACAATGGCATAGAGTGGCGTAGAGTGGAGTGGCGTAAAGTGGAGTAGTGGTGTAGAGTGGAGTATTGTGTCATAGTGGATTGGAGTAAAATGAGGTGCAGAGGTATAGAAAGCGTTGCATACAGTATCGTATAGTGGACTAGAATATCGTAGAGCTTCATAAAGTAGAGTGTTGTACAGTGGCATACATATAGTGTTGTACAGTGGAGTGTAGGGGTATAAACAGGAATAAAGTGTCACAGAGTGGCATTCAGTGTAGTAGAGTGTTGTAGAGTGGAGTGGCGTAGGGTGTAGTAGTGGGTCAAAAAGGGAAGCTGCATAGAGTGGATTGTTGTACAGTAGCGTAGAGTTAGGTAAAGTCTCATACCGTGGAGTGGAGTCAGGTGCAGTGGTGTAACATAGTGTGGAGTAAAGTATAATAGAGTGTATTGGTGTGTCGTAGGGTAGAGTGATATGGAGTGGTTGTAGTGTCGTAGCCCAGGTAGTAAATTGTTATAAATTGGAGTAGGGTCTCTTAGAGTAGAGTGCTCTGTCGTAGAGTATAGAAAAGTGTTGCATAGTGGAATACAGTGTTGTACAATAGAGTGTATGGGCATAGACTGGAGTATAGAGTTAGACAGTGAAGTGTTCAGGGATAGAATGGAGTAGAGTGTCATAGAGTGCCATAAAGTGTTGTAAACTTTCTAGAGTGGATGAGAGTGTCATACAGTCGTGAGGCGATTAGTGAGGTGGCGTGCACTGTAGTGGCGTAGAGGGGATTACCGAAAGGTGGAGTAGCATATAGTAGAATAGTGTACAGTGGAATGTAGAAGAGTGGCATGGCATAGAGTGGATGTTAGACCTGGCATAATTGGTGTGGGTTTCCCCTGTATTTGTGCCTTTGCCCTCGTTATTTTGCTGTGTGTTGGACTTTGTTTTTGCTGGTCTAGATGCTTTGGGTACTCTTGCCACTGCTGTTCAGTGCCAAAGTGCAAGTGCTCCCTTTGTAAATTGTTTTCATAGATAGGTGTTTTTATAATTGGCTTATTTGGTTTACTGTGAAGTCCCTAGTAAAGTGCACTGAGTGTGCCCAGGGCCTGTACACCGAATGCTGCTAGTGGGCTTGCAGCACTAATTGTGCCACCCACACAAGCAGCCTTGCAACAGGGTATCAGATCTGCCATTGCATTGTATGTAGGCAGCCTAGTACTGCCATGTCGACTTGGCAAGTGCACCCACTTGCCACACCCTGACCATCTCTTTTCTTACATGTGAGTCACTCCTAAGGTAAATGATTTTCAGGGGCTCTATGCCTGTGGGAAGCGTGCAGTGTATGTGAAAGGTAGGGCATGTTTTGATGTGTGTAACATGTCCTGATAGTGAAATACTGGCAATTTAGTTTTTCACTATTGAAAGGCTATCTGTCCCATAGGATATAATGGGGAGTTTACTTATAACATTTAATAAGTATAACTGCCCATGGGATGCATCTTTTAGTAAGGATAATTTTTACATTCTGTGTTTGAAAATACCACTTTTAGAAAGTAGGTGTATTCTTGCTTAGCCATCCTGCGTGCCTCTGCTAGGTTTGTGTATTAACTGTCTGGCTTTGGAGTGACAAAGGCTGGGGATGTGCATTCTGTTCAGACAGCCACTTGGGGGTTGAGGTGTGTCCTGCCTTTCCAGAGTGAGTGAGGGCTGGTCTGAATAAACCTGGGCGGGCTGCATTTAGAGTATGAGGAGGACAGTTCTTTCACACCTGAATGGGCTTGGTCTGCTTTGGACAATGCTGTCCCCAACTCCTGCCAGGAAGCTGCAATGGAAAGGACAGAACTGGTTTTGGCTGGGCAAAGGGCTTCTCTGTCACAGGAGAACAATGTATTCTGTACTATAAAAGTTGGGGCCCAGGCCCAGACCCCTGAACTTTAGATCACTTTTGGACTTCAAGAGGAACATCTGCCAAGTAGAAGAGCTGGAAGAAACTGAAGTAGGAGTACTGCCCCTTTGCTGTGTGCTGTCTGGGGTTGGCCTGCAGTAGCTGTTTCTGCTAAAGAGAGGAACTGTGTGTGTATCCTACTTGAGAAAGTATCTCCAAGGGCTTGGAAGTGGAACTTACCCCCTGTTCAAGAGATCTCAGGAATAGCAAAGACCTCACCATCCTTCTGGCACCGTCTCTGGAACGGCTGGTTTCAATCGCCACAGAAGAAAAGGGCAACCGACTGTCACCAAGTCCGTCGGAGGATTCCGTGTCCTGAAGGTGCTGCAGAAGGCACCGCCGCACTTTGCACCACGTCCTTGGTCTCACCAACGCCATCTTTATGATTGTCACCGAACTATTGCTCGCAAGCATTCTATGGGCACCGCATTCCGCACCGCCTCGCTTCACCCTGTCTGGACATCACCAACACGGTCGCTGCTCGACCAGAACATCGACTGGCTCCGTCGCCTGCACAGCAACCTACCAGCACCGCATCGAGCACCGCCTCACAGTCTTGGCTTCACCGATGCAGTCTGGACGGTCGTCACCGAGCCTCTGCCTGCACCGCACTGCATCGTGGAGGCACAGCACCCTGCACTGCTTCCATTTTTGCAAATGAACCGCAACGGTTGACCCGACCGGCTCTTACCATTGTGTCGGTCGCAACAAGAAAGGTACTGTTTTCAAGTCTGTCTTCGCTTTAGCTGAACCCGCACTGACGCAATCAGCTGGAATTGTTAGACTCTGCGGTTGTCAGCGGAGCTACAGACTCGGAGGAACAGTGTTCTTCAGCTATTTCTGCAATTTAAAGGTTATCTTGCAAAGTAACTATTTTTACCATATTGTATGTTGGCTTCTTTTTGTCTTTTTTTGTCTTGTTTGGTTTAGATAAAGTTTACTTATTTTTCTACACTGGTGTGATGTCCATTTGTAGTGTTTTCACTGTGTTACTGTATGCATGCACAAATGCTTTACACACAGCCTCTGAGATAAGCCTGTCTGCTCATGCCAAACTACCAAGGGGGTGAGCAGGGGTTATTTTAGAAGGATATCCCCATACCCTGACTAGGAAAAGGGTCCCTACTTGGACAAAGGTGTAAACCATTGCCAACTAGCGACCCCAATTTCTAACAGTGGAATAGTGCAGAGTGGAATGGTGTACAGTGGAGTGACTTAGAGTGGAGGAGGGTGTAGTGGATTCGCATGGAGCTGTATACATTGAAGTGGAGTAGCATAGAGTCGAGTAAACTGTTATAAACTGGAGTGGAGTCCCATACAGTAACTGGAGTGCTGTGCAATACATTGTTGGAAACTGTTGTAGAATGGAGTAAAGTGTTGTACAATAGAGAAACAGGCATAGAGTCGAGTACAAATTTGGACAGTGGGGATAGAGTGGAGTAGAGCCTAGTACAGTGGCATAGAGTGTATTAGAGTTTCGTAAAGTGAAGGAGAGTACACTGAAGTAGCGTAGAGAGGAGTAGCGCACAGTGGAGTGGTGTATAGTGTAGCATACAGTGGAGTGGTGTACTGTGGAGGGAGGTAGAATGTAATAGCATACACTTAAATGGTGTCCAGTGGAGTAGCATTGAGTGGAATACAATAAAGTAGAGTGGTGAAGATTAAAGTTTTGTACAGTGTAATTGCTTCGAGTGGTAGTGGAATAGCGTGGAGTGGAATACATTGGAGTGACAGAGTGGAATAGCGTACAATGGAATAATGTCTGTCTGATAGGTGCTATGAAACTCTCTACGGTCGTAGGATGATTATTACCACACATTATGGTGAGGTGCTTCCTGAACTTTGTGTGGGTAGAGTGGGGAGCTAGGTAGCTCATTTTTATAGTGCTTTGAAAAGAACATAAAGTTATCACAGTTTCTTTCAGGTCCTCTGAGATCAAGCTAATTTTCTGTAATAAAGTATCTGCTTTGGAGGAGAGTGCATTCAAGCCTGAGGTTGAGTGGGTGGATACTGAGGTAGTCTTCAGTACCTTGCTTCACTGGCCACTTTGGGTCCCTTTAGGATTACAAGGGGTGGGGACTGTCAGTAGTTTTACAGTATGTATCTTTCATGCAAGAGAGGTCATGAAATGCTGTGCTGGCTCCTCTGAGCAGCTTTTAGGGCAGACGTAGAAGTTGGGTCACAAGAGGAACTGGTGTCGAGCAGTGTGAGACTGAGCAGGAAGTTGGCAGCCATAGTGAACAGCTGTGGGAAATTAGGATGTCATTACAATGGTGGCTCTTTGGGTTGAAGTGCTAAAGGGATAGGTGGGAATCTCTTATGGTGTAAGAATAAGAATGGCTCTTGGGTGGATTGAGTATGTGACAGTGAGACGGGTGCAAGAAACTACAGCAGGAATCAAAGAGAGGAATGAGAGTAGCTGTACAATGTATGATGAAGGAAGTCAAAAGGTGGAGGCGGTTAGGATGTGAATATCAGGAAGATAAGGGGCTTTCCATCGTCGTGTTGATGAGCCTCCAGCGGCCACTAATGTCTGCAAATGTAATATTTGCATAAGGAGTGGGTGTGTTTGCAGGCATCAAACTAGGTAGAACAGTAGTCCAGAGGAAGAGGTGAAGTGGGCAAGGGACAAAGAGGTGAAGATAAATCATAGCTTGAGGAAGAGTTGATCAGATTTTTCAAGAGTTTCATCTGTGGATTGAATCATGACTTTACCGTTCATGAAGATGGAGATTGTAAGGGAGGCTCTAAGAACCACTGATGACGAGAGTGAGAGAGTTTGCGACCATATGGTATTTTGGAGGGGTGTGCTATTTTCAGCTCTTTCTCAAACAACTGTTACCATAGAGAGTTGTGGTGGAATAAGAGCAGACCAGGTTGCCGTTGGTAATGTGGTATTAATCAGCAAAGAGTCTTTAAGGTATAGTATAACTAGTTTGTGCTTATAATTATGACCATGTTATTCTAAAGCAGGTAACTTAAATAGTCAAATCCATTTGGCCCTGAAATACTTGCATGCAGCCCTATCCAGCAAAGCAAGTAATAGCAAGAATTCAAGTAGCCTGCTTAAGATGACCTTGCCTTTGACATCCAGAGTGGCACCAGTGATGTTCCATAAAGGAAAACCATGACACTAGAAGTGTGTGAAATGTGTGTAATTTGTTTTTGCGTAATTTAATTTTAGAAAAATTATGCAAAATTACACGAAATTGAGTGAAATGCAAAACCGGCAGTTGGTGCTACATTTTAAAGCAAAATGCATCCTCACATGCATTTCACTCTAAAATATTAGGGCAAACACACAAGTACAGGAAAAAATCAGCCTCATGCATTCTGATCGTTTACTCTGTTCCCGTCTTATGCCACAAATAGCATTTTTTTATGTGACGTAGCATTACAGCGTAATTTTCTTGAATTTTGCTTAACTGGTGTAACGCGCGATTTCTCCCATGTAACATAAATTTCGCCGAGCCCATGCAGCTATGCTTTGACCTAGCACTCCTTCGATATCCTGAAATGGAGTTTCCTTACCTAAGAAACCGGAAACCCAGCCCCATATCAAGGATGAGAAAAATAAAATAAAAAGGTATCTTGAGAAAGGAATGCCCAAGCCAGGCATGAGGCCTGCCGATAGTCTACACAGTAAATTTCAGGTGGGGCAGTCCAGGGATTTGTATTTGAATTTATAAAACCACTTGGAGGATTATTTACAAGCCCCTTGCGCCGCTGGTACGTCACTTTTAATATGGGAAAATGTGACATGCCAGTGGCGCAAGGGGCTTGTAAATTAGCCCCTTAATACATTACATGACATTAAAAACAACACAAGAAAAGCCAAGATGTCTATATAGCAATATATAAATGGTGAATGGCAATTTGGCGAGTGAGACTCAGACAAAATGAATAATGACTCAATAAAACATGGAGTTATCAGTTAAGAGATACGTGATTTACAGTTTATATGCAGATGTAAAAAATAATTGCATTATCTGGAGTACTGCAAGTGGGGTGAGCGGATATATTTCACTGCCGAGCTTTGGCCAGTCTAAGTAAATGAGATTTAAGGAGGTACTTGAATTTAATGGATCACTCAGTCCCTTGTCGCTCTTCAGTGATCTGTGCACTGTCAGGTCATAATATATTATTGTCTATGCAAGTCTGAAATGACTCATCTCATAGGTCACAGCCAACAGCAACCTGTGAATAGCAGCATTGTGAGGGTAATCCCAACGAAAGGAAATATATGCAGTCAACATGTTTAGCATGAAATTCTGAATTGTCCTAGTCGGGGCTCGAGTTTGAGATTTAGTTCTCGGCATATCTGAGGAGCAGTTGCTCAACCCTTAGGGCTAACATACCAGTACTTCGAAAACAAACTATTGTGCAGGTAAAAAAAAAACGAAGGCGAAAACTACCCATCTGGGATGAATCCATTAAAATGTTCCCCCATAGGCCAAACTCTCACAAGATGTTCCATTCCAGGGTGAACAGACTGAAACATGTTTCTCTGATTTGAGGCGACCGGCCTCAGACGAGCTCATGCAACTTTATAGATCAGCCCAACCCTGATTACTGAGAGGTTTATGAATATTAATAATGGAGGTGGGAATAGAACAATTTCCTTAACAGGTTTAGGATTATCCAACAAGTGGGCTGCTCTCATATACAGTATGCAAAAGTAGCTCTCTGCCCAGCCGAAATTTCGAATCTAAAAAGGGAAGACAGTGGCAGAACAGCTGACAGTAAGGCCAGCCGCCTCAGAAAGACCTGGAAAGCTTAGAGAGGAAAAAAGGAGGGGGAAAACCTCCAACGAGCTCTATTTTCCGACATGCCAAAACCACATGAATTTGAATGCCTCCCAAAAACTCTATCTCTGGGGAAAAAAATTCAAGATCAATTGACTTCCAGCAAGGCAAAAACTATCAGCAACCATTGGAAAGGTGTGATCTGAGCAACCATAAATCTGCCTACCTTGCTAGATGATTTAGGCGAACCTCCACACCAACATATTCTCCCCGAACTCAAACCTGGAGAATTTAAACCCACTGCCACCAAAATGGGATAATCCCAAGGTTGTCGAATGGGTGAGAGGGTCAGTCGTCGGACCTGGGCAGTTGCACAGCAAGGTCACGACTCCTGTTTTTCTAAAAAATCACAAACCACTGGCCTTTTGCACCTTATGATGAGTGTGGCATGCATCTCCTCGTAAACCTTAGACCCTGTCCTCAGCTTCGAGGAAGGGTTATCCCTGGCGACTAATATTATGAAGATTTCAGGAGTGGAGGATAAAGGTAATTCTTTTGACAAAATTGGAGAATTTGTTGGGAGAGAATAAATGCACAGCCACCAGTGCCCCAAAGTGGGGTCGTATGTTAAGTTCCTTCTATTTATATTAGAGATCTCCGCCCTCTGTGAGAACCTCGGGGGAATGAGAGTAGGCAGAACAGTGGCAATAATAATAATAATAATAGATGTGTGTACTCCTCCTTTCCATTCTGTTTCTGTGTAGTATTAGTGAAACTTGACAAGTCTTTTCACTTACGAGTCAAACCTTTGCCATTGTCAGAATTGGATTTGCTTAATATAGTGCCATTACCAGTGCCACTGGAAATATGCTATTCTGAGGCTACAGAGTATGCCGCACGATTATTGATTTGCCACATTTGTCACATAATCCATCATCTGTTGAATGATTGATTTTAAGAGTTTAAATGTTTCTGCCTCAAACCGATCACATGTTCCTAAAAATGCAGTGACAAGTGTTGCTTCGCAGGGAAGACCCTTCACAAAAGCTGACTGGTCACCTTTGAGTTGCCTTTTGCTGTATTTTAGTGTTAAACTGGTACAAACGAGGTATAACCTTTGCCAAGATAGTGTTAATGTGTAAAGATGTAAAAATAATGCATTATTAATGTGACAAAATGTGCCCCATTAAACGCGTAATTTGCCTTTTGTTGCCACATAATTTTTAGTTAGCCCTGCCACATAATCTAGTTTTACCCAGCTGCATAATTTCCGTGATCCCAGCCATTAGTAGGGAATAGCATCACAGCAGAAAGAAAATAAAACCAAACATGATTAAGCTGTATATCCTGATTGCATGGGCATTTTTCCTCACTTTTCTTGCAATGGCAATATCCCTCACACTGTTTCTTACATAAACTATTTTCATCTCTTAATTACTGTGTAACTGGAGCTTGTGGTGTCGATATAGTGTGGGTGTCTCAAGTATCCCTTCCGTTTGCACATTCACAGTAATAGCAGTGTTACCATGTGACCTCAACCCTACCCTCAGGCACTTAAAATAGCCAAAGGCAATGGCCTTGTACATGGAAATCACATAATTAGGGTTTGATAGCTAGGCTGCAGGCACATTCGATTATTTCATCAAGAAAAAGAAAAAAAACGTTTTGTGCTTGTGAATGGGCATGGATGGGCCATGGAGCTATCTTGGGAGGGTTTGGACCACTCTCTAGAACCTGGCCTGGAGAGCGGAAGCAGAACCTCTCCCAGGCACATCACTGATGCAACAGAAAGGCAAAATAAAATTAAGAAAAAAAGAAGAGAAACTAAACTAGATACAGAGAATCTGCCAGAACCATTAACACAAACAATATTTTCTAGCTGAAATGTCGGGTATGTATGTCCTCAGAGTTGGAAATAATAACCCTTTATAAGGTGCTTTCTCTTGATTTTTTTTGCTTTTATTCCTCCCGGTTTTCCGCTAATCTGTGTGCTAGCTTTAGGACTTTTAGCGCTTTTGACACTGACATTTAGTTCCAAAAGCTCTGTGCTTGTCATATACATACTGGTGATTAGTGCATACATAATTGGCTGATTTGAGTCAGCTCCAAGTCCCTTTTATAGGGGTAAGATATATACAAAGGACATGTAAATCAAATGCTCCTTTAGTTGGCCCACCCACGGAGAGGTAGCTCTTCAAACGTGCCACAGGTTTGCTATGGCGGGACCTGTGTGTGCAGGTTACTGTTACTGGGCTTGACATTTAGAAAACCAAGATTCTGCATGTCTCTCGCTACATAGTAGTACTCCCTGGGGACACTGCAGTGTCAGGAAAATGTAGGGCATGTACGCGGGTACGATACATGCACTCGTAGTGAATGGCACCAGATAGTGTGTTCGGTATGGTAGGGCCTGCTTCTTGCTTTGGAATGACATGAGTGATCTGTTGAAAGGATATTGAGTTGTATTTCCTTCATGCAGTAGAGTGGCAGTATAGTTTTGGTATTGATGAGTTAGTAATGGCAAAGCCTCTTTGGTGGTGCAAATAGATTCAACATTACTTATGTGGAAATACCACTTTGGAAAAGTGGTCATTTCTGTGCTTGTGGCTCTGTGTGCCTGTCAGCCTGTCTCCAATCCACATCTGGGTGCTGTGAGGGCTGCTACATCTGTGCATTCCTGATACGAAAGCCATAAACTAGGGGCTCAAGGGAAACTGCAGGCTTCTGACTCCGAGGGGTCTTCCTGGGATGGATGAGAGGGGTTGGAATTGGCACCTGTATTTGAAGGGGACGAGTCTTGGCCCCACTTAAGATATTGATCAAACCTCCTCTCCTAGGTTAGGATGGCATACAGGACAAAATTTAGAGAGGGCCTGTGCATTTCAAAGGTGGCCTTTTGAACTGATTGTATCTTCAAAGGCCATTGTGGGTATAACTACTGGGGCTCTGCCCTCAGGAGTTACAGACACTTGTGGGATTGGAACTATGCTACGCTGGTTCGATGTTGGGACAATGACAAGAGGATTGGGGAGAGACTGCAACTGAATTATCCACAGACTTAAGGTGGCCTGGGGCTTATCGTGCACAAGGATAGGGACTATAACTTGGTGGATTTTGCCTGGATGTTGCTGGACTGCAGCTAACTGCCAACTGTTGTGGCCCAGGTACCTAAGCACTCTCCAAGGGCTGGTTGGCTAGCCTCCTGTCCATGAGATCCCAGAACAGAAAGAACCTTCCCAGAGACAGACAGCATCTCCCCATTTCCACAAGATCGTAAGGACTGCGCAGGGTGCAGCGGAAATAGGTGGAAGTGATCGCCGGTTGGGACAAGGACCATCCCGACCTGTGCGGAAATCACACTGTACCGATGAATGTGCTTGCAATGATCAGTGGCCCACCTGGGGTTGCCATAGAGGGAGGAGTTCGAGGAGTGCAAGGGAAGTTTGCTGATTCCGAGGTACCTGAGCTCACAACCGGAAAGCTGTGCTAGCTTGCATTCCATAGCGTGTGGTGTCCGAGGGGTGTTGGGGGAAGTTTTCAAAGTCTGGGGGCCAAAGCTGGCAGCCTAGACTGTCTCTGAACTCCAGATCGGGAGGACAACAGTGCCTGACATTGCAGTCTCAGTACAAGGTCGCCGGCTCCCTCTCCCTGCACCAATGCCAGAAGGTACAAAGACCAGTGTTTTATGCATATGTTGTGGGCCTACACAGTGTGTTGTGAGGGTAGGGCTATGCCAATACTTCACATTTTGATTCTGAGGATAAGCCTGACTACGCAGTGCCAAGCAACCCAAGGGTAAGCAAAGATTATCGGACAAGTGAATCGTACGCATCCTATCTAGGACAGTGGATTAGGCCTGGTTTCGATGCGCCCCAGCCAGCCATAAAACGCTGGGTCTAACACTCAGGAAAAGGAAGTACTACAGTTTTGTTCACTTTAAATGTCTAGCATTGTTGGTTGACAGCTGAGGAGGATGGCTAAACTGTAATGGAGGCCCTTGTTTGGGCATCGTACAGTGTGGGCCACCCAACTTGCCATTGGGAAACAAGGTGCTTTTTTGTCTGAGTGATATTGGAGCAGGAATCCAGGCCAACAACAGCAAACTAAGGCTCCTTTACAAATGCACAGGGTGAGCGAGGGGTGGGGTTAGCTATCCGGGCATGGAAATGTGAATTAGGTCCTTGTGTTTGGGGCTCCAAGGCATAACATTTCGTTCTATCATGAGGAATGAACTAAAGCCTCTCACAGTGCCTCACAATTCCATCGCATAGACAAAACCTTAACTCCGATTTGACTGTTATGTCGGCTTGTCTCGACCTCGTCTTGGGAGATTTAGGCCATTATGAGTGCCGTGGTAACTGCGTCAGACGTCTGGCACCAGGTAATTAGTGATACCATGAGGATCAGAAATACCTGGATGCAGAATTTCTCCTGCTTACGATTTCTGAAGGCATAAAGGTGGAACAACTGGGAGAATCTGTGTTTCCTGACCGATTTCTGCCTTTTTTCTCCAAATACTGGGTCTTTTCTCACACTTTATTTCAACAGGTTTTATCTTGCGAAACCTGAATGGTTAACTTGTGCATTTTGTTCCTGTATTACTTGTAATTATGACTCAGTTGATAGCTCCTGCCATCACCCAAATCTGGGTTACCAGTACATTAACTTTTCTAACTCCACTGCTTTCAATTTTGGTAGTTGAGCTATCTTGAGGTAATGTCAGTCGATCTAATGGCCATATTGAAGTTAAGGTATGTCTCTTGATGTCAAGGTATGTCTCTTAATGGTCCACGGTGTTGTCATCTATAATGTCATTTCAGATGTCATCATTAATGCTAATAATGATGCCATAGAATGCCATGAGTGATGTCATATGTGAGGTCATAACCAGTGCATGGCGAGGGGGCAAGTTCTAGTCACTTGAAGTAATTAAATCTGGTGAATTGTTTAGTTTGAAATGTTACTTTTAAACTGATATTTTCACATAACTGTAACATCAATTTAATCTTTGTTTTTTACAGTGAATTTCTGAGATTGCTTTTTAATGCACAGTAAGATATCATACCTAAAGCAATGTCTCTTAAATCTTTTTTTCATTGAATTTATAGTTTTTTTTAAGTAAAATTATATTTTATTACCATATGTAAGTATGCCGACCCCTCACTAGCAGCCATTCGCCCACCATGCACAGCCTTTGGCTGTCCTCTTCATTGGGTTGCGATAGGACCTGTGCCCTACCCCCTGGTGGATAGCCAACCTCCTGCTGTGCACAGCCTTTGGGCCTGTATGGGGTGGCCGCAGGCCAGGCCCCTCACCCAAACCCCATCATGCATGGCCTTTTGCTGTGCGCAGTGTCGGGTTGGCTGCAGGTCCAACCGTCCATACGCGGCCTACCCTTTTTTTAAAAAATGCTCTTCTGATCCTGTGAGACTCTCGTGGGAGTCAGTGTGACTCCCGCATACCTGTGTGACTCTCTCCACGACCAGGCGAGTACCCCTGGCTCCTGCAGGAGTGCTTAAGGATCGTGGCAACCCAAAATTGTTTTTTTTAATTTAGGTCCATGGGTTCAGGGTAAAACCACCCAACCCCCTATACCCTATTTATTTCAATTTTCACAATCTCCTCATGTTACAGCCAGTCAATCAGAGTACAAGCTCCCGCAGAACTTGCATTAGCATCCTGCTCCTGCTGGAGTGACACAGTCTACAAGAAAAGGGGCCCTCTCAGCCAATCAGACTGCTCTATTATTTGTGAAGTTGCATTCCAATGGGACTGCTGCGAGAGTCCCACAAGCCCACCCACCACATTAATTTTGAACCTTAATTTCTTTAAAACTACTGAACATATTTACATCATATCATAAAAAACACGCTTAATGAGGTAAGATCGATATTTGTGTTGAATTTGTTGTAATTCTTTTCAGCTGTTTGGGCTGTAACGCTGTTCAAAAATCCCAATAGAAACTGCATGGGGTAATTGCATTTTGGGACCCCCTCTTTTTTCCTAGTAACCGTTTGACAGTTCATCCGAAACTTTCAAGGAAGGAGTTGAGATGTATGAATATTTTTTGGAGATTTTGGTGAAGATTTCTGAAACTTCGTCAAAATTATTAGAAAACTGTAAAAAACGCTCCCCCAATAGTAAATAGATAATAACTATAACTACAGAGTGATGACTGCTGCTGTGTTATACATTCATTGGAAAAAACAAAGTTAATGCAACATTTTAGTTAGGGGAAAATTTCAGTGACGCCGTAAGGTTTAAAACAAAACGAAAATACTGAAATTCACCATTTATACTTATCTTGCGTTACTATAACTCGATCCCTGAAGTAGCTATAACTCGAGTCCCCGCCATGCACAGTGTTGTCATCAATAATGTCAGTTCAATAACTTCAGTAACCAGTGAATTACTGTGTTTTTTAAAGTTTAAAACGTTACATTGTCACTGAAATTTTCACCTAACTATAAAGTTATTTTAACCTTTGTTTTTTTCTTTGAATTTCTAAGGTTTTTTAAAATGTAAAGTAAGATATAATTACAATTCCTAACTAAGATGTCACTTTAACCAATTTTTCAGTGAATTTCTAGGGTGTTTTTTATTGTAAAGTAATATTTTATTACCATACATAAGGCTAGCTGCACACCACCCACAGTCATCGGCCATGCACAGTGTGGGGTTAGCCGCAGGGCCTGGACTGTGGAGAGGCCTTGCATCCAACCCCGCGAGTAGACAAGGGACCACCACAGACATCCTTTGCCCTTGAGCGGGTGAGGTAGGCTGCGGGCCATGCCCTGTGACCAGCCCTTCACTACACATCGCTTGGACGTAGCAGAGGTTTGGACGCAGTGCATGGCTCCAATCTCCAGCGGGCGAACATGGCTGAATTAAGGGGTGTCATTTTAAGTAAGGCAAAGCTACTTACTTTGTTGAAGGATCAGAAAACCAAAATATTAAAATAATGCTGATTGGCTTTATGAAGGGGTGAGAATATCAACATATGTAAAGCATATGTATTGTCTTTAACAGAAAGGACGAATAATTATAATGAAATGTAAATTTCATTAATTTGCATGGTTCAATGTTTAATAAAAGTGCTAGTCATTAAATAAATTGCAATAAAGTTGTATTAAAACAAATAATTTACATATCTTTTCCTATTTGTTAAACAGATTTCAGGCTACAAAAATGCAGCCATAAAACACACCACAAGGGGGCTCTGCACTGCAGCTGAAGAACGTAAAGCTCTAGTTAATAATGCTTTTAAAAACTATGGTAATCTCTCCTTGAGTCATGGATTTAAGGTATTTCAATTTTTTTGCCCCGAGCTATGCCCTCAGGGTAGCACGTTCTGCAATTCAAAATTAATATTTATCAACGCTTCCTAAAAATACTTGGGGAATTCATACCTTTCCCCAAAATACTTCAGGACTGGAATTAAAATAGTAAAGAAGCCTCCTGGAATAGAAAGTTGTTATTTCCCCAAATATTCTAGAACTGGATTCAGACCTTAGTGTGCGCCACGCCCACTGCTACCTTGAAAGTTCACTGCTGCCCTGAGAGTGGCGGAGCCTTTTCTGCCAGCGTGGCTTGAATGTAGGGCCTGGCCGCGTGTCAGGCCCAGTGGCCAGGCCCATGCAGCACACAGCTGAAGGCTGTGCTCATTGTGGGGTTGGCTTTATGTATGGTAAAAAAAATCTTACTGTACGTTAAGTACCCTAAAGTTATAATTAGGAATTGCAATTCTATCTTAATTTACATTAAAAAAAGTTTGAAAGTCACAGAAAATGAAAAAAGGTTTGAGTAACTTTATAGATAATGTTTGTAAAAAATTATGTTTTCACCTAAATTTTCTCCTAAATTCACCAGTTATAGTTATCTCAAATAGCTATAACATGTACCTTAAAGTAACTATAACTCTAGCCACTCAATGCTAATTACCCCATATGAATGTATAATGTTACAACACATACATTTGCAATGCATGCCTTTTCAACGCAGTTTTTACATCACAACATCCTTTACAACGGATTATTTTACGTCGCATGCTATTACATCGCATTTTCAGAAACTACCTTTGCAACGCATTTCATTACATGGCATTATACCTTTACAACGCATACCATTACAATGCATACCATTACATCGCATTTAAGGTAAGTGCTGAATAGTATAGGGGTAATAATTACTATTCTAACTCCAGTGCGTACAACAGTAGGGTAAGTGTTGGATAGTATAGGGGTAAAAATTACTATTCTAACTCCAGTGAGTACAACAGTAGAGTAAGTGTTGGATAGTGTAATGGTACTTTGCGTTGTATTGGTATGCATTGTAATGACTTGCGATGTAATGCCTGCGTTGTAGTGACATGCGTTGTAATGACATGAGTTGTAGTGACATGCAATGTAATGGCTGCGTTGTAATGACATGCGATGTAAAGGATGTTGCGATATAATTACTGCTATGTAAAGGTAGTGCGATGTAATGACTGCGTTGTAAAGGTTGTTTCCCACCCCATATATTACATCACTCACGACATGATCTATAATATCACTGATAACAACAATGCAACATTTGAAATGGCATCATTGATGGCAACACTGTGCATGGCAGGGGACAAGAGTTATATTTACTTTAGGGCACAAGGTATAGTTACTTGAGATAACTGTAACTGGTAAATTTCAGTGCTTTTTTAGTTGAAAACATTATGTTGTCACTGAGATTTTCACCTAACTATAACGTTGGTTTAACCTTCGTTTTTTTCCAGTGATATGTAGATGTATACATGTAGGTGTGTCTCTCTGTGTGTGTGTGTGTGTATATATATATTTGACAGGATGATCTAACAACTAAAACTATTTAACTTAATCAGTTAATGGTTAGGGTTAGTCTCTCAACCATAATATCCTCTGCTACCAGATTCACCGATCATGCCTTTCAGACCTCCTGTGTGCCCTTATTCTGACGGGTTCATCGCTGCATGAGTGACCACAAGCCCATGGCAGTTTATTTGGTGCACAAGTCATGGATGCAGAACCAATGTCCCTGTGATCAGTACCCCTCCTCGCACTGCCCGTGAGTGACCAAACTTTCAGAGGCTCAAACCCTGAGCCAGGGATATTTCAAATACATAGAATCTATGGAGCAGTTGCAGAGTTCATTAGAAAAAATATATAAATAAAGGTGCACAAGTGTCTCTTTTGAAGCTCAGAACTGGACTGCTGTTTTTAGTATTAAAAACGGTGGAAGTCTTGAAACCCTATCTCAGTGTTATCTCTTTAGGATTTTCGAGGCCTTAGGCAAGGAAAAGTTTGGGGTCTCCTGTTCAGAACACATTTGATTATTACCTATTTTCTGCTATTTCAAGCCTACATGATGCCAAACAATATTGAATTATACTTTAACTTTCGCACAAAAGTAGCTGAAAGTCTTCCTTGGGACCCCACTATTCCTAAAAAAACACAGAAGGTAAAGAGAGTAAGAGGTACAGTGTGCATGGGAGAGGTTATGATAGAGAAATCGACAAAGGTATGATAGAGTTTAACGATCACTTTACTAGGGGGCCCCTGGAAAGTGTGGGCCCTAGGCAATTGCCCACTTCACCCACACCTTAAAACGTACCAGCCCTATTTATGTTGGACTGCCAGTCCATGCATCTTGATGGACAACCATTGCTTCCCCGATCTCCCAATTGACTTCTGGAGTCAGACCTGCAGGAACCGCGGCCAATCCCAAGAAACCTGGCCTTTTGTATAGTTCTCATGAGGCGCACAAACAATCACTGGCGTCTCACCGTGAGTCCATGCACTGTCACTTTAAACGCCAGCCTCCACGTTTAGGCCGCCCTGCAATATGAGGCCTTTTTGTGCATAGCCCTCCTCGTGTGCAACCCCCAGACCAATTCTTAAGGTGAGAGGAGGCCACGGTATTTGCCTCCTCACTGCCCCAGAACGTCACCTCTAACGTGCCCCCGTTATATCCCAAGGCCTTTTTGCCCCGTCACCGTGTGCAGAGAATCTCATTTTCAGAACAGCTGGTGAGAGATGTTCCGCCCAGGAGTGAAACCTTGCGTCCTTCCTGTTTGTTGTAACAGCTTCGTTTGTGCCTTCCGGTTCAGAAAGTGCTGATGTAAACAGGAAACCGAAGTGAAGAGGAAAATGCAGCGATTAAAGTAAGTCAGACTGTGCACCACTGCACAGGAAGTGATAGGCAACCAGAGTCACCAGAGCTTTTCACCAACTTAATATACATCCTGTGTATCGGAGAGCTGCAAAAAGAGCATTCAGCTCTATGCATGGGGTGCTTCACGAGCCCTGTATGTGTGAGCTACTAGGGCTCTGCAGTGGAGGTTTTATTGAGGCCTTAGAGTGTACCACGTTTTAAAAGAATGGGCATCGACTGGGAATGGCTCCTTTAGGGTGATACTCCCTCACGTGTCCCAGAAAGGGCTTTTGGAACCGTAGGCCACTTGCTGTCTTCAGCAGATGATGCCCAGTTTAGTAGTCCAGTCTCCCGCAGAGCAGCGCCCTTGTGGGTCCTGACCATATATGGTAGGCCAATGAGGAGGCCGCTCTCTCTCCTCCCCTCAGACTCTGATTTCCGCCAGGGTAGTTGATGTTTGGAAGAACAGTGGGACGAGGGAAGCTATCCATTATTTGCCAAAACTTTGTGGGTTAAAAGCGAGTAACGTAGTCATTTTGAACACCCCAAAATCCTGCAAAATAGGTAAAGGTACAAACAGTCCCAGAGTTTGGTCTTCTGGTGCCTGGTTCTTCATTGCACAGCAGAGTCGGCCTCTTCATGAACTCAATGTTTACTTGATATGCCCAGTGTCTGGCTCACCCTTCACTGCAGCGCGAGTCCAGCAAAAAACCCAGAGTCCCTACCTGCAACGTATCTCCCCATCTCATCCTGGTAAGTATCCTACTGCGGCTAAGCTGTAGCATGGATGGGGACAACAGGTAAAGGAAGTCGAAGAATACACCCTGCTTCTCACAGGCAGACCCAGCCGCCAGGGGATTACGGAGAAGTCCACACAATGTGTCTCGCAGTGGAATTGTTCAGTTTAGAGCACTTCCTGTGCGCTGTGCTCTAAATGCCTCAAGGGCTCTGTGCATGGACCAGCATTAATGTCCCTTTGAAGCAGCTATTGTGTCACTTTGGTCCTGCCAGTTACTACAGCAGGGTGAAATGTTTTAATCTACTACACCTCTAGCTTTGGTGTTGAGTATCTCAATAGGAGCTTAATAAAGCACCTCATAGCGGACCACCATATGCTGATGAGCCTAAAACCACCACAAAACTGTATGTCAGCTCCCTGACGAGAAGTGCAAGGACCTGATGCTGAAAGCTGCCTTTCCAATCTTAAAACACTGGTAACATTGGCCAAGATACTTTGAGTGTTGAAGAAATCTTTTTAGTCACATCTCAAGAATGGATGGCTGTTTTGTTCACCAGGTTTTCACCTCGTGTTTATTTTTTATGACAGTGTGGAGGTGGTTGGCTTTGTGAAGTGGCTTGTTGTGTGATATGATGAGCCCCATGGCTGTTCCTTGTAGTGCATGGTTGGCATACGGAGGGTTAATGTAGCCACAGTTTAGTTGTTGAGCTGTACAAGTATAACACTGCACCTCCAAGACATGTGGCTAACTAGAGATCCGTCCCCATCCCCCACGGGAACTTACAGGTAGATGATAAAGTGAGTGGTGCTTGGCAAATGGGCAACCGCTCTGGAGAGGGATCTGCAAAGATGTATTAGGTCATGCCAGGCCCTAGCAAAATGTTTAACACAATCAAAGCAAGAACATACTTCAATCCATGTTACCTCTAAGAAACACCTTGAAGTATAGGAATAATACCAGCTATTTATTTTACCAACTAGTTGAAAAGTGATTTAGAATGCTTATAGGTTAAGGTAAGTAGGTCACTGTACACAATATGTACAGATATTAACTGTAACTGTATACATGTCTCTACTGAAGTGGGTTGGAAATAAAGTAAGTTCCTGGATATAACCCCCAGAACGCATCCTAGAATTGTTCCCTGAAGGATGGGGTATGTTGGTGTACTTGCCATAGTTCACAGCTGAAGCATTGAGGAGGACAGTGCTGTTTGGACAAGGTGCATCGCTAATATATCATCTGAGCGCCTCCAGGGCTCAGCATGCTAGTATTCGGTCTCAGTGGCCTGAAGAAGTGGTGAGGCCACGTCACAGCTGAAGATAGTGATCACTGTAGTGGCAGGAGAGGAATCCTTAAGTGTGCTATCAAGCAACTTGGGTGTATGGTTGTAGGCAGGAGGGACGAAGCTGACAAATAGAGAATGGGTCCCATGCCTCAGAAGCAAAAAGCGTTTTGGGCCTCACAGAGGATCTAGCCTGTCTGGAAGTCTAAAAAGTTTGCTGTATATCAGTCTTTGGCTGTAATGACTACTTGCAGGGTGTAAAAAATAATCTTAAAAGGCAATTCATTGCTAGGTTGTGTGCAGTCTCAAGCAGTTCCTGAGAAGTAAAGGTCACAACCATAAAACCTTGTCAAATAGTCTTTAGAGCCAAGCTTTTCCACTTCTGCAGCCTCCCCTTTGTGAACGGCCAAGTATCTCTCAGGATTCCACACCCCTGTGCCAATCTTTGGAGCTGCAAGGGCCTTCCAACAGCAGAGTGAAAAAAGATGGCGGATCTTACAGCCCCTCTTTTATCTGACTGGCTTCGATAGACTGGTTGGAGATCAAACTTATCAGAAACTGATATGTAGGCTGAGTTGGAGAGGCAAGGCAGACTAGTGAGAATCTTAAACTGTCAGGTTTCTGAGAACTCCACCCAACAGGGTGAACTGAAACTTTAACATTCTTCAACTTGGCGTGTACTCAGGCTGCACCAATGAATGGCCCATTGCATGCCCAATACTGGACGGATGTGGGTATAAATCAGTAGACCTTCTGACCTGGGAAGAATGAGGTGAAAAAAACATTTGTGGCAAAAGCCCCTCTCTATCTAGTCGCCATATAAATGTGTGTGTGTGTGTATATATGTATATATATATTCACTGAAAAAACCATAGGTTTCACACATGTTATAGTTAGCGGAAATTTTACTGATAAAAAACCAGTGAAATTGCCCCGTTATAGTTAGTGCTGGCAACTATAACTCACGCGACCGCAATCCTCTGCTGATGCTAATACTGTATTTAGACACTTATTTGCCCATGTCTTCTTCCATACATTTTTAGCTATACATATATTACAAATATTTTTTTTTCATAAAGACACATATGTCATCAGCAGAAGATTGCGGTCGCGTGAGTTATAGTTGCCAGCACTAACTATAACGGGGCAATTTCACTGGTTTTTTATCAGTAAAATTTCCGCTAACTATAACATGTGTGAAACCTATGGTTTTTTCAGTGAATTTGCAAGGTTTTTTAAATGCTAATTCCTAACTATAACGTGTGTGAAACCTATGGTTTTTTCAGTGAATTTGTACGGTTTTTTAAATGCTAAGTTACTTTACGCCATTCGAGGCGTGCGCGCCCACTTAACGCAGTTCGTTCCGTGCACGGTTTTTATCACCTTTAATAAGCCCTGTACATTTGGTGGCCTTCGGCCACCAAAAGCACAGGGGGTGGGGTCAATGTGGATAGTGTTTTTTTTATTTCGATTTTATAATTTCATGTTGCCAAAATTTAGTTTTTTTTACCGATTAATAAGCCCTGTACAATTGGTGGCCTACGGCCACCAAAAGCACAGGGGGTGGGGTAAGTGTGGATAGTGTTTTTTTTTTTTTTTTTTTTTTTACCGTACGCTTACGGTAAGCGTACGGTAAGCGTACTCGGCGAAATTGCCGAAAAAAAAATAAAACCGTTTTTGCTCTTGGGGGATGTTTGAGGACTCCCTCAACATGACTATGTGGGAGGGAGTTGTCAAAACAGCCCCGTAACATGTTTTTGGCCATCTTGTTTGATAAACACCACTCAGTGCGAGAGACAAAATGGCGGCCGCCGCTTCCTGGTTTCGGCCGATTCGAATGTTTACTAAGATCTAAAAGCCAATCAGAATCGCGCTCACGCACGCCACCGTACGCTTACGGTAAGCGTACGGTAAGCGTACCGTAAGCGGGCTCAGATATATATATTGATTTAAAGGCTATTTTCTCAGAATCTACTGAACAGATTTACACCAAACCTACAAAAGGCACTTCCTTGACCTAGGGACTACCTCTCTGCCAAATTTCTAGTAATTCTGTTCAGCCGTTCGGGCTGTAGCTCGTTCTAAAGGTCCTATGGAAAAATGCATGGGAAAAACGCGTTTTGGGACCCCCCTTTTATCTCAGCCCCCGCTTGACGAATCCCCCCCGAGACTTTCAGGGTAGGAGCGGAGCGTAGCGCCCCACCTATTTTGAGAAATTCGCGAGGATTCATCGACCGGCGCCAAAGTTATTCAAAATAGAATGTTGAGGTTTTCCTATGGAAAAGGGGTCCTAACTATAACTACCTACTGGCGACCGCCAGTAGGTAATATATATATATATATATATATATATATATATATATATATATATTCACTAAAAAAACAAAGGTTACAAGGATATTATAGTTAGCAAATAGAATTTTAAAAACCTTAGATATTCACTAAAAAAAAACAACTGTTACAGGGACTGTTATAGTTAGGGTCAGATTTTACTCATTCAACACCAGAGAAATGCAGCCGTTAAAGTTAATAGAGTTAACTATAACGTGCTCCCCTGCAATGCACTGCTTATGACCTCACATATTACATCACTCATGACATGGTCAGTGACATCACTCATGCATCACTGATTACATCTCAAATGACATCATCCATTGACTGAGTGTTTTAAAAAAGTTTTGAGTATTAAATATATATACCAAGGTGTATTGTGTTGATGAATCAGTGGGTGTAAGAGTGACTGTATGGATGACTGAGTGGGTGTGTGACTGACTGTATAAGTGAGGGTTTGGGTGTCTCAGTGAATGTATGCGTGAGTGACTGGTTGTGTGAATGTGTGTATCTCTCTGTCAGTTGATGTCTAAGTGGGTGTATGAATGTGTTAGTGGGTACGTGAGTGGCTATATGGGTGATTTATTGGAGGTCTGACTATCTCTATGGTTGCCTGGGTGTCTGTGTGTGGGTGAGGAGGTTTATGACTGCCTGTGTGGACGAGTGAGTGGGTGGGTCAGTGGCTGTATGGGGTAGTGTGTGCATGTGCAACTGAGTGTTCGCGTTAGTATGGGTGAGTAGCTGGGTTTGTGAAAGGCAGTAAAGGTGAGTGAATGGATATATGAGTGACTGTATGTATGAGTGAGTGAATGTGAGAGCGGCTACATAGATGAGTGCATGCTTCTGTGAGTGACTGTATAGGTGAGTGACTGGCTGTTACGGTTTGTATGAGTAAGTGGGTGTGGGTGTAACTGTTCAGGTGAGTAAGTGGCTGTGTGATTGACTGTATGGGTGAGTGTCTAGGTGTGTGAATAGGTCTATGGGTGACCCACTCAGTGTGTGAGTATTTGTATGGTTGTATGAGTAGATATGTCAATGGGAATATGGGTGAGCGAGTGGATGTGGATGAACTGCTCTTCCTATGGAAACTAGGTCCTTATATATATATAACACCTCCTTTTCTATCCAAAACACCCATTAGTGTCTCTTATACTCTGCTGTGAAGGAATACAGCCCAGACAGCCTAACAGTAGAGACACATGTTGACATTAGAGCTACCTAAACATCAGCAATTCTTGAATGCCTAGTCAGGCTTTCGCCCCTCAAAGTCTAGCCAAAGTCCATCCATTTAACAGATTTTAACGTATTTATCTGCTTTTAAAGTCATATTCCTTTTTAAAAGTCTCCCTGACTGGACACTGGCCTTCACTGAGTGTGGTTACTGTGTCATAGAGGATCCAGAGAACAACCTGTACACCCTCAGGAATGTGTGTTTTACTTGTGCATCTACAGCACTTGAAGAAAGAGCCTGACAGTAGCTTTTATATTTGTTGAATAAAGCCTCTGTGAACCTTAAAATCTTGTTCAGTTATCATAACGCCTTGCTCCTTTCTTGGGGGCCATTGAGTGGCCCATCAAATTGCAAGTTTATGATGAAGAATACACTTCTTGCCTGCTACCACTTTGGGCTTCGCTCCAACTGCAGTGCAAAAATCAAGCGGTTGAGTGGTTGGTGTGACTGTACCATCTGTGCATCCCGCCAGAGCCCAGGCTGCACGTGGCCACTGATGCACTCCACGCCTCTCTGTCTAGCATGTGCAAGAACATTCCATAGGTAGCATTCACGTTGCCAGGAATTAGCAGTTGACTGTATTGAAGAGATATCATATTGTCAGAAAGTAATACCCTGATTTGGGGAAGTGCTATCTTGGTAAATGAGGAATTGGTGTAACTCTTTTTGCAGAAGGAGGAATGTGCAACAGGGAGGAAACCGCACACTGTGAGAATGCAATAACGTGTTCGTTGAGAGAGTGACACTGTTTTTGATTAGGAGTTGACACAATACTTAACCACAGATTTATTAATCAGTTTGCTTCTCACCTTTCCACTTCTTTCTATTCTTTAATCTTAACGCATGGAGCAGTGCCCCATTGACACACTCTTTAATTATCAAACCTGCCCGTTTTCAATTTCTATCCTTCTACCGCCAAACAACCTTCTCGAACATTCTTCTGGACTGTGCTGTGTTATCATTCCAGTTGGCACACCTCTCCATATCATGGACGACATCCTAGATCTGTATCCACCAGAGGCCCCCGCCCTAGCACAGTGCCGACCCAGTCCGTTTACTGTGCTGAGGGGGCCAACTGGAGCTCAGCCCCCCCCCACCGCGGCCCACAGGGGGCGCTGGGGCTAATGCTCCAATAACATGCCGAGTTGCTCAGAGTGTCTGGGAATACATCCTGCATTCAGACAACTCACCTATCCCTTTCACTGCTCACCCTTCACTTTCATGCTCACCCTGCACTCACAGCAATTACACTGCACTTACGCCGTTCCTCCTGCACTTAGTCTGCACTCACATGAGCACACCACTCACCCTGCACTCACATGACATTCTACTCACCTGTCTTTCTCACTGCTCACCCTGCACTCAATCACAAACAAGCACATTGCTCGCCATGGATTCCCTGCTCCCCTCGGCACTGTCACCTGCACTCAAACTCAAATGGGCACATCAATCACCTGCACATATATCACTCACCCTGCACTCATTCCTCTCACCATACTCTCACACAGTCCCATCACTCACCCTGCACTCACTTAGGCACTCCTGTCACTCACATAGGTACACCAGTTTCCTTGCACTCACACCTCTCAAACGGGCCCATCACTCACCCTGGACGTGCACCGGTCACCCTGCACTCCTTCTCACCCTGCACTGACCGGGCACAGTGCTCAGCCTGCACTCAAACAGGCTCCATTTACCCAGCTCACTATGCCTGCACACAGACCCAATGGTCTGCCAGAACTCGCAAGGTGTTGAAGCATATTTGACCCAAACTGTCTTGAAAAATTCTTGGGGAAGAGTCCACTCTCCCTGAAATCACCTACAAGAAGTCTGTTTATTCGTTTTGCTTGCTAGAATTCAGGGGGAAGTATCACACCTCACTTCTTACAAAGATCTTTAGCTGCCACTGATGAGGAGAATTTTCTGGGTGTAGAGGGGACAGTGTAAGAGTAAAGTGTGCACTGTGTCTGCAGAAAACACAGTAACGGGAATATGTCAATGAAGTAACAGCATTGTCTAATCTTAAAATGGACATAATTGCTTGTGTTTCACAATTGGCCAAGCTTGTCCCTTCCTTCTTCTACCTGTATTTGTTCCTGATTTAAAGTCAAAATTGAGCCATGTGGTCCGGGCTATACCAATAACTCTTTGAGTCTGGCTTCTATGGCTGAAAGGAGAAGGTTGTGGGTGGGCTGCTGCCGTAGGGGAGAGCGAACTAAGACAGTGGGTTGGTGCGGAAGGAAGTATGGGCAAGACGCTTTTGGGGCTTCAGCAACTTGCCTGTCCCTCGGCGCACTGGTAGGGGAGGGCAGAACAAACTGCTTATCCTGCACAGCACAAATGTAAATGGGGAAGGAAAATTGAACTCCCCTTAAAAGCCAATAGAAGTATGTCAAGTACTATTTCTTGATGGCAGCACACACCACCTGCCAAATAAAATACTGTACTCAAGGTAACTAACATGTGGGAGGAGACAAAGCCACTCCCTCAGGTGTCCTTCTTTCAAACTCTTCATCTCACTCTTGCACGTTTATTTTATTATTTGCTTTCTCCCTTTGTCACAATCTTTCCATCTTTCTCTTCCCGCTTTTGTGTTTTTCTGACTTTTTTTCTGAAACAAAGTCTAATGAGGAAAAATTAGTGCAGGACATCAAACATGAGTGCAAGTGAGTTCCACTTACAACCATAGCTCAATATAAACACTGCCACTAACCCTAATATTTTAAGACCTGTATATAAGAGCAGGCTCACCCATGAATATTTTGCAACACCCATTGCGTAAACTAAAATTGTAACTTTAGTCTACAGTGGGTCATGAGCATTTTATGCACTTGAAAAAATAAAAATTTCACAAGCAGATTGTCCTGCCACGAAATGAATCAGTGAATTGTTAAAAGGAGTGTTGTTAATATGCTTTTTAAAGAGAACTATGAGTAACCTAGGAACAGTGTCAAATCTTCAAAAACATGTATGTTATACTATCAAGTTTGTCCAGTATATTTAAATTGCACAGTTTGTCACTTCTTTCTCCCATATTGTCTATGAGGCTAGCTCTGACCCCATTTCTGGAAATGCTTGTCCCGCCCCTTGGCGGAAGTGTTAGCCCCCCCTCCTCCCCACGAAGTTCGGGTCTTGTTGCACCCCTGCTATAGTTTACCAATGAATCTCATCCACACTGGTTTTTAGGTCTCGCCTGACCCAGCGCATGCGCTGGTCTTGCGAGACTTATTGAGAGGACTCCAAAAAGTGCTACCAGGCCAGCCTAGAGCTACAGTGCATGTGTGCGGGCACGCGCACCACGCTTTACCGCGATTACTTTCACTTTTGTGGCCGCTCGGCCACTTTGATGATTGATCGCGAACGCGATCACTTTCATTTTCACGGCCGCACAGCCGCTTGGCATAGCCAATAGGTCCTGCTTTTGGGACCTTATAAGTATTCAGTTATGCAACTGTTGCATGGCTAAACACTTATAAGGTCCCAAAGGCGAGACCTATTGGCTATGCCAATGCTTGTTTTCTTTGCAATTTTTGTAGCTGGAGTACTTAAATTATGATGGAAAAAAGCAGTACAGGTACCAGAACGTCATTTAATCCCGGACTGGATAGTATGCCTGGGGAAACTTGATGACACTGTTGTGGCGGAAGTGTCCAAGCAGTAATTAACAATGATGCAGCCTTTCATTGAATCGGAATTCCTGTGCTAACGTGCCAGACCCGCTGTAGGCTCTCTCTTCTATCAAGCTATGGAAACATTCTGTCCTTCACCTTGCTTCAAAATGCCACACCCTCAGGCCCATGCAGCGCTCATTCCGTCCAGGTTTCTGCAGCACTGACTGCAGTTACGGAGCACTCTGCATGATAATGCGCCCCTTCTCCCGCTCTCCAGTCAATAAAAGGACTTTCTCTGGTCCCAGGAAGCCCCCTGCTTCACAGCACTCCAGCTGCTGTAGTGCTCCCCCCTTCTCTCTAAGAATACCACAGCAGTCTGCCCTTTTAGGCTCTTTCAGCATCCAGTCTAGCCATGCTCTTAGTGTAGTCGTTCTCACACTTCTTTCAGTCCAGCCCGCACTCCCCTTCCTTTCTGTATGCTGCTGCGCTAACTCTTTCTACATCACCACATGAAGGAAACCTCTGCAGAGGTCCCTCCACTTCTATTAGCTGTAAACTGACATTGTGTTATAAGGATGAATTTCAGTCAGTCCTGAGTTTTAGTAAACATCACTGATCCTAGTTAGACTTTTCAACTGAAACAACAAACCACAGGGTGCTGTTGGCCAAAACAGTACTTGCTGAAAGTGACTTTTATGACTTACCTGACAACTGAGCTTGAGGCTCTTGCAACTCCACCACCTTTTTTTTCCTTTTTTAATGTTATTTATTGAGTTTTGTTCATAGTACATCAAAGAAAAGAAAAACATAGTAGTATCATAAATGCTGCAGCATCTCATGCCATACACAGTGGACTAGTCCGGCATGGCAAGATAACTTAATACATCTACATGACATTAGCACCTCTTTGTCATTGTAGCTCAACTCAGGTGGAACACCCCGCTTCATGGCGTAGCAGTCCGAGACATCAAGTAAACAACAAGCGGGCCACTCATGTCTTTTGGGCAGGAAGACAAAGGAAACTCTTCTGCATATATCTCCAATTGCTCTTTACAGTACTCCATGTCCTCCATCCATTGTTGTAGTTTAGGAGCCCGACTCCACCCCCCAATTCATAGCTACTCTTCTCTTAGTAACCAGTACAGCTACTGCTAAAAATCTGTGATTGGGCATCTGCAACGATCTCACAAGGTTGAGTAGACAGAGCTGCAGGTATTGGAATAGACTCCAACACCATGATCCCTAGGGCGTCTATTACCTTAGTCGAAAAGTGATTGACCAGTGGGCACGCCCAGGCCACATGTAAGAAGTCTGCCCGCAGATTCCCTCATCGTGTACACTTACATCTTCCCGCAGTCCCTATGTAAGCAGTTGAGCAGGCATATAATACATTTTTTGTAAAAACTTAAAATGAACAATACGTAAGCGACTATTTGGTGTTAGCGTGCCAGTGAGCTTGCAACAGAAATTCCATTCCCCTGCGGACAATGGTGTGTCAAGTGCAGCATTCCATTTATCTAAGGACTGGTGTGAGTCAATGTGCTTCTCCCTTTGTGCTGCAGTATATAGATTACTAATGAAGCACTCTCGAGAAGGGTTAGCAAGCAAAATCTGTAGAGTCCCCAGAGCATGAGGTGCCAAAGGAAAGGACGCGTATAGTTCCCTTATAGCCATCTGCAGGCTCATGTAAGTAACAAGCATTGGCATAGCCAATAGGTCTCGCCTTTGGGACCTTATAAGTGCTTAGCTATGCAGCATATAATCCTGGGTGGTGTGCCGCCAGATATTGAATAGCTATACAATAACTATTTTTGCCATTCACAAAGTGCATGAGAAGCAGCTCGCTCCCAAGGACATACACTTACTGGTACAACAGGGTGCGAGGGCCTGCAGCAGCCACCTTGCCGTGCAGAAATAATGAGCACAGCCTTTCGAAGTGGCCGTCGTGCCATGCCCAGAAGGCATCAGCATTGTCCCAATGGTCATCAAGTTGAAGACCGGGGAGGGGTCTCTTTTGAGGAAGTGGGAGCGAAAGAAATCAGAAGCACAAAAATTGCAGACACATTTTTTTCACTAAATACTGAGAAAAACACATCGAGGGCTGCATATTTAAGCTGGAAACAAATCTTTTCATTTATGTCCATGAACACATTGAGTGTTACATGAGGTTGTTCAAGTGGTGAGATGAGTGGATTGTAGTTTGCTCTATACACAGGACTGTTCAGCTGTGGCTTCTCATGTCACTCTGACAGAATGTGCCCTATTTATCGCTCTGCAGATGTGAGCAATGCCTTCTGCACTACCAAAAAACTGTTAATATGTGTCCATCCGGTTCTCCCAAAAGTGCCCTTGAGTTCATACAAGCTTTTGAAAACTAAGTTTTGTGATAGTGGCTTTTTAGAAGTTTAAGCTTTTGGCATTGTAAATGACAATGCCTTTTAGTTATGTTTTAAAAAGGAAAACAAAAATAAAAGGCATTGTCATTTGCAATATCAGTAGCTCAAACTTGCGTAAATGCGAGACCTATTGCATTGCAAATGCTTGTTAGAACAAGTCACACCGTGAAATCCTCTGACTTTGTAATCAGACTTCCTTTCCTTGTATTCCTGCAATGGAGTTTGTAGCATTCACAAATTAAAGGGTGGTCGCAGGCCAGTTTTGAAACAAAAATGCAGAGACATGTCGAACTGAAAAAGTGAAATAAAACAATGGAAGTTTATTAGCATTACGGCAATCCAGAGGGACGAGGAGGTACAGAGTCGGTGTAAGTTGCCCTGCCTCGCCGATGTTTGTAAATTGAGTTGTTTATCTAAATTTCACCGGGCCCACAACAATAAACCTGCCCTTCCAGAGGCTGTTTTTGTGCATGTCTGGGGCGTACCCAAGCACTGATTACACAGACTGGGGAAGGAACAGGCAAACGCATGACAATAAACTGGTCACTCACAGCCTTATCACAGATCAAGAGGAAAGACCGTAAATCCCCCAGAGGAGATGAAAGAAACCAGGTGCCTCTCAAAGCAGCCATCGCTGGCTGCAACCCAGCTTTCTCCTCTCTTCTGCCAACAGTGTGTACATCTGGAGAGATGTTGGCGAAAAACAAAACAACAATAAAAGTTATTGTATAGTATTATACAAATTAAGCGCTGAAGAAAAAGTTTTCAAATCCAGTGTCTGCTTGAGTCTGGAAGTCCTGCTTTTAGTTTATAATGAAGACGCAGATAATTTGTACATTTGATGGCAACCGAACGCCTCTACTTTCAAGCTGTTTCGCATGAGTCAATTTGTAATGTGCTGGCGAAAAAAGGCTTCCTTTTTACCTTATGATTGCCGAGGGCACGAAATACAGATTTCAAGTTGCATTGGGCCGAATCCGGCGCGCAATCGGAAACACATGCTGCCGCGTGAGGCCTTTATCTTTAAGGGAGCAAACACTGGGCTCGTTTATCAAAGCTCAGCCAGTTATATATGCGAACAACTTGTGTCAACAGCGTCTCCGAAATCTTTTGCACAGACGGGCTACAAATTGTTGTAAATTATTAGTCAACTAAGCAGTTATGTGGAGTTTGTAAAGTCTTGTCGTCTGCTCACAGAGAGATTGATGATGAAAGGTTCGGCGATATTACTCTACTCAAAGGAAATGTAAAGTTCAACAAGCATTGGCATAGCCAATAGGTCTCGCTTTTGGAACCTTATAAGTGTTTAGTTATGCAGTACAATATCCTTGGTGCAACAATATCAACTGTTGCATGTCTGAACACTTATAAGGTCCCAAAGGCGAGACCAATTGGCTATGCCAATGCTTGTTGTAGTTGGGGAATGGGAGTAATTCTCCTACTGAAGTACACTTTTAACCATTGTATATGACAGTTCTGTAATATCCGTGTGGCCTTTATAGTTACTTTACACTGTTTAATGTATTTAATGTATTTAGAGAGTAAATTTGTCTCCTGTATGCAGTTTGATGTTTTGCCTAACAAAAAGAGTCAGTTGTACTAAGCAGAGGCTACTGTGTGGGCGGTGTGGGCGTTGCAGTGGATCAAGTCTGTTGGATGCAAAACCTTGTTTTGGGGATGCCTGAACAAATCATACCGGTAGTTGTAAAATGTCAGCTCCAGTCCGCATACATACAGAATACTGAGATGGAAGTTGGTTTGAACACTCATTTTATTTTTAGAAACAACTAGAAGGGCTAGTGATTTAGCATAGAGCTGATGTACAGAGAGTGACTGTTCCTTAGGTCCTATGCAAGGACAGAGAAGCATTTCTGAAAACTCATTTGCATGTGGTTGACAAAAGCACTTCCCTCTACCCTGGGAACGCGGGTCGTGACAGGACAGAGTCCGTGAGTCTGCCTAGGTCTTTCACTGACGGGGAGGTGGAAGGGTAAACAGCCAGTGCTGTGGAGTGCAGAAGTCATTGACTGAGCAAAAAACGTTTTTTGTATTTAGTGTGTGGATGTAATTTTGATGGTAAAACGTGAGGTAAGCATTGTCCACTGCTGTTCTGTAATGTATGTTGGGGGGGGGGGGGGGAGGGGGGAATGATCCAAGTAACCCCGAAGTCCGTGCCTCATTTCTGATACAGAATCTCCCTGTGAATACTATGGACTTCAGGGAGCCCAGGCTGCCCGTAGCATGCTATCAATGACGTGTTTGATGGATAAATGAACATTACTGCAATGTTTACATTGTTAATATTATTAGAGCTGACAATTGAAGTTGCAAAGAGACCTTTCCAGATTGAATAAGGAAGACATGCCCCAACAGGGAGGTGTTATTTGGCGCATGCATTCTGGAGACGAACATAAAGTGCCACAGTAATAAGCACAAAGGAACATACTTAACTTTTGCCACTCAGAAATAAAACCTTCACCCTATCGCTCCCACCCATTGTCGGAGTGAGGGTAAAGTATGGGTGGTTGCAATATGGAGTCGTTCTGGGTCTGCTGATTTTGGCAGGAGACAAACTGTCCAGAAGTTTACTTACCTTATCAAAGCCTCTAGTAAAAAAGATGGGTAACAAATTGTTTGCCTTTGGTTTAGACAGTTGCTCAAGGTCTCCTTGCTTCTGCAACAACACACAAAATATGCCCCCCCCCTTCGACAGGTCTATTGACCGTATGCTCTAAATCTCGGTTTACATTCTTTGTATCTCTTAATCAGTATGTGCAAAATTGATTTTAATTTATCAAACTTTAGTCTGCAGCAAATGCTGAGGGTCCACTTTTGAGGCACAGAACATATTTGACAAGAATATTTATGGTAGCAAGATGAACATTGACAAAAGTAGACAATGAATGTTTACGGGGAATGAGAGGAGTGTTGGGACATACTGACAGTGGGAAGGTGATCGTGAGATATTGTTGATCGGTGTAATTCTACTTCTGAAGTAGCACTGACGAATAATGGTCTTGAGAGTAGCAGTTTTCTAGAGGGATTTTGGAGGCGAAGAGTAATTCAATGGCCTGATTTCTATAACAAGGTTGTTCCAGAGTTTTCCTTAAACCACTTTTAGGTTTTGGCCTCTGAATCTTGCTAGTCTCCATTTTGAGATGATCAGCGTGTGGTCAAAGGTGGAATGTAGCACTGCTGATGTTTGATGGAACTTGAAGAGGTCTCATATATACCCGGGAGTTTTTAGGTTGATGGCTTCCACATAAGATACTCTGTTGTATTCGGTGTTAAATTGTTAACCAAGATAACTGTGCCCGAAGGACGAAATATGGTAGTTTCCCTTTAGTCCGAAAATTATCCTTCTACTGTGATTTTGAATATGTTGAAGTTTTGCAATGTCCTTGTTTGAGAGCCTTAGGTACTGGACACTGCAATAGTATATTCTTGATAGGGCAATTGCTTGGACCAATTGTCTTAAGTGTCAGATGGATAGGACAGGGCTGATTTTAGATGGCATTTAAGCGGCAGTTAGGTGATGTGATGGTCACTTTAATTTGGAGCACTGAAGATAGTTGTGCATAGAAAAGAACTACAAAGTTGCCCATCGTTTCTAGTGGCAGATGTGGTTGGTCAAGTGGAGTAGGCCCAGAGATATTTGGAAGAGAGGGTTTATTATTTAGTAATTATATTTCTTTCTCTCGTCACTTTAGACAAAGGTCGCCAAGACTCATCCAGTGTTTGACCTAGTGAAGACGTTCTGCGAGTGCATCAGTCTTGGAATGGTTGCTTAGCTCTACTATAGGTGTATGACATCTGCATGTAACTGGCATTCAATGCCTTTCAATTTGATCAAGTAGGCTAGAAAGAACATCTACAATTTGAAGAGGAGTGGGGAGAGTGTGTTTGTCACCGTGGAGTCAGTACCACTTAGCAGACGGAATGCAGACAAGCAGATTGTTGAATTATACATTGTTCTGCAATTGGCTGACTGCCTCTGCTTCAATGATCTTGTCAGGAAAGGGAGTGTTGAGATGCGTTGGTAGTTGCTTGGAGTTGGAGTCTACAATAGCTTTTTTGAGGGGGGGGCAATGGTGCGTTTTAGTGTGTTAGGGAAGTGACCACTTCATAGGGAAACAGTAGCGATGCAGGCAATATCTTTGGCTATGGCTGCAGTGTTCATTTTCTAGAGTCTGGCAGACAATGCATTTAGCAATGATCCAGATGGTCTGGTTTTGATCCTCTCGTGATAGGTTCCTTTGGCAGAGATTAGCTCCAAGGAATTAGAATTGCAGTGGAAGTGGCAGGTGGAGCAAGATATTTACCAGTCAAAGGAATAATTGGAAATTATTTTGTGACATCTTGGATTTGAGGCAAGTATGAAGTCAGTTTATTACACATTGCTGGAGAGTTTAAGGTGGAGTGTAGGAGGTTGCTATTGAGGGATGATAGCAATGTGTATATTTAAAGGAGTTGTGTGGCAATGTTCTGCCGAGATCAGTGTAGAAGGATCTCTTGACGGCATGCATTTCTCTTATATTTGGTGTAATGTGGTTTACAGGCTTGTTTGTCCAATTCTTTGCTGTTTTTAGCCATCTTCATTCAAGCCTTCTGGTTTTAGTGGGGTGAGGTGTTGATTGACCCGGGCCTTGGGTGTGTTTTTCATAGACACTTTAGGCTTCAGAAGTGCTAGGTGATCAAGAACCAACAAGTATTTGAAGTAAAATTGGCCTATGATGTATTGAAGATTTTTGGTTGTCTAATTGCTAAGAGATGTGTAATACACTGAAGTTAGAGCATTTGAAGGAACGTTCTTGTAGTTTCCCCATAGAAATGTCATGAGTTTGTTTGGAGTTTCACCCGGGATGTGGATGTGAAATGAGAGCATCTTATTAGTGCGTGGTTAGTCCAAGAAATTGGAGTGAAAGAGGGGTTTGAAGAGGGTCGATTGTGCTCTAGAACAAGGAGGACTGGGTGCCAGGTTTGGACCTTTGGAATGCTGGGTGAAGCTGAAGGAGTCGATTAGTAAAAGGAAGTCTTTTGCGAGCAAATTATCTTTGTCCAGTTGAATACTGAAGTCACCAATTAATAGGATTTTTTTAGCAGTATCTCGTAGATGTTCACAAAAGCTGTGGAATTCTGACAGGAAGGTAGAACAGTGTTTTGATGATTGATGGAGAACTCTTACAAACGCTGAGAATGTTCACGTTGTACTGCATTTCGCTGACAGGTATTCAGAAGAGACGAAAGGGTCCATGAATTCTGTGAACTTGTACTGGGAGTTGTAAATGACAGTTACTCCTTCTTTACCCTGCTATCTGCTGCAGCATTGAGCATGGACGGTGGGTGGCAGGACTGCGTTTTTCGTAACTTCGTGTTTATTTGAAGCCATGTTTTTGCAATAGCTAGAATGCAATATTATATAAGCTCTATAAGGAGTGTGTGTTTTTAACGGTTGAACGTGCATTGATAAGGCAGTGTTGGTGGTGTCCAAAGCTCTGGTAGATGATGAGCAGGGTCGAGTGCACCAAACTAAAAGGAGGGGAAATCGTAAAAGGGAGGAGAAAGTGAAAAGTGAACTGGGTAGAGGTAAAAGAGAGCATAAGAGCAAAGAAGCCCAGCAGAAAAAGAAAAAGGTAATCTGAAAGGAGGCTGAAAGTGTAATACAGGATAAACTGTCGACGATTGTGTACGGGGAAGGTGTTCTAGGCAGTGGGTCTATATGTGGCAGCGTGCATTGGAGTTGGATAAGGGAATCACCATCTAGACCCTGCCCCAGTAACTATAATTTGTATAACTCTTGGGGAAAAAATGGAGGTGGAAGGGTAGATCTTAGGCCGTTGGTAAAGAGATAGCTTTCATGAGTTCAAGCCTGGGGGATGTAATGTAGATATAATTGGTTAGTATCAGAGTAAAATATGAAAGACACCAATATGTAATACAGCAGTACTAAAAAGATAACAAAATACGCTTTTTGCAGTTACTGTGTAATTGTTCAATTCCACATGGGGCAGCAGAGTACAATATTAGAATTACAAAGAATGAAAAGACTGAAAACATTCAACGCTAAGAGCCTTAAATACACTTTCATAATGAGAAGTTGATGTTTGAATGATCAGCAGGTCTGACGATATCCTACTTTTGTAGGTTTTTCAATTACCCGGACGGTGTTGTACTGTGTCTATTTTGTAAGCTGTAGAGGTTAAACAATGGGGCATTTGTGAATCAGTGGGTTACTGAGTTCCATTCCAAACCGATCTGCCAAATGTTTCCTGGGATAGGCAAAACAAGTTGATTCGTGAGTGCCTGAAAGGCAGGAAAACAGGTTGTACAGGAATGTATGACATTTTGAAGTCAGCCCTCTAATTCTTGTGTTCCTCGATTCGCCTGAAAAAACAATCATCGGCCGCGCGGCCGTGACAGTGACATGGCCACGAAAGTGAAAGTGATCGCGGGCTGTAAGGGTACCCGCGAGCGATGCACTTAATGACCCATGACGGAAGCGCACGCCCTCGCGCGTAACCGCTAGCTCTATGCCACACACAAAAGCGTGTAGTAGCATTTTCTGAACCCCACTCACTAAACGTCTCGCCAGAGCAGCACATGCGCTGGCTCAGGCGAGACCTAAAAATGAATGTGAGCCAGGGAGACACTAGTCGGCCTGTCTGTGTGAAGTGAACTATCAGTCTTGCCGACTTCATTCGGGGCCAAGACTTGTACAGGCCTCTCTTCGCGGGTGTGTTAAATGCCCACTCTCTTTCCAATGAGTGTTTGTTCCTGACGTTGTAAACCACGCCAATACGAGTGCAATATATTTACAAACATGCTTTTAATATCAGCACTGTATTCTTTGTTATTTAGATTAAGTTCCGGAAATATGCAAATGTCCTTGTGCATGCATTTTAAAGGGAGTGTGTACGTGTCTGTGTGTGTGCAGAGAATATTTAAACTTTTACAACGCAACGTTATACTACGCACCAGATAGGGCACAGTAGTCCCGTTATGTAAAGTTATTTATATAAATGCCAGTCTGCTGTGTCCTACAAATGTACCAGGGCAGGCCGTCCTCCCCGGACCCCACGGAGCGGGCTCGAAGAATGCACCGAGGCCTAACTTTCACCCAGATTCCTTTCGGCGGCGAGGTCCAGATATGCCGACATTAGGCCGGATCACTCTGTTCTTCTAAGGTTGGCACCGCCCACCCCATCTGCAGCCGAGACTGAATGCGAACCCGCAGCTGCCTCACCCGTGTGCACATGTATGCACATCACTTGCACATGCTGGTAGACTGCAGGGCAGAGGCGCTGCTCCCTCCCGGGCACCAAGCACTAGATGGACATATTGTAAGTACCCGGGAGGGTTGCCAACTGTGTGGGCAGGGAGTAGCACAGACGGAAGCACTCGGGCATCGCCTTGCCACAGTAGCACCCCCGAGATTGAACACAATAGCAAGGCTTTGTTGTCAGTGGGGAAAGTTCAAACAGGACAGGACACGTAGGACAGTGCACAGAGGTGGTGCATTCAGGGCAGTGCACACGGGATGTGCACACAGGACAGTACACATACAACAGTGCACAGAGGTGGTGCATTCAGGGCAGTGCACGCAGGACCGTGCACACAGGAAGGTACACAGGACATTACACACATACTGTTGCACACACGCCAGTGCACACAGGACAGTGTACACAGGGGGGTGCACACTGGGCGGCTGGTGTGCAGTGCTTGCGAGCTAGGTATATCACGTCTGACCTGTGACTGGGGAAGAGGAGGTGGGCAGTGAGCACGGCGCCAAGGGATCGCAGCGTTAACAGGGCGAGGGAGAGTGAGACGGTGGGCATTGGGGGTCTGTTATTGTAAAAAAAAATTTAAAGCATTCCACACGCAAGATATAGCAACAAAATACCGTGCAATGCATTCCACATGCAAACACATACAGTCGTTTTTTTCAAAAAGTGCAGCAAGTCAATATTAAGCCCACCATCTCATGCGGCCAGTAAAAGATCTAATCCCGTTGGGCGTGGCCTAAAGAGGACAGGATGGTAACCAGGAGGCACTAAAAACCCTCTGGTGCAATCAACAAAGGCTGTTCTGATTAATAAATGATGACAAACGACGCATACCAATCACATTTTCAGGCGGAGCTGAGACAGAACTTCTGGAATCGTGTTGATTCCAAGAAGCCCTTGCATGGCGGGGGCAGCGCATGCGCTGCTTATGCCAGGTGAGACCTAAAAACCAGGAGAGGAGTCTGTGGTTTGTCGGAGGGAATAACCTGCAAAGTAATATATTTTCTACCTCCACTCTCTGGCTCATCCCAAACCTTATTCTGCTACTCTCTTTAATGCACTACCCTATTTCTCACCCTATACCTCTCTCAATGCATCCTTTACTTCCACTAGCTGACTCATCCCAGACCCCATTCTACTACTATGATCCACAAAATAACCCTTTTAAGACACTTACGCATTCTACCCCTCCTTCCATCATCTCATACCTCTTTTACTATTCAGATCTCATATACAAGCCTTTCTAAACCTTTCCCACTGACTCTTCCCCCCTCCACCTCCTCTTTACTCATCCCAAACCTCCTCCTACTACTGTGAGCTCCAAAAAACACTTTCTACACCCTTCCCTCTTCTATCCCCCGACTATCCGTTTCAATTCAACTAACAGACTAACATGTCCACCGCTCAAATTAATTTCATATTTCCCTATACTAATTTCCCACTAATCCTGTTTTGGGTCCCGGTGTAGCGTGCAACCCACCGAAAAGCCATTTAATGCCTCATCAGGGGTAGCAAGGTCTATTTAAATACAAACCCTTCCCTCTTCTATCCCTCCACTATTCTTTTCCAATCCAAATTACAAATTCACATGTCAAATTAATTTAATATCTCCCTATCCTAATTCACCACTTGTTCTTTGAGGGTTTTGGAGTAGCATGCTACTTGCTGAAAAAGTGCTTTGACACCTCTTAGGGTAGTAATCGCTATATAAATTCTAAGTTACAATTACAAAAATGATGGTGAAACCGTATGCCTTTCAAAAGGACAATGCATGATTTCAGTAGGAGTTGGTTCATTATTTTGGGGGAAGTGACATAATGTTAAACACAAGAAATCATGCCATATCTAGCAGGAAGTGGTATCATGCCTAATCAGGATGCGATATCTAACTTGCAATCATTAAAGCTTTCCTTTTTGAACTTCTTCCACTTCTCTCCCCCCCACATCCAGTTTCAGGACTACCACAGTTTCGTCATGCATGGATGTACTGTGGACAACCCAATTCTAGAGCGCTTCATCACCCTCTTCAACAGCGTCTCTCAGTGGATCCAGCTCATGATTCTCAGCAAACCCACCCCTCAGCAGCGTGCTCAAGTCCTTACCCAGTTTGTGAAGGTAGCACAGGTGAGTGGGTGGCAAAGACCAGAATGTGTGAGCAATGAGATGTGTGAAGCCAGGCCAGCTATGCAATCCCAAGTAAGGGACTGCATAACCTTAGCTCTTGGCAATGTGTAGGCCCTGGAATTGGCATCTGTTATGGCCCGGCATTGAAGGCCAAGATTTACAGGGTGCCATGTGAAACTGTCTAGAGTGTTGTCTTACAACGACGACAAAATTGGCAGACGTTGCC
Source organism: Triturus cristatus (assembly GCF_964204655.1). Classification (NCBI taxonomy): domain Eukaryota; kingdom Metazoa; phylum Chordata; class Amphibia; order Caudata; family Salamandridae; genus Triturus; species Triturus cristatus. The sequence continues at coordinate 499,284,555 of NC_140592.1, read as the reverse complement.
ATCTGAGCTCTGCAGGCTGCCCGTCACAGTTGTCTCCGAAATGGACAAAAAAGGGTGTTTGTCCAATTTCGGGGCGTATTATCAAGCGGCAGCGATAATTATCGCTGGCCGCTCTTAGCGCGAGGATTTTTATCGTCGGCTATCGCTGGAAATTATCACCACGCTAGCGCTGTATTAACAACGCATAGCGCAATGGGGATAATTATTCCAGCAATAGCGGTGTTTCCCATGGAACATCACTGGTTTTCCAGCGATGTTACATGGAAAACGGCGATATCCTTGATGATAGGGCCTGTGGTCTTAGCCACACAATCCACCCCCCATGTTAGGTATGCCTTAGTCAGGAATTTAATAGACGTTAAATTCCTGCGTTAAGACATACTTAACGCGATTTAAAATATCGCAACCCCTCGTTGATAATATCGCAAAGCTGCCTTCGCGATATTATCCCATGTTGTTTTCACTGCCACACCTCCTTTGCATCTCATTATCGATGCGAGGCGAGGCGTGTGGAAAACGGGCGCTAAGTCAAGGAACCATGCGCTAGCCTGTCCTTGATGATAATGCGATAAAATTATCGCCGCTTTTCGCCCGAAAACGGACGCTAAAGCGGCGATAATTTTATCGCGGCCCCTTGATAATATGCCCCTTCGTTATTTCACTTTGAACATTCTCTTTTCACTTTTCATCCTTTCTTAAGATATCAGATTTAGCATAAAACTGATCAACTCTGATTATTTTCTTTTATCAATGTCAAGGTGCCCCAGGAACCAAATAGGTGGACACTTGGTTCATCCTTAATTGCTGGGGCATAAACTCCTGCGGTAGCCTGCCTCCCTAATCTCTCTGATGGTGTATCCTGGATCTATATGGTGATATAATGCAATGGAGTCCAAATAGAGAACATTAGGTTGGCAGGCATGAAAGGGGCTGCATTTGGGGACCTCCAGCACCAGGCCTGTGCCATGGATTGGCGCTGGCCCTCGAACCAGCAGAAAGGTAACAGTTTAACTTAGACGGGTTCCTACCCCGGGGGTCATGGCAGCTGAGTCCTGAGTGGCCTCCCTAGTTAGGGGTTAGGGAACGAAAGCCCACCCTCAAACTACCACCCCAACCTCTGCGTCTCACACTCTGAATGCTGCTGTCAATCACTGTGGTTCCAAAGCAGTCCCTGCTAAGGAGGTTCTATAAATTAGAAGAGGATAACAAAGGAGACCTAGCATGAGAACAGCAACAGGAAAGGAAGAGTTGGCTCTTGTACCGCTCTCTGTATGCTGTGTGGATGGGTCACACACCCTGAGTGTGACTGTGTGGGACTGACCCAAGATGGCTTCTGAAAGCTTTGTGTTGGATCTATTTATTTATCCCCATGTGCCCAATAATGCACACTTCTAAAACAGACCTATACGTGCCAGAATCGGGTATCTGTTCTAATTAGTGCAAGTGGGCCGCTAATGTTCTATGAAATGGGGCATTGCATTCACACCACACATCACCCTACCACCCACTGCTTAGGTATGTAAGGCGTATCTCTGTGACAGTGCACAGTTTGTTGGCCCCAGCACACCTCTGCAGGCCACGTGAGTACCAAGGGATGTGGCTCTCCGTCTCTGTCTCGTTGTGCCTAGCTCCATTTGCTGCTCGTGATTCCAACGGATCCATCTCTCCACATCCAGGCCCTTCAATACTCCTAACCTGTGGAAGGATGCTTACAAAGCAGTTGTCTGGACCTGCTGGGGTTCTCCTGGATACACTCTGCTCCCTAAACAGTTCCTGTTTTTCACTCAGAAGGAGCAGATGAAATTTGGGTGCACCTGTTTGCTTTTTTGAGTATACCAGCTCCTGAAATGTATTCCGCCCTCTTGTTTTCTGTCAAGTCTTGTTTTGCGTTAAACACCTGCTCAGACCTATTTATGTGGTGGATGATGTTTGTGACAGGTTTAAAAAAATAAAGTCAATTAAAGTTTCTTACGCACAGCAAATCTGCGTAGGCTTTTCTACGGTGTTTGGTACTAACAGGGGTGAAATCGATGGAGGCCTATGAGCCAAACAACACTTGTTATCTGCATCTGCATCATGGTGATTGCAAGGATGAGATTTAATTTTTTGAGTATGAAAATCCAACGCAACTTGTGGAATTTCTACAGTCACTCATTGAATACTGTCAAAATAGTTAGAATTAAGGGTCTCTAACCAGTAGCTCGTGAGCTACTGTAGCTCTCCAGCTACCTCTGAGTAGCTCACTTATGTGCAGCACAGCTTACTAAATTAAAAAGCTTTTGCTTGGTTGAATTATTATACATATACAAAAATTTAAATTATACAACACAAATAAATTAGTAGCTCTTAAAGCGTTCCATTGAACATAAGTAGCTCTCAGTACAGAAAAGGCTTGAGACCTTAAGTGATCATGTTCTGCGGTGCACTTGCCCTCTTTCAGAGAGAGAAACATGTGTTGCCTGCCCTCGGAGTGATGTCAGGCAGAATTATTATTTAAAATATGATTTAAAATGTGATCGCATATAGACCGAGGGACCTAAAATAGCATGCTTGATTACTTCTTTGAAATTCCATACATGCCCTTGTTCGAGTGCTCGCCCATATTGCTTTATAAGGTTTTATTTGGCCTCTTAGGAAATGGTGCTGGCGGATCCAGCTTTTCCTGCATAGAATCTCTGACAAACACAGGAAATCCAAGCCATTAAAGAGTGTCTCTGCGAGGAAATGTAGTCGCTGGAGCGCCAGCACTGCTCTCTGAATCTGGTCGTACATGCCTCTCGCAGCCGGAAATGGCGATCCGCTTCCAAAAGCACTCCTTTGTATGATTCTTTGAGAAGGGTTCTGCTGAAGCAGCATTCAGCGCATCCCAAGCCAAGGTAATTACTTCTGCCCGTGACTGCAGTCTTAGAGGAGAGCCGGCTGCACAAAAGATTCGCCGTCCTGAAGAGTCTGGTTGAACTGTTGTTCCGTTTCCCATCCACTGACCCTTGACTTGCGGTGATTAAATGCGTTCAGTATGAAAGGCTTCACTGCTGTACAAACACTTTCTTGGTAGAGCCTGGGCAGCGCATGCGCTGCTCTGCGAGGCATGCTGTTTTGGAGTATGGACTTGAAGCCTATATTTGTCATTGGCTTGTGTCATTTTCCTTCATAAATGCTGGCTTCTGATTCCTTATTAGGCTTGTTAGTCCCTCCTTAGTACCGCCTTGTCTTCATTCGTAACCTCCCGTAAGGACTGGCCCTTTTACTTCGGGTGTTCCACGGTACGTTTGTAAGCACTATTTTTTTTAATGAGTTTCTCCTACTGCAGGCACGACATGCTTTCCTGCAACATTCAGCGCGCCATGCGCGCTTACATGGGTCACTTTTACAAAAAAAAAAAGCATTTGGTAAAAGTGCCCCATACTGCGCTTTCACTTTAATAGCGGCAGCGGACCTTTCTTTAGATACGGCTAGTCTAAAGAAAGGGGCCTGGCCTCTATTAACATGAAAGCGCAGCATGGGGCACTTGTAAACAACAAGCATTTGCAATGCAATAGGTCTCACATTTTAGAAACTTTGACCTATTGCTATTGAAAATGACAATGCCTTTCATTACTGCAGGTTCTTTAAACACATAAATAAAAGGCATTGTCATTTACAATGCCAATAGCTCAAAATCTCGCAATTGCGAGACCCATTGCATTGCAAATGCTTGTTGCTTTATGTTTTGGAAACACAATTTTGTGTGCTTTTATGAACTAATGTATCGTAGCATTTACAGGCAAAAGGGTATCTGTTGTGAACTTTCTTGTTATCAGTCTAGTAGTTGTATTAGAATATTTCTCAAACCTTCCAAATGGGAATGTTCAGCTTGGAAAGGGGCAGTGGTAAAAGTGTGTGCGGTGGCAGTTGTGGGTGAGCACTGAGAGTAGAGGAGCTGTTTCTGGGTGTTGGTGTGTTGGGAGAAATAAACACTTCAAATCTGCCTGAGGAGCTTGTGTATTCTTAACACTATCAACAATATAAAGTACTTAGATGTCGTATTTACACTACATTTTGCACAAATTATGTTTTATAACTATAAAGAGGTGGTGTGTACGTTTTCTGTGGTGTAGCCAGCATAGGTCTGTCAGTTTCCTTCTGCTGAGTACTCTCCGTCAATCAGGGGAGTCATGTAGAGATATGGAACCCGCTTCCTGCTTGTTCAGTTTATCTGTCATTTCTCACCACTCACTGATCACGTCAGGAAATCTCGTCTTTTCTCATCATAGTCATTCGAATCTCCTCGGTCACAAGTCACTTTTTTTATCATTTCTCTACATATTCAGGGAGCGGCCCAATTGATGCAAACAGTGACTCATTATTGTTCTTTTGGCTATCAATAGTGCCATGCATAAAGATCTATAGTAATTTTCCCCCTATTTTTGTCAAGGGTGCAGTCCCAGTATGCAATGCTTTAGGGAGTGTGTTATTGTGTTCTCCTATGCCCTCCTAAAGGAAGATCACACTTGTTTACAAACTTCTCCTGTCAAAGGTCGTGTCCACATCATATGGGGGAATGTTGACACCATCATGGACGCGACTCAGGCATTCCTGTGATCTAGTGGGGTATATTTTATTTAGTATTTGTGGGCTAAGGCACGGTGTGGAATTTTGCACTGAGAATGGCAAACCCTTCTGTTACTGGTCTCTGTTTTGAGATGTCGGCATTCTATTCTGCTCTGTGAGCAATGCCCCATTGTCTTCTTTTTCGCATTTCTCTCGGGTTGATAGGGGTTTTGGTGTTCATCCCTGGATAAGCACACATACTGTAGATATTGGACACGGGTCCCCTTACCCATGTAAGATTAGTGATGCCTGTCATTGTGACATGTGTGGGCAGACATCCTGTGAATATTCCCCTGGTGAGACCCGCAAATGTCAGAAATTATCCAAGCTCAATTGCTAATCTGGTTCTAGTTTTTTTCAAATGTCATAAAAGTGTTTCTCTCGTGTAGATCTTCCAACACACAGCATACTCCCTCTGTCCACCCAGTGGCCTCTGCGTCACGTGGTTTCCTCTGCTATTTGGCCATTTCTCAGTAGGTCTACTGGGAGTCTCCTACATCCCTCCCTCTTTCTCGCTCTATAACCACTCCACCATCTGTATCTGTGCCAAGGACAAAGGCGCTGGAAGCAGGAGAGAGTGAACAACCACATTGATCAGAATTCAGTCAACTCTGAAGCAAAGATTGCAAGTTATGCTGCAAACAAAGGCAAATGAGGAGCCATATTTTGTGGCCTTATTCTGTAGCTTGACACCCATTGATATCAAAGTGATCCTAGCCATATAGTAAATATACTTGTTTCACATTCAGGATATTCTCATTCAGGAGACCTTATAGATGGTATGCACTTGCAATGAATTAGTGAGCAGAGGAACACCGTTTATTAACCTTGAATGTGCTAATTGTCGTAGGAACAGTATTTGTATCGCATATAAAGCGTTGCTCTTATTTAAAAAAGTTTTATATAGCGCTGGCTAGACCCGGAGGTATCAGAGCGCTTTACATAAGGTTCCACAGAAATTAAAAAATTACTTCAGTTACATGTTACATCAGTTACTAGAAAAACATTTCAAGAGTGTAGTAGACTAAATAAATGGACTTTAGAAGGGAAAGGGGGTGGGGTAAAGGGGTAGGAGTTAGATAGAATGGAGAGACGAAGGAGGGTCTGCCCAAAGTCTGGCTGGGTAGGTGACGACCGAGGGGGAAGTGCACAGTCCATCTCCTCTTTAGCTATCAGGTAGCTCCACCAGGCATCAGTCAAACAGCTAGGTCTCAGCGGGAAAACAATTAAAGAGCAAAAGCAGTGCCGGGGAAGAAACGAGACAAATGTCAGAAGTCCGGCTGGGTAGGTGACGGCCATGGCGGTGTGCCGGAGCCAATCTCCCCTATAGCTGTCGGTGCAGCTCCACTGGGAATCAGCCATGTATGCATTTCGGGTTCCACCAGAATAGAGAGAGGAACAGGAGGTGATCCAAAGTCAAGACTCGAGAGGGGTAGGGAGTAGGGAGAAAGGGGAGGAGGGAAGTACGGTCAGGAGAGAAATCGGTCCTGGTGTTACCGGGGAGAGCCTTCAGCTACGTTCTCCAGCTGGCCACTGGGACAAAGATGGTGAGAGGAGAGGTTAGGAAGGGACAGACTCCAAGTTCAGAGCTCCTCGTGGTGAAAAGTCTCCCCTGGTGGCCATCTTAAGGTCAGGCAAGGAGTGAAAACCCCTGTGGGTTCCCACATGCGGGTCCTTTTCAAGGATTGCTAAGACACTTCCTGGGGCCCTGCTATTACTGCTTCCTCCCCTCAGGGTGCCTCTGGGGTGCCCCTGTGCCATACCAGTGTCTGGTAGAGTGCCCAGGGTGAAAGGAACGGCTACTGGCACCACTCAACCTCTAGTCCTGGCTCTTTTCCAGAGGTTTGTACCAGACTTTGGTGCTGGCCACACTGCTGGCCCTCACCAGCTCTTACATGAAAAAGCTTGCCTGGATATATACTTTTCTTATAAGAACATACAAATGTATTTTACTCTGCATGCCCCAGCTATGTTTTAACTCATGTTTTGCTTTAATCTGTGTTTACAATATAGGTCCTTTAGAAGTACCTTTATCCATTAAGAAACCGTCCCAAAGAATAATGCTGTGCGTTGTATGTTTTATATGCAAACATTCAGTAGGAGGCACTTTAATAGTCAAACATTAAAAGCAGACGCTTAATATTTGGATTACTACTAAACTCGGATGCTCACATGTATCAAAAGTTGCTTCGAGAACAGTGTTTGTAATGTAAACATGATTTTGCAAAAATAACCCAAAAAAACAACGTCATGATAAAGAGACATTGGGGCAGATTTTCAAGCCGTAAATCTGCCCCATTATTGTTTCCACACTGAACTATGTTTAAGTATGTGAGTGTTTTTTTTTTCCTGCTGCAGACAACATCTCTTCGGTCTGTTCATCATTTTGGGTTAATAACACCATCTGGACAAAATGCTCCCATTTTAGTTCCTGAATTTAGCAATTAGAAGCCGATAAGTAACCAGTTTACTTTTTTGATGCACTAGCAGTGGATTTTACCCTGCATGCCAGGGCCTTTAGTAGCTAAAATATTTCACAGAAAATGTAGCACCTTAATGGCATAATTTCAGTGGCCACAGTAAATAATGATTTCCTATTTGAAGAATACTCTGTTTTTCCTCTTTTTGTTATTTCCTCATCACTCCAAGACGACTGTTCTCTTGGTCTTCCTCCACCGCTCTTTTCGTGATCCTCAGTTTCTCCATGATAAATATTCCAAGTACTTTTCTCCTTCTCTTAAATTAGATCACTGCCTTCTTATGTAAAGCATTTTTCTCTCTCATTTACTATTGATTCTATCACCATTTCGTTGGTTATTCCCTGTGTGAGATTCCCCCTCTCTTTTCTGTCTTTCACAGTTCATGGAACTCTTTCTGTTTCCTCTTATATTCTCTTGCTCTCTTGTTTCTTTCTCATTAACAGAGACTGCTTCAGCTGCAGAATTTCAACACTCTCATGGCCGTGGTTGGCGGTCTGAGCCACAGTTCCATATCCCGGCTGAAAGAAACACAAGTGCATGTCAGCTCCGAGACCACCAAGGTAAGTGGGGCGCAACCTCTCCTCTTCCTCAGTCCCATCTCGCTTCCTGGCAACGACTGGAGACTGCAAAAGTCAGTCTTGGGGTAACCCTCTCCATGTGCGAACCGTCCTCGATTGTGCCCCACGATCCGTCACCCTATAGCAAAAATGACAAGCATTGGCATAGCCAATAGGTCTCGCCTTTGGGACCTTATAAGTGTTTAGCCATGCAACAGTTGCATAACTAAATACTTATAAGGTCCCAAAAGCGAGACCTATTGGCTATGCCAATGCTTGTCTTCATTGTGACTTTGTAGAATAGGATGAGCACAGAGCCCTCTGATCAAACATCAAAGCGATTGTGCGGCCGCTAAAGTGAAAGTACTCGCGGTAAAAGTGGCGCACGCGCCCCCGCACACATGCACTGTAGCTCTAGGCTGGCCTGGTAGCACTTTTTGGAGCCCTCTCAATAAGTCTCGCCAGACCAGCGCATGCGCTGGGTCAGGCGAGACCTAAAAAGCCCAAAAGCCATCTCTGGGGGTAATCCTCGGTCTTCCCCTTTTATGTTTCACTTCAGACTAGCATTTCTAGAACATGAAGCCTAGACTCGGTTGACCTTGTCCTACCCCTATGGCTCTAACATTCAGTAGCTGCAGAGCTAAGATTCATGAAGCTTTTTCCCGACTCCTCATTTCTGCCAAGGCTTGTTTGGAGACCATATCTAGCACTCCATCAATCTCTTGCTGTTAGTCCACTCAATCCTCCAGCCCAATCACTCCTCTTTTTCTCCCAACACCCCTCGGTTTAGTTCTAGAACATTTTTTAAATGACCTCGGTGAACCAGTCATTTCAGCAGCACTAAGCAAAAGAAAGAAGTGTTCCATGAGCAAGTATTGGTGGCCTCAATGTGGACCAGGCCTCTCTTACTCCTTGGGGAAGTTGGTTGTTGATCAAGGCCGGCTGTTTTTCTCCTACGCCTTTAGGAATCCCATTTTCACCCCTAGCAGTAGAACAATATTTATTGGTTATTAAAAGCAGTGTCCTGGACTAAGTTCATATTTTCTCAAGGCCCATGGGAATAGCAGTGGCAGCGGAAGAAATGACAGCTCTGAACGGGAGAAAAGAAGAGAGAAGTAAAGTACCTCCCTCTCCCCATTTCCAAGATGTAGACTGCTGACGGAAGTCATTCATACCCACCCTTTCTCACTTTTTGTCTAGAGCAACACATTATGGCATGGTCTCTAGAGTAAAACATGCTTCCTCACCCTTACCACAGCTCTCAGATATAAGGTTGTAGGTCTGTCAGAGATGGAATCAAAGCATGGCTATAGGTGCTCTTCTAAATGTTGATACAGGCTCATTTCGCCCAGTGCTTAATTTGAGCTGGTGGTTTCCGGTGCCCACCTCCAACACTTAATTGTCAACACCGGCACTTAATTTTTAAGAACAGCACTTTCGACAGTCTGCCACATGGTGGCGCTGTTTGTCCTATTTAGAAATGTGCGGACGTCAGTTGTTCATTGATTCCAAATAAATGAAAATTTACCAATATCTGCCTCCCAAACGATTCTTATGGCTTTGAGGGACTGGAATTGTCTGAATTGTCGCACTTGTATGAGTGTGATGGTTAGTATTTGTGTTGGCACTCTCATTGGCACGGCAATGGGGGGTTGCAAGCTGCAGTGGCCTCCTAACAAAGGTCCTAGCACTTACTGTTTTACAAATTATGCACTGGTTTCACCATTGTCCAGCGGGCGGGCTACAGGGCTAGGCAATATATCTTCCTGGCTGGAGAATGCTTGTCTCCCACATTGTTGGCTGATGAGCCAAGATAGTGGGATATTCTGTTGATGTCCTAGAACTCTTAAATAGATTTTTGTATGAGGCTGCCGCTGGACCTGTGGTACTAGTTACAATAGTACTTAAACTTGTGTGGACTTCATCTTCCCGCTTTAACTTCACTGACCTACATAGGCCTGGAATACCTAAATGACTATGCCTGGCTGAAAGTCTGATCATTGCTAACTCATGCCCCTTTCACCCTCGCAGGTCTTTGAGAACCTAATTGAGCTTGTGACGTCCTGTGGGAATTACAGCCAGTACCGCAGATGTTTCGCTGATTGCCCCGGCTTTAAGTTCCCTATCCTGGGAGTCCACCTGAAGGACCTCATTGCAGTGCACGTGGCTCTTCCTGACTGGCTCGATAAAGCCAAGACCCTTGTGAACGTGGTGAAGATGCAACAGCTCTATGCCATCCTGAATGAGTTGGTGTTGGTGCAGGCAATGAAACCTCCCTTTGATGCCAACAGCGATCTACTGAACCTGCTGACGGTAGGCAGAATGATGTGGGGACAAAAAGGGAAGGAGCAGCAACGCAGGATAAAAATGGTGTTAATTGTAGGAAAGTGGGGGAGACTTGCTGATTGCATATCAACACTGACTCCAAGAAGCAATTGAGGGTGCTGGAAAGAGTCAAAGGCTACAACTTGATTGGCAAATGGTGAAGGGGTTGGGCATTGGTAGGAACTAAAAGATACAGAGAAGAGGGATTGTGGTTTCAAGGAAGGGAGAACTAGTGCTGGCCATGGCAAGTCATTGATGGTATGGAAAAAGAGTTAGGGTAAAGGAAGCAGAGCTTACAATGAGTGGAATAACCATGTGCATTAATACTGATTGTGTGGGAGGCCTGCTCAAGTGGAAAGAGTGGTAGAGCCCGAATTTCTAACATACGCAGTTGCCTCTCTTCTACTAGAGACAATAATAGCATCAGGGGCAGGGTTACGGCCAACGATACAGCTTAGTGTGTCACACACAACCCTACATTCTGTTGGGCTGCTGCCCTGCTTGCTCACTGAGGAAACTCTCTAGGGTTAAAGGACCGACACCATCTTCACTCACTGCCTTTGAGGGGCTGGTCAGATAATGGATGCCGCTGTTCTGGTGGCCCGATGAGAGGGGTTTTCTACATTGTAGAACATGGGCTGTTCGCAGGGCAGAGGCTCTCCGACTAGTGCCATATTCTAGAATGTATAAGAAAAGGGAAATGCGTACTGGATGCCTCTTCTCCATGGAGTAGTAATGGTCTGTTCTTGAGGGTTTCTTGGAGGCTACAGTGAAGTTGAACTTAATAAATGAATGCAGAGGTGCTGAAATGCACCAAGAGTGTTTGTGGGTGTAGAGGGAGTTTCTTCTTGAAGTGCATGAAATGATAAGCAAACACGAATTTGCCAGGGTGAATGTGGACCCTGTCTTTGGGAGAGTGTACTAAGGGGCACAGCGAAAGAAGGTAGATGTTGAATTAGAGGGGATGGGATGAACTGGTCTCTTGTCTTGGACTGTGGCTGCCCTCCAGGTAGCAGCAAGGAGGCAGTAAGAGGCTCTGTATTAGTAGCACTGTAGGAGGAGAGCGTTATGTTGAAAGGGCTGTCCTCTGAGGTATTGTACAGAAACAGAGATTTCAAATTTAAGGGGGGTTACTGGAGTTGCATGAAAACTCCACGGAGGGTTGCCTTGGATGCAGACCAAATAGCACCTTTACATACTTGTCTGTTTGGAAGTTAAACCTGGGCATACGAGAAGGTGCATGGTCACGAGAAGCTAAAACAGTGTCTGAAACTGTTAGTCCCAGGTGTACAGTGCAGTGTGGGTATCTCTTGGGTGTGGGTGTACACAGACACCATGATTCTCTGTCCGTGACGGCCAGTTGGAAATGAGAATACTTAATGAAAAACTGATATTCTAGAAGATGATACCGTGATTTTGTCCCAAGTGACAAGATGATATTTAGCAACATCAGTCGTGTACTTTCAGGATATTTTAAGTTGACAAATTTAGTTATTTGCTTAAAAGGAAAAAAAATGTGGGGACAGATTGAGTGTATTGACAGAAAATGACAAGCTGATAATTTGATACAAAAATAATGTAGTTCCAAAATAGCTCTGCTGATATTAAAATCGAATCTAAGGGCTTATCTGCTATTGGTCTTTTTAAGGTGCTAAACAGAGTTCTGACTGAGCCTGTAAAATCCGTAAATTCGAAAGATGACTTAAACCTCCAGTGCCTTAGACTGTGAGTTCTGTTTAATTTTCAGTCTTTTCCACTCACATCTTTTAGGTAGATTCTGGGTTATGATATAGGCATCCTCACTTTCATTGAAAGGGTAAGAGAAGTAAAAAAATGAAACTGGAGATAGATGTAATGAATCTTTTATACATGAATATAACATTATTATAGACTATACAAAATTACATGCTCGTATTATGCAGACAGCTTGTAAAACCTATGCTTGTTAGACAATTTATTTCGACATAGTACTGTATAATACATACTGTGCTCCTATTTTTAAAACATATTTTCTTAAAAGGATTCCTCTTGCCTCAAACTATCCTGGTGTAAATCTGGGTTGCTTGAAGGGCCTGAAGTATTAAAATATACTATGACTTCCCCTGTAAGACTGCCTATAATTTCTATGACTTTTTGGCAATTTCTTTAGAGTATTAATCTGCTAAATAAACATTTGGCTCCCTTTTTTCAAAATATTTGGATTTCACCCAGGGACGTAGAGGAGTGGGGTTCGCTGAGGGGTTGGGGCATTGGACTAGCACGGGGGCGGGAGGCTACTTATTTCCATTAGGGTCCATGTTACTATTGCCATGCCACTGTGGGTGGTGCTTGTTACCGAGAGTGTTCTGCAATAAGAGACCGCTGACCGACTGGAATGTGGAGCCTTACATAATAGAATCTCCAGGCCTGATAGGGATGGACAACAGTGTCAGCGTGATTGTTGTGTCTACATCTTTACAGGTATCTTTGGATCAGTACCGGACTGAGGAAGAGATCTACCAGCTCTCCTTGCAGCGCGAGCCACGCAAGACGTCCACGGTGAGGGGGCCCTTGCCTACTCTTGGGACCAGACTCTGTGCCGTAGATGTGATGAGAAGCTGAAAGGGTTATTTAGAGGAAAGGCGCTTAATGCAGAAGAGCATAGGGAGGTTGGTGGATTCGGGTACGGGATAGGCATGCAATGTTAAATTGATTGTCTATATTCTCTTCTTTGCCATCCTTCACTAACCCCCACAATACTGGATGTTAAGAGAGGACATGAAAGATGGAAAGACCTGTAAAGAGTGACCAGGAGACAGTAAGGGAAGGTACAATAGAGTAGTTTCCCCCAAAACGCTTGACTCTCTGGACGGAGCAGATGTATCTTTTGAGCAGCCATTCTTGTATGTCAAGTCAGCACAACAGGAAGCAGGGAGGCAGAAGAAGAGTATAGGTAGATGAATGCAATGGTAAGAGGAAAGGAAGCAGAAGACCAGGACAGGGATGAGGTATGACACCGAGAGAAATCAGGGCCTGGCCTTTCGAAATCGTGTTGTGTTTTTAGAGCGGTACTACACCAGACGAGAGATCTCTTTGGAGTCAACAAACTACCACCCCTCCCCTTCACAGCGTACAGTCAGATCTCTCATGGAACATGCTTCTAATAGACACATTTATTTGTGGCTTTAATTGAAAAGGTTGTTGGAGGGAGAGATTTTGGCTTTGGGACTCATTTCCCTAAGTGATTGCCTTTGGGAGGGCAGTGGCATCAAAGTTTAATTAGGAGCTCCACTCAAGCTGTCAGAGGAGTGATTCTAGCACGTGCAAAGCTTTGTGTGGCCTGCAGGGGATGTCAGTGCTCTAGACTGCACCCTAGACTTCCCAGCTGGCTGCTCTGGTAAGACCGTTGATGCTTTTACCCCACAAAGACTGGGGCTTCTTTTGGCGAAATATTCTGTCTGTTGCAGGCTGCAGGCCACAATTTCTCCACGATTTCTGGTGTTGCTGTAAGACTGATTTTCAGACTTGTGCTGTCTGATTAACAAGATCTTGACATAATGGTGGGAGAGCTTAGCTTTTCAGCCCAAAGCAGTGCAATCAAAAATACTTTATTGGCATGCCAAACCTGAGAACATGGGTTACCTAGGAGAAATGGTTTAGTGGTATGGGTTGTTTGTGAGATTCTTTTCATCCCTGTCGTCTGTCTCTTGGTCTCCTGCAGCCCTCCAGTCCCACTTCAGTGATGCCTGCCCGGCCAGCTGGCCTTGACGAGTGGACCTCAGCAGTGAAGCCCAAGCCTGACCAGGCCCTTGTCATCAAACACATAGAAAAGATGGTTGAGGTAAGGTGCAAGCTTTGTCACTGAGGTGTCATCCATGGTAAAGAGTCTAATGGTGAAGCTTGGAGCTGTCATAATAAGTCCTTGAGTCTTGGCTCTACATTGTGTAACCTTGGATAGGTCAAGGCATTTGTCTGCGTCTCTCGTAGGTGTGCTGCCCACATTCACATTTTACTTTTACAAATGAATTGCTGCTTATTAATTTGATGTTTTGTCAAATGCAGCATGGCACACTCTGCTGCCTGGGAGCTCTTTGAAAAGGGAATGGCAAGATACAAGGGAGGCATCCAAGTCCACTACACTACTTAAGGACTGAAAGTGGTTCATTGTGTACTTTGTGAATACTTGAGATGTCTTTCAGCACAAATTGAGGGCATTTATTGAAAATAGCAAGTAGAACGTTTCATTGAATAGTTTTAAATATAGGAGGCCTCAGCATCTGGTTATTAGGTGGAGAACTTGCAGGTAGTGAGGTTGTTATTGGGCTTCTGTCTGGCCGATGTGTAAATGGGGCTGTCGACAGTGGAGTTTCTTTGAACCAGAGCTTTGTCCTCCTCTATTTCGAGATGTTCAGCTCACAGTTTGAGTTAAAGATGTGTGTCTTCAGACCACTTAAGCGTAAGAAATTATCTTTCAGAACGCACAAGGGAAAGAATGGTTATCAGAGGGCAGAACACGGCACATGTTGAGATCTGCTGGTGAACCTGGGCACTCGGAGGGCCATTAGCGTCAAGGAGGCTCTTCTTTGTTAATTGGAATGCTGAAATATGAATTGTGGACACATGCCCCCGTAGATCCTGAACGTGTGTCCCTCCTGCTCCAACAGTCTGTTTTTAGGAACTTTGACGTGGATGGCGATGGACACATCTCTCAAGAGGAGTTCAAGAGCATCAGAAATAACTTCCCTTACCTGTGCAACTTTGGGGACGTGGATGAAAATCAGTGAGTGTGGCGCTCCACCCACCGTATCCTCTTGCGGGGGTCTAAATTTCCACCGTCCGTAACTTCAGTGTACATCCTTGTCCAAGGCCAACTCTGTCTGTTGTGGACTATATTCTGTTTAACTCTTTGTGGGCTGCTTTACAAACATTGCAGTTTACACCTGTCTTCCCCTGACTTTTCTCTCTGTTGTGCCAGTTCTATATGCTCTGGCTTCCTGTGCTGGTGATTTCTTTTCATTGTGGACATCACTTGTTCCTGTGGCCCACTCCTGTCCTCTTTGGTGTACTTCACTTTATGTTTCCTGATTTGGTTCTCCTGGCCACTGACTGATGTCTGCTGCTTGGTACCCTTAGGGATGGCTGGATCAGTAAGGAAGAGATGACATCTTACTTCCTGAAGGCCAGCTCTGTATTAGACTGCAAGATGGGCTTCATCCACAACTTCTCTGAGACCACCTACCTCCGGCCAACATCCTGCGAGCAGTGTAAGAACTTGGTGAGTAACTGGAGGAGGACCTAACCACACACTTTGACATTTCTCCATGACATTGAGTCTGAGAGACCCTAAGCTCCACCTTACACTCTTCTCACACAAGGTTGAGCTTGTGAATAATTGTTGATATGATGTTATGTCATGCTTGCCATCCTACTCGCAGGTCTGTATTTCTAAGTTTAGCCTTATTGATAACATGCAATCTTCTGGCTATCATCTTATGCCAGGGCCAGCCACTGTAATAAGATGACAGTCTAGTCATCTTATTACAGGGCCTCTTATCCAATCCACAGGCATGTTACAAAGCTATGATGTCCTGAAACTCCTTGGATCTTTATGTCTTTCCCACCCCAGACCCTCATTCTTGAGTCTTGTCATTCTATATCCTGCTCTACCAATCTGTCAGACGGAGCTTCCCATCCTGGGATCATTTTTAATCCCTGAATATTTGCATACCCATTATGGCAAGACTATCCTACACCTTGCCTGACTTCCTAATACCACATTCATAATCCTATTCCAGAAACCTGTCATACTGTTACAGCATGAATTATGTTATCCCTGTCCAGGTCATCCTATCCAGAGGCCTGTCATGGTATAGCTATGATTCCCATCCTAAGCCTGGGTGCTCTTCCTGGCCTCAGATGTGTCATCGTGCCCCAGGACAGTGCATTCTGTGGCCCCAGAACAGTGCATTCTGTGGCCCCAGGACTGTGCATTCTGTGGCCTGCCCCATCCTTCTATTCCCAGATTAATCCTGTCTCTGAGTTTATTTCCATGGCCTTAGACCTGTCATACTGTTTCCCAACTCATCATCCTGACCCTATGGTTCTCATGGCCCTAGTCTTTCCCTTTAATTTAATTGTCTCATAATCCACCAATAGGACCAGTCTTCCATTACATGTAAATCATTCTATCCTGACACGTGTGACCCGAACCATAAACTTGTCATCCCAAATTGAGACATGTTATCAAATCCCATTTCGAAAAATACTCCTGTAACATGGACGAGACATAATCGGCATTGGTGTGCTCCACAAAAAAGCATTTACAAATAGAAAACTGAACATGATAAGCCCAGACCTTTCACCATATTCTCTGGTATATCATCTATTTACTCAAACACATACTTAAAATTCATCTTGTCCATCCTTTGAACCTTAATTTCGTCATCATAGCCTAACATCTTTCCATGCCAAACATCAAAGCCAGACTGGAAACCAAAATCCCCCCAGCAAAACGATTGGCCAAAAAAGCCCAACACTGCATGAGACTGCAAGCACAATAGGGCCAAAGGGGAATTGTTTGTTCATGACAGTCCACCCTGCTCTAAACGCGTTACCTTGGCCTGCTGTTCACTTTGAAAATGTCCACATGGCAGAATGGCCAGTCCTGCTCTTTTGATCATCCTGTTTAATTATTTTGACTTCCAGTTGCCTGAACTATCAAACTATCCATAACCTTATCCTATCTCCACTTGCCAACCCATCATCAAACGTGTCTTTCGAACCTTAAGCTAATTATCCTATCATGAGAAACATTATATGTGCCCCCATCATACTGTCCTCTGATTCATCATCTCAGCCAAAGGCATCTTTCACAGACTTGTCGCCGAATTCAGAGACTTGCTGTTGTATTGCATGTGCCATCTTCTAGGGCAGGGATCCATAATTAGTCACACTGGCCCTAATACAACCCTACCTTGTTGACAGTGACCTTGTTTTCTCCTTACTCCCAACCTCATGTGCCATTCACATGTTCATGTTTCATTGCAGATCCTTGGAATCTACAAAAAAGGACTAAAGTGCAAAGGTATGTGACTATGCTCAGAAAGAGAATGCTGTCTCTCACTATCCAATCAATGATGGCTGTTTCGATCACTCTCTCATCAAAGAGCACCCTATCATTATGCAATTAAACACAACCCTGCCATTATGTGAGCAGAGACATCGATTTCTTTCATTACTAATCAATCAGAGATTTTTTAGAACATAACCTTTCAATCAAACTAGCTACTTAGGGCCTCATGTAGGTAGCTAAATACCGGTCGGTAACGGCCGAAATTCGGTAAATGTCCCGTTACCGACCGGTATTTAGCTATTTGGGATGTAGGAGGCATAATTCAGATTCGGTAAATTACAGAATCGATAAAATACCGAATCGGTAAATACCGAATCCTGAATGTAGGGAGCACTCTAAAGAGTGCAAATTAGAATTAAGAATTCGTTATTTACCACCAAATACAGGTTGGTGATAAATAACGAATACCTTACAAAACGCAATATTTTGCAGATGTAAGAGTGCCATGTGGCAGACATACATGCCCTTAGGGCATGTATGTGCGCCACATGTGCACACATGCAAGTATCAGGGGTGCAACAGGGTGTCAATGTGACACCCTGCCACCCTTGTACATGCTCCCCCCATTACCGAATTGGTATTTACCGAATCGGTAATGGTGACTGGCTTCCCATTGATTCCTATGGGCCTCCAGGCCCATAGGAATCAATGGGAAGGTATGCCCCATTACCGAATCGGTAAATACCGATTCATATTTACCGAATTTTTCCGATTCGGTAAAATTTACCGAATCATTACCTACATCACATTTACCGATTCATAAATACCGAATCGGTAAAATTCGGTATTTATGAATCGGTAAATGTGTTGCTACCTACATATGGCCCTTAGTCTCTGTCAAATCAAAGACAACTTTAACTATTACTACTCAGTCAAAGACAACATTGTCTATTTCTATGCAATTAAAGATAACTTCGGGTGACTACCCATTCATTGTGAACTGTGCTCAGTCATTATCCATTCAAATACAAGGATTCTTTCCCTTTGCTATCACAGCTACATTTTTCTTGTCAAAAGTCAAATCACAGTTAAAGCTATACACATGTATCTTTTAACATGCTGCCATACTGGATGCGTCATGCTAATTTCATGTACTAGACATTCTGCTGCTTGCAAATGTCCAGTCATAGCTATTGTGAATTTTCCATCTGGTCCTGTCATTATTGCCTTATAGCTGACTTTCCCTCACACCAGGTTTGCCCACTCCCAGCATACTGTAGGCTGTCTGTGCCCATTCATTGTAGACTTTCTTTTACCACTGCACAGATTGTCAGTGATCCTGTATTGATATTGAAGGACCAGTAGATCATTCTAATATTCAACAAAACAACAGGCTCCTATGCAACTGTAGCATTAGTTTTATGCCCCTATTTTATTATTGCTAACAGCTGCCTCGCCTTATCAAGTGACAGCTTGACTTATCCTGGATACTTTCCAATCACAGCCGGTGTGAGACTAACTACTGCCATTAAATAGTTCCCCTACTATCCAATATTATTGGGATCCTCGCTGAGCCCAACTCTTTTTAATATGTATTTTATCCCATTGGGCAAGCGGATCGGATCCTTTGGGTACAACTGTACGATGTATTCTGGTGATACCCAGGATATCCTTAGGTTGCATGGAGACCCCAGACAGAGTAGGACTCAATTTAAAGATTTAAGGGTTGTCTTTCTGCCACAGCAAACTAAATGCATTCAATGCACCACAATTAAACTCGGACAAGACCGGAGGACGTATCTTTGTTTGAAACATATCAGTTCGGTCTGACTACTGGTGGCCCTCTGGTGCCCTGCTCAGTTGTAAAGAACTTGGGGAATACCTCAATTATAGATTATCATTCAGCCACCAAATAAATAAAACAATGTCAACTGAGATTTTATCTGAAGATGCTAAAGAAAATGTACTCATTCTTGCCATTAGAGGGCTGAAAATTGTCTGCTCAAGCATTAATCCTGTCGACAATTATCCTTTATTTAGGCGTTCCTAAAGCCCGTTGATCTAAACTATAGGTTTTACAGAATGCATCTATTTGCATAATTTTCAGGCTTACAGGGTAGGCAGAAGTTTAATAATACTGAAGAAAATGCCGTTGGTTGCGGATAGAGAAGACAATCCTATTTGCCACTTTAATAAATGTGTCTAACTAAAATCAGGATGCAAACGATTACATTCATGCAACAAGCAGGGCTGGACTGGCCATGCCGGGCTTCGGGCTTTTCCCCAGGAGGCTGGACGGGTGGGGGATGTTTTTTTTTTACTGAGGCCCAGGTATGCAGCGGTGCTGCAATATCGGCCCTCAGTAACAAAAGCAGACCTGTTCCCACTCAACCCCCTGCTCCCCTCCGTCCCAGGGATGGTCTGACCAAATTGCTAGGGCTGCTTTTGGTTCCAAGTCCGGCCACGGCAGCAAGGTAAAATCATACACAAGCAATATCATGGTTATTAGGAGAACAGTTACCCTGTGTAAAGTAATTGTTACATTCAATCTGAGAAGCAATAAATATTGTCTAAAGTGTTTCTCCCCTGCCAATGTTGCTGTAATATGTGGCAATAAACTCGAATTTGACTTTTGCACTGTATTAATAAATGTGAATGTGTGTTTATTAGAGCACAGTTACTCTAAATTACATGTCATTGGCCCACATTTATTTTCACGACCATCGTACGTGTTAAATAAATAAATACATAAATATATATACACATATACACGCACACACACCCCCACCCCCCAATGGGTAAATATAGTGAGAACCACGTTTCCATAGGAATATAAATATTTTTTTTTATTAATCCAAGTGAACCCACCACAAATGGACACCAGGCTGGGCTTTGTATCAAAATATGCAAACTTTATGTAAAAATATACTTTCTTAGGCAAACTTAGGTACAAGCCCATAAATAACGTATTATATTTTGTTGCACACAATACCTCTCTTACGTGGGGGTGTGTGGCTTCCCTTTGCAGGGTCTTTAGCTCGTGGACAGTGTTTTGAAATGCCCCCAACTCGTCCTGCTCGCGAATATGTGTCTCTTCTCCTTTAAGGGGGCGAAAGAGGTACTGCTGCGCTCGTGTGCGTAGTCCCTACGGTGCGGGGCGTGACGGGAGTCAATTTCAGCCAACACAAAGGCGGGGCTCTGCCACGAACCAACTCTCGGGTCCGGGGTGCACGGGGCAGAGGTCCGGTCTCCCCAGAGGTGGCAATGCGGCACGGGGCGGCCTGTACACAATGTACAGTGCGGCTCCCTTCGTGCGGCGCGGCCTCGGAGACAAGGGGGGGCTGAGTAGTATGCTTCAGACGTACTGCGCGGACTTCCGGAGGTGAAGCGGCTCTTGCAGATCTCTTCCCCCAGCGGGGATACGGCGGCAGATCAGGGGGGCCTTCCACGGAGGGTGAAGCGGCTCTTGCAGGTCTCTCCCCCCAGCGGGGATACGGCGGCAGATCAGTGAGGCCTTCTACGGAGGGCAAAGCGGGTGTGGGCAGCCCAGCGGCACAATGTGGACACGGCTCGTCGTCAGAACGGGTCACACGGGCGGGCAGGCACAGATCGGCTTAGCGGCAGTCCGGCGCTACGGAGAGGCACTTGGGTCGGCTCCAGCAGCAGGGGGAGAGGTCGGCGATGTATTCGTGGCTCCAGCAGCAGGGGGAGTCCAATGTTCCTGGAACTCCGGTCAGGGGGCCAGCTCGTTTCCAGGCCCTTGGAGATCGCAGTGAGTGCAAGTTCCTTCTTGAGCTTAGTCAGGCTTTCAAAAGCAGCAAGTCCTTGGGGGGTTTCTTCTTCAGCATTGATAGCGGGTTCTTCTTGGCTCACCAGCAGGATCTCCTGTTTAGGAGCAGGGCTCTTACCTTTATACCCAGTTTCTTTTGTCTTTCCAGGACAGGGGGCCTGAGCCTGGTTAAACCCAGTTTTGGAGCACTTTGTTGTTGAGCCTCTTGCTGTTTCTTTCAAGGTGCAGGGCAGGGACACCAGACGCTCCGCAGGAGGTGGAGCCAGCATTGAGGTGGCAGAGCACAGCCCTATTCAGAGTCAAGGGGCACTCCTCCCACCTATCCTGGGGGTAATCCCTCAATTCACCACCTGGCAGCCCAGACCATCCACTGGAATCCCCCAGCCCTGTCACTCACAGAAACCAGACAGCAGATACTCATCCTAGCAGAGGCAGGCTGAAACAGTCAGGCACGCAAATGCTAACTTTCTAAAAGTAGCATTTGCAAATACAGGATATTAAAATAAACTTTACTAAAAGAAGTATTTTATTATTCTGAGTTCAGGCATACTAAACTCAAATTTCTACCATTTTCCCTGGGTCTGTTAGGATCATACAATGTAACAATTCTAACAGCCCATTCTGGCCTATGGAGAACAGGTAGCCTTACAATAGTGAGAAACGAAAATGGCTGTAATTCACTATTAGGACATGCCACACACATCAGGGCTTGTTCTACCTTATGCTTACAATGCACCCTGCCCTTGGGCCTACCATAGGGGTGACTTATTATGAAGTTAAGGAATGGTTTAGGGACTGGCAAGTGGGTGCACTTGCCCAGTCAGCATGACAGTACCAGACTGCACGCAGGTTCTGCAATGGCAGACATTAGACACATTTTACCAGGCCGCTTCTGTGGGTGGCACAACCAGTGCTGCAAGCCCACCAGCAGCATTTGTATTTACAAGCCCTGGGAACTCCTGGTGCACTTTACTGGGGTCTGACAGTAAACCAAATAAGCCAATCATGGAATCCAACCAACATATACATTGTACAATAGGGAGAGCATATGCACTTTAGCACTGATCAGCAGTAGTAAAGTGTCCAGAGTCATAGAACAGCCAACAACAGGTCAGAAAAAAAATGAAGGAGGAAGGCAAAAATTTCACGGATGACCCTGCAGAAAGGGCCAAGTCCAACAAGCGGCCATCCTCTCCAAGCCTAATAAATCCCCGGGCCGAAAGGCTGGGAGCAGATTGTGATCTGTTTCTAAGCATCACACACCTGCGGGAATCAGAAAATATATTGCTCCCACCCTGGGGGTGCATGCAAAAAACAGCTGCTCCCTCCGGGCAGGAGCAGTGCCTGCTCCTGGACTATGGTGGTTGCCGGCTGGGTCTACGGGTCCCTGTGCCTCCTTCCTCAGCCCCCAACTTGGTACTTCGTCGTTGCTCTGGGTGGGCACCAGGTCACCCACCTATAGTTAGGGCAAGCCCCTGGAAATGGGGTCCCGAGAGCCATAATAAGTTCAGGAAGGTGGGGACGCAGCCCCACCCCTTGTTAATAAATTACAGCCCGGGGGATTGGTTCCCTGAGCCTAATAAGGCCCGGGGGTTGGGCCAGCTGGCCGCCCTTCACCTTTATAATGTCATGCGGCCCCAGGGGATGGGATCCTCGGTGCCAAATAAGGCTCGAGGAGGGGACTGCACATCCCCTCCTCTTTTTTCTGCAAATCTGCCCTGGGGGATGGGTTCCCTGGGGCCTGAAGGAGAGGCTGCACGCCCCCTCCTTTAAAATGTATGTTTTGTCCCCAGGAGATGTAGTCCCCAAGGCCAGAAGGCTAACCCTAGGCAACGTCACCAAGGCTATGTGCTGTGTGGGGTTCACAGACTTCCGGTGGGTTGGTATAAATGTATATATATATATTTATATATATATTTATATATATAAATATTTATATTTATTAATACCTAGTGTCTCATGTGATGTAGGGATCTCCATTGTAAGCATAGCAAACCTTACATACAGTGTAAGTGATTCCTGATGTAGAGCACTTGATGTAGCGGGAAGATAACTATTACTCAATCATGGCTGGTCGTCTCGGAGGGCGTGGCTAGGAAGGTGATCATGGATGGTGGCTGCATAACTGCGAAGCTCCGTCATGGTCCCGAAGTAAACCTGTTTCGAACCGGAGTGGGGCGACCCTAAGACCTGTAAACAGAGGGTAGAAAGTCAGGTTACTCTCCGGTGTCGGAAACAACCGGAGTCTGGGCTCTGAAGAACCGTAAAGCCCGAGGAACGAGCACCGATCGAGCCGGCGTGGGCTCCGTGGCGTCGAAACCTCCGTGGGAGTGAGGCCTCGACCGAGAGACCTGGGTGCGGAGCTGGACGGAGGCCACTTTCATGGCAGTCGAGTGAGGGCAGTGAAGGCGTGGAAAGCGGAGAGAAGAGCACAACGAACGCAACAAGATCTCAAGATTGTCTGGGACCTCGTACTGCGGAGCGGAGAGCGCCATCCCAACGGAAAGCGGCTGAGCACAGACGAGCAACACGGACCACTCCTCTGGCCTGCCTGGGACATTATCAGGCTGAGTGCGGAGGCTGAGGTAACGGAATAGAGGAGAGGAGGTGAGCACCTGGGGCCCCTGTGCGGATATGAGGAAGGCAGGAAGGGCGAGCCCATTGCCACCAGAGGAGAGTGGGGACCCTGGAGGTTGCCCTGCATGGGCCAGCGTGATGCAGCACCGAAGAGCCAGGGCACTGAGAGCAAAGTAGGTGAGGAGACGGGCCGGGAAAGGAGCGCCCAGAGCAGACAGGGTGGCGGCTGGCAGGGGAGCAGAAAAACGAACACAAAAGGGCACAGGAAGGGAAATAAAACCCCACCTATTAATAGGAGAAAAGAAAAGAAAGGAAGGCTCAAAAACAGTCTGGAACAAGGGGCCCCAATGCTCCGGTGGTAAAGGCTCACGAGGAAAGAGTAGAGGGACTTGCTGGTCTGGTGTGATTGGGCAATGGGGCGTAGTTAAACTGAAGGAGGCCCAGTGAGGCCTGGCACGGGAACCACGGCTGGGGAACACCTACCCCTAAAGACTGAGATCTCAGAGCAGAGCTTCCACCATCGAGAAGCAGAGAGCACGAAGCCAAACGGAGCGTAGGATCCAGGGGCCCCACTTACATAGAAACTCTTAAACAACCATTCCTAGTGGGGCAATGTAGAGGCCTTTGCCACCCCCCAAAAACGCTCCCCAGGTGCGTGGAGCGAGGGACACGGCCACTCTGGAGGCTCCCAGATAGCGAAGACAGTGGTGGGAACTGAGGAGCACTCTGCCAGTCATCCATTTTGCATCCAGGCACCCAGATCACAGCAGGGTCCCGGACATTGGGGACGACACCAGCGGAGAGCGTCCCGGCCCAAGACAGGGTCGGAAACCCGCACCAAGCCCAACGGGCGGAGAGCTGAGCCTAGGGTAGAGCCCAAGCCAGATTACCAAGACACAAAATGCCGCGCCAGAAGAACAAAACTGGGAGTACTCTGCCCAGCACCCGGGAACCTTCCCCACTACACAGTGAGCACGATACAGGGGATCCGGAAGATAAAGACCTATCGCTGCATCTTCACCTGGATAAGATCCTGGCAGTGATCACGGATACCAAAACGGCACTACAGCATGACCTAGGGGACGTATTGGTGGGGCTGGGACTGCTGCAAGCTGAACATCGTAAGGGGCCGGACCGGGTTAAACAAGTTGAAAATTCTATCACTGAACAAGTGCCGGAACATAAACAGGGGGCTGCAAAGATGGATGACCTTACCCTAAGAGTGGCGGTGCTAGAACGGTGAGCTGAAGATGGTGAAGGGCGCAACAGACGCAATAACGTATGAATAGTGGGAATCCCGGAGAACACAGAGGGTATAGAGATGCTGATGTGCCCTGAAAAATGGCTCAGGGAGGAAATGCCGGATGGTATGCTAATTCAGTTCTTCACCCTGGAGAGGGTGCACAAAGTACCACGGTTGGCGCCTGCACCAGGGAGGCCCCAACGACCAGTGGTTAACAAGCTCTTACACTACAGGGACAGAGATGCTATCTTGCAGCAATCAAGGAACCATGGCCAATATATAATAGTCAACAGTAAGGTATCCATGTTCCCAGACTTTACCGCCAGAGTACAGGCACAAAGAGCATCATTTCTAGAAGCCAAGAAAGCCCTTCGGGAGGTAGGGCTACAGTACTCACTAATGTTCCCGGCAAAACTCCGGATTATCCTGGACGGTACCATGCACTGCTGTAACACGCAGGAGGAAACATGGGCGTGGCTGTACGCATATGGGAAAGGTGCACCCCTGCCCAAAGCACAGCAGGGCCCAAGGGGGGAGAAACAAGGTGCAAGAGTTAGGCAATGCCGCCCAAAGAAACTGAAGGCTCTGCGGAAGCCTACCATCTCCCAGACACAACTGGAAAAGGAAGCTGCGCTGCAAGCGGTGGCAAGGCTAATGTCACCCAGAGACAAAGTCCAAAACAGAGACTCATCTTCGGAGCAAGTAGCCCACTAGTCAAACTAGGATGACAACTCGGGAAATGACTCAGAGCTGCCGAAACTGACCCCATGTGTGGCAGATGACATTATTTAACAGTATGGTGCCAGACACGGAGGATGGTACAGAGCAGTGGCAGACTGAGCACATAGATGGCATCACAATGCGAAGTAGGAGGGGATTAGCCACCCCATAATATGCGGGACCGGACAGCTCGAGCGCCATTTCCAAAGTTATTTAACTTTTTCCAAACCCCCTTCAGAGTGAACCGTCATTGGAGTTGGAGGCGGCGATCTGACCGGAGTGATGTTTAATTACAGGTTTGGGCAGCTGACCATTGTCAGTCTGCTCATTGGATGTGGAGTTACACAGTTGGGGTTGTTGTCTTACATCATGGGATCCACTGTATGCACAGAAGGGGAGGCACTTGGGTGGGGGCTGGGGGATGGTTACCATGGATCATGGCCAGAAACCTTAATCAAGCCAAGGAATTTAAACTCCTGACTTGGAACATTAGAGGGATGGGCTCTCCTTCCAAGCTTTACAGCATCCTTAATTATATAAAGTGCAGAGGCGCACAAACAGTGATGCTCCAGGAGACCCATCTCACTGAAGTAGAAGTTGCTAGGCTTAGGCGCAGGTGGCGTGGGCAACTGTATGCAACAGCGCCTTCTGGAAAAGACGACCTCACATTAGCACTCAAATGGCGGGGTTCCGCTTAAGGAAGAGGTACAAACTTTTGTATTGTTGCTTATAGTAGCTTTTAATTCATCTGTCGTGACGTATGATAAGTCTCATACTCAAAAGAGAATTTCCATGTTGGTTAACAACGCTGTTAGATATTTAACAGTTTAGTAAATAGTCTTTTCAGATATCCCCGATGCATTTCGGGACTCGCCCTTCGTCAGGGGGTGTGTTTCTACAAGAGAAAATAAGGAAATTGGCATAGGTCCAGGACAAAAGAGAAGTATGTTAAGTTTAGTGAAGTGAATGAGCCGGAGTGTCGAGTTACGAGGGTGGATTTGAAAATGTAAATAGTTGCTTTGTGGGTATTAGTCAACCGAGATGTGGACCGTAGGCTAACGGAAAGAAGCTAGTGTAAAAGTGAAAAACAGTACCCATTGTGATAACATCGAAAAAGTAAAAAATGAATGACAGTCAAAGTGACGAGCTCTTAGATCAAGAAATTTAAAGGTAAGCCATGTAACACAGTGATGAACTCCCAATACACAGCCGTAAACAGAAGTATGAGAATATACGAGTGCAAGGTGAACAGTCGAGAGAGAAAAGAGCATGCAAGTGAGTCAATGGTAAAATACCTGAAAAAACCGTCGAAGTTTCTTGGATGAAGTCTCATCAAAAGGTGATAAAGATCCGAATGGAAACAGCGGAATAGATATACCGTTAACCCGGAAGTGGTACCAACGTAGCGTACGTGAGATGTCATGTGATTAATGGAAAGTGAAGAAAGACATAGTACGTGTGCGGTAGTCATAGTAGCTTCGGGTAAATACTAATATGAGCGATGATGTAGAGAAAAGTGAATGTGAAGTAAGTAAGAGTAGTTCAAGAATTAACAGAAAACCATGAAGTATAGGATAAAAAGACTTAAAGAATACATCGGTAAATGTAGCCTGAAGGAATTATGAACATAGCGGTACACAGTCATAAATGGTCACAAAAAGAGTGGATACAATAAAGCATAAATGCATAATGAAACATGAAGGAAAATAAACAATTATGTATCCAGAAGTCATAACTCAGTAGGTCCTTTTACAGATAGCAACTGTATTCAACACGTTCGTTCATTCCGGAGGGATGAACTGAATTAAGTTTGTTAATCCAAAACATTTTGCGTTGTAATAGAAAAGCATTATTATCTCTTCCTCGTAGTAATGGAACTTGTTCCAAAATGAGAAATCTCAATTGGCTGCAATTATGTCTGTTCTCAAGGAAATGTTTCGCAACAGTTGACTTGGTGTTGAGGGTTCGTATGTTGCTTTTGTGTTCAATGAGTCGAGTTTTCATCTTTCTTTCAGTTTTGCCTACGTACGGGAGTCCACATGGACATTTGAGAAGGTAAATTATGTTGCTGGAATCGCAAGTCGCCGTGACTTTGAGATTGATTGGGATTCCTTTAGAGGGGTGCATGACACTGGTTCCCTTAATGATGTTATTACAGCCACCACAATTGTGACATGGGATGGTTCCTTTATATGTCTTGTTGGATTCGGAGGAGGTCTTGTTCAAGAGTTGTTGTAAGTTAGGTGTTCTCTGATAAGCAAAGATGGGCAATTGGTTAAAAATGCCTTTGAAATCTGTTTCGGACTGTAATAATGGCCAATATTTTCTGATCGGGTTTTTAATTCTGTGACTTTGTTTCGAAAACTTGGACACAAATACCAATCTTTCATTGGAAGTCTTGTGGGTAGATTTTTGTAAGAGATCAGCTGTCTTTGATTTCAGCTCGATTTATGGCATCCTGAAGGATTGGAGCAGGGTATGCTCTCTTTCTGAATTTGTCAATGAGAATATCACTTTGTTTCTGGGAGATCTCTTCAGTGGACGAGATCCGTTTGATTCTCAAGAGTTGTGAGTAGGGAAGGTGTTTTTTCAGGGATTTTTGATGAAAACTTGAAAAATGTAAAAGATTATTGCGATCAGTTGTTTTGGTGAATACTGAGGTAATGATCTCGTTGTTTTGTACTGTGATGAATACCCAGGGGATTACGCATCCCTTTGAAGTCCACCCTTTGCAAAAGGCATTTTTAACCAATTGCCCATCTTTGCTTATCAGAGAACACCTAACTTACAACAACTCTTGAACAATACCTCCTCCGAATCCAACAAGACATATAAAGGAACCATCCCATGTCACAATTGTGGTGGCTGTAACAACATCATTAAGGGAACCAGTGTCATGCACCCCTCTAAAGGAATCCCAATCAATCTCAAAGTCACGGCGACTTGCGATTCCAGCAACATAATTTACCTTCTCAAATGTCCATGTGGACTCCCGTACGTAGGCAAAACTGAAAGAAAGATGAAAACTCGACTCATTGAACACAAAAGCAACATACGAACCCTCAACACCAAGTCAACTGTTGCGAAACATTTCCTTGAGAACAGACATAATTGCAGCCAATTGAGATTTCTCATTTTGGTACAAGTTCCATTACTACGAGGAAGAGATAATAATGCTTTTCTATTACAACGCGAAATGTTTTGGATTAACAAACTTAATTCAGTTCATCCCTCCGGAATGAACGAACGTGTTGAATACAGTTGCTATCTGTAAAAGGACCTACTGAGTTATGACTTCTGGATACATAATTGTTTATTTTCCTTCATGTTTCATTATGCATTTATGCTTTATTGTATCCACTCTTTTTGTGACCATTTATGACTGTGTACCGCTATATTCATAATTCCTTCAGGCTACATTTACCGATGTATTCTTTAAGTCTTTTTATCCTATACTTCATGGTTTTCTGTTAATTCTTGAACTACTCTTACTTACTTCACATTCACTTTTCTCTACATCATCGCTCATATTAGTATTTACCCGAAGCTACTATGACTACCGCACACGTACTATGTCTTTCTTCACTTTCCATTAATCACATGACATCTCACGTACGCTACGTTGGTACCACTTCCGGGTTAACGGTATATCTATTCCGCTGTTTCCATTCGGATCTTTATCACCTTTTGATGAGACTTCATCCAAGAAACTTCGACGGTTTTTTCAGGTATTTTACCATTGACTCACTTGCATGCTCTTTTCTCTCTCGACTGTTCACCTTGCACTCGTATATTCTCATACTTCTGTTTACGGCTGTGTATTGGGAGTTCATCACTGTGTTACATGGCTTACCTTTAAATTTCTTGATCTAAGAGCTCGTCACTTTGACTGTCATTCATTTTTTACTTTTTCGATGTTATCACAATGGGTACTGTTTTTCACTTTTTTCACTAGCTTCTTTCCGTTAGCCTATGGTCCACATATCGGTTGACTAATACCCACAAAGCAACTATTTACATTTTCAAATCCACCCTCGTAACTCGACACTCCGGCTCATTCACTTCACTAAACTTAACATACTTCTCTTTTGTCCTGGACCTATGCCAATTTCCTTATTTTCTCTTGTAGAAACACACCCCGCTGACGAAGGGCGAGTCCCGAAATGCATCGGGGATATCTGAAAAGACTATTTACTAAACTGTTAAATATCTAACAGCGTTGTTAACCAACATGGAAATTCTCTTTTGAGTATGAGACTTATCATACGTCACGACAGATGAATTAAAAGCTACTATAAGCAACAATACAAAAGTTTGTACCTCTTCCTTAAGCGGAACCCCGCCATTTGAGTGCTAATGTGAGGTCGTCTTTTCCAGAAGGCGCTGTTCTAACATTATTTCGCTCACACCTCTTAGGTTAGGAGGTGGTCTCACTAGCACCTAAGTTTTTCTACCGGATTAACCACCGTATTTTCTCTTCACAACTGAGTGCAACCGTATACTCTATTTCAACTGTATGCAACAACATATTCAGCATATGCACAGGGGGCACTTGTGTGGGTCAGGCCTGGGGTCCCTTTTCACATGTCACGTAAGATAATTGACCCAGATGGGAGATATGTGCTAGTAACAGGCAAGTTGAAGGGAAAAGAAGTAACGCTAGGGAGCATTTACGCCCCGAATCAAGATCAAGTCCCTTTCCTGATGCAACTTTCTAAACCAATGTCGGGAGTGGAGGCTGGTGGTATGGTTTTGGAGGGTAACTTCAACTGTGTATGTGACCTGGGCATGGATCGATCTACCCCCCCCCCACTACAGGGTACAACAGCGACATAGACAGCTAAGGGCCTACAGGGTTGGATCACAGGGTCAGAGTTTCTAGATGTTTGGAGGTTACAAAACACACAGCGGAGTGTTACTCCTATTACTCACCACTCAACGATTCACATACCAGACTGGACATGTTTCTCTGCCCGAGGCAGCTGGCTCCCGTGCTAGCCGAGGCTGAGTATCTGGGGAGATCCATTTCAGACCATAGCACCCTCCTGCTGAGATTTGTACCAACCCCTTAAAGGGCCCCCATTCCACTATAGCGGTTAGATCCTAACCTAGGGGAAGATGAATGTTTCAGACAACAGCTCTCCGGGGCCATTGCAACATATTTAGAAAAGAACCAAGGGACGGCTAGCTCCTCCCTGGTGGAGGGGCACACCTTCAAGCTGGTGGTTAGGAGGCAGTGCATGGGACAGACAGAGGGAACCAGAAAGGAAATCAACCAGGAACTTAAGTCCTTAGAGGCCCAAACATTGTCACAGGATAGGGAGGTCGGAAATAGGGTTGACACTCGGAAACGCCTGGCAGACGTCAAGAGTATTTATAGCACCACATGGGAATGGTTGGGACTTCTAGATACGCAAGCATACCAAGAAAGGCAGCACGTGGAAGGGGGCAGAGTGGGGAAGCTACTGGCATGGCTGATTAGTCCGGAAGGCAGGGGTGCCCGATACCTAGCATCTTGGACTCTAGCGGACAAGTGAGTTTCTCCCAGAAAGGAATCAACAACACATTTCGGGAATATTATGAGCAGTTATACGGGAAAACGAAGGATGTGCGTATAGAAAGAAAGATCACATATTTGGAAGGGTTGGGACTGCAAGAACTAGACCAGGCCACTCGGAAGACCCTGGCACCATCAATCACTCTACAGGAAATTAGAACAGCCATTAAAGAAATGGCACTAAGGAAAACCCCAAAGCCAGATGGCTTCCTGGCTGAATTTTATTCCAGTTTCGTGGACTTATTAGCCCCGAAAACGGAGCAAATGTATGCTGAAGCATTAGAGGAGGGTCACCTTCTGTCGTCCGTCAGAGAGGCATTAGTGGTTCCATTGCCTAAAACCAAGAAAGAGGCAATGGGCTCGGCAGACTTTAGGCCACTGTCAATGCTATACCTTGACTTTAGAATACTTACCAAGGTACTGGCAACTTGGCTCCTGCCCCACATGCAGCGATTGGTCCATACTGACCAAAATAGGTTCATCCCAACGCGTTCGACATCTAACAATCTGAGGAGGCTATATCACGTGCTATTCCACAAAGATTTAGAGGCGTTCCCTGAGGCAGTAGTGATGCCAGTGGACCTGGAGAAGGCGTTTGACTCTTTACAATGGGACTTCTTATTAAGAGTGATGGGGAGAATGGGGTTGGGGTTGGGAGATGAATGGCAGAACTGGGTCCGCTTGTTATATCCAGACTCCACGGCTAGAGTACGCACAAATGGAGTAGTGTTGGCCCAATACACTATACATAAAGGAACACAACAGGGTTGCCCTCTGTCACCGCTTCTTTTTGCTTTAGCGATGGAGCCATTGGCAGAACAACTCAGGCAGGAAAGCGGAAGACATGGGATAATCCTCGACGGAACTGCACACATAGTCTCTCTATATGCGGACAACATTTTAGTATACATAAGAAACAGACCGCAGGGTGTATTGACCATGTTGCTCAATTTGGAAGAGTTTGCAGAGCTGTCCGCACTGCGAGTTAACACCAAAAAGATGTGCATATTTCCGGCGAGGCCCACACTGGACTGACCACTAGGCCTCCCGTAGGACTGCACGTGGACCTTGGGCTCTTTGAATGTCATGACCTACCACTGGTGCAGCTTTTAATCTACCATAAGGTGAGGGGTACTTTAGCATTCCGTCCATCATTTGTTTGTTGTAACGCACTATGGGGCAGCAGCAAACAAGAGCCTGCCACACACATGGCCCTCCAAGTGATGGTGATGCTAGGGTCTGCAGGACATCTAGTGAAATGGCTGCACCTGGCGATAACCGAGATGTCACAGATGCCCCTGCCCTGACTACGGGAGAGATGGGAGGACATAGTGGGTAGGCCGTTGTCTGAGAAGGAATGGAAGAAGGCCATGGCGCGCCCAAAAAAGGTATTGAGGAATGCAAACTTTAAGCTTATACAGTTCAATATATACTTCACAGGACGTACCACACACCTCATAAATTAAATATGCACGGGACAGATGATCAGAGATGTGCCAGATGTTTAACATCAGATGCCAATTTTGATCATATGATGTTGTCTTGCTCAGAGCTCCAGAAGTACTGGGCAACGATTGTGGAGACCATTAATGGGGTCCTGGCTCGCACTATGACATGTTGCCCAGAAGTGTGCCTGCCGGGGCTCTTCCCAAGGCCTAAATCCAACCGGTTGGGACACAGATTCGCAGACCTGGTCTTTCTATTGACTAAACGGAGGATAGCCCTCAGATGGAGGGCAGCAATGAGACCCACAATATCGGATCGGGAAAGTGACGTTTTCAGTTGGGCCAGAGCAGAGTAAAGGGTCCTGATCCATGAGGATGAAGTCACTAAAAGGCGCAAATCACTGGCAGAGCCATGGGCAGAAATATTGAGGGCATGGGAGGTGAGTAAAACAGACAAAACTGGGCCACATGCCGAAAACTTAGAGACAGAGGTTGCACGAGAGGCAAAAATGGGTCAAGAGCAGGGCTATCAGTTGTCTTGCATTAGCCGAATAGGGATGTCGGGATGAGTGTACAGAGATATGGCCGCGCGGCTGGGGTGAAGACCCCGTGTGCCCCCCCTGTCCTCCTGACCTTCTCCCCCCTCCCTACGGCTCCCTGGCCCACTAGATGGGCCAAAACCCACAAACAGGAAATACTGACATAATTGGATGATGCGATAACCCCTGATAGACTTAGTTCCATTTTCTTTACATTGGTTTCTTTTTCCTTTTCTTTGTTTTGTCATTATATTGTAATTCAATACATACACAGACGCATAAAGGGCATAACTACACAAGAATGTATGAACTGAGCAACTGACACAACTACTCCCCGCACGAAAACCTTACATAGTAGGAACACAACATCAACTACTACAGTAAAGATGGGCTATAGCGGGTCATGGAAATGTTAATGGATATGGACTGACCACTGAAATTTGATCATATTACGACCCTTGCTGACATTAACGGTAACTATTGTTGAAAGACTCAGATATATGGACTATATACCTAATGCAATTGTGGAAGTGTACAGACTGGACCGAAATAAGTTTTACAAAAGCCATTAAACAAAGATATTTTTTTTAAAAATCATGGCTGGCTGTCCTCGGGTCAGGCTCGACCACAGATGATCCTGTTCTGAAAAACTCTCCAATCACAGTTCTGAAAAACTCCTGTTTATTTGCTATTGCGCCTATTAATTTCCTACACAATCAAATGATTGCTCTTTTACTACTCCCCTGTCATGCTTGCTTCTGTTCAGCTTCTGCTTCTCCTCAGCTCCGTCCCTATCCCTATGTTTCTTTTCAGAATCTAACTTATCCTTGGTGTCTTTTTTTTATATCCTGTCCTCTTTTTTCCTCAAGTCACAGATTTGTCTTCAGATCCTGTCTAACCTTAGCTATTTTCTGCTACTGCCCTTTCATTACTCCTTCTCTGCTCTTGTCAATTCGGGGCTGTTCTACCAGCATTCTGAATGCATTGTCTCCTTATGCCTTCTATTGTCTATTCCTTATTTCCAGCCTGTGGAATAACTTGCCACAAACAGTGCAAGGAGCGCCTATCTGTGGAGTGCCGCAAGCGTTCAAAAAGCGTCAGTGTGGAGGGGGTGTCCCCGCAGAAGAGCCGTTCTCTCAGCTTCTCCCTGTACAGCCCCACACGGACTACTGCAAAGCCGCCAGGTATGTTTGCGTCTGGAGGTGCACAAATAAGGGAGAGGATGGGAACCGATTAAATTGGCCACCACAAGGCTGTTACTAAGTCTCCAGACTTATTGATTCTCCTTTGTGTTGAACAGGAGAGTGGGCATTATCTGACCCCCGATTAACAATCGCTCTGTTTATACACGCCCAGGAAGATGTTACACTCTGTTGGTTACTTGTTGTCTCTAGTTGCAGTTCCCCTGGAAAGGAACCTGAGGGTGCAGAGTCAATTTGGAGGTCAAAACAAAGTCTGCCAGTGAGCTACATTATGTTAGTTGTTTCTAATGTCCTTTGTATGAATTGAGTCTTCTCTGAGAGTGGAACTGGTGGGATCCTACGCAGAGTAAGAAGTTGGAAATAAAATAATTGGTTGACAGTGAAAGAAATTAGATCCTTATAATCCGTTATGGCATACTATTTTTATTGTTTGTCCAATAATTACTAATAACTGAATCATCCCCATGTGGCCTCTAGGAGTGCATACTGATAGCAGTATAGAACGACTTAAGGGAAATCAAGAGGTTACCAGGAAAGCATCACTGATTTTTCAGCAAGCTAAAAGTCAGCCGGTGACACTGACAGGATTCCGAGGTTAACAGGTATTTAGGAAACTGGTGGGCATTAAGAGAGGTAGCCGCCCTGATAGAAAGCCCATAACAGTATCATCAGACAGACCATTCATGATCCTTCTTTTCCTTCCTTATCTATGCAGCTACTTCCAGAGCTCACAGCTGCACAGCAAACTAAAGATGGAGTGTGAAGAGGTGGTATCTATGAAGTGTCAGGTTTAGAGAGACAGGCTCCCTCTAGTTGATGAAAGTGAGACCTTGGCTCTCTTTTCCTGTCTTGGCATCCACAGCTCTATGCCTAAACCTTGGTGGCTGGGGCTGTTCTGGTGATGTCCCGTTGGTTACGGACTGACCATCGCTTTATTCCAGCTGTCAGCCATTGACATTGCAGGTCACAGGACTTTGCATGTTTCATTCAAGAATTTTCAGAGTTACCGATATTAGCAGCAATACATTCTTAAATACAGAAGTCCAGTGTTAGAAGACCACTGTGCTTGTGTGTAACATTTCCTCACACAAAACAAGTAAACCAGCTTCTCACCGATAATACATCGAATTTTTGGGCAGATTAGGTAGTGAATTTGTAAGGCCGGTTTGAGTTCCAAATCTAAATAAGCCTGAATGTCATTAAATGGCAAGTAAAGACCACATGCAACATCCAGCCTCCACTCTTTGGACACTCAGACACTGTCCGCCAATAGAATTTTCCTGTTCCTCAACTTCATAACGTGATGTCAACTAGGCCCTGTGGATGAACTTGGAAAGCTGATCTGGCATCACGCTCCCAACCCCCAACTTTGTCATGTAATATGTCACCAAAGTTGTCAGATGATCTATAACCAACGCCCTGTCCCTAAGATCTGTCTTGTATTCAGTCATCGAAGTGCAGTCATTCATTTCTTTACATTGAGTTGTTACAGAGGCCAAGTTGCTTAGCCTTACCAGATCAGTTACTAAGGCCCAACCTCTAACACTTTGAGAGGAACTGTGACCAAACCCCTTCCCCAGCGCGCCATCTGAAGATTTGTCAACAAGACCCAGTAACGTTGCTGTGTGGTGATCTGTCATGAAGGCCTTGCTGTGGGGAAATCATTCACAAAGATTCTGTTGCTGACAACTGTCAAAAGAACTGTCATGAAGACCCTGTCACAGAGCTCTTTAAAATTATCTGTCAACAGTCTCCACTTCTTGAACTTTGTCAGGTGATCTGTGATCAAGACCAGCATGTGGCCTGGTGCCTCCATGAAGTAAGGTAAGGCGCCAACGTCTGGCATCAACAATGGTGGTGGTTCCATAAATACTGCTAAAGTACCAAAAGCAGTATTTTTTCAGTATCTGAAGAGCAAGGCAAATCCTTACACTATTCCTGGCCCATATCGAAACTCTAACACTAAGCTCAGTTTGTACTATCAATAAAGGTCAAGACAGGCGGCATTTGTTGAAACCTAAGCCTGGCACCCTCTTCATCCAGTCTTTCCAATGCTAATAGAATGAAGGGAGGCTCAGCCTCTATATCCTACCGAAGCGCAGCCTACGAATCCTGCTAAAACATGTCTTCTGTATCCTGTCCTCGTGGTCTGACTCACCAACCGCAGAAACCTAATTTTGGAAGAAAGGAAACCGGGATCTCTTTATCTCAGCTCTGCAAACAGGAAGGTGTCACGGCAGAAGAAGGGCAAGGAGTGATAAGTCCGAAATAACCTACTTTTTGAAAGTAGCAGAAACTCTGAGTAATTTCTAAGGACATAGAGCTGCAGGAAACACCAAGATTCTGAGAGCCACAGAGTCAGAATGTCTGCAGAGATCCGCAACCCCTGACTGACAGCTTGCAAGGGAAGAGGATGTGCCTACTATGTTACATTGTACTATGTTATTTTATATTACAGAGGAGACCTATAAAGTGGAAGTCACCAGTTATTACTTCTATTGGTGTTTTTAAGTTCTTGACGGGTCAGACTGGTCTGTGATGCATGGGTCGACCCTAGAGGGGGCTCACCCTAAGATAGAATGCAGTGGAACGTCCAGTCTACATTTGGTCCGCAAAGAGCAGTTCACTGGATTCCAGAGGTGGGATTTAAAATCCTAGGACCCATCACAGAAAGACTGCCGCTCTAAAGACACAATGAGTGCTCTACTGTGGCTCGGTGGGCAATCTTAACTGTCACCATGAGGATGGCAAGGACAATGTTAAGGTCCCTTTGGTTCCTCATAGTTTTATTTGGTATGGGAATTTGGCTCCATAGGGGTAGCTAGGTGTCTTTGCATACCTTATATCTCTTATCTCTGTGTTTCAAACCTTCACTCACTTTGTTTCTCACCTTGTGTGGCAGACTAAACACGGCACTGGGGCTGCATGGATTGCACCAGGAGCCTGTTACAGAAGCAGACGATAGGGTACAAATGAGTAACATTAAATTGCTATAGGGTAATAGGGTACACCCTGCCTCAACACCTCAGACAATCCCCATCACTGACCCAGTTCAGGAAGGATCTCAAGACCTGGCTCTTAGACCGAACCCCAGTGCTCAGACGGTCCAGCAGCCCTCCCCCCAGTGCCCTGAGACCCTCCCAGGTGAGTAGCCATGCTTTACAAACCCTGATTGTTTGATAGGGTATTGTGGGTAAACTATACTCTGGGTGCATTCTTTGTCACACTACTCTCAGGGGTCTAATTGACGTTTCCCTGTTAGGCTTTGTCATAGTACAGTTCACCCAGAAGATGTATTTTCTCAAATGCCGTCAGGTGAGTGTGTTGAGCGACTGCTGTGCGTGTGCAGAGAGTGGAGTGCTCAGACTTGAGAGAAAGCGCAAAACATGGCCGTTGAAGCTTTAAGATGGAGGAACTGGCAGCTTAAAATGCACAAGAT
Organism: Triturus cristatus; assembly: GCF_964204655.1. Classification (NCBI taxonomy): domain Eukaryota; kingdom Metazoa; phylum Chordata; class Amphibia; order Caudata; family Salamandridae; genus Triturus; species Triturus cristatus. The sequence continues at coordinate 499,247,040 of NC_140592.1, read as the reverse complement.
TCAACAGATCCTACACTTTTCCTAACTTGAGCTAAGATAAGCACATCCGAACCCAATGGCGGAAAAAAACAATCTAAGGGTGGAGAGGATGCCCATGCGCACTGTAGTCCAGGGGAGGAGCCACCTATCTCGTGATACTTCGAAGACTCTTCCAGGACAACAATGTGCAATCATCCGGACCCAACACTAGGCGGCGATCTATGCACAGATATGAATGTCAGCAGCCCTACATGCCAAGAACAGATGCATACTGGTAAGTAGCATATTCAATCCTACACCCGAGTTGCCTGTGGAACGCTTACACTGCTTCTTCCTGAGCTGTACTCGTTCAGTGTGTGAGAGAAGCTTGCACGGCTGCTGGCTGTGCTACATCTATTTATTGTTTGAGGAATACCAAAACTTTTATTGTCTGTTAAGTGTGTGAGGGAAGCTGGCCCTGCTCCTACTGGAGCTATGTGGACTCCGTTTTTGAGGGAAGCCTGCACTGCTGCTACATGTGCTGGACTTATTTTGCGTGCTAGAGATAAGCTTGCACTACTAACGTTTGTTTTGTGTGTGCGAGGTGTACTTGGCCAGTCTAGATGGTAAGTCTGTACTGTTGCATGCTAAGCTAAATCTGTTTTGAGTGTGAGAGAAGCTTGCACCGATGTGTGTGACAAATCCATTCATTGTTTGGGGGAAGCTGGCAGTGCTGCTGCCTGTTCTCTGTGGGCGAGGGAAGCTTGCACAGCACACCACCGTAACATCGCTTTTCCGACGTTCTGGAAGCATTAAATCCTTCGTCTTATTTACAAGGCGGCATTAAGCCACTTAACGTGGCTTAAAGCTGCCTTGTAAATAATGCTCCTATTCACACAGCACGTAGCATGAAAGGGACGTGCAATAGGTGTTACAGAGGGCGTTCCACCACAACACCCATTGCTTTTTGACGCTGCCCCATATTTACAAGGTATGGGACAGAGCCAAAAATGCAGCCAGTGAATACCTGGTCTTAAGCAGGTGATTCAAGGATTTTTTTTAAATTTTCCTCGTATTTTGCTCTTTTCACGTGTGTGGCATTCTGCAGCACACGTATATACAGCAAATCACCTGTAAAGATTGTTTATATGCAGGAAGTTGTCCCTTCCTGCACATAAACCATTGCCACTGCAGCGCAGGCACCCTCGCAAAATGGTGCGAGGGTGCCTGTGCTGGCACTAGACAGCTTTTTTAGTGCTAGGCAGGGCTGTAAGTGGGACGGGTCCTGTTGGTGCTCAGCATCAGCAGTTTTTAAAAGCAGGTGCCGAGACGGGTCCCTGTCGGGCCCTCAATTTTTACTCTCAGGGTGAAGAAAAAAAAGAAACCTTCACTCTGCAATAGTACAACCCGTCAATGTCTTTGATGTAACTTCAAAGAGACTCGTTTTTCAGTTTTATATAGCGCACATTTGGAGCGCTTTACATGAGCACCAGTTACATTACACAAGGGCATATTTATTTTTTGAAGCACAGGACATAAGGCTCGAAGCTGTTTTCTCAGTTCGAAGGTCGGCTGCACTAGCCTTACGCCACACCTTCACCCACAAGAGCGTGTAGCATGTTCAATATTATCTACAACTAAGTGATAGTTGTTGTTTATTTATCTTATGCAATTTACAACCATTGACAAAGCCAATAGTCCTGGCTTGTTGTATGTGTAATGTTACTTGTTGTATTATATATCTGGATGAATGGACAGAAGCCGCAAAATACCATTGGGGCAGCACACTATGCTAAGCACAGACTTTTAGCTTGAGTGTTTTAAGCCACGCCCTTAATTATAGATGCCACGCCTCTATGAGAGACTCCTCAGTTTTTTTCATCCCACTTAAAGCCCTCGTGCTAAGGGTAATGCAGGAGTGCGCTACACTGTTGTAAATTTGGCGCATCCCTGCATTTTGAAACTGTCGGTTGGCATAATACCACCCGCCGCCAGTTTCTTTTACGTAAACCCCACAATCTCTATTCCAGTAATTCCGAGCCTCAAACTTGTAATGGCCAGTAAACAGAATGGTGCTAGTGGCCAGACCAGTAGAGATTACGTATTTCAACCCCGTTTTACCAACCATCTTGGAAAGGGGCCCTCTTGAGATAAGAATCCCACTGCCCATGTTGCACCCGCTCTGTAGAAACAAGAGGGCTTTGCTTTCCACTCTTCTAAATCTGGCATCTGTCAATTAGAATTAAAATGCAGACCAAAATAACCTGCATTTGGTATTCAGATTGTGTGGGAGGGAGGTTTGAGAAAGATTCACATTTGAAGCTTGCTCCCATGAGCTTTTAAACACTGGTTGAATAGAGGAACAAATCCATCAAAGGGGGGGGGGGGGGCTTTTAGGGTTACTAAAGATGCGGGCTGAGTGGGGGCACTGCGGAAACCCAAAGAGAGCAGGCATTCTTCAAGCATCCAGGTTGTATTTTTCTGGTGCGTTGTTCGAAATAGTCTACCGATTTCAAAGCATTGGTCTTGTTTCCATGGTGATTCTGCAGCTGCCGATGAAAGAAGGCGGCAGCCCATTCTGCAGTGAAATCCATCTCCATTACCTGTAAATGTCATTTTTTGTGGCCGGTCTGTCAGTAAGATGTCCAAGATCACACAGGGAAGCTTAATCTTCGAGTAGCGCTTTTCTAGGGAAGGACAACCTGCGACAAGGTAAGAAACGACCGGAAGTGCAAGGAGTATGCACGAGACACTAGAAAGCTACGCGAGGGCGGGACTAAAGTTTTAGGGCGGCCCCAGATAGAACTGATGTGGAATAGTGAAAAGATCAATAGAGGATTGTGAAGCGGAGCAGGCAGAGGCTGGAAAAGATCACAAACGGTAATAAATACCAAAGCGCAGGACCTTTGTGACGGGGCCCAATCCGCATCAGCAATTACAATGGAATGAGAAATAGGTACTCTTAGATTAAAAAGGACGTCTGTTCTGTCACTGTTGGGGTTATTGAGCGTGCATGGTTGGAAAAAATACGTGAAATTACGGGATATTTTGATAAATTCACTTTGTGGTATTTTATGCGAAAACTAAACACAAGGGTATGCTTCACGGTCAAAGGTGATGTCAGACATAGGCAAGTGGACTTGCTTGAGGAGAAAACATCTCCTGCGAAGTAGTGGTATTTCTGATAGAGATTTTGTGCTTGAGCTAGTTGCCTCCTGCAAATAATTTTATGCAATTTAAAAAAACTGCGTGTAATCTTTCGTGCAATATAATTTTTGCACATGTCTTTTCCGTTACAGCTGAGAATTCAATTGCAAAGAATAGTTGCTAAGGAAATTCCTCTAATTTTAGTTCATTTTACACCAACACAATAAAATAATTGTACATTCTTGAGGACAGAGAGATGTTGGAAACAGCAGGATACAAATTGAGTGCTTAATGGCATGACACACTCGAAATTACACACATAGATTACCAACTGATTTAAATATCAAGCACAGACATGTACAGGGGTTGAATGTGAATAAGATTACTAATTAGGGCTGGGTCAGAAGAGGAAGATAGAAACGGTTTTGTGGGGTAAAGCTAAAATATGCAGGAACAATAAGACTACATATAAGCAGGCTATGCCAATCGTTACATAAAAGAGATAGAACTATGCAGTGTTCAGTTGGCACAGGGTATAGGCATTGGCAGCTGAAAACTGGGAACAAGCAGCAAAATACAACAGCACAGGGAACAAGCTGCAGTTATCGAGGAGAGGGAATGGGATGGAACCAGCAGTGCACATCCGGTTCAGCCACAAGCAGTTTGCAGCAACTGACCCATACATGTCTGGGCATATATGTCCTGCATGCCTTGCTACAGGAAAAGCCATCCAGACATGGCCGCCTTACTTATGCATGATTCATAACAAGATCTTTGAAGCAAGGGTGCAGCTATCAATGGAGCAGCAGTTGCAGTGGGTCAATGCACTTTCAGTATGACCTTTTATTCCCCAACACGGATGAGCGGGACCCATACGCCTATGGCAGCCCATTTACCTTGCTTGCACTAGAGCCCAAGGCAACCTTTCTGTGCCACATCTTTGAAGAAGCACCTGGGGCTATGTCACAGAGAGATGCACAGTCCCAGTGAGCTGGGTGCACACCGTGACAGCGGGCCCTATCACTTCAAATGTGCCTACATTGTAAACAGCATTTTAGTGAAAGACAGACAGCTTTTTGAAGCTAGCACTTTGATTCTCACTGCAGGCGGCAACTGAGCCTCAGTTTTAATGTGCTGGAAGAAATCCCTCTGCAGGTGGGTGCAGTGAGTGATGGCCCCTGCCGGCCGAGGGATACTTGGGATTTCCCTAGGACTCCTGTACCCCTTCGCCCAAGTGGCACCTTCATGTGGGGGGAGAGTGCATTCACTTTGTCACACCCCTATATGGTGCACAATCCGTGCTCCTGCTGACACCTTCTGTGTATCTGCGCCACAGGACTCCTTGATTTGTGTTGGGCCATAACCTTTGCTAAAGGGGAACGCCCGCATGATATTGGGCCAGCACGATGCATATTACAGAACAGACCACATAGCATCTCCTGTACCTTCTGTAACACCAAAGTGCTCCTGGGAGCATAAAGCTGACACACACAACTGTTACACCGCAAGGCTCTTTGTATAATATGGCCACTGGTGTGCATATTGAGTGAGGTAAACCCCATGCCATAGCACATTAAACGGGAGTTAAAATATTAAGTTCGGGGCCTCAGACACCACCTATTCTGCCAGGTGGTAAATGGGTCACCCTATTTATAAGCCCTTGTCCTCCCATGTCATTGTCATGCTCTCACAAGTGAATCCCATTGTGCCCTCTTGGTAGGCCAATGTAGCAGGTTGTATACCCCTTATTCCTTAGACACCGAAAAACCTTTTTTCCAGCTGGATCCTGCTGAAGGTGCCTTGCCAACCTAACCATCTTTTGCTCCAGAGCCAACTCATTTTTTGAGAACAGTGAATCGTCCCAGCATTGCATTGTGAGATTAACCTCCTTCCACCGTTACATTACACATAGAGAACGTACACTCCACCCTCTGTTAGCGCATTGTCATGATCATTTGTCATTCTTCAAAAATAACTCTCCATGATTCCACCTGGAATTAGACACACTCCTTTTTTGAGGATTCCATTTGGGTATGGCTGCGATGATTGTTGGGCCTCCTGTTCCAGACTCCTCTTCCTTTGTGGCGATTCCCATTTGTAATTGATCCAGGAATATGATTAAATAAGATCCAGATCTCTTCTCAAAAACTGAAGCCAATTTTTGCTGTGGTGGATGATTGGTCTGCCCCTAACCCGCCATAAAGACTTCACTGCACATGTGCTGCAGTTCAACAAGCAGCTGCAGGACATTCAGACACCTGGCTTGTTTTCGTGTCCTCCACATACGGTAAAAGCTCCTAGAACCTCAGGGACACTTGTTATGTGAGTTCTGGAGATTTACCACCAATTATGGGTTGATCTCCAAGACCTGTGTACATGATGTGAGTTCTGCTGGGCCCTCCTAACATGGCAGACCTAAAACCACAATAGGGTTTCCCAGGAGTGGTGTGTTTCATGCATCGAGTATCAACTAGCTGGCAACTTGAAATTAGCAGCCCCGCTTCTGCAATTATATCAGAACCACTGCCTCCGCCACAACGACGGTTGGTGGTCTGGCCACCAACCTTGAAACAAAGCCCATCATCACGATATCACAGCATGAGGGATAGCCTACTGTTGAGACTCACCCCTTATTTTACAATATTAAAAAAGGAATGTGAATGATATGGAGAGCACAAGTCATTCTTTCCTTCGGGCAGATGTCGCCTTTCAGTAACTCACACAAGGAGTTAGCGCGTGTGATACATTGCTGGGTTTTTGGCCTCATCGCAAGACGCTCCTAGTTCCACCAGTGTGAATGACACATGCTCTTTCAGGTTTGAGAAACATTATTCCTCAATAGCGATTTCTATCCACGTCTCTTGTTATAATAACCTGGTGACACCAATAAATATTTTTTTGTCGGGTGTGAGTCTGTCTACCAAATGAGTAAACTCTTTCAGTAATGGCTGTAGATCATTCTCCGTTTTCTGGTGGTAGGTGAATAGTTAAAAGTCACAAGACTGCCAGATCCGGTCTGCAGGCTAGGATCACAGCCTAGCCCCTCTACGGCACCCCCTGTTGTTGCTGCTTGAGTATTCTCCTTCATTCCTAATTGTTCCTCTGAACTCGAAGTCCACGTTTTTAAGCTCTACGCATTAGATGCTAGAGCTGGATTGGATGCTGGCTGTATGAGAAACATATTTGGCCATTTACAGTTTTATGAGTGCATCTGTTCGATGCTTGTGAGTCATCCATGTTAGGGATGCCAGGCTGAGGGAGGGAATGGAAGAAAGCACAATTTACTCACCTCAGTAACTTACATCCGAACCTTTTTTCGTGATTATATCTGCAATTAGCGTATGATGATAGAAAATATACATAAGAGCAGGGAGTAAAAGGAAGTGGGGCTGGACCTTAGCATGAGCCCTCATTTTGTCCCTCTTCCTGACTGTTGTCAGTGCTAAGGCAGCTGCATCCAGTTTCTTTCCTTTCCAACTGGGGTGAGTAACATACGGGTTTTTGGTGCATGGATCCAGAAGGTTTTAATGTACTTTTGGGGCTACTCTCTGTGCGCTTTTTATCTGGTTTACTGTGAATTGTGTCCATGTAGTCTTAAAAGCCTGTGGCCACTCGTCCCCATTGCCCAGCAGCGCCTCCTCCTTTTCCCTGCTTGTCCTTCTGAATTCCAGGAGTGTCTCGGCCTACCACTCTTCTGGTACACTTTGCCCACCACGGTCACCTTTAGAGAAGATTATCTGACCATTTGTAAAAAGGGGAAGGGTAGCCAACCAAAATCCAATCCAAAGTTTATTTTCCTGCAGAAGGTGGAGCCTTTGGGTCCATTCCCTAAACAGTGTTAGAACTTTATAGGGACACTTCGGTGGAAAGCCTCTAGATTTGAGCAAAAGAGAAAAGCTATTTTTCAGAAAAGCGACACTGATTTCTTTTGGGTTTAAACCACCGCCACATCATAGCACTTGAGAAACGCATGCACTCTCTCCCCTGCCTGGCATGCTTTTAGGGAGGCGGTCAAGGCAGCATGGGAGTGATTGTTCTTCAAATCAACAAAGGATGAGAAATGAAAAAGGGGCTCCCAATAAGCAGAACATTCAGCTTGACTAACATGTCTCTTAGTAAAAAGGCAGGCATTAGGATGTTTCTGTGATTTAAGGTGACCAAGAGTAAGACAAATCTGAACTTGAGTTTTTTTTTCAAGAATTACTGCTAAACCAGAGGACATGTTTGAAGTTTAACATTTATTTTAGGCAGAGCTGGACTGGAAACCAAAATCGGCCCACGCAAAAACAGCAAAGCAGCCCCAAACAGCAGGAATCTGCAACTACATTGAGACCACGGGGGCACGGTTGTTTCTTGGTAGGACTACTGCTTTGAAAGCAGTCCCTACACCACCAAGCCTTCAGCCCACAGGTAAAGTCAAACTGCCAGAATGGACAATCCAGTCCTGATTTTCTTGGCAGCCGGTCAGCTCCTGGATACGCGAGCAGATTGGCTTCACCCAATTAGGTGGGTTCTATTCCCCTGGGGGGGTGGGGGGGGGGGGCGGGGAGGTTGCTCGGTTGACCTCATTTATAGTCTCTGCTTTTGAGAGTCTTTGTCCACGTTCCGAGACGCTACTCAAGGAGGGGAGATGTCCTGTCGCCCTAGACTGAGACTTTATCAGTGGGCCCATCCTCAGTCTCTGCTTTCTCTGTGGTGCATATGTCTGTTGGGTTGTCTTCTTGCAGCTCCCTTAGGGGATATTGTATGTAGTATGTGTTTGAAAGTACTCCTTGATTTCATTCTTACTATTTCCACCTTTCTCTTTGCTTACAGCGAGCTCAGGCAGTATTCTGCTGTTCTTTTTGCGAAGTCTCCCTTTCCTGACTAGATTTAGGGTTATTTTCTGATGGCTCCTGTTTGTCTGTAGAGGAGGATGGCTATTGAATGTTCATAGGCTTGTTTGCTCAGTTATATCTTGAGCTTGGTGGGTCGTGCGCCCCATCGCTTGGACCCCTGGTTGGCATGCTCCAGATACTGCGTCTGAAGGCCCGGGATAAAGGCTTTGTTGGTTTCAGATGGCGGTGTTTCCACAGCTTGTAGTTTGCTTTAGATCCTTTAATAGATCAACCAGCATTGCAGGCAGGGTAGTGAGTTTTCCCAGTACTGGGTTGCAGATGCAGTCTGCTTGCTTCAGCTGAGTGTCGGTTTGGGCTTGCTTGATCAAGCTGTTCAGTTCCGCAAGCTTCCTATCTATTCCAGAGACAAATACTACTAAGGAGTTGAGAAGTGATAGCTAAATGTCCATGTCAGACTGATACTGTAGGGTGTCCACTAAGAGTTGCATGGCATTTATAAGTGATGACCAAATATTGTCTGTCTATTGTTCCTTCTCCAAGTTGAGCTCAGTTTTGAGGGCAGTCCTGCTGTTCTCTCGGGGGGAATTCTGTATATAGGATGCTGGTAATTTTTCCCATTCTTGAGTTGCTAAGTATGAGATATCGTAAGTGGAGTCTTGTGGCTCCTCCGTTTATTGTTGGTTGCAAGTTCTGCTCGCAGGGCTGGGCTCCAAAGATTTGATTTGGCTAATGTAGTTGCTGGCGCTTGATAGCAGGATGGGTGAGTCCTCCACCCTTGGGCTATAGGCTTGCTCTGTCTGGGAGGTCCCTGGAGCTGGCGAGTTATGCTTGGGGCTTTCTATGCTGTTTGTCCAAAGGAATTGTGACCAGAAGTTCTTGCAACCGTCTCTTCCCGGCCGCTCTGTGTAGTGGAAGGGTGTTGCGTTGCGGGGTTCCACGCTGCTGCTGCCTCTGTAGCTCCTTCAATTGATTTCTTGATGTGGTCTATAGTGTGGGCTAAGGTGTGCTCCATTGGTCCTTTATTTTCAATGATTTCTGGTGTTTCTCCAGTGGTTATGAGCTCTGAGGAGGCAATGGTGGAAGACAGGGGTGTGCAGCCCGAGATCCCGTCCATAGCGAAGCCGATGACTTCGGGCTGTAGAGGTGATGGTAGCCTTTAATCCCGTCATGGCTAAAGTAAAAAACGGAGCTGCTTTCGTTTAGAAACAAAAAAATTCTGTATATTTTGGTTGATAATTGCATGGCATTGCATTGCCCGTGTTCCCTTCAGTGCAGGTTGAGCTTCCTGTTCATTGGGCATCTTGCTCCTGTATGGTTACTACTAGGGGTCTTCACACTTTTGTGGTCTCTTTACATTGGTAGCATTGGTGCCCTGTCGCCTTCTTTTCTTTTTGATGGTTGCGGTGGAGATTGGTGCTCTCTCTCTGCCCGACCTCACGGGCAGGTTGTGTTTGGTTATATCTTTGCCTACTGCTACTGCTGAGTAGCCCAATCTCCATTGGTGTCTGATATCTGGTGCGCTTTATGGAATCTGCAGGGGCACAGGAAGATTGCCTAAGGACTGTTGTCAAATTGACTGTTCTGACGCCTGTTTGTACAGGGGGTTCTGTGTTCCTGCTCAGTCCCTCTGCACGCCACCTCACCCCACATGGGAAGACTTGCCTTAGGCCTGTGGGGGCACGTGCATGCATGTCTTAGCAGCCAGAGGGGTGGATTGAGAGCTGCAGTGGTCAGACCACGAGGGTGCTGGGACTACAGACAGCACCAAGTCGTGGCTTGGCCGCCTCCACTGTCATCGCATGCACCCCACTTTCAGTGCCCGTTACTAGCCTACCTGCCACGCAGCCTGTCCTCTCTGGCCAGTGTTTTTCCCAGCCTTGCCTTAAAAGCGATGTCCTGCCTACGCGTTAATAAAGCTCTCGCAGCCAGGGCTTCCTTCTGGCTGGGGAGATAGAGGAACCGGGTTAGCGGTGAGGTGGCTAGAGTAGGTTAGGATATGTTTACACCAACACTGTGGAGGAGCGAGAAACCATAATTAGGTAACAACCCTCAGCCTCCCTAACTGTCTGAAGTAATTGTACTATAGATGGTAAACCTATCTTTTTAAATCCCATTATGTGGCCCATAGTATATCTCTTCAGAGTGTGATTGCACTTTTTCCTTGTTATGGTCTGAACTAGAAGAGAAAATGAATATAATTGAACAATGCAATTATAAATGTATCATGATCACTTTCAATCTCCCTTTTTTGTGCTGAGAAACATGTACACGTGTGTAAGAATCCCTCAATATATTAAACTGTACAAAACAACTTTAAAACAATGTACAACATGCGCACACACAAATAGTGAAAATAGTGAACGTAAGTTTGAATGTTCACCTACATTTTCTACATATCTGTGACGCATCATAAGGCTAGGAGGGGTGAGACGGTCCCTGTAGTCACACCCTGTCAGGAAAAGCAGAAGTTTAGAATTGCTTTTTAAAGGGTTTTAAAGGTATTAGATACCATCTGTAGCCATCTGTACTTACATCGTCAAGGGACTATGTCCAGGAACACACCTACTTGATTCCCCGTAAGCCTACATGTTAATGCGGTTCATTCACCACTATACTGTGCACCACTCTATGCCACAATACTGTGCACAGCTCTATACCTCTGCACTCTATGCCACTCTACTCTACTCCACTGCACTCTATGCCACTCTGCACAACTCCACTCTGCACCACTGCGTTCTACACAGCTAAACTCTACGCCACTGAACTCTACGATTCAACACTCTAATCTATGACACTGTACTCTACCATGCAGTATTGTACGCAGCTGAATTTTATACTGCTGAATAAAATTCAGCTGGCACTATAGTCTGCAACACTCAACGCCAATGCTCTCTACGCCACCTCCCTGTATACCACTCTAAGCGACTCCACTCTATGCCATCCAAGTGTATCTTAGGGGGACCCAGAAACCCATAACATCAATTGGTATTTTCTTTTAATATGGCATTTTATATTCTGTCCTAAACTTTTCAAAGGGCTCTAAACTGCCTCTAAAAAGTGACTGGCATTATGGTATGGAACAGTATTTAAAAACTGTATAATTTCTCTTCAAATAGAAAGTTCAATTGGCTTTTGTTGTAGCAGGACGTACTATGGCTGGAAAGATATTGGCCTGATATGCATACAGTGTTCTATATCAGTCACCTTGGTATCTTTTAGGTACAGGCATGATGTGCTGCAGCAAAAAACAAGCATTGGCAAGGAAAATAGATCTGGCTTTATTGTGTAAAACATGTAAACGAGCATTCACAAATGCCTTCATGCATGCACAAATGCTCTGCCAGTGCTGTAAAGAAAGTAGCAACAAAGGATTGCTTCCTGTTTAGAATGTTTATAGGACATAAGAATTGAATGTGGCACACAGTGATGATTGAGTATACTTTTCAAATGTAAAACAGTCCCTTATGCATTCCAGAAGAAGAACTTCCTAAAAGGTAGAATGATTCACCAAACAGCCAATAGTATTAGTTGCATGAAGAATGTCCTAAAAGTTGGAATGATACACAAAACAGCCAATAGTATTAGGTGCATGAAGAACTTCCTAAAAGGTGGAATGATACACAAAACAGTCAATAGTATTAGGTGCATGAAGAACTTCCTAAAAGGTGGAATGATACACAAAACAGTCAATAGTATTAGGTGCATGAAGAACTTCCTAAAAGGTGGAATGATACACAAAACAGTCAATAGTATTAGGTGCATGAAGAACTTCCTAAAAGGTGGAATGATACACCAAACAGCCAATAGTATTAGTTGCATGAAGAATGTCCTAAAAGTTGGAATGATACACAAAACAGCCAATAGTATTAGGTGCATGAAGAACTTCCTAAAAGGTGGAATGATACACAAAACAGCCAATAGTATTAGGTGCATGAAGAACTTCCTAAAAGGTGGAATGATACACAAAACAGCCAATAGTATTAGGTGCATGAAGAACTTCCTAAAAGGTGGAATGATACACCAAACAGACAATAGTATTAGGTGCAAGAGTAATCCTCTGGTGGGAGCCAAAGCCTTCTCTATGTATATTTGAGAGAATTGGTAATAATAAACCTTGCAGGCAGTCAGGCCTAAAATGACTCCTGTTTTCAGAGGTTGGTCCAAATTATTGAAATATGTTATCAGTTTCTTCCCTCCAGAAGTACTGTAAACTCGTGACCTACAAAGAACGTTTGGAAAAAAGTATTGTAGAAGGTATGTTTTCGCCCAAGAAAATTCGCTTGGCACAAGCTATACAAATGCTCTCCGTCTCACTCATTCACTCGGTTGAATTTGGAGTTGCTCCTAAAAATATATAGGTAGAGTTTCTTTTAGTTCCCAGTCCGGTCCTTTGTATAAGCAACAGAGTTCAGAAAAAAGTCAGTTAGTTTAAATTGAGCTCTTATGAGCTCTACTGTTTCAACCTTAGTGAGGCACATGGTCACTAAATTGTTTAGAAAAGGCTTGAACAGACAGAAAAAAACAAAAGTAAAAACCTGTGCATATGCTTAGATGCCCAAAAAGATTATCTAAAACATACAGCAACAAGAATTGGTAATACCAGTCTGGGTTAAAATGGAAACTGCCTGCTCAGTAACTTGTGAGTTTAGAAACTATGCCATCATGATACTTGCACTTTGTCAATCATTCTTTCACTCATGCTTCGGTTCATCCATCCACTAACTCATTCTTGCATTCATGAACTTTCCCATTCACAACAAAACACACACAAACTCAGCAAGCATGTGCAAGCTAAATTAAAAGAAAGAAAGAACATTTACTGCTGCTTAAGCATGGCAGCCATACTCATTCAAATAAAAATTAAATTAAATATTGCACTGAGTGACCTCCTTGCAATAGTATTGTTTATAGTGTATTGATATATTAAAGTTCCAACATGGCAGTAATGTATTGCCCACCTTGGAATGGTAGAATATTGATACACCATGCACAATACCACTCCCAAGAGGATCACTCAGTAAGCTTCACACTGAGTGGCAATTTTGGAATAATAGTGTCAAAGTGTATCATTGTTGTACAGTTTTAAAATGGCTGGCATATTGCTTCCTAACATAGCTGCCATTTTGTAAAGGTAAAATAATACCACACAATACACTATACATTCCAAGACACTTTAAAAAAATCAAGCAACGTAAAAGGAGATGGAAATAAACTAAAAAGGACCTATAAAAGGAAAATTGAGAACTAAATGTATGGTCCACCAACCCTGGCACTGAAGCACTTTCATTTTCAAGCTGTTTGCATTTTGTCTGGTGATATGAACATATGACCAGACAAAATACCAACAGTTACAGCTCAAAAGAGACAATCACTGAAGTGGGCTAACCACATATATAGAAAACTGTCAGGTCATCCACTGCTGGCCTGGCAAGGATTATCATAGTGCACAATTCATGCCCTCAGGGTTTGTCAAAGGGGGGATAATACCAGCTTCAAAAGCCTTGCATATTAAGCCAGTTTGTGAGGTTCCACCATGTAATAAAATACCTGCCACAGTCTTTAGCAGAGTGTATTAACAAGCCATCCTTAAAAGACCTATTGACTTTACATAATATATGCTTTTAACGTATCTATTCATAAGAAACAGAACAAACCTGTGGCATTTGACATAGCATGTCTCAATGAACCGATCAGGCATACAGCCTTTAAAATTGGCTTGTAAGCAACCCAGGCATGCTGTATGGAGCGTACTCTTCTCCATAACGAAACCATCCATTTATGACTATGTGCACCATTCGGCGGGATAGAAGAGGGAAAGCGGTTTGCATTTATATAGCGCTTGCTACCCCGGATGGGTTTCACATAAATGTCAGGCTTAGATTTCGCATAACTTTTCATAATAAACCAATCATACATACTGCTGCTGGGCATACCTTTTCAGAATGAGCTATTCAGGCCTATAGGCTTTAGAATTGGCTTCTCATCATAAGAAGCTCAGGACTACTGCATTGAGCTTAAGCTTTTACATAATTAGAGTCGTCAAAACATGGTACAACATCTCCTGAAAGGGGCTAACCAAGATTAGATAAGTGCAACTCCTCTACCCTCTGGGATTGTCAACAGCTGACCAACACAAAAGCCTTTGCCAATGACAGAAATCTTTGAGACTCCATGCAACACAATGACTGTCTACAGATTTTAACAAAAGATAATAACTGCCCACTTGTAAACTCCTATTGGGTTAAACATATGCTTCTAACAGAAAATAAGTGAGTCATACTGCTTTTCATAAATTTTCTAAATAAACAGATTATACTTCTTGTATCTGACATAACTTGTCTCATGGACCAACCAGACATTAGCCTTGTCATTGGCTTGTCACCATAACCAACTCAGACCGACTGAACCGAGTGTCAGACTTTTTAAATGGCAACCCGCAGGCATCCTGTTAAAAAATTGGAAATATATAAAATGAAAGTTGGCAAAAAATACATTACCCCTTTAAGAGGGCCGAACAAGGGTTACCATACTGCAAATGCTCTACTCTGTGTTTGTCAGAAAGGGTAACCTATCTTCTTGCCTACTGTGGTAATCTGTGACATTTCATGTGGCACAATACCTGGGCTTTAACACGGTATATCGACAATCCAGAGTAAATTGCCAATTGGCTTTGTCATATGCTTTTCACAATAAGTATGTCGTGTTTACTGCCTTTGTCTTAACTTTTGACAATACACAGATCAGACCTAGGACATCTGACATACCTTTCCCCAAAGAGCCCAATTTGGGCTATAGCCTTAATCATTGACTTGTCGCCATAAGTCAGGCTTCATTTATTGAGTGTAAATTGTTCCACAAGGTAACCTCCAGGCATGTAGTCATAAAACTGCAAATATGTACAACATTAAAGTTGGCAAGACAGTGTACAACTCTGCCTAAGAGTGTTAGCATGGATTTTCAAAGTGCAAGTCTTCTAGCAACAGGGTTTGTCAGAGGGTGTGTCCAACACCCTTGCATACACAGCTTTTAAAATGGTGTAATACAAACCCAGCATTAAAGTACTATTGATGTTAATACATGGTTTACACAATAGTCAAGTAAAAAATACTTTTATTGATTCTTTAAAAATCTTAAAAGGATGGCAAACCATCATAAAACACAAACACTAAACATTGAATGAGCATTTTGTTTTTAAAACATAAAAGAGAAAAGAAGGCCTTAAAGACGTGACCTCAGTTAATAAGCTGACAAATAGAACAATGCATTTAAAATACATTTTTAAAAAAAGAAAGGAAAGGTCAGCCAGCAGGTTATATGTTAGCTGCTTGGCCTGAATCAATTTTTTCCAGTTCTTTTGCTGCTATTTTCCAGAATTTTATGGCGCTACAGGAAAGAGGAATCGAAAGCCCTCAGAGACACCTGATGACCGCAGCTCTACATGTTCTGATCTGTTCATTCCTTAAAATCTCCCGAAGAATGGAATTGCGTGTTTTCAGTAAAAAAGGGCATGTACATAATAAATGTAGTAGTGACTCCTCCCCTTGACAACAGAGGCGGCATTCCTTCGATGGCCATACGAATATCCATTGAGGGGTTAAATCCTCAATCCAAATGGTTTACTCAATAAATAATTCAGCCTGTATCTTTTGTTGCAAATTATCATATCAAACAGATTAGATGTATGCCATCAGATTAAACTTTCCTTAAAGATCGAATCCGGCCTGTAACCTTGAAGACTGTTATCACCATAACCACAACATACCCACTGCTACACATGCATTTCCCACTAAACAACTGTCAAGCATACAGTCCCAGCATTACACATATCTACAAACTTACACTTTGCAAAAAATATACAACCTCACCTAAGGAAGGTTAACATGATTTTTTTAATTTCAGGGTTTGCCTCAGTGCTTTTCCAACACCAAAACCCTTTCCTAATAAAGTAATATGTGACATTCCAACACATACAAAACCTGTCGACCGGTCTTAACCCCGTGTAATAACAATCAACACTTAAATGGCTACTGGACTTAACACACGCTTTTCACAATAAATATGTTAGGCATTCTGCCTTTGTCATTACTTTTCATAATCAATGAATCAGGGCAATAGCGTTGATACAGTCCTGCACAAGCTTTTCAGAAGACAAAAAGTGCAATTCAAGCATTCTTTTAGAACGTGGAACCCCACGTCCTCTGCCACATCAAATGCTGACCACAAGAAAAGGAACATGTGAGTAGAGCCAAAGCCCTCATCTCAGAAGTGCTTCTTGGAGCTCTTTTTCTGTTGAACACATAAGGTCTGACCAAAACGTTACTCATACACTTTCGCCAAAATGCAACTGTTGGGTACTGCTGCCACCTTGTGGACAGACCGTTAGCATATTTACATATTACTTTAAAACGCACCAAAAATAAATTCCTTCCATTAGTATCTGCACTGCATGAGAAGGCACTTCTCTGTCCAGAACTACAGGAAGTGATAGACGACAGACTGCTATGGCATTCAGTCATCCTGTGTTTTAACCCCTTCGCCGCGGGGGTAATCCCCCACGGCGCGGGGGGGGGGAGGCCGTGCTTGTGTGGAACCCAACTCATCATGAGTCACAGTGGAGCTGTGCTCATGACGAGCTGGGCTCGTCACGACCCCGCCCACTAATTAATTCTCCCGCACAGGCGGGGAATCAATCGCGCGTGGGCGGGCAGCGGTCGTTATGACGAGCCCAGCTCATCATGAGCACAGCTCCACTGTGACCCATGACCATCTGGGCTCGTCATGAGCATGGAAGGGTTTAAGATGATCTGAAGCAAGCATTGGCAAAGCCAATAGGCCTCGCCATTTGGTCCTATAATTTTGCTAATGGATTTTAGCAATACTGTACAGCATCCCCGATGTTCTGCAGCATGGCTAAAAAGTAAACAATAGGCACGTCTGCCTGCCTCATTTTGTAGGCATGTGCACCTACAAAATGATGATGGTGCTTTTTTTCTTTTTAGTTATGGGTAATTAAAAAAGCAAAAAAGTGTTTATTTCTATTTTGAGAAGCAGTTGCGGGGAGCCAACAGGGAGGGTGCTGGTGAGAAGCAAACTGGGACATGTTATGTTATGTTACTGTAGCTTATAACGCGCACAGATACTCCAGGGAGTGTCCCGGCGCGAACCTTGAGGTGCTGCAAAATAAAATAATTAAAACAGAAATGTTTTAAGCTGCTTTTTAAATTGAGCCAGATCCTGAACGCTACGCAGAGAGTGAGGAAGGGAGTTCCAGGCTGTGGTAGCACTAAAGGCAAGAGACATACCCACCACTCTTTGGAGATGAACACGAGGTATCCGGGCCAAGAGCTGGGAAGCTGACCTCAAAGATCTTCCTGGAGTATAAAACATGAAGCGCTTCCTTTTAAATAGACAGGCCCAGAGGCATGCAAGGCACGGTGTGCAACGACCAGGGCTTTGAATTTCACACGATTAATAACAGGCAGCCAATGCAATGTGCGCAGATGTTGTCGAATACTGCATCTGATTGGAATATTAAACAGGAGCTTAGCTGCCGCATTCTGGACCACCTGCAGTTTGTTAAGAGTATAGTCTGGTAAGCCAACGTACAGAGCATTGGCATAATCAATGTGTGACAGTATCAGCGCCCGGGTCACCGTTTCCTTTGCAGCCCTAGGAAGTAGCGGGAGAAATTTCTTAAGGGACTTTAATATTCCAAAACAGCCCCCAGACAGCTTCTTGATTTGGGTCGAAAAGTGGTTGCCCCGAAGAGGATGGTAATGGATAGTCGGGCGGCCAAAGAGAATCTCTGAAACATGGAGGAAACTTCCCATAAAGGAGAATTTCCGACTTCTCTTCATTGCATTTCAGCTGAGCTGCTGAGAGCCACTGAAAAACCACTGTCAGACAGTTTTTTACCTCCAGAGTAGAAAGCTCAGATTTGCCCCAAGTTAACAGGAGTTGGGTGTCATCGGCGTATGCTACAATCTTGGCTCGCAGATCCTCCGTCAACTGTACCAGAGGAGTGACGTAGATCTTAAAAAGAAGGGGACTCACAGAGGACCCTTGCGACACTCCCGTGGTCAAGCATTGAGGCGAGGATGAGAAAGGTGGTAGCCAGATTTGTTACGTGCGCCCCTTCAAGAAGGACTTCAACCGTCTCCAAGCCAAGCCTGAGATACCTATCTCCGGCAGACGAGCCCTCCACCAACAAAGTCTCTCTTTTAGAGTTTGTGTTAGAAAAAGAAAAAACGTTAAAAAGTTTGGTGTATGCATCCATCAGCAATGGCCGATGCACACCAAAAGTTTAAATGGCTCTG
This sequence comes from Triturus cristatus, assembly GCF_964204655.1. Taxonomy (NCBI): domain Eukaryota; kingdom Metazoa; phylum Chordata; class Amphibia; order Caudata; family Salamandridae; genus Triturus; species Triturus cristatus. The sequence goes on along the minus strand of NC_140592.1, from coordinate 499,228,781 downwards.
TATGGACCACTGTAATGGCGGTTCGTACAAACCCTGGGGCATATTACAAGGAGTTAATGCCACCAGAACATCACTTATTTTGAGGTTCTGGTGACGTTAAGTCTTTCACCTTATTTACAAGGCAAAGTTAAGCCACTTAACATGGGTGGCTTACCGCCACCTTGCAAAAAATGCCTTATTCATGCAGCACTGAGCGTAAAAAAGGTGCATGCAATGGGTGTTACAGTGGGCATTCCACCGCAACACACATTGCTTTTTGACACTGCCCCATATTTACAAGGTATGGGGCAGTGGCAACAATAAGACCAAGAAATACCTGGTCTTAAATAGGCGTTACAAGGAGAAATGTTTTATTTCTCCTCCTATTTTGCTCTTTCCATGTGTGCTGCATTCTGCAGCACCCATGAATAGAGCAAATTGCCTGTTAAGATTGTTTATGTGCAGGAAGGTTTCCCTTCATGCACATAAACAATCGCCCCTGCAGTGCAGACACCCTTGCAACATGGCGCAAAAGTGCCTGCGCTGGTGCTAGGGAGCTTTTTTAGCACCAGCGCTAGGGGAAACGCAAGGGTGCACAGGATTTTTTCTAAATACGGCGCATCCTTGCATTTTTAAACTGTCGGAGAGCAGCATTACCAATTTTGGAGTAACACTGCACTCTGCCTGGTTATTGTAAATATGCCCCCCAGAGACTACAAAGTAGGGCCAGCAGTGAACTTTAAACTCACTGCACTGTACTGAGACAAAGACAGAGAGGTCATAGAGTGTTTCCACTTACCGGCTGAAACAGCTTGCTAGCTGCCACACCCTCATAACAGCCAAGAACAAGACCACTGATTTCCTGACATTAGCAGACGTCACCCCAACCAAGTTTACTACCTCAGTGATCAGAAGGCAGAAATTACGAGAACAGTCTGTGTGGAGAGCTCAGAGGAGTATGGTGGCTTGGGGCTGCAGAGCTTCTAGGCTTTGGGGAATAATGAAGGCCAAGGCGGCGACCCAAATAACGCCAGTATCCTCACTGCTGCGAAGCTGCAGCACTTTTGTGCACCAGTACACCTCATAGAAATACATTACATGAGAGATGTAGTGCTGTGCAGTGCATGTACAGGGAAAGCATGTGCTAGGTGTGTGTGCTTGCGTGAAGTACAATACATGAAGGGTGAAGTGTTATGCAGCACGCACATATTGTGTGCTGGCAGCAGTGTGCTTGTGCTCTCATGGGTCGCCACCTCAGTCAGCAGGAGTGCACCCACTGCTTGCACATTGTGTGAGTTAGGTTAGCACTGTAGTGCTGCTATTCACAGCGTATCTGGCAGGCCTCGCAAAGGCATTGCGGTTCAGTAGCAGCAAGCAGACATGCGGCTTTCTTTTCTCAGCTCAGAAACGGGAGACGAGTTTTCAGTATTTGCCTGAGCTGGGCCATGGCCTAATTGAAGTGTGGCTATCACTGTGCCCCTACCTAGCACAACACTTGAAGATTCTCTTCTGCCTCCCAGGGCGTAGCTCGGTCACTAAGATTAGGGGGGTCGCGCTCCAGATTTTCCAACAATCAGTCTGGCATATAATGTTAAAATAAATTATACAGCAAGCAAGGGTGCACCAGAGGGCTTAAGGGGCTGTTGAAAGGGAAAGAAATGCTGATAGGTAGGGGTACTAAGTGAGAGAAAACACAATATTTGGTCAAATAACCGACATTTCTGAAGACTGTCAAAACAGAGTGGGTGAGTTTGTGTGCTTTATTTTCTGTCTGTATGAAAAACATTGCTGGTGAAATCCAACAGAAACCTTACCATACCCGACTGAAAACACCCGCAACCAGCTTTTAACAGAAAATACAATTATTAGGGGGTTGTACCTCCCCTCCTGAAGCTACGCCCTTGCGCTTCCGCCTTTACTTTGGCTGACATCGAATCTTATTGTGATCCATAGTGATTTTGAAGATATTCTCTTGTTGCAGTTGCTGCCAGGGATTTTGCCCACATCGCATTTTCAAACTTAAAACAGAGCACTGCTCTTCCAGTGCCAGACGCTTAAAAATACGTTGTGGGCATCGAAATGTGCGGGCAATAAACATAAACAGGCCATTATGCTTTGAGCATAAGGTACTCCTGACTGGTTTCCGGGATTTGTATAGATCTTTGCCTGCCCCATTGATAATTGCTTAAGCTCCTGTGTGCAAGTTATGAGATGGATAGATACGAGCTTTCCAGCATCACTGGTTCCAGAGAAGGGGAAATGAGGAGAAAGATAGGAAAAGGGTGATCCTGGAGAAAGCAGGCATGAAGAAGAACCTGCAAGAGCGAGAGGGAGAGACTGAGACAGGGAGTGCAGGCTGGAGAAAGAAAGGCCTGGGATGGAATCACGAATTAGGGAGTGTGATCATTAGCAACCTCGGACTTAAAGTGTTTGGGCCGCTGCAATTATTATTTTTTTCTAAGTAAGCACTGGTTTCGGGGAGAAGCTGTTAAATCCGAGGAAATATCTGACGGGATAATTTTTTAAAAATTATAGTGAGGAATTTGCACCTAAGGATTCTCACCTGCTGTTAAGCCTTCCCTCCTCAAACTGAATCAGGCCTATGACTGGCCCCCATCATTTCCCTGACATGTCTGAACACTAGTTGCTAACAATAGATGTTGGCACTATTTCTAGTGTTGCGCTACCCTCCAGTGGCCTACCTGAGAGTTGCAAGAGGGGACAGTTTTACCGGTGCAAGTCAACTCATTGAGTTTTTGTGTTTAAAATTTCCATTTTGTTTTCTATCTCCCAAACTCCACTCCTCCGGGTTTCAGAGCGCTGTGCAAGGGATTGAAATGAGAGACATTCTTGAGGTTTAATGTGATACAATTATAGAGCACTGGCCATCGAAATAACAGGATAGAAGAAGCCGCAATCGAACTGCGAAAATTAGAGGGACAGTACTGGCATACACGAAATCATAATTGTTCGAGTAAGGCATTGTATACATGTAATAACATCAATAGAAAGCACTCATGGTGGAACAGTTTCAGGAGATTGTACAAAGCATTTCCAAATATGTGTACGGAAAGCATTTAGTGAAATCATTTCAGAGAGCCGTAAAAAGCATTGAAGTAACAGGAGGTAAATCAAAAATCTAATCCAGAAAGACGTCCGCTTGGCCGAACCAAGTGCACTCAAAGGAAGAACAGAAAGTGTCTGATAGGATATAATTAAGGAAACGAGAAATACTTATTGTAGTTATACAACAATGAAGCTGGGCATCACCTGTAAACAGCCCAGGAAAGGCATGGTTAGTAGAACAAATTAACTGAGGCTGCTGCAGAGAACAGCAAGAGTCTTTTGTAATCACACAAAGATGTTTCTCAGTGAGTATAGTTTTCAGACGGTATTTGGAGACAGAGGAAGGAGGGCCGCCTCGGATATGCAATGGCAGAGTGCTCCTGCCTGTAGTTTAAGGAAGATATGTGCAGGATGCATACCTTCTGGAAATATAGTGGCAGAGGGATTTCTTGCTGTTGGATCACAGGTTTTGTGAACCTCCAGATATGTTTTGGAAAAGGTGACTGGGAGTTTGGAAGTGTAAGGCATAATAGGCGAGGTAAGCAGTTTTTAGGGTGTAACTGTCATAGGTAGAAATTTAAGGAAAGCAAGAACTAAGAGATATGTTCACAGTGGTTGTGTAGGTTAGAACTCTCACGGCAGTCCTGCATGGCGCCAGTCTGTTTTGGGGGTGCTTGGTGAGGAGGCATGAGCAGCCTCCGGAGGGAAATTACCAGAGCTTCAATTGCTTGTTTTAAGTCTTGCACAGAAAGAGCCTTAAGGGCTCGAGCCTTTGGAGTTGAAATCCTACCATTTTAGCCAAAGCTTGAATATTTGCCCTGAGGTTTGGGTTGTCACCGAAGGCGAGTTCAAAGAATTTTGAAAATGGTGGAAAGATTTGGAGAATTGTCAGTATTTTTGATGCCTTCGAACTAGCAAGCCTTCCTGTTACAGTTAGGTTTTTGGGGATAGTATCAAAAGTTCAGTCTTCGAAGAATTGATTTTTAGGTGTTTGTGCTCCACTCCATCTTTTTTTAAGTGTTTGAGCTGGTGGAGTTGAAATCTATCGAATTTAGCCATGGCTTGAATATTCTTCTTCAGGTGATGGTTTTCATGAAAGTAGACAGTGATACTCAAAGTGCGGCCCTCTTGACCTTTACATGCTGACCCCCTGGTGAACAGTAGCACCAACTGCTGTTTAGTTTCTGAGCACTAATACTCAGAAAAAAATGTTAAATAAACGGGCAAGCATCATTAAACCTGCAAATAAACACTTGCTCATTTATTTCACATGTTTTCAGTCCTACTTACAGAATTCCTGACCCACCCGACCCCTTACCGATACCCTGCTGGCATCAATGCAACCCTCGGTCATACCGCAGACCGTACCTTGTGGCCCCTGGGCAAATGTTTGTGAGTACCCATGGTTTAAGAGATATGACAGTGGTGGCGTGTTTTGAAACAATGGCAGCAGTTTTGATGAGTTGGTACTAGATACACCTTCTGTTACATTTACATTTTTGGGAGAGGGCCGCCGTTCACTGAGCCAAATATCGGGGGCTGTGCAGAGGGCGCCGAGCCCACACAGCATTGTTGCAGTGACCCCATATACCAGTATGCAGAGGAAGCGACCAGTGATGAAGTTGTCGGACCAGGACTTGTGAACACTTAAGCGGTGACCCCAAATGCCAGGAGGGGCTGCCATAGACTGGACAATTTCACCTGAGGAATCTAAATTTTGTTTGGAAGGCACCTTGGCAGACCTTTGTGCCAGGAGGGTCTTCCGGGACCAAATCATCAAAGACTTCAGGTCGTCGCCTGGGACTGGAGTTAGGCTGCAAGCAGTGGGTCTATCTGCAACGAGAGAGCTGCTCTAACTGACCCCAATGGATGAGAAAGATACCACACCCTCGTGGGACTCCAGTCAGGAGCCGAAGGACTGAATTCACCCACCAGGGAGAACTTGACTTAACCGTGTTGCTTGAGCTGAAAGCTGCTCCAATCACTGAAGAGAGCAGCCGTGCCACTCTGGGGAGTGATCCTGCACCTGTCTGATGCTACCACATGTACAAGGAGCAGCCATACTTCTCTGAGCGGAATCTGATCTCATGAGTGCCCCCACTGAGGGCACCAGCTCTAATTCCGAACACTTTTGTGCTGCATGAGTGGGTTAGACTTGAACTAGGGTCTGAGGGCTCCAGGAGATTCACTGCTGAAGGTTCTGCAGCACCAAATCCTGAAGAGTCAAAAGGACATCTTGAGTACAGCATAAGTGTGCATTCCCTGGATTTGGCCATCAGTGAATGAAGAATAACCCTAAACATGTTACACGAAGGAGGGTGAGACTTGGGTTTGCCTGACAACTACTTGGGCCCCGACTGCAAGGCGGTTGTGTTGTTGCATTTGAATGTCACATTTCTTCACATTTGTAGAGTTACAAAGAAAACACTAATTGTTCTTATAAAAGCAAGTAATTGGCTGGACATTAATTTATTGTTCGTTCTGTTTGCAGTTTGAGGTATGAGTAATGTTCTCTGACTTGTAACTTCATCCCCCCTGAGGGAGCTTTGACTGCTCGACCATAGCTACCACTAAGGGTCAAGTGCAGAAGGGGCACCTGGCCCAGTTGAGTGAAGTCTATAGTAGGTCAGGCCCCAGGACATCAGAAGTAAAAGGCCTCAAATACACTGGTAGTATACTTTATTTAGATATAAAAATATCCTTAAAAGAACACCTAAAAATTACGACAGCAATACACATTTTTAAAAACTTCAAATTGCAATACAAGCTTCACTGATATATCAATGGTAAAAGGAATTAGTGTGCAAAATGCAATGACAGGCATAACGTTTAAAATACATTTGGTTTCAAGTGTTTGACAACAACCGTAAATGCAATCCAATATTTCATAAAATGACAACCGATTGTGCAAGCGTCAGTCAGATAAAAGTAGTGTTGGCAGCATTTGAAAAATTACACGATGAAATGAAATAGCCCTTAAAGAAAGCATAAAAACATACCAAACCATTACTGCTTAAGAGTGCGGTAAGCATATCGTAAAAAAGTTGTAAAAGCATTATTTAGACCTGTGTTTTCTGGCGTTAAAGCTGCAATAATTGCTTGTCTGCACGTTCGGATTCCCAGCCTATTCCACTCAATTTTCAATTTGCGTCTACGTTGTGACATAAAAGATGGACAAAAACATACTATATGCTCCAGGGTTTCAGGAGACATACCGCACCCTCTGCACATTACATCCTCTGACAGACGGCGCCAGACGGGCAGATCTTTTAGAAATTGCCAATCGCTCAGTCTGGCAGCCATAAAGCTGGTTTTTAGATGCAAGGAGTAAGTGCAAGATAGGTAGGATGCGGGGGATAACCGACCATACAATGTCATTGTTGCCCAAGCATGTCTGCGTTTGGCAAATTGGGCTTTATCAATGATCAGGGACCTCATTCGAGTGCATTTCTTAATGCTACTTTTAAATACTGATTTACTGGGGTTGAGGTCCCATAGTGCACCTGCAGACATTTCTTGGATCGAATCCTCAAAAAGACGACTGTAAGAGCCGCGTGGATTTTTCTGGAAAATTTCCAACCAAATTAAGGACTCCAATGAGCTTGTGTTTGCTTGTCTCAATTTGTGGCACAGGTTTAATTACATTCCCGTGGCTGAAATTTCATAGTTTAATAGACCCAATTCGAGTCTGATCTGTGCAGCAGAGGCTCATTTGGGCAAGTGGAGGATTTTTTTGTAGAGTTTCGTCACATGTTGGTTAAAAGAGGAGTTTAATTTCCCCCTAAAAATCTCAACACCATAAGTCAGTGTAGGCCCTATTTTTGCTCTCATAACTTCCAGTAATGGGGACAAGCTTGGGCCAGACAAATGTCTTGAGAGCTTGCAAAAATTCACCTGTAGGTTCATGGCTTTTACTGAAATGACCTTACTGTAACGCCCTGAACGTCTCAGGATCGTTTAACAGACACGACAATGAGGACGCAACCACTTGTGAAGGGTTAGTTCTTTTAATGAAGGCAAATAAAATACAAAGAACAAACAAAAGTTATAGTCACTGGAATCCTCCAGGCTAAGTACGTTACCAGCCCACAGCACGGATGGTCCTAACCGTCCTCTGCATATACGCCGATCCCGGCGTATGCCAACAGAGGGCAGAAATGAAATGGCCGACAATGCCAATCGGTAGGCTGTGAGGGGCACGAAGAGTGTTGGGGAGAATCGAGGAGTCAGGGAAACACCCAGCCGGGGTCTCTACCTGAAGGGAGCAGCCGCTCAACCTCTTCCTCAGACTGCACCGGGACGCGGAGTCACCTCCTGGTGATGCGTCACCGATACCCCAATCACAAGCAAGAAGACTGAACCGAGAGCAGCCGCTCGATCGATCCTGTGGACTTCCGAGTCTGTAACGCGGCAAACACCTCCTGGTGTGCGTTACAGCTGGCAGTCCCTGTGTCTCTGGTCGGGCTGGGAGTTACGACTCTGTAGTGGGCTGGCTCACGTGTGCAGGATGACAAGTAGACGCTGTAGACGTGGCCAGGTAGGAGTAGATGAAGTTTATTGATATCTTAGGTGCAGAAGTAGTAAACCCAGAACATGCCCCAGATCAGGCTCCACAATAGGCCCCAGTATAGACCCCAGCATTAGCCCCACCAGGAGCAGCCTCCTAGCTGCTCAGCCCATCTTCCCAACTGTCTCAGTCCCACACAGTATCTAAGCATTCCACCCACACTAACATTCTACGCGGAACACTGACACTGGCTGAGCAGCTAGGTACAGAATGAAGGGAACATAATAACATGACCTGAGGATACTACACACTCCAACCAGCAAAAGCGCCACTGCGCTTGGACTCAGCCGAGTCAAAAAGCGAAGCTCAATGGTTGACCGGTAGAGCTTCCGGGTCCTTCACAGGTGACGATGGGGCAAGACACGGCCCAGGGAGTAACGACTCGACCTACCTCCGTTCTTGCCTTACTGGAGCACCACTCCGGAACACTGCTCTTCACGAAGCAGGTACGTCGGTGTAAACACAATATCCGACAGCCTTGTACCTCCCGGTTCCTCCCTTTATAGGGCGTGTTTTCCTTGAGTTATGTAACAGCTCTCCTGTTTACATAAGGGCGTGTTTCCCTTGAGTTATGTAACAGCTCTCCTGTTTACATAAGGGCGTGTTTCCCTTGAGTTATGTAACAGCTCTCCTGTTTACATAAGGGCGTGTTTCCCTTGAGTTATGTAACAGCTCTCCTGTTTACATAAGGGCGTGTTTCCCTTGTATGACAGGAATTCTTGACAGTACATCCTCCCTCTCAGCGGCTCCCCACGGGTCCAGCGCTGGCAGGAAAACGCCGATGGAACAAGGAGACCAAGCGCGGAGCATGAACCCCTTCAGCCGGTTCCCATGAATGCTCCTCCGGGCCATAGCCTTTCCACGCAACCAGGTACCACAGCTTCCCCCCTGCGCCATTTGGACGCCCGTATGCCCGACACTTCATACTCCACCTCCGACTCCACGCATACCGGCCTAGGTGTCCCAGACGGCTTGGAGGGTGCTGGTTTGAGCAATGATACATGAAAGACAGGGTGTATCCGCAATGACTGGGGCAAGCACACCTTCACGTTCACGGGACCCATACACTTGGTAATTCGATAGGGGCCCATGTACTTGGGATGGAACACACTGTTCTTTCGAAACCTCATGTTTCTTGTGGATATCCAGACGTAGTCTCCAGTGCGGTACAGTGGCCCGGGCCTTCTCTTCCTATCTGCCGCAGCCTTGTATCTTCTCTTGGCCTCTATTAGGACAGCCCTTGAGCGCATCAACGTGTCTTTTATGTGTGCCACCCTGTCCGCTGTGGCGGGAATCCTGTCCTCTCTGAACGGATGTAGAAATGGCAAGAACCTGGGATGTTGGCCATAGTTGCTATAGAACGGAGATGACTGTGTGGAGCTGTGAGTGGCGTTGTTATAGGCTATCTCTGCAACCCATAGCAAGTCGACCCATTCTTCCCTGCCCTGGTCCACAAAACATCGCAGATACTGTTTGAGCGTTTGGTTCAGGCGCTCGGTTTGGCCGTCCGTTTGAGGGTGGTAGCTAGTGGACAGGGCGGTCTTAACATGCAGCGCAGTGCACCAAGTCTTCCAGAATTGCGCAGTAAACTGCGACCCCCGGTCCGACACGATCACCCCAGGTAATCCATGCAGTCGTACCACATTCTTTAGGAGTAGTGACGCCAATTCCCCGGCCGTAGGGACTCTCTTGCAGGGAATGAAGTGCCCCATTTTCGTCAAGTAATCCACCACCACCAGTATTGCCGTCATCCCCTGGTCTACCGGTAGGCCCACCACGAAGTCCAGTGATATGCTATCCCATGGTCTATCCGGGGTCGGAAGTGGATGTAAGAGCCCTTGGGTTCGGCCATGGTCGGCCTTCATGGTAGCACACGTAGGACACTCCTGTCCCCACCTCCTGACATCCACTCTCATGGTTGGCCACCAGAAATGCCGTCCCATGCTAGCCACCGTTTTTTCAAAGCCCAAATGACCTGCGCATGGAGAGTCATGGCACCAGATGAATGCTTGTTTCCTTAGCCTAGGCGTGGGTATCAATAGGCACCTGCCCTTCAGGGGTATCCCGTCCTTCAGCTGCCATTCTCTGTGACTGAGGAGCCACCTCCGCCATGCGAATGACCTGATCCCTCTCTTTATTCCCCTCAGGAAAGTATCCGGTTGGATAACCCCCAATCACATAAGAGGGGGTCGTCCCTGCTCACCAGAGGTACGGCCCATTGTGCCGCGTTTCCAGCCAAATAGGATATAAGGAAAGCCACACGAGCCTGACTCGTGGGGAACGCCTTTGGTTTGCACGATAAATGTAGCGCCACTTGTGTGAGGAATACCTGCACTGTGTTAGGATCCCCACTGTACCTCTCTGGTGTTGCCAAGGGGATGGCTACCGGCATTTCCACTACTACCGCAGGGGTCTGGTTCGTGAGGGAGGTGCTGGGCGTGAGCGGGTCCAATTGGATAGCATCCAGTCTGGCTTTTACATCGGCTGTTTCTTGCCTAGAGGCAGCCACTTCAACTTGCATGGCCGCTAAAGCAGCCAGCACATCATCAAGTGTTGCCATGTCTGTTATCGACCGGGAGACAGTTAGTGTTATTAAGGTCGGATATTTTGTAACGCCCTGAACGTCTCAGGATCGTTTAACAGACACGACAATGAGGACGCAACCACTTGTGAAGGGTTAGTTCTTTTAATGAAGGCAAATAAAATACAAAGAACAAACAAAAGTTATAGTCACTGGAATCCTCCAGGCTAAGTACGTTACCAGCCCACAGCACGGATGGTCCTAACCGTCCTGAAATGGCCGACAATGCCAATCGGTAGGCTGTGAGGGGCACGAAGAGTGTTGGGGAGAATCGAGGAGTCAGGGAAACACCCAGCCGGGGTCTCTACCTGAAGGGAGCAGCCGCTCAACCTCTTCCTCAGACTGCACCGGGACGCGGAGTCACCTCCTGGTGATGCGTCACCGATACCCCAATCACAAGCAAGAAGACTGAACCGAGAGCAGCCGCTCGATCGATCCTGTGGACTTCCGAGTCTGTAACGCGGCAAACACCTCCTGGTGTGCGTTACAGCTGGCAGTCCCTGTGTCTCTGGTCGGGCTGGGAGTTACGACTCCAACCAGCAAAAGCGCCACTGCGCTTGGACTCAGCCGAGTCAAAAAGCGAAGCTCAATGGTTGACCGGTAGAGCTTCCGGGTCCTTCACAGGTGACAATGGGGCAAGACACGGCCCAGGGAGTAACGACTCGACCTACCTCCGTTCTTGCCTTACTGGAGCACCACTCCGGAACACTGCTCTTCACGAAGCAGGTACGTCGGTGTAAACACAATATCCGACAGCCTTGTACCTCCCGGTTCCTCCCTTTATAGGGCGTGTTTTCCTTGAGTTATGTAACAGCTCTCCTGTTTACATAAGGGCGTGTTTCCCTTGAGTTATGTAACAGCTCTCCTGTTTACATAAGGGCGTGTTTCCCTTGAGTTATGTAACAGCTCTCCTGTTTACATAAGGGCGTGTTTCCCTTGAGTTATGTAACAGCTCTCCTGTTTACATAAGGGCGTGTTTCCCTTGTATGACAGGAATTCTTGACACTTACGCTGTTTGTTGAGGTTGCCCCTGGAGTCAAAATTGACCCCAAGATATTTGTAAGTGTTTCCTATTGTGAGACTAGAGTTGTTAAAAAGCCAACCTCCTCCACGGTAAAGTTTTCTACCAAAAGTGACCACTTGGGTTTTCTTTAAATTAACCTCTAATCCATTCATGGTGGTGTAGATTTCAAATTTGTTTAGTAGCCTTTGCAGCCCTACCCGTGTCAGACTGAAGAGGACCAGGTCATCGGCATATAAAAGATTGCTTATCGGTACACCTCCCATCTTAGGCGAATGGCTGTTTGTTTCTTCGAGGGAGGATGGCAGATCAGCTAGGAACAAATTGAAAAGAAGGGGGGCCAGCACACATCCCTGTTTGACCCCTCTAGTTGTCTTGATTTTCCAAGAGAGATGTATGCCAGGCCCCAACTTCACCTGTACCCATGTGCCCGAATGAAGTTGGATGATCGCATCCAGAAGGTTGTCTGGAATCCCCCATTTTTTTAGCTTCTCCCATAGAGCAGCCCTTGGTACCCGATCAAATGCAGCTTTAAAATCTATAAAACAACAAAAAACCATCCTGGATGTAACTAAAGCTTTGTCGACAATAATAGACAGCGACAGTAAATTGGTCATAGTACCGGAGTTAGCAGTGAAGCCAGTTTGGGTCATTGGAATCAGATTGTTCTGCTCTACCCAATGTCTCAGTTCCTCCAATAGTGTTCCTGCAAAAAACTTGGCTTCAATATCTAACAGAGCTATTAGTCTGTAGTTATTTGGAGAGGCATGGGAGCCAGACTTGTAGATCGGATGGAGTATTGCCCCTCGCCATGAATCCGGTATGGTTGAACTTGTCAGTGCACAGTTGAAAAGATTGGTTAGGTATCTCGACCATAGGTCATTGTTTGTTTTAAACAAGGACTGTGGTAGGCCACTTGGACCCGGAGCGCCATCAGATCTTGCTTTTAGTAGTACTTTGGTGACTATTTCATGAGTGACTTGTAGGTCTTCACTTTGTGGGTCCAAGCAGGCCATGGAGCTACTCCTGATCGATTGTGGGTTGGTTGTCGGTTGTTTAGGAACAGATAAAACTGTAGACGCAGAGACCTCTGCGGCCCTAAAATGGTCAGTCAGATAGGCAGACCAAACAGCTTCTGCAATATTTGCTGACCCAGATCAAGAGGAGCTAGAATTTTGGCGGTTAATTAGGGCCCAGAATCTTTTAGAGTTGCAGCTTTTGCTCTCCCATAAAAGTTTGCACCAAAATTGGGCTAGGTGGCGCCGTTTATTGGTTCGTATTGCCTCCCTGAGTAATTTTTGGTTGGCTTTATACCCATTCAAGAACTCGTTGTTTCCTGGGGACGTCTTGAGAATCCACAGAGTTTTGTCTCTAGATTTCTTCAATGCCCTTGTTTGACTGGAAATTTGAAACTGGCAGCTGAAATGAGCCTTGTGAGCATGTTGTCTAGATGGAAAACGGCTTGTCAATTGGGAGCAGAAGGACGACCACGTGCCAGTGGAGAAGACCGCTGCATCAGTGCTTTCTGTTATAAATACCAAACATGCTTCCATGATATTTGGGCTGATGTCGTCATTCCATCTTAACCGTTTTAGGTTTTCTGTATAAATTCCTGGGCATGTCCTTGAAGCAGGTTTATGGTACTCTGGCTGTATATTTAGGGTGACGACTTGGGGACGGTGGTCACTTTCTGATCGAGGAAGAATGCTATAGTTGCTCAGGTGATGGAACAGCGCTAAATTACAAATAGTGTAATCTAAGTAGGAGCATTTGCGGCCATTTGACCAGGACCAGTTGGGAGGAGTATCGTTCGTAGATCTGCCATTCATTACCAGAAAACCAATACTTAAGAATTGCAGTACACAGAGCTCACCAAGGCCACAATACACTTGGTTTGGGGGTTTGGACTGTGCCTTGACTTCCAAGCTTGTAAATGTAAAAAGTAATCGATAGAATTGCCCTGAAAAAAATTAGTGTTGAAGTCGCCAGTAATAATGTAATCTGAATTGGGATAGTCCACCACCAGGGCACACACGATTTTCATTAGACGCGTTAGGTGGGCCTTTTTTGATCGGGTGTTAGGATTAATATACACATTTAGGAGTAAAAGAGAACGCTGTTTGTTCCATGCACTAATTTTAACACCAACCATGCACTAATTTTAACGCCTCAAATACACTGGTTGAGCCCGGTAACCCCTACTTGTCTATTGGCCCTCCGAAAGGGGTTCTGGTAAACAGCTATAGATATAGGGGCTTATTTATAAGCCACTTGTGCCGTCGGTATGTCACTTTTTTCCAACTAAATAGTGATGTACCAGGGCGCAAGGGGCTTGTAAATAAGCCCCACAGCATCAGTAATAGTCGTGCTAGTAGTACATTGTGCAGTAATTGCCACAAAATAAATACTTGAACTATTATAGTTAATATTAGAACCAGTAGTGGCAGTAACTATTACCATAGTTGTAGTGCGACACTAATGGTAGCAGTAATACCTGCTGCAGTATTTTTAGAGAGCATAGAATCTGGACCAGTGGCACCAGTATTAATAGTAGCTATAATTGTAATAGTAGCTATAAACATGATACTAATAGTACTACTTTAACTACTTTCATAGTAGCAATGATTTTGCTTATAGTACCAGGCATCATAGTAACAGTACATGTGGTAGAATTAGCATGGAAAGAAGAAAATAGCAGTGTGTGAGTTTGCAAAGCCAGATGGTTTGCAAATGCACATATTTGTAGGCCTGGCTTAAGCCCAAACCTTTAATTTTACAAAAAGTATATGTATAATATACTTGCTAATAGAGGCTCTCAGCCAGCCCTCTTCATCTATTGGTCTGTTGCTATGTAGTTAAAAACAAAAATGTCCGCCCACTACAGCATACAAAATGGGGTGGTGGGTACGCTATTGGTTAATTTCACTGTGAGTGACGGGATTCTGCTCTCTCACAAAGAACGCAGCCACATACAAGATAGTTCCCTTTGTGGTAGAGTCTACAATGGCAATGTGTGCTTTTTGAGACAATTTTTTTTTTATATTAGCGAAGACTTTGCAGATCCCCAACATTAAAGGTTTGCAAATGCAATGACAAAACATGGATTGGCCTAGCCAAAAAGCTACCTGACGACGTCAGACCCATTGGTTTTACTAATGCTTGTTTAGCATTCTCAAGAGTCTACACATGTAAAGCTTTCATTTAAACAATGGGAACAACACTGGGATGCAGAAGTGAATCAATGCTGTGCAGCTCATGCACGGTGGCTGTTCACACACTATTCTCACAGCTAAGTGATGCCCTCAGCATAAGCGAGTACGTTCCCAGCTTGAGACCCAGCATGATGACTTCTGTGTGTGGCTGTGTCAGTGCACCTATCGAGTCCCGGCAGTTGGATGTTCTACCCATGCCAGGGCTGGGCATGTGGCTGCAGGAAAGTGTCACCTTTGATGACCAGGAAGCCTAACTTCACCTCAAGTAAAGTTGGGAAACTTCTCGTGCCTTTGTGAACAGTGAGGTTTTCCAGCTTCGCTTGACTAAACAGGAAATGTTTACATTTCGCCTGATCCCAGAAATAGTACCAGCAGCACTAGTGGATCTGCTTGTAAGAGTGTCAGTGGTAGATCAGAACACATCACTTGTATCAGTAATGATGACAGTCTGTGTAAAGTCTGAAAACCTTACCTTTTGATCCTTGTATTTGATAATATTCAATGTATTCTTTCCTTTTACCACTTAAAAAGCAAATGAAATGGAACTGCATGAAACTGGCCTGATGTAACAGAGCAACTAATGCTACCTTTAAAGCAAAGGCAATGCATGAATTTCACTCAATGATTTAAGTAGTAGATGAACTTGGACTTCATGAAATACTTATCTTGGGGCTAGATGTACTAAATATTGGTCGTAGTTTGCAACCAAAATTATTGTGACACGTATTGAATTTTACTAGTAGGTCAGTTCATAAAAATTCAAATTGGAGCGTGCTTTAATCTGACCTACCTCATTAATGCTCTAAAATTGCCACCACTCTGATTGGTGGCCACCACAGGGATGAGTGGCCTACAAGAGTCAGCAGCTCGCCATGTCTATGATCACCGTTCAACAGGAGAAACTCATTTTATATTTAAGGAAATAGGGCTGCATTAAAAAAAAAAAGTAAAAAAAAAAAAGTTTGTATGGAAGTTGGCAGAGGTCTACTGGACCATTGACTACTCTCCACCATATCTTTTAACATTCACAACACAAGGGTACCACTTCTCTTTAGTGAATGGCTTACCACCCCAACTCGGTATGGGGTAACATTTCAATGCTTTGTGAACGGATTCATGTCTCAAAGCATTGATATTGCAGTGACCCATTTGGTATCTGAAAAGGGTGCCTACAACAAGCTCCCTTGATGGGAGTTGATAAAACTTTACAGACTCCTACAATGGGATTTGTACATTTTAAAATCCATTTTTGTCGTCCCAAACACCGATTCAAAGAGTTTGCAACCTTGAAAATGGATACTACTTCTGGGTCATAGTTCTTTACTATGACTAGCATCAGCAGTTATCTCCCCAATATGTAAGATGTAATTTGGCAGTTTCCAAATGAAAAAGGCAGGGCTCCTGTCAGAAAGGCGTAGCCCAACTTCAGGCCATATGGGTTCATGGAATCTACCTGCATTGTGTTCCTTCATTTATAGTTGCTCAGATCGCCTTCCTGTGATAAAATAGTCCAGGCATTGTCACGGGATCTGTCTTTTTATACCATCCACCCCAATGCAGATTCTACAGCAGTGTGTAAACGTGGCATTTGACAATAGTGTTCATTAGCTTTCCTCATTCTGATGCTTGGTATACCTTCTAAAGTTAATGCAAGATTCATTGGTGTACAAACTCACCTAGTAGGACCAAGAGTTGTTTCGGAATGATAGATGATGTTTTGAGGGGAGGGAGTGGGAGTGGTTGTTGTTCAAGGAGGAGGACAGGGGAACAGGTGTAAAAAGAATGTATGATGTTACAACGCATGCAATTAATGCATGCTTTAAAAACACAGTCTTTACATCGCAACTACCATTACATTGCGTAATTTTACAATGCATGTGTCACCTGCCCAATGACCACGGACGACAACTTTGGTGCACTAGAGGTATTTATTCATAGCTCGGCACAGAGTGATAAAGGGGATTCTCTGGAGGGATAGAACTTCTGGACCGTCGTGACGTCCGCTGGTACCACAGGAGTCCGATTGCTTCTTGTTTCCAATTCCTTTCTGTCCACACTGCGGTCGTCCCCTCGGTAGAAGAAGAGAGAGAGGCTGTCAGTAAGGGTTCCCTGGTTTGTTTCTAGCTCCCTGTCAACCTCTTCCCTTTTTCCCCTCTCTGTATCTTACGTTCCCCTGCGCCCTCTGTCCATCCTGAAGGGGTTCTCGTCCGATAAGCCCTGAGGAGCCTCTTACCTCAGAAGCCCCGTTGAGTCCTGGTGCTCTCTTTAGACCCTACCTGGGTCTAATGCTATATACAGTCGGGCCTTTCTCTTTCTTCTCTCTCCAACCCCTTGTGTTAAACAAACAAAATATGCGACTGCACGGTAAACAAGAAAAACAAAGGCTAACGAGCCAGACGGACAGCCCGGTAGGTGAAGGGTTTCTCTCTGTCCCTCGTCTCTGGCTTCCCTGCTCCCTTCTATAACCCTGTGTAAAGCGCCTGGGTGCGCCACCAACCCTCCAGCCGGTGCTCGGTTGCTGCGGTGACTTGCCTGAAGCCGTGACCCGCTGACAGGGTCACGGCTGCCTCATCCATCACGCCTTCCACAGGGGACGCCTCTGCTCCTTGACCCTCGGTGTCTTCGCCAGCCTCCGGTCTCCTCTTGCCGTCGTCTCCTCCTCTTGGGATCTCCTCCTCAGTACTCGTCTCCGTCCGGTCCTCGCCTCAGGCGCTGCCGCGTCTCTCCCCGGCTTCTCCAAACTTTCTCCCAGTCTCGGCGTGCTCCGGCTCTTTTATTTCCGGCGTCTCCAGCCTTCCCGGTTTCCCTGGAGATGGCGGAAAGCCGTGTTCCTTGGTGCCCCTGGGGCTCCCTGTCACAGCATGCCATTAAAACTCATTTTTAGAAACTACCATTACAACTCATTCCATTACACAGCATATCATTACAAAGCATACCATTACAACGCATAATACTTTTAGGGCAACAGTAGGGTAAGTGTTGGATAGTGTAGGGGTAATCATTTCTAAGTGTTGGATAGTGTAGGGGTAACAATTACTATTTCCACTTTACTGAGTGCAACAGTAGGGAAAGTGTTGGATAGTGTAGGGGTAAAAATTACTATTCCCATGTACCCGAAAACCCATACCCACACTAATACTAAAGAAATCTCTATTACTTACCTTACAATGCGTTGTAATGGCATGCATTGTAATCGTATGCGTTGTAATGGCATGCGTTGTAGTGACATGCGTTGTAATGGCATGCATTGTAATGGCATAAGATGTAAAGGCAGTTGCGTTGTAACATTTGCTTTGTAAAGGTAGGTTGTTGTAATGACTGCGTTGTAATGGATGTGTCCCGTGTAAAAACTATTCAGTTAGAAATGGAAAATATAACAAATTGTGTATCTGTTTGTAAGTCCTTTACTAGATATCAT
Organism: Triturus cristatus; assembly: GCF_964204655.1. Classification (NCBI taxonomy): domain Eukaryota; kingdom Metazoa; phylum Chordata; class Amphibia; order Caudata; family Salamandridae; genus Triturus; species Triturus cristatus. The sequence continues at coordinate 499,210,937 of NC_140592.1, read as the reverse complement.
TGTATAATATTTCCTTTTCCTGATCACCTAAGTATAAATAAATATGTCGGATAAAAAAAAGAGCGTATGGGGAAATGAAGGTGAGCTAGGAAAAGGGATAGCTACATAAAGGCATTATGTGTCCGTGCTAAGAGATAGTTTCATTTAGTGCCCATGCGTGTTTAGCCTCTAACCTTGTGTGTTATTCTCCCTTCAGAGATCCAGGAGGAGGAGGTGCGTTCTGTGGAGGATGGAGTTTTTGATGTCCACCTATAATCCAACCACTTGAGATTGCAAGTTCTCTGGGAGCTGAGGCTCTGCAGCCACCATTACTGTCGCTGTTGTGGAGATCGGATTATGCTGGCACCTTCATGTCCAGCCAATGAGCCTTCACATCCATCACTGCCACAGAGACACATAAACACTCCCTGCAGAACCTGCGGCACAGTCACTGCTACAAGGCCTGTACTGCACACGCAGCTACAAGACAACCACACAAACCTTACCACATCTCTGCCACTCCACATTTCAATTGAAACTACATCCAGTTCCACAAGACCAGCATCATAGCTTCTGCCAAGAAGCCACTTAATGTGCACCCTAAATATGCCACACACCTGCAATATGTGAGTGCCAAAAAAACGACAGAGCCCCCACCTGAAGCATATCCTCGTCGCCACACAGTCACTGCCACTGTGCCGTAGAAGCTCCATCGTTGCCGCTGAGCCACAAAAAGTGCAACCACTTAGTTTCTAAAGAGCTATAAACATTTCATCACAGTGACGCTCACAGAAACCGGGCCCCCCAATTCTGCTGAATAGCACCAGATCTTATTACTCAATGGCACAGAGTCAAAGAGATCGCAGCCTTTTACTATCATGGAGCAAGTGAAACTACACTTTGTTCTTTTGATATATTTACATTCCACGTGCTGCTACAGAGCCACAGAACGTGCTTCACAGTCACTGCAATAGAACATTCCCAAAAGGAGCCATTCAGTTTTCTCTACTGCCCAGCCAAGAGAATCTGCCTCTGAATGTTTTCTTTGAATGTGCAGGTCCTGCACACTTGTGCTGTGGATGAGGACTTGCCGCTTCATACAGTTCCCTAAAGTACTTGTTCTGCTGAGTGGACATTCTTCACGATGGGTGACGAGATCTTCCACTGGGATTGATGAGCCCCAAGAAGCATGGATCTGTAGCCAGACTCTAGATTTGTTTTCCATGTACTTGGCTTCCTCGAAAGGATCGACACAGGCCCAAGCGAAGGCAGAGCATACACCTATAAAAGAGGGCATAAACACTGCAGTGTCTTCCTGTACATTTGAAGTGAACAACATGTCTAGGGAGTAAAGAGAGACACATCTAAAAGACAGTCTTCACTGGGAAGACTAACACTTCATGGAGGAGTCCGAGAGACAGACGTTTCCAATTCTAGACTTGTGGAAGTCTTGATGTATGGAATCTACCAGTGTAGACCTAGAGAAAGATCTCTGCACTGTAGTGTAGGGAGGAGTGCCCCTATTCCTTCCTAGGTGGACCAATGAATAGAAGCATTCAAGGGTGGATGAGGCACGATATGCTATGAGACAAAGCTACCCAAGTATAGAGCAGGGACAGAGCCTTCCAAAAGTAAACATAAGGGACAGCCCATGAGGGGGCAATCCAACACACTGATTATCGCTAAAACAGATTAGAATACATGCCCATAATAAGGGCAGAAGAGAAAAAAACAAAGGTAAACCAAGAGACACATTCTCCGAAGGGTAGACAAAGAGACACATCCTCTGAAAAGTAAGCTAAGAGACACATCCTCCAAAGTGTAGACAAAGACATATCCTCCAAAGAGTAGACCCACAGACACATCCTCTGAAGGGTGAACAAAGAGACATCCTCTGAAGCGTAGACAAAGAAACACATTCTCCGATGAGTAAGGTAAGAGACAAACCCTCTGAAGAGAAACAAGAACAAACCCACCCTCTCAGGGGTAGATCACAACCCAAATTTTCCACTGCTAGAGATGGAGACATCCATTGTCAAAGGCTCACCACAACTGTTCTAACGTCATACTGGAGAGACTAACCCTTTTGAGAGAGAGGTGGGCATGCTTCAATGATAGAACAGGAGACAGACAATTCCGAAGGCGAGCAGGAGAGAGACTCCTACAATAGCAGAATAGATGACTCCATGGAGTAGATGGGAGAGACACTTTCAACTAAAGTCAGACCAAACCTTTCTGACTGAGACAGAAAACAAGATTGCCCTTGTGGGGAAGAGGACCTAAAGAGCAATAGTCCATTTTAGGATGACACAGAAATCTCTACTCCGTGGTGTAAAGCTTTCATATGCATCTGGTGTTGAAAGTATCATAGGGAATGTGCTGTTGGACACCACTCCTGGGACAGGTCATGAAGGAGCCAACTGTGATTGGGGGGCCTCTCGCTTGGAGCATTTTGCACAGGAGCAATTCACGAACGTCTTCCGGATTGAGGCAGCTCACAGAGTGACCAACTCATGACAGACAGATTGAGTCCACCATTACAGAGTCACGATATGTAGAAGCCCACTCATCAGACCCTTGAGAACAACAACTGTGTGTGTGTGTCGATACTGTTAAAGTCTAACGTAGAAGTACTGTTATCCAATGAAGATGTAATAAATGCAACCACCTGAGGCATGCAACTATTTCACAGATTAATTGCAAGGCTGCTACCAAAGCACTGTTTCCATCTTCTGTAGGACAGTTTTATCAGTCATTAGGAGTGAGAGTGAGAGTTTCGTGCCTGCAGCTTGTCTGAGATGCTCTCTAACGAGAAATGAGAAACTGTTTTGTGTGGTTCTTCACTAGATTGTTTCCTTTGTCCTGGTTTTTGCTTGAAGAGCAAGTTGGCACGAAAAGGAGGGTGAAAATGGCTCTAACGGTGTGTGTTTGCTTGGGGTGGATCGGACATTTAGGTCGGAAGGTCTTGGGCTCAGAGAGAAACATTGCTTTCACATGACTAGATGTTTGTTTGGTCAGGGCTCTAGGTTAGCACATAGCAGGGCAGGACTGGCCGTAGTGGGCCACGGGCATTTTCCCAGTGGGCCGGAACGGTGGGGGCGGATTATGGAGTGCTGCGGGCCGTTTTTAGGTCTCGGCTCTAGACTGTGCGCATGCGCTGTCTCGAACCGAGACATGCTGTATCTACATCTGGCTTACAGCCACACCTATAGGCTTGCCATTTGCTGGCAACATGGGCACTCTGGTTTTTTTTCTTCCCACTAGTGAAGGACATGTAGTCATGCCTCTTCCAGTCTTTAACCCTTCCCAAGGGTACCTCCCAACTACGTTAAACCTACGTAGCGCCCATTGTTATTCCTTCTTTCAGAACTACTTTATTATGTTTTGAAACTGGGTCAGGGGACTTGTCGCGCCACACATAATAAGTGTTGTTCTAAACTAGCGCCGTGTGCCGATTTCATTATTTTTTAAACCCCGCGCCTGGCGGTACAGAAGGAGCATTGTTCTAAACTAGCGCAGTGTGCCTAGTTCATTATTTTGCATTGCCAGCACTTTGAAGTGAACTTCTACGCAAATCTGTCCAGCCTCAGGGCCTATATCCAGGTAGCTGGATTAGGAGTGGAAAGAACTAAAACAAACAACTCGAATTTTCTGAGTTATTGCATGGGTAATTGTTAGTGCTTCACAGGGCACAGTGTTCGTGTATATTTGGCAACAAAATAAATCCGACCTACGATTAATACATTAATTGTCTCTTATTGTACTGAAGATGTTGGGCATGCAGAATGCAAGCTTTCCCATTAGACAGCTTTGTTCCAGAAAAATAACACTATATACCTTCTGTGGGATAAGAGATGTTTTGAATATAATTTGATAATGCGCTTGTGAAGGTAGGCCCAGGTGCCAGACACTCACCACTGCAATGATAAGTTATTGCTTAGAAATACAAACGAGTTGCTTCAAACTATAAGCACGGCAGATTAATTATTTGTGGTCAATATCATGGGTAACATAACAGTAGATTGTTCGATGGAGTGCTTAACTCATTTCTGCAGTTTCTAAGTATTGTAAGGTATAAATAATATTATAATCCATTTTAATGATGTTCAGTGCCACAACCTCCAAAGAATGAAAGCGCTTGACTTTATGCGCCAGCTTATCAAGGCAATGGTGTCTGAGATGTCAGTGCAGTGTTCAGCCAAGATACACGGAGCACATACACTGTGCATCACCGAATACTTTGTGGTGACACTAATCGAACTGGCTTGCTACAATATAGAACTGAATTACTCATCCAACACTAGACAGACCAGTTCTCTACTGATCACCTATTGGACCACCGTGATTTCTGGAACTTAAGGCCTAATAAAATTAATACACGGTTGGCTCTGAAAAGTAGATTAGGCCCTGATGAAGTCAAAACATTCGACGAAACACGTGTTGGCTACTGGGAAGAATCTGCTGTTTCAACATTGAAAATACCCACAATAAATGAACTTTGGAGTCCAAGTTTTGAAACATCAAAACTCTTTGTGTGGAGTTGCTAACACTCATGAGTTGATTTTTGATAACACAATATTGTTTATACTTGAATATAAATCGTACATATAGTGTGTGCCAGAGGGATTTGTATCATTTCACAACTACTTTGAAAAAACCCGAAACGTCCACAAGTTAAAATCATTATTGATTTATTTTTATCTCTACACAAATCACAGGTTATAGCTGTCAGACCATTACCACACCTTGCTAATACTTTTTTATTTTTATTAGCATTTTCAAAGACATACAATGTCTAACATGTAATTTACATACAGACCATTGTACAACAACATCCATCATCCAGCTTCTGTAACTTTACAATGTTACCTGTAAACACATTGTCTATGGTGCAGCTGCTAAACACAATCAGTCAACTTGGTACATTTGCAGATATTCAATCAAGTATTTCCAATAATCTCTAGGCTTTGAACCCGTGGGTAGCTCCTCCTCATACGTTTGCAGGGTGTCCTTACAATACGTCAAATCTTGAATCCAATGCTTAATCTTTGGAGCCTTTCTACTGCCCCAGCACAGTGATATTCTCCGTTTGGCCAGGAGTAACGCAATTACACAAAACTTGCGCTTATTGGCACGTACATCAGGAACCAGGCCCAGCAGACATGTACGAACTGTGCATTCAATGTTAATGCCCACCATATTACCCAACATCTGTGTTACTTTTACCCAATACTCTGTCACTTCAGCACAAGACCATGCCAGATGTATGAAATCTGCTATTTCAGCCTTACAGCGAGGACATTTAGAATCTGTTCACAGACCATACCTATTGAGCCTTTCTGGGGTATAATAGGTCTGGTGAAGGTACTTATAGTGTAACATATGCAAATTCCCATTGGGCGTTAACAAACCAGTTAGTGAGCAAGCCATAGTCCATTCCTTCTTCGTCAATGGATCATCTAGACCACTGTTCCATTTCTCCAGTGCCTTGCGTGTAGTGTCCGCTATGTCTTCTTGTAATTTAACATATAGTTTAGACACCATGGGTTTAGCAGTAGGAGTGGTGATCAGTAGTTGTAATGCGGACAGTTGTGGTGGTTCCGCAGGGTAAGATGGATATAAATTCTTCATTGCACCTTTTAGTCTATGATACGTAAACCAAAATAATATTGTTTGACTGCTTATAAATGAAAGCTGATCAAGCGACTTAAATAAACCATTGCAGTATAAATCCCCCATGGTATCAATGCCCACTTGCCTTAGTAGACCCATGCCCACTTCTTCCTGAGTAACAGATAGATCTGGATGATAGTATAGCAGCAGTGCAGGAGCATAGAATGGCAGCTTATGCGCTTTTCTACCCATTGCTCGGCAAGCACTATTTGTCGTATCTATAGTGTTTATATCGCGATTGTGAAGTGGAGGTCTACGGTGGGTTATGATAGCATTTAATGGAGTTGGTAGCGCATCACCTTCTTCAATTGAAACATGAGTGAGATAAGGAATTTGATGATACCAAAAATGCGCGTATTGCGCTTGCGCGCATAAATAATAAAGTAAAAAATCCGGGACCTTGAACCCTCCTTGTGAGTAGGGCAGTATAAGAGCTCGTTGCTTGATCCTGGCCTGTTTACCCGCCCATATTAGGCGAAGTACCATGGTGGAGATCCTACGAAAAACGTCTGCCGGGGGTTTAATTGGAAAATTATTAAAAAGGTACAAAAATTTAGGTAAGATACAATGGCTAATCGGTCAGCCAGCGATAATGGTGATTGAATCCATCGCCCTATTTTATCTTCCATCACACTAATTGCCCTGCCATAATTGGTGCGAATTACAATTTCTGGGTCACGGTGATACCAAACACCTAGATATTTTACTGGCTCTGATTGCCACTCTATTGGATATTCCGTTGAGTGCGGGTGTGTAGTGTCTGTTAGTGGTATAATTAGTGATTTGGACCAATTTATTTTGAGTCCAGACTGCTGCCCAAACTTAATATATTCCCTCAGCAGAGGATTCAGATGTTTCTCAGGGTCTCGTACGTATAACATCATATCATCTGCATATAACGATATATGCAAGGGCCTCTGCGGGAATTGAAGCGCCGAGTAGTGATGCCCCTGCCGAATCTTACATGCCAACGGCTCAAGCGCTATTGCAAACAACAATGGGGACAGGGGGCAGCCTTGCCTTGTCCCCCTCGCAATAGTTATGGGTTCAGATATGTATTTGTTGACTCTGATACGCGCTGTTGGCGCAGTATATAGTATTTGTACCCATTGGAGGAAAATAGGGGGGAATCCCATTCGCCGTAAAACCGTCTGTAAATATGGCCATTCAATATAATCAAATGCTTTAGCCGCATCTAAGAGTATCGCAGCGGCTTTAGTAGTGGGAATCAAATAATGCGATAGCGCAAAGAGTGTTCTGGTGTTGTGGGCTGTTGACCTTGAGGGAATAAACCCCGATTGGTCCGGCAGTATTAAATTGGTCATTAGTGGTTGCAATCGAATGGCAAGGAGTTTGGCTAATATCTTGGTATCTACATTAATTAGGGACAATGGCCGATACGAATCACAATATTCCGGGTCTTTGTTTGGCTTTAACAGAGCAATTAACATGGCTTCTCTCAGTGTTGGGGGCAGCAACTGCTTATCATGGGCATCCCCGTACATCTCAACCAAATGAGGCGCTAATTGATCAACAAAATTCACACGTGAACCAATCTGGGCCTGGCGCTTTACCATTTGGCAGGGATTTAATAACTTCTGTTACCTCTTCCACTGTAATTGGTAATGACAGGTAGGCTCTTTGCACGTCTGACAACTACGCTATCAATACATCAGCTAGGTAGTCCATTATTGTATCTGGTGAAGCTGTGGGCTGCGAAGCATATAACTCACCATATGTACATGAATTCCTGCAATATTCCCTGTGCATCATGTTGCAGTTCCCCATTTGCATCCCTGACCGCCCTGACAAACTGCGGCACATGACCTGAACGTATTTTAGCTGCCAAACTCCTACCAGTTCTACCTCCCTCTCCATATGTTCACGCTATCTGACGCTTTGCCACGTATTTGTGGTCGTCTTCTGCATATGTTTGGTATTCTGACAGTGCAACCCTAATGTCACCCAATATCTTTGTACTTTGTGTGCGCTCATATTCATGTTCCAGGGTGCGTAGCTTGCCCTCACGCATAACAAGTTGCTGTCGTATATCTTTGAGAATGCCTGTATTGGTGCTTATGCAGACTCCCCGAATTGTAGCTTAAAAAGCTTCCCATATCAGGCCAGGATCCTCAGTAGTGGGTTTATTTAGGTCAAAATACTCCGTGATGGCTTGACTTATGGCGTCAGTATACACTGAGTCTAGTAATGCTTTCGCATTGAACCTCCAGCTATACGGGGGCGGTACATAGTGTGGCATAGTTATGGAGAGTAATACTGGGTTGTGATCGGACAGTGTTCTGGGTAGGGGACTCACTGACTTCATCCATAGTACTCCGTCATCAGAGCCCAACCAATAGTCTATACAAGACCAACTGTTGTGCCCTGCTGACGTATGCGTGGCCTCCATACGCCCAGGGTTTCGGGATCTCCAAATATCAGTAAGATGCCTGTCAGTCATAATATCTTTTAATTTACCCAATGCTCTTTTGTGGGGTTCTACTGATGTACCTGACCTGTCAAGGTCGTCGTGCTGCACAATATTGATATCACCCCCCCCAAATCACGGGGATGTCTGGTAAGTCATTAAGTTTGCACCATAATGTGTGATAGAATTAAGGATCGTCTATATTCGGGACATATGGATTAAATAAAGCAAGTCTCTGTCCCCTTAGTGTTCCCGTTATAAGAACATATCACCCCACCTCATCCGTGATGGTAGCATCTATATCAAATTGCAAACCTTTTTTAATCAGTATAATGACCCCTCTAGAATATGAAGATATGAAGAGTATGAAGACCAGTGTATTGTCTCCACCCACCTGCGCCCGATATGAGTGTTAGAATTAGGCGCAATATATGTTTCCCGCAGGAGGGCAATATCAACTTGTAGTCTGTCAAAAGTATGCAAGTATTTGCCTAATTCTTTTCGGGTTATTAAGCCCTCTATACATTAGTGATGCAGACTAATCATTTCCTGCAACATAAAGGTTACCATAATGACCTCCATTTGGCTATACCTGGTTTATACAATACGCTATATCGAAATGCCCACCTCGCCCCCATATACTCAAGACAGTTCACAGTAGTGTCCAATTTAGGGGTCTAGCCATCTAATAGAGCTACATCCACTTCGTCTGAATGCCTGGTGCAAGCACAATGTCTTAACTCGCATAGATCTCCCTCGGCTCTTTAGCTACAGTCACAGCTCCGTCCATCATATATAGCCCAGCAGGGTCAAGCAAGTAGTCTATTCACATAGGCCTACAGCATCTATCCTTTCTGTCAAAATCAGAACAAATATGTAGCGCATAAATGCTCCCATCTGAAACCGGTAGCACCCACCATTCGTGGCCCCTATTACATTAGTTGTTTATAGGACGTATCATCAGTTCTGGGTTCTTAGTTAATGCAGTCTTGGCAGATTACAAGTCTGTCCTCTGCACCCCGCGACAGCCTTCGGGTTTCGCCGACATCTCGAGTCTACTCAGCTACCCGCAGCGTCAGCAGTTCAATCTGTTAACACAGTGCATAAACATTCCTTACCAGTCCATAATGCCCGGGTTCCAAGGATGTCCTTTCTCCCTAGCGGCGCTCATTCCGAGTATTGGTTCTGCTCCGCTCGTTTTTGTTCTTTACGCTTGTTACTGATTTTCTTAAGAAAGTCTTGTGCTGCTCTCGGTGTCTGGAGGAGCGTAGAGCGGCCCTCATATGTCACCCTCAGCCGCGCTGGATAAAGCATAGCGTACTCTATTCCTAGCTCTCGCAGGTTCTTTTTCGTTGGGTTAAATTCTTTTCGCGCAAGTTGGACCACCATAGTGAAGTCTGGGTAGAACTCCAGTGCATTTCCCTGGTAGTTTATCCGCTGTTTCTCTCGAGCCAGCCTAAAAATGACATCTCGGTCCCTGTAATTAAGGACCCGGGCGATGATAGGTCTTGGAGTAGCGCCAGGCTTCGGTCACGGGACCAGAGATCTATGCGTGCGTTCGATCAGGAAGACCGCTGAAAGGCATTCAGCGCCAAACACGCTATGAATCATTTCCTCCAAATACATTTCCATTCGTCCTGTGTTTGTGGATTCCAGAACTCCCGCAATTCTAATGTTATTGCGTCGAGATCTCGCTTCCAAATCTTCCGCTTTATTTTTGATAACTTCCAGCAGCTTCTCCATTTCCGTGCATTTTTGGGTTGTGACAAGACGTTCTCCATGCCTATCCAGTTTGGCCGCCATATTGTCAACCCGTAGGGTGATAGTGTCCAACTTCCCATTAATGTCCTGTAGACTTTATGTGCCGCGGTTTCAGTTTCAAGTTCGTGTCTTGGTGTGCTTTTTCGTCTCAAATGGGAGTTTGGACTGTAGCTTATCCGGCTTCCCCATTGTCGCGTTAATAAGCACTACAGTATTGGGAGTAAGAAGGGTCAGTGAGTGCCCTGGTGCATATGCGGCGATGTGTGTTTTACAGCTCCACCGATGGTGGCTGTCCTATTGCTTAAGTTCCTCCTCCACCGCCAATCAACTGTCCCTTCACCACATATTGCTCAACCAACCATTAGGAAGAGTGACGGGCAACATGTAGGGACGCGCCACTCCAGGGCTGGCTCACCTCGCCACAAAGGTGGATCAGCCGGTGAAAGGACCAGGCATGTAGTCGTTCCGCAACCGAAACCCTCACCTGCCAGGCTCTGGGTGCGATTAGCAATGCACTGCAATCCTAGGATCTACCTGTCACGAGCCTCGCAGACCAGGGGCCAACAGGACAGTCAAGCGACAATTGACACAATCCACCCTCCTCACCGCACCATGACCGGACAGTGGCAGCCCCAACTTGACATGTAATCTAAATGGAGCCGAATCAGTAGTTCCCAGTGCTGTTGGAGAGTACACCCAACCGCACAACCTCCATATGAGACGTGCCGTTAGTTATCCCCCAGGTTCAAGCACGTTACATTAAGCGCGGGGTACAAAACACAGTCACAGGAGCTGGGAACATAGGCACTGCCAGCAGGTACATCTCATTTTATAGCAGCGCAGTTGGGCAGGGCGCAGGCTGAACTCCAACTCAGGTTCCACACTACACCAAATCTCTACTACTTATGGCTCCGTGCCGCGCTTCATACAGTAACGGTCGCTGCCATGAGTGCCGCCCGCCATTTTATGCCAATGCACGGGATGTCTCTACACAGAAATCTCTTGTTCCCTGTGCAGCACCCCCAGCGCGCTTTGGTAGTGCGGCGTGAGCACCCTCCCCACATCCGCACGGCACACAGGGCACTCACGTACTCCGATGCACCACACCTCCGCACTCCGCTCCTTGCCTGCTCCGAGTCGCCTGTGTTTCAGGGCACCGCCATCTTGCCTATGACAGACCTCGTCTCGCGCCCGGCCGTCATTCACGAATTATCGGTGCTGGATGCGTGCTTCTGGACTCCAGTCCTCCTCGCTTCAGGGCCAAGATATTCCGATCACTTTTTCTGCCATTTGTGGTCGGTTTGGAGTCTGCTTTATGTTTTTTTTACCGCATTTTGGGCCTGACCGGCGGAGCTGTCTTAGAAGGCAGCCATTCCGCAGTGCGCCCTCTAGCGCCCCACACGTTGCTAATACTTACAATGCTTACATCATGAATGTTGTTTAGGGAAATGCACTACTATGAAATCTAGAATTGTACCACTGAAACAATTCATGCCAGTTCTTCCAATTTTTTGTTCTGGTGCTAGCCAAGACAATGTGTGCTCTCATGGCAGGCGTAAGACTGATGCAGGCACATTTGCAATGGGACTTGCCCATGTGAAATGACCCATTGCTGAAGTTGCATCACTTTTGTGACACACTCCTGCAATGCGTAATTTTTGCGCCTACAGATACGTCAGAAAAACAGACTTATCTGTTACTCCTTGCGACATGATGCGTCATACTGTAAATATGACGCATCATTGGTGTCGCAAGGAGGGCGCAATGATAAATGACGCATTGCTGTTTTCACGCAGCGATGCGTCACTTTTCATAAATGAGGACCGCAGTATCTACATCTGATTTACAGTCACACCCTTAGGCTGAGCACCCTCCTGGGGCAGCCCGGACAAGTTGGCGTGAGATAAAAATGAAATAGAGGGGAGCAGTGTCAGGCATGACCCTTCAAGGACTGGGGCCCAAATCATGAACCTGGAAATGCATCAGAATTCTACGCCACCCCCCCAGGGATGGAGTAGGGAGGCGTAACGAGAAGAAATGCTTTCATTTCTCCTAGTTTTTTTCCTCTTTCAATGCGTGCTGCATTCTAGAGTAGGAACTGGAAGAGGAAATCACCTCAATTGATTGTTTTCGTGCTGTAAGGTGCCCCTTCCTGCACAAAAACAATCTCTCTATGATGTAGGCATCCTTGCACCATGGTGCAAGGGTGCCTGCACCGGTGCATGACAGCAGTTTGTGCGCCAGCACAGGGGAAAGCACAGAGATATGTTGTTGGAATTATGTTGCATCCCTGAGCCTCAAAACGAACACAACCCCGAAAATTGACTTGCTGCACCTTGCTGTGTTAGGTTCTCGTAAATAGGGCCAGAGTGTTTTATGTCTTCACATTGATCACATTATATTTCTTATATACAGCGCATTTTCGAAGTTTTATGAGTATTTGTATAATACACATGTGCAGTAGTATGGCTCTGTAGTAAGGTAGTATGTTTTTGATATGTCTCCATGTGTTCAGTGGTTTTGAGTTTTTCTCACAGATTGACTATAAATCATCATATGATGTACTTACTTTAGGGTGGTGGTTATCTGTTGTTTCATCTTGGGACTTTGATCTTGCCATTGTTTGTTATAAAGTTTAAACATTTAGTGTGCTACTCACTAAAAAGCACTTCAACACCTCATCAGGGGTAATAAGCGCTATATAAATGCAACTACAATTACACTATTTTGCACGCATGCATATCATACTATACACATTTCACATTTCAATGCCTATACATATAATTACACTCCATGACACATAATACCACTCCACATAATTCCTGTACACTCAGTACCACATAATTACTATGCAAATATTTCCACTGCACACCATGCCATATAATCCCACTACATATAACTCCACTCAACACCACACAATTCCACGCCACACAATTGCACAACAAACAATTCCAATCCAACCTACATAATTTCACTCTAGACCACATACATCCATTCCACTCCTTAATTCAAGGGTAAAAGACACTGACATTAACAACTCCATTAGCTCTCGGATTGCCCAGACCTATTGGCTTTGCCAGTGCTTGTTTTGTTACTGGGGGCCGGTTTTGCAGCTGTACTGCAATTTCGGATCCCTGTAACAAAATAACAAAAGCAGTAGCAGTGTTTTCCACCAGCAACCCTCCTTGTGGCCGGTCCGACTCAATGGCTAGGGCTGGTTTGCGTTTTCAGTCCAGCCTTGCCACCTAGCACTTTTGAACACAGGTAAAAGAGTCACATCTTCCACCTCCAGGTGGATGAATGGTAGTACAGACACAGCCTCCACTCACCTCAATATAGCCCTTTATTTGAACTATTGTACTTCATATATGTGTGGGTATCTACATGCATGTCAGTATGTAAATGTGAACAAGTGTGTTCTTAGGCTTTAGAGTAACATCTTTGTGCATTGATTACCATATAATGATCTTGTGTGTGGTAAAGCAGCGAGTAATCCATATTACTAATTGAACTGAAACATTCAGGGAAATTCTCATTGTACTCTGAATTCTTGTATTACACTAGTCTCGGGCTGCTGCATTCTGTACGGGAAAGTAGTCGTGTCACCATGGCCCTCCAGCTGCATCCCTACCAAAGGTGGAAACCCACTTCCCCCACCAACAGGAAGTTAACCAAGCATTGGAAAAGCCAATAGGTCTCGGCAATCCGAGAGCTATAGGCGTGGGCAATGTAAAGGCATTTGTGTACGGCTTTGAGGCTGTTGTTATTGATATACACAAATGCATTAACATTGCCCACGCCTACAGCTCTCGGATTGCCGAGACCTATTGGCTTTGCCAGTGCTTTTTATCGATTTGAGTCCGAGTAAACATGTTCAGGTCATAGTCAACACAAACAAACCAAGATTTTACTAGTGGAAAGTGGGAGGTTTTGAAAAAGCACTCGTGAGAGTGCATTTTACTAATTGTCAAACATTGAATCGGAGGCAATTTCAAGTGGGAGACAAGTAAAATAAAGCCATTTTGGCTTCACAATGTGAGAGTTTGCAGGTGTGCGCAAGTCAGTTATGTGGTGTAAGTCAAATGAGATTTGTGTGCACCCAAGATCAGCTAAGGTCCCAACAACTTTAGAATCAGGCCCTTAGACACTAAACCACTTTTCTCTTCTTGTGTGAGTAACACAATCGTATTCTAAAATGACTGGCACACAGGGGTTAAAGCATTGGGGTGCACTTGAATCCTCTGGGGTTTTTCGGCATCTCACTCCCCAATTATGATTGGTTAAATCAAACATTATTTATAGCACAAACCCATGGCAGCTCTGAACTCATCCTTGATCAATCGTGGAAAATCTTCTGCGTTGCAGCCTCGGTGCCACGTGACATTAGCCAAATGGCTAATGTTTTGCACTTTCCCTGTGGGTTCGGCAGGCTCATGGGAAGCGAACAGATTGTGCTCCACCGCTGGGAGCTCCTGCCTTCCCGTTCAGAACAGCAGAGTCTCTGGGAGTGAAAGCGTGAACTGAGAACCATTATAAATAAGGCACATTTTGTAGCCTGAATAGCAAGCTAACATGGACACTGATAATTTAAATAGCCCTTTGCACAAACAATAAACTGAAATGTATTATCTGAAAATAACCATTGGTAAAATGTATCAAAAGTTCACAGATGGCTTTGTTTCGTCTCAAAACTCCATTCCAAACGGAGGTAGGAAGGATGGTGAGCATTTGTCAGTTACACAGGGATATCTGTCTGTAAAACTGTTTGCTGACCGATGTTTACATTCATCTGCATCCCATTCAAACAGATACTCCTTTACCCCCATCAGCTGAACACTTCTAGACGGTCTGGGCTTTATAGCCTGTATTTTTTGTAAAGCCTGCATATGCTTGCAGTTGATTCACCACCCCTAAACCACATCTTCCAAAACCCCCTGGCAAGCCAAACGAACAGAGTCCAGCGAAAACAACATAAATTCTTGCAGGAGAAAGAAAACATGTGAAAGGGCCAGTCGCCATGTGCGGAAACAAAAATTGCAAAGGTGGGACAATTGGCACAGTTTCACCACCCAAAAGCCACGGAGTTTAAATGACACACAAAAGCACCAATTGAAAGGGAGAGCATACAAGTGGTGTGATGAAACTCAACAGAGTCGATGCAGCATGTCTCGGTTAGAGACATCGCATGCGCGCCGTCTAGAGCTGAGACCTAAAAAAAAAGTCAATGGGGCCATCTTGCACTTCTCCAGCATACCAGCAGAGAAAGTAGACCATGTGATCATCTGCCAGCCAATCAGAGGCCAGCAACATTCCTCCTGACAGCAGAAAAGCTGAAAAACCCAGCAGATCCCCAAGGTCTCCACTCCCAGGGCTCCTCCAGAGTAGGCAGGTCATTTAACTTGGGCCCTCTCACAGGACAATCGGAAGTCATGAACCTTCTTATTGTCTCAGCTCTTAAACTTGCATCCAAGGATGTCATCACTCAGGCATTAGTAGTTAAGGGCAGATTAAGACAGAGCAACTTCATGTTTGCCCTTTTAAGGCCTGGAACAGGCCAGGTGGGAGAAAACCAAAAATCCTGCATCTTTGATGAACCAGCACTTCATGCATTCTCTTGCGTGCATCTGAACAATTTCCACTGTTAAAACACACAGAAATATCCCACCTGTATCATATTACTCGCACAGCCAATCACAACAATTAAATTCACACCCACCTTACGATTCCTCACTGTACACCATGCACATTGTATCTCATCCTCTACCATCAAGTTACAGCATCCACCATGTTGATCATTCACACTGGGTAAGATGTGGCAATGCAATCACCTACAAAACCACTTGGCCATGTATTTGGCATAAACAATCCCCAAACAAGTGTTTCAAATGCTTCCCAGGTCTCTTTTAAGTATTGTGAACTCAAATAGATACATTTCGCCTCCAACAGAGATGCAGGATCCAGCCCTAACTTCATTTATAACATTGTTGATCTCATCATCTTAGTGTCAATCCACTATTTCAAAACAAATTTCCTTAGAGGCTTCAACCTCCCTGTGGACACCATAACGAAGATCTTGAATAATACACTCCTCAGCCTCCTAGCCACAGCCGACATCCAACTTCACATCTTACGCCTGACACACATCAAAGGCAACACTCTCAACATTGTCCTGTCTTCCATGCCTGCCTTCACGTGGCATCCTTTCCTTCTTTCTGGACTCACCCTCTCCAGCTCAGCAAACCGCAGCCTTCCAAAACACCAATACCAGTCCTTCTGCTTCAACAGTTCTGCTCCCATCTCAGCTGTCTACTCACAGCATCCACATTATCAAATTACCCTACAGATTTAATTCCGAACTTGACATTCTCAACTGCACTCTAACTTAGATGCTCACAACCCAGAGTGAATAATTCACGGGGATGTTTGTAAATATCGGCGCCTTAATACTATACAGGCTGAAGTTGCATTGTGTGGTAGCACCACACTTGCTTTTCAAATATGGAAGTGTATTTGACAAATGTGTCGGACACAATGGGCCCAATTTACCAAGTACATTTTGTAGTATGTAAAGTAGTATCACAGTAGTACTACTCGCATCCAATTCACAACACTGCAGCCAGAAACCTCTGCCTCTGTTATCTTTTCTGAACAGAGATGTTTGCCATGGTGGCAGACATCTCTAAAAGGGTAGATTTATATCTCATTAGTAAATGTGAGAGAGACTGGGGGAGTGGTGGGAAAATGGGGAATATCATACACCAATTATGAGGAGTTTAGGGAAATATAAGGAGGGGTTTAGGGACGGACATGCTAATACACAAACACACTCAGAAATTAGTAAGACCATTGCGATTCACAAACTACTCTTCTAAAGTAGCTCAAGCCAGGAAGGTGTCAAAACAGATGTAACTGCACCACACATGGCAAACCATTGGTACTGAAACACCCCCATAGAAAATAATGGATATAATGAAAACTTTGACAAACTTAACTTAAAAATGAAAGTACACTTAAAAAATGCAAAGTACTTACATTCATTCAATATGTAACTTTTATATTTACTAAACAGTAGTAAAAATACAACTTTTAGTGTAGGAAATAATTTAAAAATATTATTATTTATAAATTAATGTTTAAGGCACGTGTGGCTGTAGATACACATGTTGTGCATAGTCCTGCCACGTAGTGATGGGTCTCGGATGTGTGCAAGTTGTTTTTGTTCAAAGAATTCTTTAAAGTCACAAGATACGGTGATTCCTCCTCGTGCTAGTAGTGTGCACGGGCATTGAGTCGATCGTTAGATTGTTTTCTTCCGCTGTCAGGTTTGGACATGTGCACCCGGGCTCCAGTTTGAGACTGGCATTGGTACTTTCTTGGGACCCACAAGTTACTCCAAGTCATCTGTATTGTGTTTTTGAACACGTAACCTATTTTCTATCCTTTCGGGGTCGAAGAATACAGCTATGCCCAGGCGATCAATGGATTGATCTCCGCCCCATGTGTGACCTCCTCCCCCCCCCCCCCCCCCGGGGCCCTATTTTCTGGAGACTTTCACTTGGTTCCATGCCATGTCATAAAGGTGATGGAATGAACACCTTTTAGGTATTGACCTCAGTGGCACTCAAAATATCCATGGACCGACCTCCATCAGGTCTGTAACCTCTGCCTTTCGCCAGACCATAACAAGCTTGTGTGCAACACTTGCCGCTCCTTCAGTTCAAAGAAGACTCTCCATGACTGTCGGGCTCGTCACTTGGAGATGTCAGGGAGGAGTGAAGGTGATCCAGCAGACCTCTTCATCACAGAAGAGGCTGGAGTACATCACGCGAGGTGTCTGCAGCTGACAAGGAAGACTTCTTGCCAGTAAACAGCTCCGGCTCCTATGTCAGAGAACCTCTACCAATCCATCAGTTCATGTGTACAAACTCTTTCTCTCATCGTTACAGTTCGCAGCCTGCAAAGGCCTCCAGCACAATTCGTTCAGCCACCTCGAAACATAAAAGGCGGCCCATATGTCCACTACTGCCCTTGGGCCATGGTTGGAGCAGACTGATCACTTCAGTCACTATGCCCAGCTGCTGCTCGGTGCCAAAGAAACATCCCAAGCTAGCCTGCTTGGCACCGCCTGAGACTGGCTCAGGGCTGAGCAAATCATCAGAGCTGAAACCATTGGCATCAAAGATAGCGCCAGCGAAGAAATCCTCAGCGCTGAAGTCGACCACCATCACAGTTGGTCCCGAAACAGTCAAGCCACTCCTCCATCGGTTCCAAGACGAAATAGATGCTTGGCAGAAACATTCCACTATCTACTCACAGACAAGCCGGATTATAACACAACCAACTGCCATACAACCTCCAAAATGGCAGCTTTCTTTCCAGGAAGCTCTGGTTATTGCTCCACCTCCCAAGCAAAGGAAGAGAGTGGAAAAAAACACAAGCCCATATCCTGCTCCTCCATCACCACAGGAAACGCAGGATTGACCCTCTCTGCTCTCCTCTTATGGAGACACTCTACTTTACACTACACAGAGGTCACCTGTTCCATACACAGGGGACACAGAGGGGGATGACCCCATTGCCATTTCTCTACAGCTAGATCCCTCTGACACTTATGATGCAGAGCCTCCAGGGAATACTGACACTGACCTTTACCCTGCTCGTCTATCCCCTCAAGATGATTCCTCCACATTCCAGATATTCCTGACCAGGGCAACAGCTCACCATTAAGTTCTCCTCCATTCAGAACCAGTCAAGGAGGATTACCTCTTCGAAACCCTGTTCTCCACACAACGTGCCACTCAATACCTCCTCATGCTAAAGGATATGTTGCAACAGACAAGTGGCGCTTTTCAGCATCTAGTGTGCGCTTGGGTAATTACTCCCTGAGTTGACAACAAATATAAGGCATCATCATCAGAACTTGTGTATTTTCAGGACCAGCGTCCTTCAGACTCCCTTGCAATCCATACCATGCAAAAAAAGGGCCAACTCTCAAACAAGTGGAGACCCCCCACCCCCCCGGGTAAGAAAAGTAAATAATTAGATGCAGTGGGAAAAAGAGTAGCAGCGCAGTCTGCTAACCATTGGTGCATTGCCAACACTATGGGAATTTCGAGCAGATATACGAGAGCCTCCTGGGATGAGATGCAGAAACTTCTTCAGTACCTCAGTGAGGAACACAGAAAACGGGGGCATGAACTGGTTTCAGAGGGGAAATTAATTTCCAATTCTACAATAAGCTGTTCGCTTGAAGCAGCCGACACTGCTGCTCGGGGCGTTAATTTCAACCACCTAATTCGATGACATGCATTGCTTTGTATTTCAGATTTTGAACCTGAGGTACAACAAAACTTGCTATCCCTCCGTTTTGAGGGCTAACATCTTTTTGAACTCCCGGTTGACCAAATCCTTGCCAAAATGAAAAAAACGACACAGAAACAGCAAAAGCCATGGGTGCCCTCTAGACGCCTTCCTTTCGGGGATCATTTTGCCATACACCCTACCATGGTAGCTCAAAACAAACATCAACTGAAACTACACAGGCTGCACCTGTCCGCAGACAGATTTTTCCTCAGGTAGAAGTTTCTCCAGAGGATCCTATAGAGGCAATAATTCCAGAGGCAGCGGCACGTGTCCCTCTCCAAAGGCAGCCTCTGCCACAACCCTCAAGCCATGACTTACCCCTCTTGCCCCCTGATCACACAACACCTGTTGGGGGGTGTCTACAAAGGTTCTTGGCCAATTGGCAGACCATCACCTCTGACCAGTGAGTATTAGAGATCATACAGTATGGTTACTGCTTGGAGTCAACTTCCACACCAACTACCATACCGCCCCGCAGTTACGAACTCTCCTCAGACCACATAAAACTGCTCAAATAAGAGATACAATCGCTCCTTTGCAAAGGCGACATCAAACCAGTGTCTCCACAGCATCAAGGAACAGGGGTGTATTGTCTTTACTTCTTGATTCTCAAAAAGGACGGTTCCCTCAGGCCCATTCTGCACCTAAGACCCCTCAACAAATACTTGTTCTCAGAATATTTTCATATGGTCACACTTCAGGATATCATACATCTTCTACAGCAGGGAGATTTCATGATTGCTCTTGACCAGAAGGATTCCTATTTTCGCTTACCAATCCATCCAGTGCATCGGCCGTACCTCAGGTTTGTGGTCAGTGGAAAACATTATCCATTTTTACATCTATGCTAGACTTCTGTGTGTGCTGTCATTTGAGAGCCAGTAATGGCAGAACAAAGTCCAATCTAGAGAGGTTCCCATCATTCAGAAGGAATACCTATCAAAGCCACATTGATTATATCCTTATTGATGTCAATTCTTGGGATATTATACTAGGTATGGGAGTTCTATCTTGCTTCAAAAGCAACCATTTCCCACTGCCCTTACCTTTTGCGGGGACTCTGATAGTGTGGCTCAAAACCAAATACAGTTAAGTGGCAACCTAACGATCAGCAATATTAGGAGGAAGGTTAGGTGGGAACAAGTTAGTGCTCAATTATATCAAGATTTTACCACAATTTTGCTTTCCCTCTCTTAAGTCAACCCCTGATTATACTATGGACCTTTTGAGGACCTAACAATTCGCTATTTTACCAAGCCTCTTTCCGGAAAGAGTAAGCCCCCTGCCGTAGATACTACTTGGTTTAATAAAGACTGTAGGGAGGCAAAGAAGGTCGCAGTTAATACCCTGAAAACTGGCTCCTCTGAAGACATCCAGCCTGCAAGATCCTTCTACAAACTAATCATAAAAATGCACAGATTTCGTGGGATACAGCTGTTTGGATGGACATCTTGACTGCTGGGGGAAAAGGGGGAGTAATGTGCCTTTTGGCACATTTTAGCTTATGTGGCTAAGATGTCTAGATCAAGGCCAAAGTCAATATTCTCCTGCAAGATTGGGTTAATTACTTCCATTCTCTGTACAGTGACCTCGGGCCTCATCCTCTTTACTTCCCTCGGTTATAGTTAACCCACCAACTGTCTTTTCTATAATGCCTGATTTGACCTCCCCAAGCCAAGTTTTGGGAGCTGCTATGGGCTTCTTCACCATATAAAAAACCCTTTTAGCTATTCGTTCCCAGAAGTCTGTCAAGGCCCCAAGATTGGATAGAATGCTGGTTGAGTTATTCACCTCTGAAACAGCTGTTTGGGCACCTTATCTTAATCGTGCAGCTAACGCTATAATGTGGGGTGCTGCAATCCCTGCTCTCTGGAAAGGTACAGGGATTATTCCTATTTTTAAGAAGGGCCTCAAGTCTGAACCAGCATATTATCGACCCATTAGCATCATCAACTCTAACCAGAAAATGTTCTGTAAGCTGGTTCGGGATCGTTTGCAGGCCTGCATTGATGACAATACGATCCTCTGACAGTTCCAGGCCGGGTTTTACTCCAGAACCAGGACAGTCGATCAGACTTTCAGGCTTTAGCTTATAACATGGAATGACATAGGTTGACATAGGATTACACTTTGGTCCAACCTCAAGTCTCTAGGTTTAACTGGCCCCCTGTATGACATCATTACCAGACTCCATTGCGATAACTTCACTGAAATCGGTTGGGGAGTAAATGGGGAAACCACTGATCATCTTGGGGTCGACAGGGGAGGTAGGCAGGGCTGTGTCCTTGCCCCCACACTATTTCTTCTCTTTATCACTAGCTATGTCAATTTCCTTATAGACTGCGAAAATGACACCCCGGTCCTCGGAGGTACCAAAATCCAAGCGTTATTATTCACAGACCACATGGTACTGATCTAAAAAAAAACAACGGGCATAATGGCTCTCCTTTTAGGGTTTCAATTCTTCGGTATTACCTCTGGCCTGACTATCAATGCATCTAAAACCAAGTTTATGGCAATAAACCCTCATAGGGGTTACAGAGGGACACTAACCCTAATAGGGTTTGAGCTAGAGTGAGTTCTCGATTTTTATTATCTTGGAGTCCGGCTTTCTACTTCCAACTCTTGGGACAGCCAAGTTTCCAGGAGTATAATCATGTTAAGCCACAGGGCTGCTGCTATCTTAAGATTCACTGGCAAGACCTCTTTCCATCCTATTTCTCCACTCCTAAAAGTATGGAGATCCCAGGTTGTAGCAGCCCTGCCTACAGTGCAGAACTCGGGGGCCGTAGTAAAATAAGTGTGTTGAGTTTAGCTGAACATTTTATTTTTAGGATGGCTCTCAAACTGCCTCAGAGCACCCCTTGGATCTTTACTCAAGATCTAGGTATTCACCCTACTGTATTGGTTACTTGTCTGGTCTGTTCCCGAGTTGTCAAACTACAGGGCAGGTTTGAGTGACATCTTGGGTAGGCAAAAAAGTGAGGCCTTGTTGCCACTGCTGTGTTATATTAAACAGTCCCTCCATTCCTGCAAGAGCTCTGGGTAAAACTGCAGCCATTACATCTTCCTCTGACAAAAAGTTGAAGTCTCTTTATTGGGATCACGAGGAGTTGAAGAAGATAAAGTAGCTAAGCCCAGGGTTTGATAGTGATCATTTCATTGGGTTCAAGCCAGGGCGGGACTGGGAACAGAAACCGGCCCTGGCAAACTACTCAGCCGGCACACCCTGGGGTGAGGGGAAGTGCAGGCGAGCAGTTTGACAGGGCCGGTTTCGGCCGATTTTGTTACAGGGGGCCGATATTGCCGACCCCCGGTAACAAAATCGGCCCCCAGGGGCCCAAACCCGGCCCCCACCCTAGCGGCCTACCGGGGAAACGCCCGGTGCCTGCTATAGCCAGTCCGGCCCTGGTTCAAGCCCTTCCTGGCTTTTAAGGCCTATATGGACCAGATTGATCCTCCCTTCACTATAGCCCTTTACAGAAGGTTGAGTTTTGGCACCCTTCCTTTACCTTAACTCACTTCCAAGTGGAAAAGTGGCTCGGGGGAAGCAACTTCTGCCCAGCATGCAATGGGTGCATGGAAACTGATCATTATCTGCTGCTTTTTTATCCGTTTTACTGGAAGTAGCATAAGTCCAGGATCGTCCCCTTTCTATGCTTGATAGGCGCCAGTATAATGTTGCCCTGAGAATTTGAAAGGCTTATTCCTCATCCACCATTGTGTTTTTGATTGCTACGTTTCTAGAGAACGTTTGACTGATCCGACGCAATGTTATCTCGCTCTCACCCCTTACTGGCTGAGAATAACTCTCTGTAGCACAATCTCATAGATCAGGGCATTGTTCCTTGCTCCATGCATAGTGTCTAAATGTTAGTACCTATGTAAATTTACTGTGTCATTTTTAACACTGAGAATATTTTTATATCTAACGTATGATTATTTTAAATATTATATTATCCCATAGTTTTATGATTTTACATAATTTGTCATGTTGTCACTTAAGTGAGCCCACATTATATTTTAAAAGTTGTGTCTCGTTATTGACTGTACTCTTAATTGGGCTTATGTCCTGCACTTCTGAGTTTTGACTTTTATGGTCTGAGACTGAAATTAAGTTTTAAATCAAATCGAAAATATTATCAGTTCAAGGTACACCCATTCGGGATCACTACGGTTCCCTGAGTGTTCACAAAGTGTCTAGCAGTAGTAGCTGCACACTTACATTGGCAGGGCATTCCCTTCATTCCTTATCTAGACAACTAGCTTATCAAGAGTGCCACTTGACAACTATGCCGCAACACACTTAAACCACCATAAACCTCCTACACAGGTTTCGGTTTACCATCAATGTCACATAATCCCACCTCCGACTCCAACAAGTTCATCCTTACTTAGGAGCAATCCTAATCTCAGTACTCGTGACAGCCTAACCCAACCCTGCACTAATACAATCTTTTCAGACACTCTTTTCGCTCTTTCAGCCAAACAGCCACGTTATGGCCAGGACCGTCACATGCCTTCTAGGCATGATGGCATCCTGTATTACAATAGTACCTCACGCAAGACTAACGCGCGAGTCCTTTGCAGGGATATGTAGTGAAACAATGGTCCCCTGGCACGTCATTTGAAAATCTAGTGTTGGTCAGCCACCGCACTTATCACTCTGCAATGGTGGAACATCAAAAACCTGTTTCAGAGGTGGCCTTTTCTCTACCCAGTTACACAGGAGACCATCACAATAAATGCCCCCCTCTCTGGATGGGGTGCACATCTAAAGAATTTGTCCAAGGCCACTGGAAGTCGAAACACCAGGGACGACACATCTAGTAGTTAGAACTCCCAGCCATTCACCATGCACTGAAGGCTTTCTTTCCGAACCTTTTAATGCAAAACCATGAGATATACAGCACCCAGACCCCAAGTTGCTCTACCTAGCAATCTGGCTTCTGAAATCTTAGAATTTGGGTGCCTCAAGCTTCCTCCAGAATGCATGACCAACCTAAAGAAAGTGCGTATACCCACTACCCACACATGTTATACGGAAAAATGGATGCGATGTGCTCACTACTCTCACTTAGAAAATATTAACCCACTCACAGCAGATGACAAAAAGATCATCAAACATCTCAGAAACTTGGTAGATGACAGAGTGAAGGAAGTGATAAAGAAAATACCCAGAGGCGAAGAAACGTAGGGGCATATTATCAAGAAACGGCGTTAAAATTATCACCACTTTAGCGGCAGAAACCTGCCGCTAAAGCGGTGATAATGGGTTTGATAATATGCCCTCGAGAATTCCAATAGGAGCCCATGTTTTGGTGTCAACATGGGCTTCTATTGGAATTCTCTGCGGCATATTATCAAGCCTATTATCGCTGCTTTAGCAGCAGTTTTCTGCCGCTAAAGCGGCGTTAATGTTAACGCCGTGCTTGATAATATGCCCCTTAATTCTGTCAAATTAAAGAAGTGCTGAACACCAAATTCAATTAGATGCAGAATGTTGACTATGAAAGCTACATCTTCAATCAAGAGAGACAGTGAGACGATGGATGAATTTGTTGAAAGACTTGAAATGCTCATCAAACACTGAAAGTTCAGGAATTCAATGACAAAGAAGCCATTTGTATCAGTCATATATGGTTCCCTTTCTGATTCCTCCAGATGCCGAATGCTGAGAGAGATGCTCAGTCTGTAGTGTGTTCTCAAGGCAGCCAGAGCTGAAGAATATGCAGACAGACACGCTGCTGACATGGAGGCTGGAGGAGCCCAGAATGAATCGGAGTTGAGTTTGAAAAGCAAGAAAAAACACAAGGTAGAAGCCCACAAAGTGATGTCTACAAAGAAAACCAAGCTGTGTTCTTGATGTGGCTTTTCCTTTCCACATGATGGTAAATGTCCCGCCATTGAACAGATGTGTAAAGTCTGCTGGAAAGGAAACCTTTTAGTCAAAGTTTGCAAAACAAGAGAAAAAATTAGTGTGTCACGTCATGAAGACAAAATGGCTGCCAGTGCGTCACACAGTGAAGAGATAGTGGCTGGCAGAAAGTTCCAGAAGCATCCAGTCACACCCACCGAAGTAAACGGCCACATTAGTAGAGGCTAGTAGAAAGTGAAAAAGGACAATTGTCTCCTAATTCTTTGTCGAGAGATTCTTCGACGTCACTGTTGAGCGAGAATGAAGACGTTGGGTGTGTGATGTCAATGCTGACTACTGAAAGATGTGCACATGTAGGTTTGGCTTCCTGCAAGGAAGAAAACAATTTGAAAAAGGATTGCCAAGTGAAATCACAACATTCCTTTGGACACTGTCCCAAAATCAAACTGAAGGTCAATGGGTGCTATATACCTTTCACTAAAGACAGTGGCACATTGATAACAATCATGCCAGGCCAAAAAAGCCCAATGAACTGTCTTTGGGGCCCGTCTTACATCATCTAAAACCAAAGTATGCACGTTGAGAGGCCTCAACACCATTGCAAAGTCATGGTTAATTCATGGCGACTATGAATCATAAAAAGACAACTGAAAGCCCTAATTCATGTCCTTCAGGGCACTTTGTCAAGTGTCTGTCGACTCAGTTTCAGCACTGTTGCTGACCTGGAACTCATTTCTGTGAATTACAATTTCAATGCTCATCACAACATAGTGAATCAGTTTCTGTCCGTGTTTCATGGATTAGGAAAGCTTAAGACAATGAAAGTGCAGCACCACATTAATTATGACATCGTCGAATTGCCTTTCATCGACAAGAGGCTGTTGAAAAAGAAATTGACTTTGCTAAAAACATGAAATCCATGAACGCACTACTAGTCCAACACCATGGGTGTCGCTGATAGTGGTGGTACCTAAAAAGGAAGTGGAGGGTCTGTGCGAATTTGTGTTCCCATGCAACAAGCAAACAAGGCAATTGAAAGAGAATGGCCTCTGGGTCTGCACATTACAGATGTGATTACCCAGTTGAATGGTGCCAACGTTTTTTTGCGCATTGATCTGAACAGAGGATATAATCATCTCAAATTGGAAGAAAATTGCAGGTACATTACTACCTTTTCCACTCAAGTTGGTTTATTCAGATACAAAAGATTGAGTTTCAGAGTGTCTTCAGCTGGTGATCTTTTCCAAGATGTCACTCGTCGCATTATACAG
This sequence comes from Triturus cristatus, assembly GCF_964204655.1. Classification (NCBI taxonomy): domain Eukaryota; kingdom Metazoa; phylum Chordata; class Amphibia; order Caudata; family Salamandridae; genus Triturus; species Triturus cristatus. The sequence goes on along the minus strand of NC_140592.1, from coordinate 499,184,584 downwards.
CCTCTCACACATACTTTCAATTACAGTGATGATATAGTAGTATTTGGGTCCACAAGAAAGGAACATGAAAGAGTCCTTACACAAGTGTGCTGTCTGCTTTCTGAAGCAGGTCTTATGTTGAAAGCTGAAAAGTGTTAGTGTCACAAAACAAAACTAAAATTCTTTTGGGCACATTTTCTCAGAGGGAGAAATGACTCCAGATTCAGCCAATGTTCGAACTTTGTCATCTACTTCTCCTCCACAAGATGTAACCATACTGCGTTCTTTTCTTGGTATGGCCAGCTACTGTTCCAGGTACATTTGTAACTTTGCCACTGTGAGTGCCCCATTGAGAGTTAATGAAATGGAATGATTTATTTCAGTGGTCAAGGGAGTGTGATCAAAGTTTTAAGATGATTAAACATGCAATGGAAAATGCTACTGAAACCGCTTATTTGATCCAAAATTGCATACAGAGATTGTTGTGGATGCCAGCCCAGTGGGTTTGGGTGTAATTCTTGCCCAACTAAGTGGATATGCCAATGCACAAAGGTTTATTGTATCTTATGCAGGGATGCCATCTCCCTGCTTCCGTTCCCAGCAAAGGCCATCGAGAAGATAGTTAACATCCAGATCTCCCGTCACTTCGAAGACAACAACATCCTGGACCCCTCCCAATCAGGATTCCGCAGCAACCACAGCACCGAGACCGCCCTCATCGCCGCCACAGACGACATCAGGATCCTGCTAGACAATGGCGAGACGGCGGCCCTCATCCTCCTGGATCTCTCCACTGCCTTCGACACCATTTGCCACCGCACACTCCGCACGCGACTCCACGACGCAGGGATCCGTGACAAGGCCATGGACTGGACCACCTCCTTCCTCACCGGCAGAACTCAGAAAGTCCGCCTCCCCCCGTTCCAATCCAAAACCGCCAAGATCATCTGCGGCGTCCCACAGGGATCCTCCCTCAGCCCGACGCTGTACAACGTCTACATGGCACCACTAGCACGCATCGCCCGACAGCACAACCTCAACATAATCTCCTATGCCGACGACACGCAGCTGATCCTCTCCCTCACCAAGGACCTTCTCACCGCCAAATCCAACCTCCACCAGGGAATGAAGGCCATCGCCGACTGGATGAAGGAAAGTCGTCTTAAGCTGAACTCAGACAAGACGGAGATCCTCATCCTCGGGCCCAACCCCTCAGCATGGGACGACTCCTGGTGGCCCGCATCACTGGGGACACCCCCGGCCCCTACCAACCACGCACGCAACCTGGGAGTCATCCTCGACTCAAAACTCACCATGACCAAACAAGTCAATGCAGTCTCCTCCACCTGCTTCAACAACCTCCGCATGCTCCGCAAGATCTACAGATGGATCCCGACAAACACGAGGAAAACAGTCACCCAGGCCCTAGTCAGCAGCAGACTCGACTACGGAAACGCCCTCTACTCCGGATCTTCGTCCAAGCTCATCAACAGACTGTAAAGAATCCAGAACGCATCTGCACGCCTAATCCATGACGTCCCGCGCCACGACACACATCACCCCCCACCTGAGGAACCTGCACTGGTTCCCCGTAGACAGTAGAATCTCCTTCAAGCTCCTGATCCACGCACACAAGTCACTCGACAAAACCGGCCCAGCCTATCTCAACAGTCGACTCTCCTTCTACGTACCCAACAGGAGACTCCGCTCCGCTGACCACGCCCTGGCAACGGACCCATGCATCTGCAGAGCCACATCTGGAGGCAGGTCCTTCTCCCACCGCGCCGCCAAGACCTGGAACACCCTGCCCCTCCCCCCACCCTCAGCGCCTTGAAACCCTCACGGGTAAGTAGCGCACCTTACAATTGATTTGATTGATTGATTGATGCTAGCTGAAGTTTGTCTCAGGTTGAACAAGCTTACTCGCAACCTGAGAAAGAAAGCCTAGCTGTTGTGTGGGCTTGCAAACACTTTCATGTGTTTCTGTATGGGAAACATTTTACGCTTGTGACTGATCATCAAGCACTGCTCACTAATTTTGGCAATTGAAAGGCCAAGATGCCCCCTTGTATTGAGAGGTGGGGGCTGTGACTGCAAGAGTATGACTACACCAATGTACACTGGCTGGGAAAAGATCAAAACCCTGCTGACTACTTTTCCAGAGTACCCATACATTGTCAGGGTACCCCTTCTAAAGTGGCCAAGGCCTACGCTAACTTCACTGAGAGATCCAGCACTCCTGCAGCTGTTTCCGTGTAGAAAATAAGTGCTGCTACCAATGCAGATAAGAATATGCCCATCCTCAAAATACATTATTATACATCACTCCCATAGAACACATGCTCGACCTCTTGATAATGACAGTGAATGTTAGAAATTCAAGAATGTGCGTGATGAACTGTCAGTTATACAAGAAGGGATTATCTTGTGAGGGTCAATAATTGTCGTTCCTGAAAGTCTCTGACAGCAAGTAATTGAGGTGGCGCATGAGGGACATCATGGAAATGTTGCCAAAAAGTGAGCCCTCTGCGGCTGTGTTTGGTTCCCTCATCTGGAAGAGAGAGTTGAGAGAGAGCTCCAGGCTTGCCATTTGTGAACTGTTTATCTCCCAAAGCATCCTTTGAACATGTCGGATCTCCAAAACACGTCTGGGAGAAAATTGCAGTTGACTTCTTTGGACCCTTGAAAATGGCCATCACCTCTTTGCAATCATAGATGAATATCCCTAGTTTCCTCTAAAGGAAGACCCTTTTTCAATCACTCATGATCGAGTAGTTGAAAGAAAAGAATGCATATTTGCAACCCGGGGTGTTCTGTCCATTCTAAAATCTGACAATGGCCCGCCATTCTATAGTTAGGAATTCAAAGACTTTCCTAATCATTTAAATACCAGGCATTAGAAAAGCACACCACTAGGGCCACAGGATAATGGCATTGTTGTACGTTTTATGAGCACTCTCAAGAAGGCTGTCCAGGGCGCTGCGCTAGAGGGACTTGAGCTCAAGTCAGTTCTTCATTCTACTCTTTGTGCCTACAAATCTACTCCGAATTCTACAACCGGCGTAAGCCCGGCCACCCTGATGTTCGGGAAAGCCACGGGTTACAAGCTGCACCAGTGGACCATTGAAAGAACAATTGTTGACTAGAAAATTCATCTCACTGATTAACCTCACTAGTTCAAATCTGATTCTTCATTACATGCCGATCCATTGCAATTTGTGACTAATGAGTGACACATGGTGAATGCTCACCATCCTGGAAAGTCCAGATGAGCAATTCCTCACATTTCTCCAGCACCTGCCTAGGAGTCTGTCGGCTCCAGACATCGGTAATGAGACTTTGTCATCAGAGGACTAGTAGAGTCCCAGAACTAAATCATTTTCTAGATCACAGGTGCCTGCTGCTGTTGTTTCTCCTATGTTTTATCAGCCTCACACCACGAGATCTGGAAGATTGGTTAGAGTGCCTCGATGACTCGTTGTGTTACTATGATGTATATATATGTATCTTTTTTATTTTACTTTTTATTTAACAAAGGGAGAGATGTAGTGTCTTGTGTATTAAAGAGCGCAGGAGCCCTATGGTCCCTAACGGACGCCATAGTCTAGTGACGTAAGTGATTGGGTGTTGTTAACAAACTTAATGACACAGTACCTGCCAGTTAACGGTTACAGTGAATAAGCAGAAGATTCAGATTGATTGTAGATTTAATCATTGCCCCAGGAATGGGGGGATAACCGCTTTTTGAATTTTTGAATATCATCTCACTATTCGTGTATGTGGTCAGTGTATGACTGAAACCGAGGAACCTCTCTTTATGTCTGCTTGTTTTCTGTTTTATTTGCCTGACGTATTGATAGAGATCAGGGTATCAAAAATATGTCCACTACCACGGATAGAGTAATCTCACAGTTACACGCACATACATTCATCATACGCTAGGGCCCATTTCACTAACATACGCTCAAATACTCTACCAGCAATAAACCTGTGGGAAGAAAACTCCTAAACCACCCTGCATCTATATCTAAGCGTTAGGACCTGATTATAGTGGTTGTCCTTAAACATACTCTATATAATCTATACAACAATGATGAAAAATGTACACAATAATTGACAAGAAAGAATATTCAACACCATGTTTAAAAGTTATATTGCTTTATCTAAAATTAGTCAAAGTAAATCAATCAGAATAAATCATTTCTCATAGTTACCTATTCTAACTAAGTGTCAGAACGGGTCAGGACCAGTCTCTCAGTAAAGTCTCTCAGGACAAAGTCCTCAGCACGGTCCTCTGCAACGCAGCTTCACGCAGCAAAGGTAAAATGGCAAGTGGCAAAAACCCTCCCTAAGCTAACAATTCTTATAATGAAAAATACAATGGAAACACACATAAAGTTGGCAGGATAAACTGTATCACTGAGCAGAGCGAGAAGGAAGAAATGTAACATTGCTACATCTGAAAATCTCCGCTCAGGAAAAGTCACAAGACGTGAACTACGGAACAGGAACCAAGAAACTATTAAAGTATCCAACTTGTACAACTTCCCTCGGCAGCCAGGCCACAGTTCATTGTCTGTTTCTGAAGCTCCTTTGTTTGCCATTTCTTTTGGAGATCCTCCAAACTGCTGATGTCCTCATGGAAAAATACAATAAGGACCACGGTCAGTTGTCTTCGACCTTTTTCCAGCAGGGGTCTCCCTTGCCACATCACAGAATATGCCACAGCCAGGCTTCGAAATACTGTCAGCTCGATTAAGGCCTTCATAGGCCACAATAGACCATCTTTAATTAAAGAGACAAAATAAACGTTACTACAGCATAATGATTAAACAGTGTAAACCCCACTAATACCCTTATGTGTATGTATTTATCTAGCTTTGCGACATAAAAAGCATTAATTCAGACAGCGTTTTGTGCTCAAATAAATAGCACACAGCAACGTTTAAACATGAAAACTTGCACGTTATTGTAAATACAGAAACAGCACAAATAAGCTAACCCTCGTGTAACTTTCTCTTGTGTTAGGACAAACAGGTTGATTAGTAAAACACACTTGCACAAAACAAATAATTAATTGTTAATTATTAATGAATTAATAAAACGCATAGACATGCCAGAGCTTCAAAAGCCCCAGAATTTTCTAAAAGAAAACTCTGCTCCAGCAATCCCCCCTTTGGTGATTTTATCACCAAATAAAACCAAAAAAAAAAAATAGTGAAATTTTAGTCCCATTTTAGGAAAATCAGAAATGTCTCTTCCCCTTAGACAACATTAAACACCAGTCACTCTTTCATCATCTCTCTTTGTCTCTAAATAAACACTCTCCCTCAATTCTTCTAGTTCAATCTCTTCTGGTTCTCTTTTCAAAAATTTCGAATTCTTGTTTTTCTTTCCCTTTTCCAATTTCTCTTTCCCTCTCCTGTTTTTACAACACACACACACCAATCTTATTATTAACAAAGCCACAATTATACAAGACAAGGGAAACAATATTCTACCTATAATAGTACTACCTATTTTTGCAATAAAATCCTTAACAGCTATCATTTTATTAGCTATTTTAGTCCACAAACTCCCAGCTTCAAGTGGTACCAATTCTTCATGCAAATCAGTAATATTTTTGATATAGACCTTCAGGTCTTTACTTTCGTCAGGAATGTAAGTGCAACAATGTTGAACTTTCAAAATTCCACAGACTCCACCCTCCTTGGCCAAAAGAATATCAAGGGCAAGTCGATTTTGCATTGACATGGCACGTACGGCACTTAATTCCGTATTCACCAAAAGAAACCCTCCTGCGGTATTTGTCGATAAGCGATCAACCACTGTGGACAGTTTCCGAATTCCATAAGCATTTAAAGAAATTCCCACTGCTGGAATCAAAACCCCAAAAATATCACCCACAATTTCAGACCAAGTTTCTCTCTTAAAACGTGTTAATAGGTTAATATCTTCTACATCTTTTATTTTATCTGTATGAAAAATCTTAGGAAAAACCAGGCCCACATAACATGTGCCATACCAATGGTCAGGCAACTTGTAATAAGCCTTGTTCCCACAAACATAGTACACTCCTGGAAAAATTGTATCTTCTCCACCTCTGAAACCCCAACCTGTCGCAATGAAGTATGTATCATGGCACTCACTCGTTCCTACAAAATATGTATCATATTGGGATTTCCTTCTGGTAATGCAAAGTTTACCCTTCTGCGGTGCATCTAGAGCCAAAGTTGGACTAGCCCCATTTCTTAACTCTTTTCCCATCTCAATATCCCAAATTGTTTCACTCTCTTCATATTTTCCCCCTTTCTCATGCATGTTCATTCTCCTTTCTTCTACCATATCCAGGAAAGCTCTCTCCTCTTCTTTCAAACTGCAAGTTAAATTATTCTTAAAAATATAATCTAATGTTAGTCCTTTTTCTTCAATAAAAATCTCACCAAAAGTGTTAGCTTCTTTAGCTGGATTCAGCTCTTCATTCATTGGCAAGTGCCCAAAAATACTATCTCTGTTAGACATCTTATAATCTATTTTCCCTAACAAATAAAAAACACTACTCAAAATACTACAGGAAATACCATATGTAGCTGGTAAATGATGATAAGTAACACCCTCTGAAACGGATGCAGGTAATTGCATACAAACGTAGCAATCCCTTACTTCCATTGTCTTCACATATTCATATAACAGTTTAGAAAAAACATTACTAGAGAAATTATTAATTGACCTATCTTTGTGTATGTAACTACTACTTCTAATTGGAACTACTTTTTGTGAATTCTTCTCTACATTTGTCACATTTTCTATATTCATTCCAAACTCTACTCTAAAAGTAACTAATAAAACTAAAACACCCCATAGAAGCATTAATAATCCAGTACAACAGCAGCACATTCTGCACCACCTCTTAAAGAAGGCACATCTATTACTATTATCCTTTATGTTAGCCATTTTAGTTTAGCCTCTACTACTCCACTACTGTTTGAACTTCTTCAATTCTTCAACAATTCTTCAGCTTTCAGTTTATCCAAATGATCTCCTCGTTCACTTGATCCAAGTGAATCCTTCTTTCACTCAGTTTGGATATTTATCATTCTTCACTTCAATTTCTTCAACATCAAATTGTATCAGATCTCCAACGTCGGAATCCTCAGTACTCGACTCTTCTCCAATGTCAGTCAAGAGTACTTTCAGAATTTCACCAGTATCTTCCTCAACCACTTTTCTCAAGACCACTTCCGGATTATCTCGAGTCACTGTTTCTTCTTTTCCTTCTTCAGACAGTGTCACATAAGACCATTCCGGTGATCTGTACTTTTGGTTGGGTTTTTTAACTCTCTTTATTTCTACTGGTTCCTTTGATCTCCTTGATTCTTCTCCTTCAGCCTTTGAAGTTTGACTTGATATTTCATTTACTTGTTCAGCTTTCGATTAATTTGCTCTTATTACTCTGTATCTCACCCTTTTAACTCGGTTGTTAGGCCAACGATCTCCTTTCACAACCTTTTTCGGCCTCAATTCTTTAACACTCTTCTCTCCAATCGAAGTTCTCTTTCTCAGAACTCGACCCTCTGTTTGTTCATCCTCATCATCTGTTTCAAGTGCCTCTTGTTTCCGTTTCCCAGTAGCTTTTCTCTTCTCCACAGATTTTTTCACCACTGTTTGAGACTTCCCTACTCCTGTCCCTCCTCGGGTCTCCGACACGCAATCTTCTTGCTGTCTACTTGTCCCTTCACCTAGCTCCTCATGAATGTTCCCTACACCTCCTCGGGGGTCTTCCGCAATCTGTCCCTCTCTATCTTCTTCTAACCCTGTTTCTTCAAGAATAATCTCAAGTGGTTCTTCAATCTCCTCCTCTTCTGATTCAGGAGTAGTCTCTGTGTGATTTCTCTTTTCTTTTCTTTTTTCCCCACTGCTACTTGAAACTTCAGGCTCTTTATCAGAATCTGATCTTCTCTCTGATACTCGCAGTGATTCTCTTGAAGCTCTCTCTGCTTCTTTTCTCACTGATTCCGTATCTTCAGGATCTTCACCATCACTAGAATCTGACTCTTCAAAATACTCTTCACCAGTTCCTTCTCTCGGGCTTGGAACTCTTAGAGTATGACTTGCATGTACCCAGTGCCTCACTCCAGCACACTTTACTGCAGTCGTTGTAGTCAGAATAACTTGTCTCGGCCTTCCCCACCTTGGAATCAAGCAATTTCTTCTTCTGTGCACCTTAATCCTCACCCAGTCTCCTGGACTCAGATCATGGGCTTGCTTCTTCTCAAGTGTGGTAGCTTCTTCTCCAACCTGGTGAAACACAGAATGAACTGCGTCAGCCAGGCCTTTACAGTAATCCAAAATCATGTCATCAGTTATTGACACCAATTTATTCACAGGCACGAATGCATGGCGCATAGCACGTCCCATGATTATCTCATGCGGGCTCAAACCTGTAGTTCTATCTGGAGTAGATCTCATTGTCATCAGAACTAGAGGCAAAACATCTGGCCATTTCATGCCAGTGGCTAAGCACATCTTTCCAATCCTATTCTTGATTGTGCCATTAATCTGCTCAACCACACCAGAAGCCTCTGGTCGGTATGCACAATGTAGCTTCTGCTGTATTTTCAATGCTTCACAAATCAAACCAATGAGTTCATTTTGAAAGTGTCTACCTCTGTCAGACTCAACTGTAACTGGAAACCCGTACCTAGGAATCAACTCCCTCAACAGTAATTTTGCCACTGTTAATCCATCATTTCTTCTAGTCGGGTAAGCTTCCACCCACCTTGAAAACAAACAGACTACCACTAGAACATACCTCAGTCTGTTCACTTGGGGCATCTCAATGAAATCAATCTGCATTCTTGTAAAAGGACCTCCTTCTCTGCCTATTGTTCCCAGACTCACCACTGTCTTTTTCCCAGTGTTAAATTGCTGACAAATTAAACACCTTTGACAGATGCTCTCCGCAATTGTCCTAAACTTTGCATTGTACCAGGTTTGTTTAAAGGACCTTACCATCGCGTCCCTCCCCAGATGTCCCTGGCCATGATACATCCTTGCCATTGACGACAAAATTGAGTTTGGCATTACTGGTCTGCCATCTCTGTAGACCCAAACATGGTCTGTTTCTCTTGGAGCACATCCTGCCTTAACCCAATCTTGTTTCTCTTCTTCTCCTGCCTCATCTTGTAACTGCTTTACTTCATCCCACGTTTCTAGGACATTAGTAAACATCACAGAAAGAAAAGACATTTCCTCCATTCTATCCCTGTTAATCGATTGATTTGTTTTAGCACAATACTGTGCCACATCGTTGGCGTATCTGTTACCAACAGTGATAAAATCATCCCCTGAACCATGTGCAGCACATTTTACAACCGCTAACTCCTTAGGCAGCTGTATCGCCTCAAGCAATTTTCCAATCAACTCAGCATTCTTTATCGGAGTTCCACCCGATGTCAAGAAACCTCTTTGTAGCCACAGTTGGCCAAAGTCATGCACTACTCCAAATCCATACTGACTATCAGTCAACACGGTTGTTCTCAAATCTTTCCCAATCTCACAAGCTTTTGTCAATGCTACTAGTTCAGCAACTTGCGCAGATTTCACTCCTTTCAATGGTGATGCTTCCATGACCTCTGAAACTTTGCACACTGCATATGCTGCACATAGCACTCCATTATCATTCCTCAAGCATGATCCATCCACAAACAGCACATGGTCATTCTCAAGTAAGGGAATATCCCTTATGTCTGGTCTTGGCTTCGTACAGTACTCAAGCACATCCAAACAATCATGATCATCTTCCATCTTTATACCCACATTTTCAATATCCGGCAAGAGTGTCGCTGGATTCACATTCACACATCTCTCAAGAGTCACATTTGATGCACCCAGTATCACTTTTTCGTACTTAGTCAACCGACTATGTGACATGTACTGAGTTCTGCTTCTTGTCAAAAGAATTGCCACATTGTGAGGTACGAATACCCTTACAGGATATCCCATTATGATTCCCTCACTCTGTTCCAGGCTTCTGCATGTCGCAGCCACAGCTTTCAGACAACCTGGTAACCCCACGGCTACAGTGTCAAGTGTCGATGAGAAGTATGCAATAGGCCTTCTCAATTGCCCATGTTTCTGGATTAACACTGAAAGTGCACATCCATTTCTCTCACTGCAGTACAGTTCAAACTCTTTTTCGTAGTCAGGCATACCCAAAGCTGGGGCCTCACACATTTTAGTTTTGAGCTCTTCAAATGCTGCCAATTGTTCTGCATCCAGATCCAACGGATCTGTCATTTCACTTTTTGTCAATTTAATCAATGGCTTTGCTATCAGGGAAAAATTAATTATCCACTGACGACAATATCCCACCATACCCAAGAACATTCTCACTTCTCTCTGGGTTTTCGGAGCTTTCATTTCTCTGATTATTCTGATCCTGTCAGTAGTCACCTTTCTCAGACCTTTCTCAATATTGTGTCCAAGATAATGAACCTCTTTCTTGCAAAATTGCAATTTGGCTGGAGATACCTTTAACCCTCCATCTGCCAGATGATTCAATAAAGCTATGGTATCCATTTCACAAGCTTCACGTGTCTTTGATGCCACAAGTAGGTCATCAATATATTGTACCAGCACTGAGCTCTCAGGCATGATCAGACTTTCTAACGATTTTTTCAATAACTGATTGAATATTGAAGGACTCTCCGTTTACCCCTGTGGGATACGACACCATGCTAAAATACGCTGGCCAAACCTAAATGCAAAAATCGGCTGGCTGTCATGATGCAATGGAATTGAAAAGAACGCATGACACAAATCAATCACTGTATACCACTCAGCATCATGTGGAATTTGATACAGAATCACTGATGGATTTGGCACAATGGGACAACATGCCACCACAATCTGATTAACTTTTCTCAGGTCTTGCACGATCCTGAACTTGCCATTGGGCTTTTTCAGTCCCATTATCGGTGAATTACACGGACTACTCAATAGTTCTCTTAGGACTCCTTGCTGAATCATTTTCTCAATTATAGGAGTTATCCCTTCAATTATTTCTGGTGTCATTTTGTACTGAGGAATGTTAGGATATGTAATTCCCTCTTTCACTGCAATTTTCACTGGATCTACATTATTCATCAATCCCACATCCTCTCCTGTAAAATCCCAAACTGCTCTTTTCACTGTGTCTCTCAGCTCTTGAGGCAAATCCTCCGGATTAAACACTGCAAATGCACCAATTAATTCATTTTCTCTATTTTCTAGAGTCATTCGGTACAAAACATCATCATCTGGTGTCTCAAAAGCTATTCCATCTGGTGTACAAAAAATTGTGCAATTCATTTTACACAATAAGTCCCTACCTAACAGGTTCACTGGACTCGTGTCACAGACAATAAATCTGTGCATGTCCGAAAATTTCCCTATCTGTACTCTTACTGGTTCAGTAAGACGTGTTCTGATTTGTGTATTGGCTACACCAACTACTTGGATTACTTCATCCGAGAGAGGAAGATTTCTAACATCTGTTGACCTGACAGTTGATCTTGTCGCACCTGTGTCTACCAAAAAAGTAACACTTTCCTCATTTATTTTCCCATCCACAAATGGTCCTGCCTGGTCTATTTCTAGAGTTGCACCAAGTATGCACTCTTCCTCCTCTCTTCGGCACCGTCAATAATCACCCTCAGACTCACTCCCTTCACTCTTTAACAAGTACTGTTGTACTTTGTTAGTACGTCTCGGTTTGTTTACCTGCTCATCATTGAAGAATCCCGAGTCCTGATTGTACTTTTGTACCCCTCTATTCTGCGGTAAAGGCGGTTTTGGCTCTTGACTCTGCTGTCTCACAACTTTCTGCTGTTGTTGCTGCTGGTTATTTCCATCATTCTGCACCTGTTGATTTAAGGATTTACCCTCATTTAATGGTGGATTAGGACATTCCGATCTCCAATGTCCCAGTTGGCCACAGTTGTGACACGGGAACTTCTTTTTGGCTTCCTCAAGACTTCCTTTTCCTTTTCCTGCAAATCTCGGTCTATTTCCTGCATTATTTCCTGGATTATTCGCCTGTTCCACTAACTGTGCTTCCTGTCTTTCTGCAACTTTCACTTGTGCCCACATTGCCTTCTCTTTCAGCTTTCTTTGTTTTGCTTCAATTTCATCACTAAAGTATTTTGCATGTCTCAGAATCTCATCTACTTTTTTACTCTGCCAATCCACTGTATGTTCACGAATTCTTTCACCAATTTCAGGTCTTAAACCATATACAAATCTGTATACAAAGTGACTCAAATCCTTGTCACCCAGGTGTTCATCTCCACTGAATTGTTTAAAAGCCAGTATCAACCTTTCGTAAAAAGCATGAACTGATTCTTTTGCTTCCTGTTGTGTTCGGTCTATCTTAACCCAGTCTGTCTCTTTTGGAGGAACTTTACTCTTCAGGTATACCATCACCTGATCATACTTCCTCATTACTTCTGGATCTGGTGCCCCTGTTCTCGGATCTCTTGGATATTCCTCAGTAGGCCAACTCACAACTATTTTACACTCAGTCCACAAGTCTGCTGGAACAATTATATCAAACAGACTATTCAGGTCAACCCACAGCACTTTTGACAATTTCACAAATCTGTCTACCTGCCTATACCACTCGACGGGCTTTTCTCTCAATCGAGGGAAATCATTCGTAAATGATAAAATATCCTGTCTGGTCCATGGAACATGTACATATCCTCCTCCAGGTATTTCCCTCATGGGATACTGCTCCACTGGTTTCTCTTTTTCTCTCACAGGAAATGCTGAGTAAGTTGTTCTATCCTCAGATTCCTCTCTTTTCTTATACCACCTATCCTTCCACTTTTCTACATCACCCCATCTTCGCAATAATGCCACCATTTCTTTAATCTGTCCTGTTCTACCAGAAGTATTCAAATTCTCTATGTCTTTCTCTGTGAAATCCATCCTGTACGTTTTCTGCAAAGCCTTTACTCTATCAATGTCAACTCCTTGCTCATTTGCTATTGCTCTTAGTCTATCATGAGTATTTCTTGCTCTCCATGTTATGCTCTTGCACATAAACATTAATTCACCATCATGATGACTCTTCAGGATTTCTGTTGGAACTGTTCCTGTCACAAGCTCTTCTAATTCTATACGTAATTTAACCACATCAATAACTTGTGAATCCTTGTCCTTTTTCTGAAGAACCTTCATCCAATCATTCAAATCATCAACTGTTATTTCAGCAGTTTTTCTCACTGGAACCACTTTTTTCTGCGGTTCTAAAATTGGCATCCCTGAACAACCAGGTTCACTAACATCCAATAGTTCACTACATGTGTCATGTCTTGTTCGTCTCAGGTCACTTCTTTCTGCTCTTTTATCTGAATCTCCTGAAGGACCAACTGAATTTGTCAGGTTATTCCCAACATATGGAATCACCAGTCCATTCTCACCTGCTCTCTGTTTGTCAAACACAGGCATAACTGGACCTATTGTTACAGGCACCGTAACAGCTTCCAGATTTTTCGTTAACTCCCTAATTTTCTCAGTCAGTTCTGTTGTCGTTTTTGCTAATTTTCTGGCATTTTCCTCACTACTTCGATTCTCTCTCTCCCTGAAAGAACTACTACCTCTTGATTCAGGTGTCATTTTTTCTTTCTCCACTGTATCTCTTATCGGAGAAACAACTGGTGTACTCTCATCTGGTTCTGGTCTATATGGAGGTGGTCTCTTGTAAATCATGTCATTTAAGACCTCATCCTCATACTCTCCATATCTTCTCATATCTGACTCAGGAACCCTTTCTACAGAAGGAGCAGAAACTTCAACTGTTCTCATTGGATATAATCCCTCTGTCATACTAGCATCTCGCCATCTTTTCATTCGATCATGATGTGTCTCACGATCATGTCTCCTCCCAAACATGTACCTGTAATACCCTCCAGATCTTTGCTTTTCTCGGTCATGAACTTCCTCTTCCCATTCCACTAAAGCCTCGAACTGTGTAGGTCTCGGCTTCGGGTCTAAGCATAACATCTTTTCCCGTAAGTTTCTCAACACGGCCAAATTAAATGAACCATGTTCTGGAAATGCTAGAACACCATCTTCTTTAGTATACCTAACCCAATTCTGCAACCATATACAGGTATGTAATCCATATTTCGCAACCATGAAGGATGCAGGTGTTTTCGCTGGAGGTAGCAACTCACCCTCTCTCGTCTTAACCTCTTTATCTTTGCTAAACCACCTTTTGACTTTTCCAAAGAATGTCTTTTTCTTTTTCTCTTCTTGGTAATACATTTTAGCGCTTACTAAAACTCTCTACTCTCTCCGTATTATAAATATACAATACAAGTTTTCAACCAATAGCAGCGCGACTCACACTAACGCACCAATCCTGGAGCGTCTACGTCACTAAACAGCTCTTCCAATCCCTGCGCGACTCACACTAACGCACCAATCCTAGCGCGAACTCTTTTCTGATCCACTATCCAATCAGAGCGCAGACCTTCTGACGTCAACAGTCGCTGCAGTCTCTGTCTCCTGTCTCTGTCACTCGTCTACCCCTCCTTTACAAAAAAAACTCTCAGTAGACTTCGTGTCAAGATTTTTACAAAATCTATTAGTTACAACATTGAAACATCTCCATTGTCTGCCTCGCTAACCACAGAATAGTAAAAGAGAGTCTATTTCTCAAGAATCAACAAACTTACATACATCTCATAACTGTTTCCTCTAGGACGTATCCAAAGAGTCTTACAATTAATAAATGTATATGCATTCACGCACATTCATACAAGGAAAATATATAGTACATGCACACAGAATCCTGCTTCCCGAGAACAGCGCACAATCTGTCCTATTACAGAATTATAACTCACAACAACTAAGCAGCTTACCTCTGCCCAGTTCCTCAAACAAGCTCAGAGAATACCTATTACTCCTCTCGCAATAAGCTTTAACGGCAATCCTTACGGATCCCTGGGACTTAAGACCAGAGTTTCACAGATAACCTTCACTACGATACACACTCCTTATATACCAGAAATATCTAATAGTAACATACGACGATGTCACTAATTCCGAACCCAGACAATGTGAACGCGCAACTTCTATTGTCACACGTAATTCCTTACAATCCCGTCTTTCCCGAGAGCAGCATATACTTCCCTCTGCCCTTCTACGGAACTGCTACAACAGCTTCCAAATTCCAGAAGCACTACATATAACTCAACATGACGACTCCAACATATAGTATTAGTACATATACCAATATCATCAAAAATAAATCAATAATCAATAAGCTAATATACAAGCAATCTTATCTTATCAAGATCAAGACAACCATCTATAACCATCCTCTGCTACCAGAGAAATTGATAGAGATCAGGGTATCAAAAATATGTCCACTACCACGGATAGAGTAATCTCACAGTTACACGCACATACATTCATCATACGCTAGGGCCCATTTCACTAACATACGCTCAAATACTCTACCAGCAATAAACCTGTGGGAAGAAAACTCCTAAACCACCCTGCATCTATATCTAAGCGATAGGACCTGATTATAGTGGTTGTCCTTAAACATACTCTATATAATCTATACAACAATGATCAAAAATGTACACAATAATTGACAAGAAAGAATATTCAACACCATGTTTAAAAGTTATATTGCTTTATCTAAAATTAGTCAAAGTAAATCAATCAGAATAAATCATTTCTCATAGTTACCTATTCTAACTAAGTGTCAGAACGGGTCAGGACCAGTCTCTCAGTAAAGTCTCTCAGGACAAAGTCCTCAGCACGGTCCTCTGCAACGCAGCTTCACGCAGCAAAGGTAAAATGGCAAGTGGCAAAAACCCTCCCTAAGCTAACAATTCTTATAATGAAAAATACAATGGAAACACACATAAAGTTGGCAGGATAAACTGTATCACTGAGCAGAGCGAGAAGGAAGAAATGTAACATTGCTACATCTGAAAATCTCCGCTCAGGAAAAGTCACAAGACGTGAACTACGGAACAGGAACCAAGAAACTATTAAAGTATCCAACTTGTACAACTTCCCTCGGCAGCCAGGCCACAGTTCATTGTCTGTTTCTGAAGCTCCTTTGTTTGCCATTTCTTTTGGAGATCCTCCAAACTGCTGATGTCCTCATGGAAAAATACAATAAGGACCACGGTCAGTTGTCTTCGACCTTTTTCCAGCAGGGGTCTCCCTTGCCACATCACAGAATATGCCACAGCCAGGCTTCGAAATACTGTCAGCTCGATTAAGGCCTTCATAGGCCACAATAGACCATCTTTAATTAAAGAGACAAAATAAACGTTACTACAGCATAATGATTAAACAGTGTAAACCCCACTAATACCCTTATGTGTATGTATTTATCTAGCTTTGCGACATAAAAAGCATTAATTCAGACAGCGTTTTGTGCTCAAATAAATAGCACACAGCAATGTTTAAACATGAAAACTTGCACGTTATTGTAAATACAGAAACAGCACAAATAAGCTAACCCTCGTGTAACTTTCTCTTGTGTTAGGACAAACAGGTTGATTAGTAAAACACACTTGCACAAAACAAATAATTAATTGTTAATTATTAATGAATTAATAAAACGCATAGACATGCCAGAGCTTCAAAAGCCCCAGAATTTTCTAAAAGAAAACTCTGCTCCAGCAATGACTGAAACCGAGGAACCTCTCTTTATGTCTGCTTGTTTTCTGTTTTATTTGCCTGACGTATCACTCTAGAAACTCTGATACCTAGAAGGCAGCCGGATAGTTTGAGTCAGGAATGGAATGATTGGGCGAAAGAAAACGGAGCTCACACAGAACTATTCAGCATGGCAGAGGTAGAGGCTTGATCAAAAGACAAATCATCTCACCAGGATTGCCTATAAAAAAGAAGGAATAGAAAATATAAAAAGAGACCACTAACAATTATCGTGCTGCGGCTGCTAACAGGTCCTGGGAGCTGGAGCTTCTCCTCTGAAAAACAGGAATTACTAAGTGCAACTTC
The DNA here is from genome assembly GCF_964204655.1 of Triturus cristatus. Taxonomy (NCBI): domain Eukaryota; kingdom Metazoa; phylum Chordata; class Amphibia; order Caudata; family Salamandridae; genus Triturus; species Triturus cristatus. Next base: position 499,167,562 of record NC_140592.1, on the reverse strand, counting down.
TCCATGAGACAATAGGAAAAATAAAATTGGCAAAATAATCAACATCGCCCAAACCACTGTAATATCAAGGGCAAGGGGAGCGTGGCCAGGCTGCCAACCAAGATGGCCGTGCAGCACTGAAGCTCTGTCGGATGATCCCAGCAACTGCCACCTATCGCATGATTATGTGCGACAAATGCAGCTGAAACCGGGTCCCCATAACCGCGAAGAGGAGACTCCACGGAGCCGTCGATAGCTCCTGAGTTCGATGGAAGCCGTCTGAATTGAGCCTGGATTCTGATGGTGGGAGTAGTCAGCCACTGCAATGCAACGCAGCCTAGCGAAAAGCCCGGCCTACACCCGAGCTTGAGTACAAGCCCCCGGGCCTCAAGAACGAAAGTGCAGGGTCCCACTCTCAATGTGAGTGCGGTGAGTCGGCTTGGAGGGTGTCCCCCCTTATCCGCTCCTGCCGAGTGCTCCTCCATCCCATTTAGGTTGGGGTGGGTGGACTCGATCGGAGCCGCTCGCGGAGGCCCCGCAGTGACAGGGTTCGCGGGTGAGCCTGGGAGGCAGCCACCCGGCTGTAAACACAGGCTTGCGGGGAGGGAAGTACCACTGAGCCACCAGCCTAAAATAGGGCAAAAACCAATTATTTCTGGCCCTGGGAGCTGCGAGGAGACAGTGGCGGTAAACGACTTTCGACCACCATAAAAATAGATCCTTGTGCAACGTGGCAGCTGGCCACCACACAATCAATACTGGAGACCGCGGGGGAGTTGTGATCAGGTGCGCTGAGGACCCACTGCCTGCGCTTTTATCTAGCGCGCGGACATGAAGAGATTCACATCGCAAAAACCCGCCGCAAGCGTTGAAATGAGTTGAGTTGCTGGCTGGGCAATTAAAACCTCGACTAATATCCCACACAGACCGTGGTGCTGATTTGATGGGGAATACTATTCAGCAGCTTTGATCTGGGCGTGCTACAGACAAAGACATCGATCCACAGACCCCAAGAGGGGGGAAAATTACCCAGTTGTTTTGTCTTATGGCCTGCTACTAGAATGCCGCTACTATCCACTGTGCATATGCATGGGCCGTAAAGACCCTAAGCAAAGGGTTTTACAGTTTGGAAAGGCTGCAGAGAAAGTGCAGGAAACCAGTACCAGTATGGCGGAAGGAGGACAAGAAGCAGCCTCCATATGGACCCTTCGACAGCCCGGCTTTCCTGTTACAAGAGCTTAAGGCTGGCTTCAGAGCACTAGATTTGACGCCCTGGAAAGAGCCTGGACAATCTAGGTGCCAAAATTGAAGTCCATGATAAGCGGTTGGACACAGTGGAAGGGAAGGTTTCAGATTTGGAGGACAGGACAGCCTAATCCACCAAGCGTTTGGAACGCATGGAAAAAATCCTCAAGAACGTTGATATCCAAAACGAAGATTTGGAGGCACGCAGTAGGCCCAACAACTTTCACATTCTTGGGGTCCCTGAATCGACCAACGCTGGCCAAATCGATATATTTGTAGAAACTCTACAATCTGACCTTTTTTGGTAAAGACGCTTTCACACCTGGCTTTGTTGTTGAGCACGCACACCTCTCCGTAGGCCCTCGCCCCAATCCTGGCTGCCCTTCTAGACACATAATTGCACACATCATGAACTTCCGAGACAGGGACACTGCACTGCGCCTTGCCAGAGAGCATGGTGCGATCACTTGGCAGGGATCAACATTGGCTCTGTTCCCGGACTTCACCACATTGGTACAGGAGGCATGGCGCAAATACAACGGAGTAAAAGCCACGCTTAGAAATTTGGGTCTCAAGTACGGTATGCTATACCCAGTGCGCCTTCGTGTGGATATTAAGGGCAGATCCCGTATTTTCGACACACCTACTGCGGTGCAGGAATTCTGTAGAAACTACAAGAACAATGGCAGTCAAAAGAACGTAGTTAGGCCCCTCACAGCGGCTCAGTGGTCAGTGTGGAACTCTTCTCCACCGAATAATACCGGCACCAAGTCCTGATTCGCTGCTGCTCAGTTCTGAGTGTTTTTGTAATACATTGAGATAGGATAATTAACATGTTAAGTTAATGTACTACAATGCTGGGTGCTGTCGGGCGTTGCCTCTCCCCTGTGTGTTAGTTGATTATAATGTACCTTACTATTCTTCAGCTCATACATCTAGGATGTTTACATGATACATTTGGTTATCGTGTGATGGGGAAGTTTCCTTGCGTTTGGTTGCGCAAGGATGGGTGGGGGGAGGTGGGGAGGAATGTTTACAGTTTTGGTCACGACAACTTGTATATCAGTATGCTCACTGTCACACAAGGAGTTTTTCTCACGCGCAAATACAGTATTCATTGAAATTTTGCCCAGATGACGACGTTGAATAACCTGTCCGCCTACTCTGACCTGTCGCTGATCACCTGGGACGTTAGAGGCCTCAATAATGCTAGGAAAGGGAAGCACATACTACATTACTTGCAGAGGCACAAAATCGATGTGGCATTTTTTACAGGAAACCCATTTGCCCAAAGCAGAAGTCACCCATTTTGCATCGAGTTGGGGCCTTCATCACTACTTTTCAAATTATAGCACATATGAGAGGGGCACTGCGATATTGATACATAAGCGTTTCCCTTTCCACCTATACAAAACTTACTGCGACAGAGAAGGCCGCTATACAATAGTGGTGGGGAAGCTGATGGGCGACAGTGTGGCATTTGTGTGCTCATATGCCCCCAGCACCGACTGCCCTGAGTTCTTCCATGATTTACACTATCAAGTCCTGCAACTAGATGTAGAGCACACATTTATGGGGGGCGATTTTAATTTCCTGCTAAATCCTACATTAGATAGCTCCTCCCCCACGAAACAAAGCCGCGTGCATGCCGAGCGCTGTTGAAATTGTGTGATTCCTTGAAACTGCTAGATGTTTGGAGATGGTGCAAACCGACTTCCACCGCTTAAACTCATTACTCTGCTCAGTATGATGCATGGACCAGATTGGACTACTGGCTTATCTCCCCAGGCCTGATACCGTGGTATAGGGACACCCTGACTCTCCCCAGAATGTATTCAGATCACTCCCCAGTGGTGATGGGGGCTCGTATTCACAGACCAGAGGTATGTGAATGGCAGTGGAGATTCCCAGACTGGGCCCTTAACGATGACGTATTCCATTTCAAACTTAGGGAAGCAATAGAAGACTATTTCGAACTGAACACTGTTACAGTTGAGACCTGGGCCATTCTCTGGGAGGCTTTCAAGACATATATGGGGGATTTCTGTATTTCCAAGCATGCGGGGGTGTTGAAAGACCTTAGAGCAACTCTGGCACACATTGAACAGCAAGTGGAATTATTAGATAGAGAGCTGCTTGACTGCCCAAATCCGAAAGGGTTTGAGCAACGTTTAACTCTCCTGACCGAATTAAGGAAAGCCGTGGAATGGGGAAACCCACTTCTTAAGTAAATATGCAACCGCTTGCCGTTACGGAGAGGGCGAAAGACCAGGCCGGAAACTATCGCGACTTTTAAGACCCCAATATGGAAGATCTTGCATAACCGAAATCTCCTCACAGAAACTCTAGAAATTCTAGATGAATTTCTAGCATACTATGATGCGCTTTACACATCTAGAGAATCCCATAACCCTACAGATCAGGAGGAATATCTGGCGGAGATAGCCTTGGTATATTTGGAATAATTAATGCAAGATTTCCTAGCGGATCCCTTCTCAACGGATGAGATTATTGAAGCACTGAACGGCTCCACTGCCCCGGGCCTTGATGGTATCACGGGGGATTTCTATAAGTCTTATAAGGATCTATTGGCGCCTCAGCTGCTGGAGGTGTACAAGGAGGCACTTGAGGAGAAACCCTGAGAGAAGCAGTGAAAATTCTACTGCCCAAACCGGGAAAAGCCCCACTAGCATGCTGGTCATACAGACCGCTCTCCCTTTTAAACTTAGATTATAAAATCCTGGCTAAAATGATCACTTTAAGGCTTGCCCTCTTGCTGGACAGAATCATTTCCCCTGCCCAGTCGGGTTTCGTCCCCCATAGAGCTACCTCCTTAAACTTGAGAACCCTGTTTGCGGTGCTGTACAGGATAGCTCCGGAAGTCCCAGCCGGAGCAGTCCTCCTAGATACCCAAAAAAGCCTTTGACTCCCGAGAATGGCCCTTTTTCCTAGCGGTGATGCGGAGAATGGGTATGCCCAAAGGTTTCATTGACCACACAGCGCTGTTATATGCCGTCCTGACCGCTAGACTGCGCCTAAATGGCACATTATCTCGCTCATTTGCTCTCTCAAGAGGATCTAGTCAGGGTTGCCCTCTATCGCCACTACTATTTATATTAGCTATGCACCCCCTGGTCAGACACTTTCAAGACAGGCATCTGCAGAGAGGACTCCAGTTTAATACGGGCCCTCTCCTAATTTCTCTGTATGCGGATGACTTTATTCTGTACATTCGGACCCCGCAGACGAACCTTGAGCCCCTGATCTGGGAAATTGTCCAGTTTGGCCGGTTCTGGGGCCTGGGCATCAATTGGAATAAATCAGTGATATTCCCTCTCACCGTCAGCACCAAGAAGTGGAGTTGTGAATTCCCACTCGAATGGTGTGAAGACTCGAACAAATACATGGGAATACATAGCCACATGGACACAGAACAAATAATCTGATTGAATTACGGCCAGGCTATGCACAAACTCTGGTTGCAGTTTGAGAGATGGTTGCGGCTTCCCCTCTTGATTGCAGGCCGTGTGGCACTGATTAAAATGATAGTCCTCCCCAAATGTTGGTATTTATTTTACAATATCCCATACCGCTCCCGATTCGCTTTTTTCTGACATTACGCTCTTATCTTATCAGACTGGTCTGGGGGGGCAAGAGAACTAGGGTTAGCTGGAAGATTATGACCCTACCTTATGATAGAGGGGGATTTAGTGTCCCAAACCTTCAGTTATATTACCTAGTCGCACAATGTGGTTATGCACACTCCTGGTTTCACCTGGATGCTAGAATTCCATACCTTAGACCGGAGGCAGATTTAGTCTTGCCTGGTTGCCTTAATGTTGTACTGCCTCAGGGGTTCCCGAGAGACCCGCAAGACATCCAAACAGTCTCAACCACCTGCTGGGGTTGGAAAAAACTGATTAGAATCACTTGAGCCCTCATGTTATACTCCCCAGATAGCCCGATTATAAATAAATTATGGATACCCATCATAGAGGAGAAATTGATGCAGCGCACGCTTTCAAAAAATGACAAGTAAAATTGGGGACCTATTCACTGGAGGGCATTTATTCTCTAACACAGAAGAAGAGAGATTCAGCGAGGCCACGTTTATGGATCAATTTATCCTCAACCGGGTGCTCTCCGTACTAAGAGCGTTAATGCCGGGTTCCCCTTGGAATCTGAGCCTTTTGTCCCGCTCACCACAGTGATTGGGAGCCCAGGGGGAGAGCACCTAATCTCCAAACTATACAGGGCGTGTGCTGCAATACTCCCCATTGATGACGCCAAAGTCCAAGAAGCCTGGGAGGTAGATCTGGGACACCCCATCCTTGATGAGCATTGGTCTTTTTGCTGCACACAGACAAAGGAAATCTCCCTGAATATCCAGCACAAATTGATACATTTCAAATTTTTGCAGAGAATTTACATAACACCAGAGAAACACACACTATTGATCCTGATAGATCTCACTGTTGTCTGAAGTGTGGGGCGCCACACGCAGACTTTGCACACCTCACCTGGAATTGCGTTAAAATGAAGACCTATAGGGGTGAAATCTTCAAAGGAATTGGGGAAATCGTAGATCTAGAGATTGCACCAACACCTGAAACTGCATTGATGGGCTATGTGTTCGGCTTCCCGAAGGAGGTCCGTCATTTTGTGGCAATTGAGTTATTGCTGGCAAAGAGAGAGATAGCCATTAAATGGGGATGTAAAGACGCTCCAAAATTAAAAAGCTGGCTTAACAGTTAAGCATACTGTAAGATAAATAGCCATCTATACGCTAGCACCCTGCCATGAACATCCCGCCCGAAAGATATCTGAGGCCCCCTCCAGTGTTATTCGCCAGCATTAACCGCATCAGCTGCTGGGCAACAAGCGCATGGGATTGTGCCGACTGGTGTGGGCTAGACTGTTTTTCAGCTTGGTTTCGGTTAGTAAAGTTGCTAGACAACATCATTTGGGCAGAATGATGCTATATATGGCCCAGCTGGTGAAGAGAATTTGTGGTTGGGCCTAGGGGTCGGCCAGAGTGGAAAAGATTTTCCTTTTGCAAAATCTGTAATGGTTGTCTATTCCGTATTGCGTTTTATTGTCATGTATAATACAGTGAGTACTCATGAATCGAATGTATCTCATATGAAACTGGTAAATAAAGCTTTTTAAAAAAAAATATATATATATATATCAAGGGCAAAAATTAATACTAAAAACAGTCAAAATAGCTAGAACATATGGTGAGGGGACAGGAGGAGCATTATCCTTCTGTATTTAAGGATAATGAATTAGTGAACAAACGTTGAGACTGTGGTTACCCATGAAAAATCCCTATAAGAGTCTCATATTTATAAGGGGAGGCAATAAAGCATATCGCTCTGAATGGGGATGGAATAAAAGTTGTGAAAGCATTAGAAAGAGAAGAGTGTCATAAAACAAAATCTAGCCCTGAGAACCAATGCATGCGTAGGGTGTAACTGTGCTACATAATATAATTTGCCCAACAGCTCCGTAGACCTCAAGCTATAATTTAGTCCAGAAGGGTGGCTACAAGCGTTTCCACCCTAGTAGTGCCAGTTACTCCTCTCACTATTGGGAACAAATTGAGAGAGGCGAAAAAGTATTCTGGATATTCCCAATTTGAGCACAGCAGCTGATTTCTTGGATAGTATGTTGCAGCAAGTATAGAGGATGAGGACAATTTAAGAGACAAGCCAAAATAAACCTAGGAATATTGCTGGTCGCTGGACCAACTGAAAAAGCAATAACAAATTCTAGCAAAAACACAAACACTGACATGGATCTTCACCTGAACAGTCTACCACTTCTCCCCTTTTGATCAATGGAAAGACAAGATCTACTGGAATGAGCAAAGATGGCTCCTCAATGAGCCAGAGTGAGACAAACTGACAGTCTAAAAGACTAAGGGGCATATTATCAAGGAACTATCGCCAAGTTATCGGCACTTTAGCACAGCCAAAGTTGCGATTAATTTATCGCCCCATTCACAAGCTGGTGCTAACAGCTGATATCACCAGTTTTCCGGCGATAGCATTCTCAAAAAACATTGCCACGGATGAATCCGGCAACTATCGCCAATGAGAAGCAGAGTAGGCGTTCCCTAGCAAAAAGCTGTGACAACACCACTCCAAAACATTCTCAACGGCCAGCCAGATCTGCGATAAGAACAAAAAACATGCGATAAGGCGCGTTAGCTGCTCTGACCTGGTGTAAATTTGGACGACAACCAGCAGCAGACAAGGAAGCACAGCCCAGAGCCACACCTGGAGAACAACAGATGCCATGGAGCCAACGATCATGCAGCTCGGAGCCCCATCAGGGCCACAACACCCACCGCCACCCATCCCCAGATCGGACCCCCCCCCACCGCGGGCACCCCCCCACCTCCCCCAGACCAAGAGACTGCACATCAACGGCACAAAATTATGAACAAAATCATCTGCCTGATGCCGCAGAATCACAACAACTAACAGTCATGTGAGTACAGAAAAAGCTGAATCAATCACCATGGAAAGTCAGAACAAAATATCACAATCAAATTTCTCAACAAACAACTATTTGGAAGAGTCATGGCGGGTCATCCCTGGTCAATCTGTAAGGGACAGCCTGTAAGGCAACATCCAAGATAAGAAGGCACTCATCAGAGAGAGAGAGAAGGGGAGAGAGAGAGAGATTAGAGAGAAAGAGAGAGAGACAGAACAATGAGCGCAAGGACAATCGGGCCATTGGCCAACTGCTGCGTTTGTTTCGCAATTGGTGCACTCTATATCTAAGGCCTGACAACAATTTCAGCACGAAGGCCACATCACATTTCAGAAATGCAAGCATTAGTCAGACAAAAATTAGGCATGAAAGCTCCTTCGTCTCAATACACAAGGCAGAAGGACATCCGAACCTCCGACCTTGGTCTCCATTCTGCTCGGCACCCCCTGAGTGTGATACCATAACAGACATTTACGACTCCCACACCACGAACTGCGCTAATGAAAGAGCAACTTGTCCACATCCCACACACACTTGTCCTTGCTCGAGGTACACCTGCATGGCATGCCCCCAACACATTGCCAAAAAACAACCCATACGTCCAAACGTTGAACACACATACGACTCATTTCTCCGAGCTGTGGCATATCTTCCACAGAACTGCCGCCGGACTGAGGAGTGCCGGTGGTACGAAACCAACAAATGCAATGGCAGGCAATCCCGGGCACATGCACAACCTCTGTCACGTGGAACTGTACCGTGCATGAATGCTGCATCTGTTGGGAGCTTTGACAATGGCAGTTTTGCGAATCAGTTACCGTCTGAGTTTCCGGCTTGCGTACGTCACATGCATCCAGCCCTAGTTACACTGTCAATCATGCACATTTGAGTGGCCCATGGAGGTCTGCCTATCCAACACAACTGTAGCCGAACTGGATTATGACTTGTGTGTGTGCCCCCTGTTGGCCCACAAACAGGAGTGCAACTGGGATAGGTGTGCATGGGATGCCCTGATCTGTGACGTATGTGCTGGCAGTAGTGGATGGGAGATTGCACAAGTCATCTTGTGCAGTGACCACATCGAGGCGCTCCCCTATTGGGCTGTGTTGCGGATCAGTGAAACTGCGTGGTCGGAGCACATCTGTCCGGACCAGTTAATGGATTGTCTCTCCCTCGTGTTCCTTGAATTCGAGAACAACGTACTTCTGGAACTGATTGCTTATGTAGCAGAGCTTGCATTCATGGACGAGAGTGTACCTTTTTTGTGCAATCAATGTCCCTACATTCATCTATTCTCGTACACGTGAGTGAACATAGACATGACACATCTGTGTGATTTGGAATGTTTTATTCACATCCTGGGGAGTGTCGGAGCCGGAGGGGTACATGGCCAGTTCAAGCCCACATTACGTGGTTGCCCAGTGATGCGACAACCAGAGTCCTTGGGGTAATGCAAAGTTAATTTGGAGAAAAAGAGTTCAGTCCTCAGCCGATTGCTGTGTCATTGGTGCAAGGGCAGATATGGCAGTCCATGTCGGGGTCCAGGTGAATGTCTCAGAGTGTTCCTGGGGACAGTGGGAGGTGTTGTTCCAGGGCATGATACATAAGGCTGAACCAGGCAGGTACAGGCCATGTGGCGGCTGCGGATGCTACTGCCTCCTTCCTCACACAGTCTTTACTCTCCACATCTTACTCCTCTGAGATGTCTTCTGTGTCCGGTGTGTCAGGTGTGTGTGGTGGTGTTATGGCTGCATCACCGTGTGCCACTGAGACATCAGGGGGCATAGATGGTAGGGCTGCATCACTGTGTGCCACTGACACATCAGGTTGAGGAGATGTGTGTGTCGAAGTTCCAGCAGCAGTTATCTGTGACAGGCTCATTGGCAGCAATGGCAAGATGAGGATCTGCGAGGCATGGAAGATCCCAGCTACATCTCACTGGTGTTCAGCCGTGGCAGCCCTACTACCAGGCTGCATCGGCTCCATGGTCTCCATTGTCCTCCGCATCTGTGTCAACTCTGTGCTGTCATCGCTGGAGCCTTTATGACTAGACAGTTCTTGTATCCGAGTCATGGCCCCAGGGATGTCAGCCAAGGATTGTTGGTGAGCGTGGTGCTGACAGTGGGTGTCTGTTAGGAACTGTAAGTGGTCCCTGATGGGACTCAGACACCCAAGTATAGCATCGAGTTTGGCTGCCATGAGGTCGAACCCCACCTGCAGCTGATCAGCCATCTTCTCCTGGCACCCTAGCACACGGCGTTGGAATTCCATGTGTTGGTCGGGGGGTCCTTTGAGCCAGCAGTGGTGGTGTGTGCTTCCTGCTTTGTGGTCTGTGCAGGGTGTGGTGGCACCGCGATGCAGCTGGGCTACCCTGCTCTTGGGGGTGGTGTGCAGATGCTGTCCACGAGCCGTTGGAGGGTGTCTGGGCAAATGGGCAGGGTGTCCTCTTCATCATCACTGTGGAGATGTGTGGTCTGATCTACAGGAGGTGTTGATTGTCCTTCTGCAATGTAACGGGGAGATGCAGGTTAATAGTGTGTTCCATGTATGTTCACGCATTGTAGATGTTTACATTCAGACTGCATGACAGTGCACATTTTGGCTGTTTTGGTGAAGCTGGCTATTTGATGGGAGACAGTAGACATTTTGACTACATGACAGATGTGAGGTTATACTCATACATTATCATCTCACAGTGTCATGCACTGCCAGATGTGATTGGCCAGTTACTACGCACGGGCGGCACCAGTTGTGTCCTCTGCCCTGTGGTGTAAGGGTTGCACTTTGTACGACATTGTGGTCAATGTTGGTGTACTGTGCTTGCTATGTGTGTATGCTGCATTGTTGGCGAGTCGCCCCTGCAGCTCTGATTTTGCGGCCCCTTATCCCTTTGAGTCGGTGTGCTTTTGACTTGTGTGCTTTTCGGGTGCTGGGATGTTTGCGTTTTGGGTCATTTGTACTCTTGTACGGTTTTTGTACTCTTGTGCATTGTTTGTCTGCAGATGTGTTTTTGATGCCATGGGTTGTAGGTGCATGTGGATGTGTCAGAGTGTGGCCTGCTCCTTTACGGATGTGGTCCACACTCAGCCACCTCAAAGTCGTCTTGTGCACCATGGCATGTATTGTGACTGCAGCCATGCTATCTGTCATGCAGTGTCACTTGCATTGTCCGTGTGGCTCACAGAGCCGCTACTTTTCTGGATTACGCACATGTGCATGGGTAGGTTGGGAAATTGGTGATATGGGGGGGCCATTTGTAAACATTGTGGATGGGGGCCTACTTGGTGTTTCTATGTGTACTGCAGTGTGCCAAGGGTATCAGGGACATTTTCACACTCATTGTGGCTGTGCAGTGTGCTGCTCATTATTGTGCATGTGTACCATTGTGCCCTTCTTCCTCCGTCCCCTCTGTCCCTGGTCGTTACTCACCCTGTTGCTGTTGGATCAGGTCATATCGAGCTGTGTCCAGGCCCCCAACTCCTGCCACCGTCTCCACACTGATGACGGTGGCCACCATTTCCTCCAGCTCATCCAGCTCCTCCTGTGGTGCAGGAGTCCCACCTCCTGTCGCCTTTGCTGCCTTCCTGTTGGCAGCGAGTTTCTCCTTGGTTTGGCTGTGCACTTCATGCCAGCGCCTCTTGACCTCCTCCATTGACCTCCTCAATACTCTGACTGCATTCAAGTTGGTGACGATGGACTGCCATATTTTCATTTGTGTTGCCAATGACGCAGTGGAGGTGACGAACAGTTGTTGGTAGTGTTCTGTCACCTCCGTGATGATGATCCGGTGATCCTGCTGCATGAACCCCGTCTTCCTCTTCCTCTTCTCCTTGCCCTTCCCCGACCCCTGGGTTCCTGGCTGGTCCTCTGTGGGGATTGTGGGGTTTGGTTGTCCTCTACACTCGGTCCGGGTACATCCATGGTGCTACGCAGTTTGATTTGGTGTGGTTTTTTTTGTGCTTTTATAGTGCATTTTCCCACATGACGCGTGGGAATTGCAGCCCTGTGGCTGGTTGTCACTGGTTTTTGTATCGCGATTTGGGGCATCGCAACTTTTTTTGCGTTGGTGTTTTGCATTTCTGCGGAATCGCGTTGATTTTAGTGCAGACATTAGATGCGTTATCATAGGCCTATCCCATGGTACCGCCAGCTTGGGAATACCACGTTACCACGGTGTTATTTTCCCGCGACAGTCTGCGATGTGAAGAGTTGCGTTAAGCTACTTTTGCAGTAGTTATCACATGTTCTTGAGAATATCCCCCTAAATATTTACGTAAAACAACACAAATCAAGGACTATGCTTCATAGAACCATATAGTACCAATATATGAAAGCACCTGGGGCAGATTTACAAGCCCCTTGCGTCACTTTTGTGCTGCCGTTGCATCACTTTTTGTGACGCAGCTGCAGCGTAAACAATGCGCCACGTTGTGGCCCATTTACAATGGGACGAAACTAGGGAGATGCATCACGTTGTAAATCCCTGCCGCACATTATACCTGCATCAGGTATAATGTATGCAGGGTGGGCATTCCCACGCAAAAACCCGTGTAGAACTGAAGCTGTGAAATCTACACCATTACCCTGCGTCACACTACGTCTTTACTGCGTCAAAGTCTCTACGCCTGCTAAGACGAGGTATAAGGAATGATGCAGGGCTTTTTGGCACAGTGCTGGAGTTGCGTCACTTTCATGAGCAACTCCAGCAATGCGTCACTTTTTGTGCCAACAGATACATCAGAATTTCTGAGGCATGTTAATGCTTGCGCTATGGAGCACTGTATTATAAATACAGTGCATCCACGGTAGTGCAAGGACATTTGGCGCTGGCGTAAGGAAACTGACGCATCTATACAGATGCTTCAGTTCCTTGTAAATGAGAACCCTAGTCCTTAGGCATAAGAGAATTACTAGAGGTAAGCTTTGGAAACGGTCAGAGCTCAACGAAAAAAAGGGAGCAAAGGAGATTCCGAGGAAACAGTGAATACAGCAGCAATCAAGAGCATAAACTTCCTTCCCCAAAGAAGAATCAGGCCAGTTCCTCCACAAACGATTTACTGGGAGCCATATAAATGTGAAGAAGATAAATTCTCTCAGGCGAAGCATAATGAAAACCTTGATCCCCTTAATTATAAGGTAGGTGATATGGCAAACAAATTGAAACTGTTCCAGAGCCCTTCGGATAGTGGAGGGCCTTGTATATCAGTTGGAAGACATTGGTAATGCAACTTCAGGCTAAAATCTACAGAAAGAAAAAGTGAAGAATTTAAAACTATGTCAAAACAAGTCAACCTACTCATAAGCTGCATGGCGGGACTGAAGGATTCAACAGTAGAACTCCCATAGAGAGTGTTATATAGGAAGCGCAACCCAGTACCCCTTGTGAGCTTGGGTAAGAGAATCAACTAAAGTCAAAGGCAAACAAAGGTGCCATTCATAAAACAGTGTATGCTTAGTCTAGATATGTAGGTGTTTTTGATATTTGGTGCATTGAATTGAAGTGTATGAATTAAATGCAATCAAGCGTTTAACCATCATAAAGCAAATTGACAAATCAATTGAATTGGATAAAAAAATCAATCATGGGGCAAAACATTGAATAAAAAATGAATGAAAAACAGCCGTACGAAAATATTAAAGCTATTGCATTCTCTTAATGTAAATTTCAGAATAACATACAGTAGTAGGGGTACATAGAAAAGTAAAGAGACACATATGTCAAGTGAGTAATTTGTTCATGTTGTTACAATAATCGTGTGAGACAAATGTATGTCAACTCCACTCTCTCAGAAGAACATGAGCTGTACAATGTGTTCTAATGGTAAGTAAATTACATAAGGGTAATGGAACAATGTTGATGTTTTGGTTTCTGTAGTGTTAAGTTCGTGAGACCATCCTCAGGACTAATTGCATTTGTGAAATTTGAGGTCCCCTAAGACGCCTCATTTCCTGTGTAGTGCAAGAAATGGACCATATCTGATTAATTAACACTGGTTAAATTCGTCCAACAATGGCAAAGTCCTAAGTTGCATTTTGGCCAGCATCAGCTCTAGTATGGTATGGAAGAACTCGTTCCAGTAGCCAGCCATGAATCAAACGCGCCTGCTCTCCGTCCTCCAGGAACTGTCGTGGGTTCGGTCTCTATGCTAAGTACGTTAGACTGTCCTCTGGACTAATTGCATTTGTGAAATCTGAGCTCACCTAAGATGTCTCATTCCCTGGTGGGGAAGAGAAATTGACCAGATCTGATTAATTAACACTAGTTACATATGCCCCACAATGGTAGAGTCCTAAGTTGTATTTTGGCCAGTCATCAGCTCAGTACAGTGTGGAAGAACATGGCATGAATCAAACACACCAGCTCTCCTTCCGGTAGGCAGTACAGCTGATGTGGGTGTGTTTGATTCACTGTTAGCTACTTATGCAAAATCCTGGAGGAAGAAGAGCTGGCGTGTGTGAATCATGGCTGGCTACTAGTGTGAGCTTTTGCACCCCAGACTAGAGCTGCTGCCTGGCTAAATACAACTTAGGACTCTGCCATTGTGGGCCATATTTAACCAGGGTTAATCAAGTCTGGTCCATTTCTCTCCCCACGAGAATGAGACATCTTAGGGGAGCTCAGATTTCACAAATGCACTTAGTACTATGGAGACCAAAATGTTAACATAGTTCCACTACTCTTCTGTAACCTACTTACCATTAGAACAAATTCTACCGCTCATGGATATGTTCTTCTGAATGTGTTTTCAGAGCAGAGTTAACATACATTTGTCTCAACCATGATTATTTTAACAACATGGACAAACTACACACTGGACATATTTGCGTCTGAATGCTTTTCCCTGTACTCTACTTATGTATGTTATTTTTTTAAATACATAAAGTGAATGTAATAGCTTTTTTGTATGCCTGTTTATAATTCTTTTTTTCATTCATTTTTCTGCCAATGATTGATTTGATTTATCCAATTCAATTGATTTGTGTATTTGCTTTAATATGGTTAAACACTTGATTGAGTTTATTCTTATGATTTGATTCAATATGGCATATACCACAGACATTGTCATCAAGTGTAACAGGACTTTTGTTAGACTATTTACTAGGAGAGGGAACATTTGTATTTCTATCTCATCTTTTATTAACCCGTGTGCGCTGCAAGCCTACTAACATGTTCAAAAGTGGGAGGCGACCAAAAAACACACCGTTTTTTTCCCAAGACTGCACAATCAGAAGAGTGTTTGTTAAAGCTTGTAAAAAAAGACACATAACCACCTCAAAGGGAAATGCCTTTCCTGAATTAGCATTTGGCATCTCCATAAGACTAAACAAAATGAAGATGCTAATTCCTGCACTTAAGAAGCCTGGGGTACCTGTGTCCATCACCCCAATATCTAATCTAAATGTCACCTGGAAAGGTACTACTTATGTTCTGCAAGAGACAGGATAAACCCAGGACCTCCGAATACAGGTACAGAAAGCTGGTTCATAAGAACTCTGTAAAGCTAATCTGAATGGACTCTACTACTTTTCTCCTTACTTTCTCAAAATACTAGCTGTAATGATATGGGGCTCCATCCTTCAGATCCAGTACATTAGCTTCCCTTAAGGAATATCAAAATGTGCATTCCAATGTTTTCGGAGTAGGGCGGGGGCAAATGAGGGAGCAGGCTGGGGAAGTGGTCCAATGGGGCGGAAATAGAGTCAAGGCAGGGGGGCAGGTTGGAGGGTGGGAGTGGGGGAAACAAGACGAGTCTAAGAAAATGTGGTGAGTTAATAAAAGCATAGAGAATAAAGAGATGATATAAGCAACCAAAAATAGTATCCTCAAATCAAGACCCCTCAGGCCCCGATTTATCAAAGGACTGTGATGGAGCGGAAATTTATATCCTACACGGGGTACCTGTTAGGAGTGCAATGTAGTATGCACCCACATATTATTCAGTGTAATAGGTGAAATTAGATGTTAGCAGAAATGTGAACCAATTAACATGTTTTTGTGAAATTAACACGATTCACTGTGAAGCTCAACTAATGATTCACAGAATTGTACTGAATATGTATAAACGATGTGATACACTTATATAGGGCTCATTTGTGATGCAGCACATTGACCCGCTAAATGTATCTTGATTGTTTATTAGGCCAATGATGTAGTTGAACCAGACGCACTACTATAGTTAAGTGAATGTTTCTTTTGAGCATGCTAATGAGTTAATGGAAATGCTAAATGTAAATACCATGGTGCATTTATTAGTTTTGCCTTAGTTGTAGGCCTTAATCTACAGTACATTTTAAATGTTCACGTTTCTGAAACTAATGCTTAGATTCCCATGCAAAATTTGTAGAATGGTATTTGTTTAAGGGGAAGAGACCAAGGACAAACTGTTGCAGAAGGGCGTACATGGAGAAGGCCGTGAAAGGATCAATTTTAATGGGACACTTTCGTGGCTGGGCCTACAGTTGAGTATGTGAGACATTTGCTGATTAACATTTTAAATATGTGATGCTTTGAAGAGAGGAACAAATGCCCATTTCCATCTTGCCTTCCCGACAGAAAGCACCTGAGTGCTAGCTTACTACTTTCCTACATGTGGCTTTATGCTGCTGACCCTTCTGATGGTGGATCGACTTTTTAGGAAGATTCTCACCACTGAAACTCTTCCTCTTTTGAACTTTTGCTTAAATACTAAATTAGGGATGCCATTTCTAGAGTTGGGATAGGTAGAATTAAATGCTTTTCTCCCATGAAGTGAAGATGCAGGGGGACCCTAACTTTTGCTTTCTGATTAAATGCCTAATAGTCATAGAAATTGTTGTTCTTTTCTTGCTGCACCGAGTAAATCTCTTCTGGAGATTTTGATTTCTTTTGTTTACTTTATATTTTACACTCTCATGCTGAGATTTGCAAATGTCTAACTATTTTTAAATTTGGAATGAAACTTGACTAACCTTCATTTGGTTGTCGATCTGAGTTAGGGTGTAGACAAAATAGGGCTACACTGTATCTTAAATTGATTTACGAAATCTTGCTCCCCTTTATGCTTTCATGCTGCTAAAAAGAACCATCAAGGACTGACAATGGAGGAAAATTGAACAAATGGGCCCAGGCCCTTTCTACTGCGTTGCCCTTGGGTCACGCAGAGTGTCGCAAGGGAAATGCAATCCTTAAGTCAGATTTACCATGCCACGCAAGGCCCCCTTCCATGGCCCTGCATTGCTTGGTAAATCTAGAATAATGCAAGGCAACGCAGGTCGCTGCCTTGTGTTACTCTGCACCAGGAAGGTGCTACATAGGTAGAGCGTGGATGTTCCCAAGTATCCACCCATGCTTTTTGGCACATTCCAAGATTTACCAAGACTGGTAAGCCTGGGAATGCATCACAATGGTACACCTTCCCAAAAAAGGAGCAACAAGGATAAATATCTTTACTTCTCCTTGTTGTTTCCTCTTTCTAAGTGTGAAGCATTCTGCTGCACACATAGAAAGAGAAAAAAGCCTCTATGGATTGTTTTTGTGGCGGAAGGTGTCTCATCCTGCACAAAAACAACCTTGCTTTCAACTCAGACACCCTTGCACCATGGCAAAAGAGTTCCTGCGCTGGCTATGCAGCACATAGTGTTCCAGCGCAGGGAGATAGCTGTAATGTGCCATATCTTGGCAAATCTTGGTAAACCCTCTCCATGTGACTGAGCGCAGCAAGTAGTCTTGCTGCAATGCGCTGTGTCAAATAATGATAATTCTGGCCCTAAATTTCAATGGCCTAATAATAAATAAAAATGCAATTTCTTGTTTTCAGTATTTAAAACACACCAAAATACAGAATAATTGTTCCTTTAGTGCCTCATATTGCTAAGGAAAAGCCGGCAGACCTCAAATGGAAACAGAAATATAAATGGATACAGGAGAGCATACGTTTGTGCAACTCAACAACTCAGCAAGGTACTCTTACTATCTTGCAGAGGCTTCCTAGTTTGAATATCGTGACATAGCTGAACAGGGTAGATGGACTGTTTCACATAGTTGTGCTTACAAAGTGGCATTTTCTGTGGTCTCACACTATGGCCCTGTAACCAATGAGCCAGAATCTGAAATGAAGTTAAGAATCACACTGAGGGAATATCTCATGCATGTTGTTTTTGTGGGTGGGATTTCGTCTCACCCCAACAAATGTGGACACCGCTGGGTATTGGGCCTTATCTAAACACTTCTAGAAGGCAGACCATTATTCATTTACAAGAGCTAATAACAACTTATGATGTTATTGATATCCGGCACAAAAGGAATCCCCTAGAGTTCCAATAAACGTATCATAACACTGGTGTTACTCAATTTTTGTTCATCATAATTACATGGTAAGCAAAGCACAGTGTTTGTAGTTTATCAATACTATACTTACAAACTCAGGAGTTAGAAATGTCCCATCCAAATCCAGAGGCGCAACCAGAGCCACATTTCGGTAAGGGGGGGGGGTGTAATTCTTCCAGCGATAGTCAGAGCGGAGACGCAGGGGCTCAAGAAGGGGTTAAAAAACTAAAAAGCCTCGTTAGCAAGTAAATGGTCTTTCATAGACCTGGTAAGTGCTCGGGTGCGGCTGTGTGTGCCCAGGAAGCTATCTCAGCCAGGGCTGCCACACACGATGGGGGGGGGGGGAGGGCTGAAGCCCTTTCAGCCCAATGGGCGTTGCGCGCCTGTCCAAATCTATAGAAAAGTTTCTCAAGGATCCTCCAATGTCTGCCTGGAGCATGGAGCGCTGGAATTATGTATAGAATGGGGAGAAATTGACGGACAATTAAGGAACGTCTGGTAGAGAAGGTCTGTGCGCTGTAAGGTGTTGGGATTGGGATTCATAAAAATGATAGTGATATCCTCTTTCCACGTCTATTAACCCTATTTATCTACACCTAGAACAGAGAAACAGAGGAACTACTGACCAAGGCTCCCCACCTCCCGCTGACCTTTTGGTGATCATTGAGGCTGCACTGGCTGCTTGTGCCCCATGGTGGATCAGGAAGATGGGTTAGGCTGTTGGCAACTGGCAGGGGATGGGGCCGAGCCGAATAATGGAGACTAGCGGACAAGCAACATATTTGAGACTGTATAACCAGGCGTGCCCATTGCGCTGGCCTGTACATACAACAAGGGCCTGGAGTGCTGCTGCTGTTCAACGAGGAGCTGGGGACCCTCATGGAGATGGCAACAGCTGGCTCAAGTGAGCCATCATCCTTGGAGTCACCAATGGTGCTGAGCACATAGTACGTGTCCTGTGTGGCATAGGGTAGATTGGAACTGGTTAATGTGGAGGCTCTCCTACTGCTCTTTGGGGCCTTGTGCCCTGATCACTGCATCTGGGAGATGGGAGATGGCACCACCCCTTGTGTCCTCTCCCAACTGTTGAGGTTGTCCAAAACAGTGGCCTATCGAGGGACTGACCTTGGACTATGGATACTGTGTGTCACACTGGCCAGTTAATGGTGACCATTGCCCTCTGGAGCGAGAGGGGCACAGTTTGAGGGTGTAAACAGAGCACTCTGGCAGAGGAACGACTGGGAAAGACATGAGACGGCAAAACTGAGACACACCTCACTAAGATTTGCAAGCAGTTCTGAGCATCACTACTCTAGAAGACTACAGGGAGAGATTGGAGGTACTCCTGCAACAGGTCCTGTAGGGGAGTGGTATGTGGGAGAACTGACTGGGTATGAACATCCAGATGCACCTGTGTACAATCCCTGTGTGGGGGGTTGGTTTCCAGGTAAGACCATGGTGAAAGATAAGGCAGTGAAGCAGCCCCTCCAGACCTACATAACATCCAGGGACACTTGTTCCTTACAGCTTAGCCCAAAACGGAGCAATTAGCCAAGGCATTCCCCGAGCTGACCCAGCTGCTGGAGGAGAGTGTGTTTCCATCCTCATCGGACTCAAAAGAGGTCTACCTGCAGACAACATGTTGATCACTGGAGATTGGGGAAGAAATCGGGGATGTGTCCCTACTGCGCCACATTCTCTACAATGTAATGGATTTTATAAATTTACATAAAAAGGCTGAGGCAGTAGCACATTTCACCTAACACTTTAGTTGGGTAGGGTTAACAGTAAATCTGGTGCATGGACCCAGATGACCAGCCCCTTTCGTCTTCCTCACAGGAAAGAATCCATAAACAATTCCTAAATTCAAATGGCTCAGCATTGGTTGACAAGAGATGACTTCATATAAAAATCTGTTCAATATAATTCATCACAATTATTTGACATACTGTACAGACTCCATTCTGTTTGTTCAAAGAGATTTCTTTATTCATGTTCTTGTTTTTTAAAAACATTTTTTTACCATCTTTAATTCAAATGTAGACAATGCATTTCGTTACAGAGGACTTCTTCAGGGCTTCACTTGGAGGTCCCTCTGAATGACGCAGTGTGGAAATGTCATGGAGTTTATTGTCCACTGGCTCTTCTAGCAAAAATAAGATTTGCGTAGGATCGCTGACGGGAAGTTACTCATTGGTGGATAGACCACTTTTTATATGAAATCCTGGGACCATATAATTCGAACTGGAATTGTTGTTTAATGCAACATTGTCACGAAACCTGGTATGTGTTTCTAGTCTGTATTCTGTCTGCTGATTTATAGATCCAGTAAGTTTGATGGCTCACATCAAGAATCCTGTGCGCTTGTTCCCAGAGCAAAACGTCATCAGACTCAACAGAGTTCTACCTGCAGGCTACAGTTCATACTATCCAGGCACCATGTTGATCGCTGGAGATGTGGGAAGTAACAGTGCATGTGTCCTACTGCGCCACGATATTTACAATGTAGTGGATTGAGTTGCTTCAGTGGAAGTCTGTATTTCGGATGCTGAGGATTCATTGTAGGTTCACACTCCACAATGACCTGTCTGGTTGACTGAGTGACGCAGTGGAGGATACAGAAGAAAGAGCATGCTGCAACAAAAGCTGCATACTGTTGATCCCGAAAGAGGTAGAAGAAACTCTACCCAGAACAATTCTTTTGCAAATTGCTTTTGACATAGGTGCTAGCTGAGGACTGCTCGATATGCTTAATCATTGAACAGCCACACAAGCCCGCGGCTCAGAAACCCTCTCCTGGGGCCTCCCCTCCACCATTATAGCAAGGCCGCTTAACTACTTGGACTATTGCAGCTTCTCTATGGGAGACCGAAGCAAAAGTCCTGTATGATTCAACCAAAGTGGTGATGTTCACCGACTCTGCTAGATAGGTTCAACAGTAGAGGAAGACCTTGGCGGCCATACTAAAACACAAATTGCAATAACTGGACGACAACTGCTATATACAGATAGGCTGAAGCTGATCTAGATGATCCGAAATGGAAAATTCCACTTTTCTTGAGATGCCAGAATCTGCAGAAGACTAGGTGGAGGAGCTAAAGGACCTGCGTAGTGGATCGACATGCAACAAGAACAAAGTGGCTGTATGTGGCAACCCCCAGAGTACCATGCAATATCCTGGATTATGAATGGTTCTGTGACATGATCAAGCAAGAGATAGTGTTGTCCTTCACCAGATAGCATGCACCATATGTTTGTAAGCTATAAAAGATGCACCTGTAGATTTCTCAAGTGCCATAGCTATGACATAGTCCACTCTGGGTGCACAAGGGCATCCATGAGAGTGGTGCTCCAGTTCTGGAGATTAGTCTCTCTATCAGTAGTCTCAAAAGCTCTGAAGGCACTCACAAGTGTGGTGGGGAAGAGGTCATTGTTCAGAAGTACTCTGTTATGTTTGCTCATCAATGTTCTACCTATTTCTAATTATGAATGGTTTGCATTCTCCATCAAGGTTAAGAAAATGTTTACATTGACAGGGGCCCTGATATAAAGATAGCCTTAAATTGAGACTAATTTTGTGGCCAATTTTGTCAACAATTTGTCCCCACTCATTCTGAAATCTTCTAACTTCCTGTTGATGGGATAAACTTTCATTTAGATAAACAGGATATTAAAGGTACACTGTAACTCACGAAGGCACTTTAGGTTTTAGGTCTGAAACAACAATGTTTTCAGCCTACTCAACAGGTAGGACATATTTTGGACTCTATTTTCTCCTCTCTTGAGTCCTGTTTGGTCAGCTCCCTGTACCGGTTATCTGGGCAGTAATTTTCTGGTTCCATTTGGTATTAGGATTTCCCCAGTATCTAATGTTCCTGCCCAGAAACCTTCAGACTATTTGGTGAGACCCTGATATATGGTCACTCAACCAAAGTTGTCATTTAGAGGCTACCACTCCAAATGCTTCATCGTCGTTTTGGACTACATATCTGCATTAAATGACTGGTTATCTAGCTCCCTGGACACAGTTGTATCACTTCAGATTAAACACCTTTCAGAGTGAAACCCTTGGCTTCATGGTATTCTGAAAAGCTGAGAACTGTGAAAGTGGATTGCAAAGCTCTACAACGTCACTGGAGAAAGAATTAGAAAGAGGAGGCTAAAGGGTTATATCGAAGGGCCATTAAGAAACATCATCCTAGCATTTGATTGACTCTTTATAATTGTTTCGCAGACAGGACAGAAATCCTTCCAGAGAGGTCTTCTCCAGCTTGACGAGTCGTCATTACCCCTGGACCTGCTCCAATAGTATAATTCTTTCACAAGACCTGTGCAACAACCTAGCGGTCTTTTTTAAAGATAACATTCTGAAAATATGGTTCTCCTTCAGTCTTGAAAGTCCTTGTAGCATTGCCTCTGATAGAGCTTTAACCTAGCACCAGCCTGTACAAATTGCCTCCTCTATCTATTGAGACATAAATCTCTTATTACCAAAATTAAATATTGCTTGGCAAAAGATTCCTGCCCGCCTCGGATCTTGGCTCTTGTCAAGAATTTAGCAGCACCTAAATTGACTAAAATCTGTAATAAATCTTTGGCTACTACCACTCTCCCATCAAGCTGGAAACATGCTTCCTAATGAAGGAGCTAACTTGCATCTTGTGGCAGACAGGTAGTTGCAGCTCATAACTGAATGTGGTGATACAGTTCTATTTGCCACTGCCTGTGGGCACGTCACACCCTGACTCTTTTGCTAAAATCAAATTAGGTCCATGCCTTGGACCCTTCTCCCTCTCAGTGTGGTTTGAAGGCTGGGTTTCCAGTTACCAGTAGGTCTAACTTCTTTCTGAAGGACATGCTCCTATGACATGAGAGAAGGCTTCTTTTGCTCTCTCCCTTAGAATCTGTCATTCTCAGGTGTTGTCATTGCCTACCACCTCAAATACCCAGTTTCCCCTGCTTAGGTTTCTTTCTCTGCTTCTTTTAGATTATATACATCCCTGAGCTAGCACTGTACAACTGCATTGAGAAAGGAATTTGCAAATTACTGGACCCTGCATGCTTGACCTTCAAGAGAGGACTATGCATGGGATTGCAGAACTGGTAAAAGATGAAGAAGATTGATCTAAGAACAGCAGACAACAGTGGCATTAGGTCTGCTGACTTGAAGGACCAGACCTAAAGCAACTGCTGACATAGACCTGTGTGAGGGCCTGCTCAAGAAGAAAGGACCATCCAAGATCATCTGCCCCACTATTCATGGCTACTCCAAAATGAGAAGATGGACAATCAGGAAAGAGGCCGTCGAGCAATCTTCAGTGGACAATGCCAGCTCCCAGCTCTGCCACCCCTGTTTTTTTGGGTGGAGTTCTATTTAGGGCAAACTAGACCCGAAGGTATCAGAGCACTTGACATGAGCATCAGCTGCTTTACAGATGGACACATTCATTATTTTTGTTAGGCACAGGTAAATTAAGGGCCTCATTTATGAGGTTTTGCCGTGGGGCATTGGTGCGCTGCCCTACTGCAAAAGAAAAGGGCAGGAATGCATTGTATCTATCAGATACAGCGCATTCTTGTCCTTTACCTCTGCTCCGACGCACAATGGGCTGCCATGGGCCAACGCAGGCACCTTTGCACCATGGTGCAAGGGTGCCTGCAATCTGGGGATGCTTATTTTTATGCATGAAGGAAAAACAATCACAAGAGGCTTTTTCCTCTTTCTATGTGTGCTACAGAATGCAGCACACATAGAAATAGGAAAAACAAGGAGAAATAAAGGTATTTCTCCTCGTGCCTCTCTTACGCCTCCCCTGGGGAGGCATATGTTTTTGGCGCTTCCTCAGAGTTACCATTTTTCGCAAATCTGGGGCAGTGTCAAAAAGCCATGGATGTTGCTGGGAACGCCCCCAGCAAGACCAATTGCACGCCCTATCTGAAAGAGACACGTTAGTGATAGCTTCCTTACCTTAGAATAACCCCCAGGCATCAGACTGGATCCCCCTGCACGTCGGTAGGTGCCGTTGTGCGGCTCCACGTGTGTCGCGGGCATTGTAAGCGCCGAGATGATGTCATGGAGACTACTTAGGCGCCACCCATGCGCGCTGACGTCAGTTCGTTCTTTTTCCGCTCTTGTAAGCGCAGATCCGGTTAGAGCACGTACCTTAGTCACTTTTTGACTATCTTTTTGAGACTTTTTGTCTCCTGTAAGTTTGAGTCTACTCTGGTGCACGTAGGGCTGCCTGGTTTTAAGTCTTGTGGGGCCTGCCGTCGCAATATGTCGGTGGTGGACCCCCACGACGTCTGTCTCTACTGCCTGGAGAGCGACCACGACTCCCGGTCCTGTATGGACTGTTTGGCCATGGCCCCGAAGGCCTTGCGGTAGCGGTGCCAGAAGCTGTTTGAGGTCCGGCACTCGTCCCCTCGCCGTTCACGGTCCAGGGGTCGCTCCAAGAAACGCTCACGGGGCCACTATCATCGCTCCTCGGGCTCCAAGTCTTCACCCTTGGATTCGGGTAAGAGACAACACAAAAAGAAGTCAAAGAAGCGTTGTCGCTCTCTGACGTCCCCCCATTGGTCCCCAGATGCGGACAAGGGGGACAGGGGTTCTGCACCTGTGGCTCCTTTGGAGCCCGGGAGTCTCGCGGCCTACCCACCTTATCCAGGTCTGTCGGCGACTCACGCACAGGTGCAAGAATTTCTTGCTACCATGGACCGCCTGTTTAGGCCTCTGGTTACCGCCGGTATGCCCTCAGGCCCCGAGGTCCCGTGACAGGATCCTGTCGGGCCGTCGGTGGCTCCGGCACCGGCCCCAGTGCAACCCCTGGCTCCATCTCCGGCACCGCTGTGGGTGCCATTTGTTCCGCCCCTGCCCAGGTTCTTGGACAATTTTGTCCCTACCTGGGATCCGCATTGGGACACGGCACCGGTTCGGCCCCGTCCGGCGCCGCTCCCAGCGCCGTTTGTTCCTTCCCTGGTCCCTGCCCTGCCGCCACAGTCTGTCCCACATACGGTGGAGGTGGAGGAAGACTGGGAGGGGTCCGAGGACCCTCTTGTTTGTCAGTGTGACTCTGAGCAGGGCTGGGCGGACGAGTTAGAGGAGGCCGGCGGCCTTGATCTCTCCTCTGACCCAGGGTTTGCCTCTCCTCTGCCTACCATGGAGGAGGGCGCTTCGTACACAATGGTGCTCCGTCGGGCCGCTGAGGTCCTCCACCTTGATCTCCCCACAGTGGCCCTAAAGACTAATCTCCTCACTGAGGTGCTCCAGACAGCATCCACTTTGTCGGAGCCCCTGCTGCCATTTAATGACGCCCTCACTGACGTTTTACTGGGCACTTGGTCACGGCCATACACAGGGCCCCCGGTGGATAAGAATGTCCCCAGGCGTCATCGACCAGGTGACCCTGCCTTTCTGACCACTCATCCTACGCCCGAGAGCCTGGTCAGCCAAGCTGCGACGTCCCAGAGTGCCTTTCCCAAGGACTCTAAGAAGCTGGAGCAGTTCGGCAAGCGGTTGTTCTCTTCTGCCAGCTTAGGGCTGCGGTCGGTGAACACCGCATGCCTCTTGGGCCGCTATTCCCACGCGGTGTGGTATGCCGTTGCACAGGTGTTGCCTCAGTGTTCTGAAGAGACCCAAGCTGTGCTGTCTCAAGCTGTTGCCGAGGTTAAGTTCACCATTCGGTGTGGTTTGGACACCGCAGACTAACTAGGTAGAGCAATTTCTACGACTGTGGCGCTTCGTCGCCACGCCTGGTTGAGATCTACCAGGTTCTCACCAGATTTACAAAGCTCACTCATGGACATGCCCTTTGATGGCACTTTCCTGTTTGGTGATAAGGCCGACAGTGCGCTGGAGCATTTTAAGGGCTCGCGGGCTACGGCCAAGTCCTTAGGTCTTTCCACGAAAAGCCCAGCCACTCCTGGTTTTTGTTCCTTTCGTGGCCACGGAAGGGGTGCCCAGGCATGTTCCTTCAGCAAGTCTGTGCAGAACCAGCCTCAGCGTGGCTGCGGATGCGGTTTCCGCAGGGGCGGGTCTGAGAATCAGCGTAGGGGTCTGTCCACCTCTGCCCCGCAGCTTCTACCTCCAAACCTTCCTTATCCGAGCTTTGTGGGGCACCCCTCGCCAGTGGGTGGCAGGATCTGCCATCACCTCCCCCACTGGCACGCTATCACATCGAACAAGTGGCTATTGCAGATCATCCGCAAGGGTTACTCCCTTCCCTCAATCCACCCCTCCAGCTATGCCACCTCAATACCACCGCATGTCGATGGAACACTTGGCAACTCTCCAGCAGTAAGTTATGACCCTCTTGGCCAAGGGGGCCATTGAGTGGGTTCCTGGGCCAGAAGTAGGGAGTGGTTGTTATTCCCACTACTTTTTGGTCCCCAAGAAGGACAAAGGGGGTCTGCGTCCCATCTTGGACCTCCGGAACGTCAACCGCTTCCTCCGGAAGGAGAAGTTCAAAATCCTGACTCTGGCTCAGGTCTTGGCTGCCCACAACCCTGGAGACTGGATGGTAGCATTGGACTTGCAGGACGCTTATTTTCACATCCCCGTCCTGCCGGCCCACCGGCGTTACCTGCGGTTCACGGTAGGCCAGGGGCATTTTCAGTTTGCCGTGCTCCCCTTCAGCCTTACCAGCGCTCCTCGGGTGTTCACGAAAGTGATGGCGGTGGTTGCAGCTCATCTGCGCAGGTCAAGGGTGTCAGTCTTCCCCTACCTCGACGACTGGTTGTTGAAGGCGGGCTCGCCCCAGGCAGTTGTCTCCCACCTTCAGACTACGGCCGACCTCCTGCATTCGCTGGGGTTCTCCATCAACGTGCCGAAGTCGCACCTGAGTCCCTCTCGGCAGCTCCCTTTCATCGGAATGGTTCTGGATTTGACGCGGTTTTGGGTTTATCCTTCCGAGCAGCGAGTACGGGATATTCAGGCTATAATTCCAATCTTTTAGCCTCTATCCCGGGTTTCAGTCAGGATGACCCTCCGGCTCCTGGGCCTGATGGAATCCTGCATCCTGCTAGTGCAACATATCAGATGACATATGTGGGCTCTGCAGTGGGACGTGAAGTTCCAGAGGGCGCAGCATCAGGGCAACCTGTCCGATCATGTCCAGGTCTCGGAGGGCACTGCACGACAATTGCAGTGGTGGCTCACGAATCCCGATTGGGTCAATGGCAGATTCCTCTCCCTTCCCCAACCGGAGCACACAGTGGTGACGGATGCGTCCATCCTGGGATGGGGAGGCCACTTGGGAGAGGCGGAGATCAGAGGACTCTGGTCTCCGGCGGAGTCCCGGCTCCATATCAACCTTTTGGAGCTTCAGGTGATCCGACTTGCACTGAAGGCTTTCCTTCCCTCTGTCTGGGGAAGTGTGGTGGTGGTGTTTACGGACAACACCACCACCATGTCGTATAGCAACAAACAGGGCGGGGTGGGGTCCTGGACCCTCTGTCAGGAGGCTCTGCGCTTCTGGACATGGCTGGAACATCAAGGCAATAACTTGGTGGTTCAACACCTGGCAGGTTCTCTGAACGCCAGGGCGGACAAACTCAGCCGCCGGTGCTTGATGGATCACGAATGGTGTCTGAACTCGGACGTGGTGCAAGGTCTCTTTGAACAGTGGGGAAAGCCTTGGTTAGATCTATTCTCCACCGAAGAGAATGCGCAATCTCATCAAGTCTGCGCGTTGGAATTTCCAAGGCGGCTTTCGCTAGAAAACGCTTTTCGTCGCGAGTGGAGTTGCAGTCTATTGTACACCTTTCCGCCTATACCACTTCTGCCCCGAGTGCTGAAGAAGATTCAGCGCGACTGGGCCCAAGTCATCTTTGTGGCTCTGGATTGGGCACGAAGATACTGGTATTCTGAGCTACTCAGCATGGCGATCGATCCCCCGATCCGACTGCCTCTTCGGGAGGATCTTCTGTCACAGCAGCAGGGGATGTCCTCCACCCGAACCTGTCCAGCCTCCACCTACATGTGTGGAGATTGAGCGGGACAGTTGACAGCCTTCGATCTTCCTCTCGAAGTCTGTGATGTCATTCTGGCAGCCAGGCGTCCCTCCACTGAAATGGTACACGCCAGCATGTGGAACAAATTTGTGGCATGGTGCACAGCAAAGGCTGTGGATCCCCACTCTGCCCCTCTTTCTGAGGTCCTTCTGTTCCTGCTTTCTTTGGCCCAGCAGGGCTCTGCTTTGGGCACTATCAAAGGTTATCTTTCGGCCATCTCCGCCTTCCTACGGCTTCCAGATCAGCCTTCTCTGTTTAAGTCGCCGGTTGTTAACCGTTTCTTGAAAGACATTACGCACACATTTCCTCCCGTGCCGTTCAAAATGCCTCAATGGGACATAAACCTTGTTTTGACATATCTGATGTGCGCTCCCTTCGAGCCCCTTCATACCTGTCCTTTGCGTCTTCTCACTCTTAAGACGGCTTTCCTGGTAGCTATCACCTCTGCCAGAAGAGTGAGTGAGCTCCGGGCTCTTTCTTCTGTTCATCCGGACAAGGTGGTTTTAAGGACCCGTCCTTCTTTCTTGCCAAAGGTTGTCACGCCCTTCCACATTGGGCAGACCATCACTTTGCCCACCTTCTTTCCACCTCCACATCCTTCAAAAGAGGAATAGCGGCTCCACCGGCTGGACCCAAAACGTGCGCTCTCGTTCTATCTGACGCGCACACAAGAATTCCGGGTGGATGACCATCTCTTTGTTGGCCACGTGGGCGCCAAAAAAGGTCGGGCTGTGCACAAACTAACCATCTCTCGGTGCATAAAAGCATGTTACTCGTTGGCCAAGAAGGAGCCTCCTGTGGGGCTGCGGGCCCATTCTACCAGGGCAACAGCAGTCACTACTGCCTTGGGATGCGGCGTTCCCTTGCAGGACATTTGTCAGTCAACTACGTGGGCTTCGCTGCACACGTTTACCAAGTATCACTGCCTTGGCAGTCAAGTCTGGAGAGACGGCTTCTTTGGCTGTTCTGTTCTCCGTGACTTTCTGGTGTAATCTTGTTCACAGACCCACCACCTGGGTTGGTATTGCTGGGGTATCTATTCTAAGGTAAGGAATCTATCACTAACGTGTCTCTTTCAGATGCACAAGTTACTACTTGTGTAACGATATATCTGTAAGAGACATTAGTTAGTGATAGATTCCTTACCGCCCCACCCATCCTCCCCGTTCTGCGTACTGATTCTAGGGTTAAGGTCATCCCTTTCAGGGCCCTAGTTTCATGGCACCAGTGGTCAGTTTCTTGCATGGCTCTGCGTTCCTGGCGCGGAAAGTCGTGTACAGAACTGACGTCAGCATGCATGGGTGGTGCCTAAGTAGTCTCCGTGACGTCATCTCGGTGCTTACGACGCCAGCGACGGACGCCGAGTAGCACGACGCCACCTACCGATGCGCAGGGGTACTGCTGACGAAAAAACATTTCCGGATCCAGTCTGACGCCTGGGGGTTATTCTAAGGTAAGGAATCTATCACTAACTAATCTCTTTTACAGATATATCGTTACACAAGTAGTAACTTGTGCTTTAATTTAGAAAACTGTGTTAAAGGAAACGATAATTACGAGACAGCATTAAGCTAAAAAAGTGGCTTAGTGCTGCCTTGTAAATGTGGAGCAGGCTCCTGCACCACAGAACGTCACAAAAAGTGAGATTCTGGCAGCTCATGAATGAGCCCCTACGTGATTTGCCCAGAATCACAGGATGTTGAGCGTTCCTGCCGAGACTCAAACCTGGCTCCCCAGTTCCAGGGTCAACCGCTCTAGCTGTTAGGCCACATCCTCTCACCAAGACTCTTGCAGACTGGAGTGGATTTTAACCGTTGACTTTAGATGACTGTGTCCCAAATTCCATTGTTTACCTTTGCAATCATAAAAGAGCACCAGTGATTTTACTTGTTTGGCATGTGTTGGATGTTTCCAAACTCAAATTTCTGCAGCATTGACTAATAGACTGATTACACTAGTAAGCCCCATACCATACAAAGGGTTCTGTTGGCACTGGTCTTAAATGCAGCTGTCATTTAAACATCTCAGATTTTATATTTTTCATTTGCCTTCTAGGAAAGGGAGATTTCTAACAGAGTTCCAAAGTGTGGGGCTTTGGACAAAAAAGCTTGACCACCTTTACTGCAGAGATGAAAGTGGAGAATTTTCTGAAGGGCTTCAATTTTGCTTCACACTTTGCAGTAAGGTAGGTACTACTTATTTTGAGGGCCATATAAATGGAAGCAAGGTCATGCAGGCACTTATAGTTCAAGCGGCCTACCTTAAAATTAATATGATCTAGTACAAACAATTCTGTAGCTTACAAGGGCAGCATTTTGGAACTTTTGCAGGCTCCAGATTTGAGGTTCTGTAAGGCTTGAGTGAAGGATGTTTCAATGGTAGAGGCACAAGTTAACGTCTGGCTTTGCTGCCACTTTGCACTGATCATTAGTTATAGAAGTAAAGATTTCCCTTTCTTTGCAGGCACGCCACTGGCGTGCTGAAGGCGCGCCAAAGGCAAGCCCATCTGCGCACCCATCCATGTCCCTACTGCAACCAGCGCCAGAAACACTGCCACTGCTATGACTTAGCCACCCTCCTCGCACTCAACGCCGGAAGAAACAACTGCCAGCAGTCCGTGCCAAACACGACACCCGGCAAGTTCTCCTGCCTCAATTGCCGCAAATCCTTCACCACCGCCCCCGCAGCCAACACCAACCACACCCTAAAGTGCATCCTCCTCAACGTCCGCTCCTTGCACAAGCATGCCGTAGAGATCTGGAACACCCGGCAAGTTCTCCTGCCTCAATTGCCGCAAATCCTTCACCACCGCCCCCGCAGCCAACACCAACCATGCCCTAAAGTGCATCCTCCTCAACGTCCGCTCCTTGCACAAGCATGCCGTAGAGATCTGGAACTTCCTGAACACCCTCTCACCCGACGTCGCCTTTTTCACAGAAACCTGAACCAGCGCCTCCTCCGCCCCGGACATCGCCATCGCCATCCCAGAAGGATACAAGATCCAGAGTAAGGACCGGTCCAACCACCCGGGCGGGGGTCTTGCCATCACTCAAAAAAACCTCCACCTCTCTACTGCGAACGACTCCTTCCCCGCAGCCGAACACCAGCACTTCCAGGTTCGAACCAGCCCCAACTCCACTCTCCATCGCACCCTCACCTACAGACCCCTGGGCCCCCGAGCCCTTTCCGCCGACACCATCACTGACTTCATCGCCCCCCACGCCATCGTCTCCACTGACTACACTCTCATCTGAGACCTCAAAATCCATCTCGACAACCCCAGCTATCCCAACACCACTACCCTCCTGGACAACCTCGCCAACATTGGACTAAAACAACTCCTCCCCACCCTGACCCACAAGGCAGGACACACCCACGACCCCATCTTCGCAGGAGGAAACAACATTCACTTCAGCCACACCACTCAACCCCCCTTGATGAATCACCACTGCGTACACTTCCATGTCGACAAACCCAAACTGCCTGGCCCCACTCCACACCCGCTAGGAAGAAACTGGAGAAGAGTCACCGAGGAGCAGCTCAACTCCTTCCTCAACCTCAACGAGGCTCCAACCGATGCCAACCTCGGAGCCAACGAATTTCACACATGGATCTCCAACTGCGCAAAGAAACTTGCCCCACTATGCAATGCCGACAGACACCACCACAGCAAAGCCACCTGGTTCACCACCGACCTCCAAAAAGCCAGATGCACCTGCAGACGCCTCAAAAAGACCTGTAGAAACAGCAAGACACGCAAACACGACTCCACCTACAAAAACGCCTTGACGGAGTACCACCAATGCATTAGAACCCCCAAAAGAACCTTCATACGCAACATAATCCTTGCCAATGCCAGTAACTCGAAGGAACTTTTCAACGTCATCCAGTAATTCACCAAACCCCCCAGGGAAGCCACGGACATCACCCCATCCCAGGAACTCTGCAACAAGCTCAGATCCTACTTCCACTTGAAGATCAAAAACCTGTACGACAATTTCAACGGCCAGACCCCTGATCCAGCAACTATCATGCCCTCCCGATAGCGCCAGACAGACCACCATCTCCTCCTGGACCCAGGTCACTACCAAAGAGACCACCTTGACTATGAAGGGCATTCACTCACTCTCTCAAGGCCACCACCGCCATCGCACCAGAATTAAGTCGCACCATCAACACCACCTTCAAGACTAGCACCTTCCTCGATGACTAGAAACGGGCAGAAGTTAGACCCCTGCTCAAGAAACCATCAGCAGACCCCACGGACCTCAAGAACTACTGGCCCATCTCACTCCTCCCCTTCACAGCAAAAGTTGCCGAAATGACAGTCAACCAGGTTCCTGGGAGACAACGCCATCCTCGACCCCTCTCAATCCGGAATCCATAGCAACCACAGCACCGAGACCACCCTACTCACCATCAGAGATGATATCGGCACCCTCTTTGACCAAGGCCACACCACAGCCCTCATCCTACTCGGAGTACCCCAGGGATTGTCGCTCAGCCCTACCCTCCTCAACATCAACATGATCCCCCTCACTGCCATCGTCAGACAACACTGCCTCAACATAGTGTCCTATGGTGACGACACCCAACTCATCCTCTACCTCACCAAGGAACCCACCACCACCAGACTCAGATTCCAGGAAGGAATGCAAGATGTTGCATCCTGGATGTGAAACAGCTGCCTGAAGCTCAACTCAGGGAGGACAGAAGTGCTCGTCCTCGGAACCTCCCCGGCAGCATGGAATGACTCCTGGTGGCCCACCACCCTGGGCACCCCTCCCACCTTCACGGACCACGCCAGAAACCTTGGCATCGTACTTGACTCCTCCCTCTCCATGAAGCGTCAGGTCAACGCCGGCACCTCCAGCTATTTCAACACCCTCTGCATCCTCTGCAAGGCTTTCAAATGGATCCCCTCCCGAGTCAAGGAAGACAGTCACCCACACCCTCATAACCAGCAGGCTCTACTATGGGAATGCCATCTACGCTGGCATTAACAAGTCTCTTCTCTGCAAGCTCCAGACAATACGGAACATTGCCGCCAGACTCGTCCACAGCCTCCACCGACACGAACACACTAGCCAACACCTACAGAACCTCCACTGGCTCCCCATCGAGAAGAGAATCACCTTTAAACTACTCACCCACGCCTACAAATCCCTCCACAACACCTGACCCCAATACCTCAACAAAAGAATCACCTTCCACGCACCCAAGAAAAACCTTTATTCTGCCAACCACGCCCTCGACGAACCCACACGTATACACAGAACCAGAACGGGGGAAGAGCATTCTCCTACATCGTGGCCAAGACCTGAAACGAGCTGCCGACCAACATCAGACGCGCCCCCTCCCTGAACACTTTTAGGAAGGCTCTCAAGACTTGGCTCTTTGACTGAATGGAGTTGCAGACACGCCCCCCTCCCAGCTCCTTGAGACCCTCGCAGGTGAAGAGCACGCTTACAGTTCCCTGATTGACTGATTGATTGAAACCAATGGTATAAACAACTACTGACTATTGAAACCAGTTGGATGGTCGATGTAGTTTCAGAGTCAGAAAGTATGGGCAGATTCTTCAGCTTCTAAGATACATCAAAGTTTAGGTAAAAGGTTTTGAAGTCTAAGAGAGGCTAAAGCTATTCTACCCTCCGTCTGAAAATAATTCCGGCTTTGAGTTGTTAAGTTGGCCCTCAGCTAGATGTCTACAAGGCGATACTGCCGAATGACGTAAATTTGGGTCTTGTTGGCAGTGGACCGACCCAAAAGCTGGTTGTGGTTAAAAGGACCAAATAGGGAAGAAACAAATGCTAAATAGTGCAGGTACAAGAACCCAGAGGGATACCACATGAAAAAAGGCATCCTTTTGTGCAAAATAATCCATCTTAAGTTGATGGGATCTGTTCTCAAAGAAGAAATGAAATCATCTTACAATTTCTTCTGAATCCTATCACGGGGGGGGGAAACGTTTCAAAAGAATCCACTGGCCCAACCTGTCAAGGCGAAAGAAAGATGCAGTAGAACCCACAGGTTAGAAGCTCCCCCATCAATGACATTAAGGGTCTTGTCCCATAAACTTGAAATGGTCTTTTCTGATCCATGACGGGATCTAAAACCAAACTGTTCTTGGAATATTGCCTTCTGAGCTTTGGGAACACCCTACAATATAACTGAACAAGCAACTTAAAAGCACTAATTTTTGCCGGACAATAGCCTAATGCCACTAGGGCCTAAAGGTGGTTATACCAAAATAGCATTTGGGGTCGTATCTTTGTCCTAGATGGAACTAAGATTTTTCGAATTATGTTTTTCTAACATCGTTTTTGCTGTTCTATTATACAAAAGTACTAATACAGACCATATGTAATGTATTGCGTCTGTCGTATTGCGCACATTATGCCGTTAGTATGCCCTTGCAGCACTAACTGACTCCACGTAGCACCTAAACTTGGTTTTTATTTTTATCTGAAACTAAAGTAATAGCTAACCTTTGACCTTCTTTCAGTATTATTTGGCAGTGTGGTTCTCCTTTGAGCTCCAAACCCCTAACCCTGAGACTCCCTTCTCGATCTCAACATCCTAAGAGAGTTGAGGTCCAATGGGAGGCTGTGGCACATTTTAACAGCACAGTAGCATCCAAGGCAGGGTTCACCGCTGGTAAACAACAGTTACATAGTTGAAAACTATCCAGTGATCAACAGCTGCCCTAGGACCTGGAGCAAAGCACAACAATCAGTCTTAAAACAAGGTTCATATTTACTACGAAGTGCTGGAGCGTGGCTTTAGCCTCCTTGGTTTACCACCATGCTCCGCCACATCTGAAATGCAATATGGTGCAGCCCTGCATTTCCCCCTGCACTAGCGCTAAATTTAGGAGCTTAGCACCAACGCAGTGCAAGGGTGTCTGCGTTGAGGGAAGATTGTTTATGTGCAGAAAGGTATCCCTTCCTGCACATAACAATCATCAATGGCGTTTTGTAACTTCTATTTGTGGTCCTTAATGCAGCATACATAGAAGTTGTAAAACGTAATTTTTTTAATTGATTGTTTATGTGCAGGAAGGGTCACCTTCCTGCACATAAACACTCAATGGCCTTTTGCTGTTTCTAAGTGTGCTGCACATCACAGCACACATAGATACAGCAAAAACGAGGAGAAATGAAACATTTCTCCTCGTTGCACCTGATTAAGACCAGGTTTTCCCTGGTCTTAATTTTGGCCTGCCCTATATTTACACAGCCCTTGAATATATGGGGCAGCATCAAAATCAATCAGGGTTTTTAATGTACCGCCCGCCCGGTCCAGCGGGGCTGTGGGCGGTGAGATTTCCAGAAATCATTGCTCCTTTTTTACTTGACGCTGACAATTTTACTTTGTGGGTGACCTAAATATTCATTTTAACGATCCCAGAAGTAAGATTGGCTCTGCCTTGATCGACGATCTAGAAGCTATGAATATGTCACTCTGCAACTCAGGTCCCATGCAAAGGGCTGGTCATCTGCTGGATCCCATCCTTTCTAACCTGCAAAACATTACATGCCAAACAGCCCTTCCCTTACTTTGGTCTGACCATTTTCTAGTAAGTTTTAAGGTGGTGATCGACCTACAGCTGAAAAACTCTCTTAGGGGCATATTATCAAGCACGGTGTTAAAATTATCGCCGCTTTAGTGCCACAAAACTGCCGCTAAAGCGGCGATAATGGGCTTGATAATATGTCGGTGAGAATCCCAATAGAAGCCTATGTTGACACCAGAACATGGGCTTCTATTGGAATTCTCAAGGGCATATTATCAAGACCATTATCGCCGCTTTAGCGGCAGTTTTCTGCCGCTAAAGTGGCGATAATTTTAACGCCGTTTCTTGATAATATGCCCCTTACCTCTTTACCCAAACCGAAGTGTAGAAATTGGAAGAACTTGGATATTGAGTCTCTCAATCAACATCTAGCGAACAATATCCCAGCTATTCCTTCCATTAAGATTTCGGATTCAGATACCATCCACACTTGGATCATGGTATCTGTGAATACTTGCCTTCCAACGTCTTTCAAGAAATTAAATAACCATCACCCCCCGCCCCTTGGTTCACAGAAAAGCTAAAAGCCAAAAAACTAAATGTAAAGCCTTGGAAAGACACTGAAGGAAGGACTATGCACATGTATCCAAACATGGCTATAAACTTGTTAAGAGAGAATACAATTCCCTGTGCAAAGCAGCTCGGGCCGAACACGTGAACAATACTATTATATCTGCACATAATAATTCTAACATTCTGTTTAAAATGGTTAAGGAGCTCTCAGGAGCAACCTGTCAACCGACGCCTCCGGTACTTGATGAAACACACTGTGAAGACGTGGCAAAGTTCTTCATTGAGAAAGTAGAGAAGATCTATGCAGAATTAAATACAGTAACAATTAATGTTGAACTGCAAATAATGAACTCGCCCTCCACTTTAGGCTGAAACTCGCCACACGGGACCCTTGACTCTGTGTCTACTCACAGAATAACAAATTGGCAGCTATTAGACTCTTTGTCTTTT
Source organism: Triturus cristatus (assembly GCF_964204655.1). Classification (NCBI taxonomy): domain Eukaryota; kingdom Metazoa; phylum Chordata; class Amphibia; order Caudata; family Salamandridae; genus Triturus; species Triturus cristatus. Next base: position 499,130,978 of record NC_140592.1, on the reverse strand, counting down.
AATTGTATTTTAAATAGCCTTAAATCAGGCTCACCTAATGACCCGCTCCCCGTTCATATTTTCCAAAAACTAGAACCCACCTCGCTGAAACTTAGTATGAAGTAACTTAATGCATCACTGAGGGAAGCTATTTTACCAGCCGCATGGAAACACGCGATGGTTCTTCCCCTCTTGAAAAAACCGAATGCTGACCCAGCTGATCCTTTAAACTTTCGTCCGATCTCTCTGCTTCCTGTTTTCTCAAAAATCATGCAAAAACGTGTCAACCAACAGCTCACGCAGTTTGTGGAGTCCCATAAAATCTTGCATGTGTCTCAAACAGGCTTTGGAGCTAGGTACTCCACAGAGACCACACTTCTGGGAGTTACAAAAACACTACGTCAGCATTTGGACAGAGGGGAAACGGTGGCACTCATTTTACTTGACTTGAGTGCCGCTTTTGACACGGTGTCCCATTTAGCTCTTCTAAAAGTACTTCAGTCCCTGGGCATAATTGGCTCAGCTCTGGATTGGATAAAAAACTTTCTGACCGGAAGGACTTTTCAGGTTTTTCCCCTTCTGCTAGCTCTAAGATCCATTTATCTCCGTATGGAGTACCACAGGGGTCGATCCTTAGCCCTGTGTTATTCAATCTCTATGTTAGCCCTTTAGCTACCATTGCAGAAGAAGCTGGGCTGTCTATCTTTGCTTATGCGGATGACACCCAGCTTCTCTTCTCCTTATCCTCCAACGAACCATCCACTGTAACATCTCTACAGTTAGGGCTGCATAAAATACCTAGCTGGTTGCACACTAACTGGCTAAAGTTAAATGGTGGTAAGACTGAGGTTCTGATCCTGGGGAAAAATAAAGACCTCTGGGGCCCTCATCATTGGCCGCCACAAATGGGCGACGCAACTTAGGTATGGTTATAGACGATCAGCTATCTATGAGACAGCAAGTAGTTAAGATTGCATCAACTTGCTTTCCCATCCTAAAATGGCTCCGTAAGATACTGTGGATGTTGCCTGGTTCCACTCAAAAAACTGTGATCCAAGCCTTGATTATGTCTAGGCTGGACTATGGCAACGTCCTGTACCTAGGAGCCAATAAGGAGGAAGTTCGTAAACTGCAAGTGGTTCAGAACTCAGCAGCTAGACTGCTTTACCATGTGTCAAGAATGTCTTCCATCTCAGGTGCTCTCTGCGATCTTCACTGGCTCAGGATAGAGAACCGGACTAAATTTAAGGCCTTATGCTATATGTATAAGATCAAACTGGGCATAGCACCCCAATATCTTTGCTCCCTAGCTCAGACATACCTCCCAACCCGTCTGCTCCGATCTGCATCTCAAGCAAAATATTTAGTTCCTAGGTTCAAACTGTCACGCATGGGCGGGCGGTCTTTTTCCTATCTGCCCCCTGTGCTGTGGAATTTGCTACCCGCACCACTTCGTCATGAAGCCAGCCATAAGATCTTCCGTAAAGGCCTCAAAACCTGGCTATTTAATCAGTAGGTGTTGTTCTCTCTTTCGTAATATGTCCTTGGCGCCGGGAAACCTCCTGGTAGCTGTGCGCCTTATAAATTTAATTTATTAATAATAATAATAATAATAATGGGTGTTGGGGTGGAACGCCCACTGCAACACCCACTGCCCACCCCTTTCACGCTAAGTATAGCGTGAAAGAGGGCCTTATTCACAAGGAGGTGTTAAGCCATGTTAAGTGGCTTAAAGCTGGATTGTTAACCCCTTGTGAGCCCATGACGAGCTGGACTCGTCATGGAGCACAGTCGCGCTGTGCCCATGACGAGTCCAGCTCGTCATGAGGCATTCCCTGAGGAATTCCCTTTAATTAAAAATAGCCTCGGGAGCTGGGGAAGAGCTTCCCCAGCTCCCGAGGCCCCCCCCCCTTTCACTGTAATGACGATCGGCGCGCACGTCATTACAGTGAAAGTGAAACTGAAATGAGCCAAGAGGCTCATTTCAGTTTCACTTTCTACGTGCCACAGGAGGGCGATCCCCAAGCAGGGATCCACCCACTAGACACCAAGGAGGGGGGAGCGGCCCCTTGGGCAAGGGCCTTTGCTCCCCCCAACTGACGTTGGCACCATTTAGTCTTTTTGCCCCCCTGGGGGGCATATGGGGGCATTAGCCCCCAATCTGCCCCCCGGGGGGGGGTAAAAAGCCCACTAGACACCAGGGAATTTTTTTAAACTAAAAATAGGGGTGGGGGCTGCCCAAAACGGGCAGGCCCTTGCCCCCACCCCCACCCAATTACTACAGTCTTTCTGCCCCCCCCGGGGGGCAGATGGGGCATTGGCCCCTAATCTGCCCCTTCGGGGGGGCAGAAAGCCCACTGAACACCAGGGATTCGTTTTTAGGGTTTTATTAGGGTGGGGGCTGCCCGCAACGGGCATGCCAATGCCCCCACCCACCCGCCACCATTACAGCCTTTCTGCCCCCCCTGGGGGGCAGATGGGGCATCGGCCCCCAAACTGCCCCCCGGGTGGGCAAAAAGTCCACTAGACACCAGGGAATTGTAAAAAAAATAAAAATAGGGGTGGGGTCTGCCCAAAACGGGCAGGCCCATGCCCCCACCCCACCCCCCAATTATCACAGTCTTTCTGCCCCCCCCGGGGGGCAGATGGGGCATTGGCCCCTAATCTGCCCCTTCGGGGGGGGTAGAAAGCCCACTATACACCAGGGATTTGTTTTCAGTTTGTTTTAGGGTGGGGGCTGCCTGAAACGGGCACGCCAATGCCCCCACCCACCCACCACCATTACAGCTTTTCTGCCCTCCCTGGGGGGCAGATGGGGCATTGCCTCCCAATCTGCCCCCCGGGGGGGGGGCAAAAAGACCACTAGACACCAGGGAATTTTATAAAAAATAAAAATAGGGGTGGGGGCTCCCCAAAACGGGCAGGCCCATACCCACACCCCACCCCACCCCCCAATTATTACAGTCTTTCTGCCCCCCCGGGTGGAAGATGGGGCATTGGCCCATAATCTGCCCCTTCAGGGAGGCAGAAAGCCCACTAAACACCAGGGATTTTTTTTGCGCAATTGTTTTTAGGGTGTGGGCTGCCCGAAACGGGCACGCCAATGCCCCCACCCTCCCCCCACAAAAATGACAGTCTTCCTGCCCCCAGGAGGCAGATGGGAGCTGTAGCCCCCAATCTGGCCCCCCCTGGGGGCGCAGAATGCCCACTAGAAACCATGGATTTTTTTGTTTTATTAGTGTAGGGGTAGGGGCTCCCCAAAATGGGCATGACAATACCCCACCCCACCCCCTGAGAAATTCCAGTCTTTCTGCCCCCCCCCCCTGGAGGGCAGATGGTGGCAGTGGCCCCTGATCTGCCCCCTGGGGGGCAGAAAGCCCACTAGGTGCCAGCGAGTACGCAGGCTTTTTTTATGCGTGGGGGTTGGGGCTGCCCAAAATGGTCATACCAATGCCCACACCCCCACAAAAAATAGCCACAGTCTTTCTGCCCCTTTAGGGGCATATCAGGATGAAACCCCCTTCCCCGATTCCCCCCCAGGGCGGCAGAAAGCCCACTGGGCTCCGAATTTTTTTTAGCAATGTGCATACCTGTGGATTTTGGGCCCTAGCGCAGTTGGCACGTAGGCAAACCTAGAAAACCTGTACATTTTTTTAAACTAAACACCGAGGGGAATCCTGGATGGGGTGACTTCACTGGCTCTCAACAGGTTCTGTTACCCAGAGTCCATTGCAAACCTAAAAATGTGTCCAAAATAACACATTTTCCTCACATTTCTGTGGTGGAAAGTTCTGGAATCTGCGTGGGTCCACAAAATTCCACCCACCCTGCTTTCCCCAAAGTCTTCAGAGAAAAATGGTACCTCACTTGCGTGGGTAGGCCTAGTGCCCGCGTCAGGCAAGGGCTCAAAACCTATTGAGGAGACATCAAAATTACCTATCACAAAACAACCTGGTTTTGCAAAGGGGGTCCCATGAGTTTTTGGCCCTGGGCTTGGCGGCCATCTAGGGAAACCTACCAAACCAACACATTTCTGAAAACTAGACACCCGGTAGATTCCAGGGAGGTATGGCTTGCGTGGATACCCCAACGTTTCCTTACCCAGAGGCACCGTTTTTATCGGGAGACCCGGGGGAACGCTGGGTGGTAGGAAATTTGTGTCAGCCCGGTGATGCGACAACTTTCCCACACAAAAATGTGTGAAAAAGGTGATTTTTTCAGCTAAATTTGAGGTTTGCAGGGCATTCTGGGTGAGGAAACGTTGGGGGATCCACGCTAGACATACCTCCCTGGAATCCCCCGGGTGTCTAGTTTTCAGAAATGTGTGGGTTTGGTAGGTTTCCCTAGGTGCCGGCAGAGCTAGGGTTAAAAAACTACAGCTAGGCACTTTGCCAAAAAAGGTTCATTTTTCACTGCGAAATTGAGGTGTGTCCACGATGCGTTTTGCGCCGTTTCCTGTCGCGGGCACTAGGCCGACCCACACAAGTGAGGTACCATTTTTCTCGGAAGACGTTGGGGAACGTGGGATTGGTGGAAATTTGTGGATCCACGCAGATTCCAGAACTTTCCACCAGAGAAATGTGGGGAAAATGTGTTTTTTTGGCAATTTTTTAGGTTTGCAAGGGATTCTGGGTAACAGAACCTGGTGGGAGGCAGTCAATTCACCCCATCCTGGATTCCCATGGGTGTCTAGTTTTCAAAAATGTGTAGGTTTTTTAGGTTTCCCTAGGTGCCGGCAGAGCTATGATTAAAAAACTACAGCTAGGCACTTTGCCAAAAAAGGGTCATTTTTCGCTACGAAATTGAGGCGTGTCCACCTTACGTTTTGCGCCGTTTCCTGTCACGGGCACTAGGCTGACCCACACAAGTGAGGTACAATTTTTCTCGGAAGACTTTGGGGAACGCGGGGTGGGTGGAAATTTGTGGATCCATGCAGATTCCAGAACTTTCCACCAGATAAATGTGGGGAAAAAGTGTTTTCTTGGCAATTTTTTAGGTTTGCTAGGGATTCTGGGTAACAGAACCTGGTGGGAGGCAGTCAAGTCACCCCATCTTAGATTCCCCTGGGTGTCTAGTTTTAAAAAATGTATAGGTTTGCTAGGTTTCCCTAGGTGCCTGATGTAATGAAGTTAGCAGTCTAGTAGTTAGGGGGGCGGAGCGAGTTGGGTGGAGGGGAAGAGGAGGGGTCAGGACAGGATGAGGGCGGTTAGAGTAGGGACAGGGCTGGGGCTGGATGCAGAGAATAAAGCTCCAGTTGTAATTACAAGTAGCGTCTGTGATTATTTGTAGCGCGATGCTACAACTGGCGACGAGGGTGGGATGACCAAGCCCCACCGCTCACAGAACCCCATGAAGGCACCCTGTCCCAGGCAACGTCGAGGAGAACGCTGCCGAGTAAAGTTGAGCTGCCGCCTGAGGAGAAGAGGCCAGCAGCAGGGGACCTTGACCCCCCAGAGACCGTGAGGGAGCTGAGAGCGGCCGCAAGAACAAGCGCTGACGCGCTCGAAAGGAATAAAGCCGATCGCGCCGAAGCGCGACTCACGCCAGAAGCGTGTGCCTTGGGTGAGGCTGGTAAGCGCAGAAGTCGGGAGCCCACCCCGACCCTGCCTCGCACCCAAGAGTGAAAGAGAAGTGCCCCAGCGTAAAGGACGCCGTCCCTGAAGGCCCGCTGGCGAGCGCCGCTGAGCACCTTGAAGTCCGGGCTTGAGTGCCCGTCGATGTTGGAAGATCTCACGCCGTGAGTCTTGGCACGCTGTCGCAAGAAGAAACGCAGGAATCTGCAGAATAAGGCAGGAGCCCACCCCAACCTCACCTGGTAGTAGCCCCCGTTGGGGAGAAGCAGGTCCTGATGTGTGCTACCCTCTGAAGCAGCCCGCCAGTGAGTCCAGAGTGAAAGAGGACCGAGTGAGCCATGAGAGAAAGCCTCGTGTGCATGCAGTGACAGCGGCCATCTTGGAGTCAGGCACTTTTCAAGACAGACCCCTTGATTGTTGTAGAGCGGCCATTTTGAAGTCAGGCATACAGCAACAGAAACAAGCAATGGCGAGAAGAAATAAACAAGCATTGACAAGAGCAAATAAACAAGCATTGGCGAGAAGAAATAAACAAGCATTGACAAGAACAAATAAGCAAGCATTGGCGAAACGAAATAAACAAGCATTGACAAGAGCAAGTAAACAACCATTGGCGAGCAGAAATAAACAAGCATTGACCAGAGCAAAGAAACAAGCACTGGCGAGAAGAAGTAAACAAGCATTGTCAAGTGTAAATAAACAAGCATTGGCGAGAATAAATAAAGAAACAGGCACCAACAAAAGGGTGAAAAGAAAATAACGACACAATGGTGACCCCCAACACCTCACCACAGCGGAAGCCCCTTGTTGCGGGAGGATCACACCTGCGAGCTCCGGAACCTCTGACCGTGACCACGGGAGGGAGTATGGGCCCCGAGTGGCAAGAATGGTTAGAAGACTTCGAAGATTATATCGAGGGATCCAAAGTGACGGAAGACAAAGAGAAGTTAATTGCCCTCCGCAACCTAGCAGGCCGGGAAGTAAGCAAAATCATCAAGGATCTTTCGCCTGCAGATACTGGAACCTATGACAAAGTGCGTGAGGCACTCAACAAGAAGTTTCTCCATAAAAGAAACGTGGACTATGAGCACCACGCATTTCACCAAGCGCGTCAAGGGAAAGAGGAAGCAATGAGTGCATTCATCACCCGGTTACGACGGCTGTCGAGACACTGTGAGTTTGAAACCTTCTCGCCTGACGCTGCCATCAAATCGCAAATCATAGCCGGCTGTCACTCAGAAGCACTCAGGAGACGGCTACTGAGGAAACCCCACGAATTGGAAGAGATTGAAGAAATGACTCGTATATACGACCAAGCGGAGGAACACGCCGCCACCATTGAAACAGGACACAACGTCAGTCATGAGCAAGCACACCGCGTTCAAGAACAACCTCGTAGCAGAAGGAAGTATTTTCAGGAGAATAAATGGAGACATAGTCCGTCGTCTCGCCAACGACGCCCGGAGTACAGGAGAAGAGAACCAGGGCGAAGGGACCGAAAGCCAGAAAGGACTAAACGATGTTATCGGTGTGGATATGACTATCCTCATATAGACACCTGTCCGGCCATGGGTCAGCGATGCAGGAAATGTGGGCGATCCAACCACTTCGAAGCAATGTGCGGGGACTATCACAAGGAAATGCGAGGTGAAACAACGAGATCGTCCCGCTCAGACGCAAGGAAACATCACATACGAGCTGTTCAAGGAGAGTTCATGCGGTCCCCAGGCTCATCACATTCCAGCTGGGAATCATGCAGGTCACGATGGGAACGCAGATCCCCATCTCAGGACTCGAGATCATCTTCCTCCAAAGACTCGACCTACACTGTGGAATACTTGAACATGATTGCGGACCCTGATCAACTGAAAAAGTATCCACGCCTAGACATTAGAGTGGGGAATCACGACACCAAATTTGTAATGGACAGCGGAGCCTCGCTGAACTATATTCCAGTTACGGAACACGAGAAAATGGTCCCGAAACCCCCACTAACGTTCGCACCGGTCCGCGTCTTCACGTGGATGGCCAAAAAACCACTCCCCTGCCTGGGTAAATTCCACACAACCCTCACCCATGATGACATCACCATCATCATACATGTCATCAAAGGGCCTGAAGCCGACTGCCTACTTAGCCTCCCCACTGCAGAGCGTCTTCGTCTGATGGAAATATTATTCAAAGTCTACGACAATCAGAACTGTGCCAGCAAGTTTCCCAAATTATTTCAAGGCTTAGGCAAGCTGAAAGGTTGTCAAATTCGGCTGCACATTAACGAACAGATCAAACCCGTTGCGCAGCACCCACGCCGTGTTCCATTTCATCTTCAAAGTGCCGTCGAGGACGAACTTCAGGAACTTCTATCCGCAGACATCATTGAGCGCACGGATGGCCCGACCCCTTGGGTGTCGCCGGTGGTCATCGTACCTAAAAAAGGGACTCCCAACAAGGTGAGACTGTGCGTTGACATGCGCCTACCCAACACCGCAATTGAAAGGGAGCGACACCCTGGACCGCATCTGAGCGATATGATTGCTGCACTGAATGGCGCAAGGGTCTTCTCGAAGCTAGACCTGAACAAAGGTTATCACCAGCTAGAATTAGACACCAAATCTCGCTACATCACCACGTTTGCAACTCACCTAGAACTTTTTAGGTACAAGCGGCTGAGCTTTGGTGTCTCGTCTGCCGTGGAAATCTTTCAGGAGGCAATCCGTCAAATCATTCAACACATCCCCAACACCTTAAACTACAGCGACGACATCCTGGTCTATGGGTCTGATGTTCGTGAGCATGACATCGCTCTTGATCGCGTTTGCCATGCCCTGTTGGATGCAAATTTGACGCTGAACAAGGAGAAATGTGAGTTTCACTAGGCCACTTTGAAATTCTTTGGCCACATTTTCTCAGACGAGGGCATGAAGCCTGACCCGGACAAGATCGCGACCTTGAATAATACCAAGAGCCCGCAGGATGTCAATGACTTGAGGTCCTTCTTAGGGATGGCCAGCTACTGTGCCCGCTACATCCGTGACTATGCGACCATCATTCACCCCCTTCGGATTCTTACCAAGCTTGGTCAACCGTTTGACTGGACCCCTGAGTGGTGGCGGGCGTTCAGGGACATCAAGCATGCTATAGAGTCGGCCGACAGCCTCTCATACTTCAACCCTCAACGGAAGACTGAGATCACCGTCAACGCCAGCCCCGTTGGATTGGGGGCCATCTTGGCTCAATATGATAATGACTCTGGCCAGAGGCGGATCGTTGCCTATGCCAGCCGCAGCCTGTCTGATCTCAAGAAGAAGTACTCGCAGCCAGAGAAGGAAAGTCTTGCTGTAGTCTGGGCATGCGAACACTTCCATGTCTTCATATATGGCAAGCACTTTACCCTGATCACTGATCATCAGGTGTTGATCACCATCTGCGGCAACCCGAAATCCAAGATGCCTCCGAGAATTGAGAGATGGGGTCTCAGACTTCAGGAGTACACTTTCACTATTGTTCATAAACCGGGGAAGGCGGAGAACCCGGCTGACTACATGTCCCGCCACCCTCAGCCATCTTCAGAATCCAAACCATCGATTGCTGAGGAGTATATCCACTTCGTGGCTGACCAAGCATTGCCACCTGTCATTCCCATGGACGTCATTCGGGAGGTCACCGCCCAAGACACTATCTTGCAAATGGTACTCCACCGGATCCAAACTAATAGATGGAGACATAACACGCAAGAAGAAGACACAGACTCTACAATCCGGAAAGAGATACAAGCATTCCGGCACGTCTGCGATGAACTGTCGGTCACCACCGATGGAGTCATCCTAAGAGGTCAACGACTTGTCATCCCCAGTCAACTACGGCAGAGTGTTATCAATCTGGCCCATGAAGGCCACAGAGGAGTAGTATCTACGAAGCGAGCTCTACGGGAACGCGTCTGGTTCCCCTTTCTGGATCAAATGGTAGAGTCTACACTAAAGGATTGCCACCTCTGTCAGTTGACCAGCAAAAGCAATCCACCGGCACCACTACAAATGACCACCCTACCCAGTGGAGTGTGGCAAGAAATTGCTATGGACTTTTATGGACCGCTGCAGTCTGGAAAATATGTGGTTGCCATAATTGACAAATATTCATGATTTCCCATCGCACAAATAATATCGTCTACAAGCGCCTCCTGCACTCTCAAAGTGCTAGATGAGGTATTTGCAACATGGGGTGTCCCCAAAGAAGTCAAAACGGACAATGGGCCCCCATTCAATGGACACGAATTCAGTGCCTTTGCGAAACACATGGACTTCAAGCACAGAAAAGTCACACCACTCTGGCCACAAGCAAATGGCACCATTGAAAGATTTATGGCTACGATCAAAAAGACATTTCAGCAAGCCACTGCTGAGAAGAGAGAACTGCAGGCAGCTCTGAATGAAGTTCTCAGAGCTTACAGGACAACTCCCCACTCAACCACCGGACAATGCCCTGCAACCCTCATGCTAGGGCGGCCAATGAGAAATCGCATCCCGACATGGGAAGGTGCCTTGCAAGTGGTATCGCCAAATCACATTCACCAGGAAATGGCTGTGATTGACAAGCATAACAAGGACAGAATAAAATCGTATGCTGATGCCAAAAGGAGAGCGAGGTCTCCATCCTTGCAGGAAGGGGATCATGTCTTCATCAAACAGGAGCAGCAGAGAAAGACTGATTCCCGATTCCGTGACGAGCCACTGTTAGTTACCCAACAGAAGGGCACTATGTTGACGGCGGAATCTGAACAACGCAGAATCACCAGGAACATCTCCCACTTCAAGAGGTGTCCGCGAGACATAAAAGGACCTGGGATGAGCCTGACTGGCACTCCCGCACTTGAAGAACCTGGCCTTGGTGATACAGAAGGCAGAGGTCAGCAGAGTGAGCCCGTGCCGAGTGTGTCCACTGGGAACATGTCATTGCGGCCACGTCGTGATATCCAGCCACCAAAGAGACTCATTGTAGAGATGTTCTGAAGCACTTTTTGCTTGTTTTATTAAGAAAAGGGGAGATGTAATGAAGTTAGCAGTCTAGTAGTTAGGGGGGGGCGGAGCGAGTTGGGTTGGGGGGGAAGAGGAGGGGTCAGTACAGGATGAGGGCGGTTAGAGTAGGGACAGGGCTGGGGCTGGATGCAGAGAATAAAGCTCCAGTTGTAATTACAAGTAGCGTCTGTGATTATTTGTAGCACGATGCTACACCGGCAGAGCTAGGGTTAAAAAACTACAGCTAGGCACTTTGCTAAAAAACGGTAATTTTTAATTGTGAAAATGTGGTGTGTTCACGTTGGGTTTTGAGCCATTTCCTGTCGTGGGCACTATGCCTACCCCTACAAGTGAGGTACCATTTTTATCGGGAGACTTAAGGTAATTCAGATTTGTAAAGGAACTGTTATTACCTATTGACTTTCGATGCATTTCTGCCTTCCAAATGAAAGACATTGTGTAAAAAAGAAGTCATTCTAAAAAATGACTGATAATTCTCATGCTAGTATGAGTATTCCCAATTTCGTAAATGTGCAAATATCTACTGTTTCTAAACTCTATATTTTGTTGCCAATTCAGGAATTCATAGGTGTCTGTCATACCGATTTTTCCATGTACATATTTTTACAGAATAATTACTATATACCCGGTACATATTAAAAAACCATTGCAAGTTGCTGCTCAGTTTTTGGACCTGGGTTCGTCGGGTTCTTGGTGAACCTACAAGTCCTATATATCCCCACAACCAGTAATGTCCAGCGGATGTAACGGTATATTGCTTTCAAAGAGGTGTCATAATTAGAAGAAGTTACAGGTGAAAACGTTGACACAAAAGTCTTTTTTATTCAACAAATGTTCAATTTAACCTATATTTAACTGTTAGTTTCTATAAAAAACCTTGATGGATCTACACAAATGACCCGTTGCTGAATTCAGAATTTTGTCTACTTCTCTAAAATGTATAGCTTTCCAGGATCCATTATTGCTTTTGTACCCATTTCTACCATTAACTGGAAGGAGGTCGAAAGCACAAAAAATAGTAAAAATAGGCTATGTCCCAGAAAAATGCCAAAACTGTGTAAAACATTTTGGGTTTCTGACAAAAGTCTGGTATACCCTAAAAGCTGGAAAAATGGTGATTTCAGCCCCACAACCCCTTTTTTGATAACACTTGCAGGGAAAAACTCAGAAGCTTTCATTTTCAGCCTGTTGTTCCCATTTTCCCCCCAAAAACTAAATTTTGCTGTATTTTGGCTCATTTCTGTGACCCCTCCAGGGGAATTCACAAACCCTGAGTACCTTCAGAATCCCCATGATGTTGGAAGAAAAGGACGCAAATTTGGCGTGGATTCCTTATGTGGTCAAAAAGTTACAGGAGCCTCAGTGCGCACTACCCCAAATAGCCAAAAAAGGGCGTGGCACAGGAGGGGAAAAGGCCTGGCAGCGAAGGGGTTAATAAGGTGAAGCCCCTATTGCCACTACAACATCATGAAAAGTGATGTTGTGGTGGCGATAGGGGCTTATAAATATGCCCCCAAGTGCATTAAAACTGGAATGGGGAAAATGTAGGTGAGTGGTAATCATTTGTTTAGCCCATATTTATCCACTCTTTTCTTTACTCAGGACATTTTAGGGGCATATTTACAAGCCCATTTTCACTCCACAACATCACTTTTTGTGACATTCTGGTGGCAATAAGCCCTTTGCCTTATTCACAAGGCAGCGTTAAACCACTTAATGTGACTTACGTCACCTTGTGGATAATACCCCCTTTCATGGAGCACTTAGCATAAATGGAGCAGACAATGTGTGTTGTGGTAGGTGTTCCACTGTAACATCTAGTGCTTTTGGTGCTGCCTCCTATTTACAAGGGTGATGTAAATATTGGGCAGCACCAAAAATAAGATCAGGGAAAACCTGGTCTTAACTTGGTGAAACGAGGAGAAATGATTAACTTCTCCTCGTTTTTGCTCTGTGTACTGTCTTATGCAGCACACATAGAAACAGCAAATCACCACAAGTAATTATTTATGTGCAGGACAGTGTACCTTCCTGCACACAAACAATCATTAAAAAATGACGAGTTGCTACTTCTATGTGTGCTGCATGAAGCAGCACACATGGAAGTTACAAAACGCCATTACTGATTGTTTATGTGCAGGAAGGGACACCTTCCTGCACATAAACAATGATTCCCCGCAATGCTGGCACCCTTGCACTATGGTGCAAGGGTGCCTGCGTTGGCACTAGGCAGCTAAATTTAGCGCCAACACTAGGGAAAACACAGGAGTGTGCCACATTCTTGTAAATAGGGAAAATCACTGCATTTGGAAACTGTCGGAGCGCGGCATTAGCAACCTTGACTTAACACCATGCTCCAACAGTTTCCTTGTAAAATTGCTCCACAGTCTTTTTCTCATTTGCAGTGTAGAGGCTCACTAATTGGGCCTCACTCAAATGCGCTGTAATTAAATGAGAAATCATTTTATTGCCAAATTGTTATAGTTAACACTCTGGTAAATCAGTTGGATGTATGATCAAACACACAGATTTACAGCTCATAAGCAATCTAGGTGGCTAAGGCAGGTACTAAGGGTATATTTCTTTTTGACTTAGAACCTTCCTAATGTTATATGGACTATGCAAAATAGTCTGACTGCCTGAATGACTGATCCCCGACTGATTCCTGTCTAGGGCTTCTGTCTAGGATTCAAACCTCATTTACGACTTTGTGGATGTAGTCTCCGGCTGCTACTTCCAATGACTGTTTGCAGAATAGCCAAGCAAGGAAAGAAAGAGGAGGAAAACGTACTAGATTACTGCCAAGTACCCATCAAACTCCCCATTGGTGCAAAGCAGCGCGTAGCACAACTTTACGTTACTTTAGGAACTTTCCAACACAAATCATGGTTTGCTTTGAAATCACTAGTAAATCTGGTCTTTACCAACAAGGATTGCGCTTGAATTTCAGCTTGAAGATAAAATGAGCCTCTGGTCTTGACTTAAACAATCATTTTAATACAGTTTGACGAATATTGGGTTTTTATGAAAGACATACGCTCAAGTTATCCCATACAGTGTCGCCCACCTCGGTGTTTATTTCTGCTCTGAGATATATGTAGGATATTTATGTTGTTTCAGATTGGAATGGTAATTTGTCTTTTTTAGCAAATGCTTTGCACTGTTATAAAATATTCTTCTTATTTTTTAAGTTAATAAACATGTTTGTGGAAACCTTGGGAGAAATTCATTTCAAGGTCCAATTATCACAAAGGCAGGTTTAACCTTGCACGAGGATAAGGACAACAGATATTTTTAGTTGCAATATTTATTTAAGGGCTTAACTACTATAAGTAAATTTGAGGAGTACTTGTTTAATCTGTATTTTGCCATGTTCAACAGAATAATTGAAGCAGCAATCTTGAAGTTTGGAGTATTATGGGTATTATTGTGCTGTTGCTATGGAAACGCAAACTCCTATTCACTGCTTGAAGAGTAGAAATAGAATCATTATGCACCTCAGTGTTTTTAATAAAATCCTGTTTTTAATGAAACTATCAGCACAGAAATTCGTCAAACTCCACAAGGTTGTGCGCTTTCTGGGTTACTCGGTAGAAGTGATGCTCTGGTCGGGGTCTTTTATCAGCAGTGAGTCTTGTGCAAGGACTTGTTGGCATTCATTTCCTGATTCACTCCTGTAACATTCTTCAAAATAAACTACGCTGGCTCTGATAGCCTATTCATCACTATGTGATACATGTATCAAGCAGTCTGACGTAGAGGCTCCCCCATCACCAGCACTCATGGCAACTTCAGCACCCCATCAGTCGTGTGCCATCTGAAACCAAGGCAAGTACAGAAACTTTGATAGTACCAACCACCTCTCCACCATTGTGCACCAGCCTCTCCCAAACCTTCACCCCTCACTCTAGGTCACCCCCATCTCATTCTTCCAATCGGTGTTGGCCACCCACCTCTCCCAGTCTTCCATCAAGAATATATATATATATATATATATATATATATATATATATATATATATATATATATATATATATATATATATTACCTACTGGCGATAGCCAGTAGGTAGTTATAGTTAGGACCACGTTTCCATAGGAAAACCTCAACATTCTATTTTGAATAACTTTGGCGCCGGTCGACGAATCCTCGCAAATTTTTCAAAATAGGTGGGGCGCTACGCTCCGCTCCTACCCTGAAAGTCTCGGGGGGATCCGTCAAGCGGGGGCTGAGATAAAAGGGGGGTCCCAAAACGCGTTTTTCCCATGCATTTTTCCATAGGACCTTTAGAACGAGCTACAGCCCGAACGGCTGAACAGAATTACTCAAAATTTGGCAGAGAGGTAGTCCCTAGGTCAAGGAAGTGCCTTTTGTAGGTTTGGTGTAAATCTGTTCAGTAGATTCTGAGAAAATAGCCTTTAAATCAATATATATATCTGAGCCAGCTTACGGTACGCTTACCGTACGCTTACGGTAAGCGTACGGTGGCGTGCGCGAGCGCGATTCTGATTGGCTCTTAGATCTTAGTAAACATTCGAATCGGCCGAAACCAGGAAGCGGCGGCCGCCATTTTGTCTCTCGCACTGAGAGTGATTTTTAAAATATCAAGCCCAAAAACATGTAAAGGGGCTGTTTTGACAACTCCCTCCCACATAGTCATGTTGAGGGAGTCCCCAAACATCCCCCAAGTGCAAAAACGGTTTTATTTTTTTTTCGGCAATTTCGCGGGGTACGCTTACCGTACGCTTACCGTAAGCGTACGGTAAAAAAATAAAAATAAAAAAAACACTATCCACACTTACCCCACCCCCTGTGCTTTTGGTGGCCGAAGGCCACCAAATGTACAGGGCTTATCTTAAGGGCAAAAAACACTATCCACACTTACCCCACCCCCTGTGCTTTTGGTGGCCGAAGGCCACCAAATGTACAGGGCTTATTATAAGGGAAAAAAACTTAGCATTTAAAAAACCGTACTAATTCACTGAAAAAACCATAGGTTTCACACACGTTATAGTTAGGAATTAGCATTTAAAAAACCTTGCAAATTCACTGAAAAAACCATAGGTTTCACACATGTTATAGTTAGCGGAAATTTTACTGATAAAAAACCAGTGAAATTCCCCCGTTATAGTTAGCGCAGGCAACTATAACTCACGCGACTGCAATCTTCTGCTGATGACATATGTGTCTTTATGAAAAAAAAATATTTGTAATATATGTATAGCTAAAAATGTATGGAAGAAGACATGGGCAAATAAGTGTCTAAATACAGTATTAGCATCAGCAGAGGATTGCGGTCGCGTGAGTTATAGTTGCCTGCGCTAACTATAACGGGGGAATTTCACTGGTTTTTTATCAGTAAAATTTCCGCTAACTATAACATGTGTGAAACCTATGGTTTTTTCAGTGAATATATATATATATATATATATATATATTTGCAAGGTTTTTTAAATGCTAATTCCTAACTATAACGTGTGTGAAACCTATGGTTTTTTCAGTGAATTTGTACGGTTTTTTAAATGCTAAGTTACTTTACGCCATTCGTGGCGTGCGCGCCCACTTAACGCAGTTCGTTCCGTGCGCGCACGGTGCGCTTCGCGCACCGTGCGCGCACAGTGAGCACGCGGTGCGCTTCGCGCACCGCGCGCCCACTTTACGCAGTTAGTGCCGTGCACGCACGGTGGGCACGCGGTGCGTGCCCACGTTACGCTAGATGGGCCATGTACGCACGATGCGCTTCGCGCACCGTGCGCACATGGAGGACATATGATGCACTTCGTTTTGAAAGGTAATATTTAAATTTTTCACACCTCTTATAAGCCATGCACAAATGGTGCGCTTCGGGCACCATTTGCACACGGGGTGGGGAGAGTGTGGATAATTTTTTTTTTTAAATATTTTTTTACCGTACGCGTACGGTAAGCGTAATCGGCGAAATTAGCGAAAAAATAAAAATTCGGTTTTTGGCCTTGGGGGATCATTGGGGACTCCCACAATAAGGCTAGGTGTTTTGGAGCTGTCCAAACAGCCCCTTTACATGTTTTTGTGCTTTGTATTTTATTCCACACTCTCAGTGCGAGAGAGAAAATGGCGGCCGCCGCTTCCTGGTTTCGGCCGATTCGAATGTTTACTAAGATCTAAGAGCCAATCAGAATCGCGCTCGCGCACGCCACCGTACGCGTACGGTAAGCGTACCGTAAGCGCACCGTAAGCTGGCTCAGATATATATATTGATTTAAAGGCTATTTTCTCAGAATCTACTGAACAGATTTACACCAAACCTACAAAAGGCACTTCCTTGACCTGAGGACTACCTCTCTGCCAAATTTCTAGTAATTCTGTTCAGCCGTTCGGGCTGTAGCTGTGTCTAAAGGTCCTATGGAAAAATGCATGGGAAAAACGCGTTTTGGGACCCCCCTTTTATCTCAGCCCCCGCTTGATGAATCCCCCCGAGACTTTCAGGGTAGGAGCGGAGCGTAGCGCCCCACCTATTTTGAAAAATTCGCGAGGATTCGTCGACCGGCGCCAAAGTTATTCAAAATAGAATGTTGCGGATTTCCTATGGAAACGTGGTCCTAACTATAACTACCTACTGGCGACCGCCAGTAGGTAATATATATATATATATATATATTCCTGGTCGGTGATCCTATCTCGGATCATGAATGAGGCGCACTCCATGGGAATATCTTCATTAAGGTTTATTCAGCAACAGAACACAAAACACCCGACAGACGCGTTTCGGCTACACGCCTTTGTCAATGTCGGTAAGGTTAACATTTCTTCGTCTTTTAAATAAAACAATAAAGTTTCATCAACATCGAGAGAGGGGATCACTTTTTACATATCATGGAAATAGAGGAGGGAATCTCATTCTACAAGATCTCTTGTAGGGGCAGACATCTTGTAACGTGTCATGATTACATATAGAGTTTGATGTATTTACATAATTTGTGATACATATTCACATTCGATAATCATTGAATTTCATGAAATACATATTAAATATACATGAGATTTTAGCCCTGAATGGGCATACGCAAACAGAGGTTACTATCATGGTTGCTAAATATTTTTTCTTTATAACCACTATAGTCTAAGCACCTCTCTCTGTTAATTGATGTCTCCCCTATTGCATCCCCTTGGTTCCCTGCCGAGCCTTTCACAAAGAGGAAATTGGGGTGATACCGATCTGATAATTGTTAACTGCTTTCTGATTATCTATGTAATGTGTACCCAGAGCTCTTCTTCGTTGTTCAGACCAGAGGGGCTTTTAGTTTGCATCTCCAATATGTATCTCGATTCGAGTCTTCTAAGTTTCTTAGTTCTGTCCCCACCCCTCTCATCTTTTGGGATATGGTCCAGGCAAAAGAACCTCAAAAGGTTCGGGTTGGACTTGTGAAACTCCTTAAAGTGGCGTGCCACTGGATAGTTTACATCATGATTTTTTATAGCACGCATGTGCTCCAGAATTCTCTTCTTAGCGGGATGAATAGTGCTCCCTACATACTTTAGTTCACAGGGACAGGACAGGCAGTATACAGCAAATTCGGTGTTACAATTCATTAATTTGTTAATTTTTCTTTTCGTGGTTCTGCCTGGAATCGAGAATTCTTTCACCTTAGTTCCATTTTTGCACGCCTTACAGTTCATGCACGGGAAAAACCCTGTTATTTGATCCTTTCTCTTGGGGTTTTTGGGGAAATGGCTCCTTACGAGGTGATCTTTCAGGGCAGGGCCTTTTCTATAAGTTATCTGTGGGGTCTTCGGGATATGTGTCCCTATAACTACATCTGTTTTTAGTATTTTCCAGTTTCTCCGGAAAATCTGTACGACTTCTGATGACTGAGCCGAATATTCGGTTATCATTCTCATTGTATTGCTGTTATCTGTGTTGCGGGACTTACGTTCTCCCATTACCAACTCCTGTCTTATCAGATGTTCCCCTTTCTTCTCCGCCCTGTTCAGTGTTCTTTCCTTGTACCCTCTTTTCCTCAACCTACTGAATGCTTCATTTTTGGCTTTGATAAAATCCTTGTCAATGGTACAATTCCTCCTTATTCTGACAAGTTCTCCATACGGGACCCCCTCTATAACACTACTCGGATGGAAACTCTTTGCATGTAATGTACTGTTTCCAGCTGTAGGTTTCCGATATAATGTTGTCTGGATCTTGTCATCCTCAATATAGACTGTTAAGTCTAGATAGGGTACCTGGGTCTTACTGATGCACTCAGTGAACTTTAAATTGCAATCATTTTTGTTTAGGGCCGCCACATAGAGACTCACCTCCTCATGTGTCCCCTTCCATATAATGAAGAGGTCATCTATGTAACGGACCCATAAAGCAATGTTGTCTAGCCATTTCTCGTTCTCCCCTGCCCAGGCCACGTGCTTCTCCCACCAGCCTACGAATAGATTCGCATAGCTGGGGGCGAAGCACGTGCCCATCGCAGTCCCCTGCTGTTGATGGTACAATTCTCCTGCAAACATGAAAATATTGTTTTTCAAACAAAATTCTGCAAATTCCATGATCATTGCATTATGTTCATAATACTTTGCATGTCGTTTTTTTAGAAAGAACTCAATTGCCTTCAGTCCCTTATGATGTTCAATACTTGTATATAAGCTAGTGACGTCTAGGGTCACAAGCCACATGTCCTGTTCCCATTGAATGTTCGAGATTGCACGAAGAAAGTCCTTTGTATCCTTGATATAAGAACTCAGGTCCCGGACTAGTGGATTTAGAAAGCAGTCAATATAGATGGATACATTTTCCAATAGGCTGTTCAGAGAGGATACTATCGGTCTCCCTGGTGGATTCGTGTGACACTTATGCACCTTTGGCAGGTGATAAAAGGTGGGAATTTCCGGTGCTTCGCAAAAAAATAAAAAAAAAATATATATATATATATATATATACGCTCCACTTTCCACCTCTGGCGTGTTCTGCACTCTTACTGACGGGTGCATAACAGAATGGAGGTAGATCCATTCTTTAACATCAAAGCTACCATGTCCCGTGTTCGAGACACACTGCGCACTCGCGGTTCCTTCAACTTTCATCCAGCGAGGACGCGTTTCAGCATTCTGCCTTCTTCTGCTCGCATTAAGGGAATGAAACAGCATGGTAGTGTCGGTACTTAAACTGCTAGATGGTTTCTCATTGGAAGCAGTGGCTAGAAGGAAGAACGGGATTGGCTGCTCATCTGCCAATGTCTTTCTCACTTTTTGCTGTTATTGCGAGGTCCATAGTTCGGGAGTATTTCTTAAAAGTTATTGCAGTTCTGATGGTAAATGACTGTCTTGCCTATTAAGCCCAATGGCGCTCCCAAAGTGTCAGTTGTATACCTCTCCCTTCGCCACTACTCGGTTTAAAAAGTACCTCACTAGTTGTAATGTTGATCCAGGTTGGGGGGCCCCTCGTCAAACCTTGGGCTTAGAGACACTCTGCGCAAGGGTCGGCATATATCCTGTCCCTACCAGACTATATGTCTGGCGACCTTGTCGACGCTGGTGCCTCTGATGCCCATGCGGCGGTGCACCACGCAAAAAATATAAACGCTCCACTTTCCACCTCTGGCGTGTTCTGCACTCTTACTGACGGGTGCATAACAGAATGGAGGTAGATCCATTCTTTAACATCAAAACTCCCATGTCCCGTGTTCGAGACACACTGCACTCTCGGGGTTCCTTCAACTTTCATCCAGCGAGGACGCGTTTCGGCATTCTGCCTTCTTCTGCTTGCATTAAGGGAATGAAACAGCATGGTAGTGTCGGTACTTAAACTGCTAGATGGTTTCTCATTGGAAGTAGTGGCTAGAAGGAAGAACGGGATTGGCTGCTCATCTGCCAATGTCTTTCTCACTTTTTGCGGTTATTGCGAGGTCCATAGTTCGGGAGTATTTCTTAAAAGTTATTGCAGTTCTGATGGTAAATGACTGTCTTGCGTATTAAGCCCAATGGCGCTCCCAAAGGCCACAAGAAGAATAATTTCTCTCGTTATTTTAATTGGCAGCCAGCAAGCAAAGGATTGATCAGCAGCTTTCATCTAACAAAGTTCATGCGCCGTAATTGTCACTGACCATGTCATGAATGATGTAATATGTGACATCATCAGCAGTGGATTGCGGGCGCGCGAGTTATAGTTAGTAGAACTAACTATAACGGAGGAATTTCAATGGTTTTGTACGAGTGAAATGTCCTGCTAACTATAACACCCCTGAAACCTATAGTTTTTTCAGTGAATTTCTACTAAGGTTTTTTAAATGCTAATTCCTAACTATAACATGTCAGAAACCTATGTTTTTTTCAGTGAATTTCAAAGGTTTTGTAAATGACAATTTTTAAATGTAATAATTGCTATATATTTTTTTTATACTGATTTACATTTTTTTAAACTATTTATTTTTAGATATTTTTTTATTTAAATTACATTATAATTACATTATACATTACATTACAAAATATACTTTCTCAGAATGAATTACTTTAGTTTAAATACTTTGCAAATAGGCAATAGACTTTTAAGTACAGTAGTTACAGTTGTTGCCATGCACAACACAATTTCAGACACAATGCAACATTGGGCTCAATGTGAATTTCTAGTTAAATGGAATTAGTTACTTTATGGATTACTTTTCTAACCACAGGACTGGATCCTTGATTCAGTCCTGGGACATCTCCTGTAAACAGTTGAGTAAAAGCATTTTGGTTACACTAGTGATTTTTAACCCTTTCAGCGCAGCGCGGATTACCGCGCTGTGCTGAAGGGTTCGTGCGCGGGCCGTGACGGAGCGGTTCCGTCATCCGCACAGAGCGACCGACGCACATGACAGAACCGCTCCGTCACACGCATCGAAGGGGTTAAGGAATATTATTGTATTTTAAAAGTTGACACTTAGAAACTTTTTCACATAGAATCACCAATGTTATCCTATGGGAGGAAATTCACTTAGCAGGTAAGTAGTGTTATCATTACTTTTTCTTACTCAGTGGTGGATCCTGGATCCAGCACTGGTGCATCTCCTGTAAACAGTTGAAAGAATGCGTTTAAGTCATACAGGCGATTTTTTAGGAATATTTTTAGTTTGTGAAAATAGACACTTAGAGACTTTTCTGCTGAAAACCAGACAATGGATTCCTATGGAAGGAAATACAAGTTACTGGTAAGTACGGTTAGAATTACTTTTCAGGATCAGTGCTGGGCTAAAAGATGCAGCACTGGGTTCCCTCCTGATAACAGGAGAGTAAATCGGAATTCGTTGTTCAGATGATTTTAGGTGAGTATTTAAAAGTTACAAAACTCCACACTTAGAAGAATTTTCCAAATGAAACCAGTCAATGTTAGCCTATGGAAGGAAATTCAAGTTACTGGTAAGTATGGTTAGAATTACTTTTCAGGATCAGTACTGGGCTCAAAGATACAGCACTGAGGTCTCTTCTGATAACAGGTGATTTAATCGGAATTCGTAGTACATCCAGTAAGCGCCACAGAGCTGCGTAGCAGAGAGATGTAAAAAGGGGCACGGCCTGCACCACCTCTCTGAAACGCAGCGCAGTGGCGCTTCCTGGAAGCACATGGTGGGCTACTTGGTCCCCATGGTCCCTCAGGTTTGAAGTGGAATTTTTTCTCCAACTTAAAATGCGCCACAGGGCGTGTTTGCACACATCACGTCAGGCCCGTCCCCTCCCTTCACCACTGTGTAAACGCGCCCTGTCACCGTTCTAAGTTGAGAGATTAAGTCCCCTTCAATCCTAAGGGTCCCTAGGGTCAAATTAGCCCACTAGGTACCTCCAGTAAGCGCCACAGAGCTGCATTGCAGAGAGGTGTAAAAGGGGCGTGGCCTCTGAACACTGATCTGTTTCAAAGCCCCGGGGAGGTGGCGGTCCCCGAAGCATGTGGGGGGCTTGAGCCCCCCACACTGGGTATATTTTTTAAAAATAAAGCCCCGGGGGTGGCGGTACCCGGGGCCGTGGGGGGGGCTGTGAGCCCCCGCCATACATTTTTTTAAGCCCCGGGGGTGGCGGTCTCCGGGGCTGGGGGGGCCTGAGAGCCCCCCCAACAAAGAACTTGAAGCCCCGGGGGGTGGTGGTCCCTGGGGATGGGGGCGCCTGAGAGCCCCCCCGCACATAATTACCAAAGAAGCGCGACCGAAATCAGTGATATCATCAGTGATGTCACTGACCATGTCATGAGTGATGTAATATGTGACATCATCAGCAGTGCATTGCGGATGCGCGAGTTATAGTTAGCTCGATTAACTATAACAGGCGAATTTCTCTGGTTTTATTTGAGTCAAATGTTCAACTAACTATAACGTCCCTGAAACCTATGGTTTTTCAGTGAATTTCAAAGGTTTTTTAAATGCTAATTCCTAACTATAACGTCTGTAAAACCTATGGTTTTTTCAGTGAATTTCGAAGGTTTTTTAAATGTTAATTTCATATTTTAATGTTTATAAAACCTATATTTTTTCTATTATATTTTGAAATATTTTGGAACTCTATTATACTTCTTGTTTTTAACTTTAAAAATCATGTAATGTTTTATATCTTCCTCAAAAAATATGTATATTTTTTTTTGGGGGGGTGAAAAAACTGCACTCCTATACCGGTAGCGTACCAAGCTCCATCACCACACGAATCCTATCCACCATATTGCTAAACTCGTAAATGATGAGCATTTCATATCCGACGAGTTCATGGCACTGCGTCCCGGGTAACATCATATATGCATGAAGTCACCCCAGATACTACTTTGGTATCCGACGGGTACGCAATACTAAGCCACGCGTTATGTCATGTACGTATGGGGTTGTGCCTGCTGCGCGTTGCGAAGGATGCACTCAACTCCTATTTTCAATCAAGCTTGAAATAAACCTTCATTTACCTCCAGACGTTTCCACCATTAAATTATTTTTCCCTTTTCAGACAATCCCTTCATTGCCACAAGAAGGGCGGAGTGGGAGCTGACCCCGCAATGATGCCCTATCATTCTGACACCTTCCATCGTGGTATCAAGACACCTTTCCCGACCGGAGACCTGGTCTATCGTACAAACATACCCCGGACTAGGAGCTTGCACCAACACGTCGTGGGACACACCAGTGGTGGCAGGTGAGCAGTGAAGCCTCGGTGTGCAAGACCTACAATTGAGCACAGTGCGGGGGAAGGGGTTGGGGTGCAGCACCCTGGGTGCACAGGTGCATGCAAGCGATTTTCCCGTAGCTAATCATGTAGGACTTTATTATCAAACAACGGCGATAACATTACCACCACTTTAGCGACAGGAAACTGCAGCTAAAGCGACAATAAGGGGTTGATAATATGCCCTTGTAAATTCCCATAGAAGCCGAGGTTCACACCAGAACCTGGGCTTCTAAGGGAATTCACAAGGGCATATTATCAACCCCTTATTTCCTGCCGCTGACACTTAGAAACTTTTTCACATAGAATCACCAATGTTATCCTATGGGAGGAAATTCACTTAGCAGGTAAGTAGTGTTATCATTACTTTTTCTTACTCAGTGGTGGATCCTGGATCCAGCACTGGTGCATCTCCTGTAAACAGTTGAAAGAATGCGTTTAAGTCATACAGGCGATTTTTTAGGAATATTTTTAGTTTGTGAAAATAGACACTTAGAGACTTTTCTGCTGAAAACCAGACAATGGATTCCTATGGAAGGAAATACAAGTTACTGGTAAGTACGGTTAGAATTACTTTTCAGGATCAGTGCTGGGCTAAAAGATGCAGCACTGGGTTCCCTCCTGATAACAGGAGAGTAAATCGGAATTCGTTGTTCAGATGATTTTAGGTGAGTATTTAAAAGTTACAAAACTCCACACTTAGAAGAATTTTCCAAATGAAACCAGTCAATGTTAGCCTATGGAAGGAAATTCAAGTTACTGGTAAGTATGGTTAGAATTACTTTTCAGGATCAGTACTGGGCTCAAAGATACAGCACTGAGGTCTCTTCTGATAACAGGTGATTTAATCGGAATTCGTAGTACATCCAGTAAGCGCCACAGAGCTGCGTAGCAGAGAGATGTAAAAAGGGGCACGGCCTGCACCACCTCTCTGAAACGCAGCGCAGTGGCGCTTCCTGGAAGCACATGGTGGGCTACTTGGTCCCCATGGTCCCTCAGGTTTGAAGTGGAATTTTTTCTCCAACTTAAAATGCGCCACAGGGCGTGTTTGCACACATCACGTCAGGCCCGTCCCCTCCCTTCACCACTGTGTAAACGCGCCCTGTCACCGTTCTAAGTTGAGAGATTAAGTCCCCTTCAATCCTAAGGGTCCCTAGGGTCAAATTAGCCCACTAGGTACCTCCAGTAAGCGCCACAGAGCTGCATTGCAGAGAGGTGTAAAAGGGGCGTGGCCTCTGAACACTGATCTGTTTCAAAGCCCCGGGGAGGTGGCGGTCCCCGAAGCATGTGGGGGGCTTGAGCCCCCCACACTGGGTATATTTTTTAAAAATAAAGCCCCGGGGGTGGCGGTACCCGGGGCCGTGGGGGGGGCTGTGAGCCCCCGCCATACATTTTTTTAAGCCCCGGGGGTGGCGGTCTCCGGGGCTGGGGGGGCCTGAGAGCCCCCCCAACAAAGAACTTGAAGCCCCGGGGGGTGGTGGTCCCTGGGGATGGGGGCGCCTGAGAGCCCCCCCGCACATAATTACCAAAGAAGCGCGACCGAAATCAGTGATATCATCAGTGATGTCACTGACCATGTCATGAGTGATGTAATATGTGACATCATCAGCAGTGCATTGCGGATGCGCGAGTTATAGTTAGCTCGATTAACTATAACAGGCGAATTTCTCTGGTTTTATTTGAGTCAAATGTTCAACTAACTATAACGTCCCTGAAACCTATGGTTTTTCAGTGAATTTCAAAGGTTTTTTAAATGCTAATTCCTAACTATAACGTCTGTAAAACCTATGGTTTTTTCAGTGAATTTCGAAGGTTTTTTAAATGTTAATTTCATATTTTAATGTTTATAAAACCTATATTTTTTCTATTATATTTTGAAATATTTTGGAACTCTATTATACTTCTTGTTTTTAACTTTAAAAATCATGTAATGTTTTATATCTTCCTCAAAAAATATGTATATTTTTTTTTGGGGGGGTGAAAAAACTGCACTCCTATACCGGTAGCGTACCAAGCTCCATCACCACACGAATCCTATCCACCATATTGCTAAACTCGTAAATGATGAGCATTTCATATCCGACGAGTTCATGGCACTGCGTCCCGGGTAACATCATATATGCATGAAGTCACCCCAGATACTACTTTGGTATCCGACGGGTACGCAATACTAAGCCACGCGTTATGTCATGTACGTATGGGGTTGTGCCTGCTGCGCGTTGCGAAGGATGCACTCAACTCCTATTTTCAATCAAGCTTGAAATAAACCTTCATTTACCTCCAGACGTTTCCACCATTAAATTATTTTTCCCTTTTCAGACAATCCCTTCATTGCCACAAGAAGGGCGGAGTGGGAGCTGACCCCGCAATGATGCCCTATCATTCTGACACCTTCCATCGTGGTATCAAGACACCTTTCCCGACCGGAGACCTGGTCTATCGTACAAACATACCCCGGACTAGGAGCTTGCACCAACACGTCGTGGGACACACCAGTGGTGGCAGGTGAGCAGTGAAGCCTCGGTGTGCAAGACCTACAATTGAGCACAGTGCGGGGGAAGGGGTTGGGGTGCAGCACCCTGGGTGCACAGGTGCATGCAAGCGATTTTCCCGTAGCTAATCATGTAGGACTTTATTATCAAACAACGGCGATAACATTACCACCACTTTAGCGACAGGAAACTGCAGCTAAAGCGACAATAAGGGGTTGATAATATGCCCTTGTAAATTCCCATAGAAGCCGAGGTTCACACCAGAACCTGGGCTTCTAAGGGAATTCACAAGGGCATATTATCAACCCCTTATTTCCTGCCGCTAACGCGGCGATAATGTTATCGCCCTTCCTTCATAATATGGCTCATAATCTCTGGCCTCATGTATTTAATTTTAGGGACTTGCTGAACCACACTCTTTCTCGCAGACCCCAGCGTTCTAGAGCAAGGGGTGACGGAGGGTAACCACTAAGGGCTGGGTGCAATACGCCGACGCTCTGTATCCTCCTCCCTCTATTCTTTTGACTCTCCCTTCCCTTCTCCCTTCCACCCACTCCCCCTCCCTTCCATTCTCATTATGGTCCTTTCAATCGGACTATCTTTCTTTACCTCTTCCACATAGCACTTATGTTTCATTTTTGTCTTGCAGGTTTCCTACGCTGCTTCCACTGGCGTCCAACCCACGTTTTTCTATTATACTGTTCTACTAAAGTTACATTTCTATTTATTTCTATTTATTTCTGTTTTAATAAAGGCTACTTATCTTTTCAAATAAATAACTGAGTGTATAGGTCTTCTTTTTCTGATGACACTTGTCTATTGTTTATTGTGAAATCATCTGTTTATAGGAGATTTCAAGGACAACATTATTTAATATTAAAGTGCGCCTACCAAACATAATCTAACTGACTATAAGACAAATGAAGCCTCGGTAATTGTACAACTGCAAGAGTTCTATGAGTGTATCACTTTATAACACCATAAGTACTGCCCGTGTGATTACAGAACAAATAAGGCACTACCTCGGACCACCGAGGCATCAGGGACTGCCGAGGCCCACCCTGCATATTTAAATAAAGACCCAGAGTGTGGCGATCCCCGGACCTCAGTTGGCCTCGAACCCCCGAACAGTTAGTAAACAATACCCGGGAAGGTGGCGCTCCCCTAGGCTGAAAAACGTCTCTGTGCCCTTCCACGCCTAATTTACATGTGACATTAAGATCCCCAGTCCTTCAGAGACCTCGCAATATAATAATTGGATTGGCCATGGAACATTACCCACCCACCAGGGGCCTCATTTAAAAGAACGGGTGAGACCCCACTTTTGTTTTTTTTGTTCTTTTCTCTCCATTTTTACCATCCGCATCCCCTCTATTACAGCGATACGAGGTTTTCCTCCTCTCGCTTCAAGTAGTCGAACAAGTATTTGCTATCACAGGGTGGAAGCCATGCACCACCCTCAAATAGCAAAAACAAATGTCCAGCGAATGCCTACCCCGGGGCATTGTATGAGCTGCGCCTGAGAGGTCGCCCTCCCTACTACCATGATGCCTTTTTTAGTATAAACGCATATTAACACTACTTACACACGTGTAGTACAGCGACCAGAATGTAGTGAAGAAGCAGAGGAAGCGCAAAATCTTAAAATATAAATCCTACCTGAAGTCGGATGACAGTTCAATGAGCCGACGACCCTGGCATGAGTAGAAACAGCTACACGAACAAAACGGGTCTACAGCACAACGCAAGCAATTTTGAAATATTGCTGAGTGGTGCCTTCTTTTTGCCTTCTCCCACTCGTCGCCAAATTTATGTAGTGAAGAGGCAGACAGCAGTGAATCCAATAAGTAGATTTATTACAAGAAAACAAGACACCTGAAACAACCACCAACAGGAGCAGACAGCAAAGCAACCGTCTAATCCAGCACCGTGTACAAACTCCGCAAGGTTCCCCTCATGACAGCCCTACATTCTAACATTACATACTGAAGGCCATATTATTAAGGAACGGCGTTAAAATTATCGCCGTTTTAGTGGCAGGAAACTGCCGCTAAAACAGCGATAATGGACTTGATAATATGCCGTAGAGAATTCCAAAAGATGCCCATGTTCTCGTGTTAACATGGGCTTCTACTGGAATTCTCTACGGCATATTATCAAGCCCATTATCGCCGTTTTAGCGGCAGTTTCCTGCCGCTATAGCAGCGATAATTTTAACGCCATTCCTTGATAATATGCCCCTTAGATTCTACTAGAATTACATACTAACATTCTACTATGACTTACAATGGAATACTACACAGAGCACATGACTTCACAGCAATAAGCTTATAGTTTCATCCACAAGTCTTGACACTGGTAGGGGTAAGACTTTTGCTTCCCACTCCATATATTGTATAAACATAAACTAACACTTCTTCCACAAGTATGATACAGCGCCCAGAGCACATCACTTTACAGCAATGAGCTCACAATTTAGGCTCACAGTTTAATCCCTGAGTCTTCACACCAGTAGGGATGAATAGTTCGCTTCCCACTCCCTATATACTATAAACACATACTAACACTACTTACACACCTATACTACAGCGGCTAGTATCCTACACCGCCCAGAGCCCATCACTTTACAGCAATCAGCTCGGTTTCATCCCCAAGTCTTCACACCGGTAGGCGTAACTACTTCGCTTCCCGCTTCCGGTATACTATCAACACACAGGAACGGTCAGTAGTTCGCTTCCCACTCCCTGTATGGTATAAACGCCTACTAACACTACTTGCACACGTATGCTACAAACACCAGACCACATCACTTTACAGCAATGACCTCACGGTTTAGACTCTCGGTTTCATACCTGAGTGTAGCACCATATCATATCACCACCATGCCACTCTGAGCAACACCGCACTTTCAGACCGTTAACACTGATAACTACCTACTGGCGACCGCCAGTAGGTAATCAAGAACAAATTACAATAGTTCCTTGATTCTTTAAGCTTTCAAAAATTCTCTCTATTACTGTCTTTCTACTTTTCCATATAACTAGTTTTTTAAATATTCAAGTACACATCAACGTCAGAAATGCAAAGTATTCTATCAACACACTTTCTAGAACATTCTACAAGACCTGGAGGTTAAAAGTTCATCAATTTTTTTAAACCTAACTATTTTTTTTTGCAACATTTTCTCGAACATTTAACGGCACGTGCAGGTTAAAAGTTCACAATTGTTTTACGTTCGAACAGTGCCTTCCAAGTGCAAGTAGCAGGTGTGGTTGAGTTGAGCAAATTTTATCCTATAATATGTATGTGCAAACTGCTTTTTCTTAACCAATCTCAAACATATTTTTCCACAAAACGAATGTGCACCCTAAAAACAATGCTTTTCATCTCCCAATCAGGTACCGTTTTGTATGCGAAAAGAAACTAGTTCCCCATCTTTAAACATATCTCTTATTCTACGAAGGAACTGCATGAGCTACAGACACCTTTCCATACCTTCCAGCAATACCTTCAAAATGCTAGTATGCATCGTAGGACATAGCTATGTTTTCTGGTGCAAGAGGTATGCAGAACAGAGACGTATTGACTTAGACCTAGGTTTACAAAATGTGGACATTAAATGGTTTGGACAGAGAGGATTGAAGTGGCACCAATTGTTGCCTTTGTTTAAAACCTGTTTGCATCTCCAACACCCTGACTCATGATTATTCACTGTGGTGGAAACGACCTAGGCACATTGACTGGGGTAGATTTGGAAATGCTTATGAAGGACACCTTTGGATAATTGATTTTACTTTTGCCTCAAACTGTCTTTGTATATTCCAATATATGCCAAAAACAGAAGTGGAAATGGTCCCAAAAAGTTTGTCCACAGATTGAGAAATCTCGGAAAAAAGTCAACAATGCTATCTCTGCATACCTCAGAGACCACAAAATGGGGTACATATACAACAACATATATTTTGATATGGCGGATATATACAGAAGTAATGGAGTACACTTCACAGATCAGGGAAACCGAGTTCTCCTGAATAACTGGAAGCTGTGCAACCGCAATTATATGTAGCTCTAACGAATGAACACATGGGCTCTTTTTAGAGCCACCCTATAACTAACAACTTAGGCCCCCTATTTTAGGGCCATATAATGCCAACTTCCGCACCCTCGCCAAAATGTACAGCTGTGGCGCAGCGGCCAGACCATCTCACTTTGCAGCACAGACCTCTCGCTTTGATCCCCAGCTCTACTCACCCATAGGGGTGAGTAGTTTGTGCTCTACAAATACCATATTGATTTACCTTCACACTCCCTATACAACACCACCTAAGCACCATACACAAGCTACAATGCTCTAAACAAAAGTTCATTCAAGTACCTATAACCACATGCTGACACTACTTGCACAGATGTGGCACAGTGGCCAGAGCACATGACTTCACAGCATATGACACACAGTTTGATCTCACGCTTTCATTCCCGACTCCGGCAGCTGCTCAGCTTAGCATCATGAGACTCTAGACAATACCTTACATATATTCCGTACCCCAGGACTTTCATACCAGTACGGGTCAGTAGTTCGTCCTAGTAGTTATAAACACATCCGGGCACTACTTCCACAACTGTAGTGCAACGGCCACGGCACATGACGTCACAGCATAAGAAACACAATTTGGGCTCACGCTTTAATCTCCGAGTCCCGCACCAGCTCACCTTACCCGCATCAGACTCTACCCAATACCTCACTTAATTTCAATAGCCAACCACTTACACACCGGTAGGGGTAAATACTTCGCTTCGCACCCCTCGATAGCACACCCTAAACACCCCACAGAGGTTACAGTGCTCCTACCCTCCTATTTCCCACTTTTTTCCCCCTTTATTTTCCTCTTTTTTCACCTTACTCACTTCAACAGAATCACAAAATGGCAGACAACACTTCCTATTTGCAACCGCTCGCTCTGCTCGCAGCCAATCAGCAACAAGCTCATGCTCGTAACGCCTCAGCCAATCAGATGGCAGAATTTCCAAATATCGATATCTGTAAATTTTGATATTTCTCAAAAAGTACTGAACGGATTTACACCAAATAAACAAAGGCGTGCTTTATAGACCAAGACCCTTCTCCCTGCCAAATTTGGGGTAATTCCGTTCACCCGTTCGACCTGTAGCCTTGTCTAAAGATTCCTATGGAAATTAACATTGAAAAAACACGTGTTGGGACCCCCCTTTTTTCTCGCCCCCCCTTCATGAATCACCCCCAAACTCTCAACATAGGAGCTGATCTCAACAAAGAATTGGTTTTGAAAATTTCGCGAAGATTCGTCAATCGCCGTCAAAGTTATTGGGAATAGAATGTTGCCATTTTCCTATGGTAACTAGGTCCTAACTATAACTACCTACTGGCGACCGCCAGTAGGTAATATATATATATATAGATAGATATATAGATAGATAGATATATAGATAGATATATATACTGACAAAAAAACAAAGGTTACAGGGACATTATAGTTATGGTCAGATTTCACTCGTACAAAACCACAGAAAATCAGCAGTCATAGTTACCTGAGTTACCTATAACTTACACTACTGCAATGCACTGCTTATGACCTCACATATTACATCTCTCATGACATGGTCAGTGACATCACTGATGACATCTCAGATTAGTGTATGAGTCTCTGAGTGGGTTTCCAAATGACTCTTTGAGTAGGTCTGTAAGTGGCTGTGTTAGAGGTGCAGTACAACTGTAAATGGGTGCACGAGGCTCTGAATGGGTGTGTCAGTAGGTTCATGAGGTTCTGTGAATAGATGTCGAAGTGCTTAAGTAAAACTGAGGGTGAGTGTGTGAAAAAATATATATATATATTTCATTATTATTCATATTCGCGACCCAGGGGCCGCGCTGATGGTCTTTGTAAATATCTTGCATAATTAAATAAAAAACTGACACATAACTTTTGTCATTAACACCTCCATTCCTCAAACATGTGGTCAGAGTACCTCCACCCTGACCCCTTATATCACCTCTCACACACATTTTCATCCCCATCCCCCTGAGAATACTTTTTTATTAAAGGAGGAGGAGACACACTGCCCCCTCCCTATGCCACTATTGGCTGAAGGGACCCCATTCCCTGGGGCTTTATATGTTATAAGTTCGTGCCAAGGTGCTCATCTGGGCAACCATAAAACATATCATTGGGGGCCATAGGAGGAGCCCCAGAGCCCCAGCCAGCTCCCCGCATGGGAGCTGGCATTGCTCTAGTCAGGTGGGAGCAGCTTCATGTGCTTGCTCCCACCAGGCAGGATGAATCAGACTTTCCCTGCCTACAAGGGTCCGGGCAGAGAACCAAAAGTGTGCTCCACCCAGCAGGAGCATTTTCAAAGCTCCCACTGGGTGGGAGCACACTTGCTTTCCTTGCCCACGCTCCAGCAGGCATGGAAAACTACTGTGTCCCTGAGGTGGGCTCCCTGGGTAACAGTGAAAGAGTTGGCACAAAGGGATTGGGTGCTCTGGGGTCTCTTAAGGCTCAGGGAGGCCCACCTCCCATAATATAAATGATTTTGGACCAAAGGATGGGTTCCTCAGGGCCTCTACAGGCTTGGGACGGGGGCAGCACGTTCCCTACCCTAGTAATACATTTTTCCACCCCTGGGGATGGGGTCCCTGGGGTCTTTCAAGGCTTTGATAGGTGGGGCTGCATGCCCGCTCCCCTAAATATATATTATTAAAGATACCCATCAGCGTTTCTCTTTTTCATTTAAGGAAGTCATGATCCCACTGGAGCCCGCAGGTTCGCACATTTAAATATATATATATATATATATATATATATATATATATATATATATATATATTCACTGAAAAAACCATAGGTTTCACACATGTTATAGTTAGCGGAAATTTTACTGATAAAAAACCAATGAAATTCCCCCGTTATAGTTAGTGCAGGCAACTATAACTCACGCGACCGCAATCCTCTGCTGATGCTAATACTGTATTTAGACACTTATTTGCCCATGTCTTCTTCCATAAATTTTTAGCTATACATATATTACAAATATTTTTTTTTCATAAAGACACATATGTCATCAGCAGAAGATTGCGGTCGCGTGAGTTATAGTTGCCTGCACTAACTATAACGGGGGAATTTCATTGGTTTTTTATCAGTAAAATTTCCGCTAACTATAACATGTGTGAAACCTATGGTTTTTTCAGTGAATTTGCAAGGTTTTTTAAATGCTAATTCCTAACTATAACGTGTGTGAAACCTATGGTTTTTTCAGTGAATTTGTACGGTTTTTTAAATGCTAAGTTACTTTACGCCATTCGTGGCGTGCGCGCCCACTTAACGCAGTTCGTTCCGTGCGCGCACGGTGCGCTTCGCGCACCGCGCGCCCACTTTACGCAGTTAGTGCCCACGTTACGCTAGATGGGCCATGTACGCACGATGCGCTTCGCGCACCGTGCGCACATGGAGGACATATGATGCACTTCGTTTTGAAAGGTAATATTTAAATTTTTCTCACCTTCGGGCACCATTTGCACACAGGGTGGGGAGAGTGTGGATAATTTTTTTTTTTTAATATTTTTTTACCGTACACGTACGGTAAGCGTAATCGGCGAAATTAGCGAAAAAATAAAAATTCCGTTTTTGGCCTTGGGGGATCTTTGGGGACTCCCTCAACATGGCTAGGTGTTTTGGAGCTGTCCAAACAGCCCCTTTACATGTATTTGTGCTTTGTATTTTAATCCACACTCTCAGTGCGAGAGAGAAAATGGCGGCCGCCGCTTCCTGGTTTCGGCCGATTCGAATGTTTACTAAGATCTAAGAGCCAATCAGAATCGCGCTCGCGCACGCCACCGTACGCGTACGGTAAGCGTACCGTAAGCGCACCGTAAGCTGGCTCAGATATATATATTGATTTAAAGGCTATTTTCTCAGAATCTACTGAACAGATTTACACCAAACCTACAAAAGGCACTTCCTTGACCTGAGGACTACCTCTCTGCCAAATTTCTAGTAATTCTGTTCAGCCGTTCGGGCTGTAGCTGTGTCTAAAGGTCCTATGGAAAAATGCATGGGAAAAACGCGTTTTGGGACCCCCCTTTTATCTCAGCCCCCGCTTGACGAATCCCCCCGAGACTTTCAGGGTAGGAGCGGAGCGTAGCGCCCCACCTATTTTGAAAAATTCGCGAGGATTCGTCGACCGGCGCCAAAGTTATTCAAAATAGAATGTTGCGGATTTCCTATGGAAACGTGGTCCTAACTATAACTACCTACTGGCGACCGCCAGTAGGTAATATATATATATATATATATATATATATATATATATAGATATATATATATATATATATATATATATGTGGGTTTCTCATAATATTGGCTGTGAAGAATTCCCTGTTTCCTGGATTACGTGCTTTTTATAACCTTGGACTTTATGCTTTTAATGTGGAATGAGGCTGCTAAACAAGACTAAGCCAATGTATCCTCTGTAGATCCATTTGCGTCCACTGCAGGCACATTCTGTCCTGACCTCACAGGAAGTCAGAACAATAGGGTCACAGTATGAGATGTTAAGTATTAATTGGTATCCTGTTGTAAAGTAAATTGTAGAAGTACAATCTTCTCTGGCCCGGTTTCATTTAGGCTTTTGTTATGAGAGCCTGTGCTGTGGATTGGTTATCACCCAGTCCATAAATACTTCAAATGGTTCGCAATGTAATACAATATTATTGTGGCCTGTTTCCCATAAATAAAAATGTAAATCTAACTGAACATCCATAATCTGAATTTGGTGGCAGTGATTAATATATATACACAATGATACAAATGTGAAGTTTTCCAAGAAATGCAAAATTAAAAGAGAATTTTTTATAATATTTTGTTTTTGAACTGTAGGAGTTTTTATATTTCTTCTTGACTTGATTAAAATAAAGAGTACATAAGTAGTGCTACAGAAAAATCTCACCAGCTTTAGCGAGAGGTCCTACTGTAAAATCTGCCAGTTCCAGAAGTTACAGCATTGCTGAACAGAAATAGGGCTTTGGTGAGTGGACCTGTGAGGAATTAACCAGTGCATACCAGATAATCCATGATTGCCTTTTCCTTCTCATTTTTTTCAAATGAACTGCATCCCCACCTCTGCTTTTCTAGTTGCTTTGTGTGTTTCTTGCTTGTTGACTTCGCAGTGAGTAAAGAATGTATTAGAAGTGGATTTGGCTGAACTGACTGACAGGGAGTGGAGTTGTGTTTTAAGGGAGAGGTCTGTCTCACTTACTGAAACTTCCACCATGCTGACTTTCTTATTCAAGAAATACAATACATGAAGAGGTATGATATTACAAGTCACTTTCCCAAAGGGAGTGTTGGAACGAACATGAAATGATAGAATACCTCTACCAGGGGAACACCACAATCTGAGGAGGATGACACTGTTTCTTTCAGATGACATTTTGGTTAAGATTTTCTGGTACCATTTTGTGCTGGGTCTAAGATCTAAAATGCCCAGCATATGACAAAATCCCACAAGAATTTGAAAGGTTGTCAAGAGCTAATCAGACAGTGGTATAGTCAGAAGGTGACTCCGGTTGAACACCACCGTGGATAGAGGGCATGGGAGGAAGAGCCAGTGGACGCCTGGACACCAGAGGATACGTGGAGTGGGCTGTCCATTATGCTGGAAGAGAAGGGTAAGGTGACTTGCCTCCTGTATCATGCCAGCCCGGGGGCCTGCACAGGGTACTCCAGGTCGACCACCTTAAACCCCATTATCACATGCCTGACATTGTGATGCTGTTGGTGACATACAATAGGACACTGAGTTGCTCCATGGTCTGCTATACATGACATGGAGGGCTTATTGGAGATAGTGGTATCTGCCACACTGACAGAACAGCAACAGTAACACTGTCATCAGTTATTCTATCACTTTATAGTGCTGTTCTTACTGACACCCAATTTGGTGCACCCAAGACAGTGACACAAGTGACAGCATTCCTGTTAAAAGCAAGATTTATGGGCTGTCTGAGAAAGTGAAGGCCATCTTCAAAAAGGAAGTCTTCAAGATCATGTTGAGGGGGGTGACTGGACCCTCTATTACACTTTGGTCCAGTAGCAAATTCCCCAATGGAAGCATTGATTGCACAAATCATATTCTCATTGTATCACAGGGGCTTAATGTCATCACCAAGACTCACCAGATCATTGACATGTTAGGGGCTGCCAAGTTCGTATGCACCTTTGAAGTGACTTTGGGGTACTGGCAGTTTCTCCCGAGGATACAAAGTAGGGGTCTGCATTTTCTACATCCAAGGCAACTTTCAGTTTACAGTGAGACCGTGTGTAGTGTTTATTGTCCATGCCACCTTCCAGCCTAATATTAACCAGGTTCTGCCTGGACTAGAATACTTCAGTGTTGCCAACCTGGATAATTACATCATTTCAGCCAGTTTGGAATGACCAATTTGTTCAGCTCAAGGAAGTGCATCGAGCTATGAAGTAGCAGGCTTCTGAATCAAGGCCAAGTGTTGGATAGGGCTGGAATCTATGTTGTACCTTGGCCACCAGGTAGGCTGAGGTTGTGTCCAGTCTCTCAAGTGCAAGATCCCAACCATCATGGCTCAAGAGACTCATGGGTACTATCACCGGTTTGTTAAAGTGTATGGGAGCATAGCTGCGCCCTTGACGGAGCTGACATTTAAAAAGAACCCAAAAAGATTACTCAACTGAGGAACATCAGAAGGCCTCGGAAACCCTGAAAAAGGCATTGTGTACAGCACCTGTGTTTAGCACCTAACTATAACAAGGAGTTTGTTGTACAAACTGATGCTTCAGAGCACGGCACAGTGGCTGTAACTTCCAGGTTGAATGATGAGGGGCTGAACAACCCTTTCACGTTCATCAGCAGATGGCTATTATGTGGCAGCAGTGGAACAGCACGGAAAGAGAGGCCTAGGTGGCATATACCAAGGCTGCCACATATGCTTGAGAATCATTTTTTCCGTTCTGACCAACCACAGACTATTTAGGTGGCTAATGCAGATTTGGCAAAGAATCCTAAAGTGTTAAGGTGGCCCATTTCTTTACAGGAAATTCATTTTACAGTGGGATATCACACTAGTGCTGAACATTCCAACTAGGATGTACTTCTTAAATTCCTACACGTTGGCAATGAGGACTCCCATGGAGGGTGCTAAATTCTCACCTAACAAGCAGCACTGGGGGCCATGTAGCAATATGAATCTCCATGAACGTTTTCCACTATTTATTTGGACTGAATTTGCTGATTTGATATCTTTGACTCTCGCCTCTAGGAAACTTCTAAACATGCTTCCAGAGCATGTTCTTTTCACTTAAACAAGATAAGAATGTTTACTTAGGATTGGTTTATCTGACCATACATATGTGCCATACAGTAATATGGCACAGGTAAATGCACCTGGAGTCTTAAGTGCTGATATTACAGATGGGCTGCAGTACACATTTACTTACATTTATGGCAGCTAACACGGGTGCCGGTAAACTGTTTTGCACAAGGTGAAAAATGTGTACTTGTTAAATAGCTGAAGCACTTGGATTTAATGTTACGTATAACAGAGATTATTTTATGAAAATCGTCAATTTATGCCTGAGATAGGGCAACACCAAGAATGACGACTCCCCGGGTGGGCCTCCCACCCAACCCTGCAGTGACTGCGATGAGGCTTCTTCTGCCCAGAGCTGACCTGGATAGAACGTAAATGATCGCCATTGGAGTCTTCTGGAAGACAAAGGTTGAAGCTTCCTAGTGGACCTCTAAGAGGAAGAATGGGTTATAAGTGATACTTCCTTTCGGTCTTCTTCCTCCCTTATGCCTATTGGTGGAATGTTAGAGAGACATAGGACCTGCATAAAAAGAACTGATATGGAGGACTTGGAAAGGCTATTTCCACCAAGCAGTGCTCTAAGATCAGAGGTTGTTTTTAAAGCTGCCCGAAGTCCGGCCAGATTGCCTCCCACGACTAATAGAGTGGACAACACCTCAGAATCTGCTAGGGTGTGTTTGCTAGACATTTAACCAGTGACAACGTCCTCTACTTGCGAATTGGTGGCTCTAAACCCTGGCCCGAAGATTCTTGCATTTTGAAAGACATCCAGGGGAGGGTTCCCTGGGATACATTACATTATGGCTGACTGGAACTGGTAAGAAAGTGAGCAGGATGGACTGAGAAAATTCCTTATAGCATGGCAAATTTCACTATAAGAAGTGGCTTCATCCCCAGCTCTTTGGAGCACGGTTGGACTTGGTGAAGGCCAACCGTGGATTGCTCTGTTGTCTAGTTGCCTGTGGAAAATGACAGAGGCTTGGCAAAGCAAAGAAATGGTTCTCTGTTGAAATACCAGCTGTCCAGTTGGAGGTGGAACAGGGCAGGATTGTATGGAGCCCTGGCAGATGTGAGTGAGTGTGCTGGTCGCTCATTACTCATGCATCCTGGAAGTCTGAGGGTACTTTAAGTCACCATGAAGAAGATATTCCACTTACGAAAAGGTGAGAACCGTACTATTGGTCATGATCCGGAAGCCAGGTTGCTGATGGGTTTGTCTCCACAAAGTCCCCAGTGGTGAGGGTCTCACTTAGGAGTCTGTGAAGATTGGCAGTACTGGAGTGTGCCCACTGGTAACTGAACTGACTCTTTCCTGACCTTCTGGTCTGTGTGAGAGCAAAAGCAGCCTAATATGCTTGTAACCCCATTTTGCTTTGTAAGTAGGAGTGGCCTGCAGAGGTCACCTGTGGGTAATGCAGAGGAATATCTGTAGTTTCTGACATCTCATTTGTACTTATTTTTGTTTATTGACAGTTTACTCAAGAATCTAGTCATCCAGAATGCTTTATTCAAATATTGACATTTTGGTCTTGTTGTAAACTATTTTTTTTCTTTTTACTAAATTGGTTAATTGATTTTACTGATTAGCTACCTGCCTTTGAAGCTACTTTGGTGCTGTTTGAATCCTTCAATAGTACCTCTTGGCACAAATACTTGTCATCAAAGATGAACCAAGGTTTTCTCATTAAAACTGTATTTTTGTAACAAGGCACTGGAGAACTACTGTGGTAGCAGCCTCCCCCTACAGCATTAATCCTTCAACCCAGAGTAGCTGCTGACTACTGGAGTATTACAAGTGGAAAACGAGTACTTGGAGTGAGAACTTGGTGAATCTTCACCAGTTGAGTGGGAAGAACTTCTATGGTGTGGGCTGCTGAGTCCTGCTTTGAAAAGTATTTACTTAGGTCTATAGTGCTTGGAAATTCAGAAAGTCCAGCAAGAGAAGACGACTGGCAAGTATACGATTTTCAAGTTAACACGTGATTTAGAAGAAATTTGTAAACGTTGTTCCAGTGGAGGGATTGCCCCAACAACTTTAGTAAGCGACTGGGCCACTCTACTAGTTCTATATATAGAGGCTACACGGATGAAGTTTGAATACCAGTTTACACATCCAAGGGCCAGCAACGTCACTTCAGAAAAGCAGACTGCTGCACCTAGGTAACCTATTCCGTCCAAGTCTTCCAGCCTCTATGAACACCCTTGGGCAAAGCCCTCTGTTAAATACTCTATGTGTACTTCTGCCCATTAGAGGCTGTTTTGATAAGAAACTATTTTCTAGGTGCTACTTGCTCTATCATTTCCTTCATCATTTAGGCACATCCCCTTTGCAATGCTCCAGCGCTAGCCTCTCACAGAACACTCCAGAGCTGGTTGCCTGCCACTGCCGGTTTTCCATCCAGGGTGCAGACTCCTCAGCCCTCCAACGACATGGTGGTATTCTCTCCCAAACTCATATCCTAGGCTGTCTGCTTCTTCCACCTTCAGTGCTATCGTACCAGTCTGCCCCTGTGTTCCACCCCAGGCTACCAGCCCCGAATATAGGTCTTTGTCCCGCAGTCTTTTTTCACGCATGGAATCACAACGCGGTCGTTACAATGACAACGACTTGCGGAGGGGGGCGCTGGATGTTGGAATAGTATAATTTACCATTCCAACTCCAGTCTGTGCGGAAACTAGGGAAGGTGTTGGATTTTAAATCCAACACCTCCCCCCCCCGCGCGCAAGTCGTTGTTTCGACTTGTGGAGTTATGGTATGCGGAATCACAACGCGGTCGCTGTAATGACCGCATTGTGATTCCATGCGTGAAAAAATTTTCTGCATAATCGTCCATTACCACCAGCCCCTCCAGCTTCTACAAAAGGGACACTGACTCTCAAAGTTCTCTAATGAGAGCCCTCGCCATATGGATGTCAGTCACTCTCAGTCCTTCAACCCATAGACACCA
This sequence comes from Triturus cristatus, assembly GCF_964204655.1. NCBI lineage: Eukaryota > Metazoa > Chordata > Amphibia > Caudata > Salamandridae > Triturus > Triturus cristatus. The sequence goes on along the minus strand of NC_140592.1, from coordinate 499,090,427 downwards.
GACTCCACAGGTCCTCCACCCTTGTGGTACCAGCATCTCCCAGCTAACCATCCAGATGTGTAGTTATCCTGGCTGGACTTGGGAGCAAACCTTTTAAGAAAATATGCTGCTTTTCTAGGATTAGTGACTGTCCAAAAATACTGGTAATGGTTCCTTTAAAAGCTTTTAGGTAAGGGAATTATAGAACAAATCTCTGCAGAAAATGTCAGTGCACATATAAGAGCACATTAAATTGGAAATACAGACAAGAGCAACATGTTTCTGAATCACAAATTGCTCAAAACAAAAAGGTAAATAATTGTCATTTCAAACTGCAGTGCCAGTACTGAAATACATTTCAATACAGTTTAACATTGTGTGGTTGCTCCCGCCCCAAAACCTTTGCACCCTTATAGAGCCCTTGCATAAAATATACCCAAGCATAGCACGAGGCATTAGGATTGGGACTCGTGAATGATGTTACATATCCGCTTTACAACATTTCGAGGCCATAGGGAATGCTCTGCCCCCATATAGTTCCCAGATCAGGATCTGCTGGAGAGAAGAACTACCTATGCTTAAGAGTTTTTCTTTTGGCCTTTTAAGTATGGAGGGACACAGAAATATCTGACATACATTAAGTTGGGATTTGTTATAGAATCCTGGTCAAATAAATGGAAAATAGTGTTGGAGCCTGATTAGTTCCCATGATCGATTGGATATGCTGACACCATGAAACATTCCATGGGTAGGCAGGCACTCCCTTGAGTGAGCTTGGTTCCAATTGGACAGATTGGCCCTCTATCCCTGGGAATTGATGGATAAACCTGGCAGTCACCCTAGAGAAAGGATGATCTATAAGGCCCCAATGCAATGAACACTATCATAATTTGAATAGTGGGAAAGGAGACTGCGATTCCAGTGGGACTGCAGTCCCTGGCACCTCAGAAGGTCGAGGAGGTGGCCCTTCCAATCAGATGCACCTGGGCGCGCCAGGCGTTATATAACACTTTAAGGTTACCTGCTGCGTGGGAAAGGGCACAGCGATTCTGGCGGTACTGCAAGTCCCAGGCACCTCAGCGGATCCAGGTGGTGGCCCTTCCAATCAGATGCACCTGGGGGCCTCACGCAGTATATAGAACTTTAATGTTACCCTCTGCGAAGGGACACGCGCAGGCTGCGCCCAGACTAAGGGCGGTCCATCTTGCGCCCGTCAGCGACAGTAAGAGGCAGGGCTGGGCCACCCTCTTGGCTCTTAAAACTGTTCACTTTTGATGCTGGGAAAGTGTTCCGATCCATTACAGGTACTTTTAAAGTGACTGTTTTGACTGTGTACAGTGCCTCGTGGTTCTGTTCCAACATTCATTGTATTACATGTGTTTAAAGCTTTTATGGGAGGGGAGGGGAGGCTGAAAGACTTGCAGCTAGCTCTGCACAGGTCTGACTTGCCTTGACTGCCACGCCAGCCCCATTTTCACTTCATTTGTTAAGTTTATCTTCTTCACTTCCATCCTTTTATGCCAAGCAAGTGTTGGGAGACAATGGGGGTCCACGGGGAAGTGTTGTCGTGGGACTGGTTCCTGCAGCTTCTGCAAGAGCGTGGGGAAAGATCTGGGATGCTCTTTGGTACGGTTACAGTTGTGTGTCCGGGAAGGCAAGGACTTTATCCTTCCATAAGTGGTGACTGCAAATGGGCCTTCTTCTTGAGTGGGTGACTAAGGTTGGCAAGTCAATTGTACCCTTTAGTTGGCTTTGGGGCTTGGTTGGCTGAACTACAATCCTATGACCTTGTGCATCCGGGCCTTCTAACAATGTTGTCACCTGTAATAAATAGATTAGTCAAAAATGGGCAAAAGAAAGGCTGTGGGTGGGGCATAAAGGGCTTCAATTGACAATAAATCTTCTATTTCGGTAGATGATAACTGCATCATAGATAGGATTAATAATCCTATATCAAAATGTGCATATATTATCAATTCCAACCCCCACCCGGGCAGTAAAAACACTAATCCCACTCCAGTCGAACCTGCAAAGCGTATTCCTAAAATGTGTGAGAAACCCCAATCTTGTATCCACACTCTCTCTCTCTGAGGGAAATGCCTCAGCTCCCCCTCACTGCTAACCCTGAGAAGTCTCCCCCCATTCCGGCCATTGACGAAACTGAGTGCGGTAATCGCTATTCTGCTCTTTCTTTATAAGATGCTGTGACAGAGAGGCCTCAAGTAGAAAGGTCTAGTCTATCCAACTCAGGGATTTTCCTAATGCTGCAGAGGTTGAAGGGGTAATTGGGGAGCTGAGGGATTGGGTCAAGGCACTCCTTAAGGTAGTGGAGAATCTATATGGGAGTAACAGCAGAGAGCAGGCATCGAGTCGACCTGGGTGAAGGAGGGGACCGTGCGGGGTCACTTGTACGAGGGAGCTTTTTTTAGGGGGCACGGGAGCCGAACGGACCTGGGGTACCCTATGATAAAAAATAGACCCTCTCTCATACTAATTATCTGAACTCCACAGCCCCCCATAGCAGCCACTACTAGTTAACTCTACCCCACCCCCCCATGCTTTGCCTGTTCCTTACTACTGCTCATACATCAATGCAGGGCATGTGGGTGTTCAAGGCAGCTACCCTAGAGCACGTTTGCAGGAGACGGCTGCACGTACAGGCCCACAGTGGCGGAGGAGCTCATTGGGTTCTCGCGAGCCCCAACCAAGAGACTCTGTATGTCATATACCAGAGGGTAGATTCATAATGATTTCTATATCCCAAAAAGGCTGGGGAAATCCCGGCCATGGTTTACCTCATGCATGTCCTCGAGCGGACCTGGGGAACCAGGGAAGATAAGGATTCACTCACCTATAAAGTCATCCACTGGTTTTGAGAGGTCAGGCACTGCTACTCCATTATCAGGAGCAACATTGCAAGTGTAGAAAGGAGAACTTCCCCCAGTGCATTGCATGATAGGGCATAGCTCTATTTTTAACATGGGGATCTGGAAGAGAGCCTTATAGCCATTGACTCCCAAACTATTTCTTGTTCAAGCACTGGCATACTGATAAAATATCAAGCTCCAACCACATCACCTGGGCCGAGCAGTTGTAGGACTGGTAAAACCGTGGGGGTAAATGGGAGCGGTGCTAGCTAGGCTTTCCCTTGACTGAGCCTCGGGTATCCGCCATGCTGTGTCAAGGATACACAGCTTCTTGGGGAGGGCATGCAAACGTATGTAATCTCATTTTAAGTATTGTCTAGTTCTTCTTGCAAGGCTGGGGGATTCTTTTACGGTCTACCTGTGAACATGTGTCGGTACAGGAGTCCCAACAAGTGAACAGCTCCCATGATGTTATACTGGAGGGGAATCATAATGGTGGCATCAACCTCCAACCCTCTACAGTAGATAGTCTGCCTCATCAGCCATGGATACAAATTGCATCCTGGAATGTATCCGAGGTATCCAAATTGTTATCTGAGGTGGAATGGGGTCAGTTTATTGATACATTTGATATTTGCCTGTTTCAGGACACGTGGTGTTTAACCCGTTTTTTACAGGAGTGGATTTACATCTTTTTGTGTGAACGCGTACAAGTCTGGCAGAGGCAGGCCTTGGGGAGGGCTTGGAATTTGGTTCAAAACTACACTCCAGGGTAAAATTAACATTGTCCCCAATTGAGTCTCCTGATAGCCTAGCAGTCAGGCTGGTGCTTCCTTCTGGTCTATCGCTAAAAATCTTTAATGTCTACAATAGAGCGGGAGTTTGTAATGCTGAGTCTAGGATACTTAATGTACTAGAACATGCCCTTTCTGAACATTTGGGCAGTGGTTTACTGTTGGTGGCAGAAGATTTTAACTACACTTTCGAACCGCTAGCTGCCACCTCCCTTGACTTAAATGAGGATTGGGACAGACTGTGGGGTATCCCGCAAATGTATCTACTGACTATGAGATGGACACCCAAAGCTGCCCAGGTATTGGCAGTAACATTAAATTTTGACTTTAGAGCTTGAAATGGTAGAACCCCCTCAGATCACCAGTACAAGATGACCTATAACAGGCCCGGTTGTAGGAGTAGAATTGACTACTTTTTCACAAATATAAAGCTCTGGCCTGCTATAGCGGTCATATAAGTGGCCAAATCGAGTAGGCAGTGACCACCACACCCTTAGCTTGACTCTTTTGGACAACCCAGTCCTGATATCTGCATGCCAGGGAAATAGGGATCAAAGAGAACTTTTGCATATTAACAACCGGACATTTATCAGGTGGGATGGGTGGAAAGAATCCTGCAGCCCTAGAGATAGTAAAACTAAGAGTACTTCTGGAGGTCGAACTTTTGTCTCAGCTACCACTTGAGTATAGGACTGAAAGATTTAAAAATAGTCATGAATTATTCACCCAGATAAGGGAGCTGCTAGCTCAAGCTAGATGTAAACAAAAGCCAGTGCCTAACCCGACGCTTGGTACAATGGAGCTTGCAGGTTAGCTAAAAGCAAGCTCCTAGTACCAATTAAATCAAACTCTCAATTAGAGATAGCAAGACGCAGGTCATGATATCGATAGGTACTGACCCAAGCAAAAAGGGATTGAGAGAGCTCCATGTGGCTGTCTCTGTATGAAGCTCTATCAAAAATAATAAGGACTTCTGGAGGACTGCCGCTGTTTGTTTAAATGGCCACAAAACTGCAATAGATTGTGTGTACAACCTCAAGAACGGGTGGCCCATTTCAGTAAATTGTACACTAATGTGTGTGGCACAGATAAGGAAGACAGTGCACCTTTAGGAAACATGTAACTCCAGCTCCCTTTGCTGTTCATTAAATGAAACAATATGCAATTCATTATTGTATCCCTGCTCACGCCCAAGGTTTGGACATGATTCCAAACGATTTATACAGAGCAAATCTGGAAATTTGTGGGCCATACATGAATTTGCTCTCTAACATGATCCACTCTGATATGGATATCCCTTCCTCATGGAAATTAGCAGAAATTATAACAATATACAAGAAGGGGGATTGCTCCAACCCCGGGAACTACAGGCCTATAAGCCTGATTGATTCCCTCCAAAATGTTTCTGCAAGCAGGTTTTGGCCCATTTACAAGACTGGATTAGTTGAGAGAGTGTCTTGTCAGATTGGCTGGTGGGATTTAGAATCAATGTAAGCACCACAGACCAGGTTTTTTGCTTTATCTGTATTTACTGGAAAGAGGTGATGATTAACGAGGGTAAGCTCTAGGTTGCATTTGTCGATCTCCGATCCGCTTTTGATCTGGTTCCCCTAGGGGCAAGTTGTGGAGGGTGTTGGAAGAAATTAGCACCCCCACTGAACATGGTAAAAAGGCTGCATACAAACAGTCTCAACCAAGTAAGTTGGGGGAAGAAAGGGACATTGACAGATTCCATCCGCGTAAATCGTGGGGTCAGGCAGGGGTGTGTTGTGGCCCCTGTTCACCTTATATATCAATGGAAGGATTGCGTTTGTGAACAGGGACATCTGTGATGTGCCGAAATTAGGGGTGCAGGATGGATCCTGCCCTCCTATTTGTGGACTACACCCTGCTGATTTCCAACACACCACAGGGGTTGCAACAGCTATTGACGACATTCCAGTTGCTTTGTGAAGAGTGTGGCTTGGATCTTAACAGCTTCAAGAACAAATGTATGTTTTTTTCCAAACTGAAGGTGATTCGATGCAAGAGATGCCTGCTGGTGGGTGATATCATAATAGGCGTGGTGGCTGGATTTGACTATCTAGGCATAAGTCTTACACCAAATGTGTGCTGGGCACTGCATTTGGAACAGGCTCAGTTGTCCCTAATTCAGCACACTGCAAACATAATAAACATTCATAGGAAAACTACATCTAGAAGGGTGGCCTTAGACCTCAAGATCTACAATATCAAGGCTATGGGGTCGGTCATGTATGCGGCAGAGTTATAGGGTGGCATGAATACACAGAGTCTTACTTTAGTGGAGCACAGGTTTCTAAGATCTCTATTAGATATTCCTGCAAGTACCCCATTGACCCCTCTGTATCTCGACCTGGCCCATAGAAGGATCTCTAAAGAAATTGAGTGCAGATTCCTTACTTTTTGGCATTGATTTTGGTCCTCCCCAGCTTTAGATTCCTATTGGGTGGTCCTTGGAGATCTTATGGCTTCAAAACGTGTCCCAAAAATCCCTTGGTTTTGAATTGTCAAGGATCTACTTCAGAAATTGGGTCTAGACCTATACTGGTCTTCTCCTAAGACATTGTGTACAATTCCCAGAGCCAGTATAAAAGAAAACTATTCGGAGTGTGTCGCTTTTGAAAATGTGTTGTACTGTAACGGAACGCTAGCACTAGCTTTCATTGATTTTAAACCCCTGTGCGCAGTGCGAGCACACAATTGATGAAATAGATCCCCCATTGGCAAGGAAGTTGTACCTGCAATTGAGGTATGGATCTTTACCCATCAAAGCTTTCAGCAGTAAATGGCAAAAGAAGGGCATTACAGATGATCTATGTCCTGCAGGCGGAGGGGGTTCAGAATTATTAACCCACGTACTATTCTTTTGTCCATCTTTTCACCACCTCCAGAAAAAGTGGACTGTGCCACTCTGCAGAAATTTGGGCACCAGAAACTACATGGAAGTGTTTCGACTATTGACAACGGATACAAGCAGAGAAGTGGTTTTTGATATGGCCAAATACCTAATGGCCCTGTGGTTAAGACGCATAAAGTGTTTACAGGTAATTACTGATCTGACAGTTGGCCAGTAGGCATTGGAATCTAGTACTCTTGCAGATTTGATTTCCAAGTTTGGTTGCAAGTATGGAGGGGGAGTCTTCATGAGGTCCTTTTACAAATGTATGGGCCACCTTAAACCCAAATTAGGAGGTTGTCCACTACTGTAGTATTGAATCCCAATGTTGTTTAGTCCAGTTTTTCCATTATATTGCACACTGTTGTTTAGATGCTTTTTTTTTTTTTTTTTTTTTTTTTTTTGAAAACCTTTATTGACAGTTCAATCAAGAACAAGTATGGGCCTACAACCCCCCGGGGCCGGCCGCTAAGCAATCAGAGCAAACAAAAGGCAAGTGTAAACACAGGCAGCACTTCGGGGAGCAGAATCGTAATGCTAATACTGTGAACAAAGTAGGTAGGGCACCAGGAGAAAAAGGTTTTCATTTTATAATGAAACAAGGCAGAAGGATCAGGTGCCAGACAATTTTCAAACCGCAATTACAGGTATGCAGAGTAATAAACGTAAGCGATTTAAAGCAATCCATTAGGTCAATGGCGCAAACACAAGAACATCAGGATGGGGAAAAATGTCATAAGCAGTTGCGCCTGCAGTCCCACGCCAGAACTCCCGGAGAGCACCCCGGAAATTGTGGTACACACGGAGCGGCAACGAGTCATAGCAAAGGAGGTGTATCACGCTGATCCCAGAAAAGAAAAACAAAAAGAATCAGAGAAGAAAAAGGAGGCCATGGAAAAAGAGATAAAAGACTAAAGAATCCCCTCCCCCAACCCCCCACCCTGCACCTCTGCAGATGAGTACGGCCCCCCCCCCAGCAGTGTGCCTGTCGCCCTGGAACCAGACCCGAAATATAGGAGAATAGGGAAAAAGAAGTAGGAAAAGAACCCCACCAGACGGGGGGGGGTAGAGAAAGTATTAATAAACTGGAGGAGGGCTTTCAAAACATACCCCCGGCTTCTCCCTCCCGCACGGTAAGTTTCCCCCAAAGTGAACAATAAACGGCACAAAATCTATCTTCTCAAAGAAAAATGGGGAGCATTATGCACCTATTATGCTGTTAGCTATGCCAGGAGAGCACGCAACCCCTGAGCCCGCCCGTCCACTAGATGACCACCCCTGAAGGATCAGCCTCATCCCTGACCACTCTTTGGGAGTCTGCCCATGCCTACCCCTCGACCCAGCACCATATCCGATGTTCCAAGGTAGAGGATTGTCCAAAAACGTCCGAGAAGCGACGCACACAGGTGGGGTGGAAGTCTCTGAGCATCAACACAGTCCGCAGCGTGGAGAAACAGGCTTCCCAGTGCTGCACAAGGATATGCACTGCACTCCAGGTCCAGGAAGGCAGAAGCAGCCAAAGCAGACAATAGTTGCTGGAGTTGTCTCTGGGTCGCAGGAGGGCACGTACGGGACGAGGCTACCACATCCCACTCAGGTCTAATGCCTCCGGGGCAGATTAGGTCCTCAGCTGGACGAACACACTGTAGCATACTGGCCGGAGCGTCCAGCCGTGCACTAACCTCAGGGGTGGCCGCCAAAGTGTCCTCCTGTGCGCAGTGTGGGTAGTCCCTGTGTACGTGCGGACAGGCGGGCCGCCACTGCCCCAACGCCGACGCCACACCGTCAAGCTTACTCCCCAAGACCCCGACACCATGAATCAAGGAGGAGTGAAGAGCACCAAGGGCCTCGAGGAGGTCGCCGTACCCCAGCACAGCTCTCTGCGATCGCGCTGCCACACTCCCGAAAGTCGCACTCTCACAATCCCGCTGCGGCCCAGCGGACAGGATGGTAGGCTTCATCGCAACAAGATGGCCGCCAAGTATGCCCGACCCTCACCGGGGCCGGGACCCCGGGACAAGCGTCTCGATGTCCATGTCGCTGGTGACCGGGTTCCGGGGGCAGGCGAAAAGTTATCCGTTGCGTGGTCACGGGCAACAGTCGTCCCCACTACGGACCAGCTCCCGTAAAAATTCGGGGGCGGCCCGCAATGATCAGGGCAGGATACGGGCGGCGGCCGGGCAGCTCACCATCAAAGGCAGGGGCAGCCACCGGAGGGTCTGAGAATTGCACCCCCGGGCATGCACTCGGTCCGCTACGCTTGACAGTAGAGACGACCACGACGAAATGTAGGCCGAGTTTGGCACCGCTCCGGTGGACCGACTCCACCCAGTCACAACAGGCCGCTGTTGTTGAACTGCCACCCGGCCACGGCGTCCACTCGAGGTCCCGGCTCCAGGGCCGCACAGGCCGCAAAGTTCAAATGCACATTTCTCCAGCGATACCGCAGCCAGAAACCTCGGAGTCACACAGTCGGGTGCCTCTCTCCTTCAGAAACACGACCGCGTAGCACAGGTTAAGGATCTCGTGCAGGATATCCGTGCGGGATGCGGAGGTTCACGGAGCCGGGAGTCTACGCTGCCGTCCCGGTCGCCATCTTGGCTCCTCCCCTGTGTTTAGATGCTTTTGATGAATTTATGAATTGGTCACTTTAATACAATGACATGGTTTTGCACTCTACTGTAGCATGTAAGATCATTGCTATGGTTGATAAAGTTTAATCATAGTGCTGGTAAGTCTTTTGGGATTCCTGGATACCTTGCTGCTACTATATTGTACCAGCTGTTAGCAATTTTTGTCTAGCATCTTAAATAGTTTAGGGTCTTTTTTATTGTGCACTAGTTTTATCCTTTTAAACATCACTTCATGATATTGGATCTTTATATTTTATCCAGGATATGTTAATATATTATCCACTTTTTATGCATTTTTGTAAACCTTTTATGTAATGTATAGTGATGTACTTTTATGATCCCAGTGATCGATAATAAAGTTTTGATGATGATGATGAATAGCTCTTCATGGGGGAGTGTCATGCCAATGCCATGTCCTTTTAGAGGCATTGTAGTGTAAAATCCGTAATGGGGGAGGTGTGGCCAGCAACATGGCCATGCAGACGTGCTCTTTGAGAGCGCTGGCCGAACACAACAGATCCGACCTTTATCCAGCCTCAATAAGGGTCATCCTGTAAAGCCTTGCTAACACTAATCAGGACACAGTCATCCTGAACACCCCACTGGAGATGTCCAGTCCCATAACAGCCATAAACAACCATCAGGCGCCCAGGGACAGAGTGCTGAATGTGGATACGCAAAATGGCGGCATGCACGGAGAAGTCAGCACGTCGGTTGGACCTTTCTGAACATTTGGGGAGTGGTTTACTGTTGGTGGCAGAAGATTTTAACTACACTTTCGAACTGGAATGTTGCATGCGGGTCGGCCTCTAGCAGGGCCCCTGAATGTTCGGGGGCTACGCAGTCATCATGAGCAGAACCATGAACGAAACAAGAGTCTGGCCTATCAACACTCAGAGACTTGGGTGCTAGACCCAAAGAATGGCAGCAACGGTGATGGAAAAAGGGCCACACATCAGCGCACTAGGGTAGGGGACTCTGTACCCAATGAAAGGACCAGGTTGCAGAGGAGAGATGTCATCAGACACTGAAGGAGAACACAGACAGACCCCAAAGAAAGCTAGGGGAACCAAACTCTTGAAGGCCTTCTCACCAGGCTTTGTGGGAGAGGAATGGTCCTCAAACTCTGAAGGACCACACCCACTTGCAGCAGCAATCACAGCCCTAGAACAAGCTCCTGAAAGCCAGGCAATGCAGCCGCAGACCGGTACCTTGGATCAGGGACAATAAGATCCTTGAGAAGGCAACTGTAAGCTGGAGACCAGAATGTTGGCAGCATATTTAATACCTATTGCACGCCCGTCAGCTACTGTTTGAACTGGGAAGAATTTTTTTTCTCTGTTTTTCTTTCTATTGCCGTGCTCTTTCGCCTCATTATTTCCTTTCTTTTTTGCCTTTTTGATTGCGGTTCCAAGTATTTAAATTGGAGAGGTTGTAAATGGAAACGGGAGGCGGTGACAGACCTCTCCATATCTTCTTGCGCACAAGTGTTTTGCCGTGTTATGGTTAAGTGTTGCAGGGAGACAACAAGGGGTTGGGAGGGTGGGTTGTAGGGGTGGCTGAGATGTTGATTGTCCTCTTTTTTTTGTTGGTTGAGATTGCTTCCAGAGGGCAAGTATGGAGACGGTGGCACACAAGTTATATGGGACACTTTACTACTGGAAGGCAATGTTATCTGAGTCTGGCAACAACCTCCTCTGAGGGCCGGGGCTTCTGTCTCTTGACACGGAATGTCAATGGTTTTGTAAACAAGATTAAATGGGGACTGGTGGCCCATTGTTTTAAGCTTATGCAACCAGATGTAGTTATGTTACAGGAAATGCACCTACAGGGAACCCAGTGCGGATTCCTAGGAATGGGGGCATGCACAACCTTGGCCCACGCAGGCTACACATCCGGGTCCAGGGGAGTGGTAATCTTGATCAAAAAGTCTCCTACCTTTAAGACAACATATAGATGGAATGACCCTCAGGGCGATACGTGGGATTGAGGGGTACATGTGGACGGCAGGAGGTTACCCTATGTGTTTATGCCCACCCTCGACTACAGGCTCCCACACTGAATAAGGTGGTAGACATCCTCTTGGAGATGCCCTCCTCCCTTCATCTCATAGGCGGTGATTTCAATGATGCAATGCAAGTAGTACTTGATAGATCTACACCTCCCACTGCAGACCCACATGTAACCCCGCTGGTGCATTTTGTACATACAATGAGGTTGTCTGACTTATGGCGACGTAAATACCCAAGAGATCAGCAAAACTTCCATTTTTTGGGGTCCCACAAGGCATATTATCGACATGATAGAATATTTGTCCCAGAGGACGAGATAGGAGGGGGAACTCAAGTGGATTACTTAGCCTGAGGATTATTGGATCACTCCCCCTCCTCATATGACTGGGACCCAAAACTAGACACCAAGCTACGGTATGGAAATTGAATTCCTGGGACCTGCAAGATAGGCAGATAGACTGGGGTCTCAGAGTAGCAATCGAGTTATTTTTTTGTGGAAAGAAAAAGGCACAGTCTCCTCCAGTATGACATTGTGGGAGGCCTTCAAGACCGCCCTAAGGGACAGGGCCCAGAACATGATCTTGCAACAAAAAAAACAAGGGGTTCTGAAACTAGAGGGCCTAGTACAGCAGATCCATCACTTAGTACAACAGTCAATTGCCTCTCCAGACCCTGGGGTCACTAGACAGATCGAAGCAATACGCACAGAATACTGCGACTTGACCCAAGACAACGCCAAACAACACATGATGGAGGCACTTTACATGCTTTATGAAGTAGGTGATAAGGCAGAGAAGGTCCTTGTCTAGCTTAGTAAAAAGAAAATAGAAGCACAAAGGGTGCAGACCATAATAGACCATGAGGAGGTAACCCATGCCACCGATGCACAGATCACTCAGGTATTTGCGCACTAATATAAGTAATTTTATGAAGCACGCTCCCATAGCGAACCCCACAGATGTTGCTCAATACCTGGCTGATGTTCATAACCCAGTACTAGAGGCAGAAGTGGTGGAGACAGACAAAACCCCGGGATCTAAAGGCATCCCTACTGAATTCTATAAACTCTACTTAGATCTCATGGGGCCTCACCTGCTGAACCAATACCAAGAAGCAAGTAAGTCGGGGACCCTACCCTCAGAACTTCAGAAAGCCACAATTACAGTACTGCATAAAGAGGGCATACCTAAAGACAGATGCGAATCATACCGCCCAATCTCACTCCTGAATACAGAAGTTAAGATCTTGGCGACTATACTAGCAACACGCTTGACACGGACCATCCCACTTCTTATCCAGAACGATCTGTCAGGCTTCATGCCAGGCAGGGCAACCCGGCTTAATTTACATCACACACATAATTCGATGGCCGTAGTGAAAGACTGGGTGCCTCCTCACGTTTTCCTGTCCCTTGATGCAGAGAAGGCATTTGATGCAGTAAACTAGTCCTTTTTAGGAAGTACATTGATTAAGTATTATACCGTAACCCAATAGCGGCTGTAAGGGTTAATGGGATGTCATCTTCTGAATTTCTGATTGGTAGAAGTACTTGGCAGTGTTGCCCCCTCTCCCCTCTCCTTTTTGCAACTGTGCAATCCCCAGCATGCAAGATGACGCTTCCACCCAGAAACAAAGGGCTCAGCTGGTCGGTCACCTTACAATACCTCTGAAAAAGAATATGCCTTTGTCATCACGAAGTTTCAAGCGCATCCATCAAATTAATGCCAATACTGGCTTCCAAGCAGCTTTCACATGTGCAGGTTAACCAAATGTGCACATTTACATTTCTTTCAGGCAGAAGACATCGTGGAAAAAAGGTTTGAATCTTGTTCAACTGTCTGTCTCTCTCTTGGCTTCACAGCGAAGGAGACTCCTTCTCTTCCACTTCAGCGGAAGCTTCTCAAATGTTGAAGGTAACCATCCCCGGATGGTTGCCTTTTAGCATAAGGTAGGGGAACCGTTTTTGTCAAATTATAAAAAGTATAGAAACGTTGTGATCCTTAGATCCCGCCCACTTTGACTTCTGGTCGCAACACATCTCATCAGCTAATTTTTTTTGTTGCGATCTTCACAGCATTGCTATTTTTGTACTTGTTTCTTGCTTCTTGCTTCTTGCAATTTGGATCGTTTGTTTCTGGATTCTAGTTCTGGTATTGCCTTGCTTTTTTCTCCTTGATGTCGTGAGGAGATTGGTGCCTGGTTGATTATTCCAGTGCTATCCTCAAATTCAATCAACAACTACTAGATCACCATAGGAGGTTTGTTATGCTTTGTTTTTCCTCCTAACTGTAACCCAGCTGGGAAGACACTTGCCTCATTTCACGTATTTAACTCTATGAAGGGTGGCACTGTGGCTATTGGGGGGACACCTCTTTCCTCAGACGATTAAGAAAGTTGCTCTACAGACATCTCAGCATCCAGGCCCTGATAAGTGGCCTACCTCAAGATGCGTCCCCTCCCAAAAAACAAGACCCCTGCAGTTGGCATGGAGAGGACATGGCCTCCTGAGTTTGATGTGAGCTCAATGTCGCTGCATCCCCTTTTGCCCAGGCGTCCAGGAGCCAGCCTGATTCCACATCCATCCAGCACACTGACATTGCTAGCTTCCATCCTGCCAAAAGAGTCTGCAAGATCTTTCCTTTTCATTGAGCTGTGCCAAGGAGGATTCAGAAATGAATGCACCAACTTGGTCTAGGATGGGAAGTTAGGCAGATCATTCTCTATGAGAGGAAGCCAAGAACTGTTGTCTTTTGGTGTTATTTGGAGGGTTCATTGAACCAAGACTCATCCCAACCTTAAGCTTTTGGCCCCAGTTTCTTCAAAATAATGACGCCCACTAGTTTGCCTCCCTGTCCATTCCACCATCTATGGCCCTTCAACCCTCCCGCATGCGAAAAAGTCAGGTAGATGTGGCTCAGGCTGCTCCATCTACCATCATCAACAACTGGGCGGCCCTGCCATCTACCTCGTTAACTCACTCCAACACGACATATCCCTGGTCGCCCACGCCTTCAGTCTCTCACCAACAGACATCACCAGTAAGGGTTCGAAGTGCCGTCCTGAAACAGATTCTCTTCACTGGGCCCTGCAATGACATTATATACAGTTTGCATTTTCACCGGGTTCTCCCAGATGCATGTAATAAATCGGGGTTTCTTCATATGCTCTTATTTCGGTGTGCTTATGCTACAAATAGTGTTCACGCTAGTGTGTGTTGGGATGGATTTTCCCCTTATTCTTCGCATGAGCAAGGACTGAGTCGGATTTCAGAACAACATGCCCACTCCATGTTTCAGAACTTGTCTGTGACAAATAGTCACCTGCATTCATCACCCATGCTCCAGGGCGGGCGACACTTTCGAAGCTACCCTGGGGGCACTTGCACAAACCCCATTCGAGAACCAACGTCACGTGCCTCTCTCTGGTTCGGTCAGCCTAGTGAGGACCGCAAGTAACGAGAAATAAAGAGGTTCCCCAGGCTAACAGCATTGTCATTCAGGGGCGTAACACAGGCCACTGCAGCGGGGCCCAAACCCTTCAGGGGGCACCAAACCTTTAAGGGGGCCCCATAAAGTCCACAGCCAATGAATATTTGTGAGATGTGGAAATCAGGGGCCACTCGTCACATTCTGCAGGAGGGAAGGGTATTATTTTGCATCACGCTACTGCTGTCATGTGCCTTACCTCAGGGAGTACTAGGCCCCCCAGGCCTTGTCCCTGCTCCTCGCAGCCCAAACGAAGCCCACTGACGTTCTTTACTATATGGGGCTGAAAAGCAACACTGCATCCTTCCTAGGGTAGCGACAACTCCCACCCGTAAATAAAGCACTACCTCATTCATCTCAAATTTGCAACCTGCTGTGATGTAGAATGCTGTCTCCGCCCTTCCCATGCTACAGCCAGAGCCCCAGCCCCACAACCCCAACCATCATCGAAGTCTGATCAATAACCTCCTCTCCCCCCCCCCCCACTGCTGCTCTCCCATCACAGAAATGCAGCCTAATCGATCATCTGTCCTCCTGTCCCGAGAGGTGGACAGATTCCCATTAAGCTGTTTCTTATCAGTAGGCCCAGGTGCGGTTTCTCCTGCCCCTATTTCGGCCGGAGATGCCTGCGAGATGGCGGCACTCTTTCTCTGAGTGCTGACCCGGTACCCCAAGCCCGCTGCTGGAGAGGAGGCGAGCTCGGGGTGCATGTACCTGAGGGGTGTGCTCCTGCACCCACGGCTGTGCTGCTCTGCGAGCACTGGAGAAGGCCTCTCGTGCTTTCTACTGGTCTAAACCTGCCTTCCAGGCCTCTGGGGGTTGGTCCATGCCACCAACCTCAGCCCAGCCAATCCCCCCACACTTCAAGCCTTGCATGATGCATGGCAGCTACCTACCCTCTCCCTCCTCATTGCCATACTTGCACACCTGGCACTGCAGCACTGGAGGTTTGGGCAACCTTGCGTTGACCATGCACATTTGGAGAAAACAGCTGATCTCATTGGGGCCCTCAGTTGTGCCCAGCTTCTGCTCCTAGCAGTGCATGGTTTGTGGGAGGAACCGAAGCAACCCTTCTCTAGGGCCCTGTTTCCATCAAGTACCCAGACAGAATTTCTGTGATAATGAATCAATGATAATATATGGGGTGGACATTCATCCAAACAAGGCAATGCAGGGTCTTAATAACTCTGGTGAATTGTCCTCCTCTCTGCTCTTGCACCCTTGGAACCTAAATCTCTAGGTGCCCTAGCTCGGTCATGTGTCTTGTGCTTCATTTCCAGAAATATTAAGTTCAGGGGCGCAAAGTTTTTCTTAGAAGCCATCTTCAGGCACTGCTGAATGCCAGGGTTGGTGTGAACCATGGCTGCCAAGTTTTGTTTCCATTTCATGCCCCTTTCTTCCACCACCCTACACTTGCTTCCTCTCTCTTTATCCTGCTCCTGTAGATTGCTTTCCGTCACTGCTTTCTCCCTTTGACACATCTCCTATCATTTAATGCATAGCTGCCAAGTTTCTCATTTCCATGTGTGAAGTGCTGGTCCACCCAAGTTTTCTTTGATTGTCGGACTTGTAGTCATGTTTTATAATGGAATAAACAAGACTACAAGTCCCAGAAGTCACAGAAAAAACAGGATTAAAGCTTCACATTATGTATGCCCCTGGGAAACTTGACAGGACTGTCATTCCGTTCCCCCTTCTTTCTCCTTTTTCTTACTTTCTTCTTCTTTTGCCCCGTGCCAAACTCTGATGAACAAAAATAAGTCTAGGCCCCAACAGGAGTCCAGATGTCCCCGACCCACACGAAATAAGCGCTGCGTTTGCCACCACCCCGTACAGCCCCTACTTCTGCGCCTCTGATCGATTATGATGTCACCTGTTGGGTGCGTATTCCGTGACGATCGCACGGGGGTCGCCGTGCGTGTCCAATTGGCAGCGGAAGCCTGTTAGGCAAGTTGTAAGGAGCGCCCTACCGGGCAGCGGAGGGGTAAAATGGAGGAGGAAGGGGTAGGTTTGAAAGATGCCACAGTGAGTGACGGGAGGTGTCAAGCCTGTGGAAGAAACCTCTGACGTCTCCTTGGCGGCGGATTATCAGAGGAAAATGTTCTGAGTATTTATTCTTTCGGTATTAATTCAATTTTTCGTCGGCTCACAGGGGCCTGCAATGTAATTACCGGAGTCATCGATCGCCGGCTGCGACGTCCATGAGAGGCGCATCCTCCGGCATTAACCTGACGGGTAAACAGGGGGGAGCGGGGTAAGCCGATTACTGGCTGCAGCAAGATGTGACCTTTCCGTTGGCATCGGGCGATGTCTTTAACCTCCGATGCCACCCCACGTGCTCTGTCGAAGGAGAAATGTTTCAGCTACAAGACAACACGGACAGCAGCATGTCTGAGTGGCAGTGGCAGTAACGCATGTGGGGGGGGGGGGGGAAGGGTCCTTCCGAATGTGAAGAAGGGCCCCTCAGTCGTCCATATCTCACAGATATTCATTGGCCTTAGGTTGAATGTGGGATTCCGCCCTCACAGCTTCGCGGAGGCTGCTGCGGCCCGTGTTACTTACTCCCTTGCTGAATAACCCTCATTGGGGAATTGAGGCCAATGGGGTTGAGCGGCTTGTTGCTAGGTGGTTTGAGAGGCTACTGCCATCATTGACCTGGCAAGGGTGCCGTGGAGCATAAAAAAAACACGTGAAATGGGCCGCACCGCCCCGACTGGGAAGTAAAAGATAGCCATAATTTGGGCTTAGTGAGACCCTCACATTCTGAGCGCCGATGCCATTGAACTTGATACACAAATGGAAGGCAGTTTACTTGGCAACTGCTATCAACCAATGCCCTTACAGACAGGGCTTTAAGTGGGCCGGGTGTCACTGGGTCTGAGCACCAGCAGTTTTTTAAAGGGGGCCTCGAAACGGGTCTCTATCGGGTTCTGACCGGTTACTCACCGGTAATATTCATTACTCCGAGTCGTAGCCCTCCCCGTCCCAGTCCAGGTTCCCATCCCTCCCTCCCTCCCTGTTCGGCTTCTTGTGCTTGGTTGGTACAGGATGTGGACTGGCGGGTCACGGAGTTATATGCCTCAGGGTATGGGTGTGGCCTGGAGGGAAGGGATGGGTTTTAAGTTGCTTGGGAGTTTCTGGTGGGAGGAGCTATGCTCATGTGGTTAGGACTGGGACGGGGAGGGCTGACGAGGAGGTAATGTTTTGTCCCTGGCACGAGCAGTCCGTTGTTTTACGGACTGCAGTGACAGCAGGCACCTCGATGTGCGCTGCTCACTTCTCACTAGAGGCAGTGCTTTAAATGGGCCGGTACTGTCCGGTATGGAGTACCGGCACTTTTTTATTTTGAGGGGGAGAGTTCCGGCACTTCTCAAGAGAAATGCTATACTTTTAATTGTAGAGTACTGGCACTTCCCAGAAACTAGCAGGTACTCTGGTTCAGAGTACCTGCACTTCTATTTTCCCATTTCAAGCACTGACTAGAGAAGTTGCGGCATGACGTAATGTCAAGTGAGCGTTGTAGGGGAAGGGAAATCCTTGCTTCTTACATCTCCCATTTGTCTGCTTTTTAAAACACGACTCCGAGCGCTGTTGCGAGTGAGGGGGCCGTATTGTATAGCGCACACTGCATATTTCCACTTCTCTTTTTGAAACTCAGGAGCAGCAACATTGTTGTGGTGTCACCAGGACTTTAAGTGGAAGCTTTTTCAATATTATAGACAAGCCATAGTTGCTGCTTATTTATCTTTTGCAACTAACAACCATTGACGAAGCCAATAGTCCTGACTTGTTGTAGGTATGATGTTACTTGTTGTATCATATATCTGGATGCAATGACAGAAACAGCAAAATACAAGTCGGGCGGCACACTATGCTAAGCACAGATTTTTAGCTTATGTGTTTTAAGTCAAGCCCCTTAATTACATTGGCCACGCCCCTTTGAGAGACCCCAGTTTTTCATCCCACTTAACCCCTTCCATGCTCATGACGGAACGGTTCCGTCATGAGCCACGGTTGAGCTGTGCTCATGACGGAACCGTTCCGTCATGGTCCCGCCCGCGCTCGAACCCTTCAGCACCGCGGCGGAATTCGCCCAGCGCTGAAGGGGTTAAAGCCCTGCTAACAGGTTAGTGTGAAGAAACAAAATGATCTGCCCACATTAAAGTCGTGTAGCTATCGCCTGGGCCTCAGTAGAAACAGGACCCTGCAGACTGGTTCGAAGGGGCAGCAGGCCAGCTAGCCTGTATCTGTCACTTGGACCTCAGTGCCACCATGGCGTTACAGGTTAACAGGGTGGGGCTCCCGTGACAGCCCTGTGCTACTGGCACCCTTCATTTATGTTTGTTGACATTGGCAAAAGGATGGACTCTGGCCTAATTCAGGTCACATACTTTTTAGGTGGGCCATAGGGCACCTAAAGCAACGGGCATAGGACCCGTGGGGAACAGACGGGATGTTTCTCCACACAGTGTGGAATGAGGGGATGCAAGGGACAATTCCCCCTGAATCCCACTTTTTAAGTATGAACTGATTTTAAATAATGTCAGGCCTTCGCTCTGAAGCCAAGCTGCACATCACCTAAGTCTCCTTGAAGTGCGTAACCTTAGGTGCGAACTCTGTGGGGGCCCACAACCTCTGTTTTGTTAATTAATTCTTGGTCATTGAAGTGTGAATAAGGAAATCCTGGAACTGCTATTTTATATTAATGTTGGCTCACCTGACCTGAGAAATAGAAGGTTTTTAGGAGAGGTTCAACACCTCAATGACCGCAGTTCAATATCTGGCAAAAAACCCAAAGAGGTCTCGGAGCCCCCACACAGTGTGCTCCTGCACCTTGAATTCAGAAAGGCACATTCTGTCATGGTGTTTGATCTTCAATGTCTGTAGAAACATTCCAAACAGGAAAGCACCCCTTTAAATCTTATGACATGCATATATATCTCTGTAAATAGTCAGTTGTATTCAAGGTGCAATAAGTGTATTTATTAAACTCCACATAATAACATTAATTGAATAACTGATCACAAAGACCTCACCTTCGGTGTTGAACGGCAGAGAAAAGGATTTAACCAACCAGTATCTAAGCTTCCCAATATGCAGTCCAGGACTCAGATCCAGACTTCTCCACTTGACCAAATTTGTGATCCCCGACCCATCCCTTTACTTCACTATCATCTTCCTTAACTATTCAGTTTGATAGCACACTGGAGTAATTCAGTACAGGGTATGTCCTTGTCAGTTTTAGGCCGGACTGAAACTCAAACAATAATGTATCTGTTCAATAGAGTTCTTAATTTTAAACAAAAATAGGGCAAGCTTGTAATCTTCTTTTTCTTTTCTTCAAGATATTCCGACGTCCAACCACCCAGCAGGAATTCGCCCTTGTTATGTTATGTGTTATGTTATGTTAGCCGGATTTGTATCGCGCACAGCTGCCCCAGCAAAGGGGCGTCCCGGCGCTTAAAAGAAAAGAAGAAAAGAAAAGGCCAGGCGTGAGTCCTTTCACTTCCTCTGTTTCTAAGTTTAATTAGAGAGCAGAGAGGTAAGTGATCGAGGGTTTCCCGATAGTAGCCCACACCCGTGGTTTAAATGATAATCAGTCTCAGAAAGGAAACAAAAGAAAATAATACAACACAGGAAGTCTTGTTATTCCCACCAGACTTCTATGGGTCAGTATCAAATTAGCATGATTCAGATCAGCAACAGATAGCGAGCTACTTCCCAACGGAGTGTACTGTTTTATAGAAGCCTGTTCACCTCACAATCCCATGAAGCATCTTCTGCCCCCCTCCTTCCCAGTATCCCTTGCTCTACCTGGCTGAGCCATGTTTCTTCAGAAATGTGGCTGGACTTTAAGTTCTGTTGGGGGTTTCAATGGAGTTTTCCATCTCAGTCCCACAATAATGGCGCCAACTTGGATACGTCTTCTACGTCTTCCAGGGTTTTTGTCGGGTGTTTACCAAATGCAGCGTTGGTACGAGATGGAGGGAGGTTGTTGAACCCGAGGCTTTTCTCCTGCTCCTGAACTCTCAGGACAGAAGCCAGGTAAGTTCCAGCTCCATTCTCTTTTTCTCCGCTTGGTCTCCCATGTCTTCTCCGTCGCTGACGACCTTCATTTCCAGATCTCACCTTTTCCGTTCTCTATCGTAGGTCTGAAAGACCCAGCATCACTCTGTGATATGTCCCATGTCTCTTCTGTGATCACCTCCATATGCAGACTGAGAAGGAGAGACATATCTGCCTGTTTGTTTAGAAGAGCTATCAAGCGACTGTGGGGACAAAGAAGATTGCTTGAGTAAGGGTTTATTACTTAAAATGACATGCCAAAGTATGTCATCCCCTTCTAAGTCCTGCGTGAGACTTGTCTTACAATGCTCTACAAAAACAACCCACTTATATATGTTTAATATAAATAATTTTGCCTCATATTTAGTAAAAAAATACTCTATAGAAGTAGAGAACATGAAAAACTGACATTGTACGAACCCCTTCCCGAGGGCCACAGTGCAAGCACGGGTCACTGGGCCCAACTGTGGGAGTTGAGGCCTTTTACTCCTGATGTTACAGGGCCCGATTTGCTATGGATTCTGAGTAACTAGGCCAGGTAGCTCTTCTTTACTTGTTTCTCAGGGTATGCGTGATCCGAGCAGTCCAAGGCTCTTCTGGAAGGGGGGATACAGGACATTAAACAAGGGCTCATAACTCAAAATACGAGCAGCAGCAGCAATAAATCATTGTCCAGTCAAATACTGTTTTATTTCTACCTCCTTCCACACAAAGGAAAATACACCATTCACAAAACAGTTACGCAGTCCACCTTCAGGTTGGGGCTCTAGTCTTCCTTTGGCAATTCCGTAGCCCCCTCCCTCCTCATGTTGACGATAGTGGTTTTGCCCCATTAGTGACATCCAGGATATGCACCACTAGCAGTCCGAGTCTCAAGAGTCAACTTTGACTCTAATTTGAAGTCAGTAGACTTCCAGTGCTACCACGCTAACTAGTAGTGAGTTCCCCTGGGGCCAGACAGCTCTGATATCAGTTTTACCAGCACCAGCAGGCGGGAAGCGCCTGGAGTTCCTGACACACCCTGCCCATGGTTGTCTGAAGCAGCTGCACCTGAATTCAGGTGAGTCTGCCACACACAACCTAGACAGCTGCACTTGGAAGGTGCGGAGTCTCTCATTCGCAGTTGAAATCCAGAAGCGACCGGAGGTTATCTGCGGCTTCTCCTGCAGGGAAAGAGTATGGTTCATCTCCTGGTGGGGGGTGGTTGCGTTGATCCTATTGTGGTTCCCTCGCATGGGCGATGCTACACAGGTGCTTCCATGGAGTTCTCACTTACCAGCAGGAGATTGCAGAACAGGTCTCAGTTCTTGATGGTCCCAGTAATCCCTCTGGAATACGGGGCACCATATCTCACAGTACATGGTGTTCCACCTCAACAGCACAGAGAAGTCTTTGGCTACGGCCCCTGCTGATTTATGGGGTTGCATTCCGCTATGGCCATAACCGCACACCAGTCTTTTTCCACAGCAGCTCCTCCTACTATATGGGGTCGCTGATTCGGCACTATCCCGAGGTTCTGACCCGATCGGTGCAGTGCGGCACACATCTCTCTTCTAGGCTGCTATCCCCCGCCAACTTTGCCCTGTATAGGAGCAACGACCCAATCGTTGCAGCTGCCATTTCATCACACATTGCAGAAGGAATTCACTCGACAGGGCTCCCTACTGGACCTTGCTACCTCCAACACTCTCCTCTTCCTCAGAGGGCACACTGGTCTTGGCAAGCAGGCAGCAACCAGTGCTCCAGGCTCCAGGGCAGGTGGTGTTGGATTCCCTGAGTGATGTCCCCTCCCCCAGCAAGGAGACTAACAGGCCTTGGCCCCCAGTTCTGGTCACAGGCAGGAGTCTTGTAGAGCTGCCCCTTCTCACACAGCCTGTCTGACTGCTCAGCAGATTACTATTTTGGGGGCCTCAAACTCCCTTTCTTATAGTCAATTTATAGAAACCAAATGTGATTTAGGTCCTACTACTTGAAGTGTTATGTTAGGGTGCTGTTTCTTTTGAAGGCTCCACTCCTATGCTCTCTCTCTCTTTCTTTTGAAAAGCAGTCTGTCACTTCAGGTGCAGCTCCAAAGCTAGTAGCCCCACAACACAGGCCATTAGAGGGACTAGAGTTAACACTTGAATATCAGCCACAGTGATAGGTGCATCAAGAGGTTAGGCCAGGGCCCCCAGCCCTACTCCTTATGATCCTCTTACCAGTCCCATCTCCTTCTTGAGATGTGGTCAGACTCCTTCCTTGTCACCTCTCACTCAATCAAAGAGCAGCCTTTGAAGTGTACATGGGAAACCTGGCTCTCTCCTCCCCAGTGTGTGTCCCACCCAGCTTCCAGGAATGCAGCCATACATGCGTTATCCATGTATAGCACCCTTCTAAGGCACACATACACCCAGCGCAGATATACCACTCCTGTGCTGTGCAGCACTTCACAACAAAGTGATGTAGACCAGGGGTGAGTTATGCACACAAGAGCGAAACTTTAAAAATGAGTGAACCTGTAGGCCTCATTTCAGTGACGCAGGTTAAAAAGGACCTGTTCAAGCCCCTACTGATCACTACACGGTATGCTACCACCACCGTGCTCGTGCTGCTTAACTGATGGTGAAGGCAGTAACCTTACATTACCATGCAGACTTTTCCATCCCAGCAGACATACTTTGGGTGACTCATGGCAACTCCATCAGCATGTGGGTATTTGCAAAGGTTTTATTTTACAAAAACAAAAAAACATTACTTTCAAAAAATGTCATTTCAGTGTTGCATTCACATGTACACAATTGAGACACTGATAAATGTTGAAAAATTAAAAAAATTCAATTTTAAAGCTCATATTATATTTCTTGTGACATTTGTTTCCGGATTTGCATTCTTTGATGGCTCTTGGAGCCAAACCTGACACATAGTTCTGCTCTGCCCAAAGCCATCTCTGGCCACAGTAAGAAATGTTGTGTCTCCTATGCCCTTGACTAAAGTCCTGCAGCAGCGTTTCCCAAATTCGGAGTCACAAGCTGAAATTTGGTGGGTCAGAAAATTCTAAGCAATAAAGATGACTTTAAATTCTGTTCACATTTGCCAGCTTCAAAGACAGAAGTCAAATGTCAGACTATGTCTTCTGGCAAATTTCTGCATGTTCTTTTAACATGGGGATTGGTGTTTACTTTTCTTTCTCTGACAGTAAAGTGAAAGGGGTTTTTACAGGAGTACAGGGAGAGTGAAAAGAAGGCTTGTGTATAGCGCTCTAATACCCGATTCGGGTCACGTTTGTGCTATATAAAACTCTGTAAAAAAAAAAAAAAGCTGTAGAATGTCAGGTTTTTTTGCAACCCACAACAAATTGTAAATGCCTGTAAATGAACTGTATGCATTCATCAGTTAGGAAAGCAAAAATGAAGCCATTTTTTGTATTTCTGAAATGTGCTGGGAACAGATTTTAATAGAATCAAAACAAATCAAGATACTTTTCTTGGTGATACACAAGGGATAAATATTCAAATAAACCAGATTTCCACACATTATTATTTGTGCGCTATATAGTTTTATCAGCAAAACTGTTCAAATTTACTTGCCAATTCAATGGAAAACATGCTATCTGTAAATGACAATGCTCTACCACAAGATGCTTTAGTTACATTCAAAAATAGCCCCGCCTAATGTCCTTTAAAGATAGGTGGGTTGTGAAAGTTGTTTGTTCTAAAAATTAGGTTGTGATTCTACTAGGTTTGGGAAGCACTGCCCTACAGGACATTTGCCAGAGTGGGACTGTCCAACTTCACCAGAGCTCCTGGTTCTAAGCCATAGAAGTAGAGTGACCTCACAGCAGGCCAACTGGAATTAAGCGATACAATTGTATTTTCTCCCACAATCATGGATTTGCCACATATTCCATCCTGCCGCGGGCGCTGCAGGTAGTAGCGGTGGGGGGTGGGGCCGGCTGGGGGGGGTGTTTCCAGAGACGACCACAAGGGAAAATAAAATAAATAATTCATTTTCCCTTGTGGTCGTCTCTTGGAATCCCCCCAGCCAGCCCTACCTCTGCAGCGGCCGCGGCTGATTCCATCATCTACACTATAATAAGAAAATATTACCCCCAAAATAATTTATTGCGCAACCGGATCACGCAGCGATGTGTGTTGCTGCACAATGGAAGGCCCTTCACAAAATTGGACTGGTCACCTTTCAATTGGTTATTGCTGTGTCTTAGTGTTAAACTGTTATCAATGAGGGGGAACCTTTGCTCAGACATATTAACGTGTAAAAGACAAAATAATGCTGTAATACAGTCACAAATTGTGCCACATTACACCACAAAATTCAGTCAGCCCTGCTGCATAATTTGGTCCTCCCCTGTTGCATAATTTCGGTGGCCATGCCTTACAAGTTGTTTGGTCAACAGAGATGCTCCCACTCTTCCTCCCATCAACCAGGCCTTCCAAGAGACCAGAAAAATATGTGGCTGTGTGCGAAAGAGAAAAAGGTGGAGGTCCATCGCCCTTTCAGGGCTATGGCTACTGTTGCACTCAGACTAAACACTAGGGGGCCTATTTACAAGCCCCTTGCGCCACTTTTGTGTCAATTTTAACATGGGGACAGTGACGTACAGGTACCTTTGGTACCTTTCTATATTGCCTTTCGGACCCCACCCAGTGCTGTACTTGACTGGCCACTTGGTGTACCTGAGTGTGTTTGCCAGCACCCTCTAGGACCTAGGCCAGAGTTTAGGTTTTCTAGAAAGGAAGCCATAACGTTCCATTACTTGCATATCTGAACCCAACGAGTAGAAGATTAAGAAAATACGGTTGTTTGTCAAAATGGGTGCCCCATAAAAGTATTTCACTATCTCGCCCATAGTCTGCAGGTTTCACGTGATTTAAAAATCTACACATAGGAGGAGTGGCGTAACGGAAAATGTGGAGGCCTCCCTTCAAAATGTAGCGAAGGCCCCCTGCTGCGCAGAGGCCATCGTTTGGTCCGTGCGGGGTGCTTAATTTAAATGCAGGGCTCAATTCATGGCATAACAACTATTGAATGTAACATTGGTAACATTTTGCTCGCTATAAGAATCTTACCCATATAGTGCCTTACTCTGCCCGGCCACTAACTGTCAGGGCTGCTTCATTGTTCCTCCTTCCAGGAACCCTGAAATGCCATATTCAGTTTGGCCACTGGTTGTCACTGTTGCACCACTGTATGATCCCAGCGGGACCTCGGAGAAAGTCGAACTTAACTGTGGGTGCCCCAGTGTTGGGCCAATGACATTCACCGCGCCGATGCTCTCCTCATGAGGCATCAGGGCAGTGACATCACAGGTGCTCGACGTCTTTGCACTGCTGCCGAATGTGTTGCTTATGTTTTTTTGCAGCTTTATATAGCGCGAACTCGATCCGAAGGTTATGGAGCGCTTTACATGAGCACCAGTAACATTTCCCACGGTCACATTTAAAATGTGGCAAAATCTGGGCAGATCACTTAATCTCCCTGTACCTAAAATAAATGTGACATTTATTTAGGCACAGGGAGAGTAAGTGATTTGCCCAGAATCACAGAATTTTGAGCCAACGCCAAGAATAGAAACTATTTTCCAGTTCCTACGTTCGTTCCGGGAATCTTAAGGGTTTTGGGTGTCCTAGGCCAAACATATTTTGGGCCCCCCTATTTGGAACAGTTTTGAATTCATGATCCAATTACAGGCCAGGTCGCTGACAGTGCGCTGTCACGTTGGTCCAGATTTTAAATGTGTTTACCTCTAATATTCAGGGATGTGTGTGTTCAATATTGTAACACAGCAGCTCACTAATATTACTGTAACTGATTTCTGTTACCCCCTCCCATTTTCTAAGTGTCAGTTCTTGTTTTGATGTAAAAGAAACGTTTTCTGGATTTTGCATTAAACATAAATACAACATTTATCTGCAAAATGTATGTAATAGACTCACGCATCCTCTACATTAGAAATACATGAAAGGAAAATGGTATTTTAAACAATCTGTTTAAGAAGTAATCAAGAGGGCAAGACTCTCTGCAGAGCTGGTTGTATCAGTACCCCCCCCCCCCCCTCCCCCCAGAAGCTGAGACCCTGGGCCAGAGCCCACTTTGCCCCCTTGAAAGGTCTCTGTGGTGGCTGTGGCCCTAACGCCACATCGTCTCGGCGACAAACACAAGGCCACTTAATATCCAGGGGTGTAACACAGGCCCCCCACAGCCCCCCGTGGTGCGGGGGGGGGCAAGCTCCAGGGGGCCCCCACAGCACACCACTCTGGGTGCAGAGCTCCTGATTGAGCCTGGAGGGGGCCCCTCCACGTGTCTTGCAGGGAGTCCCCCTCAAGGTTCGTTATGCCAGTGTTAATATCCAAATGTACACCCATTACCAGGGCTTTAAGTGGGCCGGGTATCACCGGGTCTGAGCACCAGGCAGTTTTTTATAGGGGTCCTCGAAACAGGTCTCTATCGAGCTCTGTTTAGTGCCCAGGCACAGGGGTCCGTTTTTTTCCGAACTGCAGTGACAGCAGGCACATGGATGTGCGCGTGCTCACACCACTCACTTCTCACTACTGGAGAAGTTACCGCATGACGTCACCCAGGTGTGCATTATAGGGGCAGGGAAATCCTTTCAAGAGAGTCATTTTCTCTCTGTATTTCCCTTCTCTGTTTGAAACTCGGGAGCAGCAACATTGTCGTGGTGTCACCAGGGTTTCAATTGGAAGCTTTTTCAATATTTTATACAACAAGACTGCTAATTCATCTTATGCAACTAACAACCGTTGACAAAGCCAATAGTCTTGACTTGTTGTAGGTATGATGTTACTTGTTGAATCATATCTGGATACAATGACAGAAACAGCAAATTACACGTACGCGGCACACTATGCTAAGCACAGATTTTTAGGTTATGTATTTTTAAAGCCACGCCCTTAATTACACTGGCCACGCCCCTTTGAGAGACCCCACAGTTCTTTCATCCCACTGAAAGCCTTGTTCATCACATGGGTCCTCCCGGCAAGCCCAGAGGTAGCGAGAAGGGCCTCCCACACACAGAAGATTTGGTAGCTCCGGACGTGTCGATGGTCCCGAAGATGAGGTAGGAAGAAACCGGGCCTGCTCTAACGCCGAGTAGGAAAGTGAGGACTATTCGCGAACAGCCTTCCCCCTCTCTCCTTGCCGCCAGTGTCTTTCATTTCACATCGACCTTCAGTGAGGTGTGTGGCGGGGGGCGAGGAGAAGCCTCGCCGGGGGAGAGAAAGCAGGTATAGATTGAAAGCCGCTTTAGAAAGCCGAGAGAAAGGGTCGCGGCAGCTGGGGCGCGCCGCTCTCCATTCTGTGTCCAGATGGAGGAGCCAGCGGGGGGAAAGAGCAAAGAAGGCGGCCGTGGTGGCTAATGGAACTTATTTATGTACCTGGTCCCCTGGTATTTCAACTCTCACTACCCACTCCTGCAGGTGCCCCCTCCCTCTCACAGCCGAAGGCAAGGGAGGTGCAGTCAGTCAGCCAAAAGGTACCAATTATCCTAGTATTATTCACCAACCGAATTGTCTGTTTATGTTTTAATAGTGGGAATTATTGCCACACAATTAAATGGTACGTATTTAGTCAACCCGGAGAGCGAGGCAGGTTATGCATGTTTACCTCAGGATGCGAACTTGGCAACCCCCGGGCTGCTTGACTGACGCCTGCTGTAGGCGGCGCTCAACCTCCTGGGCGGGTCTGGCGGTAAATCCTTTGCTTCCTCGTTAACTCTTCCAGCTGAGGAAAAAAGCGGGCTGTCGGGAAGGAGAGATTTGCCGAATGCATTAGCAACACGCCTTAAACCCGGTTTAATAATTACTGAGCTGATTAGCAGGCACAGATAAGGTGATCTGCTCGTGTCAGACTGAAATCATCTGATCGACAGTATCGATCTACCTGGCTTTGATCACCGGGTAGCGAAGGTAATGGCACAGACGATTCCCAGACAAGCATTTTAACTAGCGATCTTAGCATGTTTCAGTCTACAGAGGAGTCTACAGGGCCTAATGACTAAAAGTTTCATAGACGCGCAAAATGCATTAAAATCACTCGGCGCGAGAATCCGCACCCTTTCTATCAGGGTGTGAGGTGTTTTTCGCGACCGCCGACTCAAGGGAGAAAAGGCGGTATAATCCAGCAGTGGGAAAATAGCAACATTTTTTAAGTGAACGAAAAGGGAATGTGGTAGTTTCGGATCAGAGCCCAAAGCTTCATTTTCAACATTAATGTGTAGAACTTGTATAGCTGTTCTGGGGGAACGGCGCTGCCTGCGCGCTACTAGAAGTCAGTTTTAGAGGCTCTAGATTTATTTGCCTTTTCCTCTGACTTTAAGTTGTTTTATCCATAAGATGGCAATTTCCCCCTTCCTGGGCGCTAGTCCCACATGCTGCACAAATGACTGACACAGACACGAAGAGTTAGTGGATATAATTGGCCACGAGCATGTGCGCCCAGGCCCTTTTATGTAAGTGTCACCTGACTGGTGACGCCAGTTGGATGGGTGTGGGGTGGGTGTTATCACTGCTCCTAGGGAGGGGCTATTACATGATGTGTCTAGCAGAAGACTACATTCTCTGCTTTGGGCTCCCACCATTTTTACCCTCTCACCCTGGGCTCCTTTACCCCCACCCCGCTGCTGCCCCTCCCAGCCCTGTTTAGTTTCCTGCCAGCCCAGGTATTTGTCAATAACCATGCCACATGCAGAAAGTAGTTGTACACATCTTTATTCTGCTGCATGCACGTCAGAACTCAACATTCGAAGCTTGCCTCCAACTCATCTCTCCGATGCTTATGTCACAGGCCTACAGTGTACAGTGGGAAACAGAGGAGTTCCAACGTTCTTATATTTGCCAGACACTAAAGGGCATATTTAACCCCTTGGCTGCGGCAGGAATTCCGCCGCAGCGCTGGGGGGGGGGTTTGGGGGCAGCGCGGTGGCGCTGTGCTCATGACGGAGCCACTCCGTCATGAGCCACGGTTGAGCTGTGCTAATGACGGAGTGGTTCCGTCATGACTCCGCCCACTGCGCTAATCGCCCGCACAGGCGGGGAATCAGCGCAGCGTGGGAGGAGCAGCGGCCAACGGCCGCAGCATGACGGAACCACTCCGTCATGAGCACACGGCACCCGTGGCTCATGACGGAGTGGTTCCGTCATGAGCGCTGAAAGGGTTAAGAGGAAGTGGCAGAGTGCGGCGTTGGCCTCCTTGGCTTAACGCCGCTTCTGAAAATGCAGGGCTGCACCGTATTTATAAAGATACGGTGCAGCCCTGCATTTCCCCCTTACTGGCGCTAATTTTACCGCCTAGCACCAATGCAGACACCCTTGCACCACAGTGCAAGGGTGTCTGCGATGCAGGGGAAGATTGTTTATGTGCAGGAAGATGTCCCTTCCTGCACATAAACAATGTTTAAATGGCGTTTTGTAACTTCTATGGTGCTGCTTAATGCAGCACACATAGAAGTTACAAAACTTCTTTTTAAACAAAAATTATTGTTCAATGGGGTTTTGCTGTTTCCAAGTGTGCTGCACAATGCAGCATACAAGGAAACAGCAAAATGAGGAGAAATTAAACATTTCTCCTTGTTGCGCCAGGGTAGGACCAGGTTTTCCTTGGTCTTAATTTTGGCGCTGCCCCATATTTATGCTGCCTTGTAAATATGGGGCAGCGTCAAAATCAATGGGTGTCGCAGTGGACCGCCCACCGCAAAACCCATTGCCCTCCCCTTTCAGGCCAAGTATAGTGTGAAAGGGTGCCTTATTTAGAAGGCAGCGTTAAGCCACGTTAAATGGCTTAATCTTGCCTTGTAAATAAGGCGAAGCCCCTATCATCACCACAATGTCGTGAAAAGTGATGTTGCGGTGGCTATAGGGGCTTGTAAGTATGCCGCTACATCTCTCGCTATGTTAAATAAAGTTGCACGTTTTTCACAATAAATAAATAAACAAAAAAATACATGCTTCAATACATAGATTTACAGCAATTCTAACTCTTCAATTAAATGCTGTGGCACCTGAATCACATGTCTTTATCGGGTCATTGGAGATCGGGATCTGGCAGTCAAGGTGTAAGCGATCTGCACAGGTGAGGTGGAATCATCAGCAGACAAAGAATCATCAACAGTCTGCCTGGATCCAGTCTCTACATTGACATATGTTCGGTGAGTGATTGGCCACATGTCCAAAATGAGAGGGATCTCTCATAAGGCACTTCCCAGTCACTGTTGGACTTGGCTCTTTTTGCAGGGTTATCCCCAAACGTTTTGCTGCTTCCTCCTATTTTTTCCTGACCTTTTGTTGTTGACTATAGGACTCTGGGCACTTTACCACTGCTAATAAGTGCAAAAGCGCCTATGCTTTCTAGGTAAATTGTGTTTATGGATTGGTGTATCCATGATTGTCATATTTGATTTACTGGTAAGTCCCTAGTACAGTGCACTGTGTGTGCCTGGGCCTGTAAATCAAAGGCTGCTAGTGGGCCTGCAGCACTGATTGTGCCACCCACATGAGTAGCCCTGAAAAGGTATCCCAGACCTGCCACTGCAGTGTCTGTGCGTAGTTGTTAACTGCCATGTCGACGTGGCAAGTGCACCCACTTGCCAGGCCCTAACCTCCCCTTTTCTTATATGTAAGGCACCCCTATGGTAGGCCCAATGTACCCTCTTGGACAGGGTGAAGTGTATGTGAAAGGTATGTCAGGTACTGGTGTGTGTGACCTGTCCTGATAGTGAAATACTGCCAATTTAGTTAGTTTGAAAGGCTATCTTGCCCCATAGGATAGAATGGGAAATGCTTTGTAACATCTTGCAAGTATAACTACCCTCTGGGACAAGATAGTGTGCCTCCTGACAGCACCTTTGCTTCTGTGCCCGGATCTGTAATGTGGCGTAGGCGCAGAGCCAAAGGGATTCCCTCATTTGCATGAGACCACGCCACCATGCAAATGAGGGAATGCCCTCTGATGATGGCGCTGGTGCTTTATGTATGCCAGTGCTATAGATATTACAGAAAGGGCTGCACATGTGTCTGCAGCCCCTTCTGTAATACCAAAGTGCCACAGGGGCTTGCAAAGCGAGCGCTAATGCCCGTTGCGCCCCTCGGACAGTTCTATAAAATAGCCCCAGGTGTCCTCTCCTTATTGTGACCCGGTGAAGGGCACAATAAGTTTCCTGCTTCTACTCTACAGTCGATAAGCGAGGCCAGTTTTTATTTGGTGTATTGTGTATCACTTGCATTTATATATAGCTTCATACTCTTAATGAGGCCCTAATGTGTGTTTGTGAACGAGTAACACACCACTCATGGGGAGTGCTTTGGATTGAAGAGTTTATGACTGTGATATTGGCTATATGGGTAGATGGTGATATCGTGATTGCGGACCAGACATGAGCTCTTATCTGTTGCTGCTCCTACACATGACTGAAATGAAAAAGACTGAGGGATAGGACACATAAGTTTTAAGAAAAGGTGTTTGGATTGATGAAGTGTGAGACTGCATTGTGGCCTATGTGAAAAGGGTTTTATTGTCGTTAATGCATAGCAGATACTCTTCTAACTGTTGCTGTTTGTTGTGCTGCCAAATGGATGCAGTCATGCATGCTTGCGTTTACAATTTTTGGAGATGTCTGTAACCTGTAGTTCACACCAGTAGACTATGAAGCTAGTACCTATACAATCCACCAAAGCTCATGCTCTAATGGGTCCTTCTAAGCAACATTTTTTCATATGCTTAATTTACGAAGGTGTTTGCCGGTGCTTGGCGCCTGCACTTATTTCTACACACCAGTACATTTTTATCCACCACATGGTGGTGCTCTGCATCTATTTTATAGCAGAATTAATCCGTGAAAGACGGAATATTCTAGTGTACTTTTTAAACTAGCCCGTACGCACTGTGTAATTAGCTTTTGGCAGCAGTGGCTGTAGCTGATGCCACCTGCAATGGGCACCGTAGAAATAGTTTGGGCACTGGCACTTATTTTTCTTTTACAAATTAAGCACTGACTGGCCAGGGCAGTTGTACATTTCCACGACTCATCCAAGGTGTTACGTAGATTGACTCGTATTAATGGGTATTATACGTCCAGCCATGGTATCAGATTTCAGGGTTAGCCCAGCAGTGGCAGATCAGGTTTGGAAATGGTGATGCCCTTGGACACATGGCCTGCAGACCCTGATGGAGCACCTAGGTTACCAGTAATATCGCAGGTTACCGTTCAAGCCTGTGACAATGTTCACAAAAACCCACGGATAGTCGACTAGTATATTTCGATTCAAGCAGTATCATTTACAATTAGCTGAGTTGTAGGATAAATGAGGATTGGAGTGGCTTCTAACACTCCACAAGGGAACAGGCCTGTAATATCTTTTGGGGGAAACTTCACTCAAGTCGCGAAAAAGTGCACACATTTGTATTTTGCCCTGCTATGTATATTGGTTGAAAACTATTTAGCAACTGTGAGAGATCACCAATTTGTTGATGGTTATTGAATCAAGAACACAATCCAGGAAAAAGACTGCCCATGATGGCAGTTTCTTTAGAAGCAAACTTTGAGTTTAATTTGCACCTGTTCTTGATAGGGTAACAAAAAACCCAAATGGCAAACTATAAGGCTGCATAGTGCCAATAAAGTGAAATATGGGACATTTAGGCCCCCAAAAGAAATAAAGAAAAAGTTTAACACACAAAGCAAGAAAATCCTAGATTGAAAAAAACAGAATTAAGATATATATTTGTATGTGTGGTAAAATGTAGATATGTGTGGGTATATATAATTTTTAAGGCATAGTGGCGTATAAATTATGCAAAAAAGAAGCAGAGAATTCTGGGTAGTTCCCAAGTTAAGGTGGAGAGGGGCTCCTGTCTAGAGCACCCTGCAACAGTGATACTCAGAATTTGCTCCCATCAAAAATCTGCTTTTCTATCAGAGTTTTTAAGCATATAATTAGCACAGTGCCATCCATGCTGAGGCAGAAAGGGTCAAAGTTCCATTCCAAGTTCCTTCGTTTTGTGGGTCCCTTGTGATAATATGGTATGCATGTTGCAGAACCATCAGACTAGCCCTTCCCTCACACTGGCATAGCCATACTGTCACACACCACTTTCTGTCATGATTGATGGGTGCCTTGAATATGTAGTGGAGGAGTTGCTGGATTCCCAATGAGTTTGAGGGGAGTTGCAATATTTATTGGTATGGAATGTCTATGATGCTTCAGAGTGATCCTGGGAATCTGCTTTGTATGTAAGAGCTCCTAAACCAGTTAAAGAATTCCATAAATGGTTTCTCTGGAAACCAAACCCACAGCGTGTAAGGTGGCAGCTATTCAGGGATAGGACTGTCAAGAAATGGACCCAGAGTCAGGGTTCTCCAGGGGCTAGGTATCTGGAAACAACACAACAGGGAGTTAATTTTACCCATTTCATCCCGGTTCATTTTACTGAGCACCAATGGAAAAGCTTTGGCTTACTTTTGGCACCTGTTTTCATCATGTTATGGGCCAGTCCAGCTGTGGCCAGTGTTTATCTTTCAAGCTGTTGCGATTCCCACCCAGTACCACAAGTTCTGTAGGATAAAAAATCATGCTTCCGAGTTGGTTGTGTCTGTAAAGAGGTTATTGCAAGAAACAAAAGTTGTGAGTCTGCTATAGAGCGTACCTGCAAGAGAATCCCCATAGCTGGCAACTAAAGACAAGCTCCCTCAATCAAAGGCAAGGTGCAAATTTATAATGTTCTACAGACAGTTTATAGTATTGATCACTAGATTCTCACAGAGAAGCACGTGCGATGCTGGGCTCATGAAAGCTGCTCCACAGCCTTCACAAGTAACAATAATGTAAAAAAAAATTCAGCTCCGCAATCTCGTTAACTAATTCTGTCTCGAATGCCTAGGCGATGCTTGCCTTGCCACAGAAATGGGACATATCTGAGCTAAAAGACCTAGGGCCTCATGTAGGTAGCCAAATACCGGTCGGTAACGGCCGATTTTCGGTAATTTTACCGTTACCGACCGGTATTTTGGCTAATGGTATGTAGGGGGACAATTTTTGGTGTCGGAATTTACCGAATCGTTAAAATTACCGAATCGGTAATAATACCGAATCGGTAATGTTACCGATTCGGTAAATTCCGACACCAAAATCGAGATGTAGGGGGAGTGTGTGGGTGTGTTTTAGAGTCGGTATTTACCACCAACTTTTAGTTGGTGGTAAATAATTAAAGTATGTATTAATGCATTTTTACGCGCGTAGCAGTGTGCAATGTGGCATACATACATGCCCTTAGGGCATGTATGTGTGCCACATGTGCACACATGGCCGAATCAGGGGTGCAACAGGGTGTCAATGTGACACCCTGCCACCCATGCAAGTGTTCCCCCCATTACCGAATCTGTATTTACCGATTCGGTAATGAGGCATACCTTCCCATCAATGGGAAGGTATGCCTCATTACCGAATCGGTAAATACCGATTCGGTAATTACCGAATAGTAACGAATCGGTAAAAAATACCGACTCATTACCTACATACGAGTTACCACTTCTAAAATACCGATTCGGTATCGTTCGGTATTTTAGAAGTGGTAACTGGTATGCTACCTACATGAGGCCCCTAGTGCTTATAGGGTAGTATTCACATAGATCAAAAATATCTCTCATATTTTTCACTAGTAATTCCAAGAAATTTCCATTTGAATTGGCTGGAAATCCATTTGAACTGTAAACTGAGTAATCCCTGTGACTCGTCGCAGGTTTTTCCCTCCAGTAACCTTCCCTCAACTTTGGATGTAAACTGGTGCCCTAAGCCAGTTATTTAGTTTCCCTATGACTTCTAAATACTTTCTTCATTGCTGTGAACCTGATGGTTAACCAGGACTAGGCACAATCCCCTGGTACACCCTTCACGAGAAAGTGGCGGGGGACTCTCCTTAAGGAAAAGGACCTTCCTATGACTTTGTGGAACATGCCTTGGGTCCTGCTGACAAAAAAGCTGGTAGGCTAGAAGGAGATACCCACGATGAATAGACCAGCTCTTGAGGTGCCTGATACTATCAAGATGCAACGATGCCAGCAATCAGCTGTTATTATAGGAGCTCCCAGTTGATGAAACCCTCTTGATCAGTTGGCCCTTTGTGTGCTGCTTTTTGCTCCTGTGTCTCACGCAGCTTGGTGTTTGGCACACAGGCTTGTATCTCAGTGGTGTGCAGGCATGACTTGGAATATGCAAGGTTCCCTCCAGAGCCACCACACTTTGTCCTGTTGGGCAGTACATTTTAATAGACTTCACTGCACCATGTTGAAGTGTTGTCAAAGTCAGACCGAGTACCCTGAAGTTTCTGATCATTGGAAAAGGCTAATTTTGTCCTGACCTTCAATCTAAGTTTGGCAGCCGCAGCTGCAACTACTGAAGGTAAGAGTGGTGCGCCATGTTGCCGACTGGGGGGGGGAGTTAGAGAGAAGACCACAACGTTGTTCTGCTTGGGTTTTCGGATCAGATAGAACCCGCTCAACAGAGCCTCTCTAACCCAGCCAGAACGTTACCCCCTCCCTAGGGCCTATTCACACCTAAGAAACCACATGTATATATACCACCTAAGGACAGGGAATTCCTACTATATATATATATATATATATATCTATCAAGACCTCTTATAATACAAGTGGCGGCCTCGCGGTCCCAAATGGACCCAGGACTTCCTGCCCAGACGGCAGCCTCAGCCTCGCGGTCCCAAACGGACCCAGGACTTCCTACCCAGACGGCAGCCTTAGCCTCGCGGTCCCAAACGGACCCAGGACTTCCTACCCAGACGGCAGCCTCAGCCTCGCGGTCCCAAACGGACCCAGGACTTCCTACCCAGACGGCAGCCTTAGCCTCGCGGTCCCAAACGGACCCAGGACTTCCTACCCAGACGGCAGCCTCAGCCTCGCGGTCCCAAACGGACCCAGGACTTCCTGCCCAGACGGCAGCCTTAGCCTCGCGGTCCCAAACGGACCCAGGACTTCCTACCCAGACGGCAGCCTTAGCCTCGCGGTCCCAAACGGACCCAGGACTTCCTGCCCAGATGGCAGCCTTAGCCTCGCGGTCCCAAACGGACCCAGGACTTCCTGCCCAGACGGCAGCCTTAGCACGAGTTCATCCTATAATTACCACGACATACAACAAGGGAATCAGTGTTACTATGTATCAGATCACACAAAGACTACTAGTTGAGCACAACCTGTTCCCCAGT
Organism: Triturus cristatus; assembly: GCF_964204655.1. Lineage (NCBI taxonomy): Eukaryota > Metazoa > Chordata > Amphibia > Caudata > Salamandridae > Triturus > Triturus cristatus. Next base: position 499,053,450 of record NC_140592.1, on the reverse strand, counting down.
TCGAGGGGCTCTTTTCTCCCTTATTCAGTTACCACCTACCTGATCAGGATTAACATCTGTTCATGTCAAGTCACAGCTGACTAGAAGAATAGGCTACCCTCTTATACAAGAACACGCAGCACATGTTGATTCACTACAAACTGGATACTTTATTTAGTCACTACATACACGCTCACAGAACATAATACATATCACATATAACCTGCAAAGAAAAGTGAAAGATTAAGTTGTACACTCTAATAATAAAGGGGTTGACATCACCTTGGTCGTATGTAGCCTGCACTCAATGGTCATCTAGCTTCCCTTCTCGTCTGTGCCTCGGCTTCGCCTGGAAGTCACACCTCCGCAGTCACGGATCTACTCCCTTCTCCTTCTCCGAGTCACTGGGACCTCTTCCTCATCGGCTACTCTCTTTTCTCTTTGGCTATTCTGTTAGAAGAATATCTATCTCTCGGTTTTTCTCCACCTTCAAGTTTGTCATCTGTCTTCCCTGGAATAAGTAGTAGCTTTACTGCTAACGGCCAGGTGCCGCCTACGGACTAAAAGCCAGTGCCAGTATCTGCCTCAGACTTTCACTAATATAGAGGTGCATTTTCTCATGGAAAATTCCAGCCCGTAACCTGCCGCCCACCAAATTCTTGTACCTCCCCGTACCAAGGACACGTTCCCAGCCGGCCGGCCTGATGTAGTGTCTTCGGCATGAAGAAAAATACAATCCTTCGATAAGGGCCGGCCTGAACCGGTTCTCTCCAAGCGAATAACACCTCATAACTAAAACATCACCCTCGACCTAGAAACTTTCCAAGCTGCCGGAGCGGAAGGAAAGATGGAGTCTCTCCCGTTTAAGGCCTACCAGGCCTGGATTCAGCACGGCTCCATGAAATACCCTCACTATAGAACAGATTACCCCTAATACTAACGAATCTATCCTCTAGGATATATGTGCAAACCCTGATCTATGGGTAAGAACACAGGATCATGTCGAAGTGCCTAATAAATAGGCTCTATACGCTACTCTAACCCTTAGACTTGGATGGAAAGAGACTGAAGTCACATTAGTTCCCCTTAATCACAAGAGAGCTGGGAAAATCGAGCAGTACAAACGTAAAATAAATTCTTAATTTAATTTTTCCTTGTGGTCATCTCTTAAAATTCCCCCCTAGCCCGCCTCCCCGCTCCTACCTGCAGGGGCCGCGGCAGGTTATGTCCTAAAGCTTGTCGACGAGCCAGTGATCCCACTGGGTGTTGGATGGATTTGCGGAATGTATGCATTTGGAAATCTCAAGCTCTCCAGCACTGGCTCTGGCATGCGAGTAAGCTATCTATTATTTGGCTTGTTGCCCAGAGACACTGTTTTAGCAATTCCCCATGAAAGTCATTATTGCTAAGAAGTTTGATCTCTAATTTAGAAGTGACCTGTTTTGACTCGTCTGCTTTTGTCTGACATCAAACTGCCGTGAGATAGAAGAAGCTATTTTAGTAAGCATGGCCACGGTCGGATATCCTTCGGAATCAGCAGAGAGAGCTGCTTAAGATAATTATTTCCATGTCGTTATCTGTAGAATTTTGAAACGTTAGTGAAATAGGTACTTTCCAACTTTTTTTTTAGCTTTAAAAACTTCAGTGTTGCCGCAATTTTAGAAAGTGGCTTTAAAAAACGACAAAGCACTATTTTGTAAGATTTCTCTTTCGAAATTTTTTTGGGAATAGATCATCTGTATGAATGGTTTTTAAACGATTCACCCACGGGCAAATTTATGGGAAATGGACGAATGTTGCAAATTTACAAAGCTGTGACCTTTTCAGTTTCACACACCCCTGGATAATGTGGACTGTAGGGGGCAATGGACATCATTGGTAGCTGACTGAACAGGGAGAATTGCTATGATATTTGGGGTCACTGCTGTGCTAAAGAATCTGGTTGGACTTTTTTATGTGAATTGCTGAATATAATTTCTTCACTTTTATTAATTTGTGTAAATAAAAACTTTTTTTTTAAATTTTAGTTTTTTATTATAGCTCTCGCAGGACATTGACCTTTATTGGGTGTTTCTTGATTGTACTATACTGCATCCAATTTCCTAACCTGGGGGCACAACCTAGCTCACGGTTTTTCTTTTTTTGACCTTACTACCCATTGATCAAAGACCCAAGTAGGGTCTTTGGCAGTTTTGATCAGTGTAGTAGTACCTAAAGCCATGGAACACCTGTTGTAAATTAGACTTGACATCTGCCTAGTAATCACAGACTCCCCCAGAACCTTGAACAAAAGCCAGACTCACTGTTATGTATTTCAAGAGATGTCCACAGCAGATTGTTGGTAGTGTCCATTACTTGCCAAATGCATGTTGGTGACCCTAAGTGCGTTCTTTAGGCATTACCCCTACGAATATGCTTTCCCGACATATGCACTTTGTCATTACTTACATGGCTTCTTTTGCTGCCAAATGGAGTCTCTGTGGCAGCAGCAGAGCAGGAATCTGACGCCGGACATTGGAACCATCCACCCATGATTTCCAAAGAGCAGCCGGACAAACCAGCAGGGCCAGGGTTGAAAAGGGAAAACCCAACTCGGTCCCTGTCCTGGTTTCTTCAACTGGACCAGGAACTGGAAACACAACCCTATAAGAAACTGGGACAGTGCTGGGGATCCTGTCCCTGCTGCTCTGTGTGGCTTCTTAGTGGCCTCAGGAATGCATTGAGGTGCGCACAGACAGCCACATTTTAGCAGATATACTGTGCTGCCTGAGGCATGCACAATATGTCTGATAAATAAAATGGATTGTGCCTGCTCGAGGGGATCTTACATGAACAATGGCCCTGAGGTGCGCCATCCACGTACAAAGTGCTGTGTTTTTAAACACCCTGTGGCTGGATCATTCCTTAGCCCCCGCAGCACCTCTCCTCATCTTCCTGACGAGGCCAAGAGGGCTGACCTGCACACTAGCGCTGTTTATGCAAACACTAAAGCCGTATTTTCGTGAACGCTACCAAATTAAATAATGTGCAGTGTGGGGCGAGGCAAGGGGCAGAATGTTGGCCTCACATGAGGCAGGGCTGCACCCTGGTGCCCCTGATAAGGAGCCGCCGCTGCTCAATTGTCTCCTCCTCCAAAGATTCTCCAAATGGTGATCTATTGTGCTCTTGTGTTATGCAAACAAGAGGTCTGAATACAAATGATTGTTTCTATTATTATTAACCCCTTGCGTGCGTATGATGGAACCACGCCGTCATGAGCTACGGGCGGCGTTTGCTCATGACGGCGTGGTTCGGTCATGCTGTGGCCGCTCCGCCCACGCGTCACTGATTCCTCGCCTGTGTGGGCGAAATAACGAGTGGGCGGAGTCGTGACGGAACCACGCCATCATGAGCACAGCTCGCCCGTGACTCATGATGGCGTGGTTCCGTCACGAGCATGGCGGCGCCGCGCTCACCCCGCACCCGCTCAGCGCCGCGACGGAATTTGCGCCGCGGCGAAGGGGTTAAGATTGTTGTTGTTTGTTATTATTATTATTATTATTAATGTTATATTTAAAAGTGATCCTACATTGTGGAGAAGTGTGGCTCAATGGTTAGAGCGGCAGACCCTGATGCAGAGGTCTGGCCCAGGACCAGGGTTCAATTCCCGCCTTGGCGGATCTTGGGCTCATAATTCCTCGGACCTGATTTCTCGCCTCGGTGCCTATTCTAATCATGGGTCCCACGCTGCAACTCTGGGCAATAGCTTGCTTAATCTCCACAACGGCCCCAACAGCGCTGGGATGCCTGGCTTCACCCTGGGGATGCCCAGAAGTGGACATTTCACAGGGAAAAACCAGAAAGGGTTCCCTAGCGGTATGAGTACAGCGCCGGGAAACCCCGAAATGGGGTAGCTGTGCGCTATATAAGTACAAACACATTTACAAATTTACATTGACCATGGCGCTGTAGTTCACTCCTATTTAATTTACATTGCTGAACAGCTGAGGTGAGTATGGAGGGGACGCATGTTAGGTGGACAGTGCTGGAAATGGGTGCATCCAACCGGTACTTGCACAGCTTGTTCCGTTTAAACAAGGCCTTTTATTGTGTCTTTTTGCAGTGGCACAATTCTGTTCTTTGGCCTCAATTCTGAGTCACAGACGTCAAACTTTGAAATTGGTGACATAAATGGCAGCGGTGAGTAGTGGCAGCTTCCGATGTCCGACTGTGGCATACATAATCAATATAAAATGCATATATCAAGAGTAATGAGCAAGCTATAATTGTTTAAGAATGGTTCAGGAAAATGCCAATGAGTGCATTTTGGAGAATAATTTGTGCTTATATTGGCTAACAATCAATGAGTTCTGAAAGGGCATTCGTGAAATAGGTCAATACTTTAATTGTCTTCCAGTCAAGCCTGACTCTCACCCGGGATGTTTTGAGTTTCAGCCTTTCGAGAATGTCTCTCTCTTTTTTTTTTTTTTTTTAAAGTGCCAAAACTGCATTCTTTAGCGCATGTTATAAACAATTAGCTACAAAGCCATGGATATTAGAGGCAGTTCAAGAAAAGTTTGGCATGCAATATCACCTAACTCATTTTTAAGATGTATGCACCATCATATTTCACTTCTGCATTCCACTTCCTTCCATTTCCTATCCTATTCCTTCCAAACAGATAGCCAATCGTAGTTTATTAGTTTGACTGCCAGTTTGCTTGAATGTGCCAGGGTGGACAATATAAAGTTATACCACTCAGTCTCAGACTGTAGACCGCAGAAGCAGACAGATCTGTAACTGCCATACAGTGCAGGCTTCAGACAACATTAAACGCACACAAAAGGAAAAAACTTTTATTATATTCAATTTATCACAATCTGCGCTAGGAAAACCCTAAGGGTTTATTAATACTGCCCTCACCCACTAGTTAGTGGCATGCTTCATCATAGGACTACTTATACACCCTGCTGCAGGCCAACATACGGGGTGGAGCGCAATTTTTTTTTGGGGGGGGGGAAACTAGGGATCCATTTTGCTGAGACAGTAATCAAGTTAAACTATCTAGGAGGGTACTCTCTTTATTCCTTTCTCCCTGGGTTCTTCCTGATGGGGTGAAAAATGTTTCGGGTGTACTTAGGAAATTAACGTCCCAGTCACCCTCTCTGCTTTTATCGACATGTTTCTGCCAAATTCTTCTGCGCCACTAGGGGTCATTAGCATTCCTCAGGATATAGATCCTGTTTACTGACCTCCAAGCATATTCTTTAGGTGAGGTTATTCGTGTTAACTATACTTGCCTGTTTAAGTAATACTCCAGGAACTTCCCGAGTTTCATACATCCATTCCAAAACTCAGAGAGTGAGAGTGGGACGTTGTCAGGAGTCACACTTACTCCAAGGAACGATCATTGCCCATTTGGTCCTCTCTTCACCTTGTGCCTGTCAGACGACATTAGTCATGAAGTCATAAAAAGCTTAATAAGTATACATCATGCCTTTCTACAATTCATTAAATGAAAGCCACAGCATGCATTGCCCTCTGCCTCCAAGACCCAAAAACATCAAAAATAGATCTATTTAACTTGGCATGAATTAGTCATTTCGTCTATAGACCTCAGCTTCTGATTGGAAATGTATGGACGTAGACACACTTCAAGATCAAATGGAAGATTTTTCTTTAGATAAATAGACTCAAATATTCCAAAAAAGAAAGAATTCCATGTTTGTGTATAAAATTATTTTGAAGCATACTTCTCCCTGCAAATTCTTCACCTGTTGAATATCCCAGACACCAGACCCGGTCCAGAAATGTCAGGTATAAGGTGGTAGGTGGCACTGGCTCCCACTCTTCCTCTACCTTCAAATGTTCTTGAGAGAAGAAAAGACACAAGAAGAAAAAGAAGTGAACTAAGGCATCTCATTGTTGATCAAAATTGAGGGGTAAATCGCTGCATCACACCAATCCTCTGCTCCGATACCATTTTCTTCCTTAGAACCAGGATTGGTGGAAATAACCCCACCTCAGGAGCCCCTTCCGGCACCGCCCACCGCAGACACTATATGGGAAATGCCCCCCAACTCTGAATTGCCTTTGGGCTCTTTTCGACTATGTGGAATCTGCTGGGGTTGCTGATGGTGGGTCTTAATCAAGCATCAAGAGCTTCCTTCATTCTGCTAGGAACTAGTCTGATGCTGGACTGAAACATACCAACAATGGGATCCTTGCTGGCTATACCTGTATCGGCACAGATAAAGACATAAGTTTCAAAGCTGTTGATGCCAAAACCTTCACCAAAGCAGACTCCTGCTGCTTTGTTGGATGCGCTGATGGCACCAGTCACGAAAAAGCACTCCAGAAAAGAGGCTCACAGAGGAGAAAGAGTTGAGACAACAAGTTGAGACTGCCAGGGCCAACATTACTGGCAAAGGATTCATGGTCTCTTTGGATCTAATTCTGACCCTCGACAGATGCAGACGGGACAACATCAGGGCATAAACAATAGTGGTGACGTGGCTTATCCGTTTCCACCTCACTCTTTGGAGATTGTTCATTATCTGGCCCTGCAAGATGCCGGCTAGCTGGACACCTCTCCAGACATCAACATAGAAACTTCTCCAGGCCCTGTCCCCGGCAGAAATGGCATTGATCCTCTCAGGTTTTTTTTCCAGAAAGCAGCTGAACTTCTGGCTGCCCCTTCCATCGATGAAACTGAAATTAAATATTTTGACAGACTTCTTGCAATCTGACCCTACGCCGGCACACCCGCTCCTAACTATTAGTTATTCGCTGATGGAGCCTATCAAGGACGCATGCGTCAAACCTGGATATGCACCTGCCGTGAACACATCTGTGGAAAAAAGATACAGACCGGCACAGTGGGACTCATGAATCTTGCCAGTTGATCCCTTGTAGTACAAGCCCTCTTTATGTGGTGAGCAGAATCCAAAGCCCTCTCCAACCTTCCTGCAAAACAGGGAATCCTGAAGGCACTTACAAAAAAAACTTTTTGTGGGTAGCATGGCGCTTCCTGGCACGCAACTATGAGGGGCGTGTTTCAGTTTAATTCAGTGGAAGTTTCCACTTCATTGTGCATTTTCTCCCATTCCTTTGATTCCTCAGATTCTGAGGAGTATTTGAAAGGAATGAGCATGGGTTATCGTCACCGGTATGGACTGTCCAAGAAGGATGTGATACTCAAAACTACTGCACCTCTCCCTATGTCACAGGCTGTGCCTCCCACTCAGGACGGCCTCCTCTCCTAGTCAGAGTGACAAATTCTGTTACACAAGCTGCTCAGTCTCCACCTTCATGCATGGAGATTGAGTGGGGAGATTTGCATTATTCCCAGTTGCAACAGGAGATGGTCGATATTGACCTTATGCTCTCATTGCCCCTCTACCAAGTCTGCCTATTCTGGGAGGTAAAATATGGTTTCCACGTGGTTTGCTGTCTAGAACATGGACCCTTTGAAAGCTCACCTTCTGATTTGTGCCCTTGCTGGCCTTACTGGACTGTGCAGTTGGCACTGACAACGAGTACCTGGCAGGTCTGTCTGCTTTACTTCGCTTCCCAAGTCAATACCTGTAGTGATTAGATTTCTGAAGGCACAGGAAGATCTGTTTCCACCCAATCCCTTTATCATGCCCAAATGGTATCTGACTTTAGTTTGAACCCTTTTGATGGGTTCTCCCTTTGAGCCCCTTTACAGTTGTCACTATGTTTGTTAGTTGCAGTTAACCCGCCAAGGTGTGTCAATGAATTTACAGGCATTGAGCTTCCATCTGCCATTCACAAGCTTCTTCGCGAATAATCTTCAGTGCAAATGTGGTGTTCCTTCCTAATGTGGCGACCCCTTTCCATCTGTGGCAATCCACTACTTTTCTACTTTCTGTACTTTGACTCATCCCGCCAAGGTGTGAGAGACTGCACTGGCTGGACTTGATATTAGCTGTCTGCTTTCACATACCTATGAGGCAGAACAGGAAACTTTAGAAAGTCATAGGCTCAATGGAAGCCCATATTACTTTCTGACAGTGTATCAGAATGAAGACATGTGAGTAATAGACTTATGAGTCTACAAAAACTAACAGTAAGGTACCCGTTGAATTTAGAATTAGGTCCTGACGAAAGCCTAGGTCTTGATGAGCACTACAGGCTGAAACATGTTGACCACTCATTCATTATGTTACGAGCAACCTACAAGTCCATAGAATGTCACCACTTTACATTTTAATCTTACTCCTGTATGCTTCACCCTTATTAAAGTAATTGTTTTAAGATACAGGAGGTAATTGTATATATCACCATATGGATCCCATCAGTACTTTCCATCGGAAGGAGGCAGTCCTCACCTAGAGAAGCGAGTACCTAGGTGCGAAACCCAAGGGTGAGGCTGCCCAACAACATACCATAGTGGTAATAACTTACACCACCAGCTAAGATTGGTGGAGGGTTTCTGTTCCACACTGGAAAAATCCAGACCCTGCAGAACTGACAGGGCTCACTCTCATTTGATTATACATGTTATTAGATTGAAAGAGTAGTGAACTCTACACAACTTCTATTTCACCACCCAGAAAAATAATTACCAATGGTAAGTAATGTTTTATTTTTTTCCATTAGTTTTTTTTAATAAATTCAAGTTTGATACAGAAATATTGAATATGAAAAGGTAGTGCTTTACGTTCATATGTATAACCATCATTTAGGAAGCTTGGTTGCTATGATAGGGAACAGTCTCTAACCACCACCTTAATACAACACTTAATCAAGCAAGCACTGTGTCTCAAAGATAACCATGTCTACCCCCTGAAGGTGTTGGCACGAGAACATAGGCCTACTACTGAGCAGACCTGCTACAAATGCAGAACAGCATCAAAACAACACTTGCATTAAGAAACCACTTAGTAAGGTTCTGAAATAACTTTAGCAAAATGAAAGTGTTTTGTGACTAAAATGAGACCTAATTTTGTTATGAAAGGAGAACTTTTGTGTTGTATGAATATTTTGTCACTATGATGCACACCCCTTAGAAATTTTAAAATATGCCCATACATTTACTATTTTGCAAGATTAGGATGTAACCATGGAAAGCTTTCTCTTTTTGTTTGATATGCCCCTCTTCCTCCCTCCCCCCAACCACCACGGCTCTGCGCTGCAGGCTCCTGTGATGCCTTTAAAAAGGCACAGTCTTGTTCTTCTGCTTAGCTACATGGCACAAACGAAGAGTCAATTGTGCTCTTATGGTTGAGAAAAAAAATAGAGAGCTCGCTTATATGCAATCACCAGCAACTCATTGGATTAACCTCTTCTGTGCCCATGACGAGATAGTCTCGTCATGGAGCACGGTCGCGCTGTGCCCATGACGAGACTATCTCGTCATGAAACCCACCCGCGTGGGAAACGCCCGGCACAGGAGGGGGAAAGGGCGTGGCACCGAAGGGGTTAACTAATCAATATTTCCTCTTGTTTTATTGGAAGCCCATGCTATCAAAACCAGTTAGTTATCTGTTTGGTGAGGTGAACTCCTTCACAATGGCAAATATTCCTTTGCTTACGTTGATGATGCCATCGATGTGGTCTGCCAGAATGCAATGTTTTGTGGTCTGGATCATTTGGTGGAAGCGTCTCTGAATGGTTTTGAACATTCTCCTGTCTGCATTGCCCTGGCTCATTCTCCACTTACTCTCCAGTTGTTTGCAGTGGGTTTTCATCAGTCTGTATTCATCCATGTACCAACTAGCCTGAGATCCCGATTTTGTTTAATTTGCTCTGTTTGTGGGGGCCAGGGTGTCAGCCTTGAGGTGATCCAATTGTTGAAATGCTTGATGTCTTTGTGGAGGCTGTTGCTGTGTTTGTGTCCATTAATGTTGCGAACTGTGTTCCAGTCCTTGTCAGTGATGCTGTTCCAGTTTCAGTGGGCTGATCTGGCAGCGATGCTTGTGCTTTGGACTGGGAGGAGGAAGCTGAAATTGCAGAGAGAGTGGTCTGTCTAGGAGACTGGTGTGAGCTTGTCTACTGAGATCTTGTCAAAAGTGGTGATATTAGGTTCCAGGAGATGTCCAGCATTATGGATAGGTCCCTCTACTCGGGTGAAGACCAGGCTTCCAAGGTCTTCAAGGAGTGCTTATGAGTTGATGTTGGAGCAGTCGGAAGTTCATGTTTCTGAGTAGGATGCAATTGCTGGCCTTGAGGGCAAGTGATGGAACGAAGCCTGATGGTAACAATGAAGATGGTGCAGGGTCCCAATGACCTGTAGATGATAGTGCGGTTAGGGTGATGTTTAGTATCACGTGGAGCTTGAATGACAGGTGTTGCATGTTGGAGGATGACATGCCAATGGAGTTGGTACACCTGATGATGTTCTTGTGGATGGCATTGATTCTGCCAACGGGCTTGTGAAGTCTGTCTTGCCTGACCGCTTTATAGCTGAGGTGATGGCTGAGGCAATGTCAGGTGCTGATGAGACATTCATCCAGGTGTCTGTGAGCAAAGCAAAAGTCGTCCTGGGTTGTTTTCATTCAGCAGGTCCTAGATCTCTGTGGCATGTTTGGTGAGTGGGTGTTGAGGAGCATTCACGCAAGTGCATAGTGTTGTTTGCAGGACTGTGTGAATGTGAGAGAGTGGGGTGTTGGGTGGTGTAGGTACAGGTGCAGTTAGTGTTGAGGGTGGATAAGTGCGTGAAAATGTTCAGCAAACGCACAATAACACTTCCTCTGAGTTATGTGGTGCAGCGAGGCATTAGCGTGTAGAGGAGCAGCTGGCGTTGATGGCGAGGATGGTCTCAGCAGGGTAGAGTTGGGAGGGGGAGGCCTGGGCTTCAAGGCACTGGACATGGTCAAGGTGAGGACGGGCACAGACAGGCTGGTTTTGGAGCACCTTCGGCACGCCCACTGTGCATGTCCGCTGCACGTCTGCTATTAAGTAGGTCGGTGGAAGTGATGTCACTTCCTGTACATATGGATGAATGGAAATCCATTGAAGGCACCTCCTATGCAGGTCGATGATGGAAATGAGTAATTTTGCTTGTCTTCTTTTTTTTAAAGACTGTTTTGGCTGGAAACCATTGATGTCACTTACTGTGCACATGGATGATGGAAATAATTTTCAGTTCACAGGCTGAAAGCTGCTTGTAGGGTTTCTTTGCTAATCGCACTCCTGCTGAGACAAATGCAATCACTCATGTTGGCCAGAAGTGCCTACACAGGCTTGGCAACCCTGAACAAGGCACAGCAGAAGGTAAAAGGGCCAGTGTTTGGTGTCTGGCACTGCAGATTACACTGTTATGGGAGTCTTTGAATCTGGGAGCAATACAGTTGATTGCAAATTCCGTTTTCTGGACTCCCAGCGCTATTGTGATTTACCTTAAAAACATTATGGATTTAAAAACACCACTGGTTGTCCAGATTTCCACTGCAGTATATACCCACATGTCCCAGAGAGGTAGTCCCAATTTTACAACCAGGGGTTTTGAACTTGGATTACTCCACAACTGCTCAAGGAATTTAAATAAATGTTGGAATCCGTGAAGTCCTATCTAGCTACTTCAACAACACTCTCCACGGCAGACGGTCACTCATACATACATACACCTCAGAAAGTCTTCTCTCTCATCTCGCCCTCAGCGACACTGACCCTTTTGTAACTTAATTTTCTCCTTTGGTCACTCCAGATTTTGTGAATGAATTACCCTGCACTCAGTCTGATTTACTTAGTCTTTTAGGGGACTGGGCAGCAGGGAGCATGCAATTTTGAAAGAAAGGGAGTGGCCTTACTATCCAAGGGACAGGGTGCAAAATATGGTAACAGTATTACAAGAATTTATTCACACAAATGTTGTTTGATATATGTATTTTGTTCCAACACAGGCACACATGACTCTGTGCTATTTCCCATAAAAAGACCATTCTCGTTAAAGGTCCTGAGGAAGGTGATGCAAAATTTGTTAGCACACTGAAACGCGTCAACGCTCCTGTGGTGTTAAATTCAAGGAACTATTATATCATTGATATAAATTGAATAAATGTATGACATTTTTTTACATTAGAGCGTGAATTTGTGTTTATAATTATGAGCTGGGTTCTCTAAACTACACATCTATGAGAGTGATTCATATTACTTACGGTTGAATGTGGTGTACAGAACGGTAGTGAACTCCAAGGGAACAAATTCTTGTAATACTGTGTTAGAACTGGCGATTTCTGGTTGGCTAAGGCTTGCGCCAAAGTCAGGCAGAAACCACCACTCTAGTCAGGGCAAGGAAGTTACACGCCAAAGATAACCCCTGCTCACCCCCTGGGTAGCTTGGCACGAGCAGTCAGGCTTATCTCTGAGGCGATGTGTAAAGCGTTTGCGCGCGCACCCAGCAACAACACCCAAGGCCCAAACTCCACACAAGGTATTCTATAAAAATAACCTTTGTATTAAACACAACACATTGGATAAAAACACACACTTTACAAGGTGCCAACAGGCACGGGCAGAATTTACAAGGGATTATGTACAAGACCGGGCCACCTGGACCACTGTCAGGAATTAGCACTTTTTAGATATTTAGCACACAAAATATATAAAATCACTGTAGCACAAAAATAATCTGTATAGCACACAACCAGTACTTACTGGTATCGGGGAAGTACCACCTACGTAACCCTAACTACTTTAGGAGACTGTCACGCAGGGAACTAGAACCTCACTAGCACCACCTGTACTAGGAGAAAGCAACAACCACCTACGTATCACAACACCTGTAGGGGTAATAGAACGTTACACATGATGCATCACATTCAGAGGTGCAAGGAAGGAACACACATGATGCATAAAACATTCAGAGGTGTAAAAGCAATGGCACATGATGCATCAACACACATTCAGAGGTGCAAGTAGGAACAATTGCGCAAGACTCCACCTGAGCCACCACCTGTGGCAGTCCCTGGGCCAACTGGCCTGGAAGGGGCTAGGACGCCCTGCGTTCAGTCAAGCTGCGCCAGCTGCGCAGACTAAAACAAGAATGGTCCCCCACCTAAACGTGGCAGCTGCCCACTAAGTGCTGGGCAGCTGGAAAACGAACTTCAGGCACTCTGCGTGCCTCTGGAACGGATGTATGACGTTAGAACGCACACTTTTACAACGCATGCACTTACAACGCATTTTTTACAACGCATAATCCATTACAACGCATGACATTACAACGCATGACACTACAACGCATTTTTAAAAAATACCTTTACAACGCATTGCCATTACAACGCATACTACCTTTACAACGCATACCATTACAACGCATTATATTAAATTACATTTAAGGTAAGTATTAGATAGTATAGGGGTAAAATTACTATTCTAACTCCAGGGGGTGCAACAGTAGGGTAAGTGTTGGATAGTATAGGGGTAAAAATTACTATTCTAACTCCAGGGGGTGCAGCAGTAGGGTAAGTGTTGGATAGTATAGGGGTAAAAATTACTATTCTAACTCCAGGGGGTGCAGCAGTAGGGTAAGTGTTGGATAGTATAGGGGTAAAAATTACTATTCTAACTCCAGGGGGTGCAACAGTAGGGTAAGTGTTGGATAGTGTAGGGGTAAAAATTACTATTCTAACTCCAGGGGGTGCAACAGTAGGGTAAGTGTTGGATAGTATAGGGGTAAAAATTACTATTCTAACTCCAGGGGGTGCAACAGTAGGGTAAGTGTTGGATAGTATAGGGGTAAAAATTACTATTCTAACTCCAGGGGGTGCAACAGTAGGGTAAGTGTTGGATAGTATAGGGGTAAAAATTACTATTCTAACTCCAGGGGGTGCAACAGTAGGGTAAGTGTTGGATAGTGTAGGGGTAAAAATTACTATTCTAACTCCAGGGGGTGCAACAGTAGGGTAAGTGTTGGATAGTATAGGGGTAAAAATTACTATTCTAACTCCAGGGGGTGCATCAGTAGGGTAAGTGTTGGATAGTATAGGGGTAAAAATTACTATTCTAACTCCAGGGGGTGCATCAGTAGGGTAAGTGTTGGATAGTATAGGGGTAAAAATTACTATTCTAACTCCAGGGGGTGCATCAGTAGGGTAAGTGTTGGATAGTATAGGGGTAAAAATTACTATTCTAACTCCAGGGGGTGCATCAGTAGGGTAAGTGTTGGATAGTATAGGGGTAAAAATTACTATTCTAACTCCAGGGGGTGCAACAGTAGGGTAAGTGTTGGATAGTGTAGTGTAATATTATGCGTTGTAATGGTATGCGTTGTAATGGTAGTCTAACTCCAGGGGGTGCATCAGTAGGGTAAGTGTTGGATAGTATAGGGGTAAAAATTACTATTCTAACTCCAGGGGGTGCATCAGTAGGGTAAGTGTTGGATAGTATAGGGGTAAAAATTACTATTCTAACTCCAGGGGGTGCAACAGTAGGGTAAGTGTTGGATAGTGTAGTGTAATATTATGCGTTGTAATGGTATGCGTTGTAATGGTAGTATGCGTTGTAATGGAATGCGTTGTAAAGGTAGTTTTTAAAAATGCGTTGTAGTGTCATGCGTTGTAATGTCATGCGTTGTAATGGATTATGCGTTGTAAAAAATGCGTTGTAAAGGTAGTGCGTTGTAAAAGTTGCGTTGTAAAGGTTGTTCCCCTCTGGAACCCTCTCTGGGCTCTGTTCATTAAAGATATGCCCTCTAGAGCCCTCGTGGCTCTGCACAACGTTGGAGCCTCACTGGGCTCAAACAACAATGCCCCGGGAGCCTTCACGGCTCTGAACCAACATGCCCCCGAGGTCGGAGCGTTCACTGCGCTCTTCGTTGGAGTCCCTCTCAGGGACTCGAGTCACCACAATGCCTCCGTTCGTTGGAGTCCCACACGGGGGACTCTTTACACACAAGGCCCCCCCAGAGCCTCACGGGGCTCGAGACATGCTGTGGCAACTTTTGGAGCCTCCCGGGGCTCGATCACTGCCCCCGCACCCCCAGCACATGCGCGGAGTCCCCCAGCCCTGCTAAACACTCACCGGGCTGCTCGGGGACTCCCGCGTCGTCTCCGCTCTCCACGCCGGGGCTTCTAGTCACGCGGAGGGGCAGGCACCGACAATGTGCCTCGCGCCCCCTCCGCACCAGCTCCTCTCGCACTCCTTTCCTCCGTCCAGCGCGGGGTAGGCTCCCGCCTGGATCTTCGCTGCACAGGAGCGCGGGGTAGGCTCCCGTCCGCTTCCTGTCTTCAAAACGAGGCTTGCGGCCCGCCCCCAGGCTTGCCTGACTTCCGGTCACGAACCGGGCTGCAGCGGTGATCTCGGTGATTAGAGGGGTGGGCTCCCTCCGTGAATGCAATCCTCGGCGGGGTAGGCACCCGCCGCAATCATAAGCAAATAAGCGGGGTGGGCACCCGCAAGCTGAATCAAAGCGCTTCACAGCGCTACAAGGTGAGCCAGCGCTCGCAGCGCTACCAAGGATCCTAAAAGCGCTCCCAGGCTCTGAGAGACAGCTAGTCCAGGAAAACAGCGCGCCCAGCGCTATAAAGTCCAGAAAGCGCTCCCAGGCGCTACAAGCAGTGTTCAGCAACAAAAAAGGTCCTTCAGAGAGCAGGGGGCAAAGGCTGGGCCCAGAGCCAGCTCACAGGGCCCTCCAGCAGGGAGGCAGTCCCCAGTGGCGGTCTCTCCTGGCGCCCAGCAGCAGCAGGCCCCCCCTCAAGTGGATCCTGGAAGAGAACAACATGTAAGGGGACACAGCCCCTTTTTATACAGTACAAGGCTTTGTCTAAGGTGCAGGGAAGGGGCGAACCAGTTCCAGCAGGTTCCTGAGCACTTTGTTTTGCTCAGCCCCTCTCCCTATTCACTGGCAGGGCTAGGGTCATTAGACGCACCACAGGGGCCGGCGCCAGCATTGTGTGGGGGAAGCCCTGTCCTATTCAGGACCCAGGTACACTCCTCCCCAGCCATCAACATGCTACCTCCCCATTCACCACTGGGTGACTCCTCCTGACTCTGGGGAATTCCCTAGTCCGTCACCTGACCCCATCAGCCAATCGCCAGACAAGCCACACATTTCAGACTGCACACTGAAGTGCCCACTTCTAGAAGTGGCACTTCCACACCAGGTACATGCACGCCGCACACATCAACGCGCAGCATTCACTCACACGAGTCCGCACATACCAAACACGGGCCTGCACACCCCACGCATCAGGAACTACCGGGACACATACATTCCCCCATGCATTCCTATGGGAGGGCAGGCCGACCTCACCAAACGCACGCACTTTACCCTGGGACACAGCGGTAAAGTGCGCAGAAACCAAAATCCATTACACCAAGTCACAATATTAAGCAAAAAGTTTCGGGGTGAACCGGCCAGAAGGGCCAAGTCCAACATACTGTTAGCAGTGAGCATGCAACCAAACCAATGTGTTGCAGGTCCTACCTGCCCTGCACTATAAATTGCTACAAATCATTGGGATTGTCAGCACTGGCTGATGCTAAGCGAAACCTTGGAGATGTGATTGGGAATAAATAACGTGTATTGAGACAGCAAAAGCAGGTAGGGTCGTGTGGAGGGCATCCCCTAGCCCTGTCAGACACTCCTGGCCTCCTTCTCCAACACTGTCTGTGTGTCCAGCAACTGTGCAGTAAATGTCTGCCGGTGTTGGACCACAGACGCAACAAAGGCAATGGTTTCATAGTCTCAAATACCAAACCGCAGTGGAAGAGACCTCATTTCACTTCCGTTTCCACAAAGGCGCTGTATGGTTTAAGTTTGCTCTCTTGTTTCATTTAGTTCTCACTAGGGTGCTGCATTCTTGAAGAGAGATAGGTTGCCTGGAGTATGTGGATGGAGTTTTTGTTACTGTTTCTCACCAAGTCATCAAAATCACTGTCTGGTTAAAAGACCTAATATTTGTCACCAAATTTGCTCTATTAACGTCCAAGTTTTTTTCGTAAACTTTACTAGGGACATCATTGAAGTGCCACAAAGCATCCAAGTGGCTTCTAAAAGGGTTTTTAGTTTTAGGTTCTTAGGCATCTGCACCCTCTGGCATAGGATTTGCTAAAATTTTCTGCACGACTTCCTCTGATACAAAGTGTGGCATAGAACTAATGGCACCGTAATTGATAGCAGAAGAGTCCTTTAGGTGTCATCGACAGGCGACCTTAATGCCAGGACTAGGACCTTGGCGTGGATCCCAACTTCAGTTGGGGTGCTTCAGATTTTGATACTTGTATCACTTTTCTGGAATTTGCTAAATCTAGGATTTCAATTAAAACCTCTGAAAGGGCCCACACCATGGTGTAGCTTAACCCATTAACCGCAGCGTAAATTCCGCCGCGGTGCAGGTGATTTATTGCGCGGGCCCGCGTCGGCCAACGCATGTGCGCAGCACTACCGAGGTAGTGCTTGCGACGGCCATTGGCCGACGTGCGCACGCGACGGGTTAAGAGAAGCAGATGCCATCTTTTAGCATCTAGAATCTGTAAGCTACCCCATGACTACTTAATCATTCTATTGGCTGAATTGGTCAGATGTTAAAAATGGTAATTTTTAATCTGGTGTTGATTAAAATACCTAGGATTACCCAGTGTCTTTGAGAAAGCTAGCGAGATTGGCTCACGCACAAAGGCCTTGGTAAGGGACACATGCCCTTAGAGATAAGATGAGACTTGAGAAAGTTCTAGACATGGTAACTGTCTGTCGCCGGGCCTCGGGAGAAGAGGAGGGGTACGAGACAACCCTCATTGATGACAGCTTTACACCTCCCCTGCAGGGTGCTGGCGGCCCCTTTAACGCCGGCTGGCTCATCGCGGACGAGGAGACTCCCCCTGTGACGTCTGCGGCAGGGAACCAATCGGCAGTGACCATCCCCCGTAAGGCGGAAGCCCGCGAGGAAGACGCCGCGAAAGCCAGTGGAGGAGAGCGAGGAGGAGCGGTGAAGGAGAGCGAGGAGAAGAGTGGCGAACGAGAGGCGGAGGTCGGTAGCAGAGCGGTGCGAAGAACGAGTGCGACGGAGGAGGAGGAGAAGTCCGGAGGAGGAGAGTCGGAGGTCCGGACCGGACGGGACGAGAGAGCTGCAGAGCCAGGAGGCCACCTACACGGCGTCTCGCCCCGCCACGCGCCTGGAGGAGCGTGGCTGGGAAAGGTACGGGGCCGGGTCCTGGGACTATTGTCTACACGTGGAGGGAGGTAGCTATCGGGGAGGTCACGGGACGTCTAAGGGCACTGTTTCCTTCTGTGAGTGGAGGGACTCGATTCACGCACAAACCTCATCTCATAGCACGTGTGTTTTGGTGGAAGACCCCGGTGACTCCTCACACCCTTCCCCCCTCAGAATCCCACAGAGAAAGAACAGGTCACTAATATATTCACTCTCCATTCCTTGCATATATCCCGGAGGCATACCACTTGACGAGGACCCCGGAGAGGAGAAGAGAACCGTGTGCATACCCACATCGGAGAGGGAGAGAGAGACCAAGACTTTTTACTGTAACCTATAATAAATCCTCAAACTGAGTCCACTGTCTAGCCGTGTCCTTCTACCCACGGGGAGTGTAACGCATTGGTGGCACTGTCCATTCATATATCCCACTGTTAACCTGCGAAGGCATGCAGCCCTATCGGACATGGATAAAGGTACCAGAACTCAGATTTTATTTGTCTCCTTCGAGTAAATATGATTTCCTTCCTGGTAACTTTCCCCCTTACTGGGAAGTGGTTTGCATCATTACCCTGCTGCCCATGCGATAGTGTCCATACAGTCCACTGAGCACTTTGTTATTTTGCACTTCATATTCTGCTTTTAGTACCTGTTTTTTGTGCCCAATTTTAGCCAGGAATGGTTTAAAAACACATCAAGAAGGTTTATTGTTTCTACAACACTGAGTCCTCAACAATCTGTATGCAGTGTTGAATTTTATTACTCAGACGAGAAGCGTAAGGAAAAAATATGCAGCATGATTCAGCTATGATGCCATGGAAGGGCAATGATGACATACCATACATTTCAGTAATTGACTTTTGTGATTTCAATGTGTGTAATCTGTTTGCAATTGCTTTTAACATGATTCTGTGGTCTTTTTTGACAGAATAAAGATTTTGAACTTTGAACCTTGATTAAAATAATCTGGTCCTGTATATGATGGGGCAGATGGTACACTAATTGAATATGTGTATGAAGTTATTTTTGCTTAGATGGTGGTTTTATTTGTAATAATACCACATAGGGAGTGATGTTTTTATTTCTGGAAGTTGATTTGATATTTGATAATGTAAATGTTGATGATTAAATAATGATGAAGCATAAATAAAGATGTGATGCTTTACAGTTGAATTTTATTTTCTGAATAAATGTCCAAAAAGAAAATGTATTGTATTGGTCGTAATATGGATTATACATTCTTTGAGCGATTACCTGCAGTCATCTGCTGATGACTTAATTATTAAATGTACCTAAAGATATAGCGCCCCATGCATCAGCGAAAAAAAGGGCTCAAGGGAGCAGATTCCCAGAATCTGCCCTTTTGCAACTGTTATTTTTGCATTTGGGATGCATCATTCCAAATGCAAAAATCGCAATTTTAGGAATCGCAAAATTTGCGATTACTTAAATTGCGATTTGCATTTAAGGAATCACAAATTGCAATTCCTTAAATGCAATGCATTAACCTTAAAAAAATTAGCGATTTTGCAAATTGGAATTGCTATTACCGTCAATTTAAAGTTGAAGGTAGTTTGCGATTTCTTTGAAAACACACACATGCCCTTGGGGCATGTATTGTATTGTAATTGCATTTATATAGCGCTTACTACCCCTGATGAGGTGTCGAAGCGCTACTCCAGGACACATAAAGGATTAGTGTTGAATTAGTTTAGTGAAATATGAAAGTAATTAAAGTGGTGGATAGGTTAGTCAGTTATTTGGAAGGAAAGCGGAAGGATAGACGAGGAAAAAAGGTTTGCATTTATATCGCGCTTGTTACCCCTGATTGGGTTTAAAGCGCTTTTTTGGTGAGGAGCACTCTACTCTGGAACCCATAAGGATTACTGTTGAATTAGTTAAGTGAAATGTGAAAGTAATTTGAGTAGTGGATATGTTAGTCAGTTATTTGGATTTAGAAGGGTTGGGGAGGGGTAGAAAAGAGAAAAGGTTTGCATTTATATAGCACTTGTAACCCTGATTGGGGGTTGAAGCACTTTATTGTCGAGTAGCACGCTACTCCGGAACCCATAAAGGATTATTTTTCAAAATTAGTATAGTGAAATATGAAAGTAGTTTGAGTGGTGGATGTGTTATTCGTTTCAGATAGAATAAGGTAGCGGGGGGATAGAAGAGGGAAAAAGGTTTGCATTTATATCATGCTTGCTTACCTCTGATGAGGTGTTGAAGCACTTTTTTGGCAAGTAGCACGCTACTCTGGGACCCATAAAGGATTAGTGGCGAATTAGTATAGTGGAATATGAAATTTGAGAAGTGTACATGTCAGTCTGGTATTTTGATTGAAAAGGATAGTGGAGGGATAGGAGAATGAAGGATTTTGAATTTCTTTTTTGGGGAGGTCCTAGCAGTACCAGGAGGCTTTTGGATGAGTTAAAAGGGGCTATGGAGGGGAAGAGTCAGAGGGAAGAGTTTAGATAGGTTTGTTTTGGGAATCTGTATAGTAAAAGAGGTGTCAGATGATGCAAGGAGAGGTAGAGTAAGGGAGAGTCTAGAAAGGGTTATTTTGGGGATCATAGTAGTGGTATGGGGTTTGGGATAAATGAGTGGGTGTAGAGGATATATTGATTGAGGTATAGGGTGAGAAAGAGGGTAGTGCATTAGAAGGAGTAGTAGAAAGAAGTTTGAGATGAGTCACAAAGTTGGGTTAGAAGATATATTGAGAGAAGTATAGGGTGAGAAATAGGGTAGAGCATTGGATATTCTGAATTAGAAGAAAGTGGTAAATATATTGATCCATAAGTACATTGAAAGTATATAGATGCATAAAGGAGGTAGTTATATGTAGATTAAAGATATTGATAGAGGTACTGGATGAGAAATAGGGTAGTGCATTGGATATGCTTTTACAGAAATGCATTACAGATATGCTGTTCCCAGAAAGAGAGACCTGGCTTCTCCTCCGTAATATGGGATTTGGTTTGAGGGGAAGTGTGTGGACGCCCTCTTAGACCTTTTTAATTACCTATGCTCCTTTTCTGCACAATCGGCAAACCACCAGACTATACAAGCCTGATGGAAGTGAAGCTGACTCCTGGTCAAATGTTCTCACCTTTCAAAATGGAGGCATGTGTAACAGTGTTGCCCAGTTTCTGTTACCTGCAAAAAGGGATAATTGTTGTACGAGCTAGTCAACTGGGTTTATGAAAGCTTTTATCTGAGAAAAGAAGCTAATTTAAAACGTATTTAAACTCTGTTTTGAATATGCCTATATGTGCATGTTTGTAACAGTACCAAAATAAATCGATGACTGATTTCCGAATGACCTTGTTGCCTCTCTCATATTTCAAAGAACCTCTCATAGAAGGTACACTATGAGCACTGGGAGAAAGGTGCAGATAATGGAAAATTATAAACTGATGGTTACCTGTTTACCCGAGGCTCGTCCACTCCCTGAATGCCCAACTGCGATCCAGTGTTCGGGGGGGAGGTGGTGGGAGGCAGAACAACAGATGCACAAATTAACAAAAAAGACACTCCTCCAAGAAAACCACAGCCGCTCAAAATGATTGACTTGAAAAGTAGGTGCTGGAGGCCAGGATTTTTCTCTTAAGCATGCCACCTGCGATGCCAAATGCTGGGGTTTCAAAACTAAGACTGCCTAATGCTGATTGAAGGTCACTCCATCACCTACACATCCATTCTCTTATTCTTGCTGGATCTTTGTTTTTCTATCCTTCTGTTCCTACTCCTTTTTCCCTTTTCTGCCCTGGAGTTCTTGGACTGGTCAAAGTCTGATGATAAAATAAGTCCTGCGCCTCAAAAATATGTGCCCAACACTTACAATCAATGGTATAATTAAAGCTGCAGCTGCCACATGTAGCAGTAACTAGACAAAGAAAATCTTTGGCTCTGTGGATAAATTGTAATTTCAGGGGTACAACGGGGTGTCCTTTTGGCACCCTTGCACCTTTGAATTTGCATGCTCAATTTGTAAGTACCTATTTGGTTTTCCAATTCCCATTAATGCCTCTAGGCCCATAGGAATGAATGGGAATCAATTCCTTAATTGCAACTCATAATCTGTGAGTCTCATTTAAGGAATGAGTAGGAATCTCAATTTTGTTTGCGATTCCTACATACATAGGCAATAGCAAGTCTTTAATTGTGATTCTTTAAAAATCGTAATTAAAGAATCGCTATTGTCTATTTTGATGCATGTGCACCATAATGTCTTCTGTATGTAGTGTGATGAAGCAGGTAAAACAAAATGCTGTATACCTCCTCTAATTTGCATGAAATTAATTACGTAATCATTCTAAAGTTAATTTACAATAACATGTTTGCACTGGAAGTGTTATTAATCAACCTTTTACACCTTGATAAACAAAAATACACGTGGGACTAAATTGCTAATTGCTTGGCAGGACAATTAATTAACTACGGTATGCAAAACTAACCTTAGATTGTGGTGAAATAGTAAAATTGCATGATTCATGTTGCTTTGCGATCATTTGTGCTTTAAAAGTTATCAAGTGGTAAGTATTATTGCGTTAAATGTTGCTACAGCTAGGAAAATACTAATATATAGTGGGATTAGCATGGGTTTGAACATCAGAATTTTCATTTCTATATTTTAATTGCTGTTATGTCTATTTCTGCTTAATTTGGCATTCGGGCCTATTAGGCCGCAGTACCCAAGATGGCGTCCTCTGAAGCAGATGCTACCATGTGCATGTGATGACTTCTGCGCATGCCCAGATGGCTCTTGAAATCACGAGGTAGCTTGAACTCCTGACATTGTGTTCCCTGCCAAGGCCGAAGGTTAATCACTTGCCCGCAAGCCAGAAGATGATCAAATGGGAGTCAAGGAAGAGACAACCTATCAGTGGGATCCTTTTTACCTTAGGAAAAGATACAACTACTGTTTCCCCGCATGGGAACTGAACAGACTATGTCGATTTGAGAACTTTGTGAAAAGTCACTATGGAGAGCCAGTTTGCACTGGGAAAATTCAACAGACTACAGATAACCCCGAACTATCCAATCAGAACATTTGGTCTGTCCCTAAAGTTGCTATTCTAAAAATGGAGTAAGGCAGAAAAGGGTATATAACCTTCACATCAATCATTACGGAGAGAGAGTTGGAGTTGGAAAGGTTGGTTGCAGCAGCGTTCGTTCGTGGGTTCGTTTGTTGGGTTTCAGTTGTGGCTGCATATATCTTTGGGTTATTTCTTTGTTTTTCCTAAATTCTATGCTTTCCGTCTGAGTGTGGAATTGGTCCATGCTCTGGATTGATGTTCAGACTTTGCTGAAATTCTGAATTTTTCTACGCTGTATCCTGTATTTTGCATGCTGGTTTGATCCTTTGGTGAGGACTGGACTGCCCGTTCGAGGGAGCCTTCATTTGAGAATGCTGATAACTCTGTTTGATTTGAACCTTTTTTCATCTTTCAATTGGTAATGATTCAATGTACTTTTCTGAAAGTCTATGTCTAAGAGTAATTTCTGAATGTTCATATTTAAAAAAAAAAAAAATTTACTGATCAAATAATGAGCTCTAGAAAATAAATGACAACTTAAGAGATTAACAGTAAGATAAACACATTTTTAATAATAAGAAATTAGTTTGTTTTTCTTAAATTAATTACAGAAAATATCAAATGTTTCCTAGGCTTTAATTGTGTCTTAGCTGGTTCTAATTCACCATCGACCAAATAGTGGAGTGCCTTGATGTTAAAGTCAGGATTCTGAAGCTGTATATATAATGTAAAGCAAATTAATCCTGATAGGTAATAAGGTACCCACATGTCCAGTACCTTTTTCTCCTGTGAACAGATTCGAGTGAGAATGAATGAATGACGAGTGTGTTGATGTTATGGGCCCCACCAATGAATGAGTGTATGTATGAGCTGTTGTGAATACGAATCTGTGACATAAGGAGAATATGAAAATGCTGTCTTCCGTGCTGGATCAAGTGATATTTATTAATTGTACGCTTTTTTTCATAATTTTTCCAACTTCTTGCGATTTCACGAGGATCTAAGGCTATGCAATTTTCCTTTGTATGATGTATTTGAGACAGCAACTTATGTCATGCCACTTCCTGTGATGTCACAAGGCGAGTTAAGTTCAATGTTGCGTCTTCTACCCCTTTGATTGCTGCAAAATACCTCCAGTGTAGTCAATCTCCACGCCTTTATTTGCCGCTTGTTTAGGCAGAAGTTACTTTATGATTGTATATATGTATAGTAGAGCATTTGCCAATTGCTTGGCCTTTTGGTGCTTTGTGCAGAAATCTCCCTCGGGGGTTGTAATTCACACAGCAGTTTTTCACCACTCTGGATTTCATTCCAGGAGGTGGGTGGTTTGCAGAGGCGGCTCCTCCACTATGACGGAGGAGCGTCGCTCCACCTCTGCTACCCAGCAGAGACAGCAGTGAAAAATAAAATGATAATAAAATTATTTTATCTTTCGCTATTGTCCCTGCTGAGTAGCCGAGTCACTGGCCGAGCCACCCTCCTGAGCTTTGGGAGGAATTGTGGGCACTGCTAAGTGTGCATGACTAGAACGTCCGGCCATACGGCCATGGGCACTTAGCATTTCTCTACCCGGCTGTGTTGTACAGCCTGATGCAGAAAGGCCATAGGTTCCCTGACACAGTCCCAGTGGCAAACCAGGCCGCTCAGACCAATCCCAGCGCTTCTCTCATGCTGGGATTCCCAGCATGAGAGAAGCACTCTGATTTGGAATCTGGGAGCCTGCGCAGTGCCCACAAGTCCGAGGATCAGGAGAGGAGGAGGAGGAATATATATTTTGTATCTATTTATCCCCTGCCACCCTACCACTTCACATTGGGAGTAGCCACCACATGTGGTTTCAAGGGTATTGGTTATCTTCACAGAGGTGTTCTATAAGAGATGAACCTTGCTATTGCCAACCCAAGCAGTTTAAATGTTGGGTGTTTAGTTGGTTCTCTTTGTTTTGTAGTTGAGGCTTTGGTCTCAAGGGTCTCCTCTTAAATTGTATCAGTAATGGCAGTGTTGTCTTGTTTGGCAATAAATATTGTGCCTTTTCAAATGACCTAGGTCGTTTCATATCATTTTCATTTCATTAGTCTTTATTCGATTAAAAATCATAAAAGACACAGCATCAACAAATATACAAAACCCACATCAATAAATTACATAAAAAGATATTAAATATTCCAAGACTAATATGATGGCAATAAAACAGTACAAAGCAATAATCCACAAAACATGGAACCCAATAATAGATTTTAAGTCTGCAAATGTTTCCTTCTTATGACCCAACACAAGGACCAGAGCTTTGCCCCGGCAACTACAATAACCTCCTTTGTGTCACACTTAAAAATGCGCAAAGCTGTTTGCGCAGAACTTATACCTAATTGTTTGCACAGGGGCTTAATCCACTTCATACGGGGTACTCTATATGCTGGGCAAACAAATAGCACATGTGGAATAGTCTCTGGAATCCCTGGGCAACAGTGGCAGGAAGTATCCATATTTAAACCCAGATTTTGACCCCAATTTTTGGTAAATGATTTTAAAGGTAAGCATCCAACTCTGAATTGATGGTACAACTTCCTGTCTCCAATTCCATTAATAATGTCCCAGTAGGGTTCCAGTGAATAATCGACCTTATGGTCCATAAAGAGATCAGTTAGTGAGCCCCCAGTGATCTGAGCGTAAGATTTAGATTGGGACATCTCAACATACAGTCTCTTGAGCTCTATCTTCGACGGGAAGGAATTCCCAACTGGATCTAGCCAAAGTTGTCCTAGGTTCATAGCCATAAGGACAGCTCTGATTTTGTTGAGCCAAGGGATTTGGCGGGACTTATCCACCCCTATAAGATGTTTGAGAGCCAAGGCGTAGGGTGCTAACTCTGGGGTGGTCCATAAGCGTCTCCAATAAGCCAGTGGTCTAAACCCTGCTATCTCTTCAAATGTTACACTCCCCAAATCCTGCAGCAATGGTTTTAGGGGTGTAGATTGAGGTAGACCAGTTAGGGATCGCAAAAACGTATTTGGGGCAAGTACCAGGGGTTGCAGGTTTTCAAAACCCCAAAGTTCCGCACCATAGAGTATTGACGCTTGGACCTTCCCATGATACATCTTCATTACTGGAGCTATAGGTTTAGTTAAAGAGGATCTGTGTTCTTTTAGGAGTGCTCCCGCTAGTTGGTTATGTTTAATTACCGAGAGATCCAACTGATGGTTCCAAGTAAGTCTCCGTCCCAGAGTCCCCCTAAATATGCAAAATGGTCTGTTTGTTCAATAGGGGCATTATTCCTTCTGAGTGATATACTAATTTTTTTCCTCTTATGTAGGACCATAAATGTTGTCTTCCCAACATTAACCTCCAACTCATTATCACTACAAAAAAGTTGGAAGCGATCCAGAGCACTCTTTTTAGTTTTGGACAATAAAAGAGTATCGTCCGCAAACATTAAAATCGGTATTCTTGACCCAGCAAGTGTGCGGGCATCCGTGGGGTAATCTGTGAAATAGGGTACGACATTGTTAATAAAAAGGGAGAATAAAGTGGGAGCAAGCACGCACCCCTGACGCACACCTTTAACCACTATAAAACTGTTAGTGATCTCCCCTTGCCCTCCCCATCTCGCACAAGCAGAGTTGTTTTCATGGAGCCTAACAATAAATGATAAAATCTCTAATGGCATCCCAGCCCTTTCCAAAGATTCCCAAAGCTTGTTCCGTGGAACCAAATCAAAGGCGGATTTAAGGTCCACAAATGCTGCATATAGGACACCACCACCCAGCACTACTGTGTTCCAATACAGCATCATAAATCTGAATACCTGGTCAATAGTGCTGACATGGCTCCGGAAACCCGCCTGATAATTTGAAAGTATATCATTTTCATCTATCCACTCTGCTACCCGATTGAGTACAATTTTGGCCACCAGCTTCTGGGTAGTGTCAATCAGGCTGATAGGCCTATAATCGGATGGCAGGGCCCGATCGCCCTTTTTGTATATATGGATTATTTCAGCCCCCCGCCATGAATCTGGTATGGGGGCACCTCCTGCAATACCATTAATCAATATTTGGAGATATTTAACCCAATTTACACGATCAATTTTAAAAATATCTGAAGGGATCCCATCTGGGCCTGGTGCTTTCCCGGCCGGTAAACCTTCCAGTACATGCTCCACCTCTGCATAGGAAAATGATAATGCTCTCACTCTTGGGTAGGACAAAGAGGAAAACGGGATCATCGGATTAGTGCAGGCGAACTGGGTCTCAAAAAAGATAACCCAGTCGTCAGGGGATACATTATTTACCGGATTAGGGTTATCCATACAGCTTCCCCATTTAATAAGGTGCCAGAATTTACTCCAATTCCTATCCCAACATGATGACAACAAATCCCTCCAACGTGACTCGTCAAACATCCTCTTTGCTGAATATTGGGTTTGCTTATATGCCGCACGACATCTCCTGATTTCTGGAACTTGCCCCACTTTAATTGCACAAGATAAAGCCCTGAAAGCCCTCTTACAGTCCCCATTGTACCACTTAGCCGACTTAAATATTTGTTTTTTTTTATTGGCACAATTGGGATTTGGGCCGGATTTAAAAAGTATTGACCTCAGCTTCTTAACCATTACTAAATGCTGTGCTGTTAACCCTTGAACATTGACTCCTGCATTATCTAGATTTAACTGGGTGACAGCAGCAAGGGTATCCGATAAAATTTGCCCAATCATAGAGCATCTAACTTCATCATTTACAATGTGTTCCCACTTCACTCTACGACTGTTATTAGTGACTAAAATAGAGGACGGAACACCAACTTTCTCTATTTCCACTTTCTCTTCCGTGAAGCCTTCCAACTGTACTAAAAGTGGGTCGTGATCACTCTCTGTCCTAACTCGTACCTCCATATCAATCAATTTGGACCACAGTTCAATATTTAAAATAAAATAGTCTATCCTGCTATGCTTTGTACCCATGTTATAAGTAGGTTTGCCCTGGGGTTCTGATTTGGACCTACCATTAACTGCCCGGAGCCCATACTCCATTGTGAGTGCTTTTAGCTGAAGTGCGGCTGCCGACCAATTTTTAACAGGATCTAATGACAAGGTCGGGATATCCCAAACTAAATCCTCCTCACACGTGAGATTTCCATCTTCAAAACCAAGGGGTTCGTAGGTACAATTGAAATCTCCAGCAATAATAATATCCATAGGATTTTTTGGGACTGCAGGAAGATATCAAAAGCAGCCACTGTGGGTGAAGTTCTTCCACCCACCTGACCTCTGGCTTAAACATTCACTAGGATGCACTTGAGACCACATCCAACAGAAATAGAAAGAGCCAAAATGTCCACATCTGCTATTTCCACCTCCTTAACTACAATATCAGCCTGTTGTCGTACCCAAATTAGGAGACCTCCCAAAGATCTGCCCTTGTTTCTAGGAGCTGGGGTAGCTAGTTTCTATTTACCTGAACTCGTACCTCCATATCAATCAATTTGGACCACAGTTCAATATTTAAAATAAAATAGTCTATCCTGCTATGCTTTGTACCCATGTTATAAGTAGGTTTGCCCTGGGGGTCTGATTTGGACCTACCATTAACTGCCCGGAGCCCATACTCCATTGTGAGTGCTTTTAGCTGAAGTGCGGCTGCCGACCAATTTTTAACAGGATCTAATGACCAGGTTGGGATATCCCAAACTAAATCCTCCTCACACGTGAGATTTCCATCTTCAAAACCAAGGGGTTCGTAGGTACAATTGAAATCTCCAGCAATAATAATATCCATAGGATTTTTTTGGGACGCAGGAAGATATCAAGAGCAGCCACTGTGGGTGAAGTTCTTCCACCCACCTGACCTCTTGCGTAAACATTCACTAGGATGCACTTGAGACCACATCCAACAGAAATAGAAAGAGCCAAAATGTCCACATCTGCTATTTCCACCTCCTTAACTACAATATCAGCCCGTTGTCGTACCCAAATTAGGAGACCTCCCAAAGATCTGCCCTTGTTTCTAGGAGCTGGGGTAGCTAGTTTCTATTTACCTGAATGAGAAATATATGTGCTGAGAAAAGGATGACTCTACGGTTGGTGGCGATGGAACGTGAAGCGTGTTGCACATGGTTCTGGATGGTTGATAGTCTGTTCCCTGCTCCACTGCTCTTTGTGTTCTCCGAATTCTACCCAGTAGGACAGCAGCTTTAGGTGGGACATGCTGTTCCCTTTCACTGATCAATACATTCACCTGCAGGACCAGGCAGGTCTCCCTGCTCTGTTTCACTACTATTATTAGTAGAACCCATAGAAAGTTGGATGGAGGGAGATCTAGGACACAAGTAAAGGTTTTCTTAAGGGACTGAGATGGGAAACATTCGCAGTTCAGCATGTCCAGTCCAGGCACGTTGGAATTTAGATGCTTAACGACTTGGAGCAAAATGTATGATTTGGAAAAAGGGGACTCACAAATGATCGATCAGAAATCTGTTTATCAGTGAGTACTGGGAAGTCTCATTGACCGGTCGGGATTTCCAACACAAATATGCTAGTGGGGGCCTTATTGAACCTGCAGGTGTATTGTTGTCATCGCATAACCTTGGTTCCATGGGTCCCAAGGGCCCGCTGCTGGAGTTGTCTTTGATCTTGCTGGGTACATTAAAGATGTCACCACTGAACAACATTTCCTAACTGTAGGCCTTCCACACCCACTGAACGATTGCAAAACCTCCCTTTCCCCTCTAGGTACCAATTCACAAGTGACTGCAGTGCACGAAGGGGAGTCAGAGGCTGTTTAGAGGGAAGGTAAGGAAGAAAGAGATGAGGTAAGGAGGAGAAAGAACGGAGGGGCTGGGAGAGCCGCGTCAGGAGCTGATGTTCCGATTGGGGGGCAGAGGCCCGTGCAGGCAAGGGCTGAGGGGGAGGGCAGGCACACAGGCGAAGAGAAAATTAAATATTGATTATTTTGTAATGGAATTTAAATTTCACTTATCTCCCGGAGTTGGAAGTGACGGTGATGATAGCAGAAGGCGCAGGACTACAGGGAAAGCCTGGTGGCGGGGAACGAGAGGGAAATGCTGTGAGGTATCTACAGGCAGCAGTAGGAAGAGCTACATGCTAGTTCACAAAAATGCCAGGGTTTGCACAAGTGACATCAGCCTCTGTTTTGACCCCTAGTGACATGGTGGGCCTGAACTCTGTCCTACACTTATTGCTCAACAGCATTTTATTTGCTACTGACAGCCTTGAAGAGTATCAAGGAGAGGAAAGAGCTGGGCGTGAGCCTGGACCGGCAATCTCTGTTTGTGTTCTTATCTTGCAGCTGACTTTAAGATCTCTAGGTGCAGGGTACCTAGGGCAGTGCCAGGCAAAACTATCAACAACCCAGGGCAGCAGCAGCTACCCTGGTATACCCTTAATTAAGGCCATGGGTTTGCGGGCCCTGCGCCACTGGAGTAACGTAATGTGAGGGTGCCCCCCCCCCCTGAAAAGTACATGGAGGGGCCCCCTTCCATACTCACTCAGGAGCTCTCAGGCCAGGTACTGTCCTGAAGGGGCCTCCTGAAGCTTGGGTGCCCCCCCCCGCACTGTGGGAGCCTTTGTTATGCCACTGCCCTATGCCCTCCATACGTACTGTGCAGCAATGTCTCTTTTTTTTGTGTGCTTTCTCCTACCTCACTCCTGAAGTTTGGAACGACCTGCCCTGCACATCGGAGTCTCCACATAAGTTCCTAAATTCTGCAAGAAACTGAAGACCTGGTTCTTCGGCTAGCCCCGGCAGGATACCCTCCCAGGTGAATTGTACGCTATGCAAATGACAGAACATGCTCTGCAGTACTTGACCTGCACCAGGCGAGGCCCTTCTGTACCTTCCCCTCTAGCGAATGCCCTGCTGCACCAGTCTCTCTGCCAGGTAAGTTCCTGCTAAACCAGTCTGTGTGCCAGGGGAGTCGCTGCAGCACCCTTCCCTCTACCGGGAGAGTTTCTGCAGCACTCGTTCCTCAGACAGGGGAGTCGCTGCAGCACCCTTCCCTCTCCCGGGAGAGTTTCTGCAGCACTCGTTCCTCAGACAGGGGAGTCGCTGCAGCACCCTTCCCTCTCCCGGGAGAGTTTCTGCAGCACTCGTTCCTCAGACAGGGGAGTCGCTGCAGCACCCTTCCCTCTCCCAGGAGAGTTTCTGCAGCACTCGTTCCTCAGATAGGGGAGTCGCTGCAGCACCCTTCCCTCTCCCGGGAGAGTTTCTGCAGCACTCGTTCCTCAGACAGGGGAGTCGCTGCAGCACCCTTCCCTCTCCCGGGAGAGTTTCTGCAGCACTCGTTCCTCAGACAGGGGAGTCGCTGCAGCACCCTTCCCTCTCCCGGGAGAGTTTCTGCAGCACTCGTTCCTCAGACAGGGGAGTCGCTGCAGCACCCTTCCCTCTCCCGGGAGAGTTTCTGCAGCACTCGTTCCTCAGACAGGGAAGCCGTGCTGCACCTGCTTCTCTTCCAGGGGAGTCCATACAGCACTGGTCTCTCCGCTAGGCCAGTTCCTGCAGGGCCAGTGTCTCCAGGGATGGACCTGAGCACCTGTGTCTCTGTGAGATGAACTGCGGCCCCCACCCCTGCCCAAGGGATACCATTTATGTTTTTTAGCCCTTCACAAACCTTTAGTGAGAATGGAAAGCTAGGTAATTGGTAACGCGACAGGGCCCAAGGTTTCCCCTCTGCTCCCCTTCAAAATACTACTATGTCTGTCAAGGAAAATCAGGATCCCTCCGAGTTCTCAGCAGCGGTGCATGCTGGGCTCAAATAAATTGCACGGGAAGAATGCAGGAGAACTGTGTACGGGAGAAGTGAACCTTTTACACACTTACAAAGCCTTACGCAAGGCTTTGTAAGAGTTTTTTTTTTTAGGTCTGGGTTATGACAGTGTGCCTGTTGCCGGGCCGCTGGAATTATGTGATGCTGCGAGGTTTTCCTGCATTATCATAGCTGTGCCGCATTTGCCACATAATCCAACATATGCAGCATACTTTGCAGATTTTCGAGCTCAAATGAGTCCAAGGTTGCTAAACAAAAGGCATGACCCACAGTTCCATGCTGTGACAGATCCGTTGCAAATGTCAACGAATGACCTTTCAATTATTGACTGCAGTTTTAATATATTAAACTAGTGCAGAGAAGGTCAAACTTTACCCAGACAGTATTTATAGGTGTTATAATTACAAAATAATGAAATAATCAGCCTCCATATTGTTTTTCATTACGCTGCATATTTTACCCTTTCTTTCTGCATGATTTTACCAAACCTGGTGCATAAATGATCCTCACCTGCATAGTTACAGACTCCATGCCGAATGCTAACAATATACATAGAGTGGGCTTTCGGTATGCTCTTTGACTGCTGGCTTTCTTCGATCTCCCTTTTTCACTACGACTGACCCAGGGCCATCTCCCCTTCAGGAAACACCTCAAGACCTGGCTATTCGAGCAGTAGCAGCCCCCCTCTGCCTCCCCTCCCCCCCCCCCTCCCTTCAGCGCCTTGAGACCCTCACGGGTGAGTAGCGCGCTCTATAAATGTCACTGATTGATTGATCATTACCTTGAGACATGGTGAACCACGTTTTGGCTCAGCCCAATAGAGGGTTGATCGTTACCTAATGCTATGGGTGGTTTGGGTGCATCCTTACTCCACTGCTTGCATTAAAGAAAGTGAAGAGCTAGCCCTCTCGGACTGCTCCTGCTGGCTGCTTCCAGTGTACCTCGCTAGAATGCACACCCACTACTTGCGTTTGCACACTAAAACCAGAACTGTTGGCTTTACCAATGCTTGTTCTAAGGAGGCTAACAACGAGGTAAACGTACTGACACAAAGGCACCTTATCCTCTCATTTCCAATTTTTATGAGCAGCAATTGCCCACTTTTCCTCCGTACAAGCGGAAAGCTGGTTGTAGTTACATTGAAACTTTGTATTCCAGTGTTTAAGAGGCTGCTTGATACATGCTTGCCTTCCGGTTATTGTCTGTAACCATTTACCAATCACAAAACATTGAAATGTTTCCGGGACAATTCTGCTCTGTAGTTTGGTCCTCGCACCATACAGTACATCTCCTTCACCCTGGCATGCAAGCGCACCCAAGCAGCTGCTCTCCAGGACCGGCTTTGTCGCATTCATCCACATCCTTCAGTGACATGGGTGTAGTGAGTACATTGTGTTTTACCATCTTTGTATTTTTTGTCCGCTAAAGTTATCCTTCATATAAAAACCTCCTTCTCACTTCTTGAATTCCGCAAGAATCTGAAGTCCTGGCTTTTTGAGTGGTCCCGCTAGGCCCTGGGTTTGTTTGGACTCACACCTGCTCAGCGCTAGGACACCCTCCTGTGTGATATTGCTTCTAAAAATCTTGCAAAACATATCTCTGATTTCTTCGTAAGAAAACTTCTGCTCCTCTTAGGTGGCTTATAACGTTACGTGTGTGGTGACGATGAAAGCTTATTTTCTTAGTTCATTCTAATTTAAACCTAGCTTTGCCCGCGGGATGTGATGGCAGGTGACTTTAAAGTAAACTCTGCAGAAACCCCTTTTAGTGCTTGAGGTTTTCTGCACCAGTGGCTATGGCACCAAGTAAAGCTGCAGAACATGATGTGGTTGCATCAACAGAGGTGTGGTTGGGTCCCTTCATTGGAACAGTAGGGAGTGCTGCAGACCAGGATTGAGGTGCGGCAGTAGAACAGTTTCGATCCAGGACTGGACAGCAAGGCTTCTGCAGGCTGCTCCTGGGCTGCACTAGCAGAGCGGTGTGGGTTGTAGCACTCTGATCGCAGGCAGCACCAGTGGTTAGGATTTAGGTGGATTTCCAGATACATTTGGATTTCAGTGTTGTCTCAGCAGGGGATGGTGCAGAGGTGCGCATGGGTTCTATTTTGGTTTGATGGATGGGATTGGCAGAGTTGTGTGCGGGCCCTGTTGATGGAGTAGTAAGGGATGCTGCACTATAAGATTGAAGTGCACTCGCAGAGGTGTGCCTAGGTGTAATAGACTGACTATATAGGGATGCTGTAGGACTGAATTTTAGCATAGTGGCAGAGGAGCAAGTGGAGATGAAGAGCAGGCTTGGGGAGAATTGGGAGCGCTGTGCATTTGTCGCTGAGATATGACAGGAGCTTGAACGGTACTTAGATGCGAGGGGTCGGTTACTGGAGAAGCAAGTGGTGATACAGGACAGGATGGGGTGTCATCACTGTTTAATTTGAGCCCGTTGTTTCCGTGCTCAGCACCGGCAATTAATTGTAGGAACCTGGACTTATGACAGCTGCCACATGGTGGCGCTGTCTGT
The DNA here is from genome assembly GCF_964204655.1 of Triturus cristatus. Lineage (NCBI taxonomy): Eukaryota > Metazoa > Chordata > Amphibia > Caudata > Salamandridae > Triturus > Triturus cristatus. Next base: position 499,019,033 of record NC_140592.1, on the reverse strand, counting down.
GTAATTTAGAGATGAGCAGTAAAACAGTTGTTTGTTAATTCAATATACATTAAAAACAACCAATACCCGCCACCCAAGACATTCTTGCCACCCAAGCCATTCTTAAAGCTTTGGCGGCCTCGGACAGTCTGAATTGACACACTTCAGTGTGATGGGTAGGAGTTGTGTAAGTAAAGTGGCAGTGTGTGGTGCAAACTGTCGTGGCCTCCTGATGAGGGCCCCGGCACTTTTTAAAATTTCTTCTTACAAATTATACAATGGGGGGCATATTTACAAGAAAGTGGCGAAGCGTGTCATTAGGCCAAGAAGGCTAACAACACGCTTCGTCACTTTAGAAACACAGGGCTGCACTATATTTACTAGAATATGGTGCAGCCCTGCGTTTCCCCCTGCGCTGGCACTAAATTTAGCTGCCTAGCGCCAACACAGGCGCCCTTGCACTGTAGTACAAGGGTGCCTGTGTTGTGGGGAAGATTGAAAAAAACTGTATTTTTTTTTTTTAATGATTGTTTATGTGCAGGAAGGGGGGACCTTCCTGCACATAAACATTCTTTGGTTTTTGCTGTTTCTATGTGTCTTGCTCAGGCAACACCCATGGAAGCAGCAAATAACGAGGAAAAATAGAGCATTTCTCTTCGTTTTGCCTATTTAAGACCAGGTTTTCCCTGGTCTCAATTTTGGTGCTGCCTCCTATTTACACTGCTCTTGTGAATAGGGGGCAGCATGGGTGTTGCGGTGGAACGCCCACCGCAACAACAATTGCCCGCTCCTTTCACCCTAATGTATAGCGTCATAGGGCGCCTTATTTACAAGGCGGTGTTGAGCCACATTAAGTGGCTTGACACTACCTTGTAAATAAGACGAAGCCCCTATCGCCATCACTACGTCACTAAAAGTGACGTTGTGGGTGCGATGGCGGACTGTGTGTGGGCCCCGTTTCTGCAGCGCACTAGAATGTAGTGCTGAGAGGCAGGCTTGAGGCGCATAGACACTGCATAGTGTGTGTTCCTGTGCGGGAGCAGCAGAGGGTGCGGCGGTTTTGTTGTGGTTGATGGGTGCTGCCCTACCTGCCCGACCAGGAGCTCTCGGCTCTCCGCCGAGGTCACGATTCGCTCGACTCCCCGCGTCCTTACTAAACACCTCTTCTCTGGGTTCTTTATCCTTTTCCAGGCAGTTATTAAAAGCTTTAGCATTTCCATTTTTCATCACTCTCTGTTGTTATAGCAACGAAAGATCGGTCTCTCAAAAAGCCACACGTTATTATGGTGCCCAAGTTTTGTGAAAGGACAAATCCGTCTCGAGGGCGGTTGTCCTCACCTGCTTCGCTGACACTGTATGCCCTTCGCTGCCCTGAGTGTCTGCGGAGGTTCGAATGGCGGCATCACGGATCCTGCCTTTTATCCTTCTGGGGATAAAATGTGTACATTCGAGTCGTGCACTGAGACGATTCTTCGTGAGTTGGATGCTGTTAAAAGGCCGGCTGTTCTTCAAGAGCAAAGGCAGGAAAAGCTGTAGGAGGCTCGGGCACAAGAGGCTGGGGTGCCGCTGTGGCAAGTAGCAATCTGTCTCCAGCATCTCCCAAAGCACTGTAAGGCCACATTCACGCCCAACTGTGCTCAAAATGGCGCGGAGCAGCGCTGGGTTGCTGGAAGTGAAAAGAAGCATTGGTACGGCCAAGGGATCTTGCTTTTTGCAAGCTGGTGCAATCAGAGCTGGTCTTTGCTCAGACAGCACCCTGGACAAAACCAAGTTTGGTGCCCCTTTCCGACTGGTCGTCTTTAATTCTCTGTGTGTTGAAAACATGGGGTGGCTCAGAGGGTGGAGTAGTGGGGGATGATTAAGGAGTTCCACTAGAAGGTACACAGACCAATGGCGACTATGGCTCAAGCAACCTTCATAAAGTGTTTAAGCGCACTTTTTTTGGAGCTAGGTCGAAGATTGACAGTTGCAGACTGGCTACACTCTTCTGAAGGCTGAAAGTCAGCACTCTGGACGTGGGCCTAGAGCCAAAAGCGGGTACTGGGTGCAATTTCTTTTTGTATTCCACACACTAACCATAACAGAAAAATTAATATGCAGCCATATAGTTCAAGTCTAAAATTTAAAATTAAAATTGTACATGATTTGGCAGCTTTACTAGTTCTATTTCTTTAATTAACGAGCTTTTCAGTTGTGCCGTTCATGCTGTTGGTATGGTTATATGGTTGGTTGTGAAGACAAAGAATAAATCGCCACATTACTAAGCACTCAAATAGCAGGCAGGTACGATGTGACAATGCCATTACACTCTATTAAAGTAACTTTAAAAATGAAATATATAATAAATCACCATCCAACTTCCCACTTGATGTGCAGGAAAATACAGAAGCAATATTTAAAGTTAAGAGTTTTTAAAATTTTTATATAGGGCGAACTTGACCCAAAGGTATCCGAGCGCTTTACATGAGCACCAGTTGCGCTACAGATGGGCACATTCATTTGTTAGGCACAGGTAGATTACTGATTTTCCCAGAATCGCAGGATGTTGAGCGTTATTGCTGAGGCGCGAACCTGGTTCCCAAGATTTGAGGTTGACCTCCCTAGCTGTTAGACCACATCATTTCCCCTAATAAAGTTATTATAAAAATAACATAAAATATCAACAATCAATCAACAAAGCTTTATTTCGATATTTGATTTCATAAAAGCACATTTACAGATTAAAACACAATTCAAAAAATACAAAAGAGAAGTCATGTAAAGACCTTATTACGATAAATAGTTTTAAAAAGTATTAAACTTTAACAGCTTTATGGATAATAAAAAACAATTAGTACTAATTCATCATACAGCCTTCCGCCTAATCAACCAGGCCCAACTTAGAAATGTAGCCACCCCACACACTATAGTTGTTCTAGCGTCAGCCTTAAGTCTTCGAAGTGCAACAGAGTGGTCCCTAGTTACAAGCTGCAAGCACACAGGTTTTAGCCATTTCAATCTAGGTTTCGAATAGACTGGGCATACAAAAAGAAGGTGGGAAATGTTTTTATTGACACCTAAGCAATTTGGACAATCCACGGGGGATTGATGCGGAGGCTTCCACTTACTAGTACGATCACGAAGAGGAAGAGTGCCCATCCTGAACTGAATAAAAGGGATCTATCCCTAGGCTTCATAATAAAGTCTAGATAGGGCTCCAAGTGGGGCGTAGACTTATGCTGCCGAAATGCCTCAGTCAACCTGCCTTGGTTGGGGTCCCTCTGCTCTTGATTATCGACCCATGCCCAAAAGGCTCTCTTGATTTCTGCCTTAGATGACAATGCCCCAGACTCCCAAGCAGTTACAAGGCCTATTGCCAAGAAAAGCTTCTTTATATTCGCTAACCATCCAATTTTATAAGCTCCCTGGAGGTTCATGACCTCTCTTAGGCCGTCCACGTACCTAGAGAGCTCTGGAATACGCCATAACCGCGCCCAGTATAAGAGAGGGTGCAGAATAACTAGGTCTTTAATAGAGCGCCGACCCAAATCGCTCAAAAGTGGCTTGGTTGGAGTGCCCCTCGGGAGCGATACAAGCTCTCTAAAGAACTTGTTTTCTGAAGTAACTAGCACATCTACACAACCAAAGCCCCAGAGTTCTGCACCATAAAGGGCACAGCCTACAGCTTTTGCAGCGTAAATTTCCAGAGCAGGAGCAATGGGCTTGGTTGTAGAGGCACGATGTTCCCTCCCTAGTACTCCTACTACCCGCTTGTGATTTAATGCCATTTTATCAATGTGAGGCTGCCATTTGAGTTTGTCAGAAATTCTGATCCCCAAGTAGTCAAACTCCCTGACACGCTCCAATGGCGTCCCGTCAAAAGACAAAGTAGATCTAGACGAGCTGCTCGGATTAAAGTAAAGGAGCTTAGTCTTGGAAGTGTTAATGGCAAGACCCTTTAGCTTATAAAACAGACAGAAGCGATCCAACAGCTTTTGTAATCCTGCCGGGGTTTTCGATACTAACAGCTTATCGTCCGCAAAAAATAATGCGGGAACTTTATCACCCGCCAGGACCGGGGCGTCGGCATTAACCTCGAGCAAGAAAGAAACTACACCGTTCACGAAAAGCGTGAAGAGTGTGGGAGCCAATACACGTCCTTGACGGACCCCTCTATTCACAGGGAATTTTTCAGTTTTTTGCTCCTGCGACCCCCATCTAATGCAGGCATAATTACCATCATGCATACGGATCAAGAGATTCAAGATAGACGGAGGAATACCCATCTCCTGCAGGACCAGCCATAGTCGGTCACGGGGAACCAAGTCAAAGGCGGTCTTCAGGTCAATAAATGCCAAGTAAAGACCGCCCTTGCCAATGGTAACCACCTTCCAGTGTAAGAGCACCAGCCTAAATGCCTGGTCAATTGTACTTGTACAGGCCCTAAAGCCCGCCTGGAACTGTGAGATAATATTATTTTCGTCTGCCCATGAGAGGACCCTCTCCAGGAGAACCCTGCCGACCAACTTCTGTCCAGCGTCTATAAGACTAATTGGACGGTAGTTGGCAGGGTCCCCCCTGGGACACCTCTTATAGATAGGAATTACTTCGGCCCCCTTCCAAGAATTCGGGACCGGTGAGCCTTCCAGCAGAGCGTTAATAAAAATCACAAAGTAAATGGCCCATCCCTCAATGTTAGCTTTAAATAGGTCACCCGGAATGCCATGTTGTCCTGAGGCCTTAGCAGGTACAATCTTATTTATAGCAGCCTCCACCTCCTTCTTCTCTATCTTATTAAGTGAAACCAGAACAGGGTGGGTGGCTGTGGTGCCACTTAAGGACCCTAGACCACCTGATTGCTCATCCCCTACATACAGTTTCCTGAAATGCTTGAACCACTCCCTATCCGTTATATGATTAGGAATTTGGTCCAGATCGCGGCCATTGGATCTTCTCACTAAAGTCCAAAAGAGCTCGCCGTTCTTAGACTGGCTCGCAGTTTTTAGACTGTCCCAATGCAATTCTTCCAATTCCCTCTTTGCATCTACAATTGCCTGCTTATATTGCAATCTTGCCAGCCGGACGTCACCCGGGTTATTAGATTTAATAGCAAGGACCAAACTGGCTTTTTTCAATCTACAGTTTCTATTAAACTACCTCTGAGCTGGCTTGACACTCATTGGGAGCTTTATACTGGGGTCTACAAACAGACTACCAATCAAATCTATAGTGTCCACATAGATTGTTTCTGCAGCGGCGGGGCCAGCCCTATCCTTACATGCTGCAGAAAGCCTAAGGGTCTGGTCATTGAGGATTTCTTCTAGGGAACTTAATCTTTGCTCATTCAACATGAACTTAGGCCACTTGAGAAACCTATTACAGTTAGATGGTAAAACTGTCTTGGTTAGCATTCTTGGTCCAGTGATAGAGGTATGCTCCTTCCTTTGCCACATTTCCAACATTGTAAGGGACAGAGGGTTATGATCACTATTTACTGATGGTATAATGACCATGTCATCCACAAACTTCCATGCCCTCCTGTCAACCAATATATAAATAGGCTTTCCTGTTTTCAGTTTCTATTTTTGGTGAATTCTGGTGGTGTTTTTTCAGTGTTTTCCAGTGATTTCAAAACCTCAAAAAAACAGTGCTTTTCAGTGGTTACTCATTTTCGCCCCATAAAAAACAACTGAAACGGTGTTTTACCGGTGTTTATGGGACGCTTTGCTTTTATTATTGTTTGCTTTCTTGATTGGTGCATGGAATATAGACGGTCTATGTACAGTGTATATGAGGTTAAAATACAGTTTTACAAGTCAAATTTATTGTAGTACACCATACAATATTTTTTCAGTGAATCTTTGGTCATTCGCGCTCTCTCTTTCCTACCCATGTACACTTTTATTGGGAAAAGGCCCTCTCGACATTGGCACTTGAGACTGGCAACGTCAAAACAGACAGTACAGTACACAATTTGCCAACTCTGGCCACTGACGTAGCTTTCCATGCCAATACTGGTGCACCTCAAGGTTGACATTGTCTGGGCCAGGTTCTGAAACATATGAGTTGAACTGGGTGCATATGCCCTCAGAGGTGTTAAAGCGGTCAAAAATGAAGCTGTACTTCGCAAAGTCTGGAGAAAATTCCCCTTTACGGAAGGGATCTAACACTTGTGCAGAGTACCAAAGTGAGGTTTCATTGGCTTCAAACGCCATGGTTGGTGAAGGGACATTTCTATGCATCATAGCTAGCCATTTCTCATGCATTGTGAAATAAAATTTCCTGAATTGGTCCTCAACACTTCTCTGCTTACCAAGTGGCAAGCATTCTAACAGGGAACGTGTTGCAGTGCCAAAGTCACTAAAAGTGTCGCCTAGCCTACTCTCGAGGAGATGTTTGACATCTACACCAATTATGCTGAACACTTGGTAGACCAGGGTGTTTTCTGACTCTATTTTTTGATTATGTCCACTACAGCAGTCATGTTTTCCTGTAGAAATCTGAGAATGCAGTACAATGTACTTTTTTTTACATCACTATCCATATGCACCCGAAGATCCTCACATTTCTTGCCTTTTGCATCATCACTAAGCAAAAAATCAGTAAACGGTCACCACATAGATAATATTGCATTCACGGCCTCTAGGACTGAGAACCACCGACTAAATGACACAGTTGGGATTACTTTTTCTTTCCTGCCACACAAAACAAAAAATGAGAAATATTTGCGTTTTAGTTTCCGCGCATACCGAAACAGTGCACCTGAATGGACTACAAAATCAATAGCATTCTTCATTAGCTCAGAAGATTGTAGAGCTGCTTTCAGCATACCATCTAGCGAGTGGCATGGATCTCTTACAGGGAAACACTTCAGCTCAGGTATTGCTTTTGACAGGTCATCACATAACTTTTTCATATACGTTGCGGAATCTCTGCAAATGCAAACAATATCACTCCAATCTTTGTTAAACTTGGTAAGAACTCTCTGCAGCAGCATTCCAAGTGACACTGCGTTGCATGTTTCCAGTACATCTAGATCTGCCATGATGGTACGCCTGTACCATCCATTTTTTGCATCACAAAATGTGATTAGCACTGCCACTGCTGGGTCGCCACGCATCTCTGGGGTTTCATCAAGGGTAATAGAGATCTTTTCATCACCTTGGAGTAACTCTGAAATATGTTCAAAATCTGCAAGGAACACCTCTGGTAGGTATTTGTCATTTGTGTTGCTCTTGGTAATGTTTTGCATGCTGGTGCACGCTTGCGGAACAGATTCCCAATGGGTCCATCGGCTTGGTGTAAGCTGGTTCCAGATTGCACTAGGGCACGTACAAATTCATGTGCCACATCCATTTCTTCCTCACGTTTTCTTTTGAAGCGTGTCATTGTCTCAGCAAGAGACATCTGGCATAGGCTGTCGCTATTAGGTGGCTCTTTCAATTTCAAGTGGGTCTTGGTGACAAGATGTTCAGCAATACGGCTTGCAGTCTTCCCAGTTACTATTGGGACAGTCACTCTGCAAAACCTGCAAATTAACATCTTTTGCCCACGCACTTCTTCAACCATGAAATCCTTGTTTTCCAGCACATAATCTTCTGCCGTCTTTATTCTGCGGGGCATGTTGTTCTGCGCAAACTAGATCATAAAAGAAACACTTAGAAACCGGTTGTGTACTGTTGAAAAAATAATGATGCCACTAAACAGGCTGCCAACCAATTGGTGAAATTGACGAACACATATTTGAGGCATAGCATATGAATCCATTTTATCTTTAAAGCCTGATGACACCGAACAAAAAGTGTACCCAGCCACCCTAATGAGACTCTCAGTCCAATCTGACATGAAAAATGCGTTTCAACGATGGGCACAATGTGGCTCCGATTCCTTGCTCTGGGACTCTCTCCCTTGTCCTCTTGGCCTTGAATTGACTAAGGATTCGAAAGTCTTCAAAATGTGTTTGTTCCAATAGCTGACCTTGACGCAAAACCTTCAGCCATCAGGGCTCTAACAGGAACATTCACGAAAACTGGCAAATTGCAGTTTCTCTGCCCCCGGTACAGCGGGGGCAGAGAGCTGCAGAGGCCCAGCGGACCACAAGCCCCAGGAGCCAAAGGGGCATCGCCAGCATTCCAGGTCCCGCCCTTTACTTGCCGGGGGTTCGTTGAAGACCTCGCGCCTCCCGCTTCGCGGGAGACGCAGCGCCGGTACAGCGGGGGCAGAGAGCTGCAGAGGCCCAGCGGACCGCAAGCCCCAGGAGCCAAAGGGGCATCGCCAGCATTCCCGGTTCCGCCCTCTACTTGGCAAGGACTTGATTAGGAGCCCCTCCTCAACGCCACTCGGAACGCGCGCGGGCGGCGCCGGACGAAGCCTGGGCAAAGGGCGGGCCGTCTGTGGCTGTCAGGGGCCGAAGGAGGCCGGGCTGGGCCACCCATCTAACATCGTCTAAATGGGTAAGCGCAAGCAATTCAATTGCGGGGAAGGGGGGAAAAAGGCCAAAGTCCCCAGGAAGTCGGAGTCTATAATTTCGTACCTATCTTCCGCTGTGGGGGCGTTAACGAAAGAAATAGCAAATGCGGAGTTGGAACTTGGCCTACAATCGACCACCCCCCCTGCACTCCGCCTGATTCCCCGTCTGCAAACACCCCCAGTGTCCCCTTGGAACCAGTAGTCACCATAGCTAATCCTTTTGCCACTACTGATCCGGCTGTCCCTTTGACAGTTCATGATGACAGCCAGGAGCCCCCAGTAACGATTACACAGGGTCTAGCAATGGGCCCCAAGAAGAAAAAACCCAGGAAGACTAAAGTCCAAGTCCCACCCAAGCCTGGCAATGACGATCTGGGGGATATGATAGTCACTGGTCTCTTCACGGTTGGAGCCTATCCTTACAGATCTGGCCAAGGATATTGTGGACACTTTGAATACTTGTGTTGCTGGACTTTTGGAAAAATGTGCTAAAATTGATGATTTTATGAAGGAGTTTAGGATGCAGAACAGATTGGGTGCGACTGTTGTTAGTACCCCAGGGAACAATGCTGAAGCACACATGATTAAACCTCAATTAAGTCGCAATCCCAGCACGCATAATCCTGTGTGAAGTAAGGTCAGTGTCACCCATGCCACAGCCGGACGTAATTCACTGGGGGGTTCTTATGGTAAAGGGCAAGATGTTTTGAGTAGCACCCCTGACCAATTATCCCCCAGTTTGGCCGATCCGGCTCGTGATAACCCCTTTAGACTTGACTTGCTCCCAGAGGCAGCCCCTCTGGTAGCAGTCTTTGTAGGTGTTCCCCACCTTCAGGCCGGTGAGTCTGAAATAACATGTGCCTTAATGAGGAAGGTCAGTTCTTGTCCGCGAATTATTGTAGTGGAGGGGAAGACATCGCCGCCAGTATAATTACAGCCAGAAGAGTGGGATGGATAGGGCATCGGCCAAAGGCAGTTAGGGGGGGACTGTATTGTAGTCAATTTCAATAATCCTTATACAGCATATAAATTGTTCTGGGATGGCTCAAAAGTCGCACAGGATGGGATGGCTCAAAAGTCGCACAGGATGGGATAAGACCAGTCCCCCCTACAGTTTTTTTTACCCCTCCGTACCACCCAGTGTGGATACTACCAGACCTCCTAATAACAATCCTGCCTGTCATAAGTCCCTTTTCCCCCGTAGTTCGAACTTGGTACAATATAGTGATCCCCGGCATGCGACACTGAGGGCCCAAACCTTAGAGGGTAATGATGGGGTTTTTGAGGATCCGCCTGGAGCTGCGATACCACACTTTGAGCACTCCAGGCAGGGGGAGGCCCTTGAAGAACTCCTAGCTAACTGCAACGTATTTGAACTCGATCTTATAGAAGGGGTGGATAGGGTTCCTACTTTTAAGGGTTTAACCTCGGGCACCGTGATAGATTATTTCTTCATTTCCACGGGCCTTTTGCAACTGGTGGGGACATACGGGGCAGTCCCGTCGTCCTTTAGTGATCACAATCCTGTGTTTCTCGAGTTGATTCTGGGGGACATTCTTACCCCCGAGAGTTGTATATACAGGGTGGGGGCCCCCCTTGTTGCAAAGGACCAAGGTCGGAGAATAAAGTGGACGAGGGTTGTGCCCGATACTTTCTTAGAGATTTTAACCACTGAGGTAGGAAGTCAGATGTCCATTTGTCTGGATAGTGAGCGTGTAGATAATGAGACCATAAGCGCCTTCGAGATAATCTGTTCCCGGATCGCGGCGGATCTCACTAATACGAATAACAACAGTGGCAATTCCGACCCTAGGTGGTTTGATAGTAGTTGCTCCAAGGCACATCGGGCGCTACTACAAGCATTAAAAACAAGTCCTAGAGATAGGGGGAATGTAGCCAATTTACAAAAGGCTTATAAATTAGCAATCGAAGGGCGAAAGAAGTCCATTAAAAAGGAGGCTTGGGACAAATTACTGTCTATAGATGTTTTGCGGGATAGTGCCAGGTTCTGGGCTACCATTAATGACCCTTTTCTCTCCGGCCAAGAGAATACTAACACCGACTGTGTTATTCAGGATGATGTTTGGCTTCACCATTTTGAAGAAGTTTACGGTGTTGGTGGCATGAGTAACGAGGGCCCTCCCGAAATTTTTTACCCAACGACCCCAATAATTTTTAATCGGGGGGAGGTTGAAAAAGCAATCAAAGAAACACTAAAGAATAAAGCCCCGGGTCCATACGGTGTCCCCGCTGATCTATACATGAACTCACCGACCTTTTCGGCAAAAATTTTAACTAATGTTTTTAATGCATCTGTTTGTAATCCTTTCCCAGCCTCTTGGTCCACCTCAGTCATAGTCCCGATTTTTAAAAAAGGTCAGCGCATGGACCCCTCTTGTTACAGGCCCATTTCCCTGTTAGACTCTGCCGTTCAAATCATGGGCAGAGTCCTCCTATTTAGACTCAGGGAAAATGTGGAGAGGCTAGGGGTGCTCTCTAATTTACAATATGGCTTTCGAGAAAAAAGGGGTACCATGGACCAATGCTTAAATTTACATCTTTTAATAAGCAAGTACACAGTGGCAAAGGACGGGTCCTTATTTATGGACCTATCTTCAGCCTTTGACATGGTGAACAGGGCCAAGCTTTGGAGGATCCTACATGATATTGGCATTGATCCCCCACTGATTAAATTTTTAGCGGCCCTACACGAAAAGCTTTTTGCCACCATTAGGGTAAACCAAGAGGGAAGATGCACTCGACACTTTAGTTCAGAGAGGGGGGTTAGACAAGGTTGCATTTTGGCACCCCTCCTTTTTACTATTTATATAAATGCCCTGGATAGCTTCCTAGGTACTACTAGGGCAGATTTCCCGCGTGTAGGAGCTTTATCAATCCTCGTTCTCCTATACGCGGATGATGCTGTCTTACTGGCCCGCACTGGGGTGGGCCTGCAAAGGATGCTGGACTCTTTTGCCTCTTTTATGGACCAGTTAGACCAGAAGGTGAACATTAATAAATCTCACGCCATGGTCGTGGGCAGAAGTAGCCGCAGCCGTAAATTAAAAACCTTTCATTGCAAGGGGGCGGAGGTGTCAAGGGTTCGCACCTTTCCATATCTAGGCGTTCTCTTTGATTATAAGGGTTCTTGGGGCCCCCAAATCAAGTTAAAAAGCATTTCTATGGCAAGGTCCACCAGTGCTCTTTTGGGTTTCTCAAAAAGATTGGGGGCGAGACCATGGAGGCACTGGTAAAAGTATAAAATGCTAAATGTTTGTCCATCGTTTTGTATGGTGCCCCGTTGTGGGACCACGTAGCCCAAGTTCAAATACAAAGAGTTAAAAACCGTTTTTTGAGATCCCTCCTGTCTGTCCCCCAATCCACCCCCACATTTAGTACTCATACAGAGGTGGGGATTGGATATATTACGGACAAGTTGAGGGTGGCCCCCCTGGTTTGTTGGGCAAAAACATGGTTAAATAAGGAAATTACGTTGAACCATGCCATACTTGCAGATATTATTGCCATGGAAAATGCCAAAAGGATCCCCTGGGTTGAGTATGTGCGAAAGACTTTTGCTGATCTAGGTCGTCCAGAGCTCTTTACGTCCCCGGAGAATATTGTCAAGAAGGACGTCCAATGGATCAGGGCTACTTTTCTAGAAGAGGCAAGGTTGACCCAGAAGGAGATGGAGCTTAAAAAACCAGTTGTGAGACAGAACTATGTTCTGGTCACCTCGCCCTCCCTGGAGCCATATTTACAGCTCGTAACTAAACCTTTTCATAGATTTTTACTGACCAGGTTTAGATTTAACCTAATTCACTACTCCCTGGGGAGTTTCCCTGTGTGGGCCAAACCTGAATGTAGTACGCCCTGCAGGTGCGACAATTTTTCAACCCAAGATACCCTGTATTTTATCATGTTTTGTAGTTTTATTCTGAAATGAGGAAAAAATATTTGCTTCCACTTTTAAAAGAGAAAGGTTTTATCCAAGTTAGACCAGCCCTAATACATTTACAGATGCTGAGTAGCACCGGCGATATTTTTTATGTGGCCAGCTTCTTGGTGGCAGCTATGAGGCTTAAGAACAAAAAACTGTCTTTCTCTGGGGAGATTGATTGTTAATTCGTACAATTGGGGTTTTTGTGTTTCTTTTAATTGCATCCTGTGGCTCCGTATGAATCCTGCTCCTTGCACATAGAATGACTTCTTACTTTTATAACTTCTTTTATTATTGTTTTTATCACACTTGTTTTATTCAAATTTTTATATGCTATTTACCAATGAACTGTATTTGTTAGTAATTTTGTGTGATTGCCCATTGCTTTTATGATTTTAATTAATCGAAATAAAGTGCTTTGACTGACTGACTTTGACTGATTTAAAACATTAAAAATCTGTATCCTTGGTACCCTAAATGCTTTTTAACCATCATGCTTTTAAAAAATTCGGTTCTGGATGTATGCACATTAGCTAACCTCCAGCTTGCCTAAAAGTGATTAATACTTGGTGGTCGAAAGCCCTTAGGCCAATTTCACGCTTTAAAAAAGTCCAAATAAATGCGATGTATATACAGATGCAGGTCAGGTAACCTATTGTCAGGAGAATGTTCAGCTTAATGAAAGGGGAATGTTGAATCCATGTGTACAGTATGAAACATTCATATACAGTTCAACAGTAATAAGGACCTGCGGCGTAAATATACTTGCATAGCTCCCAGATGCGCAACTACAGTCAAATTTCGGGGGGGGGGGGGGATTCGTCCAACAATCGGCTGAATGGAGATGCAGGGGCTCTAAGAAGGGGTGAAAAACAAGACAGCCTCATTAAGTAAAATGGTCTTTTACAGACCTGTGACGTACTCTGGTGCGGCTGCAGTAAGACAGACGCTGAGGTCTACCCTGGGAATATCCAGCTACGTCATAGGTTTCCCATCTGCATGGTACAATAAGCCGAAAGCCATATGGAGTTTTCCTAGTTTCACACAGTTTGCTCTAGTGGGTAAGCTGGGAGTCAGCACTCCAATGCTGGACCCAATAGCTGCACTTAAGCCACTGCAGATAGTTCCAAGCACTTCTCACTGGCACACCACGACGTCGCCATTGGTAACCTGCGGGCCGGCCAGATGGTGGGGGGGGGGGGGGTCAGGAGGTCATTGGTCCCCAGGCCCCACGCATTCTCAAGGCCTTGAACGTGGGCAACATTATTTATAGATTTTAAAGCACGTCTGCCCTATTTATTAATTACGAGCCACCTGACCATGCCGGGGCCTTAAATGGAGCCAGAGGCAGGACCTCAGGGCCGGCTTTAGGGCGGTGCGACCGGTGCCACCGCACTGGGTGCTGGCTTCCTGGGGGCGCCGTGTTTGAAAGTTTATTAAGCTTTTGAAGCACCTGCTGCAGCGTTTATTTCTGCCGGCAATTACCAGGCTTCACATAAATGTCAAGAAAACTTGTGTGATTAATTATCTTCCTGGAGAGAGATCAGTGTTTTGTAAAGTTGAGGTTTTGACTTGGGTGAAGTTAGTGCAGAGGATTAATATGCCTGCTGCAAACAACGTGTAGCAAGTAGATTACAGAGTGCATATGATGTAAACAGATCAGCAGATAATTGCTTTCAAAAGAGACTTGCAACATATTTTATCCACACAGAGTGTTAGTGTTGTATGCTGTGTTGCAGGCATGGCTTTATTATACTTTTTCATGGGTCCTCACATCCGGCTAGGGGTAGCAATGCTAAGATGAGAGTGAGTGGACCAGAGCAGCTGAAGCGAGGGGAGAGGATGTGGCCTAAGGGCTAGAGTGGCCGATCTCGAAGCTGGGGAACCGGTTCGAGTCTCGGCAGGGACACTCAACATCCTGTGATTTTGGGCAAATAACTTAATCTCCCCGTGCCTAACAAAATGAATGTGTTTGTCTGTAACACAACTGCTGCTCATGTAAAGCTCTTTGATACCTTCGGGTCTACTTCACACTATATAAAACTCCCTCCCCCAACACCCCCCCCCCCCCCCCCCAAAAAAAGCAGGTGCCAGATGAAAGAGAAGGTTGTCACGCAAGGTCAGTCGTCTTGTTTAACTAAGCCTGAATTCAGTTGGTCAGGAGGCCCCGTATCATCTGTGACACCTTCACCCAGCCCTGCATTCTTTTTAAATTCAACACCAAATGCATTCTGGGATTTGTAGTAGGCTATTGCTTACCATGCTATGCTGCTGACTGAGAGATTAGTGCTGGCTAAAGGCGTCACAGAAGGGACTTGCTACCTAGGCGGTGCGTAGGGGGGTCAGTGTCCCATTGAATAGGAAATGAGAGAAAGATGTCCCACTGTACCACCTAGTAGGAGTTCCCTTGCGGCACAGCTACCTCTCTAGAAATGTACAGCCCCCACCCTCCGTGACTGCTGCTCACACTACTGACACCGCCTGGTTCCCCCCCACCCTCCGTGACTGCTGCTCACAGTACTGACACCGCCTGGTTCCCCCCCACCCTCCGTGACTGCTGCTCACACTACCCCTCACCCTCCGTGACTGCTGCTCACACTACTGACACCACCTGGTTCCCCCTCACCCTCCGTGACTGCTGCACACAGTACAGGTACCGCCTGGTTCTCGCCCACCCTCTGTGACTGCTGCTCACACTACTGACACCGCCTGGTTCCCTCTCACCCTCCGTGACTGCTGCTTACAGTACAGGTACCGCCTGGTTCCCCCTCACCCTCCGTGACTGCTGCTCACAGTACAGGTACCGCCTGGTTCCCCCCCCCCCCCCCCTCACCCTCCGTGACTGCTGCTCACAGTACAGACACCGCCTGGTTCCCCCCCTCACTCTCCGTGACTGCTGCTCACAGTACAGACACCACCTGGTTCTCCCTCACCCCCGTGACTGCTGCTCACAGTACAGGCACCGCCTGCTCCCCAGGACCTGCCCTGCTTTCGGTTTCCCCACAGCACACTTTTAAAACAGGTCCTCGCACTGTGGGGTCCCGCGTTAGTCTGTAGGCCCCGGGCCCTGTAAGAAGCTCGGAGATGCCTGGTGGTAACCTGGCCTCCTTCAGGCACAGAGGCGCAACTAGAGCCAAATTTCGGTGGGGGGGGGGCTGAATCTTTGAGCAATAGGCAGAGTGGAGCTGCAGGGGCTCTTAAGGGGTGAAACAACAGCGAGGCCGCATTAACATGCAAATGGTCTTTTAAAGACCTGTGAAGTGCCCGGGTGCGGCTGTATGTGCGCCGGGAACCAGTCTCATCCCGGCCTGCCACACACGACGGGGGGGCCTTTGAGTCCATTGGGTGGTGCGCGCCTGGCACAAGCCCACCTTCCGGTAGTGTTTAACAAGGGCTCATTCTAATCTAAATTAACAAAAAGCTTTTTTTTCCTCGTTTATATACGTGGCTAAAATTGGTATATTCTCGTGAAATTGTAATAGAATGGCAACATTTGCTCCCTAGCTACCAAAATCTAGCCACCCTGCCAGGTTCCGCCTGTGCAACGATCCGCTACACCACGCTGGCTAGTGTTACAAAACAACATGCGGCATGTATGTACGTATGTATGTTGTTTCGTGACGCATGCAAGTCGAGGTGGAGTTAAGAATAGTAAATACTTCCCTATATGTATGTACCGTGCCAGCGTTGATATACAAGTCCAGGCTGATAGTAGTAACCTTGATGTTTTCACCTATAACCACAAGCACATAGATCACACTGAAAGAAGGCCCCACCACCCCCACCCGGATCACTCAAGGAACACAGTCTGATGATTTCACATATTTTACAAGCGATGAAATAAAAATGACGAAACCGAGGCGGTGCGCCGGAGCATTGCAGTAAGTTAACTCCTTGCCCTCCACACACTACGACAAATAGGCCAAACCTGTCATCCCTCCGCTCTTCAACCCCTGCTCGCAAGGTATTGGGACATGAACACACACACTTTCCACTTACCTGCTGGGCCTTGGAGCACTTGGAGCACTGGCAGTCGTCGTCTCGCTGTCGTCTCGTCGTCGCGGGGGTCTGAAGTGCGCTGCGGTGTGGTGTGGTGGGCCAGACAAAGTCCGGACAGCATTTTCAATCGGACCTGGCCCCACCCACCAACCTTGCCAACCAAAGTGTGTCCCCGAATTTAATGGGGGTGACACACGTTCCAAACTGCTCTGTTCTCGGGCCTAAATTGGGGCTTTGCATCTAACGCTTTGGCTCCATCAAGTGGCCATGTGGTGCAACAGCAATGAAAATCAGTGACACTCGGTTTAAACCGAGTCCGCTGATTTTCATCCGGTAGGGTACGGTCTGTCACATTCGGTTTAAACCGAATTCCGGACACCCTATATATAATCAATTCTACTCTGACAGGGGACCCTGTTGTATGTAAATGCTCCCATTACATCAGAAGTCGTACGCCCATTTTCTGCTCTTAACCCAAATTCTATCATTAAAGCATTCATTTGGATGGCAACTGGTAACCATCTCTTCGCCGGCTTAAGTGACAGAGAGGGGATGCCCCATCTGGCATCCTCATCATAAACTCCCAGGATGTCATCTGCTACTAAAGGCTCAAATGAGCAATTGAGGTCACCAGTGACCAAAATAAAGGAATCAGAGGGACAGGAAAGGAGCATATCGGAGAGAACAGAAATAGTAGAGGATTTTGCCCCCCCTTGGGTACCTCTAGCATATATATTAAAGAGTTCCCAGATGTTATTACTCTTCGTACCCTTAAGAGAGAGTCTCATTACATCTGGTGTAGAACAAGGATGGTGGGTAATCTTAAGGTTGAGCCCTGCCCTAACCCATATCATATGCCCTCCAGATGGACGACCACGACCTACCGAAGAAGCTGGGACACAGAAACAAGAAAAACCAGGCTTATACAGCGGTTCGAGGCTCCAGGTTTCTTGAAATAAACTAAGGTCATACCCATCAATAAAATCATTCCAGTCTGGTAAAGAAAGCTTATTTCGTAGGCCCGCCACATTCCACGAAACAAGCTTTAAATGACTGGAAAGACCATCACAGGAGATTAAGGCACTTGGAGAATGGTCGAAGTGTCGACCAACAATATTGATAACCCTCTGTGGTACACTAACAGGAATTGGTGATTCGGAACCCGGAAACTCGAGTGGTACAAAAAGACTAGAAGAATGACAGCCTGAGGTAAGCGGGGGGACTAGTCGGAACTCCTGCTCTATCCTGGAGTCAATCGACAGCCTCCAGACTAGTGAATCGATTTTGGATGGGGGTACAGTCTAAGGATAATAAAGGCCTTTGTCAACCCACATGCGACCGCCCCCTCCCAGTCCGCTGTACTAATGTCCACCCGTCTGCTAAACATGTAAAGTGGCCTGGGGGATAAAAGTAGGTCAATGGAAGGGAGTGAATAGTTACTCCTGAGCTGGGGTAGCTCCAGTTACGGATATACTCAACTATTTTAGGGTCATTGAAGTTGATCAAAATGCAATCCCCCTTTATATTCTTGGCCAGGTGTCCTACCCATGGCACCCTCCTAACCATAAGTATTTTACACACTACATGTGGTGGCAATGGTCTGTTTTGGTTTAACCAATGGACAACCCTGTTGCTCAAAGTTGTAGAAGATTCAACTTCATGCTTACCCAGTTCTGGGACCCCTGCTAGAATTACCATAAACGGACAGGCTTCCGGGGGTAAGTGCAGAATATTTTTCCCCCTAGGAACCTGGGCTATGGAGACCCCACCACCCTCACTAGACTGAGATATGTCATGCTGGCAGGATTTACTAGCAGCTGCCACAGCTGTGCCCTTATTGGCTTCAGCTAGGACCTGATGATCCATAGCCAATGCTGAGGGGTCTTCCAGGACAACCGGGACATTCTCTCCTCTGGCTTTATCCAGTGGTTGGGAAACCCTGGTATGAGTATCCTTCTTTAGGGAATCATTAATTCCCACAAAGTCATGCTCCATCCTTATCAAGTGCTGCTCAATCTTGCTTAATCTATCCTCGACTGGGCGAAGGAGAAGTCTGAATATATTAGTCAGCTCGAGGACCATCCCCTCTGCCCTGTCAGCTTGGCTTGGCCCCCTGCTTTCAACCTGAAATGCCGTTCTGGTGGACGATGAATGAGCCAGAGGTGCAATTATATTTGCTGTGGTAACCGTATCTGGCTGCTCCAATATGGCAGGGATTGGTCTAGGGTTTCTAGTATATCTCGTGGCTTTCTTTTTCTTCCCACCGTTGTTGTTCTTCCCACCATTATTGTCAGACAGCCCTTGCTTATACTTGGGAATAGCCCCTGGGTGTCTCTCCCGTAGTTGCCTGATGTTATTCTCCATTACTATACTGGGAACAAGCGGCAACATATGGGGAGAAGTCAACGAGTCAGTACCGTAGACTGCTCCTCCGAGGGAACATGGGGTGTAACACAGGGTGATAAATGTCTAATGGGGGTTTCTAGGGTTGGTAATACAACAATACCACTATTTCGTCCTTGGTGGGCAGGGGATCGCACTTTAGCAATGTGCCCCATTGAAGACCTCCTGGCCATTGCAAGGTCCTGTGAAACTCGACGTTCCATTATTGTGATCTGATCTATAACACTATTTACCCTCGTAATAAATTGATCCATAGTTCCTGTCAAGTTAGCATTGACCACTCTACCTCTGGCCTCTTTTGGTGGCATAACGAGGCCAGCAAGTCAATATCAAAATAGGGAGCAGTACACTCACGAGTCAAACCCCCAGGCGAGACGAAAGAGGGGTGGCTCGTCCCGTCCTTGCACAGGCTTGAACGGGCTAAAACGGGCCCGCCCTTGGCCCGGGCTTCGCCCGGCACGCGCCCCCGCGCGTCCCGCGAAGCGGGGGCCGCGAGTAGATTTGTAGCTGCAGGCAGGGGCAGGGTCAAAGGGAAGAGGACACAGGTGAGGAGATTATCCGGGCTGCTGGTCCTCGCAGTCCCTTGCACCAAACCGGGAGAAAAGTCCTTCTACTTCGAGCGGCACCCCAGCTGTAGCAAAAGGAAGGCCCTTTGTACTAACCACAGCTGCCACTTTGGAATGGAAGATTTTTAAATTTCCCAAACTGGCTTACTGCAGACCAGGTCCTGTGAAATTCCGATGTCGGGAGATCTGAGCCCGCTTCCCGCCTTCCAGAGAGAACATGAAATACCTTGAACCAGATGTCCAGTGGAGGAAGCAGATGGACATGTATGTATGTATGTATGTGTGTGTATATACATATATATTATGTAAGACTTTTTTTTGAAGCATAATAGTCTAGTGAGACACTTAGAGCTGGCATAAAGTCCAGACCTAATAATTGCACCTCATGACATTCACAAAGAGCGACGTGCCAACGTTGTTGTCGGCCTTGCTTCTGGTAAAGACAATAAGAATCACTCCATGGCATAAATATGAGCTAGAATTGTCTTGGATAAATATTTGCACTGGAAGCCCCCCCCCTCCGGTGAGAAAATTTCAACAACCATTGAAGAGTAGGCTGCATCAGATGTAGGACTTGATACTTACCCATCCTGGAAAAGCTTGGAAATGTTCTCAGTGGAAGGGCTGGAATAAGTTCCTTTCCGGGATGGGAAGGGCAGTGGAACATCCACAAACTTTGTGGGAGGGAACGGGAAGGGATCTCTCCAAGGAGAAAACTATGAATTTGCACAACGGGTTGCTTATCCAGAATGCAGAAAAGTTAAATGTGGTATTCCATTTATCTTTACACCTTAGACTATCACCTAGGTTGCTTGTAGAGACCGAGATCCCTGATGTTTGGGAACTTTTTTCTTTTTGAAACCAAACATAAAGACAGGTACCTCCTTGCATAAATAAAATTTAAAATAAAAGCCGTCTGGAGTAAATATGTATTTGGGTGAGGAACAATGGTGGGGATGGTGGAGATATCAAAGTTGGTGAGAGGAAAAATAATAATACAAATAAACACATGAGGATGACGTGGGGGAACCGACTAATTCAGCATCTCTTGAGGGCTATGCCTGCTTCTATGAGCCCCTCACCGCAGTGAGCCCTTCCTGCTACAAGGGAAAGTGGTTTAAGCCCATTGTCCAAATTAACTCTACACGCAGTTGGGGGTCGTTTTAAAAGTTGTGTCTCACTGAGATTACAATCTGGACTTTTGATATTTTTCTTCTTAATTTTCTAAAAAGATTCTACTTTCAACGCTGTGATTGAACGTGAATCTTCTCTGGATAAGATTCCAGTGTTGGGGGCCTCGTGCTGTACATCATATATTTACTTAAGAGCAGCCGAAGATGTATGCAGAAGAAAGAAATGGTGAACAAATCATCCACACTCTCTCACCACAAGATTGGATCCAGATGCAAATCAGAGTAATAGTGCTGATAATGGGATTTGTAAATATTAAGCCTTGTGAACTAAACATATCCCTATATTTTGGGTATCTAAGCATCTTGAGATGGTTTTATGGTTCATTTGTACTGCTGGACCGAAGACCTCTTCCAGTGACACCTAGTTATCGGTTTCTTTGCTTCATGGGGACATTTCTTCTGGAAGATTGAGGTGCTCTTTTATTTCAGCTGTCCCTCTTTTAATGTGTGGCCTTGCCCTTTCTTCCTACTTAGGAGGATATCTCTGGCTAGGCCAAGTATTTGAGATTTTCTTGGGGCAGGATGTAGGTGACTTCTGATTTTGGGCCTGCTGCTCTCCTCGCCTTTCATATATCTGATTTTGAGTAGCATCCCTGCTGAATTTTGAGGTATATCGCAGGGCACATTCCTGCTTGAAATTGTAACTGCTGGCAATCCGCTTTCTGCAGTAAAAGTAGTTGATTGTCTAGTATGACTAATTTTTGATGCACACTTCTAACTGCAGATTCCTCACCTTGTGAATATCCGCAGGTGCAGACTGAATCTGTAGATTTGTATCTGCATTTACCTCATGCACCAATAGGTGGCATCTTGTGGCTTTCCCCTAGCTCTGTTGTGCCCCTGAAATGATGCCAGAACCACATACAGCCTCCACTTCTATGCACTGATGTCAGGTCTTTTCTTTCTGCGCTTTTCAACTTGGATCCGAAGCTTGCACCCTTGTTTTCCAGTCCTTTGACAGAACTTAATTTTGCCAAAATGTTATAGTGTGCAAGGGATGTATCGTCCTGCAGGCTTTAAGTCCTGCAAGGATTGTAATAAGCAGATGTCCGTGACTGACCTCCATCAGGTATGCAACTGGTGTCTGGGTTCCTCTCATGACTTGCAATCATATGATGACTATGCCAGGATGAACCCAAAGGCCTTTCGAGACCACAAGCCAAGCTCTATATTGCTGAACAACTTTAGAAAGCACTTAATGGCTGGTCTCACTCGAAGCATAAGAAGTGAATGCATTCTCCCTCCCAAGTCTATACCACCTTCTTTCTGCCGCTCTTGTCGAGAGGTTGCATTGATGTAAGGAGGCCTCCCCATCTCTCTCCCGGTTCCCCGCAATCAATCAATCAAGCATAGCATTTGTAAAGTGCACCACTTACTTGTGAGGGTCTCAAGGCACTGGGGGCAGGGGGGGGGGGCGGAGTTGCTACTGCTCGAAAAGCCAGGTCTTGAGGAGTCTTCTTAAGGTCAGCAAGTCTTGGGTCTGCCGTAGGTGTATGGGGAGGTAGTTCCAGGTCTTGGCGGCGAAGTGGGAGAACGATCTGCCGCCAGATGTCGCTCTTCGGATGCGGGGGACTGTGGCGAGGGCGAGGTCGGCTGAGCGGAGCTGGTGGGTGGGGGTGTAGAAGCTGAGTTATCTGTTGAGGTACGCTGTTCCGGTGTTGTGGAGTGCCTTGTGTGCGTGGGTGAGGAGCTTGAAGGTTATCCTCTTGTTGCCGGGGAGCCAGTGCAGGTCTCTCAGGTGGGGTGTGATGTGGCTGCGGTGAGGGATGCCGAGGATCCGGCATGGAGAGGCGTTCTGGAAGTGTTGAAGTCGTTTCAGGAGTTTAGCCGAGGCTCCTGCGTAGAGGGTGTTTCCGTAGTCCAGCCTGCTGCTGACAAAGGCCTGGGTGACCATTCTCCTCGTTTCGGTGGAGATCCACTTGTAGATCCTGTGGAAGGTGTTGAAGCAGGAGGTTAGAGACGGTGTTGACCTGCTTAGTCATGGAGAGGGTGGAGTCGAGGATGACCCCTAGGTTGCGTGCGTGGTTGGTGGGTGTTGGAGCTGTTGTCAGTGCAGTCGGCAACCAGGGGTCGTCCCAGGCCGAGGGGGTGGGTCCGAGGATGAGGACCTCCGTCTTGCTGTAGAGCCAGTCCCACTGCTCCATCCAACCTAAATTCTCAGGCCCTTCAGTGACACCACAAAAGGTCGAAGCATTCAAGTAGACCATGTTGTGTATATTTGGCACCCTACCAATTCCAGCTAGCTTGTTTAGGTTCCCCAAGGATCTGAGGAGGCCTCCTGTCGGGCTACTGCCGGTGAATCCGTCCCAGATGCCGACTATGCCTCTTGATCCCACTGCTAGTTCCCCATGCGTCAACGCCACCAATGCCAGAGGAAGAACTTACTGTCCTTTTGGACTCTGAAGCAAATCCAACTTCACTGAAATAGCTCTCATTTACACCACAGACACCACCCTTGCAGACCCATTAGGACTTGAATGGGACATTACCACAACTGACACATTGATCGGATTCAGCACCCCATGATATTGATGATGATGCTGTTCTGCTTGGGTTTTCGGATCAGATAGAACCCGCTCATCAGAACCTTTCTAACCCAGCCAGAACGTTACCCTCTCCCTAGGGCCTATTCACAACAAGTAACCACAGATATATATACCACCTAAGGACAGGGAATTCCTACTATATATATATATATATATATATATATCAGCCAACTTTTCTTGCTCGGTTACAATCACCGCACCACCTGAACAAAGGGCGCGTCGTCCGTCCGGATCGTCCGGGCTCGATCCGTATTAAATGCTCCAAAGTACCAGTACTCGAAAGTAAAGGATGACGACGCCGTGTCTTGCAAAAATTCAAAATTTAATTCTCAGCTGTTGGACGCGTTTCGCCTGTCCCGCAGGCTTGTTCACCAACCGTTTACAATAAAGTTTGCCACCATTTTAAGACACTTACAGCGTGTCACGTGCACAAGGACTACAACTGCAGTGTATCCAACAACAGACTGGTAGTTTTTTCACATATATGTCAAATTGACTTTAACAATCTCTTAGCTTGATTATTCAAGAATCAATATTGATCCAATCATTGAAAATAAAACTAAGTGCCAAAAGAACAACGAACAAATTAATGCAGGAAGACAAATTACACGATATCATTCATAGGAAATCTCGTAATTATCGGTGATGTACCTGTCAAATGCTAATTGCATTCTCGCTGCAAAGCAGTGCCGTATTCTTTGGTTACATTAACTACAAAGATGTTTAATATTAATCAAGTCCGGTGTATTGCCCATTAGAGACGGTGTTGACCTGCTTAGTCATGGAGAGGGTGGAGTCGAGGATGACCCCTAGGTTGCGTGCGTGGTTGGTGGGTGTTGGAGCTGTTGTCAGTGCAGTCGGCAACCAGGGGTCGTCCCAGGCCGAGGGGGTGGGTCCGAGGATGAGGACCTCCGTCTTGCTGTAGAGCCAGTCCCACTGCTCCATCCAACCTAAATTCTCAGGCCCTTCAGTGACACCACAAAAGGTCGAAGCATTCAAGTAGACCATGTTGTGTATATTTGGCACCCTACCAATTCCAGCTAGCTTGTTTAGGTTCCCCAAGGATCTGAGGAGGCCTCCTGTCGGGCTACTGCCGGTGAATCCGTCCCAGATGCCGACTATGCCTCTTGATCCCACTGCTAGTTCCCCATGCGTCAACGCCACCAATGCCAGAGGAAGAACTTACTGTCCTTTTGGACTCTGAAGCAAATCCAACTTCACTGAAATAGCTCTCATTTACACCACAGACACCACCCTTGCAGACCCATTAGGACTTGAATGGGACATTACCACAACTGACACATTGATCGGATTCAGCACCCCATGATATTGATGATGATGCTGTTCTGCTTGGGTTTTCGGATCAGATAGAACCCGCTCATCAGAACCTTTCTAACCCAGCCAGAACGTTACCCTCTCCCTAGGGCCTATTCACAACAAGTAACCACAGATATATATACCACCTA
Source organism: Triturus cristatus (assembly GCF_964204655.1). NCBI lineage: Eukaryota > Metazoa > Chordata > Amphibia > Caudata > Salamandridae > Triturus > Triturus cristatus. The sequence continues at coordinate 498,994,493 of NC_140592.1, read as the reverse complement.
AGGACAGGGAATTCCTACTATATATATATATATATATATATATATATATATATATATATCTAGACCTCTTATAATACAAGTGGCGGCCTCGCGGTCCCAGACGGACCCAGGACTTCCTACCCAGACGGCAGCCTTAGCCTCGCGGTCCCAGACGGACCCAGGACTTCCTACCCAGACGGCAGCCTTAGCCTCGCGGTCCCAGACGGACCCAGGACTTCCTACCCAGACGGCAGCCTTAGCCTCGCGGTCCCAGACGGACCCAGGACTTCCTACCCAGACGGCAGCCTTAGCCTCGCGGTCCCAGACGGACCCAGGACTTCCTACTCAGACAGCAGCCTTAGCCTCGCGGTCCCAGACGGACCCAGGACTTCCTACCCAGACGGCAGCCTTAGCCTCGCGGTCCCAGACGGACCCAGGACTTCCTACCCAGACGGCAGCCTCAATACAAGTTCATCCTATGATTACCATAACATACAGCAGGGGAATCAGTTTTACTATTTATCAGATCACACAAGAACTGTCAGTTTGAGCACAACCTGTTCTCTGGTTCGAGGGGTTCCTCTCTCCCTTATTCAGTTACCACTTACCTGATCAGGGTTAACATCTGTTCATGTCAAGTCACAGCTGACTAGAAGAATAGGCTACCCTCTTATACAAGAACACGCAGCACATGTTGATTCACTACAAACTGGATACTTTATTATTTATTATATACGCAATCACATAACATTACTATGTAACACATAACCTGCAAAGAAAAGTGAAAGATTAGGTTGTACACTCTAATAAGAAAGGGGTCGACATCACCTTAGTCGTGTGTAGCCTGCACTCAATGGTCATCTAGGTTCCCTTCTCGTCTGTGCCTCGGCTCGCCTGGAGGTCACACCTCCGTAGCTCCCTTCTCCGAGTCACTGGGACCTCTTCCTCATCGGCTACTCTCTCCTCTCTGGCAATTCTGCTAGAAGAGTATCTGTCTCTCGGTTTTTCTCCGCCTTCAAGTTTGTCATCTGTCTTCCCTGGAATAAGTAGTAGCTTTACTGCTAACGGCTAGATGCCGCCTACGGACTGAAGTAAGTGCCTCGTAACTGCCTCAGACTTTTACTAATATAGAGGTGCATTCCCTCATGGAAAATTCCGGCCCGTAACCTGCCGCCCACCAAATTCTTGTACCTCCCCGTGCCAAGGACACTTTCCCAGCCGGCCGGCCTGATGTAGCGTCTTCGGCATGAAGAAAAATACAATCCTTCGATAAGGGCCGGTCTGAACCGGTTCTCTCCAAGCGAATAACACCTCATAACTAAAACATCCCCTTTAACCTAGAAGCATCTCAAGCTGCCGGAGCAGAAAGAAAGATGGAGTCTCTCCCGTTTGAGGCCTACCAGGCCTGAATTCAGCACGGCTCCATGAAATACCCTCACTACAGGGCAGGTTATCCCTAATACTAACGAATCTATCCCCTAGGATATGTGTGCAAGCCCTAATCTATGGGGAAGATCACAGGATCATGTCGAAGTGCCTAGTAAATAGACTTCATTCACTACTCTAACCCTTAGGCTTGAATGGTAAAGAGACTGAAGTCACCCTAATCACCCATCAACACAATAGGGCCGGGAAAATCGAGCAGTACAGATGCCCATCTTTATAAGGAAGAAAATCTTTTTTTTTGTTTTGATCTCTAAGACGCTATTGGACTAGATAAGTCTCCTGACACTGGCCTGAACTCTCCACTTGGCCCTTCCACTGAGGTGTCAGCATCTTTCGCTATGGTTATGAGGATGGTTAAGGAAGACCTCCAGCTGCTATCAGTAGAGATAAAAATTAACGTTCTCTCAGAAGTTCTGCATCCTGAGCAGACTGCTTCAGAGCCATTCCTTATATTTAACGACAGCCTAACAGATACCTTAGTGGGCTCTTGTGTCAAACCTGTATCTTGCCCATCTGTGAATAGGCAAAATCCCAGACAGAACAGTCCTGCACCAGGGGAACCCATCTTTCCTCATCCAGCACCTTATTTGTGAGAGTTGTGGTGCATACTTCCACAAGCAGGTTGAACCCTAACTTCTTCCCTACTATGTCCCCAGACAACGACACATAGAGGCATTTTGGAAGAGAATGTTATCATCTGCCAACCTAGCCCTCAGATCAGTTAAATCAGTTGCCCCTTAGGACTACTCTCACACATAATCGTGAACAAAATCTTGCCCATGATCCCTAATGAGTTATGCACTAATTTGCCTCATATCGTACAATATGGACAGGACTCTGCAAAGGGCATTATCAGATGGGAGCTGGAAACCACAGATTGCTTGGATAGGCTAGTTGGTACCTGAGCGGCGCTTCTCGGACATGCTTTGATGAGATCCATAGGCTTCTCCATTGGCGTCTAGGTGTCACTACTGGAATGCCATTTCTTAGAACCTCTCTCTTCGGAGATAAAGCTGATTTGACCCTGGAGTGCTTCAAAGAAAGCAGAGCTCAAGCACGCTCCTTTGGCCTTTCAGCAGCCATGCAGCAGTATCCCCAACACTACTGCCTTCCAAAGTTTCAGAAGGGGCATTTAGCCGAGGCAATGCAAAGGCCTGACTCCGCAACAACAGACCTCCCAATCCTTTCAAGGTTACGGTCAAGGATCAGGTCGACAATGCCCAGGCCCTCAGAATCTACCCATGCCGCCACTCCCAAGCGCCTTTAGCTTGCACTCGGCTGCACATTCTCATCCTGTTGCATGCAGGATCAGTTATTACCTCCGCAGATGGTAGAGTATGACATTGGACAGATGGGTGCTACACATTGTCCAGGATGGAAATGCCCTACCTTTTCTCCTCATATGCCACCTACAACACAGCAACTTGCGGAAGACAATTTGTCTATTCTACAGAAAGAAGTCCAGGTTCTTTTTGATAAGAGCGCCCACACAAGGGTTCTGGCATACGTATTACTGACTGGATGCTTTTCCCGTTATTTTCTGGTGCTGAAGAAGGTCTGAGGACTTGGTCCTATTTTGTTGTTGCCTTAAATGGGTTAATATGCCGGTACTACTAGGGCCCCTGCCTGTTTAAAAATATATATATATGTATATATATTTCTTTGTCAATCAAGTTAGCATACTTTAGTAAACAATGTCACAGTTTTTCCCTCATGAAAACTCATCTTATTTTGTGCTAGATAATGACCTTTCCCTGCCGTTTGTTCTCAGTCCAATCCACATCAATAATGCACATATCCGTAAGTGTACCACACTCTCCAAGCAGGCTACCTACCCCCATCCTCATACCTGTTCTTTGTGCAGTCTTGCATGCTATCTTCTAAGTTTTGTTAGTGTTCCCAGTTGTGTCATCTGTGCCCTGCTTCCTCAAATAACTGTAAAGTGGTTGCCCAAGTAGTGAAGTCTTCTGCCACCTTGTCATCCATCTGTGATAGTCTCATATGATTCTCCTCTGCCAAAGCCCATTCCTTTGTATCGCTCGCTAGTCCAGTAAGCTATATTAGGGTTTCTTGTCCCCAAAGAGCCAATAGCTATATGAATTTCTACTCGCACCATTGCTAGATGTAGACCTTTATATAGCATCAAATTCCTCTTTGGTTTTGATACCATACTCAACAACTGCAGTTTTGGAGAAAGCTCTATAGCGATCCCTGTTGACAGCTACTGTCTTTCCACCACTTCCGTCCAATAGTCTGAGATGTTGGCACTGTTCGGTGTGAGATGCATAAAGAGTCCCCTTCCACTCCACTGCGCAGGCAGTCTACCGACCTACCCTGATAAATGCTCCACTATTAAAACAGGGTTCGATATGTGCGATGCACATAGTTGAATTGCTTCTTCTTAAATCTGGCATTACTAGAGACCCCTTTCACCTGTGCACATATTGTCACACACTCCTTATCAGCGAGTAGTTGATCACCCAAATCCTTCTCCAATGCTAGTCTGGCTTTCAGTACACTCTTTTGTCTGTCAACCTTCAGGGCATTACACATCAAGGTCACCAAGTGTCAGTGCACAGTCGTATGATTGCCTGTAGTATTTCAGGCAAGGGATATGATTTGAGAAAGTCAGTCCAAAGGGCTCTGGCAGGCCTGGCAACCTTGATGTACTGCAAGAACTGACCGAGCCCTCTGAAAACACCTTCTGTGCTTCCTGGAATTTAATGAAAGTCTCCTCCGGTCATAAGTCTTCCAGCAGCTGCCGGACTTTGTCCAATTTTAGTCATGTGCCCTCTGAACCTCTTCAAAAAGGGCAAGTTCAAGATTCTTACCCTGGCCCAAGTTCTTCCCGCACTTGATCCAGATGGCTATATGGTGGCGTTGGATTCGCAAGACGCCTATTTCCACATCCCAATACTGCAGGCCCACAGACTATACCTGTGGTTCCAAGTGGGATACAATTTTCAGTTCTCTGTGTGCCTTACGAGTGTCCATGACAGTGATAGTAGTGGTCGCTGCACATCTTTGGTGTTTGGAAATACCAATCTTTCCATTCTTCGGCTACTGGCTTGTGAAGGCAGGTCCCTCTCAGACAGTTATGGACCACATCAAGATGATGGCATATCTCCTGACATTCTTGGGGTTTTGTTCCATGTGCTGATGTCACTACTGACTCCTTCCAAGAGAGTCCCCTTCATTAGAGCTATTCTTTAAATGGTGCAGTTTAAAGCCTTTCTTCTACCTCAACGAGTCTGGGGCATTTGGGGTATGATCCCCATGTTTCAACCTTTGGACTGGGTCTTAGTGAGATGGGCTCTTAGACTTTTATGCTTCTTGGTCACCTGCATCCTGTTAGTGGACCACACCAGCTGGCACATTCAGGTTCTGCAGTAGAATCTGAAGTCTCGGTGAGCTCCTCACCAAGGGAACCTGTCGGATTCTATTTAGGTATTGGAGGAGCCTGCAAAAGATTGTTAGATTGCAGCTAGGTCAATGGAAGACTCCTCACACTGCCCTACCCACAGCTGATGGTCGTTAGTGATGCATCGTTGCTTGGTTAGGGAGGCCACCTGTGAGAGATGGAGAGTAGGGGACTCCATCGGAAACCCGGCTCTACATCAATGTGCTGGAGTTACAGGGAATTCCCCTGGTACTAAAAGCCTTCTTTCTGTCCAAAAAGGGAAATGGGAGCCGATCCTCTCAGATAACTCTACCATCATTTGGGACTGCAACAAGCAGGGTGGTGGGCGTTGTGATCCCTGCACCAGGAGAATTACCCCCTCTGGAACTGGTTGAGCCATTAGGGGATTTCGCTGGTAGTACACCACTTGGCAGGAGCTTTATTAGTAGGAAGGATGAACTCAGTCAGGGTTGCCAGTGGATCACAAATGGCAATTACATTCAGAGGGCTTCCAGCAGTGGGGAGAATTGAATCCTGGCTCAATCTTTTCCTTGAGAATGTGCAGCATCCAAGCTCTTTTTCTCTGAGACTCTTTCTGACTGGAATGGAGCTTGGGACTTCTGTATGCTTTCTTGCCTCTACCTCTCCTGTATGAAAGTTCTGAAGAAGATCTGGAACAACCAGGCCCATGTCCTCTTAGTTGCTCCAAACCGGGCCAGAAGAGTGTGGTATCTGGAACTTCTGGCCATGAGCATCTTTTCTCCGATCTGGCTGCTGCTTCGGGGGGTCTTCTGTTGCAGCAACAGGCAGAGCCCTACATCTGGCCCTGTGCTATGTACATCTACATGCTTGGAGACCGAGCAATGGCAATTGACTGTTTTTGATCTCCCAAGGTAGTGGATGTATGTGTGTGCCTGAAGATGGGAAACGTTTGTTACTTGGGGTACTTCTCTGGACATTCAACCATTACAAGTCTAGTTATCAAATGCATGGCTGTTTGTTATTTCCCCTGCACAGCAAAAACGTGCTGTGACTACTGTAAGAGGTTATATGTCAGCCATTTTGGCCTTTCTGTGTTTACCTGATCAACCATTGTTATTCAAACTACCGATTGTGAAGAGTTTCTCAGAGGGGAAACCCACATGTGTCTAACCAAATCCTTTGTGGTGCTTCAAGGGGGCCTTAAATTAGTTCCAACAGTCTTGATGTGAACTCCATTTGAGGCGATGCACACTGTTCTCTTCATCCCCTAACCCCGAAGACCGCTTTCTTCATAGTGTTAATGTCAGCTCTTTGTGTAAGTGAGTTGTCAGCTTGTCCTGTCTGGCAACCAAATTCCACCTTCTTTTCAGACAAACTGGTGCTCAGACTCAGCGTGGCATTCCTAGTGAAAGTCGTGACACCGTTTCTCGTCGGACTGTCTATCACCCATCTGGCATCCATCAAAGAAGAACGAGAGACTACATGGCTTGGATCCCAGAATAGCCTTCAGTTTTTATATTGATCATACCAGAGAACACCGGGTGGACGATCAGCCCTTTGTGTGGTACGCTGGAGCAAAGAAAGATCTAGCAGTGCAGAAAAGAGCAATCTCTAGATGGATAGTCCTCTGCAAGAAGATCAGCTTCACAATGGTCAATATGTAAACTCCAGAGGGCTGGAAGCCCATTTCACTGAGGCCACGGCTGCCTCCTCAGCATTAGCATGTGGATGGCCTGTCTTGGACGTCTCTCAGGCTGCTACATGGGTGTCAGTACACACGTTCACAAAGCACCACTGCTTTTGATAGTCATGTCAAGAGGGACACTTTGCCCGTTCGGTCCTGCAGGACTTTCTGGTCTGAGCCTTTTCATAGACCCACCATCTAGGAAGGTCTTGCTTTTCTACCGATTCACAAGGTGAGGGGTCTGTGGTTAGAAGTATCCATCAGAAGAACAACTTACTTGCCCTCTAACGCCGTTTCTGGTGGGTACTCTCCTCTAACAGCAGATTCCTCGCCTAGCCACCCATCTCCCAGTTCTGTAGAATGGAATCCTTTTTAATTCCTAATAAGATTCCATTTTAGAGATCTGCACACTGTTAACTTGGAACTGTGTTGGCTCTGCATCTGACAGTGTGGACAATCGAGACCGAATCTGACATGAGTACGTGCAGAAAGCGGGTAAATGTGGCTCTGGTGTCCTCTCTGGGGTGTAACGGAATCAGTGCGTAGACACACGACACTACCTACCAATGCGCAAGGGAATTGCTGAGAAAAATTTATGGATCCTGTCTGCCGCCTGGGGATATTCGCAAAGTTAGTAATCTGTGTTAGAAATTTTAATCAGAAAGAGTGTTATCAAAGGTCACTAACTTGTTCATTCAGAAGCTTCTTATATTTCTTCTGCAGTACTCCTAACTTGAAACGTTTTTCATTTGCCCCCTGATTTTAGGACCATGGAAAAGGGTGGCTTTTTAAAAATTCTGGCAGAGAAAGCATCAGGATACCCTCATATGTATTATGAATGTTGTAATCCTCTAGAGCATACCTCCTGCCTTGTTGGACAGATGGTTGATGGTTTTCCAATAGGGGTGGGCGGAATTGGCAAAATTCACTTTCGCAAATTATCGCGAAAATGTTAAAAAATCTCCGCAAACACGCGGAAATATCGCAAAGATGCGGAAGTTTTTTTCCCGCCCGTTCGCGGTATGTTCTGCGTGGTCGCGGCTCGCCAACTTACCCATCCGGTTGCTCGCGGGCGCAGCCATCTTGTTTTCACTTGTCTCGCGGTGCATGATCGCGAGAAGAAAGACGTGATCGCGCAACGAATGACGTTACTGCAGGCGCGAATTGTCGCGAGTCAGCGCAAATGGCTACCAACAATCCAACATCTCGTGGAGAACGCGACCAGATCGGGAAAACTTGTCGCCGAACGCGGGGATTCAGGGAAGGCGATCGCGCGCACGTGAGAATGTATTATTTTACAGCGCGAGCAAGCAAAAAATTTCCGGTAAAATGCGGATTGCGGAAATTTTGACGTTTTCGCGCTCTCCGCCGAACGCGAAAATGTCAAATTATCGCAATTTCCGCGAGCGGAACGGAATTTTAGCCCAGGCCTAGTTTCCCACTCATGTGGTAGATGATCTTCCTCCCAGGCCGGCACATTCATTTTTTCCCTTTGCCTGAGGTGCTGGTCTTGGGGTTAGATATCCTATTACTGAGCTGCCTTGCAGAATGGGCTCAAGGCCAATGTATTATAGCTTTTTTTTTTTTTTTTTAATCCAGAGAGCACCCATCACCAATCTGTCCGAGCTGCAGACAAGAGTGCTGTTGTCAAGTAGTAGACCAAGATGTTAAAATATGGGAGGACCAAGCAAACACTCTTGTGCTCTCTGATTGGTCCCCGCAAGACAAGTAATGATGCCGGTCTTAAGCCAGACTCTTCTATGACATTAGACTTCCTGCCACACCTTGCGCGGGAGGTTAGGTATACTAATTTTTTTATTTAAGCAGTCAAAATTCATCTATTTTGAACTCCAGAATATTTTGTGAGTAAGGCCTTGCTGAATGCCGGCTGCCCGTGGTCCACGCAGGAGACCCGCTAACAGGGCGGCCGCTTTAGTGCCACAAGAGGGCACAGGAGGCAGCCTCCGAGTGTTTGGAACCCTCATGGGTCCGGTATGCAGCGTCACTTCCGGGTAGAGGGGGCAGGGGGTGAGGTGTGTATATATACTGTTGTGTTTACATTCTTAGTGTGTTTCCTAGTTCTTAATTCTGTATGATGACAGCTAAGTGTTCTTAGTGGAACGTGTTTTGTCATTACGGAATGTATCTTTTGTACTAGGAGACAGTTACAGGAATTGAGGAGAACTGTTTGTATACTGGTCTGCTCTTCGAGTTATTAAAGGATATTGCTACCTTTTATCCTGATTCCTGCATCTTCATTACACTGGTGACGAGTTTCGAAGAGCGGATGAACCCACATCAACCTTGGAAGCAAAATTAAGAAGATTGTCAAGCTGTGATCCGAAGTTACGAACTAATGCTGTTCGGGAGCATCGGAAGATAAAAGGGAACCGGAGCAACCGGAGCGGACAAGGGAGCTGAATCTTCAAAGAAAAACGAAGGAAGTAAGACTGGGAAGTCAAGTATTTGACGAGAGAACCTACCTGAGTCCGTTGAGTCTCGACCACGTCTTCGCCATTGCAGTGTCTCGAGCGCGCCCTTGCTGCCTGCATTTTGTGCGCGATCATCAAGCCGAGCGTGGAAGCGTCATAGCAACGTGCGTGCGTAACCCTGTGTACGCGTTGCTAGGATACCGTCACTCCGTGGCAGAACAAGGAAATAACGCGCTGATCGACGTTTCAACACATTTAACACAGCGCAATACAGAGGAATTGGAAGTCAATGCTACGTTTGCACTGAATTTTTCAGCGAAAGGAGTAGTCAAAAGCGTGGTGGATCCAGTTTAGAGTATTTCTTATATATTTTTTTTTTAGTTGCTTCAAGGATAATCGATTACATTTGTTCCAGCACAAACAGCGTACGTACTTGCCGGTAATTAAACCGGGTTTCAACGAGGAGTATTTTTCACAATTTTAACAGTTTTATCTTGAGACTAAGCAAGTAATAAACTAACACATTATGAGTCAACCCAATTATAATATTACGCCCCCACAAGCATTTTGGATTTCAGGAACAGAACCTCCTTTGAAATGGTTGGAGTGGAAACCTTACTTTTGCAATTACATTGATGCATTGGATGAAGACGGGAAAATGTCTCATGCGCAAAAGAAAAGATTACTGTTACATGCATTGGGTCCAGTTGGGTTAAAAGTGTATGAAGGAATGTCTCAACCTTGTTTTCCAGGTGATCTGAATGTATATGCTTTGACCTTACTACATTTGGATACTTATTTTGCGCCTAAGGTCTGCATTAGCGTTACTAGGTATAAATTATTTTCTAGGAAGCAAACTAAAGACGAAAGTATTGATCATTATTTAGCGGATTTAAAAAAAATGGTTTTATATTGCAAATTTGGGGTGTTACAAGAGGATCTAATGAGGGACCAAATAGTAATGCATGCCTTTAACCCCACAATACAAGATACAGGTTTAGTGCAACTTGCAGTTCACATGCTGTAGCCCTAGAGGAGCTTATACGGCCTTTCATCCTTTCCACGGGTCAAAATAGTTGCACAGTTGAGTTGGGCGATAACTACTCTTTAATTGTGTGTGTTTGGTGCTTGGTGGGCTCTGTAAGACCAGAGAGATGCTCAGGTGTTCAGTGTCTCACCACAGCAGCCCACATTGTCAAGAGTAGCTGTTACTTTGTTATTACCGCCTATACTACAGCATTGCAGTGGCCCGTGGTGGTGGGGTGGCCCACAGAGGTCGTGGCTTGCAAATAAAGATGGTGAGGCGAACTTTGACTTTGGATTAATATGTGATCCCGCTTTCTGGAATAGGAATTCGACTACCTCTGAATTTCTGACGCTCACTCCTAGAACTAACTCTGCAGTTTGCATTCCCTGGTCGATGCTCAGCATTTAAGGGGAAGACAAAAAGCCAAGCTTTTACTGCTCGTTCATTTAGGCCTTTAAATAACTTGTTAAGTCTTCCTGAATAATAAGAAAATATATATATTTCTGCAGACGGATCTCTCTCTTCACTGAGTGCACTGCAGAAAATGCAAAGTGCAGCAAAAAACGCAATGTTCTGTCAGATCTGTAACGAGGGACATGTGGAGGAGACAGACTTCAGATAACAGCAGCTCTGTGCATGCTGGAGAGAGTCGAAATCCGTAACGAGGGGCAGACAGGAGAGCACAGGCAGTGAATTACAGCCGGTCTTTATTGGAAGAGGGAGTTCAAATCCGTAATGGGGACGAGGCAGGAGAGGGCTGCTCGATGTGGACAAGGGAAAGTATTGTTGGAAAGAGGAGGCACAGATGAGGAATGAGACACCAGTGAGATTGCCGCTGCCCGCGTCCCACGCAGTGGGACATCAGCAGGGCAGCTCTCTAGTGGCCGCCCGTCGCAGCCTTCCCCCAGGGAGGAGTCCTCCCCAATAGTGTGCAGGTGGAGGCGGGCCGTTGGGGGTGGGGGGCGAGGCTAGCCCCCCTACTTAGACGGCCCTCTCGCCCAGTTCCTCCTCTGCTTTCTGCGCGCCGCTCCAGCTCGGACACGCGTATTCCCGCCGTTCGCCACGTCGTGTGTCGCCCCAGCGTCCTCCTCGTTGCCCTGCACACCGGTTCTTTCGTGCCGTGCCTGTTTTCGGTGAGTGTCGTTGCTTTGGGCAGCAGAGTTTCTTGAAGTTTGCCAGGTTTGTGGATAGCGACGAGAGCCGTTTTTTGCGGGCTGTGCAGGGCGGAGGGCGGACCGTGTGGCAGGAGAGCCTGTTTCGAGTACGGTCGTGGGAGTAGCAGCTCGGTGACCGATCGTGGCCGATGGTGGCGCGCTAGGATCGGAGGCACTGTGGCATGGTTGTTGGGGTCTGATCGCTGTGAGGAACGGTTTTAGTAGCAGAGCGCGTTGGCGTATTGTGCCATGGCCCCCGCAGGTGCAGAGCGGGGTGGGGGCCCCATTGTCGTCGGGTCGAGTTCGCGCTATATAAGTATGTAGGGGTTGACTGCTGTAACTGTTGAGCCAACGTCCCGGCGACGGCGCAGTACTGATAATTGCAGTAAGGGTATTTTGCGGTAGCTCGTTGTTTTGCATGAATGAGTCAGCTGCATCTGTATTTTCCTCTGCCGTGCTTGGCGAGGTCAGGGGGGCTGCTGACTACGAGTCGGGTCTCGGCGGCGCTCCTGCCACCTCCGGGGGAATGGGTGCGGGGCTCTGCCGCCTTGGGGCAGCAGATCAGGGTTGCGAACCTTTGAGCGTTTGGTGTGCGCCAAGGCGGTTCGGCAGAGTCGCGCTTTGTATGTAATGATCAGACCCATGGCTAGCCTGCCGACTTTGGGGCTGTGTGCCAGGGTTCGAGCCTCGGGGTCGCTTCCGGTGATTCTGGGGCAGGTCGCGTGGTCCCTCCGTGCCTGAATGTGTAGTGTGGATGCGGTGCTCGTGTGAAGCGCTCCGCTGCCTTCATGTCGAGTTCGCGCTATATAAATATGCAACCTTTTTTCAGCCGTTGGGCGCATATAATGCCTGCTGTGCTCGCCACACCACTGCGGGACCCTCCCCCCACCTCCCCACCAACGCGGCAGAGTTGGAGCATGCTGGGGCCCCCCCGCGGATCGCCGGTGGTGCAAACGAGATCTGTCGGCGCACCAACCCCCCCCCCCCTTCCGGTGGCCGCAATACGGAGCGGGTGTGAGGGGGGCATGCATGGTACGGCGTGCGAGGGATCGGGTTCTTGCCCATGAGGTCACGTCTGTTTGCGGTTGCCGTAGCGCACGTGTTCTCGAAGTCACGGTCCTTTGTTGCCCGATGGCGGGTTGCTAGGTTTAGGCGTGCTCATTTGGTGATGCCTGGAAATCACGTAGAACCTTATGGTGGGTGCTTCCGGGCCCGGGGACCCGAGGCCTCTGTGGTCGCGGCGTGCACAAAGGGTATCCACTCTCCGCAGTGCCGAGAGGCAGCGCCTCTCCACCCAACTTGGGCCGGGCAGACCAGCTGAAAGGCGCACAGGCACACAATTTCTCATATACGCATGGAAAGTGAAGGCATTTTTCACAGTCGAGCAGCCACCTCACCGAGCTCATCTGTAGAAGCGCAGTAATGGGCATGTTTGCATATTGATTGCCAGGGCGTGATTAAGCCACACTTCAAGGATTGTATTGTTTTATCGCCGGTTCTGACTGTGGCTTAAAAAGGTTTGGGGAGGTAGTCACGCTTGGCCGGTACGTTAGGCACAAGGTGTACTTGGCATGACTAAGGATGCTTTTCTTCTCCTAGAGACCCGGAGATCTGCTCCCTTGGCTACAACAAATAATCATGTGACAGAGTTTGTTTCAGTCCAAGACTTGTGAGAGTAGATTAGGCCGATATAAGTGTTTAAACTTCCTTATTTTATATTTGTCGTGTTTCCCACAGTTGAAGCGGTCTGTTTGAAAACAAACCATGCCATTTATAAAGACTGGAAAAATCGAATTCAATATTCAGTGCGGGGGGTGAGCACCGGACACATACAGGGCGGGAGCAGGTCTGGGGGTGACACAGCTTTCCAAGAATCCTTTCCCAGGCGCTTCATCAAATTCCTCCTCCTATGTTTCGCCTCCAAAAGCACGTGGGGCCTGGGTCACCTCAAGCAGCCTGCAGGAAATTGGAGAGATTCTGTAGTGGTATATTTGTGCTTTATTGTTCAATATGCTTTTATCGGTGAAGTCACTGTGTGTTTATCTGTGGGGACACATCACTCGGGGTTAAAGTAGGATATACTGTAGACGTCAGGCATCCCTCGAACAACAGTTGGATATGCGAATAATTATGGCTTAGATGCATCGATAATACGCGCACGTTATAGACGTGTGATGAGCCCCGGTGAACATTATGTTCCAATTGCAGTCTGGCCGTTCCCATATTGTTGATTTCAGGTACCCATAGAAAGCACGAAGGGCAGGGTAAGAAAGGCGGCGCACTAGTTGAAATCGGGGAAATTGGCATGCACACCATGAGACACAGCATTAGTGGTGTGGTTTTGGGTTCCGGCTGGGGATAGTATATGCCACCTGGCGGACACTATGGGGATGGTTTTATTACCCGACACGCAATGAGTGTCAGTAAATTGCTGATGACGCGGGCCATGTCCAGTTTATATGGCTCCTCCCATCAAACTCTCGGTCGATCCGGGCCTAATATAGGAACTCTGGGTCAAGAATTAATATTCAGTGGAGGGACGAGCATAAATGGCAAGGACATCAATTGTTTTTGCAGCAGCAACGTACACGGTACAAATTCCGGGCGCTTGTACTGCAGGGATGTTTACGGTGTGGTCTAAAGCATTCTATTTATCTGAAATGCACTGTGTGGTCGAGAAAGATTGAAATTTTCGGGACAAACGCCGGGCACCTTTGCGCCAGACGCATGTTCACAATTTGGTCTACGCCGCCCTGTTTTCGGGACATGCATTGTTTTTGGGTTGTTTTAATTGTTGCAGATACGCTCGCAGATAGAGCTTGCGCTATATAAATAGGCAGCAACAAAGCAGAGTTAACAGCCAGGGGGGGGACAGCATATGCCAGAATGTGTAATGTAAATACGGTGCTACGCAAAGCGCTCCATACCTTCGGGACGAGTTCGCGCTATGTAAATATGCAACAATTTTCAGCCGTAAGCGCATAGAATATCTGCTGTGTTCGCCCCGTGTCGCTGCGCTTTGCGGTCATAGGGCTGAGATTGGCAGAGTGGCGTAGGGGCCAGCTGCAGTGTGTCCCAAGCCTGACAACCTGATGGTAGTTCTATTAAGCCCCCAGAATGGAACACGAGTGATAATATCAACTTAATGGTTATATAGTGCGTCTAATCAGAGCCCAGCACTATTTACAACGCGCTGTACATAACAAGTTCTATTAATGCGCAATTGAATGTTACTCAATTTATCGGGCGCCAAAGGATGTAAGGTCATAGTGTCATCCCAGATGTGATCAGGAAGCGCCAGATTCTTAAGGCTCACAACGAATTATTTGATAAGATAAGGTTTCTTTTTTTTCACGCCACTATGTCGGTGCCACGAGTCAGGATGACTCGTGCGATTCGTTACCATCCTGGAGAAAGATCAAGACTTTGTAGATTTGGAGGTTTTGACTTCAGTGTAGTAGTGCAGATGGTTAAATAAGCCCGCTGCAAATAACGTGTGCCAAGTAGATTTTCAGAGTGTGTATGATGTATAGAGGTCAGCAGGTTACTGTGTTCAAAGGAGGCACCCCTTTTGTCACTTGCAATGTAGATCTTACAGCCCTCATAGTCAACCGTGAGCTACGAACGCTCATCCTAGAGCTGCATACACACCACTAAGCGGACATCATTAGAACATTGATTAGTGTTGCAAAGAGGGTTAATTAGGCTGACTCGACCGAGCTTGTGCTTCTCCACGCCAAGCAGCCTTAAACTATACTGATATTTCATGCCCTGCGCAATTGAGTCAATTTCCCTCCAGTTCCCTGGGAAGGGTTTGGGGGCGCCAGGGTGATCTATGACGAGTCTGTACTCATTACGGTTTATGGTAAGCGTTTGAGAACATATGGTATAGTTTTTTACTAGTTTAGCTCTTGGCCAATGGTAGTTTTTGCAGCCAGATTCGGAATAGCTGGTATTGCAAGACACTAGAGGCGGTTGCGTGTCTGCCCAAGTTGGGGAAGGGCAGGCTTTGCAGATTAATTGATTACATGAATAAAGCCGCAGGTTATAGCTCGAACAGTGCAACTGTCACTAATCTGGTTGGCATTAGTTCCATGCCGGTGGGTACGAGTGGACGAAGTTGTGTCTCCCAAGTGGTGCAACAGGATACGGGCAGGTCGATAGGTAGATATATGTTCCCTGGCAGCAGGTGTACAAATAGGTCAAGGTTCAGCCTACATCCCAGTCTCAACCATGCTGCAATGGTCAGCTTGTGGAAAGGTGTATCACAGAAATTGAGCGACCAATGTTATTAATGTAAGTTCAACGCTTGAGTCAGGAGATGCTGCTGTCTCTCCTCCTCGCCTTGCTATTTAAAAAACAGCTGCGGTAAGGTTTCTCAAATTAGTCATAGTGAGCTGTTTTGAGACAGGCGGAAGGCCTGGGTTTGTCTATCATACTTAGCAATTTTGAGGTTATTCTCCCCGTTCCACAGGGAGGCCAGGGAAAGCACGGGGTGGCATGGTTGACCGAGACTTAGCCTGGCTTGCCGCTTCTGCGACCTTGTGGGGTTGGTTTAGGTATTGTATGAAGGTGACAGAGGCTGTCACTGTGGTTTGCTAGGCGCCAGGGCCAGATGAAGGTTTCAGTGTTAGGCCACAGTTGGGGCTGTAATTCCAGGCGAAAGCATTAAACCAGACAGCCCTGGGAATTAGGCAGGCGTACGATTGGCTAAGATTTTGGTCAAACTGAGGGAAAGCATATCGACCACAGATGATTGGGGAACCAGAAAACGCTTTACAAAGCAATGCTGTAGATTTCCGGTGGAATGCTGTATGGAATGGATAGGCTTCAGGGATAAGGCCGTGACCTTTCTGGAAGGGGCATTCTTCTTCGACCTGTGTCGAACTGGGAAAGGAAGTAAGGAGGGCTGGATAACTCTTTATTCTACCTGCGTTGGCACAGCTTGCCAGGAGTGATTGGCAAAGGTTTTGCCTTCAGCCAGCCTAGGTTAACACCCATCCCTCCCAGCTATTTGTTCATGGTGGTATTGGGCCGCATTTACACAGCGCAGTATTGGGCCCCTGGGGTTGTCAGTGTCGTGAATTACTAAAATTCCCTGAACTGAAGGTGTGGCCGGGTTTTACACGAGCAGAAGTTTGGGAGTGCAAGCCTCCACCTAGGGGGTGGTTGGCTGAATGTGATGAACTACTTCAAACGGTTCACAGCACTGCACGTGGGAGAGTGGCAATGCCCTGTGCATACTTCACCCGGACACCACAGAATGAGTGTCAATTATCTGTGCATACTTCAACCAGACACCCGGGAGTGGCATGCCCTCATCTACATGGTAATAATTGAGAGAGCAGAGAGCGACCATACCCCGTGAATATTGCACTTAAACTTTCTAGTAATGAAAAGGGATTATCACCTTCTGAAATAAGCATGACCAGAGATGTGCTGCTCTCCACTGACATTTGACAGGTTAATGGGCAAGGCTAGCGGAAAAGCCAGATGTATTGTCATGATTTAAGGCGGACGTGACCGAGGTATTGGCAAGATAGAGACACTGCCAATTATGGGTTAGGAACGAAATCATAACTGGGGCGCACAACAAATTATTTGATAGAAATGAGAAGTTTCCTTTCAAGCCACGATGTCGGTGCCGCGACTTACCTATAGCACAGCAACACTGGTATAACAAGGACTGTAGGCAAACACATTAACTCCTTTCAGCAGCAATAGAGTCCAAAGCTAGCTGCTATTCAACAAGCAAGGAATTGGATACGCTGTCCCGGTGGAGAGTAAGAAAAGAGTGGGATAACAGCGGGACTAGTATATGACTCTATCGTCCAATTTAAGGTAACTTAATTTACAAGTAGAGAGGCTAAAGCGAGGAGATGTAGCTAAGATATGGGCCAGTTTGTAGTAAACAATAGACTAATACGAGGTGAAAGGAAGCAAATTTAGGTAACCGTGATGTCAGCTTGTGTTTATATACGTAGGTGAGGTGGTTAACTCACACGTTACCTTCACCCTGCTTATTGTGCGGTAGCTGTTGGGAACACAATTCCGTGCCAGGTGGCACCTAATTGGGCCAATTGAAAAATCTTAATGGGATTGCAGGTCCATAGCGCCTATTTCACCAATGCCTTGTTACCGATGCCATATTGCCAGCCCGAGAATCAGATTTAGGTGTTGCTCTTCTCGCCCCGCCTTTCCTTGGAGCCAGGGAGGGGGGAAACGTTCACGAATTGGGGTCCGCGAGCTGAGCGATGTACCTTCGGCAGCTCAGTCAGCATATTGGCTTTTCCGGAGTCAAAACAAAAAAAAAAAAAAAAAAAAAAAAAAAAAAAGAAGCCGTCCATTTAGCAGTCACGTAAAATGTTCTGTCCTGCTAAAGAAATCATGCAATCCCCGCAGCAGCAGCTGCTATTCAGGAACCATGACGCTATTCTGGCTCCATATGTAGGTGCTAGATCTTCCCGTAATTCCGTTAGGAAGATCTGCAGTGGCATCGCTAAGAAGGCTAGTAACTCCAGTCACGTCTAAGCTGAGCGGCATTGGGGCCAAGAGTCATTCGTTGTTAGTCTGCCCTGGGCTTCTGAGTAATGTTGCAACTTAATGCCGTATATTTACGGTTACAGAACAGGACCCATTATTTAGCCCACTGACAGCTGGCTCGCAGGGGCGGGCACCTATAAACAGCGAAGGGAGGAAGGGGGGCTCTGGCAGCGACGGTAGCCTCCCCAGAGCTGTGGCGGAGTTACAGGGCGATCTGGATGCAGACGGGTACAGTAAGGGTACCTCTGCGACAGGCGGTACAGTAAGGGTACCCCTGTCCGGCACAGTAAGGGTGCCCGAGCCAAGGTCCAGGAGCCGAAGGGGGTTCTGGGAAGACCGCGACGGCGCCCCGTTAGTCCTTCGGGCGGTTGGGGGGCCTGACCAACCGGGGGTGTGCCACAACACGCTCCGCCCCTGTCAGAAGGGGCGGGAGTAGGAGACAGATCACGTGACCCAGTGGATGATCTGAAAATAATTATGTGCCACACTGCCGGGCATCGACCCACCGTTTGTGCAGGCTCACCAGGCGGGCGGAGCAGCTAGGGGCTGCTTGCCCTGGATCGCCCGTAAGATAACCCAATTTTATTGTCATACTATGTTGTATGAAATAAACCTGCAGCAGTTCTTCACCCACAAAGAAAGTGTCAGTGTAATCTTTGGGTGACGTCTGTGCATGCGTGTTGATTGAAGCGGATGACGGTGTGGTCACTATGCCGCTGCCCGCGTCCCACGCAGTGGGACATCAGCAGGGCAGCTCTCTAGTGGCCGCCCGTCGCAGCCTTCCCCCAGGGAGGAGTCCTCCCCAATAGTGTGCAGGTGGAGGCGGGCCGTTGGGGGTGGGGGGCGAGGCTAGCCCCCCTACTTAGACGGCCCTCTCGCCCAGTTCCTCCTCTGCTTTCTGCGCGCCGCTCCAGCTCGGACACGCGTATTCCCACCCTTTCCGCTTACCCTGCGTGGTGGAGACAGCGCGTTGTTGGAATGTTTTAATGTTTTCTTTTGCGTTGCAGGCGGAGTTACAGGGCGATCTGGATGCAGACGGGTACAGTAAGGGTACCTCTGCGACAGGCGGTACAGTAAGGGTACCCCTGTCCGGCACAGTAAGGGTGCCCGAGCCAAGGTCCAGGAGCCGAAGGGGGTTCTGGGAAGACCGCGACGGCGCCCCGTTAGTCCTTCGGGCGGTTGGGGGGCCTGACCAACCGGGGGTGTGCCACAACACGCTCCGCCCCTGTCAGAAGGGGCGGGAGTAGGAGACAGATCACGTGACCCAGTGGATGATCTGAAAATAATTATGTGCCACACTGCCGGGCATCGACCCACCGTGTGTGCTGGCTCACCAGGCGGGCGGAGCAGCTAGGGGCTGCTTGCCCTGGATCGCCCGTAAGATAACCCAATTTTATTGTCATACTATGTTGTATGAAATAAACCTGCAGCAGTTCTTCACCCACAAAGAAAGTGTCAGTGTAATCTTTGGGTGACGTCTGTGCATGCGTGTTGATTGAAGCGGATGACGGTGTGGTCACTAGACACAGACCCGGAATGACAGAAGCCGCTGCTTCAATAGAGAGAATTTACCGTGTATAGAGGGACAGGTTCGGGACCGTAGGCAGTGATTGACAGCGGCAGATTGTGTAGGAAAAAGAGAACTCCGCTCTGAAAAGAGGCGCCAGCGAGGACCCAGTGACAGTGGGTGAGGGGTGTCGGGAGAATGAGGGCGTTTGGAGAGCGACACAAACGAGGGACTATGGCAGGACATTTACCACAGCAGATGCTTGTGGAAACAAGATCTCGGATCTGGACTGAGGCTCCAGTGAGGGATTATACACACGAATTACAGCAGTGAATGAGAGGACAGACGGTGAGAAGATGTGGCGTAACAGTCAGAGCCGCCGACGTTGGAACTGGGGAACCATGTTCGAGTCTGGGCGTGGGCGTCGGCTCCAAAACCCTCGGTCGAGTTCGAGCTATATAAAACTGTAAACAAAGTGGGATGGGCGGGCGGCCATCTATAAAGAGGCCGCAAATGTGCCAGGGAGCAGCAGTCCTATCTGAAACCAGCGACAGGGCCGCTTTGCGTGGAAGGAGGATGGCGCGTGGATCTGTCACGAGGAGCTGTCGTGTGGGGGTGGGGCATGGAACCTGTGGGCACACACGCCCCGCAGCTCTACATGAGTTATGTGTAATTAGCACGATTAATTCTCCAGCCCTGCTGGTAAGGTAATGGCTGCACGCTGTGAATACCTGAGCGAACACCAGCGGGACAATGCCATTTGTCGTCATAGTGACCATAAATATTAAGGAGAAGAAAGAGGGGTGAGCGTTGCAGGAAGAAGGAAGCGTGGAGAACTCGGAGGATGGAGAGAGGGAGAGGCAAGGAATGAGTAAAATTGCAATCAGATGGACAACAGAAGGCAACCGGTTCTGCCGGGAGGATGAATGGGTTCTAAAGGGTAGTGGACACCGTGTGGATTTTCTGTGTTACACCATGCACCAAACCGAGTTTGCAGGGTAGATCTTTGCACCTCCGATCCTTTTCAGACCTGAACAGGTAGTGTGTCCTGGAATCCGCGAAGTACGTGGAATCCAGTTTGTCAGGAAAGAAGCGCGAGGGAGCTGCTTGTGCCTGGTTGTCGGAGTGTGCATGCGTGAGCCTGCCTTCAGATGCGTGACTTGGAAGCATGGTGCGAGCCCAGTAACTCTAACTGGACTGAAGGCATTTTGCCAGCAGGACACCGCTGTGGTGGCCCTGCCCTGCTTTCCCCAGCATGATACATTGGGGAAGGAAGATCTCCATCAGAAGGGCTCCTCAGGAACCTGATCGCTGGACGGTCTCCAGTGGTCAGACTGCCCTAGGCCATTATGGTCCCCAGATCGTATTCACAAGGCATGCACATGTGGAGGAGGGAAGGGAGCCTGACCCAAAGAAAGTGAAAACAAATGGACTACCCACCTCTTCACCTCAGATCACTTCACCTCAGATCACCTCTTCTATGGGTACTAACCTTAGTGTGTAAGAGGGATCTCCGCCTGTATCTAGGGTGTGGGCCTTTCTCTGGCCGTGACCTATGGATGAGTAAGCGCCTTATATTGCATAGCCATATTTGTGTGGCCCCAGCATTGTTAAACCCACAAACTGACTTGCGTACCCCGTTGCCCTCTAACGGCCTGTTATTTGCTACCAACAGCCAAGGTGGTAGACAGTCTGGGCTGCGTCTGAGAGTATTACGTTATCGGTAGGTTACCTCATTGTGGGAGAGAGACAGAACCACAAGAATGAGTGAGGTCTGAAAAATATTTCCCCATGTGAGTGAGGCTTGTTTTATATGTAATAAGGTTTTCCAGACAGCCATGGTATGTAATATATATAGATGAATCCGACTTCCCTTTAACGCAAGTGTGATGGACCACAGCTCCCCTTTGTATTAGGGAACAACTTTCAGTGAACAAAAACCATAGCCTGGTACCCAGCCAGCCATGTGTGCATCTTTATTTTTGTGTCCGAGCTGGGTGCCTAGATGCTTTTAACTAGATGAAGGCTTGTGTTGCTTGATTCTTGGTAAAATGTGTTGAGATGGTGAAGCCAGCAGTGCATAGAGATGAACTAAACCTGTGAACACATAGTTACATCTACACTGAAGACTAGGATGTGTGCCTGTTGCTGTACAGGTTAGGGTCACACCTGACATCCTACCTGGGGGTTAGGTATTCACAATAGAGAAACAGGGGCAGCTCTGGACATACATCTGGAAAGACTCTATGGGGCATATTTACATGGAAGTTATGGAGTGCAGCATTAGCCTCCTTGGCTTAACGCCGTGCTCCGCTACTTCTGAAATGCAGGGCTGCACCATATTTACACAACTATGGTGCAGCCCTGTGTTTTCCCCTGCACTGGTGCTACATGTAGCTGCCTTGCGCCAACGCAGGCACCCTTGCACCATAGTGCAAGGATATCTGCGTTGCAGGTAAGATTGTTTATGTGCAGGAAGGTGTCTCTTCCTGCACATAAACAATCTTTAGTGGCGTAAAACAGCCCACATAGAAGTTGCAAAATGTCATTTAAAAAAAATGATTGTTTATGTGCAGGAAGGGAAACCTTCCTGCACATAAACAATCAATTGGATTTTCCTGTTTCCATGTGTGCTGCACAACGCAGCACACATGGAAACCGCAAAAACGAGCAAAAATTAAACATTTCTCCTCGTTTCGCCAGGATAAGAACACCCTTGTAAATATGGGGCAGCATCAAAATCAATGGGTGTTGTAGTGGAACGCTCACAGCAACACCCATTGCCGTCCCCTTTCACGCTAAGTATAGCGTGAAAGGGTGCCTTATTTACAAGGTAGCGTTAATCCACATTGGTCCCTTTCGCCATCAAATCTTCCCAAAAAGTGATGCTGTGGTAGCGATATGAGCTCATAAATATGCCCCTATATGTCAGGCTCTGCTAGAGTTTTTTGACTCTGGTGTATATAGGAAAACGCTGAACACCTTATGACCAAACCCTTATATGTGCATCCTAGCTCCCTCCTTTTGAACCCACAGGAAACTGGATTCTCACCTCCACTGTCACAGGCCAAGGTTGACAACCTGGATTTATCATGCTTGTATCATGGCAGGCACTGTGAAAGTCTTAAATTGATCCATCTCCGAAGGTGATATGTGAAAGAAGCATCACTCAAATATATGTGCATAATGCATCAATATGTCTCACACATATGCCAATGAGGCATGGGCATTTATCTCCGTGCCATTGGCATAGAGTAGGAGTCCACTTCTGCAAACGTGCTAACTCAGTGGCCAGACGGATGAGAACGATGAGTTGGCTCAAAGACAACATGTCAAAAAGATGGTGCACCTATAGCCTCACCTTCTGTCCCACTTTCCTATCCAGGAACTTCTGCTGCCAGTGTTTTTTGGTCTTAGAGAAAATTTGCAAGTTGCATAAAAAAGCTAGGTGCCCAGGAGGCCTGATTCAGGAGTTCTGTGTTAAAAAAAAGTAGTATTTTGAATTCCTTAAAAACCTATAAAATGGAGATGAATTTCAGAGAACCAAATAATGAAAATGCTATTTAGCAGAAAAAAGAAATGAACTGAAATGAAGTTTAGTAGCAAAAAAGTAGAACAAAAACATCCTGAGAACAGTTTAAAGAACGTTACATGAACTCACCTGTGGGGAGCAGTGATAGGTAACTTTAGGGGAGAAGGCAGCGGTTATCACAACATGCCCCCCAACCCCCTACTATGTGCACAAATGGGAAATATTTTTGGTAGAATCCACATCTGTGTCTTAAATGCACATTACCAACGTCCCTGCATTCGCAGCCATTCACAAGGGTTAGCAAATTGGGCTTGCGTAATTAATCTTAACATTAGACAAATCATTTTTTGACGCCCTACCAAGACACAATTTGCGTTGCGACCTATTAGTACACTGGCCGTATAGCACATTCCATACCTCTTGACAAACCAGTGTGCTCATTGAACCTCTTGAATTACAAATAGGTATTTGTACATCAGGTGCATAGTTTTAATACTAAAGTGAAAAAAATATGTAAGCAGACCTAGGGAGATGAAGGCAGAGTAGAGAAACGGTTAAGAGGAGGAATGAGTGTTCAAAAGGGGCCCCCCAAAACAGTGGAAAAAGGTAGAAGCATAGGAGAAGGTGAAAATAAACCAATGACCAAAAAGATCTGAAGGAGAGCATTGGTAGTGCTCCCCACTCCCAATAAAAACACAAGGGTGGAGGAGAAAGGGAGAAGTAACATTACATAGAAAAAGAGTATTGTAAAGAGAAAAGGTGGCTCCGGGTGTGGGTTGGGCTAAACCCTCAGAACAACAATTAAACCAAGCATTGGAAAAGCCATAGGTCTTGCCTATGTGAGATTTATTGGCTTTGCTAATGTTTTTTTAGCTATGTTGCAAATGGCTGAAAGTAGGGTAAAAAAAACTATGACACAGCGAGCATTGTCTGTGTTATAGCTCTTTTAAAACAAATATTTTCTGTTATGCTGCACTGAAGCTAGCACAGCTGTATCTTATGGCTAAAAAAGAATCTGCCAAGCCAATTGATCTCGCATAGGCGAGACCTATTGTCTTTGCCAGTGCTTGGTATGGAATGCCGTATGGTAAGTTATACGAAGTATTTATATAGTGTTTACAATGGCTGAAGTGCTAATGTTCTAGAATGGAGTATGCCCTTGCCAAGGTGTTAGTGTGTCCAGATTTAGAGGCATTTTAGTGCCATACAAAAACGGTGAAAATATGCCATATGCATGCACTGAATATAACATAAGTTGTAGGTCATGGGTCTCCAACCGGTCGATCGCGAGCTACCGGTAGCTCGCGGAGACCTTGTCAGTAGCTCGTGATGCTTGCTGGTCAATTTAGTAGCCCTTTAGTGTTGTTTGGGCTGTTTAGTTTGTTTTCAGGCTCTGTTGCCCGCCCTCTCCCAAACCAGCTGCTCAGATTGGCTTTGAGCTTAGCTGGGGCGGGGCGGGCCAGGCCGAAGAGGATGACGTTTCTCCCCTTCCTACGTGCAGATCAGCGTGACTGTCTATGCGCCCCCTGCCTTTTCCTCACTGGCACCGCGCGCATTGAGTGAGTTACGAGTGCGAAGGGTGCCATCAGGCGTGGCTGTGCAGAGCAGCTGGTTTGCAGGTCGAGCAAGGCAAGCAGTATAGAACTGCCGGTACCCACGCCATCTGCCCTTTTCAGCAGAGCAGAGGTAAGCCATGGGAGCACACCCGACACTCCATGTTGTCTTACAGAAGCTGAGAAAAGTCTTTATTTCCACTGTAGATGAACTGCGAGGCAAAAAGCACAACACCTTCTTATTTCCAGCTGCTGCCGTTTTTTCAGAGAAACCCGTTTTTTAATGTGATGGCCCCATTCTCCTCACTTTCCACTTCTCTTTGTATTCATTTGTAATGCCCTTAAACATCTTTGTGCGACTCGGCACGTTACAAAACAAGGTCATTTTTAAAGAAAACAATATTTGCGCTGCGGTGATGTTCCAAATATGCCCAGTAAATAAGTAAATGAACTAGATAGGTATGTAAATATTTATAGACGTACTTGAGTAGGGCACGCAGAAAGAAGAGTACTTTAGTAATTAGTAGTAATTAAGCCAAGGAATATAAATATAGTGGTGATGAGTTTTAATGTATATTGAATTAATAAACAAGTGTTCTTTTGGTTATGTCTAAATTTCACAAACAGTGCCACCATATGGAACCTCTCATAAGTGCTGTGCCAATGCGGAGCCCCAGAAACCACTGTCCCAAAAGCATGGCAAACCTCTCTTTATTTCTGCTCCTTCAGCCCATTAACTTTTCCAGCTGACAGACGGGACGGGAACATGGGATGCCTCACTACCTCCATATGTGCAAATGTTAACTTTGTTGAAAGGCCCAGACATGATACGAGAATAGAACCGTGACACCCATCCATTTGGCAACCATACCTAACCGCACCCGTTCATGTGTGCGCTACCCCGTTTTTTGTGCCAGTTGTGGAGCTGAGGGGTCACAGTGCCCATCCAGGTGCTGGGGCAGTGTTACCGAGCATCCTGTGAAGCAGGCCCTGGCCCTTGGTGGGCTTTTGGGAACACACTATCAGTGCATTACGAAGAAGGTGAGCCACAGTTAACGTGACCTTGAGGGTGACTTTTGGAATCCAACACAGAGTATCAGGGTACATCACATGTAGTGCATATGACTCCAACCTTCCTGGGGAGGTCCCTACTTCAGAGGGAGGCCTGGCACTACCTGTCATGAAACACAGATGTTGTGCTTCATTGCTAAAATCTCCCCAGCGCCTTGACTACCTCAAAGGATTACTAGACACACTAGGCTAGAGCAGGGAGACCCCAGTCCGGTCTGTACTGGGCACACACAAGAAGGGGGCGCACAAACACAAAGTGGGGTTAAAGAAGGGTTTGTTGAGTGTTTCCAAGTAACAGAACGAGCTGCACTTTAATGACTATTAATACTTTGTAAAGCATTGCATGAATGGTGGCTTATCTTTGCCACATACCTTCCTGGAGGTCCGTATTACAGTGTAACCCCCCCCCCCCCCCCCCCAAGGATGCTGCATGTGGGCACACTTTGTTAGTGTGAAACTGCTACAATACCTTCCACAACACCCTGAGTGTGTTGCAGTCTGGCCTGGCGCTTAGTCAGAGTGCATAAGCTTCCCATATCACCCCATCAGCAGGCTTCTGAGTGTCTACTATACTACACAAAATTAGGCACAGTGGATAACTACACCCACCCTCATTTGTGCCCTGGCCTAGACCAAAGGCCTGGTGAAATGTCTCTCAGATGGAGAGTGGGGCTGCGTGGGTCCACTCTGGATACTGCCCCTAGTTTCATTGCTAAACCTGTAAAAAAAAAAAAGTTAGGAGGCCACTGCAGCTTGCACCACAAATTGCCCCTGCCAGTGATGCCAGAACCAACACAACTACTTGCCATCACGCTCCTACAAGTGTGACTTAGGCAGCAGGTTTTGGTAATTTTTTATATACATTGAATTATTAAACAACTGTTGCTGTGCTCATCTCTAAATTAGAGACAAACACCACCACCACCATGTGGCAGACTGACATAAGTGCACGTTTTGAAAATAAAGATACAGTGCCAAGCACCAGAAGTCAGCGGCTCAAATTAAGCACCAAAACCCATGTCTGTGGTCATGCCTAAGGGGTGGCAAGGGCATAAGAAAGTCCTTAAAAACTTTTCCTGTACATAGGAGCCACTCCCTATCCGGATGTGGACAAAAAATGTAGACCACCTCCTCGAGATCTGCAACAGTATGAGCTCCGAAGAAATTAGGCTTAAAGTCTATGAAACTGGGCGTGGGGGGATCTCTCGGAAAAATGCGTGAGTTGCTTGGGGTTTAGTAGCTCACGGCGATTTTCACTGACCAGAAGTAGCTCTCCCTACACAAAAGGTTGGAGACTCCTGTTGTAGGTAGACAGAAGAGTCCAATAGGTTACAGCTTTTATTACAATGATTCTTTAGGCTGTTACTTAGGGTGCAATGGTTAAAGAGAAGCAAAAAAGCACCCTTGACTGACTTGTGACTGCTTGTTTAGTAGTAACATATAACAATAATCGGCATTCAGCGGGTGTCCTAGATATTTTAGCCCCTGCACTACTGCACCTGCTGCACCATCCAAATCATTGCCCTTGTGCCTGTAAGCACTCAAGACTGCTTGCTTAGTAGTAACACATAGCAATAGTCAGCGTTTAGTGGGTTTTCTACACCTTTTAAACCCTGCGCCACTGCACTTGCTGCACCATCCAAACCATGGCCCCAGTGTCTGCAAGGTAATTGCTCTTGTGACTGCTTGCTCAGTAGTAACACAAAGCTATAATTGGCGTTCAGTGGATTTCCTAGACCTTTTGACCCCTGCCCCACGGCACCTATTGCACCATCCAAATGATGGCCCTACTGCCTGCAAGGTAACTGCACTCATGACTGCTTGCTTGGTAGTAACACATAGCAATAATCGGCGTTCAGTGGGTTTCCTAGAGCTTTTGGCCCCTGAGCCATTGCACCTGCTGCATCATTGAAATCATGACTCTAGTGCCTGCAAGGACAAATGAGGACATCTTTTATATCCAGTAATGTATGTGTTCTGAAAAAGGCACAGTTGCAGATGAAATACATAATTATTGTGAAGACAAACATAAACACAAAAGCTTTCATAAAAAGTGCCTTTAAACTTGTCCAACTCTCCAAAACCAGTTGCCGCAGATGTCTTCAATAAAACATATACTTTACACAACAACGTGAAAACCAAGTATCGCTAGATTGTGTTACAATGTGACTGGCTCTTTCCTGTGAAAAAAATCTTATCCTGTGCTTTAGAGTGAATGTGCCATGAACAGTTTAAATTGCCCAAGATCACCATATGTTAGGCTGACACTGAGACTGAAATGCGTTTTTTTACTTTGTTCCTGAAAGGCAGTTTCATAAATTAAATGGACTCGCCAAAAAAGAGATTTTTCAAAAAATTTGCAAATGTTTTGTGCAGATGAAGAACAAGATACCTTCTGAGATGGCTATGTCTACAATAAATTAACAAGCATCTTTGATGCAATAGGTCTTGCATTTATGCACGTTTGAGCTATTGGCATTGCAAATGACAATACCTTTTATTTTTGTTTTGGTTTTTAAAAAAGAAATAAAAGGCATTGTCATTTACAATGGCAATATCTTAAAACTCCCACAAATGCGAGGCCTATTACATTCCAAATGCTTGAAGTCATCGCTGAGTTGCCCCCTTCTGTCTTCCATGGCCTCTGATGATCTCCCCATTTGCTACTAGTTAAATAAACAAGCCGGTGGTCACAACTGGGCACGAGAGACCCTCCTGCCCTCATGCAGTAAGAGAAACTCATTAAAGAAAACAGTGCTTACAGACTAAAGAAAACGTTTAGCAACCGAAGTAAAAGGGACGTAATGGGAGGTTACAAACGAAGACAAGGCGGTACTAAGGAGGGACTAACAAGCCTAATAAATCAGAAGCCAGCATTTATGAAGGACAATGACACAAACCAATGACCAATATGGGCGAAGAGTGTGCGGGACTTCAAGTACATACTCTAATACAGCATGCCACGCAGAGCAGAGCATGCGCTGGGTATTCAGTTAAAATATCGAGCTTGAAATGTCGATTTGCCCTAATATTGAGTTTTAAATATCGTGACACAGAAATATCGACCGCAAGAATATCGTGGTCAAGACTATCGACTTTAAGGTAAGAAATATTGATTTTAAAATATATAGAAGTCAATAATATCGTTTACAAAAATATACTTGTTTAAAACATCGATTTTTTTTTAAATTAGTGTTCTGTATTTTAGTATATATTAATGTATGTGACTTATTTTTTGTATAAGTATTGTTTGTTTTTAATATATATGTTACATTTTTAGTAGTTAATAATTTTATTTTAATAACATTTTGAGGTTTTTTGTTCCGTGGCAGGTTGTGGGTTTATACGGGAATAGGGTGGGAATAATTTAATGATAATAAATTAATGAATATATTATTTATTAATATTTTTTAATTGAGATTTTTGTAATTGAGATTTTATAATGTTGTGTTTTTAATTATTTGGAGTAAAATGTAGTTGTTAATATTAATTAA
Source organism: Triturus cristatus (assembly GCF_964204655.1). NCBI lineage: Eukaryota > Metazoa > Chordata > Amphibia > Caudata > Salamandridae > Triturus > Triturus cristatus. Next base: position 498,965,689 of record NC_140592.1, on the reverse strand, counting down.
TTGATTGGCAATTAATTATGGCAATTGTGTAATTAATTTTAGGTGCTGGTTTCGGGGTTTATAGGGGTAAAGGGTGGGAAGTAGTTTATTTTTAATTTATTATAATTATTTGTTAATTAATATTAATTAATTGACAATTATGGTAATTGTGTAATTCATTTTAGGTGTGGGTTGTGGGGTTTTTAGAGGTAAAGGGTGGGAAGTAATTTATTTTTTGTTAATTATTGATTAGTTGAACATTAATATTAATTATTTAGTTGATAAGTGTAATTTTTAAATTGTTTTTTTGTGTGTTTTTTGGATTTATAGGGGTGAAGGGTGCAGAGTAAATTAATTTAACTTACTTTATAATTAGTTGTTAAATACTATTAGTTATTTAATTGAAAACCTTTTTAATTGTGTAATTCATTTCTTTACAGTTTAATTTTAAGTGTGGGTTGTGGGGATTATTGGTGTTAAGGGTGGGAAGTTAATTACATTTTGCGTTTTAATTTGTTTTTTAATTAATATTTGTTTAATTGATAATCATGTTAATCATGCAAATACATTTTCTTTCGATGTGAGTTGTTTGGTGTTATAGGGTAGGAATTAAATAGACCAAATGTATGTAATAATTAATGTTTTTGTTGATGATTTCTAAATAAAAATATTGATTTGTTTGGAAATTATTTTTATGTAATATAATATTTGTAGGTATTTGTGATATGTATTTAACATTATAATATGTTTTGTATATTAAATATATCAATATTTTTAACATATATTTATATTTTTTATTTACTTAAAAAAATATATATTTATTTTGTTGAAGATATTTTGTTTGTTGTTAATTTTGAACTGACTGGAGTGAGAATAGTACATTTTATCCCTCCGCAATCCAACACTTTCCCTATTGATGTAGTGACTGGAGTGGGAATAGTACATTTTGCCGGTCTGCTATCCAACACCTTACCTATTGATGCACTGACTGTCGTGGGAATAGTAAAATGTATCTCTCTGCTATCCAACACTTTCCCTACAGTTGCACTCACTGGAGTGGAAATAATAATTTTTACCCCTCCGCTATCCAACACTTTCCCTACTGTTGCACCCACTGGAGTGGAATTAGTAATTTTTACCCCTCCGCTATACAACACCTTTGCTACTGTTGCGCTCATTGGAGTTGTAATAGTAAATTTGATCCCACCGCTATCCAACACTTTCCCTACTGTTGCACTCACTGGAGTGGGAAAAGTAATTTTTACCTCTCCGCTATCCAACACTTTAAATGTAAGTTTAAAGATTTTTTATGTTATTGGGGGTGGGGGTGTGCGTGTGTGTGTGTGTGTGTGTGTGTGTGTGTGTATATATATATATATATATATATATATATATAACCTACTGGCGGTCGCCAGTAGGTAGTTATAGTTAGGACCCTGTTTCCATAGGAAAACCGCAACATTCTATTTGGAATAACTTTGGCGCCGGTCGACGAATCCTCGCGAAATTTTCAAAATAGGTGGGGCGCTACGCTCCGCTCCTACCCTTAAAGTCTCGGGGGGGGGGATTCGTCAAGCGGGGGCTGAGAAAAAAGGGGGGTCCCAAAACGCGTTTTTCCCATGCATTTTTCCATAGGATCTTTAGACACAGCTACAGCCCGAACGGCTGAACGGAGTTACTTGAAATTTGGCAGAGAGGTAGTCCTCAGGTCAAGGAAGTGCCTTTTGTAGGTCTGGTGTAAATCTGTTCAGTAGTTCCTGAGAAAATAGCATTTAAATCAATATATATATCTGTGGCAGCTTACGGTGCGCTTACGGTGCGCTTACCGTAAGCTTACCGTACGCGTACGGTGCCGTGCGCGAGCGCGAATCTGATTGGCTGTTAGATCTTAGTAAACATTCGAATCGGTCGAAACCAGGAAGCGGCGTCCGCCATTTTCTCTCTCGCACTCTGAGGGGGGGTTGAAAAACAAAGGCCAAAAACATGTAAAGGGGCTGTTTAGACAGCTCCTAAGCACATAGCCATGATGAAGGAGTCCCCAAAGATCCCCCAAGGCCAAAAAGGCAATTTTAATTTTTTTGAAAATTTCGCCGATTACGCTTACCGTACGGTAAAAAAAAAAAAAATAATAATTATCCATACTCTCCCCACCCCGTGTGCAAATGGTGCTCGAAGGGGACCATTTGTGCATGGCATATATTTAACCTGAAAAATTAAAAGATTACCTTTCACAACGAAGCGCATTATATGTTCTCCATGTGCGCACGGTGCGCGAAGCGCATCGTGCGTACATGGCCCATCTAGCGTAACGTGGGCACGCGTAGCGCACCGCGTGCCCACCGTGCGTGCACGGCACTAACTGCGTAAAGTGGGCGCGCGGTGCGCGAAGCGCACCGCGTGCTCACTGTGCGCGCACGGTGAGCGAAGCGCACCGTGCGCGCACGGAACGAACTGCGTTAACTGGGCGCGCATGCCACGAATGGCGTAAAGTAACTTAGCATTTAAAAAACCTTGCAAATTCAGTGAAAAAACCATAGGTTTCACACATGTTATAGTTAGCTGGACATTTTACTGATAAAAAACCATTGAAATTCCCCCGTTATAGTTAGTGCAGGCAACTATAACTCACGCGACCGCAATCCTCTGCTGATGACATATGTGTCTTTATGAAAAAAAAATATTTGTAATATATGTATAGCTAAAATTTAATGGAAGAAGACCTGGGCAAATAGGTGTCTAAATACAGTATTGGCATCAGCAGAGGATTGCGGTCGCGTGAGTTATAGTTGCCTGCACTAACTATAATGGGGGAATTTCAATGGTTTTTTTATCAGTAAAATGTCCAGCTAACTATAACCTGTGTGAAACCTATGGTTTTTTCACTGAATATATATGTGTGTGTACGAATATATATATATATATATATATATATATATATATATATATATATATATATATATATATATAGAATTTTAACATTATAAAATATATTAAAATTATTAATTTAATAATTGTTTTAAAGTAAATATATATGTTAATTATTTGTGTTTAACTTTTTTAAATTAAGTTTATTTGTTATGATTGTTAAAATGTATATTCAATTAGATTTTTTAATTCATTTTATTCTTTAATATATTTAATATTTATACATTTATTTTATATATATATATATACGATATTTTGTACAACTATATTTATGACATTGATATTTTTTTCTCGTTAATTTTGGACTTACTATTAAAAGTATAGGATGTAGATTTTTTTAATATTGATATTTTGGTCACAATATTTTTGTATGGAGATATTTTGGGCGTTGATATTTTGCCAGTGTACCCATGCGCTGCCTAGGCTCGACCTAAAACAGGGCAGAAGCAGGCTCCATGGAGAAAATACGCTGCAATCCTCTTTCCTATAAACACTTTCACTTTGAAGTCAGCTGAAAGCAAAATAACCAGGCTCCCACGAAAACACAGCTTGACATTTGACCTAGCTGTTTGAATGTCCAGCAAACGTGCGAGATAAGAACAAGATTTAAAGTCCTGTTGACAGAAAACAACTTCTTGGAAGAATACAGTGAGCATGACTTTAGGGCAAGACAAACTGAACCTGGACAGCCTAAAGCAAATTAAAGCCAGCAAATGGGAAGTAAGAAAATGTGAGTTACAAACCACAAAGTCAATGGCAAGCAATTGGCAGAATGCCTTCCCAGGTCAACTTTTTAAAACTCGACAAGCTGTCTTTCGCACACCACACAGCTTCGCTGTATGGTAGGCTGTGACGTAAAAAAAGGAGATTGGACCTCACCCAGGTGCAGGACGTGGGAAGTAAGTGAAGGAAAACATGCCTGAGCAAACCTTATAGAGAAACCAACACAGAGAACCCTTTTTCAAAACTTATGGCCTTTACAGCATTTAAATCAATGTAAAAGCCGACATTTAAAAAAAAAAACCTTCTAGAGTTTGGTTTCTACCATATCGTAAATGCCATTCATCTTGAAAATTGAAATTAAACTTTATGTGAAATGGTTTCTCCGCATTGGTATTTTATGAATATGTTTTCCTATGAAAACACATATAACCATGTAATAGATGTTAGTTTTTCCAAATGATCATAATGATTCTTGACCGTTAACTGTGACTTTGACACTCTTTCTGAATTGTCATGATCGCATTGTCACGAGTTGCGGGTCAGATACTCACATATTATATAACCTATGGCTTCAGACAACGTTTATAAATGCGAAGAAAAACCTTCTGCATTCATGACGCAGTAACACTAGCCCGCGGAATTCTATATTATTGGACATGCTTCTAAGCTACTTGTTGCTAAACTTTGCTTAGCTGTCAACTGTTAGAAACCTTTGCTTTTAGCATAATTTTGCGGAATATTATGATGTTTTGTATTAAATGTGTTGCTGTTAAATAATTAAAATACACACCTGATGGGGCTAACAGTAATTTTTATCTCTGAAATGGGAAACCTGAAATTGTGCCCTGTTCCGATCACTTTAATTACATTAAACCTCACTTTTACGGGTGCACCCATGATTTTGTATTTTTTATATATTGCCTCTTTTATAATGCTCCGCCCCATCACCCTGTCTGACTCATTTACTTAATTTCGGAGATGACTTGGTTGACCGCTCACTATGATTAGTGCTTAATTTAAAGTGGTGATTGTCGGTGGGGCCCACCAACACAAATGTTTGGTAGGCTGGCACTTATTTTTCCTCATCAGACTTAGACTCAAAGCAACAAAGAGAAAACACAAAAGGGTGAAAGAAGGAGGATGAAAAAAGACTGAAAACAATGACAAAGAAAGAAAGCAGGGCCATAAAAAGAACATGCAAGAGTAAAATAAAGGGGCAGGGAATGTCTGGTGGTGAGTGAAAGAGGCTTATGTTGGAGATAAGACTTGGTAGCCTTGGTATTCATACCCGACCTTCAATAGTGTCAGACATGGACTTTTGAGGAACCTTTAGGACACCAGCACTTATTATTTTACAAATTAGTCACTGACTACGACTAAAGTCATGCAGTTTGTCAGAAAACAAAATTAACATTGAATATCCGTGGCCAAAAAGACACTACATCCTAGCAGCCAGGGTAGGTTCAAAGGTTAAGCAACGGAACTTGGTATCATTCAAACACCTTACGGCTTGAAGGTAAAATGTGTACTCGAGTGTTTACTGAATGTTCATCACAAGACTGGAATGAAGGTGTTGCAGGATGGATTTTTGAGTTGTGTTACATCACAACATCTTTTTTGTCTTTTCTTTTCAGTCCTCATATGAGTTGAGGCGAGGAGTCTATTCTTGCGAAGACACCTGAGGCCATGTTTTGAGCACCATCTACTGTACATGGCCGCGTTCAACATTCAAGAGTTTCCAAAGGCTCTCAGTTCTTCCTTTGTTGATTTTTGTCTTAATCCTTGGACCTCTGAAATTCAACATTGTTACATCTTGAAGAGGTATCTTACACCTACTTGGTCACCGATACCGTGCCACGAATTGTTCCCATATCTTAATCCATTGTCATCGCCCATTAGTGCAATCCAACTTACATATAAATTGTGCTGCTCTGAAGTAATCAGTGTAGTCTGGTGGAACTGGGGATGCCCATGGCATGCTTATTTACCTTTGCTGGATTAAAATAAGCATAAAAACGTGTTGTGCTTGTGACTTCTTCAGTCTACCAACCCTCCCATTCCCCTCTAGGATGCCAAATATGGCTAGAGCAGGCTTACCTTTATTTCTCCATTCATTGTGTGTGTTCAAAACTTACCCACTTTCTGACAGTAAATTTGGACATCCGTACACTGCCAGAACATGTGGACATTTTCTGCGTTCTCTAGGCCACATTTACGGCAACGCCTCTTCTTTTGTTCTCCCATCTTCACTAGTTTCTTTGAAGACCAGTATGCTCTGTGCAATGTAAATAATTGATTTTTCTCAAAGGTGCAGATTTAAAAGTAGCCCAAAGTGTAGACATTGAATTGTTACCTTCAGATTCGTTGTGATTGTTACCTTCAGATTCCCGGAACTAGCCCGCAATATATTGAGACGTTCGGCTGAGTCCCCTTTTTATGGCTCAGATATTAAACCTCTCCCACCAGGTTTTTTCTACAGGCCAGGTCCTATTGCCAGAGGAGCCAGTAATGGTAGCCAGAGAGATGGAGGCATTCTCATTGAGGAGGGGAGGGTTGGGTGTTAAAACACTTATGCCCATCTGTCGGATCTTAATGATCTGGATTGACAGGGGGCAGACATTGAATACAGCCAAGTACAGTCAATAGTGAATGACCCCCTCAAATTCAGACAGCTATGCCCTCAGGGGAGCAGTAGAGAGAGAGTGTAGACCTTCCCATAAGTTATCCTAATCTGAATCACTAAACAGGACTCCAAGGTGACAAGATAATATTGTCCAGGTTACCCAGTTCACAGGGAGGGAGCGATATTAATCTTATATCCTGGAATGTGGCAGGGCTAGGCGTAAAATTCGAGAATGAAAGATGGATTCAATCCATATCCAAGTAGAAGATAATTTGCCGACAAGAGACTTAGGAGGTGGAAAACATATTTTTTTTGGAGGGTTGCAAGTCATTCTTCCTCCCAGCGGAAGAATCGCGACATGGGCGAGCTAAGGGTGGTCTAATTATCTTTATTGCCCTTCATCTATGTGGGACAGTAAAGCAACTAAACTGAAAATTGACAGTGGCGTTAGGTTTAAAATTGGGAGTAGGTAGAATGAAAAGTCTCACAATAATTATTTTCTACAATGCCAAAACTAGGAATTCAAGTTTGTCGAGTGTGAAGGAGTTAGCCGGGCTCTTAGATTAGCTGCAGGGGGATGATTTTTCATTGGGCAATCTGATTGTGCTAGGGGATTTTAACTGTCATTTATGTCCAAACATTGGACAAAACACTGGGGTTACTTCCGCATGCATTCAAGAAGCAGAAGAATGGCACATGGAGCACTCTAAGGAGGGTCAGTAATTAAATGCCCTTCTAAACACCCATGACCTAACGTTTACGCTCCAAAAGGCAGTAACGCCACCCAATAGTCTTTATCCGCCCACCTATAAAGGTAGGGGCTGTGCATCCACCACTGATTTTTATTTTTGTGTCTGTAGTGCTGACTCGTATTATAACATCTTTCAGGACTATAGAAAGTCCTTTCAGTGAATATAACCCTCTGGCACTGGAGATGCGGACACAGTGGCTGAAAATAGCCAAAAACAGCAGGGTCGGAGGGACATTATAGCCAACAGACCAGGGAAGGGGTCTGCGATGGTCACAGGTTGATAGTAATGGTTTTTATTTATCTTTTTTCAGAGAGAGGCAACAGGAGATTCTGAATTGCCTTGATATCTCGCCCTCCGAGGATGATGTACTCCGATCTTTTGACACCATAGCTAAGTCAGTGAGAACACTCCTAACTCTACCAGTCGTCACTTCCCATTCAAATAGCCCAAGGTGGTTTGACAGGGAATGCTCTGAGGTCCTTTAAAGCGGCTTTAAAAGAGACCCCCGTACTAGGTCTAAGGTAGCCAACTGTCGTGGCATTTAAAAAAAGCTCTAAAGGAACGGAGGTCTACCCTACAAAAACAGTCTTGGGGGGAACTGGTCGAGGCCAGTGATTTGAAGTCTAGTTCCTTATTTTGGAGTGTTATTAATAGACCTTGTGTCTCCGATCCTGACAAACCATCCATATGTCACCATATTGCACAAGATCAAGGGAAGAGTTACTTCCAGTCAGTCTATAATTATGGGGAGAAAGTGGATTGTAATAATGCCTGGGAGCCTCTCCCATGTGACTCTTGTATTGATTTGCAGCTACACAAGGTAATTACCGGTATAGAGGAATTGACTAATAACAAGGCGCCGGGCCAGATGGGATCCCGCCAGGCCTGTTTAGAAGTAACATCGAGGTGTGGGCCCCTATTTTACCCAGGGTTTTGTATGCAGCGGTGTCAACGGTCATGCCCCGGTCTTGGTCTACAGCCACCATCGTCCCTATCTACAAAAAGGGGAACAGGGATAATCCCAACTGCTGTAGACCCATTTCATAGATCGACCCGACCGTTAAGGTCATGGGGCGGGTCATACTCAACAGGCTAGTGGAATGGGCAGATAAAAATCAAGTTATCTCGGATATCCAACATGGCTTCCGAGCAGGCAAATCCACAGTGGATCAGTGCCTGAACCTCTACCTAGTGATAGCTAAATACACAATTGCTAAAGCGGGATCCATTTACTTAGGTTTTATGGATCTCAATGCAGCATTCAACAGGGTGAACCGTAGTAAACTATGGGCCCTGTTAGACGACTTGGGAGTAGAGCGCTCAATAATAAATGCCTTGATGTCTTTATATGCCCATACCTCAACTGTAGTACATTTCACTCAAGAGGGAGATATTATCGATAGTTTTAAATGCTCAAGAGGGGTGCGGCAAGGCTGTATTCTTGCCCCTTTTTTGTTTGCAGTGTATGTTAATGGGCAGGAATCTGCCATGATATCTCTGCATGCCGATACTCTGAGAATAGGTACTAGATCAGTACCAGTTCTGCTTTATGCAGACGACGCCGTGCTCATAGCACGTACACAAAGAGCATTGCAAATTTTAATTGATGGATTGGTCTCCTGTATGAAGAGACTGGACTTGTCTCCCAATTACGCGAAGTCATTTGTAATGGAAGTGGGCTGTCAAGGGAAGAGTAATACATTTTAAAAGGCAGGCTCTTATAGTATAGCCAACGTCCCAGCTTTTAACCCTTTCGGTGCCACGCCCTTTCCCCCTCCTGTGCCGGGCGTTTCCCACGCGGGTGGGTCTCATGACGAGATAGTCTCGTCATGGGCACAGCGCGACCGTGCTCCATGACGAGACTATCTCGTCATGGGCACAGAAGAGGTTAAATATCTCGGGGTTTCATTTGATGCCAAATTAAACTGGAATACCCTGAAAGAAGAGAAGGCAATGGATTTGAAGAAATCAATGGGTGCTATAGTGAACTTTGCACGTAGATTAGGTACATGGTCATCTAGGGTGATTTTAAAACCATATCAATCAATTGGCATTTCTAAAGCCGTGTATGGGAGTGAAAGTTGGGGCTATAATGGTGTGGGGGAGCTACAGACGATACATAATAAATACCTGGGATGGCTATTAAAGGTCCCTCAAGGTACCCCCGCCTATTCAGTCCACGAAGAATTCAGGGTGAGGCATGTGTCAGATTTAGTTGCAGTTAAGCCTCTGCACTGTTGGCTGAATATTTGGTCAAAGGAGGAGGCCTCCCTTAATCGTGAGATAATCTTGGATTGCCTCTCATTGGAGCATGCCCTTAAAATACTGATGCTAAGAGATATTAAAGAAACACTATGTAGCCTAGGAAGATCAGACTTGTTTACAAGTTTTAGATCAGTGAAGAAAGGCGATAAAAAAAACTAATAAATTAGCTTTTTTTTTAAAAAGGTTAGTGTGGAACGAGAAGAAAAGGAATTGTTAAAACCGACAGTTAGAGCACATGCCTAAGTGAAATCAGTGCAAGGAATAGAACACTATCTTACTATTTTAACTAGTGCTTAAGATCATTTTTTAATTGCCCATCTTAGATTTAATATGTTCCATCATTTAGTGGCCTTCCCTATCGGGTTCACAGCTTGAATTAAAGCTAAAGGACCCTGTGGCTGCGACAATAGGTCTCCACAGGATATTTTACATTTTGTCTTTTGATGCAAATATTTTACACATCCCTGTTGACTACATCTTAAACCATATTTAAAAGAAGTGGGTATTAGACCGGCTCGAATTTCGCTTTTGCCCATGCAACTTTTGCAGAATGAACACACTTTATTCGTGGTTACACACTTTTTAAGAGCAATGGTGAGATCCAGGAAATCTAGGAATGATTAAGAAGAGGGGCATTTTCTGCGAATTGCGATCTGTTCAAATAGGTTCTTAGAAAAATCAGCTAGCTCCTAGATCTATGTATAATTTAATGGCCCTGTAAGAGGAGTTCATATTGTGTTATTTTTGCAGTGATGATAAAATGAATTAGCCCATTTTATGACTTTGCTATTTTAATGTATTGTAACTTTTATGGCTGTATGCTTACCAAATAAAGATTAATAATATAACTTGTATAATTGTCTGCCTTTTATGAATCCTTTTTGATCTTCATGTACAAGTCCACCATTTACCTAGTCTTGTCTTTAAGTTATGATTTGGTAATAAAAGTTATAATCATTGCTTGGCTGTGATAGTGGTCTGTATGATTCAGATTCCTTGGGGTCTTTATTAAGCTTTAAGATTATACTGATTGTTGCTTCATCCGAAGAGTTAGGTTGGGTATCGCACGCTACATATACTGGAGTTAACAATCTAGCCAGGACTGGGGTTCGTCTTTCAAGATTATATAGTTCACTAGGTAAACCGTCCGGGCCTGGTGCTTTCCTTTTTTTTAGACCTCAGCACTCTTCCCACTTCCTCAGTGCTTATCTCCTGATTTAAACTGTTCTTCAACCCTGCTTGTAATACAGGGAGAGTCTCTTCCTTGAGCCAGATGTTCATCTGTTCTACTGTAATGTCTGTGTCCTTTGTGTATAGGTTCTTAAAGAAGTTTATTAAAGCCTGCTGTATATCTTGATCATCAAGACAGTGTTCACCACTCTCCTTAATTATTATTTCCTTGATCTGGCTTTTTGAACTGTCTACCCTCGTTTTCCATGCCAAAAGTTTACCACAGCCTTCCATTATTCATAATGAGCCAATTTTCTGGCCTCCCATCTCTTCCATTTAGATAGTCAAAAAGTTTCTCTTTTGTATCTTTTAGTCTATTGCTTAGATCTGCCTGCTCCCCGACATTATGGTTGAAGTGTAGAGCTCGTTGTAGCCCCCTCAATCTTTAATTCCAGCTCACTCAACCTACCTTGAAGTTCCTTTTTTGTCTGTGCTGCATAACTAATTATCCTCCCCCAAATAAATGCTTTGTAAGCATCCCAAATGATGTGTAGAGAGTCAGAGTCTTCACTTATCTAACAAAACTCTACTGTGTTGTTAGAAAGGATGGACGGACCTGGAGGGTCGGCCGGGGTCGGGAGGAGAGGTCTCCGGGGAGAGCCGTCTCCAGCGATCGTACAGATAAGTAACTTCCCCCCCACAGACAGATACCACACAAGGATAAGGTTCAGTGTTCTTTATAAGCACTTCTTAAGGTACGGTTGAATGGTACAAGGAGGTCTGGACTCAGGGGTCCCCTCGATTCAAGTCTCTCAATGCAGGGTAAGGGGGAACGGGACAGTCTGGTTACCAGTCAGGTAGTTCGGATGAGATGATGACTAGCTCACAATCCTCGAGCTTGGTGGTTTAGTTGGTACGGGCCGCGGCAGCGCCAGCAGGTCCCGGTCGAGATGGTCGGTACACGGTCCGCGGCAGCGCCAGCAGGTCCCGGAAAGATGGTCGATGTACGGTCCGCGGCAGCGCCAGCAGGTCCCGGTGAGGATGGTCGTTACAATGGGCCGCGGCAGCGCCAGCAGGTCCCGACGAGGATGGATGTTGCAGAAGGCCGCGGCAGCGCCAGCAGGCAGGACGATGGTTCACAAGAGCGGGCTACGGCAGCGCCAGTAGTCCGTCAAGGCTGAGTTCTCTCGGTGTCTCTCGACTCCAGGATACAACTGCCTTCCTGCTCCGGAGTTGCCCCAGTTATAGGGCAGGCGCTCTTTGATGTCCGGACCCTCGCACTTGGAGGTCGGAGGGCCCGGGATGAAGGTGTCCAGACACCCAGCAGGGGGTGGAGCCAGCGCCTGGGGGAGCTGGAGGCGATCGGCACCTGGCGGGGGAAGAGCTCTTGACACTTCGTCCTCCCATTGACCTGCCAAGTGGTCCGCTCACCTCCCGGGTGGATGGTGGTGCCGGGATGTCGGGGCCGGTCAGGCCCGGGGTTAGGGTCGGGGCGAGGCCACGCGGCCTCGTGGTGCAGGGCCCAGGATGGCGGCTTGAACCGGCCAGGGGAGCCGGTGGGGCTGGGCCCCGTGATGAGTAGAGGTCCGAGGGCAGAAGATCCGTCGGGAGACGGGGTACAGGTGCTTTTCGTGGGTTATGCCTGGTGGGCCGGAGCTCGGGCCCTGTCGTGCGGGGAGGGAGCAAGCCCTTCGTGTGGCCTGTCCAACATGCGTCCCCCCCAGCTGAAGGCGGGGAGAGTCACCCATCTCCTTGGGGACTCTCTTCGTCGAGGCGGAAAAAGCGGGACAGGCCATCCGCGTTGGCGTGGTCTTGGCCTGGTCGGTGCTCCACAGTGAAGTCCATTCCCTGCAGGGAAATGGACCAGCGCAAGAGTTTTGGGTTCTCCCCCCGCATCTGCATCAGCCACTGCAGGGGTCGATGGTCGGTTTGTACCCGGAATTGGGTACCGAAGAGATAGGGCCGGAGCTTTTTGAGGGCCCACACCACTGCGAAGGCCTCCCTCTCGATGGTGCTCCAGCGCTGTTCTCGGGCCAGGAGACGTCGACTGATGAAGGCCACCGGCTGGTCATGACCTTCGGGGTTTAACTGAGAAAGGACGGCTCCGATGCCGTGGTCGGAGGCGTCGGTCTGTACCATGAATTCCCGACTGTAATCGGGGGCCTGGAGCACAGGGGCGGTGCATAGAGCGGCCTTCAGCTTCTCGAAGGCCGCTTGACAATCGGGGGTCCAGTTAATCCGCTTCGGCTGGTTCTTGGACGTGAGACCCGTGAGGGGCCCCACGATGCTGCCGTAGTCTTTCACGAACCGCCGGTAGTAGCCGGTGAGCCCCAAGAAGGCTCGGACCTCGGTCTGGGTGACGGGGGGCTGCCAGGACTGGATGGCAGCAATCTTAAGTTGTAGCGGGGCCACCAGCCCGCTTCCCACTTGGTGCCCAAGGTAGGTCACAGACCCTTGGCCAATTTGGCACTTGCCGGCCTTAATTGTGAGGCCGGCCCGCTGGAGGGCCTGTAGGACCTCGTGGAGGTGACGGAGGTGGTCGGGCCAGTGGTGGCTGTACACAGCGATATCGTCCAGGTAGGCAGCGCTGAACTCTTCGAGCCCCGCCAAGACCTGGTTCACGAGGCGTTGAAACGTGGCGGGGGCATTCTTCATGCCGAAGGGCATGACCTTGAATTGGTAGTGGCCATCGGGGGTAGAGAAGGCTGACCGTTCCTGAGCCCTGGGTGTGAGGCCGATCTGCCAGTAGCCCGCTGTTAGGTCGAAGATACTGAGGTAGCGGGCGGCCCCCAGCCGGTCGATCAGCTCGTCTGCTCGGGGGATCGGATGAGCGTCGGTCCGGGTGACAGCGTTCAAGCCCCGGTAGTCGACGCAGAATCTCAGTTCAGGTGCGGTGCCGGGGGCAGCGGCTTTGGGGACCAATACAACCGGACTGGCCCAGGGACTGTCCGAGGGCTCGATTACCCCGATTGTGAGCATCTTGGCCACCTCCTCCTGTATGCAGGCCCGTACCCGATCTGGTACGCGGTAGGCCCGGTGTCGGACAGGGGGACTGTCCCCGGTGTCCACGTCGTGCGAACACCAAGGGGTGACCCCGGGGGTGAGGGAGAACAGGGTAGCGAACTGCAGTAGGAGGTTCCGGCAGCCCTGGCGTTGCTCCGAAGTGAGGGTGTCAGAGAGCCGGACCCCGTCCACGGAGCCGTCATTCTCCTGAGTCTTCAGAAGATCCGGGAGGGGTTCGGAGTCTTCCTCTGCCCCACTGTCCGTAGCCATCAGGAGGCTGAGTTCTGAGCGCACAAAGTGTGGTTTGAGTCGGTTGGTGTGGAGGACCCGAAGGGGGTTCCGGGAGGTCCCCAGGTCGATGAGGTAAGTGACGGGGCTTTTGCGCTCGACCACCTTGAAGGGCCCCGTCCACTTATCCTGCAAGGCACATGGTTCGGTGGGGGACATCACCCATACTTGTTGTCCAGGCTCGAACTCAACGGAGGAGGCATTGTGATCATACCACCTCTTCATGTCCTCCTGGCTGGCCTCGAGGTTCGCCTTGGCCATCTCTCTGAAGCGCCGGGTCTGATTGCGTAGGGCCAGGAGGTATTTGAAGACGTCTGGAGGGGTCTTTAGGGGGGCCATCTCCCAACCTTCTTTTACTAGGCTGAGGGGCCCTCGCACAGGGTGCCCGTACAGGAGTTCGAAAGGGCTAAAACCGAGGGACTTCTGGGGAACTTCGCGGTAGGCGAAGAGGAGGCACGGGAGTAGTACATCCCACTGGCGACGGAGGGGCTCTTCCAATCCCCCAATCATCCCCTTGAGGGTGCGGTTAAAACGCTCCACTAGTCCGTTCCCTTGGGGGTGATAGGGGGTCGTGAATCTGTAGGTGACCCCGCATTGTTGCCAGAGGGACTTCATGTATTTGGATATAAAGTTCGTGCCTCGGTCGCTGACGACTTCTCGGGGGAAGCCTACCCGGGAGAAGATCCCCATTAGGGCCCGGCCAACCACCGGAGCTGTCACGGTCCGTAGGGGCACCGCCTCGGGGTAGCGGGTGGCATGGTCCACCAGTACTAAGATGAACCTGTGTCCTTGTGCCGTGCGGGGGTCCAGAGGCCCCACGATGTCTATCCCCACCCTCTCGAACGGGGTGGTGACCACAGGGAAGGGTTGCAGAGGGGCTTTCAGCTTCCGACCACTCTTCCCGCTGGCTTGGCATGTGGGGCAAGATCGGCAGTGGTTCAGGACGTCATTCCTCATCTTTTGCCAGAAAAAGTGGGTCACTAGGCGGTTGTACGTTTTATCTTGGCCCAGGTGTCCAGCCAGGGGGACATCGTGGGCCAGGTTGAGCAGAAAGTCTCTGAAGCGGAGAGGTACCACCAGTACTCGACCGGCCCCCAGCTCGGCGATTCTTTGCTCGCTGTATAGCAGGTCGTTATCCCAGTAGACACAGTGAGTTCCGGTGGAGTCCCCTGCGTTCTGGGCGCTGGCTTGTTGGCGGAGTCCCTCGAGGGAGGGACAGGTCTTTTGTTCCTGGCGGAACTGTGCTTGGGTGGGCCCCCCCTCTTGACGCCACTGAGCCAGGTCAGGAAGGTCCTGGGGTTGCGCGTACCCTTCGGCCGTCGGGTCTGGGAGGCCGGCCTCGTCGGTGTCTTCTACTGGGGCGACTGGGGGCGGAGGTGCTGGCCATTCTGGTTCTTCTGATCGAGGGACGGCACGGGCGGCCATGGACCGGGTGGTTATGCAGGCCCAGTCCGGGAGGCCCAGCATCCCCAGGTGCTCTCTTCTCTCAACGGTGGCCCACGGGGAACTCCCGAGGTCATTTCCCAGGAGGCAGTCCACGGGGGCATCGTCCCGGACCGTCACCTTCAACAGGCCGGAGACCCCTCCCCATTCGAATGGAACGCAGGCCATTTGGCACAGACTTTCAGAGTTGTCTGCCGAGCGGACGGGGCAGAGAATGTTCGGCAGGATCTGCTCGGGCTTCACCAGGTGACAGCGGACGGCCGTCACACTGGCGCCTGTGTCACGCAAGGCCTCGGCTCGCTGTCCATTAATGGTCACCCACTGCCCATATTTCCTGGTGTTAGCGGGTAGGGGAGCCCGCGGGACCATGTCTCTTCCCCCTAAGCACGCCAGGACCATGGCGGCCGGTTCCCACTCTTGCTGGGCCGGCTCATACTCCTCTGGTTCCTCCAATGATCGCTCTTCCCCCAGGGCGGCGGCAGCTACCTGGCGGGGCTTGGGTGTTTGGTTCTGCGGGCAGCTCGGGTCATTGGCGTAGTGGCCGACTCGCTGGCATCGGTGGCACGTGACGTTGGCTCGGACCCCAGGACGCCACGGGGGGTTGCCCCGACCGGCCGGAGCCGGGGTGCTGACCACGGGTGTTGCGGGCAAGGCGTCTCTCCCTCGCCCCTGGCCCCCTCCTCCTCCCCGAGGACGGTGCTGGCCTTGGTTGTTTCTGTTCTGTTCGTGTGGCCCCCTCCGGCCCACTCGGGTGCTTTCCCATCGGTCAGCTTCGGCGGCGAGCTGCCGGGGGTCAGTCAGCTTACTGTCGAGGAGGTGTTGCCTGAGCTCGACGAAGCAGTTGTTTGACAGGTGCTCCCATACCATCAGGTTAAAGAGTTGCTCGTAGGTGGTGACCTGGCTCCCCTTTATCCAACCCTCGAAGGCACGGCTGAAATAGTTCACGTATTCTACCCAAGTTGTACCTGGGATCCGGGTGCAATCTCTGAACCTCTGGCGGTACATCTCGGGTGTGAGGCCGTAGCGGGTGAGGAGGGCAGCCTTCATGTGGTCGTAGGACGACATTTGGTGATCTGGGAGCTGTAGTAGGGCATCGCGCCCCTCGTTGATAAACCTCCCCCAGAGTCCGGCTCCCCAATCACTCCGGTCGATCCGGTGGGAGGTCATGGCGATCTCGTAGGCTTTAAACCACTGTTGTATGTCGTCTTCTCGGACATACTCGCGGACAACATCCTTGGGGATGTGGACTTTTTTCTCGATTGGCCCCGGGGTGTGTGGTCGCTCAGGCACCCCCAGTTCTTTATTCTGTTTCCGAAGTTCTATTTCCGCCAGTTTGCGCTCGTGCTCGAGCGTTATTTTTTTCTCCTCCAGCTCTCTCTGTCTCTGCTTCTCTTCTCGTTCATCTCGGAGCCGCATGTGCTCGAGGTTGAGTTTCTGTTCAGCTAACTTGAGTTCCCCATCCATCTTGAGTCGTGCCATTTCCAACTCGTGCAATCTGGTTCTTTCTCTTTCTCGGATCTCCTCCTGCGAGAGGCCCGTTCCCCGCTCCTCGGGAGCCGTGGCGTTCCCCTCTGGTGTGATGCTGCTTTGGTCGGAGGGTCCGGCGACCCCAGTTTCTGCCCATGACTCTAGTGCGTGCTTTAGATCCTCTTTGGTACTCAGGCCGGTGGTAGCAATGCCAAGTTCTATGCAGAATTGTCTCAGTTCGCGGTGGTTGTATTCTTCTAATTTCTCCATTTGGAATTTCTCGGTGGGGTTGCTATCTTTGGCTGACATCGTGTTGTTGTCGTGGGGTGAGCCACTCTCTGTACGATTCCGCGTTGATTCGGATCGCGCCGCTGGCCACCAATGTTAGAAAGGATGGACGGACCTGGAGGGTCGGCCGGGGTCGGGAGGAGAGGTCTCCGGGGAGAGCCGTCTCCAGCGATCGTACAGATAAGTAACTTCCCCCCCACAGACAGATACCACACAAGGATAAGGTTCAGTGTTCTTTATAAGCACTTCTTAAGGTACGGTTGAATGGTACAAGGAGGTCTGGACTCAGGGGTCCCCTCGATTCAAGTCTCTCAATGCAGGGTAAGGGGGAACGGGACAGTCTGGTTACCAGTCAGGTAGTTCGGATGAGATGATGACTAGCTCACAATCCTCGAGCTTGGTGGTTTAGTTGGTACGGGCCGCGGCAGCGCCAGCAGGTCCCGGTCGAGATGGTCGGTACACGGTCCGCGGCAGCGCCAGCAGGTCCCGGAAAGATGGTCGATGTACGGTCCGCGGCAGCGCCAGCAGGTCCCGGTGAGGATGGTCGTTACAATGGGCCGCGGCAGCGCCAGCAGGTCCCGACGAGGATGGATGTTGCAGAAGGCCGCGGCAGCGCCAGCAGGCAGGACGATGGTTCACAAGAGCGGGCTACGGCAGCGCCAGTAGTCCGTCAAGGCTGAGTTCTCTCGGTGTCTCTCGACTCCAGGATACAACTGCCTTCCTGCTCCGGAGTTGCCCCAGTTATAGGGCAGGCGCTCTTTGATGTCCGGACCCTCGCACTTGGAGGTCGGAGGGCCCGGGATGAAGGTGTCCAGACACCCAGCAGGGGGTGGAGCCAGCGCCTGGGGGAGCTGGAGGCGATCGGCACCTGGCGGGGGAAGAGCTCTTGACACTTCGTCCTCCCATTGACCTGCCAAGTGGTCCGCTCACCTCCCGGGTGGATGGTGGTGCCGGGATGTCGGGGCCGGTCAGGCCCGGGGTTAGGGTCGGGGCGAGGCCACGCGGCCTCGTGGTGCAGGGCCCAGGATGGCGGCTTGAACCGGCCAGGGGAGCCGGTGGGGCTGGGCCCCGTGATGAGTAGAGGTCCGAGGGCAGAAGATCCGTCGGGAGACGGGGTACAGGTGCTTTTCGTGGGTTATGCCTGGTGGGCCGGAGCTCGGGCCCTGTCGTGCGGGGAGGGAGCAAGCCCTTCGTGTGGCCTGTCCAACATGTGTCTTCCTTGAGTTGACTAATAACTAAAGGGTCACCTAACAAAGTTATATCCACTGTCCATCTAGCTGTTCCTGCCTCTTTATCCAGCAGAAGCTCCAACTTCACCACAGAGTGATCAGACAACCTCTTCTTCAATGTAAACCCAGTTGGGCATTGATTGATGGTCATGTGGTACCACCAGCAACAAGTCCCATGCTATAAGTAGGAAAGTTCAGTAACCAACAGAAGGTAGTTCCTTAAACAGGAGGTGTGTGAGAACGTTAGACTATGGTCTCTTACACCCTTAAGATTTTTGGTTACTGATAAATAGAATGCATGCAATGCCACACCAAACCTTTTGCTTTTCTCTTTATAATTCAGAAAGTGGAACCGAAAATAAATGCCTTTAATGTTTATTGGTTAATGAGATATAAGTTAGCTAATCTCCCCTTACCAGGAGAAACCTCCTTGGATTACTTATGGAAGTCTTTCGCTCGTCGTGGCCTTTTTTGGAAATGCAGGTACATTTTGACAAAACCTGTTTTTCTCTGAGAGCAGTTGCTGTTCATCTGAAAGAGGTGAAATGTTGGTGATATTGAATGGATCAATCTGGCTTAGGCCCACATTTGCTAAGCTGTTGCACAGATGCCCATATGACACAAAATGCTGGTACGTGACACAAACTGGCACAGAAAATAGGGTCAATCACTATTTATGTGCATAATATTTTTTGTACCAATGGCATAAATCACGTTATCTACATACATTATTTTCCATTTGATTTTTTTCATGTCTTTATGTATTACCTGGAAGACATATTTCTACAATCTTTTGCATGTTAATATCTGGGCTTTAGGAGAAATTGGTTTCTAGGCCTACTAACCTCGACATCAAACGCTAAGCAGCTGGGTCTTAAGCTTCTCCACAGAAACCACAGGGCCCTTGAGTGAGCCCTGGTGATACTTATATTGGTGCCGCAACCACTACGAGAATGTGATGGGCATGTGCTAAATGGCGCGTCAGCCTTAGTCTGGTGGTACTCCGGTCTACTGAATGAGATTATGAGCACTCCAAAATGGGAGAACCCACAGCCTGCCGGCCCTCTGACTTGAGGCATGATACCATCCGGAGGCTTTAGAATTTTCCTGGGGATTTTGAAGAGGGGGAGTTGAGCATTGTTTGTATAGGAAAGCCATTTCTCTCCTTCAGCGTAATGTGCTGCAGTCACCCAGCACCACGTGCATAGCCAAACCCTAAGGTCATTGAGCTGCTTTAAGTCTTATTGCTGTTTTTGCTGGTCTTTGCTGGCCACATATGGTGAAGGGTTGCAATGTGCTTCTGTAAGGCTGAAAGATGGACAACATTTGTTGTTCTGGTAATTCAGACACCGATAGATTTAAAGTCACCCCCCCCCCCCCCCTGTCTCTGTTTGAGACCGCACTAATCAAAGAGATCTCTAAGAAAAGCAAGGCACAATCCCTTCTATCAGATATTACCCTTGTCAGGATCTCTGCCAATGTAGGAAAGTATTATCTAGATTTGATTTTCTTGGCATGCACATTTTATGGCATGCTTTTGTGTGGGTGCTGGGCTCTTGACTGGCGGGGGTTGTGATATGTCAGCATTGTTTCTTCTGGCTCCTTGAAACATGTCGAATTCCAGGAACTCTGGAGAAGTTGGCATGTGCTAAATTGGCACATAGGCAGTAGCATCTCCTCTTCCACGAACCTCTCTTCTGAGATAAGTCCTGGGGAAGCAGAGTGAGGCCTAGAATTTACCAGGAGACCAGTCATAGGCCCTTTTTTTAAATTCAAGATTTTTTTGTATCGGAGAGATTCATCAACAGGCATTCGATTAGGATTTAGAGCATGACAGATGCAAACCGAGCACTTATTTCAAACAGAAAGCATAAAAAAGAGAAAATGCATCTATCAATAAAAAAGACATTGTGCAAATGTGCCAAACTAATTCAACGTATCAAAATTAAACGATTGGAAATATGTGTTTATCCTCAAAAGATGAAACCGAAAGAGAAAGTAAGTAATGGAAAGTGAGAGAGTGAAAGAAAAAGAGAAAGGAAGTGACGAAGATTAAAAGACAGAGTGCCATTATAGGCAATATAAACAACCGAGTCGTGGGCAGGTATATCTCCAGGGGGATTCATCTTTTTCAGGTATAAGTCAAATTTCGACTACAGTAAACGTGAGGATTTTTTCTTAAAATGAGCATTGTGTAGACTGTCTGCGCTTCTAATAAAACCTACTCATGTCCACCATGCATGGTGTGAGATGTTGTCATTTTCCCCGTTGGAAAAGATGGTCTTTATACCTATAGAGACTTGTATATCAATCAAGAGACGGTCCCAATTACTTAAGGAGTCTAATAATAAGACTTCTGAACAAGCCAATATCCCTACGGTAACGATTAAGTGAATTAGGGTAAATTTGATTTCAAAAATATTGTTCAAAGTCTCTGCAATTGATCTCCAGAGACTTTGAACATGTTTGCAGTAAAATAGTAAACGTTCAATCTCACCAGAGGGGTGATCACAATGCCAACCTGCAGCTGAGGTCGATATTTCGTGTTTGTACAGCTGCACAGGAGACCAGAATGACCTAGAAGCAGTCCAAAACTTGCTTTGAAGGATCAGGGGGGAAATTTGTGACGCGGAAGGGAATCCCAGATTTTTTCCCCAGGAGGAGGTAGAGATGGGATTGATAATGTACTTTGCGCAGGAATCCCACCAGACCTGTTGAGTATGTGCGGTGTCCAGTTTGGAATTCTTTTGTAAGATTATTTTAATTTGTGAAGCGGTAGGAGATTGAACTCAAGTTTCTCAAGGAAATTTAGGCAATCCGCAGGGTGGGAGTGCTTGAACTCCGGTAATAAGATTTTAAGTTTCAGGAAGCTGCAGAAGTCATATGGCTGCAGGCTGAATCTTTCGCACAACATAGCAAAGGAAAGGGGATTACCAGGGTAACCAAGGGGCATATTATCAAGCACGGCGTTAAAATTATCGCCGCTTTAGCGGCAGAAACAATGGGCTTGATAATATGCCGCAGAGAATTCCCATAGAAGCCCATGTTGACAACAGAACATGGGCTTCTATGGGAATTCTCAAGGGCATATTATCAAGCCCATTATCGCCGCTTTAGCAGCGGTTTTCTGCTGCTAAAGCGGCGATAATTTTAACGCCGTGTCTTGATAATATGCCCCCAAGATCTTTAACATAACCGAGTCTCATGTTGTGATCTTTCTCTCTGGTGGCCCTCGTTGACAACTTCTTATGCAGCATGACATATGCCATTACACTTGTTTTTCTAATGCTACGTAATATGTTTATGTAATTTTTTTAATATTTTTCAGTAGAAGAAACCCATTAGACAGTTTAGTGAGTACACTCAGAGCAGCCTCACCGCTTTGGAGGCCTCAAAAGGCTGGACCAGCACACTTTGGTCTAGAAAACAAGTGAAAATACATTCTCTGAGTCCAGTGTTGCCCTAGTGACCAATTTATGAACTGTATGTTCTACTTAGCTTTTTCGGTGGATAGAGTGGGTTAAACTAGCCACAAGGATCACAGTTTTAATTAATAACTCTATGATACGGGATTGGTGAAACGGGGCGTAGCTGTGGAGGAGGCGGAGCCCGCTCGAGCTGTGAACGCGAAAACTGTGAGCCACAAGGAACCGCCGCGGGGGCCGCGACCTGCGGTCCGCCGGTCCACCGAGATTGCCGCCAGTTGCTGGGTCTGCTGGGCCGGCGCCGGTTCCTGGGTGCCTGAGGCGTGACGCTGACGTTTGCTGAGCGGCCTGCTGGAGCACAGCTGGCAGCTTGAGCGAGTGAGTGGGCGCAAGGTGAGGGGAAGTGGGAAGCAGAACTGAGTGGTGCGAGAGGAGCGGGGTAGTGCGGAGCAATTCAGGCATAGTGGTGCTCCCCGCTCCCGCCCCTACCTCGCCCCTACCCCCCAGCCCCTAACAGGTTGCTTTTCAAACAAAGGACTGTGCTGAGACTTTGCAAGTGTGCCTAGAGCCTAGAGGAAGACCTGCTCTGAAGAGCACAGAGAGAGCGCAGAGCTCGGAGTGCGGTTCTCTGCCTCTCTCTTTTACCTCACCCTTCGCCCTTCATCCTTGCCTTCATCTCCTATGTACGGGGGCCCCCGGAGACCGCCTGAGCCTAGTGGGCTATTAACATTCACAGAGACAGAGACTGCGGGTGGCATTCTTTCCACGATTTGCCTGCATTTGTCCACGCTCCTGGTGCTTACCTGTGTGCCTCTGTGGTGCCTGGGGCTGCTGCCTCTCCTGTTGGTTCCTGTCTCTCCATCCCGCCGTCGCCGGACACCGCGACCGCAGAGTGGGGGGGAGTGTAAGACGGGACTACACTTCCCAGAATCCCTCAGAAGCGGAATTTGCGTATTTTCGCACCCGAACGCGCTACTAAAGTGACTCTGCCCCCTGCATCGCGGGCAAAGGGCGGGCTGTCAGGGGCCAGAGGAGGCCAGGCCGGGCCACCCCTCTTGTTAGTAATCGCAGGACATCTGTACGTGAGTAATACTGGTCGGGATTCGGGGTTGATAGAGGCAAGACATCACCCCATTTTTTCGAGACTCTACCATTTGACAAGCCACTCATGCTGGGTTTGCATATTGCGAAAGCCGTGATAAGGGGTGGAGGGGTCTAACACGCTTTTATCCCATGTAGGGTGCAGTGAATGTGTGGTAGGGTGGGGGTGATCAAAGACACTTAATATATTAGTATAGGTACTGACTGTAGCGGTGGGAAGTATGACAGGCAAAACAGTGACGCGCTCGTTAAGAGCAAAGCGTAGCACCCCGAGGCTTCTATGGCACACAAAGATGATACTAGTTCTGTATTCCCTGTCATCATGCAGCCTACTGCTATTGACCGAATGCTCAAAAGAGCGCTAGGGGCTGTGTCGAGCGAAATCAAGCGCACAGAGAGGCGCTTGTCTCTAACCCCAGATCCTGATCTTTTCTTAACCACACAAGATCAGGAGCAGGAGGTTGTATTAATCTCACGCCCTAGTCCCTCAGAAACCAGTGAGAAGGACATCTCAGGTGCCCAACTCATCACCACCAGGAATAAGGAGCACCTAGGCCCCACCAAACGTGCTACTCTACTTAAAAAAAAGAGATGCGCCCAAAAAAAGTGTAAGAATATAAACAGCCTAATCACCCACCCCAATCCCCCGAGTAGAAATAATAGTGGGATAGAGCGAGCCACACAGACATCCGCTCAAGCAGATCCTCCAATTTGGTTAACTAAGATCATGTTAGACCTACAGGCCCAAATAGGAACATTGATTACAAACCGGCTGAAGCCGGTGACAAGTAGGCTGGACAAAATTTTAAGTGCACTAAAGAATAGAGAGACAAAAGGCAGCTCACTAGGTGTCTCAAGCAACCCCACTAGCACCTTAGATACTAACCCAGTAATCCAAAGGGCGAATAACATCAGTGACATAAGGAACGTGCAAATAACATCTGCACAGATCCACGATGCCCCGGCTACCCATAGACAAGTGAGCAGGAATCATAACCCTAGTGAGCGCGGACCGTACCCTAACAGTGGCCCAGGTGCACAACAATTTGACAAACAGCCCCAACCCCCTGTTGATCCCAAATTAAATGCAGCAAATCATGAAGATAGGTTTTTCACAACACATAAGAGATTCCCTACCATAAATCTTCCCCCAGAGTCGTGCCCGTTGGTCGTTGTTTTTGCAGGGGTCCCAGAACTAAAAGAGGACCAGAGAGAATCACATCAGGAGCTTAAAAACAAACTCATCTATTGGCTCACCCAAAACAGACCAATATCTAATAACCAGAATGGGGAAATTCTCTTGGTCAGACGAGTGAATTGGATAGGGACTAGACCTAAAAATATTGAAGGAAACTGCATTATTGCTAACTTTAGGGACAGGGGGGTGGTTGAGCATATTTTAAGACAGGGACCACGGGGATGCACGACGGGCATAAGGCCATTGGCACTTAGCTACTTCTATTTGAGGCAGCAGGCACCAAATGAGGGACCGTACACTATAGGGGGACGTGTGGAGGGTCGAAATCCTAGTTTAAACGGGGCCCCAAATCACACACGCCAAGTGACAGGGATCTGGGAAGGAGGACACCCATGTTGGGCAAACAGGTTCACCCCACTAAGGTCGCTAGAAGAGATTGACTGACTACTCATTCCACATTCCCCTATTGTGCAGGCTGATACGGATCACACACAATCCAATCGGATTGACTCGATAGAAGGAACCCTTCCTACACATTGCCTGACTAAAGTTGATGTACAGTCTTCACCAGGGGTGGGTAGGCGCAGGACCCTAGCAAGGACCTCAGGAGCTCCAGACCCTCTTGATGGGGGTTACCCACAAATGCCATTAGGGACAGGAATCACAGCCCCTGTGCTAAGACAGCAGGTTAGTGATTCACAGAAACTATCCCCCAGGAACAAAGGGGGGTGGGCTAATATCACTCAAAGCATGGCAGGGGCAGGGCCCGTTACTATTGAGAAAGCGGGCCTGAAAATTATATCTTGGAACATAGCAGGTATTGCAGGAAAATTTGACAATAAGGACTGGCGCCAGTATATGGACCATTTCCATATAATCTGCCTACAAGAAACCTGGGCATTGGATAACATCCACCTCCAAATGGCGGGTTATAAATGTTTTTTTACGCCTGCACAAAAAACTTCTGCAGGTAGGGCCAAGGGCGGTTTGATTGTATATGTTGATCTAAATATAGAAGGTAAATGGTCTAACGTGGACTGGTTCGCATGGAACATCCAGGCCCTGAGGTTCAGGAATAAAGGGTTTTGTTTTGTTTTGTTCAATGTGTACAATACCGGTCTCCCTGAAAATGATACTACTTTCACGAGGGAATTAGACGCTAAGTTGAAACTAGAACTCGCTCCCACCCATGGTGCTTCGGCCATCTCGATACTAGTAATGGGTGATTTGAATTGCCACTTATGCCCGCGGCTGCTCCCGATCAGCGCCAATTGGTCAAAATGCCCAATAGTAAAAGGTCCCCATTTTAGCCACTCCCCAAGTGGTTTAGAATTGGGCAAGCTCTTCCACTCTCATGACCTCGAACACACAGTAGACATGATCCCACTGGGACCAGACGGCACACTCCCCCCTACTTTTAAAGGGAGAGGGTGCTCGTCCTATATAGATTATATTTTTGTCTCTAGAGGTCTAAAAAATCGGATAACTAAAGTAGGAATTGAGTGGAGCCTATTTAGCGACCATAACCCTTTGGTTATGGAGCTCTTGTATCAGGCCAAGCAAAAGAAGAAGGCAGTTGAGGGCACCCTTGAAAGTGTGACGGCCCAGGGCAGAAGACTCAAGTGGGCAAAATTAGATGGGGTTAGATTTTATCGGTCCCTGATGGAAAAAGGCAAGTCACTTATTGATGAGTGTTTAGACCTCTCTGTGGTAGGGGCTCGCTTAATAAACGCGTTTGGACAAATAACTAGCTTGGTGGATGGGCTATTGTTGACCAAGGCCCCCAAGAATATTCACCCCAACTCGCCGAGATGGTTTGATGGGGGTTGTACACGTGCTCTGAAGGATCTAAAATTAGCCCTGAGCAGCACGCCGAGGGACCCAGTAAAAGTTAACACATGCAGGTCAATATATAGGAAGGAGCTAAAAAGAAGGAAAGTAACACTGCAGGGGGAAGCATGGGCGGCCTTGAGAGAGGCCTCTGAAAAAAGGGATATTACAGAATTCTGGAGATTAATAAATTCCCCTTGTTTTCAAGACAATAACGCCCCTGAGGTCGCAACAAACATCCTACCGGAACAGTGGATAGGTTACTTCGAGGGCCTGTATAACCATGGGGAGGTGGACACCATAGAGGAGAGGGGGTGAACATACAGAGAATGATGGTGGTATTCGCCCTGGAAGAGATTAGAATGGGTATCGAGGGACTTACCAAAAACAAAGCCCCGGGCCCAGATGGGACCCCCCCAGATGTGTTCCTGAGTCACGTGGAATTATGGGCCCCTATTATAACTAGAGTAATAAACGCGGCCATTACGGTCGGTTTGCCGCGGTCCTGGTCATCGGCCATTATTGTACCCATTTTTAAAAAAGGCAACAAAGATGACCCTCAATGCTATCGCCCTATCTCTTTGATAGATGTCACAGCCAAAATCCTGGGCAGAGTAATCCTGAATCGATTGACTGAGTGGGCCGAGGATAATATCATCTCAGATGCCCAGTACGGTATTCGGATCGGTAGGTCCACCAGCGATCAATGCCTGAACCTATACATGCTGGTCGCAAAGTATACTAAAACCAGCAACGAAGCCATGTATTTGGGGTTTATGGATTTGGCCGCTGCATTTGACCATGTCAATAGGAATAAGCTATGGGTAATGATGAACCAACTCGGAATTGATCCAGGGATAATCTGCATACTGAGGGAATTGCACAGAGATACCTCCGCCAGGGTACGCTATAACAAGGATGGGGGATTGACAGAACCCTTTAGCTGTACCAGTGGCGTGAGGCAGGGATGTATTTTAGCTCCTTTTTTGTTTTCGTTATATATTAATAATTTGGAACAATCTCTTAATAATCTAAAAACAGATTGCCCAAGGGTTGGGACACGTAATATACCTGTGCGGTTGTACGCAGATGATGCGGTGCTTCTGGCACGAACCCCCAAAAGTCTCCAGACCCTAATTGATGGGTTCGTCAAATTCATGGAGGCGCTAGACTTGTCTGTCAACCTAAAAAAATCATATGTAATGTCAGCAGGCCACAAACCACGGACTGGCTTCACTTACAGAATCGGCACCCACACATTAGAAAGGGTGCATTCGTTCTCGTACTTAGGTGTGCTCTTCGATGAGTCACTAAAATTCACACCTCTTGCGCAGGAAAGGTGTGGCAAATTGGTGGCATCATCTGGGGCAATTTCAGGTTACGGGAGGAGAGTTGGCCGCTGGTGCCCGGAACAAACAATGAACCTTTATGGCTCAATGTGTTGTCCAAAAACTTTGTACGGCTCAGAAGTATGGGGTTTTATAAATCTGGATGGACTACAAAGGGAAGAAAATAAAATATTCCGCTCATTATTGAAAGTCCCCAATTGTACACCAGCTCTCATAGTCCACAAAGAACTAGGAAGACCCTACTTGGAGGATCTGATCAAGTTTAGACCAATCCTGGCTTGGCTCAAATTATGGACGAATCCGGAAGCCGCATTGAGCAGGCTGATTATACAAGATTGCCTTGGTAGAGATAAACATCTGAACATCCCATGGATCAATTATGTTAAGATTAGTTTGGAAAGTTTGGGTCACCAAGAGCTGTACTCAAATCCCTCACTGATTACTGCTCCGGATAAGCTTAACCTGAAGAGACTTTTTATGGAATCAAGAGTTTCGGGCAGGGTTTCACTAGAAGGGAGCAAACCAACAGTGAGCATTTACAGTAGGCTTGAAACACTGAAGGGATGGAACCGTATCTCTGTGTCTTGTACAATGCCCAAGAAAGATTTTTTAATGTCACGTTTTAGGCTCAATTTTTTTACCTTATTTGTTAGCTGATCCAGCTGGTTTTAATAAATCAATTGAGCAGAAGGGTGCCTGCGGCTGCGACAATAGCTCTCCGCAGGACACCCTTCATTTTGTACTTTTATGTCCCATATACACAACTCCAAGACGCAGATTTTTAAAAGATATTTTAAAAAAGGCAAGGTTTACCCGAGCCAAAGAGGCACTGACCTTTCTTCAAAGGGCTAGTGATCCGCTAACACAATGTGCGGTGATAAGTTTCCTGATATTTGCACTTAGACTCAGGGTAACCAGAGGCCAGCATTAATTATGAACACTGTAGACTTGCCAACTTGTCAGTTTGAATAAGCTATCAAGAAGGATTTTCTGTGATTAATGAACTAATTGTATGTATAGTGACTCGTTCAATGTTCTGTAAATTTATTTAATACTGTATTTAACTGTATATATGTGTACTCTTTTATGATGGTTTTTAACCACCGAATAAAGAACTATTCAATCAATCAATCAAATGATCTTTATTCGGATAATTTGAAAACATCCATAAGAGTACATACAAATGCATCACTCATCACTATACACATTAAAAATTACATTGAATGTGCAAAACAGCCAGATAAGTGCAAATAGCAATGTTCAGATTATACAAGGATGCTTCTAAATATAGTGGGCCATGTTCATTTTGTTCTACATCAAGGAATAAGAGAGAGAATAAAAACGATAGCTCTAAAAACACATCCATTTAAATATATATAAAACATTAAAAGTCATCCCAATGACAGTAAAACAGATCTTGTTAATCAAAGCATATCTAAGGGAACACCCATTGTGCAAAAAAGCAATGTGCAATTTATGATACAGACTATCAGGCCAGAAAATTGAACAGCCTTATAAAATTCATATTAGGATGTGTTTTAAAATCATTATTATAAAAATGTATTAAACATATTCTTATTCTACTGGTGTAAAGCAATGCCTGGAAGCTCCTGTCATATGTTTCCAGCGGTTCGACTTTAACATCTGCACTAATTTTAACCCAGATGGATAGTCCCCCACTGGGTCTACCCAAAGCTGGGGTTGGTACAGTTTGGTTAAAACAGCTGTATCCATCAAAAAGTAGGGAAGTGGTGCACCAAGTTTCTTGAAAAATCAAGATGTCAAATTTGGAAATCCAGTCCGCCCAGTCCCCATTTGTTACTTTAGCATTAAGACCAGCTATATTCCAACTCGGGATTGTCAAGTTATTAATGGGTGATACCAAGGTGGAAACATAACTATTGCCCTTAGGCGCCTTGGCATCATTCGTAGTCACTGTAGTCGGATCAATAGTTGGTTCCCCCGCTAAACCGGATATATTAAGATAATTCCTGCTTACTGGATCTGGGGAGGTAATTGGTGGTCAGTCCAAGGTACCCAGATCAGACAGTGCATTGAACCTGTTATGCAGGGTAAAAGATGGTAAGGCAGGGCTAGGTGGTCTATGATGGGGTCTGTAGAAGTAGCCCAATGGCAGAGAGGTTATGACAGTAGAGGGGGAAAAGCACATATTGATACTACCAAGAATAAATTTGACTGTGGAGGGATTTCTTAAATTGATCACAATGCAATCCCCTTCTATATTCTTAGGTAGTGGCCCAACCCAGCTCACCCGTCGAACGGTCAGGATTTCTCTCAGAATGTTAGGACCTACCCCTTTGTGTTTAGATAGCCAATCTATACACTTATTGTTTAGCTGCATCCATGACTCACTCTGTCCCTCACTTAACTCAGGTACTCCGGCCAGAATTATTACATAAGGGCATGCGTCGGGGGGCAAGTGGAGGGCAGACCCTGGGTGTATTGTTGGCCTTGTAGCGGTGGTTCGGCCCTTGTCTAATCCAGTATTGATAGGTACCTCCCTCCTTGTAGCTGGCAGGGTGGGAGCATCCTTTGACATAATGGTGGCCGTATTAATAGGGCATACTGGTTCTGTTGCTCCTATCAGGGTGTGCTGGGGGTTTTTTACAATGTGATTTCTCCCTTCGTTAACGGCTTTGGATGCAGTATTGGAGGAAATTGCGCTGCTGGAAGCATTGGTCCCTTCACTCAAAGTGCCCCTGTTGGTAGCTACCAGCTCTTTCAGAAGGCGCTCTCCCCTTATTAAATCAAGACTGATAGCCCCCCTCCTTTTGACATCTTCGTTCTTTATCAGAGTTTCTATTCGATCAAGTCTTTTAAAAATATTATTAAACTGTTTGATCATCTGACATTCTAGCTGTTTAAAAATAGTGTCCACAATGGTTTCCATAAAGTTCACGTTAGACTTCTTTAATGTGATTCCTTCACTAGCAGGATCGGTCTGTGTGCATGTGCAATTATAGCCATTACCTGGGGGGGTAGTGTCCAAGGGTCCTTCAACAAATTGCACTTGTTCAGTCATGACGTTACTGCCCCCAATTGTTTTTTGTTTCCCTCTAGTACACATACTCTGTGGTGTGGGTTGGCTATTATTGCATATAGCTTGTTTTCTTTTATTGGTCAATGATTTAGGAGGGCCTCTTTTCCTTTTTCCTCCCGCTGCTTTGGTTTTCGGGGAAGCAAGAGGGGTGGAAACGTGTACAGTGGCAGCAGACTGAGAGTCAAGAATAATTGTGCCACTTTCCCCCCCAGAGGGGATAGGTGGAATATGAGACGAGTTTGATTTTATAACTGTAACAGTTGGGGATAGAGGTACGATATGATCTATGCTTGGGTCCCGGGGCTCGGAGTGTGCACGTAAAAGCTCCAATGACATCCGTCTCTCTGTACTCTCGATTTCATTGGCAACCATGTTAAAAGCATTATCCAGCACACTTTCTAGAGATAGCGATGATATGGGGTGGGCCAATGCCGGTTTACTAGTTGGATTGACGGAGCGTTTCCCCCTGATCGACATGTCTCCTCGCTCACCTGACTTCTCAGCTTAGTGGGGTGGCCCGCCCGACCACTGTTGACCTCTGAGGGCCTCAGAGGGCCCGCCCTTTGCCCGGGCTTAGCCCGGCGCCACCCGCACGTGTCCCGTGTCGCGGGGGAAGTCCGTAGATATATGCGCCTCCAGGCGCGGTGATGATGGTGGCGGGCTTCCGCCGCGGAGGAGCTTGGGGGCTGTAGTCCCTCCTGCACACTGCGGCCGCGGGAAAGGATGGCTACTGCGGCGGCAGGGAGGAGACGCGTGCTCTTGGTGCTTCTCATGGGCTGGACACAGGTAGGGGCTGCCAGGGGATGCTGCGAGGAACAAAAGCGATCACCCGCTCTGCCGGGGAAGTCCGTAGATATATGCGCCTCCAGGCGCGGTGATGACGGTGGCGGGCTTCCGCCGCGGAGGAGCTTTGGGGCTGTAGTCCCCCCTGCACACTGCGGCCGCGGGAAAGGATGGCTACTGCGGCGGCGGCAGGGAGGAGACGCGTGCTCTTGGTGCTTTTCACGGGCTGGACACAGGTAGGGGCTGCCAGGGGATGCGCTCTCGCCCACTCCTCACTCTAAGTCTGCGTCTCTCCTCCCTTCCGCTAAAGAACTATTGAAATTGAAATTGAACTCTATGATCTGTAAAAATATGCATATTCAACCCCAAGCTCTTCCCAAACGACCCTCTCTTCTACCTTATAATTAGAGGTCAGCGAGCCGACAAATTAACAGACAGAGACAAACCAATGGTCTGGCTGGGATCTTATAGCCCATGCACAAGTCAAACCCTGAAAATGTGTTATGTAAATCATACAACAAACCATGTAAAATATGATAAAGTCTCTTCAAAGTTCAAAAAAGTGTATTTCTTTAACACGTGGAAGCTTTGACATTAATAGGGCACATTATAGCACTGTACTGAGAAGACCATATTAAAAGTGATAGTTTTGTACAACCAATAGTCTGAACTCACAAATTGGGAAAGTGCTTTCATAAATAATAATGAAGAAAAAAAGAGTTGGGGTGAAATAAAATATTTGCCCAAGATCACACATTTTAAGCAGGAAAGCCACTATTGATCCAGGGTTTCTAGTTTTACTCCATACATATCAGCCAGTAAATGGGTTTCTATTTGTCTTTCCTTATGTTAAGGCTTTGCTTTTACTTTAGTGCACTCTTATACACATTTAAAAATACAGAGCAAACTCAATCTGAAGGTATTGGAGAGTTTTACATGAGTACCAGCTGCATTACTCAAGGTCACATGCACTATTTATATGCACGGGGAGATTAGGTGATTTACCCAGAATCACATGATGTTGAGCAGATGCCCAGACTGAAATTTGGTTCCCAGAGTTTAATAGTCGGCAGGTCTGGCCATAACACCACATCCCAGGTGGAGGAAGGCAGAACTTTAGTCACATTAAAACTCGGCTCGTGGTTCCAACAGGGGCTTGAGCTGAGCAAATCCAGCAGCAGATTTACAAGCCTCTTGCAACATTTTTGCGCCACCGTTGCATCACTTTTGTGACGCAGCGGTGGTATAAATAATGCGGTCAATTTACAACGTGATGCATCTAGGGAGATGCATCACGTTGTAAAGCCCAGTGTCAGATTATACCTGCATATAATGTGGGCATTCCCATGCAGGAAAGCCTCATAGAAGTGATGCAGTGAAATCTACAAGATTTCCCTGCACTACTTCTAGGATGCCACTGCATCAAAACCTTATGCCTGCTTGAAGCTGGCATAAGGAGTGACGCAGTACAATGAGTATAGGCCTCCCCATGTACTGCAGGAGTTGCGTCGTGCTTGCGACACAACTTCAGCAATACGTGACTTTTGGGCCAACAGATGAGTCAGAATTTCTGACACATCTGTCAATCCTTGCGCCGTGGTGTGCCATATTGTAAATATGGCGCTTCCATGGTGGTGCAAGGGTATCACCGGCTGGTGCAGGTTAACTGACGCATCTCTACAGATGTATCCGTTCCTTGTAAATCTGCTCCCCAGGTTTCAGGCTCGAGCCTGCCTTAAAATGTTAGTACCTCACCTACCTTTAATTATAAAGTATGAGAGAATAAAGAGAGAGGAATGATTTGGATGTGCAAGAGAAACCCAATGCATTCAGAGTTGAGAATGGCCTGTAGATAACTGAAGCTGAGGCTTAAATGAATGCCTTTCCCAGTGGGCTACAACAACAACGACCTAATTAGCTTTGGTGCAGATGTTAACTGGAGATGGCGCAAAAAAAATACGGAACTGGCGTGTCTACGTCAGGGCGTAAGCTTGGTAACGTTTGCTCAGAGTGGTTGATGCCCTGTTTGTGGAAGAAGGAAAAGCCAGTAAGGGAAGATATCCGCACAGAGGGGAATAAAGGGTGAATCTGGCACGTGATGTGGATAGCAATAGTCGATCGGCTTAGGGAGGGGGCTTCTATTTTGCTGGGCATCTCGAGGATCTTCTGGGCTCGCAGGCCTGGGCTGCCCCCTGAGCAGGTGCGCAGGTCACGGTTCGGCGTTCCCAATGAAGCGCCAGAGGCGGTTGCCCATCCCACCAACAGCTGGCGCGTCCCAAGAGCGGCCTAAGGAACGGATGAGCGGGCCGGAAATGCGCGCGCTCCATCCACAGGAGAAGGGCTCCAGCGCCGCCCTCGCCCTGTCTGTGCACGTGCTCAGTAGTCACGGTGCGCAGAAGTGTGACTGTCAGGGTGTTGGCAAGGAGAAATGTCAAGAGATGGCGATAGCTCCTTTCCCAGAGACAAGTGACCAGACAAGCCGGCAGGCTGTGATTATCTGTGGGTATCATTTGTGCTGCCCCGGTATTTGGACGGTTGGAACAGTGCAGCTGAATCAAAGCCACGATTTATTCAGTGGAAGCGGTCTCGCGCCTGACGTTTTATCCAGTTTGTACTTTTAAAGTGGAAAGAAGAGTTATAGGGTGCAGACGGTTGAATTGTTGCGGCTTGCTTATATTTGGTCTAAACATATGTATGAAGATTCAATTAGACATGTATTCTTACTATTTCCGCGCTATCTTAGTACGCCCAGGACCTTATGGACCACAGGACCCCAGAGTAACCATGCCGCTGTCCCAAACCCCTCTTCTTTCGTTTGCCCTGACATTCACTTTATTTATCATCTTTATGCGGAGTTTGGGTAGCAGCATAAACTTGGAGAGTTATCAGACTTCTAATGTAGAGTTACCCAGGGGCAATCTAGCCCTATTAAAATGGTGATGGTAAACTGAGCTTCCCACCTTGTAGTTTAGCAAAGTCCTGAATGATGGCAGTATTTGTGTTTTGGGAAGCATTAGCTGCAAGAAGTGGGTGCAGGAGGGAGTTGAATACAGGGGGTGAATAGGGCTCACAACTCAGGGGGTGAATAGGGCTCACAACTCAACATGTGTGTAGCAGCAGCAAGAAATAATTACCCATCCAAATACTTACTTTTGTGATAAAAGGAGTATTTTATTTTTACCTCTACTAAAACAAATAGAAATGCGACATTCACAAACATCTACACGGTCCCCCTGAGGTCAGGACTCTAGTGTTTCTGTAGGCGGTTCCCAGGGTACCACTCCTTCCTTGTGATAGTGGTTATCCCCCATACAACATTGGTAAGTCAACAGTGTTTGTGCACCGCAGCGCTATCTTGCAAGCAATTTCCCCGCAGCCAACTGGCCCGAAATTACTATTACCAACACCTGCAGGATCGGAATGACTGGCGGTCTTGAGGGCGCCCTTCTCTGAGTGATGGAGCGGCAATAGCTGATTCAGATTAGTTCGCTGCACTCAGCCCAGGTTGGGGGCACTCAGCGATCGTAGAGTTCCTCACACGCGGTCATGCGACCAGAGGTTCTTTGCAGCCCCTCGGTGCAGGATAAAAGTCTCTGGTCCTTCCAAAGGCAGCGGGGGTTTGGGAGGGGTGCAAGGTTGCAGGTACACCGGGGTCCCCACAGTGGCCTCAGTTCTCTGACAATGACTCCAACCAGGTCACACGTCTTGCTAGTTCCGCTGACCCCCCTCTAGTATACAAGGTCTCTGTAGCCTCACTGTCCATTGGGCTACGACCCGATTGGCACAGCAAAGTTTGCGGCGGAGGACCCACCTCGCCGCGTACAGGGTCACAGCTCACCCCTACACAAGGACTACTGCCCTCACAGCTCAGTAGTCTTTGCACGGTGGCCCCTCCTGTCATGTGGGGTTACTGGCTCCTCACTGCGCACAGGCCCTGGCTCGATCGGTGCAATAATGCATATGGCTCACTTCACAGGTGCCCTCCTTTGGCATAGGAGGGCTGCTGAATTTCCCCTGCACACGGGCAATGGCCTGATTGATGCAGTAACCATCTTCTCACATCTAGCAAAGGAGTCCACTCTACCAGGCTCCCCACTGGACCTCACTCCCTCCTATGCTTTCCTCTTACTCACAGGGAACACTGGTCTTGGCAAGCAGGTAGGCAATGGTGCTGCATGCTCCAAGGCAGGTGGTCTTGGATTGCCTGGATGATTACTGCACTCCCAGCAAGGAGACTAACAGGGCTTGGCCCTTAGTCCTGGTCACAGGCAGAAGTTTGCAGAGCTTTCTCTCCCATCCGGCTGCTTGCCAGTTTATAATTTTTGGGGTCTCCAGCTCCCCTTCTTATAGTTGTCCGAGTCCCCTCTCAAGGCATACCGTTTCCTTGGTGGGGTGATCCTGCAGAGGCGACAAGAACCACCACCCCGTTTCCCGCCGTGCCCTAGTCGGGGTTGAGCACCGCCTAGGACAAGGGGGTACCCGGGTAGAAGCCAGAGAGGCGCGAGTCTAGATGGCGCTGGACACCAAGCTGTGAAGGAAAGAAGGGAACACGATTACTGTTCTGTCCGTTCCTTCTCTTCTCTCCTCTGTGTCGTGCCCGCCTACTAACCACTGGGTTACCTGGTGCGATGTCGTGTGACCCTCCTCAAGTGACTGGCCTCCGGTTCCCATGTCCAGGACTACAGGGCCGCAGGAATAACGTGCAGCTCCACAGATGGTGCAAACCCAAAAACAAGAATATAAAACCAGCGCTCCTGCGCAAATGATAAAGGGTCCCCTGTGTACCAGTCCGGTACTCTCCTGCGTGTTTAGGAAGGGAATGGAACCAAAATCATAGGAAGCAAAAAACCAGCGCTCCTGCGCAAATAATAAAGGTTCCCCGGTGTACCAGTCTGGTACTCTCCTGATTTTAGGAAGGGAATGTGGCAAAAATCATAGGAACAAAACCAGCGCTCCTGCGCAAATAATAAAGATAGGGTGAGTACCCTACTCCACTGTACACGCTCCGGTGTGCCGTGGTATGACTAGCATACAATGTCCCGATGGCAGAGACTGACGTCCACCTAACCTCGGTGCGTCCTCTGCTAAGACAGTACCTGTACCTCTCGAAGTCCGCAGCAGCGTCCCTTCTTCGGCGGTTTGTTCGGATGCTCCGGAGTGGCATCGCTCCTTCCGCGGCTAAGGCGAGAATTCAAAGCGATAATCAGCCGGAGTTCCCGGCTGTTATGCGCGATCAACCGGAAGTGAGTATTTCTGCCTTCCGGTGCGGTCTCGTAAGCACCAGACCGCTAACCCCTCCTCCTCGGTGGCGGGCGGCTCGCAGAACCATGACAATAGTCCATTTCCAGACACTAAATGTGATTTAGTGTCTGAGTTTTTCAATTTTATGTTGAGGGGTCGGTTTCTCTTGAACTG
Source organism: Triturus cristatus (assembly GCF_964204655.1). Lineage (NCBI taxonomy): Eukaryota > Metazoa > Chordata > Amphibia > Caudata > Salamandridae > Triturus > Triturus cristatus. The sequence goes on along the minus strand of NC_140592.1, from coordinate 498,929,372 downwards.
CCCACTCCTGTGCCCTCTCTTCCTCTTGAAAGCAGTCTGTCACAGCAGGAGCGACTCCAAAGCTGATAGCTCACTAACAAAGGCCACAGGAGTGACTAGAGTTCACACCTGGATGTTAACCACAGTAATATGTGTATCAAAAGGTTAGCCCAAGGCCTCAGCCCTACTCATTATGGTTCCACCTCCTTCCTGAGATGTGCCCAGGCCCCTTCCTTATGACCTCTCTGAATCAAGGAGCACCCTTTGAAGTGTGCAGGAAAAGCCTAGCTCCCCCTCTCCAGTGTGTCCTACCCAGCTTCCAGGAATGTAGAAATGCACAAATCTGTCTGTAGGGATTTCTCTACCCCCTGTTCTCTTGTTTAGCCATGCAGGCCTGGGTCTCGGTAAATGGAACCCACAGTTTACCATCTATTATACCATTCACATACCCACATACACCCAGCACATGCATTTAACATAAATACACACACTACACAGTACTGTATTCTTCATGTGCTGTACCACTCACAGGCTCACATATACTCAGTACATGCATTATTCAATATGCACGCACTGCACAGCACTGTTTTTCATTAACTGTACCAGGCACTCATACACCTAGCAAACATGTTCTACATGCACACACTGCACAGTGCTGCATTATCGCTGTATTTCACCCTTCTAAAGCACAAATTTACCAGAGCAGATACACCTCTGATGCACTGTGCAGTGCTCCTCATCAACCTGATATAGGCCAAGAAGTGAGTTAAGCAAACAGCTGCAGAACTTTGAATGAGTATGCCTGCATGCCTCACTCCAGTGACATGGGTTAAAGAGAACCTGTTCACTCCTACCGATCACTGCACTTGCGCTGCTTAACTCCTGGTGAAGGCTGTAGCTTTCTAGCACTATGAGGGTAGCACTCTGGATTCCCCTCCATGCTCAAGAAGACCGCAATCCATGAGACAGGCATATGTCATGGTGCAGACATACAATCAGTGTTTGCCTATGGCAACAAAAATCATCAATAGGGATCCGGACATCAGTGCAGTTGGTGCAGTCCGGCTAGGGGTGCACATCCATTACCTTGCAGAAGACCTTTCTGTCCCAACAGATCCTGATTATGGGAATATACCCCTCTGCATAAATCTCCGTCTCCTTATGTTTATGCTGACCTCATAGATTTCTGTCATGAGAAAGTTGGTTCAAGTAGACATGTCTTGCAACAACTGACAGATGTTAGGCAAACATTCACAAGATAATTCTATTTTGTGAATAGATGGTGAAAATGGAACTCTTGTGAAGAAAAATATTTCAAAAGTCGCAATCATTGTGTGAATAGACTGTCTCACCTAGAACGCATAACACCTATTGTAATTATAAGAGTAAACCTTCTGCGTGACAAAACACAATATGAAATCTCAGCTCACCCCTGAAGGTTTCCAAATAGAGCAGATAAGTAAATTATGTACCTGCGTAGTACCATATAGGCACAAGCCCCATCAATGTATTCTAGCACAACGGTGTAAGATTTAACATACCCAGCAATCTCACTGTGGGGGAAAACTGTCCCAGTTTGACTGGTTGGGCAATTTTGAACTCTGAAGTTGTACTGGCAATGATTGACATTGGACTTTTATAAGAATTCCTACAGTAAAGGTGTTAGACCTGACATCTTTTGGCGTGTTTCACCAGTCTTTTTGATTTCTGACATCCTGGTTTGACTCTATTTTTGCTGGTTTAGTGTCTCTGCGCACAGTCCCACTACTGTTCAGTGTTAAAGTGCAAGCGCTCCTTTTTTTTTAAAAAATTTTTTTATTATTGAATCATCATCAATCTTTACAACTGTAATCATACATATTTCAAGACTTAAATTAATCATATAACACAGAGAAAGGTAAATGAAGGAGAGTAGAACCAGATACGCAGATGAGAGTAAGAGATACCGAAGCGTGGCACATACAAAGAGACAGATAAGGATTCAACCCAGTCTTAATAATGAAATCAGTATACCAATCTTTCAGTCCGTCTAATATCGTTTATCATTCCATCCTTGATTGCCATTCAGCTATTGGTGCCCAGATTTGATTTCCCAATTTTTTTAACTTCCTTCCCCTTTTGTCATAGAGTGCTTTTTCTAAAGTATATATAGCCAGGATGCGCGATAACCACTGATGAAACGTAGGTGGATTTGGATCTTTCCATAGAGATGCTATACACAGTCGACTTACAGTCATAGCCAAAAATAAAAATTCATAACATGCTACGTCAGTGCCGTCTTTAGCCACCCCTAATACCATAACTTCATCTGTTAATCTGATAGAGATCCCAAGTGCCCTATCCATAAATTGTTCTATCAGTTGTTTATACAGATCTAGCTTAGGGCACGCAGCAAACATATGGATAGTGTCTGCCTGCGTACTCTGACATCTAGGACAGGTTATACCACTTGTTCCGCCCCAGCAAGCGCTCCTATTGTAAATTGTATTACTTATTGGTGTTTCCAGGATTGGCATATTTAATTTACTGGTAAGTCCCTAGTAAAGTGCACTGAAAGTGCCAGGGCCTGTAAATCAAATGCTGCTAGTGGGCCTGCTGCACTGATTGTGCCCCCACATGAGCAGTCGTTCAAAGGGTTCCCAGACCTGCACTGCAGTGTCTGCTCGCAGTTTACTGCGAAGTCGACTTGGCAAGTGCACCCACTTGCCAAACCCTAACCTTCCCTTTTATTACATGTTAGTCACCCCTAAGTTAGGCCCAAGGTACCCCTATGGGCAGGGTGCAGTATATTTAAAAGGTAGGACATGTCCTGGTGTGTGTGTGACATGTCCTGATAGTGAAATACAGTGTCATTCGTTTTTCACTAATGAAAGGCAATCTGTCCCATAGGATAGAATGGGGAATACTCTGTAACATTTTACAAGTATATCTTCTCATTGGAACAAGATAGAGGAACGGAGTTCAATATGCCTGAACTGAGAATGTTGAAATGCATCTTTTAGTAACAATGATTTTTATGTTCTGTGTTTGAAAATAACACTTTCATAACATAGGTATTTTCTTTCTTAGCCAGCCTGTGTGCCTCAGCTGGGTGGTGGATTGACTGTCTGGCTTTGGAGTGACAGGGGCTGGGGATGTGCATTCTCTTCAGACAGCACTTGGGGGGGGGGGGGGGGAGGTGTGTCCCTCCTTTCCTGGATGAGTCAAGGCTGGGCTGCATTTAGAGTAGTGGGAGGAGATTTCCATGCACCTGAATGGGCCTGGTCTGCCTTAGACAATGCTGTCTCTACCTCCTGCCGGGATGCTGGGCCAAAGAGGATCAAACTGGTTGGGACTGAGCACAGACACTCTCTGCCCAAGAGAACAAACAAAAATGCAGTATAAATACTGGGGCCCAGACCCCAGAACTTTAGAACTCGCTTGGATTACGGAACCTGCCAAGAAGAAGAGCTGGAAGAACTGCCAGGAGAAGTACTGCCCCTTTGCTGTGTTTTTGTTTTGCTGGGTTGGCCTGCAGTTGCTGCTTCTGCCTTGGCCAGTGAAAGGACTGGACTGAACTTTCTTCACTTGTCACTGAGTATCTCCAAGGGCTTGAAATAGAGCTTGCCTCCTGTTCATAAAGTCTAAGGGACAGCAAATACTTCACTTACCTCTGGGTACCGCCTCTGGAACCGCGAGTTTCAGTTGACACAGAAGGGGAAAACAAACACTGCAGTGGGCTCTGTGTCCTGAAGGCACCGCAGAGGGCACTGCTGCACTTTGCACCGACGACTATGACCACTTCTGCCACTGAGCCGCTGCTTGCACTGCGACCTGTAGGCACCGCTTTCAGCACCGCCTCACTTCATTCTGTCGCCCTGGCCTCACCGACAATGTCGCTGTCCACTGACCTTGACACTCGTGACCGCACCGTGGATTGGGGGCACCGCTTGTAAGTCACACGACGCACCGCCCCATCCCACACTTCAGTCTAGGCATACCAACGCCAGCTCCCATCAACCGGCTCTGTCGCTTGCTTTGTGACCTCTCAGCACCACCACGAGCACCGCCTCACTCGGCACCACAGCCCTGGGCTCACCGACACCACTGGACGACCGTCAGTGAACCGCAGCCTGCACTGCCAATTGAGGGCACCGCATGCCGCACCACTGTGCCTCACATCACAACCACAACAGTTGCCATGACCACCTTGCATGATGCGGTCCGCGGTAACCAAATTTACTGTTTACGAGTCTGCTGACACTTACACCGGCCTGAACCAAAGCAACAGCACAGACCCACTGTGCCTTAGCGAGCATTTGTCCAGCCCACTCAGGCCAAACTCCTTGCTGATCTCATGATTGAGAAGAGAGTGGGGCTTGGATGGAGAGTCCGATGCAGTCCTAGTGACCGCTAGGACGAGGAACAGAGGAGTGCGACGTGGCTGGCAGCACCAGGTAGGTCTTGTTTTGAAAAATGATTACCCCCAGTGCACTGTGCCCCAGCGCGCTTTCTGCTGTCCACTCTCCACTCTGGAGCCCGTCCACCCCCCCAGTCTTTATCTATGTGGGCCATCACTGTTTTTGCAAGTAGAATGCCCAGTGTCCTGATTAGGGGAAACCACTGCCATCTTTCCTTTGATACTCCAAGGTTGTCAGTGTTACTGCAAGTGTTCACGCAAATACCCGACAACAAATGAAAATAGCAATTTGAGTTGGGGTGCCTCTCGGTGAGGAGTCTAAAGAGTACCTTGAAGGGTGTCGCACTAGTGATTTAGGTGTCCATTTAACATGTAAGAAACGACTGACTTTGGAACTGAGCGCCTCAAACTGGGCAGGATGAGGGCCCAACGTGATGTCCATGCGTAGGCACCAAAATGAAGGCTAAGACTGTTCCAGCCACTTCACAAGTGTCTTTGAAAACCAATATTGTGTTTCAAATGCATTGGGCAGACTGTTATTTTAAAATGGTAAACTGGTTATCAGTATAATTACAATGTTTTAAATGTTAAGTAAGACAATGTGAGAAATGAAAAAGTAACAATAAGTGCAAATTTATGTCATTTAGCCACTTTTAACTCAACTGACAATTCCACTCTGATCCACACCCTGAAACCCACAGCCAAAACACTACAAGGCTAGAGATAAAGAAATGGAAGAAAGAAAAAAATAGGAAGCAGGTCCTCTCCATCTTCACTCACAGAATCTTGAATCAGATTTTAGTATCCATCAGAACTGACATCTCTCTTTAAAAAGCATGACACCGTAATAAGTCCCCGTCTGAACCCTTTGTACACACCCTGATTATACCTTATGCCGATTGTCCCTGTACAGCATTCCACTATCACTGGCTATATTTTCGCTATATGAATACCACAGATACATATATACATAATTTATTTGAGTGTAGCCCCTCTGCTTCCCACGGACTCTGATGTTTTAGTTTGATTGTTCACCATATTTTCAGTTTCAGATGATGAATGTATTTGTAATGAAAAACATGATTTTTCTTTTAAGAAGCCTTCGTCAACTCTCTATTGACATGTTTCTCTTGATTTCCATATCTGCAATGTATATATTTGCTGTAATGAATTGAAGCACACTACTTAGTATCAATTTTGTGTAAATCTATAGCTATCAACACAGAGAACATCTTTGTATATTTACTCAAGGCATGGCTCAGAATAAATCTGTTTGAAGACCTCCGATAGCATACATGCAAATCTTTGATGACACTTAAGAGGGACAGCAGGGTTTTAAGGAAGCTCCCTGAAACACTTACAGAGGCTCTGTGTAGTTACTAGTTAGGTCAGAGTTTCCATAAAAAGAGTGTTTTTTTGTTTTGCTAATAAATGTGACACCATTTCATGAATCCTGTATAAAACTTTCCATAAAAAGGTTCATCCACCTCAACTCCTTCATGGAAAATTTAAGGGTGGCTCGTATAGCGAGTTCCAGAAAAAGGTGAGGCGTTGGCTGTCCAACACGTTGTTTTCCCATGTTAATTCCCATTTGTGAGAAATATATGTTTAAATACGTACTTGGTTGGTCAAGAAGGGGTTAAAGAATAGCTTCATTTATGACAAAAGTGTGCACATCTAAAGCCATGTTGATGGAATCAAACATGCAAAACTTAAATTTAGCAATGAAACAAATATGGGGTTCTTTTTGCTATAGGAATTATTAGTGTTCTAAAAAATTTAAATGTGGACACATTTTCTTTGAGTTCCTAAATATCTTCCTCATCCATTTTAGTAAAACCTTCTGTAATGCACAGAGGAACGTGTGATTCCACCACCACAGCTGTCTGTCAGTTAACTCTCTATCAATCAACTGCAGCATCACCACAGAATTATAATAAACTAGAGCGGTAACCATTTTTATTCTAGACCAAATTAATGCGCACTTTGTGGGAATAGAAGTTGTTGAAATTAAAGCCTTTCCATGAAGAGTCGGCTGAAATATATGAGCATTTATCATGCACACATGAAACCAGAGGGTTCAAATTGTAAGGGGGTTTGTAATAATTTGTGACATAATATATTTGAAAGGGGCTGACAGTAGTTAAAGGGATGTTGGCATAACTACAGCATGCCTTTTCCACATCTGGTTACTCAACCTACCCATCTCAGTTGCTTAGTGGCCTCCTAATTTTAAAATAGTACCATTGTGATAGGAATATAGTAAACCAAAGTTTCAAGTGATGTAATTAAGGTAGGTGCTAGACCTTAAGTCATTGGAGACAACTAGAAATGTACTGGAAAACACATTGATTAAAATGAAGTTATAATTAGGTGTTCGAGTAAGACACAAGCTAACATTAAAAACCAAAAGCACTGGAAAATGGCAGTTATAGTTTAGTGAACTTTTTCACCATGTGGGCTCCTCCAAGGCACTTAACCGGCAGCCCCCTTACTATGCTAGTCCTGGGGCCCACACACAGCTCTGTCACTACACTTCACTCCTGATCAGCAGCGTCACTGCCGATCTGGTTGTGGGCTGCTCCGATTTGCAACCATGCTACTAATCCAGTGAAGGACCTCATAATTCTCTTCAACTCACCTCAGTCTAAGCTTGCAAGACCAAAGCTAAGAGCAAACAGAAGCTCTGCCAAAAGCACCCACAGCCCAACACTGCAGCCCTTCCACTATTCCAAGTACGGCTCACGTAATGCACCTCTATCTAGACAGGGGTGACTGAAAGATGCTTATGCCCATATTTATAAAAGTTGTGCGTTGCCCTTGAACCACTGAAGGAGATGCAAGGACGATGCAAAACCTAAATGAGATCCATCAAGCCACTCAAAGTCACCTTGCATGACTTGATAAGTATAGCATAACGCAAGACAGTGCCAAGCGCTATACTTACTCTTCAGCAGGGAAGCATGCCATGGGTGGAGGTGGGTGTTCCCACGCATGTACCCATACCTTTTGGCACATTCTCTGTTTTACCAACACTGGTATACATGGGAATGCATCACTCTGGTGCAAGTGTGCATGCTTAACCGGTAGGCAGCAGTTTGCGCCAATGCAAGCAGAGAGCAGGAATGCGCGATATAATGTTTATTACAGTGCATTCCCGCCCTCTTGCTTCCACGCAGCACAGCACAGCAAGGTAGCTTTCTTCGCTGCATGAAATATTGATAAATACGGGCCTTAGTATATCATTTATTCTAGGTCAGTTGGATCCTCTGATCCCATTTTGGGTGATCCTAGTGTTACCACTAATTATGATAGGATTCCACAGGAATATCTTAAACACAGATTAATACTGGAGTAAGTGCAGCAGCTCTGAGAAGAAAAAAGGAGAGAACAGCAGAACTGGGGTGGGGGACAAAAGACTACAATCAAAGAACAGGGGAGTAGCTATCAATGTTGTATCCCCACACCAATGCATCAGAGGGGCCCACTGCACTCTGAATATTGTCATATTTGACTTCCCGACCAGAGGCTAGATGCACTTTTACCCTTCCTTTATGGGCTGATGTTATCCTTGATACGCCATGCCTGAGAAAAAGAGAGAAGCCAACTGCAGATTTGTTGACAGAAGGAGGAAAGGAGATGGAGAGGGCTGATGAGATATGGGTAACAGGTGAAAATGAGTCATTGAAAAGGAGGTAGTTGGGATGTTACAGTAAGACAGGGCCACTGAGTCTAAGAGCAGCATGCAGTAGTAATGCATTACTCAAAATTATATATAGATTTCAGCATGATTGAAGACAGTGAAAGTGATAGAAGGCCAAGCCATGAAAGACCTGCAAGAATTATAAGGGGCAGATGTACAAATATTTGATGCACAAAAATTTGTTTCAAATTGTGCACTAGCTTTTTGTGAATTCAAAAAGATTTGGGGACAGACCTATGGACTAATAGGTTGGTTTGTAAAATATCCATTCAGAGTGGTTCGCACTTTGACCATCCTCATCAATATTCATGAGGTAGGTCGCAAATTGAGACCTGTTCTGATATGATGTCATCACAGGGATGGTGGCCTGCTGGGTCAGCCAAGAGTGAGATGTGAAGTCTTCAAAGACATTATCAATGAAGAAGTGATGGTGTCAGGAACATAACCGCCCCCTCACCCAAAGACACAAAAACCCTTCCGTTTAGCGCCGTACGACATAGAGACTACATCTCCCAGGAACATTAGCGTTTCCGGCATGCGCGCGCCGACGCGGAAAGGCTTCAAAGAGTGCTTCCGTGCTGGCGGCGTTGCCGATTATTCTGTTTACAGAGAAGACGCAGCGTGTTTAGGTTGCAGAGTTCTTCCTCCGGTTGTTTCCTCAAGCAGTCTTTTGGATTTTTGGGAATCTTTATGAACATTGGCTCCTGGGATTTGGTTCTTGGTTTTTGTTCCAAGAAGCCTGGTGACAGCGGGCGACGTAGGCAGCAGCCTGGTCACAGCGAACAGTGTGTAAGCAGCCTGGTGGCAGCGGGCGACGCAGGCAGTAGCCTGGAACCGCGAACATTGTGTGCAGCAGCCTGGTGGCAGCGGGCGACGCATACGGACCTCTTCATTCCAGTTGGGTATCGGTAAGGGTGCTGTGCACCGCCTCGTAGTTGAGCACCTACAGTTGTTTTGGTCACATTTGTAGCGATCCGTGGATACGCTGTTAACGGAACTAAGCTAAGCCTTGAGGGGGTTATTCACACCAGGTGTTCCTCCTTGTTGGAGGGCCACACGTTTGTAGGCTATTGCGAGTTGTAGGAATACCGGTGCAGTATCCCCCATTTCTTCCACGAACATTTAGCTTTGGTGGACCAGATATCAAGACCGTGTGGTTGTAACACGGAACTTTGTCACGTTTATTCGCCACACTGGAGTGTGGAATGATTTTATTTGCTTGAGTTGTTTAACACTGTATAGTAGTTCATTGCACCACTGTTTCTATTGTGTTTCTTTAATAGGGGTATGTGGATGACATGTGAAGAGCTCATACTACCCCTGTGAAGCACAGCATCTATAACACAAGGGTATGTAGAGGACTAGAGCAAAAAAGTAGCGAATACCCGAAAGAGTGGCAGGGGCGTTTAACCCATTCTGTGCTCTCTCTTTTGTAGTGGGACCTCTTTAATATTATTTGTACCAAACGGGCCAACCGGACTCTCGAGCTGAGGGTAAAAGACTGAAGGCTCCATTTGCTGAACATTATTTTCCTTTTCAGGTAGTGTGGATAGTGAGGGAACTACATGCACATACGACCTAGTGGTGGAGAGAGAAGAGGGAGGATCAGTGTTTAAACGTGTTGTTCTTCTATCGTTACAGATCTCCTTCCCCGCTGTCCCCTCCCTTTCCTTCCCTCACTCGACCACTTCGATAATCTGGGCTGTAATAGCTATCAGAATTGAAGCTGTCGAGGGGTGGACATAACAAGCATCGTTCCGGTCCTGAGGAGCTGAGTAACCCTGACAGAATAATCGGCCCAAGGTGTTAGCTCCTCCTGATCGAAACCTCTGCTTTAATATGGCTACCCTGGACGAAGTGGTGGCCGCCCTACAATCAGTGCAACAGGAATTAGCGGCCTCCAGACTAGAGACGGCTAATTTACAGGCTAAGGTAGACCGTTTACAGAAAAATCCGTTCGACGCGGGGGTTTTTTCCATGTCTCATCCTTCCCCCATTACAGTAGAAGTCCCCACGCCGATACCCTTATCACCCCCGGAGAGATATTATGGAGACGCCAATAAAATCCAGGTCTTCTTGACACAAATCATGCTGCATTTTAATTGTAAAGCGAAAGCATTCACCACCAATCAAGCTAGAGTAGCTTTCCTTATCTCTTACTTAGCGGGAGATGCGGCCTTGTGGGCCGTTCCATTAGTACAACGGGACGACCCTCTTCTTTACGATTGGGAGGGCTTTAAAGAGGAATTCGAGAACATCTTTGATCGTAGGTCGCATACCCTCTCAGCAGACCGTGAACTTTTAGAATTACGCCAAGGCAATAAGGAACTGGTGGTCTACCTTACTACATTCAGGCGTCTGGTAGCGGAAGCTAATTGGCCTGAAGAGAAGCAGTTCGCTATTTACTATCAAGGGTTAAGAGATGAACTCAAAGACATAATTGCGCAAATCGATCCCCAACCAACAACTTGTACGGATCTTATCAACTTAACCCTGCGATTAGAACATAGGTTGGGTGACAGAAAGAGTGACGTTCGGAGGAAGGAACGCATTCCCCTTCGTCCTGACAGAGTCCGCTCCAGAGATACACCACCGAACCCAGTCGAACCAATGGAAATCGGAACAGTGAGAGCTCCTTTGACTAGCGAAGAGAAAACCTTGAGACGGAAAAATGGTCTATGTCTCTATTGCGGTAAAAAAGGACACTTTGTCAGAGATTGCCTACAGAGACCCCAGAACTCTAGGGGAAACATTGGAAAAGGAACAAACCCTTCAAAAGAGGCGGAAAACTAGAACGCTCGAGTGAATTAAGAGGGAAACCCTCGAGCGCTACCTATTTGCCCTCTTTGAACGCGGCGGAGGTGAAAAGGTTTTTTTACATCAACATCGAAGTTAAAATCGGCGAAGAATGGAAAGAGGCACAAGCACTGGTGGATTCCGGTGCAACCGGCACGTTCATGGATGAGGAAGTGGCAGTACAGTTGGGAGTCGGTCTAGTGAAGAAAGCGATACCAGAAGTCGTGGTAGCGGTCGACGGAAGGGTACTAGAATCTGGCCCTATCCGCTTTGTAACGAACAGGATTGAAGTTCGATGCAATCGCCTACATGAAGAAGACTTGGAGTTCAGCATCATACGGTCCCCCCAACATGGTATTATCTTGGGGCTTCCCTGGCTCCAAAAGCACGACCCTCATATAGGCTGGATTACGAAAACCATTAGGTTTGATTCAGAATATTGCAGCCAACATTGTTTCAAGGCATTGGAAACTTCATCACAAGCTCTTTCAGAGCGACAGTGGATCGCAACTGCTGCAGAAAAAGACATCACCTTGCCCGCTAGTTACACAGCGTTTCAGGATGTATTCAACGAAATCCAAGCAGAAACCCTACCCCCGCATCGACAATATGATTGTCAAATTGATTTGATACCAGGAGCAGTAGTCCCTTGTGGTCGCATATACGCCTTAACGGAGAAGGAGAATGAACACCTACGACAATACTTAGACAAATATTTGGAATTGGGATTCATCCGCCCGTCCAAATCACCCGCGGCCTCGCCCTTGTTTTTCATTCCCAAGGCGAACGGAGAGCTTCGCACATGCATCGACTACCGAGCATTGAATGACATCACTATCAAAAATCGCTATCCCCTTCCTTTGATCCCGGTTCTCCTAGAGCAGGTGAAGACCGCGACCATTTACACCAAATTGGATCTCAAGGGAGCTTACCACCTGGTTAGGATGCGATCTGGGGATGAATGGAAAACCGCGTTTAAAACGCGATATGGCCTATACGAATATAGGGTAATGCCTTTCGGCCTTTGCAACGCTCCAGCGGCATTCCAATTTTTCCTGAATGAAGTGTTACGCGACTTCATGGATAAATTTGTAGTCGTTTACATCGACGATATACTGATTTACTCTGCATCAGAAGAACAACATGTCCACCATGTGAGCTCAGTGTTACAAGCCTTAAGGGAGAACCACTTGTACTGTAAACTACGAAAATGTGAGTTCCATGTGGACAATGTGGAATTTTTGGGAGTAATGCTTACTCCGAGGGGGCAAGTGATGGCGGAACGAAAAGTGCAAGCGGTGAAGTCCTGGCCGGAGCCACAAACAGTTCGCGATGTGCAATGTTTTTTGGGCTTCGCCAACTTTTACAGGCGCTTTATTCATCATTTCTCAAAAACCGTAACGCCCATAACGAAGTTACTCAGAAAAGGAACACCATTCAAATGGTCAACCGAAGCTCAAACAGCCTTCGAGGAGTTAAAAACAGCGTTTATCACGGCCCCAGTTTTGGCACATCCCAACCCGGAAAAACCATACATTGTGGAAGCCGACGCCTCCGAAGCTGCCATAGGAGCGGTCCTATCACAGAGAAACGACACAACAGGACAATTACATCCCATCGCATATATGTCCCAGAAATTAAACGAGGCGGAAAGAAACTATACAATCGCCGAGAAAGAGCTGTTAGCGATCAAAAAGGCCTTTTCAGAATGGCGACACTTCCTCTTAGGAGCCAAAGAAAAAGTAACAGTATACACCGATCATCGGAATTTACAATTCATGCGCTCAGCAAGGCACCTGACACCCAGGCAACTACGTTGGATGCTTTTCTTTGAAGAGTTCGACTTCGTGGTGACTTTCAGACCCGGAAAGGATAACAAGAAAGCGGACGCACTCACCAGGCAAGAATCCCTTCGAGACGAAGACATATTGATTGAACACGCTATCATTCCTCCTCACAAAGTGGTGGGTGCTATTCAAACCCATGATTTTCTACAGAAAGTAGCAGAAGGCAGTAGGACGTGTCAATGGAGATCTTGGTTCAGGACCCATCCAGAATGGAAAGAAAGACAGGGCCTATTCATGAAGGAACAAGTAATGCTGATACCCACCAAGAAACTGCAGAAACAGGTGTTCCAATGGTGCCATGATATACCCAGCGCAGGTCACAACGGTGCATTCAAAACCTTGGAGCGTGTTGGGAGACAATTTTGGTGGCCCAGCATGCGCAAGGATGTGACATCATGGGTTAATAGATGTGACATTTGCGCACGCATGAAGACCGATCACTTGAAACCACAGGGGTTGCTTCAACCCTTACCCACGCCATCAACACCCTGGAAGTACATATCCATTGACTTTATCACCGGACTTCCCAAAGATCAGGGCTGTGATACTATCATGTGCGTAGTCGATTACCTAACGAAATTAGGACATTTTGTTGCTTGTCCTCAGATACCCACAGCTGGGCAACTTGCCAAATTGTTGCTAACCCATGTTGTGCGACTACATGGTTTGCCTCATCGCATAGTGTCTGATAGGGGGACCCAATTTACTGCTAGATTTTGGAAGGTTTGGTGTGAGGCCCTACACATTCAAGTAGCCTTGTCCACGAGTTTCCATCCCCAGACGGATGGACAGACAGAAAGGGTAAACCAAACTCTCAAACAATATCTAAGATGTTATGTAGACTCCACGACAGAAACATGGGTGGATCAATTGTGGGTTGCAGAGGTAGCATATAACAGCGCTGTACATAGCTCCACAAAAGCGACCCCGTTTTATAACACATATGGGTTTCATCCACGGTTTCTTCCCTTTGTGCATCCCGAGACTGGAAACAACATCCCTGAGGTACACACTAGAGTCAAACACATCAGAAACACACTAAAAAGAACCCAAAATCAGTTACAGACCGCCAAAATGCGCTATAAAAAAGAAGCAGACAAACACCGGCGCAGTGGTCCCCAGTATAAAAAGGGTGACATGGTGTGGTTGTCTACGAAAAACATCCACTTCAAAAAGAGATCCATCTTCAACCCCAGATACATAGGGCCATATAGGATATTAAGGGTTTTAAGTCCTATTACAGTAAAACTTGCCTTGCCTTTGTCTCTTCGCATTCATCCCGTTTTCCATGTATCCCTCCTCAAACCGTCCGTAGCCCCAGTAAAGAAAAAACCCACTCCTATTTGGATAAATAGTGAACCCGAATACGAAATAGCTAAAATTCTCGACACAAAGACACGAGGAAGGAATAGATGGTACTTGATAGCTTGGAAGGGATATGGGCCTGAAGACAATTCCTGGGAACCCGCAAAGGCCATACACGCACCCCGTTTACTTGCAGCCTTCCACAGAAAACACCCGTTACCAAAGACCCGTTAGGAAGGTGCCTAAGAGGGGTGTACTGTCAGGAACATAACCGCCCCCTCACCCAAAGACACAAAAACCCTTCCGTTTAGCGCCGTACGACATAGAGACTACATCTCCCAGGAACATTAGCGTTTCCGGCATGCGCGCGCCGACGCGGAAAGGCTTCAAAGAGTGCTTCCGTGCTGGCGGCGTTGCCGATTATTCTGTTTACAGAGAAGACGCAGCGTGTTTAGGTTGCAGAGTTCTTCCTCCGGTTGTTTCCTCAAGCAGTCTTTTGGATTTTTGGGAATCTTTATGAACATTGGCTCCTGGGATTTGGTTCTTGGTTTTTGTTCCAAGAAGCCTGGTGACAGCGGGCGACGTAGGCAGCAGCCTGGTCACAGCGAACAGTGTGTAAGCAGCCTGGTGGCAGCGGGCGACGCAGGCAGTAGCCTGGAACCGCGAACATTGTGTGCAGCAGCCTGGTGGCAGCGGGCGACGCATACGGACCTCTTCATTCCAGTTGGGTATCGGTAAGGGTGCTGTGCACCGCCTCGTAGTTGAGCACCTACAGTTGTTTTGGTCACATTTGTAGCGATCCGTGGATACGCTGTTAACGGAACTAAGCTAAGCCTTGAGGGGGTTATTCACACCAGGTGTTCCTCCTTGTTGGAGGGCCACACGTTTGTAGGCTATTGCGAGTTGTAGGAATACCGGTGCAGTATCCCCCATTTCTTCCACGAACATTTAGCTTTGGTGGACCAGATATCAAGACCGTGTGGTTGTAACACGGAACTTTGTCACGTTTATTCGCCACACTGGAGTGTGGAATGATTTTATTTGCTTGAGTTGTTTAACACTGTATAGTAGTTCATTGCACCACTGTTTCTATTGTGTTTCTTTAATAGGGGTATGTGGATGACATGTGAAGAGCTCATACTACCCCTGTGAAGCACAGCATCTATAACACAAGGGTATGTAGAGGACTAGAGCAAAAAAGTAGCGAATACCCGAAAGAGTGGCAGGGGCGTTTAACCCATTCTGTGCTCTCTCTTTTGTAGTGGGACCTCTTTAATATTATTTGTACCAAACGGGCCAACCGGACTCTCGAGCTGAGGGTAAAAGACTGAAGGCTCCATTTGCTGAACATTATTTTCCTTTTCAGGTAGTGTGGATAGTGAGGGAACTACATGCACATACGACCTAGTGGTGGAGAGAGAAGAGGGAGGATCAGTGTTTAAACGTGTTGTTCTTCTATCGTTACAGATCTCCTTCCCCGCTGTCCCCTCCCTTTCCTTCCCTCACTCGACCACTTCGATAATCTGGGCTGTAATAGCTATCAGAATTGAAGCTGTCGAGGGGTGGACATAACAAGCATCGTTCCGGTCCTGAGGAGCTGAGTAACCCTGACAGATGGTTTCCAAACAAGTCATCAGTTTGGCGTTACGTCGCTCTTTTTGGCTCAGACTCGCATACCTGAAACCTGAGGCACAACACAAGATTTTGAAGCTCCCTTTTTTAGAGAACTTATTCTTGGATCACATGCTGATGATGAGAAGTCTCATGAAAACAAAATTAGACACACTACAGGTCATCAGATTGGAGAAAAGAAAGAAATACAGGTTACATTCAATTAAACCCTATGACTGTCAATAGTATCCTCAGAGGGTTCAAACCATTCACTGGCCTTAAGGTAAACATCAGCAGAGCCACTAGCAGAAGAGACCTCAATCCAGATGTACTGGAGATCACCGACAGTCTGTCTCAGCCTTTAAACCTGCCACTGGTGGCAAACAATGAGTTCTCACTACTCCCTCTTCTATTAACCATTCAGGGGGGGGGGAAGCATTACATTTTACCTGGAAGAGTGGAAAAACATAGCCAGTGACATATGGGTGTGGAATATTTTGTAAAATGATTACTGTTGCAAGTTCAGTTATCCTCCATAACTAGTTCCACTAAAGAAGTCATCCTCTTTCATTGGGAGCAACTTTGTCAAGAAGTCTCTATTGTCCTGCAAAAACAAGTGGTGGAAAAAAAATCATACAAACCTTTAAAGGAATGGGCATTTATTCCTGTTACTTTCTTGTGATGCAGTGGAAGTATTTTCCAAATTTCATTACACCAAAACAATTATTTTCATCATCTCTAGCTCGGTTCATAAAAAAACAACAACCTTTAATTAGTCACCATCTTGATTATGAAACTTTGGTCCTCCAATGGATCTTTTTGTTGAGCTAACAGGGACTTGAATATTTAGAGAACGTGAGGCAATTTACTCATGAGGACCTGAAAGAAAGAAATGCTAAATACATATCTATTTGGGGGCGTGGCTTGACGCCCAAGGAGTATGGACGCGTCTCCGTGAGGCTCCCGGTCCCGGAGCGGAGAAGTGCAACTTTGTGATGATTTCTAAGGAGGCAGCTGGCAGCAGTTAGCATAGGAAGTGCTCCTGCATCGCGCACCATGGTTTTCGAACAGTTTTGAGACGATTACTTTGCCTTTGTCAGGTAATTTCTGTCGGCTCGTCTCAGCAGTAGCGCGACCGCCATTTTGTTTTCCGGCGGAATGGCTTCTCCTTTTGCGAATTTCCATCACAAGGCGACCTAAGGACATAATTCCAGTGGCAATCGGAATCTCCTCCATTCACGATGTTCGAATGACCGTATCTTCTGTTTTTTTTTTTTCTTTTCTGGTGCTGTTTCTACCTCAGCCTGCATGGATACCAGCAGTGGCCGCCATCTTAGATAACGACTCGTCTCAGTGCTGACTGGGTCTGCACAATTTTGCTCGGAGCCTGCGAAGTTTCCTGCTGTCACTCGTCAGGACCACTTTTATGACGGAATGTATCTCTGACAACCGTCTTGGCAAGTGATTCCTGATCTTCGCTGACTCGCGACCAGCTACTGCGTACCACAGTTGGTGGCTTTTTCTTTTTTCCTTTTTCTTTTTTTTTGTGTGTGGCGTGCCCTGCTACTGGCCCTGCTGGTTGATGGGTAGGTCACGAGGCGCTCATACCAGCCCGTCCTTGCCGCCACGTTCCTTTATCAAAAACTCTACTTTATTCTCACAACTCTCCAAGTTGGAAGATTCGCTGTTAGCTGAGGAAGAAGACAAGCATTCAAAGATGGATTCTGCACCCGCTACAATCGCCAAGTCGAACGTGAAGAGGCTAAAGAAAGACCCTCCCTCGCCTCCCAAAGCATCCTCGGACATCTCCATGGAACTTTTGCTACATGAGATAAGGGCTCTTAGACCCTTTATGGAGGAAACAACCTCCACACTACAAGCTCTCTCTGATAAGTGGGGGCAACTTGATACAAGGCTTACAGTGGTTGAACGCGATGTTGCCACTTTCATTGACACTACTAAAACGATTCCTGTCATAAACTCGCAAATCACCAACCTCCAGAAACAGGTTGAGGACCTCGAAAACCGCAACCGGAGAAACAACCTCCGTATTTTTGGTCTGGGGGAGGGACTTGAAGGAAGCGACCCCATTGCGTTCTTTAAGACTTTCCTCCCTAAAGTCCTTCACTTGCCAGACGGAACTATGCTTAACATCCAGCGAGCCCACAGGCTGGGGCGCGCTCCTTTGGCGGGCTCCTCTCCCCAGCGACCGAGAGGGGTCATTATCTATTTCCTAGAGTACACGGATCTGCTAAAGGTGTTGGCGGCAGCCAAAGCTCTTCAGCGCGTCACATGGTCAGGTTCCACACTATTTTTTGCGCAAGATTACTCCAAGGCCACCGCTGACCGACGCAAAGCCTTCCTGAATCTTCGACCTGATCTTCGTTCTATGGGGGCCAGATTTGGCCTCTTTCACCCTTGTCTTTTCAAGGTCACGTACAATAATAGAACCACGACTTACGAAGACCCCGGACGTCTGCAGAGCTTTATTGACTTACACAGGATGGATGCCACCACCTCTGCCGGAGCATCCTCCTCACACATTGCTTAATTGTCACTCAACATTTGTGATTTTCTATTATTCTCCTTGCTCCACAGTTTCTCCACTCGCTAGGCGAAGTTGTTTCCGTTTTATTATATACAATAGTACCGGTTTTTTGTGCCGATTTCCACTGCATTGATGATTATGCATTGTTACAGTAATGTTCTTCATTATTTCCTTCTTTTCTAGGCCCGTATTTTCTTGGTTCCTGCTTTTTATTTCTTTTACAGTTGCTTCTTGAGGTTAACTCTTGTCACATGTTCTTGTTTCACAGTTATGATGTTTCCTCATACGGTCTTCCCCGTTCCCCATCGGATCCTCCCTGGACGTGTGTCTGCTCCATGTGGCTTCACCCACCCTCCCACTCACTCTCTCTTTTTGTAGGTATGTTTTACATTTTGTTTTGCGTCCTCGTTATTGTAGTGTTTTTGTTTTGTTGCTGTGTTCTTTCATTCGTATCTCATTGCCTTTATGGTATCCCTACTGCTTCGATTCCCTCTCTCTTATTTACCTCTATCCTCTTCTCAATCCTTGCTCTGTCTCTCTCCTCTATCCCTCTCTTTAATCAGAAGTTCTCTTTTGTGCCATACATTTTTTCCATTTCTTACGGATCTTGTACTGCATTGACTTCTCGCTTTCCAACTGCATTTTGTTTTACTTTTGAGTGCTCATGTCTTTGAAACTAGTTACTTGGAACGTTAGGGGTTTACATTCCCCTATTAAACGGCAAAGGATCTTGACCCATCTGGCCAAATTAAATGCGGACATTGTCTTTTTACAAGAGACTCATCTCTCCGCTGATGAATCGTTAAAGCTGAAAAGGGGCTGGGTGGGGGAGGTCTTTTTCTCTCCAGGGGATGGCAAACGGAACGGTGTCATGATTCTTTGCCGTAAATCTCTTTCGTTTACATTATTGTCCCAGAACTCAGATGTTAATGGGCGATGGTTGAATGTCAAATTATCCTTTAAAGGGGTTCCTATATCTCTGTTCAATGTGTACGCCCCAACGTGCGGAGAACCTTCCTTTTGGTCCACCTTAGCAGCTCAGATTGCCCTTGGTTTGGAAGAAAATGTTATATTTGCTGGTGATTGTAATCAGGTTTTTGACCCCTTTATAGATAGGAATTCCAAAGTCCCTTATATCCCCAATAAACCCCAGAAATCATTTGTGCGAGTCATCTCCCAACACCAACTCTTTGACGCCTGGCGTCTCTGTAATCCAACCACCAGAGAGTACACCTTCTACTCCCCCTCTCATCATACCCAGTCAAGAATCGACTACATTTTTGTTTCTCACTCCATCTCACAAACCCTTACGCAAGCAGAAATTGGCCCTATCCTGTTATCAGATCATGCCCCTGTGTCAATTGTATTCGAAATTCTCACTCGAGCCACAGGTCCTAAGAGGTGGCGTTTTAACAATACTCTCCTTTCTGGACCCGAAATTCACCGCTGCTTTTACTACCTTTTTTGAAGAGTTTTTTGAGTTTAATACCGACCAATCCATGCCCTTCTCCACCATTTGGGATGCTTTCAAGGCCTCAGCGAGAGATTTCGTGATTGGCTTTGTTGCAAGGAGGCGGAAACTTTCCCGCAAGTTTACTGCTGACCTTCTACGGGACATCAAGACACTGGAACACTCCTTTTACACCTCACACTCGAGCCAATCCCTCGCGGCCCTCGTCAACGCCAAATTAGCATTTAACAAAAAGTCTACGGAGGATGCTTCTTTGTACTTATTAAAGTCCAGTGCTAAATTTTATGGGGGCAAAAACAAGGCAGGAAAGATTCTGGCTAACTATCTGAAAGTCAAACAGAATAGACTCAATATTGAGTCTATTTATGATGAGTGCCTGGATCTCAAATTTAAAGATTCGGATATTCTGACCGAATTCTCCCTATTTTATAAATCCCTATATGCCTCCGAATCGCAGCCCTCTGAGGACTCTCTCTCCCAGTTTTTTTCAACACTTCAGACTCCTTCCTGTCATCAGTCGGATCTCACTCTCCTGGAATCCGATCTAACGCATCAAGAATTGTCAGCGGCACTCCAGCTGCTCAAGAAAGATAAGGCGCCGGGGCCGGATGGCTTTACAGTAGAGTTCTTCCAACACTTTTCAAAGCTCTTATTACCCAAGTTGCACTCCCTCATAACCTCTTTTAACACACTGGGGCGTTCCTCAGGCACCTTTTCGGAAGCACACATATGTTTGATACCGAAGGAAGGGAAAGACCATAGACACTGCAAGAATTATAGGCCTATTTCTTTGGTTAATATAGATTATAAGATTTTCTCAAAAGCCCTAGCCATACGTCTTGACTCTTACCTGCCTGACTTACTAGAAGCGGAACAGTCGGGCTTTGTTAAAGGCAGATTTATCACGGATAATACGAGACTTCTCTTTGACGTCTTGACCAAATCCTCGTCCTTGAAACACCCCCTAGCGGCAATAGCGCTCGACGCCGAGAAGGCGTTTGATCGAGTCGAGTGGAAGTACTTGTTTCATACTCTTCGTTGGTTCGGCTTTGGTCCCAAGTTTGTGTCCCTGATCTCTCTCCTTTATTCTAACCCCCGTGCGGCTATCTGTGCCAATGGTCTGATATCCCCATATTTTGATTTGGGTAGAGGAGTTCGTCAGGGATGTCCTCTCTCCCCTTTTCTTTTTAATCTAGCTTTGGAGCCCTTTCTCTCTAAGCTTCGCCAGAATCCGAATTTATTCGGCTTTCAATCAGCGAACATTCACCTTAAATTAGCTGCCTATGCAGACGACATTTTGCTTTTCATGTCCAATCCCAATGTTTCTGTCCCTGCCTTTTTGACAGATGTACAGGCATATTCCAAAATCTCTGGCTACAAATTGAATAGCGATAAGTGTGAGATTCTTCCCCTGACCAAGTACACTTTTAAAGCAGATTTCAGCGCCTCAAATTTTACATGGAGCCCCTCCCATATTAGATACTTAGGCATGCATATTACTCCCTCAATACCTGACACAGTAGCGCTATGTCTAAATAAATGCCTACAAAAAATCACTGATTTAACGGCCAGGTGGCATCCATTGTACCTCTCGTGGTGGGGTCGGCTAGACACCATAAAGATGATGCTCGCACCCATGGTACTATACACCATATCCAATATTCCAGTCCCTATTCCGGCCAAATTCTTCAAAAAAATTAATTCCGCCCTCTCTTCCTTCTTGTGGAATTCAAAGCGACCTCGTATGTCATTAGCTAAATTGATTCGCCCAAAAACCGAGGGGGGAGTTAACTTTCCTGATTTTCAGGTCTATCAAAAAGCTTTCCTTCTACGACAAGCCTCACTTTGGCTGCTTGACCCTTCGGAGAACTGCCCTCTATGGCTTAGAATAGAACGTCTTTACCTCTCTCCTTTCTCCTTCCTTGAATATCTCTCATTTTCACGTAAACCGCAGGCGGTGTCCTCTCCTATAATCAAACTGACTTCCAAGCTCCTGTTGCCCTCCCTTCCTTCGCCTCCAGATTCGATCGACCACTTCCTAAGTTCAACAATCTGGCATAATACTGACTTGACTATCCGCGGCAAACCATTCTTTTGGAAAACCTGGCGTCGAAAGGGTTTAATATGGGTGCACCAGCTTTTCTCAGACTCAGAGTTTATGTCCTTTCACCTGCTTAAACAATGTTTTGACCTGCCTGCCTCATTCGCGCATAAATATTCTTTGCTCAAACCGGCTGTGATGGATAAGTTAAATCACCTATCTGCTTTGCCTCAGGTCCCCGCTTCTCAGACTTCTCCCTCACATCTCTCCTCCCTACTTAAGTCTAAGCCCTCGGCTTCTAGCATATATAAACATCTGCTAGGAGCAGGTGCTCCTAGACAGAAATCTAAGGTGGAGGAAGCTTGGGAGCGCGATTTTCAACTTTCATGGCCACTTTCTCTTTGGAATAATATCTGGCTCAAGTTGCGCAAATCCTCCAGGGCAGCAAACCTCACGCAAACGTTATTTTTTGTGTATAATCGTATTCTACTTACACCGAGTGCTTTGAGCAAAAGATTCGCAACTACTCCAGACACATGCTGGTCATGTTCGTCCCCAAACGCTGACATATTTCATGCGCTGTTCTTATGTCCACTCGTGCAGAGCTTTTGGGAGCGAGTTTGGTCCCAAATAAATTTGATTTTTGACACTGCATTCCCTTTTTCTATCCCTCATATTTTCTTGGGGAGTCTTGCACCATGCTGGGAGAATGTCCCAGGTAAAACTAAAATTGTTGATCTGTTGTTGGCAGCGGCTTTTCAGCAGATCACGGTCAACTGGAAGGACTCCACAAAAATTTCCTATAAGGCGTGGTGGTATGTAATCTGCCATAATCACAGACTGGACACCTCTTTTGTATATCCCGTAAAACTGGCGACGAAACGTCTAGAATTGTGGTCCCCTGTTACATTGTTTCTCGACAAGTGTGCCAAAAAATCCTCTCAGATAAAGCCGTCCCAACCTGAGGTCTTGAAACCCCCATGAACCCCTTACACGTTCCCAGATTTACTTCCAAATTTTAAATATTGTTTTGGTTCATTTTCTATGCATTACTGGCACATCTCCTACTCATGAGTTTATCTCTTATTTTTTCACGCAGTATAAGTCGATTATAATATGATGGTATGAAATTGTCGTTTTCTTTTTGCTCTTTGTCAATGAATTACCTTGATATGTATTTATTGTTATTGCCTGTCACATGGATACCTTTATTTGTCTCAATAAAACTTTTCTTTCAAACTTAAAAAATACATATCTATTTCATCATTTTCTCTGAGACTTCAAAACCACTTATCTTGAGACAAGAAAGTGAAGACCCAAAGAATGACACACATACGAAAATATTTACTCATGGAAATCATTTATCTAGAGACTCAATTTGAATGGATAGAACATAAAATTGCATATTTCACATCAGGTTTAATATTTGATAGTTATTGAAAATTGCCACACATTACAAAGCAGATTCAATAATGAACATTTGCTGGTTGTCTAGAGAGGAAGAGAAACAATAGAAATTTGAGAATCAGTTTTCATATCATACAAACCATATATGGTTGAGACATAGTCTGTCTGCAATAGGGATCTGGTCAAATCAGAACTGCAGCACAGCGTGCTGTAGAAGGAGTCAGTTAACCCTTTAGCTGAAAGATTATTCCTTGCTCAACTTTACCAGCCGGCAAAGTGCAGGTTTGGGACAGTCAGGAAGGTTCAGTACAAGGGTATTGGCATTGAGGGGAAATCAAAGTTCAGTCCGACAGCATGCCAGGCAGGGAAAATGGGAAAATGACAGCCAGCCAGACTCCTACTGCAAGGGGCAATTATAGTTCCAAAAGTTCACAATTGACAGCCACAAAGTATCTTTCTTGTCGCCCACATGTTTTCTATTGGTTGCTAACGATGGGCTGCTCATGGTGTGATCAATACCTCACTAAAGAAATCCAGAAGCATTAAGTAATCCTTTTGAAAATTCGTTAAGTTCCAAATGTTCATCCTTTCCACGGAAGTACAAAACTTCCTTTTACTCAGTCTGTCCGTTCCCAGGCGCTTTCCCTGGGTTTGCAATCATAGTGATACATTTCTGTTAAGAATGTTGCAAAATCAAAAGTAAACCCATTGTTATCGAATTTAAATAGAAACTTTATAGAAAGTTCTCACAGCATCTAAAGTGACGACTTCACTTCGATTCTGCCTTTTGAGCAAGAAAGAAAAAGCATCTGAGGCCTACATGAAAATTCACTGAATAATTACCACATTATGATTATTATTAATCGCACATCAATAATTGTATTTCGATTTCTCTTGATTAATTCAATCCCTATTCTTCTTAAGCAGTTACATGTCAATATTAGGCACTACTAAAAAAACGGTATAACATCTTTTGCATGTTGATAATTTTTTCAAAGCATATATTGACGTGTCACTCTGAAATACACATTATCACATAAAGTTAGAAAAAAACTGCAGTTTTCCTTACTATTAATTATTACTGAATTAATCATTTTAATCATTTCAAGAGCTCTATTACGCACATCATTTCATTTGAACACATATTAGCAGTTATCGTCACCACAATTTTTATGTTAACTAAGGTTTCTTCCTTAAAACACGTGTTTATATGCATAGTGAATATCATTGTTTCTTCCTTCTGTTTGTTTATATTTTGACGTTCTCATGTTTAAAACACGTGTGCATGCTTTTACGATGCAGTATGAAATCTCAAGTTATTCACCTTAACCGGTTTACATGTTTTTATCCAGAAATAATTATTGTAATCTTATTAGAAAGCGAGAATTGATAGTGGCAAGCATCAATTAAAATTTACGCTCCATCACTTGTAAGGAAGAAAGGACCAAAGAAACAGTTCAGACTCATTCTACTTCTATAGAAAGTGAGCAAGTGGATTTGCAAAGAAAATCTCAGAATGTTGCCTCTGCATCATATCTACCCCCAGCTCCATCGGGAGATTGAGGATGATGCATAGATCTTCAAGATACCTTCTTCCCCATACCGAAAGAAAATAGCAAATTCCTGAGTTTTATAGTGGGAAGAGGCCTATACCAATACAGAGTCCTACCTTTTGATCTCAAGTATACACCCAGGACAGTTTCAAAATGCATGGCAGTCATTTTAGCACATCTCATGAGGCTGAAGATATTTGTCAACCCTTACCTAGATGATTTGCTGATCAAAGCTTCAACATATCAGCAAGCGTACCAACATTGACAGATTGCTATTGTCACCATCAACCGATTGGGACTGCATGTAAATCTTGAAAGATCAATTTCCTTCCCAGTACAACCCCTTCATTTCCTGGGAGCTATTCTGGATATGGCCACACAAAAATATTTCCTTCGAAAAAGAGACATTTATCTATCCTTCAGAAATGTTGCAGTCAAACAGCAAGGCAAATATCATCTCTCCTAAAATCAATGGCACCCTGCATCTTACTGGTGCCAAATGCATGCATAAACATGAGACCTCTGCATCAATGTCTGCAGGATCAGTAGGACCAGCTCTGAGGTAACAGGCAAGTAAAAGTGACACTAACAGCGTATGCAGAGCAATCGCTCAACTGGTGGTGTCTTCCAGAGAATCTGCTGAAGAGAATGAGTTTTCATCATCACACACCATCATTGACAATAGTAATGGATGCCTCCTTATCAAGTTAGTATGCTCTCATGGATCACCTTTAGATTCAAGGCTCTTGCTCTCCAAAGGAACAGACAAACCACATCAACCTCCTTGAGTTGAGAGCTATCTCTGAATGCTTTCCTTCTGTCCTTCAAGATGAACTCCCTTCTTGTACAGACAAACAATGCAATGACCATGCATTATCTGAAGGAGCAGGGAGGGACAAGGTCCAGAGCGCTGTCCCTGTAAGTGCAAGCAATCTGGAAATGGCTAGTGTGCAGCAATCTTCGGATTACAGCTGTCCATCTGCCATGCATCCAGAATGTTCTCTTAGCCACTCGAAGCAGAACCATAATAGAGAACCACGAATGGGCATTAAATAAACCAGTTTTGCAGGACATCTTTTGCGATTGGGGTTTCCCTCAAATAGACCTCTTCCCAAAAAGAGAAAACCAGAAATTACCAGACCTCACCTCAAGGATTTCTCAACCAGGCACAAATGAAGACTGCCCTTTGGATCACAAGGTCATGCAGATTTCTTGACCTATTTCTTCCCATTCCCCTACTGCAGTCAGTGTTCATCAAACTAACTCACTCAAAGACCTGATAGTTTAGCCCAACCTTCAATATTTGAACATGCAGCAAACAGACAGCCCTGCACACTTCTAAATATCAAACTTGTAAAATACACAGAAAGTAAGCTTTAAACAAAAACTGTTTTCCCAAAGAAAAATCAATGTCGTCTTGTGTTTTTAGATTTCATCTTTTATTCATTTTTCTCTTTTTCAAAGCGTTTTTTGCAACCACCAACCCGATTCGTCCACAATCTGACTTCTTCAGGGCTACAAAAGTAAATAAAAGACACTATTTACAACATTGAATACGAACCTATAAAATCCAAAATCCAGATCTAAAATCTGTAACAATCATCAACATGATTTATACACTATTAAATATGGGAAAAACAGTTACCACACAAATAGGTGTGAGCAATACGTGCAATCCAGTTAACCAATTTCATTAAATAAAGGTCCTATTTAGAGAACAATGTACAATGAATTAAAATGGGTTATAAAAACCATAATACGAAACCTCCCCTTTTGGTATAGGGTTGCTCCTCCATCCCCTAATTAATGTAATTGGTTAACTGGATTGCATGTACTGCTCACAC
This sequence comes from Triturus cristatus, assembly GCF_964204655.1. NCBI lineage: Eukaryota > Metazoa > Chordata > Amphibia > Caudata > Salamandridae > Triturus > Triturus cristatus. The sequence continues at coordinate 498,902,868 of NC_140592.1, read as the reverse complement.
CGTTTTGTGTGGTAACTGTTTTTCCCATATTTAATAGTGTATAAATCATGTTGATGATTGTTACAGATTTTAGATCTGGATTTTGGATTTTAAATGTTCGTATTCAATGTTGTAAATAGTGTCTTTTATGTACTTTTGTAGCCCTGAAGAAGTCCGATTGTGGACGAAACGCGTTGGCAAAAAATGCTTTTAAAAAGAGAAAAATGAATAAAGGATGAAATCTAAAAACACAAGACCACATTGATTTTTCTTTGGGAAAGCAGTTTTTGTTTAAAGCTTACTTTCTGTGTATTTTACACGTTTTATTTTTATAAGTGTGTAGGGCTGTCTGTTTGCTCTATGGTACTGGGGAGACGAAGTGGGCTGTCTTTGGTTTCTCACATTGGGACCTAGGGGTTTGTGTCTCAAGCCCTTTTTTGCACCTTTTTTTCTGTTTAAAAAAATAGGGACGTCAAGACTGGTACGGGTATCTATGCTTTGATCCCCAATTTTGTATGATAATACTTGAACATGGTAGCTTGGCTCCTGAACTCATAAATATGGCCATTGTAATCTTCCTCATGGGTGGAGGGACATGTTGAGGGAAGCTATAAGACCATTTACTAGGCTGTCCTACTCCTTTAAATAGAAGAGGTTCTGCACCTGATGTGCTCAAAACATTTTTGATCCTATCACCTGCTAAGAAGAAACAGTGCTTCTATATCTACTTAATTTGGCTAAGGCAAACCTGCAATTGTCCTCTTTTAAAGTACATCCTGCATCTGTTATGACCCAGAGAACATGTCCTTCACAAATGTCCTTTTAAAAAATTGTGGTTGAGGTTTCTTTTGAAGGCATTAAGAAAGTTTATCCTTCCATCGAGAGACACCACCTCCAACGAAGTTGAATATCATTTATTCACATCTCAAGGGCCCTCCATTTGAACCTTCACATATCCCTTCCTTACAACACTTATGATGGAAAGCATCACTCCAAGTAGCTATAACCTCTGCATGCAGAGTTAGAAACATTCAGCTATTCGTTACCACTAACCTTCCAAAGTTTTTCACAGTAATTGGGTAGTGATGAGAACTCACCCCAAATTCGACCTTTAAAGTAGTGTCAATCAAGTTAAAGCATTAGCTACCCTTTTTAGAATCCATCTTCTCCATCAAAAAGGTCCTACAAACTCATAATGAGAGAAGGGTTTAAACATTTTATCTGGATAAAACAAAAGAACTTGAGAAGGTCCAAATAATTGTTGGCAAACTATGGTCCATTGCATACAGGGCTTGCCATATCCAAGCAATCCTTATCGAAGTGAATAGTCTCTTGCATACTCCTGTGCTACCAGAAAGCCAGCAAAACCTCAACTGAAAGCTAAAAACCCATTTAAACAGAGGTAAAGCAGCAACTGCTGCATTACTGAGATACATTCAAATCTCTGAGATCTGCAAGGCATCAACCTGGAGATCTGTTGTTTACAAGACACTGTTGTCTTAATTCTGACACTAGAGCAGATTCCCAATTAAGGCAAGCTTCTTCAAGAAATCTCCTTGTCTAATTATTTTTAATATCTTTTAACTCTTCTCTTGTTGCTTAGGGTATGAGCCAGACATTCTATTCAGTGCTTGTGAATATCAATGGATATCCCCTGAAGGAGAAGGAACCGTTTCTTAACTGTAATTCAAGTTATTCTTTAGGGAAATCGTCTCCATTAAAATTATGAGCAACCCTCTCTCCTCCCCGATGGAAGAGATAAAGTTTGGTTTTATAATTTCCTGCTATCTACTTCATCAAAAAGAACTAAGTTAACTGCCACCCACAGAACATGATGAAATACTGGAGGTCAGGCACAGGGTTCTATTGTCTTTCTTACATTGATGCTACCTGTACAGTTACATTGTCCTATCATTCCCTATCATTCGGTTTAAAAGAAAATTGATAGACTTTGTGAAGAATGTTTTTAAAATTGTCACTTTTCTTTAATTTATTACAGCTTTGAAGGCTAAATGTAATTTCTTCAATCTTTTAAAGTAAATGAATGGAGTTAACAATATAGCATGATTATCAGCTGCTAAATTATAATTGTCAAGTGTACCCATGGCCTTCCGAAGTAAGGAAAAGATCCTACCCAAAATCTGACTTTGGAAAAGGTGCACCGGGATCCCTGGACGTGGGTGGGACTATTCAGTGCTTAGGGTTTAAAAGGAGATTCCCTTGAAGGACAACTAGGATTACAGGTAAAAAAAACATTTCTTTCATGCATCCACTTATGTGTGCCTACTTGCATTGGCCACCTGCTGTGTCCGGTGGGGCCAACGGCCTTCTTCGGGGCTCATGAATTCTTTTAAATATTTTTTTTGATTTCTGCAGTGGTACCTGGAATCAAACTGCTAAAACCAAACGTATGACCTTAAACCTATATAGGATGTATAGGGAATGTCTGAGCTTAGGGGACAGTATTTTAGAAAGTGTCAATGAATTTGACTATTTAGGCATTAGAATATCGCACACACTTTCATGGACACCTCGAACCCCTATGTAAGCAGCATAGAGTGTCAGCTGTATTAAAAATGCATAAAGCAACCTTATCAAGATCCATTTCATTGGTACTTCAAATGTATAGCCTTATGGCTGAAGGAGCCTCACTTTATGGAGTTGAGGTCTGGTGAATGAAGGAAATTAATGGTCTTAGGACTAAAGGGAATACATTTATTAGAGCTCTTCTTAATTTGTTGGTTGGCATTCCCACATTTCTGTTCTTCGTAGACTTGGGACTAAAGAGAATTGCTGATAAAGTGAAATTGAGACAGAAATATTCTCCTACAGAATGGAATTATTTGAGCTGATGGAGACGGCCAATTAAAATTAACTTTCTTGGTGAAAGTATATTAGGTATTGGTTTTATACTCTTGGGTTAAAAGACGTTTGGGATAACCCAAGTAGTCAAACTCATTGCCTGATAAAGGTGCTGAAAATTAAGTATTGGTCATATGTATCAGAGGAGTGGGTTGTGGGGGCAGTGAAAGGTGACTTGACTGACACATTTTAGAATCACAAAAGATTCAAGAAACTGGAACATAGATAATATATTTCATTTTATGCAAAATCCCTATAAAAAAAATTCAGACTAGTCACGTTGCCTATTAGTAACTTTAAATTGTCTGCTAGGAGACGAAACTCTGATGATTGTCCATTCTGTGAGAATGTAGTGGAATCTGAGGAATATTTCTTACTCTTTTGTGCGACTTTCATGCAGATGAGGAGGCAATGGATTTGCCCGATTTGCCGGAATCTGGGTCTACAAAACTACCAGCTAGCACTAAGGATGCTAAAATTGGACACACATGATCTTATTGCATATGGCTTGAATAGATTCATCCATAGTGCTTAGTAATTAAAAAAGAGGATTTTGCCATAGATAGTGTGTCCCAGAAATAACAATTCACATTTTATTTGGCTTTATTGTTGTATTGTATATGAAACAATTTATATTTTAATATTCTTTATATAATGTTTGATGTACATGGATAATATTTTTAATTGTGTTTTATGCGGATGATTACCCAAAATAAATATATAATTACTCAAAAAGAAGATCATAGTTATATTAAAATTATTCTGTGTGTTTTTATATATACTCAATAGCATTCATCAACACCCTTAGGTGAGCACTGCAAAAATACGCTTGTGTTTGGTACCTGTTAGTGAAGGGTATGTGCAATACTACACACAACAAACATTTCTGTCCTATTGACTCTGCTATAGTAGTCCAGGGTCATAAAGTGGAAAGGAATCTGACTTATAGTTAAAGGTGTCTGACATCTGTCCTGATCTCGAGCTTTGGCAAGAGGTCCTCCCACCTGATGCAGACCAGATTCTCTCTAACGTGAAGACCCAGAGAAATACTTGATGTCTTTAGTTACTCTTCATATGCAAGCATACATGACTGGCAGTCTTTGTCACCTCTCTTTATGAGGCATTTTGTACCCATGGTTATGTTTCTTGGAGGAACCAGAATACATGGTCCTGCACCATAAGCATCATATCAGAATATACATCAAAACATCAACAAAGCTAAACTGGCTTTTGGCAACCACTAGGTTATCAAGATGGGTTAGAGCTATCAATGTTCCTTGATAATTTAAACTATTTTTATATGAATTTATGTAATTTGAATAAGTATATTGGTTTTTGTATGTTTTTGTATTTTTTATATTGGGAGTCTTAAATTATTATTTATTTTTTTATATATATTATCTACTGGCGGTCGCCAGTAGATAGTTATAGTTAGGATCGTGTTTCCATAGGAAATCTGAAAATTCTATTTTGAATAACTTTTGCGCCGGTTGACGAATCCTCGCAAAATTTTCAAAACTAATGGGGCGCTCCGTTCAGCTCCTACCCTGAAAGTCTCGGGGTGATTCGTCAAGTAGGGGCCGAGAAAAAAGGGGGGTCCCAAAACACGTTTTCCCCTTGCATTTTCCCATAGGACCTTTAGACACAGCTACAGCCCGAACGGCTGAACAGAATTACTTGAAATTTGGCAGAGAGGTAGCCATAAGGTAAAGGAAGTGCCTTTTGCAGGTCTGGTGTAAATCTGTTCAGTATTTCCTGAGAAAATAGCATTTAAAAGCATATCAATATCTATACGCGCGCAGGGTGGTTACATGTTAGTCAACGTTCGAATCGGTCGAAATCAGGAAGTGTCGGCCGCCATTTTGTTTGTTTTCAGTGCGAGAGTGAAAAAGGAAGGTGGCGAACATGAAAAGGGGACAGGGTAGAGAGTTCCTGACCCCCTAGCCTTTGTCAGGGGGTCCCTGAAGGACCCCGAAGGCAGAAATGTTTTTGTAATTTTTTTTTTAAAAATCGCGGGGGTGCGTGCAGGGTGAAACCCCCCCCCCAAAAAAAATATTTTTAATACTTAGTTTATTGTAAAATAAATATATAAAAAAAATAATAATACATAAATAAATTAGCATTTAAAAAAACGTACAAATACACTGAAAAAACCATAGGTTTCACACACGTTATAGTTGGGAATTAGCATTTAAAAAACCTTGCAAATTCACTTAAAAAACCATAGGTTTCACACATGTCATAGTTAGGTGGATATTTCACTCGTAAAAAACCAATGAAATTCCCCCGTTATAGTTAGTTCAGATAACTATAACTCGCGCGACCGCCACTCTATCACAAGGATGATGTCATCAGTGATGTCATGAGTGATGCCACTGACCATGTCATGAGTGATGTAGTATGTGACGTCATGAGCAGTGGATTGCGGGCGCGCGAGTTAGTTATCTGAACTAACTATAACAGGGGAATTTCATTGTTTTTTTACGAGTGAAATATCCACCTAACTATAACATGTGTGAAACCTATGGTTTTTTAAGTGATATATATATATATACACATTTTTTTTTACATTTTTGTTTTACTTTTTCTTTTTGCTTATTGGAATAATACAGTTATTCATTTTAGATATATAGTAAATCATATTTATTTAATATTTTGATACTTCTCTCAATTTGTTGTATTAATTTTGCATTAGACTAGTCAATTGTATCTCCTTGAAGAAAAACATTTTCCACAATGTAGTAAAATATGGAGTGGGAATAGTAAATGGGAGTCCCTGAAAGTACAACACTTTCCCCAAAGTGGTTAAGTTTAGAGTGTGAATGGTACACTTGAACACCCCAAAGTCCAACTGTTTTCCCAATGCAATTAACTTTGCAGTGTTATATACATTTTTTAAACATGTAGTTAAATATATACCATTTTCTACTGTGTATTATTTTTAATAACTACTTTTTATTTCCAATTAAAAAACACTTAGTCCGAATATTTGTAATTAAATATATGATATAGTGGTGTGCAAACATTTCTATTCATAGCTATACATTTATTTAAATATCTTCAGTCATTTGTAACAGATGTCATCCTTTACATTATTTTAATGTTTGAACATATATTTAAAAAGTAATAAAACATGTGGTATATATTTTTATAAGTTTTTAATATCTTTCAAAAATAACATTTTATAATTATAGGACAACGTATTAACATTTTTGTAGTGTTATTTAGTATTTATAAGTATTTATAAATATTATGATACAAAAATATCTTTTTAGCATTGATATCTATGGCATGGAAGTCTTTTTTTTACTTTCCCATATCAGCCATTTTTTCTAGATACTTTGATTTTGTTAATAATTTTGGGCTGTTCCTAGAGTTTGTAGTTTATTGTTGCTGGTCTCCGGCTCAAGTAAGACTAATTTAAACTTATTTTATAGGGGTTTAGTGGTGGGGGATGTGCTTAGACTTGGAGCCTGATTTAGAGTTTGATGGGCGGGTTATCAATCACAAATGTGATGGAGTTACCCATGAGTCAAATTCTAATTCAGGCCCCTAGGCTAGTATTTGTAGATGAATGTTGTTTAAGTTACAAGACCCAAGTGTTTTTAGGATTATGCTAAGTCCTATTGTGAAATGTGATGTTTAACTATATATTATATGTGTATCTTATGTGTTTATTATTCATTTTTATGGTTTTTGTTTACTGTGCTTTGGTTTGTACTAGGGTTATGTATTTTGTTTGAGTGGGGTGATGTGAATTTTCCCTTTACAGGTTTTTATTTTTGAACATTGAAGTTCATTTTTAACCTTGGTGTGTTTCATTCTTTTTTATTCAAGGAGAAAAACAGATATTTTTTAACCAAACATTTTTATACTTTTTTCCTTATTTTGCAGGTTAACTAGAACATTTTATTTATTTTTTTCAAATTTTTTGAGGTTTGGATGGCTTCCTTGGATTATTGGACTCGTATTGGATGTTCAATATTTCCTTGGTTTGTTTTTGCATTTTTTAGGATCTTTTATAATATTTTTGGGGATTGTATTTTTTAAACGTCATTTCCTTGTCCAGGAATTCATACAAAAAATCATTAGTAATATCTTATTTTATTGATTTTATTTTTTTTGGAAGGAGAGAATTTTTTTTATGTGGCTATTTCTGCATTGTCAACATATATAATGTTGGTTGTTTTGCACTGTATATTTTTATACTTTTAAATATATCTTATGGTAAATTTTAACTATCCAGCAGAGTTTTTGGGCCTGATTACGAGTTTGGTGGTCCTACAGCAGGTGCAGCAACACGCCGTCCGCTATAGAACCGCCAGAACCGTGGTGCGACCTGCCAGATTAGGAGTTAAATCCTGGTCTGGTTGGTGTTCCTGCTGCGTTCTGGTATCTGCTGCTGCTAGGCTCATAGAAGAGTCTAACATGCAAACTGCCGCCGTCAGAGCACCGACTGCACCTTCCTGCATGGTGTAGCATACATTCCACACCATTCAGGAACAGGGGGTGCAAATGCAGGGAGGCACTACATGCCCTTACCAAGCTCAGGAATGGCAGGGGGCCCAGTTAGGGCCCCCTAAGCTGCCTCTTTGCAAACCTTTTCATGGCGGGTTCACCGCCATGAAATGGGCTGTGGACAGGCAACTTGTAATATTCTTTGTGGTGCCGCAATGGCACCTCCTGCATATTGCTGCACCTGTTAGCACCGCCTCCACCTCACGGGGTCCTTGATCTTGGCGAGCTGGCAGTCTCGTGGCTGTCGGACCGCCACACTGAAAATACTGCGGGCGTACCCGCAGTGTGGCATACTCATAATCCGTCATACTCCTAATCAGGCCCTTTGTCTTTTACTCAGAATGGCATTTTAAATTTACTGTAATAATATTTTGAAATAAATATTTTTAAAAGTGTTTGTGTGTGTAAATGGTATTGTAATGTGTTTTTTAAAGTAGGGCTCTTCCTCTTATGTCTAGATATGGTAGGCATGGGCTGTTAGTAAAGAGTGTTACTTTGAATGCTAGCAGTTCATGCATTTATTTAGTTTGTTTGGAGACTTTTGGTTGATGGTGTCCTGTTGTAATTTGTTTTTTAAGAAGTATTTTGTTTTGGATTCTTGGTGCCTTTGTATATTTTTTGTTTATTAATGGGAAAGCATTTTTATTTATTAACTATTTTAAAATTTGGGTGTTAAAAGATTAATTTACTTTTAGTTTTTTTGCACAATTTATGTTGTATATTGTGCTTTCGTTATGTATTTATTGTAAATAATCTGTGACACTGGATACACTCTGGGGCTTATTTACAAGCCTCTTGCGCCGTCGGTAGACCACTTTTTCTCATTTAAAAAGTGACACACCGGTAGCGCAAAGGTCTTATAAATAAGCCCCGATGTTCCTTAATATTGTTTCAAAAAACCAGCCCATGCATTTTCTTTTTCCTTTATTTTCACCACATCAAGGGGTCAATTATGATGGCGGACGGACTTTTGTAACGGTATGCGGGACTGTCCGCCAGAGGTACGGTGGTCCCGCTTTGGCCATTAGGATGCCACCACCACCGTGGCGGTGGCATCCCCCATCCACAACATTGTGGCGGGCGGTGCTCACAGCACCGCCCGCCACAATGCTGTGGATGCACGTTGTGCATTGGCATGCACGAGGTGACAGCCACCGCGCGGTGCCTGCCACCTTGTCCATGCCAATGTAGGGGGGCACCATAGGTACCCCCCCCCCATGTGCACCCCCCACCCCCAACACTCTGGGGGGCCCGCAATACCAGAAACTGCATGCCTTTCCATGGCGGCAACGCCGCCATGGAAAGGCAAGTGTCTGCAGGCTTCATAATATTGATCCAGCATCGTATTCAGCCCCTTGGTGTCTAGTTTTTTAAAAATGTCTGTGGTCGGTTTGTTTTAATAGGTGCTGGCCAGTGCTTAACTTGAGCCGGTGGTGAACACCAACACTCTTTTTCAGGGACCAGCACTTATTTTTCCTCATCAGACATCTCCCGAGTGCAGGAGAGTGAGAAGACTGAAACATGGAAAAAAGGAAGACGAGAAAGAGGCGGAAAATGACCAGAAAGTGAGAAAGCAGGGTCCTGCAGGAGTGAGATAAAGGGGCAGGCAGTGTCTGACAGTTTATTAAAGAAGCCTCAGGTGGATTCAGAACTACGCCACTTTAGTCTTTGGTGCACTGGCATTTCATAGCACTATCCACGGGCTTCTGAGTAGTGCTTTGGACACTGGTACTCTTTATTTTCTAAATTAAGCACTGGTGGCAGCCGAGCACAGCCCAAAATACAGCAGCTACTCCTATCTCTCATCTCTCTGTGTAGCCCTTTAGTTCCTTTTTGTGTCACGGTCTCTTGGCTCATCCACATGTAGGGTACAGTTGTTACTGGGAGACATGTGGGAACACTGAGTGGTAGTACATGCTGTGAGGAGCGATATTTTCACTCCAGGCCCAGTCGCACAGCCAAAATAGCGCATTTGAAAATTTACTCCAATTTTGTCATTACTTTTGCTTCATGTACTCAATGCTTTGTTCCAGTTTATGTATATGCTTGACTGTCTTGAATCCCCATGCAAGGTATCATGCAATTTCACTAGCTTCTAATGTTCACGATGTGCCCATCCGGACCTCTTTCAAGAGCACGATCGAAACGCATGATTCGTCCATAGCAGTAATCTTTATTTAAACCTAATGCATTTTGGGCTTCTCAGAGCCCTTCTTCAGGGGTAACTGCAATTAACCATTAAAACAATCACCATTACTACACTGTCCTTTATAATACATATACCAATTTCATTGTGCTATGTTGTTGATTATACCCACAAACCATACTGGAATAAAATAAAACCTGTGTTCTATTGTTCATTATCTTAATACTTTTACCATCCAAACAAATTCATCGTCCGAGTGTTAAACTGATCTAATCTGATCTAATCACATCCCTCTTCTTCCCTATAATGGTCTCATCCATCCCAACACATCACCCACACTGCACACTTTCAGCTCACGCCTCACTGATCAACCCCCTCTTCCTGATGAACTTCCTACATAATTCCCACACTTGTACTTCATTCACCTCCACACACTCATGCAAATGCCAACACTTTCCCTCATTCCCCACCACTCGCCCCCAGTTCCTCAGATTAACACTCGCCCAGCCTCACTAATACCCATTTCTTCAAATCTCCCCACTAACACTGCCCTCTAATCACCTCAGTTCCAAATGCTCACATGCAAGCCTGTATACTCCCCAATGCTCATACTCCACTCACCTCAACATCATCATATCAACACATGCATTCATCTCTACACACTTAAATTCCCCAAATCAACACTCCCCCAACTTCACTCATTCTCACTCTTCAATTTTCCTCTGTTCTCACACTGAAACCCCGTATTGATTACAATGTAAAAATCCCCCTCCAGTCGCCTCAGCCCCAAATCTTCACATACCTGCCACAGCTACTTCAAACCTCCATCCAAGCGTCCATTTCCGTATGAGGGTTTCCTCCCCTACACAAACCGCCCGTTTTTAAACCAATAGCTGACCACCAGGTCCCTCCCATGTTAATGCATACTGATTAATCACCTGATGTTGTATCCACTACCTGAATCAAAAAATACAACTCCCAGCACCCACAGGTTCCCCATAAACAAAATAGCTGGTGCAGATTAACTGAAATCAATTACGTGAACTTTTCACCATTAAATTTAAATAATCATGTGTCCTGAGGGGTAGGACATTTGTATATACTCAAAGATTCCTGAACTTTCCCACAAAGAAATGTGAGGGAAATATGTTTTTAGCCAAAGATGGCGGCATGCAATGGGTTCTGGGTAAAATAACCTGGTGGAGAGCCATGCAAGTCAAGCCATCCTGGACTCTCCCAGGAGTCTACTTTTCAGAAACATGCAGGTTTGGTAGGCTTCCCTGTGTGCTGGCTGAGATAGGGCCTAAAATCTAGGGGTGGGCGGAATTTGCGTAGTTGCCCTACGCAAATTATCGCGAAATTGCGCTAAATCTCCGCGAGCACGTGGAACTTTCACGAAGATTTGGAGATTGCTTTTCCCGCCCATTCGCGATGTGTTTTTGCGTGGTCGCGGGGAAAGATATCTCTAACTTACCCATGCGGTCGCTAATGGGCGCGGCCATCTTGCTCACAATGCTTATTTCCTGTTCTGGGTCAAATGACGTGTTCGCGATTGCAAACTCTCGCGAGATAGCGAGACCGGCTACCAACAATCCAACATCTCATGGCGAACGGATAGGAAAACTTGTCGGCGAACGCAGAGATCCGGTAGGTCGCTACCACGCGCGCGAAACCGCATTTTTAAAGCACGAACACGAAAATACTTCCGCTTTCGCAGCGGATCACGGAAGTTTCGACATCTCCGCGTTCTGTGCGGAACACGGAAATGCCAAAACTTCGCAACTTCAGTGAGCGGAATGGAAATTTTCGCCCAGGCCTACTAAAATCCACAGCTACCCAAATTGCAAAAACAAGGGTTGGTTTTCAGTGGAAAAAGTTGATGTGTCAATATAGCTTTTTGGGCCTTTTCCTGTTGCGGGGGATAGGCAATACAAGTGAGGTACCATTTTACCCAGGAGAAATGGGGGAACGCTGGGTGAGACATTAATGGCTCCCTACAGATTCCAAAACTTTCCATCATAGAATGTGAAGAAATGGTGTGTTATTAGCCAACATTTGAGGTTTTCAAGGGCTTCTGGGTAAAAACACCTTGTTAGAAGAACAGACGTCACACCAGCCTGGACACCCCAGGGTGTCTAGTTTTCCGAAATGTCTCATTATGGTAGGTCTTCCTAGGTTGCGCCTGAGCTAGGGTCCAAAATCTGTAACTACACACAGTGCAGAAAAGCATGGATTCTGCTGTGTAACATATGATGCCTCCAGGTCACGTTTTAAGGTGTATTGTGTCACAGGGGCGAGGCCCAGACACACAAGTGGGATACAATGTTTATCAGAAGACACACAGAATAGAAGCACCTTTGAGATTACCAACTAGATAGCTTTGAATTCGTGCCTTCCAAATGTAAGCCAGAGTGTAAAAAAGAAGGTATTTTGAAAAGTGCCTTCTTAATCACATGCTAGTATGAGTAGCCACAAATTCAGAGATGTATAAATAATCTTCTAAACTCAGTGTCTGGTGTACATTACAAAAAATTCATAGGTTTCCGGCAGACCCAATTTTCACCATTGTAAGGTACAGCTTGGTTGTTGGCTCTGAATACCTTGGGTTCTCGAACAACCTCCAAGCCCTATATATCCCCGCAACCAGAAGAGTCTAGAGGGCATACTAGTGTATTGCAGTGACGGCTACCATGTACAGAGGGTGGAGGGGCAGTAGACTAAAAAAAGAAAAAGACTTACCTTCTGACACGACTTCCTCCTTTGATCTTCTGGTATGCTCCAACCCGCAACACAGCAGCAAACTCCCCTAACCAATCCTGGCACTCCTCTCACCAGCATGAGACCAGCACCAGGATTGGAGCCTCACTCATCGCTCCTAGGAGCACTGTAGGGCCTGTGCTTTCTCCAACCCAGCTGTTTAAGACAGCAGTGTTAGAGAAGTTTAAAATGGACATGTCTGGCTGGCTGTCGCAAGATGCTGGCCAAACAGGCATGCTCATTTTAAGGTGCCCAGCACCCTGCTACTGCCACTCAGCACAACAGCACTGGATCTGTCCCGTCCTGTCACTCAGTTCAGGATGGGTAGGTTGCTGGAAAATTAAACGGTAATAAATTAACTTTATTACCGTTTTATTTTTCTGCTCCAACCTGGGGCATTCTTAGTGGGGTGATGCTCCTCTGCTCAAACGGAGAACCCGCCCTGGTGCTTTGCCTTTGTGAATCCGCCATTACAGATGAAAACGTTGTCGTAACTGCTGTTTTTTCCAATCGATCTTTCATTATGTTTCAATTCAACAGTTACTTTCTTTGGGAAAACATTGAGAGATCTACATAAATAATACCCTGCTGCATTCAGAATGTTGTCTACTTTTAAGAAATGTATAGATTTCTGGCATTATCCACAAGCATCACACATGTATCCATCACAAACTTAAAATAGGTTAAAAGTACAAATATTCAGAAAAAACTTAGCTACCTCTTAGAAAAATGCTAAAATTAAAAGATGGTAATTTTAGCACAGCAAACCTTTCATTGATGCCATCTTTAGGGAAAAAACAGACACTTGTTTGCAGACCTCTTCTTTCCCATTTTTACCAAAAGACCCTAAATTTAGGTATATGTTGGCTATCCTCTCAGTCCCTTCCAAGGAAATCCATAAACTTTGGACTCCTTTAGGTTCCCCATGATGTTGGGTAAAAAGAATGCAACTCTTCCTTGCATACCTTATGTGGAAGAAAAGTTATGAAGGTATAAGTACAGACTTCCCCAAATAGCCAAATAAGGGTCCAGTACTGGGGTGAAAAAGCCTCAGCAGTGAAGGGGCAAAAGTGTATGCAGTGTTTGCTGTTTATTTATATCTATTTACAATATTGTATTTTAGTTATTTTTCGGCTGTACTTTTGTAATCGACATTTGTGTGTTTACTGTTTATTTCTAGGATTACAATATTTATATTTTAAATACATTTTTTGCAATATTTGTTTATGCTGATATTGATTTCCTCAACATAGTGGCATACAGAACATTAGGTAGGTAGCTAAAGATCTTTTTTTCAGAGCACTGGGTCTGAGAAAAAGTCGGGTAAGCGTGCCTTGGGCATTCACTTTATCTCCTCTCCGCGTCTGGCTTCACAAAGTTCACATTTATGAAAAATCTCCTTTTGCTTCTTACAGCAGATGTTGGTTCCAGGGCCAGTGAGATGTGTCATTATAAAAAGAGGAAGAAGATGTTTCTTTACCTATTTTCCATTCCTGAAAATGTTAGTGCCATTCTGGATTTGAGATGAAAAGGCTGTCGGGAAGTTTCTGAGTTCGGGTTGTGAGGGAGACTACCTTCCTGGAGGCGTTGGAGCTCTCTTCCAATTTAGGGGTCTGGGTTTGCTCAGAGGCAAACAAGGATGTTTACACTCCCTTGGTTGATCATGAAAGCATGATCAGACACAGTCTCGATACTCTGTTTAATCTATATGGGCTGCAGTGATAATCACATGTATCCAGGCCTCATCTGTTTATTTCACTCAAAATTAAAGTCAATGCACACAAGGTCACAAAAAATATAACACAATAAAACTAAGGCCCTCATTACAATGTTGGTCGGACTGCCACCGACAGGCCATCGGTGGTGGTCCAACCGACAGATAGCCCTGAGATCCGACCACCAGATTTCAATACCGGTGGTTGGAGCACAAACAGTCAGAGGGGAGACCGTACCTTCCCCAGGAACATAGATCCTATGGGGCAGTGGTCGGAATCGCAATCCCTGAATGGCGGCGGTGCTGAGGCAGGCACCGCTGTTGGGATTACGATGTCCCTTTCCCACAGCCTTTGCATGGCGATCTGACTGGCTCTCAGAAAGGGACTTTGGAAGCCCCAAACATGGCCCCCATTCCTCATGGGCTACTGCAAGGTGGCCCTGGTGCACAGTAGTGCCCCCACTCACATCCATGTACACCATGCATGGATGTGCACAAAGTGCTCTTTTACACGGCGGCTTGTGCTGTGGCCCTTTTTCTGGGCTGCAGCATAAGCTGCTGTGTAAAAGAGCACTTTCTGACCACCAACACTCTTGTCCCATCCTAATTAGGGGGTCGGACTTGCTGACTGCTTGCCAGACGGTCTCCATGACCGCTGCGATAGCAGTCAGCGGTCCGACCACCACAATGTAATGAGGGCCTAAGTGTCCAAAATCAGGATGAAAACTTTTAATAATGAAGATTAGGGAGAGAGTCACCATTAGGGTTTGGGTCAGAGATAGGGTTTGAACAAAGTTTGGGAGTAGGAAGTGGTCTGTGTTAAGGTAACGCTAGGTTGATGATTTGGATTCATGTGAGGGTCAGAGATGGATTGAGAGTCAAGATTGGATAAGATTAAGATTAGATTTAGGGGTTCGAATTAGAATCAGGTTAGAGCAAGACATATCTGCATTCTAGTAACATAGGGGGTCATTACGATGGCAGGCGGACTCGAGATGGTGACTGGGACTGGCCGCCTGTATGGCGGCGGTCCCACATGTGAAATTACAATGCAACCACCACCGTGGCGGTCGCATCTTGGATGTTTACCATTTTGGCGGGTGCTGCTGGCTGCAGCACCCGCCGCAATAGTAAAAATGCATGTAGTGCCTTTCCCTGCACTACGTGGCAGGCACCACGCGGTGCCTGCCACTCAGTGCAGGGAAATGCAAGGGGGTACCATGGTACTCCCCCCTGAGTGCACAGCCACCTCCCCCAAACACAAAGGGCGCCTGCAATGGGCCCCCAAAACCAATCCCCGCCAGCCTTTCAATGGCGGTTTGCCCGCCACGGAAAGTAGCCAGCATCCTAATCTGGCGGACAGTGCCTGCTAGGCACCACCACCATTTTACTGATGCTGACCGCTCCGCCAGGCAATTGTAATGATTGCCTGTGGTGGATCCGTGCCCACCACTGCACTGCTGGCGGTGGCAGGCCTTCCACCATCGTAATGACCCCCATATTCTTGTTCCCAGCTCTGGAACTATTGGACATCAACTTTCAGTACTTCCTTAAACATTTATGCCTTCAGTTGCACTCCATCAAACCAAGATAGAATTTCAAAATACCTCAAGGGGTACTAGATTAAGTAAATGTCATTATAATATTAACCCAGGTTGCACCTCTTCAATAGCAAACTGGATGGTAAGTATTACATATTGTTTTATCAGTCATGTATGTTTTTTCCTTCTGCAGTCTCCAAGGAATTCAAACAAATTTATAGTATATCACTCAAATGTTCAAGGTGCAAAATTGAGGGATGGAAATTTATTTTCAATACATTTATTTTTCAGCAGCAAAAATCGTTACAAGATAAACATTATAATAAAAATCATCCATGCCTACAATAGTTATATATTTCACATTCATACCATCAATATTCACATAGTTAAAACTTTCTGTACAAACAATCATATCAGTGTCCAGCTCCCGTTCTTGGAAAGTGCTCACACTGCCCGGCCAACATAAAGAGATGCATAACTGGAAACCATTAACTCATCCCCTCTAGAGCGGGATGTCAAATCTTTTGATGCCTTTCGGTAGCAGGATACCACAAAAACCTTGACTAAAGAGAGTAAGACGCATGAGCCGCTTTATCAAATTTTGTACAGGAAGAAAAAATATATGCACATGTCACTTCTTGCAAGGAACAGGTATCATTAATTTCTTTCATGGGACCTTCCGCACATGCTTAGTATTGTTTTATAAAATTCGTAATGGAATGATAAAACTATTAAAACCTATATTCAGTTGATGGGGGGGGGGGGGTTAACTGTTGTTGTGCAAGCAGCAATGGATCGATCATTCTCTCTTTCGAGCCAATCACAAATGCACTTCCTTATTGAACCCTCCTCCAATATATAATTACATATTCTAAAAATCCTCAACTGTGGTTAGAACCACTTGGATGCCAAAGGTTTGTCAAACCAATTGACTAAGTGAAAACTGACCCACAGAACAATGTTATCTCCGCTCGAAGGAGATTCAATTGCATTCTTCACTTCCCTGGTAGAACGTCTCACACACAAAAGCACTTGAACCTTTTACATCAGTACTAACCATAAATTTTCAGCTTTTAAGGTGTTTGATCTAAACTAATGTCTGCTTAACAAGCTGCCACACTGCCCATATGTAAGATGATGCACAGCTAAGCAATGTTTCATCATCCTACTGAAAGCAAGCTGCTGAGCAGAAAGCTGCTATTGGAACCAGGTATGGAAAAGCATTTCCTGTATCCATAAGCTCCTTTTCATACCTTTGAGCACACGGTAAAACAGGTTGGAAAAGAACACACTGTTTTTATTCTCCAACCTCCCTCTTTCTTCATGTTTGCTTCTTGCAACAAGATTTTCCCTCTTTAGGCTTCCATACGGCAAACAGAATCATTTTCCTGTGATTACTTTCTTCTCCTTCTCTTCTGGTTGCTAACCTAAAGGTTTTCATCACTTTGCTGTGGGGAGCGTCATCATTCATTATTTATAATCCCATGAAGTTCTCCATGGAAGTTCCCAGGTCCTCTTTACCTTCTTCAGGGGTGACATGAAAAACTCTCACTTTATCATCAAGGTTCCATCCCCATTGTTGCTTCCTGTTGCCTCCTACTTTTTATGGCACAGTGACCCTGGAAGTGCTCAGTTCCGGTTTCTCTGCCTCTGACTTTTCGGTTCCCTTAAGGGTCACCACTTTTTCCTATGTACCATCAGCCACTGAATTATCCACATCAGTATCTTTTGGGCGGGGGTGGGGGGGATTTGAGGGGGTATATTCTATTTTTTATTCCAATTATGCCATCTATTTGGCACTGCCATCTGTTTTAATGTAAAACAACAAGTGGCATCTCCAATTCCACTGGCAAGCAAGACTAACTTCACTCTCCCACTCAGGGATAGTAAAACGAGAACCTACCATGCCCCCGCCACCAGTGTTGCCAAGCTGCACACTACCTCACTCTATCTGATACCCTACCATGCCACGTCAATGTAGCCAGTGCATGCCTCCCTGTAGAGTTCAGAATACTGCGGTAGTACAGGGTCTGGCCTGTTCTCTGTGGTGGTCAGCAGGGGCGTAGCTTGGTCAGTAGGATTAGGGGGGGTGAGCTTCACATTTTCCAACAATCATGCTGGGACATAGTGTTAAAATACATTATACGACAAGCAAGGCACGAAAACGGAGAGGAATGAAGATTGGTAGTTGTACTAAGTGAGGGGAAAGCACATTATTTTATGAAATAACCAACATGTTTGAAGTCTTTGCAAACAGAGAGAGATGAGAAAGTGTATGTGTTTTTTTGTCTGTGTGTGTCTGTCTGTGTAAAAACACCTGGTGAAATTCGACAGGCACCTCACCATACCGGACTAAAAACACCTGTATCCAACTATTTATCAAAAAATACATTTATTAAGGGGGTGTAACATCTCTAACACCCCCCTGAAGCCATGCCCCTGGTGGTCAGTTCTTCAGAGTCCAGAATTGGGACATCACGCACCAATTTGAGTGCTGGCCTCAGCAGTACGAATGCATCTTCCAAAGGAGGAAGAGATTTCTCAACCTCCATCCCCCAATTATGGAACAACTTGCCGGAGAATATACATAAGGAACATGACCTCCTCCCGTTTAGGAAGAAGTTAAAGACAGTACTTTTTTCGGAAGCCTGGGGCACAGTCTAACTTGCCACCCCCCCCATGTGCTAGGGTGGGGCTCTCTCTCATAGCGCTTAGAGACCTGAAGGTGATAATGCACTTTATAAATGGCAATTACAATCTGCCATTTTGGTATTACCCTTGGATGACGAGGGGAGTATGCCTCTTTGATTGGATGAACATTTTTCAGTGTAGGGACCGGTGCCACCATCAACGGACCATTAGACTTTTTACTGTTCTTACTGCCTGAAAAAATATTGGGGTCTCCTTTGCATCTACTTGTCGCAGCAGTCAAGAAGGCGAAACTGCATTCAGGACCACACAAGGCTAACAGTTTTTACAAATATAAACATTTTTGGAGAAAAGGTAAAAACTGTTTCCATAGCAAAGTTTAAAAGTTCGTTTTCGTCAAAAAGTCAAATGTTTTCAGTTAGAACAAGCACTTGCATTGCAATCAGTCTCGCCTTTGGGACCTTATACGTTTTTAGCTATGCAGCACATTATCTTGGGTGCTAGAACATTTGCTGTTGTTTAACGTGTATGTTTTTTCTTCTTTTTGCAGTTTTATATAGCACGAACTAGACTCGAAGGTATTGGAGGACAGAATATGAGCACCACTCACATCACAGAAGGAAACATAGGCATATTATAGAACTGCACTAAGAAGTACTTATTTCAAGTGTTATTTTTGTATAACTGGTAATTCATATCTGGAAGTGCCACACTTGTCGTGTTGTTTGAATGCGTGCATTAAGGCTGGTTGGACTATTGTACTTGATGGGGGGAATGCTTTTTTTTTTTTGGCACGTTTTTCCCGCGCCGGCAATGCACACATTTTGTCCACTGGGTGTCCACCGCTATCAAAGGGCAGCAGTGGGGGGCAGGGAGACTGTGAATGAAGTTTCAGAAAACAAAACAAAAAAACAGCCCCAGGCTTCTGCTGGAGATCAAACCCCAGGCAGTGGCAGAGCCGATAACAAACAGTGACAGACTTTCAAAGCCAAACCAGGCGGGCAGCAGCCTGGAGTAGTGGAGGGACGTCCTTATGCCTTCATTGGGTACAGTGACTTAGATGGAGGATGTGTGGACACGCTGTGACTCTGTGCGATGTCTCTGTCTGATGTTGGTGTCTGAGTGATTATGGTATGTGTCTGATGTTTGTGTCTGTCTCTGGTGTATGTGTATAATTTAGGTGTCAAAGTTTGATGTCTGGGTCTGATGTGTAACTCTGATGATTGTATGCTTTCTGGATCTGACGTCTGTGCCTGTGTCTGAAGTCTGATTTTAATGCCTGTCTGACTCTGATGTGTGTGCCTGTTTCTTATGTCTGTTTGTGATGTATGTGTCTGACTCTGTTGTTTGTGTGTTGTATCTACGCCTTAGTCTATGGTCTGGATCTTGATGTCTGATGTGTGTGTGACTCCGATGTTTGTTTCAGATGTCTGTGCCTGGACCAAATGTCTGTGTTGGAGTTTTAAGGTTGCGCCTGATGTGTTTGAGTCTGTGAGTGGTGTCTGTGAGTGGTGTCTGTGTGTTGTCTCTTTGTGCTATTATTGTTTGCAGTCTGTGCATGGTGTGTTTATCTTATTTCTCTTTGTGCACAAAGTGGCATGACCTGGATGTTGTTATAAGCCTGTGAGAGATGTTGGCGAGTGAGGTGTTTGCGTGCCAGCCTGCACGGGCTGGGTGGCGGTTTGGTTTGTGTGTGCTTGAAGGTGCAGAGTGGTGCCTTTGTGTTCTAGGCTGCACGAACTGGTGTGTTGGTGTGTTGTGTCTGTGCTGGAAGTTACAGTTTGGTGCCTATCTGTGTTGCCTGCACCAGCTGGGTGGCGGTGTGGTGTTCTGTGCTGATGGTGCAGTGCCTTTGTGTGCTAGCCTACACAAACAGGTTGTCAGTGTGATACATATGGGCTTGATGGTGGAGTGTTGTGGAGTGAATGTGCTGGAAGTCAGTGTTCGATACATTTATACTGTTGCAGGGATTCTGCTCATGCACAGAACTATGCGCAGGAAACCAGGACCTCAGTGAATTGTGATGTTCCAAAAAACTCACCTCCGCACCCAGAACCCCTATCCGACTAGCATCAGTGTCTCATTCGTTCTCCGTATCATCACAAAGCTACCAATGATTAGACAACCTAGAACAAGCGACTTAGAGTACTCTCAGGAATGGTGGGAATCAGAAACACCTTTTCGTTATTATTCTCATATCAGTCCACAACAAGAGTAATCAGAGACATGGTAAAGTTTAAAATGTTTCTTTTTAACTACGTGCTCTAAGGTGCAGTACTTTGGCTAACATAAGCAGACAAATGATTAAAAACAAAACCATCAGCATTGTTACAATACCATAAAAATTAAGGGAGAAATCATATTACACATGATAGTGGGAAATAACCACCCTCCCGTCGTTAGTAAGCTAGTTTTATGAAACTAATAGAAGGTCTCTAGGCTTGAATGGGGAACCCCATACCGTAAATATCAGCTTAGTTGAATCACATCACAGTATCAGCTCTGCTCTTTGTGTCTGGAAAGGTTTTCTCCAAGTGTCTGAATCATGCATGCAAATGCTATATTAAAGGCACCCGAGTTTCAGATATTAGCAGCTGTGTGCGTGTTATGTCTAGCGCGTGGGCCGATCAACCTAAATTCAAAAGCATACATTGTTATTTGACCTTGACGGCTTCTGCACACAGTGTTCAGACTAAGGTCGCGATGCACGTCTAGGGTTGTGAATAACAGACCGTTCTCATGTGAAGAAAAAGCAAGCAAACAGTTTTACTTGTAAAAACAGCTACCTGCAGTGTCGTGTGCAAAAGCAGCAAAAGTGGCAAAATGGCTATGTGCATCTAAAGCGCTTATGCTAACATAGCAATGTGTGTACATAAACCCCCGTCCTCACTACACCCTCCCTTGATCGAACCACGAACAGATTAGGGAAGCTACGTATGAACGCAGAGTTCAAGTTCTAGTTGAGACAGAACCAAGTTCATATATTGCCAATCCATATAAATGGTAGTGACAGTTCGAAAAAATTGTCGGGGAAAAGGGACAAAATAAAAACATCTCCCGAGGGCATGACACAGCCCAATGTGGAGTAAAAAGAAAAAAATCTGGATTAGGATGTGCTGAAGATGGACAACTGCCAATTTAATCCATAAACGTGTAGGCACAATAAGTTTCGCACTACACGAGCTACGCGTAGCTTCGCAAACTGCGTATTGCACTGTGCAAGATGCTGTTCACACTCATTGCACAGTGCTGGATGCTTGTCCGCACTGTGCAATCAGTGCAAACTGCATCTTTCACAGTGCAAGTGGTAGTTTTCTGCCGCTCAAGTAGATTTCTACTCGAGCGGCAGCTTTCTCAACGCGGACTGGTAGTTTCTCATCGTGAGCGGTCGCGAGCATACGCGACCACTCGCAATGAGACACCTGACCTCCCCGCGTTGAGATGCTCGCCGGGAGGTTTATTTTCCTCGCTCGCGATCGGCAACTTGATGTTGCTGATTGCGAATGAGGAAAAAGTCTCGCCGGGATTTCGTTTTGCTTGCTCGTGGTCGCCAACTTGACATTGAGGACTGCGAGCAAGCAAAAAATGACTGCTGCACTACGCTACGCGTGTTTGCACTGTGCTATGTGCAATTTGCGTAGTGCGAAGTAGCGCAAACTTCACAAACTACGCGAGCATAGCGTTGTGCTTTGCCCAGGCTTAGTCATTGTAATGGTCAGTAAATGAGTCAGCCATCCAGTCCAGTCAAGTAAAGTAAAGGAACATACATGTTCTTCGATAACCGGAGCCTCTAGCACAATCAGAGGACAACGTGCGTGTTCTTCAAGATAACTTCTTGCCAAGAACTCATATGCTGCTGCAAATATATCCCAATTCCCTAGGACTCCATGTGCCGCTCCACAGGCCATAATCCCGATGCCAGAACAGTCCAACTCATGAGCCACTAAGGGACTCATTAGTCGATCATAATCCGGAGCAGGAGACGCCGTGTTCGACAGGCACAAATCCAGAGCCCATTCGAACGGACAATCTAGGCAATGGAAAACAGGTTGCACGCAAGTAAATTAAGAGAACTGGAAGGATAATCCATAGGTTACACTTAGTGGCCAGTGGTAATGTTCCATAGTTTTCAAGCATCCGGTTGCGGGGCGGGTTGTCGTGTGATACAGATCGTGCAGCCATTGCGTAGCAAGCAAACCAAAAGGAGCACACCAGCAGTCAGCGCGAGAATCAACGGTAGCCCGCCGAAGACGCTGGAAAAAACAGAATGAAAAAATGCCGGTATCACACCAAATATTGTTTGGAAGGATGTCACGAGGCCGGAGTCCACAACTTTGAAAAAATGCACCAAGCCAGTTGTTGACGAGGCATTGAATATAGTATGAATCAGAGCACAGAAATGTAGGGGGAGATCAGTATTCAAAAGCGCATGCACCTCGGTGCGGGTGTTTGCCACGTGAAGGACAAATGTTTCATGTGAGGAAATCAGAGCGACTTCTTTTTGAGACAATAGAGCCCTTATTCTGCTCATCTTGTTGAACTCTGCATTCAAGGTTGGTATGGAAGGCCAGATGGATACATCTAGTCTCCCATACGGGGGTGGGAAAAGGAAATTTTTACAACAGACTACACGTTGGGAGACAGTTACAATGTATGG
Source organism: Triturus cristatus (assembly GCF_964204655.1). Lineage (NCBI taxonomy): Eukaryota > Metazoa > Chordata > Amphibia > Caudata > Salamandridae > Triturus > Triturus cristatus. Next base: position 498,880,045 of record NC_140592.1, on the reverse strand, counting down.
AATCTCCACTAATATCCCACAGCATGCCTCATTATTTAAAAGCAAATAACTACCGTTACCCAATAACGTAAATGTAGGTGTAATTGCTGGTACAGGAATTCCCTTTAGAATGCAAGCCAAATTTGGCACCTGAACGTTGCATGCGCCATGCAATTGGATGTTCCTACAGACTACCGAGTGATCAAGTGTGGAAGTGCATTCCTCTCCTTTCAAATAAACCTCTTTACCTTCTCTCAGGCACCTGTATGTAAATGGGAGTGACCAAACTTCATGCAGAAAAGCAGTACCGAAAGGTTCGTACCTGCCTAAGGCATAGTGTTTTATACATGAACTGAACTTAAACAATGGAAACGGTAATGTTATCAATCAATGGATTAGCCACGCAGCTGAGTTCGATTCGGCCACAGAGAATGGTAAAGGTTCCAACTTTTCAATATGCAACAATGAATATGTTGCATCCTTCATGGACATGAACTGTTGTTTATCAGTCAGATTGAATGGTAGGAATAAAGATGATGTATTCATGTAGTCCCAGGGAACTTTCCCAGCCTTCCATGTTCGTAAAGTCCATGCAATCTGCATTATAGAACGCAATTGATTTTGACCATGGTATAAAACAGACATATCATCCTGTACGATATCCACAACAGATGAAACAATATTATCTAGCGTGTAAATTCTGGAAGAAAGGGTGTTAATGCTATTATCGATGACAGCTAGCACTTTTTCTAAATTAGCTTGATCAATAGCCCTTAACCGAGAAGCAGCTTCAATTTGAGATAATTTCCAAACTTCATTGTAAACCGCATATACCCATCTTTTGGACCTGCCACCCACAGGACCCTTAACAAAATCATTCAAATCCACTTTGTCATTCAACTTTGATAAATGAAGTTTAACAGATGCCAAGGTGGAATGTTGCAGCCAGTTCTGACATAACTTACCTACAGAATAGGTAGTAACAGAATGGGAAAATTCAAATCAGGGGTCTACTCTAACCTGTGTATAGCCAGGGTATAGACCCAGAAAACGATGTTGACAGGAATCTGAGCTCTTCTGCCATACTAACCATCCTTCAGGGTCTATGTTGGAAATGTTGAAGGATGTATTAGTAACGAATGACTGCAAAGCATCAAGTGACAGATCTGTGTGATTTTTCCATTTTGGATAAGCACCCAGATCAGGAATTGAGAGGGAATTCAACTTTTTAGAAGTAGTCAATCCAAAGCAGGTGGTTTGATAAATGGTAGAATTCAAAAACAACATGTGGTTTGGGATAAGGCAAGAACGATGCAGAGTTTTCGAACCTTGCACTTGCCATGCTTTAGAACACCAAACAGATTCAAGATCAATGGTATTTTTCCACAGCTCATAGCCCCCTATAGCTAAGTCATCCATAAAGTACTTGGAATACAATAGTTTAGTGTGGGTCAGTCTAACTTTGGAAGTTGACTCAGCAGTCATTTTAAAATAAAAGGCTTCAGGGTCAGATACACTGAAATCAGTAAAATATGTAAATTTTTTCACTAGAATTTTGGAGGAGCTGCTCTCAATTGGCGCTGGACAATGTTCCCATTGGGTATAATTGACAAAATTTCAAAATGTATTTGCTTTGTGCAGGATATGATTGTCATAGTGTTGATAGCAAAACAACTTACTGTAAATTGGCTGTGTCTAAATACAAATCTTCTGCAGCATAATATTTTAAATCAGAAAAAAGAGCCTCTACGGCTTGGACATCCCAATCATCAGAGCGAATGTTTGGTTTCACAACATCCCCCATAGAAACACGAAGTACATTGGGAACATTAATCACCTCTGTGGGACCATGAATTTGAAATTTTACAGCATCCCACACAATCCCATCTAACACAGGTCAGGCAGTAATATTCACAAAAGTCTGGTCCCTTTTTATGATGTGTGATGAGGAGTGGGTTGCCAAAGTTCCATCAATTTATCTAATTGTAGATCTTTCAGTCACTTAGTGTCCATTTACTAGACGAAAAAATACAACCACAAATCCAATCGACATAAACCAAAAAATAGATATGAGAACCAGCCAAATGTAAGTCCATGGGGGAATTAAAAAATGTCTTTTAAACCAAACAACAAAAATAGAAATTTTCAATGGGGCATTGGAAGTCATAGAGTTAGTGTCAAATGAAAAACGTGACTGGTCCATAGCACTTGATTGTAAACCAGGCAACAACACATCTGTGGGATAAGGATACTCAACATCTTCAACAGGACCACCAGCCAGTGGAACCAATAAAGGATTAGTAACTGTACGCATCTCAATGGCAACATCAGGCCTCTTGGTATTTGCCGGAGCCAAAACAGAATTTCTTAGCATTGCTGGACAAGAGACCACTGGAGTCATACTAAGAAGAATCGGACACTTGTTGTAGTTTGACATTGTCAATGGAGATGTACCTGTTATCCTTGCGACCAGGAAGTGGAGGTAAAATGACTGTTCTTGTACCCTGCATGCCAAGTACCGGAACTGGAGCATGATAAGAGGGGTCGAACTCCGTCTTGTTCTCCACCTTCTCACGGACCAGGTCACCAAGTCGAGGTAGCCAGCCAACTACCGGAATCTGAAGCGCAGCATCAGTTGTGGAGGGCAAGTGTTCCTTTGCAAGACTGTCTCTGGTCTCTTGTAGATTATGTAATACAGCAGAGTGATCATCTACGTCAAAGGGTGTGGCCGACACCGCCATGTCTAGACCATCCGGGTATGGGACAAACATCTTTCTGCCAAAGAGCATTTCGTATAGGGTCCGCCCACCCAGAGACCTTCTAGGGAGATTATTAAGTGCACGTTGAACGCTATACAAATGGTCCAACCGGTTCCTGCCAGTACCTAAAACCCTAGCTGTCAGGGATAGCTTTAAGTCACGGTTCATTCGCTCCACAACACTATTGCCCTCAGGCCGATATGGAGACGAAAATTTGACTTGGACCCCCAAAAGACCTCATGGCATCTTTGTACTCCTTAGAGGCGAAGGAAGGACCTTGGTCAGAATGAAGGGTACCACATGCAAAAATTCCCACAAAGACACGCAAATCCCTGAAGACAGTTCAAGCATCAGCACTCCATTGTGGCCAGACCCAAAGAAAACGTGTGCACGAATCCACTGCAACTAAGATGTACTTATACGCAGTATCAGAGGAGAAAGGACCGCAGTGATCTAAATAAACACACCCAAGTGGTTTATTAGATATGTACAACTGCGTTTGAGGTGGATGCGCAGCAGTCTAAGGTTTAAACTGCTGGCAGATGTCACAATTAAGAACATAAACAAGAGTTTGTTTATACAATCCACGCCACCATTAACGTTGTTGTAAGAGAGTAACAATCGCCGAAACGCCGGCATGAGCAGAAGCCATACCTTCGTGAGCTGCTGATATCAAGGAAAGTCTGCGTTAGGAATCAGTCGGTCACCAACGCCGTTAATTCTCACATAGGGAACTTTATCAGGACTTAAATGATAAGAGTACCTGGAAGGGAAACCTCTAGGGTAATTACTACCCTTCTCTGTCGCAGCGATAGCTGACAAGATGTCATCATCAATCTTACTTTTGGATCTTGTAACTGCTGCTACTAGATATGTTGCCACTGCTGTTTTCGCTTCTTCGTCAGCTAAGCTGTTTCCGACAGCGAGGAGACCTACCCGTTGGTGCCCTAGAGTATGAATTACATTTACGAATGGCTGACGCTGTTTAAGGTCTGCTACTCGAACCCATAGCATTTTATGCTGGATTGTGCTACCTCTGGAATCACAATACTCATTTTGAGACCAAAAGAATAAATTGTCATCGAAAGACTGAACACAGTACAAAGAGTCACTCACTGTAAGAGTAGTAACCCGAGGATCAGCAAACTCCAGTGCAAGCACCAGAGCACGAAGCTCTGCCAATTGGGCAGTACAATCACCCAGCGTCTGTGTGTGCGCACAATGTCAGATTTGAATTCACCATTCACAAAAGTACCAGCCACTATTGCTCAGGCTGCTGAATAAGCATGCTTAGACCGCGTCGCCGGTTGCGCCGAACTGGTAATCCTCAAGCGGGCGCAAGGACAGAGGAGCTGGATAACAAATTCATACTGCAAAAACTCCTGAGTCTGCAATGAGGCATCAAAGATGTAAGTGACATCCGGCGATGTCAAAGAAGTGGCCCATTGTATCCAATGTGGATGCAAAGCTTTAGAACTTGGTGCACTGGCTTTCGTCACTGCCTCTAGTGCAGGATACGGTGTGACTACCAACATGCGTTTCCCTTGCGACAGCGCTCTCTCTTTGAGAATCGCCAGCTGTACTTCAGTCAAAACTTTTTCAATAGTTGAAAAGCGCATTTCAGCCAATGGGTACAAGTGTGATTTGTAAGCAATGGGGACTGTGTCGCCCTCATTGAACGTTAAGTACGTGAAACCCACTGCGCCAGGCACAATTCTTATTACCAGGTTAGTGTGGTTATCACGCGTCAGTAAGTATTTTGAAGCAAGAAGATCAGTCTGCAAAGATTGCAGGATAGCTGAATGTTCCGTCCGCCAGCTTGATTTGGAAAAGGTAGGTTGTACCAAGGCATATAGCGGTTTGATACACTGAGCATAATCAGGAATGTAAGTACGCCCGAAATTCAAAAAACACAGCAAAGATTGTAGTTTCTTCAGTGTTGTCGGAGCACACAAACATGCGCACTTCTCCAGGAAGTGAGGCTCTAAACCTCGTCCTTTGGTGAGTTCATAGTCCAAGAACAACACTGTATACTCTGCAATGTGACACTTTGCAAAGTTGAATTTGTAACCGAAGTCCGCAAACATAACAATGATGCGGTCAATGCGACACAGATGCGGCCATAATTCGTCGTCTGTGAGATAAATATCATCAACATACGAATACACATCAAGGTCAATGCTCTCTAAAAGAGAGACTACACGAGCGGCAAAGACACCTGGACTGTTTTTGTATCCCATGGCTAATCTTTTAAACTGTTTTTGTTTGCCGCCAGAAGTAAAAGCTGTCCATTAACTACTAATAGAGGACAGATTATGGCTATAAAAGCCATTGGAGATGTCAGGTGTGGTCTTAAACCTTTTTCTCATGAGACTATCAACGAGGGCAGAACTGTGAGTATTCTGTACCGCACAGGTCCGACAATGAGAATTCAAATGCCGGTAATCCAATACTAGGTGGTACGACCCCTCAGGTTTGGTAACAGTGAATAGAGGATTATTCATGGGTGACACACATGTTTCAATAACACCTTGATATTCCAATTGTTCAAGGATTTCCGCGACGTGCGATCTAGCTTCGCGGCGCATGGGATATTGGGGTTGTGGCTGGGGCATAGACCGTAATGGAATCTTATGGCTAGGCGACAACTTATCCCACCCAACCTGAGTACGGTACAACGCCGGAGCAAGTACCTGAGCCCACTCTTCTGCAAAGTACTGAGCCTGATCCTTCGGCACAGTGTGTGTAAAAGATGGGAGGATTACCTCCACCCCTCTAGGAGTGGCCAAAACGAAAGCTGGGGGCCTCTGCCTCTGCTAACAGAATGTCATATGTAGAGGTCAGATTTTCCCAAAAAATCCCTTTTATGGTATGTTGTATGTCACCTTCTATTAAAAGGACTATGTCATGTAGTCGGTCAGGGGGAGCCACTCTATTATCAGCAGTTTCTACTGTAATGAATGTATCAGTTGCTGTCGCCTTCAGATATGGACGCAGTGCTTACCTCACTACTGTAACCTCCGCTGCGCTGTCTAGCAGTGCCCATGTCAGGTCCAGAAGCTGCGTTCTCACTATCTGTTACATACCTCGGTGTTAGTGCACAACTTTCTTCTTTTGAAACGGGGGTCGTTGTTGTGCAAATTTGTCCTGCTTGCTATTACCGTCAGCCTGGCGGGGCTGCTCACGTCCTTTTTGGGCACCCCGACCTTTGCCACGTTCTCCTCCACCGGACTGTGAGACCGATGTTTCCTGTGAAGAATGAGGAGAACGTTGTACAGGGACCTGAAATCTATCAGGGGACCTAATCCTAGTGCGATCACGCAAATCATATGTGCGTTCAGTAGTGACTTGAACCGGCGACACAGGACGAGACCCCTGTTTCTGTTGCTGCTTCCCCTGTTTTTTAGCTTTCCAATTTTGTTTAGGAAAAGCTGGATGGTCGTCTTTAGAAGACGTCCCTGCCTTAGTTTGCAGTTGCGCAGGCGTTGTTTGACCAAAAATGCTTAACCCCCAGACTATTGCGGCCAATGGTCTTATAAGCCTTAACAATAATCCTTGGTAACTGCCGGGGTTTATCGACGTCGGCGACGAGGCGCAACCCATTCGACACCTGAAAGTTAACCGCATCTCCCTTGAGGTTAGCAAGGATGAGCGTGGAAACTACATCGAACACGCCTACAAGCCTCATTCCTAACTCGACCGCTGCCTCCGGACCGTGTTGATCCTGAACACGCTTGATCACGGAGGGCAGAACAGCCATAGACGGGATGCCAAAGCACTTCGAGTAGGCCACTGCAAACACCTTACCCCAGTTATCACAATCCGCTACCTCTGGGACTAAGACTTTCTGCAAACTAATGGTGAGGATCCTGTGTTTTTCCCCAGGAGTAGAATTCGGAAATAATGCTTCCAGCTGGTCAAATTTCTCAGCAAGCCAATAAGGCATATCGTCCTTATTCTGGGGGCGCTTGCCCATCACCGAATTAACCATGACGGGACTAATTGTAATCCCGGCTGTGCCAGCTCGTTGCGCCGCAACCCCAGGTGCCTCCACCTGGACATTGCGTGAGACATATTACACTAAAGCCCTATGTACCGTAATGAGGGCGGTGTGGAGTTGACATAAGTAATCCACCGGGGATTGCAAATAACGTGGATATGGTGTAAACTCGGCCAAGACTGGCCAAGTGGCCCCTGGAATGGACAAGGTACCTAAACGAACCAGTGTAACCGTGTGAGGGAGGGCGCCATTGAACCAAATACGATGCTGCCAAGCAGAAATTGGAATTTCCTGCGTCCTATATGGCGTGTAATTAGCTGGGACTGCCGTAGGAGTGTATGAGTGAAACGTATTATCATCCACATTCACCGCCGGCAAAGTAACCCAAGAGTAAAATAGCTCATAGGGATGCGATGCATCGGCACTCACTACAAAGATAATAGACATCCCATCGTCAAGCACCCCGAACTGCGTCAAATGACGCTGGAGAGGCGCGCCACTATGCGCTGCAATAGCGACTTCAGCCATAAGGACACAGAGAAGAAAAACAATCTATATTAACTGTAGCACAAAAAGGGTATAATTTAAAATGAAACCTTTTTAATTGTCAAGCTTGAGAGAACCTATATACAAACTGTTTAGATAGGTTTAAACCGTTACTCCCGTTAACCGGAAACAAGAGTGAGGGTATTGTGGACTAATATAAGCACTACTAAGGCGTCTCAATCATAAGACCAAAACATTAGGTGCGCCATGTTGCAGGGATTCTGCTCATGCACAGAACTATGCGGAGGAAACCAGGACCTCAGTGAATTGTGGTGTACCAAAAAACCCACCTCAGCACCCAGAACCCCTACCCGACTAGCATCAGTGTCTCATTCATTCTCCGTATCATCTCGAAGCTACCAATGATTAGACAATCCAGAACAAGCAACTTAGAGTACTCTCAGGAATGGTGGGAATCAGAAACACCTTTTCGTTATTATTCTCGTATCAGTCCACAACAAGAGTAATCAGAGACACGGCAAAGTTTTAAATTTTTATTTTTAACTACGTGCTCTAAGGTGCAGTGCTTTGGCTAACATAAGCAGACAAATAATTAAAAACAAAACCATCAGCATTGTAACAATACCATAAAAAATGAAGGGAGAAATCATATTACAAATGATAGTGAGAAACAACCACCCTCCCTTCGTTAGTAAGCTAGTTTTATGAAACTAATAGAAGGTCTCTAGGCTTGAATGGGGAATCCCATACCGTAAATTTCAGCTTAGTCGAATCACATCACAGGATCAGTTCTGCTCTTTGTGTCTGGAAAGGTTTTCTCCAAGTGTCTGAATCATGCATGCAAATGCAATATTAAAGGCACCCGAGTTTCAGATATTTGCAGCTGTGTGCGTGTTATGTCTAGCGCGTGGGCCGATCAACCTAAATTCAAAATTATACATTATTTGACCTTGACGGCTTCTGCACACAGTGTTCAGGCTAAGGTTGCGATGCACGTCTAGGGATGCGAATAACAGACCATTCTCGTGTGAAGAAAAAGCAAACAAGCAGTTTTACTTGTAATAACAGCTACCTGCAGTGTCGTGTGCAAAAGCAGCAAAAGTGGCAAAATGGCTTTGTACATCTAAAGCGCTTATGCTAACATAGCAATGTGTGTACATAAACCCCCGTCCTCACTACAATACTTCTACGAGGTGGTAACAATCAAACTGGTGGAAAGGTACAGTACTTGCATTAGAAGATAAACCAGTGTCCAAGCTACAACAAACTAATGTGGAAGAGCAAAACATTCTACAGAAGGACTTTAATAAAAGACGTAAAAAGATTTTTATCTACAGATTCACTGCTAAAATAACAGGTTTCAGCTTTAATCGTAAACAAGACTAAGAGACCAATCAGGATGGAGGGATGGACGAGGCAGCAATTATCTGTTCACACCTCTAAGTGAGCATCAGGGAGAACTAAATCATCATGTTAAAACAATCTAAAAACGTGTGTGTGTGTTAAAAAGTGTGATATTGCGCACCACGGCGATTACAGTAAGAAAGATTGTGACCATGTTATTGCATGGGGTTGTAAAGTGAGCCCGCTTCTTGAGAAGCAGTAAGCAGCAACTGTGTAAGTGAGCACACCAGTTCCACTGTAGGGGATCCACTGCTGCTCTCTTTGCTGTGATAATAGCAAAATATCCAATTAAAATATAGGAGAGGTGGTTGATGCCCCCAGGTGTGGAGAGCATGCTGACATGAACACAGTGAAAGGCAAGGGAGCAGAAGTACTCTGGGGGAACTTATATGTGACCGGGAAACCAATGAGGTGAATGGAGCTCTCTTCAGGGAAGACAAACATAAACAAGAGAGAAAGCAAGAAAACACATGACATGCATGCTAACAAAATGGTAAAAGAATAGCAGGGCGTTGTGGTGAAAGAGCATTTCACAACTCTGGAGCGCTGAAGGCAGGATTTAAAGGTGCAGGCACCGGCCTATTGGAGGAGCAGGCCAAGAGGACAACATGCAAGTTAAAGGGACGGGGAGTTTTTGGCCATCGGAAAGCCACACAAAATGTTTTAAAAGTTGGTTGGGCAAGCTGCACTGGAGAAAATAAAGGCATACAGCCACCATGTAAAAAATGAAGCACGGTGTGGCGCTTACTTAAAAAAGCATATAATTTTTTAACACAGACACTCTGACTGAGCAGCGCATGCACAGAAACTAAAATAAAATTTAAAAACTGACTTAAATAACAGGAACAGCTTGTCGGTTAAATGCGGTCGGGGAAGTGCGTAGCTGTCGTGTCTGCAACTCCAGCGACAACGAAGAAGTCATTAAGAAAAGAGTGCTCAGAAACTGAAAATAAATGGAACGGAGTAAAGTCACATGTTACAGGGGCAGTCCTTATGGGCGGTTACGACAGTAGAAAATGACGGACTAAGGATAGACTACTAAACAAACTAACCAAAGGAAAAAAAGCATTTACAAAAGCCAGTCAAAGAAGCCGTTTGAAAACATGGGCGGGGAATTGGATGGAGCTTAAAACCATATTCTCAACACGGCATGTCTCTAAATGAAAGAGCAAGCACTGCCTAGGCGAGACCTAATATCGATTATTTTTGGGGGACAAAGTGTAGGAAGAGCTGATTTTGGTCTACAATGGAAAAATGCAGTAAGTTGAGATTTCAGTGATTTGTATGCATATCAGTCCCTAACAAAATTCAGTATAATTTCAACTAAATAAAAATGTGTCCTTGAAGTTTGTTTTGTTAATTTTCCCTTTTACTGTTAAAATTCAGTTAACAAGGAACTTTGCACCACATGAAGGTTATGGGTCTCAAACATTGGCTAGATAATCCCAACCGTATATGTAGAAATAGTTCATAGGTATTTAAATGGGGAAGATGAAAGAGCATCTTTAACAGAATGCAGGCAACACTCCCAGCAAATCAGAACAGATGGATGTTTTCAAAACCTGTTTCATAGGGCCACGGGGCAGGCAGGGGTTATTAGGCCCAACTTTGGGGGTTTAGGCCTATAACTCCTAGTGTCCGACCTACTATGGGTCCTGAACAGCTGGGCCGAGTATTACCCTGACCTAGGTGCAAGGAATGCAAGGACGCAAGACTCAAAATACAAACAGTAACACAATAAGCTGATTGCCCAGTCAAATACTTGCTTTTGTGATAAAAGTAATATCTAATTGAAAAACACAAAGTATATCAGCTGGACCCCCTAGGATTTTGTGGCCTAGGATGGCACATTTTGCAGCACAAAAAGCAAAATTTGCCATCCCAAACCCCAAGATTAGGGGTTATTTGTGCTGCAGGCAGAACATGTGCCTCTCACAAAAATACCACTTGCTCCTCGGCCTGCACTGCCGGAGACTCTGAAAAGTTACAGTCTGTGATCTGGCAGAGTGTCCAGCAGCACCGCTCCTTGGAATAGGAAGGGTGTCTGATGCCAGGGAGTGCATTTCTACATTTGAAAAAACTGCTCTCTCTGACATCTGTCAGTCACTATGCCAAAGCGGCACAGGGCAGCAGGGAGTTAATGAAGTGGCAGGGATACAGGAGATTTTTCAGTCGGGGAGGGGGGCAATTGGGGTCAGGGGAAGGGTGGGACGAGTCTCCTTGGGTTGTTGAGAGAGGAGTAACTGGGACTCATTCATAGCGCAAACCTAACTAGTATTGTAACGCTTTACACTACAAAAACAAATAGTCAAGGGGTGCTGGATGCCACTAAACAAAGGGCAGTGAGGGATGGGGCCTGGCGAGAAAGGCAGGTAATCAGAGAGCCCTGGGCAAAAAGTGATCCTTTTGCTTTTCCAGCAACAGAGGAATTTAACACCTCTGCCGCCTTTCGCTCACCCTTCTTTTATTGACTCAGCTCAGTGCAGAGCCAACAAAAAGAGGATCAGACTCCGTGTTTTTTCAAATGCCACCATTTCGCTGGCACTTTTACAAAACTTGCAGGATTTTTACAAAAATACGAATTTTGCAATTATTTTTGTGAATCAAATAATCGCTATATCCTGAAGGGGGGTCTCTTCAGCAGCACACTAAATAATACCCAAAGTCTCTTAAAATCAGTGCTTTAGAGCCATCCTGGGAAGTGTCCCCAAGATCCCACTTCCTTCTAGCAGGGCTGTATATTCCCCATTCGATAATGAAGCTGACTTTCAGACGTGGCCTACAGTAGCCACCACATGACAAAGTCAGGTTCGGGCCTTAATAGTCAATTTGAGTGCATTATGCGCAATGTTCGTGCAAGTCCCAGGAACGAATTAATTCAGGGAGGACCAGGACATGTCTTCTTCGGCTCTGGCTTCATGATGTGGGAAGGCTGTGATGTACTGTAGTCTCCTTTGGATGATCCGTCAGGGCCACCACAGTCTCTGGAGAGCCAGCAGCAGTTTGGATGGCTTCTACGTAGCTTCCTTGCCTTTCAGTAAGTGCTATAGTGGGTGGATCCTGTTGGCACTATGTTCTAGGGTAATGACCCTAAATTTCATGGTGGACCCCATCTGGCATATTCGGGTCTCTCATTTACTCCACCACTGGAGCGACAGACCTAATCTTCACGGTGGCTCCCAGCTGGCATACCAGATAGCCAACATACTGCAGCAAGGCTGAGGTCTCTAAACTTTATGATGGCCCTCACCTAGCATACACAGTTTGTTGACTTTAATTACCAAGCACCACGACAATGAACATCTTGGTGACCCCCACCTGGCATACAGAGGTTGTCAACTTCCCACAAGAAGAGCAGTCGACCTGTACACATGAAGCGATCCTGACCAGACTGAGCATCTCAAATTGTATTCACTGAGACCACTTGACAAGATCCCCGCTGTGCCTTGTTCCCTCCAGACTCTCTCCTCCTCCTTATAAGGCCCTCTGGCCTTTGCAAGTAGAAAGAAAGCTGGTACTCCAGGCTCAGAGCAAGTGGTTTTGACTTTCTAGATCATAGCTTCTCATCTTGCTGGGAGACTAGCAACCTTAGTCCCAAGTCTTGGTTGCAGCATCTCAAAGTCTTGGTGATCTTCTTTCCATGCTGATGAACTGCTAGTGGGACTTTTATTGTCCGTATCCAAAAACAGATGTGATTTAGTGTCTGATCTTTTGACATTTGTGTTGTGGGTGTGAACTTCTATGAAGTGCTCTCTCCTCTGGCCCTGTCCTTTGTCAAAGGGGCAGTCTGCCACTGCAGGAGCAGCTGCAATGCTGATTGGCCCAGAATCAAGACTGAGGGAGTAACTAGAGACCACACCTGGCTCTCAGCCTCCACTGAAATATGTCTCCCAAAGGTTCAAACATCTAAGCCTTCCTGGTCTGTGGCCAACCTTATCGGACCCACTACCTTGCATGACAGCCCGTGCCCTGCTAACCAGTAACGCTTCCTCGAATCAGATATCTTTGCTGTGTGCAGAGGATTCTCTGTTCTCTTCCTCCAGTGTGGGTGTTCCCACCATGGCCCACAGGAATATCAGCAATCTGGCATACCCAATAAAGTCATAAGAATCATCAGGAACTTTTGCCAGGGAATGACTATAACCCATGGAGGACAACTCACGGAAGCCTACCAAGTGAGGACTGTAGTCTGGCAGGGTTGTTTGCTCTCACCTTTTCTCTTCCTGCTGGCCATACACTGGATCATGAAGACATCCACAACAAAACGAAGAGATGTAATCCAGTGGACACCTTGACCGTAGCTCGACGACCTGGACTTTGCAGATGACTTGGCTCTACTCTCCCACACCCATCTGCAGATGCAAGAGAAGACTTATAATGTGGCAACCACATCAGCACAACTTGACCTCAACATCCAAAGGGGAAAATCCAAGATCCTGAAGGCTAACACAGCCAGCACATCTATTGTCACTCTTGCAGGCGATGCACTGGAATATAATATCAGTCCTTCTGTGCGGAGCAGAGACTTGGAGGACAACAGTAACTACCACCAACAAAGCCCAGACCTTCATCAACACCTTTCTGAGGAAACCCCTCCCCTAACCAAACACCATCAGCAACAATGGCCTATGGCAGCAGACTTTCCAATTCCCTGCTCATGAAGAAATCATGAAAAGATACTGGGGCTGGATAGGTCACACCCGCTGCAAGCCCGCATCAAACACCATCGAGCAAGCTCGGACCTGGAACCCTCAAGTGAAAAGAAAAAGAGGAAGGCCAGTAAACAGCTGGAATGAAGCCTCGAAGCTGGACTGAAATGCAGCCACACAAGCCTTGGTGACATTCTGTAGGTGCATACTTAGTCATACGTAGTCCTGGCATCTATATGTTTGGGATTAGATCACAAAATGCAGCCTGCACCCATTACGTACAACCCGGCTCAGCCGCAGCTTCATTCGAATGGCTACTTACCTCATGGCTTCATACTATATCTGGTACTTGATATATCTCTTTTCATTTTTTTTTTCTTTTCTCCGTTTTTTCTTCCCCCCCTCTTTTCTTTTAGTTGTAGTTCATATTTTTCCAAATCAAAGATAAAAAAAAGTTGATATCTAGCACTACTTACTATTATGAGCACATATTGCACATGAGGAAATGCGACCTGTGTCTCAGGAGGTGCGAGGAATGCAATGAGCATCTCCCAGTCACCTGTTGTAACTGCACACAGACAGCTTCTGATTAAGTGGTGCATACACAGGCTACATATATGCAGTTGGAACCTATGATACTTCATGCATGTGTACCGCTATGTGCGCTGAAGATGCGAAACTTGCTATAACAATTGGTGGAAACACCCAACTTCATGTACATAGGCCCATGGCAGCATTTCTTTTACTGTAAGTTGAGTATGTACAATAATGTGTTGCAATTGTATAAGAAAAGATAAAATGCAATAAAGATATTTAAAAAAAAAAAATGAAGCCTCGAAGCTGACTGCAAGGAGATGGGTTACACCTGGAGCCAGAGAGTCATAGTTGATGGCCTATATCCCAGGAGGGGCAGTAGGCATAATTAGATAAGTACAGGTTTTTCAGTTTCAAATCAATACAGGGTGTATTGCTACTCAGTGTTTTAGTCAGCACTGGCAGAAATGGAAATAACATACTTGACTCTCCTAAATTACATAGGCTGGAGCCAAAATCGGCCCTGGCAAGAATGTTCAAACTAGTCCCACAATGCATGAAATGAGCGAGCATAAGAAGCAAACTCAACTTAACTGTGAGGTTGGGAGAGGGAGGGCAGCCGCCCAAATGTTATTATTTTTTTAATAGGCTGAACATTGCATTTTAAAGTTCAATTTTTCAAATATAAAAGCCAAATGGTCATCATTTATATATGTAGTTCAGAAGGGAAAGTAATGAAATATTCCATTACTTGATGGTTTGCCAGAATATCCAGGGGCAATCTTTCTACCAATCAGAAAATCTTGTGTGTACCTGTAAAGAATTATGTGATAGGTACATAAAAAATAGATGCACAGCAAGTAAATGTGTGTGCCACGGGAGATGCAGTCTTGATCTGATTCATTGTGTGCCTCTGAATAAATTCTGATATCAAGTCCTGAAAGATATGGTACCAGTTTTAAGTTCTGTGTCAGGACTTTGTATTCATCATTATTCGTGTGCCATTAAGAGTTCATCAAAACGCATTGCTCTGTTAATATATGGGACAAATACTCCCTGCCATACATAAGAAAAATTGCAAGTCCCCAAGGAGTTCCATGACTGTATAAGGAAACGAGGCTGAAGGCCAAGGTACTTTATAAGGTCATGGAACTCTGAGGTGACTTGCAGTATCCACAACATGTACAGCAGGGGGTTATTTTGTTCGTAATAATACATGGTCTCACCATCCACTGAATATTCGCTATGTTGCTCTTTCATATTCATTATAACATCAGTAAAAGCTTAATCTGTACTACAAAATTAAATACATCAAAAAGCAGTTCGATACTTTCGTAAAAAAAGGTATTCTAATCCGTTTAAAGTAAATCTGATTTAAAATATAGTGGCTCAAATTGTGTAGAAATATTCAGAGATGATATCTTTCCGTTAATGGCCTATTGAATGGAAAAAATAAAACATGCTGCCATAAATATCACCTTCCTACTTATCACTTTTTTTGGGGGGGGGGGAAACATGTCAGGAGGAAAAGCCAGTTCACCTTTACTTGTT
This sequence comes from Triturus cristatus, assembly GCF_964204655.1. Taxonomy (NCBI): domain Eukaryota; kingdom Metazoa; phylum Chordata; class Amphibia; order Caudata; family Salamandridae; genus Triturus; species Triturus cristatus. The sequence continues at coordinate 498,864,662 of NC_140592.1, read as the reverse complement.
TAAACTGCAGCTGTAATGATGCTCTGTGACATGCTGTTTTGACATAAGAACTCAGCAGTAATAACTTATTACAATTGGGTATCTAGATAATTTCGTTATTACAGGTGACAAGAGATGTCACAAGTTGTTTGTCTTAAGGAAGTTAGAGACATGGGTTGCAGACTCTCATTTATTTAAAATATGCCATTTTGCCAGTGCTACCAATGTGCCTCTGCTGGAGTACTTCTTATTATACCAGCCAGTTGAGAGTGACCGCTGTTACTCAACAAACAAAGGACCACATGCATTAACCCTTTTTGAGGTCGCAAATGGACCTATTTGCAGAATCGGCCCGTTTGCGAATGCAAAAAGACATTTTGACATTTACTAAACCCCTATTACGATTCAGTATCCTGTTACTGAATTGCAATTTGGGATTACGATTCGGTATTAGCAAGGGGCGTGATTAGGGCGTCCTTTCCCAATACCCCATCGCATCGGTATATATGAAAGTTTTGTGACCAAAATAGGGTCGCAAAGCATTTGCATTTTACCACCTACTTAAAGTAGGTAGTAACCCATTCGCAAATCCCCGTTCCCAAGAGACCCCTTCCCCTTTGTGAATGTTTGTAAAAGCAGACCATGGACCACTGCCTGCTCTTAAAAAATGAAAAGAAAACTTTTAATTTTAGTTTTTTAAATGCACCCATTTTCCTTTAAAGAATACGGTCTGTTGAAAACAAAACTTGATTGCTTTATCTAAAAGCAATAATGGACACGGAGGTCTCCTGACCCCAGCAGGTCACCATCCCAGTGATTTTAGCGATTCCTAATAGGTAGCAAATAGCGATCCACCTCATTGAAATTCACGAGGTAGGTCTATATGCGACACACTGGGACTCGCAAATGAAACTCAAAAGAGTTTCATACATTTGAACTAGCAATTTCCTTATTGCGAATCGTAGCGACTGTATTAAATCGCAATTAGGAACTCGCGATTTCAAACTTTCATACAAGTGGCCCAAAGTGCAGTTCAGTGATGCAGGAGAATAGTGCACATCCCACTGTGTCATGAGGTGATAGTGGCATGAGGGATGTTTTCAGGGTGCTTGGACGGTAACAGGTTACTTATTCTGAAAGCTCATGGATCAGACAGTTGAACTATCCTTTTGATAGTATAGCGGTGACGCCATTGTTGATGTTGCTCTTGTATAAAATCGCGCATTGCCATTGTAGTTTCACTTTGCATCAGTCGGTAAAACACCATTACTTGACCGAAAGTGCATTGTAGGTGGTTACCTAAAGCACAGAGTTAAGCAAAGTCTGTACTTCCTTCTTCCTTTTATACTTCCGTTTTCCTCCTGCAGAGAGGTAGAGTGGGCCTTCCGTTGAAGGCTTCTGTTGTAGTCACCGCTAGTGGAAACACTCTATGCTCACTGTAAATAGTGGGCTGCTCAGGAGAGAAAATTGGACTTTGAACCAAATAAGGGCACTGGATGGAGTGTGCAACTAGAATGGGCCATGTGGACCGCCAGGTTTAGGGTGTTGAGGCCCATTCACCTCTAAAAGTAGCCCCCTAGCCTGCAGCCCATCCGGAAGTGCCAGAGAGAGAATGGACAGTCCAGCTTTTTCAAGGTATTATTATTACACTCTACTTTTTAAAAAGAGGACTTAGTGGAGCTAATTTTTGGGAATTTTGGAAGTCCCGCCTGTGCGATTTATGCAAGATCTGTAACTCCAAAACCAGATCCTAAACATTTAATTAAAAAAAGTGCAGACATGTAAAACAAATTGAACACATAGATCTCGTTTGTTGTCCTTACTTTAGGCCTACTTTCAGATGACATCCCAGAGTTTTATTTGTCCTTGCGAACAGCTTGCATCTTGCGTATCTGCATGGTGTCCTATTATGGAGTTTTGATCAAATAACGAAAATCTAAAAATTTCTCTAATTCATATTGACCTTCGGCAGTGGCAGTTGGTGATGTTTGAAAGCGGTGCGGCATAACACTTGCCAGGATTTGACTCCATTTTTTTCACAATTTGCCATGAGAGTTCCCCATATGTTAAGAATTATCATCATTATGCCAATGCCAGCATTTTGTTATGTGCACTCTCTTATGCCACGAAAAACATGTAATATTCCAGTACCAGAATATTGCCATTGATATTGTCCATATACCATGGGTTGCCTGTGTGCCAAAAATAACCTTTAGAATTTCAGAGCCAGCATTTTATCATGGTTATCTTTCCCAAGCTGTCCCAATATACCATGGCTGCCCTATCTGAGGCAAATATTTACATCCAGTATGCCAGCACCATCGTTTTGCCATAGGTGTCTTCCCCTATGTCAGGAATTACTTAAATATTTCAGGGTATACATTTTGCCTTGGGTGCCCTCCCTTATGCCAATAATTAACTCCAAAGCCCCATGCCAACAATTTCCATTCCCTCCAGTATGCAAGTGCCAGAATTTTTGCACAGTGGCTGCTATGCCAAAAAATACTTCTAGTATGTGAGGGCCTGCATTTTGCCATGGGTGCCCTCCAATATGCCAGAAGCTACATGTACCTTGGGTGCCACCATAAGCCCAGAATTATTTTGAGCATGCCATGGCAAGCAGCAGACTCGCACTCATAAAACGTGCAAATAAACATACTCTTACTCATACTCTCACTCATACTCACTCCCTCTCAAATTGACACTTGTTATCCTCACTCAATCTAACTCACACTCTCATGTACTAATTCGAACTCATACTCATTCCCACACACACACAAACATACTCATACTCACAGGTTCTCACTCTCACTTACAAATGCACTTATGCACTCGCCCTTTCACACTCACTCACTCTGAGCCCTGGTGCTCCTGCACCTGCTGCACCATTGATAGCTACACCCTGGCTTACTTCTACTCCCTCTCACAATCACTCAATCCTTCTAAGGCACTCACACTCCTTCACACACTTATTCACACAATATTGGCAAACTCAGACTCTCACTCACTTCAACTCTGATTGACACACAAACACATACACTATCAATAACTCGCAAACACATACACAGAGAAACAACATTTTATTTCACTTAGGTTGTTTCCTTTGCTGGCAAGTCGGGGGCCCCATGGCAGCAGCAGAGAAAGAATCTGGTGCTAGACACTGGAGCCTGCAAGCCATGATTTACAACGAGGAGCTAGACAGCAGCAACCCCCCTCCAAGCTTCTTGATACGACTGTGAAGGAAATTGCGTTCTAAAAGAAACTAGGAGAGTTTTGGGGATCTTGCCACGCCTCTGTGTGGCTTATCATTGGCATGAGGGATGCGTTGATGCTAGCCCTGGCAGCCACATTGTAGCAGATATACTGTGCTGCCTGAGGCATGCACAATATGTCTGCTAAATAAAATGGATTGCTCCTGTGTGAGGGGATCGTAGTTGAACTAGGGCCCTTCAGTGCATAATCCAGACATCCACCTTCAGAGTGACAAGTTTTAAACAGCATTCTGTGGCTGGATCATGCCTCAGCCTCCCTTAGACTCTCTCCTCCTGTCATCAGGAGCTTTGACATGAGGATGAGCTGACCTGACCACTGGCAAAGTTCATGAAAAAAGGAGAGTTGGGTTTTCATGAACACTGTTCAGTTAAGCAAGTGGCGCCTCACAGGAGACAGTGCTGTGCCCTGAAGCCCCTAATAAAGCGCTGCAACTGACTTTAGGATTAACTATTTTGATATTTATTTAATAGTTGGACTTTTGATGAAAACAAATTAACTAGTGGTTCTTTGGGAAACTGGAACAATGTAATTTTAATCTGCACCTTATACATCACAATCAATTAAATTACTGAATCATTGTTTTAGGGTTGATATCAGCACTGAAAAAACACTGATCCTGTCTGCGAAACGCGTCTGCTGTAGTCACAGGGAAACAGATCTATCCATGTACATCGTATGCCGTTCTACAATATTTATAAAGCTTTCAATCACAAAATTCGGATCGGAGAAAAGTCGACACGATACTATTTGTAAAAAGAGATTGCTTTAGATAGAAAATAAAAATTTGGGGGAGTTGAAATGATAACAATGTTTTAGACTAGCATTTAAAAGAGACTGTAAGAAATATAAATAAAGGTGTACATCTCCCCCTCTCACAAAATCTTAGTTATACTGGACATCCCAGAGATTATATTTATATCGAACTCTGAGTACCTAGAAATAAAAAGTTTTGTTGTTGGGGCGGAAAAGTTCCTTACATGGTGACGGATATGAACTCCTGCCCTGAGTGAGGATCTGCAATGATGTTTTGGATATTGGTGCTGATTTTTCTGTCGTGGCCGGACACTGATCATGCATGTGTGCCATGACATAGGCCTGTCTCATGGATTGCAGTCTTCTTGGACCGGCAGGGGTGCCCAAAGCACTACCCTAATAGCAGGGGTGGCCTCTCCATCAGGGCGGAGGAGCGCCACCACCTGCAAATAAAACCATAAGAAAACGGGTTTCTAACCCGTTTTATTATGGTTTTATTTTAATCCCCCTGGCCCAGCACCCAGGACTCTGACGAGCATTGGTGCGGGTCCAGGGGGATGACACTGGGGTGGGTGGGGGGTTGATTGTGCACTCCCTTGTCATTTCACTGCGCATGAGGTATTTGGCCAGCTTTTCAGGCCGGCCAACCATCTCATGCTCAGTGAAGCTTTCTCCAGCCCTAGCTGCGTTGCTGGGGCTGGAGAAAGCAGGCACAGCCTCCCAGTCTGCCTGGGAGCGCAAAGCAATAGCGCTCAGGCCAATCCTGACGCTGCTTCCCTGTAGCATCATGATTGGCCGCAGTGCAGTCTGGAAGCCTGTCCCAGAAGCAGGAAGAGCGCTATGGAGCAGACAGTGGAGGCAACGACAATCAGATACGTTTATTTAAAAAAAAAAATGTTGGTCACCCGAACCCCTCCGGACTCCGAACAGCTCCTTCCTCCGGCTCACCCCGCCACTTTAGCAGGGGACAGGTCGCGACTGCCTAATAGTGGGGTAAGGCTACTGCCTTTGGCAGGTGTTAAGTAGCACACACATTGTGATGGCAGCATACAGTGTAGTGATCAGTAGCAGTGAACAATCCTTTTCACGAGCATTGGAGGTTAGCCACAGGGCTTGTTTCCTACAGCCAGGCCAGGGGGCGTGCTGCAAGGGGGGGGGGGTCGCGGGGGCAGTCGCGCGGGAGGTGTTTAATTTAAAAATAAATAATAATAATAATAATAATTTAAACTTACCTTGAGGCCGGGCCCCGCGTCTTCTTGGCTCCTGCTCTCCTGCCTTAAACAGGAATAGGAAGCAGACAGCCAGGCTCCCTCCCCTAAGCAAATCACAATGCTGGAAGCCGTGTTGTGATTGGTTGGGACGGTGCCCAGCCAGGGCTTATGGGGTGGGCATGTTCTCCATGCAGGCTGCATTGCAACCTGCACGGAGAAGGGCAGAGTGCGCATGACTGGTTTGAACGGCCCGAGAGGGCCGACCAAACAGTCTTTTTGCTCTCAGGAGTGGGAACACCACTCTTCCCCCGCCCTGCTTGAAGAGCAGAGCAGCCGCGCCCACCTGCCTGCCTGCAATGCAATCATAAAATGGTAATAACTAAAAGTTATTACCATTTTATGTTTCTGCAGTGGGGCATTGCTCCTCCGCCATAGCGGAAGAGCCGCCCCAGCTCCTATAGATGATGTCATCAGTGATGTTGCAGTCATTTATTAATGAGGTCAGAGGAAATGTCATCAGTGATATCAATAATGATATCATTTAACATGTCATAAATTATGTCATATAGTAGGTCTTAAGATGTGCATATCAGGGGGCCAAGTTAAGTTTAATTTGAACTCACTCCTCAGTTCCGCTCCCCAAGATCTACTGATTGTGGCTGGGAACCATGATCCCAGGGCAAGCATCATGGTAATGGACCAAGAGCCTATGGCAAGCTTCATTGGTCTAATTTCAGTCTTTCTCTGGGTCAGTGGCAATGATTTTGGGTAAGCAAACCCTGCAAAAGTCCCAACACAAGCCAATGAAGCTTGCTGAGTGCTCCCAGTCCATTGCCATGAAGCGTGTACTGGGTTTTCAAACCCTAAAATGAGTCAGTAAACCCTAAAATGTTTAAAAGGAGAACAAAACACTGGCTTGACCAAAGACGTTGACCACCTGTGTTGGGTTGGGTGCAGGGCTAGGCCGAAGGCTGAGCACAGTGGAGGTTAGCCACCCATGGTGGGTTGGGTTTAGGGCCTTTCAAAAAAGTACAAAATGGGAATAAAAACTGGGTTAGCTGAAAAATTATAATATTGTTTGCAAGTCTCTTGGTGTTCTTGAATTTGCCTCAACCGAGTGTCCAGGTTCTGTTCAAAAGAAGAGATGACCCTGCTACACACCAAACAATGCAATCCTGTTGTTGGATATATGGGATCATTGGTTTCCTGCTCTTCCTTTAGGGTGTTTTCAGGCAATCGATCTCCATCAGGTAAGGCATACAACATGGTTGCAGAAGATATAGTAACCTCTTTGGGTGTCCCACTTCCTCTTCAGTTTCTTAGTAATTAGCTGCTATTCATGCCACTCTTAAGGATACTTATGCATCAATATGGTCCCAAAGCGGTAATGCCCTCAGTTATACCTGCTCACAATCTTGTCGCAAAGAGTGAAAGTAACATAATTCAATGTTAATAATTTTTCACCAGTTGGAATCAATAAATCCATGGCTCATAATGATTTGCTGTTCCTCCGTGAACCCAGGAAATAGTCGTGAGGGCATAGACATGTCATGGTTTCGTGAATCTGGTTTGTGGTACCACAAATCTGAAATCGTGGAAACATTTAAATGTAACAGCATATGGAATTTGAGTTGTAGTCTGATTATCCCTACTTTAAAACAGCATAATGTAATGTGTTTTCATATCAAACACAACTTAAACAAAGTATATAGGGTTCTTGGATTTGAGCTACTAGTAATGAAGTCTTTCTTGCCTCTGTGATCACAGAAGAACCACAAACCTAGGAGAAGACTCACGGTCCGGAAATACTGAGTAGGTGAGTAGATCTGGGAAAGATCCTTGAATCCTTGGACACTAAAGCAAACAAAGAAGTACCTCAGTGGTTACAATATGAAACCAGCTCATGTGTCCAACAAAACAAGCCTCCATTCTTTCTGAGATACCATTTCCATTACCAGTGTCCATTTATACACACTGAGAACTTTCTGGGACCATTCTTCAGAATGTGTCAAAGGCACAGCTCCCAGAGCAAACTTTCAGCTGCATCAGATCATGGCCAGCAGAACCCAATGCAGCAACATAAATATTAAATTATTGGATAAATATTGACAGCTACACAAGCAGCAGATCATTCTGGCCTGCAAATTATGCATTCAACCAACAACTGGAAAAAATGTGAATGTCACCAATGTCACATGCAACTTATGCAATCAGGTTTGCGAAGAGGACACTCTCGGAGGGGAAACAGCATGTACAACGCTGTCTCCACAACCCATGCCAATAATTCGAGGTCGTTACAACGACTGCATTGTTAGTACGCAATACTATTACATTGCAAGTCATTACAACGACTTGCTGTAGGGAGTGCACTGGTATTGGATTTAAAATCTAACACCTTCCATGCTGTTGCGCAAACTGGAGTAGGAATGGTAAATAATACTATTCCTAAGTCCAGTGCGTCCCTACAGCAAGTCATTCTAATGACTTGCAATGTAATGGCATTGCGTACTAACAACGCAGTTGTTCTAACAACTGCGTTGTAATGGCATTCGATATAATCGCATGCATTGTAAGCATCTATATTCCTCTCGGATATAGTCATTTTGAAGTACAAGAATGATTAAACACCTTTATGCCATATGCATCCCAATAAATACTGCAGTGCAGCGATGGAAGCACAGCGCCACGATCAAGTAAAGAAGACACTCTCCCTTCAGAAGTTGCAAATGCTGCAGAAAAAGAACAATAGTATCCTAGATTAGTAATGCTCTCCAAAGTGCAAAACCAGTGATCTCAAGATCAATTAATCAACATTTAAGGGACATTATAAATCCTTCTTTTTCAGTTTAAAAAATAATTTTAAAATTCGGGTTTCCACACCAGTTTAGTTCAGAAGTTTACAAATTATGGTGCGATACCTAAATTTATTGATTTATTGAATTTATAATGCGCAACAGCTACCCAAAAAGGCTTTCCCGGCGCAGAAGCAGATCAGAGACTGAGATAGAAAAGGCTTGCAGGTGATTTGTTAAAAAGCCACGTCTTCAGTGATTTGCGAAATTGGACATATTCTGCTTCGTTTCGAAGAGCTATGGGCAGGGCATTCCAGAGTGAGGGGCCCGGATATGTGAATGACCTTCATTTGAGATGTCATCAGTGATGTCATGAGTGATGTCACTGACCATGTCATGAGTGATGTAATATGTGACGTCATCAGCAGTGGATTGCGGGCGCGCGAGTTATAGTTAGCTGAACTAATTATAATGGGGGAATTTCATTGGTTTTTTATGAGTAAAATGTCCAGCTAACTATAACGTGTGTGAAACCTATGGTTTTTTCAGTGAATTTCAAAGGTTTTTTAAATGCTAATTTTAGAATTTTTAATATATTTTTTATATATTTCTTTTACAAAAATTTCCCTATGTATACATTTATAGATTATCTGTATCCTTTAATTTGGTGTGGCTCATTATTTTTTTTACTTTGAATTTGGATAAAGTTGAACAGCATAGTTAATATGTTCTATTAACTTATGTACACTTTAATTTTTTTTTTTTCTATAAATTTTTAGGGTGCGCGCACCTAGTACGCATGCGTACGTTTTTCATGTACGCATGCGTACGTTATCTACGTACGCATACATACGTTTTAGTACGCGCTCGCAGCGCGCACCCAGTATGCATGCGTACGTACGCATGCGTGCGTCGTAGGTGCTCCGCGCGCTACACTCGAGCATACGCGCAGAGTACGCGCGCTGACGTTCGCGCATGCGCGCATGCTGCGTATGCGCGTTACGTACGTGCATAATACTTATGCGCATGCGCGCGTACACGTTCGCGCATGCGTAATTGCACCGTGCGCGCTCTGAGCTTGCTCCGTGCGCGCACCTCGAGTTATGTGATTAATAAAACAACACTTTTAATTGGTTTTCATTACTTTCAGTTTCAGATTGTTTCAACACCACACCCAATTCCCTCATGGCAAGTCATGTGATCAAGAAACATCACTTTTCATTGGTTCAAAGTACTTTCAGTTCCAGATTCTTCCAAAACCACACCCACTCCCCTCATTGTTAGTTCTGATTCCCTTGGAGAAGGAGCTACTCTGTTTTTGTGAGACAATGGCAGAGCACCAGCCACCTTCTGAGAGTGAACAGGACACTCTTGAGAGACAGAGGCAGAGGAAGCAGAAAGACTCCTTTATATGGCAGTTTTTCACTTTTCCTAAGGGATAAAAGAAGGTGAATGCACCAAAAGTCACCTGCATACTTTGTCAGCGGACCTTATCACATGGGAATGCTAATAAGAAGTACTTTTTTAGTATTCACACAATGTTGAGGCACGTTGAGAAAATGCATCCTGTGACTTTTCGTCAAGCTTCTGGAGCAAACCCTCCACCTGCTCAGCCGACGACATCTGCAGCAGCTCAGCCGAGCACATCTTTGGCAGCTCAGCCGAGCACTTCTTCTGCGATGGTGCCTTCACCTTCACCTTCTTACACACCTCTGGATATTCGTCCTTGTTTTGGGAGGATGTCTACACGGTGCATGGATTGTGGTACTCTTATTACTATGGGTGAGAGCAGTGTTGATCTCATTCAGAGAAAATTGGAGGAGCACTCTTGCACTGGGCCATAGTTTTGTTATTTTTTTTTTCGTTTTTCTCTTCCTCTGTCCCTACATTAACTCAAGGTCTCTTTTTAGAGCCACCTAAAATCTAAACACAAAAAGTTGTTTTTTGAATTTATTTGTCAATTTTTTGGGGGGGGTGCGCGCACCCTGCGCGCACCCAATGATGTTTTTTAAAAAAAATAATCATTTTTTTCAACTTTAGTAAACCTTCAGGGACTCCCTGACAAAGAGAGGGGAGTGGCAAAGTAATTAAAAAAGAGATGGTGTACATTTCACAGATGAAGGGAAGAGAGTCTTCCTATTAAACTTTAAACTCTGCATCAGTACTTACGTATAGGTACCCTAAACCTATCAAAAAAGATAATAGCTCATTTTAGTGCTGCGTTTGAATTGGCTGTATTTACAAGGAGAGGAAAAGAAAAAGACACACAGAGTGGCTTATCCTCTCCTTGTAAATATGGAGGAGCACCCTGCGCCACTAGTACGTCAAGAAAAGTGACGTAGTGGCAGCGCAGGTGGCTTGTAAATCTGCCCCAGAGATGTTAAGGAAATTAAGGGTAAAACAGACAAACAGTGAGTGACAGATACAGAGACAGAAAGCAAACAACTGAGAAGGAGTAAGGCAGTTAAAAAGACTAAGACATATGGATACAGCGAAAGAAACATGGATGAAAAATTTGTGATGGAGGTAGTAAAGGTAGGGGAGTAGTAGAGAAGGAGTGAGGGAGTTAACAAAAGAGTAGTAAAGCAGGAAGAGAGAGTGAGAAGAGAAATGAGAAAAGCAGAGTAAGGAGAGGTGAAGAAAAGGAAGCATGAAACGAAAGCAGTGAGACATACAGATATTTTAAACTTACCTGACCATCAAAGTAACTTATTTAGAAATAAATGTTTTTATTTAATTGCAAGGAAATTGAATTACATTTTCTAAATTTTCTTTCTAGTTCTGAAAAAAAGAAAAAAAGTATTAATATTTAACAATACATTTTATTAAACCGTACATGTTTTTTCATATTTAGCAAAGCAATTTTTTGCCCTTTTTTTGCTGTTTTCAGAATGTTTTGATTTTCACTGAAAATAGTGAAATTAATTGTATTCATCATTTAACAGCGGGCAAAAAAAAAAACTATCGGAAAGATTGTTTAAAAAAGCCCTGAATCTATCCTCACTAAAACATACCTTAATAGAAATGTCAAAAATACAGTTTAAGTACAATAACAATTTTCAAGAAATAACGTCTGTAAACCTTGTTGCAAAAGAACATATGCCAAAATAATATCTGTCAAAGAAGTCCACAATTGTTTGTTTTACCTTTCCTTGAGGCCAAATGGTAAGTTTAAAATCCTTTTTGAGTGCAATATTCAATTTTAATCCTTTAAAATTTAAATAATGCTTTCTTCAGATGCTGAATTTAGTATTTAAAATTTGGGTTTCAGAAAAATTAAGTAACAATTGGGTAAATCATAAGGCAAACGTTGCTTGAAAATCAATTGAGAATCATTACACAGTGTCCATCCTTTTTCACATTTAAGATAAACTGTGTAATGACCAGAAGTTATAGAAGGACCGTCATGAAAAATTATTGCAACTGCTACAAAAGTTTTTCCAGATATAGATAATTGATTACCAACAAACTTCTTTAGTAAAGTTTCCAATTTTGTTCCATCAGCTGTACAACGTTGTACCATTAAAATTACATACTGTCCATATTTCTTTAAAAATAACGTTGACAACATTTCAGATTTACATTCTGAACCTTCCATGTTGTGATTAGCGTCTTTAACTAGTTTACTAAAAGTCACTGTTTTACTTTCTGGTAATGGTAAATATATGAACCTTTTTTCACAACAATGTTACCATTTATAAGAGACACCAAATACATTTTCTACTTCTACCCCTTCATCTTCCAGTACCATCAGCATATACATTAAGAATTCCTGTGCATCTTGCTGCACATTTTGTGTACATCCAGAACATACATCTAAAAGATTTCTAACATCAGAAGCACTTTCTATTTTATTTTTATCATTACTCAGCTTCTCATAAAGGAGACTCAGCAAAGAACAGAATCTTTTTCCCTGATTTACTATTATCTGCTCTTGCAAAAATTCAAGATAAAATACAACATTCAGCACTACAGTTGCGTAGCAGTTGACACCAGAGCTATTTTCAAAATGACAACCAACAACCTCTTCCACACTGTCCTTTTTCTTTTTGCTTGCAGTCACATCACTGTCTTTTTGTTTTCTCTTCTGTACATCCTCATTACAGATATTCTCAAATCTCCTTTTCCGACAAACAACACAGGATACTGACCTAAATGAGGAGCATAGCTTCTTCTTAATCTATTATACTCCTTTACACAGTTTGCATCAGCACTTACTTTTGAGTCATCAAAGTCTATCATGAATAAACAAGATAATTTTTTCACGCGTGACAAAGCAACATATGCCATACCTTCTTTAAACACAGTAGATCCAATGTTTACAAAAGCACTATCAACAGTTAATCCTTGAGACTTGTGAATAGTTACAGCATATGCTAGAGAAATCGGAAACTGCTTCCTATGTACATATAAGTCTTTCACTAGCAAAAAATGAACTGAACAACGACTAATGACTTTAACCTCTTCAATCTGATCAAATTTTATTTTTAAGGATTCAATTCCATCTTTTTTCTGGTACTTAACAAAACCCACAACTTTACCTATAGCTCCATTCACTAAACCTTTTTCTACATCCAAATTACCTCTTAAAATTACTCTACTGTTCATACACACATAAAGATTCTTTTCCAAACCAGCTGTTTTTGAAATGTTTTTCTCCAGAGAATCCAATTTAGTAGGCAATTTGCCTGTCAATATAATAGTTATTCGTTCATGTTGAATTTTATCCACAGCTTCCAGTTTTATGATCTCTTCATTTTCCAATTTCAAAAGTTCTTGATTGAATACAGAGCATTCATGTAGTGTTGGCATTAAGCAGATTACAGTATTTTTTTCAGCAATTTTCTTGTCTATTTTCTCTGGAACTATTTCTTCTGTTGTAAACAGATTACCCAGCAATCGACTCTGTAATGCTTTTATGCCATGTTCTGTGAGTAGTCCAATTCTTATATCTTTCAGAATACTTGCATAATCCTCATCATTGGCTTGCCTCATATTGGTAATGAGTTCCTTATACTCAAAATATGTCCAAATATTTACATTGCCTATACTTCCTAACGACTTTTTCGTGTCTTCATGTGTAAGTGTATCGAATACAGATTGTCCTTTAACTGGAGTAAGTTGCAAAAGATCCCCAAAAACTATGATGTGTTTTCCTCCAAATAAACACGTCATAGTCTGTCTTTAGTATTTGCTGCATTCTTAAATGCACAAAGGCAAGCATTAAGTTTGATACCATGCTTACCTCATCAATAATGAGTACTTTCATTTTCTTCAATACTCTTGAAACTTCCAAGCAAGCTTCTCCTGCTAGTTTGTGGTATTGTATTTTGTTCTCATGCTCTACTGGTAACATTAGCAAACGATGTAAGGTAACTCCTTTTATGTTATACGCTGCTAACCCAGTTGGAGCAGTAACAACACAAGACAAAATGGAATCCGTTTTCTTCTGTAGATAGCTTCTAATTACATTAACTAAGAAACTTTTTCCAGTTCCTGCTTGTCCACTTGCATACATTCTCATTGCTTCAAAAGATGTGCATGAGCACTCTTTATTTTCATGTAGTAATCCGTGATCAATTTTTTTCCTGACTGCTTCATAAATTTGATGTTGTTCATCATTCAGTTGTTCTTCCAAATTCGGTAAGTTTATTAAATCATCCTGAGCATGATTCATAGCTGTTTCGACTTCAGTCATGGCTATTGCTGCTTCATTTTCTATGATTGGTTGTCCTAGAGGATCTTGACTGAATGTCCCAGAACTTTGACTGTCTTGAGAACTGTCTCTAGCTACTTCAGCTGCAATTGTTGCTTCTTGTTCAATTTCTTCATTTAACATTTGAACATAAGTTGTGAAAGTACTGCATTCTATGCTGTCTTTGCTAGCATTGAAGGAATCTTCATAACTCTGGAATTCTCCAAGTAGTTCGTCCTCTGAACGCCATGGTTTAAACAGCTGCAAAAGTGCCAAGTAGTAAAATTTCTTTTTGTCAGGAGTGTCGCAACTCAGCTTCCGGTGATTTATCAAACTTCCTTTTGTTTGCTTCACCAAACATCCTTCCTCACCACTGACTTTATATTTTCCATTGTTGATATCTTCTGTGGCATTCCGTTTAAAAATGAAGTTCTGCAGCACTTCATAGAGACACATGTTCTCAAGGTGATGACTTCTTTGTGGGTAATATGTGTCCAACATGTTTGTTCTTAAAATGTCTGTACTTTCTGGTTCGAACTCTGCTAAATATTCAATTTCTCGAATAGATTTCAGTACCTGATTTCGCATTCTTGCAAGGCCTAAACTTACCCAAATTATTCTTCTGGATTTCGAGTACAGACTTGCAGATGATAACCTATCTGAGCATTCGTAGGATCCAATTTTTTGATGCGATAACATCTTTAAACTGAAACTGTATAGCTTCTTACTGACAGTCTTCTCGTGAGAAATCTCTTCCCACATTTCCTTCAATTCCGTTTTCTCAGATTTAGTGATGTAAGATGTGACATACTGAGCAACAGCAATAGAATTGTCAGCCACATACTGTATATCTATGTTAGCATTCCACATGGATAAAATGACTGGGTTGTAGTCATTTATATATTTTGACTCTTGTTTTCTTCTTAGGTTGTAGGTATTCTTAGGCGATTTTCTTGTAATAGTATGTCGAACAGCTGACATAAAACTGTTTACTCTTCCTTTTGAAAGAACAGGTCGTGGAAATCCAAATCGACATTTTGTGTAGAATTTATCTTTACTCTTGTACTTTCGTCGACAGTATTTTCCACACCGATGACTTTGGAAACGTAAAACTTTCTCTTTTAAGTTTTTCTCTTCTGTGCTTTTAGGTATAGCACATGTTGCATATCCTTCAATGAAACTTAAACCTGCATCATCAGAATCTGTTCCAAATTTTGGGGCATCCTTGATCCACAACAGCATATGAAAATGAGGAGCACCTCTTGCTTGGTACTCTTTTCTCCAAAAGAAATCCACAATATCTCCAAGAGGTGGATTTTTTTTTATTGCAGATGAAGGACATCATAGCCTCAAATCTATGATTGAAATATCTGCAAATATTAACCGGATCCAATGATCACAATTCTCCTGCTGTCTTGTATTGTATGTTTTTAATGTTTGAATTTGCCTCCCGAAGAAAATCTAGAGGATCATCCCAAGCGTACTCGGCACAGTTTAGGGTAAGGAACCATGTAGGAGTTCCTAAATTCCATAACATACACTTCAATTCTCCATGGCGTCGGTACCAATATTCATTAGTCCCACGCTGACAAGCCATCAAATTGATCAATTGAGATTCCAAATGATCATCTCGCTGTTGCACTTTGTTGTTAAAGTCCTTTGCTGACACATTATGTAGATGTACTCCAGTTTTCAAAATGTGATTTACTGCATAAGATAGTGCAGACAAGTCACTTTCAAATAAAAGATGGAACAAATAAGGAATACTTTGACGAAATCTGGGATCTTCTGCATATAATCTTGTAGTCCGATACTCCGAAGCAGGAATCTGTACTGGACGTTCATCATATCGCCCACCTTCTCCTGTAGGAAACAGTTGGGGAAAACAACGAGCTTCCAAGCTCTCCTCCCATACACTCACAGGAGTTCCTTTTGCTTTCTTCATCTGAAACCGATCAATAGCGTTTCCCATAACTTCTTTAGAATGAAGAGTATGTATGCTGAAATGTTCATAAATTTCTTCTTCTTTTGACTTATCCACTTTTTTCAATTTGCCCAGTTGGTATTCCTGTGTCTTCTAGTAAAACTTCTTCATCTTCATCCATATAAATTGCTTCATACCATTTATTATTTTTTTTCAAATACAAATTTGCTCTTTGTACTTTTCGTACATCCACCAGCTCCTGCCAAATTTTCTTATTCTGTGTAGGTACACCATTAACCAGAATAACTAATGGTTCAGTTTCCAAAGTATCTGCATCAATTGTTTCCATATTTTTTTTCAAATCCAATGGCAAATAGACAACTCTTCCTTTTAAACCTCTTTGTAAATCCGAAGGAGGTAATTTACCTGTTTTTGGCTCCATACGCACTATGGTCTGAAACGGATGGACACATTGAATGAGTATAGACTCATACGTATTTAAATCAGAAAGTTCTGGAGGAATATCAACCAATTCTAATTTATTATGTAAAGCTATTGCTGGCATTGTATTTTCTTCTAACTTGTTATAACAGTATTTACAAATACACTGATCTTCACCCAATTCAAAACAATTTTCCAGAAATATATATGTTGCAAAATCTTTCCACTTATAATTATCTCCATTTTCACTTTTTTATACAGATCAACATTCCTTGTTTGAATTTTATAATGGTTTCTCCGGCAACAAATACAAGTAATATTTGGTCTTTCATTAGAGATGATAGTAAAAATTTTGAAGATGCAATGACAAAATTTACTAACAGTAAGTTCTACATTCTCTTCCACATTTTCATCAATAACTGTGTCATTTTCTGCACTTTCGTGTTCTGGACCAAAGTAACAAAACTGAATCTCATCAGTAACCTTCACTACATCTGATACAGATCCACGGAACAGAGCATTATTCAACTCATTTAACTTTAGTGCTGGACTTTTAGCAAAATACAATGTTCTCACAAACTTTCTCATTTCAGTATGATGTATTGCCAGCATCCTAAAATGGTGAAAAACACTTTGACACACTTTCCTAGATAGACAAGCCAGAGAATGTCCTTGCAAACCAGTATTCGCTCTCACTCTGCATGGATCTAGTCTTTGAAGCACCTTAATCTTCTGTTTAACACTCTTTTGACTATATTCTCTTAGAAAGTCACGTAATTTATCAATAGGTTCTTGACGCACAGTACAAATACTACTACAATTCCAAGTGTACACTGGGGCTTTAGGACGTCTCCCCATAACCTCATCAGCCATCACTTCTTCCTCATTTCTTGGAACCATTTTCTCCTTTTCCATTACACAACCATCTTTAACTTCATGTGCTCTACCATTGGTGTCAACTGCATGCAACAAACTATTACTTTGAAGATAACTCTCTTCATTAAAAAATGGTTCAGTACTTGAACTATGCTTCCATTCTCCTAAGAACACTTTACAAAAGTTATTTGTTTTCACTTCTCTTTTCCTTTTGCTTTGTGACTTCATTGCATTGACTAATTTATCTAATCTACGCATCCTGTTCAAAATTAAAATGAATAGTTTTTTTTTTATTTCTAAAGCCTTCGTAACAATACTTTCAATAAATTTCTTTTTCTTATGAAATTTGGTTTTCTTATTATATTTTTTCACAACCTTTAGCAAATTTAATATCACTCTTCTCTGAAAAATTTTTCGATGAATGTTTTTAAAATCTATTTTTCGTGTTAAGTCACTGTCTTACTTCTGAGTCTACATTAGCATTTTGGTTTTGCTGTCGACTCTGTTGTTGTTTTGTACTTGAAACACTGTTTGAATTTATCTTTCTATAATTTTTTTTTTTTAAGGTATTTTTTAAAAATTCTTTAGTCTGCTTACCAGAAGACTTTTTCTGTTTTCAAACACGAGCTTCTCCTCCTATTTTTTTTTTACCAGTTGTCTTCAAATATAGTTGTTGTTGCTTTTCTTTTCTCTTTCTTGACTTTATAAGCATCTTTAAATTTTTTCACTGTTGCTCAGCAATACCTGCAAGAAACTAAAAAAAAATACCTTAATGTAATTTTAATTCATTACAATTTTTTGTTGAGCTTTTCAAATCCTATCACATGAGCTGACCCTTTCCCACGAGTCCAAGTCTTACAAAACAAGAGAAACATGAATTAAATCTCTGACAACAATTCCTGTGTGCACACAGACTCATGGTGTGATTCTAGGCAGAAAACGATATTTGATTGGCAATTTCAAAGCACATTTACTACTGTGGAGGAGCAAGTGATAATTACTGTGACAGCCTGACACATTTTTCTTATATTTTAGAGAAGCAGAAAAGAGCACATGTACTTACAGCTACTTGAGACCATGACCATGTGTTACAGGGTGAGTGATTAGACTAGAGCAAAGGAAATGAGCCTTGGTGACGTTGAATGTGTTTGCGTTACACACTGCTATCTGAAACACCACACAGAGCTGAGTAGTACGCACGGGGGTGTTGGAGAAGCTGCTGCGTGTGTGCAAAAAGTGTGTTTCTGGAGACTGTGTATTGTCAGTTGCAAGAGAGATCTGCATGGAAACTTGCACAACTGCATGAAGAGTGCAGACATGTGTATAAGAGTAGATGTGTGGTAAGGGTTAATTGGACTTTTGAACATGTAGGAACAACCTCAGCCATTGCAAGATTTGATGGAAAATTTACCCTGTTGATTTGAAATGTGTTAGCATTTGCCTCTCATTTGTGAGATATTGATTTCTGCTGAGTGCTAACCAACACAGTTGAAGAAAACAAGCTGGCCCTTTCCTGAAAGTGCAAGTTTTACATAACAACAGCAACACAAATTAAATCTCTGACAACAATTCCTGTGTGCACACAGACTCATGGTGTGATTCTAGGCAGAAAGCGATATTTCCTTTAGCAATTTGAAAGCACATTTAGTACTGTGGAGGAGCAAGTGATAATTACTGTGACAGCCTGACACATTTTTCTTATATTTTACAGAAGCAGAAAAGAGCACATGTCCTAACAGCTCCTTGAGACCATGACCATGTGTTACAGGGTGAGTGATTAGACTTCAGCAAAGGAAATGAGCCTTGATGACGTTGAATGTGTTTGCGTTACACACTGCTATCTGAAACACAACACAGAGCTGAGTATTATGCATGGGAGTGTAGGAGAAGCTGCTGCATGTGTGCAAAGAGTGTGTTTCTGGAGACTGTGTATTGTCAGTTGCAAGAGAGATCTGCATGGAGACTTGCACAACTGCATGAAGACTGCAGATGTGTGTAAGAGTACATGTTTGGTAAGGGTTAATTGGAGTTTTGTACATGTAGGAACTACCTCACCCATTACAAGATTGGAAGGAAAATCTACCCTGTTGATTTCAAATGTGTTAGCATTTGCCTCTCATTTGTGAGATCATGATTTCTGCTGAGTGCTAGCGATCACACTTTAAGAAAACAAGCTGCCCTTTTCCTGCGAGTGCAAGTTTTACAGAACAACAGCAACACAAATTAAATCTCTGACAACAATTCCTGTGTGCACACTGTCTCATGGTGTGATTCTAGGCACAAAACAGTATTCCTGGGTGATACCAGTACACCTTAACTTATAGTGAAGACATACTCCATAATATCTAACATGTTCAAGGCACTTAAATATCTTCCTTAACATAACATGTAAAACACAACTTTTAAAGTGGTAGGAAAATGTACCATGCTGTTTTCAAATGTGTTTGCATTTGCCTCTCATTTGTGAGTAACTGATTTCTGCTGAATGCTAACCATCACACTTTAAGAAAACAAACTGCCCCTTTTCTGCGAGTGCAAGGCTAACAGAACAAGAGCAACACAAATTAAATCTCTGACAACAAATCCTGTGTGCAGACAGACTCATGATGTGATTCTAGGCACAAAACAGTATTCCTCAGTGATACCAGTACACCTTAACTTACAGTGAAGACATACTCCATAATATCTTACAAGTTCAAGACAGGTCAATATTTCCTAAAACACAAAATGTAAAACACAACTTTAAAAGAAGAACAACAATTCTAATATTTATATAAAAAATCACCACATACATCCCCTCTCAAACTCATAACTCACCTTTAAAATTAGTTAGTTGAGAAACAAATGTGGCACTCAAACAGCAGATTATCAGAGCCAGAATCTCAGAGCTGTACACCTCTCTCCTCTCACCACCACCAGTAAGTGGCAATGTTTCCCTCTCTTTTTTCACACATATACATGTTAATGTAAAATCAGTCCTTCCCACATTTTTTCAAATGGAATCACACATTTCTATGGGTTGCAACTTGAGGAAATGTAAATTGTGAGACTTATATGTCCCCTGTGTCCCCCTCAAACGCTTTATGTATACATGCATGTAACCTATGCATTTCCCCTCCATGGCCTGTCTATCACCATGGCCTGTCTATCATGATGCTTATGCTATAAACGTGGCCTGCCATCATCCAGTCTCCCATGAGAGAAACGACAAATCTGTATTGAGGCCTACACGTTTTACATCATGTTTCCCTGAACCACATGAAAACCCGTGTTTTGTGGCTCAGCCAGACCCAAAAAGAGGTTTCAGGTCTCAGACGTTCAGAGAGCTGCAGCTGCGTATCCTTGGCCTTGCACACTTGGGCCTCAGCCAAAGGGGCCCTGTCCGCCGAGACAGTATTGAGCACGGTTATCTGCTTACTCCTACCGAGCCGCATTCCTGCCTGGAGAAGGAGGAATAAACATGATCCGTCTACAAGGAGAAAGCCTAGCTTTACTGTCTCTCTTTGTGAGATTGCAAAACTCACGTCAGTGAAAAGCCCATAGCCCCCGTGCAAGGCCTCCGCAGTAAAGGAAGAAATAGATGCCACATTGGCTCTTGGTGATGGGCAACCTATGTCACAATTCAGTCCCTGCTCCAGACTATAGACACCAGATATAACAAGATGTGCTGGTCACTCTGACACTGAAGGCCTCACTGAAGGCCTCACTTCCAGACTCCCCGGTTGCACAGCAACCCTTCCCCACGTCAGTTACACGTCATGCTTGAGTCGAGCACAAGTAAGGCAAAGTTCCAGTATAATTCCAGCAGATCACGTAACCCCCTCCAGGTATCCACCCACCTATGACGTTTACCTGTTATCATCAAATGGACGCCCACTTGGACGCCCACCTTCACGCCCACATGCACACCCACATGCTCTTATCTTATTCTCTCTTGCTCTTTTGCTTACGTATTTGATTGAAATGTATATATACTGTACTCTCTGAATAATGTTTGAGAATATTCCCGAGAGACCCTTCCTGATCCCTTGTGGTGATGGAACTATTCTCCCTATGACTCGAGTTATTGGAATAAAGCCCTTTTGAACCTGATACCACAGACTCAGCCTCTTGCTTTATGCATGATCATATTGATATTATAGAAATTATGACTGCGTAATACTTTATTTACGACATTAAATGGCGCCCGAATAGGGACATATCTCCTTCCCCATGCGCCGGAGATGAAGGTCCAGTTTTGCCCCCTTCCACAGCCGTGACGGACTTCAAGTGTACACGTCGCGGGTTTTCCCGCCAACTCCCTCAGGCCAACGAAGGAGACGGACTGCGACCAGGCATCCATACGAGGCGGTGAGGATTGCGGATCGTCCCAACCCAGAGCCCACCTGCGAGAGAGCTGTGTCTGAGGTTTCTAGAGATCCACCTAAGATACGCCATTCCCTGCGCAGCGTCAAGTGTCCGAGGCCTTCAAGTTCAAGTTCTGCTTCCCGGTGAGTTTCTCATAGGGGTTGCAATCAAGACGGGTTCATTTAATGAACACGGTAAAGACGTGTCTCACTTGTGAGACCGGTATGTTCAAGAGCATGCATCAAGGATTAAAGTAATCTAGGTAGTAAGGTGCACCGATTTAACTGTATGAATGTTATTGTCTTAGTCAGGTTCAGTCAGGTTTGAATGTGTTAGGTTTTTTATGTAAGTTTGTTTCATTGTGAGTTTTGTTTTTTGATCATTGTGATTTTTGTTTTCGGCTACATTCCAACATGCCGTTGTTTTCAAAACTGCGTACGATATGTACCAGAAAAGGTGTACTAGAGGAACCAGTTAACATTCCGCCTAGGGACACACCTGGACATTTCATGTACTGTAAGCATGGTTTAGATGCCGTGTTATTTTTAGAACTATGGGTGGATTACACGAAGGATTTAGAGACAAAATATAGGTGGCCTACCACGGGAACGTGGGATGCGGAAAGCATTATGAAAGTGGAGGAAGAAATATGGAAGAGAAAATCTAGACCTGCTCAGAAGGACGCCATTAAGTTGTGGCGCAAAGAGTCACATAGAAGGACAGAGAAAGAGTTCCACAAAATAGAGAGAAGAAAACAGGAGTCTGAAAAAGCCAAAGAAAAGAAATTACAGGAGGAAGGGGAACGGGTAAAAAGAGAGCAGACCGAAAGAAAAACGAATACAGTCGTTGCTGGTATTTACCCCGTCCTTTCGGAAGAACTAGCAAGAGTGACCCCAGTAGACAGACCAATTAGAGTGCCACCGCCAGTACCCCGAAAAATAAAATAAACAGCATCCGAAAGATTTATTAACACCTACCTAGAGGAATCCCCACCAGCCTACGTGGACGGATCTTTCCCTGCACCCCCAACGCAAGACCAGCTCCAGGAGCTCGAGGACAGCGGGGAGGGAGGATCCGGAATAGCGTCAGGAGGGGGACTGACAGTAAAAGTAGACATCCCCGAATGTATATATGATCCAGATCCAGGAAAGGACAGAATGCTCGTGTTTTCACTACGGCTTAGACGAGCAGTCGCAGATCTGGAAAAATTACCAGATATGGATAAACATCTAAAGAAAATGTACACATTCATAAGAACAGGGGAAGGTTCTGAGAGCATAGCAGATGCTATACAAAATAGAAAAATAATTGTTAAGAACTATATCCTTCGCTTCCTAATTAACTGTCTGATCAGGGAAAAAGACGAAGGTAACGGGGATGTAGACCGTTGTTATATTGGTTGGAGTGATCGCATAGATGCCGGTCAGCATGATAAATCAGGACAGACAGATAACACGTGAACCAAAATCAAAAAGGCAATAATAGCGTCACACGAAGCAGGACCGAGCGGAAACGCTGAGTTATCATCTGATGATGAAGTAGGGGACCACGATAAAATACAATATGTGGGCCATGCCCGACGATTCGAAAGGCCAAAGGGCCTCAATCACCGTAAACAGGGAACTGCTATAAAAAAAAGATATTCCCTTGAAAGTTTGTTTCAAATCACCGACAAAGCGGTGAATGAATGGTTAGGTAATGAACAGCCTTTCACCCCGACTGAGAATGAATTAGCACGGTCAGCCACCCTGTGGGTATCGCAATACGATTTATATAATAATGATATTGTAGCACAGACGTTCTTGAGCCTCCCACCAAACGAACAGCGCATAGCTGGTGTTTACATGGTCCAACATTTAATCACATTGTATGAAAGTCAATATTCTGGTCCTGGTCTATTGTATAGGTTGCTGGACGACATAATACTAGACAGATGGATGAACATGGGTACAGAATTGATTAATGTCATCTTGGATCAGAGACACAAATATATAGTATACGTAACTAGGTCCCTGCTTCCCGCTCCACCACAGGTTAAGGGGCAGGCATACGACAAGCTGAACTCCCTACGAGAGGTACATCCTGTAAAGGATACAAATAATGTACTACAACGGGTGTATGTTTACACCCCTCTGTCAAAATTAGAGATACTAGAAATGAAAAAAATGTTGCCCTCCCATGATAAAGACCCGGGGGGTTTTCACAGAGAACTAAAAGACATTCTCCGCTTAGGGTAATATACATATGCTGACATTCTAAAGCTATTAAAAGTACTATTGCCTGCTGGTATTTACGAGAAACTTAAAGACAAGGACTGGGAGGTGGGAGAGAAAAAGATTGGCTGGAATGTGTTGCAAGCAGAAGAAGACGCAAGAGGCCCGGGGGTTGGTCTGGGTCCCCGAGCTAAAGAATTACCTGAACTCCTTGTACAAGTCTTGCCGAGATTATTAATTACCAAGAAAGAGGACTGGGATGCTATTTCAGCCTGTAAGCAGAAACCAGACGAGGACACTAGTGACTTTTACTCTAGGTTTGAGAAATGTTTCACTATCAATAGTGGCCTTAAGCCCGGTAGCGATTCATATCCCCATCTTTTCGTGAGCAAATTGGTAGAAAATTCCATACCTGAAGTAAAGTATAGGGTACTGAAGGTTGAGAGTACTTGGCAAGCAAGCAGCCCTTCCCAAATGTTACAGATGTTACAATATCACCAGAACAGAATTAGGGAAGAACACGATCAAGAAAAGAGACGAATGAAAGATACAAAGATGAAGATGCTGGTGGCCCAATCGACACCGGCAAACACAAACACAAACACGAACAAGAATGGCACGAAACTAGCTAGTGGGACTTGTAATTATTGCAAGAAGCCAGGCCACTTCGTAAATGAATGTGCGGTCCTGAAACACAATATAGCTATAGGTAAAACGAAGCCTCGTCAGTATCCTCCAAAGGATAGTAACACATCAGGCATCAGATACGTTTCCACCGCCGCCTCCGCCTGTCCATGCACCTGCACCTGCCCGCGCCACGACACAAATGTATGAGCACGCCCAAAGCAACTATCCAGAATACCAGGCATATTCATGAAACTGCCCAGAGAGGGAATTCGACTTGCCCCTTATTCCGGTTCCTGTGGACCAAGCGGGTCCCTATGTACATGCACGTTTACGAGGGCAAAATAAAAAGGTTTTGATTGACACGGGGGCGAGTAGAACTACCATCAGTCATTCCGAGGTGCCAGGGGCACCCCTCTCGGGCTCAAAGAGTGTATCCCTGGGTTTTTCAGGTAGACCTATTATTAATGAGGTTTCAGAACCAGTCTCCTTAGGAGTTGGTCCACTAATACATACTACAGACTTACTGCTTACTAAATCATGTCCGGAAAACTTGCTTGGTATAAAAACATTGAAAGAACTGGGAGCAATTATCTGTTGCACGCCAGAAGGAGTGCGACTGTATTTACGTGATTTCAAGGGACATTTTGTAACGAGAGATATTGACATCAGACTCCAAGACGTACCACAGCACCTATGGGCGAAAGGCCCGACTGACGTAGGTTACATGAACATTACACCGCACCAGGTCACCCTCAAGGAAGGTGTAGTGCTGCCACGGATTAGACAATACAAAATACCGCCTGAGGCTGAAATAGGGTTACTGAAATTAATAGATGACCTAATAGCACAAGGGGTGGTGATTGAGACAAATTCCAACATATGCAATTCACCAGTTCTTCCTGTTCTTAAAAGAACTGACTCCAATACATCACCTATATATAGATTAGTTGTGGACCTGCGAGAATTAAACAAATGTGTGGTGCCACAGTACCCTGTGGTCCCGGACATCTCTTCATTATTGACTGCCATTGATGCAAATGCCACGTTCTTTACTGTCATCGATCTGAAGAACGCATTCTTCAGTATCCCGATACATCCGGACAGCCAATATCTTTTCGGTTTCAGTTTAAAAGGCCGCAGCTTCAGATTCACGAGAGCACCACAAGGCTTCACGGAAAGTCCTAGCATTTATAGTCAGGCACTCAAAAGACAACTAGACAGTATTCATATGCCAAGCTCTACAGCACTGATACAGTATGTAGATGACATTTTCATCACTGCTAGATTGGAACATGATTGTGAAGATGCTTCACTGATGGTTTTACACTTCCTGGCTGACAAGGGGCACAAGGTGTCCCCTTCGAAGTTGCAATTCTGTGAACAGCAAGTGGCTTACCTTGGGCACTTGCTATCCAAGGAGGGTAGGAGACTGACACCAGAACGTGTACAATTGATTTCAGGTCTTTCACAGCCCAAGACACAAAAGGAAGTACGTGCATTCATTGGCCTCACTTCATATTGCAGACAGTGGATTCCCCAGTATGCTTACATAGCCAAACCCTTCATACAGTTGACAACACAGGAGGCAGCTTCAACTAATGTCCTCCCTTGGACACAAGAACACACTGTGGCATTTGAAGAATTAAAAAGAGCTTTATGTCAAGCACCAGTTTTAGCAATCCCTGATTAAAACAAATCTTTTATGCTTTTTGTGACAGAGCGGGATGGAACAGCACTATCTGTCCTCACACAAGATCATGCAGGAAAACACAAGCCCTGTGCTTATTTTTCTAGTACATTGGACCCAGTAGCACAGGCTTTGCCTGTGTGCCTAAAATCAGTTGCAGCAACAGCCTTAGCCATAAGACAAAGTGACTCGATAGTGCTGGGCCACCCCCTAACAGTACAAGTACCGCACGCAGTGGAGGTTTTCTTGAACCGAACACAAACACAACACCTGACTGTAGCAAGACTGACAGGTTATGAACTGACGTTATTTCAACCACACATAGAAATCAGACGATGCAACACACTGAATCCTGCTACTCTTTTGCCCTCCAGTACAGAAAACGTTTCACCACATGACTGTGTTGAAGTAATACATACCGTGACTAAACCAAGACAAGACTTGACAGATGTTGCACTCCCAGACCCTGACCTAACACTATATGTTGACGGCTCATGCATGAGGACAGGGGCGGGAGAATTAGTGGCAGCATATGCAGTGCCCACTGCTACTGAGATCATAGAGACTGAAAGAATAGACATACTGTCAGCACAAGCAGCAGAGCTCATTGCCCTGACACAAGCATGCATAAGAGCTAAGCACTTGAGAGTAAACATTTACACCGATTCACGATCTGCATACGGGGTAGTTCATGACTTCGGGGTACTATGGCGAGAAAGGGGTTTCTTGACCTCTCACGGGGCCAAGATACAGAATGGCCCCCTTATTCAAGCCCTCCTGGAAGCGATACATTTACCAACAGCCATAGCTATCCTGAAATGCAAAGCACATACTAAAGCCACCGATATCATTTCTCAAGGCAATGATCTGGCAGACCGAACTGCTAAACAGACGGCCCAGACCCCACTAGACATGACAAGCTCACAGATACCATCAGTGTCCAAAGCCATGACAGTTAGGGACCCTTCCAAGGATGTGCAAGACATACAGACACATGCCACTCTAGACGAATTAAAGAAATGGTCGGAACAAGGAGGGGTACTGACTGATCAGGGTTGAATGACTAAGGGCAAAACAAATTGGTTTCTTCCTGATTCGATGGTACAAGTGATCATAAATACTGCACATAGTCCTGCACACTTAGGAGAGAAAGCAATGCTAGACAGTTTACAGAATATATGGTTCAACAAGCACCTGCGTGCAGCAGCGAAACAAAAGGTCAGAACATGTATGATCTGTTGCCAATTCAATCCAGGTAAAGGCATTCCGATGGAACAAGGTGGATTCCATCCACCTGACCATCCTTTTGAAGTCCTCCAAATGGATTACATCCAAATGGACAGATGGATTACATCCAAATGGACAGATGTAGAGGTTACAAATATGTCCTGGTAGTAGTATGTTCACTGTCACGGTGGACAGAAGCTTATCCAGTCCCTGATTATACTGCCGTAACTACCGCCAGACAATTGGTACGAGAGTTTTTCCCACGTTATGGATTACCGCGTGTCGTATATTCCGACAACGGTCAGCCTTTCTCCTCTGAACTCATGAAACAAGTGTCCCTTCTGTTAGGGTATACATGGAAGTTCCATTGTGTACGACATCCTGAGGCAGCAGGCCTTGTAGAAAGACACAATCAGACCTTAAAGATAAAACTAGCAAAGATTTGCGCAGACAAAGGTGTAGATTGGATGGTAGCCCTGCCGGTTGCCCTCTTTTACATGCGAATGGTAGCCCATTCCAGAACAGGCTTATCTCCCTATGAAGTGGTTTTTGGTAGACCACCGAATATGTGGGGCACTCCAATGCCTAAAAAGATTACTGATGTTGATAGTAACATGCTAACAGATTACCTGGCTTCCTTGATGTCTGCACTACTCTCTTGTCGTTCGCAGGTTGCTGCCGCCTTCCCTGACAACACCCAGGTCAAGGAACAGTCCATCACTCCTGGGGACTTCGTATTAATACGGAATTTTGATAGATCGAGCCCTCTTGAGCCGAGGTGGAAGACACCGAAGCTGGTACTGTTGACCACAAGGACAGCCGTTAAAGTCGAAGGACGGAAAGGATGGGTTCATCTTCATCATTGTAAACGCTACTTTGGGAATAACGATTCTTTCAAAAAGGACACTAACTATACAGACTTTGAGCCCCCTTTTCTAGAGGAGACTCCCCAGCAGGAGTACAAAACCAAACTTAGATCTAAAAAGTCAGAACCCGTTTGATCAATTAAGTCCACTAGGTGGTGAAGCGGTTGAACATGTATTCTGACTCGCATAAGATCTCTAATACTTATAACGATGAAAAGAGCAAGATGAAAAGCAAATACTGTAAAATATTACGTGGAAGATGTATAGTGACTTTGATTTTTCTATCTCTTCTGTGTATCACTATAATATGTATCAGCTTGATACTACATGCTGTTTTTCCTCCTATTGCCTCACTCTTACACTCCTCCACTAATGATACCATAATGCACACATTCAGTGATCTGCCTTCTCATGAGCTATCATATCGACTTGCCTTACGCAACAATACCTTTATTCAGATGTTGCACCAATCACATCAGACTAGCAATGCTACAGACTGCTGGGTCTGTGGCCGACTTCCCCCGTATCAGAAGGTGAAGGGAGTGTTGCCTCTTTTCCGTTCTCCCATAATGGATCTTGTGGAGCATGGTTTGCCTTAATGACATCCATCCATGGAGATGCCAAAGAATGTCAAGACAAGGAATGTAGGGGCAACTGGGTATGGGGTAACTTGAACAAAGTCATGAATGAAGCATGTTTCCCAGATGAAGAAGGTCTTCCCCAAAGGAAAGGTACAGATCTAGAAAATGAAGAGTATCTGCAAGGAAATGCGACCCTTGTGTTGAATGTCAAGCCCATACACAATTTAGGTCCATCCTCAATTACCGTCCTGCCAGTAAAAGGGAATTTGTGTGTCAGAAAAGAAGGCTCAATACATTTGGGGCACAGCGAGTGTAACACTATAATAGTGTTTGCAGACAAAGGAAAGTCTTATTTCAGAGCGTCACGACACACCTACTTTATTTGTGGCCAGACAGCCTATGTGCAACTGCCCTTAGTCTGGGGTGGGACGTGCTACATATCATTTCTTTTACCGCCCGTTTTCCTGGCCCCATCAAACTATCATCAAGATCTCCGACTAGCACTTGTCCGACACAGACGAGGGCTCGATGCCTCTGGCATTGACCAGACTGAGACAGCTTGGGAGCAATATACAGATTTCAACAAAGGATTCTTTTTCTTCATAGGTCCCGTCCAGAATAGTAAACTTATCAGCAGGCTAACAAGGATTCT
Organism: Triturus cristatus; assembly: GCF_964204655.1. Lineage (NCBI taxonomy): Eukaryota > Metazoa > Chordata > Amphibia > Caudata > Salamandridae > Triturus > Triturus cristatus. The sequence continues at coordinate 498,835,518 of NC_140592.1, read as the reverse complement.
AGAAACAGTTGCTAATGAGACTGCATCAGCCCTGGGGAACTTGACCCAGGAACAGTCTGCTATGAGATTGGTCGTTCTTCAGAATCGTCTTGTTCTTGACGTCATCCTGGCGGATAGGGGCAGGGCCTGTAGGATCATCGGTTCTAGCTGTTGCGTTTTCATTCCTAATAACGCACCGTCTGTATACAAAGCAATAACAAGGCTCCACAAGATTGCCCAAAACATACATCAAGACCCAGGCACGTGGACTTGGTCCAGTTGGCTCTGGGGGTTAATATCGGCCTGGGGATGGAAAGTGTTGACCATCTGTGGATTAATACTACTAATGATATTCAGTTGTTGTCTATGTCTGCAGTGTGGCCCGGCCATTTGCGGCCTGTGTGCTACTGCATGTATTCCACACCCCCATATACAAAGCACTGAAAATGGAAAGATAATGCTGCAAGAACAGATTGACTGTCTCATGAGAATAGATGTGACATGAAAGGGTTCACTAGGGGACAAGGAGGGAATGAGGAAATGTAAATTGTGAGACTTGTATGTCCCCTGTGTCCCCCTCAAACGCTTTATGTATACATGCATGTAACCTATGCATTTCCCCTCCATGGCCTGTCTATCACCATGGCCTGTCTATCATTATGCTTATGCTATAAACGTGGCCTGCCATCATCCAGTCTCCCATGAGAGAAACGACAAATCTGTATTGAGGCCTACACGTTTTACATCATGTTTCCCTGCACCACATGAAAACCCGTGTTTTGTGGCTCAGCCAGACCCGAAAAGAGGTTTCAGGTCTCAGACGTTCAGAGAGCTGCAGCTGCGTATCCTTGGCCTTGCACACTTGGGCCTCAGCCAAAGGGGCCCTGTCCGCCGAGACAGTATTGAGCACGGTTATCTGCTTACTCCTACCGAGCCGCATTCCTGCCTGGAGAAGGAGGAATAAACATGACCCGTCTACAAGGAGAAAGCCTAGCTTTACTGTCTCTCTTTGTGAGATTGCAAAACTCACGTCAGTGAAAAGCCCATAGCCCCCGTGCAAGGCCTCCGCAGTAAAGGAAGAAATTGATGCCACATTGGCTCTTGGTGATGGGCAACCTATGTCACAATTCAGTCCCTGCTCCAGACTATAGACACCAGATATAACAAGATGTGCTGGTCACTCTGACACTGAAGGCCTCACTGAAGGCCTCACTTCCAGACTCCCCGGTTGCACAGCAACCCTTCCCCACGTCAGTTACACGTCATGCTTGAGTCGAGCACAAGTAAGGCAAAGTTCCAGTATAATTCCAGCAGATCACGTAACCCTCTCCAGGTATCCACCCACCTATGACGTTTACCTGTTATCATCAAGTGGACGCCCACTTGGACGCCCACCTTCACGCCCACATGCACACCCACATGCTCTTATCTTATTCTCTCTTGCTCTTTTGCTTACGTATTTGATTAAAATGTATATATACTGTACTCTCTGAATAATGTTTGAGAATATTCCCGAGAGACCCTTCCTGATCCCTTGTGGTGATGGAACTATTCTCCCTATGACTCGAGTTATTGGAATAAAGCCCTTTTGAACCTGATACCACAGACTCAGCCTCTTGCTTTATGCATGATCATATTGATATTATAGAAATTATGACTGCGTAATACTTTATTTACGACAAACTTTCAACCCCTTTCCAAATCATCCCTTCCCCCAACATGACTTCTGCCTGCTACCATAGCAACAGGTCATGGAACACTGGTGTGAGCAGAGAGGTCAGAAGTTCAGCTTGACTTTTCAAACCTAACAGCAAATCCAAAGTAATGTTCAGTGGGAACACGTTTTTCTGTACCAATCCAAAACATGCTTTTAAAAATGGAAACATACAGCCTATAGTTTTAACTGTAAAATGGTTTGAATCAGCCAATCAGTTCTTTTTTTTTTTTTAAGTATGTATGCCTCCATTTTTCAACTGTCTTTCTTTTCATATTGCCATTCTACTGAAAGACACCTCCTGAGTACATCCAGTTCTCCTTGAAAGATGTTCACAGTGTGGATTGTAGGTCACTGCTATGTCTTCTGGAGTGAAAAGTTTGCAGAAAAAAGAGGTATTGTGAAAGACCTTGCTTTGCCAAATGTAGATATTAAATGGATTCGTCAGAGAGGGTTAAAGTGGCACCAATTAATGCCTTTGGTGAAAACCTTTCTACATCTCCCACAGCCTAACCTTATTATTGTGCACTGTGGTGGAAATGACCTAGGCACTTTAACTGGGGTAGGTCTGGAAATGCTTATTAAGGACACCTTTGTGCAATTGATGTCACTTTTTCCACAAACTGCCTTTGTATATTCTAATATATGCCAAAGGCAAAAGTGGAACTGGTCCAACCAATTTTGTCCGCATATTGACAAAGCAAGAAAGCACATCAATAAGTCTGTTTCTGCTTTCCTTAGAGACTATGGTATGGGTTCTATATACCACAACAACTTGCGTTACAACATGCAAGGCATTTATAGAGGAGACGGTGTACATTTCAATGATGAAGGCAACAGAGGCTTCCTCTTGAACTTTAGACTCTGCATCGGTACTTACTTGTAGGTACCGAAAAACACTTAATAAACACAATGGCTCTTTTTAGAGCCACCTAATATCTAAACACTTAAACTTGATTTTTATTTCTATTTTTTTTAATGTTTTTTTTTCAGGTGCGCGCAGAGTGTGCGCACCCCGCAATGTTTTTTAAAAAATTTAAAATCTTTTTTTTGGCCCTTCGTGGTCCTACTGTGACCCCCTGACAATGGCTAGGGGTCAAGAACTCCCTACTCTGTCCCCTATTCACGTTCTCCACCTTTCCTTTTCAGTGCGACAGACAAAATGGCGGCCGACACTTCCTGATTTCGACCGATTCGAATGTTTACTGACATCTAACAACCAATCAGAATTACGCTCGCACACGGCAGGGTGCGCGCACAGGGCATGCACAGTGCGCGCACTCTGCGCGCGTATAGATATTGATATGCTTTTGAATGCTATTTTCTCAGGAAATACTGAACAGATTTACCCCAGACCTGCGAAAGGCACTTCCTTGACCTTATGGCTACCTCTCTGCCAAATTTCAAGTAATTCTGTTCAGCCGTTCGGGCTGTAGCTGCGACTAAAGGTCCTATGGAAAAATACATGGGGAAAACGCATTTTGGGACCCCCCCTTTTTCTCGGCGCACGCTTGACGAATAACCCCGAGACTTTCAGGGTAGGAGCTGAACGGAGCGCCCCATTAGTTTTGAAAATTTTGCGAGGATTCATCAACCGGCGCCAAAGTTATTCAAAATAGAATTTTGAGATTTCCTATGGAAACTCGGTCCTAACTATAACTATCTACTGGCGACCGCCAGTAGATAATATATAGATATATAGATATAATCTTTTTCACTGAAAAAAATCAATGGTTGGAATAACTGTTGGACTTGGCCCTTTTTGTAAGGTTATCCCCAAACCTTTTGCTTCTTCCTCCTCTTTTTGCCTGACCAGTGTTTGTTGTCTTTAGGACTCTGGGTACTTGACCACTGCTAATCTGTGCTAAAGTGCATATGCTTTCTGGGTAAATTGTGTTTATGGATTGGTGCTTCCATGATTGGGTATTTGTTTTACTGATAAGTCCCTAGTACAGTGTACTGTGTGTGCCCAGGGCCTGTAAATCAGATGCTACTAGTCGGCCTGCAACACTGATTGTGCCACCCACATGAGTAGCCTTGCAGTGTCTGTGCGCAGTTTTGAACTACCATGTCGATCTGGTAAGTGCACCAACTTGCGAGCCACTAACCTTCCCTTTTCTTACATGTAAGGCACCCCTAATGTAGGCCCAAAATACCCCCATGGGCAGGGAGCAGTGTATGTGAAAGGTAGAACATGCACTGTGGTATGTGACATGTCCTGATAGTGAAATACTGCCAATTTCGTTTTTCACTATTGTAAGGCTATCTGTCCCGTAGGATAGAATGAAAGATACTTTGTAACATCTTACAAGTATAACTTCCCATTGGTACAAGATAGAAGCACACAGTTTAGGCTCTCTGAACTCAGAATTTAATAACACATCTTTTAGTAAAGATGGTTTTTAAATTGTGTTTGAAAATGACACTTTTAGAAAGTATATACAAAGGCGGCTTGGGTCCTTGCTTAAACTAGACTGGACCACTTCTATTGTGTAAACTAACAAGGTATCTAGTTGCCATATTTATTGATTTATTCAAAAATAAAGGTACCAATGTTCTGATTTCATTAGCCCTTGTCGTTTATATCACTTTTCTTTATTTTTCTAACTTAGTGTAGTGTCAATTTGTGGTGTTATCACTGTATTACTGTGTGTTTTGAGTACACATACTTTACACAATGCCTTTGACAAGCTACCAAGGGGGTGAGCATGGGTTATCTAGAGTGTGTATCCACCTGACTAGAAGCAAGGAACCCTTCTTGGACAAAGGTACCAACCCCCGCCTATGAGAGAGACTGCTATCTTTCTTATAGTTTAGCATTGGAGCCGCTTTGTAGCACTTTATAAGTGTAACTTTCAATTGGGAGCAGCTAGAAAATTGCAGTTTGGTGTCTCTGGACTCAAACTTAAAAAACACATTTTTTTGTGAAGTTGGTTTTTAAATTGCAGGTCTGAAAATGCCATTTTTAGTAAGTTGGTATTTTCTTACTTGAACCATTCTGTGCCTCTGCCTGCCCCTAAATTGCACCTCTGTGTCAGGGTGAAAGCTGGACTTTGTGAACTCACTCTAGACAGTCCCACACAAAGGGAGCTGCGGTGTGCCCTGCATATCCTGATGGCCCATCACCAGGCTGATGGGTCTTCTTGAACTAGAGTGGTGGGAGGAGTTGACACTTGCACCTGAATGGGGCTGTGCCTGTCACCTCACAAAGAGCTGCATACCCCACTGTAGTGAAGGCCAGGGTCTTGTGCAATACAAAGACCTTCATTCTTTTAAGTCTCCCTACTTCAAAGGCTTAAATTGGGATATACTGGAACTCTGACACCATATACTCAAAACACTTCTGGACTAAGGATATTCTGCCAGGAAGAAGAGCTGTTGTGCTGCCAGGAGGGACTGCCACTTTGCTGCTTGCTTTGCTATGATGGCCTGCTGCTTCTTGCCTGGGAGTGAGAGGACTTGACTTTAGTCTCTACATCCTGCATCTGAATGCTCTTAAAGGGCTTGACTGATCTTGCCTTCAGTTGCTGAAGTCTTATGGACAACAAAGACTTCACCTGCATCTTACTACCAGCACCTGTATTCCTCTGCTGTGAGTCCCGCTCTGCAAGTGTGCCAAATCCAGTCCTGGTTCCTTGGAAGTGAGTTTTAGTGCTGCAACCAACAAACCAACGCATCGTCTCCAAAGTGTCATTTCAGAACCGGCTCATCCCTACGATATCAATGCATTGCCGCTGCCTGTACTGAAGCTGTGGTCCCCACTCACCGAGTGCATGACCATTGACCATGACTTACAATGCAGACCGACCTTGCCACAGCCCCTCTGAGGAACCGTCACTGCCTGAGTTTCGAACATCGTCTCAACAAAGTCTGTGATGCACTGTTCCGACTGACGCAGTCCCGGCCCTGCATGGTTTCCAACCGACACACTGCCTTCAGCCCAGCGGTTTGACATCAACGCCATAGAATCAATGCATCGTGATCTTGAAATTGACACATTATTGGCGCAGCGTCACCTTCAGAAACCTAGGCATCTCATCAGCAAATGATGCATCACCTCCTCTGTGCAACTGATTGTCCCAGGGCATTAAAGCTTCAACAATCTTGCACCGCCTTCAGGAACCAAAACATCGTCTGTGTGACTCCTCTATCCGTCCCATGCTCCAGTGCGGGCAGACTTAACTTTTCGATTTGTCACAGTCCGGCACGATCTGATATCCCCAGTTGAAGCTGTTCATTTCTAAGGATTGCAATCTGATTTCATCTTACAATGTTAATATTTTGACTTGTGTATGTGGGATTTTTGTTGTTTTAGTCTTGTTTTAAATAGATAAATATTAGCTATTGTTCTAAACTGGCATTGAGTACTTTTCTGGTGTGCACTGTGTTACTGTGAGTGTATGCATAAACACTTTAAAAACCTATAACTGGTGAATTTCTGTGTTTTTTAGATTTTAAAAAAATTACATTGTTACTGAACATTTTACCTAACTATAATGTTACTTTAACCTTTGTTTTTTTCGTTGGATTTCTAGTTTTTTTTAAACTTATAGTAATATTTTATTGACCTACGAAAAGCCAAACCCTGCCCGTGCAAATCCTTTGACTGTGGCCGGTAGGGGGTTGGATGCAGCGTCTGGGCTGCTCCCAACCCCCGGCAGACCGCCAACCCTGTGCTGCGCATGGCCTTTGGCCGTGTGCAATGGGGGTTGGCCAAACACCCAACCTATATATAAAGCAGATCTGTCATCTTTCTCAAGAAATTAACAATAATTTTAATCAAATGTATATTTCAATAATGACAAATATATTTAGTACCTTTTTTTGAACTACATGTCTGTGACTCTTTTTACACAGTTTTTATTATTACATTTCGAGATTGAAAACTGTGAAAATAAATTGTCAGAGCTATATTATTTTTCTGTAGGTTAAAAAAATAGAACAAATATGTCTCTTCCTTTTAACATTTTACACCCCATAAAATGCAATGGTAAAAATAACCACATCAAAGCCTTATATTTTATGTAATACTTCTTCAACACATGAAATATAATCATACAACCAGCACCTACTTGGCAATGCAATTCCAGCTGTAGAGCAAAAGCTCCAGGATGGGAGAATACTTAAAAAAAGTTCTCCAGGGGTCATGATTTCATTGACCTAGGAGATTTATAGTTTTTTTTTACAGTTGGTGAGGGGGTGCTGCACATTTTCCTACATCCCCTTGCAACATAAAAAAAGGTTTGTGATGTCCCTGTCCCTTCTAGGGGTATCACCAAAAAGACAATATATGTAAATAGCCCTCCCAGAGCATTATGGGGCACTCCTTGAAGGAGCAGTAAACAATAAATGAGTGGCTGTAGCTGCATATTTATTCACATTTTGCTTTAAAAACATTTTTATGGGTGTTCCTGTCCCACATGGGACACTCACAATTTTTTTTAGCTTTCTGCAAGTGGCCCCATTTCATGGGGTGAATTCATTTTTTAATCTACCTGGTATTTTCTAAGTATAGGATTAGCACAGTGCCATCCATGCCGAGGGGACAAAGTCTTTTGCCATTTCTACAGCAAAGTCTTTAAGCATAGGAACGCTGTAATACTGTGCCTGGAGTGATAACAGGCTTTTGTGATTTTACAGCTCAGCATGCACTGTACTAATCCTATGCTTAAAGATTGTTCTGTAGAAATGGCAAAAGACTTTGTCCCTTTCTATCTCGGCATGGATGGCACTGTGATAATCCTATACTTAAAAACTTTGATAGAAAAGCAGACATTTGCGGTGAGCAGATCTAGAGTGTCACTGGTGTTGAGAGTGCCTTCTACAGAAGCTGCTTTTCACCTAAACTTGAGAACTACCCAGAGTTCTCTGCCTCCTTTTTGAATAATTTATGTGTCATTCTATGCCTGAAAGGGTGCTGTTTTGACTTACACTGGGTGCTTCCTTGTGTCTGGACAAAGCTATACCTCTCTGAAGAGCTCTAATGAGAGCAAAACACATGTCAGGACCTTGCTGTAGAAATGAAAAAGACTTTGTCTATTTCTATCTCGGTATGGATGGCACTGTGTTAATCCTATGCTTAAAAACTTTGATAGGAAAACAGACATTTGTGGTGAGCAGATCTAGAGTGTCGCTGATGTTAAGAGTGCTCTATACAGAATATGGTTTCCACCTAAACTTGAGAACTACCCAGAGTTCTCTGCTTCTTTTTTGCATAATTTATGCCTCACTTTATGCCTGAAAGGGTATTGTTTTGACTTATACTGGGTTCTCCCTTGTGTCGGGAAAAAGCTGCACCTCTCTGTAAAGCTCTAATGAGAGCAAAACACATATCAGGGGTTGCTATTGTTTATTTCGGGTTGGCTTGGTTGGTATTTTACCAAATCAAAGCTGTGATACTGTGTCTGGAGTGGTAAAAGGTTTTTGTCATTTTGCAGCTCGGCATGGATAACACTGTCATAATCCTATGCTTAAATACTTTTCTGTAGAAATGGCAAAAGACTTTGTCCCTTTCTATCTCGGCATGGATGGCACTGTGCTAATCCTATGCTTAAAAGCTTTGATAGAAAAGCAGACATTTGAGGTGAGCAGATCTAGAGTGTTACTGGTGTTGGGAGTGCTATATACAGAAGCTGCTTTTCACCTAAACTTGAGAACTACCCAGAGTTCTCTGCTTCTTTTTTGCATAATTTATGCATCTCTCTATGCCTGAAAGGGTATTGTTTTGATACATATATATGAATACATGTATTCATTAACTATTAGCAATCGTATAATGTTAAATTTTTCAGTTTGCTAATAACTCTGGCACTGTTTGATGAATCTTCCCAAAACTTTCCAACAAAGTATCATCCACCTCTGATCTTCAAAACGTGTTTTCCCCCACACAAACTCCTTAGGAAAATTAGACACAACAACAGTCAAAACGACTGAACAGAATTACACCAAATGTGGCAGCAAGTTAGATCTTGACCAAGGAAGCAAGTTTTGGTTTATTTGGTGTAAATCTCTAAGTAGTTTTTGAGAAATTAAAGTTCAAACTTCATGCATATTTCATGCTGCAGAGGATCCACAGATGTGGGAGATCAAAATATAAGATCTGCTGGGCTGCCGCTAATCAACAAAGATGTAGTGGCAGCAGTCAGTTTAGGACTTGGGAAATCAGTCCCTTGTCCTCAAAAAATAAATTAAAAAATATATAAAGGGCTAGGGTAGAGATACCTCCCCCGAGGCCAATATTCTTTTAATAAAGAACTGTAACTAAAACTTGTGCCCTAAAGTAACAATAGCAGTACTCTCGCCATGCACTGCTTGTACCCTCACATATTAAATCCTCGTGACATTGACATGTTCAATGAATGCTTTGATAAAATTCCTGACATCTGAAATGTCATAATTGATAACCACACTGTGTATGGTGAGATTAGTTTATGTTTTGTCTCAATTACTCTTATCGTTCTCAAAAGATATTATTTTATTTGTTGATCTATATATTTCCTAGGTGCATCGATATATGCTATGCAGTTGACAGTACTGCTGTATTATGTTTTCATATCTCAATGATATTCTGTTTTAAAAAAACACTGTGCATGGTGAGGGCACACATTATAGTTGCTTAGGTCATGAGTCATAGCTACTTGATAAAAGGAAGGAGTTACATACCCACATAGAGGAACAAGGCCGAAGGCTGCTTTCCTTTATAAGGTTATAGAACTCTGAGGTGACTTGCAATATCTTTATCATGTATGCCAGGAGATACTTTCTACCATATAATACATGATCACACCATCAGCTTTCTCACAAACCACTTAAAATGTTTGTACATAACTCTTTCATTTGAAAGAGTGAGGATGCTTGTAAACATGAAGAATAAAAATAAAACCTCTAGTGCAAACTTAAACACATCAAAGTCCTAATAGATGTTTGTTGCACACAGATATGAGAAACAGTTCAATACAAAGCAGTTTAAAAAAAAACTGTAGAAACATGCAAAAAGATTCTAGCTTTTCTCCATCTAAGGAGTGCAAAAAATAAGCATACTCTCCGCTTGTCATTGTAAGCTATTAAAATAGAGAAGAGGAAAGAAAATACAAGTTTGTTGCTTTAAACAGCTGCTTTAATTATGCTGCATGACTTGACTTTAATTTTACCTTGGCTGCTGCCTCTGGCAGCAGGCAGAACTGGAGTGTAATAACCTTATAATAGTCAAATTCTGAGGTCCCTTCTTTATAATTGGCAACTTGGTGCATTGCAAGTTGCTGATTATGAAGAAATTAATGACTGAAGTTTATACAGGGATTACAAAATCCTACGTATTATATAACTGTAACAGGCGAATTTCAGTGTGTTTTTTTAGTGTAAAAAGTTATATTCTCCCAAAAACAAGGAGAGTTATTCTGCACTGCCGAAAGAGACATGGTAATGTTATACTTAAACCAAAAAAGAACAATGTCCCTTTCATGAGGATACATTGTCCCAAAGTTGCAGTTTTACTACCGTAGGTTTAACGGGCATGCCCTAAGTCGCAATAAACATTCATCCTGGTTCTCAATACCAAATAAATTCTGTTTCCTTAAAATATAAAATCAATATTATTTATTAAATTAATCATTTCATTAAAAAACATGCATGTGTCTGTATCATAATTCATGCACAAATTACATTATAATCAAACCATATGTCAATCTCCAATCAATAAAAGCAATGGCTATTATAGTTTCTTATTTTGTCTAATGTATCTCATTCATTTCAGATCAGTAATCTTTAAAAATGTTTAAGAATTCCTCAATCTCATAAAACACTATTGCATATTGTGTTGTACAAGAACAAACAAACAAATATATTCCCAACTCCATTCTATTCCAAAACTTTATTCGCCCAGTAAAAACTGCCATAACAGTACAATAACAATTATCAAAACATGATAAAATACAGTTCACATAAAATGCGATCGATAAAAACAATAATTTCATTCAATAAATAGCTTTCAGGATAAAAAGGGCAACACAAAACACACAAAATGATCACTTAGTGCAGACAGAAACATCAATGCATCTTTGTAGTTTCTTACATTCTGTGCAACAAATAGGGGTTTCAGAAATTGATATCACAATTCCTCATAAAACATGCAAAACAAAATAAAGTGCTTTGTTTGCACATTCCATCGCAAGGGCAAGGGATCTTATCAGAGGGACATTATTTCATCTTTGGAAATGCAACCAAATGGTGAGCCATACCACATCTAAAACTAGTTAAAACATATCGCTGTTCGATGTTATTTACATACATCAAGTACTCCTGGCAGCCATCCCTTTCTGTCAGGGACAAGTACAAAGTAACCATTGTTTTCCTCTTCTCATCACTTAATCTGAGTTCAGACCTATGCTCTAAAAAGATGGCCTTAATAAGGTTCTTAGTTAGTGATAGGACTTGGGATGGCTCCGACCTTACTGACTAATTAAATATGTTATGTTATGTTATTGGAGTTTTTAAAGCGCACTTATACCCAAGGGTGTCCTGGCGCTAACTAAGCTATGGAACTAAACACAGAGACTATATATGCTAACCATGGAATACGAGCGGCGTAGTCTAATTTTAGACAGTCAAGTATAATCAATTTTGTGAAGCTCATTTCTTCTTTCGACTGTATTGAGGGCCAAAGCAGCAATGGTTTCAGTAAAAGAAGACCCTCCAAATAGGTCAGCCTCATGTCTTTATGCACAATCAGAGACAAAACTGGCACACAAAGCAGCCACTTTAAAAAGGAATTTTCTTCTACTGGTAGTGAACTACTTGAAGAGTAACCCCACGGTCCAGCCCCAAATGTAGCAATGGACAGTCCTTTAGCCTTATAGAGCTCAATCATTTCCTTAATGGGGCGCTGACCCAATTTAGTTGAACAGTTAAAGACCCCTTCAAAATTCCTATTCATTTTAAGTTTAACATTTAAAATCTGTTGAACCCAAGAGCAATTACTAGTAAATTGGACCCTCAATTAACAGAATGTATTCACTCTATTAATTTTAGAGCCTTCAATTTGGAAGAGTCTAAATTTTATTGATTTCCACATACCATTGTGAAGGTCATTGTTTTAATAATTACCTTCTTTTTGTATGCCATAAACTCTCCAAAGACTTTCATTAATTTCTACAGTCCAATAGGGGTCCTAGATATCAATATGGTGTCATCGGTGTATGATAACACCGGAAAAAGGCACCCGGAAATAAGGGCTGTATCTGCCTGTAATGCCTGTAGAACTTCATCCAGCCCATTAATAAAAAGTGAAACAGCAGAGTGGAAAATGCAAAGCCATGTCTAATACCTTTCCCTACTCAAAGTAGATGAACGTTCACCCTGGGGACCATATCTGACTTTACTGAATAGTTTCACATAGATACGGGTCAATAAACAAATAATCTCCATGGGGGCACCTAGACTGTCTGCAGGCACCAGTTTATAATTATTATGAAGAGTGTTAAGTAGCATTTCATCCGTAGGCGAGCTATCAAATGCCACTTTCAAATGTTGTGCAGCCTGAGTACATAGTTGATCAAATTACCCCCTGCTTTTGGCTGGTATTCCATTAGGACTTCTAGTCAGAAGGGTATTAATGCAAGAGACAATACTTTTAAAACTATTTAGCATCCGCTCCTGGATTATTCCTCCCCCCAAGCAATAACTAATCTCTGTCGTATTTGTCTTAACAATTTTTTGCAAAAGGCTTTTGGGTTCAATTCCTGCCCATTTGATTCGGACCTCAATTGGCCTAACTAGAGTGATATTGGTGACTAGTGGTGGGTCTACCCATATGACTGCAAAACAATAAAGGTAGTACAATTGGGTTGTGATCACTTAGTACAGTCAGGACAGTACAGGAAGTACCAAACTTATTACTAGCGGCCACAGACACCAACTCATGATCAATTACAGTACAGGCAGCTCTACCAGTAAAAGAGTGGATCAGTTTCCCATTTAGACCCCTTTTACTCACTAGCATAAGGAGGTCATATTTAAAAATTAGTGAATTCAACACATTATCATAATTGTTGTGACAAAAGTGCGACATGTCATCACCATCCAAATTTGAAAACCCGCAAACATGCATCATGGGTAGAAGACACAACTGCATATTAATGTCACCTGCACAGATTTTAAAACAATTGGAATGAATTGGGCATATAAAGGATTTCAGCCCGGCATCTAGGGCATGGACCACCAAACTTCGGGTAGCATCAAAAACATTATCATAGAAATTAACCAGCACCACATCAGGTCCCCCATTAATAGTTAGTCAGAACATCTGGGTATGCGGTCCAACTGAGGACATTTGTTTAACCGTAACAGGGAGGTTGTTTGATATTAGGACTTGTAGGCCTCCTTTCGCCCTTCCCATAGGAGAAGGTATGGCACCCAGAAAATGGGAGAAATAACCCTCAACATGGATGGGTTTACACCCCAGTTTTCTTGAAGGCAAATAATATTCAACACAGTGGTCATCGTAATCCATTCTGTCACTCCCTGCTTATTCTGTAGTCCGCATATGTTCCAGGTAGTAAATAAATAGTGACCCTCAAATTCTTTGTTGGAGGTGGCCATTGGAAATTCAACATTAGATTGTACATTAATACTATGTGGCTCACTATCCTTGATTATACTAGACCAGTGATTATTTTCCCCCGTATTAACCTCCACTTCACATATACATGTCATATTGGTATCTGGCAAACCAACTACAGACTCCATCATAATTTTTTTGACACCCACACTCATATCATAACACTCCCATTAACAGCCATGCTGTGTTTGAGTCAATCGTTATCATGTAGTCAAGCCAACACTGCAAACCTATTAGACAAGGGGACAAGGCATGTGGTGGAGGAAATGGAGAAAAGTCCCTTAAAACCTGTTGGCTAATAGGCTTATCATTATATCCTGGTTCAAGATGTATATGGCGATAGAAATATCCCAATGGGAGTAAAGCAATGTTCCTGGAGAAAGGGGAGATAGCCATGGACCTTGCTAGGATTTCTTGAGAAAAGTCCAGTTGCTGTATATTAATGATGATACAATCATCTTTAAAGGTCTTCCTTAGAGGCCCCACCCACCCCACTCTCAGGGTCATCAATATTTTATATGATCTATTGGATGGAACTATATGGCTCGTATAAAACCAGTGTACAACTTGATTCTTTAAAGACTCCAGGGATTCACTTGATCCTGGATTCAATGGTGGTTCATTAGAAAATATTGACACATAAGAACAGCAGGATGGTGGTAAATTAATTATTACTGGGGTAAAATGGAATGGTTTCTCCTTGATTACTAGGGTAGCTACTGCGGGATTATGCTGCAGCGGATCTGGGGCCAAAGACTGGGACCGTGGTAGCATACTAGGAGCATGGTTGGTATAGGAGGTGGAATAAAATTGGGAGCTATCACAATGCTGGTAGGCCCTATGGAGGCACTATGGCCTGCCTCAGTAGGTGGAAAACAAACAACAGGAGGCACCCTGTAAACCCAGTTGAGACCGGGTGTAATTATTATGTAACAAATAACAATGTCTCAACAGGGAACAATGGGAAGAGAGTTAATAAAACATGCAGATTAAGTTGCAGAAAGACGAAAACGGGGAGACCGAAGTAGGTGTTTGACAAACATTGCGAGAGGTTTATATAAAAGTAAATAAGGGTCAGAAGAATAGTATCAGCACTATTTACAATTAGTTAAGTAAACCTAGGGTACTTGTGCACATAAGTGCTCGTGAAAAGGTGAAAATAGTCAGTGAGTGGCAGGGGTCCACAGGACCCCTGACACCCCCAGACTAATTTCGCAGACTGGATTCATTCCCTAGCACACCTTTGTTCTCCTCGATTCGATGAAGGGCTCTCCATAAGGCCCTTGCACCAGAGGGCCTCTCCTCCCCGACGGTAACCCGCGCTCGATGCCTCCTTTCTCATGGACACCGCACTTCTTTGCTTCCCCGAACTACTTCAGAACACCGTGTATGACAGTGCACCCCCTGCATTCCTGCCCTATACCTTGTCCCTATTCTTGGACCCATGATTGCCTAATACTTGGGACCCCACTGTCCGTTCAACACAATAACCTTGTAACCTGGTCCTGATGATGACCTGAACTCGTAACAGGTCGAAACATCAGCGACTCTCCAGTGCAAATATTGGCGCATCTCCAGGGTTCACCTAAATTACCCAAACTGTTGCATTTTTGTAAATCAATCATCGTGAATCATAAACCTTTGTAAATATTGTCACTACTGTTTAGCTTTTGTGCCGCCTCTCGCTGTCACACTTGTCACTTGCGCCGTTCACCTTTTCATGAGCACTTATGTGCAGAAGTACCCTCGGGTTACTTAACTTATTATAAATAGTGCTGATACTGTTCTTCTGGCCCTAATTTGCTTTAATATAAACCACTCACAATTTCTCAACAACTGCTTCAGTCTCCCTGTTTTCACCTTTATGCAACTTAATGTGCATGTTTTATTTACTGTCTTCCCATTTATACCTGTTGAGACATTATTTGTTACACTGCCTCAGGATATGGCACTAAAATAGTTTGGGGATTGGATGAATGGACATTCACCCTATTTACCCTTTCAGCTCTAATATTATAAATAAACTCATCAATAGAGTCCAAATGCTTAGTAATCGGCATTTTTAAATCCTGCTGCATACTATTAATGCTTTCAAGCAAATTGTTGTGTGCAGCTAGCACAATGTCTTGGATAGACCTAGTAGGATCTCTAGAATAGCAATGACCAGCTACTTGGTCCGGCTCAGACCAGGCCCCATATCCTTTTTATTTTGTCCCATTTTCACTTTTTCTTTTAGTTGGAGGGCCCTCACCAAAAGATTAATCCATGCATGGTGCTAATTGGCAATGAATGGCTTGTACTGGCTCTACTTTATGGACTTCATAACTTGAAGCAGATGAGGCATCTCCAGCATGTAGGTCAAGACAGAGTGCATCAATTGTGCTCAGATTAGCTGGTTGTATATTAGATGCAGCTAGGCCAGGGTTTACTAAATTGTCAGTAGCCAAGACTATTGGAACTGCTGTGGCGGAAAGTGGGCTTTCACAACACTAAATCTCCTTATTAAGAGCCCCTACAGCTTTCTTTATATAACCATCCAGAGTAGAGTTGTCGGCCTTGATTGGGGATAAAACTTTCCTTTTAACCATTCTAGTCATCCAGAGGCAAGTTTGCAGTCTTGAAAAGGGACATAAAGGTGAACTGATAATAACCCCACAGCCCCTGTAGTGGAATCCAAAGGGGGTGTCCCAGCCTGGCCTCATCCGAGCTATGGCGGGCTAAGATGTGTCCGTCTTGGCCCAGTCTTCTCCTGGTGCAAGCTCATGCATCTGGAGCCCTGGAGCAGGCTGGGGGATGTAGTCCCACCCCAGCCAGGATCAATGGCAGCAGGCAATAAGTGCAGGAAGGGAACAACAGGCAACCCTCGCTGCGGACTCCTGTCGCACGTTTATATGCCCTCATGTCTCAGGAGCCCTGGAGCAGGCTGAGGAACATAGTCCCATCCCGGCCAGGATGGATGGCAGCAGGTAGTCAGTGCAGGCAGAGAACAGCAGGCAACCCATGCTGCGGAACTCCCAGCACACTTTTAAGCACCCTCACACCTCTGGAGCAGGCTGGGGGAATGTAGTCCCACCCTAGCCAGGATAGATGGCAGCAGATAATGAGTGCAGGCGGGAAACAGCAGGCAACCCAACTCATTCCATCTAGATACGATAAAATGTCTTGATGGTTGTTAATGATTGGAGCTAGACATATGGTTTTGATTACTGTAATTTGTGCAGAAATTGTGATATACAATATATGCATTTTTTTAATGAAACAATTGAATGAATCGGAGCTTAACTATATTTCCTGTAACCTTTGATTTTTCAGTGAATATATCTGTATATATATATCTTTATATATCTATATATCTAAATATAATATATATACACACTCTCCTTGTTCCACTCGAGAAACGGGGCACTCGCAGGCGGGTTCAGTTTTGCGGCTGTGGACTCCACAATACTATTTCGCTCCACTTCTCTTAATCCAAAATGAAGATATCGCACTCCCGGGGACACTGTCAAGAAACTTTATTCAAATGACCAGCAACAGACGCGTTTCGGCAAAAATGCCTTTCTGGATGTCAATGACACATCGGAAACGCCATGTTTTTCAACATTTCTGATTTCATGAAAACAAGGAAAGGACTAGCGCACCCACAATAGAGGCCGAGCCCCAGGTGATGGAGTCCACGGGGCAGAAATTGGCCCGGGAGACGGGCCATGCGGCACCTTCCACTTATTTGATTAAAAAATAAATAAAAAGGCCTGGCCCTGAGAATGGGGTCCCCGGGGCTGAAATCAGCCTAGAGAGGGGGGCCATGCAGCCCCTCCTCCCCTAATAAATAAAAAAAACAGCTGAACTGGCAAGTCGTAGGAGACCCTCTTTCACAACCACTCTGCACATGCGCCTCTTGGAACACTACTGTTTTGGGGGATGAAGTCCCCTTGACTCCTGAGGGGCCTTGGAGGCCAACGACCCCTCCTGTTACCTCCAGTGAGTACCACACATTGGGATTGCAGTGAGGTCATTGGAGGCCCCACCCCCTTTCTCCACCACTCTGCAAACGCACCTCCTGGTGCACTACTGTTTTGGGTATGAAGTCCACTTTATTGCACTGAGGTACCTTGGGGGCCAGAAACCCCTTCTGTTACCTTCAGGAAATTCCACACAGCGGGATTGCTAAGAGGTCTTTGGAGGCTACGCCCACTTTCTCCACCACTCTGCAAATGCACGTCCTGGTGCACTATTGGTCGGGGCATAAAGTCCACTCTACTCCTGAGGGTCCTTGGTGGCCACCTACCCCTCCTGTTACCTTCAGTAAGACCCACACAGTGGCATTGCTGACAGGTTGTTGAGGCCTTGCCCCCTTTCTCCACCACTCTGCAAATGTGCAGCCTGGCACACAACTGGTTTGGGGATGAATTCCCCTTGGCTGCTGATGGTCCTTGGGGACCAACTACCTCTTCTATTGCCTCCAGTAAGTCCCACACAGTTGGGTTGCTGGGAGGTCTTCTGAGCCCATGCCCCCTCTCTCCACCACTCTGCAAACGCACCTCCTGGCGCACTTATGGTTGGGGGAAGAACTCCTCTTGGATGCTGAGGGACCTTGGGGGCCAAGAAGTCCTCCTGTTGCCTTTAGTAAGTTCCATGCAGCAAGATTCCTGAGAGCTGGTCAGAAGCCCCGCCCCCTTTCTCCACCTTTCTGTAAACGTGACTACTAGTTATAAAAACCCATAGAAATTCATGTGAGAAGTTGGCCTGATATATGCTGTCCACTAGTTATAGTGGACACCTTTTATCAGTCCAAACAACCCCTTATTGGTTATGGGTTAAAGACAACCTTTATTGAAAGCTATCCTAGTGGTAGCTATGGAGAGCAGCCTTCAGGCTAAGTCTTGAAGGAATGTAAAGCAGCTTGTTTTACCAGTCTATAATCACTTGAGTCACTAAATGAAAGATATCCACACCAGGTATATATATAAAATATATGTATTTATTACTAAACACACCCTCCTAATCTCTTTATGAGACTAAAGGTCAAAACACATAAGTTACACTTCAATAATCACAGTAAAATAGCACAAATACACGTCAGGCCCTCGAGGCGAGCCAAACCATATACTAAAATAGTGGTATAAGAACCACAACTTACCTAGACACAAGGCCTAGAGCCTGTAGAATCGTTGGGACCCCAAGAAACCACTCAAGGTAGTGACACAGGGGACCCACGGGGCCGTGTGCAGAGTGTGAACACAGCCGCGAGCTGCGGTTAGCTTCTATGGGGAAAGTCGAGGTTAGATTTTTAAAGATTAGGGACACTTAGAAATGAGTCAGGACCAAACCCTTTTGGACTTAGGAAGTTCTAGGGCTAGCACCCACGGGAGCACTGGAGTACTACCTCACCCAGGGAAGCCGGGTGCATAGGTGTCTTTTTGTGTCGGGTCGCGTCGTCTATTCCAATGGGAGCTGGCGAAGAAGTGCTGCTGCCGTGAAGATGCGAAGTGTCCGAAGAGATCCAAGCCTGGATCAAAGATGAGAAGAACCTGAAAGCAGAGGGGACAGAGTCTGGGTCACTTGCCAGTGACCAGGAAGGCGATGAGCAGATGCCCACTGATGACGGATGATTTCAGGTAAAGGACATGAAGCTTGACTCTTCAGCCACGAGGACCAGGAGGTGTCGGACAACCAGGAGCTGGATTCGAGCTGTCCCACAAAGGATGTCGAGTGCTGCAGCATCGGTGCCCCGATTGGAGGCAACAAGCCTTGGCAACAGCAACCCACACAGAAACAAGTAAGATGCTTCGGTGCAGACCAGCTAGGTCTGTGGGGCTCACCACTTGGTTGCAAGTCAGGGCATGTCTGGAGCAAGCAGGGATGCCCAAGGAAATACAAAGTTACCCCCTCAGGGACCCATCTGTCAATGGACCAGGGATCGTGAAGGGACCTCAAGACAAAACACAAAATGGCGGCCCACGGGTCACTCGGAATGACCAGGCTGACAATCTTCGGTGGATTTGGTGCTCGAGGTAGGGGCTACAAATTTGCCAAGCACGACTTCAAGAGACGTCGAGAAATCAATGCACTTGCAGAAATGCACTGTGACCAGGAGTTCTGGTTCCACGCTACTCACTAGGGCTACGGGTCTCAGCTTTGCTGGGCACTCGGGTTGGCCTATGAGATGTCTGGAAATTTTCTTCCTGGGCTTCAAATACTTCGGAGTCTGGAGAAAGCTTTGATAATGCAGACTGGCAAAATGGTTTGTTGGTGCCTGCCAAGCAGGGGAGTCACTCCTTGACCCCAAGGGAGATTGCTTCAGTCCTCTGGTCTTAAGCAGAGCGTCAAAGGTCCAGGATTCAGCTTCAGAGTTTCGTCCAGGGTAATCTAAAGTCCTAAGGACAGGAGTCCCATTCTTATACTAATGTAGAGGGTTGGACATACTCTTGGGACCCACCTATGGGAGGGTTTGGAAATAGGGGTGGCTACACCCATTTCCTTTGTCCAGTTTTGCGCCAGAGCAGGGGCTGGAAGCCCCTGAACCGGTTTGAGCTGGACTATGCACAGGTACAACAAATGTGCCCCCAGTGCAGGAGTTCAAAGCACTCAGAGAGTGCTCCCACCCATCCCCATTACACATCAGCCTGTCTGGTAGGTGGTTACACCTTCCTGTGACAGGAAACCTATTGTCCAGGCCTCCCCTGCTGGAGTTTCAGTCAGCAGCAGGAGGCCAGACCCGTGTCTGTGGCTGCAGCATCCATTTTGTGATGCCAGGGCTCTATTAAGTTTCTACCGGGTATACCAGTGCTGTCATGTCTCTCCCTCTAGAAGGGTAGGATCATACTCCTACACCAGTTACTGGTGTGGGGGTATGATTCCAAGGTGTTTGACACCAAACACGACATGTTTCCGTGCAGCCAGTCCAAAGTTAGCATTTGCCGTTTGGTTATAATGCACTTAAGAGTATATGGTCAGGCTACACTACAAACAGCATCAGAGAAGGGTCTCCGAACACTGCAGAGGGGCTCTGCTCATGCAGGGGCACCCTCTCACATAAGAACCAAGCACTCTGTCTTCAGGATTGATAAGGCCTGCCATAGGAGTGACTTATAGGTTTATATGTGTGTATATATATATAGTGATATAGGTAACCTATATCACAGTAAGGGGTGCATGCACCACCTTACCCAGGCTGCAGTAGCAGACCTGTGGTGTCATTTTGGGTGCCTTTCCAGGGGTGGCATAATACATGCTTCAGCCCCTGGTAAGCCTCTGGGTACCTATGCCCTGGGTACATAGTATACCATATATTAGGGACTTATAAGGGCACCTCAGATCCAATCTGAACTGTACCTAAAGTACATGGAATCATTTTAGAGAGGAAGCAGCTAGGCTGGGGCCCTGATTAGCAGGGTCCCAGCCAGCCTAAAGTCGAAAACGGTGAAACATCAGCAAAAAGTGGGGGTAAACATGTGAAGCAGATCCTACTCTCCTACAATTCACTTAAAAAACCAAATGTTGCAGGGACGTTATAGTTAGAAAATAGAATTTGAAAAACCTTAGAAATTCACTGAAAGATCAAAGGTTACAGTGATGTTGTAGGCTAAGATTTCACTTATACAAAATAATCAGTAGTTATACTTCCCTGAGCTAACTATAACTTCCCCCCAGCAATGCACTGCTTATGACTTCATATATTACATCACTCAGGGCATGGACAGTGACATCACCTTAACCTTTGTTTTTTCAGTGAATTTCGAAGGTTTCTTAATTGTATTTCTTAACTATAATGTCCCCGTACCCTTTGGTTTTGTCAGTGAATTTCTAAGGTTTTCTAAATTTTATTTCCGAACTATAAATCCCTGTTACCTTTGTTTTCCGGTAAATTTCAAAGGTTTTTATGCATTTTATTTTCTAACTGTAATCTGCTGAGGTTTACTTTCTGTGAAATGAGCATCATGGCAGAATTAATCCTGCCCTGTTTATTTATCCAAGAAGAGGCCACTGTTTTGTGCAACACCTCTACCCAACTGGAGTACTTTCTACTGACTGTTTAGTAAGTGCTACCCCATTGGGTAAATGTATAGTGCATCTCCTACATTACAGCTGCAGAAAGGACGCCAAGGAAATGTCTCCAGTGACTTTGTGTGTCTGTAACTTGCCAATGTGATTGTAGCTCGAGTGTCTTCAAAAGAGAACTTTACAAGGTGGAACTGCAGAGAAAAAGCACTTTGATGATTTCTACTTTACAGACGTTGGTGGAGATGCGATCGTATTCCTAGGAACCAAGATCCTGTCTCCCAAATCAGCAGGAAATGTGCTCGGGGGCCTTTTAGTAAGCTGTCCATCATCCTGGGAAAAAGGGCTTGAAGACATTGCATACCACTAATGTATACATACTTCTAGTTTTAGAACACGATCTTTAGTCCCAACAGCAGATGACAAGAAAGAACCCCCTTTGTTACAGAGACTACGTAAGGTATTGCGCTTGAGAAAAGCAAGGATGAAAACACTTCCATCACGTATTACAGATCATTTTTCAGTGGAAATGCAAAGAAAACACAATTGCTTTGCCTCTGCCATTTGTACAAACCTAGGATGATTAGTACTTTACCGAAGTGGAGCTTCTACGTGGTCACCTGCTTTTTTTTTATATCTGCAAGTGCTTCCTGTTGAGACATCATTTCTGTTAAATGAATATAGTGCCACAATGAATCCTGGCCTGCATATTTATCCAAGATGCCATCATTTTGTGCAACACCTCTACCCAAAGGAATACTTTCTATGTGCTAATTAGTAAGTGCTACCTCGTTGGTTAAATGTATAGTGTATCTCCTACACTACAGCTGCATAAAGGACACTGAGGAAATAGCTCCAATGACCTTGTGTGTCTGTAACTTTGCCAATGTGATTGTTGCTTGAGTGTCTTCAACAGATAACTTTAAAACGTGGAACAGCTTAGAAACTCCCTTAGGAGATTTTTACTTTTTTTTTTACTATGGGTAGGGGAGCCCCGCAGTCCCCCTCCTCAGGCCGATTATGACCCCGGTGACCCCCATTCCACAAGGCCTGGCCATGTCACCTCAGTGCCCCTAGGGCACCAAGTGTGCAATGGGACCGTGGGGGGAGCCTCAGGGCCCTTGCGGTCCCAGCCGGCTCCCTGCCTTCTGCAGGAGCCGGCAATGCTGTGACAGACAGGGGGGTACTGAAAGTCAGCTCCCTGTCTGTCAGAGCAAATTTTCATCTGTTTCCCTGCACGCATATTTGCATGCAGGGAAACAGATGAAAACTCCACTTTCTGCAAGCCTGAACTCTGGCTTACAGAAAGCCAAGTTATGTTTGCTTTTGCTTGGTAGAAGCTGTAATCTCCCACCAAGCAAAAGCAAACATTTACCTCCTGAGGGTGGGCCCTCTGGAGGTAGCAGGAGCCAGCGCTGGGGTTGGCGGTCTCCCTCCATTGTACAATTTAGCCCTAGGGAGGTGGAGGTCTCCGGGGCCGGAGAGCCGTGATGGACCCCCTACATTAATTTACATCAGCCTCCTGGAGGTGGCAGTGGTGGGGCACGTGTCCCCCCTTAAACTCAATCAATTGACCTGGGGAGGTGGCAGTCTCCGGGGTTATGGGGGGGGGGTGCAGGCTCCAGGCATTCATTTTATATATATTGCCCCTGGGAGGTAGCGGTCCCCGAGTCTATGTGGAGGATGCGTGAGCCCCCTGCAGTAATTTATCATGATTTGCCTGGGGGAGGGGGTCGCAGTCCCTTGGGTGCAGGCATGCCCGCATATATATTTTTATAATGCTCCGGGGATGTGGTGGTCCCCAGGGCTGTGGGGGGGTGCACGGGCCCCCTGCATTAATTTAGCTTAATTTCCCTAGGATGGTAGTGGTCCCCTGGGCATGGGCAGGCCCAGCGGTCCTGCCCACGCATACATTCAAAAGTGCCCCAAGGAGATCGCGATCCACACGGTTGTGAGGGGGCAGCGTGAGCCCCCTGCATTTATTTAAATATTTGCCAAGGGGAGGTGGCAGTCCCCGGGGTGTGGGGAGTGCCAAAGTGGCACTCCCTCCATATTTATATTCCCTGATGCCCCCTGGACCTTGCCCTTCCGGGTGCTGAATTAGTGAAGTGCGTCTTTTTTGTAATTTTTCAGTGAGAGCCATGGATCCAGCATGGCTCCCACCAGAATTCTTTTTTCAAAAATGTGTTTTTGCCATAGCAGCATCCCTCTGTGACCCCACCAGCACATCTATGGGGTCACAGTATTCCTGCACCTTTTCTTTTTTTTTAGACTTTTTTGTGGGACTCGGCTGAAGACGAGTCCCAAGATGTCTGCCTGGTTGAAGTGTTGGCAGCCAATCACATTTGAGCATGGGGACTGTTGTATCCTTTGAGGATCAAAGTCCCTAGATATAAAATTTCTTTTTTTTGATTTCTCCAAAACTACTGAACAAATTTGCATGAAATAACAAAAAGGGGGGGCGGAGTGAAGATGGCGACGGAGTAGGACGCTCTCCTCGGTCCCTCCGGCGCCGAACTTCTAAAGCATTGTATTCGCGGCCTCCCGAGGACTTCTGAGGCCTGCCGGCGGTAGCGCTTGGCGTCCTGTGGCAGCGGAGGCAGTCTGCGATCGCTGGAGGGTTTGCCCGTGGTGCTGGCTGCCCCGTGGCGGTTGAGGCCTGCGGCGCGGCTGGCGGCGGAGCCGGGACCTCACCTGCGACGTGGTGCTGACGCTGTGGAGCCCGTCTTCCCTCCGAGGGCGGAGCTTCGTACCGGCGGCGGCGACGTGGAGCAGTGGGCCAGCGGGCAGGGACTGAGCGGCCAACCCGGCGGGTGGACACAGCGGTGGGCGCCTGGGGGCACAACTCCCCACCCGGCAGAGAAAGTGAATCCTGAGGGGGCCACATGATCAGAGCGCCGCTGCACCGGAGCTTGTTCCGACCGGGCCGGCCCGGTGACACGAGGTGTGTGGTGGCGTCCGACCGCCTCTGGGCACCCATGTGCAGCGGAGGCAGTACTGGTGCTGCGGCCGCAGGAAGCAGTGGCGTGGGGCATCTGCGGCGACCTGGGGCGTGGGAGCTTGGAGTGTGCTCCGCCCGAAGTGACATTAGAGGACCTGTGCTCGGCCCGATCGCGTGGACCCGGTAAGCTCGCTCTGGGTCCTGCGGTGTGGGCGATCCCCCTGGGGGCTCCTGCTGGCGCTCGCTTGGGGGAACCATAGCCCCACTATCCTTGTGGCTGGCCAGCTCCCGAGAGGCGGTGTGCGGCCTGGGGCCTGAAGCAACGGGGTTGTTTGCGGAGTCGCCCTGTGGCCGGGGTGCAGCCACTTTGCTGGACTACCTGAACTATTGGGGTCAGGCGAGTGTCAGCCTACCCCCCCCGCTTGACACGTGCTGAGGAGTGGACTGACCCGGCGACCGGCCTCCCCCGGCGGAGGGGACACGTGGGGGAGCAGCGCCGGTGGTGGTGCCGTGTGGACCGCCTGTGGGTGACATTGAGTTCCCGTTGGGCAGGGCACAATGTCTGGCAAGACTCGAGGAGGCAAATCCAGACGAGACGGTCTGCAGCGGGGGGCCACTCCTTCGATGCCGCCTGGCGCTAGTGACTCTTCTAAGCCTCCTGATGATGATGCGCCTGTCACCAAGGCGTTTATGTTGGACCTGTTCAACGCTATCAAAGAGGACATCACTAGCCTCCGCTTCCAGCTGGCCTCTGACCTCCGGGAAGTACGTCGCGATGTGGATGGTATTGGTGAAAGGGTGGCAACCCTGGAGGAACACGACTTGGGGCTCGTCGGCGACGTTCATCAGCTCCAGCAAGATGTTCTTAGGCTCACGGAGCAGAACTTGGATCTCCAGGCCCATGCAGAGGACCTAGAAAATCGGTCCCGGCGGAACAACATCCGCATTCGCTCGGTACCATGGGATGGTGAAGCTGGGGACCTACGGGGCTACGTGGAGGGCCTGTTTCTGCAGATCTTGGGCGAGGACGACGTCCGTGAAATTCGGATGGACAGGGTGCACCGCGTGGGGTTGCCAAGAGGGGCAGGGGCTCCCCCCCGGACATCCTGGTTTGCATGCACGACTACCAGCTTAAAGAGCATATACTTCGGAAGGCGAGAGGGGCTCCATCACTGCTCTACCGGTACCACCGTCCCCAGCTGCTCCAGGATCTGGCGGCGTCGACGCTGCAGAAGCGCCGTGACTTTCGCCCCGTGACGTCTTTCTTGCGAGACCAGAATGTCACCTACTCATGGGGTCATCCGTTTCGGCTGATATTCCGGTGGCGGAACAGACTGGTTCAGGTCCGCTCCCTGCAGACTGCCAGGGAGCTCCTTGGTTTGGACGACGGGTCCCCCTCGCGGGGGGATGGGGGCTCGCCGGGGAGACAGCGTCGACGCTCCTTCCCTTGGCAACGAGTGGGGCGCCCTGCTGCCCCGGGTCGGCCGGACCCTGAGACCAGCGTGCAGGAGCGAGACGCCGCGGTTGCCTCGGTGGTGAATGTGACGGAGGCAGCCGTGCAGGACTCTTCTTCTGCTGCCTAGCTGCCCGGGAGGCCTCAGCCTGATCGGCGCCGGAGGGCCATCCTCCTCTCAGGTACCACTGGGTATTGATGTACTTTGCGAGGAGACACCCTGGTCCTGTTCACTGGAGGGATGAGGGCGGAGGCCCCGCATTCGAGACTTGGGGGATAACCACAGTGGTCCCGGCCTTGGTGATGTTGAGTTTACTTTTGTTCCACGTTATTTTTTTGGGGGCGGCCCTGGTTGGGGGGGTTCCGGGAGAGGGTGGGGGTAGGGGGGGTGAGTTGGGTGGGGGGTTGGGTGAATCCAGTGGTGGCGGCCAGGGGTGGGGTGTGCAGGCTGTGTGGGGGGTGTTGGTGGGGGGGGCGGGGGCGGGGTGGCGGAGGTTCTGGAGTGAATGGCTGTGTTCGTCCTGGCTGTAGGTGGGGGAGTGGGAGGTGGAGTTGGCTGGGGTACTTGGTCTCCTTGCCTTGTCGGAAGGTGGAGGCTCCCGCTGCTGTGTTTCGAGTGCAGTGGCTCCGAGGGGCGCTGCTGGTCCTGCTTTGGGAGGGTGGTCTTGGTCGCGCTGGTGGATGTGTGCTTGTGCGGAGGAGTGAAGGGGGGATCTGGCAAAGAAGGGAGAGGAGTGTTCTGCAGAATGCCTGTTACCTTAGGTACTTGGAATGTGAAGGGGCTGAACTCTCCGCAGAAATGCCAGAAGGTCTGGAAATACATTCTAGATCACCACCTGGATGTGGTGGGACTCCAGGAGACGCACTTGCCCCGGAGAGACGAGTCCCGTCTCAAGCATAGGCTCTTCCCTCTTATTTACAGGTCTTCGGCGGCGTCGAAGCATAGGGGAGTGGCCCTGATGTTTCGGTCGACCCTTCAGTTGCAGCCTCTGGGGGTGCGTAGCGATAAGGAGGGTAGATGGCTCGTGGTTAAGGGTGTGCTCCTCGGCAGGACCTGCACGTTCCTTGTGGTGTACACTCCCAACGCTGGGCAAAACCAGTTCCTTCTGGAACTGCTGCGCTCCGTGGAAGACTTTCTGGAGGGCGGCATCTTTTTAATGGGCGATTTCAATTTGGTCTGGGACAGGGACTTGGACTGTTCTCACCAGCGGAGGGCTGAGGCCGGCCTCTTCTCTGAAGAGACGCGGCGGCGGTTTGGGGAGCTTGGCCTGCTGGATGGGTGGCGCTCTCTACACCCCCTCTCCCGGGATTACACCTTCTTTTCTCACGTGCACAACTCTTACTCCCGCCTTGACCATGTTTTCTATAACCAGTCACTCCAGGGGTCTCTGAAGGACGCGAAGATATTCCCCCTCTCCGTCTCTGATCATAGCTTACTAGCGCTGAGCCTTCAGTGGGCCCCGGAGGGGACTGCGCCGCGCAGATGGTATTTTCCGGCGTCACTGGTGCGGGACGAGCCTTCCTGCAACGACCTCCGCAAGGCGATCCGGGAATTCTTTCAGCTCAACCCGGTCCGGGACACATCGATCTTCACTACCTGGGATGCCTTCAAGGCGTCAATCCGGGGTAGCTGCTTGTCCCTCAATGCGGCGCTTAATCGTATGCGGAGGGTGGAGCGGGAGGCACTGGAGGGGGAGCTCTCAACATTGGAGCAGGCGCATAAAGCCAACCCGTCCAGGCAGACGTTGCGCTCTCTTACGGCTATCAGGGGCAAACTCCGGGCCCACTATTCCAAAAGGGCTGAGTTCACCCTTCTGAAGCTTCGTCATCTCTCCTACTCACAGGGGAATAAGGTGGGGAGGCACTTAGCCCATCAGCTACGCCTCAAGCGGGAGAGGGAGTACATAGGGGGCATACGGGATGCCGCCGGCTTGCTACAGCACGACGACGCAACCAAGGCAGAACTCTTCGGGGACTTTTATGCTGCATTGTACTCAGGGGACGCCCTGGACCCCACTGCCCAAGAGGCCTATTTGCGCGCTCTCTCGCTCCCTCGAGTGTCTCCCGAATGGAATGACCAGCTTTCCGCCCCTATCACCAGGGAGGAAGTGTTGGGCGCCATTAAGTCTCTGAAGCCCCGAAAGGCACCTGGCGCGGACGGGTTCACGGCTCTTTTCTACCAGACGTTTGCGGAGGAAATCTGTGGGTTTCTGGTCCGCCTATTTAATGAAATGGCCCGATCGGGGATGTCCGCCGTCTCCATGGAGGAAGCGGTCATCTCGGTGATCCCCAAACCTGGCAAGGACCCCTCTGTCTGTTCGTCGTTCCGACCGATAGCTCTTCTCAACCTTGATGCTAAACTCTACTCTGCCATTTTGGCGTCACGCATGCAGGATTTGATGCCGACATTGATCCATCCTGACCAATCTGGTTTCATTAAGGGGCGGCAGACTCACAACAACATTAGACGGGTGATTCACCTTATTGAGAAGGCCAACCGGTTTCGTATTCCAGCGGTGTTGCTTGGGCTGGATGCCGAGAAGGCGTTTGACCGGGTGGATTGGCAGTTCCTGTTCCGCACCCTTCAGGCCTTTGGCTTCTCAGACGGGTTTGTGACCATGCTTCAGGCTAACTATCGTAGCCCCCAATCTAGAGTAGCGGTGAATGGGTACTTGTCCCCCTTCTTCTCGCACTCGCGAGGCACGCGACAGGGTTGCCCTCTCTCCCCTCTGCTATTCGCCCTGAGTATCGAGCCCCTTGCACAGGCGATTCGGGATCATCCAGACGTTCGGGGTCTGCCCTTCACGGGGGAGCAACATAAGATTTCTCTGTTCGCGGACGATGTCCTCCTTTCCCTTGCGGAACCGGCGCACTCCCTCCCCCATGTACAGGCCGCCCTGGCGCACTTTGAGGAGGCTGCAGGGTTCCGGGTCAATTATGACAAATCCTACATCCTTAATCTTACACTCTCGCCGGCGGAGGTGGAGCGGCTTCGGCCGCTCACTCCCCTATCGTGGTCTCACTCCTCTCTGTTATATCTGGGGGTCCGCTTGACCCCCACGGTGGGCAAGCTGTACTCGGCTAATTTCCCCCCACTCTTGGCATCTATCTGGACTGAGTTGCAGCGCTGGAAGCCGCTGTTAATCTCCTGGCTGGGCAGGATCCACGCGATCAAGATGACACTCCTCCCGAAGCTTTTATACCTCTTACAAGCCCTCCCTATTGTCCTAGACGGGGACTTTTTTTGCCGCATAAAGACTCTCATGCTTCGCTTTGTGTGCAGGGGGGCAGGGCTCGCTTTTCCTTTACCACTCTTCGACGGTCGCGGGCAGAGGGAGGGGCGGGCCTCCCTGATATGCATCTCTACTATCAAGCAGCGCAATTGAGGGTCCTGGTGGAGTGGACCCAACCCCTCTCGGAAAAACACTGGCTCCACATGGATAGGAGTGTGGCGGGTCGCACGATCTGGGACCTGGTGTGGAAGCCTAAGGGGGACAGGCCCAAGAATGCCTATCTTAGCACCCCCACCGGCACCACCCTAAAGGTTTGGGATGCAGTCTCAGGAGACGAGCGCTGGACCACTTTTCCATCGCCCCTCACTCCCATACACTTTAATCCGGCCTTTCCGCCTGCGTTGCGGGAGGGCCCTTTTGACGCCTGGAAAGAGGGTGGCTGCCTGGCCCTTACCCATTTGTTCCACGGTTCTGCCCCGCTGACTTTCCCGAACTGTAGGCGGGACTATGGGATTACTGAGAAGGAAAGGTTCCATCACAGACAGTTGCTACACTGGGCCCTATCCCCGACGGTTCGGGAGGCGGCGACTCGGCCGCCTACTCCCTTTGAAGTCTTTCTCTCCCGCACCTCGACCATGCGTGGGGTTATCTCCTTCATCTATGGTCACCTCCTGACCACAGCGGTCTCGCCTAGGCCACGGTATATGGGTCACTGGGAGAACCTTGTCGGGCGAGATATTACGAATGAGGAGTGGTCCCATCTATGGCGAGATATGGCTAGACATAATCATTCGATGGAACTGCGGGAGGCTCATACTAAAACTATGATGGATTGGTATCTCCCCCCTGCCAAGCTCCATCGAATTTTTCCGAACACCTCCGACAGATGCTGGAGGGGCTGTGGTTTGTTGGGGGACTTCCGCCACATCTGGTGGGATTGCCCGGTTATCCGCCCTTACTGGGAGGAGATTCTGTCCCATATTAAAAGCATCCTGGGGTATCCTTTTGTGGAATCCCTGGAACATGTGCTGTTGGGTCTTAGGGCCCCGCTCTTAGAACACCAGACTCGTGCAGACGAAAAAATCTTCTGGCTTTGCACTGGGGTGGCTAAAATCACCTTGGCAGTGGCCTGGAAGAAGAGGGAGGCCCCGGCGATTTGCCTATGGCATGCAAGGCTGTGGAAGTTGTTGTGCATGGAGCGAATGGCGGACATCTTTCTGGGGGATTTCAAAAATTTTGCTTTCCGCTGGGGACCTTTAGTGCGCTTCCTTTCTCGGGGGCTACCAGCTGCGGTTTGCCCGCCATCGATTCGAGCCCTACATCTGTTTCAAGTGTGAGTAGCATTGGAAGCTTGCAATGGGGTGCCTAAGTGCTGCCATCACTGGAGGGTTGGGGAGGGGGGTGGGTGGTTGTTGGTGGGTGGGGGGGGAGTTTTCCCAGGTTCCCTTTTTCGTTTGGAAAGATAAATGCGACAGTACTACGTGATGAGTGGGGGGACCTGAGATGATGGGCCGGGCTGGTCTGGCCCTGGAGACTTGCCTATTGGTGTACATTCTAGAAGGGCGGTCCTCTCACACTTGTGTTGTTTTCCTATTGGCGACCGGGACTTGGTTCCTTTTACCCATCTTTAGAGTTGATGCCCAGCTGGGCCGGACAATGGGACTTTTCCTAGTCATAGCGGCCCCCCTCACCTTGTACATCTCCCCTGCGTGGGAATTGTGGCGGGATTGCCGCGTGTCTTTCCTTGGTTTTTTGATTCTATTTAAATAAAAACAACTTTGAAGAAATAACAAAAAGCACTCTTTCTGGACCAAGAGTTAACTTACTGCCAAGTTTGATGTTATTTTGTCCGGCCGTTCAGGCTGTTACTGTGTTAAAAATTTCCTACGGAAATGAAATTTGGAAAAACACTTTTTTTTACCCTGCATCCTTTTTCTCAGCCTCCGCTTGACGGATCACCCTGAAACTTTCTATGTAAAACATGACTTACTATGACAATCTTTTGGGATAACTTCATGAACAATCGTCAAGCGGTGCCAAGTCAAAAAACGCCTTTCATATGGAAACTAGGTCCTAACTATAACAACCTACTGGCAACCACCAGTAGGTAATATATGCATAGCTTATTTATGAATTTTACAGAGATGTCAAGAATGCCTCTGTAGTTATAGTTAGATCAGAGTTTGCCTTCAAAGGGCATTTTATGTTTTTTGTTTGTTTTCGTAATAACTTTTGCTCATTTTTCAAAATTTGCACGAAAGTCTCCAAAAAAAGCACATCCTCTTTAGGTTCGTCATGATAATAACTCACATACCAAATGCTTTCTTATGATCTTAAAATATTTATAATAGTGAAAACAACACTTAAAAGTAAAATGTAATTAAATAACACTCAAACCAATTAATTATACTTAATTTATAGTCGTCTCTGTTAAAATTGCATGGGTAATGTGTTATATAATTTCATCTGTATTATTTACAACATTAGTAATTTAATCTATTTTATTAAGGGTGAGGTTCTGAGCATTTCATTTGGCGTGTGAGTTATGGTTTATGTGGCTGTCCGAATTTATAGATTATTAACTTGTGAATTTCAGTTGTTTATTGTTTTTAATTCATAAACATAACTTCACCTTAATTGTATTTTTTAAGTGAATGTCAAAGATTCTTTTTAAACATATGTTAATGTTTTATAGTCACAGTTAAGCACTACTTCACATAAAGGGTATGCAGACAGGTAATTGTGTTATATGGTCTATTATTGCCATTGAAGGGTTCTGATGACATCATAAAGCACAAGGTGAATAGTTTGCAAAGATCACCAGAACCCCAAGATGGCAATATAGGACCATAGTATACATTACCTGTTTTTGGGGGTGATTAGCTTGAAAATGAAGTTTTCTTCAAAGTGCAGCTCTCAATAGGCATGGGTTGCAATTAGAATGTTTAACTTTACCTTTTAGGACTAAATTGTTGATAAGATATTGGACAAGAGTCAGTAGATATATTCAATTCTGTGGCGGCTCTGATTATTTATCTTATAATTATAGATTTATATTTACCACATAAATTGCCTCACAATTTGCATATTTTGCCAATTTTAGCTAATTAGGTACACATAACTTGCTAGAGAATGCACCTCATAGTTGGGCTTGATTAGATAACATTGATGCATTATTCTTGTGGCCCCTACAATAGTAAACCTTTAAAGAGTGATTTAGTGGCTGTCTTAAAGATGATGAAATTCATGTTACACAGGGAACTGTACTGAGCACCTGCATTTCTTAAATTGAAAAAGGATAGTGCCTGCACTTACCAGCGGTGATGTACTTGCGGTGGGAGAGTAGACACACTGCATGGTAACAAACAGGTACTCTGGAGCAGATTCTAATTCCATTTCAGGCATAGCCGCTATCAATACATTTCCCCCCTTATACCCACCCTCTCTTCCTTCTATTTTGTCAACTCTGGTGTCTCACACTCTAGGGTCCTTTCTCTCTTTGACTTTCTTATTTAGACACTTTCCCATCTATTTATTCCCCCATCAGTGTTAACCTCTGTTTCTCCCCCTGTCTTTCTCTTTTTCTTGCCATATAGTTGATGTTCCTCTAACTATTTTACACTTATCTTGTCTCCTCTTTCTAACACTCAGTTGCTTTGACTCCTACTCACTGGTGCTGACTAGGGGTGGGCAGAATTTGTGAAATTCACTTTCGCAAACTATCGTGAAAATGTTGAAAATCTCCGCAAACACGCCGGAAATATCGCGAAGACACCTGTTCGCAGTATTTTTTGCATGATCGCGGCTCGCCAACTTACCCATGCGGTTGCTCACGGGCGCGGCCATCTTGTTTTCACTTGTCCCGCCCGCGTTCGATATGATGTGCCCGCGTCCTCACGCTCTTGCTCGCGGTGGAGAATGACGTGTTCGAGATCTCAATCTTCTCATACTCTCGCGGTGCATGATCGCTAGAAGACGTGTCTGAGACAGCACTTACGGAAAGTATAGTAGCATCTTATGCTGAAATATCGAACGCTCTTAAAAAATTATTATTAGTGCAACATCGCAAGAAAAAAAAAGGAATCAGGCTGGTTTAATTCAAGATGCACCCAAGCCTATTCCAACTTAAAACTATAATTACATAGACAACCTAGAATAGTGGATAACATCAGACTTGCAAGATTGGAATACCGACAGGCATTAAAGGAAAGGAAGAACACCTTGAGAAACGAAGCATGGGAAGCCCTTCACACAGCAGCAGTTTTGAAGGATAGCGCAGCTTTTTGGAGGGCAGTGAAGACACCATTCCTAATCACACATGAAGGTCCATCAATAGCCATTGCCATTTCAGAGGTGAAATGGATAACCCACTTCGCACAGGTACATAATGGTACTGACACTTCCTACATTAGACCTGACGATGAACTAGAGAATGACTACCCAAATATTAATTTAAATTTCACTCTAGATGAAGTGATTAGAGCCCTACATGGGAGTAAGACCGGTAAAGCACCCGGCCCAGATGGCATCCCTATAGACTTGTTCAAATTTAACATTGCATTATGGGGGCCCATTATAACACAGGCCATAAATGCAAGGTGTCAAACAAAACTGCCTGAAACCTGGGATGGGTCATTAATAGTACCGATTTTTCTAAAAAAAAAAGGGGATCGCCAGAATCCAGGCTGCTATAGACCGATCTCTTTATTAGATTCAATGGTGAAAGTGGTGAGGTGTGTAATTTTATAACGTCTTCAGGAATGGTCAGAAAAAAATAACATTTTAACCGACCTACAATTCGGCTTTCAAAAGGGGCTTAGAACTAAGGAGCAGTGCTTAAATCTGTCCCTACTTATAGGAAAATA
Source organism: Triturus cristatus (assembly GCF_964204655.1). NCBI lineage: Eukaryota > Metazoa > Chordata > Amphibia > Caudata > Salamandridae > Triturus > Triturus cristatus. Next base: position 498,801,718 of record NC_140592.1, on the reverse strand, counting down.
TACGAGGGCAAAAAATAGTAGATTGTATATGGTCATTGTAGACCTATCTGCGGCCTCTGATTCAGTAATACACGCAAGATTGTGGGAAGTTCTTGAGGATTTGAAAGTAGACCCTCCAATTATTGCCTTCTTAAGGAATCTGTATAGCAGCGCATCAGCTAGTGTACGTTTTGGAACAGGGGGGGGAACATACAGCTAACTTTCCCGTAAGAAGGGGGGTGAGGCAGGGCTGCGTGCTGGCCCCCTTTCTTTCTAACTTATATACGAATGGGTTAGGAGAAGCACTAGTTAGAACAACACATGACTTTCCCCACGTTGCCGGCCGACCCATTCCGGTACATCTTTATACGGATGGCGCAGTTAAGTTGGCAAGAACTCAAATTGCTCTCCAAAGGGTCCTTAACAGATTCTTTGTTTTTATGAAGGATCTAGGTCTCAGTATTAATATCTCAAAGACATATGTAATGCGATGTGGCCATAGACCTATGTGAGCGAAGGACATTTTTGTAGAGGGGCAGAAATTAAGCTCAACCAGGAGTTTTTCATATTTGGGCGTCTTGTTAAACAAAACTAATCGTGGGCCCAAACTATAATTGCCAAAAAATTATGCTTATCCGGACATCGAATGCTTTGGTGGGGTTTTCTAAGAAACTGAGCCGGAAACCCCCTGCGGAGCTGATACAAATGTATAAAGCAAGGTGTATCAGCTCCACGATGTACGGAGCCAGGGTTTGGGGATTAGCAAACACAACGCAGCTGCAACAAGTGGAGAACTCTTTTTTAAAATGTATATTATCCATCCCCCCGAGCGCATCAACTTTTGTTTGTCATGAAGAGCTAGGTTTCCCTTTTTTATCCGATTTAATTAAAACTGAACCAATACTGTTGTGGCATAGTATCTGGATTAAGGAGCAGACTCAGTTAAATCGGGATATTCTCGCTGATTGTCTTAAATTAGATGGAGCCTTAAAAATACCATGGATCAGCGTTGTTCGGGATTTTATGACTGATTTAGGGCACGTAGAGTATTTTACAAACACAAGCTCCTTGCAGAAGATCTCACGGGAAACATTAAAAAGGGAGGGGCTCTGCATGTTAGAAGAGGCTAGACTGTCTAGTGAACTCACTAAGCCCACCGTTAACCATCATCAAATTATTTTAACTACTTTTGGAATGGAGCCATACTTCTCATATGTATCTGTTACCTTTGATAGAATGTTATTGGCTAGTTGTAGGTTAAATATATTCCATAGAATGGTGTTGTGGCCCAAAATGAAGGATTGGTCGAGACCACTCCCACCATGTTCCTGTGATAACCACTCATGCCAATCTACAATCCACACCGTTCTCTTCTGTAAATTTTACTTTGAATTAAGAAAAGTGTGGCTGGTCCCGCTCTTAAAAACCTATGGGCTAAGACAATGTCGTCCTGCTTTTTTAAAACTTCACTTACTGGATAATGATCATGCAGTATGGAGACTTGCCATGTTTTTAAAGAGAGTATTTTATTTAAGGAAAATTTTAATTACCACTGTTGAATTATAATTCTTGTTCGAATGGTTTTAATTCTCCATGTAATAATATTGTCTATTTTTAAGATTGCGTTTTTGCCCAACATGATAGCTGCTACTCTGTAACGTTTACTTAACTGAATGCAATGTAAAAATGCTTTTTAAATTGTGCTTTTATGATTGTAAATTTGTAACAATCGAATAAAGCTTTATAAACTGAACTGAAATTTAGTTCAATAATAAGTCTCAATAAAATATTGTGATGACAGTACCTGTAAAGGGAGGAAAGAGCGAGCAGTTACAAAGACAGGTTTCACAGAATTATATTTACCTAAGGTGATAGATGAACCCAACTCCTTGAAGATGGGCCATACAGAGTCCACCGGGACAGGTGGAAGACAGAGGATCAGGACAGGTTTAGAACTGGGAAGGGGACCTCTTCTAAGTGCAACGCCAGCGTCGCACCCCTCTCCGGCACTACTCTCCTCGATCTTTCTTCTACAATTCCCCTTCTAGATGATTGGATTATCGATCAGTATTTCGGTCTCTCGAGTAGGGTCTCTGGCATCTTCAGGGTCTGAGACAGCGTCTTGGACAGCGTCTGTAGCAGCATACGTGTCGGGTCTGTGACGAGTCGGAATGATGGGTCTGACCGACGGATCTCTGGCTCTGGTCTGACAGATCTCTAACTAACTTACCTCAAGTCTGTGTTCGTGTACCACCCCCAAAAGTTTCAAAATAGGGTTTCCCCCCACTTCTGATTAGACAGGGCAAGGAGGTGAGTTCATCACATTATATTAAATGTAATAATATTCTTAGGTTCTTTGTTCTATGTTTCCGCCCCTCAATTTACTTTCCCAAATCTTTATTCCCACCCGCATTTCATATTATGATCAATACATTTTATACAATTTGTAAAATATGTTGCTCTTGTCCGGGTTGATGGGTTAAGTTCCCATGAGATTCTCCCCATCTTGTCCTTGGCTGGGTTTCAACGGTGTTATCATGGTTCCGGACAGTGTATGGTGCACGTGCGCACTGATCGAGTGGGGTAGGGATTTCAGTCACCTTCCGAGGCCCAAATACGAACTAATAATAAAGTCAGAGAAAGACTTGTTGGAATACAAAAATAAATGAATTCACTGTATACCACTTATTACTACTCTAATCCCATTTACTTATAATAATCTTTCGCATTAGCAATTAGTAGAACTTGCAAGGTTTAGTTTACACAAAGCATGCGCATTACCATGTGAGTTTCAAACGGCCATTTTAAATGCTATTGCGCAGCTGCAAAAAGTTTCCCCCAAGCATAGAAAACGTCATACCACGTAGATGCAGTAGACGCATGCGCAGTGAAATTCCTGCGTTTTGTCGGCCATTTTAAGACACTGTGGTTACTGGTTAGTAATACAAATACAAAAGCTTCCCCTAGATACAGTATGTCGTGTGTAATGCAATATTAGTATTTACAAAACAGGTTGATTAAAGTGTTACGCGTTATTTGAGAGGATTGCATCCGAGCAAGATTCCTCTTTACGAAACCTTGCTCCATCAATCCCCTATCTGATGGCATTTTATGCCATCACCAATTTTCTACTACTAATTCAGATGCCAACTTTAGCACTTTTCCATTTCTATTTCTTCTTCAACTCTATCATTTCTTTCTTTTTCCCTTTTGTTTTGTAAGCCCCTTATTCTTTTGTAAAAATCTCCCTTAATTTCTTCCAGTTGTATTTCTTCGTATTTTCTCTTCTTTCCCTTTTCATTCACTCCATACGCCTTTCTTTTCTTGCAACATTTGTGCCTAAACATAATTGCTTAAACTAATAATGTTATTCCCATTATTGGCATCATTATTTGACCTAAAATACCTTTTCCTATATTAGAAAACCAACTACCTATAGTAGAAATGATATTTGTAAATTTCTTCCATACACTGTCAACTCCCAGTGGTCTAATTTCATAATATTCTTAATATATCCTCCAATTTTAACACTTTTATCAGGAATACAAGTGCAACAATGTTGCGCTTTCAACATTTTACAGACTCCTCCCTCTTTTGCCAATAATATATCAAGAGGAAGTCTATTTTGCAAAACCATAGATCTGATCTCAACCAATTCTGTATTGATCATTAAGAACCCTCCAGCAGTGTCAGTAGATAACCAATCCACTACTGTAGACAATTGACAAATTTTGTGAGAATTCAGAATTACTCCCACTGAAGGTATCAATGCACTGAATACATCACCTACTATTTCAGAAAAACTAGCTCTTTTTACACGTGTTAATTCCTTTGCGTCTTTATTGCTTCCAGTGATTCCTTTTACATGATAGACTTTTGGAATTTGTTTCCAAAATAGCAACTCCCGTACCAATGATCAGGCAATCTGAAATAGGCTGTCTTGCCACATACATAATAAATTCCAGGAAATACTGGATCTGGTCCACCTTTTAGTCCCCATCCCCAAATTGATAAGAAATTATGTTTGCATTCACTGGAACCAATAAACACATTGTGAAATTCAGTGTTTAATCTATGAAGGCAGATCTTCCCTTTCATTTCAAAGTCCAAGGACATATCAGCATGAGTCTTGCCAGCTTTATAAATGTCATCTTTCTCAGTCGACTGAGGTATCTGTGGTTTCGGTTCAGAAGCCCTTCTCTGGAAGTCCTGTCTCCTTTGTTCAACTAGGTTCAAAAATACCTTTTCTTCTTCGTGTAATCTACTTGTTAAATTGTGTTTGTGTGCTTCGGCTATATCTATTGTCTTCATTGATAAAAAACAATTCTCCCATAAACAGTGAGTCTCTAGTACTAAGAACTGGGTTCATGCTTTTTCGCATGGGAACCTCGGAAAAAATCACATCTACATTAGAATGATAATATTGCATTTTTCCTGTTCCATAAAGTAAACTTGCTAACACACTACACAAAATACCATATGTTAATGGAATATGATGATATGTCACACCTTCTGCTACCGATGCCGGTAACTTCATACACACATAACAATCATTAACTTCCATAGTGTCCACGTATTGCACTAGTAATTTTGTAAATACATTTAAAGCAGTGTCATTATCTGTCACAGTGTGTGATATGTCTCACTCATCTGGTGCTTCTAAATCTACTTTGTCTCATCTTGTCTTATTCTCATCTGGTGCTTCTAAAACTATCCTATTTCTTTTAGTGTTAGCTACTCTCTCATCTGTGTGCGTGTACTGTATCCATTATATAAGGAACAGCAACTGTTAGTGCTAACCAAATTATAAGTACTAAAAATATGCTACATATACTTATTCTACAACATTTCTTTACACAATTTTGTTTTGGTTTTCCAGCAACTCTATTGTCAGCCATTTTCTTTTGGAAAAGAAGATTTCTCTTCTTTTAATTAAAATTAAATTTTGCGATGGCATCTTTTGGTAAACAATTTTCTTTTCAAGTTGGTCTCACTTCCTCAACAATTTGCTCTGCATTTATTTCTTCATCATTCTCTTCATTTATTTCCAAATTCTCGAAGTCTTCAATAATAACATACGTCCATTCAGGACCTTTGAATTTAATGTTCAATACTTTCAATCTTGTGCTTCTTCGTTTGGAATTTTCATTTAATTGTTCAGTATGACTGGATACCTTGTTTACTTGATCCGGTTCCTCAATTATTGTTTGGAGGCGGTATCTCACTCTCTTGATGACACTAGGCCGATTATCGCCTTTTCGGACTCTTTTGGCTTGCACTGCATTTTCACTTTCTATAAGTGTTCTTTTGTTTTCATTAGTTTGTGGCACAACTTGGTTGTTTTCGGAATCTCTCTCTATCTGACCTTGTCCAGGGCTTATTTCTTTACCGTCACCTGCCTGGATGCGTTCTTCTTCCTTAATCTGACCCTGTTCAGGTTTTATTTTAATTTGCTTTTCTTCTTCTTCTACCTGAACTTGTTTTTCTTTTCCTGTCTGGTTTTGATCAGGTCTTACTGCATTTTGGCTTTCTGCCGCCTGAACACGTTCTTCTAAGCCTATCTGTCCCTCTTCAGACTCAGGAGCTGTGGTTTCAGTTTCTTCTGTCTGAGTATATTGATCTCTCCTTGTCTGGTCCTGCTCAGGTTTCCTAACTGTTGTATTTTCACTCTCTTGAGCGCGTTCTTCTGCTCCTATTTGTTCCTCACTTTTTTCCTGACTAACTAATCTGGTTTGGCTTCTTGTTCTCACAATTACTTCAGGTATCTCTACTATTGGAATCCAATCATCCTGACTGGTGCTTGGTTGTTCTTGATCAGCTACTTCAGGATCTGTTATTCTGCATCCTTCAGCTGTACAACCTTCAGCATTCCCAACTGTTTGAGTCAGTTGATGTCCCTCTTCGTCAGGTGCTGGTACTCTTTTGGTATGGCTTGCATGAATTCAATTCGGCAAACCTGCACACTTTACTGCGGTTGTTGTAACCAATATAACCTGATGTGGTTTTTCCCAACTTGGTGCTAGGCACGATTCTCGAGTGTGATTCTTCACAACTACCCAATCGCCGGGGTTCAGATCATGCGCTTGGTTCGGCTGCCTGGCGACTGCGTCTTCTCCAACCTGATGAGCGATAGAACCCACTTGGTTAGCCAACTCTTTGCAATACTCCAGCACCAAATCATCAGATATATTCAACAGCTTGTGTCCTGGTATACATGCTTGTCTCATTGCTCTTCCCAAGAGTATTTAATGGGGACTCAACCCGGTATTCTTGTCTGGAATACTTCTGAGTCCCATCAGAACAAGTGGTAAAGCATCAGGCCAGTCCAGTGGGGTGGATGCACACACTTTTCCCAATCTTGACTTAATTGTGCCATTTACTTGTTCTACCACTCCAGAAGCCTCTGGGCGGTTTGCGCAGTTCAGCTTTTGTTCAATTTTGAATGCTTCACAAATTAACCAAATTATTTCATTATTAAAATGAGACCCTCTATCTGATTCAATAGTTACTGGAAAACCGAATATCGGAATGAGCTCTCTCAACGGAGTTTGGCCACTCTCAAGCTGTCGTTTCTTCGGGTTGGGTATGCTTCTACCCACTTTGAAAATAAACAAACTATGACAAGTACATATTTCAAACCTCGACAAACAGGTAACTGAATGAAATATATTTGAAGCCTTATAAATGGACCTTCTGTTTTTCCAATTTTTCCCATACTGACTATTGTTTTCTTACCTGGATTCATTTGTTGACAGGTTAAGCATCTTTGGCAAAGACTCTCTGAAACATTCCTGAAATTTGCATTAAACCAATATTGTCTGAAAAGTCTTATCATTGCATCTCTACCTATGTGGGTGTCTCCATGATACATCCTAGCCATTGCTGCAAGCATACAATGTGGCATTACTAGTCTGCCATCTAAGTAAACCCATACACCGTCTTCTGTCCTTCTCTGACAACCAACCTTTTCCCACGCCTCTCTTTCTCTAGTTTCCACCTCATCTTGTAGTTCTCTTACTTCTCTCCATGTTTCTAATCCTGAAAGCAGCATAAGTTGGCAGCTGAATCCACATGTTTCAATTTTCCTGTTCACTGCCATTTTATATTTGGCGCAGTGTTTGGCAACCTGGTCAGCATATCGGTTACCTGCCGTCACATGGTCATTTTCTGACTGATGTGCAGCACACTTGACCACATCCACTTCATTTGGTAATTGTATTGCCTCAAGCAATTCTTTCACAACAGGGAGACCCTGAAGAATTCAGGAAATCTCTCTCCATCCAGAGCTGGCCAAAGGCATGCACAACCCCGTAACAATACCGACTATCAGTGTAAATGGTTACTCTCCAATTTTTCCCATTTCTGCAAGCTTTAATTAAAGCTATCAAGTTGGTTACTTGTGCAGACTTGACTCCTGGTAAATGGGATGCTTCGACTATTCCTGCCAATTTACACACAACATAAGCAGCATACACGAGCCAACTACAAAGAGCTCATGTTCAGCATTCTCCAAGGGTTCTTCCTGTATGTCAGGACGAGGTTTGGTACTGAGTTCCGTCACATCAAGACATTCATGTTCGACTTAATCTTTCACCTCCTCATTGTATGGATCTGGGAACAAGGTAGCTGGGTTAAGAACAGTACATCTGACTATGGTCACGTTTTCAATCCCTAGTATATTTCTTTCATACTTTGTCATTCTACTAGGGGTAAGATACTGAGTTCGGGTTCTCGTTAAAAGAATTTCAACTGCATGTGGGATGTACACTTTTACAGGGTGTCCCATCACAATGGATTGGCTCTGTTCCAAACTCATGCACGTTGCAGCTAATGATTTTAGTCAACCAGGCAATGCAGATGCTATAGGGTCCAAAGTAGCAGAAAAATATGCCACCGGATGTCGCAATAGACCATGTCTCTGTGTTAAGACTGAGAGTGCACAATTATCTCTCTCACAACAGAACAGTGCAAATTCTTTTGAATAGTCAGGCATACCTAAATCAGGAGCTTCACACAGACATTTTCGTAATTTTACGAAGGCTTCCATGCTTTGATCATCCCACTCTATTGGGTCGTTTGCTCGCTTCTTTTTCATTTGTATCAGGGGTTTTGCCAATAGGGAAAACCCTACAATCCATTGTCTGCAATACCCTACAACACCAAGGAACATCCTTATTTCTTTTTGGGTTTGTGACATTTTCATTTGACTTATTATTTTTATTTTCTCAGAAGTCACTTTTTTTAGTCCTCTCTGTATCTGATGTCCCAAATATTTAACTTTTGTTTGGCAAAATTGTAATTTCTCTGGGGACACCTTATGTCCACCTTTAGCTAGATGTTTCAATAAAGCAATGGAATCAGTAACACAGTCATCCCGTGTTTTCGATGCGACCAACAGGTCATCAATAGACTGTACTAGTACTGACTCCCTAGGTAGCACTAATGTTTCAAGACAATTTTTTTAAAATGTGGTTAAAAAACGAAGGACTTTCAGTATACCCTTGAGGAACGCGATTCCAGACATAAATGCGATCCTCAAATTTGAAAGAAAAATAAAAACTGACTATCAGGATGCAATGGAATAGAGAAAAAGGCAAGGCATAAATCAATTATGGTAAAACATCCTGCCTTCCATGGTATCTGGTACAAAATCACTCCAGGGTTAGGTACTATAGGGCAACATGGCACAACAATCTTGTTTATCTTTCGTTAATCTTGTACTACCCTATATTTTCCGTTAGGTTTCTTGATGCCAATTATAGGTGAATTACAAGGACTACTCATTATTTGTTTTAGAATGCCTTGTTCAACCATTCGATCAATTTCTGCTGCAATACCAATTTTTACTTCGGGACTCATTTTGTATTGTCGTGTATTTGGATAAACTGAACCTTCTTTTACAGTCACTTTTATGGGATCTACATTTTTCATTAATCCCACCTCTTTTCCTGTAAAATCCCACACTTCAGGATTTACTGTTGTTTTGACCTCATCTGGTAAGTCATCTTTGGTCATCACAGAATATAATTCATCTACTTCTGTTCCTTGTTTTGCTAGCATGATTTTGTACACTCCATCTTCTTCTGGAGTCTTAATAGCAACACCTTCCGGTGTGCAAAATATGGTACAATTCATCTTGCACAATAGATCCCTTCCTAATAAGTTCACAGGACGGGAGTCACACACTATGAACTTATGCATTTCTTTGAATTTGCCAATACATACCTCCGTTGGTTTTGTAATGAGGGTCATAATTTGTTTATTAGAAACGCCCACTACTTGGATCGCTTTTCCCGAGAGGGGTAGGTTTGGGATGTCTGCTGTTCTTACAGTAGAACGGGTAGCACAAGTGTCCAATAAAAAGGTAATGTCATTTCCTTCCACCTTACCATCAATATATGGACCTGACTGATCTACCGGCAAGGATGCGCCAAGTACGCCTTCCTCTTCCTCCCCCCTCAGGCACCGTCATAAGGTGCTGTCATCAAAATAAGAATCCTGCAAAAACAATTGCGATGTTACAACATTTTTCTTACCACTTCCTTCTTGAAATCCCGTGTCCGTACTGTACTTGGTTTGACTTACAAAATTTGGCATAGGGGCAGGTGGCAATTGACTCTGTAGGTTTACAACCTGCTGCGGTTGACTCATTATCACCTCATTCTGCGTCTGTGGATTTAAATTTTGATTTGGGCCATTATTATGCTGTATACTTTTACACTCGTTTTTCCAATGCCCCAATTTTCCGCACTCATGACAGGGAAACCTTTTATTTGCTTCCTCTCTGCTCAATCGCCCTTTTGGTTTACCCCCACTATTCTCACCATGACCTTGCCCCCTTCCTGTATTTCCTGCCTGATTCTGTCGCTGAATTTCTTTCTGTTCTGCTAATGTCACTTGAGCCCACATCACTTTCTCCTCTAAATTCTTTTGTCTATTGTCAATTTCATCTCCACAATACTTTGCATATTTTAGGATCTCATCTATGGGCTTCGCTTGCCAGCACAAATTGTGCTGCTTAATCATTTGGGATATTTCTTGCCTTAATCCTGACACCAACCGATACACAAATTGAGTCATGTCCTTATCTCCGATATTTTCAAATCCACTATACTGCTTGAACACCTGTAAAAGGCGCTCATAGTAAGCATGTACAGACTCATCCTTTTCCTGAGTTGTTCTATCTATTGTTATCCAATCTGTTTCCTTTGGGGGAATATTCCCTTTTATGAAAGTGATTACCTCATTATATTTCTTCATAACCTCCTCTGAGGCGGCTCCTGTTTGCTCATTTCTCAGGTACTCATCACTAGGCCAATCAACTGTAATTTTGCATTCAGTCCACAAATCAGCAGGCACCACTATGTCAAATAAACCATCAAAATCTTTCAACAAAACCTTCGAAACCTTCACAAACCTCTCAACTTGCCTGTAGCATTCCACTGGCTTTTCTCTCAATTTAGGCAAATCATTTGTAAATGATAAAATATCCTGTCGGGTCCATAGGACATGTACATATCCCCCTCCTGGAACCTCTCTCATTGGGTACAATCTTTCAGCCTTCTCTGTTTCTCTCATCACATATATTCAGATGTCAATCGATTTGTCTGTGCTTCTTCCTTTTTCTTTGTCCATCTGACTTTCCATCTATCTAAATCTCCGTATTTTTGCAATATTGTCATCAACTTCTTTATCTGCAATTTTCTTCCTGACATATTCATGTTTTCCAGATCTTTATCAGAAAATTCTGCTCTATAGGGTTTCTGCAACACCTTGGATCTCCCTATTTCAATCCCCATTTCAGAGGCCAAATTTGTCAATTTTTCATGAAAGATTTTCGTGTTTCTGGTTTTGCTTCTGCAAATGAACAGCAATTCTTTCTCACTATAGGTGTGTAACCTATCCAGTCCTACATTCCCAGCTATCATTTATTCTAATTTGACTTTTAATTCGAAAATGTCTAATATTTTCGGTGGTGGGTTTGGTTTTTCTATTTTCTGTGCCCATCTTTCTATTTCTTCTGGGGTTGCTATTTTGGCACTCTTCGTCCCTGTGGATATCTCTATTCGTAATTCTTTCGAGCAACCTGGTGTGACTCTCTTAGGTGTGTCATTTATTTGGCCTCTTATCAGTAAGTCCTTTAATGAAATCACCGTCTCACATTCACTTGCTTGGTCATCAATTATTAATTTCTCTTTTCTCGGTTCAACAATGGGAGTAATCATGACAGGTGCTTTAGGACAATTTGATTTATCCCCATATAATGGGACAACAGGACCTATGGTCACTGGTATAGTCAAAGCTTCAGGATGTGCGTTTAACTGGGTAATTTTCCGTATTAATTCGCTTCTATTTTTATTTTTCGCTTCCCTTTCTCTCTCTTGAAGTACCCTTTCCATCGTTTTGTCATGTACAACCTGTAGAATTAAAGGTGTATCTAAAACTGGGGCACTAGGGGTTGTTCTATTCGGTCCTTCTTGATAAGGTGGAGGATTTTTAATTAAAATATCTTCTAAATAGGCATCTTCTGAGTCTCACTACCTGTCATTGTTAAGTGCTTTGTTTTCTCTGTGCGTTTTCCTCCAACCTGTTGCTCAGTCGTTAGTACAGGATATAATCCTTCAGCCACCATGGCTTGTCTCCACTGTTTTATCTGATTATCTCAGGTTTCATGGGGAAATTTTGGACACTATCTACTTAGGTTTCTGTTACTTTGTGATCTATCACGCTCAAATGCTTCAGTTTCCCATTCTTCTAATGTTTGTACTGGGTCAATCTAGGTCTAGGTTCTCATTCATTAATTCTAGTGTGTAAGTTATGCAAGACTCTCCCGTTAAATGTTCCAAATTCGGGGAAAGCTAATATTCCATCGTCTTTTGTGTATCCAATTTTCTAACCATACACAGGTATGATAGCCTCTTTCCATCATCATGTATGATGCAGGCATTTTTGGGGGAGGGATAAGAACTAATTCTCTAGTTTTAATGGGTTTATCCTTATTAAAATAATTTAAAATTTTCTGCATAAATGACATTTTTATCTTTTCTCCATACATTGCGTGTGAATTCTGGTTAAGATACTGTTCATAAACAAATCCAATAAACCTTCTATCTGGACGGGTCCCTATTAAAGTTGGATCCTACATACAAGTTCCAGTGTCTATTATAATTGGGGCTCCCGGTTTTATGGTATTTATTTTTCCACATTTATTTTTGCCACAAACAAAAGCCAACGCTACAGCTAGTATTTTTCCACATTTATTTAAATTGACAATGCACACAGGGCCAGCTCTAGGGCGGTGCGACTGGTGCCACCGCACCGGGTGCTGCCTTCCTGGGGGCACCGTGTTTGCAAGTTTAGTATGTTTTTCAAGCACCTGCTGCAGCGTTTCTTTCTTCTGGTAATTACCAGGCCTCACAAAAATGTCAAGAAAACTCGTGTGATTAATTATCTTCCTGGAGAGAGATCAGTGTTTTGTATAGTTGAGGTTTTAACCCCTTCCATGCTCATGATGGAACGATTCCGTCATGAGCATCGGTTGAGCTGTGCTCATGACGGAACCGTTCCGTCATGGCCCCGCCCGCGCTCGAACCCTTCAGCACCGCGGGGGAATCCGCGCAGCGCTGAAGGGGTTAACTTATGTTAAGTTAGTGCAGAGGGTTAACATGCCTGCTGCAAAGAACGTGTACCAAGTAGATTACAGAGTGCATATAATGTAAACAGATCAGCAGGTTACTGCTTTTAAAAAAGACATCCTCTTGTTACTTGCAATTCATAATTTAAAGTCCTAATATGCAACAGTGAGCTATTAACTTTCATCATAGGACTGCATGCCCACTGCAAAGTATACATTAGAACATTGATTAATGTTGTATAAAGGGTTAATCTGGCTAGAATTCGATTATTGTTATTGAAAAAAACCTCCCAACTATGCGGTTTCTTTTTCGACTCTGAGTTTGTGCTTTTCCAGACCAAGCACAGGGAAGGTGAGGCCTTTGCAGAAGGAGTTACAAAGAAGACTGGAAGATAGGAGGTAAGGACGCAGGTGCAGAGGAGGTAGTGGGAAGAAGGAAAGGTGTGGAGGCAAGTGCAGGGAGTGTGTGGGAAGGAGGAAGTCAAGGTTAGGGAATGAAAGAGGCAAGGAGAGGAGTGTGATTACAGGGGAAAGTGGAAATGGGAAATAATAGGGCTTGAGCAAGGAGAGAGGAAGCTTCAAGAGGGAAAGAAGGGTAATATCACTGTGTGGGTACCAGGTCTTTTTACTAAAGAAAATTCAACTATTCCTCACAGAAAGACACTTCAGAACGTCTGCTCAAGTTCTGGTACTCTTGAACGTGGATGATGGTAAATTGCTGCTTAATGGCAAATCTAATCCAGGGCCTTAAGAGCTATGACATCATCATTCACATACTTGTTGGAACTCCACTGGCACACCTTGAAAATCAGCTGCTGCATCAATTACAAATCTCAATTTAATCCTGGTCAAAACCAGCCAGGGACATCGGGGTGCTGCGGTGCAAAGTCTGGGAACCACTACTGTACCTGTTCTTCTACCATTTCAGATGAACATGTCCACTGGTTTCACTTTACCTAGTCTTCCTATGCCTTATTTGCCCCTTTTCATTCCCACTCACATCAAACCTTTCCCTCTTAAACAACTAATTGGTTCATGTACCAAAAGAAATCCGGCATGTAGGCTAACAAATAAAAGCTTGTCATCTCTATTCTTTGTTTTATTTGTTATGAAAGATCTGGATTTTAAATAAATTATGCTCATGTACTTATTGTGTGTGAAAACAGTGTACTGCAAATAGGTGTGCCACTTACTCACATGGGTAAAGTTTCATTACAGGCTAGTGTACAGGTGTGAGTTGCTCTTTTCGGGGGAATATCGTGTTTTGTTTCTCTTTTAAAAATAAGAGAGCCAGCTTTGAGCTACTGAGTCAATTAAATCTCCTGGCTGATCATTGACCTCACTAGTTGACCCCTGCTGATAGAAGAAACTCCACGCTGTGATAAGCACCCACTTCTCTTAGTTTCCACCAAATATTTCTGCTCCAGAACAGTTTCCTGCAAGCAAGAATTTACACAGAAAGGTAAACTGAAAAAACAATTGAAAAATACGCATTTTTAAATATGCATTTTTACACTTAAAAGACTCTCTTTACCCTGTTGTACATCAGTTAAACGACCCAATTTATCTTGCAGAGGTCAGTGCAGGCTTTAACATGAACTCTCGAAATAACCGCTCCGTAGTACTCTACTGCGGGAATCAAAACATCTGCTCACTTTTGATGGGCTAAGCATCTGTAACAACTGCTCACACTCGCCCCTACCTCTGAATTAAAATGAACAGCAGCTCTTTAAATATTAGGAGTTCCTCTTCCTCTCTGCCCTTGTTGGTTGCTGTTGAAAGCTCCACAGTAATCTGGCTCTGTCAGTCCAGAGGTTCAGGCGCTGCACAGATCGATGGGGTGACGGAAAACTGAAGTAATCAGAAATGGTGCAAGACCCGTACACTTTGCATGTAAACATGAATGGCAACGTGCTAGCCCATGGGAGTTTACAGCTTGCGTGTCTTTTGAAGACACTGACCAGTATGTTTTGTTTTCATCGTTATGGTGATTTGACTATTCGCCACTCCAGTGCTTGCGGTGGAATCTGCAACTACAGCCTGTGAGAACTTTGCCTTTACAGCTAACTCAGTAAAAAGATTCTGTGGTGTAGCCTGCTATCCGGCCCAAGTGCGGCTGGCAATTTCTTTCGGGGCTGTGGGAGTTTATATTCTGGTGCGGCCTGGTGTGGTTCTCGTCAGAGAGGGAAATTTTTTTTTTCAAACTACTTGCAGGCTTTACAGAAGAGAAGACTGCCAACTTTAATGTCTCCTGCTCTTCGGTGTGTCGTCAAAAGGCAGCAATGCACCACCAAGTGGACACCAGACACAATGCACTCGGCCTGCACTGCAGAGCCCGGTGTCATTTATTATGAATCAGAGGAGCAAAGTGCGTACCTCCCCCCCCCCCCACGTTTATGGCAGCCCGGGCTGAAACAGCTTACACACAGCCGCCCCCGAGCACTTCACAGGTCTTTAAAAGACCATTCGCTTGTTAATGGGGCTTTGTTGGTTGTTCACCCCTTCTAGAGCCCCTGCATCGCCACTTCGACTTTTGCTGGAAGAATTAGCACGTTACACAATACTGCCCTGTCAGCTGAAACCCAGAGGCATCGGGTTTTTGCTTGCAGGAATCGGGAGGCGGGAGACTAGCGCGGCAACATTTACTCGTATTTTACCGTTTTTAAATATAAATACAGACAAAGGAAATATCGATTTCCGTCTGTATTTATATGTATAAATCCGTAAATACGGAAAACCGGGAGCCCTAATTATAATTCTTGGGAACTCTATGGTTATGAGCAATCAAATATCTGCTCTTACTTTAATGATTCTCCAATACCAGTGCGGCTTCTTATTCTCCTAACCAATCAGATTCTGTTTTGCTATTCGTTTAGCCAATACTAGCGCGACTCTCAGTGACGTCAGTATCGCTCCTCACTACTGACTCCTCCTTTACAATATTTCACGTACGTTACACACTTACCCGCTGTTTCAACCAATCCCAACGCGGCTTTCTGTGATGTCAGTGCAGCACTCGAAACTGACCCCTCCTTTACAAGGTAATGCGAAAACTTATTTTCTTCAATTTACATGCAATTTTCATTAATTAACAACATAGAAACATTTGCTACTTTGTCTGATCTTCTAATTTCAAAGAATAGTCTATTTCTTTTGCTGCGAGTAAAACCTTTCGGTTTACTCTTCACACACTACGAGTAAAACCTTTCCGCTTACTCTTCACTCAAACATCAGAGAAACTGCTATTCCTTCAGTATTACCCTTTCTAGGTGATATAAGACCAAAGTTTCACCAGCGAATTCCTTTGCTATCATTTACTCTCACTTTTATACGAAAGAAAATAATCCCTAAATCAGTGCTTCTAGTCCTGCATAACTTTCAGCACCTTCCTGATCCAGACAAGTAACCTCACTGCAGTGTGGCTTCTATTCACCAACCGCTATTCAATATTCCTGGGAATTTCCAGACAACATAGAACAGAATACAATGAATAACGGGTGTTAATGCATAAATCAATAATACAATCCACAATATTCTCTACCTAACTAACTAGAACCCTAATCATAGCTCTGCTACCAAGAAAATACTGATCCAGTGTATTACCAGCTCGGGTTACTCACACACTATATACTCACCTGGGCCCATAAACATTCATACAAATAAGCTAGTAGTACCGCCGTAGTCAGTTTTGTTTACGTGCAAGATTTTGTTATCTTTACCCAAATTTTACCAATCCAATCTCCTTGACAATAAAGTTCCTTAGGTCAATGAATCTAGGAGCTAGTAGTGTAGGCAGAAATAACATTAAAGGGTTTCTCCAATAATCACAGACTCAGTGAGTTTTAACATTTTTATCTAATCAATAATTTTGTGAGTCAAAGATCAAATACATGTTAACATCGAGTTTCATTCAGGAAATAAATCAAATTTAGTTCAATAATAAGTCTCAATAAAATATTGTGATGACAGTACCTGTAAAGGGAGGAAAGAGAGAGCAGGTAAAAAAACAGGTTTCACAGAATTATATTTACCTAAGGTGATTGATGAACCCAACTCTTTGAAGATGGGCCATACGGAGTCCACTGGGACAGGTGGAAGACAGAGGATCAGGAGAGGTTCAGAACTGGGAAGGTGACCTCTTCTAAGTGCAATGCCAGCGTCGCACCCCTCTCTGGCACTACTCTCCTCGTTCTTTCTTCCTCAATTCCCCTTCTAGATGATTGGATTATCGATCAGTATCTCAGTCTCTCGAGCAGGGTCTCTGGCATCTACAGGGTCTAAGACAGCGTCTCTGACTGCGTCTGTAGCAGCATACGTGTCAGGTCTGTAACGAGTCGGAATGACGGGTCTGACCGACGGGTCTCTGGCTCTGGTCTGACAGATCTCTAACTAACTTAAGTTTCAATATCGTGTTTTCCCCTACTTCTGATTGGACAGGGCAAGGAGGTGAGTTCATCACACCATAATAAATGTAATAATTTTCTTAGGTTCTTTGTTCTATGTTTCCGCCCCTTAATTTACTTTCCCAAAGCTTTATTCCCAACCGCATTTCATATTATGATCAATACATTTTTTGTTGCTCTTTTCTGGGTCGATGGGTTACGTTCCCATGAGATTCTCCCCAGCTTGTCCTTCGCTGGGTTTCAACAGTATAGTGCACGTGCGCAGTGATCGAGTGAGGTAGAGATTCCAGTCACCCTCCGAGGCCCAAATACGAACTAATAATAAAGTCAGAGAAAGACATGTTAGCATACAAAAATAAATGAATTCACTGTATACCACTTATCACTACTGTAATCCCAATTACTTATAATAATCTTTCGTGTTAGCAATTAGTAGAACTTGCAAGGTTTAGTTTATGCAAAGCATGCGCATTAACATGTGAGTTTCAAGCGGCCATTTTAAATGCTATTGCGCAGCTGATAAAAGTTTCCCCAAGCATAGAAAATGTCATACTACGTAGATGCAGTAGACGCATGCGCAGTGAAATTCCCACGTTTTGTCGGCCATTTTAAGACACTCGGGTTACTGGTTTGTAATACACATACAAAAGCTTCCCCTAGATACAGGATGTCGTGTGTAATGCAATATTAGTATTTACAAAACAGGTTGATTAAAGTGTAACACGTTATTTGAGAGGATTGCATCTGAGCAAGTTTCTTCTTTACGAAACATTGCTCCATCACTACCCCTTCTCTGTGTTGCCTCTTGTCCATAACACACACCCCTTCTCTGTGTTGCCTCTTCCCTCCCACCCACCCCTTCTCTGTGTTGCCTCTTCCCTCCCACCCACCCCTTCTCTGTGTTGCCTCTTCCCTCCCACCCACCCCTTCTCTGTGTTGCCTCTTCCCTCCCACCCACCCCTTCTCTGTGTTGCCTCTTCCCTCCCACTCACCCCTTCTCTGTGTTGCCTCTTCCCTCCCACCCACCCCTTCTCTGTGTTGCCTCTTCCCTCCCACCCACCCCTTCTCTGTGTTGCCTCTTCCCTCCCACCCACCCCTTCTCTGTGTTGCCTCTTCCCTCCCACCCACCCCTTCTCTGTGTTGCCTCTTCCCTCCCACCCACCCCTTCTCTGTGTTGCCTCTTCCCTCCCACCCACCCCTTCTCCGTGTTGCCTCTTCCCTCCCACCCACCCCTTCTCTGTGTTGCCTCTTCCCTCCCACCCACCCCTTCTCTGTGTTGCCTCTTCCCTCCCACCCACCCCTTCTCTGTGTTGCCTCTTCCCTCCCACCCACCCCTTCTCTGTGTTGCCTCTTCCCTCCCACCCACCCCTTCTCTGTGTTGCCTCTTCCCTCCCACCCACCCCTTCTCTGTGTTGCCTCTTCCCTCCCACCCACCCCTTCTCTGTGTTGCCTCTTCCCTCCCACCCACCCCTTCTCTGTGTTGCCTCTTCCCTCCCACCCACCCCTTCTCTGTGTTGCCTCTTCCCTCCCACCCACCCCTTCTCTGTGTTGCCTCTTCCCTCCCACCCACCCCTTCCCTGTGTTGCCTCTTCCCTCCCACCCACCCCTTCCCTGTGTTGCCTCTTCCCTCCCACCCACCCCTTCCCTGTGTTGCCTCTTCCCTCCCACCCACCCCTTCCCTGTGTTGCCTCTTCCCTCCCACCCACCCCTTCCCTGTGTTGCCTCTTCCCTCCCACCCACCCCTTCCCTGTGTTGCCTCTTCCCTCCCACCCACCCCTTCCCTGTGTTGCCTATTCCCTCCCACCCACCCCTTCCCTGTGTTGCCTATTCCCCCCACCCACCCCTTCTCCGTGTTGCCTCTCCCCCCACCCACCCCTTCTCTGTGTTGCCTCTGCACCCCTTCTCTGTATTGCCTCTGCCCCACCCACCCCTTCTCCATGTTGCTTCTAACCCCCAGCCAGTCTTTCTCCATGTTGCCTCTTCCTCTCCCACCCCTTCGACATGTTGCCTCTCCCCCCCACCCACCCCTTCTCCTTGTTGCCTCATTCTCTGTGTTGCCTTTCCCCCCACCCACCCCTTCTCTATGTTGCCTTCCCCCTCCACAGTGCTACTCCACGCCATACAATGCCGCTTCAATCCATGCTACACAATGTCACTGCATTATATGCCACTCCACACAATGTCACTCCACTCAATGCCACTCCACTCCTCACAATGCCACTCTAATCCACGCCACACAATGCCACTCCACACTACACAATGCCACTCTACACCACACAATAGCACTTAACTCTATTTAATGCCACTCCAATCCATTCACCACAATGCCACTCTGCTCCATGCAATGCCACTGCACTCTGTGCTCCACTCCACACAATGCCAATACACTCCAAGCCACATAATGCCACTGCTTACTACTGCATGCCACATGATGCCACTCCACTCCACACATGTCACTACACTCCCCGTCACGCCACACCACTCCACTCCAAAAAGCCAATAGGTCTCACCTAGGCGAGGTCTATTGGCTTTGCTTCTCTGTTTGTGGCCCCCAACCCAAGTTGTGGAGAGGATGTGGCATAAGGACCAGAGTTTCTAACTTTGAAACCAGGGAACCATTTTCGAGTGTCTGCCTCGGCTCAACGTTCTGTGATTCTAGACAAATCACTTAGGGGCTATTTACGAGTCTGGGGGTCTATGGATCGCCAGACTCGCGGGGGCGCAGCAGTGGCGGTCACCCAATCACCCTATTAGGAGTTGGGCAGTTGGACCACCACAGCCCCTCCACAGCTGCCAGGGACCCGCTGTACCCTGGCGGTGTTGCTGCAGTGTAGACAGATTAATATGCTTGGCAGGACTGTCACGGTCCCGCCAAGTATATTAGGAGTTTACTCTCGGCCAGGGTTTTCATGGCGGTTCCTCTTACATGAAAACCCTGTCAGAAAGGCAACCTAGGGGGCTCTACAGGGTCCCCTGGTGCCTTCGCACCCTGTGGATGTGCACAAAGGGGCACAACACATGCCCCTGGACTTTTCAGTCCATGCTGTGCAGGAATTGTATTTGGCGTTTCCTTTGCGGTGCCTGTTTTTATTGGCACCGCCGTGGGAACGCCAAGAAAAAGCCCGCCAGACAAGAGGAAACTTCTAGTCTGGCATGCGACCCGATCACACAGCCAAAGTCGTAATAGAGCCCTTAATCTCTCCCTGTCTACCAAAAATGAATGTGTCGTTGTGTGATGTAACTGGTCCTCAATATAAAGTGCTCCAATACCTTCGGGTCGAGTTTGCCCTATATAAAAACTGCAAATGAAACAAATTCAAAACAAAAAAAGTCATTCTCGAGCCTTGTCTGTTTATTTCTCAAATCTCGTTTGCTCTACTGTATCCCCATTTCTATACCTCTCTTTCATGTGCCCTCATGTCTGCCCTGTTCTCTAACTAATCCCAACCCCCTCCCGTCTCAGCAGCTTTCTACCCCTTTTAATGTGAAGTTCACACTCTGCATTTCAGCTGTGCTTCCCCCTGTGGGATCTCACGCCCCACGCAAGTGAAAATTAATATGTTCTGAGCGAATAAAAACCCGGCTGCCTTCTTTTCTTTAATAGCTCTGCTAATGACTTCTGTTCTCCAGCTCGCAACTCCAAAATAACTTTATTCAACTCAATTACCGTCAAAACAAAATCACTGCTATAAGCACATTTCCAAAGACCTGCTCGTAGGGCCCAAAAACAAACTCAGTGAGGTCAACCCCCTCGCGCACTGATAATAATAATCGAATAACACTTTTCGCCGTTTATTGAGGACAGAATAGAAACTGAACTTTGTCCTGACGTTTAATTAAAAGGTGTTTTCATGACCCAGCTACATATCACTCGTGATATCAGTCCAGAAAGGCCGAAACATTAGTCACAGCACTGACTGATCCCTGCATTCGATGCATTAACCCTCGCATATAGCTTTCCGATTCGAGATGTAAAAAAACAGACCTACATAGTGTTTATTTAGATGGTATTTGTATTGCCACGAAAGAAAAGACCTTAGTGCCTAGAAACAGTAAAAAGAAAAGAACTTGGGTTTTAAGTAGTCTCTCATACTCCCATTCCTGCCTTTTCTAGCGCTGAAAATGATACTAATATACTGGATTTATTGATTTTAGGAAGAATGGAAGAATTAGGCCCTCATTACGAGATGGCCGAAAATTACCAATACTACTCCTATCTCAATTAAGAATTTTTTTTTTGCATCCGGAGTATACCAAGTCTGATAAAATAAAAAAAAAATACACACCTCCCCTGTTACGTTTTGGCAAGTTAAATCCGCCGGTATTTAAAGGGAGGAAATTGCCCAGTATTTAATGAGCAGGGCCGGACTGGCCGTAGCGGGCACCAGGCGTTTTCCCGGTGGGCCGGGTGGGTGCAGCGTTTGTTTTGTGTTCAGAGCTGCAATATCGGCCCCATGTAACAAAAGCGGCAGCAGTGCTAAAGCAGCAGGCAGTGCTTCTCACTAGCACCCCTTCCCCCTCAATGACCAGTGCTGGTCCAGCTGAGTTGCCAGGGCTGGTTTGCGTATTTGACCAAAATCTGCATGTTATACCCCACCTTAGTTGAAAAACTCATAGTAGATGCTATTTATCACACCCAGTAAACAACATACCCTGCAGTATTGTTATTATTCAGTTGCGATAAATATCACACATATCACTGGAACGCTCTTAATGATGGCCTATTAGTCGTTGTTTCGATCCGTACTTGTGACCTGGAGAACACCTTTCAATTAGCGGCAGGCAGTCATCATCTCACCATGTCCTCCTGCACATGCAGCAGTGTTGGCAGTTGTATTATTATTGTTATTATTGTTATTATGCTTGGATCACCTTTGGTAATGGAGTGGCGGGGCAAGAGAGAGTAGAGGTACGAAGAACGAGACTGGGAAGTAGCTGGAAGCAGGCTGATGGTATATTAAGTAATTGTAGGCAACCAATACAGATGGCCACCAGAGGCTGCCATAATTGCTACAAATTATTTTAAAAATAGCCTTGTTGCTAGCAGAGAGTGAATACTCAAATAGAGGGCCTGATTACAAGTGCTCTGGGTAATTATGATCCCTGTGCGCACACCTGTCTGCGCAGGGATCACAGTTAAAAGTAATACAATGTTTATTTCACTCAATAAAGACCAGAGGGCCAGATTTGTCAAAAGGTTTGACCCATTCTGTGTCTATGGGAAAATGTGTTTGTACATATGGACCAAAATGTGATAAAGTTCACACCCTCCCATAAATTTGGAAGGGTTAAACCTGCTGGAATTTAACTAGGGAAAAATACCTGATATTTAATGACACATGCAGATGTTGGTGTAGCACTAATAGCCACATGTTATTCCTCATTAAAGGGAAAGTACTTGCAATAGGTACTGTGAATCACACCAGATCATTTTTTAACTCGGGGTGTCAGATTTTATTTGCTCTGTTAAATACTATATAGCCCTCCTGGACACTCATAATCAGGCCCATATTGTAGCTGGTCTGAAAGTTCATGGACCAGAACTGGCTATCTGTCTGCGCTGAAAGGATGAGGGAATAGAGGGTTGCAGAGGGAAGAGAAGAGGGTCCAAAAGGAAGAGGCACAAAAAATGAGTGAGATAGAGATGAGCGGTGCGAGAAGTTACACAGAGGGTGAGGTTGTAACACTAAGATCTTCATTACAAGTTAAGGGCTAAATTCCCATCCCTATGTAAATTCGTGTGCACAGGGATCGGAATAATGAGTGGTGTGATAATTAGCACAACTCAGTAGGTTTTCCCCTAGTGTGGCCGGTGAAACCTGCTGAGATTTATCGTGGGAGAAATCCAGGAAAAGGGCAAGGCATGCAAAATTGACTGTGTTAATAGCAGATTCTGCATGCCGGCGGCAGCTCCTCCGTGGTAGTGGAGGAGCATCGCACCAAATACCAGCACCCCCCACACTCCCCCACCTCCACTGCGAGCCAGAAAGTGTCAAAAACGAGATGGTAAGAACATGATTTTATGACCATTTTATTTTTGACACTTTCTGCTAGCAAACAGAGTGCGAGGGCAGGGCCAGTGTGTCACTGCTGTCAATGATTGGCAGCAGTGAAGAGTGGCCACTTAAGTTTGGATTGCACATGTTGGTTTGGCCGGCTAACTTGCTACATACAAACCAAAATGCACAATTCAAACCTCTCTATCTTGGCTGACAGCTGGGTTGGAGAGCAGGCACAGGCCTACAATGCCTTTAGAAGCATGGAGCCAGCCCGCTCCATCCAATCAAGACACTTTAGAACAGCGTCTTGAATGGATAAGAGTTGTCTATGGGCTTTGCACTTCGAAGACGTGCTGCAGAACAACCAGGAAGTATTGCAGAATGAGCAGCAGTGTAAGGTAAGTATGTATATTTAAGTTAATCTGTATATTAATGTGTATTTATAATGTGTATGTGTTTTGTGTATATGCGTATGTGTTTGTATATATATATATGTATATTTCTCATTTTTCTTTTTGCATTCATGTCGTACTTTACGTTGTAATGAGAAGTATATATACTTATATATCTGATACGTTATGCAATGCTAACTAAGTACTTTACTTGTTTATATTCTTTTGCATTTATGTCGTACTTCAAGAACGTTTTGATTGCACAAATACGTTTGGTACTATCCTGATATTTTGCACCATTTCTTTCTTATAAAAAATTTGGGTGTGTTGATAATTGGGGGCGGGTCTGACCAACCCCTTCTTAAACACCCTTCACTGGATATCACTTGACCCGGACGAAGGCCCTTGGCCGAAACGCGTAGGTCGTTCCTTTTTTTGCACCTGATGCACGATGCACTTTGCTTTTTACTATTAAAGAAAAAGAAGAAAATTAAATGAATTGAGCAAACCTCAGTAATGACGTGGACTCGCTTGTTGATGTGCTGCCTTTCTGTGACCCTCTGAAATCCGGTGGATAACTCTTTGGGGGTACAATACAGGAAAATCCTTTCCAATAGTACGTGGTGTCGGACCACGAAGGCTCAGCACCTGGACGTTGAGCGGCGTCTTTCCCTTCCGACATCTCAGCGTTGGATTTCCAGTAACGACGCCTGTCTCCAGAACCAGCGACCCAGCAACAACACAAGAGTGAGGTAACGAGCGATGGGTTAACGGCGTTCGGCATGGCGGGAGACTCATGGGTGGGGGCTGGGGGCTTTTAGCAAACCGATAGGTCTCTCCGACAACTAGGGGGGGTCGACGGTGGGTTTTGCCCCTCAGTCCACGCTCGGTAGGTAAACGCCGATCCCGAGATTCCGAGCCCGCTCATACCATTCACCTCAGCAAATGCGAAAAGGTTTCTGGTCTCTGTAGTCCAGTCCCGATCGGGAACTACGAGGCAACTTTGGTAGAAGAATCCGTGTTGCCATTGGAGCGTGCAATCCCGTTCTAACCAGCAAGTCGCCACAATGCTCAAACTTCTTTTTTTAAAATCATTTCCAGCATCGGGTGCAAGGTGCACATAATCAGAGGGAAAATAACAATTACAGAATTGATTTCTTCGCTATGATTTCAATTTGGATTCTTTGGTTTGACAAATGGGATTAACACAAACAATATATGGTTATTTCTCTGAAGAATAAAACGTAATTCCATTCGAAAACAAAAATTACCTATTCAGTCATAGTGTTCACGATCATCTTCTTTAAACAAAAAGACAATTCAACTAGAACTTTGACCACTTGCTAAAAACAGAACAACCAAACATCGCCTAAAATAAACGATGGCTGACCGTTGGACAAAACGAGAGCAAGTCCTAAAAGACATGTTTGATGATGAAGGAGAAATAACAGTGGGACACAGTCAATATGATAATAGGTCAAAAGAATTAAAAAACTCACCGAAACAACTACTTAAGGAACTTGAACAAGCAAGAGTGGTTGAAATCAACAAATGGTGGGAGAGTGTTACCCTTAAAAAATATATCGACTGTAAAAGAGTACCTAGAGGCTTACGAATCTTTGTTTTACCAACTTTAAGTGATCTGGATCAAGATTTACTTCTTAAATGGCAATCAGATACAAATGAATGCTCAATGAAGTTAATCAACACCTTAATAACACATGCTGAAAGGAGATTATCACAAACTATGCAAACAATTGAAAAACTAGAAAAAACATTGGAAGATTTCAAGAAGACTACTGAAGGCACTAAATCATTTGAGGATATGGAAAAACGATTGAACAAACATGAAGAAGAGATACAGAGAAAGAAAATTCGGAAATTCCAACGTGACAAAATTGATTATGCCACAGGCAGAGTCTACACTTTTGCAAGAAGATATGATGCAAATTATAAAAAACAATCAATGGATCAAGCTCTTGATCAAACAACATCATGTGAAGAAACTGCCAGAATATCAAGTGCAGAGAGCTCTGAAGTAAGCTCCGGTGAAGAAGGAACGTCGACGAATCGATTGGGTTTGGATTTTTCCGGGGAAATGCGTCTGGTCAGAATGACAACACGGGGAAGGGGAAGAGGCCTCCCCCAAAAATCGGAAAATCATCCAAAAGAACCAGACGGGGGGGCAAGAGGCAAATTAAAAAAAACAAGAGATCAAAAGAAATAAAACCCCCAATGAATTACAAGAACAATCTAGTAGTCCACCTTTCCTCCAAAAAACTAACCAACAAACATCTTCACCTTCTAAATAAAGGACTAACTTTTGTTCCTTCGAACAACATGGACCTGGCTATGTCCAGGGTGGATCTATATCTCTTCTGCCGTAAATTGAAATTGAAAAAACATTTTGCATCAATACCAACAAAAGGCAATCTTCATCAAATATCAGAACCGTTGACATCGTTAACTCTGCATGATCTTGTGCCCTTAACAACAGCACACAACCTGCTATTTGAAGATACTAATACACCCGCAGATACAACGGACAGGACGAACACACAGATCTGTGAAACCTTAGCAATTGAAACAAATTTAACCATCAACAGCCAATGCAAGTCCAGATTACGATTCTGCCCACAACTACCTGCAGGCAACAGAGTTGACATTTTTCAAGAATTAATGACCGAAGAACTACGGACTATTTACATCAAAGAAAGGAGAAAAAACCATGACAAATATGGTAATATGACTCAGGATGACAGATGGGCATTGAACGATCTCAAAATGGATGATAAGATCGTAATCAAACCCTCCGATAAAGGGGGTAACGTAGTAGTGATGGATGAGCAAAAATATTACTCAGAAGTCAAACGCCAACTTAACGACCCATTAAACTACGAGAAACTCAAAGAAAATCCAATGCCACTGATCACTAAAACGTATCATCAAAAACTTCAAAATTGGCATCAAGCAGGTCTATTAGACGAAGATGAACTCAGTTATCTATTTATTAAACACCCTATCATGCCCACAATTTATGTACTACCAAAAGTACACAAAAGCCTAGACAATCCCCCTGGTCGTCCGATTGTCAGCTCATGTGGATCGTTACTGGAAAACACCTCTAGATTTCTGGACATCTTCCTATTTCCGTTTGTACTTGGATTACCATCATACATCAGAGATTCAATGGATTTTCTGAACAGGATTTCGAATATACCCTGGAAGGAGGAATACATCATGATAACGATTGATGTTGTATCATTGTACACCTCTATTCGGCATACAGATGGTATTAAATCCTGTGAATCCTTCCTTCGAACGAGGTCACTCAATGTGCTACAACAAACCAACATGCTAATAGAAATGGTGCACTTCTGCCTCACGAACAATGTATATATCTTTGACAAAAAGTATTACCAACAAAGCCAAGGCACAGCCATGGGGACTTCTTTTGCACCAACGTACGCAAATCTCACCATGGGCATGTGGGAGGCAGACCAATCTGGTCCGAAAGAAACAAAGGCATGTTTGAGCACATAGTACTCTGGGTTCGTTATATAGACGACCTGTTTCTAATATGGGAAGGCAATACAGAGGATTTGAACATCTTCCTCAAGGGTCTCAACAACAACCTTTTTCAACTTCAATTCACCTACAACATGAGCAAAACCATGATTGATTATTTGGATATTCATGTCTACATTGAAAACAATAAAATTTGCACTACACTCTTTCGCAAATCGACATCGTGTAACAGCATCCTATCAGCAAACAGCGCACACCCTAAATGTTTAAAATGGAGTATTCCCTACGGGGAGTTCCTAAGAGCACGGAGGAACTGCTCGGAAGAGAAAGAATTTCTTCTCCAATTAGAAGAAATGCATGAGAGATTTCTAATCAGGGGATACCCAACAGTAGTGCTAGACAATGCTAAATTAAGAGTTTTACAACAAAAGAGAGAGACCTTGTTGATACCCAAAAGAACTGCCTCTGTACAGAGTGACAACTTGGACACTAACAAAATAAGATACATCACCAAATTCAATTCATCAAGCAACATCATTAGAAACATACTTCAAAGCCATTGGAAAGTTTTGAGAAAAGATGATGATCTTAAAGAAATAACAACAGACCATTTAAACATCACATATAAAAAAGCCGCCTCTTTGAATGAAATTTTAGTTCATAGCCACCACCAAAGGTGCGAAAAAGGTGGAAGTAAAATACAATGGCTAACTGCAAAGGGCTTTTTCAGATGTTCAAAATGTAAAGCTTGCCGCCATGGCATGAACACACAGAAAATCAGTATCCTGACCGGCGAGTACAAGATCATCAAAGAGAGAATCACCTGTGAAACTACACATGTGGTCTATGTTCTGAAATGTGAGTGTGGAAAAGAATACATCGGTAGCACTGTTAACAAACTAAAACTGAGAATTCTACAACATCTGAGAACTACCAAGAACAAAGACTTCTCCTATGCTATCTCTAAACACATATGGAATGCTCATGATGGTAATTTTGATAAATTGAAATACTACGGAGTCGAACACATCCCCCAAAACATCAGAGGGGGAGATCGTGATCGTCTCCTAAGACAAGCAGAATCCAAGTGGATTATACTCAAAGGAACTGAACAACCATGGGGTCTCAATGGAGATGCTGAATTACACAATTTTTTATGATGAACTCCTTTTCAATTTATAGACATTTAATCTCATCATGATGCTATCAAAAAACTAATAGTTCTACATGTCTGTAAACTCAATCACCCTTTCAACATCATTCCATATCTGTACAAATCTTTTGAGAAGTCAAAATATGAGCACAATCATTAACATTAATACTAGATTTTGTGTAGTACACTTAGGACTTTTTGTAAACCTGTGGCACCCTTCTTTATTAGTATATGGGTATTTTCAAAAATGAGGTTTAGTTCTTATGAACCTTTTGTTATGGAGACATCATCAAATGATCTACTGTTAGGTACTGGTACTTTACCTAAATGCAACCCAGATAAAATCTATAATATAAATATGTAATATAATATGCCTTGGATCATTACTATACATACATACACATACCCCTAATAACAACTATTGTGTCTCCCAAAAAGAATATGTACCATTCACCATAAGACCTGCATTACACCTCTAACCTTTGTTAAAACTCCAGATCTGGTTGAACCATCAAATGAATACATCAGTTTTTAAAGCCATAACTGATGGTATTGAGTACACGCCTACATTTCCACTACAATTCACCTTACAAATATCCTTAGTTTACATATCTACACATATAGAATACTTGCAGTCCTTAAAATCTTGTAAAATCTTCTGCTGCTTTTTCTTCTCTCGCCTTCCCCCCCCCTCTTTTTATTTTTCCCTTTTCCTATTTTTGACGTTGCAATGCAAAGCATTTATACATCTGACATACAATGCAATGGGAATGAAGTACTTTACACATTTATATTTCTCATTTTTCTTTTTGCATTCATGTCGTACTTTAGGTTGTAATGAGAAGTATATATACTTATATATCTGATACGTTATGCAATGCTAACTAAGTACTTTACTTGTTTATATTCTATTGCATTTACGTCGTACTTCAAGAACGTTTTGATTGCACAAATACGTTTGGTACTATCCTGATATCTTGCACCTTTTCTTTCTTATAAAAAATTTGGGTGTGTTGATAATTGGGGGCGGGTCTGACTAACCCCTTTTTAAACACCCTTCACTGGATATCACTTGACCCGGACGAAGGCCCTTGGCCGAAACGCGTAGGTCGTTCCTTTTTTTGCACCTGATGCACGATGCACTTTGCTTTTTACTATTAAAGAAAAAGAAGAAAATAAAATGAATTGAGCAAACCTCAGTAATGACGTGGACTCGCTTGTTGATGTGCTGCCTTTCTGTGACCCTCTGAAATCCGGTGGATAACTCTTTGGGGGTACAATACAGGAAAATCCTTTCCCATATATATATATATATATATATATATATATATATATATATATATTCACAGAAAAAAACCATAGGTTTCAGGGTTGTTATAGTTCTGCTAACTATAACTTGCGCGCCCCCAGTGCACTGCTGATGTGGTCACATATTGCATCATTCATGACATGGTCAGTGACATCACTCAACAGAGAAGTGCTAGAGCCAGTACTGTATCACAATACTACAGGACAGGCAAGTGCTATAATTCAAACGTCCACCCACTTAAGAATGGTAAATCTTATATACCCTGGGGCAATAAACTAGTCCTGGGAAGACAGTGAATGTCTTAATACTGCCCTCATACACTTTGCAGTGTCATGCTTCATCATAGGGGCCACATCATACATCCAGGTGCAGACCAACACTCTGGATGGAGCGCAATTTTTTATTAAAGAAGAACAGTGGTGAGGGTAGAGAAAATTAGGAGGAACACAAAACACAACGTAACAAACGAAAACAAAACTTGAAGGAGAAATCTGTTCGCCTCAAACAAGGGACCAAAATGTGCAGATACAGATAGTTAAAACTCCCTAGGAGTCAACACTCAATTGTTTTATTCCTGTTGACCTCTGGAAGGATTACAACATAAGAAATGGGATAGACAGGGGAGGTAAAGACCCCTATATCCCCACTGCAGATACCAACATGTTTCTGTTAATTTTATGCGTCCAACCGAGTCGGTCTAGCATTCATCAGGGTGTTGGTCCCTACATTTTTTAGTCTCCACCCCAAGTCGGGTGTTTACCTTCTTACTTTAGTGCGTAGGACAATGTCCAGTTGTCAGATACTCTGGGAAATTACCGAGAGGAAATCTATTTCTGTAAAAAGAAAAAAAGGGAGGACAGAGCCCATAAGTTAGGTCCTATCCAACAGACATGTGTTCCCCGTTATTTAAAAACTAAAATTCATGTCTTCACACTAGTGCCACCAAGACACACATAGTGTCTACATATAGCCTTGTGATTTTATGTGAACACACACCTAAGCCACTGAGAGATTAACCACACCGCGTGTATCGCCTACAACCACTTAAACACTCAGTGACTGTATCCATAGAACTTAATTCAGCTTATATGTACAAATACTTCCAATCATAGTATTATCAAAATCGAAACCAGCCCCAGTGTGTCATATCACAGGAGTGCACCTAAATCTGTATTTTTATTGTTTCGTATTACTGTAATTTACTCACGAGTTCACAAGAATTTCTCTGAACCCGGGACCTTTGCGGGACTGCGCTCTTGTAGTCACACTCTACCGTAAAAACACAGTGGGTAAAGACAGAAAGGCATAGTTCCATTAGTGATTCCTTCTCCTCATCTTCCGTAATTATGATGCAAGCAAACCTCAAAACAACCTCCTTAAAGTCGAGGGTAGGCTGCCGAAAGCCCAACTCAGTCCCATTCTGAGCTCTATATTAACAAAATTGGCAACCCCAAGACCCAATGCACTCTGTAAACTATCGTGAAGTTCTATCAACCACCGCGCATGAGAATATCAAAATGCCACTGGTACAGAAACTCCCACTTACTACTCCAAAGAGGCACCATCAATTGCGTCCTCACCTTGTTCCTCCATCGAAAACGGTGTGCTGCCATTTCAACACATTTAAAGAGCCTCAGCGTTCAGCTCCACCCTTACCTTACGGACATAGAAAAGGGGGCTAACTAGGATCTAAAGAATCCCGAATGGTGGCCATTTGGAAAGAGTATTGATATCAAGTGTTCTCCTATAACGTGTATTCAATATTAAGTATGAGACTGCAATCTTGAGTACAATGCGATGTGCCTCGGTTATTTTTGATCTTTCAAACAAATGTTCCGCTAACACCTCCTCAATAACTGTGGAATGCAATCACAAACCTCGGGATACTTCAGACCAATATGTCTCGATAATATTTGATCTACGAGGAATCATACGCTAGTAAAAAACCAATGGCCATCAAATACAAACACCTCATTAGTGATTGCTCAAAGCGCCTCCAGCCGGATACTAGCGCTACCATTATTTGTTAGTAATCCCATGAAGTAAGAACCATTTTGTGATATTTATGGTTAGTGGCATCACTGATGAAATCATCCATGTGACAATCTGATACACCTCATCATACACTAGTATAACCTTTCATCACTCACTGTAAAATACAGAGTACCATATTTGAAACAATTGACACACCAATACCAGTTACTACATGCCCACTCACTGATTCCTAAGTCTACACACACAACTACCCATTCAACAACAGAATCATTTATACATGCAGTCACTAATTAATAGAACACTATCAAATGCACTTATACACATATATAGACATTGATACATCAGCAGTCTTCTTAGTCGGTTATGCAGTCATTCTACTCACTCATGAAAAAAATTAATCACACTTGCATTACTCACTAACACAATTACCCAACAACACCTCATTTATTCAAACATATAGTAATTCATAGTTAATATGTTAAAAAATCACCATTACAATTATACACTCATTCATATAGTTACTCTTACAATCACTGTCTCCTACACATACTTATTTATATACACCAACTCTCACATAATGTGCCTTTTATTTTTTTACTTTGTTGAAGATTTACAACTAAAACATATATTCGCTCACCAACACACAAATAAATACTCAGTTACCCAAACAACTGTTTCCACATGCACTCTTAAACCTATAACCTAGTCAATCAATAATTCACACATCTATGCATAGTTACACACACCCCATCCAACCACACACAAACTCAGTGTCCCATACAAATACTCACCCAACTAATCAATAACTAATATACACACTCATGTAGTTAGTGACCAACTGATGCAGCATGTTGTACAACAACAGAGACAGTGCTGCACACATTCACATAGTTTAGTTACTAATCCATGTATTAAGTGAGATACTTTTAATTACTCACTTAAACAGTCAGACAGCTACTAAATCCTCCATCCAGACAGTTAAATATCCACTCAATCTTCAATACAGATTGGTATATATATATATATATAAATACATATTTAAATTTCAAACAAAACCACATTCACTGGATGATGTCATTTGAGATGTCATCAGTGATGTCATTGACCATGTCATGAATGATGCAATATGTGACATCATCAGCAGTGCGTTGCGGGCGCGCGAGTTATAGTTAGCAGAACTAACTATAATGGAGGAATTTCTATGGTTTTGTACGAGTGAAATGGCCAGTTAACTATAACAACCCTGAAACCTATGTTTTTTTCTGTGAATATAGATATATATGTATGTATATATTATCTACTGGCGGTCGCCAGTAGATAGTTATATTTAGGACCGTGTTTCCATAGGAAATCCGCAACATTCTATTTGGATTAACTTTGGCGCCGGTTGACGAATCCTCGCAAGATTTTCAAAATAGGTGGGGCGCTCCGCTCCGCTCCGACCCTGAAAGTCTCGGGGGGGATTCGTCAAGCGGGGGCTGAGAAAAAGGGGGGGTCCCAAAACGCATTTTCCCCATGCAATTTTCCATAGGGACCTTTAGTCCAAGGTACAGCCCGAACGGCTGAACAGAATTACTTGAAATTTGGCAAAGAGGTAGTCCTCAGCTCAGGGATGTGCCTTTTGCATATATGGAGTCAATCTGTTCAGTAGTTCCTGAGAAAATCAAAAGTAAAATCATATATATATCTGGGCGGAGCCTAACCACACATCTCATCCTGAGATCTGATTGGCTGTCAGCACTTCATCCAAGAAGTGTTGGCAGCCATCTTGGGACCAATATACATGATAGCACCTCATTAAAAAGCATTGCAGTTAATAGAAGGTTTTAAGACTTTAGTTACATTATAAATTATTTGTTGATGGTACCATACTCATTTTAGGAATTGTGGTGTGTTCTAAGGTGATTTTACCATGTGAAAAAGCCTTCTGCTGGGATATCTTGAACCATGTTTTAGAGAACTATTTTCTCATGCTTTTCCCACAGAGGTTTGGAAGATGATCTATAAGCTAAACTGAGAGCATATTTTCTGTAAATTCACATTATATTTCTCAGTCATGTGAGAATGAAGTCTGACTTTCTCAGTAAAACATGTACATCCAACAAGGGCAGAGACTGTCAGTTGATTCCTTTGTGTTCCACTGCAGCTTCCCAGAGTGTTCTAAAGAACAACTAGAGCGCTAACAGTCTTACTTATGACAAAAGTATGGCACACCTGAAGCCATCTTGATTGGAATAAAGTGGTAACACTTAAAACATTTAATTTACAAAGGAACAAAATGAGGGGGTTAATTTTGCCATATAAATTATGATTAGTGCTGCAGAAAGAAAAACACATTTTGACTTCTGAAATCCTCTTTTATTTCATAAAAAAATTCTGACATGCAGACTGAAACATGCACTTTCAATACCAGCAGCAGATTTGCCTGGTGAGCAGTAGCTTTACTACAGTGATCTAATGAGCAACTAGAGTGCTAACATTCAGAATTTATGGAAAATGTGGGACACATCTGAATGCCTTCTTGATGGAATCAAAGTAAAAAACTGAAAGTATTTCCTACTGAGGAGAATGCAGTAAATGAGGAAATTAGGAAACTTCATAACAAACAAATCTCCCAAGATGGCCACCAGAGACAAAAGAATCCAAATGTAGCCCAAATGTAGCCCAAATATCACCCAGATGTAGCCCAAATGTAGCCCAATAACAGAACGTCCCAGAGTGTTCTTAAGATCAACTAGAGCGCTTACTGTCTTACTTATGACAAAAGTATGGCATACCTGAAGCCATCTTGATTGGAATAAACTAGTAACACTTAAAACATTTAATTTAAAAAGGAACACAATGAGGGGGTTCATTTTGCCATAGAAATTATGATTAGTGCTGAAGAAAGAAAAATTAGGGCATATTTTGAGTGACTTCTCAAATCCTCTTCTATTCCATTAAAAAATTCTGATATGCAGACTGAAACATGCACTTCTAATACTAGCAGCAGACGTAAATGAGGAAATTAGGAAACTTCATAACAAATAAATCTCCTAAAATGGCCACCAGAGTCAAAAGAGCCCAAATGTAGCCCAAATGTAGCCCAAATATCACCCAAATGTAGCCCAATGACAGAAGTGTGCAAAACACTTATTTTTTGTGTATTTGCAGTTTTATATAGTGCAGACTTGTCAGGTATTGGAGTGCTTTACATGAGCATTGGTTACATCACACAAGATCAAATTCATTTTGGTTGTAGACATGGGGAGACTAAGTGATTTGACCAGAATCACAGAATGTCGAGCTGAAGCAGAAACTCCAACCTGGTTCCCCAGTTGCAAAGTCTGCAGCTCTGGAAGTAACACCACACCCTCTCCCCTTGGATGCAACATTTAATCAAGTGGTCAACTGGATAAAAAAACTAAGATTACAAATAATTTAAAAGTTATTTGTCGCTATTTGAAAACTCAGAAAATATGTCCTCATTTTAGTTTTTTAGAGCACTAACCATAATTTTGATGCAAATAAGACCATCTCATATATGTAATTTCTAAAGGCAATGCTCTAGGCATTACAGTTTTGATTACATCAAGATGACGTCAGGCGTTCCACACTTCTGTAATAAATATAGAATGTTAGCAATCTAGTTGTTCATTGGGATACTGTTGAGAGGCAGAGGCCAGGGGCACGGACTCTGAAAATTGAAGGCAGGTAGGAGAGTGCAGAGGCAACAATTTGACCACACTAGGCAGGCAGGAAGGGCAGTGGCAGCACAACAGACTATGGAGGGCAGTGGAAAGGGGGGCAGGGGCTACAAACCAACAATACAGGACTGGCAAGAGAGGCTGTGGTGATGTAATAGACCATTGTGGGCAGAAGGAAGAGGCAGTGGTCATACAACCATACATGCCAACAGACCCGTTTCAGCCAGGAAACGTCCAATGTTTTTAAGCTCAAATGGGCTTTACTTGATCTGGTTCCTGTCTACAATCTTCTCTTTTTCAATGTAACTCAAAGGGGAAAATCAATACCCCAGTTTTATTTCAAAATCTCCCTCTTACCAAGTTCAAAATGTTCGCAAGTATGGTACATTGGATCATGGTAGGCAGGAGGAATTGGGGTAGGAACATGGACTCGGATAACAGAGGACAGGAGGGACATTGAGAGGTGCACCAAACTGACCCTACAGGGCAGGCATCAGGGTTTGCAGCAGCACAATACACCACACAGGGCATGCAGAACGGGAGTGCAGCACAACAATCCATAGAAAGCAATAGGGAGGGGACAGGACCATGCACATGGACAACAGACAACAGAGGGGAAAGAGGCAATGGTAGCTAGCTGTCCATAATGGACAGACAGGAGAGAAAGCTGCAGCATAACAGACCATAAAGGGCAG
The DNA here is from genome assembly GCF_964204655.1 of Triturus cristatus. Taxonomy (NCBI): domain Eukaryota; kingdom Metazoa; phylum Chordata; class Amphibia; order Caudata; family Salamandridae; genus Triturus; species Triturus cristatus. The sequence continues at coordinate 498,765,945 of NC_140592.1, read as the reverse complement.
GAGGGATGGATCAGGGGCATTACAATGGATTCGACAAGCCAGGAAGGAGGGAATAGGGGTCTGCACATGGAAACAGAGGGCTGGGGGCAAGGGGGCAGGGCAGGAGCAGCAAGATGACCATGGAGGTCAGGCAGGATGGGCACTAGAAACAAGAAACACCATGGAGAGCAACAGTGAGACTGATGGCATACACACAGACCATGGAGGGAAGGTGGGAGAGGGTCAGGAGCAGCTAGCTGACGACACAGGGAAGGTGGGAGGGGCCATGGCAGCACCGAAGACCATGCATGGCAAGCGGGAGGGTTAGTGGCAACACAATGGCTATGATGGGCAAGAAGGAGGGTGCAGGGGCATGCACAAAGGACCATGGAGGATAGAAGGGAGGGTCAGGACCTGGGCACAGACAAGAGAGTTCAGGGGAAGGGGCCTCACAACAGACCGTGCGGGGCAGGCAGGAGGAGCAGTTGCAGCACAACAGACCAGGGAGGGCAGAAGGGTGTGGCAGTAAAATGGACCATGAAGGACAGTAGGAAGGGGATAGGGGCATGGCATGTGGACAGGCAGGGTGGAGGTGGCAGGGACAGGGTACAGTCATCTGACAATGCTAGGCAGGTGGAAGGGGAGTGGCAGCTCAACAGAACACTCAGAGTAGATAGGAGTGGCAGGTCCATGGAACATGGTGGTCAAAAAGGATGGAGCAGGGGCATGCACAAAGACATCAGAGGGCAGGGGGAAGGAGAATAGGGGCAGCAAGCTAAGCACAGAGGCTAAGCAGGAGGTCAATGATTGCCCATAGAATTGGGCAATGGAGTGCAGGAGGAGTGGACTGGTACACCATGCTAAATGGAGGGCAGTGGCAGCACATCAGACCATGCATGGCAGGAGGGAGGAGGCTAGTCCATGGATTCAGACAACAGAGGATAGGGAGGAGGTGGATGGGGCAGCACGCTAACTGTTCATAGAAGGTGGGTATTAGGAACTTTATTGTTTTTAAAATGTGTGTCTGTTCGAACTACTTAAAATATGAACAAGTATGCAGCATAATCTCACTTTTATTCAGGAAGAAGAGGACGTTTGGGACTGTGACTCCGGGCTCACTTGGCAGAAACATCCCCTGACCTTCCACCCCCCATCGCAAAATGTAATGCCCGTGAAAAGGGTAGGTGGACGCAGTGTTATATAGAACATAGTCCTGAGAGCACGATTGAAAATGAAAACTAGATATAGTATATGGTATAAACTATGCACCAAAAAGTGTGATATAAGATGAACCGGGGCGTGAAATATAATATGCAATACATTGTGCGCAATGACAGATTCATTGTAGAGCGCGAGATAGCACAGGCACTAGCGCTTGCTATGTGATATGCACCTTGGAGTGTAATATGCACAGGGCAGTGTTGTGTAACCTAACTAGTCTCTAAAGTTGTAATATAAAATATGTGCTGGGGAGTGTAACATTGCATATGCACTGTGACAAAGATATGGATCCCAGATTGTAATAAGTATGGCATAGCGCTGTGCTTTATAACATAGGCATCGAGGAAGGCACGTTAGATGGGGCAATATAACCCGTGCGGAGGCAAGTGTGGCATGACATATTCACGGGGTGGTGTTACAGTGCACATGGGCTAGAGAGTGTCATAGCATAAGCACTAGATGGTGGAATACAACACAGAGGTGTGTGGCACTCGGCAGGAAATGGTGGGTGTAACACAGCATGGGGCTCAGCCAGGAGCACGCTGTGACTCTCAAGTGAGGTTTGTCTCCTTTCCAGAGAGTAAAATAAAAAGTATTACACATCCGGCGGTGGATGTGTGTTTTATTAACCGTGAGGGGGTTTCTTGCATAGTTTGGTCGAATTTTTGTCGAATCCCCTTTGAATGGCTTGGTGTGCATGTGTATTAAATGTGCCCGTCAATACCTACCCATGTTTGTATAAATAAACGACAAGGGTGTCTACTTTGAGAGTACCCACCAACGGGGGCGCCGGGATTAGGCACGGTAGGGTGTCAGACATGTCAGAGCTTCACTAGCGGTGTGAATACGTTCTACGTGGATTCATTGTATGCATAGTCGCATTTTAATGAATATCACGCAAATCGTCATGGTGATAGGTACATAGGGTTTGTCCAGCAACACAGCCCCCCTCCTAAAGAATAAAAAAAAAAAAAAAAAGGCCATGACCCGGGGGTTGGGGTCCCCGGGGCTAATAAATTAGAAAAAGAAAGGGGGCCACACAGCCCTCCTTCTTAAAAATAAATAAATAAAAGACCGGCATCGCACTGGAGGCCATGCCCCCTCCTTGCAGCACTCTGCAAATGCGCCCCCTGGCCAGTTGTAAGTTGAGGAATTAATTCCCCTTCAATACTGAGGGTCCCTGAGGGCCAACTAGCCCAACAGGTATCTCCAGTATGCGCCAGGGAGCTGCGTTGCAGACAGGTGTTCTGAGGCCACGCCACTTTTTACACCTCCATGCAACACAGCTCTGTGGCGCTTACTGGAGGTACCTAGTGGGCTAGTTTGACCCTAGGGACCCTTAGGATTCAAGGGGACTTAATCTCTCAACTCAGAACGGCCACAGGGTGCGTTTACACAGTGGTGAAGGGAGGGGACGGGCCCTGAGGTGACGTGTGCAAACACGCCCTGTGGCGCCTTTTTAAGTTGGGGAAATAATTCCCTTTCAATCCTGAGGGACCCTGGGGTACAACTAGCCCACCAGGTGCTTCCAGTAAGCACCACTGCTCTGCGTTGCAGAGAGGTGGTGCAGGCCGTGCCACTTTTTACACCTCTCTGCAACGCAGCTCTGTGGCGCTTACTGGAGGTACCTAGTGGTCTAGTTGGACCCTAGGGACCCTCCGGATTCAAGGGGACTTAATCTCCAACTTAAAATGGCTACAGGGTGTGTTTACACAGTGGGGAAGGGAGGGGACGGGGCATGAGGTGACTTGTTCAAACACGCCCTGTGGTGCGTTTTAAGAAGTAGTTTTAATCCCCTGCCCTATTATATACTTGGGGCTTACAGAGGAGGTCATGCTAATCACAGGGGGACCCCAACGCATAGTGTGCCCTAGTGTATGTAGGTGTTTTCACTGTATTCTGAGTGTCTTTTAACATAGCACTGGCTCTAGGACTGCTTAGGCAGACTCAGTTACCACCAGTATCCGTCTGAAAAAGTTGAGGGTACAGGATGATTTTGCAACAAGGCTTCTTTCTGCTCTTCTGTTTGTTTTTCCTGCACGGTATATTTCTTCCTGCACTTTTCTTCGTCTTTGAGGACTTCTGTTGCTTCTTTCTGCATTTCTTTTTTTTCTTTCTGTGCGTTTTTCCTTCTTTCTTCACATGTCTTATCTCTGTAGGCATAGTTAGAAATTAGCATTTAAAAAACCTTTGAAATTCACTGAAAAAACCATAGGTTTCAGGCACGTTATAGCTAGGAATTAGCATTTAAAAAACCTTAGAAATTCACTGAAAAAAACATAGGTTTCAGGGGCGATATAGTTAGCTGGACTTTTCACTCGTACAAAACCATAGAAATTCCCCCGTTATAGTTAGTTCAGCTAACTATAATTCGCGCGCCCGCAACGCACTGCTGATGACGTCACATATTACATCACTCATGACATGGTCAGTGACATCACTCATGACATCACTGATGACATCATCCTTGTGATAGAGTGGCAGACCTCCTCTCCCCCTAATATAACCTTTCATACACACATTCAAAAATAGAAATTAACATTTTCAAAACAATGGCCATACCAATACCAGTTATAACAACCTATTCAGTAATTGTAAGATCCACATTCACCACTCATTCACCAACAGTCCTATACAGTCACTCATACATGTACTCACTCATCATATGTATTCATACACCTATACATTCTGTTACACAACGCCACTCATCCATAAAGTTACTCACACACGTAGTCACTCATGCTAATAAAGAATCAAACATCCGTTTACCTGCATATTCAGTTATACACACAGCACCACACTTACTTCTACAGAAACTTACACATACTTAGTCTTTCAAACAATCACTTATAGAAACAAATACTTATTCCTACAGGAACTCTTTCAATCTCTCACATATACTCACTTATATACACCAATAGTCACATATACTAGTTTAAAAAATATGTAGTTACTCATAAAGACACTATTGGGACAGTCATTCACTCACTAACACACCCATGCACACACTCATCCACCCATACAGTCCTGCACACATGCTGTCTTCAACACATACAAACAGTGAGTCACTCATTCATGCACCTATGCACTACGTAATACCCCCCACCGAACCATACAGACATCAGACACTCATACTGATACTCAAAAAATCAACTAATAACCTATATAGACACTCATGTAGCTACTCACCAACCCATGCAGCCACTTATACACAAAGTGAGAGACTGATACAGATATGTACATATTTAAACATTACTCACTAAGATACACTTAATCAGTCAGTAATACAATCAATTTTTCAAAAACAAATCATCCATTTATACATTTATATACCCATTTATTCTTCCATCGACCTTGAGATATACATATATAAAACATATATAATTTTCAGAAAAACACACATTCACTGGATGATGTCATCTGTGATGTCATTTGAGATGTCATCAGTGATGTCATGAGTGATGTCACTGACCATGTCATGAGTGATGTAATATGTGACGTCATCAGCAGTGCATTGCGGGCGCGCGAGTTATAGTTAGCTGAACTAACTATAACGGGGGAATTTCTATGGTTTTGTACGAGTGAAAAGTCCAGCTAACTATATCGCCCCTGAAACCTATGGTTTTTTCAGTGAATATATATATATATAATAATACTTGACACCGTTCAGTCCTATTGCCAAAAACATCAAGGGCACATTTAATTGCAAAACTGATTTTGCGATCTACATTCTGACATGCACCTGTGGCCTCAGATATGTGGGCAGCACTAAGCTACAGGTGCATGCCAGAATACTCCAGCATTTACGTGCCATCGTTAATAACGATGGCACTTATCCTGTTGCCAGACATTTCAAGGCAAGACATAACAACAACTTACAATGCTTGGAATATTATGTCATTGCCTCAGTCCCTAAATCTAGACGGGGTGGCGATAGGGAAAAAATGCTCAGAAGACTTGAGTCACAATTTATTATTGAGTTAGACAGCAGATTCCCCAATGGATTGAACACAACGGAAGACTTACATGTTTTTTTATAACCAATCCCTGTTTAATGATTTGTTTTGGGCCATTATCTGCTTTCTTTGCCTTTACCCTATTAATTTCATTATGAATTTTATTACACATACTGTATATCATCCCTTTTTTTAGTATCACATGCACAATTGATTTTTTTCACTGGTTCATTGGATTCACATTACTTTTCCCATTTAAGTTTTGGGACACAGACATCAAGATAGATTTAGTTTGTTTCCTCCTTTTGAATCACGTATAGAGTAAATTTTTTTGGAAGGTGGTTGATATTTGTTGCTTTATCTAAATATATATAAAGGAATTGATTGTAAATCATTACGATCCATATTGTCGTTACATGTCTATTGCATTCATGCAGTTAATTGAGAGATTGCAAAAGAGTAAAACATAGATGATATTTTTATATGGTCATATGCCTAGCATCAGGTTTCATGAATTGAGAAGCTTAGATGATTTTAATATGAAATTATTTATAAATATTTATATTTATTTATATGCTATGCTTGCACAGAATATTTTGCATTATTTGCACAATTGCATTTGCACTTTACCTACGCGCATTGCACTTTTTCATGACAAATGACCACCAGTAACACTGTGTCTTTTTTTGCAATCTACTATATAAGCGCATTTATGCGGATATCATGTGCCATTTTCAATGCACACTGACAATAATTGTCTGATATAAAATTTACAAAATATATAGCATGGCAACTCACAATGGAATGTTAACACAAATTTGGGCAACAAAATGTAAATATTGTAATTATACCTCCCGTTATTCGATTTATATATATCAAATTGTGATTTAGAAAACAGACTATCTATGTTAGCTATATGTAGTGTGTCCTCAGTTTTCAGTTTCTAATCACATGGTGTTGCAAAAAGAAAAAAATCACTAATTAAATTCGTGCAATGTACCCTTTAAAAGGGATGTTCTTTCATTTGCCTGACGATCTGTGACCAAGGGCGGACGCCCGAAACGCTTCAGATTTGGTGAACTTGCCTTTTTAAATAAACTTGCCGAAAGAAGACTAGGACTTGCGTGGTTTTTCCTCGTTGCTGCCTGTCTGGTGGTTCTGTGGTGAAAGACTTCTGTTTGCGCATATATATATATATATATATATATATATATATTCACTGAAAAAAACCATCGGTTTCAGACATGTTGTAGTCAGGAATTAGCATTTAAAAAACCTTAGAAATTCACTGAAAAAACCATAGGTTTCAGGGCTGTTATAGTTAGCTGGAAATTTCACTCGTACAAAACCATTGAAATTCCTCCGTTATAGTTAGTTCTGCTAACTATAACTCGCACGCACGCAATCCACTGCTGATGATGTCACATATTACATCATTCATGACATGGTCAGTGACATCACTGATGACATCACTGATGACATCTCAAATGACATCACTGATGACATCATCCACGTCACAATCAGATACACCTCATCATACAGTAGTATAACCTTTCATCGCTCACTGTAAAATACCATATTTGAATACATTGACACAGCAATACAAGTTTCTAAAAACCCACTCAGTGATTCCTAGATCTACACACACATCTAATCACTTACCTATAGATTCACTCATACATGCTGTCAATGATCAATAGAACACTATCAGTGTGCCCCCCCGCAATCAAAAATTAAATCGAGCCCCGGGGGGTGGCAGTCGCTGGGGCGGCATTATATTTATAAGCCCCAGGGGGTGGCGGTCCCCGGGGTTTCAGGGTGCCGTGTGCCCCCCGCAACTATTAAGGCTTTAGGCTTTGCCCTGGGGGGTGGCGGACCCCGGGGCAGTGTGGGGGGGATTGGGCCCAACCACACTTTTTTTGATCATGCACCTGGGACTTGGCCCCCCGGGGTCGAATTACCAACGAAGCGCGGGAGCCCGCACTTCGTTCGAAAAAAAATTTAGGCCAAAATTCGCGCTGGGTGCATGAGTCTCACCGATTTATCTATTTAAAAAATGCTTTATTTGGCCCTGGGGGTCCTTGTGGGACCCCCTGAGCAGGCCTAGGGGGTCAGGGTGTTTCTACCCTGCCCCCTTTTTGCGTTTTGCGAGGTTTTGTTTCTGTTTTCTTGTAGAACCAAGGCACAAGATGTCTGCCAACACTTCCTGGTTTGGAGTGTTGACAGCCAATTAGCATACAGCTCGTGCTCGCCAGGGTGCGCTTAGGGTGTGCGGATCCACCGCGGCCATAGATATATATGTGATTTCAATTTTGATTTTCTCAGGAACTACTGAACGGAATTTACACCATTTAACCAAAAAGCACAACTCTGAACCAAGGTCTACCTTTCTGCCAAATTTGGTGTAATTCCGTTCAGCAGTTCCGGCTGCAGCTGCGATTAAAGTTCCCTATGGAAAATTGCATGGGGAAAACATGTTTTGGGACCCCCCTTTTTTCTCGGCCCCCGCTTGATGAATCACCCCGAGACTTTCAGGATAGGAGCGGACCGGAGCACCCCACCAGTTTCAAACATTTCGCGAACATTCGTCAACCGGCGTCAAAGTTATTCCAAATAGAATGTTGCAGATTTCCTATGGATAATAGCTCCTAACTATAACTACCTACTGGCGACCGCCAGTAGGTAATATAAATAAATTATATATATATATATATATATATATAATCTACTGGCGGTCACCAGTAGAAATTTTATAGTTACAACCTAGTTTCCATTGGAAATCTCAAAATTCTATTTTGAATAACTTTGGTGCCGGTTGACGAATCCTCGCAAAATTTTCAAAACTAATGGGGCGCTCCGTTCAGCTCCTACCCTGAAAGTCTCGGGGTGATTCGTCAAGCGGGAGCAGAGAAAAAGGGGGGGTCCCAAAATGCGTTTTCCCCATGCATTTTTCCATAGGACCTTTAGACGCAGCTACAGCCCGAACGGCTGAATAGAATTGCGTGGAATTTGGCAGAGAGGTAGCCATAAGGTCACGAAAGTGCCTTTTGTATAAATCTGTTCAGTATTTCCTGAGAAAATAGCATTTAAAAGCATATCAATATCTATACGCGCGCACCGTGCACGCACCGTGCGCGCACCCTGCCGTGCGCGAGCGCAATTCTGATTGGTTGTTAGATGTCGGTAAACATTCGAATCGGTCGAAACCAGGAAGTGTCGGCCGCCATTTTGTCTCTCGCAGTCTGAGGGGGTGAAAAACAAAGGTGGAGAATGTGAAAAGGGGGCAGAGTGGACAGTTCCTGACCCCCTAGCCTTGGTCAGGGGGTCACAAAAGGACCCCCAAGGGAGAAAAAAACTTTTTTTTAAATCGCGAGGTGCGCACACCCTGCGCGCACTCCGAACCGTGGGTGCTCGGTGTGCAAAGCGCACCGAGTGCCCACAGAGCACGCACTGTGAAAAACCTTAAAAAACATAAATAAATAAAAACATAATTTAACATTTAAAAAACCGTACAAATTCACTGAAAAAACCATAGGTTTCACACACGTTATAGTTACGAATTAGCACTTAAAAAACCTTGCAAATTCACTTAAAAAACCATAGGTTTCACACATGTTATAGTTAGCTGGACATTTCACTCGTAAAAAACCAATGAAATTCCCCCGTTATAGTTACTGCAGGCAACTATAACTCACGCGACCGCAATCCTCTGCTGATGACGTCAGATATTACATCACTGATTACATATGTGTCTTTCTGAAAAATAAATATTTGTAATATATGTATAGCTAAAGATTAATGGAAGAAGACATGGGTAAATAAGTGTCTAAATACAGTGATGTCATATCTGACGTCATCAGCAGAGGATTGCGGTCGCGTGAGTTATAGTTGCCTGCAGTAACTATAACGGGGGAATTTCATTGGTTTTTTACGAGTGAAATGTCCAGCTAACTATAACATGTGTGAAACCTATGGTTTTTTAAGTGAATTTGCAAGGTTTTTTAAGTGCTAATTCGTAACTATAACGTGTGTGAAACCTATGGTTTTTTCAGTGAATATATATATATATATATATATATATATATGTATATGTATGCATGTGTGTGTGTATATATATATATATCACTGAAAAAACCATAGGTTTTAGGGGTGTTATAGTTAGCTGGACTTTTCACTTGTACAAAACCATTGAAATTCCCCCGTTATAGTTAGTTCAGCTAACTATAACTCGCGCGCCCGCAATGCACTGCTGATGACGTCACATATTACATCACTCATGACATGGTCAGTGACATCACTCATGACCTCACTGATGACATCACTGATGACATCACTGATGACATCATCCAGTGAATGTGTGTTTTTCTGAAAATTAAATAGGTCGATGAAAGAAGAAATGGGTGTATGTGTCTAAATGGATGATTTGTTTTTGAAAAATTGATTGTGTAACTGACTGATTAAGTGTATCATAGTGAATACATGGCTTAGTGAGTAATGTTTAAATATGTAAATATCTGTATCAGTCTCTCACTTTGTGTATGAGAGGCTGCATGGGTTGGTGAGTAGCTACATGGGTGTCTATATAGGTTATTAGTTGGTTTTTTGAGTATCAGTCTGAGTGTCTGCATGGTTCGGTGGGGGGTGTTACGTAGTGCATAGGTTCATGAATGAGTGACTCACTGTTTGTATGTGTTGAACACAGCATGTGTGCAGGACTGTATGGGTGGATGAGTGTGTGTATGGGTGCGTTAGTGAGTGAATGACTGTCTCAATAGTGTCTTTATGAGTAACTACATATGTTTTAAACTAGTATATGTGACTTTTGGTGTATATATGTGAGTATATGTGAGAGTGAGAGATTGAAAGAGTTCCTGTATGAATAAGTATGTGTTTCTATAAGTGATTGTTTAAAAGACTAAGTATGTGTAAGTTTCCGTAGAAGTAAGTGTGGTGGTGTGTGTATAACTGTATATGCAAGTAAATGTATGTTTGATTCTTTATTAGCATGAGTGACTATGTGTGTGAGTAACTCTATGGATGAGTGGCATTGTGTAACAGGATGTATAGGTGTATGAGTACATATGATGAGTGAGTACATGTATGAGTGACTGTATAGGACTGTTGGTGAATGAGTGGATGTGTATGTGGATCTTAGAATTACTGAAGAGGTTTTTGTAACTGGTATTGGTATGTCCATTGTTTTGAAAATTTTAGTCTCTATTTTTGAATGTGTATATCAAAGGTTATATTAGGGTGAGAGGAGGTCTGCCACTCTATCACAAGGATGATGTCATCAGTGATGTCATTTGAGATGTCATCAGTGATGTCATGAGTGATGTCACTGACCATGTCATGAGTGATGTAATATGTGACGTCATCAGCAGTGCATTGCGGGCGCGCGAGTTATAGTTAGCTGAACTAACTAGAACGGGGGAATTTCAATGGTTTTGTACAAGTGAAAAGTCCAGCTAACTATAACACCCCTGAAACCTATGGTTTTTTTCAGTGAATTTCTGAGGTTTTTTAAATGCTAATTCCTAACTATAACGTGCCTGAAACCCATGGTTTTTTCTGTGAATTTCAAAGGTTTTTTAAATGCTAATTTCTAACTATGCCTACAGAGATAGGACATGTGAAGAAAGAAGAAAAAATGCACAGAAAGAAACAAAAGAAGTGCAGAAAGAAGCAACAGAAGTCCTCAAATACGAAGATAAGTGCAGGAAGAAGGATAACGTGCAGAAAGAACAAAAAGAAGAGCAGAAAGAAGCCTTGTTGCAAAATCATCCTGTACCCTCAAGTTTTTCAGACGGATACTGGTGGTAAAGTCTGACTACCCAGTCCTAGAGCCAGTGCTATGTTAAAAGACACTTAGAATACAGTGAAAACACCTACATACACTAGGGAACATTATGCGTTGGGGTCCCCCTGTGATTAGCATGACCTCCTCTGTAAGCCCCTAGTATATAATAGGGCATGGGGATTAAAACTACCTCTTAAAACAGGCCACAGGGCGTTTTTGCACACGTTAACTCAGGCCCCGTCCCCTCCCTTCAACACTGTGTAAACACGCCCTGTGTCCGTTTTTAGTTGGGAGATTAAGTTCATTTGAATCCTGAGGGTCCCTAGGGTCCAACTAGCCCACTAGGTACCTCCAGAAAGTGCCACAGAGCTGCGTTGCAGAGAGGTGATAAAAGTGGCACGGCCTGGACCACCTCTCTGCAATGCAGCTCAGTGGCGCTTACTGGAAGCACTAGGTGGGCTTGTTAGCCCCCAGGGGCCCTCACTATTGAAGGGAAATTATATCCCCAATTTAAAACGTGCCATAGTGCGTGTTTGCACACGTCACCTCAGGCCCCGTCCCCTCCCTTCACCACTGTGTAAACGCTCCCTGTGGCTGTTCTAAGTTGAGAGATTAAGTCCCCTTGAATCCTAAGGGTCCCTAGGGTCAAACTAGACCACTAGGTACCTCCAGTAAGCGCCACAGAGCTGCGTTGCAGAGAGGTGTAAAAAGGGGCTTGGCCTCAGAACACCTGTCTGCAGCGCAGCTCCCTGGCGCATACTGGAGATGCCTGTTGGGGGCGCGTTTGCAGAGTGCTGCACGGAGGGGGCATGGCCTCGGCACGATGCCAGTCTTTTTTTTTTATTTTAATTTTTTAAGAAGGGGGGCTGTGTGGTTCCCCTTCTTATTCTAATTTATTGACCCTGATGACCCCATCCCCCAGGGCCTGTCTCCTAATAATATTTTTTTGACCCCAATCCCCAGGGCCGGCCACTGTTTTTTATTATTTTTAAAAAATATATATTTATAGACACACCTAGGACATGCTGGACAAACCGTACGTACCTATCACCATGACGATTTGCGTGATATTCATTAAAAGGCGACTATGCATGCAATGAATCCACGTGGAATGTATTTACACCACTAGTGAAGCTCTGACATGTCTGATGCCCTACCGTGCCTAATCCCGGTAGACACCATTGTCGTTTATTTATACAAACATGGGTAGCTATTGACGGGCACATTTAATACACATGCACACCAAGCCATTCAAAGGGGATTCGACAAAAATTCGACCACAACTATGCAAGAAACCCCCCTCACGGTTAATAAAACACACATCCACTGCCGGATGTGTAATACTTTTTATTTTACTCTCTGGAAAGGGGACGAACATCACTTGAGAGTCACAGAGCGCTCCTGACAGAGCCCAATGCTGTGTTACACCCACCATTGCCTGCCGAGTGCCACACACCTCTGTGTTGTATTCCACTAGCTAGTGCATATGCTATGACACTCTCTAGCCCAAGTGCACTGTAACACCACCCCGTGAATATGTCATGCCACACTTGTCTTCGCACGGGTTATATTGCCCCATCTAACGTGCCTTCCTCGATGCCTATGTTATAACGCACAGTGCTATGCCATACATATTACAATCTGGGATCCATATCTTTGTCACCGTGCATATGCAACGTTACACTCCCCAGCACATATTTTATATTACAACTTTAGAGACTAGTTAGGTTACACAACACTGCCCTGTGCATATTACACTCCAAGGCGCATATCGCATAGCACGCGCTAGTGCCTGTGCTATCTCGCGCTCTCCAATGAATCTGTCTTTGCGCACAATGTATTGCATATTATATTTCACGCCCGGTTCATCTTATATCACACTTTTTGGTGCATAGTTTATACCATACACTATATCTAGTTTTCATTTTCAATCGTGCTCTCAGGACTATGTTCTATATAACACTGTGTTCACCTACCCTTTTCACGGGCATTACATTTTGCGATAGGGGGTGGAGGGTCAGGGGGTGTTTCTGCCAAGTGAGCCTGGAGTCACAGTCACAAACGTCCTCTTCTTCCTGAATAAAAGTGAGATTATGCTGCATACTTGTTCATATTTTAAGTAGTTCGCACAGACACAATGTTTTAAAAACAATAAAGTTCCTAATACCCGCCTTCTCTGAACAGTTAGCTTGCTGCCCCATCCCCCTCCTCCCTATCCTCTGTTGTGTGAATCCATGGACTAGCTTCCTCCCTCCTGCCATGCATGGTCTGATGTGCTGCCACTGCCCTCAATTTAGTATGATGTACCAGTCCACTCCTCCTGCCCTCCATTGCCCAATTCTATGCCCCATCATTGACCTCCTGCTTAAACTCTGTGCTTAGCTTGCTGCCCCTATTCTCCTTCCCCCTGCCCTCCGATGTCTTTGTGCATGCCCCTGCTCCATCCTTTTTGCCCACCATGTCCCATGGACCTGCCACTCCTATCTACTCTGAGTGTTCTGTTGAGCAGCCACTCCCCTCCCACCTGCCTAGCATTGTCAGATGACTGTAACCTGTCCCTGCCACCTTCACCCTGCCTGTCCACATGCCATGCCCCTATCCTCTTCCTCCTGTCCTACATGGTCCATTGTACCCGCACACCCTTCTGCCCTCCCTGGTCTGTTGTGCTGCAACTGCTCCTCCTGCCTGCCCCGTGTGGTCTGTTGTGAGGCCCCTTCCCCTGAACTTTCTTGTCTGTGCACAGGTCCTGACCCTCCCTTCTATCCTCCATCGTCCTTTGTGCATGCCCCTGCACCCTCCTTCTTGCCCATCATAGCCATTGTGCTGCCACTAACCCTCCCACTTGCCAAGCATGGTCTTCTGTGCTGCCATGGCCCCTCCCACCTTTCCTGTGTGGTCAGTTAGCTGCCCCTGACCCCCTCCCACCTTCCCTCCATGGTCTGTGTGTATGCCATCACAGTCTCACTGTTGCTCTTCATGGTGTGTCTTGCTTCTAGTGCCCATCCTGCCTGACCTCCATGGCTATCTTGCTGCTCCTGCCCTGCCCCCTTGCCCCCAGCCCTCTGTTTACATGCGCAGATCCCTACTCCCTCCCTCCTGGCTTGTCTGTTCCATTGTAATGCCCCTGATCCGTCCCTCCTGCCCTTTATGGTCTGTTATGCTGCAGCTTTCTCTCCTGTCTGTCCATTATGGTCAGCTAGCTACCATTGCCTCTTGCCCCTTTGTTCTCTGTTGTCCATGTGCATGGTCCTGTCCCCTCCCTCTTGCTTTCTATGGATTGTTGTGCTGCACTCCCATCCTGCATGCCCTGTGTGGTGTATTGTGCTGCTGCAAACCCTGATGCCTGCCCTGCAGGGTCAGTTTGGTGCACCTCTCCATGTCCCTCCTGTCCTCTGTTATCCAAGTCCATGTCCCTATCCCATTTCCTTCCATGATCCAATGTACCATACTTGCGAACATTTTGAACTTGGTAAGAGGGAGATTTTGAAAAACAACTGGGGTATTGATTTTCCCCTTTGAGTTACATTGAAAAAGAGGAGATTGTAGACAGGAGACAGATCAAATAAACCCATTTGAGCTTAAAAACATTGGACGTTTCCTGGCTGAATCGGGTCTGTTGGCATGTATGGTTGTACTACCATTGCGTCTTCCTTCTGCCCACAATGGTCTATTACATTGCCACAGCCTCACTTGCAAGTCCTGTATTGTTGGTTTGTTGCCCCTGCCCCCCTTTCCACTGCCCTCCATAGTCTGTTGTGCTTCCACTGCCCTTCTTGCCTGATCAGTGTGGTTAAATTGTTGCCTTTGCACCCTCCTACCTGCCTTCAATTTTCAGAGTCCGTGCCCCTGGCCTCTGCCTCTCAACAGTATCCTAATGAACAACTAGATTGCTAACATTCTATATTTATTACAAAAGTGTGGAACGCCTGACATCATCTTGATGTAATCAAAACTGTAATACCTAGAGCATTTCCTTTAGAAATTACATATATGAGAGTGTCTTATTGGAATCAAAATTATGGTTAGTGCTCTAAAAGACTAAAATAAGGACATATTTTCTGAGTTTTCAAATAGCGACAAAGCACTTTTAAATTATTTGTTATCTTTATGTTTTTTTATCCAGTTGACCACTTGATTAAATGTTGCACTTAGGGGAGAGGATGTGGTGTTACTTCCAGAACTGCAGCCTTTGCAACTGGGGAACCAGGTTGAAGTTTCTGCTTCAGCTCGACATTCTGTGATTCTGGTCAAATCACTTAGTCTCCCCATGTCTACAACCAAAATGAATTTGTTCTTGTGTGATGTAACCAATGCTCATGTAAAGCACTCCAATACCTGACAAGTCTGCACTATATAACACTGCAAAAACACAAAAAATAAGTGTTTTGCACACTTCTGTCATTGGGCTATATTTGGGCTACATCTGGGTGATATTTGGGCTACATTTGGGCTCTTTTGTCTCTGGTGGCCATCTTGGGAGACTTATTTGTTATGAAGTTTCATAATTTCCTCATTTACTGCAGTCTCCTCAGTAGGAAATACTTTCAGTTTTTTACTTTGATTCCATCAAGAAGGCATTCAGATGTGTCACACATTTGCCATAAATTCAGAATGTTAGCACTCTTTTTGCTCATTAGATCACTCTAGTAAAGCTACTGCTCACCAGGGAAAACTGCTGCTGGTATTGAAAGTGCATGTTTCAGTCTGCATGTCAGAATGTTTTAATGAAATAGAAGAGGATTTGAGAAGTCACTCAAAATGTGCCCTAATTTTTCTTTCTGCAGCACTAATCATACTTTTTATGGAAAAATGAACCCCCTCATTTTGTTCCTTTTTAAATTCAATGTTTTAAGAGTTACCACTTTAATCCAAGCAAGATGGCTTCAGGTGTGCCATACGTTTATCATAAGTAGGACTGTTAGCACTCTAGTAGTTCTTTGGAACACTCTGGGAAGCTGCAGTAGAACACAAAGGAATCAACTGACAGTCTCTGCCCTAGTTGGATGTACATGTTTTACTGAGAATGTCAGACTTCATTCTCACATGACTGAGAAAGATAATGTGAATTTACAGAAAATAAGCTCTCAGTTTAGCTTATAGATCACCTTCCAAACCTCTGTGGTAAAAGCATGAGAAAATATTTTTCTCTCAATCATGATATCCCAGCAGAAGGCTTTTTCACATGGTGAAATCACCTCAGAACATACCACAATTCCTAAAATGAGTATGGTACCATCAACAAATAATTTATAATGTAACTAAAGTCTTAAAACCTTTTATTAACTGCAATGCTTTTTAATGAGGTGCTATCATGTATATTGGTCCCAAGATGGCTGCCAACACTTCTTGGATGAAGTGCTGACAGCCAATCAGATCTCAGGATGAGATGTGTGGTTAGGCTCCGCCCACATATATATATGCTTTTAAATGCTATTTTCTCAGGAAATACTGAACAGATTTACACCAGACCTGCAAAAGGCACTTCCTTGACCTTATGGCTACCTCTCTGCCAAATTTCAAGTAATTCTGTTCAGCCGTTCGGGCTGTAGCTGTGTCTAAAGGTCCTATGGAAAAATGCATGGGGAAAACGCGTTTTGGGACCCCCCTTTTTTCTAGGCCCCTGCTTGACGAATCACCCCAAGACTTTCAGGGTAGGAGCTGAACGAAGTGCCCCATTAGTTTTGAAAATTTTGCGAGGATTCGTCAACCGGCGCCAAAGTTATTCAAAATAGAATTTTTAGATTTCCTATGGAAACTAGGTTGTAAGTATAACTATCTACTGGCAACCGCCAGTAGATAATATCTATCTATATATATATTCACTGAAAAAACCATAGGTTTCACACATGTTATAGTTAGCGGAAATTTTACTGATAAAAAACCAGTGAAATTGCCCCGTTATAGTTAGTGCTGGCAACTATAACTCACGCGACCGCAATCCTCTGCTGATGCTAATACTGTATTTAGACACTTATTTGCCCATGTCTTCTTCCATACATTTTTAGCTATACATATATTACAAATATTTTTTTTTCATAAAGACACATATGTCATCAGCAGAAGATTGCGGTCGCGTGAGTTATAGTTGCCAGCACTAACTATAACGGGGCAATTTCACTGGTTTTTTATCAGTAAAATTTCCGCTAACTATAACGTGTGTGAAACCTATGGTTTTTTCAGTGAATTTGTACGGTTTTTTAAATGCTAAGTTACTTTACGCCATTCGAGGCGTGCGCGCCCACTTAACGCAGTTCGTTCCGTGCACGGTTTTTATCAACTTTAATAAGCCCTGTACATTTGGTGGCCTTCGGCCACCAAAAGCACAGGGGGTGGGGTCAATGTGGATAGTGTTTTTTTTATTTCGATTTTATAATTTCATGTTGCCAAAATTTAGTTTTTTTTACCTATTAATAAGCCCTGTACATTTGGTGGCCTACGGCCACCAAAAGCACAGGGGGTGGGGTAAGTGTGGATAGTGTTTTTTTTTATTTTTTATTTTTTACCGTACGCTTACGGTAAGCGTACGGTAAGCGTACTCGGCGAAATTGCCGAAAAAAAAATAAAACCGTTTTTGCTCTTGGGGGATGTTTGGGGACTCCCTCAACATGACTATGTGGGAGGGAGTTGTCAAAACAGCCCCGTAACATGTTTTTGGCCATCTTGTTTGATAAATAACACTCAGTGCGAGAGACAAAATGGCGGCCGCCGCTTCCTGGTTTCGGCCGATTCGAATGTTTACTAAGATCTAAGAGCCAATCAGAATCGCGCTCGCGCACGCCACCGTACGCTTACGGTAAGCGTACGGTAAGCGTACCGTAAGCGGGCTCAGATATATATATTGATTTAAAGGCTATTTTCTCAGAATCTACTGAACAGATTTACACCAAACCTACAAAAGGCACTTCCTTGACCTAGGGACTACCTCTCTGCCAAATTTCTAGTAATTCTGTTCAGCCGTTCGGGCTGTAGCTCGTTCTAAAGGTCCTATGGAAAAATGCATGGGAAAAACGCGTTTTGGGACCCCCCTTTTATCTCAGCCCCCGCTTGACGAATCCCCCCGAGACTTTCAGGGTAGGAGCGGAGCATAGCGCCCCACCTATTTTGAGAAATTCGCGAGGATTCATCGACCGGCGCCAAAGTTATTCAAAATAGAATGTTGAGGTTTTCCTATGGAAAAGGGGTCCTAACTATAACTACCTACTGGCGACCGCCAGTAGGTAATATATATATATATATATATATATATATATATATATATATATATTCAGCTCCACACTGCCAATCGGTAATCATACCGGAACACAGACGACAGCACTCACGGGGGAGAGTTCCAAGAAATGATTTATTTAGGAACTCTGGGCGCTCAAAACAGACTCGTTTCGGCAACTCGCCTTTCTCGATGTTAAGGTCGGAACGCCAACATCGCCATTGTTTTAAATTCATCGTTCGCGCTCGTATTCACAATCAACATAGTAGAAATACTGAAAAAACCCTGTGATCAGGATGTTAATATTCCGCCATCTTTGAACGTACCAAATGTTAACATGAAGCATCAAAATTGATGCAATTCACATATGGCGTAAACAGTAATCCAGCCCTGGATGGGCATACATTCATATGGCACGAAAGCGAACAAATTTACTCAAAAGGAAAAAACAATGAGCAGCGGCTTTCAATCCTCGACACACAATAGTTAAAACAGTGCATAGAATTTCATGACAAGAAAGGAGAAAACTCAACGAATGCAAACGTCATATACAGAAACAGACAGTAAATTTACAATGAAATAATTCAGTCCCCCAAATGCACCGCTAGCTCTTCACTACTGTTCAGACCAAACGGATGTTTACTTTGCAGGTCGATAATATAACGTGACTCAAGACGTCTGAGTCTTTGAATCCTATCACCTCCCCTAGGGTTGACAGGTACCTGATCCAAGCAAAAGTATGTTAATAAATCTCGGTCTCTCTTGTGACATTGATTAAAATGTCGAGCAACAGGATAGGACTCGTCAAAATTAGAGATAGCCCTCATATGCTCCAGGATCCGAATTTTGGCAGGATGAATAGTACTGCCAATATAACGGAGTCCACCGGGACAGGTCAGACAGTATATGGTATAAGGAGTGGTGCATGTTAGGAATTTAGTGATTTTCTTCGGTGTTGCCAAACCTGGGACAGTGTATGATAAGATCCTTTTGCTTTTCTTGCAGGCCTTGCACCTACCGCAGGGAAAAAAAACATTTAGAGCCCCAAATGGTGATTTCGGATCTACGGTAGGTTGATAACTGTGCACCAGGGTGTCCCTAAGGGATCTGGCCTTCTTGAACGTGATCAGGGGGTTGGGAGGTAGGTCACTGCCAATGGTGGTATCCGATAAGAGGGTGGCCCAGTTCTTTTTTAGGATGCGTCTAAGATGACCCGCATCCTTCGAGAATGTAGTAATCATCCTAAATTTCCCAATATTCTCCTCCTCCCTGTGTTTGTATTGATTACTCAAGAGGTCAGTTCTACTGGCACACTTGGCCTTGTTAAGGGCTCTGGTCAGAACATTCTCACTATACCCTCTCTGTCTGAAGCGGGCGAGGGCTTCGTTAGCTGAGAATTCAAAATCTGTCTCCCTAGTATTGTTTCTTCTTAAACGTAACAGTTCTCCGTAGGGAATGCTGTCAATCAGTTTCTTGGGGTGACTGCTGGAAGAGTGTAAAATAGCATTCCCAGCCGTTGGTTTACGATATAATTTTGTGTGTAATTTCCCCTCTGAAACAAATACATTAAGATCCAGATAATTAACAGCGTCTGTGCTGACCTCCCCTGTGAATTTCAAATTGACATTGTTAATGTTTAGAATTTGTATATATTCAGATGCCAATGCCGGGGGGCCCTTCAAAATTATAAGAAGGTCATCGATATAACGATGCCAAACCACAACTCTGTCTGTCCAAATTTTATTGGTTTCGGCCCCCGCCCTTAATCATTGGCTTGGATGACTGAAATGGAGGAAAGTGAAGTTGCACTTATAGTTGTTTGAAATCCCCGCCCTCCTGGGCGTAGTCGCTCGCACGGCCTTCTGGGATTTGGAGTGCACCTTTGTGTTGCTACAGTGAGCCTTTCTGCAACCAGCGATAAGTTCATCAGTATTTCCCAAGTGGGTCACTTCACAGTCTTAGAGGGTTTGTGCAAACACCTTACTGTCACGAATATCCAAGCCAATGATTAATGGCGGGGGCCTGAAACGCGTCTGGCTACACTTTGGACTTTGCATTGCCTATGAATTTGTGCTGCAGTCATGAATAAATCTGAAAGCATATTCATCCGAGTGTGGGCTCTCTCTTAAAGGTAACTTTTGCGGATTGATATATATATATAAGGCTTAAATAATAAAGTTCCAGCCACGAAACTTTGGGTCCGTGATTCTATATTCAATATCCAGGAGTCATTTATGATTAATATATATATATATATATATATATATATATATATATATATATATATATATATATATATATTATCTACTGGCGGTCGCCAGTAGATAGTTATAGTTAGGACCGTGTTTCCATAGGAAATCTCAAAATTCTATTTTGAATAACTTTGACGCCGGTTGACGAATCTTCGCGAAATTTTCAAAACTAATGGGGCGCTCCGCTCAGCTCCTACCCTGAAAGTCTCGGGGGGATTCGTCAAGTGGGGGCCGAGAAAAAAGGGGGGTCCCAAAACGCGTTTTCCCCATGCGTTTTCCCATAGGACCTTTAGTCGAAGGTACAGCCCGAACGGCTGAACAGAATTACTTGAAATTTGGCAGAGAGGTAGTCCTCAGGTCAGGGATGTGCCTTTTGCATATATGGAGTCAATCTGTTCAGTAGTTCCTGAGAAAATTGCAGTTAAAAGCACATACATATCTATAGCCGCGCATCGTGCGCGCACCCTTACATGCACAAGCGTAATTCTGATTGGTTGTTACATGTCAGTCAACGTTCGAATCGGGCAAAATCAGGAAGTGTCGGCCGCCATTTTGTTTGTTTTCAGTGTGAGAGTGGAAAAGGAAGGTGGCGAACGTGAAAAGGGGGCAGGGTAGAGAGTTCCTGACCCCCTAGCCTTGGTCAGGGGGTCCCTGAAGGACCCCGAAGGCAGAAAAAAACATTTAAATTCTTTTTTTTTTTAAATCGTGGAGGTGTGCGCACGGTGCGCGCACGGTAAAAAGCCATAAAAAATATATATTTTTATACGTAGTTTATTGAAAAATAAATATATATAAAAAAATTATAATACATACATAACTTAGCATTTAAAAAACCTTGCAAATTCACTGAAAAAACCATAGGTTTCCCACATGTTATAGTTAGGTGGATATTTCACTCGTAAAAAACCAATGAAATTCCCCCGTTATAGTTAGTTGAGATAACTATAACTCGCGCGACCACCACTCTATCACAAGGATGATGTCATCAGTGATGTCATGAGTGATGCCACTGACCATGTCATGAGTGATGAAATATGTGACGTCATGAGCAGAGGATTGCGGGCGCGCGAGTTATAGTTATCTCAACTAACTATAACAGGGGAATTTCATTGTTTTTTTACGAGTGAAATATCCACCTAACTATAACATGTGTGAAACCTATGGTTTTTTAAGTGAATATATATATATATATATATATATATATATATATATATATATATATTACCTACTGGCGGTCGCCAGTAGGTAGTTGTAGTTAGGACCCTGTTTCCATAGGAAAATCGCAACATTCTATTTGGAATAACTTTTGCGCCGGTCGACGAATCCTCGCGAAATTTTCAAAACTAATGGGGCGCTCCGCTCCGCTCCTACCCTGAAAGTCTCGGGGGGATTCGTCAAGCGGGGGCTGAGAAAAAAGGGGGGTCCCAAAATGCGTTTTTCCCATGCATTTTTCCATAGGACCTTTAGACACAGCTACAGCCCGAACGGCTGAACAGAGTTACTTGAAATTTGGCAGAGAGGTAGTCTACATGTCAAGGAAGTGCCTTTTGCAGGTCTGGTGTAAATCTGTTCAGTAGTTCCTGAGAAAATAGCATTTAAATCAATATATATCTGTGGCAGCTTACGGTGCGCTTACCGTTCGCTTACGGTAAGCTTACCGTACGCGTACGGTGCCGTGCGCGAGCTCAAATCTGATTGGTTGTCACATGACTGTAAACATTCGAATCGGACGAAATCAGGAAGTGTCGGCCGCCATTTCGTGTGTTTCACACAGGAAAAAAAAGGGAGATAACTTGAAAAGAGGGCAAGGAAGAGAGTTACAGACCCCCTAACTTTTGAAAGGGGGTCAAAGAAGGACAGAAAAGTTAAAAAAAAAAACATTTTTTAATTTTTTTTAAAAAATCGCGGGGTACGCGTACAGTAAGCTTACCGTACGCGTACGGTAGAAAAAAAAAAAAAAAAGAAATAAAATTCAGATTTAAGTGTTTAGATATTAGGGGGCTCTAAAAAGAGCCGTTGTGTTTATGAAGTGATTTTTTAGTGGTACCTACAAGTAAGTACCGATGCAGAGTCTAAGGTTCAAGAGGAAGACTCTGTTCCCTTCATCAGTGAAGTGTACACCATCTCCTCTATAAATGTCTTGCATGTCGTAACGCAAGTTGTTGTGGTAAATGGAACCCATACCATAGTCTCAGAGGAAAGCAGAAACAGATTTGTTGACGTGCTTTCTTGCTTTGTCAATTTGCGGACAAAAATGATTGGACCAGTTCCATTTTTGCCTTTGGCATATGTTAGAATACGCAAAGGCCGTTTTAGGGAAAAGTGAAAACAGTTGTGCAAAGGTCTCCTTCATAAGCATTTCCAGACCTACCCCAGTCAAAGTGCCTAGGTCATTGCCACCACAGTGCACTATTATGAGGTCAGGGTGTTGGATTTGCATGAAGGATTTCACCAATGGCATCAATTGGTGCCACTTTAACCCTCTCTGACCAATCCATTTAATGTCTACATTTGGCAAAGCAAGGTCTCTCACCATACCTGTTTTCTCTGCATACTTTTCACTCCAGAAGACATAGCTGTGCCCTACAATCCACACTGTGAACATCTTCCAAGGAGATCGGGATGCACTCAGGAGGTGTATTTCAGTAGAATGGGAAAAAGAAATGAAAGACAGTTTGGAAATGGAGGCATACATATTTTTTTAAAATAAAAAGAACTCATTGGCTGTTTCATACCATTCTACACTAAAAACTAGGCTGTATGTGTCAATATATAGAAGCATGTTTTGTATTGGTACAGAAAAATGTGTTACCAAAGAACAGTACTATGGATTTGCTGTTAGGTTTGAAAAGTCAAGCACTCTTGCTCTTTGGAAATGAAACATTGTGTGGTGAACTTCTGACCTAACTCTACACAGCAGTGTTTCAAGAGCTGTTGCTATGGTAGCAGGCAGAAGTCAAGTTGGGGGAAGGGTACTAGGCTGAAGTCAAGTTGGGGGAAGGGTACTTTTGGAAAAGGGTTGGTTTTCAACCAATAGAAATGTGTGATTACATTTGAAAAAAAGGGGGAAGCACTGAGATTTGAAATTAACATGTATATGTGTGGAAAAAGAGAGGGAAACATTGCCATTATCTGGTTCTGCTGAGAGGAGAGAGGTGTACAGAACAGAGATCCTGGCTCTGATAATCTGCTGTTTGAGTGCCACATTTCTTTCACAACTAACTAATTTTAAAGGTGAGTTATGAGTTTGAGAGGGGATGTGTATGGTAAATTAAGAAATGAATAATAGAATTGGAATTCCTTTTGTTGAAGTTGTGTTTATCGTTTTGTGTTTTGGGAGAAATTTAAATGTAAGGAACATGTAAAATAATATGGACTATGTTTTCACCATAAAATAAGGTGTATTGTTATAAATGAGGAATACTTTTAGGGTTTGAGGTTGCAGTCAGTAATGCAAATACATTCAGCATCACTAAGGCTGGTTGCCCTTGCTGGAGTGTAGTCAGTCACCCAGGTTACACATGTTTCTGGTCTCAAAAAGCTGTTTGGACATGTGCTTTTTTCAGAATCTGAAAAGTGGATTCAAAATGTGTCCGACTGTAAAAGTACATATCACTTGCCAAAAAAAGAGTAGTAAGTGTGCTTTCAAATTGGCAAAGAAATTTCGTTTTCTGACTAATATCAAACCATGACTCTGTGTGCAAAGAGGAATTATAGGCAGCGATTTATTGCGAATTACTCTGGTAATTTTACATTTGCATTAGATGGAAAGGGGGAGCTATTTTTTTCTGCAGAAGCAGACTCTTAGCACACACCCAGCTGCTTATCCTGTGGAATCATGCATAGTATTCACAACCGAGTGGGGATTGAGGTTGCAGTCAGTAATGCAAATACATTCAGCAACACTAAGGCTGGTTGCCCTTGCTGGAGTGTAGTCAGTCACCCAGGTTACACATGTTTCTGGTCTCAAAAAGCTGTTTGGACATGTGCTTTTTTCAGAATCTGTAAAGTGGATTCAAAATGTGTCAGACTGTAAAAGTACATATCACTTGCCAAAAAAAGAGTAGTAAGTGTGCTTTCAAATTGGCAAAGAAATTTCGTTTTCAGACTAATATCAAACCATGACTGTGTGCAAAGCGGAATTATAGGCAGAGATTTATTGCGAATTACTCTGGTAATTTTACATTTGCATTAGATGGAAAGGGGCAGCTATTTTTTTCTGCAGAAGCAGACTCTTAGCACACACCCAGCTGCTTATCCTGTGGAATCATGCATAGTATTCACAACCGAGTGGGGTTTGAGGTTGCAGTCAGTAATGCAAATACATTCAGCAACACTAAGGCTGGTTGCCCTTGCTGGAGTGTAGTCAGTCACCCAGGTTACACATGTTTCTGGTCTCAAAAAGCTGTTGGACATGTGCTTTTTTCAGAATCTGAAAAGTGGATTCAAAATGTGTCAGACTGTAAAAGTACATATCACTTGCCAAAAAAAGAGTAGTAAGTGTGCTTTCAAATTGGCAAAGAAATTTCGTTTTCTGACTAATATCAAACCATGACTGTGTGCAAAGACGAATTATAGGCAGAGATTTATTGCGAATTACTCTTGGAATTTTACATTTGCATTAGATGGAAAGGGGCAGCTATTTTTTTCTGCAGAAGCAGACTCTTAGCACACACCCAGCTGCTTATCCTGTGGACTCATGCATAGTATTCACAACCGAGTGGGGTTTGAGGTTGCAGTCGGTAATGCAAATACATTCAGCATCACTAAGGCTGGTTGCCCTTGCTGGAGTGTAGTCAGTCACCCAGGTTACACATGTTGCTGGTCTCAAAAAGCTCTTTGGACATGTGCTTTTTTCAGAATCTGAAAAGTGGATTCAAAGTGTGTCAGACTGTAAAAGTACTTATCACTTGCCAAAAAAAGAGTAGGAAGTGTGCTTTCCAATTGGCAAAGAAATTTCGTTTTCTGCCTAATTTCAAACCATGACTCTGTGTGTACACAGGAATTGTTTTTAGATATTTAATTTGTGATGGTGTTATTGTGATTTTCACTTGTAGGAAAGGGGTACATAGTATTTTAAGATTTTAAGATCATAAAAAATGTAGTAATATATTTAAATAAAATAAAGGAATTTTTTTTTAGTTTTTTTCAGGTATTGCTGAAGAGCAGTGAACAAAATTTAAGATGCCTACAAAATCCAGACTAAGGAAAAACCAAAAAAAAAAACTATATTTGAAGACAGCTGGAGGACCTAAGTTAGTTGGAGATGCTCATGTTGGGAAAAAGAGAAAGTCTTCTGGTAAGCAGACAAAAGATTTTTTAAGTAAGATCTTCAAAAAAAGGAAAAATGTACAAAATGTCTGTACTGGAAAGAATGTTTTAAATAGAAAACAACAGGAAAAAATTGAGCATTTAGTTAATGCAAATGTACCTTCAGAAACAATAAAGATTAACTTAAAAAGAAAAACAGCGTTTAAAGAGATTCGTAGAAAAATGTTTCAGAGAAGAGTTATGTCCAATTTGATAAAGGATGTGAAGAAATATAAGAAAAAAGCTAAATTTTATAAAAGAAAAAAAGAAATTGAAGCCATTGCAGCAAAGGCTTTAGAATTAAAAAGGAAACTATTCATTTTAATTTTGAACAGGATGCGTACATTAGATAAAATGGTCAATGTACTGAAATCACAAAGCAAAAGGAAAAGACTAGTGAAAAGAACAAACTTTTGTAAAGTGTTTTTAGGAGAATGGATGCATAGTTCAAGTAGTGAACCTTTTTTTAATGAAGAGAGTTATTTTCAAAGTAATAGTTTGCTGCATGCAGTTGACACCAGAGGTCGTGCTTATGAAGTGAAAAATGGTTGTATAATGGAGAAGGAGAAAATGGTTCCAAGAGATGAGGTACAAGTGATGGCGGATGAGGCTATGGGGAGACGTCCTTAAGCCCCAGTGTACACTTGGAATTGTAGTAGTATTTGCACTGTGCGTCAGGAATCTATTGATAAATTTCGTGAGTTTCTAAGAGAATATAGTAAAAAAAGTGTTAAACAGAAGATTAAGGTGCTTCAAAGTCTAGATCCATGCAGAGTGAGAGAGAATACTGGTTTGCAGGGACATTCTCTGGCTTGTCTATCTAGAAAAGTGTGTAAAAGTGTTTTTCATCATTTTAGGATGCTGGCTGTTCATCATACTGAAATGAGAAAGTTTGTGAGACGGTTGTATTTTGCTAAATGTCCAGCTATAAAGTTAGATGAATTGAATAGGGCTCTGTTCCGTGGATCGGTATCAGATGTAGAGAAGGTTACTGATGAAATTCAGTTTTGTTACTTTGGTCCAGAACAAGAAAGTGCAGAAAAGGACACAGTAAATGAGGAAGAAGTGGACGAGAATGTAGAACTCTCTGTAAGTAAGGCATTTAATGATCACATAACAAAATTTGCAATAATCTCTAATGAAAGACCAAATATTACTTGTATTTGTTGCCGCAGAACTCATTATAGAAAACAAACCAGGAATGTTGATCTCTACAGAAAAAGTGAAAATGAAGATAATTATAAGTGGAAGGATTTTGCCACATATATATTTCTTGAAAATTGTTTTGAATTGGGTGAAGATCAGCGTATTTGTAAATACTGTTACAACAAGTTAGAGGAAAATAGAATGCCGACCAGAGCTGTACATAATAATTTAGAATTGGATGCTATTCCTGCCGAACTTTCTGAATTAAATACATATGAGTCTATACTTATTCAATGTGTTCATCCTTTCCAGACCATAGTACGTATGGAGCCCAAAACTGGTAAATTACCTCCTTCAGATTTACTGAGAGGTTTAAAAGGTAGAGTGGTGTATTTGCCCTTGGATTTGAAAAAAAATATGGAAACTATTGATGCAGATACTTTGGAAACTGAACCATTAGTTATTCTGGTTAATGGTGTACCTACAAAGAATAAGAAGATTTGGCAGGAGCTGGTAGATGTACGGAAAGTACAAAGAGCAAATTTGTATTTGAAAAGGAATAACAAATGGTATGAATCAATTTATATAGAAGAAGAAGAAGAAGATTTACAAGAAGACACAAACACCAACTGGACAAATTGAAAAAGTGGACAAGTCAAAGGAAGAAGAAATTTATGAACATTTTAGCATACATCCTCTTCATTCAAAAGAAGTTATGGGAGACAATATTGATCTGTTTCAGATGAAGAAAGCAAAAGGAACTCCCGTGAGTGTATGGGAGGAGAGCTTGGAAGCTCGATGTTTTCCCCAGCTGTTTCCTACAGGAAAAGGAGGACGATACGATGAACGTCCAGAACAGATTCCAGCTTCTGAGTATCGAACTACAAGACTATATGCAGAAGATCCCAGATTTCGACAAAGTATTCCTTATTTGTTCCATCTTTTATTTGAAAGCGACTTGTCTGCATTATCATATGCAGTAAATCACATTTTAAAAAGTGGAGTACATTTACAAAATGTGTCTGCTAAGGATTTTATGGAGAAAGTGCAGCACCGAGATGATCATTTGGAAACACAACTGATCAATCTGATGGCTTGTCAGCGTGGGACAAATGAATATTGGTACCGACGCCATGGTGGATTAAAATGCATGTTACGGAATTTAGGAACACCAACATGGTTCCTTACCCTAAGCTGTGCTGAGTACGCTTGGGATGATTTACTGGATTTTCTACGAGAGGCATATTCAAACATTAAAAACATCGAATACAAGACAGCAGGAGAACTGTGCTCATTGGATCCGGTTAATGTTTGCAGATATTTCAATCATAGATTTGAGGCTATGATGTCCTTCATCTGCAATAAAAAAAATCCACCTCTTGGAGAAGTAGTGGATTTCTTTTGGAGAAAAGAGTACCAGGCAAGAGGTGCTCCTCATATTCATATGCTGTTCTGGATCAAGGATGCCCCAAAGTTTGGAACAGATACTGATGAAGCAGTGTTATCTTTCATTGAAGAATATGCAACATGTGCTATACCAAAAAGCACAGAAGAGAAAAAGTTAAAGGAGCAAGTTTTACGTTTCCAAAGTCATCGGTGTGGAAAATACTGTCGACGGAAATACAAGAGCAAAGATAAATACTACACTAAATGTCGATTTGGATTTCCTAGACCTGTTCTTTCAAAAGGAAGAGTAAACAGTTTTATGTCAGCTGTGAGACATACTATTACAAGAAAATCACCTAAGAATACCTACAACCTAAAAAGAAAAGAAGAATCAAAAAATATAAATGACTACAACCCAGTCATTTTATCCATGTGGAATGCTAACATGGATATACAGTATGTAGCTGACAATTCCATTGCTGTTGCTCGATATGTAACGTCTTACATTACTAAATCAGAAAAAACTGAATTGAAAGAAATGTGGGAAGAGATTTCTCACGAGAAGACTGTCAGTAAGAAGCTGTACAGTTTCAGTTTAAAGATGTTATCGCATCGAGAAATTGGATCCTACGAATGTTCAGATAGGTTATCTTCTGCAAGTCTCTACTCGAAATCAAGAAGAATAATTTGGGCAAGTTTAGGCCTTGCAGCAATGAGAAATCGGGTACTGAAATCTGTTGGAGAAATTGAATATTTGGCCGAGAATGACCCAGAAAGTACAGATATTTTCAAATCAAACATGTTGGACACATATTATCCCAAGAGAAGTCTTCATCTAGAGAACATGTGTCTTTATGAAGTGCTGCAGAACTACATTTATTCACGGAAAGCCACAGAAGACATCAACAATGGAAAATATAAAGTCATTGGTGAGGAAGGATGTTTGGTGAAGCAAACAAAAGGAAGTTTGATAAATCACAGGAAGCTGAGTTGCGACACTACTGACAAATAGGAATTTTACTACTTGGCTCTTTTACAGCTGTTTAAACCATGGCGTACAGAGGATGAACTACTGGGAGAATTTCAAAGCTATGAAGATTCCTTTAATGCTTGCAAAGACAGCATAGAATGCAGTACTTTCACAAATTATGTGCAAATGTTAAATGAGGAAATTGAACAGGAAACTACAATTGCAGCTGAAGTAGCTAGAGACAGTTCTCAAGACAGCCAAAGTTCAGGAACACTCAGTCAAGATCCCCTAGGACAACCAATCGTTGAAAATGATGCTGCAATAGCCATGAATGAAGTGGAAACTGCTATGAATCAAGCTCAAGAAGAATTTATAGACTTACCAAATTTGGAAAGACAACTGAATGAAGAGCAGCAACAAATTCATGAAGAGATCAGAGACAAAATTGATCACGGATTACTACATGAAAAAAAAGAGTGCTCATGCACATCATTTCATCCAATCAGGATGTATGTAAGCGGACAAGCTGGAACTGGAAAAAGTTTCTTAATAAAAGTCATCAGAAGCTACCTACAGCAAAAAACGGATTCAACTTTGTCTTGTGTGGTTACTGCTCCAACTGGGTTAGCAGCATATAAAATAAAAGGAATCACCTTACATCGTTTGCTAATGTTACCAGTGGAGCATGAGAACAAAATACAATACCACAAGCTAACTGGAGAAGCATGCTTGGAAGTTTCAAGAGTATTGAAGAAGATGCAAGTTCTCATTATTGATGAGGTGAGCATGGTATCAAACTTAATGCTTGCCTTTGTGCATTTAAGAATGCAGCACATTCTAAGGACAGACTATGACATGTTATTTGGTGGAAAACATGTCATAGTTTTTGGGGATCTTCTACAGCTTACTCCAGTTAAAGGACAACCAGTGTTTAATACTGTGACACATGAAGACACAAAGAAGTCATTGGGAAGCATTGGTAATGCAAATATTTGGTCCTTCTTTGAGTACAAGGAACTTACTACTAATATGAGGCAAGCAAACGATGAAGAATATGGAAGTATTCTGAAAGATATCAGAATTGGACTACTCACTGAAGCTGGCACAAACGCATTACAGAGTCGGTTGCTACATAATTTATTTCCAAAGGAAGAAATAGTTGCAGAGAAGATATACAAGAACATTGCAGAAAAGAAAAGTGTCATCTGCTTAATGCCAACTCTACGTGAATGCTCAATATTCAATGAGGAGCTTTTGAAATTGGAAAAGGAAGAGATTAGGAAATTGGAAGCAGTTGACAAAATTCAGGATGGAAGAATTACTATCACATTAACAGGCAAATTGAAAAATAAATTGGATTCACTAGAGAAGAACATTTCCAAAACTGCTGGATTAGAAAAAAATCTATATGTTTGCATGAACTGTAGAGTATTTTTAAGGAGAAATTTGGATGTTGAAAAAGGCTTAGTAAATGGAGCTATGGGAAGAGTTGTGGGTTTTATTAATTATCAGAAAAAAGATGGAATTGAATGTTTAAAAATAAAATTTGATCAGATAGAAGAAGTTATAGACATTTGTCGTTGTACAGTTCGTTTCATGCTTGTGAAAGACTTATATGTACAAAGGAAACAGTTTCCGTTTTCTCTAGCATATGCTGTAACTATTCACAAGTCTCAAGGATTGACTGTAGATTGTGCATTTGTAAACATTGGTTCAACTGTGTTCAAAGAAGGTATGGCTTATGTAGCTTTGTCACGAGTGGAAACATTATCTGGTTTATTCATGATAGACTTTGATGATTCAAAAGTTAGTGCTGATACAAACTGTGTAAAGGAGTATAATAGATTAAGAAGAACCTATGCTCCTCATTTAGGTCAGTATCCTGTGTTGGAGAAACGTGTAGTTTCTCGAAAAAGGAGAATTGAGAATATCTGTAATGAGGATGTAGAGAGGAGGGAAAAAAAAGAGGAGTGAAGAAATTGCAAGCAAAAAGAAAAAGGAAAATGTTGAAGAGGTTGTAGGTTGTCATTTTGAAAATAGCTCTGGTGTCAACTGCTATGCTAATGTAGTGCTGAATGTTGCATTTTATCTGGAAAGTTTGCAAGAGCAGATAATAGTAAATCAGACAAAAAGATTCTGTTCTGAGTTGAGTCTCCTTTTTCAAAAGCTGAGTAATGATAAAACTCAAATAGAAAGTGCTACTGAAATTAGAAAACTTTTAGATGTATGTTCAGGACGAACACAGTTTTCTCAAAATGTACAGCAAGACGCACAGGAATACTTGATGTATTTTCTTCAGGTACTGGAAGAAGAAGGGGTGCCAATTGAAAATATGTTTGGTGTCTCTTATAAATGGGAACATAGTTGTGAAAACTGTTTCAATACATGTGGCTCTAATGTTGATTCTGAAAGGTTTATTTATTTAACATTGCCAGACAGTAAAACAGTCACTTTTGCTAAATTAGTTAAAGATGCTAATCATAGCATGGAATGCGGTGAGTGTAAATCTGACATGTTTTCAACGTTAATTTTAAAGGAATACGGACAGTATGTAATTTTAATGATGCAACGATGTAAAGCTGATGGTTCAAAATTGGATACTTTAATAAAGAAGTTTATAGGACAGCAATTATCAATTTCAGGAAAAACTTTTGTAACAGTTGCAATAATTTTCCATGAAGGACCTACTGTAACTTCTGGACATTACACAGTTTATCTTAAATGTGAAAAAGGCTGGACACTGTGTAATGATTTCCAATTGATTTTCAGGCAACGTTTGCCTTTTGATTTAGCAAATTCCTATCTAATCTTCCTGAAACCTAAATTTTAGAGAGACTTTGATCTGTACAAAACAATTTTACCATTTTATTGGATTACCATTGGAATTTACAAATAAAAAGATTTTTCAAATTACCATTTGGCCTAAAGGAAAGGTAACCAATTGTATTGTGGACTTATTTAATTCCTAATTAATCTTTCGGAAACCAAAAATTTTAGAGAGAATCGGTAACATCTGTAGAATTTAAATTTTGGAATTTTATTGGATTACCATTGGAAATTTCATCAAAAAAGATTTTTAAAAATACCATTTGGCCTAAAGGAAAGGTAATCAATTGTATTGTGGACTTATTTAATTCCTAATTAATCTTTCGGAAACCAAAATTTTAGAGAGAATCGGTAACATCTGTCCAATTTAAATTTTGAAATTTTATTGGATTACCATTGGAAATTTAATCAAAAAAGATTTTTTTAAATTACCATTTGGCCTAAAGGAAAGGTAACCGGATGTATTCTGGAGTTATTTGAGATATATTATTTTTGTGATTATGCTTCTGTAACAAAATTTTCAGACGGTATTTTAAAGAAATAGTTATTGTTATTAGATGACATTTTTTTTGAATATTTTGCATTTCTATAATGTTATGTTTTAGTGAGAAGAGATTCTGGGCTTTTTTAAAACAATCTTTGAGATTGTTAATTTTTTTTTGCCCGCTGTTAAGTGATGAATGCAATTGCTTTCACGATTTATAGTGAAATGCAATATATTCTGAAAACAGCAAAAAAAAAGGCAAAAAATTGTTTTTGGGAAAATATGTAAATATGTGTACTGTATTATAAAATGTTTTATTAAATATTAATACTTTTTTCTTTTTTTTCAGATTGAGAAAGAAAATTTCCGAAAAATAAAGCCATTTTTATAAGCAATTTCAATTAAATTTAAAATTATAATTAAATTTTTGGGTGGGTCAGTTAAGTCAGAAATTAGATGGTCCCTTTCTTCCACTTCTCCTCAAACAGATTTTCAGTATTTAGTTATTAACCCTCAAGGACCTTGTAATGTGATAATTGTTTTTTAGTGGGTTTTTTTTAAAAAAATACGCTTACCGTACGCGTACGGTAAAAAAAAAGTTTTTAAGAAAAAGTTAAAAAAAGTTGAGAGGTAAGGTTGGCTCTTAAAAGAGCCGTTGTGTTCATGCAGGGACAGAGGAAAGGAAGAATGGGAACATTAGCTGGTAGGACAAATGTGCTGGTCTATTTTGTTGTTAATGAGGGGAAGACTGGTCTCCCTATGAACAATTAGACCATGGCAAAATGAACACCGCATAGTAACCCTCGCAAACCGATGGTTAGTTTCCACAGGATCAGAAAAAGGTGAATCTGCCCCCACAGATGAAGGGCTCTGCTGAGCTTCCGAAGAAGGACTCGGCTGAGCTGCTGTGGATGTGCTTGCTCGACTTACTGAAGGGTTGCCTCTAGTATGTCGTGCATGTGTCCTAGGATGTACATCCTCAAGGTGTCTCAACATAGTGTGATTCCCGAAGGAATACTTCTTGTTGGGATTACCTCTCGAAAGTACACGCTGGCACAGCTTGCAAGTCACCAAGGCAGCATTGACTTTTTTCTCGCCCTCAGGAAAAGTAAAATACTCCCATATAAAAGAGCTCTTCTGTTTCCTCTTTCTCTGCCTGATGGTGGTGCTGCTAGCCTCACTCTCAGCAGAAGAGTGCTGGTCTGCCATCGTATCACAAAGACCAGTCAGCTCCTTCTAAGGGATCACAAGCAGAAATGAGGGGAATGGGTGTGGTGTAGGAGAGTTCTAGAACTGAAACTACTTTGAACCAATCAAAAGTTTTGTTTCTTGATCACATGACCCACCGTGCGCGTACGTTACGCTTACGGTGCGCTTACGTTGTGCTTACGGAGCGCTTACGGTAAAAGTACGCATGCGCGTAGAAAAGACACGCGCTCGCGCGCATGCGCATAACGGGCACGCCCCAACACTTCCGCGTAACATGCGCGTGTAGCGTACACGCTTACGCACCACGTACGCAGTACGCACGGCTACGTAAATTGCGTAACCATACGCAAAAAGAGTAGAAAAATTATGAACATTACGCAAACCGTACGCTTACCGTAAGCTTACCGTACGCGCACGTAAAAAAAAAAAAAAAATCTGTTATACTAATATATCTTACCTGTTTGGAAAAAAAAAATGAGAAAAATTAATATATTGCAGATTTTTTTTAAATTAAGCATAGTGTCTTAAGAGAATATAAAGTAAAAAAAAAAACAAACAAAAAACCACTTGCAAATAAAAAAATTAAAAAACACGTTTAATATAAGAATTTGTAAAAAAAAAAACATAAAAAATCACTGAAAAAACCATGGGAATCACACATGTTATAGGTAAGAATTAGCATTTAAAAAACCATACAAATTCACTGAAAAAACCATGAGTTTCACACACGTTATAGTTAGGATCTAGCATTTAACAAACCTTGCAAATTCAGTGAAAAAAACATAGGTTTCACACACGTTATAGTTAGCTGGACATTTCACTCGTAAAAAACGATTGAAATTCCCCCGTTATAGTTAGTTAAGCTAACTATAACATGCGCACCCGCAATCCACTGCTGATGACGTAACATATTACATCACTCATGACATGGTCAGTGACATCACTCATGACATCACTGATGACATCTCAAATGACATCACTGATGACATCATCCTTGTGACAGAGTGGTAGACCTCCTCTCACCCTAATATAACCTTTGATACAAACATTCAAAAATAGAGACTGAAATTTTCAAAAAAATGGACATACCAATATCAGTTACAACAACCTATTCAGTAATTCTAAGATCCACATACACATCCACTCATTCACCAACAGTCCTGTACAGTCACTCATACATGTACTCACTCATCATATGTACTCATACACCTATACATCCTGTTACACATTGTCACTCATCCATAGAGTTACTCACACACATAGTCACTCATGCTAATAAAGAGTCAAACTTCCATTTACTTGCATATTCAGTTATACACACACCTCATCACGTACTTCTACAGAAACTTACACATACTTACTCTTTTAAATAATCACTAATAAAAACACATAATTATTCATACAGGAACTGTTTCAATCTCTCACTCTCACACATACTCACTTATATACACCAATAGTCAAATATACTTCTTTAAAACATATTTAGTAACTCATAAAGACACTATTGAGACAGTCATTCACTCACTAACACAGCAATGCACACACTCATCCAACCATACAGTCATGCACACATGCTGTCTTCAACACATACAACCAGAGAGTCAATCATACATGCACCTATGCACTACGTAATACCCCCCACCGAACCATGCAGACACTCAGACTGATACTCAAAAAACAACCTAAAATCCAATATAAACACCCATGTAGCTACTCACCAACCCAAGCAGACACTTATACACAAAGTGAGAGACTGATACAGATAATTACATATTTAAACATTACTCACTAAGCCACGTATTTACTAAGATACACTTAATCAGTCAGTTACACAATCAAATTTTCAAAAACAAATCATCCTTTTAGACACTTATATACCCATTTATTTTTCCATCGACCTTGAGATATACATATATAAAACATATTTAATTTTCAGAAAAATACACATTCACTGGATGATGTCATCAGTGATGTCATTTGAGATGTCATCAGTGATGTCATGAGTGATGTCACTGACCATGTCATGAGTGATGTAATATGTTACGTCATCAGCAGTGGATTGCGGGTGCGCGAGTTATAGTTTAACTAACTATAATGGGGGAATTTCAATGGTTTTTTACGAGTGAAATGTCCAGCTAACTATAACGTGTGTGAAACCTATGGTTTTTTCACTGAATATATATATATATATATATATATACAATATATACAAAACTCTGGAACTCATTGCCTGTTTCCATCAGAGTAATCCAGAATCATCTGGCTTTCCGTAAAGCCATAAAAACCTGACTTTTTCCCGGCCTTCTTGGTTAACATCTCATTTCTTTCTCCTGGGCGTATGTCTTAGGTTAGGGGTCGCGCTGGGACGCCCCGTTGCTGGGGCAGCCATGCGCTATACAAATCTGACTAATAATAATAATATATATATATATTTTTTTTTTCACTGAAAAAATCAGCGGTTTCAGGGACGTTATAGTTAGTTGGACAATTCACTCGTACAAACCAGCTGCTGACCAACCCATGCAGCAGCTTATACAATGACAGACTGATACAGACATTCACACAGTTTAGTCACTAACCCATGCATTCAGTAAGACACATGTAATCACTCACTTAAGCAGTCGGTCACGCACCTACTAAATCCTCCATCCAGGCACTTATACACCCACTCATTCTTCAATACACCTTGGCATATATATAATACATATTTAAAATTTAAAGAAACACACAGTCACTGGATGATGTCATCAGTGATGTTATTTGATAAGTCATCAGTGATGTCATCAGTGATGTCACTGACCATGTCATGAATGATATAATATGTGACGTCATCAGCAGTGCATTGTGGGGGCGTGAGTTATAGTTAGCTGAACTAACTATAACGGTATTCACTGGTTTTGTACGGGTGAACTATAATGTCCCTGAAACCTATGGGTTTTTCAGTGAATTTCAATGTGTTTTAAAATTAAAATGCCTAATTATAATGTGCCTCAATCCTATGTTTTTTTAAGTTAATTTTTAAGGTTTTATAAATGCTAATTTCTAACTATAACATCCCTATTAAGTCCCCTTGAATCTTCAAGGTCCCTGGTGGCCAAGTAGCCCACCAGGTACCTCCAGTAAGCGCCACAGAGCTACGTTGCAGAGAGGTGTTCCTAGGCCACGCCCCTTTTTACACCATGCTACAAACGCGGCTTCACAATAGTGAGCCATGTTTTTTTTCTTTATTTAAATACATATGCCTTTTCCCAAAATGTTTGAGGAAAGAGGCCCAGATATAGACATTTCATACATTAGGCATTCAGGTTCAAAAATTTAGGCGCCATCTTGGAATGTACTTGAATTACTTACAACGCTCTTTAAACCTGGGATATATTTACATTAAACTGTCAATTTTTTTAAACCATTTACAAAAGGTTCATTAAAATCTTGCATTGTAAAATGATTTAAATAACATATATACACATTTCAAGATAGATATGACATTTTTGGCAAAAATGTATTAAATGCTTATAAGTGATCACATTAAAGGGGAAAGTTCCCCAATCTGTAAAGTGCTTTTGTGCTTCAGTACTACAGTACTTCAAATCAAAAAGCTAAAAATATTGCACTTGTAAACAGCGTTTTGTTGTATTGCCTTGTCATAAATGTCTACTTCCTTGACCAACAATTCTAACAGGAAAAACATATCAAAGCCCATTTTTAATAAGGTGCGTTGTGCTAATGATTCCTAAAACTGCCATTTTATTACACTTGTTTTCCTCAAGTGTTAACCACTCTTTCATACCTTTTGTTTCTAAGTTTCTATTTATTTTTTATTTTCCACTTTTCTTTATCTACTCAGTAAAGTGCTAGTGCTTCTTATTACTAAATAAGGTGCTGATATTTTATAAAGTGCTTAGTGCAAATGTCCTCTTCCATGATAAAAAAACTTAAAACACATTTTTTAACTAAAAAATGGCTCTCTTGAGTGTGCAGTTTTTATAGCTTTTAATACAGACATGTGAACAAACCTTTATCCACATTCAATCCATTAGGCTCTTTACTGTCTAGTTCTAAGATGTAATACGTTACCAGTTTTCATAGTCCTTTTTCTCTATTAACCACTCTTTTCTTTTTGGGCACTTCCGCTTTACAGCTATAGTGCATTAGTGTTGGTTAACTTTGATGTATCCTTTCAGAGTGCGTTGCAACAGGGTAACTACAATCGTTGTTGCTTATGGCTCACCTGTGCTGCAGAATCCTTTTATGTGCTGGCAAGGTGGTGCTGCCTACATATAATTTTTCACATGGGCACTTCAAAATATAAACTACAAAACTGGACTTGCAGGTTAAAAATCCTCTTATTTTTACAGTTTTATTAAAAACCGTCTTAAAATTTGAGAGATTTTCCCCATGTTAGCAAGCTCTGCATTTTGAAAATTTTATAAAACCTTCTCTCTGTTGCAACCAGGTTTGTCGACCAGCATTCTCACTGTATTCACTTATCACTATCTGATCTTTTAAGTATTTTGATTTGTTATAGGTTATTTCTGGATACTTTCTCCTCTGTGATCCTATAACAGAATCGTATCTAATAAAGTGCCAGTGCTTGTTTAAAATTAATCTCATTTGCTCATGTTTTGTATTATACGTTGTTATTAACCTATGCGTATTTTCTCCCTGTTTATATTTTTTCTTTTGCTCAGCTGTTTTAGATGGCTCAAATAACAATTTTTCTCTATTTAACATCCTTGCTTTTTAGAGGCATTTTCCAAGATTTTTAGCGGGGTAGCCTCTCTGTAAAAACCGACTCTTCATTCCTTGTTCCACAATTTCATAGTCTTCCACAGTGCTACATGTTCTTCTAGCCCTGTAGAACTCTCCAAACGGGATTCTCCTTATAAAGGGTGTGGGATGTGACCTAGCCGTATGACCAGCAGTCGGTTTTCTGGAAACCGTGATATCCAACTTATCTCCCCTCACCATCACTCTTACATCTAGGAAGTCTATGGTCATTTTCCTGTAGTGACCCACAAAATTCAGATTTACCATATTCTTATTTAAATCATTGATGAAACAAACTACATCTGTTTCTGTGCCCTGCCACAGCACGAAAACATCATCAATAAACCTTAAAACAGTAAGACATTTTCTGTCCATTATTCCAACTGCGGCCCTCTGAGCTCCTGCTCCTCCCACCAGCCAAGATGTAAATTTGCATAACTGGGGGCGAAGCAGGTGCCCATTGCCATCTCTTGTTCCGGTTGGAGCAATTCTTTACCCAACATGAAAATGTTCCTCGTGAGGCACCACTCCATCATTTCTAGTACCATAGCATTATGGGCTGCAAATCTTATTGGTTTTGTTTTTAGGGAAATGATGTGTAGCCTTTAGACCATCTGTATGCCTTCTGCTGGTATAAAGGGTTGAGATGTCTAAAGTAACCAATACCATATTGTCCTCCCATTTCACATCATAGATGTGTTTGAGAAAGTCTGCAGAGTCCCTGATGTATGAGGGGAGTGTTTTAACAATAGGATTAGGAAAAAATCAATATATTTTGAGGCATTTTCGAAAACACTGTTGCAGGATGAAATAATCGGTCTTCCTGGTGGGTTAAAAATATCTTTGTAGACTATTGGTATCATGTAGAATACTGGAGTCACTGGATTGTCCTGTTTAATACATTTATACTCATCCCAACTTAATAGATTTTGTTCTTTCCATTCTTTCAATCTCTCTGAAAAAAGATCAA
The DNA here is from genome assembly GCF_964204655.1 of Triturus cristatus. Classification (NCBI taxonomy): domain Eukaryota; kingdom Metazoa; phylum Chordata; class Amphibia; order Caudata; family Salamandridae; genus Triturus; species Triturus cristatus. Next base: position 498,726,462 of record NC_140592.1, on the reverse strand, counting down.
TCACTTTTTCATAATGTGTTGATGTGATTCTTTTGTAACATTCTGTATTGTTGAGTTGTTTTAGAGCTTCTTTCTTATAGAGGTCCCTCCCCCAAAGATCCACATTCCCTCCTTTATCTGAGGGTTTTACTAGGATTCCTTGTTCTTTTTTGATTTTACCCAAGAGTTTATGAATTTGTGTCTCTCTGGTGTCCATTCGTCTTTTCTAAACACCCATGTTTTGGTAAACTCACTGCAGATCCCCTATTACATTTTCAGAGAATATGTCAAGATTGTCTCTTGCCATTTGCTTTACGAATCTTGATCTCGGATGAAAAAGTGTTCGATCTCCATTATTAAGTGTCAGTGAAGTCGCTTCTCCTGTTAGTTCCATTCTTCCAGTTCCCTCTTTTGGTAGGCATACATTTTCGTCGTTATTTACTAGAGACCACATGTCCTCTAGGATAGGAAAGTCTGATACAGTTAAAATATTATACTCTTCAGGAATGGTAATGGTCAGATCCAATAATTAAGGAGGTTCAAGGCAGTTCTTAATTTTATGCAATTTCATCAATTTAAGCTTTCGAACGAATTTATAAAGATCCATTCTACTGTTAGCGTAATTCAAATAATCGTTATAGCAGTAGGAGAGTCCTAATTCAAGTACTCATTTGTCCTTGTTCGTCAGTTTAATACACCTCAAGTTAATAATCGTATTACCCTGAGCTATTTCTGCCCCTTCTGTTTTACATTGGAATGCAGTGATCTCTCTGTTGTTCCTCCTTGTGCTCCTCCGATATCCCTGTCCTCCTCGTCTCTGTTTCCGCGTCCTCTTGGTCTGCCCCGACCCCTCGTTCTCTGGTGGTCTGATCTCTGATACATTTGTAAAAAACGGAGTTTGTTGGTTTCCGTTAGTTTAGTACCCACTGCTCCTCTTCTTGTAGGGTCCTCTTGTTCGAACTCCGAACCAGTATCTGAACTTATTTCACTCTGTGAAGTTTCTTGGCTTGTGGTCTTACTGGTCTGAACTTTCTGCCTTCACATTTAGCGAACGTGTATATACGTCCATTTTCATAGTCCAGGCGGTATCTTAAATTTGGTTGACTTTCTATCTTGGATTCGTTTTTCATATTTTTCCAATCTGACCTTCAAGTCATATTTAAATTTATTTATTCTCAGTTGATCTTCTTTTGCCAAAGTAGGTAGACCCCCAGGGACCCTCAGGATTTAAGGGGACTTTATCCCCCAACTTACAACACGCCAAAAGGCGTGTTTGCAGAGAGGTGCAGGGAGGGGGCAGGGCCTCCGGCGAGATGACGGCTTTTTTGTTTATTTTATTTTTTAGAAGGGGGGCTGTGTGGCCCATACTTTAACCATTTTTCTTGCCCTGGGCCCCACTCCTTAGGCCAATTTCGGCACCGGGGACCCCATCCCCCGTGCATGGCCACATATTTAATAATTATCCTTGTTTTTTTTTAAAGAGGGGGACAGCGTGGCCCCCCTCCTGAGGCCATTATTGGCCCCGGGGACCCCATCCCCGGGGCTGTGCCTCTATTTTTATGTTTTTTACTTAATTATTTTTTTAATCCGGGAGGGAGGCCATGTGGCCTCCCTCCCCGGCCACCTCTGGTCCCGGGGACCCAATCTCCCGGGGCCTGGCCTCATCGTTGGGGACCATGGGGGGAACCCCAATGCCCCCACGCTCCCGCCGGCTCCCCGCATCCCACGGGAGCAAGCATTGGTTTTGAGCAAGGGGAGTTGCTGACATGCAGCTACCCTTGTTCAAAAGTAATCCTGCTTTGGTTTTTGGAAGCAAGACCAGCTTTCCTGCTCTCGCTTCCAAAAACCAAAGCAGGGTTTGCTATGGCAGGGCGGGAGCCGTGTGGCTCCCGCCCTGCCATAGCAAACAGCAATGTCCCGGGGGTGGGCACCCCGGGACATTGCAGGAGCTGGCCCTGGGGTGTGGCGGTCCCCAAGGCCATCAAGGACCCCAGGAGGGGGGCTGCATGGCCCCCCTCCCAACGTTTAAAGCCCCAGGGAGATAGTGTAGGGGGGCTCGAGCCCCCCCACGGCCCCGGAGACCACTAATTATTTATTACAGCCCCGGGAAGGTGGCAGTCCCCTGGGCTTGGGGGGGGCCTAGACGCCCCCCGCTCCTATTTTATGAAGCCCCGGGGAGGTGGTGGTCCCTGGCCAGCGTGGGGGTTTGGGAACCCCCACGCATTTATTTTCAAAGTTCTGGGGAAGTAGCGGTCCCTGGGGCTGCGGGGGGCAACGTGCCCCCCGCATATAATTACTATAGCCCCGGGGAGATGGCAGGCCCAAATTAAATACACATTGCCCCCATGACCTGGCCCACCCGGGGGCTTCATTAAAATGAAACTCGAAAGCCCTCGCTTCATTTTCAAAAAATGTTCTTTGGGATTCGGGACCCCAACGCAAATTCTGCCAAAATGCCTTTTTTGGCCCTGGGGGTCCTTGTGGGATCCCCTGAGCAGGCCTAGGGGGTCAGGTTGCTTCTACCCTGCACCCTTTTCTTCGTTTTTAATCTCTTTTTCACTGTTTTCTTAGGACTCGGTTCTACCGAGTCACAAGATGGCTGCCAACGCTTCCTGGTTTGGAGTGTTGGCAGCCAATCAAAGTGAAGCTCGTGCCCGGGAGGGTTCGCGAACCCTCCTCGGTGCTCAGATATATAAAAAAAATATTTCTTTAATTTCTCAGCAACTACTGAACGGATTTATGCCATTTAACAAAAAGGGCTCTTTCTGAACCAAGGGCTACATTGGTGTAATTCCGTTCAGCAGTTCGGGCTGTTGCTTTGTCTAAAGTTTCCTATGTAAATTAACATGGGGAAAACACGTTTTGATACCCCCCCTTTTTCTCGGTCCCAGCTTGACGAACCACCCCGAAACTCTCAAGACTGGAGCTGACCAGAGCGCCCCACTAGTTTTGAAAATGTTGTGAAGATTCGTCAAACGACGCCAAAGGTATTGGGAAAACAAAAAACGCTTTTTAAATAGAAATGAGGTCCTAACTACAACTACCTATTGGTGACTGGATGAAATGCAACTGCAGTGAAGCATTGGCTTTGGATGAAGCACAAGACTCATTAACAGAAAGATTTCTCCAGAGAGCGTATAAGTCTGAAGTACTGAACCAGGCACGAGTAAAATAGACAGGGATACACTATTAATACCGGATCTAGAAAAAAGAAAGAAAAAGCAAAAAACAACTGGAGGACAAATCAGGATGATTACTGGATTCAATGCCTACCAGTCTAAAGTGAGAGATAATCTGTGTAGGCATTGGTATCTAGTTAAAAACAATCCAATTTTGAGTGGTACAGTACCCCGTAGACCCATGATCACGTTCAATAAGGCAAAGTTAATGAGGCAAGACTTGTTCAACACCAGCCTAGAAGTAAGCAAAAAGGAAGGCTGGTTGAAATCAAGGGAAAGCACTGAGTGTTTTTAAAATACCCCTCACACACACTATGAGTCCCATAGTGTCATGCTTCATCATAGGGGTCTTCCCGTCCCTCTACGGGGCAGGCGTGCTACTACCTGCGAATACAGGGGAGCACTGCTGTTATGAAGGAATAGGCTATGTGTAGTGAAGAGGTGTGAGATATAGGGTTAGGTGAAAATTACAAACAATGTTTAAACATTCCCTGGCTAGTAGAAAAAACAATTTTATTCACTTCTCTGGCAGGGAACATTAAAAAGGGGAATGTGTAGGAGGTGTATCATAATATGTAGCCCCCTACTGGGTCAACATGTTTCATAAGCAGTCCCCACTGCTTTACTCATCAGGACAAAACGTAATCCCTACTGCACTCAATAAAGATTTATTGGTTTGATTGTATGCCTATTATTCAAAAAACCAGACCGTCAGAAATGTATGTAGATCTGGAGTGAGATTCATATAAGGGTACACTGACCCCTATGGTTCATAACCAAATTGGTATCTGAAAAGATAAGGAAAAACACAAAATGCAAACAAGTTTTTGATTGTTACATTGACACATCACCATACTGTGGAACATCCAAATTAGATTTGTTTTGTAATAGATTAGATATGCTTATCGTGATATATTTTTTCGTGATATATTTTTCTAGATATATTTTTCTTCTATGGCAGCGTAGGTTTTATTCTAAAACCCGTGACCCACTGCCTATTTGTTGCACAGTGTCGTGGCAAGGTTAAAAAGAGAGTACTATAGTTAGACAAGAGGCAACGGGCACACACACATTCGACAAGAAATAAAAATAAAAAAACAAAACAAAAATTCTGGTACTGTTTGTAAAGGTGATCAATCATTCATCAATATACTCAGATGTGAGCAAGTGCTTCTTCTACGCTGCTCATTATTTTTACTTTTATCCTTTGGGTTGGGTCCGCCCATTCCCCGTTTTTCCGATTGTTTTTTCCATTACAGGTTTTTTATCCGGTGCAGATCGATTCCCCTTTTTATTGTTCCCAGCCAGAGAAGTGAATAAAATAGTTTTTTCTACTAGCCAGGGAATTTTTGAACATTTTTTTTAATATTCACCTAACCCTATCACTCACACCTCTTCACTACATATAGGCTATTCCTTCATAACAACAGTGCTCCCCCGTATTCGCAGGTAGTAGCACGCCCCGCCCCGTAGAGGGACGGGAAGACCCCTATGATGAAGCATGACACTATGGGACTCATAGTGTGTGAGGGGTATTTTAAAAACACTTAGTGCTTTCCCATGACATCTCATGGACCACTAAACGCACCTCACCAATTATCACTTAAAATTAAAAAAAACACTAGATAGTTGTATCTAGATAGGGTAGAATCACATTGTTTATTAGAAGCCATACAGGAGGAAGGTTCTATCCAGTTACCTCTCTACTCCCTAATTTGGTATTGATTTCGGTTGAAATCAAGCCCTCGTTTCCATAAATATTTTAAATGCAAAGCGTGTAAAATTGGTCAAAAACAGGTCATCTCACCACTAATAAACAAACCATGGGAAATCAGATGCTCACTGAACGGTAAGAGTGAATATGTTGTGTACATCCTACAGTGCACATGTCCAAATGCACATCTGCATTTTACAGCACTTGAGAGCGGTAAAAAATAACGACAAAAGTTATGTGGTTGCACGACATATCAATGAGATACATAATGGTAATATTAATGACCTGACATACTTTGCGATAGACCAAGTATCAAAATCTAGAAGAGGAGGAAACCAAGAGAGTAAACTTTGCAAATTAGAGTCAAAGTACATCTTGCTGTTTAACTCTAAAAACCCTACTGAACTGAATGTAGAAGAAGATCTGCATGTCCATTTAACCTAAGAGATGTATCCACTGCAGATTGTTTTTATAGTGAATTTTAATGTTAGCAGAGTGAATAAACAAGAATAGGTAGCAGAGACGGGCATCACGTAGATGCAAGTTGCAGTAATAAGAGAATGAAAATTGAACAAGAAATTTGAGTGATGGATTGATTAGTTTGAAGTAAATTAGTTGACTGATCTTTTCAGTTTAAAAGAAATGTTATGGGAGGCGAATGAAATAATTGAAGTACTCTTCTAAAGAGTAGGGTGGTGCACTTGCACTTTGATGTTTGGTTCAAGTAAATCAAAAAAAGATCCAGTACTGTAAAGCAACTTTGCACTTTATTGCATACATTTGCAGATATTGAGGTACTGTAATGCACTTGCACTTTGTGACGTAATTTCTGCACTGATGCTTGGATTATAAAATGAGTATCATAATGAAGCATTTGCACTTTGATTACATTTTAGATACATCGTGAGTCTCTCCAATATGAGTATATCAAACGTGTCACAATTTCCAACACATTTTTATGAACTTTCATTATTGTATTCCTTGTTTAAATCCATTCATGAATATGCATTTTTCCTGGTTTCCAATTTGCATTTTGTAACAATATTGCGCATGAATGTCAGTGCATTTTCAAGTCTATAACCCGGCAAGTCTTTTTTCTATGTCTATGCTGTACACAGATGCAATGTCACATGGTTTGAGGGTTTCCTATACACTCTTTACTCATTCGCTACGCGCTCATGTGATCAAGGCCACTGCGTTGGCCGAAACGCGTCTGACCGAATTGCACCGCTATTTGAAAATTAAACACTATCAAGGCATTACAAACCAGCTATTTGCAGTTGTCCGTTTCTCTTCCCGGTGCTGGAAGCACCTTGCATGGTAACTTGAGATATATATATATATATATATATATATATATATATATGTGTGTGTTATCTGTACATCCTCACGCCCCTCAGTGCGATTTGCCAATAACTGCCAATGCTGCATGCTATGCCTCATCTTTCTGTTGAAAACCCACAGTAGGGGGTAATTACCACACATGGTTAGGACCTTACTCCAGGGCAGAGGTCTTCAAACTGTGGGGCGCGCCCCCCTGGGGGCTGTGGTAGTGTTCTCAGGGGGGTGCAAATACCTCAGTAAAAACTTGTAAATGATAATTGCTGGAAGTGCAAATTTGTTTATTTATTGCGTTTCTAGCCAGTCTTCATTTACAAGCAGCAGCTGAAGTGCATGGCAGGGTCAAAAACATTATTTTAAAAGAACTAATTATTCTGTAACTATTTTGGTCTGTTTTTTCACCCGCAGGTAACTGAAGATAAAATAACACACCCCTTAAATGAAAACTAAATACATGTTAATACTTATGAAACCTCAATTGGATAATGCAATAACTGCAGATGTCTCTGTGTTAGGCCTAAAAGTTACAGAATCAAATAATGATGACCAGTGGGGAAAAGAGGCTTGAGTGTATATAGTCCTATGAGGTCCCAGCCGGTAACAGAAAGCACTGTGAATGTGAATATGTAAATCATTATTTTAAAACTATATGATACACAGTATAAGAAAGGCTGCTGCAGAATGGTTTAGTCAGAGCCACTGGAATCATGCGGCAGGTGAGCACCAAATTATGCAGCAGGGTTGATGAAATTATTAAAAAAGAAAGACAAACACTGCAGCATATTTTCTGATACTATTACTTCATTATTTTGTACTTTTTACACATGGTAAGATAATTTGGGCAAAGACTTTACCTCATTAGTACCAGTTTAACAACTAAATAAAGAAATAAGCAAATGAAAGGTGACCAGTTAACCTTTGTAAAGGGCCTTCCACTGCGTGTGAATACGTCACCACATTTTAGTAACTTTTGAAGTGACTGAGCTAGAAACAATTTTTTTCCTAAAATCTGCAGTCTACGAACCAGATGATGGATTATGTGGCAGATCCATAACTATGCGAAAAAAGCCACAGAATTATATAATTCCAGTCGCTCTGTGTTTAGGGCCACATGTATCAAAATTGCGATTAACTAATTGCGATTTTCTGAGAATCGCAATTAGGTAATCGCAAATTTCCAATGTATGAAACCCCATGAGTATCATATACCGATTGGTAGTGGGTCGCAAACCGACCTACCTCATTAATATTAATGAGGTGAATCACAATTTGCTAGCCCTCCAGGAATTGCAACAATCACAGGGTTGGTGGCCTGCTGAGGTCAGCAGACCACCATGTCTGTGATTGCTTTTAAATAAAGCAATCTTTTTTTTGTAAAGCAGTCTGTTTTTCTTAAAGTAAAACGGGATGCTTTACAAAAATATAAATGAAAAGTTTTCTGTTAGAAATGGGATTTCTGGTTGGCTAGGGCATGAGACCACCACCCCAGTCAGGGCAAGGGAGTTACACGCTGAAGATAACCTCTGCTCACCCCCTTGGTAGCTTGGCATGAGCAGTCAGGCTTATCCCATAGGCAATGTGTAAAGCGTTTGCGCAACACACACACAGCAGCAACACACTAGGCACACCGCAAAAGAAACTCCACACAAGGTTATATCAAAAATAGCCTTTGTATTATAAACACATTAGAATCATAATCACACAATACACACTGTGCCAACTGGCACTAGGCCATATTCACAGGGGATTATGTACAGGACCAGGCCAATCGAGCAATGGTCAGAACCATCAGAATGCAGGTAGTAAATATAAAACACAACCAGTAACTACTGGTACCATAATGACCTAAGCATTATCACATTAGCATTAGACACCATCCTAAAATATCATAGCATGACATTAGGCATAAACACATTAGGCCCAAACCTCATTAGCATAAACACATTACGCATTAGGCCTCACCAGCAAAAACACATTATGCAATAACCTCATAAGCATAAACACATTACGCATTAGGTATCACCAGCATAAACATATTAGGCAGGAACACAGTAGTGCACCACAGTAACACTACTACAAGGTGCATACGTCGCCTTAGGGCCTTGCGCCATTTCACCATCACACCTATGACCCCAGGCCAACTGGCCTTCCACTGGCGCTCAAATGCCCCATGTCCAGAAAAGTCAGTGAGTAACTGCCAATGCAGCGAAGCAAGGTGCGCAATGCACTGGGGGCTGGTGTGCACCTCACCCCTTTCTCAATAAGATAAATGGACCCCAAACGTTGCAGCTGCCCGCACTCTTGCATGGCAGCTGGAATCAGCACAAACAGGCACTGGCACTCACTGTGCCCTGAGAGCCCCACTGGACTCTATCAATAATTGACCCCCAAACAGAAATCAGCATGGGCACCTTGGTGCCTCAGGGAACACCAATGCTGCTCCAGGCACCGACAATGTGCCTCGGGGGGGGAAACCCTCTCACTGGGACCCTTCTGGGGCAACTCTCAGCACCAAAGAAAAGCCTCAATGCAACCCCACTCACCGGGGCTCTGCAGCAGGCTCCTTTTGTCTCCACCGTTGTCCTGAGGCACCGCAATGTGCCTCGATAGGGTGTGCCCCCTAGGCCTCTCTGTACGGGCCCCCTGGCACCAAGACTGTGCTGCTTAGCCCTCCACTCACTGGGGCTCCTTGTACATACCTCTGGTTTACAACTTGCAGGGATCTCTCCTTTTCTGGCGGCATGCGGGGCTCCCACAGCTCACGGGGGCTCCGCTCAGGGAGATTCCAACTTCGGGACTTCTTCCTGACCCTCCAGACTTCCTCTGCCCAACATCGCGGGGCTCTCCCAAGCTCACGGGAGCCCCGCTACGGCCCGCACGGACCTCTGATCGGCCGTGCTGCAGTTGGCGGGCTCGGCAGCCTCCTTCAGTTGGCCCCACCCAGAGTCAGGCATGGGAGCCTGACTTCCTGTTGCGCTTCCGCTTCCACCGCTCTCGGCCATTTCTCGGGCAATAGCAGGGTGGGCTCCTGCTCTCATGAGCGTAAAATGTGGGGTGGGCTCCCGCCATACCGACAAAACGCAGGGATGGGCTCCCGCTCAATCAGCAGCGTAGGGGGGAATCCCACATGCTGGGATTCCCTCACAGCCTTGTGCTGCAGACGCCAGCTCTTCTCTTCTGCTACCCAATAAAATTAAAGCGTTCACGAGGCGCTGGATTTCCAAAGGGGCACAGCTGGGCCCAGTCAGGCCAGCACACAGGGCCCTCCAGCAGGGAGGCAGTTCCTCATGGGCCCCAGCAGCAGCAACAAGCCCCAGTAAGCACAGGACCAGCTCAACACATGGGGTCACAGCCCCTATATGTATACCACATTTCTCTTTGTCTGCAAAGCACAGGGCTTGGGGGAACCAGTTCAAACTGATTCAGGAGCACTCTGTTTACAGTGCTCACACCCTTCTTTCGGAGATGGGGGCTCTGCCATCAGGTACACCACAGGGGGCGGAGCAAACATTGACCTAGACAGGCACAATCCTATTCAGGGGACTACTCCTCCCACTACTCCAAATGCAGATGCCCTATTCAGCCTAGCGTTGACTCACCCTGCCCCTCCTGGAGCCACACACACCTCACCAGCCCCTGTCAATCCAAAGCCAGACATGCAATCCACATCAGGCATGCAGACACATAACACACACAAATTCCAACTTCTAAAAGTGCCATTTCTAAAATAGTTATAATAAATCTGCGCACACCATTGCGTAGCATTTATTATTACTATTCCAAACATACCAAACTTGACCACGCTGCTCCTCTCATAACAGGAATTACCACTGAAACATTTATCAGGGAATCCCCAATGCATTCTTATGGACGGGCAGCCTCACAGTAGTTAGAAACCAAAATAGCTGTCACTACCAGGACATGTCACACCCTTAAGTTACATGTCCTACCTTTTACCTACAATGCACCCTGCCCATAGAGCTAGCTAGGGCCTACCTTAGGGGTGACTGACATGCAGTGAAAGGGGGGCCAAAGACATGGCGCATACTTTAGGTGCCACGTCACAGCGGCGGTAACACTGCGCGCACAGGCCCTGCAATGGCAGAAGCCTGGGATAGGTTTGAAAGGCTACTTTGGTGGGTGGCGCAATCAGCGCTGCAAGTCCACCAGCAGCATTTAATTTACCAGCCGTAGGTACTTGTGATACCAATTTACAAGGGACTGAGAGTCAAATTAAATATGCCAAACAGGTGTAGACAAATCTTACCATGTTTACCACAGAGAGCACATGCACTTTACACTGGACAGCAGTGCTAAAGTGCCCAGAGTCCTAAAACCACCAACGCCATGTAAGAAAAAAGGCTAGGAGGAAGGCAAAAAGTTCAGGGAGGACCCCGCAAAGAGGGCCAAGTCCAACATTTTCCTTTCATTTTTTTAATAGCAGGCAGTGGTCCGTGGGACCACTGCCGGCTCTTAAAAAATGCTTTTACAAACATTCACAATGGGGAAGGGGTCCCTTGGGAATCCCTGACCATTTGCGAATGGGTCACCACACACTTGAAGTAGGTGGTAAAATGCGAATATTTTGCAACCGCATTTGGGTCACAAAACATTCTTACATACCGATGCAATTCGGTATTAGGAAGGGACGCCCTTAACAGGCCCCTTCTTAATACTGAATTTAAAAACCCAATTTGCGATTCGGTAACAGCTTACCGAATCACAATTTGGTTGGATGAATGTGAAAAGCCTTTTTTGCATTCGCAAATAGGCCGATTCTGAAAATCGTCCAGTTTGCAAACTCAAAAAGACTTCATACATGTGGCTCTTTGTGTTTTAAGATAAAACAAGTGCTTTCAAAGCATATATTTAGTAATAAGTAATCAGAGTGTACCTAGTGCAAGTATTTTTAGAAGTATCCATGAAAAGGACACTTTCTCGAACTCAACACCCTTATGTCACTTGTCATCATGAAACTTGAAGTGACTCCATCATTTAAGGCCTATACTAGGTCCCCAACAACCCTTCAATTCAGTGATTAACCACTTGCACAAATTTACATTTCTTTTAGGTAGCAGCAACTTGGTCTGTCCAGCTCTTGGGTTCACAACACACGACAACCCACCCCTGTCCCCTTTCACTTCACCTAGAGGCACTGTAAGGTCCACATTAACCTTCCAGGGATGGTTGTTTCTTTTTTATTTAGCAAAAAATATGGAAACAGTTTATGTGAAATTAAAAAAGACATAGACACATCAGTTACCACAGGGTAGTCAGCAGGGTCACATTCAGAACAGAGCCCTTATCATCCAGCCCCCTGGGGTCTTAAAGTAATGACCCAGGAGAAAGAGAAAAAGAGGAAGTTTCATAGATAACATCAAACCCATGGCCGTTGGAGGGATGCTATCTGGGGGCTAATTTCTCATCTACACATGGACAGACACAGCTCTTTCTTACAGAGATGACCAAAGGAAGGTGAAAACATATAGGGGCTATTTTTTTATGAAAGCCAGCACTACCATTAATGTAGCAGGTGCAGTGGCTCTGGAGCCAAGGGTGTGAGGGGGCTACTGCAACATAATTATGACTGTCTTACTAGCAAAAAGTGGAGTGAAAACCCATTTTCCTTGCTATTATTAGGGCCTAGGTCACCATTGTAGCACAAGAAATTAGACCCCAACACCAGGTAAGGGAGGGCAAGGGGTGGGACTTTTTTCCCTTTTTCTATTACATAAAGGGGCAGACAGCATACTCTGAGCCTCACGCCTAGGAGTAATAGCTCTGTGTAGTGGGCAGAGGACGAAGCCTGTTTCGTAGGACTGTAGGTATCATTGGTGCTGCAGTTGCAGTGGGACTGAGTCCCAGAGGTGTGAGGGGCCAACTAAACGCCAATTATGGGTGTTTACTATCCTTTCTTCTTTGCATTAAGCCCCAGAGTACCTTGCCTCTGCCAGTGTTTTTGGCCTCATACCAATGGCCCAAAGTAGGTGAATACTGAAGCAGAGGAGACAGCTTAGCTTGGGCCTCAGAGAGATGACAGCAGGGGTATGGTGCAAAACCGAAGCCCATGTTTTTAACAAAGAGCAGAGGAATCTGCCTGTTTTACAAGGAAGTAGCTATCATTAGGGCAGCAGGTAAGTGACACTGTCTTACTCTCCAAAAGAGTCATGACTGTCTTACTCTATAAAAAGGGCAGTAGGCCTTGCTAGTATTAGAACGAAAGAAACCATTTGCTGCAAAGTGGGGGCAACGTGTAGGTGAGCTCATTTTTTTTCTGAAAGGGACAGAGAGTCTGTTTCAGGACTGGCGTACTGGCCCTCTTTAAATGGCTCTTTGATTACTGCGAAGAGAATAACGTTACATACAGATGCATCTTACTTTAATGAATACACATTAAAACCGACAATGGAGTCAAAGAGGTCTAGCTTAAGGCCTGCCGCTACATGGAGCTCAAAACTGTTGCTCTTAACTACAGGAAAGCGTAGCACCATCAAATGCATCAGAGCTAGGCATCAAAAGTTTAATCCATCTACTGTAAGCTCAGATTTGAAGCATAAAGTACAACATAATAAGGGATTGTTCATTATTTTCTTTTTAGGGACTCCCGCCCATGCAACTATAAAGAGAGCACATGTCCAGGTATCCAAAACCTGTATCACTAGAGGTAAGTCCCATTCCTGCTCTAAACTTATTGGACATCATACATAACAGACCGCAATTAAGATCTTCTTCCACTTTTATATTTTTCGTTGGGTTCCCTGCCATTAGCAACTCTAGAAGAGCCAGTTTTGGAAATCACGACAATCAGCCAGCTATACTTAAGAGTCATACTAACACTAGCGAACCCTTGATCCCCAATTAAGGTATTTGTGCCTACATACCATTAACAATGTTTAGCAAATTTGTGTATACAGTAATCATGGACTTTTGATACATGGGTGAAGGGGTGCATACCTCAATCTTTAAATACCCTGTTCTCCCCCCTCCCTATACAATATAATTGTATAGTCTTTGTAAGTCTCAGTGCCGTCCCCCCCCAGCCTTTCTACTTTCCATTAGTGTTTTTAACTTAAAATTTGACAGAAATTATTTTTGTGAGAACATAAACTTTCCCAAGATAATCTATTCATAGATCACAACTATGAAATGTATATAGTGTATATACTTTGTAGACTTTAGTCCCTGTATCTCCCCTTCATTCTTGTTTTGTAATTTTTTTCTTTCAGCGAAACCTCTCTTGTGACACTATAATCTTTCCTGTGACACTATAAATATAAACCAAAATTATGAAATGTACATATTGTATATTAGAGTAGGACTGACACCATGTAACTATCTATTATACCTTACCTCTTGTAAAATAAGTCACTTTTCATTTTCAGGTTTCATAATTTACATGGCTACCTGATGAAGGCTTAAGGTCGAAACGCACATAGGACTACATTGGATTACATTCTTAGCCATGAGATATATGAATGTCCCTATCTGTGTTTTTGCATTTTCGAAATGAACAAAAAAGAATAATCTTGTCTAACTAAAGTGATACTATGAACATAGAGAATTGAACATATTGTACTCATTCTGTTGACCCAAGGGCAATTGTTATATCATACATTGTTATCAATTTATATTATTGTAATGAAATGAGTATCATTAGACAGACTAAAGCTATAGGAATAGCACGTCGAAAATATGCAGAACTGTTTTAATATTTGTGATGCATGTCTTTCTATAAAATATATGAAAAAATAGGAGAAAAAAACCTTTTTCCTAAAAGATTAATAAAGTTAAAAATCAATAAAAACCATTGTTTAATGGTGTGGTTAGTTACAGTATTACAGTCTTTCACATATGCAGGCATGAAGGGAAAGGCAGCGGATAAAGCCTGCTACTGAGGGCTGCAGATATCATTAGATCAGCAGGTACAGTTGCATTGGGGCCCAGGAGTGTGAGGGGCTTGCGACACCCTAATTATGTGGGGTAGAGTGTTTGGGTCAATGTTTGTTCTCGTGTGACATATTTATTCTTTTATACTGCTCACATTTAGTTCAGAATTTGAGCTACAGAAAAGATTCCCTGAAATGATCTCGTACTCCGAGCCCACTGTGGTCAGCCTTACCACTCCAGCTCCCTCAAGTCTTGCCATAGTGTTTTGGAGGGGGCTGACTTCAAAACATTTTCCTTAGGGGGGGTTCAAATCAAAAGGTGTGAAGGCCTCTGCTCTAGGATAAGGAACCAGATAGCTTAGTAGGAATTACTAAGCTACCTATTTGTAGTCGTGGAGACAGTGTGGAAAGATGTACAGTGTATTGTCATATACAGTATAGAATATATAATTATCCTATTGACAAGGTGGCATGCCAACATAAAAAGCTTAAACGTATCTACTCAAAACGTCCCACAGAAGCGTCATGACGTAAAAAAATAAGGACAAGCGTAACGTTCGCTACAAAATATAGAAATTACAAATTACAAATCCCATAAAAGTCAGGTTGATGGATTCTATATTATTATCCAAAGTGGAGTATTTTTCAGAGGGCCTAATAACAGTTCTTGACTAAAGGTAAAGGATTACCTTGAAGGTTCACCATGGGACATTGTGCACAACCATGAAGTTGTGGAGTTAATACCCTGACCACGCAAATGTCCAGGCTGATCCGTTTATCCTAGGAAATAGGTTAAACGGGAGCTTTAGTTAACTTGCTTGGTCCACGTGATCAAAACACGGGTGTCGATTTATCTACTGGTAGAAATCTGCACGTGACCCCCCCCCCCCCCCCCCCCTGTCCAGTGCTCGCATATTGCCTATCAGATACAACAAGCTGGAAGAAAGTCTGAAATGACAAGAGGTGGTGGGGCCCTGAATCTGACCGTTTTCACCGTCGGGTAAAATGAACCAGCAGGCTGCTCCAGTTTTACAAAATTGAGAAATACTTAACTCGGGGCAAATCGTCACTTAAAAATCATATTAACATTCCTTTACAGTGATTTGTCTTACTTAGGAAAGAAAAAGCTGTTGACAAAAATAAATAAAATAACAGCAGCCTGACTTCAAGGCCAGTGTTAGTCTTTGAAGTTACTGAAATTTGCATTTTGATTAGTTTTTGCAGGGGCGCATGAAAACCGGGAAAACACAGCAGTGGTGAAATTTCATTGCTGGATGTAATGCGGCTGCCTCCGGTGGCCACCGTGCCGGAAGTTGCTTGGAGGCTCTAAGGAGATGTCGAGTGACAGGTTGTTCCCTGAACAGCCGTGATCAATACCAGATGAACCAGAACATGACCAGCCTGCCTCACCGTCTCCAAAACGAAGAACCTGCTTAAGAGACCAGTGGCTGCTTCTGAACAGCACAACTAGAGAACTTCCTTCTTTGGAGCCACAACCCCATCTGACATTATGCCAAACTTTGAGCCGCGTTTTGATTCCAGTTATCGTTCCACAACTACCCCCTTAACTGCTGAGGCCTTTTGACCCCAGTATTGAGCCTTTTGGGGCAGTGGCGTAACGAAACTTGAGGGGGCCCCCCTGCAAAGAATTCAGTCAGGAGTTCTCAGGTCGGGGGCCTGCTGCGCATGCACCAGTGGCGGCTGGTGAATTCTCAAAGTGGTGGAACGAAAAGCTGAGAACCAAGTTGAAGAAGGAAGTGAGTACAGCAAGCACACCAAAGTGAAAGAGGTGTGTTCGGGGTTGGCTTTCCCAAGTGGGCCCTTTAACCCCTTCCATGCCCATGACGGAACGGTTCCGTCATGAGCATCGGTTGCGCTGTGCTCATGACGGAACCGTTCCGTCATGGCCCCGCCCGCGCTCGAACCCTTCAGCACCGCGGGGGAATTCCCGCCGCGCTGAAGGGGTTAACCACTCAAATTATAGCTTTAAATAAATTCAGTCATTTGTCTCCAAAATATCAGCTTGTCAGTTTATGAAAGCAGACACGTTTTGCTATTAAATACCAGCTTTGCCTTCTTGAAAAATAATTTAAATTTACATAAATCAAGAAGTTATCTTTTTTGTGAAAAAGTTCAATTATTGTCATGAACCACTAAAACACATGATAGATTCCGCCTTGTTTGTTTGTTTGTGTGAAAAGTTTTATATAGCGCTGGCTAGATCCGGAGGTATCAGAGCGCTTTACATGAAGTAGGACATTGTTTCAGAACATTGTTACATCAGTTGTTGGAGTTACAAAAGTTACATGAATTACAAAAGCATAGCATAACATTAGAAAAAAAAACGGTAAGGGGGAAAGTACTTCAGGTGACACAGGAGAGTCGGGCTGGAAAAGGGAAGGCAGACAAAGAATCACGGAGGGAGGAGGTGGGGGAGGGAAAAGAAACACAACGTTGAGACGAGGAAAACAATGTCCGATGTCCGGCTGGGTAGGTGGCGGCCAAGGGGTGAACCAGAGCCAAACTCCTCTATAGCTGCATAGGACAGCTCCTCCGGGCATCACCCAAAGTTGCTCGGGCACCGCGGTGCGTACAGACAGTTTTGGATTCTGCCTTGAATATCTATGTGTCATAGTTGCATGTCATATGCGCCAATCTTATGCCAAGAATTAACGCCATTATGCCGAAGCAAGTATGAGGACTGTGCACCACGCAATCAGACAGGAATTACCACTATTATGCCAGCGCCCGCATTTTACCTGGTTTGGGCTCCATTATACCATGGGTGAGCACATTGGGCCGATATGTGCCACCATTATGGCAGGGCCAACATTATGTCATGTTATTTTATTTATTAAGTACACAATCATGGAACATTGCTGGTGTTGAAATGGGGTAGCTCTGTAGAATCTCACTAGTGGCTGTGACAAGCTCCCCTCTTTACCTAGTGATAGTTTTTTCTACACAAAGGCATGTCGCAGGCACAATGGAAAAGAGAGATAAAGATATGAACGGCTTCCTTGTTTGTCTCCAACAGTCCACCCCCTCTCGTCACAGCCCTTCCCACAGTACACAAGGACACCCATATGTCCCCTGTACCCTTCTACAGGTCAAATGCATATCAACCATCCTGCAATGGTTACTTATTTAGGGAAGTATGGGGAGAAATTTTAGAGAATAAAAATAGCTTGACCTTGATGCGGGGTATGAAATTGACTATGAGGCACTTGAGTACAGTTCTCTGCAGGTCAGCTGAGGGTCACGACTTCAGAGCCCACTGTGTTTACTCCCTGCCCTGTGTTAATTCAAGTCTATGTTGTGCAACCTTATTTACGCCCTGTAGTATTTCATTGTCTCTCATTCACCACTGTCCACCTACTGTATTTACACCCTGTAGTATTTCATTGTCTCTCATACACCACTGTCCACCTACTGTATTTACACCCAGTAGTATTTATTTGTCTCTCATACACCACTGTCCACCTACTGTACTTACACCCAGTATTTCATTGTCTTATTCACGACAGTCCACCTACTGCATTTACACCCAGTATTTCATTCTCTTATTCACCGCTGTCCACCTACTGTATTTACACCCTGTATTTCATTGTCTCTCATACACCACTGTCCACCCACTGTATTTACACCCTTTAGTATCTCATTGTCTCTTATTCACCGCTGTCAACCTACTGTATTTACACCCAGTATTTCATTGTCTCTTATTCACCACTGTCCACCTACTGTATTTACACCCTGTAATTCATTGGTTCTCATTCACCACTGTCCACCCACTGTATTTACACCCTGTAGTATTTCATTGTCTCTTATTCACCACTGTCCACCTACTGTATTTACACCCTTTAGTATTTCATTGTCTCTCATACACCACTGTCCACCTACTGTATTTACACCCTGTAATTCATTGTCTCTCATACACCGCTGTCCACCCACTGTATTTACACCCTGTAGTATTTCATTGGTTCTCATTCACCACTGTCCACCCACTGTATTTACACCCTGTAGTATTTCATTGTCTCTTATTCACCACTGTCCACCTACTGTATTTACACCCTTTAGTAATTCATTGTCTCTTATTCACCACTGTCCACCTACTGTATTTACCCCCTGTAGTATTTCATTATCTCTCATTCACCCTTGCCCACCTTCTGTATTTACACCCAGTATTTCATTGTCTTATGCACCACTGTCCACCTACTGTATTTACACCCAGTATTTCATTGTCTCTTATTCACTGCTGTCCACCTACTGTATTTACACCCAGTATTTCATTGTCCCTTATTCACCGCTGTCCACCTACTGTATTTACACCCTGTATTTCATTGTCTCTCATACACCACTGTCCACCCACTGTATTTACACCCTTTAGTATCTCATTGTCTCTTATTCACCGTTGTCCACCTACTGTATTTACACCCAGTATTTCATTGTCTCTTATTCACCACTGTCCACCTACTGCATTTACACCCTTTAGTATTTCATTGTCTCTCATACACCACTGTCCACCTACTGTATTTACACCCTGTAATTCATTGTCTCTCATACACCGCTGTCCACCCACTGTATTTACACCCTGTAGTATTTCATTGTCTCTTATTCACCACTGTCCACCTACTGTATTTACACCCTTTAGTATTTCATTGTCTCTCATACACCACTGTCCACCCACTGTATTTACACCCTGTAATTCATTGTCTCTCATACACCGCTGTCCACCCACTGTATTTACACCCTGTAGTATTTCATTGTCTCTTATTCACCACTGTCCACCTACTGTATTTACACCCTTTAGTATTTCATTGTCTCTCATACACCACTGTCCACCTACTGTATTTACACCCTGTAATTCATTGGTTCTCATTCACCACTGTCCACTCACTGTATTAACACCCTGTAGTATTTCATTGTCTCTTATTCACCACTGTCCACCTACTGTATTTACACCCTTTAGTATTTCATTGTCTCTCATACACCACTGTCCACCTACTGTATTTACACCCTGTAATTCATTGTCTCTCATACACCGCTGTCCACCCACTGTATTTACACCCTGTAGTATTTCATTGGTTCTCATTCACCACTGTCCACCCACTGTATTTACACCCTGTAGTATTTCATTGTCTCTTATTCACCACTGTCCACCTACTGTATTTACACCCTTTAGTATTTCATTGTCTCTTATTCACCACTGTCCACCTACTGTATTTACACCCTGTAGTATTTCATTATCTCTCATTCACCCTTGTCCACCTTCTGTATTTACACCCAGTATTTCATTGTCTTATGCACCACTGTCCACCTACTGTATTTACACCCAGTATTTCATTGTCTCTTATTCACCGCTGTCCACCTACTGTATTTACACCCAGTATTTCATTGTCCCTTATTCACCACTGTCCCCCTTCTGTATTTACACCCAGTATTTCATTGTCTCTCATACACCACTGTCCACCCACTGTATTTACACCCTGTAGTATTTCATTGTCTCTCATTCACAACTGTCCACCTTCTGAATTTACACCCAGTATTTCATTGTCTCTTATTCACCACTGTCCACCTACTGTATTTACACCCTGTATTTCATTGTCTCTCATACACCACTGTCCACCCACTGTATTTACACCCTGTAGTATTTCATTGTCTCTCATTCACCACTGTCCACCTACTGTATTTACACCCAGTATTTCATTGTCTCTTATTCACCACTGTCCACCTTCTGTATTTACACCCAGTATTTCATTGTCTTATGCACCACTGTCCACCTACTGTATTTACACCCTGTATTACATTGTCTCTCATACACCACTGTCCACCCACTGTATTTACACCCTGTAGTATGTCATTGTCTCTCATTCACCACTGTCCACCTTCTGTATTTACACCCAGTATTTCATTGTCTCTTATTCACCACTGTCCCCCTTCTGTATTTACACCCAGTATTTCATTGTCTCTTATTCACCACTGTCCACCTACTGTATTTACACCCTTTAGTATTTCATTGTCTCTCATACACCACTGTCCACCTACTGTATTTACACCCTGTAATTCATTGTCTCTCATACACTGCTGTCCACCCACAGTATTTACACCCTGTAGTATTTCATTGGTTCTCATTCACCACTGTCCACCCACTGTATTTACACCCTGTAGTATTTCATTGTCTCTTATTCACCACTGTCCACCTTCTGTATTTACACCCAGTATTTCATTGTCTTATGCACCACTGTCCACCTACTGTATTTACACCCTGTATTTCATTGTCTCTCATACACCACTGTCCATCCACTGTATTTACACCCTGTAGTATTTCATTGTCTCTCATTCACCACTGTCCACCTACTGTATTTACACCCAGTATTTCATTGTCTCTTATTCACCACTGTCCATCTACTGTATTTACACCCTTTAGTATTTCATTGTCTCTTATTCACCACTGTCGACCTACTGTATTTACACCCTGTAGCATTTCATTGTCTCTCATTCACCCTTGTCCACCTTCTGTATTTACACCCAGTATTTCATTGTCTTATGCACCACTGTCCACCTACTGTATTTACACCCAGTATTTCATTGTCTCTTATTCACCGCTGTCCACCTACTGTATTTACACCCTGTAATTCATTGTCTCTCATACACCGCTGTCGCACCCACTGTATTTACACCCTGTATTTCATTGTCTCTCATACACCGCTGTCCACCTACTGTATTTACACCCTGTAGTATTTCATTGTCTCTTATTCACCACTGTCCACCTACTGTATTTACACCCTGTAGTAGTTCATTGTCTCTCATTCACCACTGTCCACCTACTGTATTTACACCCTGTAATTCATTGTCTCTCATACACCACTATCCACCTACTGTATTTACACCCTGTAATTCATTGTCTCTCATACACTGCTGTCGCACCCACTGTATTTACACCCTGCATTTCATTGTCTCTCATACACCGCTGTTCACCCACTGTATTTACACCCTGTAATATTTCATTGTATCTCATACACCACTGTCCACTTACAGTATTTACACCCTTTCGCATTTCATTGTCTCTCATACACCACTGTCCACCTACTGTATTTACGCCCTGTAGTATTTCATTGTCTCTTATTCACCACTGTCCACCTACCGTATTTACACCTTTTTATATTTCACTGTCTCTCATACACCACTGTCCACCTGCAGTATTTACACCCTGTATTTCATTGTCTCTCATACACCACTGTCCACCCACTGTATTTACACCCTGAAGTATTTCATTGTCTCTCATACACCGCTGTCCACCCGCTGTATTTACACCCTTTCGTATTTCAATGATTCCTTCATGTCTTTCTTCTCTCAGCATCCATTAGCCATCTTGGAACAATAAATTCATAATAAACTACAGCAAAAGAAACATACAATGGTACAGCCAATAGTCCTCCAACCAACGTTAGACCTATTGGCTTTGCCAACGCTTATTAGATATGACATCTTACATGGATTCTCCCCTTCCGACCCACAATGTCCTTCCATTCTTATGTGTGTCCTACTCTCTCCCATATGACTCTGGTGATAGTTTGCTACACTCCAGTCCCATTCATTTCCCTGAATATATCTGTATTATTTTTAGCATTTCGTTGCTGTTCTGGGCTCATTCTATGCTTCATTAGACTTTAGGTACCAATTCATAACCTGCTCTTTATTGGATTCTTCAATAAAAAATATTACCAATGTGAATAACAAGAAATAGAATTCATAGCAAAACAAACATAAAATAAAAAGTGCACAGCATGGGCAGAAACTGAATACCTAAAATGTATTTAAAAAAAAGAAAATGAAGGTTCTGTGCTGTGGAACCTGGGAATGACTTTCCCCAACTCTATAGTACTCTGGAGGCCCCTAAAATGTGAGTTTTTCAGTTAAGCGGGAGTCAGTGGCGTAGCACGAGCCTCACGCGCCCTCATTTAAGGAGGTGAAAATTGCTCCCTGGCTCCTGGTTGGGTAGTGAAAGAAAGCTATAGTCAGTGTGCCCCTCCCATTCCTAGGACCCGATGCCACTGCACATGCTGAACCATTGGTATGTACGCCCATGGCCAGAGTCTAAAAGTAAATAAAGGGCTGATGATAAAGCGAGTTAATAATACTAGGCAGGTGCCGAGGGTGCCAGCACCAGACAGTGCCAAATTGATACCAAAAGCATCAAATATTACCAATTAATTCCAAGGAGGGAGCAAAAAACATAAAAATAGAATTTTGCTGAAGGCTCCAGATAGTTTTGCACTTGGTCTCAAATGTCGCTCAAAAATGTGCAATAACCACAGACATGTTCTCCCTTCCTTTGCACCTGGGAAGACCACTGATACAAATGGAATGTGGCATAACAGCCAGAGATGCTGGCTTTGGAACTGGGGGATCATGCTCGAGTCTCAGCGTTGGTTCAACATCCTGCGATTCTGGGCAAATCACTTAATAACCCCGTGCTTAAAAAATAAGTGTGGCCTTGTGTAACCCTCCAACAGTGTTCCTCATCTTTACGTAGCGCCTCTCTCATATGCATTTCATTTGTTGTGTAGCGCTACTCATATCAGTGTAGTGTGTGTCAGTACTATACACCACGCACACATTATACAGAGACAGTGAATCATACAAGTATGTAAATCAGTCTACAGGGAATGTCACATAAGCCAATGAGGATTACAAGGTGTAGGAATCACATGTCATCCATACTGGTGGGCAGTATATTTGAAGAGGGTTTGGTCTGGGGAAACACAAGCTCAGGATTTAAAGAGTATTCCATGGGGGTCAGCTTTACTGATAAAAATTTATATCTGCCCACACTTACTCATTTTAGCAACATTAGAATAATGAAAGACTGGATAAGTTCTAACTATATCACAAAAAAAGAAAGCGAAGTTCTAACTATACCATTCATGTTTGTCTGCAGCTGTTTGATGACAGGTCATTGGTCACTGTCCTATGTTAGGATTGTAACTACTGAACTGCAAGTAGCACAAGGATCTCTGTGACAAAGGCAGTAACCCACTGAGCTTCCACATAAAATACAGTTCATCTACAATTAAAAACTACTAACAGACAAATGATTTCTCTCCAGCAGGATCATTTAGCACCAGCGTTATCTGGGCATTTTGCATTGTCTTATTGTTGTCCTGCATCAGCCATGATAATGATAAAAACTGTTTAAATGAAGCACACATAAAGTATGTGTCCTGCTGGGCCTGTGCATATTTTAAAAAGAAAAACAAATGGTAACACATTCTCTTACCTACACCATTAGTCAAACTTTGTGTCACAGCCTGATGTGATAAGCAGCTGCAGGGGTCAGGAAAGGTGATAGGAATAAACAAACTTATTTTCTCATGCGCTGCATAGAAAAAGAAATATCCATGTAATGTAACTGGTGCTCGTGTAAAGCGCTCCAATACCTTGGAGGCGAGCTTACGCTATATTGAACTATTTAAAAAAGTGTTCTCTGTCATTTTCTACACGTACATCCATTTTCAAACATTCTTGAGCCATTTTTTTCTCTCTTCTGTGGAGATCTGGGAACGTTTCCATGTTCACTATCAGCATCGGGGACACTGCAGGCCACTGAGGAAACACTCTGTGCCATCCAGGGAGACTGCGAAGCCAATTGCATTTCCAATGCTTGCTTACCTTCCAATGTGTCCCAGCAGAGTCCTGTCCCTGGAGCTGCAAACCTTCTCCGCCAAGTCTCTGTTGCCTCCTCCCTTCTCAGAGGCTGTGCCTTGTGGGGAATGCTCTCTCTGGGGCCCCCACCCCCATCCCTTTTCCGGCCGGCTCTGACTGAAGAGAAACAATGTAACTTGTTACTTTGTTTCTCTTCAGTCCTGCCCTGGGTCAGTGCGAGGAGCTCTGAGCAGGCTGCAGACTGCACCTGCTTTCTACAGCAAGCCTTTCTCTCCCAGCTCTTTACCGAAGAGCTGAGGGGGCCCCCTTCACCTAACCGAAGACTGGGGGCCCCCCCGCACCGCGGGGGCTGCGGGGGTGTTTGTTACGCCCCTGTTTTGGGGCTATTTGGGGTACTTAACATTAGACCTCCATAAAAAAAATTCCCACACAAGATCATCCACCACAAATTTGCGTCCTTTTTTTCCAACATCCTGGGCATTCTAAAAGTGCTATTGATTTGTGGTTTCCCTTAGAGGGTACTGAGAAAACAGACAAAATATAGCTAGATTTAGAATTTTTGGGGAAAAATAGGAAAAAAATGCGCTGCAAAAAAGTATCATTTTTTTTTCTCCGAAAAATGGCACCAACAAAAGGTTTGCTGTGCTAAAGTCACCATCTTTCCGGCTTTCAGGGACATGCAGAGAGCTATATGGGAAAATCAACTTTTTTAAATCTCAGTTTTGTACTTTTTGTGAGAGGTAGTTCCTTTAACAACATTTTTGTAGTTTCAACCTACTTCTAGTTTTTGGCGGATGTCTGAGGCACGGATGGGCTTCACGACTAGGCTGCATGGAGTGCGCACCGCTGAGCAGGAAATTAACAAAACAAGTCATGCGTGACTAACCGATATGGCCCATGGGGAGATAATGCATGTAAAAGTGGCATTCTCCATGGTGTGACCAAACCAGCAAAAGAAGGGACAAATTTAAGCTATAAACCAATTAAAACAAAGGATTTTTGTAAAGCACATGAGGGAGCCAATCAAAGTCGAAGGGCGTGCTGAATGTCCATACACTGGATACAGCGTGGCTTGCAGAGCAGTGCATGCAAGTGGCTGGGCTCGACTTAAAAAGGTGTTGATGGGATGCCAGCCGCTTCCAGTTGCTTAAGCTGCATCTCACTACATGGTTTTTAGGTCTTGCTGTGAGATGTATTTTGTACTGTATGCGGCTGGGAGCTTGACCATTGCTACCCATTGTCCCTTTTATTTGCTGCCTTCTAATTGGCCAGTGCTTGCCGATGTCACTGCCTGTTGTTTCATTTGAAGCATGGACCAAGTACTGATTGGTATACTTTGATTAGTTTCTTTCTGCTGTCCGTTGACTGCCCTTGGTGACTCTGTACTATTTACTTTATTCATTCCATCCATGCTGCTTCTTCCCACTCCTGTTGCTTATTCTCCTCCCACCCCCACCCGATGTTCTCAGTGCTTCTTCACCTGCCACCCCCACTATCATCCATGTCGCTTTTACCCTCCTATCCTTATCTATGTTGCGTCTTACCCTTTTTCTGTGTTGCTTCTTTCCTCCTACTCTCCCGTTCACAGTGTTGCTTCTTACCTCCTACCTACCACCCTCCCATTGTCTGGGTTGCTCACCCACCCACCCTCCATGAGAAAAAAGGGCTATGACACGTCATTGTGTATTTTTACTGTCCCATTGCAGTTCCAGCTCACCCTCCCATGACCTCTGTTGCCCACCCACACCCGCCCTTCTGTTGTCTGTGTTTTCCACCCCCACCTGCCATCCCTTTATCTGTGTTGCACACCGCCACCTGCCCTCCCATTGTGTTGTACACCCTCACCTGCCCTCCTGTTGTCTATCTTGCACACCCTGACCTGCGCTCCCATTGTCTGTGCCGCCCACCCAAAAGTGCCATCACATTGCCTGTGCTGCCCACCCTCTATCCACCTTCCTGATGTCCGTGATGTCCACCCCAGCCCACCATCACAAAACTAGTGCTATGATGCGGCCAGCTCTGGCCACATTATATTGCTTTTTTCTAACTTTACTTTTAGCCATGCTACTATACAAGGTAGTTAAAATACATTGGCAAAGCCGAAAGCCAGGGCACAAGTCCTAAAAAAAGAAGTGGGGGACTAACCAAGTTCAGCAGTATTCAAGTGACATCATGGCACATGACATCACAGCACATGTCAATGCACTTGGCATCACAGGAAGTTACATCACAACCCATAACCTCACATGAAGTGACATCACAAGAAGTGACACCTTAACACCTCAGTTACATGTTTAGAAATTCTATAATGAGTATATTTGAGCTCATTACAAGATTTAACAAGTGAGTTGTGCTTAAAAAGTGACACAACACCAACCAAATCTGGGATATAGTTTATAATTTTTTTTTAACTGCCACAAAGAAATTGGCAGTAAGAAGAAATGTGGCAGAAGATCTGTATCTGTGCGGCTTAATTGGTTGCAAAATCTGAATTTCAAAATATGCTTTGAGGTTAAGGCGCCTGCTTCAGAGATGTCTGTGTATGCAGTAAATCGTGTATAATAATAATAATGGTAAGATAAATCTGTAAGTTAATGCATTTGCTGGACTGATCTGTGTTTTGTCTAGTCCAAATTTTGAATCAAAGTAGCATAGAAGGTTAATATAGCTCCTGCAACGCACATCAAGTAAAATGCAGATTGCAGATTCTTATTTTATGTAGCTAATGTAACCTGTGTAAGTGAGTTACTATTTTTATTACAAAGATCATTTTGATAGTTGCAGTTCATAAATTGTAATCCTTCTAATAAAGCACATTGAGCTCTGATGAACATGTGAGTCCCACACCTTGTAACCCTCACTGTCTTCTGTTACACATCACGTACAGGGATTTACACACATATGATTTATTGTCAATGTATAATGTTTACGTGTGATGTAAAGCGCCCTGACACCCTGCATTGAGATGAGTATCGCTGTAAAAGTAATAAACAAATTAGTGATTTTTAAATTATTTGTGTAAACACTAGGAAAAACCAACACATCTGAAATTCTTACAGCCCTTGCAAAACTCTTATATAAAGGGACTGAAAAAGTTAAAAGCATACCTCTCTTAAGTACCTGTGAAATAATGAGCTGTGAGCCTTTAGCTCACCTCCATTGCATGGCATGTTCTGTCTTCAACTCTGCAACTCAGGAGTCAAAGGCTCATAAATAACGTAAAAGGGTGGGTGGTTGGGTGCGTGAGTGAGTGAGAATACGGATGGATGGATAGATGTGTGAGTGAAAGGGTGGATGGATGGGTGAGTGAAAGGGTGGATGTGTAGCTGGATGGGTGAATGAGTGAAATAATGGATGTAGGGATGGTTGAGTGAATGAATGGATGGATGAGTGAAAGAGTGGATAAAAGGTTGGATAGATGGAAAAGTGAAAGAATGTATAGATGAGTAAAAGGGAGGGTGGATGGATCAAAGAGTGGATGGATGGATGAGTGAAAGGGTGAATGGATGATGAGAGAAAGTATGGATGCATGAGTGGGTGAATATGGATGGCTGAGTGAAAGGGTGGAGGGATAGATAGATGAGTGGAGTTATAGGGTAGGTGGATGAATAAAGTGAAAGGGTGAACAGAAGGATGAGCGAAAGGATGGATGGCTGGATGAGTAAAATGATGGATGCTAGGGCAGCATGCGTTAGCAGCTACAGAGTTGGGATGAAGTTCTTGATGGACCTCTTCTGTCTGCAATTTGGGAGAAAAGGGTGAATAAATGATTGGATGGATGGATGGATCTGAGTAAGTAAAAAGGTGGATGGGTGGGTGAGGGAAAGATGGATGGATGAATGAATGAATGAAATGATTGATGTAAGGATGAAAGAGTGGAAGAATGGATACATGAGTGGAAGGGAGGGGAGATGGATAATGAGAGAAAGAGTGGATGGGTGAGTGAAAGGGAGGGTGTAAGGATGCAGGATGACAAAAGATGGATGGATGGATGGATGAGTGAGTGAAAGGATGGATGGATATATGGATGGATGGGATGAGTGAAAGGGAGGATTGACATATGGATGAAGTGAAAGGATGGATGGATGAAAGAAAGGATGGATGGATGAGTGAAAGGACGAATGGAAAAGAGAAAGGATGGATGACTGAAAGAATAAATGCAAGACTGAAAGGGAGGGCAGATGGATGAAAGGATGGTTGTAAGGATGGATGAGTGAAAGAATGGCTATATGAGTGAAAGGGAGGGTTGACGGATGGACAGATGAGTGAAAGCATGAGTGAAGGGATAAATGGATGGGTGGATGAGTGGGTGGGTGGAAGGATGGATGGATTAGTGAAAGGATGGACGGCTGAGTGAAAAGATGGATGGATAGAGTAAAAGAATAAATGGATAAGCAAAAGGATGGCTGGATGGCTGATGACTGAAAGGATGGATGGATGAGTGAGTGAAAGGGTGGATGGAGAGATGGATAAGTGAAAGAGTGGATGGCTAGATAGGATTAATGGATAGATTTGACGATGGATGGATAGGCTTGGATATGGATGGACGGGTGGACAGAATAGTAAAAGACTGAATAATGGATGGAAGAATGAACAGATGACAGAATGTAAAGGTGAACTGGTAGATATCAGCAGGTGGATGGAAGGATGAAAGGATGAATGGATAGATGTTTGGATGAAAAAGACAAGAGAGCTCTTCTGGGAAGGGTCTTGCTGACTTGCATTGTTTGCTTGGTGCCATAAGACCATTGGTTTGAAGTGGGGGTATTTTAATTTTCTGGCTACTCCCTTACAAGTAATGGCCTAACCATGTCATTTGTAGATTTGAATATTTGAGTTGATCCTAGCTCTCAGACCCTTTACACTACGTAAAAGAGAGGTACTAGGCACTTATTCATTTGGATAAATCCATGGTTCATTGCAGAGTGAAAGATGGACAGCAAAGTGAGAGACATGTGTAAAGGTGGAATGCGGTCTCAGATTTAGAAAGGGGAGCCAATTGAGAAATGAGGTGAAAGTATTTGAAATGGCAAAGGTAGCGTGAGACATGGAAGATAGGATAATAGACGAAGGATGTTGTATGAGAGTGGAGAGTGAAAAACGTGGAGGCAGTAGAAGCAAGAAAAAGAGTCTGAGTTATGAGAAGCAGTTTTTGAGAGTTTTAAACGATCAATGTAAAAGCCAGTATGTCTCTCCTTTGGGACCTATGGGCTTTGCCAATTGCTTTTGTTGATTCTGTACAGCACTGGAAAAAGAAGCTTGGGATGACGCAAATGCTACTTGTGGTTGTGTCATTCCACTGATACGCACATGTGAAAGAATGCATGAGAGCACCAGCAGAATGATCCATGTGACTAGAAAAATCTAGAGACAAAGAGAATCCATAGAACGCTCACTTGTGCAGTAAAGGGACACATTTGCTTGGGTGAGGAAGTAGCACGTTTACTTCACAACAAAACATAGTACAGCAACGACAATTGCAGAATGTAAGTTTAGGAAATAGGTAGCAAACATGTAAACTGATATAAATCAAATTGCCCTAATTTACTATTTACAGCCCCCTTAGGGGCAGGCCAAACCCAGCAAATATGGCATAGTACACAAAATTCTTGGAGACCAAGGTAAGGCATTACATACCGTATACTTTTCCAGGGACAACAAAGCCCATTGTCCCTGCTGGGAAACCTATTGACATTTTACCCATACCCTCTACGTAAACTCATCAAGACTGGAGGTGTGGCCAGAAGCCTGGGACCTACAGCAGGCCAATCACCCTTCCAACTAGCCCCATCCACTCTCCTGCAGAAAGTGCTGATCACACACCCTAGTGCTTTCCAGGATCACACTGCCATTCCAGGCATATCAGAGCAATTTTATTTGAGCAAGTATAATTTCCAGGGTGGGAGGGTGGGTGTTTGTTGGACATGGTCCTTCTTAGGGGAATTTCCCTAAAACTTTTAGCTTTCCCCTCCTGGTTTTTGCCAACTTTATTTCCATTACCTTTGGACTCTGGACACTTTCCCACTGTACTGCAGATAGGAAAGTGTGCATGCCCTTCCTACACATGCCAGGATAGGGTGCTTACTTGATTGGTTTAGCTGCCGTACCTCTAATTGCCCTGTAAAAAGGTACACTACATACCCAGGGCTGGTGCTAGACTGGCTAGTAGGGGGATGCTGCAGTGATTCTGTCACCTACCAGGATAGCCTGCCAGAAATACCTCCTGCTCAGGTTGGCCTGTCTCACTCAGTGGCCAACCCTGAGGGGTCCTTAATTACCACCAAAACGGGGAAGGTGGATAGACTTGCGTATGCACTGCCCGGTTAGGGAATAACCCCTGTGTTTTGTTTTTCCTACCTAGGGTGTCGACTCTCCCCATGGGCCACTTCTCAGTTGTAGCTGATTCTCTTGTTGTGGCCTTAGAGCCTGGGGCACTTTCCCACTGTAAGTGCAATGTGAAAGTTTGCATGCCCTTCCTGCATACGTTAGGAAGTGGTACTTACTTGAGGTTTCTAAACATAGGTCAGGTCTGTCATTGTAGGTTGGTGTGTGCACTTGCACCCATGATGTTTTAGAACCTGTGTGCCACCTGCCATTCCAAGCTGGTAGGTGTATTTGCACAAATGGTGTCTTCAACTGAGTGTCCAGCCTGTGCGCATATGCACTTATGGTGTTTCTATACTTGTCCAGCCTGCCAATGCAGGCTGGTGTGCCGTTTTGCACCAATGATGTTTCTAAATACCTGTTCCGCCTGCCGTTGCAGGCTGGTGTGCGCTTTGCACCCATGGTGTTTCTACACAAATGCCCGGCCTGCTGTTGCAGGCCGGGGTGCGCTCTTGCACCTGTGATGTTTGAAAACCTGTGTCCAGCCTGCAATTGCCGGTTGTTGTGCACTTTGCACCAATGGTGTTTTTAAACATGTGTCCAACCTGCCATTGCAGATCTGTGTGTGCACAATTGCACGTCTACTCAGGCTGTCCTGTTAAAATCACTAACCGTTCTGAGATGACCTTTCACTACCACCATTGCATTCCGAGGGTACCCCTTAAGGGGTGAAGCGAGTGCAGGGGAAAGGCTGGGCAGGGACAGAAGGGTGTTCTCTGCCCAGGTAGTGTGAAATACCAATGTGTGTTTTCACTGCCTATGAGGTTTGCTCTTCCCATAAGCTAACATGGGAGTATGGTTGAAATTACTACAGGCTGCAATAGTGGATTGCAGTGGAGCAGCTTCATAATATTTCCTATCATTGGATCTGCAGTCAATCAATCAATCAAACCATTTATAGAGCGCGCTACTCACCCTTGAGGGTCTCAAGGCGCTGAGGGGGGGTGTAGCTACGTCTCGAATAGCCAGGTCTTGAGGTGTCTCCTGAAGGTGAGATGGTCCTGGGTCAGTTGTAGGTGTGCGGGGAGGGAGTTCCAGGTTTTGGATGCCAGGTAGGAGAATGATCTTCCTCCAGTGGTGGTTCTGCAGATTCGTGGGACTGTGGCGAGGGCGAGGTTGGTGGAGCGGAGCTGGCGGGTGGGGTTGTAGAACGAGAGGCGGCTGTTGAGGTATTCGGGGCCTTTGTCGTGGAGTGCTTTGTGTGCGTGGGTGAAGAGCCTGAACGTGATCCTCTTGTTGACGGGGAGCCAGTGCAGGTTTCCCAGGTGCGCGGATATGTGGCTGTGGCGGGGGATGTCGAGGATGAGTCGTGCGGAGGCGTTCTGTATGCGCTGTAGTCGTTTCTGAAGTTTGGCTGTGGTTCCTGCGTACAGGGCGTTTCCGTAGTCCAGTCGGCTGGTGACGAGGGCTTGGGTGACGGTCTTTCTGGTTTCGGTGGGGATCCACCGGAAGATTTTTCAGAGCATGCGCAGGGTGTTGAAGCAAGAAGATGAGAAGGCGTTGACTTGCTTGTTCATCGTGAGGGAGGAGTCCAGGATGAATCCCAGGTTGCGTGCGTGGTCCCTTGGAGTAGGTGCGGTGCCCAGCACTGTGGGCCAACAGGTGTCATCCCAGGCCGATGGGGATTGTCCGAGGATGAGGACCTCCGTCTTGTCTGAGTTCAGCTTCAGGCGACTGAGCTTCATCCATTCTGCGACGTCTTTCATTCCTTCCTGGAGGTTGGTTTTGGCTGTGGCTGGGTCTTTGGTGAGGGAGAGTATCAGTTGGGTGTCGTCGGCGTAGGAGATGATGTTGATGTTGTGTTTGCGTGCGATGGCGGCGAGGGGGCTCATGTAGATATTGAAGAGGGTTGGGCTGAGCGAGGAGCCTTGGGGTACGCTGCAGAAGATCTCGGTGGCTTCTGAGCGGAAGGGAGGGAGGCGGACTCTCTGGGCTCTGTTGGAGAGGAATGAGGTA
Organism: Triturus cristatus; assembly: GCF_964204655.1. Classification (NCBI taxonomy): domain Eukaryota; kingdom Metazoa; phylum Chordata; class Amphibia; order Caudata; family Salamandridae; genus Triturus; species Triturus cristatus. The sequence goes on along the minus strand of NC_140592.1, from coordinate 498,694,357 downwards.
ATCCAGTCTAGGGTCTTTCCTTGGATCCCGGTGTGAAATAGGTGGGTTATTAGGGTGCGATGGCAAACGGTGTCGAAGGCTGCCGAGAGGTCTAGGAGGATGAGAGCGTTTGTTTCTCCGTTGTCCATCAGGGTCCTGATGTCGTCTGTGGCTGCGATGAGGGCGGTCTCGGTGCTGTGGTTGGCTCGAAATCCAGACTGGGATGGGTCGAGCGAGTTGTTTGCCTCGAGTAAAGCAGTCAGCTGTTTGTTGATGGTCTTCTCGATGACTTTAGCCGGGAAGGGAAGAAGAGAGATGGGGCGGAAGTTCTTGAGGTCTTTGGGGTCCGCTGTAGGTTTCTTTAGGAGGGCATTGATTTCTGCGTGCTTCCAGCTCTCAGGGAAGGTGGCTGACGTGAAGGAGTTGTTTATGACTTTCCGGAGATGGGGTGCGATGATGGTGTCGGCTTTGTTGAAGATATGGTGGGGGCATGGGTCAGAGGGAGAGCCGGAGTGGATGGAGTTCATGACGTTGGTGGTGTCTTCGGTGCTGGTGGGGGTTCAGGCGCTGAGTGTGTTGGTGGGGGTTGTTGGTTTGGTGACTGGAGGCGGAGTCTGGGGTCCGAAGCTGTCATGTATATCTACGATCTTTCGGTGGAAGAACGTTGCGAGGGAGTTGCAGAGGTCTTGTGACGGTGTGATGTCGTTGTTGCTGGCACTGGGGTTGGAGAGCTCTTTGACGATGTTGAAGAGTTCCTTGCTGTTGTGGGTGTTGTTGTCCAGCCGCTCTTTGAACGATGTCCTTTTGGTGGTGCGGATCAGCTGGTGGTGTTCGCGAGTGGCGTTCTTGAGGACTGTCATGTTTTCTGTTGTCCGTTCTTGGCGCCAGGCTTTTTCGAGGGTGCGGCAGGATTTCTTTGAGTCTTTGAGGGCATCTGTGAACCATGGGATTTTCCTGTTGCTGGTCTTGCCTGGGTGGTTCTTCAGTGGAGCGAGGTCGTCTGCGCATTTGGTGATCCACTGTGCGAGGTTGTGGGCTGCGTCGTTGATGTCAGCGGTGTCGGTTGGCGGGTTCTGGCTCAGTGATGCGAGGAGCTGGTCTGTGGTGATTTTGCTCCAGCATCTGCGGGGGATTTGTTGCGTGCGGTGGTGGGATGTAATCTTTTTGAAGGTGAAGTGGATGCACCTGTGGTCGGTCCAGTGTAGTCCGGTGGAGTGGCTGAAGGAGACGTGGTTGCTGGCGGAGAAGATGGGGTCAAGCGTGTGGCCAGTGAGGTGGGTGGGGGTGTTCACCAGTTGTTTGAGTCCGAGGTTGGCAAGGTTGTCGAGCAGGGTGGTGGTGTTGTTGTCGTTGTTTTTCTCCAGGTGGATGTTCAGGTCCCCTAGGAGGATCTATTCTGGTGAGGCTAGGGCGTGCGGGGTGACGAAGTCGGCGATGGTTTCGCTGAATGGTGTGTGTGGGCCCAGGGGTCTGTAGATGAGCATTCCTCTGAGGGTGGTCTTGGGGTCGGTGTGAATCTGCAAGTGTAGGTGTTCGGCGGCGGGGAGTGTGTCTTCGGCGTCGGTCGTGATGTTGATGGTGTTTTTGTAGATGATAGCGATTCCTCCTCCGGTTTGGTTGATGTGGTCCTTCCGGGTGATCTTGTAGCCGTCCGGGATGGCTATGGCGATGTCGGGCGCCGAGGAAGCGTTCATCCAGGATTCCGTGAGGAAGGCGACCTCTGGTGCTGTGGTGTCGAGGACGTCCCAGAGTTCGATGGCGTGCTTGTGGACGGAGTGTTTGTGTTGAGGAGGATGCACTTTAGGTGGTTTTTGTTGATGTTCGGTCCGGGGGTGGTCTGCAGGTTTGGAGGCAGGTGAATTTGCAGGCTTGACAGCTGAAGGGTCCATGTGTTCGCTTCGGGGTGGTTTGGTAGCAGGTGGGTGGTCGTCCGGTGTTGAGTGCGTTGAGGGCGGCGGTGTCGTATCTCAGTCGAGGTCCTTGGCTCCGTCGGGGGCCAGGGGTTCTGGCGCTGGGCACGGTCCAGGCGCGGACGGGCGCAGACGGGCTTGCCAGCGGCGCGCACTCTGCGCACGTCCACTGCGCGGCCGCTGCGCGGCCTCCATATGAGGGGCTGTGGGAGGGAGGAGCAGCTGGGAGGTGCGAGCGGGATGGCGGATGGGAACAGCGGGGGGCAGGGCTGCAGGGGCGCAGCGGCGGGAAAATGGCACAGAGGGAGGCGAGGGAGGGAAAGGACACAGAAGCAAAACGGGGGAAGGGGGCACAAGGGCACAGAAAGCAAAAACGAGGGAAGGGGGCACAGGGTACAGAAAGCAAAAACGAGGGAAGGGGGCACAGGGGCACAGAGAGCAAAAACGAGGGAAGGGGGCACAGGGTACAGAAAGTAAAAACGAGGGAATGGGGCACAGGGGCACAGAGAGCAAAAACGAGGGAAGGGGGCACAGGGTACAGAAAGCAAAAACGAGGGAAGGGGGCACAGGGGCACAGAGAGCAAAAATGAGGGAAGGGGGCACAAGGGCACAACACAGCAGTACAGTGAAATGAGAAATGCAACGAGAGGACAGGCTACACATGAGATGGCAAGGACTCGCGCAACAACAGGCAGCGGGAGCAGGCTACAGCATCACCGGGGGTCCGTGTGGTGGCTGGGGGGCGACCTACCTGGGGACAGGTCAAGGGTCGCAGTGACAAATCCTTTCCAGTGGTAAAAGTGGTTTTATCCTGATTTGCGTAGAAATGCCGCCAGTAGGAAGTGGGCATTTCTTTTGTTGTAAAATTCTTTGTGCTTGGCTCCAATCCATACTGGAGGTTGAGAGAGCACATCTTGGCATTCCCCAGGGACAGCTATAAAACACTGGCCATGCCATGGAGTGACAGACCTCTGCCACTTGAGGGCCTGGCTGGATAGATTGGAAGATGATGTTTTGACTCTTGGCCTCTTAAGCCAGATCATAACCTCACTGAAGATTAGGATCTGCATTCCATGGCCTCGTGGCAGACAGGACTGAAATTTAGGGGGGACATCTGTCCTTCAATGGTATCTATGGTGTATGACCCCTACATTGTGGGGACCTTAGCACGCATAAGTGGGTTGTTGGTGATGAGCAGATTCACCGGTTGCTGTATCCAGCATGGTCCGTTTTGTTGATCGTGTTGCATATCTCTTGTGCGACATGCCGACTGCATGTTGTTTGAGTGTGGTGCCTGATTCACAGGTTGTGACTTTCGGAGGTGGGGGGTGTAACCATAGTAGTGCCTCATTCTACCTCATGAGGTATTGCTGAGCTGGCGCCTGTGTGTGAGACCGTAACTGTCTGGTGTGACCAATAAACACGCGCACCAGATGTTGTGTCTAATTTCCAGGGAGGTATGAAAATTACAAATCTTCGCTGTGTGTGACTGAAGTTGTCTGATGCGACCCATGTCCAAGTGCACTAGATGTTGTGCCACATTTCCAGGGAGGTACGGAAATTGCAACTCTTAGGTGTGTGTGTGACTGAAATGGTCTGGTGTGACTCATATCATCGTGCACCTGACATTGTGCCCGCATTGCCTGGGAACAACTGTGATCGTCGTGTACCTGACAGGGTGCCTCTTTCTTCCAAGAGGCTCCCCTGCTTCACTCTCCACTCATCTATTGTTCCCTTTTTGGCGCTCAGGATGGCGTACCAACTGCCCTCTCCTCACCAGGCCTTTCCCGACGAAAGAGTGTTGCCAGGTAGTATTGTCGGGCTTGGACTTGGGTTGTGGGAGTGACTAACTGGGCTTAAGGAACTTCTAGAGTTGCTGTCAAACCCCCTTTGATGACTGCCTCCTAATTAGTCCTGCTACCTAACCCCCACCTGCTTTCCTGAAACCCTGACTAAGAGTGAGTTTGCATGCGGCCTAGTGCCCGGAGAAAGGACAGGTTATCTCCAATCTGTTGGCGTAGGATAGTTTGGGTGAGTTGAAGGGTGGGAGGGAGATTTGGGGCCACTGGGTCTGCAGTGCATTATCAGTTGAACTGTTAGGTATCAGTGCACCACATTAGGGTGTTGAATGCGTATGTGTGTGTTCCGTACAGACCTGCCTGATATCCGTTGCATCGCTTAACGGTGCGGAGTGAGTGTGCCTGTGTGGAAGTGACCATCTGCCTGTGATTCACGACACTGACCGGGGGTGTTGCCTTACATGTTGATTTCTTGCCAGAAGAACTGTACGTTTGACATTGGTTTTACCTGTGCAGCCTTGGACCGCAGTGCTGCTAAAAAGTGGTATAATTCTGTGTATGCACATATTTCTGCTATCGTTGTGACCCGGGGTGCACCCTCTAACTGTGTGGAATTGAATTATAAGAATTGCTAGGGTGGGCCTGGGATGGACAATGTGTTGCACTGCATAAGGATGCTGGGTGTGTAGATTAGGATATTTCCCAACTGTGCATATTGCTGATGCATTTGAACACGGTTGGGCCTAGTACTGCTAGTAATATTTCAAAATGTGATTTATGCCAAGACGTACATGATGGTCATGTTGTGTTGACTATATGTGTGTGAATACAAACATTATTTACAGGAAGCCTCTTTTGTGACACTCAAGGTAGTTATTGTGGGTGAGTGCTAAACCAATGCTTTACTCTCTGCCCCTTTGTTAAGCCTGACTACTAAATGCCAAGCTACCCAAAGGTGAGCGCAGGTGGATGTATGATCCGACATTGCAAACGGTTGCAACGCGTGTTTTTACCACATCGTTTCTACATCGCAATTACTATTACATCGCGTGTTTTTTCACCGCATGCCGTTTCAACTCCAATGTGTTTCCCCCTATGGAACAAAGCATTACTACGTATACAAAGACATCACTTTACCATTACAACGCGTATTTTTCTATCTTTTGCCTCTATACGAGGCTGCAGGGAAACCAGGGGTTTTTGTGTGGGCAGCCGTCCCCCCCTCTGTCCCTCCCACACCCCGAGATTTTGTTTCCCCCGTGCATATGCAGTGGTCGAAGTAGGCGGGATCGGCAGGGCACGGCGTGCCACTACTTCTTTAATTCTATAGCTTCCGTTACCCAAATTTTTTATTTTGAACATGCGTCCCGGGACGTAAGAAATATCCACGGCCTTAGAGAAGGCTGGGCATTAGTGGCTGTTCGGGGACGGACGGGGAGCAGAGAAGGAAAATATCTCCTTCTCTTGCTTCCTGCCCAGACGAGACAAGGAAGGTGTCCGCTTCTGCTCTGCTGCTGGCAGCTGCCACGTTACCCACCCTCTTTCTTACTCCTATTCCCTCTCTGTCTGTCTAACTCCTCCTCACTTACCGAAAACCATGACTCAAGAATTGGTTCTCACTCTCTCTTTCTTCCTGTCGTTCATTTGTTCGCCTGTGAAATGGATGCAAAAAAGAAAACTTTTGCTGGAAATGCCGTTTTTACATTTTTCTATTCCAAAGTGCAGCCTCGGAAATAAAAGGTTCATAATATGAAGAATCAATAAAAAAAACAAGACGGAGTGTTCTGAAAGTGGCCAGATTGTTTTTATTCAAACCCCAAAAACATTAGCGTCACTTTACCGAGTTTGCCAGTGACGCGCTGTTTTCCACTGGTGGGGAAGTGCGCCAAACCTGGGGGTTCTGCAATACCTGGTTGATGGGTGGATTGGAAAACAATATGTATACGGCGGCTTTGTGTTCACGAATGTGGTCTTTTTTAAACCACACTGCTTACGTTTTGTAAGCATATAAGTAGTGGACATTGAAATGGGTCCTTTCTGGGCCCTGTAGTTTTCAGCCAAAATTAATCGATTTCTGCATAATGACTGTAAAAGCGTTAAGTTCACCGTGTTGTTTCTGCTTACATTTCACATGCTTTATTTAATATTTCATTCCCTATGAGTGTTTGCTTTTTCCAGGATGTTGTTAATTTTCCCTTTAGGGAGCATATTGCTCTTGCCTAGCGCGTGATTTGAATTGAGCCGCATCCAGTTGTTTATAGACACCTCTAACTCCGCCCACTGACCCCATCCTCGGGTTATTCCCGCCCTCTGATTCTCCGACCACAGTTTTTTTTTGGTGCATATTTATATAGTGCGAACTCGACCCGAAGGTATTGGAGCGCTTTACATGAGCACTGTATTTACATTACACATTCGGGCACGGGGAGATTAAGTGATTTGCCCAGAATCACAGGATGTGGACGCGATCTCTAGGCTCGAACCCTGGTTTCCTGCACCAAAGTCAGCAGCGTAGCCGACGGACCACATCCCCTACAGTTCCCCTACTTTTTTCCCCCACTTTGACCACTTCACATATGTGACAATTAGTGTGTGTGCTCTGCAGAGAGGCCCAACATATTGTTGTCTGGAGACAATAATAGCGCTGTCCACATTGTTTTGATTTTGTGTCTTTGAGCCTTAGTGATTCTGTCGCTGCAACGTATCCACCTCTGTGAAAGTATAAATCTATTGCCCTGGCTGCATTCGACCGGGCTGCTTGAGTTGCACATATCTTTATACCTAGTGCCACCCCCGGGAGCAAGGACTGTAACTGCTGACATCTGCCACCCATCACCCCCTCTCTGAGAACTACATACACTGCTTCCTGGGCCCACAAAGAGAAGAGGGATCCTGCTGCCCAGCATAGAGGGTTCCTTCCAGGTGCATGTTCCAGAGTTTGCTTGCCGAAGAGCAGCTTGCGTTCTATCTACCCTGAAGACTGAGGAAGAGCACGGAATGTGTGACATAATGTAGTAGCAAACCTACAGTCAAGCCACTCATCCACCCTTTCATCCATACATTCACCCACCTTTTCACACATCCATCCATCATTCATCCATGCAACCCTTTATCCATCCATACATCCATCCTTCATCCATCCACCCTTTCATCCTTCCATCTATACATCCATCCTTCATCCATCCACCCTTTCATCCATCCATACATCCACCCATCATTCATCCACCCACCTTTTCACACATCCATACAGCCATCATTCATACATGCAACCTTATATCCATTCATACATCCATCATTCATCCATTCACCCTTTCATCCTTCCATACATCCATCCTTCATCCATCCACCCTTTCATCCATCCATCCATCCATCATTCATCCACCCACCCTTTCACACATCCATTCATCCATCCGTCATCCATCCACTCTTTCATCCTTCCATCCATACATCCATCCTCCATCCATCCTTCATCCATCCCCCTTTCATCCATACATCCATCCTTCATCCATCCACCCTTTCATCCTTCCATCCATACATACATCCTTCATCAATCCACTCTTTCATCCTCCCATCCATACATCCATCCTTCATCCATCCACCCTTTCATCCTTCCATCCATACATCCATCCTTCATCCATCCATCCATTATAGTGCCAGCCACCCATCAAAATCCTCGATGCGTCATCTTTCATCTGTCATAATCCATCATCTTGCACACCCGTTGTCATTGCTAGCGATGTAAAAGTAATTGCGCAGTTGTAGCGTGCGTTCTAAAAGCATGCGATGTAAAGCATCCTGTGATGTTAAAGTCGCGTTGCGATGGCAGCGCGTGAAAAGACCGTCGTTGTAATGGGTGTTTCCCGCGCAAGTTATACAGTGTGTGTAATCACCCATCCCTGATGGGAGTAGTAGGTTCTGCCTGGCTGGGGCATCGTCTTAGCCAACCAGAAAGTGCCAGTTCCAACAATGTTCCTAAGCGACTGGCATTTTGCTGCACTTCAGGTGACGAAGAGGATGCCTAGTGGTCTTCACCCCTTATAAACCTGTGCTTCTGTCTCCTCATTATGGCCACTTCCGATCACTTATCTGGCTACCTTACCACATGGCCGTATCAGTCCCCGGGGCTGGAAGCAGTGGCCCTGCCCGTCTATAAACGGCTGGCCCCTACCCTCCACAGTGGATGAATGAATGGCACCCTTCCACTATTTGCAGGGTGCTTGCCCACAGTACACTCACATGTGCAATGCTACTAGTTCTACCTGTGCTTGCTTTTTCCCCCACATAAGCAAAAGACACATCTACTAGATTGAGAACGCAGCAAGTTGACTTTTGTCCTCCATTGCTGCATAATTGCAGTGCCCCCAAAGCAGGCAGCACATGTTAAAAGGACTTGTGCATGAAGCAGAGAGAACGTGAAGTTTGTGAACTTAGAGGTATATATACGGTAATGGTGGTGTAGGGCAGTGCCGCAAGTTATCTTGCTGCGCTGTCCTGCGTCAAAGGGAAAGGGCAGGAATGCACCGTATTTATCCAATACTGTCCATTTCTGTCTTTTCCCCCAGTGCTGGCGCCGTTTTGTCAGCCTAGCGCCAATGCAGGCACCCTGTTGCATGCAGGATTGTTTTTGTGCAAGAAGGGGCACCTTCCTGCATAAAAACAATCGCGGGAGGCTTTTTCCTCTTTCTATGTGTGCTGCACATATAGAAAGAGAAAACTACTGGGAGAAATAAAGATATTTCCCTTGTTGTGCCTCCCTTGGGGAGGCGTTAGATTTTGATACATTCCCAGGTTTACAAGTCCTTGTAAATCTAGAAATGCTTCAAAAACCATGGGAGTTGCATGGGAACACCACCGCAACGTGTCCCTTGTGCAGAGGAAGGCAAAGCGGCGATTTCTGCTGTGTCGCATGACTCCATATTTATGAAACCATTCAAAGCCATGCAAAGTGGCTGCGAGTGGCTTCATAAATATGACTTGGAGATTTGCGTCGTGCATTTACCACGTTCCATGGTGCAAACAGGATGCAAGGTCCTTGTAAATATGCCCCTTAGTTTGGTGTGCATGAAAATCCTGCGTTGTCCATCCCTGGTGAGTTTCACTACTACTGCTGGAACAAGGCCAATGGAGGCACCAATGGGTGAGGCGGACTGGCCTCAAGGGTCCTGTGACCTCAGTGACAAAGTCTCTGTTTATCTTGGGTGTGCTTCTTCGTAGGCCTGCCCGCAAGACTGGAGGTGGACTTCTGAATGGATTGTAGTGGACAGACCTTCACATTTAACCCACACTGGCCTCCAGTAGGGTCCACCTGCTGGTGCTAAGAGACTAGGGCTTCTATAGTCTATGGAGGCCTTCTAAGGTGTAGTAGGGGAATATGCTCCCACATAGTTGTAAAAGCGCTATATAAATGCTACAATGTTACGCAATACTCTATCTGCGCATTTTGCAAATTGCACTCCTTGCAAGGTTTCTTAGCTCCGATCTATTCCTGTTTCTCAGGTGGGCTGGGGAAGATAACATCGATTTGACCAATAACATTTTATGATGATAAATGATAGTGAATTCCAGGTAAATCGGCACCGGAAATTCCACGGACCATATTTAAGCTTAGACACAGTGCGCCTCAGACTTACAAGCAGACCCAATTTGCAGTGGTAATGTTAGCACTACAGATCCCAGAATGCATTTATTGCTTATACTAATGCAGCTGGACTAGTTACCATTATTCCCCGGCGGGCCCACCTTTAAATATATTTGATTACCGGCTATTGCTGGTCTCCCTAAGCAGGTGAGGGTGACTATGAGTGTCGCAAACCGTGACCAAGATGCATTAGGAAAGCAGTGCGTGTCCCAGAAGGACAGCAGAAGATGTCACTCATTTGACTTGTGGTGATACAGCAGCGTAGAAGGGCGAAGGAGTTCCTGGTTATAAAGCATACTTGTCTAAATTAAAATTAGAAATTATGCGGTATAACACAGTGCAGCCTGTGACATTATTCGTTTCCCATGCTGTTATTTTACCACTAATGAATACTGCCAGGGTGTGAATTTCACCTCGTGAGTACCAGTGTAATATAATCCGAATGCTGCAATCAGTAACTAAAGTTGATTGGTTAAGCTTTCCAATATGTCTAACAATTTGCGACACCACATTGGGTGCTTTCTCTTACGAATCTCACATCGGCTCGAGCTAGAAACAAAATTGTTTTGGGTCACAGCTGTATATTATGCCGGAGATGGTCAATTATTATGCAAGTGCAGCATATTCATAATTATGAGGGAAATCTCCACACCAGTACAATCACATACTTCCAGTAGCCAGTAAAAATGAACTGGATTGAGTAGTAATGTAGTTGACCTTGACCCAACATAATCCATAACTTGCAGATTTTATCAAACAATCTTCAACAAGCATTTGCAATGCAATAAGTCTCGCATTCGCGAGATTTTGAGCTATTGGCATTGTAAATGACAATGCCTTTTATTTATGCTTAAAGAAATCCTGCAATAATCAAAGGTATTGTCATTTACAATACCAATAGGCCAAAGTTTAGAAAATGTGAAACCTATTCCATTGTAAATGCTTGTTTTTTTAAAGCGCCAAGGTTTGGGCTTAGACTCCCAGGTATTCTACACTGGAGTGCTCTTCCTTTGATTGTGGCGTTGTCAGTCTGTGTGAGCCCGAAAATAATGGGCAGATGAGGTCAAGGGTGGTGCCTAAAATGCATCCTGATGTGACCATTGTATTGGTCACAGTGGGGGCAGGCTGGGGGCCTCCTCGCTAAATTAGGTGTAAATCACACTCTAGCAGCAGGGCCACCAAAGGTTACCGTTTTCGCGTACTGGTCAATTACTGCTACATTGTTGCTTTGCAGGCCCCTGCCCCCAGATACAGAGGAGAAGAGGGAGAAGGTCGTGGCAACTGCAGGCACCTTCCTTAATGGGCAAAACACAGGGCTGAACGATCGCACAATATTTTTACATTCGGACCATTCCTGCCGTCCTGGGACGCATTTTTAAAATACAGAAGTAGGGGAACGGACTATGTTAAATTAAAAAAGTTGGGGCACGCCGTGCCCTTCCGATCCCGCCCACTTCTACCACTGACTGCATAGGAGTTTGTCCCCGCAGGGGGCACCTCAGGACATTTGAGCCACACTCCAACATTAACCCAGGGGTACCTTAGGTAGGGCCAAGACTGGGAACACCAGCATTTCAACCACCCTTCCAACCAGCCTCATCCGCTAATCAGCCTCTCTCGAAGGAAGTGCTGACCAGGCACCCTCGTGTCCTCCAGGGAAAGGCTTGTGTAGCCATTTCCGGCTATATTAAGGCCGGAGGGAAAAAAGGTCACTGGTACCTATGCCTTCTTTCCACCAATGATTTTCCTTTCTCTGTAATCGCCCCCCATCCCCAGACTCGTCTGTAGCAGTACATTTCATGTCATTCTTGCCGAACGCAGTGGTATAAGTGTCCTGGGAGAATCAGGAGGGCACAAAGGAAACCTCCATGCCAGCAAGGTAGCCAACTCCCTTCACACCCCGACTCAGAGAGGTAAATGTCTTCTTCATCAGAGAACTCATATGTCAGAAACAGCAACTGATGCCTGGTGGTATCTATATGGTGGTCATCATCAGAAAAGCTTGTAAGACATCGATTCAATATAGCTTCAGGCATAGTCGCGCTGGGAAAAGAAAACCTCTGACCAGAACAACAGGACACCTGACAAAAAAAGTGGCGCCATTTGTCAAAGATGGATATGAGCCTCTTGTGGACACCCAGCCGCCTAAAAGGGATCATGCTGTTTCCCCCAACCTAAATTAAGAGGATGTCTGGCTGGGAATCTGACCTGCCTCCCATGCCACCCCCAGCGTTCTGGAAGGTTCGCTCACATGAGGCCACCCATCCAATCAATTGTGTTCCATCCCTGGCCCCCTTGCAAGGCTGCTGCCATTGACTCACTCTGCCGCCCTGTTGACTATTGAGCAGGCCCGGCTCCAGGAATTTTTATTTGGGTGGGCCAAGGGTGCTTTTGGGTGGGCCACTGCGGGCTCGATTTGTCGCATTTATGTCTGGGCAGGCCTGCTTCAGGGCCCTCCTTTATCTCTTCTTAGTCTTACAAGGCCCAGTAAAACGCACTCTTTCCCAAATCTCTATCTAAATATTATCACACTCAAAAAGTGTTTTTTCCATGTAATATTCCTTTGATGGGAAGAGGAGGTTTCTGAGGTGGGAGTTTCAGGCAAGTGACACTTCTCAGGCTCCCTCTGTGCGAGCCTTCAGGGAGAATCCCTCCTCATTACTACCTCCACCTGACCCCAGACTCTGCAGCGCACTCCCTTACAGACTTGATTATCCACTACTCCTCTTCAGGGCACCTTATCTCACAGCTGACCTTGGGCCCCAGCCCCATATCAGGCACCATCGGGCTCCACTTTCCTTTTTCCCAGTAAAAACATTAGTAAAATCACCTTCAAACTTAAAACATTGAATATAGCAGTAAATATAATTAGCAAGCACTTTAAAATATGTTCCACAGTAGCCCTTATGACCCAACTGCTAATTAAATAAACAAAAACAGAAAGGCCATGACGGAGCCGGCTTTAGCGCTGATGCGAAAGTCTTTTTTGGCCCCACACTAATAACCTCTTTCTCCGTAAATACCTTTACTATCACCTTCCAACAGTGCCCCTCATCCCTCCATGGCCCCCCTATTGACCTCCTCCTCAGATTCCCTCACTGCCTCACACCACAAGTGCCCCGCATCTCCCCATAGCCCCTCCCCCTCATGACCTCCTCCTCGGACTCCCTCACTGCCACCATCCACCAGTGCCCCTTGTCTCTCTGTAGCCCCTCCCCCTCATGACCTCCTCCTCGGACTCCCTCACTACTACCTTCCACCAGTGCCCCTCATCTCTCCCTAGCTCCCCCTCCACCCCAGGACTTCTTCCTCGGATTCCCTCACTGTCAACCAGGGCACAAGTCCTAAAAAAAGAAGTGGGGAGGACGCTGACGTCATGACAGGAAGTGACATCATGAAAGATGGCTTGCACCATCATACTCATTGCCTCCCCTCGCTCACCCCTTAGATGCCATTGCATCAGAGAAGCCAGCGCGTGAGCAGCGTTCTGAATGAGCTCCGATCTCGCCCCAGAGAGGCCAAAGAGTGAATGTGTGGCTCCATTTGCTCCAGTTATCGAGCTCCCGGTAAAATAAGTGGGGGGACGCCGTCCACCTGTGTGGTACCCCGACTCGAGCCCTGCTGTCACCCTCCACCAGTGCCCCTCATCGCTCCACAGCCCCTCCCACTACCTCCTCCTTAGATTCCCTCACTGCCACCCTCCACCAGAGCTCCTCATCGCTCCGTAGCCCCTCTCTCATATGCATTTCATTTGTTGTATAGCGCTACTCATATCAGTGTAGTGTGTGTCAGTACTTTACACCACATACACATTATACAGAGGCAATGAATCATACAAGTATGTAAATCAGTCTACAGGGAATGCCACATAAGCCAATGAGGATTACAAGGTGTATGAATCACATGTCATCCACACTGGTGGGCAGTATATTTTAAGAGGGTTTGGTCTGGGGAAACACAACCTTAGGATTTAAAGAGTATTCCATGGGGGTCAGCTTTACTAATAAAAATGTATCTCTGCCCAAACATACTCATTTTAGCAACATTAGAATAATGAAAGACTGGGGAAGTTCTAACTAAATCACAAAACAAAAAAAGCGAAGTTCTAACTATACCATTCATGTTTGTATGCAGGCTCTTTGGTGACAGTTCATTGGTCACTGTCCTATGTTAGGACTGTAACTTCTGAACTGCAAGTAACACAAGGATCTCTGTGACAAAGGCTGTAACCCACTGAGCTTCCACATAAAATACAGTTCATCTGCATTTAAAAACTACTAACAGACAAATGATTGCTCTCCAGCAGGATCATTTATCACCAGCGTTATTGGGGCATTCTGTATTGTCTTATTGTTGTCCTGCATCAGCCATGATCATGATAAAAACTGTTTAAATTAAGCGCACACGAAGTATGTGTCCTGCTGGGCCTGTGCAGATTTTAAATAGAAAATCAAAAAGTAACACATTCTCTTACCTACTCCATTAGTCAAACTTTGTGTCACAGCCTGATGTGATAAGCTGCTGCAGGGGTCAGGGAAGGTGAATAGGAATAAACAAACTTCTTTTCTCCTGTGCTGCATAGAAAAAGATATATCCACGCAGCAGAACAGGAGGCAAAGGTGACCCTTGTCAAAGAAATGGTTTGTCGCCTTTCGCCATGTGGAGATGAAGGGGTGAAAAAATAAACAAAGCCTCGTTAACATGGAAATGGTCTCTTAAAGACCTGTGAAGTACTCGGGTGCGGCTGCGATAATCTCAAAAACTGTCTGTGTGTGCGCGCCCGGGAAGCTGTCTCAGCCGGGCACACACACACACACACACACACAGACAGCCCTTTGAGCCCAATGCCGTTGTGCGCCTGCCTTCAAGCCCTCACTGCGAGGGCCAAGGCTCCTGTTTGGGTAGGCCAGGCTCATGTTTGGGTGGGCCTGGCCCACCCGCTAGAACCGGGCCTGCTATTGAGTCCCCGCACCAGAACACCTTCACTGCTCTTTAGGTAGGGTGACCATGCGTCCCGAATTTGCCGGCACAGTCCCGGTTTCCAACTGCTGTTTCGGCTTTTTTTGGCTAATGTGCCGTTTTTTTTAGAGCGGGTCAGCTGAAAAGCGTGACTGGCACTTTTTAAGGTGTTCCAAAGCAGGGCTAGTTAGCAGCTGTTATAAGTAATCCCTTTTATTAACAGGTATGATGCTGATTTTAAAAATCACATTTTATTTATTTGCTTAGTGCCCTTTCTGCGATTCGGTGTTGATAAGGGGTGTTATTCTTTGTCACTTCGTTGATGTAAAATTGTAGTCCTTCCTCTATTGTTGCTAAATGTCCCCCTTTTGGGGGTCATAAGATCTGGTCACCCTACCCTTACGGCGAATACACAGTTGAAAATGATGGCAATGTAAGGATAGAAAGGAAGAGTCTGTTAAGGGATACATCTGGCGTTGCTCTCAAAGAAATAACTGGACTTTCATCACTCAATGGCCGCCTTCTGCATCGTTCCCAATGGTGGCTGCGCCTGCTGTTTAGGAATTCGGCGTGGAACCCATCAGGGTGAACCCCTCAACTCTAGTGCTCTCTACCAGATGTGCATAAAAACCCGCGTGTGCCACTGAAACCCATCGTGTGCATCAGGAAAGTGGGCGGGGTACCCATCATGCAGCCTGACCTACAGACAGTCTCTGGCGAGAGACACCCAGCAGAGTGTGGCCCCACACCTAAGCACTCCCAGGCCCCCTTGCTTCTCATGTCTGCATTGGATAAGACTTAGCCCCCCCCCCCTCGACATCTTTTTCAGCCCCCCCCCGAAATTTGGCTCTAGTTGCCTGCCTGGGATAGACTTACCCCCTCAGCAGTAGCATCATGAACGCTTCGCACCCAACGCCACCCAGTGGGAGCCATATCTGAAAAGGAGACAGGCACATCCAATTTTGACAATGGACACTGCTGTAGAGAGGCAAATCGTCCTGTCCTCGTGAGCACACAGAAGGTGTGTCCTCAATTGGCTTCCGTCAGTGATCGGCACCTTACCCGTGTATCCAGAAGGTGCCCTCTCCCCGTGGACTGAAGCAGACCTGGCAAGTCGCTGCATATCGGGGTCGACTCACAGTGCTACTTGCAGTCACGTGCCTGGCCAGATGTCCGTATCAGTGCACGAGGCCGGGGGCAATGGTCCTAACCGTCCTACCCTATCATAAACCTTAGGACAGCCTGCCCTCCATGGTGGAAAGGCTCATGGAGCCCTGCCGCCATCTGCGGTGGGCTTCCGCCAGGATTGTCGGGGGGTGTGCTGGGGTAAAGAAGCATGAAGGAGACGAGGGGGGAGAGAGAGGGGGGAGACGGGAGGATGGAGGGAGGGAGCGTGAGAGCACGAGTGGAGGAGGGAGGTGGCAGCAGGCTAAGGAGCGGGGAGGAGGGGCTGTAATGAGTGCGCTGCCATATGATCCGCCGCTTCTTGTGAATAATTTCTCATTTACATGAGGAGAGTGTGTAGGGCCCGTTATGATTTATAAATTAATCAGCCGTCTTCCTACGGTCGCCGCAGTTTTTACGTAATGTGAGTTTATTCCTTGAAATGTGCTCCGGAGGGGAAACGAGAAATCAAACCCGTGACATATTTATGAGACAAGGAGCGATCTCCTGGCAAAATGACAGCGACATTGGAGAAAGGGAGGGAGAAGGACACCGCGAAACATCTTTTCCCAGATCTGGATATGGAGACAAACACATACGCTGAAAAGGGGCACAAAGAAAGAATTACATACACAGTGAGAGACCTAACTCAGAGCTGAAGTATGGTCCCACCTAGACATAAAATTGTGTGTCTATATATATATATATATATATATATATGCATATGTGTGTGTGTATAGGTCTCATCTATAAATATACATGTGTATATATATATATATATTCCAATCGTAATTGCCATGCAAATGAAGACACCCACACAACGCTCGATTTTTCCTTGGTTTATTCGGGAGACAGCAGCGGAGTCAGGGAGAATCCCACAGCATGGTAAGGCGCCTTCTGCCTACGCGTTTCGAGAGTTTTCCCTTCATCATGGCACGGCGTTTGGTTGGGAGAATGAAAGCAAGCATGGTTTTCACAGGTGATATAGTTTGTTTGGTCCCGCCTTAGTGGGCGTGTTCTTGCAAAGCACCCTGGTTCGTGTAGTCCAGGGCAATTTCTAAAATCCAAAATTGGTGCTGTTTTCCCATAGTCCCTCTGTAGTTTTCACCCAGTGGGTTGCTGGCGATCCCCTTCTGTTTCCGTTGCTTTAGTGGTGCTCCTCGAACAGGCACGTTGTTCCGCATAAAGTGCCCCAGCCTCCCCACCAAACGCCGTGCCATGATGAAGGGAAAACTCTCGAAACGCGTAGGCAGAAGGCGCCTTACCATGCTGTGGGATTCTCCCTGACTCCGCTGCTGTCTCCCGAATAAACCAAGGAAAAATCGAGCGTTGTGTGGGTGTCTTCATTTGCATGGCAATTACGATTGGAATATGTGGTGGCCAGCCAGGGTCACGAAGACAACCCCACTGCTCTTGCAGGTCCGTGTGTCTCAGGCTGGGGCACCTTATGCGGAACAACGTGCCTGTTCGAGGAGCATCACTAAAGCAACGGAAACAGAAGGGGATCGCCAGCAACCCACTGGGTGAAAACTACAGAGGGACTATGGGAAAACAGCACCAACTTTGGATTTTAGAAACTGCCCTGGACTACACGAACCAGGGTGCTTTGCAAGAACACGCCCACTAAGGCGGGACCAAACAAACTATATCACCTGTGAAAATCATGCTTGCTTTCATTCTCCCCACCAAACGCCGTGCCATGATGAAGGGAAAACTCTCGAAACGCGTAGGCAGAAGGCGCCTTACCATGCTGTGGGATTCTCCCTGACTCCGCTGCTGTCTCCCGAATAAACCAAGGAAAAATCGAGCGTTGTGTGGGTGTCTTCATTTGCATGGCAATTACGATTGGAATATATATATATATATATATATATATATATATATTCACAGAAAAAAACCATAGGTTTTAGGGTAAGGTATAATTAGTTGGACATTTCACTCGTACAAAACCATAGAAATTCCCCCGTTATAGTTAGTTCAGCTAACTATAACTCGCGCCCCCGCAATGCACTGCTGATGACGTCACATATTACATCACTCATGACATGGTCAGTGACATCACTGATGACATCATTGATGACATCCCAAAGTGGTGACACTTAGGTAAAAAACCTTCGCAAGTTTGTTACCACTTTTGCTTCCCTGGACAAGGCCCAGCAATCTATCAAGAAAGTTTTCGCCCCACGTGTATTTTGACAGGCCGGCAGAGGCATTAGTCGCTCTACCGACCGTTCTTTCCACAACCAAGGCTCCAGAGGTTCCTTCAACAACACCAATTACCAGGATTTCAAACCCCAGTTCTATCCCCAGAGAGGACGGGCTTTCAGGGGCCGTGGCCAGAAGAACTTCAGGACCAATACCCAGCAAGGTAAGCCCTTCTGTTCCTCCTCCGGTTGGGGGCCATCCAAAATTGTTTCTCCCAAAATGGCAATCTCTAACTGCAGACCCTTGGGTCCTAAACTCCATCCAAGGCTATCTTATAGAATTCTACGCTCCACCTTTCCAGACAGTTTTTTCTCCTCCTCTCGCCCTAGCAGAGGACATGACAAACCTTATCTCTTCAGAGGTTCTATCTCTTCTTCAAAAACAGGCTATTCAGATCGCCCCTCTAGACCCTTCGGGTTTCCTCAGTTCTATCTTCCTGGTTCAAAAGAAGAATAAAAAAATGCGTCCGTTCATAAACCTGAAATGCTTCAACCAGTTTGTGGTTTATCGCCACTTCAAGATGGAGACTGTTAGACCTGGCACCATTGGTGTGGGTCTCCCTTCCATTTTTCGCTCTTGTCTCCTCAGTTTTTGCTGGTATTAGATGCTCTGGGCGCTGTGCCACTGCCATTCAGTGCCACAGCGCGAATGCTCCCTGTGTAAATATGACATGTGAATTGGTATACCCATGATTGGCTTATTTGGTTTACCTGTTAGTCCCTAGTAGAGTGGCCGTGGACTGAAGCAGACCTGGCAAGTCGCTGCATATCGGGGTCGACTCACAGTGCTACTTGCAGTCACGTGCCTGGCCAGATGTCCGTATCAGTGCACGAGGCCGGGGGCAATGGTCCTAACCGTCCTACCCTATCATAAACCTTAGGACAGCCTGCCCTCCATGGTGGAAAGGCTCATGGAGCCCTGCCGCCATCTGCGGTGGGCTTCCGCCAGGATTGTCGGGGGGTGTGCTGGGGTAAAGAAGCATGAAGGAGACGAGGGGGGAGAGAGAGGGGGGAGACGGGAGGATGGAGGGAGGGAGCGTGAGAGCACGAGTGGAGGAGGGAGGTGGCAGCAGGCTAAGGAGCGGGGAGGAGGGGCTGTAATGAGTGCGCTGCCATATGATCCGCCGCTTCTTGTGAATAATTTCTCATTTACATGAGGAGAGTGTGTAGGGCCCGTTATGATTTATAAATTAATCAGCCGTCTTCCTACGGTCGCCGCAGTTTTTACGTAATGTGAGTTTATTCCTTGAAATGTGCTCCGGAGGGGAAACGAGAAATCAAACCCGTGACATATTTATGAGACAAGGAGCGATCTCCTGGCAAAATGACAGCGACATTGGAGAAAGGGAGGGAGAAGGACACCGCGAAACATCTTTTCCCAGATCTGGATATGGAGACAAACACATACGCTGAAAAGGGGCACAAAGAAAGAATTACATACACAGTGAGAGACCTAACTCAGAGCTGAAGTATGGTCCCACCTAGACATAAAATTGTGTGTCTATATATATATATATATATATATATATATATGCATATGTGTGTGTGTATAGGTCTCATCTATAAATATACATGTGTATATATATATATATATTCCAATCGTAATTGCCATGCAAATGAAGACACCCACACAACGCTCGATTTTTCCTTGGTTTATTCGGGAGACAGCAGCGGAGTCAGGGAGAATCCCACAGCATGGTAAGGCGCCTTCTGCCTACGCGTTTCGAGAGTTTTCCCTTCATCATGGCACGGCGTTTGGTTGGGAGAATGAAAGCAAGCATGGTTTTCACAGGTGATATAGTTTGTTTGGTCCCGCCTTAGTGGGCGTGTTCTTGCAAAGCACCCTGGTTCGTGTAGTCCAGGGCAATTTCTAAAATCCAAAATTGGTGCTGTTTTCCCATAGTCCCTCTGTAGTTTTCACCCAGTGGGTTGCTGGCGATCCCCTTCTGTTTCCGTTGCTTTAGTGGTGCTCCTCGAACAGGCACGTTGTTCCGCATAAAGTGCCCCAGCCTCCCCACCAAACGCCGTGCCATGATGAAGGGAAAACTCTCGAAACGCGTAGGCAGAAGGCGCCTTACCATGCTGTGGGATTCTCCCTGACTCCGCTGCTGTCTCCCGAATAAACCAAGGAAAAATCGAGCGTTGTGTGGGTGTCTTCATTTGCATGGCAATTACGATTGGAATATGTGGTGGCCAGCCAGGGTCACGAAGACAACCCCACTGCTCTTGCAGGTCCGTGTGTCTCAGGCTGGGGCACCTTATGCGGAACAACGTGCCTGTTCGAGGAGCATCACTAAAGCAACGGAAACAGAAGGGGATCGCCAGCAACCCACTGGGTGAAAACTACAGAGGGACTATGGGAAAACAGCACCAACTTTGGATTTTAGAAACTGCCCTGGACTACACGAACCAGGGTGCTTTGCAAGAACACGCCCACTAAGGCGGGACCAAACAAACTATATCACCTGTGAAAATCATGCTTGCTTTCATTCTCCCCACCAAACGCCGTGCCATGATGAAGGGAAAACTCTCGAAACGCGTAGGCAGAAGGCGCCTTACCATGCTGTGGGATTCTCCCTGACTCCGCTGCTGTCTCCCGAATAAACCAAGGAAAAATCGAGCGTTGTGTGGGTGTCTTCATTTGCATGGCAATTACGATTGGAATATATATATATATATATATATATATATATATATATATATTCACAGAAAAAAACCATAGGTTTTAGGGTAAGGTATAATTAGTTGGACATTTCACTCGTACAAAACCATAGAAATTCCCCCGTTATAGTTAGTTCAGCTAACTATAACTCGCGCCCCCGCAATGCACTGCTGATGACGTCACATATTACATCACTCATGACATGGTCAGTGACATCACTGATGACATCATTGATGACATCCCAAAGTGGTGACACTTAGGTAAAAAACCTTCGCAAGTTTGTTACCACTTTTGCTTCCCTGGACAAGGCCCAGCAATCTATCAAGAAAGTTTTCGCCCCACGTGTATTTTGACAGGCCGGCAGAGGCATTAGTCGCTCTACCGACCGTTCTTTCCACAACCAAGGCTCCAGAGGTTCCTTCAACAACACCAATTACCAGGATTTCAAACCCCAGTTCTATCCCCAGAGAGGACGGGCTTTCAGGGGCCGTGGCCAGAAGAACTTCAGGACCAATACCCAGCAAGGTAAGCCCTTCTGTTCCTCCTCCGGTTGGGGGCCATCCAAAATTGTTTCTCCCAAAATGGCAATCTCTAACTGCAGACCCTTGGGTCCTAAACTCCATCCAAGGCTATCTTATAGAATTCTACGCTCCACCTTTCCAGACAGTTTTTTCTCCTCCTCTCGCCCTAGCAGAGGACATGACAAACCTTATCTCTTCAGAGGTTCTATCTCTTCTTCAAAAACAGGCTATTCAGATCGCCCCTCTAGACCCTTCGGGTTTCCTCAGTTCTATCTTCCTGGTTCAAAAGAAGAATAAAAAAATGCGTCCGTTCATAAACCTGAAATGCTTCAACCAGTTTGTGGTTTATCGCCACTTCAAGATGGAGACTGTTAGACCTGGCACCATTGGTGTGGGTCTCCCTTCCATTTTTCGCTCTTGTCTCCTCAGTTTTTGCTGGTATTAGATGCTCTGGGCGCTGTGCCACTGCCATTCAGTGCCACAGCGCGAATGCTCCCTGTGTAAATATGACATGTGAATTGGTATACCCATGATTGGCTTATTTGGTTTACCTGTTAGTCCCTAGTAGAGTGGCCTGTGTGTGCCCAGGGCTGGTAAACCAAATGCTGCTGGTGGGCTTGCAGCGCTGGTTTGCGCCACCCACAGAAGCAGCTTGTAAAGTGTGTCTCAGACCTGCCACTGCAGAGTCTGTGTGCAGTCCAGAACTGCCATCTTGGCTGTGAAGTGCACCCACTTGCTAGCCCCTGAACCTTCCCATGGCATCATGTAAGCCACCCCTATGGTAGGGTGCATTGTACGTGTAAGGTAGGACATGCCTTGGTGTGTGTAGCATGTCCTGGTAGTGAATTACATCCAATTTCGTTTTTCACTACTGTAAGGCTACCTGTTCTCCATAGGCCAGAATGGGCAATTTGACTATTATATTCTATAGTCCTAACTGACCCTAGGAACATGGTAGAAAAACAAATTTAGTATGCATTAGCTCAGAATATTAAAATACGTCTTTTAGTGAAGTTATTTTTATATTCTGTGTTTGAAAATACCTCTTTTAGAAGGTAGGTATTTTCTTGCCTAAGCCTTCCAGTGTTATGTGTATTGGCTGTCTGGTTTTGGAGGGACAGGGCAGCCTGAGTCAGACCTGGGTTGAATAGAGAGATCTGCATTGGAGTATGGGAAGGGGTAGCTCCTTGACCTAAATAGGGCTGTGCCTGGTAAGGTGGATGCTGGCTCCACCTCCTACTGTGCGTCTGATGGCAGACCTCCTCTTTCTGAAAGGAAGGATGCAGCCTGGTAAATAAAGTGCTCCAGGACTGAGCAGAACTGGTTCTGGCTGGGTTCAGTGACTTGTAGCTTTTGAGAACAAAGACCTTTGGGGTATAAATATCTGTGCTGAAACCCCTACAATTAGCATTGCTCCTAGACAACAAGACAAACCTCTGTCCGTGTAACTGAAGGAATCTGCAGGAGGTGACTATCCTTGTGCTTGTGTGCTGTTTCTTGGAGTGGCCTGCAGTGGTTACCATTGGACTTGGAAGAAGAGGGAAAAGGAATTTGGGAGAACTTTTATTTATCTTGCTACCGCAATCACCCAAGGGCTAGGAGAGAGCTAGCCTCCTGTTGAAGTCTCAGGCACATCAGACTTCACCACCAGCCTCCTGTTTCCTCCCAGCGAGGATTTCTATCTGCAGGTGAGGCTCCTGTGAGTTCCAAGGCCTCTAGTTCTACTACAGAGAAGAGAGTGCTGAAATTGTCGCTAACACCCGTTTGCGAGCCGCCGCAGCTGAAAGCGCACGGAAAATCATCGCGCTGCTGCGTGCTTGCTACCAAAGATCATTGCATCGCACGTTTGCGGGCTGCCAAGCGCTTGCTAAATCCAAAGATCATCGCACGGTTGCGGGCTGCCAAGTGTTCGCTTACCCCACAGATCATCGCATCGAGATCATCGCATCACGACATCGCAGCGTGGACGCCTGCCATTTTCATCGCATCGCATCAGGATCGTCGCTCCCTCGCGGAGCGCCATTTCTTCGCATCACAACACGATCACACACGCAACAGGATCGTCGCCTTGTCTCCTCCCTCGCGGTAAGGAGTCATCGCATCAACGGCCTAGCGTGCAGAAGTTTGTCGCCTTATCCCCGCACGCATCAGCAGATCGGCGCATCGTCTCCTCTCTCACGGCAAGGATTCATCGCATCGCCGGCCTCGCATGCAGAAAATCATCGCTACAGCTTCTTTGCGACATTCTGTTGGGTTTGCTACGAAATCCAGGTACTTTGTAAGTAAAAGGGTCGCAGAGACCACTGCTTTGAACTGAATTCCTCTTTGCACACTTTGAAATATTTTTGCAGCATTTCAAGAGTAATCCTATTTTACAGTATTGTGGCTTTTTACCGTTATTGGTCTTGTGTTAAGTCTATATATAAAGATACTTATTTTTTATAACTACTTGTGTGGTGTCCCTTTGTAGTGTTCTTCACTGTGTTACTGGGTATGGTCATAAATGCTTCACACACTGCCTCTGAGATAAGCCTAGCTGCTCGTGCTACGTTACCACAGGGTTGAGCAGGGGTTATCAAAGGGTGTAGCCCTCTTACTCTGACTTAGAAAGAAGGGTCCCTACTTGGACAGTGGCCAGCCATTGCCAACTAGAGACCCCCAATTCTAACAGAGACCATCATCCATCTCAGAGATTCACTTCGCTTGAATGATTGGATGGTCAGAATAGACCTTCAGGGCGCCTACCTCACCGTTCCGATTCATCATTCCCACAGAAAATGTCTCCAATTCCAATGGCTGGGAGTGACTAACCAATTCTGTTCGCTCCCTTTCGCTCTATCGTCAGCACCATCGTGCTTTACCAAAATCATGAAACCTGTGGCGAATTATCTTCGTTATCTCGGGATCAGATTGATTATTTATCTCGACGATATCCTCCTGATGAATCTTTGCACTCAGACTCTGTTATCTCATTTACATTTCACTCAATCTCTTCTCTCAGACCTAGGTTTTCTTCTAAATCACGAAAAGTCTATGCTCATTCCTTCTCAACAAATAGAGTTTCTAGGTTTCCTCGTGGATTCTTCCACCGCTTCTCTTTATTTACCTGAATCAAAGGTCTCCAATATAAAATCAGAAATCTCCCAGGTGCTTCGCAGAGACTCAATTTCCCCCAGATCCCTTGCAAGGATCATAAGTCTTTTGTCCGCTTCTATTCAAGCAATCTTTCCCGGTCCTCTTCATTATCGGGCCCTCCAGTGCCTAAAGATTAGTCACCTGTGGCTAGGCCTCGCTTATTCCTATCTTCTCTCCTTGGATCAGGAGTCCCGCCTCGAACTTCAATGGTGGCTAGACCATTTAGACGCCTGGAATGGCAGGACCATTTTTGCCTCAGCCCCAGATCTTGTATTAGAATCCGATGCAAGCCTGACAGGTTAGGGTGCCCGTTGTGGCACGATATCGACTGGAGGTACATGGTCACTCGAGTCGAAATTGCACATAAATTGTTTAGAGATGCTTGCAGGTTCCTTTGCAATCAGAAGCCTCGCAAAGAACAAGGTATGTTGCTCTATCCTCCTTTGCATGGACAATGTTTGTGCGGTACATTACATCAACCATCTAGGTGGCACCAGGTCCAAACCCCTGGCGGAATTAGCCAAGTGCCTCTGGGATTACGGTCTCCTCCACAGGATCTCGGTCAAAGAGTAATATCTTCCGGGCAATCTCAATTCCATAGCGGACTGGCACTCTCACTATCTAAGAGATTCCAGTGATTGGAGGCTTCTTCCATCCGTTTTTCAATCTCTTCTTCAAAAAAGGGGGCCCTTTACACATCAATCTCTTTGCTTCCCACCTCAATTCCCAACTTCCTCGTTTTTTTAGTTGGGGGCCGGATCCTTTGGCTCTCTGGAGAACAAAATCCCATCCAGGGCAAGATTTCTTTACATATCAATATTGGGGTAGGCAAATGCAACACTATAGAAAAAAGCCCATTCAGGGCATGATATAGCCGTTGCTGTGCCTGGTTGATCCAATAGATTGCAAAGTTCTTATGTTTTTTACAATCTATAAACATGTTTACAAATGGCCGACACCGTAGACTGAAGGAAGTCGGGTGTCCTTTGTTTTTGTTTAGCAGTTAATGAGTATTTAAGTCTGCTTTATGTCGGCGCAGGCCACTATTGATATATTCACAGAAAAAAACCTAGGTTTCAGGGGTGTTATAGTTAGCTGGACATTTCACTCGTACAAAACCATAGAAATTTCTCCGTTATAGTTAGTTCTGCTAACTATAACTCACGCGCCCGCAATGCACTTCTGATGATGTCACATATTGCATCATTCATGACATGGTCAGTGACATCACTGATGACATCACTGATGCCATCTCAAATGACATCACTGATGATATCACTGATGACACCATCCAGTGAATGTGGTTTAGTTTGAAATTTAAATATGTATTATATATTTACCAATCTGTATTGAAGATTGAGTGGATATATAACTGTCTGGATGGAGGATTTAGTAGCTGTCTGACTGTCTGTTTAAGTGAGTAATTAAAAGTGTCTCACTTAATACATGGATTAGTAACTAAACTGTGTGAATGTGTGCATCGCTGTCTCTGTTGTTGTATAACATGCTGCATCAGTTGGTCATTAACTACATGAGTGTGTATATTAGTTATTGATTAGTTGGGTGAGTATTTTTATGGGACACTGAGTTTGTGTGTGGTTGGGTGGGGTGTGTGTAACTCTATGCATAGATGGGTGAATGGTTGATTGACTAGGTGTATAGGTTTAAGAGTGCACGTGGAAACATTTGTTTGGGTGACTGAGTGTATTTATTTGTGTGTTGGTGAGCGAATATATGTTTTAGTTGTACATCTTCAACAAAGTAAAAAAATAAAAGGCATTGTATGTGAGAGTTGGTGTATCTAAATAAGTATATATAAGAGTCTGTGATTGTGAGAGTAACTATATGAATGAGTGTATAATTGTAATGGTGATTTTTTAACATATTAACTATGAGTTACTATGTTGTGATTAATTTTTTTCATGAGTGAGTAGGATGACTGCATAACCGACTAAGATGACTGCTGATGTGTCAATGTCTATATATGTGTATAAGTGCATTAGATAGTGTTCTATTAATTAGTGATTGCATGTATAAGTGATTCTGTTGTTGAATGGGAAGTTGTGTGTGTAGACTTAGGAATCAGTGAATGGGTACATAGTAACTGGTATTGGTGTGTCAATGGTTTCAAATATGGTATTGTGCATTTTACAGTGAGTGATGAAAGGTTATACTAGTGTATGATAAGGTGTATCAGATTGTCACGTGGATGATGTCATCAGTGATGTCATTTGAGATGTAATCAATGATGTCATCAGTGATGTCACTGACCATGTCATGAATGATGTAATATGTGACATCATCAGCAGTGCATTGCGGGCGCATGAGTTATAGTTAGCAGAACTAACTATAACGGAGGAATTTCTATGGTTTTGTACGAGTGAAATGTCCAGCTAACTATAACACCCCTGAAACCTATGTTTTTTTCTGTGAATTTCTTAGGTTTTTTAAATGCTAATTTCTAACTATAACGTCTCTGAAACCTATGTTTTTTTCAGTGAATTTCAAAAAGCTTTTTAAATGCTAATTTCTAACTATAATGTCTCTGAAACCTATGGTTCTTTCAGTGAATTTCAAAGGTTTTTTAAATGCAAATTTTTAAGTGCAATAGTAGTTATACCTATTTTTTGTACTGATTTTCTACAGTTTAACTGTTTATTAATATTTTATTCATTAAATAACATTATATATTTTTCTGAAAATTGCAACAAAATTTTTTTTTTAAAATTTAAACTAAAATATTTTTAATTTTGGTTTAATTTTTTAATTTTAATATATTTATATTTTCGTTTTTGAAAAAAAATGTGACAAATTTTTTTCAGAGTCGCGCACCCAAAGCGTACACATCACGGTGGGTGCGCGGATTCTAGCCGCCATTTTAGAAACATCGTGAAGGATCCGCGTACGGTGTGCGACGGCTGCGTGTTTTTCAGTTACATCATATACATTTACTATTACGTGATGTGCACGATTGGTATGCGACCAGTCCGCAACTCCTGCTCCTGTGCATTCGCGACACATGCACATTACTGTACGCGACGCTTGCGCGGTGCCGAGTCCCGCAACATTTTTTTATGTTCTAAAATGATATGTATGTGTGTTTAATATACATATTAGGGCAAGAGGCTTAGATATTCATAAAAATAATATATTTGTACATATAATAAACATATATTCTTTTAAAATATATTTTCACAAAGTCGCGTCAGGTGCGTGCTTCGTGAGCGCAGAGAGCGCGGATCCCATGTGACCTCAAAAAAAAGATTTCATTGGTTCATAAAATTTCCCACTGTAACTA
Source organism: Triturus cristatus (assembly GCF_964204655.1). Classification (NCBI taxonomy): domain Eukaryota; kingdom Metazoa; phylum Chordata; class Amphibia; order Caudata; family Salamandridae; genus Triturus; species Triturus cristatus. The sequence goes on along the minus strand of NC_140592.1, from coordinate 498,667,088 downwards.
TTGAAGGACCCCACCCATTTTAATCACTCTTGCTGGAGCATCTTTAGAGAGACATCTCTTTTCCTACAAGAACCCTTTTTGCTTGTTTTATTTGGTGTTTTTCAAAAAATATCAAACAAAATGGCATCTGGACAGCAGCAGTAGCAAGAGGAAGCATCTTCTGAAGAAGAATTCTTGCAGGAGGCACCACGTCCACTGAGGCCGGAATCTGTTGTGTGGAAATTCTTCACTTTTCCACCTGGAGAGAAGAAAGTAAATGCGAGAAAGGTGACGTGCAAAATTTGTGACCGGGTCCTGTCAAGAGGCAGTGAAAAAAACATACTATTGTGGCACTGCTTCTATGTACAAGCATCTCCGGACCACACATCGTCTCAATCTTGCTCGGGAGGAAATGAGGCGAGCTGCTTTGAACCCCTCACCTGCTGTGGCAAGTACATCTGGAGCGTCCTCAGGAACACCTGCAATGGACATTAGGCCAGAATTCGCCTTTCTCGAGCAACACTGCGTGAAGTGTAAGAAACTTATATGCTTCGGTGAGCAGTCGGTGGATGCAGTTTGTGCTGTGCAATGCAACCATCGTTGTTAATTTTACATTATTTTTGTTTTTGGAATGATAAGTAATTCCAAATGTTTCCTGTTTTATTCGTTCCTTTTTTTTGTTAATTTTTTGAAAAAAAAATAAAATACAAAATTGTTAAAAAAAAAAAAAAAATACAAAAGAAAAAAGAAAAAAAAAGTTCTTATCAGAACTACCTTATCTGGTTAAAGAAAGAACTATAATTGGAAGGTAATGTGTGAACGTTTGGTTGACTATATGTATACTGCATGATTGACTGAAAGAATGCATTAGTAGTGTATGGTGAATTTATAGGTGAAGATTTATGAGGAAGTACTGCAGCGTGACACTGCAAGCTCTTTAGCTGCACTGCACTGTGGCACTTCCGAAGCACAGGGATGTGACATATGTACATGAATATGTTGCAACTCTGTGCTTCCCTCTGCACTGCTGCACAAACTGCAGCCATGCGGTGACACAGGCACCCCTGCACCATGGTGCAAGGATGTCTGTGTTGTGTGGAGATTGTTTTTGTGAAGGAAGGGACACCTTCCTGCTCAAAAACAATCAGTAAAGGTATTTTCCTCTTTCAATGTATACTGTGGAATGCAGCATGCATTGAAAGAGGAAAAAATGAGGAGAAATGAAAACAATTCTCCTCGTTGCGCATTGCTACACCAACCCTAGGATGGCGCAGCATTCACACACATCTCCAGATTTACGATTTCTCATAAATCTGGAGATGTGTCTAGTTCTATGGGTGTTGCGTGGGAACACCCACAGCAACACCTATGGGATGCCCCTTCAATGCAAAGTTCTGTGTATGAAGGGGTCGTATTTACAAGGAGAGGAAAAACCACGCAGGGTGGCTTTTCCTCTCCTTGTAAATATGAAGGAGTGCCTGGCGCCATCACTACGTTACAAAAAGTGACGTACTGGTGGCACAGGGTGCTTGTAAATCTGCCCCATAAGTGCTTAGGTATTGGCAGACTGATACAATAAGAACATAGTGCTGGGTGGGTGATTGAAGAATTGCGTGAGACTGACAGGAGGTATCCTACGCTGCATGGGTACGACTTCAGTATTTAATGGAGTGGACTAATAGTATGTATCTGCTTAGAGATTTGTAGGGAGTATGCACAGAATATTTTATGTGTTCTTGTGTTGGTGCCGAGATCATTTTATGGTTTAAATCTCTTTATTGATTTCAAGCAAACATTGAACAACAACCACCCTCGATTCTAGAGGCACAATACCAATGAGGCAACTGGGTTGCCAAGCTTAGCAAAACTACGGGTGGTAAACATAAACCGAGGACAAAAAAAAATTATAAAAATAATAAAACCATACAAAACCCCAATGCTACCACCCCCTTCCCTTCCCTCGTCCGCTATAACTGGTCAAGTGAGGGCAGCCTCTAAAGGATCAACGCTGCCGCTTGCGGCGATTCTGGGGAGTGGCTTTCGGGATCTGCGTATCTGCTAGGCGCAGTAACCGCAGATAGCGGGGACAGGTCAGCTCACGGAATTCAGACACCAGTAGGGTGAGGAAGGGCCTCCACAACTCCGGGAATTCGGATCCTCTGCCAGCTAAAGTGAGTGTGAGTTTCTCCATACCCAACACCCCCCAGAGTCTCTGGAGCCATCCAGAGTGTGTCGGGAGCTGGGCTGAGCGCCAGTGTATCAATATGTTTTGTGTCGCTGCGCCTAAGGCGATGGCCATCAGCCTGCCCCTCCGGGATTTGAGTGGGTACGTCAACGGGTTGGGCAAGCCCAAAAGAATGTACGCGGGGAAGCGCGGTAGCTCTGTCTCAAAGTGCAGGTCAATTTCATCCAGAACCTGGGACCAGTATGGTTGTATACAGGTACAGCTCCATAGAACGTGCACGAGGGTGCCCACTTCTCCACAGTTCCTCCAACACAGCGCGCTCCGGCGAGGGTCAAAGCGATGCAAGCGCTCTGGCGTATAATACCAGTAAGTGGCAATTTTGGTTAGAGTCTCCGTGAGACCCATGTGGTATGCAGAGTGCCGCGCTCTATGGTAGATACCGTCCCATTCCTTGTGGCTTAAGGATCTGCCCAGGTCCCTTTCCCACCGAGCCCGGCCTGCGTTATATGTGTGTGCGGTGGAGTCCAGAAGCAATTTGTAGAGGTCAGAGATTATTTTCTTATTGGACGTGCGTGTCATCAGCCATTTTTCATAAGGGGTCAGGAGACGCTGCGCCTGGGGCCTAACCTGTTGGTGGAGTGCCCAGTGTCGGACTTGTAAATATGGCATGCGCTCTGATTCCGGGAGGCCATAATGCTCCTTGAGTTGCTAGAATGTGATTATGCCGTCAAAATCGAAAAGATAACCCAGGGACCTACAAGAGGAGGAGCGCCAGGCGCGAAAGGCCTGGGCGTCCGCGCCAGGGCGGAACTCTGGATTGTCGAAGATTGGGGTGAGCGGTGACGGAAAGGAGGTCAGTCGGTGGGCAAGGTTAGTGCGATCCCAGGATTCCAGCACCGTGCTCGTGATGTAGGAGGCGTAGAGATTGGGTGGTCTATGCTGCTTACGAAGGAAGGGGATGCCCTGCAGCGGTCTGGCCGCCACCGCTTGGTCTTGAAACAGCCAGTGTTTCTCCGATTCCAATTGATGCCATTCCACTAAGTATCTAAGCTGAGCAGCATGGTAGTATAGTTGAAGGTCGGGCACCCCCAGCCCCCCCCGCTCTGGCGGGAGAGTCGCTACTGCATGTCGGAATCGGGGCTTACGGCCATGCCAGATAAAGCGCGCCAGGTCCGTCTGAGTCTGTTGGATCCAGCCGGACGGTGGGCGGAGGGGAAGAGTTTGGAAGAGGTACAAGACCTGCGGGAGGACCGTCATCTTGATGGCCGTAATCCTGCCTAGCCAAGAGAGCGTATAAGTTTTCCATCTGCGCAGTTCTGATCGAATGCGGGAGCGGAGATTAGAGTAGTTAAGGTCCGCGGTGGCCTGAAGGGTCGGGGCTAGGTGAATGCCTAAATAGGGAATCGAGGCAGCTGCCCAGCTCAGAGTGTGCTCTGCCTGGATATGGGCCAGGGTGTGGGAGGAGAGCGAGACATCAAGTGCCATGGATTTCTCCAAATTGATTTTGAACCCTGATCCCCGCGCAAAGCCGCACAGTTCGATGAAAAGAGCGCGCAGAGCTGAGATTGGATTGGATAGGGAAAGCAGTATATCATCCGCGTAGAGACTAATGGTATGGGTGTCGCCTCCAAATTTAATCCCCGTGATGAGGGGATGCCTCCGCACCCTTAAAGCCAGATGTTCCATATAGAGCGCGAACAGGAGGGGTGACAAGGGGCACCCCTGCCTAGTACCCCTCCCAATGGGGAAGCGGGAGGAAGTATAGCCGTTCACCCGGACCGTCGCCATGGGGGAGCGGTAGCAGTTTAAGATCCTGGTACGTAGCTTCTCCCCAAGCCCAGCGCTCTCCAGAACCATCTCGAGGTATGGCCAGTGCACCCTGTCGAAGGCCTTCTCTGCGTCAATGGCCAAGAGCATGTATTCTCCTTGCATACGAGACGCCTTTTCGATCAGATGCAAGATGCGCTTAGTGTTGTCGCTTGTCTGCCGCTGTGGAATAAAGCCCGCCTGATCCGGTTCAACCAGGTAGGCCATATGCGGCGCCAGTCGGGCCGCGAGAATGCTAGTGTACAATTTAATGTCTATGTTCAACAGGGAGATGGGTCTGTACGCGCTGCAAGCTGTCCGATCCTTCCCAGATTTGAGGATAACGACTATCGCGGCCTCTAGCATTTCACTCGGGATAGCTCCCGCTTGGTCGAAGGTGTTGAATAAACTCGTCAGGAGAGGGGCTACTTGGTTGCAAAAGGTCTTATAAAAGGCAGCTGTGTAGCCGTCTGGGCCCGGCGATTTACCCAACTTAAGGCGGGAGATCGCCGAGACAACCTCCTCTATCCGGATATCCCTCTCCAAGAGATCCGCCTGCACAGCAGGCAGGGAAGGCATGTGGGCCCCCGCTATATAATCAGCGCAGGCCTGAGTCTCCAGGGGCTCCCCGGAATAGAGGCCCGCATAGAAGTCGCGGAATGCCTCCGCTATATCGGCGTCGTCAGTTACAGGTTCCCCCCCTAATGTCCGGATCTCGCGGACTCCCTGCTTTTGTCTGGTCTCCCGCAGTTTGCCAGCAGGCGGCCGCACCTATCCCCTCCCGTGTAGTATGCGTGTCGAAGCCTGATTGCGGCGAACTCGGCCCTGTCCTGATCCAAGGCAGCAAGCTGCTTTCTTTTTATGCAGAGCTGCCGCCAGGCCCGGGAAGCGCCGGTCCTCTGATGCATTTGTTCAAGCTCTGAGACGCGCTGGGAAAGTTCCGCCCGTTTGCGGCTGCGTTCGCGGTTCTGGGCAGAGGAGATGGCTATAAATTCCCCCCTCAGGACAGCCTTCAACGCCAACCACTGTGTCGCTAGAGTCGTATCCGGATTAGCATTGAGAGTGAGGAAGTTCGAGATGGCTTCTGGAGCTGTTCAATAGTCGAGGGGTGGTGTAGCAGTGTATCGCGCAGGCGCCAATGTCAGAGAGGCTGCAGGGATGGCGGGAGCTGGAAGGTGGCCAGAACTGGGGAGTGATCGGAGAGGGAGGCCGGTAAGATGTCAGTGCTCAATGCGTGGGTCTGAAGTGATGAGGAACTAAGGAAGTAGTCTAAGCGTGCATACGTTTTGTGTGCCCCCGAGTAGAAGGAGTAGCCTCGACTAGACGGATGAAAGTGGCACCACAGGTCCGACAGCCCCAGATCACGGAGACGAGCTCGCCCGGCAGCCGAGAGGACACCCGCCTGACCAGTTCTCTGACCGGACCGGTCCAGTGCGTTGTCAAAGACAATATTAAGATCACCGCCCAGCAGCAGACAGCGGCCCGAAGCGGCGGCCGCATCGTCAAGAGCATTGAGGAGGAATGCAATTTGCCCTTCATTAGGTGCATAGATGGAGCCAACATCCAGAGTCACCCCCCCCCCCCAGTAAGAATTGATAGGTGAGGAGTCGACCCCTGATCTCCGCCCCTTTGTGTAAGACCCTGCCTGTGAAGGAGCGGGAAACCAAAATGGCCACCCCAGCTGTCTTGGAGTTGGCAGAGGAAAACATCTGTGTTGGGAAGGCTCGGGATTTCAATCTGTGGTGGTCCTTAGCCAGTAGATGAGTTTCCTGTAGAAGGCATATGTCCGCTTTCGAATGTTCCAGGTAACTAAGGACTGCCTTTCGTTTGACGGGATTATTCAGCCCCCGCACATTGAGCGTAAGAACCTTAAGGGGGGTGTGCGGCATCTACGGTCCAGTGAGCAAGGCGGAATCGCTGAAGGACGCTAACTATCCTAAGCAAGCGTGGGTGGCCACTGAAACCCTCTAAGACCTTGTGCAGCATCTGGCGGGGTGCAACAGGGGAGAGCGGACGAGGGAACCCACACCGAAAGAAAAAACCCAAAACCCCTTGCAAAACAAATATATCAATAGTAACAACATTAGCAAGACCCAACAACAAAGTCATGATCTGGTAAGACTGTTCGTCACCTTGGCAAAGCCAGGAGGGCGTCAGTGTGGGGACCATAGTGTGACCAAGAGGGGGAGAATCGGTGCCCTCCACCGCCCGCCTCTGGCCGGAGACCCCTGGGTCAAGTGCGTGGAGCTACAAGTGGCCAGTGCTCACTCAGCCCCCGCAGGCAGCCCGGCCAGCGCGTCCGTCGCCGAGGCCAGAGCGTCCCGCTGACTCTTAGCTATGTCTGTTTTGTTAGGCTTCCAGCCCCGTCTGCGCCCTCCTTGCTGCCGCCATCCTGATGCCGAGGGCCCCGGCCCAGAGTCCGCAGCTCGACTGTCCTCCTCCCCGTCCGGTGGCACCAAGTCCAGCACTCCGCAGGCCTCGGAGAGCGAACGTAGCTGGTGAAGTTTGCCATCGAGGCGGAAGATGATGCGGAATGGGTGCCCCCACGAGTATGGAATGCCCCGCTGCCGGAGATGATCCGTGACAGGGCGGAACTGCCGTCGGCGTTGCAAAGTGATCAGGGCTAGATCCTGGTAGAGCACCGGAGAGTGCCCCTTATAAGAGACTGGGTGGAGGGTCCTTGCTTTCGCGAGGATAGCTTCTTTGGTTTTAAAGTCTTGGACACACACCAGTATGTCCGCTGGGGGGCTGTAGGGCGCTCGGGGTGGACCGACCCTATGTGCCCTGTCCAGGACGATCTCTGCGTCATCCGGCGCTGCCAGGATGTGGCGGAAGAGGCCCACGACGAAGGCATGGAGGTCCGCGTTGTCGTCCGCGGGTTTCACTCCGCGAATCCGGATGTTATGCCTGCGGGACCTTTTCTCCAGGTCCTCGAGGTGGGTCTGAACATCTAGCTGCTGGTCTCGCAGGCGGAGGAGTTCTTGTTGGATCGTGTTCATGTCTGACACAGTGGCGTCGCTCCTCTCCTCCAACGCCGCCACTCGCTCCCCCACCTCCTCCACATCCCTGCGGATGTCTTTTATCTCTGCGGTGAGGTCAGCCTTCACTGTCTGTAGGTCAGCCCGCAGAGTCTGGAAGAGAGATTTCATGAACGCCTTGGTGACCGGCTCCTCCCCAGCGTCGGGAGAACGCTGCAGGGTCGCCATCTGGGAATCTGCGCCTTGATTGCTGTGGACAGGCTGAGGGCGCCCAAATATGTCCTTTAGAGGCTTTGATTTCCTCGCCTTGGATACTGGCATAGCGTAGTGTCCCACGAAGTGACTAGCGCCGAGGGGCGCGTCGATTTCGCCGCTGGGGATCAGGAAGCGCAGGGAGGTGGAGACTAGTAACGGCAGGTAAGTTCCCAAGCCAGTCGCAGGCTATCTCCCGCTGTCGCCCCGCGGGTCTGGTGGCAGGGTCTCGGAGGGGGTGTCAACCGGGTAGACACGTCGCCCAGCAAAGGCCACGGGGGGAGGGGAGCCACGTGCGCCCGCAGGCCAATGCCCGAACGTGGCCCACTGTCTATGTCACTGGCTGGTTGATCACCGGTGGTACCCTCAGCCCCCGGGGCTCACCTCCGTCGTCACCTCCCAATGTTCCAAGTCCGGGCACCCACCGGGCCCCCCTGGCTCTCACCTTGCTCCTGCCTCGGCGCTCTTGCGACTCACCGCCTTCCGGGCAGCCTCCGCGAGCCCACGCGCACAGGGCGAGCAGGCAGGCCTCCACACTCCCTGGGCGTCGCAGCCTGTCTCGCCGTTCAGTTCCAGGAAGGGGTCGAGGGCCCCGCCGTCGGCGCCCCAGGAGCCCCGGTCACCTCGGCAGCAGGCGGAGCCCCGTACGGGAGCAGATCACCGGGTCCGGATCCCATCAGCAGAGTGCCCCAGCCGGTCCCGGTCCGCGTCCAGCCGCCGGCGCTCCAGTCACAGCTCTCCCTGGTGCCGGGCAGCCCTCAGCACCGGTCCACCCGTCGACCACTCGGGACAGAGAGGGGTCCCGCTCCAGCGCCAGCAAGACTCCGGGCACAGGCCTCGGCGAGCCCCAGAAGCCACGCCGCCGTCCAGGGCCGCCCCTCCTCGCCGCCCGGGCCTCCGCAGTCTCCAACGCCCGGCGGGGGCGGCCCGCGATCAGGTTCCCAGGCAGAGGCCGGGATCGGGGTAGCTGGCCTCGGCAGGCCTCTCTCGGGGCCTCCGCGTTGGTGAAGCCTCCGCCGGGGACCGGCCACCGCAGGCCGGGTCGCCTCTCAGGGCTCTGTCTCCAGCCGTAGCCAACTGCAGCCGCCTCCCGCTCCAGTCGGAGCCAGCGGGTCCCCGGGGCAGCCCCTCGCCGTGATCTGCAGACGGCCACGGGTCTCCCTGAAGCTCTCAGAAGCTGTTTTCGGCGGGCGGCGGGCAGGAGCTCCGAATCCTGCGTCCTACCTCGCCGCCATCTTGGCCACGCCCCGCCGAGGTCATTTTATAAGAATACCACTAGTAACTGGAATGATGACAGTGCTGCAAACGAGTGAACACTTAATTTATAAGTGCTTACGTATTGGTGGAGTGATAGGATAAGTAGATAGTGGTAGATAAGTGATTAAAGAAGTGCATGGGACAGACTGGACGATTCCCACACTGCATGAGTACTATTTAGAAGAGTGTACCAATAGTATGTAGCTAGTTAGAGGTCTGCTTAGATAGTGCACAAAATATTATAGATTTACTTGTGTTAGTAGCTAGGCCATTCCATGAGTTCATGACTAGTAACTAGAATAATTACAGTGTTACAAACAGAGTGTATAGTGAATTTATAAGTACTTAGGTATTGGTGGAGTAAAAGGATAAGTAGATAGTGCTGGATGGGTGATTGGAGAAATGCATGGGACAGCCAGGAGGATTCCTACGCTGCATAGGTACTAACTGGGCATTTAGAAGAGCGTATCAATAGTTTGTAGCTGGTTAGAGGTGTGCATGCAACATGTACAAAATATTGTACCTGCACTTGTGTTTTTGACTACGCCATTCCTTAAGTATATGACTAATAATTGGAGTAATTTTAGTGTTGCAAAGAAAGTGCGTGCTGAATTTATAAGTGCTTAGGTATTGGCAGAGTGATAGGATACGTAGATAGTGCTGGATGGTTGAATGGAGAAGTGCATGGGACAGACAGATGGATTCCTAGACTGCATAGGTACTAACTGGGTATTTAGAAGAGCATATCAATAACATGTAGCTGGTTAGAGGTCTGCATGCATAGTGTACAAAATATTGTATCTGCACTTGTATTAGTGGCTAGGCCATTCCTTAAGTATATGAGTAATAACTGGAGTAATTTCAGTGCTGCAAAGAGAGTGCATGCTAAATTTATTAGTGCTTATGTATTGGCAGAGTGATAGGATACGTAGATAGTGCTGGATGGTTGAATGGAGAAGTGCATGGGACAGACAGAAGGATCCCTAGACTGCATAGGTACTAACTGAGTATTTAAAAGACTGTATCAAAGCTATGTAGCTGATTAGAGGTCTGCATGCATAGTGCACAGAATATTGTAGCTGTACTTGTATTGGTGTGTCTGTGGTTTCGAGAATGGTAGTCTGTTTTTTAGGGTGTGAGGAGGTGCATCAGATGATCACGTAGATGATGTCATCAGTGATGTCATTTGAGATGTCATCAGTGATGTCATCAGTGATGTCACTGACCATGTAATGTGTGATGTAATATGTGAGGTCATCAGCAGTGCATTACTTTAATCCAAAAAGCTGGCTGCCATATTGGCCTGGTCACGATGTAAAAATTCAGGAATTGATACAATAAAGAAAAGAAAACAAGTGTTAATATGCACATAATGTCATTTCAGCATATCTTGCCCCGTGACCGCCATATCTGTATGTTCGTCAACGTGACTTATTCATAATAAACATACTTAGAATTGCAAACATCAACATAGACAATGGACTACACATTACTTTAAAGTGAAAGGCTATCGGCCATATTAATCTGGGCACGTTGCGTATTATAATGGTTCTTACATGAAAGAAAAGGAAAAAAAGGGGTGTTAATATACACACACTATCCCTAAATAAAGTTCTAGCGAATATAGTTCCATTCCATTCACAGCTCATTTGAGATGTCATGAGTGATGTAACTGACCATGTCATGAATGATGTAATGTCTGAAATCATTAGCAGTACAGTTCGGGGGCGTAAGTTATAGTTAGCTCAGGTAACTATAACTGCTGAATTTCACTGGTTGTGTATGAGTGAAATCTGAGTCTAACTATACCGTCCCTGTAATCTTTGTTTTTTTCAGCAAATTTCTAGGTTTTTTTAACGTTAAGTAAGATGCATATCACAATGGATGGTGGGAGGTTGGAAGCAGGGCCTAGCATTGTGCTGCCCCCACCCAATCTTGCTGCTCCTGCCTTCCCTCCTCCTAGCCATCCATTGTCCAAGTCCATAGCCCTGCTCCCTTATTACAGCCCTGTGTGGCCTTTGTTCTGCCACTGGCCTTCCCGCCTTCTCTAAACAGTTAGCTTGCTGCCCCATCCACCTCCTCCCTATCCTCTGTTGTCTGAATCCATGGACTAGCCTCCTCCCTCCTGCCATGCATGGTCTGATGTGCTGCCACTGCCCTCCATTTAGCATGATTTACCAGTCCACTCCTCCTGCCCTCCATTGCCCAATTCTATACCCCATCATTGACCTCCTGCTTAGCCTCTGTGCTTAGCTTGCTGCCCCTATTCTCCTTCCCCCTGCCCTCTGATGTCTTTGTGCATGCCCCTGCTCCATCCTTTTTGCCCACCATGTTCCATGGACCTGCCACTCCTATCTACTCTGAGTGTTCTGTTGAGCTGCCACTCCCCTCCCACCTGCCTAGCATTGTCAGATGACTGTAACCTGTCCCTGCCACCTCCACCCTGCCTGTCCACATTCCATGCCCCTATCCCCTTCCTCCTGTCCTCCATGGTCCATTTTACTGCCACACCCTTCTGCCCTCCCTGGTCTGTTGTGCTGCAACTGCTCCTCCTGCCTGCCCCGCGTGGTCTGTTGTGAGGCCCCTTCCCCTGAACTCTCTTGTCTGTGCCCAGGTCCTGACCCTCCCTTCTATCCTCCATGGTACTTTGTGCATGCCCCTGCACCCTCCTTCTTGCCCATCATAGCCATTGTGCTGCCACTAACCCTCCCGCTTGCCATGCATGGTTGTCTGTGCTGCCACGACCCCTCCCACCTTCCCTGTGTGGTCAGCTAGCTGCCCCTGACCCCCTCCCACCTTCCCTTCATGGTCTGTGTGTATTCCATCATAGTCTCACTGTTGCTCTCCATGGTGTGTCTTGCTTCTAATGCCCATCCTGCCTGACCTCCATGGTCATCTTGCTGCTCCTGCCCCCTTGCCCCCAGCCCTCTGTTTCCATGTGCAGACCCCTATTCCCTCCCTCCTGGCTTGCCTGTTCCTTTGTAATGCCCCTGATCTTTCCCTCCTGCCCTTTATGGTCTGTTATGCTGAAGCTTTCTCTCCTATCTGTCCATTATGGTCAGCTAGCTACCATTGCCTCTTTCCCCTCTGTTCTCTGTTGTCCATGTGCATGGTCCTGTCCCCTCCCTATTGCTCTCTATGGATTGTTGTGCTGCACTCCGGTCCCGCATGCCCTGTGTGGTGTATTGTGCTGCTGCAAACCCTGATGCCTGCCCTGTAGGGTCAGTTTGGTGCACCTCTCCATATCCCTCCTGTCCTCTGTTATCCGAGTCCATGTCTCTACCCCAATTCCTCCTGCCTTCCATTATCCAATGTACCATACTTGTGAACATTTTGAACTTGGTAAGAGGGAGATTTTGAAAAAAAACTGTGGTATTGATTTTCCCCTTTGAGTTACATTGAAAAAGAGGAGATTGTAGACAGGAGACAGATCAAATAAAGCCCATTTGAGCTTAAAAACATTGGACGTTTCCTGGCTGAATCGGGTCTGTTGGCATGTATGGTTGTACTACCACTGCCTCTTCCTTCTGCCCACAATGGTCTATTATATTGCCACAGCCTCTCTTGCCAGTCCTGTATTGTTGGTTTGTTGCCCCTGCCCCCCCTTTCCACTGCCCTCCATAGCCTGTTGTGCTGCCACTGCCCTTCCTGCCTGCCCAGTGTGGTCAAATTATTGCCTCTGCACCCTCCTACCTGCCTTCAATTTTCAGAGTCCGTTCCCCTGGCCTCTGCCTCTCAACAGTATCCTAATGAACAACTAGATTGCTAACATTCTATATTTATTACAAAAGTGTGGAACGCCTGACGTCATCTTGATGTAATCAAAACTGTAATACCGAGAGCATTTCCTTTAGAAATTAAATATATGAGAGGGTCTTATTTGCATCAAAATTATGGTTAGTGCTCTAAAAAACTAAAATGAGGACATATTTTCTGAGTTTTCAAATAGCAACAAAGCACTTTAAAATTATTTGTTATCTTTATGTTTTTTAATCCAGTTGACCACTTGATTAAATGTTGCACTTAGGGGAGAGGATGTGGTGCTACTTCCAGAGCTGCAGACTTTGCAACTGGGGAACCAGGTTGGAGTTTCTGCTTCAGCTCGACATTCTGTGATTCTGGTCAAATCACTTAATCTCCCCATGTCTACAACCAAAATGAATTTGTTCTTTTGTGATGTAACCTAAGCTCATGTAAAGCACTACAATACCTGACAAGCCTGCACTATATAAAACTGCAAAAACACAAAAAATACAAAGTATTTTGCACACTTCTGTCATTGGGCTACGTGTGGGCTATATCTGGGTGATATTTGTGCTGCATTTGGGATCTTTTGTCTCTGGTGGCCACTCAAAATGTGCCCTAATTTATTTTTCTTCAGCACTAATCATAATTTCTATGGCAAAATGAACCCCCTCATTGTGTTCCTTTTTAAATTAAATGTTTTAAGTGTTACCAGTTTATTCCACTCAAGATGGCTTCAGGTGTGCCATAGTTTTGTCATAAGTAAGACAGTAAGCGCTCTAGTTGTTCTTAAGAACACTCTGGGACATTCTGTCATTGGGCTATACTTGTGCTACATCTGGGTGGTATTTGTGCTACATTTGGGGTCTTTTGTCTCTGGTGGCCATCTTGGGAGACTTATTTGTTATGAAGTTTCCTAATTTCCTCAGTAGGAAATGCTTTCATACGTGTCACACATTTGCCATAAATTCAGAATGTTAGCATTCTAGTTGCTCATTAGATCACTGTAGTAAAGCTACTGCTCACCAGGGAAGTCTGCTGCTGATATTCAAAGTGCATGTTTCGGTCTGCATGTCAGAATTGTTTTAATGAAATAGAAGAGGAGTTGAGAAGTCAAAATGTGCCCTAATTTTTCTTTCTGCAGCACTAATCATAATTTCTATGGCAAAATGAACCCCCTCATTTTGTTCCTTTGCATTTAAATGTTTAAAGTGTTACCACTTTATTCCAATCAAGATGGCTTCAGGTATGCAATACTTTTGCCATAAGTAAGACTGTTAGCGCTCTAGTTGTTCTTTCGAACACTCTGGGACATTATGTCATTGGGCTATACTTGGGCTACATCTGGGTGATATTTGTGCTACATTTGGGCTCTTTTGTCTCTGGTGGCCATCTTGGGAGACCTATTTGTTATGAAGTTTCCTAATTCCCTCATTTACTACAGTCTCCTCAGTAGGAAATACTTTCAGTTTTTTTACTTTGATTCCATCAAGAAGGCATTCAGATGTGTCACACATTTGCCATACATTCAGAATGTTAGCACTCTAGTTGCTCATTAGATCACTGTAGTAAAGCTACTGCTCACCAGGGAAGTCTGCTGCTGGTATTGAAAGTGCATGTTTCAGTCTGCATGTCAGAATTTTTTAATGAAATAGAAGAGGATTTGAGAAGTCACTCAAAATGTGCCCTAATTTCTCTTTCTGCAGCACTAATCATACTTTCTATGGGAAAAAGAACCCTCTCATTTTGTTCCTTTTTAAATTAAATGTTTTAAGAGTTACCACTTTATTCCAATCAAGATGGCTTCAGGTGTACAATATGTTTGTCATAAGTAGGACTGTTAGCGCTCTAGTTGTTCTTTAGAACACTCTGGGAAGCTGCAGTAGAACACAAAGGAATAAACTGACAGTCTCTGCCCTTGTTGGATGTACATGTTTTACTGAGAATCTCACATGACTGCGAAAGATAATGTGAATTTACAGAAAATATGCTCTCAGTTTAGCTTATAGATCACCTTCCAAACCTCTGTGGGAAAAGGAAAAGTATGAGAAAATAGTTTTCTCTCAAACATGATTCATGATATCCCAGCAGAAGGCTTTTACACATGGTAAAATCACCTTAGAACTCACCACAATTCCTAAAATGAGTATGGTACCATCATCACATGATTTATAATGTAACTAAAGCCTTAAAACCTTCTATTAACTGCATTGCTTTTTAATGAGGTGCTATCATGTATATTGGTCCCAAGATGGCTGCCAACACTTCTTGGATGAAGTGCTGACAGCCAATCAGATCTCACGATAAGATGTGTGGTTAGGTTCCGCCCAGATATATATGTGATTTTACTTTTGATTTTCTCATGAACTACTGGACAGATTTACACCATTTAACAAAAAGGCATGACTCTAAACCAAGGGCTACCTTTTTGCCAAATTTGGTGTAATTCCGTTCAGCAGTTCGGACTGTAGCTGCGACTAAAGGTTCTTATGGAAAATTGCATGGGGAAAACACGTTTTGGGACCGCCCTTTTTTCTCGGCCCCCGCTTGACGAATCACCCCAAGACTTTCAGGATAGGAGCGGACCGGAGCTAGCCAAATTTCGCAAAGATTCGTCAACCGGCGCCAAAGTTATTGGGAATAGAATGTTATGGATTTCCTATGGAAAATAGGTCCTAACTATAACTGCCTACTGGTGACCGCCAGTAGGTTGTATATATATATATATATATATATATGAGAAGTCCGAGTCGGATCCCCTTTCGACGTCGGCGCTTGTGTTCTAGCGCAGTGCGGATCTATTCGGCAGGATCCAGCCGATATATATGCACCAGGTTCTTAGTCTCTCGATTTCTCAGGCTAAGAAAAGATCGCACTCACTCGTAGTTTTTTCATGGAAACGGCTTTATTTTCCTTGCCAAACCCAACGCGTTTCACCTCAGCAAAAGGCTTGATCACGGGATAAGGTCACATGACAAGTGCCTTTCTTTTATGTTTAGCACGTATTCACTTCCTGTTTTATTAAAACTAGTGCATTGTGGTTAGTGAAGTGTATTAAAGTAAAATATAAGTTGTGCTTGTTGTCAAGTGAAATTAATCAAATTAATTTTACACATTCAGACTTCTGATAAATGTATTTGTACTTTGGTGTACTTTGTTCATTTGTCGTCTCTTATTAGTTGCCTTCTTTGTTTTACAGTCTTTCTTTTGCATTGTTTCTTGTGATTTCGTTGTTGGTGAGATGGTTCCTCATCCTGTTTTTAGATGGGTTCCTTGTTTGCTCTCTGGTGAACAATGTATTTTCAGTTGCTTGTAAAGGGGATCAGAAGTTGTTCTTTATTTATAGGTGAACATAAAGTTCTTCGTTTTGGTTCAAACCTCTTGGATCCAGGGTTCTGAACGTGAGAATGTGTTTCAATTCCTTTTGTCTGTGGATTTTCAGCCGATCTCCTCCTCTTTCCGATGTAGGTATCTGTTCCAGAGCCCAGCATCTTAACGTTTCCCAGTCGCCGTTGTGACTTTTTTCCATATGTTTCGCAACTGCATTTGTTCGATCTTTATGGATTGTGGCCCGGACGTGTTCCAAAATGCGTTTTTTAACTTGAAAGATAGTACTTCCTATGTATTTTTTATGGCATGGACATTCTATCACATATATCACATAAGAGCTTTTGCATATGAGATGTTGTCGTATCTTCCAAGTAATGCCCTTTTTGATATCAACTTCTCTCTGGGGTGTGTGGCAATTTTGCAGACCTTGCACTGTTTACATGGCCAGAAGCCTTCCCTTTGTAACCATGTTTTTTTCGGGGCTTCTTGGAAGTGACACTGGACAATTTGGTCACCAATGTTTCTCGCTCTTTTGTATGATATTTCAGGATGGTCTCCTATAATGTCCGCCATTGTTGTATCCAGTTTTAAGATGCTTTTATTAAATTTTTTATTTTCTGCACTGTAAGTCGTGATCAGTCTGATTTTTTGATCACTATTTTTTTCTTTTTTCTGAGATAGAATAGTATTTCTATCTTGACTTAGTACTCTGTCCAGGCACTTTGTGACTACCTTCTTTGGATATTTTCGGGCTAAGAAACGGCTGCTTGCATCTTCACTGTTCCTGATGAATTCCTGATTGTTTGAGCAGTTGCGTTTTAGTCTTAGGAACTCCCCATACGGGATGCTCCATTTCAGATTTTCATCGTGGAGTAAGAGTAATCTGAACGCAAAACAAAAAGAGATATTGAAAGATTTACAAGATGACAAAATGATTGAAATAAAACCGGCTGACAAAGGGGGTAACATTGTCATTCTCAATAAAACTGAATACATTGATGAAGTAAAACGGCAGTTGTCAGACGTGGAATGTTATGTACTACTAAACAAAGACCTGACAATAGAACTACAAAGCAAATTAAATAAGCTTCTTACGGATTGGCATCACAAGGGCCTGATTGACGAGGATGAATATAGATATTTGGATAAGAAACATCCAACACTCCCCACTTTCTATTGTCTTCCGAAAGTACACAAAAATAAAGAGAAACCACCGGGAAGACCCATAGTCTCTGCAAATAACTCCCTACTGGAACCAACATCTAATTACATCGATAATTTTTTGTCACCCCTAGTAAAAGATCTGGCATCCTAGCTAAAAGATACAACAGACTTGCTCAAGAAACTAGAAAAAGTACAATGGAAATCAGGCTACAAATTAATCACAATGGATGTGATATCATTATACACTAATATTGAACACTCCATCGGAACAGAAGCCTGCAAACATTACTTGGGAAAACACAACATACAATACAGAGATCATAATGAGATGGTGAACGAAATGATCTCACTGTGTTTAAACAACAACTTTTTCTTGTTTAATAAACAGATCTATAGACAGATAAGGGGATGCGCAATGGGATTTTCATTCTCACCAAATTATGCGAATCTCACTATGGGGTGGTTCGAGCAAAATCTAGCTTGGAACACGGCAAACTATGAGTGGAAGAATAAAATCATACTATGGCTGAGATTCATAGATGATCTCCTGATCATTTGGAACGGAACCGAAGAAGACTTTCCAAGATATTTTGACAAATTGAATAACTCCCCTACTAACCTAAAGTTCACATACAACATAAGTAGAGAAAGTGTAATATTCCTTGACACAGAAATATACATAGAAAACGACTCCTTACAAACCACCTTGCATAGAAAGAGCACTGCAACAAACGCCACACTACATGGGGAAAGCTTCCACGATGAAAATCTGAAATGGAGCATCCCGTATGGGGAGTTCCTAAGACTAAAACGCAACTGCTCAAACAATCAGGAATTCATCAGGAACAGTGAAGATGCAAGCAGCCGTTTCTTAGCCCGAAAATACCCAAAGAAGGTAGTCACAAAGTGCCTGGACAGAGTACTAAGTCAAGATAGAAATACTATTCTATCTCAGAAAAAAGAAAAAAATAGTGATCAAAAAATCAGACTGATCACGACTTACAGTGCAGAAAATAAAAAATTTAATAAAATCATCAGAAAACACTGGGGCATCTTAAAACTGGATACAACAATGGCGGACATTTTAGGAGACCATCCTGAAATATCACAGAAAAGAGCGAGAAACATTGGTGACCAAATTGTCCACAGTCACTTCCAAGACGCACCGAAAAAAACATGGTTACAAAGGGAAGGCTTCTGGCCATGTAAACAGTGCACGGTCTGCAAAATTGCCACACCCCAGAGAGAAGTTGATATCAAAAAGGGCATGACTTGGAAGATACGACAACATCTCACATGCAAAAGCTCTTATGTGATATATATGATAGAATGTCCATGCCATAAAAAATACATAGGAAGTACTATCTTTGAAGTTAAAAAACTAATTTTGGAACACGTCCGGGCCACAATCCATAAAGATCGAACAAATACAGTCGCGAAACATATGGAAAAATGTCACAACGGCGACTGGGAAACCTTAAGATACTGGGCTCTGGAACAGATACCTACATCGGAAAGAGGAGGAGATCGGCTGAAAATCCTCCGACAAAAAGAATCGAAACACATTCTCACGTTCAGAAGCCTGGATCCAAGAGGTTTGAACCAAAACGAAGAACTTTATGTTCACCTATAAATAAAGAACAACTTCTGATCCCCTTTACAAGCAACTGAAAATACATTGCTCACCAGAGAGCAAACAAGGAACCCATCTAAAAACTGGATGAGCAACCATCTCAACAACAACGAAATCACAAGAAACAATGCAAAAGTAAGACTGTAAAACAAAGAAGGCAACTAATAAGAGACGACAAATGAACAAAGTCCACCAAAGTACAAATAAGACATTTATCAGAAGTCTGAATGTGTAAAATTAATTTGATTAATTTCACTTGACAACAAGCACAACTTATATTTTACTTTAATACACTTCACTAACCACAATGCACTAGTTTTAATAAAACAGGAAGTGAATATGTGCCAAACATAAAAGAAAGGCACTTGTCATGTGACCTTATCCCGTGATCGAGCCTTTTGCTGAGGCGAAACGCGTTGGGTTTGGCAAGGAAAATAAAGCCGTTTCCATGAAAAAACTACGAGTGAGTGCGATCTTTTCTTAGCCTGAGAAATCGGGAGACTAAGAACCTGGTGCATATATATATATATATATATATATATATATATATATATATATATATATATATATATATATTCACTGAAAAAAACATAGGTTTCAGGGACATTATAGTTAGTTGAACATTTGACTCATATAAAACCAGAGAAATTCGCCTCTTATAGTTAGTTGAGCTAACTATAACTCGCGCGCCCGCAATGCACTGCTGATGATGTCACATATTACATCACTCATGACATGGTCAGTGACATCACTCATGACATCACTGATGACATCTCAAATGACATTACTCATGACATCATCCACGTGACAATCTGATGCACATACTGATGCTCTAATATAAACTTTGATACACCCATTCTAAAATGCTGACTTCTATTTTTGAAACCATACATAGAAGAATGCCATATACTACATAGCACTCACTATTTCCTAGGTCTACACACACATCCAGTCACTTATACATGTAGTTACTCATCAATAGAGGACTATAATATGCACTCGTACATATATTCATACAGTCACACGCTGCCACTCATCCATAGAGTTACTCACACGCCTAGTCAGTAATGCAAAGCATGAATCACATACCCATTTAATCATGTATACAGTTATGCACACCAACTTTGTTATTTTTAGACATACCATATCACTTATTTATAGAAATACTAACACATATTTCCTGTCTAATACAATCACTGATAGAAGAAGACACATATTTATACACCCACTCTTGAAATAACTTAGTCTCATGCTGTAGGAGAGTAGGATCTGCACTTATGTTGCCCCCACTTTTTGTCTGATGTTTACACTGATTTCTGGCTATAATCTGGCTGGGACACTGCTAATCAGGGCCACAGCCTCTCTGTTCTCTCTATTGGATGCACTAGTGATTGGATACTGTGTTACCTTATGAGCCCCTAGTATATGGTACCTTAGGTACCAAGGGCATAGATACTTCACAGACCTACCAGGGGCTGAAGCATGTATTATGCCACCCCTGGGAAGCAGACTAAATCTGACACCACAGGCCTGCTACTGCAGCCTGGGTGAGGTAGTGTTAGCACTCCTCACTGAGATATAGGTTCACTATATCTCTACCTACACACACACATATAAACCTATCAGTCACCCCTAAGGCAGGCCCCATTAATCCTGAGGTCAGGGTGCCTGGTTTCCATGTGAGGGGGTGCCTCTGCCTGAGCAGGGCCCCTCTGCAGCTCTCAGAGTCCATTCGCTGTGGCTGTTTGTGGATGCGGTTAAACCATATACTCTTACGGGCATTATAACCTAGTGGTAAATGCTAACTATGGGATGGCTGCATCAAAACATGTCGTGTTTGGTGTCAAACGCTTTGGAATCATACCCCCACACCAGTATCTGGTGTGGGAGTATGATCCCACCCTTCTAGGGGGATAGACATGTACCCACTGTGGAAACACGGTAGAATCCTGAAGAGCCCTGCCATCACAAAATGGATGCCACCAGTCACAGACACTGGGCTGCCCTCCTGCTGCTGACCGAAACTCGCAGTGGAGGAGGCCCAACAATAGGCATCCTGTCACAGGGAGGTGTGGTCACCTCCCAGACAGGGTTTAGTGTATTGGGGCTGGGTGGGTGCACTCCTAGAGTGCTTTGAAGTCCTGCACTGGGGGAGCAGTAGGCTCCTCTGTGCATATACCAGCTCAAACCGGTTCAGGGGCTACCAGCCCCTGCTCTGGCGCGAAACTGGACAAAGGGAAGTGGGTGTAGCCACCACTCCCCTGACCCTCCCATAGGTGGGGTCATAGAGCTAGTCCCTCCCTTCCTTGTAGTATAAGTTAGGGAACCCTTGCCATTTCAAACTAGATATCCCTGGACGACGCTCTGAAGAAGAACCCTGGACCTTCGACGTTCCGCTACCTCTGGAAGACTGAAGAATCTCCCTTGGAGTCAAGGAGTGACTCCCCAGCTTGGCAGGCACCAAACTTTGCAATCAACAGTTGCAAACCTTCCCGCTCCTGCCGGAGTTCGAAGTCCCTGCATCCTAGGAAGAGGATTTCCGGACTTCTCCAAGGCCATCGTGGGTCCCCAGCGACGCTGAGGCAAGTGGACTCCATGAGTGACGAGGAACCGCAATCCTGGGTACCGGGCACTATTTTCAAGTGCAACCCCTTCACGACGCGACGCCCTACAAACCTGTGCTTTGGACCATGTAAGGCCCAAGCCTCCAGCAGGATTTCCACTGAAGATCAAAGGCATACCCCATCCCGAGTGACCGTGGGCCCCTGTTGAGTAAATCCTCCCGAGGCGTCTTCGCGATCCCTTGCCGGTTGAGTTGTGGGTCTCCAAAAGACTTTTCTACAAAAATAAAGGGCTCCCCTGATTGCTCCAGGCCAGCCCTGACTTATCCTTGCGGGGTGAGTCCCTCAGACCTTGCTGGTCTGCACCGCTGACTTTTTACACTTTCCATAAGACTTGCTGTTGCCAAGGCCTGTTGGCTCCAATCTGGTCGCCGACACCTCAGTAAGCTGCAGACTTTGTGGGATACACCAAATCCAGCTCCCAGTTGTCATCGACACCTCCTGGACCTCATGGCTGAAGAGTCAAGACACCTGTGATCACCTGAACTCACCCGACAACTGTGGGCATCCATCTTCCTTGCCCCGGGTGACTGCCATGTGACTTTGAACACTGTCCCCTCTGCTTTCAGGTCTTCCTTCTTCTGAATCCAGCCTTGGATTCCACCGGACACTTCTTCTGTCTTCACAAACAGCAAGTCTTCTATGGCTCCCATTGAAAACGACGCCACGACCCGACACCAAAAGACACCTATGCACCCGGCTTCCCTTGGTGAGGTAACTCCAGCACTATGGTGCTCCTGTGTGTGTTAGCTCTAGAACTACTTACCCTGTAAGTGACTTGCTTGTAGACTCTCCCGAAGTATCCTAAAACTTTAAAATTCCAACTGCGACTTGCTCCATTGAAGTTAATTGGGATCCGCGGCTGTGTTCTCACACTGCATGCGTCTCCCGTGGGTCCTTTACTTACCTGCCTTGGGTGGATTAGTGAGGCCCCAGCGCTTCTGAAGGCCCTAGGCCTTGTCCCCTCGCAAGTCGATATTCCTAAGTCTCTTATTTAGTATATGGTCTGGTACGCCCCTAGGGCCCCAGCCATATTTGTGCTTAACTTGTTGTGAAATGTTGATTTGTGCAGATGTTCCTGACTTCTAATCTTATAAAGAGATTAGTAGAGTGTGTCTAGTAATAAATACATATATATTTTATATATATACCTGTGTGGTGGCCCTTCATTTGGTAATTCAAGAGATTATACGGTAAAGCAAGCTGCTTTACATTCCTCGAAAGACTTAGCCTGAAGGCTGCTCTCCACAGCTACCACTAGGATAGCTTTCTTTAAAAGGTTGTCTTAAACCTATCTACCATAAGAGTCGAAATGTACTGGTGCAAGGTGGCCACATTAACTAGTGACCAGCATATACCCGGCCAACTTCTCACATTGGTGGGCAGCGTGTGGGATTACAGCTTGCCATTGTTTTACCAGAAAATCTCTATTTGAATTACTAACTGAAAACCACTATAGGTACTCAAGGTACATATAAAGTCAAGCTTAGTATCAATAAGTTCTACTGAACTTAGAGCTGTGTGTCAAGGGATAGCACACCCTTTCTACAGCTCAAGCTAGGATCAGTTGGCCACAAACTAGTGTAGGTAGTACAATACTGCACAACACTAGAATGTCCTTAAGGGTTGGAGCCAGTGGGTCCACCCAGCCTCAGTATAAGGACATGACTTTCTTTGACTTGAAAGCCATGTGTGCTGCAAGGCACCTGAGGATAGGACAGAGTACCTCCACACTACACCTGATAGATCTGCTGACAGCAGATGATCTTAGATTAGCTCTAGGAGCTAAGGGATCTGAATCAGGGGGTGGGTCAATTACAGTGTCTGGGTCAGATGATGAAAATCAAGATGACCTGGGCTCTGTGGTTGAAGGGCCAGACCCACAAGGGTCTGAAAAGGACAGAGGAATCCTCCCTAAGAGAACTGACAGAGTGGAGGAGAGGCCTAGGTCCCTTTCAGGGGAATCTGACCACTCCTATCACTCTGGCAGGGAATCTGTCCAGCAGAGGAACTCCTACCTTCCTAGAAGGGAGACCTCCTCTAACAGAATGTACAAACGGCTGCAGTATGAGGAAGCAAGATTTGCCTTCAAGGACAAGCAGTTGGCATTAGATAGAGAAGCCTTTGAGCTCCAGAGAGCTTCTAGAAGAGAGGGGTTAGAACCCCCTGGTGGCAGCAACAGTGTCCCTAGAGGTAGAGAATATATTCCAGACCATAGGAACCTGTCCAAGGTTGTTCCTCCCTACCAGAGTGGGGATGATATCCACAAGTGGATAACTGCTATGGAAAGGGCCTGTAGAGTACAACAGGTCCCCCAAAAGCAGTGGGCAGCAATCTTGTGGCTCTCCTTTTCAGATAAAGGCAGAGACAAGCTCCTCACTGTTAGAAAAGAGGATGCTGATGATTATGAAGTCCTGAAGAGTGCATTGATAGATGGATTTGGCGTAACCACTGAGCAGTACAGGTTGAAGTTCAGAGACACCCAGAAAGCACAGACTCAGGACTGGACTGACTTTGTAGATTGTGCAACCAAGGCTCTGGAGGGTTGGCTGGTTGGTACTAGAGTTACTGATTTTAAGGGGTTGAATAATCTTATGAGGAGAGAACAGATCCTTAATAATTGCCAGAACCAGTTGTTGCATCAGTACCTGGTGGACTCTGATCTGACCTCTCCCCAGGAATTGGGAAAGAAGGCAGACAAATGGGTCAGAAGCAGTGTGAGGCAGAAAACCCAGAACCAAGGGGGTGACACTAAGGAGCAGGATTCTAAGGGCTCTGAGAAAGGTGGGGATAAGGCAAAAGACCAGAAGTCTTCACAAGGGCCCCAAAAATCTGCATCTGGTGGGGATTCACAGTCCAACAAAGGAAAAGACCAAAAGAAGCCCTGGTGCAAATTCTGTAAACAGAAAGGGCACTGGACTTCTGATTGTAACAAGTCCAAAGACCAAACCACCACCACTCCTGCCCCTAAGGCAACTGTTCCCCCTAGTGCAGCTACTGGTGGAGATGATACTCAGAATAAGGGTGTAGTAGGGTTGACCCTGGGTTCTGAAGTGGACTCTGGCCTAGTCAGAGTACCCAGTCAGGCATTGCTGATTTGTGATGGAGACATTGATATGTCCTTTCTTAGTGAGCCCCAGTAATCTAGGCAAATTCAAACAGCAGCCTGTAATAAATGGCAAACAGGCTTTGGCATTCAGGGACACAGGTGCTAGTGTCACCATGGTGGCAGAGGATCTTGTGGACCCTGGGCAGATCATCCCGGGTGAAATGTACCAGGTTACCAATGCAAGCAATGTCAGGACCAACCATAGTCTGGCAGTTGTGAATTTCTCCTGGGGAGGGGTAACTGGCCTCAAGAAAGTAGTAGTCAGTGCAGACCTCCCTGTCGAATGTCTATTGGGCAATGATCTAGAGGCTTCAGCCTGGTCTGAAGTAGAGTTATGGACTCATGCTGAGATGTTTGGCATCCCTGCAGAGGTATTTGCTGTGACCAGGTCACAGGCTAAAATGCATCAAACTGAACCAGCTCTGGATCCTGAAACTATGGATCAGGTGCTACCCAAGAAGAGGAGCAGTAGGGTTAAGGCAGTGCCTTCCCCTCTGTCTCAGATCACAGAGTCACCTCTCGAGGGAGGAGAAGCAGATCCTGAAGAATGAACTGCCCCAGAGAGACTTGAGCCTGATCAGGTTGAGTTCTTGGGGGCAGGGGGACCTTCTAGGGAAGATCTGAGTAAGAAGCAACAGTGCTGCCCCTCTCTTGAACCCCTGCAACAGCAGGCGGCTGCTGGGAGTGCTAGTGGGTCCCATAAAGTTTATTGGGATGAGGGACTCCTATATTCTGAGGCTAGAGATCCAACCCCTGGAGCCACCAGGAGGTTGGTAATAACTCAGAAGTTTAGGGGGTTCCTCTTGACCCTAGCACATGACATCCCTTTAGCAGGTCACTTGGGCCAAAACAAGACCTGGGACAGGCTTGTTCCACATTTTCATTGGCCACATATGTCGGAGGACCCCAAGGAGCTTTGTCTCTCCTGTGTCACTTGCCAAACCAGTGGCAAGGCAGGTGGCACAACAAAGGGCCCCCTGATACCACTACCTGTGGTGGGGGTACCCTTTGAAAGGGTAGGGATTGACATTGTTGGCCCCCTTGACCCTCCAACTGCATCTGGGCACAGATTTATCCTGGTGGTAGTGGATCATGCCACCAGGTACCCAGAGGCAATTCCCCTGAGGACCACCACAGCCCCTGTGGTGGCAAGAGCCCTCATTGGAGTTTTCTCCAGAGTGGGTTTCCCAAAGGAGGTTACATCTGACAGAGATACCAACTTCATGTCAGGATATCTTAAAGCAAAATGGAAGGAGTGTGGTGTAACTTATAAATTCACTACTCCCTATCACCCACAATGCAATGGGTTAGTTGAACGTTTCAACAAAACCCTAAAGGGAATGATTAAAGGCCTCCCAGAAAAGCTTAGGTGAAAATGGAACCTTTTACTTCCCTGCCTTCTGTTTGCATACAGAGAGGTTCCACAGAGGGGTGTTGGTTACGGCCCATTTGAACTTCTGTTTGGGCATCCTGTAAGAAGAGGTCCATTATGTTTGGTGAAGGAGGGCTGGGAGTTACCTCTCAAACCCCCTAAACAGGATGTGATGGACTATGTACTTGGTCTCCGCTCCAGGATGGCCGAATACATGAAGAAGGCAACAAAAAACCTGTAGGCCAGCCAAGAACTACAGAAAACTTGGTATGACGAAAAGGCTGTGCTGACTGTGTACCAGCCAGGACAGAAAGTGTGGGTGTTGGAGCCTGTGGCCCCAGCAGCTCTCCAAGACAAGTGTAGTGGCCCCCATACCATTGTTGAGCAAAAGGGAGAAGTCCCCTATCTGGTGAATCTTGGAACTCCCAGGAGCCCCCTTAGGGTGCTCCATGTCAACAGATTGAAACCATATGTTGACAGGGCTGACATGGGCTTGCTCGTGGCAACTGATGAGGAACAGGAGGAGGAGAGTGACCCTCTCCCTGACCTGCTCTCACAGAACCCTAATGATGTGTCAGTAGATGGTGTTGCTTAGGCAAGCAGCCTCACTGACCATCAGCAAACTGAATGCAGATAAGTTCTGCAACAGTATAGACATATGTTTAGCCAGACCCCTAGTCAGACTTACTGGTGCACCCATGAGGTGGACACTGGAGTCAGTCTGCCTGTCAAGAGTAAAATCTACAGGCAACTTGACCATGTCAGGGTCTGTATCAGGACTGAAGTCCAGAAAATGTTGGAGTTAGGTGTGATTGAGCCTTCAGATAGCCCTTGGGCTAGTCCAGTAGTCCTAGTACCCAAACCTCTTACACAGGGTGGTAAGAAAGAAATGAGGTTTTGTGCAGACTACAGAGGCCTCAATGTAGTCACCAGGACTGATGCCTATCGCATACCAAGGGCAGATGAGCTGATTGATACTTTGGCCTCAGCCAAGTAGCTGAGTACATTTGACCTAACAGCTGCCTACTGGCAGATCAGGTTAGCTGATGATGCAAAAGCCAAAACAGCATTTTCGACCCCTGGTGGGCACTACCACTTTATGGTGATGCCCTTTGGATTGAAAAATGCACCTGCCACTTTTCAGAGGTTGGTGAACAAAGTTCTGACAGGGATGGAAACTTATTGCACAGCTTATCTTGATGATATTGCTGTCTTTAGTTCCTCCTGGCAGGATCACCTGTTCTACCTCAGAAATGTTTTGGAGGCCCTGCAAAAAGTAGGCCTCACTATCAAGGCCACTAAGTGCCAGATATGGCAGAGTCCGGTTGTGTACCTGGGCCACCTTGTAGGTGGAGGCCAGGTTCAGCCTTTACAGAGTAAAATCCAAACCATCATGGAATGGGTTGCTCCAACCACCCAGACACAGGTGAGAGCCTTCTTAGGCCTGACTGGGTAGTATAGAAGGTTTGTTAAAGGATATGGATCTATAGTGACCCCCTTAAATGATCTTACCACAAAGAAAATGCCAAAAAAGGTTTAGTGGACAGCTAGGTGTCAGAAGGCATTTGAAGACCTAAAGCAGGCCATGTGCACTGCCCCCATCTTACAGAGTCCAGACTACACCAAAAAGTTCATTGTCCAAACAGATGCTTCTGAGCTGGGTGTGGGAGCTGTACTGTCTCAACTGAATGATGAAGGTCAAGACCAGCCAGTAGCTTTTATAAGCAGAAGGCTAACCCCTAGAGAGAAACGTTGGTCAGCTATAGAGAGGGAGGCCTTTGCAGTGGTGTGGGCCCTAAAGAAGTGGTGGCCATACTTGTTTGGCACTCACTTCATAGTTCAGACTGACCAGAAGCCCCTCCTATGGCTTAAACAGATGAAAGTTGAAAACACAAAACTTTTAAGGTGGTCCATTTCCCTACAGGGGATGGACTATACAGTGGAACATAGACCTGGGACCCAACATGCCAATGCAGATGGACTCTCAAGGTATTTCCACTTAGAACATGAAGACTCAACTGGTCAAGGTTAGTTTAATGTTCCTGCGTTTGGGGGGGTTGTGTAGGAGAGTAGGATCTGCACTTATGTTGCCCCCACTTTTTTTCTGATGTTTACACTGGTGGTTTATGGCTATAGTCTGGCTGGGACCCTGCTAATCAGGGCCTCTGTTCTCTCTATCAGATGCACTAGTGATTGGATACTGTGTACCTTATGATCCCCTAGTATATGGTACCTTAGGTACCAAGGACATAGGTACTTCACAGACCTACCAGGGGCTGAAGCATGTATTATGCCACCCCGGGGAAGCAGACTAAATCTGACACCACAGGCCTGCTACTGCAGCCTGGGTGAGGTAGTGTTAGCACTCCTCACTGAAATATAGGTTCACTATATCCCTACCTACACACACATATAAACCTATCAGTCACCCCTAAGGCAGGCCCTATCAATCCTGAGGGCAGGGTGCTTGGTTTCCATGTGAGGGGGTGCCTCTGCCTGAGCAGGGCCCCTCTGCAGCTCTCAGAGTCCATTCGCTGTGGCTGTTTGTGGATGTGGTTAAACCATATACTCTTAAGTGCATTATAACCTAGCGGTAAATGCTGACTATGGGATGACTGCATCAAAACATGTTGTGTTTGGTGTCAAACGCTTTGGAAGCATACCCCCACACCAGTAACTGGTGTGGGAGTATGATCTCACCCTTCTAGAGGGATAGACATGTACCCACTGTGGAAACACTATAGAATCCTGAAGAGCCCTGGCATCACAAAATGGATGCCACCAGTGACAGACACTGGGCTGCCCTCCTGCTGCTGACCGAAACTCACAGTGGAGGAGGCCCAACAATAGGCATCCTGTCACAGGGAGGTGTGGTCACCTCCCAGACAGGGTTTAGTGTATTGGGGCTGGGTTGGTGCACTCCTAGAGTGCTTTGAAGTCCTGCACTGGGGGAGCAGTAGGCTCCTCTGTGCATATGCCAGCTCAAACCGGTTCAGGGGCTACCAGCCCCTGCTCTGGCATGAAACTGGAGAAAGGGAAGTGGGTGTAGTCACCCACTCCCCTGACCCCTCCCATAGGTGGGGTCATAGAGCTAGTCCCTCCCTTCCTTGCAGTATAAGTTAAGGAACCCTTGCCATTGCAAACTAGATATCCCTGGACGACGCTCTGAAGAAGAATCCTGGACCTTTGACGTTCCACTACCTCTGGAAGACTGAAGAATGTCCCTTGGAGTCTAGGAGTGACTTCCCTGCTTGGCAGGCACCAAACTTTGCAATCAACAGTCACAAACTTTCCCGCTCCCGCCGGAGTTCGAAGTCCCTGCATCCTAAGAAGAGGATTTCCTGACTTCTCCAAGGCCATCGTGAGTCCCCAGTGATGCTGAGGCAAGTGGACCCCACGAGTGACGAGGAACCGCAATCCCTGGGTACCGTGCACTATTTTCGAGTGCAACCCCTTCACGACATTCAACGAGCCTGTGCTTTAGACCATGTATGGCCCAAGTCTCCAGCAGGGTTTGCACTGAAGATCAGAGGCCTACCCCGTCCTGAGTGACCGTGGACCCTGTTGAGTAAATCCTCCCAAGGCGTCTTTACAATCCCTTGCCAGTTGACTTGTGGGTCCCCAGAACACTTTTCTACAAAACCAAAGGGCTCCCCTGGTTGCGCCAGGCCTGCCCTGACTTACCTTTGCTGGGTGAGTTCCTCAGACCTTGCTGGTCTGCACCGCTGACGTTTTACACTTTCCACAAGACTTGCTGTTGCCAAGGCTTGTTGGCTCCAATCTGGTCGCCGACACCTCCGTAAGCTGCAGACTTTGTGGGGCACACCGAATCCAGCTCCTGGTCATCGTCGATGCCTCCTGGACCTCGTGGCTGAAGAGTCAAGACACCCGTGATCACCTGAAATCACCCGACGACTGTGGGCATCCATCTTCCTTGCCCCGGGTCACTGCCAAGTGACTTTGAACACTGTCCCCTCTGCTTTCAGATCTTCCTTCTTCTGAATCCAGCCTTGGATTCCACCGGACACTTCTTCTGTCTTCACAAGCAGCAAGTCTTCTTTGGCTCCCATTGAAAACGACGCCGCGACCCGACACCAAAATACACCTATGCACCCGGCTTCCCTGGGTGAGGTAACTCCAGCACTATGGTGCTCCTGTGTGTGTTGGCTCTAGAACTACTTACCCTGTAAGTGACTTGCTTGTAGACTCTCCCGAAGTATCCTAAAACTTTAAAATTCCAACCGCGACTTGCTCCATTGAAGTCAATTGGGATCCGCGGCTGTATTCTCACACTGCATGCATCTCCCGTGGGTCCTTTACTTACCTGCCTTGGGTGGATTAGTGAGGCCCCAGCGCTTCTGAAGGCCCTAGGCCTTGTCCCCTCGCAAGTCGATATTCCTAAGTCTCTTTTTTAGTATATGGTCTGGTACGCCCCTAGGGCCCCAGCCATATTTGTGGTTAACTTGTTGTGAAATGTTGATTTGTGCATATGTTCCTGACTTCTAATCTCATAAAGAGATTAGTAGAGTGTGTCTAGTAATAAATACATATATATTTTATATATATACCTGTGTGCTGTCCTTTCATTTGGTAATTCAAGAGATTATAAGGTAAAGCAAGCTGCTTTACATTCTTCTAAATACATAGCCTGCCTTCTGATCGACGCGGGAATCATTGTTTGACCTTTCCTGCCTTTCCTGCACTTTCCTGCACAAGCTCCTCGCCGGACCCACTGCGCAGGTCCCGCAGCGCCCATTGAACACCGTAAGGGCGGTCTGGAACTGGGGTTGCCTCAACCGGGGTGAGCGTCATTGGACAGGGCTGCGAGCAGCAGAGGACTCCATTGTCCAGGAGTCCCTGCGAGCCCTATTGCCTACACCTGGGCTGCTCTCCCTGGACGACACGCCCCCCTGCTTACGTACTTCCCTAATATAGGAAGCAACGCTACCGCTGTGCGGGAGCGCGCGGGGCTAAGCCCGGGCAAAGGGCGGGCCGTCTGTGGCCGTCAGGGGCCGGAGGAGGCCGGGCCGGGCCATACCCTGTTCAAATCGTGTCTTTGACTTTGGTGTGCTGAGTGTACCACTACCCCTGACCTATAGTGAAGCTTGTTATCAGTGCATAGATATTTAAAATGTCCAAATGGAAATCTGGGGACAAGCTGGTGGGTACTCTGGACGCTTTCTTGGTAAGAGCTGAATCCGTGCTGGTTCACGAAATTGAGGCCACGGAGCGGAGACTGTCTCTAGACCCTAGGCTGCTTGGAGGGGGGGCTATTCCCGCTGCCCCTCCACATGCCTCTAGATCGCCACCTAAAGCCATTGACACCACTAACAAGAACAAGACTCCCACCCATAGCCAAATTCCCATGTCTATCGAGCACTCCCCCATTCCTACTATTCAGAGCAACCCGGCTAGCCCAGTCTGAAGTACTGGGTATTTTAGACCCAGCGGTGCAGGGGCACACACCCTATGACTTCTGGGTTTCACCCTGTTCCGGACCTACAGAAACACAGAGTCTTCTGGGTGAAGTCAAAGAATCGTTTATTGGCTGCAGACCAATGACAGATATCCTAGAAGTACAACAGCGTGTATGTTCTCAGGAGACTGCTGAAAATCATAGGAACGGACTTCATCTTAAATACGCTTTTCCTTGCCTCAAGCATACATTCCTAGGTTTTATGATACGGCAATATACAAGTGTACATTACAAAGAAAAGGCAGAGTCATGATGACCATCCCACATTCCAGTTCGGCCAGCCCACAATGATTTACACAGTAAGATTCAGATCCCACGTTTGATGTAAAGAGACCCCCCAATAAACATGAGCATCTCCTGTTTTGGGAAACAAGTCATAAAGCAGGAACAAGCAGGTGTGGAAGAGATTAGCCGGGGGATTGTGTAGAATGAAAGGGTTTTATGACAGGTCAAGCCCTAATGCTAATCACAGGTGGACGGAGGAAGGGGAGCTCGTGAGACCGGTTTGACCCAGGGCAGCAGAGCCAGCTGCCCAGGTCACAGAGAAGTCAGAGGGAAAGCCCATATACTGTGAGGCCCGTATTAACTCCATCATAGCCTATGTGAGGGCAATGACAAGATGGCCACTGCTTCCAAAATGGAACCCGCGTAGTGGAGCAGAATAACGTGTACACAGTGCATTCATAGCTAGAACGATATGTAAAGCACTCGTACATGCCGCATTTACCATTTGCGGTTCGCTAATACCAAGATAGACAGGGGTAGGGCCCTGTCCCCTACGCGGTCCCGAATATTAAAGTACGACAGACCCTCCTTTTGCCCTTACATAGGCAATTACTATATTCATCTTAATCCGAGTCTAGGTCAATGTCCGCAAAGTCATGGAGATGTTGCTGTAGCATCATCCTATTACTTAGCTCGTCCCTCGATACAGGTTTCCTTACACATAAGGTAGCACAGAGGCCACATATCGCAGGAGCACACTGTATGCACAGACAGAACAGGAAAAGAATGGCTAAGATCATTCCAATGACCATCAGAACTTTCCAACCCCAGGCAGATATCAATTCCCAGAACCATCCCACCAGTGACCAATCTCCCTTGTCCACGTGTATGGCTTCAGATATTTTATGGAGTTTGGAGATGGCTTGATACACTGTTGGAGCATTATCTGGTATGAAAATGCAGCAACTGGATTGGATGACCTTGCATACCCCACCGCGGTCTGCAAGAATAACGTCTAGAACCATGCGGTTCTGCAGAGTCATAAGGCGATCCGCTTGGAGCTCAGCTGTCAGATTACTAAGGGCACCAGCCGTTACATTGACAGTGGATTCAACCACACGAGTCAGCTGTCTCAGGTTCCTACTATTGACCATAGGTCCCCAAAACGGCAGGAAACCCAAGAAGAAGTCTCCTGCTTCCTGACCGGCAGTGTCCTCCTTACTAATCACACCTCTCACAACTCTGGTCTTGTGATAGTCAGAGGCGGCAGTAAATGTCGGCGGTAGCAAGTTCGCAATATAACATGTGCCCGAGAAATCAGGGGGCAACCAGGTATATGCTCGGTCATGACAGATGAAATATGTGCCCTTAGCAGCCAAAAACGCAGGGGAAAACTGTGACGGGAAAGTGTACGTTTCAGTACAGTCACTTCTTCCCAGTTGAGCTCTAGGATTCTGACCATTACCCTGTAAGCAGAACCGACCCATGTGGGGTACGACCCAGATTGGAGATGAGATTTTTCGCTGTCTTTCACCCAGACTAATACTATACCCCGTCGCGTTCCATCCTACATAAGGTCTCAACTCTTCTTTGGGAATAGAGGAGTATGCATTAATATCCCTACTCATATCGGCAACTCCTTTCATCAAAGCCTTATTATTGGTGATGGGTCTGATGGAACGCGGTTGGCGAGGGGAGTATGTATCTAGAGCATAGAGAAACATGGTTTGGAATGCCCATGACGATCCATTGTAACTGTACGGTAGCACCAGGTAGGGAATACCCTTGTTAATGGTATGGGGCATTAACCCACACACCCAGCAATTGGTCGTATTCATTACCAGTTGGTGCTGGTGCAAGAGCTGGATAAACGAGTTATTTACAAACTCTGATCGTCTGGTCTGTTCGTGCTCAGGCAAAGGGTGAAAAGAGTGAGAGGAGGCAGTAGAAAGAGATATAGGCTGTTGAGTGGGTGCAATGGGCTTTTGAGCGGAGAAAAACACAAATCCTACAATAAACATTATGATACTACACAGTGTAAAAAAGCACAAAAAGACAAAACATTTACTTTTTACAATTCTACACATCCTTGCGTTAAAGTTCATTTCCTCAATCGGTCTCTCCATCTTAAAAAACTCCATCCTCTACTCGGGCCGCTCGCGGCAGATGAGTTTCTTCTGCTAAAGAGTACGCCTGTCAGTCCAGGGAAACGCCCTAGACCAACCAGAACCGTCGACCTAGTGTCTTCGGCCTGTACCCCAAAGTCTTGGCACCGCGACCCTGCGGCAGAACCCAGATGGTGGTTCGAAAAACAAAAATCAAGAAAGTCCTTCAGATGGGAGAGCAAAAATGTCAAAAGGGAAATAATGAGGAAATCTTTATTTGTCCATGGGCCTAGGTCTCAAATTATAGCGGAGACGGCCAGGTGCTGTTTGGTCTTGAAACAAAAGTTCGGGCTCAGTGGTGTCCAGTCGACTTGATGGTGGCACAGCTTCCTGCAGAATATTGTCACTCTCTTGGTCTGAAACTGTGTCTTTTAGGCGTGCGTCACTGAATGGTACAAAGCGAGGTACAATGTCTGTCTCTGAGTCGGCGATACCCTCCTTGACCCACTGGTCATATGGCAGAGGCAAGGGGACTACCTTGCAGTGAGTACCATGAATCCAGTGCTTCTTCCCTTTCACTCGCACTGCTGATCTTGTCGAAAGAAGAACAAGATGAGGGCCGATCCAGCGAGGCTCGTCGTTGCTCTTGCGCTGGAAATTTCGGACCAGGACCCACGAGCCAGGGTTGATAGGGTGTCCAGGAGGTTCAGAGGCTTGGGGAAGAGTATCATGTACCTGTTGGTGCAAAACACGCAGTTTAACAGTCAAATCATACAGGTAATCGAGCAGTACTGGATGCTCAATCTCACTGAACTTCGTAGGTCTCGGTACACCCCATACGTTGGCGGGACGGCCAAAAACGACCTCGTAAGGACTAAGTCCCACTCGTGAGTGTATGGTCATTCTAGTAGACAGGAGTGCTAGAGGTAGAGCGTCAGGCCATTTAAGACCGGTGCTCGCCTGGATTTTGGCCAGCTTGAGTTTTAAGGCTCCATTGTAGCGTTCTACTAATCCAGCTGATTGGGGGTGATTTGCAGCGTGGAACTTCTGCTTTATCCCTAGCCCTTCACATACATTCTTCATCACTTTACCCACAAACTCACTTCCGTTATCACACCACACCATTCTTGGCATCCCAAACCTAGGGAAAAACTCTTTCACAAGGGCTTTGGCTGTGGATAGGGCAGTGTTATCTTTCAGAGGATAAGCCTCAATCCATTTTGAGAAAGCACAAACAACCACCAGTACATATTTCAGGTTGTTACATCTTTCCATGTGAATAAAGTCCAGCTGCAAAACTTCAAATGGACATGATGGGGGTGCAAAGTGACCAGCCGGAGTTGGGGTTCCCCTACCAGGGTTGTACTTCAAGCATACTATGCAATTCTTGACCACATTCTCTGCACACTTGGGAATCCCAGCATTCTGCCATACTGGAGCCAACAACTTGCATATACCTTTCGTACTGATATGTGCCATTCCATGTGCCATAGTAACCACTGGAAGCACATATGCATCAGGCAACAACCATCGCCTATGTTCTGTCAGATCAATCCAACAACCATTCTCATCCAACTTACCCATACTTTCTCTCCACTTGCTTAACTCTTCCTCTGTGGCTTCAGCTTGAAGCGACTTCACACTCTCTATTGTGTTCTCACACATTTCAACATCATTAACCCATCTTGCGGGACCTGCAACATACATTCTAGTCTTCACATTCTGTGCTGTTTCTCTCGCGGTCTCATCAGCAAACGCATTCCCACGTCCAACATCATCTGTAATTTTCCTATGCGCACTGCATTTCATGATCGCAACTTGCAACGGTAGGGTCAGTGACTCAAGGAGATCATTCACCAACTTGCCATTCTGAATTTTAGCTCCATGCGACGTCAGGAACCCACGCTCTTTCCACAAACGCCCAAAATTATGAGCCACGCCAAAGGCGTACTGGCTATCTGTGTATATGTTCACTCTCATTCCTTCAGAGAACACACATGCTCTCGTGAGGGCGATTAATTCTGCTGCTTGGGCCGAATTATGTGGCACTCGTGCAGTTTCCACAACCGTGTGTAGAGTCGTGATAGCATATGCAGCAGTCGTGTCACCATTAGGGAGCTTGAAACAGGACCCATCTACCCATAAAGTGCCATCACACTCAGTCAGGGGAGTATCTTTCAGATCTACTCTCCCTTTCGTCTCTTCTTCTGTTCTGAACAGACAGTCATGCTGCTCAATCTCATCTGAGTCTGCTGGAATTGGCAACAATGTAGCTGGATTCAGCGTATTGCATCTTTTTATGTGTATGTGATTAGCTAACAGTGTAAGTTCATAACCCGATAGCCGCGCACTAGTCAAATGTTGTGTCTTGGTCCTATTTAATAATGTGTCTACAGCATGTGGAACCATAACAATCAATGTATTGTCCATTACCAAACCAGCAGATTGTCGGATAGACATCGCTGCAGCAGCTGTCGCTCTCAGACAGCTTGGCAATGCCCTCGCTACAGGGTCCAAGGTAGATGAAAAATATGCGCATGGGCGCGGTCTGTCGCCAAAAGGCTGTGTTAACACTGACAACGCACATCCATCTTTCTCGTGAACATACAATGTAAAAGGCTTACTGTAGTCGGGGGTACCCAACACAGGTGCTGAACATAATGCATTACGCAATTCCACAAAACTTTTCTGGCACTCTTCAGACCATGGGATAGGATTCGGTGTGTCTTTGCATGTTAAGGCTAACAAAGGTTTTGCCAATAAAGAAAAACTAGGGATCCAATGCCTACAGTATGAAGTGATGCCCAAGAAAGCACGCACTTCTCTCTGTGTTTTTGGCACACTCAACTGTGCAATAGCTTGAATTCTTTCTGGGGTCAGTTTCCTTCCCTCCTTCGATAAGAGATGACCTAAGTAGGTCACTTCTTGTCGACAATATTGCAGCTTAGAGAGAGACACTTTGTGATGGAAAGCGGATAAATGGCGCAACAGTGACAATGTGGCTTCTTTACAGATCTTTTCAGTATCCGCAGCAATTAGTAAATCGTCCACGTACTGA
The DNA here is from genome assembly GCF_964204655.1 of Triturus cristatus. Taxonomy (NCBI): domain Eukaryota; kingdom Metazoa; phylum Chordata; class Amphibia; order Caudata; family Salamandridae; genus Triturus; species Triturus cristatus. Next base: position 498,630,794 of record NC_140592.1, on the reverse strand, counting down.
ATCAGGATAGCGCCACTAGGTAAAACAAGTGCATCAAGCTGCGCTTTCAAAGCTTGACTGTATATGGATGGACTTTCACAGTAGCCCTGGGGAGCGCGTTTGAAGCGGAAGCTTCGGCCTCCCAGACTAAACCCAAAAATATCTCTACTCTCTTCTGCAATTGGGATACTAAAGAAAGCATTCTTTAAATCGATCACCGAAAACCATGCAGCAGAGGCTGGAATCATCGTTAACAAGGCAGTTATATCGGGGACAACCGGAAACTGTGGCACAACAATCTTATTAACCTCTCTAAGATCAATCACAAACCTGTAAACAGGTGGCTGTGAAGGATCCGTTCGTTTTAAGACAGGTAAGATCGGACTATTGCAAACGTTGCCTCTTGTCTCTTCTATCACACCCTTATTAATCAAGTCGCTGACAATGTCTAACAATGCTTTCTGCCCTTCATTAGAGATCTTGTACTGGGGAATACGTGGCAGTCTGACATTAGCCTTTAAAGTCACCACATATGGCGGTATCTCCAAGAGGCCCACATCATTGGGACCAGTAGCCCAAAGGGCATCCGGAAGGGATGACAATTCAGGTGGCATCGTATTTTTAGACAGGTACATTGGGGAAATCACTTTCCTACCTAATGTAAGTTGTACTCCTGAAGGAGAACAATACAGTGTAGCGTGCAATCTTTTCAACAAATCTAATCCCAGTAAATTCTCACCACAACCTGTTGTCAGGATCAGGGGTGCTTTCAGCTCACAAGGTCCAACAGAAAGTGACATGGGACTAGAAATCGGGTTCCTAACCGGGGCGCCAGAAAAACCTACTGAAACATTTATATCGCCAGACAAAGGTGCGCCAGGGAGTTTTGAATGCATGATTGAACTCTTTGCAGCACCAGTGTCTAGCAGAAAAGGCTCCGTTACATTGGCTGTAGTCACCTCAACATACGGTCCACTCTGATCCACTGGCACTGAAACAACTCCCTCTCTCTGTCTATGGCTGTCCTAGTAATCATTACTTTCTGCATCACCGTCCTCTGCATAATAATCATTATTATAATACTGGGCCGTATTACTAATCGCGTTAACTTGCTGATCAAAGCTATTGATGGTACTTTGAGGCGGCAGAGGACGCGCGTTCTGGGGAACACTTCCACGCCCTCTACCTCTAGGAGCTTGCTGACCACACATATTACCGTTCCGCTGCATTAATTTAGGGCAACTATATTTAAAATGACCTTCCTCTTTGCAGTATGAACATTGGTTGGGACCTACAGGGACACGTGGTTGATAATACCCATTCATTTGCTGGTTGTTCTGAAACTGTTGAGGTTGGTGATAGACACCTTGTGGTTGTCTATAATTATTCTGACCTCCACGTGGTGGATAGGCCTGCTGTAAAAGGACCTTTGTCTTTAATTCCTTAGTTTTCTTTTCTGTTCTATCTTTCTCGTCTTTATCTCTATTTTCATAATACTGTGCAGTAGCCAGTATTTGCGCTGAAGAAGAAACAGCCCAGGAACTCTCTGAATCTTTTAACTTTTTACACAGGTCAGGAAGTAGATTCTGCACAAACTTATCCACAAATAACCGTTGGCCACCCTCAGTACTCATATCCTGCCCACTGTGGTCAATAAACGTTTCTTCAAACCTAGTAAAGAAGTCTGACACTGTCTCATCTTTCTTCTGCTTGCATGCAGATAACTTGTCCCAATTTACGCGCATTGCAGGCATTATTGTCTTCATATACGTGATGATTCTACCAGGCAGTTCAGCTACTAAAGGTTCTGGTTTCGCACCACCAGTTTGTCTAGCATCAGCAGCAACAATGTTGGCCCATGTATCCCCTAGTTCTGCATTGTGATCTACATTACGAATTGATCCCCATAGAGGCTCTTGAACAACATTGCCAAACAACATGTCTATATCGGCCAGATTCATAATGCATGACCCTGCCGTCTGTGACAACTCTTTATAATAACCTGCTGGGTTCTTACGGGGATCAGGTAAGGACTGCTTAAGCGCTAATACTTCAGAGCGCTTCCATGGAACATGCACCCAAACACGCTGGAAATGCGCTGCCACAGCGGGGTTACCACCGACAGCTGCAACCGCTTCCTTCCATACCGGGGGAACTTCTCTCATGGGGTATTGTCGCGCTTTTGCCTTTTTCCCCACAAGGACCTCTTGTTCAAACAATGACTGTTGGCAATCGTCATTCCTAAGTGACAATACAACCGCAACTGCTTTATCTACTTCGCGGTCCACAATTATACCAGTTCCAAAATCGAACCTCACTCTACACAATTCCTGCGGGTTCGGATTTTTACCACTATCCTCCAATTCTTCACAGAGAATTTCGCACATTTTCTCGAACACATATCTCTGTTTAGGGGCATCCCATTGATGGAAAGTATTGACAACTGATTCCACATCATAAAGTGAAGGAAAAACGATCCATCTACGCGCCATGTGATCTATTACCTTTTTCTCATCGGGGTTAGGCAATTGGCTGCGCAACTGCTTACGCTGTACACCAGGAGTTGCACCAGATGACCCAAAGAGAGGAGACATTAATGTAGTAACCACATTAGCTAAGCGCTGTCGCGCTGAAAGAGAAGCTGAGGCGAGAACAGGGGGAAAAACAGAGGGAAGAAAAGAGGATGTAGAGACAGGTACTGGAGTGATGGAAGGAAGAGTGTTAGGGGAGGCAGTTACTGGATTAGGCAAAGTCGCAGGAAGTGCGGGGGCAGTTGGAAGCACAACTGGCGGCGCTTGAGAGGGCTGCGCTACAGGAATAGGAACTGGCTGCAAAGCAACTGGCGGTTGCGGCAAGGCTTGCAGTATATGCACTGGAGGCGGCATATTTACAAGCTGGGGAGGCGCCATGGCAGTTTGAGCATATGGGGGTGGCGAACTCAACAAATGTGACATCAGGGGATCTTTCTCCTTTTCTTCTGACTCATCCTGCTTAGGATGTGGCAAAGCTGGGTAACATTTGTCAATCCCTAACTTACGCTGCCTGTGCAATTGCTCATTCATTTGCTCCTCTTCATTGTCTTTAAATTGTACAGCTGCTTGCATTACTGTCATACCTTTCTCTCTCTTATTCTTTTTCGCTAACTTAATTTCCTTCTGTTTGGCTTCCTTTCGCCATAAGCGGAAAGAGTCAAACATCGCCGGCCGGGCTTTCTTCTTAAACAATTTAATTTCCAGATTATCTAAAATATCGGTATCAAAACTACCATTTTGGGGCCATTTTAAAACACCATCTTTCCTGGTGTAGTGGATCCACACTTCGTTATATGCAATGGGGCCTACGCCATGTTTCACATAGAGCTCATAAGTTGGAGTTCCAACCGGAGGAACCGGACATGATTCCTCTAGCTGGAAATCTTTTCCACAACCCAAACAGAATAATCTACCAAATAGTCCAGAACCAGGCATCTTCGCTCACGAGTCTAGATCCAAACGTCAAAGGATTATCGAATACGATAGCCTCGTGAATACACGAGTCCTCTGGTTTTGGCGTTTGCAAACTCCAAAGTACCAATTCAAATGATCCCGAAGGATACCAAAACAAATGGGAGACGCTCCACTTATACTTAACTGAATATTGCTGATCGATGGCGTCACCAGAAGACTCTCTCGATTGTTTCGCTCTCTCAAACTCGTCAAGGGTCCAAAACAGGTCGATTAATCAGGGCAGCAGTCCTTCGTAGCCGTCGGGACGCGGAGAACCTCGCAGAAAAGACTTTCGGACCACGTCGACATGCAGGGGTCGATGAAGTGGCGGCCTTCCTCCGGAATTTCCACACGAAGCTCCTCACGAACCTCTGGCTTGGACTGGTACCGCTGAAATCGTCCCGAGTTGGGCGCTAAACTGAAGTACTGGGTATTTTAGACCCAGCGGTGCAGGGGCACACACCGTATGACTTCTGGGTTTCACCCTGTTCCGGACCTACAGAAACACAGAGTCTTCTGGGTGAAGTCAAAGAATCGTTTATTGGCTGCAGACCAATGACAGATATCCTAGAAGTACAACAGCGTGTATGTTCTCAGGAGACTGCTGAAAATCATAGGAACGGACTTCATCTTAAATACGCTTTTCCTTGCCTCAAGCATACATTCCTAGGTTTTATGATACGGCAATATACAAGTGTACATTACAAAGAAAAGGCAGAGTCATGATGACCATCCCACATTCCAGTTCGGCCAGCCCACAATGATTTACACAGTAAGATTCAGATCCCACGTTTGATGTAAAGAGACCCCCCAATAAACATGAGCATCTCCTGTTTTGGGAAACAAGTCATAAAGCAGGAACAAGCAGGTGTGGAAGAGATTAGCCGGGGGATTGTGTAGAATGAAAGGGTTTTATGACAGGTCAAGCCCTAATGCTAATCACAGGTGGACGGAGGAAGGGGAGCTCGTGAGACCGGTTTGACCCAGGGCAGCAGAGCCAGCTGCCCAGGTCACAGAGAAGTCAGAGGGAAAGCCCATATACTGTGAGGCCCGTATTAACTCCATCATAGCCTATGTGAGGGCAATGACAAGATGGCCACTGCTTCCAAAATGGAACCCGCGTAGTGGAGCAGAATAACGTGTACACAGTGCATTCATAGCTAGAACGATATGTAAAGCACTCGTACATGCCGCATTTACCATTTGCGGTTCGCTAATACCAAGATAGACAGGGGTAGGGCCCTGTCCCCTACGCGGTCCCGAATATTAAAGTACGACAAGTCAGGGTAAAGACCAGGGGGATGAAAGCTGTGGGAAGATCAGCCATGGTTCCCCAGAATAAAACAAAGAAGGGACATAGTACAACTAAAACCAAAATCACACTTGCCAAAGTCTCGACCGAGGCTCCTGTTCATGGTGGACCTAACTCCCCTCCTATAGATATCCATCCTAGTGACCCTCCTGTCATTAACTGTTCCCTGTCCAAAAGGGAATTTATCAAACTATTAGAAGAAAACCTTTCCGCCATTCTGGAGCCGCTCTATAAACGCTTGGACCTGGTCGATCGTAGGCTAGCTAAGATGGAGGAGGCCTTAGATCGTATGCCCCCAGTATCTACACTACAGCCTCCTGTGCAAATTCTAGCAGGGGTTACCCCACCACCAACAGATGACAATTGTAGTAATCAGATGGGTGCCACGACACGTTCTAATAACTTGGTGGGCGTGGCAAGGAAAGCGGGGGATGTAAGAACTATCGCGTCAACAGATAGATCCAACGTAGAGGGTCCTCCTAATAAAATACTTTTGGCTTCTAGGAGTAATTGCGGCCAAATATCTAGCAACAACTTAGGTGACCATACGAGGCATCCCTTTTTACACTTGCCCCCCCAAGCTACTCCCTACACTATTGTCTTGGCAAATGTTCCTTCTTTACCAACGGACTCCCAAGAGCATTGGTCATCCCTAAGGAATAAGGCTCTACATTATTTGAATAAAAAGACCGGCATTGGGGACAGGCTGTATATGGACTTTAAAATGGCTAGAAGGATTGACTGGGTGGGTTACTCGGACAAAAATTTAGCCGGGGACTGTGTGGTCTTAAGTTTTAGGTCGCCAGGACTGGTAAATCATATACTCGAGATTGCCGCCAATGCCCCTAATGATTGGCTGTCCATTAGCATTCTACCGCTAGGCTATTTCTACAAACAGGAGGTGGCTATGCGACATAGAGGTGTCCAATTTTACAAGGGAGCTGTCCATAGACCAGATTCCCGAATCGAGCTTAATAACCGGTTTGAGGTCTTATCCTCCTTAGAAGACATTGACTGACAGAGGTTGGGTGGTTTGGGGTATCCTGTGGAAGGTGGCACTGGAACTGCTATCGACTCTGCTGCACTCCAACAAGTTAACTCGGTCGTGTTTGATGTTCCATTGGAGACTCCAACTTCACCCATAATGGAGTTAGACAGCCCACATGTAGTGCCATCAACCCCTGATGGGTGTCCAATTAACTCTGGACCCAAGGGACCCATGACCATTGCTTCTTGGAATATTGCTGGGCTGGAAACTAAGACTGGCCTAGCAGATTGGTCATTATCAATTGATGAAGTTGACATTTGGGCATTCCAAGAAACATGGGCAGTGGAGAACATCTTCCATGCAGGCTATTTAAATTTCTCGAAACCTGCAACCAGGGGACATAGAGGGTGACCGGCGGGGGTTTTAACATTTTGGGTTAGGCAAACTAGGGGGGTGTCTATTGAAATGATTCCCCTTGAAAACCCTGACATTCTGGGAATTAAAATCAAACTCCAGTGTGGCCCAAGTTTATTTCTTTTTAACATATATGCTAGGGGTCAAGTGGGTGGCAGGAGCTCGCAAGTTATTTCTGTACTTGAGACCTTTCTAGCGGAAAGCCCCTCTAATGGTAACACCATTATTATGGGGGATTTTAATACTTGTTTTGAACCACTGGATAGTGAGGATGGTATGTTGAGTGAGGAGGAAGACGCCTTTTTGGGCGTCCCACAGCTGAATTTACCGCCCGTCAAGAAATGGACGGAGGCAGCGCTCCAGGCAAAAGGGCTGTGTTTGGAATGGGGCTTCAGAGCAGTTAATGGTAGGACTAAATCTGATACCCTGGGTGTAGTGACATTTGACAACGGTCGCACAAAAAGTAGGATTGACTATATATTGGTCAATCTGGAAATCTGGCACATAGTGCTAGATATGGTCGTCCAAACCCGTATCGAAAGCGACCATAATCCATTGGTTCTCTCTCTAGATATTCAAGGTTTCAACCCCCCGGTTGCTGGGAACACAGTTAGCCGTGGAGTCCCACTAACACTGGGTAACGATTTTAGGCGGGTTAAATGGGCCAAGGTGGCTCTTGATGAGGCCAAAGTCCTAGAGATTAGGGCCCTGGTTGTAAGAGCTCTAGGAGAAATTAACAAATGTAGCTCACAGGACATCCTTAATATTAAAGTGCCACTGATTCACAAGGAGCTTACTAGTAAGCTGAAGACCTACTTCATTAATACCAAGCCCATGAGGGCAAATTTAAAACTTGAACCAACATCCTGGTATAATGAGCAATGTAGGTCCACACATAAAGCCCTCTTGTCCGCTATTAAATCTAGAATTTATTCTACAATCAAACAGGCCCGGCTCTTGTATAAATCCACGCTAAAGCAGGCTAAAAGAGAGTGGGACGAGGGTCGTTGGAAGGATCTGCTCGAAGCCTGCAAAGGCAGGAATATGTCCCACTTTTGGGATTTATTAAAGTGGGGGAATGGACAGAGGACGCTAGTCCCCAATAATAATGTGGACCCACACCATTGGGTCGCCCACTTCGAAGCCCAATACCAGCAGGGCTCTGAGCGGGTGCCACTTGCTCCTGTTATAGCCATTGACGTTCCCCTAAGGTTTAGTATTAAGGAGGTGGAGGCGGTCTTGAAGAACATCCCGAGTGGTAAAGCACCCGGTCCCGACTGCATCCCAGCGGACCTGTTTAGGCAGGATCACGATCTCTGGGCCCCATATATAACAAACCTGATGAACTCATTGGCAGGGGGAACCCCATTCCCCATTTCTTGGTCCGGAGCAGAAATAATCCCAATTTTTAAAAAGGGAGATCGTTCTGCACCGGGCAACTATAGACCAATTAGTCTCATTGATGCGTTGCAAAAAATTATTGCTCGAGTCATTCTTGGGAGAATCCACACTTGGATGGTTGAAGGAGACATATTATCAAACCTCCAAGTAGGGTTTCGGGCTCACATGGGAACATTGGACCAGGTTTTTAAATTCGTTTTAATCTACTGGACGGAGGTCTTTTTGAGGAAGGGGCTTATTTTTGCAGCATTCGTGGACTTAAAATCCGCATTTGATCTTGTCCCAAGATCAAAACTCTGGGACGTGCTGTTAAGGTTAGGGATGCCTAAAGAACTAGTTGATTTCGTGATCAAGCTCCATAGCTCCAATTATGCCCAGGTTCGCTAGGGGAACCCGGGAGAGGTCACAGAACAATTTAAGGTAGAGAAAGGAGTCCGCCAGGGGTGCGTTTTAGCCCCAACACTGTTCTCATTGTTTATAAATGGGGTCGTTCATTTTTTTGAAGACCACCCTACTGATGCCCCAAAACTGGATGGCCAAAGGGTGCCCTTGCTCATGTTCGCTGATGATACCTTGATTTTATACAAAACACGGCAGGGTCTGCAGCGGGCTTTATCCCGCTTCGAGGCCTTCTGCAGCGAACATGAGCTCGAGGTAAACGTAGAGAAAACAAAATGTATGGTTCTCCATGGGGCAGGAGATGTTACGGCCAAAGTTTTAATGGGTGGGAAGCCTCTGGAGCAGACCAAAGTTTTTACCTACCTAGGTATCACCCTGGGTGAAAAGTTGAGTTGGATCCCACAGATGAAGCTTTTAGCTTTGAAACATTCCCAGCTAGCAGGAGCCCTTCTGAGGGAGCACAGGCTCTCTTTAACCAAGCCAGTGGCACCAGTCATTAAGCTGTATTCTTTGAAAATAGTCCCTGCCATCTTATATGGTGCTGAGATTTGGGGGTGCTGCAATCTGTCCGATCTAATCTTGGCCCAAAATAAATTCCTAAGATCAATTGTAGGCCTCCCACGATCGGCCCCTCGAATCCCTCTATTGTTCGATCTAGGGTGTAATCCCATTGAGGACATTGTACAGCTTAGAATGGTCCTCTTCTGGAGAAGGTTGTGGTCTACCCCTGAGTTACATCACTTCGCTAAGGCATTACTTGAAGTAAGGGGGTTGGACCACTCAAATAAGATCTCATGGCTGAAAAATGTCAAAAATCTCCTTGATATGGGAATGAGGGATTTCTGAGTATCCCCGGACATTGTTGCCCCCCCATCTAAGACAGATTTAAGAGCAGCATACTGGAGTCTAGTAAAATGTAGGAGATATTCTACTCTGGTGGGCTCTCCATTGACCAGAGCCTTTTGGGATTTTAAGGATGAACCATCACTCGAAATATATTGGGATTTGATCACTAAACCTCGAGATTGTAGGCTGTATCATCAGTTTAGGGTAGAAACGCTCCCACTCAGGAAATTCACCAGTAAATGGAAAACTGGTACGGGAGATAGGTGCCCTTTCTGCCCTGACTGTATCGAAGATATAAACCATCTTCTCTATGTTTGTCCAGCCTACCACTCAGCTAGGGGCATGTGGCTCAAACCCCTGTGTAGATCTCTCTGTACAACCTCCGCCATGATTGCCAAACGTCTATTGAAAATTGGAGACAATGAAACCATCACAATAGGGGTTGCTAATTTCCTAAGCTGGTCTTGGGCTATTCGCGAAAGGAATTGTGGTTTACAGTAAATCTGTCTATTTTATTTAGATAGAGTTTTATGGTCATTTCAAATTTTAAATGAATTATCGTTGTGTATAATTATGTATTTTATGATACTTTATTATGGTCATTGTATCTAATATAGTTTTATTGTATATATGTCTTTTAAGATGAATAATCAAAATAAAGACTTTTTTGACTGACATAGCCTGAAGACTGCTATCCACAGCTACCACTAGGATAGCTTTATTTAAAAGGTTGTCTTAAACCTATCTACCATAAGAGTCGAATTGTACTGGTGCAAGGTGGCCACATTAACTAGTGACCAGCATATACCAGGCCAACTTCTCACACATGTATACTCATTTATATACTCCAACACTCACATATACTGGCTTAAAACATATGTAGCTAGTCACAGATATACCACTGAGACATTTATTCACTCGCCAACACACCCATAGACACACTAACTCACCCATACAGCCCTTTCCAGATGCACGTTTTAATCCATACAACCACTGAATCACCCACTCAGACATCTATGAACAGACTCATACACCCACCCACCCACACAGACACTCAGGGACACATACAGATACTCCGACAACAAATCAATAACCTATATAGACACTCATGTAGGTATTCAGCAACCCATGCAGTTGCTTACACACCAATGGAGAGACTAATACAGACTTTTACACAGTTTAGTCACTATCCCATGCATTTAGTAAGACACGTTCAATCACTCACTTATACAGGCAGTCACACACATCGGAAATAATTCCTTTAGGCACTTGTAAATGCATTAATGCGTCAAGACACCTTGGCATATATATATAAAACATATTTACATTTTATAGAAACACACATTCACTGGATGATGTCATGAGTGATGTAATTTGAGATGTCATCAGTGATGTCACTGACCATGTCATGAGTGATCTAATATGTGACATCATCAGCAGTGCATTGCGGGCCCGTGAGTTATAGTTAGCTCAACTAACTATAACAGGCTAATTTCTCTGGTTTTATATGAGTCAAATGTTCAACTAACTATAACGTCCCTGAAACCTATGGTTTTTTCAGTGAATTTCAAAGGTTTTTTAAATGCTAATTCCTAACTATAACGTCTGTAAAACCTATGGTTTTTCAGTGAATATATATATCTAGATATATATATATATATTCACTGAAAAAACCATAGGTTTCAGGCACGTTATAGTTAGGAATTAGCATTTAAAAAACCTTAGAAATTCACTGAAAAAACATAGGTTTCAGGGGCGTTATAGTTAGCTGGACTTTTCACTCGTACAAAACCATTGAAATTCCCCCGTTATAGTTAGTTCAGCAAACTATAACTCGCGCGCCCGCAATGCACTGCTGATGACATCACATATTACATCACTCATGACATGGTCAGTGACATCACTCATGACATCACTGATGACATCTCAAATGACATCACTGATGACATCATCCAGTGAATGTGTGTTTTTCTGAAAATTACATATCTTTTATATATGTATATCTCAAGGTCGATGGAAGAATAAATGGGTATATAAGTGTCTAAATGGATGATGGTTTTTGAAAAATTGATTGTATAACTGACTGATTAAGTGTATCTTAGTGAATACCTGGCTTAGTGAGTAATGTTTAAATGTGTAAATATCTGTATCAGTCTCTCACTTTGTGTATAAGTGGCTGCATGGGTTGGTGAGTAGCTACATGAGTGTCTATATAGGTTATTAGTTATCAGTACGAGTGTCTGAGTGTCTGTATGGTTCGGTGGGGGGTATTACGTAGTGCATAGGTGCATGAATGAGTGACTCACTGTTTGTATGTGTTGAAGACAGCATGTGTGCAGGACTGTATGGGTGGATGAGTGTGTGCATGGGTGTGTTAGTGAGTGATAGACTGTCTCAATAGTGTATTTATGAGTAACTACATATGTTTTAAACTAGTATATGTGACTATTGGTGTATATAAGTGAGTATATGTGAGAGTGAGAGATTGAAAGAGTTCCTGTATGAATAAGTATGTGTTTCTATAAGTGATTGTTTAAAAGACTAAGTATGTGTAAGTTTCTGTAGAAGTAAGTGTGGTGGTGTGTGTATAACTGTATATGCAAGTAAATGGATGTTTGATTCTTGTGAGTGACTGTGTGTGAGTAACTCTATGGATGAGTGGTGTTGTGTAACAGGATGTATAGGTGTGTGAGTACATATGATGAGTGAGTACATGTATGAGTGACTGTATAGGACTGTTGGTGAATGAGTGGATGTGTATGTGGATCTTAGAATTACTGAATAGGTTGTTGTAACTGGTATTGGTATGTCCATTGTTTTGAACAATGTAGTTTCTATTTTTGAATGTGTGTTTCAAAGGTTATATTAGGGGAAGAGGAGGTCTGCCACTCTATCACAAGGATGATGTAATCAGGGATGTCATTAGTGATGTCATTTGACATGTCATCAGTGATGTCATGAGTGATGTCACTGACCATGTCATGAGTGATGTAATATGTGACGTCATCAGCAGTGCATTGCGGGCACGCGAGTTATAGTTAGCTGAACTAACTATGACGGGGGAATTTCAATGGTTTTGTACGAGTGAAAAGTCCAGCTAACTATAACGCCACTGAAACCTATGTTTTTTTCAGTGAATTTCTAAGTTTTTTTAAATGCTAATTCCTAACTATTTTTAAATGCTAATTCCTAACTATAACGTGCCTGAAACCTATGGTTTTTTCAGTGAATTTCAAAGGTTTTTTAAATGCTAATTTCTAACTATGCCTACAGAGATAGGACATGTGAAGAAAGAAAAAAAAACGCACAGAAAGAAAAAAAAGAAATGCAGAAAGAAGCAACAGAAGTCCTCAAAGATGAAGAAAAGTGCTGAAAGAAGGGTAACGTGCAGAAAGAACAAACAGAAGAGCAGAAAGAAGCCTTGTTGTAAAATCATCCTGTACCCTCAACTTTTTCAGACGGATACTGGTGGTAACTGAGTCTGACTAACCAGTCCTAGAGCTAGTGCTATGTTAAAAGACACTCAGAATACAGTGAAAACACCTACATACACTAGGGAACACTATGCGTTGGGGTCCCCCTGTGATCAGCATGACCTCCTCTGTAAGCCCCTCTTATATAATAGGGCAGGGGATTAAAACTACCTCTTGGGGAGGAGCCTAGCGCGCAACCAAGATGACCGTGTAGGCACAGGGCTCCCGAGGGCCTCCGCAACCTCTCACGTCTATCCTGAAAAAATCCTGATTCTATCGATGGGCTTCTACAGGTGAACATAAGCGGAGGTGATACCCGTTGTCCAAATTTAAATCGGACTTCAGGAACCGGGATAGCATTGGCTTCAAGTTGGCGGCCTACTCCTGGCCTTGCCCCGGACTCGAATTGGCGTGGTGCCCGGGCAGAAAGTGAACAACAACGGCATGCAGGACCCGGGCTGGTGTGTACCCCGCACTTTCACTTTCGGTTTCGGGTCTCCTCACTGAAACTGGCTGAGAGACCCTGGCTTGTCAACGACACATCGATAGTGGGAAGATTGGGAATCCTGACTGGATCTTGGACACTAGCCTGGCCTACACTTTGTGATCGCCGAGGCTCATTAGATCGGCTGTCCAGGGATTACTAATCGTGTTGGTGGACGACAACCTTGGTGGCCCTCAGACAATGGCGCCTAGATCGGACGGAGATAAACAAAAATCCAAGACGACTAGGCGGGGAGGTTATACCCAAGCAAATAACATGGACCGCTATGCTCAGTCAAAAGGATCCCCTAGTGGACTGCATAAGTCACCGGAGAGATCCAAGGATGACCCGGGATCGTCCACAGAATTAACATTGCAGGATGTCATGGGTGCCATCGACGAGATGAAAGCTGCGGTTAGTCAGCAATTCGACACCTTGGCCCATAAATTGGACACGGTTTTGATCGACGTTAATCTAGTCAGAGCGGACCTTTCAAAAACTAATTAAAAGGTAAAATCCTTGGATCTGAAAATGTCGAGCCTGACAACAGACGTGTCCGACCTGCAAACCGAGGTCCGTAATCAGCAGACAACCAATGAGTTATTTGTCCGTCGGCTGGAGGACTTTGAAAGTAGGGCTCGGCAGAATAATGTGCGCATAATAGGGGTGCCGGAGAAATCGGAGGTTCCTGCGGCCGACCTCTTCGTGGAAGACCTCGTGATCAACCATTTTGCACCCAAAGGGTTGAGTAAATTTTTTGCGGTCGAGCGGGCCCATAGAGTTCTAGGTGGTAAGCTGAAAGCGGGCGCTCCCCCACGGCCTATTATTGCCAGAATTTTCAATTTCAGGGACAGGGACGCTATCCTGCAGGCCTCGAGGGTGAGTGGGCCGACGAAGTTTGAGAACACTACTATAAGTTTCTACCCGGACTTCACACAATCGGTCCAAAAGCAGAGACAGGGATTCATGGGTGTTAAACGGCGCCTGAGGGACATGGAGCTGAAATATGCGATGCTCTTTCCGGCCAGGTTGCGTGTTGAGTTTGAGGATCGGTCACAATTCTTCGATCGGCTGGAGGTGGTTGGAGATTGGCTTGATACTTTGCCCCAGCGACGAAGTTGAGAGGGACAGACTGAGGAGAACGGAGGGGGCTTGACAGGGCAGGAGGTTCCCGGTGACTGAACATTGCGATGACACTTCAATACCTTGGTTCGATGTTTCTATTCAGTGCCTTATTCTTACATGCCCGGGGGTTGTGAGGTGCTTAGTGAGGCTCTTTCCTCCTCTGGGGTTTCTTTTCGTAGATTAGTTAATGCTAGGGCGACAGGTACACTGCAAGTTGGGGGGGCTACATGGGCTCACGCAGGGGTGCAGGGAGGGGGGAGTTGTAACGGGAATGTTGGTGGGGAGGGGGGGTTGGGGAATGTTTGAATGTTTTACAAGGCAACGTACCGCTATACGACTGGTGGTTGGGGTCGTGTTCTCTGGGGAAGGGGGTTGTGCACGAGGTTGGGATGGGGGGTAGGGGATTGAGAGTACTCTCATGGAATGTGAATGGATTGGGGGACAGGATTAAACGTGGGTTAGTGCTGCAGTTTTTGAAACGGCTTTCGCCAGACATTGTCTTTCTGCAGGAAACGCATCTAATTGGGAATTCTTGCCATGCTATGAATAGGCGGGGATATCGTCTCGCTGTTCACTCCGGTTTCACTTCTGGCTCGAGGGGGGTGGGCATCTTGGTTAGAGCCTCTCTCCCGCTGGAGGTGGACGATATAATCCATGATGACAGAGGGCGGTATGCTGCACTCGTAGGACGGTGGGAGGGCAGAACTGTCTCGCTGGTTTCTGTGTATGTCCCACCAGGATTGCAGACTGTAACATTTGCTGATTTAGGGTGCATGGTCCTGGGACTCCCGGGGGGGGGGTTCTGGTGATGGGGGGCGATTTTAATACTGTCGTATCCGGTAGAGCGGATCATCACCCTCCCAGGGATCTCCCTGGGGCGCAGACCTGGCTGAGTGGGTTTATAGATACCCTCTGACTTATAGACTGCTGGAGATTACTGCACCCGGGACAGGCGCAATACACTTTCCACTCAGGGGCTCATGGAAGTCTATCGAGACTTGATTATGTCCTTATGCCGGCGGCCCAAGCTGTGATGGTTAGGGAAGTAGGACATCTGGCCCGGGGTATTTCTGACCACTCCCCACTACTGTTGCACATGGAGGTCACCCCCGGGGCTGAGGGGAGGGTAGCGCCGATTAACCCTTGGTACCTGCGTAATCCTAAAATCCGGGCGGAACTGGTTAAGTCTCTCGAACACTATTTTAACCCCTTGTGTGCCCCGCCCTGTGCCGGGCGTTGAATTAGCGGGCGGGGTTCATGACGAGATAGTCTCGTCATGGGCACAGCACAACCGCGGCCCATGACGAGACTATCTCGTCATGGGCACTCAAGGGGTTAATGAAAATGTGGGGTCAGTATCATCTGCTGTCTCGTTGTGGGAAGCCTTCAAAACGGTGATCCGTGGGCAAGCCCTTTCCCTAATTACCCACACCAAGAAAAGCAAGATTGAGGAGGTGGTTCGCCTTAAGAATGAAATAGCTGAGTTGGAAGGGGACCTGGAGCTGGGTGTTACGAATGATAAGTTGCACGTTCTCAGTCTCAAGCAGCTTGACTATAGAGCGTTGGTCACCGATGCCGCCAAAGTGATTAGTAGAGAGCAACAAGGGCGCTTATACGATGTGGGGGATAAGGCTGGAAAGTTGATTGCATGGTTGGACAAGAAAGAGAGAGCGAGTCGAGTGGTACCGGTCATTGAGAGAGCGGATGGCGCGCGTGTGACTGACCCTGTGGAAATTGTTGAATGTTTCGCGGATTATTTCCGCGAAGTATATTCTCCAGTCTCGGATCGCTCTGAGGATGACTCTCATCTACTGCTGAGAGATATTGCGTTGCCGTCTTTGTCGGAGGAGGATAGGATACTGATGGATGCGACGTTGTCGCCTGATGAGATTGCTTTGGCCATTCACTCGGTCGCTTCCGGCAAGGCCATGGGTCCTAATGGCCTTCCCATCGAACTGTATAAACTGCGTCCGGACAAGATGGCGCCTCATCTACGCAAAATGTTTCTTGAAGCAGGAGAAGTGGGCTCCCTCCCCTATGATCAGTGTCTTGCTACAATAGTCGTGATTCACAAGGAGGGGAAGTCGCGGGATCGATGTATCTCTTATAGACCTATCTCACTGTTGAACGCGGAGCCCAAAATTCTAGCTAAGGTTTTAGCTAATCGTCTGATTAGGGTCGTTGGCGACTTGATCCATCCGGATCAGTCTGGTTTCATACCTCACTGTAACACGGCTCTGAACCTGAGGCGTCTCCATGGAGTGCTCACCAGAGCGGCGCACATAAGTGAGCCGGCCATTTTGGCGTCTCTGGATGCGACAATGTCGTTTGACACTCTAGAATGGCCGTATCTTTGGGCGGTGCTCGCGAAATTTGGTTTTGGCCCCGGGTTTATCGGTTGGGTGAAGTTGTTGTATGATGAACCATTGGCTCAGGTGGTAGTGAATGGCAGAGTGTCGACACCCTTTGTGTTGGGAAGAGGCACGCGGCAGGGTTGTCCATTGTCGCCTCTTCTCTTTGCACTTGCCTTGGAGCCTCTGGCTGCCTGGCTCTGATGGGAGCCCTCATTGCGGGGCATTCGATGGACGCCTGAATTTGAGGACCGCATCTCTCTTTAAGCGGATGACATTCTCCTGTACCTCACATCTCCCCGGCAGTCTTTACTTGTATTAGTTGATGTTCTAAACTCATTTGGTCGTAACTCCGGCTTGGTCATTAACTGGACTAAGTCATGCGTCTACGTTCTCTCGGGTGATGCTCCTCTCCTCCCGCGTGGCTGCCCTATCCAGATTTCGCAATCGGGGTTTAAATACTTGGGAGTCTTCATAACATTAGACCCTGTGGCCCGTTATGAGCGGAACTTACTCTTCCCCACTTCAGCGACTAAAGGCCGACGTTTTGGGTTGGCGGCGGCTTCCGCTTTCACCGCTCGGACGTGCGGCGTTGTTTAAAATGATGTCACTACCACGATTCCTGTATGCACTACAAAACATGCTTGACGTTATACCGGCCCGCTATTTCCGTGAGGTGGAGAGTTTGCAGAGGCAATTGTTCTGGGACGGGCGATCGCGAATCGCTCTCACAAAATTGACACTCCCTTGGTATGATGGGGGTATTGCACTTCCCGATATCAAGCGATATTATTGGGCGTCCCAATTGGTGGCAGTGAATCACGGGATGTACGGACCGGCCCTGAACCCTGCGTTTGAGATGGATAAAATGTTATTGCCTGGTGGGGATTACAATAGGGCACTTTATTCGAAGTCTCCCGGTGTGCAGTTGATAGGCCCAACAAAGATAGCAGTACGTGTGTGGCATCCTGCGAATGCTGCGACGGGATGGAAGGACCGCCTGACTCGAGCGACTCCGCTGTATGCTTCAGAAAGGCTGGGCTGTTTGTGGAAAACAAAAGGATTTGAGAAATGGGATATGATTGGCATATGTAAGGTGAGTGATTTTTGGGTGAAAGGGAAGTTTAAAACATTTGAAATGCTGAAAGTGGAATATAAACTGAACGATAGGGAGTACTTCTGGTATGCTCAGGTCCGCCATGCGTTGTGTTCGGTTTTCCCTGATGTTACTGCTATCCCGGAATATTCCCCATTGGAGGACAGGGTGCTAGATGGCTACGTGCCTGACAGCACAATCTCCTTGATTTATAAAAAGCTTATAAACGAACGGGCGGACCTGTTGACCCACCTGAGGGAGGTCTGGGTAGCTGACGGTTTGGTATTAGACGATGAGGACTGGGTATCGGCGGTGGCCTCCCCGAGGGAAGTGGCAATTCCGGCTCGCCTTTGGTTCGTACGATTGAAGATACTCCATAGAGTGTATGTCACTGGACCTCGCCTGATGCGGCTCGCCTTCGGTTCGTACAATTGAAGATACTCCATAGAGTGTATGTCACTGGACCCCGCCTGATGCGCATTGGTCTTTCCGTGGATGGTCTGTGTAAGCGTGGCTGTGGTTCGCTGGGTACTTTCCTTCACGTCTTATGGGAATGTCCTGAGGTGGCTCGCTTTTGGAACCGAGTGCATGCGGTAATGGAAGAGGTCACACATGTCGCTCTGTTACCAGATGCTAGAAGGTGTCTGCTGAACGTGTGGGATCCAAATGATTATGATGTGGCACAGACGCAGTGGGCGACTTTGGGGAATATGGTGGCTAAACGCGACATCGCACAGTTATGGGGTTCTCAGAGGTCACCCACGATCTCGGTATGGAAGGAGAATATGGACTGGTGCATGTTTAGAGAAAAGACGGTGTATGTGGCGAGAGGCAAGCCCAGGAAATGGACTAAGGTGTGGGGTCCGTGGAATTCTTATCGCGGAGACATCTGCACCCCTCCTCTGGCGACAGTATTGGATGTTCCTTTGTCCCCCTAGCTGAACATTCCTAATTTGCTATGTTATGAGTATGTTACAGTTTGACTTTTTCTCCACTCCCGGGGCCCCCTCCCCTCCTCGGTCGCAGACCATTCATGATTACTATATGAAGTGGACTTTCCTACCCCGGGGAGCACGTACTAATACTTATAATTCTTATTGCCTTGTTTGTGTGAAATTTTTATAAGTTTTAAATTAAAAGATGAAACTGTCTTTATACTGGTATTCGGATACAACCGCTGCCTTTACTCAGAGTGCGGATGGACTAACGGGATCTTTTGATTGGCATGTCTGTATAACGATGAACTAACTCTTCTCGTACTACTTAGCGGCCGGCCCAAGTGGTTGTAGGCCCATGTCTGTAACTCTTTGAAGTCAAATAAAGGTTTTTTTTTTAAAAAAAAACAACAACAAAAAACTACCTCTTAAAACGCACCACAGGGCGTGTTTGCACACTTCACCTCAGGCCCCGTCCCCTCACTTCCCCACTGTGTAAACATGCCCTGTGGCCGTTTTAAGTTGGGAGATTAAGTCCCCTTGAACCCTGAGGGTTCCTAGGGTCCAACTAGACCACTAGGTACCTCCAGTAAGCGCCACAGAGCTGCGTTGCAAAGAGATGTAAAAAGGGGCACGGCCTAGACCACCTCTCTGCAACGCAGCGGAGTGGTGCTTACTGGAAGCACATGGTGGGCTAGTTGGCCCCCAGGGTCCCTCAGGATTGAAGGGGAATTATTTCCCCAACTTAAAACGCGCCACAGGGCTTGTTTGCACACGTTAACTCAGGCCCCGTCCCCTCCCTTCACCACTGTGTAAACACGCACAGTGGCCGTTTTTAGTTGGGAGATTGATTTCATTTGAATCCTGAGGGTCCCTAGGGTCCAACTAGCCCACTAGGTACCTCCAGTATGCGCCACAGAGCTGCCTTGCAGAGAGGTGTAAAAAGTGGCACGGCCTGGACCACCTCTCTGCAACGCAGCTCAATGGCACTTACTGGAAGCACCTGGTGGGCTAGTTAGCCCCCAGGGGCCCTCAGGATTGAAGGGGAATTATTTCCCCAACTTAAAATGCGCCATAGGGCGTGTTTGCACATGTCGCCTCAGGCCCCGTCACCGTCCCCTTCCTTCCCCACTGTGTAAACATGCCCTGTGGCCGTTTTTTAAGTTGGGAGATTAGGTCCCCTTGAATCCTGAGGAACCCTAGGGGCAAAATAGCCCACTAGGTACGTCCAGTAAGCGCCATTGCAGAGAGGTGTAAAAAGGGGCACGGCCTGCACCACCTCTCTGCAACGCAGAGCAGTGGCACTTACTGGAAGCACCTGGCGGGCTAGTTGGCCCCCAGGGTCCCTTAGGATTGAAAGGGAATTATTTCCCCAACTTACAAAGGTGCCACAGGGCGTGTTTGCAAACGTCACCTCAGGCCCCGTCCCCGTCCCCTCCCTTCACCACTGTGTAAACGCGCCCTGTGGCCGTTCTAAGTTGAGAGATTAAGTCCAGGGCTTGCACCCTAATTTTTTTTTGTTGAAAAAAATAAATTTGGCCCTCCCAAGGCCTGAATCAGCCCCGGGGACTCCAACCCCCGGGTCATGGCCTTTTTTTAATTTAAATTCTTTAGGAGGGGGCTGCGTTGCCCCCCTCCTCAGGCCACTTATGGCTCCGGGGACCCCATCCCCCGGGGCCAGCCTTTGTTTTTTATTATTTTAAAAATATATATATTTATAGAAACACCTAGGACATGCTGGACAAACCGTATGTACCTATCACCATGACGAATTGCGTGATATTCATTAAAAGGCGACTATGCATAGAATGAATCCACATGGAATGTATTTACACCGCTAGTGAAGCTCTGACGTGTCTGACGCCCTACCGTGCCTAATCCCGGCGCCCCCTCCGGTGGGTACTCTCCAAGTAGACACCCTTGTCGTTTATTTATACAAACATGGGTAGCTATTGACGGGCACATTTAATATACACGCACACCAAGCCATTCAAAGGGGATTCGACAAAAATTCGACCAAACTATGCAAAAAAAAACCCCTCACGGTTAATAAAAAACACATCCACCACCGGATGTGTAATACTTTTTATTTTACTCTCTGGAAAGGAGACGAACCTCACTTGAGAGTCACAGCGTGCTCCTGGCTGAGCCCAATGCTGTGTTACACCCACCAGTGCCTGCCGAGTGCCACACACCTCTGTGTTCTATTCCACCAGCTAGTGCGTATGCTATGACACTCTCTAGCCCATGTGCACTGTAACACCACCCCGTGAATATGTCATACCACACTTGCCTTCGCACGGGTTATATTACCCCATCTAACGTGCCTTCTTCGATGTGTATGTTATAACGCATAGCGCTATGCCATACATATTACAATCTGGGATCCATATCTTTGTCACAGTGCATATGCAACGTTACACTCCCCAGCACATATTTTATATTACAACTTTAGAGACTAGTTATGTTACGCAACACTGCCCTGTGCATATTACACTCCAAGGCGCATATCGCATAGCATGTGCTAGTGCCTGTGCTATCTCGCGCTCTCCAATGAATCTGTCATTGCGCACAATGTATTGCATATTATATTTCACGCCCCGGTTCATCTTATATCACACTTTTTGGTGCATAGTTTATACCATATACTACATCTAGTTTTCATTTTCAATCGTGCTCTCAGGACTATATTCTATATAACATTGGGTCCACCTACCCTTTTCACAGGCATTACATTTTGCGATGGGGGTGGAGGGTCAGAGGGTGTTTCTGCCAAGTGAGCCCGGAGTCACAATCACAAATGTCCTCTTCTTCCTGAATAAAAGTGAGATTATACTGCATACTTGTTCATATTTTAAGTAGTTCGCACAGACATACATTTTAAAAACAATAAAGTTCCTAATACCCACCTTCTCTGAACAGTTAGCTTGCTGCCCCCTCCCCCTCCTCCCTATGCTCTGTTGTCTGAATCCATGGACTAGCCTCCTCCCTCCTGCCATGCATGGTCTGATGTGCTGCCACTGCCCTCCATTTAGCATGATGTACCAGTCCACTCCTCCTGCCCTCCATTGCCCAATTCTATGGCCCAACATTGACATCCTGCTTAGCCTCTGTGCTTAGCTTGCTGCCCCTATTCTCCTTCCCCCTGCCCTCCGATGTCTTTGTGCATGCCCCTGCTCCATCCTTTTTGCCCACTATGTTCCATGGACCTGCCACTCCTATCTACTCTGAGTGTTCTGTTGAGCTGCCACTCCCCTCCCACCTGCCTACCATTGTCAGATGACTGTAACCTGTCCCTGCCACCTCCACCCTGCCTGTCCACATGCCATACCCCTATCCCCTTCCTCCTGTCCTCCATGGTCCATTTAACTGCCACACCCTTCTGCCCTCCCTGATCTGTTGTGCTGCAACTGCTCCTCCTGCCTGCCCCGTGCGGTCTGTTGTGAGGCCCCTTCCCCTGAACTCTCTTGTCTGTTCCCAGGTCCTGACCCTCCCTTCTATCCTCCATGGCCCTTTGTGCATGCCCCTGCACCCTCCTTCTTGCCCATCATAGCCATTGTGCTGCCACTAACCCTCCCGCTTGCCATGCATGGTCTCCTGTGCTGCCATGGTCCCTCCCACCTTCCCTGTGTGGTCAGCTAGCTGCCCCTGAGCCCCTCCCACCTTCCCTCCATGGTCTGTGTGTATGCCACCATAGTCTCATTGTTGCTCTCCATGGTGTGTCTTGTTTCTAGTGCCCATCCTGCCTGACCTCCATGGTCATCTTGCTGCTCCTGCCCTGCCACCTTGCCCCCAGCCCTCTGTTTCCATGTGCAGACCCCCTATTACCTCTCTCCTGGCTTGTCTGTTCCATTGTAATGCCCCTAATCCGTCCCTCCTGCCCTTTATGGTCTGTTATGCTGCAGCTTTCTCTCCTGTCTGTTCATTATGGTCAGCTAGCTACCATTGCCTCTTTCCCATCTGTTCTCTGTTGTCCATGTGCATGGTCCTGTCCCCTCCCTATTGCTTTCTATGGATTGTTGTGCTGCACTCCCGTCCCGCATGCGCTGTGTGGTGTATTGTGCTGCTGCAAACTCTGATGCCTGCCCTGTAGGGTCAGTTTGGTGCACCTCTCCATGTCCCTCCTGTCCTCTGTTATCCGAGTTCATGTCCCTACCCCAATTCCTCCTGCCTACCATGATTCAATGTACCATACTTGCTAACATTTTGAACTTGGTAAGAGGGAGATTTTGAAAAAAAACTGGGGTATTGATTTTCCCCTTTGAGCTACATTGAAAAAGAGGAGATAGGAGACAGATCAAATAAAGCCCATTTTAGCTTAAAAACATTGGACGTTTCCTGGCTGAAACGGGTCTGTTGGCATGTATGGTTGTACTACCACTGCCTCTTCCTTCTGCCCACAATGGTCTATTATATTGCCACAGCCTCTCTTGCCAGTCCTGTATTGTTGGTTTGTTGCTCCTGCCCCCCTTTCCACTGCCCTCCATAGTCTGTTGTGCTGCCACTGCCCTTCCTGCCTGCCCAGTGTGGTCAAATTGTTGCCTCTGCACTCTCCTACCTGCCTTCAATTTTCAGAGTCCGTGCCCCTGGCCTCTGCCTCTCAACAGTATCCCAATGAACAACTAGATTGCTAACATTCTATATTTATTACAAAAGTGTGGAACGCCTGACGTCATCTTGATGTAATCAAAACTGTAATACCTAGAGTATTTCCTTTAGAAATTACATATATGAGAGGGTCTTATTTGCATCAAAATTATGGTTAGTGCTCTAAAAAACTAAAATGAGGACATATTTTCTGAGTTTTCAAATAGCGACAAAGAACTTTTAAATTATTTGTAATCTTTATGTTTTTTTATCTAGTTGACCACTTGATTAAATGTTGCACCTCGGCGAGAGGATGTGGTGTTACTTCCAGAGCTGCATACTTTGCAACTGGGGAACCAAGTTGGAGTTTCTGCTTCAGCTCAGCATTCTGTGATTATGGTCAAATCACTTAATCTCCCCATGTCTACAACCAAAATGAATTTGATCTTGTGTGATGTAACCAATGCTCATGTAAAGCATTCCAATACCTGACAAGTCTGCACTATATAAAACTGCAAATGCACAAAAAATAAGTGTTTTGCACATTTCTGTCATTGGGCTACATGTGGGCTACATCTGGGTGATATTTGTGCTGCATTTAGGCTCTTTTGTGTCTGGTGCCATCTTGGGAGATTTATTTGTTATGAAGTTTTCTAATTTCCTCATTTACTGCAGTCTCCTCAGTAGGAAATGCTTTCAGTTTTTTACTTTGATTCCATCAAGAAGGTATTCAGATTGGTCACACATTTGCCATAAATTCTGAATGTTAGCACTCTAGTTGCTCATTAGATCACTGTAGTGAATCTACTGCTCACCACGGAAGTCTGCTGCTGGTATTAAAAGTGCATGTTTCAGTCTGCATATCAGATTTTTTTAATGAAATAGAAGAGGATTTGAGAAGTCACTCAAAATGTGCCCTAATTTTTCTTTCTTCAGCACTAATCATAATTTCTATGGCAAAATGAACCCCCTAATTGTATTCCTTTTTAAATGAAATGTTTTAAGTGTTACCAGTTTATTCCAATCAAGATGGCTTCAGGTGTGCCATGCTTTTGTCATAAGTAAGACAGTAAGCGCTCTAGTTGTTCTTAAGAACACTCTGGGACATTCTGTCATTAGGCTATACTTGGGCTACACCTGGGTGATATTTGGGCTACATTTGGGCTCTTTTGTCTCTGGTGGCCATCTTGGGAGATTTATTTGTTATGAAGATTCCTAATTTCCTCATTTATTGCAGTCTCCTCAGTGGGAATACTTTCAGTTTTTTATTTTGGTTCCATCAAGAAGGCATTCAGATGTGTCACACATTTGCCATAAATTCTGAATGTTAGCACTCTAGTTGCTCATTAGATCACTGTAGTAAAACTACTGCTCACCAGGGAAGTCTGCTGCTGGTATTCAAAGTGCATGTTTCAGTCTGCATGTCAGAATTTGTTTATGAAATAGAAGAGGATTTGAGAAGTCAAAATGTGCCCTAAATTTTCTTTCTGCAGAACTAATCTTAATTTCTATGGCAAAATGAACCCCCTCATTTTGTTCCTTTTTAAATTTCAATGTTTTAAGAATTACCACTTTATTCCAACCAAGATGGCTTTAGGTGTGCCATACGTTTGTCACAAGTAGGACTGTTAGAGCTCTAGTTGTTCTTTAGAACACTCTGGGAAGCTGCAGTAGAACACAAAGGAATCAACTGACAGTCTCTGCTCTTGTTGGATGTTTTACTGCTCGATCTTTCCGGTCTTATTGTGTTGAAGGGTGATTTAGGTGACTTCAGTCTCTTTCCATTCAAGTCTAAGGGTTAGAGTAGTGTATAGAGCCTATTTATTAGGCACTTCGACATGATCCTGTGTTCTTCCCCATAGATCAGGGTTTGCATATATATATATCCTAGGGGATAGATTCGTTAGCATTAGGGGTAATCTGTTCTGTAGTGAGGGTATTTCATGGAGCCGTGCTGAATTCAGGCCTGGTAGGCCTTAAACGGGAGAGACTCCATCTTTCCTCCTGCTCTGGCAGCTCGGGATGTTTCTAGGTCATAGGCAGTGTTTTAGTTAGGAGGTGTTATTCGCTTGGAGAGAACCGGTTCAGGCCGGCCCTTATCGAAGGATTGTATTTTTCTTCATGCCGAAGACACTACATCAGGCCGGCCGGCTGGGAACGTGTCCTTGGCACGGGGAGGTACAAGAATTTGGTGGGCGGCAGGTTACGGGCTGGAATTTTCCATGAGGAAATGCACGTCTATATTAGTAAAAGTTTGAGGCAGATACTGGCACTTGCTTCTTGTCCATGGGCGGCACCTGGCCGTTAGTAGTAAAGCTGCTACTTATTCCAGGGAAGACAGATGACAAACTTGGAGGTGGAGAAAAACCGAGAGATAGATATCCCAAAGAGAAGAGAGTAGCCGATGAGGAAGAGGTCCCAGTGACTCGGAGAGGGAGACGGGAGTAAACCCGTGATTGCGGAGGTGTGACTTCCAGGCGAAGCCGAGGCGCAGACGAGAGGGGAACCTAGATGACCATTGAGTGCAGGCTACATACGACCAAGGTGATGTCAACCCCTTACTATTAGAGTGTACAACTTAATCTTTCACTTTTCTTTGCAGGTTATGTGATATATATTATGTTCCGTGAGTGTGCATGTAATAACTAAATAAAGTATTCAGTTTGTAGTAAAGCAATATGTGCTACGTGTTCTTGTGTAAGAGGGTAACCTATTCTTCTAGTCAGCTGTGACTTAACATGAACAGATGTTAATCCTGATCAGGTAGGTGGTAACTGAATAAGGGAGAAAGGAGCCCTTCGAACTGGGGAACAAGTTGTGCTCAACTAGCTGTCTTTGTGTGATCTGATATATAGTAACACTGATGTCGTGGTAATTATAGGATGAACTCGTGCTAAGGCTGCCGTCTGGGCAGGAAGTCCTGGGTCCATTTGGGACCGCGAGGCTGTGACTGCCGTCTGAGCAGGAAGTCTGTGGCTGCCGTCTGGGCAGGAAGTCCTGGGTCCGTTTGGGACCGCGAGGCTGTGACTTGTAAAGCTGCCGTCTGGGCAGGAAGTCCTGGGTCCGTTTGGGACCGCGAGGCTGTGGCTGCCGTCTGGGCAGGAAGTCCTGGGTCCGTTTGGGACCGCGAGGCTGCGGCTGCCGTCTGGGCAGGAAGTCCTGTGTCCGTTTGGGACCGCGAGGCTGTGGCTGCCGTCTGGGCAGGAAGTCCTGGGTCCATTTGGGACCGCGAGGCTGTGACTGCCGTCTGGGCAGGAAGTCTGTGGCTGCCGTCTGGGCAGGAAGTCCTGGGTCCGTTTGGGACCGCGAGGCTGTGACTTGTAGGTCTTGGTATATATAGTAGGAATTCCCTGTCCTTAGGTGGTACATATATGTGGTTATTTAGGTGTAAACAGGCCCTAGGGAGGGGGTAACGTTCTGGTTTGGGTTAGAGAGGCTCTGCTGAGCGGGTTCTATCTGATCCGAAAACCCAAGCAGAACAGATGTCTATGTATTGGTATTTGTAAGGCGCCTATATCACCCGAAGGTCTCATAGCGCCAGCAGTTGCTCAGATGGTAAGGATAAGACACGCCGATTTAGAAGAGCCAGGTTTTCAAAAGCTTGCGGAATTTCTGATGGCTGGGTTCCAGTCTAATGTGGAGTGGGAGAGAATTCCAGCTTGCGGGAGCGATTTTAGAAAATGATCTGTCTCCATTTCTAACAGTTCGCACTTTAGGAACCATTAAAAGGTGCAAGCTAGAGGATCTGAGCATTCTGGCCGGACGGTATTCTGTCAGTTTGTTAGCTAAATAGGCTGGGCCATTGCCGTGAAGAGATTTATGAACTAGACAACACATTTTGAACGTAATGCGCTTCTTAATGAGGAGCCAATGAAGCATCTTCAGACAGGGGGCAGAGGAGGTACGGATAGGTAAATCCAAGGCCATTCTGGCTGCAGTATTTTGAAGAACCTGAAGTCTGTTAAGGAGGTTCTCGTTTATGGAAGCGAAAAGGGCATTACCGTAATCCAGACGACTGATAATTAGTCCCTGGATTAGAGGTAGACGAGAAGAAAGAGGGATCCATTTAAAAATTTTATTTAAGTTACGCATAAGTCCAAAGCTAGTGTGAGAGATGTTATTGATATGGTCTGCCATGGTAAGTTTATTGTCAAGCGTTATCCCTAGATTACGGACTGCTGATTTGGGAGAAGGGCAGGTACCCAATGGTGATGGCCACCACTCGTCAGACCAATGCTTATGGGCAGAACCAAAAAGCACAATCTCCGTCTTTGCCGTATTGAGTAAGAGATAGTTGTTAGACATCCAGTCCTTTACTGCTAGCATGCATTTTTGGAACCTATGTTTGATGTTGATGGGATTAGGCCCCAAAGTGATGAGGATTTGAGTGTCGTCTGCATAAGACACGGTCTCAAATCCAAAAGCTTTAATTAATCTTGCAAGAGGGGAAACATAAAGATTAAAGAGCGTGGGGCTCAAGAGCCTTGCGGTACACCCTTATCAACTTCCTGACTGGCCGATGAAAATTTGCCAATCTGGACCTTAGAGCTCCGCCCAGTCAGGTAACTTTTGATCCATGCCAAGGCTGAGCCCTCGACACCAACCTCCATCAGCCGTTCAATCAAGATGCTGTGTGAGATGGTGTCGAAGGCGGCAGATAGGTCGAGTAATACCAAAATGGCTGATTGTTTTGCATCTAAAGCCAGTCTAATATTATCGACCATTTCAAGTAGGGCAGTTTCAGTGCTGTGGAACGCCCTAAATCCTGACTGGGACGGGTCTAAGAGTTTATTAGATTCAAGGTGTTTGGTGAGTTGAGTGTTGATTAAGGATTCCATAATCTTACCAAACATCGGGAGAAGGGAGATCGGCCTATAGTTTAAAGGTTGAGATGGATCGGCAGAGGGCTTCTTCAGAATCGGTCTGACAATGGCTTCTTTCCAGTGGGAAGGTACCATTGCGTGGGTGAGTGAGAGATTAAAAATGTTGGTCAAATGAGGGGTCAAAATAGGCGCAATTTTAGATAAAATTGGAGAAGAAGCTGGATCAATGGGGGAGCCAGACTTGATTCTTTTCATAGTAAGAGTAAATTCTTCTTCTGTAAGTGAACGAAATTGATTTAGTGTAGTGACGGAGGAGGGCAAGGCTACAACGATGGACGACTCAGAAGATATGATAGGGGCAGAAACATTAATAAATGCTTTATAAATGTCATTTATTTTATTGTGAAAAAAAGACGAAAGGGTGTCAGCCCATTCCCTAGACGCATTTGTGATAGGTTGGCAAGTTAAAGGGTTAGAAAACTCTTTAACTATTTTATAAAGTTCTTTGTGCGAGTTTGAAGCCTGGTCAATCCTATTCCCCAGGTAAACTTTTTTGGCTAGAGCTATATCGCACATATATTGGCGATGAAGTTTTTTGTATTGCAATCTGTCACTGAGATCTTTGGTGTGTCGCCATTTGCGTTCACAGGCTCTTACCGCAAGTTTCGTGGTCTTAAGTTCCAAGGTGAACCATGGGGACAATTTATCGGGGCATCTGTTTATTTTACTGGGGGCAATTATGTCAAGAGTTGTCGTGATGGCTAAGTCTAAGTTATTGGCTGCCAGGTTAGGGTCGTTGTGAGATTCAATGGGAGGAGGGAAAAAGTGTGAAAAAAATACTTCAGGACTGATCTTATTCCAAGGTCTACTCATGATGGGATCTTTACTGGGCCGTGGTGTGGGTGAGGCACGTTGAATATGAAAATGGATTTTAAAATGGTCCGACCAAAGAACAGATACAGAACAGTCAATTGTTATTTTATTTGAATTAGTGAATAAAAGATCCAGGGTGTGTCCGGCGGAATGGGTGGGGCCGGTCACTAATTGATTTAGACCTAGCGCATTCATGCTGGAAATAAGTTCAGCAGTATAAGGATCTTGTGCTAGTTCAAAGTGATGGTTAAAATCGCCTAATAGAAAGAAGTTAGGGGAGGATAAACCATGTGATGCTATGTTTTCAGTAAGTTCATTAACAAAATTAGTTTTAGTTACTGGAGGTCTATATAGAAGGGCTCCTTTCCAGGATTCTTTGTTCCCCAGTGATAGCGTAAAGGTACAGATCTCACCCCAGTCTGCTATGAGCGAATTAACAAGGTGTAGCTTCAAGTGAGCTCTGTACACAATGGCAACTCCTCCACCTCTTTTGCACCTCTTGCAATTTTAAAGTCCTGGGGAATGGCAGTTGCAATATCTGGTAGTGAGGACATAGACAGCCAAGTTTTGGTGATGAAGAGGAGGTCAGGTTTGTCGGAATCTAAGAGTGCCCAGATTTCTAAAGCATGTTTAGGAAGAGATCGGGCATTGCAGTATATACAGGAAAGGGGCCTCAATGTAATAGGCGGGGACTCACTGTTGGTGGATACAATTGGAAGGCATCTTCTCTGCGACGGTGATGCGATGGCTGCGATGTTAATAGGAAAGGAGGGAGAAGAGGAATGATTTAATAAATTGGTGGTATGGCTATTATCATTTATAGCAATAAGTTCCTCACGGGAATATTGAATAAAAGCCATGAAATGGGTAAAAGAAAATAAAATCGAAGTACAAACGTGCAGCAGTCCTGGCGTCGGGATTTCTGGGATGTTCATGTTTTACTGAGAATGTCAGACTTCATTCTCACATGACTGAGAAAGATAATGTGAATTTACAGAAAATATGCTCTCAGTTAGCTTATAGATCACCTTCCAAACCTCTGTGGGAAAAGCATGAGAAAATAGTTTTCTCTCAAACATGATTCATGATATCACAGCAGAAGGCTTTTTCACATGGTAAAATCACCTTAGAACACACCACAATTCCTAAAATGAGTATGGTACCATCAACAAATGATTTATAATGTAACTAAAGTCTTAAAACCTCCTATTAACTGCAATGCTTTTTAATGAGGTGCTATCATGTACATTGGTCCCAAGATGGCTGCCAACACTTCTTGGATGAAGTGCTGACAGCCAATCAGATCTCACGATGAGATGTGTGGTTAGGCTCCGCCCAGATATATGTGATTTTACTTTTGATTTTACTTTTGATTTTCTCAGTAACTACTGAACGGATTTACACCATTTAAGCAAAAGGCACATGCCTGACCTGAGGACTACCTCTTTGCCAAATTTCAAGTAATTCTGTTCAGCCGTTCGGGCTGTACCTTAGACTAAAGGTCCTATGGGAAAATGCATGGGGAAAACGCGTTTTGGGACCCCCCTTTTTTCTCAGCCCCCGCTTGACGAATCACCCCGAGACTTTCAGGGTAGGAGCTGAGCGGAGCGCCCCATTAGTTTTGAAAATTTAACGAAGATAAGTCAACCGGCGCCAAAGTTATTCAAAATAGAATTTCCAGATTTCCTATGGGAACTCGGTCCTAACTATAACTATCTACTGGCGACCACCAGTAGATAATATATATATATATATATATATATATATATATATATATATATATATATATATATATATATATATATATATATATATATATATATATATATTCACCAAACTTAGCCCTGCAAGCAAGTCCGCACTCCAAATCAGGTAAGTTGCACAACAACTTTTATTCAAGATAAAGCGAGCATTTTAGTCCAAGATTCTCCCTTTTCCCACTGCCTGACGCGTTTCAAAGATACAATCTTTTTTTTCAAAGGCTATGCGAAGTTCCCAACTTTTCCAGCCACAATTCCGCCTTCAATCTCTGTTGTTTTCAAGCCTCCTGTGCACTCATGCATGGCTTTCATTTCATTAATTAATTTGGCACTGGTGTGTTCGTGCAAGGCATTGCAGTATTTGTGGTCTTTCAACATTTATTTCCCTCTAATGGGTTTGTGTGCAAACTTCGTTATTTTTAAAATAAGGAGCAGCCCTCCGGTGGGCTTTGGACTGAAAGTCCTGCTTTCATCAAATCAAAGTACCTGTATTTGCCATCGTCGATCTGAAATGATTCCAAACCCGGGTCCCTTCATTTATGGGTGGTGCGTCGACTTCACGGCTGGACCTGCCGTGTAAATATTTCTCCAAACTTAGCCCTGCAAGCAAGTCCGCACTCCAAATCAGGTGTGTTGCACAACAACTTTTATTCAAGATAAAGCGAGCATTTTAGTCCAAGATTCTCCCTTTTTCCACTGCCTGACGCGTTTCAAAGATACAATCTTCTTTTTCAAAGGCGATGCGAATGCATCATCACGCAGGGAACTGTGGGAGCTGGAAACTCGTGTGCATTCAAACTGCCTCTGAGGAAAGAGCATGAATGCTCTGAAACGCGTCAGGCAGAGGGACAAAATAATCGGAGTTGCACGCCTGTTCCTTTTGAATTAAAGGTTTGTGAAAATCACTGGCTGGAGGAGTGCGTTTCTTAATGCAAGGGCATTGTTTTGTGATTGCTTGCGCATGAAGAACGAGTGCAGACCTCCAATGGTGCCAAATTGTTTTATTTTTCTTTTAGTCCTCTGCCATAACGCGTTTCGGCCGTACTTGCGGCCTTGATCACATGACCTATATATATTTATTTATTTATTTTTTTGGCCATATATATGAGGCTTACAAATATATGCATATATAATGAATACATTTCCTCTGTAGTTAAGGTTGATTGTGAGCTACATAGGTGAGGCAACTATTTGCCAGTTTGGCTCCTCTTATAACTTTGGCTTCCCCTTCCACAAAATGTACAAAACGAAAATTAGGTAAACTCATTTGGATTTTGTTAAATTTGGTGTAGGATGAACATGGGGGAGTTAGGGGATAAAATTATAAGGATCTCCAATGTACCATTTCCACTGGAAACATTCATTGGGAATACTTTCTACCGAAATAGAGAAGATGACGGAACAAAAGTGCACCAGATTGGCAAGCATGTAATGCTGGCCAACTGATGACTTTTTTTTCTGGTATGATCATTTTTCGAATCAGCTATTTGACAAGAACCAAATTAATAAAGATAAGGTGCATCCTATATCAATGAGGTTTTGAAAGTTGTCTTAGAGCTGGAGAGTGTGGGTATTTTCCTGGGCATAGTGATGGCAAGTTCCAGATACTGGCACTTGATAAAGGGAAGGCCGCACTTCCCCTAGATTTAAGTCTCAACCTTAGAACATTTACAGTGCATGGATGTTGCATCAGAGAGAATACCCTGGGGTGTAACATGAGATTCGTTGATCAATAGAATCCAGGCCCAATTAATGTAACACCTATCCATCTAAAAATTCATCTTATAGTGAATCTGATCCTTGATGGGGATCCAGTGCAGTACATTTTGTCCTAGAGAACCATGCTCTTTGTTTGATTTGATTTTGAATTTGTATAGCGCTTGAATGCCCGGAGGCATCTTGGCGCTGGTGCAGACTGGTGCAGTGCTGCATTGAAAGACAGTTGATACTAATTAACAGCGTGTGAACAGCCAAGTTTTGACTTGCTCCCGAAAACTCAGGAAGCTGGAACAATTCCTAATAGGTAGGTATGGGGTGTTCCAGAGCGTAGCTGCCTTCAGTAAAAAACTCCTACCCCCCAAGCCGTCACATTGCATCAGAAGATCTGAGCTTTCTGCCTAGGGAGTACCAGGCCAACGTTTTGTGAAAATAGCTTGGTCCAGGGTTATGCAATGCTTTAAATGGTATGCATAATGTCTTAAACTCTAGACGTTTTGCTATGGGTAGCCAGTGTTTGGACTGCTGACTTATGTTTAGGAATTCTGGCAAGAAGTCGGGCTGACGTATTTTGTAGTGTTTGTAGTTTCAGATCAGTTGTTTCCGAACAGTAGCACCTCTGGTTTGCCAGAATTTAATTTTAGGCAATTTGTTTTCATCCAATGATCGATTTGAGCCATACAGTAGCTGAATCTATGGTCCATTTCTTCCTGATCTTTGGAGATTGACACCACAATTTGTGTGTCATCGGCTTAAGACACAACTGAGAACCCTAAGGACTTTATCAGTTTGACCATGGGAGCGAAATTAAAAAGGGTGGCGCTTAGTGAAGAGCCCTGACGCACCCCACATGGCAAACTGAATGGTTGTGATGTAAAGTTGCCCGAGGCAACATGATTTCTTCTATTTGTTAAAAAGTCTTTCAGTAAAGTCAAGGCTACGCCACTGATTCCCAGCTTCCTTAATCGGTTAATTAAGATAATGTGGTTAACCATGTCAAAAGCTACTAAGAGATCGAGTAATATCAGGACTGCTTGACCACCTTTATCCATGGTCCATCTGATCGCTTCAGAGGCGGCAAGCAAGGCAGTTTCTGTGCTATGAGCGTTTCTGAAACCGTATTGGGAGGGGTCCAGCAGATTATTGCTATCAATACAGGCCATCAATTCGTTCTTGTTAGACCTGGTACCATTGGCTTGAATCTCCCTTCCATTTTTTATGCTGTTGTCTCCTCTGTTTTTAATATGTTTTGCTGGTTTTAGATGCTTTGGGCACTGTGCCACTGCTATTCAGTGCCACAGAACAAGTGCTCCCTATTGTAAATTATTGTAATATATTAGTGACTCCATGATTGGCTGATTTGATTTACTTGTCAGACCCTAGTACAGTGCACCATGTGTGCCCAGGGCCTGTAGATTATGCTGCTAGTGAGCTTGCAGCACTGATTGTGCTCACAAAGAAGCAGCTTGTAAAGTGTGTCTCAGGCCTGCCATTGCAGAGCCTGTGTGCAGTCTAGTCCTGCCATGTCGACCTGGTAAGTGCACCCACTTACCAGTCCCTAAACCTTCCCTTTTCTACATGTTAGCCACCCCTAAGGTAGGCCCTAGGGCGGGGTGTATTGTATGTGAAAGATAGGACATGCTGCCCTGATGTGTGTGGCATGTCCTGATAGTGAAATGCAGTCAATTACGTTTTTCACTATTGCAAGGATACCTGTCTTCATAGGACAGAATGGGTAGTTTGATTATAACATCTTATAAGCCTAACTGACCCAGGGAACATGGTAGAAAAAACGAATTGAGTATGCCTGAACTCAGAATGACAAAATACATATTTTAGTGAAGTTGGTTTTAACATTCTGTGTTTGAAAATGCCACTTTTAGAAAGTAGGTATTTTCTTGCCTAACCATCCAAGCCTGCCTCTGCTAGGTTGTGTATTCCATGTCTGGTTTGTGAGTGGCAGGGGCTGGGGTGGCTCCAGGAGACAGGGTGAGTCAGCACAAGGCTGAATAGACCTATCTGCATTGGGAGTGGTGGGAGGAGTAGCACCTGGGCCTGAATATGGCCGTGCCTTCCTTCCACAATGCTGGCTCCACCTCCTGTGGTGCGTCGGATGACCCTGGCCCACACTGACAAATGAAGAAGTTGTGCACTGGCAGAACACAACCAGAACTGATTTGGACTAGGTACAGACCCTCTCTGCCTACAGAGACAAAGGATTTGTGTGTATAGAAAGGGGGACCCAGACCCCAGAACTTTAGATCACTTCTGGAGATCAAGACGGACCTTTTGCCACGGAGAAGAACCAGAGAATCTGCAGGAGCTTTTAACTGCCCCAGTGCCATTGTGTAATTGCTGGGGTTGGCCTGCAGTGGTTCTTTATTGCCAAGGAAAGGAGAAAGACTTTTATTTGCAACTTTCATCATCTTGAAGAAGAATCTCCAAGGGCTTGAACTGTGCTTGCCTCCTGCTGAAGTCTCAGGGATACAAGATTTCACCACCAGCTCCCCCCTGAATTTCCTTGCTGGGAATTCTATCTGTAGAAGCCTGCGTGTTGTTGGGAGCTGGAAGCACGACTCAATGAGAAGCATGTTGCATCTGCAGCTGTTGCCGTTGCATCATCGGAGAAGCGTGTCGCCACTACAAGGGTCGCCGTCGCATCACCGGAGAAGCGTGTCGCCGGGCCTTTCGAGGCTCTAAAGTTACAGAGTTACGGCCCGGCCACCGGGCGTGCACGCATCGTCTTCACGTCATCGCATTGCATGAAGGCGCCATCTTGTCGCATTGCAACCGGTACTCACTCGAGATCGTCTCATGACCTCCTCTCCGGGAAGGAACAGACGTATCACCTACTTTGCACAAGCACTGAGGAACAGATGCGTCACCTCCCCCGAAGCAAGGAACCGACGCATCGTTGTCCCTACGAACCTTTTATTTTTCTTGTGGGATGCATCCAAAGGTACTTTGTGAGAAATGTGTTGCATTTACCATCGAAAGCGAACTGAGTTATTTCTACCATCTTAAAGTCTTTTTCTTAATACTGTATTGTGGATTTTTGTCGTTTGAGTCTTGTGGTAAGTCTATATAAAGAATACTTGTTTTTATAAAACCTGTGTTGTGTCCATCTGTAGTGTTTTCACTGTATTACTGTATGTGTTCACAAATGCTTTACACACTGCCTATGAGATAAGCCTTCCTGCTCATGCCAAGCTACCACAAGGCTTAGCAGGGGTTATTTTAGGAGTGTAGCCCCTTACTCTGACTAGAAGCAAGGGTCCCTATTTGGACAAAGGTGCAAGCCATTGCCAACTAGAGACCCCAGTTCTAACAGTTCTTTAATACTTTTTCAAGTAGTTTGGTTAGGAAAGGAAGTCTAGAGTTGGGCCCATAGCTACAGGGTTCCTGGGAGTCCAGGTTGTTTTTTTCAATATGGGTAGGATGGATGCCACCTTCCATTAAGTGGGAATATGTCCTGTGCTTAGCACTTTATTGAGGATTTGTGTGAGTTGTTCTACAAAAATCATTGGAGCTAAATGTATGATAGTAGAGGGGCAGGGGTCTAATGGGGACCCTGATTTGCATGTCGTTATGAGTTTCAAAACATGCTCTCTGTCAAGGGGAGGGAACCTGTCAAGATTTGTAGGAAAGTCATTCCCAAGAGGTATGTATTCTTCCTTGTGGTTTAGTACAAAGGAATCAAAGACCTCAGTGACTTTAATTTGAAAGAAACTGGCAAGGGTATCGCAAGAGGTTTTATTTGCTGTGCCATCCTTTTTTGTTACAATTTTTGATAATTTAGTTATCATACAAAAAAGTTCCTTTTCTGCCCATGCCAACTATAACATAATAGTGGCGGCCGTACTTGTAAAAAGTTAGGATAGTCTAATTTGGATATTTTCATTGCTACTAGCAGCAATACCTTCAATGGACCAAACAATAGAGGAAGAATAGGTTTGATCTTAAATAGCCAAAAATGTTGTTGCTCCCTACCTTCCCAACCGCATGTCAAGAGGCATATCCTGATCAGAGCTAGGACCCAGATTCTTTATGGGCAGCCAATGTATGGGTTGGTTCTAATGATTGTGATAAAAGCAAAGATCTTGGTTTTCCTACTGACTTATCATCACATTGAGAGAGCGAGAGGATGAAATTCTTCGTGCATCCTTCTAGTTAAACAGCTAACTCACAAAAAAGAGCATGGGTATTAGGTAACCCTAAGTAATAATATGTAAGGGGTACTAATATATACGCCCGCAGGCATAAAAAAGATATTTGAGGTAACGTCTCACTCACAACTCTTCATGGCATGCTTCATCATTGACGACCTCCCACACATGAGCAAGTGGACTCAACCTTAAAAGGGAATTCTTAAATATTTTATTTTTTAAGGGCAAAAACAGAGGTCCAGATATAGAAATGAGAAATACCTAAGTGTGCAACAAAAAATGTTTCTTTTATTAACAGGAGCCTTTGGTATGATTAAAAAGAAAATCTGTGTGGTTCAGCGGTGAAATGAATGAATTATCTAGCCACATATAATTGCCAATATGTTTGCCAACATGTTTTAACTGATTGTAAAGCCTATACTGGTCTAAGATCTTCTTCAGGGCTCAGGAACCCCTTCCGCATGGTTTAATCTCAGTCCATGCAAAATAATCAGGCATGTGACTCTCATACCTGTCTACTGTGATGCAAAATGATACCTGTAGGCAAAAGTCTAAATCAGCGAGAGACATACTTAAAAGATTTAATTCTGGTATAGACGTCTTCTGTAATAGCAGTTTTCTGTGTGAATCAACTATTTCCTAAAGTATACCTGTATCAAAGCATACTCACCCCACCAGTGGGCACTGCAGTTCTCTAAAAAGGTATGTATTTCAAGTGTAAGGACTTAAACTGTAAGATAAATACAGTGCAAATTACATGCAAGTGTAGACAACTTTAATCATGCATACACAATCCAGGGGACTTACCCTCTCGTACGGTTTATCAATGCTTCGTGATCATGAGTGGTGGCGGACCGTTTCGTTGTAGTCACATACTCAACATACTGAAATAAGACTCTTGTAACAGGATAATATTACAGATTCAAAGGATGTTCAAAATGAATTTTGCAGTCCACTCTCTTGTTTGATTATAAATTTACATAGGGCCTGAGTTAGAAGCACTTTATCGCAGCCAAAGTAGTGATAAATTCATTGCACCATTTACAAGCTGGTGCTAACAGCTGATATCACCAATTTACCTGCGATAGTTGCCGCAAAAAACAACGCCACGGATGACACTGGCAACTAACGCTAATGAGATGCAGAGTAGGCGTTCCCCTGCAAAAACATGCAAAAAAAACACAACACCACTTTCACAATCAACTGCCAGATCCGCGATGCGAGTCAAAACCACGCGATAAGCAGCGGACGACTCCCTGCTGTAGGCAACGGAGCCCCGCACACAGCCACACCCGAAGAACAAATGACGCCATGGAGCTTCTCATCATGCAGCTCGGAGCCCCAACAGGGCGATAACACCCACTGCCACCTCCACCACCCCCTGGACCTGGACCACCCCCCCGACCACCACAGAGGTAGCACAGAGTAAGACAGCGGACCTACTGAAAACACACCACTCTCACAGACCTACTGCCTGCGGAAGTCATTGTCCACTATAGGCTCAAAAGGGCAACCATCCTCCTCATCCTGACCCACATTGCCCACAGGCTGACGGTACCAACACAGCGGACAACCAACATCCCTCCGCAGACAAAGCTGCTGGCTGTGCTGCACCTTCCAGCCAACAACTGCCAGAGTCAGAGGAGTCTCATAGCCAGCCCTATCAAAGTTCATCACACCTGTCCTGGATGCCATCCTCAGCTTCATACCCAGGTACCTTTACTTCCCCAACACTGCGCAGGAACAGCTGGAGACAAAGCAAGGCTTCTACGTCATAGCTGTATTCCCGGGCGTGTTGGGGGCAATCGACTGCACACATGTCCCACTTGTGCCCCCTGCAGATACTGCACACCACTATCGCAACAGAAAGCATCAGCATTCCATCAATGTGCAGGCAATAGTGGACCACTGGGGACTTTTCAACAATGTCGTCGCCAACTACCCAGGCAGTGTGCATGAGTACTTCATCTTCGGACAGTCCATC
Source organism: Triturus cristatus (assembly GCF_964204655.1). Classification (NCBI taxonomy): domain Eukaryota; kingdom Metazoa; phylum Chordata; class Amphibia; order Caudata; family Salamandridae; genus Triturus; species Triturus cristatus. The sequence continues at coordinate 498,592,597 of NC_140592.1, read as the reverse complement.
ATCAACCAGCGCTTCCAGGATGGCACATATGGAATGGGACTGCTTGTTGGTAAGTGCCAAATCAACACATCACACACCCCAAAGCCACCAACACACAACGCACAACTGTAGGAATGCAGACGTGACCAATCCACATACAACATGTCAAACTACACGACCACCTACCAGACATGACAACACCACTCGTGGTCATACTGGGGTACCCCTGCACCCAATACAGTCATTTCATGGCACCACAGCCACACAACAGCTGAACGTGTGGAGATGCGGAATGCAGCCATGTGCGAGGATGCATGTGACCCGTGAATGAAAATGTACACAACGAGCAGTGAGGCGTGGATGTGCAGGACAGACCTGGCTATACAAACCATAGGCATGTCCATGCAGACCACAAATGCTGGTGACTGGAGAGTAGTGAGCAGTGGAAGCAACAATGCCACCCCAGCTGTGGAACAGATAGTAGAAGTGTCGCACGCTGCGTCCCCCCCTGTGTGCATGAGCATAGTGGGTTGGCCCTGAGTACGCCAGGGCTGCGCAGGGGTGTGGGGACAAACCCCGTTGCGCAGGGCGTGGTCCACTCCCAGGAAGGCCAACGTCACTGACAGTCCGGTACCGCCGTGGCATGCAACGAGGCCGACGCCGTGAGCAGCAGGGCCTGCGAACCTGTGCGCCTGCTGTACCCCAGTACGCTGATGCACAGACCAGGCCTGCCCGCCCCAGCACTCCAAGGCCACACAGCTCACCTGCCGACACCGTCGTGTGTCCAAGAGGGCCCAACACGTGCCCATGCAAGTTCCAAGCCCCAGTCACGCATGCTCAGCAGCCTCCTCAGACCCTCGCTGGCCTCCCCGACCCTGGCCCACATCACTCCTTAATTATTGACATGCTCCACCGGCGTCCTCTTCGGACCAGTAGTTCCCACATGTGGAACAGTGTCCTCAGGCGTGAATGGCAGTGACCCCATGTCCGTGGCAGCGGCCACAGCACAAGACTCCCTTCGATCAGTGTGGAATATTTGCATTAAGCCGGCCTGCGACACGTGATGCCACTAACCCTGTGCACCATGAGTGACTGTCATCAGCTGGCAGAACATTGTTGGTGTCTGAGCCTGTGGCATGGGGGTTTTCATTAGCAATGGGCAGGTACGGACCCGGTGTCGGGCCTGGGTCTGTGGCATTCATATGCGCCATGTTTGCGGACACAGCTGGAATGTGCACTCTGCATCATGCCCTGGGGCTAGGCCCCCCGTTCTACCCCGTGACACTCCGCAGAAGGCACATATGACACATATGAGACCCTGCTATGCCCTCATGACCCTACCCCAGTCTCCTGCAGTTCAGTGTCCTGTGTCGGTGGGTCTGTGTCTGCTGCTGTGCATCTGGGGCCATTAGCCCTGTGCGACTCGAGTCATTCCCCCTTGTTGTTCTGACATTGCATTTCTGAGTGCCTGATGACTGTTGGAGTTGTTGCCAGCACCAGCTACTTCCTGAGGGCTGGCTTACACACACCACACACACAGCCAACACACACAGCCAGCACTGGCGTCACTGTATTGGTGGGCCTGCCATCACATCCTGCTGAACCAAGTATTGACTCTTTTCTCCCTGCACAGGTGATCAAGGATATGCACTCTGCCCTTGGATGATGACACCCCTCCGAGACCCAAACACCCCCCCCCAGAGGCAGTACAATGCGGCCCACATACGCACCAGGGGCATCGTTGAACGCACATTTGGCGAGTTGAAGTAACATTTCAGGTGTCTGGACGGCACAGGTGGAAAGCTCCTGTACAGCTCGGACATCGTGTGCAAGATGATCGTTGCATGTTGTGTGTTGCACAACGTCTGTGTTCGCACCAATGCCCCATGGATCCCAGTTCCTGAGGTACCGGACGATGATGGTGACGATGAGGCAGGTGGCCCACATCCCACTGCAGCTGCGGCAGGAATGGCCCGTAGGAACTGCATCATTGACACTTACTTCCCATGAGCACATCACATTGTTGCCGCCCATGGCAATCGTGGAATAATTGAGGATGTCCAATAGCGATGCATGTGTGATTAAAACATATTTGCCTGTAACAGGTTGTACTTGTACATTGTCATGTTCCATCTCCCTGCGGTTTCAGGTGTGATTTGCCATGTTGTGCATATTTGCGGAACCTGTAGTGTCCTGTGGTCTGTTGTGCAGGGGTTGCTGTTTGTACCGGGATGTTCTCAATGTCGAGGTGTACTTCTGCTTATGTGCGTATGCTACTCGGTGGGCGAGTCGCTCCTGCGGCTCTGATTTGTCTGCCACTGGTCTCTTTCATGCGGTGTGCCGGTTCGTTCTGTTCTTGCACGGTGCTTGGATGTTGTGGTGTACATGTTGTCCTCTACTGTCGGTCAGGGTGCATCCGTAGTACTTCGCTGTTGATGCCTTTTTTCTGTGGCATTTTGCGTATGCTCTTCTTGTGCTTTTTCCCGTATTACGCGTGTGTATTGCTGCCCTCGCGCTAGTTGTCACTGTTTTCTTTTCGCGCTTTGGCATATCGCAGGTTTTTTGGTGTTGTGGTTTGTGTTTTTAACTCCGTCGAGGTGATTGTATCGCGGTTATTGTCCGTGGTTTCGGCAAACTATTGCATGGAACCGCCTTGTTGTGAATTCCACGTTGATACAGGGTTATTTTCCCGCGATGGGCTGCGATGTTGAGAGTTGCGTTAAGCTACTCTTGCGGTAGTTATCACACGTTCTTGTGAATGTGCCCCTTGGAGTGTTACTCTGATGTTGAAAATTCATATTCACTAAAGAATTGATACATTTTTTGAACAGTGTGTGACTGTGATGAGAAAGGTAGATAACTTAGCACCTTCACCTCTGTATTGAAAGTTTCCTTTCTAGTGAAATATGAAGTGCTGTGGACCTTAATGCTACATCCTGGAACTATACTGCATATCTACCTAAGGCAGGTCAATGAATAAAACCTCTCGGGTCCCTGATAGCATGCAAACTGACAAATACAACATAGAGGAACACTGCAATGTTGTTTCACATATATGGAAGAATGTCCTTCTAATTGTACGAGATAGAAGTGCACCAAAAAAGAATATAATGGTTAAGAGGCAGATAATATGCACAGGGGAACCTCTAAAGTGTGTCATGAGTTTTGCATCACAAAGTAAAAACACAAATAAGGATCATTTTGAATATACAGATATCTCCTTTGATTTCATCACCATAGTTGGTGTATATATTGAAAAGGAGGTGACACACTTTCTTCATCTAGGAATAGATGCTGGCCCCCACACCTAGTCAGCCCCCATTCTGCCTTAATACGACCAATGTATTCTAAACAGTGCAGTATTTTAAGCATGCTGCCATGCTAAGGCGTTCACATGCATGGATGTGTATGTGGCGACATATTGTATGGGGGTGGTAGAGGAGAATAGATATGTTAGGTCAGAGTAAAGTTTTGTCCAGCTTAGCCCTATGTTTGATGTTTCTAACCAGTATCTCCATCTTTGTTCAATGTACATTAGCTTCTTTGAAATGTTTGTGCTATTGGACGGCATCTGTTCGGCCACTGTCCTTGGTACATCAGTCTCTAAATGATCCTTTTCCAAATAATGTTGCTCATTTTTGTTGTTGTTTGTTTGCACATTATTGTACTCCAATTCATATTAAGGGTGGGCGGAGTTCACAGAGTTCTGCTATGTGGAACTACGTGAAGTGACATAAAAACTTTGTGGAGTTCCGCAAGCGGTGGAGTGTGATGTGAACTACCGTTTACGCTGATCTTCCTGTCGCACTGGTAGAAATTGTACCAGAGCGGGGAAAAACTTTGCTGCGCTATACACAGCGGTGTTTTCTGCACTCAGCGAGCTCTGTAGAGTGCAGAAAACTCTGCAAACTCTGTGTACGGAGCAGGGTTCACTACTCAGCCCTAATATTTATTCATTCTGATTTTGACCTTGTGTTGTCATCCCTATATATGTTAGGCCACATGGACATGTGCGCCTGTAGACAGCATTAGCAGAGTCTCAGTTAGTAAAATGTTTGAGAACCCAAGGAGCGTGCATCCTTAAGTCGAGTTGCTCCACTCTTTTATTATATTTACATATGTTATAGTGGCCTCAAGAGAAATGACCTACAACTGGTAGAAGATTCCATGTAGGTGTTATTACTTTCTGAGTGCTGGATACTTTTATTGGTTGTGTGTGGAGTAATTGGTCTTTAAGGGACTTTCCCCGTCTAAATAAAAACATGGGTTTCACAGAATCAAGTGATCCAGAAGTAAGTGTCTGCCAATGCTTGTTGTTGATTTTTGTATGCTGTTCCAATGTATCCCAAATGTGGTGACACAAATGAGGCATTCGGTCTCAGGTCTCTGATACATTTCAATAAGAAGATTTCTTGGATTATTTGACACCCTCTTGCCTGCTTTTCTTATTTTCCTCATAGGATGTTGTTCTATTGAATCTTGTTTTTCCATACAGTTTCTCGGTAATCTTAAAAATTATCCCACTGGGAGATTGACACAGAGACGTTTGGGATTAAAACTGTCTTACCTCAGAAGGTTGTTATGAGCTGTTGGTTTGTAGACTACTTCACATTTGAGGCTCTTTCCCAATCAGGCAATCAATGGCACGTTCCATTGAAGCGCTTATCTTTTTTATGCCCTTAAATGGTAGATTTAAATGCTTCCAACAGATTTGAATGATGTCCTCATACACAATCTATCTGCAAATGTAGCCATCTTCTAAATTAATTCTTCTAAGAATTTGGCATTCACGGTGCTTTGGACTACATATCCCTGTTGCCTATGCAATACGTAATTGTGAACACGTCCATGCAAATGGACACCTCAGCACAGCAACACGCTTAAATTGCCGCTCCGTTTGGCATACAGCACCCGTATTATGGCAGAATGGAGGATGACTACGTTTGGCTGCCAACATTTACTCCTTGACGAAGTAAGTGTGTCCCCTCCTTTTTAATATATATACCTATTATGTTGACAAAATTTCAAAGGCGGCATCAGTGTATTTGAAACGATCCTTATTTGGGACCAAAGGGTTTGCTTTTACATTGTGTCGCTAAAGTCGTGACACACAGTAGAGGTTCCTCTGTGTTTATTATTCAACTTTTAACCGATAAAACATTTTGGGCGCATTTCAGTCTCGTCCATTTAGATGGGCATTCAAATCCACGCCCGTCCTAGCGAATTTTGCAAGAAAATTTGAAAAAAGACCTCCTGAATAGTTGTTAAGCATATACAGGGCAAAATGTGTCCCTACCGCTATATATGGCGCTGGTGTATGGGGCTATTCTGATACCCAGCCGCTACAGTTGGTGGAGAATGCCTTTTTAAGATTTCTTTTGGCTGTCCCAGGCAGTTCTTCCACTTATACATGTCACGCAGTGGTGGGGATACACTATGTAACAGACTTAATAAAAATACAACCAGTTCTTTTGTGGCATAGGATTTGGACCACCACGAAAACCAATTTTAACAGGGACATTATAAGAGATTGTACTAAGCTCGATCGGGCTGTTGACATCCCATGGCTGAAATATATAAAAGATTTTATGAACGATTTGGAACATCAGGAATATTATGAGGATCCAAGCTCTACACTTTCTGTCAGTAGAAAAGATCTCAAAAGAGAGTGTATGACTCTTTTAGAGATAAATAGATTCTCAACAGAAACAGCGAAGCCAACAGTCCAGTCCAATCAATTGATGATGACCACGTACGGCATTCAGCCGTATCTTAAAAACATTGAAGGTTTACCGGATAGATCCGTCCTGAATCGTTTTAGGTTTGGTAATGGTATCTTCCATTGATTAATAACTTTTCCTGAAATGACCGATTGGTCATAAATGTTAAGTTAATGTCCATGTGCTGATGTGTCAGCACAGTCCATAATACATGCAGTCCTTTTCTGTAAATTTTATGTAGTACAAAGAAAGAGGTGGATCTTGCCAATCTTAAAGCTACTAGGTTTTAGACAATGCCGCCCTGCCTTTTTATTTTTGCAATCCTTAAATAATGAAGATCTTACTAGGTCTATAGCTTGCTTTTTAAAGAATGTAATCAGATGCAGATAAACTATCATATTATAAATTATAACAATGACTATTTTTAGGTGCTGTAAAAAAGATCGGTACCTTGTTTGGATATTTGTATAACAATATTGTAAATATTTGTGTTTTATTGACTATGAAATATTAATGACAAATACAAATATTTTATTGTACCTGCTTTTATGATGTTTTTGTAAGAAATCGAATAAAGCATATTGAATTGAATTAGGATGGGCATTCTTCCATGTATGTAAAACAACAACCTACGTAAACTTATATTGAAACAAGAGAGTGGGCTACAAAATTAATTTGGCTCATCATGTGAATCTACTGTATTATCCTGTTATAAGACTCTTGTTCCAATATGTTCCGTGTGTGATTACAGGGAAAACCCCATTTGTGGACATAGAGCATTAAAAAACCCTGCAAGAGGGTAAGTCCCCTGATTGTGTATGCATGATTGAAGTTGTCTATATGCGCACGTAATTTGCACTGTTTTTTGTAGTTTTAAGGCCAGATGTATGACCGTTTTTTTGCAGTCGCAAACAGGAAATCATCCCGTTTGTGACCGCAAAATAGGTTTGTGCAATATACAAACACTATTTTGTGAGTCTGTAACCTATTACTGACCAGCAAAAATAGATTTTGCGACTCACTATTAGGAAGGGGGATGCCCAAGGCGTCCCTTCCTAATAGCGAGTTGCACTTCTATGTACGATTGTTTTTTAACTGCAATTGCGGTCGCAAAACAAACGCAGTTTACCACCTACCTCAAATAAGTGGTAAGTCACTCGCAAACGGGAAGGGATCCCCAGGAGACCACTGCCTACTATTAAAAAAAAATGATACAGAACTGTTTCATTTTTCTTTTTTAAATGCATCCCGTTTTCCTTTATAGAAAATGGGATGCATTTAAAAGAAACCTGCTTTTGGATTTGCATATTGCTGGGGCTAAACTGGGGTGGCGAAGTGAGCTAAAGAACGATGATGGGTTCAACCCAGATCTGTGACTGGGGGTGAGTGTCTGAAAAGTTTTGGCGCTCCGTCCATCATCTCCTTGTGTTTGCTTTGTTCGCCCTAAGTTGGCAGGGTATGCCCAGACATGGGTCCCTTGCTCACTTTGCCACTGGATTCAAGATAGCCTGGCTGATGAGGGGTGTTACCCCGAAACCGGTCCCAGGATGCTTGTTTTTGATACAGGGAAGACCTAGCTTGGCAGTTTGGGCTGGACTGCTCCATTGAGGCACAGGATCAAGACTGATTTACATATAGCTGAGTCTGTACTGGGGTGGCCAAATCTGTGACTGGAAGTGAGTGTCTGAAAAGTTTTGGCGCTCCCTCCATCATCTCCTTGTGTTTGCCAAGTAAACTAACAACAAAAATTATCCACTGAATAACTGCAGTATAACCATTGACACTACAAGTAATGCATTATGCTCTGTTTGTCACTCCAGTTGCAGTAAATAGCTTCCTGCAGAAAGCACTGAATGATGTCTTGCCCACTCTGAACATACTGTAGAAAAGGTGTACATCGGATTTTATGTTCTCTATTCACCAATTCACCCAGTAAGTCTGTAAAAGTTTCAAAAGACAGTTTTTTCACTAAAGCCCAACCACATCCACTTTGGCATGCATGCTGGTGCCATTGCATGATCTTGTCTGACAAACGTAGTGCTAAGTATTCTGCAGTGATCACAATGAAAAAGATTTCGCAGTTACTTATATACACTTTAACTTCTGCAATTGACATGCATCGAAATTATAAACTGCCAAAAATCATAAAGGCCAATCCACGTCCATCCCGTTTTCACGAGACTGAAAACAAACACTGGGTCTACCCAGTTCTTGGGATAAACCTAGGTATGTAGACTGTAACATACAAGCATTAGCAAAGAATTGGCAAAAACAAAAATATATTAAAAATGTGTCATGGCACCAGACATATAGTGCAAATGCATCGTGATGCTACTCATCCCGCATCATTCAGTGAGTATGTGCTTTCACCATATGGTATGCCTGCTCCTACTGAACGACACCTGCACCTTTTATAGTAATGTCTATTCTGGGCCCACTTTGGTTCTCACTTAGTTTAGCATATTAGATGTTTTAGGCTGCTTCTGCTTGCTTGCACAGCCGCACATAATACTTTTGGTTTTTGTGACATTATTATAGAAATATGCGTTGCATGATGTTTTGTTATTCAATGGTTTTAGATCAGATAATCTTTATCTGGTATACAAAAAGTAGAACCATAAAAGCATACATTCAAATATATGTTAAAATCAATAAAAACCACAAGGAATTAAAGTAGCAAAGTAATTATTGTCATGGTAGAAAAATCAGTTAAACATCAAAACAACAAGAATCAGCTTATCATGTCGTAATACAGTAATATATATTACAATTTTATCAACTAGTAGAAGAAGAGCACCATAGAGGTATATTTCAGACTAAACCACAGTATAGCAGAACAAATGTGCAGTGAAAGAGCTTAATGCGGTTGCAAGCACCTAAGGGAGAGTACAGAAGATGTAGCTTGTCCCTATTATGTAGCTCTAACTACAACGAATACGAAATGCAATTGTTTATTTTCCCACAAGCTTTCTCAGAGGGGTAGCAGCTAATAAAAATTTGTAGTATTTATACTTCTTTAACTATTGTATTTAGAGTTGCTTTTAGAAATTTCTTATTTTATATAGGTATTTTCGCTTATGATAAATTTTTTCTGTATTGTCTGCATTTGTTCATTATTATGGCAAAATTTAATAAAACATTTTGAACTCAAAAATTTGTAGACTATCTGGCAAATAAACTCTGTCTGGAGCAGCTGTTGATAACACAGGGCTGTCTACAACTTCTAACATTCACATGCTGCAATAAAGGATTCAAACATTGTTTTCAAGGTACAGTTTATAGTTTACAGAAAAATAAAATGTGTAAAAGAGAGGGAGCCATTAATGTATAACAAGGACAAAAGTCTGAAGGCCTGATTACGAGTCTGCCGGTCTTGCAATTGCCAGACTCGCAGGGGGTGGCGGTCAACCGTTTTGCTGATTACAACTTTCAAAGTCGAATCAGTGGTGAACCAGTGGAACAGTCATTCCCTGGCGGTGGTGCAGTTGCACCACAACACAACTGTCAGGAATCAGAATCAAGGCGCCTTCATGTTAGGCGGAGGTCAGACAGTGGTTGCTAATTAGGAATAAATTACACAACTGCAACAGTTTCCCATGTTCAATTCCTGTCCTTATGGTTATATGAACTGCAACTTCCATGAGGCAATGGGGTTCTTGTAGTTCTGATGCGTTGACTCCTGGCTTTAAAAAACAAGCATTGGCATAGCCAATAGGTCTCGCCTTTGGGACCTTATAAGTATTTAGCTATGCAGCACAATATCCTTGGTGCAACAACATCAACTGTTGCATGGCTAAACACTTATAAGGTCCCAAAGGTGAGACCTATTGGCTATGCCAATGCTTGTTGCTGTTCTTGCCGTGAACTTTCTGAAAAAAATGTGGAGGAGGTTGCACAATTTATTTGCTTTTGGACTGGCAGAGGCAGTAAATTGCGTCAGGTGAACCTTTGTGCCACGATTACAGTAGTAAACATAAATAGAAACTCGAGTTACCCGACAGTAAAACTCGAATGACCCCTGCCAGACTTCCTATCATCCAGTCTCGATTCTCACACTCTACTCGTCAATAGCAGCAGCGTTGTATTTATTGCTTGGAAATCAGACTTTCGTTGCTGCGCAGCACCAAATGTGGTCTGCAGCATGTGGCAATGACGACTCAGCAACGGCGTCACCTGCAGGAAAAGTGCAAAATTGCATGGAAGGCTGGAAGTGGCCAAAACACACAAATGTGGCTGACCGATAAAACACGGAACAAGAAAACCCAGGAGCCAAGAACATCAGACTAGCGATTTAAGAAAGAGATAAGCGAAATGTATTATTGAGGGAGTTAAAATCCCCAAAAGTGAGACAACAAAACATCAGGAAAAGTATTTTCCACATTAAAATCATCTCCTGACAAAAGAAGCTGGCCGGTGTAACAACACACTGGGGAGATAAATGCGCTGACATCCATAAAGAGCACTGTGTATGAATTGAATAAGTGCTTGCATGATATGAAGCAGTGCACTAAAGAGATCCTGGAACAGACACCAAGAGGCAGCACTGGCAGTAGTAGCAGAAGAAAAGGTGACTGAAGTAATTACCACAGAGTTAGTGTGTGCATTCCAAGGCCAGAACATCAGACCTTGAAGCAGAGCAAACCTTAGGTAAACAATGCAACACATAGCAAGCAGCACATGACTAATTCTGCGCGTTTTCATTAAGACAGGATAATGAGAATATGCCTTGCCCATTGTGTTTCCCTCAGTAAAATTGTGTTTTTTTAAAACAAGCTAACTCGAACGTATCCTCGGGCAGTTAGGGTTTAAGGTGTTAAGCCCTTGCTTCCATAGAAGTTAATTGTTTAATGCAAAATGAAGAGCGTATTCACGTGTGCAATTTAATTTGAAAACCCACATGTAAAAAAAGATAGGATCTAAGGGTGGTAATTGTAGCATTTGTGAACAAGCATTGGCCGCGCGCGCGCCTCGCGCTCATATTTAAACAAGCATCAAGGCACCGGCGCTTTACTTTGAACATTAAAAGAAAGCGCGGGTTCCGTGATTATAGCAAAAGTAAAGAAATAGATGTTTTTTTCTATTTCTTTACTTTTGCGAAAGTGAAAGTCATCACGGTTCTAATGACCCGTGAAAGACTGCTGGCGGCAGGCTGTGCGCTTGCACGCTTGCATGAACGCAAGCGCTAGGCCAGCCAGCAGCACTTTGAAAACTCACCTACTAAATGTCTCTCCGAGCAGCGCATAAGCGCTGACTCAGCGAGAACTAAAAATGATGTTGAATGTCGGTGAGCGTGCGTAATTCCTAATCATTTGATCTTAGATGCGGAACTGCACAAGACGTTTTTACCGCCGTCCAGAGGATTTTCCTTTCTCCGTCTTTTGCACCTTGTGGATTCTGGTACCACGTATCGTTTACAAACCTCCATGGGACAGAACACTGAGGAGGGTTCAAAGTTATTACTAGTGAGACGAACGATCTCATTAGTGCCTCACGTTATTCTTCAGATGAACGAAGAGAGCGCCGGATTGCTAAGCACTCTGTGGATTGCATCAAAGAAAAAGGCTTACAAAGTCCCTTCATAGACTGCAACAATATTACAGAATAGTGATGCTTGCTTTTGGGATAAGCATCAGTCGTTTCATGGGTTCATGCTGAGTCGCGGTAGGAATAAGACTAGCAATACTTACCCCTATGCTGTTATGGTTATGTGGACCTGGAATCGTTTTCTTTTTCTTTTCTTTTGGTCATTGACATTTACCTTAAAGAATCAATAGCCTATTTGATTCTAGGGAGCATGTATCCTAAGGATTCCTACATTTTCTAAAGAAAAAAATGTTTCGCAATTTTTCAAAAGACAAAACATTTGTTGGCTGATTATCTCTCAGAAGAGCAGTTTATTATTTATTTTGAAGGCTTCTGAGTCCATATAGTTTCACCTTTCACTTTGGCATGTATAAAAGGTCATGAGTGAATGACTTCATTGTTTTATACCTCTCTATTCTCAGGTTTTGAAGGAATGAGGAACGTAGATTCGAAAGTTATTCACTGTATGGAAGAAATGAGCAACGCTTGTTTTGAGGTAATGGAGTTTCCATTCTTTAGTGAGACTTTATGAGAGTAGTCACAATTCCTGTTGGCAATTATTCTTTTCTTCTTTTCAGGTGTTATTGCTCTTTCCCCGCTGTTCCCTTCCTAATCCCTTTCCCCTGCTCAAACACCCTAACACTCTGATACTTTCAATATACAGAATTGGGGGTCTCTAAAGGTAGACCAATTAGTGCATCGTTCCGATCCTGAGGATTTCTCTTCCGCACACATGCAGGGAAGACTGACAGCAATATAACTCAGTCCCTCTTAGCATATTACGATTTTGGCCACCACTAGCATTTAATGGTGGGAGCCCCACCATGAAAAGGCTGGCAGTGGAGAAACAAAGGGAAACCTACATGGCCCCCATGTGCCCCCCTGCCATGGGGATTCAAGAAGGTGGGCACAGCATGTGCCTCCCTGTCCATATCCCCACAACTTTCTAGCATGTCACCGTCCATGCCATGCTGGAACTTTTTTGCCGTTCATATTCTGATGCCTGTTTTCCAGGCACCACCATGGAAAAGGCAAAGGCCTGCCGACCGTATTACGAGTGGTCCTTGCAAGGGTTTGGAGCAGCGGAGGTGGCATAGTGCCTTCGCAGCTGCACCAAACTCTAGGATAAAAATCAGCTATGCCAAATCTAAATCTAGTTAAATTAAATCTTTGTGAGTGGGAAAGGGGAAACATCAAATATGGTTCCATGTTCAAAGTAGTAACAAGAGGTATGCATTTGATTACTGCTTCTTTTTAGACTCATTCATTGGCGTTTGATGGGCACATATGGCAAAATAAATAATTTTTGAGTTGTAATTTTGGGATGAATGCAATTAGAAGTGGGTTATGATGACAGTTGTCTCTCCCCAACAGTGCAAAAGGTTCCTTTACATAAGATAGCCAAGGGAGGTTCTGTGCTGCATCTAAAGACTTACAAACATTGATTAAAGCCTGAGTAAGCACAATTTCTTTTTTAACCTATATTGATCTCCAGAGCATTAAGGGTGCTATTTTGACATGATCTATTAATGGTACAAGTCCAAGATCTGCATGACAGAGATAAATGGGGAGGCTATTTGGGACAGACAAAAGTCTTCTTAAAATGTTATCTTCGGTCACCTGAAGGACATCCACATTACAGTAATCTCAAAACCCTTCTACATGAGTCACCATGGCATGACAGTGTGGGATATATATTAGTCATGGCAGCTAGGGGTTTATTGGCCAGCTTCCTCACAAATCTTAAAACTGCCTTGGAACGAGTATTTGTTTCCTGGTCTAAATCAGATAAAGCCATGTACATTTATTATCAAAGGTGACACCAAGGTATGAAAAGTAGGGCGCACATTACAGTTTCTCACCATTGTTATATTGAGACTTTAGAGCAGTACTGGTCTTCCCTATGACCATAACATGAGACTTAGGGTGTTTGTCTTTAAGCCCAAACCATTCATGAAAAGATGGAACCTATTTAAATGGTTCTGCAATTAAAACACAATCGTCAGCGTACAGGACAGCGAGTAGCTTCCTGGGTCCAACCTTTGAAACCATCAACCTCTTCTACATAAATAAATTCTGTGACTATTCTTGGAATTCCGCCTGCACATTTTATACACGGACGTTTAGAATACATAACACTATGTTGTACTATTTTCTGCTCGGTCAGCAACAGCTCCTCACATTTTTGACAAAACATGGTAGACCAGCTGCAGCTTTTCTAACACAGCAGTTTTATCATTTAAACTGTGTTTTGTCCCTTTGTGGGCAGGGAGGAGAATTCCGGCAGAGAGACCTATCCTGGAACAAACGCACGCCAGGTATGGGATCTGATACTATTCGCAGAGATCACTAACATATCCCTTTGCTTACACAGCAAGAACAGGCCTAGACAGATAGATAATTTGCCATGGTTGGATTGTTTATTGTATACAGTCTGCTAGTAATGTTGATTACTTTGCTTAATTGTGTTTATCGACTTTTGGCAGCACATCTGCTTGATAATAGACTACAATAGTTTCAATAAATGTATTGTAAACTTTCATTGTTTCTTTCCTTTGTTTACTAAGAGCATGCATGAGTAAGATATGAAAGGCAATCATCTGTTTCCATGGTTACCTTGGGGACAAGAGGTGTGTGCTGTAGGTTTACCAAAGTCACCTGTTACTCTGGGAAGATTATGAGTTCAGGTAAAGCACTGCGAGCTAGTCCTGATTTGGGCTGCCAGGTACTGACATGATGGAGAGACACAGTCCTTACATTCTGATATCTTGTCACCCCAAGGCACAGTTTTGCTTACCAGCAGAATCCCTGCGACAATTTTTTAAGGCAGACGCCACTTGCTGCAGTAAATAAAAAGATCATATTGAACTGCCCTAATGCAGCAAGTGACACAATCCATCAGCACATGGGATCCAGAGGCTGTCCAATAAATGTAAAAACCTAAAATTTTAAGGACCTCAAGGGGTGGAGATAAACAACAGGGAGTGGGGGGAATAAAATAAAAATAAAGCTGGATTCGGTAGAGGGCTTGAAAACACGTTCACTCTGATAGAGTGTTTAATGAAAAATTAAAAAATAGGGCTACTTTCCTGGAGCAAGGGAGTAATGTTGGTGTAAGTGGGACTAAAGGCATCCCTTCCCCATGGTTGAACTCATGAAGCCTAATTTTGTTTTTTAACAAATCTTACAGGCATATTACCAATTTGGTACTGTATGTATATGGATTTCTTTCTTTTCATTTTTTCTAGAGTACAGTGCACTCAAAATTGAGTATTTGACAGGAGTGGGATCAGGGAGTATTGTTTGGTCCTGAAGAAAAGACTTGGGTAGGGTTTGAAACATGTAGACTACAGAAATTCAGGAACATAAGTCCATTAGTTTCTCCTTTTTCTCTCTAATTTTTAATCATAGCAGATAGAGGCACAAAAAATGTGTTTTCCTACTAGCCATGTATGTTTAGTTTTGGTTTTCCATGTATAATAAAAATGCCCCACTCCTATTTGTCTTGTCATCCTACATAGAATACAACAATAAGTGCTTCCATGTAACCCGTTGGTCGTAGCGGAATGGGAAGAACCCAGTGATGAAGCATGCCACCAAGGGGAAACGCTGCTGGGTGAGCGTTATTTAAAGAAAATTGCCTGTTTTCTACTCAACATCTGAAGGGGAAAGATAGTCAAAGAAAATGCAAACCATATTTTTGACAGTGATCAATAAATGGATAACCAAACTTGAATAAACCACTTGGGTTAGCCAATCCTGCCCTTGATCAAACATCACGAAAATAGAATTTGTTTTGGAGCATCTGAAAATGGTCTATGGGGGGTGGACAGAGATTTTACGCTGAAGATTCTGTGGGCTACTAATGCAGTGCCTACGAAAAGGTTGTGACAAGAAAAATATGCAAATGTTTTCTAATATGTTTTTGAACTGCCCACTGGTAATATAAGGCAATGTTCCCATTGTGTTCAATTCAAAACTGTACATGGAGTACTAATTCTATGTAAATAGTGGTGAGAATATGGATGCTAACAAAACATTTCACCATATTTACCAGAATTTAAATGCAAATCTTCAGGTTTGAATACTAAATAACATTCTAGTTCAGAAAACATGCTCTTAACAGTCTCTAAGCCCCATTTATAAGACATAGGACCAGGAGTAATTATTTTCTCCATGGCGACCTTAAATAAAAGGAATATGTAAAGTTTCTGTAGGATCAAAAATATCAAATGGGACCTTATCCTAAACAATTCAATCAGAGACTGGAAATGCAGAAATGTTCACAAGAGACGGGTCTCTTTTCACTTTATGTGAAGAAGAATGAGGCTTCAGTACTTCAGCTACCAATCCTGCAGCAGAGCGTTATAGAAGGTAATGTCAATTCAGAAGCAAAAAGAAAACTGTAACAAAAACAATCCAAATGAATAGGAAAATAAGTAAAATGGAAAACCAAATATAGGACCATGGAGGAATCGGATAAGTCTATTTCAGCCAGAGAAAAAATGAACATACACCCTGAAGTGATGTAAGTGAAGGTGAAGAATCTGAAGAAATATCATCAATATTGGCAAAGTAACCAACGACAATCTGTACATAAACTGGGACCTCACCTGGTAAAAGACAACTGGCAGACTCCTTCAAAGCTGGTTGGTAATAAACAACTTCCTTGTTAGGAGTAACAGTAGAAAACTGTAAATTCACATTCGCAGTAGTAACAAGAAGAAGTAAAAGCTCAGCATCTGAAGACCCCAACCAGGCAGAAGCAATATTTGTATTATTTAATGCTTGTAGGGGGATTTCATGTGTGGTAGTGAGAGGAAGAAGGTAACTACAGATGAGCCCTAAAGGCCTACTGTGTAGGACTGGCCAAATGGTGTAGCTTGATCAAATCTACTGGAACAAAATGTTTGTTTCTAGAACCATCACGCTGTGGCAAAATCACAGTTCTGGTACCTTTGATGCCACGGACTGACACCAGTGTTCGATGTGTGGGCTAAACTCATTCTTGTCTGTAATCTTACCCAGCCATATGCAAATCAGTCTTGACACTGTGCCCAATGGGAATAGTCCAACCCAAACTGCCAGGCCAGGTCTTCCCTGGACTGGAAACAAGCATCCGAAGACCAGTTTCAGGGTTTCAACCCTCTTCAGCAAGTATAGCTTGACTCCAGTGGCATGGAGAGCACGGGACCCACGTCTGGGCATACGCGTCCCACTCGGGGGTGACAAATGCAAAAACAACAATTGATGGACAGAATGCAGAACAATGTCATACATTCACCCCAGTACAGAGATCTAGGCCTAACTCCATCGTTTTTTTTCTCACCATTCCATTCGAGTTTGAACCCAGCCATATGCAAATCAGTCTTGACCCTGTGCCCAATGGGAACAGTCCAGCCCGAACTGCCAGGCCAGGTCCTCGCTGGACTGGAAACAAGCATCCGAGGATCGGTTTTTGGGTTTCACCCCTCTTCAGCCAGGATAGCTTGACTTCAAATGGCATGGAGAGCACAGGACCCACGTCTGGGCATACCCGTCCCACTCGTGGTTGACAAATGCAAAAACAACAATTGATGGACAGAATGCAGAACAATGTTATACATTCACCCCAGTACAGAGATCTGGGCCTAAATCCATCCTTTTTTTTGCTCAACATGCCATTCCAGTTTGAACCCCGCCATATGCAAATCAGTCTTGACCCTGTGCCCAATGGGAACAGTCCAGCCCGAACTGCCAGGCCAGGTCCTCCCTGGACTGAAAACAAGCATTCTAGCACCTAGGAACTGGGGTGGCGAATTGAGATAAAGAATGATGATGGATTCAACCCAGATCTGTGACTGCGGGTGAGCGTCTGAAAAGTTTCAGCGCTCTGTCCATCATCTGCTTGTGTTTGCTTTGTTTGCCTTAAGTTTGCAGGGTATGCCCAGACATGGGTCCCTTGCTCACTTTACCACAGGATTCAAGCTAGCCTGGCTGATGAGGGATGTTACCCCGAAACCGGTCCCGGGATGCTTATTTCCAGTCCAGGGAAGACATAGCTTGGCAGTTCAGTCTGGACTGTTCCCATGAGACACAGGGTCAAGACTGATTTGCATATAGCTGTGTCTGAACTGGGGTGGCGAAGTGAGCTAAAGAATGATGATGGACTCAACCCATTTTTGTGATTGGGGTGAGTGTCAGAAACGTTTCAGCGCTCCGTCCATCATCTGCTTGTGTATGCTTTGTTTGCCCTAAGTTGGCAGGGTATGCCCAGACGTAGGTCCCTTGCTCACTTTGCCCTGGATTCAAGCTATCCTGGTTGATGAGGCGTGTTACCCCAAAACCAGTCCTGGGATGCTTGTTTCCAGTCCCGGGAAGACATGGCTTAGCAGTTCGTTCTGGACTGTTCCCATGAGGCACAGGGTCAAGTCTGATTTGCATGTAGCTGTGTCTGAACTGGGGTGGAGAAGTGAGCTAAAGAATGATGATGGATTCAACCTAGATCTGTGGGTGGGGGTGAGTGTCTGAAAGGTTTCAGCGCTCCATCCATCATCTGCTTGTGTATGCTTTGTTTGCCCTAAGTTGGCAGGGTATGCCCAGATGTAGGTCCCTTGCTCACTTTGCCACTGGATTCAAGCTAGCCTGGCTGATGAGGGGTGTTACCCCGAAGCCAGTCCTGGGAGGCTTGATTCCGGTCCAGGGAAGACATGGCTTGGCAGTTCGGTCTGGACTGTTCCCATGAGGCACAGGTTCAAGGCTGATTTGCGTATAGCTAAAGAATGATGATGGATTCAACCCAGATCTGTGACTGTGGGTGAGTGTCTGGAAAGTTTTAGAGCTCCGTCCATCATCTCCTTGTGTTTGTTTTGTTCGCACTAAGTTGGCAGATATGTCCAGACGTGGGTCCCTTGCTTACTTTGCCACTGAATTCAAGCTAGCCTGGCTGATGAAGGGTGTTACCACAAAACCGGTACCGGGATGCTTGTTTACGGTCCAGGGAAGACATGGCTTGGCAGTTCGGTCTGGACTGTTACCATGAGGCACAGGGTCAAGTCTGATTTGCAGGTAGCTGTGTCTGAACTGGGGTGGCGAAGTGAGCTAAACAATGATGATGGATTCAACCCATATTTGTGATTGGGGTGAGTATCTTAAAAGTTTCAGTGCTCCGTCCATCATCTCCTTGTGTTTGCTTTGTTCGCCCTAAGTTTGCAGGGTATGCCCTGACGTGGGTCCCTTGCTCCCTTTGCCACTGGATTCAAACTAGCCTGGCTGATGAGTGGTGTTACCCTGAAACTGGTCCTGGGATGCTTGTTTCCAGTCCAGGGAAGACATGGGTTGGCAGTTCGGTCTGGACTGTTCCCATGAGGGACAGGGTCAAGACTGATTTGCATATAGCTGTGCCTGAACAGGGGTGGCGAAGTGAGCTAAAGAATGATGATGGATTCCACCCAGATCTGTAACTGGGGTTGAGTGTCTGAAAGTTTCAGCGCTTCGTCCATAATCTCCTTTTGTTTGCTTCGTTCACTTCATCAGTGGCTGTACATTTGGAAATATCATTTGAGTGCTCATCTCAGAAGTGTTGCAGTTCCTGTAGGACAGCACAAAATTCATTCATGTCAAAGGCCGTATCTGCCTCCACTGTGCCAGGATTACCAAGATCTGGAATGTACATATGGATGACAAAAAGTACCTCATATGGGGTATGATCACCCATGGATTGTGTAGGCAGATTATTTAAAGCACTCTGGACTCCATACAAGTGATGGATCGAACTTTGACTTAAACCTAATACTCTAGCTGTTAAGGACTGCTTTATGTCACGGTTCTTTCTTTCCACTATCGAATTTTCCTCAGAATGATAGGGGAAAGAATAATGCACAGCAACACCCAGGGTTTCCATGGTATCCCAGTAAGCCTTAGAGGCAAACGCGGGCCCCTGGTCCAGGTGGAATGATGCCACTGCATATGTCCCGATAAGGATTTGCAAATCTTTAATAACAGTTCAAGTGTCAGCCGAGTACAGCCACGTCAATAGAAATCTAGAACATGAATCAAAGGCCAATAGAGTACATTTAATTGCACCATCTAAATGCAAAGGTCTGCAGTAATCCAATTAGACACACTGTAGAGGTTTGTTTGAAACTGAGAGAGGTGTCTCCATTGGGCGAGCAGCGGCATAACTTTTAATTTCCTGACATGTCACAACTGAGGACAAATTGTGTGGTCTGCTTGTACAGACCATGACACCAATAGCGTTTCTGTAGTAAACAGATTTTGGCTGCCTCACCTGCATGGGCAGACACTAATCCTTTGTGAGCAGCTACGAATAATTTTAGCCTGCGGTCCTGGTAGGGTATCACTCGATCATCCACCCTGGGAATGCGAGGAAAATTTATGTTTTGAGCACTAATCAGATTAGAATATTTTGCTGAATATTTTTTAGGTAATGAAGTGCCATTGTGTGAAGCAGTGACAGCAACCATACTGCCTTTATCCACCCTTGTGTGTTAATGAGTAATTGCAGCTACAACAGCAGCCTGAACTGCCGCTTTGCGGCTTTATCAGCCATAACTCCCTGTAACATGTATTCTAACACTCTGATGACTTAATGTATAAATTACACGAGCCCTTCACAAGCAATCTTTAAGATGTGCCACTTTTCCCCAAAGCAATTTATGCTTGATAGTGTGTTCTTTAGAATTTCTGAAATCCATTTGGGTGCCAACAATGTAGGTTTTCATTAAAAGACTGGCCACAGTAATACGAACCTCACACTATGAGTGTGGGGAATTCAGGATCAGTATTCTCTAGTGCCAGAATTAAAGCTTTCAATTTAGCTACCTGAGAGGTATAATCTAAAGATTGTGTAAATGTTTTTTGTGGCTGGAACTCTCGATTTATCATGGCCCCTTTACCACTGCATGAATAGGACACTTTACTCCACAGGCGTTTACAACGCATGCCATTACCCTGCATTTTTTACTCCATGAAATCATTTACAACGCTGGGCTTTACAATGCAATCCATTACAACGCATTCCCATAACAAAGCAATTTACTATACTAACTCCACTGGGGCGTTGCTTTGGGGAATGTGTTGTAATGGTTTGCGGTGTACAGCTCTGCGTTGTAAAAGATTTAGCGGAATAAAAAATGTGGGGTAATGGCATGGGTTGTAACGCATTTGTGGTAAAGGTGTTCTATTCCATTTAGGTATCCTATATAGGCGCAGGTAACACTGCAACCTTTCACCTCTATCCTTCTCTACATTACATACATAACGGTTCATAGGGACTGACCTTTTACCTAGATACGACACTGCATTCAGAATGCTGGCTTTTCCTTGTTCGATACTCATACATCATGCATGAGGCTTCTTGGAAGCACAGCAGGACTCACAGAAGGACTCACATCTCCATATAATATCTATGTTAAAGTTCAAGCTCAACGTCATCCTTAAGGCCGACACAGTAACACAGCAAGGTAGGACCCCAGGGGAGACCTATGAGTATGTATACATCACGTCTTGCTTAGAGAGACAGAGGAGACTGTGACTTCCCGGCTGACACACTGACCAGAAACGCTGAGGTTCCTGCATGTAGACACTCCAGCTCGCAGTGGTCTAACATCCCTTGTGGGGTGTCCAACTTCAGACCAGGACGGGTCCCATATTCTCTCCTTACTCAGGTAATAGGGTTGACTAGATCCTAGAGGGATTCTTGGCATAACAACTACAACTATGCTAGGTACATTTAGGTACATCTAGTTAGGGAGACATCGTAGGAGTATGCACTTTTTATCATGTGTTTTATATATGTGTATATATTCATGAACACTGCAAAATGGTAGAACTGTACCATTCTTTTACTTTCGTAGTACTGCTAACCATACATCTCTGCTACTGTCTAATGGTTGTTACAGCACATCTATTCTACACTAGAATAACAACTGTTCAATAAATTCTTATTGAAACTCTCAAACTGTTTATTCTGTGTATCTCTGTGACAAACGAAGGGCGCACGAGTGACTGAGCGAAAAGTAGTATATTGTTTACACGATCCTGAGGGATGGGGGTTGTCATGTTCTGAGGTAGCCAGAAACTATTCTCTCCTCGATAAGAGGAGATTCTAGTGGCACTGTGAGCTAGCTAATGCAAACAGGCTAACGTATCCGGTGGGGGTGCTCGGAATCAGTCTGCGACCAAACCCACAGTTTGTTATCCGAAACGAGCAGATCCCGTATAGGTAATATAGGAACTACATGACAAAGGATATTTACTCCGCTGCACATGCAGCTGAGTATTGTTGTTTAGTGCCAAGTGCATGCTGAGCTGAACCATCAGTATATATTATTTAATCTTACTGATCAAGAGGCAAAACTTCACTGGGCACAGGGTATTCTTGTTCATATTGGAGAAATTCATGTGTTTGCAAGGTGATATCAAAGACATAGTAAACAGCAACAGCTATTAAGGAGGTGGTCCATTGTATACATCTTGGATGTAAGGATTTTGCGTTCGGAACACTTGCCTCGGTGAAAGCCTCAATGGCAGGAATGGGAGTTTCCACAATGATGCAATTCCCCTGAGTCAATGGTCTTTCCATTATAACAGCTGTCTGGACTGCAGTCAATATTTTTTCTCTCAATGCAAAACACATTTCAGCATTGGAGTATAAATGTGATTTATAAGCCATTGGTATAGTATCGCCCTCTTTAAAGGTGACATGTATAACCAGTGCATCCCGCAATTATGTGGATCACCAAGCTAGTTGTGTTGACACACGTGTGTTAAGTGTCAGGATGCAAACATGTCAGTTTGCAGTGTTCTGGGAATCTGTTTATGTTCTAATGCCCAATGTGTACTAAAAAAGCCAGGACAAATTAATTTGTAAAACAGTTTCAAAAGTTGTGCAAATTCTGGTATAAATGTACTACCAACGTTGAAAACATCTACAAGTGATTGTAGCTTTTTGATGGTGTTTGGTGATTGTAAGAGAGCATATTTCTCCAAGCACCTCGGGCAAACCAGCTATGGATGGTGTGCCATGTGTTATGGTATATATGACAGCAAAGACTGTGCCCCAGGTTGCACAATCCTCTCCTGGGGGAAGCATACCAAGTGGTAGGCACATTCTGAGAATTCCATGTTTGTGTTGTGGTCCCGTGTGGGGAAACACTGCTTCAAGCTGATTTGTTTTTTGTGAAATCCAAAACAGAATTTCCTGTCTGCTGAGAACTTTAACCATAATTACATTGATAGTTACTGGACTAATTGCTGGCACAGCTAACTGTGGTTTCATAGCTTGAACAGCCCTCCCAAAGTATCTGTTATTGTAAGTGTAACAAACGGCATTAGGCATCCATATATCCTAACTAGGCTTATGTATAGAGCACAGAGGTCTGCACCATTTAATGGTGCTAAGTTTAGGTATGGTGTGTAGTTGGCTAGGACTGGCCAGGTCGCCCATCATTGCTGAGGGGACCCAGTCTTACATTGTTTAGTGGATGTGGGAGAGTGCCTTGGAAATAATTCTTATCTTACTGAAATTTTAATGGTATTTCTAAATCTTCATAAGCTCTATATTGCCGAGGTGCTGCAGCAGGAATGTAGGTGTAGGTGTGAAATGCCTGTGAAGTGGCAGTGATTACAGGAAAGTTAACCCAAGAACAAAATATCTTGCATTTATATGCTTTGTAGGCCTCAACCACAAAAGTAACATCTCCACCCCTAACAGGGAGCACTTGTGCCAGTAATAGTGCTGTAACAGCATGCCTACAATTAGTAGAAATAATAGCTGATGTTGCCATATTTTATGACTGAAATTCAAAGAAAGGAAAACACTATAGTGGGGATACCCTTTTAAAGGTTCAAGTGTGAACAACCTGTAGACATCAATAGGGGTTTCCTATTAATTTGAGGAGGATTCATCCCTAACACCATGGACGTCTCCAAATAAGGTGAAAAGCAAACCTTGGGCACACGCAAGAACTACTCAGGAGACCCATTCAATAAGTACCTGACCTAGAACATTAGTGGTGCCATGCTATATGGGTCCTACAAAACAGATCTACCCTTTCATTTTTACTTTTGCATGTCCAAGGTAGACACAAGAAAGATATGAATATAACTTTTCAAGCATTTATTGAAACAATCATATTTATGTATAGAAAGCAGGAGCTGGAATGCAGACGAAACAAAGCATTGTACCTAGCATTACAAAAACGGTGGAAAAAATAAACAATTCAACATTGATAACATTGCTATATGATTATACTCCTAACTAATACTACCTATACTATCGAGAGTATAGTGGTAGTACCCTCTGCCAGATCCATTGAGATAGCCTAACCGCATACCTGAGTATGATGTGCCAAGCATCCGCTCTGTGGTAGAACAGGCTATCATACTTTGCAGGCTAGAGATCATAGTCAGAAGGGCTGTATCTTAGTCATAGTGTTCCGCATTACAGGATAATCCCAGCAGAAGTGCACCTCTGCCGAATATAGCGCAGAGTCTGTTTATATAATAAAAGCACTGTTCCAATCGCACTCTATCAAAGGTGCAGAGCTGATGCAATGGTTTGTCTGGAGCATGGGTACTCACAAAAATTTCCTCTGGAGCTGAAATGCACAGGTTGGGGTATCACCAGGGGCCACAAAGATGACTTTGGGGGTGTGTGGGTGGTGGTGCGTGGGTTGGTTCGGGATCAGGGGTAAGTTGGGCGGGACATGGACACTGAAAGTGACACTTTGTTGCAATTAAACCCAACCAATGAACTCGATGTAAAGGGATACTTATCCAAAATTACCCTTTTTTGAGCAATGAGAAACTCTAAAAACGGCCATGCAACTCCTGCAATCCCTCTGAAATGGTATGTCCCAAAACTATTTCTTGTGCAATTTCTTCCCTCAGGGCCCCAGTGTTAGAATAACCTGTCTTTGCAAACCAAGGGGCATATCTACAAGGCGGCGATAAAAAATTATTGCCGCTTTTGCGTAAAACCTTGCTTTAGCGCCTGAATTCCGAACGTCCACCTTTGCATCTCTAATGAGATGCAAAGTGGGCATCCCCTTCCCCCAGGATAACGGGAGAAATGTCGCTAAGCGACATTTCTCCTATTATCAGGCCTCACGCAAAGCAGCATAGAGACAAGAAAAGTAGCAATAACCTCTGTTATCGTTACTTTCCTTCCGCCTGCTTTGAAACTGATTTAGCCATGATATCCTATGGAAGGTGGATATCATGGCTAAGTATGTGAGGCCCTATCAGCAAGCTATCGCCAAACTTCGTGGGATTATCGCTGGTTTTCCAGCGATAATCTCACGTTAGGCAGTTAGCGCTAGGATTTTTATCACTTTTGAGATAAGCGTTGCTAATAGCACGCTATCTCAGCCGGCGATAATTATCCTAGTGCTAAGTGCACTTAGCGATAATTATCGTCGGTTGTTGCTGATATGCCCCTTAGTGCTGATCAGAGCTACCCTCATTGTGCACACGATGTTCTCATCAGCTGACCTCGGTATTACCGCAGGGCAGGGCCTTCATTAATATGATTCTGCACCCCAAGGGCCTGTCAGCACTAGCCTCCTGCAATTGAGATCTCCCAGTAGATTCAAGTCACCATGATCCTGCAGTATTAGCAGCTGTCAGCTCCCACCTGCATCCCCAAACCCAGTGTTATTGAAAGATGAGGAAGGGAAAAACATGCTGGGAACCACTGTTACTATTGCCAGTGCATAATTTCTGCAGCAAGACTTCTGTGTATGTCATAGGGCTGGCAAATAGATTCCAAGCAGGTCTATTTTCTAGGCGCAATCAGCATAGGGGGCTAACTGCAGTAGAACTGAGGATGCTAGGAACATTTCCTGAGTAACCATGTGAGGAGTCGAGGATGGACCTGTGCCCTGAGGCAGTTGTATGTTACTGAATTTTAACACAATAAACAAATAATCTAAGCTACAACTGATATTCCTATAGCAAACCAGTCACATCTAGACCTGGGCCCGGCTTACACCCTCTGATTAGCAAGCTGCTAACTAACAGCCTTCAACCAGGCTTTGAGCAGCTGCACTGCACCATGTGCTCTATAATGTGTGACATAGCATTTTAGTGTAGTGATGTGGACACCGGCACTAAAAGGCGTTAGTAATGACGCATGGAATTTGGCAGAGCTGCAGCTCTGCTCTTACGACAAGCTCAACTGCCTACTGAAGAAAGCCCATCCTACAAAAAAGAAACCTGATGTAACTTAGTTAACTAATTAACTTACTGAAAACAAGACAGTAAAATACAACTTAATAAACATGATCATTAAAACAAAAATCAGCACTCCTTCCTAGTAACAGCAACATGTTTTACTTTTTTTCATTTGCTTGACAATATTTTCTGGGTTAAATGGCCCCAAGTTTGATCTTTTAGGTGTATTTTCAAAACAGCCCACATCAACATTTAGATTCCGTATGCCCATAATAGCTTGTGTAAATCTGGAGAAACCTGCCAAGGAAAACAACCATGCTTCTGCAAAGCAGGGTCAAACAATGTAGTTGTCTGTTGAGGATGAGCTCAGTTCCTAAGACAAGCTGAACTTCCTTTAGAAAAAAGGCCAACTAAAAATCAAAATTATGTTAGGTGGCTACAAAATGTACTGGTTGTAAACAAGCCAAGGAAATACATGTAATCCCTTATTTGGAATAGTATATTAATCATATTAGATATCATGCACCTGGCTCCACAAAACCACCTTCTCTGCTCCTTTGGAGCTTCCACTATCGCTTAAGCAAACCCACCCTGCCCCCACATCACTATTCTTCAGGTGCCTCCCATTCCCTGGCAAGCTGACTTACTTTTAAAAATGAAACTCGGGCTGCAGATCCAAGCTGCCTGTAGAAGGGCCCTTCTACGGGCAGCTTGGCTTCAGAGGTGCTCAGGGTAGATCAGGTGAGAGGCAACATTGTCTGTGACCCACGGGCTGAGGCAAAGGTCAGTCCGAATTCTGGTCTAGTCCGGTGGTGAGGCAGGGCTGGCAATAATGCACAGCTGTGGAGCTAAACGCGGGTGGTGAGGAAAGGCTGAGGGCCGGTAAGACAGGGTGTCTATGCTGGGCTGGAAAAGAAAGCCTTTTTGAAAAGCCTCTTCCTCTGCTGGCCTCAAGCGAGCGATATCACTGAGCAGGGAGGAGGGGCGCAAATGAGCAGGTGGACACTAATTTTCTGAATGTGCTCCGTTATTGCTTTTTTTCACTGTGAATGCGTTCCAGAGGAATGAACAACAGGCAAAGTAGTGGCTGCTGTGTCCACTGTTGTTTTCCACACAGGAGTCACAGGGAAAGGTCTGGCGGGTCGCAAGTGACCTGGGGCCCATACTTTGAGCACCATAGGTCTGGAGCCTTAGAGCTGTCTCCAACCGGACTACCAAACACAACGACATTGCGTTCAATGTGCCTCGCGTTGGACGTGTACGAACAACATAAGAGCAATACTTGCTAAGAAATTAACTGCATGTACAATAACTTCTCAGTACGTTATCGTTTAAGTGTAAAAAAGATGTCAAGCTAAAATGTGAAACTAAAATGAAGGCTCAGAGTGGGCACTGCTGTACCTCACTACAATGATAAGCACAGAGAAAGTGTTGTTTCCTCCCTAACGCCTTGGATAGCTTCAATACTACAGTAGACACAAAATGTCTGCCCTTGTCACCTCCCTGTGCTATTCCTCCACTTAGGGATCCCTTTTACAGTTCTGTTTCATTCACATCTATTTCTCTGCTTCAAAGGTGCACTTCTGTAATTCATACAAATCTTTTAGAGTTGGTGTAAGAAATTGGAAAGTCTGAGAAACATACAAAGGGACTTATAAACTTGGAGAACAAGTATCTATTTAGACAATTATGCTTGCAAAAGCTCCTCCCATAAGACTGATATGTTGTGCCCTTACAACTGCCAGTTTAAATTTTAGCACAATAGAACCAAATAATCCTTTGATATAGGTTCTATTTTTAATCGGGATTCCTGCTGCGGTGAGGAAATCCCATTGCCTCAAGAAGAGCCCAAAATCAATGGCTACAGCGAATGCATAGTTTGAATCAGTAAATATAATAGCAATCTTTAGGGAAGCAAGAACATAGGCATGGTTAAGAGCAACCACTTCAGCAATTTGAGCAGGGTGCACCTGAGGCAAACATTGACTTTGTACAACTTCATAGGTATATATTTGTGATTACCGGCCACCAATGAGCCCCATGTATTCCTGAAACATGATCCATCAACATAATAGACAAGATCGTAATTAGTTATTACAGCATCTGAGAGCTCAATGGGAGGCTTAGCAGGGTGAGCAGTTACAACGAGACAGTCGTATAGCTCATGGTCCTGAGCTGTGGGTAGCAAAGATGGATGGAGGGTTTAGGACAGGTATCAAACTGGGGGGAAAAACATCACCACCAGTAACATGCACCGTGCCACACCCTGTTTTCAACTGTTAACTTACCAAAACAGACTATTTGTCGTTGACTCATCAAGATTAGCTCGAAGTCCGCTTAGACCCTCGAGGACAAAATGAGCTGAACTTTCATGTGGCTGCTGCATCCTTCCCATGCTATTAACTCACACTCCAAGCCTCTTCACATATCGCCCCTGCAACAGAGGTGCTGCCCAGTGCTGGGCTTCGCAGGTGGGCGATAGTGAACACCTTTGGAAGTGCTGTGAAAGTGCCCAAGGAGGGACGTTAAGCTAATGATTTTTCAAGCCATCTCAAGCATGTTCACAGCACTCTACAGGCAGCGGCGTAACAAAACTTGAGGTGGCCCTCTGCAAAGTACATGGAACCCCCACCCCACCAGTCAGGAGCTCTCATGTACCTTTATTGCAATACACACAATTTGTATATTATAAAGTACTTAAAGATCTCTGGGGTTTAGTGCAGGGTAAAAATAGAACTATAGTTTTATTCAGACTGGCAGGGAAACTCAGTGTGTTAAGTAGTGGTAGCTAGGATGGCCCAGCGCCTGTGCACAGTGCTGGAGGGGGCCTTCCTGCACCTTGGGGACTGCGAGGGCTAATGTTACAACACTGTCTACGTGTCTTGTCAATCAAACCCATCAGAACTGCTTTTTTTTGCCTCCCCAGGGGGCAAAAAAATGCAAAATGCCTTAGGCAGAAGCTTGGCGTCAAAGTCTGTCTACAGACCGAGCTGTTTACTTGCGATGGTGTAAAGACATATAACTGTTGGGTGGTTGGATCCCACAGACCGTTTATTTTACTAATGCATGTAATAGTCCTCACTGGGGTGTTGAGCCTCTCTCAGAATCGGTGGCTTGTGTTTGGGATGCTCGCACATTTGTAGTGGTTTGTCTGAGTGCATGTGTGCCTTCCTGCAACAAGTGTAGTGAGTCCACGTGTAGTTTGTGTCACCTGGTGAGGGTTTGTACTGTGTCTGTCATAGTTGTCTGCACATGTGGCTCCAGAGTGCTGGCATTGAATCCCCTGTAACATTTTGATGTTTGTGGATTCAGTTAACCCCACATATCGCACTATAGTGCGTCTAGCGACCCACGTAGTCCCCTAGAGCCGTAAGAGGTCATTTGCACTTCAGAAAAAGAAACGCACTCCCGGGTTTCCATCAATGTCTGATTGCCCTGTGCTAAATCTCTCACTATCACAGAGCTTCATCTGTGATAGAAAAGTGCTGGTGCCTGAGGCTATGATCAGAAGCTGGCGGTCGGTCCAATTAAACATCGGGGTGCCGAATATTAAGGCCATTGGTCTTTAATCCTCTACCAAACACCCTCTGTCCCATTTTCTCGAACTTTCTGGTTCCTGCTTTCTGTTTGTGACTGTTTGCCGCCTTTTGTTCCTTCATCTTTCTGGCCTGCGTGTTTTTCCATATCTTGCACTTTGTAACTATCTGATACAGGAAAAATAAGTATCAACCACCGGCTCAAATTAAGCACTAGAAGACAAAAAAGGTACGGTGTTCCTAGGTGGCAAGTTGGCCACCTGGTGAGTACTCAGAGTGGTGGGGAGGTGGGAAATACCTCCTTTCGGAACTAGGACCCTCACACACCCAGCAAGCTAGGTGTCATGCTTCATTATATGGGTTTGCTCCTCGTCGAGCCGGCGCTGCAATGCTCGACGGGCACCCATAAAGGGGCTCTTTATCGGAGATTTTTTGTTCCTTGCCGTATAGGTGCCGTGGGTGTGAGGGGCCTGGGAAGATGTAGATGTGGTGTGTGGGTTAAAACAGGTAAGGGAATCCTCTATAATTATTTTTATTCTGGAGAGGTCACAACCTGATTAAAAAGTAAAAAGAAGAAGGAGGGCGACTATTTTGTTTTAATCTGACAAAAATTACGCTCTACCGCTTGGTGGTCAACATGTTTCTCGCCTATAAAATGTCTCTAATAGATCAGTTGGCGATTCCTCAGGACCTAGTGACTAAATGAAAACTATCTACAGTGTGTGGTGTGGTTTTACATACCACTTCTTCTCTCGGTAGGATGTTCCACCGGAGAAAAGCAGCCAACCTAGAGTACAAACATAAAGGATCAAAAAACCAAATGGAGATATCGGTACATTGTCCTATTAATTTCAGTGGGTGTATTTCACCGTACACAACCTCTTTGAATCTATACAAGTGATAAAAACAACGTGATTTCATGCATATCACATTCTAAGTGTGCCTTCATTTGTATTTAAAATATAAAACCCTCAGTGTAACCAGTTAGTCATTGAACATCATGGTGAGTGTGTATCAGCTCACCTCTTAAGGATTCAAGTGCGGCTTCATCAGACCGCAGCGGAGTATATGGACACTCAACGTAGTGTCGCTGTTTATTAAAAGGAAAAAACAAATAAGTATGTTGGGTGTGGGCTTGTAGGCACAACGTTTAGTTGCTAAGGCCATGACTCTAGAGCATTAAAAGTGAAAGTGGGTTCAGGTTAAAGTAAGCCCATAGCCGTGAAATTGGTATCATTGACAAGGTTATTCAACAGACTCAAATTAAGCACTGCAATGTGGTCGCAAAGTCCCCGCTTTAGCAGCTACAGTAGGGTGGGGTTCTTTAAGGGCCTTGTCTGTCTGCAACTCAGCAGACAAAGGCTCATAATTATTGCTGGAAATACAGCATCAATAGAAGAGCAGCAGAAGCGAGGAAAAACTAGAGCTGGAAAGGAAAGAGAGGAGTATAGGAAGGGTGAAGGGAAGGAAGTATGGATGAATGAGCATGTGGATGAATAAGTGGATGAAAGGAAGAGTGAATGATAGTTGGATGGACAGGTGAAAGCATGGTACAGTAAAGGGATTGATAGGTGGAAGGTAAGGTGAAAGGATGGATGAGTGAGTGAAAAGATCGGTGAATGGATGGATATCAAAGTGAAGGATCGACAGTAGAGTTAATGGGTGGATGATAAAGTGAATGAATGGATGGTTGGATAGCACAGCGGATGGATTGATAGATGAATGGCATAGTGAATGAATGAGTTGATGAATGGATGGATGGCAGAGTGAATGGATGAAGGATGGATGGGTGGAAGAGTGGGTTGATGGATGGCAGAATGGATGAATGGATGGATGGCAGAGTGGATGGATTGATAAATGAATGGCAGAGTGGAAGGCAAAATTGATGGATGGATGGATGACTGGTTGGATGGATGGATGGACAAACGGAAGATACATGGAAGCAGTTCTATGGTGGAATCGGCTCACTTGCTTGTTGGCATCAGTGCTTTAGTTCAAAGCGGGGCTATTTTAATTTTCTTGCTACTCCCTTGGAAAGGATAGCCATCTAGTAGAGCAACTGGACAATGCCAATCAAGAAACCTACACTCAATCCCACCATCCCTGTTTGACCAAGCTGTGTGATCTCAGACATTTTCTTTATTTCATTGGCCTCTTGTTCCTTCCTTACATTTGAGAACACCTTGAAATGCATCATTTCATGATGTGCAATGTACAAAACTTGCATCGGGTTTAGTTTAGCACCCTATAATGTTGCTTCATCTATAACAACCAAGGCACCATTTAGGGGACATCAGTCAACTGACTTGCCTCTTGGTTCATTAATGTGTTATGGTGATTAGGGCAGTGTGGGAGAGGGTGGTATTTTTAGGTCTCGCAAAGGGCAGCGCATGCGCTGCCTCTACGAGGCATTAAGTAATTTGATGTGGTAGGTGAAACTCCGCCTATTGGCAGTAGTTTCTGCTGCTGCTTTCTATTTGTTAACTCTGGTATTTTTTTTGTTAGAAGGATTTTCATTGGCTTGAGTTCCGTTGTATCACTTCCGGTTTGCTTCCCTTTTGCAGGAAGCAGCACCGACTAACTACAGTTTCGGTCCGCTGCTCGGTGTTATGTAGTCATGTAGGGACTACTTCCTTGTTTTTTCCACCAGCGCCGCACTCAAATAGTTAATTTTGTTTTGCCTCCAACGTGCTCACTCTGCACGCACACTACCTGTGGTTGCCTCGGTGCTTTGTGCGTGTTTGTGCGACTGCAGCTGCTCACAGCCAGCCCTGGCAGCAGTTCCCCAGCACCGACATGCTTCATGCCTTCCTCCTCCTGCCAGTGTGCGGAGGTCCCTCGCGACCTCTTCACCTTGCCTACAGAATTCACAGACGTTGCAGCGCCACGTCTCGGCCGCCACACTCTACAAGCAATACCACCACTGCACCGATGCAGCTCGCCACAAGCTCCACCACGGAATAGGGTACCGCCTTGTTTTTATATGTTGGCAACTATAATTGTGCATTTATACCCTCCACTATGGTTCATTTTCATTCCCTCACGCTTGTTTTCCCTGCGAGTTAATGTCCTTGCAGAGGCAGGACGACTTGCGTAGCCAGGACAGGGGCTTTGGCAATGGCGGCGCATGTTTATTTTTTGCATTGCGCCGTGCGGCCATTGACAGACCCCCTGTCCTGGCTGCGCACGTTATCCTGCTTCTACAAAGAAAAGGCGTTTTTGAAATCTCTCCCTGTGTGAAACGCTGCTTTTGTTAAGCCCACCTCCTTTATAACTGCAGCGTGTCCCCGCTAGCACACCCAGCTGCAGCCAAACCGCAGATCGCGTTTCCACTCAGGTCATAAAATCAATACAAGAAATACCTCCTCCGGGTCCGTCCCGCCGCGCGGAACCTCGATTGTTCCCGAGATATGCCTCTGTTGTCTAAGCACTTGAGCTGAAGTGGTATGCAAGGTAGAAATCCGACCTCAGGCGAGTATCTGAACGCAGGAGCAAGAGCGAGTCTGTTAATTAGTGCTAAGGTGAGATTCGTTAATTAGAGATCACACAGGTTGCGCCCGAGTCGGAGTTGTGGACATCAAAACAGGCAGCACGATATTCCCCATTCCAGTGCTCATTAGCTGCGCACGTGCGGCACACACATAATTCCATTTTTGGCTCAAACACTAAGGTGTGTGAGGAATCTAAATCCAGGGTTAGAGGGTCACAGTACCTGTCCGTGTATGACACTATGGAATCTGAACCAAACAATGGGGCGCACAATACCTGCAGTTGTAATGTCAGGAATCTGAATCCAGGGTTAGAGGGACACAATACCGGATGTGACACTGAATCTGAATCCAGCGACTGATAGGGCGTACAATACCTGCAATGGTAGTGTGGTATACCCTGCCTGTGAGGGAGGGCTGTCCGACGAGATATGCGCTGTGCATGCTTCAGCAGGAGACGTGCCCGCCTGCCTGCCTGCCTCTCAAACTCTTGTCTGGGTGAGAAGGGCAAAGCGGAGAAAAAAAGCTTCCAGGTTACGAGTCTTTGAGGCTCCGTCCAAGCCAGGGAGAAGGAAATGAAGAGAGGCAGGAAGCGGCAGCTCAGCGGGAGAGAGACAGGTTGTGAAAGCGAGAGACAACAGGAGTGGCACAAGGAGAGAATGCAGACAATGAAATAATGACGTCTTGACTATTTACACTGTAGTTAGCACTGCCTGACTGGGATCTTGAAGATCCGGTCCTGTTGTCCGATTCCGTGCTACTTCTTGTCTACCTCAGACAGATGAACAGCTGAACCAGCCCTGCAGGGCCTTCAAAAGTGTAATCTGCTAATCTAATCGCACTTTAATCTCCGTACCAGGACACTTTGCCTACTGAGCCACAGTTGGGGGAGGAGTATAAAATATATATTTTTTAAAGCCAAGTGAGGCAGGGAGGTGTGTGGGAACCAACTCAAGCAGCGTGTTGTGACGTAGAGAGCGCAAGGGGTGGGGTTGGGATGGGGAAGCAGCATACAGAAGACCAAACAAGAAGATACACACACACCTATGGAGTGATAAAAAAAAGAAAAATGTTGTTCTCTGAATATAAGCAGTGGCAGCCTACAACTCATCCAATTAGAATCATTGTAAAGCAGCCGTTCTCCAGGGCAGGAACAGCGCAAGAAGAGGAAGGGACACCTGCTAGACTGGGAACACCTGCAAAGGTATACAAGAAGAGTCTTGTGGTGTAGCAATAGCATAATTGGAAGGAGGTGGACACAGAACAGATAAATCAAAGACTTGATAGTATACAGTCAAAATCCTGGTACAGCAATCAGACCATAATTCCATGTATAGTACAAGTAACATCGGGATAAAAGGCTTCAGCACCACCCCTCCCGTCGTGACACAGCTTCCCGGGCACATACACAGCCGCACCCGAGCACTTCACAGGTCTTTAAAAGACCATTTACTTGTGAAAGAGGCTTTCTTGTGTTTTTACCCCTTCTTAGAGCCCCTGCATCTCCACTCTTCATATTGCTGGAAGAATCAGCCCCCCATCCAGATTTTTTTTTTAGTAGGACTCCTCCCACCCCCCTAGAAATTTGGCTCTACTTGCGCCTCTGGTCACAGTGGAGTTTGGTGGGGGGAAACACTGAACAATAGCCTTTTTGTAAAAAAGTAAGAATACTTAAAACCTATACATGTAATTTTACGAAGGTTAAAAACTGAAAAACAGTTCAGTATGCAGACAAGCAGATTAAACAAGCATTTGCAATAAAATAGGTCTCGCATTTACGCGAGTTTAGGCTATTGGGCATTATAAATGAGAATGCCTTTTATTTGTTTTAAAAACGAGAAAAAAAATTAAAAGGCATTGTCATTTACAATGTCAATAGCTCAAAGTTGCGTAACTGCGAGACCTATTGCATTGCAAATGCTTGTTTAATTTAATATTCAGAAACTATACCTGCTAATAGTCAGTGCATTGCAACAATCTAAGGTGAAAAGATAGAATATATAAATATTTTCTTGCTGAAGGACGTTTGTTGAATGTTTTACAAGCCAAATATTTTGATGGCTCAGCTCCTGCTCTGGCTGTTACAGCCAGACTAGACCCTTGGCCCCTTGGCTCCGCTCTTACTCTTCCTACAAATTTGTTGGCTAGCCCACCTGTAGAAAGAACTTGATGGAAGTATTAAGAGGGAAGTACTAATGAACAAGAGGTAGGGGGGTGTTAGCAAAACGGGCGGACCAAAAAAAAGCAAGATAATGCAAGTTATAACAAAAACACATTATAAGGCAATATTTGCATGACATCTCATCACTATCCGAGCTAGGATGACTGTTCATTAATTAAGGAATCGCATTGCTGCACACATTACGCAGAAGATTAATGACACGCACTTATCCATGATAGAGCGTCCAAGGAGGCAGACGCTTTCAGTATGGGCGGTATTCCCAACCAATTGCGAAGTGTGACTCTAGAACCGTCTACACGCATGAACTGAGACATTCCCGCGCTCTCCCTGAGGTGTGCCCAAATATTAGCACGCTGCCGCAGCCTTCTAATAACGCCAACAGTGGAGGCAGCATCTCTCGCCTCTAATTTAATTTTCTGTTGTCAAACGTTGATCAAAACTGTGAAAGGAAAGGCGTTGAGCGGGCAATTTGAGGCAGCCGAGAGCGATAGGCACGCGCTTGGAAAAGGGGAGAAAAGCGGAAGAGGTGATGTGGAGGGGCGCAAGAAAGAAGAAAAATACCGTCTAAGTGGCTTCTATTGAAAGGTGATGAAGAACAATGTAGAGGTTATGAGTTACTAGGCTTCCATATGTACTAGTAGTTTCCCCCCCTCTCAGAAACCACTGGATGAAACCTGCCGCCGAATTAGGCATTGATTAGCACAAAGAGGAAACTATGACAAGTAAGGTAGTGTTCGTCTATTACTATGCTACGTTTGAAAATGGGAATATTAAATTAACACAGTTTACATATTTTATAGATTTGTTTGTGTTAAGCAGCCATTTTGTGTTTAGCCATTTTATATGTCGATTCGACCTCTTTTAGTTTGGTAGTGAGCCAATTCAAAGCTCCTATCTGAAGACGAAAGTCAGTCTCAATAAATAAGCGCTACAGTAACACAGGAAATAGTTCCTGTGGCCAAACTTTACCACTTCAAAAGAAAAATAAGAATGTATTAATTAACTCTTCATAATTAAAGTAACTGCTGGCTTTGGCTCTGGTGGGCTTAGTGTGACAATCTTTTTTATTACGCCCCTCCTCCCAGTGACCTCCCACCCTAACATACTCCAACAGTTTCCCTCATCTCCCCATAGCCCCTCACTCACATGTATTTCATTTGTTGTATAGCGCTACTCTTACCAGTGTAGGGTGTCAGACCACTATGATAATGAATGAAGCAATAAATGAAGCACAAATAAGGATTTAAAACCTAACAGTTTTTTTGGGGTTGGCTTTACCAATAAGAATTAATTTCTACCCAAACAAACCCTTTTTAGCAACATTGTGCTAATGAAAGACTGGGGTAAAACTTAACTTTCTAAATCATTCCTTGCGGTTTGGTTACAGCTCTTTGATGACAGTCCATAATTCACTGTTCTATGTTAAAATTGTAACTTATGAACTGCAGGTAATACAAAAATCTCTCTGCCAAAAGCTGAAACCCACTGAGCTATCTACATAAAATAAAATTCAGCGATCTGCATGGTACATGTTCTTTACAGGAGGCGTATTAACCCTCTGCAGTACATCATGATGAGTCAAAACTGCTACTAGACCAAACTTTGATCTCTCTCCAGCTGGTACATTAATCACCAGGGTTATCTTGACATTTGTATTGCTGTCTGAAAGTTGCTGGACTCACTATTTGCAAGTTTAAGTTTATTACATAGTTAATAAAAAACAGTGCAAAACAATCCAGTAGCGGCATTATAAAACCATAAATATATGCATAATAAGATAAAATGTTAAAAATATTTGGCAACTTGTCAATAAACGTTCCCTAAATGTAAAGTGCTATAGTTGTTTAAACCAGCCAGTAATGCTCTTGGCTGGATAGTTTTGATTGATAGTATATTGTTATCAAAGTTCACACAGTCCTTTTGTACCCCTTCCTAGTGCAGAGTAGATAAGAACCCATGGACAAAAAGCAAACAGCATTACAACCATAGATATACAGAAATACAATTTGTATATAAAATGTTCTATAAAGTGTTAGGCAACTTATTCTAAGACTTTTACTTAGTGCGAAGTGTTGTGCAGTAAAGTTGTATAAATCGACCATTAATGCTCCTGGCATGTAGGTTGGATAGATAGTATATTGTCAACAATGCTCAGTCTGTCGTTGGTGTTCTCATACCTAGTGCGAGATTGGGGAGTTAAGCATGCCCATACTTTGTGGCTCAGAATCTGCAGAGGCCGGTGCGTCCATGTACCTGTTCCATGGCCGGTGGCATTTTCTTTTCCACTAGCATGAGAAATTTTACCAGCCTACAGTACAGCTGCAGGGCCTTGGGCCAAAATCAGGCAAGCACTGCTTGTCTCCGGGAACAGATTCCACTTAAGTTAAAAGGAGCTTTAAGCAGCTGTCTTCTTTCCTCCAGCAGATCCTAACAGGTACATAGAAGGTGCATCGGGTCTTCTTTTGTTTTGCAGTGTAAGCATCAGAAAGTGTGTGCTGAGTCCCTCAACCAAGGTGGAAGATTCAAGGCACATGGGAGTAATCCCAGGCGGTGCCCCAGGATTCTTTTTTAGTAGATCTATGATAACCCTGGTTAGAATATTTCTGAGGTGCAAGAGCTCTGTAGTCATTTATGGTTATCCAGATGTGAGCTTGAGCTGAGAAAATGACATTGTCCTCCACAAGTGAAAGTAGTTTTATTGCTTTCCATACCAGTTTTTTTAAACCTGTATGGTGCCTGTGTACGTTCCAGAGAGGACACAGCCCATTTGTTGACAGGGACTCCTGGAGGTAGCTTCTTGCGGACGATGTATCTCTCTTTAGTAATTCATGCCATAATAGTTGGTTTAAGGTGTTTGGTGCGGCATTCCATATCTTGTTCCAGCAGATAATGTAAGCTCATGCCTTGCCAAGGATAGTTTTAATAGGTCGAACTCCAGCCGAATCTTAGCTGGTGAGGTGTAATTTGAGAGGCTGAACATGATTCTGTATGCTTTGACTAGAGTGCTGTCCAGTATTCTGGCGTCTCTGCCTCGCATGGATTCACTGCCATAGGTG
The DNA here is from genome assembly GCF_964204655.1 of Triturus cristatus. Lineage (NCBI taxonomy): Eukaryota > Metazoa > Chordata > Amphibia > Caudata > Salamandridae > Triturus > Triturus cristatus. The sequence continues at coordinate 498,554,875 of NC_140592.1, read as the reverse complement.
ATTGTTGGAAGAATTTTGGCTTATGCATTCATGAGAAAGAGACAGATTCATACATGAATTGCAGCCTGCTGTTAGAATGCTGTAGTAGTCCAGCTCCCCTTTGAGGGTAATGGACTTAGGCTGGGAGACTCCTCTGCGGAGACTTTGAGAGAGGCAATTGAGCAATGGATAATAGAGGAAGAAGGATGGGAAAGCAACATAAAGATAACACAATATCATGGACCCCCAAATGAAGTGTAAGACGTAGGGGGCACAGAGCAAGATGAGGCATGGGAAGACAGACCTAATAGGAATGCAAATGAACAGGACACGTACCTAAGCCACATGATTTCCACCTGTGTCCTCTGCTGGGTTATTTATGGTAGAAAGAGGCCCCTCAGTAATGTGGAAGAAGTAAATTCCAAAAAATAGAATACAAGGAGGACTGCTAGTATTGTGAACTCTTTTCAGATGAATTGGCAAAATGACCTAAAAAGAAGGGGAAGAACCATTGACTCTGAGAAGGGTCTTTTCAACCTATTGACTTAGCAACTGCCGAAGATTGTATACGGCAGGGACAGGGCAACCCAGATTGGAATTATCCCTATATGCAAGAGTGCCTCGCTGTATGGGATCAGTATGGTATGCTATAGACAAACCAACTTAAGTGATCTGAAGTAATAGACCAGATCCTAGGTTAGGCCCAAGACCCATAAATCCTCTACCAATAAATCTCTTACCCCTCATTTTCAAGGATGGACAACTGCCCACATACGTACCATGGGCGCAAATGGATATAGAAAATTTAAAGAGAACACCATCTCCACTGTCTGAGGGAGTGGGAAAATGGATAGGATGCTTTGAGAAATACGCTACTGGAGTGAACCTCGCCATGGGTGATGTTAAAAGCTTGTTAAGTTCTCTGGTGAGAGACAAAGTAAATACAATTTTTGTCAGGGCAGGATTCCCTCAAATAAGATTGAGAAATAAACAGTTTGATGGGTCCTTATTTAACAATGTTCGTCAATTTGTTTGGGACGTGTTTCAGCAAATATACCCAGACCGACCAGTCATTGAAGCCCTTATGGCAGATAGCATAAAACTGATTGAAGACATTGCAGAATTCATCACCTGAATGGAAGAACAGTGGGTACAGAAAGTAACTAGGAAAACACAGGAGAAAATGTAATAATATTTTATAATGTACTACAGTGGGGCCTGCCCACTGATATACAAACAAGCTTATATGGAGTAGTCAGAATAGAGGCTAAACCGTGGGCAGAAAGGACAAGGTAATGACAGAGCAGGCAGAGAGGGCCACAGCTAGGTTGGTGCAACAGAAACTTTAAACAAGCATTTGCAATGCAACAGGTCTCGCATTTACGCAAGTTTAAGCTATTGGCATTGTAAATGACAATGCATTTTATTTATGTTTTAAAAAACAAAAATAATAGTCATTGTCATTTACAATGCGAATAGCTTAAACTCGCACAAATGCAAGACCTATTGTATTGCAAATGCTTGTGCTGATTTACCCCCTACCATTTTAGTGTACGGGCACACAGCATCCAGCTGACCCTGTGGCTAGCTTGTTAACCAATATAGTAATTATAATTTGAGAGTCTATCTCTCACCTCCTCCCATCACATCACCAGGCGCATCCTATAACAGGTGGTCATCACGCACGACATGAAATGAAAAACACTTTCCATATAGGCTCAAAACAAAAACACCACCTCCCAACCGCACCCTCCACTGGGCTGCAGCTAGCTATCCATGCGCGTAGCGCTTCGGTGAGCTATAGAGGAGTGTTAAGCACTATGCAAATTTTAAAACACAATGACATGCCTCACAGTAGCCCACGATCCCTCCATCACTTCGCCGCTTACCTCAAGTTTGTAAAACACCCCCACTACTCTTACCGTAGATACCAGTCTGATGCGCCATGTCTGGAATTTCCAGCTTATTAACAGGTCATCAGGATGCAGCCACTTCGTCCCTTCTTCCGGGTCCTAACGTCAAGAGGTAGGTGTGCCAACAACAGGAAAAAACGTCTGAAAATGGCGAGACTAATAACAGGCGGGGTTTGCTTAAGCCATTGGGAGCACTTCCAACTTAGACATTATAAATACTGGGTTCCTGTAATGGCATAAAGATGGCCGCCTTTCAAGAGCAGCAGAGGTACAAGCATTTTAGGGAAGGCTGAAAAGAAAAAAACAAGCATTTGCAATGCAATAGGACTCGCATTTACACAAGAACTATTGCATTGGAAACTGGAGTGCGCATGGGTGGGGGAAAGGGGCAAGAAGGCACGAACAACGGGAGTGTGGGGGTAAGAAGGCACGGGAAGAAAATAGTGCTAATGCAACACTCGAAGTAAAGGGGCCAGTAACCATGGAAGGATACAAAGGACGACATGGCTGTCATAAGGAGGGACTAACAAGCCGTTCAACCAATCGGAAGGCAGCATTTAGAAAGGACAAAGACACAAGCCAATGAAAAAGATGGGCAAGGGAGTGGGTGTGGCTTCTCTCCCATAGTTTACTACCACAGATCAACCCCAGAGCAGCGCTTGCGCGTTGGCTCAGGGCTCAACCTAAAAATTAAGTACACAAGGGGCACTTGTAGCAGCACCACCAATGGCTGTCACAGTGCAAAAAACAAGGAGGACATAGGACAGGACAACAGTTTTATTATTGTGGCAATATGGGTCATTTTGCAAGGGAATGTAGAGTGGAAAAGAATAAACAAGTGCAGAGATATTTCGCTCCACAGGGGCAGATGGGGCTACAACAGATGCACTGGGCTCCCCAAATAATTCCTGCAGGTCCCTCAAGCTCAGTGGACTGCACAACAGTGGCAAATGTCACAAAGTATGCCCCAGGTTGTTAGAAGTACTACAGGAGGACCCACACAGGTCCAGGTGGGAGGAATAACAGTGAAAGGAGGTAATCCTTTTTCTACACAACCCCAAATCCCAAATGCCTGGAGGGACATTAACCAACAACTATACCCAATGAAGAAGCCCACAGGCAACCATTATGTGTCTAATCCTATCGGTAATCCACAGATAAGACGTGGAGCCCACTGTGATGTTAGCCAAAGAAGGTCATCCCAATTGTTTTTTAATCAACACTGGGGCACTAAAGCTTGTATGAAGGAAGGAACTCTACCACTTTCTCACAAGTCAATGGACACATAAGAGTTTTCTGGGACTTTCAGGAGGGTGACACCTGACAGAGCATAGAGTATTAGAAATTAGCCCTCGCCCACCACCACAAAACAAAAGCAGCAGTTCCTAGGATTCTGCAATTATGTGAGACAGTGGGCATTTGACTCTGCCACCCCGACCGCACAATTTTGAACTGCTTCTGAAAGAGTCCTATACCAATGTCACAGTGCCAGTGCAGTTGCGGGCACCAGGGTGGCAGCCAGTAAGTAACTTGGCAAAGAGTTAAGGAGGTTTTTCATGAATCCAACGGCCAGTGCAGCAGCAGTTCCTAGGATTCTGCAATTATGTGAGACAGTGGGCATTTGACTATGCCACCCTGACCGCACAATTTTGAACTGCTTCTGAAAGAGTCCCATACCAATGGGAACAAAATAAACTGGACTGATTGATGAATGAGAGACAGCATTTCGGTAGCTGAAGAATGCAGTTACAAATGCTTCAGTGCTAGGTATGCCTGACTACAGTAAACCATTCTACCTCTTATGTCATTGCAATGGAATGACAATTACAGCCGTACTGACTCAAAAAACATCCATGGGACACAAACCAATTGCCTAATACAGTGGGCTGCTAGATCCCATCATGAAAGGTCACTACCCACGTGAGCAAGCATCTGCTACAGCAGCATTTGCAGTCCAGAAAAGCACCACAATAGTGTTGGGATTGCTTTTAACACTGTTTGTAGAGCATGCAGTATTTGCTATTTTACAAAGAAGCAATAGTACTGTTACAACTCAGGGAGCATCTGGGTATGAAGTAATACTTTCGGTGCCATATTTACAAGTGATTCGCTGTCACACAGGAAATCCAGCTAAATTCTTTGCACACCCAGTTACTGACGATGAACGGGTACTTGATTGTGCTGATTTTACATAAATGCAAATACTTGGGGCCACTAGATTATAGGAACTGTAGTGTCTAGTAGTTGGCTATATAGGGCCTTTAGTGGTGTGGGGTCATCTAAGTTTGAGCGATAATATCTTGACAAAATATACATTTTACCAAACATTTTAACCTTGACTATAATTCATCTTCCCTTCAGATCTGTAATTGCCTTCACTACTAATGCAGTGGCTGTTTAAAAAAAAAAAATACAAATAGCCACTCTTAACACAACACGTCTAGTTAGTAAAGACATAAGTGCCCACCCATTTTTGCTTCTTCATAATCTCGCCCTACTCCGCCCTGAATAAGTGTGTTTCTTATTGCACTATTCACCGTTTTAAAGTATTCCAGGACCTTTTGTCTGGTGTTTTTAACTCTAAGGCCATTCAAATTCTGTGTCAATATATTAACTGTCATAAAATTTTGCAAGTTCCCTCCCCCTAGCAAGTTTGCTAATTGTCCTAGCCCTTATTATCATCCATACCTCCCTAGAACCAAGCTCCTCCTGAAAATTCGCACAATGGACAATTATTTTTATTATTTTTTCCCATATGCTCCCACACCTAGATTCCACTGAACCCCCCACCTCCCTACCACCATCCCCTGGAGAACCCTCCCTGTCTTTGGGCAGATCATAGATTGCCCTTTTCGAGAACCCTTCTCTCTAAGCATCCATTTTTATACTTTTTCTTTTTGCTGTACTTTGATTTGATCTAGAAGACTTCCCACCTCCTTAGGGCCTCTTATATTATACATTTGAGTTCTCTACATAACCTTTGGAGAAGCTGGGAAACGTATCTGGGCTGTGGCCCCAGGGCCCTAAGTTTCTGTATGTATTGGCCTAATCCCCATTGCCTATCTTGTGTAGCTCTTGATGTATCTGAGCAAATTCGGAATGACCACACCCCTTTTGTAAAGGTACCAGCTTTGAGTACCTCACTTAAGATTTTTTCTTTTAGGACATAAGTTTTGAATTTGACTAAAATCTTTTGTGCGTTTTTCCTCAATTTTCCTTTTTTAAAAGGGTCTCGATGTACCCTTGGTATGTCTTCTTCTAGCACTGTTTCCTCTAAACAGGGGATAGATTCTTTCAATAACTTAATCGCAAAGCTCTTAACATTTTTACCTTCCACTCCCTCCGGAATATTTAAGATCCTAAGATTATGCCTTCTTGCGTTTTTTTCTAAGGTCTCAATTTTGTCTCTTAGGTCATTGATTTTAAAAGTCTGTATTTCTTCCTGACCAGCTACTACTTCTCTACCAAGTTCATATAGGGAGGTTTCTACCACTGATACCCGATCCTTTAAAGTGTTAATTTTTGCTTCAAGTGCCTCACACGTCTGCTTTATTTTTTCTTGATGCTGCTCAGATTTATCGAAGTTTAACCTCATCTCTGCGATTAAGGTTTCAATCAATTTTCCCATTTCTGGGTGCTCTGTTTGTCTTTGTGACTGAGGTTGTTGTGCCTCATCTTGCAGTTCTCTTTGTGGTACTTCTGGCTGTAGTGGTAGTACAGCCTCTGGTTCCTTCAAAGCTAGAATTTGAAATCTGTGACTGACGAGAACCCCTCCTCCTGTGGAAATTTCATAATTTTTCTGCATGTCTGCGCCAGTCATTGTGTTAGTTCTGTGCTCTTTCTGCGAGCACCTGGCGGGTGTGTTGGAAAAATCCTGTTTGGCTTGGACTTTGAAAAAAGAGCCCAGGGAGGGTGTCATTTAAATTTTTGTTCCTGCTTGTTTGCCTCGTACTGGTATAGACGATATTTCCAAGTTCTGATTTGGTCCCCCTGTTTTCCCAAATGGTTATTAATTACAGGCACAATAACAGGGCTTCTGCATGTATTTTCTGGTACAATACTACCCGCAGTAAAGTTCCTGTTTCTGAAACAGTAACTAATCCCCATTTTTCGGTATAGTCCTGGTCTAATTCTGGTGAGGATGTGTGTTTCCTACCCTTTTTTTCTTTAGTAATGGTTTACAGGGCTGTGGGGGCTGTATGGGTTTCCTACCCCCTCCTCAGCCACTTACCGGAGTCATGCGCGTATTCCATGCTAACGCAACCCCGGCTGTCAGGCCAAACCGCAGAGCTGCCGGTGTCATGCTTGTAATTTTCATGGCTGCCTGAAGGACCCCAGAAGGAGACCCAGGCGGCAACTCACCGGCTCCACTGCAGCTCTGTTGCTGCCTTTGCCCAGACACAACTGCCGTGACTACGCAGCCCAGAGGAACTCTCTTGGCGTCCAAGGCACGATTCCACTCAATTAAACTCCTGCAAGAGGTTGCTGATTTGGTAAGTTCTCAACCCAATTATAGGTCACAGGTATGTGTGTGTCTGCTCATCCTAGAGAAATCCTGGAGAAAGCGTGCATACCGATTCATAGCGAGTCTGCCTAGAGAGCTCTGGAGCTCCCGACCAGACCTCTTAGCCGGCCACCATATAATCCTGAGTGAAGACTTTAACTTGCTAATAGATCCTGAAGAGGATCAGTTTCCCTCCCGGAAAACAGCAAACGTACCTAAAATGAGGATGTTGTTGAAAAGATATATGGAAGAACTGGGGTTGGTGGATGTTTGGGAAAATAAAGGAAATCAGGAGAACAAGCTCACTTAAAAAAATAAAAAATATGGTCATGCTTCTAGAATAGACTTTTTTAAGTGGATAGATGATTAAGCTAAAATGTTACTCACATGTTTGATCACTTGGAAGTTTGCATGACATTAACGACAGAAAAGACTCTTGCAACTCCTAGGTGGACGTAAGATCGCACTCTTCTTTTAGAGAAGCAGGCTGTGGATAAGCTGAAGTCAGCGACAGAGGAATATTTTTTAATGAAAATGAAATCGGAGCCCCTACTCAGACAGATTGGGATGCGCATAAGGGACATTGATTAGTCTGGCCGTCTTTAAAAACAGGAATGCTAGAAATAAAATCAAGCAATTAGAAGCTAAAATCCAAGAGTTGCATATGTGAAGTGGAGCATGTTGAAATCCCGCAAGAGAAAATAGAGGAAGTAAAAGAGAAGAAGAATGACCTGGTGAATATCTTATAGGCCATAGTTAGAAGCAAATGGGAAGTGAGTAAGATTCAGCATTATGCATATTGGGAAGGAAGTGGAAAACTCTTGGCCTGGATGTGAAAGACTGAGCAAAATAGAAATAAGATTCTGGCGATTTGAAGGGAGGACCAACTTATTATTACCACAGACGATCTAGAGATTGAGAAAGCCTTCACTAACTTCTTCCAAACCATAGTGGTCTCAGAATTTAGATATCCCAATCTTACAACATGAATATAGAGACAAACTGAATTCTGAAATAACATTGGTGGGAGTGATAGATGTGATAAAAAAACTAAAAAAAGGGAAAGCAGCCGGTCCAGACACCCTTCTATACGAGTTCTATATGTTCCTAAAGGAAGTACGGGCCCCTATTCTAACTAAAATGCTGAATGCAGTCTGTCTAGAGGGACAAGTTTGACCAAAATCATGGCATGAAGCAACCATAAGTGTAAGGATGAAACCAGGGAAGGAATAGAAGTGCTGTGAGTCATACACATCAATATTGCTATTAAACAGCGATTATAAAATATATACTCAGCTAGTGGCTAGATGGCTGGGAACGGTGATAGGTCACTTGGTACATGGGGACCAGAAAGGTTTTATTTAAGGAAGACAATTGCAGAAACTGACCCATGAACTGATTAAGGCAATACATGTAGCCACTCAAGAAAAAATTCCCCTGTCAGTGCTCCCTTTTGACGCAACTAAATCTTTTAATAGGGTCAATTGGCTTTTCTGCATAAAGTAATTAATCATTTTGAACTAGGCGAGGAATTCTCAAAGGCAGTGAAGTCCATGTATAAAAACCCCGCCGCTAAGATACTGGTCAATGGTAATCTCACAGAGGAGATGCATATTAAAAGAGGCACCTATCAAGGATGCACACTATTACTGTTGCTTTTCAATTTATATATTGAACCTCTAGCCAATGTAATTAGAGCTACCCGAGAGATCATTCCCTTCCAGGTCCCGGTTTGGCAGAAAAAAGCTCTGTACCCAGATGATTTAATGATTTTTACAAGAAACTTAATAGTTTTATTCCAGAGTATAACAGACATCTTGGAAAAACGTATGGAAGTATCAGGGTATCAAGTTAATCAACAAAAAACGGAAAAATATGGAGTGGAACTCCCCTAACTATAATCCCCTAGTAAAGGACAAGATAAGATACTTAGGAGTTTTGGTGTTGAAAGTCATTAATGAGATGGCTCACGCAAATTTTAACATGAGGATGACGGAGACGAGAAAACTATTAAAAGGGTGGAGTGGTTTACCACTATCATTCATGAGAAGATCTAATGCTCTAAAGATGTCAAAACTACCAAACTTTACTTACATCTTTAATACCATATTAATACCATACCTCTAGCATTCAAATCCGATTGGCTCAAAAAACTGTAAGCAGAGCTGAACAGTTTTATATGGGCCTCAAGAGGAGTGAGACTATCTTAGGAGAAGCTAAGAAGGAAAGAAGAACAATGGGAAATTGCTAGTCTGGATTTGTATCAATATTGTTGGACATTCCAGTTTAAAAATGTTAGGCCATTACTTATGAAACACTCTGCCTATTCACCATATCAACAAGCAATGATAGAAGGAAGTTTCTTTCCTTATAAGTTTGGTCACCCTAAATACTTTTAAAAAGTGAAGTTGAGGATGATCTGCTTGTTAATTGTGATATCAAATTAGGAGAGCTTTAAAAATACCATATTTCATTACCTACGCCCCAATATGGAACTCACCAGGACCTCCAGAATGCCTGAGAGATAAACTATCGACTTCCTTGATATAAGTGCCCTATGGGTGGTACCTGCTTGTCTCAGAATGGTGCCACACTCAGGAGTGCTCAAGGTTCCTCTGCCAAATTCGAGGGAAGCAGAGGACAAGGGTAGGTGCGACGCGCGTCTTGCACACGGTAACCTTGATCATGCCTGAGCGCAGCAACCCTGCATTATCCCAGGGGGTACCCTGATTTACAGTCTTAGGTTGGACAGCCAACACAAGACAAGTAGGTACCACTCATAGGGCACTTGTATAAACACAATTGTGAGGTAGGAAGATTCATCCATAATTTTTGTCCTGAAGAAGCGCCATGAATTCTTTAGACCTACAGAGGCGTGAAACATGTTGACCAGCGTTTGATCATAATTGTGGGCATGAGTGACAAGTCACTAGGGTACTTTATCCCCTTATTAGTAGCACTAACCTAGAAAGGTTTTAAAATCTGACGGGGAATCAAGCTATTAAAAGTTTCAGTGATATCCCTTATCAGTTTTAATGTACATCACAACACACCCAACACCACCCCACATAGACTTTTCTTGCACTCATCATACGGCAATAAAAACAAAAGATCTCTGCCAAAGTGAATCTTCGGGGGACCCGTAGGGTATTGTAGTGCCAGCCCGATGGGGAGCAATGGCCGTATGTTGAAGCATTACATCCCTCAGAATGTGTGAGGGCAACATGAAACAGTCTTCCTGACTGCCACTTTTAAATGTGTCTAACCTTGATTAAAACTCCTCTTGTTCTTCTTTCCTAACTAGGAACAGTGATCCCAAGTTTTTGCATTTATCTCAAGCCCAGGAGCACGGACACTGGACCTCCTTCCAGTTCTTAGTCTCCCCCCTTAACTTTTGACAGAGTGTGCTGATTTTACCCCAGACGAAGTAAGGTGGATGAGGACCCCATCCCAGGAAGTATATTGCTTTTTGTTGATGGGTCTTCTTTGAAAGATAAGCAGACTGAGGTGAGACATTCAGGAGCAGCAGTTGTAAGGGGTTAACGGGGATCATCTGATACATTACAAATTATAAACCAGGTTCCGCTATGTTCTCACTTTGCAGCACAGGCAGCTGAATTAGTGGCCATTATTAAAGCATTGCAACTTACTGAGGGACTAGAGGACACTATTTATTTATTTTCAACCTACGTCACCACCACTGTACATTCCAGCATTCACAGATGGGAAAGGAGGATATTTCTTAAATCTGATGGATTCCCAGTGATGCATAAAGATTTATTGGCACAAGTCATACAAGCTTTAACACTTCCATCTGAAGTTGCGGTGTTAAAGTGCTCAGTGCACACCAATCAGCAATGCCTTATCTCCAGAGGTAATGCTCTTGCAGATTGGGCAGCAATAGAATTAGCTAAAGCGTTCACAAATTATAGTCAATGTGATGAACATATATTAGATATGATGTTAAGCAGGCAACTGGACGCTACAGAATTTCCACCCCCATATACCTTGACAGCTAAATTATATTTGCATGAATTGCAAGAACAAGTATTACCTCATGAAAGGGAATTGTGGGAACAGCGAGGTTGCATTCAGTCCCCAACATATTTTATGTACAGGCAAGAAAGTACAGGCAAGCCAGTAATGCCACAAACTCTGTTGTATACAGCTCTAGAGCAACTCACCTCCCAGCACACACTGCAAAAGAGTATCTTCTTGCTACATTGCAGGCAGATTGATTTATTTCACAACTATCTGAATGATCAATATGTACAGTGCAGAAGGTGCTATATGTCAACAGTACAGCCCCTAGTTGACTTTAAAGGTGATCATCTCAACAATACTACACCCAACAGGTCCAATTAAAAATCTACACTTAGATTTTGTTGACATGATAGAAAGCTGTAGCAATTTGAGACATCTTATAGTAGTTGTTTGTCTATTCTCACAATGGATTGAGGCAGGACCCTTTGTACATAATGATGTTAAAGCGGCAGACAGTTTTCTGATAAGAGAGGTGATACCAACATGGTGCGTGGCAGAAGTGATTCACTCTGAAAATGGACCTAATTTTGTCAATGAAGTCTTTTAACATATTTGCACCGCCTAGGAATAAAACATATACTGACATCTGTTTATCACCCCCAAAGTAATGGAATAGTGGAGCGCCTGAATGGTATCCTAAGGAATAAAATAAGCAAACTATATGATACTCTGCAAAAGAAATGATTGTACTGCCTATCACTGGTTTTGCATGCCCTCAGAAATCAACCAGGAAGCGATCACCATTTAACACCACATAGAATAGTAACAGGACTTCCCATGCCCAACCCTTTAATGATAAGGAGGCAAAATACAGATGCCCATAAGACAGCTGAAGTTTTACAGGATTGTTGGACTTTGCCCTTTTTGCAGGGTCATCTCTTAAACGTTTTGCCTCCCTCCTGTATTTTCTCTGACCTGTTTTTGTTGGTTTTATGACTCTGGGCTCTTTACCACTGCTGACCAGTGCTAAAGTGCATATGCTCTCCCTATTGTAAAATGATGTATTGATTAGTGACTCCATGATTGGGTTATTTGATTTACTTACAGAACAAAATGGAGAGAAAGGGATTTTTCTACAATGGTAAACCATTGAAGGGGGGCACTCCCAGTCCCCTCGTTATATAGTATCAAACAAAATGAGGGAGTACTCACAGAAAACAGAGAACTGTCTGTAGAGTATAGGCACAAGGAGCAAATAAAGAAAAAAATTATTTTCTTAAGAAGACCTCTCACTCACCAACCTAGTTGGTGACATGCTTCATCATTGAGGTCCCACCCAGAAAGCCGAGTGCCATCCGGGTGTGCTGCGACACCTGACTACAGTGGAGCTGTTTTTTTTTTAAGGTGAATAGTGAATTTAGATAATAATTGGTCGAATTTAACCCAATTGGAAATACTTTATTCTGGGGTAATTAGGACAATGATTAAAAATAGTGAAGACACCAAGGAAGGTTAGATTGACCTCTGGTATCTAATAATAAAAATCAGTGAAAGAGAAAAATTAAGGTCTACATGTTTCAACCATATTGATGCGATTGCTAAGGTTTTCGTCAGGACCAAACACATGACCCGGAAGGTACACACTCGCTAAGGTGTGCCCTGTCCACGGTCAGTGGTAGAAACCTAACCCGTTACTCACAGTTAGGGAACCTTTCTCCAGTTGTTGAAAGGAAAAATCTGTAAAGAAACAAAAACGAACACAGGACAAACATATAGTACATATAATCGTCACTCTTCGTAAAGTCAGTGCTCCTACTAATTGCCAACAAGAGTAGTGTGCGTCACACGGTTGAAAAGCACTAGAGTGAGCCTCATCAATGGTGAGGGTGTGCTTACACAATCACAAACATATTCAGTACAGGCGATCCATAGTCATACATCTTACTCTGTAGTGAACATGGACCATACACATCTAATCCATACCCACACATACGAGTTTCAAAGAGTGGGCGTCTCTGTACTCTGATAAGAGTACAACCATACTAGTGCACCAGTGTAACCTAGGGGTGAAACGGGAGATATCCCGAAGGCCCTGGTTAAAGTGAACCCACGAGTGACTAAAGTATAGTGGTGGGTAAAAAACATAAAGCCTCACTTGATGTGGTGGGCATGCCGCTAAAACGAGGTGAAATAACCAGATCGCTTAGTCTAGTGATGAAATTAAAAGTGTAGTGAACCAAACATAGAACTGGGGGGGAAAGAAGTACGCTTACTTAGAGAGCAATATTAGCGCATCTCTTGGGAGGCGGGATCACGCGATTAGTAACTTCAAATCTAAATAAAGACAAAGTTACATAGATCATGTACATACTTTAGGCGATGTTAAGCGGGTTCAAGAAATCACCACGTTACCATAGTACTCACTCAGAGCCACAATCGGTCTGCTATTACGCCTAGTAGTGATCTGCCCAGTCTCCCGGTGGAATAGTAGAGACCCCGGTAGGAGCCTCTCTAATGAGAAGGTAGTTCCGGGTCACGTGGGGGAGGCGCTGGCGTGCGTGTCACGTGGCAACGTGGAAACATAAAGAAATGGAATGTCGGGTCAAAAAAATATACATATGGAACAATAAAGTTACAATGGCTTGATTGTAAGGAAACAGCGAGCTATGTGTTTCAGAACAGGAACACCCTAAAACAGGGAGGCGATGGGAAAAAAAGATCACAATAAGAACTTAAGTACCCTGACATCTTGGCAAAATTTAGCGGTTAACTACAAAATAGGAGAAAAACCTTCCACGAAATGACAGGTGAAACAAAGTGTCATAGCCTGATCACACACACGTCAATACCCGTACAGTGGGATAGTACGGGTTATGATGACAGGATAGAGGGATTCGTTTCAACAATTAGAAAAAACAGCCCTGGAAAAAGTGTGACGTGTGGAAAAAAGGGGGGCGGGGGTTGGTTTCACTATTCGTTCTTGACCATGTGAGTCCCTGGCATGCTCAAGAAGCCTATGTTGAATTGTGGAAATATGGATTTTTCTGGTCAGTTATGTCCCCTATCTTGGACCCCAACGGTTCTATGTGCATGTTACAAGTACATGTATGTTCCCTCCAGTTCCAGTTATGAAGACGCAAATACATGTGCGTCCATCGTCAACATGTCCTCTTTCAGATCCGCCATGAATGGGCTGGATATTCGATTCGTAAGTACGAAAGGCCACCGACTTTATATGGCTTAGTTACTCCATTTTTGCAGTTCAGGCGAGTAGGCCCTGATTCTGCCATCAAGCCTTTCCCTGCTTTCTGCCTCTGACAGCTCCAGTCTGAGCTCGCATCTGTATCCATGAACTTTGTCCTACTCCCTGTGCGGCTAACGGTGCCTGCCTCGGCCGGTCTGCCTGCCTGCCAAAAACTGTATTTCACCTTCAAGTTATCTGTTTCGCTCCTCAGCCGATGCATTCCTGTCTAGTAGTTTAAGTAAACATTTCCTTCAGCTACTGAGCAAGGGCCCGGCTTCTCTGTCCTCATGCAAGTAATTCATAGCCCCGTTACCATGGAAGGTTTCTGCCCCTTGCATCTCATGTAGACACTTAGACGCTTGTGCATGCACACACAGTCAGTATAGAATAGATTTTGTCCAAGAGTCCTTCCTTTGTGGATAACATAGTTCTTTAAACATAGGATGTTAGATATGATTTGGGATTAGGTTGACTTGACCCCCCAGACTTCTTGTCTCCACATGTAGAGCTAAATGTCAAGTCCCCTTCACCCCCTAGTTGCACGTCAATCACGCGTCATGCTGCTGCGTGCGCATCTCTGCCAAGTATTTCTGCTGATTTTGCGAAATTATTTCATAGATCCACCCTGTGTGACATCACAACCAATGACGTTCCTTTGTTACGCTCAATCACGCCCATTTTCATTACGCATGTATAATGTTATCTTCCTTATCAATTGTTACGCCTCCTGCATTTGTTTCATTGTAATGTCTGTTCTATAAAAATGATTACTTGTCAAATAAGTATTGTACTTCACTTCCTGAACCCCCGTGGTGATGGAACTTGGAGGCCACGATTCGAATCGTCCATTGGAATAAAGCCCATTCTGAACCTCTTATACCACGGATTCTGCCTCTTATTTTACTGAGCTATTTTATTTAAGATTCTGTATCAAATTAAGTCCCGGTAATTAAATTATTTACCACATGAATGGCGCCCGAATAGGGACACTTTCTCATCTCACGTGCCGGTGGTGCGTTGCAGGCCCGGTCTCCTGCCACAGCTGGACGGACAACAACGCGTACCAGCAGGATTTCCTGTATCTCCCTCCGGTCAAGCGGGGGCGACTGAGGCTGCGATCAACACCCAGACGAGGCGGTGAGAAGTGCGAAGTATCCCAACCAGAGCCTAGCTGAGAGAGCAAGATCCGAGGTATACAGAGGCCCACCAAGTTCCGAAGTTTCCGATGTTCCGAATTTCCGAAGTTTTCGAGTCGAGTTCAGTTCAGTTCCGTTCCGAGGCCTTCCGTTCCGAGCTACCCGGTGAGTACCATTGCTGGGGAGGCGTTCTGACGTGCACAGAGGTTGTGCCGGTCAAGACGGGTTTGGGTACACAAATCCGGTCTGCACTGTTTTAGCAGTGTATCTGTACTGTTTAGCAGTATATCTAGTATATCAAGTATATAAAAATTCAGAATAATTCAGTTAATGCCGAGAATTATGTTTTGTGATTAAGTTTTCTTAGATCGTCATCATCATTGTTGCTCATTTAAAACGTTAAATGTTAAATATGTTAATACGTTCTGCATATTGTGGTATGAATGACTGTTCATTATTGTGCTTTTGTATTAAGTGTGTTTAAGAATAAGTATCAGATCAGTTGTCAGTATGCCGCTCTTTTCGAAATTAAGACAGATCACAACTAGAAAAGGGGTACTCGAAGAAGCTGTTCCTATTCCTCCTAGGGACACTCCAGGGCATTTTATGTATCACAAACATGGCTTAGACGCCATATTATTTCTTGATTTATGGGTGGACTACACCAAGGAATTACCAGAAAGTCAGAGGTGGCCCGCAGCTGGGACCTGGGATGCAGAGTGCATCATGAAAGTAGAAGAAGAGTTATGGAAAAGGAGAGCTAGACAGTCACAGAAAGACGCCATTGAATTATGGCGTAAAGAATCGTATAGACGTACAGAAAAAGCATGTAGACAGGAAGAGAAAAGTAAGGAAAATTCAAATAAAGTTCGAGAAAATCTGTTAATTGAAGAAGGTACACGAGTAAAATCAGAACAAGTAGATAGACAAAGAAATGCCCTTATGAATGGTATGTATCCCCTTCTGGCCGAAGGATTACCTAAGGCTACTCCGGAGATACCAAAAGACTTGCCACCCCCATTGTTTCCAATAAAAGCACATCCAAAGGGGCATCCCAGAACCGCAGAAGATGTTTTTCTTTCCTCATATTTAGATGACGCAGCTCCCGAGTATGCTAACCCTGCACCACATAGACCGTCTGCTGGGGGGGTTCAACGTCAAGACCATGTGTCTGTACCTTTGCAACAACAAATTCCGACACAAGTTCCGGCAAGCGCATCTGTCTCTACATCTGTTCCCACGGCCGTTTCTACAGCTGTGTCCACACCTATAGTTGCTGTATCACGATCAACGAATCCTTTCGCGCCCAGTACCCCAGATGGGGCTACCGGAGGTGCTACCAGCGTGTATTCTACGCCACCCAGAATAAATAAACTTACTTTTCAAGAATCAGCACATCCACGTACGCCCAAACTTATAAATACCCGCACACTTAAGGAACTTCTAGTAGATTGTAGATATGACCCTGTGCCCGGCAAAGAGGACGAAATGGTCCTGGCATCATTACGTATCAGACGAGCTGCGATGTTCCTAGGGAAGCTACCAGGAATGACTAAACATCTAGATAATATATATCATTTTGTCCAAACAGGGCGAGATTCTGAATGTATTAACAGAGCTATGGAATACCAGAAAGTGGAAATACAGGGGGAACTGTTACGTTTCCTCATAAATTGTGTGATCAGAAATCAAGACCGACCGGGGGTAAACCCGGAAGTAATGCAAATTCTTACGAGATGGAGCCAGAATATATCAGACGGGAAACATGATAAGCAAACATGTATAGTAGCCATGTGCCGAAAGATCCGTAAAGAAATAGAACGAATACATGAAGAGAGATTGGAAGTAGACCAGTTTGAACAAAACGAAGAGGGAGAATTAGAAATTCCCGCAAGACAGTCAGAAACTATAGCCTATGTAGGTAGAGGAAGATCTTGTAGTAATACTAGATGTTTTACTGATCCGATACGTCCGATATGTCCAGATAATAACAGAACTTATCCAACACCTATAATAAATATAAGGTCTCCCGAACATTCGTTCCAAGCCGCTGACAAAGTACTCCGAGAACGAAGGGGTTATCACCTACTCGATTCTATGGATGAACAAGAATTAGCCAGATCAGCCGTTCACTGGATTGACAGCCCCGGAAAATATGGTGATGAAACAGTAGCACACACGTTTTTGAACCTCAGCCCAGATGAACAGCGTTTAGCTGGGATTTATATGATTCAACAACTTCTTATATTATACAAGAACGAACATTCCGATCCTGGTCCTTTACCTGATATATTGACTGAATTACTCACGAATAGATGGAGAGGTTCAGGTACTAAGTTAATTAGAGAAATACTAGAATCAAGAAAGCAGTACATTCTCTTTGTATGCCCAGAACATGTCTCACTGCCCATCAAGGAAAGAACGCCGTATTACATAGATAGACAGAATCCCTTGCGAGAAGTGCACCCAATAAAAGGCGAAGACAATCAGTTTAAACGCGTATTTGTATATACGCCCATATCTAAAATAGAATTGTTAGAAATGAAGAAAGTAGTACCCAGTCATGACAAAGACCCAGCGGGTTTTCACCGAGAAATTAAAGACATGTTACTCATGGGAGAATATACCTATCCTGACATTATGACAATATTAAAGGTATTAATGCCTGCTGGCATTTATGAAAAACTTAAGGAAAAAGAGTGGGAAGTGGGAGACCAAAAGATAGACTGGACAGCATTAGAAGCAGAAGAAAAGGCCCGAACTGCAGGTTCAGGGCTCGGGGATAAAGTTAAGGCGCTACCAGGTTTACTAGTACAGGTACTGCCATGTTTATTAACTACGAAAAAGGAAGACTGGGGTGCAATCTCAGCCTGTAAGCAAAAACAAGATGAAGACACTAGTGATTTCTATGCCCGATTCGAGAAATGTTTTGGTATAAATAGTGGCATAAAAGCAAGTAGTGAGTCATATCCACATCTGTTTGTGACAAAATTAGTTGAAAACTCCTTGCCCCAAGTGAAGAATAGAGTATTGAAATTCGAAAGTACCTGGCAAGGTAACACCCCGTCACAAATGTTACAAATGTTACAGTATCATCACAATAGAATAAGAGAAGAACAAGAACATGAACAAAGACGTATGAAAGACACAAAAATGAAAATGTTAGTCTCCCAGACAGTTCCAACTGACGGTCACAAAAAGGGTGTGACACATTCCGGAGATTCAGCAGTTCCTGTAAAAGGGACATGCAATTATTGTAAACAGGTAGGTCATTATGTACACGATTGTCCAGTCCTGAAACGTAATATCGCCATAGGTATTGCAAAGGAAAGGCCACGGCCACTCAGACAGGATCAAAATGAACAAGGAGCCCCGCAGCATGCACAGTCCATGCCAGCTCCGCAACAGTCTATACAGTTTGTGCCAGCTGCACCAGCGCTGCCTGTTGCTGCCACACAAACAACGACACGACAGCTGTACCAGACCGCACAGTATGAATATCCTGATTATCAACGATACGCATGAACTAGCCTAGAGAGGGAAGTTGACTTACCCCTTATCGAGGTCCCTGTAGATCAAGAAGGACCTTATGTGCACAGTGAATTATTGGGTCAAGATAGAAAATTTTTACTTGATACAGGGGCAAGTCGAACAACAATAAAACGTAGTGAAGTTCCGGAGGCACCCCTCTCAGGCTCACAGAATATTTCCCTTGGTTTTTCAGGAAAACCTATTGTTAATGAAGTATCACAGCCTCTTCCACTTACGATCGGACCCTTGACCCGAACTACAGATTTATTGCTTACTAAATCATGTCCAGAAAACTTGTTAGGTATAAAAACATTGAAAGCTCTAGGAGCGATAATATGTTGTTCTCCGGAAGGAGTGAGATTGTTTTTGCGTGATTTTAAAGGTCACTATGTGTCCCGAGACATGGATTCCCGACTGCAGACTTTACCCACACATTTATGGGCACAAGGCCCTGCAGATGTTGGTTGCATGAACATTACACCATATCGAGTTACACTAAAGGCAGGAGTGGTACTACCACGAATGCGACAATACAAGTTACCACCAGATGCTGTAGTGGCTTTACTGCAAATCATTGACGAGCTCATTGCCCAAGGAGTGGTTGTGGAAACCGACTCCAATGTATGTAATTCCCCGATAATTCCGATTCTTAAACGAACTGATCCAAAGGCTCCGCCAGTATATCGATTGGTTATTGATCTGCGCAAATTAAATAAATGTATTGTACCACAATACCCCGTAGTTCCAGACATCTCTTCATTACTGACAGCTATTGACTCCGAAGCAACATTCTTTACTGTAATTGATCTCAAGAATGCCTTTTTCAGCGTCCCAATAGATCCAGAAAGCCAATACTTGTTCGGATTTAGTTTAAATGGACGAAGCTTTAAATTCACACGCGCACCTCAAGGATTTACAGAAAGCCCCAGCATCTATAGCCAAGCACTGAAACGAGAACTTGACAGTATCCACATGCCAGTCAACACTGCACTACTTCAATATGTCGATGATCTGCTGATCACCGCCCGAAGCGAACCTGAATGTGAAAAAGCATCACTGACGGTTTTACAATTTCTAGCCGAAAAGGGGCACAAGGTGTCCCCTTCTAAGCTGCAATTCTGTGTCCAGCGAGTTGTTTATCTTGGTCACTCGCTGTCCAAGGAGGGAAGGCAGCTTACACCCGACCGCATTCAGTTAATTGCTAACATGCCAATACCCAAGACACAAAAGGAGGTGCGGGCTTTTATAGGCCTCACTTCATATTGTAGGCAGTGGATCCCTCAATATGCATTTTTAGCAAAACCACTCATTCAGTTGACAACACAGGAGGCGGCCACATCGACTGTCCTCCCTTGGACTCAGGAACACACACTAGCTTTTGAAAGCTTAAAGAAAGCTCTATGCCAAGCACCTGTTTTAGCAACACCATGTTACAGAAAACATTTTACACTCTTTGTTACAGAACGTGAAGGTACTGCCTTGTCCGTACTCACTCAGGAACAAGCAGGATCACACAAACCATGTGCCTATTTCTCTAGTACATTAGATCCCGTAGCCCAGGCTTTGCCTGCGTGCCTGAAATCAGTGGCAGCAACAGCTTTAGCAATAAGACAAAGCGATGCCATAGTGTTAGGACATCCATTGACAGTACAAGTACTGCATGCAGTAGAGGTTCTTGTGAACCGAACGCAAACACAACACTTGACCATAGCAAGACTTACAGGGTACGAACTAACATTGTTTCAGCCACACATAGAAATCAGACGCTGTAATACATTGAATCCTGCCACACTTTTACCTGTAATCGGAACAGACCCACTAGCTCATGATTGTATTGAAGTTATTACAATAACGACGAAACCCAGACAAGACTTGACAGATGTCCCATTGTTAGATCCAGACCTGACGTTGTATGTAGATGGTTCATGTATGAGAACAGGTACAGGAGAGTTAGTGGCCGCTTATGCAGTCACAACAGACGCTGAAATCATTGAAACAAATTGTATAAATACCTTGTCCGCTCAAGCAGCAGAGCTCATCGCTCTGACACAAGCCTGTATTCAAGGCACAAATAAAAAAGTCAACATATACACTGTTTCACGTTATGCATTCGGAGTTGTACATGACTTCGGCGTGCTGTGGCGAGAGAGAGGTTATTTAACTTCTCACGGTGCCCACATTCAGCACGGATCCCTCATTCATGCTCTGTTAGATGCAATACATTTACCCACTGCAATATCGATTATGAAATGCAAAGCTCATACGAAAGTTACTGATATCATTTCTCAAGGCAATGATTTAGCTGACAGAACAGCTAAACAGACTGCGCAAACTCGCACATCCGACATGACAAAGACAATAGTCCAGACACCAACACATTGTATGACGATTAAGGATCCCGCTCTTGATGTAATTGACATACAGACACATGCTACACCAGACGAAATAAAGAAATGGACGGAATTAGGAGGGATCCAAACGGACCAGGGATGGATGACGAAGGAGAAATCTGTATGGTTTCTTCCTGACTCTATGGTCCAAGCTATCATAAATACAGTACATAGTCCAGCGCATCTAGGAGAAAAAGCTATGCTAGACAGCATCCAACACATTTGGTTCAACAAACATTTACGAGCAGCAGCTAAACAAAAAGTCCGTACCTGTATGATCTGTTGTCAGTTTAACCCAGGTAAAAGCATCCCCGTAGAGCAGGGTGGATTTCAGCCTCCTGATCACCCTTTTGAAGTCCTCCAGATGGATTATATCCAGATGGAACGATGTCGAGGATTCAAATATGTTCTCGTAGTTGTCTGCGCTCTTTCCCGCTGGACCGAAGCTTACCCAGTATCAGATTACACTGCCCCGACCACTGCCAAGCAGCTAGTTCGAGAATTCTTCCCACGGTACGGTTTACCACGTGTTGTCTATTCAGATAACGGCCAGCCGTTCTCATCCGAACTGATGAAACATGTTTCACTTCTGCTAGGATATCAGTGGAAGTTTCATTGTGTCCGACACCCCGAGGCAGCAGGTCTCGTGGAACGACATAATCAAACTTTGAAAATCAGATTGTCCAAAATATGTAGAGAGAAAGGTGTTGACTGGGTAGTAGCTTTACCAGTTGCACTCTTTTACATGAGAATGGTAGCACACTCTCGAACGGGGCTATCCCCTTATGAGGTGATCTTTGGAAGACCACCGAATATGTGGGGGACGCCTATACCCCGTAAAATAACTGATGTTGACTGTAATATGCTGACAGATTACTTGGCTTCCTTGATGTCTGCACTACAATCTTGTCGTTCACAGGTAGCTGCAGCCTTTCCTGACAACACTGAGGTGAAACCCCATGACGTAGTTCCGGGGGATCTAGTTTTAGTGAGGAACTTTGATCGGAAGACTCAGCTGGATCCTAGGTGGAAGTCGCCGCAATTGGTCCTGCTCACCACAAGGACAGCCGTGAAGATCGAGGGCAGAAAAGGCTGGGTACATTCAAGTCATATCAAGAAATTTCATGGACTACCATCGGATGTAAATACCACACCTCGTGTGTCTTCGCCCATTGACTCAAAGCTCCCTTTGGTTGAACTCAGTAGCCCGGAACAATATAAATTAAAACTCAGGTCTAATAAGTCAGACAATTTGATTGTTTAAGTCCTCTCCAAGGTGAAGCGGTTGAATTTGTCTCTGACATGTATCCCTTAGACCTGAATAGAGGAAAAACCCGAAAAATGTTGAAACGACATGCGTACTGTAAATCACTGCGTAGTCATTGTATAGTGACGTTATTAATTTTGTTTTTCTTGAGTCTTATAATAATCACTGCAAGTATATTGTTGCACATATATTATCCTATTTCTAAACATGTCTATAATGTTACTGCTGAACATTCCTTTAGTGACCTACCCCCGCATGAATTGTCCTATAGATTTGCGCTGCGCAATAACACTTTCATTAGTATGTTACATCATTCCCATCAGACTAGTAATGCTACCAATTGTTGGATATGTGGTCGACTCCCTCCCTATCAGAATTATAAGGGAGTTCTGCCCCTCTTTCCATATCCGTTTACACACAATGGCTCCTGTGGAGCATGGTTTAGTTTAATTAATTCCTTAGACTCAAACACAGCAGTTTATCAAAACAATTGGGTATGGGGAAATCTGAACTTAGTTTTACTCAAAGTCTGCTACCCCGACAAGGAGGGTCGTCCCAAGAGAACAGGAACTGATCTAGAAAATGAAGTATATGGATTAGGTAATTTTACACTTAATCTCATGATCCTGAATGTCGAATCCGAAGTTGCACCAATTTTGCCTGCCATGTCAGTGTTCCCAGCTAAGGGTGAATTGTGTGTAAGAAAGAATGGTTCCATACATATGGGCCATAGTAGATGCACTACTGTAATAGAATTCAGTGATCAAGGCAAGTCTTCGTTTAGAGCTTCTCGCCATTCCTACTTTGTATGTGGTCAGACTGCATATATACGTTTGCCTCTAGATTGGGATGGTACCTGCTACATTGCATTCCTTTTGCCACCTGTTTTCCTAGCTCCTCCTGATTACCACAGAAATATTCATTTAGTACACAATAGAGAACGGAGAGATCTCCCAATTGTCGATTACACTGAGACGACATGGGAAAAATATGTAGATTTTAATAAAGGGCTCTTTCCCTATATAGGTACAGTTACCAATAGTAAGCTAATACGTAGATTAACTAGGACTCTTGAAGCCGTAGTGAATGAAACTATTTCCGCCCTAGGCAACTTGACAGAGGAGCAGTCTGCGATGAGGATTGTTGTTCTTCAAAATAGTCTTGTCCTTGACGTCATCCTGGCCGATAGGGGCGGAGCTTGTAGGGTCATCGGATCAAGCTGCTGCGTATTCATACCAGAAAATTCGCCATCTGTATATAAAGCTATAACCCGCCTTCATAAGATTGTGAGCCAGATACACCAGAATCCAGGCACTTGGACTTGGTCCGGGTGGTTTTGGAGCGTGTTATCAGCCTGGGGATGGAGAGTTCTATCGTTCCTAGGTATTGGCCTTCTTATACAATTCAGTTGCTGCTTATGCCTGCAATGTGGACCAGCGATTTGTGGTCTGTGTGCCACATCGTGTATTCCACATCAAGATTTTCATTCAAGATCCCGGAAGAAGAAAGAAGAACAAATGATGCTATATGAACAGATCGATGGATTAATGAAGATTGATATCTCTTGACGGGCAAGTAGGGGACAAGGAGGGAATGTGGAAATATGGATTTTTCTGGTCAGTTATGTCCCCTATCTTGGACCCCAACGGTTCTATGTGCATGTTACAAGTACATGTATGTTCCCTCCAGTTCCAGTTATGAAGACGCAAATACATGTGCGTCCATCGTCAACATGTCCTCTTTCAGATCCGCCATGAATGGGCTGGATATTCGATTCCTAAGTACGAAAGGCCACCGACTTTATATGGCTTAGTTACTCCATTTTTGCAGTTCAGGCGAGTAGGCCCTGATTCTGCCATCAAGCCTTTCCCTGCTTTCTGCCTCTGACAGCTCCAGTCTGAGCTCGCATCTGTATCCATGAACTTTGTCCTACTCCCTGTGCGGCTAACGGTGCCTGCATCGGCCGGTCTGCCTGCCTGCCAAAAACTGTATTTCACCTTCAAGTTATCTGTTTCGCTCCTCAGCCGATGCATTCCTGTCTAGTAGTTTAAGTAAACATTTCCTTCAGCTACTGAGCAAGGGCCTGGCTTCTCTGTCCTCATGCAAGTAATTCATAGCCCCGTTACCATGGAAGGTTTCTGCCCCTTGCATCTCATGTAGACACTTAGACGCTTGTGCACGCACACACAGTCAGTATAGAATAGATTTTGTCCAAGAGTCCTTCCTTTGTGGATAACATAGTTCTTTAAACATAGGATGTTAGATATGATTTGGGATTAGGTTGACTTGACCCCCCAGACTTCTTGTCTCCACATGTAGAGCTAAATGTCAAGTCCCCTTCACCCCCTAGTTGCACGTCAATCACGCGTCATGCTGCTGCGTGCGCATCTCTGCCAAGTATTTCTGCTGACTTTGCGAAATTATTTCATAGATCCACCCTGTGTGACATCACAACCAATGACGTTCCTTTGTTACGCTCAATCACGCCCATTTTCATTACGCATGTATAATGTTATCTTCCTTATCAATTGTTACGCCTCCTGCATTTGTTTCATTGTAATGTCTGTTCTATAAAAATGATTACTTGTCAAATAAGTATTGTACTTCACTTCCTGAACCCCCGTGGTGATGGAACTTGGAGGCCACGATTCGAATCGTCCATTGGAATAAAGCCCATTCTGAACCTCTTATACCACGGATTCTGCCTCTTATTTTACTGAGCTATTTTATTTAAGATTCTGTATCAAATTAAGTCCCGGTAATTACATTATTTACCACAGAATGGCTCATTGATTGTTATATGTACAGATGTTAACCAGTAGTAGGTGTCTTATGTACAGAAAGAATTCATGCTGCAATGACATAGCGTGTGTAATTACAATCAGTAATAAAATGCTGTACTCCAAATACCAATAAAAAAGGTAAGTACGATAAGTCATTGTGATGGAGTAGTAAGCAAATACTTATCTTGGCAACACAGTATTCCAGGGAATGTTCTCATTAAGGCCAGTGGTATGGGTAGATAGCCTGTAAACCCACCTTTGTTCTTTTTCGAACAGCCTCTGTTGTATCTTAGCACCAGATTTTATTTGTTCAATGATTGTCCACCGCATATCGTTTGTGGTATGATTTCTTTCAAGGAAGTGTTCTGTTAATTTAGTCGTGACCCTTTTGCATCTGATGTTACTACGATGCTCGCATATTCTCTGCTTTATCTTCCTTGTTGTCATGCCAACATATCTTAGATTGCACGGGCACACTGTTACAATTCGTGTGTGTCCTTTGAGTCCAAGTCTTCCCTGGTTCAAGATCAAGAGTTTTTGTGTTACTGGTCAAATGACAGACGCTGCAGT
The DNA here is from genome assembly GCF_964204655.1 of Triturus cristatus. NCBI lineage: Eukaryota > Metazoa > Chordata > Amphibia > Caudata > Salamandridae > Triturus > Triturus cristatus. The sequence continues at coordinate 498,529,574 of NC_140592.1, read as the reverse complement.
TACCACACGAGTAGTGGCCTACAATGTCTGGTGGTCCTCAGGCATTCAGTACAGTTGATGGATTAGCCTTTTCAATAGTTATCGGCGGGTGTTCACCAAAGTATCTTTTAAGCTCCTTGCTTTCTTAAAAGAAAAAAGGGGCTTCTCCCAGTGTAAGTTGCCAGTATTAACGATTGACCAATGTTTATTAATAGATTTGGTCATCAAATTAGAAGCTGAATTGTAGGTCGTGACACAAGTTAAGGGTAGTTCACTTTCTGGGTGATTCTTTTGTTCCAAGAGAATTTCTCTCGGTTGGTTTCTTGCTCGTTTTTGAGAGTTTTGGATGATTCTTTTAGGATAACCTCTTTCGGTAAGTTTTAGGGTCAGATCTTTAGCCTGACTTCGATAATCCGTGAGCTTGCTGCAGTTCCTGTGTAGTCTTAAAAACTGACCATAAGGTAAATTTTCCCTCAGAGCTCTGGGGTGAAAACTCTCAAATCTTAGCAGATTGTTCTTCGCACTTAGTTTGTGGTGAGTTTTCGTTTCCAGAAGTCCATTCTCTTTCATAATGACCACATCAAGGAAGATCATCGTCTTGGGGTCCACATTGTGTGTGAACCTGAGGTTGTTATCACAGGTGTTAATCCAACGTAGAAAGCCATTCATGGTTTCAATAGGTCCTTGCCAGATGGCAAGGACACCGTCTATATATCTCTTCCAAAAAATGATATGTGACCAAAAAGGGTTTTGATTGGTCAGTATGAATTTGGTTTCAAAATCAAACACATAGAGCCCCGCTACACTGGGAGCGAAGGTGCTCCCCATTGAAGTGCCCCCTATCTGTAAAAATAGATTCCCCTCAAATTCAAAGAAGTTCTTCTTTAGGGCTAGTTTGGCACACTCCAGTATAAAACTTTTGGGGGTTCTATACGTCCACGCTGACATGTCAAGGGATTTTTTCAGCACTTCCAAGGTGTCATCTTGTGGGATGCTCGTATAAAGACTCTCTATGTCTAGACTGACCAGGATTGTGTCTTCATCCACTGTAAGACCCTCAAACATTCTCAATAGGCTCTTAGTATCCTGGAGATGGGTGGAAGTCGCCTGTACCAATTCTTTAAAGAAGAAATCACAGAAACGTGAGAGAGGTTCCAAAAGGGATTCGATCCCTGAGACGATTGGTCTCCCAGGTGGTGGAATCTTGTCTTTATGCATCTTAGGGAGGGTATAGAAATAAGGGATCCTACCTTCACTATTGGTCAGAAAGGTGGCTTCTTGTCTTGATATATGACCCATATTTTCTGCATGTTCTACCAAAAGAGTGATTTCTTGTCTCAAATCATTCGTGGGGTCTAATCGAATAGGCTGGTAGTTCCTGTTATCAGATAATAATCTTAAGCATTCCGCTTGGTAGGCCTCTTTATCTTGAACAACAACTCCACCTCCTTTATCTGCCTGCTTGATCACTATGGTATCACAGGATTTTAAACTTTTCAATGCTTGATCTTCTTCTTTGCTCATATTGGAAAAAGGTCGCTTCACAGTGAGTTGTTCAATATCTTTGTAAACAGCTTGTTCAAAGGCTGCCAACTCAACAGGAGTGGCATGTGGAGGAGGAATGAAAGTGGACTTCGTTCGTAGTCCAGTTTCATTATAGTCCTCTGTATTGGTTGACCTGTCGTTTTTTTCGAAGAAGGCCTTCAATCTCAACTTCCTGAAGAAGGCGGCTAGTTCACAGTGAAGTTGGAATTTGTCAAAACGTGAAGTTGGAACAAAACCGAGTCCCTTACTCAGGATCCTTTCTTCCACTGAAGTGAGGGGTCTAGTTGATAAATTCGTCACTAGACTCTGCTGGTACTCGGTCCTGGCTGTGGTGCTTGTCTTGCTCCTGGTGTTGTTCCCCACCGGGTCGTCTTCCTCCCAATGCACTTGATGCGATCTTTTTTTTCCCATCGCCTCCCTGTTTTAGGGTGTTCCTGTTCTGAAACACATAGCTCACTGTTTCCTTACAATCAAGCCAGTGTAACTTTATTGTTCAATATGTATATTTTTTTGACCCGACCTTCCATTTCTTTATGTTTCCACGTTGCCCACGTGACACGCACGCCAGCGCCTCCCGCACGTGACCCGCAACTACCTTCTCATTAGAGAGGCTCCTACCGGGGTCTCTACTATTCCACCGGGAGACTGGGCAGATCACTACTAGACGTAATAGCAGACCGATTGTGGCTCTGAGTGAGTACTAAGGTAACGTGGTGATTTCTTGAACCCGCTTAACATCGCCTAAAGTATGTACGTGATCTATGTAACTTTGTCTTTATTTAGATTTGAAGTTACTAATCGCGTGATCCCGCCTCCCAAGAGATGTGCTAATATTGCTCTCTAAGTAAACGTACTTCTTTCCCCCCCAGTTCTATGTTTGGTTCACTACACTTTTAATTTCATCACTAGACTAAGCGATCTGGTTATTTCACCTCGTTTTAGCGGCATGCCCACGACATCGAGTGAGGCTTTGTTTTTTACCCACCACTATACTTTAGTCACTCATGGGTTCACTTTAACCAGGATCTTCGGGATATCTCCCGTTTTACCCCTAGGTTACACTGGTGCAATAGTATGGTTGTACTCTTATCAGAGTACAGAGACGCCCACTCTTTGAAACTCGTATGAGTGGGTATGGATTAGATGTGTATGGTTCATGTTCACTACAGAGTAAGATGTATGACTATGGATCGCCTGTACTGAATATGTTCGTGATTGTGTAAGCACACCCTCACCATTGGTGAGGCTCACTCTAGTGCTTTTCAATCGTGTGACGCACACTACTCTTGTTGGCAATTAGTAGGAGCACTGACTTTACGAATAGAGTGACGAATATATGTACTATATGTTTGTCCTGTGTTCGTTTTTGTTTCTTTACAGATTTTTCCTTTCAACAACTGGAGAAAGGTTCCCTAACCGTGAGTAATGGGTTAGGTTTCTACCACTGACCGTGGACAGGGCACACCTTAGCGAGTGTGTACCTTCCGGGTCATGTGTTTGGTCCTGACGAAAACCTTAGCAATCGCATCAATATGGTTGAAACATGTAGACCTTAATTTTTCTCTTTCACTGATTTTTTTTATTAGATACCAGAGGTCAATCTAACCTTCCTTGGTGTCTTCACTATTTTTAATCATTGTCCTAATTACCCCAGAATAAAGTATTTACAATTGGGTTAAATTCGGCCAATTTTTATCTAAATTCACTATTCACCTTAAAAAAAACCAGCTCCACTGTAGTCAGGTGTCGCAGCACACCCGGATGGCATTCGGCTTTCTGGGTGGGACCTCAATGATGAAGCATGTCACCAATTAGGTTGGTGAGTGAGAGGTCTTCTTAAGACAATATTTTTTTTCTTTATTTGCTCCTTGTGCCTATACTCTACAGACAGTTCTCTGTTTTGTGTGAGTACTCCCTCATTTTGTTTGATATTTGATTTACTTGTCAGATCCTAGTACAGTGCACCAGGGGTGCCCAGGGCTTGTAAATCAAATGCTGCTGGTGGGCTTGCAGCACTGGTTGTGCCACCCACAGAAGCAGCTTGTAAAGTGTGTCGCAGGTCTGCCATTGCAGAGCCTGTGTGCAGTCTCTGACTGCCATGTTGACTGGCCAAGTGCATCCACTTGCCAGTCCCTAAACCTTCCCTTTTCTTCATATCAGACACCCCTATGGTAGGCCCAAGGGCAGGGTGCATTGTAAGTATAAGGTAGGACATGCCCTGGTGTGTGTGGCATGTCCTAATAGATAGTGAATTACAGCCATTTTCGTTTTTCTCTATTGCAAGGCTATCTGTCCCCCGTAGGCCTGAATGGGCAGTTTGATTATTACATCTTATAATCCTAACTGACTCAGGGAACTAGGTAGACATTTGAGTTTAGTATGCCTGAACTCAGAATTATAAAATACATCTTTAAGTGAAGTTGGTTTTCACATTCTGTGTTTGAAAATACCACTTTTAGAAAGTAGGTATTTTCTTGCTTATCTGTCTAAGCCTGCCTCTGCTAGGTTGTGTATTGTGTGTCTGGTTTTGTGAGTGCCAGGGGCTGGGGGATTCCAGGAAGGAGGGTGAGTCAGCACAGGGCTGAATAGAGAGATCTGCATGTAGATGGGTGGGAGGAGCTGCACCTGGGACCTGAATACGGCTGTGCCTTCCCTCCACAATGCTAGCTCCACCTCCTGTGGTGCGTCTGATGTCCCTGGCCTGCACCGTGAAAGGAAAGAAGGAGTCTTGTCAACAAAGTGCTCCAGGATGACCAGAACTGGTTTGGACTAGGCAAAGGGTTCTCTGCCTTCAGAGAACAAAGAGAAAAGTAGTATAAATATGGAGACCCATACCCCAAGACTTTAGATCACTTCTGGGAACAAGACAAACCTTTTGCCAAGGAGAAGAACCAAGGAAGCTGCATGAGTTTGGACTGCCAGTGTGCTGTTTGCTGGGTTGGCCTGCAGTGGAATCTTCATTGCCAAGGAAAGGAGAAAGAAATTTTACAAAACTTTCATCATCTTGCAGAATATTTCTCCAAGGGCTTGAACTTGTGCTTGCCTCCTGCTGAAGTCTCAGAGACAAAAGACTTCACCACCAGCTCCCTTCTGAATTTCCTTGCTGGGAATTCTATCTGCAGAAGCCTGCGTGTCGCTGGGAGCTGGAAGCGCGATGCAACAAGAAGAAGCGTGTCGCCGCCACAGCTGTAATCGTCGCATCGCCGGAGAAGCGTGCCGCCGCCGCATCTCCCCAGAAGCATGTCTTCGTTGCAGCTGTCTGCTGTCACATCACCGGAGAAGCGTGACGCCACCATGAGGGTCGCCATCGCATCACCGGAGAAGCGTGTCGCATTGCCATTTGTGGCTCCAAAGTACAGAGTCGCCGCAACGCTGCCAGGGCGTCTATGCATCGTCTTTACATCGTCGCATTAAGGGCGCCATCTTATCGCATCGCACCGGATTGTCGCATCGCATCGAGGCATCATCATGCCGCATCGCAACCGGGCCGCAGCACAAGAATCTACGCATCACCTCCTCTCCGGTAAGGATCTTGCCGCATCCCCTACTCTGCGCAAGTATTGAGGCACGACGCATCGTCTCCCCCGAAGCAAGAAACCGACGCATCTCCAACACTGCAAGCCTTTTGTTTATTTTGCGTTACGCATCCAGATACTTTTGTGAGAACTTTGTCGCATTTACCATCAACTTGAACTAAGTTACTTCTACCATCTTTAAGTCAATTTTGAGTACAGTATTGTGGATTTTTGTTGTTTGTGGTCTTGTGTTAAGTCTGTATAAAGAATACTTATTTTTATAAAACCTGTGTGGTGTCCATCTGTAGTGTTTTCACTGTATTACTGTATTTGTTCACAAATGCTTAACACACTGCCTCTGAGATAAGCCTGTCTGCTCGTGCCAAGCTACCAAGCGGGTGAGCAGGTGTTATCCAGTAGTGTAATCCCCTTTCCCTTACTTAGAAGCAAGGGTCCCTGTTTGGTCAAAGGTACCTACCTCTGCCAACTAGAGACCCCCAGTTCTAACATTGGTGGCAGCGGTGGGATTTGGACTGGAATTTGTGACTCATATACAGTGATTGGTGTACACTACTAGCGAGTGCAGACCAAACTCGACCACATACTTTTTTTTGGTAGATTTTATTTTCCTTGGACTGTTATTTTTTCCTTAGAACTGTCAATTCTTACTACCATGAGTAGGCCAGCATCTGTTGCATCTATGGATCTTGATTTTGAGGAAGGAAGGTTGGAAACCTACACTTTGAAACAGCTCAAGCATCTCTGCAAGAAATGGAAAGTTGCTACACCAGGCATTTCTAAAAAGGATGACTACCAAAAGGCGCTGAGGGCCTGGGTAGAAGCAAGAAATGCCCCTGAGTCAGTGGTGGAGCCAGCTGGGGATGCAGATGGGCAACTGGATAGGCTGGTGTTTCCAGCCAGGGAAGGGGTACTGCCCCCACCTGGCAGTAGTGTTTCTTCCAAAGACCTGTCCCCCAGAGAGTTGGAAGACAGGGAGAGAAATAGGGCACGCAAGCTGGAGATGGCTAAGCTTAAGATGGAGGGTCAGAGGGAAATAGAGAATAACAGGTTGTCCTTGGAGAGACAGAGAATGAGATTGGAACATGAGTTGAGAATGAGGGAGCTTGATTTGGAGCTCGAGAAGCTTGAGGCTATGAGTGCCTCAGCCCACAACAACAAATGTGTGTAGCTCAGAAAGTGAGCTTTGCTGCGTTGTAGGTGGAATCCAGCTCAGATGGTGGCTGCAAAATTGAATTTTCTAGGGAATAGTACACACAACCAGAGATTTGTCGCCTGACTTGAAGGGGGGGGGGGGTTAACATATGCCAGGAGGTTCAAGGATCTGAGGTAGCTCCAGTGGTGCACAGTGTCCTGGAAGTAGATTGGAGCACTGGCGCAGAGGTTCATGGTCCTAGTGTTGGGAGGGACACTCCACTGACTCTAGATGAGAGGAGAAGGGAGGGGTTCCCCCATGGTTGAAGTACTGGTGTGTGAATGTGGAGACTGCCCAGATGAGTGTGGGTTGAATGACAGAGACAGTCAGATACTGTCTTGCCAATCTCAGGAGAGTGGTGTGGAGTACGTGTGCAAGGCACTGGATGGTGAGGTGGAGGATAGTTTAGTTAACCCTTGTAGGGGGCTGTGTGATCCAATTGTGGGAGAGCATATTGTAAGTCTCTGTTTTCAAGAGCTATGCCAACACCTGTTGAAGTGTGAGTTCTCTGACCTCAGGGAGCTCACATTGGAGGCAGACCATTTGATGTAATCCAGAGGGTCTGAAGAGGCATTGGGGAGTGATCCTAAGAGGAGTGGCTCAGGTATCTTCCAACCCCAGCGTGGTGGAAGTGGCTCAGAGTAGCCCAGCTAGATCCTGTAGTAGTGAGAGGGGTGTAGGGCCTCACGTCCTGTCTTTAAGGTGAAGAAGTGAGAATGGGTTATGTCCCGGTAGTGCCTCAGTTTCAGAGCCTGGATGGTTCTTTAAGGGAACAGCAGGTGGAGAGCCTAGTCTGTCCTGATGGGCCGCCCATTGAGGGGGATCCCCTAGTGTCTGGTGAACTGGGAGTGTCTGTAGGCAGGCCTTCATCCGTTCTGGTGTATGGCAGTACCACTCCTAAGTGGAGGGTGCAGAAGTCCAGATTGAGGGGTGAGAGGGGGAAAGAGTCCTCAGTGGAAGAACCAGTGGGTCAGGGGCCAGCCAGAAGGGCTGAGTACTCAAGGAGTGACTATGGTGACACCACTTCTGTCCTGTGGGATCTTCACACACTGTCAGATGGACAGGAGTCAGGAGATCTGTGCCAGGCAGACTGTCACACGACACATGAGTTATGTGTCACTCTCAGAAAGGGTATATGTACTCCCCAGGAAGTCCTGGTCTATTAGGCAAGTATTCAGCCACAGGGGTTGATCCCTGGGTTGGGAAGCCAGGTTCAGGTGTTGCCTGACCTGGAGGGAAGGACAACTGTAATCAGTGTCCCTACCGGTTTGTCTTCTGGGGGCACCACTCCAGGTGGGAGGGTGCAGTACTCAGGAAGGGGGTGCAGAAGGTACGGAGTCCTCGCCTCTGACCCCGGTTCTACCTGAGGGCTTAGATCCCAGGTTGGTGGATCAAATGCAGGGACAAGGCTCTGAACTGGTGGGTCAGCGCCAGGATGTCATACCTGACCTGACAGGATTGAGAGGGGACAAAGGGTGCCAAGCACCTGAGGCTACTGCCCTCCGCTCTCTGACGCCACAGAGGTTTTGGAGCCCTAAGAGGCATACGGCCTGGGTCTCATCACTGAATACTGTCAGTGGCCACTGTGGCTTTCTGTCTTTCTGTTGGGACACACCTGTGAGCCAGCTAAGGTTGGGTGCTGCACAGATGGTGTCCACAGGTAAGGAGAGGAGTTCCATATGGGTTAGTTTAGTGGACCCTGAGATTATGGACAGAGGGATCAAACTAGGTTCAGATTGGCATAGAACTGGATTCTGCCCCTGCAGTTGCGGGTCAGGTCCAGGTTCAATCACCCAAAGCAGGGAAGCCCATCAAGGTAGTGATTGGTCTACCCTGCGTTTTGGCTGGAAGGGGGTTGTGTTGGACTTGGCCCTTTTTGCAGGGTCATCCCTGAACTTTTTGCCTCCCTCCTGTATTTTCTCTGACCTGTTTTTGTTGGTTTCACGACTCTGGGCACTTTACCACTGCTGATCAGTGCTAAAGTGCATATGGTCTCCCTATTGTAAATTGATGTATTGATTAGTGACTCCATGATTGGGTTATTTGATTTACTTGCCAGACCCTATGTGAGAAGTTGGCCTGGCATATGCTGTCCACTAGTTATAGGGGACACCTTGCACCAGTCCAATTCGACTCTTAAGATGATAGGTTAGAAGAAAACCTTTAAAGAAAGCTATCCTAGTGGTAGCTGTGGAGAGCAGCCTTCAGGCTAAGTCTTGAAGGAGTGTTAAGCTTATTGTTTTACCATAGATAACCTCTTGAATAACCAAATGAAAGAGTAGTCCACACAGGTATATATATAAAATATATGTATTTATTCTAAGAATAATCCCACTAGTCTCTTTATGAAACTGGCGGTAAAGATACAATTCAAACAAGCATTGATAGTTACAATAAATAGCGCTGGAATCATAGGGCCCCAGGGGGGGACCAAACCATATATTAAAAATGTGGTATAATAACCACGACAATTCTATAGACAGTGCCTAGGGCACTGCCGGGTCGCTGGCCCCTTACGAAACCACCCAAGGTAGTGAGGAAGGGGACCCACAGGAGACGCGTGCAGTGGTATATAAACTACTGTCCGGATCTTCATTAAACCCTATGGAGAATGTCGCGGTTGGAAATTGCAAGAATCTAAACACTTCTAGCAGGAGTTCAAGTTCAGCAGCTTAGAGTTAAGCCCTTGGAGGGCCCACACCCACGATGGTACAGAGGAACCACTGTTACCTGCCCCAGGGAAGCCGGGTGCATAGGTCGTTTTCGATGTCGGGTCGCGATCTCGTTTTCAATTGGAAAAGGTGAAGAACTGCTGCTGGCGTGAAGCGTCGTCGATGTCGTGTAGATTGAAGATGTAGATCTTGAAGGTAAGGACCTGAAAGCAGAGGGGACAGAGTCTGGGTCACGGCACAGTAACCAGGGGGCTCAGGAGAAAGAGCCCTTCAATGTCGGGTGCTTCCAGGTGGAAGATGGGTAGCTTGGATCAGCAGCCACGGCGTCCAGGAGGCTTTAAGGAAGGCCAGCTTCTGGAGGGCGACTGTCCCACAAAGGATGAAGGCCGCTGCAGTGTTAGTGTCTGGATTGGATCCACTAAGCCTTGGCAACCGCAACCCACGCAAGGATCACAAAACAGCTACGGTGCAGACCCACAAGGTCTGAGCAAGGTCTCCAGTGAGGAGACTGTAGAGCAGGCTTGAAGCAACCAGGGGAGCCCTTTAAAGTAAAGATTGACCTCTGCTAGGGCCCACCAGTCGAGAGACAAGGGACCGCGGGAGGCAGCAATTTGGAGAGCGTAAAGATGAGCCCACGGGTCGCCGGAGCAGGCTGGGGCATCGTCCTTCAGCACAAGTAATGCTGAGAGGTTGGCTCAATAATGGGCCAAAGCACAACTTCCCCACTGGTCGGGGTCGTGTGCTGTGCAAGAGGTGGCTGGTGTCCTGGGGTATTGGGGATCTCGGCACCCACGGGGTCCACAGTGCTGAGCTTTGCTGTGCACACTCACTGGCCTCTGGGATGCTTGGAAACCCACCCCAGGGTAGGCAGAAGTCTTCGATGTCCGTAGGAGCAGCAGAGTTCCAACCTGGTCACTTGCAGTGTTTCAGGTGCCTGCCAAACATTGGGGTAACTCCTTTACCCCAAGGGAGATTTCTTCATTCAGCTGTGCGGCAGCAAGTCGAAGGTTCAAGTCTGTGAAGTCCAAGATTAATCTGAGGCTCTGGGGACCCTGCACCCACCTTTATCCAGAGATTAGGGGAGTGTCTGAATCAGAGCCCACCAATGAGAGTTCAGGCGGGAAAGGGTGGCTACACCCTCTCCCCTTTGTGTGTTTTCCCACCTGGGCAGGGGACAGGATGCCCCTGGACCGGTTTGAGGCAGTGTATGCAGAAGTAGGCACTGGAGAAGCCTATGTGCAAGTCTGAAAGACAGCCTATGGTGCACCCACCCAGTTCCAATCCACATAGTCTGTCTGGGGAGGTGGGAACACCTCCCTGCAACAAGATCCCTATTGTCCAGCTGCCGTGGCTGGAGTTCCGCCCAGCAACAGGCAGCCAGAGTCGTGTGGGTGGCGGGTAGCATCCATTTTGTACTACGTGTGCACTTTTAAATTGGTGTCTAAAATCTGCCACTTTTATCATATCACCCCTCTAGCAGGGGGGAATCATGCCCTCACTCCCATTGTTGGATTTGGGGTATGATTCCCACATGTTTGACACCAAACACAACATGGTTCTGTGCAGCCACTCTCAAGTTATCACGCTATCACGATTACTTATAATGCAGTTAAGAGTATATGGTATGGCTGCACTACAAACAACCCAGCAATAGTTTTACGAAGGTTGCAGAGGGGCCCTACTCAGGTAGGGGTTCCCCCTCACACATATCTCAGCACCCTGCCTTGTAGGATTAGCAAGGCCTGCCTTAGGGGTGTCCTATGAGGATATATGTGTTGTATTAAGTGGGATACAGGGTACCTATATCCCTGTAAGGGGTGCAAGCACCACCTTACCCAGACTACAGTAGTGGTCTGGTGGTGTCAGTTTGTATGGCTGTCCCCGGGGTGGCACAACAAGTGCTGCAGCCCCTAGTAGGCCTCTGAGGGACCCATGCCCTGGGTACCTAGGGTACCATCTACAAGGGGCTGGTCGGGTGTCCTCAGTATCCAATTTGTATGTACCTAGGGTACTCACATCAGTTTAGAGAGGAAGCAGATAGGCTGGGGTCCTGGATAGCAGGGCCACAGCCTGGCCAGAGTCAGAAAACAGTCAAACATCAGCAAAAAGTTGGGGGCAACTATGCAGTTGATGCCACTCTCCTACACCCTAGGGGTGCCCAGGGCTTGTAAATCAAATGCTGCTGGTGGGCTTGCAGCACTGGTTGTGCCACCCACAGAAGCAGTGTCACAGCTCAAGCCTCTTGTACCATCAAATGACCCCACTGTTAGTCAGGGGTAGCAATGCCTGCTCTGCAGAGATAGAGAACGTTTTGCGAGATTCCCTTGCCATGCTGAAGAAGGACAGGAATTTATACACGCTCCCTTAAGGGACTGAAGAAGGACAGGAATTTATACACGCTCCCTTAAGGGTATAAATGCAGGCCAGCAGATGGACCCAGTGCTTGGCTTCCGGAAACTTCACCCTTGAGATCACGCCCACTTCCTGTTCCTTCATGGAGATCATCCTTGCTGTGGCTGAAACCTGTTTTTCTGTGGAGGTATTAAATCCTATTTCTTTTGGGTTGCCAATCATTTTTGTTCCTTTTCTTTTGCCAGCTGGCACGCTACTGCTCCCTGATTCTTTTTGTGGATGGAGCGTTTGCCTGTTATTGCGCAGTAGCGCTAAAGGCATTTAATGAGCAGCACCTATTTTTTTATTTGAGCCGTGTGTGACTCCGCGGCCGCGTTTGAAGGTAATTCGTGGCCGCGTCCTTTTTCTCACTGCACCTGCGGTCGCGTATATATCTAATGCGCGACCATGTTTATTACAGTAGCACAAGCGCCAATTCATGAACATTCCTGGCCCCCAATATCAAGTCGCAACATTGAGCTGAATAAACGCCCCCGAAATAAAAGGCCTTTTGGGAAATTGAACCATACTCCAGCTTTTTTATTTTGTGCCAAATTCCCTATGTTTGGAAATCTCCATATGTTCTCAGTAATAGACTGTGAATGCTCTTAAGAGGCCTACGGATTTGTAAAGTCAGACTTTAAACATGTTTGGACATTGAAAGCAAACCATTTTGGATTTATCTGCCTCTTCTTCAGATCTTCTGCGGACTGTGAAGGAAATAACTGATGTGCCTGATTTACCTTGTTCTTTGAATCAGTCACAAAGTTCATACGTTCCTTATCAAATCTGGCTGGTAAGTGGAACGACTGTCTCTGCGGGACAGGCATAATATCCTTACGAAGTTTTCGAGATTTACATAAGGGGATAGAATTTCATTTGGGGCATTTCTTGTTTTCTCTCCTAGGACACTCATTTTGAATTCGCTTTCCTTGAACCTTTTGGGGATTCAGAAGAGGCTACCTGGGTTGGATATCATTCCCCGCATCTCCCTGGGCTAGCCTTCCTGTATGAGAGAATCTCTTTTCCATATCATGGGGGGCTGTCTTTGGGGGGGGTGGAGAGCTCTCTTCGTTCCCGTGGACTGGGCATCACTTCAGGTCAGTGGATCCGGCGACAAGCAGCTTGTAAAGTCTGTCTCAGGTCTGCCATTGCAGAGCCTGTGTGCAGTCTCTGACTGCCATGTTGACTGGCCAAGTGCACCCACTTGCCAGTCCCTAAACCTTCCCTTTTCTTCATATCAGACACCCCTATGGTAGACCCAAGGGCAGGGTGCATTGTAATTATAAGATAGGACATGCTCTGGTGTGTGTGGCATGTCTTAATAGTGAATTACAGCCATTTTCTTTTTTCACTATTGCAAGGCTACCTGTTCCCCATAGGCCTGAATGGGCAGTTTGATTATTACGATTATTACATCTTATAAACCTAACTGACTCAGGGAACTAGGTAGAAATTCGAGTTTAGTATGCCTGAGCTCAGAATGATAAAATACATCTTTTAGTGAAGTTGGTTTTAACATTCTGTGTTTGAAAATACCACTTTTAGAAAGTAGGTATTTTCTTGCTTAACTGTCCAAGCCTGCTTCTGCTAGGTTGTGTATAGTGTGTCTAGTTTTGTGAGTGACAGGGGCTGTGGGATTCCAGGCGGGAGGGTGAGTCAGCACAGGGCTGAATAGAGATCTGCATGTAGATGGGTGGGAGGAGTTACACCTTGACCTGAATAGGGCTGTGCCTTCCCGCCACAATGCTGGCTCCACCTCCTGTGGTGAGTCTGTTGTCCCAGGCCTGCACCGTGAAAGGAAAGGAGTCTTGTCAACAAAGTGCTCCAGGACTGACCAGAACTGGTTTGGACTAGGCAAAGGCCTCTCTGCCTTCAGAGAACAAAGAGAAAAGTAGTATAAATATGGGGACCAAGACCCAAAGACTTTAGATCACTTCTCGGAACAAGACAAACCTTTTGCCAAGGAAGATGCAGGAGTTTGGACTGCCCCTTTGCCAGTGTGCTGTTTGCTGGGTTGGCCTGCAGTGGTGTCTTCAATTCCAAGGAAAGGAGAAGGAACTTTTACAACACTTTCATGATCTTGCAGAATATTTCTCCAAAGGCTTGAACTTGTGCTTACCTCCTGCAGAAGTCTCAGGGACAAAAGACTTCACCACCAGCTCCCCTCCGAATTTCCTTGCTGGGAATTCTATCAGCAGAAGCCTGCGTGTCGCTGGGAGCTGGAAGCGCGACGCAACAAGAAGAAGCGTGTCGCCGCCGCAGCTGTAATCGTCACATCGCCGGAGAAGCGTGCCGTGCCGCATCTCCCAGAAGCGTGTCTTCATCGCAGCTGTCTGCTGTCGCATCACCGGAGAAGCGTGACGTCACCATGAGGGTCACCGTCACATCATCGGAGAAGCGTGTCGCAGGGCCTGTCGCGGCTCCAAAGTACAGAGTCACCGCAAGGCTTCCAGGGCGTGTACGCATCGTCTTAACATCGTCACATCAAGGGCGCAATTTTATTGCATCGCACCGGATTGTCCATCACATCGAGGCGCCTTCTTGCCGCATCACAACCGGGCTGCAGCACGAGAATCTACGCATCACCTCCTCTCCAGTAAGGATCAAGAAGCATCCCCAACTCTGCGCAAGCATTGAGGTGCGACGCATCATCTCCCCCGAAGCAAGGAACCAACGCATCTCCAACACTGCGAGCCTTTTGTTTATTTTGCGTTATGCATCCAGGTACTTTTGTGAGAACTTTGTGTCGCATTTACCATCAACTTGAACTAAGTTCCTTCTACCATCTTTAAGTCAATTTTGAGTACAGTATTGTGGATTTTTGTCGTTTGTGGTCTTGTGTTAAGTCTATATAAAGAATACTTATTTTCATAAAACCTGTGTGGTGTCCATCTGTAGTGTTTTCACTGTATTACTGTATGTGTTCACAAATGCTTAACACACTGCCTCTGAGATAAGCCTGTCATGCCAAGCTACCAAGGGGGTGAGCAGGGGTTATCCAGTAGTGTAATCCCCTTTCCCTGACTTAGAAGCAAGGGTCCCTATTTGGTCAAAGGTACCTACCTCTGCCTACTAGAGACCCCCAGTTCTAACAAGGATGAAATGAGTTGTTATTTGTACAAGTTCATGAAATCTGTCAAGTTCTTCTCTAAACAGGTATTGCATATGGAGAAGGCTACCTCAGCCCAGCGGATCAGTCAGATACCCGTTGGCCAGAAAGTTTATGTGCGGAATTTGATATGGCAATGGAAGGATCACAAATACAGTAGTCCCTTCTCAGAGACAATGAGTACTACCACTGTCTGTTCTCCCCTGCCGCCGTTGCTTGTTGCTTCGCACGGCCGCCGTGGGGGGAGACTACAGCTCCCAGACTGCACAGCGGCGTCCTGCACCGCCCACTTCCCGCCTGAGCGCGCCCGGAGGCGCATAAACACCAGCTGCTCCCTCGGTGGAGCGGGAGACTCAACCACTCAACCACTTACTCCTTGGGGCTGGTATCATTACTGCTGGGGCCCTGACGCTGTCTGTTTTCCCCTGCCACCGTTGGTTGTTGCTTCGCACGGCCGCCGTGGGGGGAGACTACAGCTCCCAGACTGCACAGCTGCGTCCTGCACCGCCCACTTCCCGCCTGAGCGCGCCCGGAGGCGCATAAACACCAGCTGCTCCCTCGGTGGAGCAGGAGACTCAACCACTCAACCACTGACTCCTTGGGGCTGGTATCATTACCGCTGGGGCCCTGACGCTGTCTGTTCTCCCCCGCCGCCATCGCTTGTTGCTTTCCACGGCCGCCGTGGGGGGAGACTACAGCTCCCAGACTGAACAGCGGCGTCCTGCACCGCCCACTTCCCGCCTGAGCGTGCCCGGAGGCGAATACACACCAGCTGCTCCCTCGGTGGAGCGGGAGACTCAACCACTCAACCACTGACTCCTTGGGGCCGGTATCATTACTGCTGTGGCCCTGACGCTGTCTGTTCTCCCCCCGCCGCCGTTGCTTGTTGCTTCGCACGGCCGCCGTGGGGGGAGACCACAGCTCCCAGACTGCACAGCGGCGTCCTGCACCGCCCACTTCCCGCCTGAGCGCGCCCGGAGGTGCATAAACACCAGCTGCTCCCTCGGTGGAGCGGGAGACTCAACTACTCAACCATTGACTCCTTGGGGCTGGTATCATTACTGCTGGGGCCCCAACGCTGTCTGTTCTCCCCCGCCGCCGTTGCTTGTTGCTTCGCACGGCTGACGTGGGGGGAGACTACAGCTCCCAGACTGCACAGCGGCGTCCTGCACCGCCCACTTCCCGCCTGAGCGTGCCCGGAGGCACATAAACACCAGCTGCTCCCTCGGTGGAGCGGGAGACTCAACCACTCAACCACTGACTCCTTGGGGCTGGTATCATTACTGCTGGGGCCCTAACGCTGTCTGTTCTCCCCCACCGCCGTTGCTTGTTGCTTTTTGCTTTGCACGGGCACCGTGGGGGGAGACTACAGCTCCCAGACTGCACAGCGGCCTCCTGCACTGCCCACTTCCCGCCTGAGCGCGCCCGGAGGTGCATAAACACCAGCTGCTCCCTCCGCGTTGCAGACGCGCGCGGGCTGCGCCGGGTGAAGCCCGGGCAAAGGGTGGGCCGTCTGTGGCCGTCAGGGGCCAGAAGAGGCCGGGCCGAGCCACTCCCTTAACAAGCGGTCACCGACGTTTATTAGATGCTCAGGAGCTAAGGTACTGTGTCCCGGCGAAGGAAATTACATGTATTTCCCTGGGGGCTCGTGACATTGTTAACTATACACTACTCAGCTCTTGTCACATTTTGTGTGTTGCGACCCATCTTGTATCCATCCCTCTGGGTGTCGGACTCCCGTTATGGGTAAAAGGAAGGCTGTAGAGGGAGGTCAGATGGGCAGCAGTAAAAAGGATAAAAAAGCAAAGAAAACCACTCATGCTACCATGAACTGTGTTTTGACTAGAATTAAGGAGATTGTCAATGAATGTGAGGATTCACTGGGTGGTGGGCAGGCGGGGAGTAAGATATCTAATACCACTACAAATCATAAGAATACAATTCCATCTATGTTTTCTAGCCAGCATGTGAATAAACAACAACGTATTCTCACCGCCCCTACCAAAACAATCCCTGATCCTCAAGTTACCCCTGCACAGGCTACGGACACTATGAATGTTATAGAAGCTGGCCCAGCCATTCCTGATTGTGCCCTCCAACCTATCCCATGTTCTAACAGGTTCGCCCCCCTCGACTCTGATCCATCTTACCCTACTAATTCTGCTGAAAAGCTTAATGTGGATGTTGTGACCCCTAATGGGTCTGGTGTTGATACTCTGGTGGTGCTTCTAGATAGAATCAAGAGATTAGAGGACTTGGTGGAGGACCTCAACAAGAGGGTGGAGAGCCTTGTTGCAAGCCAAGTACCCCCCCGATACTCCCTGTTGTCTCATCATTTTCTGGGGTTGCCCCTTCTACGAAGAAGTCCGTTCCACCCAAGCTAATCCCCCCAAAAACCAATGTTGGATTTGTATATGGAGGGGCTCACAGCGAGGATAATAATACCAGAATAAATGGTCCCGCTAAGTCATATGCAGACATGGCAAGACGCCCAGAGCTAGCAGGGACCCCAATTACAAATTCTCTTAACAGGCGCCCCTCCAGTTATCTCCTGCCCCTTACATGGAGTAATAACAATCTACCATCTCATATCCCAGCTAACTTGCCCATGTCTCACCCTCTCCAGGCCAAGTCCTCTGTTTTCATGACCTATGTACCAAAATTACGATCATGGTGCGGTTCTGAAAACAGTGATTCATTACATAATAAAGCTATCCACTGGCTGAGGCATGTTAGAGGGTGCAGATCGATTATTAGAGAGGATATAACATGGGTAAGAAGGTTATCACGGGCGGATGCTACTACTGATTGTGTAGAGATTGTACTTGGGGATCCTGCTCTAGCAGAAAACTTATTACTACTTGAGTATAGGTCATCACCCCCTGCTAACTCTTCAATTCAGATCCGCAGGTTTCCTGCTTGGACTTGCTCGAGGGAGGGAGAGGATTCTGGTCTACGACAAGTGGACTGACTATCTAATTCTCGAACAATGCCCCCTTCATATTTGCTTGTATCCCATGCAAATGAAGGGCCAGCTCTGAACATTACTTCTCCTCCCAACATGTCTTTAAATGGTCTGGGCGAAATTGTCGAGACCATGGTAGTTGATGAAGGATGTCAAAATAGCAGGGTGCTGGATGTGGGGACTCCTACAATGATCATTCCCCCGGGAGCTATCAAGTTTTTATCATGGAACATTGCGGGGTTAAATAGGAATCTTATAGATCCTGTTTGGAGTGATTTCATCGATGAATTCGATGTAATCCTCTTCCAGGAAACTTGGAGCCTGGTCCCCCTACACAGATCAGGGTTCATTACCTTTTCGATCCCTGCAATTAGGTCAATACGAGGACGACCCTCGGGGGGTCTTTTAATCTGGGTCAATATTAGCTTGAACTGGACAGTCAAGAGCCACATAAGCACATCTTCTGACCTCCTGCATATATCCATTAATGGAGATGTCCATCAATCTCCTCTTGAAATATTTAATATCTATGCTAGAGGGACCCCCGGTGCACAAGTAAGCCCTACCATATCAGCTCTTGAGTCTGAACTTACAGCCATTACCACTCAGGCGGATGTCATCGTTGCCGGGGATCTCAATTGTACTTTTGAGCCCCTGAGCAGCGATGACATCCTGGGCATTGGAGATGTTGATTCTAAGCAAGGTATACCCCAACTCACTCTCCCACCAATAAAGAAATGGACTAAGAGAGCTGTCCAACTCAATGCGTTAACCCTGGAGTTCAATCTGAGGGCGACAAATGGACAAACTCGTTCAGATGGTTTGGGAGCCCCTACCTTCATAAGAACTGGTGCCCCCTCGCGCATTGATTACATCCTGTTGGACACCGAGTTGTGGCTGGATCTTATCGACATGGAAGTTATCCCTCGGTGTGAGAGCGACCACAACCCGCTGTCCATGCAACTCAGGCGCAGGCCGGTCAGTACTTCTATTGAGCCCTCAAATAAGCAGAGGCCTGGGGCAAGAGAGGTTCTCCCGACTAACTGTAAAAGGCGGCTCAAGTGGCCTAGGGTAGTCAAGCGAGAGATGGACCTGAGTAAAATCAAAAGGATAGTGATAGAAGGTACCGTAGCATTGGATACGCCCTTGGGTTGTTTGTCACAGGCCCTTTCTTCTAATGATTTTCTAGAAGCATTTCAACAGACCGTGGTAAGGGTCGGGAACTTCTTCGAGTTGCACGATAAGGGGGTTCATAAGCAACCCTCTCCAAAGACAGAGAACCCATGGTTTTCACCTGATTGCAGGGAGAAGAGACAGATTTTATCTCAAGCTATAAAATCCAAGCAACAGCCATCCATTGCCAATGCCCGGAAAATCTACGATAAAGCTATAAGGAAGGCGAAGCGATCGTGGGATGAAACCCACTGGCAGGATCTAAAAGCTTCAGCCTTATTGAAAGATTCAACCCCCTTTTGGAATCTTACTAACAATAGCGATAGGGGAGGGGCGGACCCAATCCCGAATCATATTACGGGAGGTCAATGGCACCTACATTTCTCTGATCTCTACTCACACAGGGATAGTGTGGTTTTAGAAGAGCAGACTCCGGTGGCAGAGTATCCTGTATCCTTGGAGACAGGGGCCCAGTTTGGGCTAATAGAGGTTCTCTCTGCGATCAATAGGATCTGATCGGGGAAGGCTGCTGGCCCTGACGGTCTCCCTGGTGACCTTCTCCTCAATGAAACAGATCTTTGGGCAGAGTTCAGCCTCCGGACTCAAAATAAACTAGCTTCAGGATACCCAGTCCCGGATTCGTGGAAAGGGGCGGAGGTGGTGGCCATTTATAAGAAAGGGGATAGGGAGGACCCTGCCAACTACAGACCGATTAGTTTAATCGACGTGATACAAAAAGTTGTTGGCAGAGTCCTCCTGACCAGGATCAAGGCTTGGGTAGATGAGGGTATTTTGAGCCATTTTCAAGCAGGATTTAGGGAGGGAGTAGGAACCATTGACCAGATCTTCAGATTCTGTACAATACATTGGAAATC
Organism: Triturus cristatus; assembly: GCF_964204655.1. NCBI lineage: Eukaryota > Metazoa > Chordata > Amphibia > Caudata > Salamandridae > Triturus > Triturus cristatus. The sequence goes on along the minus strand of NC_140592.1, from coordinate 498,510,134 downwards.
TGTTATTATTGAAAAAGGCAGCCTTTATTTGGCGTTCATTGATTTAAAAACGGACTTCGACCTGGTCCCACGATTAAAACTGTGGCAGGTGCTCTGTGATCTGGGCATCCCTCCTCTAATCCTGGACCTCCTCAAACGCCTTCACGAAGGCAATTTCGCAAAAGTCAGGTGGGGATATCAGGGCCAGCTCACAGAGAGGATAGCTGTTGAGAAAGTGGTCCGCCAGGGTTGCGTGCGACCCTGTTCTGTCTCTTCATAAATGGGGTGGCAGAACATTTGAGAGACGACATGGCCGATGCCCCAACCCTGTGCGGGGAAAAACACCTACCCTGCTCTTTGCTGATGACACTCTGTTGATTTCAAAAAGCCCTATGGGCTTACAAAGATTGTTGTCCCGTTTCTCCCAGTTTTGTGACACCAGGGGCTTGAAAATAAATACAACAAAAACCAAGCTGGTGATGCTGTCACCCTCAAAAAGCTTTAGGAACAACATCAAGTTAAACAACACTACACTAGAGCTAGTGGAGGCTTTTGATTATCTGGGAGTGAGGGTCAATAATAAGCTTAAATGGGCTCCCCACTTGTCCAAAATGCTCCTTGTCCATAAAAAAGCCTCAGGGGCAATAGCGAAACATCAGAGGCTCTCATATAGCAGGCCAATAGCTGCGGCAGTCAAGGTCTATGAGGGGAAGGCCATGTCAGCGGCCCTCTATGGGGCGGAATTGTGGGGATTCGACAATCTAACAGAGCTGCTCAAATCTGAGAATAAGTTCTTTAGGGACCTAGTCTCGCTTCCTCTGTCTACCCCGCTAGTTCCGCTTCGCAGTGATTTGGGTAGACATAACATCAGCAATGTGGCTAGGTTGCGCCCGATATTATATTGGACTAGGCTTAGAAGGTCCCCTGCACTTCATCATTATGCTTCTGCCCTGGACGAGCTGTTAAAACTTGGAGCAGAGTACAAGATTCCTTGGGTGCGGAATCTGAAAAAACTGTTGCAGATGATAGGCCTGGAAGAGGCCTGGGAGAGTCAGTTTCCCCCACCCAAATCAACGATAAAAAAGATCTATTGGGAATGGGTCATGACCAATACTCTGAGAAATCAGAGGGGCGTCCTAACCTGTTCCCAGTATGGAACCCCTTATGGACCTGATTGAATCTCCTGGAGACAGGTTACTATACCTAAAAATGAGATATGGTACCCTCCCACTTCATGAGTTTCAGTCTGGTTGGAGTAAGTCAACTGAGACCCCCAAAGGCTGCCCAGGCTGTGCCTCGCCCACAGAGTCCATTGGCCATTTTATGTTTGCTTGTCAGGCGTACAGGCAGCCAAGATCAAGATGGCTGAAACCGATTTGCATTAATCTGGGCACTAGGTCGTCCAGGATGGCGCTGCGTATCCTGACCTATGAAACATCAGTCCCCAGTGTTATCTGTGGGACTGCCAAATACCTGGGCTGGGCCTGGAAGATAAGACGCAAGCTCCTTAAGGCGTATCAACCACAAGTGTAATCATCCACCTTCTTGACCCTGCACGAACACTATTGCTTATTCACGCCATGCAATGGAGGAGTGGAAAAATGTTGTAAATATATACACATATATATATATATATATATATATATATATATATATATATCTTTTTTACTGTTTTATCTGCACAAAGAATGAAGCTATTGTTGTAGTGGGTTTTAAATAGTTTTTATGTACTGTACTATACTTTTATGATATCTTTTTATATCGAATAAAGTTACTACAACAACAACATTGCTAGTAAACATCACATAATATCAGAAAGAGTTATCAGATGTAATGAATGTCCTAACTCCTAACAGACCGCAAGGTATTGGCAATGAAGCTAGATACAGTGGCCCAGACAGGGATTATAAGGTACAAGGGTGAAACTTGGAGAGCTAAGATATTGCAGCAGGGATTTCTAAGGGTATCCTGACCTACACTTATCTGCAAGAATTACTTTGAAACACCCAGGCCTCACGATTGTCTGGAAGGGCCATATTTCTGAGTGAATGGGTCAGTACACATTCATGGTCCTTGGCACAATGGCGCTACATTTGGGTGCAGGGCCCTATCTCTATGGAAGGGAAACCAGTCTGATAATAGTATATAACAGAAGTGTCAGGCCGTGTGGGATGAGAATATATCTGGACTAACCTGAGTAGAAACTCCTACAACTCTGAGCAGCTAGAAAGCTCATCCTTTTTGCTTTGTGTTTCAGGGGAAATGGAACAGTCCCGGTAGGGAAGAACATCAATTGCATTGTCACAACATACAACCCTGACATGCAATAGGGCAACTCCAGCCTGATGGATTTGTACTGGAGCTGTGGCGAGTGACTATATATACTGCTTCCGTCAGGATGGCAAAGACTCTGTTCTTTGGTCACCACGCACACTTCCTCACTGGTGATTCCACATACTGATATTTCCAAACTGCATGACCATCCCATAAGCCGTCCAAGGACCTTGCTACACCATCATTGGAGGAAGAGAGCTGCTGTGCATTATTGTACTACAGACCTGGAAGAGCACAGGTTGTTTAACGATGCACAAATCTTCATCCTTTTGTTAATTCAAGCAAAAGCAACTGCACGTTGGCTCCAGATAACCCGCTGGGAGTTAATGAAGGTCATAAACACCACTGAAGGTGGCTTCAATGGAATCAAAGAAGAACTGCGCGTCATAGGAGTAATGATTATGCAGCATAGATATGTTTTAGACTTAATGACGGCTATGGAAGGAGGAGTATGTGCCAAGATTTAACCGCCTGTTACACATATATAAAAGTCAATGAAGCTGGCAACAGAACACTCACCAAAGCCATACAAGCTCTACATATCTTACATTAGAAGATGGTGGACGAGGTAGGTGCTTGCAAGGTGGGTCACTTGGGTACCATCCTGGATGTCAGGACTATTTAAGGCCTTGTTGCCTGTTGTGATATTGCTCTTGATAATCTGTCTCATCCAGATAGTGATAGGATATAGTAAAACGGTTAGTCAGATGTTAGGTTAGTCAATATAGTGCAGGATGTCAAGAAGAATGTATACACAGTAATGACTCTTGGTGAAAGGGAAGGTGCGAAAGTATTTGAAAATAAACTAAAGGGGGAAATGTTAAAATGAATGTAGAAAATTAAGAAGGCCTACTCATGTCAATGAAAGCACCCACAGAAACACATGTACATATGTACGTGTTAAAGGAGAAATACAGGCCTAAGCTGTCTTTGGTACCAGAATAAAAAAAAAAGCACAGATGGAGTCCGGACCCGTGGGAGGGAAGTAGATAAGAGCTTTAGTAGAATAGAGGAATAAAATTAGGCACAGTCGAAATGGAAGGTCACAGGTGCTTATTGCAAGAATATGTATCTGAGAAAAAATAATTTCAAAGCTTAGTGTCATAGTTTATATAGTATATATATATATATATATATATATATATATATATATATATATATATATATATATATATTCACTGAAAAAACCATAGGTTTCACACACGTTATAGTTAGGAAATAGCATTTAAAAACCTTGCAAATTCACTGAAAAAACCATAGGTTTCACACATGTTATAGTTAGCTGGACATTTTACTCGTAAAAAACCAATGTAATTCCCCCGTTATAGTTAGTTCAGCTAACTATAACTCGCGCGCCCGCAATCCACTGCTGATGACGTCACATATTACATCACTCATGACACGGTCAGTGACATCACTCATGACATCACTGATGACGTCATCCATTGAGTATGTGTTTCTGAACAATTTTAATATGTTTAATATATATAGGGAAAGGCCTGTTGAAGAATGAGAGGCTGTACAAGTGTGTAAATGGATTATTTTCTGTGGTGCATAACGATTCTATAAGTGAGTCATTAAATGTATCTTACTGCAGACTAGTAACTAAACTGTGTAAATGTCTGTATGTGTCTGTATGTTGGTGTATAAGTGGCTGCATGGTTTTGTGAATAGCTATATGAGTGTCTATATGAGTTATTGATTTCTTGTCTCAGTATCTGTATGGGTTCCTGAGTGTTTGTGTGGGTAGGGTGTGTGTGACTCTATGCATAAATGTGTGAGTGGGTGATTCTATGGGTGCATGGTTTTAAGAGTGCATCTGTGATGGACTGTATGGTTGAGTGAGTGTATGTATGGGTGTGTTAGGGATTGAATGTATATCTCAGTGGTACATTTGTGACTAACTACATATGTGAAAGGCAGTATATATGCGTGTAAGAGTATATAAGTGGGTAGATGTGAGAGTGTGTGATTGTGAGAGTGACTGTATGGATGAGTGTGTGCTTGTATCAATGATTCTATAAGAGCGTAAGAATGTGGTACTATTTTTATGACTAAGTGAACTTGAGTGTGTATAACCGCATAGGTGAGTAAATGGGAGTGTGATTATTTGCATGACTGACTAGGTGTGAGAGTACCTCTATGGGTGATTGGTGGTGTGTGAGTGTCTATATAGGTGTATAAATGCATATGATAGTTTTGTATGGAGTGACTGTAAGTATGAGTGACTGTACAGCTGAATGATTGGAGGTGTATGTAGACCTAAGAGTTAATAAGTGGGTATGTAGTTATTGGTATTGCAGTATGTATAGTTTTGAGAATGGAACTCTTAAATTTTGAGTTGATGTATCAAAGGTTATATTAGGGTGTGAGAAGATGCGCTAACTTATCACATGGATGACATCATCAGTGATGTCATCAGTGATGTCATTTGAGATGTAATCAGTGATGTTATGAGTGATGTCACTGACCATGTCATGAGTGATGTAATATGTGACGTCATCAGCAGTGGATTGCGGGCGCGCGAGTTATAGTTAGCTGAACTAACTATAACGGGGGAATTTCATTGGTTTTTTACGAGTAAAATGTCCAGCTAACTATAACATGTGTGAACCCTATGGTTTTTTCAGTGAATTTGCAAGGTTTTTTAAATGCTATTTCCTAACTATAACGTGTGTGAAACCTATGGTTTTTTCAGTGAATTTGCAAGGTTTTTTAAATGCTAATTCCTAACTATAACGTGTGTGAAACCTATGGTTTTTTCAGTGAATTTCAAAGGTTTTTTTAATGCTAATTTTAGAATTTTTTAATATATTTTTTATATATTTCTTTTACAAAAATTTCCCTATGTATACATTTATAAATTATCTGTATCCTTTAATTTGGTGCGGCTAATTTTTTTTTAACTTTGAATTTGGATAAAGTTGAACAGCATTGTTAATATGTTCTATTAACTTATGTACACTTAAATTTTTTTTTTCTACGTACGCATACATACGCTCGCAGCGCACACCTAGTACGCATGCGTACGTTTTTTGTGTACGCAGGCGTACGTTATCTACGTACGCATACATACGTTTTAGTACGCGCTTGCAGCGCGCACCCAGTACGCATGCGTACGTACGCTTGCGTGCGTCGTACGTGCTCCGCGTGCTACACTCGCGCATACGCGTGGAGTACGCGAGCTGACGTTCACGCATGCGCACGTGCTTCGTATGCACGATACGTACACGCATAAAATTTATGCGCATGCGTGCGTACGCGTTTGCGCATGCGCATGCATAATTGCACCGTGCGCGCTCTGAGCTTGCTCCGTGCGCGCACCTCGAGTTATGTGATTAATAAAACAACACTTTTAATTGGTTTTCATTACTTTCAGTTTCAGATTGTTTCAACACCACACCCAATCCCCTCATGGCAAGTCATGTGATCAAGAAACCTCACTTTTCAGTGGTTCAAAGTACTTTCAGTTCCAGATTCTTCCAAAACCACACCCACTCCCCTCATTGTTAGGTCTGATTCCCTTGGAGAAGGAGCTACTCTGTTTTTGTGAGACAATTGCAGAGCACCAGCCACCTTCTAAGAGTGAACAGGACACTCTTGAGAGACAGAGGCAGAGGAAGCAGAAAGACTCCTTTATATGGCAGTTTTTCACTTTTCCTGAGGGACAAAAGAAGGTGAATGCACCAAAAGTCACCTGCATACTTTGTCAGCGCACTTTATCACGTGGGAATGCTAATAAGAAGTACTCTTTTAGTATTCACACAATGTTGAGGCACGTTGAGAAAATGCATCCTGTGACTTCGTCAAGCTTCTGGAGCAAACCCTCCACCTGCTCAGCCGACGACATCTGCAGCAGCTCAGCCGAGCACATCTTTGGCAGCTCAGCCGAGCACTTCTTCTGCGATGGTGCCTTCACCTTCTTACACACCTCTGGATATTCGTCCTTGTTTTGGGAGGATGACTACACGCTGCATGGATTGTTGTACTCTTATTACTATGGGTGAGAGCAGTGTTGATCTCATTCAGAGAAAATTTGAGGAGCACTATTGCAGTAGGCCATAGCTTTGTTATTTTTTTTTAGTTTTTCTCTTCCTCTGTCCCTACATTAACTCAAGGGCTCTTTTTAGAGCCACCTAAAATCTAAACACAAAAACTTGTTTTTTAAATCTATTTGACAATTTTTTTGTTGGGGTGCGCGCACCCTGCGCGCACCCAATGATGTTTTTTAAAAAAAAATAATCATTTTTTTCACCTTTAGTAAACCTTCAGGGACTCCCTGACAAAGAGAGGGGAGTGGCAAAGTAATTAAAAAAGAGATGGTGTACATTTCACAGATGAAGGGAAGAAAGTCTTCCTATTAAACTTTAAACTCTGCATCAGTACTTACGTATAGGTACCCTAAACCTATCAAAAAAGATAATAACTCATTTTAGTGCTGCATTTGAATTGGCTGTATTTACAAGGAGAGGAAAAGACACACAGAGTGTATCCTCTCCTTGTAAATATGGAGGAGCACCCTGCGCCACTAGTACGTCAAGAAAAGTGACGTAGTGGTGGTGCAGGTGGCTTGTAAATCTGCCCCAGAGATGTTAAGGAAGTTAAGGGTAAAACAGACAATCAGAGAGTGACAGATACAGAGACATAAAGCAAACAACTGAGAAGGAGTAAGGCAGTTAAAAAGACTAAGACATATGGATACAGAGAAAGAAACATGGATGAAAAATTAGTGATGGGGTAGTAAAGGTAGGGGAGTAGTAGAGAAGGAGTGAGGGAGTTACAAAAGAGTAGTAAAGCAGGAAGAGAGAGTGAGAAGAGAAATGAGAAATGCAGAGTAAGGAGAGGTGAAGAAAAGGAAGCATGAAACGAAAGCAGTGACACATACAGATATTTTAAACTTACCTGACCATCAAAGAAACTTATTTAGAAATAAATGTTTTTATTTAATTTCAAGGAAACTGAATTACATTTTCTAAATTTTCTTTCTAGTTCTGAAAAAAAGAAAAAAAGTATTAATATTCAACAATACATTTTATTAAACAGTACATGTTTTTTCATATTTAGCAAAGCAATTTTTTGCCCTTTTTTTGCTGTTTTCAGAATGTTTTGATTTTCACTGAAAATAGTGAAATCAATTGTATTCATCATTTAACAGCGGGCAAAAAGATTTTCACTGAAAATAGTGAAATCAATTGTTTTCATCATTTAACAGCGGGCCAAAAAAAAACAATCTCAAAGATTGTTTAAAAAAGCCCTGAATCTATCCTCACTAAAACATACCTTAATAGAAATGTCACAAATACCTTTTAAGTACAATAACAATTTTCAAGAAATAACGTCTGTAAACCTTGTTGCAAAAGAACATTTTCCAAAATAATATCTGTCAAAGAAGTCCCCAATTGTTTGTTTTACCTTTCCTTGAGGCCAAATGGTAAGTTTAAAATCCTTTATGAGTGAAATATTCAATTTTAATCCTTTAAAATTTAAATAATGCTTTCTTCAGATGCTGAATTTAGTATTTAAAATTTGGGTTTCAGAAAAATTAAGTAACAATTGGGTAAATCATAAGGCAAACGTTGCTTGAAAATCAATTGAGAATCATTACACAGTGTCCATCCTTTTTCACATTTAAGATAAACTGTGTAAAGACCAGAAGTTATAGAAGGACCGTCATGAAAAATTACTGCAACTGCTACAAAAGTTTTTCCAGATATAGATAATTGATTACCAACAAACTTCTTTAGTAAAGTTTCCAATTTTGTTCCATCAGCTCTACAACGTTGTACCATTAAAATTACATACTGTCCATATTTCTTTAAAAATAACGTTGACAACATTTCAGATTTACATTCAGAACATTCCATGTTGTGATTAGCATCTTTAACTAATTTACTAAAAGTCACTGTTTTACTTTCTGGTAATGGTAAATATATGAACCTTTCAGAATCAACATTAGTACTGCTTGTGTTCATACAGTTATCACAACAATGTTCCCATTTATAAGAGACACCAAATACATTTTCTACTTCTACCCCTTCATCTTCCAGTACCATCAGGATATACATAAAGAATTCCTGTGCATCTTGCTGGACATTTTGTGTAAACTGTGTACATCCAGAACATACATCTAAAAGATTTCTAACATCAGAAGCACTTTCTAATTTATTTTTATCATTACTCAGCTTCTCATTAAGGAGTCTCAGCAAAGACCAGAATCTTTTTTCATGATTTAGTATTATCTGCTCTTGCAAACTTTCAAGATAGAATACAACATTCAGCACTACATTTGCGTAGCAGTTGACACCAGAGCTATTTTCAAAATGACAACCAACAACCTCTTCCACACTGTCCTTTTTCTTTTTGCTTGCAGTCACATCACTGTCTTTTTGTTTTCTCTTCTGTACATCCTCATTACAGATATTTTCAAATCTCCTTTTCCGACAAACAACACGTTTTTCAAACACAGGACACTGACCTAAATGAGGAGCCTAGCTTCTTCTTAATCTATTATACTCCTTTACACAGTTTGCATCAGCACTTACTTTTGAGTCATCAAAGTCTATCATGAATAAACCAGATAAATTTTTCACGCGTGACAAAGCAACATATGCCATACCTTCTTTAAACACAGTAGATCCAATGTTTACAAAAGCACTATCAACAGTTAATCCTTGAGACTTGTGAATAGTTACAGCATATGCTAGAGAAATCGGAAACTGCTTCCTATGTACATATAAGTCTTTCACTAGCAAAAAAGGAACTGAACAACGACTAATGACTTTAACCTCTTCAATCTGATCAAATTTTATTTTTAAGAATTCAATTCCATCTTTTTTCTGGTACTTTACAAAACACACAACTTTACCCATAGCTCCATTCACTAAACCTTTTTCTACATCCAAATTACGTCTTAAAATTACTCTACAGTTCATACACACATTAAGATTCTTTTCCAAACCAGCTGTTTTTGAAATGTTTTTCTCCAGAGAATCCAATTTAGTAGCCAATTTGCCTGTCAATATAATAGTTATTCGTTCATGTTGAATTTTATCCACAGCTTCCAGTTTTATGATCTCTTCATTTTCCAATTTCAAAAGTTCTTGATTGAATACAGAGCATTCATGTAGTGTTGGCATTAATCAGATTACAGTATTTTTTTCAGCAATTTTCTTGTATATTTTCTCTGGAACTATTTCTTCTGTTGTAAACAAATTACTCAGCAATCAACTCTGTAATACTTTTCTTCCATGTTCTGTGAGTAGTCCAATTCGTATATCTTTCAGAATACTTGCATAGTCCTCATCATTGGCTTGCCTCATGTTGGTAATGAGTTCCTTATACTCAAAATATGTCCAAATATTTACATTGCCTATACTTCCTAACGACTTTTTCATGTCTTCATGTGTAAGTGTATGGAATACCGGTTGTCCTTTAACTGGAGTAAGTTGCAAAAGATCCCCAAAAACTATGACGTGTTTTCTTCCAAATAACACGTCATAGTCTGTCTTCAGAATTTGCTGCATTCTTAAATGCACAAAGGCAAGCATTAAGTTTGATACCATGCTTACCTCATCAATAATGAGTACTTTCAGTTTCTTCAATACTCTTGAAACTTCCAAGCATGCTTCTCCTGCCAGTTTGTGGTACTGTATTTTGTTCTCATGCTCTACTGGTAACATTAGCAAACGATGTAAGGTAACTCCCTTTATGTTATACGCCGCTAACCCAGTTGGAGCAGTAACCATACAAGACCAAATGGAATCCATTTTCTTCTGTAGGTAGCTTCTAATTACATTAATTAAGAAACTTTTTCCAGTTCCTGCTTGTCCACTTACATACATTCTCATTGGTTCAAAAGATGTGCATGAGCACTCTTTATTTTCATGTAGTAATCCGTGATCAATTTTTTGCCTGACTTCTTCATAAATTTGTTTTTGTTCTTCATTCAGTTGCTGCTCCAAATATGTTCAGTCTACTAAATCTTCCTGAGCTTGATTCATAGCTGTTTCCACTTCATTCATGGCTATTGCTGCTTCATTTTCTACGATTGGTTGTCCTAGAGGATCTTGACTGAATGTCCCAGAACTTTGACTGTCTTGAGAACTGTCTCTAGCTACTTCAGCTGCAATTGTTGCTTCTTGTTCAAATGTTAAATGAAGAAATTGAACATAAGTTGTGAAAGTACTGCATTCTATGCTGTCTTTGCTAGCATTGAAGGAATCTTCATAACTCTGGAATTCTCCAAGTAGTTCGTCCTCTGAACGCCATGGTTTAAACAGCTGCAAAAGTGCCAAGTAGTAAAATTCCTTTTTGTCAGGAGTGTCGCAACTCAACTTCCGGTGATTTATCAAACTTCCTTTTGTTTGCTTTACCAAACATCCTTCCTCACCACTGACTTTATATTTTCCATTGTTAATATCTTTTGTGGCATTCCGTTTAAAAATGAAGTTCTGCAGTACTTCATAGAGACACATGTTCTCAAGGTGATGACTTCTTTGTGGGTAATATGTCTCCAACATGTTTGTTCTTAAAATGTCTGTACTTTCTGGTTCGAACTCTGCTAAATATTCAATTTCTTGAATAGATTTCAGTACCCGATTTCGCATTCCTGCAAGGCCTAAACTTACCCAAATTATTCTTCTGGATTTCGAGTACAGACTTGCAGATGATAACCTATCTGAGCATTCGTAGGATCCAATTTCTCGATGCGATAACATCTTTAAACTGAAACTGTATAGCTTCTTACTGACAGTCTTCTCGTGAGAAATCTCTTCCCACATTTCCTTCAATTCCGTTTTCTCAGATTTAGTGATGTAAGATGTGACATACTGAGCAACAGCAATCGAATTGTCAGCCACATACTGAATATCCATGTTAGCATTCCACATGGATAAAATTACTGGGTTGTAGTCATTTATATATTTTGACTCTTCTTTTCTTCTTAGGTTGTAGGTATTCTTAGACGATTTTCTTGTAATAGTATGTCGCACAGCTGACAAACTGTTTACTCTTCCTTTTGAAAGAACTGGTCGTGGAAATCCAAATCGACATTTTGTGTAGAATTTATCTTTACTCTTGTACTTTCGTCGACAGTATTTTCCACACCGATGACTTTGGAAACGTAAAACTTACTCTTAAGTTTTTTTCTTCTGTGCTTTTAGGTATAGCACATGTTGCATATTCTTCAATGAAAGATAAAACTGCATCATCAGAATCTGTTCCAAATTTTGGGGCATCCTTGATCCACAACAGCATATGAATATGAGGAACACCTCTTGCTTGGTACTCTTTTCTCCAAAAGAAATCCACAACTTCTCCAAGAGGTGGATTTTTTTTATTGCAGATGAAGGACATCATAGCCTCAAATCTATGATTAAAATATCTGCAAACATTAACCGGATCCAATGAGCACAATTCTCCTGCTGTCTTGTATTGTATGTTTTTAATGTTTGAATTTGCCTCTTGAAGAAAATCCAGAAGATCATCCCAAGCTTACTCAGCACAGCTTAGGGTAAGGAACCATGTAGGAGTTCCTAAATTCCGTAACATACACTTCAATTCTCCATGGCGTCGGTACCAATATTCATTAGTCCCACGCTGACAAGCCATCAAATTGATCAATTGAGATTCCAAATGATCATCTCGCTGTTGCACTTTGTTGATAAAGTCCTTTGCTGACACATTATGTAGATGTACTCCAGTTTTCAAAATGTGATTTACTGCATAAGATAGTGCAGAAAAGTCACTTTCAAATAAAAGATGGAACAAATAAGGAATACTTTGACGAAATCTGGGATCTTCTGCATATAATCTTGTAGTTCGATACTCCAAAGCAGGAATCTGTACTGGACGTTCATCATATCGTCCACCTTCTCCTGTAGGAAACAGTTGGGGAAAACAACGAGCTTCCAAGCTCTCCTCCCATACACTCACAGGAGTTCCTTTTGCTTTCTTCATCTGAAACAGATCAATAGCGTTTCCCATAACTTCTTTAGAATGAAGAGGATGTATGCTGAAATGTTCATAAATTTCTTCTTCTTTTGACTTATCGCTGAACTTACCTGACGCTGTGCACGACTCCTGGCATTTTCTTCTTTCGGGGCGGTAACGATGTGGTCTCCCCTGCTGCCATCATTATCGCTGGCCGCTGTGGGGGGGGGACTACAGCCCCCAGAGTCCTTGGTGGCACTTCCTGGTCCCGCCTACCAGCGCGCCCGGAGGCGCTTAAATTCGAGAGGCTCCCTCGGTGGAGCGGAGGCAATCGCTGAACTTACCTGACGCTGTGCACGACTCCTGGCATTTTCTTCTGTCGGGACGGTAACGCTGTGGTCTCCCCTGCCGCCATCATGATCGCTGGCCGCTGTGGGGGGGGACTACAGCCCCCAGAGTCCTTGGTGGCACTTCCTGGTCCCGCCTACCAGCACGCCCGGAGGCGCTTAAATTCGAGAGGCTCCCTTGGTGGAGTGGGGGCAATCGCTGAACTTACCTGACGCTGTGCACGACTCCTGGCATTTTCTTCTTTCGGGACGGTAACGCTGTGGTCTCCCCTGCCGCCATCATTATCGCTGGCCGCTGTGGGGGGGGGACTACAGCCCCCAGAGTCCTTGGTGGCACTTCCTGGTCCTGCCTACCAGCGCGCCCGGAGGCGCTTAAATTCGAGAGGCTCCCTCGGTGGAGCGGGGGGCAATCGCTGAACTTACCTGACGCTGTGCACGACTCCTGGCATTTTCTTCTTTCGGGACGGTAACGCTGTGGTCTCCCCTGCCGCCATCATTATCGCTGGCCACTGTGGGGGGGGGACTACAGCCCCCAGAGTCCTTGGTGGCACTTCCTGGTCCCGCCTACCAGCGCGCCCGGAGGCGCTTAAATTCGAGAGGCTCCCTCGGTGGAGCGGGGGCAATCGCTGAACTTACCTGACGCTGTGCACGACTCCTGGCATTTTCTTCTTTCGGGACGGTAACGCTGTGGTCTCCCCTGCCGCCATCATTATCGCTGGCCACTGTGGGGGGGGACTACAGCCCCCAGAGTCCTTGGTGGCACTTCCTGGTCCCGCCTACCAGCGCGCCCGGAGGCGCTTAAATTCGAGAGGCTCCCTCGGTGGAGCGGGGGCAATCGTTGAACTTACCTGATGCTGTGCACGACTCCTGGCATTTTCTTCTTTCGGGACGGTAACGCTGTGGTCTCCCCTGCCGCCATCATTATCGCTGGCCAATGTGGGGGGGGGACTACAGCCCCCAGAGTCCTTGGTGGCACTTCCTGGTCCCGCCTACCAGCGCGCCCGGAGGCGCTTAAATTCGAGAGGCTCCCTCGGTGGAGCGGGGGCAATCGCTGAACTTACCTGACGCTGTGCACGACTCCTGGCATTTTCTTCTTTCGGGACGGTAACGCTGTGGTCTCCCCTGCCGCCATCATTATCGCTGGCCACTGTGGGGGGGGACTACAGCCCCCAGAGTCCTTGGTGGCACTTCCTGGTCCCGCCTACCAGCGCGCCCGGAGCCGCTTAAATTCGAGAGGCTCCCTCGGTGGAGCGGGGGCAATCGTTGAACTTACCTGATGCTGTGCACGACTCCTGGCATTTTCTTCTTTCGGGACGGTAACGCTGTGGTCTCCCCTGCCGCCATCATTATCGCTGGCCGCTGTGGGGGGGGGACTACAGCCCCCAGAGTCCTTGGTGGCACTTCCTGGTCCCGCCTACCAGCGCGCCCTGAGGCGCCTAAATTCGAGAGGCTTCCTCCGCGTCACGGGACGTGCGCGGGCGGCGCCGGGCTAAGCCCGGGCAAAGGGCGGGCCGTCTGAGGCCGTCGGAGGACGAAGGAGGTCGGGCCGGGCTACCCCCCTTGTTGTGGACAGATAACGCACAGTGAGAACATATTTTGCCATCCATTGTGCATATTGTGAACTATATGACTGTGTTGTAGTATAAGTATTAAACAGGGTAAAGGAAGAACGCTCACTGCAATATCAGTCATGGTTAGACGAGGAGCTAAAACATCAGCAGACTCTGCCTGTAACACTATTGATACCTACCTGGCAAAAGCAGTTAGTGCTCTTACCCAGGAAATAGACCGTACAGAAAAAAGACTGTCTATGGGTTCAAGCGCACTACCTCCAATTAACCTAGGCAACCAAAGCAATCAATTTAATAATGATGCACCTACAGCGTTAACTCCCACCGAAGGAGATGTCGCCAATGATAGCATTCCCTCGAATATTTCTAACTCCCCTAGACTGTTTGTTACAGATGCCAGTCCGGTTTCAATAACATCCCCATTGGAAAACAAAAAAGGGGCACGAAGAAAAACCACGGGGCCAGGCATTGGGCCAAAGAAAAGAGGGAAAAAATTAACATCTGCCGACAATAAGGTTGTCACACGCACAAGGGCCAATCAATGCACCCTGGAAACCTTTAACCCGGAGGCGATTTGCGATAAACTTGCTGAACTTATTAGACCACTATATGAAAAAGTGGATAATTTAGCCGGGGAGGTTGATAAATTAAGACGAGCCATTAATAAAGTTGGGATGCGGGACCCACAAAAAATAGGTATAGAAGTTCCTACTATAACAATGGGTATGGACGAAAGGAATATAGATGCCCTTAATAGTATCAAAGAAAAGACCCCCATAAGCCAGCTGCAGGGAGATTCACTTAACCTTCCTCTTTTACCGGTGGGTGGGAATCTAACAGAAAAAGTCATTCAGAGAGGACAACCAAATAGTAATATTGCACCTATGGAACAAGCAAGTCCGGAGAAAGAAGTCTATATGACCTCAAAAAATGCTGGAAAAATGCCACCTTGCATTAATTTGCCTCCAGAATGCAGTCCATACGTAGCAGTACTCGTGAATATTCCCAAGCTAAGAAACGGGCAAGAGGAGAATAATGATACACTTAAGAACAAAACGCTCCACTGGTTGGCCAACAATTGTAATTTCCCTATGGAGGGGGCCTGTCAGATTATATTAGCACAAAGAGTAAGTTGGATAGGTCCCCTTAGAAATTTTTTTGAAGGAGATTGCGTTGTAATACATTTTAAAACCTGCTCCTGGGCCAGAAACACTCTTAAAAATGCTCCCGTACCCTCTGCATGGGAATGTAACACTACCTTACTACCATTAGGCTATTTCTACAGGCATTTATTGGAACCCAGCTACCCAACGAACCCCAATATTACAAATACGGTGAGACCATGCTATTACACTCCCATCCCCACATATAACAGATTTAAAGTTCTTGAATCCATGGAGGACATTGATTGACATATTCCTGCTAAAGGCTCTGCTTTTGATAGCAATCCCCCTCCCCCCATAATAAATGAAGCTTTTAAAGATGAGAAGGGAGAGATGTGTTGTGATAACCAGGTTACCTTTCACACACCTAAAACAGCAGAAGCCGCACAGTTATCTACTACTCCTGAATTAATTTCAGCAGAAGTTGGTAGTGGAACTGACCGTTTTAATTCCACTTGTATTAAAAGGAATGGAAATATGGATGTTATTTCCTTTAACCCGGCAACCAATGAAGATATGATAAATGGCAGTACAATCGCCAACCCTGATTTGGTTGTAGGTTTCAGTGTAATCACCTGGAATATAGCAGGCATAAACAGGAAACTGGACACCCCCTTTTGGAAAGATTTTATTAACATAGGATATGACATAATATGCCTTCAAGAAACCTGGAGAGAGGAGCCTATTTTTATTGAGGGTTATTCCGCACATTGTCTGAACGCAGTAAGCTCCACTACTGGCAGAGCAAAGGGAGGTCTTCTAGTGCTGATATCTACTAAACTCAACTCCTGTAAAATTAGAAGCTGCATCTCAGTGGGTGTCCACTCTCAGGTGTTATGTCTTGAGTTTGACAAAGGAAAAAATGTAGTTTTGATTAACTATTATAATAATATTTTTTCCACAGAGAGAGGTACATTTTTGACCCCACTGGATATGGAATTAGAGAGGGCACTGGAGCTCTTGGGTAATCAGTCGGTTATTTTATGGGTGGGCGATTTCAACATAAGCCCGTGTAGGTTTGCCATGAATGATTTATGTGGGTTAAGTAGGGAGAGTGGAAACAAACAGGATGCTGACTACTTACATTTCCCACATTGTATGTATGGTATGGCCTTAAATAATATGATAGCAAAACACGATTTAGACATGTTAAGTTGTACAAAAAATAAAGAAAATGTCAGTTGTCCTACTTTTACAGGAAGAGATGCTAATACTTATATTGATCATATTTTGCTCTCCAACAACATTGCTTATTCTAATTTATGGGTCAACGAACAAGTATTGAGCGATCATAACAGCATTTCTATATCGTTGCATTGTTGGGGTAATAAATTGAGAAACGATAGTAACTGCATTAACTCTGTTGAAGCTGTAAGACCAAATGGAATGAGGATCAGGTGGTCAAGGATTGTCCCACATAAACTACTAAAGGAACTGCTGGACAAATGCAGCAAGGAAATAGAGTACTGTCTTGGCGAGGAAGTCAAATCATATACTATATTAAATAACGTACTTTTGATTAACGAAATGATAGATAGTTTATTGATTAGGAAATACAAGGGGGGAAAATAAACTAATTCAGGTTGGTTCGATAAAAGTTGTACTCGCGCTTTACATGAGCTAAAAATAGCTTTGAGTGCCAAACCTCGTAACCCCACTAATGTCAAAAGTTGTAGAGTTAATTATAAACTATCCCTTGCCAAAAGGAAAAAAGAACTTCAAGAAGAGGCTTGGGATAACCTCAGTTTAGCTGCAGACACAAAAAATAGCAAACTTTATTGGGAGACTATCAATAGCTCCTTTTTAAAGAATGACAGAGTCCCAGAGTTATCTTCACATGTAGACTGTAATTCATGGATGGAACATTTTTCAAATGTTTTTAATCCAGGTGGGATTGTTTTAGATTTAATATCGGATAAGGACCTTTCTTGGCCCAGGCTACCATTGAACATAAGCCTTGAGGAGGTTTATGAAGGATTAAATAATAGCAAAGGAGGCAAAGCCGCTGGCCCAGACGGGGTCCCGTTGGACCTCTTTAAATCTGAACAGCATTTGTGGGCCCCTCTTTTAACCAGATTTTTAATGCAACTGCAGAGGGTCAACTGCCCACTTCATGGGGCCAGTCTTTAATAATTCCTCTTTTTAAAAAAGGCTCTAAGTCTGAGGCGAGTAATTACCACCCTATTTCATTACTGGACTCCTCTATTAAAATTCTGAGTAGAATAATGCTAAACAGACTAGAAAAATGGGCCACAGACAACTCAATTTTATCAAAGGCACAATATGGCTTCAGGAAAGGCCTGGGTACCTTGGAGCAGTGTGTTAATCTTGACCTTTTGGTCAATAAATACACTGTTGCCAAGGAAGGGAAACCTATTCCTTTGCTTCGCTGACCTGAGCAGCGCTTTCGATCTGGTGGATCATGAAATTTTGTGGGACATCTTGTTAGAACTTGACGCCCCAAAGGAGTGAGTTTACTTCCTGGCGCGGCTCTATTCACAATTATCTTGTAAGGTTCGCTATGGCCCCCAGGGTGAGTGCACACCTTTTTTTAAAGTTGCAAGAGGCATCCGACAGGGTTGTGTATTAGCACCGTTTTTATTTTCATTATTTATTAATCAGATTGACTCAATTTTATGTAAACTACCCTCGGATGCCCCTATTATAGATGGGAGCACAACCCCAATTTTATTGTACGCTGATGACGCCGTACTTTTGTCAAGAACACAGGTCGGGTTACAACGCCTTATAGATAGATTTGTGACATTTATCAACAATAGAAAATTGGTAGTTAACAAGACCACGACTTTTGCAATGGCATGTGGTAGGAAAGTTAAATCAACCACCACCACCTTTTATATCGATAAAGCCAAGATTGAAACGGTCAAATGGTTTTGCTACCTAGGAATAACATTTTCAGGAGATGGGAAATGGATACAAGAGGATGAAAATGTTAGATCAAAGATGAGTAGAAATACTAATAGCATTTTTAGATTTGCCGCTAAATTGGGTCAAAGGAGGATAAAAGAAATGATGACAATCTAGAACGCCATGTGTATTTCATCTGCACTATATGGGGCGGGCCTGTGGGGTCACCATAGTGTGAATGCACTACAGAATGATGAAAATAAGTTTTTTTAAAAACTATTATGTGTTCCCCCATCAGCATCTACCCTGCTAATTCACAAGGAAGTAGGCATAGACCATGTTGCGGACTTAGCTGCTTTACGCCCATTATTACTCTGGCGCTCTATCTGGTCTAAAACCGAAACGATTTTTACGCAATCAATTATCAAAGACTGTTTGAGGCTTGATAATTCATCATGTATACCCTGGCTGAGTTATATCTATTATTGGTTTAATCTTTTATTCGACTGTAATATTCGTCTGAACCCTGAGACATCAGGACTGATACCTAAGAAAGACCTAAAATTGAAGTTTCTCTCATACAAGAACGCGGCTAGAGAGAAGCAGTCCAGAAATTTAACAACTACTGCACTTTATAGTGATTTGAATCTGAGAAAAGGTTTCCAGGCCCACCTCTCTTTTGTCACACGTAATTCTCACTGTTTTGTTTTAACGCGCATAAGGTTGGGGATTGTCCATCATTTAGTTTCATTCCCCCATATGAAAATCAGATCCGATAACATGTGCCCTTGCGACAATGTCTCGAAACAAAGCTGCTGCCATTTTTTACTGTTTTGTAAATTTTATAGTCATTTTAGGAGGTTTTATCTTAAACCCATCTTTTTAAAATATAATGTTCGGTCCACTAAATCTGCATTGAAGTTATTAACAACTATGGAAAGCACTGATATTTGCTTTTTGACCGCAAATTACGTGTTAAAATGTGTATTTATAAGGAAGTCTATAATTGTCCCTGTATAGCTCCCGTTGATTTGCGTATTTTGCACATTTATCTAGTACTGTTAGTAATTCTCCATGTATTACAAACCTTGAGCTCCGTTTTAGATGCATTTTGCACTTTAATATTATTCCCTTTTGTCTATTTGCACTTTACATGCACGGTTTTCTAGCACATTTGTCACTTTATGTGAAATTTGCACTTTATCTCTGAAGGTTTCTCTGCTTTGCATGGAAATTGGTCAAATCCATGCATAAAAATACAGTGTGTATTATGAAGAAGGTTTTCTTATATCCTATGTAATTTTTATTTTATTAATGTTTTATTGTTTGCTTGCTTATATGGTTGTATTCTTCCAACCGAATAAAAGCTTTTGAAATTGAAATTGACTTATCCACTTTTTCAATTTGCCCAGTTGGTATTCCTGTGTCTTCTAGTATTTCTTCTTCATCTTCATCCATATAAATGGCTTCATACTGTTGGACTTGGCCCTTCTGGCAGGTTCACCCCTGAACTTTTTTGATTTTTACTGGTGACTTGGTGTGGTGATTGTTTGGTTTCTGCGCACTTTCCCTGTGTCCCAGGGTAAAGTGCGTGCGTGCTCTGAGTGCATGTGGTGAGATAGGCCTGCCCTCCCATAGGAATGCATGGGGAATGTATGTGTCCCTAGTAGTTCCTGATGCGTGGGGTGTGCAGGCCCGAGTTTGGTATGTGCGGACTCGTGGGAGTGAATGCTGCGCGATGATGTGTGCGGCGTGCATGTACCTAGTGTGGAAGTGCCACTTCTAGAAGTGGGCACTTCTGTGTGCAGTGTGTCTGTCGCGTGATTGGCTGGTCGTGTCATGTGACGGGCTAGGGATTCCCCAGAGTCAGGATGAGTCACCCAGTGGTGAATGGGGATATCAGCAGCTAGATGGGTGGGAGGAGTACACCTGGGTCCTGAATAGGACAGGGTTTTCCACACACAATGCTGGCCCCGCCCCCTGTGGTGCGACTGACGACCCTAGCCCTGCCAGTGAATAGAGTGAGGGGCTGAGCACATCAAGGGTGCTCCCCGACCAGCTGCGACTGGTTTTCCCCCTCACCCTGAACCCAGAACAAAGGGTTTGCCTGTATAAAAATGGGGCTGTGTCCCACAGAAGTTGTTCACTTCCAGGATCCTGAGGGGGGCTGCTGCTGCTGGAAGCCAGGAGGAACCGCCACTTGGGACTGCCTTCCTGCCCTGGAGGGCCCAGTGAGCTGGCCCCTGGCCCAGCCTTGTCCCCCTGCCTACCTTCCTAGGAACTTTGCTGGACTTGGTGGATTATTCTGCCCTAAAGCGCTGGGAGCGCTTTATCTGTGTCACTAAGCGCCTGGAAGCGCTTTGATTGCCTTAAGCGCTCAGGAGCGCTTTATTGCTGCTAGCCGGTGCCCACCCGGTGTTTACCCCGATTATTTAATCAAGCGGGAGCCCACCCCGCATTGTGGTGTGCTTGCGGGTGCCCACCCCGCTTATTTGGTTATTCTTACGGCGGGTGCCTACCCCGCCGTATATTGCATCATGGAGGGAGCCCACCCCTCTTTGCCACCGTAAAGAAAGTCACCGCCGCGGCCCCTGCCGAAACCCAGGAAGTCAGGCAGGCCTTTTGGGACGTGGGCGGGACTGCCAAAACAGGAAGCGGACGGGAGCCTACCCCGCGCTCCTGTGACGGAGATCAGGAGGTGGCGCCAGCGACTCGACGCCGCGCAGGGCTCTCGTGTGTCGAGGGAAGCCCCGCGCCGGGAAGAGGAACGCCGCCGAGAAGAGGTGCAAACAGGAGCAGGCGGGAGCCTACCCCGCGCTCCAGAAGTGCTGCCGGACGAAGAAAGAGCCTTCCCCGACGAGCCCGGTGAGTGAGGGCTCCGAGGGGGGGTCCGGCCTGCATTTCGCTCCCGCCGAGGGGGGGGAGCCAGTAACTGTGTAAAGTGCCAGAGAAGGCACTACGTCTAGAAGTTCTTGGGCGGCCCCGTCTGTTAGCGGGCCGCCCCAGCGGGGGCCTTTCTATTCTCGTCCCAGAGTGGGACTCCAACCTATACGGGGGCAGCATTCCTTGAGCGCGTTGCACGCTCCAACGTCAGGGACATTTTTCTTAAGAGCCATGAAGGCTCCACGGGGGCATTCTTGTTTTTAGAGCCTGTGAGGCTCTGAGGGCATTATTCCTTTTGAGTCCATGAGAAGGACTCCAACGAAGGGGGACTAAGTGTTCACCGAGCCCCGTGAGGCTCTAACGCGGTGCCCAGGTGTTTGCAGAGCCCACGAGGCTCCCACGTTATTCGGGGGCATTTCATTGGTGATTCTGAGTCCCAGAGGTGACTCCAACGTCTGGGGGCACCATTTCTCGAGTCCCTGCGCAGGACTCTAACGTTGTGGGGCAGCCTTTCGCTTTTCTGAGTCCAGAGGGACTCCAACAGGGGGCATTCTTTTTGGCAGAGCCCAGGGAGGCTCCAAGGCATGCCATATTTGTTCTAAGGGCCCAGAGGTGCCCAGGCCCCAGTCCCTACAGCTGCCCAGCACTTAGTGGGCAGCTGCCACGTTTAGGTTGTGCCTTGTGCGCCTGGCTTGCGCAGCCTGCATAGTCGCTCCCTGATATCGCTGTATATTGGGGTATTTCTGCATCCTGAGAGGCCAGTTGGCCTGCGGACAGTTATCTTGTGTTGTGCCCTCCCCTAGGGCACTTGGTGATTTTCATACATGTAATTTTTGCGCCTGCGCAATGCCTTCATGATATTTTCTGTCCTGAATTGTGTTTACACCTCTGAATGTTATGCATCATGTGTTTATGTGCTTAGACCCCTACAGGTAAAGTGATACTTAGGTGGTTGTTTTCTCCTTAGTACAGGTGGTACTAGTAAGGTCCTAGTTCCCTGCGTGATATTCCTAAAGGTGGTTAGGGTTGCGTAGGTGGTACTTTCTGGTTACCAGTAGTTACTGGTTGTGTGCTATATGTTCTATTTTTAGTGCTACAGTGATTGTATGTGCTATGTTCTAAAATATTATTCCTACGTTCTAAGTGCTATTTCTAAAGAGTGCTAATTCCTGACAGTGGTCCATGTGGCCCTGTCCCCTGTATATATAATCCCTTGTAAATTCTGCCCGTGCCTGTTGGCACATTGTAAAGTGTGTGTTTTTATCTAATGTGTTGTGTATAATACAAAGGTTATTTTTATATAATACCTTGTGTGGAGTTTCCTTTGTGGTGGGCCTTGGGTGTTGTTGCTGGGTGCGTGCGCAAACGCTTTACACATCGCCTCAGGGATAAGCCTGTCTGCTCGTGCCAAGCTACCAAGGGGGTGAGCAGGGGTTATCTTTGGCGTGTAACTTCCTTGCCCTGACTAGAGTGGTGGTTTCTGCCTGACTTTGGCGCAAGCCTCAGCCAACCAGAAATCCCATTTCTAACATTGGTGATCAGCGGTGGGATTTGGACTTGCGTTTGCGCTGTACCGCAGCGGCAACTGGCCGCACTACAAAACTCTGCATTTAGATAAATCACATGGTATAGGGATTATTGTTCTAAGTTTGTTTTTAATTGTCATTTCTTTGGAAATGTGTTTTTGTGCACTGTGAGTTAGGTGTCCCTAGCTCGGGAGGGTAGATCATCCCCCTTAGTGCATTGTGTTTCTGGATTCACCAGAGGGTGGGATCCAGTGGTGGCAGCGTAATAGTGTCCTGTACATTTGTCCCCCGCCCTGCGCCCAGAGTTGGTACCTGTGTCACGTGGTGGTCAGGTTGAGGAATCAGGGGTGGTAGAAACTGCCTTACCAGTCCGAGGGGAGGGTTGTGTGTGGATGAGTGGTGAGTGGCACTAGGCAAGTGAGTGTGAGTTCTCTGGGTTAGAGAGCTTGCTGAATCTTTTTGTGAATTGTGTACTCCTGTTAAACTCAGACCCCTAGGTTCCCTGTGTGATCTTTTCTCTAGAACGTCTGCCAGTATGGAGCCTGCTTTTGATCTCAGTGATCTAGTTTATTACAGTATGCAGGAGTTGGGAAGGTTCTGTAGAGAAAGAAACATAGGGGTGAGAGAGTCAGACACTGTGTACGAATTGAGGAACTACATGATTGGATGGCAAGCAGATGAATGAAAACGTGAGCGCAGTGAGGAAGAAAGGGCCCGGGCCTCACACCTGGAGGGTGGTGGGTCTGTGGGGAGCCCTGAAGACTCAGAAGAAGATGACAGTACCTGGACGCCAGTAGAGAGTGAGGACCCCGTAGGTAGGGAGTCCCTTGCTGGGTCCAGCGTAGAAGATAGCGCCTCACCCCTTTCCCTGTCCCCTGAGCGCAGTGGTAGTTTTCTGGATTCCCCAGTGAGGGTGGAGTCCAGGGGGGGCAGCAATATAAAGTGCAGTATAGAGAGTCCCAGTCCCAGTTCCCCGAGTGTGGTACCTTGTTCCCGAGAGGAGGAATGTAGGTTGAAGTTCAGGGGCAGTAAGAAGCTGTCTCACCAGTCTTGGGAGGAGGCTGTGGAGGAATGTCATGATGCCCTGGTGGACTGGTTGGTGTTTAACCCGGAGCAGGATTTGGATGGAGTACTAAATATGATTATCAAGGAGCAGATGCTCAGTAGTTGTTCTCCAGGGTTGCGCCAACACCTGTTGAGGTATAACTCTTTTTGTCCATTTGAACTTGCAGAGGAAGCAGACCGCTGGGAAAGGGCCAGAGGTTCTCTAGTGTCATTAGTGAGTGATTCCAACAATAGTGGGTCAGAGATCCTCCAGCCCAGCGTGGTGGAGGAGGCTCAGTGTAGCCCAGCTAGGTCCCAGGATAGCGAGGAGGGTGTAGGGGCTCGCTGCCTGGCTCAGTGGAGCAGGAGTGAGGGGGTGACCGAGGGTCCCCAGACGCCCGAAACCCTGCCTCAGGACTTGGATGGTTTCATGAGGGAACACCAAGTTGGGGACCTAGGCTGTCCTGTTAGTCCACTTGAGGAAGATCTCTTAGTGAGTGGAGGACCTGGGGCACCTGTGACCAGGGCTCCTGTGGTTCTGGAGTCTGGCGGTACCGCTCCGGTAGGGAGGGTACAGGAGTCCAGCGTGAGTGATTGGGGGATGGGTTCCCCAGTGGAAGAGCCGGTGGGTCAGGGACTTCCCAGTTGGGCTAGGTTCCTGTGTAGTGACCAGGGTGACACCACTTCTGTTCTGGGGGATCTCCGCGCACTGTCAGGTGGACAGGGGACGGGAGATCAGCGCCAGACAGACAGTCGCTCGACATACGTGTCATTTGATAGCCTCAGGGGGATGGAGTGGAGATCCCCAGAAGTCCTGGAGTGCCAGGCAATTATTCCACCAAAGGTTCTAGGCCGGAGGTTGGAAGGCCAGGTTCGGGATCAGCCTGACCTGAAGGGTGGGACGTCTGTAATCAGCGTCCCGACCAGTTCTTCTTCCAGAGGTACCGCCCCAGTTGGTAGGGAGCAGGGTTCTGGAAGGGGGTGCAGAGGGTGGGAGAGCCCACCTCTGCCCCCGGTACAACCTGAGGGGTTAAACCCTGGGTTGGAATGGCGTTCTAGGTGTACCCCTCGCCAGAGGAGGAGGAACCCTAGGAGAAGAGGTAGGGGGAGGAGAGCCTTCCCTGAGACTCCTGGTCCGCCTGAGGGTGTAGACCCTAGGCTGGAGAACCAGTGGCAGTCTAGTCCTGTCTTTCAGAGAGGAAGAGTGGAGAATGGCCGCTATGTGCCAGGGGTTACTACCCCCCACTCTGTGGTTGGGCAAAGACCAGTGGCACCTGGGTGGCCTAGGGCCTGGTCTTGGCCGCGGACAGCTTGGGAGTACCAGTGGGGTAGCCCAGTTGGTCCAGACAGTAGTGTTAGAAAGAATTCCATGGGTTCACCGTGGCGTAGAACCGGAGGGTGTCCCTGCAGGTGCGGGCCCGCGTCCGTGTTCTATCGCCCCAAGCAGGGATGTCCATCACGGTGGTGATTGGGCTGCCCTGCGTTTTGGCTGGAAGGGGGTTGTGTTGGACTTGGCCCTTCTGGCAGGTTCACCCCTGAACTTTTTTGATTTTTACTGGTGACTTGGTGTGGTGATTGTTTGGTTTCTGCGCACTTTCCCTGTGTCCCAGGGTAAAGTGCGTGCGTGCTCTGAGTGCATGTGGTGAGATAGGCCTGCCCTCCCATAGGAATGCATGGGGAATGTATGTGTCCCTAGTAGTTCCTGATGCGTGGGGTGTGCAGGCCCGAGTTTGGTATGTGCGGACTCGTGGGAGTGAATGCTGCGCGATGATGTGTGCGGCGTGCATGTACCTAGTGTGGAAGTGCCACTTCTAGAAGTGGGCACTTCTGTGTGCAGTGTGTCTGTCGCGTGATTGGCTGGTCGTGTCATGTGACGGGCTAGGGATTCCCCAGAGTCAGGATGAGTCACCCCGTGGTGAATGGGGATATCAGCAGATAGATGGGTGGGAGGAGTACACCTGGGTCCTGAATAGGACAGGGTTTTCCACACACAATGCTGGCCCCGCCCCCTGTGGTGCGACTGACGACCCTAGCCCTGCCAGTGAATAGAGTGAGGGGCTGAGCACATCAAGGGTGCTCCCCGACCAGCTGCGACTGGTTTTCCCCCTCACCCTGAACCCAGAACAAAGGGTTTGCCTGTATAAAAATGGGGCTGTGTCCCACAGAAGTTGTTCACTTCCAGGATCCTGAGGGGGGCTGCTGCTGCTGGAAGCCAGGAGGAACCGCCACTTGGGACTGCCTTCCTGCCCTGGAGGGCCCAGTGAGCTGGCCCCTGGCCCAGCCTTGTCCCCCTGCCTACCTTCCTAGGAACTTTGCTGGACTTGGTGGATTATTCTGCCCTAAAGCGCTGGGAGCGCTTTATCTGTGTCACTAAGCGCCTGGAAGCGCTTTGATTGCCTTAAGCGCTCAGGAGCGCTTTATTGCTGCTAGCCGGTGCCCACCCGGCGTTTACCCCGATTATTTAATCAAGCGGGAGCCCACCCCGCATTGTGGTGTGCTTGCGGGTGCCCACCCCGCTTATTTGGTTATTCTTACGGCGGGTGCCTACCCCGCCGTATATTGCATCATGGAGGGAGCCCACCCCTCTTTGCCACCGTAAAGAAAGTCACCGCCGCGGCCCCTGCCGAAACCCAGGAAGTCAGGCAGGCCTTTTGGGACGTGGGCGGGACTGCCAAAACAGGAAGCGGACGGGAGCCCACCCCGCGCTCCTGTGACGGAGATCAGGAGGTGGCGCCAGCGACTCGATGCCGCGCAGGGCTCCCGTGTGTCGAGGGAAGCCCCGCGCCGGGAAGAGGAACGCCGCCGAGAAGAGGTGCGAACAGGAGCAGGCGGGAGCCTACCCCGCGCTCCAGAAGTGCTGCCGGACGAAGAAAGAGCCTTCCCCGACGAGCCCGGTGAGTGAGGGCTCCGAGGGGGGGTCCGGCCTGCATTTCGCTCCCGCCGAGGGGGGGAGCCAGTAACTGTGTAAAGTGCCAGAGAAGGCACTACGTCTAGAAGTTCTTGGGCGGCCCCGTCTGTTAGCGGGCCGCCCCAGCGGGGGCCTTTCTATTCTCGTCCCAGAGTGGGACTCCAACCTATACGGGGGCAGCATTCCTTGAGCGCGTTGCACGCTCCAACGTCAGGGACATTTTTCTTAAGAGCCGTGAAGGCTCCACGGGGGCATTCTTGTTTTTAGAGCCTGTGAGGCTCTGGGGGCATTATTCCTTTTGAGTCCATGAGAAGGACTCCAACGAAGGGGGACTAAGTGTTCACCGAGCCCCGTGAGGCTCTAACGCGGTGCCCAGGTGTTTGCAGAGCCCACGAGGCTCCCACGTTATTCGGGGGCATTTCATTGGTGATTCTGAGTCCCAGAGGTGACTCCAACGTCTGGGGGCACCATTTCTCGAGTCCCTGCGCAGGACTCTAACGTTGTGGGGCAGCCTTTCGCTTTTCTGAGTCCAGAGGGACTCCAACAGGGGGCATTCTTTTTGGCAGAGCCCAGGGAGGCTGCAAGGCATGCCATATTTGTTCTAAGGGCCCAGAGGTGCCCAGGCCCCAGTCCCTACAGCTGCCCAGCACTTAGTGGGCAGCTGCCACGTTTAGGTTGTGCCTTGTGCGCCTGGCTTGCGCAGCCTGCATAGTCGCTCCCTGATATCGCTGTATATTGGGGTATTTCTGCATCCTGAGAGGCCAGTTGGCCTGCGGACAGTTATCTTGTGTTGTGCCCTCCCCTAGGGCACTTGGTGATTTTCATACATGTAATTTTTGCGCCTGCGCAATGCCTTCATGATATTTTCTGTCCTGAATTGTGTTTACACCTCTGAATGTTATGCATCATGTGTTTATGTGCTTAGACCCCTACAGGTAAAGTGATACTTAGGTGGTTGTTTTCTCCTTAGTACAGGTGGTACTAGTAAGGTCCTAGTTCCCTGCGTGATATTCCTAAAGGTGGTTAGGGTTGCGTAGGTGGTACTTTCTGGTTACCAGTAGTTACTGGTTGTGTGCTATATGTTCTATTTTTAGTGCTACAGTGATTGTATGTGCTATGTTCTAAAATATTATTCCTACGTTCTAAGTGCTATTTCTAAAGAGTGCTAATTCCTGACAGTGGTCCATGTGGCCCTGTCCCCTGTATATATAATCCCTTGTAAATTCTGCCCGTGCCTGTTGGCACATTGTAAAGTGTGTGTTTTTATCTAATGTGTTGTGTATAATACAAAGGTTATTTTTATATAATACCTTGTGTGGAGTTTCCTTTGTGGTGGGCCTTGGGTGTTGTTGCTGGGTGCGTGCGCAAACGCTTTACACATCGCCTCAGGGATAAGCCTGTCTGCTCGTGCCAAGCTACCAAGGGGGTGAGCAGGGGTTATCTTTGGCGTGTAACTTCCTTGTCCTGACTAGAGTGGTGGTTTCTGCCTGACTTTGGCGCAAGCCTCAGCCAACCAGAAATCCCATTTCTAACACATACCATTTATTATTTTTTTTCAAATACAAATTTGCTCTTTGTACTTTTCGTACATCCACCAGCTCCTGCCAAATTTTCTTATTCTTTGTAGGTACACCATTAACCAGAATAACTAATGGTTCAGTTTCCAAAGTATCTGCATCAATTGTTTCCATATTTTTTTTCAAATCCAATGGCAAATAGACAACTCTTCCTTTTAAACCTCTTTGTAAATCCGAAGGAGGTAATTTACCTGTTTTTGGCTCCATACGCACTATAGTCTGAAACGTATGGACACATTGAATGAGTATAGACTCATACGTATTTAAATCAGAAAGTTCTGGAGGAATATCAACCAATTCTAATTTATTATGTACAGCTCTTGCTGGCATTCTATTTTCTTCTAACTTGTTATAACAGTATTTACAAATACGCTGATCTTCACCCAATTCAAAACAATTTTCCAGAAGTATATATGTTGCAAAATCTTTCCACTTATAATTATCTTCATTTTCACTTTTTTTATACAGATCAACATTCCTTGTTTGAATTTTATAATGACTTCTCTGGCAACAAATACAAGTAATATTTGGTCTTTCATTAGAGATGATAGTAAATTTTGTCATTTCATCTTCAAAATTTGTACTAACAGTAAGTTCTACATTCTCTTCCACATTTTCATCAATAACTGTGTCATTTCCTGCACTTTCTTGTTCTGGACCAAAGTAACAAAACTGAATCTCATCAGTAACCTTCACTACATCTGATACAGATCCACGGAACAGAGCATTATTCAACTCATTTAACTTTAGTGCTGGACTTTTAGCAAAATACAATGTTCTCACAAACTTTCTCATTTCAGTATGATGAACAGCCAGCATCCTAAAATGGTGAAAAACACTTTGACACACTTTCCTAGATAGACAAGCCAGAGAATGTCCTTGCAAACCAGTATTCTCTCTCACTCTGCATGGATCTAGTCTTTGAAGCACCTTAATCTTCTGTTTAACACTCTTTTTACTATATTCTCTTAGAAAGTCACGTAATTTATCAATAGATTCCTGACGCACAGTACAAATACTACTACAATTCCAAGTGTACACTGGGGCTTAGGACGTCCCCCCATAACCTCATCAGCCATCACTTCTTCCTCATTTCTTGGAACCATTTTCTCCTTTTCCATTACACAACCATCCTTAACTTCATATGCTCTACCATTGGTGTCAACTGCATGCAACAAACTATTACTTTGAAGATAACTCTCTTCATTAAAAAATGGTTCAGTACTTTAACTATGCTTCCATTCTCCTAAGAACACTTTACAAAAGGTTTTTTTTTTTCACTTCTCTTTTCCTTTTGCTTTGTGACTTCATTGCATTGACTAATTTATCTAATTACGCATCCTGTTCAAAATTAAAATGAATAGTTTTTTTTTAATTTCTAAAGCCTTCGTAACAATACTTTAAATAAATGTCTTTTTCTTATAAAATTTGGTTTTCTTCTTATATTTTTTCACATCCTTTAGCAAATTTAACATCACTATTCTCTGAAACATTTTTCTACGAATGTTTTTAAAATCTATTTTTCGTGTTAAGTCACTCTTTCTTACTTCTGAGTCTACATTAGCATTTTGTTTTTGCTGTCGACTCTGTTGTTGTTTTGTTCTTGAAACACTGTTTGAATTTATCTTTCGATCATTTTTTTTTTTGAAGATATTTTTTAAAAATTCTTTAGTCTGCTTAGCAGAAGACTTTTTCTGTTTTCCAACACGAGCTTCTCCTCCTATTTTTTTTTTACCAGTTGTCTTCAAATATAGTTGTTGTTGCTTTTCTTTTCTCTTTCTTGACTTTATAGGCATCTTTAAATTTTTTCACTGTTGCTCAGCAATACCTGCAAAAAACAAAAAAAAATAACTTTTTTGTAATTTTAATTCATTACAATTTTTTTTTTGAGCTTTCCAAATCCTATCACATGAACTGACCCTTTCCTACGAGTCCAAGTCTTACAAAACAAAAGAAACATGAATTAAATCTCTGACAACAATTCCTGTGTGCACACAGACTCATGGTGTGATTCTAGGCAGAAAACGATATTTGATTGGGAATTTGAAAGCACATTTACTACTGTGGAGGAGCAAGTGATAATTACTGTGACAGCCTGACACATTTTTCTTATATTTTAGAGAAGCAGAAAAGAGCACATGTCCTTACAGCTATTTGAGACCATGACCATGTGTTACAGGGTGAGTGATTAGACTAGAGCAAAGGAAATGAGCCTTGGTGACATTGAATCTGTTTGCGTTACACACTGCTATCTGAAACACCACATACAGCTGAGTAGTATGCACGGGAGTGTACGAGAAGCTGCTGCGTGTGTGCAAAAAGTGTGTTTCTGGAGACTGTGTATTGTCAGTTGCAAGAGAGATCTGCATGGAAACTTGCACAACTGCATGAAGAGTGCAGACATGTGTATAAGAGGAGATGTGTGGTAAGGGTTAGTTGGACTTTTGAACATGTAGGAACAACCTCAGCCATTGCAAGATTTGATGGAAAATCTACCTTGTTGATTTGAAATGTGTTAGCATTTGCCTCTCATTTTTGAGATAGTGATTTCTGCTGAGTGCTAACCAACACATTTGAAGAAAACAAGCTGGCCCTTTCCTGAAAGTGCAAGTTTTACAGAACAACAGCAACACAAATTAAATCTCTGACAACAATTCCTGTGTGCACACAGACTCGTGGTGTGATTCTAGGCAGAAAGCGATATTTCCTTTGGCAATTTGAAAGCACATTTAGTACTGTGGAGGAGCAAGTGATAATTACTGTGACAGCCTGACACATTTTCCATATATTTTAGACAAGTCAAAAAGAGCACATGTCCTAACAGCTCCTTGAGACCATGACCATGTGTTCCAAAAAACAAGCTGCCCCTTTCCTGCGAGTGCAAGGGTAATAGAGCAAGACCAACACAAATTAAATCTCTGATAACAATTCCTGTGTGCACACTGTCTCATGGTGTACACCTTAACTTATAGTGAAGACATACTCCATAATATCTAACATGTTCAAGGCACTTAAATATCTTCCTTAACATAAAATGTAAAACACAACTTTTAAAGTGGGAGGAAAATGTACCATGCTATTTTCAAATGTGTTTGCATTTGCCTCTCATTTGTGAGTAACTGATTTCTGCTGAATGCTAACCATCACACTTTAAGAAAACAAACTGCCCCTTTTCTGCGAGTGCAAGGCTAACAGAACAAGAGCCACACAAATTAAATCTCGGACAACAAATCCTGTGTGCAGACAGACTCATGATGTGATTCTAGGCACAAAACAGTATTCCTCAGTGATACCACTACAACTTAACTTACAGTGAAGACATACTCCATAATATCTTACAAGTTCACGACAGTTAAATATCTCCTAAAACACAAAATGTAAAACACAACTTTAAAAGAAGAATGACAATTCTAATATTTATATAAAAAATCACCACATACATCCCCTCTCAAACTCATAACTCACCTTTAAAATTAGTTAGTTGAGAAAGAAATGTGGCACTCAAACAGCAGATTATCAGAGCCAGAATCTCAGAGCTGTACACCTCTCTCCTCTCACCACAACCAGTAAATGGCAATGTTTCCCTCTCTTTTTTCACACATATACATGTTAATGTAAAATCACAGTCCTTCCCACATTTTTTCAAATGGAATCACACATTTCTAATGGTTGCAACTTTCCACCCCTTTCCAAATCATTCCTTCCCCCAACATGACTTCTGCCTGCTACCATAGCAACAGGTCATGGAACACTGGTGTGAGCAGAGAGGTCAGAAGTTCAGCACACAATATTTCAAATCCAAAGAGCAAGAGTGCTTGACTTTTCAAACCTAACAGCAAATCCAAAGTAAGGTTCAGTGGGAACACATTTTTCTGTACCAATCCAAAACATGCTTTTAAAAATGTAAACATACAGCCTAGTTTTAACTGTAAAATGGTTTGAATCAGCCAATGAGTTTGTGGTGATCTAGCATACATTCCAATGACATGGTGTTATGTCATTGCAACTCTGTTGAAGAAATGCTGTGGTCACATAGATGTTGTCCAAATGCTGTAACAGGTATCACACCATTTGAATTGTTGCGAGGACGTCCACCTGCCTCAAAGTTGTGCCCTGCTTGGTTGAGAGAGTGTCAACACAAAAGTGATCATTTGTTAAGTATGGATAAAATTGTAAGACCAAAAGTTGAAGTTTTTCAAAGTAAAATGAAAAATCATTACGACACTACCCACAGAGTTAGACCTGTTGAAAGTAAACTATGTGTAGGAGATTGGGTTCGCATCAAGGACCCTAATCTTGTTCCAAAGGGAATGTCTAAATTTAAACCTGCTGTCAGAATTGAGGTTGTGACTAAGAATGCAGTGAAAACTAGCAGAAATGAATGGTGGAACAGGGGACGGGTGGTGAAGGTAGATTGTCAAGATGCTCTTTCACATGATTCTTGTATTTCACCCAAACCGTTTTTACATTCTCATGTTCCTTCATCCATCTCTACTGACATTGTTGGGTCTGAATCCAAGGGTTCATCTTATCCTGAACTCGAGCGCAGAAGTAGCAGGCGGAATGTAATGAAACCTTTAAGATATCGTGATTAATGTTCTTTTGTATTAATTATCAGATGTTTATATATGTATTGATGTTTTTTATGCTATGTTATTCTATGTAATGTGTTTCTGTTTATTTATTGTAAAGAAGGGAGATATTGTGGTGATCTAGCATACATTCCAATGACATGGTGTTATGTCATTGGAATGTGGAATGTACTGATGAGGTTGGAGTGGAGAGATTCCATGTGAGACAGTTACTCTGGGACTGCAGCAGCTGTGGCTAATAAACCTATCAGTTGAAGTATCCAACTCTCTTACTCTTAATTCCATAATACTTCACTACAGAGTTCTTTTTATTAACCCCTTCGCTGCTAGGCCTTTTCCCCTCCTGTGCTAAGCCCTTTTTGGGCTATTTGAGGTAGTGCGCGCTTAGGCCCCTGTAACTTTTTGACCACATTAGGTATCCACGTCAAATTTGCGTCCTTTTCTTCCAACATCTTGGGGATTCTAAAGGTACCCAGGGTTTGTGGATTCTCCTAGAGGGTTCCCAGAAATTAGTCAAAATACAGCAATTTTTTTTTTTTTTGTGAAAAATGTGAAAAACGGGCTGCAAATGAAAGCTTCTGGGTTTTTCTCTGCAAATGGTATCAAAAAAGGGTTTGTGGGTCTGAAATCACAATTTCTCCAGCTTTTAGGGAATGACAGAATTTTGTTAGAAAACCAACATTTTTTACACAGTTTTGGCATTTTTCTGGGACATACCCTATTTTTGCTATTTTTTGTGCTTTCAACCTCCTTCCAGTTAACGGTAGAAAAGGGTACAAAAACAATAATGGATCCTGGAAAGCTATACATTTTTGAAAAGTAGACAAAATTCTGAATTCAGCAACGGGTCATTTGTGTAGATCCATCAAGGTTTCTTTATGGAAATTTACAGGCAAATATAGAAAAAATTAAAAATTTGTTGAAAAAAGCAGCCTTTTGAGTCAACGTTTTTACCTGTAACTTCTTCGAATTATGACATCTCTTTGAAAGCAATGTACCGTTACATCCGGTAGACCTTCCTGGTTGTGGGGACATATAGGACTTGTAGGTTCACCAAGAGCCCAACGAACCCAGAGTAGAAAAATGAGCAGCATTTTGTAATGTTTTTTTTTTTTGGTCCGGGTATATAGCAATTATTGTGGGAAAATGTATACATGGAAAAATCGGTATGAAAGTCACCTATGTATTTCTGAAATGGGAACAAATTACAGAGTTCAGAAACAGTGCATATTTGCACATTTTCGAAATTGGGAATACTCATATTTGCATGACAATTATTGGTCATTTTTCAAAATGACTTTTTTTTTACACAATGTCTTTCTTTTGGAAGGGAGAAATGCATCAAAAATCAATAGGTAATAACAGTTGCTTTACAAATTTGAACTACCCTAAGTCTCCCGAGAAAAATGGTACCTCACTTGTGTGGGTAGGCATAGTGCCCACGACAGGAAGTGGCTCAAAACCTAAGGTGAACACACCACATTTTCACACTGCAAATTTACACTTTTTTTGCAAAGAGTCTAGCTGTAGTTTTTGAACCCTAGCCCTGCCGGCACCTAGGGAAACCTAGCAAACCTATACAGTTTTGAAAACTAGACACCCAGGGGAATCCAGGATGGGGTGACTTGACTGCCTCCCACCATGGTCTGTTACCCAGAATCCCTTGCAAACGTAAAAAATTGACAAAAAAAACACATTTTCCCCACATTTCTGTGATGGAAAGTTCTGGAATCTGCGTGGATCCACAAATTTCCACCCACCCCGCGTTCCCCAAAGTCCTACGAGAAAAATGGTACCTCACTTGTGCGGGTCGGCCTAGTGCCCGCGACAGGAAACGGCGCAAAACGCAACGTGGTTTTGCAGTGAAAAATGACCCTTTTTTTGGCAAAGTGACTAGCTATAGATTTTGTACCCTAGCCCTGCCGGCACCTAGGGAAACCTAGCAAACCTATACATTTCTGAAAACTAGACACCCAGGGGAATCCAGGATGGGGTGACTTGACTGCCTCCCACCATGGTCTGTTACCCAGAATCCCTTGCAAACGTAAAAAATTGACAAAAAAAACACATTTTCCCCACATTTCTGTGATGGAAAGTTCTGGAATCTGCGTGGATCCACACATTTCCACCCACCCCGCGTTCCCCAAAGTCCTATGAGAAAAATGGTACCTCACTTGTGCGGGTCGGCCTAGTGCCCGCGACAGGAAACGGCGCAAAACGCAATGTGGTTGTGGAGTGAAAAATGACCCTTTTTTTGGCAAAGTGACTAGCTGTAGATTTTGTACCCTAGCCCTGCCGGCACCTAGGGAAACCTAGCAAACCTATACATTTTTGAAAACTAGACACCCAGGGGAATCCAGGATGGGGTGACTTGACTGCCTCCCACCATGGTCTGTTACCCAGAATCCCTTGCAAACGTAAAAAATTGACAAAAAAAACACATTTTCCCCACATTTCTGTGATGGAAAGTTCTGGAATCTGCGTGGATCCACAAATTTCCACCCACCCCGCGTTCCCCAAAGTCCTACGAGAAAAATGGTACCTCACTTGTGCGGGTCGGCCTAGTGCCCGCGACAGGAAACAGCGCAAAACGCAACGTGGTTTTGGAGTGAAAAATTACCCTTTTTTTGGCAAAGTGACTAGCTGTAGATTTTGTACCCTAGCCCTGCCGGCACCTAGGGAAACCTAGCAAACCTATACATTTTTGAAAACTAGATACCGAGGGGAATCCAGGATGGGGTGACTTGACTGCCTCCCACCATGGTCTGTTACCCAGAATCCCTTGCAAACGTAAAACATTGACAAAAAAAACACATTTTCCCCACATTTCTGTGATGGAAAGTTCTGGAACCTGCGTGGATCCACAAATTTCCACCCACCCCGCGTTCCCCAAATTCCTACGAGAAAAATGGTACCTCACTTGTGCGGGTCGGCCTAGTGCCCGCGACACGAAACGGCGCAAAACGCAACGTGGTTTTGCAGTGAAAAATGACCCTTTTTTTGGCAAAGTGACTAGCTGTAGATTTTGTACCCTAGCCCTGCCGGCACCTAGGGAAACCTAGCAAACCTATACATTTTTGAAAACTAGACACCCAGGGGAATCCAGGATGGGGTGACTTGACTGCCTCCCACCATGGTCTGTTACCCAGAATCCCTTGCAAACGTAAAAAATTGACAAAAAAAACACATTTTCCCCACATTTCTGTGATGGAAAGTTCTGGAATCTGTGTGGATCCACAAATTTCCACCCACCCCGCGTTCCTCAAAGTCCTACGAGAAAAATGGTACCTCACTTGTGCGGGTCGGCCTAGTGCCCGCGACAGGAAACGGCGCAAAACGCAACGTGGTTTTGGAGTGAAAAATGACCCTTTTTTTGGCAAAGTGACTAGCTGTAGATTTTGTACCCTAGCCCTGCCGGCACCTAGGGAAACCTAGCAAACCTATACATTTTTAAAAACTAGACACCCAGGGGAATCCAGGATGGGGTGACTTCACTGCCTCCCACCATGGTCTGTTACCCAGAATCCCTTGCAAACGTAAAAAATTGACAAAAAAAACACATTTTCCCCACATTTCTGTGATGGAAAGTTCTGGAATCTGCGTGGATCCACAAATTTCCACCCACCCCGCGTTCCCCAAAGTCCTACGAGAAAAATGGTACCTCACTTGTGCGGGTCGGCCTAGTGCCCGCGACAGGAAACGGCGCAAAACGCAACGTGGTTTTGGAGTGAAAAATGACCCTTTTTTTGGCAAAGTGACTAGCTGTAGATTTTGTACCCTAGCCCTGCCGGCACCTAGGGAAACCTAGCAAACCTATACATTTTTGAAAACTAGACACCCAGGGGAATCCAGGATGGGGTGACTTGACTGCCTCCCACCATGGTCTGTTACCCAGAATCCCTTGCAAACGTAAAAAATTGACAAAAAAAACACATTTTCCCCACATTTCTGTGATGGAAAGTTCTGGAACCTGCGTGGATCCACAAATTTCCACCCACCCCACGTTCCCCAAAGTCCTACGAGAAAAATGATACCTCACTTGTGCGGGTCGGCCTAGTGCCCGCGACAGGAAATGGCGCAAAACGCAACGTGGTTTTGCAGTGAAAAATGACCCTTTTTTTGGCAAAGTGACTAGCTGTAGATTTTGTACCCTAGCCCTGCCGGCACCTAGGGAAACCTAGCAAACCTATACATTTTTGAAAACTAGACACCCAGGGGAATCCAGGATGGGGTGACTTGACTGCCTCCCACCATGGTCTGTTACCCAGAATCCCTTGCAAACGTAAAAAATTGACAAAAAAAACACATTTTCCCCACATTTCTGTGATGGAAAGTTCTGGAATCTGCGTGTTTCCACAAATTTCCACCCACCCCGCGTTCCCCAAAGTCCTACGAGAAAAATGGTACCTCACTTGTGCGGGTCGGCCTAGTGCCCGCGACAGGAAACGGCGCAAAACGCAACGTGGTTTTGCAGTGAAAAATGACCCTTTTTTTGGCAAAGTGACTAGCTGTAGATTTTGTACCCTAGCCCTGCCGGCACCTAGGGAAACCTAGCAAACCTATACATTTCTGAAAACTAGACACCCAGGGGAATCCAGGATGGGGTGACTTGACTGCCTCCCACCATGGTCTGTTACCCAGAATCCCTTGCAAACGTAAAAAATTGACAAAAAAAAACACATTTTCCCCACATTTCTGTGATGGAAAGTTCTGGAATCTGCGTGGATCCACAAATTTCCACCCACCCCGCGTTCCCCAAAGTCCTACGAGAAAAATGGTACCTCACTTGTGCGGGTCGGCCTAGTGCCCGCGACAGGAAACGGCGCAAAACGCAACGTGGTTTTGCAGCGAAAAATGACCCTTTTTTTGGCAAAGTGACTAGCTGTAGATTTTGTACCCTAGCCCTGCCGGCACCTAGGGAAACCTAGCAAACCCACGCATTTCTGAAAACTAGACACCCGGCGGCTTCCAGGGAGGTATGGCTTGCGTGGATGCCCCAATGTTTCCTTACCCAGAATCCCCTGCAAACCTCATTTTTTGCTCAAAAAATCACTATTTTCACACATTTTGGGGTGGGAAAGTAGTGGCATCACCGGGCTCACACAAATTTACCACCACCCAGCGTTCCCCCAGGTCTCCCGGTAAAAATGGTGCCTCACTTGTGTGGGAGGGCCAAGTACCCGTGGCAGGCAAGGGCCCCAAACGTAGTGAGGCGACATCAAAATGGCCTATCGCCAAACCACCTGGTTTTGCAAGGGGGGTCACTTTGGTTTTTGGCCCGGTGCGCGGCGGCCATCTAGGGAAACCTACCAAACCCAGGCATTTTTGAAAACTAGACACCCGGCGGCTTCCAGGGAGGTATGGCTTGCGTGGATCCCCCAACGTTTCCTTACCCAGAATCCCCTGCAAGCCTCAATTTTTGCTCAAAAAATCACTTTTTTCACACATTTTGGGGTGGGAAAGTAGTGGCATCACCGGGCTCACACAAATTTACCACCACCCAGCGTTCCCCCAGGTCTCCCGGTAAAAATGGTGCCTCACTTGTGTGGGAGGGCCAAGTACCCGCGGCAGGCAAGGGCCCCAAACGTAGTGAGGCGACATCAAGATGGCCTATCGCCAAACCACCTGGTTTTGCAAGGGGGGTCACTTTGGTTTTTGGCCCGGTGCGCGGCGGCCATCTAGGGAAACCTACCAAACCCAGGCATTTTTGAAAACTAGACATCCGGCGGCTTCCAGGGAGGTATGGCTTGCGTGGATCCCCCAACGTTTCCTTACCCAGAATCCCCTGCAAGCCTCAATTTTTGCTCAAAAAATCACTTTTTTCACACATTTTGGGGTGGGAAAGTAGTGGCATCACCGGGCTCACACAAATTTACCACCACCCAGCGTTCCCCCAGGTCTCCCGGTAAAAATGGTGCCTCACTTGTGTGGGAGGGCCAAGTACCCGCGGCAGGCAAGGGCCCCAAACGTAGTGAGGCGACATCAAGATGGCCTATCGCCAAACCACCTGGTTTTGCAAGGGGGGGTCACTTTGGTTTTTGGCCCGGTGCGCGGCGGCCATCTAGGGAAACCTACCAAACCCAGGCATTTTTGAAAACTAGACACCCGGCGGCTTCCAGGGAGGATGGCTTGCGTGGATCCCCCAACGTTTCCTTACCCAGAATCCCCTGCAAACCTCATTTTTTGCTCAAAAAATCACTATTTTCACACATTTTGGGGTGGGAAAGTAGTGGCATCACCGGGCTCACACAAATTTACCACCACCCAGCGTTCCCCCAGGTCTCCCGGTAAAAATGGTGCCTCACTTGTGTGGGAGGGCCAAGTACCCGCGGCAGGCAAGGGCCCCAAACGTAGTGAGGCAACATCAAAATGGCCTATCGCCAAACCACCTGGTTTTGCAAGGGGGGTCACTTTGGTTTTTGGCCCGGTGCGCGGCGGCCATCTAGGGAAACCTACCAAACCCAGGCATTTTTGAAAACTAGACACCCGGCGGCTTCCAGGGAGGTATGGCTTGCGTGGATCCCCCAACGTTTCCTTACCCAGAATCCCCTGCAAGCCTCAATTTTTGCTCAAAAAATCACTTTTTTCACACATTTTGGGGTGGGAAAGTAGTGGCATCACCGGGCTCACACAAATTTACCACCACCCAGCGTTCCCCCAGGTCTCCCGGTAAAAATGGTGCCTCACTTGTGTGGGAGGGCCAAGTACCCGCGGCAGGCAAGGGCCCCAAACGTAGTGAGGCGACATCAAGATGGCCTATCGCCAAACCACCTGGTTTTGCAAGGGGGGTCACTTTGGTTTTTGGCCCGGTGCGCGGCGGCCATCTAGGGAAACCTACCAAACCCAGGCATTTTTGAAAACTAGACACCCGGCGGCTTCCAGGGAGGATGGCTTGCGTGGATCTCCCAACGTTTCCTTACCCAGAATCCCCTGCAAACCTCAATTTTTGCTCAAAAAATCACTTTTTTCACACATTTTGGGGTGGGAAAGTAGTGGCATCACCGGGCTCACACAAATTTACCACCACCCAGCGTTCCCCCAGGTCTCCTGGTAAAAATGGTGCCTCACTTGTGTGGGAGGCCCAAGTACCCGCGGCAGGCAAGGGCCCCAAACGTAGTGAGGCGACATCAAGATGGCCTATCGCCAAACCACCTGGTTTTGCAAGGGGGGTCACTTTGGTTTTTGGCCCGGTGCGTGGCGGCCATCTAGGGAAACCTACCAAACCCAGGCATTTTTGAAAACTAGACACCCGGCGGCTTCCAGGGAGGTATGGCTTGCGTGGATCCCCCAACGTTTCCTTACCCAGAATCCCCTGCAAACCTCATTTTTTGCTCAAAAAATCACTTTTTTCACACATTTTGGGGTGGGAAAGTAGTGGCATCACCGGGCTCACACAAATTTACCACCACCCAGCGTTCCCCCAGGTCTCCCGGTAAAAATGGTGCCTCACTTGTGTGGGAGGCCCAAGTACCCGCGGCAGGCAAGGGCCCCAAACGTAGTGAGGCGACATCAAAATGGCCTATCGCCAAACCACCTGGTTTTGCAAGGGGGGTCTCTTTGGTTTTTGGCCCGGTGCGCGGCGGCCATCTAGGGAAACCTACCAAACCCAGGCATTTTTGAAAACTAGACACCCGGCGGCTTCCAGGGAGGTATGGCTTGCGTGGATCCCCCAACGTTTCCTTACCCAGAATCCCCTGCAAACCTCAATTTTTGCTCAAAAAATCACTTTTTTCACACATTTTGGGGTGGGAAAGTAGTGGCATCACCGGGCTCACACAAATTTACCACCACCCAGCGTTCCCCCAGGTCTCCCGGTAAAAATGGTGCCTCACTTGTGTGGGAGGGCCAAGTACCCGCGGCAGGCAAGGGCCCCAAACGTAGTGAGGCGACATCAAGATGGCCTATCGCCAAACCACCTGGTTTTGCAAGGGGGGTCACTTTGGTTTTTGGCCCGGTGCGCGGCGGCCATCTAGGGAAACCTACCAAACCCAGGCATTTTTGAAAACTAGACACCCGGCGGCTTCCAGGGAGGTATGGCTTGCGTGGATCCCCCAACGTTTCCTTACCCAGAATCCCCTGCAAACCTCATTTTTTGCTCAAAAAATCACTTTTTTCACACATTTTGGGGTGGGAAAGTAGTGGCATCACCGGGCTCACACAAATTTACCACCACCCAGCGTTCCCCCAGGTCTCCCGGTAAAAATGGTGCCTCACTTGTGTGGGAGGCCCAAGTACCCGCGGCAGGCAAGGGCCCCAAACGTAGTGAGGCGACATCAAAATGGCCTATCGCCAAACCACCTGGTTTTGCAAGGGGGGTCACTTTGGTTTTTGGCCCGGTGCGCGGCGGCCATCTAGGGAAACCTACCAAACCCAGGCATTTTTGAAAACTAGACACCCGGCGGCTTCCAGGGAGGTATGGCTTGCGTGGATTCCCCAACGTTTCCTTACCCAGAATCCCCTGCAAACCTCAATTTTTGCTCAAAAAATCACTTTTTTCACACATTTTGGGGTGGGAAAGTAGTGGCATCACCGGGCTCACACAAATTTACCACCACCCAGCGTTCCCCCAGGTCTCCCGGTAAAAATGGTGCCTCACTTGTGTGGGAGGCCCAAGTACCCGCGGCAGGCAAGGGCCCCAAACGTAGTGAGGCGACATCAAAATGGCCTATCGCCAAACCACCTGGTTTTGCAAGGGGGGTCACTTTGGTTTTTGGCCCGGTGCGCGGCGGCCATCTAGGGAAACCTACCAAACCCAGGCATTTTTGAAAACTAGACACCCGGCGGCTTCCAGGGAGGTATAGCTTGCGTGGATCCCCCAACGTTTCCTTACCCAGACTCCCCTGCAAACCTCTTTTTTTGCTCAAAAAATCACTTTTTTCACACATTTTGGCGTGGGAAAGTAGTGGCATCACCGGGCTCACACAAATTTACCACTACCCAGCTTTCCCCCAGGTCTCCCGGTAAAAATGGTGCCTCACTTGTGTGGGAGGGCCAAGTACCCGCGGCAGGCAAGGGCCCCAAACGTAGTGAGGCGACATCAAAATGGCCTATCGCCAAACCACCTGGTTTTGCAAGGGGGGTCACTTTGGTTTTTGGCCCGGTGCGCGGCGGCCATCTAGGGAAACCTACCAAACCCAGGCATTTTTGAAAACTAGACACCCGGCGGCTTCCAGGGAGGTATGGCTTGCGTGGATCCCCCAACGTTTCCTTACCCAGAATCCCCTGCAAACCTCAATTTTTGCTCAAAAAATCACTTTTTTCACACATTTTGGGGTGGGAAAGTAGTGGCATCACCGGGCTCACACAAATTTACCACCACCCAGCGTTCCCCCAGGTCTCCCGGTAAAAATGGTGCCTCACTTGTGTGGGAGGGCCAAGTACCCGCGGCAGGCAAGGGCCCCAAACGTAGTGAGGCGACATCAAAATGGCCTATCGCCAAACCACCTGGTTTTGCAAGGGGGGTCACTTTGGTTTTTGGCCCGGTGCGCGGCGGCCATCTAGGGAAACCTACCAAACCCAGGCATTTTTGAAAACTAGACACCCGGCGGCTTCCAGGGAGGTATGGCTTGCGTGGATCCCCCAACGTTTCCTTACCCAGAATCCCCTGCAAACCTCAATTTTTGCTGAAAAAATCACTTTTTTCACACATTTTGGGGTGGGAAAGTAGTGGCATCACCGGGCTCACACAAATTTACCACCACCCAGCGTTCCCCCAGGTCTCCCGGTAAAAATGGTGCCTCACTTGTGTGGGAGGCCCAAGTACCCGCGGCAGGCAAGGACAACAAACGTAGTGAGGCGACATTTGGGATAGGCAATGTTGATGTCGCCTCACTACGTTTGGGGCCCTTGCCTGCCGCGGGTACTTGGGCCTCCCACACAAGTGAGGCACCATTTTTACCGGGAGACCTAGGGGAACGCTGGGTGGTGGTAAATTTGTGTGAGCCCGGTGATGCCACTACTTTCCCACCCCAAAATGTGTGAAAAAAGTGATTTTTTGAGCAAAAAATGAGGTTTGCAGGGGATTCTGGGTAAGGAAACGTTGGGGGATCCACGCAAGCCATACCTCCCTGGAAGCCGCCGGGTGTCTAGTTTTCAAAAATGCCTGGGTTTGGTAGGTTTCCCTAGATGGCCGCCGCGCACCGGGCCAAAAACCAAAGTGACCCCCCTTGCAAAACCAGGTGGTTTGGCGATAGGCCATCTTGATGTCGCCTCACTACGTTTGGGGCCCTTGCCTGCCGCGGGTACTTGGCCCTCCCACACAAGTGAGGCACCATTTTTACCGGGAGACCTGGGGGAACGCTGGGTGGTGGTAAATTTGTGTGAGCCCGGTGATGCCACTACTTTCCCACCCCAAAATGTGTGAAAAAAGTGATTTTTTGAGCAAAAAATGAGGTTTGCAGGGGATTCTGGGTAAGGAAACGTTGGGGGATCCACGCAAGCCATACCTCCCTGGAAGCCGCCGGGTGTCTAGTTTTCAAAAATGCCTGGGTTTGGTAGGTTTCCCTAGATGGCCGCCGCGCACCGGGCCAAAAACCAAAGTGACCCCCCTTGCAAAACCAGGTGGTTTGGCGATAGGCCATCTTGATGTCGCCTCACTACGTTTGGGGCCCTTGCCTGCCGCGGGTACTTGGCCCTCCCACACAAGTGAGGCACCATTTTTACCAGGAGACCTGGGGGAACGCTGGGTGGTGGTAAATTTGTGTGAGCCCGGTGATGCCACTACTTTCCCACCCAAAAATGTGTGAAAAAAGTGATTTTTTGAGCAAAAATTGAGGTTTGCAGGGGATTCTGGGTAAGGAAACGTTGGGGGATCCACGCAAGCCATACCTCCCTGGAAGCCGCCGGGTGTCTAGTTTTCAAAAATGCCTGGGTTTGGTAGGTTTCCCTAGATGGCCGCCGCGCACCGGGCCAAAAACCAAAGTGACCCCCCTTGCAAAACCAGGTGGTTTGGCGATAGGCCATTTTGATGTCGCCTCACTACGTTTGGGGCCCTTGCCTGCCGCGGGTACTTTGGCCTCCCACACAAGTGAGGCACCATTTTTACCGGGAGACCTGGGGGAACGCTGGGTGGTGGTAAATTTGTGTGAGCCCGGTGATGCCACTACTTTCCCACCCCAAAATGTGTGAAAAAAGTGATTTTTTGAGCAAAAAATGAGGTTTGCAGGGGATTCTGGGTAAGGAAACGTTGGGGGACCCACGCAAGCCATACCTCCCTGGAAGCCGCCGGGTGTCTAGTTTTCAAAAATGCCTGGGTTTGGTAGGTTTCCCTAGATGGCCGCCGCGCACCGGGCCAAAAACCAAAGTTACCCCCCTTGCAAAACCAGGTGGTTTGGCGATAGGCCATCTTGATGTCGCCTCACT
Source organism: Triturus cristatus (assembly GCF_964204655.1). NCBI lineage: Eukaryota > Metazoa > Chordata > Amphibia > Caudata > Salamandridae > Triturus > Triturus cristatus. The sequence goes on along the minus strand of NC_140592.1, from coordinate 498,466,051 downwards.
ACGTTTGGGGCCCTTGCCTGCCGCGGGTACTTGGGCCTCCCACACAAGTGAGGCACCATTTTTACCAGGAGACCTGGGGGAACGCTGGGTGGTGGTAAATTTGTGTGAGCCCGGTGATGCCACTACTTTCCCACCCCAAAATGTGTGAAAAAAGTGATTTTTTGAGCAAAAAATTAGGTTTGCAGGGGATTCTGGGTAAGGAAACGTTGGGGGATCCACGCAAGCCATACCTCCCTGGAAGCCGCCGGGTGTCTAGTTTTCAAAAATGCCTGGGTTTGGTAGGTTTCCCTAGATGGCCACCGCGCACCGGGCCAAAAACCAAAGTGACCCCCCTTGCAAAACCAGGTGGTTTGGCGATAGGCCATTTTGATGTCGCCTCACTACGTTTGGGGCCCTTGCCTGCCGCGGGTACTTGGGCCTCCCACACAAGTGAGGCACCATTTTTACCGGGAGACCTGGGGGAACGCTGGGTGGTGGTAAATTTGTGTGAGCCCGGTGATGCCACTACTTTCCACCCCAAAATGTGTGAAAAAAGTGATTTTTTGAGCAAAAAATGAGGTTTGCAGGGGATTCTGGGTAAGGAAACGTTGGGGGATCCACGCAAGCCATACCTCCCTGGAAGCCGCCGGGTGTCTAGTTTTCAAAAATGCCTGGGTTTGGTAGGTTTCCATAGATGGCCGCCGCGCACCGGGCCAAAAACCAAAGTGACCCCCCTTGAAAAACCAGGTGGTTTGGCGATAGGCCATCTTGATGTCGCCTCACTACGTTTGTTGTCCTTGCCTGCCGCGGGTACTTGGGCCTCCCACACAAGTGAGGCACCATTTTTACCGGGAGATCTGGGGGAACGCTGGGTGGTGGTAAATTTGTGTGAGCCCGGTGATGCCACTACTTTCCCACCCCAAAATGTGTGAAAAAAGTGATTTTTTGAGCAAAAAATGAGGTTTGCAGGGGATTCTGGGTAAGGAAACGTTGGGGGATCCACGCAAGCCATACCTCCCTGGAAGCCGCCGGGTGTCTAGTTTTCAAAAATGCCTGGGTTTGGTAGGTTTCCCTAGATGGCCGCCGCGCACCGGGCCAAAAACCAAAGTGACCCCCCTTGAAAAACCAGGTGGTTTGGCGATAGGCCATCTTGATGTCGCCTCACTACGTTTGGGGCCCTTGCCTGCCGCGGGTCCTTGGGCCTCCCACACAAGTGAGGCACCATTTTTACCGGGAGACCTGGGGGAACGCTGGGTGGTGGTAAATTTGTGTGAGCCCGGTGATGCCACTACTTTCCCACCCCAAAATGTGTGAAAAAAGTGATTTTTTGGGCAAAAATTTAGGTTTGCAGGGGATTCTGGGTAAGGAAACGTTGGGGGATCCACACAAGCCATACCTCCCTGGAAGCCGCCGGGTATCTAGTTTTCAGAAATGTGTGGGTTTGAAAGGTTTCCCTAGATGGCCGCCGAGCCCTGGGCAAAAAACCAAAGTAACCCCCCTTGCAAAACCAGATTAACTATTGTTACTACAGCGTGAGAATTTAGGAATAATACTGCAAAGAAAATGTGGCAGACAATTTGAGGTTTACAGGACAATGGGGATAAAAAATATTTTTCAAATCACTAGAGAGACATCACCATGAACTCCCAAGGGTTTTCGACAATATCTACAGTTGATGGGTTATTCTTACATGGAAAGTGTACCTTGGCAGAGAAACAAAAGACAAAGATTCCTGCACAACCATCTATTCCTCAAACACACACACATACTGGTTGGATTTGGCACGAGGGCAAGTCATGGTTCAGTGTATTAAATTTTATTAACAAGATATTTCACAAAAATGAAATGCACTGTCAATAATTAAATTCACAAAAAACCAAACCAATGACTTGCAGCTCGTGAGCTGTAAAGCCACGTCAAGGCACCAACCACTTTACAGGCCATTCACACACCTTTCATACGTGATACAAACAAGACCATTCGCACCACCAGGTACAAAAGCAACACAGTACAAAAATCACCAAAAAGGGACAAGGTACACCCTGCTTCAGAAAGACAAATATTACTGCACAGTCATCTAACCCGCAAGCACACACACATACTGGTTGGATTTGGCACGAGGGTGAGTGATGGTTCAGTAGATAAAATTGTATTACCAAGTGATTTCACAAAACATGAAATGCACTGGTAATAATTGAAAGGGCAAGAAACTGAACCATTGACTCACAGCTCGTGAGCTGTAAAGCCACGACAAGGCACCAACCTCTTTACAGGCCATTCATACACCTTTCATACGTGTGAGACATACAAAACCATTCACACCGCCAGCCGCGGGCCCATCACATAACAAAACTCACACCAGCACACAGCGCCATTCAAGGGCCCATCACTTTCACACGCCCACAATCCAGACACAGCAACTACACAGGCTGAAGGATTGCGTGGAGTGGCACTCAGCTAGCAGTGTGTGTAGTGACCAGCAGAAAGTCACTACTCACACACAGCCAGCCAAGCACCAGTCGACACACACCGCTAGCCAAACGCCAGTCCACGCACACCGCTAGCCAAGCGCCAGTCCAGGCACACCGCCATCCAATCGCCAGTCCAGGCACACCGGCAGCCAATCGCCAATCCACCTACACCGCCAGCCAAGCTCCAGTCCACGGACACCACCAGACAAGCACCATTCCATGCACACCGCCAGCCAAGCTCCAGTCCACACACACCACCAGACAAGCTCCAGTCCACGGACACCACCAGCCAAGCTCCAGTCCACGGACACCACCAGCCAAACACCAGTCCGCACACACCACCAGTCCACACACACCGCCAGCCAAGTACCAGTCCACGCACACCGCCAGCCAAGCACCATTCCACGCACACCACCAGCCAAGCACCATTCCACGCACACCGCCAGCCAAGCACCATTCCACGCACACCACCAGCCACGCACCAGTCCACGCACACCGCCAGTCCATGCACACCGCCAGTCCACGCACACCGTCAGCCAAGCACCATTCCACGCACACCACCAACCAAGTGCCAGTCCACACACACCAACAGCCAAGCGCAAGCCTACACACACCGCCATCACATTTTGGATTTTTTTAGAAAAAAATAAAAACACAAACAAATTGCAAATAGATACAAATCTTCTAACAGAAAATCAGCAACTAAATACATTGCACTAACACCAACCTTGAAACAGAATCATATTTTCCAAAGAATACAGACCAGGCAGTTCACTTTACCACTCATGAATCTTCCCAGAAATTTTTACGCGTGTGGTACGCTCGGAAACAAGCAGAGAGACACAGTGCAGGATGAGAGGGACAATCGGGGCAGTCCATACGACTCTCCTTCCGCAAACCTCTTCGCCAACAGACTCTACATCTCCTACTGGGAAAATCTTTTGCGGGTGTGGGAGGAATGTGATCTGGAAAGTGGCGTTCTTTCAATCTAGCAACATCCTCCACCAGTCCAACTCTAGGAACACTTGCCTGTTCCACTACAACAAGGCTGCCTATTACAGACTCCTGAAACTTAGCAAAAGTCATCTTTGACTCAGGGCAAGAATCCTGGAACACAACAAAAGCATTAAACATTGCCAAGTGGAAAAGATGGATAGCCAACTTCTTGTACCAAATGTAAGCCTTACGAAGAGCAGTGTAAGGTTCCAACCTCTGATCTACTCTGTCAACACCACCCATGTGCCTATTATAGTCTAAAACGCATACAGGTTTGCGCGCTTCAGCGACCTGACCCCAAACAGTCACAGGTGCAGTGCTTTCATCATGGATGGAAGTCAGCATGTAGATATCTCTCCTGTCTGTAAACTTCACAGCAAGAAGCTCCTGGCAACGCAACGCACTGCACTGTCCCCGCACAAGCTTTTGACAAACAAGTTCTTTCGGAAAACCTTTACGGTTACAGCGGACTGTGCCACAAGCAAAAGTGTCCACTTTGGCCAATTCCCTGAACAACCGCACACCAGTGTAGAAGTTATCTACATATAAATGGTGGCCTTTGTTAAAAAATCCTCTACCAAGTTCCCAAACAATTTTCTCAGTCACTCCAAAAGTGGACGGACAACCAGGGAGGTTAAACCTAGATTCCTTACCGGTGTACACCCTGAAATTAGAGACATATCCAGTCCTACTGTCACACAGCATATACAGCTTTATTCCATAGCGTGCCCTCTTACTAGGAATGTATTGCCTAAAAACCAAGCGGCCCTTGAACAACACCAAAGACTCATCCACTGCAATTTCTCTACCAGGGGCATAAATCTCAGAAAATCTATCAACAAAGTGATCAAGGACAGGCCTAATCTTAAAAAGACGGTCACAATCAGGGTGATCTCGTGGCAACGCTAAACCATTATCAACAAAGTGCATCATCCGAAGCAGAAGCAAATACCTGTCACGAGTCATGACTGCCGGAAAAATAGACGTTGCCATCAAGGGACTGCTAGACCAATATGAAGCCAATGATGGCTTCCTTAGCAAGCCCATCAAAAAAGTTAAACCCAAGAACTTCTTCATCTCTTCAACATTTGTGGGAGTCCACCGGGTAGCTCTAGAGTGTGGCTTAAGACTGGCACTGTTGTCCCTCAAAAACTGTTCGGCATACAAATTAGTCTGCTCAACAATCTCTGCCAAAAACACATCGTCCATAAACAACTGAAAAAAATTTACAGGCAAAAAGTTCTCAGTATTCATTCTAGACCCTGGAACACCAGTAAACTCTGGAAATTCCGGCTGCACCATGCCAGGGGCAACCCAGAGGTCATCACTTTCAACGGGAAGACTTGCAGCCCCAGCCTGCAGCCCAGATGTCTCTTGCCACACTACACCAACGGAAAGGCTTGCAGCCCCAGCCTGCAGCCCAGATGCCTCTTGCCGCACTACACCAACGGGAAGCCTTGCAGTCCCAGCCTGCAGCCCAGATGTCTCTTGCCGCACTACACCAACGGGAAGCCTTGCAGCCGCAGGCTGCAGCCCAGATGCCTCTTGCCGCACTATCGGCACATCAGTCTCCTCCTCTAACACAGGCACTTCATCCGCACTAAGAGTATCTTCATCATCCGATGACCCCATACGGAGAGAAAACTCACTGCCAGAATCGTCCCCTGCCCCCTCTCCCTCAGAAGCAGAGTCAGTCTCTGACCCAATATCAGAGGAAGACTCAAACAGCAAACCAACAACCTGCTGAGCAGTCATCCTGCGGCTAGCCATTATACCTACTAAGATAGAAGACTGCACAAACAAGTCAACAACAACCAACAATGTGCAAACCAAGTAAGTAAAGAAATGTGTGCCTTATATCAATAAGATCAATGTACTCAAAAACTATACAATCCAAAATCAAGAGACAGCTGCACTCACCAGAAACAAACTCTGCAGTGACACAGCAAAGACCAACGATATCAAACTAGAAAGAAGAAAAAAAAACAAATTACTCACAAGACAACAAAATACACATCGAGCACCAATGCAAAAAGTTTTTGACACTCAAAAACCAAACATACTGCTATTATTACACCATTTGCAAAAAAAAAACAGGCAGAGAAATCAAACACATTTGCATTGTACAAAAAAACAGTCTCTTACCAAACTACACAAACAGCAAAACCACCAGAACCAAAACGTCAACGTGAACAGAAGAAAAGCCTTCACCTAGAACAAAAAAGTAAACAAAAAAAACATTACAATTGGAAATCACAAAAAATATAACAATAAACATTATAACATGCCATGTCACTACCCAAATGGTCAATCGGTTTGTGTGCCAGGTCAGGCAGAAAACAGCAGGAAAAAAAAGGCTATTCAGTCCCGGGGCGGGTGAGCCAAATACATATAACAAATTGCACCCTGGAAGCGAGGGGTCACTTCTATTTCTAATTGAACTAATTCCCTGGTGTCTAGTGGGCTTTTCTGCCCCCAATGGGAGCAGAAACGGCAAAAAAATAAAACCGATCTGCCTTCAAAAAATTTAGGGGCCCAAGGAAGCGACCCTTGCCCAAGGGGTCGCTTCCTACAATAATATTTATATCCCTGGTGTCTAGTGGGCTTTTCTGCCCCCCCCCTAGGAGCAGAAACGGACAGAAAGACGACCAATCTGCCCCCAGGGGGGGCAGAAAAGTATTCTAAATAATTAGGCCGCAAAGGAAGCGACCCTTGCCCAAGGGGTCGCTTCCTACATAAAGAAAAAGACATCCCTGGTGTCTAGTGGGCTTTTCTGCCCCCCCTGGGGGCAGAAACGGGCAGAAAGACGACCGATCTGCCCCCAGGGGAGGCAGAAAAGTCTTCTAATCACTTTACCACCCTAGGAAGTGACCCTTGCCCAAGGGGTCGCTTCCTACATAACGAAATAGACATCCCTGGTGTCTAGTGGGCTTTTCTGCCCCCCCTGGGGGCAGAAACGGGCAGAAAGAAGACCGATCTGCCCCCAGGGGGGGCAGAAAAGTCTTCAAATTATTGGGCCCCCCAAGGAAGCGACCCTTGCCTAAGGGGTCGCTTCCTACATAGCATAAACGACATCCCTGGTGTCTAGTGGGCTTTTCTGCCCCCCCTGGGGGCAGAAACGCGCAGAAAGCGGACCGATCTGCCCCCAGGGGGGGCAGAAAAGACTTCCAAAAATTTTGCCCGCAAGGAAGCGACCCTTGCCTAAGGGGTCGCTTCCTACATAGTATAAACGACATCCCTGGTGTCTAGTGGGCTTTTCTGCCCCCCCCTGGGGGCAGAAACGCGCAGAAAGCGGACCGATCTGCCCCCAGGGGGGGCAGAAAAGACTTCGACAAATTTTTACCCCCAAGGAAGCGACCCTTGCCTAAGGGGTCGCTTCCCAAATTCGAAATAACAAATCCCTGGTGTCTAGTGGGGCAGCCCTACTCCACGATCGCGACGCTGTGCGCGATCGTGGAGCAGGAATGCCCTGTATTGAGACATCGGGGGAGAGGAAATACTCTTTCCTCTCCCCCGATGCCTCAATACTACAAATTTCACCGCCGCGGCCCCCACCGGACAACAAAACCTACCTCTGCTCCCTTGGACGCGCTGGAAGAAATGGATTCCAGCGCGTCCAACGCTTCCTGATGACGCCGGCGCGCGCTGTGCGCGCTGACGTCATCAGAAAGCGTGGGGGGGCTCGGGGGGCTCGGGGGTGGCAGCGGAAGCTCTTCCGCTGCCACCCCCGTAAAGGGGGGCAAGATCGCTGCACAAGGGGGGGAGCGCCAGCGCTTCCCCCGGGGGCTGTCCTCATGACGGAACGGTTCCGTCATGAGCACAGCCCAACCGATGCTCATGACGGAACCGTTCCGTCATGAGCATCGAAGGGGTTAAAAAAAGTATGTATGCCTCCATTTTTCAACTGTCTTTCTTTTCATATTGCCATTCTACTGAAAGACACCTCCTGAGTGCATCCTGTTCTCCTTGAAAGATGTTCACAGTGTGGATTGTAGGTCATAGCTATGTCTTCTGGAGTGAAAAATTTGCAGAAAAAAGAGGTATTGTAAAAGACCTTGCTTTGCCAAATGTAGACATTAAATGGATTGGTCAGAGAGGATTAAAGTGGCACCAATGAATGCCTTTGGTGAAAACCTTTCTACATCTCCCACAGCCTAACCTTATTATTGTGCACTGTGGTGGAAATGACCTAGGCACTTTAACTGGGGTAGGTCTGGAAATGCTTATTAAGGACACCTTTGTGCAATTGATGTCACTTTTTCCACAAACTGCTTTGTATATTCTAATATATGCCAAAGGCAAAAGTGGAACTGGTCCAACCAATTTTGTCCGCAGATTGACAAAGCAAGAAAGCACATCAATAAGTCTGTTTCTGCTTTCCTCAGAGACTATGGCATGGGTTCTATATACCACAACAACTTGCGTTACAACATGCAAGACATTTATAGAGGAGACGGTGTACATTTCAATGATAAAGGGAACAGAGTCTTCCTCTTGAACTTTAGACTCTGCATCGGTACTTACTTTTAGAGCCACCTAATATCTAAACACTTAAACTTGATTTATATTTCTATTTTTTTTAATGTTTTTTTTCGGGTGCGCGCAGAGTGCGCGCACCTCGCGATGTTTTTAAAAAAATTAAAATCTTTTTTTTTGCCCTTCGTGGTCCTACTGTGACCCCCTGACAATGGCTAGGGGGTCAAGAACTCCCTACTCTGCCCCCTAGTCACGTTCTCCGCCTTTCCTTTTCAGTGCGACAGAAAAAATGGCGGCCGACACTTCCTGATTTCGACCGATTCGAATGTTTACTGACATCTAACAACCAATCAGAATTACGCTCGCGCACGGCAGGGTGCGCGCACAGGGCTTGCACAGTGCGCGCACCCTGCGCGCGTACAGATATTGATATGCTTTTAAATGCTATTTTCTCAGGAAATACTGAATAGATTTACACCACACCTGCGAAAGGCACTTCCTTGACCTTATGGCTACCTCTCTGCCAAATTTCAAGTAATTCTGTTCAGCCGTTCGGGCTGTAGCTGCGACTAAAGGTCCTATGGAAAAATACATGGAGAAAACGCGTTTTGGGACCCCCCTTTTTTCTCAGCCCCCGCTTGACGAATCACCCCGAGACTTTCAGGGTAGGAGCTGAGCGGAGCGCCCCATTAGTTTTGAAAGTTGCGTGAGGATTCGTCAACCGGCGCCAAAGTTATTCAAAATAGAATTTTCAGATTTCCTATGGAAACACGATCCTAACTATCTACTGGCGACCGCCAGTAGATACTATATATAGATTACCCTGTTAATTATCCGTACAGGCATTAGTTGCATATACTACCATTGACATGTGGCTTTACACAATTTGATGTCATTATTTTATTGTACATTACGTTTTTCGTAAATAATTGATTTGTATCTACATAGAACTATAATCACGAATGTCATGATATATTAGAAAATTACAGCAACAATTTACATCAAGTTTTCACTGTCACTAGGTGATTTGTAACTCTTTTGAACTACAACTCCCAGAATTCAATGGGAGCAATAGCCTTACAGGAAATGACATATAACACCAGCTGATAGTAAGGTCACCTACCGTGAGAAAGGCCGTCATGGCCGAAACGCGTCGGTACGACAGACTGGGCTTTGTTTAAAATAAAGTTTTGAAAAGAATTGGTTCCAGAGTGCGGCGTCCTTTGTAAGAAAATTGAAATCGGCCTGGGTTTGGCCCTACGCTCGCACCCGCTGCTGTGCGATCCGGCATTAAACTCCATTGCTTCAAATTCAAATTAAGCCGGAGGCGCCCGACTGAGACGACTGAGACCTACAAGAATTACATCAGGATACGGATTGATCCGCTGAGCGAGGAACACTGCTAACCGTGCTGGGTCGAGCGCTGGAGGACGGGGCAGAGAGCGCCGCCCACACAGGAGTCTCCCCTGCCGGGTAAGTGTTTCAAGAATTCCGCTCCTTCAAAAATATTCTTAGTACACCAGTCTCATCGAAGCGACTTGAAAGGAATAACGAGTACATCGTTAAAGGCATTGCCACACACTGCTGTGTTGCTTACCGAAACTTTTTCTTAAGTTGGAACTCTACCTCAATCCACTTTACAATCCAGCCCTCACAAAACTTAAAACCTAATGACTATAAATACTTTCTTTACATATACTAACACCCGTGATTCTCTTTAAACACAATGGAAGCTCGCAAAGTGAAACGCGCACTGACCGCAGCAACATTGTTTCTACCTGGCGGGAAATCAACACCGCTTTCTAATTCGGAACAAACTAACCCAGCCGAATTAAATCCTACAGCCAAACAATTGTTTGTCCAGGTGGAAAAACAATACAAACGAGAGGTTAGTAAAAGCTGGGAAGCATTGGCCTTGCAAAAATACTTGGAAGTAGACAGAGTACCTCGAGGTCTAAGAATATTCACGATGCCAACTCATCCCGACACGAGGACAGACATGCTAGAGGTATGGGGAGCCAACAACATGGCTTGTAGCCAAAATATGATGCGGATTTTAATTAAATACGCTGAAAAAGACTTAGAGGAAATACATGCACTAATAAGTAAATTAGAAACAGAAATCTCACTACAAAATAAAGATGAAACAGTCAAGTTGCGCAACGAAATGGAAGACCGCCTCGAAAAATATGAGGATGAAATTCAACAACGGAAACATAGGAAATTTCTACGCGACGGGGCGGATTACAAAACCGGACAAATACTGACATTTGCCAAAAGATTTGATGCACTCAAGAAAAACTATGCCTCCAAACCTCTGGTTACAAGGGATGAGCCAAGCAGTGAATCTGATATTACTGAAAGTGACAATGAATTATTGGCTAACACTAACACGACTGGCAAAACTACTTTTTTAGAGGAAATGCGCCTGGTCAACTTGGATCAGAATCTATCCAGGAACCGTGGTCCAGGCAGAGGAAGAAACAGGGGCAGAGGACGAGGCAGAGGGTCTGGAAGAGGAGATACAAAATCTTCAACAGCTACAGAAAAACGAGAAGATCCAGGTCAAAAAAGACAATATTGGCTGAGAAACAAAACAACAAAAAAGAATTAGAACAAGAAAACCTTGTGATAAATCTGTCAGACTACATTCCAACCAAAACTGAATATCAAATATTAAATAAAGGCCTCACCTTTTGCCCTCAAAAACACTTCAACTACACCGACACCAAGATCGACTTATACAAATATGTGCGCAAACTGAAACTTGTCAAAACACATGCCAACAATCCTATCGTTAACACAGACCCTACTCATATTTTGGAGGACTCAAATGTACCAGACACAATACAGCAATCTGCTTTAACAATTGAGGAAATACCCAACCTCCAAACTCTGTTTGACCTTGCTTACAATGTGGATAATCATGAAAGCACTGAAATGGAAATGTTACAACTTGACATAAATACTAAACAACATACTCCCAGTGGTCTTAAGAACAAATCCAAATACTGCCCACAGTTATACCCTGGAAACAAAATTGATTCTTTTTCAGAGGCTGTCATGCATGAAATAGACACCATGGCCAAATTAAGAAACACCAAAGTAAGAGAAAATACATCCCAATCTGAAAACCTAGCATTACAATCACTCGCCAATAATCCTCACATCATTATCAAGCCTGCGGACAAAGGTGGTAACATAGTGATCCAAAACGTATGTGATTACAAGGATGAGGCATACAGACAGCTTAATGATTCGGATAAATATATTCAACTACAATCTAACCCAATTTACAAAATGATCGATGAAGTCCGTAGAAACCTGGACAACTGGCAATCACAAGGCCTTATCAACGCAGATGAACGAAAATTTCTTTTTGTAGAGAATCCTACGATCCCCACGATCTACTTTCTGCCCAAGATTCATAAAACCCTCATCAATCCTCCGGGCAGACCCATCGTATCATCTTGCAATTCCTTGTATGAGAACATTTCATCATATGTAGATTACTATCTGGCCCCCATGGTCCGCGACGTGAACTCTTACATTCAAGACACGGGAGACTTCTTTCGCATTTTGTCCAACACTACCTGGGACCCAGCATATCTTATGGTTACAATCGACGTTGTCTCCCTGTACACCTCTATCCAACACAAAGTAGGACTCGATGCATGCGCATACTTTCTCAAACAAAGACACATAGGTGAACTCGAACACTCCGCAATGAATGCTACTCACGATGATACAGATGTGTCTTAACAACAATATCTTTCTCTTCAATCATCAAATATACCACCAACTCTGCGGCTGTGCCATGGGTGTCTCTTTTTCACCTAACTACGCTAATCTCACTATGGGATGGTGGGAGAAAGAAATAGCTTGGGGCCCCCACAATCAAAACGCCTTGGAAAAGATCGTCCTTTGGTCAAGATATATTGACGACCTTTTTTTAATTTGGAATGGGAGCAAAGAGGAATTCATGGAATACTTTGCTATCTTGAACAACAATGACATTGGCCTATCCTTTACATGCAACAGTAGTCGACATACAATTGATTTTTTGGACATCACAGTCTATATAGATGAGGGCCAACTGCATACTACCTTATATCGCAAGAAAACAACAACTAACAGTATTCTTCATTTTGAGAGCTTCCATCCAAATGCACTCATTAGAAGCATCCCCTTCGGGGAGTTCGTTAGAATGAAAAGAAACTGCTCAAAAAATGAGGACGCATCCAAGGAAATTTAAAAAAGTGCCCAAAGACTCAGCAACAGAGGATACAAACAATGTGATTTAAACAAAAGTAAGAATAAGATCAACAAACTAACACGGACTCGAATTTTGATAAATAAACCACGAGAAAAATCTAAGGAGACACAATCATGTCCGCGACTAATCCTGACCTACAGCAAAGAAGCAAACATAATCAGACCGAGCGTGCAAAAATACTGGCCATTACTCCAACAAGATCGAGATCTGGCTCAAATTATCGGACCAAGACCTCTCATCACCTTCCGCAAAGCACCTTCGATCAAGGACACTATAGTCAAGAGCCATTTTCAATCAAAAAACACCACTACGAATTGGCTAACACAACAACAAATCGGATTCAGGAAATGTAACAACTGCAAAGCATGCAAAATTGGAACAAACAAGAAAAATATCAGAGATCCTAATGGAAGAAAAATTGATATTACAAAGAGAATAAAATGCACTACCAAGTTTGTAGTTTATTGCATTGAATGCAATTGCGGTATGAGATACATAGGGAGTACGGTTTGCATGTTGAAAAAGAGGATTCTCGAACACATAAGAGCTGTAAAAAATCGAGACTTATCGTATGCAACCGCCAAACATCTCCTTACATGCCAGAACGGAGAATGGCAAAACATGAACTTCTTTGCCTTAAACACAGTAGAAGAAAGTGAACGCTTGGGAGACCGTAAGAAAACGCTCCGACAGCTAGAGTCTAAGTATATAATTAGACTGCGGACAAAAAATCCGAAAGGAATGAACACCGATGAGGAATTTTATATTCACTTATAGTCACAGACATGAGACTGTAATAATAATTTGTTTGAAGTTTTTCAGCTCTTATTGTACTAGACAAATACTGATACTTTCCAAGTACCCTGCGATATAGAGAATTTAGATACATACTTTGAACATGTACAATAACATCCAGCCACTGCAACTAAAATACATCATTAGTCTGGATGCTTACGTACTATAAGATTACCCTGTTAATTATCCGTACAGGCATTAGTTGCATATACTACCATTGACATGTGGCTTTACACAATTTGATGTCGTTATTTTATTGTACATTACGTTTTTCGTAAATAATTGATTTGTATTTACATAGAACTATAATCACGAATGTTATGATATATTAGAAAATTACAGCAACAATTTAAATCAAGTTTTCACTGTCACTAGGTGATTTGTAACTCTTTTGAACTACAACTCCCAGAATTCAATGGGAGCAATGGCCTTACAGGAAATGACATATAACACCAGCTGATAGTAATGTCACCTACCGTGAGAAAGGCCGTCATGGCCGAAACGCGTCGGTACGACAGACTGGGCTTTGTTTAAAATAAAGTTTTGAAAAGAATTGGTTCCAGAGTGCGGCGTCCTTTGTAAGAAAATTGAAATCGGCCTGGGTTTGGCCCTATGCTCGCACCCGCTGCTGTGCGATCCGGCATTAAACTCCATTGCTTCAAAAAAAATAAAAAAAATAAAATATATATATATATATCTCCAACCAACAAACAAAAGTATATGTCGTACGCTCTCAGGAAAGACCAAGCAGCAGTCAAGAAAGGTGATCCAAATTTAATTCTACACAACGCGTTTCGGCGACAGCCTTGTTCACGTGTAGAGTTACAATGAAAAACGATACTGATAAAGTTACACATGATCCACATCATAGACATAGAAAATGGGGGGCTGTGTGCAAACGAAAGGTTACTGAACATGGCATCCATCTTGGAAAGGTGTGTTACAGCATCAAAACATGCTGGTGTGTTCATTAAACAAAGTTTTCTTAGATTTAAACAAAGTTTTCTTAGATTTAAACAAAATCCTCATCCCCATAAAACCTGTGAGTCTCCTAACACAGTATCTGACAATATATATGCGACATTTATCAACAAAATACGTTGTGTCTCAACCCAATGTTTCCTTTATGCACATAAGTAATCTAATGTATATATCACTTTGCAAATGAACTAAGAAGGGCGACATGAGTAATGTACTAATTAGCCATTGCAAATATTAGTAATGCAGACATTTGGTTCTAGCAATAGGTGGAGACACATTTACTGACTTTTCCGCATTGTATACTACATCGCGTATCATCGTATTATCTGTCTTTACCCATGTATTAGTAATGGGGATTTGGAAACACAACGTATTTTGTTGATAAATGTCGCATATATCTTGTCAGATACTGTGTTAGGAGACTCACAGGTTTTATGGGGATGAGGATTTTGTTTAAATCTAAGAAAACTTTGTTTAAATCTAAGAAAACTTTGTTTAATGAACACACCAGCATGTTTTGACGCTGTAACACACCTTTCCAAGATGGATGCCATGTTCAGTAACCTTTCGTTTGCACACAGCCCCCCATTTTCTATGTCTATGATGTGGATCATGTGTAACTTTATATCAGTATCGTTTTTCATTGTAACTCTACACGTGAACAAGGCTGTCGCCGAAACGCGTTGTGTAGAATTAAATTTGGATCACCTTTCTTGACTGCTGCTTGGTCTTTCCTGAGAGCGTACGACATATACTTTTGTTTGTTGGTTGGATAATTATCACCGGCATGCTCCGCCGGAGTGTACGCCACCTTCCAATGGGGCCCAGTATTCCAGAAGGAGCTGTGTTACTTTTCGTATATATATATATATATATATATATATATATATATATATATATATATATATATATATATATATATATATATATACACATTATCCACTGGCACTCGCCAGTAGGTAGCTATAGTTAGGACCAAGTTTCCATAGGAAGAGCATTTTTTGTTTTGCTTATAACTTTGGCGTCGTCTGATGAATCTTCATGAAAGTTTCCAAACTAATTCTTTGTTCATATCAGATCCTATGTGGGAAGTTTGGGGGTGATTCGTCAAGGTGGGGCTGAGAAAAAAGGGGGGTCCCAAAACATGTTTTCTCCATGTTCATTTCTGTAGGAAACTTTAGACAAGGCTACAGGTCGAACGGGTGAACGGAATTGCCCCAAATTTGGCATGGAGAAAGGTCTTTGTCTACAAAGCACGCTTTTGTTCATTTGGTGTAATTTACAGATATCGATATTTGGGAATTCTGCCATCTGATTGGCTGAGGCGTTACGAGCACAAGCTTGCTGCTTATTGGTTGTGAGCGCAGCGAGCGGTTGCAACTAGGAAGTGTTGGCCGCCATTTTGTGATTCCATTGAAGCGAGTAAGGGGGAAAAAGGGCAAAAAGAGTAGGAAACAGGAGGATAGGAGCACTGTAACCTCTGTGGGGGAGTGCGAAGCGAAGTAGTCACACCTACCGGTCTGAAAGTGCGATGTTGCTCAGAGTGACATGGTGCTGAGATGAGATGCTGCTACAGTCGGGTATGAAACCCAGAGCCTAAACCGTGAGCTCATTGCTGTAAAGTGATGTGCTCTGTGTACTGTTTCAATGTAAGTCATAGTACAATATTAGTATGTAATGATACTATAATGTAAGTATGTAATGTTAGAATGTAGGGCTGTCATGAGGGGAATCTTGGGGAGTTTGTACACGGTGCTGGAGAAGACGGATGCCTTGGTGTCTGGTCCTGTTGGTGGCTGTTTAAGCTGTCTTCTTTTCCTGCAATAAATCTACTTATCGGATCTACTGCTGTCTTCCTGTTCACTACATAAATTTGGAGACGAGCGGGAGAAGTAGAAGAGAAGGCAGCACTCACCAAGATTTTGCGCTTGCTTGCGTTGTGCTGAAGACCCGTTTTCTTGGTGAATCTGTTTCTACTCATTCCAGGGTCGTGGGCTGATCGAACTATGTGATTCTACCTCTGGTAGGATTTTATTTTTTGATTTTGGGCTTCCTCTGCCTCTTCACTACACTCTGGTTGCTGTACCACACGTGTGCAAGTAGTGTTAGTATGCGTCTATACTAATTCTGTAGTTATGCATTAAACAAAGCATCATGGTCCCATGGAGCGCCACCTCCCAGGCGCAGGTCATACAATGTCCCGGGGTGTGCAAGTGCGGAACATTTATGTTTGCTATTACAGGGCGGGAGCATTGCTTGCACCCTGTGATAGTAAATTCTTGTTTGCCTCGTTGAAGCGAGAGGAGGAAAACCTCGTATCGTTTCAATAAAGCGGAACCGGATGTTAAAAATGGAGAAAAAGAAAATGAAGCTGGGTCTAACCCGTTCATTTAAATGAGCCCACTGGTGGGTAATGTTACGGGGCCAATCCTATTATTATATTGCGGGGTCTCTGCAGCACTGAGGATCTTAATCTCACATGTAAATTAGGCACGGGAGGGCACAGAGACGTTTCGCAGACTAGGGGATCTACACCTCCCCGGGTATTGTTTATGAATTGTTTGGGGGGCTTCGGGGCCAACTCAAGACTGGAGATCGGCAACCTCCGGGGCTTTATTTAAATATGCAGGGTGGGCCTCACCAGTCATTGAAGCCTCGGTGGCCCTAGGCAGTGCCATATTGGTTCTGAAATCACACTGGCAGTACTCATGGTGTTATAAAGTGATACACTCATAGAACTCTTGCCGTTGTACAATTACCCAGGCTTCATTTATGTAATAGTCTGTTGGTTTATATTTGGTAGATGCACCGGAAAATTAAACAAAATTTCACTTATAACCAGAAAAAGAAGACCCATACACTCAGTTATTTATTGGTAAAAAAAAAATAACTTTTATTAACACATCACAAATAAATGGAAATGTAACTTTATTAGAACAACAGTAAAACATGAAAGAAGTGTGGGGGACTCCTCTGGAAGCAGCGTACAAAACCTGCAAGACAAAAAAGAAACATAAGTATGTGTGCCATATCTAAGAGAAAAAGAAAGGCAGTGAGAATGAACAGAGGAAAGTGAGAATGGGACAGAGAGCGAGTGGGTGGAAGGGAGAAGGGGAGGGAGAGTGAAAAGAACAGAGGGAGGAGGAAACAGAGCGCCGGCCTACTGCACCCAGCCCTCACTGTTCACATCCTGTCACCCGTGTGTCTGGGACGCTGGGGTCCGCGAGAAAGAGTGCGGTCCAGCAAGTCCTTAAAATGAAACAGAGATATGAATGAGGCCAGAGATTACATTATTATCTATGGAAACATCGCTTCCCTGCACCTGTGCACCAAAGCTGCTGCACCCCAGCCCCTTTCTCTGCTCTGTGCTCAATTGCAGCTCCTGCGCGCCGACGCTTGACTGCTCACCTGCCACAACCGGTGTGTGCAAGGACATGCCGGAGTGAGCTCCCACTCCGGGGTGCCACTATCAGGGTGGCCCAGCAGGTCTCCGGTTGTGGACGATGTCTTGATACCACGGTGGAAGGCGTCAGAATGCCCAGGGCATCATCACAGGGTGAGCACTTGCTCCGCCCATTTTGGCTCCACTAACCCAGTGTCTGAAAAGGGAGAAAAAATATAATGTTGGAAATGTCTTGCGGTAAATGAAGGTTTCTTTCAACGTTAAAAGAGAACACCAGTTGAGTGCATCCTTCCTTCTTGAAGTACGATCTTCGAACTGTTAGTGGTAATCGTGGTTCAAAGAGGAGTTGGAGTGCACAAGAATATACAAGGTTAAATAATAATATGTTATGCATACAAAGGAACAGAAGCATAATGTGCACGTGTAATGCAGTGGCACAAGCCTCTGTGCATGTACACTTAGTAATCAGCTCACTACAGTGCCCCAAAAGCCAACGCCACATGTCTGTAGGGCAGCGCTGCCCACTGACTCAGGCCCACTGTATGGTCCAGCAGGTCCTTAAAATGAGACAGAGATGTGACTGAATGAGGTCAGAGATCACATTATTAAGCAGGGCAATATCGCTTGTTTGTACCTGTGCACCCAGGCTGATGCACAGCATTGCGCTCAATTGCAGCCCCTGTGCACCCAGGCCCCACTGCTCACCTGCTGTCATTGTTGTGTGTCCAAACACGACGGGCAGCAGTGTTCACAATTCAGGTGCAGTGTTGATTGCGGCGATGGTGTACTCCTTATGGATCCCTTTTTTTATTGCGCATTGTGATATGCGAGGTGGATGCTGCCATATCACCTGAGGCAGTGTAGAAGAACTAGGACATGTGGCGTCGTCGTTATCCTATTTATACATACGCAAAGTGGGCTGGGCTTGCATACGCCAGGCGAGCGTAGGGGTGTGAATAATAGTTCCGGGGACCTGGGCGTTGTTCAGTTCCTGCCTGGCCAGGAAGTGTACTTATGTGTGTTTCTGTTGCAGTTTTGACATCACAGAATGCGCAATTTACATTAATGTAGCATGTACCGGGAGGGCGGCAACTATCGCTAATGAGATGCTGTTCGAAACATTGAATGGCCAACATCACATGCCGTTGTCACGGTTGTGGATATGCGCAGACACTCATGTCAATGGTGTGCGGTATTATTGAAAGTGTTGCTATCGCGAAGCGCACACATGTGAATGTGCTCGGATGGAGGGAGGATCAGCAGTGCGGCTACGTCATAAATAGTGATAATGTTCATTATAGTCAAGCAATGCATGCCAAACGTGAATCTGAAAGTCTTACATATGACACACTACTATACTGGTAAAGCCTGACAACAGAGAATACAGCAATACAAATGTACAGATTACTGATCACTGTTTGTCACATGTGATCTAGGATGTGCACTCTGCCCGTGGCTGATGATACCCCTTCGGGCCAACAGTGCCCAGGCCGAAAGGCAGCACAATATTGTGCACACACACACCAGGGGCATCCTGTAACACACATTTGATTTTTGATGTAACGTTTGAGATGCATGGCCATCACACGTGAAAGGCTTATGTACAGACCATGAATATTGATCAAGATGATCGTTGCATGTTGTGTGTAGTAGAAGATATGTGTACACAGCAAAAAAACTTTTCAAAAAAGTGCTCTAAGCAGAAGGGGTGTGTCTCATCAAACGCTGTAGAGAGAATGACTAAAATGGGTGGGGTCCTCCAACTGTTACAATGGGAAATGTTATGAACTGATCAAATGCTTTTTTTTAAGGTCACATGGCAATCGCGCATCGAGGGCGCAAGGAGGCCGCACACGACAAGATTTTGAGAAAATATATTTATCATAATATAAGTTTATTACAGTTAGAAATATATAAATATTTAAAATATTTTAGATTATCGCTTCCTCTCATATACAGTTTAAAGCTATTTAGATATAGTTTTGAGACATAAAAAAAACGAGTGAATGGCGTACCCAGCGCCACACCATACGTCTATGATGGAACACAGGGCCTGGCAGCGTGCACTCGTCGCATACGCAATGCGCAGCGGGCGCGACCTCATATGTACATGACGTAACGTGTAGCTTGGTACTGCGTACCCGTCGGATACCTATGTAGCAGCTGGCGCGAACTCATATGTACATGATGTTACCCGGGACGCGGTGCCACGAATCCGTCGTATACGAAATGCACATGCTTTACGAGTTTAGCAATATGGCAGATACGATTCACGTGGTGATGGAGCTTGGTACACTACTGGTATGGGAGTGCAGTTTTCTCCCCCCAAAAAAAGATGTACATATTTTTGGGGGAAGATATAAAACATTACTTAATTTTTAAAGTTAAAAAAAAGAAGTATAATAGAGTTCCAAAATATTACAAAACAAAATAGAAAAAATATAGGTTTTATCAACATTAAAATATGAAATTAACATTTAAAAAACCTTCGCAATTCACTGAAAAAAACATAGGTTTTACAGATGTTATAGTTAGGAATTAGCATTTAAAAAACCTTTGAAATTCACTAAAAAAAACATAGGTTTCAGGGACGTTATAGTTAGTTGGACATTTGACTCATATAAAACCAGAGAAATTCGCCTGTTATAGTTAGTTGAGCTAACTATAACTCGCACCCGCAATGCACTGCTGATGATGTCACATATTACATCACTCATGACATGGTCCGTGACATCACTAATGACTTCACTGATGCATTGCGGGCGCGCGAGTTATAGTTAGCGCAACTAACTATAACAGGCGAATTTCTCTGGTTTTATATGAGTCAAATGTCCAACTAACTATAGCGTCCCTGAAACCTATGGTTTTTGTTGTGAATTTCAAAGGTTTTTTAAATGCTAAATTCTATCTATAACATCTGTAAAACCTATGGTTTTTTCAGTGAATATATATATATATATATATATATATATTCATTCGAATAATCTTTATCCAATTCAAAGAATCATCAAAGCATTATTTAAATATTATAAAACATTTCTAAAAGTATATACAGTACATTATTCCTATATTATTTACATTCGACAGAGTCATCGTTTCATGAAAATACAATGTGGTTACACAAGTTTAGGGTCTTCAATTCATCTTATCCCTGTGTAATAGTTTTCCGTTTACATCATTTGTAAATTGTACACATAAAGTTCATAGTGCAAACTGACTTGGACTTCTTTCGGATATCTGCTAAAAAAAATTCAATGATATTGATACAACATTCTTGAATAAAACTACAATCAATTCACTCCTTGAATAAAACTAAAATCAATTCACTCCTATCATTCACATTTTATATTGCACAACATTAAACCAGGATACAGGTTATGATAATTCCAGGACAGCCCCTGGATTAAAATATGATAATAAAATTATAAAAGTTTAAAATGTTAGCCTTTTCTTTTTCCTTATAAAACTGATGGCTAATAAAAATCTGCTGACACCTAATACAATAAGTTTGGAACTATCTGTTTTTAGTATTTGTAGCATCTCATTGTATTTCCTAATATTCAAGCTTCTGCCTAATGGCTTTATCCATTTTCTTCTGGCATTTACATATGCTGGGCAGAAAAATAAAATAAGTGCGATATCCTCCTTAGCTCCTAGTTGGCATAACTTACATTTACAGTCTTTGTCGCCGAACTGTGGCGTTGGCCATTTTGATGTAAAAGCACTTATCTCAAGTGTTTCGTATCTAAATTTCAGATATAATGTTTTTGCAAGTTGGGGTTCAATTTCATCCAAGAATGACTCATAACAAGGAGTGATTTTGAACATTAGGAACTGTGTTGTAAGTCTTCCTGATGTACTATTTAAAGTGACTTTGTGCCAAATAAAATTCCAATAACTGTTCTTAATCTCGCACTTTGAATCAGGTGTCAAAAGTCCTGGGTTTATCCAAAATCTGCGTAAACCTAAATCATGAAGCCCCTTACGAATATGGGCCAACCAGGGAAAAGTAACATGGGCATCAAGTAAAAAGAGCTCGCTGAGTGTCTGTATGTTTCTAATTCCACTGTGGTCCAGATCCTAACCCAGTACAATGGTGTTCTCCAAATCTCCTGATTTTCCAATCGTTTTATACCAAATCATACGTCAAAGGGATCATATATATATATATATATATATATTCACTGAAAAAACCATAGGTTTCACACATGTTATAGTTAGCTGGACATTTTACTGATAAAAAACCAATGAAATTCCCCCGTTATAGTTATTGCAGGCAACTATAACTCACGCGACCGCAATCCTCTGCTGATGCTAATACTGTATTTAGACACTTATTTGCCCATGTCTTCTTCCATTAAATTTTAGCTATACATATATTACAAATATTTTTTTTTCATAAAGACACATATGTCATCAGCAGAGGATTGCGGTCGCGTGATTTATAGTTGCCTGCAATAACTATAACGGGGGAATTTCATTGGTTTTTTATCAGTAAAATGTCCAGCTAACTATAACATGTGTGAAACCTATGGTTTTTTCAGTGAATTTGCAAGGTTTTTTAAATGCTAATTCCTAACTATAACGTGTGTGAAACCTATGGTTTTTTCAGTGAATTTGTACGGTTTTTTAAATGCTAAGTTACTTTACGCCATTCGTGGCGTGCGCGCCCAGTTAACGCAGTTCGTTCCGTGCGCGCACGGTGCGCTTCGCGCACCATGCGCGCACAGTGAGCACGCGGTGCGCTTCGCGCACCGCGCGCCCACTTTACGCAGTTAGTGCCGTGCACGCACGGTGGTCACGCGGTGCGCTGCGCGCACCGCGTGCCCACGTTACGCGGGATGGGCCATGTACGCACGATGCGCTACGCGCACCGTGCGCACATGGGGGACATATTATGCGCTTCGTTGTGAAAGGGATTCTTAAGTAATTTCTATAAATCATAAGCCTTGCTCAAATGGTGCCCTTCGGGCACCATTTGCACACGGGGTGAGGATAGTGTGGATAATTTTAAAAAAAAAAAAAATGTTTTACCGTACGCGTACGGTAAGCGTAATCGGCGATTTTTCGAAAAAATATAAAATTGGTTTTTTGGCCTTGGGGGTTGTTTGGGGACACCTATATCGATGCTGGGTGGTTGCGAACTGAATATACTGCCCCTTTATATGTTTTTTGTCTTTGTTTTTGCTGCCCCACTCAGAGTGCGAGAGAGAAAATGGCGGCCGCCGCTTCCTGGTTTTGACCGATTCGAATGTTTACTTAGATCGAACAGCCAATCAGAATCGCGCTCGCGCACGTCACCGTACGCGTACGGTAAGCGCACGGTAAGCGCACCGTAAGCTGGCTCAGATATATATATTGATTTAAAGGCTATTTTCTCAGAATCTACTGAACAGATTTACACCAAACCTACAAAAGGCACTTCCTTGACCTGAGGACTACCTCTCTGCCAAATTTCAAGTAATTCTGTTCAGCCGTTCGGGCTGTAGCTTGGACTAAAGGTCCTATGGAAAAATGCATGGGAAAAACGCGTTTTGGGACCCCTCTGTTATCTCAGCCCCCGCTTGACGAATCCCCCCGAGACTTTCAGGGTAGGAGCGGAGCGTAGCGCCCCATTAGTTTTGAAAATTTTGCGAGGATTCGTCGACCGGCGCCAAAGTTATTCCAAATAGAATGTTGCGGTTTTCCTATGGAAACAGGGTCCTAACTATAACTACTTACTGGCGACCGCCAGTAGGTAATATATATATATATATATATATATATATATATATATATCCTTGACCTCCGATAGCTCGCCTCGCTAGTGTGGCGCTCCTTGCAGCTGTGCGTTACCTTGCGGTTGAGCAAAAACAGCTGTAAATTGTTCAACCCTTTCCCGTAGGAGAGAAAACAGGTCGCACTCCGGTAAGTGTTTTCAAAAGATATCCAATGTTTATTTCACAACCCTCCCCAGTCTGGAAAGCAAAAACCAACGCGTTTCGATCTCCCCAGAGATCTTGATCACGGTTACGCCCCTTACAATTGTGTAGCATACTTAAAGCGAAAAGTGCTTACATCATTTCCTGTGTAAACTTTTGTGGGGCATTATGGGATTCGTAGTTTTCCTATTTACATCACTGCATTTGCGTGTAAAATAAAGCAATTCTATATGAAATTTCAATCATTTCTGCTACATTTTAAGGTATAATCCAAAATAATTATATATTGGAATATATGGAGAACATATTGAATATATCACCAAATCTTACAATTGATGCCTCTAGTAGCTTGACTTTTTCCATTGTCAATGGTTATTCACTGGTGTTCTCACATTATTATTTCCTAACTGGAATTTACCCCATAAAATTCCAAAAAGATACATGATTCAAAAATCAAAAGGTGCAAATGAAACAAAACCGAGTGAATCTGTTAATAATTTCAGTTCTCTATGTGTACATAAAAGGCTAAAGGATTGTCTTTCTCTTAATGATAAATTTACATATATCATGTTCATTAGGTTTCTTGAAACTGCTGTTACAGCGATTTTCCTTCATCATCTTATTTACAAATGTGTATAAAGTTCCTCGCTTTGGTTCAATCCATGTGGTGTTAAAGAGCGTAAATTCAGGATATATCTTGACTCTTTTTGTCTCCGTTTTTTCTCTCTGTCACTGCCTCGCTCTGGTTTTTTGACCATATCAATCCCATAAAAGGTTAAAGTCTTCCAATTGCTAGCATGGTTTGTTTCCATGTGTTTTGCAACTGCATTTGGTCTGTCCTTGTGAATAGTTGCCCTCACATGTTCAAGAATCCGTTTTTTTAATTCGCATATAGTGCTGCCTACATATTTGAGTTTGCATGGGCATTCTATTATATACACAACATACTGACTCTTGCATGTGATTAAATCTTGTATCTTCCAGATTTTGCCATCTGCCAATCTAATTTCTTGGGTGTTTCTCGCGATCTGACATACTTTGCAGTTATGACACTTTTTAAATCCTTTGCTTTGTAGCCATGATTTGTTCTTTTCCTTGTGAAAATGACTATGTGTTATCCGATCTTTTAAATTTGCTGCTCGTCGATATGTTATGTTGGGTGCATTGCCCATGATTGATCCAACATCGTATCCAATTTCAAAATTTTCCAATTTCTTTTTAAGATTTGTCTGATCTGAGTTGACTCTTATGAGAAGGTAGTTATAAATCTTATTGGTTCTATTTCACCTTTTTGAGTTTCTTTTTCTGGAATCATTTTTAGTAATTCCTTTCTGTCTTTTTCGTTGACTCTTTTCCATCCATTATTAATTTGTGATTTTGGATATCCTCTCTTTTCAAATCTTTTAAAGGTTGTTGCACTCTGTTTGGACCATTCTGTCTGTTTTGAGCATATCCTGCGAACTCTTAAAAATTCACCTTATGAGATGTTTTGAAATAGACAATGCTGATGGAAACTGCTTGCATGTAAGGTTGCATTTGTAGCTGTCAATTTTCTATGCAGTGTTGTATGAATTTCATTGGCCTCAATGTAGATTTCTGTGTCGAGGAACGTGACTCTCGTTTCACTTAATTAATAAGTGAATTTGAAATTTGCAAGTGTTTTATTTAAGATTTCAAAATATTATTTGAATTCAAGCTCAGACCCATCCCAAATGATAAGAAGAATTCTTTTGTTTGGGAGTATTTCACTTTTCCAGAGGGGCAGAAAAAGGAAATTGCTCCATTAGTCACCTGCTCACTTTGTGAGCGTGTCTTATCTAGAGGTAACCCAAGGAAGAAGTATTCCTTTGGTAATCACAATATGATGAGACACATTAGGGATGTACATCCCAGGACTTTTGCTCGACATACTGAAGCAAACCCTTCAGTAAGTCACCCGAGCACACCCGCAGAAGCTCAGCCGAGTACATCTTCGGAAGCTCAGCCGAGCCCTTCCTCTGCGGTGGGAGCATCACCCTCTTCTGCTCCTCTGGAAACGAACCCTCGATTTCAGAGGGTACAAATGAGGTGCACCACATGTTATGGTCTAATTGTTCATGGGGAGCCCAGTGTTTCCCTAAGAAACAATAAGATAGACCAGCACACCTGTGGTCCTTGTTAATATTCCCATTATTTCTTTCCTCTGTCCCTGTATTAACACAACGGCTCTTTTAAGAGCCAACCTTACCTCACAACTTTTTTTTAATTTTTGTAATTAATTTTTGTAATTTTTTTAACCAAAAAATTTTTTTTTTACCCTACAAGGTCCTTGAGGGAGTACAACGGAAATGAGAAAAGCAGACAGAGAAGTGAAAAAAAGGGAGCATGAAACTAAATGTGTGATAAATACAGAAATTTCACACTTACCTGACCAACAAAATAACTTATTTATTAATAAAACCATCATATTTTTAAAGAAAAAGCTGACCCTTTCCTACAAATGCCATTCTTACACAACCGGACCAACACAAATAACATATCTGACAACAATTCCTGTGTGCACACAGACTCATGGTTTGATTCTAGGCACAAAACAGTATTCCTCAGTGATACCAGTACACCTTAACTTATGATGAAAACATACTCCATAATATTTTACAAGTTCAAGACAGTTAAATATCTCCCAAACCACAAAATGTAAAACATAACTTTTAAAGAAGAATCACAATTCTAATATTTATATCAAAAATCACCACATACATCCCCTCTCAAACTCATATCTCACCTTTAAAATTAGTTAGTTGAGAAAGAAATGTGGCACTCAAACAGCAGATTATCAGAGTCAGAATCTCAGAGCTGTACACCTCTCTCCTCCCACCAGAACCAGTAAATGGCAATGTTTCCCTCACTTTTTTCACACATATACATGTTAATTACAAATCTCAGTGCTTCCAACATTTTTTCAAATGAAATCACACATTTCTATTGGTTGAAAACTTCAACCCCTTTCCAAATGAACCCTTCCCCCAACTTCACTTCTGCCTGCTACTATAGCAACAGCTCATGGAACACTGGTGTGAGCAGAGAGGTCAGAAGTTCAGCACACAATGTTTCAAATCCAAAGAGCAAGAGTGCTTGACTGTTCAAACCTAACAGCAAATCCAAGCTAATGTTCTGTTAGAACACATTTTTCACAACCAATGCAAAACATGCTTTTATAATTGTAAACATACAGCCTAGTTTTTAGTGTAGAATGGTTTGAAACAGCCAATGAGTTCTTTTCATTAAAAAAATATGTATGCCTCCATTTTACAACTGTCTTTCATTTCATATTGCCATTCTACTGAAAGACACCTCCTGAGTGCATCCAGATCTCCTTGAAAGATGTTCACAGTGTGGATTGTAGGTCACAGCTATGTCTTCTGGAGTGAAAAGTATGCAGAAAAAAGAGGTGTGGGGAGAGACCTTGCTTTGCCAAATGTAGACATTAAATGGATTGGTCAGAGAGGGTTAAAGTGGCACCAATTAATGCCTTTGGTGAAAACCTTTCTACATCTCCCACAGCCTAACCTTATTATTGTGCACTGTGGTGGAAATGACCTAGGCACTTTAACAGGGGTAGGTCTGGAAATGCTTGTTAAGGACACCTTTGTGCAATTGATGTTGCTTTTTCCTCAATCTGCCTTTGTATATTCTAATATATGCCAAAGGCAAAAGTGAAACTGGTCCAACCAATTTTGTCCACAGATTGACAAAGCAAGAAAGCACGTCAACAAATCTATTTCTGCTTTCCTCAGAGACTATGGTATGGGTTCTATATACCACAACAACTTGCGTTACAACATGCAAGGCATTTATAGAGGAGACGGTGTACATTTCACTGATGAAGGCAACAGAGTCTTCCTCTTGAACTTTAGACTCTGCATCGGTACTTACTTGTAGGTACCTCAAAAAAAACACAACGGCTCTTTTTAGAGCCCCCTAATATCTAAACACTTAAATTTGATTTTTACTTCTATTTTTTTTGTTTTTTTTCTGCCGTGCTCATACGGTAAGCTTACCGTACGCGCACCCCGCGATTTAAAAAAAAAAAAATGTAAATGTATTTTTCATACTCTTGGGACCTTCTTGGACCCCCTGACAAACGCTAGGGGGTCTGCAACTCTCTTCGTTGCCCCCTTTTCATGTTCTCCTCCTTTGTTTATCAGTGTGAGACACACAAAATGGCGGCCGACACTTCCTGATTTCGACCGATTCGAATGTTTACAGTCATATAACCACCAATCAGAATTAAGCTCGCGCACGGCAGCGTGCGCGTACGGTAAGCTTACCGTACGCGCTCGGAGTGCGCTTATAGATATATATTGATTTAAATGCTATTTTCGCAGGAAATACTGAACAGATTTACACCAGACCTGCAAAAGGCACATCCCTGACCTGAGGACTACCTCTCTGCCAAATTTCAAGTAATTCTATTCAGCCGTTCGGGCTGTAGCTTGGACTAAAGGTCCTATGGAAAAATGCATGGGGAAAACACGTTTTGGGACACCCCCTTTTTCTCAGCCCCCGCTTGACGAATCCCCCCGAGACTTTCAGGGTAGGAGCGAAGCGGAGCGCCCCACCTATTTTGAACATTTCGCAAGGATTCGTCAATCGGCGCCAAAGTTATTCAAAATAGAATGTTGCGGATTTGCTATGGAAACACGGTCCTAACTATAACTATCTACTGGCGACCGCCAGTAGATTATATATATATATGGGAAGCCATTTGGCGTTTCGAGTGAAGAGTCACTGCATTTTTTCACTCGCTATGGTATGCATTAAAACCCGACATGAACCAGATGGAAGCAGCGCTATGGGGAGGCTGGTTCAACGCACTACACCAATCAGAGCGGACTATCCTTTACTTTAACCAGCCCCCAAGTGTTACTACATTCACTGGAAGAAATGTGGCACTGAGGAAAGCCGACAGGCTGAAACGCGTCTGCCTTGCGTTTCATTCATCTAAATGGAAGCGCTTGATTTTGGAATAAAAGCATGTGGCAACTCTGAGCATGTGTCGGCCCCGTTTGCTCTTCGGATAAATTGGGGATTGGAGTGTATGTTAAATGCGGTATAGCAAGCACCGCTAACCGGCACGCCCTCCCGGTTTGGAGCTCCGCGCAGACTTGCTAAAAACTTTTGGTGTTGTATTAAACTACAGCGCGGCGCCCCCCCGTATGGCAAGGACACTCACCTGAGTTGAAATACCTGACGGGGAGAGAGGACGCAGTCGTGTGCTGCGTTAGGAGTTTGCCAGATGGGATTTTTCGAAACCATTGTTAATGCCGGGACTAAGTGCAAGCCCTTGCCAGCAGGACTGGGAAGCCATTTGGCGTTTCGAGTGAAGAGTCACTGCATTTTTTCACTCGCTATGGTATGCATTAAAACCCGACATGAACCAGATGGAAGCAGCGCTATGGGGAGGCTGGTTCAACGCACTACACCAATCAGAGCGGACTATCCTTTACTTTAACCAGCCCCCAAGTGTTACTACATTCACTGGAAGAAATGTGGCACTGAGGAAAGCCGACAGGCTGAAACGCGTCTGCCTTGCGTTTCATTCATCTAAATGGAAGCGCTTGATTTTGGAATAAAAGCATGTGGCAACTCTGAGCATGTGTCGGCCCCGTTTGCTCTTCGGATAAATTGGGGATTGGAGTGTATGTTAAATGCGGTATAGCAAGCACCGCTAACCGGCACGCCCTCCCGGTTTGGAGCTCCGCGCAGACTTGCTAAAAACTTTTGGTGTTGTATTAAACTACAGCGCGGCGCCCCCCCGTATGGCAAGGACACTCACCTGAGTTGAAATACCTGACGGGGAGAGAGGACGCAGTCGTGTGCTGCGTTAGGAGTTTGCCAGATGGGATTTTTCGAAACCATTGTTAATGCCGGGACTAAGTGCAAGCCCTTGCCAGCAGGACTGGGAAGCCATTTGGCGTTTCGAGTGAAGAGTCACTGCATTTTTTCACTCGCTATGGTATGCATTAAAACCCGACATGAACCAGATGGAAGCAGCGCTATGGGGAGGCTGGTTCAACGCACTACACCAATCAGAGCGGACTATCCTTTACTTTAACCAGCCCCCAAGTGTTACTACATTCACTGGAAGAAACGTGGCACTGAGGAAAGCCGACAGGCTGAAACGCGTCTGCCTTGCGTTTCATTCATCTAAATGGAAGCGCTTGATTTTGGAATAAAAGCATGTGGCAACTCTGAGCATGTGTCGGCCCCGTTTGCTCTTCGGATAAATTGGGGATTGGAGTGTATATATATATATATATATATATATATATATATATATATATATATATATATATCCCAACAATTGCACCAGCAAAGATAAGGCCGCACTCTACTACAGGTAAGGTAAACAACCTTTATTCTCTCGATAACAGGCAGCTTTTCATTCCGTTTGTGTGTCTTCTAGGCTTTACGCGTTTCAAGGATTTTGTTCCTCTCTTCGGAAGCCATGCTTTCAAACCGGCATATTGCGTGCACTTCCCACATTGCCCTGCGTGCTTTCATTTATAGTCCTGGCCTCAGGTGTGCCACATTTAACCAATTTTTCACTGTTGCACGCCGGTATCTGTAGTTCAGATTTTTGCACCATTTACACCTTCCAGTGGGTCCGATCTTACTCGCGTTATTTTATGAAGACTATTGAAAGCCAAGGTGATTACAGACACAATTATTTCGGGACTCACTCGGCATTTATTCAGCCCTCTCCCCCCTTTACCAGGCACATCAGTGCTTAATGAAGCACAACGCGGTTCCGCATTAAGTATTTACCGATGAGATGCGTGCTGGGATATGCAGTCACTATCACCAGGCTGCAGCTGCAATCAATAATGAGCGGAACCAGCTATACTCCCGCCAATGGGAGGGCCATGGAAGATTCAAAGGAGGGAGAGGGTGTAACCCTGTGCAAACAGGCATCTGAGGAAGGCTCACACCAAAATGCATTATGACTTGCAGACAGTGAATAAAGGGTCACCTTAATTCTCCCCGCTGTGTCCTCTGGTCTCTTCCTTTAAGTGATCTTCCCTGCATGTTTTCATGCGCTGGCCAGTATCGCGTGTAAGAGGACCCGTCCTATAAAGAGGCCTGCAACATTACTGGCAACGTGGCATATTTCTCCAAGGGATTGGATTTGCAAGCCCGCCTCAGAAACAGGCCGAGCAAGTTTCTGATGCTATCAGCAGTCCGTGACTGCACGGGGACTCGTGATCATTGTATCTAAACGTCACTGCCCGGTTTGTCACTTGAATTGGGTGCTGAGACGTTGGGGACCCAAGGTGATCACAGACACTATTATTTTGGGACTCACTCTGCATTTATTCAGCCCTTTCCCCCCTTTGTCAGGCACAACAGGGCTTAATGAAGCATAACGCGGTTCCGCATTCAGTACTTAATGATGAGATGTGTGCTGGGATATGCAGTCACTATCATTTTTGAAAGAAGGGGACCCCTACATAACCAATAAACTTGCTATACGCAGGGACTTGAACAATAATAGGAAAGCAAGTTGCGATCAAATTATGCCAACAAATACCAGGTATATGAATAAACGTAACCAAAAAGCTGTGCTCCACATATAGATCAAAGACACAAATTTGATATTGAAAAATTTACATATAATTTTATTCGTATTCATCAGTTATTTTTCTATATAAATAAACATCTTTTAAATTTATCTATTAAGATCATTTCCTTATTTTCTTTTCAAAAGGTGGAAAGAATATATATACAATACCAATTATTTACAAAAAGTAAATCACAAATATCAAGAATTGTATTTGGAAAGAAATACATAAATTGGTATAACAGTCGATGTGTAGCTGATGAGAGCAATGCGGTAGATGGAGACTATCACCAGGCTGCAGCTGCAATCCATAATGAGCGGAACCAGCTATACTCCAGCCAATGGGAAGGCCGTGGAAGATTCAAAGGAGGAAGAGAGTATAACCCTGTGCAAACAGGCATCTGAGGAAGGCTCACGCCGAAATGCATTATGCCTTGATTCTCCCCTCTGTGTCCTCTAATCTCTTCCTTGAAGTGATCTCCCCTGCATGTGTGTATATATATATATATATATATATATATATATATATATATATATATATATATATATATATATATATATATATATATATATATATTCACTGAAAAAAACATAGGTTTCAGGCACATTATAGTTAGAAATTAGCATTTAAAAAAACAGAAATTCACTGAAAAAACCATAGGTTTCAGAAACGTTATAATTAGTTGGACATTTCACTCGTACAAAACCATAGAAATTCCAGCGTTATAGTTAGTTCAGCTAACTATAACTCGCGCCCCCGCAATGCACTGCTGATGACGTCACATATTACATCATTCGTGACATGGTCAGTGACACCACTGATGACATCACTGATGACATCTCAAATGACATCACTGATGACATCATCCAGTGACTGTGTTTCTGTAAAGTTTAATTTTGTTTTATATATATGCCAAGCTGTATTCAGGAATGAGTGGATGTATGTGTCTGTATGGAGGATTTAGTAGATACATGACTGACTGCATAAGTGAGTGATTAAATGTGTCTTACTGAATGCATGTGTTAGTGACTAAACTGTGTGAAAGTCTGTATCAGTCTGTCTGTTGTTGTATAAGCTGCTGCATGGGTTGGTGAGTAGCTGCATGAGTGTCTATATGGGTTATTGATTGTTTGCCTGAGTATTTGTATGGCTGCCTGAGTGTGTGTGTGGGTGGGTGGTAGGTGTGTGACTCTGCGCATAGATGTGTGAGTGGTTGCTTCACTGGGTGTATGGGTTCAAGAGTGCATGTGGAAACAGCTGTATGGGTGGGTGAGTGTGTGTATGGGTGTGTTGGTGAGTGAATGGATGTCTCAGTGGTACATGTGCAAGTAACTACATATGTAAAAGGCAGTATATGTGAGTGATGGTGTATATAAATAACTATATGTGAGAGTCAGTAATTGTGAGAGTGGCTGCATGGATGAGTGTGTATTTGTTTCAGTGATTCTATAAGAGAGTAATTATGTGTTAGTATCTGTATGAATAAGTGAGGCTGTGTCTGTATAACTGTATAGGTGAGTAAATGGAAGTATGATTGATTCTTTGCATGACTGACTAAGTGTGTGAGTGTCTGTATAGGTGTATCAGTGCATATGATAGTGGTATATTGATGAGTGTCTGCATGTATGAGTGACTGTATGGGTGAACGAATGGATGTGTGTGTAGACCTAGGAATCAGTCAGTGCGTATTTAGTAACTGGTATTGATGTGTCTATTTTTTCGAAAATGGTAGTCTGTATTTTAGAGTGGGTGTATCAAATGTTATATTCATGTGCGAGGAGGTGCATCAGATTTTCACGTGGATGATGTCATCAGTGATGTCATTAGTGATGTCACTGACCATGTCATGAATGATGTAATATGTGACGTCATCAGCACTGCATTGCGGGGGCGCGAGTTATAGTTAGCTGAACTAACTCTAACGCCGGAATTTCTATGGTTTTGTACGTGTGAAATGACCAACTAACTATAACATTCCTGAAACCTATGGTTTGTACAAGTTAATTTCTATGGTTTTTTAAATGCTAATTTCTAACTATAACGTGCCTGAAACCTATAGTTTTTTCAGTGAATTTCTATGTTTTTTTAAATGCTAATTACTAACTATAACGTGCCTGAAACCTATGGTTTTTTCAGTGAATTTCTATGGTTTTTTAAATGCCAATTTCTAACTATGGGTACCAAACAATATGCCAATGCTGCAAATGGCTTTTGCCAACACTTTTTTTCGTGTGTATTGACTTAAACAATTACACTTTAGACTACTTTTTCGGTCAGATTTAATCAGACAAAGGTAATTCAATTACATTACATTTCCCTTTTAGAACATCCGATACTTCCTAGTCCCAAACCACACCGTGGTGTCCACAATAACTTTACAATTACTTTTTTTGTTATGAATACAACAGTTTTTTTGAGTTTTTTTGACACCTTCTAACAATAAACAAAATTACACAAGAACATTCAACTCTTTTCAGCATTCATACCCACTCATACCCATTCGTATTCTTCATTTTATACAAAACAAACTCAGTGTAAACGTGTCAATGACACGTATAGGCCATCCATAAAAACAGTGTTCTTGTATTTTTTAAAACACTTTGTTGTTTGTTAAAGTCTTTTTGCCAATTGATTGGCCTTAACTAGTAAGGTCTACGCGTTATGCGTCAAGATTTAACGGCGAAAACCTACAGAAGCAGAAACGAAGCACAGCAGCCGCATGTATGAACCCCACTCACTGAGACGCGGGAAGTTAATTCCATTTAGTGCCACGAACGCAATTGGCAACCTTGAAGCCATTGCAACGCACGGACTGTGACAGAGCCATTTTCATCGAGGCGTAGGACGTATTTTGGCCTGAGACATCGGATATACTGCACCTCGATTGACAACTTAAAGCAGAGGCTGACGGTTAGTTCATCAAATCCCCTTGCGAGTTACAGACTGCATTCAAACTGCAGCGCTCAATGGTCCTGACGAGGATCCCAGAAAGAAAAGGGTTCCGAAACGCGTAGACCTTACTAGTTAAGGCCAATCAATTGGCAAAAAGACTTTAACAAAGAACAAAGTGTTTTAAAAAATACAAGAACACTGTTTTTATGGATGGCCTATACGTGTCATTGACACGTTTACACTGAGTTTGTTTCGTATAAAATGAAGAATACGAATGGGTATGAGTGGGTATGAATGCTGAAAAGAGTTGAATGTTCTTTTTAATTTTGTTTATTGTTAGAAGGTGTCAAACTCAAAAAAACTGTTGTATTCATAACAAAAAAAGTAATTGTAAAGTTATTGTGGACACCACGGTGTGGTTTGGGACTAGGAAGTATCGGATGTTCTAAAAGGGAAATGTAATGTAATTGAATTACCTTTGTCTGATTAAATCTTACCGAAAAAGTAGTCTAAAGTGTAATTGTTTAAGTCAATACACACGAAAAAAAAGTGTTGGCAAAAGCCATTTGCAGCATTGGCATATTGTTTGGTACCCATTATTAGTAGACTTGGCCTTGCTGCCATCAAGTCAAAACCCAGAACTGTTTTTTCAATTTCTAACTATAACGTGCCTGAAACCTATGTTTTTTTCAGTGAATTTCAAAAGTTTTTTTAATGAAAATGTGTAAGTCTATTGTACCTCAATCCTATGTTTTTTAAAAATTATATATATAATTTTTTTTTTAATTGTGAATAATTTTTTGTTAGGAAAACCATATTCATTCTTTTAAAAAAAAAAAATGTTATACAGAAGTCGCGCACCCTACACGATGGCTGCGCGCATTCCTGTAGCCATTTTGAAAAGTCGCGCTGGAGTCGCGACTTCGGCGTAATTTGTAAAGTATGAAATATCTTTAAATTAATGATAAATAAAAGTTTTCCTTAATAAATGTATTTTTAAAGTATTATTTTCAATATAATTTCGACTAAAAATTATTAGATTATTATTGGATTCGGAAGTTAGGAGGGATGGCCATTTTGCTCGATCTGTTTTGCAAGATTTTTTGTTCTAGTCAGGTGGACACCCTCCTCCGGGTGAGGTACGGCTTGAGGATTCTATTCAAAAAGTGAGGAATCAACAGGCAGAAGTATCCATCAGAAGGGCAAGTTACTTACCCTCGCTAACGCAGTTTCTGGTGGATACAGTATCTGCCTGTGGATTCCTCTCTGTGCCACACGCCTCCCACTTGTCCACCTGTTTCTACCAAAAAGATGCTTTTACTGTTTAGCATGACTGTTTTTAGTATGTCTTAATCATGCTTAAGTTTTACTAGAGAGAAATGCTTGATCAGTTGCTATTTCTTTATGCCTTTATTAGTTATGCATTTGTATGTATATATATATATATATGAGTTATTCCGTAGAACAGCTGCAATTGTAACTCCACACCGTCACAGCATATACGGACACGGACCATGAGTAAGTGCTGAATTATTTTATTCTGTGCCTTTTTGCCGCCATAACGTTTCGGCTCATCCGAGCCTTGATCACATGACATATATATATATATATATATATACATATTACCTACTGGCAATTGCCAGTAGGTAGTTATAGTTAGGACCT
The DNA here is from genome assembly GCF_964204655.1 of Triturus cristatus. NCBI lineage: Eukaryota > Metazoa > Chordata > Amphibia > Caudata > Salamandridae > Triturus > Triturus cristatus. The sequence goes on along the minus strand of NC_140592.1, from coordinate 498,430,592 downwards.
ATTTTCCATAGGAAATCCGGAACATTCTATTTGGAATAACGTTGGCGTCGATTGATGAATCTTCGCGAAATTTTCCAAACTTTTGGCCAGCTCCGGTCCGCTCCTATCCTGAAAATTTCACGGTGATTCATCAAGCGGGGGCCGAGAAAAAAGGGGGGTCCCAAAACACGTTTTCCCCATGCATTTTCCCATAGGACCAGTTGACGCAGCTACAGCCCGAAGTGCTGAACGGAATTACACCAAATTTGGCAAAGAGGTAGTCCTCAGTTCAGACTCATGCTTTTTGCTTAAATGGTGTAAATCCGTTCAGTAGATCCTGAGAAAATCAAAAGTAAAATCACATATATATCTGGGCGGAGCCTAACCACACATCTCATCGTGAGATCTGATTGGCTGTCAGCACTTCATCCAAGAAGTGTTGGCAGCCATCTTGGGACCAATATACATGATAGCACCTCATTAAAAAGCATTGCAGTTAATAGAAGGTTTTTAGACTTTAGTTACATTATAAATCATTTGTTGATGGTACCATACTCATTTTAGGAATTGTAGTGTGTTCTAAGGTGATTTTACCATGTGAAAAAGCCTTCTGCTGTGATATCATGAATCATGTTTGAGAGAAAACTATTTTATCATGCTTTTCCCACAGAGGTTTGGAAGGTGATCTATAAGCTAAACTGAGAGCATATTTTCTGTAAATTCACATTATCTTTCTCAGTCATGTGAGAATGAAGTCTGACATTCTCAGTAAAACATGTACATCCAACAAGGGCAGAGACTGTCAGTTGATTCCTTTGTGTTCTACTGCAGCTTCCCAGAGTGTTCTAAAGAACAACTAGAGTGCTAACAGTCCTACTTATGACAAACGTATGGCACACCTGAAGCCATCTTGGTTGGAATAAAGTGGTAACTCGTAAAACATTTAATTTAAAAAGGAACAAAATGAGGGGTTCATTTTGCCATAGAAAGTATGATTAGTGCTGCAGAAAGAAAAATTAGGGCACATTTTGAGTGACTTCTCAAATCCTCTTCTATTTCATTCAAAAATTCTGACATGCAAACTGAAACATGCACTTTCAATATCAGCAGCAGACTTCCCTGGTGAGCAGTAGCTTTACTACAGTGATCTAATAAGCAACTAGAGTGCTGTAGTGAAGATGGCTATCTATATACGTACAATGCTAAGTTAGCACAACCACGTTAGATGTTAGAAAGCCATCTTGCCACTTTTGCTGCTTTTGCATACGACACTGTAGTCACATGTTATTAATTGAGAAATGCTTGCTGGACTTTGCTTCACACGAGAACTGTCTGTTGTTCACATCCCGAACAGTGAGCAGCGACCTTGGTCTGAACATCGTGTAAAGAATCAGTCTGGGTCGCTAGACGGTGCATGTTGTTGGGTTCAGGTTGATTGGCCCACTATTTAGCCATAACACGCAGGCAGCTGCAAATACCTGAAAGTCGGGTGCTTTTAATATTGCAGTGTTGCATGTTTTTCATTACATTCGGAAGAAGAGCTTTCCCAGGAGCAGAGTCTAGCTGATCCTGTGATGTGATTCCACTAAGCTGATCTTTACGGTATGGGGTTCCCCATTCAAGCCTAGAGACCTTTTATTAGTCTAATAATAGTAATATTAGTTTACTAGCGAAAGGAAGGTGGCTGATATCCACTCTCATTTTAATATGATTACTCCTTTCATTTTCTATGGTATTGTAACTATGCTGATGGTTTTGATCTTAATCATTTGTCTGCTTATGTTAGCCAAAGTACTGCATCTTAGGACACAAGGTTTATAAAATAAACTCTTTAAACTTTACCATGTCTCTGTTTATTCTGTTGTGGACTGATATGAGAATAATTACGAACAGGTATTTCTGATTCCCACCATTCCTGAGAATACCCTAAGTCGCTTGTTCTGGGTTGTCTATACATTGGGACCGCCGAGATAAAACTCGGATAACGAATGGGACACTGATGCTGGTCGGATAAGGGGTGCTGGGTTCTGAGGTGAGTTTTTGGTACACCACAATTCACTGAGGTCCTGGTTTCCTGTGCATTGTTCTGTGCATAAGCAGAATCCCTGCAACATGGCGCACCTAACATTTGCAATCACAAAAGGAGCTAGAGAGGGAAAAACGTGCCAGAACGCCCTCCAATCAACAATAGTTTCAACAAAAAAGTACTGGCACACTGTAGCAAAAACTTCCTTGTTACTCTGGACTAGGAAGGAGGAAGTGTACTTTATCACAGACCTCCAATACTCATTTATATTGTCTGAAGACAGCCCATCCAGAATGCTACAAATTTAACAATTAAAATAGATAGAAAAGTAAGAAAAAAGGAGAATGTGCAGTCAGTCCACAAAAGGATACACTCTACAGAGACCCTCAATAATAACGAGGTGAAAAAATGTGTAGAGAGAGAGAGAGTACCTCACGTGCGCACCACCAGAGGAGCTACTGGTTGGTTCTCACCAGCTTGCCCACGTTTATTTCATCATCGGTCACTCTCTCTCAAGAAAAAAGTGTGCAGTGTCCAGTGGAAAAACACAAAACACAAGACAGTGTAGTGTGAGAAACACAAAAACAAATAAATTGTGCAGACAACGACAATAAAAAATAGTGAGGGTGTATAGACTCACAATTGATTGTTTTATTCTGGTTAGGAGTCTATCACCCTGTTTAAAACCACAGCATGTTGCATACCTTAATAATGACGGCCAACATGTTTCATTGCCAATAAAATTTGTGGCAAGTTCATCAGGGCAAGAAGGGGTCAAGAATCACCTTCTCTGGACACACACCTTTAAAAGGACTGACAAACACAGACAGACAAACATACAGCATAATCAGTACGGAGAGGGATGAGTTCACTGACCATCCAAAGGATGGTGATGGTAACAACATTTAATTCATTACCTAGTTGGGGCTATGGGCCCACATACCAGCCACCAACCAGTCGCAGGGGCGTACTAAATTTTTAACTATCGCCTTCCTGTCCGGCAAAGCACGACCGTCGTTGGTGCCTGCACCTGTGGAAACAAGTATAGACCGTCTATACCTGACTTAATCTGGAAAACACACTGTGTATTTACTCTTCCTCAATCTACAAACGATCAATCACCTCGCTGTTTGGAAGTTCTACTCCGTCATTGGTCCTTACAACAAAATAACCCATTGAAATCTGATGTATCACATCAGCACAACCCGTTACCGATATCGTTTTCACAGCTCAACTGACTTCAACAATCGCATCCGTCTTGTTCATACCAAGCTTAAATAATATGTAAAATGTAAAACCCTGGTCTTTTCGTACCGCAACAGTCACGCAACACCCAAAAAATGAAAACGGCGTTTTTCAGTAGCTCATCCGCCCCCGGCTTACCCTGTCCCTTGTACAACCAGGCGGTACCTCAACACTGGAGCAACTCAACGCGCGACTGCGTCCAATTTCAACGAGTAGCTATGGCATCATCTCGCGAGACTACGCGAGTCATCAGGTTGTATCAATCAATACTGGAGAATGCCGCAGCCATTTTGAAGTGGTCAAGGACCCCGATTTAAACTCATTACGACCTCGACTGGAAAGAACTACTCTGACTACAGAGTAGTGGGTGATTATGCCATCTTGTTTAAAAACATAAGCCCGCATCCATTAGGGTGAAATCCCATAAGTGGAGGACGTAATCCTAATCCAAACCGGTATGCAGGCAAATCTCTACAGCACAAGGACCAATATGGCAGCCATCTTACCAGAGATCGATATAATGTGTAATGACAGGGGAGTCAGTCCGCGATTAATAACGGTAGGGATAGCTCAGGGAAAGATTAAGATTGATATTAACCAGCCTCCAGAATGCATCGTGGAGCGCATATGTGCACCATAAACATATTTCATACAGCGCCCAAACCAATAGCGCCAGGAATAAACTAAACCCATGGCCCGTATGTCAACTGATGTGCACCCCGGGGAGCAGGAGAATCTTAATCAAATTGTTATGGAACATGCGGAAACACTTTACCAGGGCTAGACTATGTTTAGAATGTTTAGAAAGGTTCATCAGGGGTGAGTGGAGGTAGTGTATTCATAATATGATGAAATACTCAGCTTGTTAATAACCACCTATCTGCTTACTTTATTCCACTCGATTTGGTCATTAAGACCAATGGTGTCCCCCTTCTCAGTGAAAATCCAGCGGGCCTCCTTCACGGCCAGTCTCTTGTCAATATCACCCATGTCGCCCCAGACTTTCTCCAGGACAACCCACTTTAAAGATCTAAATTGATGTTGCTGGTCTTTGTAGTGTTGGACTAATCGAGTGGTGAGCTTACCAGCCCTAATAGTGCTCAGATGTTCCTGAATGCGTACCTTGACCTTGATTCGTTCTTTTTTGGGCCAGGCTCAACAAGGCAACAGAGGGGGAGGTCACAGGGGACGGGGCAGAGCCAGACAGAACCAGTCTCAGAACTGGCAGATGTTCTCCCCGCGTCAAACTCGCAGCCGAGGTTGAGCCCCGATGTAGATGTGAACAACATTGTTGTGAACCTATCGGGACATGAACTAATAGCCGGTCAATTGAAAGTACTGAACCGCGGCCTTGGGTATGTTCCAACCCCCAAACATGACTCTTTCAGATGCCGGACTGAACTCCATGAAATGGTGAGAAAAATCAAGATAAAAAATTCTTTGCAAATAAAGAACAGACTCCTGCTTCAGTTTTTTCCACGGATTTACATCGTCCCTCCCAGTTTTGTCCACCAGTATCTTCAGTTGGTCCTGAGGTGGTAGTTTTTGAGAACAAGGTTCTGAATGAGATCAGACTTCTGGAGGAATCAGAGCAGGCCAACACCTATAACAACATGAGCAGATTGGATTGGGCTGCAGTTAAATCCTTGCAAGATAACACTGCACTCACTATCAAATCTGCTGATAAAGGGGGCGCTGTGGTTCTTATGAATACCAGAGACTATGAGGCGGAAGTTCTGAGGTTGTTGAGCGACAGGAGGAACTACCGTCCTCTTGCACGTGATCCTACGGCTGAACTGCCACAACAGATTACCATCATTGTGGCACAGGCGCGGGAGAAGAAGTGGATCACTGCGAAAGAGGCGGAGTTCCTCGTCAACCTCAACCCCAGGACACCGGCATTTTATATTCTGCCGAAGATTCATAAGGCCCAGCGTCCACCCCCAGGCCGTCCCATTGTATCGGGCATCGCCTCGGTGTTGGAGCCTCTTTCCCAGTTCTCTGATTTCTTCCTCAGGGAATCTGTAATCACCCAACGGTCTTATGTGCAGGACACTACCGATATCCTTAACATCATCAATGATATGGACTTTGATCCCTCCCAGCAGTTACTTGTGACCATCGACATCGAGTCCTTGTATACTAGCATCCCCCAGGACGCGACGCTGGTGGCAGCAGCTCGCACCCTGGGGGCCCAGGAGTGGTTTTATGACACTCCCCAGTCCTTTGTCATGCAATGTGTGGAGTTGACCCTCACTCGTAACTTTTTCTGTCACAAGGATGCCCTGTATTTACAGATCTCGGGGACATCGATGGGCGCTACATTTGCGCCGAGCCTGGCGTGTATTTACGTCGGCCAATTCGAGGAAAACTACCTTGACCACCCCTCTAATCCCTTCCAGGGGAACATCTGCCTCTGGAAGAGATATATAGACGATGTTCTGTGTATTTGGAGGGGTACTCAACAACATCTCTGTGAGTTTCTTGAATGGCTGAATTCACTTGACATCTGTTTGAAATTTACTTGGCAGTTCAGTAGGGAGGCGGCTACATACCTTGACCTTGATATCATTGTGGTGGATGACAAACTTACTACCAGCGTTCATCACAAGCCCACTGATAAAAACTCCCTATTACACTACCAGTCGTACCACCCCAGAGCTCTGAGGGACAACCTCCCAGTTGGTCAGTTTCTGAGATACCGCAGAAACTGTTCCTCTACATCTGATTATTTACATCAATCAGAGGTGCTGAGCATGAAATTGGAACAACGTGCTTACCCTAAGAGGATTATCACCAGAGCCCGTAAAAGGGCGCACAATACACCCAGGGAGGCTTTGCTGGAGAGGAACAAGAAGGAAGCCAAGGAGAGTTTGCCAGTGGTTCTTACATTCGACCCGTTGTCTAATAAGATCAGACAAATAATCAAGCGACATTGGTCATTGTTATCTACCAGTGACTTCCAGATGCCCCAGCCTAGATTTGCATTTAAAAGGACTCAAAACCTTAAGGACAGACTGGTGCATACAAGACCTGCCCATGTTCAGAAGAACATAAATCTACCTCCAGGACACCATCCCTGTGGGAGCTGTTCAGTATACGAACTGACGGAGAAAACAACTGAGATCACACTAGGTAGTGGGAGGACCTGGTCTCTCCGTCAGTTTACCAACTATAATACTTGCCATGTAATCTACAGATTGACATGTCCTTGTGGACTACATTACATTGGTCTTACATCTAGAAAGGTCAAGGTACGCATTCAGGAACATCTGAGCACTATTAGGGCTGGTAAGCTCACCACTCGATTAGTCCAACACTACAAAGACCAGCAACATCAATTTAGATCTTTAAAGTGGGTTGTCCTGGAGAAAGTCTGGGGCGACATGGGTGATATTGACAAGAGACTGGCCGTGAAGGAGGCCCGCTGGATTTTCACTGAGAAGGGGGACACCATTGGTCTTAATGACCAAATCGAGTGGAATAAAGTAAGCAGATAGGTGGTTATTAACAAGCTGAGTATTTCATCATATTATGAATACACTACCTCCACTCACCCCTGATGAACCTTTCTAAACATTCTAAACATAGTCTAGCCCTGGTAAAGTGTTTCCGCATGTTCCATAACAATTTGATTAAGATTCTCCTGCTCCCCGGGGTGCACATCAGGTGACATACGGGCCATGGGTTTAGTTTATCCCTGGCGCTATTGGTTTGGGCGCTGTATGAAATATGTTTATGGTGCACATATGCGCTCCACGATGCATTCTGGAGGCTGGTTAATATCAATCTTAATCTTTCCCTGAGCTATCCCTACCGTTATTAATCGCGGACTGACTCCCCTGTCATTACACATTATATCGATCTCTGGTAAAATGGCTGCCATATTGGTCCTTGTGCTGTAGAGATTTGCCTGCATACCGGTTTGGATTAGGATTACGTCCTCCACTTATGGGATTTCACCCTAATGGATGCGGGCTTATGTTTTTAAACAAGATGGCATAATCACCCACTACTCTGTAGTCAGAGTAGTTCTTTCCAGTCGAGGTCGTAATGGGTTTAAATCGGGGTCCTTGACCACTTCAAAATGGCTGCGGCATTCTCCAGTATTGATTGATACAACCTGATGACTCGCGTAGTCTCGCGAGATGATGCCATAGCTACTCGTTGAAATTGGACGCAGTCGCGCGTTGAGTTGCTCCAGTGTTGAGGTACCGCCTGGTTGTACAAGGGACAGGGTAAGCCGGGGGCGGATGAGCTACTGAAAAACGCCGTTTTCATTTTTTGGGTGTTGCGTGACTGTTGCGGTACGAAAAGACCAGGGTTTTACATTTTACATATTATTTAAGCTTGGTATGAACAAGACGGATGCGATTGTTGAAGTCAGTTGAGCTGTGAAAACGATATCGGTAACGGGTTGTGCTGATGTGATACATCAGATTTCAATGGGTTATTTTGTTGTAAGGACCAATGACGGAGTAGAAGTTCCAAACAGCGAGGTGATTGATCGTTTGTAGATTGAGGAAGAGTAAATACACAGTGTGTTTTCCAGATTAAGTCAGGTATAGACAGTCTATACTTGTTTCCACAGGTGCAGGCACCAACGACGGTCGTGCTTTGCCGAGCAGGAAGGCGATAGTTAAAAATTTAGTACGCCCCTGCGACTGGTTGGTGGCTGGTATGTGGGCCCATAGCCCCAACTAGGTAATGAATTAAATGTTGTTACCATCACCATCCTTTGGATGGTCAGTGAACTCATCCCTCTCCGTACTGATTATGCTGTATGTTTGTCTGTCTGTGTTTGTCAGTCCTTTTAAAGGTGTGTGTCCAGAGAAGGTGATTCTTGACCCCTTCTTGCCCTGATGAATTTGCCACAAATTTTATTGGCAATGAAACATGTTGGCCGTCATTATTAAGGTATGCAACATGCTGTGGTTTTAAACAGGGTGATAGACTCCTAACCAGAATAAAACAATCAATTGTGAGTCTATACACCCTCACTATTTTTTATTGTCGTTGTCTGCACAATTTATTTGTTTTTGTGTTTCTCACACTACACTGTCTTGTGTTTTGTGTTTTTCCACTGGACAATGCACACTTTTTTCTTGAGAGAGAGTGACCGATGATGAAATAAACGTGGGCAAGCTGGTGAGAACCAACCAGTAGCTCCTCTGGTGGTGCGCACGTGAGGTACTCTCTCTCTCTCTCTACACATTTTTTCACCTCGTTATTATTGAGGGTCTCTGTAGAGTGTATCCTTTTGTGGACTGACTGCACATTCTCCTTTTTTCTTACTTTTCTATCTATTTTAATTGTTAAATTTGTAGCATTCTGGATGGGCTGTCTTCAGACAATATAAATGAGTATTGGAGGTCTGTGATAAAGTACACTTCCTCCTACCTAGTCCAGAGTAACAAGGAAGTTTTTGCTACAGTGTGCCAGTACTTTTTTGTTGAAGCACCTAACATTTGGTCTATTGATTTGAAACGCCTTAGTAGTGCTTATATTAGTCCACAACACCCTCACTCTGGTTTCCGGTTACCGGGAGTGACGGTTTAACCTACCTGTGTTTCGACTAATAGGTTCTTTCAAGCTTGATCATTAAAGTTATTTTTACTGAACCCCAGTGCTACTGTTGATATCATTGATACTCTTTAGTGTGTCCTAATGGCGATCGAGATAGCCGCGCATAGTCGTACACCTCTACGCCGTCATTTGACGACGTATGGGGTGCCAGATGATGGGATGGCTGTTATTTTTGTGGTGAGCGCGGATGCGTCTTACCCATATGAGTTGTTTTACTCTTGGGTGACTTTTCCGGTGGTGGATGACAATGATACGTTTCATTCCTTTACTCCCACGCAGCTACCTGCGGTCTATACCCCATATAGGACACAAGAAATTCCTATCTCTGCCTGGCAGCATACCATTTGGTTTAATGGCGCCCTTCCCCATGCGGTTGCACCGGCTAGAATGGGCCCGTTGTCTATTGCAGGGGCCACATGGCCGGTGCTGGCCGGCTTTACGCCTCATCCCCGCTATCTCATGGTGGCGGTGGCTGAGTTGCGGGTACTACACACAGCCCTGATTACAGTTCATAGGGCTTTAGTGCAGTACGTGTCACGAAACGTGCAGGTGGGGGCACCTGCTGTTGCGGGACAACCAACGGACCACCACGCGGTGGTTATTAGTCCTGTTATGGTTAATTCGGTAATGGGCAAGCGCCCCCAAAGTAAGGATGATTTTCCTTATTGGCTTGCTGAGAAATTTGACCAACTGGAGGCGGTTTTTCCGCATACCACTCCTGTAGAAAAACACAGGATTCTCACCATTAGTTTGCCGAAAGACTTAGTCCCAGATATGGCTGATTGCACAAACTGGGGCAAGGTCTTTGCCGCGAACTACTCGAAGTGCTTCGGCACTCCGTCTATGTCTGTACCACCCTCCGTCATCAAACGTGTTCAAGAGAATCACGGTGCGGAGGCTGCTGTTGAATTAGGAATGAGGCTCATCGGAGTGTTCGATGTGGTGGCTTCCATGGTAATGGGCAACCTCAAAGGCGATGCCATGCAGTTCCAAGTAGCTAATAAGCTGGGCCGCGTGGATGAACTCGACAGGCCCAAGGAGTTCGCTAAAATAAGTGCGCAAGCCTATAGGACCGTGGGCCGTAGTGCGTTGGGTGTTAAACCAACCGTGGTAGTTCCTGATATAGTACAGCAAACTAAGGTGAGCTCATCTACTAAAGACGAATGCCCACATTTTTCTAAACAAAGTTGGCGAGCAAAGAAACAGGGGAAGCAGCAACAAAAACAGGGGTCGTGTCCTGCCTCGCCCGTGCAGTCGTCCAGCAAACGCACATATGATCTGCGCGATCGATCTCGTATTAAGTCACCTAATAGATTTCAGGTTTCTGAACAACGCTCTCCTCATTCTTCACAGGAAACATCGGCTTCACAATCCAGTGGCGGAGACCGTGGGAAAGGAAGGGGTGCCCAAAGTCGTGAGCAACCCCGTCAGACTGACGGCAAAGGCAAGCAGGACGAGTCTGCACGTCAACGAACCCCGTTTCAGAAGAAGAAAGTTGCTGCGCTATCAGCGAGGTATGCCACAGATGGTGCGGACGCAGCTTCAGAACCTGACATGGGCACTAACGCTGCTCGACAGCGCGGCGGAAGTTACAGTAGTGCGACAAGCACTGCGTCCATATCTGGTGGCGACAGCAACTGATACATTCATAACTGTAGAAACTGCTGACACTAGAGTGGCTCCCCCTGACAGACTATACATTATAGTCCTTTTAATTGAAGGTGACATACAACGCACGATTAAAGGGATTTTTTGGGATAATCTGACCTCTTCATATGATATTCTATTGGCAGAGGCTGATTGGCCCCCGGATTTCGTTTTAGATGCTCCTAGAGGGGAGGAGGTAATCCTCCCATCCTTTGCGCACAAAGTGCCAAAGGACCAAGCTAAAAAGTTCGTCGAGGAGTGGGCTCTGGTGCTTGCACCTTCGCTGTATCGTAATCAGGTAGGCTGGGATAAATTGTCCCCCAGCCATGAAATTCCGTTGCGGTCCACGCCCCAGCCGCAACCCCAATATCCTATGTGTCGCGAAGCAAGACCTCACGTCGCGGCAATTGGAATATCAAGGAGTAATTGAAACATATGCGTCACCAATGAATAATCCTTTATTCATGTGACAAAGCCTGACGGGTCGTAGTTTTGGATTACCGGCATTTAAACTCTCATTGCCGGACATGCGCAGTACAGAATACCCACAGTTCGGCTCTCGTCGATAGTCTCGTGAGAAAACGGTTTAAAACCACACTTGACATTTCCAATGGCTTTTACAGCCATAACCTGTCCTCTCTTAGTAGTGAGTGGACGGCATTTACCTCGGGTGGCAAACAAAAACATTTCAAAAGATTACCGATGGGCTATAAAAACAGCCCTGGTGTCTTCGCCGGTCGCGTTGTCTCTCTGTTGGAGAGCATAGACCCTGATGCGTACTCGTATGTGGATGATATTTATCTCACAGATGACGAGTTGGGACCGCATCTGCGTCGCGTTGATCGCATCATTGTTTTGTTTGCAGACTTCAGGTACAAATTCAACTTTGCGAAGTCTCACATTGCGGAATATACAGTGTTGTTCTTGGGATACGAACAATGAAGGTCGAGGATTGACTCTGCGCTTCCTAGAGAAATGCGCATGCCTACGTGCTCCTACGACACTGAAGAAATTACAATCTCTGGTGGGTTTTCTGAAATTCGGTCGAACGTACATTCCTGATTATGCCCAGCGTATCAAGCCACTTTATGCCTTGGTACAACCTACTTTTTCCAAATCATGTTGGCTGCCAGAGCATTCAGCTATATTGCAATCATTGCAAGCTGACCTTATTGCTTCAAAATACTTACTGACGCGTGATAACCACACTAACCTGGTAATAAGAATTGTGCCAGGCGCAGTGGGTTTCACATATTTAACGTTCAATGAGGGCGACACTGTCACCATTGCCTACAAATCACACTTGTACACTTCGGCTGAACTGCGATTTTCCGCTGTCGAGAAAGTTCTGACGGCAGTACAGATGGCGTTTCTGAAAGAGCGAGCGCTATCGCCAGGTAAATGCATGTTGGTGGTAACACTATATCCCACCCTTGAAGCGGTGACGAAAGCAAGTGTACCTAATTCTAAGGCTTTGCATCCAAGCTGGATACAATGGGCCATGTCCTTGAGATCGTCTGACGTCACATATATCTTTGACGCGGCTCTTCAGACTCAAGAGTTTTTGCAGTATGAATTCGTTCATCCAGCTCCTCTGTCTTTGCGCCCACACGAGGATTACCATTGTGTCATTTACACTGACGATTCTGCGCAACCGGCTACTGGATCGAAGCATGCCTATTCAGCGGCCTGCGCAATTGTGGTCTGTACTTTCGTGAATGGTGAATTCCAATCCGATGTCGTGCATACGAAGTAGGCCTGGGCGAAGCACTACGCTACGCTCGCGTAGTTTGCGAAGTTCGCGCTGCTTCGCACTACGCGAACTGCACGTAGCACAGTGCGAACACGCGTAGCATAGTGTTGCGTAGTGCTGCGGTCATTTTTTGCTTGCTCGCGGTCCTCAACGTCAAGTTGGCGACCGCGAGCAAGCAAAATGACATCCCGGCGAGACTTTTTCCTTGTTCGCGATCGCGAGCATGGAAAATAAACCTCCTGGCGAGATTCCCAACGCGAGGAGGTCAGGTTTCTCATTGCGAGGGGTCGCGTATTCTCGCGACCGCTCGCGATGAGAAACTACCAGTTCGCGTTGAGAAAGCTGCTGCTTGAGTAAAAATCTACTCGAGCAGCAGAAAACTACAGCTCGCACTGTGCAAGATGCCATTTTCAATGATTGCACAGTGCCGGTTGCTTCTCCGCACTGTGCAATCATTGAAAACAACATCTTGCACAGTGCGAACATGTTACTACGCAGTTCGCAAAGTGCTACGCGTAGCTCGCGTAGTGCGAACTTCACTTTGCGTAGCTTCGCGAAGTGCTACTTCGCGAACTACGCCCACCCTTAATACGAAGTCATTGGGTGATTGTACCACACAGTTGGCGGAGCTTCGTGCTCTGGTGCTTGCACTAGAGTTTGCTGATCCCCGAGTCACTACTCTTATAGTGAGTGACTCATTTTATTGTGTCCAATCTTACAACGACAATCTACATTTTTGGTCTCAGAATGACTACCATGATTCCAAAGGTAGCACGATTAAGCATAAAACGCTTCGGGTTAGAGTGGCAGAACTTAAAGAACATCTGCCTCTCGTTAATGTTATTCACACTCTTGGTCACCAACGAGTTGGTGTCCGTGCTGTCGGCAACAGCCTAGCTGATGAGGCAGCAAAAACAGCAGTGGCGACATACTTAGTAGCAGCAGTTACAAGATCACAAAGTAAGATCGATGATGACATCTTGGCAGCTATTGCTGCTACAGAGAAGGGAACAAAATATCCAAGAGGTTTCCCTTCTCGTTACCATTATCGCTTAAGTCCTGATAACGTCCTGCTAGTGAGGATTAACAACGTTGGCGACAGATTGATTCCCAACGCGGACTGCAGACCATCTTTTATATTGGCAGCTCACGAGGGCATGGCGTCCGCGCATGCCGGCGTTGCAGCTACTGTATCTCTGTTACAACAACGTTACTGGTGGTGCGGTTTATACAAACAAGCTCGCGCTTATGTTCTTAATTGTGACATTTGCCAGCAGATAAAACCTTCAACTGCGGCGAGCCCACCACAATCTCAGTTGTACATATCTAATAAACCACTGGGTTGTGTTTATTTAGATCATTGCGGTCCATTTACCTCTGATACTGCGTACAAATACATCTTGGTTGCAGTGGATTCGTGCACACTTTTTCTGTGGGTGTGGCCACAAAGGAGTGCTGATGCCCGTACTGTCATCAAGGATTTGCGTGTCTTTGTTGGAAGTTTTGCATGTGGTACCTTTCATTCTGATTAGGGCCCTGCGTTCGCCTCTAAGGCGTACAAAGAAGCCATGAGAAATTTGGGCGTCTAAGTCGAATTTTCGTCTCCATACCGACCTGAGGGTATTAGTGTGGTGGAGCGAATGAACCGTGACTTAAAGCAATCTTTGACAACCAGGGTTTTAGGTACAGGCCGGAACTGGCTAGCCCACTTATAAGACGTGCAACGTGAACTTAATAATCTCCCTAGAAGGTCTCTGGGTGGGCGGACCCCATACATGATGCTCTTTGGTATACGAATTTTTGTCCCGGACCTTGATGGTCTAGAGACATGGCGGCGTCGGCCGCACCCTTTGACGTAGATGATCACTGTGCTGTATTGCAGAATCTAAAAGAAGCCAGAGACAGTCTAGCGAAGGAACACGTACCCTCCACATCTGATGCTGCGCTTCAGATTCCGGTAGTCGGCTGGCTACCTCGAGTTGGTGATCTGGTCCGTGAGAAGGTGGAGAACAAGAAGGAGTTAGGCCCCTCTTATTGTGCACCAGTTCCGGTGCTTGGAGTACAGGGTACACGTACAGTCATTTTACCTCCACTTCCTGGTCGAAAGGATAACAGGTACATCTCTATTGACAATGTCAAGCTACAGCGAGTGGCCGATTCTTCTTAGTATGACACCGGCAGTTTCTTGACCTTCGATGCTGAGAAATTCTGTTGTGGCCCCAGCTTCTAACACCTTGCCTGATGTTGCCGTCGAGATGCATACAGTTACTGGTCCTTTATTGCCACTGACACCTGGTGGTCTACCTGAAGATATTGAGTATGCTTATCCTGCGGATGTCCCATTGCCTGTTTTACAATCCACCACAGTTACCCAGTCAGGATACTCCTTTGACACTAATTCAATGACTTCCATTGCCCCGTCCAAAGTTTCAATTTTTGTTGCCTGGTTCAAAAGACATTTTTTAATTCCCCCTTGGACTTACATTTGGCTGGTGCTCATATGTATTTTTTTGTTTATGTCCATTGGCTTTGTGGGAGTGTTTTTTAGACTTATCAATGGACACTACCTGAAAGAACGCTCTACAATTCGACTAATTGATGGAACTTTGGGCCCCCACTTCTCATCACATATCATGAAAAGGGACCAGACTTTTGTGAACATTACTGCCTGGCCTGTACGTGATGGGATCGCTTGGGATGCTGTAAAATTTCAAATTCATGGCCCCACTGAAGTAATCAATGTGCCAAATGTATTTCGTGTTTCTATGGGTGATGTAGTTAAGCAGAACATCCACTCGGATGATTGGGATGTACCAGCAATAGAAGCACTGTTTTCTGATTTGAAATATTATGCTGCATTTGATGCTGAAGATTTGTATTTAGATACTGCTAATTATGATGAGAAATTCTGCTATCAACATTATGGCACACATTTCCTACACAAAGCAAATACGTTTAGAAATTTTGTAAATTATACACAATGGGAACACTGTCCCGCCCCTAGGCTGGGCAGCTCCACCACTTTAGTGGACAAATTCACATGTTTTTCTGATTTCAGTGTGTCAAATCCGGCCTCCTTTTATTTCAAGGTTGCGGCTGAGTCTGCTTCTAAAGTTAGACTGACACACACCAAATTGTTGTATTCCAAGTCCTTTATGGACAAGTTGGCAATTGGAGGATATGATCTGTGGAAAGCTACTATCGATCTTAAATCGGTTTGGGGTTCTAAACCGTGGCAGGTACAGGGAACAGAAGCTTTGCATCGTGCCTGCCTCATCCCGAACCACATGTTATTCTTGAATTCGTCAATTTTTCAGACCACCTGTTTTGGATTGGCTACTTCTAAAAAAATTGTATTCTCCCTCCACTCCGGGTCTGGGTGCTTATCCGAATTGGGATAATCATACAGATCTGTCCCGTGCTACGTTGCAGTCATACATTTCCAACACATCCTTCAATATTTCTGAATTGAATCCGGAAGGGTGGTTAGTGTGGCAAACGAGCTCAGATTCCTGTCAACATCGGTTTCTAGATTTAACACCGGGGTATACACAAGTTTGTGTAGACCCCCGATTTGAATCTTCTCACACTGTAACTACCTACTCAGTAGGGAAGTTATGCCAATCTTGGCTGCAACATTCCACCTTAGCATCTGTTAAACTTCATTTATCACAATTGAACGACAAAATAGATTTGAATGATTTTGTTAAGGGTCCTGCGGTTGGCAGGTCCAAAAGATGGGTATATTCTATTTACAACGAAGTTTGGAAGCTATCACAGATTGAGGCTGCATCCAGATTATGAGCTATTGATCAAGCCAATATGGAAAAGGTATTGGCTGTAATAGATAATAGCATTAATACCCTGTCTTCCAGAATTTATACCTTAGATAATATTGTTTCATCTGTGGTAGACATTGTGCAGGATGACTTGTCTGTATTGTATCATGGTCAGAATCAATTGCGTTCCATTATGCAGTTTGCATGGACATTGCAAATGTTAAAGGCTGGGAAAGTCCCTTGGGATTACATGAATACTTCATCTTTGTTCCTCCCTTTTAATTTAACAGCGAAACAACAATTCATGTCCATGAAAGATGCAACATATTCCTTGCTGCACATTGAAAAGTTAGAACCTTTACCTTTTTCTGTTGCCGAATTAAATTCCGCTGTGTGGCTTATCCACGGGTTGATAATGTTACCATTCCCCCTGTTTAAGTTCAGTTCGTGCATGAAACATTATGCCCTTGGCAGATATGAAAAACTTGGTACTGCCTTCCTGCACAAGGTTTGGTCACTTCCATTCACATATAGATGCGTGAGGGATGGAAAAGAGGTTTATTTAAAAGGTGAAGAGTGCACTTCCACGCCAGATCACTCTGTAGTGTGTAGGCACATTCAATTGCATGGTGCATGTAATGTGCACGCTCCTAATTTAGCTTGCGTCCTGAAAGGGAACCCTGTGCCAGTTATAACACCGTCTTTTACGCTGCTTGCTAACGGTAGTTATTTTCTGTTAAATAATGAAGCTTGCTGTGGGATGCTAGTGGGAATTCCCTACATAGTGACTGTATCACAGAGAGTAGTTTGCTGTAATAACGTCCTTTTCCCACCCCCGCATGGACGGCTCGATGTATCCATCTGGCCTTCCATTCCAACCTTGAAAGCAGAGTTCAATAAGATGAGCAGAATAAGGGCTCTATTGTCTCAAAAAGAAGTCGCGTTGACTTCGTCCAGGGAAACATTTGTCCTTCACGTAGCAAACACGCGCACCGAGGTGCAGGCGCTTTTGAATACTGATCTCCCACTTCATTTTGGGGCTCTGATTCAGACTATCTTTAATGCCTCGTCAACAAGTGGCCTGGCTATTTTTTTTTAAATTGTGGGCTCCGGCCTCGTTACCTCCTTTCAAACTATTTTTGGTGTGATCCCGGCATTTTTTCATTCTATTTTTTCCAGCGTCTTCGGAGGTCTCCCTTTGCTTCTCACCCTCGTAGCTGGGGTGCTTTTGTTGGTCTGCTTACTACGCTATGGATGCACAACTTGCGTCACATGACAGCAGGTCCCGGCTGCTCCATCTTCGTAACCGGGTGCTTGAATACTATGGCACTTTACCACTGGCGACCTTAAGCATAGCCTATGGATTGTCCTTCCGGTTTCCCTACTTTACTTGTGTGCAGCCTGTCTTTCATTGCCTAGATTGTCCATTCCAATGACCTCTGGATTTGTGCCTGTTGAACTCGGTGTCTCCTGCCCCGGATTATGATCGGCTAATGAGCCCCTTAGTGGCTCATGAGTTGGACTGTTCTGGCGTCAGGATTATGGCCTGTGGAGCAGCACATGGAGTCCTTGGGAATTGGGACATCGGAACGGCTGCGGCTGAATTCTTAGCGAGAAGTTATCTTGAAGAACACACCTGTTGTCCTCGAATGGTGCTGGAGGCTCCGGTTGTCGAGGAACATGTGTGTTCCTTCCCCTTGCTGAACTGGATGGCAGATAATTTTGCAGAACGTTCCAATGATTTCCTCTTGGAAGCGGTTGCAACTTATTGTGCTTATACTTTGATGGATTGACTTTTTTGCCCCTTCATTTCGTCATACGTCCTGCAATGATTTTTTTTTCTCCTTTAAATGTTTTTTTTTCAAACCTTTTTTATTTTTTCTTTGTTTTTTTTTCTTTGAACTTCTTCACTTACCTTATATGGACTTACAATTTATGCCCTTGGTTCCGTTCTATCAAACATGAACTCTGCGTTCTTGCAAGTGCGTCCCTACTGGTTAGTGGTCCGATCAAGGGGGGTGTATTGAAGATTGCTATCTATATACGTACAATGCTAAGTTAGCACAACCGCGTTAGATGTTAGAAAGCCATCTTGCCACTTTTGCTGCTTTTGCACACGACACTGTAGTCACATGTTATTAATTGAGAAATGCTTGCTCGACTTTGCTTCACATGAGAACTGTCTGTTGTTCACATCCCGAACAGTGAGCAGCGACCTTGATCTAAACATCGTGTAAAGAAACAGTCTGGGTCGCTAGACGGTGCATGTTGTTGGGTTCAGGTTGATCGGCCCACTATTTAGCCATAACACGCACTCAGCTGCAAATACCTGAACGCACTCAGCTGCAAATACCTGAAAGTCGGGTGCTTTTAATATTGCAGTGTTGCATGTTTTTCATTACATTCGGAAGAAGAGCTTTCCCAGGAGAAGAGTCTAGCTGATCCTGTGATGTGATTCCACTAAGCTGATCTTTACGGTATGGGGTTCCCCATTCAAGCCTAGAGACCTTTTATTAGTCTAATAATAATAATACTAGTTTACTAGCGAAAGGAAGGTGGCTGATATCCACTGTCATTTTAGTATGATTACTCCTTTCATTTTCTATGGTATTGTAACTATGCTGATGGTTTTGATCTTAATCATTTGTCTGCTTATGTTAGCCAAAGTACTGCATCTTAGGACACGAGGTTTATAAAATAAACTCTTTAAACTTTACTGTGTCTCTGTTTATTCTGTTGTGGACTGATATGAGAATAATTACGAACAGGTATTTATGATTCCCACCATTCCTGAGAATACCCTAAGTTGCTTGTTCTCGGAAATTAGGAAACATCATAACAAATAAGTCTCCCAAAATGGCCACCAAAGACAAAAGTAGCCCAAATATCACCCAGATGTAGCCCAAGTATAGCCCAATGACAGAATGTCCCAGAGTGTTCTAACGAACAACTAGAGCTCTAACAGTCTTACTTATGACAAAAGTATGGCACACCTGAAGCCATCTTGAATGGAATAAAGCGGTAACACTTAAAACATTTAATTTACAAAGGAACAAAATGAGGGGGTTCATTTTGCCCTAGAAATTATGATTAGTGCTGCAGAAAGAAAAATTAGGGCACATTTTGACTTCTCAAATCCTCTTCTATTTCATAAAAAAATTCTGACATGCAGACTGAAACATGCACTTTGAATACCAGCAGCAGACTTCCCTGGTGAGAAGTAGCTTTACTACAGTGATCTAATGAGCAACTAGAGTGCTAACATTCAGAATTTATGGCAAATGTGTGACACATCTGAATGCCTTCTTGATGGAACCAAAGTAAAAAACTGAAAGTATTTCCTACTGAGGAGACTGCAGTAAATGAGGCAATTAGGAAACTTCATAATAAATCTTCCAAGATGGCCACCAGAGACAAAAGAGCCCAAATGTAGCCCAAATATCACCCAGATGTAGCCCAAGTATAGCCCAATGACAGAATGTCCCAGAGTGTTCTAACGAACAACTAGAGCGCTAACAGTCTTACTTATGACGAAAGTATGGCACACCTGAAGCCATCTTGATTGGAATAAAGTGGTAACACTTAAAACATTTAATTTACAAAGGAACAAAATGAGGGGGTTCATTTTGCCATAGAAATTATGATTAGTGCTGAAGAAAGAAAAATTAGGGCACATTTTGAGTGACTTCTCAAATCCTCTTCTATTTCATTAACAAATTCTGATATGCAGACTGAAACATGCACTTTTAATACCAGCAGCAAACTTCCGTGGTGAGCAGTAGCTTTACTACAGTGATCTAATGAGCAACTAGAGTGCTAACATTCAGAATTTATGGTAAATGTGTGACATATCTGAATACCTTCTTGTTGGAATCAAAGTAAAAAACTGAAAGTATTTCCTGCTGAGGAGACTGCAGTAAATGAGGAAATTAGGAAACTTCATAACAAATAAATCTCCCAAGATGGCCACCAGAGACAAAAGAGCCCAAATGCAGCACAAATATCACCCAGATGTAGCCCACATGTAGCTCAATGACAGAACTGTGCAAAACACTTATTTTTTGTGTATTTGCAGTTTTATATAGTGCACACTTGTCAGGTATTGGAGTGCTTTACATGAGCATTGGTTACATCACACAAGATCAAATTCATTTTGGTTGTAGACATGGGGAGATTAAGTGATTTGACCAGAATCACAGAATGTTGAGCGGAAGCAGAAACTCCAACCTGGTTTCCCAGTTGCAAAGTCTGCAGCTCTGGAAGTAACACCACATCCTCTCCCCTAGGTGCAACATTTAATCAAGTGGTCAACTGGATAAAAAAACATAAAGATTACATATAATTTAAAAGTTCTTTGTCGCTATTTGAAAACTCAGAAAATATGTCCTCATTTTAGTTTTTTAGAGCACTGACCATAATTTTGATGCAAATAAGACCCTCTCATATATGTAATTTCCAAAGGAAATACTCTAGGTATTACAGTTTTGATTACATCAAGATGACGTCAGGCATTCCACACTTTTGTAATAAATATAGAATGTTTGCAATCTAGTTGTTCATTGGGATACTGTTGAGAGGCAGAGGCCAGGGGCACGGACTCTGAAAATTGAAGGCAGGTAGGAGAATGCAGAGGCAACAATTTGACCACACTGGGCAGACAGGAAGGGCAGTGGCAGCACAACAGACTATGGAGGGCAGTGGAAAGGGGTGCAGGGAAACAAACCAACAATACAGGACTGGCAAGAGAGGCTGTGGCAATATAATAGACCATTGTGGGCAGAAGGAAGAGGCTGTGGTAGTACAACCAAACATGCCAACAGACCCGTTTCAGCCAGGAAACGTCCAATGTTTTTAAGCTGAAATGGGCTTTATTTGATCTGTCTCCTGTCTACAATCTCCTCTTTTTCAATGTAACTCAAAGGGGAAAATCAATACCCCAGTTTTTTTTCCAAATCTCCCTCTTACCAAGTTCAAAATGTTCGCAAGTATGGTACATTGGATCATGGTAGGCAGGAGGAATTGGGGTAGGGACATGGACTCGGATAACAGAGGACAGGAGGGACATGGAGAGGTGCACCAAACTGAACCTACAGGGCAGGCATCGGGTTTGCAGCAGCACAATACACCACACAGCGCATGCGGGATGGGAGTGTAGCACAACAATCCATAGAAAGCAATAGGGAGGGGACAGGACCATGCACATGGACAACAGAGAACAGAGGGGAAAGAGGCAATTGTATCTGGCTGACCATAAAGAACAGGCAGGAGAGAAAGCTGCAGCATAACAGACCATAAAGGGCAGGAGGGACGGATCAGGGGCATTACAATGGAACAGACAAGCCAGGAGGGAGGGAATAGGGATCTGCACATGGAAACAGAGGGCTGGGGGCAAGGGGGCAGGGCAGGAGCAGCAAGATGACCATGGAGGTCAGGCAGGATGGGCACTAGAAACAAGACACACCATGGAGAGCAACAATGAGACTATGGTGGCATACACACAGACCATGGAGGGAAGGTGGGAGGGGGTCAGAGGCAGCTAGCTGACCACACAGGGAAGGTGGGAGGGGCCATGGCAGCACAGAAGACCATGCATGGCAAGCGGGAGGGTTAGTGGCAGCACAATGGCTATGATGGGCAAGAAGGAGGGTGCAGGGGCATGCACAAAGGACCATGGAGGATAGAAGGGAGGGTCAGGACCTGGGCACAGACAAGAGTGTTCAGGGGAAGGGGCCTCACAACAGACCGCGCAGGGCAGGCAGGAGGAGCAGTTGCAGCACAACAGACCAGGGAGGACAGAAGGGTGTGGCAGTAAAATGGACCATGGAGGACAGGAGGAAGGGGATAGGGGCATGGCATGTGGACAGGCAGGGTGGAGGTGGCAGGGACAGGTTACAGTCATCGGACAATGCTAGGCAGGTGGGAGGGGAGTGGCAGCTCAACAGAACACTCAGAGTAGATAGGAGTGGCAGGTCCTTGGAACATGGTGGGCAAAAAGGATGGAGCAGGGGCATGCACAAAGACATCGGAAGGCAGGGGGAAGGAGAATAGGGGCAGCAAGCTAAGCACAGAGGCTAAGCAGGAGGTCAATGATGGGCCATAGAATTGGGCAATGGAGGGCAGGAGGAGTGGACTGGTACATCATGCTAAATGGAGGGCAGTGGCAGCACATCAGACCATGCATGGCAGGAGGGAGGAGGCTAGTCCATGGATTCAGACAACAGAGGATAGGGAGGAGGTGGATGGGGCCGCACGCTAACTGTTCAGAGAAGGTGGGTATTAGGAACTTTATTGTTTTTAAAATGTGTGTCTGCGAACTACTTAAAATATGAACAAGTATGCAGCATAATCTCACTTTTATTCAGGAAGAAGAGGACGTTTGTGACTGTGACTCCGGGCTCACTTGGCAGAAACACCCCCTGACCCTCCACCCCATCGCAAAATGTAATGCCTGTGAAAAGGGTAGGTGGACGCAGTGTTACATAGAGCATAGTCCTGAGAGCACGATTGAAAACTAGATATAGTATATGGTATAAACTATGCACCAAAAAGTGTGATATAAGATGAACTGGGGCGTGAAATATAATATGCAATACATTGTGCGCAATGACAGATTCATTGGAGAGCGCAAGATAGCACAGGCACTAGCGCGTGCTATGCGATATGCGCCTTGGAGTGTAATATGCACAGGGCAGTGTTGTGTAACCTAACTAGTCTCTAAAGTTGTAATATAAAATATGTGCTGGGGAGTGTAACGTTGCATATGCACTGTGACAAAGATATGGAGCCCAGATTGTAATATGTATGGCATGGCGCTGTGCGTTATAACATAGGCATCGAGGAAGGCACGTTAGATGGGGCAATAAAACCCGTGCGAAGGCAAGTGTGGCATGACATATTCACGGGGTGGTGTTACAGTGCACATGGGCTAGAGAGTGTCATAGCATACGCACTAGCTGGTGGAATACAACACAGAGGTGTGAGGCACTCGGCGGGCACTGGTCGGTGTAACACAGCCTTGGGCTCAGGCAGGAGCACGCTGTGACTCTCAAGTGAGGTTCGTCTCCTTTGCAGAGAGTAAAATAAAAAGTATTACACATCCGGCGGTGGATGTGTGTTTTATTAACCGTGAGGGGGGTTTCTTGCATAGTTTGGTCGAATTTTTGTCGAATCCCCTTTGAATGGCTTGGTGTGCGTGTATATTAAACGTGCCCGTCAATAGCTACCCATGTTTGTATAAATAAACGACAAGGGTGTCTACTTGGAGAGTACCCACCGGCGGGGGCGCAGGGATTAGGCACGGTAGGGCGTCAGACTCGTCAGAGCTTTACTAGCCGTGTAAATACATTCCATGTGGATTCATTCTATGCATAGTCGCCTTTTAATGAATATCACGCAAATCGTCATGGTGATAGGTACATACGGTTTGTCCAGCATGTCCTAGGTGTTTCTATAAATATATATATGTTTTTAAATAATAAAAAAACAAAGGCTGGCCCGGGCGATGGGGTCCCCGGGGCCGATTAAGGCCTTGGGAGGGCCAAATTCATTTTTTCAACAAAAAAATGAGGGTGCAGGCCCTGGGGGATGGGGTCCCCAGGGCCAGTAAATTAGAAAAAGAAGGGGGGCCACACAGCCCTCCTTCTTAAAAAAATAAAATAAATAAAAGACCGGCATCGCGCTGGAGGCCACGCCCCCTCCTTGCAGCACTCTGCAAACGTGCCCCCTGGCCAGTTGTAAGTTGGGGAATTAATTCCCCTCCAATACTGAGGGTCCCTGAGGGCCAACTAGCCCAACAGGTATCTCCACTATGCGCCAGGGAGCTGCTTTGCAGACAGGTGTTCTGAGGCCACTCCCCTTTTTACACCTCTATGCAACGCAGCTCTTTGGCGCTTACTGGAGGTACCTAGTGGGCTAGTTTGACCCTAGGGACCCTTAGGATTCAAGGGGACTTAATCTCTCAACTTAAAACGGCCACAGGGCGCATTTACACAGTGGTGAAGGGAGGGGACGAGGCCTGAGGTGACGTGTGCAAACACGCCCTGTGGCGCGTTTTAAGTTGTGGAAATAATTCCCTTTCAATCCTGAGGGACCCTGGGGGCCAACTAGCCCACCAGGTGCTTCCGGTAAGCGCCACTGCTCTGTGTTGCAGAGAGGTGGTGCAGGCCGTGCCCCTTTTTACACCTCTCTGCAATGGCGCTTACTGGACGTACCTAGTGGGCTATTTTGCCCCTAGGGATCCTCAGGATTCAAGGGGACTTAATCTCCCAACTTAAAAAACGGCCACAGGGCGTGTTTACACAGTGGGGAAGGGAGGGGACGGGGCCTGAGGTGACGTGTGCAATCACGCCCTATGGCGCGTTTTAAGTTGGGGAAATAATTCCCCTTCAATCCTGAGGGCCCCTGGGGGCTAACTAGCCCACCAGGTGCTTCCAGTAAGCGCCACTGAGCTGCGTTGCAGACAGGTGGTCCAGGCCGTGCCACTTTTTACACCTCTCTGCAACGCAGCTCTGTGGCGCTTACTGGAGGTACCTAATGGGCTAGTTCAACCCTAGGGACCCTCAGGATTCAAATGAACTTAATCTCCCAACTAAAAACGGCCACAGGGTGTGTTTACACAGTGGTGAAGGGAAGGGAGGGGACGGGGCCTGAGTTAACGTGTGTAAACAAGCCCTGTGGTGCGTTTTAAGTTGGGGAAATAATTCCCCTTCAATCCTGAGGGACCCTGGGGGCCAAATAGCCCACCAGGTGCTTCCAGTAAGCACCACGGCGCTGCATTGAAGAGAGGTGGTCTAGGCCGTGCCCCTTTTTACATCTCTCTGCAACACAGCTCTGTGGCGCTTACTGGAGGTACCTAGTGGTCAAGTTGGACCCTAGGGACCCTCAGGATTCAAGGGGACTTAATCTCCCAACTTAAAACGGCCACAGGGCGTGTTTACACAGTGGGGAAGTGAGGGGACGGGGCCTGAGGTGACGTGTGCAAACACGCCCTGTGGCGCGTTTTAAGAGGTAGTTTTAATCCCCTGCCCTATTATATACTAGGGGCTTACAGGGGGACCCCAATGCATAGTGTTCCCTAGTGTATGTAGGTGTTTTCACTGTATTCTGAGTGTCTTTTAACATAGCACTGGCTCTAGGACTGGTTAGTCAGACTCAGTTACCACCAGTATCCAACTGAAAAAGTTGAGGGTACAGGATGATTTAGCAACAAGGCTTGTTTCTGCTCTTCTGTTTGTTCTTTCTGCACGTTATCCTTCTTCCTGCACTTTTCTTCGCCTTTGAGGACTTCTGTTGCTTCTTTCTGCATTTCTTTTTTTTCTTTCTGTGCGTTTTTTCTTCTTTCTTCACATGTCCTATCTCTGTAGGCATAGTTAGAAATTAGCATTTAAAAAACCTTAGAAATTCACTGAAAAAACCATAGGTTTCAGGGGCGTTATAGTTAGCTGGACTTTTCACTAGTACAAAACCATTGAAATTCCCCCGTTAGATACTCATACAGCTATTCACAAAACCATGCAGCCACTTTTACACAAACACACAGACACATACAGAGATTCACACAGTTTAGTCACTAGTATGCAGTAATATACATTTAATGACTCACATATAGACTCAGTTGCGCACCTAGAAAATCATCCATTCACAAACTTGTACATCCAGTCATTCTTCAACATGCCTTTCCCTATATATTTTAAACATATTAAAACTGTTCAGAAACACATAGTAAATGGATGATGTCATCAGTGATGTCATTTGAGAGGTCATCAGTGATGTCATCAGTGATGTCACTGACCATGTCATGAGTGATGTAATATGGGACGTCATCAGCAGTGGATTGCGGGCGCGCGAGTTATAGTTAGCTGAACTAACTATAACGGGGGAATTTCAATGGTTTTGTACGAGTGAAATGTCCAGCTAACTATAACGTGTGAAACCTATGGTTTTTTCAGTGAATTTGCAAGGTTTTTTAATTGCTAATTCTTAACTATAACGTGTGTGAAACCTATGGTTTTTTCAGTGAATTTCAAAGGTTTTTTAAATGCTAATTTTTGAATTTTTTATTATATTTTTTATATATTTCTTTTACAACAAGTTACCTATGTATATATTTATAGATTATCTGTATCCTTTAATTTGGAATGGCTCAGCTTTTTTTTTTTTGAATTTGGATAAAGTTGAACAGCATAGTTAATATCTTCTATTAACTTATATACATTTTAATTCATTCATTTTTTTTTTAAAGGGTTTATTTACCGTGCACGCCCGGTGCGCGCACCCATTACGCATGCGTACGTTTTTCGTGTACGCATGCATACGTTATCTACGTACGCATGCGTACGTCATAGTGCGTGCTCGGTGCGTGCACTAAGTACGCATGCGTACGTACTCCGTGTGCGCACGTGTACGTTCTCCACGTACGCATGCGTACGTCGTGCGTTGTCTGCGCGGTATGTTCGCGCATGCGCGCGTACTATGCATGCTGAGTTCACGCATGCGCGCATAGTACATACGCGCATGCGCGCGTGCTTCGTACGTGCACAACGTACGCGCGTAATACGTACGCGCATGCGCGCGTAGTACGTTCGCGCATGCGGGCGTGCTTCGTATGCGCTACGTCCGCGCATAATACTACGCGCATGCGCGCGTACTCGTTCGCGCATGTGTACTTGCTCCGCCGTGCGCGCATCGAGCGCGCACCTCAAGTCATGTGATTAAAAAACAACACTTTTCATTGGTTCATACTAGTTTCAGTTTTAGATTCTTCCAACACCACACCCACTCCCCTCATGGCAAGTCATGTGATCAAGAAACAACACTTTTCATTGGTTCAAAGTAGTTTCAGTTCCAGATTCTTCCAACACCACACCCACTCCCCTCATTATTACTTCTGATTCACTAGGAGAAGGAGCTAATCTGTTTTTGAGATACAATGGCAGAGCAGCAGCCATCTTCTGAGAGTGAACAGGATACTCTTGTGAGAGTCAGAGGAAGCAGAAAGACTCCTTCATATGGCAGTTTTTCACTTTTCCAGAAGGCCAAAAGAAGGTGAATGCACCAAAAGTCACCTGCATTCTTTGTCACCGGACCTTATCACGTGGAAATGCTAATAAGAAATACTCTTTTAGTATTCACACAATGTTAAGACACGTTGAAAAAGTGCATCCTGCGACTTTTGCTCGAGCAGTTAGTGAAAACCCACCAGCAGCTCAGCCGAGCACATCCGCAACAGCTCAGCCGAGCACACCATTGGCAGCTCAGCCGAGCACTTCTTTTGCGGTGGTGCCTTCTCCTACTTCTACACCTCTGGATATACGCCCTTCTTTTCGGAGGCTGTATACACGGTGCATGGACTGTCATGCTCTCATTTCTCTGGGTGAGACCAGTATTGATCTCATTGAGAGGAAATTAGAGCAGCACTTATGCACCAGGCCATAGTTTTTATCATTTTTTCATTTTTATCTTCCTCTGTCCCTACATTAACACAAGGGCTCTTTTTAGAGCCACCTAAAATCTAAACACAAAAACTTGTTTTTTAAATCTGTTTGTCGATATTTTTTTTAGGGTGCGTGCACGGTGCGCGCACCCTATGATTTTTTTTTTTAAATAATCGGTTTTGTCACCCTTTGTGATCCTCCAGGGACTCCCTGACAAAGACTAGGGGGTCAGGAAGTCTCTACCATGCCCCCTTTCCATGTTCTCCACCTTTGTTTTAAATTTAAACAGATTTTTAAATTGTTTTTTTTAATTGCAAGTAAAATGGATTACATTTCCTAAATTTTCTTTCAAGATCTGAAAAAAAGAAAAAAAGTAATGATATTCAACAATACATTTTTTTAAGTAGTACATGTTTTTTCATATTTAAGAAAGCAATATTTTGCCCTTTTTTTGCCGTTTTCAGAATGTATTGAATTTCACTGAAAATAGTGATATCAATTGTTTTCATCATTTAACAGCGGACAAAAAATAAAACAATCTGAAAGATTGTTTAAAAAAAACCCTGAATCTCTTCTCACTTAAACAGACCTTGATAGAAATGTCACAAATATATTAAAAATACCTTCTAAGAACAATAACTATTTGCAATAAATAACGTCTGTAAATCTTGCTGCTTAAGCACGTACACCAAAATAATATCTGTCAAACAAGTCCACAATTGTTACCTTTACCTTTCCTTGAGGCCAAATGGTAATTTTAAAATCCTTTGTAAGTGAAATATCCAATGTTAATCCTATTAAATTGAAATAATGGTTTCTTCAGATGCTGGAATTTGTATCTAAAATTTTGGTTTTAGAAAAATTAAGTAACAATTTGGTAAATCATAAGGCAAACGTTGCTTGAAAATCAATTGAGAATCATTACACAGTGTCCATCCTTTTTCACATTTAAGATAAACTGTGTAATGACCAGAAGTTATAGAAGGTCCATCATGAAAAATAATTGCAACTGCAACAAAAGATTTACCTGATATTGATAATTGATTTCCTACAAACTTCTTTAGTAAAGTTTCCATTTTAGTTCCATCTGCTCTACAACGTTGCATCATTAAAATTACATACTGTCCATATTTATGTAAAAATTACGTTGATAACATGTCTGATTTACATTGAGAACATTCCATGTTGTGATTTGCATCTTTAACTAATTTACTAAAAGTCACTGTTTTACTCTCTGGTAATGTTAAATATATGAACCTTTCGGAATCAACATTACTGCTGCATGTGTTCATAGAGTTTTCACAACAATGTTCCCATTTATATGAGACACCTAATATATTTTCTATTTGTACCCCTTCATCTTCCAGTACCATAAGCATATACATCAAGAATTCCTGTGCATCTTGCTGGACATCTTGTGTAAACTGTGTACATCCAGAACATTCATCTAAAAGATTTCTAACATCAGAAGCCCTTTCTATTTTAGTTTTATCATTACTCAGCTTCTCATAAAGGAGACTCAGCAGAGAACAGAATCTTTTCATGATTTAGTATTATCTGCTCTTGCAAAATTTGAAGATAAAATACAACATTGAGCACTACATTTGCGTAGCAGTAGACACCAGAGCTATTTTCAAAATGACAACCAACAACCTCTTCAACACTGTCCTTTTTCTTTTTGCTTGCAGTCACATCACTCTCTTTTTGTTTTCTCTTCTGTACATCCTCATTACAGATATTCTCAAATCTCCTTTTCCGACAAACAACACGTTTTTCAAACACAGGATACTGACCTAAATGAGGAGCAGAGCTTCTTCTTAATCTATTATACTCCTTTACACAGTTTGCATCAGCACTAACTTTTGAGTCATCAAAGTCTATCATGAATAAACCAGATATTTTTTTCACGCGTGACAAAGCAACATATGCCATGCCTTCTTTAAACACAGTAGATCCAATGTTTACAAATGCACTATCTACAGTTAATCCTTGAGATTTGTGAATAGTTACTGCATATGCTAGAGAAAACGGAAACTGCTTCCTACGTACATATAAGTCTTTCACAAGCAAGAAACGAATTGAACAACAACAAATGTCTTTAACCTCTTCAATCTGATCAAATTTTATTTTTAAAAATTCAATTCCAACTTTTTTCTGGTAATTAACAAAACCCACAACTTTACCCATAGCTCCGTTCACTAAACCTTTCTCTACATCCAAATTACGTCTTAAAATTACTCGACAGTTCATACATACATAAAGATTCTTTTCTAAACCGGCTGTTTTCGAGATGTTTTTCTCTAGAGAATCCAATTTACTTGTCAATTTGTTTGTCAATATAATAGTTATTCCTTCATGTTGTATTTTATCCACAGCTTCCAGTTTGACAATCTCTTCATTTTCCAATTTCAAAAGTTCTATATTGAATATAGAGCATTCATGTAGTGTTGGCATTAAGCAGATTACAGTATTTTTTCCAGCAATGTTCTTGTATATTTTCTCTGGAACTATTTGTTCTGTTGGAAACACATTACATAGCAATCGACTCTGTAAAGCTTTTCTGCCATGTTCTGTGAGTAGTCCAATTCTGATATCTTTGAGAATACTTGCATAATCCTCATCATTGGCTTGCCGCATATTGGTAATGAGTTCTTTATACTCAAAGTATGTCCAAATATCCACATTACCTATACTTTCTAATGACTTTTTCGTGTCTTCATGTGTAAGGGTTTGAAATACTGGTTGTCCTTTAACTGGAGTAAGCTGCAGAAGATCCCAAAAAACTATAACATGTTTTCCTCCAAATAGCACGTCATAGTTTGTCTTTAGAATTTGCTGCATTCTTAAATGCACAAAGGCAAGCATTAAGTTTGAAACCATGCTTACCTCATCAATGATGAGAACTTTCATTTTTTTCAATACTCTTGCAACTTCAAAACATGCTTCTCCTGTTAGCTTGTGGTATTGTATTTTGTTCTCGTGCTCTACTGGTAACATTAGCAAACGATGGAGGGTAATTCCTTTTATGTTATATGCTGCTAACCCAGTTGGAGCAGTAACAACACAAGACAAAGTTGAATCTGTTTTTTGCTGTAGGTAGCTTCTAATTACTTTAATCAAGAAACTTTTTCCAGTTCCGGTTTGTCCACTCACATACATTCTGATTGGTTGAAACGATGAGCACTCTTTATTTTCATGTAGTAATCCGTGATCAATTTTTTTTCTGACTTCCTCATACATTTGTTGTTGTTCATCATTCAGTTGTTGTTCCATATTTGATAAGTTTATTAAATCTTCCTGAGCTTGATTCATAGCTGTTTCGAATTCAGTCATGGCTATTGCAGCTTCATTTTCTACGATTGGTTGTCCTAGAGGATCTTGACTGAACGTCCCAGAACTTTGACTGTCTTGAGAACTGTCTCTAGCTACTTCAGATGCAATTGTTGCTTCTTGTTCAATTTCTTCATTTAACATTTGAACATAAGTTGAGAAAGTACTGCATTCTATGCTATCTTTGCAAGCATTAAAGGAATCTTCATAGCTCTGAAAATCTCCAAGTAGTTCGTCCTCTGAACGCCATGGTTTAAACAGCTGTAAAAGTGGCAAGTAGTACAATTCCTTTTTGTCAGTAGTGTCACAACTCAGCTTCCGGTGATTAATCAAACTTCCTTTTGTTTGTTTTACCAAACATCCTTCCTCACCAGTGACTTTATATTTTCCATTGTTGATGTCTTCTGTGGTATTCCGTTTATAAATGTAGTTCTGCAGCACTTCATATAGACACATGTTCTCAAGATGATGACTTCTTTGTGGGTAATATGTGTCCAACATGTTTGTTCTTAAAATGTCTGTACTTTCAGGTTCGTACTCTGCTAAATATTCAATTTCTCGAACAGATTCCAGTACCCGATTTCTCATTCCTGCAAGGCCTAAACTTACCCAAATTATTCTTCTGGATTTGGAATACAGACTTGCAGATGATAACCTATCTGAGCATTCGTAGGATCCAATTTCTCGATGCGATAACATCTTTAAACTGAAACTGTATAGCTTTTTACTGACAGTCTTCTCGTGAGAAATCTCTTCCCACATTTCTTTCAATTCCGTTTTCTCAGATTTAGTGATGTAAGATGTGACATACCGAGCAACAGCAATAGAATTGTCAGCTACATACTGTATATCCATGTTAGCATTCCACATGGATAAAATGACTGAGTTGTAGTCATTTATATATTTTGACTCTTCTTTTCTTCTTAGGTTGTAGGTATTCTTAGGAGATTTTCTTGTAATAGTATGTCGCACAGCTGACATAAAACTGTTTACTCTTCCTTTTGAAAGAACTGGTCGTGGAAATCCAAATCGACATTTTGTGTAGAATTTATCTTTACTCTTGTACTTTCGTCGACAGTATTTTCCACACCGATGACTTTGGAAACGTAAAACTTGCTCTTTTAAGTTTTTTTCTTCTGTGCTTTTAGGTATAGCACATGTTGCATATTCTTCAATGAAAGATAAAACTGCATCATCAGAATCTGTTCCAAATTTTGGGGCATCCTTGATCCACAACAGCATATGAATATGAGGAACACCTCTTGCTTGGTACTCTTTTCTCCAAAAGAAATCCACAACTTCTCCAAGAGGTGGATTTTTTTTATTGCAGATGAAGGACATCATAGCCTCAAATCTATGATTGAAATATCTGCAAACATTAACCGGATCCAATGAGCACAATTCTCCTGCTGTCTTGTATTGGATGTTTTCAATATTTGAATTTGCCTCTCGAAGAAAATCCAGTAAATCATCCCAAGCGTACTCAGCACAGCTTAGGGTAAGGAACCATGTAGGAGTTCCAAAATTCCGTAACATACATTTCAATTCTCTATGGCGTCGGTACCAATATTCATTAGTTCCTCGTTGACAAGCCATCAAATTTATCAATTGAGATTCCAAATGATCATCTCGCTGTAGCACTTTGTTCATAAAATCCTTTGCAGACACATTATGTAGATGTACACCAATTTTTAAAATGTGATTTACTGCATAAGATAGTGCAGACAAGTCACTTTCAAATAAAAGATGGAACAAATAAGGAATACTTTGACGAAATCTTGGATCTTCTGCATATAACCTTGTAGTCCGATACTCAGAAGCAGGAATCTGTACTGGACGTTCATCATATCATCCACCTTTTCCTGTAGGAAACAGCTGGGGAAAACAACGAGCTTCCAAGCTCTCCTCCCATACACTCACGGGAGTTCCTTGTGCTTTTTTCATCTGAAACAGATCAATAGTGTTTCCCATAACTTCTTTAGAATGAAGAGGATGTATGCTGAAATGTTCATACATTTCTTCTTCTTTTGACTTATCCACTTTTTCAATTTGCCCAGCTGGTATACCTGAGTCTGCTAGTAAAACTTCTTCATCTTCTTCCATATAAATTGATTCATACCATTGATTATTTTTTTTCAAATATAAATTTGCTCTTTGTACTTTTCGTACATCTACCAGCTCCTGCCAAATTTTCTTATTCTTTGTTGGTACACCATTAACCAGAATAACTAATGGTTCAGTTTCCAATCTATCTGCATCAATTGTTTCCATATTTTTTTTCAAATCCAATGGCAAATAGACCACTCTTCCTTTTAAACCTCTTTGTAAATCCGAAGGAGGTAATTTACCTGTTTTGGGCTCCATACGCACTATGGTCTGAAACGGATGGACACACTGAATGAGTATAGACTCATACGTATTTAAATCAGAAAGCTCTGCAGGAATATCAACCAATTCTAAATTATTATGTACAGCTCTGGCTGGCATTCTATTTTCTTCTAACTTGTTATAACAGTATTTACAAATACGCTGATCTTCACCCAAATCAAAACTATTTTCCAGAAATATATATGTTGCAAAATCCTTCCACTTATAATTATCTTCATTTTCACTTTTTTTATAGAGATCAACATTCCTTGTTTGAATTTTGTAATGGCTTCTCCAGCAACAAATACAAGTAATATTTGGTCTTTCATTAGAGATGATAGTAAATGTTGTCATTTCATCTTCAAAATCTGTACTAACAGTGAGTTCTACATTCTCTTCCACATTTTCCTCCTTAACTGTGTCATTTCCTGCACTTTCTTGCTCTGGTCCAAAGTAACAAAACTGAATGTCATCAGTAACCTTCACTACATCTGATACAGATCCACGGAACAGAGCATTATTCAGCTCATTTAACTTTAGTGCTGGACTTTTCGCAAAATACAATGTTCTCACAAACTTTCTCATTTCAGTATGATGAACAGCCAGCATCCTAAAATGGTGAAAAACACTTTGGCAAGCTTTCCTAGATAGACAAGCAAGAGAATGTCCTTGCAAACCAGTATTCTCTCTCACTCTGCATGGGTCTAGTCTTTGAAGCACCTTAATCTTCTGTTTAACACTCTTTTTACTATATTCTCTTAGAAAGTCACGTAATTTATCAATAGATTCCTGTCGCACAGTGCAAATACTACTACAATTCCAAGTGTACACTGGGGCTTTAGGACGTCTCCCCATAACCTCATCAGCTAACACTTCTTCCTCATTTCTTGGAACCATTTTCTCCTTTTCCATTACACAACCATCTTTAACTTCATAAGCTCGACCATTGGTGTCAACTGCATGCAACAAACAATTACTTTGAAGATAACTCTCTTCATTAAAAAATGGTTCAGTACTTGAACTATGCTTCCATTCTCCTAAGAACACTTTACAAAAGTTATTTTTTTCACTACTCTTTTCCTTTTGCTTTGTGACTTCATTGCTTTGACTAATTTTTCTAATCTACGCATCCTGTTCAAAATTAAAATGAATAGTTTTCGTTTTATTTCCAAAGCCTTAGCAACAATTGTTTCAATATATTTCTTTTTTTAATAAAATTTGGTTTTCTTCCTATATTTTTTCACATCCTTTAGCAAATTTAACATCACTCTTCTCTGAAACATTTTTCTACGAATGTTTTTAAAATCTATTTTTCATGTTAAGGCACTCTTTCTTACTTCTAATTCTACATTGGCTTTTCGTATTTTCTGTCGACTCTGTTGTTGTTTTGTACTTGAAACACTATTTGCAGTGGATATATTTTTCAAATTTTTTCTTTGTTTGAAGATATTTTTTAAAAAATCCTTAGTCTGCTTACCAGAAGACTTTTTCTTTTTTCCAAGATGAGGTTCTTGAACTATTTTTTTTGGTCCAGTTTTCTTCAAATATAGATGTTGTTGCTGTTCTTTTCTCTTTCTTGACTTTATAGGCATCTTTAATTAATTTCACTGTTGTTAAGCAATACCTGAAAGAAACTAAAAAAAAAATACCTTTATGTAATTTTAATACATTACGATTTATTTTTTAGCTTTTCAAATCCTATCATATGACCTGTCCCTTTCCCACAACTGCAAGTCTGACAGAACAAGACCAACACATATTAAATCTCTAACATCAATTCCTGTGTGCACACAGACTCATGGTGTGATTCTAGGCAAAAAACAATTTTGGTTTGGCAATTTCAAAGCACATTTACTACTGTGGAAGAGTAAGTGATAATTACTATGGCAGCCTGACACATTTTCCTTATATTTTAGAGAGGCAGAAAAGAGCACATGTCCTATCAGCTATTTGAGACCATCAGCATGTGTAACAGGGTGAGTGATTAGAGTAGAGCAAAGGAAATGAGCCTTGGTGCCGTTGAATGTGTTAACATTACACACTGCTATCTGAAATACCACACAGAGCTGAATAGTAAGCATGAGAGTGCAGGAGAAGCACCTGTCTGTGTGCTAAGAGCGTGCTTCTGGAGACAGTGTATTGTCAGGTGCAACACAGATCTGCATGTCCGCTTGCACAACTGCATGAAGACTGCAGACATGTATGTAAGACTACATGTGTGGTAAAGGTTAATTGGAGTTTTGAACATGTAAAAACTACCTCACCCATTGCGGGAGTGGAAGGAAAATGTACCATGCTAATTTCAAATGTGTTAGCATTTGCGAGAAAGTGATTTCTGGTAAATGCTAACCATCACAGTTCAAGAAAACAAGCTGCCCCTTTCCTGCGAGTGCAAGTCTAACAGAGCAAGAGCAACACAAATTTTATCTCTGTGAAAAACTCCTGTGTACAGATAGACTCATGGTGTGATTCTAGACACAAAACAGTATTTCTGGGAAATACCAGTACACCTTAACTTATGGCTTAGACATACTCCATAATATCTTTCAAGTTCAAGGCACTTAAATATCTTCCTTAACATAAAATGTAAAACACAACTTTAAAAGAGGAAGGAAAATGTACCATGCTATTTTCAAATGTGTTAGCATTTGCCTCTCATTTGTGACAAAGTGATTTCTGCTGAATGCTAACCATCACAGTTCTTGAAAACAACCTGCTTCTTTTCTGCGAGTGCAAGTCTAACAGAGCAAGAGCAACCCAAATTAAATCTCTGTGAAAAATTCCTGTGTATAGACAGACTCATGCTGTGATTCTAGGCACAAAACAGTATTTCTGGGTGATACCAGTACACCTTAACTTATGGTGAGGACATACTCCATAATATCTTTCAAGTTCAAGGCACTTAAATATCTTCCTTAACATAAAATGTAAAACACAACTTTTAAAGTGGTAGGAAAATGTACCATGCTAATTTCAAATGTGTTACCATTTGCCTCTCATTCGTGAGAAAGTGATTTCTGCTGAATGCTAACCATCACAGTTCTTGAAAACAAACCGCCCCTTTCCTGCGAGTGCAAGTCTAACAGAGCAAGAGCAACACAAATAAAATCTCTGTGAAAAATTCCTGTGTACAGACAGACTCATGGTGTGATTCTAGGCACAAAATAGTATTTCTGGGTGATACCAGTACACCTTAACATATGGTGAAGACATACTCCATAATATCTTTCAAGTTCAAGGCACTTAAATATCTTCCTTAACATAAAATGTAAAACACAACTTTTAAAGTGGTAGGAAAATGTACCATGCTAATTTCAAATGTGTTAGCATTTGTCTCTCATTTGTGAGAAAGTGATTTCTGCTGAATGCTAACCATCACAGTTCTTGAAAACAAGCTGCCCCTTTCCTGCGAGTGCAAGTCTAACAAAGCAAGAGCAACACGAATTAAATCTCTGTGAAAAATTCCTGTGTGCACACAGACTCATGGTGTGATTCTAGGCACAAAACATTATTTCTGGGTGATACCAGTACACCTTAACTTATGGTGAAGACATACTCCATAATATCTGACATGTTCAAGGCAGTTAAATATCTTCCTTAACATAAAATGTAAAACACAACTTTATAAGAAGAATCACATTTCTATTATTTATATCCTACTACACCACATACATCCCCTCAAATTCATAACTCACCTTTAAAAGTAGTTAGTTGAGAAAGAAATGTGCCACTCACACAGCAGATTATCATAGCCAGAATCTCTGAACTGTACACCTCTCAGCAGAACCAGTAAATGGCAATCTTTCCCTCTCTTTTTTCACACATATACATGTTAACTTCAAATCACAGTGTTTCCCACATTTTTTCAAATGGAATCACACATTTCTATTGGTTGCAAATTTCAACCCATTTCCAAATGATCCCTTCCCCCAACATGCCTGCTACCATAGCAACAGTTCATGGAACACTGGTGTGAGCAGAGAGGTCAGAAGTTCAGCACACAATGTTTCAAATCCAAAGATCAAGAGTGCTTGACTTTTCAAACCTAACAGCAAATCCAAACTAATGTTCTGTGGGAACACATTTTTCTGAACCAATACAATACATGTTTTTAAAAATGTAAACATACAGCCTAGTTTTTAGTGTTGAATGGTCTGAAACAGCCAATGATTTCTTTTTATTTTTAAAAAAGTATGTAAGCCTCCATTTTACA
Source organism: Triturus cristatus (assembly GCF_964204655.1). Taxonomy (NCBI): domain Eukaryota; kingdom Metazoa; phylum Chordata; class Amphibia; order Caudata; family Salamandridae; genus Triturus; species Triturus cristatus. The sequence goes on along the minus strand of NC_140592.1, from coordinate 498,393,235 downwards.
TCTATCTTTCTTTTCATATTGCCATTCTACTGAAACACACCTTCTGAGTGCATCCAGATCTCCTTGGAAGATGTTCACAGTGTGGATTATAGGTCACAGCTATGTCTTCTGGAGTGAAAAGTTTGCAGATAAAAGAGGTATTGTGAAAGATCTTGCTTTGCCAAATGTAGACATTAAATGGAGATTGGTCAGAGAGGGTTAAAGTGGCACCAATTAATGCCTTTGGTGAAAACCTTTCTACATCTCCCACAGCCTAACCTTATTATTGTGCACTGTGGTGGAAATTACCTAGGCACTTTAACTGGAAATGGAAATGCTTATTAAGGACACCTTTGTGCAATTGATGTCACTTTTTCCACAAACTGCCTTTGTATATTCTAATATATGCTAAAGGCAAAAGTGGAACTGGTCCAACCACCATTGTTCGCAGATTGACAAAGCAAGAAAGCACATCAATAAGTCTGTGTCTGCTTTCCTCAGAGACTATGCTATGGGTTCTATATACCACAACAACTTGCGTTACAACATGCAAGGCATTTATAGAGGAGACGGTGTACATTTCAATGATGAAGGGAACAGAGTCTTCCTCTTGAACTTTAGACTCTGCATCGGTACTTACTTGTAGGTACCAAAAAACACTCAATAAACACAACGGCTCTTTTTAGAGCCAACCAACATCCAAACACTAGATCTTCTCTTTGAAATCTTTTTTAAAAAAATGTTTTGCCGTGCGCGCACCTCGCGAATTTTTAAAAAAAATTAAAATCTTTTTTTTTGCCCTTCGGGGTCCCACTGTGACCCCCTGACAAACACTAGGGGGTCAGGAACTCCCTACCCTGCCCCCTTTTCACGTTCTCCACCTTTCCTTTTCAGTGTGACAGACAAAATGGCGGCCGACACTTCCTGATTTCGACCGATTCGAATGTTTACAGACATATACCAACCAATCAGAATTTCGCTCGCGCACGTTAGGGTGCGCGCACCGTACGCTTACGGTGCGCGCACGGTACATGCTTATAGATATTTATATGCTTTTAAATGCTATTTTCTCAGGAACTACTGAACAGATTGACACCAGACCTGCAAAAGGCACTTCCCTGACCTGAGGACTACCTCTCTGCCAAATTTCAAGTAATTCTGTACAGCCGTTTGGGCTGTACCTTCGACTAAAGGTCCTATGGAAAAATGCATGGGGAAAACGTGTTTTGGTACCCCCCTTTTTTCTCGGCCCCTGCTTGACGAATCACCCCCAGGCTTTCAGGGTAGGAGCTGAGCTGAGTGCCCCATTTGTTTTGAAAATTTCGCGAAGATTCGTCAACCGGCGCCAAAGTTATTCAAAATATAATTTTGAGATTTCCTATGGAAACACGGTCCTAACTATAACTATCTACTGGCGACCGACAGTAGATAATATATATATATATATATATATTTTTTTTTTTTTTTTAGTATACTATGTATACATGTGAAAATGTGTCGGTCCACCTGTTTACCTCGGTGGCACGGAAAAAATGGGTGGAGCTGACATCAGCACGCCGACGAGGTCCGTTTATGGCTCCTATGACATCATAAAGTGTCGCAAGCGCATCCGTGCTATTATGACATCGTCGTCGACGTGGGAGAGCTAGGAAAGAATTTCCACGGAATGCTGGCACAGGGGATATTCACCTAAGTGTTCAGGCTAGTGCTTTGGGAGCAACTGTTTATGTTGCCGCTCGAGAAACCGAAACCAGTGATCTGAGGGCAAAGGCCCTGAAGATGGCACACGAGGTGGGGAGCCCAGTTGTGTGCACTGGCGGGGCAGCAACTGACAAGCACCACTACCCACAGAAAAGGTAACGAGGGCACTGAATAACACAGATCTTCTCTTTGTATTTGGCAGGAACAACAAGGTTAAAATGCCCTAGTTCCAAAATGTAGAATTAGTGCTACAACGGTCTTCAAGAGGACCTGCGATGGATGCCGCTTCTGCCTTCTGTACACTGGAGGCGGCACATGGGTCACGCAGTACGGTCATACCGCGGTGGGACGCACACTCGTTGACCTCTCGTGGCACTGCTCCACACTTCTGGGACAACGCTTTCCATTAGCTGTGTTTTCTGATGACATGTCGTGCCGGCCCCGTCCAACAGCAGAACCCCTTTAGATCCAAACAGACTCTTCCACTTTCTCACTGGAAGTGAAACTAGGCCACGTGGACACTTTCACAATACAAGAGCCGGGAGTGCACTTTTCGGTAAAAAAAACACATTCCTTCCTCCTAATTTATCAAATAAACGACTAACTGAAGAACAGGGGCCAGCTTCGATGGGTAAACAGCCGTTATAACGACTTTTTTACTTCGCGATACCATTACAACACATGCGTTACCACGCATGCATTGTACATCGCAAAGTCATTACTACGCATCTTTTTAGAACGCATGGTCATTTACCACGCATGCTTTTACAATGAATTTTGTTGTAAAGGTATGTATGGTAAATGACCATGAGTTCTAAAAAATGTAGATGATCCACGTCGTTGTAAGGAAACAGAGGCTGTTCCGTTTCCTCACAATGACGTGCACCGCCCCTCAGAGACGACATGAAATAGGAACCACGAGGAGAGAGGAACCACAAGGAGTGAGAGGTAAGGGGAATTGGGCATGGGGTGGTGGTTACTTTTCTAGGGTTTAGGGTAGTGCAGTGGTGTTTGGGTAGTGTAGGGGGTCACGCTGAGGGTAGTGTTTTAGGGTTTAGGGTAGTGCAGTGGTGTTTGTGTAGTGTAGGGGGTCATGCTGGATGAAGTGTTTTAGGGTCTAGGGCAGTGCAGTGGTGTTTGTGTAGTGTAGGGGGTTGTGCTAGGGGTAGTGTTTGAGGGTTTAGGGCAGTGCAGTGGTGTTTGTGTAGTGTAGGGGGTCGTGCTGGGAGTAGTGTTTGAGGGTTTAGGGCAGAGCAGTGGTGTTTGGGTAGTGTAGGGGGTCGTGCTGAGGTTAGTGTTTTAGGGTTTAGGGTACTGCAGTGGTGTTTGGATAGTGTAGGGGGTCATGCTGGTGTAGTGTTTTAGGGTTTAGGGTAGTGCAGTGGTGTTGGTGTAGTGTAGGGGGTCGTGCTGGGGGTAGTGTTTTAGAGTTTAGAGTAGTGCAATGGTGTTTGGGTAGTGTAGGGGTCGTGCTGGGGGTAGATTTAGGGTGTAGGGTAGTGCAGTGGTGTTTGGGTAGTGTAGGGGGTCATGCTGGGGGTAGATTTATGGTTTAGGATAGTGCAGTGGTGTTTGGATAGTGTAGGGAGTCTTGCTGAGGGAGTGTTTTGGGGTTTAGGGTAGTGCAGTGGTGTTTTGGTAATTTAGGGGTAGTGTTTTAGGGTTTAGGGTAGTGCAGTGGTGTTTGGGTAGTGTAGGGGGTCGTGCTGGGGGTAGTGTTTTAGGGTTTAGGGTAGTGCAGTGGTGTTTGGGTAGTGAAAGGGTACTGCTGGGGGTAGTGTTTTAGGGTTTAGGCTAATGCAGTGGTGTTTGGGTAGTGTAGGGGGTATTGCTGGGGGTAGTGTTTTAGGGTTTAGGGTAGTGCAGTGATGTTTGGGTAGTGTAGGGGTTCGTGCTGGGGTAATGTTTTAGGGTTTAGGATAGTGCAGTGGTGTTTGTGTAGTGTAGGGGGTAGTGGTTTAGGGTTTAGGGTAGTGCAGTGGTGTTTGTGTAGTGTAGGGGGTCATGCTTGGGTTACTGATTTAAGGTTTAGGGTAGTGAAGTGATGTTTGGGTAGTGTAGGGGTTCGTGCTGGGGGTAATGTTTTAGGGTTTAGGATAGTGCAGTGGTGTTTGTGTAGTGTAGGGGGTCATGTTTTAGGATTTAGGGCAGTGCAGTGCAGTGGTGTTCAGGCACTGTAGGGGGTCTTGCTGGGGGTGGTGTTTCAGGGTTTAGGGCAGTGCAGTGGTGTTCGGGCAGTGTAGGGCTCTTGCTAGGGGGTGGTGTTTCAGGTTTTAGGGCAGTGCAGTGGTGTTCGGGCAGTGTAGGGGGTCTTGCTGGGTGTGGTGTTTCAGGGTTCAGGGCAGTGCAGTGGTGTTCGGGCAGTGTAGGGGGTAATGCAGGGGAGTGGTGTTTCAGGGTTTAGGGCAGTGCAGTGGTGTTCGAGTTGTGTACGGGGTCGTGCAGAGGGGTGGTGTTTCAGGGTTTAGGGCAGTGCAGTGGTGTTTGGGCTGTGTAGGGGGTCATGCTGGGGCTGGTGTTTCAGGGTTTAGGGCAGTGCAGTGATTTTTGGGCAGTGTAGGGGTCGTGCTGGGGCTGGTGTTAGAGGGTTTAGGGCAGTGCAGTGGCGTTTGGACAGTGTAGGGGGACATGCTGGGGGTGGTGTTTCAGGGTTTAGGGCGGAGCAGTGGTGTTCGGGCAGAGTAGGGGTCGTTCTGGGGGTGGTGTTTAGGGTATAGGGCAGTGCAGTGGTGTTCGGGCAGTGTAGGGGGTCATGCAGGGCATGGTGTTTCAGGGCTTAGGGCAGTGCAGTGGTGTTCGGGCAGTATAGGGGGTCTTGCTGGCGTGGTGTTTCAGGGTTTAGAGCAATGTTGTTTGGGCAGTGTAGGGGGTCTTGCTGGGGGTGGTGTTTCAGGGTTTAGGGCAGTTTAGTGGTGTTCGAACAGTGTAGGGGGTCTTGCTGGGGCTGGTGTTTCAGGGTTAAGGGCAGTGCAGTGGTGTTCGGGCAGTGTAGGGAGTCTTGCTGGGGCTGGTGTTTCAGGGTTTAGGGCAGTGCAGTGGTGTTCGGGCAGAGTATGGGGTCTTGCTGGGGCTGGTGTTTCAGGGTTTAGGGCAGTGCAGTGGTGTTCGGGCAGTGTAGGCAGTCTTGCTGGGGCTGGTGTTTCAGGATTTAGGGCAGTGCAGTGGTGTTCGGGCAGTGTAGGGGGTCTTGCTGGGGCTGGTGTTTCAGGGTTTAGGGCAGTGCAGTGGTGTTTGGGCAGTGTAGGGGGTCTTGCTGGGGGTGGTGTTTCAGGGTTTAGGGCAGTGCAGTGGTGTTCGGGCAGTGTAGGGCTCTTGCTAGGGGGTGGTGTTTCAGGGTTTAGGGCAGTGCAGTGGTGTTCGGGCAGTGTAGGGGGTCTTGCTGGGTGTGGTGTTTCAGGGTTCAGGGCAGTGCAGTGGTGTTCGGGCAGTGTAGGGGGTAATGCAGGGGAGTGGTGTTTCAGGGTTTAGGGCAGTGCAGGGGTGTTCGAGTTGTGTACGGGGTCGTGCAGAGGGGTGGTGTTTCAGGGTTTAGGGCAGTGCAGTGGTGTTTGGGCTGTGTAGGGGGTCATGCTGGGGCTGGTGTTTCAGGGTTTAGGGCAGTGCAGTGATTTTTGGGCAGTGTAGGGGTCGTGCTGGGGCTGGTGTTAGAGGGTTTAGGGCAGTGCAGTGGCGTTTGGACAGTGTAGGGGGACATGCTGGGGCTGGTGTTTCAGGGTTAAGGGCAGTGCAGTGGTGTTCGGGCAGTGTAGGGAGTCTTGCTGGGGCTGGTGTTTCAGGGTTTAGGGCAGTGCAGTGGTGTTCGGGCAGAGTATGGGGTCTTGCTGGGGCTGGTGTTTCAGGGTTTAGGGCAGTGCAGTGGTGTTCGGGCAGTGTAGGCAGTCTTGCTGGGGCTGGTGTTTCAGGATTTAGGGCAGTGCAGTGGTGTTCGGGCAGTGTAGGGGGTCTTGCTGGGGCTGGTGTTTCAGGGTTTAGGGCAGTGCAGTGGTGTTTGGGCAGTGTAGGGGGTCTTGCTGGGGGTGGTGTTTCAGGGTTTAGGGCAGTGCAGTGGTGTTCGGGCAGTGTAGGGCTCTTGCTAGGGGGTGGTGTTTCAGGGTTTAGGGCAGTGCAGTGGTGTTCGGGCAGTGTAGGGGGTCTTGCTGGGTGTGGTGTTTCAGGGTTCAGGGCAGTGCAGTGGTGTTCGGGCAGTGTAGGGGGTAATGCAGGGGAGTGGTGTTTCAGGGTTTAGGGCAGTGCAGGGGTGTTCGAGTTGTGTACGGGGTCGTGCAGAGGGGTGGTGTTTCAGGGTTTAGGGCAGTGCAGTGGTGTTTGGGCTGTGTAGGGGGTCATGCTGGGGCTGGTGTTTCAGAGTTTAGGGCAGTGCAGTGATTTTTGGGCAGTGTAGGGGTCGTGCTGGGGCTGGTGTTAGAGGGTTTAGGGCAGTGCAGTGGCGTTTGGACAGTGTAGGGGGACATGCTGGGGGTGGTGTTTCAGGGTTTAGGGCGGAGCAGTGGTGTTCGGGCAGAGTAGGGGTCGTTCTGGGGGTGGTGTTTAGGGTATAGGGCAGTGCAGTGGTGTTCGGGCAGTGTAGGGGGTCATGCAGGGCATGGTGTTTCAGGGCTTAGGGCAGTGCAGTGGTGTTCGGGCAGTATAGGGGGTCTTGCTGGCGTGGTGTTTCAGGGTTTAGAGCAATGTTGTTTGGGCAGTGTAGGGGGTCTTGCTGGGAGTGATGTTTCAGGGTTTAGGGCAGTTTAGTGGTGTTCGAACAGTGTAGGGGGTCTTGCTGGGGCTGGTGTTTCAGGGTTAAGGGCAGTGCAGTGGTGTTCGGGCAGTGTAGGGAGTCTTGCTGGGGCTGGTGTTTCAGGGTTTAGGGCAGTGCAGTGGTGTTCGGGCAGAGTATGGGGTCTTGCTGGGGCTGGTGTTTCAGGGTTTAGGGCAGTGCAGTGGTGTTCGGGCAGTGTAGGCAGTCTTGCTGGGGCTGGTGTTTCAGGATTTAGGGCAGTGCAGTGGTGTTCGGGCAGTGTAGGGGGTCTTGCTGGGGCTGGTGTTTCAGGGTTTAGGGCAGTGCAGTGGTGTTCGGGCAGTGTAGGGGGTCGTGCTGGGGGTGGTGTTTCAGGGTTTAGGGCAGTGCAGTGGTGTTCGGGCAGTGTAGGTGGTCGTGTTGGGGGTAGTGTTTCAGGGTTTAGGGCACTGCAGCGGTGTTCGGGCAGTGTAGGGGGTCATGCAGGGGTAATGTTTTAGGGTTTAGGGCAGTGCAGTGGTGTTCGTGTAGTGACAACGCATGCGCTGCATCGCTAGGCGAGACCTAAAAAGCATTGCACCAAGATGGCTGTCAACACTTCCTGGATTGAAGTGTTGGCAGCCAATTAGAGCCACGCTCGTGCTTGCGTAGTTAGGTCCCGCCCAGATATATAAAGATTTTTTTCCTTTAATATCTCAAACCACTGAACGGATTTACACCATTTTAAAAAAAGGTCACTTTATGAACCAAGCACTACCTTTTCGCCAAATTTGGTGTCATTCCGTTCAGCAGTTCGGGCTGTAGTCGTGTCTAAAGTTTCCTATGAGAAATAACATGGAGAAAACACTTTTTGGGACCCCCCTTTTTTCTCAGCCCCCACTTTGCAAATCACCCCAAAATTTTCAGGATAGGAGCTGGCTGGAGCGGGCCACAAGTTTTGAAAATTTCACGAAGATTCGTCACCCTGCGCCAAAGTTATTGGGAAAAGAAAAAACGCTTTTCCTATGTAAACTAGGTCCTAACTATAACTATCTTCTGGCGACCGCCAGTAGATAATATATATATATGTATATATATATTTCTCGGCCCCCCCTTGACGAATTACTCCCAAACTTTTAGCATAGGAGCTGATATGAACAAATAATTAGTTTGGAAAATTTCATGAAGTTCATCAAACGACGCCAAAGTTATAAGCAAAACAAAAAATGTTCTTCCTATGGAAACATGGTCCTAACTATAACTACCTACTGGCGACCGCCATTGGCCCGCACCCACTGCTGAGCGATCCGGTTGAAGCCACATTGAGAGGATATATATATACATATATATATATATGTATATATATATATATATATATTATCTACTGGCGGTCGCCAGTAGATAGTTATAGTTAGGACCGAGTTTCCATAGGAAATCTCAAAATTCTATTTTGGATAACTTTGGCGCCGATTGACGAATCTTCGCGAAATTTTCAAAACTAATGGGGCGCTCCGCTCCGCTCCTACCCTGAAAGTCTCGGGGTGATTCGTCAAGCGGGGGCTGAGAAAAAGGGGGGGTCCCAAAACACGTTTTCCCCATGGATTTTTCCATAGGGACTTTAGTCGCAGCTACAGCCCAAACGGCTGAACAGAATTACGTGAAATTTGGCAGAGAGGTAGCCATAAGGTCCGTTTGGTGCCTTTTGCAGGTTTGGTGTAAATCTGTTCAGTATTTTCTGAGAAAATAGCATTTAAATCAATATATATATCTATACGCGCGCAGCGTGCGCGCAGGGTGTGCGTACTCGGCCGTCCGCGAGCGCACTTCTGATTGGTTGTTACATCTTAGTAAACATTCGAATCGGTCGAAACCAGGAAGTGTCGGCCGCCATTTTGTCTCTCGCACTGAGAGGGGAGTGAAACACAAAGGAGAAAAACATGTAAAGGGGGCACGCTGGACAGTTCCTGACCCCCTAGCATGGGTCAAGGGGTCCCAGGAGGTCCCCCAAGGGCAATTAAAATTTTTTAATTTTTTTCGGTAAATCGCCGATAGAAATGAAAAAAATAACGCGAGGTTCGTGCAGCGTGCGCGCACGGTGTAAATGTTTAAAAATAAAATTGCAATGTCAGTCCCCCCGTGTGCGCATGCAGCGTGCTGCGCTGTGTGCGTGCATGGCTCATATCCAAGTAACAATTGATGCCAAAACCCTTAACAACAAAGCGTATCATGTGTCCTCCTTGTGCGGACGGTGCGCGAAGCACACCGTGCGTACATGGCCCATTAAGCGTAATGTGGGCGCACGGTGCGCGTAGCGCACTGTGTGCCCACCGTGCGTGCACGGTGCGCAAAGTGCACCGTGCGTGCACGGCACTAACTGCGTAAAGTGCGCAAAGCGCACCGCGTGCTCACCGTGCGCGCACGGAACGAACTGCGTGAAGTGGGCGCATGGTGCGCAAAGCGCACCGCGTGCCCACCGCGCGCGCACCATGCACGAAGCGCACCGTGCGCGCACGGCACGAACGGCGTAAAGTAACTTAGCATTTAAAAAAACGTACAAAGTCACTGAAAAAACCATAGGTTTCACACACGTTATAGTTAGGAATTAGCATTTAAAAAACCTTGCAAATTCACTTAAAAAACCATAGGTTTCACACATGTTATAGTTAGCTGGGCATTTTCCTCGTGAAAAACCAATGAAATTCCCCCGTTATAGTTAGTGCAGGCAACTATAACTCACGCGACCGTAATCCACTGCTGATGACGTCAGATATAGTAAACAGCTCCCAGCATGCACTAGTTCCAATCCTTCCGGCAGCTGGATCCGATGTTGCTCGCAGGAGCGCCGAGATTTGCCTTGCAAAGGGGGGGCCGTGTAGCGGCTGGTGGCCCCATAGTTCAAGTGTTTAGAGCTCCCTCGGGTCCCCAACGTAAAAAGCCCCAAGAAAAAGGAACAAAGCCGGGCCGTGAAGCAGGATTGAATCAACCCGCCTCCCGGTAAAGTTACAGGCTGCCCTTGACAGAGGCCACTTGCATTGGCCTGTTCCTGAGGCGGTCCTGGAAACTATCAATACCTTGATAAAAGAACCAAATTGCCAGAAAAGTTCCAGGACGCTTGCTTGGACGGGTCCTTGTATCACGCTCCTGGCAGGCGTAAAATATATGCCACACGATCACCTTCTCACAAGGAAACCCAAGGACACAGCGCGGTACTTGTTGGAAGCCTTTAATCACCAAACCAAACCGCATGATGCATTTCGGCCATTACGCCTTCCTCAGATGCTGAATCGTTCGTGGGTGTCACCTCCTCCCTCCTTTGTAATTGCCAGGGCACTCCCATTGGTGGGAGCTCAGCTGATCCTGCTGCCTGGGAATGCTGCAGTATAGTAAACAACTACAGCTCCCAGCATGCACTAATTCGAATCCAAGTCCAGGTCGTGAGATGCACCGCCGCAATGCGGACCTGCTACTGTTGTAGTGACAGCGGCGAATGGAGCAGGAGGTTGGGGACGGTGAAAGGATTGGGAACCGTGTTTTTAAAATCACTGTGGTACTGAGACTCCAGCATCCCACATGGGAACTACTTTAAGGACTTCAAGTCCCAGAATGCTATTGTACTCACCTGAGCCTGTTGTTTGCAAAAATAAAGGGAAGATACTGAGGTGCCATGTTTGCTGGTGATCTTTGGTGTAGCACTCCTTTGATGAAGGGCGTCGGAGCAGCGGTAACCACAAAGCTGTCCCTGTACTTGTTAACCTCCTGGGTGTGCGTCTCAATCATGGGGCAACTCTTTCTTTCCTATATCTATATCTATCTATATATCTATATATATCTCTCTATATATATTGTTGTAATGACTTCCACGTGCTCTGTTCCTGGGAAAAGCTACGGACCTGTGTGTTGCTGCCTTTGACGTCTCCCTTCCCGCTGCCGCAGCCTGACATCCTAGCGGCCGCCGAGAGGAGGGGGACTCCATCTCCCAGCCTGCCCTGCTTCCCGCCCTGCTGGTCACACGCCCGGAGGCGATATAAAACCCTGTAAGGCTTGGCGGAGTGGGTTCTCTGTTCCTGGGGGAAGCTACGGACCTGTGTGTTGCTGCCTTTGACGTCTCCCCACCCGCTGCCGCAGCCGGACATCCTAGCGGCCGCCGAGAGGAGGGGGACTCCATCTCCCAGCCTGCCCTGCTTCCCGCCCTGCTGGTCACACGCCCGGAGGTGATATTAAACCCCGTAAGGCTTGGCGGAGTGGGTGCTCTGTTCCTGGGGGAAGCTACGGACCTGTGTGTTGCTGCCTTTGACGTCTCCCCTCCCGCTGCCGCAGCCGGACATCCTAGCGGCCGCCGAGAGGAGGGGGACTCCATCTCCCAGCCTGCCCTGCTTCCCGCTCTGCTGGTCACGCGCCCGGAGGCGATATAAAACCCCGTAAGGCTTGGCGGAGTGGGTGCTCTGTTCCTGGGGGAAGCTACGGACCTGTGTGTTGCTGCCTTTGACGTCTCCCCTCCCGTTGCCACAGCCGGACATCCTAGCGGCCGCAGAGAGGAGGGGGAATCCATCTCCCAGCCTGCCCTGCTTCCTGCCCTGCTGGTCACGCGCCCGGAGGCGATATAAAATCCCGTAAGGCTTGGCGGAGTGGGTGCTCTGTTCCTGGGGGAAGCTACGGACCTGTGTGTTGCTGCCTTTGACGTCTCCCCTCCCGCTGCTGCAGCCGGACATCCTAGCGGCCGCCGAGAGGAGGGGGACTCCATCTCCCAGGCTGCCCTGCTTCCAGCCCTGCTGGTCACGCGCCCGGAGGCGATATAAAACCACGTAAGGCCTCGCGTCGCGGGATCGCGCGCGGGTCGCGCCGGGCGAAGCCCGGGCAAAGGGCGGGCCGTCTAAGGTCGTCAGAGGCTGAAGGAGGCTGGGCTGGGCCACCCCCCTAAAAAGTGAGGCAAATGATTTATTTAAACTGTTAGTTGCATGTGCATATGAGCCCGCTGTGACAAATGAGTCCAAAAAGTCGGGGGTGGCAAAGACTTCACATTTGGATATGGCAAAACGCCGAACCAAAACATTAGCCGATACAGCATGTAACACCATCGATACATATTTGTTAAAAGCGGTCAGTGCCCTCACCCAAGAAATCGACCGAACTGAAAGATGTTTATCGATGGGTTCAAATGTACCACAATCAACAGAGCAAGGAAATCTCAGTAGAGTTATTAATAGTGAGATGGCCACAGGCATGATTAGTTCTGATGGAGTTAATACTAATGTTAGTACCCAGTCTAAAATTTCGAACACTCCTAGACTGTTTGAGACAGATAACAGCTATGTTCCCCCATTATCCCCCCCGGTCAACCCAAAAGGTGCATGCAAAAAAAGTACAGGTCAGGGTAACATTACGAGGAAAAGGGGGAAAAAGCAACCACAATAGAAAACATGGTCACTACTTGCACAAGGGCTAAACAAAACTCTGCAGATATATTTAACATAGAAGTTATTTTTGATAAATTAGCTGAGCTGATTAGGCCCTTACACGATAAGGTGGATAATTTGGCGAGGGAAGTTCATAAATTAAGAGGTTCCGAAGACACAAATAGGTTGCATGAAATACAAAGAGTAGGTGCAGAAGTAACTACTATATTAGAGAGCACTACTGAAGGAAGTACTGGTAATACAAATGCGACCAATAACAAACCCTCCACGGTTTCTATCATAAATGCCAAAAGTGTTCCTGTTAACAAACATCAAGCCACACGTCAGCTCTGTGGAGGTTCAGCCATAATTCCCCAAGGTAGTATTAGTCAGGGAGCTCAACATAATGCTTAAATTACATCCACAGAACAACTATGCAGGGACAAGGAAGCTCATGCGCCAACAATAACTACTAGACAGACTCCACCTTGTATCCACCTGCCCCCAGAATGCAGTGTGTATGTGGCAGTGCTTACAAATATACCTAAGTTAAGAAATGGGCAAGTGGAAAATCACGATGCACTAAAAAATAAAACTCTCTATTGGCTGGCCAATAATTGTAATTACCCCATGGAGGGGGCCAGCCAGATCATACTGACACAAAGGGTGGGCTGGGTAGGCCCCCTCAGGAAAAACTTTGAGGGGGACTGCGTTATAATAAATTTTAAATCTAGTTTATGGGCTAAAAACACGCTAAAAAATGCCCCATTGCCATCGGTGCGGGTATGCAATACAACCTTATTACCATTAGCCTATTTTTATAGGCACCTATTGGAACCCGGCCTCTCAACTAATAATAACCCTGCAAATCATTTGAGGCATTATTCTAACTTTTCTATTCCAACATTTAATAGATTCAAGGCTTTGGAATCCCTGGAGGACATTGACTGACTTAATCTGCTAAAAGGCATAAAACAGGATAGTTTTCCTATAAGCCTTATATCGACTGTAACATCTGTAGATTGCCAGGAAGAAAAGAGATTCGGCAGTCATGATACCCGCCATCAAATTAGCACAGTCACACAAACATCTACGGCCCCTAAATCTGGCACAGTTGAAGCAGCCAATACATTAGAGGAACTGAATTCTATCTGCACACCAACCAAGTTAGACTTGAAAGATACCTTTCTACCTAAAGAAATTCTTGCAGTAGAGAATAAAGGATGTTTAGCTGCCAACTTAGGCTTGGATTTGGGTTATAGTGTTGTTACTTGGAACATAGCAGGTATAAATGGAAAATTGGAAACCCCATTTTGGAAGGATTTTATAACTACGGGCTATGACATAATATGCCTCCAAGAAACTTGGTGCAAGGAGCCTATTTTCATCGAGGGATATACCTCGTATTGTTTGAATGCAGTTAGCTCAGTTGCTGGAAGGGCTAAGGGAGGTTTATTACTACTAATATCAACTAAACTTAATACCTGCAGAATTAGAAGTTGTATCTCAGTAGATTTTTACTCCCAAGTATTGCGAATTGGATTTAATAAAGGCAAAGATTAAATATTGATAAATTTTTATAACAATCTTTTTAGTACTGACAGAGGTAAATTCTTAGTTCCGTTGGAAAATGAAATTGAGAGGACCATGTCATTATCACGTAACCAACCTATTATCCTATGGGCAGGAGATTTTAATATTAACCCATGCCCTTTTGCAATGAGCGATTCGTGTGGGTTCAGAAGGGAGAGCGGAAATGTGGAGGATACTGATTGTTTGCATTTCCCACACTGCCTCTATGTCACAATGTTAAATGATATGATAGCAAAGTTTGATTTGGAATTGCTAAGCTGTACGAAAAATAGGGAAAATTCTAACTGTCCTACTTTTACAGGAAGAAATGCCAACACATGTATTGATCACATCTTGCTCTCCAATAACACCGCTTATTCTAATTTATGGGTGAACGAGCAAGCGTTAAGTGACCATAATAGCATATCTATGGTTTTACATTGTTGGGGTAATAAGCAAATCAAGGAAAATAATTGTATTAACAACGTTGAAGCTGTGAGACCGAATGGTATGAGGATCAGATGGTCGAGGATCGTACCACATGAATTACATGAGGAGGTGATAAGAAAATGTAGCAAGGAGATGGATTACTGTCTTGGTGAGGAAGCTAACCCTAATATTATATTCACAAGTTTCCTTAGGATTAATGAAACAGTAGAAAGCCTCCTCACTAAGAAAAATAATGGGGAAAAAGTAATTAACTTAGGATGGTTTGGCAAAAGTTTTTCCCCTTGCCCTCCATGACTTAAAACAAGCTTTGAGTACCAAACCACGCGATCCCACTAGTATTAAAAACCTTCGCAGTATTTATAAAGTAACCCTTGCTAACAGGAAAAGAGATCTTCAAGAAGAGGCCTGGACTAACCTTAATTTAGCGGCAGATACAAACAATAGCAAAGTTTACTGGGAGACTATAAATAGCTCCTTTTTAAAGAACAATAGAGTGCCCGAAATTACCTCACATGTAGACTGTAACTCGTGGACCGAACATTTTTTAAATATTTTTAACCCTGAAAGGATAGTTTTAGATCCCCCAACATTAAGCGATTGTACTTGGCCAATGTTACTTCTGGATATTAGTTTAGATGAGGTATATGAGGGCCTAACTAAGAGTAAAGGTGGTAAAGCCCCTGGACCTGATGGGGTCCCGCTGGACTTATATAAATCCGAATTACATTTGTGGGCCCCTATTTTAACTAGGTTCTTTAATGCGACTGCGGTGGGACAGATACCTATTTCATGGGGCCAATCATTAATTATCCCCTTTTTAAAAAAGGCTCCAAATCAGAGGCAAGTAACTATCGCCCCATTTCCCTTTTGGACTCCTCAATTAAAATAATGAGTAGGATCATGCTGAAAAGACTAGAAACTTGGGCCACGGAAAACACAATTTTATCAAAAGCACAATATGGTTTTAGGAAAGGTGTAGGGACAATGGAACAGTGTGTAAATTTGAACCTCCTTATTAATAAATACACAATTGCTAAGGAGGGTAATTTGTTCCTTTGCTTCGCAGACCTGAGTAGTGCTTTTGATCTTGTAGATCATAAGATTTTATGGGAAATCTTATTAGAATTAGGTGCCCCAAAGGAATGCGTATATTTTCTATCACGACTATACTCAAGACTATCATGTAAAGTTCATTATGGGCCATCAGGGGAATGTACACCGTTTTTTAAAGTTGCTAGAGGAATCTGACAGGGTTGTGTTTTAGCGCCTTTTTTATTCTCACTATTTATTAATCAGATTGATTCTATTTTAAGTCAGTTATCTTCGGATGCCCCTATCATAGATGGATGTGCTATCCCGATTTTATTATCTGCGGATGACGCTGTTCTACTATCGAGAACACAGGTCGGTCTACAACGTCTTATTGATAACTTTGCGTTATTTATTGGAAACAGGAAACTGATAGTTAATAAATCCAAGACCTTCGCAATGATTTGTGGCAAGAAAGTAAAACCGGCTAGAACCTTTTTTATTGATAAAGTTAAAATGCAGACGGTCAGTAGGTTTTGCTACTTAGGTATAACATTCTCTGGAGATGGGAGATGGGAAATGGGTAAATGAAGACGAGAATGTGAGATTGAAGATGAGTAGAAACGCAAATAGCATATTGAGATTCTCCGCTAAATTGGGGCAAAAAAGAATTAAAGATATGATGGCAATCTACAATGCCAGGTGTGTTTCATCGGCATTGTATGGGGCAGGGGTGTGGGGAGACCATTGCGTGAATTCTCTACAGAACGATGAAAATAAGTTTTTAAAAAAATTATTAAGTGTACCCCCCTCAGCATCAACTGAGTTAATTCACAAGGAAGTTGGGATAGATTATGTTATGGATTTAGCTGCATTACGTCCATTATTACTCTGGCGGTCTATTTGGTCCAAACCTGAAACACTATTCACGCAAACGATTATCAAAGACTATTTTAGGCTAGACCATTCGTCACGCATATCTTGTTTGAGTTACATCTATTATTGGTTTAACCTTTTATATGGCTGTGACATTCGTTTGAGACCAGAAGCTGCAGCGGCGATCTCTAAGAAAGATCTCAAATTGAGGTTTCTGTTATATAGGAGAGCGACCAGAGAGAGGCAGTCTAGAACTTTACCAACTGTAGTATTTTATTATGATTTAAATTTAAACAAAGGTTTTCAGACATATCTCACTACTGTAACACGTAATTCCCACCGATATGTCCTAAGCCTACTAAGGCTGGGGATTGTCCACCACTTAGTGTCATTTCCGCATATAAGAATTAGATCCAACTCTTTGTGCCTCTGCGACAATATCTCAAAACAAAGCTGTTGCCATTTTTTATTGTTTTGTAAGTTTTATCACTATTTTAGGAAACTGTATCTTAAACCTATTTTTTTAAAATACAATGTTCGGTCCACCAAAACTGCAATGAAGTTACTATCATCTTTAGGAAACTTAGATATTTGTTTTTTTTACTGCATCTTATGTGTTAAAATGTGTATCTATAAGGGAGTCAATAATTTGTCCCATGTAGTTTTAATATATTTGCGTATTTGCACACTGTTATGCACTGATAGCAACTTTATGTTCCTCCAATCTGGAGGTGACTGCAGTTATATTGCACTGATAAAGCCCTTACCTGCACTTTGCATTTTGGCACAGTTATTAAATTTGGAATTTGTACATGGTTAAATATGACTCACATTATGTCTAGGAATCCCAGATAATTATACTGTATTTTACCTGCTAAGCATGTGGAACCATAAATGCCTCTTTTGCACATTACTATGTATAGATAGCAAGTTTTTATACTCCTAAATTTGAGGAGATTGTGGATATATATTGCACTTTAGTAATGCCTTATTGCACCTTGCCTTTGTTTGCACTGTTACTATATATTTGCTACCATTTGTGGAAATACAAATCGCCAATTAATGCTAATGGAATTTCCCCCTGGCATTGAAAGGGGCAGAAGTTTTATATTGTAATGTACCTAATCGATTATTATGGTATTTTTTTCTGATACGCAAATGAACCCCTTTATGACTAAATTTTTTATTCAATTTTGTTTTATCAATTTGTTCTGCTTATATGGTTGTATCTTGCAAACCGAATAAAGCTTTTGAACTCGACACTTTGAACTCGACTTCCACATAATACTTTCAGAAATGACATCTCTGACATCTCTGTGAGATGTTGGTATTCTAGAATGTCAGCCTACCATGGACTGATGGGAAGAATGTTGTAGGAGTCTGGAAATGAGCCTGCTGTCAGTTGGGTGGCTGAGCTGTTATTACCTATGGCTTTGAATAAACCTCATTGGAAATCCACATCTTTACTCTGCATCTTCATTCATCACAAGAAGTTACCATTATAACACTGGCGACGACTGGGTTAACCAACAGCTCAACTCCAAGTACCAGCGGCGATGTTTGAAAACTCAAGAAAGCCTCTCTATGTCTTCATTTTTCTAAATGGACAAAACTGTCAAGTAAGATCTTTCCTTATCTCAAGCAACACTAACCAATTTAATGACGCTTTAATCTTTGATCTGAGAGCATGTGGAATACAGCGCGCATTCATGGTGTAAAGTTGAATCTTTGACTGAATGATTTAACGCCTGCGTGTTTAAAATAGCAACACTTCAAGCCTCATTGCGTTTAAGATTCTCTGCGTAATGTCTTGCACATTGTCTATGTCAACATGAATCTTTGACTACTTCTGCTGGCGTTCGCGTGTTTTCGCTATCAACGCTTCAAGTCCCACTATGTTTCTTTTCTCTGCGTGGTGTCCTGCTTTGACTGCACCTGTACAGGGTGTGAATTTCGTGTACAGCCTGTGTCTTGTACATGCACCTTTGGATTGTGTTTTTTAGTACTCTCCTGCGATACATACTTCCACAAGCCTGATCATTGCAGCGTCAGTGCCGGTTACGTTATTTTCATTTAAATTAGACTCCCCTTGGCACTCGCGCTGCCGCGCGCTACATTCTTCTTCGTGCCGATCATCGTTCCGATGTTGATTCTGTTCTTCCTCGAGGCTGAGTTACACGTAGTCTCACATTGACTTCCTCACAAGCGTGATACGTAAAACGCAACATACAACGTCAGCGTCGGCAGCTGGAACGCAACGCAAAGCACTACGTCAGTACTTTCATCTCGATTCCCTTCATCTCCTAGCAACCAGTGTGTTTCACTTTGAATCGACGCTGACACACACAGCGATATTTTTTTACTGCGTGTCTTTCAGATTTAGCGCGTTTTTTTTTTCAACATCAGTTTAGTTGTGGACAACATACTTTGAGGCTGACACGCATGTCTCGCCTTCTGAAACGTGAACTCTGGAACTTACCCTGATTTTGTCAAGTCAGCGCTGGCACGCACAGCTGACTTATCAACTGCGTGTCCTCATTCCAGTAATGCTGGTACTGCGCTGACACGCACAGCTGATATATGTAAAGTGTGTCTCTTTTTAATCAACAACAGCACAGCGCTGACACGCACAGCTTACACATTTAGTGTGTGTTTTGATTCAATCATCTAGTTGTTATGTTATGTTAGTTACATTTTAATGCGCACAGCTGCTCCAGCGAAGGAGCGTCCTGGCGCAGGGAAAGGAAAACACCACATAACACTGGATCCGGTGACACGAAACAGACAATAAAAACTGGAAATAATTAAAACAAGAGGGTTTTCAAAGCTCTGCGGAAAGACAATAGGTCGTTCGAGAGACGAATTTCCAAGGGGAGAGCGTTCCAGAGGGTTGCGGCTTTCACACGGAAGGAGCGACCCCCCATCCGACTAAGTCTGAAACGGGGGACGACCACCAAGGACTGTCCAAGGGATCGTAGTGAACGAGTGGGAACGTAAGGAGAGATCAATGAATTAAGTATTCCGGGTGCCAACTCTCTCAAAATTTTAAAAACCAGGCAGAGAGCCTTGAATTGGATACGCTTGCATATCGGGAGCCAGTGCAAGGACCGCAGGGTGTTAGAAGTAGGGCAGGATCGAGGCAGACCAACCACCGCCCTAGCCGCCGCATTCTGGACTCGTTGTAAACGAAGAATCTCGGCCTGGTTTGCTCCTAATAGGAGAGAGCTGGCATAGTCCAACCGCGAGATGATCATTGCTTGAATGACCAGCTGTCTTGTAGGGGCATCGAAGAAACGCAGCAGGGGTCTTAGCCCGCGTAGTACTCCAAAACAGCAGGCCGCCACTCTCTTTGTGTGAGTCACAAAGCTAAGCGTATGGTCAAGCCAGACTCCGAGATTCCTGAGTTCCAGAACAGGGACCGGCGCTGATCCCAGCTCTGGAGGCCACCATTCGTCCCCCCAGTGGTCCGCTTCCCTTCCAACGATCATCACCTCAGTTTTTGACGCGTTCAGTTGGAGACAGTTGTTATTCATCCAGCTGGCCACCTCTCTCAGTCCACTTCGGAACCTGAGGGCATCCTGCTTGGCATCCCCGCTGATCGTAACCGCCAACTGAGTGTCGTCAGCATAGGAGACCATGGTAAGGCCCCATTGCCTGACGACCTCAGCCAGCGGCTGCACGTACAGATTAAAAAGCGTGGGACTCAGCGAGGAGCCCTGCGGAACCCCCAGGTCCAAAGGATGGTACTTGGACTGAAAAGGAGGGGTGGCAACGCAGAAGGAGCGATCGCTGAGGAAGGAGCGGCACCACTGCAGAGCTGAACCACAAATGCCAATGTCCTGCAGGCGGCGTAGCAAGATGCGATGGGAGACAGTGTCAAAGGCAGCGCTCAGATCTAATAAAATAAGCGCTGCCGTTTGACCTGCATCGAGCACACCTCGCAAATGCTCAACCATTGCCAGAAGGGCCGTCTCAGTGCTGTGACCAGCACGAAACCCATTCTGCGTTGGATCCAGGACATTCACAAGGGTCATGTGCTCCGTGAGGGCCCGATTTACATGGGCCTCCATAACCTTGGCCGGCCAAGGGAGCAAAGATATAGGGCGGTAGTTTTCAGGTCTCGATGGATCCAGAGATGGTTTTTTAAGGATCGGGGAAACCACCGCTTGCTTCCATTTGGCAGGGACCAGGCCAGAGGTTAGGGAAAGGTTAATCAGGGAGCACACCACTGTGCGTCCCTGAAAAGCAACGTCCCTGAACAGCGCAGATCTTACCGGGTCTGCAGGTGATCCAGACTTGACTCGCAGGGCCCACATTGCGAACTCCTCATCGGAGATGGTAGGAAAGGAGTGCAGCGCTGGACAGCTGCTAGAGCCGCTCCAAGGGATCACAGGAGGCAGTGTGCTAGGAAACGCCAGATAAATTTTCCTGACTTTATCCAGAAAGAAGGTGGCTAAGGCTTCACAGTGGGCGGTGGAACTGTCCAACTGTGGAGGAACTCTCTTTGCCATTAAATCTTTTACGGTTTTAAAGATGGTTTTAGTCGGATTAGGGCTGTTTCTAAATTCGGCTGCGTAAAACGCCGCCCGGGCCCTGCATATAGCTCGATGGTAAAGCTTTACTAGGGCCAGGTAGATGGATTTCTTATCGGCATCGTACGACTTACGCCACACCCTTTCCGCCCGTCTGCAAGAGGACTTCAATGCACGCAGCGTGCTGTCATACCAGGGGCTGGCCTGCCGGGGACTGGACTTGCTGGAGATGATAGGTACCAGGACGTCCAGCGCCCTGGTAATCCAGTTACAAAACCGGTCATATCCCGAGGTGGCATTCAGCAAGGGACCTAGTGGCTCAGCACCCATAATACGGTGAAGGTCCTCTAACCTCAGTTTGTTCCAATGGCGCCGGGGAATCCGCAAGGGAGGCGGTATAGTAGGATTGGCAGGGAGAGGAAGCCAAGCAGACACCAGATGGTGGTCAGACCATATCACAGGATCAACCGCCACAATCCGAACATTCGAGAGAGTGGTAAAAAACGGATCCAGGATGTGGCCGGCCACGTGTGTAGGCTGAGAAATAAGCTGGAACAACTGCAAAGCCTCTAAGTCGGCCAAAAAACCACTGATGGCCGGAGACTCTGACCTGTCAAAGTGGAGATTTAGATCACCCAGGATGGAAAAATTTGCGCAGCCACTAGCCAATAAGCTCACAGCCTCCGGAAAGGCACCTCTAAAAGCAACATCGCTGCCTGGAGGGCGATAAACAACCATCCCTGACAGCGAGAACTGAGGGCTGATGGAAACCTTAAACAGCGCACTCTCACATCCGGCAATCTGCAAGATCGTCCAGGTGCATGTGAAGGCGGATCTAATAAATAAGGCGATCCCTCCACCTCTAGAATGGCGGTTAGATCTAAAGCATGAATAGCCCGGAGGACAAGCAAGATTGACTATGGCGTCGTCAGTATCTTGTAGCCAGGTTTCAGTTACGGCCAACAGATCTGGTGTCTTATCCAAAATGAGATCAGCCACCGACAGATGGTGTTTCACTAGAGATCTGGTATTCAGATTTAAAAATCGTAGACCAGATCCCAGACTACCAGGCAACGGAAAGAGACCAGGAGGAGCTCGTGGTGCAGGAGAAGTGGCGAGCTCGCGAATACCTACCGGCTGGTCCAATGACCATCTAGTGCAGGCACACTGACACGGGCCACACAGCGGATGGTGGGGTGTGGCAGAGCAGCGTGGGAGTGTATTTCTGATGGCACGAAGCGAGGCGTCGGAATACTTAATCATCCTGACAGAGCGAAAGCTACGAGCACACAAATATATGCAATGTTATAATAAAAGATGAAGTCCCCAGCGTACCGCGCGTACTTAGCGCGGACGGGCGCAGACGGGCAGACTCTGGCTCGACTCCGGCGCGAGTCAGGCGCTACCGCTGCGCGTCTCCGCTGCGCTAGCAGAGTGAGCTTTAAATACCAGCTCACCTGGGCTACAGGAAGCGCTAGAGCGCTGCAGCAAGTGGCCCAGGAGGCAGGAGACCACCCCAAGATGGCGGCCAAGCGCCACGAAGAAGCTACAAGTGAGTGGAAATTCCGCGAAAAAACGCGGTGGGGGCACAGTTAAAATGCAAGTATGAGGCCAGGGACGGTTCTAGTAATTAAACGAGGCTCCAAACAAAAAATAATGCAAACATAAAAACAAGCTTTTTAAAATCAATAGTAAGCGCGGCGCGCTTAAATGTAACTAAAATAGCGACTGATATAGCGCATGCAGGCACCTTTCCCAAGGGAGGACAGTGGGAGAGCTCGCCTTAAGTACCGGCTCACCTGGGCTACAGGAAGCGCTAGAGCGCTGCAGCAAGTGGCCCAGGAGGCAGGAGACCACCCCAAGATGGCGGCCAAGCGCCACGAAGAAGCTACAAGTGAGTGGAAATTCCGCGAAAAAACGCGGTGGGGGCACAGTTAAAATGCAAGTATGAGGCCAGGGACGGTTCTAGTAATTAAACGAGGCTCCAAACAAAAAATAATGCAAACATAAAAACAAGCTTTTTAAAATCAATAGTAAGCGCGGCGCGCTTAAATGTAACTAAAATAGCGACTGATATAGCGCATGCAGGCACCTTTCCCAAGTGGTTCAGTGCAGATACACACAACTTATTCGCCTATTTTAATCTCACCTTCTTGCACTGTGTTAGTTTCACACGTTTACTCTTTTCAATTTTAGAACAACAAATTTTGCATTCTGCTTATCTTATACTTTATTTATTTATTTATTAAGAAAGAGTGTGTTTTTTTCAGTTTTGTCTCTCATTACATTTGCTATAAAAGTACGTTTTGAGTCATGCAGAATGTTACAGCTGCTCCGTTCTTTCTGCAATCTCCAGGGGATCCACCTATCAAATGGTCTAAGTGGAAGAAAGTTTTTGAGCGGTATGCTCGTGTATGTGGAACCTCTCTCAGTGTTGAGAGGAAAACTGCTCTACTTATGCACTGTCTTGGATCTGAGGGACAAGATGTCTTTGATCATCTCCCAGATGTTCCAAGCATTGCTGCAGCAAACTTGAATGATTTTGAACAGTGTATGTATAAACTTGATGCACACTACTTACCTAAAGTAAGTACTATTTTGGAGCACTACCACTTCGGTAGACGTATGCAATAAGAGGGTGAAAGCATATGAAATTATGTAACTGATCTTAGACGTCTAGCCTCCACTTGCAAATTTGATATCCTTATTGAAGAAAGAATAAGAGACCAATTCATGCTTGGTTGTGTGTTGGAAAAAGTGCGGGATAAACTTTGGCTCACAGATGAACCATCTCTTGATGAGGTCCTGGTGGAAGCTAAAAGAATAAAACACTCGCTGGAGTGTGTGAAAGAGATCAAAAAAGATCTCAATAAAAAAGTTTCTGTGGTTAACACTAGTGTACCCTCTAAGCCAAAAGAATTTCAAATGAAATCCCTAACTAAAGACAAACTGACTAGCAAGTCTCGAGCTCAGTTCAATAAAGAAAGTAGGTGTTATAGATGTAACGGCAGTGGTCACTGGGCAAATGATAAATATTGTCCCGCTCTTAATGCTGTGTGCTCTTATTGCAAAAAGAAGGGTCACATTGTTAGTGCTTGCAGAATCAAAGCCTCAAAAAAGAATGTAAATGAAGTTTCTCATGAAAATACAACTGAACAACATGATTTTGAATGTGGACAAATTGTAGTCCAGGTCGGAGGTGATGGGCCTTTAGACTTTATATTAGTAGAAGGCCATAAAACTAAAGTGTTGTTCGATTCAGGGGCAAAGATTACCATTGTGTCTAGTAAATTCTTTAGTGACAATTTGAGTGTGAAAGTTAAATTACTAAAACCTGACATTCGCCCCACTGCCTATGGAGGTGATCCCATTGAACTGAGAGGTTATTTTGTGGGCCTGATAGAGTATGAGGGTCGTTTCACTTCTGGGAAAATGTATGTCTCAAGGAAAGGTGATAGTATTATTAGCTGGTGGCATCAAAAAGATCTAGGTGTCATGTTGGATCCCAATAATACTCCTCCCATCATAGTCAAAGAGAGAAATACAATCAAGTCCGTTGACAGTTCTCCTTTACAATCCCAACTTATGGAAGAATATCCGCAAGTGTTTGGTGATAGGTTGGGTTGCCTGAAGGGGTACTGCCACAAAATAAAGTTGGCCCCGGGATCTGTTCCTGTATCAAGTAAGGTGCGTAATGTCCCTTTCACCGTTAAAGAAGATATGTTCAAAGAGTTAAATAAACTAAAATCTCAGGGGATCATTGAGGAAGTGGAAGGAACATCATGGTTGGCTCCGGTAGTGGCCGCTAGGGAAGGCTGATGGGTCCCTGAGATTATGTGTTGATCTCAGACAGCTCAACAAGTGTGTACTTGTGGATAAGTATCCACTTCCAAACATATCAGAGCTTTTGAGCTTGGTGTCTGGTGCAAAGATGTTTAGTACTATTGATCTGACGTCCGCGTATCATCAGATTTTGCTTGATGAATCCTCCAGGGATTTGACTGCTTTTGTTACGCCTTTTGGGACATTTACATTCATAAGACTTCCATTTGGGTTGGTTTCCGCCTCTTTTGTCTTCCAACGAGTTATGGAGAAAGTGTTGGTTAATGTACCTGGTGTCTGTGTATAAGGATGACATTTTGGTGTATGGGTCAGATGTGTCAAAACATGGTAAGAGAGTTAGACAAGTACTAAGTAGACTTACTGCTCACAATTTGACTATCAAGCGAGAAAAATGCAAATTCGGCCTTGATAAAATTGATTACTTAGGGCATACCATAAGTGGCGATGGTGTTGTTCCGAAAGCTGATCTGGTGAACACAATTAAAGATCTAACAGCTCCCACTTCCAAGGAAGAACTTATGCGTTTTCTTGGGATGGCTGAGCACAACAACAAATGTATTAAAATTTTTGCATAGGTCACTTTTAACATGAGAAATCTCTTAAAAAGGGGGAGAAATTTGTGTGGGATGAATTATGCGACAAGGAATTCAGTGAGATAAAACTTAAATTACAAAATGCACCGAATCTTCGAAATTTTGATCCTACTAAATCGCCCATTATTTCCAGTGATGCGAGTCTAAAAGGGCTTGGTGCAGTTATGTTTATTTCAAGAAGTTTAAAAGGGGCCGTATCCAGATATTCAGTGATTGAGTGAGAAGCTCTTGCAATATACTGGGCCATTAAGAAATTAAAAAAAATTCTATGGGGGACCTCCTTTATGGTAAGAACTGATCACAAACCCCTATGTGAGGTGCTGACTAACAAAGGTATTGACTCCATTTCTCCGAGAATCTCAAAGTGGATTGTTGGTTTACAAGGGCTTGATTTCATTGTCAAACATGTTCCTGGTTCTGACAATTTAGTTCCTGATACGCTTTCAAGGCTGGTTCCTACTGATCATTCGGATCTATCTGACACCAAGACTGATCTTTCTTTTGGTCATCCTCATGACTTTGTGTGTGAAGTAGACTACAAAGTAATTTCCCATGAGTGTTGGATAAATGCTTGCAAAGATGATGTAATCATTCAGGATGTCTTAAAACTTATTTGTGATGGTTGGCCTCATAAAGAACAGGGTGGTTTGTCTGTGAAAGATTTTTGGCCCGTGAGAGATCAGCTCTCCTGTTGTGAGGGTTTGTTGTTGAGGGTTCACAGATTAGTTCCACCTGTATCCTTAAAGAAAGACCTACTAGATTTAGCTCATGAAGCACATTTGGGGATCTCTAAAACCAAAGAAAGAGTGCGCTCAAGTTATTGCTGGCCAGGTTTAGACACTCAGATAGAGCACTTAGTTTGAGAATGTGTCCAATGTTCCCTCAGTGAAAAATGTCTTAAGACTAGGACCCAACCCATGGAGAAGAGATCTCGTCCCAGTGGTCCCTGGAAAGACATAGCCCTTGATATTTTGGGACCTATTCATGGGGATGGTTCTGACACCTTTATCATTGTTGTCATGGATTTGTTTTCAAGGTGGCCAGAGATATTCTTTGTAAAGAATGTGAACACCACTACTGTTATCGAATGCCTAAAGAAACTCATCGCTAAGGAAGGGATTCTTGAAACCATATTGACTGACAATGGTGTACAACTTGTTTCTGGGGACATGGAATATTTTCTTAATAATTGTGGGATTACTCATAAAAAGTGTGCTTTATATCATCCTGAGTCAAATGGCACAGTCGAAAGGTTCAATAGGGTTCTTAAAGAAACTGTTTCTCTGGCAAAACAAAACGGTCTTAATTGGAAAGATGAAACATCAAAAAGAGTCTGTGTGTATTGTTTTGCTCCCCATACTACAACTGGGAAATCTCCTTTTCTCTTGTTTAGGGGGAGACATCCTGATACTTTTTTAGAACCACCGTGGGTGAATACATTTCTGTCATCCAAAGGTGGGGTTTTGGATTCTACCTCATGGCAGGAGAAAGACGATTTAGAGTGTCTAAAGAGTAAAGAAAATTATGATGTGCGACACGCTGTTAAATCGACCAAAGTTTCTGTTGGTGATTTGGTTAGGATCAAAAGACCTGGGTTTTGTGTCTCTGGTTCCAAATTTTCAAAACCCATAAGAGATATAAAAGTTTTTGATAATGCTATAAGAACTGCTAATCATTGGGTGTGGAATTTGGTGCGTGTTGCCATACGTAATAAATGTGATGTTTTTGATTCCTCTCAAGATGTTTTAGGAAAGAAAACTGTTCCTGAAGTTGGTATGAGGCCCAGCAGGGTTTCTCGCACTCCCTCTTATTTGAATGACTATGTTGTATGATGTGTTTTTTTCTTTGTTTAAGTGTTGGTTATTTCGCTTCTGTAGTATGTAAAGGAGGGAGATATGTTGTAATGACTTTCACATAATACTTTCAGAAATGACATCTCTGACATCTCTGTGAGATGGTGGGATTCTAGAATGTCAGCCTACCATGGGCTGATGGGAAGAATGTTGTAGGAGTCTGGAAATTAGCCTTCTGACAGTTGGGTGGCTGAGCTGTTATTACCTATGGCTTTGAATAAACCTCATTGGAAATCCACATCTTTACTCTGCATCTTCATTCATCACAAGAAGTTACCATTATGACATATATGTATTGTTCACCAAAGGCAAAGCTAATGTAGCACTCGCTAGGGAATTTTTCAATTCTTTATTACAAGCCATCTCACTCCACCTACACATTTCAACCACACAGGTCTTGGTCACAGTACGTAATTGTAGTCCATCATTACCTTTTCCTTTATATACCTCTCTCCCACTACTCCCATAATGAGGCGTTGTGGGAATGGTAATCACATTTTCTAAACCCTGAATTAAAGCATCACTCATCAGTAAATCAAGTGGTCTTACATGTGCGTGTTTTGCAGCAAAAGATATCATCATCTGGTTTTGGTGAATATTGCATATTTTTGTTCATATGTACTTATACAAGATATTTCTGTGACTGGTCTGACCCATATTGTCATTTTATAGTAACCGCTATAGTACACCTCAGAGTCTGTCACATGTAATTATGTACTGTAATTAACATGGTTTTATAGAAATGTAGGGGTATATACTGAGTGTCCTACCCTGACTTGCATCGTGGCTAAGTGTCAAAATTGCAATACTTCACTTGGAATATCATAATTGTACATAATCATTGAGTATGCTATATACAGTCTAGTGCTATCTGATATTTATCCACCATTCTTCTGCCGCATATGTCCCACCTGCAGTAATTGTATCAATATCTCACAAATCCGAGTCATGTTCCATTAGCAAATACAAAAAGTAATCAAATAAAGTTATAAGTGAATGTACATCTCCTCATCCCCATTCAGACCTGAAGGGGTCTTGGTTTTAAATCTAATGATGGGTTGTGATTCCAGACGTCTTATGTTTAAGGTCCTGTTGCCACCTCTTTCATTGATCAGAACAGTAGGTATTCCAGAGTATGTCATGTTGAGCTAGTTCTTACCTTCATGTGTCATCATATGCTTGGCAACCACATTTGTTATATCCTTGTTTTGGGTAGCTTGGATATGATCTAGGATGTGTTTCTTCAGTGGGCATATCGTGCTGCCTATGTAATGTTTCCCACAGAAACATTCAATCAAGTAGACTACATATGTAGTCATAGGTGATTGTTTCATTGATGTTGACAATTTTTCCTCGTGGGTCACTGATGGTTTTCCTGTTCTTACCGATTTTACATGTTTTGCACCTGCCACACTTGCTGAAGCCTTTTTGTAAACTCTGTAACCAAGTCTCTGATTTCTTCATCACAATGTGGCTATTCACCAGGTTATCAGATAATGATGGTGCTTTCCTGAAGGTTATTTGAGGTCGAGCACCAAGTTTCTCCCCTATAACAGGATCTTTCCTTAATACCTTCCAGTACTTACTCAGGATTTTTGGGATTTTGAAGCTTTCCCTGCCATAAGTTAGTATCATCCTGATTGAGTCATCCTTTTTCTCAACATTCCTCCTTTGCTCACCAGAGTGTGCGCGCGCGTTAAGGATCTTGCTTTGGCCTCTCCCCGTTGAATGTCACAGTATTTATACCCTCACTGTAGGAATCTCTTTTTCATGTCCTTAAATTTTGATTCCATTTATTTCATCTTGGAACAGTTTCATTTCATTATCAGGAACTCGCCGTAGGTTATGCTTTTCTTCAAAGAATTGGGGTGGAATCTCGACCTATGATATATATTTATAATGCACCACCCTTCTAAGTTTCCAACTAATCCTGTAAGCTTTTATTAGCATTAATTACATTTATTTGAATAATAGAATAACAGAATTAGACAGAAGTTTTCAATATCTTCAGAAAATGCTACCACCTCATCGCCCTCCCAAGTAGCTGCCATAGTAGCAAAAGCACATTCAACTTTTTATAACACCGACACTTTACGCCACTGATATCTGAACACCATAATATATAGTATAGTGAATCAGGGGCGCTTATTGGGTTGTAATTAAGATTGGGGTCTTCGTTGAATATTCTTATGCTGGTAATATCCTCTGATTTCAGTGTCTTTAAATGACAGATGCTCCTCAGAAGTATATACCTATTACATCAATCTACAAGTGGTAAAGAATGCCACACCGATCCTCATTATAATTAAAATCAGTCAGATATATACATCTGTTCACATTTTTAGGCCCTTCCTGTGTCTTCTATGTCTCTTATTGTGAAATGCCAGTCTCCTAAACACTAATGAATCTCTCAGTAGGTGGACACCCTAATTTGGGCACCCATTGCACTTTACAAACCCTCATTCGTCAGTTTGTTTTACAATCCTGTTTGTTTGTGAGGTTGCTTAGTCCAGTTCGTTTCATGAAATGCTCAATCTTACCTTCCCACTTATGCTCTTCTTTTCACACATAGCATCAGTTAATGTTATGCTTCCCTTGCCTTTTGTGAATATTTTGGGGATTCTTTTTTCATCCTTATTTGGTGTCACTGTATCATTCCCACTACTATTCAAAGTTTATTTCTGCCTTTGCTTCGGATGGTTCCTAGCATATTTCTACTTCTTCTTGCATCTTCACCAAATATCTCTGTTGATGAGTACTTTTGAACACAGCCTACTAAGCGCCATAGTTTATGCTGCAGTCATTTCATCACTTTGCTTAAAGATTTACGAAAATTGCCTCTTGCTTATTAAAAAGAGGTACGTTCCTTGAAAACAAAATTTGTTGCCAACTTTTCACAATTTTTCAATTTTGCCATGCATTCTGACTCTAGAAAATGTATTGAAAATATGCAGTACAACAGTAACAAGTCCAGTAAGAACTACAAACAAAATCTTAGTGATCAATTGAAGATAATCACTATCCACATTTCCAACTTCCTGCTGGTGATACGGCATGATGGAGACTCTTAGCATATATTAAATTTAAGAAATGCTTGTCACACTACTCCAGCATTGTTGTCTTTTTAGCCCTTGTTACACGACGAGCCTCCTGTGTAGTCACTTGGGTTCAGGGGAGAAATGAGTATGGGTGTTATGGGGCATACACTTTTTAGACACTCCCTTACTGTGTGCCTGTAGGTGGAGTTTACTCCCGTTCCCTCCTTAAATATTCCTTCTAGCCGAGAAGCCAGTGCTTGGCTTTCGGATTCCTGAATCTAGATACCACGCCCTTCTTGACGAGATCCTGTTTCGTGAATTTCCTACACCTTGATCCTCAGCGTTTCCAGGCTCCCTCTCGCTGCCCCCCCCCCGAGGAAGAATCCTCACTTGTGCGAGCCCACGGAGAGACTTCCCCCACTCCCCGCTCCCTAACGAGTGTTTATTCGCGGCCGCGGGGTAAAGTCATAGAGAGACGCGACCGCGTATTGAAGACTACTTTGTTCCCGATTACCTTTCCCTCCCCCGGCATGGTGGCGCTATCCCTTTAACATACGCCGTCAGGGTGTGGTGGCGTGAATGCAGATACATTGTATCTAGTTTCCGCGCATGCTGTTCACCGGCACACGGTGTGTGTTTGTGTAGAATTTTATGTTGTATGCGCGATGCTCATTTTGGAAATTATTTGAGGATCCTCACCTGAATTTCTTACGCACTTGAGGTGCGTGTTTAATGCCACATATTGGGAAACTCATTTTTTATAAAGTGAAGTAGCAACGAGCTGGTGTTGGAGACAGTTTTTCTCTTTTAGCGTGTGTGCCCCATTTATTTTACAGCACTGCTGACTTGAGAGGGTTGCTAGTAAGGCGCTTCTAAGAATCCCCATTGAGCACATGTAGCAGAGCCCCAGAGAAACTCCTTCCTTGATTGTCACCTACTAGGCACCAGCCCCCCTGCTCTGCCCTATCTGTCCCTAACTACTTCTTGCCCTGCTGAGACGCCCCTGCGACTTACCTGCCCTGCTGAACAAACACTTGCCCTGCTGAGTCAATTCTATTTTTCCTTATTGCATCAAGAGATGTCCAGCTGGTAAGAGGGGAGCGGGTGTCATCGTTAACCTCAGCACTAAAGTGAATGCTATGTCTTCATAGTTCTAAGGGAAAGGAGACCTATTACTAATATTTTCCTTATTGTCTCTTCTATTGGTTGTCCTCTTCTTTGACCACTCTGAGGAAATCGGCTGGGGGATCTGAAGTATAATCTACCAAGTTTTGGGTCCCCACATCTCTCAGGGTCTGTCTACAGGTAGAGTGTATTGGGCTCACGCTTCCGTGGACAGGCCTCGGGAGTGTGGGGATATTCTCATCGCTCCTGTGGATTGGGTCTACTGGCTCACACAGGTGGGTCTATTCGGCAACAGAAAGCCAAGCCCACGAATTAAGTCCACCCGAGCGACGATGAATCTAGAAGGAGCTAGTCCCTTAACGGAGAACCCCCTCCACAGCCCTACCGTAGAAGAGTTGGCGGCAGCCCTGTTGGGCCTCCAAAGACAAGTAGGGAGACTCAGAGTAGAAAACCACCAATTACATGTAGAATTAGAAAGACAGCAACATGTAGACAGTGCTACAGCGGCAGAAACTCCGCACAAGAATAAACGTACATACATACAACCTGCCCGTTTCACGGTTCCTTCGCCAAATGGTCGAGTCTACGGCTGCTAGTCCCTCCAATCCCCAAGCCATACAGGTGTCCGTGCATACACATAACCCCGTTCCTCTAGCAGTCCCAGAGAGGTTTTATGGAGATAGCGCCAAATTCAGTGGTTTTCTCAATCAATGTCAATTACATTTCCTTTGTAAGGCTACTGCCTTTCCCGATGACGCCGCTAAAGTTGCGTTTGTTATTTCGTATTTAGGGGGTAACGCTGCTAGTTGGGCGGTCCCTTTAGTTGAAAGCAACGATCCCCTTTTGTATAATTTTACGCTTTTTAAGGACAAATTGAAGAGTTTTTTCTCGAAACATACCTATGTACAAGCGAGTGACAGTGAGTTATTAAGCTTGAAACAAGGAAATAAAGACCTTCTGACCTATGTGACGGAGTTCAATAGGTTGATAGTAGAAACACAATGGCCGGAAGAGAAAAGAACCTCTCTCTTTTATAGAGGATTAAACGATGATTTGAAAGATCTCTTGTCTCATATCGTGGACCCTCCCGAAGATTGTCACTCCTTCATTGATCTAGTGGTGAGACGCAATCACAGATTAACGGAACGAAAAGGGGAGAAATCTCGTGGAAACCTGGCTCGTTTTCTGATAGTTCGAGGGGACAAAAGAGAGAATAAAGAACTCAAAGACACCAGCGAACCAATGCCAATAGGGGGTATGAGAAATCCTTTAACTGTTGAAGAAAAAGAAAGACGGAGAAAACAAAATCTTTTTCTTTATTGCGGAAAGGGGGGACATTATGCGAGAGGCTGTCCTGCCAAAACAGGTGCAATCCCTAAGACTGCAGCTATGTGTCCGGTGTATGGTTTCGCTTGGGGAAACTAAAGAACTTGAAGAAGGAAGAGACCGTTTCTTCAAGTGATACAGTTTGTAAGGTCTCTTTAGAGGTGGCTAGTATTCACACACCCGTGGCACGCCATTATACCTTATCAGTTGCTCTCATTGTATCCGTTCAAAGCCGCAAGAACTTATCCATCCTTCTAGATTCAGGGGCGACCAGTAATTTTCTAGATATTCACCTGGCACAAACTCTGATAATCCCCTTTCTGCCCAAAGCTAAACCCGAACCCATTAGAGCAGTGGACGGCACAGACTTGTCTTCAGGTTTGATCGCTTAGCATACTTCCGCTTTGACCATGGTGTGTTGCAATGGGCATTCGAAACAAGTAGTATTCGATCTCATAGACACACCTAACTTTGGGGCTATCCTAGGGGTGCCATGGTTGCAGGTACATAACCCCCAGATAGACTGGAATTCTCGCAAGGTCACTCTAAGATCTGCTTATTGTATGTTACATTGTTATAATGAAGCACATGAGTGGGAAACCCCGTTATGTTGTGCGATGGAGAAGTCGGAGATGACTCTCTCTCCTATGTACAGTGAGTTCACAGAAGTCTTCGATGTAGAAAAGGCCTCGGCCTTGCCTCCTCACAGAAGTTACGACTGCAGAATCGACTTGATTCCTGGGGCCGAATTGCCGGTGAGTCGTGTATATGCTCTTACGGAGCCTGAAACTGAATACCTCCAACAATACCTCTCGGAAATGCTGGACAAGGGGTTCATAAGACACTCTACATCCCCCGTGTCCTCTCCCCTCTTCTTCATTCCTAAACGCGAGGGGGGTTTAAGAGTCTGTCTTGATTACAGCACCTTAAATAAGGCGACCATAAAGAATAAGTATCCATTGCCTCTCATTTCTGTACTTCTGGATCAAGTGCGAGGGGCCAAGATATTCACCAAACTAGATCTTAGAGGAGCCTACCATTTGATAAGGGTCAAAGAGGGCGATGAGTGGAAGACTGCCTTTCGTACAAAATTTGGCTTATTCGAGTACTGCATCATGCCATTCGGTCTTTGCAATGCCCCTGCCGCTTTTCAATATTCCATTAACAACATTTTACGTGAATATCTTGACCTCTTCGTCATTGTATACATCGATGATATTTTGATTTTCTCCAAATCTGAAAAAGAACATGTAGAACACGTAAAGAAGATCTTGAAGAGACTAATGGATAATCATCTCTTCGCTAAACTAGATAAAAGCACATTCCACACAGATAGAGTGGACTTTCTGGGGTTTATTATCTCCCCTGATGGCATTCTTATGGATCCAAAGAAGATAGATGCATTAGTCAAATGGCCCAGTCCAACCTCATTGAAAGAGGTACAATCATTTATCGGGTTTGCAAATTTTTACAGACGCTTCATCGATCATTTTTCTGATCTTATCACCCCCATTACGAGACTGTTACGCAAGGGAAGCCAGTTCGCTTGGTCAGATGAGGCAGAAAACGCATTCTTGCAGCTCAAAAACAGGTTCGCTACAGCGCCTATCATGTGTCACGCGGATAACACACAGCCTAATTATGTGGGAGCAGATGCCTCTCAATATGCGGTGGGTGGCGTTTTATCCCAACGTAATCCCACCACGGGGTGTGTACATCCTGTGGCGTACTTCTCAAAAACGCTGCTCCCTGCTGAACAGAATTACACCATAGGGGAAAGGGAACTCTTGGCTATAAAGCTTTCTTTCCAAGAGTGGAGACATTATTTACTGGGATCCCCACATACGACCACGATCTACACAGACAATCTTAATCTGCAATTTTTTAAATCCGCCAAGGCCTTAACCCCTAGACAAATGAGATGGGTATTATTTTTTAGCAAATTCGATTTCATCTTCACCTATCGTCCTGGAACACAACAGGGAAAAGCTGATGCCTTGTCCTGTTTGGGAGCTGACTAAAGAATACAAATAAGCGAACCTACTCCTCTCATTCCATTTGATAAGATTGTTGGAGTCAGTGCTAAGGACCATCCCACCGCACCCTTCTTGTCTCAGCTAATGAACGCCTATGGAGAGATATCTCCACTAGAGTGGACAAAAGACGCTCAACAAACCATTAAAGATGGGTTATACCTTCACGATGATAAGATATACGATCCCCTTATGAACCTCCAGCAACAGATAATCAAATGGTGTCACGACACGCCCCTAGCGGGTCATCCGGGTGGTGAAAAAACCATTCAGTTGTGTCAAAGATAGTTCTGGTGGAATGGGATGAACAAGGACGTTCTGTCTTATGTCTCGAAATGTCCTGTATGTGCAAGGCAAAAATCTTTGCATACTGCCACTGCCGGGTTGTTACGTCCTACAAACATACCAGCGATTCCTTGGCATACAGTCAGTATGGACTTCATTACTGATTTACCTCAAGTACAGGGCTACAACACGGTCTTAGTAGTAGTAGATCTGTTTACAAAAATGGCACACTTCATTCACTTGAAAAAATTGCCCACTGCCAAAGACTTGGCACAGGTGTTCATAGATCAAATCATTAGACTGCACGGCGTTCCCTCTGTGATAATCACCGATAGAGGTGCCCAGTTCATTTCACGGTTTTGGCAGGGTTTATGTACAGCGCTAGGAATAGATCATAGATTGTCCATGGCGTATCATCCACAAACAGATGGGCAAACTGAGAGGACTAACCAGACCCTTAGAACAATTCCTACGATGTTTACTGTCAACCATCACATCAAACTGGGTACATGCCCTATCCTTAGCTGAATTTGCCTACAACAATTCAATGATTTCATCCACCGGTGTTTCCCCCTTCTTTTTTGCTCAGGCCCACCATCCTAGGTTCCTTCCTTTCCCAGTGCCTATGCACTTAGATTGTATACCTGCAGTTCACCGCCATCATGCTAACATTTTAGACACCTGGAAGGCGGCGTCTAGAGAGTTGAGGAAGACACAAGAAGCCATGAAGAGACAAGCAGGTAAACACCGACGGCCTGCCCCAGATCATAAAGTAGGTGATCAGATGTGGCAACCTCGTTACGTTGGACCTTATAAAATAAGCAAGGTCATCACTCCTGTGTCTCTGAAATTAGAGCTACCTGAAGAAATGCAAATCCATCCAGTTTTCCATGTGTCCCTACTGAAAGAATGTCAATCCCCTCAGAATCCTGAAACTCCTTCTCCCCGTTCTAGTTGGTAATGACCTAGAATATGAAATCAAGAGAATACTGGATTCTCGTAGACATCAGGGCAAACTGCAATATTTAATTGATTGGCTAGGGTTTGCTCCAGAAGATCGGTCTTGGAAACCTGCTGAAAACGTGCATGCCCCTGTTCTTGTTCGTAGATTTCATACCCTACATCCCGACAAACCCCGTCCTGTAAATCTGCCTATGGGTGGGAGAACTGTTACACGACGAGCCTCCTGTGTAGTCACTTGGGTTCAGGGGAGAAATGAGTACGGGTGTTATGGGGCATACACTTTTTAGATACTCCCTTACTGTGTGCCTGTAGGTGGAGTTTACTCCTGTTCCCTCATTAAATATCCCTTCTAGCCGAGAAGCCGGTGCTTGGCTTTCGGATTCCTGAATCTAGATACCACACCCTTTTTGACGAGATCCTGTTTCGTGAATTTCCTACACCTTGATCCTCAGCGGTTCCAGGCTCCCTCTCGCCGTCCCCCCCCCCCCCCGAGGAAGAATCCTCACTTGTGCGAGCCCACAGAGAGACTTCCCCCGCTCCCTAACGAGTGTTTATTCGCGGCTGCAGGGTAAAGTCATAGAGAGACGCGGCCGCATATTGAAGACTTCTTTGTTCCCGATTACCTTTCCCTCCCCCGGCATGGTGGCGCAATCCCTTTAACATACGCCATCAGCGTGTGGTGGCGTGAATGCAGATACATTGTATCTGGTTTCTGCGTACGCTGTTCACCGGCGCACGGTGTGTAGAATTTTATGTTGTACGCACGATGCGCGTTTTGGAAATTATTTGAGGATCCTCACCTGAATTTCTTATGCACTTGAGGTGCGTGTTTAATGCCACATATTGGGAAACTTATTTTTTATAAAGTGAAGTAGCAACGAGCTGGGCTTATAGCTGGTGTTGGAGACAGTTTTTCTCTTTCAGCGTGTGGGCCCCATTTAATTTACAGCACTGCTGACTTGAGAGGGTTGCTAGTAAGGCGCTTCTAAGAATCCCCATTGAGCACAAGTAGCAGAGTCCGAGAGAAACTCCTTCCTCGATTGTCACCTACTAGGCGCCAGCCCCCCTGCTCTGCCCTATCTGTCCCTGACTACTTCTTGCCCTGCTGAGACGCCCCTCCGACTTACTTGCCCTGCTGAACAAACACTTGAGTCAATTCTATTTTTCCTTATTGCATCAAGAGATGTCCAGCTGGTAAGAGGGGAGCGGGTGTCATCGTTAACCTCAGCACTAAAGTGTATGCTATGTCTTCATAGTTCTAAGGGAGAGGAGACCTATTACTAATATTTTCCTTACTGTCTCTTCTATAGGTTGTCCTCTTCTTTGACCACTCTGAGGAAATCGGCTGGGGGATCTGAAGTATAATCTTCCAAGCTTTGGGTCCCCACATCTCTCAGGGTCTGTCTACAGGTATAGTGTATTGGGCTCACGCTTCCGTGGACAGGCCTTGGGAGTGTGGGGATATTCTCGTCGCTCCTGTGGATTGGGTCTACTAGCTCACACAGGTGGGTCTATTCAGCAACAGCCCTCAAGCTGGCCCATCATTGTGTCACATGGGTCATGCACCTCTTTTCCTATTTAAGTCAAATAAAACAATGAGCAAGAACGAGATTCCACGAATGAAGGAGAACATAGGCAGGGGAAGTTAATCTGCTGATGTGGTTTAATAGCAATAAGCTCAAAAAGTGCAGCATGAAGTCTCTGTTGAAACAAGCTTGGTAATGCATCGGTTTCGCCTATGTGATGAATAATAAGCTGTTTTTATCAATTACCATCGAGGATGAAAGAAAGAACTCCCTGAGAATTATCACGGAAGTGGAGCGGATGTGGTGCAGCAGCCAGAGCTGCTGACTCAAAAGCTCAGCATCCCGGTTCAAGTCTCTGCACCGCAACATCCTTTGATTCTGGGCAAACCACTTAATCTCTCCGGGTATTAAATTGCGCTATAAAAATCTGCTGTCAGAGGAAAAAGCAGTGTTCCACCAGAGCGGAAATTAACACTATTTTGGCTACGGGAAACTGATAAGAGAAGCAGAGGTGGAACAAGCATTTGTAAATGCAGGAAAATTTGCTTCAGCCAATTGAAATTGAGGAAAACTAAGTGGCAAGCACAGGAACCAATCGAAAGCCAGAAAAGCGAGGAAGCGGGATGTACGCCCCTTTTAAGATTTATATTAAAAACAATAGATTTCACAAGCACAGTGCAAGTGCTGTGCAGGCAAAACCTAAAAAAGCAGTTCAGTGGCCTTTCACAATATGCATCACAGTGCTTTAGAAAACTTAAAATATATACTTGCAAAAGAAGAATTCACATGTTTAGCACCAAATATTTGAAATGTTATTCACCAACAATTAATGATATTATATTGCATTAAAGCACCAGCAGCATTTTAGGTGTGTTGCCCTCTCTGACTAAGAGATCAAAATAGTATGTACAAACTATATAAGTGTTGCTGTAAGGAGGACATAAGCCTAAATCTAGATTTTTGAAATACAGATTGCACCTCTTTTCTTCTGTTCAAGCTACGTAGGTTTCTGTTACTATCGCTGGAACTCATTGTTGATTTTATTCTCTTTACTTGCATATTTTATTCTCTGTATTTGCATATTATTTGTAAGTATCGCAGAAGGAGAGCGTTTAAAATTCAAAGCATCAAATATTAAAATGAAATGCAAAATGTTTGGGCGTCTTCTAAATTATGAGTGTCTTCATGAAATCACTGCTTCTAGAGAACACTGATGAGCATGTGATTTTGGCATAAATTATGAAAATAGCATTTTCATGACAAAGAATGAATCATTTTTTCTATCATGGTTAAAATAGATTTAAATATGTAGGATATTTATTTGTTGATGCAGATAAAAATGCTTATCCTTTTCCAACTGTTAGGGACATTTTACACTGCCTGGGTGAGATGTTGACCACTATATTCCACAAATACAGCACTTTAGAGCTGAAAAATGAATGTCAGAGACTGCACTGAATTTTAGCTACAGGATTATTAATACTTGATCTGTTTAAACTACAAACCTGTTTGTTGTTGACATCTGAAAATGATTTAGGAGTTGGGGTACTATGTGGCAAGTGAAGAAATCAATAATCAAGTTGAATAAATAATTTTATTATATAAATTAATTAAAATCATTACAAAGTATCTTGATTCTGGAACTGGTTATTCTATGTATGCCACACAGTTCCAATGTATTTTCACACCCTCATTCTGAGATGTTTGTATGTCCAACTGTTCTTGGTTTTATAATAAATTAACTAAACTTAATTGGGAGTCTTAATTAGTTAGTTCATTGGAACGGTAATGATTGATTGGCTAACGATTTTCCTCACCCCACACTTTCATGCAGAGAAAAAGAGACATCAGCCTAGGGTTCCATAGTGAATCTAGAATGTTGAACCCGGCTCCTTCACTAGAAATCTAGCAAGCCTTATAATTCTCTTGCAAGCCTGGCTCAATGCTTCCCTTCAGATAGCACTGCAGGCTAGGGGGTTTGTAAGATTATAAAATAGCTCAATAAAGATTATGTGTATGTAACAATTCCTTATGGGTAGCTCTAGAACTTGTAATATTATTTCTTTTAGGGGTGCATACTGGAGATTGTTTTCTCTATAATTGTAAACTTAGCCCTAGATCTGTTCAGGGTTTGTACAAGTATCTCATACAATAGTTGCCTGAGCCGTTAAAAATCTATTGAAATACCATCTCTAATGACCCCTCCTTAGAGTGTATAATCTGATACCAATATCTAAGAAATTGGTCCTTGCATGCTAAATCGTTTTTGTAATCCAAATTTTAGGCGAATCTGTACTTGTCAGATGAACTGTGGACTTATTAACATTTAATTGACTCTTATCAAATAATGCTGCTATTTTCAATGGGAATGCTTACTTGCCATATGAAATTGTTTGTTTTTTATTTGGCCTTTCTCACACTTATGATAGCTTCAGATGTTGGACTATATAGCTTTGTGTTTAGTTGGCATAGTGTAAATATTAAGTTGCAACTATTTTTTCCAATGTTCTCAGGAGGAGTTGCGGTTTAATTGT
This sequence comes from Triturus cristatus, assembly GCF_964204655.1. NCBI lineage: Eukaryota > Metazoa > Chordata > Amphibia > Caudata > Salamandridae > Triturus > Triturus cristatus. The sequence goes on along the minus strand of NC_140592.1, from coordinate 498,353,888 downwards.
CAATTAGCCATATTCCCAAGTAATTATACAATTTGGTGTGATCTATCTTCTCAGGGCCTAATTTCTAAAACATTTTTGGTTTCCCCTTTAGTTTTCCAAATGTCATCACTTTTGTTTTGCTAGCATGTAACCCCTTGTTGCTTGCGCTATGTTTATGCAGCTCATCGAGTGAACGTTGTAATTCGATTTTGGGTGATCTAAAATTACTGGATTGGCTGAGAATTGTTGGATCAGGTTCTTGTGCAGCCCTATTTTTTTTAATTTATTTATTTATTTATAAGGTTATATATAGCGCAAACATGACCCTTGTAGGTATTAGAGCACTTTACAGTGTTAAATGAAATAGGGAGTATAGAAAACAATATAAACATCAAGGACAGAACACGTTATTACAGAAGCCTCCAGAGAGACCACCACAGGGTCCAAGACATAAGAAAAAAAATTATATAAGAACATTACATGCGAGAGATATACATGTGTGCAAGACTAAGGGGACAGACCATGTTCGGTAGTGGAGATTGTGGATTCTACGGAACACATTTGTTCATCATTATTACTTTAACTTCTTTCTTGAATGAAGCAGGTGAGAGGTTCATTCTGATTTCAGTGGGTATGGCATTCCAGATTATTTGGGCAGTACCTGAGAATATTCGGTTATATGTTTTCTTTTATAGAATTTTGGTGGTTTCAGCAGTAAGGAGCTACTGCCTCTAGTTGCTCTACAGCCACCAGATAGCTCCAATTCGTGTGCAAAGTATATCAGTGTAAGGCTTTGTGGGTCATGCTAGCAATTTTTAAGCAACTTCTTGCCTCTTATGGGAACCAGTTTAAGGATTTCAGATCAGGAGTGATGTGATTGTTTCTTTTCAATCCTGTCATGAGTCTAGCAGCAGAGTTAAGAGAGTCCTTTAGAGGTGCCATCTTACATCTGGGAAGACTGCAGAGTGTTGTCCTTTAATAGTTCAGCCTGGGAATCACTAGGGCTTGAACAGCTGACTTAAAGTCATCAAGAGGAAGCAAGGGTTTAATTTTTCTTAAGATGTTCATGTGGAAGTTCACTCCTTTGGTAATAGAGCTGATGTGCTTCTGCATGTTCAGATTCATGTTGAGCATTATTCCCAGAGATCTCACTGAATCTATGATGTGTGGTAAGCATTTAAAAGCAGTTAGATGTTTCATTCATCCTGTGATGTCCGGTGGGCGTTCAGGTATGGCGCAATAAGGAGGAATTCTATTTTCAGGGCATATAGTTTGAGGTGGTTACAGGTCAGCCAGTTTTTGTTTTTTTGTAAGGTTGTGTTGAGAGACCTAATATCTTTGAGGGAGGAGATTTTCTAGGTACATTTGGGTGTTGTCAGTGTACATGTAATAGTGGATGTTAGAAGAATTAAGCAATTCAGTTAAAGGTTCCATAAACAGGTTAAAGAGAGTAGGCTAGAGAGTGAGGACCCCTGTGGGACACCCTAGTGTGACCTGTGTAGGGTTGGATAGAGATGTTTTGACCTTCATTCTTTGGGATCTGTTGTGGAGAAACGAGGTGAACTAGTTAAGAAGGGACCCTGATAACCTCATCCTACGTTTAAGTAGGTCTAAGAGGTTGTCATATGTGACTGTACCGAAGGCTGATGAGAGGTTGAGGAGGATGAGAGGGCAGGATTTGTTTTGCTCCATCATTTTTAGGGCATCATCAACAATGTGATTGAGTGCCGATTCTGTACTGTGGCCCTGATGGAAGCCGCTTTGGAATTGATCTAGGTGGCTGAATTGGTTAATGTGGTTGCACAATTGTACATGGACAAATTTCACATTTCACAAGGTGGTTCGCCTGTGTCGTCATATTAGTGATTGGCCGGAAATTGTTTGGATCTACGTGAGCTGCTGTGTTTTTTTTTTAATTGTGGTAACCTGCCCAGCTTTAAGGCTTTCAGGGATCGATCTTAGGAATAGTGAGGCATTAACTGTCTTAGTCCAGAGAGGGAGTAGGGACCTTTTGACCTCCTTGAAAACATTCGCTCGTATGGGGTCACTGCAGTGGTTGGAGAGTTACAGTGCTATTATTATTTGGAGAAGGGTGCTTTAATCCAAGTTATTGAATGTGCTCCATGAGGGATTGGTTTGGGGGAAACAGCAGGTCCTCTTTATCATGGTCCCTAAGTCAGCAGTGTAAAAGTTAAACAGTAGCGGACCAAGGATGCAGCACTGTTTTATGCCTTTATTTGTACCCAGGTATCTATAAAGAGGGGCATCATTGTTTTAAGCAGGATTTATGGAATACCCCACTCATCCAGCTTCTTCCATAATGTTTCATGGTCCATTCCATTGAGAGCTGCTGAATAAAGCAAAGCAGAGTTGAGTGGCGGCTGAAAAGATTTTTTTTCGCACTAGCGGTCAGGTGTGATAGGGCAACAAAATGATCCGATCTACAGTCAAGGTTTATTGACTGAATCCAGTTGGATAATAAGGAATCTTGTTTTCTTTCTCTATCAATAATTAAACAGAGAGCACAGTGGCCATGGAATCTCATGATTCCAGTACCCCAAATTTCATTTTGCAGATTGTTTACTGCCATCATCACTGGGCTAGGGTAAGAATATTCCTTATAAGTGTAGAGTAATGACAGTGGTGGGGGCATTCACGCCTGTGCCAAAATGACAAATCACCTCAGATATTAAAAACTGTTTCCAGCCAAATTAAAAAATATGTGGCACATGACAGTGATAATGTTAAACTGTCTACAGTAAGGGAAAGGGAAGAAAAGAGCAGTGGACCACTAAGGAAAACATAGGTGTGTTAGATCGTTTGTGAACAAGGGTCAGTCAGACCTGTACACAATGTAGGCAAAACAAGAGACAGAAGGTGAGGGCACTCAGAGCCTGCACCAGTCAGTCTGGTTCACGAAAGTTAGAGTAAAAGTGTGGTGCAAAGAGCCGGGAACGTGACCTTCTACATCCCCACTACATAATGTAGAGCTGTCTTAGCAACTATCATGTTTGTAGTACAGTGCAAGGTGTGCTGTGTCAAATTACCACAGCCTGAGAGCAGCATTAATCCGAAATCAGATAAGGTATAATTCTTACACATCCTTGTCCTCTCTCTCAGTTTATATTCTAGCCTTTCTTTCTCACCTTCACTCCATTCTGTTGCACTTCTGTCCTGGAAGGGAGCGGCTCACTAAATGGATGTCCTTCCAGCTGAACTCCCCTTTCCTAATAGTCTCTCACCACTGATTCCTCTACTCATTCCATCCTTTCTTGCCTTTATGCTCCATTCTTTTCTCTTCTGTCTACCAGCTCTCGTGATGCACTCCTCCAAACAATATACAACTATATACTTAATCCTATCCACACACCACACCTATCAAACACCTCACATATGTCACACACACTACAGTACATCTTATCACAAGTCTTTTTATAGTTCACACTTAAAATGATGTGCTTTACACACCTTCACAAAGACTGCGCCACATGATACATTGCAACTGTATAAATGTACTCCTCTGTGAACAGCAAACCTACATCCCAGCTCACACTCTGCCTTAAGACACACAACACATCGCCACATATCCACTAAACCCAAGCCAATATCTTTAGGTAAAATCAGTGCAGCAGTTCTGCGATCGTTCCTCACTTACCGATGGCAGCTCCCACCTGTGGACCACATCACATAATCAGCAACACCCCCAATGTCCCCCCGTACACATTGCTAGACTCTCCTTACACAAGCGCTAATCTATCCTTATTTATCCTCATGAGCCATAGCCATGTAAATTGGTTTAATAGAACATTGCAAGATCGAATCAACAGGAGCTCCCACGATTGATCTACCCATAGCATACATTCCTGAAAAGCTCACACTGCTGTTAATCGCTTTTACCAAGCTTTATGCCAATATAATCGACTGCATGAGAGTTTTACCCAAAATTGCATTCCAAGTACACTACACTTTTAAGGGGTTGTTACAATGTTACACGTTACAATGCATTCCATTACAACGTATGCTTTTACAACTTGGACATCACAACGCAAAAACCACTACAACGCATAATTTTACAACAAATACTGTTACAATGCAATCCCATAGACTAACATTAAAAGTACCATTACAACGCAGTTCATTACATCACATGCCCTTACAATGCATGCCATTACAACGCAAATAAAATAAACCGCCAAAATAAAGGTTTTCACCCTCACAAAATAATTTGGGAAAAAACCACAACATGACATTTTGAAAATCTTATTATAAAACAATTTCTAAAATGAACATTTACAGTTACTTAAATGGTTTAAAAACGAAACAACATAATACTGATCCAAAATGACGAAGATGCCCTGCAAAAGCAACATTACACGTGTCCTCTCACTATTACTGCTAATAACTCTGTATGCCTTAAAAAAACAAAATGGCTGCCATTCTAAACAAACACAAAAAAAATCTTTCTAAGCATTCCATTTTAAATACAGTTTCTGGCACATTTAATTTCTACATTTAAAATGCAATCTAAAACATATTTGTTTGCAATTAACATTCAGCACACCAAAACGTATTAATTGAGCCAGCCACCATTTTGTGCTCAGTGGATCACTGACTTCCCAGGTGTCCACACGCATTGGAGCACAGAGCAAAAAAAAGAAACATTGCTTTGGAACACTGTCACCTAGAGATCAAGTAAGGAAAAAAATCACAGCAAACACACATGGGTATAATACAAGATGAACCCTGATTATTTTCTAATAATAATTTTTTTATTACTCCACAGACTTCTGCCTATCTCTATATAAAGACACTCACAATAATAAGAGTTGTTTAAATAAATCAACTGCTAATTTAAAAACAATTTTTTCTCATTATCCATTAAAGATGAATTTAAAAAAACTAAGGGGCCGATTACGATGGCGGGCGGACAAAGATTGCCCACCGTGGCAGCTGCAAAAGGGACCGCCCGCCATAGGTGCGGCGGTCCCGCAATATGAATTGTGATGCGCCCGCCACACTGGCTAGCACATCCCGTATATTTTACATTGCGGCGGGTGGGGCTGCAAGCAGCACCCGCCGCACTGTAAAATATACATGTTGTGCTTTTACATGTACAACGTGACGGCACCGCGCGGTGCCTGCCACATTGTACATGCAAATGCAGGGATGTACCATAGGTACCCCCCATGTGCACCCCCCAACACCCTGGGGGCTTGCAACAGGCCCCCAACAGCAGGAACCGCCAGCCTTTCCATGGCGGCCACGCAGCCATGGAAAGGCTGATTTCAGCCTGCATCGTAATATGGATGGCGGTGTCTTCCAGACACCGCCACCATATTAAACACATTTTCCGCCGGTCGACGAGTCGAATGGCGGAAAAGCGGCAGACGGTCTTTCCGTCCGCCGCAGACCCCTCAGCCATCATAATATGGTGGGGGGTCTTTGCTGTCAGGATGGCGGGCAGATCGCCCCTGCTGGGCCAGCGGGGGCGATCCGCCCGCCATCATAATCGGCCCCTTAATTACTGAGATGGCATAGTAAAAAAGAAAAGAGTACAACATAAACTGTCAATTAGAATATTAATACTCAAATTTCACCTCGGGGAAGGTGCTGGATGGTGGTGGGGGCAAATGTAATATTCCTACTCAACAGGTGCTTGCTTCAGGAAAGGTGATGGATGGTAGTGGGGGACAAATTTACTGTTCGTACTCCAACAGATGCTGGCCTCAGGGAAGGTGCTGGATGGTGGTGGAGGCATAAATACTTTTCCTACTCAGACAGGTGCTGGCCTCAGGGAAGGTGCTGGATGGTGGTGGGAGCAAATTTACTATTCCCTCTCTGATAGGTGCTGTCCTTGGGGAAGGTTCTGGATGGTGGGGGCGGCAAATTTACTTTTCTTACTCGGACAGATGCTGACCTTTGGGAAGGTGCTGGATGATGGTGGGGCCAAATGTACTATTCCTACTCCGAAAGGTGCTGGCCTGGGCGAAGGTGCTGGATGGTGGTGGGGGCAAAATTACTTTTCCTACTCCGACAGGTGCTGGCCTCAGGGAAGGTGCTGAATGGTGGTGGTGGCAAATTTACCTTTCCTACTCCAACAGGTGCTGGCCTCAGGGAAGGTGCTGGATGGTGGTGGTGGCAAATTTACTATTTCTTTTCCGACAGGCGCTGGCCTCAGGGAAGGTGCTGGATGGTGGTGCTGGCAAATTTACTATTCGTATTCCTACTGCTGCTTATCTCAGGGAAGGTACTAGATGGTGGCGGGGAACTAAAAGAAATAAACCAATGTTGTCAGGTATTTAACACAGTAATGTACAATGACCCTTATTTGTGCTGCCCTCGAATAAAGAATACAAATGTACTTAAATTTAAAAAAAAATAATGCATAAACAGTAAATTTCACGATTACATTTTTCTAGTTCTTTTCAGATCTGCAATACTATTTGCAAGAGAATCAAAGCTTCAAAAAAAGACACCACAACACACTGCAATCAAAATCCAGGAGTACCAGAACATTGAAATAGAACAGCAGGTAACTTTTTATAAAATAACGTATTAAGTCTAAACAGTCTTTGAAACTGAGCCCCCCCAAAAAGGGAAATGTAAAACTATTCCTTAACCAATCTCCATCAATGAAATAAAAACTAGAACCAGGATTAATGGAGTATATCACAACTAACTACAGAAAAAAAACATTTTCCATTTTTACAGGTGTAATACAAAGCAACCATCCTCAGGAAAACAAAAGCAATGAAAAATATAGTAATTTCTTCTTTTTATTTCCCTACAGTTCAAACCAAAACACATCACCAGTGTAAAGAATCACATCTACAAAATCAACCACATCAAGACCATCAGAAGTAGCCGAGCACACAACAAGCCATACTATACAAGGTAAAGTTGAAGAAAAAAATAAATAAACACAAATAATAACTTTTTTTCGCAGGTCTTAAGAAAAAATACATTTGCATGCAGACATAACATTGCCTTTAAAATAAGAACTTGCTGAACAATTTAAAAAAATAAAAAATTTCAAATAAATATTTGCAAAACATTTTTCTTTGCAGGCTATTTTCAAAAGTACATGTCAAATTCAAAAAATGAAAAAAAAAAAAATTTGATTGCTTTCAGAACCAAAGAAGCCATAACACAACACCAAAAAGAGGGAACAGATTGAACAAAAATCTCAAAACACACACCATCAGCTTCAGGAATTACAGTTCCAAGAACAGAGAACCCTTTAAAAGGTAACATATTTCCTAAACTCAACTATCTTCAAATATATAACTTTTTTTTCTCAAAGGTATCAACGCACCAAACATTTCAAAGCCAACATCACAAAGCCTAATAAACGAAACCCTTGTTAAAACAAAAAAAGTAATAGGTTGTAAAAGATTAATAAAAACACTTTTTTTCAGGTTAATTAAAAAAAAAAATCATACACCAAATCACTAAAATAATGTTTTATCTTTTTTTCCTTTCTAAATGAAGAAAAAGAATGGCAGCAAGTAAACAAGCCAACTATTTAAAATCAAGCTGGGGAAATCGACTTCTGAGATACGGTGGCAACATTTATTGTAAGGAAAGATGAACTGAGCCCAGGTGTCATTGGAGGTGTGTGCAGTATTATGCATCCCAATGCACAGGCAGAACGGTTGCTCTTGGTGACAATGTTGAAAGAACAACCGAGCATAACCACTTTGCCTCTGCAATGGAGATTGAAGTTCAAGAAAATATTGAACAAATAAAAGTCCTAGCATCCGCCTCTAATGAACCCTGTGGCTCAGCTTTGAGGGAGGTTTCCCAAAACATACCTATGCATGTAGTTTGTTCTATGCCTACTATTCCTAATCTACGTCATATTATACACAGACAACAAAAACAGGCAAGTAACCCTCAATATGTTACACCACAAACCTACACAGACATCAACATACCAGAGGAATTACCAGTAACCTTTACTAACAAAACATTCATTTTGGATGACAATAAAAACCCTCTAAAACAAATACAATTTTTTTGGCACACCGCGTAGCCTTGCTAAGCTAGAGAATAGTGATATTTGGCTGATTGATGGTACATTTAAATCTACCCCCAGCCCTTCAGCCAAATATACACTATGCATACCAACGTTAACAACAACACTGTTCCTTTAGTGTACACAGTGGCGGATGGTGGATTTTCCAAGTGGTGAGGTGAAAATTTTGTCCCCGAGTTTAATGAGTGATTGAGCTCAAAATTCAAAAGGAGGGTGCGATACCAAACCACCTTGTATTCTGGGAGTTGTATTTTGCCATTTTACTATGGGGTTAGACATTCCAGGATGCAAAGTGTTGGATAAAAACAGCACATGGGCATGGCATGGTGCCAATGCCATTTGGCAGCTATGTTTTATACAAGCACAAGGGGATGTTTCATTTCCTCAAAACAAGCCGTAGAAGTCTGGGGACAGAGGAGCATCATGGTTCGCATTCAGGGACCAAAGCTTAGCAGGTGAAGTGCAGCCTTCAGTTCCCACCCATCTCATCTGTCTACGACATGTTCCAAGCGCCTCACATCACCCTAGCTCCTCATGCAGCATCTTGTATGCGGCACTTGGCTGCTGGCAGTCAGAGGGCATCTGCCTGGGTACTGTTCTGACAGTGGGAGGTGAGGCCCACTGGCATCTGCCACTCTGCCTGCTCACTGGTAATGCCACACACTGGCCCTGGAGAAATGCGTTTAATGTTTAAAAAAATATATAAAATGTTCCTAATTATACATTTTTTTTAAATTGTACTTTATTCTCTTTTAGTTAAAAAAAGTTTATTGATTTTATGAAAAATTATTTATTATTTTTAAATGTTATTTCATTCTAATAATTGTTTTGAATTATTAATAAAATGTAATTAAAACTTGACAAAAGTGTATAGTGCTTCATTAATAATTTTATATTTAATATATTAATTATTATCCATTATAATCTTGTGTTTATATATTTTTTAATTAAAACTCTAAAACATAGAAATAAATTTGGTAAGAAGATTAATACCCAGGTATTAAAATTAATATCTGAGTATTAATATACTTCCCCACTTACAACCCCTATAACCCTCATATCCTGTGCCTAAAGGAGGAAAATGTTAGAAACCCTTAGATAACATAATATTTTTTAAATTAATTACAATTTTAATTTATGCAGTATTACAAATAATACTCGTGTATTAAAATAAATACCTGAGTATTAATAGACTTCCCCACCCATAACCCCTAAATCCCTCACATCCTGGGCCTGAAGGATTACATTTCAAACCCTAACATAAGATTTTTTTAATTAAATATAATTGAATTTCTAAATGTATTCTAAAATTTAAATAATACTCAGATATTAAAATAAATACCTGAGTATTAATACACTTCCCCGCTCTTAACCCCTAAATCCCTCACAACCTGTGCCCCAAGGATTAAGTTTCTAAACCTTTAACAATTTTTAAATAAAAATATAATTTAATTTCCAAATTCATCCTAACATTTAAATAATACACAGGTATCAAAATAAATACCGGAGTATTAATACACTGACCCACCCTTAACCCCTAGATCCCTCACATCCTGCATCTAAAGGATTATGTTTCAAACATTTTCATATTTATTTTTAAAAAAAAGGTAATTTAATTTCTAAATGTATTAAACAATTAAATAATAATCATGTATTAGAATCAAGACCTGAAAATTAATACACTTCCCCACCCATAACCCCAGATTCCCTCACGTCCTGTCCCTAAAAGATTATGTTACAAACCCATAACTAATATTTTTTTTTAAATAATGTTAGAAAATATATAGTTTTTTATATACATTAATACTCAGGTATCAAAATGAATACATAAGTATTAACACAAATTCCTTAACAACCCCTAAATCCCTTATAATCGGTACCAAAACACAAAGAAACAAATGCATTTGTAATAAAATTAAATCAATTTTCCTATTTAAAAATTACAACTAATACTATTATTCTAAACATTTTAAACAAAGTAATAGCTTAATTTAAAAAAAATATATAATATAACAACAAAAGCCACTTACCTCAACCATAATTGCATTGTAATAGCTTGCTTTGTAATGGGCACAAATTGTACTGGTACCTGAGTTGTAAAGGTTTCGTCATAATGGCATTACGATGTAATGCCTGCATTGTAAAGGTAGTTTCCCCTTTAAGTAGGCCAAGCAATTTGTGAATGCTGAACTAAACATAAAAAAGTCTAGCCTAACACGTGTCCTAGAAAGCAACTGGCTCTCACCTGTAGAAGAACATCTTGAAGCCCAATATCTAAGTGAACCCATAGGCTGATGGTTTGCAAATCAAAATTACTTATCTGGCAGGGTTGAAGTGGGTGAATTCTAGAGACGAGTGGTATGACTGCACGTTGATAAGCACAATAATTGGACCCTGTTTATAATGCACACTTAAATTGAATCAGCAGTTATATTCTGTTATGCTGGTTTCTAGAATTGTATTCAGGCCACCCTAAAGTTGTCCAAAAGCGATGACAGTTGATAGAATTGATGAAATGGAGTATTTAGCAGGACCAAACAGAGAGAATTACCATCCTCAAACATGAGAACCTAGAAGGGGACTACACCTCAGACAGACCAATATAGCTCCTGAATACAGAAAATAAAGTCCTTGAGGATAACCTGCTACTGCTGATAGTGGGCTAGTACCTAAGGGCTAAGCTGTTTTTTTCTCTGGGCACCCAACTATTTACAAACCTAATCATTTCAATCTGAATATACAAGCAACAGCTGTATTCCTAGACGTGGAGAAGGCCTTCAATTCCCCTGAGTCGGTATTCATGGTGGACTAAGCTACTTCGCTATTAAGGTACACTGAATCCACTAAGAATTTTCAGCTGTAATGTTTCATAGATGAACTCATTGATAGATGGAACAAATCCCTGCTGTTGCTAGCCAAGTAAATTGCCATTATGAAAATTATTTTCTTAAACTGCTACACCTCTTTCTCAATGCACCTATGCTCCCACTAGATCCTTTTTCAATACACTGAACTCTCAAATGACAAGACTGGCATGGTAAGGTAGGCAGCCAAAAATAATCTGGAACATGCTCATTAAACCTTATGAGAAGAATTTCTGCACCAGATCTTAAACTACATTACCACATAGCTGAGGCACAATTTGCCTACATCTGGATAATATGCTCACTGGAGGTCATAGACCTACGAGCCAAGAAGGAATCAGCCAAACCCTTCCATCTAGCAACCATAATAATTAAACAACAGGGCTGACTAGAGAAGGTCTCAGTGCCACAAAATGCACTGCATACTCGTGGAATTCGTTACAAGCAGATAAGGTCTATGTAAAGTATATTCAACTGTGATTCCCTGACTACCAGGAACATCAGAACCAAAGGCAGCCACACAGTTATCTGACCCGGGAATTCAATACATAGGTGATTTGTTTTCACAAAGTCTTGAACAATCTAGGGGCAATGCAACTCTGGCGAAGACATCGAGAACTTTCCTATATTGCAGACTGTGCAAAATCCTAAAACACACTCTCCCATCTTTCCTGCAGAGTTGAAGATAACACCAGCTTTGTCACTAGTGCTTAGGTCTCAAAACCCATCTCACTTAGGGGCCGATTAGGATGGCAGGCGGACTTTAGTCCTCTCGCCACCCTAGCGGTGCTGGGACAGGCCGCCAGTGGTGTGGCTGTCCCGCACCTGCAATTAGAGTGCCACCGCCACCATGGCGGTGGCATCATCCATTCTCAGGATTGTGGCGGGCAGTGCTCATAGCACTGTCCGCCACAATGCTGGGAATGCACTGTATGCATTGTCATGCACAAGGTGACAGGCACCGCACGGTGCCTGCCACCTTGCGCATGACAATGAGTGCACCCCCAACCCCCCAATACCCTGGGGGTCCACAACGGGCCCCGTAAGCACAATCCGCATGCCTTTCCCACCACGGAAAGGCTGCTCCCCGCTGCCTTCCTAATATGGATGGCGGTTTCTAGCAGACACTGCCACCATATCAAGCCCCTTTTCCGCCCGGTCATCTGTGTGACCGGCGGACGGTCTTTCCGTCCGCCGGGGTCCCCCCCTGCCATACTAATATGGCAAGGGGAAATGGGTGGCAGGCGGGGTGTGTTGTAGGGAGGATCGCCACACCAAGGGGGTGGTGGCGATCCACCCTCCATCCTAATCGACCCCTTAGTATCACAAATGTAAAAATTGGCAGTGACCCCGTTTAGTCATCGACCTGTAGAGCAAAACAGAGGTGTGAGATAGAACTAGAAGTAGCAGAAGAACAATTGAGATATTGCTGAACACAAATCAGATACATTTCCTCAAATAGTAAACACAGACTACTACGCTTTAAATTAGTACAAAGATTGTACTACACACCAATCACATTATACTAATACAGGTAACTTGAATCAGCTGAATAATCCAGATGTAGATATGAGAGAATTGACTTATTTCACCTTACCTGTAGATGCCCTGGAGTAGAAGCCTATTGACAATATTGGAGGATAATATCCCAGATTTTAGACACTTCTCTGACTTTGACTCATCTGGGCAATTCACATAACATCGCTACTAATGTAAGACATTACATAGCAATAGCACTCCTCCTAGCTAATTGTAGGGTAGTAGTGTGCTGTGGATAGGCCCACTTCCAAGGCTTAAGGACTGGATTGATGATTTAATCTGTTGTAACAACACTGCAGACACATACACCCCCCTCCTGACCCCCAATAGTTGGCCTAAAAATATATATGATCCCCTTTCCACCACTATCTTGCAACCTAAAAGTCTAATCTTTAAATGCACTACATTTTGCAAAATCTGACCAACTTTTAGGAGAACGTCTTCAGTGTGAATGGTAGGGGAGATTCTAGTTATGTTCCAAAAGATCTAAAATTGTACTAATGGAGATGTGAAATATCGGTTTGTTTATAAAGACCTAAATAATGTCCAAGAGGTCTTATGTATCAAAAGTACAAAGTTAATGATTGCTATGTGTTGTTGATGGAAAAGTATTAATGGTAGGTAAAAAGAACAAAACCGTGAGAGCAAAAGATTGGAATGCTAGTGCATTGTGGGTAGACCACTTTACGCTTCAGGTTGGCTGATGAATAACGAAGGAGAGACCATTAGGGAGTGGTATAATAAAGGAGGAATCGGTTCCTGACCAAGACTTTCAAATCATGGGAAGCTGTTAGCGGTTTATGTTGTTACTGAAGGACAGGTTTTAACAAAGATTTGACTGGAGATGCATATTTAGCACATAACTTCTTTATCATATCCTAGTCTCTTCGCTAGAGCATCAGTTCTATAGCTCTTGTCACAATTCACCTTCCCTCCCTCTCTAGTTAACTGCCAGGCTTTCTGTGGTGAGTGTGCCCTCACATATACACACACACTCCATTAAACATCACATTCATTTAGCCACAACCACAGTTCATCAGCTTCTACTTACTTGTCTTAATTTATTATTTAACTGCAATTCCACAGCTAAAGTGATATTCAAAGGGATAGTAAGATGTCTCCACTAGCTGCAGCTCCGCCTCCTTCACCTAGACAGGTTTCACAGAGGACATAGGCCTCAGGGTTTAAAGAAGAGCCATCCACAAGCTGCTGTAGGCCACACTGTGGCATGGACTGAGGCTCCAATCCGGCTTTCTGGCCATCTACTACGTGCAGAACAAATTCAAAATAGTCATCCTTGGTTATCCCTGCTTTGGATCACAGAGGCTGCATTGTGGTGTTGGAACTGCAGGACTCCTATTTTCACATCCCCTGCCTGTATGCCCACAGGTTCTACTTGTGGTTTAAGGTGAGCCACAAGCTCTTTCAGTGTGCCGTGCTCCCATGCGGTCTCACCATTGCTGCTTGGGTGTTCACAAAGGTGATGGCTGTGGTCACTGCCCATCTTTGGGGGTCGGTGGAACCAGTCTCCCCCTACTTTGACGACTGGTTGTTGAAGATTAGCTCACCACAGTTAGTTACAGACCACATGCAGATGACGGCAAACCTCTTGACAGCACTGAGGTGCACAATCAACCTGCAGAAGTCACGTCTCACTGATTCACAGAGGCTCCCTTTCATAGGAGCCATCATAAAAATGGTCCGCCTTCATGTCTTTCCCCTGGACCAACAAGTTCAGGAAATTTGGGCTATGATCCTGATGTTTCAGCCTATGCGTCAGATCTCAGTGAGGATCTCTGAGGCTTCTTGGCAGACTAACCCTCCTGCATCTTGCTCACCAAACATGACACTGCTTTGCAATGAGACCGGAAGTCTCACTGGGCCCTGCACCATGGGAAAACGACAAATTCCATCCAGGTGTTAGCGGAGACTGCAAAAGATCATCAATGGTGCTACTCAACTGCAGTTAGGCCAGAAGCAGACCCCTCTACTTGCCCCACCCGAGTGGATGATGGTGCCGGATCCATCGCTAGTGGGTTAGGGAGGTCATCTGAAAGAGGTGAAGATCAGAAGACTGGTCTTCGGCAGAGATCTGTCTAATAAATAATAATTGTTTGGAGTTGCAGATCATTCGCTTGGCATTGAAGGCCTGCCAGAGCTCATGGACCACACCACCGCCATGTAGTAAGCAGGGCAGGGTGGGTTCCTGGGTCCTGTGTCAAGAGGCTCTGTGCCTATAAAACTTGCAGAATCAGTGGATGTTCCAGGTGGTACTCCACCTGGTTGGTTCTTTAAAGGCTGTTGTGGACAAACTCACCCAGTGGCGCCTAGCAAATCCAGAATTTCAGATACACTCGAGGTGGCACAGGGCATCTTCCAACAATGTGATAAGCCCTGGGTTGAGCTCTCGTCCACCACATAGAACACGCAATGTCAACACTTTTGCACACTGGACTTCCCAAGAAGGCTGTCTCTTGGAGACGCAGTCTATCTGCATTGGAGCACTGGACTCCTGTACGCCTCCCTGCCCCTACCTCCCCTGAGTTCTAAAGAAGATCAGAAACAACCAAGCCAAGTCATCCTAGGGGCTCTGGATTGTGTCAGGAGAGTGTGATATCTGTAGGTTCTGCGCTTAAGCATCCATGCTTTGATCAGGCTGCCACTTTGGAGGGAACTTCTGTCACAGCAGCAGGGCAGGGTCATGCCCCTGAGCCTGCACAATCCACACTTACATACATCGAGATTGAGGGATAACAGTTGATCCCCTGTGATCTTCTTCCGAGGTCGTTGATGTAATTTTGGCAGCCAGATACCCTTTAACAAAATCTGTTTATGGAGGGCTCCGGGAAAGTTTGTGGTTGGTGCAGTACCCACCAGTTGGACTGGTTGTAGGTTAAACTGTTGGATGTGTTGTTCTTCCAATCTCCTGTGCTCCATCTTATCCCTAGACTCCATTGTGTAGACCCCCAAGAGAGCACTACATTTTTACTTTTCTCTTGGGCAAAGGCTGTGATGAAATAGATCATCTCTTGATGCATAGTCCTCTGGATTAAGGTCTTCTAAGCAGTGGCTAGTAAGCAGCACCCTCAAGGACTATGGGCTCATTCCACCAGGGCTAATGCTGCTACTACTATGGTGCCTGTCCTGGATATTTGTCAGGCAGCTACGTAGGCATCCGTGCACACATTTCCAAAGCGCTCCTGCCGCAATAGTCAGGTTCTCTTGCCTGCTTGGTCGTGCAGAACTTATCAGTCTGAACCATTCTACAGACCCACCACCCTAGGAGGTACTGCTTTGTCATCTATTCACAGGGATGAGGAATCTGCAGTTAGAAGTATCCATCAGAATAACAGGTCATTTACCTTAGGTAGCCCTTGTGAATACTCTTATCTAACTGCAGATTTCTCACTGCCTTCCCACCTCCCTCTTTTGTGGTATTGTCTCTTCCATCTAAAGAGATCCCACACCTATGAATCTTTACACTGGTTGTTAATTCACCAATAGACACTGTGTGAGGGCTTGGACGAGTCTGTGAAACAAACTGATGCCAGAGTGCACCTTCGTGCACACAGACGCACTGCTTTAGGGATTTCCAGACCCAGTTTGGCACCTAGGGGAATTCACAGGGTGAGGAATCTGCAGTTAGTTAGAGTATCCATCAGAAATAGCGTTACCAAAGGTAAGTGACTTGCTCTTCACGTTGTCTGGCATGAGAAGGAGAGACTTGCTTTGAGGGTGTTAATACAAGATTTTGATGACAAAAGAAGCCAATTGTTTACTACTCACTTGCACTTGGTGATGTTGCAGAACAGTTGCCTTAGTGCCTGTGTGTAGTGGCTGGAGATGGCCATCTAGTTGAAGCGTTTGAACAAAGTTTGTTAGGGTCACCTCAGTCGCTGTACCACATGCCATCACTACATTATTATTGGCTACTAAAAATTAGAATGTTTCAATGTCTAGGTTGTCATGCTATGAAATACTGTTACTACCTGTTTCTCACAACAGATTATGCAATATCCTGTGTTGAATCCAGCTTTCATGTTTCCTACTGCTCACAAGAGTAAACCTTACCACTGCCCACCTATTAACCCCCACATTGATCTCACTGAAGCACAGTTGCCAAATTGTGTTCATGTGTATTTTGTTGTGGTTCATGGCTCAGAATCAATAAGGGAACACAAGTTGTAGGTTACACTTTTTGTGGCCTGTATGATGATGTTGAAAATTAGTGCTTCCCAATGTGCATTCTGCTCAACTAACTGAAATGACTGGTCTTACTCATGTTTGAAGACTAACTATATTAAATTATTCAAAATATATCTTAGGGGTTGCCACAGTTTTGGGCTTCTCTGGATGTAGTATCTGTTCCTAATCTATGCTACAGTCCTTTTAAAAAATGGGCTCTGTGTAAAGGGTTTTCTCGATACTCCTCAACTGCCCTCAAAGTTTGCTCATCAGTCTGTGGAACCCCTGACCCTTTTGCTGTCAGCAATGGGAAATCTGCTTCTCCCATGCAGACTGCTCCTGCTCTACGGACCGCTATGCCTCCCGTCCAAGACCTGGAAAGTCTTCTGTTGCTGCTGCTAGCTGCACAGACCCCCATTGTGATGCAGCCACTTCATCCTGCCTAAGGCCATGGCCGGTGAACCAACTAGTGGGAGCATGACCGTTACCTCATCTCTTGAGGATTCTGCAAGTTTTGTTTTGATTAGTGCACCCGGTAGCTTTGTTTGGAATGGTCAGGCAGTAGGTGTGAACAAAGCAACAGTGCTAAACCGGCTGCCCACTTAAACAGACTCTCTCATTTGTGCCAATACCTTTCTGCATTTCCTGCAACAGTACAAGAAACATCTCAGTTTGACAGAGATTTCTAGCAGTAGATTCCTCACCTTTTGAATATTCCCCAGGCATCACACTGCCTTAAGAAATATTTCAGCAGTACTTCTGCACGCAGGTAGGTGGCACCGAACAACCTGTACCGGTGCCAATCTGCTCTGTAAATGATGTGCAGAGCCTACATAGGTACCACTCCTCAGCACTAATGTCAGTTCCTTTCATTCCGCGCCATCAGATGCAGACCTGGAGTTCTGTCTCGTCTCTCAGACACTTACCTAGATATTTCCAATAATTTTCTTCAATGTGCAAGGGATGTCACCCCCTAAAACAACTGTTTTTTAGCCCTGTGGGGACTATTGCCAACAAATGTCTGTAGCAGCTCCCCATCATATGGACCTGTAGTGTTGGGTGAAGTCACGACTCCAAGGCTGTAGTGACTGCACGTTGATGACCCCAAAGGCCATCGGGGACCGCAAGGTGAACCTTACATCACCAAGCATGCGAAGACTGTGCTGAGAGCCTTCTAAGTTGTGTAAGTTGTGAGAATCAAAGCCAGAGTGTTATCAATGCACGCTATATCAGAACATGGGGGAACGGCACCCCATCCAGCATTCTAGTTATCTACACGTCTTGAACCTCTCCCCTCTTGGGGGAGTTGTTTTTTGATGGTAGTGTACGCAGCCAGGCCAAAACTGGTTCCCAAATGTCTTTAGGTCTGGATTGTGTTGGCATTAGTTCCCAATACGTTGATGCTGGTTTTGACAGAAACTAATATCCTATATCCATGCCTTCCTTGAGGGTGCGCGCTTATCACCCCAATTTATCACAACCCTACGTTTAGCTAATAATAAGATCAGTGCATGCAATTTTCTGGTCTCTGTAGGCGTGTCCTAAACGTATTCCAAAATGCCAATTGTAGGTGCGAACATTATGTGAGTTTCTAATATGGCATCTATCTTACTAAAAATGTCTGTCCAGTATCTTAATACTGCGGGGGCAGTACCAGGCCATGGGTAAAATGTAGCTGAATTCGCTCTACATCTCCAGCATTTGTCGTCAGGCCGGAGCCCCCATCTAGGTAGTTGGGTTGGCATTCAGAAATTCCAGTCTATCATCGCATTTGCCTTGATGATTGGTGTATTCGTCTGCATTGTGTTGTATAGTCTAGTAATGAGCTTTCTCGCCGATGGAGTCGTTATTATGTGTTCCAGTGCGAGTAATGTAGGTGGCGGGCTGGGACACGAACTGTGTAATTTTCGGCATGCTGCTGTAATCCTGTGATATGTGAACATTACGTTGAACCGCCCAATCTGACCCTCTGGGAGGGTTGGTGGGGCTCTAAATCTGTCCTCTGGGTATAAATCTGCAAATGTATTAATGGCTATCAGTCACAGTGTCTCTACCAGCCCCTTTTCCGCAAGTATAGGTATCTGAGGGTTGTGGGCCAAAGGCATAGCCGGAGCATACAGGAGCGAAAGCTTTGCCAACTGTTTCAATCTCCCCCATGCCCAATGTAACATTTCATTGGTGTTTATTTCCTCTGTGGGGCGTTTATATGGCGAGTATAGGGCCACTGAAAGGGGTGTGGGCGCTGCTCTGTCCATTTCCCCTGCCACATGTGGCTGAAACGGGGTGGGGTGAAGCCAAAGATTAGCAAATTGAGCTTGAGCGCAAGATGCATAAAGTGCATAAAGTGCTATATCAGGAGCTCTCAGTCCCCCCTGTTCTTGCGGTAGCGTCAAAAGTTCCCATGACACGCGGGGCTGTTTCCCAGCCCAGATCAAGGATACCATTAGTAATCTCATTTTCTTAAAAAATACTGTGTAAGTAGCATTGGGATATTAATGAACAGGTAGAGAAATTTTGGTAATATTACCATCTTTGCTATGGCAATCCTTCCTGCAAGTGAAATCGGGAGTTGGGACCATATTCCTATCTTACCCTCTAGCCATTCTCCTGCCCTCCTGTAATTCATATTCCAAATGTCTTGTAACTCACTACTTAACCAAATCCCTTAACCAAAGCTTTAAGTTTGTGGGTTCAAATAGTGCAAAACAGCACAAAATGTTCTCAGATTGTGTGCAGTTGATCGCCCAGGAATAAACCCCCACTGGTCTGGGCGCGCAATAATAGGTAATAGAGGTTGCAAACTGTTGGCTAATAGTTTCGCATATATTGTAGCATCTGAATTTATAAGCGAGAGTGGTCTGTATGAATCTCTTTCATTGGGTGGCTTGTTTGGCTTTAGTAAAGATAATATGGTTGCCTCTCTCATAGTTGGAGGTTGCGATCCAGTTTCCAACGCCTCGCTGTATACCTCCAGTAGTCATGGAGCAAATATATCTGCCTAGCATTTTTAGAAAGCAAGCTGTCAGGCCATCAGAGCCTGGAGCTTTGTCTGCTGGTAATCCGTTTATGACCTGTACTATGTCTGCTACCGTAAATGGTACGTCTAAATATTCTCTGTGTGCTCTTCCCAGCCACAGTAATTCCAGAGAATCAAGATAAGAAAGGAGGCCCTCACCGTTCTCTTGGTTTTGTGCAGTGGTATATAACCCGGAGTCGAACTTTATAAATGCATCTGTGATATTTTGCGAGCCAGGTATCAGTTTGTGTCTGTCGTCTAGGATTTCATTGATATAAGTGTTATGTCACGGCTCACGGAGTGTGTTAGCTAATGTTTTCCTTGGCCTGTCTCCCTGTCCATACCTTCTGGCCTGTGTGTATTTGCCCAGAAATGTTACTTCCTTCTGAGCTTCTTCTTCGTATTCCGAGATTTTTCCCCTTAAGTGTGGTAGTAGTGCCTCACTCTCAGAGACGCAGAACCAGCGTTCCAAGTCTGCAATTTCATTTTCGAGCTTCACAAGACGAGTTCCTTATTGATTTTAAGACACCTACCTGTCTTGCTATACATTTCCCTCTAATTACTACTTAAACGCTTCCCATAATGTAGCGTGAGATGAAACTGTATCTTGATTAAGTTCAAAGTATTCTTCAATATCTTGTCTTATCTCTTCGCAGAACACTTTGTCTAGCAGCCCGTTAGGTGATAGTTTCCAAGTAAACATTGGCTTGTTGTCGCCTGAGATTTCTAAATGTAAATAACAAGGGGCGTGATCAGATAATGTGCGGGGGAGGTGTTCAATGTCTTTCGTCCAGGTGGCTACATCTTTCGAAACCAACCAGAAATCTAGCCTGGACCATGCTCTGTGATGTGTGGTGATGCATGTACCCTCCGGTTTATCAGGATGTGTACTGCGCCGTATGTCTATCAGTTGTCCGTCGGCGATAATACTGTTCAGTGCAGAACCAGCCTTAGGTCCTGCGTGTAGATCCTCCATTCCGTTGCTGCATTACGAGATTCTAGACAGCAGAGGTAGCTATTGTTAGCATCCTTGCTGGTCCTACATTATGTTGTTGTTACATCCTTTATTTAGGCATTAAAGAAGGGATTATTAATTGACTCTTGGCCGTTTTTCACTTCTGTCCCATGCCAGCTGTGACCGCTTTGGAACCTGTCCTGCTAACCAGATCTACACAACACCACGCCACGACTAACCTGGGCTCCAGGAACGCTGCAACGCTGCATTTTGGACGGGGAACCTACGCTGTGTGTCTCCCCCACCGCCTCCACGTCACTGCAGGCCGCTGTTGGGGGAGACTACAGCTCCCGTGAACCATCACAGCCCCGCCCCTTTCCTGTTGTCAGCGCGCCCGGAGGCGCTTTAAAAACTCGCGGCTCCCTCAGTGGAGCGGGGGGTGCTAACCAGATCTACACAACACCACACCACGACTAACCTGGGCTCCAGGAACGCTGCAACGCTGCATTTTGGACGGGGAACCTACGCTGTGTGTCTCCCCCGCCGCCTCCACGTCACTGCAGGCCGCTGTTGGGGGAGACTACAGCTCCCGTGAACCATCACAGCCCCGCCCCTTTCCTGTTGTCAGCGCGCCCGGAGGCGCTTTAAAAACTCGCGGCTCCCTCCGCGTCGCGAGACGCGCGCGGGCGGCGCCGGGCTAAGCCCGGGCAAAGGGCGGGCCCTCTGTGGTCACCAGCGGTCGGGCGGGCCATCCCTCTTTCGACAACAGGCTGCGCAGGTAACCAAACATACTATGGGGAAACGCACTAACACGATCGTACCTGTTGCTCCTGTTGTCCCCATTGAGTTGCCTATATCGTTTGATACACTGCTGACCAATGCCCTTACTATGATTACCAATGAGATTGCAGACACTGAAAGAAGGATGTCCATTGGTCAATCCACTATTATTCCCCCATGTTCTCAATCTGTAACGGCTACTTCTAATCATGGCCCTCCTCTCTCCCCTGCAGTAATTGTCATCAAACCATCTGTTCAAGCTGACATATTAGCCCCCACCCCTGGAGCTACTAATTTGGCGAGTGTTCCTGTCACGGTTATTTCATTGGAACCTGAAACAGATACAGCACCATCTACCAACAAAACAGCAGGGGAAAAACGTAAGAGAGGCCCTGCCAAAAATGTTGTAAATAAAAGGAAACAACCAAGCCGATGCAGAAATCAACCCACCCCACAGAGTATGTGGCAGAAAGATAAAAACTGTGAAATAGTAACATCAACTGACACTGAGGATTTACTGCCCCCATCATCATTTTCGGACAAAGGCCCTGAGAGACTCCCTGTTTCTGCATGCATACTACAGCCTCCAGTGGTGGACAAAGGCAATTGTGGGGATTACATGTTGCCGTTTGAGGGAATTGACAACTCTGTCTGTACGCAGACTGAGTTCTCCGACCAAAATATTCAATCTAAACCCAATGGCAACTTGATTGAAACTATTGTAGATACCGTTTTTAAAAAAGTTGAAATTCAAATAGCTAAACAATTTAATACTATTTTTTAGAGACTAGATAAAATTGAAAACCTTGTCAAAAAAGAGGATACTAAAAGGAAAGGTATTGTCAGTCTAGATGCTCTTCGGGGCGAGAAATTCATGAAGGAGTTAGAATTATTATGTAACGGTATGAGGGAGGGGGGTCCGGCCGTTATTGCTGACCCTGGACCTAGTAACATCAAAGGCCCAACTATTTCCAAAAATGCTTCGTCTAACTGTAGCCTAGTTAATACACCACCCGTACGGAACATTGGTCTAATTTATGACCCCTCTGAAGTAGCAGGAACTGTAACGGCCAAAACTGCAAGTTCAAATGTTAAGGCTATTACTATTCCATCAGTCACTTCACTAGTCAGGACAGGCATCACCATGGATGGTGCAAGTAATAGTGGAGGTGTACCTGCAAAAAATAGACCCACTAATAATCAAGGGCCACCACTCCACTTACCCCCAGAAGCTAGCCCATATGTCCTAGTTTTAGCAGGTGTCCCACCCCTTAAAGAAGGTCAAAATGAGTCATGGGCTCAACTACACAATAAATGTATCGATTGGTTGACCAAACATAAAGGGGCAAGATGGGACATTTCAAATGAAATGATATCAACCCGTCGGGTGTGTTGGGTGGGTCCACAGTACAAAAATATTAGTGGGGACTGTATAGTGATTAATTTTAGACACCCAAACTCTGTTAGATTTTTTATGGATAACCAAAACACTCACGTCAGTTTCGCCACTGCAATAACTCTCCTTCCACTCGGTTATTTCTATAGGCCCCCCATAGACCACCTCAAACGGCCCATACTATTTTCCCTTTATTCAATAGATTTTCCGCCCTATCTGATTTAGGAAACCTAGATTGACTACCATCAACATCCTCTAGCATATCCAATGAGGTTACTAGTACTGTCCTTTTGGAAGAATCAAATCCCACATGCATCGATAAGATACGCCCAGGTAGATTAGTACCTCCTCAGGTAGTATGCCCCGATCCTCCTACCGCCCTTCTTTCCTTGCCCATTATTTTACCGGTTGATACCTTGAGCATCATTAGTTGGAACATCGCTGGGCTCTTAGGAAAGATGAAAATTAAAGAATGGGTTACTTGGATAAGTAATTTTGATGTGGTAATGTTGCAGGAAACTTTTGCACTTGTGCTCAACTATTGGAGGGCTTTTTCTGTCATAACCTTATTGTACCATCTCCTGCTATGGGGCGACCTAGTGGCGGTCTATCTATCTGGGCAAAAATGTCTAAGGATGTTAAGATTGAACAATTAAATGTGGTCAGTAAACACTTGATAGCCGTGAAATATGCTGCAAGGTTAAAGATTTGTTTTATAAATTTTTATAACAATGATTTCGTTAACCATCCCAATCCTATGTTTTTAGAATTGTTTAATTTTATCGATGAAATTGCTAATGGTGAAAAGTATGGCCAATTTGATGGTATTTGTGTAGGCGGAGATTTCAATGCTCACATCTATTCAACATCCCCGCCCTGTAGACGAGGATCCGAACTACTGGATTTATTATATAGCAGGGATTTAGATGATGTAATGGGCTACGGTGGAATTGCTGAGGAAAAAGCACCGGCTCCCACCTAAATTGGCCGAGGCAGTTCAACAACTATTGACTATATATTTACTTCCTCCCTCCTCAGTAGTGTGTTACTCAAATCTGAGGTTGTTAGCAGTTCATATAGTGATCATCTGCCAATAGTAATTCACCTTAAATCCATTAAAAAACCTATAGGCCCACACGAGATTGGGGCCTCAAACAATACTACATCTACAGATAGGCTAAGGATTGTATGGAGAGGGATTGATAACCAAGGAATTTTAGCTAATGTGATTAGGAATCACCCTCTATTGATTGCTAATTGCTTAACATTTGGCGGCACTGCTATAATTAAATCTTTTTGCGATTTGTGTGCAGCTATAAAAAGGGCAATCTCCAAACCCATAAAAGAGAACAAAATAAACAACCATAGATGGTTTGACACCAATTGTTCGAGGGCAAACAGAGAGCTCAGAAGGGCCTTGGAAGCTAATCCCCGAGATGTGTCCCTCGTCAGATCATTACGTCTTAAATATAAACATACTACATCTACAGATAGGCTAAGGATTGTATGGAGAGGGATTGATAACCAAGGAATTTTAGCTAATGTGATTAGGAATCACCCTCTATTGATTGCTAATTGCTTAACATTTGGCGGCACTGCTATAATTAAATCTTTTTGCGATTTGTGTGCAGCTATAAAAAGGGCAATCTCCAAACCCATAAAAGAGAACAAAATAAACAACCATAGATGGTTTGACACCAATTGTTCGAGGGCAAACAGAGAGCTCAGAAGGGCCTTGGAAGCTAATCCCCGAGATGTGTCCCTCGTCAGATCATTACGTCTTAAATATAAACATACACTAAAAGCTAGATCTGAGGAGCTGTTGCTAAGCCACTGGGACAATTTAACTAAAACTGCTGTTCTAAAAGACTCGACAGGGTTTTGGAGTGAAGTAAAGGTTTTGAGAGCCCTGGGTAGTAATATTACCCCGATAAATTGCAATATTACAGGGGATTCATGGGTCAACCATTTCTCTAAGCTCTATGCCGCGGCTGGAGATTCAACCGAGGACATTTTCCCTGATAGTACCATAGTTATAACATTAGAGGAGGTGGAGGAAGCCATCAACAACAGTGCCGGCAATAAGGCTCCTGGCCCTGATGGCTTGTCCATTGACCAAATAAAATCTAACATCTGTTTCTGGGCTCCCTTACTCTGTAATCTTTTTAATAATTTGAGTAAGGACTCCATCCCCTCGACATGGTCCAACAGTACCATCGTGCCCATTTTTAAAAAGGGAAATAGAATGGACCCGGGGTGTTATCGACCAATATCTTTGATTGATAACACCCTGAAGGTCCTTGGAAGGGTTCTATTTAATAAAATCAGTACCTGGGCCGATGAGAACTCTATCATCCATCGTTGCCAGTTGGGCTTTAGGAGCAAACTTGGTACGGTGGAACAATGCTTGAATCTCAATCTCTTAATGGCTAAATATACAAGAGCCAAACAATCCCCCCTATATTTTGGTTTTATGGATTTAAGTTCAGCTTTTGATTTTGTAAACCGTTCTCGCCTTTGGGCTATTCTTTTAAAATATGGTTTAGATGAACCTTTAGTTCACTTCTTAGCTAACCTCCATCGTAATTTGAAAGCTAGAGTACGAATAAATAATGAAGGTGAGGTTTCAAATGATATTTTAATTGGCAAGGGGGTGAGACAAGGCTGCTTCTTGGCCCCCTTGCTTTTTATATTATACATCAATGAATTAACTAACTCTTTATGTAACCTGACAAAGGACGTCCCTATCATCAATCAGAGACCTATCCCGGCGTTACTTTACGCAGATGATGCGGTCCTCATGGGCCGCACCCCGAATGCTCTGCGCATTTTAATATCGGGATTTGTTAACTATATGTCTGATCTAGGTTTGTGCACTAATTTTAGCAAATCTTTTATAATGACCTGCGGCCCTAAAAATTATAAAATCTCAAAGATTACAATAGGTCAAAACATTTTAAAAAGCACTTGCACTTTCCCTTATTTGGGTCTACTATTCTCTAATAGCGGTTCATGGCAACCACATGTTGCGATGGGGAGGAACAAACTTTCTAAATCTATCAATTCTGTTACTTCACTTCGTCAACCACGTCGGGCAGACGTGGTTTCCAGTCTATCACAAATTTACCGGACTCAATGTCTCCCAACTGGAACGTATGGAGCAGAAGTCTGGGGGTTCTCGAACTGCTCAGAATTACAAAGAGAAGAGAATAGATTCTGTCGGAAGATCCTGGGGGGGGTTATTAGTGCACCGACCTTTGTATGTCATAAAGAACTAAAATTACAATACATCGAGGATTTTATAAGGGCCAGACCTGCACTATTTTGGTAAAGGATTTGGCAAAACCCAGCAGCTTCTCTTTCCCGTGAGATCATTATGGACTGCCTGAAAAGTGAGAACTCGAGTTTAATCCCCTGGAT
The DNA here is from genome assembly GCF_964204655.1 of Triturus cristatus. Taxonomy (NCBI): domain Eukaryota; kingdom Metazoa; phylum Chordata; class Amphibia; order Caudata; family Salamandridae; genus Triturus; species Triturus cristatus. The sequence continues at coordinate 498,327,716 of NC_140592.1, read as the reverse complement.
AAATGCGGTGGAAAGGAGCCTTGTGAGTGTTAACTATGGTCACCTTTTCACAGATCCTGACCAGATCGACCCCTCCCATAAAAATCTGGTGAGAAGGGCCCTCTATCAACATTTTCATAATGAGAGGGAAAGAGTGGACTCACTGAAATTATCCACAACAAATTATTTAATGACCCGGGAATCACATATTGTATCTCCGACGTCACCCCAGCCCTATCTATGCAAAAAATTGGGCAGGTGGAACAGGAGTTTACTATTTAGATTTAGAGATAGGAGCATTGTAAACCTCATTTGTTTTCCACTAGGCTACACTCAAAATTTGGATAAATTACATTGTCCTTGTGATCTTGGTGGAACTCAGAGTATGCTCCATTTTATTTTTGGCTGTGGTTTTTATAGGAAATATACAAAACATTACCTAATCCCCTATTGCAGGAAACATGATTTGATTGACCATAATCATGCTTATAGCCAATTTTTAACGCTTGGATCGGACGAACTAATTTTTAGAGTTAGCGGCTTTCTTAAAGCAATTGTACGTTCACGTAGGTCTCTGAAAATTGAGTGATCCTGTTTATATATGTATTTTGCACTTTGAAGCTTATTCTGCACAAACTTTGTCAGTTTTCATATGCATCGTGCACTTTAAAGCCAATTTGCATGAACTTAATTTTAGTTTACATATGCATTATGCACTTTAAAGCCAATTTGTACAAATTGAATGCATTGCATTTGTCTTACTTTTACAAAGTTAGTGATTACATTTTTGTATATTGCATGTATGATGGCTCAACGTACAGTTTAGTAAGATTATATAATTGTATTTTAATTGCTGCTTTTTCAAGATATATTATTTGTTATTTTAATTTGCGATTCAAAATTGTAAGCGATAAACTGTGCATTTTAAATTTTGGTTCTCTGCTTTTATGGATGGTTTTTTAAATCCGAATAAAGTCTATTTGAATTGAATTGAATTGGAACCTGTCCTTTTCTACCAGACCTTTTTCATACGGATTGCTTAAGAGTGTGGACTATGCCTTGTGAGTTTTCATTGCTAGAGAATTTTTCTCATTAGCATGTCTTTTGTTTTTTCACTTTTTCGATTTTCGAACACGTTATTCGTTTTTATTTAATATTTTTCTTTTGATTCTGTCAGCACTTATTTCGGGTATATGGTTAGAAACCAAACATATTTTGTTCACATTTTGCCTATTTCTTTAGGGGCTTCTTCATTGCACTCTGTAGGTGATGGTCCCATCTAGTACTACCTCTGTAAAGCAATTTGAGTATCTTTTTTCTTAACAACTTTCTCTTCTGGCTTTGGTACTGGATCTATTTATCCTCTTTTGATCATGCGCTTGTGTTGTGCTGGTTACCAATTTATAGAGCAAGATATGTCAAAATATATTTTTCTGTTTTATAGAATGGAGCTGTGGACCTCACTTCATATTTGATATATTTATATTTTTGCCTCCCTTCCCCGTACCGCACAGCTGATTGGTTGGATTGCCTTTAGTTTTCTGCCCTGAAGAAGGTGACGGCTACACCTTTGTCCACACCGAAACGCACGTAGGCACTGCGCTGGACAGATACCATACCGTGGTATACACAAAAGAACAGCCCTAATACCTACTGTACAAAGTATATGTTATCTTATGTACCATCAACTGCCATCAATGCACTGCTAAATAATATTAGTTGAAAATTGTTCTAGAGTTCATGACTGTACCGGAGATGCTTTCTTGTTCAACTTAATGTATTAATCAGCTTCATACCACTGTATTTGTGATTTTTTGGCATCTGTCCTTAATCCAAAATTATCACCGATCACATTAAATATTGTGCACAAAAGATATCACTAGGGAGAAAGAGACACTCCCTCTTGTAGGAATCAGGACCATGAAGTACGGGGAACCTGAAGACTACCATGGCCATTTCCGAATGTTTTCAAGGGTACAAAATGCTCCTTATATGAAGCTCAGATCCCTGTAGTACGGGCTGACCTGAAAGAACTTGCAGCCGTACCCAAGTGCAAGTAAAGCGGCTGACTCTTGCGATTCTCTGCAGGAGATCTGAGCTTCACATAAGGAGCATTTTGTACCCTTGAAAATATTCTTTAGTGCACAATATTTTACGTGATCGATGATAATTTTGGATTAACTTACTATTCATGTCGGAATATAATTTATATTGGAGACATGATCTCCTGGATAGATATTGAATCTGGAGATCATACTCAGGCAATTACTCAGAATCTTAAGCCCTGAGGAAGTCGTATGGGTTGTCAGTCACCTGCAAATGATGAAACGCATTGCCTAAAGGGAGTGGAAGGAATAAACAACATCAAAGAAAAAGCTCTGACTACGTTATTGTTTTCTCCTTTCTTAATTGAACTTTACTTTGATTAGACCTGGATTATGGGTGTTTCAAAAATTGTAAACTGTCTGCTTAATCTCTGATTGATTTATGGGGAAGTAGGGTTTATCTTCCCCTTTCAAATGCACCCTTAAATATTATTTGTGTGGGCTGTAAGAATATTTATAGGTGTGATTTCTATATTAACGCCTACTCCCTCCTACACCCAATATGGTGCTGCCATCCGACTGTATTTAACATAACATAAACTGCAAAAACCTATGTCCCCTCTCCACCCACACCAACCCCCCAATCAGGTTGTGATCTATACACCCCCATTCTCAAAACATTTAATTATGTGCCCAGACAACTAGCCTGTGTCTTAGGCATGGGAGATCTCCCCGAGGGCATGGTAGGGTCGGTGTTCTGCCCCACCAACATGCGGGCTGGCCGTGTACCCCATGGAGACTTCCGCATCCGTACTCTGCTCAGCGTGAGTGCATTTATAAGTAGATAGTACCTGAGTCAAGCCAGTTCCCGCTGTCTTCTCAGAACCAGTCTTTAATAATTCCGCAGCTTGATCATTCCCTGCCACATTCTGCAGGCAAAGTCCAGGCTCACAGTCTCAGTCATTATCACTCAACCTTGCCTCCGTTGACTCAGCGTTCTTTGTTATTGGTGAGCAAATCTTATTCCCTATGTGTTTAGCATATTTGAGAGCCAATTTGACATCTGTAAAATGAGGTGATGTTCCTTCATGAGATATTTTCAGCTTTGCTGGGTAGAGTAGAGCGTAAGGGATATTTGCTTGGAGAAGTTTCTTAGCTGGTAAGAACTCCCGCCTAGCAGCCTGGACCACCAGGGTGAAATTGGGATAGAACGATAATCTGTTTCCCTTGTGGGTGATGGTGTTACGTTCTCTAGCTTGTCTCAATATAACGCCTCTGTCACGATAGTTCAATATCCGGCATCGCGCCCACTGGTGGTCTAGGGCCCAAGGTGTGGCGGGCTCTCTCCACCACAAACATTGTCGACAAATCTGGTCCTAAGAGTTCTTGGGGTAGCTCCTCCACGCAGGTCTCCATTTTCATAATGGCGGTGGTCTCCGGTATACCCATTATGCAGATGTTATTGCGGCGGGATATCCCTTCAAGGTCATCGTTCTTAGCCCTGATGATGGTCAACACTTTATCCATTTGCAGTAGCTGCTCTTTGGCTTCCACCTGAAAGTTGTGCGCATCTGACGTGTGATTTTCCAGCTGGTCTAGTCTTTTTTCGTGAACATTGACTTTTTTTCTTGACTTCATCTAATTGTGTTGAAAGTTTGTCAACTTTATTGTCAATAGTCTTTAAGCTAGACTTCATCTCAAGTAAAAGGGACCGTAGATCGTTACTTTGACCCTCTGTTTTCTCTCCTGATGCTTGCTCCGTCTCCGGGTTATTGTCCGCGTCTTTCTGTCTAGTGGTTCTTTTGTTATCAAACATTAACCTGGGTTGCTTGGGGTCAGGTTTACCCATGATTGGAGCTGGGGCAAAGAATTCAGATGGGTGCAGCGTAGTATACTGCTTGTGGTTCTCTGTCCCGATCACAATCCTCCGCAATGTGCGACTGGTAGACATGTTGACTAGTAGTGGCGATCTTCGCAAACAACAGCGTGCACTCTGGGGCAATACTTATGTGCGTATTGTTATAGAGCACACCATTATACAAAACATGGGCTCTTGTTATTGATGACAGTGTTCCGGGGTGCGTTTTAACTTTTACGTGGAAGGATTCACCTTTGTGGCTTTCGCAGGATGCTCTCTGCTCACATTTCAGCCATATCATACAGCCACGAGGTGCTCGTATTCTTTACAGTGACGATGGTTCTAGTGATTCACTGTATATCACGCATCCGTTAGTGCTCACAGTCCAGTTGCCACTGGTGACCCCCGCAAGGTAACCGTCAGACAATGGTGACCTTCCGTTTATATGACATGGGCTCCTCGCGGGTACAACTGCAGCCCTCAGCGCGTCCCCCGTAACTGCCAAATTGCGAACCATATCCACAGTTCAGGATTCCTTACGCCGTCCTACAAGTCTGTGTGATCCTGTGTCTCGCACCCAGGTCCGCAAAACTCAGCAGCAAACTTGAGGGAAAAAGGATCCTACATCCGCAATTTGCACCCGCTCTAGGTTCGAGCGTCCCACTGTGCCACCCCGTGCCGGCTCAGCTTTTGCCTCAGTCTACAGCCTGCTTGCTGCCTTTAGCATGCCCGGTGGAAAGCCCGCGGCACAGTCACCAGGATGGTTGGTAGTTCTATGCCCGCGGTCACGTGATATATAGCAGGCCTTTTATTCTCTGCACTCACCGCTCCAGAGTCTGGTTTTCACTGCTTTCCATATCGTCCGATAAGCCCAAAAAGAAACACAAGAAATCGAAGCAGGACTCTGCCCCCTCTTGCCACTTGGATTCAATTGAGCAGGTGCGGGGGCTGTACCATGGCTTTCAATCTCACTCCTGGAGTCACCCGACTTTGGAACTGATCCTGCAACTAGTTCCGGCACAACCTGAGTTTCTGGGGCCATCTACCACTCCACAACAGATTGAAGTGTTCCATGTGGCCACGCTCCAGCTCGTCCGAGCCTTGCCGACTCCTACTTTTGCACCTTTGGTCCCCAAGGAGCCAAGAGGCATTCTATCTAGAGCACCATTGGTAGTTTCAGCCTTTGTGCCAGTTGGGACTCCGAATCTATCGCCATAGCTCCACTCCCAACTCCTTCTCCGACACCATGGTCCACACTGGTTCTAAAGAGTTTGACCCCAGCCCGAATCCATCAATACCAGATAAGGAGAAGGTACCCATAGTCCTGTCCAACTCAGAGTGAGCGCCATTCCGACCTTGACCAAAGTCGCCTCTTTGACAGTTGAGGTGCCGCTCCATTCATTTGATCTGCTGCCTTCACAGGGGAGACAACATACCCTACACTCACTTTTTGGCATAGACTGCAACAATGATTATGACACCTATGATGAGTTTACTCAGCCTTACCAAGACAACAGTTGGTATGAATCCTTGCAGGATGCTGGGAGGAAATCGTCTCAGATCTTTCGGTCCCAAGAATAATCCAACTTGGGTATTGCCTAGAGCTTCTATCAACTGCACCAAACAATCCACCCTGTACACACACCCGAAGCACAGAACACCTCCCCCCTATCTAAGAAGAGGTACACCTGCTTCTACTCAAGTGAGGCACATAGCCAATGCCCTTAAAACGTCAGGGAAGAGACGTTTACTCTCTGTACTGTGTAATCACCCAAACAGAATGCCTCCCTCAGACCAATCCTTGACTTCAAGGCCCTCAACAAATGCATCCTATTGGAACATTTCCACATGACAACCCTACAGGATGTTGAACCTTGCTGCAGCAAGGCAGCTTCATAACTGTTTTAGATCTGAAGGGTACCTGCTTTCACATACTCCTCCATCCTGCCTCCTGGCATTACCTTTGCTTTGACGTAAGTAGCCAACATTACCAATTCAAGGTGCTACCCCTCAGATTTACCAAAGCCCCAAGGGTTTTCCTAAAATGCCTAGCGGGCATATCTGCCAACTTCGGAAGGAGGGGACACATGTTTTCTCATATCTATATGATTGGCTGATCAAGAGGGCAGGCAGACAGTAGGATCTAGCACACAGCTAAGGCACAATCTCCCTGCTCTGCAGTTTTGCATTCACAATAATCACCACCAAATCTCACCTTCAACCCCTACAAAATCATCTCTTTCTAGGGTCTATTCTCAATGCTGTTCCTTTGAAGACTCACCCCTTCAAGGAGTGATAGCTTTCCAGCAGTTGCTGCCTCTTTTTTAGCCACATCATTGTCATTCAGTTAGAACAGTAATGCATTTACTTGGGATGCTGCCTCCTGCATTGCCATAGTTCCCCATACCAGACTACATATGCACCCATTGCATGACTGCCCTTCACAAGCAGGAGGGTTCATCTAAAGGATCTAGTGTTACTGAGGGCTAGTACTCATCCCTCTGCAGTGGTGTAACAGCAACAACCTGCTGCAGGCCATGCCCGTCAGTAATGCCAATCCTCAAGTCACTATCGCCACGGATGCATCTTTTGCTAATTGGGTAACTCATCTCCACAGCTTGACAGTTTAGGGTGTCTGGTCACCCCAACTGCAGGAGTTCCCCATCAACTACCTAGTACATCTGGCCATCTACCTAGCCCTCTGACATATAACATAACTGCCATGTACTACCTGCAGAAACAGGTTGGTACTCACTCACCCCAGCTCTCAGTATTGGTGCAAAAGATTTGCCATTTGGCGATTCACCACCGTATTCTCCTCCTCGTGAAGTACCTTCCTGGAGTGGACAGAAACTTTGCTGACCACGAGTGGGAACTCAACCCACAGGTCCTACTCACTTACTTTCAATGCTGGGGGTTCCTGCAGATATACCTGTTTGCCATTCATGAAAACTCAAAGTGTCAAAACCTCACCTCCAGCTTTCCCCACCCGCAGAACGTGAGCAATGCTGTTTGGATAATGTGGTCAGGGATATTTGTCTATGCTTTTCTTCCTTTCCAACTTACTCTATATGTGGTAAGGAACAAGAGGCAAACATCTCTTACCCTCATGCTGGTGGCTACTACACGGTCTAGACAACCGAGACAACCAAGACTCTCAACCCTCCTCAAGATGTCTCTCTCCCCACAAGAAACTCTCCAACAAATCAGAACATTTCACGCAGCAACAGAGCAAGAGTAGGCACCCTGACCCCGGCAACTCAATCTAGCCATTTGTCACCTGGAGTTCTTAGACTTTGGAAATCTAATCAGTCTGCCACAGGAGTACATGGACATTCTAAAGGAAGCCTGCAGACCCATTACTAGGGCATGCTATGCAGTGAATCGGAAAAGATTTGTTGATTACTGTAACTCCAAACATCTGGACCCCCCTAAAACAGTGGTCAGAGATATTGTCTGTTATTTACTTCACCTATAAAAATCAGATTAGCTTATACCTCCATAGGCCTACATCCTGCAGCAATAGCTGGATACATGCAAAGAATCTGCCCAGAGTTCTAGCTGCCTCTCTCTGGAATCTCAGTATTTTACTTACAAGTGTCATGGGTCTTCTAGTTGAGCCATTGCACTCACACATCCACACCACACAATTATCATACTTGCTCTTGCCAGACCGGGCGATTTTCCATAACTCCTACATCCAGGAAATCTTAACCATTTTGAAGGAGTTCTGCAGCCTCACACAAACTTCTGAACCATTGTTTCTTTTTGAGAGCTCAGTCAAGATCTGTCTAGTTATTTTTATAACAAAACTATTTCAAATTTATGATGCTTTTAAGCCACAACCCTTGCAGGATTCTTTAGATTTCATTACCCTCCCCTCCTGTACTAGCTGAGAGACATCCTCTTCCTGACAAAAACGGATGAAGTAACCAGAACTACGCTCCCCTTCAAATACGGCTCACCCTGGGATCCCTGCCCTCAGTACATTTTCACAATTAGTTAAGCTCCCATAGGCACTATTCTCACCACCCTCTTTAGTCTCGCTGTTACCTACCTTCTACCTCACTGAACGGAAACATGTCCAGGTTCTACTCCTCCTCAAGAAACCACCAGCTGAAACCAAGGTTTTAACTAATTTCAGGCCCATCTCTCTTTCACCCTTTTCCCTGCCAAATTACTTGAGAAACTGATTATTTGCAACTCACAAGTTACCTGGAAACCTACCATCTTCTTGATCCATCGCAATTGCGATTTCAGTCTGAGCACAGAACTTTATCGGTGCTACAGCTGACATTCACAATATCATTGAACAGTGAGCCACAAGCACCCTGGTCCTGTTAGCTACATTTGATATGGAGTCCCATCCCACTCTTAAGTTCTCCACGGATGGGGCATCTGCCTGAAGGACCTCCAATGGTTTGTCTTTTCTGTCTCACCTATCATAATGCATCTTCCCACCATATTTTCATTCTTATTCTCTCACGACTAAATGCAGTTTCCACAGGGCTCTTTGCTCAACCTCACTTCGTTTAACATATACATGGCTCCACTTGGCACTTTTATCAGATCCTTCAGCATTAACGCAATATCCTATTCAGATGACACCCAGTTGATCCTCTCTCTATTGGAGAACACAGATAAAGCTCAGGTCAACTTCAAACTCTGTATGTTGCTTTTATTGCCACTACTACTATGACGATGTCAACATTCTCATCTCCACAGGCTAAACTTATCATGTCCTCATCTACGTCGACCATAGTTTCTGTAAAGGTGAGACTTCTATGTCGACGGCAAAATCGTCCATGAAAAAAGGACTGTTGTTGAAAGATTTGTCGATGGCCCTATCATCGCCAGTGCAGTTGTCAAAGGCCCTCAAACAGAAGAATCTCTCGTCAACGGCTGCTTCGTCAATGGTGGATCTATCGACTGGCCGGAATCCCACATCTACAGATTTACGACGACAAACATCAACGAAGTCGACAGAAGAGTCGTTGGCGAAGGCTCTATCATCGATGGCAACAACTATTGTCATTAGTTACCCCATTGATGATCCCTTCGTCTGCAATTTTGTCTATGGCACAGGGAAATAGATTTGAGTTTCCATGGAAGAATGTACAAGCAGATTCCCCCCATCCAAACCGGCTACTGGATTCCCTCAAACTCTGATTGCTAAGTCATCTTTGATCGCAGGGCCACATCCTATATCACTTACAACACAGCAACCACAAGTGGAGGAGCATCATACTACTGACGAAGAAAGAGAGGAAGGAGAACTAAAAGAAGTGAATCTTCCCAACCAATGGGATGATTACCAGATACAGACACCATCTCTGTCAACCCCGACTCCGGTATATTCGCCACCGAAAGACATAGTAGACTTTCATGCTCCAATGGAAAGGGCGGCAAAGAGATTTTAGCTCCCCATGATCACCAAACAGTTTGACTATTTCCTATAGGATTTTAAGGAACAAGCTAAGAGACAGGTTTGTTCTATCCCCATAGTGGGTTTCAAATGGGGGGAAGGCCTTAAGGTAATGCGAACACCGGCCTCCATTACAGCAGTTTTACCTAAGCTGGAAAAGAAATACAAAGCACCTGACAACTCTCATGCCAGCCTCATCAGTCAGCCAAAGCCGGATTCAGTGATTTCCCAGGCGGCTCAACCTCATGCCAGAAATACTGCTTCACCTCTGTCCGCCCCTCCTGACAGGAACAGGAGACATTTCTTGACACCATTGGCAAGAAATTCTCCATTATGGCAGTAACCACATTTAGGGCAGCAAACGCACTTACAATATTAGGTAGATATAACCGCCAAATTTGGTCAGACATTACGCCGTTTATTGATCTGCTGCCTGAGTAGTCGAAAGCAGAAGCAAGAAAGATCCTTCAGGAAGGAGAAATGATCTCAGTGGAAATAATTGATTGTGCTGAAGACGTTTCTGTCAGTTGGCTGAAGCGGAAGTACTAAGATGACAGGGATGAGCAAGAGCAACTCCTTTTCACCTGGAGGTGCAAACCATGGTCACTGATATGCCTTTTGATGGTGAATCCCTGTTTGGTCAACACATTGATGAGGCTCTGCAAGCAATAAAAAAGGATACGGACACAGCGAAGGTGTTAGGCACCCTGCATTTTAATAGGCAGCCTTTTCGTGGAGTTCAAGGCCCCGGCTCGTCTTCCTTTTGGGGAGGTTACATCCAGTACTAGCAATTTCAGCCATATCAGGGACAATCCCAATACTCATCAGCATAACAGCATCAACAATCATATGAACAACCACCTTCCGCCTCCTCCAAGCTCTATAGAGGAAAGATATCCAACCTCTGATGTCGGCCACAAATCACACCTCTTCCCTAGACGTTGGTGGGAAAATTACCTGTTTCCTCCCCAAATGGTCTACGATAACAATGGACAGATGGGTCCTAGATATAGTTTCTAACGGTCACACATTGGAATTTCAATGTATTCCTCCAAATCATCCATCTCAGGCCTTTCACCTTCTCATCTGTCAGAACTACTGTCTCAGATAAACATCATGTTGCACAATGGAGCGAGCGACGTGGTACAAAGTGCACAACGAGGGGCAGGATTTTATTCAAGATTTTCCTCTTAAGAAAGAAATCAGGGGACTGGCGCTCCATCTTGGACCTCCGTCACCTCAACAAATTCCTGAAAAAACAAGCATTTCGTATATATTGTCTTTTCAGTAAGTGCTACAACTCTTGAATCAAAATCACATGACTACCTTGGACTTCAAGACGCCTATTTCCACATTCCACATTCCCATTCACCCCAAATACAGGGAATTTTTATGCTTCAGAAGGCCTGCATGGATGATTAATTACAGGTTTTACTTTTTGGCCTTCGTTTGTCCCCTAGAGTGTTCATCAAGGTATTAGCAGCAGTGGCGGCTCATCTACGACAAGCAGGGATTACAATTTTCCTTCACATGGACGATTGCCTTATAAAGGCAAATTCCTTCATTGTGGCAAGCAGACATATACAGGAGTGCCTATCTCTTTTCCAATCTCTAGGGCTGTGCTTAAAAGTTCCAAAGTCTCAACTACTTCCCTCATAGGTCAGAACGTTTTTAGAAGCAACTATAGACACCCTACAGGCATCACAGGAAAGGCAAGAAAAGGTACGCAGGCTGTCAGCTCTACTCCTCATAAAAAAGTCAATTTCAGTACAAAAGTGCAAATCACTACTGGGAATGCTCTCCTCCTGCATTCCTCTCATTTACAACTGCCGCTTGCGCATGAGGTCCCTACAAGAAGAACTAGACAGCCAATGGTTAAAGATCTCAGGGTCCTTCGAGGATATCATTCGGATAACACCACAGATGAAAGATGCGCTTCAATGGTGGACTCACGTCCCAAACGTAGCCAGAGGCCTGCTTCTTCTCGTTAGACACTCCGCTATATATAATTATGACAGATGCCTCCATTGAAGGCTGGGGAGCACATGTGCAGGGTTTAACAGTCAAGGGCAAATGGGACAGCCAGCATCAATCCCGACATATCAATCTGTTGGAACTCAGGGCTGTTTTCCTTGCTCTGAAGTCTTTTCTTTCAAAAATCTCAAGAGCAACAGTGTTAACTCAGACAGACAATACTACAAGTATGCACTATCTACAAACAGGCCGGAACAAGATAGACTGCGCTGTCTCTGCATGCTCAGCAAATATGGAACTGGGGAATTCAACACAAGATAAACTTAACAGCGGAACATGTTCCAGGAGTGGCCATTATTCTTACAGATTCCCTGAGTAGGGCAAGCTCTGTCAGCCACGAGTGGGAACTGCACCAACCAACGTTGGACCAACTCTTTTAATTGTGGGGCAAACCGAGTTTGGATCTATTTGCGACCAGCCCGAACCGCAAATACCAGTACTTCTCTAGTTGGCTACTCTAATAGGGATCGTGGAGAAATGCGTTTTTGCTCAAATGGTCAACAATTGATATGCTTACATTTTTCCTCTGATTCCGTTAATTCCAAGGGTGCTCTGGAATGAAGAAACAACCTTGTTGGATACTGCTCATAGCACACAGGTGGCCCCGCCAGTTCTGGTTTACAGAACTCCTCCTTCTCTCGGAGTACAAACCCATTCAGTTACCACCAATATTGAACCTGTTGACGACACATCACGGCCAGGTCCATCGTCCAGATCTGATATCTCTTCGGTTGTGGGTTTGGCTCCTGAACACTATGAGTTTGGCAGTTTAGCCATCCCGGCTGATTGTTGGGAAGTCCTTGCTAATGCTAGGGCCCAGGCCACTATTAAAATATACAAGCTCAAATGGAAAAGATTCTGTCACTGGTGCTCAAACTCCAAGTTGCATCCTATCCAGTCACCAGCAGAGCAGATACTTTTGTTTCTCCTCCAGTTGGCAAGATCTGACCTCTCTCACTCTTCCATAAAGGTCCACCTTGCCACAATATCCGGATTTCGACTGCATAATAGTTCACAATCGCTTTGCTCTTCAAGAATCATAAAACAATTTCTAAAGGGATTATTTAGGATGTTCCCACCAATAAAGCGGCCACCACCACCTTGGCATCTCAACATTGTGCTTGCTCAACTAATGAAAGGACCATTTGAGACCATTCATAGAGCAGCGCTAAAATATATCGCATGGAAAGCGTACCTTCTGCTGACACTTACATCATCTAGACCGGTAAGCGAGATTCAAGCTTTCACTTTTTGACACCCTTTCTTTCAATTCACGATGGACACCGTAATCCTTCATCCCAATCCAACTTTCATCCCTAAGATCCAATTGGATTTTTATTTAAATGAGCCAGTCGTCTTAAAGACTTTTTTTCCATGTCCGTAAACACTAGCGGAAAGATAATTACACACCTTGGACCTCAAGGAATGTATTCAATTCTATTTGTTGAAGATTGCCAGCATTCGCAAAGCAGACCAACTGTTTCTGGCATATGGAAACATCAGGAAAGGATATGCTGTGACTAAACAGACTATAAGTCAATGACATCAGCAAGCTGGAAAACCACTATCTTCTACAGCGAAAGCCCCAACTAGAGCTGTTTCCTCTTCAACAGCCGTTTTTGCCAGTGTGCCCATACAACAGATCTGCAGAGAATCAACCTGGTCCAGCAGGCACACGTTTACACGGCATCACTGTTTGTAAGCCGCCAGCAACGCTGATGCAGCTGTAGGACAAACGGTTATCCGTAATCTCTTTCAATAAGGTGAGCCTCTTTCACTTCCCTCCATCTCATATGGCTCCATTACACTTGTTATGTTGTTTACAACATAGTTAACATTTAATAGACATAAGTTATATGTATTTGCAGTGATGTTGATATGTGGATGTTTAGCCTGGAATGAGGAATTAAATGTTGAAGGAAACTGACCTTTGGATTGCTGTGTCGTCCTTCTGGCTGAGCGATCGCCGAATACCGGAAGTGGTTGTGGATATATATTATATATATATATATATATATATATATGACCAAGACCACGGACGTGGTCGAAACGCATCATCCTCTTCTGCCCTTTGAGGAATAAAGCTGTTCAAATGATCGAGTGGGCTCGTGTGAATTCCTTTCTTGGCCAGGAATCAACTGTTTCGAAATATATATAGATATATATAGATATATATTCACTTAAAAAACCATAGGTTTCACACATGTTATAGTTAGGTGGATATTTCACTCGTAAAAAACCAATGAAATTCCCCCGTTATAGTTAGTTCAGATAACTATAACTTGCGCGACCGCAGTCCACTGCTGATGACGTCACATATTACATCACTCATGACATGGTCAGTGGCATCACTCATGACATCACTGTAACATCATCCTTGTGATAGAGTGGCGGCCGCGCGAGTTATAGTTATCTGAACTAACTATAACGGGGGAATTTCATTGGTTTTTTACGAGTGAAATATCCACCTAACTATAACATGTGTGAAACCTATGGTTTTTTAAGTGAATTTGCAAGGTTTTTTAAATGCTAATTCCTAACTATAACGTGTGTGAAACCTATGTTTTTTTCAGTGAATTTGTACGTTTTTTTAAATGCTAAGTTATGTATGTATTATTATTTTTTTTATATATTTATTTTACAATAAACTACGTTTAAAAAAAAAAAAAACGTTTTTTTTTTTTTTTGGTTTTTCACCGTGCGCACCCCCGCGATTTAAAAAAAAATAATAATAACTCGGCCTTCGGGGTCCTTCAGGGACCCCCTGACAAAGGCTAGGGGGTCAGGAACTCTCTACCCTGCCCCCTTTTCACGTTCGCCACCTTCCTTTTTCACTCTCGCACTGAAAACAAACAAAATGGCGGCCGACACTTCCTGATTTAGACCGATTCGAACGTTGACTAACATGTAACCACCAATCAGAATTACGCTCGCGCACGTTAGGGTGCTCGCACGGTGCGCGCATGATGCTCGCACGGTGCGCGGCTTTAGATATGTATGTGCTTTTAACTGCAATTTTCTCAGGAACTACTGAACAGATTGACTCCATATATGCAAAAGGCACATCCCTGAGCTGAGGACTACCTCTCTGCCAAATTTCAAGTAATTCTGTTCAGCCGTTCGGGCTGTACCTTGGACTAAAGGTCCCTATGAAAAATTGCATGGGGAAAATGCGTTTTGGGACCCCCCTTTTTTCTCAGCCCCTGCTTCACGAATCCCCCCGAGACTTTCAGGGTAGGAGCGGAGCGGAGCGCCCCACCTATTTTAAAAATTTCGGGAGGATTCGTCAACCGGCGCCAAAGTTATTCCAAATAGAATGTTGCAGATTTCCTATGGAAACACGGTCCTAACTATAACTATCTACTGGCGACAGCCAGTAGAATATATATATATATATATATATATATAACATTCGTTGGTTAATTATGTTTTTTGTCTCATATAGGAATATATCCTAAAGTGTAACGGCTATCAATTCTGATTCAAATATGTGAATCTATGAAAGATCCAATGATGGAGCAGAAAATAAGTTACTTACCTGTGTTGGTATCTTTCATAAATTCATATGTGACCCACCCTCCTCCCCGTAGAGACTCCCCTAGCTATCTAAATGTGCTTTAAATGTTACTTTGAAGAACCAGAATCTTTTGGACCTGGCGGCGCAGGGTATGCCCTCCGTCTCCTGGGTTCACCTGCTTCGATACACAGAGACACGGGACACTCTGTTGGCGTTAGAAGATTGGATTTATTTAGCTGCAGCTAGTACAGTTATCCTAGAAGTACACAAAGTAGGTTCTCAGGAGACTGCCACTTCATTCTGTGGCGCATCAGATTAAATACTATACAATATAGAATTATTAACAGAACACATGCCCCAAGCAAAGAAGAAAAGAGTCAATAGGGTAAGTGGAAAACAAAGCGGAACCAGTAAGAAGGGTTCGAAAACAGAAAGATCAGATGACTCGAAGAGTCCTCTCCTCCAACTGTGTTTGTCATCCCACCCCCGAACTTAATTTATTAACAGATTACAACTGACTTGCAGGTGGTGAGATACGTTTGTGTGTATTGGAGGACGGGCATGACACAAGAGAATGCTAGCAGGAGACAGTGAAGGCCAATCAATAAGATATGATCGGGAAAGAATAGTGTGAGCCTACAGATAGTTGAAACAGGGATTAGAAAAGCCAGACACGGATTAGTGTACTCGGCTAGTCCAAACACCAGCCTCGCAAACAAGGCCGAGGACGTATTTTGACACCAAGCTACGGGAAAAGCAGAAAAGACTTCGTTCGCCGTGCTGCCTGAGTGGTGGCAACACAAAATGGCGGCGGGTTACAAAATTGCGGGTCGATTCGATCGTGATCGGAAATCGAAGTTCCTCAGACCCTCCTTTTGTCAAAACTCAGGCAAGATAGACTCACGTTAATCTGAGTCCACATCAATAGCCATGAGATCATCAAGCTGTTGTTGTAACATCATCCTTATGTTTTCTGTCACTTGAGGTTTGGGTCTTGAAATGCACATAGTAGCACAAAGATCACAGATAGCGGGACCACAGTGCATACAAAGACAACAAGAGAATATGATTGTCAAAATTACTCCAAGGAATGTCAATATTTTCCAGCCCCATTTGGACAGTAATCCCCAAAACCATTCCGTTAAGGACCAATCTCCTTCGTCCTGATGAATAGACTCGGAGATTATATGCAACTTGGAAATAGCTTGGTATACTGTTGGAGCGTCATAGGGAATGAAAATACAACAGCTTGACCCGATCAATTTACATACTCCACCACGATCGGCAAGAATAAAGTCTAAGGCAACTCGATTTTGTAAGGTCATAAGACGATCCGCCTATAGTTCCGCCGTGATATTACTCAAGGCTCCTACAGTGATGTCTATTGTAGTCTCCACAACACGGACCAGTTGCCTTATATTTTTGCTATTGGCCATTGGACCCCAGAAAGGAAGAAAACCCTTAAGGAAATCTCCTCCTTCTTGTCCTGTGGTGTCTTTGGAGTCAATAATTCCTCGGCTGAGACGGGTTCGGTGATAATTGGCAGAAGCAGTGTAAGTAGGGGGGAGAAGGAAAGCTATGTAGCAGGTACCAGAGAAACCCGTTGGCAACCAGGTATAGGCTCTATCATAACAAATGAAATAGGTGCCTTGTGACGGTACTAGAGGAGGTGAGTTCAGAGAGGAATAAATGTATGTGTAGGAACAGTTACTTTTTGGTACAGTGTCAGAAGTGCGTTCGTTTATCTTTAAACAGAAGTTACCTTGATGCGGTACAGTCCAGATTGGTGAGGATTTCTCCTTTCCCATTTTATTATTAAGACTCGACATGTATTGGGTGACGTTCCAATTAGTGTATGCTTTTCTCTCATCAATAGAAATCTTGCTATTGTCCATGATTTTAGCCATAACTACCATACCCTTAATCGAAGAACTATGACTGAAATCCGGATAATTAATTTGTGAAGCAACAGACCGTCTGAATTTACTTTGATATGCATTTGAGAAAATAACAAAGAATGCCCAAGCGGAACCCTCATAGGAGAAAGGGAGGACTAAATATGGTATTCCTTTTTCAGTAGTATGTGGCATAAGACCACATACCCAACAATCAGTTGTGTTAACCACTAATTGATGCTGGTGTAATAGTTGAACAAAAGAATTATTGTAATACTCGATTCTTCTGACAAGTTCATGTGAAGGGAAAGTATGGAAAAGGTGTGGAGAGATAGTAGAAGAAGGCAAAGAAAAGGAAGGTGAGGTGTGTTTTGGCTGCAAAACATAAACTATCCAACCAATAATCGCCAAAGCAATACATAATGATATCAAAACACATAGGGTTATACTGTAACGACTGTACATTATTTTACAAGATGCTTTCTTTGTTTAATTTCTTCTCTTTTCGACACTTGGTGTAGTTTCCATTTTCACTAGTGGATGCTCACGGCAATCTTCCTCAATCACTAAAATCACGATGCTCTACCGTCCTATGACACTGAAAGATCCCGCAGACCTATTGTCACTACTCAGGTCGTGACCTAGACTCCTACCGTGACCCTGCAACCTAAACAGAACACTACACAAGGAGAAGAAAATTTCAAATGTTCTTTTGTCTGGGTCGAAGATGGTAGCGCTCTTTCCCAGGAACACTTTGATCTAGAAACAATGTTCTTGGTTCAGTCGTATTTAAGCGACGATGCAATGGAATCGCTTCCTGTAAAATGTCGTCGTCCTCCTTCTCAGACAAAGTCCCATTCAGGTGTGCATCGCTAAAGGGCATGAATCGTGGAACTGTTTCGCCTTCACAGGCACCAACCCCTCTGCGAACCCACTGATCGAAAGGCAAGGGCAAAGGTACTTTCTTGCAGTGCACACCGTGAATCCAATTTTTCTTTCCTTCAACTTTAATTGCTGTCCTCGTGGTAAGAAGGACCATTCGGGGCTCCCGCCATCTGGGCTCCAAATTCTTCTTCCTCTGAAAATTGCGGATGCAGACCCAGTCACCTGGACGGATGGAGTGACCTGGATCTGTGGAAGCCTCCGGCAAAGCACTCCGAACCTGTCGATGAAGGACATGCAATTTAGTTGTAAGGTCATGCAAATAGTCAATCAACACTGGGTAGGGCAAATCTGAGAACTTTTTAGGACGAGGTATTCCCCATATGTTGGCCGGACGGCCAAACACCACTTCGTAAGGGCTAAGTACCAGACGAGAGTGTACTGCAGTTCTGGTGGATAGCAAAGCTAACGGCAAAGCATCAGGCCAATTGAGTCCCGTACTTGCTTGAATTTTTGCTAACTTTAGTTTCAGGGTCCCATTGTAGCATTCTACTAAACCTGCTGATTGGGGATGATTTGCCGCATGGAACTTTTGCTTGATTCCAAGACCTGCACAAACTTTCTGCATGACTTGGCCAACAAATTCGCTCCCATTGTCGCTCCAGACAATGCGCGGCAATCCAAATCTGGGAAAGAACTCTTTAAGAAGGATTTTGGCTGTGGATAAAGCTGTGTTGTCTTTCAAAGGGTATGCTTCTATCCATCTCGAAAAGGCACATACTACCACCAGAACATATTTGAGGTTGTTGCATCGATCCATATGAATGTAATCGATTTGCAACACTTCAAATGGGTATGTCGGAGGAGCAAAGTGACCTGCTGGAGTGGGGGTTCCCTTTCCTGGATTATACATCAGACAAACAATACAATGCTTTACTACGTTGTCTGCACATTTAGGGATGTTCTCATTCTGCCAAACTGGAGCTAACAGTTTACAAATACCTTTTGCACTAAGGTGAGCTGGACCATGAGCCATAGTAACCACTGGGAGTACATAAGCATCTGGTAACAACCATCGTTGATGTTCCGACAATTCTACCCAACAACCCATCTCATCTAACATTCCCGTACTTTCTCTCCACTTGCTTATCTCTCTTTCTGTTGCCTCTTTCTGAATCATTTTCACGCTTTCCACTGTATTCTCACACATTCCTCTCTCTCTGACCCAATTTGCAGGACCTGCCATATACATTCGACTCATTGAATCTTTCGCTGTTTTCTTTGCTGTTTCATCAGCAAATGCATTTCCTCGTCCAACATCATCCGTTATCTTCTTGTGAGCACTACACTTCACTATCGCTATTTGGACAGGTAAAGTAAGAGACTCAAGGAGATCAGTTACTAACTGACCATGCTGTATCTTAGTGCCATGTGAAGTTAGGTAACCCCTCTCTTTCCAGAGACGCCCAAAATTGAACGCGACACCAAAGGCATATTGACTGTCAGTGTACACGTTCACTCTTTTCCCTTTTGATAGTACACAAGCTCTCGTCAGTGCTATCAACTCTGCTGCTTGCGCTGAATTGTGTCTAACACGCGCAGTTTCCACAATCGTATGTAAGGTAGTTACAGCATAGGCTGAAACCGTATCTCTGTTAGACATCTTAAAACAAGAACCATCTACCCATAGAGTCCCATCTGGATTCTCTAAAGGTGTGTCTCTCAAATCAATCCTACCTTTTGTCTCTTCCTCAGTACGGAAGAAACAGTCATGTTGATCTTCAACACTCTCCTCATTTGGAAGGGGAAACAAGGTAGCTGGATTCAGAGTATTGCATCGTTTGATGTGTACGTGACTAGCTAATAGCGTCAGCTCGTAACCAGTTAAACGTGCACTCGTGAGATGCTGTGTCTTCGTTCTGTTTAGTAAGGTATCCACTGCATGTGGCACCATGACAATAAGAGTGTTATCAAACACTATCCCAGCGGACTGTCAAATAGAAATCGCTGCGGCTGCTGTGGCTTTGAGACAACTAGGCAATGCTTTAGCTACGGGATCTAACGTAGCCGAAAAATAAGCACATGGTCGCTGTCTATCTCCAAATTGCTGTGTTAAGACTGATGATGCACAACCTTCTTTCTTGTGAACATACAGCGTAAAAGGCTTAGTGTAATCTGGGGTACCTAGTACAGGACCAGAACACAGAGCAGTACGTAAATCAGTGAAACTCTTTTGGCACTCGTCAGTCCAAGGAAGGGGCTGAGGCGTATCTTTTAAAGTGAGTGCCAACAGAGGTTTGGCGATCAAAGAGAAGTTAGGGATCCACTGTCTACAATAAGAAGTGATTCCCAGAAAAGCACGTACTTCCCTTTGTGTGGATGGTACAGACATTCGCGCAATCGCCTGAATTCGTTCTGGTGTCAATCGTCGTCCCTCCTTTGATAGGAGATGACCTAAGTAGGTAACCTCTCGACAAACATACTGTAGTTTGGAAGGTGAAACCTTGTGATTCAGCTTAAATAAGTGATGTAGCAGTGCAACAGTGACATCTTTGCAGATATCTTCTGAGTCAGCGGCGACTAACAAGTCGTCCATGTATTGGATAAGAGCAGCACCAGTCGGCAAATGAAAAGTATCAAGATGACATTTCAAAGCTTGGCTGTAAATGGAGGGACTTTCACAGTACCCTTGGGGTGCGCGCTTAAACCGGAAGCTTCGGCCTCCAAGAGAAAAAACAAAAATGTCCCTACTCTCTTCTGCAATGGGAATACTGAAGAAGGCATTCTTTAGATCAATAACAGAGAACCAAGTCGCTGTGGAAGGTATCATAGTCAACAAGGCAGTGATATCTGGAACAACAGGAAATTGTGAAATCACAATTTTGTTTACTTCTCGCAGATCAATCACAAACCGGTACACAGGAGGCTGAGATGGATCAGTACGTTTAAGAATAGAAAGAATAGGGCTATTGCATGTGTTGCCTCTCATTTCTTCGACCACACCCTTCCGAATGAGATCATGAATGATTTCTAAAAGCGCCTTTTCACCTTCAGCAGAAATTCGATATTGTGGAATACGTGGTAATTCAACATTGGGCTTGAGAGTAACAACATAAGGTGGTATTTCAAGACAACCCACATCGTTCTGACCTGTGGCCCAAAGTGCTGTCGGAAGAGAAAGCAACTCAGGAGGAAACTGATCTTTAGACAGATACATTGGGGAGATCAACTTCTGACCTAGAGTGAGATGTACGCCTTAAGGAGAACAATATATTGTAGCATGCATCCTTTTCAATAGGTCTAGACCCAACAGATTCTCACCACAACCATTCGTTAACAGAAGTGAAGCTTCCAAGTCATAAGGACCCACGGAAATAGGCAAAGGACAAGAAACCGGGTTGCGAACAGGGGCGCCAGAAAATCCTACAGAAACATTCGTTAAGCCAGACTGTAACGCCCTGAACGTCTCAGGATCGTTTAACAGACACGACAATGAGGACGCAACCACTAGTGAAGGGTTAGTTGTTTTAATGAAGGCAAATATAATACAAAGAATAAACAAAAGTTATAGTCACTGGAATCCTCCAGGCTAAGTACGTTACCAGCCCACAGCACGGATGGTCCTAACCGTCCTCTGCATATACGCCGGTCCCGGCGTATGCCAACAGAGGGCAGAAATGAAATGGCCGACAATGCCAATCGGTAGGCTGTGAGGGGCACGAAGAGTGTTGGGGAGAATCGAGGAGTCAGGGAAACACCCAGCCGGGGTCTCTACCTGAAGGGAGCAGCCGCTCAACCTCTTCCTCAGACTGCACCGGGACGCGGAGTCACCTCCTGGTGATGCGTCACCGATACCCCAATCACAAGCAAGAAGACTGAACCGAGAGCAGCCGCTCGATCGATCCTGTGGACTTCCGAGTCTGTAACGCGGCAAACACCTCCTGGTGTGCGTTACAGCTGGCAGTCCCTGTGTCTCTGGTCGGGCTGGGAGTTACGACTCCAACCAGCAAAAGCGCCACTGCGCTTGGACTCAGCCGAGTCAAAAAGCGAAGCTCAATGGTTGACCGGTAGAGCTTCCGGGTCCTTCACAGGTGACGATGGGGCAAGACACGGCCCAGGGAGTAACGACTCGACCTACCTCCGTTCTTGCCTTACTGGAGCACCACTCCGGAACACTGCTCTTCACGAAGCAGGTACGTCGGTGTGAACACAATATCCGACAGCGTTGTACCTCCCGGTTCCTCCCTTTATAGGGCGTGTTTTCCTTGAGTTATGTAACAGCTCTCCTGTTTACATAAGGGTGTGTTTCCTTGAGTTATGTAACAGCTCTCCTGTTTACATAAGGGCGTGTTTCCCTTGAGTTATGTAACAGCTCTCCTGTTTACATAAGGGCGTGTTTTCCTTGAGTTATGTAACAGCTCTCCTGTTTACATAAGGGCGTGTTTCCCTTGAGTTATGTAACAGCTCTCCTGTTTACATAAGGGCGTGTTTTCCTTGAGTTATGTAACAGCTCTCCTGTTTACATAACCTCTCAACCGCTAAGCATCCTGGGAGATGTAGTCCGTTTTCGCTGGTTACCGTTTTCCTCCCCTCGTATGACAGGAATTCTTGACAGTACATCCTCCCTCTCAGCGGCTCCCCACGGGTCCAGCGCTGGCAGGAAAACGCCGATGGAACAAGGAGACCAAGCGCGGAGCATGAACCCCTTCAGCCGGTTCCCATGAATGCTCCTCCGGGCCATAGCCTTTCCACGCAACCAGGTACCACAGCTTCCCCCTGCGCCATTTGGACGCCCGTATGCCCAACACTTCATACTCCACCTCCGACTCCACGCATACCGGCCGAGGTGTCCCAGACGGCTTGGAGGGTGCTGGTTTGAGCAATGATACATGAAAGACAGGGTGTATCCGCAATGACTGGGGCAAGCACACCTTCACGTTCACGGGACCCATACACTTGGTAATTCGATAGGGGCCCATGTACTTGGGATGGAACACGCTGTTCTTTCGAAACCTCATGTTTCTTGTGGATATCCAGACGTAGTCTCCAGTGCGGTACAGTGGCCCGGGCCTTCTCTTCCTATCTGCCGCAGCCTTGTATCTTCTCTTGGCCTCTATTAGGACAGCCCTTGAGCGCATCAATGGGTCTTTTATGTGGGCCACCCTGTCCGCTGTGGCGGGAATCCTGTCCTCTCTGAACGGATGTAGAAATGGCAAGAACCTGGGATGTTGGCCATAGTTGCTATAGAACGGAGATGACTGTGTGGAGCTGTGAGTGGCGTTGTTATAGGCTATCTCTGCAACCCATAGCAAGTCGACCCATTCTTCCCTGCCCTGGTCCACAAAACATCGCAGATACTGTTTGAGCGTTTGGTTCAGGCGCTCGGTTTGGCCGTCCGTTTGAGGGTGGTAGCTGGTGGACAGGGCGGTCTTAACATGCAGCGCAGTGCACCAAGTCTTCCAGAATTGCGCAGTAAACTGCGACCCCCGGTCCGACACGATCACCCCAGGTAATCCATGCAGTCGTACCACATTCTTTAGGAGTAGTGACGCCAATTCCCCGGCCGTAGGGACTCTCTTGCAGGGGATGAAGTGCCCCATTTTCGTCAAGTAATCCACCACCACCAGTATTGCCGTCATCCCCTGGTCTACCGGTAGGCCCACCACGAAGTCCAGTGATATGCTATCCCATGGTCTATCCGGGGTCGGAAGTGGATGTAAGAGCCCTTGGGTTCGGCCATGGTCGGCCTTCATGGTAGCACACGTAGGACACTCCTGTCCCCACCTCCTGACATCCACTCTCATGGTTGGCCACCAGAAATGCCGTCCCATGCTAGCCACCGTTTTTTCAAAGCCCAAATGACCTGCGCATGGAGAGTCATGGCACCAGATGAATGCTTGTTTCCTTAGCCTAGGCGTGGGTATCAATAGGCACCTGCCCTTCAGGGGTATCCCGTCCTTCAGCTGCCATTCTCTGTGACTGAGGAGCCACCTCCGCCATGCGAATGACCTGATCCCTCTCTTTATTCCCCTCAGGAAAGTATCCGGTTGGATAACCCCCAATACCATCCTCGGGGAAATGATGGAACGCTCGGTCGCAGGCAATGGTTCCTTAACTGCAGATTGACGGGACAGGGCGTCCGCCTTTCGGTTTTCCGTCCCCGGCCGATATGTGATGCGGAAGTTGAACCCCGCAAAGAAGATCATCCACCGCAGCTGCCTGGGAGAAAGGTGTCTAGTGGCCGTCATGAACTGTAGGTTCCGATGGTCCGTGTACACCGATACCACATGTCTTGCCCCCATCAACCAATGCCTCCATTCGGTGAAGGCGTCCTTGATTGCGAGAAGCTCCTTCTCCGCAATATGGTAGTTGCGTTCGGCGTCGTTGAGTTTGCGGGACATGTACGCAACGGGATGAAGCACCCCTGTGTCGTGGTTGCGTTGGGACAAGATAGCCCCCAGCGCCACATCCGACGCGTCCGCTTCCACCACGTAGGGGAGATCCGGATCGGGGTGAGCCAACACCGGCGCCTTACCAAAGGCGCTTTTCAGGGCCTCAAAGGCTTTGTTCGCTTCAGGGGACCAGACAAACTCCTTGGACTTCCTCAGTAGCTGTGTGATTGGGGCCACCACTCCTGAAAATCCATCTATGAACCGCCTGTAAAAGTTGGCGAAGCCAATGAAACTTTGGACGTCCTTCACGCTTTGGGGCACCGGCCATTCTTTCACCGCCTTGATCTTTCGTTCTGCCATCTCCTGTCCCTCTGGACTCAGCATCACTCCGAGGAATTCCACGGATGTGACGTGGAAGTCACACTTGCTGAGTTTACAAAACAGCATGTTTTCCCTCAGCTTTTGGAGCACAGCTTTGACGTGGTGTACGTGCTCCTCCACACTGGACGAATAGATGAGGATGTCGTCGATATATACGACCACGTAGATATCCAACTCCTCTCTGAATACCTCATTCAAGAAGTACTGAAAGGCTGCCGGGGCGTTGCACAGACCGAACGGCATGACGAGGTACTCAAAAAGGCCGAACCTGGTCTTAAAGGCGGTCTTCCACTCGTCTCCGTCCCTCATGCGCACCAGATGGTATGCCCCTTTCAAATCCAACTTGGTGTAGATACGAGCTTTCTTGACCTGTTCCAGAAGTACACTGATGAGAGGCAAGGGGTACCGATTTTTTATGGTTATCGCATTCAATGCCCTAAAGTCCTCACAGGCTCTCAGCTCCCCATTAGCCTTCGGGATGAAGAAGAGTGGCGAGGCGGCCGGGGACTTGGACGGGCGGATGAATCCTAGCTTGAGGAGTTTATCCAGGTACCCCCGGAGATGCACGTTTTCAGGCTCCGTCAGGGCATACAGCCTGCCGCTGGGAACGCTGGCCCCTGGCACCAGGTCGATCTGGCAGTCAAACTGTCTATGTGGTGGTAGCACTTCCGCCTTCACCTCATCAAATACATCCTCAAAACTGTGATAAGCCTGGGGGAGAGCCACATCTTTTTCTGCCTCTGTAGCCACCGTCTGACTCCCGCTCTCATCTGCGTCAAGGGATTCCGTTCTTATTCCACAATGCAGGATGCAATACGGTGACGTCATTTCGATGCGATGTGTTGGCCAATCCACAAAGGGGTTGTGTTTCTGTAGCCACGGCAATCCCAATATGACGCCATATTGGGGCGCTCGGATGATGTTAAAATCGATTTGTTCCAAATGGTTCCACCCATATCTCATCGGAAGGACCCCCGTGTGCTGCCCGATGGGCCCCGTCACCAATCGCCTTCCGTCTACAGCATAGACGTCTTCGGGTACAGCTTTGGGAAGAAGCACTAGCCCTAGCCTGCATGCCTCGTTGTGGTCCATAAACATGCCAGTGGCCCCTGAATCCACCATGGCCACAACGGGTATCCACTGGTCATGCACTCCCACGTGCACCGTGATAAACAGGTGTCGTTGTCCCTTAGTGACCGAGTTGGAAAGTGAAGGGATGGATGAGTGACTCCGAGATGCCCCTTCTCTGGTCTTGGAGTCCTCTAGTTTTCCGCCGGTATGTCCACCACGGCTGTTACCGACCGGTTGGCCCGATAACGTGACGTCTTCGGTTTGGCAGGGCATTCACGTACGTAGTGGCCTTTTTTGCCACAATATAGGCACAATCCTTGTTTACGGCGTGACTCTTTCTCCGTGGCTGTGAGGCTCGCTCGTATTGCGCCGATGTCCATGGGTTCTCCCTTGGACGCGGTGGAAGTTTCAGGACTTCCCACCGTCACATAGGATGGAAGGGATTTTCCTTTTCTCCCATGATCCCCCTTTCTTTCACTTAGCCTATGTTCCAGCCGTAATACCAGGTTGATAAGGCCCTCACATGTCTTGGGTTGAGGGTCAATATGAGCCACGGCGTCCTTGAGCTCATCGCACAGCCCTTGATGGAAGAGCGCCGTCTGTTTAGCAACAGGCCACTTGGTTTCCGCAACCAGCCTTCGGAACGCGTTGAGATACTGCACCAGGTTGTTGGATCCCTGTCTCAACTCAAGCATTTCACGGTCCGCCGTGTACGAGTCAGCCCTTCTGTCGAATACCTTCAGGAATTCCTCGCGAAAAGCACCCCAATCACATAAGAGGGGGTCGTCCCTGCTCACCAGAGGTACGGCCCATTGTGCCGCGTTTCCAGCCAAATAGGATATAAGGAAAGCCACACGAGCCTGACTCGTGGGGAACGCCTTTGGTTTGCACGATAAATGTAGCGCCACTTGTGTGAGGAATACCTGCACTGTGTTAGGATCCCCACTGTACCTCTCTGGTGTCGCCAAGGGGATGGCTACCGGCATTTCCACTACTACCGCAGGGGTCTGATTCGTGAGGGAGGTGCTGGGCGTGAGCGGGTCCAATTGGATAGCATCCAGTCTGGCTTTTACATCGGCTGTTTCTTGCCTAGAGGCAGCCACTT
The DNA here is from genome assembly GCF_964204655.1 of Triturus cristatus. NCBI lineage: Eukaryota > Metazoa > Chordata > Amphibia > Caudata > Salamandridae > Triturus > Triturus cristatus. The sequence continues at coordinate 498,301,132 of NC_140592.1, read as the reverse complement.
CAACTTGCATGGCCGCTAAAGCAGCCAGCACATCATCAAGTGTTGCCATGTCTGTTATCGACCGGGAGACAGTTAGTGTTATTAAGGTCGGATATTTTGTAACGCCCTGAACGTCTCAGGATCGTTTAACAGACACGACAATGAGGACGCAACCACTAGTGAAGGGTTAGTTGTTTTAATGAAGGCAAATATAATACAAAGAATAAACAAAAGTTATAGTCACTGGAATCCTCCAGGCTAAGTACGTTACCAGCCCACAGCACGGATGGTCCTAACCGTCCTCTGCATATACGCCGGTCCCGGCGTATGCCAACAGAGGGCAGAAATGAAATGGCCGACAATGCCAATCGGTAGGCTGTGAGGGGCACGAAGAGTGTTGGGGAGAATCGAGGAGTCAGGGAAACACCCAGCCGGGGTCTCTACCTGAAGGGAGCAGCCGCTCAACCTCTTCCTCAGACTGCACCGGGACGCGGAGTCACCTCCTGGTGATGCGTCACCGATACCCCAATCACAAGCAAGAAGACTGAACCGAGAGCAGCCGCTCGATCGATCCTGTGGACTTCCGAGTCTGTAACGCGGCAAACACCTCCTGGTGTGCGTTACAGCTGGCAGTCCCTGTGTCTCTGGTCGGGCTGGGAGTTACGACTCCAACCAGCAAAAGCGCCACTGCGCTTGGACTCAGCCGAGTCAAAAAGCGAAGCTCAATGGTTGACCGGTAGAGCTTCCGGGTCCTTCACAGGTGACGATGGGGCAAGACACGGCCCAGGGAGTAACGACTCGACCTACCTCCGTTCTTGCCTTACTGGAGCACCACTCCGGAACACTGCTCTTCACGAAGCAGGTACGTCGGTGTGAACACAATATCCGACAGCGTTGTACCTCCCGGTTCCTCCCTTTATAGGGCGTGTTTTCCTTGAGTTATGTAACAGCTCTCCTGTTTACATAAGGGCGTGTTTCCTTGAGTTATGTAACAGCTCTCCTGTTTACATAAGGACGTGTTTCCCTTGAGTTATGTAACAGCTCTCCTGTTTACATAAGGGCGTGTTTTCCTTGAGTTATGTAACAGCTCTCCTGTTTACATAAGGGCGTGTTTCCCTTGAGTTATGTAACAGCTCTCCTGTTTACATAAGGGCGTGTTTTCCTTGAGTTATGTAACAGCTCTCCTGTTTACATAACCTCTCAACCGCTAAGCATCCTGGGAGATGTAGTCCATTTTCGCTGGTTACCGTTTTCCTCCCCTCGTATGACAGGAATTCTTGACACAGACAAAGGTGCGCCAGGGAGTTTAGAATGAATAATAGAACTTCTCATTGCTCCAGTATCTAGTTGAAATGGTTCTGATACACCCATTGCAGTGACGTTGACATAAGGGCCATTTTGATCTACTGGGATTGGCACAACTCCTCTACTTTGTCCGTGGCTGTCCTAGTTGGCATGAAGACTCTCATTTTCGCCTTCAACATAATGGTCCTCATTGTAATATTGAGTGGATCTCACATTTTGCTGATCAAAATAGTTCATGGAATTAGGAGAAGGAAGGGCACGCTGTTCTTGAGTTAACATACCTCGACCTCTACCTCTGTTTGCTGACTGGAGGCCAGCACGACCTCTTGGAGCAGACGATGCTCCATTGCGCTGCAATAAAATCGGACAACTGCTCTTAAAATGACCAAAGGCGGAGAGAGTCAAACATTGCCGGCTGGGCTTTTCTTTTGAATAAAACTGTTTCTAAATTGTCTAGCACATCGGAATCAAAACTACCGTTTTCTGGCCATTTAAGAACACCATCTTTCTTTGTGTATCGAGTCCATGTCTCGGTAAAGGCAATGGGGCCGATACCATGTTTCGAGTAGAGCTCATATGTGGGAGTTCCAACCGAAGGAATCGGACAAGAGTCCCCAACTCGGGAGTCCCCATTACAACCAAGACAACAAATTCTTCCAAACTTAGTCAGACCAGACATTTCACAATGACTCTGGACTGTTCACAAACTTCAAGGGAGTAAACTCAGTTTACGCAGCACAAATGCACTTACCCTCGGCTTTAGTCGTTGCAATGACTAAATCTAAGATGCCTAAGGACATCAAAACAAAGAACCAAAGTTGTGGGCGCGACCCACGAAAATACTTAACTTAACTAAGGACGTCTTCTTCCACCAACAGACGCCCGTCTATCGTCTCGCTTTGCCATACATCACCAAAGGAATGGGCCAAAGCAGGGCAGCAGTCAGGGTAGCGGTCGCCAGTAGCCGTCAGGAAGGAGTAACCGCGCTGCAAAAGACCTTCGGACCACTTTCGACATACAGGGGTCGCTTAGTGTGGCTCGCGAACCCTCCGGAATTTTCTTGCGAGGTTCCTCACGACCTTCGAGCAGAACCGGTACCACTGAAGCTTCCCCACGTTGGTCGCCAATTGAAGAACCAGAACCTTTTGGACCTGGCGGCGCAGGGTACGCCCTCCGTCTCCTGGGTTCACCTGCTTCGATACACAGAGACACGGGACACTCTGTCGGTGTTAGAAGATTGGATTTATTTAGCTGCAGCTAGTACAGTTATCCTAGAAGTACACAAAGTAGATTCTCAGGAGACTGCCACTTCATTCTGTGGCGCATCAGATTAAATACTATACAATATAGAATTATTAACAGAACACATGCCCCAAGCAAAGAAGAAAAGAGCCAATAGGGTAAGAGGAAAACAAAGCGGAACCAGTAAGAAGGGTTCGAAAACAGAAAGATCAGATGACTTGAAGAGTCCTCTCCTCCAACTGTGTTTGTCATCCCACCCCCGAACTTAATTTATTAACAGATTACAACTGACTTGCAGGTGGTGAGATACGTTTGTGTGTACTGGAGGACGGGCATGACACAAGAGAATGCTAGCAGGAGACAGTGAAGGCCAGTCGATAAGATATGATCGGGAAAGAATAGTGTGAGCCTACAGATAGTTGAAACAGGGATTAGAAAAGCCAGACACGGATTAGTGTACTCGGCTAGTCCAAACACCAGCCTCGCAAACAAGGCCGAGGACGTATTTTGACACCAAGCTACGGGAAAAGCAGAAAATATTTCGCCGTGCTGCCTGAGTGGTGGCAACACAAAATGGCGTCGGGTTACAAAATGGCGGGTCGATTCGATCGTGATCGGAAATCGAAGTTCCTCAACTTGTGCTAGAAAATCTGAGAGCCTGGAGCCTCTGTGGAGAGAGTTCTAAAGAGTGCTGTCACCTGAATGACTGGACTTTGGACCATTCCTAATGACTAGGACGAGATATTAAAGTGAATGTTTGTTTTTTCTCCATTTACTTCAATGTTAAAGTCATTACTTACTGCTTTTAATGTACCCTGGGACTCTCACTTCAACGACGGGGAATGAATCAAGCATGTGAATCTGTGAAAGATACCAATACTGGAGATCCACTGTTACAGGTAAGTACCTTATTTTCTTTCTGATGGACATTTCTAACCATAGGTTCCTCACCTTAAAATTTCCACAGGTGCCAGACATCATCCCAAACTTTTTTATAGCATTTGCTCCAACACATTAGAAGGTTGTGCCATCGGACTCCCCACAATTTAGCTTCACTTCCTGTGCTCCTAGAGATGGCGCAGAGCACTATAAAAGGGCCACTTCTGGGCAATTACATGAATTCTTTCTTTTCTGCACTCTTCAAAGTGGATCTGGAGCTCTGCTCCCAACTTTGTCAGGTTTCATCAACTCCAGAAATTGCAAGACAATGTGCTAGTGAGATGTCCTTTACAAAACACATTCTATTTATGACAGAGAGATCACCCTAATAAATAGTACCCACTCTCCCTCCAGTCATTTTTTAACACACCACTTCAGACTTCACTGCCGCTTACACCCACGCACCCAAACGGCTTCTCATCAAAAGATTTCCGATAAAGAGACTCGTCGGGGGACCTGTAGGGCATTGCAACGCCGGCCCGATGAGGAGCAAAGCCCAAATGATGAAGCATGACTTCCTTCGGGGGGTGTGAGGGCATTATCATGAGGACACACTGTCCCTCACAGATAGAGTAGTGCACAAAAAAAGTTTCTTCATCTTTCATCCTCTACAAAGAACAGTGACTCCCTTTGTGTACTAGACACTTTACAAAACACAGTCTTCAAGCCGTGATACTACAGCAGGTCCAAAAGATATCTGCCTGTATGTCCTATGGTTTTAGTACAACTTGAAGTCATGCAGTAAATGCTGTGAATGCACCCAAAGATAATCATGAGGTGGGAGACAAATAAATACATTGCAAATACAGTAAATGAGTTGATTTGCTCTCCAAGCAGCAGACCCGGTTCCGCTCCAAGTCACAAGCCCATACTCGATCCAGCTCCTGGATCCTACTCAAGGTCACTGTCATCCAGCAAGTCAAAGAAAAAGTCACATCATAATTACAAGCTATCCAAGCGGGCAGCAGCGGCTCCTCCACTGAGGTGGAGGAGCGTCGCCCCACTGCTCTCCGAGCAGTGAAAAAAGGAAAAAATAATGATAATAAAGTAACAATATTATCATTTTCTATTTCCTACTGCAGTGACTCTGTTGTTTCCTGGAGATGAAGCTGGGCCCTGTGATGCCAGAGCACTGAAGGGAGAGGAGTGATGGCACTCTAAGTGTGCATGACATTTTGACCAGCCCTCCTGGGCCGTCCAAAACCGTCAGGTGCACTTGCCATGTTCTCCATCCAGGCTGCTTTACAGCTTGGGTGGAGAACAAGCCCTAGGCTCCCAAGCTTGGTCTGAGCATCGAATGACAACGCTCAGATCAATCACAACGCTGCATTGCAGCATTTGATTGGTATGGGGAGCTTGGGAGCCCCGGTGCTTCCTGCTGCCGGTTTCCAGACAGGAAGAAGACAAGAAGATGAAGAGGATTGGTGGAGAGTCGGTGGCAACACTGGCCATAGCCAGGTGAGTGTTTTTATTTTATTTTAGCTTTTTCATTTCCCCTATCTACCCCCACTGCCCTCCCTGCCCCACCACCTGAGTCGGTAGTAACCACTACTGGAAGTGGGACTAAATCATGTCCTCCGACTTCCACTCTGGGAAATAGTTGTGCAATCAGCACTCTGAGGACCTGATTCTGCCATTGCTCCTCACCAAGCCGCTTCCTAGGCTGCTGATGGCACGCCTCGAGTTACTCAAGCTGGTCACTGCTGGTGCTGAGCCATGCCTGAACTTCTGCACCTGAGGCCTCGCCACATCCAACTGCCCTGGCCCCGACTCTAGCGGCACCAGCATTGCATCTAATCCCAATGCCTATGTCTTGTCCTGAACAGCCATTCGGCACACACTAGACCTGTGTTTTCCTATGAGACTATCAAGGCTTTGGGTGACCCTCAGTACCAATCTTATTGCAGGCTCGAAGCCTTGTTCAGATTCAGTTCTGATGCTGGCCAAGGGTGCCAAAGTATGTTTTCTTGATGAATAAGATGATGAGGTAAACAATGTGTTCCCCCCTCATTACATTGATGATGGATTACACTTAGATCTGCAGAATGCCAATGGAATGGCCTAGATATTTCCCCAGAGACATAGTTGAACCCCTCATTAGGACTACCCACTTTGCCTCTTTCACAGTCGTAGTCCACAGAGAGTAGAAATGTTGGACTTACAGCTACCTACTATAGAGACTAAGGCAAACTTACTGACAGAAATCTTGCATTCAGGGCCTGCTGCTTTAAAGCCCTTACTGCCTTTAAACAAGGCCCTGATGGAAATATTGATGGCCACTTGTTCTAAGGCCTGTCCCACTCCTCTAGTAAGTAGCTAGATGTCACATGTCTGCCCCTGGAGATCTGGCGTTTTTGACTCCGCATCCGACTCTTGATATCTTGGTTGTTCAGACGTCCACCAACATGACAAGTCCCAATGCGCTTTCCAAAGCACCTTCGAGTGGGATTCAAAGTGAATTGCTGCATTTTGCAGTCTATTAATTTGTCAGCTTTTCATTGAGGTTTATGAATGCTGTTTGCCTTCAGGGACTCTACACGCATGCGGTGGTATCTTCATATATACATTGTCTTATGACGCTTTTTCTTGAGATCTGCCTGCCTGCTGCTAAAACGGGGACGCTTCTTCCTGAGACCTGCCTGGCTGCTGCTAAAATCACTTACCTGCCGTGAGGGGAACGGCTCTCTTCAGCGGGGTGCTTCCGTGCCCTTGTCCTTGTTTTGCTTGTGGACGCCTCCACCACCACCGTGAGGGGAACGGCACACTCGAACTTCAGCCCCCAGCATCCTTGGTGAGCGGCGCTTGCGGTGACGACACCTGGCAGCGCCGGACCACTACTTAGGCCGCCAGGTGTCACCGCAGCGCGGGACGCTTTTTCTTGAGATCTGCCTGCCTGCTGCTAAAACGGGGACGCTTCTTCCTGAGACCTGCCTGGCTGCTGCTAAAATCACTTACTGCCGTGAGGGGAACGGCTCTCTTCAGCGGGGTGCTTCCGTGCCCTTGTCCTTGTTTTGCTTGTGGACGCCTCCACCACCGCCGTGAGGGGAACGGCACACTCGAACTTCAGCCCCCAGCATCCTTGGTGAGCGGCGCTTGCGGTGACGACACCTGGCAGCGCCAGACCACTACTTAGGCCGCCAGGTGTCACCGCAGCGCGGGACGCTTTTTCTTGAGATCTGCCTGCCTGCTGCTAAAACGGGGATGCTTCTTCCTGAGACCTGCCTGGCTGCTGCTAAAATCACTTACCTGCCGTGAGGGGAACGGCTCTCTTCAGCGGGGTGCTTCCGTGCCCTTGTCCTTGTTTTGCTTGTGGACGCCTCCACCACCGCCGTGAGGGGAACGGCACACTCGAACTTCAGCCCCCAGCATCCTTGGTGAGCGGCGCTTGCGGTGACGACACCTGGCAGCGCCGGACCACTACTTAGGCCGCCAGGTGTCACCGCAGCGCGGGACGCGCGCGGGCGGCGCCCGGGCAAAGCCCGGGCCAAGGGCGGGCCTGTCCTTGCCCGTCAGTGGCCGGTAGAGGCTGGGCTGGGCTCCTTCTCTTGGATTTTGAGTTTATTGTATAGTAAGTTGTATTGGGGTCCGGAGGCTGTACTTGGTACTAGGGTGCAGAGCTAGTGGTGGGCTGTTTGTTGTGCAGTGTCTCCCTCAACATGAGTAAAAGGAAGTTGGAGGGAAGGATAGCGGGCACTTTGGATGATTACCTTACAAGGGTTGAACTTGAAATAACTGATAAAATCCTAGCTGTGGAACGGAGGCTGTCATTGGATCCATTGACTACCCTGACCAGTGCTGTCCCTGTTGCCACTAATGACATCCTGCCGGACGCGTGCTCGGCTCCCTGTTTATTGGGGGGCTTGTTTAATGCGCCCCCATGTACTGGTCATATTGATCTATCTCCCCCATATAGTCCCCTACCCACCCCTGTAATGGTATCCACACGTGCGAATAATAGAGCAGCTGGTTCTAAAGCCAGAGAACCCCCATGCAAAAAGAGGAAGAGCAGGGTACAATCTAAACCTCCCATTTCCAGAGTTCCCATTGGCCCCCTGGATACGCAGCCCCCAACCCAATCCATTGCTCCTATATGTACAAGTAATTTACAGTGCCCTGGCCAGCAGAGCTTTGACAGTTTAAGCTCCTTATTGCGGGACCAATTAACGATACTTATCCAACCAGTCCTTGCTAAGCTTGATACTGTGGTAACCAGACTTAACCACATTGAAGATAATTTGGCGAAACTCCAATCGTTAGCAGAAACTACATCCGCGCAGCATACTGTGGAAGTGACCAGCAGTACTAGTGCTAGGCCTATGACCGCACAAAACGCTATAGGATCCTACACAAGTAACACTGCGACCTTAACTGCTCCAAGGGCTCAACCTCTCAGACCTTCCACAGCTTATAATGTTGTTAGAAGTCCTCTGACCAATCACCAGCTTACTGAGGAATTGACAAGGCCTGTACCACCAAACTTAGTGGCTTTGGAAGAATCAAGGAGTCTCCACCTCCCCCCAGAAGCTACACCCTATACAATCATCTTAGCCAATGTTCCACATTTGGCGGAGGGGTCTAGTGAGCATTGGTCTAATTTAAAAAATAAAGCTTTGTACTTCCTAGGTAGGAAGTTTGGGGCGACCCAACCATTTATTGAAGAGTTTAAAATGGTTAGGCGTGTGCCCTGGGTTGGGCATGATCAAAAGGCCCTAAGAGGTGACTGTGTCGTATTAAGTTTTAGGTCTCCCCTACTGGTAGAACGCATCCTGGAGCAGGCAACACACCTTGCTTTCTCTCAAGATGAGATTCTAATTCTACCCCTAGGTTACTTTTATAGGCCAGTAAGGGCATTGACCCATATGTCACTACGTGGAACCCACTGTGGCCCTTTATCAGGACCACAACCAATTAGGTTAAATAATCGCCTTGCTGCATTGTCCACTCTGGAGGACAACGATTGACAGGGGGATAATTCAGTGTCGACCTGCCCTGTTTCAAACGGGAGTTTACTGCGTGTCTGTTGGGAGCCATTTCTTCCCTTGCAATTCTTGTCACAAGACAATGAATTAGCCCCTTTTGTTACACCTGTACCCTTGAGTGTATCACCCGTCTGCCTTATTAGTGACCCTCTCACGGAGGCACAGTTAACAAACCCGTCAAATGCTAATGTCAGCTTATCAATTTCCTCCTGGAATATAGCCGGACTCTATTCTAAACTGGCTTCTCCTGACTGGGTGGCGTTTGTAGATCGGGTCGACATTTGGTGTTTTCAAGAAACATGGGCAGTTGACCCGATTTACCGAGTAGGGTACGTAAACTTTTATAAAGCGGCCACGAGGGGTATTAGAGGCAGACCGGTGGGTGGTCTGTCAATATGGGTATGCCAATGTGAAGGTATAGAAGCAAGGGAAGTCCCTACGGATAGCCCTGATATATTGGCCATACATGTTTCCTCTACTAGGGGCCTTAACGTCTATATATTTAACATCTATCTTAGGGGAGTTCCCGGTGGAAAATGCCCTCCCCCTGCTTTTGTATTGGACCAAACACTACGAATTACGCCTAGAACTGGCCACAGGGTAGTGGCAGGTGATTTTAATGCCTGTTTCGAACCGCTTGGCTTCGATGATTGGCTTCTCTCAGAGGCTGAGGATTCCGTGTGGGGCATTCCCCAATTAGAATTAAACCCTATTAGCAAATGGTCACAAATAGCCCTTTTTTTAAAAGGGCTCTGTTTGGAAATGGGGTTGCGTGCTGTCAATGGAAGAACACTATCGGATAGGGTTGGCAAGTTCACTTTTGATAACGGAAGAAGTAGGAGCAGAATCGACTATATCTTAGTTAATTGTGAGCTATGGGCAGATGTCATCGACATGGTTGTGACGGACAGGTTAGAAAGTGATCACAATCCCTTGATGCTGACCTTATCCGATAGTAGTTTTTCAGGAGGTGCTACGGACGATGTATGCTCCCTCCAGGTTCAAGTCACCATGTCAAACGATTTGAGAAGGGTCCGTTGGCCCAAGATTGCCCCTGATCCTACTGCCAGGGCTGTTATTAGGGAACTGGTTAATGATGCTCTGTCCAAGCTGTCTAATTGTGACTCAAAGGAAGAGATTATTAACTGCACTCCAGACATTCATTGTGAATTATTTACAGCTCTTAAAAACTTTTTCATTAAAAACGTCCCAGCCACTGTTAAACCCATTAGTCAGCGGGAAAACACGTGGTTTGATGCAGGGTGTAGAAAGTCACGTAAAGCCCTAATCCAAGCAATCAAATCAAGGGAGCCGATATTGATCAGGAGCTGTAGAGCCGCATATAAATCTGCCCAAAGAGCAGCTAAGTTAAATTGGGATGAATCTCGCTTGCGTGAGTTATTTGAGGCTTGTGTGGGCAGAAACATGTGCCATTTTTGGCATCTTCTGAAATGGGGTAGTAACCCGCAGGCTATGACACCGGCCAACCATGTCGCACCCGCCCAGTGGGCTAGTTATTTTGAAAACCAGTTTAAGTCCACAGAAACCACCCTTAATGCCTCGCTGCATCTCAGTGATGCAGGTGTGTTAGAGTTTACCTGTAGTGAGGTGACTCTAATCCTAAAATCTCTCCCCAACGGTAAGGCCCCAGGTCCTGACTGTATACCTGCTGATCTATTTAAACAGGACTTGGATCTATGGGTCCCCTATCTAAAAAACTTAGCTAATGCCCTGGCTTGTGGTGCGTCGGCACCGGAATCTTGGTTTGGGGCTGAAATTTTGCCAATTTATAAGAAGGGCGATCGTTCAGTCCCTGCCAACTATCGCCCAATTAGTTTAATAGATGCGGCCCAAAAAATTACTGCGCGGTTGTTGTTGGGCCGCATCACTAGTTGGATTACTGATAATAATGTCTTGACGCCCTTTCAGGCCGGGTTTCGGACACATGTTGGAACCATAGATCAAGCCCTCAGGTTTACACTCTTATATTGGAAGGAAGTCTATTTAGGGGGGGGTATGCTCTTTGCAGCATTTGTGGACCTAAGGTCCGCATTCGACTTGGTGCCTAGATCAAAACTGTGGGAGGTTCTTCGGGAGATGGGCATGCCTGCCGAATATCTGAGGCTTTTAGTTAAGTTGCATACCAACACATATGCACAGGTTAGATGGGGTAAGCCTGGGGAAGTGACCACGAGATTCAAAGTGTCTAAAGGGGTCAGGCAAGGGTGTGTCCTGGCCCCTACACTGTTCTCCTTGTTTATCAATGGAGTAACTAGATACTTTTCCGACTGCCCGACTGATGCCCCCTCGTTGGCAGGAATGAAAGTGCCCTTGCTCATGTTCGCGGACGATACGCTCCTCATTTCTAAAACCCGACAGGGGCTTCAATTGGCCCTCTCTAGGTTTGAGTTATTCTGCCGCGAACATGAGCTCGAGGTTAACGTGGGGAAGACCAAATTTATGGTTCTTCGTGGCCCACGTCCCGTTAAAGCTAGGGTTGATATGGGTGGTGCAAGGCTGGAACAGACCTCTACATTTACATATTTGGGGGTCACCTTTAGTGACAACCTAAGTTGGGGGCCCCAGATAGAATTGCTTCGGTTAAAGCACTCCCAACTTGGTGGTGCCTTATTAAAGGAACATATGCATTCCTGCACTAAACCCATTGCACCTGTGATACAAATTTATGGTTCTAAAATCCTCCCTGCAGTCATGTATGGCGCCGAGCTATGGGGGTTTAGTAATCTTGACTCCCTGAGGGTGGCCCAAAACAACTTCTTGAGATCATTGATAGGGCTACCCCCCTCCACCCCACGCATCCCCTTGCTATTCGATCTGGGATGCCAACCCATAGAGGATATGATCCGGTATAGGCCCCTGGCGTTCTGGCGACGCCTATGGACTACTCCGGAGCTATCCCTTTATGCTAAAGCGCTGCATGAGGTAAAGGATATGAGAGGCTCCCATAGAATTCGCTGGCTTTCAGAAATTAAACTTATTCTGACAGAAATGGGCATGGGCGATTTGTGGTCCAACCCTGCGTCGGCTGTCTTTCCCCCTAAAAAAACATATAGGGATGCCTACTGGCTCTGGGTCTCACAAAAACGATATACTCCTTCTACTGGTGGTTCCCTGACCTCAATTTATTTGTCTATTAAGGATCAATCATCTCTAGAAGCATATTGGGATGTAATTACCAAAAAGCTGGATCGGAAATTATACCACCAATACAGAATTGGTACCCTTCCTTTAGGCTCCTTCACTTCTAGTTGGTCATTAAATGGCACCGATAAATGCCCATCCTGTAAAAATTTGGTCGAAACAGAAGATCATTTTTTATTTGTATGTCCGGCATATTACCAACCTAGACGAGTCTGACTGCGACCTGTGTGTCGTGAACTAGGTGTTAGATCAGCCCAGGCCGCTAGAAGGATCCTAAAGACTGATACATCCTCTCTTGTGGTCATTGGTCTAGCCAAATACATTAGTTGGGCGTGGCTTTTACGAAAAAGATGAAATTTCACCACTGGTCATATATATTATAGCGTAGCGTAAATAGTTTTTAGTCTTAAATTTTATAAATCATACATTAATTTTTAATTGTATTTGATGAATTTTAATCTGTCTTTTAAGATGAAATACTCGAAATAAAGACTATTTTGACTGACTGACTATTACTATGCTCTTGTGACATTCTATTCTGGCACCTGGCTGTTGTTCTTGAAAATATTGCATTTGGCTCTCTAAGTCAGTTGAAGGCGTTTGAGCTGGACATCTGAAAGGTACAGTGTTGGAGAACTATATTACACATCTTCTATATAATTTCATTCAGCGTCTTTTAACACATGCAAGATTGGCCAGTGAGATAGTACTGGTCATCCCGACAAATTTAGGAATGCCTTCGCTCTGACTATCCAAAGCAAACAGGATGCAGCAATATATAATTCTTGAGAACCAGTCTGGACTTATTGTGTGGGCCATGCCATGGGTACCAGTGTTATGAACAAGTGTCATGCCTGGATGCATGCCACAACAAATTCAGGTGATGAGCAGACATCCTTTATGGAAATGTTGTTTGGCATCTCCAGGCTCTTTGGCAATTAGGTGGATGCTGTGTTGGAACATGTTACAAACAGCCGTGCTATGGCACGTTCTTCAGGCTTGCTCTCTCCAGGTAGTAATTCCATCAGCAATACCAAAAATTTGAAGGATGCTTTTGAGATCTCGCTTATCAATAAAGGCATCCCTCACAACCCTTCCAACTGCCCACACTGCCCAATTCTGACTCGAGAGGACATTGTGGCAGAGGCCTTGGACACCATCAGTCCTCTTCTTTCTCCTTCCCTGCAGCAACTGTGGCTAAGCTGCTTTGATTCCCCCTTCCCTTGTCATGCACAACTGATATGCCACACCCAGTTAAGTACCTGTGGACCTGAGGATATGCTAGATGACCAGGAGCTAATCCAAGGTATGGTATACTTGAAGGGCAAATACTTGAATGACAAGCTAATCAAGCTCAACATTGAACAGTCATTCTTACTGGTGGCACTAAGACATTGTAGGGTGGCATTCTGCATCAGGAAAAAAGTAGGAGTTGGGCAAGTTGGATATGGTACACATCAAGAAGAGTGAGGTAGGTCCCACCCCATGGTTTCTCTGGATGCCATTGCTTGAACATCTTCACATCCTTTCTAAGTGTGATAATGTTTTGTGTTATGCCTACCGAATCTTTTAATATAGAGAAAACATCACATAAACATCGGACAATCTCTGAGCTGAGGTGAATCGCTTACATTGGTTTTGATAGATAGACTTCATCTCTGGCTATAAACCAAACCTACTTAACACCTGCTTCTTGTACATCACCACATTCCGATCCTTGTTTTTCTGTGGCACTCCTAAATACCTACACTTTAGAATTTCGAATGCTTTTAAAGTGTTGCATTAACTTCAGCCATCACAGTGCCATGATCAAAGAACAGAATGTTCAGGTGTGAGCAGTCCTTCTCTTCTGAAATGTTTGTCTATATTGCTGTAAACATGAATTCTTGTCCTTTAGGATTGACTTTTTTTAGTTACCGTTTCGTTTCCGAAGGGTGTTGCGCTTGTTCCTACAAGATGACGGATGTCAAGGTGTAGGGATGTCATAAATGGGTCCATGCGCTTCAGTGTGAGTGATTTGATAGCAAGCACATGACACGGAAAGATTATGTACTGTGGTCAGTTGTAGTTGCTGCAGCTGTAGTCTGATCTGGCTACCACCTCATGGTGTTATAATAACACTGTCTTTCTTAAACATTTTGCTATGTGTGATCATTTTAGTCATGACTAGATTTGGGAGTCCATCACCCCACTAAGTTGAGAGGGTGTTTGGAGAATGAGAAGCTGTGATCGGTCGACTGAGGAATGTGTGTTGCCTCCAAAACAATGCTCTGCCTGACTGCCGATGTTGGAAGAAGTGTCATAACCACAAATTTAGTGGGTCAGCTTTGGTGCGTGTTCCCTGTGGAACACTGATATTTCTGCGCTGTGTTCTAAGCCAGAATCTGTTCACTGCAATACTGCCCTGTGCCCTATGCACAAGCCAATCCTCTGCTGTGTTTGTGTGACAAACTTGGTGCCTGCTGGAACTCAAAGGCGTAGGCAGTCGTGGTGTTCTACTGCCGGAGGCATGGTTGGTTGCCTGTCCTCGTTTTTAGGGTCGGGCATTTTAGGTACTTGAATCAGGGTGAGGAAACACCACCATGGCACGTTGCACGTATATCCTTTAATAACTGCGATGCGCCCGCACATATTCTTAAAGGGTAGAAATCCTGAGTCAAAATGGATCACACAGTGAACCGGTACTGGTCCTGGGCTTTTTAACGCCTGCGACTCACATGCATTGTCAAGGTGTGTTCACTGTGATTGTATTCTGCTAGTTTTTGTGTTGAGTAGTGGGATTATTTTATATGTATAGAATATTGTGAGATCGTGTTGTTCAATGTTCTTGAATACTATTGTTTTAATGAATTCAGTGAGTTGACCTCCTTCCTCGTTATTTCAACATGTAAGACTTCTGGTGAGGATGCTTCAACGAGACATCCTAACTTACTACAGTGATATACATTTTGAAACAAGCCAGTCTAATTTTGATACAATGGAGAAGGCGGAGTGACTGTTGTACATGATTGCATGTGTACACTGTGATACGTATGCATTGTAGGTCCAGGTCCTACACTGTTAATGCTATAAAGCAGATGGTAAAAAGCTGCCCAAACATGACCGAGTGTGTACAGTGCGATATGCGGACTTTTAAGTATCAACAGTATTAAAGAAGTGCCTGTAAAATGGGTTGTAGCATACCAGTTGTGTTACAATTATTCTCAGTTTGCCGTCTTTGATCAACTGATTAGAGTGCTTCATGTGGTGACTCAGTCAGTATATCGTCAGTTGTAATTGTGTAACAGTTCTTGTCATATAAATTACTAAACATGATAAATAGTCAAAGTCTGTCAACTCCACTGTGATTCCTGGAACCACTGTGAGCGGCAAAAAATTAAAGGCTTTCACCTTTTATCTTACTGCAATTTGTTAGACCTTGCACCTTGGCGTGGGTCTCCCTTCCATTTTGTTTGCTGTTGTCTCATGTGTTTTTGCTGGTGTTAGATGCTTTAGGCACTGTGCCACTGCTATTCAGTGCCACAGTGCAAGTGCTCCATGTTGTAAATTGATGTATGGATTGGTGATTCCATGATTGGCTGGTTTGGTTTACCTGTCAGACCCTAGTACAGTGCACCAAGAGTGCCCAGGGCTGGTAATCCAAATGCTGCTGGTGGGCTTGTAGCACTGGTTGTGCCATCCACAGAAGCAGCCTGTTAAAGTGTGTCTAAGGCTTGCCAAGGCAGAGCCTGTGTGCAGTCTGGTACTGCCATGCTGACTGGACGAGTGCACCCACTTGCCAGTCCCTAAACCTTCTCTTTTCTGCATAGTAGTCACCCCTATGGTAGGCCCAAGGGCAGGGTGCATTGTCAGTATAAGGTAGGACATGCCCTGGTGTGTGTGGTATGTCCTAATAGTGAATTACAGCCATTTTCGTTTTTCACTATTGCAAGGCTATCTGTTCCCCATAGGCCAGAATGGGCAGTTTGATTATTACATCTTATAATCCTAACTGACTCAGGGAACTAGGTAGAAATTCGAGTTTAGTATGCCTGAACTCAGAATGATAAAATACATCTTTTAGTGAAGTTGGTTTTAACATTCTGTGTTTGAAAATACCACTTTTAGAAAGTAGGTATTTTCTTGTCTAACCATCCAAGCCTGCCTCTGCTAGGTTGTGTATTCCTTGTCTGGAGCTTGAGTGACAGGGACTGGGGGATTCCAGGAGACAGGATGAGTCAGCACAGGGCTGAATAGAGAGATCTGCATGCAGATGGGTGGGAGTAGTTGCACCTGGGACCTGAATAGGACTGTGCCGTCCCTCCACAATGCTGGCTCCACCTCCTGTGGTACGTCTGATGTCCCTGCCTGCACTCTGAAAGGAAAAAAGGAGTCATGTAAACAGAGTGCTCCAGGACTGACCAGAACTAGTTTGGACTAGGCAAAGGCCTCTCTGCCTTCAGAGAACAAAGAGAAACTGTGTATAAAAAGGGGGACCCAGACCCCAGAACTTTAGATCACTTTTGGGAAACAAGAAGAAACCTTTGCTGAGGAGAGGAACCAGAGAGACTGAGGAGAGACTATCCTTAAGCTTGAGGGATTGGCCTGCAGTGGTTGCCTGACTGCCAAAGAGAGGAGAAAGGAACTTTGTGTGTACTTTATTCA
The DNA here is from genome assembly GCF_964204655.1 of Triturus cristatus. Lineage (NCBI taxonomy): Eukaryota > Metazoa > Chordata > Amphibia > Caudata > Salamandridae > Triturus > Triturus cristatus. The sequence goes on along the minus strand of NC_140592.1, from coordinate 498,284,882 downwards.
ACTTGTGAAGGATCTCCAAGGGCTTGAGAAAGAGCTTGCCTCCTGCTGAAGTCTCAGGGACAACAGATTTCAACCACCAGCTCCCCAAGAGTTCTTTGGAAGTGCCTGCAATAGTGTTGGGCTTTCTGAGGGACTGCGTGTCGCAAGGAGCTGGAAGCGCGACTCACGAAGAAGAAGCGTGTCGCCACAGCAGCCGCTGTCGTCCCATCACTGAACAAGGGTGTCACCGTTGTAGCTATCGCATCGCATCGCAGAAGCGTATTGCATCACCGGAGAAGCGTGTCGCAGCCGTAGCCACTGTCGTCGCATCACTGAACAAGGGTGTCGCCGCTGTAGCTGTCGCATTGCATCGCAGAAGCGTCTCACATCACCAGAGAAGAGTGGCGCAGCCGCTGTCGTCGCATCTCTGAACAAGGGTGTCATCGCTGCAGTTGTCGCATCGCCTCGCCGCAGCATCTCGCATCATCGGAGAAGCGTGCCGCAGGGCCTGTCGCGGCTCAGAAGAATTGTTGAGTCGCCGCACGGCCGTCGGGTGTGAATGCATCGTGTCGCAGCAAGAAGGAGACGCCATCTTTGATTCATTGCACTGGATCTTCATCACATCACGGCGTTGCGGGCCGCATCGCCACAGAAGCGCAGTAAGAAACCGACGCATCACTGTTCCTGCGTGTAAGGAACCGACGCATCACCTTCCCTGCATCACTTTCGTTGTATAGCGTTACGCATCCAAAGGTACATTGAACTCAAAGTGTCGCATTTTAACATCTAAAGAGAACTAAGTTAATTCTACCATTTTAGGTACAGTATTGTGGAATTTTGTTGTTTGTGGTCTTGTGATAAATCTATATAAAGAATACTTATTTTTTATATAAAACTTGTATGGTGTCCATCTGTAGTGTTGTCACTTGATTACTGTATGTGTTCACAAATGCTTTACACACTGCCTCTGAGATGAGCCTGTCTGCTCGTGCCAAGCTACCAAGGGGATGAGCAGGGGATATTTTAGGAGAGTACCCCCTTACCCTGACTAGACACAAAGGCCCGTATTTGGACAAAGGTACCTACCTCTGCCAAATAGAGACCCCCAAATCTAACACAATTCATATAGAAAAGTATACAGTTGAGCATAATTTTGCGCTTTTATTCTATTAAGTGAGGGTCCCTGAGTGTCAATTTTTTGTTTTGTACATTTATGAAGAGGCTATAATTCATAGGGAGAGTCGCTGCCAAGTATAGTAACTGTTAGAAATTGGGTTACTGGTTGACTGGGGTGTGAGCCGTGATCAAGCAGCAACCACAGTCCTAGTCAGAGTAGGGCACAAGTGAACTCCAAATTAACCTGTGTTCACTCCCGGTAGCTTGGCACAAAGCAGTCAGGCTTAACTTAGGGGCAATGTCTAAATTATTTGTGCAACACTACAAACAGTAAAACAGTGAAAACACCACATGAAAAGTATTCCACAGCATGTTAGGAAAATAGAGAAATATATTTTTTTTAAAACAAGACCAAGACGATAAAATTCCAATCAGTAGAACTGGAGTTATTCACTTTTAAAGAATAAACTGCAATACAGCACCTAAAAGCATAAAGTGCCAACCACAGCTATCTAGTTGTGCTGGACCAGTTCAAAGTTAAACGTTCAGGCCGATCTTGAGGTGGCGTGGGTTGGATACAGTCCCAAATTAGTTTAGCTGAAGGTTTTCCTTCCCAAGTATTCTGGCAAAAGTCCTGTTTGCTTCCGAGAGGGTCGGGAGGAGCAAGAACATTGTGGGCAGCAGTTGGTGTGATGCAACGAACAGGCCTGGTATTGCGGATGGGTGAGCTGTAGCTCCGCATTGGTGATCCCCCGCCGGCTGCCGATGCTGCTGTGCGAAGAAATGGGCTGGAGACAGCTCACGCTGATTTTTGAGCGAGCAACACGGTTCCGCTGCGAATGGACCTGTTTACGGTCATGAATAGCCCAAAGGCTTGAATTCAAGAGCTTGAGAGCCAACCAAATGGTCCAGGACCTGAGAGGCACCACTTGGGGGGTCAGGAACTTGCTGAAAATTGGTCCAGGTGCTGTTGGGAAGCTTTTATGTCCTTGGGCCTCAGATCAGGAGGCCAGCAGACTAGCCCTTTGAGTCACTCTGGGATCCTGGGTTCAAGGTGAAGTTGCAGGTCCAATTCGGCTCCCCCAGACAAGACGGCAACAGGGAGCAGGTCAGGACAGCAGGGCAGCAGTTCCTTCAGGGCAGCAGTTCAGCAGAGTGGCAATCATTGTGGCAGCACAGCAGTTTTTCCTGGCAGAGTATCCACAGGTCCAGAAGTGTACTGAAGTGGTGGCGTCTCGGGTCCTGCTTTTATACACAGTGCCTTAGAAGTGGGGAAGAGCTTCTAGAGGTATACATTTGCAGTGCACAGTGCCTTGCCTTCCCAGCCCTGGTTCCAGACTAACTGCAGGGGATATGCAGCCCTTTGTGTGGAGACGGCACACAGCCTGTTGAGGTGTAAGTAAGGCTGGGTCCAGCTCCTCCTTCCCATCCTGCTAGTGATGGCCCATTCTGTCCCACCTAAGCTGCCAGTGTGTGTGGCTGTCAAGGAGAAATATACAAAGCCCAACTACCAACTGCACCCAGCCATGTGACCAGAGACAGACTGCAGGCACCCATTGGCTAAGGCAAGAAAATGCCAACTTTCTAAAAGTTACATTTTCAGAATTGTAATGTGAGATCTGCGTTCACCATAAGTTAGGATTTTAAATTAGGATTCCAGAGACACAAAACATGAGCCAGTGATCCCATCCTAGTTGCAAATTACACTTATAAAATGGAATAAGGCAACTCCAATGTTATCCTATGCGAGAGATAGACCTAGCAGAAGTGAAAATAAAATGTAAGAGTTTTTTAGTACCAGGAGATGTAAAATGTTAAACTACATGTCCTACTTCTTAAATACATTGCACGCTGCCCTCTGGGCTGTCCCGGGCACTACCCTAGGTGTGTATTATATTTATTAAAGAGGAAGATTTGGGCCTGGCAAAAGGTTTATTTTGCCAGGTCAAAATGGCAGTTTAACCCCTTCGCTGCGGCGCGAATTCCGCCGCAGCGCTGGGGGGGTGAGGGGTGAGCGCGGCACCGCCATGCTCATGACGGAACCACGCCGTCATGAGTCACGGGCGAGCTGTGCTCATGACGGCGTGGTTCCGTCACGACTCCGCCCACTCTCTAATTCGCCCGCACAGGCGGGGAATTAGAGCCGTGTGGGAGGAGCAGCCGCCAACGGCCGCAGCATGACGGAACCACGCCGTCATGAGCACACGCCGCCCGTGGCTTATGATGGCGTGGTTCCGTCATAAGCGCACAAGGGGTTAAACTGCACACATAGGATCTGTCATGACAGGCCTGAGACATGTTTAAAGGGCTACTTAAGTGGGTTGCACAATCAGTGCTGCAGGCCATGCTAGTAACATTTAATTTACAGACTCTAGTTACATGTAGTAGTGACTTATAAGTAAATCAAATATGAAAATTGGGAAATAAGTCAATGGTACCATGTTTTAAGCAGAGAGCACAAACACTTTAGCACTGGTTAGCAGGGGTAAATTACACAGAATTCTAAGGCCAACAAAAAACAATCGTCAAGGAATAGGAGGAGGAAGGCAAAAGATCTGGGGATGACTCCACAGAAAGGGCCAGGTCCAACAGTAGTTGAAAAATGAAAATTCCTTATGCATTCACAACAGATCCATGAGTCGTTCGATCAATATGTGGCTCCACTAACAAGAACAATGTATTGAATTACTGCCGACCTTCTTTGGTTACTTTTAGCACTGGAGTGCATTTTGGGAGATGTTTGGCTCCTGTATCCTCAAATAACTGCCATTTTACTTGGAGCAGCTAGCCTCATTATTGACTGTTTCGTCCTCTAATTATGTGAGTTTTGGCTTTATCACCTTTATTTTAACTTACTTCGCTTTCACCAGTAGCTGCGCTTCACAAGGGAGTTTGTGGAAGGCAGTGGGGGTTGCTTGGCCCTTGTTTGTCGCTTATTTTACAAAACTGTATTTTTATTTGTTCTCTAACGTAAGCTTTTATATTGTTTGTTTAGATTTTTTTTAACTAATGAGCTATTGTCCTGAAGAAGGTGATGAAACACCTATACACCGAAATGCCACGTTGACAGTTTGTTCTCTTGTTTTGTTTTAAAAAAAATGTTTTATGATTTTCAATGATATGCTTACGAACTTATATAAATGTTTTTAAATATATAACGTGGTTCAATATGTGAATATTCATGTTTTTTATGTATAATATATTGCTTTCACGTATGAGTATAAATAAAATCTCTTTTGAAATAACATTTCCCTTTTAGAATTTATCATTTAATAGAAATGTTTTTCTTACTTGAATAAATAGAAATTTGTGATTAAGCGACCTGGAAATCTCTTACGTTTTTGATATATTTGATTCAGGTCACGGAGTAATCAATAGTGTCTGTAAAAAAAAATGTTTAGGTCTTAGTTGGATCCTAACTGTAGAAATAAAATAGGAGAAAGGAATTTGTGTTGTTTTGTAGTTCTGAAGAATGCCTGGGTGAGTATGAGAGGGATGTTTACAAAAATATATAGGAACTTGGGGAGGACTACCATTTTAGCGATTGCTATTTTTCCAGCTAGGGAGAGCGGCATTGCGGACCAGAGTCGGATCTTACCTTCAAGCTAAGTTATGGCGTGACCCAAGTTCATATTTCAGAGCTCCTGAGTATCCCTACTCAACCAGATCCCCAAGTATTTGACAGGGCTAGTCGCCCATTGGAGCGGGTAGTCAAGTTCAAAGGGGATGGCGCTGTCAGTGGGAACAACATAGACTTTTTCCAGTTAATCTGGATGCCTGACATGCCGCCGCATTGTGTGATTTCACGCAGTGTCAGGAGCAAGTTTACCTTAGGGTTGTTAATATACAGGTTGATATCGTCCGCGTAATGTGATATTATTATCCCTCGAGTAGAGAACCCCAGGCCTCTGGCTGTGTGGTGTTGCCTCAGCCGTGCCTCCAGTGGCTCCATCGCAATCACGAAAAGTAGGGGGTTTAGGGGGCAACCCTGTCTAGTGCAATAGGTAACTGCAAATGCATTGGAAATTTTACCATTTACACACAAACACGCAATGGGGTCAGTATGTAGAAATTTGATATTTTTTATGAAGAGCGGGCTGAATCCCAATCTAGTCAGCACCGCAAACAGAAATGGCTACTCCAAGAAGTCCAACACCTTAGTACCGTCAAGTAATGCAGCTACTGCGGGAAATTGAGGGTCTCGATACTGTAGGATCGTGAAGAATGTACGCAGATTGTGTGCAGTCGACCTCCTAGGGATGAAGCCTGATTGGTCGGGTCTGGCTATAAGCAGCAATAATGGCTGAACTCTGTTGGCCAGTAGCTTCGCGTATATTTTATTATCTGTGTTTATTAAAGAAAGCGGACGATATGAGTCGCAAGATGTGGGGTCTTTGTCTGGCTTTAGTAGTAGCAATATGCTTGCATCCCGAAGCATGGGGGGTAACCTGCCGTTTTCGATGGATTCTGGATACACAGCTATGAGATGGGGCGCAAGGATCGATGCATAGCATTTATAAAAAGAGGCTTGGAGCCCATCTAACCCAGGAGCCTTGTCAGGTGGTAGACTATTAATAACTTGGAGTACGTCTGCTTCAGTATAGGGTTCCTCCAAATATGTTCTGTGCGTTCTGCCCAGCCACAGCAGCTCAATTGACTCGAAGTATGATTGGGTACTTTCGGGTAGGCCAGTGTGTTGCGATGTATAGAGGTCGGAGTAAAACTTTGTGAGATGGTTCATTACTCTCTTGGGGGCCTCTGGTGCCTGTTGTGCCTCTTTCCTTAGTTCTATAATATAGTCTATGGTGCGGGGGTGGTTTGAGTAGTGAGTAGCTCCCAGGCCTGTTGCCCTCGCTGTATCTCCTAGCCTGTGCATGCTTGCCTAGGTATTGGACCTCTCTCTGCGCCTCCTCCGTATAGTCGTTTAGTTTATCTCTAATTTTGGACAAGAGCTCGGGGTTGCTCAATTGGAAGTATTCTACTTAAAGTGCACAGATTTGTGGTTCAAGGCTTTGCAGTGCTTGCCACAGTGCCTTGAGTACTCCAGCTTGCCTAGCTATACATCTTCTGCGAATGACCACCTTGAAGGCCTCCCAGAGAGATGAGGGGGACGAAACTGAGCCCTTGTTATGTGAGAAGTATTCAAGGATATCGCTTTTTATTCCCTCTCTGAATGCAGAGTCCATGAGCGCTCTGGACGGGAGTCTCCATTGGAATGCCTGGGTAGGCGTGGAAGTTATTAGTAAGCGCAGCAGGCAGGGTGAGTGATCCGTAAGGGATCTAGGAAGATGTTTAATGTCTGTGGTCCATAAAGCCGCATCCTTGGATAGTAGCCAAAATTCAATGCGTGACCAGGCTGAGTGTTGTGCTGTAACGCATGTACCCTCTGTTGTATCTGAATGCCATTGTCGACATACGTCTATCAATCCACCCTCACGTATAATTGTGTTCAGTGCCATGCTAGCATTGGGATGTAGTTTGCGTGATGCGCCCTTGCGATCCAGGGAGTCGTCGAGGACTACATTGAAGTCTCCCCCCCATAGTATGGTTGAACAGTCTATCTGTACTAACTTGCCCCATAACTAATTGAAAAATTCAGGTGTGTCCGTGTTCCTGCCTCGAAGATTCCTGAATGACAACGTGACGATCCTGCACGCCCAAAAACCTTAAGTATTAAGGGGAACCCATGAGATTAGAACTCAAAGCCAATAAATTTAACCCATATACGATGGCTCATATTTAGAAGAACCGCTGTATTTACTTTGGCCGGCGGTATATACGCACCTAGACAAAGGCAAGCGCCGGGTTCATTATCGGGGCCTACGACGGGTGTCAATGAGATTCTCCCTTCATTTTTGATCTGGATACTAGTGAGGAGGATGGAGGTATCTGCCCCATTCGCCCCCTGCAATTTCATGCACCTTTATATCTGTGTGGCCACCTCCAATCAGCAAGAGGTTTTTAATGGTTCCAGTTAAATTTGTTTGTCTATGAGAGTTAAAATTAAAAGTCTTGATAAAGATGGTACTATAAGGCTTCCATCGAAACGCGTCGACGCCCCTTAAGAAAAACACAATTCGTGAAGAGACTGGGACTACTAAGTACTTATCGACATGACAGTACCGGGTTCCAGCCCACAAAATTAGGCAATCATGGATGTGTACCATTTTATGACAGATGTGTTTGTCTTTTGCATGTACTCTCTTTTTTTAAGGTAATTACTATAAGGCACTGTTCCAGGGTCGGTATGGTTGAAAGTCAACCAAGACCGTACCTCAACAAAGGGAAAGTAAAGAGAAAGATCTATGTTTTAGAGGTCTAGGATGGGGTACTCAGGATGGGGGGAGACAACATTAGTGTCTCTTGTTGCCCTCACACACCCCGAGGGATGTCATGCTTCATCATCGGGCGGTGCTCCTCGTCGGGCCGGCGGTGCAATGCCCTACGGGTCCCCCGAAGGGTCTCTTTAGCGGAGATCTTTTAAGAGCGCTGCCGATTGGTGCATGCGGGTATGTGGAGGGGGAGTACCAAGGTCAGTGGTGGCTGTAGTGTGTGCAGGAATAAAAATACCTAAGGGTTACCAGGGAAGCTATTTTAATAAGAAGGCACCCTTGGTACATTAAAATACGTGGCAAAAATGTTACTAATTAAAACGTGATGTGTTTAGTAGTAACTTAAGGTACAGGTCAAATGGTCGACATGTTTCGCGCCTTTCAGTGGTCAGTGTGATCCATGGCGCTTCATCAGGACCAGTAGAGGTGAAAAGTGTGGGGAAAGGTGCCCAGACTATGTGTGGTGGGTGGGGTAAAATATCACCCTCCCATTCGGCAAGGAGAGGGAGTACAGTGTCTCCTAAACAGGTGGTGTGTGCAGGGAGGAGTCTGTTGTGCCCCCTTTGCGTAAGACCTAAAGTAAGAGCTTGAATTGCTTCTTGAGTTAAAAAGCGGCGTAGGAGGCCCACACCATCTAGGGGGGTTGCTCAGGTGACGGCACTGGAAACCTGCCCGGTCCTGACGCCTGCTCGAAGCACCTTCGAGCAGGCGTCACCTGAGCAACCCCCCTAGATGGTGTGGGCCTCCTACGCCGCTTTTTAACTCAAGAAGCAATTCAAGCTCTTACTTTAGGTCTTACGCAAAGGGGGCACAACAGACTCCTCCCTGCACACACCACCTGTTTAGGAGACACTGTACTCCCTCTCCTTGCCGAATGGGAGGGTGATATTTTACCCCACCCACCACACATAGTCTGGGCACCTTTCCCCACACTTTTCACCTCTACTGGTCCTGATGAAGCGCCATGGATCACACTGACCACTGAAAGGCGCGAAACATGTCGACCATTTGACCTGTACCTTAAGTTACTACTAAACACATCACGTTTTAATTAGTAACATTTTTGCCACGTATTTTAATGTACCAAGGGTGCCTTCTTATTAAAATAGCTTCCCTGGTAACCCTTAGGTATTTTTATTCCTGCACACACTACAGCCACCACTGACCTTGGTACTCCCCCTCCACATACCCGCATGCACCAATCGGCAGCGCTCTTAAAAGATCTCCGCTAAAGAGACCCTTCGGGGGACCCGTAGGGCATTGCACCGCCGGCCCGACGAGGAGCACCGCCCGATGATGAAGCATGACATCCCTCGGGGTGTGTGAGGGCAACAAGAGACACTAATGTTGTCTCCCCCCATCCTGAGTACCCCATCCTAGACCTCTAAGACATAGATCTTTCTCTTTACTTTCCCTTTGTTGAGGTACGGTCTTGGTTGACTTTCAACCATACCGACCCTGGAACAGTGCCTTATAGTAATTACCCTATTGACTTCTTGGAGCACAGGCACTGGACCATTAACTAGCTCCTGGTCCCCCCCCTATTTTTGGATACACTCTCTTTTTTTAAAACATTTTTTTAATTGGTAATGCACTTTCCATGTGCTGGTTTAGAAAATGTCCAGATATGTTTATAACATACATACTACTCAGATTTATTTCCAGATGTTAGTAGAAAAAACACTATAATCGACTTTCCACACATTTTCTGCCCTGTGTATTGTATGACCTGTTTTAAACAATAAATAGATCTATATTTGCTTACAAAAATCTTGTCTAGACTGTTACCCTTGGGTATATGGGTATGTTTTCCCCAGATATATGATGTGAACTTGAATGAGTGTGATTCAGATGTACTTGAGTACATAGAGTTAATAATATTTAGAGTTTGCTCATTTAATACAACGGAAATTTCTTTTGTGATACGAGTGTCCGTGTTGGGGCCATATACAGCCACCAGCACCACCCGAAACTAGCATGCACTCCACCACCCTGTATCTACCCTCCGGGTCCGAATGCATTTGAATTTGATTCCAGTATATGCCCCTAAGGATGAGGATCACAGTCCCCCTAGCATAAGTGGAGTATGTCATTGAGTACATGTTACCCCTGTGTCCGTCCGTGCTTTAGCCTGGTGCATGTCGTATTCAGGAGATGCGTTTCCTGTAGAAACATATGTCTATCTTGTGTCTAACTAAGTATGCTTGTACTAGTCTGACTTTCTGGTTATCGTTGAGTCCTCGTATGTTCCATGTGAGACAATTATATGAGGTCATGTTGTAGGTGTGTGATTATCCAGGTCATGATGCCAACACTGTGTCTCGCTCACCCCCATCTCCTTGTCCCCCAAGGTCTGCTAAGGTTTGCTCCATTGTGTACCGCATTGTCGGTCATGTCGCCAGAGGTGTGATGTAATTGATCGAGCTGTACTGTTGCTGTCTTTTTCCTTTAAAACTGCAAACTCCCTTCCACATGAACTGTCCCCACCCACACCAACCCCCCAAATAGGTTGAGACTGGAAAAACTCATCCCAAATCTAACATAACAAAACAATGACAAACAAACTTAAACATCAAATCAGGTTAGTTGTATACATGGGAGTTCTCCCGGGGACGTGGAGGCACCGGCGTGCAACCCAGTTGAGAAACTGGGTGGCCGAGTCTTGTGGTGAGCTGATGCTATGCATACATGTTCAGTACAAAGTGTGAAAGTGCCCCACCACTGTCAAAATAGGGAATGACCATTGCTGTCTTATGATAGTGAGTTTGTTGCACTCGAGGACACAGCTAGAGTGAAGTTATCTGCTTTGTCGAGAGTCAATCGTTGTCACTGAAGCCATTGTCCGTAGTTTGCTTTTTATTAGACCCCGATGTTTGCTTCATGGTTACCCCAATGTGTTTGGCATATTTCAAGGCTGATTGTGCATCACTGAATATGTGCGTATTATTGTCATGTGTGACCCTCAACTTGGCGGGATACAGTAGGGCGTACATTATACCAGTCTGTTGCAGAACTCGTTTAGCCAGAGTGAATTCATGGCACGCTGCCTGGACACCAGGAGTGAAATTTGGGTAGAAGGATATGTTATTTCCTTTGTAGGAGATCTAACTGCGTTCCCTGGCCCCTCTGAGAATGGCGTCTCTGTCTCTGTAGTTCAAAAGTTTAGCCAGTATCGGTCTGGGGGTGGCGTCCACTGGAGGTCTTGGTCCTAGCGAGCGATGAGCCCACTCAACTATGAACATTGGAGACAAATCTGAACCAAAGATGTCTTTTAGCATTTTTTCCACAAAAAGTTCCATCTTGCCTGTGGTCTCAGGGATTCCCTCAATACGTATGTTGTTCCCGCAGGAACGTGCCTCCAAATCATCATTCTTTTCAATGATGACCATGAGTACCTTTTCAATGTTGAGCAGGTGTTTCTTTGTTTCAACTTGGAATTTGTGCATTTCCGTATGTCTGTTTTCAAGTTGATCCAATCGCAGTTCATGTGTGTCCACCTGCTTTTTGACCTGATCTAGTTGGGCAGTAAGGACGTCCAGTTTTGAATCGATGATTTTGAGGCTAGATTTCATTTCTAGTAATAGGCTACGCAGGTCATCATTGCAACGACTGGCTTCTTCTGGCGTTGCCTGTTTGTTTTCTATGTCTGTTTCCAGCTGGCCGGTTTGTCGTTTGAGTTCAAATGACAACTTCGATTGCTTTACATAATATTCCCCCATTGTGCGTGCCCAAGGGGATTTTCCCCACAGGAGGAGAAGAGAGCAACCACCACTGAGCCTGGGTTCCTCAAGGCTGGGCTACTCAAGGCCTCAGAGTGCCAGGGGATACACACTGCTTCTGTGTCCAGTGCGCGTGCAGCGCTCCCCGCGGGGCGTCCACCTGTTGGGCCTAGTGCGAGGATTTAGGCTAGAAAGTGTCCTTGAGGTATTTCTGTTCATGAGGGGGGGAAAGGGGGCTACCTCGCACTCTTTCTGTAGGCCGATGGTGTTATTACTCAGACTTGCGAAAGTCACCACATATTCTGCACACCATGCGCACACCAAAGTTAAAATATATTGGAATATTGGGGCCAGCACGGTGGGTTCTCATGCGCTCTCCAGCTGTCCGGCCTGTTGCATGACGCTATCGTTTGTAAGATGTAGGAGTTCCCATGTAGGGTTGCGGGGATGCGCTTCCTATTGACCCCACCATCAGAGCAGCGCTTCAGGATGTCAGCATTAGTTTCAGGGGCAGCGCGCTACCCCCGAGGTTGTTGCTGGCTGCAGTCGTCAAAGTGCAAGCTTTCGACTAGGCCCTCCTGGCAGGTTCAGCAGCCACCTCCTGGGTGCCCCACACTTCACTTGGGCCTCACATCAATTCCGGGCCTCAGGGATCGCAAAGTGCGCTGCCGGCGAAACTCACCGGCAAAGCCCGGGTTGGGGCGTCACAATGTTCTTCAGTCTCCATGGGTAGCAGGGAGGCATGGGGGCACAGCCTGCCAATCATCGCCCATCAATCGCCCAGCGGCCCATGGCACAGCGCGGACCCCACTGATTGTCCGGTCGTGTCCGGAGCAGTCACACAGTCGAACAAGGGGGATGCACAACCGGCCGTCCCCCGCCTCCCGCACCTTTCTTGGTAGATGCAGCAGTGCATGCCAGGTCTCACTGGGGACTCCACTGTGTCACTGGCCATACACTACACCGCCCACCGGGAAGTGCAGCACCTCGAGCGGCGGGGCTCAGCCTGCGCATGAGTCATGCCAGTCCCCCGCCGCCACAGCTCAGTAGAGCCGGATTGAGACCGCCGACACGGTATTCCTCTGGTGGACCAGACCCCTGGCCGCTGTCCGTTTCACGCAGTGCCAGCTATTCTCGGTATGCTCCGCATTAGCATTAGGATATTAAACGGATTCAGTCTCAGCCGGCACTGCCCTCTCAATGAGCGGCCATCTTGCTGCTCTGCGAGACCACACCCCCCTAATTTCCAGACTTGACCGTGTGGCTAAAAGGGGAGGAGGGCTTGCCACAATTGACCGTGAGCATTTTAACATTCTAACCCAAGTGCTCTCAGCAGCCCTGGAGTGTGAAACACTTTTTAAAAAATAGAACCCAACAAGCAACATTCTTTCAATGGTATACTGATATACCAGCCCCCTGGCCCCAGAGCAGCATTTATTAATAATGCCAGCTAACTACTTGAAACAAAAGCTGATCTTCCACACCTTGCCATTCTTGGACATTTTAATTTCCATTTAGATAAATCACTTGATAAAGACTCTGCCCATCTTATCAATCTCAGTGTTAGTGCTGGCTTGACCCAACTAGTTAATGGACTCGCCCATATTGCAGGCCATTACTGGATGGAATTTTCTCAGATAACTTCCATCTTCAAACAACATAGTCTCTTCCGCTTGATTGGTCTAATCACCTAGTGATGTTTGAGCTTAACTGCAAGACGAGTGATCAAGAATCTACTATTCCCAAATCTATTAGGACCAAGAGTCCATGGCATAGGTTTGACACCGACATTTTCAATAAAACCTTAACCCAGACCCTGTCTATGGCCCCAGAAGATCTAGACTCGGCTACTAGTAGCTACCATCAATGCCTGGATGCGACCCTAAACCAACTGATCCCTTTTAAAGAACGTCCCATCCATAGACCCACCCCCTCTGAACCCTGGTTCATGATAATCCTAGGCGTCAGAAACAGAAGTGCTGTCAGCATGAAAGAAAGAGGATAGCTAACTACAATCCCAAAGAAAAGGAAAGCAATAAACAAACGATCCAAGATTATAAAGTAATGATATACGGGGAAAAAGTGCGTTATTTTACGCACAAAATCCAGTCAGTCAAAAATTTCTCTAAGGAACTATTTGCAACAGTCAAACATTTCCTAAGCTCTTGTACATAAAAATAAGTTTGTTAATAGCTTGGCCACTTTCTTTCAATATAAGGCCAAAGTAGTCTACAATAGCTTTTTAGCTGGCACTAATCCTGCCAGGCTATTGGCTGATCATGTCCCTGCAAACAACCCAACCCCACCACTCAAAGCCATAGGAAATGTTTCTCAGGACTACACAGCAGATAAAGATATTTCTTCTAATTCTACAACAGACCCCAATACATCTTCAGCTGCTCCCCCATATAGGGAGTAATCTACGATTCTGTCCTTTTCCTCTCTTACCATCGATCAAACTCTGGATCTGTTAAAGAAATTTAAATCGGTGGCCCCCAGTAATCCTTGCCCCCGAATAGTGTGCAGTTAGCACCGGAAATCACAGCCATATTTCTTACTGACATTTTTAATAAAATGTTCAATACTGGATATTTTTGTCTAGAATGGAAAAAACCGTCCATTTTTCTGCTTCTCAAAAAAACCAAATATGAACCCCTCAGATCCAAATAACTATTGGGTAATCTGATGGCTGCCCTTTCTTTAATCTTGAACTTTCCTCAAACCAATTCGACTTCAGAAGCCATCACAGCACAGAATTGGCCCTTATCACTGCCTCAGAAGAAATCAGACAGACTCTGAATGCTGGTGGCAATGCTGCATTGATTTTATTAGATCTCTCAGCATCATTTGACATGATCAACTACACTCTGCTCATTAACCGTCTTACCTCCTTAGGAATAAGGGGCAAAGCACTCTCTCTTCTAAAACATTTTCATGTCAGACGCGAGCAAACAGATGCACTAGAAGATTTCTGCTCTCCTTATTCTCTGACATGTGTGGTCCCACAAGTGTCATCTTTGAGTCCTACTCTTTTTAACCTGTATATGATCCCACTGGTGAAATTGATCAAATCTTTCGGCTTTGCACTGGTGTCCCACGCAGATGACACCCAAATTGTGGTGTCAGTGGCTAGCAACCCAGAGGTTACTACGTCAGATTTTATAACTGTATCCTGCAAATTGGGAGATGGATGAGTGAAAATTGTTTAAAATTGAACTCCAACAAAACAGAGGTCTTGCTGTTTGGTAGAAACTCACTCATCCTACTGGTCACCAAATTGGTGGCCCCGGGAACTTAGAATGCTACCCACCTAAGTCAGAAAGGTCAAAATCCTTGGGGTTCTTTTTGGTAGTAAACCGTCCTTCGAAGGCCTAATTAAAAACATAAACGCCTCTTCTTTTTTTCTCTTAAAATTTCTCAGGAAAGTTCTCCCATTCATCCCTATGGAACTACAGAAACAAGTGGTGTGTGCTCTAATTGTCTCTAAAATGGACTACTGTAACACACTTTTCACTAACATTCAGAAAGATTTTTACAAGCTACAGTTGTTACAGAACGCTGTGGCCTGACTGCTTTCAGCCATACCGAAACACAAATCTGTGGCACAAGATCTAGTTCAGCTCCACTGGCTTCCCGTTAAGAAGCGCATCGACTTCAAGGCACTGTTTATTTCCCTTAAGTCCTTGCATAACCTATGCCCTGAATATCTTAAACGGCAGTTTCAGCGCTACACCCCTACAAGGCCCATATGGTCTGCGTCTGTCTACATTCTAGTGATTTCTAATTGTGAGATATCAACCTGGGGTGGCAGGAGCTTTGTGACCAGCACTGCCAGGGTATGGAACTCCATGCCCCTTAGTCTCAAAATGAAGACTGACCTTCAGAAAGGCATTAAACCTGGCTCTTCAATCATCGACGCAGCATCTCTATTTCATCTGGTAGGCTTTCTCCTATTAGTGTAGCGCCTAGAGACCTCCGAGTATTCAGGCGCTTTACAAATTACTTTTTCATTTCATTTTTTTGTGTGTACTTGTCTCAAATTGTGAGCATTAGAACTTTCTAAACCATTTGAAGAGGGTCTAATTGGTCTGCTTTTTCTCAAATAAAAAGTTGCAGGAAAGACTTTTTAGCTGCACAAATCCAACAATCCTAACAGTACTAAAACAATCAGGAGTCAGTGGAAACCCAGTCTTCATATACTGTAAATATGATGTCGGGGATTGTGAAGACTTACTTTGAATATAGACAATGGGCCATATTCACAAGGAGCTATCGCTGAATTAACAGCACTTTATCGCGGCCAAAGTTGTGATAAATTTACCTCCCCATTCACAAGCTGGCGTTAACAGCCCACAGCACCATTTTACCCGCGATAGCAGCCACAAAAAACATTGCCACAGAGGATCCCCGCAACTATCGCTAATGAGATGCAGAGTGGGCGTTCCCGTGCCAAAAGCCACGACCACACCACTCCTCAACATTCTCAATGACCAGACAGATCGACGATAAGAACACAAAACCGGCGATAAGGCACGTTAGCAGCAGGAAATCTACACCTGCTCTGACCTGGTGTTAAGTCGGACGGCAGCCAGCTCCACAAAAGGGATACCAGCCCAGGGCCACATCGGAAGGGCAACAGATGCCATGGAGCCACACATCATGTGGCCCGGACACACAAGAGGGCCACAACACCCACTGACACCACCCCCTGGACCACCCCTCCCTCGCACCCCCCCACAAAGACATGCCACATCAGCTACACAAAAAAATTTACAAAATATTCTGCATGACGTCGCACAATCACAACAGTTGAAATGCATGTGTCGTCACAGAAATGAGCATCACACATTCACTTTTGAATCAACAAATAAAACTTTATTAAAATGAACACCTAAATTAAATGAAGACACATAGGTCACAGCCTGCAAGACAAAAAACATGATGAGAAGGTGTGTCCTTCGCACATCAAAGGACAGAGAGAGACCGAAGGAGAGAGAGCGAGAGAGAGAGAAGAAGAGAGGGAGCGAGAGAGAGAGAGAGAAGAAGAGAGGGAGCGAGAGAGAGAGGGAAGAAGATGGGAGAGAGAGGGGGAGAGAGAGAAGAAGAGAGGGGGAGAGAGAGAGAGAAGAAGAGAGGTGGAGAGAGATAGAGAGAGAGAGAGAGAAGAAGAGAGGGGGAGAGAGAGAGAGAAAGAAGAGAGGAGGGAGAGAGAG
Source organism: Triturus cristatus (assembly GCF_964204655.1). Classification (NCBI taxonomy): domain Eukaryota; kingdom Metazoa; phylum Chordata; class Amphibia; order Caudata; family Salamandridae; genus Triturus; species Triturus cristatus. Next base: position 498,268,523 of record NC_140592.1, on the reverse strand, counting down.
AGAAGAAGAGAGAGAGCTGCCCCTGCGCACCCTGGCCACACTGCTCCCCTGCAGCCACCTGTGTGTTTCCAACCACTTGCCGGCATGTAGTGCAGTCGATTAGGTCACACATCTGAGTCAGAGCCGTCATCTGACACAGAGTCCAGATACATGACAGGCACAGTACACACACTCGCACAAGACAACAGCGCCTGCTCGCCCATGCACACCAAGGCAGAGGCATCACAAAGGCACCCGCCACCCACAGAGCATGTCCGCCCATGCACACCATGATCTCACTGCTCACCTTCCGCCATCGGCGTGTAGACTGGATGTTCCACCACGTGCCGCTTCAAGCCACAAGCTCTGGGCCCGCGGACATGGTACCCTCCACACCATGCAGCCACGCTCCGCAGGCCACCGGGACTCACGTGTGTTGCTGGGTCTGGAATACTCCATGGCTGAAGACACACCAGTGCACCCGGCAACATTACAGGCTGCATACCCGCTCAGTTCTGATTTGTTCAGCATTACGTACATCAATTGTGTGTCTTTTACACACCCGATCAGCCCAATGGGTGCCACAAAGTCTGTGACCCGGAAGCGAGGCCACGTGGCAGTAGGCCTGCGCTGCTCGCTGGCACTGGCCTACACTGCGGTCCAGCAGGGCACACGAAACCTGAGTTGCCCGGACCACCGGGACATGGCATCATCGCAGGGTGACCACCCGCTCAGCAGCTTAAGGTGCCACTGACTCAGTGCACCCAAAGTCACTGTCCCGTGGTAGGATGCCTGTGCCTGCCGCAATGTGCCGGGTGCGACTAACCCTGTGCAACCCCAGTCAGCGCCACGGGGTGGTCGGCCCGTGGCACCAACCCAGTGCGCAACAAAACTCATGTGCCTTTCATGATTGGGAACCGTGGCATCCGTCATCCAGTCACCACGGGCAGAGGAGAATGTGACGTTGTCTGCCCCTTATGTTGGTGGAGTCACATGGCCTGTGACGCCTGCGCCGGATGGGTGTGGTGTGTGTGCAAACCTGCCCTCAGGGAGTGGCTGTGACATGCGGACAACTAGACCAGTGACCTGCACACCACAAGCGAGCAATGAGGCCCCCCCCTCGGAGCGTAAGTGGAGTGGTCTGGCCTGCCGTACGTCGGACCAGCTCAGGGCCTGCCACAATGACACGTTGGCTCTGGACGTGGTTCAGTCCTTGTCCGGACAAGAAAGTGAGTGATGCGTGTGTCTCAGTTGTAGTATCCACGGGACCCGGTACACAAAATGCAATGTAGCACCCTCTGACTGGCATCCCACAGGATGACTATCATTGACGCAAGGGAAATCACTGTACCTACATTCATCCACACATGCATACATGACTGATGATGGACATGACACAGCAGTGCGTCAATAGTTATTTATTGCACATCCAGTGCAGTTATGCAGCCGGAGCGGCACAGGGCAATGCCCAGCACACTACACACTATTGGCCCGTGGAGGATGACAAGTCCTGCTGAAGGGAAGGGTACAGTCCGCAGCCTGGTCGCAGTGTCATTGGTCACCAATCCGGAAGTGTCAGTCCATGTCGATGTCCAAGGTGAGTGCAGTGGAGTGTATCATGGGTCAGTGGAAGGTCATGAGGCCATGTGCGGGACCAAGCAGACACAGGCCAGGTGGCGGTAGTGAATACTAGTGGCTGGTCCTTCTGACCACAGTCCCATCCGCGTCCTCATCCCTGGGTGTGTGCCCTGCCCCACCTGTGGGTGTTGTGGGTGTTGCAGTACAGGTTGCCGCTCTGTGTGCTACTGAAACATCAGGGGACTGAGTAAATACGTCTGTCACACTGGGAGGCAAAGACACACCAGGGGGCGGGGATGTGGATGGTGTGGGGGCAGCAGCATTCATCGGCACCACACCTTGTGGCGGCAATGCCATGGTGGAGGTCTGTAGGGCATGATAGATCCCAGCTACATTTCGATGATGTGCAGTGGTGGCTGCCAGCCTTTCCACCTCCATCCGCACAATGTCCTCCTTGAGCCTCCGTATGGTATCGCTGGAGCCACTCTGAGCGGACAGCTTTTCTACTCTCCACGTCATGACTCCAGCAATGTCAGTCAGGGCTCGTTGGAGACCATGGGGCGGACATAGACACCCAAGGATGGCGTCCAGTTTGGCAGCCATGATGCCGAAGCCCATCCACACCTGCTCAGCTGTCTCCATCTGGCACTACTCACCCGCAAGGGTCTCAAGGCGCTTGTACGAATACCACTGTGGAACCCATCCTGGCTTTCCCTGTGAGGCATCCACTCCTGGGCACCCCCAAGGTGGAGGCCAGGCATCCTTAGCGTTGTGGGGGCCGTTGTGGAGATTAAGCAAGCTATTGCCCAGAGTTGCAGAGTGGGACTCCATGATTGGAATGGCACCGAGGCAAGAATTATCAGGTCCGTGGAATGTTTGAGCCCAAGACCCGCCGAGGCGGGGAATTGAACCCTGGTCCCGGGCTAGACCTCTGCATCAGGGTCTGCCGCTCTAATCATTGAGCCACACTTCTCCACTCAGTTGTTGTTGTTCCTGGAGGTCTTGGGAGGGTGCCGGGGCTGCCTCCTGCTGGGTGGTGGGTGAGGTCTCATCGATGTAGCTGGGCTGCCCTGAGCCTGGAGGTGAGTGGCGGATGAGGTCAATGATGTCTTGGATGGTTTGGGTGTCGATGCTGGCGTTGACCTCCTCGTCATCCGTGAAGAGTGGTTGGGACTGCTCTGCAGGAGGTGTTGACGGTGCCCCTGCGATGTGAAGGGGAGATGATGTATTACTATGTGTCCACATGTGTGTAGACGCATGGTACAGGTTGACATTCAGATAGCATGGTATTGTACATTGTGACAGTCTGTAGATCTGGGCGATGACCCTGAGTCATTGTGGGTGTGTACTGTGCTCTGCTTTATTGTGCATGTGTGCTATCATGGCCATCTCCACCCATCCCCCCAGTACCTGGTGGTCACTCACCCTGTTGCGGTTGTGTTGTGTCCTGTTGAGCAGTGTTCGGTCCCCCGACTCCGGCCACAGTCTCCACGTTGATGACTGTCGACACCAGCTCCTCCATGTCATGCAGCTCTAGCTGTGGCGCTGGGCCCCGACCTCCAGTCTGCATTGCTGCCTTCTGGTTGGCGGAGAGTTTTCCCTTGGTCTTCCTCTTGATGTCATTCCATCGCCTTTTGACCTCGTCCATTGTCCGCTTGTGCTCTCCAGCAGCATTCTCCTTGTCGACGATGTCCCGCCATATTGCAGTTTTGGTGCCCAGTGACACGTTGGAGGTGACGAATAGTTGATGATGGTGTTCCATCACCTCCGTGACTATGATCCTGTTTGCCTGCGGACTGAACTTCGTCTTCCTCATCTTCTTGTCCTTGCCCTTCCCTGTCCCCGTGGTCCCGGGCTGGTCGTCCGGGGTGCTTGTGGGGTTGCGCTCATCCTCTGCGCCTGCTCCGGCAGCCTCCATGGTGCTTGGGTGTAGGTCAGCTTGTGTGTGGGTGTTTTTTCTGCTGTTATGGAGATTTTTCCCACCTGCCAGGTGTGTGTTGCAGGCCTGGCGCTGCTTATCGCTGATTTCCTCATCGCGCTTTGGCCCGTCGCAGGTTTTTTGGTGTTGTGGTTTGTGTTTTTATCTCCATCGAGGTGGTTTTATCTCAGACATTGTCCACGGTTTCGGCAGACTATCACATGCTACCGCCTTGTTGTGAATCCCACGTTGTCACGGGGTTATTTTCTCCGATGGGCTGCGATATTGAAAGTTGCGTTACGCTACTCTTGCAGTAGTTATCACGCATTCTTGTGAATATACCCCATTGTTTTGGAAAAAATACCGAGGGGACTGGAAGCAACAAGACCAAGAATTTGTGCTGAAAGTGTGGCTATAATCATTAAGAGTTATTTATGAAAACTTGTCCAGACTGACTTGTGATATGTGGATAGTTAAACCACACTTTGTGAGGAAGCGTTGGAACATGCACAGTCAGAGTTTATGTTGTTGATGATGTGCAAGAAACGGAAAGAAATATAGCACAATTAACAACAACAGCTGTGGCTAGAGTGAAAACCATACGCCCCAGTGGGTCCACTGTGTTTTCTTCTGTTCCCCCTAACCATATACCCAGTTGTGGAAGATTCTGCTACCATAATTGCACAAGATAAATATTCTGAATAAAAGGGCACTCAATCAGCAGTTCCAAATATGAAATCAGTAGTCTTCTGGTTTATTCATTATTTCATCAGTTCAAAAATAGGCAATAAGGCTTTCCTTACTGCCAACACACACACATGTGGAGACGTTGCTCTTATGGTTTTTTTTTCATCTGTGACTTTTCCAGTACTGCAGTATGTAAATATACATTTTCTGTGTCACTTTCACCTTAATTTGTGCACTCTTACCATGAATTTTACTTGGGAAGATGCAAGGACGCTAAAAATGTTACGTGTATTGCTGAATAGGAATGCCGATTGTATGATAAAATCAGGGTCTACAATTGTATTCATTGGCAGAGCTAATTTTTATATAAAATGGTCTGAGATAAAGCTTAAAAAGTGAAATATTTGACCTGGTGTATATCAGAAAAATGGAATTGTTCTTGATGGGTATTTCTGGGTGAAAATTACTTTTGAGGGTAAGAGTACTTATGCAAAAGTTTATGAGGCTGAGGACGGAGACAATATTATTGGCAGACACTATCTTAAAACATTACATATGAGGTTTGATCTGTGCTCCAAACTCCAGGTTTCCCTAGTTGACATGAATGATCCTACCAATGGTATTCTACATACATATAAAGAAGTGTTTAGCTGTAAGATTGGTAAGTTGAAGGGTTTCCACCATGTCATAAAATTAAAACCAGATGTTTTATCAGTCAAGCACAGACTGCATGGTGTGCCTCTTTCACCCAGAGAGGTAGTAGTGGATGCTTTAAAGAAACAGCATGCAGATGGGTTAATTGGGCCGATAAAATTTTCTCTGTGGCTTGGTCCCATAGTTGTAGCCTAGAAAAAAAGTGGTGAAGCAAAACTGTATGTCGATCTCCAAAACCTAAACTAGACAATTTTTGTGAATTGCCACCAGTTTCCCAAATTAATAGGTGTCCACTTTGCATGGAGCTTGGGTGTTCAGCACATTAGACTTAAAAGGTGCTTACCGACGGCTAGAACTAGGAGACAGTTTACATGATCTAACCGCTATCAAGGGACTCCACTTCCTGCCATATGGTGAGAATCTGATTTGGCATTAAGGACAAATGTAACCCTCCTTTTCTATTCCTAGAGGAATGCAGGCGGACTGTATCATGGCCCGCCTCCTTTTCCATTTTTTCATAACTGACATTACTATCTGTCAGGAGGAGTCTGGTTTAGACACCCCCAAAGCTGTTTAGTGTGAATGTCCCTATTGTGCTATATACAGATAATATAGTCTTGCAATCTGTGACCAAAAACTCTCTTCATGCTATGAGTGATACATTTCTTAGTTTTTGCAGGCCAAAGTGTCTGCCTATCAATATGAAGAACACTAGGGTCATGGTATTTAAACCAGGTATACTCTAAAAGAGATCTTCCAAAATAAGTAGGGATGTGCTAGAAATTGTCGACCAGTTTGACTACTTTGGCATGCACTTCCATTGTTGGCTTAGCAGGCAGTACTATCTAAAAATCTCCATAGCTTAGAGCATGCTGCAATGCTGTGCTTACAGATGCTAAATGAATAGGCAAACAGCTGTTGAATGCCATCCTGAAGATTTACAACCAACAACATTTGCTATAGCACTCTGTGGCGCTGAGATCTGGGGCTACCATAAAATCTGAGATCTTTAAATAGTGGAAAACAACTTGTTGGACACATTGTTAAAACTGGGCCCCGGGACTCCATTAGCCTCCCTGTATGTGGTGTTGGGTATACAGGTTGTTCTCAGACCTGTATTATTTTGGATCCGCTTGAATAGCAACCCTTTGGCAACTGTTTATCTACGATCTGCCTTGGAAAGTACTAGCTTTAGAGCACATAAAAGGCTGAAGCTGGAGGGAGCATGTAAGCAAAGTACTGAGTGGTTTTGTTTCTGACCAGCTTTGGAAGGACCAAGCCACATAAATGCTGAGAGCAGTGTAGCTGTCGAGGAGGCCTGCTGTTGCATTACATCTACCATTTCCAGTAGCGACATGCGCCCCCTGGCTTCTAATTATTTTGAGCATTATACTTGGAACCATGTGCCATATTAAGACTTCCTACAGCCACAAATGAAACATACTTAACCCATAAAGTTTAGATCGGAATCTTTCCAACCAGAGTTTATCGCTCCTAATGAGTTGCACATCTTTCCCATGATTGCATATGTGCATTGGAGAGCAAAGGCACAATACGACACTTTCTACTTTGTTGCACAAAAAACGTCTGGCCCAAGACGGAACTGGCTTGCCATTTTTTCAGGGACCGTGGAATAAGATCTTATATTTCTATATCAGGACCGGAAGCTTCAGATTATGGTATACTTTCTTTACTCCATTTTCAATTAATTTTCAATAGCAGCTATTTTAACCAATACAACCAAGACCACTTTTCCCAGAAACCCAAGGAAATTGGTGAAAAAACAAACAAGGGACAAACATATCCCAAAGTCCAATGTCCAATCACAATGCCGGGTCCCTCCTTAGACTCTTGCCCATCCTCTATCTTTGCTGCTCGCAGCCATCAGATGAGTGTTTTTTTCCTTTCTCTAATGAATTTCTGGTATAATGTCTAATGTGTTTTATTGATCGCAGTCGCAGAGGCGAGTATCAGTCTCCCGCCACTACGAGGTATTGTTTCCTACCTCTTGCGCCTATCAATGGTAACCTTATGCCAATTGTTTGTTGTTGCTTTTCTGTCAGTCGCGGGACTGAGTAACGGTCCTATGTGACTTTCACTTTGATGCTGAGTTTGTGCGAAGGTTGCTGCGCATTACCTGAAGTATTTTCAGTCATATGTCCGCTTGTCGGCCCTACTCGTCGACTGCCCGCCTTTCCCTGGGGCGAGTGCGGTCTGGACCTCTGGCCGCTAGGTGGTGCTGTGTTGAGCGCTTTTCTCGATGGTAACTGCTCGCGGAATTTGGATTACTGTCAGTTCCGATTCCGTCCGTCGTTGCTTGAACCTCCATCAACACCTGGAAAGTTACACCCTCATGAATGAGGGTTTGTACAGGTGAAAGCCTGCATTTTTCCTGACGCTCACTGTGTAACACTCTGGATATGTGTGTGTGATCCTTGTGACGCCCGAGGGGTGTATTTCAATTGCACTGCAAGTGGAAGGCTCTAAGGCTGCATAAACTACACTAGCCCCAATGTATAACCGGGGAAGAGAACTAGAGGCACAGGGCGCCAGGAGCTAGCCAGCCTCCAACATATAATGTTAAACACAAGTGGGGCTGCTCCTAGAAAAGTGATCTACAGGTGCTTAAACTTGCATAGTGAGTGTAGACATCTCACAAAAAAGTGAAGGACTGGCCTCACACACCACCTGGTGTCATGATTCATCATTGGCCGTCCTAGCCCTCTAAAAACTCAGTTTGATAGAGGGCAGGCAACGGTTCTGAGTAGGCTGCAGGCTGTGATGCAAGGTTGAGTGTTGGGGATTTATTGTGATGTGGTGGTTCCGAAGCAAAGCTGTGAAAAATGCTTTGCACTGTGTTTGGTTCTGACCACAGCTGGGCTGGTAGAACACCTTCAAGACCCTTTCCAAGGGTCTAAGACTGAGGTGGCACCACTTGGGTGGGGTCGGACTCACAGCAGACAGTGTCCAGGTGCTGGGTTCCGTGAAGGTTGGAACCTTTTTTGTCCCTGAGGCACTGATCAGGAGGCCAGCTAACTAGACCTTGGGGGTCACTCTGGTGACCTGGGTTCAAGATGCAGGTCCAGTCCTTCTCACTCAGGCAGCAGGACAGCATTGTAGTAGTTCTTCTTGCAGAGCAGCACATCAGTCCTTCTGAGTCTTCCACAGGTCCAGAGGTGTACTGAAGAGTTGGGTCTGGGGTCTACTATTTATAGCTTGTACCCACTTTGAAGTAGGAAAAGGTTCTCGAGGTTCCCACCCTCAGAGATGTTTGAAAAGTCCTGCCTCCCTGCCTTGGCACCCGCTTGTCTGGAGACACAAACGACTAGTACCAAAACCTTTTGTGAGTGTGATGGCAGAGCCTTTGTGGTGTGCAAGTGTAGTGGGTGACAGATCCTCGACCTCACAAAGACAGATATGGACTGTCCTGCTACACCTATTTCCCCTTTGTCTTACTGTCTGAGAGTAATACATGAAGACCATCTGCCAGCTACATGTAGTCATGTGACACTATTTACAGGCTGCAGAGACAAAATGGTTGGACAGGAAAATGCCATCTTTCTTAAACTAAACAATAAAACATTATAGCTTGTCTGAAACAATTTAACAAGCACAACAAATTGTGTGATCAAGAAATTGAATTAGCATGACTACTTCATTTTTTCATTATCCATCTTCAACTGTTTTTTTTAGAACATTTTGCATATCATATCCCAGTATAGCATATAAATCAATGTCTGATATACTTATTCATCCCACATCACATTTCGGTGTTATACCAAAATCTTACATAATAAATGTTACAAAAACAGATGAAACAAGACAACAATATTTGTGATATATTTAAATTCACAAGTTCCCATCATTTGATCAAAAGGAGTATCATATTTTTCTCAATTCTCCATACTAGTAAGACAAAGCATTCACAGAGGTTGTGAAGAATTAATAATTGAACCAAGGACAGACAACCAATCTTTACAGGTTGCCTCCACAATAAGAAGAGATTCCTACAGCTCCCTAATGTGTAAGGCTGGGTTGTCTAACTCCGCTCCGCCGGTGGAGTTTTCAGAGTTTTGCCAACTCCGCGCTCTGTTGGGAACGCAGAGTTCAGGCACAAATTCCGACTCTGCGGCGGAGCGGAGTTAGCCCCTGCACCCACGCCCAATTAAAGAGTAGGAAATAAACACTTACCTGGACTGGCGTCTCCGGGCTGCCCTCCTCCTCGCTGTGGGCTCAACTCGCCGTCCACCGTCCTCGCCGCTCACAAACCCCTACTGTATGTCTTGCGAGAACTGCCAATGCGCACACAGCGGCACTGAAACTACTTTGTGGCGGATTTTTGATTTATGTTGGATAACCCACTGTCAATTTCCCGGTTCGTTTTTCCAACGTAGAGTTTCTGGCATGGGCAGATTCTCCCATATACAACATTTTTCGTCCTACAGTTTGAAAATGCAGCATGTTTCCATTTAATGTTGTCCAGTATAAACTCAGAACCAGATATTGCTTGGTCAAATGCGACACATGTTCTGCATTTATAATGCCCTTGGAGAGGTGGTAACTTCCAATGTTGCCTCAAATTAGTTTTTGATGACATTATAGGAGTATATGCGAATACAAGGTGCTTATCAATGCCTGAGTTTTTTTGAGTGCGATAAGAGGCTGCTCATATGTACTGTCTAAAATTGATCAACTCTTTTAAAATGGTTAGTTTGAGGACAATATGTAGATACAAATACGAGCCATTCTTGAAAGCCTCTTTCTCCCTTCTCTAGCAGACTTTCTCTAGGAGCGAACTATGCTCTCTTTATTGAATTTTTGATGAATTTGCGAGGGTACCCCTTTTCTTTAAGTTTCATCAACAGGATGGTGGTATGATGGAAATGATACTCTTTCCGTGTGCAATTATGTGAGATCCTTAAAAATTGCCCATATTTTAAATTGTCTTTGAGGCTTCGTGGGGGGAAGCTTCCATAGTGTAAGGCATTATTCTTATCTGTTGGTTTCCGATACAAGGATGTAGTCAGCTGCTCATCCATAGGACCCCCTCTGCATTACTTCCACCGTACTCCCATGCTTCACATTGCTGTCTCTTTCCTGTGTTTCTTCCTTTGTGCTTGATTCACAGAGAAGCAGCGGGTTTTTGGATCTGCTTGCCAAGGAGCAAATGACCTCATGACTTTTAGATCTACTTTTCAGAGGAACAAAAAGTTCAACAACACTTCTATAGGAGTGCCTGCCACCAAGAGCCCTGGGACCTGCAACGCAGTCTGTGGTGTCATGGTGGAGTTGGTCAGTAATTAAGGCCAAGGCTTAAAACATGTGAACTACAGTATTATGCTGTACACAGCATGATGTCTGACCAGCATTTTGGTGCCTCCTTGTCAGGTTTTTCATTGTTTTATGATTCTCTTTTATTAGAATAGGACATTAAATCAACAGTACAAAATGTGAATTGCGATGCGTGACCCAGTATGTAGGTGGGTAATAGTTGATAGTGATACCAAGCAATGTAATGTCAAACATAGAGCTAGTACAATGATGAACATCCAGCAACCCTCCCGAAGGCTCAATGGGGGTGATACTTATCCCACAGGGACACCTCCCTATGCTTAAAAATATAAGAGACCACAGTACTACGGGCTACTTTTCCATCATATGCGAACCACTCAGCTCCCATGCCCCAGTCCATATCTGCACTCCATCACTCTGCTTGGGGTATTATCAGGGAGCCGCATAGTTGTGTAATATTTAATTAAGCTATTACCAACCTTAAGTTACAAAAGAGACGCTGATATCTGGTACCTTCCTGGTCACCCTGTATGCCCAGGATACAAAGTTTCCCTCTTGGGGTCAATGGCAGCCCTGCAACCACCGCTCCCCTCTAGTAGGGCTGTAAGGAAGGACAGTCCCATAAGGAATGAAAAAATGTTCTCTCTGTCCACATCCCCTGAGACATTCATCACTGTGAGCTGTGCCAATCCTAGCCATCAGCACTCAAGTTTAGTACATTCTGTGCAAGATATTTAATTGAAAAGGCAGAACCCCACTTTGATTGTAACCTCCCTAGGCTCAAAGAGTGCCTCAGTCCATTCGTCATCAGAGAGTTCCCCAAAGTCCAGCCTCCACAGTCTCTACAAAGCCTCTTGGGCAACCAGTGGTTTATTTATGAGTTTTCTACAGTTCAGGGATACTGTTTTGCACCTCGGGGCTCTTCAAGCACTCTGTCTTCCAGTAGATTGGTGTTCGATATCTGAGTGATATCTGGCAAGTCTCAAGAAAGAGCATGTCAGAGGTACAAGTAGTGGCAGACCTACCTCTGGAGCATCATATACTCCTATATGAGCGCTTATTGCTTTATGGCCTTATCTATCCATATGTCCTTGAGGGTACTAATTCCTATTAGGTCCCTGCACTTAAAGCCAGACCGTCTCTGCACCTTGGTCTCCAGGAGTTCCATGGTGGGTTGCCTCCTGTTAGGGTTGCAGACCACCCCCATTTGATGGAGCACCTTATCCCACACCTGTAGAACCTCTTTATCAGTTTTCTGCTGTTGCATCCAAACATATTACACAACAACAAATATTCCTAAAACAAACCAGACCTCTTTGGCTTTTTGAGTGCTTATTACCAGTTTGATATAAATGAGTAACAACAATTTTGTTTGAAATAATTTAGCTTGGTAATTACAAATAGCACATTTGGGACCATCACTATGTGCACACTGGAGAGAGACCAAGGATTGGATGAGAATGTAATCGAACCCTGTTATTGCCCACTGACTCAAACTGCCTTTATTCTCAGATCAAGAGCTCCTAGTTGTGCACCATGTTGAACACGATCCCTGAACGAGAACTCACCAAGGCACCTAAATGCAGCTCAACTCACATGTACTATACAAGCATTGGAAAAAAACATTAGTTCATCCGTTTAGACACAAGACCTCTTGGCTTTGCCAATACTTAGTAAAGTACATTCCAGTTACAATACAACATTGCACTACAGTAAATAAAGTTTACATGTTATTAAATTTAAATTCTTTACTTACAAAAAAAAATATGCAATTTATATACAGTACTATATTGCTAAAACCACTAACAAAGCCAATAGGTCCCAAAGGCAAGACCTATTGGCATTGCCAATGCTTGTTTCTTTTAAGTAGCAGTAGATTATGAAAGAAGGGTCCTTGCTGAGGTCAGGCTCTGGTTCATTACAGCTTGAATGTGTAACGCTAAGCCAAGATTTCACCAGGACAAATGCACTGCTGCATTGCCAGATTTGCAGTCTGCATGGCCACAAAATCCAAAAAGCAAATATTTTTATCTCTATGCGACATTAACAAATGTAAATCTTTGGAAGATTCACTCGCAATAGCATTCAGACATGAAACATTTGTCGTTGTTTAGCTACCCTCGAATTGCCCTTCCTGAACACGTGTATTTTTAATATCCTGCAAACGTTTAAGAACAATCATATTTGCGCCCTAACATGATTCATTTAGCTAAACTGGTTGTGCCTTGGAACTTTAAAAGAACACAATGCATTCATTTCCACTAGGTTTATGACAGAACAAAGCCTGAATATATTTTTTAGGTCTCAGCTAGAAACCATGCGCTGTCTTGAAGAGACGTGTTTTATCTGTGGGATTACGAACCACCCAGCTCTTACCTTTGGTAAACTTCAGCGTGCCTCTCATTTTCTTAGATGCCAAATTATCATGGCATGCGGGCGTCATGCCCTCTTCTTGTGTTTGTCCTTCCCATTCGCATGGACCAAGTACATGTCTCTGTACACTGCTCCCGGTTTGCGGAGTAATATTGTCTTTTTTTCTAGCACTCGGTAGGAATACTTGTGTTTTCAGGCTGTCTCCCTTGTACATATACATATATACTACTAAAATGCATGCACATGTAGATAAATAAATGTATTTCGTATAAGGTTGTTAACACACGAACAGCACTTTTTTTTTTTGTGCCTGATCCGATGGTATTGGAGCGCTCGCGCCGTCCTCCGTCTTGCTATAGCGCGAACACGAGTCAATGGTATTGGAGCGCAATATGTGCTCACCAGTTACATTCTACAATAGCACATACATTTTTAGGTCTCGCGTTTGGCAGCGCATGCGCTGCATGCGCTGTCTCAGCGAGACCTAAAGTAATCTATATGTTGGCTGAAACTTAGTCTATTTTGTTTTTCTGCTTGTGATTGGTTTAACTGAGGCATTGTGTTTGTGTTTGTGCTTTCTGTTGGCTGTTGATCCTCAAGTTACTTCCGTGTAGTTCCAAAGCAGCGGCGCTTAACTACAGTTTTCGTCCGCAACTCGCACTTGTTTTCATTAACTGCAGTGTGCCATCTGTTTCTCATGCCACGTTTGTTTATTTATTTAAGACGTGCTCCCCGTGTTCGCGATAGAACGGCGGCCTTCCTCCAGCCCAGCATGCTACTTTCAAGCCTGTTTTTTTATTTCCTACTCACAGCCGGGTCTGTTTCTTCTCACTTCCAGCCACCCTCGGCTCTCCCCTCTCTTTTTAATCTTTCTCTTCTGCGAGGCGCGGGCGCTCGTTTAGAACTTGTGACCTGCTTCCATGTAATTTGGCGCTTGAACACACTGAGCCCACGCCGAATTCATGCAGACGCTAACATTGACATTTATCAAAGGACAGAGCATGACTCCGCCTAACGCTGCGTCTGGTAAACACTGCACCGTTGACGGTCACTTTGTGCACACTCACCATCGTTATGCCAACAGATAAATCCTGCACAGTCAAAGGACTTGTTCTCAGGAGTGTTCTGGTTTTCGCTGCCCATGTACACAGATCGCTGTTCTCATTGTCTAAAACGTTTCATTGGTTTGAGATAGCGCATACACAGACAGTCAGGCCTGTCGCTTTAAAGAGCATGGCATTTTGGCAGTGTGTATGAAAGCGAAAAAGGTGTTAAACGAAACCAATATTTAATAATCTTTAACTGAAAGTAATGCATCCAAGGGCAGTCAGGTGTCAGAGCTGCCGACCTTGGAGCTGGGGAGCCAGGTTCTAGTCTTGGCGTCGACTCAGCGTCCTGCGATTCTAGGTACATCACTTAACCTACCCGTGCCTGCCAACAATGAATGTGTTCTTGTGTAATGTAACAGGTGCTCATTCAAAGCCCTCTAATACCTTGATGTCGTGTTCGCCCTATATAAAACTGAAAAAAAGGCTGTAAGTAAAGAACCAGGGCTCGATTCAGAAATACTTTTCTGTGACTTGTTCGTGGCTTATTCCACCAATCCAAAAGTGAGACAGATATACTCCTGCAATTGAGGCGTAAATCAGTAGTACTACAGGAGTAAGTCAGATGTAGTTGCCGAATCATCGATGACGCATTACTTTTCAGAGATGTCCTTAATGCTGTCTTCTTCCCTGGTGGCTTTAGCTTGTGTTTGTTTCAGCAGCTGCTTTTTTTTATATGTCAGCTGCTGTCTTGTTTTAGGAGCGTCCAACATGTTGAGAAAGGTCAATCCAAGCCGGGATTTCAGTAGATCCACATATGCTAATATTACATACAATGACTGGAATTTATTTGCATAGTCAGTGGTTACCATAAAAATCTCTTGTGCATCGGCCCCTACTGGACCAGGGTTGGACACCCTGAAAAAGCCCCTAATCATTGAATCTGCCCTGGACTCTTAGGCAACAGGGCCTGATACTGGCAAGCAAGCATCTGGGAAGGTGTCCCCTCCCGCCGAGGTATGTGGGTGCCTGCTTGAACTTGGCCTTTAGACCAGTGATAGCGCTGTGTGTCGCCCAGATATTTTAAAGTGACTTCGGTAATCCTTTAATGTATCTCACCTTTATACCCACGAGAAACCCTCCTTATTTTCGTTGCTGTAGGAAGCAAAGCTCTATCAACCCCTGCAACTCTCCTCGACTCCTCCTCGACTCCTCCAAACAACCATATATTACCAGAATTAACAGCAAATGGACACCCGAAAATAGTACTCGTGCAACAAACAGAGAGGATGGAACCCGGTGATAGTGCTTTGAGTGTATATGTGTTGAAGCGCTAGAATGTTATGCTGGGAACTCATGCCCGGAAGCAGCATGTGTAATAATAATCATAATCAGGGCCACTGGAATTATGCGGCAGGGAGGACTAAATTGTGCGATACAGCTGGATATTTTATGCAGCGTGAAAATGCTAATTATGTGGCATTACGTGGCACATTTTGTTGATTACCTCATTATTTTTGAATTGGTAGAAGTGTTAACACTTTCCATGTAAGGTTTCACCCCATCAGCACCACTTTGAAACACAAATACAAAAATAAGCAGCAGAAGAGTGAGCAGTCAACCTGACGCATTTTTAGTAACTTTGGCTAGAAACATGCCAGTCCTTGCCCCCTGCCAACTCCCGTCATTTGTAAATTGCTTATTCCCCTAATTGCTTGTTTTATTTAGGTTCAGGCATTTGAACACAGGAGGGTCCGGGACATGCTGGCTGAGCTGTGTTACCTGCTCATGTTTGTGTGTGTCTGCACCCCTCCCCGCCTCGCCACACATCAGTTCTTGTTATTATTCACGCTTCTCTTTACAAAGGTACAAGATATGTATCTTGGCACCTTTATAAGAGAGAGTACGGTAGTTGGTACGGTCCTGTTTTTCGTCTGCATGTCTACTAAAGACAGTATCAGGGCTGCTGTAGGGACACATTTGTGGTGTGCATGTATTAGGTGCCTTACGGGTGCTCCCTGCTCAGCAGTTTCTGGCCCCTCTCTGGGGACTTGCCACATACTACACAATCCTTGCAGTAGACTTGCCGCAGTGGCCGTTAGAGAGCATGCTGGCTCAGGGTTTGCTGCTCCGGCAATGGCTTTCTGCTGCTTCCCAGGTCTCTCTGAGATGTGTGCCGAAAGCTGCCTGCTCCTCTCTCGGCTCCGCTCAGCAGGGCCACCTGTATAAATGCAGGGAAGTCTCGATACCTCTGGTCACCCTGCGCACCGTCTGGATCCGGCCTCCTTCCAGCGCCACATACAGGGCAAGTGTGATCTGCGACACCACACACAGATAGCCCTGGCTTCTTGTTCTATATCTCTTCTGCCTCGTCACTAATGCCTTCTATTCTCTCTTCTCCCTCTCTCCTCGCCAGTGTTTTAGCTAATTTTTAGGTCGAGCCTGTAGCAACGCTCATGCAAAAAAAGCATTTGCAATGCAATAGCTATTGCTATTGGTGTTGCATTATTATGAGCAATGTCAAGATCTCAAACTTTAATAATGCGAGACCTATTGCATTGCAAATGCTTGTTGTCTCTGATCCTGCTTCAATTAAGGTATTTTTTTTCACTCCTTCATTGTTGCTTCATCCCGCCCTCTCCCATCGTTACTTGCCCATCTCCCCAATCCTCCTACTTCCCTGCTTGCCTAAAGTGCATGCACGTTTATATCAACAAATGCATTTCTTAAAAAGTTGTTAAAACATGAACCACACTTGCTTGTTTTTTTGCTCAATCCAAAGGTATTGGAGTGCTTGTTCCGACCTCCATCTTGCCTTAGTACTAACACAAGCCGATGGTATTGGAGCACTTGAAGTGCTCACCAATTACATTACAGAATGACACATTCATTGTAGTACTCAGGGGGAAGCGGAAGTGATTAGCCCAGAATCACAAGTTGTTCTGCGGACCTTGAGATTTAAACCTGGTTCCCCTGTTGACAGTTCTGGCCGTTACACCACATACTCACTTCACTTCAAGCTCCTCTACTGTTTCTCACTATCATTTCCACATTTGTTCAGCAAGAACCCTTCAACACGGAACAAGCATTAGCAAAATAGATCTTGGCAATGCCCAAGTTATTGGCCTTGACAATGTGAATGTCTTTTAGCCTTGTTGTCTAGCAGCACATCTGCCGTTCAGAGCCGCTGGGGCTCTATCTGTATTTGTCTTCACCATAATGGAGGCAGTGTTATGATGGGGTTTGCTTCGCCCCTGCACAAGGAATGGTGGCAGTGGTGAGGAAGTGTCAGAATTAAGCCAGCAGTACGTTATATGGGCAAGAAATAGAGATCCTGTGAGCCCAGTTGTTTAACATTCCATGTCACAGCTAGGTGGGCTCAGCTGCCACAATCTGCTTCCCAACTCTACCGGCCCCACCACAGGACGAACAGTGGCCAGGGCGTTCCGGTTCACAGTTTTATTATGTACACAGTAGAGGCAGATGAAAGCGGCCAATGTCTAATTGGGCAGTGTCATAAAAGTTTGCCGCCGCAAGTGTGCCACATTGGGCTTAACAGCACCATGATGCAGATGGGGCTACTTCAGGGTGATAAGAACTCGGTCGGGGTAAATAGGCAATGGGAGTCACCCCAGGAGACCCCTTTGTCATCTAGGCTCCAGTCGGGGGCTGATCAACGTCCAAGCACGCCGCAGCGGACCTCCCCTTTCTAAAGTTTAGTATACTTTGCTTGGTTCCAGGTATCTCTGCAGAGTGTACAGTGGAAAGCTGAGAAGTTTAAGTCCCTTTTTATGTGTGACGTAATGTGGTTCCAATGATATCAGTACTGCAGCAGTTAGGCATCCGTATCCCCACATATACTGGCTCACCGGCATGCCTTGGAGCCTGTTACAGTCATGCAAATGGGGTCTGAGAGCCTTGCCAGACCCCAGCACTGTGCCTAATGAATAAGTCTTACATGGTAATTTCAATCCCTTGTGCACAGGGGATGGAGCAACCCAGGAATCAGGCCTCCCACAGGGTAATGCACCACCACAATCACACCGTCAAGAGTGAGGGGGGAGAGAAGGGCCTCCGAACCCCTGCAGGCGGAGCCACAGCACATGTGTAGTGTCCTGCTGGACATATTCTAGTGTTCCACTCCCACTGCACACCCACCCATCGCAGGCGTCACCAGTCAGGTGACCCTGTTAATAAAAGGGACCAGGGGCACGTGCCCCATGCCAGTTGTCAGTACCCTAACACTGTGCCCGTGTACCATTATTAATCAGGATGTGGGCCTAGGGCCCACATCACCACAATAGCGACGAGCAGGTCTGACATCACGTGTACACCGGCTGGCTCTCTGTCGTGCCCCAAGGAGAAATGTAGCCCGAGGCTCCCTGCACCGGTATGCGATGTAAGGCATGCCCTTACTGCTGTGGGTCTGCACACGCATGGCCCAGGAGAGAAGCAGAGGGATAGTGCTGCCATACCAAGGAGTGACTCCACCACAGCCACTGTCCAGCCTCCACAAAAACACAGATGCTGGACAAAATTAAAGCCTGGGGTGTTTTAGTAAATTCCCCTACTATCAATACTGACTCACTAGAAAAGGTGGCTGATGTATCAAGGGTTTATACCCATTCTCTGTGAGTAAATGTGATGGTACATATTGGGAAAGATTCTTATGAAACCTACATTGTTCCTATCAGTGAAAGACTCAAACATAGCCAAAAAATCAAATATGATTTTGATATTTCCTGATTTTCTACAGTTTATAAAATAAATAAACTACACCTAAAATATGCTTCTAACCTCTGAATCTTTAAACCAAAGACCACAAAACTGAAAAAAGGAAGAAGAAACAATATTTTAGTGACATCCCTAAACAACAAAAGTCACGCAGAATAATGTTAGCCCAGTCTTTCTTACTGCTACCTTATATAACAAAGTTACATTATATTGGCCCCTTCAGGAAGAAATAAAAATGACTCTTTCACTCTCCTTTTCCTTTCTTTGAATGGTATTTAGTTTGTGGTTGTGCAGGTTGTTTTCCAGTGTTTATATGTTTACACTGGTGAGGGCTATTTACATCTGGTGGAGTTTTATCAGTTAATATAGGTTTAAACCTAAAACCTGACAGCCTAGGCATAGCCTATTTAGGTGGGCAAAGACTCCAAGAGTCACTCTAAATGAGCCAGGACAATCATCTAAACACTGTAGGGTGTCTGGCCTCACTTATCCAAATTACTGAATATGACTGCCACAGTGGAAGGACCTAAAACAAGTAGCTTCCTATTTTGTGGGGGGTTTCCTAAGGAACCCATCCAGTGTGGAAACACATCTCCTATCACTGAAGAGGTTCAATCTTCTATGAGACAGGTTTTTGGAGATGTTTTTCGGCAGGGCTCGGAGGTTAAGTGGTTGACTTCCAGGCAGATTTCAACAATAACCTGAATATGTGTAGAAGGGGGATGGCAGTTTGCAGACTAGAAGCACTTTCAGACTTTATGAGCTATATTCTTTCAGGGAGTTAGATGTGTATAAAGAAGGAGAGGCACCTTGGTCAAGCAAACAAAAGAAGCAATCTGATTGTTTTGCTAATGTTGAGATCTACTCCTACAAAATAGGAGGTAGCTTAATTTTATCTGTCAAAAGGTAAAAGACTATTATGTTAGACCATGCAGTCTATGGAAAAGTTAAATGATAGAATTCACTAGAATCCCAAAGATGAATACTGACCCTCTATATAGTTTGATATTCATAACAGGAAAGTGATCTGGGGAAAGTCAATATGCTGGAAAATTGAAGAAAACAGTGAAGTAGTGCAAGCTTTAATAAAAAGTTGGTTTCTGAATCAAAAATAACAATTGATAGTATCTTTTGAGTTGAACAAGGGTTTGTCAATGTTCATTACAAAATACAATAAATCGCTCTGCTTAGCTTCATTCTCTTTATGGTCATGAGAATGATATGTTTTAATGATGTGTTGTTTAAATGTCAAAGATGCACATTTTTGGTTCCAGTTCTTCAGGAGCATCACAGGCTCCTCCTGTCCATCTGAGAGGAGAAGATTTGGCAATTTGTTTCCACTCCTTTGGGATGTCGTTGCAACCTTGGTGTTTTGCCAAGTTATTAAAACCCATAAGTCATCATTCTCAATGACCTGATAATTTGGTTTTGTAAAATTGTATGAGGATGTGATGACCATGGTGAGTGTTCATCCTATCCTCATAACAGGGCCATCGAGGATCCTGTTTCAGGTGCAAACAAGTGTTTGCACCTGAATCAAATTAGACTTACATCATGGAACAGGCAGTTTTCCTGCACACCTGTAGCCAGTTAACCTGGACTCATTCGGTGGTAGCTCAGGTTGACCTGATTAGTCCTCTGGCTTACACTCCTTTTCTGCACTTTTACAGCAGGGTTCTGAAACTATCAGCCTCTGTAACATCGATGTTTTGGGGCTCAGTATGTCCAGTGAATACATTATGGACTGATGTCTTCTCATCAGCTCTGCCAAAAACCCTAATTCCTGTATATTTTCATGTTCCTGTTTCCTTGCGTTCAAAGTTTATCGATGACTTCAAGCCATCAATGATCATTCTAGGCACTTATTATTAAGTTATAGGCATGCATGGCACATCAATAAACTAGTGATGGTCATTAAAGATGCAGCAAGAACAATGCTGAACACCTGTGATGCATTAAGAAGCAAGTAACTGGCATGGGCTATACAAGAAGTCAGTGATGGTCAGAGAGAATGTATCAAGAAATAGTGTTGATCATGTACAATGCACCAAGAAGCCTTATGATGGTAATATATAATACTACAATAATTAAGTTAGAGTTTTTATTCATTTGTTGTTATATTATATTTCTTCCACTCTTGCTTTATTGTTGTACATCTGTTGACTGACTGACTGACTGAATTATTTTTAGAGCGCTCTTATGCCGAGGCGTCTTGGCGCTGTGAGACGGAGAGATAGAGGTGGCAGAGATTAGGGCAGCACAAAGAGCCAGGTCTTCAGCTCTTTCCTAAATTTGGCTATGCTCTTTTCGGAGCATAGTGAGGATGGTAGACTGTTCCAGAGCTTTGGGACTTGATAGGAAAAGGATCTGCCGCCCCAACAGACTCTCTTGATCCTAGGGATGTGAAGTAGATTTTGGGAGATGGATCTAAGTAAGCGCTCCGGAACATATGGGGAGAGAAGGTTGGAGAGCTGTTTAGAGGTCTGTCCATATTGGGATTTGTGGGCTAGGCACAAGGCCTTGAATTGGATTCTTTTCCTAACTGGTAGCCAGTGTAATTCACTTATTGCTTTTGAGGTGGGGTGTCGTTTAGGAAGATTAAGCAGAACTCTGGCCGCCGCGTTTTGAATGGACTGGAGTCGGTTAAGTTGTTTTTCGCCGGCACCTATGTATAGGGCATTACAGTAGTCTACCTTAGACATAATCAGAGCACCCACGACTGTTTTCCTCAGGGCGAAGGGGATGTAAGGCAAGATTTTTCTAAGGACCTTCAGTGTGAAGAAACAGGACGAAGTTACCTGGTTGATTTGGGCTGTGCAAGAGAGGTCCTTGTCCATTATGAAACCAAGGTTTCTGACCTTGTTTGCCGGGGTGGGACATACGCCTGCTTCTGGGGGCCACCAGAGATCGCTCCAGACGGAAGGTTTTTGGCCAAACTCAATAACCTCCGTTTTTTCGGTGTTGAGTTTGAGGAAGTGAGAGTTCATCCATGCCTTAACGTCTGACAGACAGTTTCTGAAACTGGTGGCAGTGGCTTCTACAGTCTGAGCCATTGAGATCACCAGTTGTGTGTCGTCAGCGTACGAAACTAAATGTAGGCCGTGGGATTTAATCAATGCGGCTAGGGGTGTGACATACAGATTAAAAAGGGTTGGTGACAGAGCCGACCCCTGGGGAACTCCGCAGGGTAGGAGGAATTCCTCGTACAGAAGCCCGTCCCAGTGGATTTGGTGAATGCGTGCCTGCAAAAAGGTCTGGAGCAGTTTTAGGGCGGTATGGGAGATGCCCAGCGCTGTTAGTCGATTTAAAAGGACGTCGTGGTTCACGGTGTCAAACGCCGCTGTCAAGTCTAGTAAGATCACAGCGGCTCTGCCTCCTTTATCCATGGATTGACGAATGTCATCAGATGCAATGATCAGAGCAGTTTCTGTTGAGTGACAGGCCCTGAAGCCGTGCTGCGTGGGGTCTAATAGGTGGTTGTCCTCAAGGTGTTTTGTTAGCTCCTGATTCATTGCGTTTTCTAGAATTTTTCTAGAATTTCTGTTTACCAGTACTGTCCTCTGCAGGGGAAGCCTTGCAGTAGGGAGGGGAGTTACTGGGCTCTGGTTAGATTTCTATTGCCCTCCCCACTTTCCAGCGTATTATCACGCCCTAACCATGCTCCCTTTTTTAAGAGACCGGCTATTTGTAGATGCAGAGTGTGTGTCCTCAGAGCGGATGCGTGCAGTGGGTGCACCAAATGCAAGCCTGTCTATGCCCAGATGGTGCCAGGACTGCTGGCCATTTCAGGTCAGCCCCTAATTCATACAACAGACAGGAATTCTTGGGTCTCTCCCCTGCCCGATGTCTGCTGTGGAACTCTAAATCTTGGAAACGCTGACTCACATTGTAAACACTGTAGTTTCCTGGTACCGGTCCCCATGCCGCTGTTAGGTGAAATAAGTCTTGTGTCATGACCTCTTTATTCCTCTAAATTTTTCACTTTTAATAGTAGATCGCTGGTAAAGCACAGACTTGAGATGCATGACTTTCTTGAAGAGCACATGCCGGAGGCAGCCTTTCTGACTGAGACATGGCTAAACGAGGACTCCTCCCTGGACATATTACAGGCCATCCTGCAAGGCTTTGTGAGTGTTAGGCGGGATAGGTAGTCACATAGAGGGGGTGGATTTACCATAATATTTAAACAAGATCTTCAATGCACCTTCTCTGAATTCTCAATTGAGGGCTGAAAAGTTCCCTTCCTCTCCTTGGCTCTCTCAAACAACTTTGCTGTGTCAAGAGCTCTAATTTATTGGCCCCCAGGTCCTCTGTCTAATTCTTCCATCTTACCAGCTGGCACGCTGTTCAATTTACCTCTGCACTACTCCAAATTGTTGGTGGTAGGCTATTTTTTGCATCCACTTTGACAATATCAGCTCTCCAGTAGTTAAAGCGCTAGTAGATGACATGGAGATCTTACAACTTTCCCAACTACTTCTTACCCCCACCCATAGATTAGAGCATATTCTTGAGCCCGTTTTTACTAATTTTGTGTATATTGAAACTCGGCCACCCCTCCCGATTGCCTGGTCAGATCATCTTGCAATCCCAATCTATATATTCTATGATAAAGCGCCAGCGAACCACTCTCCCTCTTCAATGCGAGCACGGCAATGGACCAAAGAGACCCTTGAGAGGTTTAGTCAAGCTCTTGACAATTGTTGTCCTACACTGGTCTATTGTGCATACAGTGTACAAATAGATGACTGGATTAGAGAAGCATTAGATCCAATTGCCCCTCTTGTAAAGCAAGTTCCAGGCAGACAAAAGCCTTAAGCAGGATGGTTGAAAGATGAACTTTTTATTTGTAAAAAGAAGTGTAAGCGTCTTGAGTGCCTCTGGCACAGACCCTATCACCCAGATTGTAGAGCTGACTATAAGGTGGCATTAAAAACATATCACTGGCTTATTCATCTTCCCTGCAGAGAATATTACACTAAGAACATGCAATCTACCTATAACACATCACGCAAAATGTTTTCTATTGTCAAATCACTTGCCTCGTTATCCTCAGTCTCACCTTCATCTCTTCCATCAGAAGAGAGCTGTAATGCTCTAGCCTCTTTTTTCTCCGAAAAAGTGGAGAACATCTATGCATCTTTCCTGGCTGAAGCTAGAAACTATACTCAGCTGAAGACATGAATTGATTCATAAGCTGACAGTTCTAAGCTTCTACAATTCAGTTGTATCCAACTTGAGGAGCTTATGTCTCTGTGCTCTGCCATCAAATCTGGCTCCCCATTAGGCCCAGTATCTCCTTCCATTTTAGAGCAGGGCTGTGAGATAATCCAGCCTGTCCTGTGTGAACTATTAAACCACTCTCTGTCCTCTAACTGAGTTCCCCAGCTTTGAAAACACGCTATTGTGGTTCCACTTATAAAAAAAACCTTTACTCGACCCCTCCAAGCATGGAAACTATCGACCCATTTTGCTACTACCACTCTATTCTAAGATTGTAGAGAAGCATGTGAATTGGTAACTTTCTAGCTTTGTGGAGGATAATGACCTCTTTCATAGGATGCAATCAGGTTTTCATCCTTCCTACAGCAGCAAAATCGCCCTGCTGTTAGCCTTGGAGCCAGCTCGTCAGATTATGGATGATGGTGACACTGGGGCAATATTCATGTTGGACTTCAGTGGCGCTTTCGACACATACCATGTCTCACAACATCTTGATCAAGAGACTCTGGCGGTGCAGTATTGCTGATAAAGTGCTGCTTCGGCTTGCCTCATTTCTCCAGGGACGTACCTTTCGGGTCTCCCAAAAACCATTCCACTTGACGGTGCGTCCCTTACAGCAGGAGTGCATCAGGGCTCTTCACTGACTCCCACCCTATTTAATATTTGTGTTCGCCCTCTGGCTGAGGTCATTGAGCATTATGGGTTTACCATCATCGCATGTGTAGATAACATGCAACTTGTCATAACTCTATCTCAGAATCGCAAACATATGTCCTCTTCTCTTTGTTTATGCCTGTCTGAGGTTGTAAAGCTGAATGCAGGGAAGACAGGTGTTGGTTCTGGGTAAACACCTTAACATCTGGTCCAATGACTGTTGGACGGATAGACTCAGTCCCTCACCCCCCCACCAGCCCCCCCCCCCCCCGCGTAAAGTCAAAAATGTGGGTATCTGGTTTGAAGACAAACTTTCCTTTGATAACCAGATTGCCTCACTTGCAGGGAAGGGTTATTGAATGCTTAGACCGCGGAAGACAATTTTCCACCTTTTACCAGAGTCTGCCCACAAAACTGTAGTCATAGCCCTGGTTATATCCAGAGTGGACTACTGCATTGTCCTCTATTTAGGTGTGTCTCAATCTTACCATAGCAGTCTTCAACGGGTCCGGAACGCTGCAGCTGAGATGTTGCTCAAGCTGCCTAACGTGCCCCCCCATCGGTACCACACTTAGGAAACTGCACTGGCTCAAGGCGAAACCCGCCTTCAAAGCTCGCTGCTAGTGATATAAGGCTCCTTCCTCTCATGGTCCATGTTATCTTCAGGTGATGACCAAACCCTGTGTTCC
Organism: Triturus cristatus; assembly: GCF_964204655.1. Classification (NCBI taxonomy): domain Eukaryota; kingdom Metazoa; phylum Chordata; class Amphibia; order Caudata; family Salamandridae; genus Triturus; species Triturus cristatus. The sequence continues at coordinate 498,243,696 of NC_140592.1, read as the reverse complement.
ATCCAGAAACCTGAGATCAACTGAAGCGAAACGGGCCGTTATTCCAAAATGTAAAAGAGTCAGAATTGGAGGCAGCTCTTTTAGCTAACTCGCACCAAAAATCTCTTTCTTTTGCAGTCTGGCAGGCTTCATCTGAGACTCTTTTCAGGAAAAAACTGCAAACTTGGCTTTGTGGGTCTGGGTGAGAACTGATTCAACATAGTGGGCAATCTCTTTTTCGGGAGTCAGAATCCTAGCGCTGGGAAACTTCCCAAGAATTAGCGATGTGCTTTATAAGTATTATTATTATTGTTATTAGACCGACAGAGCATCATAGCGATTTGACAGAGGCATGGGGCCCCACACAGCTAAACAATTTGGGGATCTTTGAGGAACCGAGGCACATGTCATGAGGAATAAATGAACTGCAGGGGAGCTTTGCAAGTAACTAGCAGGAGGGACCGAAGTGCAGTAGTAAAATGGCCGACATGTTCTTTTGGCTTGTAAAACTAGCCTAAAGGAACTAAAACTATATTACCCCCGTTGGGGCCCTAAAATGTAGACTCCTGCAACATACACCGTGCCAAGCATGGAAGCCTAAAGTTTGCAATCACACTGTATGCCCTCAGGAGAGGCACCTGTCCATCCCAGCCTTCGTGTCATTTGTATGTCCCCAGCGGAAGAGAAGGTGAAACCTTTGTTGCTTATAGACCAATTGAGTACCTTATTGAATAGCTCTACACCTGATTCCCTCTTACCCTATTGAAGCAGGGGGACATCCGCAAGGATTGCCACATACCGGCATGCTGCAGGTGGAAGATTAATGATGTCACTTTTGGGGTTTGAGACCACCGTCCTCTCGCTGGCCCATGGCCAAATTAAGCATAGGTGATGGATTTAATCCTCTCCAGCCAGTGACGCCCAAGTTCAAAGCTGGCAGATGGGGCCCGCAGCCAAAATGTTGCCCCAAACTTAGTGTGTAAAAGTTAGTGCTATTTGGGGCAGAGTGAGGTCTGAGGGGAGGCCCAACTGTATAGATTGATACAGGTCACCGCTTTCACCATTTGGGACTTGCAAAGGGAGAACTAAATTGGTTACATGATCTTGGTCTTTGGCAACCAATGTAGTAACAAATGGGTGCAACAGCTGGGGAAGGGGTGCAAGCTGTAGCTTGATTCTTTTTAGGCAATCAAACAGGGAGGAAAGTTCTAATTGAAGTAGAGCTTTAAATCTAGAACAACAATATTCCACCAAGCGATCTATGCTGATTGTCAATATTTTTATAGGGATTTGAGGCTGGGTTGAGGGCGGGGGGGGGGTAATTATAGTGGGAACAGATTCCTTTGTTTGTTTGGCTTTAGTGACTTGGGGCCCCCATTTTATCCTCTTAGAAGCCTGGGAACGGGGACTAACAGGGGTGTCCTCTAGCAGCGACTGGGATGGCAACTGAGAAGTAGCGCTTGCAGTTGAGACAGTGGTAAATTTATAACTGGAATTGGGGCCTCATCATTACCAATAAGGAGAGATACAGCCCGAGTCCCACGTATAATCTTTTCTCTGTTAGGGCAATTTTTGTACTAATTACCCCCCACAGCCCTTTCTAACATTCTTTCTATAGAGGCACTTTTCGCTGTAGGAGCAGTTGAGGTCGACGCCCCCCATGGTTTTTCTTTTGCCCATAATTCGGAGTACTCTAAGTAATTATAGGCAGCATGTATGATTGTGTGACAGGGCCTAAAGGTTAAAACAGTTTAAAAAAAGAACAGTACATACAGTTACAGGTGGCAAGAGGGATGGCCCAGCCCTCCCAGCCCAGCCTCCAACATGCGTGGATGGGCCTGCCCTTGGCCTGGGCTTTGCCCAGATCCGTCTGGCGCTGCTGGTGGGTTGCTGCGCTTTATAACGCTGGTTCTGGGGGAGGGTTTCTTCTTCCTGCTTTACCTCCTCCCAAAGGTAATGCCTACATAGGATTATGGGTCTTGATGTCCCCCTGGTCAGCTGAGGGCGTCCTCCATATAATCAGCAGTTCTATTTATTAAGGATATGCAATAAGTAGTATAATATAGCTCCACATTCTCACAAAGGACACCCCTTATACAGATTCGACCATTCAATATATTGCACATGATAAAGCCTAGGAACCTTCACCCATGATTTCTGGCATACAGCTTAACTGTCCACCCAGGGTCAAGAGAAGCAAAACTGAAAACTCTTGATTCCCCGTGTAGGATGGGCTCAGGTTGAAGAGGAGTGAGTTCAGCTATTGCAAAGGTCTCACTGGACTACAAGTCAGTGTCTTCTGATAATGTGCAGCACAGTAGACATAGCTCTCCAGAATGAAGACAAACACTCGCAGAAGTTCAGATTATCCAGATCAGGTATAATGGGATCATTACTGCTGTATAACAACCATTAAAACTTCTCCCACTGATGTGCGCAAACAAAAGCTTTATATGCTTTATAATGCTGGTGCTGCTGCTGGACCGGTCGTCGGCATTTGATACGGTGTCTCGTAAGATCCTCTTAGACAGGCGCAGGCAGTTGGGAGACGGGGACCATCTTAGCCTGGTTCAGCTCCTTTCTTGAGGGCCGGTCCCAGAGAATACGGTTGCAAGCTTATAATTCCTCCCCTCGCCCCCTGATTTGTGGAGTCCCTCAGGGCTCGGTCCTCAGCCTGACCCTTTTTAATATCTACCTTGCCCCACTTGTAGAGCAACACGGTGTAAATGTTATCTCATATGCTGACGATACCCAGCTTGTGTTCTCCTTCAAAGCTCACTCTGAGGCTGCATTTACAAACTTCAAGCAGTGTCTCATGCCTGGATGACTGATAATTGTCTCAGGCTGAATACCGACAAAACGGAGGTTTTGTTTTTCAATCAGCCTTCCCCTCCACAATCCATCCTCTGGTGGCCTTCAAAGCTTAATCCTCCCCTCTTCCTGTCTCTTCTGCCAGGAACCTGGGGTTCAAATTCGACACAACCCTCTCATGCAAGACCCAGATAGGCCATGTTTCCTCGTCCTGTTTTTGGAAAATGAGGGCTCTACGGAGATTCCTCTATTTCCTACCTATGGACTGCAGGAAAATAATAGTCCACTCGCTGATTACGTCGCAGCTGGACTAAGCAAATAGTCTGTACTTGGGTTTGCCAGCCTACCTGATCAGGAAATTGCAAACTATACAGAATGGAGCCACTAGGCTTATCGGAAACATCCCGCTACGGCATCATATTTTCCCTCATTTACGTAGTCTTCACTGGCTGCCCGTCAAAAGGAGAACAGAATTTAAGGCACTGTCTCTTGCCTACAGAGCAATCAACAACATTGGCCCTCACTATCTAAGGAAGAGACTCCGTAAATCCCATCAGAAAAGGAACCTAAGGTCGAATCATCTTGAACTCCTAGCTGCTACCTGCTTTGCAAAGGCCAGGCTAGGAGGACGGTCCTTCCCCGTCAGAACCTCGACCCTTTGGAACTCCATGCCTGAACACACCAGAAAGGCCAACTCAGAATCTACCTTCCGGAAATCCTTGAAGACTTGGCTCTTCAACCTTCCTTAGTACCCTGTGGCACCTGACAACTGGGCCTCACCTTCTGTCTCCACTGCTAGCGCTGAGACACCTCCGTTGGGGGTAGCCGTGCGCTCTACAAGCTACAAAAAATAAATACAAATTACATACATGGGAAGGACTACTCCTTAGGACTCCCTAACCTCCTTATTAGTCTTCCTCTATTTCCAGGCTGTGTGAAGTAGAAATTGCAAACTCACTACGAAATAAAGCGAATCAGCAAAAGTTTCAGTAGTTCATTCTAAGCTAAGAGCCCCATAATTGTGTATGGTTTGTTCTTCTGTATTCATGAGACTTTGCTGTCCGTCCATTTAGCCAAGAGTATGTGTTCAAGACGACTCTGTGTAGTCTGATTTATGGCTTTAGGTTGAGCAGAATGAGTGTATTTCCAAACTGATTGGTTTTTGACAAGCTACAGCTGACAATTGACCTGAGAACCATTTCATTATCTGGAATTCAAGAATTCATCTGTCGAGCTACTGAGCGGCCAGAGGTGTACTTGTGAAAATTTGCTGTTACAGCAGTTGACACTCAGAATAGACATACAAACAACAGTGACAATAGAAAATGATAAACAGGGATGGGGGTGCCAGCTGGCTTGTTTGTTGGGGACTTTCATGTATTGCCTTTACACATGCTGGAGGGAATTTCTAATTCCATTCACATGGGTCAATTCTTTTGTATATATGTATATGTCACTCCTTTCAGAGGACCACGGGAAGCAGGGCTTACTGAATCCAACTGTTGGGTTTAGAGGCCTTTTTCTCCTGATGTCACGGGGGCCAATCTACTATGGGTCCTGAGAAACAGGGCCAAGTATCACCCCTTCAGCACTGGACTCTCAGCGGTAGCAGGAATAGGGGAGTTCAAGGCTTCTCAGGGGTAGGTATGTGTAAGGTAGGCAGAGGTAAAAGACTCAAAATACAAACAGCGACCCCAATAATCTGACTATCCAGTCCAATACTTACTTTTGGTAATAAAAGAAGTATTCATTAAACATGCAAAGTATACTACAGCACACTAAATAATACACGCTACAGTGTCTCAGGGCAAGTGCTCTAGGGGAAACAGCCTTTGCTACGCAGTTGTTCCATCGCGTTACCCTTACAACGCGGTCATTAAAACGACCGCAATGTTAAAATGCGATGCCTTTAAATCCCAAGTCATTAGATCGACTTGCTCTAGATGGCGCTCCAACCTAAGGAATAGTATGATTTACTATTCCAACACCTTTCCTATTGTTGCGCGGGGTTGAGTTGGAATAGTAAATTATACTATTCCTAAGGTTAGAGTTCCATCTAGAGCAAGTCGATCTAATGACTTGCGTTGTGAAGGTATCGCATTCTAACAATGCGGTCGTTGTAACGACCGCGTTGTAATAGGAAGCGATGTCAAAGCATTCGTTGTAACATGCTATATTACACGCGATGACCTAGGCAGTGTCCCCCAGGTTCTCCATCCCCCTCCTCCATGCTACCAAGCATGTCCCTGGCGGTTTGCTGGTGGCAAAACTGCAAGTTCTGCTTGCTCTAGCAAATGCAAAAAGAACAATTGATGGATGGAATGCTGAACAATGTCGAACATTCACCACCAGTACAGAGATCTGCGCCTAAATCCATTGTTTTTTGGGTATTTAGAAAAAATATTGAGTTAGAAATGTCGACTTACACAAATATCGAGCTGCAAATATCGTGACACAGAAATATTGACAGCAAGAATATCGTGGTCAAGAATATCGATTTTAAGGTTAGAAAAATATAGAAGTCAATATAATTTGCAAAAATATAGTTGTTTAAAATATCGATTGTTTCATTAGTGTTACGTATTTTAGTATATATTTGAAATGTATGTGATGTATTATTTTATATAAGTATTGTTTATGTTTTTTAATATATGTGTTAAATATTTAGTAGTTATCAATTTTATTTTAATTACATTTTGTGGGTTAATAGGGGAATAATAATATTGTATTTATTAATTTTTATTTAATTGAGATTTTATGGTATTGTAATAGTGGGAAGTAATATATTTGTAATTAATTATTCATTGGTTGTTAATTAGTATTAATTAATTGGTAAATAATTATGGTGAGTGTGTAATTTTTTTTAGGAGCAGGTTGTGGGGTTATAGGGCTAAAGGGTGGGAAGTAATTTATATGTAATTAATTAATAATTACTTGTTAATATTAATTTATTAATTGGAAATTAAATATGAAAATTGTGTAATTAATTTTAGGTGCGGGTTGTGGGGTTTATAGGGGTAAAAAGTGGGAAGTAATTGATTTTTAATTAATTAATAATTGGTTGTTAATTAATGTTAATTAATTGAAAATTAAATCTGGAAATTGTGTAATTAATTTTAGGTATTGGTTGTGGAGTTTATAGGGGTAAAGGGAGGTAAGTAATTTATGTGTAATTAATTAATAATCAGTTGATCATTAATATTAATTAAGTAATTTAAAACAAAATTGTGTGTCGGTTTTGGTTTTATAGGGGTAAAGGGTGGGGAGTAAATACATTTTACTTAATTTGTAATCAGTTGTTAAATGCTATTAGTTTTTACTTTGAAAATACATTTTAATTGTGTAATTAATTTTTTAACAGTTTAAATTTAGCTGTGGGTTGCGGGGATTATAAGGGTAAAGGGTGGGAAGTTAATACATTTTTATTGTTTTAATTTGTTTTGTAAATAATAATATTTTTTAATTGAAAATTAATTATGTTAATTATGGAAGTTCATTTTTTTAAATTTAGATGTGGGTTGTGAATTGTGTGGTTTTATTGGGTAGGAAGGCAATAAACTAAATGTATGTAATAATTAATGTTTTTGTTTCTAAATAATTTCTTACTAAAAATATTTATTGGTTTGAAAATTATTTTTTTATTTTAATTAATATAATATTTGTAGGGATTTGTCATATATATTTAACATTATAATATGGTATTTTAATTGTTAAAATATTTATATATATATATTTTTTTAAATATTTCATTTCATGTTGATATTTTGTTTGTTTTTAATTTTGATTGACTGATGTGGGAATACTCATTTCTACCCCTCTGCAATCCAACACTTTCCCTACTGTTGCTCTGACTGGAGTGGGAATAGTAAATGTCATCCCTCCGCTATCCAACTCTTTCACTAGAGTTCCACTCACTGGTGTGCGTATAGTAATTTTTACCCATCTGCTATCCAACACTTTCCCTACTGTGACAGTCATTGGAGTTGAAATAGTAATTTTTACCCCTCCACTATCCAACACTTTCCCAACTGTTGCACTCACTGGAGTGGGAATAGTAATTTTTACCCCTCTGCTATCCAACACGTTTCCTACTGTTGCACTCAATGGAGTGGGAATAGTAATTTTTATCCCTCCGCTATCCAACACTTTCCCTAATGTTGCATTGACTGAAGTGGGAATAGAAAATGTTATTTCTTCGCTATCCAACACTTTCACTACTGTTGAACTCAATGGAGTGGGAATAGTGATACTCACATCTGGGCATACTCGTCTCACTTAGGGCGACACATAAAAGTATATAAAAAAGTGATGGAACATCATGGCGGTCTGACACTGATCTCTCGCGCAAAACGGGTCCTGACTGGACTGGTGACCTCCATGCTATATACCATGTACAGGAACACATACATCCCAGCATAAACATGCAAGTATCACACGCTGTCCGGTGCTACACACATCACCATGCAGGCCATGGGTGAGTTAAGGACACAGCAGTTGAACTTTACAGAAGTGGGCCAGTAGACAGTACTACAGTGACACAAGTAAAAAGCCTATTCACTCAATTGATTCATCCTAAACACAAAATGGGTAAACTGCTGCCACAATACTTATTTCGCATAACTCTTGGCAAGAGCTTTAGCCCCTAACCACTATTAGGTTATATTAAAAGTATTTGTAAAGCACGCGTATACCTGGCGGTGTCTTTGTGCTGCTTCCAATACAGTGGGCTGAACAGTTGTGGGATGAATAAGCGCGTAAATCTTAGTTGTTAAAAAGCCCGGTTTTCAGTGCTTTTCTGAAGAGTAGATCATTAAATATGGATTTTATATGTAAAGGATGGGTATTCCATGTTTTCAAAGTATTGACCACAAAACGTCTTCCGCCAAATAAAGATCATCTGAATTTAGGAGCAACCACATTTTTTGCATTTAGAGAGCTCAGCGGCCTAATGGAACAATGCCATTTGAAGCATTTTTTACAGATATTCTTGGCCTCTGTTATAGATTGCCTTGAGGGTAATACACATGGCTTTAAAGATGATTCTCTGTTTGACAGGTAGCCAATGTAGTTTACGTACTGCCTGTCTAGCAGGCTGATTTTAGGGAAGGCATAGCAACATGACTGCTGCTGCATTTTGGAGAACCTGGAGTTTGTGTGGAAGTTGTCGCTGCATGTTCAGTTAAAGACTGGAAACAACCTTTACAACACAACCATTACATTGCACTACATTTACAACGCAATCATTACATCTCAACATCCTTTACAACGCATGTCACTACAACGCATCCATTACATTGCATGTCACTACAACGCATGACACTACATCGCATGTCACTACAATGCAGGCATTACATCGCATGTCATTACAACGCATACCATTACAACGCATAGTAGCCCTACACTATCCAACACTTGACCTACTGTTACACCCCCTGGAGTTAGAATAGTAATTTTTACCCCTACACTATCCAACACTTACCCTACTGTTGCACCCCCTGGAGTTAGAATAGTAATTTTTACCCCTACACTATCCAACTCTTACCTTAAATGCAATGTAATGGTATGCGTTGTAATGGTATGCGTTGTAAAGGTATAATGCGATGTAATGGAATGCGTTGTAAGTGTAGTTTTAAAAAAATCAGTGTAGTGGTATGCGATGTAAATGTATGCATTGTAAAGGATGTTGCGATGTAAAAACTGTGTTGTAAAGACATGCGTTGTAAATGTATGCATTGTAATGTCATACATTCGTTAAAGACATTTAAAATAGTCAAGTTTAGACAAGACTAAAGCTGTCACAACAGTTTTCTGTAGCGTCTCAGGTAGATAAGGGAGAATTGTCTTTATAGTGTAGAACGACATGCTTACCTCCAGAACTCGCATCCTAAATTGGACCCACCCAGTCGCATAGAGGAAGTGATCGCAGCTCTTTTAACCCGGCTGTTAAACTCCTGTTTTGATTTGAGTTCCCTGACTGACTCAATGCTGGAGGCGTCCATTTAGGTGATTCTTAAACCGCTAAAAAATATGTGGGGCATATAGGCCCATCTCCTTTCTTAACATAGACACCAAACTCTTCACAAGTATTCTCGCTGCCCGTCTGAATCCTATTATGCTGGGTCTGGTTGACCCCGACCAATCCGGCTTCATCCCGATGAGACAATGTGGGGATAATACAAAACGGCTCCTTCATCTCACTGACCTCATTCAACGATCACGAAAGGAGGCTCGTCTCCGTCAACAACAAATTACTGGTTCAAAAGCAGAAGGAGGCCTGGGGTCCCCTTGCTCCTACGGTACTTCCAGGCTTTGCAACTGTGCTTTATCGTGGAGTGGAACTGCCCGCTCTCTGAGAAGAACTGGTCTTTTATGGATTAGACGATAGGTGGCGCCAATATATGGTGTGAGGTCTGGCTACCTCGTAAACATAGAGCCTGGGGGCTGTATTCTTCCCCAGTGACTGCCACGACCCTGAAAACAAGGGACTCTGTTGCCCTTAAGCACAGGCTGACGACATTTTCTTCCCCAATGATGCCGATTTTTGATAATACCGACTTCTCTCCGGAAATCAGTTCCGATGTCTTCAATTACTGGCGCGAGCAAGGCTTCGACCCCCTCAGTGATTATCCCGTTTACTTAGCTGCAACAGAACTATTTGCTTCCATTGTCAAATGTGTTCCAATATGCGCAGCTGAGACATTGGGTGACCTCCCCTCACCCATTTTGAGAACTGATTGGTGTGTAAAGAAGGAGATAAGCACCTCATTTCCGAACTCTATGCTCTACACTCTGATGGGGGCTCTGCTCCCAAAACCAGAGGCCAAATACACTGGGAAGATGTACTAGGACACCCCCTTTCCATCAAAGAATGGAATGACATTTTCTATAGGGTGCATCACACAGCGCACAACATGTCCAGCATGAACTCTGCGTATGAAATCGATTTTGACTGGTACCTTGCATGCATACATAGCTGGAATAAGGGGTGGTCTGGAAACTTTTGTCGGAGCTGTGACCAAACGGGATCCTTCCTTCACCTCTTGTGGCACTGTCCCAAATTGGCCAGGTTCTGGGACCAGGTTTTGAACGAAATTGACCTAGCGTTTGACACAACTATACCTGCTTCCCCGCATATACGATCTTAGGGTTATCCAACCCCCTGACCTTACCCCTGCGGTCGGTATGTGGCAGGCAAATTGCATTAGCATTAAGCGCTGCATTTCAAGTACTCGTCGAGTCGTCGTGCGCTGGGGGCGGAGAAAGTCCCAGATCACATATCATGGCTGCACAAATTATGGGTTGTCTTGGTGATGGAGCATATGTCAATGAAGGTGGAGAATAGTACTGCTGTCTACCCAGAATTGTGGGCCCCTTTTATTCGGATCTTATAAGAGGAGTTCCATTAGGTGACCTGCCCGAATTACCTGCAGATATTGCACTTGTTCCCCTGAGATGACAGTGAGGACACTTAGACCTTATCATAGCACTGAGCGCCGACCCTGGCCCTCAATGAGTATCTGTCTGCTGGGCATGAGACGTTGGGTATAATGGTGCAGGGTAGTAGGGGGTGGTAGTTGGCTGGGATCTTTCCTTCTTTTGGTTTCTTTAGCCCCTTTCTGGTCTGCCACTTCTCGCCGCAGGCTAACCCCAGGTAGACTCATCGCTACAGAGCCTTTCCCGTACTCTCCTTTCATTCCTTTCTTTACTGTCACTTTCTTTCTATCACCCTATACCTATTTTCCCTGCAAGCCATGTAGATGGGCTCAGCTGAACATATATCTCATGTACCTGTAATCACTGTAATACATACTACGTTTGGCTAACCCTGCGACAGAAATGCTAATGTATCTGTTAATTAAAATCAATTGAAATAAAATAAAAAAAGTTCATTGAGTCCGTTGATCGCTGCCGGCATCCGGGTTGTCTTCTCAGAGCTGTGTGTCATCCCTAGCAACTTTATGTCACCTCGGGCCACTGTATGTAGTCAGAAAAGCTATGTTAATGAGGTGCTTGCCTTAATAAACAGAATTGTTCCATAAAATATATCCTTTATCAGCACTGTGCATGTGTGAGTACTGAGCACTAGTGATGGCCTCTGACCACCTGGAGAATCTATTACAACTAAGATGTGCCTTTTGTCTTAGTTCTGGATAAAGGGCCTAAGTAGTCAATATATATTACTTGTCCTGATTACTGCTGTACAGAAACCACATGTCCTGATTCTTCTGCTGGGGGTCGCTGTTACAGGGCACCGTTCTTCTTGTGTTTGATCATACCTTAATCAAGACAAACAAGTGTCAACATGACTTTGTAGATCATTTCCCCATGAGGACCACCGCCCTATGTTCAGTAGCATATCTTTAGCGTTTTGTTACATGGGGTGACTGTAGTTCCCTTGAGACGTGCATTTAAATAGGTATTAAAGCATTACTTCCTGAATTGATCTGCGTGTTGTGACGAAATTGTGACCTTCTTCCTGAGTAATCTGTGGAGCGTTTTGGGTGCCACAACACCCCACCCCTGGAGAAACAATTTCTCCAATGTCCTGTGCATGCTGTACGTCCTTTCCCTACAATGTTTTGTGATTAAAGCATCTTTTCTTGGCAGCTATTCTAACATTCGGCGCTTTACTTCTCTTGTTTGCTCTTTATATTTGGCTCAATTGGCAGCAATGGTGATCTGTGGTGTAATTACATGACAGTTAGCATATGGACATTCTGTGTCCCACCTAGCTCTTTCTGCAGCAAGGGAATCTGCCCTTTCATTGTCTGCAACCTGTGGTCCTTGTGAACGATGTGCATTTATTTTTGTCACACCAATCTTGCCAAAGTGTGATGTTGTTTTGTACCCATTCTCCAGAGATTTTTTTTTATTAAAATGGTTCCTCGTTGGAACTACGGAATCCTTGTATAGCATTGAGATAGATTCTACAGCTTCATGATGCAAAGTGTGAGGCAGCGACAATATGTTTGTATGTTGTGCGCTCTTTGGCATGCATTACAGCCTCCCTGAGTGCTGCTAATTCTGCCTATTGTGCAGATCTATTGGTTGCTTTTGCTATCAAAGCTCAAGTGACAGGAGGCCCGTTATCACCTGCGTAGGGGTATATGATCTATCTCTATGCCTCGATATATTTGTTGTCCTCTAAGTGCGAGTGTCCATCTGCTACATATGTTGTGTATATTGCGTGAGCCATTTTCTTAGGGACGTGTTCTTACAACTGAATGAGACACGTGTGTGACGTCACTGGGCATTAGTGAGCGGTGCCTCGTAATGAGACACCAGTCACAGCCGGATCGTGAGGGGTAACTGGAAGACACTGGACCGCTCAGCTTTGTAGAGCAGCTGTCCGTTTTGTTATTCTGATGCCGCTGACATTCCCTTGACGCGACTTCCCCGATATTAAAATTTCAGTGTGGCGTGAGGGGACATAATAATTGTTTTTGGTTTCCAAAACTGTAATGGAACTTGGCCAGTGCCCAATACACGGTTAAAATTCTCCACCCACAGCTGGCGTAGCGCTGTTCTACTGGGCATAACATTTGAGAAGCAAACCCAATGGTAACATGTTTGCCTCCCGTCCTGTGCTATCACCGCCATAGTATCCATTATTTTAATAGGCCATAAATATTATGGGAGTTCAGGGTCGAGGCTGACTAACAATGGTACGTTCTGTAAACAGCATTTTAATTTAGCAACTGCATCGGTATGTTTTTCTGCCCAGATCATTGTCTTAAAACGTAACAGGCCCTCCTGGGGGCTTAGCATAGCGTGCAAACAAAGGTGTGAATGTTCTTGAAAAACCATATCTTCCTAACAGAGGACTAAAGGTCAATAACACAGGGGGCGTCAATATAGCCTGCAGCCGCGCATGTGCAATACACCTCCCTTGCTGGTGTATCATGAAGCTTCTACACTTTATTTAGGTACTTGCTGAGTAGCCCATCCTTCTGTAACATATGGCAGAGCACAGCAATGTCAGACAGGAGTTGTACTTCATTTTCACTGTCAGGATATTATCTATATTACTGTATGACTTTACAGGTGCTATTTGCAAGGATTGCGACTGCTATCCTGTGGAAAATGGTTGGTAACATTCTCAGACCCTGGAGACTCACATTCTAGTCATACAGATTAAGTCAGAAATGGAAGGCTGTTTGCTTTCTGCTACTTTCCATGAGGGGGCAATTCCAAAGCCCATTCCTCAAATCAAGCGGAGTATATTGTGGCCTTGGGGTCGGTCTTTGCAATGAGTTTGGGAAAAGCAGCCACCACCGGTGCTTTAGCGGCGGGATCTTTATTATGTTCTCAGTAGTCTACACATAAGTGTTAATCTCACCGTCCATTGGTGTTTATCTTTCTTGCTACTGGCCAGTAGTTGGCATAGATCCTCACCTGTGCAGGTGCAACCACATTGTGCTACAATAGCTCTTTCATAACTGAGCTAATGCTGGGTAAACTGACTCTAGGAATGGGGTACATCTTTTTTTTGCACGAGATCACTCATAATCTTAATCTCGGTCTGTACTTTGACCCTGTTACACACTAAAATTAATGGACAACATCGACTGTGACCTTTAGGATAGCGCTCTTTGAGAAGTAATGCCCTCGCCTACCTTTCGTGGCATGCTTTATCATAGAGTAAAATTTGCACCCAACTTGTTGATGTTTGGTTGCTCTAGATATATAAAATTGGGGATCAGAAAACAAATGATAAAACTGCCTAAATAGAAATCCAAAATTAATAAGAAGTGTTTTTGGGTTCCCTTGATGGATTAAAAGAAAACAAAAGTTCAGTTGTCCCGAGGTATTATTGCGCTACCATCTGTTCAATGCCAACATGTTTCGCCAGTATTGTTTGCACAGATTGTGTCAACTCCCTTCTTCTGGACTATATGAGCCCTAGGATATGAATCCTTCTGTCAATAGTTAGTTGTATATCACATTATGTGTCAATCACACAAAAGAAAACGAATTATAATGGAAGTGGTTACTCACTTTTAGTAAAATCACTGGAGTGCTTTCAGTGGTCAGACTTATAATTCTTAACCCGGAGTTTGCAAAGAAGCAACTCCCTGTAGTCAGTCATCAAGGCCTTGATTCTGGTATGTGGCTTGTCAGAAACCCTCTGCCAGCATGGGATTTGTTTAACGGAAAATCACCTGATGGGTTCTCTGAATGTCAGAGCCGACAACTTGAGGCATTGATATCTTGCCAATCACGAGTGGCGTATTCGGCTGACGGTAGTCCTGGGCATCTTTGCTTAAGTGGGCACTCCTCAGGTGGATTTGATTGCCTCCTTAGAAAATGCTCTGCAGTAGCAACTCTACGCCCTCCAGTATCTGTTCAGGGGAGCCTAGGGGAAGAGGTTCAGTTTAAAAGGAACTTTTAACTAAATTAAACGTTTTTTCCAATGCTCTTGATTCATCAATATCTGAGAAGATTTGGCAATACCAGGCATAAGTCATTCTAATTGTCCCAGATTGGCCAATGAAAGTGTGCTATGTGGGCCTTCTGCACTTCTACCTGTATCCCCTGCTCCGACTCCCGTGCAAGACAGACCTTCTCTCCCAGTCAGAGGGAATTGTGCGACACCCGAGGCCTCCACCTTAATGTCTGGAGTTTGACTGGGAACATTTAAGCTCCTTTAAGCTGCCACTGAAGGTGGTGGACGTTATCCTGTCAGCGTGTCCCCTCCCCACAAAGTCATATTTTTGGGGAGATGGAACAATTTTGATCATGGTGTGCAAACAGCTATGATGTCACTTTGTGATCCCGAGTGCCAGAGTCTGCCAGTATGTACTCTCTTTAACTCAGAGAGGGTGTTCAGAAGCCACTTTAAAACGATATTTAGCTGTGTTGTTGGTATTCCTTTGTCTCCCAAATCATCCTTTCCTTTTCAAATTCCTTATTGTCATACCCCCTCAAGAGGGCTGCCATCAGGGGGCACACTGACCGTGTGCCACGTTTTTGAGGCGCACTTTTCTTGACAGTTTCTTTGCACCTGCATCCATAATATGTTGCAGGTGCAGAAGTAAAGAGATCACCTCATTGTCATAAGGCCATGCCCCCATGCAAATGAGGGAATTCCTTCTTGACATAGTGCTGGCACTATATGTGCGTCATTGCTATCAGTAGTACAGAAGGGGCCACACAAGCGTCTGTGGGCCCTTCTGCAATACCAAAGTGCCCCGCGGATGCACAAAGTGGGTGTACATAGCTGTTGCGACCTCGAGGCACTTTCTGTAATATGATGTCATATTGGATGACCAACATTTTTTCGGTTACAGTGGCAGTATGAAACTAAAGATAGTACAGAAACTGACACCCTGCTGGATTATCCTCTATATCAAAATGTGTTATGTACTTGCTAAAAAGGAAGGAATCAGAGTTCACTCCACCAGGGCTAAGTCCTCATCTTCTGCACTTGCAAGAGGTGTTCCAGTTGCAGACATCTGCAAGGCAGCGATGTGGGCGCCCCTATACACTTTTGCCAAACATTGCTGCTTTAATTCAGAGGTGCATAGGGACAGGCACTCTGCAGGGCTTCTTTATTAAACCATCCACTCGCCCTTCTCTAAGGAATGTGGTGTTGGGAATCTATTCAGCAGGAGAAGAATCAGCAGTTAGACGTATCCATCAGAAGGAAAAGTTACTTACGTGTGGTAATCATCTTTCTGGTGAATACTCTATCAACTTGCAGATTCCTAACCAATCCCATCCACCTCCCTGTCTGATAGTTTTAAGGACAGGGATTGCTTAATAAGGTTCCAGTTAGAAGCTTGGTACAGCACTATGTCTAATGGATGTTTCTCTGTATTATCGCCTCGAAGGCTTAAAAAAATGAATGGAAACTGATGTTGTTGCATCAGGACAGGGGTTTTATGGCTTTGGTGACATCTTCTGACATCCTTTCTGGTACTGACAGGAAGCCAGCACCCCCTTCCTGCATCATAGAGCTTTAAAAATTTCCATTTCCAGTCTGACGCCTCGAATTATTCAATAGGTGAGGAATCTGCAGGTGGATAGAGTATCCACCAGAAAGATTTCTACCGAACGTATGTAACTTTTTTTATTTCTTTTTTATCCTCCTACGGGATTAGGCAGATCACCCCCCAAAACATAAAAAACATGTTGGTAACGTTGACTGCACCATTACACAAAAATGGGGAAACCCAAAAACAATCTGTAGGACCTGAGTAATATATGTAAAAAGTGTAAAGAATGTTTTACATATCCAAGAGGGAACAAAGTAAATGCAAATCGGGATTACTTTCGCTATTTTTCT
Source organism: Triturus cristatus (assembly GCF_964204655.1). Classification (NCBI taxonomy): domain Eukaryota; kingdom Metazoa; phylum Chordata; class Amphibia; order Caudata; family Salamandridae; genus Triturus; species Triturus cristatus. The sequence goes on along the minus strand of NC_140592.1, from coordinate 498,227,618 downwards.
TTTCATGTTGCCGATTTGTTAATCAAAAAATATGTATAAGATTGAAAGTTGTTTTTGAATAAAACTATTCAAGCTGTTGCGCCAAGATAAGTGCAAAGGGGTAAGTGGTAGATAGAGTGCATGTGATCAGATGAAGGTTGAGAAGAAATTAGAAATACAAAGGATGATTCAATACAATACAAAGTTCTAGAAATCATAGGTATGTAACCTGTCTGGGAATATTAGACACATTTTGTATAATCTATAGCGAGTTTAGAAAATATTGACTACAATTCTTGATATCTTAACAGAAATGCAGTTCCAGTACAGGTTAGTGTGTGAAGAAATGTTGACGTTTCGACCCTGGGTGTAGGGTAAGGCCAATTGTTCCTTAGAAAGGGGTCTTCATCAGGATGGAGTTGGAAGCAACCTACAAGGAGGGTAAAAGGAACAGTAAGTTACTTAATAAAGTGTGTGTAAAACCTTGGTATGGCAGAGAAGGTCACAAGGCTCACAAATGAAGCACTGTACTGTGATCAGTGCATTGGTATCATGGAGAAGGGCCCGTAGGCTCCAGTTCAGGAACAAAATGAAGATGAAATCACATGGTCCAGTTGAGATCCGTAGCGGAATTGATATACTGAAAAGGAATTTAAAGGCATGTGACTTAGAATATTGCATTTGTTAAAGATGATAACAATGGAGAAAAGTGGGGGTTCAGGTACTCACCCGTCTGTTTCACTGGAAAAAATATTTTCTAAAATACTGGGGTAGTGACAAAGGTCGAATAAATCAGGCAAGGTATGTCTATACAGAGGAAAAATAAATGTCATTGAAAATTACAACCAGAAACATCTCATGAGCGAACTGATCATTTATAAAAGAGATGGCTGCGGAGTTTACCTTTCCAGAGCATCTCTGAGACACTGAACAGCAGTGTTTGCAGTAGTACAGTTCTGAAGTAGTGATTCAAACGAGGGCTGAGTTAATCAGGCAAAATTATCTGTACAGCAGAGGTGGAGATAAAAGGCATTGCATTAGCGATATGCTAGCTTGCAGTCGAAGGAAAATAGGGAGACGGCCGTGGTGCTACCTTAAAGGAGCGTCTCCAGCGGAAAACTCACAGCTTTGAGAGTATGGTGAAGACCATGCCCAATGATAGGCACACAGGAGGTCAACGTGCACATGGCTGTGCTCACGCCGTGAGCACAGTCGCTGGCTGCTGCCTGCTACCTGCACTTACGAGTTGTCCAGTCATCCAGTGACCGTGTCTAAAAAGGGGATGGGCAATGTAAAAACATCCTTAACACGTACCAGCATGCAGCTATTAGTTCAAGTAGTATCATTTATTTGGATTGCATTACCCGAAAGAATAAATTAAAAATAAAAATAAAATAAAAATGCAACAAGTCTGAGGGTATCAATCTATGTTACAAGAGATGACAAAAAATGGGATAAGGGACTGAAGGATGGTGCATCCTGCATGGATGATAGGAAATGTCTACTTATCACGCATGTAGTTAATGGAAAGAAACAGCTCTGAATGTTATTTAACAAGTGAAAACAATTTGCAAAAGTTATGTGATACAGACTAGAACAGTGTAGACATGGCTACTTGCAGATACATTAACTTCTCATATAAAGACATAAATAATTTGCAACACACAATGGAAACAATCAGGCTGATTGACAAACTTGCTTTTGACCCCACACAACAACTATTGGTAACCATGGATACTGTATCACTGTATACCAGCATCCCACAGAGGCCAGCTTTGGAAGCTATAAAGATTGTTCTTAACAGCAGACCTCAACCCATCCAGGTTCCCACAGAATGTATCATACAACTATTGGAAGTAGCTGATAGAGCGCGATTGTGCTCTCATTTGTAGGGGTGAATTATAATCACAAGTAGTTCCCACCCACACATTTATTCCTTGGTCGTGTTAACCTTTGGTTATTAGAAAATGTAATGTAATAACGTGTAAAGTGATGTGATAGAGATTTTCACATATTAAGGAGGGATCAACATTGTAATAATGCGCTATTTTATGAAAGCCTTAATGTGCTGAGTTTATATGTGACTAATGAGAAATCATTTGTTTTCTTTGCAATACATTGATTTAAATGTGATCCATAGCAATGATCAAGCAATTGTATGCTGAATGCAATTTAATGTTGTTTCTTATGTTAGCCGAGTTCTGTAGGTCTCATGTGTATTTCTTCCTGGCTGTCTTGATGAGTTTGCTAGTAGAATTTCATGTGCAAGTTGAATTTGCTCTTTCTCATGTCTCAGTTGCAGGTGGAGAAATTCTTCTTTGTTTAGAATTAAGCTTTTGTTTTAGGAGCTAGGTTTCAGGAGGAGAGGATACATTTGAGCGAGCAATGCTGATAATGTGAGATGCTGTTCTTTCTCACTGGAGAAGTCCTGGGAATTAAGGTCATCGAGCAAGAGCCTGGGAGCATTGCTACTACATTGAAAGTTACTTACGAGGAGGTGTCCAGCTGGATGGGATGATCGTGTGATGTGATGAGGGGTGTGTCCTACAATTTTTGTGTTGGGGTTGGGGACAGAGTCTGGGGTACTTCTGGTGTACCTGGAGAGGAGAAAGCATCTTAGAACGAGCTCTGTAGCTTTATGCTACTTGACCCATTCAACATGAGTGCACTTCTTAGAAAGCTTAATGTGCTGACTCCTTTTCTGAACTTGCCTAGGAAATGCTAAGTAGGGATGTCACAATAGTGGTAGCGTAGGGGAAGGCTAATGCTTTTCACTTACGAACCTGCAATGAAGAAGACTTTTGATGTTGGCGCAGTTATATTCTGCTTCCTGATTCTGGAACTGGTCATTCTTTGTATGCTACATCGACTCAACTTTACCCGTAGATTTGGCTTTGTATTAGTTCTAATATATCTCCACACCCTCGTCTTGCGGTGTCTTTATATCCAGCTGTTCTTTGCTTTGTAATAAATTAATTAAACTTTGAATGTGGAGTCTGTGATTCTTCAGTGTCATGGTTCATTGGAATTACAACGTATGATTGGCAAATAGTTTTCGCCCCTCCACACTTTTAGGCAGGGAACAAAGAGCCATTGACCAGGGGTTTAAGAGTGAGTCTAGAATGTGGAACCCGGCTCATTTATAGCTATGATGAAAAACGACTGCTTTTTCCAAGGGGAATTATTATTTACAAACCAAGAGAGTTGCTATGGGCGCTAGCTTTGCACCTAATCTGGTCATATTATATATATGGACAACTTTGAAACCAATTTAATCTTTAATGATGACAACCCGCACGTAATAATATAACCCTTTGGTAAAGATACATTGACGATGCACTTCTCAGAAAGACAGGCAATAAATCTGACCTCAAATCTTTCCATACATGGTTAAAGGGCAGATCAAAAGACATTCAATTTACGATCCAATCTAATCCTACCAGCATTGACTTTCTGGACATTTCTATCAAAGCACAGGTAGGTCAACTCTACACAACAATGTTTAGAAAAGTACTGAAAGGCATACCGTCCTTCGTTACACCAGCTATCACCCCAGGGGCCTCAGAGACAACTTGCAGTACGGACAATTTCTTAGATTACTCAGGAACTGTTCCAGGAAAGCAGATTATTTTAGGGAATCCACTGATCTACAACACATACTCGCAGAGAGAGGTTATCCTAGGAGCCTGCTAAAGAGGGCATGTAAGTAGGCCGCGTTCAACCCCAGAGAAACTCCTTTGGAAGCCAAATCACGTTCCAGTGACACTATGAACAAGATGATCTGTGTTACCACTTACTTCACACGCAACAATGACATATGGCGGGTTGTCAATGGTCATTGGAAATAGATCTTAGAGGAAATTGATATAAAAGAGCCACTGATGCACACATTTAAGAAAGGCAAAAGCATAAGGCACCATATAGTTCATTCCCTTTTAGGGGGCCCCCAGCAGCCCTCTATTCACTCTATGTGGAACTTACCCAAAATTCTTGAACACTACAGATGCGGCCACTGTAAAGCTTGCAAACTCACGACAGACACTGAGTGTTTCACACATAAAGAACGCAAGTTTGATTTGAAGTATCACACGAATTGCAACAGTGTAGATGTAATTGATATCATCGATTGCCCATGTGATCTACTTTATATTGGCCAGACCTGCCAGAAGGTCAAAATTTGAATATTACAACCCTGCAGCCATGTTAGATGTAATGTACAAGGAGCTCCTTTAGTGGAACTGTTAGAAACGGGATTTCTGGTTGGTTAGGGCTTGCGCCTAAGTCAGGCAGAAACCACCAGTCTAGTCAGGGCAAGGGAGTTAAACGCCGAAGATAACCCCTTCTCACCCCTTTGGTAGCTTGGCAGAGCAGTCAGGCTTATCCCAGAGGCAATGTGTAAAGCGTTTGCACAGCACACTCACACAGCAGCGATACACTAGGCACACCACAAAAGAAACTCCACACAAGGTTATGTAAAAATAGCCTTTGTATTACTCATAAAACACATTAGAACCTAATCACATATATACACTGTGCTACCGGGCACTTATTATGACTTTACAGGGGATTATATACATGACAGGGCCAATTGGGCAACTGTCATCACCATGATACCTCACAGTGAGAGAAAACAACCAGTCACTACTGGCAATAGTGCATTTAGCATAACCACATTATGTCAAGCATCAGTCCCACCTTTCAGCATAGCCCATTATGCATGAACATAATCAGCAGGGCCCCCTATCAAACATTTGCAGCAGTGCACACAGAAGAGAATCACCATAGGGATTCATAGGGTGCCACCCTTGACAATGTACCACCAAAGCCTAATACCATCAGGGCGTAACATTAAGCAGCTTCCCGTAATTGCCAACGTACCCTTACATCAGGGCACCACATGTGCTAATTGTGGAGCGGGAGCCCTGTCCTGGTCTCGCCCCACAATACTTCCCCAAAAGGGGCAGCACGATGCCCCTTAGGGCGGGAAGACCTTACTTGGTCCCCCTCGTGAGGGACAAAAAGAAAGAGATGGCAAAAAGCAGCCGCTCGCTACTCTGCGATGCGGCTGCCTCCGGGTAAATGAGGAAAGGGGTGGATTCCCCCTCCGGTCAGCCCCTCTGGACTCACCCTCATTCCGTGTACCTGGAGAGCTTCTCCTTGCTGTGTCGGCTGGCCTCTCCTGCGGCCCCACAATCTCGGTGTCCTCAGGGGGAGCTCTCACCCTCTGACAACACACGGCCTCCCCTCGTCCTAGATTAGGGCCCCGCCCACAGTCAGGCCAAGTCGCCGCCTGACTTCCGGTTCTTCTGCGGACCTCTTCTCTCAAAACCAGGCTTCTTCTGCCTGACGTCCGGCCTTGGGAGGGCCGTCCTTATGCGCAGGAAGTCTCTGTCAGCTTGGCTCCTTTCTTCCTCCATGTAGTCGTTGTGGCTTCACTTTCCACTGCACAGGGAATGAGTAGGTATCCTCCTCCCCTTCTCACTTCCCGGCACGTGGACCCACCTGGCCCCTCCTACAACCAGGCACTGCCACACTTCCCTTCACCCTTGCCTGGCTTCCGGTTGCAGGGAAACGCCCAAAGCTTCTGCGATGCCACCGCACTTGGCGAGGCCATGGGGCCCCTGGGCGAGTTGACTTCCAGGCACAGAGCTCGTTACGAGCCCAGTTGGAGCCCCTGTCTCGGGCTCGGGAAATAACAGTAAAACAAGGAAAATGCTGACCACGTGCTTCTTGTTTGCGACACAGCGCTTAGGGGCACAGCGGTGGTTAGATGCTCCTCACGCTCCAGGGCGGCACATCCAGCACAGCCCCCACCACACTTCTGGATTGTAGGTTGCACAGGGCAGAGGTGGGCCCAGGCAGGCCAGTTCACAGGGCCTTCCAGCAGAGGGGGAGTCCTTCACGGTAGTTACTCCTGGCCCCCGGCAGTCCTACAGCCCCCCAAGCTATAAGCAGATAAAACCCTTACATGGGTTCACAGCCCGAATACTTACACAATTTAGTGTCTTTGTTCTCCCCCTGGCACAGGACTCTGCGCCCGATCCTAACCAGTTCTGGGCGGCACTTAGAAGCATCTTTACATGTGCACAACATCCTCCTTTGTCAGTGTAGGCTCTGGCCCCAGACACCCCACAGTGGGGCGGAGCCGGCATTGGGTAAGGCAGGCACAGTCCTATTCAGGTCCAGGTGCTACTCCTCCCACTACTCCAAATGCAGATTGGCCTATTCAGCCTAGCGCTGATTCATCCAGCCCCTCTAGAGCCACTGCACCTCCCCAGCCCCTGTCATCCAGAGCCAGACATGCAATACACAATAGGCAGGCACAAAGACACATTGCACACAGAAATGCAAACTTCTAAAAGTTGCATCACTAAGGGGGGTGTGTGGCCAACTACGGAGCATTACGGAAGCTAGCTGAGAGAGCTCCCCGCCGAGCCCCGACATTTTGCCTGGTATCCTGTAAGAACGGGGGCTGTGGAGGAAACTAAGTGACACGGAGTGCAGCGGAGCATATCTGGCTAAACAGGGACCCGGCATCGATTTTCTGACATACCCGTGCCGCCGCTCCTTGGGCCGAGATCAGACTGGGTGCAGCTAGAAGGCTGGTCGGAGTGGTGGAGGGGGCTTGTGGTAGCAGACCAGGGAGTACACTAGCCCAGAGGTAGCGGCTGGCTGTCTTGTGATTGTCCGTGCTGACTGTGGAGGGGCCAGCCGGAACATAGTGTATATTGAGCTCGGCGAGGACGGCGACCGACTGACAGAGAAGAGACAAGATGGCGGCCGCAGGTCAAAGGAAGCGGCATCCCGTGGCAAGATGTTGATGACTGGCTGGCGATGTGAGGGGACCCGCGCCCAGGTCGGCAGGATTACAAGCGCATTCAAGGTAACCTGCTGCTGAGGGCATTAGTGGCAGTTATCACACGGTAAGGTCGAATCCTGCTGTTGAGGCCTGCTGCATCACGGACCTGCGTGCCTAATACAGAGAGGCGGCAACGCGAATGGTGAGGCCGGGCTTACCTGCTGACAAATGCTGAGAAGTGGGCAGTTTATATCAGCGGGACAACTACACTGCTGCACCACTTGAGGAGGGACTGGAAGTGCTGTGCCAGTGGTGTGGAAGAGGGCTGTATCATTGGCGACCACGAGACCCACGGCAGGGGGGTGAATAAAGGAATCAAACAGCGGGCCTCAATGATAATGAGTTATAGAGGTACTGGCATTGCGCTGTTGCTGCGCCACCACTAGCTTGGATACAAGCGGTTAGGAGCGGCGAGACCTGGGGGGAATACTTGGTGACAGGAGAGACTGACCACTCACTTGCACTGGAAGTGTATGTCACTGAACCACAGCTACGCGGCGAGCATATCCCTGATGCATGGGTCCTGGTGAGGTTCCGAAGTACACAGCCATTGGTTACCTGTCGCACCACAGGTGTCGGGGATTAGCACATAAACAGAAGAGCGGCCTCTCTGCGTGAATATACCCAAGGGAAGTTGGGTCTGGATGCTCAGGGGTGCAGTCTGTCTTTAGCATACAGTAAGTGGAACAAAGGTGGATCCCCTCTGCTTGTGATTCTTTAGTGTGAGTTGTGGAGTGAGAAAACTATACCTCGCCATAATGAGCCACACCAAGACTAGGCAACTTGACCCTCCTGCATGTGGCGACACTCATTCTGCAAGGCGCGATGATGCGGCGCATGGCGCTGACGCTGAGGTGGTGACACCCACGGGGGCTGAGCAACACAGCGATAAGTTAGACCTCATACTAAAGGAAATTAGAGATTTGTGTACGGCGATCGAAACACTAATAGGGACGCTCTCTACTAGCCTAAATTTATTGCAGGCGGACCACAAGAAACTGGCAGAAAAGGTAAAGTCAAACAAACTTGCCCTAGATGATTTGATACCTCAACAAACTATACACACCTCTCAAATGGAGCAATTACAATGCCAGTTACGGGGGCTACAAGATAGGGTGGATGATACCGAAGGGCGCTCCCGCCATAATAATGTCTGCTTATTGGGAATACCGGAAAGGAGTGAAGGACATAATCCCACCCAATTTGTTGAAACATGGCTCTGAGACCACATGGCAAAAGAGGGCCTAACTGAACTTTATAGTGTGGAGAGGGTGCATAGGGGACCGACCAAGCCTCCCCCGCGGTAGCACCACCTAGACCAATAATAGCTAGAATTCTGAATTATAAGGACAGAGACATGATTTTGCAGGCTGCGAGGGAGAATGCCTCCATCCGTTTTGAAAATAAAACAATTTCCTTATATCCGGATTTTACAGTCGAAGTTCAGAAAGCGAGAGCTACTTTCCAAGATGTCAAAAAGAAATTGAAAAAACGCAACCTGAAATGCGCCCTACTCTTTCTGGCCCGCTTGAAAGTCATTTTTGGACAAACATCTCTATTTTTTGATAATCGTGAGGAAGTGGCGGACTGGATGGAGATTACGTTTACGCCTTCTGTGTCACAGAATGTGTCATCTCCGAGTCACTCTACAAGATCCTTGATGCACCTAGAAGGAGCAGTTAACACGAGGGAGAACCGAGGCCAAGGAAGTTGGATTGGTATGAGCCCGTCCCCAGAACAGATCTCGGACAGTCAAAGAGATGCTCTCCTGACGGCAGCAGCCTTGGCGGAACACGATGCTCAGTCCCGCGCTAAGTCTGTTAGCTCCTCGGATGAAGATACAGTTCACTCGGACTCTGAGTCTAGGTTAACATAGTGGAGAGGTGTGGCTCACTGGTTAGAGGCGGCAGATCCGCAAGCAGAGAATCGGCCAGGGACTAGGGTTCAATTCCCGACGCGGCAGGGTTGTGGACCAGGGTCAAAACGGACTCGATAATTCTCGCCTCGGTACCTACTCTAACCAGGAACACACTCTGCAACTCTGGGCATTAGCTTGCCTCATCTCCACAACGGCCCCCCACATTCGCCGGGGATGCCTGGTTTCACCTTGGAGATACCCAGGAGGGACCATCTCACAGGGATAGCCTGGACGGGTTCCCCAGCGGTCTACAGCGCCACGACGCCTCAGGGCAGCAGTGCACTTTACAAGACACATACATTTACATTTCTGTCGGTTACTCCACAGACTGTGAACGAGTGTTGAAGTGGTCCGATGCTCCCTCTGGAAGTTGGTATCATATAAAGTACTGATTAATGTGTCCCAATGTACATGATGTCACTTGAAGGTCCCGTTCTTTTATGATTATTTTGTGTTGATGGGGCCTGTGTTGGGAGCACTGAGAATAATGTCACTGCATGCAGGATACTGTATGTAAACCAATGGTGGTTGGCACCCCCCCTAAGGCGAATGCACTGTGGTACGGTTTCTGGTTACTGGTTTGGTCCTCTACTGTTTTACAGAGGAACCTAGTATTGGGTGTTGTATTGGGGTGTTTTGACATGAACCCTACTGTAGGTACACACATAATAAATCAAAGGCAGGGATGATGAGCCACGATTTTAGCTGTACTGAAGGAATAGATGGCACAACCTAGCACATACACAATCACATCTTGGAATGTAAGAGGGCTCGGTTCTATACACAAAAGACATAGAATCCTTGCACAGCTTAACCGTAGGAAGGTACATTTTGCTTTGTTGCAGGAGTCTCATCTTACGAAGGCTGAGGCTATAAAAATGCAAAACAAATGGAGAGGGCAGTTGTTTTATACATCTTACTCAGCATTTGCTAGAGGAGCTGCAATCTGGATACGGAATGCCACCCCCTTTGCATTGTTAGAACAGCGAGTTGATGTACATGGTAGATATGTGCTATTGCTGGGTACTCTAGATGGGTGTTGTGTAGTCCTGGGAAGTATTTATGCTCCAAATTCGAAGCAGGATAAATTCCTGGACCTGTTATCCACAGCATTGGCGGGGTGGGATTCCTACCTGCTGGTAATAGGAGGCGATTGTTATGCAGTGCTTGATATAAATATGGATAGATCACACCAGCCACTGCAAAATACAGGAAGCAAGAAACAAGCGGAGGCTCTGCGTAGATGGGCAGAGGGCTGGGGAGTATGTGATGTATGGCGAATGAAACACTTGGAAGATAGAGAGTACTCCTTCTACTCGCCACCTCATGACCTACACACTCGCATTGACAGTATTTTCTGTTCATTGCCACTGGTTGCTAATGTGCTAGATACAACATATTTAGGAAAAACCTTTTCAGATCACAACCCACTGGAGGTTATTATGAAATGGGGAAGGGTGCCTACACCCATTGCAACATGGAAATTGCAGCCCATAATATTGGAGGACTCAGTGTTTCAGATGCATTATCTACAGCGATAACTAACTACTTCAGGGAGAATGCACACACCGCCAGTACGCGCCAACTTGAGTGGGATGCCTTCAAGCAGTGTTACAGGGGGTTGCCATTAGCACACAGGTAGGGGTACGATCTGCTGTCATTAAACGCCTCAAAACTGTTGAGGATAAATTGGGGGAATTAGAAAAGGAGGCGGCAATGAGTGTCCCAAAGTAAGATGATTTGCTGGAAGCACAGATTCAATACGCAGAACTGCTGGAAGACATACGAGTGCTAGATTATAACCTATATACCCAAAAGCAGCATGCAGAGGCTGATAAAGCGGGCCCACTGTTAGCTAGGATAATACGAGATACCCCACCGACAGCTCCGATCATTGAAATTAATACACGAGATGGTACAACTGTCACTACGTAACCAGACATAAATAGGGCATTTCAGGCATATTATGAGTCCTTATATGCCGCTCCACCAGAGCCTGATCAGCCAGAGTTCGACTCTTTCTTTGCAGAACTCCCCTTCCCACAGCTGTTGGATGACCATAAGAAGGAACTGGATAATCCAGTCACGGAAGCGGAGATCAGAGCAGCCATTAAGGCCCTGCCCAGAAATAAGACGCCGGGGTCGGATGAACTGCTGGTTGAATTTTATGCGACTTATATTCCCTTGTGAGTCCCACATTTAAGAAAGATGTATCAAGAGTCACTGGAACTTGGCTCCTTGCCAAACACTACACTTCAGGCTCTGGTGGTCTCCTTGCCAGGCAGAGACAGTAGAGATATTTCGGGCTATAGACCCCTTTCACTACTCAATACTGATTATAAACTTTTAAGTAAATTACTAGCTATTAGAATTCAACATTACATACCACGATTGATACACGCGGATCAGTGTGGGTTTGTACCAGGCAGAAGCACGGTGCATAATATCCGCAGATTGCATCAACTGATGTCGCACTCCAAAACACATCCCCAAAATCAGGGATGTATCTCCTTAGATATACGTCAGGCTTTTGACTCTCTCCGGTGGGACTACATGTTCTGCATTATGCCTAAATTTGGAATCCCAGATGCATTCACAAAATGGATTGCCCTTTTAAATACCAACCCTACTGCTAAAGCTTGCACGGGACAATATATATTGCAACAATATGCAGTGACGCGAGGTACGAGACAGGCCTGCCCACTTTCACCCTTAATATTTGTACTGGCTCTAGAACCATTACTCGTAAAAATTTGTAGGCTGGCGCTTCATAAGGGTATTAAAGCTGGACGTGATACGCATGTAGTCTCCTCCTATGCAGATGATATCATTTTATATCTTGTGAACCTTAGAGATGATCACATGCCCCTTCCCACGATATTCAAAACTTTTCAGTCACTATCAGGGCTTTCCATAAATGAAACTAAGTCATATGCCTTTGCATTCACGGAACAGTTGACTCATGACCCAATACACTTTGGTCAGTGGTCATTCTAATCAGCGCCGACTACATTTAAATACCAGGGAATTAACGTATATAGGGAACCAGTGGACGTCATTGATGGCAATATCACCCGAGCGATAAATTCACTCAGAGCTCAAATAAGGTTCTGGATATCCCTCCCCTTGTTGGTGGCTGGTAGGGTGACTATTGCTAAAATGGTGATGCTTCCATGGTTAATTTACTATTTCACGAATTTACCACTTTTAATTCCGATGCAAGTGTTTAAGCTGCTGGATACAGTGTTGATAGAGCTGATTTGGGGGACGGGTCGGCGTAGAATAGGACTGTTCAAACTGCAGCTAGCTACTAAGAGAGGGGGAATGGGTGTTCCGGATTTTAGGGCATATTGCTACGCAGGTCAGCTACTGTGGCTGTCATATTGGACTGCAGGGTATAACCTCCAAGAAATAGAAATGTCGCAGGGAGAATGAAATAGGGGCACCCTACATGCGCTGCTGTTACCGAACGGTGTGATTCCGCCATCCACTCCCCCATTATTGAAAGTGGCAATAATATACTGGAAAAGGACACTAGCTTACACAAGGAAACGAATCCCATATGCGCCTAACATACGATTGATTGGCATAACTACTCCACTGGGAACAGTATCACTAAGATACATTTCTGTATGGGCGGAGGCAGGTGTAGACACTGTTGGAATGTTGTTTGTGGACAACACTCTGATGAACCATGATACCTTTGTGGAAGAGAGAGGAGTGCCGGACACCCTGTTCCTCTTACATGCAATCATAACACGCTACATCAGACATACATGGGCTCCCAACATTAATGAACCCCCAACGCACACACTGGTACATTTACAATACTTAAAGGGGAGGGGAAGCCATTTGACCCTTTGGCTGTACCAGGGTATACGGTTGCATGCTGAAATGCCCCTACAGGCGCTTCGAGATAAGTGGACTGTGGACTTAGGCAGGGTATTTACTGATAAGGAATTGGACAACATTTTGGAATATCCAAAGAAGGTGTTGCGCAATGTGAAGTTTAAATTTATCCAGTTGATGATTGTGCACCGAGCATACTTGACCACACGAAGACTGCACACAATGTCCCCGAGCACGTCGGATGTAAGCCCGAGGTGCAAGAGTCCCAATGCTGACTTGCTACATATGCTATGGACATGTCCACGCTTGCAACATTACTGGGCTGAAGTGCACAAAGTCCTACGGGAGGAGGCCCCAGGGAGGCGGGGTGTAACAGCGGAACATTCCTTACTGGGGCTGGGTATAAAACACAAAAGTGGTAACTCCACGAATAGATTTGTCAATCTGGCGCTAATTCTGGCTAAACAAACGATAACTAAACGCTGGAAAGCCACTACAGCACCATTAGTGGCGGAGTGGTATAGTGAGGTGGTGAGATGGGGCAGAGCTGAGAGCGCTGAGCTCATAAGGGAAGAAAGTAGAGGATTACGCAAAAAGCCTATCTCATTAGAATGGAACACGATAAGGGAAGAGTTTATAGCAAAAGAATTGTAAGGAAATATGACAGTTGCGCTGTTCCTAAAATGCCTTGTTACTTATAATCATATACTGTGAATATTTAGAAAATGTCCAAGGTGTGATAATTGTACATGCAAGAGATCTTTCCGGTACGGTGATGTTGCTACTAGTCCAAGTATGCTTGACTAGGATGTATCTTTATTCAAATTTATTACAATTACATAGGGGTTCATGTGGAGGGAGGGGGGTTATTTTAGTTGTTACGTTAACAGTGTCGCACTTCATGCAGAATTTATTACCACTATTCCAAACATACCAAACATGACCACGCTAATCCTCTCATGTCAGGAATTACCACTGAAACACATATCAAGGAATATCCATTTCATTGCTATGAGAGGGCAGCCTCACAGTAGTAAGAAACCAAAATGGCTGTTTTGTCACTACCAGGACATGCCACACAGTTAAGGCACATGTCCTACCTTTTACCTACAGCGCACCCAGCCCTTAGGGCTAGCTAGGGCCTACCTTAGGCGTGATTGATATGAAGTAAAAGGGGAATGCAATGGCAGAGGCCTGAGACAGGTTTGAAAGGCTACTTTGGTGGGTGGCGCAATCAGTGCTGCAAGCACACCAGTAGCATTTCATTTACTGGACCTCGGTATATAAGATACCACTTTACAAGGGACTGATAGGTAAATTAAATATGCCAAACAGGTGTAGACCACATTTGCCATAGAGAGCACATGCACTTTACACAGGACAGCAGTGATAAAGTATCCAGAGTCCTAAAACCACCTGCACCAGGTCAGAATAAATACTAGGTGGAAGGCAAAAAGTTCTGGGATGACCCTACAAAAAAGATAAAGTCCAACAAGAACACTTCCACACTCTCACTCGGTTGCTAGTCTGAAATGGTTAGTCCTGAAAAAGGTGTTGCGCCCTAGAGGGGGTAATATTACGGACCTACTTAACCTACGAAAGTGCAAATGGATGCACATTTTGGACACTGTCAAACAAGGGCTAAATGAACAAGAAGCGATATCTAGACAGTTGTCTCTTCTCAATATGGGTCAATATCATGTTACACCACTAATTATTGGTGCCCTGTGATGTTCACACTTGATGGTGCTACGCAAAAAGTGCAGACAATATATTCGATACGGGGTTTGTCTTATGTTAGGTCAATGCTAGTTCCACACTAAAACCAAAGCATGATTATGTTCACTATTTGAATGCTCTTGATATACCTTACCATTGGTCTTTCAATTTTTTTTAATGGTTATACAGGAGGAGTGGACATTTGCCAGTCATATCTGTTCTAACACTGTATTGTACATCGTACCGCATTTGTGTCGCAATTTTGTTATGTCTTTATATGAGAAGTTAATGTATCTGCAGATTAGCCATGTCTAAACCATTCTAGTCTGCATCACATATTTTTTTGTATTGTTTTCACTTGTTAAATAACATCCAGAGCTGTTTCTTTCCATTGACTAACTATATGTGTGATAAGTAGACATTTCCTATCCTCCATGCAGGATGCACCATCCATCAGTCCCATATCACATTTTTTGTCAACTCTTGCGACATAGATTGATAACCTCTGACTCTTCACATTTTTATTTTATTTTTTATTTATTCTTTCGGGTAATGCAATCCAAATAAATGATACTCCTTGAACTAATAGTTGCATGCCGGTACATGTTTCGGATGTTTTTTACATTGCCCATCCCCTATTTTGACATGCTCACTGGATGACGTGACAACACGTCAGTTCAGGCAGCAGCCAGCGACTATGCTCCCGACGTGAGCACAGCCGCATGCACATTGACCTCCTGTGTGCTTATTATTAGGCATGGTCTTCACCGTACTCGCAAAGCTGCGAGTTTTCCGCCGAAGACGCTCCTTTAGGGTAACACCACGGCCGTCTCCCTATTTTCCTTTTATTGCAAGTTAGCATATCACTAATACGATGCCTCTTATCACCACCTCTGCTATACAGATAATTGTTCCTGATTAACTCAGCCCGTGTTTGAATCGCTACACCAGACCTGTACTACTGCAAACACTGCTGTTTAGTGTCTCTGAGACGCTCTAGAAAGGTAAACTCTGCGGCCTTCTCTATTATAAATGAGCAGTTTGCTCATGAGATGTCTCTAGTTGTAATTTTCAATTGAATGTATTTTCCCTCTGTATACACATACCTTGCCTCATTTATTCAGCCTTCGTTACTACCCCAGTAATTTAGAAAATATTGTTTTCCAGTGAAACAGATGGGTGAGCACGTGAACCCCCATGTTTCTCGGTTTATATAATCTTTAACAAATGCAATGTTCTAAGTCTCATGCCTTTTAATTCATTTTCAGTATATCGATACTGCTACTGATCCCGACTGAACTGTGTGATTTTGTCTTCATTTCTTTCCTGAATTGGAGGATATAGGCCCTTCTCCTTGATATCAATGCACTGATCACAGTGCAGTGCTTCATAGGTGAGCCTTGATACCCAGGTTTTACACACACTTTATTAAGTGACTTACCGTTCCTTTTACCTACCTACCTTGTAGGTTGCTCCCATTTTTGTCCTGATGAAGACTACTTTCTAAGCAATTAGCCTTACCCTTCACCCAGGGTCGATACGTCGCCATTTCCTCACACACTAACCTGTACTGGAACCGAATCCATGTTTAGATATTAAGAATTGTAGTCAATATGTTCTTAACTCACTATGGATTATATAAAATGTGTCTAATATTCCCAGACAGGCTCCAGATTTATGTAATCTAGATCTTTGTATTCCTACCTTCTTCTCAACCTTCATCTAATCACCTGCACTCCATCTACCACTTACCCCTTTGCACTTATCTTGGAGCAACTGCTCGAATAGTTTTATTCAAAAACAACTTTCAATCTTATATGTATAATTTGATTAACAAATCTGTAATATTGACTGAGCAACTCATGTTTTACTTGAAATATTTTATACTTCATGTCTGCTTTGTTTAGTGACATGGCTCCACTCACCTAAAAATCCAGGGGTCTGCGGGAGCAAAGAGAGTCCACCCTAGCCCTCTGAAAACTAAACCTCAATGCTCGGATGGAATACGGGTGTCAGCAGTGAGTTACAGGGGGAGAGGGGGATTGGTTGAGAAGGATGACATAACAAAAATTATCTCCATCTGCTAGTTGATTGACAGTATGGTCATCTGGAAATTCACCATGGGACCTGGGTTGCTCTTAGTTGAGATGCTTCTCCAGTAGCAAACACACACAAAAAACCAGGGGCTACATTCAATGGTTCAAAAATATTCAACAAGCTCTTGAACTGTTAACATTTACCCCTTTCAAAGTCCCACTCTTTCCCTATTTTAGCATAGGGGAATAACATGTTTGCTATGTCTCAAGTCCCAAATAACGTGAGGGTTTCTGTCTCTCGATTGTCCTCTGGATCTCTGGTTACATCACTGTCGCCCATTTTCCAAGAATATTCCATCCGATTCTTAGGGTCTAGTTTAATCAGAGTTAAGTTCGGACTTAGGACCACATGTACGACTAGTTTTAGCGGTCACATACGGAGAATCTGGACATTTACGACTGTTAAAGAGCCTTTTCCTATGTACTAACCCTATTTTGCGAGTCGGTAACCTATTATTGACTCTCAAAATAGGATTTGAGAGTAGGTATTAGGAAGGGGCATGATGAGGGCGTCCCTTTCTAATAGCAAGTCGCAAGGGGATGTATGAATGTTTTACGACTGAAATGTGATTGCAAAACATTCATATTTTACCGACTCCTTGAAGGAGGTTGTAACCTATTCGGAAACAGGAATGGGTCGCCAAGGGACCCCTTCCTCTTCGTAAATGCAGGTGCCAACATTTTTTAAGATCAGGCAGTGGTAGCACGGACTACTGCCTACTCTTAAAAAATGAAAAGGAAACTTTTCATTTTTCTCTTTTAGATACATCCCGTTTTCCTTTCAGGGAAATGGACTGCATTTCCAAAAAAGAAAATTGCTTTATTTTAAAAGCAATCCCAGACATGGTGGTCTGCTGTCCCGAGCAGGCCACCATACCTGTGATTACAGGCCATTCCCAATGGGTTGCAACTTATTACTTGCCTCATGACTATTGATGAGGCAGGTCAATTGAGACCCTATTGGGAATCGCTAAATGTGTCTGAGACACATTAGTTCATCGTATTTTGCGACTTCCTAATTGCAAGTCGCAAAAAGTCTCAATTAGGAACTTACAAAAATTTTCAGTTGAGCATGTGGCTTGGAACTCGCTAACTGGAATGTACAACAGTGTCTCAGACACTGTTTGCGGTTCCTAATGGGGTCTCAAATTGCATGCCTCATTAATATTTATGAGGCAGGTGGAATTTGCGACCCCATTAGGAACAGCTAGCACTCCCAGGGATGGTGGCCTACTGGGGTCAGCAGGCCACCATGTCTGTGACTGCTTTTTAAAATAAAGCAGTTTTTGATAAAAAATGCAGCCTGTTTTCCTTACAAGAAAACGGGAGGCATTTAATGAAGAAAAATGAAACATTTCTGTTTCATTTTTTAAGGGCAGGCAGTGGTCTCTGGGACCACTACCTGTTCCTAAAAATATTTTTGCATCCATTCACAAAGGGGAAGCGGTCCCCAGGGGACCCCTTCCCATTTGCAAGTGGCTTACTTGAAGTAGATGGTAAAATGCGAGTGTTTTGCAGCCCCAGATGCGGTCGCAAAACAATGGTACATTCCATTGTGACTCGCTATTAGAAAGGGAGCCCCTTCTTAATAGCGAGAGTCGCAAATGCTATTTTGCGAGTCACTGATTCGCAAAATAGCGTTTGTATATGCTGGGACCCTTTTTTGCAGTTGCAAACGGCCCGATTGCCTGTTTGTGACTGCAAAAAAACGGTTGTACATCTGGCCCTTAGTCACTTAGGCGTTTAGGTTCAATGCACTGCCTGTGTACGGCAGCCAAGAATCTTTCTTGTTGTTAATGCACTGATGTTCTTTCTTTGTCTTTTGTAGGTTGCTGATATTGCCAAAATCATCAGAAGACAGGACGCATGGCTGTACAGCAAGCTGGTGACCTCTGGAGGAAGGATCTGGAATCCGAAGCAGGTAAGCAGGAGCTCGGGGAGGGCAGGCCTTCTTGGGCGGATATCTTGAAGCCAAGGGCAGGGATTTTATACTACTGTGCCCGAGATGACTGCCATTTCTTGTGGGAGTCCGAAATCTTGCAGGATTTCGGCTCCCCCTTTTTTTTAGATCAGATGCATTGTAACCAAGGGAACAAGCGGAAGCATGGTACATTAAGGGAGGGACAGGGAGCCTAAGGTAGGTCATTTGGGGAGTCATGAAATTGTCAGTGTTGGAATTTGACTGTCCGTGAAATCTAACAATGATATTGGTGTGGTCAGCAACGTGGGACTGGAGGTTAAGAGCCAGGGGTGGGGGTTAATCTAATTCGGACAGACAGTTGCTGAAGGAAGGACCAAGGGGGTCACCATCTTCTTCTGGTTTCGACCCTTGACCTTGTTAGGTAGGTTGCTCCCCCTCCGCACAGCACCGCTCGTGCGTCCTGACCCTGCCGCAGCTGCCGCTGCTGAGGAAAGTTGAGGCCCTCCTCCACCAGTAGGCTACCACCTGCGCCTCATCCCTGGTGGCCAGTGGTAGGCCTCAGGTCTGTCCTATTGTCGGTGTCATTCATTGTATTGCCCTTATTGTTTTTTGGTGACTGTGACTGCTGTTGTCTGTCTTCCCCCTGTGCCTGTATTTTCTCCTGTTCCCATCGTTACCCCCGTGATTGTGTACACTTTTTTCCTTCTGTTCCTATCGTTACCCCCATGATTCTGTGCCCTTTTTTCCTTCTGTTCCCATCGTTGCCCCCGTGATTCTGTGCCAGGTTTTCCTTCTGTTCCCATCGTTGCCCCCGTGACTCTGTGCCCTTGCATTCCGTTCCTTTCGCCGCTCCCGTTCCCACCACTGCGTCCCCTACGCCCCGCCCCCCGGACTGCCCATTCGCTGCCCCTGCCTCCCAGCTGCTCCTCCCTCCCACCTCCACATATATGGCGGCCGCTGCGCAGTGAGGAGAGCGACCCTTGACCTTGTTAGGTAGGTCGCTCCCCCTCCGACCAGCACCGCTCGTGTGTCCTGACCCTGCCCCAGCTGCTGAGGAAAGTTGAGGCCCTCCTCCACCCGCAGGCTACCACCTGCACCTCATCCCTGGTGGCCAGTGGTAGGCCTTAGGTCTGTCCTATTATTGGTGTCATTCATTGTATTGCCCTTATTGTTTTTTGGTGTCTGTGACTGCTGTTGTCTGTCTTCCCCCGGTGCCTGTATTTTCTCCTGTTCCCATTGTTAGCCCCGTGATTCTGTACCCTTTTTTCCTTCTGTTCCCATCATTACCCCCGTGAGTCTGTGCCCTTTTTTCCTTCTGTTCCCATCGTTACCCCCGTGATTCTGTGCCCGTTTTTCCTTCTGTTTCCATCGTTGCCCTCGTGATTCTGTGCCCTTTTTTCCTTCTCTTCCCATCATTACCCCCGTGATTCTGTGCCCGTTTTTCCTTCTGTTCCCATCGTTGCCCCGTGATTCTGTGCCCGCTTTTCCTTCTGTTCCCATCGTTGCCCCTGTGACTCTGTGCCCTTGCCTTCCGTTCCTTTTGCCACTCCCGTTCCCGCCACTGCGTCCCCTGTGGCCCTGCCCCCCGGACTGCCCATTTGCTGCCCCTGCCTCCCGCCTCCCAGCTGTTCCTCCCTACCACCTCCCCATATATGGCGGGCGCGCACAGAAAACGCGCCGCTGGCGCGCAGCAGGCGCGCCTAAGGCAAGCCCGTCTGTGCCCGTCCATGCCTGGACCGCGCCCAGCACCAGAAGCCCTGGTCCCCGCACCCGCCATGACGACCGCCACCACTACGATGCCAGCACACTGCACGCTCTCAACTCCGGACGGACCCACACCTGCTTCAAGGCTGCCCCGAAACGCACACACGGTCCCTTCACCTGCCGGAACTGCAGCTACACCAGCCTCAGAGCCGCCAAACCACCCGCCAAGAAAGACCTCAACCACCTCCGCTGCATTCTACTGAACACCCGCTCCGCACGCAAACACGCCGTCGAGCTCTGGGACCTGCTCAACACATCATCCCCGGACGTCGCCTTCCTGACAGAGACTTGGATGAACGGCTCCTCAGCACCCGACATTGCCATAGCCATCACAGACGGCTACAAGTTCACCCGCAGAGACCGCACCAACAGACTCGGAGGAGGAATCGCCATCGTCCACAAGAACTGCATCAGGGTCTCGACCAGCACCAACGTCACTCTCAGCATCGCCGAACACATGCATTTCCAGATCCACACAGACCCCAACTCCACCCTCAGGGGCACCCTCGTCTGCAGACCCCCGGACCCCAACCCCAGTTCAGCGACTCCATCCCCGACTTCATCAGCACGCACGCCCTGACCTCCACCGACTACATCCTCCTCGGAGACCTGAACTTTCACCTTGAAAACAACAACGACAGCAACTCGACAACCCTGATCGATAACCTCGCCAACCTTGAACTGAAGCAACGCGTCACAATGCCTACCCACTCCGCCGGCCACACGCTCGACCCCGTCTTCTCCTAAAGCCCCCACATCTCCTTCAGCCACACCACCAAACTCCTCTGGACCAACCACCGCTGCATCCACTTCACCTGCCAGAAACCCACCACACACCACCGCACCCAGCAGATCCCCGCCGCTGCTGTAGAAAAATCACCGAAGACCAACAACACGCAAACCTCGCTCTCAGTCCACCCACCGAACCCTCTAACACCGACGCTGCCCACAACCTCAAACGCTGGATCGACGACTGTGCCAACACCCTCGCCCCGCTGAAGAAACCCCTCCACAGAGACACCAGCAAGAGGACCAGATGGTTCACCCCAGAACTCCTAGCCTCCAAGCGAGCCTGCCGGAAACTAGAGAAGAAATGGCACAGCAAACAGACTCCGGACAGCCACGCAGCCCACAAGGACGCCACCCGCAACCACCATCACCTCATCAAGACTGCCAAGAGGACCTCCTTCAAAGACCGCCTCGACAACAACACACACAATAGCAAGGAGCTCTTCAACATCATGAAGGAACTCTCCAACCCCAGCTCCATCACCAACGACATACCGCCGTCGCAAGCCCTGTGCGACTCCCTCGCCACTTTTTTCCACCGCAAGATAGTAGACATCCATGACAGCTTCAACACCCTGACAGCCCCAACAGACAGCAACACAACAGACTCTCCGCACACCATCGACCACGACCCCCTGCCAGCCTGGGCCAGCATGAGCATCAATGACACCATCAAGACCATGAGCACAATCCACTCCGGCTCCCCGTCAGACCCATGCCCGCACCACATCTTCAACAAAGCCAGCAGCTCCATCGCACCCCACATGCGCGACATCATCAATCTCTCCCTCGAGACCGCGACCTTCCCAGAGAGCTGGAAACACGCCGAGATCAACGCCCTACTCAAAAAACCCAAGCAGACCCTAGAGACCTCAAGAACTTCCGGCCCATCTCTCTGCTCCCGTTCCCGGCCAAGGTCATCGAGAAGATCGTCAACTGACAGCTAACCCGATACCTCGAAGAAAACAGAATCCTGGACACCTCCCAGTCAGGGTTACGCTGCAACCGCAGCACCGAGACTGCCCTCATCGCCACCACCGACGACATCAGGACCCTGCTGGACAACGGTGAGACCTCAGCCCTCGTCCTCCTGGACCTCTCTGCCGCCTTTGACACCGTCTGCCACCGCACACTACATGCACGCCTCCACGCCATAGGGATCCTAGACAAGGCTCTGGAATGGACCACCTCCTTCCTCTCCGGCAGAACCCAGAGCGTCCGCCTTCCCCAATCCGATCCGAAGCCTCCGAGATCATCTGCGGCGTACCCCAGGGATCTTCCCTCAGCCCGACACTGTTCAACATTTACATGGCGCAGCTCGCACACGTTGCCTGACAGCACAACCTCAACATAATCTCCTATCCCGACGACACTCAACTGATCCTCTCCCTCACCAAGGACACCATCACCGCCAAAGCCAACCTCCACAAAGGAATGAAGGCCGTCGCCGACAGGATGAAGATCAGACGACTGAAGCTGAACACGGACAAAACGGAGGTCCTCATCCTCGGCTCCAACCCTTCAGCCTGGGATGACTCTGGTGGCCGACGGCACTGGGGGCAGCCCTGACACCCACCGACCATGCACACAACCTGGGAACCATCCTCGACTCAACGCTCTCCATGATCAAGCAAGTCAACGCCGTCTCCTCCTCCGGCTTCAACACCCTCCGCATGCTCTGCAATATCTATAAGTGGATCCCGATAGATACAAGAAGAACAGTCACCCAGGCCCTCGTCAGCAGCAGACTCAACTACGGAAACGCCCTCTACGCTGGAGCCCCGACCAAGCTCATCAACGCATCCAAAACGCCTCGGCACTACTGATCCTCGACGTACCTCGCCACGGCCACATCACCCCCCACCTGAGAAACCTGCACTGGCTCACTGCACACAAGGCACTCCACAAGACCGTCCCAGCCTACCTCAACAGACGACTTTCCTTCTACATCCCCAAACGCCAGCTCCGCTCCGCCGACCTCAGACTCGCCACAGTCCCGCACATCCGAAGAACAACAACCGGTGGGAGATCCTTCTCCCACCTCGCTGCCAAGACCTGGAACACCCTCCCACTGAGCCTACGATAGACCCAAGACCTGCTGACCTTCAGGAGACTACTCAAGACCTGGCTGTTCGATCAGTAGCGCCCCCCCTCCCAGCGCCTTGAGACCCTCACGGGTATGTAGTGCGCTCTACAAATGTTTGATTGATTGATTGATTGTTTTCCATTTTCCTGCAGCCCGCGTCCATTAAAAGGGCTAATAGTCACAGGGAGTTGGAGCAGGTGTAACCATTAGGATCTGATACTTTATGTTTGCTATAAGTTTGTCAGTGTGTATACTTTTCATATGATGTGGTGGTTCAGGGTGGTCTGTAGTGCCTGGAGTTCTAATAATGGTAACTTGGAGTGTGTTTAATCCTGGCATGTAATGTGTGTGTGGGTTTATGGGTTTCACGGATAATGCTGCTGCCTCATCTCTACGTTTTGCTCATGTAATATGTTGTATATGTCGTGTAGCTTGAAGGGGAGTCCATTATATGTGTCTTTTATTTGGTTTACCAGAAGTTGGTGAATAGTCTCATTATTCCTCATTCACTCGTATGCGCTTAATGCATTGTTTTTTTATACTGGGAGTGAGTGTTGATGGAGGGCAGAGGACATGGAAGGACTGCGGCTTAGCATTAGATCTAGTAGTATGGTCTGTGAAATGGTACTCATTTAAAGGCCTTGTAGGTGTATTTTGTTCATTCTATTTGGATTGTTCATAGCATTGCTTGCCTATGCTATTGTTTTTCCTGCATATGCTAATGCCTTTTGTAATTCTATGATATGACTAAATGAGCGTCCCTTTGCTATTTTATGTAGGACCGTGTTAATATCCTTTGAATCTATGTATGTTTGATCTTTTCTGTTCCTCTTCTGTGTGGTATGAAGTATATGCAGATGTGGCTGTTTTGTGGGTATATCTGGTGGGGTTTCCCAAGGTATACTGGAGAAGTAGCCTATAAGGATACAAAAAATCAGTTGAACGTTATCCATCTTCTGGTTCATTTGAACAACCGCCCCTTCCACACTCCATTCTTTACCATATGAACTCATCTTTAACTGACTGCAAATTAGTTCCCAATTCCTTCATTGTTTCCCACGTATGAGACCTCTCATTATATTGTTAAAAAATGTGTTTATATTGCGCAGATGACAGAATAGTTGCATCTGCTTTTGTTGGTAAGCTTTATTATCGTCTAATATTTTGCTTGCTGTTAGTGCTAATTCATTATTTTCAGTTTCTAGACACTGGGCTAAAAACTATAGTGCTTGAATGATCATTGAATCTCTCTTTCTTTTTAAAAGTTCAGCAAGTGGTATGTAATATTTCAATGTGTGCTCACATCCACCAATAAGACTGGACTGCTCAGTCTTTGTAAACTTTCTGCACAATCTCCTGTACTTTATTAGGTTGAGCATTCAAGACCTCTTGTATATACTTTATTATATACTTATATGTGTATGTACTTTGTTGGCTCTGGAGATCAGCCCTAGCACTTGTCTGCTTCCGCTTTTTCTGTTCAACTGCCTCTATTTAACTTTCTTGATAGAAAACGACCAGTAGAGGTCAGTAAAATACCAGAATTGCTTTCTGCTTGTTCAACTGCCTCTATTTAACTGTCTTGATACAAAACGACCAGTGGAAGTCAGTAAAATACCAGAATTGCTTTCTGCTGAGAGACTTTCTTTTTTCAATCTTTCTGGCAACTGCCTCTATTTAACCTTCTTGATAGAAAACGACCAGCAGAGGTCAGTAAAATACCAGAATTACTTTAGCATTCTCTAGATTCCAGCCCATAGAAATTGTCTTCCACAAGCACCCATAGAAAATAATATTTTTTTCAAATCTTGTATTTTCAGTGATATGACCACCAAAGGATCTTGTTTTATATTAAAAACAGTGCTTTGGACCATACCATTTGCCGCTGAAAGGCAATATTTCTCTCCATGTGTTCCCATACCCGGCGTGTCATGCAGTTTGGTGCATACTTTCTCTCCATGTTAAAGAGCAGTAGATGTTTCAACACCCAGGCTAATGTGCTGCATAGCTAAATACATATAAGGTCCCAAAGGCGAGACCGATTGCATTGCAAATGCTTGTCTTGATCTGAGGGCAAAGGTCCCTTTGAGTCACAATAGACATATTCTATGTGGACATGGTGAGTGGCACTTCAAGGCAACGGAGCAATAAGCAGCACTCACCTGAGGTGTTTGCTTGGTATGTTCTCTTCGTAGTGTGTGCTCACAGACTATAGATTCACACACTGCTGCCTCTATATATTAATCCTGGTCTATTGTGAAACTTTGTCTGTATTCCCCATCGACAATGTGCTAAGGATCTGAATCCAGCAGGTTGAAGAAGACGAGTGCGTTCAGCAGTTGCAAAAGTGTCACAGGATTCTTAAGTCAGCACCCTATGATAATGTGGAACACAATAGGGACAGCTTTGCGAATGAAGACAAACACTGAGGTTTAAAGTATACAGATCAGGTTTAAAGGGAGCGCTCGTATAACAGGCATTAAAGGTCTTCCCCCTCTATGCACAAACAAACGCTGTATATGCATGTGAAGGACAATTACTTACAACTCCTCAGTCTCTTCATAAGTCTGTTTCTATTTTTAGGCTTTGTGGAGCAGAAACTGCAACCCTATTAGGAAATAAAACAAATGTGAAAAGGTTGCAGGAGTTTATTCCAAGAGCCCCATAATTGTATCTGTTTTAGCCTTCAGTGTCCAAGACTACATTTGTTTAGCTACTGCTCGGGCAGAGGCACATTGTGTGAATTCACTGTTACAGCAGTTGACACTCAGAATACAAATATAAAGTGCAGTGAAATAGAAAATGAATAACATGGAAGCGGCTGTCAGATAGCCTTGTTTGTAGGTTACCTTCAAGTATTGCCTTTACACGTGCAGGAGTCCATTCTCTAATTCCATCCAGAATGATGAATCAAGAAACGGTCTTGGTCAAGTACAATGCATCAAGAAGTCAATTATAGTAAGCTATGATACATTAAGAAGCAAGTGATAGTCCCACAGAATGCATCGAAAAGCCATTGATGGTCATGTGTGATGGGTGATTAACCAAGAAGGCAATGATGATCATGCATGAGGGATCAAGAAACAGCGTCTTGATGCATTAGGTATGATCATCATTAGTGTTGTTCAGGCAGGCCAACCCTGGTCTAGACATGATGAATGTGCATCATCATGTTAATTATGCCAGCACAGCTGGCTGTGATGGAGCAAGGCCTCATATAAAAGAGACTTGCTTGGAAGCAATCCTCTCAAATAACTTGGAATACCGTAATAATTGTGTTCGTAAATACTAAAAATGCACCCGAAAATCTGCACACTGAATCTAGGGGAAGCTTGCCTATGTGTAATACTAACAAGTAACCCGTGTGTCTCTAAAATGACTGCTAAACGCTGGATTCTGCATTGCGCATGCGTCTACTGCATCTAAGCAGTATGACGTACTATCGCTTGGAGGGAAATCTTTGCAGCTGCGCAGTTGCTCTTAAAATGGCCACTTGGAACTCACATGATAATGCACAAGCTTTGCTGAAATTAAACCATGTAGGTTTACTAAAATGCCAATGCGTAAGCTATATATAAGTAAATGGGAATAGAGTAGAGATAAGTGGTATACAGCGAAATCTTTTTTTAGAATCTTAATACTCTTTCTTTGATCTCTCGATTAGTTCGTATTTGGGCCTCCGTGCGGGACTGAAGCTTGTGCATCATGTGACCTTTTCACATACCCAGTTGAAACGACCCAGGAGCCGTAATGTAAAGCCTTGAACATCGTCCAAAAAGAAGAATAGTAACATGCCCTGAGAACAAGCATGATGTCCTGAGAACGGGAAGATTTTTTAATAAAACTGTATACATTGTATTGATTTACTTGTGAATACGGGTGGGAAATAAAGCATGGGAACGTAAATTAAGGGGAGGGAACATAGATCAATGAGCTTAAAGAAAAGTATTAAACTTAGCATGGTGCGATGATCATTTCCCCCTTCCTTGTCCAATCAGAGTTAGGAGTTTCGTAAATTCGAAACATTCAGGGGTGGTACATGCCATTAGAAAGGTATAATAGAGGAAGTTTAGCTGTATTAGTTACCACAGAGAGACAGAGAATGCTGAGAGACTGAGATGCTGTCCGAATTTTAAGAAAATACTGAAGAAGATCCAAATCCAGATTTAGAACTTTTGAGGCACCTAATAGAGAACATCGCGGAAGAATTGAGGAGGTACACAATAGAGAACTTTGCGGAAGAATCTAGGAGGAAGAGGGGTGCGGCGCAGGTGTCGTATCTAGAAGAGGTCATCTATCCTGTCCTGAATCCTGTCCTGAGCCTTGGTCACCTGATCTGTCCCAGGGGACCCTTCCTAATTCCTTGGCTAAGGGGTTGGTTTCCACACCATACTAGGTAAATATAATTCTGTGTAGTATGTCAATATATTGTTCTCTCTTTTCCTCTCTACACAGGTTCCGTCATCGTAATAATTCTGTTTAACTATTATTCTGATTGAATTGTTTTTCTCTTCATCTCCTTGTCAAAGACGGTGTTCCTAACGGTACTAGGGTTCTTGACTCACATGAATTTACTAGATAAACATTTTAAACTCTCCTGAGTCTGTGGTTATTTAATTGAAGGTTTATTATATGTAAATTTTCACCTATTTAGTTAACTAAAAGTTCCATTGAACAGAGGAAAATACATTGGATCAAGAGGTTTGGTAATATACAATTAGATAAAATTCATCTTACAGGTATTAGCACAATAAATTGACCCCAGCGGTATTTACTAGCCTATTAATGAATGAGTGTGTTTATGGGCCCAAGTGAGTATATTGTAATGAGTATCTGAGGTTGGTAACCCGCTGGATCCGTTTTTCTGGTAGCAGAGCTATGGTATCATTTATTAGCTAGTTAGGTGAAAAAGTTGAATCAGAATTATTGGTTATGTATTAACTTACCTGTTTGTACTTGTTTTATGTTGTCTGGAAACTCCCAGGAATATTAAATAGCGGGTGGTGAATGGAAACCACACTGCAGTGAGGTTGCTCGTTTGCAAAAGATAGCACTGAAGGGCTATGCAAGGCTGACACTGCTGAATTAGGGGCTATTTTGTATAAAAGCTAGAGTGATTGATAGCAAAGAGTTCGCTGGTGAAACTTTGGTCCTATATCACCTTGAAAGGGTAGTACTGAAGAAGTAGCAGGTTCATTGGTGCTTGAGTGAAGAGTAAGCGGAAGAGTTTTACTCGTAGTGTGTGAAGAGTAAGCGGAATAGTTTTACTCGCAGTAAATGTGAATCGACTTTCTGGTTTAAGTGAAGCAAACAGAGTAGCAAATGTTTCTATGTTGTCATTTAATTAATTTGTATGAAAATTGAAAGAAAAATAAGTTTTGTGTTACCTTGCAAAGGAGGGGTCAGTTGAGGGTGCTGCACTGACGTCACAAAGGGCCGCGCTGGGATTGGTTCGAACAGCGGGCGTGTGACTGACGCGAAATTGTAAAGGAGGGGTCAGTAGTAAGGACCGATACTGATGTTACATAAAAGCCGCGCTAGTATTGGCTAAGCCCATAGTGTAAAATAGAATCTGATTGATCGAAAGAATAAAAGCCGCACTGGTATTGGTTAGACATTAGAGTAAAAGCGAAGATTAGATTTGGCTAGCAAGATAGACGCTACAATAATAATTGACAGTGGGATTTGTATGTGGAGACATGATCCAACATTAATAGGGAATCGGCCTGATGGAAGGTATTTAGGTTTTGTCAGAGAACAATATATAAAAGGATCAAAACCAAAAATGTACAGAGAAAAGAGAAAGATGACATTTATGCAGAAAATTTAAAATTATTTTAAAAAGGATAAACCTGTTAAGACTAGAGAGGGAATTCTTATTCCTTCCCCGAAAACACCCGCATCATACATGGTGATGGAGAGAGGCTATCATACTTGTGTATGGTTGGAGAATTGGATAGAATATACAAAAGAAGATGGAGTGCTAGCTTTCCCAGAACATGGTACATTTAATGGGAGAATTCTGCAAACCCTGAGATTAAAAATGAATGAAATAGAGCCCCGACCAAGATTAACCCAATATAAAGCTTTAGAGGAATGGGAAACTGAAGCATTTGAGAGCGATAGATCCAGAAGTCGCAGAAACCTTAGTGGATTTTATCCGAGGCTAAAGCGTGAAACTCAAGATAGTCAGATGAAACAATGGAGACAAGCAATGGTAGCTGAAGGATTATATCCTGTACTGATGACTGAAGAACATTCAGGAGGCAAATGCACAGAGAAGACCAAACATTTAACGATGACAAGTAGTGGAGAATCGAAAGATGATTTTTTGGAGGACATTTTAATGAAAAACCCTCCGCCTTACCAAGAGGAACCGAGCAGAACTACTCCTAGTGCTCCGGCCTTGGGAACACCATTAGTTCCCCAAATTATGCATGACACAACAAATGGAAGGGTACTGCAGAAAAAAGAAAGAGAGGTAATACACAAGAATAGGGAGGAATTGATACAGAAAATACCACAATTGAGTACTCACCATGAAGCCCTAACCATACCCGTGACTATAGGTCCAGTGGTTCCATTGTATGGTGATAAGACAATTGCTCAGAAACCTCCAGTCATGTCCACACCTACAAATGAACCCAGAAAAGAGAACTTAATCATTGATGATCAAGGTAGTGAATGTGAGTCGGTAATATCATGGATGGATTTACCGATAAGAGGTCAGATAAGTGAAACCCCGAGAAGAGTTATACCTAGTTGTTCGAAGGAAGTACAAAAACAGCCACAGGAGTTAAGAATGCCACAATGGTATTCCCAGAAGAAATAGAAAGATGGGCACAGGGAATAGACAAGCCAAAACAACCAATGAAAATGTTCGATATCTACAAATTGAAAGTGAAACTGGAAGAAATGATAGCTGGGAATGTAGTGTTAGACAGGTTAAACACTTACAGTGAAGAAGAGTTATTGTTTATCTGCAGAAGTATCACCCGAAATACAAAATTATTGCATGAGAAATTGACAGAATTAGCTTCTGAAATGGGAGTTGAAATAGGCAAATCCAAAGTATTTCAGAAACCATACAGAGCAGAATTCAGTGATAAGGACCTAGAAAATATGAATGTGTCTGGAAGAAAGTTACAGGTTAAAGAATTGATGACCATTTTACACAAATGGGGAGATTTAGACAAATGGAAAGCTAGATGGATGCGAAAAAAAGGGAAGCAGCACGTGCCAATCGAACCACTTCTGAATTTGTGATGAAAGAAACAGGAAAGGTAGAAAGATTATGTCCTATGAGGGAGGGACCAGGAGGAGGATATGTACATGTACAATGGACTAGACAGGATATTTTATCCTTTACAAATGATTTCCCGAAGTTAAGAGAAAAACTAGTTGAGTGGTATGGGCAAGTAGAAAGATTTGTGAAAGTTTCAAAAGTGCTGTTAAAAGATTTGGATGGGTTGTTTGATATTGTGGTGCCTACGGGGAACAGCCATTACAACGCGGTTATTACCACGCTGTGCAGTTACATCGCATGCGTTACAACGCATGCGATGTTACAACGCTATGCCATTAGAACGCAAGTCTGTACATCGACTTGCGCTAGATGGCTAACATTACAAATAGTGTAGTTTACTATCCCAACACCTTCCCTACTGTTAAGTGGACTGGAGTTGGAATAGTAAATTACACTTTTTTAATGTCAGCACGCCATCTAGCGCAAGTCGATGTAAAGACTTGCGTTCTAATGGCATAGCGTTGTAACATCGCATGCGTTGTAACGCATGCGATGTAACTGCACGCGTGGTAAAAACCCGCGTTGTAATATCATACATCCGGTGCCTACTGATTTATGGACAGAATGTATAATTACTGTTGATTGGCCTAGTGATGAATATCCAAGAGATGAGAAAACAGGAGCTCCTTCAGAAGAGGTAATGAAGAAATATCGTAACACACAAATCAACTCTCGGGTCTGAGCAACTTTAGAACCAGAGCGTGAAAGGAGGAATACTAAGTGGAAGCTGTGTCTGAAATGGCAGTACCCTAAAAAAGAAAGGAATCCCTTTCAGGACGAATGCCCTCACTCACCTAAAGGTGACATGCTTCATCATTTGGGCTTTCTCCTCTCAGTGGGAAAACCTAGTCCCACTGAGGGCTACAACCACCGCACTGAGAGGTGGGAGCTCAGGGATGTTTTAGGGTTTTAGGATACTCAGATCCCAAAGATGAGCACTAGCGTAAAGTGAGGGCGCAGCGCAAAGAAAATATTTTTTGTTTTAAGAAAGATGAGCAAAAGTGATCTAAAACTGACTAGCGCTATTGAACAAATTATTTTTATTGGCTCATTAGCCCTGTCAGAAGTAAAAACAGTGCAGAGCAGTGGCTATTGAAAACTGCTTGGTGACAAAAGGTCAACATGTTTCAGCCAATGACCATCTTAAAAGTATGTATGGCTTTCATCAGGACCACAAAACAAAGCTGCTGCTAGAAAGTATGACACATGTGCAAATAAAGTGTGAGAAAAGACCAAACCAGTTAATGTTCTTGTGGATACGATCTCGCTGGAGCTTGTCTAAGTTTTGGGACAAGTAGGCCCACCTCAACCTGGTTGCAACTCAGGGAAGGGAGCCCCGCTCTCTCCGTCGGTACTCCGTCGTAGTACAAAGATTGCAACCGGAGTGTGTCATACTCAGCACTGCACTGTTTTTACTTCTGACAGGGCTAATGAGCCAATAAAAATCATTTTTTCAATAGCGCTAGTCAGTTTTAGATCACTTTTGCAAATATTTTCTTTGCGCTGCGCCCTCACTTTACGCTAGTGCTCATCTTTGGGATCTGAGTATCCTAAAACCCTAAAACATCCCTGAGCTCCCACCTCTCAGTGCGGTGGTTGTAGCCCTCAGTGGGACTAGGTTTTCCCACTGAGAGGAGAAAGCCCAAATGATGAAGCATGTCACCTTTAGGTGAGTGAGGGCATTCGTCCTGAAAGGGATTCCTTTTTTTTTTAGGGTACTGCCATTTCAGACACAGCTTCCACTTAGTATTCCTCCTTTCACGCTCTGGTTCTAAAGTAGCTCAGACCCGAGAGTTGATTTGTGTGTTACAGTACGTATTGGGGAGATAAACTACTCGCAGGTCTTAAAATGTGTCCCTCGGACCCCCGTTCCCTCTTTCTGTGTGTTAAATAATGAAGAAATATCACCAGGTGATCACTTTCTTGAAAGGGAAAATTCCTCTGAAAGAAACAGATTGGGTAAAAATAGACAGAACAACCCAGGACAGAAATGAGTCCGTACATACCTATTGTGAACGCTTACTACAGGTATTTAAGCAGTATATCGGGTTTGAGAAAATTGGAGATAAAGACATGGGACATTTTGTGTATCGATTTGTGACAGGATTAAAACCAGAAATTGGAGACATGATTCGGCAACAAATGTTGTGTTGGCAAGCGAGGCACATTAAACGTAGAACTGCACACCTGTTAAATTGTTAACAAAGATTCATCCAAAATTAAACTACTGTGTGTGCAACCTTGCCGGGAGTAGCCTCTTCCCCAAAAACTTAAGATAATGAATAGTGATTTATGTACATCAATTAGTTAAACATTACTCAATGTGAAATGCATATAAATACAATACAATACAAAAAATCAAATGCTAATAATATTCAAAATAACGTTTCAATGTACAATCTTCGTTGTTTCATTAGCCCTGCCCAATGCATTTCGGGATTTGCCTAATCCTTTCTTCAGGAGCCTCTGTAAAAAAATAATAATAAACACATTGCAAAAACAACTATCTTCAAATATAAAATACTGATCTTCAAAGCACAGGGATAGACAACCCATATTTGTGAATATCAACATTAATGGTAAAATGAAACTGGCAAGAACCAAGGTAAAAACAACTGCAAAAAATGCCAAAATGTGTGAAATTAATAACTGCCATGATAACACCTATCTAATTTTGTACCCCCCAAAAAATGTGGGATGAATAACTGCCGTGATAACACCCATCTAATTTTGTACCCCCAAAAAATGTGTACATCAAACTTGCACCAAACCATTCCCAACGTGGTAAACTCCAAATCCCGGCATGCACCCTGTGCAGTTGCAAACAGTGACCAATGCCCAGCGCCTCCATACTCTTTGCCGTGATACCTAACTGGACCGACCGCGCCATACACTTACTAGGGGTACTATAGATCTCAGCAAAATCTGAGCTCCAAAAACTGCCAAACCTTCCTGAAAGGTTGGTGTTTGTAAAAATGAAAGTGTATCCTCCTAATATCCTTAAACGTGAATATAATACCTCCACATTGAAAACGTAGCTCCACTCTCGACTTTCTTCTCCTTTCTCGTTTTGATACCACCTGCCTCGGCGGAGCACCGCCTGCGAATATATAAAATTCGCACATCACTATCCTGATTTATACTCCTAGAGGAGGTGAATAATTGAATGAAACCCACCACACATGTTATATAAATCTTACCGTGCTTCCAAGCGAGGCCCATCTACAACTTTCTCAAATACGCAAAGTATTGCGGAGATGAGATAGACAATAAACGAAAGAAATTGGAAGAAAAACTAATGTGGGCACAAGTAAAATTAGCAGACCAGCAGGAACTCCAACTAAATAGCCAGACAGAAAATCAAGGAAAGGGACAAGGCCAAAATGAAAATAATGGGGGTAAACAGAAGGGACGAATGAGTAGAGAGGAGGCAAAGAAAAGGTTTCCTTGTCATGGGTGTGGAAAATTGGGGCATTGGAAAAACGAGTGTAAAATTATACAAAACAATAATGGCCCAAATCAAAATTTAAATCCAAAGACGCAGAATAAGGGGCTAATGATTCAACCGCAGCAGGTTGTAAATCTACAGAGTCAGTTGCCACCTGCCCCTATGCCAAATTTTGTGAACCAGACCAAGTACCGTGCGGACACCGGATTTCAAGGAGGAAGTGGTAAGAAAAGTTCTGTAACTTCACAATTTTGTTTACAGAACCCTTATTTCGATGACAGTAACCAATGAAGGTGCCTTTGAGGGGAGGAAAAGGAGTGTGTACTTGGCGCATCCTTACCGGTAGATCAGTCAGGTCCATATGTTGATGGTAAAGTAGAAGGGAAAGATATTACCTTCTTATTGGACACTGGTGCTACCCGTTCTACTGTGAGAACAGCAGACATTCCAAACCTATCCCTCTCAGGAGAAGCGATCCAAGTAGTGGGTGTTTCCAATAAACAGATTAGAACTGCTATTACAGAACCCATGGAGGTACGCATTGGCAATTTTAGGGAAATGAACAAATTCATAGCGTGTGACTCCAGTCCTGTAAATTTATTAGGAAGAGATCTACTGTGAAAAATGAATTGCACAATATTTTGCACACCGGACGGTGTTGCACTTCATACACCAGATGAAGACGGAGTCTCCAAATTTATGTTAGCTAAACAAGGCACAGAGCTA
Source organism: Triturus cristatus (assembly GCF_964204655.1). Taxonomy (NCBI): domain Eukaryota; kingdom Metazoa; phylum Chordata; class Amphibia; order Caudata; family Salamandridae; genus Triturus; species Triturus cristatus. The sequence continues at coordinate 498,193,158 of NC_140592.1, read as the reverse complement.
GACGAGGTGTATTCTATGATGACAAAAGATGACTTACCAGATGAGGTTGAAATGACAGTAAATCCAGATGTGTGGGATTTTACAGGAAAAGATGTAGGGTTATTGGCAAATGTAGACCCAGTAAATGTAACTGTAAAGGAAGGTCCAGATTACCCAAAAACTCGACAATACAAGATGAGTCCTGAAGTTAAAGCTGGTGTTGCAGCAGAAATTGATTGAATGATCGAACAAGGCCTTCTAAATGAAATAATGAGTAGTCCCTGTAATTCACCTATAATTGGCATAAAGAAACCTAACGGATAATATAGGATAGTTCAGGACCTGAGAAAGATTAATAAAATTGTTGTGCCGTGTTGCCCTGTAGTGCCCAACCCAGCCGTGATTCTGTACCAGATACCCTGGAAGGCAGGATGGTTTACCATAATCGATCTATGCCATGCCATTTTCTCTATCCCATTACACCCAGACAGCAAATATATTTTCTCTTTTAAGTTTGAGGATCGTATTTTGGTTTGGAATCGTGTTCCTCAAGGGTACACTGAAAGTCCTTCAATTTTCAATCAGATACTGAAAAAGTGCCTCGAAACCTTAGTGTTACCAAGAGAGTCAGTATTAGTGCCGTATATTGACGACTTACTAGTCGCATCCAAAACAAGGGATGACTGTGTTGCTGATTCGATTGCCTTGTTGAACCATTTGGCTGAAGATGGGCATAAAGTGTCCCCAGAAAAATTACAGTTTTGCCAAACCGGAGTCAAATATCTTGGACACCAAATAGAACATGGAGTGAGGAGAGTGACGTTTGAAAGAATAGAAATAATAAGACAAATGAAATTGCCGCAAACCCAGAGAGAAATCAGAATGTTCCTTGGAGTTGTAGGATACTGTAGGCAGTGGATTGTAGGGTTTTGCTTATTGGCCAAACCCCTAATACAAATGACCAAGAAACGAGCAAAAGATCCAATAGAATGGGATGATGAAAGTATGGAAGCATTTGTAAAATTACATAAATGTCTGTGTGAAGCCCCAGCATTAGGAATGCCAGGTTATTCAAAAGAATTTGTACTGTTTTGCTGTGAGAGGAATAGTTTTGCACTCTCGGTTTTAACTCAGAGACATGGCTTAATGCGACGACCGGTGGCATATTTCCCTGCTACTTTAGACCCTGTAGCCTCAGCTTTACCTAGTTGTTTAAAAGCAGTAGCTGCAACATGTACAAGTCTAGAACAAAGTGAGTCCATTGTGATGGGACGTCCAGTAAAAGTGCACGTTTCACATTCAGTGGAGATTCTATTAACAAGAACTCAAACTCAATATCTCACTCCTAGTCGGATGACAAAATATGAAAGAATCATCTTAGGTGTTGAAAACGTGACAATAGTAAGGTGTACAGTGTTTAACCCTGCCACTTTGAGACCAGACGCCTATGGAGAAGAAGTGAGGGATGAAGTCGAACACAATTGTCTGGATGTGACGGAGCTTTGTACTAAGCCCCGTCCAGACATACAGGAAGAACCCCTGAAAAATGCAGAACATGAATTGTTTGTAGACAGCTCGTGTATGCGCCATGAGGAGGGAGGACTGAGTGCTGCTTACGCTGTATGTATATTGGCTGGAATAGTCGAAGCATCCTATTTGCCAGGAGTCAAATCTGCACAGTTAGCCAAATTGGTGGCTTTGATTAAAGCATGGCAAAATCGGGAAAAATTGGAAAGTAACCATTGTTACTGATACTCAGTATGTTAACGGGGTTGTGCATGATTTTGGCCAACTTTGGATGCAGAGGGATTTCTTGACTTCTTCAGGATTCCCAATTAAAAATGGAAATTTCGTAAAAGAATTGCTTGAAGCAATACAATTGCTAAAATAAGTGGCAGTGGTCAAGTGTGCCGCACATCAGTCAGGAAAAGACTATGTGACAGCTGGTAACAGGTATGCTGACCAAGTTGCCCAACATTGTGCCAAATATAAAATGGCAGTGAAGAAGAAAATTTAAACAAATGGAATCAGCAGCCAACTTATGCTACTTTCAGGATTAGAGACATGGGAATAAGTAAGACAACTGCAAGATGAGGCAGAGATGAAGGAAAAGGAAGAATGGGTAAAAGTTGGGTGCCAAAAGAGGTCAGAAGATGATGTCTGGATTTGCCCAGATGGCAGACCAGTAATGTCAGACTGTATGCTTTCACAAATGGCTAGAATGTATCACGGAGATACTCACATGGGCAGGGATGCCATGATCAGACTCTTTAGACAGGATTGGTTTAATAAAAAGTTCAGGAGTGTAGCAGAGAGTCTATGCCAGAGATGCTTAATTTGTCAACAAATGAATCCAGGACAAAAGACAGTGGTCTGTATGGGAACAATTAAAAAAGGGGAAGGCCCATTTATAAGACTACAGATTGACTTTATTCAATTGCCCCCTTGCAGAGGATTGAAGTACATACTTGTAATAGTCTGTTTGTTTTCACGGTGGGTGGAGGCATACCCTACAAGAAGAAATTACAGTATAACAGTTGCCAAACTTTTGCTGAGGGAACTGATTCCTCGATTCGGTTTTCCAGTAACTTTGGATTCAGATTCATTTTAATAATGAAGTAATTTGACTAATCTGTGAAGCATTTAAAATTGAACAAAAACTGCACTGTGCATACCGCCCAGAGGCTTCTGGAGTAGTAGAACAACTGAATGGCACTATAAAAGCAAGACTGGGACAGATATGTGCATCTACTCCACTGGATTGGCCTGATGCTTTACCTCTTGTTCTGATGGGGCTCAGAAGCATTCCTGGTAGGAATACAGGGTTGAGCCCCATGAAATACTCATGGGAAGAGCAATGAGGCAGGCATGTATACCAGGACACAAACTGTTGAATATATCTGATGATTTGGTATTGAAATATTGCAAAGAACTGCCTGACCTAGTGCATTCTATCTCTCACCAGGTTGGAGAAGACGCAGTTGCCAGGCAGCCAAATCAAGCACATAATCTGAATTCTGGTGATTGGGTGGTGGTGAAGTAATACATTCGAGAGTCGTGTCTTGAACCCAGGTGGGGAAAACCACAGCAAGTTATATTGGTTACCACCACAGCAGTGAAATGTGCAGGCTTACCTAATTGAATTAGTGCAAGCCATACCAAGAGAGTACCAGCACCTGGCACAAAAGGTTCTCAACATACACAAGCAGTTGAGGCTGTGGAAGGTTGTACAGCTGAAGGATCTAGAATAACTGTCCTGAAATAGCTGATCGAGAACAACCAAGCACAAGTCAGGATTACTGGATACCAGTGGTTGACATACCTGAAGTAAATGTAAAAACAAGAAGCCAAATTCATTTAGAAAGACAGGAGAGAAGTAAGGACCAGTCAGGTATAGAATAACCAGCTCAGGAAAGAGGTGATACAGCTATTGGAGAACCTGAGCAGGAACAGATAAGGAGTGAACAATCTACTCAGACATGAAGTGAATGCAATAATAAATGAGTCTGAGGAGGGACAGACTGGTCTAGAAGAACGCGTTCGGGCTGCAGAAACCCAAAGTATAATAAGAACCGAGCAGGACCAGTTAGGAAAAGAAAAACAAGTTCAGGTAGAAGAAGAAAAGAAAATCGAGATAAAACCTGAACAGGGTCAGACTAGGGAAGAAGAACGCATCCAGGCAGAAAAGGATGGTACAGGAGTAAGCCCTGGACAGGGTCAGACATTGAGGAAATCTGAAGACGAAGATAACCAATTTGTGCCACAACTTAACGAAAATAAAAGAACACTTGAAGACAGTGACAGCGCAGCGCAAGCAAAAAGTGTCAGAAGAGGTGACAACTGGCCGAGTCTTGTGAAAAGGCTAAAGTATCATTTCAAAACAGTTAATCAAGAACTTGACCAAGTAAACAAAATTTCTAGTCAGTCGGGAACATCTGCTGAACAGCCCAGACGACAAAGTCAAAGATAGATAATCTTGAACAATAAATTCAAGGGTCTTGAATGGACCTATGTAATTCTTGAAGCATTCGAGAATATAGATTTGAATGAAGAAATTGATGAAGAAATATTTGCAGAACAGATTATTGAGGAAGTGAGACCAACCTGAAACTTTCTCAAAGGAATTTTGAATTCCACAAATAAATCTAAAGTATAGAAGAGAAATCTTCTTGACTCAGAATGGCTGATGATAGGGCTGCTTGAAAACCGAAACGAAATTGTGTACAAAAATGTTGTAGAATATACATATGTAGTATATTTTTAGTACTCATAGTTTGGTTGGTACTGACAGTAGCCATTCCTTATTTGATGGTTACAAAAGAAAGGAATAACACAGAAATGAATGAGAATGTAGCTAACATTAAAGGAAATAGGGTAGCATTAGAAGCACCAGATGAGAATAAGATAAAACGAGACAAAGTAGATCTAGAAGCACCAGATGAGTTATGAGACATACCCCACAGTGTGACTGACAATGACACTGCTTTAAATGTATTTACAAAGTTACTAGTGCAGTATGTGGACACTATGGAAGTTAGTGATTGTTATGTGTGTATGAAATTACCAGCATCAGTAGCAGAAGGTATGACATATCATCATATTCCATTAACATATGGTATATCTTGTAGCGTTTTAGCAAGTTTGTTTTATAGAACAGGAAAACTACAATATTATTATTCTAATGTAGATGTGATTTTTCCGAGGTTCCTATGTGAAAGAGCATGAACCCAGTTCTTAGTACTAAAGACGCAAAGTTTATGGGAGAATATTTTCTAACCATGAAGACAATAGATATATGCTGAAGCACACAAGCACAATTTAACATGTAAATTATACAAAGAAGAAAAGATATTTTTGAATTTAGTTGAGCAAAGGAGACAGGACTTCCAGAGAAAGGCTTCTGAACTGAAACTACAGATACCTCAGTGGGCTGAGAGAGATGACATTTATAAAACTGGCAAGACTCCTGCTGCCGTATCCTTGGACTTTGAAAAGAAAGGGAAGATCTGCCTCCATAGATTAAAAGACTGAATATAACAATGTATTTATTGGTTCCAGTGAATGTGAACATAATTTCTTAGTTATTGGGGGATGGGGACTAAAAGGTGAAACTGATCCAGTATTTCCTGGAATTTATTACGTGTGTGGCAATAAAGCCTACTTCAGGTTGCCTGATCATTGGTACAGGAATTGCTATTTTGGAATAGTATTCCCAAAGGTGTACCATGTGAGAAGAATCACTGGAAGCAATGAAGACGCAAAGGAACTAACACGTATAAAACGAGCTAGTTTTTCTGAAATAGTAGGTGACATTTTCAGTGCATTGATACCTTCGGTGGGAGTTATTCTGAATTCCCGAAAAATTTGTCAGCTATCTACAGTAGTAGATCGGTTATCTACTGACACTGCTGGAGGATTCTTGATGATCAATACAGAAATGGTTGCGATCAGATCTATGGTTTTGCAAAATCGACTTGCTCTTGATATATTATTGGCAAAAGAGGGCGGAGTCTGTAAAATGCTGAAGGTGCAACATTGTTGCACCACATACCTGACAAAAGTGTTGAAATTGGAAGATATATTAAAAACATTACGAAATTGGAGAAATAATTGAAACCACTGGCAGTTGATAGTGTACGGAAGAAATTAACAAATAGTATTACTACAATAGGGAGCTGGTTTTCTAACCTGGGTAAGAGTATAAAAAGTCAAATAATACTGCCAATTTTAGGGATAACATTATTAATATTAGCAATAATGACATGGTTCAAATGTTGCAAGAAAAGAAAAGGGTATGAAGTAAATGAAAAGAGAAAAAAAAGAAAGTATGAAGAGATACAACTTGAAGAATTGAAAGGAAATATATATAAAAGAATGAAGGGTTTACAGTACAGAAATGAAAAGAAAGGCAATGAGAAGGTTGAAGAAGAAATTGAGATGTGCTAAAGTTGGCATCTGATTTAGTGATGGAAAATTAGTGATGGAATAAAATGCCATCAGAGAGGGGATTGATGGAGCAAGGACTCCATGCAAGTTTACTAAAATGCTAATGCGTAAAATATACATAAGTAAATGGGAATAAAGTACAGATAAGTGGTATACAGTGAAATCATTTATTTTTGATTTTAATACTCTCCTTCTTTGACCTCTCTATTAGTTCGTATTTGGGCCTCCTTGAGGGACTGAAACTTGCACATCATGTGACCATTTCACATGCGCAGTTGAAACGACCCAGGAGCCGTGATGCAAAGTCTTGAACGTCATCCAAAAAAAAGAATAGTAACATGCCCTGAGAACAAGCACGATGTCCTGAGAATGTAAAGAATTTTTAATAAAACTGTATACATTGTATTGATTAACTTGTGAATACAGGTGGGAAATAAAGCATGGGAAAGTAAATTAAGGGGAGGGAACATAGAACAATGAGCTTAAAGAAAATTATTAAACTTAGCATGGTGTGATGATCCTATCCCCTTTCCTTGTCCAATCAGAGTTAGGAGTTTCGTAAATTCGAAACATTCAGGGGTGGTACATGCCATTAGAAAGGTATAATAGAGGTAGTTTAGCTAGATTAGTTACCACAGAGAGACAGAGAATGCGGAGTGACTGAGATGCTGTCCGAATTTTAAGAAAATACTGAAGAAGATCCAAATCTAGACTTAGAAATTTTTAGGCACCTAATAGAGAACATTACGGAAGAATCGAGGAGGCACATAATAGAGAACATCGCGGAAGAATCGAGGAGGAAGATAGCGTCAGAGAGGGGTGAGGCGCAGGCGTCCTATCTAGAAGAGGTCATCTATCCTGTCCTGAAGGGGGGGTGTGGCTAGCTGCCTAAGATCCTGCCGACGGGAGACAAGGTGCGCACTGCGGCCGTGCGATGTGATGAAAGGCCCGCAATTGACTTGGTGCTTCACCCTCCCCCCTGGCTTACAGAGTCGGGCGCGATTATAACCCTTGTCGCCCTGGGATTTTGTGCAGCTCGAGTGTTACGAGCAGGAAACTACCGGCAGAGAAGCGTGGCTGGGATTCTTTGCCACTCTCGTCCCCCTGCTGCTGCAGGCCTCTCCCCACCCGGGCACTCCTATGACCAGATTGACTCGCATTGGCCTCCACACGTGCACCACAGCGGCCCAGGCTCCGCACTACAGACGCTGTACCTCACCATCAGCGGGAGCGGCCCAGGGGGCTACAACATACAGTAAGGTGCAGCTCGCTTGCTCGGGGGTGCATAGCTGGCTGGTGCCGGATTGCATGAAACACATGCTTCCTCCCTCGGGGTACTGAGGGCAGTATCTGGATCATGAGTTCCCTGAATCCTACACTGGCCTGCTGTGCTTTTCCCCACAAAGTGAGGTCCCCCGTGCAGGACCCCATATTGGATAATCAGCGAGGAGGCGCTTCTACTGGTTTCTCCGTGAGGCCTCCTCTGCCACTTGGTCCCACTCCGGCGGTGTAGGCCCGGCCTTGACACACTGTCCTGGCCTCTAGGGGTGACAACCGGGCGAGCTCACAAGAGTAACCCATAAATCGTATCTCATCAGCCTGCACGGATACCTGCTGTACTGCTCGATTTTTCCGGTCTTATTGTGTTGAAGGGTGATTTAGGTGACTTCAGTCTCTTTCCATTCAAGTCTAAGGGTTAGAGTAGTGAATGGAGCCTATTTACTAGGCACTTCGACATGATTCTGTGCTCTTCCCCATAGATCAGGGCTTGCACATATAGCCTAGGGGATAGATTCGTTAGTATTAGGGATAACCTGTCCTGTAGTGAGGGTATTTCATGGAGCCGTGCTGAATGCAGGCCTGGTAGGCCTCAAACGGGAGAGACTCCATCTTTCTTTCTGCTCCGGCAGCTTGAGATGCTTCTAGGTTAAAGGGGATGTTTTAGTTATGAGGTGTTATTCGCTTGGAGAGAACCGGTTCAGGCCGGCCCTTATCGAAGGATTGTATTTTTCTTCATGCCGAAGACACTACATCAGGCCGGCCGGCTGGGAACGTGTCCTTGGCACGGGGCGGTACAAGAATTTGGTGGGCGGCAGGTTACGGGCTGGAATTTTCCATGAGAAAATGCACCTCTATATTAGTGAAAGTCTGAGGCAGATGCTGGCACTTGCTTCTAGTCCATAGGCGGCACCTGGCCGTTAGTAGTAAAGCTGCTACTTATTCCAGGGAAGACAGATGACAAACTTGGAGGTGGAGAAAAACCGAGAAATAGATATTCCAAAGAGAAGAGAGTAGCCGATGAGGAAGAGGTCCCAGTGACTCGGAGAGGGAGACGGGAGTAAACCCGTGATTGCGGAGGTGTGACTTCCAGGCGAAGCCGAGGCGCAGACGAGAAGGGAACCTAGATGACCATTGAGTGCAGGCTACATACGACCAAGGTGATGTCAACCCCTTACTATTAGAGTGTACAACTTAATCTTTCACTTTTCTTTGCAGGTTATGTGATATGTATTATGTTCCGTGAGTGTGCATGTAATAACTAAATAAAGTATTAAAGCGATATGTGCTACGTGTTCTTGTGTAAGAGGGTAACCTATTCTTCTAGTCAGCTGTGACTTGACATGAACAGATGTTAATCCTGATCAGGTAGGTGGTAACTGAATAAGGGAGAAGGGAGCCCTTCGAACTGGGGAACAAGTTGTGCTCAACTAGCTGTCTTTGTGTGATCTGATATATAGTAACACTGATTCCCTTGTTATATGCCGTGGTAATTATAGGATGAACTCGTGCTAAGGCTGCCGTCTGGGCAGGAAGTCCTGGGTCCGTTTGGGACCGCGAGGCTGTGACTTGTCTAAGGCTGCCGTCTGGGCAGGAAGTCCTGGGTCCGTTTGGGACCGCGAGGCTGTGGCTGCCGTCTGGGCAGGAAGTCCTGGGTCCGTTTGGGACCGCGAGGCTGTGGCTGCCGTCTGGGCAGGAAGTCCTGGGTCCATTTGGGACCGCGAGGCTGTGACTGCCGTCTGGGCAGGAAGTCTGTGGCTGCCGTCTGGGCAGGAAGTCCTGGGTCCGTTTGGGACCGCGAGGCTGTGACTTGTAGGTCTTGGTATATATAGTAGGAATTCCCTGTCCTTAGGTGGTACATATATGTGGTTATTTAGGTGTAAATAGGCCCTAGGGAGGGGGTAACGTTCTGGTTTGGGTTAGAGAGGCTCTGCTGAGCGGGTTCTATCTGATCCGAAGACCCAAGCAGAACATTTGGCGTCACGAACCGTTTACGAAACCTGCGTGCGTTGTGGTTGTCTTGTGTTTGCTTTCGACGCGTGCGTGGTTTTGTTTGCATTTTATTTTTGAATATTTCTGTGTATAGTTTTTATTTTTCTTCCTTCTTTTCTTTTTCTTCTTTTCTTCTTTTTTTTTTTTCACGATGTTTTCTAGAAGGTCTAAATCTACTTTTAAGTTGCCCGTTGATATTCCCGGATGGGATTCAACGCCTTATGAAGCCTTGGCCCGTGAGTGGGCTGATTCTACTGGTTTGAGTGAGAATTGGAATTCTTCTTTGGAGCTGGCAGAGCCGGCTGATGTGATTGCTTGTTTGCAGAAGGCACCCGTATCGAAGGGTGAGGAGATTCCCATTTTGGGGCGCAGAGGTTGGATTCTTTTGTCTGCATACAGGATTCTGCATGAGAGATTGTTGAAGTTACAGATATCTCTTAAAGATGTGGAAGCGCACTTTGTTGAGATTCAGAATTCTCATACTTTGTTGCGGTGTCAAAATAAGTTGCTTGCTGATAAACTTGAGACTTACCAAACTATTGCCGAACGGGCGGCTGTGCGAATTGCTCGTTATAAATACAAGAACAGGCGCGGTCGGGTTTCGACGCGAAAGGTGCGTCTGGTCGTGGCGACAGCCGGGCTGGATTGGAATCCTGATGAATGGGATGGTAATATCTGGAACTCGACTGATTCTTGTTCCTCGGGTGAGGAGTCTGCCAAGCGCAAGTCTTCTCGCTCCCGCCATGATTGTAAGTCTGCTTCTCGCACCTTTGATGGTGCACCCCGTGATTACGCTCGTTCTTCGAGTGGGATCAATGCTTCTTACACTGATTGTCCCTCTACGAGTACTGATCGGGCTCCTTGTGATGCTCGTCCCGCGGTTTCTGCGCATCCAGTTTTCCGTCGGAAGTTTCAGCAGTCTCCCAATGCTCCGCATGGTATTTCTTTGGACTGTTTAGAAGACTTTACTCAGCAGGAAATTAGTGACATTTTGCAGCGATTTCGGCAGCGAGCTGGTGAGTCCTTGCTCACATGGATGGTGCGCCTTTATGAAATGGGCGCTGCTGGTATTATGTTGGATACTGGCGATTGTTTAAAGTTCTGTTCCTTGAGTTTGGATTCTACTGTGCAGGATCATTTTCGTAACTATAATGGTGTTGGTCAGATTTCTTTACTCCAATTGGCGACTGAGGGTTGTAATGTAAAATATCCTACTGAATCTGACTGGCCTGTGAATGACAAGCCGTGGTATACTTTGCGTGATGCTGCTCAACGTCTCAAAGAGGAGGTGATGAAAACGGCAATTTTTCTGGGTACTGCTGACAGGTTGCTTGATGGTTCGTTGACATCTTCTGTGCGGAACCGTATCATTCGATCTTCCCCTGTTGCCTATAAGCAGGTCATGATGACTTTATTGATTAATCAGACTGGTAACGTGTTATCTACGGTTTTGGAATCGGTGCGCCAACTCGGTGAGTTGGGTGAGTGGTTTAAACCTGAACGTCAGTCCCGGCCTGACACTCGTACTCCTGGTGAAAATAAACTTACTAGACGTGATATTTTTTCTGGTCTTCTGGCTGATGGTGTGCGAAGGGAGGACATTGATGGTGAGACTACCGCTCGTTTGTGGGAGTTGTTTCGCAAACGTGGCTTGGATCGAAAGGAGGGTGCCCGGCGTGTTCGGACCACTGAGTGTGATCGTGGTGGTTCTGACGGTAGCGGTGATGACGACCGCCGTGGGCGCTCTGTTCGTCGTGATGATCGACGTTCTGCACGTGATGTGTCCCCCCGTCGAGAGCGAGACGGGGAGAGAGAGGAGGAAAGAGAAAGGGGGAAAACTGACTATGTTTACAGCAGACGTAGACATGATAGGGATCAATCCCCTGAGTTGAGGAGGAGAGAGGATCGTCACAGTTTGGTCGATCGTAACCCGCAGTACAATGCAGAAGATACGAATCCGTTCCGTACTGGGAATGGATATGAACAGGAGGTACCGATACCTAAGAAGCGTGAGAGTCTTTATCCTGATTTATCCTGGTATACGGAATGCAGTAAGAATGATTAGGAAAGAGGTCAAGCTCCGGTACACAGATGGGCTCACAGAGATAATAGACCCTATGTAGATATTGACATTTATTGGAGACATCGTAATATCCAAAGGGCCCGAGCATTGGTAGATACAGGAGCGGAGGCCACTCTTATTCATGGAAAATCAAAGAAGTTTACAGGTCAGCCTTTTACTATTACCGGATTAGGTGGAAAAGAAACCCCTGCAGTTCAAACTTTGCTTGAAATGAGAATAGGTAGAATTCCTGGAAAAGAGTATTCTGTACTAGTAGTGCCACTTCTAGAATTCATAATTGGGATTGATATTTTGAGAGGAATGACTTTGCATCTAGATGACGGATGTTACCAATTTGGAACAACGCATTATATATCGTCCAGACCTATACGGGTTGGTCGTTTAAGAATGCCCCCCATACAAGTTCCCCATGCGACAAAAGTGGTTTGTCAGAAGCAGTATCGTATTCCAGGTGGTCATGAGGAGATTAGTACCACTATTCAGGAGTTAGTGGATGCAGGAGTCATAACCCCAGTTACTTCTGCTTGGAATAATCCTGTTTGGCCGGTGCGTAAGAGTGATAACTCTTGGCGCATGACCGTTGATTATCGAGAATTGAACAAGCACACACCCTCTTTGACTGTTGCAGTACCGGATGTTATTACACTAATTGAGAGAATCCAAAAGCATCCAGGTACATGGTACGCGTCCATTGATATTGCTAATGCTTTCTTTTCAATTCCGATTGCCCCAGAGTGTCAGGAACAATTCAGTTTTATGTGGAACGGGCGTCAGATGACGTTTAGAAGTCTTCCCCAGGGCTATGTGCATAGTCCTACGATATGTCACCGGCTGGTGGCAGAGCATTTGGCTGAGGTACCGGTTCATCCCCAAATTCAGATATGTCATTATATTGATGATGTTTTGATCCAAGGCGAAACACAAGAGGAAGTTCAGACCCAATTAGACAGAGTCATTGAGTGCCTGCGTGAGAAAGGTTGGGAAATCAACCCAGATAAATTGCAAGGTCCGTCCCAGGCTGTAAAATTTTTGGGTATTAATTGGCATGAAGGGCACCGTGAAGTGATCCCTCAGGTTAAACAGAAGATTCTTGATTTTGCAGTTCCTAGAAATAGGAAAGAAGCCCAGAGCTTCATTGGTCTGTTTGGCTTTTGGCGCCAGCATATTCCTCATTTGAGTCAAATATTGGCCCCCTTGTACCAGGTCACGCGTAAAAAGAATGCATTTGAATGGGATAAACCACAGCAAGATGCGTTTAGTCTGGCAAAAGAGGCAATTCAACATGCTCTGGATTTATGGCCTGTACGTGATGGTGACGTGGATTTGAATGTGTCTGTACAGGGCGTTTATGCAAATTGGAGTTTGTGGCAGAAACAAGGCAGGAGTAAAGTACCGTTAGGTTTTTGGACCAAAAAGTTACCTGATGCTGGTGAGCGTTACACACCCTTTGAGAAACAGTTACTTGCTTGTTATTGGGCTCTGGTGGATACCGAGCAATTGACTTTGAAACATGATATAGTTCTGCGTCCGGAAATTCCTATCATGCAGTGGGTTCTGAGTTCGCCGAAAACTCACCGAATTGGACACGCTCAAGAGGCGAGTGTGATTAAATGGAAATGGTACATACAAGACAGGGCACGTGTGGGCCCGAAAGGAGTTGCTTCTTTACATGAGCAGGTGGCGCGAGCGCCATCGACTGAGACTGAGAGTGAATGTTCCGTACCTTTAGCACAGGAGTCTCCTGTCAAGTGGGGTAAGCCTTTTGATAATTTGTCCGCAGCGGAAAGAAACCATGTTTGGTTCACTGATGGTTCAGCGAGGTTTATAGGGATGACACGGCACTGGAAGGCGGTGTCCTATAATCCGGTCACACAGAAATTGTTGAGCACAACTGGTGAAGGTAAAAGCAGCCAATTTGCCGAGCTTTACGCTGTTTACCAAGTTTTGAAACAAGAGTTACCTGGTACATGTCATATTTTCACTGATTCTTGGTCTACTGCCAATGGACTGGCTGTTTGGTTGCCAACTTGGCATTCCCATAATTGGAAGTTACATTCCAAAGAATTATGGGGAAAAGAGTTATGGCAAGAAATTTGGGAGATGCTCCCACAGAGTACTGTTACAATCTTCCATGTGGACGCTCACACCCCGATAGATTCTCTTGACAAATTTTTTCATAACATTGCAGATGAGAAGTCTAAAATTGCTGAGGCAGTGGTGGACAGGCAAGATTCTGATATTGCGGGATTGGCGAAATGGGCACACCAGAAGGCAGGACATTTTGGAGAGAAGGCCACTAGCAGGTGGGCTGCTGATCGAGGAATTTATATTCCCTTAGATTTAATCAAAAATGTTATTTTACACTGCCCCGTTTGTCAGCATATCAGACGGCGTAAGGTGCCCCAAATTGTTAAAGGTCATTTACATCGCGGCAAACTGCCCGCTCAAATTTGGCAGATCGATTACATTGGTCCACTTCCCATGAGTAGGAATTGTCAATATGTTTGCACTATTGTTGATACATACAGTGGCCTGCTGGTAGCCCTTCCCTGTAAGCAAGCTACCCAATTGAATACCATTAAAACATTAGAATTAATTATGATGTACTATGGTGTGCCATTCCAAATTCAATCTGACAATGCATCCCATTTTCGTGGAAGATTGGTACAGGAATTCTGTGCGGAAAACAATATTGAATGGATATTCCATATCCCCTACTACCCACAGGCCTCGGGCCTGGTGGAGAGATTGAATGGCCTGCTAAAGGACCAGCAGCGTAAGTTAACGGATGACAAGTATAAAAATTGGCGAGACTTTTTGCCCCAAGCACTATTGATTTTGAATAATCGTCCTTTTTTAAATGCTGAATCTCCACTTATGCGTTTGTTTCCCCCGAATGCTGAGGCTATGCCTAATGAAATCAGAGAAACTGTGATATATTGGGAAATTACTCCCGGAGCTTTGGCTCCATGTAGAGCGACCCCAGGGTCGGCAGGTTTAGACTTGCATGCTATGGATGACATTGTTATAAAAAGTAGAGATCGAGTCATCATAGAGACAGGTGTTGGTGTTCAGATACCACCTGGAAATTTCGGATTGATCGCCCCTAGATCGGGGCTGGCTGTAAAAGGCATTCAGGTGCTTGGAGGAATTATCGACAGTGATTATCAGGGAGAGATTAAGGTGCTCCTGCTGAATAGCAGTGAGGTTGACTTACTGATACATCGCACTGACCGAGTGGCTCAATTACTCATAATGCCTGTTTTCAGTGGTGTATTAATGAAGGGCACTGCTCCAACGTTGCTAACTGTACGTGGCCAGAAAGGTTTTGGCTCCACGGATAATCCTGGGGCCAGAGTTTGGGTGCAGTCGCCTAAGAATCCCCCTGAACAAGCAGAGGTCATTGCCACCGGTCAGGATAATACCATTTTGGTTATGAGACCAGGGAAAGATAGCTGGGAAGCGGTCCCGGCTGATAAATGTTATTTACGAGAATGATTAATGCCTGTATTTGGTTCTCTTTCAGATCATTCTTTGGATTGTTGCTGCAGGATGTGTCGGAGCCGGACTGTTTTCGGACTGGTACGACGAGAAAGGATGGATCCTATCAACCCGGGATGAACTGGGAACCCGAGTGTTGCGTTCCTTCGCTGCATGGGATTCATCATCGAACTTTTGGACCGCACTTGCAAAGAGGGTGACTGACGCCCCTCACTTCTGTTTGACACCGATGAGATCTGTACATGACATTCTGGCGACCTGCCTGGTTGCTGTCCCCGCCTCATTGGAAACTTTAACTCATATTTTTAATGTCTCGAAGGCCCGTCCCAATATTCTCCTGGGTGATTTTGCTACCCATGTATATTGCCCCCTATGTATTGAATTGCCGAACGAGCAAACCCCCATCCAGTCCCAAATACTTACTTATAATATCACACAAGGTGATTTGTGCTTCTTTCTTACGTGTAATCCTAGTGCGATCTCTGAATGTCTGCGCCTAAAACTAAAAGGCGCCACTTCGTTTACAACCCACGAACGGACTTTGTGCTTTCAAAGGACACCGACCACATGTGTTTCAGTTCAGAACAATATGACTTGTAATAGTTTGGTAGTTACCCCCAGTCACTATCGCATGATGTTACTACCTGCCGGATGGCTTTTCTCATGTGGTAATACTTCCTGGCCATTTGTCCCTGCAAACATTTCCGGAGGCCCTTGTGCCATTACGAGACTCAGTTTGTTGATGTTCGCATCGCATCCGAATGCCAACTCTCGTGTGCTTCGAGATACTGTAATGTTACAGGAGGATTGTGACCCATCTTTGCATTTATATTCCAAGTCTGAATACCTTAGCTTAGCTGTTTCAATTATTGGTGTTCCTGCTTTGGCGGTTTATAATGCCAAATCTATTGGGAAAATGGCCTGCTGGATGGTGAAATCTATTAATCATACTTCTACAATTTTGTCTGACATGCTATTAGACGCCCAGGGTGAACGTAGGGCCATTTTGCAAAATAGAGCGGCCATTGATTATCTTTTGCTTAAACATGGACATGATTGCTCGGACTTTGAAGGTCTCTGTTGTTTTAACTTGTCTGACCATACACAATCCATTCGTGCTCACATCGACAAGTTGCGTGACTTAACAGAAGAAGTTAGAAAACACATTGACCAGGGCTGGTTTGACTGGCTCTTTAATTGGTTACCTGATATACACTTGCTACGCCAAATATTAGGTGGTATTTTGATTGCTGTTGCTGTTTTGATTTCTATCTGTTGCTTTATTCAGTGTATTCCTTCATTATTTCAATTCTGCACACTTGGTACTAGACATAGATCAGTTAGCTTTGTTTCATATTATTCTTCCACAGATGTTAGCTCCATTTAATGAATGTATAATAGACTGAAGTCAAGGGTGAAATGTACTGCTCGATTTTTCCGGTCTTATTGTGTTGAAGGGTGATTTAGGTGACTTCAGTCTCTTTCCATTCAAGTCTAAGGGTTAGAGTAGTGAATGGAGCCTATTTACTAGGCACTTCGACATGATTCTGTGCTCTTCCCCATAGATCAGGGCTTGCACATATAGCCTAGGGGATAGATTCGTTAGTATTAGGGATAACCTGTCCTGTAGTGAGGGTATTTCATGGAGCCGTGCTGAATGCAGGCCTGGTAGGCCTCAAACGGGAGAGACTCCATCTTTCTTTCTGCTCCGGCAGCTTGAGATGCTTCTAGGTTAAAGGGGATGTTTTAGTTATGAGGTGTTATTCGCTTGGAGAGAACCGGTTCAGGCCGGCCCTTATCGAAGGATTGTATTTTTCTTCATGCCGAAGACACTACATCAGGCCGGCCGGCTGGGAACGTGTCCTTGGCACGGGGAGGTACAAGAATTTGGTGGGCGGCAGGTTACGGGCTGGAATTTTCCATGAGAAAATGCACCTCTATATTAGTGAAAGTCTGAGGCAGATGCTGGCACTTGCTTCTAGTCCATAGGCGGCACCTGGCCGTTAGTAGTAAAGCTGCTACTTATTCCAGGGAAGACAGATGACAAACTTGGAGGTGGAGAAAAACCGAGAAATAGATATTCCAAAGAGAAGAGAGTAGCCGATGAGGAAGAGGTCCCAGTGACTCGGAGAGGGAGACGGGAGTAAACCCGTGATTGCGGAGGTGTGACTTCCAGGCGAAGCCGAGGCGCAGACGAGAAGGGAACCTAGATGGCCATTGAGTGCAGGCTACATACGACCAAGGTGATGTCAACCCCTTACTATTAGAGTGTACAACTTAATCTTTCACTTTTCTTTGCAGGTTATGTGATATGTATTATATTCCGTGAGTGTGCATGTAATAACTAAATAAAGTATTAAAGCGATATGTGCTACGTGTTCTTGTGTAAGAGGGTAACCTATTCTTCTAGTCAGCTGTGACTTGACATGAACAGATGTTAATCCTGATCAGGTAGGTGGTAACTGAATAAGGGAGAAGGGAGCCCTTCGAACTGGGGAACAAGTTGTGCTCAACTAGCTGTCTTTGTGTGATCTGATATATAGTAACACTGATTCCCTTGTTATATGCCGTGGTAATTATAGGATGAACTCGTGCTAAGGCTGCCGTCTGGGCAGGAAGTCCTGGGTCCGTTTGGGACCGCGAGGCTGTGACTTGTCTAAGGCTGCCGTCTGGGCAGGAAGTCCTGGGTCCGTTTGGGACCGCGAGGCTGTGGCTGCCGTCTGGGCAGGAAGTCCTGGGTCCGTTTGGGACCGCGAGGCTGTGGCTGCCGTCTGGGCAGGAAGTCCTGGGTCCGTTTGGGACCGCGAGGCTGTGGCTGCCGTCTGGGCAGGAAGTCCTGGGTCCGTTTGGGACCGCGAGGCTGTGGCTGCCGTCTGGGCAGGAAGTCCTGGGTCCATTTGGGACCGTGAGGCTGTGACTGCCGTCTGGGCAGGAAGTCTGTGGCTGCCGTCTGGGCAGGAAGTCCTGGGTCCGTTTGGGACCGCGAGGCTGTGACTTGTAGGTCTTGGTATATATAGTAGGAATTCCCTGTCCTTAGGTGGTACATATATGTGGTTATTTAGGTGTAAATAGGCCCTAGGGAGGGGGTAACGTTCTGGTTTGGGTTAGAGAGGCTCTGCTGAGCGGGTTCTATCTGATCCGAAGACCCAAGCAGAACACCTGCCTATAGTGGATTCACTGAGGAGCCTGGATTGTGCAAGAAGGAATAGGCTCGTTCCCCCCCCCCCATCCTTCTATTCACCTACCCCAGGCGACTGGAGGACACTATTTTCCACCACGGTCAGCACGTATCATGGGCAGAGTTCGAGTGAAAACAATGGATGGCCACCAAGGTGCAGGTGCCCCCTCCACCACACCAGAAAGCTCCAGTCGGCCTCCTTTGCCAGGGAATGCGTCTTCTGAGCTTATCGTGAGTGCGCCTGACAAGTTGGATTTAATACTGAAAGATATCCGGGACTCCAGGGCGGCCCTTGAACTGCAGATCGGCACGCTCACCACGGGCTTTACATTGCTCAGGGCGGACCACAGGAAACTGGCTGATACCGTTAAGGAGCATGACCAAACCCTCAAAGACATGGATCCCTGAGTTACGGCAAACACCACAACCCTACAACATCTGCAGCAGCAGGTGACGGGCCTGCTCGATCGGGTGGAAGATGCAGAGGGCAGGAATAGACGCAATAACATCCACGTCATTGGCCTGCCGGAACGCAGCGAAGGCACAAAGGCAGCAGAATTTATGGAAGTCTGGTTCAGGGATTATATAGCACAAGAGGGACTTTCTCCTTACTTCTGTGTTGAACGAGCCCACAGAATACCACCCAGAGCACCCAAACCGGGCGAACCACTCGACCTCTGATAGTAAAAATTCGGAATTATAGGGACCGAGAGCTCCTTCTACAAAAAGCAAGAGAAAAAGCACTGATCCAGTACGAAAACCATCGCATCTCTCTATACCCCGACTATACCATCATGGTCCAAAGACAGAGATCGTCCTATCAAGCCGTGAAGAAGAAACTGCAAAACGCACAGCTTAAATACGCCCTTCTGTACCCGGCTACACTGAAAGTCATCTATGACAAAACAAAACACTTCTTCGAAAGCCCGGCTGATGCCGAGGAATGGCTTGAGGGCATGTGCATTGGTGCAAGCCAGGGCAGTCATTCAGTCTTCTCCTCGTAGGGATCCGGCAAACCGCAGAGAATGAGTCACCGCCGGACACAGAAGACCACTCAGACTAAGGGGGGGTGCTGGACCATCATGTGAACAGCAGAGACTCGATCAGGAGGGGGCCCTTGCTGTTGCCGGGACTTTTCGAGAGGACTCCACCAAGATTCACACGGACTCAGAGGACAGCACCCTCAACTCAGACTCTGAACATAGTATCACTCTGTTCCCCACGATCGCACCCCGAGCAGTGGATGACCAATTCAACAATTGAAGCAGGATTTTGACACACTACGAGCATGACACAGCACAGGACCTGCTGCGAATTAAACTCTTGTGCAGAGGATGTGATCCCCAACTTCCAGCGACCATTATATCCTTTTTCGCATATCGCCTATAAATGCTATCACTATGTTTTAACCTGTATGGTTCTGTTTTAAGTTTAGATTGTCTGTAAAGGATGTGGTGGCGGACTGCTCATGTGACTCTGCGAATTTCTCACTGTTTTGCTGGGTTTCCGGCTGTAGATTACTCAGGAATACTTAGGCGGAACCACTGTCTCTGACATGATTAGTTATACTCCCCCCCCCCCCCCCCTTCTGGGTTCCGTAGAGCCGCCAGGACTGTAACCTCAGTATGAACATGTTTATGGCCGGTGGCAGCGACCCCCCTCAGAGCGTAAGCACCATTAATATGATTGTTGCAGCTAGTTGTTGAGCCCAGCGCAGTTTGGGCGCTGAGCCATGTTTTGTTAATGTTAGAGGGAAAGGGAACTCCTGGTCGATGTCAGTCTATCGGCTCCATATAACTTGGAGCTCCATGCAGTCTATGTCATGCCTAGAACCGCTGCCACATTATGTTCCTACAACCTACTAATGTGGAATGTACAAGGGATGGGGGCAATACAGAAGAGGCACCATATCCACACCTATCTCCGTAGGCGAAAAGCACATATAGTTTTCTTACAGGAGTCCCACTTAATGGAGTCAGAAACAAAAAAAACACGCAAGAAGTGGCGGGGACAGGTCTACTCTACTAATTACTCTGCTTTTGCTAGAGGGACGACCATATGGTTAAGCCACGGGGTCCCATTTGTCGAACTAGAGCGCCGCGTAGATGATCAAGGGAGATACATCCTACTGAAGGGCACACTTGATGGCTCATGGGTGATTCTGGGCAGTATTTACGCCTCTAACTTTGAGCAGGACCACTTCCTCCATAGATTGGGTGCAGCATTAGCTGAGTGGGATGGTATCCCCTGGGTGTTGGGGGGCATTGGAATGCAGTCTTGGACACGAATATGGATAGGTCCCATCCTCCACTACATGGTACAGATGCCCGTAAGCTAGCCGAAATATTTAATAACTGGTCGGCTGGTTGGGTGCTTTCAGATGTATGGAGATGTCTGCACCCTACTCATAAAGAATATTCATTTTATTCTCCCGTACATAGCCTCCATACCAGGATTGATAGATTCCTCTGCTCCAATTCTGTTGTCACTCAGGTCTGCCATTCCAGATATCTAGCAAAAACCCTCTCTGACCACAACCCCCTAGAGATCACACTTACCTGGGGTAATGTGCCAACCCCAGTACCCACCTGGAAATTACACCCACAATTACTAGAGGATGCTCCATTTCGAGTAGGGCTCTCCACCACCATTACTAATTATCTAGCCGAAAATTGGAACACAGCCTCCTCTAACCTTATAGAGTGGGACACGTTAATGGTAGTGATAAGGGGGGCGTCGATAGGACAGATAGTGGGAGCCCGACAGGAGACACATCAAAGCTTGCTCAGAATTGAACAGCAAATGACTACACTAGAACAGGAAGCAGTGACGGACCCAGACAAACGGAAGGTATTACAGAATGCCCGTATTAGCCATGCTGAAACACTAGAAACCCTACGGACGATTGATCATAGGGCCTACATGCAGCGAAAACACTCTGAGGCTGATAGAACTGGGACACTGCTTGCCCGCCTGGTGCGAGACAAGCCTGACCCACCTCTCATAACCCAAATTTGTGCACCTTTTGTGCACATCTTAGAACTCTCTATGATGCACCCACACTAAATATGAACTTTTCCATCGCGGACTTTTTGATGGATCTTACAATTCGTGTACTCTCAGATGCAGTACAAAAGGAAATTGATGGCCCCATCACCCAACAGGAAATTTGAGCTGCAATTAAAGGCCTGAATCGTAATAAGGCACCTGGGCTCGACGGGCTACCTATAGAATTCTATCATACTTATTCAGATGCTCTGGTCCCCATACTAGAGGCGGTCTATAGGGCTGCCTTGGAAGCCAGCCATCTACCACAATCCACCATGCAAGCGTTGGTCACCTCGTTGCCAAAACCGGGGCGAGATAGCCTTGATCTGTCCAATTATAGGCCCCTCTCCCTGTTGGCGACCGAATATAAAATTCTGAGTAAGGCTCTTGCTAACCACACACAACCCTACCTCACTACTCTCATACATAGTGACCAATGCGGGTTTCTGGCAAATCGTTGCACGTCCCTTAACACGAGACGATTACATTACGTCATGAAGGCCACCCCGTGCGCTTACCAGTCTGCGGGGTGCTTGGCATTAGACCTTCGACAGGCCTTTGACTCCCTATCTTGGGATTACATGTTTGCAGCAATCCAACGATTCAGGCTCCCGGACACATACCTTAAGTGGGTATGCCTACTGTATACTTCCCCCACTGTCCGAGCCCGTACGAGACGTTACATCTCAAACCAATATACAATTCATAGAGGTACGCGACAGGGATGTCCACTGTCTCCCCTATTGTTCGTTCTGGCACTAGAGCCTCTGGCGGTGGCACTCAGGCGGTCAGCGGACGGCCTGGGAATTCCCATAGATGATACGACCCACCCTATTTTGATTTATGCAGATGACATCCTCTGATATCTACGTGATCTGACTGCCAGTAATGCGCCCCTTCCCGATATTTTTGCCACCTTTGAACAGGTATCGGGCCTTGCTATAAACCCGAGAAACTCTCTGGCCTATTTATTCCAGGAAATACCATACCCTGACGATCTAAAATTTGGCACGTACACCTTGCCAGTAGCCCCCACCACCTTCAAATACTTAGGCATCCAAGTATATAGAACGCAGTCGGATCAACTCGACGGCAACTTAGTGAAGGCCATAACGGCCCTTAGAGCTAATGTGGCTTTCTAGACCTCTCTGCCCCTATCGGTGATGGGACGTATCGCCATCTCGAAAATGGTGATGCTCCCTCGCCAATTGTATTATTTTGTGAACTTACCTATCGTAGTCTCACAGTCCATTTTTAATACCCTGAATGCTATATTAGTGGAACTCATTTGGGGGGCAGGCTGGCGAAGGGTGAGCCTGCAGAAACTCCAATTGGAGCCTCGTGGTGGAGGCCTGGGAGTCCCCGACTTCAGAGCATATTACTACGCTAGTCAGCTCCAATGGCTGTCTTATTGGACGGCTGGGAGAAATTTACAAGAAATTGGCTACACACCTAGAGACCTAGACCGAGGCACATTGCACTCCCTGCTTCAGCTTAATGTAAAAATCCCTGTGGAAAGCCCTCCTCTGCTAAGGACGGCACTGCAGTGCTGGAAGAAGGCGTTATTATATACTTCTACAGTGACCCCATATTCGAAGAACATCCCCCTGCTGGGTATCCCTACGCTGCAGGACAGGCTTACGAAGACCAGGATCCGCGCCTGGGTAGAGACGGGAGAAGAAGATGTCGGGCCTTTCTTTGGAGATGGCAATCTACTTGATCACACATCCTTTCTACAGGCTAAAGGGGCACCACCACGTTTATATCTATTACAGTCTCCCATTACATTAGGAATACCTGGGCACCGCAACGTAGAGAACCTTCACAGCATAACTTGGTTCACCTCTTATATTATATGGGGAATGGGGGACACCTAGTTAGATGGATATACACGGGTATACGTGCACACGCCGCAATTGCACTTACATCCCTTAGAACATAATGGTCCGAGGATACTAATACAGAAATTACAGATAAAGCTTGGAAGTGCATCCTTGAACACCCTAAAAGAGTATCCCGTACTGCCAAACTAAAATTTATACAGACAATGGTTCTTCATAGGTCATATCTCACCCCACAGAGAATCCACCGTATGTTCCCTGAGGCACACCACTTCTGCCCCCGTTGTAAAGGGGACGAAGCAGACTTCCTTCAAATGCTATGGTCCTGCCCCCGCCTCCAGGACTACTGAAGAGGTGTTCGTCAATCCCTAGGCGAGGTCCCACACCTATCTGTCTCAGATAGTGCCCTGGATTGCCTCATGGGCCTTCGTAAAGTTACAAGTACACAGTAAGTGCAACTGAGATTCTTAGATTTGGTCCTCATACTGGCAATACGAGCCATTACCATGAGGTGGAAATCCTCCAGGTGCCCGACATTTTCCAGCTGGCAAGTTGACATGATATAATGGGGGAAGGCTGAAGCCAAAGCCCTTCGGAGAGAGGAAGAGAAAGGACTACGAAAACACCCCATTTCAATGGAATGGGATATTATGTTACATGATTTCGAATTACTTGATTTAATACCCCCACAGTGTAACCCAACACCGTGAATCGCGATACGGCTTTGAGACCACCTGCCTCGAATCTGCCAAACCCCGAGCCACATTCTAAGATACATGGGTAATGTAGGACCCCTAGCAATACCCTACTAGCCCCCTTAGGCTACTATTACAATTAGCATAGTCAGACCAGGAGTACGGGTTGGGTGGGATGGGGAGGGTGGGGGCATAGATAGGTTTGTTTGGTTAATTGACAATATATATATGCTTTAAGTTCATGATGTTTATGTGACTTCACGATTATCAGAAATCATAGCTATTATTCGGTAGTACATGAAGTCCATTTTCTGTCGTGATATTCGAATACTGGAAAGTAGATTCATCCAATATTACTGTTGATACTGTATAAAGAACAAATGACCTTCTGTATTAATCTTTGCATTGGATGTGATGTCAAGGGCCTCAATAAAGTATGTTAAAAAAAAATCTAACCTGTCCTGAGCCTTGGTCGCCTGATCTGTCCCAGGGGACCCTTCCCAATTCCTTGGCCAAGGGGTTGGTTTCCACACTATACTAGGTAAATATAATTCTGTGTAGTATGTCAATGTACTGCTCTCTCTTTCCTCCTTACACAGGTTCCGTCATCGTAATAATTCTGTTTAACGATTATTCTGATTGAATTGTTTTTCTCTTCATCTCCTTGTCAAATACGGTGTTCTAACTGTACTATGGTTCTTGGTTCTTGGCTCACATGAATTTACTAGATAAACATTTTTAACTCTCCCGAGTCTGTGGTTATTTAATTAAAGGTTTATTATATGTACATTTTCACCTATTTAGTTAACTAAAAGTTCCATTGACCAGAGAAAATACATTGGATCAAGAGGTTTTGGTAAGATACAATTAGATAAAAATTCATCTTACAGGTATTAGCACAATAAATTGACCCCAGCGGTATTGACTAGCCTATTAATGAATGATAGTGTGTTTATGGGCCCAAGTGAGTATATTGTAATCAGTATCTGAGGTTGGTAACCCTCTGGATCACCTGTCACAAGGACCATCATGTCGACTCTATTTTTCTATATTCAGATTAGATATTTGTGTCTGAGGCCTACCACCTGTCTCAGTGGCTGGGCTGGGGCAAGGCAGGCTAGAGCAGCACAGGCGCAGGATGAATTTTTCTGCGAAGGCACAACTCATAAAGTACAAATTACAGGTGTGTACTCGGCATACGTTTTGCTTGCCTCTCTCTACCTGGAAATGGAACAGGCTGACCATAATTCTGCCCTGTCGTTGAGCTTGTGGCAACCACAAATTCCAGTAGGATCACTTAGCCCTGAAGTGTCTAGCACTGCACTATCCACCAGCATCACCCTAACTGCTGAGCTGCGCGAGTCCGGCAACGCTAAGGGGTCGGGGAGCAGGCGAGGGCATAACATAGGCCCATCAGCGCAGAGGGGCTCCTAAATGTTCAGGGCCCCCCAAACATTCAGGCATATTTATTCAGGCTAATGTATTTCTGCGAGATATGGGATACTAATGGGCCCCTGAACACATACTGCAGGATGGCCCTTTCATTTTGCGTTACGCCTCTGGAAGCAAGTGGGCAGTAGGCACCGGAACGGCATGATAAGCAGAGTAGTGGATACCCACTCGGCATGCATGGATTAATTACAGTACCAAGCAGTGACCTGCTGTGACCAGCCATTGTGCATGCACTGAGTGTGTATGTACGTAGGTTTTGTGCGCAAGTGCGCATGCACATATACTATTTATTATTACAACAATAACAAAACAGAGATTGTGAAACAAGTACAAATGGGAGCCTGGGCACTTTCATATACATTTGAATTTTCACATTTACACCAGTATTTTGTTGAGTAACGCTATTTACAGGGGATTCAATTATTCTAACCAAAATGAAAAAGCAAACAAGGAAGACTATTGTACAGTGGGTTCGCCTCCTCTATGGCAGAGGAACTTCTTCCCACAAGAAAAATAAAATGATATTAACGCCAGGTTATTATCATTATATTTTTCCCTAGCGATCTCCAGGTGTTGGGTGGGGCGTGGCTGGGCTGCTCACAGAACAGGGGAGGAGTGGTGGCACTCCCCAAGTGTGCATGACTGCTTGGTCAACCGTCTTTTTTTTTGTTTAAATATCTTTATTGTTTTTCTTAAATTGCGAATCAATCCATGGTCGTTTGAGGTATCATACACACATATAGGAATCGACATTTTAAGAAGAATGCATTGAACTGTGGTATGTTACATGAATATGAATGTGATTACAAGATATGGTAGTACATATGTGCCTCTACAGGAGGTCTGTGCTGACAAGCCATTGCATGCTACTTGTTTTTTTTTTTGCACTGCTGCACTATGGTTCCCTATCTACAGATAATAGCGGCTGTGCGATTTGCGGTCGCAGCTAGTGCAAACCTGTCAGTTATTACATGGGGTGCATAGTGTAAGCGTATTTGGGGGCTGTAAATAGCGTATCCATTTCAGTATTCCACTGGGAGGTTGTGTAAACAAATGAGGCCAATAAGACATACATAATCTAAACCTCAGAACTAATAACATAATAAAGAAACTGCCATTGAAGAAGAAAAAGAAAAGGGGGGGAGGGGGAGCATTCACAGCATGACTGTGCATGCAAATGTCCATCTTGTACATGTCCTCATGGTGGCTCGCCAGGGTGGTACTATGACTCATAAGGACGCTGCTTGGTCAACCGTCTTGGGCCGACCAAACAGTCCTGCGCACTGTGCATGTTCCCCACCAGGCTGTAATACACAGCCTGGTGAGGAACATACCCAGCCACCCATTCCCCATCTGAGCGCCGAGCCATGGAGCTCAGACCAATCGCAACGCTGCATTTCAGCGTTGTGATTGGTCCATGGGAGGGAGCCTGGGTGCTTTCTGTTCATGCGTCTGCAAGAAGGACGGAGGAGATGCGGCCGACGGTAAGGTACGTTTTTTTCTCCATTTTTTTTTTTTTTAAACTCCCCCTGCCCCGCCCTACCACTGATGCCCAGTAGCAGCCGCTGCTGCCGATGTACTCTGTAATTTCAAAAAGGGCACATCATAATAGACTTTAAGCCATTCGTACTATTTTTCAAAAGACAAAAAGTATTTAAGTCGGAACCTTCTGGTTCTTCTTCCAGATTTCGATTCTAAAACAGTGAGGAAATGAAAGTGTAGTACAGCTTTTATTTAAATGAAGTAGCAGCACAGCAGAGGCCATCTTTAATAGCTTTACAGGAAGAAAGGTGTTCTATATAGTCATTCAAGTTTTAAAAAGCGCAAATGTAAATTTTTTAAAGAAAAAATAAAATGTGAAGAGAAAGAATAATCTTATATTCATCCTGTAAATAAGCATTGGCAACGCCAATAGGTCTTGGCAATGCCTGAGCTATTGGACTTGTCAATGTGAATGTCTTTTAGCCATGTTGTCTAGCAGTACATTGGAGAAAACTGGTTTTGTATATACTATACCAAAGTTAGGTATAGTGTGCACAGAGTCCAGTAGATCCCCAGAGGCTTAAGTAGATAATACTAAAAGCTCTATTTGTTGTTGTTTGGTTGAGCAGTTAGGCTTATCAGAGGGCTGTGTTAAGCATTTATTGTACATACTTAGGCAAGAAATGATAGCACATTTTCAAAGACTGAATCCGGACCAATTGTTTTGTATGAAAAGTTATCATTTGGTTATTTAATTTCTAGAACCAATAAGTACTCGGTTGCAGGTATATAACAGTTTTCAAAGGAAGTAATACTTTTCAAAATGCCGTAGGAATAATTTTGCAAGGCTGTAGAAATGCTTTACATTCTTAGAAATACTTTTGTGTTACCAATCAGACACAGTAGCAGTTAGTACCTGAAAAAGATAGACAGTTCTATGCAATAGATAGAATGCAATGCAATCCTATGGAAGGAAACAGGGTTATGCATTAGCGGGTAATCACCCGACTTACTCTGTCGGTCTTCGCTGATTTAGACCAAATCTGGGCAAGATTCAGGCACTGGGGCGGGCCCAATGTTAGTCAATGGAGACTGGGGGCACCTAAGTGCGGGATTCAGTATCCACGCCACGGCATTCGATACCGGCAATGACATTTACCCTCACGGAACAAAAAAAGATTGATAGGATTCAGTAGACCGCCAACATCCTTACCATCACGGTCATCGTCAGCAAGTTACTGCAGGTCAAATGGTGGCATCGCTAACCCAGCAGTCGTGGTCAGGGGGATGGAGGGGTTCCGCCATTGTCGAACCATCACGGTGAGGGGGCGGTCATGCAGGCAGTACAAGAGGAAGCCCACTAGGTCACTTGCAGGAGGGTACGGGCTCTTGAGAACAGAGCTCCTAACAGGTGGGGTCATTGGGCCGAGAGGATTCCTCTTGGTCGTGGTAGTGGTCTAGCTGCAGTGCTTTCTTCTGGCAGGGCAGAGTCGCGTTGACACAAGAGTCGGCCCTCCAACACTTTGTTCTTGGGGTTCTTTTGCAGTCATGAGCCATATCAACACAAGTGCTGGTCCTCAACTGCTGCGGTTCTTGTACCGGCAGGTACCGGGGACTAGAGCCTCTAGCCCAAAGGGAGGTTCTTGGCAATTGGGTGAAGGCTGAAAGGTCTCTGGGGTTTCTTGGAAGCCTTGCAGGGTTTCTGGAAGGAGAGCAAGTCCAGTTTTCGAACCAGTTTGCAGGTGACAGGGTTCTTGCCAAGTTCTGTCTCCATTGGTTAAGTTCCTGGTCCTGTTGCGGTCGTCTGCTGTCTTCATCTTTGGTCTGTCAAATCTGAGGATCAATATTCAAGGGTGCCCCTAAATACTGAATTTAGGGGTGTTACAGGTACAGACAGATGGTAGCCAATGGCCTACTTTCCTGTAGGGTGACTGAACTCTTTGTTTGTCCCCTCTCTTTGGGGAGGGGGCATCCCCGGCCTAACATGATTGGTTAGAATCCTTCCATTCAAGATAGAGGATTTCCTAAGGAGGGGGCCACCTCTGTCCAGGGTACCTTAGAGGTGGCCCTGACAAAGGGGGGACATACCTCTCCGGACTACTAATTTCCCCGCCGACCTTGCCACCAAAAGTGGGGCTTGGTCGGGGGGCAGGCTTCTCCACAAGCTGGAGAGGCCCTGGCTAGCCTATCAAGGAGCAGGAAGCCTTTGAGGCTCACCACCCTGAATGCTTTTCCTGCTTGGGGGTAGGTGTAAAGCACCTCCACCCCAAGCAGCCTTTGTCTCTGACCCACAAGAGCACAAGGGCTCCCAACTCAGGGGGTCAGAAACATGTCTGTGTTTGGCAGGCTGGTGCAGACCAGTCAGCTGGACACGAGGGAGTTTGTTGTGTTTCAGGGGCCACCTCTAAAATGCCCTCTGAGTGCATTTTACAAAAAATCCCACACTGGCATTAGTGTGGGTTTATTGTGCTGAGAAGTTTGATATCAAACTTAGTATTCAGTAAAGCCATCGTGGACACGAGGGAGTTTGTTGTGTTTCAGGGGGCACCTCTAATTTGACCTCTGAGTGCATTTTACAATAAATCCCACACTGGCATTAGTGTGGGTTTATTGTACTGAGAAGTTTGATATCAAATTCATTATTCAGTAAAGCCATCATGGAGCTGTGGAATTCGTAATGACAATTCCCAGCCCATGTACTCAATATGGCTTACTCAATATGGCTTCACTGCACTTGGGACTTGGACACTGTAGGGATATATTGCTCGTGCAGCTATTCCCTCACCTGTGGTATAGTGCACCCTGCCTTAGGGCTGTGAGGCCTGCTAGAGGAGTGACTTACCTATTCCACAGGCAGTGGTTGTGGGCATGGCACACATGTATGCCATGTCGACTTATAGGTTTTGTCTGCACCAAAACACACAGTCAGCAATGACAGTGTGTATGTGTTTGGTGAGGGATCACAGATGGTGGCACAATACATGCTGCTGCCCTTAGAGACCCTTGCTGGTCACAAGGCCCTTGGTATCAGGGGTACGTTTTACAAGGGACTCATCTGTGGGCCAGAGGTGTGCCAATTGTGGAAACAAAGGTACAGTTGTGGGAAACAATCCAGCAACTTGGAACCTGATTGACAGGGACACAGTGCCCCCTCAGTCAAAGTGCATCAGATATCAGGCAAAAAATGAGGAGGGTACCAATACAAAAAGGGGTATAACCATGTAAAAGGGGGCACTTTCCTTTACACGTCTGCTGTTCAGCATGGCTGAAAGTCATTGAAAGTCCAGAATCACAGGATGTTGAGACTCGCCATCACCGAGTCTCTTTGCCCCCCATGTTGAGTTTATTATCCTTCTCTCCTGACACAAATAAGTGCTGTGACGAGGCTTGAGCTGGCCGCATCACAACACTTTTTTAATTGACTTTCAGCCATGCTGAACAGCAGATGTGCTGCTAGATAACATGGCTAAAAGACATTTACATTGACAAGGTCAATAGCTCGGGCATTACCTAGATCTATTGGCTTTGCCAATGCTTGTTTGATGTTGACGTGGTCTTACTGGACAAATGTGGAAGTGATAGTGAGAAACAGTTGTGGAGCTTTGAAGTAAAGTGAGGTTGAGGCATAATGGGCAGAGATGCTGACAGGGGAACTGGAGAATCCGATTCGAATCTCGGGGTCGACTGAACAGTTGTGATTTTAGGCAAATCACTTACACTTCCCTCTGCATAGGGCAATGAATGTGTCATTGTATAATGTAACTGGTGAACAGTCTAATGCCATTGGCTGGTGTTAACACTATGGCAAGATGGAGAGCGGAACAAGTGCTCCAATACCTTTGCATCGTGCAAAAAAATAAATAAATAAAAGTAGCACCCGGGAGGTTGTGGGGGGACAGGTCAAGCAGGGAAGCAGGAGGGGATGGAGAGATTGGCAAGCTACGATGAGGGAGGGTTAGAAGAATCAACAATGAAGGGGTAAAAAAAATCTATACTTGAAGCAGGATCAGTGACAAAAACGAATGCGTCATTGTGGAATGTGGAGCACATAAAGCGCTCCAATACCATTGGCTCATGTTTGCGCTATGACAGGACTGTGGATGGAGTGAGTGCTCCAATTCCATTGGATTGTGAAAAAAAAAGTGCTGTTCGTGTTTTAACAACTTTTCAAGAAATGCATTTGTTTACGTACACACGCATGCATTTTAGTAGTATGTGTGTAAGTTTGCAAGGGAGACAACCTGAAAACTTAAGTATTCCTATGGAGTGATTGAATACAAAGAAAAAATTGCTCTGCAAACTGGGAGCAGTGTAAGGAGACGTACTTTGTGTGAGCACTATGGGAGGGCCAAACACAA
Source organism: Triturus cristatus (assembly GCF_964204655.1). Taxonomy (NCBI): domain Eukaryota; kingdom Metazoa; phylum Chordata; class Amphibia; order Caudata; family Salamandridae; genus Triturus; species Triturus cristatus. Next base: position 498,162,325 of record NC_140592.1, on the reverse strand, counting down.
GAAGAGAGCTTGACGCCCGTATGCCATGATGGTAGGAGATGGGTAGCATGTGAGCCCACTGATAGAACACAACACGCCTCTTCGGGACAACGTATGTGCTATCAGGTCGAGCAGTGCATGAGCTGTCTAACAAGACCGAAAAACAATAGATTTTTCATAGCCTACTGGCTTTGCCAATAGAAATGAGGAGATTGTTGTGTAACTTAAGCCAATGCTAGAGAGATGATATGGTGTCCTCTTGGGAGAGGTTGTGGCATAAGGGCTAGAGCTGTGGCATATGGAGCCGCAAAATTGGGTTTGAGTTTTGGCTTCTGCTTAACATCCTTGATTATGGGCAAATCACTTAGGGCCTCATTATGATGTCGGTTGGAAAGCATTCCGACCGACTCGGTGTCAGAATGTTTTCCAACCTACTCGGTTCAGGGAGTCCGACTGACCGATTACGATGTTTCCTTACACCGTTCGGTCAGCATCCCATTGACTTCAATGGGAGCCTGTATTCCAACCAACAACACAGACTCCCATTGAAAAAAGGGGTTGTTGTGGAAAACCGTGCACCCTGTGGCCGGCACCCCATGGTGCCTCCCACACTGTGCATGGTTGCAAAGAGCAGTCCTATGGGTACCCCCATGGGCCGTAACCGGAGGCCTCTGGGTGTAGGGGGGCCTGCTACGGGCCCCCATAGTTGGATTCTGACAGCCAATCTGTGTCAGACAAATCGAGTCAGAAAGGCTGTCCAAATCCGACATCGTAACACGTCGGTCGGATATGCATGTATGTATGTATGTGCGATCTTATATAGCGCTCAAATTACCCTTGGGCATCTCGGCGCTTGCATTGGGAACCCGTCCTGGTTTTTCCCTGTGAGATAACCCGTACTGGGCATCCCCAAGGTGAAAGCCAGGCATCCCGCCGCAGGGGGCCGTTGTGGAGATTAAGCAAGCTTGTTGCCCAGAGCTGCATAGTGTGAACTCGTGCTTAGAGTAGGCACCGAAGCAAGAATTATCGAGTCCGTGGACAATTGGGCTCCAGACCCTGCCGCGTCGGGAATTGAACCCTGGTCCCAGGTCTGACCTCTGCTTCAGGGTATGCCTCCTCTAACCAGTGAGCTATAGGCCCATAGATCTGTACGATTCAGCTCCGACCGACTCAATTGCTCCAAATGCTGGTCAGAACCAAGTCGGAAGGACCGAACAGTTACTTACCATTGTAATCGGTCGGTCGGAATTGTTTCCTAATCCGTCAGAAACACAGGTTCCGACACAGATTCGGACAAACCGAATGCCTTTTGGAGCTTTTCAGACCCACTCTGTAATGAGGCCCTTAATCTCTATATGCCCACAAACTGTTTTTTTTTTAAATGTATTTATTTATGCATTTTCAAGAGCAAGAAAGGCAGAAACAAGTGCAGGGAATGTATCATGATGAGTGTACAGGGTTAGACAAATACAATGAAATAACAAAGCAGGCATTGAGGCTAGAATAAGACAGTGAGCGATAAATCAGTCCAAAACATCAGAGGCAGTACAATGATCATAACTGTAGTTCACATACAGCAACAGTGTTCAGCCTTTGAAGTGAGTCCATGAGGGGGGGAGGATGGAAATTTAAAAAACATATATTATGCCTAAAGAGATTCAGGCAGGCGTCACATTATTAGTCTGTGTGTTGTTGGACCCATCAAGAGGATGAGAAAGTAGATATGCCGTAAGGGGCTCCCAATAGTCATGAGGACGGAATGTTAGGAGGAGCAGTTCAGCAAAGGCATACATTTGTTCCTGCCAGAATACCATGTCTTGGATCCAGTCCTTAAATTTAGGTGCTCTGCCCCGACCCCACCTACATGCTATGTGCCGTTTGGCGAAGAGGAGACTGAAGGAGACGAATTTACGGTGTACCACTGCTAGCGCCTTGGTATAACCAAGGAGGGCAAAAAGGGGAGTGTACGGAAGATGTAGTGATGTCATTTGGTCCAGGGCTTCGAATACCAGGAGCCAGTACTCCTGCACAGCACTGCAGTCCCAGGCCAGGTGTAAGAAGTCCGCCCCTGCAACCCCACAACGGTCACATCTATCATTGTCGCGCAATTTAAAGCGATGAAGCTTAGCTGGTGTGTAATATGTGCGATGGAGGAATTTGTAATGTAGAATGCGGGGACGGCTGCTGGACGTGCTTTGTTCCGTCTGTGTAGAGCAGTAGTTCTATTGTTCATCAGTAAGAACCAGCCCCAATTCTACGGACCGTTTGTCCCTAGCAGTGTTCTGTGTGATGCTCTGAGTGGTGTACAGAGTATGGTATAGGGAAGAAACCAGGTGAGACGCCGTGTCTCTGTGTAATATTAGGCGCAGAGGGGTAACCTCCGTGGGCTCCCGAGGGTAGGTAGGGGTATGCTCCTTGAGTCCCTGGCGCAATCGGATATATAAAAAGATGTCCATGGGGGAAGGTGGCTGTGTGGAGAAAAGTTGCTGCGAGGTACGGAATGTGCCATGAAGATAAAGATCCCCCCAAGTTTTAATACCATATTTAACTTGGGTTTTCTTAAAAACTCCTTCCTGAAGGATGGGCATTTTCGGGTGATAAGCCAGGGGGAGCAGGGGTGAATATAATATGGGGGCCTGGGTTCTTGTAACAATGTTTTACCATGCCTTCACCGTAGTGGTGATGAGGGATGGGTCATCAGTGTGTGGTGCAGTGGTGGTAAATATGACGCCCTCCAGTGGAATGCGATCGGATAACTACCAGAATTCGGCTGCCACCTGAGGCATGTATCTGGGGGGGGGTGGAACCAGAAATGGGCATAATGAGCCTGTGCACATGTGTAGTAAAGTTCAAAATTTGGTATGTCGAACCCCTCTTGCGAGTATGGTCTAGTGAGGACATCCCATTTTATTCTGGGTTGTTTACCACCCCAGGTGAAGCGAATTAGTTCTGTTCGAAGCATCATGAAGAAAGCTTTCCCCGGATCATAGGGTATGTTCAGTAATAAGTAAAGGAGTTTAGGGAGAATGACCATTTTGATCAGGGATATGCGTCCTGCAATGGATAGCGGTAGGGCGATCCATCGTGTGACCTTGTCCCTTATCCCATCCAGAGCACGACCGTAATTGAGCTGCATTAATTTGTCGCGATTCACGGTGACGTATATGCCGAGATATTACGAAGCAGCGGATTGAGATTTATTTGAGGTTCCCTGACTTTTAGCGTGATGTCATCCGCCTATAGGGAAATCAGAATGTGCCGAAGTGGGCCTCGAAGGGCTTTGTCTTGGTGGTATTGTCGAATCTTGGCAGCAAGTGGTTCAATTGCAAGGGCGAACAAAAAAGGTGAGAGCGGGCACCCCAGTTGGGTGCCACAAGAGATGGGAAAGGAAGGTGAGGAATGGCCATTAATGAGGACCTTAGCCTTGGGACTGGTGTAGAGCAGGCGAACCCAAGATAGAAATCCCTTCGGCATGCCCATGTTTTGAAGTACTACGAAAAGGTAGTCTCATTCCACAGAATCGAACGCCTTTGTGGCATCGAGAAATACAGCTGCCAATGGTATCTTTGGGTCTATCATGGGAAGAGTGGAGAAGACCGTGCAAAGATTATGTGAGGTTGCCCGGCAAGGGATAAAAACAGATTGGTCCGAAAGGACCAATTTTTCCATTAATAAGCTGAGGTGATTAGCTAGGATCTTTGCGAGGATCTTAGTATCCGTATTAAGCATGGATAGGAGTCTGTAGGAGTCACAACTATCCGCTGGTTTATCCTCATATCCAACCTCATAGATGGCGGGAGGTAGCCCAGCTCCTGTGCCTCATTAAAGACAAGATGGAGAACTGGGATTAATTGGGCAATATAGGCCTTATAAAAGTCGATAGGAAGGCCATCAGAGCCTCGGGCCTTACCAGATTTCATTTGCATTATCGCCTCATGAATTTCGTCATTTTCAAAGGGCGCAGCAAGAAACTCCCACTGTGAATCGCCAAGCCATCCGAGGGTGATATCTCGCAAAAACGGGCCAAAATCGGGGGGCTTATCTCTGCATGTGCCATACAGGTCAGCATAGAATTCAGTAAAAGTATGAAGAATGTCCTGGCTGTCCCTATGCTTCACACTGGTAGAATCCTTAATCTCAAGAACGTAATTGGCAAATCTAGGTAGACGAATAGTTTGTGCTAGTAGCCTACCAGGGCGCTCGCCCTCCCCGTACCTGCGTGCGACATGGTATTTCCCTCAAAAGCATGCCTCAGAGTCGGCAGTCTTTTTAGATTCAGTGAGTTTTTCTCTAAAGGAAGCGAGGCATGGGTCTGAGTTATCCCCCCAGAGGTCAGCCTCCAGATGCTTGAGTTCGCTGTCGTACTTTAATCTTTGGGACCGCGTAGGGGACAGGGCCCTACCCCTGTCGATCCCGGTATTAGCAAACCGCAAATGGTTAATGCGGTATGTATGAGTGCTTTATATAACGTTCTAGCTATGAATGCACTGTGGACACGTTATTCTGCTTCACTACGCGGGTTCCATTTTGGAAGCAGTGGCCATCTTGTCATTGCCCTCACATAGGCTATAATGGAGCAAATACGGGCCTCACAGTACATGGGCTTCTCCTCTGACTTCTCTGTGACCTGGGCAGCTGGCTCTGCTGCCCCGGGTCAAACTGGTCTCACGAGCTCCCCTTCCTCCGTCCACCTGTGATTAGCATCAGGGCTTGACCCATCATAAAACCCTTTCATTCTACACAAGCCTCCGGCTAATCTCTTTCACACCTGCTTGTTCCTGCTTTATGACTTGTTTCCCAAAACAGGAGATGCTCATGTTTATTGGGGGGTCAGTTGGTATCAGATGTGGGATCTGAACCTTACTGTGTAAATCATTGTGGGCTGGCCGAACTGGAATGTGGGATGGTCATCATGACTCTGCTTTTTCGTTTGTAATGTATACATGTAATGGCCATATCATAAAACCTAGGAATGTAAGCTTGAGGCAAGAAAAAGTGTATTTAAAGTGAAGTCCGTTCCTATGATTTTCAGCAGTCTCCTGAGAACATACACGCTGTTGTACTTCTAGGATACCTGTAATTGGTCTGCAGCCAATAAACTATCTTTGACTTCACCCAGAAGACTCTGTGTTTCTGTAGGTCTGGAACAGGGTGAACCCAGAAGTCATAGGGTGTGTGCCCCTGCACCGCTGGGTCTAAAATACCCAGTACTTCAGTTTGGCGCCCAACTCGGGACGATTTCAGCGGTACCAGTCCAAGCCAGAGGTTCGTGAGGAGCTTCGTGTGGAAATTCCGGAGGAAGGCCGCCACTTCATCGACCCCTGCATGTCGACGTGGTCCGAAAGTCTTTTCTGCGAGGTTCTCCACGTCCCGACGGCTACGAAGGACTGCTGCCCTGATTAATCGACCTGTTTTGGACCCTTGACGAGTTTGAGAGAGCGAAACAATCGAGAGAGTCTTCTGGTGATGCCATCGATCAGCAATATTCAGTTAAGTATAAGTGGAGCGTCTCCCATTTGGTATCCTTCGGGATCGTTTGATTTGGTAATTTGGTAATTTGGAGTTTGCAAACGCCAAAACCAGAGGACTCGTGTATTCACGAGACTATCGTAATCGATAATCCTTTGACGTTTGGATCTAGACTAGTGAGCGAAGGTGCCTGGTTCTAGAATTTGGTAGATTATTCTGTTTGGGTTGTGGAAACGATTTCCAGCTGGAAGAATCATGTCCGGTTCCTCCGGTTGGAACTCCAACTTATGAGCTCTATGTAAAACATGGTGTAGGCCCCATTGCATATAACGAAGTATGGATCCACTACACTAGGAAAGACGGTGTTTTAAAATGGCCCCAAAATGGTAGTTTCGATACCGATATTTTAGATAATTTGGAAATTAAATTGTTCAAAAAGAAAGCCCGGCCGGCGATGTTTGACTCTTTCCGCTTATGGCGAAAGGAAGCCAAACAGAAAGAAATTAAGCTAGCGAAAAAGAATAAAAGAGAGAGAGGTATGACAGTAATGCAAGCAGCTGTACAATTTAAAGACAATGAGGAGGAGCAGATGAGTGAGCAATTGCACAGGCAGCGCAAGTTAGGGATTGACAAATGTTACCCAGCTTTACCACACTCTAAGCAGAATGAGTTAGAAGAAAAGGAGAAAGATCCCCTGATGTCACATTTGTTGAGTTCGCCACCCCCGTATGCGCAAAATGCCACAGCACCTCCCCAGCTTGTGAATATGCCACCTCCAGTTAATATACTGCAAGCCTTGCCGCAACCGCCAGCTGCTTTGCAGCCGGCTCTTATCCATGTAGCGCAGCCCTCTCAAGGGCCGCCAGTTGTGCTTCCAACTGCCCCCGCACTTCCTGCGACTTTGTCTAATTCAGCAGCTGCCTCCCCTGACACTCTTCCTTGCACCACTCCAGTACCTGTTTCTACATCCTCTTTTCTTCCCTCTGTTTTTCCCCCTGTTTTCGCCTCCGTTTCTCCTTCAGCGCGACAGCGCTTAGCTAATGTGGTTACTACATTAATGTCGCCTCTCTTTGAGTCATCTGGTGCGACTCCTGGTTTGCAGCGTAAGCAATTGCGTAGTCAGTTGCCTAACCCTGATGAGAAAAAGGTAATAGATAACATGGCGCGTAGATGGATTGTTTTCCCTTCACTGTATGATGTGGAATCAGTTGTCAACGTTTTCCATCAGTGGGATGCCCCAAAACAGAGATATGTGTTTGAGAAAATGTGCGAAATTCTCTGTGAAGAATTGGAAGATAGTGGTAAAAATCCGAGCCCGCAGGAGTTGTGTAGAGTGAGGTTTGATTTTGGAACTGGTATAATTGTGGATCGCGAGGTAGATAAAGCAGTTGCGGTTGTATTGTCCTTCAGGAATGATGATTGTCAACAGTCATTGTTTGAACAAGATGTCCTTGTGGGGAAAAAGGTAAAAGCGCGACAATACCCCATGAGAGAAGTTCCCCCGGTATGGAAGGAAGCAGTTGCAGCTGGTGCCGGTATCCCCGCTGTGCCAGCGCATTTCCAGCGTGTTTGGGTGCATGTTCTGTGGAAGCGCTCTGAGGTGTTAGCGCTTAAGCAGTCATTACCTGATCCCCGACAGAACCATTGTATTCATATAATACGTATACCCAGGTTCTGAGGGACACCGGGTCACCCCATTATTTTTTGTAAATAAACCCCGTAAAAACCCAGCAGGTTATTATAAAGAGTTGTCACAGACGGCAGGGTCATGCGTTATGAATCTGGCAGACATAGACATGTTGTTTGGTAATGTTGTTCCACAGCCTCTATGGGGGTCAATTCGTAATGCAGATCATGATGCAGAACTAGGGGATACATGGGCCAACATTATTGCTGCTGATGCTAGACAAACTGGTGGCGCGAAACCAGAACGTTTAATAGCTGAACTGCCTGGTAGAATCATCACGTATATGAAGACAATAATGCCTGCGATGCGCGTAAATTGGGACAAGTTATCTGCATGCAAGCAGAAGAAAGATGAGACAGTGTCAGACTTTTTCACTAGGTTTGAAGAAACGTTTATTGACCACAGTGGGCAGGATATGAGTACTGAGGGTGGCCAACGGTTGTTTGTGGATAAGTTTGTGCAGAATTTACTTCCTGACCTGTGTAAAAAGTTGAAAGATTCAGAGAGTTCTTGGGCTGTTTCTTCCTCAGCGCAAATACTGGCTACTGCACAGTATTATGAAAATAGAGATAAAGACGAGAAAGATAGAACAGAAAAGAAAACGAAGGAATTAAAGACAAAGGTCCTTTTACAGCAGGCCTATCCGCCACGTGGAGGTCAGAATAATTATAGGCAACCCCAAGGTGTCTATCACCAACCCCAACAATTTCAGAACAATCAGCAAATGAATGGATATTATCAACCACGTGTCCCTGTAGGTCCCAACCAATGTTCATACTGCAAAGAGGAAGGTCATTATAAATATAGTTGCCCTAAATTAATGCAGCGGAACGGTAATGCGTATGGCGCAAGAGGTAGGGGTGGTCAGCAAGCTCCTAGAGGCAGAGGGCGTGGAAATGTTCCCCAGAACACGCGTCCTCTTCCGCCCCAAAGCGCCATTAATAGCTTTGATCAGCAAGCCAATGCAACTAGTAATACAGCTCAGTATTATAATAATGATTATTATGCAGAGGATGGCGATGCAGAAAATAATGATTACTAGGACAGCCATAGACAGAGAGAGGGAGTTGTTTCAGTGCCAGTGGATCAGAGTGGACCGTATGTTGAGGTGACTATAGCAAATGTAACGGAGCCTTTTCTGCTAGACACTGGTGCTGCAAAGAGTTCAATCATGCATTCAAAACTCCCTGGCGCACCTCTGTCTGGCGATATAAATGTTTCAGTAGGTTTTTCTGGCGCCCCAGTTAGGAACCCGATTTCTAGTCCCATGTCACTTTCTGTTGGACCTTGCGAGCTGAAAGCACCCCTGATCCTAACAACAGGTTGTGGTGAGAATTTGCTGGGATTAGATTTGTTGAAAAGATTGCATGCTACACTGTATTGTTCTCCTTCAGGAGTACAACTTACATTAGGCAAGAAAGTGATTTCCCCGATGTACTTGTCTAAAAATACAATGCCACCTGAATTGTCATCCCTTCCGGATGCCCTTTGGGCTACTGGTCCCAATGATGTGGGCCTCTTGGAGATACCGCCATACGTGGTGACTTTAAAGGCTAATGTCAGACTGCCGCGTATTCCCCAGTACAAAATTTCTAATGAAGGCCAGAAAGCATTGTTAGACATTGTAAGCGACTTGATTAATAAGGGTGTGATTGAAGAGACAAGAGGCAACGTTTGCAATAGTCCGATTTTACCTGTCTTAAAACGAACGGACCCTTCACAGCCACCTGTTTACAGATTTGTGATTGATCTTAGAGAGGTTAATAAGATTGTTGTGCCACAATTTCCAGTTGTCCCTGATATAACTGCCTTGTTAACGATGATTCCAGCCTCTGCTGCATGGTTTTCAGTGATCGACTTAAAGAATGCTTTCTTTAGCATCCCAATTGCAGAAGAGAGCAGAGATATTTTTGGTTTTAGTCTGGGAGGCCGAAGCTTCCGCTTCAAACGCGCTCCCCAGGGCTACTGTGAGAGTCCATCCATATACAGTCAGGCTTTGAAAGCGCAGCTTGATGCACTTGTTTTACCTAGTGGCGCTATTCTGATTCAATACGTGAACGATTTACTGATCGCCGCGGATACTGAACAGATCTGTAAAGAAGCCACATTGTCATTGTTGCGCCATTTATCCGCTTTCCATCACAAAGTGTCTCTCTCTAAGCTGCAATATTGTCGACAAGAAGTGACCTACTTAGGTCATCTCTTATCGAAGGAGGGAAGGAAACTGACCCCAGAAAGAATTCAAGCCATTGCACAGTTGAGTGTGCCAAGAACACAGAGAGAAGTGCGTGCTTTCTTGGCCATCACTTCATACTGTAGGCATTGGATACCAAGTTTTTCTTTGTTGGCGAAACCTTTGTTAGCCTTAACATGCAAAGACACACCGAATCCTATCCCATGGTCTGAAGAGTGCCAGAAAAGTTTTGTGGAATTGCGCAATGCATTGTGTTCAGCACCTGTCTTGGGCACTCCTGACTACAGCAAACCTTTTACATTGTATGTTCACGAGAAAGATGGATGTGCGTTGTCAGTGTTAACACAGCCTTTTGGCGACAGACCGCGCCCATGCGCAAATTTTTCATCAACCTTGGACCCTGTAGCAAGGGCATTGCCAAGCTGTCTGAGAGCGACAGCTGCTGCAGCAATGTCTATCCGACAATCTGCTGGTTTGGTAATGGACAACACATTGATCGTTATGGTTCCACATGCTGTAGACACATTATTAAACAGAACCAAGACACAACACTTGACTAGTGCGCGATTATCGGGCTATGAGCTTACACTGTTAGCGAATCACATACACATAAAGAGATGCAAAACGCTGAATCCAGCTACGTTGTTGCCAATTCCAGCAGACTCAGATGAGATTGAGCAACATGACTGTCTGTTCAGAACAGAAGAAGAGACGAAAGGGAGAGTAGATCTAAAAGATACTCCCCTGACTGAGTGTGATGGTACTTTATGGGTGGATGGTTCGTGTTTTAAGCTCCCTAATGGTGACACGACTGCTGCATATGCTATCACGACTTTACACACGGTCGTGGAAACTGCACGAGTGCCACATAATTCGGCCCAAGCAGCAGAATTAATCGCCCTCACAAGAGCATGTGTGTTGTCTGAAGGAATGAGAGTGAATATATATACAGATAGCCAGTACGCCTTTGGCGTGGCTCATAATTTTGGGCGATTGTGGAAAGAGCGTGGGTTCCTGACGTCGCATGGAGCTAAAATTCAGAATGGCAAGTTGGTGAATGATCTCCTTGAGTCACTGACCCTACCATTGCAAGTTGCGATCATGAAATGCAGTGCGCACAGGAAAGTTACAGATGATGTTGGACGTGGGAATGCGTTTGCTGATGAGACCGCGAAAGAAACGGCACAGAATGTGAAGACTAGAATGTATGTTGCAGGCCCCGCAAGATGGGTTAATGATGTTGGAATGTGTGAGAACACAATAGAGAGTGTGAAGTCGCTTCAGGCTGAAGCCACAGAGAAAGAGTTAAGCAAGTGGAGAGAAAGTATGGGTAAGTTGGATGAGAATGGTTGTTGGATTGATCTGACAGAACATAAGCGATGGTTGTTGCCTGACGCATATGTGCTTCCAGTGGTTACTATGGCACATGGAATGGCACATATCAGTACGAAAGGAATTTGTAAGTTGTTGGCTCCAGTATGGCAGAATGCTGGGATTCCCAAGTGTGCAGAGAATGTGGTCAAGAATTGCATGGTATGCTTGAAGTACAACCCTGGTAGGGGAACCCCAACTCCAGCTGGTCACTTTGCACCCCCATCATGTCCATTCGAAGTTTTGCAGCTGGACTTTATTCATATGGAAAGATGTAACAACCTGAAATATGTACTGGTGGTTGTTTGTGCTTTCTCAAAATGGATAGAGGCTTATCCTCTGAAAGATAACACTGCCCTATCCACAGCCAAAGCCCTCGTGAAAGAGTTTTTCCCTAGGTTTGGAATGCCAAGAATGGTGTGGTGTGATAATGGAAGTGAGTTCGTGGGTAAAGTGATGAAGGATGTATGTGAAGGGCTAGGTATTAGACAGAAGTTCCACGCTGCAAATCACCCCCAATCAGCTGGACTAGTAGAGCGCTACAATGGAGCCTTAAAGCTCAAGCTGGCCAAAATTCAGGCGAGCACCGGTCTTAAATGGCCTGACGCTCTGCCTTTAGCACTCCTGTCCACCAGAATGACCATACACTCACGAGTGGGACTTAGTCCTTATGAAGTAGTTTTTGGCCGCCCGGCCAATGTATGGGGTGTACCGAGGCCTACGAAGTTTAGTGAGATTGAACATCCAGTACTACTCGATTACCTGTATGATTTGACTGTTAAACTGCGTGTTTTGCACCAACAGGTACATGATACTCTTCCCCAAGCTTCCGAACCTCCTGGACACCCTATCAACCCTGGCTCGTGGGTCCTGGTCCGGAATTTCCAGCGCAAGAGCAACGACGAGCCTCGCTGGATCGGCCCTCATCTTGTTCTTCTTTCGACAAGATCAGCAGTGCGAGTAAAAGGGAAGAAGCACTGGATCCATGGTACCCACTGCAAAGTAGTCCCCTTGCCTCTGCCATATGACCAGTGGGTCAAGGAGGGTATCGCCGACTCCGAGGCAGACACTGTACCTCGTTTTGTACCATTCAGTGACGCACGCATAAGAGGCACAGTTTCAGACCAAGAGAGTGACAATATTCTGCAGGAAGCTGTGCCACCATCAAATCGACTGGACACCACTGAGCCTGAACTTTTGTTCCAAGACCAAACAGCGCCTGGACGTCTCCGCTATAATTTGAGACCTAGGCCCATGGACAAATAAAGATTTCCTTATTATTCCCTTTTTGACATTTTTGCTCTCCCATCTGAAGGACTTTCTTGATTTTTGTTTTTCGAACCACCATCCGGGTTCCGCCGCAGGGTCGCGGTGCCAAGACTTTGGGGTACAGGCCGAAGACGTTAGGTCAACGGTTCTGGTTGGTCTAGGGCGTTTCCCTGGACTGACAGGCGTACTCCTTAGCAGAAGAAACTCATCCGCCGCGAGCGGCCCGATTAGAGGATGGAGTTTTTTAAGATGGAGAGACCGATTGAGGAAATGAACTTCAAAGCAAGGATGTGTAGAATTGTAAAAAGTAAATGTTTTGTCTTTTTATGCCTATTTACACTGTGTAGCATAATAATGTTCATTCTAGGATTTGTGTTTTTCTCCACTCAAAAGCCCATTGCACCCACTGTACAGCCTATACCTCTTTCTACTGCCTCCTCTCACTCTTTTCACCCTTTGCCTGAGCACGAACAGACCAGACGATCGGAGTTTGCAAATAACTCGTTTATCCAGCTCCTGCACCAGCACCAACTAGTAATGAATACGACCAATTGCTGGGTGTGTGGGTTAATGCCACATACCATTAACAAGGGTATTCCTTATCTAGTGCTGCCGTATAGTTACAATGGATCGTCATGGGCATTCCAGACCATATTTCTCTATGCTCTAGATACGTACTCCCCTCGCCAACCGCGTTCCATCAGACCTATCACCAATAATAAGGCTTTGATGAAAGGAGTTGCCGATATGAGTAGAGATATTGATGCATACTCATCCATCCCCAAAGAAGAATTGACACCTTATGTAGGGTGGAACGCGACGGGGTATAGTATTAGTCTGGGTGAAAGACAGCGAAAAATTTCATCCCCAATCTGGGTCGTACCCCACATGGGTCGGTTCTGCTTACAGGGTAATGGTCAGAACCCTAGAGCTCAACTGGGAAGAAGTGACTGTACTGAAACGTACACTTTCCCGTCACAGTTTTCCCCTGCGTTTTTGTCTGCCAAGGGTACATATTTCATCTGTAATGACCGAGCATATACATGGTTGCCCCCTGATTTCTCGGGCACATGTTATATTGCAAACCTGCTACCGCCTACATTTACTGCCGCCTCCGACTATCACAAGACCAGAGTTGTGAGAGGCGTGATAAGTAAGGATGATACTGCCGGTCAGGAAGCAGGAGACTTCTTCTTGGGTTTCCTGCCGTTTTGGGGACCTATGGTCAATAGTAGGAACCTGAGATAACTGACGTGTGTGGTTGAATCCACTGTCAATGTAACGGCTGGTGCCCTTGGTAATCTGACAGCTGAGCTCCAAGCGGATCGCCTTATGACTTTGCAGAACCGCATGGTTCTAGACGTCATTCTTGCAGACCGCGGTGGGGTATGTAAGGTTATTCAATCCAGTTGTTGCATTTTCATACCAGACAACGCTCCAACAGTATATCAAGCCATCTCCAAACTCCATAAAATATCTGAATCCATACACGTGGATAAAGGAGATTGGTCACTGGTGGGGTGGTTCTGGGAACTGATATCTGCCTGGGGTTGGAAAGTTCTGATGGTCATTGGAATGATCTTAGCCATTCTTTTCCTGTTCTGTCTGTGTATACAGTGTGCTCCTGCTATATGTGGCCTCTGTGCTACCTTATGTGTAAGGAAACCTGTATCGAGGGACGAGCTAAGTAATAGGATGATGCTACAGCAACATCTCCATGACTTCGTGAACATTGACCTAGACTCGGATTAAGATGAGTATAGTGATTGCCTATGTAAGGGCAAAAGGAGGGTCTGTCGTACTTTAATCTTTGGGACCGCGTAGGGGACAGGGCCCTACCCCTGTCTATCCCGGTATTAGCAAACCGCAAATGGTTAATGCGGTATGTATGAGTGCTTTATATAACGTTCTAGCTATGAATGCACTGTGTACACGTTATTCTGCTTCACTACGCGGGTTCCATTTTGGAAGCAGTGGCCATCTTGTCATTGCCCTCACATAGGCTATAATGGAGCAAATACGGGCCTCACAGTACATGGGCTTCTCCTCTGACTTCTCTGTGACCTGGGCAGCTGGCTCTGCTGCCCCGGGTCAAACTGGTCTCACGAGCTCCCCTTCCTCCGTCCACCTGTGATTAGCATCAGGGCTTGACCCATCATAAAACCCTTTCATTCTACACAAGCCTCCGGCTAATCTCTTTCACACCTGCTTGTTCCTGCTTTATGACTTGTTTCCCAAAACAGGAGATGCTCATGTTTATTGGGGGGTCAGTTGGTATCAGATGTGGGATCTGAACCTTACTGTGTAAATCATTGTGGGCTGGCCGAACTGGAATGTGGGATGGTCATCATGACTCTGCTTTTTCGTTTGTAATGTATACATGTAATGGCCGTATCATAAAACCTAGGAATGTAAGCTTGAGGCAAGAAAAAGTGTATTTAAAGTGAAGTCCGTTCCTATGATTTTCAGCAGTCTCCTGAGAACATACACGCTGTTGTACTTCTAGGATACCTGTAATTGGTCTGCAGCCAATAAACTATCTTTGACTTCACCCAGAAGACTCTGTGTTTCTGTAGGTCTGGAACAGGGTGAACCCAGAAGTCATAGGGTGTGTGCCCCTGCACCGCTGGGTCTAAAATACCCAGTACTTCATCGCCCTCAAACCTGTGGAGGGTGCGACGTAGATCCCGCAAAACCCCAAAGCTTTTGGCCATGCAAACCCCTCGGATCGTGACCTTAAAGGCCTCCCAGACCACACCTATCGAGGAGACTGAGTCAATGTTGGTCTGAAAGAAATTGGTGATTTCCTCTCCTACCTCAGTCCTAAACACCGTGTCAAGCAATGCCTCTGGCATGAGTCTCCAGATTCTAGGAGTGGACAATGAGCTGGGCGGGGCAATTGTTATAAGCACCGATGAGTGGTCTGAGTAAGTTCTGGCGAGGTGAGTGGCCTGCTGGAGCCAGGAGAAAGCCCCCTGGGAGACCACCCAGTAATCCAGACGAGCCCAAGAAGCATGTGGGGCAGTAGAGTGGGTGCCCTCTTTTCTTTCAGGGTGGACTTGTCACCACGCGCCTGTGAGCCCATGAGCCGTGAGTATTCCCTGTAGGGCCTCTTGTGTTTTTGTATAGTGCAAGGGGGAAGGGTTAGATCTGTCTAATGCCAGATTAAAAGCAGTATTGAAATATCCCCCCCAGATAATATGAGTGGATCCCACCTGCAATATGCGTCCCCATAATGTAGTGTAGAAATCGGGGTCATCAATGTTTGGCCAATAACAGCATACTATCGTGACTGACTGGGTCCCCAGCATGCCCTAAAGCATACAGCTTCGCCCCAGGAGGTCCTGCTGTGTGCACCCCAAAATAAAGGTAGTGTTCCGTTTTACAAGTATCACTACGCCCCTACACTATGTGGAATAGGAGGAGAAGACTCGTGTGGTGGCCCATTTACTAGCGAATGTAGGGGAACGGGCTGGGTCCAGATGGGTTTCCTGTAACACCGCTAGGTGCACATGATGCCTGTCCAGGCATGTGAGAATTTGCCTGCATTACCGGGGTCACAAAGGCCTCTAACGTTCCAAGTGATTAAGTTAAGGTGTAAGGGCTCAGTGTGAGATGACATGCCAATTTATGTTAGGAAGCATGCAATATGCCTTGTACAAATCATTATAAAATGCGCCCTGCAGTAAATTGCCTGTTTCTGCCTGTTGAGAGAAGAAAACAATACATACAATTACTTCAAACCCTCCCACCACCCCCACCCACAACGGCGCCCCAATCGTGCTGGTATGGCCACCTTTACCCAAAACCACTAACACATTGCAACAGTGCAATAAGGAGTGAGTCATCATTCAAGAAGTTTTTCTGAGGGAACTCCCATGTGGAGGTACGCTAGTGGGCAACGAAAACCTCCCCCATTTAAGATGCAAGGGTCCCCTCCCATTGGACCGGGAGATAGGGTGGCCGTAACCGGGGGGGGAGGGTTGCTTGGCATAACATGGTTTGTAGGTTAAAATACACACCTACAGTGATGAACTAGAGAACATAAGGGATATGAATAGAGCAGTAAACATATCATACAGAGGCAAAGAAAAAAGGATTTGTTGACAGTAACATTCACCAATGAAATTATGGACTTGAAAAGCATCCAATCTTGGCACTTATCTGCAAGCGGAGAAAAAGGTGAAAAGGGTTCTAGCTCATCCAAAGTGGGATATGGCGGGAGCACATGCGACTCCGCCTCATGCCCAGGGCTACAGTAAAATGGAGTCGAAGGCACAGCAAGTCAAAACAACTCCAGGGTGGTAAGTAGGAGCACCAGCGTAGTTAGTTATTCCAGCTAGAGTCAGACAGCCATAGCCAGAGTTTGGTGCAATCAGTCAGCACTCAGTGATGGGGATTGGGAAAGGCGATCTGGAGAATCCCTAGATGGAGTATTCTTCCTGACGGTTCGGAGAAAGTCATCCACTTGCTGGCTGTTGGTAAAGAAATGGTGCTTGTCGCGGTAAGTGACGCTCAGGCTACCGGGATATAATAGGGCGTATTCGATGTGCAGCTTGCGAAGCTTCTGCTTGGCTGGCAAGAACTTACGTCGGGTCTCCTGTACCGCCATTGTGAAGTCAGGGTATTTGGAGAAGTTGGCGCCTTCAAATTGTTTGTTTTTGTGGTCCCTGGCCAGTTTCAGTGCGGAATCACGGTCTCTGTAATTTAGGAGTTGGTTGACTATCGGCCCCGGAGTGGCTCCTGGGGCTCAGTGGGGGCCCAGGGATCGATGAGCTTGTTCCACGATGAATTGGGTGGAGAAAGCGTCTGCTCCAAAGGTGGTACGTAAGAGACGTTCAATGAAGTCTTCCATCCAGCCGGTATGTGCACTTTCGGGGATTCCAGTAACGCGGATGTTATTGCGTCGGCTTCGGGCCTCCAAGTCCTCATTTTTGGCTGCAATTATCTTAAGGAGTTTATCCATTTGCGCCAATTGTTGTGTCATCTGAGAGGTGGCATCCTCCGTATCGGAAATGCGCCTTTCTGCTTCCTTGAGTTGTTTGTCGTGTTTCTCCACCTTCAGGACTATATAATCCATGCGGGTGTTCATGGAGTCCATCTTGTTGGAGAGGTCTGTTAAGCTGTGTTGCATTGCCAAGAGAAGAGTTTTTACCTCATCCGCTGGGGTTGGTGGAGGAATAGATGACAACGTGTCGGCCGGTAGATCTGTTTCTTCGGCATTGGAGCGAGTGACAGCTCTCTTTGTGTCAAAAGGGAGTTTAGTTTGGCGACTATCGGGCTTCCCCATGACGAAAAGAGTCCTGGAAGGAGAGTGTCCCGGCACGGGGAGAAAGGAATGGACCCTTCCGCTTTGGGGTCTGCGCCAGAAAGTAGGCCCTGAGGGAGGGTGCCGCAGCAGCGCTGTTATGAGAAATGCAGAGGGCTGTGAATAGGGATCAAGGACGTCAAACTATGGGCGAATATGGGCCTTCGCTGTCCTAGGGTGAAGAAAGTATCAGTAGGCGTAATGGCAGTGGATGCGAGAAACCAAAAGACGCCGGATCGCCAGGGGAGAAGAGCCAAAAGGACTAGCCACAACGTCTCCGAGAGAGCGGGATGCAGTGGTGAAGCTGAGGTCCGGGATGTCGGTAGATGATATTGCAGGAGAAATGGCGGCGCTGTCTGTAACAGTTCTGCAACAGATGAGGCATACACCCTTCCTACGGAGAATATCGCACTAAGTCTTTGGCTGGGCACTGCGAGGGCCACTTAGGAGGACCTGTAGCTTGTCACAGAAAAACCTGTGGTGTATCGCCGCGGCAGTGTTGCGAGATATTCACTGGAGTCCCGCCGCCCAGGGGCCACGCCACCATCTTCGTGAGGCCTGAAGCGATGTCCAAGCCACGGCCAGCAGATCTTGGGGAGAACCTCCTCTCTGCTCCGTGCGTCGGTATGGCCGGTCTGCCCCACTGGGAAAACAACAGAAAAAACAAATGTGTCAGGCAGATCAGCAAGGCACCAAAGTGGGCAGGCTGGTGATATCCCAATTAATAGCGCCAATTTCTGGAGTGAGACTTGCCGCCAGACCGCTAAGCCGCCTGCAGTTTATTCCCGGCCCCCGGTCACTGAAAGAGCACAGGCAAAAGCAGAAGAGTCAATCCGGAGGATGGGGGAGGGGGAAGCGCCGAGGAGATCGGTGGTTGATGGTGCAAAGAGGGGGCAGGCAGGCTGGGCGCCGGGCCGGAGAAGGAAGCTCTGCGCCAACAGGTATGCAGGAGCGATTGTGCCTCACCATGGTATGGTCCTGCGTCGAGAGCTCTGGATCCGGCCTGCCCGCTGCACGATCTGTGGTGCTGGAGAGCCTGGCGTGCGGCTCTGACGGAAGCCCACAACGCAGCGCTCCAGGCAGCAGGGAGAATTGGTGGCAAATCGCAAGTGCAGGCCGCGCGGCCCTAGCGCCACGTGGGATCCCCGGTTCTCGCCTGACCAGCGCAGCCGCCCACGGATCACCGCAGGTCTCCGCCTCCACCTCGGGCAAATCTTTCCGACATTCTTTCAGCGTCCAGAGGCACTTTCAAGAGCTGACTTTGCTATCAGCTGATAGGTGCAGTTGTCGGGAGTCTCCGTCAATGCATGCGGGGGTTATTGCGGCAGATTAACCCAGGATAAATGGTGAATTAGAGAGCCAAGCATCCGGAGCCTCACAGGCGTGCGGCCATCTTGGTCGTGCGCCACCTAGCGCCCCCCTACATGCCCACAAAATGAATATGTCCTTTTGTAAAGTAAGTGATGCTAATGTAAAGCACTCCAATACCTTCATGTAGTGTTTGGTGCTATACAAGACTGCACAAAAAACAGTAACTGGTGCAAATGTAAAGCATTCCAATACCTTCAGGTGGTGTTGGCGCTATATAATACTGAACATAGAAATGTGAAAAGCAGAGTCAGGGAGGAGGGGGATCTGTGCAATGGAATTCAGTGGGGAACGCAGTGATGGGCAGGAGGTGGATGGGAAACCAACAGCAAATTCAGGCTGCCACAGGGAGATTAAGTAAGTGGCCATTATCACAAAATGTGGAACTGAGGCAGAGGCTAGGGAGACGATGTGGCGTCCTCTTGGGAAAGGATCTTGCGTAAGGGCCACAGCTGTCGACTATGGAGCTGGGACAGCTTAGCATCCTTGATTCTGGTCACATCTCGTAATCTCCCCGTGCCTTTAATTGAATGTGTCCTTGTGTAAAGTAACTGGCGCTAATGTAAACCACTCCATTACCTTTTGGTGGTGTTGGCACTATATAAAACTGCACAAAAAAGTAACTGAGGCTAATGTAAAGTGCTCCACTACTTTCGTGGGGTGTTGATGCTATATAAAACTGTACAAAAAAAAGAAAGAATCACAGTGTCATGCTAGTTTACAGTAGTCAACATGAGGAAATATATTGCGTTGGCAACCACATTAAAAGGATTACTTTTGCCATGGACACTGAGGGGCAGGCAGACCTTGATGGCATCAACACTCAGGCTGGCTTCTGTGAAGAAAATTCAAGTTAAGCAACAATGTGCATGGAAACACTTTACCAGTGAATGTGGAAAATGTAAGAAAGTGTCCCGACGGAAAAGATTTGAAGAAATAGAGTCTCATCCTATGAAATGAGAAGCAACAAGGTGAGACACGACCAGTTCAATCATTTCGCATGGGAGAAACGTGGCTATCAAATTACAGCAGAAGACACATGCACTTTAAAAGCTCAGATAGGCCCTGTGATAATGTATACCTGATTCAATTGAGGTCTGATTTTCCAGGTACAAACACCATTGCCGAATAACCAAATATGGTGTAAACATGCACACACAGCTAGTACCCACATGTGTGAAAAATAAACAGACACTACTTGTGTGCCAAGTAATAGCAGCCGTGCACACATGCTCCAAACAGCATGTCAGCTGTACACTAACAGGAAATTCAAAGGCAGAACACAACCACTCACCAGAACGAAACAATGGGGGTTTAAAGCATTGATGAGGCGGGGGAGATGGTGATTGGTGGACGGGGCAAGCACTGGCAGGTGTGAGGGAGAAATCACAGGGAGGAGGTGGGGGAAACGGAAAGCAGCAACAAAGAGGAAAGCAGTAACGGGAAGAGCGTAATCTGTGGACGGGGCAAGCACTGGGAGGTTTGAGGGAGCAAACAGCAATGGAAGGTAGGAGGTGGGGGAAATGAAAATGGCAGCGAAAGGAAAAGTAGTAATAAGGATATAGTCCTTTTATACCCAAAACTTCACCGGTGTAGCCTCACTGATACAGTATGCTGAGAGGAGGAGCCGGGCTGAGCTGCGGAGCCTCTGAGAAGTACACAGGGCAGCCAACTGTGTTTTGGTGCTGACTGGGGTGCCCCAGTGACGGGGGGGTGATCCGAGGACGGTGCATGAGGGTGGGCGGGAGGAGATGGAGCTGGTAAAAGGATGAGCACTGTGTAGAGTGCTGAAAAAGAAAGAAAAAAGTAGGTCCTAAAGCGGTCAGGAGAACCGGAGCAGTGGATGGTTACAAGTGCTTGGTTCATGCTCTGAGAGGAGGGATAGGCACAAGAAGAGCCATGCCCATGTATGCCAGGGACAAATGGTGACAAAGAATATCAGACAGATGATGGAGTAAGCAAATACTGGGAAGTCCGTGGGCGAGCTGAAGCCCACAGATTAAACCCATGTTTCTTTGAGGCAGCGCATGCACTATCTAGTGGAGACCGAAAAACCGGTAAATCCTATTATGTACAAACATTATATGTAGTTTGAACTGGGAACAATAAAAGCAAGTATCCCATGTGAACTCTTTTTAAATGTTGCCATGAAAAAATCTGTCTCCACTCTGTGCAGCTCGTTGGCTGGAATGTGGCACGTTCCAACTGCTCTCCTTCCATAAAGGGCAGGAGAGGGATGCTCAGGCCAGAACTCATCCCACTGCTGCCTCCCTCACAGTGATTCTCTGATACTCAATTTGATCCCTGGAAGGAAACAGAGTATGTTCCCAGTGCTTAATTTAAGGTGCTGCTGGCAGGTGGAGCTCTCACCCACCAGCACTAATTTTTAGGGACTGTCACTTATTTTTCCTCAACAAACTTCGTTCAAGAGCATCAGAGAATAAACACAAAAGGAGGAAAGAAGGAGGAAGAAAAGGAAGGGAAAACAATGACAAAGGGAGAAAGCAGGGATGAAAAAGAACCCGCAAGAGTAAGATAAAGAGACGGGGAGTGTGTAGTGGTGGATTACAGAGGCATGAGATGGAATCAAGACTACGCAGTCTTGGTATATGGCATTAGGGCTGGGCAGAGCACACGTAGTGGTACTATGCCAAATTCTGTGGAGTTGCCCAAAAACTCAGCAGAATTCTGCAGAGTTCCGTGAGCAGGCATATTACTTTAATGCCTGAGCCTGGCATGATATGATCCACTCCACTGCTTCCTATATTTCCACAGTGGTGCCAGTGATGCAGCCAGGCTCTCACCCCCGGAGCTGAGAGGCACGGAGTATGGGTGTGCAGAGTCAGACTGGCCTGACCTTGATTCCTTGAATAGCTTGCTGTCGCCGAAATCACCATCACCCAGCTCACAGACGTGGTCCCTCTCCTGCGGGAAGGTGGCACGGCACCAAACACTCAACAACAAAGCCATAATCAATGAGTGACAGGCAAAGTAGAAGGAGGTGATGTCAGCCTTCTGAGGCGGCCCCTCGGCGATAGCCACACACCAGCGAGCTCCAGCCTCAAGCTCCTTCCAGAAACGGAAAGGGTGACACCAGACTCCCTCCTCTCAATAAAAGCTTCAACCAGGAAAGCTAGTCAACTCATGGGTGAAAAGTGAACGTGTCATAGTGATTACCATTTTAGGGTCAGGACACTATTAGTGAGCAGACTAAATAAGTCTGATAGGGTTGCCTGACCCTAAGATGGTCGTCACGTTTCACCATGACACGTTCACTTCTTACCCATGTGCAGACTACCTTCCCTGGTTTAAGTCAGACCATAGCGGGTCCGCGGACTATAGCAGGTATGTCCTGGGGTGGTGAGAGGACCGGCAGTGGGGTTCATCTACTCCTCCACCTTCTTGAGTGTTCCGAAGTGATGACATTTGGGGGTGGGGGCAGAGGGCAGATTTGACAGCTGATTCCGATTACGTGGTTAGCAGATAGTTGTTTGTTTACATATCGTTATTAGGAGGCTAAAGAAGTAATCTCTCTGATCGTCTTCCTTCTAGACAGTGACATGACATTGACCTGCTCATCTAAGGCCACATTTGAGGGCACCCCAGAATGTGGCTGCATACATTGGCTAGCATTTATAAGCTTTATTTTTTCTTGTATATGGCATATGAAGTAACTATTAATGCTTTGTAACGGAGACCCCCTACCTCAGATCGGGGCCCCCTTCCTTACCCTGTCCAGGGAATCCTTTCCGCTCAATCCTCCCTGTTCGGACAGTCCATCCAAGCTTTCATCCACAGCCCCGGTGACCCCAGGAACCCCGCCCCTCTTTCTCTTACAGGAGCCAATCCCGAACAGCGACCCACCGGAAGGACAACCCCTGATTCCCGGAAGTCCGTCCTACCCGTTCCCCGCCGGGGACAGAAAAGCCGGAAGACAGGAAGCAGAAGTCGTCGAAGGATCGTGGAAGGAGAGTCCGGCAGGAGATACGACGAAAGGAGAGGACGAGAGCGGCGAACCAGAAGAGTGGTCGGAAGACTGGTGGAGTTCCCCGGAGGAGGCTGAAGAGCGGCCGTAACTCGGTAGAGTTACGGCGGAGCCCGTGAGTACCAGTTTTCTTCCAGTATAGCACTCTAAAGCACCCGTGTGTACCTTGGGTTCTTTGTACATAGATGTATATAGTCTCTCTCCTGTTAGCACCCCTGCACACTAGTAGGATCTCTCAGTATCCATTGTACAGCACCTCACGCTTTGTACATAGTATCCCACTCAACCCCCTTTCCGAACACCCATCTTTCCTCGACTTGTCCCTCTTTCTCCTTGTCCCTTCTCCTCACAACCCCCTCCTCTTTATCACTCCCCGGTGAAGGTTACGGCAGCGGCACAGGCTGTCCGCAGGTCTAACGGCTCCTTCTGTGTTTTTGTCTCACTGCCCTCCGAGGTGTCCGTCCTTCCCCCTTCCTGGGACCAACGTCGGCGACTTGGACAGCAGAAGACCTTCGGTGAAGACGACCGCAACCGACTGGATCCCACATCGCTTCCACCCCCTCCTGCAGAAGACCCGCATTCTATCCTGTTGCACACCGTACCTTGGACTCAATAAAGTAGACTATTGCACACTATATACGGCCTCCTTGCCTGCTTTTCCAGCCCGCCAATTCCCAAAGATCACAGGTGGTGTCAGAAGTGGGGTCAGCTGGAAGCATGGAGGCCGTAATCAAGAAAATGGCGGAGAATCAGGAGCAGATGGGGATAATGATGGAGCGGTTCTTGAAGACGGCCGAGGACGATCGCGGCCAACTACACGATGTGTTAAAGGGTCAGGGGACCACCCATGAACAGGCTATGGGAAAACTGACCACTGTGTTGGAGCACCAGAGACCAACCACCTCCCTACCCTCAGTGGTACTGCAAAAATACGTGCCCGGGGAGGATCCCGATTTTTTCTTTACCAATTTTGAGAGATTGGCACAGGCTGCAGCATGGCCTGCCGACCGCTGGGGTCATTACCTGGGTCCCTTATTGACCGGCGAATTACAGGCGGCGTACCAACAGGCGAACGTACAGGGTACCACACCGTATGGGGACATAAAGAAATGCATCCTTGAACGGTTGGGGATCGACGATGAAACTTATCGCAGGAAACTACGGCAAATCAAGGAAGGACCCCAGGAAACCCCGAGAGCTCTATCCTTTAGGATTAAGGACCTGGCTAATAGGTGGTTGAGACCAGAATCCTCCACCATGGACGACGTGTTACAAAAAATCTACCTAGAACAATTTCTGATGTCCTTGTTGCCCGGCACCCAAAGGTGGGTACGACAACATGCCCACCTTACCCTAGACACTGCGGTGGAAATTGCGAGTGCCTACAGTCGGGCACAAGAGATCCAACGAAGTAAGGAAGATCCGCCCCCCAAACCATATCCCTCCACAAACCTCCGACCTTCCCGTCCGTCTTTCCAAAGGCGACCGGAACCAATCCCCCTGCTCCCATACCCCGTACCTCCCCGACCTAATAATCCCGGACCCCAGTGTTACCATTGCGGGGGTTTTGGTCATATTGCTCGCTTGTGCCCCCAGAAGGAGGAACCCATGGAGGTGGGACTCGCCAGGAATTATGTGTGTTCGATCCCAGGCACGTCACCTCCGTCGTTCCGCTGCCCGGTAAGCTTTGATGGGCAACCACTTATGGCCTTGGCTGACTCGGGGTGTCGTCAGAGCGTTCTCCGGCCCCAGCTCTTGCCTCAACCTGTGGGGCCGACGTCAGGTACGGTCGCCATTCAATGTGTCCATGGAGACACAAAACAGTACCCCACTACTCAAGTTCGGGTCCAACACCCCAAAGATCCTGGAACCACCCTCTCTGTTGGTCTTGTACCCACTCTACAGGAACAGGCTATTCTGGGAAGCGACTATATGGGACTACCAGGACTTCTGCAAGAAACTACTGATTCCCTGACCCGTTGGTGGGGAGAAGCCCCGTTCCCTCAAGGACCTGTTTCCCCTAGGACTGATCCCAAGCCACCGAAACCCAAAGCCCAGAAAAAGAAGGAGAGACGTGAATACACCGGTGTCTTCCCAGTGACCCTCGAAGAACACCCGTGGCAGACCGACAGAGAATTCAGGGCAGCCCAGCGAGAGGATCCGGTGCTGCAGGAAGCATGGGCCAAGGCAGTAGACCACGAGGATCCTCTTATAGTAGGTCCCTACTTCTTTAAGAAACATGGGTTGCTATATCGGAAGGGAGGGTCCCACCAAAAACCACAATTACTCATACCCGGTCCCTTCCGGGAGAAGGTACTCTTTCTGGCCCACAGCCACCTTCTGGGGGGACATTTCGGAGACGAGAAAACCAGCCAAGCGATCTTAGACAGGTTCTATTGGCCAGGGGTACACCAAGCCATCAAAACATACTGCAGAGAGTGTCCGGTCTGTCAGAAACACAGTAGATACCAACCTCCAAGGGTACCCCTACAACCCCTGCCCCTCATTGACGTCCCTTTCAGCAGGGTAGGTATGGACATCATAGGGCCCTTGCTACCTTCCCGAAGTGGTTGCCGATACGCCCTAGTTATCGTGGATTACGCCACCCGCTTTCCCGAAGCCCTTCCCCTACGACAACCCACCACCCAAAACGTTGCGAAAGCTCTCATCACTGTGTTCTCAAGGGTAGGATTTCCCCGGGAGATCCTGACGGATCAAGGCACTCCCTTCGTCTCCTCCCTCATGAAACAGGTCTGCTCCCAACTAGGGATTAAACAGATACGCACCTCGGCGTATCATCCACAAACCGATGGGTTAGTGGAACGATACAATGCCACCATAAAACAAACCCTAAAGAAACTATTAGGGCTGGAGGCGAGGAGGTGGGAGGAGATGTTACCCCTTGCCTTATTTGCGATACGTTGCAAGACGCAGAGCAGCACAGGATATTCGCCCTACGAACTGTTGTATGGCCGACCCCCTCGTTCTCTATTAGACATGGCTCAGGAAGCCTGGGAGGCAGAACCAGATCGCACCCGCCCCCTCCCGGAATATATGGAGAACCTCAAAAACCACTTGTCTCTAATAAGGGACATAGTACATCAGAATCTTACACAAGCACAAGAGAAACAGAAGGGTCAGTATGACAGAGGCACAAAACACCGGGTCTTCTCAGTGGGAGACCTAGTTCTCTTAATGATGCCCTCTTCCGATCAAAAGCTCCTTGGGCAATGGCAAGGTCCCTACACCATACTCCGACAAATAACCCCTGTCACCTACGAAATACAACTAGACCCCACACGGGGTACCACCCAGATTTACCACGTCAACCTGCTAAAAAAATGGGAAGGTCCTCGTCCCGTCCTGACCGGCTCTAGGGGTCTGGAACCCCTTTCTTTCTCCCCTTGCATAGACCCCGCCCTACCTCCGTCCCTGAGTGTAGCCCTCCAACATCGTCTCTCCCCTTTACAACAGGTGTTTTCCTCTTTGCCTGGTCACACCTCCATTACTGAGCACGCCATACAGACGAGTCCGGGGAAAGTGGTCCGACAAAGGCCTTATAGAGTCCCTGAAGCACGTAGAGCGATCATACACCAGGAAATCGAACAAATGTTAAAAATGGGCATTATAGAACCCTCTGTAAGTGACTGGAATTCCCCGATAGTGCTTGTACCCAAACCTGATGGGTCTGTTAGATTTTGTATTGACTTCCGGGAGGTCAATAAGATATCAACCTTTGACACATACCCGTTACCCCGAGTAGACGAGATGGTAGAGCGTATAGGGAAAGCCCAGTACATATCCACTCTGGACCTTTGTAAGGGGTACTGGCAGATACCCCTCAGAAAAGAAGACCGAAAGAAAACGGCGTTTTCGACCCCTGAAGGTTTATATCAGTTCCTCGTCCTCCCCTTTGGCCTCCATGGCGCGCCCGCCACATTCCAACGGGCCATGAATCATATCTTACGTCCCCACACTCAGTATGCAGGGGCCTACCTCGACGATATAGTTATCTACAGCGACACCTGGTCACAGCACTTGGAACATCTCCATAACGTCATTTCCTCTTTGGGCTCCTATGGGTTCACGATTAATCCCGCCAAAACCACCCTGGCAGCCCAAACCGTTAAATATCTGGGATATCTCCTGGGTGAGGGCCTCATACGGCCCCAGAGCAGCAAAACAGAAGCCATCCATTCCCTCCCCTTCCCCCAGACCAGAAAAGACTTGAGGGCCTTTCTGGGCCTCCTTGGTTACTATCGCAGGTTTGTGCCCAATTTTTCCCAAAGGGCCGCCCCGCTCACTGACCTATTGAAGAAAGCCACGAAAACAGAGGCCATTCTGAAAAACCCGACTCCCCTATTGTGGCATGCATTTAACGATCTGAAGAATGCCTTGACCTCCAATCCCGTACTAGTTAGTCCGGATTACACACAACCCTTCCTCCTTCAGACAGATGCTTCAGAACAAGGTTTAGGGGCAGTACTGTCACAGAGGGACCACGAGAGGAACGAAAGACCCATCCTGTACCTCAGCAGGAAACTGTTTCCTCGAGAACGGAATTATGCCGTCGTGGAGAAAGAAGCTTTGGCGATTAAATGGGCAGTGGACAGTCTCCGTTACTACCTAGAAGGACGTGACTTTACCATCTTCACCGATCACGCCCCCCTTGAGTGGATGGCCCGGAACAAGGGGCACAATGACCGTGTCCTGCGGTGGTTCCTGGCCCTCCAACCATACCGCTTCAAAACAGTACACCGAAAAGGCACAGAACAGGGTAACGCGGACTTCCTCTCTCGCTATCCCCTATCCACACCGGATACAAGAAAGACAGCTAGGGAAAGGGAATGTAACGGAGACCCCCTACCTCAGATCGGGGCCCCCTTCCTTACCCTGTCCAGGGAATCCTTTCCGCTCAATCCTCCCTGTTCGGACAGTCCATCCAAGCTTTCATCTACAGCCCCGGTGACCCCAGGAACCCCGCCCCTCTTTCTCTTACAGGAGCCAATCCCGAACAGCGACCCACCGGAAGGACAACCCCTGATTCCCGGAAGTCCGTCCTACCCGTTCCCCGCCGGGGACAGAAAAGCCGGAAGACAGGAAGCAGAAGTCGTCGAAGGATCGTGGAAGGAGAGTCCGGCAGGAGATACGACGAAAGGAGAGGACGAGAGCGGCGAACCAGAAGAGTGGTCGGAAGACTGGTGGAGTTCCCCGGAGGAGGCTGAAGAGCGGCCGTAACTCGGATGAGAGTTACGGCGGAGCCCGTGAGTACCAGTTTTCTTCCAGTATAGCACTCTAAAGCACCCGTGTGTACCTTGGGTTCTTTGTACATAGATGTATATAGTCTCTCTCCTGTTAGCACCCCTGCACACTAGTAGGATCTCTCAGTATCCATTGTACAGCACCTCACGCTTTGTACATAGTATCCCACTCAACCCCCTTTCCGAACACCCATCTTTCCTCGACTTGTCCCTCTTTCTCCTTGTCCCTTCTCCTCACAACCCCCTCCTCTTTATCACTCCCCGGTGAAGGTTACGGCAGCGGCACAGACTGTCCGCAGGTCTAACGGCTCCTTCTGTGTTTTTGTCTCACTGCCCTCCGAGGTGTCCGTCCTTCCCCCTTCCTGGGACCAACTTCGGCGACTTGGACAGCAGAAGACCTTCGGTGAAGACGACCGCAACCGACTGGATCCCACATCACTTCCACCCCCTCCTGCAGAAGACCCGCATTCTATCCTGTTGCACACCGTACCTTGGACTCAATAAAGTAGACTATTGCACACTATATACGGCCTCCTTGCCTGCTTTTCCAGCCCGCCAATTCCCAAAGATCACATGCTTGTGTAAGATTTATGGAGAACAGTGATGGCATCAGGAACCTAGAGAGGGTCATGGCCCATGCCCTAAGAAACAGTGCTGGGCAGGTACAATGCAGCAAGAAGTCAACTATGGTAATGTCCATCAAGAATCAAGTCATGGTCTTGAATGATGCATCAAGAGGCAGTGCTGGCCAGGTACAAGAACAAAAAGTTAGTGAAGACTATGCATAATACCTTGAGCTAGCCAGCGTCAATCATGACACACTTGGGGGGTTGTAAAATGCATCCAAAATCTGTGATGGTCATCTACAATTAGTCTGCAGCCTGGTTTTTGTACTGTTAGTTAACGGAGAGAAATATCGAGTCATGTTTAATCCCCATATTGACAGCAGCAGAGAGGAATGACTCAGATTCACCAAGAGTCCTAGCAATAGTTTGGGCACCATACAAGTTTCAGATGACTAATTGGGTGCTGTTTCATACCATACACTCTATATTGATCCATAACACCTACTGAGGTGATTGCCATTGCACAGGTAGGCCAGCAGTAGCTGTCTCCCTAACATCGAGGGTGGAGATGATGAACAAAGGCCTTTGTCCCTTACCAAATGCATCTATCAGGCTTCCCAAACATCTATCTGATGAGATGCAGAGATAAGAGATGCTGATAAGTAGAGACATCTTCCACTAAAACATTGCTAAAAGATGTATGGTACAGGGGCGGCCGCCACTAACAAAGGATGGTGGAGCGGGTGGGGGTCCCCGTGAGGTGAATGGGAGGGGGGAGAGCACATGGGTGGGAACTTGTTAATAATAGCAATTTTAAAAAACTTGCCTGGAGCCGCTGGCCACCTCCTGCGTCGCTCCTGCTGTCCTCTTCCTGGTCCCAGCAGCCCCTGGGACAGACTCCCATCCAATCCCCGTGCTGCAGAGCAGCGCGAGGATTGGCCTGAGCGGGCAGGAAAGATGCTCCGCTCAGGTCAGGGAGTCTGTGAGGTTTCTCCAGTCCGGCTGCTGAATGCAGCCAGGCTGAAGAAACCTAAGTGTGCCTGTGTGTTTTGGTCAGCCTGAAATGGCTTGCCAAACACATACGCGTACTTAGAGAGTGCACAAGCACTCCTCCACCCACATCGCACACCCCGCCCCTCCAGGCACAAACTGACTCAGACCCGGCAAACATAAAATAAAATGATGCTAGAGCATTGTTTCATTTTTTGTTTGCTGGCTAAAATGATGCTAGAGCATTGTTTCATTTTTTGTTTGCTGGCTAAAATGATGCTAGAGCATTGTTTCATTTTTTGTTTGCTGGCTAAAATGATGCTAGAGCATTGTTTCATTTTTTGTTTGCTGGCTAAAATGATGCTAGAGCATTGTTTCATTTTTCGTTTGCTGGCTCTGCGCCAGGCAGTGGGGTGACGCTCCTCCACCGTTGCGGAGGAGCTGCCACTGGTATGGTTCGTCCTGTCTCTTTAATGGTTATGCTTTAGTGGAGGTTGTGATGCTTTAGTGGATGTTTTTTTTAAAGTACGTGAAGCAGATAAGAGATCATGGGTGTGTGTGATAATATCTGAAACGTCAAGGGATAGAAAAGGTGTAAAGCATCAAACCACCTATATAATTCAGTGCAAAGTACAAATGAGCCCATACCGTTCAGGAGTTGCATACTAAGTGAGCAGTTAAGTGCTAACTGAAGATGGGGTGTAAGTGGTATGTGAGCAAGGTGTGGGAGCTTTTGCAGGTAAGTGAGTATAGGGGAGGGATGGGAGTTGAGATGCCAATTTGGGGGCAGAGTGAGAGTAGTGTTGTAGGCAGTGCCTGGTTAAGAAGTGGTAGGTATTGTAAAGAAACCTGTAATTCATAGTTAATGGAGGAGTGATGGAGAAGTGCATGACAGGGAACAAGTAGGACAGACAACTAGTTCCTCATGGTATAGGGGTAGTGCTGCAGTCCTGGTTGCGCGGAGTGGAATTTAAGATATGGATGTAGCTGTTGGGTTCCTGTATAGGAAGTAGAGATGAGGCTGAGGAAGGGACGGTTGTAGGGAAGTATTGGAGGTAGTGCAACGTTGGAAGGGATAGGGAATGATACACAAACACTGGCATCTGGACAGGAGTACAGTGTTAGAGGCGCTGCAGGATGGGGTACGGATGCCACTGGAGAAACAGTTATAGATTAAATCTTGTTTGATACCCTTAGTCTCAGCTGAGCGTGTTTAGTATTGTAAGGAGCGTGGTAACATTTAAGAATGATAACAGTGCAGAAGGTACGTTTTTGGGGAAGGTTATTGAAGATGACGACTCAGGGGCCCTGACTCATGAGAAGTGGCAGATCATTCCCGGCGTCCTAGGCTTGGGGTAGTAGAGGGACTCAAGAGGCTGACTGACCACGAAATATGGAGGGCTAGACAAGGGCTCCAGAGTGGATGACGTTTGTGGATAGCTATTGTTATGGAGAAGCGGCAGCTTCTGAAGACTCTGCAGGCCATAAGGGTGGGTGAAGGATACAGCAACCATGAGCCTTGGTGATCAGAGAGGAGCCGATGTGAGAGTGGGTGGACGCGAGTAATAGATAAAGGTTGGCACACATCCAGGCCCAGAAGATCAGCAACCACACTCAGGACGTAACAGTGCCCATGATGTAAAAGGATGACTCGAGGCATGTTCTAAAGAGGGTCATTTCCCAACCAAGTGTTGTTGGGTTAGGTAGTATTTATAGTATGCGTCTAAATGCCTATTGAACAAAAAAAATTCTCAGGCAGCAATGTAGGAGGAGTGCTGAGCTTTGTGCTTGGATGAGATATTTCCAGCTCGGAAAGAGAGCTTTTCCCCCACAGCTGCAGTTTTTCTCATTTCATGCCAATGTCCACAACATAGCAGAATTCCCATGGAAATGTTTGAAGCAAGCCAAGGCTCTCTCCCTCCTTTAGGCTTCACTGCCTGGTATGCATGTTTAATCCCGACGCCTGGCGCCCTTCTGCGTTAGATAACTACAAATTAACCAGCTCTTATCGAGCTTTTTTCAATTGAAGACTTTGGCTTTTTAACTCTGGGATCGGAGGTCTCCCTTCTATAAGAAAAATTAAATATTTCAAAATAGGTGGACGGATGGGGGTTCGACTCTTTACCAAGGCTCAAAAGTTAGTGGCCAACAACCAAGCCCTCCCTAGAGCAGAAAGCAAAATATGTCTCTCTAAGGCTTTTCTTAGGCTTAAATATTTGCCTTTTTGATTAAAAACTAATGATGCTTGTGATCTAACTCAATTTCCCGAGTTTATTTTTGAAAGACAATCATTTTCATGTAGTTTTTTTAAAATCTGCGCGGGTGGCTCTCTGCTGACTGATGAAAGTGTTCTTTCCCAGTCTGTCATCTTTTTTTCTTTTAGGCTAGCAGACGTTTCCAGTGTTACATCGAAATGAAAATTGTCAATGTCATGTCTTTATCCTCGGAGACGTCTCCTCGGACTTGGTAGATTAAAAAGTAAAAGCCAATAAAACGGCTTATGTTCATCCTTTGGTTTTCCTGTCCTTGCTTTATCATTTTCTCACTCCATTTACAGTGTCTTACCCGCTTTGTCCCTATGTTCTCTCCATTCTTCACTTTGCCTACCCTCCTCTTTTCTCTCCATGCCCAACTGGAGATCATTCTGCAATACATCTTCATTTGTCTGTAAACAAAACAGTTTTTTCCAACTTACCATCTTCTTGTTCCATGACATTTAAATCACTCTTTAGCCCCCCTTTTCAATTTCCACTCTTTCTTTAATTCACCAGAAAGCACCTTTTTTTCTCTTCACCTTTTCTGTAATTCTTCTTATTACTTGGTCCTGCGTCTTCTTCTTTACTCTTCTTTCTCTCGACTTTACACCTCCTTCCTTCCTATTTCTCGTATTTTCTTCTTCATTTATCTATAACGATTTTATTTCCTCGCATTACGTTATTGTTTATCCCTGTCTTCCTCTACTCCCTTCAAAATGAATATTTTTCTTTCTCAGTCTTCTTATCTCCTTTGTCAACCATTGTCTCTTCTACTTCATTTTTCTGCACTTGCTGCTCCATTACTCTGCTATTTCAGTTTTTTGATAATCTGTCTTTCTAACTTTTTGCTCTCTCTCTTTTTCTCTCCTTTCCCCGCTCCTGTCCTTCCTCCAAATATTTTCGCAGTGACCAATCAATTCCTCTATTTCCCTTAACTCTTTTATCCTCATTCAATTTAGTGCGCTTGTTCTATTCCGTCTACCGGCCCTATTTTCCACATTCCCTATTCCATCCCCTCACTATGTGTTATGAGCTCCTCTTCAGCGTTTGCATTTTGTATTATCCCTCTCTCAATCTGAATTGTCTTTTGCTAGCTTGCTCTTTTATATCGTTTTCTTTTTCTAGCTCTTTTGAATCATTCTTGCGTCTCTTCTCATCTCCTCCTTTCTTGGCATTCTTCCTCTTTTACAGCCTTCTTCCCTTTCCCTCAATACGCTTTCCTTTTCTCTGCGTCTCATGTCCCCCCTCGTGAATTTTCAGTCCCCACTCGAGCCTTCCAGAAACGCTACATTAGTGAATGTAATTAAGGGTTTTCCTTCCGGAAGGTTAATGTAGAATTATTTAATAAAAAATTGAAAAACTGAAACTAGATGAAATTGAGATCTGGTTTCTTTGGAGTGTGTCCATTTCTGAAACTGAACAATTTGTCATTTCAATTTGGCATAATTAGCAACTAATTAGAGATAAATGGAAACAGAGCTGACATCTGTGAACCGTTCCTGAAATTTCCCCCTCCCCCATTTTACAGCAACGTGGGGGGTGGGCAGCTGAGGGAGAGGAAAGAGATGTGACATTTAAACAGCCTCCTGTGTCATACATAGTAGTACAGACGCAAGGCATGGCAAGATTTGGCACCAGTTCAGGTAGGACAGTAACAGGGGTGAATGGAGATCAGGATGAGTTCCATGTTCAACAGAGAGAACCTGCTGCCACCTGCTGGCTACCTTGGAAACTGCGCTGATGTGGTTTATAAATGACTTGAGTGTCAAGTTCCCTGGTCACCTGTGAAGCCACCGGCCAGGGGCATAACAAACACAGGCCCCCCGCAGCATCCGCGGTGGAGGGGGGAGGGGTGGGCGAGCTGCAGCCGCCCCCCTCAGCACTGTAGTCAGGCCTGAGAGCTCCGAATTAAATCGGGAGCTGGGACCCCTCTGTGTACCTTGCAGGGGGGCCCTTCAACGTTCGTTATGTTCCCCAGCACCACAGCTATTGAATGTGCCAGGAGGCAAAAAAGAAAAAAACAGGCATTGCACTAGCCACACAAATTAGTTTTTACAATTACCTTTGACTGAACAGCAGGGAGTAGTTGATACAATACATGAGCCTACATATCTCCTTAGATGTCTGCTTACAACTTTGCATATATGTTTGAATATATATATATATATATATATATATATATATATATATATATATATATATAAAAAACTGGTAGTCGCCAGTAGGTAGTTATAGTTACAACTTAGTTTCTATCAAAAAGGTGAATTTCAGTTGCCTATATCTTTGGGCCGGTTGATGAGGCTTCAATAAAATGTGCCCTAAAAATTTGCCCTTTACTTCAGATGGTGTCTGGAAAGTTTTGGGGTGTTTCATGTAGCATGGGATGAGAAAAAGGGGGGGGCCCAAAACGGGTTTTCCCCATCTTAATTCCCATAGGACCTTTAGACACGACTCCAGCCCAGACTGCTAGACGGAATTAGACCAAATTTGGCAGGAAGTTAGATCTTGGCAAGCAGATACTGATTTTTGTGATTTTGTGTAAATCTGTTTAGTAGTTTGCAAGATATTAACTGGAAAACACATTTGTATATATAGAGATGCAAATCCTCTCCGGATTCAACAGTCCCAGTGTTGAAATCTGTTTGGCTGTCAACACTTCAACCAGGAAGTGTTGTCATCCCTCTTGGGACTCAGCTTCAATCATTTATTCAATCAGGGTTTGTTAAGTGCGACTACTCATCCATGGGGGTCTCAAGGTGCTGAGGGGGGCTGCTGATCCGATTGGGTGCTAGGGTTCAGTCAAAGAGCCAGGTCTTTAGGTACTTCCTGAATTGGGTCAGCAAAGAGGATTGCCTGTGGTGGAGGGGCAGGGTGTTCCAGGTCTTGGCGGCGAGTTAGGAAAAGGATCTTCCTCCGGCTCTGGTCTTGTGGATCTGTGGGATGGAGGCCAGGGCCAGATGAGCAGAGCTGAGGAGTCTGGTAGGTACGTGGAAGGAGAGGCAGTGGTTCAAATATGCTAGTCCTGCGTCGTGGAGGGCTTTGTATGCATGTTTGAAGAGCTTGAAAATGATTATTTTGTTAAATGGGAGCCAGTGGAGTTCTCAAAGGTGTTCAGTGATGTGTCTGTGGCAGAGTACGTTGGGGACCAGTCTTGCTGCGGCGTTTTGAACGTTCTGTAGTTTCCTGAGGAACTTTCTGGGTGATGCCGGCATAGAGTCCGTAGCCATATTCATGTCTGCTGCTGATGAGTACGTGGGTGTCTGTCTTTATGGATTCGCTGTGGATTCATCTGAATGTCTTTTAACGCAGGTGAAGTGTGTGGAAGCATGATGAGGATACAGGGTTGATCTGGCGGTTCATTGTCAGTAAGGAGTCCAGTATGATACAGAGGTTTCATGGATGGTCCATGGGGCGGGGAGGTCCTAGCATGACGGGCCACCAGGAGTCATCTCAAGCTGAGAGGGTGGGTCCCAGGATGAGGACTTCAGCCTTGTCCAAGTTGAGTTTGAGGCGACTGTCTTTCATCCAGGTGGTGACGGTCTTCATCCCTCTGTGAATGTTGTTTATGGCGGCTGTGGGTTCGTTGGTGATGGAGAGGATTAGCTGGGTGTCGTCGGAATAGGAGATGATGTTGACTACGTGGTTCCTGACGATGACTGCCAGCGTGGCCATGTAGACGTTGAAGAGGCTCAGGGAGGAGTCCTGGGGCACTCTGCAGCTGATCTCTGCACACACTGTGTTTGACCGCTGAGGAAGGAGTGGATCCAGTCCAGGGCCTTGTCGTGGATGCAGGCATCATAGAGTCTCTTGATTAGGGTGCGTTGGGAGACAGTGTCGAAGGCAGCCAAGAGGCCCAGAAGCATAAGAGCTGCTGTTTCGCTCCGGTCAAAGAGGGAGTGGATGTCGCCGGTGGTGGCGAGGAGGGCGATCTCGGTGCTGTGGTTGCTTTGGAAGCCAGTTGGAGAGATGTCTAGGACATGGTTGGCTTCGATGAACTAAGAGAGTTGGGCGTTGATGGTCTTCTCTGTGACCTTGGCTGGGAAGGGGAGGTGTTAGATCAGTCTGAAGTTCTTGAGGTCTGTCAGGCCGGCAGATAGCTTCTTGAGCAGGGGGTTGATCTCGGCGTGTTTACCGTCACCGGGGAAGGTGCCGGTTTCAATGGAGCAGTTGATGGTGCAGTGTAGCTCGGGGTCAATGGAAGTGGCTTTTCTATGGAACATAGGATGTGGGCAAGTGTTTGAGGGGGCTCTGGGGTGGATGCTCTTCATGATCTTGAGTGGGTCATCTGTATGAACGGGGTCCAGTTGTGCAGGATCTGTTGGGGCACGGAGTCATTGGATTAGGTGGTGGCGGGCGTGGTGGGAGGGTCTTGGGTGTCTATGGAGGAGTGAGTAGGGGTGTCAGTACTGGTATGGGTCTGTAAATGGGCATGTGAGGGGTTGTGTGAGTGAGCATACAAGAGGTTGTATGGAGGTGTGAGCAGGTGTGTGAGTGGTTCTGTGAATGATGTCATCAATTATGTCATCAGTGATGTCACTGACCAAGTCATGAGTGATGTAATATGAGAGGTCATAAGCAGTGCATTGCGGGGGCGTAAGTTATAGTTAACTCAAGTAACTATAACTGCTGAATGGTTTTGTATAAGTGAAATCGGAGCGTAACTATAATACCCCTGTAACGTTTGTGTTTTTCAGTGTCGACACTCAGTAGTTATAGTTAGGTCTGCCATTCCTTAGAAACACATTTTTTTGTTTTCCCAGTAACTTTGGTGCTATTTGACGAACCTCCACAAAACGTTCCCAAAAGTTCCATAATTATTTTCAATAGACTTTTTCAGGCAATGCTACTGCAAAAAATAGATTTGGCAGGAAGCTAGATCTTGGTATGCAGATTGTGTCTTTAGATTGCAGCTTACCAGACAGATAAGGTTGCGGTATGCGAAAGAAATACAGCGCAGCTGTTTGGTATGCGAAAGACATCTTGAGGAGTTTCAAAAAGTTGACCTGGGAATGCATCCTGCCCTTGCTTGCCGTTGGCTTTGCGGTTTGTAACTTAGATTTTCTGGCTTTTCATTTGCTAGCTTTAATTGCTTTAGGCTGCACAGATTGTGTTAGTACCTCCCCATGCCAAAGCCATGTTTACAGTATTCTTCAAAAAACTCAATTTATGTGATAAACAGGCCTGTAAATCTTGTTCTTATCTTGTCACATTTGCTGGGCATTCAAAGACTGAGGCCAAATGTCAAGCTGTGTTTTGGAGGGAGCCTGGTGTTTATTTTGCTTTTGGATGACTTCAAAGTGAGAGCATTTTCTGGAGTAGTGAATAATTAAAGAGTGGCTTCCTACAGCTCATTTATTATTCACTTTGGTGTCCCAGTGTCCACCCAGGGCACCGACTATAAAAAAAAACGTATTGGAGATGGGGGCATGCAACCATCCTCCTGAGTTTTTACAGCCCGAAGATCCCATCCCCTGAGGCTTTAATTTTTTTAAAAAAGGGAGGGGGCAAGGACCCTTCCTGAAACTTTATGACCCAGGGTGCCGACATAGCCAGAGATGGGTGCGCAAGTGCTCACGCAGAGCACCTTAAAACCACTACTTGGCAGCCACGGGTTGAGCCCCAGCCGGCTCTCTACATGCTACAGGAGTCTGCATTGCTCCTGCATGGAGGGAGCAGCTGTTTTTGTTCCCCTCCCCCCATGGGCAGAAGCAATCAGAGTTTTCCCAGCCTGCAAGAGAGAGACAGTAAAACAGAAGTCTGCTTCCAACTGCTGGGGGCCTTTTCAAAGCTTCCGCTGGGTGGAAGCACACTTCTATCTCCCTACCTGCGTCCTTATGTGCACGGAAATACTAAGTCTCTGGGTACACAGTGTGTCAGCGGTCCTGGAGGATGGGGTCTCCACGGCCTATTACGGCTTGGGGAGCGAGCACATGGCCATCTCTCCCCTTCATAGAATATTCTGCCCTAGGGGATGGGGTCCCCAGGGCCTCTTTGAGGCACAGGGAAGGGTACACAGCTGGTATTGCAGGATCCAGTGCCACCCCCTGTGGTACTGCATTGCTGGCTGTTTGGTACCGCAGTACCGCAAATATGTTTTTAAAAAACATAATAGAACTGCTTTTCCCGTCTTGAAGATGAAACACATTGCCAAAGCTACATATACATGGAATCACCAGAGACATTACCTTATGGTCCTTCACGTAGCTGTAGTGTAGAATATGCACTAGATATTACCCAATGAGGTAGCACTTACTAATCAGGCAATAGGAATAAGTCCATTCGAATGGACATTTGATGCAAAACTGTGAACTTTTCTTGAATAAATATACAGGCAAGTTTCATTATGGAACAGATGCTCAATTTACAGAAATGAAACCTCAACGGGAAGCACTTACAAATATGAACATAGCAGGAGCCTCAGTCGAAGCTCCACTTCTGTAAATGTCAAAACGATCCTAAATCCTTGTGCTTAACCAAGGCAGAGCCAAGTGTGTTCTCTCTACATTTCCACACAGAATAACAATCTGAAAGGATGGGGAGCAGGCGCAGGATCAGCAATGAATGGCAGTGGCAGCAGTAGTGACCAGGGAAGTAGAATGAAGGGACACGCCCCCAAGGAATGAGGAGGGAGCGGTAAAGAGATAGGAGCAGCAACAGAGGGCAGTGAGAGCACAACAGACCAGGGAAGGAGGGCAGGGGCACGTACACAGAGAATGAGGGAGAGGGGGAAGTAGAGGAACAAAGGCAGCATAACAGACCAGGGAGTGTTGGGACAGGGGCAAACACATTGATCACAAGGCAGTCGGGGCAGAAGTGGAGGGCAATGACAGTACAACAGAGCAGGCTGGGAGGGGTGAGGGGCATGCAACTGGAGATCAGGGGCAGGGGAAGCAACGTAAGCCAGTGGCAGCACAAAGGCAGTGGCAGCACAACAGACCAGAGACTGAGGGGGCAGGGGCACACACACTACAAGAGAGGGTGGAAGCACATAGAACTGATAAAGGGGCAGGGGGAAGCAACTGAAGGCAGTGACAGCACAACAGACTAGGGTGTAAGGGGGAAGGGGCAGCAACAAAGGGCAGTGGCAATAAACGGCCAGCTGAAGCACAACAGAACAGAGAGGGTGGGGCAAGGGCAGCAACAGAGGGCAGTGGGAGTAAAACAGACCAAACCAGGAGGGTGTGGAGACACACACTTGAAGATTTGGGTGCACGGGGAGGGGAAAGAGCAGCAACAGAGGGCAGTTACAACGCAGGGCAGTTTCAGCACAATACACCAGAGAGAGAGGGTGCAGCAACAGACGCCAGTGGCAGCTGAGGCCTATTGGCAGCACAACACACCAGGATTGGAGGGGGCCAGGGAACACACACAGAAAATGAGGGGCACAGGTGAGGGGCAAAGGAGCACCAACAGAGGGCAGTTACAGCATTGGGGCAGTTGCAGCACAGCATACCAAGGAGGTAGGGGGAAAGGATATGCACACGTAGAATGAAGAGGTCAGTGGCAGCACAAGAAGCTAGTGGCAGCACATGGATAGTAGTAGTACAACAATTGAGGAGGGGGAAGGAGGCATGCACACTTAAAGGCGGGGCCAAGGGGTGAGGGGAAGGGAAAGCAGTGACGGTCATTGGCAGCAGAGAGACAGTAGAAGAACAACAGACCA
This sequence comes from Triturus cristatus, assembly GCF_964204655.1. Classification (NCBI taxonomy): domain Eukaryota; kingdom Metazoa; phylum Chordata; class Amphibia; order Caudata; family Salamandridae; genus Triturus; species Triturus cristatus. Next base: position 498,122,960 of record NC_140592.1, on the reverse strand, counting down.
GAGAAGGAAGTGGCAGGGGCACACACATAGAGAGCATGGGGTTGGTGTGAGGGGGCATGGGCTGCAACGGAGGGCAGTGGTAGCACAGTGGCAAAGACAGCACAAATGGCCAGGGAGGGAAGGGGCATGGGTACACACACAGAGAACCGGGTGTGGGGTATCAACAAAGAGCAGTGGCAGCACTGTAGACTGGGGGGAGGTGCAAAAAACATGGAGAATGGATATGGGGCAGCAATGTAGGCCAGTGGCCAGCATAAGGTAGTAACGGCACAACAGACATGGGATGGATGGGCAGGGACACAAACATGGAGAACAAGGGGCAGAGGGGATAGGGTCAGGGACAGTAAGCTGCTCATGGAAAGCAGGAGGGAGGGTGCAAGGGCGTGCAAATGGAGAATGGAGGGTAGGCAGATCAGGGGAGGCTCAGCACACTGAGCACCAAGGCCAGGCAGCGGTGGGTTGGCCACCTGCGGTGGTGGGCCTGGGACAACGACCTGCTGTACATGCCTGAAGGCCTTGCTCAATGGGGGTGTTGGATGAATATGATCAAAGACTCCAGAAATCATCTAAAAAAAACAAAGGCCAACGAGACGCTATAGTTAATTATTGTAATATGATCTTTCCGTTCATTAAAACCCACCAGACATTAAGATTCTAGCTTACGTTAAAAAACTCAAGAAATTCACTGCAAAAGCCAAGGGTTAAAGTCACGGTATGGTTAGTTGTTGAATTAAGTTAAAATATAATGTTTGAAAAACTCAAAAAATGACTATCTGCCAGTTAAAGTTCACTGAGCTAACTATAATTTGTGCTCCCTCCTTGTACTGCTTATGACCCCACATACTGCATCATTCATGACATGTTAAATTAGATCATTGATGACTTCACTGATAATATTTCAAATGTCATCATTCATGACATCACTAGTAACAACATCCAAGCTACTGCTCCTTTAATCATTCTATAAACTGCTAGATCATTTTAGAAATCAAAGTAGGTAATAAAGGGCCCACAAATATATATGGCATAGGTTGGCTATATGCACATTCAAAGTGCTTATATTGTTTATATCGAACTCACAAGCCTGCAGAGTGTGAAATGTATAAGTCTTTTTCAACAAAGACATTGAAAGACCATGAAAGAACATAACGTTTTTGTGATTTTGGAGATGATTGAGACTGTGCTCTAAACACATCATGGCAAGCCTTCAATATAACAACAAAGGAGTCAAAAAAGATTAATTTAAAGGACCTTCTGACCATGTTTCTAAGGGTCAGAAAACAAGGTTAGCCACTGTTAAGTGCTACAGAGAACACAAAATATTTAAAAATATCAAAGTAGGAGGTAGCACAAGGATAAAGGTGAGGATGAGTTACAAGCAAAAAGGACAAAACTTACCTCAGGGTTCTCTGGACATGGGGCATCAGTATTCGCAACAACAATAAAGTCCTTTAAAGAAGTTGAGAGTAAGCCATCAGCGATGCAGATATCACGATTGATTAAAAATATGAGACAAAAAGTAATCAGTTAATGAAGAAAACACCTTTAGCCTACAGTACACCGTTGATGAATGGACCATTGAAGTCCAATTGGTTCCATTGATGAGATACCACCAGAGATGAAAACACCATCATCAATTAGAGAACAGTACCGTCAATTAGGTCATCACAGTCTGCAAGAACACAACTGCTCACAGGAAGGCCTTCATCGACAAGGGCACCGGCATTGACGGCACAGGCAATAATGACACAAAGTCAACGAGGAAATTGGTGGGGCATGTACAAATTGAAGACCCTCAGTTACACAAATGGAAACAGTTCCTAAAATGTTACTTCTATAGGCGATGGTAGTATCTGCATTACCCTTGCAGCCACTGAAGTGGTTAATAGAAGATGCTTCCCTGGGCCAGGAAAAAGAGCCAGGTGGAAGGTTTCCTTAGCAAAGGTGAGAACCCAGAAGAAGAAATAAGGGCTACTCACTCACAGCAATTAAACATTCAGTGTATTGATTTTGATGGTGATAATGATTATGTGGGGCAATACGCATACCAGACAGATAGAGGTCTTTGATAGCCAAGATCATTACTGTACAAATACAGAAGGGATGAATAAATACACCCTTCAAAGAGACTGGTACAAATCTCTATGCAAATGCCTAATTCCTTGAAGGTTATGATTACAGATATTTACAAGAGGCTACCACCACCGGTACAGACTAAGCCACAACCTGAGTTGATATGCACGCCACAACCAATGGCATTGCAGCCAGTTGAACTTGAGTGTAGTATTTCTGTACCAGGAACTTCAGGTAAGGACTCGAGGCCAGTTACAGAAACATCAGGAAAAGATCCAAAAAATGAAGAATCTCCTAAAAGAATGCAGACATTACAGGAGATGTTGATGGGACCTCTAATGAAGAAGACAGATCTAAAGTTGAGTAAGATGAAATTAGCGATGATGAGAAGGGTGAGATACATCCACATTTTCAATTGATGATGATGAGACAAAGGCATCTTAGGAAAATCCGCCCAGGTCACCTGGTGACGATTAAGAATGGAACCAGTTTATAGTTCCAACAAACAACTAATAGAGAAAACATCTAAGTGCCTCCGTCTTTCAACTTGTGTGGTCGAGAAAACTTGTTTTGTGATTTTAAAGAAAGATCTCACAAAGATCGCACACAGTTTGTGGTCGATCCGTCAATTAGACCAACTGTGAGAAGAAGGCCTGAGGACGCAGAATCCTGCTCCAGCCTTTGTTAATTTAGTGAGGATTAAGAAGAAATATCAAGCAACAGACACTGCTCAACGCTGGATTTTAAATCCGGTAAAAAGAAAACAGGCTGAAAACAGGCTCTGTGATATAGGCGGCACAACAGAGATCAAGAAATCCTTCACAGCATGTAGAATCCCTACTGCTAAAGAGGACAAAAAGTGGGACTCAATGGGCAAAAGAGTCAGTGTTTTAGCGGTAGATGCCATTGAGACAATTCGTCACAACACCCAACCACTCCGCCGGCCACACGCTCGACCCCATCTTCTCCGCAAGCCCCCACGTCTCCTTCAACCACACCTCCGAACTCCACTGGACCGACCATCGCTGCATCCACTTCACCTTCCGGAAACCCACCACGCACCAACGCACCCAACAGATGCCTCGCCGCTGCTGGAGCAAAATCACCGAAGACCAGCTAACTATCACCCTTGCACAGAGCCCACCCACCGACCCCAACGACGCTGACACCGACGGTCGTAACCTCAGACAATGGATCGACGACTGCGCCAACACCCTCGCCCCGTTCAAGAAACCCTCCAATAGTCACAGCAGCAAGAAAGCCAGCTGGTTCACTGAAGATCTCCAGGCCTCCAAGCAAACCTGCCGAAAGCTGGAGAATAACTGGCTCCATGAACGAACACCGGACAGCTACGCAGCCCACAAGAACGCCACCCGCAGACACCATCACCTCATCAGATCAGCCAAAAGGTCCTCCTTCAAAGACCGCCTAGACAACAACGCACACAATAGCAAAGAGCTCTTCAACATCGTGAAGGAACTCTCCAACCCCAGCTCCAACACCAACACCAACGACATCCCTTCTTCGCAAGACCTGTGCGACTCGCTGGCCACCTTCTTCCATTGCAAGATCGCAGACATCCACGACAGCTTCAACGCCACGACCACCCCGACAACCACTGTGACCTCCGCCCCCATGACCACCATCCCACCAACCGCCTGCTCTCCTGGACCAACATTAACAATGACAACACCATCAAGATCATGAACACCATCCACTCCAGATCTCCGTCAGACCCTTGCCCACACCACATCTTCAACAAAGCCAGCACCACAATCGCACCCCATCTCCGGAAAGCCATCAACATCTCCTTCGAGACAGCAACCTTCCCGAAGAGCTGGATGCACGCCGAGATCAGCGCCTTACTCAAGAAACTCAAGGCGGACCCCAAGGACCTCAAGAACTTCCGGCTCATCTCCCTGCTCCCGTTCCCGGCGAAGGTCATGGAGAAGACCGTCAACAAACAACTGACATTCTACCGCGAGGAGAACAGCATTCTGGACCCGTCCCAGTCCGGGTTCCACAGCAACCACAGCACCGAAACTGCCCTCATCGCCTCCACCGATGACATCAGGACCCTGCTAGACAACGGAGAAACCGCGGCCCTCATCCTCCTGGACCTGTCATCCGCCTTCGACATGGTCTGCCACCGCACACTATGAACATGCCTCCATGACGCCGGGATCCAAGAGAAGGCCCTGGACTGGACCACCTCCTTCCTCTCCGGCAGAACACAGAGCGTCCGCCTCCCCCCTTCCACTCCAAAGCCACCGAGATCATCTACGGCGTACCCCAGGGTTCATCCCTTAGCCCAACGCTGTTCAACATCTACATCGCACCGCTTGCCCACGTCGCCGACTACACGACCTCAAAATCATCTCCTACGCCAATGGCACACAGCTGATCCTCTCCCTCACCAAGGACCCCCACACTGCCAAAACCAACCTCCACGAAGGAAGGAAGGCCGTCGCCGAATGGATGAGGAACAGTCGACTGAAGCTGAACTCGGACAAGACGGTGGTCCTCATCCTCGGATCCACCCCTTCGGCCTGGAACGACACCTGGTGGCCGACCACCCTGGGAACCGCTCCATCACCCCGACCACGCACGCAACCTAGGGGTCATCCTCGACTCCACCCTCTCCATGACTAAGCAGGTCAATACCGTCTCTTCCTCCTGCTTCAACACCCTCCACATGCTCCGCAAGATCTACAAGTGGATCCCCACCGAAACGAGAAGAACGGTCACCCAGGCCCTCGTCAGCAGCAGGTTGGACTACGGAAATGCCCTCTACGCAGGAGGCTCGGCCAAACTCCCGAATCGGCTTCAACGCATCCAGAATGCCTCTGAACGCCTGATCCTCGACATCTCTTGCCGCAGCCACATCACACCCCACCTGAGAGACCTGCACTGGCTCTCCAACAAGAGGATAACCTTCAAGCTCCTCACCCACGCACACAAGACACTCCACAACACTGGACCAGCGTACATCAACAGCCGACTCAGCTTCTACACCCCCACCCGCCAGCTCCGCTCCACCGACCTTGTCCTCGCCTCAGTCCCCCGCATCCAAAGAGTGACCTCCGGTGGCAGATCATTCTCCCACCTTGCCGCCAAGACTTGGAACACCCTCCCCATCCACCTACGACAGACCCAAGACCTGCTGAACTTCAGAAGACTCCTCAAGACCTGGTTTTTCGAGCAGTAGCAGTACTGATTGATTGATTGATTGTTTGAGATAGCAAGTTCATTGGCTAAAATTGAATGGTTTGACTGGCATCTATGGAGTCACATAATACCATTCTTAGAAAACCTTTTTTGAAGAAGACAGAGAGAAAGCCCAGGCCATATTGAGTGATGGAGAACAAGCATTATCTTAATGAATAGATGCAGAAATGGGTGATTACAATTCCGCATTTAAGAAAATTAGAAATGCCACAGTCATGAGACTGTATGGCTGGCTAAATGGTACTTCTTTTAGACCTGAGGTCCAATCACGTGTGCTGGACATGCCATTTGATGGCAATAACTTCAAATGTCTTTGGTAAAATGTGGACGAAGTGAAGCAGTTCAAAAAATAAAGGCAGATACCAAAACAGCTCGGTCATTAAGTGTGCTTCAAAATAAACAACCATTCAAAGGAAATTGAAAACAGGATCAAAGATGAAGTCAAAATTAGCAGGGATAATTTTTTTGCCCTCAGTAGGCAAAAAGGATGTATAGGGACAGGAAGGAGACAAGACAGCAAAGACAACAGAGGGGTCAGAAGTACTGGCAAGACAAAAGCTAGAGAGATAATCAGTCCTTAAAGATTAAGGTAAAAGGAGGAAGAGTAAGATTTGGTATGCAGCAATCCCTCTCGGATTTAGTTGCCAGTGGAAAAATGGATGAAATATTTCCTAGAAGATTGCCATCAGATAACCATGTGTGGTTCTTCAAATTTTCATGGCGCAAGTAATATAACAAAGAACTTGGCAAAGAAGCTGAAATATGAAAAGACATCTTTATTAACTCAATTGAGTGAGACTACGTCGCACAGAAGCCTTAGCAACTGAATGAGGCAGTCTCCAGAACAAAAACCAGTCTTCTCTTTTATACAGAATATTCCGCTTTGGGCAACACCGCCCCTGTTTTACAAGTGGTTATTCACATATTTTGGCTTCAAAGAAAAGGCAGAGTCATGATGACAATCCCACATTTCAGTTCGTTCAGCCCTCAATCATTTAACCCAGCAAGGCTCAGAACCCTCATCAGATATCAGCAGACCCCAATAAAACGGGCACCTCCTGCTCGTAAAACAAGCCATAAAGTAGGAAACAGAGTCAGATGTGAAAGAGATTAGTCAGGGTTTGTGTAGGAAGAAGGAATTTATGATGCCTCGGGCCCTGATGCTTATCCCAGTTGGCCGCAGTAAAAGGAACCGGCCGGACAGGGCTGACCTCGGGCAGTGGAGTCAGTTTGCACAGGTCACAGAGAAGTCACAGAAGGTGTACGTGTCCTTTAGGCCTAGGCATGGCCTTAGCACAGAGCCTATGTGAGGGCAATCACAAAAATGGCTACTGTTCTAATATGGAACCCGAGGGTTCAATATGTAGTAATATATATATATACGGTGAATTCATTGGTTAAACATGACGAAAACACTTGTACATACCGCATTTGTCATTTGCGGTTTGTTGATACCAAAGTCGGCAGGGTAGGGGCATGCGTCCAATGTGGTTCCAAATTTTTACAGTACCACAGACCCTCCTTTTGCCCTTACATAGGCAATAACTATGCTCATACTAATCTGAGTCCAGGTCTATATTCATAAAGTCATGAAGATGTTGCTGTAGCATCATCCTATTACTTAGCAACTCTCTCGGGACACGTCTCCTTACACATGTAGTAGCGCAAAGGCCACATATGGCAGGACAAAATAAGGAATACCTCTATCCGTAGTAGGTGGCGTAAGATCACACACCCAACAATTAGTGATGTTCACTACTAACTAGTGTTGATGCAGAAGCTGTACAAAAGAATTGCTTACGAATTCTGATCTTTTAACCTGCTCATGTTCAGGAAAAGGGTGAAAAGAATGCAAAGAAGCAGTAGTAGGAAAGGACATAGGTTGGGAAACGGGTGCAGAAGTCAATTGGGTAGAGAAAAACAATCCCACCCATAAATGACAACGTCATGTTTAAAAAGACACTAGAAAACACGTTATTAAGAACATATAGGCAACGGGAGAAAGTAGTGACCACTATTACAAATGAAATAATAATTTTTCACAACCCTAAGCAAAAAGCAAATCCCAAAATGATCCAGTAACATTTTTAGGGCTCCTATGCATTTCAGTAATTCTTGTATGTTCAGGTGAAACAGTGGTGACCCTCATCAATGCTCTAAGGTGAAAATACTCTTTCCACAGAAAATGGACTTTATTCTGCTTTTACTAAACAGAATAGTACTTTAAAACAATGCCAGCAAAACAACCAGTCTCCTAACACCTAGTCTATACAATCACACGGAAACCTCTTGTGAAACCAACTATGCCCAGAGTCCGTTCAAAAAGCCTCTCTGGCAGGCTTCTATTGTCCATCAAATCTTCTTCTGTTGTTTTCTTTCGCATGGGCCTCTCTAGTCAAGCCTTTCATGAGAAAAGTACTGCTTAGTTGGAGTGCCATCCTGGCAAATACCCACAGCTCACTCGAAAGTCTCAATGTCTCAAGGCAGTCTACCTGTGTCTCTCCTCTGCGGCAGACACTACAAATAATATGCTCTTCATTGGTCATGGGCACAGATCATCTTGTGCAGACCCGGGACCATTCTCAGGATCCAACACTCATCATTCGGTGTCAGAGGACGCTCAGGCTTCCCTTTCATGGGCACCAGAATGTAGTGCCTTTTGTCAATCTTGGACCCGCCGGTGCACTGCACTTCCATTGGAGCAAAGGAAAAGAGGGGGGTGTGTGGCCAAAAACTCAGGCCAAGGGGCTCAAGGGACTGCACACTGTCAGAGGTTACCAGCACATGACAGGCGCTCTTTTGCACTGAAATTCTGGTTTTGTGGCAAAACCAGCTCCTCCTTCTTTTCTGATGTTGAACGCCTTCTGATGAAGCAAGTGCGATGCTTTAAACAGTTCGTTGTATAACAAGGGGACTGCAAACAGGTGGTCTGCGAGTTTCAATGGAGTGGCCACACGCCATGGGGCAATTTTGGTCTAGAATATACTGTCATTCTCAAAAAGCAATACAAATATAAAGACAGTAGGCAAAACAGTGTCTTTAATCTTTTCAATTGGGTTTCCGTGTGAGAGCCTCCATCATCTAAGGGTAGATAACTACACGAGAATTCTGTCTAAATGGATGTCTTCACATATGGTGGCATTGTCTAATGGGGCAAACACATTTTTTTTCTCAATGATTTCAACTAGGTGTTCCTAAATTCCTTATCTAGAACATCTCAATAGAGAAATCACATGGTACAAATTATCATGGGCATGTAGAAAACTTTCACATCAGGTGCAATATGCAATACACAGGCTAATAGTCAAATATGCAAACAAAAGACAAGAACTAGAGGGTCCTGATATTTGCATGATTAGAACACATCTGATCCCACCAAAAATGAAAGCAGCACGAACAAAAGGGTAAAAACCACATTAAAAAATAGACATTGAAAATTCGTCATGTTCAAAAGGGTAAACGTAAGATATCTCCTATTGATATGGAAAACTTGTCTTACTATAATATTGAGTCAGTTAACCATTCTATCGCTACCCTGACAGTCAGGCTGGAAAACATTGAAGCAGGCCTAAGGAAATTCTTGGAAACCAGTCTGGCCATACAAAAGGGGATTATAAATAAACATGCAGTCTGGAAGTGTGTACCTGAACAATACACCTACAATAATAAATGGGCTGACTGGTGAAAGGAATACGGAAAAGGGAATTGGAACTAGGACACAACTAAAATCCCCAATAACTAAGCATGATGCGACATCAGTCAGGGGAGAAGCAACAAAAGAAAAAAAAAATCTATAGGAAGAACAAGAAGTTACTTGGGTGATGGTCAGGCATGTGACACAACACCAAGAGTACGGGTGATACACAAAAGGCCAAAGTTACACACATTTTAACTGTACCGCTGGTGACTACACCACATACGATACTCCTAGGTAATATTCCAGTTCCTTCTTCAGGAAAAAAAATGAAAACCTGGTTTTTCTTTTAAGGAACAAGAGCCATATGCTACTTAGGAAACAGAACATCATAAACTAATGTAATATAGAAATTAGGCCACCTTGAGTCACAGATCTATAATTTCATCCTTAGGTCCAATCAAGGATACATAAATATAAGGCTGCCTGTTCCTTTAAGGGAAGGGGCAGTAACGTGACTAACTACAGGTGACACACTTCGATCCTGTGTATCTCTTTTATTTTCCTTCAATACTATTATAGCCAAATAGACATGCACTGGTGAAGTGTTGTCTCTCATGTTCACAGCATGAAATATCATTAGCTGTGGAATTTAGTAACCAGAACAAGTTCAACCAACTGTTGCGTAGCGATGGGCATCGTCATGACCATCCCCTCAAAACACAGGTAAACTTGTAATAGTATCAAAAGCAGCAACAAAGAGAACAAAAACATGCAAATTAATAAAAAAAATAATAAAAACGCACAAAACGTCAAGCCATCAGATATACTTGCTGTATATCAAGCACAAAAAGCATAGACAAAACAATAGCATATGTCAATAAGTGGTGACACACAACACCATGTCATGTACTTTTATGCACTGTAAACCTGCAGCCCAAAACCCAATATACGGGCCTGTTTAATTTGTCAGGTTTAAAATCTTTACCCTCCTTTTGACAGCAGATCACCAGGCAATGGAAATCTGCTGTCAAATATAACTTTACTGTTTCTCTTCTAACGTACAGGACCAGCAAGAACAATTCATGATAGGACCAAATACCCAAAAATAAATTTCCATTACTTAACTGTTACCCTCTTGTCAGTTACCTGGCAACATCAAGCCACCGTAGTTTTACCTTTCTGAAAGTAAAAATCGTTACATGACACTCCATATTAATTTGGCACCTACAGTTTCCACTGTGAAAAAGAAGTCTTAATTGGCAATACGTTCTCACTTAGGCATGTAGCCTTAAAAATTTTAGAATCTTATTTTCTGTCTAAGACTTAATGCAACACTTCGTTTTCTGTTAAATAAGAGCTAATAGCAGGCATCATTCTATTTTTTTTTTTTTTTTTAGAGCGAGACACAAATGTATCTGTTCTGCAAAGCATTTAACATGATGTTTGGGCTTTCAAAGAAACCCCTTTTCTATATTTTCCCTTTGGAAATAAGTTCTTTAGTTTTAGTGATGTTGTTATGGAGAAACCAGAAACCCCACCTTTAGAGACCCGTGTAGCAAGGTCATTCTGCATTCCACAGAGGCAAGGCCCTAATTTAAAAGGTCATAAATGTCAACGTGGCAGCCTACTCCATTGTTTACGGGAAAACTAAAGATAGCATCTCAGCAGCGTGACGAGCCAGCCTCTGCAGCTCTCCTAGCCCCCAGCTTCTGCCACTCTGAATTTGTCAAAGCCAGAAGGCCTTCCTAATTCCTCCTAATTTGCAATAATTTACTCTATTTTGAAAATAATTTCTCCTTTTTAGGCGCTAAAAAAATTATCTCTATTCCCAGATTATTAAACTACATGTACTGTGAATAATTCACAAAACTTAATAACACACATACCAGTTTTTAGAATAAATGCTTGTTGCAATCCTATGCAATGGTACACATTTCATCAACCTTAAATTAATGAACTTCTCAGTAGGCCCAGCTGAAGTTAGAACCTTCAACCCTGATATTAAAACAAGCCGTTGTACTGGCATATTGACTCATTGAATCATAAGAAGGCACAACCTGTAAATATATATCAAACCTAAATGTATGTATTTACTGAAGCCTGAGACACTTTAAAAAGTACTCTGAATGAAAGAAAATGCAGTTTAAACAGTGTTTTTACCCAAATTCGACTTTGATATTTCAGGCATTAAAAAACGAATGTCCTACAATTTTCTTGCACAATATGCATTACCAGAATGTCTATTACATAACCCATGAGTCAGGCATTGGAAATAATAACTTATACTTTATAAAAATGAGCTTGTTTGCGCCTGCGCCAAGGGAAAATTGTACACCCGAATGCTTGTCATTTTAGTGATGCAACACAACTTAAATCAAATTTTAATGCTAGGAGGTCATAGTATGAGTATTAAGCTTTATAAATATCAAAAAACGATTTTGAAAAGCACTTAGTTCTTAAAAATAATTTTTCCATGATTAATAATTTTCTTTAAAAAAAAAATCCCAATTATTCGTTTTTGTGATAATTCCATGTATAAAAAGCAAGCTGCATCTCTTGCCTATCATTTTGGACACATTAACTCACAAGCCTAAGCGCATGAGCCCAACTTGAAACGCGTCACATTTTTGCGCCACTTTCATTTAAAAAGGACGGTTCTGCAAAATTCCACCCGTGTTTAACTGGGAAAGTGCTGGCTGAATGAACATTCCTATCAAATATACTGCAGCTGAAAAGTCTGCCTATGAACATCTAATACAATGCATCTAAGGAAAATGCTGTAAATTTATTTATTTTTGCAAAAAATAGATAATTTCATTTTTGGGGCCTTATTTATATGTATTGAATGTGTTTCTAATTTTATCCTTTAAGCATTTAACGGCAGTTTTGTATATGTGCACAACTGCTCATTCTATAAATTAAAGAGCAGCATATAGCTATTTTAGCACATCACATTATTCATTTCTGGATTTTTCCTAAGTTTCTACTTAACATTAATTAATCAACATTTTTGCTTAACAGACTGAAAACATCAGAAAACCCACAAACACATGTTGAGCTCATTTCAGACATAAACAGAAAGGGGTCAAACAGACAATACAGCGCGCTTTAGCCATTTTTCATAAATAGCGCCGTCGCAATTTACTTACAGAAGTTGCACTAATGAGAAAACCACATAGACATTTAACAGTTGACTTACAAATCAATACGCAGGACAGAAAGAAAGAACAGCTCACAGACTATACTTGAACCAAACCATTTGCAAATACTAGTTGTAAGTCATATTTACAAGAAACGCTTCTCAATAGTGTTCCAAAAGGCTGCATAAACAGCCCAACAGACAGATGTATGTCCAAGAAGTAGTGAATGCGCTCAATTCACTAGCTTTGCCTAGCAGAACACCAAACAAAATCGTTCTGCATATCTTTATTCATAAAACTGCGCAGAACAAAGTATCCTTGTTTTGTATTATGTCAGATTTTAATTCCCCGGGGATACAAAATCACCAAGGAAGAAATATGTTTTTTTTTAATCTAACCTATTTAGATATTTCCCACACTATGGTACCTTCCAAAAAAGCAACACATTTTTCCATGTGAGCTTCAAAAACAGGCATGCCAAAAATACTGCGGAAAACGCAAGTATTATAATCAAAATGGTGCGTAAGGTATTTTTCGTACGTGCACCGTTCAACTAAACCAAATGGAGAAATATCTCCTCATTACCTGCCTACACAAATTGCAATTCGCATATCCAAACCTATACAAATCAAAAGTTGGCCAACACAAATTTCACAGTTCCAAAGCTACATTTCAAACTTGCTAAGATCAGGCATCTTATAGCTCACTAATCTAGCTTCAAACTTCAAGGGTTTATCTCTACCAATACACTCGCAAATATGCGAGACCCTTGGCTATGGTAATTGCAATGACCAAATCAACAAACCAAGAAACCAACCCCTCGGCTTTGGTAATTGCGATAACCAAATCAAAGACAAAGAACCAAAGGACTGGGAGCGACCCACTTATACTTAATTCTTATTTTTACTAATCAAAAGGTTATCCAAATTCTAACTGTCAAGTTCTACATAACCAAACGTCTTTTATAATACTCACGCCAAAAAGTGTTCTAATCGGGAGTGACATCTTTTGGAGAGTCAAAGTCAGAAAGATCAGAGATATACTGGGCTGCAGAGACAAAGAATCCCCCAGAACCTCGGTGCTCATAGTACCTGCTTAGTGGATTTCTGTCCTGTTCTCCCCAGTAGATTTCTGTCCTCTGACAAGATCGCTCCTCCAGATAGTCACTTGTATTGATGCCGTGCTGTTGGGCGCCAACTGTGATTCTTCAAATTTTCATGGCGCAAGTAATATAACAAAGAACTTGGCAAAGAAGCTGAAATATGAAAAGACATCTTTATTAACTCAATTGAGTGAGACTTCGTCGCACAGAAGCCTTAGCAACTGAATGAGGCAGTCTCCAGAACAAAAACCAGTCTTCTCTTTTATACAGAATATTCCGCTTTGGCAACACCGCCCCTGTTTTACAAGTGGTTATTCACATATTTTGGCTTCAAAGAAAAGGCAGAGTCATGATGACAATCCCACATTTCAGTTCGTTCAGCCCTCAATCATTTAACCCAGCAAGGCTCAGAACCCTCATCAGATATCAGCAGACCCCAATAAAACGGGCACCTCCTGCTCGTAAAACAAGCCATAAAGTAGGAAACAGAGTCAGATGTGAAAGAGATTAGTCAGGGTTCGTGTAGGAAGAAGGAATTTATGATGCCTCGTGCCCTGATGCTTATCCCAGTTGGCCGCAGTAAAAGGAACCGGCCGGACAGGGCTGACCTCGGGCAGTGGAGTCAGTTTGCACAGGTCACAGAGAAGTCACAGAAGGTGTACGTGTCCTTTAGGCCTAGGCATGGCCTTAGCACACAGCCTATGTGAGGGCAATCACAAAAATGGCTACTGTTCTAATATGGAAACCGAGGGTTCAATATGTAGTAATATATATATATATATATATATATATATATATATATATATATATATATATATATACGGTGAATTCATTGGTTAAACATGACGAAAACACTTGTACATACCGCATTTGTCATTTGCGGTTTGTTGATACCAAAGTCGGCAGGGTAGGGGCATGTGTCCAATGTGGTTCCAAATTTTTACAGTTCCACACATGGACAAAAGGGTTTTAGACATGATCATATGCTGGAATTTCTATAAGAACCTCTGTTTCTTCCCCCAAACCCAGAAAAACACCAACATCTTCAAGAGTTACAGCTAGATATAATGAAAATATTAAGGAAAGAGGCTATCAAGGAAGGACCATCGAAGGAGAAGAGCATGGACTTGTACTCAAAATTCCTTATCATATTAAAAAAAATAGGAGATTAGGGATCAATAATGGATTTAAGATATTTGAAAACTTTATAGGAAGCAAAGTTACTGCATTATTACTTTACAGGAGATTCTGCCTTTCATGAAAAGTCTATCTATTATAAATAGATTTGGAAGACATCTACTTCAATATCCCAATTCACAAAAATCACAGAAAGTATCTTCAATTCATGACCGAAATTATCAGTTTCAAACCCTTCCTTTAGGACTTTGACCAGTCCCTTCAGTCTTCTTGAAATGCATGACACTGATTGTAGCATGCATAAGGTGAAAAGGATGTATGATATACCCATACTTGGCCAATTGGTTCTGAAAGACAGGCACCCTTCAGAAAGCACTGTGGATGACCAGTTTTACAGTGAAAAACTTTTAAGGCTAGGGTAACTTTTAACAGAATTAAATTAAATCTGAATCCGAGCAGAGATTTGGAGTTTTTGGTGGGAAGAATAGTAACATCGAGAAGAGTGGTATTTCCCTATCGGGAAAGAGGCAGCAAGTTGAAGAGCAAGGCAGCGTTTCTTTTAGGAAGAAAATGCACCTCTGTGAAACTGCTTCAAGCAATGTTGGCAACAATGTTGTCCTGCATTCAGTTAATACCTCACTGATATCTCCTATGAGGTTGATACATAAACTGTTTAGTGAACATTGGCAACAAGTTCATGGAGGATCGGAAGACATAATCTGAATGTCATCATGCATGAAAAAGGTGTTATAGGTGGTGGATTACGCAAGAAAACTTTTAAAATTGCAAGCGTTACTGCCAGAGAAACTAAATTTCTTCTGGACAATGGATGCATGTCTAGCAGGGTGGTGAGAGTGTTTAAACCAAATGCAAACAAATGGTTCAAATCACATAAGGAAGGAAAATTCCACATAAACTTATTGGAATTAAGACCAGTCAAACTAGTTCTGAAAGTTTTTCTGCCCAGAGTAAGAGATTCACATGTCATGGTCAGAAGAGATAATACCACAATGTTCCTTATTTGTATAAAAAGGTGGAACAAGAAGATTGCTTTTATCAAAGAAAGTGCAAACAAATTGGATTTGGGCATTTTGCTACAATGTATCACTTTTAGCAGAACGCATAACTGGAATGCACAACAACATACAAATCCCCTTGAGCGGAAGATAGGCAACAGTTAGTTAAAATTGATATTTCAAAGTGTCACCAAACAACAGCGGGACATGTTTGCAACAGATCAGAATTGCAAAGGCCAAAATGTTGCGATCAGATGTTTTCCAGGCACACACAGGAATGCTTTTTGGATAGGTTAGGCAGGGAAATGTATCTATGCATTCCCTCCTACAGGGTTTTCCAACAGTGATGTGCAAGATGAGAAAAGAAAGTTGCAAAGTGATCCTGGTATCACCAGCATGGGTGTGTCAACATTTGTATGCAGATTTATGGGAAATGCCCATAGAGATAGTTGTGAAAATCAAGCCAGATGTGAAGCTACTTCCAAAGAATAGGGTGCTACTACTACACCACAACCCTCAGTGGTTTACACCTACAGGATGGTTCATCAAGACTTAGGGACTGATTACGATGTTATTAGGAAAGGCTCCAGATGGGATTCGGTATTTCAGAATCTGTTTCGGAACCCTTGTTTCCTACTGAATCGTACAGATTTCCCAACGACCGATTACAATTCCTGGAAACCATTGGATCAGACTGAATCGGTTCCGAAAGGCATCCGGAAAACCCGAGTCTTTCAGAGCGGATTCGTACAGCTTTATGGACACGGTTTCCAGACGAGCGATCACGATGACCGATTCAGACAGCCGCTCTGATTCAGTTTGCCCGAGACAAAATAGCTGCCGGAATCTGTCTTAGGTGGGCATGCTGCTGGCTCCCCTTCATACTGAGACTTACGAATGCAACCCATGGGGGTACCCAAGGGACTCCTATTCCTAACCATACCCAATGTGGCAGGCACCATGGGGTGCCCGACACAGGGTGCAAGGTTTTTCCCAACCACCCCTTTTTTCAATGTCAATGGGAGCATGTGTTCTCGTTCAGAACACAGAGTCCCATTGAAGTCAATGCGAGTCCGACCGAACGACGTTGGAAAGCATCGTAATCAGTCGTCCGGACTCATGCTACCTGATTTATTTGGAAACTATTCTGGAGCTGATTAGTTCGGGACAGTTTCCTAACAAAATCGTAATCAGGCCCTTAGAATTGGTACATTAAAAAATTTCTGAAGATTTCAGAAAAGTTCTAAAGGAAGCAAGAGCACCAGTAACTAATAATACATATAATTTAAAATGGAATTATTTTGTGGCGTGTGAACAAAAGAGAAGCTAACCTCGCTTGATATGGCGTGTGAAACGGCGTCCCGACAACCCCAACCGGAACACCGTCTTTCCCCGAATTTACCTCCTTCGCCAGCCCCGGGACTGTATCCCCGGCTTCATAATGCCCCCATAAGGACTCGACCTGAGACGCCAGCAAAACACCGGAAAATCACACCCTTCCTTTCCCCACAGAGACCAACCAGAACATCGGGTCAGACAGCCTCAAATATCGCGGACTCCGGAAGCTCCGCCCCTATGGCAGCGACAGCACCGGATAAAAAGGAGAACCCGGAAGTGCGAAGGGTCGGAGATTTGTGGCAGGAACCTCGGACTGGAGGACGCGAAGGAGAAGAGGCAAGAGACGGAGAGCAGACGACTGAAGCAGACGTGTGGACCGAAGAGTGGTGGAGTCCACAGGAGGTGGCTGTAGAGCGGCCGTAACTCAACGGGAGAGTTACGGCGGACCGCGTGAGTGCCTTTAACCTCACTAGTTTACTCACTAGGAGTCCCCTGTATAGTCCTTGTATACATTCCCCTTCTCTTTAGCATTACGTTCCCTGCACTGTATTATAACTGTATAGCACTGCACTGTGTGCCCTGCCTCGTCCTTCACGTCCCGACCGAACACCCTTTCTTTTTTTCCGCCCCGTATTCCTTTCCCCCGGTCCCTTCCTTTCCTCACTGTCTCGTTTTTCCGCCCCTTCCCCACACACCCGGGTGACGGTGACGGGAGCAATGATCCTCCGAAAAGGATAGGACTAACGGTCCCTTTTGTTTCTCTTCTTGCTCCCTGCCCTCCGTGGATTCTCCACGTCGCCGAAACCTCCATTGGAGCCGCCGAAGACCGCAACCAGCATCGCCGGCCTAGAGTGGATCCAGCACCCGGACGTCCTCCTTGTTTACCTTGTGTTCTACCTTTGTGACTCTTCAATAAATCCCTACTATAGCACACTACATACGGCCTCCTCGCTTGCTTTTCCGGCCCGCTGCACACCCAGCCTCACATTTGGTGTCAGAAGTGGGATCAGCCGGAAGCATGGAGGCCGTTGTCAAGAAGATGGCGGAGTCTCAGGAACAGTTTGCCAAACTGATGGAGCAGTTCCTAAAAACGGCTGAAGACGACAGGGGCCAACTTCACGATGTCTTGAAGGGTCAAGGGACCACCCACGGAGAGACCCTGGAGAAGCTAACAACGGTCCTGGGTCTGCAGAGACCACTAGCCTCCCTCCCTTCGGTGGTACTGCAGAAGTATGTCCCGGGGGAAGACCCGGACTACTTCTTTACTAACTTTGAACGTCTTGCCCAAGCAGCCAACTGGCCAACGGACCGTTGGGGGCAATACCTGGGACCCCTTCTCACAGGCGATCTACAAGCCGCATACCAACAGGCCAACATACAGGGCACCACCCCGTATGCAGATATCAAAAGATGTGTGTTGGAACGACTTGGGATCGACGATGACACGTATAGAGTAAAGCTACGCCAGGCGAAAGAGAGGCCACAAGAGAATCCCAGGGCCCTCTCATTCCGAATTAGGGATCTTGCAAACCGATGGCTCCGGTCGGAAAACTCTACAAAAGACGAGATACTGGAGAAAATCTATTTGGAACAGTTCCTGAACTCTTTATATCCTGCCACCCAGCGGTGGGTGAGACAACATTCCAGACTCACCCTAGAAACCGCCGTTGAGATAGCCTCGGCCTTCAGCCGGGCACAGGAACTCCAGCGGGGCAAAGAGGAGCATCCGCACCGTACCCCGAACGCTGGACCATCACGGCCTCTCCGGCCCCTTCTCCTCCGAAGACCAGAACCAACCCCCCTGTATCCCTCCCCGGTTGTGGTCCGTCCCCCTAATCCAGGACCTCAGTGCTATGCCTGTGGCGGTTTCGGTCACATTGCCAGGATGTGCCCGCAGAAGGAAGAACCTATGGAGGTCGGGCTTGTCCGGAACTATCTCTGCACCCCTCCGGACACCACACCACCAGTCTTCCATTGTCCGGTCTCTATCGATGGTCAACAACTCATGGCCCTTGCCGATAGCGGCTGCCGTCAGAGCGTCCTGAGACCTCAAGATCTGGGACATCCCGTCCGTCCTACGGGGGTGGTTGCCATACAGTGTGTCCATGGGGACACTAAACAGTACCCCACTACCCAGGTGCGGATCCAGCACCGGTACGACCCCGGGAGCTCCCTCACTATTGGTCTGGTCCCCGCTCTCCCCGAACAAGCCATTCTGGGGAGTGACTATCCAGGACTGCCTACGCTTCTCCAGGACACCTCCGACTCCCTGTCTCAGTGGTGGAAGGACGCTCCTTATCCAGGCCAGACCTACCCTGCAACGGTTCCAAAAACCCACAAAACCAGAAGCCAGAAAAGAAAAGAGAGGAAAGAATACGTCAGCGCGTATCCCGCCTTTACTGATGACCACCCGTGGCAGACGGACAGGGAATTCCGAGCAGCCCAACAGGAGGATCCCCTTCTTCAGGAAGCCTGGGGAAGGGCCCTCGACCACGAAGACCCCTTGCAAGTAGGTCCCTATTTCTTTAAAAAAAACGGGCTGCTGTACAGAAAAGGTGGGCCCCAACAGAACGCCCAGTTGCTTGTCCCGGGTCCCTTCCAGGACAAAGTCCTTTTCCTTGCCCACAGCCACCTTCTGGGGGGTCATTTTGGCGACGTCAAAACCAGTCAAACCATTTTAGAGAAATTCTATTGGCCCGGGGTGTACCAAAGGACCAAAAACTATTGTCAGGAATGCATCATATGCCAGAAAAACAGCCGACATAGACCTCCCAGGGTGCCACTGCAACCCCTCCCTCTCATAGACGTCCCCTTTAGCCGAATAGGGATGGACATTATAGGACCACTCTTGCCCTCCCGTAGCGGGTGTCGCTATGCCCTGGTCGTAGTGGACTACGCCACCCGCTTTCCTGAAGCCATACCCCTGAGACAACCCACTACCCAAACGATAGCCAAAGCCCTGATCTCCCTGTTTTCCCGGGTAGGGTTTCCCCGGGAAATCCTAACCGATCAGGGCACCCCTTTCGTTTCTGCCTTGATGAAGCGAGTGTGCGCTGAACTGGGAATTAAACAGATCCGTACGTCTGCTTATCATCCGCAGACGGACGGATTGGTGGAGCGTTACAACGCCACCCTCAAACAGACCCTCAAGAAGCTCTTGGGCCTAGAAGCCAAAAGGTGGGAGGACATGCTGCCCTTGGCCCTCTTCGCCATCCGCTGCAAGCCCCAGAGCAGCACCGGTTACTCACCGTATGAGTTACTGTACGGGCGTCCCCCGCGTACCCTGCTAGACATGGCACAGGAGGCCTGGGAGGCTGAACCGGATCGCACCCGTCCCCTTCCAGAATACCTTGAGAACCTGAAAACCCACCTCTCTATGGTCCGGGACATAGTGAGACAGAACCTCGAGAACGCTCAAGATAACCAAAAGAAGCAGTATGATAAGGGTACCAGGTCCCGCGTCTTCGCTGTCAACGACTTGGTACTCCTCATGATGCCCTCATCAGACCAAAAACTTCTTGGACAGTGGCAAGGGCCGTACACCATCCTCCGACAGGTGACCCCGGTTACCTATGAGGTAGAGATAGACCCTACCCGTGGTACCTCCCAAATATACCATGTAAACCTGCTAAAAAAATGGGAAGGACCCCGTCCCGTTCTATACGGAAACCCCGATCCCCGACTTCTCTCTTTTGACTCCTGTGTAGATCCGGAACTGGCTCCGGTACAGACCCAGGAATTACGGGATTGTCTGACACCCCTGAAAGCGGTCTTCTCCTCCTCTCCTGGCCGAACCAATATCACCGAACATGCGATAGAGACCATGCCAGGAAAAATAGTCCGCTTAAGGCCCTATAGACTTCCCGAAGCACGCCGAGAGGTCATACGACAAGAGATAGCAGACATGCAGAAAATGGGAATCATAGAACCCTCAGTGAGTGACTGGAATTCTCCAATCGTCCTTGTGCCAAAACCAGATGGATCGGTCCGTTTTTGTATTGACTTTAGAGAGGTCAACAAGGTCTCTACCTTCGACAGCTACCCCTTACCCCGGGTGGATGAAATGATTGAAAGGATAGGCAAAGCAAAGTACATATCGACCTTGGACCTATGCAAAGGGTATTGGCAAATCCCCCTCAGGGAACAGGATAAAAAGAAGACCGCCTTTTCCACCCCTGAGGGGTTGTACCAGTTTTTGGTTATGCCCTTTGGTCTACATGGCGCCCCCGCCACCTTTCAGCGCGCTATGAATCAGGTTTTACGACCCCACGCACAGTATGCTGGGGCCTATTTGGATGACATCATCATCTTCAGTGACAGCTGGCCCCAACATTTGAAACATCTTTTTGACGTCGTCTCCTCTCTAGGGTCTTTTGGGTTCGCCATCAACCCCGCCAAAACAACCCTGGCGGCGAGAACCGTTAAATACCTGGGGTACCTTCTGGGGGATGGCTTAATAAGACCCCAAGAAAACAAAACAGCCGCTATTCGATCCCTTCCCTTCCCCCACACAAAAAAAGACCTCCGAGCCTTCCTAGGACTTCTCGGATATTATCGACGCTTTGTACCAAACTTTTCCCAAAGAGCAGCAGCCCTGACGGACCTGCTAACAAAATCAAACCGATCCGAGGAGAAGCTACGGAACCCCTCTCCTGAAGCCTGGCAAGCCTTTACGGACTTGAAGGAAGCCTTGACCTCCAGTCCTGTCTTGGTACCCCCCGACTTCTGCCGGCCTTTTATCCTACAAACAGACGCCTCTGATCATGGGTTAGGGGCGGTGCTATCCCAGAAGGATTCCCTAGATAATGAAAGGCCTATTTTGTTTGTCAGCCGCAAATTGTTCCCCCGTGAAAAACACTACGCCGTGGTGGAGAAGGAAGCCCTGGCCATCAAGTGGGCAGTGGACCATCTCCGCTATTATCTGGAGGGCAGAGATTTTGTCCTCTACACGGATCACGCCCCTCTGGAGTGGATGGCCCGGAACAAAGGCCAGAACGACAGAGTCCTCCGATGGTTTCTCTCCCTACAGCCCTTCCGCTTCACCACCAAACATAGGAAGGGGTCCGAACAGGGCAACGCAGATTTCCTTTCGAGATACCCTACGTCTCCCGCCCCTACAGGAAGGACAGCTAGGGGAAGGGGATGTGAAACGGCGTCCCGACAACCCCAACCGGAACACCGTCTTTCCCCGAATTTACCTCCTTCGCCAGCCCCGGGACTGTATCCCCGGCTTCATAATGCCCCCATAAGGACTCGACCTGAGACGCCAGCAAAACACCGGAAAATCACACCCTTCCTTTCCCCACAGAGACCAACCAGAACATCGGGTCAGACAGCCTCAAATATCGCGGACTCCGGAAGCTCCGCCCCTATGGCAGCGACAGCACCGGATAAAAAGGAGAACCCGGAAGTGCGAAGGGTCGGAGATTTGTGGCAGGAACCTCGGACTGGAGGACGCGAAGGAGAAGAGGCAAGAGACGGAGAGCAGACGACTGAAGCAGACGTGTGGACCGAAGAGTGGTGGAGTCCACAGGAGGTGGCTGTAGAGCGGCCGTAACTCAACGGGAGAGTTACGGCGGACCGCGTGAGTGCCTTTAACCTCACTAGTTTACTCACTAGGAGTCCCCTGTATAGTCCTTGTATACATTCCCCTTCTCTTTAGCATTACGTTCCCTGCACTGTATTATAACTGTATAGCACTGCACTGTGTGCCCTGCCTCGTCCTTCACGTCCCGACCGAACACCCTTTCTTTTTTTCCGCCCCGTATTCCTTTCCCCCGGTCCCTTCCTTTCCTCACTGTCTCGTTTTTCCGCCCCTTCCCCACACACCCGGGTGACGGTGACGGGAGCAATGATCCTCCGAAAAGGATAGGACTAACGGTCCCTTTTGTTTCTCTTCTTGCTCCCTGCCCTCCGTGGATTCTCCACGTCGCCGAAACCTCCATTGGAGCCGCCGAAGACCGCAACCAGCATCGCCGGCCTAGAGTGGATCCAGCACCCGGACGTCCTCCTTGTTTACCTTGTGTTCTACCTTTGTGACTCTTCAATAAATCCCTACTATAGCACACTACATACGGCCTCCTCGCTTGCTTTTCCGGCCCGCTGCACACCCAGCCTCACATGGCGTCACATGAATTCTTATCTTACCTGCAGCATCTGGCTAAATTTGGTTTATTGTTCATATTGATAAAGGTTCACTTAGCTGCAACTTCTAGATTTCTAAGATCTAGAGGCATTGCATTTGCAGAAAATTGTTAAAGAGTTTCTAAAGGTTAGTTAAACACTATTTTTGCAGCATTAACGAAAGCGCCATTTGAAACAATTCATAAGGCATCTTTTAAACTTTTGCATGCATGTCGACAAGGAGTTTACAATGGAAAGGCTCCACACGCGACACAGCGTGATGTCATCTGAGCCAATAGAAGACCTTGTTGGCGTGCTGACGTCAATTCCCTTTTTTCTGCGCCGTCGACCTGTAACGTTTTTTTTCCCAGGCTCTCTATTTCTGGGAGTTTCTTTGTTGCGGATTGTCATGACTTTGTGGCCATCGAGGATGACTACTCCAAGAAAATCAGCTTTCAAGCCATGCAGAGAATGTGGGGGCCAGATGTCCATCACTGTCCCTCATGAAGACCGTTTCGTCAGACCACGATGTTGGGACGTGCACTTCGTACAAGCGAATGAATTGTAAAATACTAAAGGAGTGGGAGGCAAAATTATTCATGGCCAAGGCCAAGAAGCAGAAAAGGGATCACAGGAGGTGGAGGACCCATTCGAAGTCGCTGACCCAACATACTTCAAAGTTGTTGAGGAAACATAAGAAAAAGTGACGCCATGGTTCTTGGTCTCCCTCATCGAAGAATGCGACTCCGAAATTGGTGTCTCTGTGTCCCAGACGTTATCGAAGGAATGAGATCTTTCCGTCGTCTTCACCTGAGGGGACTCCGGCCCCGTCTCCGAGAGCAGTGACTCCACCAGATCAAAGAGATGCAATGCCTCCACCATTGCCGAAGTCGACTAATCCATGGTACCTCCCCGAGTAGTTTCAAAGCCCGTAGTACCGGAGCCAATGTATCCTGCATTCCCGACTTCGGGTTCAGACCCCTTGCATTTTTTGAATGCGATGTTTGGCTTGTTTGCCAGAGCAGCAAACCCTACTGGTGCACCTGTTGGCCCCATGGGTCCGTTGGCATATTACCTGGGAAGTTTGCCATTTCACTTTCCTCAGACACCTCTCATGCCTTTCATGCCTATGGTTCCAGGGAGTTGGCCTCCTCCGACACCACGATTTTCGACGCTGTTGCAATCATTGGAGGGGCGAGTACCGCTGGATGGTTCATCTCTGGCGCCATCTGGTTCCGAACCAGCGCAGACTTGACCGTGACCGGTGCCGCTGACTCATGTTGCAAGAATTAGGCCTTGGAGAGAGGTACTAAGACTATTGGAGGTAGAAGAGTATCAGGAGGTGCATGGAGAGGCTGAGGAAGGAGAGATTATGGCCTGGACACCACTCCTGAATGGGAGCTTTTATCTCCTAAGGGTCTGCCGATGCAGTAGGTGACCACTAATTACTCTGTGATTAAAAGGCTACGGATCTCTTGGAATTGCCTCTTCCTACAGCGGAATTAAAGTCTAAAATACTGACGGAGGTGCTCCGTTCTCCTATCTATATTTACTTCCCTTTAATGAGGCTTTGACAAAGCCCAATCTCGATGTCTGGCAGAAGTCGATGTCTGCTCCAACGGTTTTCAGGATCGTGGAAAGGATGTACAAGGTGGGTCTGGGGGATCCTGCTTTTCTGTCCACCCATCCTTCGCCAGAAACTTAGATGTCTAGGCTTCGTGCTCCTTGAGGCAGCCTGCAGGTTCCTTCCCATCTACACCTGCATATACGGAGTCAACACGCATGGAGCAATTAGCTAAGAAGGTGTTCTTGTCGGGGAGTATGGCCTTCAAGTCAACAAATGCCACATGTCTTTTGAGCCGCTACATCCACTCCCTCATGGACTCAGCCAGGGAGGTGTTCCTAAAATTGCCTGAGGAGGTGCAATGGTATTTCTCTGAGATGTTGGCTAGTGTCCAAGCTGCTGCCTGCCAGGTGATACAGTCTGGTCTGGACACTGCCAATTCGGTAGCCAGGGCGAAGGGATCATCTGTGGCTACAAGGATGGATGCTTGGTGCCATGGTTCAGGGTTCTCTTCTGATGTCCAAGGTTCTTCACTGGATCTGCCATTCACTGGATCTTGCCTGTTTGGAGCTAAAGCAGATTCTGGGCTGCAGCACTTTAAAGACAGTAAAGCCACAGCAAGATCATTAGGGCTTCAGTCTCAGCCCAGGAGCTTTGGACATAGCTGCAAGTTTCTTGGCTTTGGGAGGAACTTGTCCTTTCATGCCAGGCAGCAGCCGCAGCAGCAGCAACAACAGGCTAATCCCTTATACAGATCCTATAGGTTAAAGGGCAGAGGTCACCTGTGGGTCGCTGCGTGACAACATGTCTCCTCCTCCTCATCTTTTGCCCCGCCAGCTGGTGCGGCAGGGAAGCAGTTCTACCTCCGCTATCCTAGAGGATGTACAAGGTGGCTCTGGGGGGATCCTGCTTTTCTGTCCACCCATCCTTCGCCGGAAACTTAGTTGTCTAGGCTTCGTGCTCCTTGAGGCACCCTGCAGGTTCCTTCCCATCTACACCTGCATATACGGAGTCAACACGCATGGAGCAATTAGCTAAGAAGGTGTTCTTGTCGGGGAGTATGGCCTTCAAGTCAACAAATGCCACATGCCTTTTGGGTCGCTACATCCACTCCCTCATGGACTCATCCAGGGAGGTGGTCCTAAAATTGCCTGAGGTGGTGCAAGGTTATTTCTCTGAGGTGTTGGCGGGTGTCCAAGCTGCTGCCCGCCAGGTGATACAGTCTGGTCTGGACACCGCCAATTCGGTAGCCAGGGCGAAGGGATCATCTGTGGCTACAAGGATGCATGCTTGGTTGCATGGTTCAGGGTTCTCTTCTGATGACCAAGGTACTTCACTGTGTCTGCCATTCACTGGATCTTGCCTGTTTGGGGCTAAAGCGGATTCTGGGCTGCAGCACTTTAAAGACAGTAAAGCCACAGCAAGATCATTAGGGCTTCAGTCACAGCCCAGGAGCTTTGGACATATCTGAAAGTTTCTTGGCTTTGGGAGGAACTTGTCCTTTCATGCCAGGCAGCAGCCGCAGCAGCAGCAACAACAGGCTAATCCCTTATACAGATCCTATAGGTTAAAGGGCAGAGGTCGCCTGTGGGGTGCTGCGTGACAACAGGTCTCCTCCTCCTCATCTTCTGCCCCTCCAGCTGGTGCGGCATGGAAGCAGCTCTACCTCCGCTATCCTAGAGCATACTTGACCCGTGGGAGGACAGGTGTCCCATTGTTACTACAGATCTCTGGGTGTTGAACATAGTAGAGAATGGGTGTGCCCTGCCCCTCCGGGAGTTCCCCCATTCTTTCCCTCCCCACCAGGCTTGTGCTCGGAAGAGCACCTTCTACTTCTCCAGCAGGGGGTTTTGTCATTGCTGCAAAAGGGTGCGATTGAGGTGGTTCCAGAGCAGGAAAGGAGTCACGGATGCTAGTCCCGGTACTTCCTGATTCTCAAAAAGGACGGCCGTTTGAAGCAGATCCACAACCTCGGGGTTTTAAATTGTTGCCACAAACAGGAAAAATTCTAAATGTTCACCCTGGCTCAGGTTCTTATCATAGTACGTCTGTACCTGTTGGATACAAAGTTTCCTTGCTGTTCAAAATCTTAAGCTATCGGACTGGAACACCCTCTTTCTTTGTGTGACAGCTCCTCTTGGGTCTATTAAATTTTTCCTCCCCTACAGTCAAGTTTTATCGTTAGTTGGCTATGTCTATCTTCCACTTGATCTATTAACTTCTCTATATCTGTTAATATGCATGGCAAATTATGACGATGTGCATAAGCCGTATCTATGTAACAGTAGGTACAAAATACTTTCCCACTCCATCTTCCTGCTTGTAATAATCGTACCTGTTCAAGTGCTTATAAGCTGGAACTTCTGAAACCACTATTCATAATGACCCTTATCGTAAAACATACTGAGTAACAGACTACAAGAAACACCATACGCTAAAGGAAGGTGGTGAAACTGAATATCCTCCTCCACAGACCAGGCAAGTGCATTCACACATAGCAATCTCTCACATCCATCGTGCTCACATACTCATATAGCAGCTTTGCGTAAGCATTAAGCGTGTAATCACCTTTAGACAAATCTACGTGTAACATTTGACTAGTCTGATCTACCATAGCCTTTTCAGCTCCTATGACACCCTCTTTGGTGCTAGAAGTAACAAGTGTGGTTGTCCCTTGCACTCCCACCCCTACAACTCCAGCTTCAAGTGAAATCTTTACAGACACAATAATAACTACTGCTATCACTATTATCACTCCTACTATGAGTGTACCTATCACACACTTAGACCTATGGTTCAAATTTCCAGACTCCATTTTTGAAATTGTCGGTTTAGCGCAGCAAGAGGTCTCTTTCTCTGCCTTAGATTGCTGGCTAACCAGTTCACACACAGGGGCATATTCTCAAGGACCTACCGCCGACTTATCGGCACTTTATCCCAGCTAAAGTCGCGATGAATTCATCGCCCCATTCACAAGCCGGTGCAAACAGCAGATATCGGATGTATGACGTTACAACGCATACATTTACATCGCGGTACACTACATCGCGGTTTTAACAACGCAAGTCGTTACAACGACTTGCGCTAGATGGCGCTCTAGGACAAGGAATACTTAGGAGTAGTATAATGTACTATTCCAACTCCAGTCTACGTACAGTAGGGAAGGTGTTGGATAGTAAATTATACTATTCCTTGTCCTAGAGCGCCATCTAGCGCAAGTCGTTGTAACGACTTGCGTTGTAAAAACCGCGATGTAATGGCATCGCGATGTAATCCCCGCGTTGTAAACGATGTTCCCCGCAGATATCACCAGTTTTCCGGTGATAGCATCCTCAAAAAACAAAACAAATGCTAATGAGATGCAGAGTAGGCGTTCCCAAGCAAAAATCCACGACAACACCTCACCTCAACATTCTCAACGACCAGCCAGATCGGCGATAAGATCCCAAAACAGGCAATAAGGCGCGTTAGCAGCAGGATTTTAACACCTGCTCTTACCTGGTGTAAAGTCGGACGACAACCGGCAGCAGCCAAGGGAGCAAAGCCCAGAGCCAAACATGAAGAACAACAGATGCCCCCGAGCAACTGAACATACAGCCCGGAGCCCCAATAGGGCAACAACACCCACCTCCACCACCCCCTGGACCCCCCGCCCCTTGGACAAAGAGAATGCCCATCAACTCCACGAAACCATGAACCAAACAAATCACCTAAAGTGGCACAATCACAACACCTATCATACAGGTGTGGCCAGAAAAATGGAAATCATACATATCATATAATCCAAATAAAAACTTTATTACAGACTAAACAAAAAACAACAATCTTGAAGAGGTATGGCGGGTCTTCTCTGGGCATTTTGTAAGTCACAGCCTGCAAGACAGAAATACAGATAAGAAAGCGTGACATGCACCCATCAAAGTACAGAGAGAGAGAGAGCGAGCGAGAGAGAGAGAGAGAAAGAGAGAGGGGGAGAGGAAGAGAGAGACAGAGAGGGAGAGAGAGAGGGAGAGCGAGAGAAAAAGAGAGGGAGAGAGAAAGAGAGGGAGAGAGAGAAAGAGAGGGAGATAGAGGGAGAGAAAAAGAGGGAGAGAGAGATAAAGAGAGGGGGGGGAGAGAGAGAGAGGGAGAGAGAGTGCCGACACTGCAGACCCAGGACTCACTGCTCACCTGCAGCCACCGGTGTGTCTCCAACCACGTACCAGTACAAACTGCAGTCCCCCAGGTCCCTCATCTGAAACAGTTACTAAAGTCATGAATGGCAGAGTCCATACAGTAGCACACGCCATCATCGCTTGCCCGCCCCTTCGCACACAGGCTGCTGCACCCAGCCCCTCCCGCCACCCAGCGGAGATTGCCCGCTCCTGTGCAACCAGGTCTCACTGCTCACCTTCCGCCACCAGCGTGTCTCCAAGAGGGCCCACCACGTTCCAGTGGGAGCTCCAATCCAGGGGCCCGCGACCATGGCACCCTCTACATCATTCAGCCCAGCACTGCGGGCCACCAGGTCACACACTTGATTCTGGGTCTTGATTTAGCTATGGCAGCGAACATATCAGTGCACACGGCCTCATCGCAGGATGCACAGCCGCTCAGCCCTAGAGGTGCCACTAACTCTGTGAACGGCGAGGCGACGCCACGTGGCGGTAGGCCCGCACTGCCCGCTGGCCCAGGCCTACACGGCGGTCCAGCAGGGCTCACACTAATGCCACCATTCCGGACCGCCTGGACGGCGCATCATTGCAGGCTCACACCCGCTCAGCACTTAAGGTGCCCCTATCTCAGTGCACCGAAAGACACCGTCCCGTGTCGGTGTGCAGATGCCTGCCGCAGTGTATCCGGGGCCACCAAGTCTGTGCACCGCAAGCCATGGACCCTTTATGATTGAGTCCCGTGGTGCGGACGTCATCATGTCACCCATGGCACTGGGCAATGTGCTGTGCCCAAGCCCTAGGCCCTCAGGCAGAAATGATAACCACACATAGACACCCAGTTACAGAGTGGAAATGGCATCCAGCACGTGCATCAGGCCCTTTTTATTGGCAGGGTCACATGTCCTGTGACGGCTGTGCTGGATGGGTGTGGTGTGGGTGTAAACCAGCCGTAAGGGAGTAGCTGTGGCATCCTGACAACTGGACCTGTGAGCAGCAGATCCCTACAGGGAAGACCTGGGACATGAAGCGTTGTCGTCCCCCCCTCTGAGCGTAAGCAGAGTGGGCTGGAATGGCGTATGCCAGTCCAGCGTAAAGGTGTAAACAATGACCCCGGTGCTCTGGGCATGGTTCCGTCCATGGCTGGACAAGGAAGTGACTAGTGTGTGTGTCTCCATTCTAGTGTCGGCGCCACCCGGCACGCAATCGGCTATGTGTCACCCTGTGACCCAAGTCCCACAACATGAGCAACATGGGTATAAGGTGAAATCATTGACCCTACATGCATCCATACCTCCACACTTGCAAGATCATTGACATGACACATCGGTGTAAAAATGAATGTTTAATGCACATTCAGTGGAGTGTTGCAGCTGGAACACTACAGGGCCATGCAAACCCCACTTTACATTGTTAGCCCGTGGAGGGCCAGCCAGAGTCCTTCAGGGAGTGACAAGTACATCAGTAGAGGAGGAGTTCAGTCCGCAGTCTGATAGCTGTGTCATTGGTGACCATAAAGAATATGGCAGTCCATGTCGAGGTCCAAGGTGAGTTTTGCAGAGTGCATCGGGGTACAGTGGAAGGTGATGATGCAGCGGGCAAAACCAAGCAGAAACAGGCCATATGGCGGAGATTATTGCTCCCGCTTCATTATGACCACGAGGGCAGATTCATCCGCATCTTCATCCTCTGCTGTTTCATGTGCTTCACATGTGGGTGGTGGTGTTCTGTCTCCAGCACTGTGTGGCAGTGACACCTCAGGGGCCGGAGGTGGAATATCCTCCGCACTGAGTGGCACTGACACATCAGGGGCCGGAGATGTGGATGGAGTGGTAGCAGCAGCATACATCAGTGCCAGGCCTTGTGGCAGCAATGCCATGAGGAGGGTCTTTCTGGCATTGAGGGACCCAGCTACATCTCGCTGGTGTGCAGCCGTAGCAGCCGCTCTTTCTGCACGCATCCGCTCCATGTTCTCCATGAGCCTCCACATGCGTCCCAACTCCCGGGCGAGTTCGCTGGAGCCACTCTGACTAGACAGTCGTTCTTGTCGCAGAGTCAGGACTCTGGCGATGTCAACCATGGTTCGTTGGAGGGCATGGAGCAGACTGTCGGTGTCCATTAGGGACTGTGAGTGGTCCCTGATGGGACTTAGACACCCACGTATGGTGTCTAGTTTGGCTGCCATATGGTCGAACCCCACCTGCACCTGTTCAGCCAGTTTCTCATTGCACCCCAACACACGGCATTGGAAGTCCATGTGTTCATTGTGGGGGTCCTGGGATGCAGCCTTGGGTGCTGACTGCTGTGTGTTCTGTACAGGGGGTGGGTTCTCCTCATAGCAGCTGGGCTGCCCTGCTCCTGGAAGTGGGAGGCCGTCCACGAGCTGTTGGAGGACATCTGAGTCGAAGGTGTGGTGATCCTCTTCGTCATCCGAGAAGAGAGATTGGGACTGCTCTGCAGGAGGTGTTGAATTTCCCTCTGCAATGTGAAGGGGAGATGCAGTTTAACATTGTGTTCACATGTATGTTGATGCATTGTACATGTTTACATTCGGACTGAATGACAGTGTACATTGTGACTGTTTGTGGGGAGCTGCCAATATGATGCGGGACGGTGGACAATTCGACAACATCACGGATGTGTGTTTGTACTTGTACATTGTCAACTCACATTTCCCTGAGATGCCATATTGATTGGCCAGTTTCTGCACACAAGCAGCACCAGTTGTGTCCTCTGTTCTTTTGTGGACGTGTTGTGGATTGTGCCACATCATTGTCAATGTTGATGTGCTCTGCATGTGATGTGTGACAGTCGCATTTTGGGGGAGTTGCCCCTGCAGCTCTGATTTGGCTGCCCCTTTATCCCTTACATGCGGTGTGCCTCTGACTTCTGTGTTTATGCGGTGGTGAGATGTTGCATACTTGGGTGCTTTGGCTTCTTGGTGGGATTTGGGGGTCTGGGGCATGGTTTGTCCGCAGATGTGCTATGCTTATCTGTGCATGTGTGCTATTGTGCCCATCTCCCCCGTCCCTCAGTCTCTGTTCGGTACTCACCCTGTTGCTGTTGTGTCCGGACATGTTGAGCAGTGTCCGGGCCCCCAACTCCTGCCACCGTCTCCCCACTGATGACTGTGGACACCATTTCCTCCATCTCGTCCAGCTCCTCCTGTGGCGCTGGGCTCCCACCTCCAGTCTTCATTGCTGCCTTGCGGTTGTTTGCGAGTTTCTGCTTGGTTTCCGTTTGACATAATTCCAGCACCTCTTGACCTCTTCCATTGTCCTCTTCAGCACTCCGACTGCATTCACCTTGTCCACATTGGGCTGCCATATTCCATTTTTAGTTCCCAGTGACACAGTTGAGGTGACGAACAGTAGTTGATGGTGTTCTATCACCTCCGTTATCAGGATCCTGTTTTCGCATGTCGCGTGGGGATTGCAAGCCTGTGGCTGGTTTTTGCAGATTTTTGTATCGCGATTTGCGTCATCGCCGCTTTTTTATGTTTGTGTTTCGCATTTTTGTGGCGTCAAGTTGATTTTAACACGTTCATTTGACGCGTTGTGGTGGGTCTATCGCATGGTGCCGTCGTGTTGAGAATACCACGTTAACACAGTGTTATTTTCCCGCGATAGACTGCGATGTGAAGAGTTGCGTTAAGCTACTTTTGCAGTAGTTATCACACGTTCTTGAGAATATCCCCCACAGTACGTTCAAGTCCTGGAAATTAGTTCACAGTTCATTGCACTTTTTATTTACACAGTTCAAAAAGACTTCCTTAGTCCTTTTTCTTCTTCTACCGAACGTCCCTAAATTTGTTCTTCTTTCACTCAGGCGTAGGTTAGCTTCTTTTAAGCAAGCTTTATTCACAATTCACAGTTTAATCAACAGTCTACTATCAGCTCAGAACCAATTTCAATAATGACACGTTGTAGAACCTCCAGATGAACAGCTGCAATTTCCTGTGCTGGTGGATGATATTCAAAAATTGGAAAGGCCAAGTCTTGCAAAATCAAGACTGTGCTCAAAATTAGGGGTGGGCGGAACTTGCGTAGTCACGCTCCGCAATGCTCCGCAATGCTCCACAAAAAGGGTAAAAAATCTCCGTGAGCACGCAAAAGTTCAGTGAACATATGGAATTGCTTGTTCCGCCCGTTCGGGATGCTTTTTTCCTGTTCGTGTACGCTGTTTGCGTGCTCGGGGAGAAATATCTCGCGAACATGCGTTTTGTAAGCGCGAACATGCAAAACATTCCGCGAAGCCGCAGATCACGGAATTGTGGGCAATTCCGCGTTGTCCGCGGAACGTGAAATTACCCAAATTCCGCAAACTTGGAATGGAATTTACCGCCCAGGCCTACTCAAAATCAGAGGTCTCAGCACGTTCACGGTCAGCATCCCCTCAATTTCCAGTCCAGGGACTAATAGCTCAATATCAATTTTCAGTTCTGGTGTTCTGCTGACCAGTCGCGAAGACCTCAGTCTCCTGGTCCCCACTTCTTCCGGCATCTGTGATCAAATAAGCCCACTCAGGGGCAGCATACATTTGGCAGGGAACTCTTGCTCTTCTCGACCTCCTCGGGCTTTCTCTGGCTTGTTCTACATCGCCCAGCTCCGTTTCAGACACTGGAGCAAGATCTCTTTCAGATGCCAGTCTCAAGTTTAGCCTCCTCTGTCTCACAGGCCATTACTCACTTGCTATCTCTGCTCTGTTTCTCAGCACCCGACCACTTTGCGCACCAGTTCATTCAGCTGAGTCTGACTCTGTACACCTCAAAATGTTACCATCTCCCTCAGCATCAATCCCTGGGTCTTGTGTAGTGTGACCCCCCTCAACTTGCTCTGGTGGGCAACCAGCTACGTCAGTAACCCTCACAGCTTGGCTCATCTTCTCCTGTGGCCTTGCAAACACAGCTGGATTTTCTTCTGGGAGAGGAGCTGTTTCTTCCGAGGGTCCTGAAACTCTGCGGGTATGGGAGGCGTGAATCCAGTTTGGCAAGCCTCCGCACTTCACAGCCATATTTGTCACCAGAATATCTTGACAGGACCTCTCCAGCAAGCATCAAGACAGCTTTTCCTCACATGCTTGCGAACGAGCACCCAACCACTCAGGCACAAATCGTGTGCACAGATCCTTCAAGGTAAATGCAGTAGCAGCTTCAATCTGGTGAGACACTGATCGGACCACGTCAACCAGTCATTTGCAATAATCAAGGATCAAATCATCTGTGATGTTTATCAAGGCTGTAGACGGCACTGCTGACAAGCGCATTACCCTCCCCATTAGGATCTCATGGGGTGAGAGACCTGTTCTGCTATCGGGGACACTACGAATACTCATCAGCACCAAGGGCAACGCATCATGCCATTTCAGAGCCGTGGACGAGTGCACCTTTGCCATTCGCATCTTGAGAGTTCCTTTGATTTACTCCACTAGGCCAGATGCCTCAGGCCTGTAGCCACAATGCAGTCTCTGATCAACTTGTAATGCAGCACAAAGCAGCTTCATAATCTCACTATGGAAATGTATTCTATCCGACTCCAATGAGGTTGGAAACCTGAACCTAGGAATAAGCTCTCTAAGTAACAACTTTGCTAGTGTGAGACTATCACACCTTTGTGTTGGATAAGCTTCCAACCACCATGAGTAAACACCTCTACCAAAATGTACCTCAATCCATTTCACCTCGGCATCTCGATGAAATTGAGCTGGATCCTATTGAAGGGTCCCCCCAACCTCCCAATGTGACTCAATGGAACCACAGTTTTCTTTCCAGCATTCATTTGTTAATACATACCACATCTGTGACACACTGCTTCAGCAACAACACGGAACCGTGTGTTAAACCACGTCTGTCTGAACACTCGCACCATGGCTTCCCTTCCAATGTGAACTGCCCCATGGATCTGCCTTGCCATAGTGCTCAGTAAATCATCTGGTAACACTGCTCGACTATCAGCTGAAACCCAAATGCCATCATCTCTTTTCTCACAACCTGCTTTGATCCAACCAGGATCTCATCTCAAGTGTCTGCTATGGCTAACATCATGCTGAGCTTGGTTCTTTCTGTGCTCTCCTCAGTGTACTCCCTAGTGAAAATGTATACTTGTTTAGCAACGAAACGTGCAACCTCGTCGGCGTACCTATTGCCGAGAGTCACAAAGTCATTTCCCTTTCCATGAGCACCACATTTCACCACAGCAATTTCCTTTGGACGTTGCAAAGCTTCCAACAGTTGGCTTACATATTCCCCATTTTTGATGGGAGAACCTGATGATGTTAGGAACCCCCCTCCGTGGCCATAGCTGTCCGAAGTCATGAACCACATTGAATCCGTGCTGGCTGTCTGTGTAGATGGTGACTCGGATTTGATCAGCAACCAGGCATGCACGTGTCAAGGCAATAATCTCAGCCACTTTTGCGGAGTATACTTCCTGTAAACAAGCGACTTCCACAACTCTAGAGGTGGTACATACAGCAAACGCTGCTCTCAGATGACACACTTTGTCACTTAAGCATGAACCATCTACAAAGAAGATTTCATCAGATTCAGGCAGAGGTTCATCGACAATGTCAGGTCTCGGTTTGGTTCAAAGTTCAGTCACATCAAGACAGTCATGGTCCTCACAATCTTCACCATCAACAATTGGAAAGGGCATCAAGGTAGCAGGATTCAATACAGAACATCTTTTGAAAGGCACATTCTCTGAGGTGAGTATGACCGAATAATAACGTGTGAGTCTGCTACTTGTCAGATCTTGAGTCTTGGTCCTCGTCATCAGGAGCTCAACTGTGTGTGGAACATGAACAGTAAGAGGATGACCATCATGATACCTTCACACCTTTCAATGCTGACACCTGTTGCAGCAACGGATTTGAGACATTTGGGCAATGCTGAAGCTACCATATCGGAGGTAGCTGAGAAATAGGCAACTGGTCTACGGACACCTCCATGAGTCTGTGTGAGTACTGATAGTGCGCAACCCCATAGCTCATAGCAAAATTAGTGAGAAGGACTTGTTATAATCAGGCATTCCTAGAGCCGGAGTGCGACACAAACTTTCCCTCAGCTCCAGAAAGGCAATCAAACAGTTGTTATCCCATGGTACCGGATCACTCACATCCTTGTGTGTCATCCTCTGCAGAGAGTTTGTTTTCAATGAGAAGTTCGGAATCCACTGAGGGCAGTACCCAACCATTCCCAAAAACATCCTGGCTCCCTTTTGTGTGGTGGGCGCAGTCATGTTCACGATCGCCTCAAAACGGTCTGGTGATACCTTCCTCTTGCCTTTCTCAATGCGATGACCCAAATACTGAACCTCAGTCAAACAGTACTGTAGTTTGCTCGGGGACACCATGTTTCCATTCTCTGCCGGGTGGTTTAACAAAGCGACAGTATGGTTTCTGCAAGTGTCTTCCGTTTCAGACGCAGTCAAAAGGTCATCAAAGTACTGTACAAAGACCGAGTTCTGTGGCAATACCAAGCTCTCATTATTCTTTTTCAGAATCTGTTTAAAGATCGATGGAATCTCTGTATACCCTTGTGGGATACAACACCATGTGAACACACGATTTTCCAGACGGAAAGCAAATAAAAATTGGCTTTCCTCATGTAGGAGTATCGAAAGAAAAAATGCCTGGCACAAGTCAATCACGGTAAACCATTCAGGTTCACATGGGTTCTGAAATAAGGTCACTGATGAATTCAATACCACAGGAAAACATGGAACTACAATCGTGTTGACCTTTTGCAGGTCGTGCATGATTTTGAACTTCCCACTCAGCTTCTGCATTCCCATATGTTAGACCTGGCACCATTGGCGTGAGTCTCCCTTCCATTTTTTCGCTGTGTCTCCTCTGTTTTTGCTGGTTATAGATGCTCTGGGCGCTGTGCCACTGCCATTCAGTGCCACAGCGCGAATGCTCCCTTTGTAAAGATGACATATGAATTGGCACATCCATGATTGGCTTATTTGGTTTACCTGTTAGTCCCTAGTAGCGTGGCCTGTGTATGCCCAGGGCTGGTAAACCAAATGCTGCTGGTGGGCCTGCAGCACGGGATTGTGCCACCCCCAGAAGCAGCTTGTAAAGTGTGTCTCAGACCTGCCACTGCAGTGTCTGCGTGCAGTCCAGAACTGCCATCTTGGCTGTGCAGTGCACCCACTTCCCAGCCCCTAAACCTTCCCTTGGCATCCTGTAAGCCCCCCTTATGATAGGGCGCATTGTATGTGTAAGGTAGGACATGCCCTGATGTGTGTAGCATGTCCTAGTAGTGAATTACACCCCATTTCGTTTTTCACTACTGTAAGGCTACCTGTTCACCATAGGCCAGAATGGGAGGTCTGGGCTATTACACTCTATAGTCCTAACTGACCCACGGAACATGGTAGAAAAACGAATCTAATATGCCTGAGCTCAGAATATTAAAATACATCTTTTAGTAAAGGTTATTTTTATATTCTGTGTTTGAAACTACCACTTTTAGAGTATAGGTACTTTCTTGCCTAAGCCTTCCAGTTGCTCTGCTATGATGTGTATTGGCTGTCTGGTTTTGGAGGGACAGGGCAGGCTGAGTCAGACCTGGGTTGAATAGAGCGACCTGCCTTGGTGTGAGGGGAGGGGTAGCTCCTGCACTTGAATAGGACTGTGCCTGGCAAGGTGAACGCTGGCTCCACCTCCCACTGTGCGTCTGAGGCAGACCCCCTCTTTCTGAAGGGAAGGATGCAGCCTGATCAACAAAGTGCTCCAGGGCTGGGCAGAACTGGTTCTGGCTGGGTTCAGAGACTGGGGACCCCTAAGAACAAAGACTTTGGGGGTATAAATATTTGTGCACAAACCCCTACAAATTGTACTGCTCCTGGATAACAAGAAGAACCTCTGTCCGTGGGACTACAAGAATCTGCAGGAGAAGGACTGTCCTTGTGCTTGTGTGCTGTTTCTGGGACTGGCCTGCAGCTGTTACTACTGACTTCAAGAAGAGGAAAAGAACTTTGATTGGACTTTTATTTTTGTGCTACAGCAATCACCCAAGGGCTAGGAGAGAGCTAGCCTCCTGCTGGAGTCTCAGGCACATCAGACTCCACCATCAGCCTCCTGTTTCCTCCCAGCGAGGATTACTATCTGCAGGTGAGGCTCCTGTGTGTTCCAGGGCCTCTAGTTCTACTGCTGAGAAGAGAGCGCTGAAAATCGTTGCTAACCTCCGTTAGCGAGCCGCTGCAGCTGGTGAGCGTGAGAAAAATCGCCGCTCCGCTGTCGCCGAGTGCTCGCTAACCCCGAAGATCGTCGCAGCACCTGTCTGCGGGCCTGAAAACGCCCGCTATCCGAAGATCATCGCAGCACCTGTCTGCGGGCCTGAAAACGCCCGCTATCTGGAAATCATCGCAACAGGATCATCGCAGCACGGACGCCGAGCGTTCGCCATTTTCCCCGCATCGAATCTGGATCGTCGCTTCCTCGCGGAGCGCCATCTTTGTCAACGCAGCAAGATCGCACACGCAACAGGCTCGGTGCATCGTCCTCCCTTCGCGGCAAGGATTTCGTCGCATCACCGGCTTAGCGTGAGAAAGTTTGTCGCTTTGTCCTGCCCGCAACCCAGCGCATCATCCTCCCTTGCGGTAAGGATTCAACGCATCGCTGGTTAGCGTGAGGGAATTTATCGTTTTGTTGCTTTGCTCCAGGAACCAGATACTTTGGGAGTAAAAGGGCCGCAGAGACCCCTGCCTTGAACTAAACATCATTTTGCGCATCCTGAACTATTTTTCCTTGCAGCATTTCTAAAGTAATTATATTTTTATAGTATTGTGGATTTTTACTGTTATTGGTCTTGTGATTAAGTCTATATAAAAATACCTATTTTTCATAACTACTTGAGTGGTGTCCATTTGTAGTGTTCCTCATTATATTACTGTGTATGGTCATAAATGCTTCACACACTGCCTCTGAGATAAGCCTAGCTGCTCGTGCTACGTTACCACAGGGTTGAGCAGGGGTTGTCAAAGGGTGTAGGCTGCTTACTCTGACTTAGGAAGAAGGGTCCCTACTTGGACAGTGGCCAGCCATTGCCAACTAGAGACCCTGTACTGCTCGATCTTTCCGGCCTTATTGTGTTGTAGAGCGATTGATGTGACTTCAGTCTCTTTCCATTCAAGTTTAGGGGTTAGAGTAGTGTATAGAGCCTAGTTATTAGGCACTTCGACATGATCCTGTGTTTTGTATAATAGACTGAAGTCAAGGGTGGAATGTACTGCTCGATCTTTCCGGCCTTATTGTGTTGTAGAGCGATTGATGTGACTTCAGTCTCTTTCCATTCAAGTTTAGGGGTTAGAGTAGTGTATAGAGCCTAGTTATTAGGCACTTCGACATGATCCTGTGTTTTGTATAATAGACTGAAGTCAAGGGTGGAATGTACTGCTCGATCTTTCCGGCCTTATTGTGTTGTACTGCTATTGATGTGACTTCAGTCTCTTTCCATTCAAGTCTAGGGGTTAGAGTAGTGTATAGAGCCTAGTTATTAGGCACTTCGACATGATCCTGTGTTCTTCCCCATAGATCAGGGTTTGCATACATATCCTAGGGGATAGATTCGTTAGCATTAGGGGTAATCTGTTCTGTAGTGAGGGTATCTAATGGAGCTGTGCTGCATTCAGGCCTGGTAGGCCTTAAACGGGAGAGACTCCATCTTTCCTCCTGCTCTGGCAGCTTGGGAATTTCTAGGTCATAGGCAGTGTTTTAGTTAGGAGGTGTTATTCGCTTGGAGAGAACCGGTTCAGGCCGGCCCTTATCGAAGGATTGTATTCTCCTTCATGCCGAAGACACTACATCAGGCCGGCCGGCTGGGAACGTGTCCTTGGCACGGGGAGGTACAGGAATTTGGTGGGCGGCAGGTTTCGAGCTGGAAATTTCCATGAGAGAATGCACATCTATATTAGTGAAAGTCTGAGGCAGACACTGGCACTTGCTTCTAGTCCGTAGGCGGCACCTGGCCGTTAGCAGAAAAGCTACTACTTGTTTCAGGGGAGACAGATGATGAATTTGAAGGAGAAGAAAACCTAAGAATCTAAAGAGGAGAGAGTAGCCGATGAGGAAGAGATCCCAGTGACTCGGAGAAAAGAGAAGGGAGTAGATCTGTGACTGCAGAGGTGTGACTTCCAGGCGAAGCCGAGGCGCAGACGGGAAGGGAACCTAGATGACCTTTGAGTACAGGCTACATATGACCAAGGTGACGTCGACCCCTTTCTATTGAAGTGTGTAACTTAACCTTTTACTTTCCTTGCAGGTTATATATATGATGTATTCTGTGAATGTGCATGTGGCATTTAAATAAAGTATTTAGCTTGTCGTGAGTTAGCATGTGTTGTGTATCTTTGTATAGGAGGATAGCCTATTCTTTTAGTCAGAGTTAACTCGACATGAACAGAGGTTAATCCTGGTCAGGTAAGTGGTAACTGGATGAGGGGAAAGGAGCCCCTCGAACTAAAGAACAGGTTGTGCTCAACTAATAGTCTTTGTGTGATCTGATATATAGTAATCCCGATTCCCCTGTCATGTACTACGGTAATAATAGGATGAGCTCGTGCTAAGGCTGCCGTCTGGTAGGAGATTCTGGGTCTGTCTGAGGCCGCGAGACTATGGGTGTTGCTGCCGTCTGGTAGGAGATTCTGGGTCTGTCTGAGGCCGCGAGACTATGGGTGTTGCTGCCGTCTGGTAGGAGATTCTGGGTCTGCCTGAGGCCGCGAGACTATGTGTGTTGCTGCCGTCTGGTAGGAGATTCTGGGTCTGCCTGAGGCCGCGAGACTATGTGTGTTGCTGCCGTCTGGTAGGAGATTCTGGGTCTGCCTGAGGCCGCGAGACTATGTGTGTTGCTGCCGTCTGGTAGGAGATTCTGGGTCTGCCTGAGGCCGCGAGACTATGTGTGTTGCTGCCGTCTGGTAGGAGATTCTGGGTCTGCCTGAGGCCGCGAGACTATGGGTGTTGCTGCCGTCTGGTAGGAGATTCTGGGTCTGTCTGAGGCCGCGAGACTATGTGTGTTGCTGCCGTCTGGTAGGAGATTCTGGGTCTGCCTGAGGCCGCGAGACTATGTGTGTTGCTGCCGTCTGGTAGGAGATTCTGGGTCTGCCTGAGGCCGCGAGACTATGGGTGTTGCTGCCGTCTGGTAGGAGATTCTGGGTCTGCCTGAGGCCGCGAGACTATGTGTGTTGCTGCCGTCTGGTAGGAGATTCTGGGTCTGCCTGAGGCCGCGAGACTATGTGTGTTGCTGCCGTCTGGTAGGAGATTCTGGGTCTGCCTGAGGCCGCGAGACTGTGATTGCTGAGATTGCGAGGCTGTGAGGTCTTGATATATATATATATATATAATAGGAATTCCCTGTCCTTAGGTGGTACATATATATGTGGTTATTTAGGTGTAAAAAGGCCCTAGGGAGGGGGTAACGTTCTGGTTTTGGGTCAGAAGGGCTCTGTGGAGCGGGTTCTATCTGGAGGGAAAACCAAAGCAGAACAGACCCCCATTTCTAACATTGGTGGCAGCGGTGGGATCTGGACTTGCATTTATGATTGCATACAGTAATTATAGTGTACACTACTAGTGAGTGCAGACCATAACATAACCACGTACGTTGTTGAGATTTTTTGATTCTATTTTTGATCGTTATTGCCAGTTATTGCCACAATGGGCAAGCCCAGATCCAATGCCTCTGAGGATCTCTCCGGGGAAGAAGAGAAATTAGACACCTACAATGCCAAGCAGCTCAAATATTTTTCCAAACGCTTCACAGTCCCTATCACAGGTCTCACTAGAAGGGAAGAGTATTACAAGGCGCTGAAGGCCTGGTTAGAAGCCAGGGATGCCCCTAGGAATGTGGAAGAGCCTGTGGAGGGGGGAGAGAATGCAGGAGAGCAGCAGGACGAAATTGTAGATTTGGTAGGGGATAAAGCAGTTTCCAGCCCGGGCACTAGTGTGTCCTCAAGGGGCCTGACTCCAGAAGAGATGGAGGACAGGGAGAGAGATAGGCGGCATAATATGGAGCTGGCCAAGCTTAAATTGGATGGTCAGAAGGACCTAGAGAATAAGAAGTTGGAAGTTGAGATAATGAAGATGAAATTTGAACATGAGAGAATTTTGAGGGAATTGGAGATTAAGGCCAAGAGTATTGAGATCTCACCACAGCATACCAGTAGTGCATACTGAGAGTAGAGTATATATCCCTAAAGATGTTATTAAGGATTTTCATAAAAGTGAGGATATTGGGCAATGGTTTGCCGCTTATGAATTAGCTATGGTGTCCCACCGGGTCCCTGAGAAGGATTTGGGAGCGGGGTTGTGGGGACGCTTTGTGAGTGAGGGGAGGGATACCTTGTTGGACCTACCCCCAGAAAGTAGGATGATTTATGCCCACATGAAGGAAGCTTTGATTACCCGCTATGGTTTGACCCCTGAAATGTACAGGCAGAGATTTAGAACCTGCAAGAACATAGAGGGTACCACGTGGGTAGAATATGTGTCTTTTTTTGGCAGAGCAATGGAGCGCTGGGTAAAAGGCAGCAAAGTAGAAACTTTTGAGCAACTGTATGACTTGATTGCATGGGAGCATTTTTCTAGTAACTGTTTTCCTGAGTTACGCCAGCATCTGATAGATTGCAAGCTGACTAACCCTAGGAAGCTTGCTGAGGAGGCGGACCGCTGAGTGAGCACCCGGGTTCGCAAGGGTCCAGTGGGAGACTTCGCCAAAGGCGGGCAGGGTCCCCAGCAGAGAGGTGGGGGGGACAGGGGTAAACCAAGGGAGTTCCACCGAGGGCCCCAAGATAATTCCCAAGGGAACCAGGCAGTGGTATCCCAGCCTCCCCCAGATAAGAAGCCAGTGCCTCCAACAGGTAATCCTGTTCCAAGGAGGCCCCCTACTTGTTTTAAGTGTGGCCAGGTGGGCCACAGATACTTTGACCCCAGTGTCCCCAAAAGGATACTCCTGCACCACCCCGTGCACCGCCCCGCCAGCTTGCTAGTGTAGCCCTGTGGGAGGAGGAGATGGGTGCCCCCGGTGGGTGGGACCCCGTAGAGTTGACCCTTGTCTCACTAGGAGACTTTGAAATGGTTCCTAAGCCTGCACTGCCTGATAACACTAAAAAATACAGGCAGTGGGTAACCATCAATGGCCATAGAGTGGAGGCTCTGAGGGACACAGGAGCCAGTGTAACTGCTGTCAGCTCCCGGTTGGTGTCCAAAGAGCAGGTTGTGCCCCACGCATTCTACCCAGTAGTGTCTGCAGACAACACAGAGAGCCAATGTGAGGTGGCTCAGGTTCCCTTTGAGTGGGGGTGGGGGTCTCAGGAACTCTTCAGGTGGCTGTGAGGCCCGCCATGCCTGTGGACTGTCTGTTGGGCAATGATTTAGAGAACTCACCGTGGGCTACAGTGGAGAGGAGAGCTCACTTGCAAATGTTGGGACTGCCTGAGTGGGCATGTGCTACCACTCGGTCCATGGCAGCCAAAGAGAGTGTTGAGAAAGACCTGGAGCCTGAGAATATGGCCCAGGTCCCTGCCTTAGAGGGAGAGGGCAGGGGGCGCGGGAAACCGG
Source organism: Triturus cristatus (assembly GCF_964204655.1). Taxonomy (NCBI): domain Eukaryota; kingdom Metazoa; phylum Chordata; class Amphibia; order Caudata; family Salamandridae; genus Triturus; species Triturus cristatus. The sequence goes on along the minus strand of NC_140592.1, from coordinate 498,079,889 downwards.
CCCCCTTGGTTCCCACGGCCCAGGAGGGAGCAGACCCTGAGGGGGATGCCCTGGAGTCTACCGGGGAGCAGAGTACCGACCTGGGGGACCTGCCTGAGCAGACCCAGTGGCAGCAGGAAGGGGGGCCCACCAGGGAGGAGTTTTGTGAACAGCGGAGAACTTGCCCCTCTCTTGAGGGTATGCGGCAACAGGCTGAAGCCCAGGCAGCAGGTGATATGTCCGGTTCACATCTGATTTATTGGGAGAACAGTCTCCTGTATAGCGAGCCTAAGGTTGCTGAGCCGGGGTCAGCCCGTGTGCTGGTGGTACCCGAGTGCTTCAGAACCTTCCTACTGGGGTTGGCTCATGACATTCCATTGGCAGGACATCTGGGGCAGACCAAGACCTTTGAAAGGCTGGTCACCCACTTTTATTGGCCCCAGATGCGCAAGAGTTCAGATACGTATTGTAGGACCTGTGAGACTTGCCAGGCAAGTGGGAAGAGTGGGGGGAAGATCAAAGCCCCACTCCAACCCTTCCCAGTTGTTAGCACCCCATTCGAGCGAGTGGGCATTGACATTGTGGGCCTCTGGACCCCAAGACAGCCATGGGCAACAGGTACATCCTGGTCTTGGTGGACCATGCCACCCGGTACCCTGAAGCCATCCCGCTCAGGACAGTGACGGCCCCCGTGGTGGGACGTGCACTGATGGGGATCTTCTCCCGTGTTGGGTTCCCCAGAGAGGTGGTGAGCGACAGGGGGACCAACTTCATCTCCCAGTATATGAAGTCTCTGTGGAAGGAGTGTGGGGTGACTTACAAGTTCACCACTCCTTACCACCCCCAGGGTAACGGTCTGGTTGAGAGATTCAACCGGACCTTGAAGGGCATGATCATGGGCCTAGAGGAGCCCCTGAGGCGTAAGTGGGACGTCCTCTTGCCATGCCTGTTGTTTGCATACCGTGAAGTGCCACAGAAGTCCTTAGGGTTCAGCCCCTTTGAACTGCTCTATGGCCATCCGGTAAGAGGGCCTCTGAGTTTGGTCAAGGAAGGCTGGGAGCAATCTCCCAGGAAACCTCCCCAGGATGTGTTTAGCTACATCCTGGCCTTCAGGAACCAAACTCGGCGTTTCAGAAACATTGCTGAGGCAAATCTGGAAGCCAGCCAGGAGGAGATGAAATGTTGGCACGACCAGAATGCCACTCTGGTCGAGTTTCAACCTGGTCAAAAGGTTTGGGTACTGGCCCCAGTGGAGCCCTGTGCGCTCCAAGATAAGTGGACCGGTCCATTCGAGGTGGTGGAGCGAAAAAGTCAAGTTACCTATTTGGTGGACTTTAAATCTCCCATGAACCCCCTGCGGGTCCTGCATGTGAATCGCCTAAAGCCCCACTTTGCGAGGTCTGAAGTGGGCATGCTTCTTGCCACAGATGCAGGGATGGAGGAGGAGAGTGAGCCTCTTCCTGACCTCCTGTGTGCGGGAGAGAAGGATGGGTCAGTGGAGGGTGTGGTCCTCTCCACCACACTGACCCCAGAACAGCAGAGAGATTGCCACCAGCTGTTGGGGCAATTCCCAGATTTATTTTCCCTGGTACCTGGTGTCACTGACTGGTGCGTCCATGAGGTAGACACCGGGACAGTCCTCCTGTCAAGCACAAGGCTTACAGGGTGACCAACAGGGTAAGGGCCTGCATTAAGGAGGAGGTCTCCAAAATGTTTGCCCTGGGGGTGATTGAGTCCTCTAGCAGCCCTTGGTCCAGCCCCGTGGTCTTGGTGCCAAAGGCTGCAGCGCCTGGTGACACGCCAGAACTTAGGTTCTGTGTGGACTACCGAGGTCTCAATTCGGTCACGAGGACCGACGCGCACCCCATCCCCAGAGCTGATGAGCTCATAGATCGGTTGGGGGCTGCCCGGTACCTCAGCACGTTTGATCTAACGTCTGGGTACTGGCAGATCGCCTTAACTGATGGGGCAAAGGAGAGGTCCGCATTCTCCACCCCAGATGGGCACTACCAGTTCCGTGTGATGCCCTTTGGGATGAAGAATGCCCCTGCCACCTTTCAGAGGTTGGTCAACCAGGTGTTGGCTGGGCTGGAGGATTTCAGTGCCGCCTACCTGGACGACATTGCCGTATTTAGTTCCTCATGGGAGGACCACTTACGCCACCTCTGGGAAGTGTTGATGGCGCTGCGCAGAGCAGGCCTCACAATCAAGGCCAGTAAGTGCCAGATTGGGCAGGGTTCGGTGGTGTACTTAGGACACCAGGTAGGGAGTGGCCAGGTGGCCCCTCTACAGCCCAAGATTGAGACCATCCTGGCTTGGGAGCCCCCAATGACCCAGACCCAGGTGAGGGCCTTCTTAGGACTCACAGGTTATTACAGGAGGTTTGTCAAGGGGTATGGCTGCATTGTTGCCCCCTTGACTGAGCTGACTTCCAAGAAGCAGCCCAAGATTGTGAACTGGACTGACACCTGTCAGAAAGCTTTTGATGCTCTCAAGACTGCCATGTGTACAGCACCCGTACTCCAGGCGCCCAACTTTGCTAAGGAATTTATTGTCCAGACAGACGCTTCAGAGCATGGGGTGGGGGCTGTTCTGTCACAGATGAATGAGGAGGGACTAGACCAACCTGTAGCCTTCATCAGTAGGAGGTTACTTCCACGGGAACAGAGGTGGAGTGCGATCGAGCGAGAGGCATTTGCTGTGGTCTGGGCGCTGAAGAAGCTGAGACCATACCTGTTTGGGACTCACTTCCGGGTTCAGACCGACCACAGGCCCCTCAGGTGGTTAATGCAGATGAGGGGTGAGAATCCCAAGTTGTTAAGGTGGTCCATTTCCCTACAGGGTATGGACTTTACGGTGGAACACCGCCCTGGTACAGAACACGCCAATGCTGATGGTCTGTCCAGATTTTTCCGCCTTAGTGATGAGAACTTCCCAGGGGATGGCTAGTTCTTCCCACATTTCAGCTGGAGGGGACGTGTGTTAGACCTGGCACCATTGGCGTGAGTCTCCCTTCCATTTTTACGCTGTGTCTCCTCTGTTTTTGCTGGTTATAGATGCTCTGGGCGCTGTGCCACTGCCATTCAGTGCCACAGCGCGAATGCTCCCTTTGTAAAGATGACATATGAATTGGTACATCCATGATTGGCTTATTTGGTTTACCTGTTAGTCCCTAGTAGCGTGGCCTGTGTATGCCCAGGGCTGGTAAACCGAATGCTGCTGGTGGGCCTGCAGCACGGGATTGTGCCACCCCCAGAAGCAGCTTGTAAAGTGTGTCTCAGACCTGCCACTGCAGTGTCTGCGTGCAGTCCAGAACTGCCATCTTGGCTGTGCAGTGCACCCACTTCCCAGCCCCTAAACCTTCCCTTGGCATCCTGTAAGCCCCCCTTATGATAGGGCGCATTGTATGTGTAAGGTAGGACATGCCCTGATGTGTGTAGCATGTCCTAGTAGTGAATTACACCCCATTTCGTTTTTCACTACTGTAAGGCTACCTGTTCACCATAGGCCAGAATGGGAGGTCTGGGCTATTACACTATAGTCCTAACTGACCCACGGAACATGGTAAAAAAACGAATCTAATATGCCTGAGCTCAGAATATTAAAATACATCTTTTAGTGAAGGTTATTTTTATATTCTGTGTTTGAAACTAACACTTTTAGAGTATAGGTACTTTCTTGCCTAAGCCTTCCAGTTGCTCTGCTATGATGTGTATTGGCTGTCTGGTTTTGGAGGGACAGGGCAGGCTGAGTCAGACCTGGGTTGAATAGAGCGACCTGCCTTGGTGTGAGGGGAGGGGTAGCTCCTGCACTTGAATAGGACTGTGCCTGGCAAGGTGAACGCTGGCTCCACCTCCCACTGTGCGTCTGAGGCAGACCCCCTCTTTCTGAAAGGAAGGATGCAGCCTGATCAACAAAGTGCTCCAGGGCTGGGCAGAACTGGTTCTGGCTGGGTTCAGAGACTGGGGACCCCTAAGAACAAAGACTTTGGGGGTATAAATATTTGTGCACAAACCCCTACAAATTGTACTGCTCCTGGATAACAAGAAGAACCTCTGTCCGTGGGACTACAAGAATCTGCAGGAGAAGGACTGTCCGTGTGCTGTTTCTGGGACTGGCCTGCAGCTGGTACTACTGACTTCAAGAAGAGGAAAAGAACTTTGATTGGACTTTTATTTTTGTGCTACAGCAATCATCCAAGGGCTAGGAGAGAGCTAGCCTCCTGCTGGAGTCTCAGGCACATCAGACTCCACCATCAGCCTCCTGTTTCCTCCCAGCGAGGATTACTATCTGCAGGTGAGGCTCCTGTGTGTTCCAGGGCCTCTAGTTCTACTGCTGAGAAGAGAGTGCTGAAAATCGTTGCTAACCTCCGTTAGCGAGCCGCTGCAGCTGGTGAGCGTGAGAAAAATCGCCGCTCCGCTGTCGCCGAGTGCTCGCTAACCCCGAAGATCGTCGCAGCACCTGTCTGCGGGTCTGAAAACGCCCGCTATCCGAAGATCGTCGCAGCACCTGTCTGCGGGCCTGAAAACGCCCGCTATCTGGAAATCATCGCAACAGGATCATCGCAGCACGGACGCCGAGCGTTCGCCATTTTCCCCGCATCGAATCTGGATCGTCGCTTCCTCGCGGAGCGCCATCTTTGTCAACGCAGCAAGATCGCACACGCAACAGGCTCGGTGCATCGTCCTCCCTTCGCGGCAAGGATTTCATCGCATCACCGGCTTAGCGTGAGGAAGTTTGTCGCTTTGTCCTGCCCGCAACCCAGCGCATCATCCTCCCTTGCGGTAAGGATTCAACGCATCGCTGGTTAGCGTGAGGGAATTTATCGCTACAACGCCTTAGCGACATTTTTGTTGCTTTGCTCCAGGAACCAGATACTTTGTGAGTAAAAGGGTCGCAGAGACCCCTGCCTTGAACTAAACATCATTTTGCGCATCCTGAACTATTTTTCCTTGCAGCATTTCTAAAGTAATTATATTTTTATAGTAATGTGGATTTTTACTGTTATTGGTCTTGTGATTAAGTCTATATAAAAATACCTATTTTTCATAACTACTTGAGTGGTGTCCATTTGTAGTGTTCCTCATTATATTACTGTGTATGGTCATAAATGCTTCACACACTGCCTCTGAGATAAGCCTAGCTGCTCGTGCTACGTTACCACAGGGTTGAGCAGGGGTTGTCAAAGGGTGTAGGCTGCTTACTCTGACTTAGGAAGAAGGGTCCCACTTGGACAGTGGCCAGCCATTGCCAACTAGAGACCCCCATTTCTAACACCATAATAGGGGAATTGCATGAGTTCCCCATTATCTTCTTCAGGATTCCCTGTTCAGTCATGGACTCAATTACAGGCTTATTTCCTGCCACAGTTTCCAGCGTCAGATTGTACTGGGGCGTTCTTGGAAACTCAGCATTCGGCTTGATATGAATCTTAGCTGGCTCAAACCCTTTGATCAATCCTATCTCTTCCCCGTGCAATCCCACACATCCCGAGAAACTGAGTATCTCAAATCAAGTGGTAATTCTTCAACTGTCAATACAGGATACATCTCTGGACAGAGATTCTGATTCACCAGTTTGAATGCAATGTCATCATCATTAGTCTGCAACTCCACTCCCTTGGGCATGCAATAGATGGTACAATTCAATTTGCACAAAAGATCACAACCCAACAAGCAGATTGGACTCGAATCACACACCATAAATTGGTGTTGATCATGGAAAGTTCCTATTCTTATAGGTATCCCATCTGTCAATAAATTGGTCATTTATTTATTTGCAACTCCTACAACTTGGATCGATTGTCCCGAGAGGCATAGGTTTGGGACTGTGGGAAGGTGGGTTGGTTATATGCTGTCCACTAATTAAAGTGGGCACCTTGTACCAGGCCACATGACCCTCATGATGTCTGAGGTCAAAGATAACCTTATTGAAAGCTATCCTAGTGGTAGCTATGGAAGGCAGCCTTCAGGCTTAATCTTGAAGGAATGTAAAGCAGCTTGTTTTACCAGAATATCACCTCCTAAATTATTAAATGAAAGGAGAACCACACAGTGTTTATATAAAAATATGCATTTATTAATATAACACTCTCTACTCGTCCCTTCACGAGACTAGGGCACAAAGCACACAATACTAAATCAATTGAACATTCGTAAATAGCGAAATACACAGCGGGCTCCAGGGGGAGACCGAACCATATACTAACAAAATGGTAAAACAACAACGACTTCAATAGACACAGTGCCTAGAGCACATAGAATCGCTGGGACCCCAAGCAACCACCCAGAAGAGTGACACAGGGAGCCCATGGAGAACGGGTGCAGTGAGGAAACACAGATGCGTGCTCTGTACAACTCTATGGGAATGTCGTGGCTGGAAAATTACAAGTTAAGGACACTTCTAAGAGGACTTCGAGCAAACCCTTTGGATCTTAGGAGGTTCTAAGGCCAACCCACCATTGAGTACCCTTAGTACCCATGTTACCTATCCCAGAGGAGCCAGGTGCATAGGGGTCAAGTGGTGTTGGAAACCTTTGTCGTTTTCAATAGAGAGCTGCAAAGAAGTCCTGCTGCCAGGAAGGCGAAGAATGTCCGGTGGAATCCAAGCCTGGATTCGAGGTTAGAAGAACCTGAAAACAGAGGGGATAGAGTCTGGGTCACTTCATGTGACCAGGGGCTCGGTAGTTGACTGCCCACCAATATTGAGTGCTTCAGGAGTGAAGAAGGGTTGTTTGCCTCTGCAGCCACGGGGACCAGGAGACGTCTTGGATGACCAAAGTCCAGAGGTGAGCTGTCTCACAAAGGATGTCGAGAGCTGAGGGGTCGATGTCCAACTGGAGCACCAACAAGCCTTGACAACTGCAACCCACTCGGTCAGAGGAAACAGGTTACGGTGTGGACCAGCAAGATCCAGGGGACACTCCAAGCAATGGAGAGTCTGGGCACGTCTGGAGCAACCAGTTAAGTCCAAGAATTGGCAAGGTGACCCTCGCCAGGATCCATAGGCCAAAGGACCAGGGATCGCGAGGAGACCTCAAGCAAGGCTGCAAGCCACCAGCCCACAGGACACTCGTGGAGTGGAGGCCGGAGATCTTCAGTGCAAATAATGCTCGGGGTCAGCACTACATGGAGTCCAAAGCACAGGCTCAGGAATTTTCACTAAACACATGCACTTGCAAAAGTATGCGGTGCACAGGGGTTCGGGTTGCATGGTCCCCACAAGGGATACTGGTCTCAGAATCGCTGAGAGGGCAGATCGACCTCAGGGACCTTCGGGAACCCACCTCCTGTGTTGCTGAAATCTTGGAGTCCACAGGAGCTCGGGAGAAGCAAACCGGTTAGATGCGTTTAGGTGCCTGCTGTTGAAGGGGAGTAACTCCTTTACTCCAAGGGATATTCTTTAGTCGTCCAGCATCATGCAGGCAGTTGAAGTACTTGGTTTCTTCTTAGCAGAATCTTGTCCAGGTAAAATCTAAAGTCCTGTAGCCAGGTAACCCACTCTATACCCATGGGAAGGGGTTGGAAAGATTCTGTGGACCCTCCTAGGGGAGGGGCAGGCCAGAGGGGTGGCTACACCCATGTCCTTTGTCCAGTTTTGCACCAGAGCAAGAGCAAATGGCTCCTGGAACTGGTTTGAGCTGGACTATGAGCGGGGACACCAAGTGTGCCCCCAGTGCAGACTTTCTCGCACTCTTAAGAGTGCACCCACCCAGCCCCAATACACTAAATCCTGTCTGTGAGGTGGTTATACCTCCCTTTGACAGGATGCCAATTGTCATGCCTTCCTCTGTGCGAGCTTGGCTCAGCAGCAGGAGAGCAGAATCGTCTCTGTAGCTGGCAGCATCCACTTTGTGCTTCCCAGGTCAATAAAGCTGGTACCGGGTATACCCGTGACCCACATATGTCCCTTCAGAAGGGTGGAATTATACCTCCCCGCCAGTTACTGGCAGGGAGGTATGATACCAAGGTGTTTGACACAAACACGACATGTTTCTAAGCAGCCGTTTTAAAGTTAGCATTTACCGCAAGCTTATAATGCACTTAAACATATATGTCTGGCTGCATCACAGACAACCCCGGAGAATGGTCTTGAAGGCTACAGAGGGGCTCTGCTCATGCAGGGGCACCCTCTCACGTAAAACCCAGCACCCTTCCTTCAGGATTGTTACGGCCTGCCATAGGGGTGACTGATAGGTATTTAAGTGTAGTGATTTATAGAGATATAGTGAACCTATATCTCAGTAAGTGGTGCAAGCACCATCTTACACAGTCTGCAGTAGCAGGCCTGTCGTGTCAATTTGGATGGCATCTCATGGGTGGCATAATACATGCTGCAGCCCATGGGAGGCCTCTGGGGTACCTATGCCCTGGGTACATGGTGTACCATATACTAGGGACTGATAAGGGTACTCCAGAATCCAATCTGGAATGTACCTAAAGTACATGCATATCAATTTACAGGAGAAAGCAGATAGACTGGCATCCTGGATAGCAGGATCCCAGTCAGACTAGGTCAAAACAGTGTGACATCAGCAAAAAGTGGGGGTAACCATAAGAAGCAGATACTACTTTCCTATAGGGACTACAACAGATCTCACAGTAGAACGGGTAGCACCAGTATCAATCAGAAAGTTGATGGGATGATCGTCAACATCTGCCTTCACATACGCTCCTCTCTGGTCTACCTCCAAGGGTACACTCTTCCTCCCCCCTCAGGCACTGTCATTGCAACAGATGTGAATCGAATTCATTGAATGTCTCAATAAATGGCATCTGCTGTTACGTCCAATTTTCTTAAGGGATTCTCGGAGGTTGGGGAACTTGCACTTGTGGACTCAACTCCCCCCACACCGTTCACAGATCTGGGCCTTGCTACTGTACTTACAGTCTCAGGAACCTGTACGCCTTCCTCATCTGGGATTTGATTCGCTGGGTTTGACCTGCACTCGCGCTTCCAATGCCCGATCTTATGACAATAATGACATGCAGTGGTCCTATTTAGGGTACCAAAGTCTACCCCAGATTCAGGGTCTGTGGGTTTCCTTCTTCCCTGACCTGACACATTATGAGCTTGTCCGTGATTGTTTCCCTGCCTTTTCCCTAACGTTCCTCCATTCGACTGTGGTTGGTCCACCCTTTCTGCATTTCTCATCTGGACCAACATCAGCTTATCCTTAAGTTTCCTATACTTCAAGTCTGCTTCATCACTGCAATATCTAGCATATCGCAGAATCTCATCCACAGATTTGTTCTACCAACAGATCAAATGCTGTTGGATAATTAAGCTAATCTCTGTCCTTAGTCCTAAAACAAATTTTGAGATGAACTGTCCCATATCCTTTGAATCTAGAGTGTCCAATCCACTGCACTGCTTAAAGGCTTGCAAGAGCCTTACATAATAAGTGTGAACTGACTCCTTGGGCTCTTGGGTAGTTCGATCTATTTTAACCCAATCAATATCTTGTGGCAATATTTTGGACTGTAACCATATGATTACCTTTTCATAACTATCGGTAAAGGACCATGTGTTATGGGGTCTCAATCAGGTTCTGAAGTTGGCCATTCAGCAGCAATTTTACAAGCAGACCACAAATCACTTGGTACTACAATGTCAAACAAGGTATTCAAATCAATCCACAGTACTTTTGAAATCTCGACAAAACGATCAACTTGCTTGTACCACTCAACAGGCTTTTCCCTCAGCCGAGGAAAATCATTGGTAAAGCTGCTAAATCACCCCTGCTACAAGGTACATGCATATACCCTCCACTCGGTACCTCTCGCAACGGGTAAGCCTCTACTCCCCCTGGAGGCAGCGTATCTCCTATGCCCTTTTTAACACTCTTTTTTTAAGACCACCTTGCTTACCACTTGTAAAGCATGCTCCATGTACATATACCTACAATCAATTCTCAAATGTGGGTCTTCAATCCTATGACTCTTTTTTCTTCCAATTCTTGATCGCTGTAATTTAGCCTATGGTCTCCCTGCAACATTTTTGTTTTGGACAAATCCACATCAAACCTCTGTGCTAATTCTGTCAACTTCCCATGAGCTTTTCTTGCTTTTCTGGTCACATCATTTGCCACAAACAACAGCTCATCTTCTTCATAAAGCTCCATCCTTTCCAGAGGCAAGTTTCCACTTACCATCTCATCTGCTTCTGCCTTTAACCTCATTACGTTTAGCACTTTGGTCCGTATAGCAGCTTTGATTGTTCCCTGACTTGATGTACTACTCAGCTCTCCACTTCCACTGCTCTGATTTCTGTGTTGGCTCCCTTCGGCCATATTCCATGGGACATTTTGACTTCCAGCCACTCCTTGACCAACTCCTCCTGTCATCCTCCCCATGGGACCTCTAACTGGGGGTTCCCACATCCTCAAGTCGGAACGTGAATCTGCTAGCGACACTGATCTTACCACTCTCGGTTCAATGAAGAGTCTGCAGTGACTGGCAATGGAGCACTAGCCTCTACAGGTCTAAAAAAGGGACCGTCTTTGCTCCCCGTGGCATTTCCTCCTGAACTGGTAACCTCTCCTACTGCTGACTGTATTTGACTACTATTTTCTGCCTGACTTGGGTCATACACTGACACTATGGGACCAATGGTGACCAGCACCGTAAGGGCATCCGGTAACCGTGTAGCAGCGTGAACTCCATCCATCTCTGCACTCCTTGATGCTTGCATCCCTATTCCTTCCATTCCCGTTGAAATCTTTCCCACTACTCTCGCACTTTGACTCACTTGTGGATCCCCCGTTCCCTCCATAAGCGCTCGCTTTCCCTCCTCTGAGCTTGGATTGTATGGTGGTGGAAGCTCTGCTAGCAACCTATCCAATAAACTATCATCTGTATCACTATTGTCCTCTTCCTTCCTCTTCTGAGCATCTCCTGTTTTTACCAACAGCGGAATAGTCTCTCTCCTTCAATAGTGTCTACTCTCCATTTCTTCAACTGTGTGTACCAACGTGCATCCTGATATGCCTTCATCGCCTTTTTCGTCCTTCCTTGACTTTGCTGCCTCTACTTTGCCTGTGCTGCTCTCCTCCATGCATCTAATACCTCAAACTGTGTTGGTCTGGGTGGAGGTCGCAATGAAGCCATCACTGCTCTTAGATGATACAACACCTCTAATCTAAATGAACCATAACATGGAAAAGTCAAATCCCCCTCCTTTTCTGTAATCTCATGCCAATTTTGAAGCCAAACAATGGTATGAAGTCCTACATTTGTGGCCATGTATTGAGCTGGAGAATCCTCGGGTGGTGATTCCTCAGCCACTCGAGTTACCACTCCTCTATCTCCCCTACAAAGATCTCGTAATACCCTAAAGCATTGCATGATTTAATCACATTCTTTTGCCCACAAGATGTTTTTTGTTTCTACTTCCTGATGATAATCCACAAATCCCAGCGCAGCTTTACACCAACCGACCTATTGCAGCATGGCACACTCCGACGTCACTGCTTCCTCCTCACACAGCAGTTCACCCTCCTTCACACTCTCTTCCTTACGTATTCACGCACTTCATTCATAGAAACAAGTAACTGTCTGTCCACCAAACTACCGGACAGTCACATATCTGACTGTCTGTCCACCAAATGACCAGATAGTCTCACAACTCATTTTCTGCCTCACCACTGGCAACTGTCTGTCCGTGAAGCGACCAGACAGTCACCTCTAACCATCTGCCCACGAGCGGCCAGATGGTCATAAATGAATCGATAGGATCCAATCGCTCTAGATCATTCACCACAATGACCCACGACCTTCGTCAGCCGCTCTAATAGTTGTGGTCCGCCCTTGTGCACTAGCTTTCCATGAAACTCTATCAAGCTCTCTCACACATGTTTACCTATAACGAGTGGGTTGTCGATATCGCTCCACGACTCCCACAACCACTGGCCAGACAATTACAGCATGGGTCTCTTCTACACCACAACCCTATCCCGGGATCTTAGGCTACTTGTTGAGCCTGACAACAAAACCAAAACAAATCACATAGACCGCACATGTTCAGCCCGAAACCACAATCACTCAACTCTCATCCCAGCCCCGCAAGACATCACACAATCAAAACATCACCGCAATCTAACTCACATCCCTATTCATACTCACTCCACTGTGAACCACTGTTCTCGCCACACCGCCACTCTCCGTCGGTCTCTGCCAAACTCTGTCTTCCTCCGCTCTCGTTCCTCTGAGCTTTCATCCTTTTGGCTCTTTGGGGCTCTATGGCTAACTTTCTCTCCTCACTGTAGAGGCAACCGTCCTCTTGCTAGCAACTGATGGTGCCGGGTTCCTCACTATCGATTTACTCTGGAACCCCTGGTCAATTAATCTTTGTTGCCTGCTGAGAAGTGTAGAGGGGAGAAATAACTAATTAAGGCAAGCATAACAACTTTAAAGAACCTTGACTCTGAAGAATCACAGAATCCGAATTCCAAATTAGTAGATTTATTACAAAGCCATAAATAACTGGACATACGAACACCTCAAGATGAGGTTGTAGAAATACATTGTAAGTAGTACAAATCTGAATCTATGCACAAGACGAAGATGCTGGATTACCTTGATTCCCAGGCCTCCTTCAGTGAGAAAGAACACTGGCTCCCAATTATCAGCATTCTTGCATAAAAGTATCTTCTCCTCCCTGAGCCTAGCTCCTAAAACAAAAGACGTTATTCTAACTAACCAAGACGACTTTCTCCACTTGTAACAGAAATGTGAGAACAGAGCAAATCCAACATACACATGAATTCATCTTTTTTACCCCAATAGAAATGAACATTTTACTTAAGCATTCCTAAATCATCATTTTACATATGCACATTGAATGCGCAAATCATTAAAAGCAGCCTTATAACTTCTACACATTTAAATTCAAGTTGCCACATCCGTGTACAACTTTATCCGAATGCACGTTTATCTCTATCCAATACATTATTAATGAGGGTCTTCTTTAAGCAATTGCTGAATGATTACATTAGTCAAACACAGCTGCCACGTTTTTCTTTTCATGGCACGTAATAGTCCTAACATTTCACTTCCACATGTTATTACAAAGTACATCCTAATGACCAAATGTTAACACAACAAAATAATATATGTAGGGGCAGACTACTTGTGATTATAATGCACCCCTACAAATTTAAGAGCACCAGTGTGCTCCAATATGGTGTTACATCATTTGCAAGTAACAACACAACTGTAGTTTGACTTGGGATCTTCAAAAAATGTACCCCAATCTCACCTGGTTCCCTCTCAGCTCAACTTGTTCATAAGGGCAGTACTGGACAAAACTGTAAGTCGTGCCTTCCCACCTATACAGAGGATTCAAGACATCCAGGCTATGATACCACTTTTTCAGAATGGAGCACCTGTTCCAGTCCTGATGTCTTGTGCCTGCTTGGTCTTTTCGCTTCCTTAATACTGTTGATCAACCATGCACTCTGGCATATGAAGTCCCTCCAGTGGTGCCTCCGCAGACAGTGGTTTCAACACAATGGAGATCACGAAGAGGTGGTCAGGATCTCCAGAGACACTGCAGCGGAGCTGTTATGGTGGAGTGTTCCAAGCAACTTGTCTCAAGGGAAGCTGTTTCTACCTCCTACTGCGGTGACCACAGTGATAATGGATGCCTCCACTCTAGGGTGGGGAGTACATCTGGGGTTCTGGAGGGCAAAGGTCTTTGGTCTCCAGAGGAAAGATTGTTTCACATAAATCTTCTGGAATTGTGTGCGATATGTTTGGCTCTCAAGGCCTTTCTTCCCTCCCTTTACAGTCAGTCAGTTCAGGTCCTAATGGATGACACTACAGCGATGTGGTACAGCACCAAACAGGGAGGAGTAGGGTCGGATCTTCTTTGCAGAGAGGATATGCGACTCTGGTCCCGGGCTCAGGACCATCAGATTTGCGTGATTGAGAATAATCTGGTTGGAGAACTGAATGTACGTGCAGACAGTGTCAGTCGGCAGAATTCAGCTGTTTACGAGAGGCGTCTCCATCCAAGGAAGGACCTTCACATTTTCGGAATGTGGGGCTTTCCTCAGTTGGACCTGCTTGCCACTCAGGAGAACACACACTGCCAGACATTCTGCAGTCTCCAGTATCCGATGCTGGGAGTGTTGGGGGACCTGTTTCAGTTGGATTGAGCCTCATGGCTTCTTTACGCATTTCTCCCCATATCCTTGATTTCTCAAGTTCTGAGGAAGATTCGCCAAGACCGGGCCCAAGTGTTATTGATCCGCTTGGCTTGGCCGCAAAGGATGTGGTACACGGACCTTCTTTACCTCTCTTTGCACCATCCACTCTGTCTCCTACTCAGGGCAGTACATAAGCAAGTGAACAGTTTTCAATAACATTTTCTAAGCAACAAAACAATGTAATTATGAACAGACAGTCATGTATATAGATTCAAGAAACACCAGCAAAAGGAGTATATACCATAATTGATATATTTATTATTTTTTGATTTTGTTTTCAGTGCAAAGTTTTTTTTGTTTGTCTGAGCTGCATCCCCTGACGGTAAAAGAACGTGACAATGGCACGAAAACCACCAGACAGTGGCAGCTAGACGAGCCCCGACCAATATTTCCTATGAATCTGAACCCTACCAAGTGATTGCACTAAACAGATGGTTCAAACTGAAAAACAGAAAGCTGGGCCCCAATCATAAATTACCATGTGATACTTAATATGAAGGCTATGGATCATATATCGTTTGTTCAAGTAATATATTGTGAATAAAGCTGTTGCACCCATAGAAAAAATCTTTGAAACTGAGGCGTCTTCGACACATATTTGACAACTCCATGGAATTTCTGTGCTAAACTATTTACCGACTAAAAGGCTGAGGCAGAGCAGACATCCCTATTTGAAGGATCCGAAGTTACAGCTGCGGCCATATACGTCAGCCGCTCTCCACCTAGAAAATTGATGGTCATAGCTAAGATGGTTCCTTGATGAAGGCACACATGCTGAAACGCGCGTAGTTCTCATCTACCGCTAGCCTTCCTACGATCTACAGTTACATCGGACATTTCAACTGACACCGAACTGAATAATGAATTGTGATTTAATTGTTTTGTATCTTTTAGATATATGATTGTATGTACATGTTTTTTATTTGAAGAAAAACAAAGAAAACCTTTGCACTGAAAACTAAATCAAAAAATAATAAATATATCAATTATGGTATATACTACTTTTGCTAGTGTTTCTTGAATCTATATGCATGACTGACTGTTAATAATTACATTGTTTTGTTGCTTAGAAAATGTTATTGAAAACTGTTCACTTGCTCATGTACTGGTTTTTCCCAATTGTGGTAAATATTTTATTACCGGGACTGAATTTAATACGGAATCTAAATAAAACAGCTCAGTGAAATAAGAGGCAGAATCCGTGGTATAAGAGGTTTCTGAATGGGCTTTATTCAAAATGGCCGACTCGAGTCGCGGCCTTCATGTTCCGTCACCACGGGGGTTCAGGAAGTGAAGTACAATATTTTATTGACAGTCAGTCATTTTTATAGAATGTACATTACAATGAAACAAATGCAGAAGGCGTAACAATTGATAAGAAAAGTGACAATTTACATGCGTAACCAAAAATGGGCGTAATGAGGAGTAAAAAGAAACATAATTGGTTATGAGGTCATATGATGTCATATATAGGTGGATCTATAAGATAATACTTGGCATGGATGCGCGCGCAGCTGCATGACGTGTGATTGACGTGCAGCTAGGGGGTGACGGGGACTTGACATTTAGCTCTACATGTGGAGACAAGAAGTCTGGGGGGTCACGTCAACCTAATCCCAAATCATATCTAACATCCTATGTTTAAAGAACTATGTTATCCACAAAGGAAGGACTCTCGGACAGAATCTATTCTATACTGACTGTGTGTGCGTGTACAAGCGTCTAAGTGTCTATATGAGATGCAAGGGGCAGAAACTTTCCATGGTAACAGGGCTATGAATTACTTGCATGAGGACAGAGAGGCCGGGCCCTTTGCTCGGTAGCTGAAGGAAATGTTTACCTAAACTACTAGACAGGAATGCATCGGCTGAGGAGCGTAGTAGATAATTCGAAGGTGAAATACGGTTTCTTGGCAGGCAGGCGAAACCGGCCGAGGCAGGCACCGTTAGCCGCACAGGGAGTAGGACAAAGTTCATGGATACAGATGCGAGCTCAAGCTGAAGCTGTCAAAGGCAGAGGAAAAGGAAAGGCTTGATGGCAGAATCAGGGCCTACTCGCCCGAACTGCAAAATGGAGTAACTGAGCCATATAAAGTCGGTGGCCTTTCATACTTAGGAATCGAATATCCAGCCCATTCATGGCGGATCTGACAGAGGACATGTTGACGGTGGACGCACATGTGTTTGCGTCTTAGAAACTGGAACGGGAGGGAACATACATGTACTGGTAACATGCACATAGAACCGTTGGGGTCCAAGATAGGGGACATAACTGATCATGAAAATCCATATTTCCACACAATACAATTCTTTTTCCCTACGACTAGCAAGTTCATTGTGTTTGTAGGGGTCCCTAATTTCTAAAACTGTCCTTCTCAGGTATGACCTCCACTTGCAGTTTCAGGAGCTGGTTCTACACCCCGACCTCTAGAGCCTGCACCTTCATGCCTGGAGAATGAACGTGGCAACTTGAGCTCTTTCTCTCTCCCATCAGATGTGGTGGTGGTTATATTATCATCCAGAAGACTCTCCACCAAATCTGTCTATTCTGGTAGGTGGGCCAAGTTTGTTAAATGGTGTCTACAGAGATCGATTGATCCTTTGCAGGCTCATTTGTCTGATGTTCTGAGTTTCTCTCTTTCCCCAGCACAACAGGATTGTGCAGTAGCTACTGTTAAGGGCTACTTGTTTGCTTTGTCAACTTTTCTCTGTTTACCAGATCAACCATTGTTGTTTAAATCTTCCATAGTTATGAGAATAATTAAGGGTCTCATAAATAGGTTTCCTCCTAATTATTTTATCATGTCTCAGTGGTATTAGAATTCAGTTCTCACTTTCTTAATGGGTTCACTGTTTGAACCATTACATAGTTGTCCATTAAGGTTCTTAGTGTTTAAAACAACATTTTTGGAGGGTGAGTGATTTTCGGGTTCTTAGCTCCAAGCCTCCTTTCACATCATTCCATGCGGATAATATGGCTCTTAGGACCAGAGCTGGTGTTCTGCCTAAGGTGGTCACTCCTTTCCACTAAGTGCAGACCATCACCTTAACCACTTTCTATCCTCCCCCTCATCCTTCTAAGGAGGAGGAGAGACTCCATTGCCTGTACCCCAAGAGGCCCGTCAGCTTCTACTTGGACAGAATTAAGGACTTCAGGTTGGACGACCAACTCTTCATTGGTTATGTGGGCAAGATGAAGGGAAAGGCTGTCCACAAAAGAACGCTGTCCAGGTGAATCATCCTCTGTATCAAGATCTTCTACGCCTTAACCAAGAAGGAGCCTCCTGAAGGCATTCACGCTCATTCTACCAGAGCTACGTCTTCTTCTTCAGCTTTAGCTAGAGGTGTCCCAGTGGTAGACATCTGCAAGGCGGCAACTTAGGCCTCTCTCCACACTTTCGCGAAGCACTATTGCCTGGATTTGAAGGTGAGTAGGGACGGCCATTTTACACGTTCTGTGCTGCTGATTTTTTTGGTATAGAAAGGCAGGCACCCTCCACCGGGAACAGGACTGCTTGGGGATTCAATTCAAAAAGCCTGTCACGCTCATTGGACCCTGAGATATTCTAGATATACAGACCAGACATCCATTTCCTGACCTCTGGCCAACTGCAGAGATCAAAAAGAGCACCGTAATCGTCGGATTGAATAGAACCACTACTCAAACTAACAGACTCAATCCCCAATCTGCAAAATCAACCTTTCAGGCTTTGGAAAGGGCACTCAAAAAAGAAACAACCAAGTGGTGGGAAGCAGCAAGCCTCAAAAAATACTTGGAGGGAGACAGTATTCCAAGGGGCCTTCGGATCCTGATATTTCCACATGTTGAAACAACCAGACCAGACCAAATACCAAAGTCATCAAATAACATGATTCGTCAATTGATTGATATTGCAGAAGAAAAGCACAGTAAATATAAAACCGAGGTGGATGACCTCACAAAGAAAATAGAAGAGCCTAACTGGGGAGATATTACAAACAAAAATTACAAGATACTTAATAGAGTAATAGATGAATACGAGGAAGATTTAATTCAGAGAAAAAATAGAAAATTGCACCGGGACCAAATAGATTATCAACTAGAAAGAGTATATACCTTTGCCAAGTGGTACAATAACATCGCCAAAGGAACAACCACTTCAGAAATAAGAAGAGCACAGGATCCGGTTACTAGTTTGGAGACTGAATCCCCTGGAGCAGAAATTGTAGCAAGCACAACCAAGGTGGGGGTTAATATTTCAGAGGAGGTACAAAGAGACCGGCTAGGCTTTCGGAACACACCCACACCGGATACAGAATAACACACGAAAACGCCCCAAGTACATCAACTTCAAAACCAGCTGGGGAAGTATTTACCAGAGCCAGGAGATGACAGGAAACCAAACCCAAGACACCAACAATCTAGCGGTCAACATCTCAGATAGATACATTGGATAAAGGACAATCTTTCTGTCCCACAGCTTTCTGGGACCTCACTAACACCATGATAAACCTTTTCAAATTCACACAAAAACTCAAACTTACTACCTTCTTCCACAACAGACCACCCATACCCAAAGAACGTAGAGCACCAATCATAAGTCCTATGTCAGTCCAAGACTTGGAAAATATACACTTGCTAACCACACTAGCTGAAGACCCAGATGACCATCTGACTACTCCATCTGCACTGGCATGGGAGTTGGACCTATTCTGACCAAAATATAGTTTGCTCCAAATCGACATTCTGTCCTCAGCTACCCAGTGGTAACACCATTGATTTATTTTTCACTGCAGTCTCTAGGGACTTAACCAGGGAACATCAAAAATATCTCAAGAAGAAACACTACCTACCGACCAATGATTACCCTGAAGTAGCTGAAAAGTAACCCCGAAATAGACATAAAGGAGGCGGACAAAGGGGGGAATGTGGTGCTCCTAAATTCTGATGATTGCATCTCAAAGGCACAGAGGCATCTAAATGATAAATCTTGCTATATGCAACTTTCCAGTAATCCAACAAAAAGGGTTCTTCAAGACCTTAAAAAGAAACTTGATGGATGGCATGCCAGGAACATACCCACTATTGAAGAACGGAATTATCTACTTATAGAACATCCCACCATGGTGACTCTTTACCTTCTGCAGAAAATGCACAAAAATGGCACAAGACCACCTGGAAGACCCATCATTGTAGGAGTGAATTCCATCTGCTCTAAGATAGGGAAATTTATTGACTAACAACTGCAACCATTCATGAGAGATCTCCCATCGTACATACAGGATACGAAAGACATTTTACTCCAACTCAATAATATCCCGTGGGATAAGGATTGTATTGTAACCACCATAGACGTAGTCAGCCTCTATACGTCAATTTGTCATGAGGATGGTATGGAGGCAGTCCGCAAAGCACTAGCAACCAAATCAGTCCAGCACATAGAGTCTAACGAGATGATTTTGGAAATGCTGTACTTCTGCTTAACCAATAAAGTTTTCTCATTCAATTCCTAATGTAATTTGCAGCTACAGGGAAGTGCAATGGGAACCAAATTTGCCCCACCATATGCCTGTATTTGTATGGGGCTAGTTGTAAAGTATTGGCTTTGGGACGACACTTTCTCCATCTACACTCCACATATTTTATTTTGGGGCCGTTACATCGATGATATCCTCAGCATTTGGCAGGGGACACAAACCACTCTGAATGAATTTCTCAACAAAATCAACACCAACAGAGGGAATATTCAGACCACCACCACAAGTTCAGCATCAGAAATTGACTTTCTGGAAATCACAATTTGTGTGGAAGTTGACAAATTGCAAACTAAAGCCTTCCGGAAACCTACATCAGCCAACTCAATTCTCAGAGCACACAGCTGTCATCCACCCAAAACCATATTGAACATCCCTAAAGGAGAATTCAAATAGATGAGAAGAAATTGCAGCAACCTGAACACCTACAGAGACAAATCACAAGAATTAATAGAGAGACTAACCAAACGAGGGTACCACAGAGACCTTCTCGAAAAAACGGCTAAAGACTGCGAAAGCCTCTCCCGGGAAACATTACTTACACCCAAGATCACCAATAAATCTGACAAGCCGAATAAGATCAGGTTTCTCACAGACTTCCATAGCGGTCATCACCACATCCATAAAACATTGAAAAAACATTGGTACTTGCTGACTGACAATGTCTCCATTATGAATCAGATGGAAAACTATCCCCAAATGGTCTTTAGAAGAGCTAAAAACCTGAGACAGATCCTATGTAGATCCGAATTTGTGGACAAACGGAAACAGCAAGGATCTAATTTCCTGACTACAACTGCCATGACTGCAATGCATGTAAATTGGGGAGCAATAAACTGTTGGAGTTCAAGTATAATCAAAAGACTGTCTACAAGATCAAAGACTGGATGAACTGTAACTTCACATCGTAGGTATGTTATCTTCTGCCCATGCAACAAAGCATATGTGGGCAGTACCATACGCCCCCTCAAGATCAGAATCCTTGAACACTAACGCAACATAAACAGAACCGAAGTTGGTCCACCCCTAACGGAACACTACAATGAATACCACCCACATAAAAAAAAATCAAGTTCTTTGGACTAGAACAAGTGAAACCATCCTCGAGAGGAGGTTACTGTGAACTTGTCCTGAGACAAAAGGAGAGCGAGCATATTCTAAGTATGAACACTGTGGAACAAGGACTAAACAGAGATGCAGAGATGCATTCCTGGCTCTACTAAATCCTCTAATCACTGTATTGTGACTTGCATGATAACACACTAGAAACATGCCACTATGAAAGTTACTCCCATCTCTGTATGCATGTTTCACTTCAGTCACAGTATTCATTTTCTGGGATAGCATGTGAACTATGTGTTCGTACTAGATCTCATTTCTTAAGATCTACACGTTATTTCATCTCTATTGCGGCACTTTACCCCTAATTTCCCTGCCCTCTATACCCCGACCTACGTTCTCCTTATCCCAGGTGCGGCCCAGAGGGCCAGCAAAATCCAAGAGTCATACACACTTCCAGCTGAGTATTAGCATCGAGCTCTTATTTCATATGTATTCGTGACACTAATCCTATTTCTTACAGAGGACTTTAGTATTCGTATTTTGCTTACGTGAGTCATATGTGTTAGGTGTTGTTTTCATGATCCATACGCTTTTCCTTAACATAGGACATCTCGCTCCCATGAGTCCGATAAATTTGATGGTCTCATAGCCCTATACCATTATACCATTACCTTGATGTGGGTTTTTTCCTTTTCCTTTCTCCCAGTGTGAACCCTATTTTCCTTATTTCCAATTTTATTTTTATAAAAATCATTTTACTGTTTGGCCTTAGGAACTCTTCCATGTCCTTTAGATTATTCTCGCACTGATTTCAATTATACCACTCACTTTGATTCCTTTTCTTGTATTTTACTTTCACGTATGGCTGATTATTTTCAGCCCCGTCGCTTTCGATATTCTTAACCCTTTCTTAGTGGTAACCCTGATTTCTGTGAGGATACTAGTATTTCTTTTATGGCCTTTCCGATCGCCTTGCAAGGGATGACACATCACGTTCTTGACGCCGTCAGAGGCCATTCACTACAGCCTTACTCGACCTGCTTTCACTTCATTCTTTAGGACCGCAGAGAACACGTTGCACGTTTCTCCAGATCAGTGAGTTTGTTCTGCCTCTCAGTTTACCTAGCCCGACTTTCTTGTGTGTTTACCTGGCACGCGGAGGCGGCCTGTTTACGTTTTGCACTTCATTTTACCTTCATTACTCTGTCTCAACCCTACCTGGCCTACGAGCGCCAGCAAATCATTGTTGAGAGATTTTGTTTACATTTTGCTCTTTTGTCCTTTTACTTACAGCTGCATTTGCTGGTTATACGTTATTCTTAGTAGTCCCCGGTGTTTTACAATTATTGCTACTGTTTGTTTCCACCTACGCAATTTGGGTGTGGCTTCTGTTGTATTCAGGCTTTTTTTCTTTGCAGTTTTCGCTACTATTGACATTCCATTTATGATTGATGAGGTTATGTTAGACATGACGCTTTGAATCTTTGCCCCTTACAGACATCCCGCTCTCTTACTGTTCTTTGCAGCTCTCACGAACATTCTCAACAATTCCTGGTATGCCCTTTTCACCTTGACCTTGTGATGTGCATGGAGCCATGTTCAATTATACGCCCTGTAAAGGCTGCCATACCTCTTAGAAAGCATGTATGTACTATTATATATGTGATCTTATGTGACATTATTGTTATATCTTTCTGGCATTATGACCTTTATTTATCTGTTTGTGTCTCTCTCCTCCAATCAGTTTCTTCATTTTACGTAACATTGTAGTTATGTTGATGAATTTACACCAGTTGTTTAAAATACTGTATACCATTTTGTATGTTCATTTTCCATACCCTTACGTCTGTTTTTCCTACATTTACCTTGTCTTCCCCTCCCCACCTTCTGTCCCTGTTATCTCTGCCCGCTTCACAACCCTTTATTTTTCTTTCTTTTCTTTCTATTTACTTCACTCACATCCCTTGTTCATCCACTATTTTGGGTTTCACTGTATTTAATTAATTTTTTGCACAGATGATATATGTTTTGCTCATATACCTATAGGTCCTTCTCAGCCTTGAGAAAGCAATCGGCCACCGGGCGAAACACGTGTCGGCTGTCTTTCTGTTCTTTTTCTCAACGTTACAAAGTGTAACAAAGAAAAATAAAACTTAGAAACTAAAGAACAAGGATTTTACCCTTTTCTAATTATGTCAGGATTAAGGGGTACAAACCTCCACCCTCTACATAAAATTACCTTTTTACAGTGGCTTTTGGGTGTAGCCATTTGTGAGGCACGTACCAGCATCATATTGGGTCACTGCAAGCACAGTGTGAATCCCAGATTTACCAATACCCTGGCTTTCCTACATCAATTAAAAAGATGAAGAGTCCACAGGCAGATCTATACATCACAAGAACAAGTAACTTACCTTTGGTAATGACTTTTATTGTGGATACAGGATCTGCCTGTAGATTCCTCCCTGACCGAACCACCTCCCCGTTGCTTGTCTTCTTATACGGAAAAACTATCAATGCATATCTTATGGTATTTATTGTTGTAATCATGTGATGCTTGGCACTATGAAATGTCTATGATTTCCAGTTTTGACTGTGTTTGTATTCTGTGTATACTTGTGAAAATGTTGTTAGCTCATCCGTTCGCCTTGAAGGCACAGAAAAAATGGGTGGAACAGACGTCAGCATGTTGACGGGGTCTTCTTATGGTTGCGATGATGTCACGTGGAGTTGCGTGCGGAGCCGTTCCATTGTGCCGTCCTTGTCGACGTGGGAGAGCTGAGGAGAAATATTTCCAGGGAATGCTGCACATTGGGGTAATTCAAAAAGGGCTAGAACTATCAAATTGTGAATACATAATTGCAAATTTCCTGAGAATCGCAATTAGGTAATCGCAATTTACAATGCATGAAACTCAAAGAGTTTCATATAGTGATTCCTAGGGAGTCACAAATCGCTCTACCTCATTAATATTAATGAGGTAGATCTCAATTTGCGATCCCTAGGAATCGCTAAAAAATGGGGATGTTAGCCTGCTGGGGTCAGCAGACCACCATGTGTATGATTACATTTAAATAAAGCAATCTTTTTTTTTTTTTTTTTTTAAATGCAGCCTGTTTTCATTAAAGGAAAACAGGATTCTTTTTCACAAACAAAACTGAAGTTTTCTTTTCATTTTTTAAGAGTAGGCAGTGGTCTGTGGGACCACTGCCTGCCCTTAAAAAAATGCTGTAAAAATATACACAAAAGGGGAAGGGGTCCCTTAGGGGCCCCTTCCCATTTGCGAATGGTTACCACATACTTGGAGTAGTTGGTAAAATGCAAATGTATTGAGACCACATTTCGGTCACAAAACATTCGTACATACTGATGCGCTTTGTTCGGTATTAGGGAGATGGAGAGAGAGGGAGAGGGAGGGAGAGGGAAACAGGGAGAGGGAAACAGAGAGAGGGAGACAAAGGGAGACAATCAATCAATCATATAATTTGTAAAGCGCACTACTTACCTGTAAGGGTTTCAAGGCGCTGGGGTGGGATGCTTGCTGACAGAGGGAGGGAGGGAGACAGAGGGAGGGAGGGAGACAGAGGGAGGGAGGGAGACAGAGGGAGGAAGGGAGACAGAGGGAGGGAGGGAGACAGAGGGAGGGAGGGAGACAGAGGGAGGGAGGGAGACAGAGGGAGGGAGGGAGACAGAGGGAGGGAGGGAGACAGGGAGGGAGGGAGACAGAGGGAGGGAGGGAGACAGAGAGAGGGAGGGAGACAGAGAGAGGGAGGGAGACAGAGGGAGGGAGGGGGAGAGAGAGAGATAGATAGAGAAAGGGAGAGGGAGAGAGAGATATGTGTATGCTGGGTCTGGTGGCTCAGAGTACGAAGGCGTCCGCTGCAGGGGCCTGTGTTCCACCTCATGGTCACAGTTTTTTGTTGTTGTTCTAGCCCCACCCCCCCGGTGCGGCCCTCGGCCACAAACCACACTGTAAATTTGGCCCCTGAGAGAAAGTTTGTGAGTACCCATGCCGTATAGCATACTTGAATTTACAAACTTTGGATAATGAAATGTTCATGGAGTTTGTTGCCTTATTTTTAAAAAGTGTCATTAGGTTCAGGAATTCAATGTGATATCGATTTAGGCTGATGGAGGTATGACATATTTATCCAAACTTTATGTAATGAAATGTTATAATTATAGTCTGATGTATTATTTTTCTTGCTATGTAATTTCATTGAATGTGTACATTATAGTTGTGCTTTTATGATTTATTTTTGAAATCGAATAAAGCTTGAATTATTATATGTTTAACTTTTTTTATTAAGTTTATTTGCTATATTTGTTGAGACATGTCAAGAATTCCTGTCATGCGAGGGGAGGAAAACGGTAACCAGCGAAAACGGACTACATCTCCCAGGATGCTTAGCGGTTGAGAGGTTATGTAAACAGGAGAGCTGTTACATAACTCAAGGAAAACACGCCCTTATGTAAACAGGAGAGCTGTTACATAACTCAAGGAAAACACGCCCTTATGTAAACAGGAGAGCTGTTACATAACTCAAGGAAAACACGCCCTATAAAGGGAGGAACCGGGAGGTACAACGCTGTCGGATATTGTGTTTACACCGACGTACCTGCTTAGTGAAGAGCAGTGTTCTGGAGTGGTGCTCCAGTAAGGCAAGAACGGAGGTAGGTCGAGTCGTTACTCCCTGGGCCGTGTCTTGCCCCATCGTCACCTGTGAAGGACCCGGAAGCTCTACCGGATAACCATTGAGCTTCGCTTTTTGACTCGGCTGAGTCAAAGCGCAGTTGCGCTTTTTCTGGTTGGAGTCGTAACTCCCAGCCCGACCAGAGATACAGGGACTGCCAGCTGTAACGCACACCAGGAGGTGTTTGCCGCGTTACAGACTCGGAAGTCCACAGGATCGATCGAGCGGCTGCTCTCGGTTCAGTCTTCTTTGCTTGTGATTGGGGTATCGGTGACGCATCACCAGGAGGTGACTCCGCGTCCCGGTGCAGTCTGAGGAAGAGGTTGAGCGGCTGCTCCCTTCAGGTAGAGACCCCGGCTGGGTGTTTCCCTGACTCCTCGATTCTCCCCAACACTCTTCGTGCCCCTCACAACCTACCGATTGGCATTGTCGGCCATTTCATTTCTGCCCTCTGTTGGCATACGCCGGGATCGGCGTATATGCAGAGGACGGTTAGGACCATCCGTGCTGTGGGCTGGTAACGTACTTAGCCTGGAGGATTCCAGTGACTATAACCTTTGTTTATTCCTTGTATTATTTTTGCCTTCATTAAAATAACTAAACCTTCACAAGTGGTTGCGTTCTCATTATCGTGTCTGTTAAACGATCCTGAGACGTTCAGGGCGTTACAAAATATCCGACCCTAATAACACTAACTGTCTCCCGGTCGATAACAGACATGGCAACACTTGATGATGTGCTGGCTGCTTTAGCGACCGTGCAAATTGAATTGGCTGCCTCCAGGCAAGAAACAGCCGATGTAAAAGCCAGACTGGATGCTATCCAATCGGACCCGCTCACGCCCAGCACCTCCCTCACGAACCAGACCCCTGCGGTAGTAGTGGAAATGCCGGTAGCCGTCCCCTTGGCAACACCAGAGAGGTACAGTGGGGATCCTAACACAGTGCAGGTATTCCTCACACAAGTGGCGCTACATTTATCGTGCAAACCAAGGGCGTTCCCCACGAGTCAGGCTCGTGTGGCTTTCCTTATATCCTATTTGGCTGGAAACGCGGCACAATGGGCCGTACCTCTGGTGAGCAGGGACGACCCCATCTTATGTGATTGGGGTGCTTTTCGCGAGGAATTCCTGAAAGTCTTCGACAGAAGGGCTGACTCGTACACGGCGGACCGTGAAATGCTTGAGTTGAGACAGGGATCCAACGACCTGGTGCAGTATCTCAACGCGTTCCGAAGGCTGGTTGCGGAAACCAAGTGGCCTGTTGCTAAACAGACGGCGCTCTTCCATCACGGGCTGTGCGATGAGCTCAAGGACGCCGTGGCTCATATTGACCCACAACCCAAGACATGTGAGGGCCTTATCAACCTGGTATTACGACTGGAACATAGGCTAAGTGAAAGAAAGGGGGATCATGGGAGAAAAGGAAACTCCCTTCCATCCTATGTGACAGTGGGAAGTCCTGAAACTTCCACCGCATCCAAGGGAGAACCCATGGACATCGGCGCAATATGAGTGAGCCTCACAGCCACGGAGAAAGAGTCACGCCGTAAACAAGGATTGTGCCTATATTGTGGCAAAAAAGGCCACTACGTACGTGAATGCCCTGCCAAACCGAAGACGTCGCGTTATCGGGCCAACCGGTCGGTAACAGCCGTGGTGGACGTACCGGCGGAAAACTAGAGGACTCCCAGACCAAAGAAGGGGCATCTCGGAGTCACTCATCCATCCCTTCACTTTCCAACTCGGTCACTAAGGGACAACGACACCTGTTTCTCACGGTGCACGTGGGAGTGCATGACCAGTGGATACCCGTTGTGGCCATGGTGGATTCAGGGGCCACTGGCATGTTTATGGACCACAACGAGGCATGCAGGCTAGGGCTAGTGCTTCTTCCCAAAGCTGTACACGAAGACGTCTATGCTGTAGACGGAAGGCGATTGGTGACGGGGCCCATCGGGCAGCACACAGGGGTCCTTCCGATGAGATGTGGAAGGAACCATTTGGAACAAATCGATTTTAACATCATCCGAGCGCACCAATATGGCGTCATATTGGGATTGCCGTGGCTACAGAAACACAACCCCTCTGTGGATTGGCCAACACATCGCATCGAACTGACGTCACCGTATTGCATCCTGCATTGTGGAATAAGAACGGAATCCCTTGACGCAGATGAGAGCGGGAGTCAGACGGTGGCTACAGCGGCAGAAAAAGATGTGGCTCTCCCCCAGGCTTATCACAGTTTTGAGGATGTATTTGATGAGGTGAAGGCGGAAGTGCTACCACCACATAGACAGTTTGACTGCCAGATCGACCTGGTGCCAGGGGCCAGCGTTCCCAGCGGCAGGCTGTATGCCCTGACGGAGCCTGAAAACGTGCATCTCCGGGGGTACCTGGATAAACTCCTCAAGCTAGGATTCATCCGCCCGTCCAAGTCTCCGGCCGCCTCGCCACTCTTCTTCATCCCGAAGGCTAATGGGGAGCTGAGAGCCTGTGTGGACTTTAGGGCATTGAATGCGATAACCGTAAAGAATCGGTACCCCTTGCCTCTCATCAGTGTACTTCTGGAACAGGTCAAGAAAGCTCGTATCTACACCAAGTTGGATTTGAAAGGGGCATACCATCTGGTGCGCATGAGGGACGGATACGACTGGAAGACCGCCTTTAAGACCAGGTTCGGCCTTTTTGAGTACCTCGTCATGCAGTTCGGCCTGTGCAACGCCCCGGCAGCCTTTCAGTACTTTTTGAATGAGGTATTCAGAGAGGAGTTGGATATCTACGTGGTCGTATATATCGACGAGATCCTCATCTATTCGTCCAGTGTGGAGGAGCACGTACACCACGTCAAAGCTGTGCTCCAAAAGCTGAGGGAAAACATGCTGTTTTGTAAACTCAGCAAGTGTGACTTCCACGTCACATCCGTGGAATTCCTCGGAGTGATGCTGAGTCCAGAGGGACAGGAGATGGCAGAACGAAAGATCAAGGCGGTGAAAGAATGGCCGGTGCCCCAAAGCGTGAAGGACGTCCAAAGTTTCATTGGCTTCGCCAACTTTTACAGGCGGTTTATAGATGGATTTTCAGGATTGGTGGCCCCAATCACACAGCTACTGAGGAAGTCCAAGGAGTTTGTCTGGTCCCCTGAAGCGAACAAAGCCTTTGAGGCCCTGAAAAGCGCCTTTGGTAAGGCGCCGGTGTTGGCTCACCCCGATCCGGATCTCCCCTACGTGGTGGAAGCGGACGCATCGGATGTGGCGCTGGGGGCTATCTTGTCCCAACGCAACCACGACACAGGGGTGCTTCATCCCGTTGCGTACATGTCCCGCAAACTCAACGACGCCGAACGCAACTACCATATTGCGGAGAAGGAGCTTCTCGCAATCAAGGACGCCTTCACCGAATGGAGGCATTGGTTGATGGGGGCAAGACATGTGGTATCGGTGTACACGGACCATCGGAACCTACAGTTCATGACGGCCACAAGACACCTTTCTCCCAGACAGCTGCGGTGGATGATCTTCTTTGCGGGGTTCAACTTCCGCATCACATATCGGCCGGGGACGGAAAACCGGAAGGCGGACGCCCTGTCCCGTCAATCTGCAGTTAAGGAACCATTGCCTGCGACCGAGCATTCCATCATTTCCCCGAGGATGGTATTGGGGGTTATCCAACCGGATACTTTCCTGAGGGGAATAAAGAGAGGGATCAGATCATTCGCATGGCGGAGGTGGCTCCTCAGTCACAGAGAATGGCAGCTGAAGGACGGGATACCCCTGAAGGGCAGGTGCCTATTGATACCCACGCCTAGGCTAAGGAAACAAGCATTCATCTGGTGCCATGACTCTCCATGCGCAGGTCATTTGGGCTTTGAAAAAACGGTGGCTAGCATGGGACTGCATTTCTGGTGGCCAACCATGAGAGTGGATGTCAGGAGGTGGGGACAGGAGTGTCCTACGTGTGCTACCATGAAGGCCGACCATGGCCGAACCCAAGGGCTCTTACATCCACTTCCGACCCCGGATAGACCAAGGGATAGCATATCACTGGACTTCGTGGTGGGCCTACCGGTAGACCAGGGGATGACGGCAATACTGGTGGTGGTGGATTACTTGACGAAAATGGGGCACTTCATCCCCTGCAAGAGAGTCCCTACGGCCGGGGAATTGGCGTCACTACTCCTAAAGAATGTGGTACGACTGCATGGATTACCTGGGGTGATCGTGTCGGACCGGGGGTCGCAGTTTACTGCGCAATTCTGGAAGACTTGGTGCACTGCGCTGCATGTTAAGACCGCCCTGTCCACCAGCTACCACCCTCAAACGGACGGCCAAACCGAGCGCCTGAACCAAACGCTCAAACAGTATCTGCGATTTTTTTGTGGACCAGGGCAGGGAAGAATGGGTCGACTTGCTATGGGTTGCAGAGATAGCCTATAACAACGCCACTCACAGCTCCACACAGTCATCTCTGTTCTATAGCAACTATGGCCAACATCCCAGGTTCTTGCCATTTCTACATCCGTTCAGAGAGGACAGGATTCCCGCCACAGCGGACAGGGTGGCACACATAAAAGACACGTTGATGCGCTCAAGGGCTGTCCTAATAGAGGCCAAGAGAAGATACAAGGCTGCGGCAGACAGGAAGAGAAGGCCCGGGCCACTGTACCGCACTGGAGACTATGTCTGGATATCCACAAGAAACATGAGGTTTCGAAAGAACAGTGTGTTCCATCCCAAGTACATGGGCCCCTATCGAATTACCAAGTGTATGGGTCCCGTGAACGTGAAGGTGTGCTTGCCCCAGTCATTGCGGATACACCCTGTCTTTCATGTATCATTGCTCAAACCAGCACCCTCCAAGCCGTCTGGGACACCTAGGCCGGTATGCGTGGAGTCGGAGGTGGAGTATGAAGTGTCGGGCATACGGGCGTCCAAATGGCGCAGGGGGAAGCTGTGGTACCTGGTTGCGTGGAAAGGCTATGGCCCGGAGGAGCAGTCATGGGAACCGGCTGAAGGGGTTCATGCTCCGCGCTTGGTCTCCTTGTTCCATCGGCGTTTTCCTGCCAGCGCTGGACCCGTGGGGAGCCGCTGAGAGGGAGGATGTACTGTCAAGAATTCCTGTCATGCGAGGGGAGGAAAACGGTAACCAGCGAAAACGGACTACATCTCCCAGGATGCTTAGCGGTTGAGAGGTTATGTAAACAGGAGAGCTGTTACATAACGCAAGGAAAACACGCCCTTATGTAAACAGGAGAGCTGTTACATAACTCAAGGAAAACACGCCCTTATGTAAACAGGAGAGCTGTTACATAACTCAAGGAAAACACGCCCTATAAAGGGAGGAACCGGGAGGTACAACGCTGTCGGATATTGTGTTTACACCGACGTACCTGCTTAGTGAAGAGCAGTGTTCCGGAGTGGTGCTCCAGTAAGGCAAGAACGGAGGTAGGTCGAGTCGTTACTCCCTGGGCCGTGTCTTGCCCCATCGTCACCTGTGAAGGACCCGGAAGCTCTACCGGATAACCATTGAGCTTCTCTTTTTGACTCGGCTGAGTCAAAGCGCAGTGGCGCTTTTTCTGGTTGGAGTCGTAACTCCCAGCCCGACCAGAGATACAGGGACTGCCAGCTGTAATGCACACCAGGAGGTGTTTGCCGCGTTACAGACTCGGAAGTCCACAGGATCGATCGAGCGGCTGCTCTCGGTTCAGTCTTCTTTGCTTGTGATTGAGGTATCGGTGACGCATCACCAGGAGGTGACTCCGCTGTTGTAAATTAAAGCAGAAATGTGATTAAGCATTTACTGAAAACATTAATGCTTTCCCTTGTGATCATGTTTTCTCCGTTATGTTGACCGAAGTCCGGACTCCATTTTGTATTGGCATGCTGCCATGTGTTCACCACGAGGAGAGTCCGACCTCTGTGTTAGTTGCTCTTGTAATCTGCCTAGCAACAGTTTATAAATAGCTCTCTCTTGTCCGTCTGGCGCATGCCCAGACTTGACCACATCTGTTATAATTAGCTTTGCTTGACCATGTGTTTTCGCGGGCCCAAGGAGTGTGTTAGCTCCGCCCATGTATTGATTCAGTATCGAGAATGACCATAAATGGTAATGTTCTTCGGCCTCATGTTGTATCCACCCACTTATGAGCCCCTCTGTTGTGTATAAAAGGGGACTGTGTACGAATGTTCTGTGTGCTACTCCTTGCAATACTGAAGAGTGTTGTGTGGATTGTAGGACCACCCTTAAGGGTTAATAAACGTTGTTTTTGTACTTTGCAGTTTCCGTGCCAACTTCCTTATAGATTTCGTTACAGAAGAGCGAACCCTTGTCTCTTGCGGGCCTAGCTGGGGCTTGTATTCATCAATTGGCGCCCGTCACGTGGGGCTCATCGGCGACTCGGATGCTCGAAGGACTGGTCGCGACGAAGGTGAGGAGTTTGGCCGGGGACGTGATCACTGCCAGCGGCGTCTTAGCCCTGGCATCCCGAGGTTTTTCTTCCTTCCCTTCCGAGCTGACCGTCTGGGTGGCGCCGGTCATCGACTGAGACCTCTTCTGTCGGTCCTGCCGTGAGAGCCGTTTGGGCGATTGTGGAGCTTGGCAGTTGGAACCTGGACTCTTGATTGGTAAGAACCGTTGTACGGTACTTGCTCCGAGTTTTGAAGCCTGGTCTGGCTATTTGAGTTTGATTGATGGTGACTAGTCATATTTTGAATTTGTCTTTGTGAAAATATATGCGTTGCAACACATATAGGCAGGTAATGTGGAGAAATTTCTCCGGAGCTGTGTAAACTTTGAACGGCGCAACGATTAAGTGCCATTTTTCTTGATAATACTGCATATTTTGCATTATTCCTAGCATGCCTGCTTTTAGCGCACTTCGTAAGTGGTACTGCTGTTTTGGGAACCGGTTGAACCTCGAGGAATCTGCTCCAGCTCCCCCAGAGGGGACTCCTAATAGGGATATGTACGTGAAGCATGGTCTTTCTTCCATAATGTACAGCACGTTATGGAGGAAATATACGAGGAAGGATCCTGAGTTGCGATGGCCTTTGTATGGATCGTTTGATATACGTAAGATTGAGTATGTGGAACAGTGTATGTGTAAGCGACGTGCTCGTCAGGATATGTTTGAGTGTGTGCGATTATGGGTGAAGGAAGTGCGTGAGCGAGAGAAACGTGAGAAAGCGCTGTTTGATAAAGAACAACGGAAGAATGATCATGTGCGAGCTCAGGAAGCGAAGCGTCGGGAGGACAAAGAGCAAACGGACAGACAAGAGAAAGAGCGTAGGCTACAAGTTTCGGGTCAATATGTTGTTCGTCAGCCACTTTATCCTGTCCTTAATAATCCTGATGACGATTTTTATTTACTAGATCGCTCTCCGCCCCCTTATGTTGGCGCATCTGCTCCGCGGCCGCAAGATTCTGGCCCGGCTTCGGGTAAGGTCGACACACGGTCCATGTTATCGGCCGAGCATATGGCTGAGCTTCGGAAACTTTCCCTCCGTGCACTTAAGGGCAAGATGTCTAAGGAGGAGTTGTTCCATACTTGGGGGTCGTGGCAAGATAGAGAGAGGGTGTATTTTCTGTCTCATTTTTCAGAAGAAGTAATTGCTGCTTTCCGAAAATATTCTAGTGTCCTTGAGCCTGACGAAGTGTCTTCGGATGCCGGAGCATTACGTAATGGTGTTTTTTCTCCCCCTAAGGCTTCTGAGGCGGCTCGGCGGCTGTTCGCTTTGCGGGACGAGGTGCTGGCCCTTAGAGAGAAAGCACGTCAACAAACGGAGGAGGAGAAGCAGTCGGATTCGTCTGCAGCAGGGGGCCACCCATCCGCCTCCCAGTCAGATAAGGATGACATAGTGCATGTTAAACCAATGCGAGAGGCGGCGCCTTTGTATGTTCCTCCCAAGGGAGCAGGGACTAGCTCGGATATTAATTCTGTCGATGCTAGGGGATATTTTGTGTGTATAATTGGGTTTATACTCCATGGCATAGGGCCGATGTTATGGCATTAAAGAATGCGCTGCCTGACCCCCGCAAGAATCCAGCGGCCTTCTATGAAGAAGTCGAGGGGGCCTTGAATTCTTGCATTATGACCTTAGCGGATATAGACCTGTTCTTTGGCCTTATCCTACCGCCGGATACGTGGCGCTCTGTCCGAAAGGTAGATGATGCGGTTGCCTTCAAGGCCCGGTGGTCTGACCTTGAGGATGAGGATAGGGAACGGAAGCCCGCACAGAAACCACCCCAGAATATTTTAGATCTCCCTGCGGCTATTGTGGCTAAATTGAAGACGATTATCCCCCCTAAAAAGATTGACTGGAATATGTTAGCTGCATGTAAACAGAAAGTTGACGAGTCAGTCGCGGACTTCTTTACGCGTTTTGAGGAGACGTTTCATGACTTTAGTGGCCAGTCGCTTACCGACGACACAGGCCGCCACCTTTTCGCGGACAAATATGTGGCTAATCTGCTGCCGGCAGTTGCGGCCCGGTTAAAAGCGAGTGAGAGTTCTTGGTCCTCCGCGACACCGACGGCCCTTCTGACCATCGCCCAGTATTATGAGCGTCAGGAGCACGAGGCGAAGGGCCAGGAGGAGAAGAAATCGAAAGATCTCAAAACCAAAGTGATGTTAGCACAAGTATATGGCCCGCCCCGCCGGGGTAATAATAATAGGGGAAGGGGCGGATCTTATGGTCCCCCTTCGGGCCGATCTGATTTGAATAGGAACCAGTGTGCGTATTGCAAGCAGTTGGGCCATTGGGCCAGGGATTGCTCAGCGTTGCGTGCTTCGCGTCAGGGGCACACTCCGGGTGGCCCGAGAGGTAGAGGGGGCTTCTCGAACTTTAGAGGGAATTCCAACGATAATGTCCGTTTCGATACTGCTGGACAGCACCGAGAAAGCTCAAATGTTTTCGATCGCCAGCACCAGTATCATGTATCGGACATCGATCAATCGGGATATCATGATTCTCAGCATGCATAGGAATGCGTAGGATGGGGGTCCGAATCAGTTGAGGTGCCGGTCGATCAGACGGGTCCTTATGTATCGGCTGAGGTTTTAGGTTCTACTGATCAGTTCCTAGTGGATACAGGAGCGACACGTAGTGCATTGTCTAGGTACTTGGTTCCGGGGGCTCCCCCATCCGGCTCAATAGTTACATCGGTAGGGTTTGACGGTACACTCTCCCGAAGCCCTCTTTCACAGCCCCTTGCATTTAAAGTTGATTGTTTTTCTGCGCCTTGTCCGTTTCTGCTTGCTCCGTATACACCGGATAACATTATGGGCCTTGATATGTTAAAGTACTTTAGGGCTACAATCCGCTGTTCCCCTGAGGGTGTGAGGGTGATTTTAAATGACAACTACCCCCGATCTGGGCGGATGTGTACGATCTCAGAGGATGCGTTGTTGGCTACCCTCCCCCGAGCTTTATGGGCGACTTCGGACACAGATGTCGGACAAATGGTGATTCCTCCGGTCCACATTAGTGTCCAGGAGGGGGCGGTACTACCGCGCCTCCCACAGTATCGTATTTCCCAGGAGGGCGAGGAAGCTCTCATACAGATTGTGCAAGATTTGATCGCAGTAGGAGTAGTGGAAGAAGTTCCCTATAATATCTGTAACAGTCCGATTCTCCCTATTCTGAAAAAGGACACGGATGCAAAGGTCTATCGGTTCATAATTGATTTGAGGGAGGTAAACAAGATCGTGATACCTCAGTACCCGGTGGTTTCCGATATCACGACGTTGCTTACCTTGGTCCCGCCTACGGCGACCATGTTCTCGGTGATTGATTTGAAAAATGCCTTCTTTTCTATTCCCATTCACCCTGATAGCCGATTTCTTTTTGGGTTCACATTACACAATAGATCTTATCGTTTTTGTAGAATTCCCCAAGGCTATACAGAAAGCCCTAGTATTTATAGTCAGGCTTTGAAGCGACAGTTGGATTCCTTCGTTTTACTCGAGGGGGTCGCCCTCATTCAATATGTCGATGACATCCTGTTGGCGGCTGACACCCTGGAATTGTGCGAGAAAAGCACGATAGCCTTACTTTCCTTTTTAGCATCCCACAATCACAAGGTCTCTAGGAAGAAATTGCAATTCTGTAGACCAAAGGTGACTTATTTGGGTCACCTTTTGTCTAAGGAGGGGCGTGCACTCACACCAGATCGTATCCAAGTAATTTTGGACACACCGAGGCCATCCACGCAGAAGGATGTGCGTGCATTTTTGGGTCTTGTTTCTTTTTGTAGACAGTGGATATTGGGGTTTTCACACATAGCTAAGCCATTACTAGCTCTCTTGACAAAAGACACGCCCATCCCGATCCCCTGGTCAGATGAGTGTGACGCTGCTTTTCAGCAATTGAGACGGGCCCTTTGTTCAGCACCAGTGTTAGGGACCCCTGATTATGCAAAACCCTTTTCGTTGTATGTGCATGAGAAAGATGGATGTGCATTATCAGTCTTAGTGCAGATGCACGGCGATAAGCAGCGCCCTTGTGCATACTTTTCGGCTGTACTTGATCCTGTCGCCCGAGCATTGCCAGGGTGTTTTCGCTCGGTTGCGGCGACAGCTGTGTCAATACGGCAGAGTGAAGGAATTGTGTTATCCCATAAACTGTTGGTGTTAGTCCCCCATGCTGTTGATGCCCTGCTTAATCAAACAAAGACGCAGCATTTGACCAGTGCCCGTTTAACGGGATATGAGTTGACGCTTTTAGCTCCTCATATTACGTTAAAAAGGTGCGTGACATTAAACCCGGCCACATTGTTGCCATACCCCGAGACCCAGCCTGAGGCGCAGAAAGCGCATGATTGTATTCTTGTGACTGAGGAACAAACAAAGGGTCGTATTGATCTCCAGGATACGCCCTTTTCAGATGTAGATGGAGAACTGTGGGTGGATGGATCATGCCTGAAGCTACCAGATGGTACGACTTCAGCAGCGTATGCAATTACCACGTTACAGACGATAGTGGAGACAGCACGCATACCACAGAAATCAGCTCAAGCAGCGGAACTGATAGCGTTAACACGAGCGTGTGAGCTCAGTACAGGATTGTGTGTGAATGTTTACACAGACAGCCGCTATGCCTTCGGAGTAGCGCACGATTTCGGCCTACTCTGGAAGGAGAGAGGGTTTCTAACGTCACATGGGGTACAGATAATGCATGGGGAGTTAGTCCACAATCTTTTAACTGCATTGACATACCCGAAGAGAATTGCCATTGTTAAGTGTAGTGCCCATAGGAAAGTAGTTGATAAGGTTGGAGAAGGGAATGCGTTAGCAGACCGAGTGGCACGGGAGACTGCGATGCAGCCCGGTACTACTGCCATGTATGTAGTGAAATCACAGGTGGAGAGATGGCGTGATGCAAAGGAAGAAGTGCGAGAAATGCAAAGGACCGCTTCTGATAAAGAGCGGGAGCAATGGGCTAGCGAGGGAGAGTTGGATGACGAGGGTTGTTGGAGAAATAAGCAGATGGATAGATGGAAGTTACCCACGGCTTTCGTACAACCTATGGTTCAAATGGCACATGGGCTAGCACATGTTGGAGCTTCCGCAATTGTGAAATTGCTTACCCAAGTCTGGGAGCATCCAGAGATTGCTAGCACGGCAAAGAGGGTGGTGCAGACCTGTATGATCTGTCTGAAGTATAACCCAGGGAAAGGCACGCGAACTCCAGCAGGAGGATTTGCGACGCCCACTGCACCCTTTGAGGTTCTGCAGATGGATTACATCCAGCTTGAGCGCTGTAACAATTTGA
The DNA here is from genome assembly GCF_964204655.1 of Triturus cristatus. Taxonomy (NCBI): domain Eukaryota; kingdom Metazoa; phylum Chordata; class Amphibia; order Caudata; family Salamandridae; genus Triturus; species Triturus cristatus. The sequence continues at coordinate 498,042,663 of NC_140592.1, read as the reverse complement.
AGTATGTTCTAGTAGTGGTTTGCGCCTTCAGTAAATGGGTTGAGGCGTACCCTGCGAAAGACAATACTGCAATGACTACAGCGAAGCTATTGCTGAAAGAGTTTTTCCCCCGATACGGCGTCTGTAGACTTCTGTGGAGTGATAATGGCCCTCACTTTGTAGCGGATGTTATAAAGTATGTCTTGAAGGGCCTAGGCATCACCCAGAAGTTCCACGCCGTGTTCCACCCCCAGTCTGCAGGACTAGTCGAGAAGTATAATGGTACGCTGAAGCTTAAGATCGCCAAAATCCAAGCTTCAACATCTTTGACTTGGCCAGACGCCTTGCCACTGGCGTTATTGTCAATTAGGTCGGTGCCACACTCTCGAACCGGCCTTACACCCTATGAGATTGTATTTGGACGCCCAATGAATATTTGGGGTCCACCAAGGCCTAAGGCTGTGTATGATGTACCTTGTGTGATGATGAGTGATTATCTGGCACAGTTAACGGATAACTTGGTTTCTATTCATCAACAGGTCCGAGAGGCGCTCCCTGATCGGTCTACTGGCGAAGGACATGGTCTCCGGCCTGGAGATCATGTAATGATAAAGGTTTTCGACAGATCGAACAGTTTGGAGCCGAGATGGGTAGGACCTGAGCAAGTCCTCCTTGCAACGAGGACGGCAGTGCGAGTCTCGAACAGGAAGAATTGGATCCATTCCCTGCACTGTCGAAAGGTACCGCCCGGATTGGTGGAGTCTGCCGTGTTGACCGATCAACGAGACATCCTAGCAGCAGAGACAGGCCGTGCTGCAGAGCCAAACGACACTGAGGAGCTCTTTTTGGACCACACGACTTCTGGAGGAAGGCGATATCATCTGCGACCAAGGAAGTGAGATTTCCAGTACCGGGACATACTGTCAGAACGGCCCTTGGGTTAGTGAAACGGAGAGCCGATGAGGCAAGGGGGGGGGGATCAGCCCTGCATTAGTGTAGTGACACCCGTCTTGGCCCGCTGGTGAAGAAATCAACCGCTGCCCAAGGGGAAGAGTTCTGACAGACCTTTTTAGTTTCAGGAAGATATCAGGGTATTGTTTCCTTTGACATGGAGAAGAAGAAAATTCTTTGTGCGTTGGGGTTCATGCTAACAGTAGCTATCGTTGGTATAACCACATGGTTTGTGGAGGAGGCAACTCCTGCTCGAAAGACGCTTGTGTTGACGACTCCAGTGCCTGCGGAGCACTACTTTTATACATTGCCATATCAAGAGTTGAAGCATCGACAATCCTATTTGAATAACACTTTCATTCAGATGCTGCATCACACCCACGTTGCTACAAATGCTACGAACTGTTGGATATGTGGGATGATGCCAGCCCATCAGAAGAAAGGAGGTACGCCATTCATACCACTTCCTTTCTCTCACAATGGCTCTTGTAGAGCATGGTACACTTTGTTGTTTGCCACTCGGAAACCGACAGTGGGACGATTGCTTTTCAGACTTAATAAAGAATGCCATCAGGACAAGAATGGATATCCACAAGCGAATGGGACAATTTGGGAATGGGAAGAGTACCGACCGGACAATGAATCCATCCCCTATATCTTCACGAACACCAGAGACACTGTGGGGAAGGACAAATTCGTAATCCAAGTAGCACAAGCCCAAGCGGACCTGTGTGTCCAGAGTGTGGGTTTTATCCCTGTTGGTGTCAGTGATTGCATAACCGTATTAAACATCGATGGGTTAAATAATAGTACCTTCCTAGCATCCCATAATACCTACTTTGTATGTGGAAATAAAGGTTATTACCGTTTGCCGGCTGGGTGGTCTGGGGTATGCTATGTATCGTTCCTATTGCCTCCTGTATTCTTAGCACCCGCGTCATATCATAAGGATTTGAAACTGTTGAATAATGTGACTGTAAATAGATATAAACGTACTCTATCAATTGATGATGTGGATCAAACCGATACCAGCTTGCAACAGTATATTGATTTTAACTTAGGACTGTTCTTTTTTGTTGGAGCCGCTTTGAATAGTAGGAAGATCCGAAGATTAACGAGAGTGGTAGAAGCTGTGACTAATCAGACTGCTGCTGCTCTTGGGAATCTTACGGAAGAATTACAAATTACTAGGATTGTTGCATTACAGAATCGTATGGTATTGGATGTAATGCTAGCTGATCGAGGAGGAGCCTGTAAAATTATTGGAAGTAGCTGCTGTGTGTTCATCCCTGATCATACACCGTCTGTTTATAGCGCCATTAACAAACTGCATAAAATAGCAGCTGAAATCCACACAGAAAACGGCACTTGGTCCTTTTCTGGATGGTTTTGGGCGTTGGTTACTGCCTGGGGTTGGAAGGTTCTAACTGGTCTCTGTATTATTGTAGCAATTCTGTTCTTTTTCTGTATGTGTATTCAATGTGGACCATTGTGCTGTTCCGTATGCATTTCATTCTGCATTCCAGATAAGAAAGCTATTGCCGATGTTGCTCGCCAGAAGGGTCTAGCTAAAGAGGTTAAGGGAATGATGATAATTGATATATATGATGATTATTCTTGGAAACCGGATGTCTTCAGTAAATGCTGAAAGGGTCGTCTGTTGTAAATTAAAGCAGAAATGTGATTAAGCATTTACTGAAAACATTAATGCTTTCCCTTGTGATCATGGTTTCTCCGTTATGTTGACCGAAGTCCGGACTCCATTTTGTATTGGCATGCTGCCATGTGTTCACCACGAAGAGAGTCCGACCTCTGTGTTAGTTGCTCTTGTAATCTGCCTAGCAACAGTTTATAAATAGCTCTCTCTTGTCCGTCTGGCGCATGCTCAGACTTGACCACATCTGTTATAATTAGCTTTGCTTGACCATGTGTTTTCGCGGGCCCAAGGAGTGTGTTAGCTCCGCCCATGTATTGATTCAGTATCGAGAATGACCATAAATGGTAATGTTCTTCGGCCTCATGTTGTATCCACCCACTTATGAGCCCCTCTGTTGTGTATAAAAGGGGACTGTGTACGAATGTTCTGTGTGCTACTCCTTGCAATACTGAAGAGTGTTGTGTGGATTGTAGGACCACCCTTAAGGGTTAATAAACGTTGTTTTTGTACTTTGCAGTTTCCGTGCCAACTTCCTTATAGATTTCGTTACAGAAGAGCGAACCCTTGTCTCTTGCGGGCCTAGCTGGGGCTTGTATTCATCACCGCGTCCCGGTGCAGTCTGAGGAAGAGGTTGAGCGGCTGCTCCCTTCAGGCAGAGACCCCGGCTGGGTGTTTCCCTGACTCCTCGATTCTCCCCAACACTCTTCGTGCCCCTCACAGCCTACCGATTGGCATTGTCGGCCATTTCATTTCTGCCCTCTGTTGGCATATGCCGGGATCGGCGTATATGCAGAGGACGGTTAGGACCATCCGTGCTGTGGGCTGGTAACGTACTTAGCCTGGAGGATTCCAGTGACTATAACCTTTGTTTATTCCTTGTATTATTTTTGCCTTCATTAAAATAACTAAACCTTCACAAGTGGTTGCGTTCTCATTATCGTGTCTGTTAAACGATCCTGAGACGTTCAGGGCGTTACCAGACATATATTAAATATTTTGTAATTTTCTAAAATAAATGTTACTATTTTATATATTTAATATTTATTATTTCATTTGATTATATATTTAAAAATCTATATTTTATACAACTATAGTAATGACATGGATAATTGTTTCCAATATTTTTTTGTTTACCATTATAAGTATAGGATGTCGATAGTTTTGTATGGGGATATTTTGAGTGCCGCTATTTTGTCAGTGTACCAGGCCCACAGCACACAGTCCACTGTATTAATCTCTGTACACTAAATTCTAGGAGAGTTCACAAAAAGTGAGCTAAGTGCATGAAATCCTGCTTTATCGCACTCCACTGACACATACACTGTAAAGCGCAGCAGGTGAAGCCGGTAGTAAACTAACTGTGCTTGCTCACGGGTGCAATACAGCTCAAAGCTAGGGGCACCCAGTCCACCTTGGGCATATGGCAAGGCCAGCATCTACTAGCAGATTCTAGGCTGTTTTTCTGCCCAGGCTAAAGTTATCATGTGGGTTTTGAGCGCCTTGAAGAACATTTGCGCCAGTATTATTACATTATAGAATAGATAAAGAAGTTTAGGCAGGTTGACCATTTTAATCACCACCAGTCTGCCGGCTAGAGATATTGGAAGAGTCTTTCACTTAGTCACACTGTCTTCAATTATACTATGGCCACTCCATAGTTTTCAGAGGTGATGGCATCAGTATCTGGGCTAATACAGACCCTCCAGATAGTTTCCTGATGTTGTACACCGATGGGAGCGGGCAGTCCAGTGTACACATTTGTGTGTATGAAGTAAGGGGTTATATGGTAGACTTGTTCTAGTTGATGGGGATCCTAGAGAGCAATACGAAAAGGCTGAACTCTAGAACCATTTGGCTATGGTTAGTGGCAGGCTCGCGGTGATAGAGGGTGATATCGTCGACATTGAGGGAGATGATCGAACGGCATTCTGAGAAATATAGGCCACTGTTAGCCTGTAGCTATCTGACCGCGTATGCTGAAGGGCTAAGTCGCGAGGCACATAAAATAGTGGAGAGTGAGCACACTTGCTGCATACCCCAGTGAATTTGCAGAGGAGCGGACAGAAGACCATTCAGTCTGATCCTGGCCATGGTTTGGTGATAAATGGGGAATTTATCCAGATTATAGAACTAGTAGGGAATCCCATCCTCATGAGGACAGCGATGACGAAGTCCCACTCAAGAGAATAAAAAAAGACGGCCACCTCGTTCAGGTCTGGGTTCAGCTGGTGCAAAATCGCATAAACAGGTGTGGAAGCTGAGCGAGGTTGATCTCCCGGGGATGATTCCTGCCTCGTCCGGCAGTACCATTTTGGGAAGGATCGGCAATATTAAGATGGCAAGTACCTTTGCAAGTATTTTTATGTCAACGTTATGGAGAGATAATAGGTGATACGAGTCTCACAGAAAAGGGGACTTTCTGCGCTTCAAAAGAGTGATGATGGTCCCCTCTATGAAAGATGGGGGGGGAAAAGGGTGCCCAACAAGAGCACATCGTTGTTTACTTGAAGTAGCTTGTGGTCCAGTATAGAGGAGAAGGCCTTGTAAAGCTCCGAGGGGAGGACGTCGCCTCCTGGGGCCGTACTTGTAAGAGATTCGAAATTACACCTATGAGCTCGTCTAGGGTGAGCAGCTTGTCAAGAAATTGATGGCTGGGACCTTCCAGCCATGCTAGCTCAATGCACTCAAAATATGTGTCGTAGTCAGACAGTTCAAATGTAGCTAGGGATGTATATAATGCAGTATAGTATTGGAGGAATTCCTCCAAGATGTCCTCCACCTCTTACACAGACTTGCTGGTTCCTTTTTCAATTAGGAGGATGTCCTGGGGTGACCGGTTTTGCTGCAAGATCCAGGCACGAGCACTGCCCTGGCACTCTGCCTCCCCATAAGACCTAGCAGCAGCAAAGTTATGGAGGTATTTGAGTTCTTGATCTGCCTTCTCCTCAGATAAATCAATTTTAGTTTTAAGTTCCGCCAGTACCTGTGTGGCTGGATGACGGTCTCCCTGGTTTTCCGAAGTCTTAATCTCCCTTTCAAGCCTGTCCAGCCATTCCCCCAGTGCCTTGCAGACTCCTTGTTGCTTGGTGATACATACCCTGTAAAGGCAGGCCTTAAATGCCTCTCATATAGTACAGACTTAGTTCACTGAATTATCATTCAGTTGAAAAATGTTGAGGTTCTCTGCTCGGAGTTCATCCTTAAACACAATATCAAGAAAATCCGAAGGGTTTGGCCTCCATGTAAAAGCATAATGCTTATTCTGCAGAATTTGAAGCACCAACTTAATTGGGGCATGATCGGAGAATGTGCGATGGAGATATTCCACCGAGTACAGCCACTTGCCCACATCACCGGTACAAATCCAGTAATAAAAGCGTGTCCAAGAACCGTGAGCAGTGGATACATGTGTTCCCTCAAGAAGGTAGGGATGGCGAAGTCTCCATATGTTCACCAGACCCTCGGTCTGCATAACACCTAATAATGCAGCAGCAGCTGCATTGTGTGTGTGACTAGCAGCATTCAAACAATCTAGGCATCTGTTAAGCACCAGATTAAAATCCCCACCCCACAAAATGGTCTGTGCCGACGTGTGCTCAGGTATCCCAGCGCCATGTGAGAAAGTGAGCGTCATATGTGTTAGGACCATACGTGTTAATGATGGGAAGGTGTTTCCTATAGATAATGGCTTGTATAGTTACATAGCAGCCAAGAGGGTTGATAGTCTCCCGTAATTATTGGAATGGTATTCCTTGTTTAGCCAATAACGCTGCATCTCTCGCATACGTGGAATAAGAGGACAGGACTCAATAATGCACCATTTGGTAATGATGACTGGGTCGGTAGCAGGCCCCAGGTGAGTCTCTTCTAGGAGCAATACGTCAACCCTATGCCTGTCCAGACTGGTGAGAAGTTGGCAGGTCTTCCAGGGGTTATTTAGCCCACACACGTTCCAGGTCAGAAGTGTAAGGGGATGTTTACTGTCAGAGTGTGTCAGCTTACTGGCCTGTGTTGTGGTGTCTGCTCAATACCTTAGTTTGTACATACTCTGCAGAGCTGTCTATTACATGCTAAGAAGGACCAGAAACACCTCAGTACAGGGAGCCTGATTATGTGTTGCTGTACGTCATCCTCTCATGGCAGTCATGGACATCGAACTCTTGTCTCCCCTTCTCTCCGCCCACACTGGCAGCCCCTAACTTGCCAGTGGCCCTCCCTACCATCTGACCAACCCACAGGTGCCAACGAGCGCATCAACCAATCTTTGAAAGTAAGCAACATCATGGGGATCACCCCTGGAGTATTTCAAAAAGCTGGCAGAACAACAACACCTAAGGGGACCAGGAGCCTGTTCAGGTTCAATGTCCGTGCTCCACAAAGTACCGTTAAATCATTAAGGACATTGTTCTGAGTTGGAGGTGGAAAATCTCACCTGCTCAACGGAGGGGATATAGAGAGATTAAGAGTAGAATAAAAAGCGAGAGAAGAATGAAAAAGAGAGAGGCATCAAGGATCCAGTCCCGAAGGGGAGGGCCAAGTCCTGCCTCTTAGTTGCCCTCACACACCCCGAAAGATGTCATGCTTCATCATCGGGCTTTAGCTACTCGTCGGGCCGGCGCTGCAATGCCCGACGGTCCCCCGAAGGGTCATTTTGGCGGAGATCTTTTAAAGAGAAAAGCTGTTAGGTAAGTGCGGTGTGTGGGGTAGATCCAGATAAATGGTAGTGGAGTGCATGCAGGAGTGAGTGAATAAAAACACCTGGGGGTATCCAAAGGAAATATTTTAATAGTGTGGTGCCCCTGGTAGATTAAAAAACCAGAAGGTTGGTGAGTTACTGTAGGGCTCAATGTGCCCATGTAACTAATAAAAGGTCGACATGTTTCACGCCTGTTTAGTCTGCGAGATCAGTAGCGTTTCTTCAGGACCTAGCTGATGTGATAGTTGTGCACGATAAAAGTGGGGTTCTGGAGTAAATTTAGTAACCCACGTAAGTGTAAGGGGACTTGGGTGTGACCACAGGGCTAGATTGCCTAATGTGTGGTGCGTATCTCGACTTTGTAGGTCTACCCAAGGCTCAAAGATACCTAGGGGTGATGACAAAACCAAAAGAGGGGGAGACAAAAGAAAAAAGAGAAATAGAACTTATGTGTCTGACGTCACATGGCAAAGCTGTCCATTAACCTTAGTGCATCACATGAGGTAGCGTCCAGAACAGCATAATGTGACCAGAGAACGTTTGAACAGAGTGGTAAAATTACATACATATTGCTGCGACTCAACAATGAAGCAGTCGAGCACCAGGTAGGGCATGCAAAGGTACCACAGGACGTGATGGCATCAACGGTGAACCAGTTGCATGATCAGCGTCTGTGGGCCCCTGCCTAACCCCCGGTGGTCATTGCTGTAAGGGGTTGTGTCTGTCAGCCGTAGGAGAACCAAGGCGAACAGTCCGGTGTTCTGTCTGGTGCGCGCTCCACCCCAGGAGGAATCGAGGATGTGGGCGGACTCCGTGGGTGCGACACGTAACCAGTACTAGAACCGCCTAGGATCGTTCAATTTAAAAATCATTATAATTAATAGTCATGGCCCGGTATTTTCGAAGAACGCTAATGACAGTGTGACTAAGATGGAGTGGCGGGCACAGCCCTGCTTACCCTCACTTGTATGGGAGAGATCTCCCAAGGCTTGGCCGTTGGCTGCCCGCACCCTATTTGCTAAAGAAAGAGAGAGTCCACAGGGGACAGTGTTACAGAGACTGACACCTAAGCGTATTTTAGCAGATAGATGCTGACTGTTTCTACGCAGAGTACTCCGTGCAAATCCCCACCAGGACGGTGGATATTACTTACGGTTGCGTCGGGTGCCGGCTCATTAAGCACCTACCCTCTGCCAGCGGCTGCCTGCAAAAAGTGTTTTCTGTGTCTCCGTGTTCCGTATAAGTAACTGTTTGCAAGGCGTCTTCTACTTCCTGTTTCGTGTACGTGCGGCGCTTAGTCATAGCCGTGGTGTAGCCCGCATGTGTACGGAGAAGTGTCTCTGACATTGCTGCGCATGCATATATGATACAAAAGCCCTTGATGTGCGGACAATTAACCCCATCTATGTTGGACATTTATGAGGTGAACCTGAGCATGGTGTATACAGTGCGAGAGCGATATCATGAAGCAGTAATCCCATGTATAAATACTGATTCTAGTGAGTTGTATAGTGGCTATCTGAGGAAAACAGTATGATATTTGATATATATGTCTAATGACCCAGGATCTCCGCATTGCTCCCATAAAGCCAGGTGGCCAGAAATGCGCACATAGTGCGTGTGTTCCGTGAGGGTCATTGAATGGATCCTGACTGATGATGTGCCCATCGTGTGTTTGTCTTTGGGGAACAGCTGTTGGTGATGTCTTGGGTGAGTCAAGTTCTGGCTAAAAGTACAGCAAGCTGCTATTCATAATACGAGGTGTAATTACTTCATATATAGGTGTAGGGTAGCCAGTCCTTGGTTATTGGTTCTCAGTGGTCACAGTGTTATAGCTCTACCCAGGGTATCTCATCATTGAACCCTCTTGTCTGGGTGTGTAATCGGAACACCCAGCGTTGTTCCTGCCATAGGAGGGCTTGTGTGTTCCAGAAAGGTCTAAATTCCAATACTGTCTACTCCAATTGCTCACAGTTGTGGCCTACCCTAAATAGTGGTTAGTCAGTTTGGTAGCTGTCCTACCTTGTTTGTATGGTGCTCTTGTCTTCGCTTATCCGTGTCTTGATTGGACGTGAGGTCATGCCGAATGTATCTGAGGCCCCACGGGCATGTAATAAGGTATACGCAATTCTTTGTGTTACAATTGGAGTGCCCCCGTTGCTCCCAGGTGAAATCGTCAAGGATCAGTGTCTTTGTGACAGTTGCCACATGGATAATGCCCTGTGACTGGTGGTAGATTCCAGAGTGTGGTGTTCTGCGGGTTCATTTTCTTGTTCAATAGGCGTGTATTTATCAGGGTGTCTCGTAGTTTAGATGTCCTTTTAAAAGCAAGCTGTGGTTGTTCCAGGTCCAGTGTGTCTGTGTTGAGGATCTTCCAATTACGTTTGATAATGTTTTTCAGTCTGTTGGATAGCGGTGTGAATGTGGTGACACGTGATTGTTTTGCTTGGTTCTCTTACTTTAGTTTTGAAGAGGGCTTGTCTATGGTTGTTCTTAGCTCGTTTTCTTGCCTTTTTGACAACCGTCTTAGGGTAGTGTCTGTCCAGGAGATTCTTCTCAAGGTGGTTGGCCTCGGTATCAAAGTCCTGGATGGTCTTGCAGTTGCGTCGTATCTGCAGAAACTGTCCATACGGGAGGTTCTCCGTAAGGCTTTGGGATGGTGGCTTTTGAAGTCTAAAAGGCTGTTGCAGTCTGTGGATTTCCAGTGTAGTGTTGTCCTGAGGTCGCCCCCTTCCAGGATGATCTTCAGGTCCAGAAACGAGATGGTTGATTCTCTTACTGTCCCGGTGCATCGGAGGTGTGGATTGAGTTCATTGATCCATTCCAGGAAGGCATCACAGGTGGTTCTCGGTCCTCTCCATAGTATCAGGACATTGTATATGTACCTCTTCCATGTGATCAGGTTCTCTTTGTACGGATTGCCATCAGAGAGGATGTTTCTGCTCTCAAAAGATGCCATATACGGTCCTGCCAGATTCGGCGCGAAGGTGCTGCCCATACTGGTACCTTGTATCTGGTGGAAGATAGACGTTTTGTACGTGAAGAAATTATGTTTCATGGCTATGGTGATTAGGTCAATGATGAAGTCCACTGGGGTGTTAGATTGGAGGCCGGCTTCTTGTAGTAAGTCTCCCACGACCTCGATGGTGGCATCCTGGGGGATATTCGTGTAGAGGGATTCTACATCCAGGGTTAGAAGTAGGTCAATGGGTTTGGTGTTTTCCTCATTGATCACCTCTATTAGGTTTAGCACATCTCGCGTATCCTTGAGGTATGCGGTGGTTGTCTGGACCAACGGGCAAAGGAAGTGGTCGCTGAATTGACTCAGGGGTTTCAGGAAAGAGTTGATTCCGGTTACTATCGGTCGCCCTGGCGGTGGGGTCACTCCTTTATGTATCTTTAGAAGGACGTAGAAGTACGGTATCTTTGGGTCATCATTAATTGAGAAGGCCACCTCCTGAGGGGGGATCCAGCCCTCTGTGTTTGCCTCGTTCACCAAAATACGGATCTGTTTGGAAAGTTCCTCCGTAGGGTCTTCATTCAGTTTTCGTTAGTATCTGGTGTTGTTAAGTTGTTTGTCACATTCGGCCTCGTAGTCATCAATGTTCAGGAGTACTGTGGCGCCCCCTTTGTCCGCCGGTTTGAAAATTATTACTTCATCCTCTCTGAGTGAATCCAAAGCCTTGCGTAGTCTACTTGGTAGGTTGTTAAAGGTAGTGCCCTGTACCAGGCTGTTAGTCTCATTCAATACTGCCTTCTCGAAAGTTAGGATCTCACTGGGGATCATTGCGGTAGTGGGGGTGAATTTTGACGGAAGTCTGAGTCCCGAGTCTTGTTTTTCCAGGATAGGCTTCCCTAGGAGGAATGCTTGAAGTGGTATCTTTCTGAATAGTTGGTGAAGTTCGTGGTTCATTCTGAATTTGTCCTCCTTAGGTGTGGGGACAAAGCCTAGTCCAAGTTCCAGGGCTGAGGTTCTTCCTCACTCAGCACTTTTTTGGAAAGGTTAACAACTAGGGTCAACTAGGGAACACCACCACCACCACAAAGGAAAGTAGGGTGGTGCCTGCTGGGTGGTGGTGGCATTGAAAGTATCAGTCATGAGTAGCAGTGCAACCTCATACATTGCCAGTGGGGAGTGTGATGACAAAGGGACATCTCCAAACTGGTGTTCCACACAATCTGCCATGCCAAGCCTCAATGAGGCTATAATGCAACAAGGACAAAGTACCATTGCTGGTGCTGAGGCGTAAGTAGATATGGATGGTGGTACATTCCGGTCAGAGCGGTGTCTGTACATAGCCTGCAAGGGTCACATACTTGATGAAGTTCCAACTTAGGCCTCATTACGATGTCGGTCGGAAAGCATTCCGACCGACTCAGTGTCAGAATGGTTTCCAAACAAATCGGAAGCAGTGTATCTCACCGACCGATTACAATGTTTCTGAGCACCGTTTGGTTGGACTCCCATTGACTTCAATGGGAGCCTGTGTACCGACAGACAACACAGGCTCCGATTGGAAAAACTGAGTGGTTGTGGAAAACCTTGCACCCTGTGTCAGACTACCCATGGTGACTTCCACACTGTGAATAGTTGGAAAAAGGGGGGGCCCATGGGTACCCCCACGGGCCCCAACTGGAGGACTCTGGGTGAAGGGGGGGGGGGGGGGTGGGGGGGACTGCTATGTGCCCCCAAAATCAGATTCCGACAGCCTATCTGTGTCAGACAAACCTATTTGGAATGGCTGTCCAAATCCGACATCGTACTCGCTCAGGAACACGGCCCGTAGAGCTCTACAAGTCCGCTCCGACCGACTTGGATTCTCCAAATGCCAGTCGGAAGCGATTCAGAATGAGCTAACGGTTTCCTTTCTGACCGAGAACATCATAATTGGTCTGTTGGAAATGTATCTGAGTCCGTCAAATGCGGGTTCCTAGTCGAATTCTGACAAACCGAATGCAGTTTGGAGCCTTTCCGACCAACATCATAATAAGGCCCTTAGTGATTTATTCTACATCACTCAAGTTCTCACTGGGGAATCCCATCCTTCAGGTCTCTAGGTGCAGGGTCTTTACAAACGTGTGAACACTCTGTGACATTGTGAATGAGTGTACCTTGTTTCGATGGGTGATTTTTAGCCTTATGGCCTACAACATGGCATAGGGTACTCGGGCATGGAGAAGCCTGCATTTCACCGGTAGGTATTTATGCCTAGCATCTCAAACAGCTTTTGTAAAGTCTGGGTAGATAGAGATGTTATTTTTATCATATGACAATGGCTGGTTTCTCAGTGCCTCAACACGTTGCAGTAGTTGAAAAGTCTCATGGGTGGGCAGAGCCCTAAGGATCAGTGGGCTCTCTCCACAGAGAAGAGGGGGGAGAATTTGTTCTGACCAAAGAGTCTCTTCAGTAGTGTTTCAATATAGTTTGCCATTGGGACAGTATTCACGGATTCTGGCATCCCCACCAGGCGTAGTTATTTCGACGAGAGCGAGCTTCAAGATATTATCACTTCTAGATGTTTCATTATTTCTACAAGCGATTTGCTGTTCTGTGCACTGTCATCATCCAGGCTAGAGATGTGTACCTCTGCAGAAGTTAGTTGTTTGTTCTGCATGTCTATCACAACTGCCATTTTGTCCACTCTTCTTGTGAGGGTATCAAGCTTATTGTCAATTGTGGTGAGGCTTGGTTGTATATGATGCAAGAAAGTTTTAATATAGGAAATTTAGTATCTCCTGAGGGAGCCAATGGGGCATCCATCATTATATGGGGGAAGGAGCTCCCTTGGAGCACCTGGGCTCAAATGACAACTTGGTCTGCTTCTGGTTGCCTTTCCCCTTTCCAGCCAGTGAGTGTTTGACAAACATTGCCTCAGTATCGCAGGTATCTGCGCACCCACTGTGGACATTTTCACTTTCCCAGTCTTGATCTGTGACTAAGCACAGCAAAAATGGGCCCGCCACTTCAATATCCACATAGGTCACATCAGCATCCCCCACAGCAGTCCGTCAGCAGCGACACAAAACTAGAATTCAGTGTCCCTGACTAATACTAGGTGCAATTGTTCTCAGTATACACTAAGGGTAATGTTAGGAGGGGCCAAGATCCTCAGAATATTTAGCAGGCCAGACTGAACCCCATCTTCCTCCACTGCCACACCCCGAGCCTGCGTTACCTAAAACCCAGAATACCAAAGAGAAAGGCAGAAAAGAGAGAATAGAAGAGCAAGAGAAAGATATAAAACAACGACAAAGAGAGCAATGAGGGGTGAACAAAAATCTGCAAGATTGAAATAAAGAGACATTAAGCGTGGGGTGGTGGAAAAAAAAGTGGTTTCAAATGGAATCAAGACTAGGCTAGCTTGGTATTTGGCAATCCTGGAATTCAGCGACGTGGCAGTGGCCTACTAAGAAAAACTTTTGACTCCGGCACTTATGTTTTTCCAAACTAAACACTGTGCATCAAGATCTAGTTTATCCTTCCTACATACATGATAATGGAATCTTTATAAACATTTTGGGGCGACAATCTAATCTCCTGAGCCACTCATGGTTGACTCCTTTGTCTCTACTTTCTCATAGACAAAGATTGATAATGGAAGACTGGCTTCCCTTTTGCTTTTTGGCAGATGGCTATGACTTATCTTTTTCACTCAGATACTGCTCTTTCACCTTCCAAGCTTTCAGCACAAATGCCCGGTCAAACATTTTGGATAGAATGCTCCGAGATTTCTTACTGAATGAGATGAGTCTCATGAATAGGATAGGGAGATCAGTAGGAGAATGAGTGATATGGGGTTAGCTACGTCCTCGGGCACTGGTACTAGAGGTGGACAAGCCAGAAAATTCATAAGGAGAGTTGAACCAGTGGTCTGACTTGGTCTAAGGGCCAAAGCACAAACTGAGACATAACAAGATTTGGCATCCAGTGATACAGCAAACATTGTATAAAAACTTCAATCTCCTTTGTACTGAAAAGAGGATATGTTTTGCATTTCTGGGTTTCAATTTAATACATTTAGATTATATCACTTTGTTGTGTTAAGTATAGTTTTTAAACATTACATTTCTCCCACCTCCAATGGCCTCACAATGTTGCCATCAATAAACCGAAAGATCTCTGTTTGTCCTGTGTTTTCTACATGTGGCCAATATTGCTCTATGTGAAGAAACATTATTGTCTGTTAAACTATACCTCAGTGAGGTTTTGATGTAACAAGCATTCTAAATTGAGTTACTTCATGATGGTTTTAGATGTGATACTCAATTAAAATGAGTCAAAGTGAAGTACATGATTTGCATGGGATCACACAATCTGGTCAAGTGGGGAAGCTCAAATCTGATTCCAGTTTTCCATGTTACAAATTGTGCTGTTCATCCATAAGATGAATATATACTATTATATCCTCTTACCACCAAAGGGCAATGCTTTGTATTCAATAATTTTTTGACCTATTCTTCTGTACTATGTTCAGAAAATTCAAGTATTATATGTTAATTCAGTGTGGTTCAATATATGGTAAAAATGCAAAGTTTCATTATTGAACAACGTAAAGCATAAGTGTTCGGACTAGAATGTCTCCTGCATGATGTACAGTCATGTCTCCGGCCCTGCTTGCCTACACAGTATACCTATGCTCCTAGTTCTGTGATTTTGCTCAGGCTACACACTAATCCCAAGTGCGCACATTGATCTAAGTCTGGTCTGATAACATTGTTAGGTTCTGGACCAAGTCCTGAACCAGGAGGTGTGCATCAAGCACATGCTCATAGTAGCATAGGAATACATTTCCTGTCACTGGTTTCATGTGTGCCGTGGTAGTGGCAGCATACCATGTTAGTGAATTATAATCAAAGGCATTTTACAGTTGAAATACGAATGCACACCTACTGGCCCATTTATCTAAGGTTCCGCTGCTCGCAATGAACCCAGAATTCTAAATACAACATCCTGTGCCTTGCGTGTGTTCATGTATGCTAGAAGCAGTAGTGCATAATGAAAAGGGGTGTTGCATTCCTGCAGCTTCCATTTTGGAATCCCGCAGTCTGGACCAGAATACAGGATGGGGGAGAGGTTGTTCTTTTCTCCTGGAAAGTGTCTTTCCAGGTCACATGAAAATGGAACCAACCCAAATCCGTTCCAAGGAGCAGAGCTGACCATCCTCTGTCCGCAAAAGAAGTAAAAGGATTGAGGCTCAAGATCCATCCTTATTTTTTGTTGTGGGCTCTTCTACAAAGGAGGGGTACTCCGCAGAGTACTCAGGGTCTATGAGGCAGTCATGGGTTGGTGTTGTACTGACAGCCAACTCCCTAGAGGTTAGGGAACATCACCTGGAGTCCGATCCAAAGGAGTAATTACAGGCTGTCTTGTGTGTCAATATATCCTGGCAGGAGGAGCGGATAGAGGAAGGCACTGCTATAACTGACCCAGGCATAAGGTCTGTCCAACAGAGACTTGCCAAGCAAGAACACCAAAGGTACTGCAGTACTGCTGGGCAGTGCTATTGTCATCACATGCCTGTGTCAGAGCCACCAGGCTCCTAGTGTGGTGTGCTAATGAGATGAGTCTGTCTGAAGCTGGAAGTCTCCTGCTGGTGGCCTGTGGACCCCTCGACTGCACTATGTGACCAACACTCCAAAGTGTGTTGCTGCGTCAAGAAGTGATCTTAGAGGTACACTGGGGGTGCCTTATGAAGATTCAATGTTGTTGCCTTAAAGTACTGTGTGCAGGCGTGTCCTATGCAGGTAAAAGCGGTGAGACAGGAAGGTGGGGTGGGGGAAGTCAGCAGATGACAACAAGGGAAACTTCAATAAACAAAAAACTAAACCCACTTACCTTGCGCTCGCAGCATCGTTGCATTTGTGATGCAGCGAGCACAAGGTAAGTGTTTTTTGTTTTTTTGAAGTTTGTTTCCTTTGTTGTCGTCTGTTGGCTACCCCTTACCCTGCCCCACTACTCTTAGCTGCATGGGCCTCACCTGACTGTGCCAAAGATAGCGCCTGCCACCCACTGCACTGAAGAACCGTCATCTGCAGACGAGTGGCCGGCCTATCCAACAATGACCACGTACACCCTGGAGGGTCAGAGAAAGCTGAGATCTGCAGCGGCGGCATGGAAGAGATCTACCATCAGAAGCTTCCCCACCTGCTGAGACCCTGCAAGCGACAGTGTGAATGTCTGTTGTGCTGCCCAAAGAAGATTGCCATAAGCTGCCAAGTGGCTCCTGCCTACTTCAGGTTAAATCCTGCAGCCATGGATGGGTTAACACAGCCTCTCACCTCTTCTGGGCCTCCACGTACCACCAGAGGTTCCTATTGCTTCTTGTGAAAATTCTGCTGCTGCCAGAGGGCAAATGCAGCCCTGCACTGTAACCACGTACTGGTGGGAGACTGAGAGGGCTGAGCTCACCTTGGAGCTGCTAACCTGAACTTGGTGAAAGACCGACCTGTCCTAGGCTCGGGATACTGTCTGCTAACCTAGATACAAGGGGAGGGGGGGGGGGGGTTGCGGAATGAGCTTCAATCACCAGTTTTCTTCATTGACCCGGAGTCTAAGAGACCCAGTACCAGATGAGGGGACCCACAAGAGCCTGCTGGCTGTCTAATCAGATGAGGCCTCTAAGAGCACCAAGCCCTGCTCACGGGAGTGGGGTATTCATGTATATTTGAATGTATAGTGACCTTGTATGTTTTCGTGTAGTAAAAGTGCTTGCCTTTTTCTACAAGGAGAAGCACTGATCTGGACATTGATTTTATTGTGCTGCTGAAGGAGAGCTGTTCTTACTGATTCTTGAGCCTGAGTTACCCCATGCTAACCTACCTAAGAAGCCTGTGACTGCTCGCCTATGCTCCCACTGGAGTCCAGTGCGGAAAGGTTTATACTTGGCCCAGTTTGTAAAGCCATAGTAGAGCTGGCCCCGAGACAGAAGAGGTAAAATGCCTCAACAGCCACAGTTGTGTTTCAGTACCCCTCCCTGCCCTGTTGCCTTCTGAATAGGGTCTGATAATAGGGGAAGGCAGTAGACTATTTTTAGCATTTACTACAGTGAGTACAATTCTTTTTTTTCAGTAGCCATAGTGGTAGTACGTTCTTTGGTTTTGCAAGACTGGAAGTCAACAGTATCTCCTACAATGGAGCACTGGATTAATAAAATTTCCAGGATTGAAACGATTGAGTATCAGTACTCTTTGTGGAATAAAAGCTTAACTAGATTTCATGCAATCTGAATAGTTTTTGACGATGATGAATATTGTGCACTGTAAATTTAAACCAAATAATTGTTGCTGTGAGACATGCTACTCAGTATCCTCTCCCTCTGTATGAACTTAGTGTAGCGATTGAGCAGTTGACTAAATATTCTGTTGTTAATGAATCTTATCATGAGCATGTTCTACAGGACGCTCCATTTTAGGTCTCGCCTGACACAGCGCATGCGCTGATCTGGCGAGACTTTTTGTGAGGGCTCAAAAAAGTACTATCACTGTAGCCTAGAGCTACAGTGCATGTGCGCGGGCCGCTTTGATGTTTGATCGCGATCAGTTTCACTTTAGCGGCCGCACAGCCGCTTTGATGTTACCCGTGAGCCAGTTTTTTCTTTCTCCTGTTTATTACTTCTATGTAGTAATGGTGGCACCCGTGCGCCACCATTTCTACAGAGCAGTAATAAACAGAAGCAAGCCTTGGCATAGCCAATAGGTCTCGCTTTGGGGACCTTAAAAGTATTTAGTTATGCAACTGTTGCATGGCTAAACACTTATAAGGTCCCAAAAGCGAGACATATTGGCTATGCCAATGCTTGTTAAATTATATGAACATATTGCACTTTAATAATACACGTTTTAGAAGTATTTAATTGCGAGGTTCTAATGTCTAGAAGATCAAAGTATCTTATAAACTGTTTTGTATTATATTTGTAGTATCGCAGGATGTTTGATCATTAATTCGGACAGTTCTCAAAATAGCAACTTGTTATAAATGGCTTAAAGTTTATGTGAATAATGAAAGCTTTTTTTTAAATGTTATTAATACTAGGAGATACATCAATGTAATTTGAAGCTTGGTTTCTTTATGTATTACTGCACAATGCCACTTTCTTTAGTAATGCTTTGTAGACATATGCCAAGTGAGATGCAAACCCTCTGTAATTCACCTGGCCATGTAGTGGGCCATCGTGAAGTAATCACAATTGACACTCCAGGTAGTGCAAAAGGTCATTTATTAGGACAGGATGTAAAAACTAAAACAGTTCAATAACAGATCACATCTTAACAGAATCTCATATCTCCCCCTTGTGTTCTTCCTTACAGAACTTTCACCCATCCAGTTGCATCATTTCTCTTCACACCTCCTGGGCCCACAATATCCTTTCCTCCATAGACTCATTCTCCCTTCTTCCTCAAACTTCCTTTCGATGTAACACTGTCTTACCCTATCCCAGTGCTTCCTGCACACCGTCATCCTACCCTGCACACACACCCTCCCCCTTCGAGGGGTGGGTGGGCCTGCATCTGACTCCCCTCCCACTCTCCTTCTCTTACCTGTCCTAACCATGGCAACCCCCCACTGCTAAGCCACCAACTCAATCCCTCCCTCATCTGCCGGATGGATGGGAGGCAAACGCTACACATGCTGTGCTGGAGTAAGCGCCAGAGAGAGGTTAAGCCTCTCTCAGCGTTTATTTAAAAAGTATGCTTAAACTCCTCCCCTGCCTATTGTTAATCCTATCCTATCCTGTCACATAATATTTCCCATTGCGAACACTTCCATGGGGAGTCTAGGTTGCGCCTTTGCTTCCCATGGGACCCTGCATCATGAAGTAATCACACTTGACAGTCCAGGTAGTGCAAAAAGGCCATTTATTAGGACAGGATGCAAAAACCAAAACAGTTCAATAACATATATCATCATACAGAATCTCATACCTCCCCCTTTTGATATTCCTTCCAGAACGTTCACCTATCCAGTTGCATCACTTCTCTTCAAACCTCAGCCCGCAATCTCCTTACCTTCATAAACTCATTCTCCCTACTTTTGCAAACTTCTGTTGTGTTGTAGTAAGGAGTTCTAGTAGACGTGGGGAGGTTACAGATGAATATGTTTGTTGTTCTTAGATGTTAAGTAGGTTTTCCAGTAAAGATGTAAATAAGGCCCCACCAGGAGCAGCCTCTCTGCTGCTCAACCCAGGATCCAACTGACACTCCACCTCACAGCAATCCTCACATTACAATGACATCACCATTCACACCAACATTCTACCCAACACATTCACACTGGCTGAGCAGCAGAGGCAGAGGAACAGGAAAGATGCATAGTATAAAACTTTAGATATAACCACTTCCTTTCACTGTAACACCTCCATGCCCTATCCCAGGGCATCCTGCACACTCACTATTCCCTATGTACACCCCCTCCTCCCCAAGAGGTGGGTAGGCCAGCTTCTGACTCCCTGTTCTTCCACTCTCCTGCCAACCAGCGCAAACCCTGAAAGGCATTTTGCTGCCCCACATACATACCCTACTGCAACCAGCAAACACAATGACCTCAATGACATCAAATCATCTACCAGCAGCAAATTACGCAGCTGCATCATGTAGTACGCATTGCCCATTTCAGACACATGTACACCATCTGCACGAAATAAGAATGCCTCACTTTCCAGAATGCGCCAGTGACACAAGACGGAAATGCAATGAGCCCCACAAAAACTCATCACCCAAATCGGCTTTCTATGGGCTCTATCCACAGCCCCATGTTTCAAGGTCCCTCTCCACTTTCTCCTGGGCACCAACTCAGTCCAGATGATGGTGACCCCAGCCAAGCACTGTTGAAACAAGACCAAGTTACTTTGCATGTGTTGAAATGGGGTGAGTCCAAAGAGCTGCACTAAGTCATTTTTTCCAAGATGAAGCAATAGCATAATCGGACACCCCATGTTCGGAACCATGGTCGCTAGGAATGGTAGCAAATGACCCCATCTATTCCGACTCATCCCCCACCAGAGCACCTCCTGCTGACTCCTTGGCAATCCCAAGTTTCGTACGTAAATCTGGCGTGCAACATACTTCTCAGCCCAGTGAATAAAGCAGTGTCCAACCAACCAAGTGACTGTCTTATGCACCCTTGGGACAAAGGAAGAACATTAATAGAAAGAACCCGCAACCCAACAGAGAAGAAAAAAATCTCACTCGCCAGCAACTCACACTCACTTGCGTGCATATCTCTCATAGCACCTGGACTTCCATCTGTCAATTGCCCGGATTCGCGACCAATCCCAACCCAAACCTGCCGCAGCAGTCACTGCCCCAATCCGGAAAGAATGAGTCCCATAGCGAACAGGATCCTTGCCGAGAAAGCCCAAAGCCATGCGCAGCACACTCAAAAGCTGAAAGGACGCGAGTCTGGTCCCATCCTCATAGCAGAAAACCTCTACCCGCGGGAGCTCTTGCCAAACAGAAAAATCCTGCCATTTCCATACCACGCATGCATCCAAACTACGTCCTTCCAGCAGCCAGATCCACTTCCCCTTACCTAGCTGATCCGTCTTAGACTTCCTCAACCGGATGCCCAACCTATCACCCTCAAGAAACACCTCTCCACACAAACCCCCTTTTCTTTTCTCAGGCCCAACAATTCAGATACATGAAAGGTGTAAAAAAACATTCAGATCATGGTCCCCACTACATTCAGGCAGAGCCCGCAACAAGTCAACCAACAATTCAAACGTAACCGCTTCCCTGGGCTGTCTACCCTTCCCCACCTGCTCCTTCCCCCAACCTTTCAGTACTTTGCCCAACATGTCATCTTACTCGGGATCAAAACCCAATACAGCTTGCCGTAGAAGGATAACTCAGCCAGATTCCTTGCTATGGTGCCAGGTGGCTAACCACAATCAATCAACGATAAAACAAGCATGACTCTACTTTCTTGGGCCCTCCGATCCATGTGGCACAAACTGCTGCAGCAGCCCTAAAAAGACTTAAATTCTCTCCAAGCCAGCTGATAACTCTTCCTGGTGGATGCAGCTACTGAGTTGTCAGCCTTTCTAAAAGCTCTCACGACACCCAGGCGTCTGCAAGGACCAAGTTGTTTAAGCCTCCGCTCCCAGTGCAAGATTGAGAAAGTACTGCTACTGTGAATGAGACAAAGAATCAGTGATCGAGTTGTTGACCTCCGGCACATGCATCACCTTCAACACAATGTTCAGCCGCAACCAAAACAACAATAACCTGCGCAGCAAACTCAACACCCTCAAATCCCTCTCCCTCTGTCTGTTACCAAGGACCACCACAGTCATATTGCCCACATGGAAAAGCACCATCCTGTTTGCAAACTCAGCTCCCCAAACAGCCAAGGCCACCAACAATGGGAAGAATTTCAAAAAGGCAATGCTGGCAACTCAGACAACCATACTGCCAGCCAAGCCTCAGTGCACCAGGGTCATCCCAGAAGTGCCCGAAACTATGAGCCCCAAACGCATCAGAAAAAATATGATTTTGCCGCACCATGTCCTCATCCAGAAAGTGCACAAGACTCGATTGAACTCCTGCAAAAAGGCCATCCAGACCCTCAAGTCTGTACTCACACACATGGAAATCGGAATCTTGTGGTGTGGCAGAATAGCCCCAGCCATGGCCAAACCCAGTCACCTCTAGAAGTTCCTGCCACCCGCACTACCCTACAGGCAAAGTTCAGAAAGCTCAACAACTTCTGCACCCCCTGGAACTCCAGTTTCCTTAATTCGAGGAAAGCTTGACTCTCCCTCACTTTGGCCTTAGGCAGTTGGGTCATCATGTGCACCGAGTGCATCTCGGTGCTTAAGAAGGTCAAGACTGTAGAGGGACCCTCAGCCTTTTGAGTGCCAAAGGAACCCCAAGGTCCACTGCCATCACCTCAAACCTCCTCAGTGCCCGTAGACACTCTCCAGACTCTGCTGCACCCACAAAAAGGAAGTAATCAAGATAGTGCGATACAGCGCAGTGTCTCCTGTCCTTCACAAAGACCCACTGCAAGAAAGTACTGAAAGCCTCAAAAAGAGCACAGGAGACTGCACAGCCAATGGGCAAGACTCTGTCTATGTAGATCTCCCCATTCAGTTGCATCTCTTGCAAGGGAAAATCATCTGGGTGTATGGGCAGAAGCTGGAAGGCCGACTTGTCAGTCATAAAGCTTTATTCGATACATTGCAAAAATGACCATAAAAGCACATATAAACTACATAACGTCACCATATAGAATAATTACAGGGTACAATAATATAACTAAGCCATCCGGATAATTAAAACCTCATACTTTTCCTTACTTGGATACATTTAAGAAGGTAGGTAGTAGTAAAAAAACAAATATCTACTTCATACATATTAAAAAGCAGTTTCATTGAATCGTGCACGGTACAAACACCATATTTTACAAAAATTGGTTTTAAAAAATGAATTCGTAAATGATGGTACAGTTTACATATCAAAAGTAGATGTAAAGTGCTTTGTGCTGAGGTGCCATCGCAGGGGCAGGGACCAACAGGATGTGATTTAGAGGAGGGGAATGCTACCAGATTATGTACAATACCCAACCTTAATCTGGTCAGTACAAACCGATGAGATGCTCTAGTTACATTACTGAGATAGATTTGATAGCCATCTCCATCCACAAATTTGTTATAAAATATACGAGTAACTAGTTGACCAGTGCTTTCCTTCTGTTTCTCCCCCCAGTAGGTCATAAATATGTTCTTCATCTCAGGTTTTGACAAAACTGAAGCAGTATAGCAATCCACAGTGATATCTATACCATAAATATCTCGGAAACTGGAGACAACATATTTTAGCCACGGGATATTGAGATAGTTATCAAGGGAGAGACAATCCGTTACACTGCTCTATTTAAGGCGGTCTCTTACTTCAACCATACAGATCGCCACCGCATGAGTGGCCTTAAGAAGATCAAATCGGACAAATGATGGATCCCTAGCTCTCTATGGATTAATTCATTAGGGGCTGATTTAGGCAAGCACAGGAGCCTTTTGAAGAAAAGATTTTCCTCCACTTGCAAAGTACTGTTCGGTGTATATCCCCAAACCCCTGCTCCATAAAGAGCAGTGGACACGCAACGTGCTTGATAAATTTGTAGCATGTCCCATATACGTCTTTCCCCTAATTTAGCCGCAAATTTAAAAACTCCATGGGCACTTTTTGCCATTTTTGTCCGCACATTGGTGGTTTCATGGGACCATCTACTGTCCTTTGCAAATATGATTCCCAAATAGCAGAATTTATCTACTTGTGCCCGTCTAAAAAATAGGATTGAGGTCTCCTAGACCCTGCCCCACAAGTCATGATAAAAGTTTTAGTTTTGTTGATGAGTAGTTTCCTATTCTCAATGAAAATAGAGAAACTATCCATCAAACGTTGAAGCCCTAATGGGGTCCTTGCCAGTAACACGGCATCATCTGCATATAACAGTACCGGTACGTCAAGGCCCTTAATCTTAGGAACATCAGCGCTCACCCCCTTTAAAACATCATCTACCTCATTAATGAAAAGTGTAAAAAGAAGTGGGGCAAGAACACATCCTTGTCTAATCCCACGGCGAAGCCTAAACTTCGTCGTACACTTCCCATTAGTACCATATCGTATACTAGTTCGGAGATTGGTATATAATTGGGCAAGAAAAAAGACAATTCCTTCTGGTGCGCCCATTTCTAACAATTTGGCCCAAAGAATCGAATGATCAACCATATCGAAGTCACTACTTAAGTCTGCAAAGCAGAGATAAAGGGAACCCGTTTTAGCCTGCCTGTACTTCCCTATAAGGAGATTTAAATTTAAACACTGGTCCACGGTTCCACGCCCCTTCCTAAAACCATATTGGGTACTAGCCAAAATCCCATTATCTCCTGCCCATTGTGCCAGCCTTACCAATAGAAGGCTGACTTGATGTCACACTTCGCCAGCTCAGATCCTGTACTGCAACTGCTGACCAACCTGATCGTATCATCGCCCGAGGCATAGTCTACCCTTGTATCCTCAGCAGCAGTTAATTAATTTGCCGAAGACCCCTCTGGCCAAGAAAAATGGTGAATCAGGAGCAGTTTTGTGGGGGGGGGGGGGACCACCCCAAGAGGCGACACCATCAGGTCCTGTAGAGGCCAATCCTGAAAAGAACCCACAATCCTGACTTACTCAGTCTCCCTCTGAAGCTTATCAGAAACCGCACTAGGGGCAGCCTTAGCTAACCACAAGTTGTCAGCCCACCTCCTGGCCCTGGGCCCTTGGTATCCCACCCTGATACCTTCTCGGAAATCCAATTCCATCCTCAAAGTCCCTTCCCTGTCTGGATAAAAAAAAAGCCACAGTAAGAGCACTGCCAGCCTATTTGGCGTAGGAGCCTTTTGGCCGAGGAGGGTCCTGAGATCATTGTCCTTTGTCTGCCCTCCAGTGTTCAGAGGGGCATGCCAGTGTGAAGCAGTGAGTGAAGGAGTGCCTGCCCAACATTTGGAGCACTCATGTTTGAACTTGCAGGGATACCGCAAACAAACCCCCATGTTGAAGTTCTAACAGGCCCTCACATTTGTGCCTGCTGGTTTTGGAGTGGGTCTCGCCCCGTGTTGGGCGGGACCCGGCTGAAAGGGCTTTTAGGTATTGGGCAGACCACTGGCTCTGTGAGTTTGAAGTGAAGACTGGTTGGAGGACATCCACTGCATCCACAGCTCCGAGTCCACATCCCCACAAGGCTTCTCAAGGTCAAGGCTGACCCTGGCCCAGAACTCCTCTTCGTAGCTGAGCCTAGCCACCAAAGTGTAACTGCACTTTGCGAATGATATACATATATTTAAATAAGGCAATGGCCCTTTCAGCATATTTCTCACAATATATGTTCAATATATGCTCGCATGTATCAGGAAGGCCAACGTCCAATTATCTATGGTGATGGGCACCCTGGCCCACCTTGCTAGCTCCCATTCCTCCTCCATAGAACCCGCCTTGGCCTGTATATCCCTGTGTATGAATTTAAAGGTGTCCACATACTGTTGCCTCCAGATTTACTTTTTGGTCTTCTCAGCCACATGGGATCCCAGTGGCATCACCAACCCATGTAAGACAACCGCTTATTGTCTAAGCCGTCCTCTGTGTCCTCCTTGGCCTCCCACCTTCTCAGAGGCTTAAAGTATCTCCCTTTGGTTCCGCCATCCTCTGCACTACCCTCCAGGCACGCTTCAGATGCCCCCTTTGATTGAACAGTCTCTTCATCAACCCTCCCCTCTCCCACTCCCACAGACCTGCGCCCTCTCATGTGTGAGCCAGCCATCCCATGCTCCCACACTGGCCACAACTCGCTCATACCTCGAGGCATCCCTTCCTGAAGTGGATTCTCTCCGTCGCGCTGAGCCTGCAGCTTGGTCCGCACCTGACTTCTGCAAAACCGCATCTAAAGAAGTCATTGCCCCACCCCCTTTCCCCAGACACACAGATCCAGCAAGTGTCCATCATCATCACGCACCTCACCTTCCTCCCATTCATCTATCGCCTGATCATAATACATATCCTCCATGTCACACAGCCCCCTCTCAGACCGCTCCGCTAAAAAAGGAAGTACACTCACAGCCCCTGACCTCCCAGCTGCCACTTAGTGATCCCCCACATGCTGTATCTGATCCCCCGAAGTAGAGAAGGCTGCCAAAGACCCCTTAGTGCTTCTGCCCAACGTCATGCGGATGTGTAGTGCCCCATAGGTGTCTCCAATAATCTGCCATCCTCAGTACATGACCTCGAACCTCTGTTCACTGCAGTGTCGCTCTGACCATGCGGGCCCCCTGCGCAGTAGGCCCCACATGCGGCAGTAGCTCCTCCGTACTCAGGACCCCCAAAATCCTCCCCAGGCACCCAAATCTATCAACCAGAGCCCACTGCTAAGCCATCCGCGCCCTCTCCCTCATCCAAGGCACCCATCAACTTCTTAGTATGCCCCCCCCATATCTACCTAAGCCTCTCTCCCCCTGCCTATTCTCTTCCTCCCTCTCCTCTGTCTACTCGACCAGCCTCCTCTGCTCCCTAATCTTAGCCTCTACCTCGCAGGCCTGACACTTGTGAACTTTTGAGGTACTCTGACCCCCCTCAGCTCAGCCACCCATGTGCCCCTTGTCCCAGGGGCCTCTGCCCACATCTATGGGACCATGCACACTGTCAGCAGGTGTGGCACTCAGCTGCCACCCAGCCTCACCACTTTTAAGCATTGGGGAAGGGTTCACTAGGGACACCTTCCATTTGCCTTTATCTTTTAGGTTCCTCCTGGTGTTCCCTGCAGGCTCCGGAGTCACTGCAACCACCACAGGCCTCGCGCCCTGCCTGTTGCTTCCCTGCACTAATGGCCCCACCCTGCTCAGTACTCGTGGGGCAGGTATCCGTCTCTGCCTCAAACAAATGCTACGGGGAGCCCGCAGCACCCGCGGCCTGCTGGGCAGGGGACGGCAAGCTACTTTGGCACCCATGGAGCGGAAAGCGGGCAACCACCGGGGGCGCCCTCTGGCCCCGTCCAGGCCCATGCTTCTTCCCAGCCTCACCTTGAGGTGAGGAGCATGCAGCAACCGCAGCAGCCACGCTGTCTGGGGCAACCTGCGTTGGTCGCAAGAGGCCTACCCAGGACTCCACCAGCAAACTCAGCCACAGCATGTCTGCACGGCCCGCTGCACCGTTCGTTTACAAAGCTGCATGCACCACCTCAGATTCTGCCGACATTACGAGTGGGCAGGTCCATGAATACGACAAGGCCTGAAAGGGGTCCCCACTAACAAGGGGTTACACTTGCTGCGCTGGGGTAAAAGCCAGAGAGAGGTTTAGCCTCTCTCTGCGTTTATGTAAAAACTATGCTGAAACCCCTCCCCTGCCTATTGTTAATCTATACGGTCTTGTCACCTAATTTTCCCCTTCACGAACAGTCCCATGGGAAGACTAGGCTGCACCTGTGCTTCCCATGGGACCCGTAATTCTGTATAGGTTCAATGACAACTCCGCATTTGTGCTGCTGTAATGCGCATCCGCATTGGCTCTTTTTAGATCGGGCTATTGAAGGTATGCATAAATGGAAGCTGTTGTGGCTGCAGCAACGACATCACTTTTGGTGCTTTGAATCCTCCCCGTTCACACATGCGACAATGGCGGAGTAGGATAGCAGACTAGTAAAGAAGGGGCTGGAGATTGTGCCCTTGTTCCTCAGACCCCTTTTTGGGAACCCCAACTTTACCGGGGGAAGGAAATTGCCACCTGGCGAGAAGAGGAGGGCCGGAGAATTGGAGACTTGTTTGAGCCAGAGGAAGTATGGTCCTTTGAGCAAATAAAAATAGCTTACGGAATCTCTGAACAGGAACGATACCACTCTTGGCAAATGTTACACTGGTTCTCCAACCAAGAGATCAAGCTGATGTCCAGTCAACTACTTTTTCCGTGGAGAGAGGTCTCTTAAATTAAAAAAATAAAGGGACAGGAGGATGCTTTTGGAACTATATAAATTCATGACACATGGGATCATGGTAGGGAAAAGAGCAAGTCACTTGCAATGGGAAAAGGAACTAGGCAGAACCCTAGAAGAATAGGAGTGGAGAACGGTTTTCCAGCAGAAATCCTCCACCGCAAACCGCATCCCCCTTGAAGAGACGCTCATCAAAATAGTGTTTTACTAGTACTACACTAGGCATCACAAGCACTGTAGCACTAGTTAGCAGTGGTTAAGTGCACATAGTCCTAAAAGTCAACAAAAATGGGTTCTGAAAACAGAGGAGTGAAGAGTAGCACTTGTCAGTTCTATGCCCCTCTGAACTCTGTTGGATCCCTCCATTTAAATTCTCCTGAGCAACTGAATTTACCCATGGGGAACCCTTGTCCTCATCCTGGTAGTGTACTCACTTTCATGATCAAGGCGGGTTGGAAACCAGGGAGTTCTTACATGAAGGACATCGCATTCACTTCTATGTCCAGGTCTTCAGAACAGTTGGACATTGAAAATACGATAACACAGTAATGCTCAGGTTATGTTGGCAGTCTCATTTTCAGCTTATAATAGTTATTAATTTAGAAATAATTTTATGATGCTAAACAGAACATTGGCAGCTGGGGATGTAGCAAGGGGTGCAAAAGTACACAACTCGCACTGGGGATATCATCGTATCTTAGCCTAGTGCCACCAGTTATAATTAGGCATTGCACTCATATTCGCGGTCAAAGCATGTCGGAAATAGGGGAATTTTGAGCACGAAGGAGATTGCACTCATATCTTCATTTATGCATTTTTATATAGCGCGTACTTTACCTGAAGGTGTCAGAGCGCTTTACAATAGAACCAGTTACATTACATAAGGACTTCAGAGTACACGAATTACATAACACATACAAAACAGATACATGCATCTAAACACAAAAAGAAAAAGTTACAATGGTGTGTACAAGAGATGTGCAAGTTTAACTAACAGCGTAGATATAATCTACCAATATTGGTAGGAAGTGAGCACTATGAATATAGAAATAGCATAATGAAATTATATAGCATATCATTATGATAGCTACAATATTATAATAAACCAGAGTACCAATTAAAGGTGCTTGTGTCATGATTGTTCACTGCATTGTCCTTTTTGTTATTATGCTCTTGCTGTTTCATGCACTGGAACCCTTTGTTCTTGATGAGCCTCAACATGGCCGCCTCAATCCTTCCGCCACCTCTCTGGCAGGTTACAGGCATCTCAGCGACTGGGGAGACAGCGTCCATGAACCCCTGCAATAAGTGCTGGCTAGAATTTCTTCCTCCCTTGGGGTGAGCTGGGGCAGCGATGCTGGCAGCCGTATGCCGGCACCAGGGGAGGGTGGCAGAAGGGCTCTACCTACCTCTGCATGATCGTTTCATCCTCTCCTTCCCCCGCTCTGAGTCCACACAGGGGCACAGAAGATCTGGGAGAGGCACCGAGCTCTCAGAATTAGGTCCAGCGTGTGTTCCTTCACCTCCGGCCGTGGACAGGGAGAGCCAAGAAGGCAGCATTGGAGGGATCCTGAAGGCATCCGGCGGGATTTGCACCGATGGCGATCTCTCGAGTGGGGAGTCTTCCTGAGTTTTTTACTCATTGCTGGTTTCAGCACAGTCCTGTGATCTTCGTCGCTTTGCAATGGCCATATGGGGCTCAATATTAATTCCTTTGGAACCCGACGGGTGGCCGACCAGATGGGGTTTTTTCCCCCTAGGATTACGTCATAAGGCGATCCCTAGCCCAGGAGCTCCGGGGCTGGAGCTCCTAACAGTCGGCCATCTTTGATCACAGAATCACAGTTCCCATGCTTTTTAAAATGCACTTCGGTCACTGTGTACACCTACCCCAAATGTCTCTCACCTGCCGGAGGTTCTGAGTGCCCTGTGACCTCTACCTACAGCTAGCCCTGTCGGCACACGGCATATCTAAGTGAATGTTGAGTACATTTCATTCTTTGACTAGTGACTAGCAAAAATATTTCTGATTTCTTGTGTAGGAAAATAAACTATTAATGCAAATGAAGTTGGGGAACTGATACATACTTCAGGAGGGAACTACCCGTTATTGGTCACCTGCATGTATTTGGCAGCACATTCACTGGCGAGTTTGGAAATAGAACGATGCAGTATGTGTGCAGAGTTTGCAAAAGTACATTAAGGGTAATATATTGCCTCTTTGAACGTATCAGAATTGCCAAAAGGATTTAAGCTATTTAGTATTAGTGAATCAAGTGGATGTTAAGCTAAAGTAATTTGGAAGTTTTTTTGATAAGTGTTGTGATAAGGGAATTTATGAGACCTCGTGTGAAGGAGTCCTAAATGGTTTCTAGACACCTGACTTCTTTTGATGAGAATACAAGGAATTATGAAAATGTATGTAAGTCTGATTACGGTCATGAGTAGATGTAACTTACTCTTTCTACCTTTCCATTAGGGCCGGACTGGGAGCCTGAAGCAGCCCTGGAAAATTTGTCAGCCCCCCCCCCCCCCTCCACCCCCCCCCCATCCACCCGGGTTTGAAAGTGTGAAGCACTGCTGCTTTTGTTACTGGAGGCTGATATTGCTGCACCGCTGCAAAACTGGCTCCCAGTAACAAGACTGGCTAACACAGGGCCACGCAGCCCCCGCGGTGCGGGGGCCCCCCTCAGCACTATAGTCAGGCCTGAGAGCTCCAACCTAAATCGGGAGCTGGGGCCCCTTGTATACCTTACTGGAGGGGCCTTCAACGTTTGTTATGCCACTGTGGCTCCCTCCACTGCGAAAAAATCCCCCACCCTTCCAGCCTCCGGGGGAAATGCCCAATTTCCTCTACAGCCAGTCTATCTATTTACTAATTCGCTTTCCTTCAGAACATACTGTCCATTACAAGAATGTGCAGAAAGATATCTAAATCCGAATAATATGTAAATGCCGCCAGATAAGAAAGATATCGGCTCTTTATATATATATTGGGTGATTGTATTAGGAATTTAGGTGCCAATTGTTTGTGAAAACCATTCGAAATGTAATTCTCAATAACAAATAAATAGTTGGGAGGAAAATGGTTTAACATATATATGTGGAGGGTTATCAGTAACACAAATGTGAATTTGAAATGTTTTTGTCTCTTTTTTTATTTTCTGAAAATGCACGGTATATTTCTTTAAATGAACATCATGCACCACCTGATATAAGACCTGCTCTTTTTCTCTTTTCCTTTGCTATTTCAGTCCTGAAGAAGTGGCATGTAAAGCCGCCA
This sequence comes from Triturus cristatus, assembly GCF_964204655.1. Taxonomy (NCBI): domain Eukaryota; kingdom Metazoa; phylum Chordata; class Amphibia; order Caudata; family Salamandridae; genus Triturus; species Triturus cristatus. Next base: position 498,011,639 of record NC_140592.1, on the reverse strand, counting down.
AACACTTGTTGGCTGAAAAGTTTTCCATTGCAGAAATGAGTCCACTGTACATTAATTGTTGAAACACTTTGTAATTTGATACGATTCTATTTTTTGATTTATGCTTCCGTGCTATCTCTCGTGATACTATGTTTGGAATAAATCTGTTGATTAAGAACTCAAATACTGGAAGTTCCTGAGTTAATCTATAGCATTATTATCACAAGGTAGCTCCCGACAAAATCTTTTTGTATTTTAAGTATCAACTTGATAGGGCACTGGTCTAGTGGGCTGAGCTTGGGCAGGGTCTAAAGAATTTTTGCCCATAAACAGATAGATCTTATCTTAAGATCAGGTGGCTTTTCAGTGTGAAATATACAACGTTTTTGAATCATAAATTCTCAAAAACTACTGAACAGATTTAGCATTCTTTCTGGACCAAGTTCTCTCTTTCTGCCAAATTGGTGTAATTTCGTTTTTTGTGGTAACACTGTTCAATTTTCCTATGGAAAAGTGCTTGAGGAAAATGCGTTTTGGGCCGCCCTTTTTCTTCACCCCACTTAACTGATCACCACAAAACCTTCAAGGAAGAAGTGCAGGAGGGTGAACCTTTTGTGTGGAAATATTTTTGTGAAGATTAGTCAAATGGTGTCAATGTTATAAGCAAAATAAAAGTGCTTTTGCTATGGAAACCTGGTCTTTTTTGTTGTTGATATTTCTGTTTTCAAGGTATGAGGAACAATTCATGCAAAATATTAATTACAAAGAAATACAGAGGCAATCAATCAACATATTTCATGTATAGCATGGCCCACATAACGAACAACTGATCATCAAAAAAGCTTAGAATAAGAAAACTAAAGATATAAAAATCTAACAAAAAGTCACATAATAGCAGCATAGTAGCACATAAGGTTAAACCTTTTAGAGGTAAAGTGCCTAATAAATATTAAAGTGCAAAAAGGGATGTAATATCTCAAGGTTCGAGCAAATCCATATCATTGCAACCTAAATAGCACCATAAGATTAGAATAAAGTGCTTGAAAGGTATTTAAGGGAAAACATTGATCCATTATATCATGATCTACACAATGACCCCACTAGCATAGAATAAAAGGGGTTAACGCATAAAACATACAGTACATTAGGGCTTTAAGTGGGCTGGGTCTCACCGGGTCTGAGCACCAGCAGTTTTTTAAAGGGGGCCTCGAAATGGATCTATATCGGGCTCTGTTTTGTGCCCTGGCACAGGCGGTCCATTTTTTTCCGGACTACAGTAACAGCAGGCCCATCGACGTGCGCCTGCTCATTTCTCACTAGTAGAGAAGTTACTTCCTGACGTCATGCCAGGTGAGCGTTGTAGGGGAAGGGAAGTCCTTTAAAGAGTAATTTTCTCTCTTGACTTCCCTTCTGTTTTTGAAACTCAGGAGCAGCAACACTGTTGTGGTGTCACCAGGGCTTTAAGTGGAAGCTTTTTCAAAATTATATATGAGCTATAGTTGCTGCCTATTTATCTTATGCAACTAACAACCATTGACAAAGACAATAGTCTTGACTTGTTGTAGGTATGATGTTACTTGTATCATGTATCTGGATGCAATGACAAACAGCAAAATACAAGTTGGACGGCACACTATGCTATGCACAGATTTTTAGCTTACTGCAGTGGTCTTCAAACTTTTTGATGTTGAGACCCCCTTGTCAAACCTTCTTAGGTGTAAGGACCCCTTCAGACAATATTTTCTAGAAACTGGTTCTCCTCATCAACATCTATTGATAACTACAAATGCTCCTGTTATACCTGCCATCTTTTGGCATGTTTCCCCTGTTTTTTTTTTTCCTTTCTTACCCAGTTTTGACTCTGTTTTTGCTGGTTCAGTGTCTCTGCGCACTTTCTCACTGCTGTTCAGTGTTAAAGTGAAAGTGCTCCTATTGTAAATTGTAATATGGATTGGTGTTTCCATGATTGGAATGTTTGACTTACTAGTAAGTCCATAGTAAAGTGCACTGAGGGTGCCGGGGCTGTAAATCAAATGCTGCTGGTGGGCCTGCAGTACTGATTGTGCCACTTACCCATGCAGCCCTGAAAAGGGTTATCAGACCTGCCATTGCAGAGTCTGCACGGTTTGTAACTGCCATGTCGACGTGGCAAGTGCACCCACTTGCCAAGCCCTAAACTTCACTTTTCTTACATGTAAGTCACCCCTAAGGTAGGCCCAAGGTACCCCTGTGGGCAGGGTGCCGTGTATATTAAGGGTATGGCATGTACTGGTGTGTGTGACCTGTCCTGGTAGTAAGTTAGTGTGTTTCATCTTTCACTATGGAAAGGCTATCTGTCTCATAGGATAATGGGAGTTTACATATAACCTCTTATGAGCAGATCTTCCCATTGGGACAAGATAGAGAAATGGGGATTAGCATGCCTGAACTATGAATATAAAAATGCATGTTTTACTAAAGATGATTTTTATGTTCTGTGTTTGAAAATACCACTTTTAGAAAATAGGCATTTTCTTGCTTAGCCATCCTGTGTGCCTCTGCTGGCTTTGGAGTGACAGGGGCTGAGGATGTGCATTCTCATCAGACAGCAACTGGGGAGGTCAGGTGTGTCATTCCTTTCCTGGATGAGTCCGGGCTGAGCTGAATAGACCTGGGCTGTATTTATAGTAGTGGGAGGAGATTATCTTGCACCAGATTGGACCTGGTCTGCCTTGGACAATTCCAGGAAGCTGGGCCAGAGATGATGGAACTGGTTTGGACTGGGCACAGGCACTCTCTTCCCAAAAGCACAAAGAGAAACTGAGTATAAATATTGGGGTCCAGACCCTAGAACTGTAGAACTCGCTGAAATCAAGGAAACTGCCTAAGAGCTGGAAGAACTGCCAAGAGGAGTACTGCAACTTTGCTGTGTTGTTGCTTTGTTGGTTTGGCCTACAGTTGCTGCTTCTGCCTTGGGCAGTGAAAGGACTGGTCTGAAATTTCTTTACTTGTTGCCTCCTGTTCTGAAGTCTCAGGAACCGCAAAGTCTTCACTGACCTCTGGGTACCGTCTCTGGAACCGTGGTTTCAGTTGCCACGGGGGGGGAAGGAACTGACTCCGTCATTGACTCTGCCTCTGGCTCCATGTACTGAAGGCACCGCAGAGGGCACCGCTGCATCTTGCACCGCAACCCTGGTCTCACTGATGATGATCGCCGAGCTGTTGCTTGCTCTGTGACCTGTGGGCACTGCACTCCGCACTGCCTCGCTTTACTTCACTTTGCCGCCCTGGTCTCACCAACGCAGTCACTGACTTCAACAACCGTGACCGCACCGTGGCTTGGGGGCGCTGCTCGTAAGTCTTGCGACACACTGCCCTGTCCCACACCACAATCTGGACCAGCCGACCGACGCCAGCTCCCCGCAAAGTGCGTATTTTTAAGTACTGTATGTTGGATTTTTATCATTTTAGTCTTGTTTTGAATATATAAAGAATTGGATATTTTTCTACACTGGTGTGGTGTCCTTTTGTAGTGTTTTCAGTGTATTGCTGTTGGTTATGTGCAAATCCTTTACACACTGCCTCTGAAATAAGCCTGACTGCTCGTGCCAAGCTACCAAGGGGGTGAGCAGGGGTTATTTCCGTAGTGTATCCCTCTTACCCTGACTAGAAACAAGGGTCCCTACTTGGACAAAGGTACAAACCATTGCCAACGCGAGACCCCCATTTCTAACAGCCCCCAAGTACCACAGCAAATATTTTTACGGTGGGGAAATTGTATTAAACAGTGTTTAGCAAACCAAAGGTCATTGAGTGTAGGGGTGTAGCTGAAAACAAAGAGCCTTATATATGAGGAATTGACGTAGGACTGCACTGCAAGTATTCTTGCGGTGCTGCCCAATGCCAATGTGAAAGGGCAGGAATACACTGTAATTATGAAATACGGTGCATTCCAGTCCTTTTCAATTCCCAAATTGCTGCCTAGCACCAACGTAGGCAGAATTGTTTTTGTACGGCAAGAGGCACCTTCCTTCACCAAAACAATCCTGAGGGGCGTTTTCCTATTTTTATGAGAGCTGCAAAATGCAGCACACATGGAAAGAGGAAAAAGCGAGGAGAAATTAAAACATTTCTCCTCATTACGCCTCCACTGGAGAGGCGTCCGTTTTTGGAGCTGCCCCAGGTTTACGTGATTTTGTAAATATGGGGCAGCATCAAAAACCATGGGCTTTGCGTGGGAACCCCACGCAAAGCCCATGGAACACCTCCTTGATGCATAGTAAGGCAATACCGTGACTTGCGCTGCTATGTCTTATTTATTACTCCATATCTATGCTGCAATGCGAAGCCATGCATGGTGACTTCGCACTGCCTCATAGGTATGGTTGAGATGGTTGCGCCACCGGAGCATCAAAAAAAGTGATGCTCTGGCAATGCAAGCTTCTCATAAATAAACTCAAAATATTCAGTACGTTTTTTAGGTCTTTCACCTTCAGGTGTTACATATAAAATAATGGGCAGTGTAAATGAAAAATAAATACAATGAGTTATTGCTCAGTGGCAAATGGACTGTAGTACATTATGAAACATCTATTAGTTAATGCACTGCAGCGGTCTGTGTGTAACCAGAGAACCAGAGAATTAAATCTTGATTGGTGCAGTGGAGAATAGAGATGTGTATTTTTGGTGCTACGAAGTCACAGCCTGTGACGGAAAGCACTGTGAGTATGTAAGTAAATTTTTTATACTTGCATTATACATAGGGTAAGATACAATGCTCCAAAACGTGTGAATAGTTTTACAATAAAATGGTGCTTTCAAATTGTAGGTTTTAATAATACCAGAGCGTGTGTAATGCTGTTTTCTGTTTTTTACATAATGTTCCTTCAATACCTCTTTAGGGGCACTAAGGGCTGTATAAATGCAGTTCAAATTAAAAGCAAGAACTAACCAGCCCAGTAGTGAACTCTTTGCGCTTCAACTAAAAAAAACACAGTTCTTTGTCTTCACAAAGAGCCAGAACTGCTCCCAAGCATCCTTTACACTTGCAGATTACCAGCGCATTTGCCTTTCATTCAGGCAAGTAGCTGATAAAGATCTCAATTAGCCGTCCCAGGACGGGTGTCTTTTCACAGGGACAAGTGAAGCTGGGGAATCTGCGACCCCCTTCCAAGAACTCCACGACCCTCCTGGGGGTCGCGCCCCACAGTTTGAAGACCTCTGGCTTACAGGGCTTTAAGCCACGCCCTTAATTACATTGGCCACGCCCCTTTGAAAGACACCCTAGTTTTCTCATCCCACTTAAAGCCCTGCAGTACATGATGACAACATATTAGCAACATAACCATACCGTAGGGTTTCTAAAGTATGTGAAGAGCCTTAAAAAGCATGATTTGCACTCTGCAAATGTTGGAGGATCAGGACTAATCCATTCAGATGCCAGACACATCCGTGTCATAGCCATTGCAACGAAATTCAGATAAGCTCCCCCTCTAGAGAGCTCCTCATCACTAACCCAGAGAAGAATTTTTTGGGGTGTGAATTTAATATGTTGCTTCAAAATCATTCCTACAAGACGTGCGATATCTTGTAAAAAGTTAGACACCCTTGGGCACGTACTAAATATGTTGGCATCCTCTATACTGCATCTATGACATTTAAAATATGTCCTCCATTTAAATAACTTCCTGGGTGTAAAGTATAAATCAAAAGCAGTTTTATAATGTTGGCTCTTGAGACTAGCAGTCAAGAGTGTCTCTCTATAAAGTTCCAAAGAGGTCTCTAACAGCGGTCCCTTTGAACCCACCCTTACCTCTCACTTCTGATTCTGTAGTTCCATATCATCTGGGAGATCATCAATCATTGCCCTAAAAATATGCTCAATCCGACCACCCTGGCCCACTATATGTCTATCACTGTATATTTAATACCTGACCTTTGATTTTCGTGCAGCGTACTCAGATAGTCTCGGATTTGCAGGTATTTATAAAACTTCTCCTTTGTTAATCCATATTTTTCCCCCAGCTGTGTAAATGAGCATTAGGAGAGCTTCCGGTCTACACCATATTCTCTAAATTATTAAAATTATTTGCTCTCAAACATTTGGCAGCCCTTTACGATTTGGGGTCGCAATTTTTGACTAATATAATCAGTCCTATGATTACACCAAGCTCCTATTGAAAAAAGAGCCGGTCCGGGTGACCTAAGCAAGTGCGGTAAGCTGAAGGGCGCATAAATCTAAACATCGGCTTTGTAAGATCCGCAGAAGCTTATTGGTGAGATGAGAGCAAGAAAAAGAAAAAAAAGAAAAAAGAATTAGTTGGTCTTGTCTCTGATTTCTAACCCCCATTAGTTATTTGTTGATTGCTTGCAAAAATGTACCCCATATATTCCTTACACCATACTCCCCACCCTTCCCCTCCCCCTACATAGATCCGTTCCCCCCTCTTCTACCCCCGTCCGTCTCCACCCTCCTCCCCTATCCCACGCCTCACCAAAGCATTTGGAACACTCATGGTCCATGGATGGAAGCGGATCTTAGTGCTTGGAAAAAAAGGCAAATCTGAATCATTTGACCAGATTTACCTTCTGCTCGCCCCCCATCAAACCCACCTTGGCTCACATTTATATAGGTTATGAAATGCGTATCCCGCAGAGCTAAAGCTGAAGCTCACTCTTGAATAACATTTTTAAGATGGGCACACACCACATTTCGACCACCCTCCCTTTATTAGCATTCAAATGGACAGTCCTTCATAAAAAAAATTCAAAAACCCATTTAGTCAAGTGCTGTGAAAAAAGTGCTAGGTACAGCTAAAGTGAATACGTTTCCCATCCATCTCCTTTAACCTATTTTAGAACATTTCTATAATCCACAAACAGCGTAACCTATCAAGAAACTCTTTAGCTGTAATTTCAATGAAAAATAATACATTTGCTCTCTTGATATGACTTTGAGTTTAGCAGGGCTAAGTAGATATGCCTGTGCTCCCTTAGACTGCATGGGTTGAATTAACTGCTGCCGTCGCCACCGTCGCCACCGTCTCTCTACTGTGGCATGACAGAAGTCTGGCCTGACAAAAGAAGAGCATTCTCCCACTATTCTCTTTGCATCTGGTTGTGCTGTATCAAAAATGACCTGGCAGAGAAGAAAGTTGCCAATGTACACCTGAATCGCCCTGGGACTACTATTTCCCCGACTCCTGCTGCGATGCTGTGTAAAGGGAAATCAGTGGGCCCTCTTAATCTCTGCTTCCCAATTCCAATTTTGTAGTTCAGGGAAGGTACTTTTAAGCAACCCGACCATAAACCTCCCAACATAGTCTTTGTCCATGCCCTCCACTACCCTCAAGACCCTGAGGATATTTCATCTTAGCCTGTTTTCAAACTCTTCAAGCTTCTATTGAGTGTCAACTAGACGCGCCTCATGGTCTTCCTCTATCTTCTTATTCACTGTTACCCCAGCTTCTAAGGTCGTTACATGGCTCTCCATTTCATTCATCCTAGTTGCGAACTCCGTGCAGGTTTTGGTGACTTAACGGACCACCACATGCAGTTTCCTACTGGCTGTTTGGATCCTTCGGGTATCTTGCCTGGTCTCCTTACAATGGGCCATTAGCCCTTGATATATGGCCTCCAATGTGATCACATCTGGTTGTCCTACTGAGCTGATACTACCCCTGGATATATTTCCTTCTTGTCTCTGCATTGCTGAATAGTCCCACATAAGGGCAGGATTGGTTCCTTCTCCATTTACTCGCATGAAATGCTCCTTAGTCGTTTGAGATTCTTGTCTTCTAACTCCGTACCCAGAGTTACTTGAACTGCTGGAACAGCTGAATGAATTATCCTTCAGACCTTCTTTCATCTCTAGGTCTTCCCCAGACCTGTCTGATTGATCCGACAGCGAGAAGAAATACTCTACTATTTTTGTCACTGCCAAATGGCCAGCTAATTTAGGCCTAGCTCTTTTTGGGGTTCTGGCCTTTGCTATTTTGCCTATCTGCTCGATGGTGTCTCCTGGTACCAGTCTAGCTACTTTCGGTCTAGTAGCCTTCTGTGTTACTATCCCTGGTGCGTTTATGCCCTTAGTTCCCCCTCCAGTGTCTATGGCTTCTGATTCAGGTTCAGCCATTTTTTCCTCAGGGCACATCAATGTGGGTGCTAAAACCACTTTCTCCCCCACTTTGTTGTTGCCTGCTAGCTCTACCTCAACTAATGTGGGGGTCAGGATAGATTTAGGTACACTCGCAGTTGTTGTTTCCACAGCTCCTCCCTCACTTCACAGTTTGTTCTCATTCAGAACCCCTTGCTGCATATTTACTTCCGAGGAGAGATCATCTGGCCCCATAAAGTTTCCGGTTTCTGCACCCCGATCATGTTTTTTTAAATTTTTTATCCATTGCTTTACTGTTAGTTTGGCCTCCACTAGCCCCCAAATCTGATTTTTCATGAGCCTCTCTGTTTTTCCCTTTTTCACAGGGTGCTTGGCTTTTCCCATTTAAATCTCGACACCGTTCATGGACTGCGGTTTCAAGGCTGACTTTGGGCCCATCCTATTGCTCAAAAGATATTTGCTGCTGTGTCCCTTGTATCTGCTTCTTGTGGCAGTACCACCAGTATCAGGTTGCAGAAGAATCTCCGACTGCTGTGTTTACACCATAGAAGCAGTGCAAGGCCGAGCAGCATCGCCTGTTTTGGGAGAACCTACCTGCTACGCTCTCCTGTCCTGTTCGAACGTCACAGTGGAGAAGTGAGGAGGAGGGATCCAAGCGGTCGCGATTATGCGGTCTCCATCATGCCGTTTCTACTCGCACTCCTCTGGAAACGTGGTCCTAACTATAACTTAGTATCGTTGGGAAGGGATCCAGTGCCTAATTTGTAAAAAAACATAAGTGCCAGGGCTGTCCTCAAGAGGCCACTGCAGCTTGCACTGCACATTGCTCCTGCTATGTTGCCAGTGGTAACAACAACACAACTTCTAACCAGCACACTCCTACAAGTGTGACAAATCGGACTATTTCAGGCCCCCAAAGCTATAGGAATGGCAGGTAATAGTAATTTTTTATGTATATTGAATTAATAATTAACTGTTTTTGTGGTCATCTCTAAATTAGCCAGATAGCACCACCTTGTGGCAGACTGTCACAAACGCCGGTTTTGACAAGTAAGTGGCGGGGCTGAGCATAGAAAACCACCGGCTCAAATTAAGCACTTTATAAATCCTCTTAAAAATGGTTGAATACTCATTATGAGGGAATATTCCTGTTTTTTAAGGAGGACTCTTACCCACTTATTTCTATGTGACATGCTTCATCATTGAGTCCTCACACGGTGTGCTAGTGTGACACCGGTTGGTCTGAACCCGACTGTTGGAGCGATCACATATCTGTTTGAGGGTTTTGGACCGGGAGCTGCTAAAGTGCCCTCAGCTGTTTAACAGCTATTCTTTATTGATATTGATGTACCCTGGACAGGTTAAAAATGCCCCACCAGCTTGTTTAGGCGAAGGTTCTATCTAGGAAGAATGACAGAAACTTGTGAGACAGGCTGGTGAAGTTCAGTGTGCTTCTGCATGAGCTAGAGAGGCCTTTCGATTGAGCTCTGGGGAAACTGAAACGTATGGGGTCCTTCATACTCTATAATCAGTGGTTCTCCACGAAGAGACTGGCAGGCCACCTATACTGTACCTTAGAGAAGCTGCACAGGACTCTGATGTGAGAAAAACCTTTTGTTCACTTTTACAAGGTGCTGAGTAAGTGAAAAACCACTGTCCTCGCTATAGAGGTCTTCACTAGGGCTGGAAAGCTGGCTTTTGGCCCTCTGGTCCTACCCCTTTGAGTTTGAACCAATGCACCTCCACATTTTTTAGTACATCGTAAAAGATGGATATGGGCAAGCCCTGCAGCAGATGAGTTCGAGGCTCTGTCTAAAAAAAATCCTTAATTCGGGGAAGGCGACACCGTTACCAGTTTTGCGTAGCAGCAAAGACTTGCACAACAGGTGGGAACGTCGATTTTCTAAACACCATACTTCTGTAGGGCACCCACAAATAACCCTTACGGGTGCACTAACTCTGGGTGGCTGATTTACAATTACAGATAGACAAATGCATGCCAAAGGCAGACTCCTTGAAATACAGACCTATCGGGGTAATCCACAGATAAATCCAGAGGCTCATCCCAATTGGCAGTTTCCCTGTTCCTTCCACGTATCGTCTTCCTCCTTCCGGCTTCTCCGTGCCACCTCGGCCCCCTCTTTTTCCTGAGTCTTTGGCAGACTGTAACCTCCATATTGTGTGTAATGGAAGCTGCGATTATACCGCCACGCTCCGATGCCTTCAGTGGAGCTGGGGGAGCTCTGCAGATGGCCACTACCCACCACCTGCCAGAGCCCCGAAGCTTCGAGCTGCATGACGAGCACCGCTGCCTCTCTGGAAACCCACACCAGGGCCACTCGCACAGCAGCAGAGGCCCGCGTCCTCTGGTCGCGGCCCGGCCGGCCCAGAAAGCATGACATTTTAAAGGAAAAAAGCCTGGTGTGTGCCGTGTCCGTGCTGTGCGCTAAAACGATGCTTTGGTGAAATACTAGTGATACAGTTCTTCGCCTCAAATATAAATAGTCGGCGCTATTGTTTACAGAAAGCCTTTATTACATTCTGCTGACAAATGGTTTTTTGAGAACCAATTTAGGATAAAGCCTTGTGTCTATGAGCGCATTTATTTTTATGTTTTTTCTTACCACCCTCGAGAGTTGCGAAACACATTTCACGTCATGCTCAGTAGCCCAAGCCTAATGGCTGAATTGGCTAGCAACATGCGTGGGGGCGGGGAAGATCGACCACCCTCTCTCGCAGCATTCCGTCAGGCGGGAGTACTCACGCTCGTCGCGTTAGGCAGCTGCTGCTCTACGTGCACCATTTGGTAGTTGAACCCTGTGTTTCTTGTTAAACGTTTCTTTATCGTTAACCACAAATCGCTCTACACAAGGTTGTGTGTCAGTCAGTACCCAGTCCACATCACCAATATTGGACCGTTCAACTTGAGGTGTTAATGACTCAATGTTATCTTTAAGATATTAAATATGAGCGATGTCTAGTTACAACAAACACTTTACAAATATATATATATATATATATTTTATCCAAGTATGAACATCCAAGGGCGATGCACAGCAGATGTATGTTGTGTGGATTAGAATACCGAACCACAGTGGCGTATCACTCAGATTGCCGCCCATGACCGATAGCGGGAGGGTGGGGAGGGCGGCTGCAGAAAAAATGACATTTGCTCCAGAGCCCCCAATGAAGTCAACCATGTAGCTTGGCTCTATCGCGCCAAAAACCTCCAGCTTGTTATTGATATATAGAAGTTCATTTCACACAAGGCCTAGTGACTTAGAGAAATCCCACGCTGCTTTTGTGTTCTGACATTCTTGGCATGCTTTACGTCATAATGTTAGACATACTCCATTATTCCATCCCGTTATCATGTATTTTTAACCTTATTCCTCATCACCACATTCAGTAGCTTCCAGCCTGGGTTGTGACCCCTAGCAATGTGCGTGCCCATCCATTTCTGGTGCTTTCCAGCCGTTTTAAGATCTTCTTATAGTTTCCTGTTTCTCAAATGGGTGTAATTTATAATATTGATATGTTTCCATCATCTCATTGCTTGATTTTGCTCATGCGGAAGTGTCACTCACAGTTGTTGAAATGTCACTCAAAATTACACTGGAATTCTAAAAACGTCACATAGCAATCTGAAACCTTGGCAGCTATGCAGAATGATGCTATTTATTTCAAAAAGATATATTGAGCAGTTTAATAAAAATCAATTCGTTGATTACAGCACTGCGCACAGCGCCACCAGCTATTATTAACCTGAGGCTAAAAGTAAGTTGCATGGCTAGTCTAAGTAATTAACATTACAATACAATGAGGCATGATGGAGGGGGCAAGCCTCAGGAGAAGAGGCTGACTGAGGTACACATAGCCTAGATATCTATGCTGTATTTTTTCAAAAAGACACTGAGCAATAATAATCCTAAATCTAAACGTAGGATCCATCCCCTGCCAGACTCCCTCTTTGCATCTGTCTGTATCCCTAGCTGGGACTAACCCCCACAATCAAGCTCTACGCTGCCTCCAACTCCTGACTTTTCACCAGTGAATGCAGCCGGTGCCTTTGCGGGGCAGCCAGACTACTGCTGTCCTCAATGTTCGGCCCCATGGGAGCCCTAATGACTACACCGCTTGCTGCAGCAGTACTAGAATAGAAACATTGTACGCTCTCCGAAAAGTAAATTAATTTTATTGTGATTTTGTGATTGACAACTAGTGGAAGTGGCTGGTTAACTTACAGTGTTCGTTCTTCCCCTAGGCTGTGGTAGCGTGACTCTACCAGTGACGATCGGCCCTCAGTCTCTCACCACGGTCCCACAGCGCGGGTGGCCCGGCTGTTCAGGACAGGTCTGAGTGAGGTGCTACATGTCCATTCAGCTCTTGCCTTAGGCTCTCCTGTGTAGACTCCACAGTGGTGGCACAGGCAAGGCCCCTACTGTAGGGCAAGTTGGATTTTATACTTTTAGGATAGTTAATGTTTCTTCCGACAGCAACCGTGCAAACTAAACACCATAACAAATAAACACTGCTTAGGAATGGGTCACACTTGTGCAGAGACCATCTGAAAAAGAGGAGCATACAAAGACACATGCACAAAGTATCAGCAAGGGAATTCAAAGCATTCCTGTTTTATTTGAGGGGATTGCGCCCCATACGGAAGATAAACCTCAGGACTATCACTGTGTTTTAGGGAGCAGTGGTGGCAGCAGCATGTTTACCTTTGGGGAATCATAACTGCCAAGGTTTAAGATTGCTTATGTGTGACATTTTCATAGTTTCAGTATACTTATGAGTGACATTTAACGGCCAAATGTGTGACACTTAAGAGTGGCACTTTCTGGTGAGTAAAATCGAGCAAAGAAGTCCATGGAAACAGATAAATACCACAAGCAACACCCATATGAGCAATGAAAAACTGTAAGATCTTCAAACTCCTACAAAGCACCTGAAATGGAAGGGCACTAATCTGTCTCTTTCACATGTTTCATTTCTTTTATAGAGCTCCTCATACCAGTGTAAGGTGTCAGAGCACTTTACATCATACACACATTATACAGAGAGAACCAATCATACATGTGCAAATCAGTTTATAGGAAATGTTACGTAAAACAGTGAGGATTACAAGTTGTAGGAATCACACATCATCCTTATTAGCAGGCAGTATATTTTAAGTGTGTGCGGTCCAGGGAGGCACAAACACAGGATTTTAAACGTACCACCGTGGTTGGTTTTATTAAAAAGAATGTATTTCTACCCAACCTAACCCTTTTAGCAACATTGGGATAATGAAAACCTGGGCAAAAAAATACATTTCTAACCTATACCACACAGTTTAAATTCAGCTCATTGATTGCGTTTCATATGTATCTGTGGTATATTAGTATTGTAGCTTATGAACTTCAAATAACAAAAGGATCTCTGTGACAAGAGCAGTAACCCCCTGAGCTTGCCACATAAAATGCAGTGTAGTGATCTGTCTGGCACACTTTTTATGCAGCAGGCACATCAACCATCTGCGCTACTTGCTGATGGGTGAAACTGCCACTAGACAAAACGCTTATCTGGCTCCAGCAGGAACATTATTCACGAGAGTTATCTTGACATTTAAATTGCTTCCTGGAGACTCCTGGATTGACAAGAAATTTAGCAGAAGGTGGTTTTATTCCAGAGTACACAGCACCTCAGGGGTGAAGGGGTCCCCACACCATTGTAGTTTGAAGAGCCGATTCCCAAGCGGCCCGACCGCCAACAGAGACAGAAATTGGCATTGGCACTCTTATCTGCTGTTTCTGTGCAGAGACTAAGCAAGGAGAACATGAACCATGGTAGCGTGCTTCTGACTCGCAGATGGAGCCAGAAAAGAAAAGTAAGTGGGCCAGCACTGCATCGATATAAAAAGAAAAGCCAAACGATTCCTTCCTTGGCTTTTGAAGCAACAAAAACTATAGTGAAAAGGAGGGAGGCCCTGCAAAACATATTTATCCTCGGGTAGCAGGCCCGAGACACTCTCCCACACTTCTATGCATCAGTCCCAAATCACTGCACCTTCTCACCCCAAGGTGATACTCGCCGCTGCGGCACACGTGTGCTCACAGCAGCCCCCCCCCAAGGCAATCCAGGCCCGTGCAGGCAGCACAGTGCAGTCCCCAGAGTCGCCGCACCACACCAGTCGGCTCTATTGGGACTTAAGTATGCTGGAATTAAGTGCCAATTCACCACGATCCTCCAGGCGCTCAGCCGCACACAGGCATTGACCACCAGCTCCCTGGACCCCACTACGGCGTGTCCCTTAGCCTCACTCACCTCAACACTGGCTAGGCAGCGGCAGTGCCTCCGCACCCGCTCCGAATCTTCCTCCGCAGAGCAGGATGCCTCACCGGGGTCTGCAGCCATCTGCTTCCACCTCGCTGCGATTATGGGGCCAATCAACAAACAGTTAGGCCTACCGGCCTCGGCCACCCGATCACAGCCTGCAGTTGCATAGGGGCCACGCCGTCGTCCCAGCCCCGCCCCGCCAGCCAATTCACTGTTTCCCGCCTGAACCGCACCCTCCATTACGCCCGTCTCGCGGTTTTTTCCACAAGCGTGTGTGTGGGGGTGCACTGTACAGCGCTCACTGAAGGGGGGGCGGCCGCGCGGCACTGATGGCAGCCTTTATAATTTATTTGGGGACACTGTATCAGTGTCCCCAAATAAATTATAAAGGCCGCCGCCATGGACCATCAGTGCCACATGGCTGCCGCCCTGAAAATAGTGCCGCCTGGGGCGGACCGCCCCCACCGCCCCCCCCCCCCTAGCTACGCCGGTGCCAAACCAGAATGTGGACGGACCGGAAAAGAAACATGACATTGGAATAGTGCATTATGAAGCGTCTATCAAGGTAAATGCCACTGCAAGGGCAAGCCCACCATGTATGTGTCTTTAAAAAAATGCATTGCACTAACGAAAATCAAACTCTAGCTAACCTAACAAATGTAAGCCTCACACCGTTTTGTTTGTGGCGTTTGCCTCCAATGTATCACATGGACAGACCCGTAACTATTTCATGTCTCAGTAAAATGATGTTTGGAGGTATTTTCAGGGGCAAAACAACTTTCACAAGAATATTAAAATGTTTCAAGGAAATTGCACTTGTTCAAGTTCTTCACCTAACTATTTTAGCAGAATCTTAAAAATTTAGCAACATGTATTCTAGTACAGATAGTGTCTGTGAGAAGCTCCATGTTGTAGAATTATGAGGGACTCTCAAAATGTATCGTCTTGCAGTAGTTTCACTGTAGCTAATGCTGATTGATCTATTTGATGTGAACCGCGTACACCCATATTGAATGGAAGAAATCCTTTGTTCTGAATCCTAGAAAAGTACGTTCTTTGTGTATGTGTGAGAGAACCTTTGGTTGCTGATCTTTGGAGGGAAATCCATGCCCGATTGCTTTCTTATACTCTGCATTTTGCTGACCTAAACTTTACCGAGTTCTTTGATTGTTTCTGTATTTGAACTTAGATTTGCACTCTGATCTATTGATTATTTGGACTTGTAGTGCATTTGTTGATCTCCATATGACAACAAATCTGATAAGAACCTTTTAGATTTATGTCTCCCCTGTCTGTCATTCTTGAGGGAACAAATGGTTTCAATGTGTCTAAATTGAAATTGTCATTTAGGGTGCTTTAGAGATAGACAGGTCACCAAAATCGGCTAGGGTTTAACACTGCTCCCTGTCCATCAATCGTACAAGAGAATAAAGTAGAGCGGGACTTCAGTACTACCCACTAGAGGGCAGCGTTAACTGTATGAGGAAGATTGGACACTTTTTTTTAAAAAAAAAAAAGCTCTATTCACACCCCAACAGGTGACTTTGTTCCCCACACAGATCGGTTCCTATTTTTCTTATATCCTATTTTATTTTTTTGTTCTGAAATAAAAAGCCACATGGTCTAGATCTGCTGAAATGGTGCCTTCCTTTTGTGTCAAATGCTAGCAGACCATTTCACAATGCTTTACATTCTTATTTTGAGGTTGAGTGTACTGAACCTGTGGGAAGAGGTGAAGATTCACATGTTTATTGCAGAACTCAGCTACATTTGTTTTTGGCGTATGCTGACTATGTAGGGTCCTGAGTGAGGACAGGTGTATCTGGAAAGCCACTTTGTAAAGATAGGTTGTAAGTGCTTTCTTGACTAACTGAAGGTTGGATAGATCTTTACTTGTGGGCCCAAAGCAGTGGGCCCACCACACCGATGGTCATTCCAATGTTTCTCACTATTGAGATTGACTTAGACGATAAGCTTAGAGTTCTTCATCTGAGGTCAAGACTGGAATGGTAGTGCATATCCGGCTGAGCCAAGCTTTCTGGTCCCTTTTCTCCAGGGGCTCAATTATCACAGCATTATATCTTAAACTACTTTGGGAGCCATAGGAGCTGTCAGGGTCAGGTTTTCAGTGCCAGCCTGAAGTTGACTGTCAGAATTTGCAAGACTTGAACAGCAACAGTCTGTTGAGAATAGGCTCCAATCCCCAGGGAGTAGCACTGCCTGTACATGAGTAAGCATGGGTGGCAGACCCAAACCTGGCATTGGGAATGAGAAAGACGTGAGACCGCAAGAGCTCCATCGTCTCTTCTGGTGCACGTCTCTCAAAGTTCGAGGGACTCACAGCAGTGTTCTTTACACAATAACATCAAAGTTTAGTATAAATGTGATAAACAAACAATTATTATAGTTTACAGTCAATCAAACAACCTTTATTTGATTTCAGATACAATCCCAAAAGTACAATTACAAGCACAAGCACATCCTAATTAATATCATAAAATAGCATTCCACAAGTCATAGTAAAGTGCAAGTTTAGTGTGCATAGGGAAACAGTCTACAAAAATGCAGAATGCAAAATACAAATGATGACAACTTAACACCTAAGATAACCTAAAAAAATAAAATGCTAAAAGCAATTAACCATCCATTGATTTACATGCTCTTACTGCTACTTTTAAAAAGCTGCTATCCCTCACACATACCTCAGCATTATCTAAAAGTTGTAAATAAAGCAAGGATATTCGGCACTGTCAGGGTGCTACATTTTATTGAGAAGGGCTTTAAATATAAGTTAAAATACAGTATCTACAAAAAAACATAACATGTAATAATGACCGAAAGACATCTCCTCAAAAGGACAAGCTGGCAAGCTATTACTGTACAAACCCGACACAGGAGGAAAACATAATGTACGGAAACTGACCTCGCCCTAAACCGGAAACGCAGAGACCTTTCTCACCGAGTTATAGGGAAATCTAAAAAAGTAAAATGTGTCGCTGATTCCCCTGAGATGAATGTTATCCTTTACAGAACACTCTTCTGCTGTCTATTAGCCTCTCAGATGGACTCTGCTCCAACAATCTGAGCTTTAACAACCACTTATCTTTCTTAAAAAGAACCTCGTTGTGTCAAAGAATTCAGGAAAACCTATCATACTTAGAGAATCCTTCACATAGGTTAACCAGGTTAACCGTGGTTCACAGTCAAAAGGAATGCAATAACAAAGATGTTTTTCATCATAATGGTTACCAGCTTCAGAATGGTGGGTCGCAATGTACCTAAACCAAGTTTGAGGCAGCCAGTATCTTAAATAATAAATTCTAGGTTGACAGCAATCCTGGAAGAAAGGTATGAGTAAGCAGGGGACAAACACAGCAGACCAATTCATATTATAATCCAAAAGCAAGTCAAAGTTCAGGCAAAAATCAAACCAAGAAAGCCAAAACAAGTAACAAAACAATAAATGTGAAGGTCATTTAATACAGAGAATGAACAATAGCGACTGGGAAGGTGCCAATACAACACAAAAACTTGTCAGGCCCCTTCTCAAAGTTAGTGAATTGTTTATAAAGCACTGCTACCACTTATGACCTGAAATCCATGCCCCCTTGACTTCCAGGCTAGCAGTCTGGTATCCCAGCCTCCATACCCCGTCTGCTACAGCCTTACAGGGATTCCAGTGCAGTTTGTTGCTCCTTAGTCCCACAGCAAGACCCATTCTGCAAACCCTGCTAATTCCTGACTTCTCCTCTTGGTTTTGACATCTCCACTTGTTTTTAAAATAATCAACTTAACCAACACAATCGTATCAACTTGGCTAGAGACAATAACAAAAACCAAAGGAAATGATGGACGGAGTGTTGAACATTGCAAGCACTCACCCCCAGCCAACTGATCTGGGTTTAATCCATCACCGTTCTTTAGCCCACTCTGCCACCCCAGTTCAGACATGGCCATATGCAAATCAGTCTGACCCTGTGCCTCATGGGAACAGTCCAGCCCGAACTGCCAAGCCATGTCTTCCCTGGACCGGAAACCAGCTTCCTAGGACCGGTTTCTGGCATTTCAGCCGTCTTCAGCCAGGCTTGCTTGAATCCAGTGGCAAAGTGAGCAAGGGACTCACGTCTGAGCATACCCTGCCAACTTATGGCGAACAAAGCAAAAACCAAAGGAAATGATGGACGGAGTGTTGAACATTGCAAGCACTCACCCCCAGTCAACTGATCTGGGTTTAATCCATCACCGTTCTTTAGCCCACTCTGCCACCCCAGGCTTGCTTGAATCCAGTGGCAAAGTGAGCAAGGGACTCACGTCTGAGCATACCAAGCCTGGCTGAAGACAGTTGACTGGGGGTGAGTGCTTGCAATGTTCAACACTCTGTCCATCATTTCCTTTGGCTTTTGCTTTGTTCGCCATAAGTTGGCAGGGTATGCTCAGACGTGAGTCCCTTGCTCACTTTGCCACTGGATTCAAGCAAGCCTGGCTGAAGACGGCTGAAATGCCAGAAACCGGTCCTAGGAAGCTTGTTTCCGGTCCAGGGAAGACATGGCTTGGCAGTTCGGGCTGGACTGTTCCCATGAGGCACAGGGTCAGACTCATTTGCATATGGCCTTGTCTGAACTGGGGTGGTAGAGTGGGCTAAAGAACGGTGATGGATTAAACCCAGATCAGTTGACTGGGGGTGAGTGCTTGCAATGTTCAACACTCCGTCCATCATTTCCTTTGGTTTTTGCATAGAGACAATAACAGTCAACTAAGACTGATCCATCAAATCAAACCCTTCTTACCTTAACAAAACATTAAAAGAATAGTCCAAACCTTAGTACTCTCCAAATGAGACTATGGGAATGCCATCTTGTCTGGTATTCCTAAAATTCATTTTAGTTTCCTGAAGTCTTTACTGCAGGCAGGATTGTGTCTGATTTTGGAGGTTGGATGCTTAGAAATCATTAGGACGGTCCTGCACTCCTTGACCTGGGTCCCTATTGAGGGCAGATCACATTAAAACTTTTGAGCATTGTGTAGAGCAACGCTCTGAAAACGTACATACTCTTGCCAAGACACTGCAGGTGTGTGAGGTGGGTCTCGCCATCTTCACACCAAGAGTTCCCCTTTATGCTTAACTCTGTCTTATTAGTTTGCAGACAAGCGAAAAGGCATATTACATACAGCAGGTTATCCTTTTTTCGGTCCCATCGGTCCCCTCCCATACCTCCTTCCAGCCCTCCCACTTCCCAGCATTGGGGACCGGTATTCAGTTTTGTTGGGAAATCAACTGCTTGAGCCGGCAAGGTAGGGTAGAGGTCCAGCCTGCCTATGCAACATGCAATGGCTAATAGAATAAAAACCTCCCATTCCTCCATTCCCCATGTCCCAACTCCCCCCTCCCCGAACCGGTGCGCTGTGACGGATCTTTGATAGATTGTTACATGTAGAGCCCATGAGTACCATGCATCAGGAGACTGCCTCAGGTTGTTGGACATCCATTAGTCGCAGAAGGCAAAGGTATTTCGGGCATGTGATTTAATTGAATTCCAACGCTAGTAGGGATAGTAGAGGTTGCCATATAGTAGTAAATGCATCAGTGGATTGTGTAAGGCTAGATTGAATTCTCTCCATGCCCAGAGTGTACCACAGTTTGTTTAGCCATCCCGTATGTGTTGGTCTAGTCTGCGTGCCCCATAAGGAGAGAATATGTTTTACCGCTGCCCCCATAGCCAAGCCCATTTGCTTCCCCCTAAGTGACTTCAGTGGGTATGTAAGCAAATTGGGTAGCCCCAGCAAGGCGTAGGCAGGGAAGCGTGGGAATCCTGTATAAAATTGTTTGTCTATATCGTCTAGGACTGCCGTCCAGAATCCAGTCACTTCCCTGCAATCCCATAGCAGGTGAGTCAGTGTACCCTCTTCGTCGCATCCCCTCCAGCATGTAGGGCTACGGTCGGGGTTTCCCTTGTGCAGTCTAGCAGGTGTCAAGTACCAGTAGGTCCCCACCTTGACCGCTGCTTCTCTGCCTGCTGTGTTCTTGGCCGTGTGATTCGCCCGAATGTAGATATCGCGCCATTCCTTTTCGGTTAGCCCTCTCCCAAGTTCCCGCACACATCGTCTTTGCCCAGCCGAGGGCCCTGGACGAGCCGGGGGACGTATCAGCCCACAGAGTTCAGAGATCATCCTCCTGTCCGAGGTTTTGGTTATGAGCCATTTCTCATAGGCCGTCAGTTTCCTACCGACCATTGGATGCACATCCGGGTGTAATAGCCAGTGACTGATTTGGAAGTATTGAAATCTCTTCGGTCTCTCGATATCGTATGGTTGTGGCACCTCTGAGAACTGGAGGAACCCCTCCAAATCAAACAAATGCCCGGCTGATTTGCAAGCTGACGCCCGCCATTGTGGGAACGCTCGCTCTTCGAGCCCTGGTGGGAATTCCGGATTGTCGAATAGGGGCGTTAGTTGCGAGGGGAAGGAGGTGAGTCCACACTTAGTCGCCATCGTGTCCCACACCTGCAACACAGTGCTAGTAAATGGGGAGCCTGCAAGGTTCTGGGGGCCTATCAGGGCGCTTGAGGAATGGCACTTTCCAGAGTGATAGCTGTGCCAGTGCCCTATCTTGAAACAGCCACCTCTTTTCTGATTCCGGTCTGCTTCTACTCCATGAAGTACCCGAGTTGTGATGCCCGAAGTAGTCCAAGAAATTGGGAATCCCTAGCCCTCCTTCGTCGGGGGGATGACAAGCTGGCTCTCTGCGCATCCGCAGCCTTTTCCCGGCCCAGATGAATTGTTGCACTGCGCTTTGCAATTTGTGAATGGCGCCTTTGGGAGGCCAAGCTGGGTTGGTCTGAAAAAAGTAGAGCACTTAAGGCAGGATAGACATCTTAACTGCAGCGATGCGGCCCAGAAGTGACAAAGGCGGGTTCTGCCACCTACGCAGATCCCCCTGTATTTGCGAGAGGAGGTTGCAGTAGTTTAGGGCGATTGTTTGCCCAGTGGATGGGGCCTGAACAATCCCCAAGTATGGGATCTTGTCTTGAAGTTGGAGCTCTCCTCTGTTTGTTCCCCCTAGTAAATTCTCATTAAGGACTAGCGGTAGGATCATGGATTTCCCCATATTTGTTTTAAAACCGGGGACGTCGCCAAAAGCATGCAGTTCCCGAAGGAAGGCAGGCACCGAACGCTTGGGAGTCTCCAGGGCCGCCAGAATATCGTCCGCATACAAACTGATTGGATGCTTCTCCCCTCCGAAGGGGATGCCACGGAGATCTGGGTTATCTTGTAGCTGTTGTGCCAGGGGCTCAACATATAGCGCAAAAAGAAGGGGCGACAACCGACATCCCTGGCTCGTGCCCCGTTGGATGTCAAAGGGATGAGAGATTGTCCCATTAACCCGGATCATAGCGGTGGGTTTGTTATATCAGCTTGTCACCCATGCCCTGAATCGCTCACCGATACCAAAGTGCGCCAGTGTCTTATCCATAAAACTCCAGTCTATTCTGTCGAATGCCTTTTCGGCATCTATCGACAGTAAAAGGCCATCCATCTTGGTGCGATGGTCTTTAATAATTGGATGCATGAGTCTTTTGGTGTTCTCGCTACTTTGTCTATTGGGAATAAAACCAGATTGGTCTAGTTCGATGATGCATGGCATGCGTGGGCCCAGTCTGGCCGCAAGAACCCCTATGTACAAATTTAGTTCCAGGTTGAGTTAGGAGATCGGCCGATAAGAACCACACTGGGTAGCGTCCTTCCCGGGATTGGGAAGAATGACTATATCAGCGGCAAGCATGTCTGAGGGAATAGATCCGGGTCCCCGGAACGAGTTGAAAAGGCGAGTTAAGATCGGGGCTTTGAGTGGACAGAACGCTTTATAAAACCCAGCGGAGCAGCCATCGGGCCCTGTAGATTTCAAAGGCTTGAGACGCGAAATTGCACCGATCACTTCTTCGATCCTAATCGGCACATCTAAAGCTTCCGCGGTGTTTAAGGCCGTAGTGGCGGCGTGTTGGAGATATGTCTCTCCATCCAGTTGCAGTTGCGGATCCTTACTCTATAGGGAGGCAAAGAACTCTCTGAGAGTGTCAGCTATGTGGTCATCTAGCTCCACCGTATCCCCCTTCGAATTCTGGAGGACAGCAATGTTGGAATGCTAAGCGCGGGCACTCAGTTTGCTGGTCTGGAGACGCCCCGTTTAATCCCCCCCCTACATAGTATGAATGTTTAAGCCGCAGAGCCGCATATTCCGCTCTATCGAGGTCCAGGCTTGCCAGCTGCACTCTAGCTGCTTTCAGTTGGCGTCATATTCTAGGGGCACCTGTCCGGCTGTGTACTCGTTCCAGCTCTACCACATTGGCCGTAAGCTGTTCTCTCTTTTATTTCCGTTCCCGAACCTCTGCCGCGGAAATAGTTATCAGCTCTCCCCTCACCACCGCCTTAAGGGCCCCCCATAACGCCGCCAGAGACGTATCCCGTGTATCGTTTGTCGCAAGGTAGTCCGTGATGCATTTGTGCAACTGTTGAGATATCTCCTTGCGCAGTAGCAAATTCTCCCGTAGTCTCCACCTCCCCTTCGGTCTATGAGTCGGGGGCATGTCGAAAGTTACTATCACCGCATCGTGGTCAGAGAGTGCCACTGGGGTAATGTCCACTTTGTCCACGAGGGCGTTGAGCTTAGTTGATCCTATAAAGTGGTCAAGTGGCATATGTGTGGTGTGCATTGGAATAATAAGAGAATTGCTTGCTTTGGGGATGAGCCACCCGCAACAAGTCTACCAGCCCCCTATGAGTCAGCCACTCCCTGCCCTCCTTTGATAGGGCTCCCGTTTGGTCATAGCGTTGCCCGGATCTGTCTTTCTCTGAGTCCATGACTAGGTTGAGGTCGCCTCCCACTAGAATCCTCCTGTCTTGGGAACTAAGAACCTCTGATATGGCTCCCTTAATGAATTTTTCTTGTCCTGCATTGGGGGCATAGATGGATGCCACCACCATGGCAACCCCACCCACCCATAACCTGTAAGCCAGCAGCCTGCCCTTTACTTCTGCCTCCTTATCTCCCCCCTTGCCCTGGAATTTTCTGGCGAGCAATCTGGCTACCCCTGCCTTTTTGTAGTTGGTGGAGGAGTAAAACTGTTGGGGAAAGGTGCGGGACCTCATTCTATGACAGTCCTTAGTGAGGAGATGTGTTTCCTGCAGAAGGCGTACATCTGCCCCAGAGTGCTCCAGATACCATAAGATGGCTCTTCTTTAACGGGATTGTTTAACCCCCTCACGTTGAGGGTTATCACCTGAAGAACATGTTGCGACATAATGTGTTCACAAGTGGTGTTTGGCCGTACCCCAGGTCCCGGGCTCTGTCCCTCAATGACTCTGGCCATCCTGCGCACGCCGCCCCCTACAGCACACTGGTTCCCCACCCCTCCCACCTCCCTAACCCCAACATCCCTCCCTCAACACTTAAGGGGTCTTGTCTATCCCACTCTCGTAGTCTGCTCTAAATCAGCTCTTCTCTCTCCTGCTGTTCCCCCCCCCTCCTGAAGCCTCAAGGGCCCTCTCCCCATCCCAACTACCCGGGTCCCTTCTGGTCCCTCCCTAACCCGACTGAACAGCCCTAAAGTTGTATTATTGTCCGATGCCCATTGTCCTTCCCCTCAGGCATGTGGAAAAAGAGTAGGTCGGGGTGTATGTGTGACTCAAGTGCCCCAGCCCCCCCTGCCAGCAATACGTTGGTGCCATAGTGTCCTGTGATGCAGATCCCAGTCTATCTGGGGAGATCGTATCTCTTGACACCGCTTCCAGGGCTGCCGTTCTTTCTTGCATCATGGTCGCAGGGGTCTGGTTTCAAGTCTAATTTAGGCGAGTGTCGGCGACCCACCTTCTGCCATCCTCCCCTTGGAGATCTTTGTGAGCCATCAGGTAACTCTTTGGGGATCAGCTGGTCCAGTCCAAGGATCTCACATGTCTCCTGGAGGGAGCGCAGCTGGTGTAGTTTACCATTTCACTTAAGGATCAAACGGAAAGGATGTCCCCAAGACTATGTCACCCCCTTTTCCTTCAAGAATGTGGTCACCTCCCTGAAAGCCTTCCTCTTCTGTAAGGTGGTGGAGGCCAGATCTTGATAAAGCGCAACTGAATGACCTTGATATTTGAGGGGATGCTTCGACCTTGCTAAGCGCAGGATGCGTTCCTTGAGTGGGAAGTCTGGCAGGAAGGCTAATATGTCTGGTGGAGGGGCCGACGGCCGTCTCATGATGCCCACAAGATGTACTCGGTCAATGCGGATTTCGAAGTCGGGGCACTCTCCCAAGATCTCCCTAAACATTCCCTGGAGGTATCTGGTGACACCGGACCCTTCTTCTTTCTGTGGGACTCCTCGGACACAAATTTTATTGCGCCATGACCTGTTCTCAAGGTCCTCTGCGTGGGCCTGCAGGTCTATCTGTCGGTCTTTTAGTCGAATGAGTTCCTGCTGCAGTTGCTCTATCTCTTCACCTTTGGTTTGATCTCTATCTTCCATGGCCGCCACTCACTCCCCGATCTCGTCCACATCTCGGCGTATCTCTCTCACTTCTCCCACCACTTCCTGCTTAAGCATCTGAAAATCATCCCGGATGGTGTTGAAGAGCGTTTCAAGAAATGCATGTGTGATCAGTACCTCTCCATTTCCTTGGCCTGCTTGTGCTTTAGGGGCTGGTGACGTCTGTCCTTCCTTTTTCCCCTGCCATGGCACCCTTTGTGAGCATTTCCTTCAGGGATCTCTCCCCTTTTTTCTGCAGCGTGGACATAGTGGGGCTACCTGACCGCCAGGAGCTAGCGTCCACCCCTGCTCTGCAGGTGTGCCACAAGGGCAGCGCTGCAACGAGTTGTGTGGGTCCGGGTGGATCGTGAGACAGTGCAATGTTATATGTCTCACGCTCTTCTCCGTGGTGCGGGCCTGCCTATCCTCAGATGCCCTCCAGTTCCGCAAGCTGCTGGGTACAGTCCCCCTTCGTGTCTCTGGCTTTTGGAAGAGCGTGCAAGCCCTAGGCAGTGCAGATCTCTGGTGTATGTGGACCCCGGTGTAGGGCTGACCGTGCGTATAGCAGAGTTATGAAGGTTGTTGGCAGCTGTGTCCAAAGCCCATCCCACCCCACCAATCCCGCCAATATCTTCCTTCGTGCTCCCACTACTTCGCTGGGTAGCAGCACAAGACGTATCCACGCAAGGGCGGCCCACAGCCCCTCCAACATCTGCCTGCTGTTCCCAGTGGGGGGGGGGTGTGGAGTTGTTCCGCTACGGCACTAGCTGCACGCCCGGTTGGCCCATGAGCTGCGTCCTCGATTATCTCCTCTGCCTGGAAGGTAGCTGCCCGCCCCTGCGGCACTGCTTCCGGCTGCTGCCAAGGCACTGTGGCTGCGACGACCTTTGCCCGACTATGATCTGGGCAGCCCTGCTTTTACTCCTTCGTACCGCGGCCTTGCCGCCTCCGTCAGCGTGGTGCTATGTTCAGTGATGGGGCTGCTAGGCCTGTCCCCGCCATTTTAGCTCGGCGCCTACCGGGACTGCAAAGGCTGATGAGGGGGGCTGTGCGGCAATGATCAGGAGTGGCTCTTGCTTTGAGCTCTGTTCCTGCTGCACCACCCCAGCGGGGGTCACAGTGCGCTGCTCCGCCTCGATTGCTCTGTAAGGGCACCGGGCCCGCGCCTATGAAGGCCTGCGGGCCTCGTCTTTTAGTTCTCGCTGCGGCCCAGGGGGGATCACCGCCCCCCGCCAGCGCTGCTCACCTCTTCCTCCACCGGGCTGCCTTGGCTGCGGATTCTCGCTTGATGTGGGACACCGCCCAGGTTCACTGCCACCTGATCCGCCGCGGACCCCTCTGGCGATCCGCCCGATCTGTCTCACTCCCTCTCCGGCACGATCGGGCTCCCGGCCTGGGCGCCATTTCCTCTCGAGGGTTGACGGGCCGCTCAGAGCATTATCTAGGAGTGTGCGCCCACCACAAACGCTCCCGATGTTGCCCCGTCACTCTCGCCCGTTACCCCACCATCCACGGTGCACCACGGGGGGGGGCTGGATCAGGATTTGGGCTGGGTTAGGGGGCCAGGAGCGAGGAGCCTCCGGGTTCTGCAACGGTTCAGATCGCCATCTTGGCCACGCCCCCAAGAGTTCCCCTTTAAGCTCAAAACTCCTTCATTTAATGAAAAACATACCCCGAACAAGTGTTATGTTCCATATAGGTACCCCAATATAGGCTCAGGTAGCCACCTGACCTTTCACCTATATTCTCCCCTACCATTAAACTGCATAACGGTTCTTAGTACTGAACTTTTACCTAGTTACACTAATGTCCAAAGATGACATAGGGTTTTCTCCAAAAAGCTTAAGCCTCATTCATTATGCATGAGGATTCTTGGAATCACAGCAGGACAGCAAGCCTACCATCTCCTGAATAACTATGTCTAAAGGCAATTCCTTCCATCATCCTAGTCTGGCATGACACAGCAAGGTATATCCCATATATACACCATATGTTGCTGAGGTAGTCCGAGGAGAAAAGGACTTCCGTGCCGACACACTGACGCGAGATGCTGCGGTTCCTGCACGCATACACTCCAGATTGCAGTGGTCTGACATCCCTTGCGGGGTGTCCATCTTGAGACCAAGATGGGGTCCCACAGTCTCTCACTTCAGGTAATGGGGTTGACTTTATCCTAGAAGGATTCCTGGTGTACACCCACATACATGCTAGGTACACTTAGGTACATCTAGTTAAGGTTGCATCGTAGGAGTACGCATTTTACTACTTGCATGTATTTTACATACTTGCCTGTATTCATTGTTTTAGCACAATGGTAGAAATCTACCATCCTTTTACCCTAGTCGTGCTTATAATTTAAATCTGTTACTGTCTAGTGGTTGTTTCAGCACACCTATTTTACACTAGAATGATGCTGGCTCTATAAATGCTTTTTTTAAAACGTTCCCACCGTTTATTCTGTGTATCTCTCTGAGATGAAGTGAGCACGAGTGACTGAGCGAAAAGTAGTGGACTGTTTCCATGAGCTTGAGGGATCAGGGTTGTCATATTAGATAGTTGCCAAGAACTAATCTGTCCTTGGTAAGAGGGGTTTCTAGTGGCACTGTGAGCTAGTTGGTATACAGGCTAATCTATCCGATAGGGGTATCTAGAATCAGTCTGACACCAATCCTATAGTGTATGTTGTCTAAACGCGCAGATCCTATATAGGTTTATAGGAACTACACGACATGGTGCAGCCAACTTTGGTTTGGTACTTATTTAACAGTCAAATCTGAGTAGTTCAGTCGTGCTTTTCTCAGAGACCCCTACTCACATTTCCCCAGAGACATCTGGAGTCAGAAGGGAACTATCCTCCACATCTACGTATTGGCTGTATTTATCAAGCTTGAAGGACAAACAGTTCCTATTGTGCATAAAACCTTCTCAATTTCCTTGAAACTCTTCCTTGAGAAACTTTTGTCCACCAAATGGCTGA
Source organism: Triturus cristatus (assembly GCF_964204655.1). Taxonomy (NCBI): domain Eukaryota; kingdom Metazoa; phylum Chordata; class Amphibia; order Caudata; family Salamandridae; genus Triturus; species Triturus cristatus. Next base: position 497,983,763 of record NC_140592.1, on the reverse strand, counting down.
TGAAAATGGCACTGGGCAAGCACAGCCAGGGAAAAAGAGGAAGGTGAAATTAACATTTCAGAAAATGTCAGAAATGCCCTTGCTCAAAAGCTAACACACTACGGAGTCACAACTAGGGGTGGGCCAGTAACATTCGTGATTGAGGCTCATGAGTCTTATAGAACAGAGGTATTCTATTCATAGGTTAAGGTCCCATTAGCAGATGCATAATCAAATACATTTCACTCTTACACTGAAGATGAAACACCAAATGAATACTGTCCATATGAGGACATTGAAATTCCGCTCACCTACCAGGATCCCATAAACTGGTTTAAAGGCTACCTCCCCCACACAAAAGACAAAGTAAGACTAGGTCCACTCGGAAGAGATGGAGCCACTTGGCCAGTGCTTGCGGCTCTCACTGCATCCTGAGATTAACACAACACCAGTGGCAGATTTACGTCCACTTCATAAAGAAATAATAAATCTTTACAGAAACTTGACGCAGTTCGTGATGAGAACACTCACACTTCAGCCAACAAAGGTGACACAAACAAATTAAATTCAGAGTTCTACAGCTAAACTTACTCCACAAATGGTACACGCATTTATGGGTAAAATGCCCACTAAGCGTGAGTAAATGCCATTCTGGATAGCTCAGAAAATTACACAGCTAGAGGCAGTATTTCCACACACAAGCCCTCAAGAAAAACACAGTATGCTAACAGTCTGCTTGCCAATGGGGATAGCTCCCCAGATAGAGGATTGTACCACCTGGGGTACAGTTTTCGCTGCTGCTGGATTGAAAAATGATTTTGGTAAACTTCCCTTTGCATTGTACGATTTAAGTTAACATTTGCGGCACCATTTTGTATTCAGCTGCCATTTTGTACCATGACCCAAACTAAGCCTCTCTCTCATTCTGTTTACCTCAGCAGAAAGCAGCCTCAATGTTTTTTTTTATTTCTCCAAGATTGAGCTTCGCTGCACTAATGAATAGACTTTTTTGTCATTACATACCTTTCTCATTAGAATAGGCTTGATCCCACCCTTAGAGTGGCAGACACGGGCAGAGTAATCTTGAAACTGAGATAGCATGTACCCGGTCTCAGGGTTGTAGCTTATCGCTCTGTGTCTCCTTTGTTCACCAGCTACTAACTGGAAAATTCCAGTCTGAGCGTGTCTTTAGGGGTATTAGAAATGTATATGACGTATTACCATGTTGGTGGGGGTCCGTCACTCTGCAGCAATCCAAGAAGGCTCGTCAGGCTGGACTCCGCTCGAGTGTATGACTAATAAATAACTTTGGTATGTATTCTCTACTGTCTGACCTACTCTCTATTTGTTTGGAAGGCTGAGAGGTGGTCCGTGTGAACTGGGTGACCCGATTTGGGTCACTTCCTTCACTGCCATATATACCAGAATGCATGGTATCCCACCATTAGCAGTAATACCAGACGTATTAAGACAAATACAAACTGAGTATGGAGCAGAGGGTGCTCTGAACTTAGGGATGACATTATTAGGTAATTTGGCCCATGTATTAGCTATAATATTAGCTAATATAAAAGGGGAGGCAGCAGCAGTGGAAATATGCCAACGCCGGAGGGATTTCACTCCTCTACAACAGGAACGCGAATTATTTAAAATCATCACTGATAGCTATGCTGAATTAGGTTGAGATAGTTTGGGAGCCAGAGCAACAAAACCTCAACTCATGGGTGGTCCTGAAAAAGAGAACACCAGGTAAGGTACCTGATTCTTCTAAGAAAAAATGGGATAATAACAATAAAACCCAAAAGATTAGAGAAAATAGATCTCTATCTAGGAGTGGGCCTCCTCAACAGGAGCCCACCAAAAGGAGATACAACCATGGGAATAGAGGATACATTAAAAAAAGAACTGACAGGTATCAGAATACTGATACAAGGTCCTCTCATTCCTTTCAGGGTTCACCAAGAAACTCAGAGAGAGAAGGACGGTCAGAACACAGACAAGAGGAGCGTACAAACTCCAGAGACACGCAGCCAAAATCTAAACCTCAATTTAAAAAGAAGAACGTAGCAGGTCTCAAAGTCAAACATGCGCAGAATTCTGAGGACTCAACTACTGAACAGGGAATGGGCTCTGACGATGCTAGACAGCACAGCAGAAGTAACAATCGCTCTGCAGAACCTCTTGGAATTTCTGGTGACAGAGTTGAATGAGCACATCACGGTGGAAACACCTGATACAAGGGTAAGTATCCCACATAGGTTACTTGAGATAACACTCCAAATTGAGGGGGACAAACCCAGAAAAGTTAAAGGTCTCTTTTGGGAGAAGCTGACTTACGGCTATGACATTTTTTTAGCTGAGAAAGATTGGCCGCCTGAAATTGTTATGGATTGCCCAAAGGGAGAAACAGTAATTATAACAGCTTTTCCCGACCATGTTCTAATTTACCTAAAACACACATACGCGCAGGAGTGGACGGTAGCCCTTGCTCCAGCACTATATCACAACCATGTTGGGTGGGATGCTGAGTCACCACACCATGTAATCCCAGTAAAAACTACTCCAACTCCACAGAGACCGTACCCAATAAAACAAGAAGCAAAACAAGATTTCAGGGAGATCTTAGATCAACTTGAATACCAAGGTGTAAAAGAAACTTGCACCTCTCCAATGAACAATACTTTGTTTCCCGTAATGAAACCCGATAATTCATACCGTCTAGTTTCAGACTACAGACATCTGAACACATGCACAAAGACATTTGCAGTACAGAATGCACATAGTTCTGCGTTATGTTATGTTTAATTTTAAAACGCGCTCAGCTACTCCGAAGAGTGTCACAGCGCGAACCAAGAGGGGTCAGCAGACTAATACTAGACAAAAATATAGGTTTTTAGTTGTTGCTTAAAGGCCAAGGGATCTTGGGTATTGCGAAGCTCAAATGGAAAGGCATTCCATGCCTGAGCAGTTTTCCCGGCAAGCGAGCTACCGCCCAGCCTGTGACGAATGAAGCGGGGAACTTGTGCTAGAAGTATTGCTGAAGAACGCAGTTGTCTCAAAGGGACATAGAAGGAAAATCGCTTCTGCAGATAGGCAGGGTCTCGGCTATAAAGGGCGTGGTGAGCGATAACTAGGGATTTGAACTTAACCTGTTCAGCCACGGGAAGCCAATGTAATGAATGCAGATGATGTTGCACACTACTACTATTGGGATTTTCAAGGAGAAGCCTAGCTGCCGCATTTTGGACAACCTGAAGCTTATTCAGAAGCTATCCCAGGATGCCCACATACAGTGCATTGGCTTAATCCAATAAAAAGAGGATCAGAGCACAGATGACCGTTTCTTTGGCAGGCCTAGGGAGAAGAGGAAGACATTTCCTTAAGGTTTTAAGAAGACCAAAGCAGTTGCCTGCAAGCATCTTAACCTGAGTAGAAAAGGATAGATTTTCCTCGAACCACACTCCCAAGTTGTTAGTGGATTAATGAATAACGTTGTGCGGGAACAATACAATACAAAACAACACTAGATATCTCAAATGGATTCTTCTGCCACAATATAGTGCCTGAAAGCAGAAATTTAACAGCATTTTCTGCACTAGGTTCCCAGGGTCAATTTTTCTGATCTCCCCAAGGGTATAAGAATTGCCCCTGGTTGTTCAGCGCTAGGGTGACAGAATTACTTAATTTGGGTGTAGAAGCATTGTCCTATGTAGATGATATTTATCTGACGGATGATGATTTACAGGATCAGTTGACCAGGGTGAGCACTATCATTTTGGGGTTCATCTCTGAGGACTGCAAATTCAACTTTAAAAAATCAAAAATAGTCCATCTCAATGTCCTATTTTTGGGATCCGAGTTATCAAGTCAGGGGAAAACCTGGCAGCCATCTTTTTAGAAAAGTGAGCTCTGCTTCAGCCTCCTAAATCTTTGAAGAATTTACAATCCATACTGGGATTTTTACATTTTAGCAGAACATATTTTTTTAGATTACGCAGAAAGAGTAAAACCTTTCTACAACTTAATCAGACCAGATTTTTCAGTTCGTCATTGGACACAGGAACACACAGATATCCTTTGTTCCCTACAAGCTGTTATAATCGCTTCAAAACACTTGTAGTCACGCCTAAACATCTGCAACTTGGTGGTCCGTGTTATAGCGGTTCAATCTGGGTATACTTACCTAACCTTCAATGAAGGAGAAACAGTACCCATTGGATAGAAATCACATTTGTACACAATCACTGAAATGCGCTATGGTTCTACAGAAAAAATACTGACCGCAGTACAGTCCACGGTAGTAAGAGGAAGAGCACTCGCTTACGGTAAACAAATAATTATCGTAACTGCAGTACTAGCCTTAGAGGCTGCTACAAAGGCAAGCGTTCCTAATGCTAAAGCCTTACATCCCAGATGGATACAATGGGCTAATTCTCTCACTGCAACGAATGTAGAACACAGATATGACCCAAGGCTAAAAACACAAGTGTTCCTGCAATATGAACAAGAATATCCTCTCCCAAATGAAATGTGATAGGTAATTTTGATGTCTCCTCAATATGTTTTCGGCCCTTGCTGGTCACGGATACTTGACCTACCCACACGAGTGAGGTACCATTTTTATCGGTAGACCTGGGGGAATGCTGGGTAGAAATTTGTGGATCCACGCAGATTCCAGAACTTTCCCACACAGAAATTTGAGAAAAAAGTGTTTATTAAGCTACATTTGAGGTTTACATTCCATTCATGACATTCTATTCCATGACATGACATTCCTGAGATAGTATTCCAAGACATGACATTCCATTTCTTGACATGACATTCATGACATTCCATTACATGACATGGCATTCCTGACATTCCATTCCATGACATTCATGACATTCCATCCATGACAATCCATGAAATGACATTCCTGACATTGCATTCCAAGACATGGCATTCCTGACATTCCATTCCTTGACATGATATTCCTGACATTCCATTCCATGACATGACATTCCTGATATTCCTGATATTCCATTATATGACATTCCATTCCATGATATTCCTGACATTCCATTCCATGACATTCCATTCCATGACATGACTGACATTCCATTCCATGACATTCCTGACATTCCATGACATTCATGACTTTCCATTCATTCCATGATATTCCTGACATGACATTCCTGACATTCCATTCCATGACATGACATTTCTGACGACATTCCTGACATTCATGACATTTCTGACATTCCATTCCATGACATGACATTCCTGACATTGCATTCCAAGACATGACATTCTTGACATTCTATTTCTTGACATGACATTCCTGACATTCCGCTCATTCAATGACCTTCCTGACATTGTATTCCAAGACATGACATTCCTTGACATGACATTCCTGACATTCCATTCCATGGCATGACATTCCTGAAATTCCATTCCATGACATTACTGACATGACATTCTATGACATGACATTCCTGACATTCATGACATGACATTCCTGACATTCCACTCCATGACATTCCTTACATTCATGACATGACATTTCATTCATGACATTCTATTCCATGACATGACATTCCTGAGATTGTATTCCAAGACATGACATTCCATTCCATGACATTCTTGACATTCATAGCATTCCATTACATTTCTGACATTCCATGACATTCATGACATTCCATTCCATGACATGACATTCCTTACATTCATGACATGACATTTCATTCATGACATTCTATTCCATGACATGACATTCCTGAGATTGTATTCCAAGACATGACATTCCATTCCTTGACATGACATTCCTGACATTCCATTCCATGACATTCCATTCCATGACATTCCATTCCTTGACAGGACATTCCTGACATTCATGACATTCTATTCCATGACATGACATTCCATTCATTGTTTTTTTTTTTTTTATTGCAACCAGATTAAAAACATATTATATTACAACACAAATAATTGATTAATAGATCACAGAATATTACAAATTTTCAGCCTGTTTAACAATCTAAGACAAAGAATTATCTTAAAGGCAACTTTAGTAAAATTCATAAAAAAGCTCAAGCCTCCCCTGACTCAATCACGTCTTAATAGCAACTTCAAATATCTCCCAAGGCTAATGATCAAAAATCAAACTTGTTAGCCCATATTTTCTCAAACTTCTTAAGGCCTCCAATGCGTGCGGCATAGGTATATTCGCTCTGCTTGACCCTCCTCGTCTTCTGAATCCATTTTATAGCTGAGGGTATGGAATCCGAACGCCAATTTTGCAGCAGAAGCGACCTTGCGATCGCAATTGCTATGTAGAGCAATCTAATCATGGATACTGAGAAGAGAAGATCTGGGTCATAATCAAGTAATATTAGCCTACTGTTAACCTCAAGCTTTATATTGCACTCTTGTTCTAATGAAAAAAATATCTGAGTCCAATAAATATTGATATTTGGGCAACTCAACATAATATGTGACCAATTAGCGTGTGCATAATTCATGCAGCGAAAACATTGAGAGGACTGGTTAGTGAACATCCTAGCTAAAACAGCGGGGGTTCGCTATAATAACCATTTTCTAAAAAACAGCATCCTATGTCAATTAGCCCCTCTGAGAGTGCAGAAATTTAACTTATTAATTGTAGACCAAATCTGAGGAGATACTACACAATTTTCATGATCAGCCCATTTCTTAATTGCTTTTGACTCAAGATCCAATTGTTTGAGAGAAGCCAGGAAAGTTTTCCAAGCACCTGGATTCTTATTGACTGCTTTAACTAACAAATCCTCCACAAGTTGATTTTGGATCATAAATGAGGTGGGGTTTACTTCTACTAGATATTTATTTAGACAGCCATAAGAGTTAACCAAAATAAAATCCTTAGCGATCCTTGGAGATATTTCTGCTACCGTCATCCAGTTACCGTCCCTTAAGAAGTCTGATATTTTAAGGTACCCGACTTCCGCCCATTTTGATGTCAAGTGGGTGGGTTGTTTAATTCCTATTAAGGGAAGGACTTCTTCTATTAAGGTGGCTGAATTAATTGTGGGGATAGAATATTTTTTAAAGAAGGCCTGACGTCTTTTGAAAATACATTGGAGACATTTATATCGTGCCAACCTTGGGTACCTAAACAATAACATGGGAGATTTAATCTGAGTTTCAGTACAAATTAGATTAAAAAAGAAATTGCAATAAAAATGTGCTTGTGGTAAAGGCTTGAACCTAGATAAATACTGTGCAAAATAAGCATCATAGTAATATTTCAGATTCGGAAGTGCGAGCCCTCCCTGATCTAAATCTTCATATAAAGTGCCAAGTGCTAAACGAGGCGGTTTTTTTTGCCCATACAAACGTTCTAAACATGGACTCAACCTGAGAGAAAAATGAGCTTGCTAAAGTGCATGGTATTGAAGAAAACAGAAAATTAAACAATGGTAAAATAGACATTTTGATAAGAGGCACACGACCTAAGATAGATAAAGGAAGCATATTCCAACGGATCAATAACCCTTGAACTTTTCTTAAAAGTGGCGTATAATTAAGTTTAAATAGATCTTCAAACGACGCTGAATAGAAAATCCCCAGATATCGTTTTGGATTGAGATTTACTGAGCCTTGGATGTCTAGATGTAAATCAAAAGCAGCTCTTCCACACTGTATAACTTCCGTTTTGGCTCTATTTATTTGATACCCTCTTAATGCTTCAAAGTCTTCAAATAATTGGAAGACTTTGATTTGTACTTCTATTGTAGGCTTAATTAACAACATAATATCGTCTGCATAAAGTTTTAACGACGGCATAGTCGGAATTGGAGGAAGGATATCTGGGGAGTTTCGTATTGCGATTGCCAAGGGTTCGATGAAAAAGGCGAATAGTATTGGTGATAAAGGGCATCCTTGCCTTGTGCCACGCTTAATATTAATGGACCCTGCCACGGTCTAATTAATAATTACATTTGCCACTGCATTCTGATACAAATTCTGAATTAAGAGTATAAAAGACGTTGGAATATTAAAAGAATGCCATTCCATTCATGACAATCCATTCCATGACATTCCTGACATTCCATTCCATGACATTCCATTCCTTGACATGACATTCTTGACATTCCATTCCATGACATGACGTAACTGACATTCCATTCCATGAGATTCCTGACATTCCATCCCATGACATTCCTGACATACATGACATTCCTGACATTCCATTCCATGACATTCATGACATTCCATTCATGATATTCCAATCCATGACATGACATTCCTGACGTTCCATTCCATGACATTCCATTCCATGATATTCATGACATTCCATTACATTGTATTTATGACATTCCTGACATCCCATGACATTCCTGACATTAAATTCCATGACATGACATTCCTGACATTAAATTCCATGACATGATTGACATTCATGATATTCCATTCCATGACATGACATTCCTGACATTCCATTCCATGACATGGCATTTCTGACATTGCATTCCTTGACATGACATTCCTGACATTCCAAGACATTCCATGACATGACATTCCTGACATTAAATTCCATGACATGACATTCCTGACATTCCTGATGACATTCCATTCCATGACATTCATGACATTCAATTTCATGACATGACATTCCTGATATTCCATTCCATGACATTCCTGACTTTCAATTCCATGACATGACATTCCTGACATTGCATTCCAAGACATGACATTCCTGACATTCAATTCCTTGACATGGAATTGCTGACATTCCATGACATTCCATTCAAAGACATGACATTCCTGACATTCCATTTCATTATATTTATGACACTCCATTCCATGACATTCTAACATTCCATTCCATGACATTCTAACATTCCATTCCATGACATTCCTGACATTCCATTCCATAACGTTCCTGACATTCCATTCCATGACATTCATGACATTCATGACATTCCTGACATTCCATTCCATGACATTCATGACATTCCCTTCTATTCCATGACATTCCTGTTATTCCATTCCATGACATTCCTGACAACATTCATGACATTCCATTCCATGACATGACATTCCTGACATTGCATTCCAAGACATGACATTCCTGACATTTCATTCCTTGACATGACATTCCTGACATTCCATGACATTTTATTCCATGATATTCCATTCCATGACATGACATTCCTGACATTCCAATCCATGACATGACATTCCTGACATTCCATTCCATTTCATGACAGGACATTCCTAATATTCCATTCCATGACATTCTTGACATTCAATTCCTTGACATGACATTCCTGACATTCATGACATTCCATTCCATTCAGAAATGACATTCCTGACATTCATGACATTCCATTCAGACATGACATTCCTGACATTCCATTCCAAGATATTTATGACACTCCATTCCATGACATTCCTGACATTCTAACATTCCATTCCATGACATTCCTGACATTCCATTCCTGACATTCCATTCTAAGATATTTATGACACTCCATTCCATGACATTCCTGACATTCCATTCATGACATTCCCTTCTATTCCATGACATTCCTGACATTCCATTACATGACATGACATTCCTGACGACAGTCCTGACATGACATTCCATCCCATGACATGACATTCTTTGTGTTCCATGACATGACATGACTGACATTCCATTCCATGACATTCCTGACATTCCATTCCATGACATTCGTGACATGTCATTCCTGATATTCCATTCCATGACATGACATTCCTAACATGACATTTATGACATTCATGACATTCCCATCCCCATAACATTCCTGACATTCTAACATTCCATTCCATGACATTCCTGACATTCCATTCCTGACATTCCATTCCAAGATATTTATGACACTCCATTCCATGACATTCCTGACATTCCATTCATGACATTCCCTTCTATTCCATGACATTCCTGACATTCATGACATGACATTCCTGACATTCCATGACATGACATTCCTGACGACATTCCTGACATGACATTCCATCCCATGACATGACATTCTTTGTGTTCCATGACATGACATGACTGACATTCCATTCCATGACATTCCTGACATTCCATTCCATGACATTCGTGACATGTCATTCCTGACATTCCATTCCATGACATGACATTCCTAACATGACATTTATGACATTCATGACATTCCCTTCATGATATGATATTCCTGACATTACATGACATTCTTGATATTTCTGATATTCCATTCCTTGACTTTCATGACATTCCATTCCATGACATTTGACATTCCATTCCATGACATTCATGACATTCCATGACATGACATTCCTAACATTCCATTCCTTGACTTGACATTCCATGACATGACATTCCTGATATTCCTGACATTCATGACATGACATTCCTGACATTGCATTCCAAGACATGACATTCTTGATATTCTATTTCTTGACATGACATTCCATTTCATTCCTGACATTCCATTCCATGACATGACATTCCTGACATGACATTCCATCCCATGACATGACATTCTTTGTGTTCCATGACATGACTGACATTCCATTCCATGACATTCCTGACATTCCATTCCATGACATTCCTGACATTCATGACATGTCATTCCTGACATTCATGACATGTCATTCCTGACATTCCATTCCATGACATTACATTCCTGACATGACATTTATGACCTTCATGACATTCCCTTCATGACATGATATTCCTGACATTCCATGACATGACATTCCTGATATTCCTGACATTCCATGACATTCATGACATTCCATTCCATGACATTCATGACATTCCATTCCATGACATTGCATTCCAAGACATGACATTCTTGACATTCTATTTCTTGACATGACATTCCTGACATTCCATTCCAAGACATGACATTCTATTTCTTGACATGACATTCCTGACTTCCATTCCATGACATGACATTCCTTGACATGACATTCCTTGACATGACATTCCTTGACATGACATTCCTTGACATGACATTCCTGACATTCCATTCCATGACATTCTTGACCTTCATGACATTCCATTCCATGACAATGCAATTCATTACATTCCTGACATTCCTGATATTCATGACATGACATTCCATGACATGACATTCCTGATATTGCATTCCAAGACATGACATTCCTGACATTCCATTCCTTGACATGACATTCCTGACATTCCATTCCATGACATTCTTGACATTCATGACATTCCATTCATGACATGACATTCCATGACACGACATTCCTGACATTGCATTCCAAGACATGACATTCCTTGACATGACATTCCTGACATTCCATGACATGACATTCCTGACATTCCATGACATGACATTCCTGACATTAAATTCCATGACATGACATTCCTGACATTCATGACATTCCATTCCATGACATTCATGACATTCCATTGCATGACATTCATGACATTCAATTTCATGACATGACATTCCATGACATTCCTGACTTTCAATTCCATGACATGACATTCCTGACATTGCATTCCAAGACATGACATTCCTGACATTCAATTCCTTGACATGACATTGCTGACATTCCATTTCATGACATTCTATTCCATTCAAAGACATGACATTCCTGACATTCCATTTCATGATATTTATTACACTCCATTCCATGACATTCCTGATATTCTAACATTCCATTCCATGACATTCCTGACATTTCATTCCATAACGTTCCTGACATTCCATTCCATGATATTCCTGACATTCCTGACATTCCATTCCATGACTCCTGACATTCATGACATTCCATTCCATGACCTTCATGACATTCCCTTCTATTCCATGACATTCCTGACATTCATGACATGACATTCCTGTTATTCCATTCCTGACGATATTCCTGACGACATTCCTGACGACATTCCTGACATGACATTCCTGACATTGCATTCCAAGACATGACATTCCTGACATTTCATTCCTTGACATGACATTCCTGACATTCCATTCCATGACATTTCATTCCATGATCTTCCATTCCATGACATGACATTCTTGACATTCATGACATGACATTCCATTCCCTGACAATGGAATTAATCACATTCCTGACATTCCTGATATTCATGACATGACATTCCAAGACATGACATTCCATTCCTGACATTCCATTCCATGACATTTCATTCCATCACATTCCATTCCTTGACATGACATTCTGGACATTCCATTCCATTGCATGACATTTATGACATTCCTGAAATTACATTCCATGGTGTTCCTGACATTCCATTCCATGATATTCATGACATTCCATTCCATTACATTTCTGACATTCCTGACATCCCATGACATTCATGACATTCCATGACATTCATAACATGACATTCCTGACATTTCTGATTACATTCCTGACATTCCTGATGACATTCATGACATTAATGACAAGACATTCCATTCTTGACATTCCATTCCATGACATGACATTCCTGATATTGCATTCCAAGACATGACATTCTTGACCTTCATGATATTCCATTCCATGACATGACATTCCTGATGACATTCCTGATATTCATGACATTCCATTCATGACATTGCATTCCAAGACATGACATTCCATTCCATGACATTCATGACATGCCATTGCATGACATTTATGATATTCAATGGCATTTCATTCCATGACATTCTATTCCATGACATTCATGACATTCCATTCCATGACATTCCTGTTATTCCATTCCATGACATTCATGGCATTCCATTTCATGACATGACATTCCTGCCATTCCATGACATTCATGACATTCCATTTCATGACATTCCAATCCATGACATGACATTCCTGACATTCCAACCCATGACATGACTCACATTCCTAAAATTCCATGACATTCATGACATTCCATTTCTGACATTACATTCCTATACATTCCTGACATTCTATTCCATGACATTCATGACATTCCTGTCATTAATGACATGATATTCCTGACATTCCATTCCATGACATTCATGACATTCCAATCCATTCCATGACATTCCTGACATTACATTCCATGACATTCCTGACATTACATTCAGTGACATTCCTGACATTCCATGAAATGACATTCCTGACATTCCATTCCATGACATGACATTCCTGATGACATTCCTGACATTCATGATATGACATTCCATTCATGACATTCCATTCCAAGACATGACATTCCTGACATTCCAATCCATGACATGACATTCCTGACATTCCAATCCATGACATGATATTCCTGACATTCCATTCCATGACATTCATGAAATTCCCTTCTATTCCATTACATTCCTGACATTCATGACATGACATTCCATGACATTCCATTCCATGACATGACATTCCTGACATTGCATTCCAAGACATGACATTCCTGACATTCCATTACTTGACATGACATTCCTGACATTCCATGACATTGCATTCCATGGCATTCCATTCCATGACATGACATTCTTGACATTCATGACATTCCATTCCATGACAATGGAATTCATTACATTCCTGATATTCATGACGACATTCCATGACATGCCATTCCTGATATTGCATTCCAAGACATGTCATTCCATGACATGACATTCCTGACATTCCATTCCATGACATGGCATTTCTGACATTGCATTCCTTGACATGACATTCCTGACATTCCAAGACATTCCATGACATGACATTCCTGACATTAACTTCCATGACATGACATGACATTCCTGACATTCCTGGTGACATTCCATTCCATGACATTCATGACATTCAATTTCATGACATGACATTCCTGATATTCCATGACATTCCTGACTTTCAATTCCATGACATGACATTCCTGACATTGCATTCCAAGACATGACATTCCTGACATTCAATTCCTTGACATGGAATTGCTGACATTCCATGACATTCCATTCAAAGACATGACATTCCTGACATTCCATTTCATTATATTTGACACTCCATTCCATGACATTCTAACATTCCATTCCATGACATTCCTGACATTCCATTCCATGACATTCATGACCTTCCATTCCATGAGATGGCATTCCTGACAACATTCCTGACATTAATGACAAGACATTCCATGCTTGACATTCCATTCCATGACATTCCTGATATTGCATTCCATGACGTGACATTCCTGACATTCCTGATATTCATGACATTCCATTCCTGACATTCCATTCCATTGCATGACATTTATGACATTCCTGAAATTACATTCAATGGCATTCCTGACATTCCATTCCATGATATTCATGACATTCCATTACATTACATTCCTGACATCCCATGACATTCCATGACATTCATAACATGACATTCCTGACATTAAATTCCAAGACCTGACATTCCTGATGACATTCATGACATTCCACTCATGACATTCCATTCCTTGACATAACATTCCTGACATTGCATTCCAAGACATGACATTCCTGACATTCCATTCCATGACATTCCTGATATTCCTGATGACATTCATGACATGACATTCCATTCTATGTCATGTCATTCCTGACATTGTATTCCAAGACATGACATTCCTGACATTCCATTACTTGGCATGACATTCTTGACATTCCATTCTATAACATGACATGACTGACATTCCATGATATTCCATTACATTACATTCATGACATTCCATTCCATGACATTCATGACCTTCCATTCCATGAGATGGCATTCCTGAAAACATTCCTGACATTAATGACAAGACATTCCATGCTTGACATTCCATTCCATGACATGACATTCCTGATATTGCATTCCAAGACATGACATTCTTGACCTTCATGATATTCCATTCCATGACGTGACATTCCTGACATTCCTGATGACATTCCTGATATTCATGACATTCCATTCATGACATGACATTCCATGACATGACATTCCTGACATTGCATTCCAAGACATGACATTCCTGACATTCCATTCCATGACATTCATGACATGCAATTGCATGACATTTATGATATTCAATGGCATTCCATTCCATGACATTGATGACATTCCATTCCAAACATTCATGACATTCCATTCCATGACATTCCTGTCATTAATGACATGACATTCCTGGCATTAAATTCCATAACATGACATTCCTGACATTCTTGATGACATTACTGACATTGCATTCCATTCATGACATTCCTGACATTGCATTCCAAGACATGACATTCCTGACATTCCATTACTTGGCATGACATTCTTGACATTCCAATCCATGACATGACATTCCTGACATTCCATTCCATGACATTCCTGTTATTCCATTCCATGACATTCATGACATTCCATTTCATGACATGACATTCAAGTCAAGTCAAAACCACTTTATTCGATTAATTAAAATCATAAAAGTATGCTAGACAAGTATATATATAAAATCTTACAAATCACAAATATATAGGTAAAAACATTCCAATTAAAATTTCATGATCGACCATAATCAACTTAATTACTTAGTGCAGGTTCAGTTTCCTGATGTTAGATGGGATCCACATCTTGTAGTAATTTTAATCTAACCCTCCTTTCTCGGACAGCTGCTGCTAAAAAGCTGGCAACACAAAACATGATTAATGGACACTCAAGCAGGCTAAAAAACAATAAAGCTGGCTTATACTGTGTAAAATTCCTACTTTTTAACAAAGGAATAATAAACTTTTTCCTGGCGTATTTAAAAAATGGACAAAAGAGCATAAAGTGTGTAGTGTCTTGTGGAGAAAAGTCATCACACCTACAAGGGGCAACATCTTCTAATCTATTCCAACCAACCACATCCCTAAGAACTATATGTAATTGGTTGAACCGCAATTTGGTCAACAGCCATCTATGAAGAGGGTTGGAAACTATTGTAAGGTATAATGACAACCCTGAGGACTGGGACATGTCCCCTGACAGAGGGTTTACGAAGTTCATCTTCTTCACGCTCGGCCTCCCTTAATTTCATAAAATTAGATTTTACCCACTCAAGATCTGCCTTACATAGAGTTTCTGGGTTAAAAAAGATTTCAGGTCTCCCAATGTAGGCAGATAACGACTCTATATTAGACAACCATTTAATTTTGTTCATGTTGTCAAGTCGAGTACAGTCCTTTAGGATTTTATGATTTAAAGTAAGATTCGGGTTTAGCCATATTTTGATCCATAGCAGCAGAGGGGCTAATTTGATCATATCTGCTATGTAACCAATCCCGAGTTCCAAGTGGACTGAGTAAGAAGCGGTTGATTGAGGGAGGCCAAGGAGGGAGCGCAAAAATTTATTTTCCTCCGTTTGGATCACGTCGTGTTTAATGTAACCCCAGATTGACGCCCCATACCTTACAATGGAAATAGTTTTAGCTTTATAGTTTGTTAGTATTGCCTCTATCGGCTTTCCTCCCAGCCTTTTTGCAAAACCAAGTACTGCCGCAGATGAATTTCTCGCGGAGTTTACCTTTATTGTGAGCTGAGGGGTCCATGAGCCTTTATCATCAAAGACTACTCCCAAGTAAGTGAATACCTTCACTCTTGAGATTTCAGCTCCCCTACAGAAAAAAGGCTTTACTTTATTTTTTGCTTGTCCTAACGACATAACATGTGATTTGCCGTTATTAACCACCAAGTCCAGGCTATGCAAGAAGTCCCCAAACGAGTCCAACAGTCTTTGCAGAGCCAGGGGGGTCCTGGCAAGCAGGACAGCATCATCCGCGTATAGGAGGACCGGAATCGGGGTACCTCCCATACGCGGAATGTCCTGCGTTACTGCCAGCAGGTTTTGCTCCAAGGCATTTATGTATAGGGTGAACAACATGGGAGCTAATATGCATCCCTGTCGTACCCCTCTGCTAGACTTAAAGCTGGACGTACACTTCCCATCGGTCGTCATCCTTATCGAGGCATTCAGATCTTTGTGGAGCTCTGAAAGAAAATACACAAGGGGTGGGTCAAGTCCCATCTCCAGGAGCATTGTCCACAGCTTTGACCTATTTACGAGATCAAAGGCCGTGGACAAATCCATAAATCCCAGATAAATGGAGCCCCCGGCCGCCCTAGTGTATTTAGCTGTTATTAATAGGAGGTTCAAACATTGATCCTCCGTGCTCCGGCCGGCTCTAAAGCCATATTGTGCGTCTGACAAGATGTTATTATCCGAGGCCCACTTCGTTATCCTAGCAAGTATAACCTTCCCCAGGATTTTTATGGAGGAGTCTATCAGGGATATGGGCCTGTAGCATCTAGGGTCAGCCCTTTGGCCTTTCTTGAACACCGGTATTATAATGGAACGAGACCAGGATTTAGGAAAACCAACACTAGCCGAGGTGTTAAATACATTAGTTAGTATGTTGGCCCAAAACACCGGATTGGCCTTGTACAAATCGGTGGGGACTCCGTCAGGGCCAGGAGCCTTCTTTCCTGCAGAGTCTTCAATCGCTTTAGTAACCTCTCCTATGTAAAATCTAACTGGTGTGAGGGTGGAAACCGAGGCTTGCCCAGTAAAGGTTTCTAAATCGAGGTGGCTACCATATATATTTTTAAAATGACTCAACCAGTCCTCCTCTGCTATATTAGTTTCCAACACACCATTTTTAATGTTGGAAAAAAGAGGGGTATTGATAATTGACCAAAATTTCGCACTATCTTTTAAGGTTGCTTTGTCCATGAGATCGGCCCAGACATTTTGTTTAATTTCTTTTTTCCGGACCAGCGTTGCTTTTTTGTAGTCGCTTCTTAACTGCGACACCAGGATTTTATTCCTCGGGCAGGCCTGAAGCGCTTTTTTGAGATTATGAGCTTTGGTACAATTATGATCAAACCAGCCAGAAACTACATTCTTGGGGGCTGGTCTACTTTTGCTAGTTAAGTCCTTTGCCACTATGGAGCAGATAACTTCAAACGAGGAAATTACTTTCTTCCCCGTGGAGTGTTGGTCACCACAGATTTCCAGGTCCAGGGCCGCCTCTAGCCTAATTGATTTGAAGAACTCCTCCGGAATTACCTTGGACCAGTTTAGCCTCCTCCCCTGGTCCTTTGCCTTAACTTCAGTGTCCGTCATATGTGGGGTTAAGATATTTAAAAAGGAAAAACCATCTAACAGTTCGATTACCACTGGATTATGATCGCTAAAAATAGACTGTATAGCACTATAAAAGCATACATATTTTAAAAGACCAGAAGAAAGAAATATGTAGTCAATTATTGTGTTACTATCCCTTCCAATAAAGGTGGGAACCCGTGAGTTTTGATCATAGAAGCCTGGATCATACAGCTGATTTTCGGATAGAAGTTTTTCCAGTGCTTCCCCCTTACTTGAATGCTCAAAATGTTGAGGGGATGTCAAATCTGGCCCATCAATGTCATTTAAGCAGCAATTATGACTACATAAGTGTACATTAAAATCACCTAACAAAATATAATGACAGAAAGTGGTTTGCTTCAGAGTATAAGTATTTAAAAAATCCGCCAACCATATCAAGTGAGCATTCGGCGAATTCCCTTGCTGAGAATTATAACAATTTACCAATAATAGTTTTGTGTTATTGGTGAGTTCAGAATCAGAATCAGAATAAGCTTTATTCGGAAAGTTAATTTCTATCCATAAAAGCATGTACAATTTAACAGAACATCTTAAACATTTAAAAACAGGTAGTTTTAAAAAAATATATATATTTACACACCATATGCCGACATAAACTCATTTACAAGGCTCTAATTAATATTAATACAGAGTATAGCAGCAAGTAAATCCAAAAGGACGACATATCGTTTTAATTGTTAGAGAATTAAAATGATGAGTGGGCAACGACGATGATAAAAATACAAAACATTAGTCCCATACTTAGCATTCATTTTCCTTGGGCAATAAGGTTAAATTACAGCTTTAGAACAAAAGAAAGAAACAAGCACCCCCTACTGCATTATTATGATGCTTAGGGGGATAATCCAAAACAACGTTTGGTTTTGTTTGTGTGACGTTCTACTTTTGTCCTTGTCACAATGATCCTGCATTAATATTATTTCGACATTTGATCAAACTTTTTAAAAAAAAAACAATGATATTGTAATTTACGCAATCATTATCGAGACATTGAAGGGCCAGAAATGCTGGGCGGCATTGGCGGATACCCCAAATTTTAAGTATTGGTTTTATCCATTTCCTTCTCAAATCTTCATAAAATTTACAGAATAAAATTACGTGAATAGTTGATTGCGTGGAGACAGAATCACATGGGCAGAGTGGTAGTTCATTTGACCAATTATTTATAGTTGGAAATGTCACCAGCCTATGCAAAATGTTCAATCGGAAGCGAGTGAGAACAAATCTATCGTATCTTCTATCGGATTTGTATAGGTACGATTGCATACCAAATGAAGATGATATCATAAGATTTTGGTAAACAGATGGTTTTGTGGCTTCACTCGCAAATCTCAGGCTCTCCATGTGATGCATACAACGTTTCTTAAAATCTTTCTTTGAGATAAGTAACATGGAAGGAGGATTATTAAAATATTCAGGGTTGCCAATGTCTGTCATAAAGTCCTTCACATATTTGATCCAATTTATATCGAGACAATGATCCAATTTAAGGGTGTCAAGAAGGACTGCCTGATTAAGGCGGTTTGACTCAGACTTCCAAATTCGATGCCAGAGAATCGGGGGTTGGATTTTTATAATGTCCGTGATATATAAAACTCCCAGCTCAGCATGGCAAACGTAGGTGGACGTGGAAGCCGGAACCGCCAATAGGTATCTAAGGAAAGCATTTTCCACTTTTTGCAATTCGGAAACATTCCGATGGCCCCATATCCCTGCCCCATATGTTGCTACACTTGTACATTTTGCCTTGTATATTTTTATCAGTTCCAGGGGCGGTCTTCTTCCTAATTTTTGGGCAAAATTAACAAGGGCGGTTGTGGCTCTAACAAAAAGAAGTTTTCTTGTTGCAATTGCTTGGCCCCATAGGCCCTTGTCCTCTATTAGGATTCCTAGATATGAGTAAGTGGATGTAGTAGCCAGTCTGCTTCCATTTAAATAAACATCTTTACTCTTTTTGCTGCCTTTCCCACATTTCATCACAAAGGTTTTTGAAGCATTGATTTTTAAGTCAATGTCTTGCATATAGTTGTTATACGAGTCCAACGCCTGTTGGAGGGCTAAAGGGGTCCTGGCTAAAATGACAGCATCGTCCGCATATAGCAATGCTGGTATGCGTCTTAGGGCCTGATCTTGTTGGACCTGGGGAACGTCCTGGCTTCCTTCTAATAGGGCCTTCTCAAGGCCATTAGTATATAATGTGAAGAGAAATGGAGCCAAGACGCACCCCTGTCTTACCCCTCTAAGAACTTTAAATGAAGAAGTGCATTCACCAGCTCTGCCAAATCGGACTCGCGCTGTGGTGTTACTATATAGGGCCTTCAGAAAATCAATTAGTGAGTCTTCTACTTGCATTTCTTTTAGTGTATGCCATAGTTTCCCATGGGAAACGCAGTCGAAGGCCGAAGAGAGATCGACAAACGCTAAATAAATTTTCCCTCTTTTCGCTCTCGTGTATTTGCCCATCAGGATCGCCAGGTTGAACCCCTGGTCTATTGTCCCCAGACCTTCCCTAAAGCCGAACTGTAGGTCGGACAATACGTTCTTTTCTGTGGCCCAAGATTGTAACCTTGTGAGAAGAATCCTTCCTGCTACTTTACCCAGTGAATCTAGGAGGGAAATTGGTCTGTAGCAAGAAGGATCCTGTCTGTTGCCCTTTTTAAAAATAGGGACCATGATGGATTCTGACCAGGTGTTAATAAGGCCTTGTGAAGAGGTTGCGTTAAGGACGCGAGTCAGAATTGGGGCCCATAGATCTGTATTATATTTATATATATCTACGGGAACCCCGTCAGGTCCTGGGGCCTTAGAACCTTTACTTTCTTTTAATGCATTTAAAACCTCATCAAGTGTGAAAGATATCTCTATGGGGAAAGAGATGTTATGTACGTATGCTGCTGGTGGTGAGAGGGCTGTCATTTCTATTGGCTCTTGAAGGCCAAAAATGTTTGTGTAATGACTCACCCATTGCGCCTCATCTATTGCTATCTCTATAGAAGGAGAATCATCGGAGAGAAGAAATGGGGACCTGATTACTCTCCAGAATGCCTTACTGTCATTCTGGTTACTAGCCCTGTGTAAATCTTCCCACAGGGATTTTTTTATTGACTTTTTCCTAGTTGTGAGAGCTTGGTTATATAATTTCCTTGCCTGTTGCACTCCTAAACCAGCTCCATCCCTGTTGTGTATTGCTTTTTTTAATATACGGTGGGCATTCATACAATTGCTATCAAACCATCTTGGTTTTTGAGGGTCACCATTTTTCCTCTCAACGGATAAGGAACTTTTTATGATTGCTGTGATATGATTAAAACTTTCAAGAATTAGCGAGGGTGCAGAGTTCTCATTCAAAGAGGAGAGGATATGCGGTAGGGCTTTAGCCACTACAGAATGTGTAATAGTGTCTGGATCAACTAATTCCCATTTCAATGAATACCCATTCATCTTATCCATAATGAGATTTGGATGGGTATAATGTAATTTATTCTTTTTATACTTTTTATTGGGAATTAAATGTTTCTTCTTAATTGTTAAAGTTTGTGGAAAGTGATCGCTTATGGCTATCTTGTGGGTGGAAAAGTGCTTTACCCTGTTACCAAGGTTATTTGATGCCAGAATAAAGTCTATCACCGAACCTGTCCCATTCCCATTATAGGTTGGTGAAAAGGCAATTTGTGGATCTGCTAATTCATTCGCGAAACTCAAATTCAACATGAGTATAGTCTCGTTCAGGGCACTCCCAAGGATATTATGTGGGAAGTGAGTTAAGTTGCAGTTTTCCTCATCATTCATGCCGCATATATAGTTATTATTGTTTGAACACAAATTAATATTAAAATCCCCTCCCCAGATGATTTGAGTATTACCTGGATTAGTCATCTGGATCTTGTATACCATATGTCTGAGTTGATCGATGACTTCAGGTTCGTTCTCTTTAGGGATGTTATTATAAAAATTCACAAATGTTATAGTGTCGTTCCTATCCATAGTAAGAGTGAGGATTTGATAATAGGGGTTAAGTGGCTCAAATACAAATTTTTTCACTATTATTAAATTGGAGACATATATACATAGGCCTCCCTTAGCCCTTCCGTGGATTGAAGGAGTGGCTGGTGTGTGAAATGTTTTAAAGCCATTAATATTGATAGCTTTTTTCAACCAGGTCTCTTGGAGACAGAGTATGTCCGTATTCTTAACAAAATCAAGAAATATGTCATTATGCAGTTTAGAGTGTAGGCCCCATATATTCCAATATGTAATTTTTATGTCTTCTTCCTCTTTTCGAGATAGAGGATTGTTATCCTCCCTAATGTAGCGAAAGACAGGACTAATCGACCGCGTTACACCATTCTGTATTTGCCCCAGTGGACAATTAGTTTTAACTGCTGGTTCGATCTCGGGCTCAGGTAAGCCCCTATGTGAGGAAATAGATAGGCTTGTGTCAGGATTCCCAGCCTGACTCGTTGTTCTTGTTAATGTTGTTGGGGGTAGTCAATCTAAATCCTCTAGGGAGGTAAGTGCACTAAAACGGTTGTGTGTGGGAATGTTAAAAATTTGGCCTGGCATAAGCTGGTGGTAGGTAGGTTTCATTAATTCAGGAGGAGGATGATAAAAGAAGCCCAAGGGAAGTATCTTAATTCCTGGATCAAGGATATTTTTGGGCATTAACCCCAAAATTATTTTAACCAACCAGGGAGAACGAAAGGTCAGTACCAAGCAGTCACCAGTAAGTGTTTTCCTAGAGGTTCCCATCCATCCTATTCGGCGTATCATTTTAAATTCTTCGAATAGTATGCGAATATCGCCCATTCTGTCCCCCAGCCAGTGTAATGCTTTGTTCTTTAATGACTCACAGGTCTCCTGGTCATTAGATCGTAAATGAGGGACATCGCCCAGGATCACTGTGTAAGGAGTACAGGCTGGAGGGAGATCCAGATGTATAAAGGATGGTGTCTTTAAAGATGTTAATTTGATAGCCGGTGTGGTCTGTTTATTGGTAGTAGACTGGGACTCAGGGACTGGTTTTTGTTGTATATCTTTAATCCTACTTTGATTGCTACTGACAGTAGTGGAGGTTTCGTCTATGGGATCAATATGAAGTGGGAATTGTCGTAGTTTCCTATTTTTATTCAGGCCATCTATACTGATCTTAGGGCTGGGAGGTATAGTACTCTTATCTTCATTACAGGAAAGGAGTTATGCCACATGTGTCTCAATCCTGTCTAATCTAGATCCGATAGCCTCAACTGCACCTCTCACAAAAGAATCTAAGCTGTTTAGAGATGAGAGGATACTGGTCAGATCGTGCCCCTTAGTATGTTCGTTCGTAGTATTTACTGCTGTTGGAAATATCGGAGGAGTTTGCAGGGAGCTAGTAAGTGAGTCTTGGTGCTTTTTCTTCTTTGTATTAGTCTCCTTTCCTTTACGTATCCTTGATTTACCAATCTCCCTAATGCCCGGTCCACACTTCCCCGGCTGTTTCTCAGCCTTATTTAAACCCTTAGTCCCCTTTTCTTGTAGTAGCGTGGTTGTGTCGCTATGGTTGTGCGCTATAGTGTCGCTGATGTTATGTTGAACACAGCCATTAGTTGCTGTTCCGGACTCAACCAACGCAAGAGGGATGGAGGTTTGAATGGGAGTGGATAGACCGACCTCCTCTCTATCTTCTCTGATAGTCAGTGAGCCTGCTGCTAGGGTTTGTTCGACTGTAGTAATTTGTTTTTCAATTGCCCCCATGGCCCCGGTCAAATATGTTAAAAGTGATTGTTTTTTTGGTTTCTTAATATCCATACCCTCCGATGGCTCACAGTTCGGTGCTTTCCTTTTGCCCATACTCTGGGGTGCCCCTTTTTTTTCTTAATTTAAAAACTTTACTTCCGGCAAACAAAACTGTGGTTACTTCAATAAAATCAGTCCAAAACAGTTAAATGAGGGTCAGTCAGTATATGCCGTGTCCAGAGTTGTCAATGCAAAATAATTAATACCTGTGGGTTTACTTTAGTCCAATCCAATTGCTACAGGCACGATGGGCAGGATATTGGCTGGGGCCACGATGAAGGGCCCGGTCCGGTCTCACACGGGCACAGACGGGCAAGGACGGGCCCGCCCTTGGCCCGGGCTTCGCCCGGGCGCGGCCCGCGCGCGTCCCCGCTGCGGTGGTGCTGAGGGCCTGAAGTAGGACCCGGGCGCTGCAAGATGACGTATGCAGTGCGCGCCGGGCGCTAAGGCCACTGGGTAGTGTAGTCTTTTCCCGAGCCGTTCCCCTCACGGCGTGGATACAGGCAATGTCCGAGGCAGGGATATCAGGACTTGGTGAGCCCCACAGATGAGCCGTTCCCCTCACGGCTGGCTCGAATGGAACAGAAAGTGGAACAACCAGGTAAGCGCGCGTCCCGCGCTGCGGTGGTGCTGAGGGCCTGAAGTAGGACCCGGGCGCTGCAAGATGACGTATGCAGTGCGCGCCGGGCGCTAAGGCCACTGGGTAGTGTAGTCTTTTCCCGAGCCATTCCCCTCACGGCGTGGATACAGGCAATGTCCGAGGCAGGGATATCAGGACTTGGTGAGCCCCACAGATGAGCCGTTCCCCTCACGGCTGGCTCGAATGGAACAGAAAGTGGAACAACCAGGTAAGCGCGCGTCCCGCGCTGCGGTGGTGCTGAGGGCCTGAAGTAGGACCCGGGCGCTGCAAGATGACGTATGCAGTGCGCGCCGGGCGCTAAGGCCACTGGGTAGTGTAGTCTTTTCCCGAGCCGTTCCCCTCACGGCGTGGATACAGGCAATGTCCGAGGCAGGGATATCAGGACTTGGTGAGCCCCACAGATGAGCCGTTCCCCTCACGGCTGGCTCGAATGGAACAGAAAGTGGAACAACCAGGTAAGCGGTGAGTTTAAATTCCAGTATAAGAAAATTATTACATGAGTAAGTTATCCTGCTAACTGTTCCTTTTAGTTTCACCGAAAGCAAAACCACTAAACCCCCTATAGCCCTACCAGATGCTGATTTTAATGCTATAGCAAAATAGGACGTATAACCGTCTAACCAGAAATCACATTCAGTTTCCCAGGTCTCTTGAAATGCCAGAATGTCATAATCTTTCAAAAAACTTAACCAGGATGTATTATCTCTCTTGGAGCGTCATGACATTCCAATCCATGACATGACATTCCTGACATTCCATTCCATGACATTCATGACATTCCAATCCATGACATGACATTCCTGACATTCCAACCCATTACATGACTCACATTCCTAAAATTCCATGACATTCCATTTCAGACATTACATTCCTATACATTCCTGACATTCTATTCCATGACATGACATTCCTGACATTCCATTCCATGACATTCCTGTCATTATTGACATGATATTCCATTCCATGACATTCATGACATTCCAATCCATTCCTGACATTCCATTCCATGACATTCCTGACATTCCATTCCATGACATCCCATGACATTCCTGACATTTCATGAAATGACATTCCTGACATTCCATGACATGACATTCCTGACATTCATGATATGACATTCCATTCATGACATTCCATTCCATGACATGACATTCCTGACATTGCATTCCAAGACATGACATTCCTGACATTCCATTCCTTGACATGACATTCCATTCCATGACATTACATTCCTGACATTCCATGACATTCCTGACATTCCATTCATGACATTCCTGACATTCTAATCCATGACATGATATTCCTGACATTCCATTCCATGACATTCATGAAATTCCCTTCTATTCCATTACATTCCTGACATTCATGACATGACATTCCATGACGTGACATTCCTAACGACATTCCTGACATGACATTCCATTCCATGACATTCCTGACATTGCATTCCAAGACATGACATTCCTGACATTCCATTACTTGACATGACATTCCAAGACATTTCATTTCATGACATTCCATTCCATGACCTGACATTCATGACATTCCATTCCATGACAATGGAATTCATTACATTCCTGATATTCATGATGACATTCCATGACATGCCATTCCTGATATTGCATTCCAAGACATGACATTCCTGACATTCCATTCCTTGACATGACATTCCTGACATTCCATTCATGACATTCCATTCCATGACATGACATTCCTGACATTGAATTCCAAGACATGACATACTTGACATTCCTTTTCTTGACATGATATTCCAGACATTCCATTCCATGACATTCCTGACATTCCATTTCTTGACATGATATTCCAGACATTCCATTCCATTCCATGACATTCATGATAATCCATTCCATGACATTCATGACATTCCATTCATGACATTCAATTTCATGAAATGACATTCCTAACATTGCATACGAAGACTTGACATTCTATCCTTTGACATGACTTTCCTGACATTCCATTCCATGACATTCCATGACATTCATGACATTCCTAAGATTCCATTCCTGACATTCCATTCCATGACATTCATGACATTCCATTCCTTGACATGACATTCTTGATATTCCATTCCATGACATTCCTGATATTCCATCCCATGACATTCCTGACATTCATGACATGACATTCCATTCCATGACATTCCTGACATGACATTCCTGACATGACATTCCTGACATGACATTCCTTGACATGACATTCCTGACAACATTCCTGACATTCATGGCATGACATTCCAATCCATGACATTCCTGACATTGCATTCCATGACATTCCTGACATTCCATTCCATGACATGACATTCCTGACATTCCATTCCATGACGTTCCATTCCATGACGTTCCATTCCATGACGTTCCATTCCATGACGTTCCATTCCATGACGTTCCATTCCATGACATTCCATTCCATGACATTTCATTCCATTCCATGACATTTCATTCCATTCCATGACATTCCGTTCCGTGACATGACATTCCTGACATTCCATTCTGACATGGCATTCCTGACTTTCCATTCAATGACATGACATTCCTGACATTGCATTCCAACAAATGACATTCCTGACATTCAATTCCTTGACATGACATTCCTGACATTGCATTCCAAGAAATGACATTCCTGACATTCAATTCCTTGACATGACATTCCTGACATTCCATTCCATGACATTCATGACATTCCATTCCCTGACATTCCTGATATTCTAACATTCCATTCCATGACATTCCTGACATTCCATTCCATGACATTCCATTCCTGACATCCCATTCCATGACATTCCATTCCATGACATTCATGACATTCCTGACCATCCATTCCTTGACATGACATTCCTGACATTCTATTACATGGCATTCCTGACATTCCATTACATGGCATTCCTGACATTCCATTCCATGAAACGATATTTCTGACATTGCATTCCAAGACGTGACATTCCTTGACATGACTTTCCTGACATTCCATTCCATGACATGACATTCCTGATATTCCATTCCATGACATTCATGACATTCCTGACATTCCATTCCATGACATGACATTCCTGACGACATTCCTGCCATTAGACACGTGACATTCCATTCTATTCCATGACATTCCAGTTATTCCTGATGACATTCATGACATGACATTCCTGACATTCCATGACATGACATTCCTAAAATTCCATGACATGACATTCCTGACATGACATTCATGGCCATTCCATGACATGACATTCCTAAAATTCCATGACATGAGATGATATTCCTGACATGACATTCATGATATTCCATTCCATGACATAACATTCCTGACATTCCAGGACATGACATTCCATGACATGACATTCCTGACATTCCATTTCATGACATTCCATTCCATGACATTCATGACATTCCTGACAATCATGACATTCCATTGCATGAAATTCATGACATGACATTCCATTCCATGACATGACATTCCTCGCACTCCTAATATGACATTCATGATATTCCATTCCATGACCTGACATTCCTGACATTCCATTCCGTGACTTGACATTCCTGACATTCCTTTTTTTGACATGATATTCCAGACATTCCATTCCATGACATTCCTGACTTCCATTTCTTGACATGATATTCCAGACATTCCATTCCATTCAATGACATTCATGATAATCCATTCCATGACATTCAATTCCATGAAATGACATTCCTAACATTGCATACGAAGACTTGACATTCCTGACATTCTATTCTTTGACATGACTTTCCTGACATTCCATTCCATGACATGATATTCCGGACATTCCATTCCATGACATTCCATGACATTCATGACATTCCTAACATTCCATTCCATGAGATTCCTGACATGACATTCTTGACATTCCATTCCATGACATTCCTGACATTCCATCCCATGACATTCCTGACATTCCATGAAATTCCTGACATTCATGACATGACATTCCATTCCATGACATTCCATTCCATGATATTCATGACATGACATTCCTGACATGACATTCCATTTCATGACAGGACATTCCTAATATTCCATTCCATGACATTCTTGACATTCAATTCCTTGACATGACATTCCTGACATTCATGACATTCCATTCCATTCAGACATGACATTCCTGACATTCCATTCCAAGATATTTATGACACTCCATTCCATGACATTCCTGACATTCTAACATTCCATTCCATGCCATTCCTGACATTCCATTCCTGACATTCCATTCCATTCATGACATTCCCTTCTATTCCATGACATTCCTGACATTCATGACATGACATTCCTGACATGACATTCCATCCCATGACATGACATTCTTTGTGTTCCATGACATGACATTCCATTCCATTCCATGACATTCCTGACATTCCATTCCATGACATTCCTGACATTCATGACATGACATTCCATTCCATGACATTCCTGACATGACATTCCTGACATGACATTCCTTGACATGACATTCCTGACAACATTCCTGACATTCATGGCATGACATTCCAATCCATGACATTCCTGACATTGCATTCCATGACATTCCTGACATTCCATTCCATGACATGACATTCCTGACATTCCATTCCATGACGTTCCATTCCATGACGTTCCATTCCATGACGTTCCATTCCATGACATTCCATTCCATGACATTTCATTCCATTCCATGACATTCCATTCCATGACATTCCGTTCCGTGACATGACATTCCTGACATTCCATTCTGACATGGCATTCCTGACTTTCCATTCAATGACATGACATTCCTGACATTGCATTCCAACAAATGACATTCCTGACATTCAATTCCTTGACATGACATTCCTGACATTGCATTCCAAGAAATGACATTCCTGACATTCAATTCCTTGACATGACATTCCTGACATTCCATTCCATGACATTCATGACATTCCATTCCCTGACATTCCTGATATTCTAACATTCCATTCCATGACATTCCTGACATTCCATTCCATGACATTCCATTCCTGACATCCCATTCCATGACATTCCATTCCATGACATTCATGACATTCCTGACCATCCATTCCTTGACATGACATTCCTGACATTCTATTACATGGCATTCCTGACATTCCATTACATGGCATTCCTGACATTCCATTCCATGAAACGATATTTCTGACATTGCATTCCAAGACATGACATTCCTTGACATGACTTTCCTGACATTCCATTCCATGACATGACATTCCTGATATTCCATTCCATGACATTCATGACATTCCTGACATTCCATTCCATGACATGACATTCCTGACGACATTCCTGCCATTAGACACGTGACATTCCATTCTATTCCATGACATTCCAGTTATTCCTGATGACATTCATGACATGACATTCCTGACATTCCATGACATGACATTCCTAAAATTCCATGACATGACATTCCTGACATGACATTCATGGCCATTCCATGACATGACATTCCTAAAATTCCATGACATGAGATGATATTCCTGACATGACATTCATGATATTCCATTCCATGACATAACATTCCTGACATTCCAGGACATGACATTCCATGACATGACATTCCTGACATTCCATTTCATGACATTCCATTCCATGACATTCATGACATTCCTGACAATCATGACATGACATTCCATTGCATGAAATTCATGACATGACATTCCATTCCATGACATGACATTCCTCGCACTCCTAATATGACATTCATGATATTCCATTCCATGACCTGACATTCCTGACATTCCATTCCGTGACTTGACATTCCTTTTTTTGACATGACATTCCTGACTTCCATTTCTTGACATGATATTCCAGACATTCCATTCCATTCAATGACATTCATGATAATCCATTCCATGACATTCAATTCCATGAAATGACATTCCTAACATTGCATACGAAGACTTGACATTCCTGACATTCTATTCTTTGACATGACTTTCCTGACATTCCATTCCATGACATGATATTCCGGACATTCCATTCCATGACATTCCATGACATTCATGACATTCCTAACATTCCATTCCATGAGATTCCTGACATGACATTCTTGACATTCCATTCCATGACATTCCTGACATTCCATCCCATGACATTCCTGACATTCCATGAAATTCCTGACATTCATGACATGACATTCCATTCCATGACATTCCATTCCATGATATTCATGACATGACATTCCTGACATGACATTCCATTTCATGACAGGACATTCCTAATATTCCATTCCATGACATTCTTGACATTCAATTCCTTGACATGACATTCCTGACATTCATGACATTCCATTCCATTCAGACATGACATTCCTGACATTCCATTCCAAGATATTTATGACACTCCATTCCATGACATTCCTGACATTCTAACATTCCATTCCATGCCATTCCTGACATTCCATTCCTGACATTCCATTCCATTCATGACATTCCCTTCTATTCCATGACATTCCTGACATTCATGACATGACATTCCTGACATGACATTCCATCCCATGACATGACATTCTTTGTGTTCCATGACATGACATTCCATTCCATTCCATGACATTCCATTCCATGACATTCCTGACATTCGTGACATGTCATTCCTGACATTCCATTCCATGACATGACATTCCTGACATGACATTTATGACATTCATGACATTCCCTTCATGACATGATATTCCTGACATTACATGACATTCTTGACATTTCTGACATTCCATTCCTTGACTTTCATGACATTCCATTCCATGACATTTGACATTCCATTCCATGACACTCCTGACATTCATGACATTCCATGACATGACATTCCTGACATTCCATTCCTTGACATGACATTCCATGACATGACATTCTTGACATTCTATTTCATGACATGACATTCCTGACATTCCATTTCATTCCTGACATTCCATTCCATGACATGACATTCCTGACGACATTCCTGACATGACATTCCATTCCATGACATCACATTCCTGACGACATTCCTGACATGACATTCCATCCCATTACATGACATTCTTTGTGTTCCATGACATGACATGACTGACATTCCATTCCATGACATTCCTGACATTACATTCCATGACATTCCTGACATTCATGACATGTCATTCCTGACATTCCATTCCATGACATGACATTCCTGACATGACATTTATGACATTCATGACATTCCCTTCATGACATTACATGACATTCATGACATTCCTGACATTCCATGACATGACATTCCTGATATTCCTGACATTCCATGACATTCATGACATTCCATTCCATGACATTCCTGACATTCATGACATGACATTCCTGACATTCCATTCCATGACATGACATTCCTGACATTGCATTCCAAGACATGACATTCCTGACATTCCATTCCATGACATGACATTCCTTGACATGACATTCCTGACATTCCATTACATGACATTCTTGACCTTCATGACATTCCATTCCATGACAATGCAATTCATTACATTCCTGACATTCCTGATATTCATGACATGACATTCCTGACATTGCATTCCAAGACATGACATTCCTGACATTCCATTCCTTGACATGACATTCCTGACATTCCATTCCATGACATTCTTGACATTCATGATATTCCATTCCATGACATGACATTCCTGACATTCCATTCCATGACATGCCATTCCTGACATTGCATTCCAAGACATGACATTCCTTGACATGACATTCCTTGACATGACATTCTATGACATGACATTCCTGACATTAAATTCCATGACATGACATGACATTCCTGACATTCATGACATTCCATTCCATGACATTCAAGACATTCCATTGCATGACATTCATGACATTCAATTTCATGACAGGACATTCCTGATATTCCATTCCATGACATTCCTGACTTTCAATTCCATGACATGACATTCATGACATTCCATTCCATGACAATGGAATTCATCACATTCCTGACATTCCTGATATTCATGACATGACATTCCAAGACATGACATTCCATTCCTTGACATCACATTCCATTCCATGACATTCCATTCCATGACATTCCATTCCATTCAAAGGCACAACATTCCTGACATTCCATTTCATGATATTTATGACACTCCATTCCTGACATTCTAACATTCCATTCCATGACATTCCTGACATTCCATAACATTCCTGACATTCCATTCCATGACATTCATGAACTTCCTGACATTCCATTCCATGACTCCTGACATTCATGACATTCTATTCATTGACCTTCATGACATTCCCTTATATTCCATGACATTCCTGACATTCATGACATGACATTCCTTTTATTCCATGACATTCCTGACGACATTCCTGACATGACATTCCTGACATTGCATTCCAAGACATGACATTCCTGACATTTCATTCCTTGACATGACATTGCTGACATTCCATTCAATGACATTTCATTCCATGATATTCCATTCCATGACATGACATTCATGACATTCCATTCCATGACAATGGAATTTATCACATTCCTGACATTCCTGACATGACATTCCATTCCTTGACATTCCATTCCTTGACATTCCATTCCATGACATTTCATTCCATGACATTCCATTCCTTGACCTGACATTCCATTCCATTGCATGACATTTATGACATTCCTGAAATTACATTCCATGGTGTTCCTGACATTCCATTCCATGATATTCATGACATTCCATTACATTCCATTTCTGACATTCCTGACATCCCAAGACATTCATGACATTCATAACATGACATTCCTGACATTAAATTCCATGATATGACATTCCTGACATTCCTGATTACATTCCTGACATTCCTGATGACATTCATGACATTAATGACAGATTCCATTCTTGACATTCCATTCCATGACATGACATTCCTGATATTGCATTCCAAGACATGACATTCTTGACCTTCATGATATTCCATTCCATGACATGACATTCTTGACATTCCTGATATTCATGACATTCCATTCATGACATTCCATGACATGACATTCCTGACATTGCATTCCAAGACATTCATGACATGCCATAGCATGACATTTGATATTCAATGGCATTCCATTCCATGACATTCATGACATTCTATTCCATGACATTCATGACATTTCATTCCATGACATTCCTGTCAATAATGACATGACATTCCTGGCATTAAATTCCATGACATGACATTCCTGACATTCCTGATGACATTCCTGACATTGCATTCCATTCATGACATTCCTGACATTGCATTCCAAGACATGACATTCCTGACATTCTTTTCCTTGACATGACATTCCTGACATTCCATTCCACGACATTCCTGTTATTCCATTCCATGACATTCCATTTCATGACATTCCAATCCATGACATGACATTCCTGACATTCCAACCCATGACATGACTCACATTCCTAAAATTCCATGACATTCATGACATTCCATTTCTGACATTACATTCCTATACATTCCTGACATTCTATTCCATGACATTCATGACATTCCTGTCATTAATGACATGATATTCCTGACATTCCATTCCATGACATTCATGACATTCCAATCCATTCCATGACATTCCTGACATTACATTCCATGACATTCCTGATATTACATTCCATGACATTCATGACATTCATGACATTCCATGACATTCCTGACATTCCACTCATGACATTCCTGACATTCCAATCCATGACATTATATTCCTGACATTCCATTCGATGACATTCATGAAATTCCCTTCTATTCCATTACATTCCATGACATTCCATGACATTCCATTCCATGACATGACATTCCTGACATTGCATGCCAAGACATGACATTCCTGACATTCCATTACTTGACATGACATTCCTGACATTCCATGACATTCCATTCCTTGACAATGGAATTCATTACATTCCTGATATTCATGACAACATTCCATGACATGCCATTCCTGATATTGCATTCCAAAACATGACATTCCTCACATTCCATTCCATGACGTTCCATTCCATGAGATTTGACATTCCTGAAATTACATTCCATGGCATTCCTGACATTCCATTCAATGATATTCATGACATTCCATTACATTGCATTTATGACATTCCTGACATCCCATGACATTCCTGACATTAAATTCCATGACATGACATTCCTGACATTAAATTCCAGGACATGATTGACAGTCATGATATTCCATTCCATGACATGACATTCCTGACATTCCATTCCATGACATGACATTTCTGACATTGCATTCCAAGACATGACATTCTATTCCTTGACATGACATTCCTGACATTCCATGACATGACATTCCTGACATTAAATTCCATGACATGACATGACATTCCTGACATTCCTGATGACATTCCATTCCATGACATTCAATTTCATGACATGACATTCCTGATATTCCATTCCATGACATTCCTGACTTTCAATTCCATGACATGGCATTCCTGACTTTCAATTCCATGACATGACATTCCTGACATTCCATTACTTGGCATGACATTCCTGACATTCAATTCCTTGACATGACATTGCTGACATTCCATGACATTCCATTCAAAGACATGACATTCCTGACATTCCATTTCATGATATTTATGACACTCCATTCCATGACATTCCTGACATTCTAACATTCCATTCCATGACGTTCCTGACATTCCATTCCATGACATTCATGACATTCCTGACATTCCATTCCATGACTCCTGACATTCCATACCATGACATTCATGACATTCCCTTCTATTCCATGACATTCCTGTTATTCCATTCCATGACATTCCTGACAACATTCCTGACATGACATTCCATTCCATGACATGACATTCCAAGACATGACATTCCTGACATTTCATTCCTTGACATGACATTCCTGACATTCCATTCCATGACATTTCATTCCATGATATTCCATTCCATGACATGACATTGTTGACATTCATGACATTCCATTCAATGACAATGGAATTCATCACATTCCTGACATTCCTGATATTCATGACATGACATTCCATTCCTTGACATGACATTCCTGACATTCCATTCCATTGCATGACATTTATGACATTCTTGAAATTACATTCCATGGCGTTCCTGACATTCCATTCCATGATATTCATAACATTCCATTACATTACATTTCTGACATTCCTGACATCCCATGACATTCATGACATTCCATGACATTCATAACATGACATTCCTGACATTAAATTCCATGACATGACATTCCTGACATTCCTGATGACATTCATGACATTCCACTCATGACATTCCATTCCTTGACATGACATTCCTGACACTCCATTGCATGACATTCCTGATATTCCTGATGACATTCATGACATGACATTCCATTCTATGTCATGTCATTCCTGACATTGTATTCCAAGACATGACATTCCTGACATTCCATTCCTTGACATGACATTCCTGACATTCCATTCCATGACATTCATGACATGCAATTGCATGACATTTATGATATTCAATGGCATTCCATTCCATGACATTGACATTCCATTCCATGACATTCATGACATTCCATTCCATGACATTCCTGTCATTAATGACATGACATTCCTGACATTCTTGATGACATTCCTGACATTGCATTCCATTCATGACATTCCTGATATTGCATTCCAAGACATGACATTCCTGACATTCCATTACTTGGCATGACATTCTTGACATTCCAATCCATGACATGACATTCCTGACATTCCATTCCACAACATTCCTGTTATTCCATTCCATGACATTCATGACATTCCATTTCATGACATGACATTCCAATCCATGACATGACATTCATGACATTCCAATCCATGACATGACATTCCTGACATTCCAACCCACTACATGACTCACATTCCTAAAATTCCATGACATTCATGACATTCCATTTCAGACATTACATTCCTATACATTCCTGACATTCTATTCCATGACATGACATTCCTGACATTCCATTCCATGACATTCCTGTCATTAATGACGATATTCCTGACATTCCATTCCATGACATTCATGACATTCCAATCCATTCCATGACATTCCTGACATTCCATTCCATGACATTCCTGACATTCCATTCCATGACATTCCTGACATTACATTCCATGACATTCCATGACATTCCTGACATTCCATTCCATGACATGACATTCCTGACGACATTCCTGACATTCATGATATGACATTCCATTCATGACATTCCATTCCATGACATGACATTCCTGACATTGCATTCCAAGACATGACATTCCTGACATTCCATTCCTTGACATGACATTCCTGACATTCCATTCCATGACATTACATTCCTGACATTCCATTCATGACATTCCTGACATTCTAATCCATGACATGATATTCCTGACATTCCTGACATTCCATTCCATGACATTCATGAAATTCCCTTCTATTCCATTACATTTCTGATATTCATGACATTCCATGACATGACATTCCTAACGACATTCCTGACATGACATGACATTCCTGACATTGCATTCCAAGACATGACATTCCTGACATTCCATTACTTGACATGACATTCCTGACATTCCATGACATTTCATTCCATGACATTCCATTCCATGACCTGACATTCTTGACATTCATGACATTCCATTCCATGACAATGGAATTCATTACATTCCTGATATTCATGATGACATTCCATGACATGCCATTCCTGATATTGCATTCCAAGACATGACATTCCATTCCTTGACCTGACATTCCTGACATTCCATTCATGACCTGACATTCCATGACATGACATTCCTGACATTGCATTACAAGACATGACATACTTGACATTCCTTTTCTTGACATGATATTCCAGACATTCCATTCCATGACATTCCTGACATTCCATTTCTTGACATGATATTCCAGACATTCCATTCCATTCCATGACATTCATGATAATCCATTCCATGACATTCATGACATTCCATTCATGACATTCAATTTCATGAAATGACATTCCTAACATTGCATACGAAGACTTGACATTCCTGACATTCTATCCTTTGACGTGACTTTCCTGACATTCCATGACATTCATGACATTCCTAAGATTCCATTCCTGACATTCCATTCCATGACATTCATGACATTCTATTCCTTGACATGACATTCTTGATATTCCATTCCATGACATTCCTGACATTCCATCCCATGACATTCATGACATGACATTCCATTCCATCATATTCCTGACATGACATTCCTGACATTCCATTCCTTGACATGACATTCCTGACAATATTCCTGACATTCATGGCATGACATTCATGGCATGACATTCCATTCATGACATTCCAATCCATGACATTCCTGACATTGCATTCCATGACATTCCTGACATTCCATTCCATGAGATTCCTGACATTCCATGACATGACATGACATTCCTGACATTCCATTCCATGACGTTCCATTCCATTCCTGACATTCCATGACATTCCATTCCATGACATTTCATTCCATTCCATGACATTCCATTCCATGACATTCTGTTCCGTGACGTGACATTCCTGACCTTCCATTCTTTGACATGACATTCCTGACATTCCATTCTGACATGGCATTCCTGACTTTCCATTCAATGACATGACATTCCTGACATTGCATTCCAAGAAATGACATTCCTGACATTCAATTCCTTGACATGACATTCCTGACATTCCATTCCATGACATTCCATTCCTTGACATTCCTGACATTCTAACATTCCATGACATTCCTGACATTCCATTCCATGACATTCCATTCCTGACATTCATGACATTCCATTCCCTGACATTCCTGACATTCTAACTTTCTATTCCATGACATTCCTGACATTCCATTCCATGACATTCCATTCCTGACATTCCATTCCATGACATTCCATTCCTGACATCCCATTCCATGACATTCCATTCCATGACATTCATGACATTCCTGACCATCCATTCCTTGACATGACATTCCTGACATTCCATTACATGGCATTCCTGACATTCCATTCCATGAAATGACATTCCTGACATTGCATTCCAAGACATGACATTCCTTGACATGACTTTCCTGACATTCCATTCCATGACATGACATTTCTGATATTCCATTCCATGACATTCCTGATATTCCATTCCATGACATTCATGACATTCCATTCCATGACATTCCTGACATTCCTGACATTCCATTCCATGACATGACATTCCTGACGGCATTCCTGCCATTAGACTCGTGACATTCCATTCTATTCCATGACATTCCAGTTATTCCTGATGACATTAATGACATGACATTCCATGACATGACATTCCTAAAATTCCATGACATGACATTCCTGACATGACATTCATGACCATT
This sequence comes from Triturus cristatus, assembly GCF_964204655.1. Classification (NCBI taxonomy): domain Eukaryota; kingdom Metazoa; phylum Chordata; class Amphibia; order Caudata; family Salamandridae; genus Triturus; species Triturus cristatus. Next base: position 497,944,876 of record NC_140592.1, on the reverse strand, counting down.
CCATGACATGACATTCCTAAAATTCCATGACATGAGATGATATTCCTGACATGACATTCATGATATTCCATTCCATGACATGACATTCCTGACATTCCATTTCATGACATTCCTGACAATCATGACATGACATTCCATTGCATGACATTCATGACATGACATTCCATTCCATGACATGACATTCCTCGCACTCCTAATATGACATTCATGACATTCCATTCCATGACCTGACATTCATGACATTCCTGACATTCCATTCCGTGACTTGACATTCCTTTTCTTGACATGATATTCCAGACATTCCATTCCATTCCATGACATTCCTGACTTCCATTTCTTGACATGATATTCCAGACATTCCATTCCATTCAATGACATTCATGATAATCCATTCCATGACATTCAATTCCATGAAATGACATTCCTAACATTGCATACGAAGACTTGACATTCCTGACATTCTATTCTTTGACATGACTTTCCTGACATTCCATTCCATGACATGATATTCCTGACATTCCATGACATTCATGACATTCCTAACATTCCATTCCATGAGATTCCTGACATGACATTCATGACATTCCATTCCTTGACATGACATTCCTGACATTCCATCCCATGACATTCCTGACATTCCATGAAATTCCTGACATTCCATTCCATTCCATTCCATGACATTCATGACATTCCTAACATTCCATTCCATGAGATTCCTGACATGACATTCCAAAACATTCCATTCCATGACATGACATTCCTGACAATATTCCTGACATTCATGGCATGACATTCATGGCATGACATTCCATTCATGACATTCCAATCCATGACATTCCTGACATTGTATTCCATGACATTCCTGACATTGCATTCCATGACATTCCTGACATTTCATTCCATGAGATTCCTGACATTCCATTCCATGACATGACATTCCTGGCATTCCATTCCATGACGTTCCATTCCTGACATTCCATTCTTTACATTCCATTCCATGACATTCAATACATCCCATTCCATGACATTTCATTCCATTCCATGACATTCCTAATGACATTCATGACATTCATGACGACATTCCATTCATGACATTCCGTTCCGTGACATGACATTCCTGACCTTCCATTCTTTGACATGACATTCCTGACATTCCATTCTGACATGGCATTCCTTTCCATGACATGACATTCCTGACATTGCATTCTAAGAAATGACATTCCTGACATTCAATTCCTTGACATGACATTCCTGACATTCCATTCCATGACATTCATTACATTCCATTCCCTGATATTCCTGACATTCCATTCCATGACATTCCTGACATTCCATTCCATGACATTCCATTCCATGACATTCCATTCCATGACATTCCAATCCTGACATCCCATTCCATGATATTCCATTCCATGACATTCCTGACAATCCATTCCTTGACATGACATTCCTGACATTCTATTACATGGCATTCCTGACATTCCTTGACATAACTTTCCTGATATTCCATGACATTCCTGACATTCCATCCCATGATATTCCTGACATTCCTGACATTCCATGACATTCCTGACATTCATGACATGACATTCCATTCCATGACATTCCATTCCATGATATTCATGACATGACATTCCTGACATGACATTCCTGACATTTCATTCCATGACATGACATTCCTGACAATATTCCTGACATTCATGGCATGACATTCCATTCATGACATTCCAATCCATGACATTCCTGACATTGTATTCCATGACATTCTTGACATTGCATTCCATGACATTCCTGACATTTCATTCCATGAGATTCCTGACATTCCATTCCATGACATGACATTCCTGGCATTCCATTCCATGACGTTCCATTCCATTCCATTCCTGACATTCCATTCTATGACATTCTTTACATTCCATTCCATGACATTGATGACATTCCATTCCATGACATTTCATTCCATTCCATGACATTCCATTCCATGACATTCCTAACGACATTCATGACATTCATGGCGACATTCCATTCATGACATTCCGTTCCGTGACATGACATTCCTGACCTTCCATTCTTTGACATGACATTCCTGACATTCCATTCTGACATGGCATTCCTGACTTTCCATTCCATGACATGACATTCCTGACATTGCATTCCAAGAAATGACATTCCTGACATTCAATTCCTTGACATGACATTCCTGACATTCCATTCCATGACATTCATTACATTCCATTCCCTGACATTCCTGACATTCTAACATTCCATTCCATGACATTCCTGACATTCTATTCCATGACATTCCATTCCATGACATTCCATTCCTGACATCCCATTCCATGATAATCCATTCCATGACATTCCTGACAATCCATTCCTTGACATGACATTCCTGACATTCTATTACATGGCATTCCTGACATTCCTTGACATGACTTTCCTGACATTCCATTCCATGACATGACATTCCTGATATTCCATTCCATGACATTCCTGATATTCCATTCCATGACATTCCATTCCATGACATTCATGATATTCCTGACATTCCATTCCATGGCATGACATTCCTGACGACATTCCTGCCATTCATGACATGACATTAGACTCGTGACATTCCATTCTATTCCGTGACAATACAGTTATTCCTGATGACATTCATGACATGACATTCCATGACATGACATTCCTAAAAATTCCATGACATTCCTGACATGACATTCCTAAAATTCCATGACATGACATTCCTGACATGACATTCATGATATTCCATTCCATGACATTCCATGACATGACATTCCATGACATGACATTCCTGACATTCCATTTCATGACATTCCATTCCATGACATGCCATTACATTGCATGACATTCCTGATGATCTTGACATGACATTCCATTACATTGCATGACATTCCTGACATTCATGACATGACATTCCATTCCAACACATGACATTCCTCGCACTCCTGATATGACATTCCATTCCATGACCTGACATTCATGACATGACATTCCTGACATTCCATTCTGTGCCTTGACATTCCTGACAATCCATTCCATGACATGACATTCATGATATTCCATTCCATGACATTACATTCCTGGCATTCCATTCTATGACATGACATTCCTGACATTGCATTCCAAGACATGACATTCCTGACATTGCATTCCAAGACATGACATTCCTGACATTCCATGACATTCCATGACATTCCTGACTTGACATGACATTCCTGACATTAAATTCCATGACATGACATTCCTGACATTCTATTCCTTGACATGACATTCCAATCCATGACATGACATTCCTGACATTCCATTCCATTTCATGACGTTCCTAATATTCCATTCCATGACATTCCTGACATTCAATTCTTTGACATGACATTCCTGACATTCCATTCCATGGCATTCCTGACATTTCATTCCATGACATTCCTGACATTCCATTCCATGACATTCATGACATTCCATTCCTTGACATGACATTCTTGACATTCTATTCCATGACATTCCTGACATTCCATCCCATGACATTCCTGACATTCCATGACATTCCTGACATTCATGACATGACATTCCATTCCATGACATTCCATTCCGTGATATTCATGACATGACATTCCATTCCATGACATTCCTGACATGACACTCCATTCCATGACCTGGCATTCATGACATTCCATTCCATGACATGACATTCCTGGCATTCTTGACATTAATGACATGACATTCCATGATATGACATTTCATGACAGTCATGACATGACATTCCAGTCCATGACATCATGACATTAATGACATGACATTCTATTACATTCATGACACTCCATTACATTCCACGACACTCCATTCCATTACATTCCACGACACTCCATTCCATTCCACTCCACGACACTCTTAGACTCAACACTCTAAGACACTCCACTTCACTTCACTTTTTACCACACCACTTTACTTCACTCTACGCCAGATTTGTACCGAATCGTGATTTGGTAATTGCAAAATGCTATGTAGGTAGGAATCGCAAAATATTTAGCGATTCCTTTATATTACCTAATAGTGATCATGTAAATACTGAATTGCTATTAGGTAATATGACTCCATTCATTCCTATGGGCCAAAAGGTCCATAGTTATGGGTGGCTTTGCATTTGCTAATTTGCGATTACTTAATTAGTAATCGCAAATTAGTGAATGCAAAGCCAAGGGTGCCCAGGGGCATGGCCCCCCCGAAGCACCCTCAATATTCAAATTGTGGACATGTAAAGCACACACATGCTCTAAGGGCATGTGTGCGAAGCATGGCACTTTGAATAATAAATTTTAAAAAATTCCTACATGGTTACCATCAACTTCAAGTTGATGGTAATTAGCAATTCGTAAATTCACAGTTTGCATTTAGGAATGGCTTCTTGCATATGCATTAGGGATTTGCAAACTGCCAAATTTTGCGATTCACACCATTGGCGAATGGAAAATGCTTTAATACATCTGGTCCTATGCCCCTCCACTCTACAACACTCCACTTTATGACACTCCACTCTGACACTGCATTCCTCATCCCCCACTGTACAACACTGTACGGCACGCTTCTCCACTCTACGTATCTCCCTCTATGCCACTTCATGCCACTTTACTCTGCCATTCCACCACTCTCCACCCACCACTCTCCACTTCACTCATTCCACTCTCCACCCCACCACTCTCCACTTCACTCATTCCACTCTCCACCCTACCACTCTCCACCCCACTCATTCCACTCTCCACCCCACCACTCTCTACCCCACTCATTCCACTCTCCACCCCTCTGCTGGAATCCACTCTCCACCCCTCTGCTCTAATCCACTCTCCACCCCACGACTCTCCACCCCTCTGCTCTAATCCACTCTCCACCCCACCACCCTCCACCCCTCTGCTCTAATCCACTCTCCACCCCACCACTCTCCACCCCTCTGCTCTAATCCACTCTCCACGCCTCTGCTCTAATCCACTCTCCGCCACTCTGCTCCAATCCACTCTAATCCACTCTGCTCTAATCCACTCTGCTCTAATACACTCTGCTCTAATACACTCTACAACACTCTGCTCTAATCCCTTCTCCACCCCTCTGCTCTAATCCCTTCTCCACCCCTCTGCTCTAATCCACTCTCCACCCCATTTCTCTAATCCACTCTCCACCCCTCTTCTCTAATCCACTCTCCACCACTCTGCTCTAATACACTCTCAACCACTCTGCTCTAATACACTCTGCTCCACTCTGCTCTAATACACTCTGCTCGAACACACTCTGCTCCAATCCACTCTACAACACTCTGCTCTAATCCACTCTGCCCTAATCCACTCTGCTCTAATCCACCCTGCTCTAATCCACTCTACAACACTCTGCTCTAATCCACTCTGCTCTAATCCACTCTCCACCCCTCTGCTCTAATCCCCTCTCCACCCCTCTGCTCTAATCCCCTCTCCACCCCTCTGCTCTAATGCCCTCTCCACCCCTCTGCTCTAATCCCCTCTCCACCCCTCTGCTCTAATCCCCTCTCCACCCCTCTGCTCTAATCCACTCTACTCCACTCTGCTCTACTCCACTCTGCTCTACTCCACTCTGCTCTACTCCACTCTGCTCTACTCCACTCTGCTCTAATCCACTCTGCTCTAATCCACTCTGCTCTAATCCACTCTGCTCTAATCCACCCTGCTCTAATCCACCCTGCTCTAATCCACTCTGCTCCAATCCACTCTGCTCCAATCCACTCTACAATACTGCTCCACTCTGCTCTAATCCACTCTGCTCTAATCCACTCTGCTCTAATCCACTCTGCTCCAATCCACTCTACAATACTGCTCCACTCTGCTCTAATCCACTCTGCTCTAATCCACTCTGCTCTAATCCACTCTGCTCTAATCCACTCTGCTCTAATCCACTCTACAACACTCTGCTCTAATCCACTCTACAACACTCTGCTCTAATCCACTCCACTCCACAACACTCCACTCCACTCCACCACACTTTACTTCACTGTATTCCACTCCACTCTAGGACACTCCATGCCACTAACGTTTAGCGGTCACGCTGGTGTACAAGATGTCTAAAACTCATTGGCAAACCCAATAGCTCTTACATAGGCTGAGGTAATTCAGTTCCCGATCTCGTTTTTATTTAGCCACCATTTTGTGTCTTTCTGCCATTTTGTGTTGCCCTCACTCAGGCGGCACGGTGAACGAGGTGTAGTTTTCCCTCATCCTTCTGCAACGTGTCAAATAACCTCCTGCCTCTGTTTATAGCTGATGTCAGGGTCCGGCCGACTCCACTAATCCTCGTCTGGTCTGACTGATCCCTGTCTCGACTATCTGTTGGTTCGCACCATTCTTTCCTGACTTTATCTTATCCTCTGGCCTTCGCTATTCTTTACTCGTATTCTCTCATTTCACAACTGTCCTCTAGGCCATACAAATGTGTCCTGTCACCTGCAAGTCGACTTATAAACACTACCACTGATTAACTTGTGGGGAAGGGTGACAAACACAGTTGGGAGAGGGGCTTATTTGAGTTACTTAATATCTTGTTTTCACATTCTGCTCATTGGTTGACCCTGTTTGCATTGGGAGTGTTCTTGTGAATATGTATGTTATAAAAGATTGTGCACCACGAAGTAAAGTGTCAGTCTCCTAAGAACATACCGAGTGTACTTCTGGGACAACTGTACTTAGCTGCAGCTAATAAACCTTATCTTCTACGCCTAACGTAGTGTCCCGTGTCTCTGTTTGACAAAGCAGGTGAACTCAGGAGATTAAGGCGTACCCTGCGCCGCCAGGCCCCTAAGGTCTTGGTTCTTCAATTGGCACCCGAACGTGGACCGGCTTCAGAGGTAGCAGTTCTTGCCCGAGGATCGTGAGGAGCCCCGCAGGAAAATTCTGGAGGAATCGCGAACCACGTCAAGCGACCCCTGTATGTCGAAGTGGTCCGAAGGTCTTTTGCAGCGCGGTTTCTCCTTTCTGACGGCTGCTGATGACTGCTGCCCTGACTGCCGCCCTGCTTTGGTCCCTTTGATGATGTTTGGTATCGCGGCGAGACATTAGACGGGCCTCTGTTGGCGTAAGAAGACACTTAGTTAAGTATTGGTGGGTAGCTCCCACTATTTTTGTTTTGATTTGGGTCTTTGATTCGGCTATTGCTAAAGCCGAAGCCGAGGGGTGAGTACGTTTGTGCTATAGTATTTTGATTTAACCCCTTGATGTTTGTGAACAGTCCAGTGACATAACGATGCCTGGTCTGAATAAGTTTAGGAAGTTCTGTTGCTTTGGTTGTAATAGGGATTCCCGGCTAGAGGACTCTTGTCCGATTCCTCCGGTTGGAACTCCCACCTATGAGCTTTATTCAAAACATGGCGTCGGCCCCATCGCCTTTAATAAGGCATAGATCCGATACACGAAGAACGATGGCGTTCTACAGTGGCCACAAAATGGTAGTTTTGAGCCTGACATATTAGACAATTTGGAAGCGATATTGTTCAAAAGACAAGCCCGGCCGGCAATGTTTGACTCTTTCCGCCTCTGGCGTAAGGAAGCCAAACAGAAAGAAATTAAGCAGGCAAAACAAGATAAGAAAGCACAAAATATGACGATTATACAGGCTGCCCAGCAGTTTAAAGATAATGAGATTGATAATGCAACGGAAATCTCAAAGAGACAGCATCGTATGGCAATAGATAGATGCTATCCGGTGTTGCCTAATTCCCCTTCTGATAAAGGTAAGGATCTGGAGGAAGACCCTTTGATGTTTCACCTATTGAGATTGCCTCCACCCTATGTACAAGGTGCTAATGCACCCCCGTTGTTACAACCTGTTCAGCTACCTGTTGTCCACCCACCTGTTCCGGTTCTTCCACAATTGCCTCTTCCGGTATAGCCACCCCCACCTCTCGTGCCACTGATTCCTTTTTCTCCATCTCCTGAACTTCAATCTTCTTTGCCTTCGGCTCCCCTTTGCCTTCGGCTCCCCTTATAACTGCCAGTTCTTCTCCTGTATCGCCTAATACCTTGTCCCCTGTCCTTCTAATTCTCCTACTGTGTGAAAACGAATATCTGGTTTCTTGTCCCCTTTCTTTGAGACTCTGAACATGTCTCCGGCTTTCTCTCGAAGACAGTCTCGTAGTCAACTTCCAGGTTCCGACGAACGGGTGGTATTGGACTCTCTCGCTCGCAAATGGATCGAGAAGGGTCCCCAGTATAGTGTGAAAGATATCATGGCCTCCTTTTATCAGTGGGAGGCGCCCACCCAGAGATATGTATTTAATGTTATGTGTGACACTCTCGCTAAAGAATGGGAGGATATGGATTTGGGTTTACTTCTCCAGGGTTTGTTGGATGTTCAGGCTAATTTCGATAAAGGACTCATTGTGGGTTCTAAGATTGAGGACGCTGTAAGGACACTTGTTACTTTTAGGTCCTTATTTTATTCACAAACTTTTCTTGATTCTGACCCTGCTGTTCGGCAGACATTGAAACATTACCCGATGAGAGAGGTTCCTCCGATATGGAGGGAAGAGGTTGCGCAAGCAGGTAATAATCAAGCTGTCCCTGCTCACTTCCAGCGTATATGGGTACATGTGCCCTGGAAGAGATCTGATGTTTTGGCCCTCAAACAATTTTTACCGGATCCCCGTAAAAACCCTGCTGGTTATTATAAAGAATTGTCTCAGACTGTTGATGCCTGTATTATGAACTTAGCGGATATTGACATGCTGATGGAAAATGTAGTTCCACAAGCGTTATGGGCTCGGATTCGTAGAGAGGATCACGCTCAAGAATTGGGTGGTACATGGAATGCTATAACTGCCTCGGATAGAGCACAAGTGGGTGGTGCTAAGCCTGATGTTTTGATCACAGAACTCCCTGGTAGGATTATTGCTTTAATGTAAACAATGATGCCCGCCTTACGAGTTAATTGGGATAAATTAGCCGCGTGCAAACAGAAGAAAGATGAGTGTCTCCGATTTCTTCACTCGTTTTGAGGAGACGTTTATTGATCACAGTGGTCAGGATATGACTACGGAGGGTGGACAGCGATTATTTGTAGATAAATTCGTATTCAATTTGCTCCACAAGTTGTCACACAAGTTAAAAGACTCTGAAAGTTCATGGGCTGTTTCTTCTTCTGCTCAGATATTGGCTACTGCTCAATATTAAGAAAACAGGGACAAAGAGGAAAAAGACAAACAAGAGAAAAAGACTAAAGAATTAATAACGAAGGTTCTTCTGCAACAAGCTTATCCTCTTCGCTCTGCTCAGCGCCAGTTTCAACAGCCTCCCCTGTTTCAGAGGGTGTTTCAAAAGCCTGAGCCCTATATTCCACGGCCTTTGTTAGGTCCTAACCAATGCGCCTATTGTAGGGAGGAAGGTCATTTTAAGAATAGCTGCCCGGTTTTATTACAGCGTAATGGAGGACTATCTACTCAACGAGGTCGTGGTGGTTCCCAATTAGCGCCCAGGGGTAGAGGTCGAGGTATGTTGCCCCAGACACAGCGTTCCCTTCCACCTCCACATTCTATGATCTACTTTGATCAGCAAAATACTAAGTCTACACAGTATTACAATGATGATTACTATGTTGAGGGTGAGAATGACGGTCTTCATGCTAACTAGGACAGCCATAGACAAAGTGAGGGAGTTGTATCGATTCCAGTAGATCAGAATGGGCCTTATGTTAATGTCACTACAATGGGTGTTTCAGAGCCATTTCTTTTAGATACTGGTGCGATGAGAAGTTTTATTATTCACTCTAAACTCCCTGGGGCACCTTTGTCTGGCTTAACAAACGTATCCGTAGGATTTTCTGGCGCCCCAGTTCATAGCCCGGTCTCTTGTCCTCTGCCTATTTCAATTGGTTCTTATGATTTGGAAGCTCCGCTTCTTTTAATGACTGGTTGCGGCGAAAATCTGTTGGGTTTGGATTTATTGAAAAGACTGCATGCAACGATATATTGTTCTCCTTCTGGTGTACATCTCGTTTTGGGGCAGAAACTGACTTCCCCAATGTATTTGTCTAAAGATCAATTTCAACCTGAATTGCTCTCTCTCCCTGCAACACTTTGGGCTACGGGTCCGAATGATGTTGGTTGTCTTGGGATTCCACCCTATGTTGTTACCCTCAAGCCCAATGCTAAATTGCCACGCATCCCTCAATACAAAATTCCCAATGATGGTGAAAGAATACTTTTTGCTATTATTTATGATTTGGTTCAGAAGGGTGTGGTCGAGGAGACGAGGGGAAATGTATGCAATAGTCCTGTTCTTTCGGTTCTTAAACGCACTGATCCTTCTCAGCCGCCTGTTTATCGCTTTGTTATTGATCTCCGGGAGGTTAATAAAATTGTTATACCGCAGTTTCCTGTTGTTCCAGATATCACTGTCCTGTTAACTATGATACCTGCCTCGGCAGCTTGGTTTTCTGTTATCGATCTGAAAAATGCTTTCTTCAGCATCCCCATTGCTGAAGAGAGTAGGGATATTTTTGGCTTCTCTTTAGGAGGCCGAAGTTTCCGGTTCAAGCGCGCACCCCAAGGCTATTGTGAGAGTCCCTCCATCTATAGCCAAGCTCTGAAATGCCAGCTTGATGCTTTTCCTTTGCCTCCAGATGCTACCCTTATTCAGAATGTGGATGATTTATTGATTGCTGCTGATTCATTGGATATTTGCAAAAACGTGACTGTTGCACTATTGCGTCATTTGTCTGACCTTCACCATAAGGTTTCACCTTCAAAATTACAATATGCCCGCCAAGAGGTTACTTATTTAGGTCATCTCTTGTCGAAGGAGGGAAGGCGACTGACCCCAGAACGTATTCAAGCAATTGCACAAAAGTCTGTGCCATCCACACAAAGAGAAGTGCGTGCCTTTCTGGGCATTACCTCTTATTGTACACAATGGATTCCAAATTTTTCTTTGTTGGCTAAACCTTTGTTGGCACTCACTTTGAAAGGCACACCCCAACCCCTTCCTTGGATTGATGAATGTCAGAAGAGTTTTTCTGATTTACGTGCTGCTCTGTGCTCTGCTCCTGTGTTGGGTTCTCCGGATTACAATAAGCCCTTCAAGCTCTATGTCCATGAAAGAGAGGTTTGTGCGTTATCAGTCTTAACACAACGATTTGGAGACAAGCAGCAGCCATGTGCCTACTTTTCGGCTACATTAGATCTAGTAGCCAAGGCATTACCTAGTTGTCTTAAAGCTACAGCAGCAGCAGCAATTTCTATTCGTCAATCTGCTGTAGTGGTGCTTGATAACACTCTTATTGTCATGGTACCACATGCAGCGGATTACCTTGCTAAATAGGACGAAAATGCAGCATCTTACGAGTGCTCGCTTGTCTGGGTATGACCTGACGCTCTTGGCTAGTCATGTGCACATCAAACGATGTAACACTTTAAATCCAGCCACTTTCTTACCTCTTCCAGAAGAGAAAGGTATTCAGGAACAACATGATTGTTTTCTCCGTACTGAGGAGGTGACGAAAGGTAGGATTGATTTGAAAGACACACCACTAATGGACCCGGATGGGATCCTATGGGTGGATGGTTCTTGTTTTAAACTCCCTAATGGTGAAACAAATTCAACTAATGCTGTTACCACCTTGCATACAATCGTGGACACAGCACGCATCAGACATAATTCAGCTCAGGCGGCTGAACTGATAGCTTTGACCAGAGCATGTGTGTTATCTAAGGGGAAGAGAGTGAATGTATATACCGACAGCCAGTATGCGTTTAGTATAGCTTTGGCCGTTTGTGGAAAGAAAGAGGATTCTTTACCTCCCACGGTAGCAAAATACAGCATGGCCAGTTGGTAACTGATCTTCTTGAGTCACTTGCTTTGCCTACCCAGATAGCAATCATAAAGTGTAGTGCACATAAGAAGATTACTGATGATGTTGGTCGTGGGAATGCTTTTGCGGGTGAGGTAGTGAAAGAAACAGCCAGAGATGCTATGAGTCGCATGTATGTTGCGGGCCCTGCTAATTGGGTCAAGGAAAAAGGAATGTGTGAGGATACAATAGAAAGTGTGAGATCGATTCAAGGAGAGGCTACAGAGAAAGAATTGAGTACGTGGAAAGAGAGTACAGGAATGTTAGACGCGATGGGATGTTGGATAGAATTGTCAGAGCATCAGCGTTGGCTGTTACCAGATGCCTATGTACTGCCTGTAGTTGCTATGGCACATGGTCCAGCCCACATTAGTGCGAAAGGAATATGTAAGCTTCTGGCTCCAGTGTGGCTGAACGAAGGGATTCCAAAATGTGCAGATAATTTAGTGAAGCATTGTATCGTTTGCTTGATGCATAATCCAGGAAAGGGAACCCCAACTCCAGCAGGTCATTTTGCTCCCCCAACATATCCTTTTGAGGTGTTGCAAATTGATTATATTCACATGGAACGATGCAACAATCTCAAATATGTTTTGGTGGTGGTGTGTGCCTTCTCCAGATGGATAGAGGCCTACCCCCTGAAAGACAACACTGCTTTGTCCACTGCCAAAGTTCTTCTGAAAGAGTTGTTCCCTAGGTTTGGTTTGCCGCGCATTGTCTGGAGTGACAATGGAAGTGAATTTGTGGGTCAAATTATGAGAAAGGTGTGTGGCGGTCTTGGGATCGTCCAGAAATTCCATGTGGCGAACCATCCCCAATCAGCGGGTTTGGTAGAGTGCTATAACGGCACTCTCAAACTTAAGCTTGCAAAGGTACAGGTTAGCACGGGACTTGCCTGGCCCGATGCTTTACCTTTGGCTCCTCTATCCACTAGAACAGCCGTACATTCTCGTTTGGGACTCAGCCCATACGAGGTTGTTTTTGGGCGCCCGGCTAATGTTTGGGGAGTCCCTCGCCCTAAAAAGTATTCTGACATACAGTATCCAATGCTGATTGATTACTTGCATGACCTCACCACTAAATTACGTGTTCTCCACCAACAGGTTTGAGACGCTTTACCAGATAATATGTGTCAAGAATTCCTGTCATGCGAGGGGAGGAAAACGGTAACCAGCGAAAACGGACTACATCTCCCAGGATGCTTAGCGGTTGAGAGGTTATGTAAACAGGAGAGCTGTTACATAACTCAAGGAAAACACGCCCTTATGTAAACAGGAGAGCTGTTACATAACTCAAGGAAAACACGCCCTTATGTAAACAGGAGAGCTGTTACATAACTCAAGGAAAACACGCCCTATAAAGGGAGGAACCGGGAGGTACAACGCTGTCGGATATTGTGTTTACACCGACGTACCTGCTTAGTGAAGAGCAGTGTTCCGGAGTGGTGCTCCAGTAAGGCAAGAACGGAGGTAGGTCGAGTCGTTACTCCCTGGGCCGTGTCTTGCCCTATCGTCACCTGTGAAGGACCCGGAAGCTCTACCGGATAACCATTGAGCTTCGCTTTTTGACTCGGCTGAGTCAAAGCGCAGTGGCGCTTTTGCTGGTTGGAGTCGTAACTCCCAGCCCGACCAGAGATACAGGGACTGCCAGCTGTAACGCACACCAGGAGGTGTTTGCCGCGTTACAGACTCGGAAGTCCACGGGATCGATCGAGCGGCTGCTCTCGGTTCAGTCTTCTTTGCTTGTGATTGGGGTATCGGTGACGTATCACCAGGAGGTGACGCCGCGTCCCGGTGCAGTCTGAGGAAGAGGTTGAGCGGCTGCTCCCTTCAGGTAGAGACCCCGGCTGGGTGTTTCCCTGACTCCTCGATTCTCCCCAACACTCTTCGTGCCCCTCACAGCCTCCCGATTGGCATTGTCGGCCATTTTATTTCTGCCCTCTGTTGGCATACGCCGGGATCGGCGTATATGCAGAGGACGGTTAGGACCATCCGTGCTGTGGGCTGGTAACGTACTTAGCCTGGAGGATTCCAGTGACTATAACCTTTGTTTATTCCTTGTATTATTTTTGCCTTCATTAAAATAACTAAACCTTCACAAGTGGTTGCATTCTCATTATCGTGTCTGTTAAACGATCCTGAGACGTTCAGGGCGTTACAAAATATCCGACCTTAATAACACTAACTGTCTCCCGGTCGATAACAGACATGGCAACACTTGATGATGTGCTGGCTGCTTTAGCGACCGTGCAAATTGAATTGGCTGCCTCCAGGCAAGAAACAGCCGATGTAAAAGCCAGACTGGATGCTATCCAATTGGACCCGCTCACGCCCAGCACCTCCCTCACGAACCAGACCCCTGCGGTAGTAGTGGAAATGCCGGTAGCCGTCCCCTTGGCAACACCAGAGAGGTACAGTGGGGATCCTAACACAGTGCAGGTATTCCTCACACAAGTGGCGCTACATTTATCGTGCAAACCAAGGGCGTTCCCCACGAGTCAGGCTCGTGTGGCTTTCCTTATATCCTATTTGGCTGGAAACGCGGCACAATGGGCCGTACCTCTGGTGAGCAGGGACGACCCCATCTTATGTGATTGGGGTGCTTTTCGCGAGGAATTCCTGAAGGTCTTCGACAGAAGGGCTGACTCGTACACGGCGGACCGTGAAATGCTTGAGTTAAGACAGGGATCCAACGACCTGGTGCAGTATCTCAACGCGTTCCGAAGGCTGGTTGTGGAAACCAAGTGGCCTGTTGCTAAACAGACGGCGCTCTTCCATCACGGGCTGTGCGATGAGCTCAAGGACGCCGTGGCTCATATTGACCCACAACCCAAGACATGTGAGGGCCTTATCAACCTGGTATTACGGCTGGAACATAGGCTAAGTGAAAGAAAGGGGGATCATGGGAGAAAAGGAAAATCCCTTCCATCCTATGTGACAGTGGGAAGTCCTGAAACTGCCACCGCATCCAAGGGAGAACCCATGGACATCGGCGCAATACGAGCGAGCCTCACAGCCACGGAGAAAGAGTCACGCCGTAAACAAGGATTGTGCCTATATTGTGGCAAAAAAGGCCACTACGTACGTGAATGCCCTGCCAAACCGAAGACGTCACGTTATCGGGCCAACCGGTCGGTAACAGCCGTGGTGGACGTACCGGCGGAAAACTAGAGGACTCCCAGACCAAAGAAGGGGCATCTCGGAGTCACTCATCCATCCCTTCACTTTCCAACTCGGTCACTAAGGGACAACGACACCTGTTTCTCACGGTGCACGTGGGAGTGCATGACCAGTGGATACCCGTTGTGGCCATGGTGGATTCAGGGGCCACTGGCATGTTTATGGACCACAACGAGGCATGCAGGCTAGGGCTAGTGCTTCTTCCCAAAGCTGTACCCGAAGACGTCTATGCTGTAGACGGAAGGCGATTGGTGACGGGGCCCATCGGGCAGCACACGGGGGTCCTTCCGATGAGATGTGGGAGGAACCATTTGGAACAAATCGATTTTAACATCATCCGAGCGCCCCAATATGGCGTCATATTGGGATTGCCGTGGCTACAGAAACACAACCCCTCTGTGGATTGGCCAACACATCGCATCGAACTGATGTCACCGTATTGCATCCTGCATTGTGGAATAAGAACGGAATCCTTTGACGCAGATGAGAGCGGGAGTCAGACGGTGGCTACAGCGGCAGAAAAAGATGTGGCTCTCCCCCAGGCTTATCACAGTTTTGAGGATGTATTTGATGAGGTGAAGGCGGAAGTGCTACCACCACATAGACAGTTTGACTGCCAGATCGACCTGGTGCCAGGGGCCAGCGTTCCCAGCGGCAGGCTGTATGCCCTGACGGAGCCTGAAAACGTGCATCTCCGGGGGTACCTGGATAAACTCCTCAAGCTAGGATTTATCCGCCCGTCCAAGTCTCCGGCCGCCTCGCCACTCTTCTTCATCCCGAAGGCTAATGGGGAGCTGAGAGCCTGTGTGGACTTTAGGGCATTGAATGCGATAACCGTAAAGAATCGGTACCCCTTGCCTCTCATCAGTGTACTTCTGGAACAGGTCAAGAAAGCTCGTATCTACACGAAGTTGGATTTGAAAGGGGCATACCATCTGGTGCGCATGAGGGACGGAGACGAGTGGAAGACCGCCTTTAAGACCAGGTTCGGCCTTTTTGAGTACCTCGTCATGCCGTTCGGTCTGTGCAACGCCCCGGCAGCCTTTCAGTACTTTTTGAATGAGGTATTCAGAGAGGAGTTGGATATCTACGTGGTCGTATATATCGACGACATCCTCATCTATTCGTCCAGTGTGGAGGAGCACGTACACCACGTCAAAGCTGTGCTCCAAAAGCTGAGGGAAAACATGCTGTTTTGTAAACTCAGCAAGTGTGACTTCCACGTCACATCCGTGGAATTCCTCGGAGTGATGCTGAGTCCAGAGGAACAGGAGATGGCAGAACGAAAGATCAAGGCGGTGAAAGAATGGCCGGTGCCCCAAAGCGTGAAGGACGTCCAAAGTTTCATTGGCTTCGCCAACTTTTACAGGCGGTTTATAGATGGATTTTCAGGATTGGTGGCCCCAATCACACAGCTACTGAGGAAGTCCAAGGAGTTTGTCTGGTCCCCTGAAGCGAACACAGCCTTTGAGGCCCTGAAAAGCGCCTTTGGTAAGGCGCCGGTGTTGGCTCACCCCGATCCGGATCTCCCCTACGTGGTGGAAGCGGATGCATCGGATGTGGCGCTGGGGGCTATCTTGTCCCAACGCAACCACGACACAGGGGTGCTTCATCCCGTTGCGTACATGTCCCGCAAACTCAACGACACCGAACGCAACTACCATATTGCGGAGAAGGAGCTTCTCGCAATCAAGGACGCCTTCACCGAATGGAGGCATTGGTTGATGGGGGCAAGACATGTGGTATCGGTGTACACAGACCATCGGAACCTACAGTTCATGACGGCCACGAGACACCTTTCTCCCAGACAGCTGCGGTGGATGATCTTCTTTGCGGGGTTCAACTTCCGCATCACATATCGTCCGGGGACGGAAAACCGGAAGGCGGACGCCCTGTCCCGTCAATCTGCAGTTAAGGAACCATTGCCTGCGACCGAGCATTCCATAATTTCCCCGAGGATGGTATTGGGGGTTATCCAACCGGATACTTTCCTGAGGGGAATAAAGAGAGGGATCAGGTCATTCGCATGGCGGAGGTGGCTCTTCAGTCACAGAGAATGGCAGCTGAAGGACGGGATACCCCTGAAGGGCAGGTGCCTATTGATACCCACGCCTAGGCTAAGGAAACAAGCATTCATCTGGTGCCATGACTCTCCATGCGCAGGTCATTTGGGCTTTGAGAAAACGGTGGCTAGCATGGGACGGCATTTCTGGTGGCCAACCATGAGAGTGGATGTCAGGAGGTGGGGACAGGAGTGTCCTACGTGTGCTACCATGAAGGCCGACCATGGCCGAACCCAAGGGCTCTTACATCCACTTCCGACCCCGGATAGACCATGGGATAGCATATCACTGGACTTCGTGGTGGGCCTACCGGTAGACCAGGGGATGACGGCAATACTGGTGGTGGTGGATTACTTGACGAAAATGGGGCACTTCATCCCCTGCAAGAGAGTCCCTACGGCCGGGGAATTGGCGTCACTACTCCTAAAGAATGTGGTACGACTGCATGGATTACCTGGGGTGATCGTGTCGGACCGGGGGTCGCAGTTTACTGCGCAATTCTGGAAGACTTGGTGCACTGCGCTGCATGTTAAGACCGCCCTGTCCACCAGCTACCACCCTCAAACGGACGGCCAAACAGAGCGCCTGAACCAAACGCTCAAACAGTATCTGCGATGTTTTGTGGACCAGGGCAGGGAAGAATGGGTCGACTTGCTATGGGTTGCAGAGATAGCCTATAACAACGCCACTCACAGCTCCACACAGTCATCTCCGTTCTATAGCAACTATGGCCAGCATCCCAGGTTCTTGCCATTTCTACATCCGTTCAGAGAGGACAGGATTCCCGCCACAGCGGACAGGGTGGCACACATAAAAGACACGTTGATGCGCTCAAGGGCTGTCCTAATAGAGGCCAAGAGAAGATACAAGGCTGCGGCAGACAGGAAGAGAAGGCCCGGGCCACTGTACCGCACTGGAGACTACGTCTGGATATCCACAAGAAACATGAGGTTTCGAAAGAACAGTGTGTTCCATCCCAAGTACATGGGCCCCTATCGAATTACCAAGTGTATGGGTCCCGTGAACGTGAAGGTGTGCTTGCCCCAGTCATTGCGGATACACCCTGTCTTTCATGTATCATTGCTCAAACCAGCACCCTCCAAGCCGTCTGGGACACCTAGGCCGGTATGCGTGGAGTCGGAGGTGGAGTATGAAGTGTCGGGCATACGGGCGTCCAAATGGCGCAGGGGGAAGCTGTGGTACCTGGTTGCGTGGAAAGGCTATGGCCCGGAGGAGCAGTCATGGGAACCGGCTGAAGGGGTTCATGCTCCGCGCTTGGTCTCCTTGTTCCATCGGCGTTTTCCTGCCAGCGCTGGACCCGTGGGGAGCCGCTGAGAGGGAGGATGTACTGTCAAGAATTCCTGTCATGCGAGGGGAGGAAAATGGTAACCAGCGAAAACGGACTACATCTCCCAGGATGCTTAGCGGTTGAGAGGTTATGTAAACAGGAGAGCTGTTACATAACTCAAGGAAAACACGCCCTTATGTAAACAGGAGAGCTGTTACATAACTCAAGGAAAACACGCCCTTATGTAAACAGGAGAGCTGTTACATAACTCAAGGAAAACACGCCCTTATGTAAACAGGAGAGCTGTTACATAACTCAAGGAAAACACGCCCTATAAAGGGAGGAACCGGGAGGTACAACGCTGTCGGATATTGTGTTTACACCGACGTACCTGCTTAGTGAAGAGCAGTGTTCCGGAGTGGTGCTCCAGTAAGGCAAGAACGGAGGTAGGTCGAGTCGTTACTCCCTGGGCCGTGTCTTGCCCCATCGTCACCTGTGAAGGACCCGGAAGCTCTACCGGATAACCATTGAGCTTCGCTTTTTGACTCGGCTGAGTCAAAGCGCAGTGGCGCTTTTGCTGGTTGGAGTCGTAACTCCCAGCCCGACCAGAGATACAGGGACTGCCAGCTGTAACGCACACCAGGAGGTGTTTGCCGCGTTACAGACTCGGAAGTCCACGGGATCGATCGAGCGGCTGCTCTCGGTTCAGTCTTCTTTGCTTGTGATTGGGGTATCGGTGACGCATCACCAGGAGGTGACGCCGCGTCCCGGTGCAGTCTGAGGAAGAGGTTGAGCGGCTGCTCCCTTCAGGTAGAGACCCCAGCTGGGTGTTTCCCTGACTCCTCGATTCTCCCCAACACTTCGTGCCCCTCACAGCCTACCGATTGGCATTGTCGGCCATTTCATTTCTGCCCTCTGTTGGCATACGCCGGGATCGGCGTATATGCAGAGGACGGTTAGGACCATCCGTGCTGTGGGCTGGTAACGTACTTAGCCTGGAGGATTCCAGTGACTATAACCTTTGTTTATTCCTTGTATTATTTTTGCCTTCATTAAAATAACTAAACCTTCACAAGTGGTTGCGTTCTCATTATCGTGTCTGTTAAACGATCCTGAGACGTTCAGGGCGTTACAATATGCTGCCTCCGTGCAAGTCTCATCCCTATTGTGGACAAACCATATGTAATGAACAAACCGGAGCAAAATGATCCAATAAGCCCTGAAACTGAGTCTCCTACCTCTCCGTCGCTGCCCCGGGCCTCCTTCCTGAATGCTGATGGCGGCAACGAACAACTGCAACCCCCGATATTAAAAACGAAGGAAGCGTCTGATTGCGTCAAGGCACGCCATAACGTGGAGCATCAGGATCAGACCGACAAGCCATGAATGATGACGTGGCGACGTGACCGAGCAATATGGGAAATGTAGTCAAATAGTCGCGGAACACATACCATTACCCTACAGGCAACGAGCTGTATGTACGGTGATTCTCAGAGCCTCAAATCAAATCAGGGAGCATGTAATCACACCAAAGGAGACAAAGGACTGTTCGTATGTGTGTCTGCCGAATATATTAACACTAAAGTGTCTAGACGTGACTGTCGTGGAATAACTCACTTGGTATACGACAGCAAAAATAGACATTTCCAACAGCTTGAACAGACATTCAACTGTATATGCTTTGCTAACTGGGTGTTTAAATGTCGCACATCGATGTTCTAGAAACCACAATCTAAGGCTCTCAAAAGTAGACAATATGCAGCTAAAGACATCATCTTTATCGGCAGTGAACCATCCAGAGGCTGTGCTCCTACAGAGAAGACCAGGATATAGAGTCATTGAGCCCACAGCGGTCACTCTGAAGCATGAACACCCACCGTTGCTCTTTGTTGAAAAGAAATTTAGACACATCTGCAACGTGCGTAGGGATAAAGGGTTGTTCAAGTACAGTCCAAGACATCTGATCAGGACCATGGTTACACTCTAGATAGTGGTTAGTCAATCTCGTAGAGGCCTTCTTACATCGGATGGTGCTCTTATGTTCCATGATGCGTTGTTTTACTTTTCTTATTGTCATCCCTACATATTGTTTCTGACAGGGACAGGTTATTAAATAAATAACCCTCTCACTATTGCAATTAGTGTGACGCAACTGCTTCCATGGTTTCAGAAGACCAATGTCAATCTCAGTGGTGTGTTTGGTCTGAGCACAGACCACACAAACCCCACATGGGAAATGTCCCCGAACCGGAGGAAGATTCCATAGAGAGTTCGACATAGCTGGTGGTGTGCTACGTGGTCTAGTGTGTACAATCGCGTCGCGCAAATTGGTGCCCCTTTTATAGGAAAAAAGGGGAAAGGCTAATTTGTCATCACCACTATTCAGAATCCGCCGATGTTTTCGCACGATTTTCTGAATGCGATTGGAGGATGTACTGAAGGTATTTACAACTGTCAATCTGTTCTGGGATGCCTTAGGAACAGAAACCTCTAACAGAGCATCACGGTTATTATTAGCTGCTCGTTTGTAAGACTGTTTGATTACCCTTGACGGATAGTTTCTAGATTTCAAATTCTGCGAGAGGACATTGGCATGCTTAGTAAAGGCTTCATTGGTAGAGCAATTCCGTCTCAACTGCAGGAACTGGCCAAAAGTCAGGCCAGTCCTGAGTCCCTTAGGATGGAAACTGTCGAATTTCAGCAAGGAATTCCTTGCCATAGGCTTGGTATACAGTTCGCTGCCAAGACCTCCAGCTGTAGGAAAAATCCACAGATCCAAAAAAGCCAATCCCAATTTACTGAATTCTACAGTAAAGTTCAAGAAGACGTTTTGGTCATTGAGCCAATGGTGGAAAGCCATGAGAGAGACATCATCTACTCTCCATATGACCAAAACGTCATCAATGTATCGTTTCCATACTTTGATGGACTCCAGAAAGGGGTTGGTAGACGTGAGCACATGATTCTGCTCAAAAAGATGGACGTAGAGGTTAGCCAGGCTGGGGGCAAAAACGCTGCCCATCGAAGTACCGGAGATCTGTAGGAAAAAACGGTCTTCGAACTTAAAGTTCTCCGTCATGGCCAGCCTGGCACACTCCATTATAAAAGGAACAGGTGAACTCAATGGCTCGGAGATGTTGTCCAATAGCGATCTAATTGCTTCAAGAGTATCCCCTTGGGGGATACATGTGTACAGTGATTCCACATCGAAGCTGACTAAATAGTCAGTCTCGATGTTGAAGTCAATGCCAGGGAGGATGTTCAAAACATCCTTAGTGTCTTGGAGAAAAGTGGGCATAGTTCTAACCAGAGGTCTCAAGAACACATCAACAAAGATGACAATGGCTCTAGAAGTGAACCAATGCCCGAGATGATGGGTCTCCCGGGAGGGGGATGTTGCTCCTTATGCACCTTGGGCAAGGTGTAGAAATACGGAGTGACAGGGTGAGAAGTCACCAGATAGTCAGCCTCATGCTTTGAAATCCATCCTTCAAGTTTGGCTTCAGAAAAAGTCACCAATTTCTTTTTGAAGTCTCGCCGTGGGGTCGGAACTCAGCAATTTATAGAAACTTTCATTGTTGAGCTGCCGAAGACATTCTACCCGATAGTCTGTGGTGTTAAGAATAACAATAGCACCGCCTTTATCGGCTGGCTTGATGATAATGGACGGGTTTTTAGATAAGGAGTCAATAGCCTTTTTATCGATGTTGGAGAGGTTGTGATAATAATTATCAGAGCCCATATCAAGCTTGGAAACCGCTGTTTTAAAAGCCAAAACTAGTGGAGGTATAGAATTAGCTGGCGGCAAAAAAGTGGACTTATTACGTAACCCACTGTCTACACACACATCCAATGGAGAGACGTTGTCCAAAGTTTTGTCTTTAAAGAAGAACCGTAATCTGATCTTGCGAAAGAATCTGGCTAATTCGCACTGAATTAGAAAAGGGTCACCTGAATTAGTTGGTACAAAACCGAGCCCCTTGTTCAAAACATTAATCTCAGGGGTGGTCAGAACATAAGAGCTCAAATTAACAATCAATTGTTGCTGGGTCGTGCTGTTTACGGTCCCTTCGTCGTGCTGCGAAGGCTCCGTGGAGATGGCGGCGGACTCCAATGCACTTGTGTTTGGCCCTGCTGTCCTCTCCTTCTGCCTCTGTTTCTGCCTCGGCCCTGCCCTAAAAAAGGCTGTTGTTGAAACATTTGTGGGGGTGGGTTGAAGGGCATCATTTGTGGATGGAATGGGACATTCGGGAATTGCCACGGTGCTGGGTTCCACCATTGTGTATGTGGATTGCCCTGCCAGTTACGCCTGAAGCCCTGCCTGCCTCTCCCTCGATTTTGTGCGGGCGGGTGTTCAGTCGTATCTGAGTCGCTAGACCAATCATCCGACCCGGATGTTGAATAATTAGAGCCATACTTCCTGCCCTTTCTATTGTAGTCAGGGACGACATAGTTTTCTTGAGTGTACGGGTAGACTTTCTAAGAAAACTTAGCCAGATCCTTCTTAAACTTCTCAATTTTGGAAGCCAAGATGGAATCCTTCAGATCTTTATTGGCTTTATTAGTTTCATCCAGATTCTTTTTATAGACCGAGTTGGAGAGAGTAGTTTTGATCTGGCCATCTAGCAATTGGATTTCGATCAAAACATTATCAGCTATGCGCTTCGCGGTACTGATGATCAAGATCAACCAGTCCCGCGTACAGCGCCAAGCTATAAGAGACCAGTCTTTAAGGAACACCTTGTCCTGTAGAAAAAGACGCAGAGTATTAGTCACAATAAGCCCTGTGGGGGCACAGTTGGCACGAAGGTACTCCGTCATTATAGCACCATGAATCCCTGTACGAGTCCATGATTTCTTGAGAATGAGGAGTGTAGTCCACTCATCCGTCCCTACACCAGCTGAAGAGCTGGTGGAGTCAAGAATGGAAGGAGTATTTGACAGAATGAGTCTGGCCATCTCCTCGTCAAAGGCTAAGCCCGTAAATTCAGCCATGTTGCTAAAAAAGAACACTGTACTAATGCTTACTAAACAATACAAAATATTCGCTAGAGCGTAAATAGACACGGCAGTAATTGTGCGTGTCAAAGAAGTGTGTGCTGCGACCCGCAGCCAAAAGCTGCTCAAAACATCGAAAAAAACAGTAAGTAAGAGGGTCTGAGGGATCACACGACCAGCCTGGACAAGTCCCCCTACTAATAGTGTATAAACAAAGAAGTCCAGGGGTATAAAACTACAAAACAAGCAAAAAGGCAATGGAGCTCAAAGAACCTGAATGCAACTAGACTAAAGCCAAGTCAAAGAGTCCTCAAAAAGAGAACATAATCCCATCACCCACCGTGGTGGCATGCTTCATCATATGGGATCTCCTCTCAACCAAACCTGGTTTGGCTGAGGAGCTACTACTCCCAGTGTACAACTAAGGGAGGAGCTTGCGGATGTTTTAAACAACGCTAGTAGGGCAAGATCTCCTAAAGATCGATGAAGCTGGCCTAAGTCGGATGAAGATCTAAAGTGCAGTGTAGAAAGAAGTGATTTAAAATTGACTACAGGAACATAACAAACTTTAATAAAGAATACCCCTGTGCCAATATTAAGAGCAGAGTAGTAGCGCGGTCTGGCCAATTTGCCGAACGCACTTACAAAAAACCAGAAAACGGTCTACATGTTTCGGCCTAAAACGATCAAAAAGTTGGGATCAAGGCTTTCGTCAGGACCACAACAACGAAAACTACTGCAACTGCAAAGGAGTGCATAAAGCACTCACGTGAACTATTGTCTAAATGATGACAGGATGATACAACCAACCTTGTACCGCAGGATCAATATCAAAATTTTTGGAATCTTACCGGTCAAAAAGGTAAGTACCTGTATCAATAAAACAGAAAACAAATAATAGAGAATAAGTGACTAGGCAATGTAATACAGACAAGGCTCGGGCCCACATAGACTAAACCAATCGAACTGCTAGATGTCGATCTTACCCGTAATTAAATCGGGACTGTGCCTGCCGCTCCTGGTAGCAACTCAGGGCGTGTGGCAACGCTCTGTAAAAAAGGGAAGAAAAATAAAAACAGCGTATAGTATAGTGAACAAAAAAAAGTAACGGGCCACTGCTACTACTAAAAAGGATTGTAGATTATAGGTAGATCTCTCCGCGGCCGGGGAGAGAACCATACAGATGAGTAGCCCTCTCTATTAGTAGCCAAACAGTGAACCCTAGGCAAATTAATCCTGAATAGAAAGGGAATCATGGAAGTAGCCAGGATACGTAGTAGGAATATCGAACTACCTAGAACTATACTCTCGTCATCACCCACTCAGCCTACCAACCTTCATAAGGTTTGAATGTGAGATCAAACGAGTGGCCTCCTCCGTTGTAGTAGAGAGGCACCTGCCATTAAACCGAGGAGGGCCAAGACCTTACGTGCTGTCAATATGAGCTTGGAATGGCCCCCTCTTAGTGGTTAAATGGTGAAAAATAGGCTCCATGTTCATACAAGACGGAACCGAGCAGCTTAGGAGGTTTCAAGGAAAAATTACCAAAGTATCGTGCATCACAGCACTTTGCTTGCCATAGCAACCTCTTATGTTATGAGAATATACCTCCGCTTAGGCAACAGACTTATAAGCGTTGGCTGCGATGTAAATATGTCGGAACGGCTAAACCAGCTGCCAGTACCAATGAAAAGCGTACTAGAACAGCACTCGGGGCAGCGCAATCTTGTTCTGCCTCCGTGCAAGTCTCAAACCTATCGTGAACATACAATCTATAATGAACAAACCTAGAGCAAATAATCCGATAAGCCCTGAAAGCAGCACTCGGGGCAGCGCGATCATATGCTGCCTCCGTGCAAGTCTCAGCCCTATTGTGGACAAACCATATGTAATGAACAAACCGGAGCAAAATGATCCAATAAGCCCTGAAACGGAGTCTCCTACCTCTCCGTCGCTGCCCCGGGCCTCCTTCCTGAATGCTGATGGCGGCAACGAACAACTGCAACCCCCGATATTAAAAACGAAGGAAGCGTCTGATTGCGTCAAAGCACGCCATAACGTGGAGCATCAGGATCAGACCGACAAGCGATGAATGATGACGTGGCGACGTGACCGGGCAATATGGGAAATGTAGTCAAATAGTCGAGGAACACATACCATTACCCTACAGGCAACGAGCTGTATGTACTGTGATTCTCAGAGCCTCTAATCAAATCAGGGAGTATGTAATCACACCAAAGGAGACAAAGGACTGTTCGTATGTGTCACTGCCGAATATATTAATACTAAAGTGTCTAGACGTGACTGTCGTGGAATAACTCATTTGGTATACGACAGCAAAAATAGACATTTCCAACAGCTTCGAACAGACAGTCAACTGTATATGCTTTGCTAACTGGGTGCTTAAATGTCGCACATCGATGTTCTAGAAACCACAATCTAAGTCTCTCAAAAATAGACAATATGCAGCTAAAGACATCATCTTTATCGGCAGTGAACCATCCAGAGGCTGTGCTCCTACAGAGAAGACCAGGGTATAGAGTCATTGAGCCCACAGCGGTTACTCTGAAGCATGAACACCCACCGTTGCTCTTTGTTGAAAAGAAATTTAGACACATCTGCAACGTGCGTAGTGATAAAGGGTTGTTCAAGTACAGTCCAAGACATCTGATCAGGACCATGGTTACACTCTAGATAGTGGTTAGTCAATCTCGTAGAGGCCTTCTTACATCGGATGGTGCTCTTATGTTCCATGATGCGTTGTTTTACTTTTCTTATTGTCATCCCTACATATTGTTTCTGGCAGGGACAGGTTATTAAATAAATAACCCTCTCACTATTGCAATTAGTGTAACGCAGCTGCTTCCATGGTTTCAGAAGACCAATGTCAATCTCGGTGGTGTGTTTGGTCTGAGCACAGACCACACAACCCCCACATGGGAAATGTCCCCGAACCGGAGGAAGATTCCATAGAGAGTTCGACATAGCTGTTGGTGTGCTACGTGGTCTAGTGTGTACCATCGTGTCGTGCAAATTGGTGCCCCTTTTAGGAGATCTTGCCCTACTAGCGTTGTTTAAAACATCCGCGAGCTCCTCCCTTAGTTGTACACCGGGAGTAGTAGCTCCTCAGCCACACCAGGTTTGGTTGAGAGGAGATCCCATATGATGAAGCATGCCACCACGTTGGGTGATGGACTTAAGCCTCATACCACCGAAAAAGGGATGCCATATTTAGCCCTTCCATTTTCCTATGAAGGTTCCGCTTGGGCCTAGTTTGTAATGTTCTCAAATGCATATCAGAACCGATTTAGACGTCCAGCCGGTTCATATGGTAATGGACAAGATTTTAGTCATAGTTCTCTGATAAAAGGAATAGTGGCTATGGCTAGAATTGTGGAGAATGGTAAGATTCCAGTTGATGAGAAACGGGCATACGATGCTTGGAACGTGACTCGTTACGCCACTAGCCTTACAGATAGGAGTAGACAGGGAAAATTCCCACCAATTTGGACTGTGCCTCATCGAGGTAACTTTTGTTTACAAATAAATGGCCAGACTACTGACACTGGGCAAGGAAAGAGTGTTTGTTCCCATACGTACATTCACACATCTCACAATTCACCACCGTTAGTGCCATCCCAGGGCACGTATTTTGTCTGCCACGATAGAGCCTACACATGGCTACCGACGGATTTTTCAGGAACATGCTATATAGCCTTTCTTCTCCCCCCTACATGTACTGCTCCTTCGGGACATCACAGAAACAGATATGGCAGAGGGATTATTGATTCTAAAGACACGGCAGGACAAGAGGGAGGTGATTTCCTTAAAGGATTTCTTCCTTTTTGGGGCCCAATGGCCAACAGTAGAAACATGAGACAATTGGTTCGTGTTGTTGAGACTACGATAGATGTCACTGTGGGAGCCTTGAGCAATCTCATAGCTGAACTTCAGGCGGATCGTCTCATGACATTGCAGAACAGGATTGCTTTGGATATTATTCTTGCAGATCGTGGTGGAGTTTGTAAATTGATCAGCTCTAGCTGTTGCATTTATATACCTGACAACGCCCCTACGGTATACCAAGCCATCTCCAAATTACATGCGATCTCCGAGTCGATTCATCAGGACGAAGGAGATTGGTCTTTGTTGGAATAGTTTTGGGGATTACTGTCCAAATGGGGATGGAAGGTATTAACATTCCTTGGAGTGATTTTGGCCATCATTTTTTCCTGTTGTCTCTGTATGCAGTGTGGGCCCACCATCTGTGGTCTTTGTGCCACTATGTGTGTCCCAAGGCCTGTGCCACGAAAGACGGAGAGCATTAAAATGATGTTGCAGCAACAGCTTGATGACCTCATGGCCATTAATGTCGACTCTGATTAAAATGAGTCTGTGCGTCTTGCCTGAGTAATGGCAAAAGGAGGGTCTGAGGTAATTCAGTTCCCGATCTCGTTTTTATTTAGCCACCATTTTGTGTCTTTCTGCCATCTTGTGTTGCCCTCACTCAGGCGGCACAGTGAACGAGGTGTTGTTTTCCCTCATCCTTCTGCAACGTGTCAAATAACCTCCTGCCTCTGTTTATAGCTGGTGTCAGGGTCCGGCCGACTCCACTAATCCTCGTCTGGTCTGACTGATCCCTGTATCAACTATCTGTTGGTTCGCACCATTCTTTCCTGACTTAATCTTATCCTCTGGCCTTCGCTATTCTTTACTCGTATTCTCTCATTTCACAACTGTCGTCTAGGCCATACAAATGTGTCCTGTCACCTGCAAGTCGACTTATAAACACTACCACTGATTAACTTGTGGGGAAGGGTGACAAACACAGTTGGGAGAGGGGCTTATTTGAGTTACTTAATATCTTGTTTTCACATTCTGCTCATTGGTTGACCCTGTATGCATTGGGAGTGTTCTTGTGCATATGTATGTTATAAAAGATTGTGT
The DNA here is from genome assembly GCF_964204655.1 of Triturus cristatus. Classification (NCBI taxonomy): domain Eukaryota; kingdom Metazoa; phylum Chordata; class Amphibia; order Caudata; family Salamandridae; genus Triturus; species Triturus cristatus. Next base: position 497,916,530 of record NC_140592.1, on the reverse strand, counting down.
ACCACGAAGTAAAGTGGCAGTCTCCTAAGAACATACCGAGTGTACTTCTGGGACAACTGTACTTAGCTGCAGCTAATAAACCTTATCTTCTACGCCTAACGGAGTGTCCCGTGTCTCTGTTCGACAAAGCAGGTGAACTCAGGAGACTAAGGCGTACCCTGCGCCGCCAGGCCCCTATGGTCTTGGTTCTTCAAGGCGAGACCTATTGGCTTTGCCAGTGCTTGTTATGATTGTTCTTAATCCACCCTTGGGAATGTCAACAAACTGTTTTAATTTGGAAAGCTTTAGGAACCAATTTTAAATTAAGCAGTTCAAATGTTTTAAATGCACTAACATATTATGGCAATATTTGCATATATATTTTAAGAAGTTCACTGTAATTATAGGAACATGCCTTTTCTGTTAAAAATAAACTTCCCCATTGCTTCAGTTCACTGCTTGTGAGAATGTTACCCTTATTGCAATACAATGCTAGTAACTCATTCATCTAGCCATCATCTAAAAGAACATATTCATGGTGCAAATTGATATTTAAACAAAGGCAAAGTAATATACAGATCCTGAATTTCTGATATAAGCATTAAAATGCAACAATAGGCATTGATGCCTTAAGGCTACTTGCCAAAAACGATCTATTCATTTTAAATTGCATTGCATATTATTGCACCATCATTGTTTATTTGCAGATAGGTATCAAATGGCATTAGTGACCCAAATTACTTTTAGCAATCTATAGAAGGCCACTAATAATTTATAGACGCAAAAGTTTAAAATCAATAGAGAAAAGGGTAATTTGAATGGAAAATATTTGGAAAAACACAGGGTTATGCAGCTTTTACTTTGGTATGTCTGTCCTTTCTGCTGCTAGTTTCTGTTTCTGGTGAGGAAAGTGTGTTTAAATGCAAAGTGTGTTTAAGACTGCAGTACCGCCTCCTATCCACAGGGGCAGAGCTGAGCAAAACTATAAACTTACTTCATGAAACACAGGTCCCCACAAGGCAATTATTTAAAAAGTTTCAAAAATCGGCACAGATGTTCCTGGAGTCATTTTTTTTTTATCATTTAGAAGACATTGCCTTGTGGGGACCTGGGTTCAGGTCCCCACCGTGCAATCAAGTCCCCACAGCGTGAGTGTGTTATCACACCCAAATCCCCACAAGGATAGTAACACACACACACACACTCACACACTCACACTCTCTGGTTGGGTTTGGCACGAGGGTGAGTGATGGTTCAGTATATACAATTGTATTAACAAGAGAATTCACAAAAATGAAATGCACTGTTAATAACTGAAAGGATTAGAAACTGAACCATTGACTCTCGGCTTGTGAGCTGTAAAGCCACGACAAGGCACCAACCTCTTTGCAGGCCATTCATACACCTTTCATACATGTGACACATACAAAACTATTCACACCGCCAGCCGCGGGCCCATCACATTACGTAACTCACATCAGCAGACAGCACCATTCAAGGGCCCATCACTTTTACACGCTCACATGCCTGACATAGCAACAACACCAGCTGCCGGATTGCGTGGACTGGCATTTGGCTACCAGTGTGTGTAATGAACAGCAGCAAGTCACTACTCACACACCACCAGCCAAGCGCCAGTTCACACACACCACCAGCCAAGCGCCAGTTCACACACACCACCAGCCAAGCGCCAGTCCATTCACACCACCAGTCAAGCGCCAGCCTACGCACACCGCCAGTCAGGCGTCAGCCTACGCACACCGCCAGCCAAGTGCCAGTCCATTCACACCACCAGCCAAGCGCCAGCCCACACACACCACCAGCCAAGCGCCAGCCCACACACACCACCAGCCAAGCGCCAGTCCACAAACACCGCCAGCCAAGCGCCAATCTGCGCACACTGCCGGCCAATTGCCAGTCCACGCACACCACCAGCCAAGCGCCAGCCCACACACACCGCCAGCCAAGCCTCAGCGTTTGCACACAGCCAGCCAAGTGCCAGTCCACGCACACTGCCAGCCAAGCGCCAGTCCATGCACACTGCCAGCCAAGCGCCAGTCCACGCACACCGCCAGTCAAGTGCCAGTCCATGCACACCGCCAGTCAAGTGCCAGTCCATGCACACCACCAGCCAAGTGCCAGCCTACACACCGCCATCACATTTAGGGTTTTTTTTATACAAAAAAGACAACACAAACAAATTGTGAATAGATACAAATCTAGTAACACAAAATATGAAACTGAATACATTGCACAAATGCCAACCTTGAAACATAAAACAATACAGACCGGGCAGTTCAGTTTACCACTCATGGATGCTCCCAAAAATTATTTTGTGTGTGGTACTTTCTAAAACAAGCTGGGACACACAGCGCAGGGTTAGAAGGACACTCGGGGCAGTACATACAAGTCTCCTTCCACATACCTCTTCGTCAACAGACTCTACATCTCCTACTGGGAATGTCTTTTGAGGGTGTGGGAGGAATGTGATCAGGAAAGTGGCAATCTTTCAATCTAGCCACATCCTCCACCACTCCAACTCTAGGAACATTTGCCTGTTCCACTACAACAAGGTTGCCTATTACAGACTCCTGAAACATAGCAAAAGTCATCTTTGACTCAGGACAACAATCCTTAAATACAACAAAAGCATTAAAGGTTGTCAAGTGGTAAAGATGGATAGCCAACTTCTCATACCAAATTTAAACCTTACGAAGAGCAGTGTAAGGTTCCAACCTCTGATCTACTCTATCAACACCACCCATGTGCCTATTATAGTCTAAAATGCACACAGGTTTACGTGCTTCAGCAACCTGACCTCAAACAGTCACAGGTGAAGTGCTTTCATCATGGATAGTAGTTAGCATGTAGACATCTCTCCTGTCTGAAAACTTCACAGCTAAAAGTACCTCACTATGCACTGCACTGTCCCCGCACAAGCTTTTGACGAACAAGTTCTTTTGAGAAACCTTTACAGTTAGAGCAGATTGTGCTACAAGCAACAGTGTTCATTTTGGCCAATTCCCTGAACAACTGCACACTGTGTAGAAGTTATATACATATAAATGGTGACCTTTGTTAAACAGTCCTCTACTAAGTTCCCACACAATTTTCTCAGTCACTCCAAAAGTGGATGGACAACCAGGGGGGTCAATCCTGGAATCCTTACCGGTGTACACCCTGAAATTAGAGACCTATCCAGTCCTACTGTCACACAGCATATACATCTTAATTCCATAGCATGACCTCTTGCTAGGAATGTATTGCCTAAAAACCAAGCAGCCCTTGAACAAGACCAAAGACTCACCCACTGCTATTTCTTTCCCTTGAGCCTAGATCTCAGAAAATCGATCTACAAAATGATCAACGACTGGTCGAATCTTAAAAGGACGGTCACAATCTGGGTGATCTCATGGCAATGCTAAACCATTATCGACAAAATGCAGCATCCGAAGCAGAAGCAAATACCTATACGATTCATGACTGCCGGAAATATAGCTGTTGCCATCAAGGGACTAGTAGACCAATATGAAGACAATGACGGCTTCCTTAGCAAGCCCATCAAAAAAGTTCAACCCAAGAACTTCTTCATCTGTTACAGATTTGTGGTAGTCCATCGGGTAGCTCTAGAGTGGGGCCTAAGGCTGGCACTGTTGTCCCTCAAAAACTGTTTGGCATACAAATTAATCTGCTCAACAATCTCTGCCCAAAATAAATCGTCCATAAACAACTGAAAACAATTTATAGGCAAAAGGTTTTCAGTATCCACTCTACACCCTGTAACACCAGTAAAGTCTGACAATGTCAGCTGCACCATGCCTGGGTCAACCCAGAGGTCAGCACTTCCAACGGGAGGCCTTGCAGCCCCGAAGCCTCTCGCTGCACTATCAGCACATCAATGTCCTCCTCTTAAGACAGGCACTTCATCTTCACTAAGAGTGGCTTCATCGTCTGATGATTCCTCGTGAACAGAAATCTCAATGCCAGAATCTTCCACTGCCCCCACTGCCTCCTCTGCCGCAAGTGCAGAGTCAGTCTCTGAACCATGGTCAAAAGAAGACTCAAAAAGCAGACCACCAACCTGCTGAGCAGTAATCCTGCGGCTAGCCATAGTCCTTACAAAGAAAGGAGACTTCACAAACAAGTAAACTACAACACACCCTGCAAAATAAGTAATAAACAAAGTGTGGCTTTAGCACAAAGATCCATATACTCAAAGACAATGACTCACTTGCCAAAGATAGCTGCACTCACCAGCACCCACTCTGCAGAGACACAGCAAAAAGCAATGATATCCCACTAGAAAGAAGAAACAAAACGAATTACTAACAAGACAACAAAATACACATCGAACACAAATGCAAAAAGATTTTGACACTCAAAAAACAGAAGCCAAACATACTGCTATTATTACACCATTTGCAAAAAACACATTCATACAGGGAAATGAAATTAATTTACATTGTACAAAAAAAAGTCTTACCAAACACATGCAACTACACAAACAGCAAAACCATCAGTAACGAAGCCGCAACCTGGACCAGTCTAAAGAGCAAAAGCCTTGAACTAGAACAAAAAGGGAGAAATAAAGCATTACAAATGCAATTCACAAGAAATAAAACCAATAAAATTATAACACCCTATGTCACTACCCAAATGGTCAGTATGCCAAATGGGCCTTCAAATAGGGCTGAGAAAAATGGGGGGTGATCTTGCCCAAGGGATCGGGTGAGGTTGTCTGCCAGGCCGATCTGTCCCCTAGGTAAGGCAGAAAACAGTAGACCGAAATGTGCCCCCCTTGCAAAGGAAAAAAAATCCCTGGTGCCTAGTAGGGTGTTCTGCCTCCCCCCTCCCGTCTAGGGCGGAAAGGCCAAAAAAAGGGGCAGAGCTGTCCCCAGGAGGGGCAGAAAAAACATTAACCAAATTTGACCCTCATTGGAAGCAATCATGTTGCTTCCATTACACACAAAACAAAATCCCTGGTGCCTAGTGGGGTTTACTGCCCCCCGGGCAGAAAGGCCAAAGAAACAGGCTGATCCGTTGGGGGGGGGGGGGGGGCAGAAAAAACATCCACAATACATAAGCCCCCTGGAAGAGACCCATGCCCAAGGAGTCGCTTCCATTTCATATAAATTGACATTAACATAACTCTGGACAGAGGAGACACTGCGGCCCTCATCCCTGGACCTCTCCACAGCATTTGGCACAGTATCTCATCCCATCCTCATCCAACGCCTATATGACATCAGAATCCAACGACATGCACTCCTATGAATTTGCTCATTCCTGAGTGGAATGACCCAGTCAGTCAGCCTGGCTGCATACACCTCCAACACCTGTGACCTCACCCTCAGAGTTCCACAGGATCCTCCTTGAGCTCGACCCTCTTCAATTTATATATGATCCCTCTAGCCAGCATCATCCACTGTTATGGCATCAAAGTCCTCTCCTTCGCCAATGACACACAACTAATTATGTCTCTCACAGACAAGACACTCAGTAACCAAATCAAGTTCAATGCCTGCATGACTAAAATTACGCCCTGGATGTAGACTGTCTTAAGCTAAACACCAAGACCAAAATTGTGATCTTCTGGAAGAGGATATCACTGTGTGATGCCACCTGGTGGCCAACAGAGCTAGGCCCAGCACCCACCCCCACTACCTACTCCAAGAACCTCAGGATCATCCTTCAGTGCAAACTCAACAAGACTGCCCAGGTCAATGCCATCACCACCTCATGCATCCATACCTTGAAGAAGCTGAGGAAAATTCTCAAATAGCTCCCAGTGAGCACCCAGAAAACCGTCACGTATGCCATGGTCACAATCGGGCTGGATTACCGGAACACCCTCTAAGCTGGTGATGGAGCAAGGACTCGTAGAAAAGAGACTTGCTCGGAAGCAATCCACTTGTTGTAAATGTAAATTGATACTTGTATGGTGCACTATTCACCCGCAAGCATCTCAAGGCGCTTGTACGAATACCACTGTGGAACCCATCCTGGCTTTCCCTGTGAGGTGTCCACTCCTGGGCACCCCCAAGGTGGAGGCCAGGCATCCTTAGCGTTGTGGGGGCCGTTGTGGAGATTAAGCAAGCTATTGCCCAGAGTTGCAGAGTGGGACTCCATGTTTGGAATAGGCACCGAGGCGAGAATTGTCAGGTTCGTGGAATTTTTTGAGCCCAAGACCCCCGAGGCGGGGAATTGAACCCTGGCCAGACCTCTGCATCAGGGTCTGCCGCTCTAACCAATGAGCCACACTTACATTGTTTAACTCACTAACATGTTATTAATTACGTATTGTGTAAAACTAATGCAAACCACATAAACACATGAATTTGTGAAGCTTGCATATGTGTTTGCTAACGTTAACAATTTGAGCTAATTACTAAAACCGCTTTAACAGGGAAATCTTTACTGCGCATGTGTCGACTGCATCTACGCAATATGACATACTAAGGCTTGGAGGGAAATTCTTGCGCATGAGCAGACGGCACTAAAATGGAGTCTTAAAGACTCACGTGCATGGCACCTGCTTAGCTAAAAGCAAAGACAAGCTGTTTTACTAATGCTAATGCAGGGAAAGTATTAATAAGAAAAAGGGAATAGAGTAGAGATGGGTGGTATACAGTGAAACCATTTATTTTTTAAAGTAACATCTGCCTTTTTGACTTTATCACTAGTGTGTGTTTTGACCTCTCGTGTATGGCTGAAGTGAGCTGAGTCACATGATGTTAGCGCATGACAACTGAAAGTCAACCCGGAAGAATGACATGGGGGTTCGGGAAGAGTACAAGGTCGCAGAGTGCCCGAGCCTGGGAACCGGCAGTGAAAAGCTTAAATGAATGAGTCTATATGTTAAATTATAACAATTGTTGCAGAATTAAATGTGAATGCGGGTGGGAAAATAAACGTGAATAAAAATTAAGGGGATGGGTCTGTTAACAATGGGCTAACTGAAAAAGTGATATGTAAGCATGGTGTGATGAACTTCCCCCCCCCCCCCTTGCCTGACCAATCAGATTTAGTATTTTTACGATATTGAAACTTTAGTGGTTGGTACACGATGAACGAAAGGTATAATTGAGATAGCTTTAGTTAGAGCGATTTGGGATGCTGTTGCTGCGGGAGGTGCTGATGCTGAGAGAGACACTGTGAGATGCTGAAGAAGAACCGAATGCAGAACCTACTATCTTAACTTAATTGAATTAGAAAGAAGATCGCGGAAGAATCTCGTGGAGGAAGAGTGTCTCACGGAGGGGTGCGACGCAAGCGTCGGTATTACAGAGGTCCTCTATCCTGTCCTGAATCCTGTCCTGAAGTCTTTGTCTCCCGAACTATCCCAGGGGACCCTTACCAGCCCTTTGGCCAGGGGGTTGGTCTTCACACCATTCTTGGTAAATATCATTTCGTGCATTTGCAGATGATCTTTTCTCTCTGTCCTCTCCCTTTCTGAGCATAAGTCATTGCAAGAGTTCGAAGTATGTGTTTGATGATTGATTCATTGAATTTTTCTCTCCTACGAGTGATGGTGACTGTACTGTATTTTTGAAGTGGTTCACATGTATTTAATTTAGATAAAGTCTTGTAACTTTCCCGAGTCTGTGGTTATTTACTTCAAGGTATAGAAAAGTTAGAATTATGTTCATTATCACCATCAATTAGTTCAACTAATGGCCCATTCACCAGAGGAAATAACTTTTTGATCAGTGAGAGGTTAGTTAGGAATGATGAATAACTAATCTTGATATTGTGATCACACACAAACTTTGACTCCAGTGATTTACTCAATTGTGTGTTTACGGGCCCAGGTGAGTATATGGTAGTAGAGTATTTGTTGTTGGTACACCGCTGGATCACTGGGATCAACAGACAACTCACTAGAAAGCTGCAACTATTCAGAATCACTCAACATCCCACGCCACATTCGCATAACACCACACCTAAAGAAGCTCCACTAGCTTCCCATTCATAAACAAGAACAATTCAAATCCCTCACCCACACTTTCAAGGCACTACATAACACTGGCCCAGCATACCTCAACAATCACATCTGCTTTCACACACCATCCAGACACCTCATCTTGTTCGGCCTCCTACTTGCACAAAGCACACGCATATAGAAATTATCAGATACGGCAGTCAAGCCTTCTCCTACATCGCTCCAAAAACATAGAATGGCTTGCCACTTCACATAAGAGCCTCCCCTCACATAAGAGCCTTCCCCTCACTTCTTCATCTCCGTAAAAACTGAAGACCAGGCTGTTTGAGTATTCCCACTGGGCCCTCGGTGTGGCTAGGCTCACACCTGCTCAGTGCCAGGATACTCTCCTGGGTGATGGTGCACTCTACAGCTCTGTAAAACTCAACATAACAAACCTAATAGGATTGGAGGGTGACAAAGAGTGGCAACCAGACCATGGCACCAGCTGTACCCCTGGGTGCTATATCTCAGGGGACACATGCATCCTCAGCAAAGATCTGTGGTTGACCTTGTAGTTTCAGGATCGAATCCAGGGGGGGTTCCATCAGCTTTTAATCCTCCTGAAGTCAATAAAATGAGTACCATTGAGTTGTATAAAAATAAACATCTACTCTTTCAGCGACGGCATGCCTCAGTTGGTGCAGCTGCACTTTACAAATCTGTTTTATGCTTCTCATCACATCTCCAGTCAGTTGCCCCAATCACCTCCCCTTCTCAGTTTAGGCTTAACCTCACACCCTCTCCGAGAAGGCAAAATGAGAAGAACAAAATCTGTAATCCATGTGCGTTAGCTCTGTTGCCCATCGCCCCCATTTAGGTGTTGCGAATAAATTAACACCCTTGATGCAGGTTATTGGCAAATCAGCGATTTTCAAACTGTTTTCGGTAATTTAGGTGTGAGAAAGCCAAGGGCCGATTGCAAGATGATCCGGCACTCTGCTTTCAGAGTCGGGTCACTTCACCGCTTCTGTCTGTAGTGCATATTCGTGAGGGGAAGCCTGGCTGTGCTTGTGGCCGTTCCTGTAGGACGTCCTACGCAGGCTGCGCAGCTGGCAAACAGGCCCTCGGCGGTGGACATGGAGTTAATAGCAGCCACGGAAAATGTGTTCTTACCAGCCGCATGCTGAACCAAATGAGTGCAGCGGCCGAGTCAGACCGTCTTCCGGACAATCTGACAAGCACAAATATATGTGCCAACAAGAAATTGTGTGCAGAACTTAAGGGCTCTGTTTCCAAGCGGGATAGCTGATCCATCGTCGCACGTATAAAAGCAGCCTCCTCGTGGCCCTCAGGCTACTGGGGCTTTCACTCTGTCACTGTCAATATGGCCAGTTCAGCCCTGGGCCACCCCGAGCACAGCTGGCTGGTTGATGGCGGCGGACCTGTAGCCCTGCTCCACGGCCCGCGCCGCTACCACACCATCAATAGTCTCCAAGTAGGAAGTGGATGGGTAGCCTGAGCTCTGTCTGCTCCCCTCTTGCGGCCATCAATGCAGGTCGCCATGTTGCAGAGATGATCCCGGTGTGGCTACCACCTGGCTACAAAAGATACGTCGCTTTCGTCAAGTGTCTTTAGATTGGTGCTCTCTTGTGTCGCTGATCTCTAGTGTGTGTGGTGGGCGCACCGCTATATTTGATTGAATTTCCCGATTGTTGATAAAGTAGCTACTCTGTATGTAACATTTATATAGAGCTTTATAGCTTTGACAAGGTCTCAAACTGCTATGGTTTTCATCTGCATCGTGGACGTATCCAAATCTATTTGTTATATGTGCTGCGGGTTACGTTATCCTTTGACTAGATGGTAACTATATGACTTCCACCTGACTCCACCAGGAATACCGTACTCCCACCCAGGGATTTCCTGTTTAAATCCTCTGCAGCCTGAGAAATCTATTCCCTGTGCACCTCACGTGTACCACTTATAATAGATTGTAGAAGGAACATCCAGACTAGAATGTGGTGCTATGGACACACCTGCTAACTACATGTGTATTAGTGGTCTCTTGTATGCAGGATGGCACAGTGGCTCTCCTCTTCGGTTTTCACTGGCCTCTTGAGACCCAGGGCCTTTGCTCTTTAGCGCGTTCCTGACCCCTTGTATGTGGGTGTCTTCAAAGTATTTCCAGTGTCTTAATTCGGCCCTATTTCCTTCCGATCACTCGGCCAGTGATTAATGTTGCCTGGGTACTCTGACATCACTGATGAATGGCCTTTCCGCCCCTTGTTACATGGGATTTCGGGATAGGGTGCAGCGGGAGCCACACGCCAGCCTTCTCTGTGAAGAAATGATTAAAGCATTAATCACGATAAGGTCTCTGGTGTCATCGGACCACAGCACTCTGACACGGCCAATCTGTATGCCACCATCGATGCTTTTAATAATTCAGATCACAGGGGAGGGGAGAGTGCATGACTGTCTCTGCGTAGCTAGACTTACGAAAACGGGAAGAATTAGATGGCAAAAAAACAGAAAAAGAAGGGGACGGACGAGCTATGGAGTAGCCATGTCCAAGAGTCTGGCTTAAGCTATCAACCTGACCAACTAATATGGTTTTCAATCTCATGGGTGCTAAGTTTGTTATACAGGAAACCAATGGTGTCATATAAAAAGCCTTGGATTGGCAATGCCGGCAATCGGCCATCGCCAATGGGCCTGTGACTAAGACTAGTTGGAGGGCCTTTTTTTTTAGTCTATACAGGAATGTAGCTGCTGGTGGGAGGGGGTTCTGTCCCGGGTGGCACAGTTTTTGGGGTTGGCAGAGGTGAACAAGTTTTATCTGTCGTCTACCACCATCCCCCTGCCCCTGAGAACAAGTCGACTGCCACCTCCCCCCAGAACAATTCACTTGTTGGCCAACACCCCCACGGCTCTAGGATTCCTGCTCAAGGAGGGCCATGAACAAGGATGGGTGGGCCACGAAAATGAATAGGCAGTGGTACAATGTATTGCAAAAATCTAATATTTTAGGTGCTGACTTTGTCAACTTTTGACATTTTAACACCATAACCACCAACGAGGTAACTACTTTGCTTTCTCTGCTTCGCTTTTGGCTTTGTGGAAGGGAAGGGAGGCAGCATGCAGATGGGCTGCGGCCTGCTCCTGGTCATGTGCAGCAGTAGAAATATTCCTGCTGCCACACATCTCTTTGAAGCTTTTCATGTTTTTCTTTAAAACAAAATTGTCCGCTTTGGAGTTTGCAAAGCACTGAAGTTTAAAAATGCGGTGCAGTAAGCACTCTGACAACTTTGCGCATCCCTACCTAATAAAATAAAGCAGACTTTACAATTATTTATCCTCCCTTTCTATGCACTATTATTATTAAAACACAGTTAAAAACTGAGTTATGGTTTGGAAAACTCACCAGTTATGGTAACCAACGTACATAATACAGGCCATAACTCACGTTGCCCGTCATTCTCAAACCCCATTCTCAACTGGGCATGGGTTTTTCTCCCATCTGTTGTGAGGCCATCCAAGTTTCTTTCTGAGATATTGCTTTTTTGGCCATTGTAGCCTCTGGCAATCTTCCCTGTAGTGGTCATACTTCCAGCATTCACATCTCCCCCTTAATGGAAGAATTACCAACGTACTTGAACTGCTAGTATTGAGTTGTCAGGTTGTTTTGTTGTGTGTATTTGGTTTGCAATGTGTAATTAACGTGTACCAAGTAAAAATTCAGGAAAACAATACTGCATTGGCCTGTATTAAACAACCATGTTCAGAATAGACAACACTATACTGTGCACAACAGTGTCTCCTTAGACACTCATGTAATAAAAAAAGACTTCCACAGGGCTTAAGGGTACAATGGGTGTGCACTATGAACCTTAAAACGCCTATCTTTAAGGCACTGAAATACATCAGGTGTGGTGCTTTTGAAAAAAAATCAGTGTTGGGATGCAAAATGGTTGCAAAATGAGCCTTCAGCCTCATCTGTGAGAGTGTTCAGGATTTCTGTGCTGTTCATTTGTGCATGCAGCAGCTACCAACCCTGCTGGCATCACACTTGTCCCTGGCCTAAAAGTAGCCAATGCCCTGGGTTTAATCCGGACCAAAATTTGTCCCTGGCACCCAAAAGCAAGCGGCCCACCTTTGCAGATTGCAACCTTTCATGAAACATTGCTTGGATAGTAATAGGGAGCTAATATGGGGAGACATTTGTGCTAAATTAAACTTTTCAAAGATTCTAGGACCATTAGCATTCTCTGCTTGCTGGAAACACTGTTATTTCTCTGAAGCTCACTCACACATCTTCCAACAAATCTGTCCCTGAATTAGTTGCTCACTCTTAGATCCCCTGAGTCCTTACTCGCCCTCTGATCTCTGAATCCTCTCTCTGCAGTCAGGTCCTAAAAGTCCTGGCCGTTCTTGTGGATCCTTGTTTGGCCCTGACCATCATGACCCCAGAAGTTCATGTGTATCCTGTTGTCTGTAGGCTTCTGTTCACACTTAAGAATCTATAGGTGCTGCTCATCCTAAGGCCTTCAGACTCTTGTTCACCATCAGTTGTGCTCTACACTACCCACTTATTAAAAGGACCCTGAAGCTCATTTCCACTAACCCGTCTTCTGAGACTACTGCTCAGGCTCAGATCCCTAAGGTTCCAGTTCATTCTCAGGTGCCTTTGGATTCCAGATCATCATCTGGTCACCTGATTTCCCTGTTCACCGTCAGACCCTGTAGCTCTTGCTCACTCTTACTTGGAAGTTCCAGGACATCCTCATTTCCCTGGGGCTCATGTTTACCATGAGATTCCATAAAACGTATATATCCTTTTAGCTTTCTTGATGTTTTTCTCACCTTAAGGGCATGAGGTGTATTGTCACCACCAGACGGCTGAAGCTTCTGCTCACCCTCAATCCTCACAAAGGGCATTGGGGGTGAACATATACTAAAGAGTGTAAGTCCCTGAGCCTTAAGTTCACTCTCAGGGTCCTGAAGTTTAGACGTACTCTAAGTTGCCCGAAACCATGCTCATTTCAATGTCTTCAGGGCTTCTGCTTGTCTTAATGGTTCTGGCTCACCAGAGAGCACTAAGCTTCCTGCTCCGTGCCATTTACTTGTGCTGCCTGGCCATGCTCAAGTACCCAGAGGTTCCTACTTGGGGACGTTAATCATTTAAGATCCGGTCGCTAAACTTCAGGCTTTATTGGCTGTACACATCCAAGCCTTTCATGGACCCTTTTAGTTGCCCAAGCCTTTCATGGACCCTTTCAGTTGCCACACAGAAGTCTCTCTGCATGTGATGTCTTATGGGGTATAACACAGCTTGCTACTTGGCGACTTTGGGAAGAGACATGATCTGAATCTGCTTGACATGCTGGAGAAAATCACTTCAACTACAGACGTTCTTTTCATTTTCTATATATTATCTGTGCCTTTGCTCTCTCTTTCGTTCCCCCACGAGTATGAACAGTCCTTCACTCATCCTGCTGGTGTTTTTCCCTCTCTCTCCTTTCTTTACTCTCTCACTTTACCTGCACATTCACATTTTCACCGACCACATCTATTAGATTTTCTGTTTCTGTATGTCTGTCCATATTTCATACTAACTTTTCATTCTTTCTCCCCCCCTGTATCTTCCTCTCATTCTACAAACCCCTCTATTTTAATCCACTTCTTTATCATTCTCCCTCACATTTTTCCATTCTATCTTGTTATCCATCTCTTTTTTTTCTGTCTGTCTCTCTCTGTCTCTCTCTCTCTCCGTAGGTGCCCTGGTTTTCCCCATTTCCATTGCCCCTACACTATTTCCCTTCCTCTCTCTTATTCTATAATTTCCTTCTCTTTCTCACTACTCTGTCTCCCACATACACTCTATACTTCATTCTTTTTCTACCTCCCATGTCCTTATTCCCCACTCTTGATTCCTATTGCCTCTTTGAGTTTTACTTCAGGTCTTTTCCTATCTTGAAAATTCTCTCTTTCTTCAATTGTGTTTTCTCAGGTCAGTCACCCTAATTTTCCTCTAGCCCTTGAACTTGTTTGTGTCCTACACCTAATGTTATATTTTGTTGTGCCCATTTACTGAGTTGCTGCTAGTAGTAGCTACCTGCTTTACCAAATCTTGACATTTATAGAAGACCATTCTCTGTAGACATTTAATAGATTTCAGTCTTTGTAAGTGCTTTCAGTTCTGCAGCTTCCACAGGTTATTCAGGAACGTGGAGAGGACTTGTTCTACCTTTAGTAATTATCAGACCAAAAGTATGTTTTATTGTTGAGTAGTAAAGGAAAATCCACCTATTTCTAGAGTTGTTAGATATTGGTAGAGAATCCACAGGTGGCATTTCTTTTACCATACTATCACTTTCTTGGAGAGATGGTATCATATTAGCCTTTTCTCGGGTTCTACTCTTGATTTGGCACTTCTTCTAGGTATCGCCAACCTCTAAATTGAGCTGTAGACTGATGGAACGTCAGAACTAAGAAGGGCGTGAGGCCTTGATCCATTCTTTCCTTATTATTACTGACCAGAAAACTGCTAACAGCCTCTTCCACAACCAACCTTCACTTTGTTATTCACTATGCTTTTACGCCCATTGCCATCGCCCATCTCTCCACTTTTGTTTCCCACTCTACCTTTACTAATCTCTTGTTCTACCCTTCTCTCCACTTAGACTGTCCTCACTTCATATTTTCCTTGGCCGTTTCCCTCTCTTTCTCTTTCCCCCTCAATGTGCTTATCTATAGTGATTTCCCTCCCCTTTAGCCTCTTTTCCTCTCTTCTCTCATCAATCATTTCTCCCTCTTTCCTCTCCCCCTCTCCGTTTGTCACGCCTCCCCACTCCGTCTCTCATTTCCTTTTGTCTCTGTCTCCCTCTTTATCCCTCTACTGCTCTTAACTCTCCTTAAGCCACCACATAGAGGGTGAATGAAAAATTTCCTAGCTATCGTAACGGAAAGTTTCAATTCTATTAAGGACTCGGAGGCGAGGATTATGCTTTCTTTTCTCCACTTTATTCAACTGCAGCCATGTAAAAAATAAACAAAAACTACTTTTCCCATGGTACTTCGGGAAAGAAACGTAGTTCAAACAACCAATGAGAACCACATTGTCAACCAATCAGCACATAGGCAGTCCCATATAGTCCTTTGTCCTTGTCTCCCAGTCCTCTTTCGAAGTGCGGAGTCAGCCAAAAGATAACCTTCACGAATCCTGTTTGTTGGCATCACAACCTGCAAGGATAAGGACAGTAGTCACTACAAGGTCTTATACTACCAAAAGACCCGTAGAAAAAAACTTTCCAAAGACCGGTACATACTGCGCTCTAATATAACTTTGAAATACATGGTTAAAAATGTAAGACTTAGATAATATACAGTATAAACAACAACTGACAGGCAGAATGTGAGAGTTACTTACTCCAAGACGGGGAGGGTGATCTCCTTGTAGGACACTCTAGGGTGGGATAATCCTCGCCTCCTTAATAGAATTGAAACTTTCCGTTATGATAGCTAGGACATTTGTCAATTTATGTCAGGACTGGAGGCGAGGATTATGCTAGTTTAAAGCTTATTAACCACCAAATATGCCATGTTAAGCACCGGTTTGAAATAAAACCGCTTAAAGGTGGAGGCCGAAGACCAAACTGCTTCATTGAGGATATCCTCCAAAAGAGCACCCAAACCGAAAGCTTTAGAAGCCATTGCACCTCTAGTCGAGTCTGCACCAAAAATCTTGAGATCTATACCGGCTTCTTGCATCACCCATCGAATCCATCGAGCAATAGCGGGCAAAGAAACCACCTTAAAAGTTTTTCGGAGAGCAATGAGTAATTGCTGCTCTCCAGGGGGTTGGAACTCTTCCGTCATCTCTTCTTATGCTTTCAGGCATCGCACCACACATAGCTTCGGAACATCTGGAAACTCTGGATAGGAAATAACTCTAGTATGACATTTAGTCCTCCTATGCAAAGTGAGGGTGACCCCAGTAGGGGAAAAAATTCGGCTTGTGATATCTAATGCCTTCACATCTGAGACCCGTTGACAAGAAATGAGACCAAGTAACATAGCCAGGGTAGCTGACAACTCCTTCCTGGAAAGGAAACAATTGGATTGCTACGAGAGAAAAAGATTAAGAACCTGATTGACATCCCAAAGGGACGAATAGCGCAGTTCAGCGGGCAATGACAATCTGATACCCCGAAGCAATCTGCAGACCAAAGGGTGTTCGCCTACCGCTGCATCACAAATCGGATAATGACCAGCCGAAATGTCTGAAAGGAAGGTGTTAATAGATCTGTAAGCGAGACCTCTCCAAGCTAGATGAGCCAAAAAATTGAGGATATGGACTACATCTGCGTCCAAGGGATTGAGATTCCTTCGCATACACCAACCGGTCCATCTTCCCCCAGTGGATTTGTACCTCTTGACTGTACTATCCGCCCATGCTTTGGCCGTGAGGACTTCAGCCGTCTCCAAAAGTCCTGGGATTTCCCAGCATTTCCGGTAATCTGCCACGCCATGAGCCACAATGAGTTCTCTTGAAGAAGAGGATGAGAGACTTGGTCCGGACTCTTGAGGAGAGTTGGACACTGGGGGAGTAGGATTGGAGTATCCCAGGAAAGTTCCAGAAGAACTGGAAACCAAACTTGAGACCTCAAGAGGGGGGTGATCAGCACCACCTCCGCCTCTTGTCTCCGGACCTGGGCTGTCACTCTTGTGATCATCGCAAAAGGGGGGAACGCAAACCCCTTCTCCTGCCTCAAATCCTGGAGAAACGCATCCATGGCTAACGCCAATGGATCCGGTCTCTAACTGAAGAAGCGAGGAAGTTGGTGATCCTGTCTGGAGGCAAAGAGATCTATGGAAAACGGACCCCACCAAGAGTTCAGGGTTGCAAAAACTCCCGGGTCCAGCTTCCAGAGGCTGACATCCCTGAGGTTGCGGGATTGGAAATCCGCCTCCTGATTCTCGCATCCTGGAAGATATTCTGCTGGGACCGAGACCTGATGATATAGGCAATACTGCCAAAAAGCCGCTGCTAGGTCCGAAAGGGCTCGCGACCGAGTGCCTCCTAAATGATTGATGTAATGGACCGCGGACATATTGTCCATCTTCAAGAGGACACACAATTGGATCGAATCTTTTGTCCAGCAATGCACTGCGAAAGAGCCCGCTAGAAGTTCTCGGCAGTCTATGTTTAAGCGTTGTTGTTCTGGTGACCACAAGCCTCCTGTGGAAACTGCGACGCACCTGGCTCCCCAGCCTGTCCTGCTGGCGTCGGACTCTAAAACTAAGTCTGGAGCTGAACCAAAGATCGCTCGACCATTCTAAGCCTCCATGTGACAGAGCCACCAACGGAGTTCTTCTCGATACTCCTCTGACAGGGACACTTTGTGAGAGTACGGGCAACCCCAGTGAAGGTGGTATGCCTTCAGACGTTGTAGGGCCATGTAATGCAAGGGACCCGGAAATATTGCCTGTATTGATGACGAGAGAAGGCCACCTACTTGAGCTATTTGTCTGAGTGTTATTTGCGGCCAGGACAGAGTAAGTCTCAATTCGTGACAAATTTGTGTTACTTTCCGGGACGGAAGACTTAAGGTAGACACGGTTGAGTCTATCACGAAACCCAAAAACGTTACTGACTGAGAAGGGGTCAAGAGAGACTTTTTCTCATTTATGACAAATCCAAGACCTTGTAAACGATTTACTGACAAGTGAAGTTGAGAGAGGAGTCTTTGGAGGCAAGCATCCATAAGGAGCAAATCATCTAGGCACACCATGAGACGAACCCCACGTGTTCTGAGATGTTCCATCACCAGTTTGAGCACCTTGGTAAAGCACCACGGAGCAGAGGAGAGACCGAACGGAAGGGACCCTTCCAGATGAATTGAAGGAACTTCCGATGAGGAGGAAAAATCGGGACCACTAGATCTGCTTCCTTGAGGTCCAAAAACGGGCTATCCAATCCAACGGAAGCAGGACATCTCTGAGAAGGTGAATCCCTTCCATTTTGAAATGGTGGTAAACCACCCATTCGTTGAACTCGCTCAGGTTTATTACCGGCCACTGACCACCATCGACATTTTCGACGAGAAAGATATTGCTGACGAAATCCTTCGGATGAAGATAGGTAGGTTGGATAGCGCCCTTAGCCAGGAGAGAATATATCTCTTGATCCACCAGAGAGGCATCTTGCTGAGAGAAACGGAGCGGGCGAGGACGCACTCTTTTGGTAGGATTCCTGAAAAACTCTAAATGGAGTCCCTGAACTGTCTATAGAACCCATGCATCGCTTGTGATGGAATCCCAAGCTGGGAAAAAACTGGCCAGATGCCCCCCTAATCTTAAATGGGAAGAAGGGAGAACACTCACCAGGGCTTGCGGATGAATTCGCTCCTCTGTATCCTGTACCCTTGCCACGACGTCCTCTCATTGGGTAGAAGTTGCCGAACCTTGTTTGGTCCTGGTATTGACAGGAGCCTTGTCCATTTTGCTGGTACTTGTGTGCACCACGGCCGGTCGAGCGACCCCTGCCTTGACCGGCCCCGCGGAAAACCAGTAAGAGCACTTTCTTGATCGTTGTCTGCACCTTGTCCAATGATGTGAAAGTATTTACAAACTTTCCTATTTCTTTAACAAACGGTTCTCCGAAGAGACCACCTTGTGCCACTGCCCCAGCTTCAGAGTCCGCTAAATCCCCCAATTTAGGGTCCACCTTTATAAGGGGAGAACGGCGTCTCTCAGTTGAAAGGGCACAGTTTGCATTGCCCAGAAAGATTATAGCACTCTGAGCCCACCCAGAAAGGGTCTCGAGGAAAATAAGGGCACCAGAAACTTTGGCTTCTTCTGCCATATCCAGGATTTTTGTTAGGGGCCCCAGGGCATCCAGGAGTTTATTCTGGCATGCGCGCCATGAGCTGTCTATGCCTTCCTTGGGATCCTCCATAAACTTTCGCAAGAAAGTGGCCATGAGTGGGTCTATCTCAGGAGTTCAGGCCACCTTTCCCTCTATGAAAGGACGAGGGCACTCTGCACATAAGCAATTCCGAGCCTCCTTTTCAAGAGGCCTACGAATGCGGTTTGCCACATAGCAGGCGACCATCTCGGCTGGTGCCCATTCAGAAGAACGGGGATGAATTATATCTGCCGGGTCTAACATATCGGATAAATTAGTGGCCGAAGTGGCAGGATGCGAAGAACCATCAGAACCAGACGGGCCAGGAACTGTGTCAGGACCTCCTGGACCCTTGGGGGTAGAAGGAAGAGTTAAAGGGGCCAAACCCCCATTCTCTGGTGGTAAAGTGGGTTGTGTAGCCATAAAGGCATGGTGTAATCTATCAAAAGCATCCAAATCCACCCCTGCTTCACGGGTACGCTTCGCAGGGGGTCCGCAGGATCCCCAGACACCGGGATAGGGACAGGCATTACAGGCGTGGAAGGAGGGACCCATTTCTCGAGTGCCTGGGCAATCTGGTGGGAAAACCTTTCCTCCAGAGGGTTCATAGCCTCCTCCACCGCCCTATATATAGACTCATCCACCGCATGATAAAAATCGTCATCCCATGGGAGATCTGCCATAGGGTCTGCCCCGCCCTGTGATTCATCATCATAATCCATTTTAATATCAAATTCCAATAGGAACACCAAGGGAAAATGAGGGACAGGAAGTCAATTGTTGGAATCTGGGTGACAGACTGTAAGCCCTTTATAAAGTGGCCCTTTATATGGGGGACTGGGTGTCAGTCCGATGAAAGAAAGCGAGTTTGTCGCTAATTAGTAGAGGCTCTCAGCCCTGGGACGCAGCCTGGAGCAGATAGGATATACAGCAGTTGATTCAAGCCAGGGGACGTGTCCCAGACAAGGAGTCCCCGGGGCAATACCAGACCTCATGGAGGCATCCAAGGATTTCAGTACTGACTCTGCCCGCTAAAGCAGAGTGTAGGTTTAGCCTTGCCTTGTGAAGAAATTCCACAGCGTAATTACGGACCCCTACGGAAGTCACTCTCCCTGGCAGACCAGCAGCGGGAAGCACACGCACGTTGGAAATTCCTCTGAGAGGAATTCAAAGTGTGCGCCACTCCCGCTGCACCTCTCCCGCCCTCTACGGGCGGGAGGTCAACTGCGCTCCAGGCTCGGGCGCGTGAGAGCGAAGAACCGCTCTCGCACCCCGAGTTGCCTGCTGTGCGCACACAGTTAGAAACGGGCAATATGACCAGAAAAAACTACGGTAAACTGACGCGACCTGCGAGGGAGGAAAAATACCCAATACAATCAAAATAACACCATAAGCATAACAGTAAAGCGTCACGACGCACAAACATGCGGTGACGGTGTAATTTAAAGAAAAAACAAGCACATTGCAACTAAACTTCGTCAGTATGAAGTGGGAAAAACAACAGCACTTATCTTGGCTGCAGCAGCAAAGAAAGAAGACTGGAAGACAAGGACAACGGACTATATGGGACTCCCTATGTGATGATTGGTTGACAATGTGGTTCTCATTGGTTGTTTGAACTACGTTTTCTTCCCTATGTACCATGGGAAAAGTAGTTTTTGTTTATATTTTACATGGCTGCTGTTGAATAAAGTGGAGAAAATAAAGCATAATCCTCGCCTCCAGGCCTGACATAGAATTATTTTTTTCCCTGCAACATTATCAAAATCGAATTCTTTAAATGTAAAGTGATATTAGTCCTTAGTGTTTTTTTCTCAAGTTCCTTCACTCTTAGCTGTGTACAGCACCCTCCTCAATCTATAAAGGATAGAATTTCATTAGAATGAAACTTCCAATCTCAATCTGGTATGTCACTGCACAGTTTTTAAACAAAGGCCCCTGCAGCTTTTCTATCCTATCGTTTGAGGCCTGCTGCGAGGGACTAAAGCCAATGTCCACTGCCTAAGACTTGTTAATTGTGCTGCTCAAAAGCATCAGCATCTCCCCAAGGAATCAGTCACCTCCTGAGGTCTGGGGTGGGAAGAGATACACCATGATGTGCCTCCTCTGACGGCCCATTGTCATTCTGCCCATGAGCATGGGCCAGCCTGACTCTAAGGCTTGCAGAGAGTCACACTCTAGCTGTAGCTGCCTTTTGGGTTGTGCGCCAGCAGGAAAGCCGGCCGAGGAATGTGCACCTACTTTTCCACTTCTGAATGGCCTTGGGTGGGCCAGGACCTGCCTTGGGTGGGCCTGGCCCACCCTCTAAAACCGGACCTGCACCCCCCCTCTTACCTGCACCGGGCCTTCACATCTAACATGGGCTTCAATTAGAATTCTATAGAGCATATTATCAAGCCCATTATCGCCGTTTTAGCAGCAGTTTTCTGCCACTAAAGCGGCGATAATTTTATCGCCTGTCTTGATAATATGCCCCTTAATTTCCTCGAAGGCCCTCAGCGCCTTGAAACCTTAAGGGGTGATATGTTTTGGGCTTTACAAAAAATATGGATTTGCCTGCCTCATATCAATTCCTGCAGTCAACAGGTTGTGGCCTTAGCCGAATTTGAAACTGAGAAACCAGGTTTGAGTCCCAGCGCCAGCTCAACAGCCTGTGATTCTGGCAAATCACTTAATCAACTGGCGCCTAAAAAGAAATGAATCTGAACTTCTGTATTGTTTTCTGATGCTCATGTAAAGCACTGCAATACCTCTGGGCGACGTTCTTGCTATATAAAACTGCATATATGTAAGGAAAGTGACACTATGCGATTTTTATTTGTGCACTTACACACTAGCATCATTTCATTTGTCGGAACGTACTTATGATGCTGACAGCAAGTAAAACAAAAATATCAATGCACCTTTCACCAGTCTCTGAGCATTGGAGAACCTCTCTTAAGTACTGTAAAAATACTGTGAACGGTGCAAGCTTTTGCGCTGGAGGCGTCCAGTGCAACAATGTTGTTTACAACCCACCCCCACAAAACCCCCATATGATCTTCTCAGGTTCCCTCACTACCAGCCGGCAAAAGAGCCCCTCATTGCTCCATAGAGCCTCTCTCAAATACATTTAGTTTGTTTTAAAGCGCAGGTAAAGGCTGGCTTTACAAATTCACAGAGCTATTAACATAAATTACAGATCTGTTCCTTGCAGCGGCCATATTAACACTCTGCGCTACTTCATTGCGAGTCAAGCTTCCACTATACAAAACTCCGATCTCTCTCCCTCTAGTAAGAACTAGGCCTGGGCAGTAAATTCCGTTCCGCATGCGGAATTTGGGTAATTTTGCGTTCCGCGGAGAACGCGGAATTGCCAAAAATTCAGCGATGCGTGCCTTCACGGAATTTTTTGCTTGTTCGCGCTTTCAAAATGCGTGTTTGCGAGATATTTCCCCCCGAGCATGCAAACAGCGTTCGCAAACACGAAAAAAGCATTGCGAACGGGTGGATCAAGCAATTCCGTATGTTTGCGGAATTTGTGTGCTCGCTGAGATTTTTTACCGTTTCACGGAGCTTTGCGTAGCGTGACTACGCAAATAATGCCCACCCCTAGTAAGAATATTAATCACAAGAGTTGGCGTGACATTTTTATTGCTTCCTGAAAGGTGGTTGCACATGGAACCCTCCCCCCCCCCCTCCCCTCCCCCAGGTCAGTATCCCCCTCCAGGTCAGCGCCCAGTGTGGCTGCACTGGTCGCACCACCTAAAGCCAGCCCTGACTGTGAATATCTAAAAACCCAGGGTGAGTGTAAAAGGCCTAAGGATGAAGAGGGCTATCTTAGTGTGGGAAATATTCCAAGAGAGCAATAACTTCTGAGGACCTCTCTGTGGGCATGAGCCTCACAGATCCAAGTGTGAGTAAGAGCCTAATTGGATCAACCAGTGAAAAGGGTTCTGAGACTAATTATTTCTTGATGTGTTATGGATTGCCAGTATTTATGTGTTGCCCTCTACGCCAAAGGGTCTTTTGCTGCCGATTTAGAATAAGCAGGGGCCACTGGGCTTTGAGGGTGCACAGAAGTAATAAGAGTATAATCCTATGTAGGCCAGCTGGTCACTGGGTAGTAAAGATCCTTTAAGGATGAAAAGAAGCTTTAGAGACTGGTGGCATACAGGACCTAAGTTTGAGATGCAAATTCATGGCCCTCACGGTGAGACCAACATTTATAGCCTTTATGATGAGCGCAAGGAACCTGTGGGTGTGTTGCAGTAGAACAATTTTGTTTCCAGACTTGACAAAAGTTACTCGCCCTATAAGCTTTAAAATTATCTTATTATGGCACGTTTACCAACATTAGCTCCATGATCCTAGGCAAACAATATTTTGCAAAAGGTTTTGATCTGCAAATGAGGGCCACTTTTTTTGCCTGCCCGGGCCTAATTGCGGCCCCAATTCAACCCTGGATTTAAACCCACTGTGTGTGCATGTACCATTCCTTACCCAATTGGAACCCCTGAAAAGTGCCCCTGTTACATTGCAGGGGGTCTGTGTTATGATTCTGTGTACGATATTCCTGTGGAGCACCAGACATGGGTGACACCTTTCGAATGGATCCCTGTTAGAAATGGGATTTCTGGTTGGCTAGGGCTTGCGCCTAAGCCAGGCAGTAACCACCACTATAGTCAGGGCAAGAGAGTTAGACACTGAAGATAACCCCTGCTCACCCCCATGGTAGCTTGGCACGAATAGTCAGGCTTTTCCCAGAGGCAATGTGTAAAGCATTGCGCAACACACACCCACACACACAGCAGCAACACACTAGGCACACCACAAAAGAATCTCCACACAAGGTTATATCAAAAATAGCTTTTGTATTATCATAAACACATTGGATCATAACCACGCATATACACTGTGCCAACTGGCACTAGGCAATATTCACAGGGGATTATGTACATGACAGGGCCAATTGGGCCACTGTCAGAACCATCTGAATGCAGGTAGTAAACATAAAACACAACCAGTAACTACTGGTACAGTAATGACCTCAGCATTATCATATTAGGCATAAAACACATTAGACTCAAACCTCATTAGCATAAACACATTATGCCATAGGCCTCACCAGCATAAACACATTATGCAATAATCATGGTGCATAAATCACATTATGCACCCTATTGGAGCTTTGCGCCCCACCAGTACCACTGAGAAGGTTCACGTCACACTTTTGCAGGAATCACCTTTAGGCATAAATCAGGAGCATTTCCTAATATAGTACCGGTACCCCACAGTAGCACTAAGAAGATTCACACCACACTTCTGCATCAGGCAGCTTCTAGTAACTGGCAAGGGGCCCGTACATTAGGGCACCTCATAGAACAGCCCCAGGAGTCCGAAATCACTGGGCCACCATTCTGGGCCCAAGTCGCTGCGCGCCTGTCCTGAGGAGTACCACACCATAAGGGTGTTCTGCATTAAAATGCAGCGGGGGCCTCTGTCGAGGTTTCACCCCGGTCCTGCCTTGCAAAAATGGCTCCGGTGCCCAGCACAACCAACGTGGCGGGGAGGCTACTTCACCCTCCCCATCTCAGCAAACATGGCTCCAGTGCGTGGAATTAGTCAAGGCAGCTGCCCACTACCACTCTGGGTAGCTGCTATTGCGGAGGAATGAGGCCACACTACTCCCACCTCTCACATGGCCTCTCACGGAGCTGTACAGCGCTCTCTTCACGCCCTGGACATGAGTAAAGTTCCCTTCTCTGTTTCTCTTGGGGCTCAGGAGGCTCTCCTCTCACCTCCGGCGGCCCCCTTTGCGTGGTGTCTTCCTCTCTGGCTCCAGCCACGCCGGCAAACGGCTTCCTCCTTATGCGGAGCCCCGCCCACAGTCAGGCAAATGCCACCTGGCTTCCTGTGTCTGGCCGGAGGCTCCGTCTCCACTCAGGGCCGGTTCAATTGTTGCAGATCGGCTTGCCTCCGGTGTGCTCCTGAGACCGACTGGCCAAGTCTCCTTCTTCTGGGTCACGGAGGCAAGGAGCAGGAAGTCTACCTTTCGGCCAGAACCTCTCTCCACCCGGTTCCTTACGGCAGTGGCCCCTCCCACATCAGGGCTTGACAAACATGCGGGCTCTCCTTTTCCTCCAGGAAGCCCCCGCCCTCAGTCAGGCACAAGGTTGCCTGACTTCCCTCGGCGAAGTTTCTGTCGAGTCTGCGGGAAACGGCACGACTTCTCGTTCTGCGCCAGCTGGACAATTACGCCCCACGAGCCCCCGTCAGTTTCCAAACCTCCAGGGTACATCAATCCTAGGGTGCTCTCTCCATCGCTTTTGCTCCACTGTAGGAGAAAGGGACTGGACTCCAACGTGCCCCCAAGTCCTCCTCTCAGAGCGCTGTGGCCCAGGGCAATGGGTATAACATGCAGCACTCGCAAGACGCTTATGCCAGCAGGGAGCAGGTAGCACTTCCTCCCAGAAGTGCCTAGGCAGGCCAGCACACTGGGGCACAAAGGCAGACAGCAGACCCCTCAGCTGCCACGCAGGGCAGCAGGTCAATCCCCAGCGGCAGTTCCTCCTGCTGGTCCGGCATCCTGCCAGTCACATAAGTAAGCACCAAGCAGCACACCTCTCATGGGGTCACAGCCCCAATATTAATACACCCTGCCTTTGTCTGCCCTTGGCACAGGGCTTGGGGGAACCAGCCTGAGTTGGTTCTGGTTTTTTTTTTTTGGAGCACTCTGTTTACAGGGCTCCTCTTCCCTATTGTCAGGTGGGGGCTCGTCATCAGACACACCACAGGGGGGTAAAGCCAGCATTCACCTAGGCAGGCACAGACCTATTCAGGGTCAGGGGACTACTCCTCCCACTACTCCAAATACAGATGCCCTTTTCATCCCAGCGCTGACTCATACTGCCCCTCCTGGAGCCACACACACCTCACCAGCCCCTGTCACTCCAAAGCAAGACATGCAATCCACATCCGGCAGGCAGACACATAGCACACAGAAATGGCAACTTCTAAAAATGGCATTTCTAAAATAGTTATAATAAGTCTGTGCACACCATTGCGTAGCATTTATTATCACTAGTCCAAATATACCAAACTTGACAACACTGCTCCTCTCATATCAGGAATTCCCACTGAAACACATATCAGGGAATCCCCAATGCATTCTTATGGGAGGGCAGCCTCACAGTAGCGAGAAATCAAACTGGCTGTTTGTCACTACCAGGACATGTCACACACTTAAGGTACATGTCCTACCTTTTACCTACAATACACCCTGCCCATAGGGCTACCTAGGTCCTACCTTAGGGGTGACTGACATGTAGTAAAAGGGGGTCACAGACATGGCACACACTTTATGTGCCACACCACAGCGGCAGTAACACTGTGCACACAGGCCCTGCAATAGCAGAGGCCTGAGATAGGTTTGACAGGCTACTTTGGTGGGTTGCGCAATCAGCGCTGCAAGCCCACCAGTAGCATTTAATTTACCAGCCCCGGGTATATGAGATACCACTTTACAAGGGACTGACAGGTAAATTAAATATGCCAAACAGGTGTAGACCAATCCTTACCATATTTAACACAGAGAGCACATGCACTTTACACTGGACAGCAGTGCTAAAGTGCCCAGAGTCCTAAAGCCACCAACACCATGTCAGAAAATAGGCTAGGAGGAAAGCAAAAAGTTCAGGGATGACCCTGCAAAAAGGGCCAAGTCCAACAATCGCTCAACACACTTAGCATATTTTCTCAATTGTTTTTCTTAATGCTCCAGCATAAGGCACAACATTGTGCAGCCCTGTAACCAGGGGTCATATTTTGGGGAACAAGGCCCAGATGCCACACAAACACGGTGGGATGCCACAAAGGTGGCAGAAAGGGTTTCTCTCTCATTACATTTTTAGGAAAACATTGTGCAGCATACTAATATTTTAAATAACACTGTGCATTTTGGGTATTGCTTACTCGTTGGTATTATGCAACCACAATTAATATTTGCTGGTATTTTTCTGTTTCTTGTCTGCCCCTCGTCCATTGACATTCATCTTCAGGGAGGTCCCGAGTAGGATCGAATAATGCTATTAATGCATCTTTCATTAATCAAGCTGTTACCAATTACTTAGCCACTTACTGCTTCTTTCAGAAGAGTGTGGGTCGGAGTATGTGGATTACTGATGAAGACTCAGTCGCAGGTGAAATCCTCAGACTTGCCGTGATTGAATATAACGAGTGTTGGAGATGAGGTATCAGAGCGCTTTACATAAATCATAAACCCCATAAATCCTTGGGGAGAAATCAATAGGAGGGCTGCAGTTCCATATAATGATTGCAGTAGACCCTCTAGCCCCTCTTTCTTTGCAACTCCAGCAGCATACAGATAAGTGCCTTCATATTCTCCCTTCTCTTTTGCATATTGCGCTTGTTGTACATGGTACCGAGTGGGGAACTTTTTTTCTCCTGTATGTTTGTCTAATATTGATATTTTCCTCCCCTCTCTAGTGCGATCTGTGGAGCGCTCTTGTTCCTACGCTGCAGCTTCAGGCTGCCAGACTCTGGTTCACGTTGCGGACAGCCAGCTGCTAGGGTGCCCACGCACGTCTTGTCTCACGCGAGTCTGTATCTTCCGGCAGCCAGCGCACATCAGTCTCACTCATCGAGTGCAGTGTTCGCGTACAGCCGCGTTAGTATTGTGGGGGAAGTCCTTAGGCCTTCTTAATCTCAACTGAGCAGCGTTTTAAATAAGCAGAGCCACCACCCTGACAGAGACACCGGCACTGTTGGCATGACCAGCCTCAGCAAGGTATTTTCTTGGGACACGTCTCGGGGAGCCTGCAACCCTATTAAAGCTAGGTGTTTATCCTACAGTCCCATGACTGTATTAATCTCACTATCTAGTGGGGCAGCAGTATAATTAACGTGCTTGCCCTACCTGTCCTTGCTCCCTATATTAAAAGACTTTGAGGGCACAGAAGAGTATATGGAGGAGGAGGACTTCGCCTAATTCCCCATTGATGATCAATTTTTTCAAGTGATGAATGCCTTAATTTTTAGGGCTGTTTTACAAGTAGTAGCCCCACCGGAGAAAAAAAATATGAAATTACAGGCACAATGCCAAAACCCCCCTGAGTAAAAAGAAAATTATGGAATTACAGGCACAATGCCAAAACCCCCCTGAGTAAAGGGGAAAATACTTCTGGGCCCAAGCCCCTATAACTCCAGGGCAGCTGGCTACATCCAACCCAGACAAGCGCAAGTGAGCAGACCACCCAGAAGTCAATCTTGAGGCCTTTGTATACCTTAAAAAGACGTTTGTGGATTCACATCCCCTACAGCATGATTGCCAGGTCCCTAGCACCTCAGGAGACTCCCTCCTTCCCCCCCCTCCCAGGATCCAGACGATCTTATGCATCCTCGTTCCGCAGAATGGTGCCCAGTGCTCAAAGTAGCCACCTACAGGGCAGGCAAGTTAAGAAAGCTGCTAGATAAAGAAGTAAGGCGCTGCATATGAGAAAAATGCCCCAGACAATCTTTGGAAGGTAAAGTGGCCCTCATGCCCAAAATTGACACCAAAATGGCCACTTTTCTTGCCAAATTTGTCTGAGACCCCTAGAAGGGCATAGCTAGGTCCTGGAGCTCTTGCCAGGACAAGCTGGCTAAAATAATGGGCATGGTGGAGGATGCTAAAGCATCTGGATCCCTGGTATCACTCGATGCCTTATCCAGCAGGGCCCAACAAGCCATCATCTTTCTTGGAAATGCTAACTGTGCGATTTTAACACACTAATACAGATTGCTTTTGATTAAAATTGAAAATTGAACCCAAGTTGGGGGGTGCTTTCCACCTCGTAGGCAGGTACGATAGCCCATGGTTATCTATTTGGGGACCCTTTTATTCTGGAGCTGGACAAGTTTGTTAATACCTTTAATTCTTTAGAAAAGGCCCAGACATCAATAAAATGCATATTTACCACACATGTTTTTGCCGGAGCTGGTCGACTGACAGCGCTTTTCATCAAACCTCTGCCAGGGGCACCGACTCACGTCGCGGCCAATGGCAAGACTTATCGAAGTTTGAAAACTTCTACCCAACGAGACCTTTCCCCTCCGCTGTGGTGCCTGAGGTAGTTCCAGGGGCAACGGAGCCTACAACAATTCCCAAGGTGAGAGTGCCGAACCTTTAAGGGTTGCAACTTGGGGGCCATCTGGTACACTTTTTGAACAACTTGAAGGCTCTTTCCACAGAAGTGTGGGTTCTCTGAACAAAAATAGGGTTTCAAATAGAATTCTATGGCGTTCCCTTCGAACCACACAGATCCAGACTCCTAGTTTTCTCCCAGGAGCAGTTGAAGCTAGAGGATCTGGAAATAAACACAACTTTTGGAGAAAAAGGCTATAGTCCAGACCACCTTACACCCCAACATTTTTTCTCAGCAATCTTTTCCTTGTGGAAAAGTGGGACGATGGCCAGCGACCTGTTACCAACTTAAAGGAATTCAACGAGTGACTTATTTATCACCTCTTCAGATAGAAGGCATCCATCTTCTCAGGGATCTTCTGCAGGTGGCAGACTGAATGGTTCGCTTGCACCTGAAGGATGCCTATTTGACAATTACCATCTTTCCACCTCACAGGTGTTTCTTGCAGTACAGGTGGAAATCTGAGATATGCAAATTTGCCTCCTTTTCTTTCGTTCTGTCTTCCGCTTTATGGTGTTTCATCAACCGATGGTCGAACACTTGTGAAGTCGGGAAGTGAAATTGATCGTCTACCATGACAATATCCTGATCATGAACCAATGTCCAGTGCATTTGTCTGCACCCTTACAGATGGTCATCAATGTTCTGAAATCTCTTGGTTTCGTGCTCAACAAGGAGAAGTCTGCACTCTACCCATCTCAGTGTCTATAGTTTCTGAGATTCCTTATAGACTCGGTCAAGGCCACCCTCAGCTTCCCTTCTTGCAAACTGACCAAGATAAGACACAAACTCAGGAGAACACTTTCCAAGCCACAGGTGTCGCTACAGCAACTAACACGGATAGTGTGAATTCCTTCATCCTCCATACAGGCCATTGCCCCAGGGCCTCTCCATTATTGGGCACTACAACATCTGATAATTTCCCATCTTCATCGGTGTCTTATGTACTCCCAATCAGTTCCACTCATGACTGAGGCAAGAGAGCAGATGCAATGCTGGATCTTCTACTTGGAGACCTGGAATGTCCAAGCGATCTTCGGTTCCCAACCCAACCTAGTGATAGAGTCCGATGCAAGCGGTTCAGGCTGGGGAGCTCTTGTGGAGAATTTGCCACAGGGGGAGAATGGCCCTTCACAGAACAATCCCCGCACATGAAAATGGACAATGTGGCGGAGGTCCACTACGTCAACCACCTGGGGGGAAGGAAGTTGAGGACCCTGTCAGATCTGGCTCGCACACTATGGGATTACTGTCTAGACAATCACATTTCTGTGTCAGCAGAGCACCTCCCGGGTGGTCCAACCAAGTGGCAGACTGGCACTCTCAACATTGGAGAGATGTCAGCCTGTGGAAATTACATCCCAGATGTTTCAACAGATTCAGAAGAGGTGGGGTCCATTCTCCATAGAACTCTTTGCATCTCGTCTGGACTCCCAACTGGACAGATATTGCAGTTGGCAACCAGACCACAATGCAGTAGCCACAGACGTATTTCTCCACGACTGGAACATGGAGACAGCCTACGGATTTCCTCCATTTGCTATGATAACAAGATTATCCATGCAAGTTCACAGGCAACGGGTGAATCTGGTGGTGATCATTCCAATCTGAAGGTCTAAATTCTGGTTTCCAGCAATGATGAAACTTCTTGTGATTTTCCAATCCCTTAAGCCCTATTTCCAGATCTCCACTGGGATCCCCAGGGCAGCCTTCATCATCTGGTGCTAACAGGTTCACTTTGTCTCATGGCCTGGAGGATTACCAGGAATGATGGAAAGTCCTCGGCGTTTCACGAGAAGCTGCCGCTTTACTCGCCAGAGCTTGGGCTGATAGAACTAAAACAAAAGATTCTGCTTTGCCTGGTCTAGATGGCTGGGTTGGTGTCTCCAACACCAAGTGGATCTCTTGGGGGCAGGCATTGTCCATATCTTGAATTTTCTAGCACATTTAGCCTCAGAAGGCTTACATTTCAATAAAGGCATTCTGATCAGCTATTTTGGCAGACTACTTGCCGGGGGAGGGTTACCCGGTTGGGGAACATCCTTTGGGTATGCAAACTCTTAAGGGGTATCAGATTGTTGCTCACTCCAGAACCCAAATATTCTATTTTGTGGGATGTAAATAAAGTCCTTGACCTCCTTAAATCTTGACCTTCTAATAAATACCTGTCCAGAAAACAATTATTGGCAAAGTTAGCAATGTTGTTGTACTTAATTTCATGCTGAAGAGTCTCCAATATTCGAGCATTAGACATAACAGGTAGAGTATTCACCCTGTAGGGGGTAACTTTTCACATTGCTCATCAAATAAAGTGTAATTCAAAGATGGTGTCATATCCAACATTCCCAGATGTGCCTAAATTATGTGTTGTTCAAACAATAAAGGCGTATGAAACTGTGACAGAGGACCTACGTCTTCATGGAGAAAGACAAATGTTGATTGCTCTCACTAAACCGCATAAGGCAGTTTCTTCCCCTACGGTTGCCAGATGGGTCGTATGGATAATTCAATAGGCAGGTATTGATATATCCCTATTTGGGGTTCACTCAGTGAGAGGAGCAATAGCATCTAAAGCATTTTCTTTGGGCGCTAGATTGGAAGATCTGCTCAGTGCAGTTGACGGGTGATCAGACTCTACTTTCAAGATGTTTTGCATTAAACCAGTTTCAATTCTGGCAACCCTAGTAGTGAAAAGCTTTAAACTAGTCTAATCCTCACCTTCGGGTCCAGATATACAATGAAAAATGTCCTAGCTATCATAACGGAAAGTTTGAATTCTGTGTCTGGACCAGAGGCGAGGATTATGCTCTACTTTCTTTATTTTCATGCTCCAGCACTTCAAAGTATATAAACAAACTACCTGTCCCATTACACCCTGGGAAAGGAAAACTCAAAACTTCAGCCAATGAGCAGCCTCTCTTGTCCTCATATTGGGCAACCCCCCTGCGACTTCCTCTTTCTTTCATGCTCTGTCAAAAAGAGGAGTGTCTCTTTTCTTATGCTTAAGTAATTGGTGTAATATTGCTTTTTGTTTGCTGTGTGTATTATGCTTTGTGACAGCTAGCGTAAGCTGTTTCCTCAGAGCACCCCACCACCGAAAAGCGATTCAGAGTTCCATTTGTGGCTACTCGTTTGACCTGGGGACCTCAATGAGTGCAGTGGGCCTTATCACGACTAGAGGGAGCATTTTTGACAAACTGCATACTACATGTGTCTCACTGCTCCGGCGGCAGCGCGTATCCTGCCAGCGATTATTGCTGTTGAGATGCCTGCCTCGCGGAGCCAGTGCCTGGCCAGTTTTTCCCTAATATGCCAGGAACCTAAGACTCCCTGTGGTATTCGTATTCCTAAACTAAGCTGCAAAACGCCTGTATCACAGACTGGTCTGTACGGTAACCATTTTTTAATCCTCCTCATTACCTGACATGCGCACAGCGCTAGTGATTGCCACTAGGGGCTCAGCCCAGGCACATAATAATATTAACCTTAGCCTACTACACAGGGTATGCTTCCCATGGGGAACCCCCCAATTGCGCGTTTTATCATGCCCATGACCACTGGTATTGCCCAGTACCACATCTGATGCCCCTTTGAGGTGCTTGTAAGAAAGTGCCCTCTTTTTGCATGGTTGTCCCCACTTTTTGCCAAACTGTTGATGTACTTTGACTGAGTGTTCCCTGGGTTCCTTCCAACCAGGTACCCAGGGCTTATGTTCTTTCCCTAAAACTGCATTAATACAAAACCAAATTGGCCCTCTTTGGCCACATGTCAGTCACTTGTAAATGGCACCATAGGTACCAAGGGCACTATGGACAGGGAAGGCCTCTAAGGGCTGCAGCACTCATTGTGCCACCCTTAGATGCCCTATACCTTACACACACACACACACACACACACACGCACACACACTGCCATTGCAGGATGTGTCTTTTGGTGCAGAACAAAGTGAAGACTCGACGTGGCACACATCCCTGTGTGCCATACCTACAAGACACTACCCTGGAATAGGTGCACTATACCTGTGGTGAGGGTACAGATGCATGAGCCCTATACCCCTACAGAGTCAAAACCAAATCTTAAACATTGGAAGTGTAGTATTGCCTTTAAATGTATATGGTGCTGTTAGTTTGTCATTGCGAACTCCACAGCACCGTAATGGCTTTCCTGAAAACTGGGAAGTTTGGTATCAAACTTCTTAGCACATTAAACCCACACTGATGCCAGTGTGGGATTTAATGAAAAATGCACTCAGAGGGCATCTTAGAGATGCCTCCTGAAAACAACCTAACTCCAGTGTCCTGGCTGAGTGGCTGCTCACCAGCTGCCACCACCAGACATGGTTCTGGCCCCTGGGTCGAGAGCCTGCTGTTCTGGGGGGGGTCTGAAATAAAGCACATCCTGGGATGAGATGCCAAGCCTATTCACCCAGAATGGGCAGAGTCCACGAAGGGGAAGCTTCACAGGCTTGTCGCCTTTGTGAGCTACCCCAGCCATTTGCTGCCTCCAGCAACGGGCCCCACCGGTTCTGACCCCTACTTTGGGTGAGAGAATCGGCAGGTAAACCAAGTGAGGAAGGGAGGTGTACCTACCTTTGCCAACCCCACCCCTCAGGTGGGGGAGGCAAGGTGAAGCACAACTCTCAGTCCCCGCCATCTTGTACATGTGCAGACCCAGCCAACCATAGAGAGGCATATGCCCCCTTCCACTGGAGGGTGGCATAATAGGTGGTGTGCCCACCCCAAGGAAGGGACCCATTGGTCCTGACCTTTACTTACCTGTAACACCCTAAATCTAGTATTTAGGGGCAACCCCAAACCTTGCCTCCTCAGACAAGAACTGACCAAAAGAAAAGAAAAAGAAGGACCAAGGAAGCCGTGCTG
Organism: Triturus cristatus; assembly: GCF_964204655.1. NCBI lineage: Eukaryota > Metazoa > Chordata > Amphibia > Caudata > Salamandridae > Triturus > Triturus cristatus. Next base: position 497,882,654 of record NC_140592.1, on the reverse strand, counting down.
AAACTGAGAAGAGGAGGACGCCCACTGACTTGGCCTCAAGCCCTACTGGCCTGTCCCCACCTCAAGGTATTGCACTCTGACAGGAACCTTGCAGAAATACATGTAAAGAAAAGATAGATGACTATATGGTTCTATTGTGCCGAAACTATTATCCTTTCTTTCTATGGACATACGAAAAGCAATACTTATTGAAGTAGGTTGACAGATCCAAATAAATTTGTATATAGCTATCTGTTGACACTAGCCCATCCATTTATATTTTTGCAGTATTTTTGTTACCTTGAGTCTGTATAACTTTATTGTTAGAAATGGAGGTCTCTAGTTGGCAATGGCTCTCACCTTTGTCCAAATAGGGACCCTTGCTTCTAATCAGAGTAAGGGGCTACTCTCCTAAAATAACCCTTGCTCACCACCTTGGTAGCTTGGCACGAATAGACAGACTTATCTCAGAGGCAGTGTGCAAAGCATTTGTGAACACATACAGTAATACAGTGAAAACACTACAAATGGACACCACACCAGTTAAAAAAATAAGTAACCTTTACTAGACTTAACACAAGACCAAATGACAAAAATCCACAATACTGTAATCAAAATAAGTCTTTAAAATGGTAGAAATAGCTTAGTTCAATGAAGATGGAAAATGCGACACTTTACTCTTAAAGTACCTTGGATGCATCACGCAATACAAACAAAAGGGTCGCAGGAAAGGTGATGCGTCGGTTCCTTGCTTCGGGGGAGGTGATGCGTCGGTTCCTTTCTGCAGCACAGGGGAGGTGATGCATCAGTTCCTTACCAGAGAGGAGGTGATGCGTCGGTTTCTTACTGTGATCCGGTGCGATGCGACAATATGGTGCCTCGATGCGATGCGACGATCTGGTGCGATGCGACAAAATTGTGTCTTTGATGCGACAACATGGATGCGATGCGTGCTTGCCCGACAGCCGTGCGGCGACTTGGTAGACTCTTGAGCCACGACAGGCCCTGCGACATGCTTCTCCGGTGATGCGACAGCAACTCTGCGGCAGTGACACGCTTCTCCGGTGATGTGACAGCAAACAGCTGCGGCGGCGACACGCTTCTTCGGCGGTGCGACGGCAATTGCTGCAGCGGCGACACGCTTCTCCTCGTTGTGTCGTGCTTCCAGCTCCCAGCGACAAGCAGCCTCTCAGAGGGTCCAAACAACAGCAGGCACCACACTGCATGTAGAATTCTCAGCAAAGGGATTCAGAGGGAGCTGGTGGTGAAGTTTTTGTTTCCCTGAGACTTCAGAACAGGAGGCAAGCTCAGTCACAAGCCCTTGGAGATCTTCCTCAAGATAGTAAAAAAGTTCACACAAAGTTACTTTTCTCCTTTCATTGGTAATAAAGTAACCACTGCAGGCCAACTCCAACAGCACAGGGGCAGAAATCTTCCTTCATCTTCTCCGGTTTTTCTCCTTGGCAAAGGGTTCGTCTTGATTCCCAGAAGTGAACTAAAGTTCTGGGGTCTGGGCCCCAATATTTATACTGCAAAATCCTTTGTCCTCTGAAGGCAGAGGGTGCCTGTGCCCAGCCAAAACCAGTTCTGTCTTCCCTGGTGCAGATTCCTGGCAGGAGGTGCAGACAGCATTGCTTGAGAGCAGACCTGGCCCAGGTAGCTGAAAAGAAATTTCCTCCCCCTACTCTCCATTTTATGAGGGCTCAGGTCAGTGAAAGGAAATCTCTGCCCCCTACTCTCTATTCAATGCAGGTCCTATTCAGCCCAGCCCTGAACCATCAGACTGCTGGAGCCAAGGCCTTCTCCAGCCCCCGGTCACTAACAAACCAGACATGGAATACACAAACCTAGCAGAGATATGCTGGATAGTTACGCTAGAAAATACCTACTTTCTAAAAGTGGTATTTTCAAGCATAGAATGTAAAAATCACCCTCACTAAAAGATGTATTTGAATATTCTGAGTTCAGGCATAATAAACTCGAATTTGTACCTTGTTCCCTGGGTCAGTTAGGATTATAAGATGTTGTAATCAAACTTCCCATTCTGGCCTATGGGAACAGGTAGCCTTGCAATCGTGATAAACGAAATTGGCTGTTATTCACTTTCAGGACATGCCACACACATCAGGGCATGCCCTACCTTTTACATACAATGCACCCTGCCTTTGGGCCTACCTTAGGGGTGACTAATACGTAGAAAAGGGAAGGTTTAGGGACTGGCAAGTGGATGCACTTGCCAAGTCGACATGGCAGTCCCAGACTGCACACAGGCTCTGCAATGGCAGGCCTGAGCCATATTTTATAAGCTGCGCCTCTGTGAGTGGCACAACCAGTGCTGCAAGCCCACCAGCAGCATTTGATTTACAGGCCCTGGGCACACATGGTGCACTGTACTAGGGTCTGACAAGTAAATCAAATAAGCCAATCATGGAGTCACTAATCCAATACAATAATTTACAATAGGGAGCACTTGCATTTTGGCACTGAACAGCAGTGGCAAAGTGCCCAAAGCATCTAGACCAGCCAAAACACAGGAGGCAACAGCAAAAAAATGGAAGGGAGACCCACGCCAATAGTGCCAGGTCTAACATTTATGCAACACCACAGGCTGTATCCAGACTTCAAGCTGTACACGATACCACTTCTATACCTCATGCAAGGCTCCTCACTCACTTTCAATTTTATTGCAGGTTTGTTGAGTATGATTGATGTATGGATGTCAGCGCGGTATGATTGAGTTGATGGAAGAATGCTGTTCATATTATTGCTAGGATTATTTTGTTGTTGTTTCTCTGCCTTGATTTATTGAGATTGGGGGACAACTTATGAATCACAACACTATTTTTTGTGGGTGTTTATTTGAAAAGAATATGTACAGGAACATGTAATTTGACTTGCGTTATGATCTAGTTTGAATATTTGATAGAATTTCTAAAATACTCATTAATCATTTAAAATTTGGATAAAATATATTTTTATACTGGGGACGCCAGTTTTTGTCATTTTCTTGCTTCATTCAGGTGTTTTGAGCCTACTCTGGCCCCATTCTCTGTCTGGCACATTTGAATAGCTATTGAGAGACAGTGAGCGCTCCAGTTATCTGGTAGTCAGGTGACACACAGTCCCTTCTTTTGTAGGGTTGTTGTTTCTACTGTCCCCACCTCGAACCTGCTCCAGCTACATCCAGTGTGCCCTGCAGCCGGCAGCCATCAAGAACCCAAAGGACTGGCCCTGCCTTACAAACCCAAGACTTTGTCTCCTGTGAGCATCGGATTTGCTCACCAACAGACTCTGGCTCCGCCAAATCCACGAGTCTGCACCACTCTGCACTCGAGGCCCACAGCCCGAGTTCAAGTGGCCCAATACCATGAGGAGGTCTCTCTGGCGATCCTGACCCGAGATATGGTGATCTCTGACCTGTCTCGACTCTCCAATCGGCACCTGTAGTCTCTTTCTGGAGGATCCTCCTGTCCATGACCGGAGCTGGTAAGGAAATCTGATGCCTAAAGACACCCCTTCACCTGACGTCCCACAGCCTTGGGTGACACAGCATCCCAACTTACCTCTCCAACCGGTGGGCACCTCCAAAAGATCATCTTCCCCTAGCCTGCAGTCTTTGTTAACCGGAGAATCCCCATTGAAATCAACAGGGCACCCATCGCTAAAACAGTACCCTGCACCCAGCCGCACCTGCGCCGCTGTGGGTGTATTTTGGGTGCTAACTCGCATCCTCCTTTGTCCTGAGCCTAACAGAAGGAGCTTTGCTCCCACAAACCTGTGGCCTGCTCGTAAGCAGCCACCAACTGGAGGCTCCCTATCTCCCAATGGATAACATTGGGCCTTAGCACTCGTTACCCGGCCGCCCTAGTGCCACTGAGGGTGCTTATAGAGTGCATCATTGACCCTGGGGGAACCCTGGTTCTGACCCCAGAAAACCAACTTCAAACCTAAGTACTTACCTTGAAACCGATACCCTCATTTCCTCCCATAGCACTATATTGACGGCTTTTTATTGTGAAAATTGTTGTGTGGAGTTGGTTTTGTATGAAAACTTAAAAAACTGCAAATATACAAAAGCTGCTTTACTTACCTTTTCTCTAGGAAATGTCCCAGTGTGATATCAAGGCGTATCACACTGAGTAGAAAAAATAATCCATAAAGTATTCAGTAAAGTCATCAAAAGTAATCTAACAGTAATTTCAACTGTATTCAAAGTATTTGCAAACCTGTAATGCAGTCATTTTTATTCAGCTTGCTTGTGTTGTTTAACCTGCCTTGAAAAGTACCATTTACACTTAACTGTGCCAGGCTTGCTTGGTTCTAGTGAATAAATATAACTAAGTAATATTTTCATAAAAACAAATTTGTCTGAGTTCAGTTTTTGAGTGTGTGACATCATTTTGTGCCAGTGTGTGTACAATGCTTAGCACTACCCTCTGATAAAGCCTTACTGCTCGCCCACCCTACCACAAATAGAGAGTAAAGTGCTATCTACTTTTACCTCTGCCTACCTTTTGGGTTCCACTGGATTCTGTGCACACTATGGTATAGTCTATACAGAGCCAGCTTCCTACATTGGTGGAACAGCAGTGGGATATACAACTATGCATTTATTGGACTGACTTGGTCAACACCTGGTCACAGGACAGAACTCGAAAATTGTCTTTAGAATTCTGAATTTTTTGAATTGACAAAAATTATCCAAATTACTTAGTCTTACAATTGTGTTACGTAAGTCCGTGTGAAAGTTCAGTATACAATAAAGTTTGCAGAAGAGTTGTTCCTTGTTCTTTTTCATTTCATTCATGAAGAAAGTAATCAGCACAAAAACAACCAGCCAGTTGAATATATATTTATTGAATACTGAACTTTCACACAGACTTATGTAACACAATTGTTTTCTAACACACCAATGTATGTGTGCCCAGGACTTAAGAGTAGGGCCTTGGTAAAGTCCCTTTAGAATTTTAGGGGAAAAAAAGCTCACTGTAGTTAGGGATACGAGGGTTAGATGTTTTCTTTAAGAATGTCTCTTAACAAGAACCTAGCTGTAAGTGAAGATAACAACAATGACTTAGAGAACCAGATTGAGGAGCTCAACCTCAGCCCTTATCTCCACTTAGAATTTAGGGAGTTATGGTCTCTATGTAAAATTAAAAATATTAACATGGGGTCCAGTCCCTCCAAACAAAAGCTCCAGGAGCTGTTGGAATGGTATGCTAAGGACCAAACCTCTGAGAATGGTGAAGGCCTCTCAGAGGAAGAAGAAGATGGAGGGGGTGAGGATAACTTCCAATTTCCCCCCCCCCCACTTCATAGGGAGAAAAGGGCTCCAGTGCCCCTCAATCTAATAATACAAATGACAGTACCTAGATCCCACACAGGTGGGGCAGATGCTTCTGAGCGCAAAAGAAGAGGCCCCCTACTAATTAAGATGAGGTTACTTAAAGTAGGGAAATAAATAAATCAATTTACAGATTTAAGGCAACCATTCAATAAATAGTAATTGAATGCTAATCAGTAGACAATAAACAGTCAAAGAGAACCAGAGACAACAAATTATTTATCAAAAATACAAAATTAGCATTTATTGAGTATTAAGCAATTAGGGAAAATGTAATAATTATTCATTCACTTTCATGCCCATCATGCAAACTCACAGACACACTGAAAACAATTTAAAACCATTGTTGGTATGATGACATTTTTCCCAACAATGGTAGATTAACATAATATAAAACAAAATTCTGTTAGAAACTGAGTGGCACAAATTCAAATGACTGGTGGTATTCTACGCGCTTTTCGGCACAACAGGGGTGCCTTCGTCAGGAAGAGGGCCACAGTAGAAACAATTGATGAATCTGTGAAATAAAAATTGTCTTGTGAATAAGAGAGGTTCTATAACGAATACATTGGATGATAAATGTACAATGAGAGACGTTTACATTGAATATGTTAAGGGAGAAACATAAAAAGTGGAAAAAGATGACTAGGAGTAATGAATAGTAAGGTAAGTGGAATGAAATTATATTTGTGAAAGCCATAATTGGAGATGATGAAAGGTTCCAATTCGCCCCCCCATAAAGGGCACCAGTGCCCCTCAATCCAATAATACAACTCACAGTACCTAGGTCCCACACAGGTGGGGCAGATGCTTCTGAGACCATTGAGGGCAGCCTCAGTGAGGAAACTAACCTTTCAGTAAGGTTGACCAAAATATTAGACCTAGAGACCATACTCCTTGCTCTAGAAAAAGGGAGAGCAGAGATGATGGGCTTTGCTCTCATCATGGGTGGCAGCAACTTAATAAACAAAGCTAGAGAGCAATCTTATGATCCTAAAATCCCCAAAGGGATTGTCCCCAAATGTGAGGAGGATGATGACATCACCAAATGGTTCACCTCTTTTAAGAGAGCTTGTGAAATGAGAAAAGTGAAGAAGTCACAATGGGGGGCACTCCTTTGGGAACAGTTCACTGGTAACTGCAGGGACAGACCCCTGACCATTACTAGGGCAGATTCTGGGTCTTATGACCTCATGAAGAATACTGTGATTGAGGGCTTTGGACTCAAAACTGAGGAATATCCAATTAGATTCAGGGGGGCTCTCAAACCCCCAAATCAGTCCTGGATTGACTTTATTGACTACTCAGTTAAGACACTAGATGGATGGTTAACTAGCAATAATGTGCATGATTTAAATGGAGTTTCCAATTTGTTTATGAAGGAACATATTTAGAGTAATTGCACTAATGAAAAGTTACATCAACATTTGGTAGACCTAGGTCTAATTTCTCCCCAAGAATTGGGAAAGAAGGCAGACTACTTGGTCAAGACTAGGGTAACTAAAACAGCCACTGGTGTGCCCAAAAGAAAGTGGTTACAAAACCTCCCGAGGGGAAAGAGGTTGAGAACCCAAATACAAAAAGCCAGGGTCTTCAAAAGGGCCCCAAAAACCTGTTCAGGGGGGTGGGTCCCAAAACTCTTCACAGACAAAAGAAAGACTTCTGATTCCCAAAAGGCCTGGTGTTTCAACTTTAAGAAGTTGGGACACTTAACTGGGGATGCTACTTGTCCTAGCAAGAAGCCCCCTAGTCCTCCTCCAGCTAAAACTGGTGTAGCGCATATCCAGATGGGATCAACAGTGTACCCGGAGCAAATCAGGGTTCACAATGAAGCAGTTCTAGTCACTGAGGGTGAAGATGAGTTTGACACTTTTGCTGCGCGGCCACCCAACTTAAAGAAGTGTTTGCAATACCCCTGGATAGAATCCTAGAATAGAAGCCCTAAGGGATACAGGTGCCAGTGTTACTATGGTGAGAGACACACTGGTTTCCCCAAAGGAATACCTGATTAGGAACTCTTACCCTGTCTCCAACGCTGACAGTGTCACTGCTAACCATGGTGACATTTGACTTGGGGGGGGGGGGGGGGGGGGGGTTGCTGGCCTGAAACAGGTAGTGGTCTATTCAAAGTTTCCAGCTGACGGTCTGCTTGGAAATGACCTGGAGACCTCAGCATGGGCTGGGGTAGAATTGAAAACTCATGCATCATTGCTGGACTTCCCTGAGATTGTGTGTGACAAGACAAGAGCACAGAGCCGAAAGCAGGGTGAAAAAGAAGTGTTGGAGCTGAAAGAATGGCCCAACCTTCCAAGAGGAAAAGTAAGAAGACTTGGAAACCAGCTTCTGAGCAGCCAAAAACTCAAGACCGCTCTCCTGAGGTACAGAACTTGAAAGCCCCAAAGGGAACTGAGCCCATGGAACTCAACCCTCACCAGGTTGAGCTCTTAGTCCCAGGGGGACCCACTAGGGAAGAGCTGTGCCTTGGACAGCAGACCTGTCCAACACTTGATAGCCTGAGGCAAGTCAAGTCAAAATGTACTTTATTCGGTTAGCAAACAGTAACCATAAAAGCAACAAAAATACAAATACAATTAAAAATGACTCAATACATAGTTGCTATTACAGGGGAGAAGTGCAAATTTTCTATATGGACGGTTAAGAATTATCCATCCATCGATTTACGCAGTTTAAAAACATATTAAAAAAATTCTATCAAAGAAGCAACAATAAATACAGTGTCCATTCTTTGCAATTCTAAAAACGCTGGGCGGCATCTTTTTGCCATCATCTCTTTAAGAATTGGGACAATAAATTTCCTACGGGGCAAGGTATAAAATCTGCAGAAAAACAGCACATGAATGTCAGATTGCGAAGATAGTTCATCACATGGGCATAAACACAGTTCCTTGGACCAAGAGTTCGTTTCTGGGAAAGTTAATAATCTAAAAACAATATTAAATCTAAAACGTGTAAGGCAAAATCTATCATAGTTTGACATATAGAGGCATAAGTATGGTTGTAATTTAGCACCACTCAGTATCATCTGATGAGAACATACTGTCTTTTTCTTTATTTCCTCTAACAATCTTTTTTCCCCTGAGGTGTTCCATGCATAGTTTTTCAGTAATTTTCTAGGGATGTGTGCCATTGAAAGTGGATCCTCAAAATATTGTTGACAGTGAATTTCTGTCAGAAAGGTCTTCACATACTTTAACCATTTGAAAACATTTACGTTTTCAAGTTGTAGCACATCCTGAAGTATAGCACGATTTACAACACACTCATTGACAGTCCAAACCCTATGCCATAGTAAAATGGGCTGAATTCTTATTATATCTGAGATATACGGCTGCCCCAGCTCTTCATGGCAATTAAGGGTTGCAATACTATCGGGTACAGACAGCATGTACCGCATAAACTTATTTTCAATTAATTGGATAGCGTTTATATTGGCATACCCCCAGATTCCTGCTACATACACAGCCACCGATATACACGTTGCATTATACACAGTTAAAATTTCCCTAAAGGGCTTCTTTCCCAGTTTCTGTATAAAGCTTTTTAAAGCCATTATTGTCTTTGAGAACAAAAGTGTTCTTGCCCTAATCGCACTTGTCCATGAGCCAGTCTCATGAAACAAGATGCCTAAGTAAGAAAAGGTGGGCGTGTTTTCTAAAGAAGCATTATTTATTAGCATAGTTTTCATCTTCTTCTTGGATCGTGTTCCACAGTTCATGGTAAAAGTTTTGGTACAGTTGATTTTTAAATCCAAACTGTGCATGAACTTATTGAAGGATACTATTAAATTTTGTAGGGCAATTGGTGTTCTCGCCATTAAGACAGCATCGTCCGCGTACAGGAGCGCAGGGATACGCCGAGTACCAACAACAGGCACATCTCTGCCCTCCTGCAGTAGACGCCGCTCCAACCCATTTATGTAGATCAGGAAAAGGAAAGGGGCCAGGACACAGCCCTGGCGTACTCCACGCCCTATCCCAAAAGTTCTACTACATTCCCCCCCCCTTTTCCATAGCGAACAGTAGCTGTAGCCCCAGAATACAGCTCCCTCAAGAAGCAAATAATCGAATCATCCACGCCCATCCTTTGCATCAGTTTCCATAATTTATCATGGGGCACACAATCAAAAGCAGAAGTAAGATCGACAAATGTAAAATATAGGCGCTCCTTCTTTATCGATATATACTTCTGCTGTACAAGAAATAGATTTAAGCACTGCTCAATAGTTCCTATGCCCCTTTGAAAACCAAACTGTAGGTCACTTATTACCCCATTTTCCTCCGCCCAGTTTTGTAATTTTACTAAAATAACTCTACCGAGGATTTTTATAGATGAATCGAGTAGGGATATTGGCCTATAACATGCACAATTTTGTCTATCTCCCTTTTTATAAATGGGAACAATAATAGATGTAAACCATGACGGACTTAAGCCCCTCGCTAAAGCTGCATTAAAGAGCTGTACCAGAATGGGGCCCCAGAAATCACTGTTTGCTTTGTACAGATCAGCTGGGATCCGATCTGGACCTGCTGCCTTTCCGCTCTATGTAGCTTTCAGGCTCAGTAAGACCTCAGGCAGGGTAACCACTATTTTTTCGGCAACCCCCCCTTTCTCCCGTAGGACCTCCAATGGAGTAACCGCTACTTTTTGTACATCCATCCCTTTCTCACATAGTGAGGTAGAAACTTTATGTGAGCTCTGTTCTAAGCACATATAGAGTGTGGAAAAATGTGTGACCCAGTCATCCTTACTAATTGCAATTTCTAAACGAGCCTTAGTATTATCAAAAAGGAGAGGCGCGTTAACCACCCTCCAAAATGCAGATGTATCTTTAGACTGTGAAGCATCGCATAGTTCTTCCCAAACCACCCTCTTTATGGTATTCTTCCTCTGTTGCAGTGCCAAATTGTAACGGTTCCTTAAATCTCTTATTAAGGGGGGGTCCCGGGGTTCCCGATGGATGGCATGCTTAAGCTCAGTTAGGGCCTTAGTGCATGCATGATCGAACCATCTTCTACCATTTTTCGACCTATTCCCGGAAACCGCCCTCAGAGTCTCTTTAACAGTGGCTGCTATAATATTAAAATGTTCTATTATATTTTCGCTTTTTGAATTTTCATCCAGGCAAATTCTAAAGCTATCTGTACAGGTATTAACCAGTTTAGCTAAGTATTCGGCCGGCACCACCTTACTCCACTTAAGGGAATACCCATTTTGTCTCCCCATCAAAACATCCGGGGCAGCCTGTATCTGCGCGCTATCATGTTGGCATGCTGTGAATGGGCTATCAATTTCAAGTGCTTGTGGGTAATGATCACTCAGTGGCAATTCATAAATCTTGAAACTAGAGACCCTGAATCCAGAGGTATTCGAACAAATAATAAAATCAATGGTAGTCGATGCACCCCTCCCAATAAAGGTCGGGAGAAATGGTGTTGGGCGCGTAGCCAATTCGTTTACATATCCCAAATCACAATTAAATAATGTCTCGTTCAACAAGTCCCCAGTTAGAGTATGCTCAAAGTGTGTGAGATTAATGTCTTGCTCTAACATTAAACCACATATTCCTTTTTGACCCTTTTTGCAAAGATGACAGTTAAACCCCCCCCCCCCCATAAAATAATTACTTCCCTCATCTTGCTATCTATCTCCCCTTGTAAATCATTATTTAGCCTTTTCATAATCTCCTGAATTACAGTACTTGGGATATTATTATAAAAATTAATAATAACAAGACTGATCCCAGATTTAGTATCTATTACAACTTTGTGATAGAAACTACACTCTGAGTGGAAGCGGACCTTCTCATATGATAAACGATTTGAGAGGTACGTAATTAGACCTCCTTTAGGTCTCCCATGTGTCCCTCCTACTGCCGGAGTGCAGTAAGTTTTGTAGCCAATTAAATGTATGGGCTCTATGGTCCAAGTTTCTTGCAAGGCCACCATGTCCATACTATCCATGGCTATTTTCCAAGAGGGATTAGAAATTTTCTGTTTTAAACCTGCCACGTTCCAAAACATCACAGTACAATTTTCTTTATGGCTAGGTATTATTGCCTCGTCCATGACAACATGGCCCCTATCAGTCTCATTTATTTCAGCTGTAGATTCACCCAGGATTTCTATTGGACCGGGGATCAGATTTTGGCTACTTTGAAAAGGTGATCCCTTTTTACATTTGACATACTCCTGTGTCACCAGTTTGTCCAGATTATTCACTTCTTTACTTACTGGTATGATCTTATTAGACAGACTGCCAGTGGTCGTATCGGGGTTTTCCTGCGAAAAACTGAGCACTAGTGGATTTAAAATAGTGTTTACGGGTGACAAAAGGTCAGGAAATTTTTCATACTCCGGGCGTCAGTCAACCATGTCTAGTGGACTAAATCTATTATAGCATGGGAGGGAGTATGGAACAAACTGTACACCTGGCCAATCTCCACAATATTGCTGGCCAACCTGTTGATTTCTCCCAGCCCTTCGCTGTATTAGGGTCCAGTAGTCATCTTCTCTCCCTCCCTGACTGTTAAGATTTAAGTCCCTACGCATGTCATATCTCCTCCCTTCCTTAGCAAAATTTTCGTCCCTGGTCCAGCTCCATCTGTCATCTGGCTGTTCAGTTGGGGGTATAAAAATAAGACAGGGGTCTAACTATAATCGACAAACCCTGATTCCTAGGGGCCCCCCGACAGATATAATCTACTGTTTGCGGGTTTTCAAAAGTTATGACCACACAATCCCCCTGTGATCTCTATCTATTGTAACCCACCCATGGCACCCTTTGGACCATTAAGATTCTGCTGGCTAAAACTGAGGGTATGGGATAATTAGAGTTTAACCAATGTATCACCTTGTTTCTGAGTGCTTCGAAGGGTTCCATAATATGAGAAGCCAATTCTGGGACCCCTAATAATACTACCACATAAGGGCATGCGTCTGGAGGTAAATTGATGCTTCTACGTTTTTCAGTTTTCTCGTGTTGGGCTTTATCAGGGTTAGAAGTGGGTGCAGAAGGCAGGACTGTTGTACATAAAGTTACTTCAGTAACCGGGGTTGGTTTGAGAGCATCTATGCCCGCTACCTGGCCGATGGTATTTTGCATGGATTTAATTAGAGAAGTTGTAGGTGTTATTATCTTCCCTTCCAACCGTTTATCATTTATTATCAATGGTTTATCCACCGGAGTGATCTCATGGTTAACCCTTTTTTCCTGGCTACAGTGCTGTGTTTTTATATCCTTCTGCAATAACTGAAGTAGCTTATCTATACCATGAAGCCTCTCTTCTATGGGGGCAAGTAAGGATTTAATTAGCGTCGATAAAGTATGTATCAAGGAATCCTCCCTTTCTGCAGATTCACCTGTACTATTAACCATAATACTCTCACTAAAAATATCAGCTAATGTCTCTTCTGGTAAATTGACATCTATCCTAGGCATGGATATTATCTTATGCCTAGCAACTTCTTTCTCTGATTCAGTCCCAGTTACTTTTACCACAGGCTCTTTAGTGCTCACCTCTCTAGTACAACCCATCTTAACTGCTTTTGCCTTTACTTTTTTGCCAGTTAACTTTTTATTTTTAGCACGCTTATTTTTAGGGATTGCCCCCTGCCTTTTTCCTTTTAGTTGTCCATTTACAACCTCAGCCTGAGTATCTAGATATGCCCCGGGCATGGTTTTTTCCATCAAATGTAATGGTTGGAGGCCCGTAATAATTGGATTCTGAGGTGCCAAATAGGTACCAGCATTGTTATGTTCCTCCACGTGTGTTTGTAGTGGAGGAGATTCGGGTAAAATATTTTCGGGGCTATGTGCCACAGCTATGTTGCCCAACGATGACCTCTTAGCAAACGCTAGATCTTGGGATACCCTTCTCTCCATTAGTACTATCCCTTGATCTATCAAGGAATTAGTGCGTACTATGAAATCGAGTGTTCCTGTCAGCTTAATCCCCCCCAGTCGCAGTCTTACTTCTGGTTTCCCGCGTGGTCATTGTGTGTGGGGTATTATCAGACATATGCAAAACTGGATTTGTCCTAACTAATAATAATGGGATAGTTAAAAATATCTAATATCACTTAAACGACAACAGAACATAGGAGTAACGCTATAGAATATGACTGGCAAAATATAGTATGGGCAATATCATGAGGTCCCCACCAATGAGAACCATACAGGATCCACACAATATATTGAGGACTAGACCTGAGGCAGCAAGCTGCTGCACAGGAAAAGGGAGATGTCAGTGGTACCCACAGAGCCTATTGGGAGGAGGCACTAATGTACATTGAGGCCAGATACCCCAACCCTGGAACCACTAGGAGAGTGGTAGTGTCTCAGAAGAACAGAGAGTTCTTACTCACTTTGGCTCATGACATCCCCCTAGCTGGACCTCTGGGCCAAACCAAAACTTGGGAAAGGCTAGTTAGCCACTTTTGCTGGCCCAGATGTCTCAGAAGGTAAAGTAGTTTGTCAGCTCCTGTGTCACCTGTCGAGCCAGTGGCAAAACAGGTGGACACCCAAATCCTCCCTTAATTCCACTACCAGTGGTTGGGGTTCCCTTTGAAATGGTAGGTGTGGACATAGTGGGTCCACTAGTACCTTCCACAGCATCAGGAAACAAATTCATACTGGTGGTATTGATCATGCCACCAGGTATTCTGAGGCAATTCACCTTAGGGCTACTACAGCTGCTGCAGTAGCCAAGGCCCTCATTGGTGTATTCACCAGGGTAGGGTTTCCTAAGGAGGTGGTTTCAGACAGAAGTTCAAACTTCATGTCTGCTTACCTAAAACATATGTGGAAAGAGTGTGGAGTATAGTACAAGTTTATTACATCCTATCACCCACAAACCAATGGTCTTGTTGAGAGGTTCAACAAGACATTGAAAGGCATGATTATGGGGCTCCCTGAAAAACTCAAAAGGAGATGGGATGTCCTCTTACCATGCTTGCTTTTTGCCTACAGAGAGGTTCCCTCAGAATGAAGTAGGCTTTTCCCCCTTTGAACTTTTGTTTGGCCATCCTGTTAGGGGACCACTGTACCTTGTAAAAAAGGATTGGGAGAAGCCTCTCCAAGAACCCAAAAAATACGTTGTGGACTATGTACTAGGCCTAAGGTCCAAAATGGCATAGTACATAGAAAAAGCTTCCAAAAATCTTGTGGCTAGCCAGGAGCTACAGAAGCTCTGGTATGACCAAAAAGCTGTACAGGTGGAATTCCAACCAGGGCTAAAGGTGTGGGTTTTGGAGCCTGTGGCACCAAGGGCTCTCCAGGACAAATGGAGTGGCCCTTACCCCATCGTAGAGAAGAAAAGTGAGATCACTTAGTTGGTAGACCTGGGTGCAAGCAGGAAACCCAAGAGGGTGATCCATGTGAACCGCCTTAAGCTTTTCCATGACAGGGCTGACATCACCATGTTGATGGTGACTGATGAGGATCAAGAGACAGAGTGAACCTCTCCCTGAACTCCTCTTACAGCCATGGGTCAGTAGATGAAGTTATCTATTCAGACACCCTCTCTGCCCAACAGCAGGCTGACTGCAAGCAAGTCTTGCAGCAGTATGCTACACTCTTTTCTTTAACCCTTGGTCAGACAAACTGGTGTACCCATGATGTGGACTCTGGGGACAGTATACCTGTCAAAAATAAGATCTATTGACATCTGCTCAAGTTAAGGAGAGCATCAGAGCTGAAGTCAGGAAGATGCTGGAGTTAGGGGTTATTGAACCCTCTGAAAGCCCCAGGGCCAGCCCAGTGGTTATTGTCCCCAAACCTCATCCATAGGGTACAAAGAGAGAATTGAGGTTCTGTGTCGACTATAGACTCAACTCTGTCACCAATACAGATGCTCACTCTATCCCAAGAACTGATGAATTGATAGACAAATTGGGTGCAGCCACGTTTCTAAGTACCTTTGACTTAACTGAAGGGTACTACTGGCAGATTGGCATGGCACCAGGACCAAAAGAAAAGACAGCATTCTTCACACCTGATAGACACTATCAGTTTACTGTTATTATTTTGGTTTACAGAATACCCCTGCCACCTTCCAAAGGTTGATGAATCAAGTCCTTGCTGGATAGGAGAACTTTAGTGCAGCATATCTAAATAAACTTGTAAACTTGTAAACTTGGGGATTTATAGAGCGCAGTTGTTGCCCGAAGGCGTCCAAGCGCTAGGATAACCGTGACCTACAGAGAGCAGGGAAGGGGGAAAAAAAAAAGACAACGGTTTAGCAGGCAGATGTGAAAAGGTGGGTCTTCAGTTGCTTGCGAAACCTAGTAAGGTTCTGGGTGGCTCTAAGATGAAGTGGTAGAGCATTCCAGGCCTTAGCTGCGTTGTACATGAACGTCCTTCCGCCGGTTCTAGATCTTTTTATTCTTGGGACTACTGCTAAGAGAGTCTGGCTGGAACGAAGACTACGATTTGGGATGTAATGAGTGATCAGATCACGGGTAATGATAGGTCCCATGTCCCAGAAGGCTTGATGGGCTATACATAGCGCCTTGAACAGAACTCTCTGCCGGACCGGTAACCAATGGAGGCTTGTCAGTCCGGTCCTCACTGAGTGTCTGTGCGGGATATTAAGTAGAAAGCGAGCTGCGCTGTTCTGTACAGTTTGCAGCCTCCGAAGGGTGTATTCTGGTGCACCCAGATAAAGTGCGTTGTTAAAGTCAAGACGGGAGTGAATGAGCCCTTGAATGGCAGCCTGTTTGGCTTCCAGGGGGAGGAGGGGGAAGATTTTATTTAGCACTCTCAGAATGCCAAAACATGTGGCTGATAGTTTTGTGGCTTGGACATTGAAAGATAGTGAGCTGTCCAGCCATACCCCAAGACTTTTGATGGTGTTTTTTGGGGTTGGAGGCGGTCCTAGGCATGGGGGCCATAGGGAAGGGGGAATTGCCGGCTCTGAAGGTCCTAGGAGCATCAGCTCAGTTTTTTCTCCGTTCAATTTCAGGGATGATGACGACATCCAGCTCCTCACTTCCTCCAGGCATTCTCTGAGCCCGCCTGGCGCAGTTCGAGATGCCTCCTGCGCCAGTGAGACCACCAGCTGCGTGTCGTCCGCATATGAGATGATTTTAACTCCAAATGGGCGGACGACACTGGCCAGTGGTCTCATATATAGGTTGAATAGAGCAGGGCTCAGAGAGGAGCCCTGAGGAACTCCACAATTTAGAGGTCTACTGGAGGAAACTGAATCGCCATCAAAAACCCTGAAAGATCTGTTCCCCAGAAAGGATTCAAACCATGCCCAAGCTTTATCCTTAATCCCCACACAGGACAGGCGGCTTAGTAGGGTGTCATGACACACTATGTCGAAGGCCGCGCTTAGATCAAGGAGGATCACTGCCACTGATCCTCCCTGATCCAAGATTTTTCTCGCTTCCTCTACTACCATGAGGAGGGCGGTCTCTGTCCCGTGCTTAGGTCTGAAACCCGTCTGAGTGGGATCCAGTATGTGGTGGTCCTCTAGATAGTTCACTAACTGTTGGTTCACATATTTCTCCAAAACCTTGCTCGACCAAGGGAGCAGAGAAATAGGGCGGTAGTTAGCCAGATCAGACGGGTCCAGATTGGGTTTCTTGATCAGTGACCTAACCATGGCCTGCTTCCATATGGGTGGAACGGTGCCAGAGGAGATGGAAGAGTTTAATACCTCTCTGATGACGGGCAGGATGGTATGGGATGCTGCCATTAGGATGTCAGGAGGGGCAGGGTCGGCCAGAGAACCTGATTTGACACTGAGGGCTAGTGATTCTAAAGTGGGGAGGTCTAGTGGGGGGAAGTGAGTTAAGCTGTAAGGGGTGGGGGAATGTGGCAGGCTAGGGATGTTATTAGGTTGAGTAGACAGGTCGGTGTTTGGGGGAGAAAAAGTTAAATAAATTTTGTTGATTTTCTGATAGAAAAATTCGGCAATGTCATTACATTGGGTGACAGATTTCTCGACATGCACCACAGGGGATGGGTTTGTTAGCTTTTTAATGATCTGGAAGATCTCTTTGGGTTTAGATCTAGCATTCAGGATTTTTTCGGCGAAATACGTCGACTGAGCTGCTTTTATTTGAGTTTTGTACTCGTTGATGGTTTCACGGTACCGGGTTTTGTTATCCGCCGATTTGTCTAAGTGCCAGCGTCTTTCCGCCCTTCTACAGAGACGCTTTTTTTCTCTGAGAGACTGGGTGTACCAAGGGACGTTTTTTTGAGGCCGCTTCAGTACAGTCTTGCTCATTGGGAGAGTAGAGTCAAGAGTGTGGGAGATCCAGTTGGTATATGCCTGGTTTGCTAGGGCGGGATCATCCTGAATTTCTGGTTGTGAACTAGCCAGTTTAGTGCGCCACTTATCAACCTCAAGGCGCGTCCAGGCTCGCCTGAGTTTGGTGGTGGGAGCTGGAGGAGAGAATTTAGGTGTGGTCCATTTAAAGGGGATTAAAAAGTGGTCAGTCCAGGGTAGGGTAATGCCTGGGTCCACTGTGATCTCAGAACAATTTGAAAAAATTGGATCCAGTAGATGGCCTTTTTCGTGGGTGGGGGAGGAGACACGTTGAGTGAGTTGTAGAGCTGCTAGATCATCTGATAGGATGGCAGCTGAAAGGTCCGAGGGGGAGCCAAAATGTAGATTCAAGTCACCCAACATGGTAAAGCTAGAGGAGGTGCTGACTCTGCTGGCCACATTCGATGGCAGAGTTAGAAGAAACTGCTTCGGGAGGCCGGGCGGGCGATAAATAAGGGTGCCTGAGAAGCAGATGTTAGGAGAGAGGTTGATGTTAAAACCCATGTTCTCGCAGTCCGAGATGGTCTCAGGAGAGAGTCGACAATGATATTGCTCCTTATGGATGATAGCAAGGCCTCCTCCTCTCCCTTTTGGCCGGTCTTGCCGTGTTATTTGATAGCCGGTGGGGAGGGCCTCTACTATCGCCCGGTTGGACTCACTGGTAAGCCAGGTTTCCGTAAGGAACAATATATCCGGGGTGTGCTCTTCTATCAATAAGGCCATTTCGGCGCTATGCTTAGGCAGCGAGCGGCAGTTTAGTAGGAGCATTTGGAATTCCTGTGTGGCTGTTGTGCGCGAGTTAGGTTTGAGAGGCGCAGAACAGGTAGGACAGGTTGAAGGAAGGTCCATGGCTTGGAGGGTGTGCCGAGGGCATGAGTTAACAGGAGGCCTTAACTTGTAGAGGGTTGCTAGCGTATAGCATCTTTGTGCTGACGGCTGGGGGGCAAGGGGGGTGGCCCAAGGCCCGGACTCTGCGCGGACGAGCGCAGACGAGCTTGCCTTATGCGCGCCTTCGGCGCGCAATCGTCGCGCCCGCTGCGCTCGTCCGCTGCGCTTCCTATTCATGCACATTCTTGTAGTCTGAGATTCCTAGGAGGGCGTGGCCTCGGAGTGGGCGTGTCCTGCTCCGGGCGGGGAGAATGGGGTTTCCAAAAGGTGTAATTGTAGCCTTCCCAGTGCTCGTTTTTCCGCAGGGACAGGTGCCTGCACAGTTTTAAAAGCAAACGAGTGAATGAAATGCTGTCTTTAGCTCCACCTGGCAGGATCACTTGAACCACCTGAGGAAGGTTTTAAAAGCCATGCAAACTGCTGGCCTAACTATCAAGGCATCCAAATGCCAGATAGGGCAGTAAACAGGTGTATATGTGGGCTACCTTGTTGGTGGAGGCCAAGTACAACCTTTACCATCTAAGATCCAGGCCATCCTGGACCGGGAAGCTCCAACAACCCAAAACCAAGTCAGGGTATTCCTTGGCTTGACTGGGTACATCAGGAGGTTTGTGAAGGGGAATGGGTCCATTGTGACACCCCTCACAGAACTCACCTCTAATAAGATGCCAAAAAGATGACTGGAAAGTTAGCTGTCAAAAGGCTTCTGACACCCTGAAAGAGGCAATGTGCTCAGCACTAATTCTCAAAGCTCCAGACCACACCAAACAGTTCATTGTGCAGACTGATGCCTCTGAGCTAGGGATAGGAGTATGAGCGGTCCTATCCCAGACCAATGTTGAAGGCCAAGACCAACCTGTTGCTTTTATAAGCAGGAGGTTACTCCCCAGGGAGTAGCGTTGGCGTACCATTGAGAGGGAGGCCTTTGCTGTGGTTTGGTCCCTGAAGTAGCTGAGACCGTACTTGTTTGGTACTCACTTCCTAGTTCAAACTGACGACAGACCTCTCAAATGGCTAATGCAAATGAAAGGTGAAAATCCTAAACTTTGGAGGTGGCCCAACTCCCTACAGGGAGGGGGAGCTACTATTTAACCCTCCCTTGGCTCGCGCAGCGGTGACGCGCAGCGTTCGTGCCTGACTCGTGCCTGAGTCAGGCCAGAGTCCTGCCCGTCTGCGCCCGTCAGCGCCAAGGAGGCGCGGAAGCGGTACCCTTGAGGTAAGCCATTAGGTCCTTCCAGTATCGTTATGGTTATGTTGGATATGTTGCCTAAGATGGATGTGCCATATCCCGCTCCTCACTCGCTGTACCATAAGACAATCGCCAACTCAATTATCCTTCGAGGTGGCCTTATTAATGCTCGTTCAATTTGCACAAATGCTCAGAACATTCATGATCTGATCTCTGACAACATGCTTGATTGGCTATTGGTTACGGAAACCTGGCTGAAGCCGTGGTGTAACCCTGACCTAGCCATAGCCCTACCGCATAACTATGCTATTCAGCGGTTAGATAGACCTACACAACGAGGAGGAGGCATTGCTATCATTTATCGAAATTCCTTAAAATGTTCTGCCTATGAACAGGTAGACATTAAAGGAGCTGAAGCATTAGCTTTCTCTCTGGCTATCCATGAGTCCTTTACTTTTTCAGGTGTATTGGTTTATCGCCCTCCAGGCCCATCGAAAGATTTTCTGGACAATTTGGGAAATGCACTAAGTGATCTAGTGCTTAGATTTGCCAATTTTACTTTGCTAGGAGATCTAAACCTGCATCTTGATGTCCCTTCAGCTCCTGGAGTTGACTGCTTTATGGAGATCATTAAGGTTCTGGGACTCACTCTCCTGACCAATGAAAGCACACATTCAGGAGGTCATCTCTTGGATTGTATCTGTTCTAATTTTACGGGACTTGCTGTAAAATCACCTTGCCCTCAGATTTGGTCTGATCATTTTTTTATACCTTTTCATATTGCAATAAACCAAAAAAATACGATACCTAATTCCAATAATAAATTTATTTCCAAGTCTATAGGTAAACCAAATTGGAAGAAACTACCCAGCAGACCTGATGTGATTGAATTTCTCACATCTAGTGCACCTAGGGCAACAGGGAACACATCTGGAGACAATCAAGGTCTCTGTGATTGGTTAACCAAGGCAAGCCACCGTTTAGACCCTATTAGGTTTCAGATCTCAACCTCTAATATCAGAGCAATAAAGAGGAGGGCCCCCTGGTTCTCATCTGCCTTGAGACTAGAATTGACAGTGTTAAAAAAACTGGAACGGAGATGGCGCAGGTCATATGAAGCCTCTGCTCGTGTCAACTACAAACAAGCAAGAAGAAACTATCATGCTAGTATCAAATCAGCTAAGAAAGCCTATTATCTACAGGCCATTTCTATGGTAGCTCCAGAAAATAAAGGAAAAGAAATTTTTAAAATAGTCAAGGACTTCACGAATCCTTCAGTCCTTTTGCAGGAAATCCCTCCATCTCAGAAACTCTGTGATGAAATCTCAGATTACTTTGAACATAAAATTCTTGATATTGTCAAGACTTTCCCGCAAACATCGTCCATTTTAGAAACCACTGAAAACGCAGAGAGCATGAAAGGTTTAACTACTCTAGAAAAATTCTCTTATGTTTCGTTGGAAGACTCTCTAAAGGCCATTCTCGCCTGTAAATCGGGCTCTCCTTTTGATCCCTGTCCTCCATCAGTCTTACAAATTCTAGCCACAGTAACGAACCCCATTATTAATGGGATCATTAATTCATCTCTTGCCACAGCGGAGGTTCCAAATGATTGGAAACTAGCAGCTCTTAAGCCTCTTCAGAAAAAGGCACTAGCTGACCCGACCACCCTTTCCAACTTACGGCCAATATCCCTGCTCCCGGCTGTATCCAAAATGGCTGAGAAGTTCGTGAATTATCAACTCACGAACTTCTTGGAAGGAAATGACATTCTGCATCCTAATCAGTCAGGGTTTCGGTCCAATCATTCTACCGAATCTGCCCTGCTGTTTTCAGCAGAGTCCCTTCAGATGGCCCTGGACCAGGGTAAGAAAGCTGTATTAATCCTACTTGACCTGTCGGCAGCCTTTGATACGGTTTCTCATAACATCCTTTTGAACCGTCTGGCTGCCGCAGGAGTAGGTGGGGTGGTGTTGGCCTGGCTCAAAAATTTCCTCATAGATAGGCGACAAATCACAGTGTTAGGTGATTTTCAATCAGAGGCCAAGCCCCTTAGCTCCGGAGTCCCCCAAGGATCAAGCCTGAGCCCTCTGCTGTTTAACTTGTATATGGTCCCCCTGATGAAACTAATCACTAGCTTTCAGATTAATAGTATTTCGTATGCTGATGATACTCAGCTTATCTTAGTACTGGACAGTGACCAGTCAGATACTGAGGAAAACTTCAGACAGTGCCTAGCAGCTACTTTTCACTGGATGGCGGATAACCACCTTAAATGCAATGCCGGTAAAACCGAAATCATTCCCTTTGGAAAACAAAATTTGTTTTCTCCAACAACTTGTTGGCCTGATGATGCAGAGGCTCCTCCTATGACCATTACCTCTGCGCGAAATTTGGGCGTTAAGTTCGACTGCCAACTATCTTTTAAACAACAAGCATTGACGGTAGCGGGTTCATGTTTTTGCATAATAAAATCTTTAAGGAAATTTTTCGATCTCTTGCCTTTGCCAGCTAGGAAGACAGTCGCGGTGGCCTTGATTGCCTCCAGGCTGGACTATTGTAATAGTCTATACGCTGGAGCCAATAAATCAGTATTACATAGACTACAAATAGTCCAGCATGCTGCGGCTCGATTAGTACTCCGCTGGCCTCGTAAATCTTCAGCTTCAGCAGCATTAAATACGCTTCATTGGCTGCCTATTTGCAAAAGGATTCTTTTTAAGATCCTTTTACTTACGTTTAGGGCCTTTTATCAGCGAGGTCCTAAATACCTGTGTAATGGTTTTAAACGTTATCTTCCAGCACGTTGCCTAAGATCATCAGGACTGAACCTGCTGACTGTCCCCAAATTCAGGCTAACCACTAAAGGTGGCAAGTCTCTCTTTGTCTTGGGCGCTAAGGCCTGGAATAATCTCCCCGCTTCCATTCGATCCCTGTCTCAGGAGACTCTGTTTAGAAAGGCCCTGAAGACATGGATTTTTTCTCTTACTGATGCAGCCTGCTTAGCAATGGTGTAGGTATTGGTGTTAGCGTGAATTTGTCTGCCCCCCCCAACCATTCCATCTGGTTGGCTTAGCGCCAAGATACTCCCTGGAGTGGTAGCCGCGCTATATAAGTACACCTTTACATTACATTACATTACATTACATAGACCTGGGACTGTGCATGTCAATGCAGATGGACTTTCCAGGTTCTTCCACTTAGACAATGAAGACTCTCTAGGGAAAGGTTAGTCTCATCCTCTTTCGTGGGGGAGGGGGTGGATTGTGTAAGAAAGTGTACTCTTTTTGCATGGCTGCCCCCACTTTTTGCCAAACTGTTGATGTACTTTGACTGAGTGTGCCCTGGGTTCCTGCCAACCGGGTACCCAGGGCATATGTTCTTTCACTAAAATTGCATTAATACCAAGGACACTGTGGTCAAGGAAGGCTTCTAAGGGCTGCAGCACTTATTGTGCCACCCTTAGACATCTGTACCTTTACACATACACACATACACACACACTGCCATTGCAGGCTGCGTGTTTTGGTGCAGAACAAAGTAAAGAGTCGACATGGCACACACAGTGGTGGCTCACAGAGGGAGTGCTGTGGGGGGCGGGGTAGGGGTAGAGTAGGGGTAGAGTGGGGGTAGTGGAGTCAGACATACGAGGGCTAGGAGTTAAGTAAGTAAATAAATGAAACTATTGACCTTGTGCTCGCTGCATCACCAACTCGGCGATGGAGCGAGTGCAAGGTAATTAGTTTTATTTATTTATTTACTTACTTTACTCCTGGCCGTCGTATGTCCTACTCCACTACCCCTTCCCATCTCTCCCCCACCCCGCCACACAGCACTCCCTCTGCGAGCCACCACTGGGCACACATCCCTGTGTGCCATGCCTACAACCCACTGCCCTGGCATAGGTCAGCCACCCCTCTAGCTGGGTGCACGATACCTGTGGTGAGGGTACAGGTGCATGAGCTCTGTATCCCTACAGTGTCTAAACCAATTATTAGACATTGTAAGTGCAGTGCTGCCATTAAGAGTATATGGTGCTGGGAGTTTGTCATTACGAACTCAACAGCACCATAATGGCTTTACTGAAAACTGGGATGTTTGGCAAACTGCACACACCAGACATGTTTGGACCCCTGGGTCGAGAGCCTGCTGGTCTCAGGGGTCTGAAACAATGTACATCCTGGGACGAGGTGCCAAGCCTTTCCCCCCAGAATGGGCAGTGTCCACGAAGGGAAAGCTTCACAGCTATCCCAGCCATTTGCTGCTTCCAGCAACTGACCCTTGACCGGTTCTGACCCCCACTTTGGGCAGGAAAACCAAGTGAGGAAAGGAGGTGTGCCCACCTTTGCCAAATCCACCCCTCAAGTGGGGGAGGTGAGGTGAAGTACAACTCTCAGCCCCCGCCATCTTGCAGATGGGGGACCCAGCCAACCACAGAGAGGCATATGCCCCCCTCCCACTGGTGGGTGGCATAATCTGGGGTGTACCCACCCCAAGGAAGGGACCCATTGGTCCTGACCTTTACTTACCTGTAACACCCGTAAATCTAGTATTTAGGGGCAACCCCGAACCTAGCCTCCTCAGACAAGAGCCGACCAGAAGAAGAGAAGAAGAAGGACCCAAGAAGCCATGCTGAAACTAAGAAGAGGAGGACGCCCGCTGACTTGGCCCCAACCCTACCGACCTGTCCCCACCTCGAACCTGCTCGAACGAAATCCTGGTGTGTCCTGCAGCCAGCAGCCCTCAAGAACCCAAAGGACCTGCCCTGGCTTCCAAACTCAAGACTTTGTCTCCCGTGAGCACCGGATTTGCTCACCACCAGACTCTGGCTACAACCAAATTCGCAAGTCTGCACTCGACGCCCACGGCCCGAGTGGCCCAACACAATGCGGAGGTCTCCCCAGTGAACTTGACCCGAGATCTGGTGATGTCTGACCTGCCTCGACTTTCCAATCGATGCCAGGAGTCTCTTTCTGGAGGATCCCCCCGACCGCAACCAGAGCTGGTAAGAAAACCCGATGCCTAAAGACACCCTTGCACCCAATGTCCCACGGCCTTGGGTGGCACAACCGACTGTGTCCTAGCATCCCTAGGTATCCCAACTTACCTCTCCAACTGGTGGTCACCTCCAGAAGATCTTCGCCTGCAAGTCTGCAGTCTTTGTTGCAATCGGAGAATCCCCATTGAAATCAACAGGGCACCCAATGCCAAAACAACACCCTGTACCCAGCCTACCCTGCGCAGCTGTGGGTGTACTTTGGGTGCTAACTCAGATCCCCCTTCGCCCTGAGCCTAACACCAGGAGCTTTGAACAACCGTAGGCCCCTTATCCCCCATTGGATAACATTGGGCCTCAGCACTCTGCACCCGGCCGCCCTTTTGCCGCTGAGGGTGTTTGGAGAGTGCATCCTTGACCCTGGGGGAACCCTGGTTCTAACCCCAGAAAACCAACCCCTAACCTAAGTACTTACTTTGAAACCTATAACCTCATTCCTCCCATAGGACTGCATTGACTGCTTTCTTGTGAAAATTGTTCTGTGGAGTTGGTTTTGTATGAAAACCTGAAAAACTGCAAATATACAAAAACTGATTTTCTTACCTTTTCTCTTAGAAATGTCCCAGTGTGATATCTAGGCATATCACACGGAGTAGAAAAAGTAATCTATAAAGTAATTGGTAAAGTAATCAGATGTAATCTAACAGTAATTTCAACTGTATTCAAAGTATTTATAAACCTGTAACAAAGTTATTTTTCTTCAGCTTGATTGTATTGTTCAACCTGCCTTTTACACTCAACTGTGCCAGGCTTGCTTGGTTCCAGAAAATAAATATAACTAAATAATATTTTCATGCAAACAAATCGGTCTGAGTTCAGTCTTTGAGTGTATGACAACATTTTGTGCCGGAGTGTGTACAATAAATGCTTAGGTTATAACTCCTTTCTGCTCACCTACACTACCACAAATGGAGAGTAAAGTGCTATTTACTTTTACATATGCCTTCCTTTTGGGGTTCCACTGAACTCTGTGCACACTAGACCTCATTTTAGTATATACAGAGCAAGCTTCCTACAGTGCTTACAAATTGTATGCAGAGACACTGCCCTTAGAATGGAGAGAGAATACATGGGAGAGGAGTACCTGTCGGTACTTCCATTAGATGATGAATTTTGTGATGTAGTGGATGCATCAATCCAACAGGCATGGTATTAGCGATTGAACCTTTAGAAAGGTGCCTCATTAGGTTTGGTCACTCAATCTCAGGTCCAATGCCACCTAGTATGGAGGCCCCACCTCCCATAAATCCCCTCAACTTGCCTGATCAGGCAGACAAATGTCCACTAAAGCGCAAGGCAGAAGCAGGAGTTTATCTGGGTGTTTTTGAGCACCTTGAGAGGGCATTCCTCGCCAGGAATACCAGTCTTGAAGGCGACCCAGGGGCTCTATTGGACCCCATGCCTGACTTACCATTTCAACCTGTCTTTCATGATTGGGGGGATGAGGACTCTGAATCAGGCTCTAATGATGAGGCCGGTCCCTCCGGACCATGGCGCCCTTCCCCAGCACCGACCCTATACAGTTCCTGGATAACTCTGAGAGTCAGTCTGACATAATGGACCCTGATGATCTTATTTTTCATAGGCCGGTAGAATGGCCCCATCTGCGAAGGTTCTTATGTACATTTAGGACCACCTCCGTAAGCCCCTTGAGAAAGAGGAGAGAGCTTGTCTCCTGACAGAATGTCTGCGTCCCTCACTGGCAAGGAAAGTGGCTCTGATCCCTGATATAGAGAACCGCATGGCCCCCTTCCTGGCTAAATATATTTGCGATCCTAAGAAGGACATTGATAGATCCTTGAGGTCCTGCCAGGAGAAACTCTTTGATGTCATTGTGCCATTGACTAAAATTTTAGACCAAGCGGAAGATGCAGCTGGTAAACCTGTACAGCCTGTGGTCCTCTCCGGATGGGCACAACGGACTGTGGTATTTATTGGGAACGCACATTTCATGTAGTCTACGGAGCAGAGAAGATTCCTCCTAATAAAGGTGGACCCCAAATTGTGGGATTTGGCTTCCTATGAGCAGGGCCTACTGCCCAGAGGGGACCTCTTTGGGGAACCATTTATAAAAGAATTGGGAAAATTTGTCTCAATCTTTACATCCCTCGATAAGGCACAGTCGTCCATCCAACATAATTTGCAACTAAACGTTTTTGTCGGTTCTGGTCAAGGAAGGGGGTGCTCGACAGGCTGGTTGTACACACAAGTCCCTCACCGGGGCCAATGCTATGGCAAGAACAATTGTCAGGACCAGTCACGGTCAGAGCAATCCTTACCCTCCAAGAGAGCACACAGAGGGTATGGCGCATGAGGAGCCAACAGAGGCGATTTCTATGGAACCCGAATAGGTGAGAGTGTGCCTTTCTTCCTGATTACAGCTGGGGGTCGATTGGCACACTTCTTCATAACAGGGAGAAGATAACCTCAGATGCATGCGTCCTTCAAACAGTACAGGTGTTCCACAAAGAGTTCTACGATTCCCTGGTGCAGCTGTCTGGCATTGTCTGTTAATCTTTTCCGAGGCCCAATGCCTCTTGATAGATCGGGAGGTGTCGAACCTGCTGTGCAAACAGGCTATTGCCCAGTCCACCCTACACCCAAAGGGCTTCCTCAGCAATGTTTTCTTTTTGGAAACCAAGACGTAGGGCAGCGACCTGTGATCAATCTCCCCGAGTTTAATGGGTGGTTTATTTACCACCATTTCAAGATGGAAGGTTATCTATCTGTTCCAGGATGTGCTGCAGCCCCAGGGCTGGGTGGTGCATCTCGATCTCAAAGACTCATTCCTCACAATTCCCCCTCGTCCTGCCTCATCACATATTCCTGCGATTTCTTTGGCAAACCCAGGTTTATAAATTCATAACCCTTGCATTTGGTCTTTCTTCCGACCTTTGGTGTTTCACCAAGGTGGTCAAACCAGCCATAGAATTTTCTTCGCGCCCAGGGCTTCCATCTGATTATTTACCCAGACGATCTCCTTCTTCTCAATCAATGTCCGGGCAGACTATCCGAACAGTTGCAGATGACAATCTATTTGCTGGAAAGCTTGTGGTTTGTCATGAATGTAAAGACGTCCCTTCTGACCCCGTCGAGACAGACTACCTTTTTAGGGTTTGCAATCAATTCCACAGAAAACCCCCTCAGTCTTCCATCCCGGAAGATTGCAACCAACCTGCAACCCACTGAGCATTACTTAAGTGAGGTGTGTTCCTGTTAATGGTCAGGCCTATGAGATTTCCCAATGATAGTTAGTGGGTCCCAAAACCCTGTTTCATACTGAGTAGGCACACTCAAGAACACTACGAAACCGGGAATGTAGTTTCAAGATTTATTAAAATCATTATCCTATCCTAGTGGAGACAGTATGAATAGTAACTATTATAAAAATAAACAAGAAAGTAGCAATGATACTTGTCTGGAGCCAGAAGAATAGAAAATGCGTGTTGCAACAATATGATGGTATCATATAGCTTTTTTACATTAATATCTCCAGACCCACCGTTTTCTCTACTAATTGAACTACAATTAGAACCAAAAGAGGCCTACTTTGAGCTTCATGGATGGTTAACATCCTCAAACCTTTTCTGAACACTAAAACCATTGTTCTGCAAAGAAATAGCAGCTGCTATCCCCTGTCTGCATCTTCAGGTTGGCAATTAAGCTGTGTGAAGGATGAATGTACCTTCCCCTATAGCCTTCAGCGTGGAAAAGAGATTACGACTCTGTGTGACCCTCACTCTCAAGTCCCTGGTTAAAAGTTACTCTCTTTCTAACAACGCTCTGTTCAAATGTATATATGTATTCTATCTGGACATTGTTGTAAATTTTCAAAATCAACAATTAGTTGTAAATGCCCTTCTGACCTTTTACTTACTTACAATATGTGAACCATTGCTCGTTGTTTAAATACAAGAAGTAAAAAATCAATTTCTTTGAAGCTTTGTGTATGGCTAGATAGGCAAATCAAGCTTTACAGGAAAAACATGAATATATTGCATTGCAGTGAATAACAACATTAATAAATGTACGTTTATTTTTGAAACATGCATCGAAGTAAATGTAAATATATAATTCTCTACCAGGATACCTAGAAGAGGAAATATGTGAAGATTATAACAGGTGAAAGACATTTAGTACACTGAGGCTTAATTGGACGAAATATAATGTTCTTGATTTTGCCTTTCACAGCCTGATTTGAAAACCCTGCTTAGTTGCCTCTCCCACCCTACCTTGGTTGGTCACATCATTCTCTTTGCCAGAAAGGCAAATAATCTAGGGGTCATCTGGACAAGGAGCTTGGCTTGGACTCTCAAGTTGGGGAAGTTATGCAAGAAATGTATTTCAGGCTAACTCATTTTAAATGTGCCTGAAATGTATTCCCTTTAATCCCATAACATGGATGTGGGTGTTCTCTTTAAATTCAAAACCCAAATATGTCCATCATTTCAGTGTGGACTTCTAACCTGTCTGATTGTCTGCAGTCCATGCACAATGCTGGTGCCTTGCTTTTTATTGGTCTGAGAATGTTTGGGTTGATTTCCCAAGCACTGTCAATTCTTCACGAGTTGCCTATTAAGAATTGAGCCTGCTATACAATGTTATGCTTTGCATTCAAATTTGTCCATGGGCTAACCGCTATGTACTTGGGAATAAAATCCACTCTAATGTGCCCGGGTGTGCTTTTGGGTCCAGTATTACTGGCACCTAACACCATCCAAATCATGGCAATGTTTATGTTGAGGATGTCCTGTGGCAGCTAATCCACCGAGCATATTTAGGGAGTGACGGGGGAAGGAGTTTCCACAGGACATCACCAACTTGAACATTTTAATTCTTTTCATCAAAGAATTGAAATGTCTCTTACTGATGTATACAAAAATGTGATGGATAGAATGGTTGAATTGATGTCAGCCCCTGGTGATTTCTCGCCAGCATTCCAGTCCATCGATATTTTGCACTCCATGCCTCCTCAATTTGGACCCAGCCATATGTAAATCAGTCTTTACTCTGTGCCAATGGGAACTGTCCAGCCTGAACTAACTGGCCAGGTCCTCTCTAAACCACAAGCAACCCGAAAGCGGTTACGCTCTTATTAGGGACCATCAGTCAGATATAGCTTGGTTCCAGTGGCACAGTGGGCACAGCAACCACATCTGGGCATCAGCCGCTGTCGGTAGTAGGAGTAACTGCAGGGCGGTGATGTGGGGAGGGGGAGGGGCAGGGTGGGGGGTAGTAAACTATGGATTACGGAGGTTTACAGGTAAATTAACATATAAATTAATAAAACGAATTTCGTTGCGTGCACTGCATCGCATTTGGGGATGCAGTGCACGCAACGAAATTAGTTTTATTAATTTATATGTTAACGTACCTGTAAACCTCCGTAATCCATAGTTTACTACCCCCCACCCTGCCCCTCCCCCTCCCCACGTCACCGCCTTGCAGTTACTCCTACCACCGACCGCGGCTGCTGGGCATACCCTCTCACTTAGGACCTCACAATGAAGTATACACAAAAGGATGGATGGAATGCTTGAATTAATCGTAGCCACTGGTAATTGCTTGGCCACATTCCAATACATCAATCTTTTACACACCCTGCCACTTCAGGTTGGACCCAGCCGTATGCAAATTAAACTTGACTCTGCTCCAATGAGAACAGTCCAGCCTAAACTGCAAAGGCAGGTCTCTAAATGGAAACAAGAGCAACCCAAGACTGATTTGACCCGTATTAGGGTTCATCGGTCGGCTATAGCTTGGTTTCAGTTGCACAGTGTACACTGGACCCACGTCTGGGCATACCCGTCCTACTTATGACATCACATTGAAGTTTACAAAAAATTGATGGATGAAATTAAACCCAGCCACTGGTAGTTACTCGGGCTGCATTCCAATCCATCATTATTTTGATGTATCCAACTTCTGTGCCTCTCTTCTGCCTCTCTCTTGCAACTCGACTATTGTACTTCTTTGACTCCATTGTCAGCTACTTGTGTGCATCTTTGATGCTCTTCTGACTTCTCCGGTGAGTCCTGGTCAACCACTCTTATGCAACTTGATTTCGGTTTATTCTGTTAACTCTCGTTATTCTCTTTATTTCTGGTTCTGCTCTATTGCTCTGTTCTGCACCCACCCATTTTCTTGCCCCCTGCTCAACTCTTTCCCGATCTCTGCTGCCTCCCCGCCTAGCCCCACCAACCACCTCCCAGCGCCCCTCCCTCCTTCCAGGACCTACTCAATGGAGGCTGCTGCAGTCGTGTGCAGTGGGTTCGAAGCCGGTGCACCAAAGGAATGCTAGTCTATGCCTGTCTGAGCCTGGACCGTGCCCAGCTCCAGGACCCTGGCCCCAGGGCCACCCGCAGAAATTACACCACCTTCCTCTATGCCCTGAACACTGGATGACCTGGCGAACACTGCTGCCACACCATATGGCACTCTATACGGTTAGACCGTTCTCCTGCTGACAGATAAACCTTCTCCTGGAGCAGCATGGCCTTGTTACACGCCACAAAGCACCACACTGACCTCTCGCCACACCACACCAGAAGCAACCCACTGTTTCCACTGCCTGCTCCTCAACACGCACATTATGTGCAATCATTCCACGAAGTCCTGGCTCAACCCAGCATCCGCCCCTGACATAACCACAGCGATATCCGATGGATACAAAATCACTCACCAGGACTGCACCAACAAGCTGGGAAGTGGGACAGCAATCGTCCACAAAGAGACAATACAGTGCAACACCTCAATTTCAAGCTCCACACCAATGACAAGACCATCATCAGAGGCACCCTCACATTACCCTCACCCAGCTTCTGCAACACAATTGCAGACTTCATTGTGCCCCTAAACCTGGACTCCAAGTACTACATATTCCTTGGCAACGTCAACTTCCACATCGACGACCCCAACAACAACAACATTGCCACCTCCTAGACAGTATGAGCAGTCTCTGACTGACCCTGATATTCCATGACCGCACCACAGGACAGGTGGTATCAGGTTCTCAGTCACTGCCCCACGATCTTAGAACCTGTTGCCTCTGGAACTTAGGACCACTTCCAACTATGCAAAATTCTGACAATTTTTGAAGACCTGGCTCTTTAAGCAAACCTATCAATAAATACCTTAGCCATGCTGACTAAGTTACTTAGTGCCAAAAGACCATTTGGCGAAAGTGAGCTCTACAGGCTTCTATAACATCACATAACAGACGACCCACAGCGCAGGACACATGCTGGACCCCATCTTCACTCCCAGCAACTGCGTCAAATACTGCGACGTCCCAGAACTCACATGAAACAATCACTCCATCACCCACTTCAGCATCTCCTGCCCTCGCATCGCCACACCCAAGATGGCAAATGCCCAACCACAGCTGGAGCAACATTTCAGAGACCAGCTGAACGGGCGCCCTCAACGCCTCCAACTCAACCTAGACCAGGAAATTAAGAACTTCAACAACTGGATCACCAACTGTGCCGACAACATCACCCCCATCAACAACAGAGAAGAGTCTCCAAAATGGTCAGCTGATACACCCAAGAACTCAGAACAGTGAAACCTGACAGCAAACAGCTGGAGAGGAGATGGCACACCAACAAGGACACCTCAAACAGGACAGCCTTCAAGACCTCCCTCTACCACTGCCTGATGAGGGCAACAAAGAAAACAGCCCTAGCCACATGCATCCAAACTAGCGCAAACAGCAAGGATTTTTTTTAACATCGTCAAGGAATTCTCCAACCCAGCTGCCTGTGAAAACAACATCACACCCTCGCCAACTTCTTGCATGACACTATTGCAATCCTATACAGAAACTTTGCTCCCCAACCTACACCTGTGGACTTCCCTGACAGACACATCTCCACCACAACCGACAAGAACCATAGACTGACAACATGGAACCTCCTCTTCACCCAATACACCTCCTCCATCATGGAATCCATCCACTCTGGAACTCCCACAGACTCAAGCCCAAATCATATCATCAACCTCGGAAACTAAAGTATCAGCCAAGAACTCACCACTCTACTCAACTCCACTGCAACATTTCCCGATGCCTGAAAACACGCTGAAGTCAGACCACTGCTCAAAAAACCCTCCACCAATCCCAGCGAACTCAAAAACTACCAGTCAATCTCCTTGCTCCCATTACCAGTCAAGGTACTGGAAAAGATTATAAATAAACAACCCACAACACACCCAGAGCAGAACCAGCTACTCGACTTCTCGTAGTCCGGTTTCCACAACAATCACAGCTTAGACTGCCCTGACCACAACCACCAACGACATCTGTACTCTCCTCAAAAGAGGAGAAACAGCAGCTCTGCTCCTCCTTGACCTCTCAACATCCTTCAACATAGTATCCCACAACCCGCTGAGTGTCAGCCTACCACTTTTCACCTCTGAACCCAAGAACGTCGCCTGCGGTATCCCCCACGGCTCAGCCCCATGCTCTTCAATGTATATATATGACCCTGCTGGCCAACATCATCAGATCTCACGGTCTCAGAATAATATCCCATGCAGACAACCCCCAACTCATCCTCTCACTCACCGACGAACACACCACCACCATGACCAACTTCCACAGCTCCATGTCAAGCCTTGCTGACTGGCTGAAGAACAACTGTCTTAAGCTGAACATAGACAAGACAGAAACACTGTTCTTCTGCAACAACAGCAACCCATGGCACAATGTCTCGTGGCCGTCAGACCTAGGACCCACACCCACACCGTCGGACCAATCCAAAAACTTCAGAATCATCATTGATAACAAGCTCACCATGAAATCGCAAATCAACGCCATCTCCTCTACCTGATTCTTCTCCCTGCACATTCTACATAAGATCTTCAAGTGGCTACTCCTGCGCACAATACGCATCGTAACTCAAGCCCTCATCACCAGCAGACTGCACTATGGCAGCACTCTCTACATAGGAATCAAGGCACACCGCCTACAGATACTTCAAACCATACAAAATGCAGCAGCCAGACTCATCCTCAACCTCCCCTGATGAACTCGAATCACACCCCACCTCAAGCGCCTCCACTGGCTTCCCATACTGGAGAGATGCCAATTCAAGCTGCTAGCCCACACACACAAGGCTCTTCACAGCCAAATACCCATCTACATCAACCACCGCCTGAACTTACACCAACTGTCAAGAAGATGATGCTTTGCCTCCCTTTCACTTGTCCACACTCCCTGCATCTACAGAAGCAGAAGTTGAGGTCGCTCCTTCACCTGCATCGCAGCAAAGACCTGGAGCAGCCTCCCCACGCAGCTCTGGACCATCACCTCTCTTCCAGAA
The DNA here is from genome assembly GCF_964204655.1 of Triturus cristatus. Taxonomy (NCBI): domain Eukaryota; kingdom Metazoa; phylum Chordata; class Amphibia; order Caudata; family Salamandridae; genus Triturus; species Triturus cristatus. Next base: position 497,848,577 of record NC_140592.1, on the reverse strand, counting down.
TTCTGAAGGGCCCTCGAGATCTGGCTGTTCAAATAAGCCTTTCAGGACCTAATTTGCATTAGATTTACCTTTGCTGACCTCTGAGTGGCTGAGAGTAATTCAAGTATTCCACCCATCACCTTGTTATTGTTGCAGTTGATGCCCTAAGTGCAATGCGTATGCCCAGAATTTGGGCCAGTGCTCACTGTGCCACAGGACTCCAGCTATATCTCACTGATGAGCCCTAAAGAGGTTGAAACCAGTCTGGGGTTGCTAGTGGTCACTGCTGGAGGGGGCCTCGATTGAGATTTTGGCATAGGCTGTTTCTGTGAGGAGCAGGGTAGGTACTGATTTGCATAGGACCGGCCTTTGTCTAGAGTGGCTTGGTGGGCGAGAAATGATGGACTGAAATGCTTCCCCAAGTGTTTGCCAATGGCTGAGGTTAATTCAAGAATTCCATTTATCACATTGTTGTTGAAATTTCTCTTGCAGCACCCTGCTTGGGTTTACTTTTTGTGCTTGTCTTCAATTTTATTTTTGGTTAGTGCAGCTATTGACGGTACAATTTGTGGTGTGTGTCTACATGACAGATGAGAAAATTAAATCAGTTTCTCACTGTTGGGGGTCACAGATATTTTCCAAGCGACATTCCTAAATTTTAGCCCAGGTCTGAAAGTCCTAATCAAAAATACAATGAGAACTCCTAGTAAAAGCTATTTGCATTAGGGAGTTTTGCACCCATCTTCACCATTCGGGTCTAAATGACCATGTGAGTCTCTACATCAAGTTTTTTCCCTAATCACCTTGCCCAAAAGGCATAGTAGCATATGTGTGTGGGAGGTGATGGGTGTTGAAGGAAAGAGGCTGCAGGCATATCGTGAAACAAATTATATAACAGAGTAGGGTCCTAGCTTACTTGCTGTACTGCTTTTTGTATATGGTGGAATCTATTGTGTGGTGTGTTTACAAACTGTATTATGGTCCTTTTCCAGTTATTTACAACATTAGTTGTACATCAGGTTCTAATTAAGTGACAACAAGAGTGATTGATTGATTTAACATTAGAATGAAATGTACAAAAGCAGGATTCAAATATCAACAATTGGAACAACTGAAAACATAATCTGCGCACCATTAGAAGTAGTTAGAACAAAATATAGTAGTAGGTAGTATTGGAGAAATATTTTACTCTTCTTAGTGTTGTCTGGGTTTGGGCTACAAATTCACAGTTTACAGGCACCTTTTGTTACATGCTTTCAAGTAGCATCAGTATAACACTAGTACTTAAGTTACACCCAACATGTGTTTTGACCCATCATGGTGTGCAAGCCTAGTGCTTTCTTAAGGCTCTGTAAGTTTATTAAACATTGTGACCCCCCCCCCCCCCTCCCATAACAAGAGCTCTTAATTATTCGCCCTGTGTTTGGTGTGTGGGGTTTCAAAAGTAGTGCGGGTAGTTGTAGTACAGTCTTTACCTGAGTTGTTTATCAGTATTGTTAGTCTGTGTTAGTCCTCCAATCCTGACCCGACATGCGAAAAATACTGAAAAACAACTGGTGAAGATTTGTTTATAAATGCTTTGCATGCATATCGACATTAATATACAACACACAAAAGCATTGAGAGTGTATTTTTCCCATTTCAACTGACTCTAGCTAACGTAACCCTCTATTTTAAAATGGCTCGTGTTAGATGCCACTTTGCTTTGTGAAATGTGAACATTTGTTTTCTGGTTGAAAATCTGAAGCAACGAGGAAAACATGGAATGCTTATTCCTCATGTAGAAAATAATGTTTTCTTCTTTGAGATTCTATTGAAATTTCTTATTTGAAGGAAGTCTTTTATCTGTGAGTGCAAGCAGCCCATATGCCTTATCTGCTAGTTTGAAGGTCACAGTCTAAGTTTGCTTGTGGGAAAGTTTTGCATATTTTATATAGACTAAAACTGCATTTTCTGTCTTCACATGATTGGTAGGCGTTTTGATAATGTGAGGGCGTTTATATTCCGGTTCCCTTCAACCTTACTCTGTCTCACACAAGAGTTCAGATTATTTTCTGCTGGTTTTAGATGCAGATACTCTTTTCTGGTCATTTAGGGCACATACTTGCTACATACAGTCTTTCAGAGGCTTTATGGCGGAATTCCACTCTCTTGACCTCTCGAGATTTCTCTGTCTTTTCCTCTAGCTTAGCAGTGTAGGGCCCTCCTCTTTATGAGAAAACTTCTGCTTGAGACATCATAAATTGTCTTTGCTCATATGATTTTTAATTGCTTTGAATATATTGACTAATGAATTCATATATTGACTATAGAATTACAATTATTAGGATGATTTCAGTTTGGAACATTGCAAATCGTTTAATAAACCTTTATGGTTTTGAGCTTAAACTTTCTCTGTCTTCCTTGTAGGGCCAAGTGTGCTTCACTTTATTGAAATGTACTGAATTTGATGTTACCATTGATTGGAAATAAAGATTCATCAGTGTGAACTTATTGAACTAGAGGTTGCGCCAGAATTTGCACCGAGCACAGTGCCCTAACACAACCAAGGTACTGCCTACAGAAGACTCCCTCCTCTTTTGGGGGCTGGCCCACCAAATACAAAACAAAGTCCATGTTAATCGACGATCGCGAGTGAATAATTCAGACTAAAATTTGTAATTGTATTTCTATAGCTCTTACTCCCTCTGACAAGGCATCCAAGCGCTTTACGGTGAGTAGCATGCCACTTCGGGACCCAAAAAGGATTAGTGGTGGATTTGTATAAGGAAATATATGTTAATTTGAGCAGTGGACATGCGAGTCGGTTAGTTGGTTTGAAAAGGATAATGGAGGGATAAAAGAGGGAAGAGTCTAGAAGGTGTTACTTGAGAGATCATAGTAGAACCCTGGTAAGGTGTTAAAGTGCTTTTCGGCAAACAGCACGCTACTCTGGAACCCAAAGAGGATTTAGTGGTGGGTTAGTGTAGGTAAATATATGTTAATTAGAGTGGTGGACACGTGAATCTGTTAGTTGGATTGAATAGGACAATGGAGGGATAGAAGAGGGAAGAGTCTAAAAAGTGTTATTTAGGAGATCATAGTAAATGGAGAGATGGAGGAAGGACAAGTCTCTGGAAAGGAATTAAGGAAATCATAGTAGTAAAATGAGGTGAGGGATACATAAGGGATGAATTTAGAAAGGGTTGCTAGGGAGAACCCAGACGATTGGCTTTGGCAATACTTTGTATTTATTATTTTTGGGGGGATTAATCATCGACTCTGTGTCCTTAATAGAATTGAACTGTTCCTTTACTAAAGCTAGGAACGTTGTATTCTATGCCACGACCGGAGCCAAGGATTATGCTAGTTCAAAGCTTATTCACTACTAGGGAGGCCATGCTATGGAGCGCCTTAAAATAAAAACATTTGAAAACAGAGTCTGCGGACAAGTCTGCTGCATTCATGATATCCTTTAATCGAGCTCCCAAGCAGAAGGCCTTAGATGCCACTGCTCCTCTGGTGGAGTGAGCTTCTAATGTCTGAGTGTTGATGCCTGCTTCCTGCATGGCCCATCTGACCCGTCTAGCAATGGTGGGGGCAGGAGACTGCTTTATGTGGCTTTCATGGCGATGAGAAGTTGCCGCTACTTATGGGGACGAGGCCTTCCATCATAGCTTCATAAGGTTTAATAGGTTTCACTACGAATAATTTGGGAGAATGCGGAAAAGCTGAGTACGAGATCACCCTGTAATTAGTCTTAGTAGTTAATGAAACATGAAATGTAACTCCCTCTGAAGTAAAGACCCCACCAATAATGTCCCTGATATCAGACACCCGCCTACAAGAGACCAGGCAAAGGAGGGATGCGAGGTTGGCCGATAACTGCTTCCTCGACAGGTATTTGTCTTTTGGCCAAGAGAGGAACAGATTGAAAGGCATATTCACATCCTGAAGGACCGAATATTTTGGTTCCGGGAAGGTTAGATACGAAGAAACAGTCAGGGACAGACCCTATTAAGGCGAGCGGCCCTGATAGACCTTATGAGTGAGCGGCCCTGATCGACCTTACGCATAGAATGCGACACAACAATTACAAGGACTTGTTTGAAGAATCACAACATCCAATACTCTTACTAGGCTCACACACCATGGGAAGGCAAATCATGAGTTTCCTATAACTTGAGCTCTTACTTGAAACATAAGCCCAAGTTATGCAGAATTACTTTTCCTCTCACCCCTCGGGTAGGAAATGCAGGTGGTAAAGACTGGCACTCAGTTTTGGGAACGGAGCACATTATCCATCATCACACCTTTTGGAAGAAATGCAAAAAATAGTGAAGGAGGAGGAAGGGGAACGTGAAAACTCTGGCAAACGGAAAACGCAGGGATGAAAATGAACCTGCAAGCGTGAGGTAAATGAGACAGGACTTATAGGATGGTGGAAGAAAGAGGGATGAGGTGGAATCAGAACTGGGCAGTCTTGGTATTTGGCAACCCTGGTGTTCGTCAGTGCTGGCGGATGACTCCTAAAACAAATCGGCCTGGCGGATGACTCATAAAACAAATCGCACGTATGCACTTCTTTGTTCTTTCATTAATTTTATTGTATTCTATATTCATTTATTTATTTTATTTTAACAAGTTAAGTACTGAGGGTCTCTCCGGCAGTCCTGCACTGAACAGTTTGTGGTGAAAATATTTCCTTCTTGTCATGAAATTCGTGCACCCACAACTCAGTGAATAAGACACTGCCACACGACCAGATCGCAGTAGTAACTGTAATCACTGCCTCCATTTTGAAGTTCTCCGGCCTGCCATAAGGGCTCCGAGGCCATACCACTGGCAGACTGCGTGCTATGCAAATGTTGATTACGTAATAGAACAGGTGTTAGTGTGAGTCCACTGGCGCACCTTCGAGGCAGTCTCTTCAAAGCAGCCGCTGGCCTGTACCCGCCCCTTTGGGGATGCAGGTACACCAGGCCCCGGGATCCTCTGTCAGGTTTGACACACAGCCTGCCGGAGCCATAGCTCCAGGTCTCTTTCTCTTCAATAATTGCTTTAATAGATTGGAGTAATTCATCTCTCACAGGCCCGTGAGGTAATGAAGCAGCAGACAGCCTTGCAGGGCTCGGTTCACGCGCGATCTAATGTGAGTGAGGGAGAGGAAGGTGCGAGGAGCTGACAGGGATGGATGAGGCCTCAAAATAGTGATTGAGGGGAGCTGAGATGGGGAGAGGTTTGCAGGGCTTCGGGAGAGGGGCACACAGGTAATAGATAGGCAAACGAGACCCAGATAGAGAGCTGAGGATGAGAACAAAGAAGGAGAAAGTCTGGGGATTAGCTAGCTGTTAGGGAGAGAACAATGAAGAGAGAGGTGGCGGGAGGGGGCTGCAATGCAGGGAGCTTGTATTCTGGAATTTATAGACCTCCCCCACTCGAGACTACTGCATTCTGCACATACTGTAAAAAGAAATTAGTTAAATTGCACGATTAAAGGTCAAGTGGGTAGAGCTTCACGCATTAAGATTTCTCCTACTGTTCTCTTATGAGCCAGACGCGGATTCATTTGTCGCCCCAGCCAAAAGTAGATCCACATTTAGAGTGTTCTTGCTGCTCAGAGCAATAGGCTTGCACTGCTGTTATTCATACTGTGACTGTTCTGTGGGTGTATACATGAGGGAAGCTTGCTGGCGCTACTGCACCTGTTGGTGCGAGGAGGGAAGCAAGAAATGCTGCTAGCCACTATGGGCCATATGTATCAAAAAAGAGTTTTGCGATTCTCAAATTGTAATTTTTAGCGAATCGCCATTAGAGAATCACAAAATGCAATGTATGTAGGATTTGCAAAAAATTTTGAGAATCCTACATATTCCTTATTTGCGAATCGCAAATCGAGATTCGCAAATAAGGAATACCTTCCCATTCATTCCTATGGGCTAGGAGGCCCATAGGAATGAATGGGAAGACCGTCTCAATTTGCGATTACCAATTAGAGAATCGCAAATTGACAATGCAATTTCAAGGTTGCAAGGGTGCCAAAAGGACACCCTGTTGCACCCCTGAAATATGCATGTGTGCACATTTTGCGCACATACATGCCCTAAGGGCATGTATGTGCGACATATGGCACTGTTAAAAAATCTAAAAGGTGCTTTTTTAAAGAAAATCGCAAATTACCACCAACTTGAAGTTGGTGGTAATTTGCAAAGCCTTAAGGCCAAATACCAAATTTCTGGTGCTTCCAGAGTTGTATTTAAGGAATCGCAATTTGCAATTCCTTAATTGCATTAGCAAAATAGAGAATTGCAAATTTAGCGATTCTCTATTTTGCGATGGCTTTTTGGGATGATACATCCCAAAATGCTTTTTACCATTCGCAAACAGGAAGATTCTGAGAATCTGCCCGTTTGCAAATGGGAAAAAGGCTTGATACATTTGGCCCTATGTTGCTTTTCTGTGCGTGTGTATGTGGGGGAAGCTTGCAATGAAGCTGCTTCGGCAATGCATGGTATGGGTACGAGGGACGCTGGTACTGTTGCTGCCCATGACATGTCTCTTCTGATTACTCGCGTGAGGACAGCTTGTCCTTCTCATGATTGTGCTGTATGGTAGCTGCTCAAGGGAAGCTTGCATGCGACTGCTACTGCTGTACCAGTTCTGTGTGTGCTGGAACTTGCACTCCTACTGGTTTTGCTGTTTATGGGTTTGGGTGCAAGTGAAAGTTGCATTACTGCTCCCCATGCCCGACCTGTTTTGTCGAAAGAACGTGCACTTCTACAGTTGGGTGAGCAGCTTGTATGCTCGGTTTGTACTTCCATTGATGAGGCCCGTTCTTGTACCTGTTGTAGGATAATATGTGAGGAGGCTCCAATTAATTCCATTCTCTGGCTGCTAGGTGGGTGTGGAGAAACCTTTGACTGTTTATCATTCTTTATCTATTTTGTCAAATGCAAAAGGAACAAACGATGGGTGGAATGCTGAACAATATCAAAAGTTCAAGCCCAGTACAGAGATCTGGGCCCAAATCCAACAATGGATTTAGGCCCAGATCTCTGACTGGAGGTGAGCGTTTGACATTGTTCAACATTCCGTCCATCAATTCTTCTTTTTGCATTTGCCCCCCAAGTGGGATGGAGATGCCCAGAAATTGGTCCCTTGCTCGCTGTGCCACTGGTTTCAAGCTATCTTGGCTGAGGAGGGGTGATACCTCTAAACCGGTTCTAGGATGCTTGTTTCCAGTCCAGGGAGGACATAACCTGGCAGGTCCGGCTGGACTGTTCCCATGGGGAGCAGGATCAAGACTGATTTGCATGTGGCTAGGTCTAAACTGGTGTGGCGTGGTGAGCAAAAAACCAATAGATTTAGGCCCAGGTCTCTGACTGGGGGTGAGTGTTTGACATTATTCAGCAATCCGTCCATCAGTTGTTCTTTTTTCTATTTTGCATATCTATTTTGTCAGAATTTTGGTATCTTGCAATGGGGTTGCCCATGCTATAGCTTTTAAATATGCGAGAGAAGCTTGACTTAGTGATTCCTATATTTTAACTGCTCAATCAGTATCTGATCCATTCACAAATATTAAAATCCTTCTTTCTTCATCTGTATTGCTGTTTGTTGGGATGGGCATTCACCTGCATGGTGTATAGTACTATACATCTGCCGAGTGCTGTACTGCGTGCACCTAGTATCCTAGTCTTGAATTTTTGGTCGTAACCTTACTCCAATCCAGTGTAAGCACAAAATCCGATGCCTGTCCCTTGACGTGAGTAGGTCGTGGACACATTCTGTGACCTGGATGGACACACCAATAATGCCCTCATTGACTAACGCAGAACTACTGCCATAATTGTGACCAGACCTTTTTATTTGCATCACTGGAGTGGAGACCTACAACCCCCGGCCCCACATTAAAAGTTCCACTTCGATGCTTTTCCCCGGTTTTTAGCAAGGACATCCTGAATGTATGTTGTGCATGTATGTGTATGTAGCCTGGGATGTACCTGCATGGTGTGTGTCAGTGACCCAGAGTAGTGGAGGCCTGTGCCATCCATTTTGGATACCTAAAGGTCTGACCTTTACACTAAATGGAGGCGAGGCTGTTCTCCCAGCAGTGGATTTGCTGACATTCCTGAAGCTGGAGAAAGGAGACATAGAGACTAAAGTTAAAGGAATGGAGATAGGGCTGCTTCAGAAATTTGATTGGGCCTTTTGCTAGCAAGGAGCTGCTTATTAGTCTTCATGCTGCCTCAGTTGTGCAGAGGTGAGGAAACATTTAGGTGATAACTGCCCTTTTGACCATCTGTGATTACTCCTTCAGTTGGCTGATGACAGCCAGGTGCATAACGCTCACATATCGTTGTGTCTCTGTTGTGGATGTTCCAGGCTGGAGGCTACCTTTCTGTGAGAAGCATCAGTCTACAAAAAGCTGTGTCTGGAGAGTAGCCTGGAAAAGATATGTGAAATAGGAACCATCCCAAACCAGTTCTACAGTTGTAGACATTTGATACAAACCTCCTTTCTGAGTTTGGTGTATAGAAGTGGAACCTCACTACTCCTCTTGTTGTTACAGTTCCAAGTTCTCTGTCGCCAGGAAAGGGACTTTTTCACTGTGCCAGCTTCCCATAATTGATGAGACATCACCTGAGCCTGGTTCTCATGCTTGAAAATCTGTGTACCTGTCCTGAAGTGCCTTGAAGCCTGCCTGACTGCTGGAAAAGAGAGGAGCCTCCCAGCCCAGAAGGAGGAGTGTCCATTCAGGAGGGTGGTGCAGCATGTCCTAGGTGTCTGAGGATGCCCAGAATTGAGGGACTAAGGAGAGCAATCAGAGGACCCCATTGTCTGAGGGCTTTCAGTCCTTCTGTGCTGGTTCCTTGCAGGAAACACAAGCATCACAGCTATGATTCTTGAAGTTCATTCAGGGCTGGTATTGTATGATAAGCCTGTGCGTGGCCACAGCTACCCATTGTGATTGGCCTGTATGTGGCCACAACAGTCCAGAGTGATCGGCCTGTGCTTGGCCAAACTTGCCCAGAAATATGGGCCTGTACATTATGGCAACTACTTATCAGTCTGTGCTTGGCTGCGACTGCCCACAGTCATCAATGTATAATGGCTGCACAACTAGATAAAACCCTGATTGATCCCACAGATAGGCAGCTATACTACAAACAGGTCTGAGGAAATTGTCCTCAATAAAACACGTTTGGCCCAAAGCCCACGTTGCCAAAATACCACAAAGTTAAATGTCGCATGTAGTTGGGAACACTCAGCCAATCAGGGCACAGCACACACACCACACATAGTGATCATACACTCCTCATGCCGGACCCTTATAAGAGAGCCACATGTCTCCTCTTTATCAGATGGTTGTACTTATAATTTATGACTAGGCCCAGACCTGTATGCTCTACAATAATGTGTGATTGATTTATTGTACTTCAAGAAACTGTATAAAATGCCAGCTAAAACCTCTGTACATTTAGGCTGTCTTCAGGCGCCACTCTGTCGATGCTCTTCTGGCCACTGCATTTAATTAAACCAACTTGTTCCTGTTTTGTCAAATGCCTCTTGTCTTTTCTTTTTCTCAAGGTAAATTCATATCCAAGTAACACAGTGCAATCTTTTCGACTGCTCAATCAGGGCTCAAACTGATGAGTAGGTTTAAAAGGTTTTATTACAAACTCAAAGCCAGACTGATATAAATGATTCACAGAAACATGTTGTAGAAATACTGACTCACTAGTGGAAATCCAAATCATTGAATAAAGTTCAACCTCAATAATAAAAAGCATACGAAAAATTCAGTAGCAGCAATACAAAAAGTGAGAAAGAGACTCTGATGATTAGGGTGCAGGTTTCGATCCTTCTGTCTATACATGAGGATATCTAAATTAATGTAATAATTCCTATTTTAACATGGAGATTGGGGAAACCTAAATTAAATCAGGGGAGCAAAAAAGGTGTCATCATAGTGGAGACTTCAATAAAAGTTATCCAATTCAAGGAACTGTGTAGAATATAACCACACAATGGAAAAGATCCAATTAATGCACTAAATTTGCGTCATTGTACCCCGTACAATTCCATCTTCTCACAGTAGAATTTGGCTAATTCCTTCATTTCCCCTACCATCCAGTTGGAACATCAGGGTGACCTTGAACATCCTTTTTAGCCATGGGAATCTGCCTTCAACTTTAACGCACCTTCTTGCCAAAGGTTTCCTCCTGTACGCGCTATCTCTACAACACTCAATTAGTCTTTCACTAACTACCGAAGCCTTAAGACTGCACCTGCAGAGAAGAGAACATGCAAAGCCCAAAGGCTTAAGACCTTTGATCAGGCTAACTTTAGTAAAACATAACGTTTACCCAATATTTAGAAATATATGCACAATCAATCATAAATTCAATACAATTATATAAAGGTAACTTTAGTAAAAAAGCATGGTTACATATGTAATGTATTTTCAAATACATGTTACACAACTTGAAACATACGTGTAAATATATATTCAAACTAAAGTGTTCTTGTTAACCTAATTAGCACACATTTAAAAATCTCTAACACTCTACAATGAAGAATTTCAGAAGTACAGCTGAATACTCCACTTTCCCATTCCATTTTCCAAAAGCTTTATTCAACGTATTAGGTCACAAAAGCACAAACTTACATTTAGGTCCATTCACAAAGTATCTACAAGCAATTCATATATACTCTAATCAGAGTCGGTACATACCCCTCTGATCAGAGAAAATATAAAATCTTAAAACTCTATATACAAGTCTAAAATTTTGTTAAAAATCAATATGCTAAAATCTTTGTAAATACACTACAATACATACTACAATTAATGCCAATTAAAAAAGGAGCAATTGGTTATACAAAAATGCATTACAGCCTGGAAAAAGTGCTAATGGATAGATGCCTCATCGTGGGACCTCACTCTTATGTCCCACACCCACCCCAAATATTTAGCCATGGCTGTAACAATCGCTTCAGTAGTATCACTTCTTAGGATTCTTTCTGCCTCAAACACCCTTCTTGTTCCCAAGAGCTTGCAAATTGAAGTCAACCAGGCGCGACGTGGGGCTTTATAACCAGTGCATTCAAACAATACATGGGCCAATGATTCTTTTCCAAACCGGCACACTGGACACAAATCATTTCTAGGTGTGGACCATTTGTTGGTAAAAACTCTTAGTGGCAAGGTACCCACCCTAAACTGAAAATATAATTTCGCTCAAACGGTTTTGTAATAAAGTCCCAATATTGCTCTAGCCCCGGTGTAGGTTTCCACTCCAGAAAAAGCCCTGTAAGAGAAGAGGACTCTCAACTTCTCACTATATTGGTCTGGGCTATTTCCCAATATTTGGCCTTCAAGACCTTTTTTTCCAGGACAAATTGTGTTTTTGGGATCATCCCGCAGAGGACTCATGCCCATATTCGATAGGGTCGCTGTAAGTTGTCTTAGCCATTTTATTTGGTGCAGTGTATCCACCCTTATTACATCTAGAAAGCCAGCCGCTTAATCTGCAAGTTCTGGAGTAGACCACAGTCTACGCCAGTACAAGAGGGGATGTAGTTTGGTAATTTCCACGATTGGCTTTCTACCAAGGTTGTTCAATAATGGTTGTGTCGGGGTACTCTGGGGCAAGCTGGTTATATTTCTTAGGAACTTATTTTCCAAGATAGTAAGTTTAGATAAGTTCTCATGCCCCCAGAGTTCTGCACCATATAAGGCAGAGCTGATGACTTTCATAATATAAACCTCCATAGAAGGGCTGATTATCTTAGTAAAAAAAGTATTATATTCTTTTTGTAGCACCCCTGCCAGTTGTCGGTGTTTTAGGAATGCTGTATCGACCTGAAGTGACCAATTTAACCCCTCCTGAATATTGACCCCTAGATATGTGATCTTCTTAACCTAATCAAGCACGGCGTTATTCAACATGATACCCCCCTTAAAGGCCCTGTGTGGATTAAAGGCCATCAGTTTTGTTTTAGACACATTGACCTCCATTCCTCGGCTAGCACAGAAGTTTTAAAAGATTGTTAGTGCTCTCTGAAGCCCACTTGGTGTTTTGGAAAGGATCAATGTGTCATCCGCAAACATTAGTATGGGGACTTTTTCACCTGCCAGTATCGGTACGTCTGTGGGAGGTAACCTCGTACAGTTCACTATCCCATTAATGTACAGGGAATATAGGGTCGGGGCCAGTACACATCCTTGTCGAACTCCCTTCTCTACTGGAAAAAATTCCATGACTTCGCCCTGCTTACCCCATCGTATCTTTGCCTTGTTATCCTCATGTAACCTGATGATAAGTGTCAGTAAATCGATTGGTAGCCCCATTTCTTGTAACAACTGCCAGAGTTTGTCTCGCGGTACAAGGTCAAATGCTTACCTAAGGTCAACAAAGACAGCGTACAAACTTCCCTTCCCCAAGTTTACTGTTTTCCAACACAGCAAAATGAACCTAAACACTTGGTTGATTGCGCCGGTAAGAGCACGGAATACTGCTTGAAAGGGCGATAGGATCCTGGATTTGTCGATCCAATCTTGCACTCTATTGAGCACCAATCTGCCCATCACCTTTTGTAGAGAGTTAATAAGGCTGATCGGCCTATAACTCCCTGGGCATGATTTCTCCCCTTTCTTAAAAACAGGAATAATCTCTGCCCATTTCCAGGATTCTGGGACCGGCGTGCCCTGGGCAATAGCATTTGACAGTAAATGAATGTACTTGCTCCATCTCACTATATCATAGATAAAAACATCCCCCAGGATTCCATCTAAACCCAGAGCCTTCTCAGCCATAATTGATTTCGGGGCCTCCTCGACATTTGCCTTACAGAAGACCGCCTCCTTAAAAAATTGCTTAACAATACTGCACTCTATTTCATGCTCACTTGCTGCATATTGTGGTTTGAAATGGTTTACCCACTCCATTCGTGAGATATGATTTTAGGGCTGGGAGGCCTGCCTTTCTCTGTCCCATGCATGTACACTCCAGAACTGCTTGGGGTTCCTGCTAACACAAGCCTCCCTCAACTCATCCCACCTTTTACTGTCCCATTCCCTTTTTGCCTTAATTTGCGCCATCCGGTATGTAGCCCTTGCAACTCGTACCTCTGCTGGGACCCCCCTCTTTTATAGCTACCCCTAGGACTACACAAGCCTTTTTGCATTCTGAGCTATACCATTCCTGTATTTTGGGAGTTGCTACCTTTTTTGATTTTCCCCTTTTACTAAAATGCGTACGCAATAGTAAAAAAATTCATTATGTATGCAAATGGGTCGCTTTAAATCTATCGGATTAATTACACTCGTCTGTAAATCACTAATGGCCTGATCTAACTCTTTGTTAATGCTGGCAAGTGTTTACGGTAATCCTTTTACCTTAGTCCATTTTACTCGCCTCAAATCGTTCGATGGAACAACGTCAGCAGTGATATAACTATCTTGCATATCGTGAGGGACTTTAAGGTGTGAAAGGTCCTAGTCCACACTTAATGGGTTACGGTCACTTTCTAGACTAACTTGGATCCTCATGTCCTTCAACGTATGCCAAAGTGCTAAGCTAACCAGTACATAGTCTATCCTACTGGTACTATGGCCATTATCAAAAGTATAATCCCCCATTTTTTCAGACAGTGTGCGGCAATTAACAGCCCGCAATCCCCTTTCCATGCATATAGAATCACCGCGTCTGACCATCTTTTTATTGGGTCTAACTCCAACTTTGGAATGCCCCAGTTTACATCTTCCTCATCGGACATGTTACCCTCTTCACTCAACAGTGGCTCGAACGTCGCATTAAAATCCCCTGCGATGATATTGTATGTGTCTATCTGGCTACCCTCGAGAAGATCTTCAAGAGCCGCTAAAACTCCCGACTTTTTCCCCCTGGAGCCTCGCACATAGATATTATATATTTGCATAAAGCCGCTGGTATCCCTAGACAGTCCAACGGCCTGGATATCCTGGCTATGGGTAGGCAGAACTTGAATATTCAGCCCTAAATCTTGCTTTACCCACATTGTTAGACCCCCTGATGGTCTCCCTTTAGGGCCTTTAACGGCCAGGATATAAAAGTTTAGATACCCTACGCGGTAGAGGGGGGCTTCTGCCCAAGTCTCTTGAAACAGGCAAATCTCATACTCCTCAATAAAAGCATGCCACTCTGAGGATCCCATCTTAGAACCTAATCCAGCAATGTTCCATGACAATAGTGTTTTCATTACAGGTAATGTGCTAACAGCCATATGTCCGCTGAAGGTGTGAGGGCTTGGGCTGACCTCCTGTTCTAATCCATCTTTCTGTTCAGATGACAGGGAAACCGCTTTTACACTCAAATCCAGCTCTGCTGCTAAACATGACTTCAGTGACAAACTGTCCCTGTGGACCACCTTGGTGAGTTAATATGCCTGCTGCCTCTTGGCCACAGTCGCCGCATGTCAATCTATATTATCCAAGGTGGATACTTCCTGGAGTCTAGTTTGATTGAACTCGTGTAAACAGGTGTTTACACCACTCTTTGGAAAGCGTCGAAACTGGATGACTGACTGTCCTGGTACATTTGTACGAAATTCTAGGGCACATTGATTTTCCGCTAGATCCGCCCTGGCCATCGTAAACTCAATACAATCCAGGAGGTTAGCAGATGCTACCAACCTACGGGCTTTTACTATATCTTCCCTTATTACCGAACGGCATCCTCTCACATGCCGTATCCAATGGATGGATTTATTTATTAGGGAATCCTCACTTTCGGGACTTCTTTTAGCATCTAACTTTGGTACATTCACCATAAAGATTTTTAGAGGATTAGGTATTTCCGTAGGGTAGTGATCTGGATGCGTATTTCTCTGCTCGGCCTCTAGCTGGGTAGGATGTGGTGCAGTGTTTTCATTATGCCATACCGGGCCCTCGTCCGATCTGCTGTATAAGAGGTTTTAGTTTGACTATTGGTAGAATTTGGAATGGGTCGAGGTTTTGATAACAGCCTCGCGTTCGCTGGCCAGGGCCTTCCCAGGTTGGATGAGGCCCCATCTACATGAATTTAGTTTACATGAGGGACAATAGGGGGTATGACCCTAGGTCTTACTAGAGTAGATGAAAATGTACCCTGTGGGTGACCTGGGCGTCTTCTTTCCCTTGCATCCCCAGGTTGCACTGGCATAGGTGTCAATGATTTTACCAGCAATATTAAGTCCTCTATCTGTCCTCTCATTAGGCCAATTTCTTGTCTTAGCAAAATAACTTGCTGGAGCAAGTCTTGGTGTTCCTTTGTCGAGACTGTCCCCATAGCCCTTCCCTGCTCTAGTGGGGTCGGTATCACCTGAGTTACCTGTAACCCTTCTTCTCTACTGCTTTCGTTTTCGGATATGTCCACCAGTGGGAGGAATCTATTAGTACAATGTACCACGGTGGCGGTGTGTCCTCTATTAGCTATACCCCTTTCGGCTGTTTCTCTTCCAAGAGTTTTATTAACGACATTTTTGAGGGTTTTATGAAACATAGCCTGGATTGTGGAAGTGGTTAGTTTGGCAACTGGGGACGACCTGGGGGGGGAGTCGGGGCACAAGCAGGTTGTACCGAGGGCTCTAGCTCTAGAATGCCCTTGCAATCCTCATTCAGGGTGTCGATCCTGATCTAAGACAGAGTTACTGCCTGCGTGCAGCTGAAGCTTCCTTGTCTTTTTGCCCTTTCTACCCTGGTTTAAGCTATTGCCTCCGACCTCCCCACTGTCCTCTCTACCATCCGGTAGCTTCCTTTTACCCATAGCTATTAATAAGGCTCAGACAGTTTGGCCTCTTCTGTCAAACAGTGCACAATACCTACTATTTACCACAATGTTTTACTACCATACATGCCTTATCTCCTATATGACATCGCCAGGAAAGAAGGAAAAATAAAGGAAACGAAAGGAAAAAGCCTTTCACCCTAAAGGATGGGCCAACTATTACTACCAGATAAAATCACCAGAGTCTTTACAGTCAGTCCCAGACATGAGAGTATGAACAGTACCTTTGGGATTTATTTTGTCTTCACGAGTTCTCAAACGCGGTTCTCCATCGGAAACAACATGAATAGGGGGGTGGCCCTGCCCTGCCTCTTCCTGCAACTGACTGGCACGGATGGGCCCGCCCTTGTCCCGGGCACACCCACACGTGTCCTGTGCTGCGGGAGGGTCGCTGTGATTTTTATCGCGCACCCTGCGTGTTGTCTGCGTCGCGGATGGGCAAGGGCGCTGGGAGTTGTCGTCGTCGGGCCGTTACCCTCACGGCCAAGGATGTAAGTAACCAGCCGTTCACCTCACGGCAGCAGCGGAGGCTGCTTGTCAGTGCCCCAGAGCCAGGAAAGCATCCCACTTTCATTATTGATGTTAGGGCACACTGAGCATAATGAATGATAAATGCAAATATGTATATTACTTTTCTGTGACGTGTAAGGTTGGAGCTAAAATTAGGCTGCTCCAACGGGTATAAAAATGAATCTTATGCTGCTGCTGTCTGCTTTGCACCTGCTCTGCGTATATGAAGGATGAGTGTAGGACCTCTCTCTATGCAACATGTGTTCTGTACATGTTTGAAGCTTTAACATCTCCTGCCCATTCTGTACCACCTGCTCTGCATATAAAAAAACATACTCCAAATTAATCATCCGATCTCTTTGAATAAAAATAAAATGCTCCTGAAATTTTTATTTTGCATAACATGGTTGACTCATATATGCAGACTCTGCAACTCTGAGTCTAATTTGTGGCTTGGAGACCACAGCGCAGCCACGCAGCGGATGCCCAGAGAAAGCACGCCGTGCGCTCGCATGGACCTTGCGCTGTGCCAGAACCCCAACTCCAGTGGACCGCCTTCGCCTCACTTTGGATGAACTTCGAGCCTTGGATGCCAGAGCAACAGTTGCGCCCAGGCCTCCCCCAGGACCACGAAGGCCCTTTCTACTGCTCTAACTGCTGCTTCACCTGCCTCACAAGGGAAACAACTGACACCATGTCCATCAGCCACACTACACCACTCACACCTAGAAACAAGGCCTGCGCAAACGCCTCCCTAGAAATCAACTGCCTGTGGATCAATGCACGCTCAATTGAAAAACAGGCCATGGAAAGCTGGGACACCATGAGGCCACAGACACCTTCTTCATCACAGATACCTGTCTAAACCCGGAATCAGCAGCCTACATTGCCACCCCGGCTGTATACAAGATCGTGCACCGAGACCACATCAAGGGAAACGGCTACTCCATTGCCATAATCTACAAAGAGACCTTCAAATACACAACCACCATAGATGACACCATCCCCCCTCCTAGAGCACCTCAACTCCAAACAACCAGCAAAATCACTATCTGAGGCACCCTCACCTACAGACCTGGGATCCTGCCCACTCTCTTGCAATGCCATACCCGACTTCATCCCTCCTATCGCCATGGACACAAATCTGTACATCTTCCTATGGTACCTTAACTTTCACATTGAGAACACCAATGACACCAACACGGCTAACCTCCTAGAAAGTATGGCCAACCTTGGACTCAAGCAACTGGTACCGACCCCACACATATCACAGGACACACACTCAACCCTATCTTCTCAGCCAGCAACACAGTAAAATACACCAACATAGAAGAACTCACTTGGTCTGACCACCACTGCATCCACTTGGTCATCTCTGAATCCCTCAACACCCCACCTCCACCACTAGCGAAACACGATGCAGCTGGTCCAAGGTATTAGAACAACGTTGGACCAAAGCTCTCAATTTCCTTATACCCACCACTACCCAAGGCACAAAACAAGCAGTGGATAACTTCACAAACTGGATTACAATATGCACTGAAGAAGTTGGCCTGAGGAAACTGACCAACCCCAAGAAACGAGCATGACACCCCAACTGGTTCAAAGAAGAATTTAAACCCCAGAAATGCAACTGCAGACCGGCAGAAAAGAGATGGCATGCAGGTAAAATCCTCGAAGACCGGATATGCTTCAAAGCTGCCCTCAACTGCTATGGCATGCTCCTGAAAAACACGAGGAAGACTGCCCTAGACATCAGCATCAATGACCACTCCAGCAACTGCAAAGAACTTTTCAACATAGTCCAGGATTTCACCACCTCTTCAGCAACAGAAAACAATATCACACCCTCGCAAGATCTCTGTGACACCCTTTCAGACTTTTTCCACTACAAAATTATGACAATCTACGAAGAATTCGCACCCCAACCCCCCACCGCAGACAGCATGAACTTCCTGAACTTCCTCAGGCAGACTGAAGCCCACCCACACCAGATCAGCTCATGGAACCCTCTCACCAAGAAGGAAAGAGCAACCTCATGAGATCCTTCCACTTCGTAACTCCTGCAGACCCCTGCCCCTACTACGCTTTCAACCTTGGCAATCAACTCATCAGCAAACAACTCACCAAGGTACTCAACTCCTTGTTCACCACAGCCCACTTCCTCCTGAATGATAACATGCCCATGTGAAGACTTGGGAGAAGAAACCCTCTGCGGACACAGGGGAACTGAAGAACTACAGTCCCATCTCTTTCCTCCCCTTTCCTGCCAAGGTCAGTGAGAAGGCAATCAACATCTAGCTCATCAGACATCTGGAGATCCACAGCCTCCTGGACCCTCCCATTCTGGTTTCAGAACATATCACAGCACAGAGAGAGCTCTAGTCACAGCCATAGATGATGTCCGAATGCTGCCACACCAGGGAGAAAGATTGACCCTCATCATACTCGACCTCTCTACAGCTTTCAACACCGTATCCCACCACACACTGATGAACAAGCTCCACCAGATCGGAATCCAAGAAGCAGCCCTCGAATGGATCACATCATACCTCACAGGAAGAACGCAGAAAATCATCCTCCCTCCCTACTCTTTGCTCCCTAAGAACATGACCTGAAGTGTACCTCAAGGCTCATCCCTCATCCCAACCCTCTTCTACACATACATGACCCCTCTGGCCAATATTGTCAAAAGCCATGGACTCAACACCCTCTCCTACGCCGACGACACCCAACTCATCCTCTCTCTGAGTAACTATCCGAGAACCATCAAAGACAAGTTGCAAAGATGCATGACAGAGATTGCCAACTGGATGAACAACTGTCTCAAACTCAACACCGACAAGACAGAAGTACTCATCTTCTGGAAAGGCAAGGACACATACTGGACCAATGAATGTTGGCCCCCAGAGCTGGGCTTAACCCCAATGCCCACAGAACACACCCTTTACATCGGCATAATCCTCAACAGACAGCTATCCATGAAAAGCGAATCTGTGCCGTCTCCACCACTAGTTTCATCATGCTCCAAATGCTCTGGAAGGTTTTCAGATGGCTCCCGACCTACACCAGGCAAACTATCATACAGTCTCTTATCACCAGCAGACTCGACAATGGCAACTCCCTCTAAGGAGGAATAACAGCCCAACCCATACAAAAATTCCAGATGATCCACAACACAGCAGCCAGGCTCATCCTTGACCTCCCTAGATCGACGCACACAACCCCTCACCTCAGGAAACTCCACTGGCTAACAGTCATGAAGAGAGGCCAGTACAACCTACTCACCCATGCATGCAAGTTACTACACAACGAAGGACCTGCATACCTCAACCAATGCTTGACCTTACTCCAGCCCACCAGGAAACTCAGATCCAGAACCCTCGCCATAGCTGCCACCCGTCTTATCTGCTGGAAAAGAGCGGAGAACGCTCCTTCTTCCATCTGGTGGTCAAGACCTGGAAAGACCTCCTCCTGCACCTCAGAGCCTCACCATTACTCCAGCAATTCAGGAAGGACCTCAAGACCTGGATGTTCAACCAATAGGAGAACAAGCAGCATGATCCAATAGTGCCTCAAGACCCTCACAGGTGAAGCAGGCACACTCTACAAATCCTGATTGATTGATTGAGAATGTTCTTCCAACCCTCTGATGACTGTGAAATATACATAGCATCTACACTCTCTGAGAGGTAGCGTTCTTAAATTATTTATCTAAGGGGTTTTGTGTTGCCGTGGGCATATCGCCTGCAAGTTGCTTGATGGACAATTGGGATAACCACTACAATCCTCTCAGTCCATTGATCTTCAGGGAGGGTGATACAATTTCATAGTCTCAGCTGGCAGATCTGTAAGGGTCTAGGAGAGGAGTTTTCAGCTTCCTTGACTTGGTCCTTTTAGTATGGGAGGCTGTCAGGTTCAGGCCGTGGTATACCAAAACATTTTTGAGGTTATTTGGCTGACATCTTAAAGTTTTTTTCAGTTCATTCCAGAGACAGGAACCGAGAGCTTTGAGAATTGTCCTTTTTCTTTGCTTCTTTTGGACTTTCTTTGAGATAATTGCATAGGATTTTTCTATCTATGATTCGATGTGGATTGATAGGGAGAGGAAACATTTTACACATTGCTAGAAAGTTCAGAAGTCTCTGTGCATGGTACACATCACTTCGAACTTGAGCCATGGCGTTACTGGTAGCCACTGTAGTGACTTCTAAGCAGCAGTAAGAACTTAAGAACTCTTGGTTTTCTAGATTTAAACACATTCTGGCTTCTTGATTCTGTATTATACTCATGTAAACGATTATAGATTATGTTGCAATAGTTCATGCTCGATAGGACTAGAGATCTAGTTTTTTTGATGCGGTCACTAGCCTGTAGCAGAAGCTGAATTGTCTCAGCCCCTCACATTGGCAGGTTGTGCTTTTGACCACTGTATGGATCTGTGGAATAAAGGGCATCTCCATATCAATTGAGACTTAGATTTCTTTACTTTTATTTTGGGGTTGGGACTAGGGCCAGTAGAGGAAGTTTAATCACATCTGGGACATTTCTGTGTTAAGAACATTCCCTACAAAGAGGCTACCTATTTTTGTCCATTCGAGGGCAGGAAACATTACCTTATCCAAGGAAGCATATGCTTGAGGCATTTAGTGATGTTTTATTGGTTACTTGAGTCCTTTCTTCATCCGGAGCTGGTTCAGTGTGTAAGTGGTGGAACGAAAACATATACTGATGTTGAAGTGTTGAAAAAGAGAAATAGATATATAGTCTTTGAGATGAGGATGCACATATGTTTGTGGCAGGATTGGTGTTAACAATGATCCCTGAGGTGACATGTGCTGATCCTGATTTTTAGCTCCAGTTTGAGAGAAAGGAGATCATTCAGTTCAGAGTGGTACCCAACCCTCCTATCTACTCCTGCAGATGATTTACTTGAATCTGGTGATGCACTGTGTTGTAGGTGGCAGAAAGGTAAGGAGTGATCAAGACTATTGCAATGCTCTTATCTAAAGCATAAATGAGTTACCCATGGATATTTGTTCGCACAGCCTTTGTCCCTTTCAAACCTGGATGTCAATCATGAAATGGATTACTGTATTTTATGTGTTCCTGGAGTTGTTTTGTATCCTCATCTTCCATAGTGATTAGTAGAATTGTCCGGCTACAAATTTGATTGTGCATGGATTGGCTCTTGGGATCTGCTGATGTTTCATTTATGATAACTGCTAGTTTCATGTGCGGAGGTGCAGCTTCTCTTAAGAGCCTACTCATGCTCGCATGGGGAAGGGTTTTGTGATCCAGCCTGCTGAACATGGAAGGTTTGAGCTGTTTGAGGGTTTGGATTACTTTAATGGGTCCAACCCTTTATTCAGATTCGCCAAACTAAATGTATTCAACTTCCCGCTGAGGGTGAGAGGTGTTCATGCCATCCGGATCTTGAAAACCTTACATTTGAGAAAAGACAGTGAACCATTGCCCTGTTGATATAAAGCCATATATATCTTTTCAGATCTCTCTCTGGACTTCGGAATTTTTGGAATAGCTTGGAAGCTCATCTGTTAGGGTTGATGCTGTGTTTATACTGTCCACATCCTTTACTTTTCTGGCTTGTCCTATGGCTCTGTGTTAAAGCCTTATTTAGATTCTGCTATTTGTCTTCACTGCCTCAGAATTATTTCTCAAGATGCGTTCAAGTTTGCAACCGCTATTCTTTTTGTCTGCAAGTTCGTAATTGAGCCCATTAGTAACGTTGGGCTAAACCACTTTATATTATTATTATTTTTTGTATCTTCGGAGTGCCTTGCGAGGGTGAGGGGGCTCTAGCTTGAGGGTGGTACAGGGAGTGGCATGTATGTTCCTAACATAATTGGATATTGTTCAAGTGATCAGTCACACATATTGGGAGCTTGCATCAACTTCCAATTATTTCGGACTTGGGTCACACCAGGTGTTTTCTGACATTTGTGATGTTTCACGCACTGTGCAGTTTGATGAGGAGAGGTAGGTGAAGGGATAAACAATTTATAGGTTAGTATCTTTCTGTAAAAACCCATCTATTCTTGTAATTGAGGGGCTCGCACGTCATGCATTCCAATTTGAAACAGAAATCAAAAGGGCATTTTGTGTCTACAGCCAATGTCTTCTGAGCAGAAAGAGTGGGGGGTTGCTGGCTGTCTGGAAAAATGTTGAAAGACTGGAAGGTTTGCTTTTGTGAAAGGTGATTGGGAATCCGTTTCAGAAACAGCTCCCTGCTCTACCCACACACCATCCCTTTGTTTTGCTTGGTCTTTGCTGTAGCAACCAGCTTCCACGCCTGCACACTTTTCCTAGCAGTTTGTTGTAACCAAGCAGTCATTGCTTTCACTGTAGGGGCCAGCACATGCCAGAAAAGTATGCCATAAGTGGCGTGGCGGACCAACAAACGTTCTTCCCCTCTCTCCATTGCCTCCCCCTCCGATCTGAAGTCAGTCTAAACAGAGAATTGTATGATCTATTGGCATAGAGAAGCTAGACCACTACTTTCTTGGCAAAATTACACCCATCAGATTTCTAGTCTTACTGCTTTCGCGAAGATACTACTTGAACTTGTTTGTTGGCGAAACAAGCTCCCTGAGCAGTTACCAATCAACAAGACTCTCAATGGGAGGTCTCAAATGTGATTTCTTTTGATGTCATCATAGGGTCAGGGGTCATTTGATGTAATTTCCAGGGATGTCATCATAATGCTAGATAATGGTTTTGAAGTTGGAAATCCTGTCTATTTGTGATCACTGCTTGTGTGACAATCTGAGAATGTACTGCTCCCGACTGAGGCACCTGAGTATTCGGCGATGCCTTCGAGGTCTGTAAATTGTGATTTGTTTATGTGGGGTTTGGTTAATTGAGAACTTCACATTGAGCTTACCCTTGCTGAATTATGATTTTGTATATTATGGTGATGGTTGTTGCCTCAGAAACAATAAAGCAGCCTTTATGTGTGTGTTATGTTTTTTTTATGGTAGGTGATGTTACACCCTGCCCAAGTACCTAAGTTGATATTCCATACATTCATCACATGTATCTTAGCTGTGCAGAAAACTAGCTATATTTACTGACTCAAAGAATTTGTTTAGAGTTAATCATAATGTTGAGCTTCTTTGGGTGCAACAAGGGTACCTCACCTCTGCAAGAGCTCCAAACAAAACAGGGTATCTGAAAGAGACTATTAGTTATAGATTCCTTACCTTAGAATTACCCCGAGGCGTCAGACTGGATCCAGAGAAATTTTTTTCATCAGTACCCCTGTGCGGCGGCAGGTGGTGTCGGTTGGCTCTGCGTTCGTTGTTGGCGTCATGATCGCCGGAATGACGTTGCAGTGTCTACTTTGACTAAGGTTTGTTTGACTTTTGCCAACGTCTTTTCAAGCCATTCGACTCCTTGTGCACGTTGAGATGTCCCATTGACGTACCGGCTTCAAACCTTGTGACTATTGTCACAAATTGATGTCGATCACGGATCCACACCTCGAGTGCCTCTGGCGCTTGGAGTGCGACCGTGACTCAGTCGTGCTCCGACTGTCGGGCAATGAACCCGAAGTTATTGTGGGAGCAGTCCCGAAAGCTTCTGGAGGACCAGCAGTCTGCTCCATGCCGCTCGAGGTCCCGGTCAAGAGGGAGGCTGCGGGACCTGTCGCGGAGTCACCATCATCATTCATCTTCGAAGTCTTTGTCTGTGGGTAAGTCGAAGCACAAGAAAAAGGCGAAGAAGCACCGTCGCTCTTTGCCTTCTCCCCGTTCATCCGCCGATGTGACGAGGGACACGGAAGGTCATCGTCCTTCGACTCCGCCCGCGGAGCCCGCTGGGACTGCTCCAAACTTCCCTCCCTTCCCGGGAGCCGGAGCGTCCCATGGCCAGATTCGTACTTTTAACGAAGCCCTCCACTCTAACTTTGAGCTGCGCGACTCCGCCGGCGCACCTTTGGGCCCTTCGGACTCGGCTGGGGGCTCTAGGCCTTCGTTGCCGGTGGCTTCAGTCCCGACGCCACAGGGCCCACAGGGATCGAGGCATGGATCCGGATCGGTGCCGGTTGACCTCACAACTCCTCCCCCGGCACCGATTCCACTGACGACACCTCCGACGCTAGTTGTGTCCCCGGCCAGCGTTGACCCCGGCCTCACCCTTGATCTAAACACAGAGCCGGACAGGCGTCGACCGACGTCGGTCCCGGACGGTACTTTTGTACCACTGTTCTATCCTGGCATTCCTTTTCGCCCTGAGTGGCAGCAAGAGGAGGGTGAGGAGGATTGGGAGGTTCCTGTGGGGACTCTGGCAGACCAGCTAGACGAGCCGGACTGGAGAGAGGAGTTGGGTGATGCCAGTGGTCTGGATACTTTCCCAGACCTTGGTATGCTTTCTCCCCCTACCGTGGCCATGGAGGAGGGAGCCTCCTACACTGTGGTGTTGCATAGCGTGGCTGAGGTCTTGGGCCCTTGAGCTACCTATGGTGGCATTCAGGACTAACTTCCTGACTGAGGTGTTTCAGCTGGCATCGGTTTCCTCGGAGCCCCTGCTGCTGTTCAATGAGGCCCTCACCAACATCCTTTTGGGCACTTGTTTCCAAGCCCAGCACAGGGGCTCCTGTGGATAGGATGCTTGCCCGATGCCACCGCCGGGCCCCAGGTGATGCCATTTTTCTCTCCCAACACCCTACCCCTGAGAGCTTGATGGTCCAAGCCTCAACCTCCAATGGCGCGCTCCCTACTGCTCCCCCAGATAGGGAATCCAAGAAGCTGGATCATCTTGGGAAGATGTTTTTTTTCACCAGCTTAGGACTGCGGTCGGTGAACAATTGCATGTCTCTTGGGCCGCTACACCCTCTCTGTGTGGGACACGATTGCGCAAGTGCTGCCACAGTGCCCGGAGGAGGCCTGGACTGTACTCACCTGTGCAGTTGCAGAGGGTGGAGATGCAGCGAAGTTCGCCATTTGATGTGGGCTAGATACTTTGTGGGCTTTAAACAGACACTCTCACCCTTCTTGTAGGCTTCGCACCGGGACACTCATGAGTATCCGTGCAGGCTACAAATTAAAATAGCATAACATACTGCTGACTCGCTAGGTAGAACGATTTCTACGTCAGTAGCCTTGCTGAGGTCCACTGGCTTTTCCGGGGATGTCCAATCGACCCTTTTGGACATGCCCTTTGATGGCCTTCGCCTGTTTGGCGAGAAGACGGACAATGCGCTCGAGTGCTTCAAGGACTCTCGGGCTACGGCCAGATCCTTGGGCCTTGCTGCCACCTCTCGCCTTATTCAGTCTGCCTTTCACCCCTTTCGTGGCTACGGGAGGGGTTCCCCACCACGTTCCACCCAGGGCCACAAGCAGGCGCAAGCTACTCAACCTCTGCATGGCCGGGGACGTGGTACCCAGCACCATGGGTCCAGGGGCCAGTGGGGAGGCCAGTCCACCAATGCCCCCTCTTCATAGGCCTCCAAGCCTTCCTAGTCCAACCTTTCAGGGCCGCCAGTGGGTGGCAGGATTCAACATCATCTCCCCCACTGGCACAACATCAAGTTTGACAGGTGGGTTTTACAGATAGTCCAAATGGGCTACTCCCTCCCCTTCAAGACTACCCCTCCCTCCATTCCACCAACACTCCATCACATGTCATGGGATCACTTGGCCCTTCTCCATCAGGAACTTGCGGCTCTCTTGGCCAAGGAAGCCATTAAGCGAGTTCCTGTGCCAGAAGTAGGTTGTGGGTGTTATTTCCACTACTTTTGACGTTCCTCCCAAAGTCTGTAATGTTATCTTGGCAGCCAGGCGTCACTTCACTAAAATGGTATACACCTGTAGATGGAACAAATTAGTGGCATGGTGCACAGCAAAGGCTGTGGATCCTCTTGCTGCCCCTCATTCAGAGGTTCTCCTCTTCTTTCTTTCTTTGGCTCAGCAGGGCTCTGCTCTGAGCGCCCTTAAAGGCTATACTTCGGCCTTTCTTCACCTTCCTGACCAGCCTTCTCTTTTCAAGTGCCCTATTGTAAATAGATTTCTTGAGGGCATTACTCACCTCTTTCCTCCTATTCCTTTCTAATGCCCAAGTGGGACTTGAATCTGGTCTTAACTTATCTCATGTGTGCTCCTTTTGAGCCACTACGTAATTGACATCTCAGACTCTTGACCTTAAAGACCGCTTTTCTGGTAGTCATCACCTCTGCTGGCAGGGTAAGTGAGCTTCAGGCTCTTTCTTCTGAACCTCCTTTCCTTGCTGTTGATCCAGACAAGGTTGTCCTTCGATCTAGACCTTCTTTTCTTCCCAAAGTGGTTACCTCTTTCCACATAGGACAGACCATCACTTTGCCCACCTTCTTCCCGCCCCGCCTCCTTCTAAGGAGAAGGAGAGGCTCCATTGTCTGGATCCAAAACTTGCACTATCATTTTATCTGGATCGCACAAAACAATTCCTGGTGGATGACCAACTCTTTTTTAGCTATGTGGGCGCCAAGAAAGGTTAGGAATGTGCAAAAACAAACCATCTCTCGGTGGGTCATTCTCAGCATTAAAATCCGTTATTCCTTGGCAAAAAAGGAGCCTCCAATAGGGTTGTGCACCCATTCCACCAGGGCGATGGCAGCAACTACAGCTTTGGGACGTAGAGCCCCCCTCAGTGACATCTGCCAGGCAGCCACGTGGGCATCACTGCACACGTTCACTAAGCATTATTCCCTGGTTAGTCAATTCCGGAGAGACGGCTTTTTGGCCGTTCAGTTCTCCAGGACTTTCTGGTATGAACTTAGTTTGCAGACCCACCTCCAGGGTTGGTATTGCTGGGGTACCTATTCTAAGGTGAGGAATCTACAACTAATAGTCTCTTATCCAGTATTAGGGTATATTTCATAGATTCACATGCCTGAATCATTCCCCATCATCGGGATGGGACTCCCCGGTACATAAATAAAGTAATGTCTCACTAGACATATAGAGTAATAGGCCAAAGGCCTCACCTTAGTAACATATCCACGTCCTTTTGTAAAAAAGGACCAAACTTTGGAGAGTAGCCAATCAGCTATCACCACCCTCTAGAACCTTCCTGGAAGGAGCTCTAGTATCTCAGATGTTCTACCGCACGTCGTGCTAAGGGAGTCTCCTCTGAGCTCTGCTCAGCATTCCTTATTTTTGGATTACCAGTGCTTCTTTCTTCAAAGTTCCAACTTCGGGGTAAAGTTCTTTAGTTCTTCATGGCAGATACTCCAAAGAAAGGCCTTTTTAGGTCTTGTGCTTCCTGTGGAAAAAAGAGACTTCATGTGGACGGTCAACACAAGGACTGTCTCTACTGCCTTTATCCGAATCACTCCTCAAAGGACTGTAAGGTATGTCGTACCTTTTCCTCCAAGACCCTCAAAGATCGTGAGGGACGCCTCTTAATTTGGCTGCAGAGGCTTAAAGACAAAGACCCAGTACTGTCTTCGGAGAAAAGTGAGGGCTCTTCCATATCTTCACAGTCCTCTCAGAAAAGACCAAGGGTGGCTTCTCCAGGCCCTTCGTCGCAGCCACCTCAAAAGAAGGCACATAAAGTCTCCAGAGGTCCTTCCTAAGACTTTTCCAGCGAAGGTTTCTCCTCAGGAAATTCTTCATGCCTTCAAAAAGCCATCTTCTACCCCGTCGACGACGGCCTCGTCGACGGTGCTCTCGACGACGAGGAAATCTCCATCTACGGCATTGAATGTGACCTCGTCAATGACAATAGTTTCAACTTCTGTCGTGTCTCATTTATTATCCACGTCGACGAGGACGACTCCATCATCGACGGCCGGTAGGTCTGTCTCGTCGACGCTAAAGATAAACAAGACCTCGTCGATGTCCAAATTGCCATCGACGCTGCGATCGCCGACGACTGTGTCAACGACGACACAGTCGACGAAGACTGTCCCGGCGACATCCACATCCTCGTCGACGAGGACTCCGTCGACGATGACTCCGTCGACAAAACCTTTGACGACGACGACACCGACGACGGGCCCTCAATCTACCATGGTACCCGTCGGCGCTTCACCGTCGATGACTATACCGTTGACGGGACCGTCGACGACCTCAGATTCCAACATACAAAGTGCATCTAAAAATCACGAAATGTACATTGACACCGGCCCTGACCTCCCCTAGTAGGGTCTAGCTCTTGCCATGAGCACATCTTTTGGAGGAAGAAGACTCTGATGATGGCAGTATGTTTAGAACGGCGACAAGCCCCTCGCAACTAAACGTTAAGTACCAGGACAGTTCGGACTATGATGATCAAGTGCAGGAAGATCAGGCGGTTTCTCCTGAAGAATGCCATCCGCCTCCACCTCCCATGGTTTGTTTCCCTGTATCTCTAGTCTCTGATCTGCAATTCCTCATTTCGGACTATAAGCAGAGGTTTCCCACTTCTGCCACGTCTCCGCTTCCAGTTGTGTCTCCACCACCAAGACCGCAACCTCCACTGCTAAGCTTGCAGTCTGAGCCTGTCACATCACCACCTCCGCTTTCTACAGATGATGAGGAGGAGGAACATGAAGAAGGGGAACTTCAAGATTCCCAATCTACTCGGGACGAGTGGGACGATTACATACTCCCCTGTCCAGCTTCCCCCGTGCCCGCTCCAGCTGACTCGCCTCCTGAGGACATTGGAGAATTTCACAACATAGTGGAA
The DNA here is from genome assembly GCF_964204655.1 of Triturus cristatus. Classification (NCBI taxonomy): domain Eukaryota; kingdom Metazoa; phylum Chordata; class Amphibia; order Caudata; family Salamandridae; genus Triturus; species Triturus cristatus. The sequence continues at coordinate 497,819,634 of NC_140592.1, read as the reverse complement.
AGAGCGGCGCAGCGTTTTCAAATACCTATGCCTTCACACCAACAGGATTGCTTCCTCTATGATTTTAAAGAGCCTTTTAAAGAATACGTCGGGTCTATCCCTATTCTAGACTACATATGGGATCAGGGTGTTAAGATCATGCAGAACCCTTCCTCAGTGCCTCCAGTATTACCTCGTCTGGATAAAAAATATAGGGCTCTAGATACTGCTCCAGCTTGCCTGACCGGCCATCCTAAACCAGACTCAGTGATAACACAAGCTGCTCAGCGGAAATCAAAAAATCCTTCCGCTTAACTGACCGCTCCTCCGGACAAAGAGGGTAGACGGCTGGTCAATATAGTCAAACGTTTCTCGTCCATGTCTGCATTGACAGTGCCTGCATCCAATTCCTTGGCACTGTTAGGACGTTATAACAGGCAGATGTGGGCAGATATTGCACCATACCTTGCGGCCTTTCCAGAGGACTCAAAGGAAGAAGCAAAGAAGATCTTGCTGGAGGGCGAACGGTCTGCATCTGAGATCATAGACTGTGCGATGGATATTGCCTCTACTGGATTTTGCCAACTCGCGGGCGCAGCTGTACTAAGGCGCCAGGGTTGGTTGAAGGTGACTTCATTCCGACCGGAGGTACAAACAAAAGTTTTAGACATGCCCTACGATGGTCAGCTTCTTTTTGGAACACACATCGATGAAGCTCTGCAAGGTATTAAACAGGATAACGACACGGCTAGGGCTTTGGGTACCCTCCAATTCAAGAACCCACCTTTTCGAGGCTCAAGGGGGAGATGTTAAACTTCTGCCAGAGGTGATTACCAACACCGATCTTCCTTCTTTTCCACTCAGCAATATCGGCCACAATGCCAGCAACGTCAACAGCAATCCACCTACACTAAGTCTTCCTTTCGTGGCAAAGGAGGTCGACAGAAAGACGCTGCTCGGCGACAATGACTTCCCACTACCGCCGGTCTCCAACTCCTCTCTGCCCTCCAAGCTTGGAGGAAGAATTTTCCACTTTCTAAAAAATTGGAAGCAAATAACAATGGACCGTTGGGTTCTGCAACTGGTTCAATTCGGACATTCACTAGATTTCATTCAAATTCCTCCCCAAACCCCTCCCCGACCTATGCTTCACAAAAATCTACGTGCTCTGCTCCTGGAACTTTAACTTATGCTCCAGAAGGGAGCTATAGAAAGAGTTCCTCTACATCAAAGGGGTAAGGGATTTTACTCCCATTTTTTCCTAATACGCAAAAAAGGAGAAGAAATGGAGACCGATATTAGACGTGAGAAATCTCAACAAATTCTTGAAAAAGCAGTTGTTTCGTATGGTTACCATCCAGGAAGTACTACAGCTACTCAATGCGGATGACTACATGGTGTCTTTAGACCTTCAAGATGCCTATTTTCACATCCCGATCCACCGCAACCCCCAAAAAATTCTGAGATTCGCAGTGGCGGGCAGGCATTACCAATTTTGTGTCCTACCGTTCGGACTCAAATCGGCGCCACGCATTTTTACAAAATGCCTTTCTCCGGTGGTGCATTTCTCCGACAACAACGCCATCAGGTCTTTCCATATCTGGACGACTGGCTCGTCAAAGCACCCTCTCTAGAAGGCACGTCCAGGTCTTCCGACGCCTGTCTGAGGCTTTTCGATTGTTTGGGGCTTACTCCCAATCAGGACAAGTCCGTCCTTCAGCCTTTCCAGCGCATAACTTTCCTGGGTGCTACTCTCGACACGCTCCAGAAGAAAGCATTTACTTCACAAGAGCGAAAAGACAAGCTTCTTTCCTTGGCGCTTTGCATACGCTCCAAAAAGACTCTTACTGTGCGCCTTTTCAAATCCTTGTTCGGGATGATGTCTTCCTGCATTCTGCTAGTTCCACACTGTCGCCTTCACATGCGACCTCTTCAAGAAGCGCTTTCAGCGCAATCGGTCCAATGTACGGGGTCGACGATGTCATCCAGGTGACCCTCAGATGATAAAGGCTCTACGGTGGTGGATTTGCCCTCAGAACCTTTCTCAAGGCTTGCCTTTCTTGCTTCCTGCTTCTCCACATACCATCACAACGGATGCGTCCCTGGAAGGTTGGGGAGCTTTCCTCCAAGAATTCCAGATCAGCGGCAAATGGTCCCTTTCCGAAAGAAAACTCCACATAAATCTCCTGGAGCTACGAGCAGTGTATCTCGCTCTTCTGGCATGCCTACCATGAATCAGGAATTCTCTAGTGCTTGTACGGACCGACAATACCACGACAATGCACTATTTAAACAAGCAGGGAGGGACTCGTTCTCTAACACTCTCTCACGAGTCGCAAAAAATCTGGAACTGGTTGCTCCTTCACAACATTTCTCTTCGAGTAGAGTATGTTCCAGGAACACACAACGTTCTGGCCGACTCTTTGAGCAGACAACAGACAGCATGTCATGAGTAGGAGTTGAATCAGCGGACTCTCAACCGCATATTCTCTCAATGGGGCACCCCTCTTCTGGATTTCTTTGCTACCAAGCAGAACGGCAAATGCCAACACTTCGCAAGCTGGCATCCCCAGAAGTGATCTCTAGGGAATGCGTTTTCGATCGCATGGTGCAACGTCTTTGCATACGCTTTTCCACCAATTCCCCTGATTCCCAGGGTTCTCAGGAAATTGAAAGCAGAACCTTGCACGCTCATCCTGATAGCTCCAGCTTGGCCACGCCAACACTGGTTCATGGAGCTTCACCTTCTCTCCCTGGAACCACCGATCCGGTTGAAACCGTTTACCTCTCTTCTCACTATGAACCACCAACAAGTCCAGCATCCGGATCCAGCATCTCTCAGATTATCAGCTTGGCTCCTGAGTTCAGAGAGTTCCAGGGTCTAGACATCCCTCCGGACTGTAGAGCAGTTCTGGCTCGGGCAGATAGTACTACCAAAACATATTCCTTAAAATGGAAGAGGTTCTGTATCTGGTGCAAGTCAAACAAAATACACCCTCTTTCATCCTCTCCAGAGCAAATACTGCCTTACCTTCTTCATCTGGCGAAATCTGGTCTCGCTCATGCCTCCATTAAAGTCCATCTGGCAGCAATATCCCGTTTCAGGATATCCTCTGCAGGCCCTTCTCTGTGGTCTCATCAATTAATTAAACAATTCATTAAAGGCCTGTTTAGAACATTCCCTCCGGTAAAGACTTTACCTCCTTCATGGCAACTCAACATGGTTGTGGCTCAACTTATGAAACACCCTTTTGAGCCAATACACAGAGTACTCCAGTATCTCTCCTGGAAAACAGCGCTCCTTCTAGCAGTTACCTCGGCAAGGTCAGTGAGAGAACTTCATGCTTTCTCAATTCAAGACCCTTTCCTTCGATTCAAACACAACAGGGTCCTACTACGCACGAATCCGGAGTTTATCCCTAAGGTTCCGTCAAACTTCCATCTCAATGAGCCTATAGTGTTGCACTCCTTCTTTCCAAATCCTCAAACAGTGGCAGAAAAGACTCTGTATTCTTTGGACCTTAAACGCTGCCTGAAATTCTACATTGACAAGACAAAGACATTCCGCAAATCTTACCAACTCTTTGTGGCTTACAGTCGCCCTAGGAGGGGTCTCCCGCTCACTAAACAAAGTATCTCTCGCTGGATCTCCGCAGCTATTACTTTTTGTCACCAGCAAGAGGGGCAGCCCCTGCTCTCCACAGTTCGAGCCCATTCCACGAGGGCAATCTCTACTTCAATGGCACTTTTTGCAGGCGTGCCCATTGCGGACATTTGCAGAGCGGCAACATGGAAAACTCTGCATACATTTACCAAGCATTACTGCCTGGATACAGAACTCAGGAAAGATGCTGCAGTGGGTCAAGCGGTGCTCCGTCATCTATTTCATTAGAGGTGAGCCCTTCCTTTCATCCCACCATCCTTTCTTCTATACGCACATTTCTCTATTGTGTATTATGCCTATGCTATTTCTTTGCTGTTTGGTACTTTCTATTTTCACATTGATATGTTGTTATCTGGTGAATTTATATATACTGTACCTTTCGAAATGTGCTTATCATTGCTTACTACTCTGATTCAGGCATGTGAATCTATGGAAAATACCCTAATACTGGATAAGGAATGCGTTACTTACCTGTAACTGTGGTTATCCAGTATTGGTATCTTTCATAGATTCACATGCAATAAACCCACTTCCCCTGGAAGGAATCTCTTGGGTCTCTCAGTGATACAACTACTTAGCACTGTGCTTATGAAAATCAGAGGAACTAGAGCTCCTTCCAGGAAGGTTGTAGAGGGTGGTGATAGCTGATTGGCTACTCTCCAAAGTTTGTTCATTTTTTACAAAAGGACGTGGATATGTTACTAAGGTGAGGCCTTTGGCCTATTACTCTATATGTCTACTGAGACATTACTTTATTTATGTACCGGGGACTCCCATCCCGACGACGGGGAATCATTCAGGCATGTGAAGCTATGAAAGATACCAATACTAGATAAGTGCAGTTACAGGTAAGTAACGCATTCCTTCCCTTTCAGAAGAACAAGTTACTTACCTTAGGTAATGATATATATCTGTAACAGACATATATCAGTTATAGATTCCTTACTGCTCCACCCATCCTCCCCGTTCTGCGAACTCACTTCTAGAGTAAGGGATCCCTTTCAGGGCCCTAATTTTGTGCACCAGTGGTCAGTGTCTTGCATGGCTCTGAGCCTCTGGCATGGAATGTCGTGTAAATAACTGACTTCAGCGCGCAGGGGTGGCGACTAAGTAAATACCGTAACGTCATTTCGGTGATCACGACGCCAACGACGAATGCGGCATCGACTGACACCACCTATCAAAGCGCAGGGGCACTGCTGAAAAACAATTCTCTGAATCCAGTCTGACGCCTGGAGGTAATTCTGAGGCAAGGAATCTATATCATATATATGTCTCTTACAGATATATCATTACCAAAGGTTAGTAACTTGTTCTTTATGTAAAGGGAATGATTTATGCTCTCCAGTTGCCTTTTATAGTTGTGATTGCTACCCTTTAAACCACCCTGGTTATAGTTTCCAAAGGTAGCACATTCGCTGATTGTGTTGATAAAAAGTCTGTTTGTCTTACATTTCAGAACTTACTAGGTTTCTCAAGTCACAGAGCCCCTTGTACCCACTTGAAAGGATCTTGCTGAGTTACAAGAGTTTTCTCTGGACAATAAAAAAAACACTTGGTTGGTACATGAAAAAGCTAAAAGAAAACCATAAGGGAATAGAGAAATTAGCAAGGAAAAGTAATTGTCAATAGATTTCTGCTCCTAATCTAAGCCTGACTTTATGATGACATTAATCATGTCAATAGAGACAGGATGATATGTGCAGTGGATCTCCGTTGGTTTGCACGTTGCTTTCCCTACTGTCAGGGCCACTTCTAAGTAACTTGCGCAGGAACAGAGATGCCTTTTCCCTATGCCACCTCTGGGAACCACCTGTGCAATATCGTGACAAACTGCACCAAATGTTCTCCCAAAAGGGGGCAGGGGGATTGGATAAAATAATAAACAAGAGAAGAGACTGCCAAATGGTCCTCTACCTTCTGTTTTGATCTTCTTTCAGTAGCACTTGCTTCTGGTTGTACTAGTCAGGAGGCTAAATAAATACTGGTTCCTTGGCAGCTGCTGCTCTACCGCCTTAGCCTCTTTCCCTGGGGCTGTTGTGAAGATCGTCCGGGCTGGGAGAGGCTCTGGAGTCCTGGTGACTGCACCAGCGAAGCGCTACAGCAAAATCGACTGACTTCAAGTCCCAGTGTCCTTTGCCCTCCACTTCAGGTGCCGGTGGTCAGGGGGAGGTGTGGCCATCGCGCTTATAGCGCTGCCTCCCCCACCGCGGGGCGCGTTCCTTGGCTGCTGCTGCTCTACCGCCTTTGCCCCTCTTTCCCTGGGGCTGTTGTGAAGATCGTCCGGGCTGGGAGAGGCTCTGGAGTCCTGGTGACTGTGCCAGCTAGCGCTTCCTGCCACCAAGCGCTACAGCAAAATAGACGGACTTCAAGTCCCAGTGTCCTTTGCCCTCAACTTCAGGTGCCGGTGGTTAGGGGGAGGTGTGGCCATCACGCTTATAGCGCTGCGTCACTCACCACAGCGTGGGACGCGTGCAGGTCTCACCCGGGCAAAGCCCGGGCCAAGGGCAGGCCCGTCCTAGCCCGTCATTGCCAGGAAGAGGCAGGGCAGGGCCGCCCCTCTTGGTTTTGATACAGGACCATCTTGGATAATACTACTTTCAACACTTGTGCAGACATGGTGTGTACAGAGGTATCCAGCATTACTACCTAGGAACTATTGTCCAGCAACCAAGAGGAGGACTGTCTCCATCTAATCTGTAAATTGGGAAGTAGAAAGACTAGCACAATCGTTGTATGCTGCAAGTGGGTGGTTAATAAGGGGTTTAGTCTCCTGCCCCTAGGTCTAAATAGCGGAAATCGATTTTGTGGATGGAACGTAGGAGCAACAGAGCACAAGTGGATAGTAAAATGGGGAAAAAAGTAGCCACTGGCAGTAGTAAATGTGCCAGTGCCCCAACGCCACCACCTACATCAATAGATAAAATGTTGCAGAGGGCAATTGGGGCGGTGGACACCGAAATTGCACGCACGGAGAGGCGGTTGTCTCTTACCCCGGATATGCCCACCGTGTCACCAGACCCGGCACCGTCATCTGCCATGCCCCAAACGAATTTAGCTGAGTCCACTGAGCTATCTCTTCGGGAAGTTCCCACTAACAAAGGTCCCTGCAAAGCTAAAACCACAATGCATAACATCAAACCAGGCAAACGTAAATCATCAGTTGAGGCGGGATCTAAAAATAAGAAAGTATGTGAAGGTACATTAGTCGGAAAAGGGGGGGGGGGTAACGTGCATGATTTAAATCTGGTCAATTCGCAAGATGGTCGAGCTGATACAACTTACCCCTCTTGGGCATTGAATCTGTTGGCAGACTTGCACACCAAAGTGCGAGCCAATATTAGGGAAGAACTGGATCCCTTATCTAGCAGGTTAGCAAAGCTATAGAAAGCACTAGTAGCAAGGGACGTAGGGACATCGGTCCACCAAGTTGGTCCCACTAGCACTATAGTAGAAAGAAGGGATAACGGCTGCCAGGTGGATTCTCCAAACATAGCCCACCCGAGGGGGGAGGGGAGATGTTCTTCTGTGGGTCCTGCTAATATTTCAAGGGCAGGGGATCATAGTACCCATAGGGAGAGTGAAAATGTGCCACATGGCCCTAAGTCTGGTGCCGGGATGTCAGCCCCTAAAGATAGGCAGTGTGTCAACCCTATTTTTCATGCCCATGAAGTAGCAAGTGTAAGGGGGAGACAACCTGCAGAAGTCCATCTTGTAGAGGGGATCAAGAGTGCAAATAGCGATCTGCCCAATATCAACTTACCCCCGGCCTGTGCACCTTATGTAGCCATTCTGACTGGAGCCCCTCCAATCGCACCCAATACAAAGGAAACCCAACTCGAGCTCAGAAATAAATGCCTATTTTGGTTGGCAGGGTATAAGCACTTTGAATATGCTCGAGCTGGGGAGATTTTAACGGTTCGAAGAGTAGGGTGGCTAGGACCCAGCCCAAAAACAGACAAAGGAGAGTGTATAATTATTAATTTTAAAAATCCACTTACTGCTGGAAATCTTATAAATACCACCACCCACTGCCATAGTGTTTTAACCGGAATTACCCTGCGACCTCTGAACTAATTTTATCCCCAACACCAAATGAGTAGCAGAGAGGGTGCTATCCCATCCATATCCGGTTTGGCTCACCCAAGTGAAGCCAGTAGGGGAGCTTCCTCTAGGCGCTCCTTATTTGACATTTTGGTAAGCAATAGATATGACAGTCTTGAGGGGGTGGATTGACTGGGGAGTGGTCCACCTATAGGAGATATGCCACCAATGCAGTGGCAGGACCCAAAGGGAGAAATAGGTTATGGTGGGAGGCAACAAGCTAGGGACAGTAATACAGATACCACCTTGCACCAAAGACCTTGCAGCGAGAGGATGCAGGGGAGAAGGGCCCCCGATGCTACACCTAAAACCCCACTGGCAGGCAAAAATAGGGAGAATAGATCTGAAGCTGTCTCTGCCAACACACAAGGGGCCACCCTGGGTGAACTGTCCCCTCCTCATGCTACTGTACCTGAGGCCACAAGTGAACTTAAAGCACAGGACAGTGGACTGCGGATATTGTCCTGGAACTTGGCTGGTCTAAATAACAAACTCCCCTGTCCAGACTGGGGGCACTTAGTATATAAACAGGACATCTGTATAATCCAGGAGACTTGGACAAGGGAAACTGTCCACTGGGTTGGCTTCGCGTCTTTTAACATCTTGGCAAATATGGGGGGGAGAGGGAGACCATTTGGTGGATTAGCTATATGGGTAGATACACACCTAGGCGGTAGAGCTGAGCAGTTATATTCACCATCAAATGACATCCAATGTGTTTTGTCGGTGTTCCCTACCACGATAAAAATAGCCATCATTAATGTTTACTCTAGACCTGGGAATAGTAGGCACGAATCTGCCACCTTGGACCATCTGGCGCACTTTATACCCACCTTAGATCCAACAACGTGGCTGATAGTGGGGGGATGACTTTAATTGCCAATTTGAGCCCCTCATTGATTTCAATCATGCAGCACCCTCAGAGGAAGACCTACTTTGGTCGATTCCTGATCCTTTGATTAATCCTATTAAGGTGTGGTCACCTCTGGCCCTACTACTTTATTCACTCACCCTGGCCTACTCACTTAGGGCATGTAAAGGGAGGACCAAATCGGACCAGCAAGGCCAGTTTACTTTTAACCGGCCAGGACAGGCCTCCTTATTGGATTATATTATGGTGGAAACTAAACTCTGGGGTAAAGTTCTTGACTATTATGTTGAGCCTAGGCAAGACAGTGACCACAACGCATTGATACTGATCTTAAATGCTGGCGAGCTCGGCATGACCAAGCCACTACTCCATCCCACTAATGAGCCTAGTGTTCCAAGGCTGACTAAAAATAGAAGGAGGGTAAAATGGCCTTATTTTAAAAACACTCGTACAAAACTGGCGAAAATTTACCAAATAGTTACACCATTGATTTCTAGTATGTGGGGGGTAGTACAGGATCCATTAGTCAAGGACGAGATCTAGCAGGCAAAATACACACAGAGCTTGTCACTAAATTGTCTGACATGTTCCATCCATTATCCAAGTGGAGAGAGCGTAAGCGCCGTACCTGTCCATGGTATAATGATAAGTGTTGTAGGGCTAAACGTGATCTGTTGGCAGCGCTGAAGGACAACGATAGGCCACTAATCATTCTTGGAAGGGCAAGGTATAAAGAGACCTCTCTTCAGTTAAGGAAAAACTGGAAAAAAGAGAGGTGGGAGGCCCTAAGGCTGGCCCTGAGTGAAAAGGACCTAAAAACCATGTGGGCTATAGTGAGTACAGGGGACAGGGAAGGGAGTTCGGCACTAGAGCCCAACATTGCTCCCGAGGCATGGGAGTCTCACTACGGGGTGCTGTATGACATTAAGGATGGTATTCGTGATAACATCAGCTCACCTAGTCAACCTAGGGCTTGTCAGTGGGTAGGGGATTGAGAGATCACTATAACTGAAGTAGCAAACTCTATTAATAATCCCCAGTGTAGCAAAGCACCGGGCTTAGACAAACTTCCAGGCCATCTTTTCCGGGAGGAATGTGCTATTTGGGCTCCATATCAGTGCGCCCTGTTAAACGCAATTCTGAATGGTATGGACCCCCCGGATACATGGTTAGGTGTCGAGATAGTCCCCATACTTAAAAAAGGTTGCCCCCTACTTCCCTCGAATTATAGACCCATCAGTTTGATTGACACCACTCAGAAACTGATGGGTCGGGTCCTTCTAGATCGATTACAGGGTTGGATAGAAGAGGAGAACATACTTACACCATTTCAGGCCGGCTTCAGAGCAAAGATGTCAACTGTAGACCAAATATTTAGGTTACAGTTGCTCTTTTGGAAAACAGTGTTAGTGGAGGGTGGCAGCCTCTATCTAATATTTGTTGATCTGAAGTCGGACTTTGTTTGGTTCCCAGAGAGAAACTTTGGGAAGTATTAAAGGAGATGGGGATTCCACCCTACTTACTCAATGTGATAGCAAGGCTCCATTCGGAAAACGATGCCCAAGTAAGGTGTGGGAAACATGGGGAATTGTCTGCACGCTTCCCTGTTAAAAAGGGGTTACGCCAGGGATGTGTCCTTGCCCATACACTATTCTGCCCCTTCATAAACGGGCTAATTAAACACTTACTAAATATAAAGGATAACGATGCCCCTAAGTTAGTCACAGGGAAGGTACCCGCACTTATGTTCGCGGACGATACCCTTTTGCTGTCAAAATAGCCAATGGGTATACAGCGTATACTTGATGGTTTCGCGAACTTTTGCAAATTGCGGGGCTTGGAAATCAACCTAACCAAGACTAAATTTATGATCTTCAACCCTTGAAAGGGTGAGGACTTTTGAATATTTGGGAGTCACTCTTTCTGAGAACTTTGAGTGGGGATTACAGCTGGCCAAGGCAAGCCTTAAGCTTACGCAGACCGTGGGCGGTATTTTGAAAATGCACAGAGCCTCAGTATTTAACCCCTTGAGTGCCCATGATGAGATGGTCTCGTCATGGGCCGCGGTTGCGCTGTGCCCATGACGAGACTATCTCGTCATGAGCCCCGCCCGCTAATGAAACGCCCGGCACAGGGCGTGGAAAGGGCAGGGCACTCAAGGGGTTAAGCCAGCAGCCCTGGTTATTGAAATCTGCAAAGCTCAGATGAGGGGGGGGGCCACGCTTTATGGGGCAGAACTGTGGGGTTTTTGCCCAACTCCTGATCTAATGAAGGTTGAGAATAATTTTATGAGGCAGCTTTTAGGTCTCTCCCGCAGCACGCCTCTAATTCCTATTCACGTGGATTTGGTTATGAGGCCTATTGAGGAGGAAGTAGCGATTAGACCTCTTACATTCTGGCGGCGGGTTTGGGTGACCCCGGAGTTGTCTTCTTACAAAGCCGAGCTCAAGGAGATATTGTCACTCACCGCCTCCAAGAAAATACCCTGGCTTCGCCATATCAGGGATTTTGCGCTGAGGATGGGCAGGTCTGATTTGTGGCAATCTCCTGAGGCCGCCTGCCCAAATCTAGCCAGGACTGAACTGGTGAGGCTCTATAGGTACGCTAACATTATGGCCATCCAGGGAAGCTCACGGGGAGTTGGCCGGATTACTGCTGAGTTCCTCCAGATAAAAGATGTATACAGAGGTGAACCCTTCCTGGATCTGATCCATTGCCCTGTGGCCAGAAAACTGTATGTCCAGTTTAGATTAGGGAATCTCCCACTAGCCACACATATAAGCAAATGGGCTAAAGAGTCCAAGGCTGAGTGTTCCGTCTGTAATTACAAGCTTAAATCAGAGGCACATGTCTTGTTTTTCTGCCCTGCATAGCAACTGCCCCGCAAACGCTAGCTAATCCAAATTTGCAGAAATGTGGGTTTTGTGAGACATGCCCAGGCGTACCGAGTCTTAAAATATGACATGCACCCCCCAATCGTGTTTGCTGTCTCTCGTTTTCTGGACCATATGTGGCACATACGCCGGGGAATGATTAAGACTCAATCTGGGCAGACAGGGTTGTAGGAAGTTTAAATGTTTCTTTTGGTTATATGGCAGTGGCTTTATGTCCCGCCAATACCTCCCTGTATTTGTAATTTTTAAGCATACTTTTAATCATTTTATATCAAGTTTTTTACTGATATTAGCAGTGTATGAAGATAGCTGTGGCCCAATTGTGTTATTTGGTAACAGTGGGAGAACTTTGCTATTGTAAGGTATTTGTAATAAATTGATTTACAACTGAAAGTGTTTATTCTTTTTAGTGAATTTTATCTCTTTGTGATTTTATATTTCTGTACTTTTATGGCCCTAGCGGACAAAATAAAGTTTAAAAAAAAACAACAACACTCATTAGACTTAATCTCGACTAACTCAGTTCTGAAACTCTATTGAATAATACTAATTGTAACATACCAGTATGACCATTAGCTTCTGCTTCTCTTCTATACTTTGGCTTCTTCTTTACTAGCCAGTGAATAGTGACTTTTCCTATTCTTTTTCTGTTTGGAATATTCAACAATTGTTATAGTTATGATCTCTTCTATATTTAATTATTTCTATATTCAGTTTGAGAATGTATGAACGTACCTAGCTTATGTCTTTCTATTTCCCAGTCTGTATGATTATTAACTTATTTTTCTTGTTTCTTTTCAGGAATGTGTTTGTGACGATTTTCAGGTAAGTGTTATATAAAACGCAATTGCTAATTACAACCTCTAATATTTACAGCAATATTGTCTTTGACTTAGCTTAGGTTAAAGCGGAGCTTGAATTTCGCGACTGAAATTCTCTCAGAAATTGCTTCCGTAACTTTTCTTAGAATACTCCTCCAACTGTAGTGTTCATCTGAGGTAGCGGCAATACAGACTTTCGTAACCGCTTATTGTTCTTCATTCTTCTTCTTTCTGAAATTGACTCTGCGCATGACTCCGAGCTGAACGCTACCCTCAGAGAAGGAAGGGATTGTCAGAGCTGCGCATTGAAACCTTTTGGGTATGAATCCTCGATCACGGGTTAGAAATTGTGGCACAAAAATCGGAAAAGGGAAAAAACTGAGGAAAAGGGAAACCCCTGACTAAAAGCTAACTCAGGACATGGAAAACGCTGCTACTATGGTCTCGAATTCAGGTGAGCTGCGCCAACATTCTAAGTTGAGCGCTTAACCTAGAATTCAGAGACAGATTCCAAAAAGACTAGAATGCCACATCACCCGGAGTCTCGGCCATCTTGGAGTTCCTCTTTTTCCAGGCCTCGCTCCAAGTCAGAGTTCTTTCATCATTTCTGATTACAAGAGGTAGCTTAGTACCTATAGAACAAAGAGAATGTTTGTCTGCCGTAGTCCTGACAGTACCCCCTTGCAAAGGAGATCCTTCCATTCTTCGCTTCCTAGGGAATTTTTAGTGGAAGGATCGTACCAAACGGGGAGCATGAACATCAGAACATTTTTCCCAGGATCGCTCCTCTGGACCATAGCCTTTCCAATCCACTAAATAATAGATTGTTCCTTTATATTTCTTGGAGTTTAATATTCTTTTAACCTCAAATTCTTCTCCTGACTCTGTATTGGTTTTGGTGGATGAGTTACTCTTAAATCTAAAGGTGCCCTTTTTAGAAGTGAGACATGAAAAACTGGATGTATTTTCATTTCTTGTGGTAAGGTTAAAAGGTAAGTCACTCGATTAGTTATTTTCTCAATTGGATAAGGACCTACAAATCTTGGTTGAAACTTTCGATCTCCCTTCAGTCTAAGATTCTCAGCGTTCAACCAAACCCTGTCTCCAATCTGCAATTTTGGACCTTCTTTTCTCCTTTTATCAGCATATTTTTATACTTCTCTTTGGCTTGAACTACATTTTTAGTGGCTGTTTGATGAACTTGAGCTAGATTTTGAACAATTTCCTGGACTGCTGGAACTGAGATTTCTCTACCAATTACTGAAGAGTTTGGATGTCTACCATAATTTAGATAGAAAGGGGAGAAACCTGTAGAAACATTCTTTGTATTTTTGTGTGCAGACTCTGCAGCCCACAAATATTCAGGCCAATCCCCTTCTTGATCTAACATGAACAACCTTAAATACTGTTCTAATTCTTGGTTGACCCTCTCTGTTTGCCCATCTGTCTCTGGGTGATAGCTTGTGGAATATCTTGTTTCTCTTCCTAACCCTTCCATAAATGCCTTCCATAAGCGTGAAAGGAACTGGGATTCTCGATCTGAAATTATCACCTTTGGTATACCATCGGCTCGTACTATGTGTTCACCAAAATGTATGGGCAGCTCCTTGGCCGTTGGAGTCCCTTTTAAGGCAACAAAATGTACCATCTTGGTGAACGCATCCACGAACACCAATATGGAGTTATATCCCTGACTAGCAAGTCCACGATCAAATCCACAGTAACTGTACGCCAGGGATGTGGAGGTGTGGGCATTGGTTGGAGAAACCCTTTTGGTGATTGTCGCTCCGATTTTCCCCGAGCACAGACCCCGCAAGCCTTCACATAGGTGTGAATATCTTTTGTCATTTGTGGCCACCAATAGTCTCTTTTGATCAGATCTTCGGTCTTTAGTATGCTCTTGTGCCCAGCCAAACGACAGTCCTGATTATTCTCCATAACCAATTGTTGAAGTTCCAGAGTAGGCAAATAAAATTTTCCTTCTCGCTAGGGTAAACCTTGTAGGACTTGTTTGGGTGGTTCTTGTCTGCCCATTCGGCCATTTCTTCTAGGGACATTACTCTTGCCACTCTTTCCTCGATAGTTTCTTGACACACGGCCCCTACTATCTTGTGTTCTGGAATGATCGTTTTTTGTTCCTGATTATCTTCTATTTTTTCCATGTCTATTCTAGACAGAGTGTCAGCCTTTCCGTTCTTGGCTCCTGGTCTATAAGTTATTACGAAGTTATAGTCCTCAAAGTATAATGACCATCTGAGGTGTCTTGGAGTGAGGGTTTTAGCGGATTTAAAGAATTTTAAGTTTCGATGGTCAGTGAACACAGTCACTGTATGCTTCGCTCCCATTAAGTAGTGTCTACACTCCATAAATGCATCCTTGATCGCCAGTAACTCCTTCTCGGTAATGGTGTAATTAATCTCCGCTGGTGTTAATTTTCTTGACCTATAAGCTACTGGATGAAGTTGTCATGTCCTCTTGTGTCTTTATGAGAGAACTCCTCCAATTGCTAGATCCGAAGCATCTGTCTCCAAATACAAGGGTTCAGTAGGATCTGCGTGCAATAAAATTGGTGCAGTGGTGAACTCTTTTTTAACAGTTGAAAGGCTTCTTCAGCTTCTTTTGTCCACTCAAAAGATACTCCTTTTTTTAGTAACCGAGTCAGTGGAACTATTTTGTGCGAAAATTCCTTTACAAACCTCCGGTAAAAATTGGCAAAGCCAATGGAGCTCTGCAATTCTTTCCCACTACTTGGAGATTTCCATTCTAGTACTGCCTTAACCTTCTTGGTATCCATGGGGATTCCAGACGGCGAGAGTACGAATCCAAGAAATTCTACCTCCTTCACACTGAATGCACACTTTTCTAACTTAACATACAAGTTATTTTCCTTTAACCTTTGTAGGATTTTCTTCACCTGGCTTGGATGTTCATCTTCCATTCTGGAGTAAATCAGAATATCGTCAATGTATACTATGACGCATTGATCAATGTATTCGCTCAAAACACTATTAATAAAGTGCTGGAATGCTGCCGGCGCGTTGCATAGTCCATAAGGCATGACCTGGTACTCGTACAATCCCAGATTTGTTCGAAACGCCGTCTTCCACTCATCCCCTTCTCGAACTCTGATTAAGTGATACGCACCCCTGAGATCTAGTTTTGTATAAATTTGTGCCTTTTCACCTGATCCAAAATTACCGAGATGAGGGGAAGAGGATATCGGTTCTTGATGGTTACCTTGTTGATTGCTCGGTAGTCTATGCAAGTTCTCAATTCTACCTCCTTCTTAGGAACGAAGAATAAGGGCGAAGAGACCGGAGACTGAGATGGACGGATAAAGCCGTTGGCTAGATATTTCCTGATGTACTCCTTTAGATGCTCATTTTCTTTTTCTGTTAAAGCGTACACCCGACTACAAGGCAAATGAGCACCTGGTTCCAGGTCTATTCTACAATCAAATGGCCGATGTGGTGGTAACTTTTCAGCCTCGATCTTGTTAAATACTTCCTCGAACTCCTTTGTATTCCGACGGAATTTCACTTGTGTGAATTACACACACTGAGATTTCTTGCTCACTTAAAAGAGTTGCCGGTCCAGGTTCCTTAACCCCTTCTTGATGATTAAAACAATTCTCTCTGCAAAATTCCGAATTCATCTTAACGGTTCTCACACCCCAATCGATACTCTGATTATGTTCCGTAAGCCACGGCAAGCCCAATATAAACTGAAATTGAGGAGCATCGATTAAATTGAACTGTATAATCTCTTGATGTCCTTCTCGAAAATTTGAATTTTACCTGTTTCGTGTGACTAGTGATGGGCCCAGAAGAAAGGTTTGTTCCGTCCACTGCTCTTACTGGCATGCTTTTCGACTTCAAGATTGCTCTTAATCCTATACTGGCTTCATATTTTATGTCGCATAAGTTTCCTGTGGCTCCTGAGTCAATCATGACTGAGACTTCGGTGAGGGTCATTTTTCTAAATCTTAATTTCATTGAAATCACTAGATGCAGAGAAGAAGACTGCAAGGTATTAGCTAAATGATGTTCTTCGGGAGTTGTTTTTTCCTCTGCATCCACCAGTCCAACTCCTCCTACTGGTGGTGCTTGAAGTTTTCCTTTTCCTTGGAGAACATTTTTGGTTTCTTTGGGCATATTCTCACAAAATGTCCACTACCTCCACAATACATGCACAAGTTATTCTGTTGCCTCTTTTCTTTTTCTTCTTTGGTCAAAGGCCCCCGTACCACTCCGATTTGCATGGGTTCAGTTCCGGAATGGCTGTCCAGTATTTTTGATGAGTCATTTCTGTCAAATCTTGGTGTATTAAATCTAAAATCCTTCCATTTCTCTCCCTTCCTCTCACTTTGAAGAAAGTTGATTTCCAAAACTAAATCAATTAAGGCTGAAACGTCGGTTGTTCTATTTGGTTTTTGGGCTAGAACGTCTTTTAATTCATCCTTTAGTCCACGATAAAAGACTGCAACCCTTTTACATTCTGGCCAGTCCGTCTCCACTACCAATTTATTGAATTGGGCTTGGTAAGCCACTAAATCTTTGTTACCCACTTCAATTCTAAAAGTTCGTTGTCAGTGGCTTGTGATATCCTTCTATGATCAAAAATTCCTAGAAATTCCTTTTCAAAGTCTTCAAAATTATAAAGAAGAGCGTTGTCTCGAGTCACCAAGGGCATAGACCAACTGGCAGCATCACCACTAAGGTATGACAAAGTAAAAGCTACGCGGGACTGTGCATCCGGAAAAATCGAAGGGCGACACACAAAATGTAGAAAGCATTGTGTTAAAAAGACTTGAGCCTTCTGTGGTTCTCCCCTGAACCTTTCTGCAGGGGCTAGGGGAATTACTGGGGATAAGGAATGTACTACATGTGTTGTTAATCTAGAAGTAGAACCTAAATGTTCCCATTCTGCTTCTGGGAATCTTAAACTGGACGCTGGATTCAAGCTGGTAATCTTAGCTGCTAATTCAACTGTTTCCCTTCTTGTGTCCATTACCTCTTGTCTCAACCCTTTGTTTTCCTCCCTAACTGCTGCTAATTCCTTTTGTATTAAATATAAGGCCTCACCTAAATTTTGTAATTCTAAACCTTCAGCCATTCTGTTTGGGCGCAAGTCAAATACGTGGGCACTTCCCTCTGTCAGGGCCACTTCTAAGTAACTTGCGAAGGAACAGAGATGCCTTTTCCCGATGCCACCTCCGGGAACCACCTGTGCAGGATCGTGACAAATTGCACCAAATGTTCTCCCAAAAGAGGGCAGGGGGATTGGATAAAATAATAAACAAGAGAAGAGACTGCCAAATAGTCCTTTACCTTCTGTTCTGATCTTCTTTCAGTAGCACTTGCTTCTGGTTGGACTAGTCATGAGGCTAAATAAATACAGCACTCATTAGACTTAATCTTGACTAACTCAGTTCTAAAACTCTATTGAATAATACTAAATGTAACATACCAGTATGACCATTAGCTTTTGCTTCTCTTCTATACTTTGGCTTCATCCTTACTAGCCAGTGAATAGTGACTTTTCTTATTCTTTTTTTGTTTGGAATATTCAACAATTGTTATAGTTATGATTTCTTCTATATTTAATTATTTCTATATTCAGTTTGAGAATGTATGAACGTACCTAGCTTATGTCTTTCTATTTCCCAGTCTATATGATTATCTTATTTTTCTTGTTTCTTTTCAGGAATGTGTTTGTGACGATTTTCAGGTAAGTGTTCTATAAAACACAATTGCTAATTACAACCTCTAATATTTACAGCAATATTGTCTTTGACTTAGCTTAGGTTGAAGCGGAGCTTGCATTTCGCGACTGAAATTCTCTCAGAAATTGCTTCCGTAACTTTTCTTAGAATACTCCTTCCACTGTAGTGTTCGTCTGAGGTAGCGGCAGTACGGACTTTGCGTAACCGCTTATTGTTCTTCACTCTTCTTTTTTCCGAAATCGACTCCGAGCTGAACGCTACCCTCAGAGAAGGAAGTGAGTGCCGGAGCTGCGCATTGAAACCATTTGGGTATGAATCCTGGATCACAGGTTAGAAATTGTGGCACACAAATCGGAAAAGGGAAAAAACTGAGGAAAAGGGAAACCCCTGACTAAAAGCTAACTCGGGACATGGAAAACGCTACCACTACGGTCTCAAATTCAAGTGAAGTGCGCCAACATTCTAAGTTGAGCGCTTCACCTAGAATTCAGAGACAGATTCCAAAAAGACTAGAATGCCACATCACCCGGTCTCTCGGCCATCTTGGAGTTTCTCTTTTTCCAGGCCTTGCTCAAGGTCAGAGTTCTTTCATCATTTCTGATTGCAAGAGGTAGCTTAGTACCTATAGAACGAAGAGAATGTTTGTCTGCCGTAGTCCTGACACCTACATCGCTCAACAGTACTTTCACACTTCTGCACATGCGAAGCCTGTAAAGTTGAAAAGGGGATCAAAGCTGCTTCCCAGTCACCACCATTGGTTCCCTTTGATCCATATGCATTTTACTTTCATCCAAATGTCAGAGTGCTATTCTAATGCCTCTGTACTAGTTCTAGTATGTATGTTCTCCAAATTGTTTGAAGCTTACTCATATGCCTGAGCTGATGCCATCACTGTAAATAAGAGACTACTCCAATACTTTATCCCAAGGGTTGGAATCTCACTCTGGATCTAGAATGGCCGATGGACTCATTTTGTAACCCGTGTTGTCCATGAACTGTGTAAAACTAAGTTAAGTCCATATGAGATAATAATGGGATGAACCAAATTCACTGCCTCAATAGCTTCTGTTCCCAGGTTAGAGCTGCACTGCCGAGCTGTCTAACAGAGGTCTGCCACAATCAACAACCTAGAGTTCGGCGCTATATTAATCTTCATCATCGAAAGTTAATGTTCTAATCCAAGACACAAGGCCCATTCCAGATCCTGCTCATCATGAACACTGCACTGAAGTGCTGCGGACTGCTTGTCTTGATCCAGGCTTCACACTACAAATGGACTACAGAGCCAAAATATGTCGCACCCGGCAAACCAAAGTGATCCTGTACCTGCAACCCAAGGGGCAATTGCGCTTTCAACCAGATGAACTCCTGCTGCTGCCACCACAGTGTATGGTTGTCATCAGAACAAAGCCCCTCACATTGCCCAAGGCAATGACCTGCGACCCAAGTTGTGGTATGCCTTCAAACTACCAGTTCCCTTGTTATGTCTCGTCTAGCCGACTCGCTGTGTGTCTGTATCTCAAGGGAAACAGGTGGGTGTGAAGAAACCAACTGCACTGAACCAGCTACCCACTTCTGGAGCAAAGGTCCCCTCTACATTGACAATTTTCTTCATTTCCTGGAGTCGTACAAGTAGAATCTAATTATTTTTGTTGGATATATGCTTATTTCCCCACAACTCTTATGGAGGAGTGCCCATAGTCCCAATCTTGTTCAACGAAGACAAAAAGTGCAAAAACTATGCACATAGTCATTTTAATTTCTGAATGTGACAGTGTCACCACTCTCCTTCTCTTCTCTTGTCAGGACCTGCACTTAGCTGAGCAGCAGATTTAACTCCCTCTCCCCCCTCTGTCTACCTCAGTGTTATTGCCTGTGAATTGGCTGATGAAATTAGAATCAGCATTATCTCAGTCGTGCACAGTAGCACACAGTACTGATGCAGCATATTCCTGACTGCTTTACCTGAACCAAACACATTTATCTCTCATTTTAAACATTCTTCCCGAGTACTGTTTGCTTGTAATGGCTTGGCTGATCAACATTCGACCTTTTTCATCTGTGGAAACTGAGCTTACCCTTGATTCCCCAAAGACTGGTTACTCCATTTATGTTGTGACACTATGACACAATGCCTCCACATTTGTGGAAGAGGCAGCCCATAGACATTTCAGAGATGTCCTTATCTATTCCATCCGTTTATTAATTTACAGTAGGGGACTGTTCAGCTATGAAATACATGAAGTTGCCAACGTACTAGAGGATGTAGCAAGCACAACTACTATTGCCTTAGTATGTATTACTGACCAATGAGAGGCCCACCAGGCACTGATTTTATAGATAAAAACGGCTTTTGATTTTGTTCTGGCTGCCTAAGGTGGAGATTAAGCAAATATAAGTGCAGAAGGTTGCATGGGTGAGTGATTTGTAGGTGTGCTTTTAGTGCGTGTGTGTGGGGGGTGGTTAGATTCTTATATGTGTCAGTAAAGGGTGGACCATATAGCATGTGGTGGTGTATTGTGGAGAAGGCAGCTTTCTCGTTGGGGTGAGACAGAGATGTGATCTAATTGGCCCTTCAGGCAGTACTACAACTAGCTTAATCCTGGATAACTTTTCCTTCACATGTCTCCTCTCATCTTGCCATTATTTTCCAATATCCTACACAGTGTGGGCCCCCTCCCCAAATGGGTTGACAGAGTCTCTCTCCTCTTGCCACAATGCCACAAGGCTGCCTTCTGTGTTCCATTGAGAGAGAATGGAAGTGGCCCATGTGTGTGTGTGTAGGATTTGACAACAAACTTACTTAACTACAAGCACTTTGTCATCCTCAGTGACATTTTTTTTCCTCTTGAGCATGGAGGCCTGCAAACCTCTGCCTGAATGTCTGCAAGATGAAGAGGAAAAAAGCTGTTCCTTTGGTCTGGCCAGTATTTATGTTGTTGGAAGGGAATGGGTGTCAAGTGTGTAGGATAGTTTTCTATTGTATATGATGTTCCTGTTTCCTTCCATGCGGAGGGTGTGGAAAGAGTGCAAAATGTAAAATATGATCATAACATTACAGTTGTAAATAACATTTTTTCAGACTCCACCCGGTAAATATTGGGGGTGGAGACATGCAAATCTACACTTCATAGTAAATTTACGTCGTGTAAATGGTGAATAGCCTAAAGGGGTATATTTAGCATAAACTGTAAGAATACATTTAGATATGTAGATTTCTTCACACGTTAGTTTACCTTTGTGAATAGTCCCTGAAATGTCTAGAGTATTTAAGAAAAAATAATTAATATCAGTCAGTCAATATAAGCTTTATTTCGATACAAAATATCTTAAAAGCTATACAATCCCAAATAGACAGTTACGGTACTCCTAAATAAAAATTTTTAGGTACAATGTACAATAAAACAATTGGTTAAAAGAGACATTTAAAAACAAGATCGTTAAAAGGATTTAAAATTTGTAGATACATTGTACCTGTAGGGGGGAAAGTGCTTGTGCTAAAAAGCAAGTGCCACTTGGGTGCTTAAGTTATTTAGGAATTAATGCTCAAGTTTCTCGCTGTAATGCTCCATGCCCATCTAAGAAATTTGGCTATTACACAGGCATGGAGGTTCCTAGAGTCAGATCTTAAAATGCGTAATGCTACTTGGTGACTGCGGGTACCTAACCCCCTGCAAAGTGGTTTCAGCCAATGCCCCCTTGGAACTTTATAGGCTGGGCAGGCTTACATAAAGTGTGGGATTGACTCTATGGCAGCCTCACAGCTTGGGCAGGAGGGGAGAGTTTGGTGAGGTGGCTTCCACTACGCGGTGAATTCTCGCAAGGGGAGGATACCTACCCTGAACTTGAAATGCAAAGCTCTATCATATGGTTTTTGTATTAGGTCCAGGTAGGGTTCAAAATGCATTATGTGCTTGTGCTGCATGAATTCCTCTGTTAACCTTCCAACTCTAGGGTTAAGAAGGTCATTCATAGTAGCCCACCGCCAGTACGCCTTCTTAATTTCTGCCTTTGGTGGGGAGGTTCTATTGATCCAAGCCTCTTTGAGGCCGAGATCATATAGAAGCTTTTTCACACCTTTTAACCAGTCAATTTTGTGCCACCCATCCATGTCCATTACCTCTCTAAGCCCTGCAGCATAATTGGCTAATTTGGGTGTCTGCCACAAGCGGCCCACAGCAAGAGAGGACGTTATCTTGCTATGTCTCCAAGCGAGTGGCAGCCAAGATCATATAAAAGGGGCTTAGTGGGTGTCCTCTGGGGGAGCATCAATAGATCCTTCAGGAATTTGTTTTCTGATCTGCAGATTTGGTCTGTATTGGATAGACCCCACAGTTCGGCACCATAAAGTGCCGAACTTACAGCTCTAGCCTTATAGATTGTTAGTGCGGGGGCAATTGGTTTATTTAATGAAGAACGATGTTCTTTAAGAATTGCCCCGACCACCCTTTTATGGCTCAAGAGCATTTTCTGCACATGCGATCTCCAAAGCATGGAATCAGAAACACGAATTCCCAAATAATCGAATGTAGCGACCCTCTCCAGCGGTACATTATTGAGTAAAGGAGGGTCCCTAAATGTTTTAGGTGGATTTAGAATTAGGAACTTTGTTTTCTGGATATTGATGGACAGCCCTCTGATGTTACAAAACTGGTCGAAGCTATTTAGAAGAGTCTGCAGGCCCTTTGGGGTTTTTGAAACAAAGAGGGTATCGTCTGTGAACAGGAGAGTAGGGATTTTTTCCCCCGCCAGGGCTGGGGCATCAGATGGTATTTGCTGTAGGTGCACAACCACCCCATTAACATACAAAGAGAATAGGGCGGGGGCTAGCACACAGCCCTGGCGGACTCCCCTATTCACCGGTATCCGTGCTGTTATTTGCCCTTGTGAACCCCATCTTATTTGGGCATAATTGTCCTCATGCAGATGAATTAGCATATTAAGGATGTACCTGGGCACCCCCTGCTCTGACAGGACTTGCCACAGGCGCTCACGAGGGACCAGGTCAAAGGCAGTCTTTAAATCAATGAATGCAAGGTAAAGACTGCCTTTGCCTAGCTTGACCACCTTCCAATATCGGAGTAATAGCCTGAACGCCTGTTCAGTGGTTCCTGTACCCGCTCTAAAGCCAGCTTTGGTAGTCAGAAAGGATCAAGGATCCTCTCTAGCAATACCCGACCAACTACTTTCTGGGTTGAATCGATCAAACTTATCGGGCGGTAGTTGGCAGGGTCGTCCCTACCCCCCTTTTTAAAAATAGGCCCAACTTCTGCTCCCTTCCAGGAGTCTGGGATGGAACAACCGCGGTCAATAGCATTAATTAAAAGTGCAATAAATTTTGCCCATTTCGCCGAATCTGCTCGGAAGAGGTTCCCTGGCAGACCATCCGGTCCTGCTGCCTTGGCCGGGACTATTCGCTGAATAGCAGCTTCAACCTCCAGATCGGAAAAAGGTTCTGTGTTTGGTTCCTGGCCCGGAGCCCAAGGATCGATAATTGGGCCAACTAAGGTGGTTTCCTGTGGACCAGAGTATAGGTTCTGAAAATGTTCATACCATCTCTTGCTCAAGATGTTATTAGCTCACTGTCAGGGCGAACCTTTCTTCTGACCAGATTCCAGAAAAGGCTAGCATCCTTCCCTATTCTGGCTTCTTTTAATGCTTGCCAGTGCTGTTCCTCACACTCTCTCTTCGCTTTAAGGACTGTCAGGTTGTAGTCCTTTCTAGCAGTCTGGATCCTGTCAGGGGACTTGCCTTTAATGGCCATAATTAGGGCAGATTTTTTCCGTCTGCAAGTCCTCGTATACCATGGGTTGGTGGTGTTCCTACTCAAAGTACGTGGTTTGCTGCCCGTAGTTGTACAAAATAAGGATCCCAAAGTATTGACCAGACCCTCATAGGTTGAAAATACCTTCTGGGTACCATCTAAATCTGTAGTGATCTCTTGTAGGTCACTCAGGGCCTCTGTCAGAGTCTCCCTTATAGCAGATAATTTCCCCTCGTCCATTGCTACCTTTTGCCATTTAAGGCGCCTTCCGCAATTCGAGGGGGTAACCTCCCTTGATGTCATATGGGCCTCTCTACTCGTATTTTCTGGGTTGAGGAGTCATAAGCGATTTAGCGTCAGGGACAGCAAATTATGGTCACTATCGGTAGTAGGTACAACCTCCATGTCTATTAGATGTCTCCAAAGATTTTGATTTAGCAAGATGTAATCAATACGTGAGGAGAAGCCCACCCTATTATATGTATGTGCTCCTAAGGGGTCGGAGGGTGATCTTCCATTAGTAGCCCTAAGACCATACTCTAATGATATAGAATTTAGCTGGATGGCTAGCTGAATCCACCTTTTTATCGGGGGTAGACTCAGCAGGCGGATTCCCTGCTTTACGTCATCCTCCTCTGAACCCAACAAGTCCTCGGTGGCGAGAGGTTCAAATGTGCAATTGAAATCTCCTGCCACCAGGATGCTGGATTCAGGGGGGCAACGAGAAAGTTCTGCTTCCAAACAGCTGATTATTGGAGACTGGGCTCCACCTTTTGTGCCACGTACATAGATGTTGAAAATTTCTAGAGACCTCCCTTCTTTATTGTCCCTAAGGGTCAGTCTTAGAAGGTCTGGGCAGTTGCACTCAGTTATTTGTATCGTGCAATCCAGTGTAATGCTAACCCAGATAAGGAGGCCACCAGATGGCCACCCCTTTCCTGATACTGGTAATACTGCAGGAATAAAATAGGAAGCAAAGCCAACTTTATGGTGGGGAATCAGACTCCAAGTCTCTTGGAAGATACAAATGGTGTAGTTGTCAATGAGTTTGTTCCAATCAGGTATGGCTAAATTCTTAGAGAGACCGGCTATGTTCCAAGAGATAACTTTAAGATTGAGAATACTATTTCTGGGACACCCTTGTTCACAAATACTTGTATCTATATGCAGGGAATGTTGTTTACTAATAGATTTATGAGGTAGTTCAATGACAGATGGTAACGCCTGGTGAGATAAACTAGGCCATGCAATAGATACATTAGAATGTTTGGCCAAAGTAGCACACTCCTGGATTATAATGTGCCCAAGAGAGCTTTGTGCAACTGGAGATAGTCAGTCATTTCCGTCTAGTTGCGACTCCCTAGATGATTTATATTTGGGAGCTGTGGCCCTCCTGTTTGTATTAGAATCAAAAGGGGTAGATCTGAATTGGATATCGGATGGATCAGGGGCAGAGGTCCTATATTCTAAAGCTCATAGGTCCTCAGCCAACTGGGGGGAAGTCAAAGTGATTTCGAATGTGTCTAGTCGGAGGTCATGAGAGGAGTGCCTTTTGACCTTAGCAATATCTTCTCTTATCAACGACCGGCACCCTCTAACATGACGAATCCAAAGGATGACCTTATTCTTAAGGGAGTCCTCCGGTTCATGGCCCAAATATTTTGCGACATTAACCATAAACACTGTCTGCCTCTTACGTGTGGTGGCAGGGCCAGGAAAGTGCGGGCCAGATGCGATTGGAGTTAGCAGTGGAGGTCTGGCTCTTGGAGTTGCGAGATGGATATCGCTATTATTCTGTGTAACTCTAGCTTGCCTTCTAGCTTTGGGCAGCAGAGATGTCGCATTTTGCCCTGCCGGTGAATGGGGGGGAACAGTAGGTGCGAGTCTGGCATGCACGGGAGTAGATTTATTTGCAATAATAGTATTTTTTTTTTTTTTTTTTAAACCGTTTATTACAAGACTCAAGAATATACAAATATGGGCCTACAACCTTCCGGCCGGCCGCTAGCAACAAAAGGAGCATACGATATACATTTATAAAACACATGGTGCTGCGGATGAGCATGAACAGGAGTTAACATCGTTGAGAGCTACACCATCCAGACCCCACTATACGGTTCCATTTTAAACTTAAAGAACAACAAATACACACAAACCCACAAGGCAATCCTCAATCGGAATATAGCAACACGTGCTCCCCTAGAGGGGGGATCCTAGCCATCCATAGGAATCTCAAGAGGGGGGAGAGATCAGAACTAGGGCTGGGTAAACCCAATGCCCGGTACCGGGGGGATGAGTTGGCTAAGGGGACGGGGCCGGCGACGGATCGGGCAATGACGGCGGATCACAGATTCCCCCGCGGTAGGCGTTCCAGGGGCCCCATACTTTCACCCATGTCCCAGGCTTACCTCTCGCCACATACACCACCTTTTCCCGAAACATGCACCAATCCATATGTTCCTTCCAGGCCGAGACAGTCGGGGGCCTCTGGGATCCCCACAGTTGAGCAATATCACGCTTGGCAACCATATACCCCAGAGTCACCCACCACGTCTGCAGCACCGAGTAATCGGTAGGTTCCCACACATTCAACAGGCATCTCCTCGCTTCGGGCAACAGCGCCACATGCGTAACCACTCGCAGCACCTCATGCACACCACGCCAGAACCCCTCCACCTCCGGGCACTCCCACAAGATATGCAGAAAAGTCCCCAACGCACCACACCCACGTTTACACAAACCGTCCTCAGCATAGCCCATACGCAGGAGCTTTGGCCCGGTCATGTAGACCCTGTGGAGTATCTTGAGCTGGACGAAACGAAGGCGAGCCGGTATGGCCACCTCTTTCGGGGAGGCCACCGCGGAGATCCAGTCCTCGTCGTCCAGCTCCAGCCCATCGGCTACCCAAGCCTCACGAAGGGCCGTCAACAAGCCTGAGCGGTCGTTGATCAATTTTTTGTAGATCAGTGAGATCGTGCTGTCCGGGATGTGTCCATCCAGCACTCTATCCTCCAGGGGGGAACATTCCGGGATGGAGGCAACGTCCGGAAAGACGGAGCCCAGTGCATAACGGACCTGCAAATACCGAAAGTACTCGCTGCCCTGTAACTGAAATTCCGTCTGCAGCATCTCGAACGTTTTAAATCCTCCCTCCGTCCAGAGATCCCCCACTTTGCTAATGCCTATTATGTCCCACTTCTCAAAGCCCTTCGAGGTCCACAAGGAGCCCAACCGCTCAGACGCGTATAGTGGCGACGCCCGGGTCAAACGGTCCTTCCACCCCATAGCTGCATTGGCCGCGTGCCACACTCGCACCATGACACGCGTGGGGCCCGTTAAGCGAGCGTCGGGCGCGCTAGAGTAGAGCGCTCGATTATGGTCACCACCTGGAAGTAGCATCCTATCCATTTCAAATGCCGGGTTTAAGGCGGGCCCATATAGGCCCTGATTAATCGCAGCTAGCTGGGAGGCCCAATAGTACCGTTTAATATCTGGGAGGGCAATCCCCCCGTCATACCATGGGAGCGTCAGCTTCGCCAGGGCAATACGTGGCCTCCCGTCCCAGAACAGGCGGCGTTGCAAACTCTCCACCTCGCGGAAGTAGCGCGCTGGGACGAGGTCCATAGTGTTCTGCAACGCGTACAGGAAACGCGGCAGCGACATCATTTTAAACAATGCCGCCCGGCCGAGCGGCGAAAGCGGCAAGCGCCGCCAGCGCGCGACATCCTCTTTCAGACGCTGGAGGGGGGGAAGCAAGTTCCGATCATACCGGGCCTCCGGGTCCAGAGTAATGAAGACACCCAGGTACCTGAATCCCTGCGGGGCGACCTGGATCGGACAGCCCCGCGGGAGGATAGGAGCCTCCCCGGAGAGAACATACACACACGATTTAGCCCAGTTGATGACAAGACCGGAGTTACGACCGAATGAGTGCAAAACATCAACCAGTACTATGAGTGATTTACGTGGGGAAGCTAGGTACAAGAGGATGTCATCAGCGTATAGGGATACGCGGTCCTCATACTCGGGGGTCCAGCGGAGACCACGGATGGAAGGCTCCCACCGCAGCCACTCCGCCAGGGGCTCCAAGGCAAGTGCAAAGAGGAGCGGCGATAAGGGGCAGCCCTGCCGTGTGCCCCGGCCCAGCTCGAACGGAGCCGATACCCTTCCGTTCACCACCACCTGCGCCAATGGACCCGAATACAGCAATTTGACCCAACTGATGAACCCCGGGCCAAATCCAAACTTCGCAAGCATCGCCCAGATGTATGGCCATTCAAGCGTGTCAAACGCCATGGTGGCGTCTAAGGACGCCAAAATGGCCGGCTCCCGTATGAACGGGACACGTGCGAGCACACCGTGCAAACGCCGCAAATTAAGGGCTGTGTTGCGATGGGGAATAAAGCCGGACTGGTCCTGATGCACCAAATCGCCCACCACGCCGACCAGCCGATTGGCCAGTACCTTGGCGAGAATCTTGGGCTCCGCATTCAGTAGCGAAATGGGCCGATAGGATGTAACCCGGTCCCGTGGTCTCCCCTCCTTGTGGATGACCACGATTGTAGCCAGACGCTGGTCCAGCGGGAGGGAGCCCACCGAGTGTGCCGCCAGGAACATAGCCCGGAGGTGGGGCGCCAGCGTATCCGGTCGCAACTTGTACAACTCGATAGGGAGACCATTCGGACCCATGGCCTTGCCGGAAGCGACCGAGCGTATGGCGAGGGCGATTTCGTCGGAGGTGGGAGCTGCGTCCAGTGACACCCTGTCATCCCCGGAAAGGGACGGCAGCGCGATATCCCTGAGCAGGGCACGGGAATCCTCTTCCGAGCAGGGAGACACCGGGGAATACACCCCACGGAAATAATCCGCGAAACAGGAGACGATTTCTTCTGGCTCAGTTACACACACACCATCCGTTTTCTCAATCAGCGGGACCACACGATTCGCTCTCTCTTTTTTGTCCAACCACGCTATCAGTTTACCAGCCTTATCACCCACATCATACAGTCGCCCCTGTTGCTCTCTACTGAGGCCCCTGGCCGCCTCCGTGACGAGGGCCCTATAAGCCGCTTGCTTGAGTTGGAGAACATGTAATGCGGCATCCGTCACCCCACCTTCTAGATTACCCTCCAACTCGGCTATTTCAGCCTCCATCCGGGTCACCTCCTCCCGCTCGCGCCTCCGGGCGTGGGAAATAAGGGATAGGGCCTCCCCTCGAAGTACTGTCTTGAAGGCCTCCCACAGTGGTACAGCCGAAGGCACGGACCCCACATTCTCATCAAAATATCGCTGAAGGGATTTAATCAATTCAGCGCGAATGGCGGGGTCGCGCAGGTACCAAGGATTGATTGGGACCACCCTACCCTCACCCTTCGGAAAGACATCAAAGTGTAGTAGGAGCGGGGAGTGGTCCGAAATACCCCGTGGCAAATGGCGCACCTCTCCCACCCTCCCAACATAGGCCGCCGGGACAAGTACATAGTCTAGTCGTGAGAGACTACCATGGGCTCCCGAGTGGAAAGTGTACTGCAGCTGCGTGGGGTGTTTTAAACGCCAGCAGTCCACTAATCCAAATGTATCCAAGAGGCCGGATAGCCACGCCTGTGCCCGGGGGAGGTCCCTAGGGGGGTGACGATCCACAGTCCCAGATACCACCGCATTGAAATCCCCCCCCACAACTAAAAGCCCCCCCGGAAGGCCAAGGAGAAGGCGCCCCAGGTCTGCAAAGGTGGTCGACTGCAGCCCCGGTGGGATGTATACTGACACAAAAACAACCACTTTGCCCTCCAGTCTTCCCACCAAGACCGTGTAATGTCCCCTGTCGTCGTGGAGCACCTCATCAATCTCCAACGGGAGCGAGTTCTTAACCATGATGCCCACACCCCTTGAGCCAGACGTGAAGCCCGAGTGGGCCACTAGGCGATAGCCACGCCGATTCATGGCGCAGAAGGAGTTGCCAATGAGGTGTGTCTCCTGCAGAAAGACTACATCGGGCGAGATTCGCTTCAAAAACTGCAGGACCACACCTCGTTTGATCCTGTCCCCCAGTCCATTCACATTCCAAGACAACAAAGTTAATTCCCTACCCCCCATCATATACAGAAGCCATCATTCGTCCCCCGGAGAGCACTTTAGAACTAACACAAAAATACGTTTGCCTTGTGATAAAAACGAACAACACCCCATCCCTACCCACCCACCCCAACAGAACTCCCCCCTCCCTGCACCCCTGCATGAGCCCGAACAGCCCCCCCAACGTGCAGTGTGCCTGTCGCCCCATATATAGTTAAACTAACTAGACCCCCTAGAGGAGGAGGGAGAACCCCCAATAGACCCAACACAACCTCCATAGGAGGGGAACTTACAAAGACTGACGCAGAATCGAAAGTGGCATCATTTTCGTCCAGAGTGAGGCCCAATATTAAACCCTCAGTACCGATCCAGCGTGCCGTCTCCCCCCGCCGCCCCCCCCCCCCCCCCGCCCCCCCGATCACGGTCCCCAGACAGAGTATCCAGCCAGTCCCCGGCCGCTTCGGGACGATCAAAGAAGTGCGTGCGACCATCCACCTCCACTCGCAGCTTGGCTGGGAAGAGCATGGCGTATTTGAGGTTTAGGTCCCGAAGGCGGCGTTTGACGCCTAGGAAGCTCAGTCTCTGTTTCTGGACCGCTGGGGTGAAATCAGGGTAAAAATGTACCTCCATATTGTCAAGCTTGACCGGTCCATGCAGTCTGGAGGATTGCAGGATAGCGTCTCTGTCCCGAAAATTGAAAATCCGGGCAATGAGCGGTCTCGGAGGGGCTCCGACCTTCGGCCTTCCCCCGGGAACCCTGTGGGCCCTCTCCACAGCGAAGAGTTTACTCAGCCCCCGTGGCTGGAGATGGGTAGCAATCAGGTCCTCCACAAAGAGACCCGCCGCCGCCTCCTCGCGTCCCTCGGGCACCCCGATGATGCGGATGTTGTTCCTCCGTGCCCGACTCTCGGAGTCCTCCAGGCGTCGATCCATAAGCGCACTCGCCTGACTAAGCCGGCTCACCTCTGTTTGTAAGGCCGCCACATCTGTCGTAAGGCCCGATGCGGTGTGGGCCAAAGAATCTACTCGGTCGTTGGTTTTGGAAAGATCGGCCCTCACCAGGCCAACATCCACGAGGACCGAGTCAATCTTCTGCGCCAGTGTATCGAACCGCGGGCCCACCGAGGCCTTCATCTCGGCAATGGCGCCCATGACATCTCGAAGTGTCAGATCTGCGGGCAGGTCCGGGGCATCAGGAGGGCTCTCAGGGGACTTGCGCGGTCCATCGGGAGATCCCTTCTGGAGGGTATAGCGGTCCATACTGTTGGCCTGATGGACGGCGCCACGCCGGGTCGATTTGATCTTTGCCCGGTCTCCATCTTGTTTCGTGGCCATGGCCACCAGTCTCCCAGTCGCACCAGCCACGTCGTGTAGGGCAGGAAAGCAGGGCCACGAGCTCTGGGGGGGGCCACCTCAGAGCAGCGGGGTGGATCACAGTCTGCAGGCAGGCAGGGTCTCCCAGCAAGGCCACACCAACACCAAGAGCTCCGCGACCCAACCTCGCAGAGACGGCAAGGGGGTGCGAAAGCGAAAGCGAAAGTGCGGGATACGCGAGTCGCCAGGCCCTGCCTGCCGCTGTTGTTCACTTTGTCACTGGATCACCCCACAGCGCAAATCCGGGGTCCGGCGAGGGGAAGGCCGCAAACCTCAATCGGTGCTCACTCCGGTGTCCGAGGTCCGATTCAGAAACGGGAAACGGGTGCCACCTCAGCTCAGGTTCACCAACATAGTCCCCTCATCCAGGGCAGGATAATTTCAGGATAATCGTAGGAGGTTGCGGAGGTCCTCGGGAGCCTCGCACCTACGCGGCCATCTTGGTTGCGCGCTAGGCTCCTCCTCTGCAATAATAGTATTATCTTGTATCGGTACAGGTAGGGGAGGAACATCTCGAGGTATATGGGCCATATGTTGGAGAGATAGTGTCCTGACGGTAGCTGTTAAGACTAGAACTGAAGATTTAAGATCCCTCACCTGAACTACAAGTGAGTTTATAATTGACATCAACATCCGGCCACTTACATTAAGGTCTATTTCGTTATTTATTTGAGAAAGACAGTGCTTCTAATGGAACCTGGGTGGCCAGATCGTCGGGTGGGGTTATTATTTCCTCAGCCAGAGCAGTATAGCGATTTGTGCAAACTATAACAGAAGGCTCTAGATGACTCATTGCTGGCTGTACCAAAGAGGGAAGGGGTGCTTGATCAGGCGAGATGATGGTCAACCCTGAACTAGATTGACTAAGTGTTATATTACTACTTCCAGTAGCCGAATTTATACTTGACGTTTTACAAAACATCTTGGGTATACGAACTGGCGGTGGTCATTTGGTAGCTTCTAGACTTTGGATGGAATCTACCGCTAGTATACCCTCACGCTCATCAACTAGTGTTTCGATTCGATCCATAACATGTTCACTAAGCATTCTCTTACTTTTTTTAGCTTTCTTGGATTTTCTGGCCCCTGGCCTACATTTACGGCATTCGGTCCCCCCACTCCCCCTGTTCCCTCCATAAGTTTCCTCTTGCCCATTATAAGGCCACGAAGGGAATGATTGTGGACAGTGTAAACAGTACCTTTGTGGGCAGTCCAGTGGCAGCACAGTCAATTTGAATCGGTCGATGGAAAACAACGAATGTCAGGGGGGTGGCCCTGCCCTGGCTCCTCCTGGCTGAGCCAGGCGCGGACGGGCCCGCCCTTGGCCCGGGCTTCGCCCGGCGCCCGCGCGCGTCCCGGGGATACTCTGGCACACTTATACCCCGGTGGTAAGTGGGAGGGGCTTGCTGTCCGGTGCTCGCTCCCACAGGCTCCTGGGACACAGAGTCCTCCTGATTGCCCCCACTGCTGGCCACAAACGAAAGGCTGCGTCGCGTCTCCCGCGGAGCGGGAGGCGCAAGGAGTTGTAGCCCCGGTGGTGAGGGAGAGGGGCTTGCTGTCCGGTGCTCGCTCCCACAGGCTCCTGGGGCACAGAGTCCTCCTGATTGCCCCCACTGCTGGCCACAAACGAAAGGCTGCGCCGCGTCTAATATATATTAGTCACTGACCAAAGAGAGCTTTGAGGTGTATAATGAGGATAGAATGATAAATCAAGGTGTCATTTGGGATTCCTGGGTTTCAATGATTGTCCATTCAAGGCTCTAAAATGATAGTCAGAACATTATCTGTTTACCATTGGGGGTGCAGCCAATGGGCAGGTTAAACTGCAATGGCATCTGGCAAGGAGTCAAAGTTAACTTATAACTTAAAACAAAAGGCTTGGCTATGGAGGTCAGTGGATCTATGAAGTGGGTCATCTGGTTTGGCCATAGAAATGGAAAAAAAGTGTTCTGCCTGTATTAGGCTCTCCTGAATGCCAAAGCAATTTCAAGTTCGTTGAATTGATGAACCAGTCTCTTATATTTAGCTCTTTCTAGATTGGTGAAAGAATCACAGAGTAGGACACCTAAAGTGGTTATCCGACAAAGTCTCAGTGTTCTTAGTGGGGCTTGATGATTGTTTTCGTCCATGCTTTTGATTCTCTTGATGAATTCTCAAACTTTGAATACTACGGAATACACCAACAAGATTAAAGAGTCCCTGCTCAAAAGTTGTCTACATATGGTGGCAGTGCCCATCTGCTTATGCACCATGGGTACAGCTACTATGCTGGTCTCTCCAAAAACCCTTTTGTGCTGTCCTAATAAATACTTCAGACCCTTCTTCTTTCCAAGGCATTTGGTAACACAGTTATGAGGTTTTTCCTTAGGGAATCCAGTATACTGGATGCATAACAGCAAAGCAGACACAAATATCCAGCATGACGGAAAGTCCCATTAGTACTTGGAATGGAATTGGGGCACTACTTCTCATGCTTTTGTAAAGAATCAGTCCAGCAGGATCATTACAAAAATCAACTTTTCTTCAGCTTAGTAGGGAGACAAGCTTTTAACAATGAAATTCACAAAGCTTGGCATTGTAAACATCATTTTGACGATTGGTTAATGCTCACACCTAAACTAACATCCATCCAAAGATGAATGTGTCTGACCATTCTGTCCGCCCATCTTTACTACAGACTGGGTTCCCCTAACTGCCAGGGGAGTTGCATGGTGGCACCAAGCATTTTCATCACTGATACACTATGTGATCAAAATGGTTACTGATTTTAGGAGAAATCACTCTTCTCTGTTGCACTCTTAGATAAAAGTAACTTGACTTTGGAATACCAGGTCTCCTATGTTGACTACTCAAGAATACTCAATGATGAAACGCCCTTCCATGGACAATGGAGTCCTTAATCCCCTATCTGTAGGAGGGTGAGTATACCACTTTTAGATAGCAAGGTGGCTAGCTCAATGACGGAATTCACAGCTAATAGGTTCAGAAGGCCTTTTGCAAATTGGCGTAACAACATATTTTACACTGTGGTCTGGGTTAGGCGTCCACATTTTCCCAACATGCAAGACACATACAAATCCAACATAAATTCGGATCCCAGCCTACATTAACTTTGTTGGGTAGAGGTTGGAGGCAAGGGACACCTTTCCACTGAGCTCTTAATGCTGACCCTTTCTTTCTGCTAATGGGGCCATGTGTGGGACTGTGTGAAACACGGTAGAAGCATTTCTGAAACTGTAGTATATAGAGATCAGTTGAATGCATTCTGACATCAATGAGCCTATAATTGTCTGGAAAGGACAAAGGACGAATTTCCCCTGAGACTCCAGAGAGGTAGCAAGACGGCAGTTGGCATGGGGCGCCAAGGTTAATGGTGGTGCTGGTGATGAGATTGCAGTGTTGCCGACATCTTAGAGGTTGATGGACCACTGTACTCTGTAGCAATTAGATATTCCTTGAGAGATGGCAAGAGTGCCCTGGCAGAATCTGGGACATTGTTGGATTTCACAAGCAAAGCAAGCATGGCAGACAGAGAAGAACTGTGCAGGAAGGTAAATCCTAGAGAGTGTAGTATATACCAAAAGGCGTGAAGAAGACTACGACACAGAGGGGCAGCAGGGGTGAACTTCAGGCAGTGGACAATGGAGAGGAAGCTGTGGTAGAAGGAAAGGGAAAGTGGAACTACTTCATGTCTCCTAGGTTTAATAGAAATAGCGGAGAAATCTAACTTTAATCCACACAAAAATTATGAGATTTGATTGATGTATTAATATTTTAAAGTACTTCGATTGTGTATAAAGTAGTAGTGTACCCTAGTTAAAATTCTTTTGAGCCAGAAGTTAGTCTCAATATGTGTTACATGACTCCCTTTATTTTACCTTGCATCCTTAAATTCCATTCTGAAGAAACAGGAGAACGTCGAGAAAACCTTGGCCACAGAAGAGTCCAGCCTGGATACTAGAAGGGGGTACAATCCATGCACAATAAAATGTAGGAAATGGAGAGGCGGTTGAATTGCCTAGAAGCAAGCTTAAAAATCATTGACAGTTTCAGAGGAAGGTTTAAGTGCAGTGGCGATACTCAAAAGCAAAATGGTATTTGAAAATGCTACTAGGACCGCAAGTATTTACATTTCGGATTTTCCCCATGCACTCTCAGAGGGACCAATCACAGGGGCAAAGCACAGGATCTTTGCTGATGCTAACAAAACGGGAGAAATGAGTGGATGTTTAGAGAGCCTAACTCAGTATTGCCTCTCTATTCAATACATAGGTCACAAAAAGGACAAGGAGGCTGTATGCCTTGCCAGGAACTCCACACCGTAGTCTGCGTTTATGTAATTGCTTCAATTCCTTGTAATGACACATTGGTCAGTGATCCCTGCAATGACAGATATACTATTAATAGAGGAAGAGATTTGTCAAAAAGGGAGCAGGTCCTCAGTTACAAGCTTCATCCTTGGGGTTGCTCCTTCTCCAACACCCTCAGAGTGCTTAGTGGGCTTTTGCAGAGCTCTTTGAGCCTTTTCTTCTGTTTCTATGAATGAGAGTAAGGTGGAAAAAATTGAGAATCTCAATTATGTTTGCTAAAATGGCACTGGGATAGGTATAATCAGAGCTAAATCCTGTCCTATGCAGGATTAAAAACCCATTAAGGAGTTGAAGCTAGGTATTTGTTGTGATAACTTCCTCATAATCCTCCTAAAGTTCTTAGCTCACAGGGATCACTGACCTATGTGTCACTACAACAAATTAAAGCAATCACATAAGCTCTGACTCTTCCAAAACAAGTCGCAGCACCTGGAAATATGTAGAGCCTACCAGTCCTTTATGTGGTTGACTGTGTCTTGTTTGAACTTTTTTTCCTTCAAGCCACGTATGGCCATCCTTCTGATAGCCCAGCTTGAAAAAAATGCAGCCTTGCTGAAAAAAACTTTCAAGTGTGTCACAGAAGATTCTGCCTTTTCCAGATTATGGGCAAAGGTAATACAGGGGGAAACAAATGCGGTCACTGTGTATAGTGTTCGTGGCTCGGGGTGCCACTGCAAATTTCAAAGTGTCTTACAGCTAATGAATTTGCTTTTGCAGTACAAACCATTTTGGAGAGTTCTAACAGTGATGCTGAAATGACAAAAGGCCTTATTTAAAGTTTGGAAGAGGGTAGCTTCATCACAAATGTGCCGGATGTCCTATCCACCCTATTACAAGTGCCATAGGATATAATGCACTTGTATTAAGATGGCTAGGATATACGTCACATTTGTGATGAAGTAACCCGCCTGCCAAACTCTAAATTAGGCCCAGAGTCATCTACTGACGCTGAAGAAAGTGACTTTCGACTCGAATTTTGTGTCAGACTCCACCTGTTCCCTTTTGTTTATCATAGGTAGCCCTGACATGGGTTCGGGAAGATGAGATTTGGGCGCTGTTGTGGGAAATGGGTTTTTGTTATGCTATACTGGATTTATCCCCTTTTTGCTTCCAGTGTCCTCTTTTTTCCTTTCCTCTATCACCCCTTCTCCCATTTTCTCCCTCCTCACTTGTGTAACTCCTCTCTTTTTTGTTCCCTTCATATTTCCAGTGGCCCATACGCCTAGGGGAACTTATCGCTTCATTGCTTTCCTGTTGGTGTTCCGCATAATAAATGAAAATGTATCCACAAACCTAATTGCCGATGATGCTGCAAGGTGTAGATGTGTAAGGGTGCGTGATATTTTGTTTCTTTGCCCTCCTTTTTCAGTCGAGCCTAGGCAGTGCGCATGCACGGTCTGCAAGACCTGCTGTGATCACTATACAAGTGTAATTCCACCTACTACTTCCCATTGGTTTACTCCTGCGTTGCTCTTCTTTACTGGCTCCTTATTGGTTGGCTCTCCCAATACATCACTTCCGTTTTATGCAGAGGAGCACTGGCCAACTACAGTTTACTTAGGCTGGAGGTGTATATGTGTTCTTTTATTAACTACTTCTTGTATTTCCTGCTAGTGATATTTTATCATCATGGCGCCCTCTTCACAAGCCGCCACGTGCAAAACTTTTCTGTGCATGGACGCCGCGCTTCATGTTATAGCACGGCACTCACTTTCATGTTTATTTTTTTATAACCATGGGGCGCGCTTCACAGGTCGCTATGCTCATACCTTTTATATACATGTGTGCCAAGCTTTATGTTTCAGCACTGTGCCCGTTTTCATGTTTACAACATGGGTGCCGTGCTTTGTTTCTGCAGGGTGCCCGCTTTTATGTTTACAACGTCAAATGTGAGACCTATTGCATTGCATATGCTTGTTTTCTATTCCAGTGATGCCACTGGCTGTGAGGGATTTACCATGTTATGTCATTTTACCTGGTATTTACTGGGTGCTTGTACAACCCAATATTCCCCAATTACTAGGCCTCATGGTGCTTAGTGCAAACATTAGTCTGTGAGTGCGATTAATCTGGGGAGATTCTCCAATGGCAAGATTTTCCCACACCACATTGGGGTGGGTGCGTAATTTGGAGGGTGTGGGTTATCCTAATGGATATGTTCTGTAAATAAGGGATATCCATTTTAACTAAAGTTGCCACGTTCGGAGTGGGTTGTCTCTCCATGGTGGTTTCCATTTCATGAGGCCATCCACCCAACCCAAGTAGGGGCAGTTAGTATTGTGACCTAATAACAAGAAAGGGGTCGAGTGCGTGCCATTTCAGTGCAATGTTTGTGGGCCTGTTTCTCATATGACATGTATTATGTCTTATCTACACAAAAATGCAAGCAAGTTACCCTGCGTTCCTGTTTCCCACTACGGTTGTAGTTGAAACTGTTTTTTTCTTATATTAGCACAGTTTTTGTGGTTCTCGGGTGCAACTTACCACTGATGTGTCTGAAGTTTTTCCAAAGAAGACATAAACATCCAGTCTACTGACAAGCCCTTTATTTTGCCATTCCATGTGGATACAAATGCTAGCTAGTGTGTTTTTCCTTCTCATAGGATCTTCTTTAGAACTATGTACTAAATCATACTGCACAGCCACAGGATCGAAGTTTAGCCCTTCTAAGAATCATATGATTAATGTACCAATCTGTTAAAGTATCTCAATTGTGTATAAGTAGTACTACACACTGGTCAGGACTCTTTTGGGGACAGAAAGTAGCCTCAATACATGTTATATGACAGTCTATATTATGCAGTGCATCCTTAAACTCCATCTGAAGAAACTGGAAAAGGTCGAGAAAACCTTGACCACAGAGGAGTCCAGGATGGTTTCAAGAAGGTGGTAAACTCAATGGATGCTCATTTGTGCGAGTCCCTCTGTCTCTCTGTCCCTGAAACCGAATCTCCCTGTACTTGTATTTCCTATCTTATAAAAATTGTCTTTAATGTTCTCTTTCTCCACCAGAGCCATCTTGTAGTTATTCTTTCCCAAAGACCTCCTTTACCCTGGTTCTCGCTTCCCTGGTTTCCTTGTCCTAAGACGGAAGAGACTATTAGACAGATAATTAAACAAAAGGCACTTATCCAGTGATACCTAGGCTGTTTGTGACAGTGAGTGGAAGCTCTGCTGTCTGATGCATGAGAGGGATTGCTATTCTGTCTATACCTATCCAATATAATATCAGAGCAAGCGACTGAAAGTTAGCTCAGTTGTCTTTTGCAAGTGAGGGAGAGTTGTGCTGTACGGAGTATATGACGAGCAATTCTGCAATATATGACAGGAGCAGGATAGCGAACCTGTCTGTGCTGAGTGAAAATAAGTCAGCAAATGTACATATTAAGTAAAAGATGGATATCTAAATAATACTAGGCATGGGGGTAGATTGCGGAGTTTCACACTGTGGAATTCCGCAAAGTTACGAAACACTGTCAAATTCCACGGAGTTCCATGAGCGAGCGTAGTATTGCTTGGCCACCCCTTAAGCCTCCATGTAGTCTTTGGGTTCACGTTGACACTTAGCTATGATGCACCAAATGATCTGACTGACCTGACCCCTTTACTCTGTGTGCTCCAGGATGCTAAAAAAAATGCAGCGGTACCCTGCTGCGTTTCCCTGGATGCACTGTCTCCACCTGTGAAGTTCCCTGCGCCAGTAACAGGATTCCCAAGCACCCTCTTTATTCACCACAAGCAGTAAAGTGTCTCACAAGATACTGGGGGCTCTCAATGCAAGAGCTTGGAGTGACAGGCAGCCTGCGTGGGGATGGGGTGGTCTTTCCCGGGGTAGCCGGATAGTCTTTTACTGGGCCGGTGTTTTCTTTTTTCAACCAATTGTAATTCATATTTTGACTCCCTACCTGCTAATTAAAAAAATATTTAGCTTTTTGATTTCTTGTTTGTTTTCACCTTTTTGAAGACTCTTAGAATCAAAACCAAGACAAGGGTAAATGGTGTTTACCCCTTGGTGTACAATAAAACAAACATCAGTGCTTTGCCAATGGAATTGGAAGTATTTCAGTTCAAGAAGCAATAGTCAGAGAGATGAACTGTAACAAATGCCTCTTAATCAGCTGTCCTCACTCCTAGCTGACCCCAGCAAAGATATACAGCCGGGGTCCCCTAGGCAGGGCCTCGTGTTAGAATACAAGGTTTTTAGTGCACATGAGTATCTTCCAGGAGATAACCCATTTCTCTTTGATATATTTCTGAGTAGAGTCAAAGGCTATTTGCCCTTACCAATATGGTGACTGGGATGTAATCCAGGGGGTGGAACCCAGCAGAGGCAGGCGTCTGGCATGGACCAGAGTGAAGCATGGCAGGAACACAGGGTGATTGAGGGGCAAAAAAGTGATAAATCTACTGATAATGGCAGTGAGTAGTCAGACCAGGGAGAAGGAGTTGTTTGGGGAAATGAGAAAAGCGCACTTATGACTTTGGAGACAGCTCGGGAGGTCTTTGTCCATGTACAGGGCAGTCAAGGACACTAGTGGCTCGAGGGGTGCCACAAAATTAACAGGGTACATCTGAAGGGTGAAACTGGCTGGCATTTCAATTTTTTTTTAGCATTTTCTAGTGCTTGCTACCCCAATGTTGTGTTATGTACTCTACCCACACCCCCATGCTGTACCATGAAGGCTGTGTGATTGGTAAGGTGTTTTCTATGTTTTATTACTGTGTGGGGGAAAAAGTGTTTCTGTGTCCCACGTGGTCACTTAGTATACCATGCTTGCGATAGGCAGAGTTTTTACCGAACTCCATGATCCAAGAGGAGCTCAGAATGGCAAAGCTCTTCGAACTCCGCCCGCGGAGCAGCATTTACCACCTACCCCTAAATAAAACTTGTGCTCCAATTTCAGTTCAAGCTTGCTTCACTGGCAACATAATCCTATTTAAATAAAGTATAAATGAACAAAACAGCCAGTACTCTTTCACATTGCCCATGTGCTGTGGGTACATAGCAACTGACCTAATTTCACATTAAACAAAGTGTTACTGTAGCTTTATTTGTGTGCCATCGGTTGCACTTTTAAAACAAAGATTGTGCTTCCTCACTTTTAGTGGTTGCCATGTTACAATCATGTTTGGCCCATATCTCGTAGCAACCAATATAGTTTAAAAATGCAACATTGCTAATCATTCTTTCCCGCCTTTTCTTTATTGTTTCTGGCTTTTAGTGCCACTTGACCCTTTGTTAGAACTTTTTTTTATGTTAATGTTTAATGATTTTTATCAATACTTTAAAATTCCAATATGGTGTGACCCAGCTGGAAGGTAGGAAGGTTCATCTTGGTGTCATATTTAATATTGCAGCCGTTTGTACATCTAACATTTTATACGGTGTTAAATAAATATTTTTGAGCAAACACAATATTTTTGGGATGCTTTTGGCTTCTCTGTCTTGTTCTTCTAACTACACTTTTAAAACCTCAATAAAAGTATTTGAAATTCAAAATAGCTACTGAGAAGTAACACTGCCACATATACGGTTCACCGCACAGCCTACTCTTAGAATACTTAAAGTCATAGTATATTTGGCACTTAGGCACACTTTTTTCAAATAGAATGTAATCAAGTTACCAAACATATGAGGGATGGATTGGGCAAATGAATAGGGCCTGCAGCACTGCAGGTTCAGAGTA
Organism: Triturus cristatus; assembly: GCF_964204655.1. Taxonomy (NCBI): domain Eukaryota; kingdom Metazoa; phylum Chordata; class Amphibia; order Caudata; family Salamandridae; genus Triturus; species Triturus cristatus. The sequence continues at coordinate 497,778,309 of NC_140592.1, read as the reverse complement.
ATCCACTAGCAGTCACCAAGATAAGGGGTTTGGACGGGCCCCCTATTAATAACAAGGCCATGCTTTGGCCCGAAGCACGACGTCTCGCATTTATATATAGTTTACCCGTCTTGGCTCAAAAGAGAGATTAGTGTGTGGTGCCTACCCCGGACAGCTGTTTGAAGAGGCACGGTAGGATACCAGTGGGATCTCTACCTTGACAAAAGTGTGACAACAGGAGAGGCCCACCACGAGCAGATCATGCAGCAACTACCTAAGCAGTATTAGGTTGTTCCCACCTAGTGATACCTGTGGAGAGGTAGGTCCTCTTCATTTGTTATATCTATGCATACTCCGCACTTACTATTTGCCCTGATGAATGCCTAAGACCCACAGCTAGTAATAGGCAGAAACATGTTGGCATGTAACTTAGTCATATACAGTGACGCATACAGGTCATCATACCCAATTATACCTCCTGTTTTCACCCTTGGGTAATTTTTTATAAACCTAGGATGCCATCAAATAAAGGACATTTTATAGATTTATCCTACGGTTTTTAAACACAGAATTGGACGAGGTGGCAAATGATGAAGCATGTTCATATACTAAATTAGTGAAAAAAATAGTTACTAGCATGCACTCATGGTGTTCTTTAATGTATGCTCAACAATATAATCAATGTAATTACTTGTGTGCTGCCTTGTGACTGAGCCTGCCCTTGTCCGTATTGAAGACTATTGATCAAGAGTGCACATGAACTGTGCACTCAACACAATGTGCACTACTTTAGACCCCTTGGGTTCCTTTTAATAACATAAATGTTTTTTAAAACATCAAAAAATTCAATACTATAATTGTTCACTTTTTGAATATTTTATCTAAATGTCTCATCTACATTTTCAACAATTATAACATTCCAAATTTAACATGTTCACATGCTCAATGATGCTCTTTTAAAACAATAAATACATTTTTTGTTTTTAAATACAACATCAAAACAGTTCAGCAGATACATCTCGGTCAGCGTCCATCTGTTACAGGTGACAAGGTTTACACATGATAAAGATTCAGAAGTAGCAAAAATGCAATTTTCCCTCACGACGCTGGTGGTATGGGATATCTCACAGATCGCTTAGTTAAGTGTGGACTTAGGAGAGCGAACCCCCCACCCCTGCCCGGTTTCAAGTGTTGGCCATTGCCTCCCTCTCGTCCTCTTCCATTTCTAGATTGTAGTAGCTCAGCCATGGTTGCCAGATTTTCAGAATGTTCCGCAGGCATCCCTGCTCTTTATATACCGTTTTTCGTGCTCCCATATACATATGCATACCAGTCCGCCACTCCTTCAATGTGGGGGGCTCTGGTCTCCCCCAATACTTAGCTATATCCAGTTTAGCCACTATAAAACCCAAGTTGCTCAGTAAAAGTTGATGTCTTGAATTGTCAACGTCTGTGTTGATGCCCAACAGAACATATTTGGGGCTCAACGGGATTTGTACATGCAATACATTGTTTAGTTCTTACACGATCCCCGTCCAGTAGCGATATATTACCTGGCAATCCCATAACGTATGAATGAAGGAGCCTCTTTCTGTGTTGCATCGCAGACACTCCGGCGTCTCAGCCCTGCCCATCGCATGCAGTTTTGCCCGGTCATATTATACCCTATGGAGGATTTTGAACTGAACGAATCGAAGTCTGACTTTAATCGCCACCTCTCTGAGGTGCATCAGGGCCATCTCCCAGTCTATATTTTCTAGTGGACCTAGAAGGTCTTCCCACTTGCCCTGGCGCGTTCCTAGTCTGTCAGACATATGATTTATTAGAGTTTTGTAGGTCCAGGAGACTGTTTTCTCCTGCATCTCTTCCTATAATAGCCGACCCTCTAGTGGGGCATATTCCGGGAGCTCCACAATATCCGGTTTCTGTGCCAGCCATGCGTGTCGGAATTGAACGTATTTATAGTGTTGTGTATCCGTCAAACTATATTCCCTCTGCAGGTCTCTAAACTTCATCAGTGCGCCCGCTGCGTTATGTCTCCCAAGGTAGTAATGCCTATAGCTCCCATCTCTTAAACCCTTGCAGTTTTGCAAGCTCAGTCAGGCTTCTACCCTCCCATAGTGGCGTAGATTTCGTTAGTTGTTTGTCCCAGTGCATCAATCGTTGGGCCTCCCTCCATGCCTCAATCACTCTCTGCATTGCTGGTAGGAGGCATCTAGTCCCTTGGCCCCATAGATGTAGTGAAGGTGTGAGCGTTTGTGAAATTGGTGTCTCTCTAGGGCATATGTGGAGTGGTCCTGTGGCTCATGTCTCCATTCATTAAGAACCACTTGGTGTGTCACTCTATAATATTCCCTGACATCTGGTAAAGCAATTCCACTATTGTATTGGCTACATTGCAGTGTTCGGAGCGATACTCGGGGGTGTCCTCCGTCCCATAGCAGAGATCGCAGCTCAGAGTTTATTGTATTGAAGATTGCCTCTGGCATTTTATAGTTTGTATTTTGGAGAACATACAGTAACTTGGGCAGGGTGATCATTTTGAACATAGCCGCCCTACCGAGCAGTGTCAGGGGGAGGCACCGCCATCGAACCACATCGTTCCTGAAGTCCGCTAAGACTCGTTGAATGTTATGGGAGAGGCAGCTTGTCACATTTACGGAGATGTATAGTTCCAAGTACTTAAAACCTTCCTCCACCACCAGGAGATACGCCGGTATAGACTGCATGTCAATGTGGCCGGCTGTTGGGTAAAGGACTGACTTTTCCCAGTTAATCTTCTATCCCGCCTGCCTACCATATTTTAATGATGCTCTTTCGATCCTAAAACAATATTACATCACATTGTACAATTGCCTTATTCCAGTTGTCCTTGTACGATGATTCCCTTGACTCCCAATGCATTTCGGGTTGAAAAACCCTTCATCAGAGTACGGAAATCTCAGTATTATCCAGTTGCAGCAACCCGGAGGTTTGAACCTTCACCGGCCCTTACTGTGTAGGGATACTGAAAATTGCTGAGAACGCCGAGACGTTAAAACATAATGTTGCTTGCCTTCTGTTCTTTTTTTAGTGTGTGATGTTAGTTAATCAGGTGTGGTTCTTGTGATTCAATTGATGTATTCAGTGGCGCATACAGGTCATCAGACCCAGTTATGCCTCCTGTTTTTACCCTTTGGTAATTTTTTAATAAACCTAGGATACCACCAAATAAAGGACATTTTAGTGGTTTATCCTACTTTTCTTTAAAACTTAGAATTAGACGAGTTGGTGAATGATGAAGCATGTCATATTAGGTGAGTGAGCGATCCTTGACAAATTCTTGGAATTACCTAGCGATTGGGTATAGCACAGGTAGCAGCAGACGGGGACCTTTCCAGGTCCTTCATAAACGACTCGCTTATTAGCCAAGTAGGCAGATTGCAGAGCCCTGAGGGTACCATGCCAATTTTTGTGTTTATAGATATAATTAAGGGCAGGCTTGAGCCCATATCACACTTTTTGATGTGATATGATGCCTATTATGCCTGTGCATCTACACTAGCAACGAGGAGGGCGAGCATTGGCCCGCTTCACAATCTAATTTTGCCTCCGCAACTGCTCCGACGCAATCTTGCATCAGACCCAACCTATCTTCCTTGCCCGCTGTTCGTCGTCTGCAGTGGCTGCCTCAGTGCTGTGCAAAATGAGGAGAGTTCAGTAGACGTGTGGCCATGCAGCTCTCACTAGCACCACACAAGACCTTGCAAGCAGGCTGAGAAGATGTGCAGGCCAAGGGGTCCTCACCAGCAGCGCACGAGGGCTTGCGCACAAGCACTTGGTTTGAACGGACATCTGCTGTGCCTCTCGTATAGGGCCCACCACATCACCACCAGCGGGGGCACAAGAGGCCAAGCCCACATACACAGCACACCGTCCTTCCTCAGGTTGCTGTCACTCATCACACCAGTGACCCAGTGTTGAGAAGCTGCACACTTTGTCTAGCCACAGCAAGAGTAGCACCCTGCAGGTACTATGCTGTTACCTTCAATACCACAACGCCAAGCAGCGCTCCAGCCCAACACCCAACTCAGTCAGGCAGCACCACTGTCCCACAATTGATGCGGCTGGCCCATGTGTCATTGCATCCATATCACCCCTAGAACTTTTCGCACTTACTGGGCCCCTGCAGGCAGCAAGATGAAAAACGTGGGCTGACTTTGCGGTGTTAGCCATTAAGGATGACCGAAAATGACCACTGCGGCTGTATCTGGTAGAGGAGGAGGCATACAAGATATCCCAAAATGTCACAGATGCAGGACCTCCACATAACTATGAGATACTAAAAAATGCTCTGACATTTTATTTTGACCACCTTGCTAATCCAATTTATGAGTTCTTCCTGCTCCGCTAAGCATACCAAAATCAGGATGAATCTGTGGATACATTTTATGCCCGCCGCAAGGTGTGGCCAATTCCTGCACACTGCCGGATGAACAAAACAAAATTTGGGGTAATTTATACAGAGCTGTGCATTGGCCAAACTAAGAGAACAAACAGTACAGGTCCTGAACATGCCAATGCACGACTTTCTCACCTTGGGGCATTCAAAAGAACACTTAGAGGCAAGAGCATCCCACACGGAAGCTACTCTGCAGAGACCCTTCAAGATAGTACCTGCCAGTCTGGATGAGCTGCTCATGCTAGTGGTGTGGAGGACAATTTCCTCACACCAGGGACTGCCACATATTTGGAGCAAAATGCTCAGCATGTAGAAAACTAAATCATTTTTTAAAAGTGTGTTGCTCCACCTCTAAACGAACATTGCCTCAAAAGCTGAGCGGACACCAGGTCAAAACTGCAGCAGAGGCCCAAGAAGAAAGCGACATGGAATAACAAGCTAAATTAGGTTATTCATGTCTACCAAAAAAGATGCCTACCCGGACCACCCCGAAGTGTCAAATTCAACTTCAAGGACAGTCCATCAAAGCCGTTATTGACATTGGGGCCTCGATCAACCTCCAGGCCACCGAACAATATCAAACCTTGCAAACCCCACCAAAGCATTCACAAACAAGCGTCACAGTCTGTGCCTTTGGGAACTACACCAAAAGTCAACTGCTCAGATTGGGGCAGCGTCAAGACTGATTTTCATATTGCTTGGACCAAACTGAAGTGGCATGGTTTGCAAAACAGTGATGCACTGGGATGAGGCTGGAGTGATTAGCATTGGCTGACATTAATTCAAGCATTGCATCCATGCTAGAATTGGGGGTCTCCAGTTGTCAGTGGTATGTACCTTGTCCAAGTAGTGACCCTTCCTTCTAGTCAGGGTAAGGGGATCACACTTTTAAAATAACCCCTGCTCACCCCCTTGGTAGCTTCGCACAAGCAGTCAAGCTTTATCCCCAAGGCAATGTGTAAAGCATTTGCACATAACACACAGTAATACTGTGAAAACACTACAAAAGAATACCACACCAGTTTTAGAAAAGTCCCACCCATCAACATTAAGGCCATGGTTTGGCCCAACACATGACCTCTCGAATTTGATAAATAGCCTACCTGTATAGGCGGGTCTAGGCACAAACAAGATAATCGTGTGTGGTGTGCCCAAGGCAGCCACGACTTTACAGGGCCCATCCTCAATTGTGTTTTGTTTTTTTTACAGCTAATTTGAGATTGTCTTGATGCTGTAATAAGATTAGAAGAGGGATGTGCAGGGGTAATGTGTGATTTTGTGGGCATTGTTTTTGCATGTGGCAGAGTGGTCAATATTAACTGCCATCTATTGTGCATAGAAATATTAACTCCAACAATATGAATGTCTGCTAGTGACATATTATTTTTATGGTTATACCCTTGGTGAATAATTAATAACTGTTCATTTGTAAAGTTAAATGTGGATATTTGGGGATAGAATAGTTTTTCTTTTTATGTACATGTTAGCCAAGACGTTTTGTATTCTACTAAACATTTCTGTATAATATTCTTCTTATAGGAGCTTTCAGCCAACCATCTTCATGCATTGGTTTTTTTATTGTTTCACTCACCCTTTTCTTCCCCTCACTACCGCACAAATTATGTGGCAATAGGTCGTATCACTTCAGACATTGACTGACGTCACTGTGAGTGAGAACGTTCTCACCTTTCACAAGGCGCGCTTTGACACACAAAGTATTTTACTGCACTACCAGGGACAACCACGGTGATGGTAATGTAATGACCAGCATGTCATCTATCTAACGTTCTTTATTCCAGAGTGTTCACGTAGCTTGAGTTATTGTAGAACACCAGCGTGTCAGTTCGGCTGGCGCTGTGTGGATAAGACGTTTTATCCTGTAGATACTTGGCCTCAAATAAAGAAGAACCTGTCAACCTCTCCTGCACATCAAGTGTACTTTATTACAGGTAATGTGTGCTTTTTAATCCCCAAAAATAATTTTGCTTTTAGCCAATGTTTCTGTTTTTAGATCAATGATGGCCAGACAGCTTCTCCAAAAGTCAAATTTTGCAAAAGCCTTGACATAGCTCAACACGCATTGACAAAGTCAAAAGACAGTCATTTAAAGCCATACATAAGGGCTTTGCAAATGCTTTTTTAAATTTGGAGGATCTCTGATGGGGAAACAATTTGTATAAACCTAAAGTGAAGTGGAATGGAGATGGCAAATGGTAGTATCTAATGAGGGTTATGAAAAGAAGGTAAAAGTTGTTGGTAAATCCTTCATAGTAATCCAGTTAAAATAAATCTCAGACAGAGGGTGGTGATACAAGTGGGGTTTAACTAACTGTGCAGTATATAGAATTCGGTTTGATTGGATGTTCAGAGTATTTTGTTCCCCAGGTTCTTCAGAGTGGTGAACGAGAAGTGATGGAGGAGTCTGAAGCTTGCAAGTGTACAACGGAAGCTTCTCAAACTCATCCAAAAGAGTCTTGCTTAATTCATACCATGCATAAGAACTATGTTGTAGGTATGAGTCCAGTGATATCGTAAGAATTCTGAAGGCCCCAGGCAAGAGATACTTTTGAGGCCCCTATCCAGAATAACGTTTTCATTAAATAATCAATTTTCTGCTAAACTCTAGACCCATGATGCCAACCAACATTGATTTGTTAACTGTTGAGATCAAGAAATAGATGTGAGGTAGATAGAAAGATCTTTTTCCCACGGGCCCTTTGGCAGGTGGGGGTCCTGGGCAGTTGTCCACTTTGACGATGCCTTAAAACATCTCTGTATGCGCCATATTTCTCCTCAGATGTTTTATGTGCTGTGTGATGGCAGCGATCCATGATGTTGTGGGTGGGGGAAGTATTGTTGGTGAAGTCTATCGATATAGTCTTGGGGGTTTGATTTTGGCTATCTATAGATAAGGGCTTGTGTGTAGGTCTCTCAAAACATAGTTCATTTTGCTCCTTGCATGCTTATACATGTTTTCCATCTGCCACCATACACTTCAGTGTGCAAGAGTGGATCTGATAGTTCCATGGTGCAGCTAAAAATGCCAGAATCTTGCTCAGATATGACATGGATTTTCTCCGTAAGCTCGGGTGTGGCTCACAGTGCTAGGTTTTCACTCTTGTCACTCCCTAGGCCATAGTTGTACTATGGAAAGGTGCCATTCAGTATAGCAGAGTGATACTAGGGATACTAGTGGACTATCCTGTTTGCCCTCAGTAATGCTCGTTGTGCCAAGGTGTCACTAAATATTTCAAAATTGTTGGTCAGCGTGTTGTTCAGTAGGTTAGACTGTCGTATGGTTCATACTTTCTCAGTAAAACTGTGTGTTTGTTAAACGTTAAAACTGTGGTAGACTAATCCTACACACACCATCAGGATATGTTGGCCTTAGTCCAGTGCACCATCTCTAGCCCTAACCTGGAAAGGTAAAAGGTGGAATGTGCAATCTCAGACCATGACAACCCTGACTCCCTCAAGGAAATTTTTTAAACAAATCTAGACCCTTTCATTTTGTAACTCATGCATATTCAAAGAGATCCAGAAGAAATGCAGAATATGCCGATTCATATTTGTTTAAAATACGTACACTGCGATTATTAAAAGGAGGAAACATAGCAAAGTAATTAGCATCATGAGGATGGTAAGGAAAATGAACAATTCGACATTGTGCTGTTACATAGGATATATGCTCGAATATATGAGCACTGTTATATTTTGTGTTCCTACAAAGCGCTACCTATCCGAATGTGTCGGGGGGGGGGGGGGTGAGTCTGCCAGAATCCCTGTATGGTGATCTTACTCCCCCCATTACCAGTGGGTAAGTTTAATCAGGAAGCCCGTTTTGGTGGAGAGCGGGTCATCATCCCTCGCAGGAGGTAAACGGGAACCAGCTGAACTAGAATTCAGGCACAGGGCTACCTCAGCAGTGTCAGCTAAATTCCCCTCCGTCTAACAAGGGTGTGATCTTGTTTATATAATGAACTTCACTCAAGTAATCATGCCGAAGCCCCAGTCAAACAGCTATTGTTGATTATTTCGTTATAGGTCTGTCGCCGAGTGGATAATGACAAACAACAGCATTTTACGCAGTGAACTTAGCTCTTGTACAAAATGTTTAAGACACTCGATAATATGCCTATGAAGAAGTGTAAATGTAAGCAAAACCATTTCAGAGAATATTATCCTGCACAGACACACAAGCAGATGTGTGTCAAATGTCAGCACGTAATAAAGTATGGCAACTTCAAAACATGAGAATGTAAAATTGTGGTGTACCTACTCGGGCCTAATGTAACCAGATGAGACCCACCCTTAGAACGCAAGGTGACTAAAAGCTTCCTAAAATATATGCTACAAAAAGATTTGGTCATAAAAACCTAAAATCCTAAAAAAACATTGCGCTCTTTAACCCCTTCGCTGCTATGCCTTGAGGTTTGCAGGGGATTCTGGCTTGGGAAATATTGGGGGATCCACGCAAGCCATACCTCTTTGGACTACCCCGTGTGTCTAGTTTTCAGAAATATGTGGGTTTGGTAGATTTCCCTAGATGGCGGCGAGCCCGGGGCCAAAAATCCAGGCCCCCTCCCCAAAACCAATTTTATAGGTAATTTTGAAGTCTCCACATTACGATTTGGGCTATTTCCTGTTGCAGCCACCTTGCCTACCCACACATGTGAGGTACCATTTTTATTGGGAGACCTGTAGGAAGGCTGGTTAGTAGAAAATTTGTATTAACCCAGTGATCCTACAAGTTTCTCACACAAAATGTGAGAAAAAAATTATTTTTTCAACAAAATTTTAGGTTTGCAGGGGATTCTGTGTAGGGAAATGTTGGGGGACTCATGCAAGCCATACCTTGCTGGACTCTCCCGGGTGTCTAGTCTTCAGAAATGTATGGGTTGGTAGGTTTCCCTAGATGGCCGCCAAGCCCGGGGCCAAAAACTCATGGGACACCCCTAGCAAAACCAGGTTGTTTTGTGATAGGTAATTTTGATGTTGCCTCAATAGGTTTTGGGCACTTGCCTGTCGTGGGTACTTGACCAATCCACACGAGTAAGGAACCATTTTTATCGGGAGACTTGGGGGGACAGTGGGTAGTAGGAAATTTGTGGATCCACGCAGATTCCAGAACTTTTCCACACCGGAATTTGAGAAAAAAGTTATTTTTTCAGCTACATTTGAGGTTTTAAGGGGATTCTGGGTAGGGAAATATTGGGGGACCCACGCAAGACATACCTTGCTGGATTTCCCCAGGTGTCTAGCTTTCAGAAATGTGTGGGTTTGGTAGGTTTCTCTAGATTACCGCTGACTCCGGGGCCAAAAAGTCATGGGACCCCCGTGCAAAACCAGGTTGTTTTGTGATAGGTAATTTTGATGTCGCCTCAATAGGTTTTGGGCCCTTGCCTGTGCAGGTACTTGGCCCACCCACACAAGTGAGGTGCCATTTTTCTCGGAAGACTTTGGGGAGTGCAAGGTAGGTGGAATTTTGTGGTTTCACACAGATTCCAGAACTTTCCACCACAGACTTGTGAGGAAAATGTGTTTTGTTGTTGAGGTTTCAAGGGATTCTGGGTAACAGAACCTGGTGAGAGCCAGACAAGTCACCGCATCCTGGATTCTTCTGGGTGTCTAGTTTAAAAAACATGTATAGGTTTGCTACGTTTCTGTAGGTGCCGGCAGAGCTAGGTTCAAAATCTACAGCTAGGCAGTTTGCAAAAAAGGGTCGGTTTTCACTGTGAAAATGTGGTGTGTCCACGTTGTGTTTTGGGCCGTTTCCTGTCGTGGCCACTAGGCCTACCCACACAAGTGAGGTACAATTTTTCTCAGAAGACTTTGGGGAACACGGGGTGGGTGGAATTTTGTGGATCCATGCAGATTCCAAAACTTTCCCCCACAGAAATATGAGGAAAATGTGTTTATTTGGACACATTTTGAGGTTTGCAAGGGATTCTGGGTAACAGATGCTGGTTAGAGCCAGACAAGTCACCCCCTCCTGGATTTCCCTTGGTGTCTAGTTTTCCAAAATGTATAGGTTTGCTAGGTTTCCCTAGGTGCCGGCAGAGCTAGGGTTCAAAATCTATAGCTAGGCACTTTGCAAAAAAGGGTCAATTTTCACTGTGAAAATGTGGTGTGTCCATGTTGCGTTTTGGGCCGTTTCCTGTCACGGGCACTAGGCTACCCACACAAGTGAGGTACCATTTTTCTCAGAAGACTTTGGGAAATGCGGGGTGAGTGAAATTTTGTGGATCCATGCAGATTTCAGAACTTTCCACCACATAAATGTGAGGAAAATATGTTTTTTTAACAAAGTTTGAGGTTTGAAAGGGATTCTGGGTAACAGAACCTGGTGAGAGCCAGACAAGTCACCCCATCCTGGATTCCGCTTGGTGTCTAGTATAAAAAAAATGTACAGATTTGCTAGGTTTCCCTATGTGCCAGCTGCGCTAGGGCCCAAAATCCACAGGTAGGCACATTGCTAAAAAAAAAAAGTCGGTGCCCAGTGGGCTTTCTGCCGCCCTGGGGGGACATCGGGGGAGGGGGGTTGCCCTGATATGCCCCCAAGGGAGGCAGACAGACTGTGGCAATTTTCTGTGGGGGATGGGGCATTGGTATGCCCATTCTGGGCAGCACCCACCCCACGCATAAAAAAAGCCAGAATATTTGCTGGTGCCTAGTGGGCTGTCTGCCCCCCCCCCCGGGGGGCAGATCAGGGGCCACTGCCCCATCTGCCCTTCCCAGGGGGGAAGAAAGACTGGAATTTCTCTGGGGGGGTATTGTCATGCCCATTTTGGGCAGCCCCTACCCCTACATGAAAAAAAGAAATCCCTGGTTTCTAGTGGGCTTTCTGGCCCCCGGGGGGCGACAGATTGGGGGCTACAGCTCCCATCTGCTTCCTGGGGGGGGGGCAGAAAGACTGTTTTTTTTGTGGGGTGTGGGGGCATTTGCATGCCCGTTTTGGGCAGCCCCCACCCTAATTCAATTTGTCCCAAAAATCCCTGCCATCTAGTGGGCTTTTTGATTTGGGGGTTACTGCCCCATCTGCCCCCCAGGGAGGTCAGAAAGGCTCTAATTTTGGCACGGGGTGTGGGGGGCATTGGCACGCCCATTTTGGGCAGCCCCCACCCTAATTCAAATTGCCCCAAAAAAGACCCCTGGTGTCTAGTTGGCTCCCCCCCCCTCCCCGGGGGGCAAAAGTCTGAATATGCCCAATTTCTTTGGGGGAAGCAAAGGCCCTTGCCCAAAGGGCCGCTCCCCCCTCCCTGGTGTCTAGTGGGTGGATCCCTGCTTGGTGATCGCGCTCCTGGGGCGATCCCCAAGCAGGGATCCACTGGGGAGGGGTACCATTGGAAAGGGGAGGTTCTCCCCTTCCCACTGAGATCTCTCCCGTCTTTCTACATGCTCAGGGGGCTGAGATAGCCCCCTGAGTGAAACTGAAATGAGCCTAAAGGCTCATTTCAGTTTCGGATTCTGTGAAACAATGAATCTGTGGAGAACAAGCCAGAATCAAAATTACCAGGAGCAGAAGCATCTCAGGAAGGCTAATAGTGCGCGTTTTGAAGCAACAGCAATCGCCAAGGGCAATGGGCCTACCAGAATATCTATGTCTTTAGGTTGAACCAATTGCATTCAACAGGCATATGTACAGAGCACACTCAAAAGTGCACAGTACAAGCAGAATACGGGATGCATGCAATGTAGCCAGATAGGCCAAAAGGACAAGAACCAGTCTTTATTTAGTTCTTGGAGCCAGGATGCGCAAAAGGCCTGTATCGTTCTCTCACAGCACAGGTGCACATGTAGCAGTGCCATCCCCATTTGACTGTGTGATGGAACATCCATTGCAGAGAAGATAAAATAAAATCAGTGTCCCGACCAGCAGGAACAGGACCAGCAGTAAGCCTCCAAAAACGCTAAGCACAGAGGGGCAGATTTACAAGCCCCTTGTGACCCTTTTACGCCGCCGTTGCGTCACTTTTGTGATGCAGCTGCGGCATAAGCCATGTGCCACGTTGCGCCTTATTTACAACGTGACGCATCTAGGCAGATGCATCACATTGTAAAGCACTGCGCCACATGAAACCTGCGTTAGGTTTCATGTGGGCGTTCCGGCGCTGGGTGGGCGGTCCGTTGCCGGAACGCCTCGTAAAAGTGATGCAGTAAAAGCTACAAGATTTCACTGAGTGACTTTGACATCCATGCTTCGTCAAAACCCTGCGCCTGCTTAAAGCAGGCATAAGGCTTCGCGCAGCATGTTAGAGATAGGCCGGGGTGGAACAGTGCTGGAGTTGCGTCACGCCCGCATCACGGCTCTCGCACTGCGCCAAACTCACGCCGGCAGATACATCACGCATCTGCCTATCCGTGCGCATCCATTGTGGTGCACGGATAGTTTTGCGTGACGCATCTTTCTTGGCGCATCCCTGCTGATTTGCAGGGATGCACCAGAAGTGTAAATCTGCCCCAGAGTGTATAAAAGATGGAACAACTCCAAAGACAATCTGGAAGGTGCTAACCCACCCGGAGCCAATTGTCTTTAAAAATGTGAAAAATGTGTGCTTCCTGCAGTATTGCAAATGCAGTGCACTAGCTCCCTAAAGTTCTGTGGGAATTGGTGTGGAGTATCAACTGTATCTCAGAGGAAGACCTTGCAACTTGAAGATCAAACATCACCCTTGCAGATGTTAAGGCCACGTCCTTCTAAAACAAAAAATATTTCAGTCTGTTTAAAGCATCAAAGTTCACATTAGAAACCTTAATCGAAGGCCAAACTGTTGCATCCCTAACTGTGAGGGCAGGTGGCAACAGTCCTTGTGCACAACAGGTCACAACTGCAGGAACCATCCTCAGATAGGCAATTCATGGTCTCATCCCACAGTAACCTTGATCATTCAACATCAATGATCTACCTTTGGACAGCAATCTGAATGAATGATGAGTCAAGCAGCTGGAGAACCCTTCAGATAACACGACAACTTTGTCTTGCATACATTACACTCACCTTGGATTGTAACCTCCCTGCACACTAATGAGTGGCCTAGATTATTCTTGCAGTCTGTACCCTTTAGGAAAATCTCAGTGCCACCATTCATACATCTGTATGTGAAAGGGAAGATCCATGTCTCTTATACGAACCCCTTTCCTAGCACTTCATATCTGCTTGATGGTGATGTAAGCAGTACTTGACGTGAAACATTGAGACTGGCAGATAAATAAACCCATGTATTAACGTATCTGCTGATGGAATTTCTGCAGTATCAGACTACAGGAGGTAGCCCATATACCCTAGGGAGACTAGGGAAATCATCTGTAACATACAACAATGTCTCAAAAGGATGTTAATACATGTAGCACAATTAATTGCTGAGAATTAAATCAAAAGGGGAGAAAACCAGGGAGACATTTATTTTGTGATGTACATTGTATTTTAGTGAATATACATATTTGACATATTAAACTTCATATGTGCAGGCATATGGACCGGTAGCACTGCGTTACATTGAATATCATGTAACTTATCAGATACTGTGCACAAGTGCTCGTGAAGGATTGTGACGGTGCAAGTGACGCATGAGGAAGTATGTACAGCGATAATGACGGGCGCAACACGAAGGGGGTTCCAAGAGTTCCGCTGTAGAAGTCGATGGGGTTTCGGCCTGTAGAAGTATAAGGCCATCATCAGGACCAGGTTACAGTTACTTATATGGCAGTGCTGGGGATAGAAGGATACATATATCTCTATATATGTGGCCTTTCTGTAGTGGACCAAGAAAAGAGGGACAGATAGGACACAATATGAAAGTTGCTTAAAAATGAGCCCAAACAGGGGAGGAGAAAGAGTAGAAACTTACAATGGGCGCCGCAGACAATTACCGCGTGACTAGGCTCAGAGTAGAAATGTGTGAGACATAGCGCTAGTCCCAACGCGGGAAGATTCTGGTTGGGGCAAGATCCAAAGTGAATAAGGATAGGACCTGCGGGGGAGTTGCCTGGCTGGCAAGTGAAGGACTAAGCTGGGCTGGTCGCACCTATTCCTGGGCTGATTGGGAAGAGAAGGGGCAAGGAGATCCTTTGTAGCGAAGCAGGAGTCGGTCGCAGGAAGTATTCACGGTGCGGGGAACCAACGATTTTAAAGCTATATTGTCCCCTCAAGTCACACCTGTGTGTCAGGAACTGGGAAATAGAAGATGCAGAATAAATCAAAATTGTATCAGTGACCATAATTTTCTTTCCTGGAGAGGGTGTTCATTTATCATACAACTTAGGGTCTGCTGAATTGTAACCAGAAAAGTATGCAAATTTCAGAACAGATGTTTTCGAGCTACCCTGTGGTTGCGTAGGGCAGTGTTCCATTGTGTGTAATTAAATACTGCACGAGGAGTACTTGCTTTATGTAAACATGGAGACCCTAATAGTGAAAACAGAACAATTTATCATAATTAGATGCACCATCATACTTTTCTTCACTATTGAAAGCAATATAATGTTCTAAATCAGCAAGCATTTCATGTACTGTGTGAATGTCCCAATAATCAGAGGTCATTCCAGGAGTAATAACATAATTTAAAGAAATACAAAATACATTAGATATTTGTAAAGTTTCAGTCGGTCCAAATATATCATATGATACCTTATCGCAAACAATTCCACCGGGAACTGGAACAGCTGAAATGTTCACTAGGGAAAGGTCTCTTTTAAAAAAATGTTTTATTTCAATCCATGATAATACGAATACACATCACAATTCATTAACACAGTCTTACTACAAGCTGATAAAAGGCAAAACAAAAATCATAGTTCATCCACAAGTTAAAAAGATAGGAAGGTGATACATATCCATGAATAAATACATCATAAATAGTTATTAACAATGGATATTCAGTCTTTCATATGTTTGATCATAGGGCCCCATATCTGCATGTACAGCTTCTGCCTACATGAGCCTTTAAGAGCATTAAAGCTATATTCAAGAATAAAGATGGTATAAAATCTAGCTCTCCACAGCTCGAAGGTAGGGGCGTCCTTCTGCAGCCGCATAGAAGCAATACAGAGCCTAGCTACAGCCGTGGCTAGGAAAATCAAATAGCAAAATTTGTGTGCTGGCTGCCCCCCCTCTTACATTTTCCTCCATCCCTAAAAGCATCGTAGAGGCTGAAATATTTATGACTGCCCCAGTTATTTATAAAAGGAACTTCTCAATATGCTCCAGGAGATTGGTCAAGCATCCGCATGCATAAAAGATATGTACAATATCTGCCACATCTGCTCCACAGCGAAAACATTTCCCATCATTTGCCCCTCCCCATTTAACCATTTTGGCGGGGGTATTGTACAGATTAAACACAGTCTTATAGTGCTGCGACCGCAAGTTGGCAGACAGTAGTATCCTCCCTGCCAGATCAATAGATTGCTCAACATGGGTACCCTGGCACCCTAACCTGTTGTCCCACTTGAGATTTTGGGCTTCTAAATCATCATTCTGAGTGTCGAGCAACATGTTGTGTACGGTACTAATGCGGGAGGTTTTTCTAACAGCCTCGACAAAGGGATTCAGCTCAATCACCCTTCGCCTTTTACATAAATAGTCACAAATTTTGTAAGAACTTAAAAAATTCGGTCTTAGACAACTAATGTCTAGCAGCTAACATAGCGTAAGATGCCAGCCTCCCATTGATATAAAAATCATCAATGTGTAAAATCCCCTTACATCTCCATCTGTCGACAGTCCTATCCCAAAAGACCGATGTGAGTAAGCCTGAAGCAGATGTGGGAGTATAATACGAAACCCCTTCAATTTGATACCTTTTCCGTTTAGCCTTCCAAACCTTATAGGCGGTGCTTAAAACCTTCAACCAATTGTTTTTTATAGTAACTGAATTCCAGCATCATGAATAGGCATCTCTTGGCATCAGCACCCAACAACATCTGATAAATAGATGGGGATTCAGCAGTATTACAAAACTCTTCCCCAGTTAATAAGATTAGCATATTTTGAAGTATACAGGCATAATAATACAGCGTAAAATCCGGAACTGCCCACCCACCTTTCTCCCGGGGTTATGTCATAAAACGCATCGCTCTCTAGGATTTCCCTTAGGCCCCCAAAAACCTAGCACATATCGATTGAAGTAATTGCAGCTGGACTCTGGTAGTTCTAGTGGGACTGATCTGAAATAATATAAAACCTGAGGTAATATCATAATTTTAAGAACATTACATCGTCCCACCAACGACAGGTGCAAGCATTCAAAACGGTCTAGTTGTTGTTTCACTGTCGTCAAAATAGACCCTCAGTTAACCTCCACTAATGCTTTTAAACATGTCCTTAATCTAATACCCAGGTATGATACCTTGTCCATGACCCTAGGGGGATTACTGCAGTCTTGGCTTATGCACATGATCTGTGTTTTAGACACATTGAGTTTGTAGCCGGAAACCAAGCCGAATCTATGTGCCAGCTGCTCTATCTCGGGCATAGCAGTGATAGGGTTAGATGTTCGAACCGCTATATCGTCTGCATACGAAAGGACCCGATATTGCTCTTGTCTACAGAGAACAGATTCGATCCTCAGACTCTGTTCTAACATGGTTAAAATGGGATTAATGTACAGTGAAAACAACAAAGGGGAGCACGAACTTCCCTGTCTTGTACCTCTGATGATGCTTACAGGTTCAGACTCTAAGCCCATCATACAGATTTTAGCGTAGTGGTTCGAAATAAAATTGAATAGCTTTGACAAAACCTGGGTGAAAGCCAAACCATCGTAAACACCACCCATAAAATTCCCCCGCGACCCGGTCAATCGCCTTTTCAGCGTCTAAAATGATCAAACCAATTTTATTACCCTGAGCGTTGGCAGCGTCTAGCAGAGTTATCACCCTATTATTATGATTGACTGTGCTCCTCTCGGGTATAAACCCATGTTGCCGAATTGACACCAGAGGAGAGATGACTCTAGCCAACCGGGTTCCCAATATTTTTGCATAGACTTTGCCATCACAGTTTAATAAAGATATGGGTCGATAAGAACCTGAAAGATCAGGTGGCTTATCTTTTTTTTTTAAAACAATTATGCTTGCCTCATCCCATGATAGTGGTGCCGCCCCTATCTGTGCTTGTTGAAAAGTACTTAACATATCCCTTTTTAACTCTAAAAAAAAAAAAAAAAACTTTTGTATACCTCTAATGGCAATCTATCGGGTCCTGCCGCTTTACCATTAGCTAGATTGTTGATGGCTGCCTCAAGCTCCTCCATGGTTATTGGTGACTCCAACATATCTACATCCTGCTGGCTTAGCATTTCACAATTAAAAAATGTCAGCAAGATCTCACTTGCCTGTACAGCAGAGCAGTCGCCTGTGTATAGACCCTTGAAAAAATCAGGAAAACCCTGAGGATCCCGACAGAGGTATCTACCGCATTACCATGTTTATCTGTCATACCCTTAATTCTTTGTGCTGCTTCCCTTGACCGCAGCCTTTGCGCCAAGCAGCGCCCTGCTGCTTCACCATACTCATAGCTTTGTTCTTTATTGAGAGTATGTTTAATTGCTATTGCTTTGCTCCACTGCAGGTTAATTTTAGCCTTACAGCGTGCGACCTCAATTTGCAGTATCACCATTTGCTTGTATTCCCAGCATGAGATTCTCTTCAGCTATTATAATCTTTGAATACAATTCCTGAGTTGCCAATTTCAACTACCTCTGCTTGTGTAGCCCAAAACTAAGAGTCTCCCCCCTGAACCCAGCTTTTAGAACATCCCAGATATAACCCCATGTGGTAGAATAGCGGTTAATAAGTAGAAACTGCCTGATCCAATCATTCATGTGCACAACAAATGTTTCGAATGAGAAGGATCTGGCCTTAGGGCCTGTACTAATTGTCTGTATATCAAGTACTAAGGGGCCGTGATCCGAGGGAAAACTTGTATTTCAGCTTCTACAAATAATGCTGTTGGAATAAAGAAATAATCTAACCTAACTAATTTATGGTATGGGTGCATATAAAATGTAAAACTTGGGTCTGGGTTTCGTTGATTGGCCCAGGCATCGACCAACCCGTGATCCGCCACCAAGTGCTGAAGAGCCTTAAACACTTTGGGTTTCCTACCCTTATAATTTTAAATGTCTGACTGCAAGCGCTGGGGTTACAAATGTATATTAAAATCCCCTCACAAAATCAGGAGAGTCGGCCATGACACTAATTCAACATTCAACCCCTCTAACACTGCTGACTCATCGAGGTTGGAACCATATACTGAACATACAGTGCATCTGACATTCCCTATTATACATTCAATAATGGCCCAAAGCCCTTTTTTATCCACCAGAGCTCTTCCCGACCCCTGTACAGTATTTTTAGACAGTACCGCTACCCCTCGGTTTGTAGTTGATTGTTGTGTACATATCAGTACCGAGTATCCAAGCTCATCTAAAAGCTTTCGTTTGCACCATGGAATATGGGTTTCTTGTAAAAAGACCAAATCTGGTTGGACCACCTGTAGCTCCGCAGCCACCCATTGTCTCTTCCCATGATTATTCAGCCCACATACATTAAAGGAGCAAATCCGTAATCTCCAATGACATTTCCTATCCCCCATCAAATGTCAATGTTTCTATCTCATCTAAGACCATGTGATTTGACTGTACACTTTTCTCTTTTTGTTCTTGAACTCTCATGGATTGTTTTATCCTGTGCTCCCCCAACCCCAGGTGCCCCCCCACCCTCCTCCAAACCCCCCTTGTTTCCGCTGCCCCATCCTCCTTCACAGAGCTTCAGTCGAAGCCCTGTCCCCCCCACCCTTGCCCTGAAAAGAGGCTTTAGGACCAATGGTCCCTGAGATGGATCAAGCTCCTGCCCCCCGAATTGCACTGCTCCGCACAATTAGTGTATCCCTTTTAATGCAATACCCCCATCACTAGAATCAGAAAGAGGGAGAAAAACACACCCCATAGAAGAGTATAAAGAAGGGAAAAAGAAAAAGAAGAAAAAAGAAAAGGGCAACACCCCAATTAAGGCCACTTATACAAGCAGGTTACTTAAAGCCATATCCTATCTTATAAAGACTGCAAGTACTCTTTAGCTTGAAGTTCTGTAGTGAAGAATCAGACTTGCTCATTAAATATAACTTTGAGTTTGGCTGGATTGAGCAAGTAGGCTTGAGCCCCCTTGCCTTGAAAGGGGGAAATGAGTTGCTGTAATTGACATTTTTTCTCCACCGTCAGGGGACAATAATCCAGGCGTACAAAAAATTCCATCCCTTTCCCTGTTTTCTTTCGATCTCGGTGTGCAAGATCATAAACTGCCTCTGGATCCAAGAAGTTGTTAATCAAATTTAGAATTGCTCCAGGTCTAGTAGCACTTTGACCTGCCCTGGTACGCTGTGTGAAGGGAGATCTATGCACCCTCTGGATCTCCCTACTCCAATCCCATTGCGACAATCCTGGGAAGGCCTCAGAGAAGAGCTCAATGGTACATTTTCGAGCATCTAGTCCTTCTGTGCCCTCTGGGATCTCCAAGACCCACACATTTTTGCGTCGAAGGCAATTTTCAAGGTCCATAAGCTTCCAAAGGGTACCATCTTTCGATGTCCGCAGTGCTTCTGTAGCTGCCTTCTGCGCTGCTAGTTCATCCTCCAGGTTAGAGATCCGCGTTTCTGCCTAGTTGAATCTTTCAACAAATTCTGTGCAAGATTTTGCAATCCTTTGAACCGAGTTCTGGAGTTTACGACAAGCCCCCTGAGTGCGCTGACTCTCTATCTGAGTCTTCTCTCTATGGGCCATTATACTCTGATATATGACCGTCAATGAAATGTCCTCTGATTTCTATAGCGGCTTTTCACATGGCTGTGTCGCTATGGTCTCACCCCTTGCCCCAGACTCAGCTAGAAAGTAATAGTCCCACAGCAAGGCATCGGTGTTTTCGGTAGCTTTGAGATTTTCACCTGCTTCACCTCTCTTATGTACCATTCTTGGACTGCTTTCTGGTGTGCCTGGTGTATCTGTTCCCAGATCATCCAGGTGAGAGCTGCTTATTCCACTATGGCCACTGTCTGGGGAGCCCCTCCTACGGTTTGGGCGAGTAGACGGTTCAGTCTCATCCTCAGAAGTATCTGAGGAGTCAGAGATGGAGAAAAAGTTGGCCCCTGAATCAATTTCCTTTGCCAGCCTCTGAATGGTATCATCGTATGTTCCACTTGGCCTGTCCACATTTGAAGGTTCGCCCTTCTGTCCATCCGCTATGCAGGTTGCAGTCAGGAAATCCTTACCAAGGCTATCTAATGTTATTTGTTTGGTAGCCGGGTCCCCTGTATCCGCGGTAGCGGATTCACCTTCCCTATTGTCGATATTTAAAACCCTTTTTCCTTCAGGGTATTTATATTGCCAGGCATGCCCCCAGTTTGATAGCCCCCCTTCGCATCAGCATGCTTCTGTCCTAGACTGACTTTTGAAGTTTCCCCCCCTTGCAGATTTGTCTATCTACCTCCTTGACAGGGCAAGCGTGTGGAGGGGTAGGCTGCTTTTTCGTTTTCCCTGAAAGAAATAAAGACGGCACAGTACGCTTACCGATAGTATCCCCATGTGTGCTTTTTTTTCTCTCGGATACCGGGTCTCCCGTGCAGCCGTTTTTGCCAGCTCGACCCGCATTTCCACCAGCTGCTGCCCCTCCGCTTCCTCCAGCTTCCATCGGGTTACGGACCTTTACGCGTCCCACCTTTGAAGGCATTACCGCAGGGGGTGCCGCTAGGTCAGCCCTTCCTTCAATCCTGAGTCTCCTTGCATGTGAGAACCCGGAAGACCGCCAAACCAGCTCCAAGAGCCGCAGCACAGACACACGAGAAGCTTCCACAGCAGACCGGACACACCAGAGCATCCCGCTCCAAAAAGTAAGTTTGACCTTTTGTTTTATCTGCCTTGTTTGTTTTTGCCGCACACTGCTGTCTTTGGGCCATACGGGGGGGTATGTAAAGCGTGGGATGCGAGGGTCCGGGAGCTCGGGCTTACGCGACCGTCTGAGTGGTCGTCATCTTGCCGCGATTACATCCCCCACTAGGGAAAGGTCTCTACGCACATTGTGTGATGAAGTATGGGGTTTCAAAACCTTGTTTACAAGTTCAGCAGCAGAAAGTTTGGGAAGTTAGTGTCCGTTCAGAAACTATAAAAAGACTGTCACAAAACCAATTCAAAGGAAGAGGAATATTAATGATTTTGTAATCCAAATGTATATCCATGTAGGGATAAAGTATGTCTTTTTGAGCCAAATGTATAATTTGTGTGATCCCTTTGTAGAGGTGGATCTGGGGCTGACTAATTCGAAGAAAAGTCATCAAAGTCGACAAAGTAGACTAAGGCTGTTTGTACAATGTTGGGAGGCTCGTGGAGCTGTGTAGAACTGGTAGATGACTCTAACAGTGGTATGTTGCAGTAGACACCATATGGCCTGCTTGTAGAATTGAAATCTGTGTTTCCGTAAATGAAGATTGAGAGGCATTTGTTGATGTAATAGGAATAATTGATCCTTCAGTGTTAGCTGTCCCCAGCTGGGGAGAAGAATCTTCATCATCGGTCAAAGCCTGTAGCGTGACTTCCTGTAGGGTAGTGGGAGACGGCAGGTAACTACCCAGGAGCCCTTTTGGCCTACTATGTAGAACTGGCCACATGATGTTATTTGATGAGATCTATAGACACAAATCTCTTCGTGTTTGCTACCAGAAAGAGGCGGTAAGAGTACAGTTCTGGTACCTACAACAGCTAGGACAGGTGATGGTAGGATGGCCCAAATTCCTGCATTTACACAATTTTCTCCCAAACCAGATCACCAATCTTTGGAACAAACGGGAGCTTCTGGTGTTTCCTTCACTTCACCAGCGGTGGAACATTTCTCTTGGATGTTGCTCTGTGCTTCTCTGAGCTTGTTCAGGTCTTGTAAAACATCTAAACGTTTACTGATATCAAAATGCCATAATACTGAAACTGTTAAGGTCTGTTAACCACATCTTAACCCCAGACAGGATCTCATAGAGAGTCTGACCACCCAGGGATTTTCTTGGTACAGTATTTAGGGCTCTCTGGATACCATACAGGTGGTGAACCCAACTGTGACCTGAACCTAGTACACTAGCTGTGAAAGACTGCTTTAGGTCCCGGTTCTTCAACTTCACTAATGTGTTTCCCTCAGGATAATATGGGAAGGAGTACTGCACAGTCACAAATTTTACCATGGTGTCTCTGTAAGCCCTGGAGGTGAACACCGGTCACTGGCCTGAATGGAATGCAGCTACTGTATATGTCCCTATGAAGACTTGCAAGACCTTTGTAATAGTTTGAGCGTCAGTTGATCGTTGTGGCCCTACCCATAGGAATCGAGAGCAGTAATCCACTGCTACCATGATGTACTTGTAAGACCCGTCTGAGTGTAAGGGTCTACATCAAATAAACACAAGCCAAAGGCTTGACAGTGATCAACAGAGGTATCTGTGGTAGGCGTGCTATGGTGGAAACTTTTATCTGCTAGCCAATGTCAGATTTAAGAACAAAGTCCTTGGTTTGTTTGTTTAGACCTGGCCATCAATAGCGTTGCTAGAATAGTGAAATTGTAGCGACCACCCCTGCGTGAGTGGATGCTAGATCTTCATGTGGTGCTAGGATCAATCCTAACCTGCTGTCTGGATTAGGTACTACTCTATCCCCCTCTCCCAGCATATGAACAAAAGGGATGTTCTGCAGAGTTAACTGGTAAGGGTATTTAATTGGAAGGCCTTTCGGCAAGAGTGGGCCATCCCGTGCAGCATTGACAGCCATCATGATGTATCTATCTATCCTTTTACTAGAACAAGTCATTGCAATGAATGCAGCAGTTTGCACTGTTGCTTTTTCAGCTTCGTCAGCCATTGAAATCCCTGGAACGTGTATTACTACATGCGGATTACTCCATGTGTTAATCACATGAGTACGTGGCAAACATGCTTTTAGTTTGGCCACTTGCCCCCAAAGCATCTTCTGCTTTATTGTGTACTCTTTGAAAACTCTGAATGCATTCTGGCTCCAGCAGTGTAAGTACCAATTGTAAGACTGGACACAATAATGCAAATCACACACAATGAGCGTAGGGCATCCAGGATCCATATTTGCAGGTGCCAGAATTAGAGCTTTCAGTTCAGCATGCTGTGCAGTGACTGACTGACTGATAGTATTTATAGAGCGCTCTTGTGCCGAGGCGTCTTGGTGCCAAGTGACTGCATATGTTTTAGGAGGTTGGAATTCTCCACCCTGCATTCTACACTTTACCACTGCGCAAGCGGCAGAGTATTGGTGCTCTGTCCCTACTGCAGGCTGAGCAGACCCATTTGTGTAGATTATGTAATCATACTGATCTAGAGACACAACTTCATTGGGCACAGAATATTTGTGTTCATATTAGTATATAGAGATATGCTTATGTTTATAATGTAGAGTCAAATATGTAATCTACATTTGTTGCTGTGAGTGAGTTAGCAGAGTGCATTCATCTCGGATGTAAAGCTTTCATGTTTGGAGTGCTGGCCTTTGTAGCAGCCTCTGAGGCTGGAGCGTGAGTAATGACAATTATTTGTTTCCCCTGAGCCAATAACCTTCCTTTCACTACAGCAGTCTGTACCGCCATCAAAACGCATTTCTGCATATGTATATCAATGTGATTTACATGTAATAGGTACAGTGTTTTCTTAGTTGTTTGTGACCTAGGTGTACCCTGATGCACCCGTAATTATACTGATCACCAGGTTTGTTGGGTTTACGCGAGTATAAGTGTTTTGAAGCTCACATGTCAGCTTGTGCCTAAATTTGTGTGTGTTCAGCTGTCCAGAGTGAACTTGAATAGTCTGGGCAAATCAAGTGGGAGAACAGTTTTACCCATAGTGCATAATCTGGCATGGAAGTTCTGCCAAAATTCAGGTAATCCAATATTGATTGGAGTTTGTTCAATGTGTTTGGTAGTTGTAACAGTGCACACTTCTCTAGGAAATGTGTTGCAAGGCTTCTCCATTCACTTGACATCTCGTTTCCCAAGAACAGGACACTGAGATAGGCAATTTTTGATTTTATGAAATTAAATTTGTAGTCCATGTGAGCAAATATCAAAATTATGCAATCTACTCTATCCAAGTGAGTTGATAGATCATTATCTGCAAGTATATCTCATCTACAGAGAACAATGCTTGATCATTGAAGACTTGTAACATTTCAGTTATAGAGGCTGAAAGCAGCCCTGAGCTACTCTCCTACCCTTGCGGCAATCAACAGTACCTAGAGCGCTGAATGCAGTCAAATACCTGCTTTCAGGTGCTATATTTTGGCAGAAAATCCTTTTGATATTTCTAATGTGGTTTTGTATTTTTTACTCACTATATTGTTCATTAGTGCTGTACTATGCGTGTTTTATACAGCGAATGTGCTTGTAGCAGTATTCAAGTGTCTGTGATCTAAGACTAAATGATATGAATGGTCTGGTTTTAATACTGGAAACAAAGGTTTATTCATTATTGAGGAGCAACTTTCTATTACACCTTGGTATTCAAGTTGTGTGAGTATTCCTCTAACTTGTTTTTAGCCTCATGTCTTAATGGGATATTGTAATTGTAGTTGTGGGCTTGACCACACTGGCATGGTGAAAAAGGGATCCGTCATCCCCATTTACATGGTTGCAGTATAACGCTGAAGCTTGCGCTAAGGACTACTCCTTGACATATGTATGTTTAACCGAATCTGGAGAGAGGTTGGAAAAGGCAGGTAAAATGGAATTTTTCCCTTTGGGGCAGTCCATAACAAACTCCGGTGGCCATACCTTTCCAGCCAATGCAATGTCATAGCCGAATGACAAGTTCTCCCAAAAGAGAACATTTATGGTACGTGGTATATCCCCCTACATCTGGAGTTGCAATTCATATAATTAACTAGGGACACTCAGTCTCCGGTCTAGTGGTTTCACCTGGATGTAGTCACTCTTTGCTACTGCTGCCAGACACTGCATAAGATTCCGGCAAACGTTTGTGACTTCTGGCGGGTTGTCCAGCATGGTCAGAGCCCACTCCCAATTCAGAAGCAGTGTCCTCATTAACTGTGACATGCTTGACTTCAATGCCAGCTACCTTTTACTTTTTGAATTGAGGCTTGGACTGTGTAGGTTTGCCTTCCTTTTTTATTATGAAGTCAGAAGAACGTGGAGTCCTTCTTTGGTTTCGTATTCTCCTCTGATCAGTGCTTTGATTGTCCTCCTGTCTCTGAGCATTTTTCGGATGACTCCTGAAAGGAACGAGAAGGACATGTATCAGTATCCTGATATCTATCAGTCATTTTAATTGTATCACTGTTGCGTAGATTGTAGCGCTCGCCCAAGAGAGATTCTTTCCATGTTTTAGTCTTTTCCTTATTTTTCTTACTATCCCACTTCTTCTTAAAACACTTGGGTGCCTGCTTCAACTTATCTTTCTCAGGATTATCCTTAATCTGTGGTTTACTAGGTCTGCTCCCAAATTATCTCTACCTATTGAGTCATATGTTTTCTCAATAATTGTAGGCAATTGTACACCTGGTCTCCTGGAACAATCAGCAAGAGTTGCTGACATTTAGCCAACACTGCTGCTTCCTCTTTGAAATAATTTAAGCATTATTGCTGGTACTAAATTGCTCATCAGTTTCATCCCCAAATACAGGACAGGGGCTGCCTCGTGCTCATTTTGGATCTGTTTTAAAATCAACTCAGGCAAAACAGCTAATAAGGGTGTACCATGTGTTCTGGTATATACTGCTGCACAGACTGTCCCCCAAGTGGTGCAGTCTTTCACTGGGGAAGCCATCCCCATTGGCAAGCATATGGTGAGAATTCTATATTTTTCTTGGGGTCCCATATGGGGAAACATTGCATCAAGCTGATTTGTTTTATGTGCAATCCAGAACAGAATCTCTTTGTGTCTGCTGTGAACCGTACCCATGAATGCATTTATGGTCACTGGACTAGTTCCAGGCATCGCCAATTTTGGTTGTGCAGCTTGAGCAGCCCTTGCAGGATTTATGGTCATTGTTTGCATCACGTATTTTGTCATATATCTGTATATTCTGATATGTGTGTAGTAAACATAGCTCTGCTGCTGTCAGATTTGCTATATCTGGGTATGGTTGTGTAACTGGACAAGACTGGCCATGTCGCTCTCTCATTGCTGAGGGGACCTAGCCTAACATCATTTCTTATATGCGGTAGGACACCTTCAAACCAATTTTATCATTCTTGAACTGTTAATCGTATTTCTAGTGCTTCATAAGCTGTGTAGTTGTTAGGAAATGCCGCTACAGTGTAAGTATGAAAATGTCTTGATTGTGCATTTAACTGCTAGGAATATAACCCATAAATAGAATACCTCTGTCCTGTATGCTTTTTGGTCCCCTACCAAGAAGGTCAAGTCTCTTCCTGTTAGGTGGGGCCCATGTTTTTGTAACATCAGTGTGAAAATTTGGCCTGGCATATGCCGGTCTATAGTTATAGTGGCCACCTTGCACCAGTCCAATTCGACTCTTATGGTAGATAGGTTTAAGACAACTTTTCAAAGAAAGCTATCCTAGTGGTAGCTGTGGAGAGCAGCCTTCAGGCTAAGTCTCAGAGGAATGTAAAGCAGCTTGTTTTACCTTATAATCTCTTGAATTACCAAATGAAAGGACACCACACAGGTATATATATCAAATATATATGTATTTATTACACACTCTACTAATCTCTTTATGAGATTAGAAGTCAAGAACATATGCAAATATCAACGTTTTACAATAAGTTAAGCACAAATATGGTTGGGGCCCTAGGGGCGTACCAGACCATATACTAAAAAAGAGGTTTAGGAATGTTGACTTGCAAGGGGACAAGGCCTAGGGCCTGTAGAATCGCTGGGGCCTCACTAATCCACCCAAGGCAGGTAAGTAAAGGACCCACGGGAGACGCGTGCAGTGTGAGAACACAGCCGCGGGTTCCCTATTGATTTCAATGGAGCAAGTCGCGGTTGGATTTTTACAGTTTTAGGGTACTTCGAGGTAGTCTACAAGCAAGCCACTTACAAGGTAAGTAATTCGAGGGCCAACACGCACAGGAGCACCGGAGTGCACGAGTTACCTCACCCAGGGAAGCCGGGTGCATAGGTGTCTTTTGGTGTCTGGTCGCGCCGTCGTTTTCAATGGAAGCCGAAGAAGATTTGCTGCTTGTGAAGACTGGAGAAGTGTCCAAGGCTGGATTCAGGATGAAGAAGACCTGAAAGCAGATGGGACAGTGTTCACAGTCACTTGCCAGTGACCCGGGGCCAGGAAGATGGATGTCCACGGAAGTCTGGTGATTTCTGGTGATCAAGGGTGTTTTGACTCTTCACCCACGAGGTCCAGGAGGCATCGGTGATGACCAGAAGCTGGATTCGGAGTGTCCCACAATGTCTGCAGCTTACTTAGGTGTCGGCAACTGGATTGGAGCCAACAAGCCTTCGCAACAGCAAGTCTTGTGGAAAGTGAAGAAAGTCAGCGGTGCACACCAGCAAGGTCTGAGGGACTCACCCAGCAAGGGTGAGTCAGGGCAGGCCTGGAGCAACCAGGGCAGCCCTTTGGTTTGATGAGAAAGTCTTCGGGGAACCCACAAGCCAACAGGCAAGGGATCACGAAGACACCTCATGAGGATTTGCTTCACAGGAGCCCACGGTCACTCGGGACGGGGTAGGCCTCTGATTTTCAAGGGAAATCCTGCTGGAGGCTTGGACCACACGTGATCCAATGCACAAGTTCGTAGAACATAGTGAAGGGGTTGCACTCGACAATAGTGCACGGTACCCAGGTATTGCTGTTCCTCGTCACTCGTGGGGTCCACTCGCCTCCGCTTTGCTGGGGACTCACAATGGCCGTCAAGAAGTCAGGAAATCCACTTCCAGGGCTGCAGAGACTTCGGACTCCAGCGGGAGCGGGAAAGATTGCGACCGTTGATTCAAGTTTTTGGTGCCTGCCAAGCAGGGGAGTCACTCCTTGACTCCAATGGAGATTCTTCTGTCTTCCAAAGGTAGTGGAACGTCGAAAGGCCAAGATTCTTCTTGTAAAGTGTCGTCCAGGCATATCTAACTTGCAATGGCAAGGGTTCCCTAACTTATACTAAAGGAAAGGGAGGGACTAGCTCTATGACCACTCCTAGGGCAGGGTCAGGGGAGTGGGTGGTTACACCCACTTCCCTTTGTCCAGTTTCGTGCCAGAGCAGGGGCAGGTAGCCCCTGAACCGGTTTGAGCTGGCATCTGCACAGAGGAGCCTACTTCTCCCCCAGTGCAGGACTTCAAAGCACTCTAGGAGTGCACCCACCCAGCCCCAATACACTAAATCCTGTCTGGAAGGTGGTTACACCTCCCTGTGACAGGATGCCTATAGTTGGGCCTCCTCCACTGCAAGTTTCAGTCAACAGCAGGTGGGCAGCCCAGTGTCCGTGCTGGTGGCATCCATTTTGTGATGCCAGGGCTCTTTCAGATTGCTACCGTGTTTCCACAGTAGGTACATGTCTTCCCCTCTAGAAGGGTGGGATCATACTCCCACACCAGTTACTGGTGTGGTGGTATGATTCCAAGTTGTTTGGCACCAAACACGACATGTTTTGATGCAGTCATTCCAAAGTTAGCATTTACCAGTAGGTTATAAAGCACTTAAGAGTATATGGTTTAACCGCATCCACAAACAGCCACAGAGAATAGACTCTGCCAGCTGCAGAGGGGCCCTGCTCATGCAGAGGCACCCCCTCACATTGTAAACCACACACCCTGCCCTCAGGATTGATAATGCCCGCCGTAGGGGTGACTGATAGGTTTATATGTGTGTGTATGGTGAGATATAGGAACCTATACCTCTGTGAGGAGTGCTAACACTACCTCACCCAGGCTGCAGTAGCAGGCCTGTGGTGTCAGATTTAGTCTGCTTCCCAGGGGTGGCATAATGCTTCAGCCCCTGGTAGGCCTGTGAAGTACCTATGCCCTTGGTACCTAAGGTACCATATACTAGGGGCTCATAAGGTACCACAGTATCCAATCACTAGTGCATCTAATATGCACTCAAAGTTGTTTAGAGAGAACAGAGAGGCTGGGGCCCTGATTAGCAGGGACCCAGCCAGACTATAGCCAGAAACCAGTGTATACATCAGAAAAAAGTGGGGGCAACATAAGTGCAGATCCTACTCTCCTACACACAGCAGTTCACTGATATAGTAACTGCTGCTGCTTTAGCCCTTTTGAATATATGGAATTCAGAGAGGGTCTCTTTGTGGGGTGATCGATTTGATTCAATATACTTTATTTGGTTTGTTAGAACAACCATAAAAGCATTTAAAATAGTTGAAAATGCACATTTAAAATCAATTATGTATTTTGATCGCAAATTCCATAGCCATAGAAGACATTGATGGTAACATATCTTACAAAATTAATAACACGGCATGATACCAAATTCCATAACTATTTACAAACAATGGCTAATCATATCAACATTATGCGATCTCGCATATATCTTTTCCTTAATCAATTCACAGTGACAATGCCTTTCCCTACATTAATTGCTTTTAAAATATATAACGCTACATAATACAAGTTCCCGGGTCGTTCAATGCAAGAAGTAGGTTCATAGCAGCATGATGCAATCTTGCATTGTTTTTTATAAAAAGCAGATTTAAATAAAAACGTCTAAAATACAAATAATATTTACAGAAGAGAATAAAGTGCACAGTGCTTTGTTTGGAGAACTCGTCGCAAGGGCAGGGGGTAGAATCCAAGGGGCATGTTTTCATAACTGGAAATGCGACTAGGTGATGTACTATACCTAATCTCAATCTAGTCAGCACATAACGATGTGAGGATGTATTCACTTTAATCAGGTAATCTTGGATTCAGTTGATTGATAACATTTAAAACTTGATTATTTCTCTATGGTACTCTTATGATTTTATTTTTTGTATAACAAAAATTATTCTTTGATTTCATTTTTGTTTAGGGAAACCACTTTGCCCGGGTTATCAGGAATC
Organism: Triturus cristatus; assembly: GCF_964204655.1. NCBI lineage: Eukaryota > Metazoa > Chordata > Amphibia > Caudata > Salamandridae > Triturus > Triturus cristatus. The sequence continues at coordinate 497,747,851 of NC_140592.1, read as the reverse complement.
TGGATATTAAATAGCTTGCTGTATGTATCCATAGTATATTTTAACCACGGGATATGTGATTTTTTCTCAACGAGCAAACAATCTTTAATAATAGATCTAGTAAAAGATGTCTTATCATTAGCCCATATCGATCTCCATACCAGCAATGGCCGCATAGAGGTCAAATCTGCTCTCGGTGTAATAACTCAGTAGATGCTGAAGGAGGTGGACTTAAGAGATGTTTTAAAAAAGCATTTTCTTTTTCTTGTAGGGCTTGGCAACAATGATAACCCCAGACCCCTGCACCATATAAGGCTGTAGTGACGCATCCCGCTTTGTATATTGTCAGCATTTCCTTTACAGGGTAACTACCTAATTTAGATGCAAATCTAAAAAACCTGTATGCATTCTTAGCCATCTTGGAACAGACATTAGATAATTCCTGTTTCCATTTCCCATTGCTAGCATATGTTACCCCTTGATAGCAGAATGTTTTAACAGTTTGAATTGGGTTGCTATCTATATAAACGGTTTACATTTTGTTGTTTTGGTACCACATATCATGGTAAAAGTTTTTGTTTTCTTAATTAGCAGTTTCCTTTCACCTATGAACTTGCTAAATTTATCCAGGAGTCGTTGTAGACCAACTGGGGTCTTAGAAATTAGTACCGTCATCATATGCGTATAGTAAAAATGGTATGGGATTGCCCGATATTAACAGTGCATCTGCCTTCTCCAACTGCAGCACTTTATCGATCTCATTAATAAAAAGCTAAAAAAGTAAGGAAGTAAGGACGCAGCCTTGGCGAATGCCACATTTTACATATAAAAGTGGAGTGTACTTGCCCTGTTTTCGATTTCTCATTTTGTAGGATAACATTTCATAAAGCCTTGCAAGAAAGTGGATAATGCCTATAGGTGCCCCCAGGTTAAGTAAAGTAGGCCACAGAATGGTGTGATCAACTAAATCAAAGGCACTACTAAGATCGGCGAAGCATAGTTATATTCTCCTTTCTTTGGCAGGTGTATATTTGCCTATTAAGAGCTCTAGATTAATAGATTGTTCTAGAATCCCTAATCCTCATCTAAAACCATATTGCCCTGGGGAAAGTATATCATTATCATTTACCCATTCCTCCAGTCGTAATAATAAAACTTTACTCATCACTTCTACGGATGAATCTAAAAGTGATATGAGGCGATAGTTTTTGGCTTCTGACCTATCTTCTTTTTTATAAATAGGGACAATAACAGACTGATTCCATAATGGGGGTATGCACTGTCACCGCTAGATTAAAAACCCTTGTAAGAATTGGCCCACACAGATCAATCTCAGCTTTATATACATCGACTGGAACTCCATCAGGACCCGGAGCTTTCCCTCCCCTGTTTCCCCTCAGTCCTTCCTGGACTACTTCCACTGTAATATTTAATAGTATGGCATGCCACTCACTATGTTTTAGATTTTGTGCCATGCATGTATCAGAACCTGTTGGATTAAAAATTCCCCTAAAATGTAATACTCACTCTTCGCATGTAACGTGGGCTAAAAATTCTGGGAGGGAATTATCCTTCAAAAACTGCATGTTTACAGTATAGCTTAGTATTTGCGGCCAAGGAGAGTTTGTCCCATGGTATCTCCTGTAGCTCCCTTTTCTTCATATCAAAGGCAAGTTTGTAATTATATCTTAGGTTTTTAATTAATACATTGTCTCTCGTCCCACACTGTAGGGCTTGTTTCAGTTGCTTTAAAGCTTCAGTACAACTATGGTTGACCCACCCCTTTCTTTTGTTCGTTCCCTCCGTATTGGGAACCGTTAAAATCCTGCCAATAGTAATATTAATCTCTGCAAAATTAGCAATCAACTCCCTAGAGTCTACCTCTTCTTTTAAACAATAATTTAATCTTTGTTACGTTTTAGGACGATTTAATTTATAACTTTTTGGGGTTCCACTCAATCCCATCTAATACGGGTCCCATTGGGCCTATGTGGGGCAATGTTTACTACAGTACCTTAGTTCATTGGCCTTTTTGGGCCCCACATTTTAAATGACATAACAATACAATTGTGATCATTTAATGATAATTGGACAACCCGTGAAGTATCGCACATGTAGGTAGCGCTAGATGAAATTAAAACATGATCAATGATCGAAGTAGCATTCCTCTCAATAAATGTTGGTATCCGCTCCCCATCAATATCACAGGCACAATGTAATATTTCAAAATCATATTTAGCAATCACTGTGTTTAACACTTCCCAATATCCATTGTGTGTAAAATGTATACAATCATCCCCTTTATCCTTCTTAATGCCACAAACATGGGTAGTTGCCAGAGGACATGTTTGGATGTTAAAATCTCCAACTCATATCAGTACCACATTATTACTAATGGAATCTCAGAAGGTACCTAGCCTTTATCCAAATCAGATCCAATGTTACTCCTGTTGGTGTCAAACACATTATTATAGTAGTCGACCACAATCTCATCCCTCCCTTCTTTACAGTGCAGCCATATAATCTGTGAGTGTGCCCCAATTGAAGCAACTTTTTTAACAGTTACTGGTAAATTGTTTGAAATGAGGGTCAAAAGCCCCCCTTTCGCTTTTCCAGTGCTTGATGGTGCAGCCTCTAACCAATATGATGAAAATCCTTCTATATATATTGGGTCGAGGCACCAAGTTTCTTGCAGGCAGATCACGTCTAACCCATTAATAAAATCTTGCCATCCTAACATGTCTCATTTACTCATAACTCCTGCAATGTTTCAAGTTGCTATTTTGTAACCATTTCCTATACCGCTCTCTAAAATAGCAGTAGAGGTCTCCAGATGACTATCAGCGCTCCTGTTTATATCATTTAAATTATTAGGATTACTTTCTTTGATTAAAGTATCCGATGAAGCCCTATCAGGTGGAGTGATTATCACTTGCGATAACATGCTACTGTTAGTATCACATAAATCAATACGAGAGCTATCAGCAATTATGATGTCAGATTAAGCCCTTTCAGGAGAAGCATTTACAGCTTGTTGAATCCTACGACTGTCTGCTATCCCTATTCCAGTAGTTGATATCAATACTGGACGGATAGTTAGCCTTTTGTCAGTCGATATCTTGAAGATTGCTCAAGGCCCTGAATCTATTTGAAACCGGTAGTGCATATTGGGGGTGAGTGAGCATATCAAAGGGCCCCCATGGTTTGCTGTGTTTGTCTATATTTAGAGAAAACAAGAGTGACCCATATGTCCTTGTGAACTGAGTTTGCTTGGGAGCAAAAATCAATGTTCACATGGAACTCATTTACCAAAAAGATACAACTTAAGCAGGAAAGTATAACTTGCTTGAATTAATCTAAGACATAAGCAGTCAAACTTAGGTCAAGGCAATAATACCAAAAATAATTTTTTATATATTTTACAAGACTTTTTTTAAAAAGCCCACACGACAAACTATCAAAGTAGTGCTCACTTCAGCCGAAGTGAGTAAGGTTTAATTAAGTAGTAACAATAATTACCACAAACAGTATTTCCTAAAGTACGAAGTATTTACATTATAAACAATTCATATGTGATTTGGTGAGCCCCAGTGAAGTGACCATAATCTAACATGGTGAAAAACTTAAGTGAAAAGGGACAGCAAGAACAGGTTATTGGTAGTAGTCAAAAGGATGAGCTTTACACAGTAGACAATATTTGTTTTTCTCAGGCTCTCTCTTTTGTTAAAGTCGATGACGTTTCAACCCTCTCTTGATAAGGGATCTCTTCAGGACAGCAATTCTGGGGACTAATGGAGGGAGAGTGTCAGAGAATGTGTAGAAAATACAATATTAGTGAATAAATGTGGGCATGACACCAATGGCGTGCAGCTGCTTACCATTGTCAGCACAGTGAGTGCCAGGAGTGAAACTTTCTGGGGTAATGCTGGCAGTGCAAGCATGGTACCTGTTAATGATATATGAGGCTAATATAGTATAGGCCTACTGCGCTGAGGGTGACTCGTATTCATATGTGGTAAGTAAGGGAGCTTACCAGGGTGCAATGAAGGCTAGGTAATTAATAAGCCGATGCCTTGGATGGTTTCAATGAGGGGTAGCTGGCACAGCAACCTTAGCCGGGCCCAATGGGATTTGATGCCCTCGTTAGATTAGCGAGATGTATTTACGAGTAGAGTATCTCTTGTTACTGCAAGGAATCTAAAGTAAATGGGAGTATATGTAAGTTTTCCGTAGGCAATCACACCGCATTACAACAGGGACAATTACAACCCTTCAGTAGGGAGGTGAACTCACCCGGTCGGGGTACGGTGATAAGTAGGTCAATTACTCGAGTTTCGTCACGAACTGTGAAATAAAATGAGTCGGAGTAAGAACTTGCTGCGGCTCAGGGCGGGGGCCTAACTAAAAACAAAGTATTTCTGCAGTACTCACTTTTACATCAGGCAGCGGTGCCCGTCTGAAATCCGTCAGTATCGTGGGGCGCTTTACCAGGAAGACGCTTAAGAGTGCGTGAGCCAGGGCTGCAATCTGGCGGCACATGCGCTGTGAAGTCATACTGTCTCAGTAAAACTGTGCGTTTGTTGGACAACATAAATATCAAAACTGTTCTAGATTGATTCTACGCACACTATCAGGATATGTTGGCCCTAGTCCTGATAGCTTCCAGTGCACCATCTGTACCCTGAACCTGGCAAGGGAACAGGTGAAAAGTGCAACCTCAGAACATGTTAACCCTAACTTCCCAAGGAAATCATGGAAACGGATCTAGATCTCTTTCGATTGGTAACTCATGCATACCCATAGAGATCCACAAGCAATGAGCAACATGGCATTTCAATATTTATTGATGCAATTTGCTTCTTGTGGAAAATATGTACGCTGCAATTATTAATAGAAGGAAACATAGCAAAGGAATCAACATCATGAGAATGGTAAAGAAAATGAACAATTCAACCTTTGTACTGTTACATAGGATATCAGCTCGCATATGAGCACTGTTATATTTTGTGCTCCTACCTACCGCTACCTATCCTAGTGTGTTTGGGGTGGGTGAATCTGCCAGAATCCCTGTCGTGCGATCTAACTCCCCCGTTACCTGTGGGAGAGTGTCATAAGGGAGCCAGTCTTGGTGGATAGCTGGGCATCATCCCTCGCAGGAGGTAAACAGGAACCAATTGGGCTCGAATTCCGACATGGGGCTACCTCAGTAATGTCAGAGAAATGCTGCTCTGTCTAACAAGGGAGTGATGTTGTTCATATAATAAACTTCCCTCATGTAATCATGCCGAAGCCCTAGTCTGGCCTCTATTATTAATTCTTTTCCGTGAGAGCTCTGTTGCAGAGCTGGCCATTACAAATAGCAGCATTTTGTGCAGTGAAATTAGCCCTTGTATAGAATGGTCAAGGTACTCAATAATATACCTAAGACTAAGTGTAAATGTAAGCAAAGCCATTGCAGAGAATATTATCCTGGTCAGGCACGCAAGCAAATGTGTGTCAAATGTCAGCGCTTAAGAAAAGATGGACTATGACTGAGTTGCCACGAGGTCAAACAGTCTCACCACCAAAAGTAACCTGGCTTCTGTAAGGAATCCTTCACTCTCCTTTATAAGCTTTTCTTGCCTTGGAGGAAAAAATGTGTGGTACATCTATAATGTATAGTAACACAGCTTAAAACATGAAATGTAATGTATAGTAACACAGTTAAAAAATGAATACCTTAAAGGTCCAAACAAAGTTAAAAAGTTAAACTTTATTGAAAGAAGTGAAGTCACAGACTAAGGAAAATGGGTAAAAATATGGAAACGAGATATTTTTTGATCATTTGCAACATCAAGAAAGAATAAAAATGGACAATAGTCCAAACATATGAACATTTGAAAATGTTAATTTGATTTAAGGAAACACCTGTTAAAAAGAGGTTGACTGTAGTTGCAGTGTCTGTTGTTCAAACTGGCTTCATGGTGATGATGAACATCAGGTCGAACCGTGAAGGATGTTGCTGGTCATTGTAAGATCCAACGTGAGTCCAGACAACTTAGTCATGGAATTTGAGTGATTTTGTGTGATTGACTCTGATTAGGCGCAGTTACATCGTGCGACTTTAGCTCACTTCTGGGTCAGAGGGTACTGCTGTAAAATAGGTATGATTCAGAAGGTCGCTATTTTACAACGCTCCAAATGGCAGGCACACAGTAGAAAAGCTGTGTTCCATTTGCAAGCTTCTTCAAGATTAGTTCCACTGAATCAAGTCTCATTTATCAGTCTCTCTGGTCGACTCTGTATTGTACTACTTGCAATCTTCTTCAGGATTAGTTCCACTAAACGAAAGTACCCTTTATCAGTCGCTCTGATTGTCTCCGATTGAGCACTAGCTTTTCATAGACCCCACTGCACTGAGGATTCTTAGAGGAAATGTCTGACAGCAGGTCAGCACTTTTTAGCAGACAGACACTCATCACGGTCTTCTTACATCTGTTTGTTCCAGCAGGCAGGCTCCTTTCAAGAGATGGCTCCAAATATCCATGTAAACACCCAAGACAGAATATTTTTTCTCCCAGTTTTGGAGCCAAGTGTGGAAGGCGGGGGTTCAAGACAGTGCAGAGGACAACTCCGCCCTCATGTCTCAAACCAGTGATTTTTTAAAATTTATTTTTTTACTTGCGATGAGTGCAGGTTCTCTCGGTGCACTAAAACAACAATCTTTAAGGGGTGAACTACACCGATTAATCTAAATAAAAATGCAATTCCTCCAACTCCTTTTTTGTGACATTGTGATGCAGTGTCTGTTCTGTGAATGGGCAAATGTGTCATGAACCTTGTCCCAGAGTTCCATGCCCCTAAAAAAGCAAGATATGCAGGGCTCTACTTTGTCTCCCAGCTCTGCTGACGTATCTCCCAAATCAGCCCCCTTAGCTTTAAAGGAAAAGCCCTACCTTTTCCAGCAGTTGGCCTGTGGCTCCCACAGGGAAATACCCAACATATTCTACTTGAGATTGCACTCTCAAAAGGAAATAATCTTTCTAGTCTTATTCAGTCTGAAACTATTTAATTGCTAGGCCAAAAGCTGTTTATTCCTCATGTCATGTTTTTGTGTGAAATCCCTTCGACATAAAAGCAGGGCAAGAATGGAGTGTGAATTGCAGGTAGTTGCAGAGAGAAATGCTTATGTCATTGAAATCCATTGTGACTGAGCTCTGAACTTTTAACGTAGCACATAACTGCAATAAGCCTAATGGGTAACTGCAATATATCTCCACAGTAGCCTTTTGACTCAAGTTATCTTCAAGCTGGAAATGTCGCTCTCACCATATTTTCAAAACAAATGTTATAATTGAAATCTCATATTCTTATTGCACATTAGAGGATATGTTCCTGTAGCAGTAGATGTGCTGGCTGCTTTGTAAGGAATCTGTTACAGCAAACAAATAATGGACGGAATGCTGACAATTCAAACATTCTCCCACAGTCAAAAGATCTGGGTTAAATCCGTCATTCTTTTGCCCACTACACCACGCCAGTTTGCACTCAGCTATATGCAAATCAGTCTTGACCCTGTGCCCCGGTTAAATTTGCCCATGAATGTGTGTGTGGGGGGCACATGTTGTGCCCCCAGTACTTTCACCTATGTTCCTGCACTGTGTGGTATGCACAACATGGTGCATGCCACACCGTGCAGGAACGTGCTGTAGGCACAGTCACGGCTGCGGTCTGCATGTTAGACTCTCCTATGAGCCTAACAGACCGCTGCAGTGAAACCACCACCGCACCACCTGCCTGCCCTGGATTCAGCTTGGAATCCAGCGGGCGGGTGCATCGTGGGCTTGGCAGTCCTCCTATGAGGGCAGCGGTGGTGGTCTCACAGGACTCAGGAGGACCACCAAACTCGTAATAAGCCCCTTAGTTTCCTTAGGGAGATCTGAAGGTGACAGAGCTCAGGAAGTACATATCCATTCATCCCAAATGAGCACAGCACGTGCTGTGTGCCAAACCTTTTTTTTAACGGCACTGAGTGCATATTTCAGTTCCATGTGCAACAATAAAAGACCCACTTTGGGGTAATGAGGCCTGCTGGACCTTCCTGAATTCGTCAATATTCACACATCATGGAGAGCCACATAGAGGATGCAAATCCATTATAACTCAAGTAGCCTCTATAAATACTGGGTTCACTGACATAATTTGCAAACCATAAATATTGTGCTACAGAAATATTGTTGTCCCATACACATAAAGGTAAGTACAATAAATATTTTTAAAAATTAGATATTTTTACACTGATATAAAAAATATATAGCAACCTATCCTTTTTAATATATATATATATATATATATATATATATATATATATATATATATATATATATATATATATATATATATTCACTGAAAAAACCATAGGTTTCACACATGTCATAGTTAGCGGAAATTTTACTGATAAAAAACCAATGAAATTCCCCCGTTATAGTTAGTGCAGGCAACTATAACTCACGCGAGCGCAATCCTCTGCTGATGACATATGTGTCTTTATGAAAAAAAAATATTTGTAATATATGTATAGCTAACAATTTATGGAAGACGACATGGGCAAATAAGTGTCTAAATACAGTATTCGCATCAGCAGAGGATTGCGGTCGCGTGAGTTATAGTTGCCTGCACTAACTATAACGGGGGAATTTCATTGTTTTTTTATCAGTAAAATTTCCGCTAACTATAACATGTGTGAAACCTATGGTTTTTTCAGTGAATTTGCAAGGTTTTTTAAATGCTAATTCCTAACTATAACGTGTGTGAAACCTATGGTTTTTTCAGTGAATTTGTACGGTTTTTTAAATGCTAAGTTACTTTACGCCATTCGTGGCGTGCGCGCCCACTTAACGCAGTTCGTTCCGTGCGCGCACGGTGCGCTTCACGCACCGTGCGTGCACAGTGAGCACGCGGTGCGCTTCGCGCACCGCGCGCCCACTTTACGCAGTTAGTGCCGTGCACGCACGGTGGGCACGCGGTGCGCTACGCGCACCGCGTGCCCACGTTACGCTAGATGGGCCATGTACGCACGATGCGCTTCGCGCACCGTGCGCACATGGAGGACATATGATGCGCTTCGTTGTGAAAGGTAATATTTTAATTTTTCACTATTATAGATAAGCCATGCACAAATGGTGCCGTTCGGGCACCATTTGCACATGGGGTGGGGAGAGTGTGGATATATATATTTTTTTTTTATTTTTACCATACGCGTACGGTAAGCGTAATCGGCGAAATTATCGAAAAAAATGAAAATTCCGTTTTTGGCTTTAGGGGAACTTTGGGGACTCCCTCAACATGGCAAGGTGCTTAGGAGCTGTCTAAACAGCCCCTTTACATGTTTTTGCTCTTTGTTTTTTAACCCCCTCTCAGAGTGCGAGAGAGAAAATGGCGGCCGCCACTTCCTGGTTTCGACCGATTCGAATGTTTACTAAGATCTAACAGCCAATCAGAATCGCGCTCGTGCACGTCACCGTACGCGTACGGTAAGCGCACCGTAAGCTGGCTCAGATATATATATTGATTTAAAGGCTATTTTCTCAGAATCTACTGAACAGATTTACACCAAACCTACAAAAGGCACTTCCTTGACCTGTAGACTACCTCTCTGCCAAATTTCAAGGAACTCTGTTCAGCCGTTCGGGCTGTAGCTGTGTCTAAAGGTCCTATTGAAAAATGCATGGGAAAAACGCGTTTTGGGACCCCCCTTTTATCTCAGCCCCCGCTTGACGAATCCCCCCGAGACTTTCAGGGTAGGAGCGGAGCGCCCCATTAGTTTTGAAAATTTCGCGAGGATTCGTCGACCGGCGCCAAAGTTATTCAAAATAGAATGTTGCGGTTTTCCTATGGAAACAGGGTCCTAACTATAACTACCTACTGGCGACCGCCAGTAGGTAATATATATATATATATATTCACTGAAAAAACCATAGGTTTCACACATGTTATAGTTAGCGGAAATTTTACTGATAAAAAACCAATGAAATTCCCCCGTTATAGTTAGTGCAGGCAACTATAACTCACGCGACCGCAATCTTCTGCTGATGCTAATACTGTATTTAGACACTTATTTGCCCATGTCTTCTTCCATACATTTTTAGCTATACATATATTACAAATATTTTTTTTTCATAAAGACACATATGTCATCAGCAGAAGATTGCGGTCGCGTGAGTTATAGTTGCCTGCACTAACTATAACGGGGGAATTTCATTGGTTTTTTATCAGTAAAATTTCCGCTAACTATAACATGTGTGAAACCTATGGTTTTTTCAGTGAATTTGCAAGGTTTTTTAAATGCTAATTCCTAACTATAACGTGTGTGAAACCTATGGTTTTTTCAGTGAATTTGTACGTTTTTTTAAATGCTAAGTTACTTTACGCCATTCGTGGCGTGCATGCCCACTTAACGCAGTTTGTTCCGTGCGCGCACGGTGCGCTTCGCGCACCGTGCGCGCACAGTAAGCATGCGGTGCGCTTCGCGCACCGCGCGCCCACTTTACGCAGTTAGTGCCGTGCACGCACGGTGGGCACGCGGTGCGCTACGCGCACCGCGTGCCCACGTTACGCTAGATGGGCCATGTACACACGATGCGCTTAGCGCACCGTGCGCACATGGAGGACATATGATGCACTTCGTTTTGAAAGCTAATATTTTAATTTTTCGTAATTTTTATAAGCCATGCACAAATGGTGCCCTTCGGGCACCATTTGCACACGAGGTGGACAGAGTGTGGATAATTTTTTTTTTTATTTATTTTTTTTAAATATTATAGTTTATCTCAGCTGTTATAAGCCATGCACAATTGGTGGCCTTCGGCCACCAATTGCACACAGGGTGGGGAGAGTGTGGATAATTTTTTTTTTTATATAATTTTTTACCGTACGCGTACGGTAAGCGTAATCGGCGAAATTAGCGAAAAACAAAAAAATCCGTTTTTGCCCTTGGGGGATCTTTGGGGACTCCCTCAACATGGCTATGTGTGTGGGAGCTGTCTAAACAGCCCCTTTACATGTTTTTGTGCTTTGTATTTTCCTCATCACTCTCAGTGCGAGAAAGAAAATGGCGGCCGCCGCTTCCTGGTTTCGGCCGATTCGAATGTTTACTAAGATCTAAGAGCCAATCAGAATCGCGCTCGCGCACGCCACCGTACGCGTACGGTAAGCGTACCGTCAGCGCACCGTAAGCTGGCTCAGATATATATATTGATTTAAAGGCTATTTTCTCAGAATCTACTGAACAGATTTACACCAAACCTACAAAAGGCACTTGCTTGACCTGAGGACTACCTCTCTGCCAAATTTCAAGTAATTCTGTTCAGCCGTTCGGGCTGTAGCCCTGTCTAAAGGTCCTATGGAAAAATGCATGGGAAAAACGCGTTTTGGGACCCCCCCTTTTATCTCAGCCCCCGCTTGACGAATCCCCCCGAGACTTTCAGGGTAGGAGCGGAGCGTAGCGCCCCACCTATTTTGAAAAATTCGCGAGGATTCGTCGACCGGCGCCAAAGTTATTCAAAATAGAATGTTGCGGATTTCCTATGGAAACGTGGTCCTAACTATAACTACCTACTGGCAACCGCCAGTAGGTAATATATATATATATATATATATAGTTAAAAATAGTAAGTAATAAATATATTTTAACATGTAACATTAATATAGTGTAAATTGAACTGTTTAAATAAAAAAAATAGAGGCGCGTCCATCATGCTATAAAGCGCTGCCCCGACCCCAGGGGCGCGGGACGCGCTTCCAGCTCATTGGAAGCGCGTGGGCCATACCTGATTGTGCTGCAGGGCATCTTGCTGACCTCCTGCCCCATAATCCATCAGTGCCCGAGCGCTAACGACGCAACGACCTGGTGGGACTCGGTGTCCCAGGGTGCAACGCTTCCCAAATCCTTGACAGCTGCCGTGGGGGGAGGTGTGTCCATGGTGCTATAAAGCGCTGCTTCGACCCCTGCGGCGCTGGACGCGCTTCCAGCTCGTTTTACTGTGGGCCATACCTGATTGTGCTGTGGGACATCTTGCTGACCTCCTGCCCCATAATCCATCAGTGCCCGGATGCTAGTGCCACAATGCCCTGGTGGGACTCGGTGTCCCAGGGTGCAACACTCCCCAAATCCTTGACAGCTGCCGTGGGGGGAGGTGTGTCCATCATGCTATAAAGCGCTGCCCCGACCCCCACGGCACGAGACGCGCTTCCAGCTTGTTTAACTGTGGGCCATAACTGATTGTGCTGCGGGGCATCTTGCTGACCTCCTGCCCCATAATCCATCGGTGCCCGGACGCTATCGCCACAACGCCCTGGTGGTACTCGGTGTCCCAGGGTGCAATGCTTCCCAAATCCTTGACAGCTGCCGTGGGGGGAGGTGTGTCCATGGTGCTATAAAGCGCTGCCTCGACCCCAGCAGTGTGGAACGCGCGAGGGCCGTGCCCGGGCCGCGGGCAGGTCCGTCCTGCGCCCGTCGGAGTCAGTAAGAGGCAGGGCAGGGCCACCCTCCTTGGTTCTTGGTCCTCATATGCCAACTATATATGGAGAACTGCCGGGATTGCCCCTGGAACTGCACAGTAATAAACAACCGTGAGTAATGCAATTAACACTCGCATTGTCTCAGGATTTGCTGTAGGGCTCCCCCTGTTGTTTTCCGCTGCATGGATGCCTTTCGCTAAGGGATAACCTTTAACGGAAAAGAAGCAACATATCTTGGTGACTTGTTTGGCTCCTTTGATTATCCCAATTAGGGGGTCAAACATGTAAACAAGATGAGCCGTAAAAAGGCAGGGCTTAGTCAACCAACCCCATCTGACTCACCAAGCACCCCTAAGCAGTCAAATACCATTGACAACTATTTGGCCCATGCAGTCAGGGCAATAAAAAAAGAAATTGTTTTGGCAGAACAGCGTCTGTCGGTCACTTCTTTGGGTTCAGACAAGGGGAACGGTGTAAGCGGGTGCGCCCAAAGCCCAAATACTATAAACTCATGTATGGGACCTGACAATGGGCAATTTGACCAACACGAGCAAGCAAAAGATAGAAGTGTTCTCGCCAACGAAATTCCTGTAATTATGTAATCTGAGCAGGGTCCGATATTTACTACCCCGGTACCAGCAACATCTAGGGCAGGAATAACTGTGAATAGAGCCCAAAAACCAATAGCAAAGCAGAAGAGAAAGTCACCTGTTGCCCCCGACCCCCCGGCGAACACCTTTTACTAGGAGGGAGCATAGAAGCTCACAATGGCGAGGACTCCCACGCCTGGACTCTTTTTTGAGAAACTATCTGCTGTTATGAGTAAATTAATAGACCCATTCTTTGAAAGCTGGGCAGGGTGGAGGCAGAAATGAAAAGAATTAAAGAAGGGTCCTGAGTCGAACAGGTTGAGATCCCCAGACAATTAATAAATGATAAGCATAAGAACGCAAGTGAACAACCGCTTAACCCTACTAGTCCCAGACCAGAAGTGATGCTGGGTAGTGATAGATCTAAGACTAGTAGTAAAATCCCTGAGAGTGAACGTATGGTAACACATCTTCAAGGCCCAAACCTCCCTAATACTGGGAACAAACTACCGCCACAAGATCTAGTCACCATTAATTTACCACCCGCTAGCTGTCCATATGTGGTTGTTCTGGCCAATATTCCCCCTCTAAAACCAGGGACTAGAGAAACCTCTGAATGTTTAACGAATAAGGTGATCCACTTTCTCAGCAAGAGACGGCTATTTTCTCCCAGTAGAGCACATGAGATCTTGCTTACATGGAGAGTAGGATGGGACGGGCCCCTGTAAAGAAACTACCAGGGTGACTATATTATAATTAATTTTAGGAACTCCAGAACTGCTGGGACTATTTTTAAACAGATTAAGGCCTCTTTTACTGAACCGTCTGACGTGCGTATACTCCCATTAGGTTTCTTTTACCGCCACCTGAGGAGCATAGACCAACGCTATAATGGCGCACAAAATATTCACCCCGAGAGGTTAATGCAATGACCCTACCCCTATTGTGCCCCAGCATTTGTAATGCCTAATAGATTTGAGGTATTGAGTAGCCTTGATGAAAATGAATGACTCAGCACAGAGCGAGGTAGTGGTGTGGATTATGGGGACCTCCAGCCAGTATATGATATTGACACCTCTATGACCGCCCAGAAAGAGCAGCAACCTAGGATGATTCATACACCTGGACATACTGTGCAGGAATTCTCCTCCCAGGGGATGGTAGCAGTCAAATATGATTTACTTAAAAAGTGGTGGCAGCTGTAGTAGTAGTGACACTGACGACCCAACAGCTATCCAGATAGGCCAGCAATCCAGGATAACCCACCCACTTAGACACAATGTGCAGGGACCCTCCACTCAGGGGATGGTAGCAGCGAAGCATGGTACACATACTAGAGGTGACAACTGTAGTGATTCTGTGAACCAGTCAATAATTAATCAGGTAGGGAGTTCCTACATTGGAGGGTATGAGTTCGCTACCTGGAATGTGAATGGACTTGCGGGCAAGGTAAAAATAACTGACTGGGCAAATTTTATTCCTAGTTATGACATCATATACCTCCAAGAGACTTGGTGTATTAGTCCAGTCCATGTAGAAGGATACACCTCTCATTTTTTAGCAGCTACTAGATCACAAGCTGGTCGAGCAAAAGGGGTCTGCAGATCCTTATCTCTAACAAAATCTCTGTTAACGTTAGGAAGGCCGCAACTGTGGGCTCTCAGCTGCTGTGACGAAGTAAAAAGGGGGCAAAAGACTTGATAATACATTTTTTTAATGATCTCTTCAACTCCACACGAGGTAGCATGGTAGCTGCCATCGAACAGGATTTGGAAACCTTGTTGTCCCTAGTTAATATAGAGTACATCCTAATATGGGCAGAAGATTTTAATTTGCAGGCATGCAGAGCACCCAATACGAAGGCTTGTGGTCTTACAAACGGAGGGGAGGAATTTGACCACTTTAGTCATAAGATTATGAGGAAGCACTTAATCAGATGATTGTCAAATATGATTTCCAACTCCTTAGAGGGGTTAATAGCTCAAATGAGGCACCTAACCCAACCTTCATAGGAAGGAACTCACATTCTATTATTGACCATGTACTGGTATCTGTCTCTGCTAGTTGCTTCTCACTCATAGACACTGCTATGAAAGTGATGAGCAGGGTCCTTCTGTTAAGTCTAGAAGAATGGGCAACTGAATACTCTGTCTTTACACCAGTGCAGTTTGGGTTCAGAAAGTGGATAGGGACCATTGAGCAATGCACAAATCTAGAGTTGCTTATCGACAAGTACACCAGGGCAAAGGTAGGCTCCCTATACCTTTGCTTTGCTGATTTAAGTAGTGCATTCGACTTAGTGGACCATTATCTGCTATGGTTAACTCTAAAGAGGATGGGAGGACCAAGTGGGATTATTGGTGTCCTTTGCCGTTTGTATGAGAAATTATCTAGCCAGGTCCGTTTTGGCCCCCAGGGAGAATGTACACCTACTTTTAAGGTGGGGCGGGGGATTCGCCAAGGTTTTAGCACCAATCCTATTCTCTTTATTTTTAAATGGGATAGATAATCATTTACAGGCTGATGCCACCATGGTGCCAGGTCGTTCGACACCTGTTTTATTATATGCGGATGACGCCGTACTCGTAGCAAGAACCCTGATAGGCCTACAGAGACTTATGGACGCATTTTCTGATTTATGTTACAGAAGAAAATGGTCATAAATAAATCTAAAACATATACCATGATCTGTGGGCCCAAACCCAAAACTCTCTAAAACTTTTTATATTGAAAAAAGCCCTAAATAGACTCTGAATTCTTTTTGCTCTTTAGGTATTGTTTTCTCAGAAAATGGCTCATGGTCTCAACACATTGCAACTACCAAAGCTAAAATGAGCAGGGCAGAGCAAATTTTCTTCTAAACTGGGGAGTCGGTCAATTAATGAGATGGTAGCCTTATATAAAGCCAAATAAGTATAGCCCTTTATGGGGCAGGGCTATTGGCCCACACAAACATTAAAGATTTGCAAGCGCAAAAAAAACTGTTCCTGAAACTTTTGCTCTATTTACCTCAGTCTGCATCAAATACCATTTCTCATTGTGATGTGGGTCTCCAGTTTTCAGAAGACCTCCTACTAGCCCGACCATTGCTATTGTGGCATTCTATATGAGAAAGGGAAGAAACATCTTTTACCAAATCAATTATTTTAGACTGCCTTAAACTACATAATGCTCTGAAGATTCCATGGCTGATGTACCTTAATACTGCCCTAGAAAACATGTATAAAACAACAGTATGGGCAGAAACATCTAAAACCCTTATACGTACAAAGAAAGAGATTAGAGATACCTTTTTACAACGAAGGACGGATCAAAGATCTAAGGATGAAAAGAATAAAATGACTGTTACCCTGTATATATCGTATAGCATTGAGATGAGTACGAATAATTACTTAGCATATGTGACCTATGCACAGCATCATTTTGTTCTCGTCAGATTAGGATGTGGCATTGTTCATTACCTTGTAGCATCCCCTACAATGCGGTCTCATCCGCCGGAAGATCATCTATGTCTATGTCACAGTTTAAGTAAACAGAGCACGTTGCATTTTTTGCTGTATTGCAAATTTGATAAGAATCTTAGATGTTGTTATTTAAAGCCACTTTTTATTACACATAACATCAGGTCACATAAATTGGCAATGAAATTCCTGATGACTTTGGGTGATCCCTTGTCTTGCTATAGTGTTGCCCTGTTCATTCTGAAGGAAATAAATCTGAGAAAAGCCCTCCGCTTTTAGTAGTATAGAGCTGACATGAGTTTTTATAGGATTTTAATATTTGTAATCGATTATTTCATGTGCAAAAACTTAATTATGCCTCATTCATGATATAACTAATACGCTAATGTTACAGTAATGTTATATAAGATGTAATGATTTCATTATTATATTATTTTGATTGTACTCGATATAAGATTTTATAATGATTGCTCCTCTATGGCTACCTCTGATAGTCGAATAAAGATTAATCTGACTGATACATGTTTATATATATATATATCTATATATATTTTCACACACACCAATCTTCCAATATGAGAGATTGCGCCGAGCCCAAAGTCCTTTTCCAGCGTGCTTTATTTAATTCGAAGCAATGACAAACACTGCCCGACGCGTTTCGGAATGGCAGTTCCTTTGTCACGGGTCAATTCAAAGTTTGTGTTTACCATGTGATATAGTTCACCCAAGTGTAATCAACATTAACAAAGGACTACATCGCTGCCTCAAATGTGTGATTACAGCAGCGTCCATTTTGTAACGATCAAATCGTACCACATAATGCATTGTTGTTGGTATAAACAAATGCAAGTGATCATGTTAACACATCAATTCAACAGGATCAAATTATTTTCTGTGATAATATTGTTCTATATAGGAACTTGATCACTGTACGAATTTACATGGGTTCACTGTTCTGAACATCCATTATTCGTCTTACAACAGTTCAACCCAAGTGGGTCCTACTTTTAAATGATTTACTTTCTGCTAATGTAGTGTTCATTCACATTCTACTTATTTCCAATTCAGCCCAAGTGGGCTAATGTCCAATTTACATATGCTTATTTTCAATTCATGAAATAACATCGTCAATGGTAGCTTATTCCGTAATTCTTCATAACAAGGCAAAAGCTCCGTCTTCTACAAGATAAATACAACCAAGTGCACTGATCAATAAATGATCTATTACCATACCATTTTTTAAAAACACAAACCTCATTTACAAGAGGTAATCATGCGGGTTTATATTTTAAACATCAATTTATTAACCATGATTTTAATACATCTCAGTCGAGATGAACAGACAACTCTTCGTCTTTGTTAATGCACTCAGGGTACATAGTTTCGTATTGTTTAATTATTCTTGATTCTAATCTCCGTAACTCTTGAATCCTATTGCCACCCCTTTCTGAAATAGGTATGCTATCTAGGGCACAGTATTTAAGCAAACTTACATCTTTGTTATGACTTTCTTTAAATTGCTGGGCAATGGGATATTGCTTGTCTTCATTTGTTATTGCCCTCATGTGTTCTAAAATTCGCCGCTTAACCTGGTGGATGGGACTGCCAATATATATCAACTGGCAAGGACATATTAGGGTATATACACAAAAGTCGGACTTACAGCTCAAATGTTTTGTGATAATAAATGGTTTCAAAGATTTAGATAATCTAATCTGTTTGCAATTCGTACTATTCCTACATGCCTTACATGATGTGCAGGTATAAAACACTTGAATATTTGATCGAAAGTCGGTCTCAGGAACTAACACATTTTTCCATAACATATCTTTTAATGCTGGGCATCTGCGAAATGTAATTCTAGGATTACAGTCTATACATTTCGCCAGTATTTCATCAGTGCTAAGTACATTCCAAAATCTTTTAAAACATTTTCGTACTTCTCCTGCCTGGTTACTAAAGGAAGTAATGAATCTTATGGATTCTTCCTCTGGATTAGCATCCTCTTTGATTTTTAACAATTCCTCTTTTTTGACTTCCTTCACCTTATTACAGGCTTTTTTGATTATTTTTTGAGAATATTCTCTTTCTTCAAATCTATTCTTCATGATATTCATTTCTTCCACAAATGCGACCCCTGAACTACAGTTGCGTCGTGCCCTTAGTAGTTCCCCATAAGGTATACTGTTTATGAGATTGGTAGGATGACCGCTCTCAGCATGTAGTATACTATTTCCAGCCGTACTCTTCTGAAACAGTTTACTTTCCAGACGATTTCCATTGACTTTCACTTCTACGTCTAAGAGTTCACTAACATTCCTATTCACCGAGCAAGTAAACTTAAGATTTAAGCTGTTGTCATTCAGGGAATCCACAAAATTAATAGCGTCCCTTTTCTCCCCTCTCCAGATACAGAATATATCATCTATGTATCTGGTCCAGAGGACGACTTGATAGTTAAAGGCTTCGATGTTACATGCCACCTGTTCCTCCCACCAGCCCAGGTATAAACCCGCGTAGCTGGGGGCGAAGCAAGTTCCCATCGCCGTTCCCTGGGCTTGACAATAGATCACATGATCAAAAATGAAGAATTTGTTTTTCAGGCAAGTAGACATCATACTAAGCAGCCTTTCTGTATGCATAAGGTAACAGACAGGCACCCTTTGAGATATTACCTGCAGGCTTCCAAGTCTAATTCATGAGACTTCGTAGCTGATTTCGCAGCATTTCCTATCGCTTTTTACATAACTTTCTGTGTCATTGTTATCTTTTTCCTTCCTCCCGATACATTTTGAGAGGCCGTACAACTACATTCCCTCCTTTATCCAATTTTTTAATAACCAGGGATTTGTTGTCCTGCAGTTCTTTAATAGCTATCTGGTGTTTCTGGGTGAGATTGCTATGGAAATGTGTTTTACGTTTTGCTAGTTTCTTTAATTCTTTCAAATACCTCGATTGTTTCATTATATATCTAGGGCAAAAACACAGATTTAGGTTTGAGTCCACTAGCACAAGATTGATCAATTGTGATTCTTTCTTGTGCCAAACTTATTAAAGGGTCATCCACCCAATCATCAGCCCCCAGTTCTCTGAGTGTGTGTAAGGTCTCTATGTCCTCAATCGCTAGGCTGGACTCCTTATCTGTGGTTGTATCTACCGTTTGTCTTTGTCGATTGGCATGCCACTTTTTCATTTTGAGTTTACTTGTAAATGAAAATAGATCAATTCTGCTCTTGGTGTAATTAAAACTTCTAGTGGGGCAGAAAGTTATCCCTAGAGAAAGCACATCTATTTGGCCATCAGTCAATAAAACATTAGATAGATTTAATACCGTAAGGGTGTCCTTCATTTTGTCGTTGTTCTGCCCCTTTTGGTCATTCCCATGAAGCTTTGTATATTGCCTTGCTGCTTTGCGCCTTGCTTGCCGCCTCTGCCGCCCCGACCTCTTGCTGCTTGGGGACTCGCTGAGTCTTGTCTTCCCCTGGCAATGATGTCGAAATCTTTTAAAATGCTGGATTTTACTCCCAATGCCTGGGGTTTTATTGTTCCCCTTCTCAGTATTTATGGGCTCAGTTGTCAGGGGTCGCGCTGTTGCAACTGCTTCATTTACGGCTTCGATGTTGGCACCCTGGGCCTCCTGGACCCCACGTGCAGTTCCCATGTGTGGTTTTGGTATTCGCCTTAAATGGTCGAATTTCTTGCCCAACGTCAAAATCTGGCCTTGATTCTAATCAATTTCATTGCGATTAAATTTTCACTGCTGTTTCAGCTTGATCTCCTCCTTTGCTTTTTAAAGTCTTGATTTCAATTTGCTCAATTCAGTGTCCAATTCACTCGCAGTACATTTTTCTGTGAGTAGATCAGATAGTCTCTCTATCTCCAAGGAAAGTCTTTCCGTATCTTTTACTGCATATTTAATCAGGAGTTTAAGCATCACGGTGGAACAATCATGATTGTTTTCCATCCATTCTTCAATCAGATTTGGATCCGGATCTATAAACGTGGGGTTGATAAAAATACGTAAGCCCCTCCGGACTCTCCCATGATCCATGTATTTCTGGAGAGCTGTTGCCTCCCACCATTTTGCCTGTTCCAGTTTTGCCGTCTTCCACAATTTATCCCATAATTGTCGTTTGCTTTGCGAGTCATCCGTTGTTAAACTATTAACATTGTTGTCATTCATATATATATATGCAGGCATGCATATACGCGGCGCCCCCCCCGACCTGAATCATGTCTAGGTATTGGGGAGAGAGCAGTGGATTTACCGCTGAGAGGGTTGGTTAATAGCAGGGCAGACCGCCAGTATTCCTGCCTGGGAGAGGAACAAGCACTCCATGGACGACGGAGTCGTAGCGCTATTAGACGCTGAGGCAAGGTACTCACCTTAACCTACAAATGTGGACTGCACGGGATTTTCGAAAGGCAGGATGGACACAATGGGGCACTACGGAGGAGAGAAAGAGGGAAAGTACTTACTTTGGAACTCTCCATGTCCTCTTTCTGTGACGACGGCGATGCTCCAATGAGAAGCCTCCGTGATGAATAAAAAACCCCTGCGAAATTTTTTAAACATTTTTCGTCAAGCACAGCACTGGCAAGAAGAAGGCAATCGCCGAAACGCGTTCCAGGTGCAAGACTCTTTAAAGATATGCCAAATTATTGTGTTTCAAGGCGGAAATAAAGCCCTGTTAAACTACGATCCCAGCTGTGTCAGGCCGTTTCTTCAAAAGGAAGCAGGAGTGGTGTGTATATATTTATATATATATTCACTTAAAAAACCATAGGTTTCACACATGTTATAGTTAGCTGGACATTTCCCTCGTAAAAAAACAATGAAATTCCCCCGTTATAGTTAGTGTAGGCAACTATAACTCACGTGACCGCAATACTCTGCTGATGACGTCAGATATAGAATTTTCAGATTTCCTATGGAAACACGGTCCTAACTATAACTATCTACTGGCGACCACCAGTAGATAATATATATATATATATATATATATATATATATATATATTCTACAAAGCGACCCACTTCAGAAATCTTTGGCGGTGCGTTCAGAGACGGCAGGGTCAGGCCGTAATCAAATTGTCCTTCGTTTCCCCGCAGGGCTGGTTTCTCGCGCACTCACGGAAGGAACAGGGCGTCACCAATTCTTGTCGTCAAATTTCTTTATTTACAGCTTGCCAGTTTAAAAAAACTCTACGCGTTTCAGTCCCACCAGGGACCTTGTTCACGAGACTGGTCTTTACTGAAACTTTTTTTGCTTTAAATCCACCTCTACAATCAAAACGTGGCATCACTTCCTTAGTGCCTTAGGGCCATAGACAATGCAATATGAAATGTCGCACAGATACACCAGGGTACAGTCTAGAAATTTTATCGAATGCCGTAGAAAGCGCACACTGTTATCCACACATTGTACGTTGATAGAGGGTCTAAATCAACAGAATTCCCCAGTCGAGTTTGTTTAGTTTAATTTGTCAAAACCATCACATATATGTAATTGTACAAGCCATTAAGGTCAAATAGTAAGGACTTCAATTACCAGAATCCCTAGCTGCTCCCAAAAGGAAGTGATGTCACGTTTTGATTGCAGAGGTGGATTTAAAGCAAAAAAAGTTTCAGTAAAGACCAGTCTCGTGAACAAGGTCCCTGGTGGGACTGAAACACGTAGAGTTTTTTTAAACTGGCATGCTGTAAATAAAGAAATTTGACGACAAGAATTGGTGACGCCCTGTTCCTTCTGTGAGTGCGCGAGAAACCAGCCCTGCGGGGAAACGAAGGACAATATATATATATATATATATATATATATATATATATATATATATATAAAATTAACTAATAAACTGGAAGAAAATTTAAAACATTGCTGATTTAATTATACATAAAAAGTAAACAATAGCAATAAGTACGTTTTACAAAAAATATCTTTAAAATGTCATACTGTTCTATACATACAAAATATAACATTGAATACACAAACACATTAGGGCTTATTAGAGTGTCGGTTTTAGTTTCCTCTGACCGACACAGTGGCGGAAACAGGACTGACTGATTGGAGGTCCCAATCACCTAATTACGATGCAACCACACATGGTGTGGTCACATTCCCACATTTCCCTATGGGAGCATGTGTTACGGCCATAAATAGGCCGTAGCACAAGCTCCCATAGGGAAATGGGAGGTTGTGTTAATCCCTGCACCCCGAGGCAGGCACCTGAAGGTGCTTGCCACAAGGTGCAGGGATCAACATGGTTCGGCCCCCAACCGGCGGCCAAAAACAGAAGGAGGCCATTCTAGGGGCCCCAAACATGCATTCCGAGAGACTTTCCATGTCAGAAAGCCTGGCATGGAAAGCCTACCGGAAACCGTGCATCGTCATCCTGACTGTGTAACACGCCGTCCAAAGGGATTATGGGACGGTTCCGACTGGCTGATAGGCTCTTTGAGCCTGTTGGAAGCCAGCCGGAATGACCGGCCGGTTTCAATTCTGACCAGCTGCATTGTAAACAGCTGATCAGAACTGAAACCGTCGATCTCAGTCGTAAAGCCTCCTGACCTAAGATCGGAGGCTTTACGACCGAGATCTTAATAGGCCCCATAATAATAATATATATTGAAACAATATGAAGAAGACTATTACATTCTAGAAATAATAAATATACTATTTCCATTCCAATCTGTGCAACAGTCTAGAAAGTGTTGGACTGTGGAGGGGTAAAATGTACTATTCCCACTCCAGTGTGTGCGAAAGAAGGGAAAGCGTTGGACTCAGGAGGGGTAAAATTTGCAATTCCCACTCCGATCTGTGCAATAGTAGGGAAAGCTTGGAGTAAGGAGGCTTACAGTTTACTATTCCCACTGCAGTCGGTGCAACAGTAGGGAAAGTATTTCATTGCAAACACATACCATATTTTAATATATGTATTAAATGAACAAAACATATAAAGCTATTAATATAAAAATTGTATGTTTACATTTTTAAAAATATTTAAACAATTTACATAATTATCATTTTTTAAAATAATGATTATGAAAAGAAAATGTATTAATTGATTACATTTCCACACTATACATTATAACGCAATTAACATATTAAGTAATACATAAAATAAATAATACTAAATTAATAATTCATTGTTAATTATCACTTAAATGACTTCCCATACTATTCCCCTAAATACACAGCACACACCAAATATACAACATAAAAAAATATATTTATTAAATATATTTACATTATTAGAAATAAATTACATATTATAATAAAATTGAATACTTAATTAAAATTGTATATTTACTTAATTAACTTCCCACCCTATACCCCTACACACCAAACAACTGGCACCTAAATGATAATGTAACAAATATAACAATGACACAATTTACGTCATTATCAATTAAATAGTTCCTAATAAATTAATAATTAATTATTAATCAATTATTACCTAATCAACTTCCCATCCTATACTCCTACAAACCCAACAACCCACACCTAAAACATAACTTGAAAAATATTTAACACCATTTACATAATTAACTACCAATTAATTAATATTAATAAAAAATATATTATGAAATAATTATACTAAATTAACTTCCCATCCTGTACCCCTGCAAACCTCATAATCTGTGAAAACACTATGAATTTAAAAACATTAACAACAATTATATAAGCAATATATGCAATTAAAATAATATTTTAAACACATGAAGACAATTTTAAAACAAACTTTTTTACAACTGTATTTTTGAAAACAATATTAATGACAACAAAATTCTTCAAAGCGATATTACTCACCTTAGAAAATGTATATCCTTGTCAGCGATATATCTGCATCACAATATTTGTGACATGATAATTAAAACTTGATATTTGTGTCACTCGATATTTATGGCTCGATATTGTGTAAACAAAACCTTCCATCTAGTTGCTATCACGAATAGAGATCATTACCCACCCACCCAGATTTTGGGATGGTAGTGACCTGTGTTCAGTCTCACCAACAATGTTGGTGGTTTTGTATTGGTAGCCCAACTTTCTTGACACTCGCTAACATTTCTCCATTGCTCGATGGTCCATGTGAGTGATATACCTTAAGATTAGAAAGGATAAGCCTACACCCAGGGAGCACACATCAAGCAGCCCTGGATGGGTCTGTTACACACAAAAAATTCTATTCTCGATTCCTGAGGGAGGGAAAGGGCAATCTCTGGTCCTCCTGTGCTAGAGGCCAACCTCCCAAGGAGACTGTCTCCAACACAGCCCTTGCAGTATGACACAGTTTTTTTTACTCATCCACACACAATATTTTGGCTAAGGCAGACTTTAGGCATGCCCATCTAGCAATCTGACCTATTGCTTCTTCACGCTGTATACAGTTATAGTCAAGCTATGCCATACAGTGCATCAAACCATCCATGAGTTGCTAAAGGAAACTGGCAATTATCCAACCCCACCAGGGCATAGGTAGCATTGCCACTTAAAAGAGCCATCAAGAGTATCCACACAGATCATTCATCTGCCAAATAATTGCATCAACTCCAGTGACTTGGTCATTAAATTCATTAGAACACTCAGCGTAGTCCTTGTGTCTTTTGGCTGGCCAGACTTGATAAATTGTTTTGACCCCCTTCTTCTTTTTATGTCTCACCTACAAGACAGCACAAGCTGTATGGGTCGATAAAACCTATTGTGGGCTTACTAAGATCATGCAGTGGGTTTACAGCCCGTCCATTGGTTACCATCTTTTGGATTTATTGTCACTCTAATTTCATCTTTTGGCTTGGCTGACTTGTATCTTTCCACTGCTCACTTTTAGTGAACTACTTTTTTCACTACGCACACCATGAAAGTGCACAGTTTTACTCGCCACTAAGACCCTGTTTACGATGTCAGTCGGAGTTGCCTCTGACCAACATCGCTGCGGATTGGAAACTGACCGACCTGAGGTCGGCGGTTCCATCCCAGCAATTATGATGCGAGTGCACATGGTGCAGTCGCAAAGTTCAATTTTTCATTAGGAGCTTGTGCGGCAGACCAAAACCACCCGCAGCACAAGCTCCCATTGAAAAATGTAAATTTTGTAAACATCCCTGCACCATGTGGGAGGCACCTCACAGTACCAGGATGTTAAGGGGGGCACATGCTTAGGGACGGGGGAAGGGGCCCAGCTAGGTCCCACAATGTCACTTTCTGACAGCCTTTCCATGTCGGCCTTTCCAACACGAAAAGGATGTCGGAGACCGGCATCATAATCCTGCTGGCGTAAACGCTGTCCTTAAGGGATTATGGAGCCTTTCTGAAAAACCAGTGGGCCTCATGAGCCTGTTGGATTGTGTTGATCGGTCCCTCCGACTGCTGCGTCCGACCGCACGCATCCTAATGCGTCGGTCCGACCGCAACAGTAGATGCAACAAGCTGTCAGTTGCGGTCCTAACCGCATCGTAATGAGGCCCTTTATATCCTCTGTGTTGCCTTTGAACACAGAAGAAGCCTAAATGAGGTTGTTGGCATGCAATCAGCCATGTTCTTATCCTAGTAGTTCAATCCAGCCTTAAAAGATAATTTCTGCCTCAGGAAACCTTATGACCTTGCTTAATGTCATCAGGATATATTTATTCTACTGCTGGGCTGTTTTTGATAGTGCATTCGTCCAATTGTTTGGATGATACAAGCCAAAACTACAACTCCCAGAATGGATTAGATTGTCAATTTAAAGCCTTGGACTGAAAGCACAGCGTATTGGCGATTTGGAGAAGAGTATATATAGTTGAGCAAATTCTACAAGGGGCCTTTGTGTAACATGTGTTTTTAAAGAATCTGATCTTCGCAGATCAGCCCAGTTTTTTTCTCTTTCTGGCTTTCATAAGACGGGTACCAAAGAGATGGCTAACAACACCTACTGTTTAAGGTGGCAAGAGGCAAGGTAGGGCCTGTTATGTGAGTCAGATTAGTTCAATATATAGCTCGCTAGTGTGGCAGTGTGCAAAGCAATGGGGTAATCCAGTGTCCCTCAGAACCTGGGCATATATGATACAAGTAACAATCGGTTCTGTCGGGTCAAACAATTTCTTTGTAGTATTGAATATTTAATGAGAAAAAAGGTAATTAAGTATACACGAACAACTCGAACACAAACAAAAGGATACATTTGTCACATTCATAAAGCAAAAAGATATTTTACTTCATATTTGCAAACTCCTTAAATAAGGTCAAGAATTACCACGACAGAAGACACATGTCTGTTGACACCGTTAATGTATGCTGGTTGTCAAGGTCGAAACGTCGACGTTTTTTTTGTCCATGCATTAGGTTCCCTAGAGCACCAATTTATGTAATTCATTTACTTATCCAGGGTACATCCTGTTATCTTAAATTCAGATGACTCTTGAAAACTTGGCTGTTTATACAAGTATATAAATGAGTTTTTGAGCTCCAATTCATATTCCTGTATCTAGCGCGAAGAAACCGGTTGATGTATGCACGCTTTATCAATATTTTAACCATAACATAACAAAAACTGAAAACTTTGGTCCAGCACAGCTAAAATATACCAACCCAACTTTTGCATACACTGGTATAGGGAAAATTCGATGCCCGCAGACACAATGATTAAAATACTCCCACCTTCCTTCCCTCAGGGAATATTCACCTGAGTGACACTTTTCTGGTCCTGGGGAATTACAGTATTGTCAATATTACCAGTGACTGCAGTTCATTTCTTAATACTCCCTTAATTGTCTCCTAAATTTCTTGGGTTTGCGTGGGTAACAACAGGCTCTCGTCTCTGTCTCCCCTGCCTGCATGCACCAATCAATATTTATAGTTTGGTCTTCCTATCTCTGTGCCACCCGGCTATCCCGCAGCCTAATAATGTCTTAATTAATATCATGTTATAGAACAGAAGTGTATATTTTGCCACGGTTTGATTCCCCCCAAATCCCCAATGTAATCAATGCAGGGATGAGATCCATGCCTTCCCCCACCACCTATGACATTGTACTCCTCACTGGTGTCCAGAATGGTCTGATTCGAGGACAGTCCGATAGGGTATGGATTAATGTCCCTGCTTGACCGCAGCCTCTCAAGCATTTGCCATTGTCTGTTTTCCCCATTTGGAACAGCCAGGCTCTCATAAAGTATTCAAGGTGCAGTACCCTAAGCTGCACCAGACGGAATCCTGCCCCGATTGTCACTTCTCTTAGATAATGACATGCTCCGCTCAATCACCACTCCTCTAGGATCCCTAATTCATTCCCTACCTATCCTTCAGTGTTTCTAGAGGGAGCTGAGTATTTTCAATGTGCATTCTATATATCTGGAACACTCATGTGACGTGGTTGCAATGTAACAGAAGTGTTGACAATCTGCACATTTGTACTAAAGTTCCCCAAATGATAGAATTCAGTGGCTGCCCCAATTATCTCCCAGCTTAGAAATTGCTAGCATAGCCCACTATCTCCGTCCTCAAGGTGTTTGAGCTCCGTCAAGGCATTAGATCCACACAGGGGGTCTCTCACATCACCTTCCCCTCCCATCTAGTATGTCTCGTCACCCTCTTCCATAATGCAGTCACTAAAGGCATCAGGACAAGAGCTTAATCACACAGCTCTTATTATACAGACGTAGCATGTAAACCCCCCCCCTCCTGTCCATCACCCTCTCTCCACCATCATCACAGGGTCCTGCTGGGAGGAGAAGGTTCACTCATTGCTTACTGCAATTGGGCTGACCAATGATAAAGCAGCAGATTGGGGAGCACTATGCCCTCTCATACTGCCCCTGGAGAGGGTGGCTAACGATATTCTGAGGGTGCCGCCATTCCAAAGCAACATACATGTCACAGACTCAAAGCACGCGGCCCGGAAAGGCACAGTCGACCGGTAAAGGGCACGCAAAAAACCCCTACCGAGGGGTTGAAACGAGAGCGGGCAGTGTGGTGTAGCGGTCTAGTGTTGTGCGCGCGCGCGCGCCCCGTGACGTCACAGGATGTCCGGTGGCGGCCATTTCAGGGGATTAGTTCTAGCGCGGTATTCAAACAGTGCGGAGCTCCGTGCCGGCGCTCCTGTGCAAGGAATAAAGTACGTTGCACCATGACCACGTGTGCGAGTGGTTATTGGCGCGAAGGGCAGAAGTAACTACATTACAATGGCCACGAGCTGGTGACCGGGGGGCAGGCTCACAAGTCACCCGAATCCAAACCCATTAACCACTGCAGCCCACCAGCAGCCCATATCGTGACCCACAGGAGCGCGGCAGCGCTACGGAGCCAGCGTGCACTGGCACCGACGCAGTAGGACCCCAGGGGGCGCCAGTCTACACGCGGCGGAAGGGAGGCCCACGCTGGGTAGAGGCCTAAACCGGAGGTGACACGGGGAGGTGCCCACTACCCCGAGGAGAGTGCGGAGTGCACCCTGGAGGAAGCAGGCAGCAGTCCCGGTGAAGGGAGCAGTCCTAGCACGACGGACAACGGTGGAAGTGGCGGCAGCGGAGAGGAAGAGACAGCGAGCGCGCCCACACCCAGGGGAGGTAGAACCAGCAGCAGGAGGAAGATGTTTGCCCAGATGTGCTCCCTAACGAACCTGGTACCGTTCTTGGCTAAGCCAGGAGCACCTGAGATGCCGTGGGAAGACTGGAAAATGTATTTTGTCAACTATCTGGAAGCGTTGGAGGAGGAGAGCGACACACCATACACAAGTTCACGGCGGAAGAAGATCCTCCTACACAACCTGGGCCCGGCTGGACAACGGGTATACCAGGACTTGGTGAAAGCAGACAGACAGGCGGCCGACGACGACGTGTTTCAACACGCGTTAGAGGATCTGGACGCTCACTATCGGCCGGTGGTGTGTACCGCGATTGACAGATACAACTTCTACCATCGGAAACAAGGCAAGTGCGAAACGGTCGACGAATATGTAGCAGCTTTACAAAAACTAGCTCTAACATGCAAGTTCGGTAACCTCCAGGAAGATCTGATAAGAGACCAGATCATAATGCACACCGTGAACACGAGTATCCAAGAGAAACTATGGACCAATGGTGACGCACCACTGAAAACGGTCGTAGCCCTAGTAAAGAAGGCAGAACTTTCAAGACGGTGCGGGGAGGCGGCAAAACGCGACAGTGTCCCAGGACAGACCGTGTGCAAGGTAGAAGACCGGAGGACGACAGACAACAAACAGCCGGGGGGGCCACAGAGCACCCGATCAAACAGAAGATGCAACCCTAGGACGCAAAGAATGCAAGGGCAGAGACAGAGCAACAAGATGGCCTGCTACAGATGCGGCAGCAACAACCACGCGGCCAGCGACAAAAGATGCCCGGCGTTTGGCGCCAAATGCCTGTATTGTGGACTCATAGGGCATTACGAAAAGGTATGCAGGAGGAAGTCCCAAAGGCGGGAGGTGAAGTTCGTAGCCCCTGGGACGCGTGAAGAAGACGACGACGGAGAAGGTCCGGAAGAGGATGAAATCCTGATTGTGGAAGAGCAGGTGTTGGGAATAGAGGCCGTCACGGACCGTAAACCCCGGTGCGACATGAGGATAGGAGGAATACAAACCACCATGGTGGTCGACTCGGGGTCGCCCTACACTATCGTGCGAAGAAAGATATGGGAGGAAGACTTCGCGTTCCGAGGACGCACATGCGAAGGGAAACTGTAGGTGGTGGAGAAGGGGCCATCGGTGTTGGGCTGGAGAGACCAAGGAGCGTTAGGCAAAAAATTGAACCCGGGGGGACACATGCAGGTCCTCATGACGGACGACGGCCCAGACACAGAAGGAAGGCGTTGGAAAGAGGAGTTCCCGGAAGTATTCAAAGACACCATCGGCCGCATGGCGAAGTTTACGCACAAGATCCAACTTAAAGCAGGAGCACAGCCAGTTTCCCACAAGGTGCGCAACATTCCTTTACGCGTGCGTAGTGCGGTACAGGAAGAACTACAGAGGTTAGAGGATAATGGCGTAATCGAGGCGATAGACAATGCAGAATGGCTGGCTCCCTTAGTCGTAGTGCAGAAGCCCAACGGGAAGGTGAGACTGTGTGTCGACCTTATAGAACTGAATAAGAACATCGTCGTCGACAAGTTCCCACTGCCTAGGATCAACGAGATGCTGGCAAAGACCCACGGAGCGCAGTGGTTCTCCACGGTGGACCTTAAATCCGCCTACCACCAGATTGCCCTGCATAAGTCATGCAACCATCTAACGTCATTCATAACGCCTTTTGGGTGCTATAAGTTCCTGAGAATGCCGTTCGGGCTCGCGTCCGCGGCAGTGGTCTTCCAGAAGTTGATGCACAAGCTATTCCACAGGAAGACAGGCATCCAATACTTTCAAGATGATATCTTGGTGATGGGAGCCACCCGAGAAGAACACGACGGGAGACTAGCAGAGGTCCTAGCTGTGCTGAAGCAGAATGGGCTTACCGCCCAATGGGACAAATGCAAGTTCAGCTTGAACACCGTCACATACCTGGGCCACGAAATAAGCAGGCACGGCATAGAACCCAAGTCGTCGAACGTCACCGCCATCAGGGAAGCGCCTACACCATCGAGCAAAGAGGATGTACGGACCTTCCTGGGCATGGCAGAGTTTTATAGCAAGTTCGTACCCCACTTCGCCTCCAAAACGCACCTCATGAGGTCACTACTCAAGAACAAGTCCGCCTTCATATGGGAGGAGGAGCATCAGCAAGAGTTCGAGGAGATGAAGAAGAACATCAGCGAGGCAGTACCGATCCACGGATATGATCCGGAAGCTCCCACAATGCTGACGACAGATGCCAGTGATCGAGGACTGGGAGCAGTCCTCATGCAAAAGACGGCAGAGGGGGGCGTAACGACGATCAGTTTTGCATCGCGGGCGCTAGCGCCGAACGAAAGCAAGTTCAGCGTCATCGAAAAGGAGATGCTAGCAGCTGTGTGGGCGATGGAGAGATTCCGGCAATTCCTGTGGGGTGGACGGTTCCTGCTGCGAACAGATCACAAACCGCTAGTGAAAGTCCTCACGTCAGGGGGGCACGAGCACGCCACCCCGCGGATTGCGAAGATGACGCTCAGGCTATTGGACTATGTCTATGATGTGGAATACCTACCAGGCAACAGCAACAGAGTGGCGGACTTCCTGAGCAGGGCAGCAGCTAAGGAGACTGCGGAAACCCAAGAGGAAGGCGGTTGGGAAGACTATGCTGTAGCATTCGCGGGCGACTATGAAAGAGCAATAAGCGCTCAAGAATGGGAAGAGGAGTACGGCAATGATGATCAGTTGAATGCAGTCAAGGGTTACGTGACGAAAGGATGGCTGGAGAAGAGATTGTTGAGCGAGGAGCTAAAACAGTTTTGGGAGGTGAAGGAAGAACTGTCCCTGGGAGACGACCCAGGGTTCTTATTGCGCGGCAATAAAGTGGTTCCTCCAAACTCCTTGAGACAACGCATACTATCCCTCACCCATGAAGGACATTTGGGCATTGTAAAGACCAAAGGAAGAGTCAAGGAGGACTACTGGTGGCCGGGGATGGATCTAGCGATAGAACGACATGTACGAGGGTGCGAGCACTGCAGCAATGCAGACAAAACTCAAAGGATGCTAAGACCGCCACTGGGCAAGTTTGCGTGTCCGGACAATCCATGGGAGGAGATCTCCATAGACGTCCTAGGACCCATCACGGATGCGAACAATATCCAGAAGTACATCACCGTCGTGGTAGACCGATATTCCAAATGGCCGGAAGCCCATGTGGCAGACAACGCGGAGACGGAGACGATCCTGGAATTCCTGACGGATATCTTCATAAGGGAAGGGATACCCAAAGGGGTCCTGAGCGACAACGGCCCGCAATTCACCTCCAGCAAATGGGAAACATTCATGGACCGAAACGGAATTACCATCCAACACACACCCATCTACCACCCAGCCGGGAACGGCACGGCGGAGAGGTTCAACCGTGTGATCATGGGTTCCATTCAAGCAGCAATCAGTCAAGGAAAAGACTGGGAAAAGGAGTTGAAAAGGCTGATGTGGGCTTATCGCATCACCCCCACGTCAACGGGGTACAGTCCCTTCAGGGTACTTAGGGGGCGAGAACCATTCACGAAGGACAATGTGGCCTGGAAGCGCCTCACCGTGCAGAGCCATTGGTCCCCAGCGGTGGTACGGAAAAATTGGGAGAAGGCACAAGCAGTGTACACGGAACATTATGACAGGACACACAACACGAAGGAGGTGACCCTGGGAAAAGGGGAGTGGGTGAGAGTCAGGCTACCCACCATGAAAAAGAAGGGAGACAGTAAGTTCACGCCGCCCTTCCAGGTGCTGGAACCGTACTCACGATCTGCGCTTCTCAGTGACGGGAAGGTATGGTCACAGGACCGCATGGCGAGATGCTTACCCGCAGGAGAGAGCCCAGTGGCAGAAGCGACGCCGGCAGAGACACCTCGCAGAGTGATGAGTCCCGCAGAAGAGAGAGAGAGTCCTCCAAGAGACATAGGAAGGAGTCCCCAGGCAGAGAGGGGACACAGCATCGGCGATGAGAAGGAGCAGGAAGGTGGAGCCCGAGAGGACAGGGCAGGTAGTGCAAAGGGACAAGCAAGCAGGGAAGGTGAAGAGGAGACACCTGACCTAGGGAGCGTGACCACCACTCCAAAAACAGGTGAACCCGGCAGGTGGACGAGACGGGGAAGAAGAATCACACTGCCCCGGAAGTTTGGAGAATATTGCATGGACAACATGCAAGACTGTGCATGTTACAGGGGAGTTCCGTTGGGAAGTGTTTTGATAAAGGGGGAGATGTGGTGTTGCGGTCTAGTGTTGTGCGCGCCCGCCCCGTGACGTCACAGGATGTCCGGTGGCGGCCATTTCAGGGGATTAGTTCTAGCGCGGCATTCAAACGGTGCGGAGCTCTGTGCCGGCGCTCCTGTGCAAGGAATAAAGTACGTTGCACCACGACCACGTGTGCGAGTAGTTATTGGCGCGAAGGGCAGAAGTAACTACATTACAGGTAGCAGCTGAGCCCGGGAAAAGGGAAACCGGCATTGATTGGTAAGCTTGGTTTGAAGGGACCAATCGGCAGGGGCCCCTCGGGGTGCGCCCAAGGATAAAAGGGCATAGAGGACCCCTCTAAAGTTATGTGCCTTTGCCATTGAAACGAAGAAATGACCACCGTGGACGCGATGGTACCCTCGTGGGACGGTTGAAATTTGCTCTGAGATTTTGGTGGCCCGGACAAGAAAGAGGATATGGTCTCACGGCTGGAGCTGGGCAACCAGGATCTAGCCTCAGCATCCGTTCAACATCTTGAGCCGCCCAGTTGCACAAGCCCAGAGACCCTCTCATATGATTCCCTGAGAGCGTGCACAAAGGGGCGCTTGTGTGTCGGAGAAAGGATCAAAGAACCGGCAGCGGCATGAGGCCGGGCTCGCTCCCACAATGAAGGATGGCAGCTGTGTGTCAGGGGCGCCCCGCCTGTGAGGTAACGAGGCGTGTGAAGTTGGCGATAATACTTAAAAGCTACCGGCAGCAGTGTGGAGTCGAGCTTTCTGCCAGTGTCACCGAAGAGAACGCAGCGGCGTGGCGGTGGCGGGAGCGCTCTGCCCAAGCAGTTTTGTAGGTGTACTGAGCAGCCGGCAGTGGCGTAGGTCAAGTTAGCTGCTGGCGACAAGATAGAGGGCAGCTGCGTGTCAGGAGCGCGCTGCCCGAGAGAGAACAGGTGCTGTGGGTGTCAGTGAAGCAGGATACTGACGGCGGGGAGTTGAGTGCCGGTGACACGGAAGAGAGGGCAGCGGTGTGGCCAGAGCACCTTGCCCAAGGGGTGTATCACAAGCTTGAGGCGATCGGCAGCGGCGTGGGTCATGATCGCAGTTGGTGTAATGTGTGTCCCTCACAGGTACAATAAGCTGGGACACTCTTGCGGTGTAAAAGTATGTATTTTATTTGAGAAGGAGGCGCGTACACTCTCCTCTGTGCCGAGTTCTCGAATCGCGTCACAGCGCACAATCCCGTCGGCCCCCACGTCGGTCACGTGGGTGTCCGACAACTAGAATGCGACACCACATATCTCTCCACTTTAACAGCAACGTACAGAAAAACAATTAACAATGCATTTGCTTCCAAAGGTTCTAACAATTTGAACAAGGAGCCTAGAGGAGGCTAACACTGTAATTTCTGAGCCAAGGGGAGGAACAAGGAGGGTGAATGGGGGAAGGAGAAGGAATGTCCTCGGGTACTGTGGATACGTCCCCGAGGGGGTTTCACATTTAAAATTCTCTATATCTGCTGGGGCGCACAACTAACCTGCCTGTGCGGGTGCGAGTGTAGGAGGCCTGCTCCCCTTGTCTACCCGTGCCCGAGGTGTGGTCTGTGTGTTCGATGCCCTCTGCTCCATGACTGGGTTACTTGCGTCATTGGTCTCCTGGGGTAGTGTGTGCTGTGTGGAAACCCTGTTGTTACTTGGCCCTTTGTCACCCCCTGACCCCCCCAAGGTGTCGGAGCTTCTGGAGTTCTCAGGTGGAGGGGCAACATTGACCTCTGCTTCCTCGTCATCTGAACCTCCTTTGTCGGAGCTAATGTCCGTCGCCCACTGGAGGACTTTGTTGCACTTTGCCATGCGGCTGTGAGACCACACCTTTCCATCACTTAAGAGAGCGGAGCGGGAGTATAGTTCTTTGATTTGAAGTGGTTTGCTGAATTTTCTATCTCCTTTCTTGCAAAGGTGGCCCAGCTTCACCCTGACCCAGTCTCCTATCGCTAGGGAGACTTCTTGTACACCATGTCTCCTGTCGTAATTATCTTTGTAGATCTTCTGGGCCTTTTCAATGTTGCTTCTCACCACCGCCTGGGACCATTTGCTTTAAAGCCTCATATTCATCCACTCCAGATTGTCCCTTGTAAATGCTTCTCTACCACGTAGGATCTTAAAAGGACCCTAAAAAGTGAGTGTGGGCGTTATGCGGTATGCCCAGATCGTGTGTTTGAGTTCTGTCTCCCAATTCTTGCCTGTGTTGATGGCAGCTTGGATGATGACACGGTAGAAGCGTTTGGCTAGACCATTGCCCGCAGGGTGGTACACTGGGGTATGTTGTGTCTTGATCCCGTTCCTTCGGGTGAAGGCTGTCCATTTGTCTGAGGTAAACTGGGGTCCATTGTCGCATGTGATGGCTCTCGGGATGCCTTCCCTCAGGAACGCTCTGGTAAGAAACGCAATGTTGGCATCCATGACTGCCCTCTCACAGATCTCCACTTCCGGCCATTTCGAGTATCTGTCAACGAGAACGATTACATATTTGGGTACGCCCATGTCATCCAGGATGGGGCCTAAAATGTCGATTGATAGCTCTTCCCAAGGCTTGTTGGGAGTGGCGTATTCACCCATCGGGGCCGCAGCAGCGTGAACGGTTTGTCCCGCGCTAGTGCATAGGTGACACACTCATACTTATTTTTCCACGTAGGAGTCATTGACCGGCCACCAATATGACTGCTTTAGTCTCCTCTTGGATTTTACAATCCCTAAGTGGCCTTCATGCACTATGCTGAGGATGCGGTTCTGTAACGAAGTAGGGGGGTATCACCTTGTCACCCCGGAGCAAGAGTACGGAGTCGTCGCTTAGGGAAAATTCATCCCACACTTCCCAATACTTCCGGGTGTCATCTGTCACATGTCGCTTCTCAGGCCATCCTAGCGTGACAAAGGTTTTCACTGGGGCTAGGGTCTGGCCGTTGTCATAGGCGGATTCCCAGTCTTGTGCGCTTATGATGTTCTCGTGATCCTCAGCGAATGCCGCTTGGTACTCATCCCATTCACAGGGTTTGGGTGCTGCTTCCATGGTGGCAGAGCGGCTGAGGAAATCGGCAACCTTGTTCTTCTGGCCCGGTAAGTATTCCACATCATAAACGAAGTCCAGGAGTTTGAGTGACATTTTCGCTATGCGTGGGGTGGCCGTTGCATGGCCGCTGGATGTCAGGACCTTTAATAACAGTTTATGGTCCGTTTTGAGGCTAAAACGCGAACCATAGGTACTGTCTGAACTTGTCCATGGCCCAGGTGGCGGCTAGCATTTCCCTTTCAATCACACTGAATTTCTCCTCGTTGGGGGCGAGCAAGAGGCGATGCCTATCATGATGTCTGTGCCACCCGCGGATTGTTGAGACAAAAGCGCTCCCAGCCTCTTCTCGCTGGCATCAGTGGTCAGTATGCTGGGGGCTGTGCAGTCAAACCCTTGGAGAGGAATGGCCTCACAAATGTCCTTTTTAATGGTCCCGAACTCAAGGGTGGATTCCGGCGTCCAACAGAAACTGTTCTTGTCCTTCAAAAGTTGGCGCATGGAGTGGGTTTTTGTGGGAACAGTTCTAACAAATTTACTGTAGAATTCTGCTAAGCCGAGGAAGGAGCAGACTTCTTCTTTGGTTCGAGGTTGGGGTGCAGCCTTGATGGCCTCCACATTGGCTTGTTTGGGTAAGATCCCGTTTTCACCAATCTCGGGGCCCAGGTACGTGACTGTGCGCAGTCCAAACTTGCATTTCCCCTGTTCAGCCATGAAGCCGTTGTCTGACCGTGTCTGCAGCACTTCCCGGAGAGTGGCTTTGTGTTCCTTTTTGGTCGTTCCCATTATGAGAATGTTGTCCTGGAAGTATAAGACATTTTTGCTGTTTTTAAATAATTTGTGCATGAGTTTTTTAAATGCCGCTGCTGCGGATGCCAGGCCGAATGCCATGTGTCGGAATCTGTAGCAGCCGAACGGGGTGATGAAAGAGGTAAGTTTCCTACATGAGGGGTGGAGCAGGATTTGGTGGTATGCTGCTGTGAGATCTATTGTTGAGAACCATTTAATCCCCTTGGTCTGAGCCAACAGTTCATTAATGCATGGTAGCGGGAATTTTTCCACCAAGATGTTTTTGTTCAGTTCTCGAAGGTCAATACATAGTCTCACCTTTCCGTTCAGTTTCCGTGCCACGACCAGGGGCGCCAGCCACTTCGTGCATTCGATGTGCTCAATTATGCCCCCTTCTTCAAGGCATTGCAGTTCCAATTGTACAGCTTCCCTGCAGTTGAAAGGGATATTTCATATTTTGTGGTTGACCGGTGTTGCGCCATCCTTCAGGACTATCTTGTGCATGAATTTCGATAGTTGGCCGATGGTGCCCCCAAAGACACTTGGATAGTCTTTCTTCAAGTTGTCTAGGTCTGGGTCATGGGACTCATCTGCCATGAGGACTTGAATGTCTCCACTGGGGTTGAGTTGTATGCCTAATGCCCCTTGGTCGGCCCATCCAAGGACCGAAGGGCCTTTTTCTGCTACGTACAGTTTTCCTGTAGTCACTCGACCTTTGAACTCGAATGTGAGTGGTCTGAACCCCACCATGGGAATCCTCTCCGCCGTGCAAGTGACTGTGTGCACATATGTGGGATGTAGTTGGCTTCCTACTGTGTTGGCAAACTTGCTGTCCCAAATCTGTCTTTGTATGATAGTAAACGCGGAGCCTGAGTCTGCAACCATGGAAATCTGGACCCCCCGATGGTCAACAAACAGGACGGTTTCTTTCTGGTGTTACACTCCATTCCTCAAATGTGTTCATCAATGCACAAGATGCAATCTTCTTCTTCCACCCCTTCTCCCGTTTTGGGTTCAGTCTCATACATGATGCACTTCACTGAGGCGTTGCTGGGTCTACGCCTGCATACTTTACCAAAATGTCCCACCACCCTGCAGAAGGAGCATTTGAGTCGGTAGGCAGGGCAGCGTTTGTCGTTGGCCATGTGTGTGTGGCTGCCACATCTGAAGCAGGAACCCTTCCTGTCCAGAAGAGGTTTGGCGGATGCCGTCGGAGTCCTCGTGGGCCGCCTGCTATTTCTGTTACTTGTGGAGGCGGCGGATCTGTCACTGGACACTTTGGCTTCACTCACTTTACAGACTGTGGGTTTTGTCTCTGCGTCCTTCTTGGTGGCGGCCGCACACCGTTTGGACAGTTCAGCTTTCTTGACAATTGAAATGATCTTGTGTAGCGGCGCTTCCCCGCTCACCCACAACTTTTCTTGAACACTGTTGTTGACTGTCTGCATTATGATTTGATCTCTCACTAAGTCATCATGTAGGGGGCCAAATTTGCAGTTGACCGCCAATTTCTTAAGTGTCGCTACGTAATTTTCTACAGTCTCCGTCTCACTTTGTTTCCTCTGGAAGAAGTTGTATCTATCTATGGCTGCACATATGACAGGCTGGTAGTGACTATCAAAGTCTTACAATGCAGGCTGGAATACGTCTTCGTCTGTCGCGGCCCTCGGTTTCTTGACCATATTGTCGTAGACCCTCAACCCTTCAGGCCCCAGGTTGTGCAGCAGCATTTTTTTCCAACGCTTGCTGGAGAACTCTTCTTCTCCTTCGTCTTACAAGGTAGATGAGGAAGTACCCCATCCAGTCGGCCCTCTTCATGGCCGGCTCACCAGGTTTTGGGAGGAACGGCACCGGATTAGTGAGGGAGAAGGTCTGGGCATACATCGTAGCTGGGGGCTTCACCTACAAAGAGGGAACTGCGTCCGGACTCTGCTCCTTTTGTGCGGCGGACAGGACCCCTGCACTGGAGACACACGTCTAAAATTGTTGCTGAGCGGGTAAGACCGGCTTTCTATGCGTCCTTGGAGCACTGGGTGAGGTGCAGTGAAGCGTAGCGGTGGGCCACGTGCAGGGACCTCTGAGCCAGTGAGCACTTGCACTGTTATGTCAGGAAGAAGGTTCAGGTGCCTGATTGTACTGTATTTAACATAGAAAGGTGCAGAGGGGAAGCGTCGCAGTTGGTGCCTGAAGCCCCATGCATATATAGGAGGCGTGGCGCAGTTCACTGTGGCTGCACAAGCAGGCCTAGGTGCAGGACTCTTGGGATCCCTTTGGGGAGGTGATAGTCCTTGGAGGGGCTGCAGGAGTGTGCTGACGCTGTGGGTGGGCTGCTCATCTCACTTGCATTAATGGGTGCACTGCTGGTGGAGACCAGGGCTTGTCCTGGTGCCTGCGGGCCGTGTGTTGCTGGACGCTGCTCTCCTTCTCTTGGGCACCGTGCAATGAGGCGCGCTACTCGGCATGAACGCAGGCGGGGGCTGTATCATGTGGCGGGCGGCCGTTACAGCGGGATTCGTTGCCCGTCGTCACCAGTTTGTAATGTGTGTCCCTCACAGGTACAATAAGCTGGGACACCTTTGCAGTGTAAAAGTATGTATTTTATTTGAGGAGGCGTGTACACTCTCCTCTGTGCCGAGTTCTCGAATCGCGTCACAGCGCGCAATCCCGTCGGCCCCCACGTCGGTCACGTCGGTGTCTGATGACTAGAATGCGACACCACAGTTGGTGAAGAGTAAGTCAGCTGTACGGCAGGCAGGTGCGGTCTCATAAGTCAGCAGGCAGCGGCGTGGTGAAGGCTTGCTGCCCGCAAACGCACCTTCAAGCAATTACTCCTTAGCTGGTGAAGGCTTCCCGTAGAGTGAGCTGGGAGCAGTTAAATCGGCCAGAGCCGCTTCTTTCAGGTACAAAGTTTTTCTTAAAGGGACAGGGAGGCTAAGCATGGTACTTGCAGATTCTTGTAGGGCCAGCGAGAGTCAGCAGGAGTGGGGCTATTAAAGATTCACCTTACTAGATGGGGCAATTCCAATGCGGTCAAACACTTAGGAGCCGATTCCGATCTCGCTGGGAGAAGGCTCTGTCCGACTCATGCTCTGGGGCTCCAAGCGCCCGAGTACGATGTGAACAAGCGCTGACGGACACGGGACGCTCGGAGCCCCATTGAAGTCCATGGGAGCCTGTTGTACGACGCGTACATAGGCTCCCATTGACAAAAAAGGTATGTTGTGCACAAGGGCGCCCCCTGTAGTGGGGATGCGTCTATACCACCCGCACCGTACATGCATGTGTAGGGGGACCCTTGGGGTCCTCTCTGTGATCGACTCGTAAGATTACAGGTAAAGGGGGTCCGGCGCGGATCCCCGAAGTTTGCTTCCCAGGGCTTTTACGTGTTGGAGGCTCCAACCCGATTCGGCTGTCGGAATCATGCATCGTACTGGCTCGGTCGGAAACCGCCTCCAATGACCTGCACGGTTTGCTTATGGACGAGACATATGGAGCGATTTCGCGTTTTTCGCATCGTACTTGTTCGCTCGTACAGCTGTACGAGTCGGTTGGAAAACACGCGTACGGCTCATACTTTTTCCGGCTGGATCGCGTTCGGAACCCTTCAGAGCAAGATCGGAATCGGCTCCATAATGGCAGACCTAGGCGCTGGTGCCCCTGAAAAGGTGAGGCATCACACAGTGGAGGTAAGCACAAAAGCAAGGCCCCATTCTCAAAGTTATGTGTTCAAATCCAGGTGTTTCCATGGTTTCGGTTTCTGAAGAAAAATTGTAGGCAATGGTGCTTTGTGTGGTAAATGTTGGAAAATATTTTCGCAGTGTAGCTTAGGGTTAATACTGTTGCGTACCGGGCATAGTGGTCGGGCGCGGGGAGAGCTAAAGCACCAGAATTAGCAGGAGGCTAAGGGGGCAAAGGAGGTAAGTGCTTCTGTCTTTTGTGCGATGGCCCCCTCGAAAGGGGAGGGTTCAAGACCAATAGTGGTGGCAAGCGCAATATTTTCAGTACTACTGAGCTGGTGATATGAGTTATATTCGTTAATGTTAGCAGTGACCACAGGCCGCGCCTCTCCCACCTCCTTAAGGTGACTTTGTTAGAGAGTGTGTTGCACAGAGTGATCAGTAGTGGGCAGCACTGGCACACTTACATGCAAAAAGGAGTAAGTGAAGTTAGGGACAATACACGTTTATGCCGGTGCGCCCTCCATTGTACACGGGAGAACCCTATGGGGCAGAACCGATGTTTGGGGTAAAATCACCTTTAAATTGCTCAGTTACTGGCTAACGGTAAGGCGGAAAGGGGAGCATCTTTGGTCAGTATCTGTGGGCAGGCCAGCTTTTTCCTCCCTTTGGTCGATCCATTTTTAATGAGTACTGGAGTGGGGCATGTGGAGTAATTGGGAACTGTTAACCGTAACTCAAAGTTTGGGGTCTGGGCTAGGACAGTAACAGAGCAGGCCTACTGGCCTCCCAGGGGCATACTTGACTCTGACTTGACCATTTGCAAAACAAGCATGTATTCCGGTGGGTACCCACCTCAGAACTAGGAGGTGTAGCGCAGAGACAAGGCCTTCAGCGGACAGTGGGAAAATGGTCGTGGGGTCTATTCAAGGCAACATGTCGTTTTATTTTTATTCTTTATTTGAGCTCATCACCGGCAGGTGGTTAGTATGCTTGCCGCAGAAAGACATGTACCAGGCCGTTTATGAAGAAACAGGTCAGTGGGTCTGTTTGTCATGAGGACATGGGCGTAACTTGCGGTCATAGGTTGAAACCCCAGAACAGCGAGGTGTTACCTGTCACCGATAAGTTGCGTGGAAATACAAGAATAGTTAAGAGCATTTTGATCTCCTCAGTCCCTGAGCTTGCGCTGGGAACATGGCATGGGTTCAGGTGGTACCATTTACTTAATAGGCTAGAGTGAACACTTCAACCATGATGCTACATTTAATTTGGAGATAGTGCTTCTGCACTGATTTAAACACAGAGGATTCATTTATTAGTGTAATGTTGCATGTGGTTTCAGATGCATGGATACCCTGTACTGGTGTGAGGGGGAAAGGCCCAAGTGGCCAGCACAGCGCGCACCATCTACTTCTGCAGCCAGTGCGGTCAAATACAGTGCTCATACAGCTACCAACCATCATACCGCTACAAGGTGACATATTAAATTGGCAGCTCCCCAAAGCTGTCAGCAGGGATGGGGCGGCAGCTCATATCCGGAAAATTAATCTCTCGGACTACATGTGTGTTTTATATATATATATATATATATAGATATAGATATATCACACAATGATGGAGTGAGACAGGAGAAGAATTGGTCCTACGCTGCGTCCTGGTCTTAGCAATAGTCAAGCAGCCCTAAATTCAAGACGAGAGAGAAAGAGAGATGTTGCCTGGTGTAGGTTTGGATTCAGTGCAGAAGGTGATAGTCCAGCTGAAATGATATGGCATCACACAGATTTTAAAGGGTGCTGTTGAGAATAAGGCACTGGGTAACTGCATTTGTCAGAGAGATCCTTGCGTTACTAGCTGGTGGAATTAAAACCTTAAAAAAGTGAGCTGTCACCGAAGAGCTGCTCACAACTGCTAAGTATAGACCCGAGCGTTATGATCCCCTTGGTCCCCCTTATGATAATGTTGCAAGAAGGTTTTCAACTGGGGTTGTACTCACTGTAAACATTCTAGGCCTTCTACCTCCACTTCTGATCTTTAGGTATATGGTCAGTGGGGTGGGATGACTTTGGTTTACTGCTCTTTTGATGGATCAACCAGCACCAAATCTAATTTGAGGTCCTATAGACCAGGGAGGTTCAGAGTCACTTTTGAAAGGGGGTAAGTGTATAAATACTACCGGGCAGGTGGGGCTGGGCACAATCTGCAAATGGAGGCCATATGCTCACCACCCAGCCAGTAGTAATGCACGCTAAGGATGTTAGGATAGAGCGTTGGAAGTGCTGACCTGCAAGAATCCCATCTGCGGCTCATGGAAGGACCCAGCAGTTAGCTTGGGGGGGTAAAGAGAAGGTAGCATAGGTAGAGGGAGGCCCATCCTGGGGGGTACGGTGCAGAGCGAAGTTTAGCACATCAAAGAGGAAGTGGGTTTCAGGGTGCATGCCAGGCCAAAAAGGCCAATGAATCACATATTGGGCTAGGGAGATGTGAAACAATTTTTGCAGACTTATGATGGTTAGAGCTGGCATGCCAGGATGACAAGTTGGGACAGAGCTCTGTATAGTGGGTTGGGTAGGGCTAGGCAGGATTGGGTAGTATTGTGAAGGGTTGCAGGTGGCGATCACAACACATCGATGTGCAGAAGCGCGTCATTGGAAAAGGGTCAATGGATGATGGGTACTTTGGGTGGGGGACAGGTGCGCAGTACAGCATTTACTCCACGCTTCTAGCAAGGCAACCAGGCAGTGCCATGCATTTACTTGGTCTCCATCCCTGAGTGCAGGTTATGACAGACGACAAAGCCAGTGACTTCGTAATATATTGGGGAACTTGTTAGGGCACCCGGAGCCCAGCACAATGTTGATCTAATAACAAGAGTCGTTTGGAATGGAGCCGGGGGTTAACATAGTCATAGAAAGGCTAGGGAGAATCTGGAGCATCAGCATGTACAGGTTGCTCAGGACACCAAGTTGGGTTCGACGAGGCAGGGCTCCATTAATGCAAATACAGGGGATACCAAGAACCAAGCTG
This sequence comes from Triturus cristatus, assembly GCF_964204655.1. Lineage (NCBI taxonomy): Eukaryota > Metazoa > Chordata > Amphibia > Caudata > Salamandridae > Triturus > Triturus cristatus. Next base: position 497,704,001 of record NC_140592.1, on the reverse strand, counting down.
GGTGTATTCATTAGAAGTAGGTATGGGCTTGTCCCTCCTCAACATTGGGGCTCTCGAGGGATTTGAACCCAGCCAGGGAGCATCAGGAGGTGAGCAGGTGGGGGAGCTGCCTGAGGTGAGAGAACCACAGGCAGCGTGGCGGTGACAGCACAAAAGGACAGCCGTAGGAGCGCAATAGACAATGGGGGAGCTGCTCGAACACATGCCCTTCGGATGCCTTACGGAGGGGCACGGGGAGCAGGCTATGGTTGAGAAGAGGGCGGTCACGGCACTTGCAGCCCGGGTCAGGCACGAGGGCCACCCACACCACTTGGCAGCAAGGTGTAGCCTAGAAGCCGTAGAAAAAGTACTAGACCCTGACTGGATAAGGGGCATTGGCTAAAGACGCTGTCACAAGGTGCTGGTACGGACTAAGTACTACAGGACATGAACTACAGGCAATTTAGGGCAATGAAGAATTGATGTATGTTTTAACTTGGAATGTATGATTTAAGCTAATATGTGAATAAAGTGAAGCTGCGGCCGTTTTGCACCATCAAGCGTGTTTCATCTGTTGATGCAAAGGAAGGTGGTGTGCAATTTTGGCTGGTAAACCCGAGGGCACTCGCCCATCTGAGAAGGGTTAGCACGCGGCCCGGGAAGGCGCAGCCGGACCGGTAAAGGGCCCGTGACAAACCCCTACCGAGGGGCGGAAACGAGAGTGGGTAGCAGTTGAACCCGGGAAAAGGCCAGGCATTGATTGGTAAGCTTGGTTTGAAGGGACCAATCGGCACGGTCCCTCTGGGGTGCGCCCAAGGATAAAATGGCATAGGGGTCCCCTCTAAAGTCATGTGCCTTTGCCGTTGACCCACCCACCCACACCGATAGTGCGGGTGTCACAACCGTGGACTAGGGGCGGGCTCAGGCAAGGCAGGAACAGCTGAAGGAAAGCGATAGCAATGGTGGAGCCGCTCAAACACATGCCCTTGGTGTTAGACCTGTCAGCCCTTTGGGTGGTCCCTCCTCATCATTATTTATTTTGTCCCACTTTTGCCTCAAACCCTGTTTGAATTTTTCCTTTTTGGGAACCACCAGACTTTTTCGTGTTGCTGCAGATTCAGGGAGCCATTTTAGCTACCCCTGAAACTTCTGTCTGAGGGCCTGGAGCACAAAATGGTGGCCACCTGTGACATCACCAGCATCCACTGGAACCTACCAGCACCTTCCAGAACATTCCAGGAGATTCCAGAACTCTGTGACAGTTGGAGACCGTTTAGAATGTTGGGAGGATAAGAGAGGCAGTTGGCAGTTGGAGCTGGCAGTTGGCACCTGACTGGTGAAGAGAGAGGAGCACAACAGTGAAGGAGGAAGGAGTGAAGCAGCAGGGGTGGAAACTTGTGCCTGGAGTGGGGTCCATAAACCCACCCTTGATACTTGTCCCTACTGATGGATCCCAGCCTATAGCCCTGTGTGGGAAGAAGACAGAAGAAACTTATCCTAAGGACCTGGACAGCAGGAACAGGCCTTAGAACCAAGAAAACAGCAAGATTCTGACCTGAGAACTGGTTTCCCTGGAGTCCGGCGTCGAGTAGCCTGAAGACCTGGAGCCCGAGGTGGAGAAGCGGCGCTGACTGAAGTAGCAGACGTCGTACCCGGAGCCGCCTGAGGTCGTGAGAGGGCGCCGACGGAGGTCGTGAGGAATTCCAGAGGTCGAGGAGGAAGTGAACCGAGGTCGAGCGAGCGGCGTCATCGGAGGAGTGAAGTCCGCCCTCCGGAGTCGTCGGAGACCGAGGTAGAGGAGCACCGGAGGTCGGGAGTGAGGATCGCACTCCGGAGTCGCCCGGAACCTGTGTGGAGGAGCACCGGAGGTCGGGGGTGAGGATCGCACCCCGGAGTCGCCGGAAGTCGACATCGAGGCCAGGCCGGCCGACGTCATCGGAGCCGAGAGCGCCATCGGACCGGAGCCGCCCGAAGTCGACATCGTGAAGAGACTACCCGACGCCGTCGAATCGGAGGTCGAGATCGAACCGAGGCCACCGACATCGGACCGGAACCGCCTCCCGGCGTCGTCAAAGAACTGACATTGTGCCGAGGCCGCCGAGACCGAACCGGAACCGCCTCACGGCGTCGACACGACTCCAGCGGCGTCGGAACATCAGAAAAAGGGCAGTAAGTGGAGTAGAGGGCGCCTAAGGCCCTGTGGAGACCTGAGAGACTGCTCTAAGGGGCTAGGGAGGTGCTGAAACCCACCTGACTGTGCCTGGGGTGAACTGGGACTAACCTAGAGAGGTTGTGTGGAGAGAGAAAGCCAGGGCACTGGTATTCCCCCCTTTGATCTACCTCAGCTTAGGCCTCAGCCTTGTCCCAGCCAGGGAGTAGCCCCCCTCAAGCCTTCCACAACCCTACAAGCTGTGCCTGGGCCATATCAGCCCTTAAGAATTGAAGTGTCATCTGATTATATGAGGGTTGCTGTATACTTTTAATTATTTATTGGGGATACTGTATTTAGTGAGTTTTTACCTATTTATTGCTGCACTATATTTATAGGTCCACAGGACTTGATGGTGTACAATATTTATTGGTACAGTATTTATTGCCTCAAAGTATTTAATTGTCTGTATATATTGCACTTGTATTTATGCCCTGTTATTTATGATCACCCCTATTTATTTCATCAAACAGCCAATATTTATTTGACCTGCACTAATTGAAACTTGTATATTGTGATTGATCTATTTATTTTTCCAATCAGCAACTAAGAGAAAAAGATAAAGAAGAATATTTTCATAATTTTTACGGTGTAGAGTCGTTTTTGGAACGGATGCACGCATGGTTCTTGTATGGGTATATTGTATGCTTAGCACTGCGCCTGTTTCCTGACCACTCGAGCCAAGCTACCACAGTGTGTTCGGGGAGTCCACCACCACCCTGCGGAGTGGGAGTGGGCGTTTCCAACATAAATTGGTGTTCAGCGGTGGGATAGAGCTGTGCCTACATATACTCAACAATAACTGTGGGTAGTCCATAGGCCTACACCGGGAGTTTTCTCACAGCGGCCTTCCTAATTGTGGGTTTTTGTTTTTTCCAAATTTACTCTGGTGGTGGGAGGAGGTATTATTAAAGGTACCCCCCTGCATTGTTACTGCACAAAACCTGTCCTCTAACCTGAGTGGGCAAGATGGAGTTTGTACTAGAGAATCTAGAAACGTACACTGTGGCCCAACTCAGGGAGTTTTGCCAGCGGGAGGGGGTGTACTGTCCCCCAGGAGCAAAGAAGGGTGCACTCCAAACCAGCTTAAGGGCTTGGGGGGAGGCACGCCGAGAAAGCAAGGCTGAGGAGGAAGACAGGGATGGAGAGCCTGACCCCGAGGGGGCTGAGATGTACCAACCTGAGGTGGGGAACCTGTCAGCAGGGCCCAGGACACTTTCTAGGAAGGGCAGCACTGTCTCTAGCGGGGGCTTATCCAGCGTGGAGTTAGCAGATCGGAGAGAGAAAAGACAGCTCACATGGGATTTAGCAAAGCTGGAGAAGGAGAAGGAGGAACAGAGGTTGGCTCATGAGACGGAGAAAGAGAGGATGGCTCATGAGATAAGACTGAAAGAGATAGAGCTTCAGATCTTAAGAATTGGGGCACCAACTGTTCCTAATGGTGGCAGCAAAGACCAAGAAATCACCAGGGAATCCAAACCTTACCTGCCAAAGGACATAGTAGCTAGCTATGGGGCGGGTGACGACATCGCCAAGTGGCTAGCAGCCTATGAGGTCTCGTTGAGGGCCCATGGGGTTCCAGTGAAGTATTGGGGAGGAGGATTGTATAGGTACATGCCTCCAGCTGGTAGGGATGCTTTATTGGCCCTCGAAGAGGATGAGCAGACCCACTACCCCACCATGAAATTGGCGCTCATCAGAAAGTTTGGACTAACACCTGAAAAGTACAGACAGAAGTTCAGGGGTAGTCACAAGCTGGGCACACAGAATTGGGTGGACTTCCTGGACTATGCAAAGAAGGCACTGGAAGGTTGGATTCAGGGCAGTGAAGTAAGGAACTACGAGGAGCTGTTTGACCTAGTACTGAAGGAACACCTACTCGAGAAATGTTTCCCTGAACTGCGGCAACACCTGGTGGATAGCAAGCTGACCAGCCCCCGGAAGCTTGCTGAGGAGGCGGACATTTGGGCTAGTACCCGGGTGTCCACAAGGGGGACTGGAGGGGATACTCAAAAGGCCGGACAGGGCGCCCCCCAGAAGAAAGAAGGAGGGGAAAAGAAAAAGGAGTTCTCCAAAGGCCCCCAAAATAACTTCCAAGGGAAGGGAACAGGATTCACCTCTAAGGCTAACCCACCCAGAAACCCTAATCCTGGCCAGAGTCAGCAGCCAAGGGTTGTCCATTGCTATGAGTGCGGTGGCGTTGGACACTATAAAGGAGATCCGAAGTGTCAGAAACGATCACCCCCTCCCACTGGAGGAAAGACCCCCGGAGTAGCTAGTGTAGTGCTCGGGGAGGAGATGCCCTTAACTAAGGGAAGGGAGTGGGCGGGTGTCACTTTAGTGTCCCTGGGAGAACGGGAGATGGTTCCCAAGATCCAGGTGCCCGCAAATACCGCAAAGTATGGGCAGTGGATCACCATCAACGGCCAAAGAGGGGAGGCTCTGAGAGACACAGGAGCCAGTATGACTATGGTGCGTAGCCAACTGGTGTCTCCAGAGCAGGTAATTCCCGATGTACTCCACCCAGCCGCGATGGCTGACGGCAGAACAGGCCACTATCCCGTGGCCGAGGTTCCCTTTGAATGGGGGGGGGTTGCAGGTTCACTTCGAGTTGCCGTAAGCCCTGCCGTGCCAGTCGATTGTCTGCTGGGCAATGACATGGAGCACAACGCTTGGAAGGAGGTGGAATACCGGACTCACACCGAGATGCTGGGTACACCTGACTGGGCCTGTGTTAGCACAAGGTCCAAGACTACCCGAAGAGGGAGTTCATTTCGGCTGGAGCCTGGAACAAAGGCCCAGCCAGCTGCCAGTCAAGGGAAGAACCGAGGACAGGAGGAGCCTGCCTCGGCGTCTCCACCCCGTAGGACGGATAGGCCACCGGAGGTGGTGGGCCAGGAGTCTGCGGAGGGGGACGTTACCAACCTGGAGGACTTACCCATCCCGGCCGAGTGGCACGTGGAGGGAGGCCCGTCCAGGGAGGAATTCTGCCAGGGCCAGAGGGAGTGCCCTACCCTTGAGGGGCTGAGGCGACAGGCCGAAGCCCAGGCAGCAGGGAACGTTGAAGGGAACTACAGTGTTTACTGGGAGGATGGCCTCCTCTACAGTGAACCCAAGGCACCCCTACATGGATCGTCACGAGCCTTGGTAGTTCCTCAACGTTATCGAGCCTTCCTTTTGGAGTTGGCTCACGAGATACCATTGGCAGGACACCTGGGGCAAGACAAGACCTTCGCCCGTCTTGTCCCACACTTTTATTGGCCTCAGATGAAAGTGTCGTCCGATACCTACTGCCGGACATGTGTGTCTTGCCAAGCCAGTGGGAAAACAGGGGTGAAGCTGAAAGCTCCCCTGGAACCACTTCCTGTCGTTAGCACCCCCTTTGAAAGGGTGGGCATCGACATTGTGGGTCCATTAGATCCACCGACTACAGCTGGTCACAGGTTTATCCTGGTTCTGGTGGATCATGCCACACGGTACCCAGAGGCAATACCCCTGAGGACCATAACAGCACCTGTTGTGGCTAGGGCCCTGATGGGAATCTTTACCCGAGTGGGTTTTCCCAAGGAAGTTGTGTCCGACAGGGGGACCAACTTCATGTCAGCGTATATGCGGGCAATGTGGAAGGAGTGTGGAGTGACCTACCGGTTCACGACTCCTTACCACCCCCAGACCAATGGTCTGGTGGAAAGGTTTAACAAAACCTTGAAAGGCATGATCAGAAGTCTGCCTGAAAGCCTGCGGAGGAAATGGGACGTCCTCCTACCCTGTTTACTTTTTTCCTACAGGGAAGTGCCACAGAAGGGAGTGGGTTTCAGCCCCTTCGAGCTTCTGTATGGGCACCCTGTACGTGGACCTCTTAACCTGGTGAGAGACGGATGGGAAAGAACTCCCAGAAAGCTCCCCCAGGATGTGGTGAGCTACATGCTGGCCTTCCGGAGCCAAATGGCTAAGTTGTGGAAGCAAGCTTCTGACAACTTGGAAGCCAGCCAAGCAGTGATGAAGGCGTGGTATGACCACAACGCTCACCCGGTGGAGTTGGAGCCTGGCCAGAAGGTGTGGGTGATCGAACCAGGAGAGCTTAGTGCCCTTCAGGATCGCTGGTCAGGACCCTTTGAGGTGTTGGAGAAGAAGGGTAAGGCTACCTACTTGGTGGACCTGAAGACCCCTCGTCAGCCCCTGCGGGTGCTGCATGCCAACCGCCTCAAACCCCACCACGAGAGGCCCGAAGTCATCTTGATGATGGTGACTGATGGAGGAGAGGACGTGGAAAGCGAGCCTCTCCCTGATCTGTTTGCGTCTCAGGAAAAGGATGGGTCGGTGGAGGGAGTGATTCTCTCCCCATCTCTAACTCCTGAACAGCAGGAGGACTGTCGCCAGGCCCTGGGGCAGTACTCTGCGTTGTTCTCCCTTGTCCCGGGTAGGACTCACCTGTGCGTCCATGACGTGGACACAGGAGACAGCCCACCTGTGAAGTCCAAGATCTACCGGATGTCAGACAAGGTGAAGGCCAGCATTCATAGTGAGGTCACTAAGATGCTGGAGCTAGGAGTGATCGAACCTTCTAGCAGCCCCTGGTCCAGTCCGGTGGTGTTAGTACCAAAAGCTGCACCACCGGGTGCCCAACCAGAACTGAGGTTCTGTGTGGACTACCGGGGACTGAATTCAGTGACAAAGACTGATGCACATCCGATCCCTAGGGCGGATGAATTAATTGACCGGCTGGGAGCTGCCCAATATCTAAGTACCTTTGACCTTACTTCGGGGTACTGGCAGATCTCTTTGACTGATGGAGCAAGGGAAAGGTCAGCCTTCTCCACGCCCAATGGCCACTACCAGTTCTGTGTGATGCCCTTTGGGCTCAAGAACGCACCTGCCACGTTTCAGCGCCTGGTAAACCAGATCCTCACCGGAATGGAGAGTTTCTCTGCTGCTTATCTGGATGACATAGCCGTCTTCAGTAACAGCTGGGAGGATCACTTGCGTCACCTGCAAGCTGTTCTCCAGGCCCTGAGACAAGCCGGATTGACGATCAAGGCCAGCAAGTGCCAGATCGGGCAGGGGTCGGTAGTGTACCTTGGACACTTGGTGGGTAGGGGAACGGTGCAACCCCTCCAGGCGAAGATCGAGGCCATCATGGCCTGGGAACCCCCCAAGACACAGACTGAGGTCCGAGCATTTTTGGGCCTCACGGGATACTATCGCCGCTTCGTGAACGGGTACGGTACCATCGTAGCCCCTCTCACGGAGCTCACGTCCAAGAAACAACCTCGACGGGTAGTCTGGACGGAGGCTTGTCAGCAAGCCTTTGAGAAATTGAAGAAAGCCATGTGCGAGGCCCCGGTCTTAAGGGCCCCAGACTTTTCCAAGAAGTTCATTGTCCAGACAGATGCATCAGAACATGGCATTGGGGCAGTGTTATCGCAACTCAACGAAGAGGGTCTGGATCAACCCGTGGTCTTCCTATCCCGGAGACTACTTCCCAGGGAACAGAAGTGGAGTGCAATAGAGCGTGAAGCCTTTGCAGTGGTATGGGCTCTGAAGAAGTTGCGGCCATACCTGTTTGGCTCGCACTTCCTAGTTCAGACCGACCACAGACCCCTTCGTTGGCTGATGCAAATGAAGGGGGAGAATCCCAAGTTGTTGAGGTGGTCTATTTCCCTACAGGGGATGGACTTTCAGGTGGAACATCGGCCTGGAGTGGACCACGCCAATGCAGACGGTCTCTCAAGGTATTTCCGCCTTAGTGATGAGAACTCCCAAGGGGTTGGGTAGCTCTCCCCACTTTCAGCTGGGGGGGACGCGTGTTAGACCTGTCAGCCCTTTGGGTGGTCCCTCCTCATCATTATTTATTTTGTCCCACTTTTGCCTCAAACCCTGTTTGAATTTTTCCTTTTTGGGAACCACCAGACTTTTTCGTGTTGCTGCAGATTCAGGGAGCCATTTTAGCTACCCCTGAAACTTCTGTCTGAGGGCCTGGAGCACAAAATGGTGGCCACCTGTGACATCACCAGCATCCACTGGAACCTACCAGCACCTTCCAGAACATTCCAGGAGATTCCAGAACTCTGTGACAGTTGGAGACCGTTTAGAATGTTGGGAGGATAAGAGAGGCAGTTGGCAGTTGGAGCTGGCAGTTGGCACCTGACTGGTGAAGAGAGAGGAGCACAACAGTGAAGGAGGAAGGAGTGAAGCAGCAGGGGTGGAAACTTGTGCCTGGAGTGGGGTCCATAAACCCACCCTTGATACTTGTCCCTACTGATGGATCCCAGCCTATAGCCCTGTGTGGGAAGAAGACAGAAGAAACTTATCCTAAGGACCTGGACAGCAGGAACAGGCCTTAGAACCAAGAAAACAGCAAGATTCTGACCTGAGAACTGGTTTCCCTGGAGTCCGGCGTCGAGTAGCCTGAAGACCTGGAGCCCGAGGTGGAGAAGCGGCGCTGACTGAAGTAGCAGACGTCGTACCCGGAGCCGCCTGAGGTCGTGAGAGGGCGCCGACGGAGGTCGTGAGGAATTCCAGAGGTCGAGGAGGAAGTGAACCGAGGTCGAGCGAGCGGCATCATCGGAGGAGTGAAGTCCGCCCTCAGGAGTCGTCGGAGACCGAGGTAGAGGAGCACCGGAGGTCGGGAGTGAGGATCGCACTCCGGAGTCGCCCGGAACCTGTGTGGAGGAGCACCGGAGGTCGGGGGTGAGGATCGCACCCCGGAGTCGCCGGAAGTCGACATCGAGGCCAGGCCGGCCGACGTCATCGGAGCCGAGAGCGCCATCGGACCGGAGCCGCCCGAAGTCGACATCGTGAAGAGACTGCCCGACGCCGTCGAATCGGAGGTCGAGATCGAACCGAGGCCACCGACATCGGACCGGAACCGCCTCCCGGCGTCGTCAAAGAACTGACATTGTGCCGAGGCCGCCGAGACCGAACCGGAACCGCCTCACGGCGTCGACACGACTCCAGCGGCGTCGGAACATCAGAAAAAGGGCAGTAAGTGGAGTAGAGGGCGCCTAAGGCCCTGTGGAGACCTGAGAGACTGCTCTAAGGGGCTAGGGAGGTGCTGAAACCCACCTGACTGTGCCTGGGGTGAACTGGGACTAACCTAGAGAGGTTGTGTGGAGAGAGAAAGCCAGGGCACTGGTATTCCCCCCTTTGATCTACCTCAGCTTAGGCCTCAGCCTTGTCCCAGCCAGGGAGTAGCCCCCCTCAAGCCTTCCACAACCCTACAAGCTGTGCCTGGGCCATTTCAGCCCTTAAGAATTGAAGTGTCATCTGATTATATGAGGGTTGCTGTATACTTTTAATTATTTATTGGGGATACTGTATTTAGTGAGTTTTTACCTATTTATTGCTGCACTATATTTATAGGTCCACAGGACTTGATGGTGTACAATATTTATTGGTACAGTATTTATTGCCTCAAAGTATTTAATTGTCTGTATATATTGCACTTGTATTTATGCCCTGTTATTTATGATCACCCCTATTTATTTCATCAAACAGCCAATATTTATTTGACCTGCACTAATTGAAACTTGTATATTGTGATTGATCTATTTATTTTTCCAATCAGCAACTAAGAGAAAAAGATAAAGAAGAATATTTTCATAATTTTTACGGTGTAGAGTCGTTTTTGGAACGGATGCACGCATGGTTCTTGTATGGGTATATTGTATGCTTAGCACTGCGCCTGTTTCCTGACCACTCGAGCCAAGCTACCACAGTGTGTTCGGGGAGTCCACCACCACCCTGCGGAGTGGGAGTGGGCGTTTCCAACATAAATTGGGAAGCCTTACGGAAGGGCACGGGGAGCAAGGCGGGGACAGCACAAAAGGACAGCAGTAGGAGTGCAATAGCCAATGGTGGAGCTGCTCGAACACGTGCCCTTGGGATGCCTTACGGAGGGGCACAGGGAGCAGGCTATGGGTCAGAAGAGGGCGATCACGGCACTTGCAGCCCGGGTCAGGCACGAGGGCCATCCACACGACTTGGCAGCAAGGTGTAGCCTAGAAGCCGTAGAAAAAGTACTAGATCCTAACTGGAAAAGGGGCATTGGCTCAGGACGCTGTCACAAGGTGCTGTTATGGACTAAGTACTACAGGACATGAACTACAGGCAATTTAGGGCAATGATGAATTGATGTATATTTTAACTTGGAATGTATGATTTAAGCTAATATGTGAATAAAGTGAAACTGTGGACGTTTTGCACCATCAAGCGTGTTTCATCTGTTGATGCAAGGGAAGGTGGGGTGCAATTTTGGCTGGGAAGCTTGAGGGCACTCGCTTATCTGGGAGGGGTTTGGAATAGAAAAGACATCCGGACATCATGCATCATATTTTGTAGCCCATAGAGAAACTCGAGCAGCATCAAAAGCTTCAAGAGCTCTCGGTTACTACAGTAACGGGTCTGCCAGGTACTTCTGGTTTACTCTTCAGATCCTGGTTATGTTTATGCTTTCCGTAATGCTTTGTTTGATTCCATTTCCTATGTTGACCGAGGCATTTAGATCGGACCACCATACAAGTCTTAAAAATTTGGGAGGGAGTGACAGGAAAGAGAGTAGGAAGAGGGAGGATTTACCCTATGGTCTAAATTGCATTCATCCTGTGTGCCGTTAAGGCTACAGGATGTCTCGTTTTGACTAAAGACAATATGATGGGAGAGACTTGCAGGGATGGACGGTATCGGAGACCTCCAGGGTGCCAATTAAATAAGGCAAATCGCTTCAGACAACAAATACCTGCCCATTTTTGTATTGAATGGTTAGTAAAAGTGGATTAAGGTGTTCTGCAAGCTTTTCTAAAACTGAACGGGAGAGACAGGAGCGAGAGGGAGGAAGGGTTGAGAGACAGAACTGTACCTGGATGGCCTGGATTACAGTCCTCCTCTGAGATTACGACAGCACAAAACATCATTCCTAGAATTTGTTTTAAACATTTACCATTTACCTAGAAACGTGAATTTAATTACATTCTATTTTCTTCAATTTTGCATGTCTTTATTTTTGTTTGGAAAATTCAACTTAGAAATGGTAGTCTGCCTCAATTTTTATTATACAGAATTGTTTAGTTGGCAAAAATAATGTAAGTGCTGGTGGACAGATTTTTTCTTTGGGACTCACTGTGTGCACGAAAGCCCGTCTTCGACAGTACTGTTAGGGTGCAAACTCTGCACCTGAGATTTTCAGTAACATGCAGTAACACTCCGTCAGTACTGTGCAATGACGAGTGACGAGTTACACCCCATGGAATGGTGAATAAAGATGTGGGCCCGCTTTTACTTGACATAAAACTGCACTGAATTCCCTCCTGTTCAGTGGAGTTTATTGCTAACAGTTTAACCTGCTCGCTGAAAACAATTCCTGGTATTTGTCAAGCACAACATGCACGAAGCAGTACAAATCTAGCTCAATTGCTTGGACCTTGGCAGCTTTGAAACCCCACCTTTCCCTTAATGCCAAGTCAGCTGGATTCACCCTGGACAACAACCTTACTCTTTAGCAGCACATTGCCAAAAAACACAAAGACAGCTTGGCATCAGCTATCTCTTTTAAACAAAGAGAATTGTTTTCTTCCAAAATGTTACTTCAGACCTGCCATTCAAGCCCTCATACTCCTACATTTGGATGCTGGTAACACCGTGCTCCATGGCCTCCCAGATTCTACACTGGAACCTCATAAAGGTATCCCACGCAGCAGCAGCACGTCTCATCCAGAGATTGAAGAAATATAACCAGATCAACCCCATCCTGATGGAACCCCATTGGCTCCCTTTGCCAGCCATACTATCTTTAAAACCAGCTGCATCCTTTACAAAGCCATCACAAGCAGCAACCTCGCATATCTTGAAGATAGGCTCACCATCTCTTTTGGTACTCATCAAACTCACAGCCATTACACCATCATACTGCAGACTAAGAAGTGTAAAAAAGAAAAAATACAGCAAGCGTTTTCCATCTATACACCCAGGATGTGGAACAGCATCCTCAAATCCATCATGAGCATCCGAAAGCCGTTCCAATTTAGGAAAGAGTTGACGACCCACCTCTTTAAAGAACACTACACCACAATGCTTTAACAACCTTTTATCCCATAGAGAGCTATGCTGCCTTTTGGCTAGGCTTGCAGAATAGAAATACCAAATGCATACATGAATTCTTTCCTGCATTCTCGGGTGGGGCCTGCCCCTCAGCAAACAACCCTCCTACAACATGTGGTGACTGGTGTCCAGCCTCTGCTAGAGATGATCTTGACAGCCTTTAGGGGCGGCCCCATACTCCACCCACACTCCCCCCTTTGGCGTTTCCATGGCGATCATTATCAGCTTCCCCCACTTCCTTGTTGAAAGTCTCTGAAGCAGAAATTCCCCGAGCAGGAGGCCTAGCACTGGAGAAGGATAGAGAGCAAAGCATCGGCCTGAGCTGACAGGTGTTCAGTGGAACAGGCACTGGGAGTGGGGGGGGGGGGCGGGGGGTCTTAACCAGTCTGCTCTCCATGAGAGAGTAAGAAGGGAGAACCACCACCCCTTCACCCCGCAACCACCTCAGCCATTCAGTGATGTTCCGGATTAAATGTGCAATATTGCTAAAGATTTGTGTGTTATTGCAATCCATAAGCCCTTAAGAAGATTCCGATCCTTTTTTACACATTGCTTATCAGCTCAGGAATTAGCAGCAGATCATTCCTTCCAGTAGCATAACGCAAAATGATGCCCACTCCCACCCCGCAGAATGTGGCGATGGGCCACTGTCGCTCCCAAATCTCAGGAGTATTCATAGGCCTTGGGCTGAAATAGGGCTCCTTGAATGGTAGGGGGCCCCTGCGCTGCAGAACTGCTGGGGTACGCGTTACGTCCAGGATACGATTCAGTTGCATTTATGTCACAAATCCAATGCACTGATCGACAGCCGAGCTATCTATCTCTCGGGTTGTAATAATCTCACGAGTCACGACTGCAATTCTCAAATAGCTAAACTGTCCCTCAAATCAAACATTTAACACACAGAGGACTGGATTCGCGGATTCCACCCTGAAAGACCCCCATTGCATATATTTTTCGGATCTGGTGGGCTCTGATTCACAGACATTCCCCAGGTGCCAGCTTTGATGTGCGTACCACAGGAATCATTAACAGTGCCCCGGGTACCAAAAGACAAGCCAGGGGTAGGAGCTGCTCCCCCTGGCACGTCCTAATTGATGTCCGTAACGTTTCGATGAGCTATGGTGAGACTGCATAGTTTAGTGGCTATTTTTATGATAATCTGGCTAAAGCACTTTTCGGTATCGTTTGGGTGCGGTCTATTAACCCCACCCACCAAAAGGGGGTATTTTGTCTCTTCTTGCATGTGGGAGTGTGTTTGTGTTTGTACATGCCTGGTCCTGAGAATGAAGAGCCCTTCAGATGCAGAAGAATCTGAGGACCATCTCAGAGGCCAGCGTTTGTTTGGTGAAAGCCGATTAAATGAGAATCACGATAAAAGGAGAGTCTCCAGGTAGGTGAGGATTTTGAAACAAACTGAGATGCAAGGTATCCTCTAAGGGGGACAAACTATCTCTGAAGTGTCACTCCACCTTAATGTGTTTTTTGATCATGAGGAAATCCTGATAAAATAATGAGGCAGCATTTCGAGGGGGAGGGGCTGCTTACAAATAGTTAAAGGTTTACACATCGTAGATATAAAATGGGGGGGGGGGGGGGGGATTGCAGCATTAGCTCTGAGCCCTCCATGGCACCACTAGTTAGGGAAGGGATATTTGGGGGCATATTTATGACCATGCAACGTGGTACAAGAGCCATGCAAACCTTAAATCAGATTTATGAAGATGCACAAAGCCACTTTGCGTGGCTCAAAAAATCTGGAGTAATGCAACGCAGCGCAAATCATTGCTTTGCTTTACTCTGCATTGGGTAGGCATTCAGTGGGTGTGGCACAGGTGTTTCCACGCAACTACCATGGTTTTTGACGCATTCCCAAATTTACAAGACCTGGGAATGCGCTAAAAGATACGTCTTCCCAGGTGAGGCATAACGAGGAGAAATGTATTTATTTCTCCTCGTTACTGCCTCTTCCTTTGTGCGATGCATTCTGCAGCATACATAGAAAGAGAAAAAAGCCTCTCAGGATTGTTTGTGTTCAGGAAGAATCCTCTTCCTGCACAAAAACAATCCTGCCCACAACACAGGGGTGCCTGCATTGGAGCTAGGCTGCCAAAACTGCACCAGTGAATGGGGAAAGGACAGGAATGTGCAATATTTGATGAATATGGTGCATTTCCGCCTGTTGACTGTGATGCAGAGCAGCAAGGTGATTTGCTGTACTGCCATGTGCCCTTCGGTCTGTAGTGGTAACAATAGATTTGATTTGCAGGGCATGTGGTACTCAGGAGCTTACCTGTAGATGGGGAATTTACTGTTCTCTTTAGTTTGTTCTGAGAGGAAGCACAAGCTCATTGAGTGTGCTACCCTGAGAGCCCTCTCCTTCAATCTCGGAATCCAGCAACAGTGAGGGTGAGCTGACTCCCTGCTGTAGGCCTCTTCAAGGCCTCAACCCTAATTGTGATTGCAAGTCTATTTATATAGCGTGTACTACCCGTGACAAGGCGTTTAAGCACCTTTCAGCTAGCAAGACACTCTGGAACCCCAAGGTGGATTAGTGGAGGGTGTTGCAAAGTCATCCTGTGCCCTGGGCACCCCCCAACTTTTTGCTGACTGATACTGGTGGTAACTGACTCTGACTGACCCTGGGCACTGCCTAACCAGGCCCAGGGCCAGTGATATGCTGAAAGAGACACATTAGAATACAGTTAAAACACCTTCATACACTAGGGTACACAATGGTATGGTGGGGTACCCCTGTGATTGGCATAACCTACCCTGTAGCCCTGAGTATATAATAGGGCAGGGGGATTGAAACTACCTAGAAGTCCCTAGTACTCTAGGGCATGGCAGTTTAGAGGCCAGCAGCTCTTTCTGCACTTGCATGTGTGCCCTGCTGAAGCATGAGGTCAGTTTAAAAGCAGCCCTGGGTGTCAGGACTGCTTTTAAAAAGTAAATTGTGCCCAACCTCGACTTTGAGGTTTGGGGCACTTAAAATGGATAACCTACAATGTTTTGGCATATTAGGAACCCACAGGGTCTCCCCCGGGGTGGGGGGGGGCAGATATTTATAAGGTACAACCTTATAAAATGAGTTTTATACGCCAAGGTTTAAGTGGAATTTCACATTTCACTCCCCACATTGTGGTAAAGTGCTGCTCAAATTCAACTTTGATGCTATGAGCACTGTGGAGGGAGGATCTGCAATATTTCTACAGATTCAGAACCCCTAAAGTCTCCCCTAGTTGCGCATGGGGTGGGGGTCCTGTAGAAATCAGTGAAGTACTTATAAAATATTTTTTTGTTAGCCCTTTTGCTGCAAAAATGACCCAAGTTATTTTCCCCATTGCAAATCCTAGGCCACATAGGTTAACATGACAAGATGTTAGTAACTCATAACTCTTCATAGGAACAGGCTATAAATATCATTCAAAGATTTCCCAGAATGGTATTAATAAATCCAACAATATCATATTGTTGAATTTCTCCTAGAGTGTACATACAAGAAGTTATAAGACTTTCTTCTTTGTAAGTCCAAATGGTCTGCCCTGATTGGTCAGAGATAAGTGGATTAGCCAGGCTGCCTTGGCGAGGTGATAAAGAGTCCCTGGGGTTAACCAGCTCTGCTGGGAGGGCAGTGTGCTGCTACACAGGAATGCCAGAGAAGGGGGAGGTGTCATAAACCATAGTCTTCAAAGGCAGAGGGATGGCCACAGTGTCAGTTTCCACTTCAAAATTTTGACCCCAACCAGACCTAGGATTAGGGAAGGTATGTGCAGATGGTAGGGTGAGAGTGTATGGAAATAAGCCATCCTGGGGGGTGTGTTTAGCCAGCTCTTGACTCTCTGCTGAAAAATCAGCCATTATAAATTTGGAAGATCTGGTGCACTCGGGGACAAAATAATGCCACACTATATAGGATGTGGTCATGTTTGTGGGGAGTTGGCCTGCTCCCATTGGTCAGCAGTGACCTCCTGATTGATCCAGAGAACTGGGAATAAGTATCTGAGAGGGGCAGAGCCTCTCAGATCTGCTGCTTGAAACTTACTGAAGCAAGAAGTGCCCTGTTGAGGAGTTTTGCTGTGCAAAGATTTCTAAGGCCTGACCTCTGAAGACTGCACCATCTGAAACTACAGCCCTGTGGACTATCTTGCTGAAAAAGAACTAAAGAGTGGACTCCCTGAAAGCTACAGGTTAAAAGAGCTAATCTGAAACCTCACCAACTAAATCTGCACCTTGGAGAACCACCAGTGGATTTGTAAGGGTTTTGTACCAGTGGATTGTGGGAACTGAAGTCCTCAACTTTCAAGGACCATCTTGGAGCTTCCAGACCCTTGGAGTGAGTTTGAGACACTTTGGAACCCCTTGAGGAACTTCAGGAAGAAGTTCAAGAAGTTTGGAGCAACTTTGGTAAAAAGTTCCATAGAGGGACAGCCTCAAACTGGCCAGCCAGGCCGCCTGCTTTCAACTGCGAGCTGGCCAAGCCATCCAGGTTCGTCCCGCTAAAAGCTCCATCGGTCCAACTTCCAGAGTTTGACCGGGACTAGAAGAAATCTGAAGCCGGTGAACCCTCACTGGATCCGGTTACATGAAGAGCACCGAGAGACCCCGCGAGAAAAAGCTCCAGAAAAGTTTCTAAGTCCGCTCGTAGAAAAGGTGACCGGGAGCAACCGCAAACGCCAAGCCGCCTGCCTCCCATCGCGTGTCGGCCTGGATTCCTGGGTTTCCCAGCTGGAGGGCTAAAGAAAATGATTCTAAGCCCGCTCCAGGGAAGTTGACTGGGAGCTCATCGAAAGGCAATCCGGCGAACCCTCACCGAATCCAGACTGGCTGAGGGATTTCGAGGGACCACGGGGAGAAAAGCTCCAGAAAAGTTTCTAAGTGTTATGGTAGAAACTGAGACCGAGACCTGCCACGAGCTGTATCCGCCCAGGGCTCCATCGCGGTTGGCCTGAAACTTTGACTTTGAGCCGGTCTATCGCGAGCAGGTATCCCAATATGGTGCTATAGTCTTCTAAGTGCTATATTTTGCTATATCTTTGAAAATTCATATCTCCGGTTCTCTACATTGGATGTTTGTCGTTTTGGTGTCATTTTAAAGATACTAATATTTCCTAGTTTTATAAATTGTTGTTGGATTTTTATTATGTGTTATGTGTTAATTATTTACTGAATTGGTGTTTTTAAATGCTTTACATACCTGTCTTTGAAGTTAAGCCTGCCTGCTCACAGCCAAGCTACCAAGGGTTGAGCATAGGAATCATTTTCTAAGAACTATGCTGAGTCCTATCATGTGTTAGTGGCCTTATTGCCAGTGGAAGACCTACATTTCCCCCTACCAATAACCCACTTTCCAACATTTGGTGCTCAGCGGTGTGGATGAGGACTTGTGTTTAAAAAGTACACCTTTCAGTCAATGAATTAAGATTAGAAAAATCCTCTAAATTGCCTTAGAACAAAACTTTTGAGTTTGATTTTTGAAATTTGGACTAAACTGTTTTTAATCTATTGTTTTGGTTTTTCTATATTGTTCTAAGTCTGTTGTGCCTAGTTGTTGTGACCCAAAACTAGGGAACCATGGAGCTGAACCTGGCTATACTGTCCCATTTTAAGATAGCTGATCTTAGGGCACAGTGTAGGCTTAGGGGGCTGCCTGCCGTCAAGAAGATGAGGAAGGCAGGGTTGCTTAAGTCCCTAGAGGCCTGGGCCAGGGGAAGCTGAGGGGAACCGGGGGGGATGGAGGATGTTCTCCCCAACCTCTTCCATTATTACTAGTGTTAGCCAGGTGATTCCAGATGGTGGGAGTGGGGAAGGGTCCCTTACTCAGGAACCACTACCGTCCCTTGCAGAGAGACCGCTTCAGGCTCAATTAGCTTTGATAGCTTTAGAGCAAAGAAACTGGACTTAGCTGAGAAGAGATGGGAGAAGGAGAAGTTGAGAAGTTGAGAAGAAATGGTGGCAGTGAAAATGAGGAAGATTTTGAAATGTCCAGGGGTGGTGCATTAGATCACAAACTTCCCAAGAGTATTGTGCCCAAGTACACTGAGGGGGATGACATTGACAGGTGGCTAGCAGCTTTTGAGAGGGCCTTTAAAATGAGTAGGGTCCACTCTAGGTATTGGGGTGCACTCCTGTGGGATTTGATTCCAGTAGCTGGGAGGGATAGGCTCCTGACCCTGAAGGGAGAGGATGCAGAATCATACCAGCAGATGAAGGCATGCTTAGTCAAGAGATTTGGTCTGACTCCAGAGCAGTACAGGGTGAAGTTTAGAGGCACCCAGAAATTGAATTCAAAGTCTTGGGTAGACTTTGTGGACATTTCAGTGAAGGCACTGGAAGGCTGGATTGTTGGTAACAAAGTTGACACATATGCAGGGTTGTATAATTTGTTTTTGAAAGAACATATTTTGACTCACTGGGCAGAAGAGAAGTTATGCCAGTATCTAGTGGACTCTAAATTGACAGACCCCAGAGAGCTGGGGGAAGCAGCTGATGAGTCGGTGAGAATCCGGGTTTCCATTCAGCCCCAATGGGGGTGACCAGAAGAAAGGAGGACAGGGGCCTCCCCATGGGGAAAGCCCAAGGAAAGAAAGGTCAAAACCAGAAGGAGTCCTCCAAAGACCCACGAAAACCTGCACAAGGAGGGGGGGGGGGGCCCGAGCCAACCCAAAGTCAAAGGGAGGGGGAATCAAGGAAAGCCTGGTAGGTTTTTTGACACCTCAAAGGTGGGTAAGTGCTTTGACTGTAACCAGCCAGGGCATACACAGGGATATGCTGTCTGCGCCAAGAAGCTCCCCACTAAGGGGCCATCCACAGGGATTGCCATTGTCAGTGTAGGGGTGGAGAGTGGTGCCCTGGAGAGGGGTAGTCAGGTGGTAGCAGCAACCTTAGTGTCCCTGGGTGTGGGTGAATATTGCAACTCTTGCTGCCTCACCTCCAAACATGGACAAGTACAGGCAGAGGCCTAAAGGGAATGGAACTGAGGTTGAGGCTATCAGAGACACTGGGGCTGAATGCGGACAGGCTGGGAGCTTCGAGGGACCTCGGGGAGAAAAGCTCCAGAAAGTTTTCTACGTGTGAAGGTAGAAACTGAGACCAGGACCTACCGCGAGCTGTAGCCGCCCAGGGCTCCATCGCGGTCAGCCTGAAACTTTGACTTTGACCCGGTCTATCGCGAGCAGGTATCCCAATATGATGCTATATTCTTGTAAGTGCTATATTTTGCTAAATCTTTGAAAATTCTTATCTCCGGTTCCCTACATTGGATGTTTGTCATTTTGGTGTCATTTTAAAGATAAAAATATTTCCTATTTGTATAAATTGGTGTTGGATTTTTATTATGTGTTATGTGTTAATTATTTACTGAATTGGTGTTTTTAAATGCTTTACATACCTGTCTTTGAAGTTAAGCCTGCCTGCTCGCAGCCAAGCTACCAAGGGTTGAGCATAGGAATAATTTTCTAAGAACTATGCTGAGTCATATCATGGGTTAGTGGCCTTTTGGCCAGTGGCAGACCTACTTTTGCCCCTACCAATATCCCACTTTCCAATAGAGGGAAATATAAATTGTCATTGGTAGTGGTAGGCATGTGTGTCAGCTAGCTGAATGAATAAAATAGAGGAATATAGAGTTTGGAATGGGTTATTTGGATGTTCATGGAAGCAAAAGTACTCTTCCAGGGAATACTCATCAGTAGTCATAAGCATTGAATAGTCCCGCCCACACGTAGAGAACCCAGAGCATATACAAAAATACATATATATATGATACCAAACAACATGAACCCAGTGGTTTAAAACAAAAATCCAAATACAGCCCCCAGCTGTCACCAGGTAACAAAATTGACTCTTTCTCTGAAATAATCATGAACGAAATCGATAAAATTCAGAAAACAAGGAACAACAAAATCAGGGAAAATATATCAAAAAAAGAAAGTCAAGCTATTCAAAACCTGGCAAACAATTCCAACATAATCATAAAACCGGCTGATAAGGGCGGTAACATCGTAATTCTCAACACCAGGGACTATGTAGAAGAAGCTTATCGCCAATTAAACGACACCGAGAAATATGCTAAACTCACCAACAATCCCATGTTTAAAATGCTTCAGGAGATTGAAAAAAACTTAAATGAGTGGCATGAACACAACCTACTTAACATCGAGGAAAAGAAATTTCTATTCAAAGAAAATCCTACGATCCCAACGATATATTTTCTGCCGAAAATACACGAAACATTGATTAAACCACCGGGGAGACCAATCGTATCCTCTTGTGACTCAATATATGAGAACATCTCCATGTACATTGATCGATATCTTGCACCCCTAGTAAGAAATTTGTCTTCATACATCCAAGACACGAGTGATTTTTTACGGATTTTGGCCAACACTTCGTGGAACCCCAACTATCTTATGGTGACCATAGACGTAGTATCACTGTATACCTCTATAGAACACACAATTGGCCTGAATGCTTGTGCCTACTTTTTACGTCAAAAGAGCATACATGAACTAGAACATTCAGCCATGCTATTGACCATGATTGAAATATGTCTAAAGAACAATATATTCTTGTTTAACCATCAACTGTACCATCAACTGTGTGGCTGTGCCATGGGAATTTCCTTCTCGCCCAATTACGCTAACCTTACAATGGGATGGTGGGAGAAGGAAATAGCATGGGGCCCCCAAAATAACTCAGCACTTGAGAAAATCGTTTTGTGGACAAGATATATTGACGATCTGTTTTTAATTTGGAATGGAGACAAAAAAGATTTCATGTCATATTTCAACAGTCTTAATAACAACAATATTGGCCTTTCTTTTACGTGCAATACTAGCCGCCATAAAATTGACTTCCTGGATATATCTGTTTACATTGAAAATGACCAAATTGAGACTACTCTATTCAGGAAGAAAACAGCCACCAATAGCATCTTGCATGCAGATAGCTTTCATCCTAAGGCTCTACTTAGAAGCATTCCATATGGCGAGTTCATCCGCATGAAAAGAAACTGTTCAAAAGATGCAGATGCGAATGAACAAATTCTAGAATGCACAAGGAGACTTCAAAAACGTGGTTACAGAATAAGAGACCTTAACAAATGCATGAAACGAGTACAAATAAAGAGTAGAACAGACATTCTGGTCAAAAAACACTCAGAATCGAACACTCAACCAACCATTGAACACCAGTCTTCTCCTCGGCTGATACTTACATACAGCAAAGAATCGTACAAAATCCGACAAATCATCCAAAAGTACTGGTCGATACTACAACAGGACCAAGATCTGATGCCAATTATTGGAACACAACCGTCCATTGCATACAAAAAGGTCCAATCTATCAGAGACCTGACTACCAAGAGCCATTTCCAAGGCATCAAAACTGTACAATCTAACTGGCTCACGCAACAACAAATAGGCTTTAGAAAATGCAACAATTGCAAAGCATGCAAAATTGGGAAAAACATGAGGACACTTACCGATCCAGAAGGCAAAACCATTCACATCAAACACAAAATAACATGCACAACTAAATTTGTCATTTATGCAATCCAATGTGACTGTGGTACGCTCTACATAGGTAGTACCATATGCATGTTAAAGAAACGTATCTTGGAACATGTCAGAGCTGTAAAAAACAAAGATCTCTCCTATGCTACCGCAAAACACATGATAGCATGCCAGGAGGGAAACTGGATGAACATGTCATTCTTTGCAATCGCCTGTATTGAAACCAATGAGAGGCTGGGCGACCGCCAGAAAAAACTGAGACAACTCGAATCGAAATACATAATCCGACTTCGGACCAAACACCCGAGAGGGATGAACTTGGACGAGGAACTTTATGTACACCTCTAGCTGGACTGTGCTATATAAGGATTCTTTGCATACGTACCCATCTTTGTAACTTCCTTTCCCTATCTTTTTTGAAAATAGCTACTTATTGCTTTTGTAGATCCTCTGTTTACTCATAAAATTTTAGATACTCTCTGGAACATTAAACTGGCCACTAATGCCAGTTCACGAAACACCTATTACAAATTGCTATACATTGTCATTTCAAATGTTCTGTAACCAGGCTACTTATAGAACTGGAACATTTAGCATTCATATATTGAAAAACACATTCTTTGAGTAGTATCGTTTATCTAAAGAAGCATTGTGAAATTATTTTCCATTAATCAATACTGTTGCAGTTATTGACAACTGTCCAAATGCCTTTTGTTGTTTGGGAAACCCAATTAATTTGTTTCTCACTGTTACGAGGTGATTACCTAAGTTTATTTTCAACATTTGAAAAAAACTTCAGTTCCCAGAATTCTATGGGGCTCACTACGTTGTATAGGAAATGCTTTAAAATGTAACAGGAAATGGTGTCACCTACCGTGAACAATGCCGAAAGGGCTGAAACGCGTCGGTGTAACAGAAGGGAACTCTGTTAAGAATAAATATTTGCAAGGTTCCTGAGTGCGAGTGTCATTTGCTTTAAAATATATATATATATATATATATATATATATATATATATATATATATATATATATATATATATATATATATATATATATATATATATATATATATATATATATATATATATATATATATATATATAATCTACTGGCGGTCGCCAGTAGATAGTTATAGTAAGGACCGTGTTTCCATAGGAAATCTCAAAATTCTATTTTGAATAACTTTGGCGCCGGTTGACGAATCCTCGCGAAATTTTCAAAACTAATGGGGCGCTCCGTTCAGCTCCTACCCTGAAAGTCTCGGGGTGATTCGTCAAGCGGGGGCCGAGAAAAAAGGGGGGTCCCAAAACGCATTTTCCCCATGCATTTTTCCATAGGACCTTTAGACACAGCTACAGCCCGAACGGCTGAACACAATTACTTGAAATTTGGCAGAGAGGTAGCCATAAGGTCAAGGAAGTGCCTCTCGCAGGTCTGGTGTAAATCTGTTCAGTATTTCCTGAGAAATTAGCATTTAAAAGCATATCAATATCTATACGCGCGCACCGTGCGCGCTTGGTGCGAGCACCCTGCCGTGCGCGAGCGCAATTCTGATTGGTTGTTAGTTGTCGGTAAACATTCAAATCGGTCGAAACCAGGAAGTGTCGGCCGCCATTTTGTCTCTCGCAGTCTGAGGGGGTGAAAATCAAAGGTGGAGAACGTGAAAATGGGGCAGAGTGGACAGTTCCTGACCCCCTAGCCTTGGTCAGGGGGTCACAGAAGGACCCCCAAGGGAAAAAAATTTTTTTTTGCGAACCGTGGGCGCTGAGTGCGCGAAGCGCACCGAGTGCCCACAGAGCGCGCACGGTGCGCACCGTGCGCGCACGGTTCGCAGTGCGCGCTGGGTTCGCGCACCTCGCGATTTAAAAAAAAAAAAAATAGTTTTTTTTCCCTTGGCGGACGCTGTAAAACCTGAAAAAAAATAAAAAAAAATAAAAACATAACTTAGCATTTAAAAAACCGTACAAATTCACTTAAAAAAACATAGGTTTCACACACGTTATAGTTAGGAATTAGCATTTAAAAAACCTTGCAAATTCACTTAAACCATAGGTTTCACACAGGTTATAGTTAGGTGGACATTTCACTCGTAAAAAACCAATGAAATTCCCCCGTTATAGTTAGTGCAGGCAACTATAACTCACGCGACCGCAATCCTCTGCTGATGACGTCAGATATTACATCACTGATGACATATGTGTCTTTCTGAAAAATAAATATTTGTAATATATGTATAGCTAAAGATTAATGGAAGAAGACATGGGTAAATAAGTGTCTAAATACAGTGATGTAATATCTGACGTCATCAGCAGAGGATTGCGGTCGCGTGAGTTATAGTTGCCTGCACTAACTATAACGGGGGAATTTCATTGTTTTTTTACGAGTGAAATGTCCACCTAACTATAACCTGTGTGAAACCTTTGGTTTTTTAAGTGAATATATATATATGTATGTATGTTCATCCAAATAAACGTGTACACAGTACCTTCAAACATACATATATACATGTATATACATAAACATGCAGCCTATACATAATGTAAACAGGCTAAGTTGCCAAAATTACATTGGATTTTTCATTTAAAATAAAATAACCTCATATAGCATTTCTGTAATAAAGAACATGCACTCCTCTAGTGTTCCAACACAGCCTTTTATTTTCAAAGAAAATGGCAAGTAATAACAGGCAATTAGCCCATAGGCTGCATAGAGAAAACCATCTTAGTAACAAACTGTTAACTTGCCTATAAGACTTCCAGGAGCTCCCTGCTCTCATCATGCACCACAGGTGACAGTTAGGTCAGTTCTTTTTTCCGGCTCTTTCTTTGAGGATGCTGGAGCACTGAGCTCGTCTATTTTTTATTGTTCTAGTCAGAAATTGGTTTCCTGATAATCTTTTCTTCATCATTTGATGTTATTTGATGTTATTTGACTGCTGGCAGCTTGTTTAGTGGTTTTCTGACAATTTTAACAACTTTTTCTGTCTGAAATGCCAGCTTTATTCAACAAATGTCTCTACTGTGAGAGAAAATGGCAAAGTTGGACACACACTCTGTTTGTATTGTGTGTTTACCATCCTCACACAATCCAGAGAAGTGTTATTATTACCAGCAATTTTCTAAAAGAACACTTGGGGACAGAGAAAAGATAGAACTGCATGCCTTACTGGAGAGAGGAAAAGGACCTTCCAGAAGTAGCCTTGAAAGCAGTCATGCTTTCAAAGAGCCCTCCTCTTGTGTACGACGTAGACTTGAGAAGAAACAACATCGTTCTGTTTCTCCAGCATCAAAAAGTAAGCAGATCCCTGACTGTTCCCCCTTGGCGTCGAGATCGACGTCAGAAAAGCAGGCAAGGCATGCTACAACATCGAAGGACAGATTGCTGTCGTGGCGTTCAGAGCCTCCTCCGTCAAAACATAAATCGATGTTGAGGCATACTACTTTGGGCTCGAAGTATGTTACACCAGAGAAGCATAAATTGACGTCAAACCATGGGTTGATGTCTAAAACATTCCCTTCGACGTCGAGGCACCAGTCGTGATCCAGATCTATGCCGCCGTCACAGCAAGCACAGCAAACGTCAAGAATGTCAACATCAAGGGCCCCGCAGCAGTCTCACGGGCGGTCGCCATTGAGGAGTCCGCCACAGTCCCAACGGCAGTCAGCGCCGACGACATCGCCGCAGTCACACAGGCGGTTGGCGTCGAGGACCCCGCCGCAGTCACACAGGCGGTCATCATCAAGAGCAGCACAGTCAGTGTCTCTGGCTGCAGTTCGACGTACGACGTCGAGAGAAGTAAACCCTATGGCAGCGACTGGCATCATGTTGCCAAGACCTCCCTCATCTTCAATGGAGGTATTAGGAAAGCCGAGATCGACGTCAAGGTCCGAACGGTCGACGTCGAGGGAAGCATCTTCCTCTCCAGGCATCAATATAGTGCAAATCATGCCGGAGGAATCACTGTTTGCAGGAAAACTGACACCTCCTTTTAACCTTTCACCAAGATGGCTACAGAGTGTACGACATTGGAGGGTTCCACCCAGAAGTCTTGGTTCGGACTACTCTCAAACATATTCCCACTCCAGAGTCTCAGCTGTTCCTCTACCAGCTAAATCCACGGGAATGTCTCCAGGTAGGTCACTGTTAGCGGATCAGAATGGATAGACATGTCTCTTCATGGGCTTAAGTAAGGTTTTATTTTTCTTTGTATAGTTCTCTTTCTTGATGCCAGATTGTACTTTTTTGGAATACAGAAAAGACAAAAAAAAGAAAATAAAGGACAGAGGAGTCTGATGGATTCTCAGACTCTCTTCTCTTCTGGCGGCGTCTTCTAAATTTCCTGGTCTTCTTCTCTCCTTGTGACGTGTATTAAGGACGGGATAGTGCACGTGAAGGGGAGGGAGTCGTGCAACAGATAGGGCCCAGTTCAATAAACATGCCCTAGGCGTCCGGCCTCTCCCCCCTCCCTACCCTGGAACCCATTGCGTACCTGAGTAGCCATGCTCCTCCGGGAGCGTGGCGGGATGAAGCATGTTCCAGGCCTTCCCTGGGCTCTCCCGACGTCGTCAAGGTCCCGGCGTCTTCTTCACTGTTTGGTGTCCGTGTTCCTCTTTCTTCGGGTTGCGACCCACTTTCTTTTTCTCGGCGTTCTTCACTCTCCTCTCGCGCGTCGATGAATAGACACACCTCCTTCCAGGGCTCGTCCTCTCTTCTAGGTGCAGTGGCTGTTACATCATGCCAGGGGGTGGGGCCAGCTTCTGTTGTCTTCCAGTTAAAGGTGCAGTATCCAGAGCCCACGGGGCTCTCGTCTTCTTCGTAGGTTGTTCGCCACTCGTCCTGCTGATTAGGAAAGAAAGACGAAGAGTCACATCGAGCCTCCCATCAGTCTATTGTCTTCTGTGACGCCTCCCCTGGACCCTCGGTCCTGTGACACACCTCCTCCCCTGGATTCTCCCATTCTGGGAGAGGAAATATCCTTGACAAAAGTCTGCATTACCATGCTCTACGCCTTTTTCGGTGTTTTACTGTAAACTGAAAGGGCTGTAGGGACAGGTACCACCGGAGGATTTTGGGTGTGGTTGTGACTCATCCATTAGAGGGGTGCGTGGTCTGTGTACAGGGTGAATGGGTGACCTTCTAGATAGTATCGTAGCTTATCTATGGCCCATTTGAGTGCCAGACATTCCCTTTCTATCACGGTCTTCTTCTCTCCTTTCTACCTTACTCCACGTCGCGGGAATGGCTCGGGTGAAGGAAAAGAGAGAAGCAGGTTAGTGCCGGCTTGTTGTATGTACTCTGGGAAGGGGGAAGTGAGGGAGCACCTTCCAGCGAGTGACGTGTATTAAGGACGGGATAGTGCAAGTGAAGGGGAGGGAGTCGTGCAACATATAGGGCCCAGTTGTATAAACGTGCCCTAGGCGTCTGGCCTCTCCCGCCTCCCTACCCTGCCCAGGAACCGATTGCGTACCTGAGTAGCTTCGCTCCTCCGGGAGCGTGGTGGGATGAAGCGTGTTCCGGGACTTCCCTGGGCTCTCACGACGTCTTCAAATTCCCGGCGTCTTCTTCGCTGGTTGGTGTCCGTGTTCCTCTTTCTTCGGTTCGCGACCTGCTTTCTTTTTCTCGGCGTTCTTCACTCTCCTCTCGCACGTCGGTGAATAGACACACCTCCTTCCAGGGCTCGTCCTCTCTTCTAGGTGCAGTGGCTGTTACGTCATGCCAGTGGGTGGGGCCAGCTTTTGTTGTCTTCCAGTTAAAGGTGCAGTATCCAGAGCCCACGGGGCTCTCGTCTTCTTCGTAGGTTGTTCGCCACTCGTCCTGCTGATTAGGAAAGAAAGACAAAGAGTCACATCGAGCCTCCCACCAGTCTATTGTCTTCTGTGATGCCTCCCCTGGACCCTCGGTCCTATGACAGTCACCAAGGAGAGCTTGGTCTCCTCCAGTTCGCCATTCCCATTCCAGAACACCTCTTCGGCGGTCTAGATCTCGCCCTTCGTCCAAATCAAGAACAAGTAAGCAAAGGTCTCCTTCATGGTCTACATCCTCAAGGTGAGGGACTATTTACCAACCCTTTCTGCTACCCCCACAGCCAGAGTGTCTCCTATTGATGAGTTGGTCACTTTTAACGAAGTCCATTGCAGGGGTGCCAACAAAGTGGAATATTGACATGCCTGTGCCGACTTCTTCGGCATTGGTTATATTTGAGACTTTACACCATCGGTCCTCGGCAAGGACCTTACTCTCTTTGGTTCCTGGTCTGCTTGAACCAGCGCTGCAGACTTTTTAAACTCCAGCTTTAGCAGGTGCAGCCCCTACACGTATCTCCAAAAAGTACAAGGCACCTGAGCAGGATCTACTGTTCCCATGATCAGATCCTCTACCAGATTCTGTGATAGTGGCAGCAGCCAGGAAAACACATCCTGGAGCAACATCCTCTGCAGTCCCTCCTGAGAAGGAGAGTAAACACATGGACTCTCTGGGGAAAAGAATGTGCAGTACATCTGCATCTTTCATGAAAGTGGCTAGTGCCTCAGCACTTCTTGGCAGGTACTTCAGATCTCCGTGGGACTCTTTGTCTAGATTCACAGAGAAGCAGCTCAAAGAAGACCAGCAGGACTTTAATTAAATCTTGCTGGATCTTCCTTTTAATGGCTCTTTCTTGTTTGGTACTCATGCCGATGACTAGATGTCCAAAAT
This sequence comes from Triturus cristatus, assembly GCF_964204655.1. Lineage (NCBI taxonomy): Eukaryota > Metazoa > Chordata > Amphibia > Caudata > Salamandridae > Triturus > Triturus cristatus. The sequence goes on along the minus strand of NC_140592.1, from coordinate 497,675,508 downwards.
GAAAATAGAATTGGACACTCTAAAAGCGGTTGGCTTGGAGAACCAAAAAGACTTTAGATGCAAGTACCGACCATCGGTTTTTCCAACAGAGGGTTCAAGACCCTCACTGGTCTACACAACAGCAACAATCTAGGTTGCATTACCATCAGCGCAGACCGGGTTGAGGAAGGGGAGCTACAAGGCAGACACCTTCCTCAGTGAAAGAACCTGCTAACCAATGAGCCCTGGCTTCCCCCAACTCCGTTACCCACTCTGGTGGGGGAAAGTATTGTTTTTCACCAAGATGGGTGGAGAGGATTCACAAAAGACAAGTGGGTATTCAATATTGTAGAGACTGGCTACTTGCTCAAATTCAAATCCCCACCTCCATCAGTACCACCTGGGGCAAAGTGTGTTCAATGTCACTACTTGTTACGAGAGGAAGTATCGACCCTACTAAAGAAAGACGCTATAGAAGTAGTTCCTCCTCCGCACCAAGGACAAGGAATTTATTCCTGCTACTTTCCCGTACGTAAAAGAGGTCCGATCCAAGAGTACAGACCAACACTCGACCTGAGGCTTTTGAACAAGTTGATTCGCAATGAGAAATTTCAGATGTTGGCACTGCACCAGTTTTTTACTCAGTTACACCAAGGGGACTGGATTTGCTCCATAGACCTGCAGGACGCTTATTTCCATGTGCCAATTTCCATAAAACATTGGAAATTCCTGCGTTTTCAGGTAGCATCTCGACATTTCCAGTTCAAAGTCCTCCCGTTTGGGCTCAAGTTAGCCCCGCACATTCTCAAAATGCATGGCAGTAGTAGCAGTGTTTTTCACAAGCAAAAGATCTTCATCTATCCGTACTTGAATACTGGTTGCTGAAAAGCTCTTCACCCACTCTGCTTCAGAGTCATCTCTCCAACTGCATACGAGTGGTCAGAAATCTGAGCCTACAAGTCTATTAAAAAAAGTCAATCTTCATTCCAGCTCAAAAGATCCACTACCTGGGCCCATCCTTGTATACTGTAAGTGCAAGCGTGTGTCCTTCAGAGGAGAGGTTAGCCTCAATAAACGGCAAGTGCTGCAATCTCCTCTGTTCTCGCCATCCCACAATTAGGCAAGTGTCCTTGCTTCTGGGCTCGATGTCGTCCTGCATCTTCATCGTCCCAAATGCCAGACTGCAAATGCGTCCTCTACAACAATCTCTGGAGGACCAGTGGTCACAATTATCAGGTCGCTAGGAAGATTTGGTGATTCTCCCTCAGTCAGCCAAGGATTCAACCAGATGGTAGATGAAACGATCACATCTGCTCAAAGGAGTTCCTTTTCATCAGGACCTTCCCAGTCAAACAATTGTCACGGATTTCCCTACAGGGTTGGGGGGCTCATATGGGGCCTCTTCAGGTACAAGGACTCTGGTAAGAGACAGAGCTGGGATACTACTTCAACCTGTTAGAACTGAGAGCGGAATATCTTGCACTCAAGTCACTGCTCCCTTCTTTCCGTACACGTTCCTTGTTGATTCAAATGGACAACACTACAACCATGTATTATCTGAACAAACAGGGGGGAACCAGGTCAAGACCCCTATCACAGGAGGCTCAGACTACCTGGAAATGGCTTCTCGCAAGAAGTCTGACCAGTTTGGCAATTCATCTCCCAGGTACCCTCAATGTCCAGGCAGACTCTCTAAGCTCACGACTGGAAGCTAAACAACGACGTCGCGCAGGACAATGGGGAGTTACAGATATCAACCTGTTTGAAGACGCAGCAAACGCAAAATGCCTCGTCTTCGCATCTAGGTTTCACCAACCAGGATCCAAAGGAAATGAGCTTTCGATAAAATGGTCGCAGACATTACGCTTTTCCTCCAATTCCGCTCATTCCTCTGGTGGTCAACAAGTTCTACAGGGCCACCACCAGAATGATACTGATCTCACCAGAGTGGCCTCACCAGTGGTGGTACCCAGATCTGCTTTAACTATCAGAGCTCCCCCACAGTTGGTTACCATGCCGACCCAACGTGCTATCCAAGAGCGGGGGGAAGGTGTTCCACCCCAACCTCTCATCTCTACGTTTGACAGCATGGCTACAGATGTCCTCCAGTGCGGACATTTAGATTTGTCCGCAGACTGTATGAACATACTTAAGGAAGCGAGAAGACCATCCACCAGAAAATTGTGCACTTTCAAGTGGAAGCGTTTTTACTTATGGTGCATTAATAATGACCATGATTCCATTCGGGGTCAGGAGCAGGTGATTTTACCATAAGAGTCCATCTAGCCGCAATTACAGCCTACAGAAAATCTCCTATGCAGGTCTCTTTCTTTCAACTACATGTAGTTAAAGACTTCCTTGAGGGGTTAAAAAAGGTCTATCCACCTATCAGATCCCCGTACCCTCTATGGGAACTTAATATTGTTCTTGCTAGGTGGATGGGGTCCCCTTTTGAACTGATCCAGAAAGCCTTTCTGCAGCACCTGTTATGGAAGGCTGCTTTCATAGCGGCCATCACCTCAGCTCGCAGAGTGGGTGATATACAAGCTTTGTGCTGTAAAGAACCTTATCGCATCTTTCATGCAAAGAAGGTGGTCCTTAGAGTTTTCTACCTAAAGTGGTCTCGGATTTTCATATTAACCAGACTATTACCCTCCCGCCCTTTTTTCCTAATCCTTCAACTTCTCCAGAAAGGGCCTTGCATTCACTAGACCTTAAGAGGGTTCTGAAGTGCTACCTAGACAAGACCAAGGCATTAAGGAAATCAGACCGCTTTTTTGTAAACTACGATTCCATTAATACTGCGTGTGCAACTTCCAAACAATCAATTTCTAGATGGATTGTCTCATGCATCACATTGTCTTACCAGTTGTCCAATAAAATTCCCCCAGGCAAACCAAAGACTCACTCTACCAAAGGAAAGGCCTCTACCGCTCCTCTTCTTAAAAATGTTCCTATTGCAGAGATTTGTAAAGCTGCCACATGACGATCAGTGCATACATTTACCCGCCATTACTGTTTAGACTCTGGCACTCAGGCGGATGCTCAGTTTGGGCAAGACTCTTTAAGGAATCTATTTAAATTATTTATCCTTGAAGTCTTTGCTGTGCTGTAACTATACTGATATTCGTCCGCGGGATAGTGGGTATGGGCTTGCTATTCTATTCAGTGCTTATGACTATTGATGAGCAGCCCCTGGAAAAGAAGGATACGTTACTTACCTGTAATCCTAGTTCTTTTCCAGGGGTATACTCATCAAAGTCATAAGCAACCGCCCTCCTCCCCGGACGAATATACTTGGTATAGTAGATTTTTCCTGTCTTGCTTCATGATTCCTACATGTTAGTACACAGTGAAAAAGGCCTGACCTAACTGTCACCTGTGGTGCATGATGGGAGCATGGAGCTCCTGGAGGTCTTAAGGGCACGGTGCCACTTTATTACTAATGTGGTTTTCTCTATGCAGCCTATGGGCTAATTGCCTGCTATTACTGCCTTTTTCTTGGAAAATAAAAGGCTGTTTTGGAACACCAGAGGAGTGCATGTTCTTTATAACAGAAATGCTATACAAGGTTATTTTATTTTAAATGAAAAATCCAATGCAATTTTGGCATCTTAGCCTATTTAAATGATGTTTAGGCTGCATGTTTATGTATATACATGTATATATGTATGTTTGAAGGTACTGCGTACACGTTTACTTGGCTGAACATACATATATATATGTATTTTTGTATATGCGCCGGGGTCCCCGCATGTGGGCGGGACTAGTCAGTGCTTATGACTTTGATGAGTCTACCCCTGGAAGAGAACTAGGATTACAGGTAAGTAACTTATCCATGTTTAGGATGAGTCAGAGTGTGAAGGTAGGGGACATTTTGAAACAGGAAGAGGATGAAGAGTTGGTTTGGTCAGGTTTGGGGAGATTCGTTAACGTTTTTCCTCTGCAAGGGAGGAAATATTTGAGAATGTAGATACATAACCACGCATAAGAGCTATACATACATAGAGATTTTAACATGATATGCATATGGAAAATAATCAGGAGATATAAAATTGTACTAGATAAAGTCCCATATGTACTTCCATGGATAAATATTTACAAACGCAGGCTTTCCATTTTTGCTGTAAATTAAGGTTTTTTTAAATGGCTTTTATTGGTATGGGTTTTTAAAAATAATTTTCTTTTATTTTTTTACTGCATATTTGTCTCCCAATATTTCAATCATGAAGCACTTATAGATACATTTGCTGTAATTGTATGTACACATTGTGTACAGATAAGTGTTTCTATAGGAAAATGAACCCATAAGCATTCCGTCTTCACCTTATATGAAATTGATGCATTGAGCTACTTAAATATGGATTTAAAGTTAAAGCTATACATACATTATCAATTTTACCATACCAATTTCCATGAAGGGTACATCACACAATGGGACATTTGAAAGGACCTGGTGTTGATTTGTAAAGCTGGTTGCTCCATCACAAATGCCATGGATCTTCTGTCTGCCTTACTACAAGTGCATTTTATTATCTAGCACTTGTAATAAAGTGTATGGAATATATGTTGCTTTGTGGCAGACAGTCCACTCGGAAAACTCAAAACCATGTCCTACATCTATTAATTAAATAATTTCAAGTAAGCAAAATTTCCTCAAATATCAACAATTGTAATCCAATAACAAACAGTGTATTCTATCTATACAGTTAGTTGTAGGGAACAGACACTATGGCCCGGATTTAGAGTTTGGCGGATGGGTTACTTAATCTCAGATATATTTGATATCCCTTCCACCTTATTACCAGTGTCATAGACTATAATGTACATGTAAAAAGGCAGATCGGATATGTTTCACTTTTTGGATGGAGTAACCCATCTTTCAAACTCTAAATTTGGCCCTAGGTGACAAATCTGACATACGTTTTGGTCAACACGTTACAAGTTATATATGTTTAGTATATATGTTTAATGCACTTGGAAAATGTTACATGTCTCTTCAGCCATGTTTTATAAGCACTATCCCATCTTCAAAAATAAAACTCTGGCACATATTTATGTATTTTTACTTTGACATGTTGTTGACAGCAATGTGCATGGGATATAGTAGTAGTCCAAGATCAGCTTTCACATTTGTATACATGTCTACTATCAGACTTGTTCGTGTATATGGACCTAAGCACAAAATAAATCTGTGTCTCTGTCAATGCCTAGGCAACCTTTTGATCAATAGCATGTTTTTATACTTGCCTAGGACTGAGATTTCTTAGACAAAATAGCCATGAAGTGCTGGCTAAAGGATACTATGCACGTCACAAAATATTATTAAATGCACAGGTGTGACAAAACATGGAGTCTGATTCACAAAAGTAATTTACACTTTTGGATAAGTTAAAAGTTTGTGTGTTTACTACTTTTTGGTATTCACAAACTCCACTTTCATTATAATTACCCTTTTGTAGTACGTCCAGCACCACACATTGCCAACCACTGGTCCTGCAACATCCTCAGGTAGGAAAACAAATGGAGGTAAGGACTTAAAATAAAGCTCCATAGGAAATAATCTTTAATTGAATTATTTAAAATAGTTAAAATATATAACATAGAACATATTTAATTAAATAATAAATATGTACTATTAAAAAAATATATATATATTCAGGGAGTGCCCTGTCCACAAAAAATATTTTCAAAATCACTGTTAAAGTCAAGTGCAGTGTGAACTGTTAAATGGCATGTTCTCCATTGGCTTCGCAGTTAGCAAGGTAACTTCCTCATCCAGTGTCTGTGTTGGCCTTGATTATGCCATGTTCCTAAAATGTATATGACATTAAAACAACATTCACACTAAAACGTGTCATGCTTTGTGACACCATAAATCTTAATCATTTTGTCACTTTGATTGTTGTTGTCCTGGCTTCCCCATGCCATACCCTCACCAATGCCTGTTTTTCTTTATTTGTATCACAAAATACCTTACTAGTAACATATTTGGGAACAAAATTGTAATTTAATGTGTGTTTAGCATCAGTAATGTTAGTGGAGTAAATTACTTACACATTCCTGATGTATTTTTATGAAAAAAATGATTACCCAAATCCACAACAATGCTCAAGCTATATATGTTTGTAATACATATATGTATATGTGCATTTTTCAGTTGGCTAATGGCTTGTAATTTGAAAGCTGGGTGGTTGTCAAATGCACTCGAATTTTCACATTTCCACAGTAAAAATATGGTAAATACAGTCTTCAAAAGTATATTTTAGACTCTCAAGGTAAAATAAAATGTGATTTTGCAGTAGCTTGGTGTAATTCACAAACTGCCACATCATAGGTTGTGAAAATGTTTTTCTTATGGCAAATGTGACTTTTAAAACATTAGGGCTAGATTGTGAAGTGACTCACAGTCTTCCTAATAACTAACTGAATATAAATTCAAGTGCATTTCATGTATGCAGCTTACCTGACTCTGATGGCCCATTTAGATATTTGCAGATGGTCAGTGCCCCCTCCGCAAGGATATCCAGCTCTTCTGGAGTGACGTTAGTGGCCCTGTTACCTGCTCCTTCAGCCATGGTGTTTCCCAGCAAAAGTAAATGTGCAGCAAATGTTGAGGAAGTGTACTACACCTGACTGTTAGGAGACAAGTGGCCTAATAGCCTTAACATATTGTGCACACCAACATAACAGAATTTCTGTCAATGGTCAATGGACGTTTACATGATGGATGATGGATTTTGCCAATCATAGACCATTACAACCATATATGTCTGCAGACAAAGGAAAATGTAGGTACAGACTGCATTTGGTAGTCCCTGTCCTATGATGGGTATGTCAGGCATTCGCTGTGTTTGGTCTGCCATCCAAAGACAACCTTATCCACTTATGGTATGTCTGACAATACGACGTATTGTTAGTGCATTTTTGACTAAATCGATTTTCTGTGATGTTACTTCCATCAATAACTGGAACATCCACATTACAAACAATAGCTATTCACTTTCTGTTGTGTAATCTGTCAAACCTGATGGAGTTTTCAGCAACTAATATAATATGAAAAAAATATTAAAACGTTTTTTAAAAGTTGACCATAGATACATTATTTGAAAACATTTTTTTTTAAAAGGGAGATATTTTTATAATTTTAAATATTTGTTTTGTGACTTGAAAATTCTTATTAATTTTTTTACATTTGCCATATTTTTATAAAGTTGTAGGACTGATAATATATATATAAATGGCAAATGGGTGTGTGTATGTGTATATAAGGAGATTTGTTTTGTCCCAAGGGAAAAGACTCTGGGTCCTGGTAGCCTTTCCTGTTGTCCGCCCAGATGGATGCTGGATTTTGCAGTCCTTAGATTTCCACCAATGGGGAGGAAATAGTCACCATTAAGAAAGGACTGTTGCTGGCACCAGTGCAGTATATGTTTTTAGCATCTGAGGAAGGATATACATCCGAAACTCGTCATGCTAAACACAGAATAAACTCACCTGAACATTAACTGCTGTGTCCCCTATCATTTCTTGGAGGAGGCGAGGTTTTGTGGATGATTGTTGCGTGGCCGCTGCGCAAGTAAGGGGACCCACCCTAACGAGCCAAGCACTTCAGTGGCATAACGGTGGAAGTGAGTCGAGGTATCGAATGGTGCTTGGAGCGCTGCACCCAAGGGAGGGCGAACAATCAGCCAAAATTGGATCGTGACTTCACGGTGAGGCACGCAGCATTGTCGCGTTGCTTCCCGGTTTCGCCCGCAAAGGAGGCTGCAGAAGACGTTTAACATTTAAGGAGAGTTGTTTTGTCCCAAGGGAAAAGAATCTGGGTCCTGGTAGCCTTACCTGTCGTCCGCCCAGATGGATGCTGGATGTTGCAGTCCTTAGATTTCCACAAATGGGGAGGAAATAGTCACCATTAAGAAAGGACTGTTGCTGGCACCAGTGCAGTATATGTTTTTACCATGAACTGCTGTGTCCCCTATCGTTTCTTGGAGGAGGTGAGGTTTTGTGTGTATGTATGTATATGTATATATATATATATATATATATATATATATATATATATATATATATATATATATATATATATATATTCACTGAAAAAACCATAGGTTTCACACATGTTATAGTTAGCTGGACATTTTACTGACAAAAAACCAATGAAATTCCCCCGTTATAGTTACTGTAGGCAACTATAACTCACGCGACCGTAATCCTCTGCTGATGCTAATACTGTATTTAGACACTTATTTGCCCATGTCTTCTTCCATTAAATTTTAGCTATACATATATTACAAATATTTTTTTTTCATAAAGACACATATGTCATCAGCAGAGGATTACGGTCGCGTGAGTTATAGTTGCCTACAGTAACTACAACGGGGGAATTTCATTGTTTTTTTATCAGTAAAATGTCCAGCTAACTATAACATGTGTGAAACCTATGGTTTTTTCAGTGAATTTGCAAGGTTTTTTAAATGCTAATTCCTAACTATAACGTGTGTGAAACCTATGGTTTTTTCAGTGAATTTGTACGTTTTTTTAAATGCTAAGTTACTTTACGCCATTTGTGGCGTGCGCGCCCACTTAACGCAGTGCGCGCCCACTTAACGCAGTTCGTTCCGTGCGCGCACGGTGCGCTTCGCGCACCGTGCGCGCACAGTGAGCACGCGGTGCGCTTTGCGCACCGCGTGCCCACGTTACGCTAGATGGGCCATGAACGCACGATGCGGTTCGCGCACCGTGCGCACATGGAAGACATATGATGAGCATCGTTGTGACAGGTAAAATATATGTTTTGTATTACACTGAGATAAGCCATGCACAAATGGTCCCCTTCAGGCACCATTTGCACACAGGGTGGGGAGAATGTGGAATTTTTTTTTTCTTTGTTATTTATTACCGTACGCGTACGGTAAGCGTAATCGGCGAAATTTTCGAAAAAATTAAAATTGCCTTTTTTCACTTGGGGGATCGTTGGGGACTCCCTCGACATGGCTAGGTGCTTGGGAGCTGTCTAAACAGCCCCTTTACATGTTTTTGCACTTTGTTTTTCAACCCCCTGTCAGAGTGCGAGAGAGAAAATGGCGGTCGCCGCTTCCTGGTTTCGACCGATTCGAATGTTTACTAAGATCTAACGGCCAATCAGAATCGCGCTCGCGCACGTCACCGTACGCGTATGGTAAGCGCACCGTAAGCGCACCGTAAGCTGGCTCAGAGATATATATTGATTTAAAGGCTATTTTCTCAGAATCTACTGAACAGATTTACACCAAACCTACAAAAGGCACTTCCTTGACCTATAGACTACTTCTCTGCCAAATTTCAAGGAACTCTGTTCAGCCGTTCGGGCTGTAGCTGTGTCTAAAGGTCCTATGGAAAAATGCATGGGAAAAACGCGTTTTGGGACCCCCCTTTTATCTCAGCCCCCACTTGACGAATCCCCCCGAGACTTTCAGGGTAGGAGCGGAGCGTAGCGCCCCACCTATTTTGAAAAATTTGCGAGGATTCGTCGACCGGCGCCAAAGTTATTCAAAATAGAATGTTGCGGATTTCCTATGGTAAGAGGGTCCTAACTATAACTACCTACTGGCGACCGCCAGTAGGTAATATATATATATATATATATATATATATATATATATATATATATATATATATATATTACCTACTGGCAGTCACCAGTAGGTAGTTATAGTTAGGACCTATTATCCATAGGAAATCCGCAACATTCTATTTGGAATAGCTTTGGCGCTGGTTGACGAATCTTCGCAAAAGTTTCAAAACTCGTGGCCCGCTCTGGTCCGCTCCTATCCTGAAAGTCTCAGGGTGATTCGTCAAGCGGGGGCCGATTAAAAAAGGGGGGTCCCAAAACGTGTTTTCCCCATGCAATTTTCTATAGGGACCGTTAGTCACAGCTTTAGCCCGAACTGCTTAACGGAATAACACCAAATTTGGCAGAAAGGTAGACCTTGGTTCAGAGTCGTGCCTTTTGCTTAAATGGTGTTAATCCATTCAGTAGTTTCTGAGAAAATCTAAATCACATATATATCTATGGCCGCACTGGATCCGCGCACCCTGAGCACACCCTCCCGAGCACGAGCTGCATGCTAATTGGCTGTCAACTGTCTGTCAACACTCCAAACCAGGAAGTGTTGGCAGCCATTTCGTGCCTCGGTAGAAGCGAGGCTGAAGAAATCAGTGGAACTAGTGTGTAAATCTCATAAAGGGGGCAGGATAGAAATACTCCGACCCTCTAGACCTGCTTAGGGGGGTCCCACAAGGACCCCCAGGGTCATAAATATTATGGTTTTTTTTGTTTAAAAAACGGTGAATGCGCGCACGGTGCGCGGATCCTGCAGTAAAAAAAACCCCAAAAACCGAAGTGCGGGCTTTAATAATTAGCCCCCTTCGGGGCCAAATCCCGGGGGCAAAAGTTTTAAATTTTATGGGGGGCCCGGAGGGGCTCCCCAGCCCCGGGGACCGCCACCCCCAGGGCTACAACATTAATGGGTGGGGGGGCTCAACCGCCACCCCCCAGCAAAATAGATGGGTGGGGGCTCAAAGGCCCCCCCCCGCCCCAGGGACCGCTACCCCCTGGGGCTTTCTCAAAAATGGTTGGGGGGCTCAAAGGCCCCCCCCAATCCCTGGGGACCACCACCCCCCGGGGCTTTGTATGTTTTGGAGGGGGGCCGCTTGGCCCCCCTCCTGGAGCCCCCGAGGGCCCTGAGGACTGCCATCCCCCAGGGCTGGCTCCTGCAGTGTCCCAGGGTGCCCACCCCCGGGACACTGCTGTTTGCTATGGTAGGGCGAGAGCCGAGGCTCCCGCCCTGTCATAGCACACTTGGTTTGGATTTTGAAAGAGATCGAGCTGCATGTTAGCAGCTCCCCTTGCGGAAAAACAATGCCGGCTCCCGAAGAATGCGGGGAGCCGGCTGGGACCGTGGGGGCATTGGGGCTCCCCCCACGGTCCCAAATGTTATATATGAGCCCCAGGGGATGGGGTCCCAGGGGAGAATAGAAATTAGTGATAGGTGCTCAAAAAAGAATTTTACGGTAAAATTAGGAGTCGCGCATCCAGCGCGGTGCTCAGCACGGCCCCCTGGTGTGCACGCGTTGGGTGCACGACTCCAAACGTGTAGGGTGCGCGTATCCCGCGTGTCGGCTGCACGATTTATCTTGCGTTGGGTGCACAAAAAACAAAAAAATATTTTTCAGATATACATCAAGCTTATTTTTTAGACCTTGGGTGGCTCTAAAAAGAACCGTTTTTATGGACAGATTTTGGTACCTACAAGTAAGTACCGATGCAGAGTCTAAAGTTCATGAGGAAGACTCTGTTACCTCATCTACACAATCTCTCATATAGATGCCATCCATATTGAAACGCAGATTGTTGTGGTAAATGGACCCCATCCTATAATCTCGGAGAAAAGCAGAAACAGATTTATTGACATGTTTCCTAGCTTTCTCAATCTGTGGCCAAAATTGATTGGACCAGTTCCATTTCTGCCTTTGGCATATGTTAGAATAGACAAAGGCAGTTTGGGGGAAAAGTGACATCAAATCTGCAAAGGTGTCCTTCATAAGCATCTCCAGACCTACCGCAGTCAAAGTGCCTAGGTCATTGCCACCACAGTGCACAATTATGAGGTCAGGGTGTTGGAGATGTAAAAAGGATTTAACCAATGGCATCAATTGGTGCCACTTTAACCATCTCTGTCCAATCTATTTAATGTCTACATTTGGCAAAGCTAGGTCTTTGTCAATGCCTCTGTTTTCTGCATACCTTTGGCTCCAGAAAATATAGCTGTGTCCTACAATCCACACTCTAAGCATCTTGAAAGGAGGTCTGGATGCACTCAGATGGTCTCTGTAAATGAAATGGCAGTTTGAAAACTAAGATTTTTCTAAAATGGTGGATAAGATGCAGTTTTGAAAAAAAAAAGATTGGTTGTTTGAGAACATTCTAGACTGAAAACTAGGGTGCATGTTTCTCTTTTTTAAAAGCATGTTTCTTATTGGTTAACAAAAACTGTTTGAAAGGAACATTACATAGGATAAGCTGATATATTGAAAAGTCAAGCACACTTGCTGTTTTGATTAGCAACACTGTGTGCTGAACTTGTGACCTGTGTGCTCAGTTGAGTGTTCCATGAACTGTTACTATGGTAACAGGCAGAAGGCACATTGGGTGTAGGGTTCAAACATATGTCAATTGTAAAGGGTTGAAATGTGTAACCAATAGAAATGTGTATTTGCTTTTGAATTAATGTGGGAAGCAATGTGGTTTGATATTTACATGTATATGTGTGCAGAATGAGAGGGAAATTTTGCCATTCTTTGGTTTTCCCGAAAGCAGTATAATACAGAGATTCTGTATAAGAAAATCTGGTGTGTGACTAACATACTTCTTAATCTACAAAACAATTTGAAAGGTGAGTTATTAATTTGTGAGGGGATGTATGTGGTGCATTTTGTTTTTAATGAGAGTAATGTGTTTCTCCTGCTAAAGTGCAGAGAGTAGTTTCTTCTTGTCTAGGATCACATGGTGAGTCTGTGTGCATTTGGGAACCATTGTGACAGAAAAATATGGGTAGTTCATGTGTTTGCAGACACATAACTGCTTAAACTATCCTGTTCTCACGTTTTGGTAGAGTTAGAAACCTGTCATTGCTAAAGTATTTGCAAAATGAGTGAGGCTTCTACACTAATGTGCAGTAGTAAAATATGTGGAATGTGAGCAGTCACCTTACCTCTTGTAGACTAGTAAATGTGTTTTGGAAAAATGCAAGGGATAGTGTTGCTTGTCTAGAATCACACTGTGAGTCTGTGTGCATTTGGGAACCATTGTGAGAGAAGCATTTGGGTATTTCATGTGTTTGCAGGCACATAACTGCTTAAAAACCTATCCTGTTATCACGTTTTGGTAGAATTAGAAACCAGTTATTGAGTCAGGCTTTGACACCAAAGTGCAGTACTGAAATATGTAGAATTCGTGCAGTCACTTTACCCCTTCCAGACTTGTGAATGTGTTTTGGTAAAGTCCAAGGGATAGTGTTTGTCTAGAATCACACTGTGAGTCTGTGTGCATTTGGGAACCATTGTGAGAGAAGCATTTGTGTATTTCATGTGTTTGCAGACACATAAGTGCTTAAAAACCTTTCCTGTTCTCACGTTTTGGTAGAATTAGAAACCAGTTATTGCTCATGTGTTTGCAAAATGAGTCAGGCTTCTACACTAATGTGCAGTAGTAAAATATGTGGAATGTGTGCAGTCACATTACCTCTTCAAGAATAGTAAATGTGTTTTGGTAAAATCCAGGGGATATTGTTTGTTTTCTAGAATCACACTGTGAGTCTGTGTGCATTTAGGAACTATTCTGAGAGAAGGATTTGGGTATTTCATGTGTTTGCAGACACATAACTGCTTAAAAACCTATAGTGTTCTCACGTTTTGGTAGAATTAGAAACCAGTCATTGCTTATGTATTTGCAAAATGAGTCAGATTTCTACACTAACCTGCAGTAGTAAAATATGTGGATTGTGTGCAGTCCGCTTACCCCTTCCAGACTAGTAAATGTGTTTTGGTAATATGCAAGGGATAGCGTTTGTTGCCTAGAATCACACTGTGAGTCTGTATGCATTTAGGAACCATTCTGAGAGAAGGATTTGGGTATTTCATGTGTTTGCAGACACATAACTGCTTAAAAACCTATCCTGTTCTCACGTTTTGGTAGAATTAGAAACCAGTCATTGCTTATGTATTTGCAAAATGAGTCCGGCTTCTGCACTGAAATGCAGTACTAAAATATGTGGAATGTGTGCAGTCACCTTACCCCTTGTAGACTAGTAAAAGTGTTTTGGTAAAATGCAAGGGATAGTGTTGCTTGTCTAGAATCACACTATAAGTCTGTGTGCATTTAGAAATCATTCTGAGAGAAGCATTTGTGTACTTCATGTGTTTGCAGACACATAACTGCTTAAAAACCTATCCTGTTCTCACGTTTTGGTAGAATTACAAACCAGTTAACTCTAACCACCTTCACACTTGTGTGTCAGGCCTACAATTCCCCAGTCAATATCCATATAGTCCAGCAAACATCCTGTCACTGCTCTTGCAATCCCATAGTGACCCTTTCAGCAAAATGTACTAATCCATTCACTGTGCAAAAACCCAAACACTTATAAATTCACCCAGGCACTCTCCTTGCAGTACTCTAATCATTCAGTCAGTACCTAAGTAGTCATGCAGTGACCCAGGCCTTAACTCATGGACTGCTACAAACCGCTATCCACTATGCATGCAGTCCTCTAACTACCTACACACTTGTCTTTCACACCTTCACTTCATCAGTCAGTATCCATATACTACCAGCAAACACCCTGTCGCTCCTCTTGCACTCCTCTAGTGACCCATTCAGCACCATGTACTAATCCATTCATTGCGCCAAAATCTAAACACTTATTAATTTCACCCTGGCACTCTCCTTGCAGTAGTCGAATCATTCAGTCAGTACCCAAGTACTTATGCACTGAGCCAGGCCTTAGCACATGGACTGCTTCAAACCCCTATCCACTATGCATGCAGTCCTCTAACCACTTACACACTTGTCTTTCACACCTTCATTTCCCCAGTCAGTATTCCTACAGTTCCAGCAACAATCCTGTCACTACCCTTGCACTCCTCTAGTGACCCATTCAGCACCATGCACTAATCCATTCACTGCGCCAAATCCCAAACACTTATACATTCTCCCAGGCATTCTCCTTGCAAGACTGTAATCATTCAGTCAGTGACTAAATACTCATATAATGTCCCAGGGCATAACACAAACACTGGTAGAAACCTTTGCCCATTACACATGCAGACCTGTAATCACCTATACAGTTATGTATACGCCTTGAATTACAATTTCAATTAGTGAAGAGAAAATAAAGTGGTTAAATGTTTTTTATATAGAATGTGTTTGTATAATAATTGAAAAGTATGATTTATACATTTATTAACCCCTTGAGTGCCCATGACGAGATGGTCTCGTCATGGGCCGCGGTTTCGCTGTGCCCATGACGAGACCATCTCGTCATGAGCCCCGCCCGCTAATGAAACGCCCGGCACAGGGCGTGGAAAGGGCGGGGCACTCAAGGGGTTAAAATACATTTATTTATGTTTAGTTTTAACAGATATTGTTTTTCATAATTAAAATAAAGTTATCATGCCTGAAAAATCAAGAAAGAGAAAAGGACAGAAAAAGGACAATTATTCGAAGAAAATTCAACAACAAGTATTGGATGACCAACATCATGTGGCTAAATAGAAGAAGTCTTCTGGTAAGACAACCAAGGAATTCATTAAAAATCTTTCAAAGCCTACAAACAGTGTGCGGAATGTGCAAACTAATGACAATGATTCGACTAGACAAAAGAAAATCAATAACAGGAAAAGAAAAAAAAGATAATTTACAAGCAAAAGATTCGAAGTATGGTAAAAGAAGGCAAAATCAATACAAAGAAAGAGGTAAAATAATTTTTTACAAAAGAGTGGTTTTTAATTTGCTGAAAGATATCAAAAAATATAGAAAAAGAGCACAATTTTATAAAAAGAAGCATATTGAATCCATTGTTGAAAAGGCTTTTGCAGTAAAAAGGAAACTATTTATTTTAGTTTTAAACAGAATTCGATCACTAGATAAACCAATCCATTTAATGAAGGCCAAAAGTAAGAGTAAAAGAGTAATTAACAGAACTCCTTTTTATGACTTCTTTTTTTTTGGGTGAATGGACCACAGTTCAAGTTCTGAGCCTTTCTTTAATGAAGAGTTATTTACAGAGCAATGATTTTTTGCATGCAGTTGATACCAGTGGTCGAGCTTATGAGGTTAGAAATGGTTGTCCAATTGAGAAATAGAAAATGGTTCCCAGAAATGCAGAAGAAATGATAGCTGATGAAGTTCTAGGCAGACGTCCTAAAGCCCCAGTGTACACTTGGGATTGCAGTAGTATTCGTAGTGTACGACAAGAATCTATTGATATTTTACGCGATTTCTTACGAGCATATAGTAAAAGATCTGTTAAACAAAAGATTAAGATATTGCAAGGACTAGACCCTTGCAGAGTGAGAAAAAATACTGGTTTGCAAGGTCATTCTCTGGCTTGTCTTTCTAGGAAAGTATGTCAAAGTGTTTTTCATCATTTCAGGATGTTAGCAGTACACCCAACTCAAATGAGGAAATTAGTTAGAAGATTGTATTATGCAAAAAGTCCAGCACTAATGTTAAATGAGTTGAACAGTGCTCTTTTGCGTGGATCAGTATCAGATGTGAAGAAGGTTTGTGATGAAATTGAGTTTTGTTACTTTGGTTCTGAACAAGAGAGTGCAGAAACTGATACATTAATAGAAGAAAATGTTGAAGAGAATGTTGAACATAGTAGTACAAAAAATTATGAACCTCAAATTACAAAGTTTAAGGTGATTTCAGGTGAAAGGCCAAATTATTCTTGTATTTGTTTCTTGTGAACTAACTATAAAAATCAGACTAGGACCTTTGATCTGTATTTAAAAAGTGAAACAGAAAATAATGATAAGTGGAAGGAATTTGCAACTTATTTGTTGGTAGAGAATCTTTTTGATTTGGATTCTGACCAGTGTATTTGCAAATATTGTTATAACAAATTAGATGAGAATAAAATGCCCGCTAGAGCTGTTCATAATAATCTAGAGTTGGTTGCTATTCCTTCAGAACTGATAGATTTAAATACCTATGAGTCTATTCTCATTCAATGTGTGCACACGTTTCAGGCTATCGTTCGTATGGAGCCTAAAAAAGGGTAAATTGCCTCCTTCAGATTTACAGAGAGGATTAAAAGGAAGAGTTGTGTATTTACCTCTAGATTTAAAGAAAAATATTGAAACTATTGGTGTACGGAATGTAGAAAATTAACCACTAGTTATTCTAGTTAATGGCGTTCCTACTAAGAATAAGAAAATCTGGCAAGAGTTAGTGGATGTTAGGAAAGTGCAAAAGGCAACATTGTATCTGATAAAAAACAATGAGTACTATAGAAATGTGTATGTAGGAGAAGAAGAAATAGATTTAGCAGAAGATACTGAAACGTCAAGTGGATAAATTGAAAAAGTGGACATGTCCAGATGTGAAGAAATCTATGAACATTACAGTGTACATCCACTTCATTCCAAAGAAGTGATGGGGAATACTATTGAGTTATTCCAAATGAAAAAAGCAAATGGAAGTCCTATGAGTGTATGGGAAGAAAGCTTGGAAGCTCGTTGTTTTCCGCATGTTTTCCCAACAGGAAAAGGAGGAGGATATGATGAACGACCTGTGCAGATTCCTGCATCTGAATATCGGACAACAAGATTGTATGCAGAAGATCCAAGATTTCGACAATGTATTCCATATATATTTCATCTTTTGTTTGAAAGTGACTTGTCTGGACTTTCCTATGCAGTCAATCACATATTGAAAACAGGAGTACATCTGCAAAATGTTTCTGCAAAGGAATTTATGGATAAAGTACATCAGAGAGATGATCATTTAGAATCTCAGCTGATTAATCTGATGGCATGTCAGCGTGGTACTAATGAGTATTGGTATCGTCGTCATGGAGAACTTAAATGTATGCTAAGGAACTTAGGAACTCCTACATGGTTCCTTACCCTAAGCTGTGCTGAATACGCTTGGAATGATTTACTTGAATTTCTTCAAGAGGCAAATTCGAATATAAAAAATATTGAATACAAGACACCTGGAGAATTGTGCTCTTTGGATCCAATTAATGTATGCAGGTATTTCAATCATAGATTTGAAGCTATGATGTCTTTTATCTGCAATAAAAAAAATCCTCCTCTTGGAGAAGTTGTGGATTTCTTTTGGAGAAAGGAGTATCAAGCAAGAGGTGCTCCTCATATACATATGCTGATATGGATCAAGGATACCCCTAAGTTCGAACAGATTCAGATGATACTGTTTTGTCTTTTATTGAACAATATGCTACATGTGCTATACCCAAAAGCACAGAAGAAAACAACTTAAGACAACAAGTCTTACGATTCCAAAGCCATCGTTGTGGAAAATACTGTTGACGAAATTACAAGTCTAAGGAAAAGGTTTATACAAAATGTTGTTTTGGATTTCCACGTCCTGTAATATCAAAAGGAAGAGTAAACAGTTTTATGTCAGCTATGCGACATACCATCACAAGAAAGTCTCCAAAAAATACCTACAATTTAAGAAGAAGCGAAGAGTCAAAATACATAAATGATTACAATCCGGTTATTCTGTCCATGTGGAATGCTAACATGGATATTCAGTATGTTGCGGACAATTCCATTGCTGTTGCTCGTTATGTAACATCCTACATTGCAAAATCAGAAAAGACTGAATTGAAAGAAATGTGGGAAGAGATTTCTCATGAGAAGAGTCTAAGTAAGAAATTATACAGTTTCAGTTTGAAGATGTTATCCCATCGAGAAATCGGAGCGTATGAATGCTCAGATCGGTTATCATCTGCAAGTCTATACTCCTTTTTTTTTTTTTTTTTTTTTTAGATTTTTTTATTCAATTCAGTGCGGCAATAGTGTTACATAGATTTCATAATATACAAAAGAAAAAACAGCCTTAAATTAAGCACGTATACAAACATACAATCAGATACAACAAAAATAATCCTTGACTTTACAAACAGACCCAAAGCGGATCATCAAGGATGCCTTTCTAAAGCCAATTTGCGATCGGCTCCCATATTGCTACCCCGAGCTTCTTTCTTGCCCTGCCTTTTAATTTATACAGGGCCATTTCCAAATTATACAATGAAATAAGCTTAGCCCTCCAAATATCAAATGAGGGGGGTTCTGAATCTAACCACTGAGATGTTATACATAACCTCAACACCGACATACATATGAACTTAAATCCTCTGTATGAAACCGTTTTACTCCCCGCCTCCGTACCATGTTCCATCCCAAACAGAACCAAATGTGCAGTCACCGTAATCGAGATACCCAAAGATCCTGAGATAAAGCGTTCGATATCCAATAATAGTTGGGAGAGCGATGGACAGGAAAAGAACATATGTATTGATCTGCAGCATGCAACCCACACCTAGCACAGCTCGTCCCCCTACCCGCCTTCCACTTTGAAATCTTTGCCGGCGTATAATATAAATTAAACGCGGCCATATATGCTTGGCTTCTTAGACTGCCAGAGAGCAGTCCTCCAAGCCAGCTGAATATCAATATTAGTCAAGGTTAATTTCCCCTCCCACATTACCTCAAATTTGTGGATATCATCAGACTCCTTCAGCATAAATTCTTCATATATTTGTCCGATTTTAGATTTACACTTTATCAACTCCAAGATCCGAATCTGGGACACTTGACAATTCCCCCTCGCAATTTCAGCTTGAAAATAACTTCTAAGTTGCAGATATTTAAAAAAATCCACCCTACCAACCCCAAATTTCTCTTGTAGCGATAGGAAAGTAAGAATATTGCCAGTTTCAAAAAGATCCCCAATTACTCTTATACCTTGCTGTGACCACCTCCTCATAACTGAATCTTGACATATAGTAGAAGACAACACATACGAGTCAAAAGGTGTACACCATAAAATAGTGGGCATATCCAATTGCTTCCTGACCCTCCTCCATAGTGCATATGCTGCCTGTAAAATCTTAAACCTAGTCTTTTTATAGTAGCTAGGCTCTAGTACTTTGACCAACAATCCTCGAGCCGATTCGCCAAGACACCATTCATATATTGAAGGAGAAAAGGCAGCCTCCAATACCTCGGTGTTTCCACATAATAAAACCCCCATATATTGAAACAATGAAACACAATAATAAGCATAAAAATTAGGAATAGCGAGACCTCCCCGCTCTACCGGCAAATATAACCATTTCATCGCTCTTCTAGAGCGCCTATACCCCCAAACAAACCGTGAGCACATACGCTCCATTCTCCTAAACAAGATGTTAGGAAACATAATTGGAATCGCCCGAAACAAATATAAAAACTTCGGGAAGATTGACATCTTTAATACATTCCCCCTTCCATATATAGATAGATGGAGCCTATTTATACGCTCCAAGGTATTAGTAACCGATGTGATCAGTGGATCAACATTGATCCTTGGTATCTCTTGGATCTTAACAGAGATAAGCACCCCTAAATACATTGCCTCCTTAGATATATCGATCCCTATTGGTAGCCCAACCTCCGTGTGTAACACCTGCGTCTTGTCCAGGTTTAATTTATAGCCTGATACTACACCGAAATCTCTGGTAACTACCACAATTCTTTCCATGGCTTTCCCCATATCCGCAGTCAATACCGCTAAATCATCTGCATAAGCCAGCACTTTCACTGAATACAGGTGTGCTTTAACCGGACAGATTTCAGAATCAGCCTCCAATCTGTTTATAAGAGGATCTATATATAGAGCGAACAGAAGTGGAGAACAGGGGCACCCCTGCCTCGTGCCCCTGCTAACCATAAACCTCTGAGACTCTTCTCCCTCTAATCGTACTACCGCATTCGGCATGCAATACATAGACTGTATTGCTCTTATAAAGTTCTCGGGAAAAGACTTCCACCTCATCACTGCCCACAGAAACTCCCAGGAGACCCTGTCGAATGCCTTTTCGGCATCCAACAGGGCCGCCCCCACAGAAGCCCCCGTTGCCTGTGCCCAATCAAAAACCGAGATAAGCCGCCTAATGTGATCCGTAGTGCCTCTCCCAGCAATAAAACCATGTTGACGCAGTGAGACTAAGGGGGTAATAACCGACCCCAGTCTTCTTGCTAGGCATTTAGAATATATTTTATTATCGGCATTTATGAGGGAAATTGGACGATATGAAGAGTGCTCACAAGGATCCTTTCCCTTCTTCTTGAAAACTATTATTACTGTTTCTGACCATGAGGCTGGGGGGAACCCCCTAAATGCAGCCTCAACCACCAGAGTAAATAACCCGGCTAACCTCTTCCTAAACTTAATATAAAACTCCAACGGGATTGAATCCGACCCCATCGCCTTCCCTGAGGCTAATGACAGCATAGCAATCTCAATCTCCTCCCAGGATATCCCATCTACCAATTCCTCTTTATCCCCCTGTTCTAACTCAAGGGGGCTCATTTCCTCCAAATATTGCTGTATTCCTCTAACCGGTTCTGCTGTATATAAGTTCTCATAATACTTTTTAAACGAGTCAAGAATTAGGGAGGGAGTCTCTAGCACATTCCCGTCTCTATCCTTAATCTTTAATATCCTGGAATAGACCTCCTTTTGCCTAAGCCTTTTGGCCAAGACACTCCCAACCTTTTCCCCATATTCGTAAAACTCCCTTCTGTGAACTTGGTATTTAGCAGCTGCCTCATCAGCATATCCTTGATATACAATTGAGCGAAACGCAGCTACTTCCGCTTGAGCCTTGGTTACTCTCCCAGCTAGTTTTATCTCAGCAGCTAGTTTCTGCTCCAGCAACGAAAGGACCGCCAAGTCATTTAAACATTTCACACGGTCCTCCCTCCGCTTCCTTGCTGCGAATCTTATTGTCTCGCCTCTTATACCCGCTTTAAAAGCATCCCACAATATCTCGGGCCTAGCGGATCCAGTATTCAGCTGAATAAAATCCGGGATCCACTGTTCCATCCAGCTACAATAATCATGATTCATCAATAACTTCCTATCAAAAGTCCATTTCCTTCCTTTAGCCTTTAACCTGCCACATTCAAACTCCATTACCACTGGGCTATGATCTGAAATTATCTTGGGGAGAACATTTATAGAGGCACTCCTTAATATAACATCTGAAACCAAAAATAAATCAAGTCTTGCCATCATCTTGTGTGGGGCAGAAAAATACGTAAACCCATCTTGCCCTGTTTTTAGTTCCTCCCACACATCATATAAACCTTGGTCTTGAACCAGAGCTTGCAGGCTCTTAAAAGCTCTATGCTTCCTGCCCTTAAAGGCTTTGGCTGTCCTTATATTCAATTGTGAATACATATGTATATTTAAATCCCCACAAACCAGCATGGGCTGAGGATAACTAGACAGCTCCGTATTAATTACCTGAAAAAAGTCTGGGTCATCTTCATTTGGTGCATATATTGAACACAGCGTCATTACTTGCCGTGAAATTACTACCTCCATTAGCACCCACCTCCCAAATTTATCCGCTTTAGATTTTTTAACCTCCAACAGTCCCCTTTTGGCCAAGATTGCGACCCCCTTTTGGTTAACTGCCTGCGATGTGCACACCAACACCTCGAGCCCCAAAGAGCCAAGCCAGGCCCTATTAGACCATGCTATATGTGTTTCCTGTAAAAAGAGCAAATCCCACGAGCTTTTATAGACTATTCTGGCCAATACTCGTCTTTTCTTAACATCATTTAGACCACAGATATTTAATGAGCAGCAAGTTAATTTCATCATTCAAACAAAAGAAGAAATTCTTACAAGAAAAGAGAGACACACTTATATCAGATAGCTTGCTCTGCTTGTATTTGATACTATCACCATTTTCCAAAGACATTGTGCTGCTATTTAACTCTAGCCCCACTGAATTGATTTCCACCCAGCCCCAACCCCCCTTACCACACCCCCCACCACCATCACCCTCCCCCCCCCCCCAGAACCTCCCGCAACAGGCGTTGGGAACAAGTCCCTGTTGATGGCAAGCCCGTGCTTGACCCCACCTCTTTCACCCCCCCCCGTACTCAAATAACAAAAAAAGAATAATAAGGCAAACTATACATAAACATTTGGCATAGTTAGACACATACCTTTAACTACATGGCTGCCTCGCTTCATACTACATCGCTATGAGCATCAATACCAATAATCCTCAAATTGCCTAACTCATCACATTGACTGAAGATATTCATTTGCCTTAGCTTCTGACGTAAAGAACTGACTATGACCACCCTTTATGACTTTAAGTTTAGCTGGGTTCTGTAAAAACGCCTGAGCCCCCTTTGCTTGAAAACCCGATATCAACTGCCTTAGCCTCCAACGACGCTCCACCGTGTCATGACAATAATCTGGCTGAACAAAAAACTCACACCCCCCAGCATTTCTTCTCTTGTTCGGGCGGGCCAGATCATATAACTCCTCTCTCGCCCTGAAGTTATTCAGACATATCAGAATGGCCCTAGGGAATTCCACCTGGCCCTTCTTCTGGACAAAAGGAAATCTGTGAGCCCTTTGAACCTCTTTTTGCCACTCCCAATGCCCCAGCTCCGGGAAAGCCTCTGTTAATAACCCCACCATAAACTTTAGTGCGTCTGAACCCTCCTTTCCCTCTGGTATCCCCAGCACCCTCAAGTTATTACGCCTAGCCCTATTTTCAAGGTCAGAGATCTTCCAGCGTACATCCTCTCGCTGTGCCTTAAGAGACTCCGTTAGTTCTTTCTGGGCTAATAGTTCATCCTCAAGTGTAGAGATCCTTGCCTCTGCCTCAGTCACCCTTGTAGATACATCCACACATGTCTTTGCAATTCGTCTTACAGCGTTTTGCAGCTTTTTACACGCACTCTGAGTGCGTAGCAAACCGGTCTGAGTCTCAGCCCTATGGGTCATAATTAAATCATAAATAGTCGCTAAAGTAATCTCTCCAGGGGTTGACTCC
Source organism: Triturus cristatus (assembly GCF_964204655.1). Taxonomy (NCBI): domain Eukaryota; kingdom Metazoa; phylum Chordata; class Amphibia; order Caudata; family Salamandridae; genus Triturus; species Triturus cristatus. Next base: position 497,651,878 of record NC_140592.1, on the reverse strand, counting down.
TCCATCCTTTGTTGGCCTTGTGAGAGCGCAACTGGGTTACCAGGAAGACATGACAAAATAGAACTCGGGGAGCTCTGATCATCCCACATGAATGAAGCCTCAGATACTCTCAAGACCCCTCCACTGTTAGTCTCCTCGCTGCTCCTCAGGGGCTCTGCCGGGTCTCCTCCAACCTCCTCTTCCCCCCCCAAACTGGCCCCTTCCAGCCACTCTTGGACCGCGCTATCCACTGAAGATCTATCGGACAAGGAGAAAAAATCCTCTGTAGTAGATACTTTATCCGGTGCTTCCCCTATGCCCGCTGGTGGCTCGAGAAGGTTAGCTCTTAATGACTTTACTATGCTTGCATTCTCCACGGATGGTGCTGCTGAGGTTTTCTCCTTCTCCTCCCCCTTCTGACTATGCAGTTGCTGCGCCTGATGTAGCGCCTGACGCATTTCAGCGCTCTGAATTTGACCTAGCCCTTCTTGGACTACATCTCCCAGAGTCCCTCTGTCCAATGAGCTTTGATTCTGATCCGGATTCAAACTCAGTTGCTGCTGCTGCTGCTGAGTTCCGTGCTGATCCTCCTCGGTAAACTCAGTGGACTTAACAAGCTCAGGGGTTACAGGGATACCTACTTTCTGTTTAGCCTTAAACATTGCGGGAATTTGCGAAGAAGAAGTCAGCTGAGACTGTGTCTGTGTCTCTCCCCCCTCCTTCTGTGCATATGGCGCTTTCCCCGTCTTACCGGCCCCATTCGGCTTTATGGACGTCTGCCGTGTTCTTACCGGTGTCCCGGCCATATTCCCGGCACCTCTCTGCCGATTCTTTCCCACCATGGCTCCAGCAGTGGTAGATACCTGCCAGCGCCAGCAACTGCACCAATAGAAATTATACAGTTTCAGTTTGAAGATGTTATCCCATCGAGAAATCGGAGCGTATGAATGCTCAGATCGGTTATCATCTGCAAGTCTATACTCCAAATCAAGAAGAATCATTTGGGTGAGTCTAGGTCTTGCTGCAGCGCGAAATCGAGTACTTAAATCTGTACAAGAAATCAAATATTTAGCATAAAAAGATCCGGAAAGTACAGATATTGTGAAAACAAATATGTTGGACACATATTATCCAAATAGAAGTCCTCATTTTGAGAACATATGTCTCTATGAAGTGCTGCAAAACTACACTTTTAAACGGAATACTACAGAAAACATCAATGAAGGAAAATATGCAGTGATTGGTTCCGAAGGATGTTTGGTGAAACAAAGGAAAGGAAATTTGATTAATCACAGAAAACTGAGTTGCGACACTCCTGATAAAAGGGAATTTTACTATTTAGCACTTTTGCAACTGTTCAAACCATGGCGTTCAGAATTTGAATTACTTGGCGATTTTCACAGCTATGAAGATTCCTTCAATGCTTGTAAAGATACCATAGAATGTACTGTTTTTGCAAATTATGTGAAAATGTTGAACGATGAAATTGATCAAGAAGCTGCTATTGCAGCTGAGATTGCTAGAGACAGTTCTCAAGACAGTCAAAGCTCTGCTCCACTGAGTCAAGATCCACTAGGACAACCAATTGTTGAAAATGAAGCAGCAATCGCCATGAATGAGGTGGAAACAGCAATGCATCAAGCTCAAGAAGATATTATGGACTTAGCCAACTTGGAAGAACAATTAAATGTTGAACAGAAAGAAATATATCAGCAAGTAAGACAACAGATTGACCATGGATTTCTTCATGAAAACAAAGAATGCACATGCACCTCATTTCAACCTATATGAATTTATGAGTGGACAAGCTGGAACAGGAAAAAGTTTCTCAATTAAAGTAATCACCAGCTATCTACAGAAAACAACGGACTAACATTTGTCTTGTGTTGTAACTGCTCCAACTGGGTTGGCAGCAGACAACTTTTAAGGCATTACATTGCATCGTTTACTTATGCTACCTGTGGAGCATGAAAACAAATTGGAATATCACAAGCTATCTGGAGAAGCTTGTTATGAAGTTTCAAGAGTGAAATCTATATTGCGTGAGTGTTCTATATTCAACGAACAACTTTTGAAGCTGGAAAATGAAGAAATAATACAAATGGAAGCCATTGATAAAATACAGCATGAAGGAATCACTATTATTTTGACAGAAAAGTTGAAAACAAAATTGGATTCTTTAGAAAAATCTATATCTAAAACTGCTGGTTTAGAAAAGAATCTATATGCCTGTATAAACTGTCGGGTAATTTTAAGGCGTAATTTGGATGTAGAAAAAGGTTTAGTTAATGGAGCAATGGGCAAAGTTGTGGATTTTGTTAATTATCAGAATAAAGATGGTATTGAATTTTTAAAAATTAAATTTGATCAGATTGAAAAAGTGAAACAAATTGCTCGTTGTTCAGTTCGTTTTTTGCTCATTAAAGATTTATATGTCCGTAGAAAACAGTTTCCAGTTTCTCTGGCATATGCAGTGACTATTCATAAATCTCAAGGTTTAAGTGTAGACAGTGCTTTGGTGAACATTGGAAGTACCGTGTTTAAAGAGGGTATGGCATATGTTGCTTTGTCCTGAATCAGAACTTTATCTGGTTTGTTTTTGATTGATTTTGATGACACAAAGGTTACTGCAGATACAAACTGTGTAAAAGAGTATAATATGTTAAGAAGAGTGTATGCTCCCAATTTAGGTCAATATCCTTATTTGAAAAGCGTGTGATAGGTCGAAAAAGAAGGTATGAGAATATCTGTAGTGAAGGTATAGAGAAGGGAAAAAAACAAGATAATGTTGTGATTGCAAGTAAAAAGAAAAAGGACACTGTTGAAGAGATTGTTGGTTATCAGTTTGAAAATAGTTCAGGTGTCAACTGCTATGCTAATGTAGTGGTCAATGTTGTTTTTTTTCTTGAAGGTTTGCAACAGCAAATTATGGAGAATCGGGGAAAAAGATTTTGTTCATTGTTGTATTGTGTTTATGAAAAATTGAGAACTGATAAATGTAAAATACAAAGCGTTTGTGATATTCGTAATCTTTTGGAGGTATGTTCTGGCTCTACACAATTTATGCAGAATATCCAACAAGATGCTCAGGAATTTCTAATGTATATGCTTACCATGTTGGAAAATGAAGGCATAGAAATTGAAAATCTTTTTGGTCTTTGTTATAAATGGGAATATTATTGTGAAAATTGTATTTTTACATGTAGCACTAACATAGACACTGAAAGATTTATATATTTGGCATTACCAGACTGTAAATCAGTGTCTTTCAACAAACTAGTTAAAGCAGCAAATCAGAACATGGAGTGTAGGCACTGCAACTCAGAAAAGTTATCAACATTATTTATACAAAGATATGGACAATATATCATTTTAATGATGCAACGTTGTACAGCTGATGGAAGAAAATTGAACACTTTAATAAAACATTTTGCAGCACGTCAACTATCAATATCAGGAAGGACCTTTGTAGCAGTAGCAATAATTTTCATGATGGTCCTTCCACAACATCTGGACATTACACTGCCTATCTAAAATGTGATAAAGGCTGGACATATTGTAATGATGCTCACTTGGTTTTTAAATAATGTTTGCCAAGCGAATTACCAAATTCCTACCTAATATTTTTAAAGCCAAAATTTTAGGAACATAATTCGGCCTCTGAGGAATTTATTAATAGGTATTATCACAATTACTGTTGGACAATTTAAATAAAAAGGATTTCAATAATACCATTTGGCCTCGAGGAATGGTGTATCTTTGAATGACGAACTTTTTCTTGCACATTCTCTCAGCGTATATTTTTAACCCCTTCGGCGCTCATGACGGAACGGTTCCGTCATGAGCGTCGGTTGAGCTGTGCTCATGACGGAACCGTTCCGTCATGACCACGCCCGCGCAAGCAGCGCTCAGCACAGCGGGGGAATCCGCCCCGCATGGAAGGGGTTAAGTAACAACATTTACAGTGTTTATAAATTTAAGTTAGAGAATTTTCTTAGTAGTAAGTATTTTATATGTGTGATTTGTATTATATGGTATGTTATTGAGGATGTAGTCTTGTTTTTTTTTTTAAACAATCTTATTGATTGTTTTTTTTTTGCCCGCTGTTATGTGATGCGTACGATTGAAATCACTGTTCCTAGTGAAATTCAATATATTCTGAGAACAGCAAAAAAGGCAAAGAAAATAATTTGTAAAATGTTAAAATTATGCTGTGTTGTAAAAAATGTATTGTTATATATTATAACTATATTTTTTCTTCTCTTTCACAGATCTTAATTCTAAAATATGAAATTTTCAGAAATTTAGATGATAAAAAACTACTGAAAAAAATGTGTAGCATTTTGTATTTCTATTACTGTGAAGGTAAGTTTAACTAAGTATTAAAATGCACAATGGCCTGTGTTTGCACACAGGTGAAGAAAGGGGAGATGGACGGAGTAGAACTGTGTGGAAAGATGCTCTGTGGACGTTTTAAGTTTCAGGATAAAGTTAACATGAATACTGAGTGTCACTGGGAGCCAACTAACCTACCAAATATGTGCAGAAAGTGCCAGAGAGTTACTGTAAGGATCGCTGGGTATGTTCCACAGGAGCGTCAGGAACCTGAAGATTAGTCCTCAGTCCTCCCCTGCGGCCTTCCGACTCTATCAGACTCTAGAGTAACGGATGACACGCCAGGGGAAAACAGGGAAACAAAACAAGGATAGGCGAGGAGAAAGGCAGGTTGTGTTGTGGGACCACGTCAGAGTTCAAGGCAGGAACACTCGGCTGTAACACTCGGCTGTAAAATAAAAGAATATAATAAATTCCTTCAATCTCAAGTAACCTCAATGTCCGAACACCTTATTTAGGTTTACCTACCACGGTTATAGTTCACCATTCGAAGTATGAGGGGGTGGTGTATCTGTCTCACATGTTAGGGCTCCCTATGACGAGAAACAAGGTGGATAACTATCAATCTACTACGTGTCAGTGCCTAAACATAGAATGTGCAAGGCTCACCCCGTCTGTAATCAGGAGAACTGAGTGAGGCAGAATGACTTCTTCGTCGATATAAACGCCTAAGGTGAGCGGGTTACTATAAGTGCCTAAAGGAAGGATATATCTGGGTCAAGGCTTTCAGTAAGGATAACGAGGTGTAATCCACAACCTATATCTATGACAGATTGTGCAAGGCGCTATTATCGCTATTACCGTGTTTTCTAATGTGAAGAGCTGTCCCCGATGTGTTGCACGATGGTCCACGCCAGTTAACCCCACATCCACCACGTACAGAGGGAAAAATGCGGAAACAAAATAAGAATACCTCTCTCGCTCCTGGGGGAGGTACCTAGAACAAGGTGCGACTAACACTCAGGGAAAGGGAGGATATGGGTCGACGACACTGGCCTTAAAACAACTGCAGAGGCGCCTTAGCTGCAGGCACCACTTCTAGGAACAAGGGTGACGGAGCAGGTCTCACGCAGGGGAAGTGCCCGCTACACGGGACTACAAGAAACGTGACTGGTACAGGGGAGGAAAGCAGAGTCTTACTTGTTTGCAGGATCTCAACCGGGAAACAAAAAACAAACCAAACGGATCACAGCATCCGCTGTCACCACAACTGCAATCGCGGCAACGCCGTGCCAGACAAGGAGCAACGATTCCAACAGCACTCGTCTACGACAATTCGAACTTCACCGGAAACAGGAAACAAGGCGAAACGGAAGTCAGGCAAATGCAAATGGGACGGAAATGGGGCTAGGTGCAAGAACGCTAAGCGGCAATTACGCGCGCCTAAGCTCCTTAAATACTGTACATGTCACGGGGGCAGGACCGCGGGGCATAACAGTTACATTGCTGAAAGGTATAACATAGGAAATGGCTTCAGAACACCTCTCTGCAAAGCACCTGTATGTTATTCAATAGAGAGACATAGTGGGCTAGTAGGGCCCAGGGACTTTCAGGATTAAAACAGACAAAATTCCTTAACTTAAAACACGTCACAGGGTGTGTTTGCACATGTCGCATCAGGCCCCATCCCTTCCCTTCACTAATCTATAAACGTGTCCTATCAGTTTGCCAAAACGTAAGTACTTACAAATTTTTCTTGTTCTCTGTTTGCAGTATTGAAATTACTCTACTTATTACTCATATATTTAAGGATTGGCCTATCCATTAACCCTAGTACACATTAATTTCTTTATATACTATGCAAGCAGATCTGCAAGAAGCTAGAAAGTATTAATTCAGTCTTCAAAACACCCAGTTTATACCTATGTAGTTTTGGAATCTCACTGTCATAGGATGTCGTGTGACCTGAAAAAAAAAAGATTTGATTGGTTCATAAAATTTCCCATTGTACCTATTGAAGAACCACAATCATTTCAATCATTCTTCTTTGAGCATCTTTGGAGACATAACTCTGTGCTTACCTCCAATCACTCTCATGCAAATTTTCAAATAATGAACTAGCAATATGTTCTTATTGCAACAGTCTGTCAATACCTAAGCACTTATGGGGCAAATTTAGAAGCATCCTGTCCCAATAATATGTCACTTTTTGTAACATAGTTATAGTGCAAGACACTCTTACATATTTACAAAGACAGGAAAAGGCAGTCTGTGTACCTTTTCTTCTCCATGTAAATACGACGTCATCATACATACCACTTTGCGTTGAAAGGGCGTTCTATAGGTGTTGCTGTGTGTGTTTGCACAGAACACTCATAGAACAAGACACATCTCCAGATTTATCAGAAATTATAAATCTGCACATGTGTGTGAATATTGCAGCATCCTCCAATTGGTGTAGCAAGGCACAACAAGGAGAATTATTTTCATTTCGCCTCTTTTTTTCTCTTTCAATGTATGCTGTATTCCACGGCATACATTGAAAGAGGAAAATGTTTTTACTGATTGTTTTTGAGCAGGAAGGTGTCCCTTCCTGCACAAAAACAATCTCAACACGACACAGACATCCTTGCACCATGGTGCTAGGGTGCCTGTGTCACCGCATGGCTGAAGTTTGTGCAGCAGTGCAGAGGGAAGCACAGAGTTGCAACATATTCATGTACATATGTTGCATCCCTATGCTTCGGAAGTACCACAGCACACTGTAGCTAAAGAGCTTACAGTGTCATGCTGCTGCACTTCCTTATAGTTCTGCACTTATACATTCACCATACACTACAAATGCATTCATTCAGTCAATTATGCACTACACATACATCCATCTAAACTTTCACACACTAGCATAAAAATGTAGCTATTTATTTAACCAGAGTAGTTAGTTCTAAAAATAACTTTTTGATTTTTTTTGTAGTTGTTTTTTTTTTTAAAAAAGGAAAAAAAAGTCAACTGGTCGAACAAAACCATGAACTTCAAGTGGTTAAAAAGAAAAAAAAAACTCTTGCATCGATGATTGTCAATTGCTCGGCAAACCACATCAGCAGATTGCTCCCCATAGCAGAGCAATCTATTACACTTCGTGCAGTGTATTTTTGCTTTGGCAAATTAGGGACGGATGTCCGGGTGTTGGTTGGACGGAGACATCCCCGAAGTGCTTGGTACTGCCGGTGTTGGTGGTGGGTTCTCCCGGAGTCTTCTGCACTCCTCACGTGCTAGGTTTACCGGATGTAGGCATTTTAAGTGCTTTAACATACTTGCGGTCCCGCAAGAATATTTCTTATTAGGGTCTCCACGTGAAAGTACAGCGTTACAAATTTTGCAAGTGACCTTGGTAGTGTTCACTTTTTTCTGTCCTTCAGGAAATATAAAAAATTTCCAGACGATGGAAGAATACCTCTGAGGGCGTGGAAGCTCCTGTACAAATTCTTTGGTGTTTGAATGTTCTGAATCAGATAATTCTTGTTGTCCAAAAGCCTTTGTTTTTCAATGGAAATCCAAAATAGGTGTGCAATCACCCAAAAATGAGGTTCTTCTTAGTAGAGTAGTTGCTCCAAAGAAAGTCTAAGAAGAATGATTGAAATGGGTGGGGTCCTTCAATAGTTACAATAGGAAGTGTTATGAACCAATGAAATCTCTTTTTTTCTGGTCACATGGGATCCGCGTAGGTTGTGCACAGGCAGAACGCACCCAGCGCGACTTCGTGAAATTGCATTTCAAAGGAATATATGTTTATTAAAAGTTAAAGAACATTATTTTTTTAAATAACTCAGATAATGTCTTGCCTTAGTATTTATATTAAATACATCTATATATATCTTTTTAGACATTAAAAAAAATTCGCGGATTCGCGCACCCAGCGTGTCGAGTACGTTTATGACATGACGCGGAAGCGCGAGAACATCACGTAACATAATACGTTTATGTTGCGTATGCGCTTGAAGTCACGTATCAGTCGCATAGCAATCGCGCAGGATAATGTGCACCCATCGCACATCCTTCGCGGATCCTACACAACAATTCTAAAATGGCAGGTAGGGTTCCGCGCAGTGATCGAGAAAGGTACGCTTTGGGTGAGCGACTCCCCAAATAAAAAAAAATAAAAAAACATAAACAAAATAATATTAATAAATCAAAAATTATATTAAAAAAAAAGAATTTCAATATTTTTTAATTTCTTTTTCAATTTATATTAAAAAATAAAATATCTAAAAATAAATAGTTTAAAAAAATGTAGTAAATCAGTATCAAAAAAATAAATATAACAATTAATACATTTAAAAATTGTAATTTAAAAAACCTTTGAAATTCACTGAAAAAAACCATAGGTTTGAGGCACGTTATAGTTGGGAATTAGCATTTAAAAAACCTTTGAAATTCACTGAAAAAACCATAGGTTTCAGGCACGTTATAGTTAGGGATTTGCATTTAAAAAACCTTAGAAATTAATTGAAAAAACCATAGGTTTCAGGGGCGTTATATTTAGCGGGACATTTCACTCGTACATAACCATAGAAATTCCCCCGTTATAGTTAGTTCAGCTAACTATAACTCGCGCGCCCGCAATGCACTCCTGATGACGTCACATATTACATCACTCATGACATGGTCAGTGACATCACTGATGACATCACTGATGAAGTTATCCTTGTGATAGAGTGTCAGACCTCCTGTCACCCTAATATAACCTTTGATATATACACTCAAAAATAGAAACTAACATTTTCTAAACAATGGTCATACCAATATCAGTTACAACAACCTATTTAATAATTCTAAGATCTACATACACATCCCCTCATACACCAACAGTCCTATATAGTCACTCATACATGTAGTTACTCATCATATGTACTCATACACCTATACATCCTGTTACATACCGCCACTCATTAATAGAGTTACTCACACACATAGTCACTCATGCTAATAAAGAATCAAACATACATTTACTTGCATATACAATTATACACACATCAGCACACTTACTTCTACAGAAAGTTATACATACTTACTTAAAAAAAAAATCACTTATAGAAACACAGACTTATTCATACAGGAACTCTTCCAATCTCTCACTCTCACATATACTCACTTATATACAGCAAAACTCACATATACTAGTTTAAAACATATGTAGCACTCATTCATGCATCTATGCACTAAGTGATACCCTCCACCGAACCATACAGACACTCAGACAATCATACTGATACTCGAAAAACCAAGTGATAACACATATAGACACTCATGTAGCTACTCATCAACCCATGCAGCCACATATACACAAAGTGAGAGACTGATACAGATATTTACATATTTAAACATTACTCAGTAATCTATGAATTCACTAAGATCCACTTAATCAGTCAGTTATACAATTAATTTTACAAAAACAAAAAAAATATCCATATAGACACTTATATAACCATTTATTCTTTTATCGATCTTGAGATATACATATATAAAAAATATTTAATTTTCAGAAAGACACTCATTCACTGGATGATGTCATGAGTGATCTCATCAGTGTTGTCATTTGAGATGTCATCAGTGATGTCATGAGTGATGTCACTGACCATGTCATGAGTGATGTAATATGTGACGTCATCAGCAATGCAATGCGGGCGCCCAAGTTATAGTTAGCTGAATTTACTATAACGCGGGAATTTCTATGGTTTTGTACAAGTGAAATGTCCAGCTAACTATAATGCCCCTGAAACCTATGGTTTTTTCACTGAATATATATATATATATATATATATATATATATATATTACCTACTGGCGGTCGCCAGTAGGTAGTTATAGTTAGGACCACGTTTCCATAGGAAATCCGCAACATTCTATTTTGAATAACTTTGGCGCCGGTCGACGAATCCTCGCGAATCTTTCAAAATAGGTGGGGCGCTACGCTCCGCTCCTACCCTGAAAGTCTCGGGGGGATTCGTCAAGCGGGGGCTGAGATAAAAGGGGGGTCCCAAAACGCGTTTTTCCCATGCATTTTTCCATAGGACCTTTAGACAGGGCTACAGCCCGAACGGCTGAACAGAATTACTTGAAATTTGGCAGAGAGGTAGTCCTCAGGTCAAGGAAGTGCCTTTTGTAGGTTTGGTGTAAATCTGTTCAGTAGATTCTGAGAAAATAGCCTTTAAATCAATATATATATCTGAGCCAGCTTACGGTGCGCTTACGGTACGCTTACCGTACGCGTACGGTGGCGTGCGCGAGCGCGATTCTGATTGGCTCTTAGATCTTAGTAAACATTCGAATCGGTCGAAACCAGGAAGCCGCGGCCGCCATTTTCTCTCTCGCACTGAGAGTGATGATGAAAATACAAAGCACAAAAACATGTAAAGGGGCTGTTTAGACAGCTCCCACACACATAGCCATGTTGAGGGAGTCCCCAAAGATCCCCCAAGGCCAAAAACGGAATTTTTTTTTTCCGCTAATTTCGCCGATTACGCTTACCGTACGCGTACGGTAAAAAATGATATACAAAAAAAAATTATCCACACTCTCCCCACCCCGTGTGCAATTGGTGGCCGAAGACCACCAATTGTGCATGGCTTATAACAGATGAGATAAACTATAATATTTAAAAAAATAAAAATAAAAATAAAAATTATCCACACTCTGTTCACCCCGTGTGCAAATGGTGCCCGAAGGGCACCATTTGTGCATGGCTTATAAGAATTACAAAAAATTAAAATATTACCTTTCAAAACGAAGTGCATCATATGTCCTCCATGTGCGCACGGTGCGCGAAGCGCATCGTGCGTACATGGCCCATCTAGCGTAACGTGGGCACGCGGTGCGCATAGCGCACCGCGTGCCCACCGTGCGTGCACGGCACTAACTGCGTAAAGTGGGCGCACGGTGCGCGAAGCGCACCGCGTGCTTACTGTGCGCGCACGGTGCGCGAAGCGCACCGTGCGCGCACGGAACGAACTGCGTTAAGTGGGCGCGCACGCCACGAATGGCGTAAAGTAACTTAGCATTTAAAAAAACGTATAAATTCACTGAAAAAACCATAGGTTTCACACACGTTATAGTTAGGAATTAGCATTTAAAAAACCTTGCAAATTCACTGAAAAAACCATAGGTTTCACACATGTTATAGTTAGCGGAAATTTTACTGATAAAAAACCAATGAAATTCCCCCGTTATAGTTAGTGCAGGCAACTATAACTCACGCGACCGTAATCTTCTGCTGATGACATATGTGTCTTTATGAAAAAAAAATATTTGTAATATATGTATAGCTAAAAATGTATGGAAGAAGACATGGGCAAATAAGTGTCTAAATACAGTATTAGCATCAGCAGAGGATTGCGGTCGCGTGAGTTATAGTTGCCTGCACTAACTATAACGGGGGAATTTCATTGGTTTTTTATCAGTAAAATTTCCGCTAACCATAACATGTGTGAAACCTATGGTTTTTTCAGTGAATATAGATATATATATATATATATATATATATATATATATATATATGCTCCAAGGTTGTCCACCTGATTGGGGAGCACTCAAGGACCAGCGATACCACATGGACCATGCAGCTATTGTGGTGCAGCCTGACGCGTTTCGCTGATATAGCTTTCTCAAAGGCTGATCACTCCTGTTCTCCAACGGCGTGCGCAGTCATTCAAATCACTCATGCTGCTTGCTGATAGGTCAGCCATCTCGCACAGAATTGTGGGGCATGTAGTGTTCATGCTGCGCCATCGAACCTTGTATAGGTGCCAGGAGACTGAAGATTTCTGATGCTTCCCCTGTATGGGTCACAAGGGCTGGAAAGTCCTTATTTCCGGTGCCAGTTCTTCCACAATGAACCGGGCAGATTCCCGACCCAGCGGCCCGCTTTGATTGATGCGGTGGTGCTGCCCCCGCGGCTGGACTGCCGCGTGTAAATGTATGCTCCAAGGTTGTCCACCTGATTGGGGAGCACTCAAGGACCAGCGATACCACATGGACCATGCAGCTATTGTGGTGCAGCCTGACGCGTTTCGCTGATATAGCTTTCTCAAAGGCTGATCACTCCTGTTCTCCAACGGCGTGCGCAGTCATTCAAATCACTCATGCTGCTTGCTGATAGGTCAGCCATCTCGCACAGAATTGTGGGGCATGTAGTGTTCATGCTGCGCCATCGAACCTTGTATAGGTGCCAGGAGACTGAAGATTTCTGATGCTTCCCCTGTATGGGTCACAAGGGCTGGAAAGTCCTTATTTCCGGTGCCAGTTCTTCCACAATGAACCGGGCAGATTCCCGACCCAGCGGCCCGCTTTGATTGATGCGGTGGTGCTGCCCCCGCGGCTGGACTGCCGCGTGTAAATGTATGCTCCAAGGTTGTCCACGAGATTGGGGAGCACTCAAGGACCAGCGATACCACATGGACCATGCAGCTATTGTGGTGCAGCCTGACGCGTTTCGCTGATATAGCTTTCTCAAAGGCTGATCACTCCTGTTCTCCAACGGCGTGCGCAGTCATTCAAATCACTCATGCTGCTTGCTGATAGGTCAGCCATCTCGCACAGAATTGTGGGGCATGTAGTGTTCATGCTGCGCCATCGAACCTTGTATAGGTGCCAGGAGACTGAAGATTTCTGATGCTTCCCCTGTATGGGTCACAAGGGCTGGAAAGTCCTTATTTTCGGTGCCAGTTCTTCCACAATGAACCGGGCAGATTCCCGACCAAAAATGTGACATGAGAAATGCAATTGCAATACCAGGCATCTCCCGCTTCGCCTGGCTGCCCGAGCTCCAGCGGCAGCGGACCCAGAGTTCATGTGGAGGTGCCATCCGTGACCCGGGACGGTCACTCAAATATACAAACAAAGTTCCCTTGCAGTGGAGGCACACTCAGGATCGTCACTCAGGTCTCATGAACATAGCCCCTTAGAATTTGCTTCAGACGCGTTTCAAGCATTACGCCCTTCCTCATAGGCAGCCTGTGAAGCAAAACAATGGCGGTCAAGAACCAGCATTTTCCCTTGTTGGTTTTTATTATACCTTGATTCAATAATTATGGTGCATTCTAGGGCTGGTAGTTGTAATAGGATACCACCAAACCTTTTCAAGCTTTTCAAAAAAATCAATAATCGGGGAAACAAAATGTCACATGAGAAATGGAATTGCAATACCAGGCATCTCACACTTCGCCTCGCCGCTCAAGCTCCAGCGAACCCACAGAGTTCATGTGGTGGTGCTATCCGTGACCCTGGACGGTCACTCAAATATACAAAGTTCCCCTTGCGGCGGAGGCACACTCACGATCGTCGCTCAGGTCTCATTTACATAGCCCCTTAGAATTTGCTGCTGACGCTTTTCAAGCATTACGCCCTTCAATCAATCAATCAATCAGTCAATCAATCATAGGCATTTGTATAGCACACTGCTCACCCGGAGGGTCTCAAGGCGCTGGGGGGGGGGGGGAACGCTACTGCTCGAACAGCCAGGTCTTGAGTTGCTTCCTGAAGGCGAGATGGTCTTGCGTTGTCCGGAGGTGGATGGGGAGGGAGTTCCATGTCTCGGCTGCCAGGTAGGAGAAGGATCTTCCTCCGACGGTGGCTCTGGGGATGCGGGGGACGGTGGCGAGAGCGAGGCTGGCGGAGCGGAGCTGGCGGGTGGGCTTGTGGAAGGTCAGGCGGCTGTTGAGGAACTTGGGGCCCATGTCGTGGAGGGCCTTGTGTGCGTGGGTGAGGAGTCGGAACGTGATTCTTTTGTTGACGGGGAGCCAGTGCAGGTCTCTCAGGTGTCCGGAGATGTGGCTGTGTCGGGGGATGTCCAGGATGAGTCGTGCTGAGGCGTTCTGGATCCGTTGGAGTTTCTTCTGGAGTTTGGCGGCGGTGCCGGCGTAGAGGGCGTTCCCGTAGTCCAGCCGACTGGTGACGAGGGCCTGGGTGACCGTCTTCCTGGTCTCGGTGCGGATCCACCGGAAGATCTTTCGAAGCATGCGCAGGGTGTTGAAGCATGAAGACGAGACGGCGTTGACTTGTCTGGTCATCGAGAGGGAGGAGTCCAGGATGAAGCTTAGGTTGCGTGCGTGGTCTGTTGGCTTGGGGGTGGCTCCCAGGGCGGGGGGCCACCAGGAGTCGTCCCAGGCGGAGGGTGATGATCCCAGGATGAGGACCTCCATCTTGTCTGAGTTCAGTTTCAGGCGGCTGTTCTTCATCCATTCGGCGACGTCTTTCATCCCTTCGTGTAGGCTGGCTCTGGCGGCGTCCGGGTCGCTGGTGAGGGAGAGTATCAGCTGGGTGTCGTCGGCGTAGGTGATGATCTTGAGGTTGTGTTGACGTGCGATGGTTGCGAGGGGGCTCATGTAGACGTTGAAGAGGGTGGGGCTGAGCGATGACCCTTGTGGAACGCCGCAGATGACTTCGGTGGCCGCTGACCGGAACGGGGGGAGGCGGACTCTCTGGGTTCTTCCGGCGAGGAATGAGGTGATCCACTCCAGGGCCTTCTCCTGGATGCCGGTGTTGTTCAGGCGCTGTACCAGGGTGCGGTGGCAGACAGTGTTGAACGCTGCGGAGAGGTCCAGGAGGATGAGGGCCGCAGTTTTGCCATTGTCCATTAGGGATCTGATGTCGTCTGTGGCTGCGATGAGGGCGGTCTCCGTGCTGTGGTTGGCTCGTAAGCCGGATTGCGAGTGGTCGAGGGATCCGTTGGTCTCGAGGAAGGCGGCTAGCTGTCTGTTGATGGTCTTCTCGATGACTTTGGCAGGAAACGGGAGGAGCGAGATGGGGCGGTAGTTCTTGAGGTCGGAGGGGTCTGCAGTTGGTTTCTTCAGCAGGGCACTGATCTCGGCGTGTTTCCAGCACTCCGGGAAGGTGGCGGTGTTGAAGGAGGCATTGATGATGTCGCGAAGGTGGGGTGCGATGATGTGGTCGGCCGTGTTGAAGATGTGGTGTGGGCAGGGGTCCGTAGGGGATCCGGAGTGGATGGTGTTCATTGTGCGTGTTGTGTCTTCGGTGCTGACTGGGGTCCAGGTGCGGAGGGTGGCGGTGGGGGGCATCGGTTCGGTGGTGGGCTTCGTGGTTGGTGGGCCGAAGCTGTTGTCAATGTTGGCGATCTTGTCGTGGAAGAAGGCTGCGAGGGAGTCGCAGAGGTCTTGCGAGGGAGTGATGTCATTGTTTCCGGCGTCGGGGTTGGAGAGCTCTTTGACGATGCTGAAGAGTTCCTTGCTGTTGTGGGTGTTGTTGTCCAGTCGTTCCTTGAAGGCTGTCTTCTTTGTGGCGCGGATCAGTTGGTGGTGTTTGCGGGTGGCGTGTTTGAGGACCGTCATGTTGTCTGTGGTCTGGTTGGTGCGCCAGGTGTTCTCCAGGGAGCGGCAGTTCTTCTTGGAGGTGATGAGCTCGTCGGTGAACCAGGAGGCTTTCTTGCTGCCGCGTCTGCTGGGGGGGTTCTTCTTCAGTGGTGCGAGGGCGTCTGCGCAGTTGGTGATCCACTGTGTGAGGTTGTTGGTGGCTTCGTTGGGGTCCGTTGAGCTGGTGGGGGGGTTCTGGCTGAGGAAGGTGGTGAGCTGGTCGCCGGTGATCTTGTTCCAGCTCCTGCGGGGGGCTTGTTGAGGGTGGTGGTGGGTTGTCGTTTTACTGAAGCTGAAGTGGACGCAGCTGTGGTCAGTCCACTGGAGATTGGTGGAGTGGCTGAAGGTGACTTATTTGCTGGATGAGAAGACTGGGTGAAGCGTGTGGCCGGCATAGTGGGTGGGGGTGGTTACCAGTTGCTTGAGTCCGAGGTTGGCCAGGTTGTCCAGCAGAGCAGTGGTGTTGCGGTCCTTGTTGTCCTCCAGGTGGAAGTTGAGGTCCCCCAGGAGGATGTAGTCGGTGGAATTGATGGCGTGCGGGCTGACGAAGTCTGTGATGTCTTCGCTGAACTGTGTGCATGGTCCCGGTGGTCTGTAGACAAGGGTGCCTCTGAGCGTGGTCTTGGGGTCGGTGTGTATCTGGAAGTGGAGGTGTTCGGCGGAGGTGAAGGTGTCATCGGAGTTGGTCGTGATGCGGATGGTGTTCTTGTGGATGATGGCGATGCCTCCTCCTGTCTGGTTGACGCGGTCCTTCCTGGTGATTTTGTAGCCTTCCGGGACGGCGATGGCGACGTCGGGCGCTGAGGAGGCGTTCATCCAGGTTTCCGTCAGGAAGGCGATGTCTGGTGCTGTCGAGTCGAGGAGGGTCCAGAGTTCGACGGCATGCCTGTGAACGGAGCGGGTGTTCAGCAGGATGCACATCAGGTGTTTGTTGCTGGGGCTCGGTTTAGCAGGTGCGGTGTTGGGTCGGAGGCCGGTGAAGCGGCAGGTCAGGCAGGTGAAGGGTCCGTGGGTGCGTCTCGGGGTGGCTCGGTAGCAGGCGGTGTTTCGGCCGGCGTTGAGTGCGTGGATGGTTTTGGCATCGTAGATGTGCAGGGTGTGCTGGCGAGGGCGAGGACCAGGGGGTCTGGCGCTGGGCGCGGTCCAGGCGCGGACGGGTGCATACGGGCTTACCTTTAGCGCACCTCCGGCGCTCAATCGGCGCTCCCGCTGCGCGCGTCCGCTGCGCGATCGCTCTGGGGGCGTCATAAGTAAGGAGCCGGGAGGTTGGAGCAGCTGGGTGGCGGGAGCGGGGCGGCGAATGGAATCACAGGGGGGCGGGGCCGCAGGGATGCAGCGGCGGGAAATTCCAAGAAGCAGCGGGCAGCGGGAAATTCCCAGGAGCAGCGGGAAATTCCCAGGAGCAGCGGGCAGCGAGCGAAGGAATCTGCAGGCAGGAGGCGGCAAAGGCAGGCAGGAGCGGCAGCAGTGAGTGGGGCGACCAAGCCCTGTGGAGGGCTGAGCGGTCACCTTCCTCACGGGCAGCCTGTGAATCAAAAGAATGGCGGTCAACAACCAGTGTTTTACCTCGTTGGTTTTTATTATACCTTGATTCAATAATTATGATGCGTTCTGGGGCTGGTAGTTGAAATAGGATACCGCCAAACCATTTCAAGCTTTTCAAAAAATCAATAATCGGGGAAACAATATGTCATATGAGAAATGCAATTGCAATCCCAGGCATCTCCTGCTTTGCCTCGCTGCTCGAGCTCCAGCGGCAGTGAACCCACAGAGTTCATGTGGTGGTGCCATCCGTGACCCGGGACAGTCACACAAATATACAAACAAAGTTCCCCTTGCGGCGGAGGCACACTCATGATCATCGCTCAGAGTCCTCAGTCAATCCTCCAATGATGGAAATAAGGAGCAGTACACCAGGAGACTGCACAAAAGATTTATTGTGCACCAAGTTTAAGACGACGCATTTCGGCATGTAGCCTTCTACGAGTAACATTGATACAGCAAATTCCCTTAAACATAGGAAGTAAAACTCAAGGAAACCGAAAAAATACTTCCTTGTGCATACTTCACGTTAATGACAAGAAAACATTTTGATATAATAACATTTCATAGATTAATTCAGTTCCTATGATTTCTTAAACAATATAATTGCATCCAATATATTTACAGAAACATTTGAAACCCATCACAGTAAGCTTCATAAGTGCGGCATGAATAATTCACAAATCTACAATAAAGTTGATTGAAAATGCGGAACACATTTCAAACCACAAATCACGGAAGAACCCATTGAGGATAAATCCATCATAAATTTATCTTCATGCACTCTGACAATTGATGAAACATCTGTGTTACAACTAGGTCTTTCATTTTGTCCGACCAGCGATCTAAACTACACTAACACCAGGATTGATTTATTCTTGTTCACAAGAAAACTAAAACTGACGAAACTGTATAAAATGGCAATCGGATCAAAAGAGGTGCTGAGAAGACAAAACATGATTACATCATCATTAGATCTTCACGTGGGGACATTGATTTGCTTTGTGACTTGCATTCCTTGGAAACAGGATGGGAACAACAAGCACAAATGGATAGTAACCCATTTTGGAACATTTGGGCATTAACACCAATTGTACAAGCAAAAGTGGCTTGAAAAGAAAATCTTAGTATAACCCCAATGTTCCGCATGACAATATCCAGGTTTATAGCTCAGCCATAATACAGGAACTAATCAGAATGTGACATAAGAATATCAACAAAAACTGGGATAAACTAACCAGAAATCCACGCTAAGCATGGAAAGATTTAGAGAAAGATTAGAGCATTGTCATTAAGCCCTCCGATAAGGGGGCAACGTTGTAATCATGAGTAAAGACCATTATAAAGCCGAGGCACTAAGGCAACTAGCAGATCATTCATGCTACGAAGAAATCAGTTGGACAAGATACAAATTGTCTATATCTAAATTTCATGATCGACTTAAAGAATGGCAAGTTATGGGACTCCTGGATGATGATGAGGAGTATAACTTTTTGAGAACTGATACACACAACGTATCCCTTGTGTGTATTTTCTTCCAAAAATCCATGAAGACCCCACAAATCCACCGGGGCGGCCGATAGTTTCCTCGAATGGAGGATTATTGGAAAATACCTCCATCTTTCTTGATTTGTTTCTTTCTAAATATGTAATCAACTTGAGGTCATACTGCAAGGACAGTTCAGAATTTTAAGAAGGATACATGATGTACAGTGGGAGAATCGTTATGTAATGATAGCCCTTGATATATGCTCTCTTTATACTTGCATTTAGAAAAAGAAAGGTGTGGAGGCATGTATGTATTTCTTGAAAAGTAGGCACATTCCGTCAAGGGACGATAACAAAATGCTGGAAGAAATGATGCTTTATTATTTGGAAGAGAACATTCTTCTCTTTGAAAAAACTGTTTTTCGTCAAAGATCTGGAACTGCGATGGGCACATGTTTCCCCCCCAGTCTAGCGAACTTGTTCCTAGGCTGGTGGGAGGAACAGATTGTCTGGATAGAGGAAAACAAAAGATATACTGATCATGTACTTATCTGGATCAGCTATATTGATGATTTATTTCTAATTTGGGACGGTCCCAAAGATCTAGCTCTCGAATTCATCCAAAAGCTAGGAGTGAATAATCTAAATCTCAAAATCAGCTGCGATTACTGCAAATTCCTAGATGTGGGTATAAAAATTGTGGGGGGCAATATCACCACCAGCCTTTTTAGAAAGGAAACAGCAGGGAATACCGTGTTACATGCGGACAGTATTCATCCTATTCCCTTAGTGCATAGTATCCCCTATGGGGAGATGCTGCGTGCACGCCGCAATTGTAGTACCAATGAGATCTTCCTTGCTGAGCAAAGTACAACGGAGCACAGGTTTAAACAGAGAGGTTACAGTGACAAAGTCCTTGGAAAGGCAAACGAAAAAATTAAAGGTAAAACACAGAGAAATCTACTGTTTAATGTACCTTCTAGATTAGATGCCAGTCTAAGCAAAGGACTAATGAGGCCCCTAAAATGATCACTACCTTCAGTAGAGGGGCCATACATTTAAGAAAAGCTATGAAAGCTCATTGGAATCTGCTGATAGCTGACCCAATAATAGGCAATCATGTAGGTAAATCGCCCTAATTATTCTTTCAGACTTTCGAGTTCCCTAAAGGATCATTTGGTGCACAGTTATCCACAAGAGTGTATCCAAAACACTTGGCTCAAATGCATTAATGGATTTACAATTTGTAGTTCGTGTAAGGCATGCAAAAACAGTAAAAATCGTAGAACCTTCACGACAGGTGCAGGGCTAATTAAGACCATTTCTAAAATGATCAATTGCAATAGTGACTTCACAGTTTATGTGCTGGAGTGCCCTTGTGGTCTCAAGTACGTTGGGAGTAACAAGTTACCACTCAAAATTAGTTTTTTACAACACTTAAGAGCTCCCTCGAATTTAGATTTTAGCAATCCTGTAGCTCGACATTTCTCAGCTAGACACAAAAGTAACAGCAATCTACTTCAATTCTTTGGGGTGGATCGAATTTTACCACACATACAGGGCGGAGACCGAGACAAAAATCTCCAGGTCCTGGAATCAAGGTACATAATTTACCTTAATACTAAAACTCCCAATGGAATGAATGGTGGGGAAGATTATCAACACATATAGGCCGTTAACTTTTTGACTTTCTTTCATATGATGTGATCTCTTGAAACTTTTAGATATTTTGTTTTCTATTCTTAATTTTTACACTTTAACACATATTTTAACGCCAGTTTCCGGGGAGAGTCCAGCAAGAGTAAACCGATGATCCTATTTTGCTTCATTGACACAGTATTGATGGACACTAAAGTGACCTACTGTGATGTTTGGTTCATTTTTTAATTATCTAAATGGCCACGCTGGTCATCTCATTCCCAGGCTTACTACACACTGTATAAAGTTTCCCATTCACTCTCACTTAATGCACCTATATTCAGCTTTTCCCTGGAATTAGAATACTATAATTTATAGTCACAATTATAAGAGTACATTACTCAGGATTGTGGGTTTATTGTTTTGTCAATAAAGTATTGTGGGCATTTGGGACAGACAATAAGATTAATTGTTTCTTATGTCGTATTGAATAGGAGAGCACGCAACATAAAGTTGCGGATAACCATACTGTCTGTTGACGGTTTTATTATTGATGATGAGATTATAGCTTTGGAATTGGAGAATGGATTTTCCAGTTATCTTTCATCACTAGAAATCATTTTACTCCTTTTAAATGATTTGATAATCATGGCCCTATAAGCCCCCTTAATAATTGTCAACACATAGGATGATTATACCTCAGTTTGTGAGATGTAAACATGGAATCGTGTTAAACATATAAAGTAACAGAAAACATATTTTGAATTCGCTTTATTGATACATTCAATCTGGCACAAAATTACAATTCGAGTGCGCGCACCGGGCATAACGCATTGAATCTTAAATGCGACACTAATTTACAGCATTCAGGGAATTCCTACTTGAAGTATCATTTGGTAATTGTGCAATGTTCTGTAATTTCAACTTTATTGTAGAATTGTGTATTATTCATGCCACACTTATGAAGTTTACTGTGATGGGTTTCAAATTTTTCTGTAAATATATTGGATGCGATTATATTGTTTAAGAAATCATAGGAACTGAATTCATCTATGAAATGTTATTATATCAAAATGTTTTCTTGTTATTATTGTGAAGTATGCACACGGAAGTATTTTTTCAGTCTCCATGAGTTTTACTTCATATTTATAAGGGAATTTGTTGTATCAATGTTATTCGAAGAAGGCTATATGTCGAAATGCGTCGTCTTAAACTTGGCACACAATAAATCTTTCGTGCAGTCTCCTGGTGTGCGCCGCTCCTTATTTCCATCATTGGAGGATCGACTGAGGACCCTGGTACAATATAATAACGGCTGCTGTAACCGTCAGCTGGCACCGGCATCGTGGGATTCGGAACGGCTGAGAACAGCGATTTGGGAACATATATATATATATATATATATAGAAAAGCGATAGTATCCCTGCACCTCCACAGCAATGGCGAACAGAGACGCGGACCCAGCAAAATTAGGTTAGATGGAGTTTATTGTTCTTAAACCCCGAACCTGACGCGTTTCGGGCTACGAAAGCCCTTGCTCACAAGTCAGTTTGAAGCATGCTCATCATTATTTTTAAATACTTCACAGTGATTAGAGTGCTGACATCACATGACGTGTAAACATAGAAGACACACTGCAAAACGAAGCTGTTGTCTTTAGTCTGTTTTATATATATATATATATCCAAAAAGAAACACGCGTTACTTCTGCTGTTTTATATTTAGGCGGGCAAAACAATCCCTCATTAAAACAATGTCACGCCTCTTATTCGCATATGTATGCCTTATGGGAGATGTAGTGACCAATTATTGCCTCCTTTGTGTGGCGCACTAATGACTGCAACAAATAAGGCCCAAACAATGAGCCCCAGCTTGGGTGTAAGGCCACAATCCTCGATTGTTGCTCCACTTAAAGAATGGGATACCAAAGGGGATGATGGATGGAGCATTTGAGCAAATCAAACACTCACCCCCAGTCAACTGATCTGGGTTTAATCCATCATCATTCTTTAGCTCACTCCACCACCCCAGTTCAGACATGGCCATATGCAAATCAGTCTGACTCTGTGCCTCATGGAACAGTCCAGCCCGAACTGCCAAGCCATGTCTTCCCTGGACTGGAAACAAGCATCCTGGGACAGGTTTCAGGTTCATAACCCTCATCAGCCACTTAAAGAATGGTGCATCCATTCTCGTGACCCCCTTGGACTCCTGGAGTGGAGCGAGCTTGGCGGAAGGGCGTCCACCTCGTACATTCCAAAACATCGGTAACCCAATAAGCAGCACACAAGACCAACAAACAGGTTACCAGCCTTTATTAGAGGTACGGCTTCTCACCCAGAGCCAGTGAAATCAGCAGCTTTCCCCTCGCCTGACACGTTTCGAGTGATAATCTTCATCAGAGGCAGAGGCTTGGAAAGTTCGTGCTTAGGCGGGCAAAACACTCCTTCATTAAAACAATGTCACGCCCCTTATTCATGTATGTATGCCTTATGGGAGAAGTAGTGCCCAATTATTGCCTCGTTTGTGTGGCGCACTAATGACTGCAACAAATAAGGCCCAAACAATGAGCCTCAGTTTGGGTGTAAGGCCTCAATCCTCGATCGTTGTTCCACTTAAAGAATGGTGCATCCATTCTCGTGGCCCCCTTGGAATCCTGGGGTGGTGTGTGCTTAGTGGAAGGGTGTTCGCCTCATAGATTCCAAAACATCGGTAGCCCGATAAGCCAAGTGGGCCGCGAGAATGGATGCACCATTCTTTAAGTGGAGCAGCGATTGAGGCCTTACACCCAAGCTGGGGCTCATTGTTTGGGTCTTATTTGTTGCAGTCATTAGTGCCCAACACAAAGGAGGCAATAATTGGGAACTACATCTCCCGTAAGGCATACATACGCGAATAAGGGGCGTGACATTGTATTTAATGAGGGAGTGTTTTTCCCGCCTAAGCACAAACTTTCCAAGCCTCTGCCTCAGATGAAGAGAATCACTCGAAACGCATCAGGCGAGGGGAAAGCTGCTGATTTCGCTGGCTCTGGGTGAGATGCCATACCTCTAATAAAGCGGTACAAAAGAGGGTGGTGATGGACAGAGTATCAGAACCAATCAAACACTCACACCCAGTCAACAGATCTGGGTTTGATCCATCACCGTTCTTTAGCCCACTCTGCCACCCCAGTTCAGACATGGCCATATGCAAATCAGTCTGACCCTGTGCCTCATGGGAACAGTCCAGCCCGAACTGCCAAGCCATGCCTTCCCTGGACCGAAAACAAGCTGCCTAGGACCGGTTTCTGGCATTTCAGCCGTCTTCAGCCAGTCCCTTGCTCACTTTGCCACTGGATTCAAGCAAGCCTGGCTGAAGACGGCTGAAATATACATACCCAAACACCACTGCACTACCATCAAACCCTAAAACACTACCCCCAGCATGACCCCTTACACTACCCAAACTCCACTGCACTACCCTAACCCCTAAAACAAGACCCCCTACACTCCACAAACACCACTGCACTGCCCTAAACTCTAAATCTACCCCCAGCATGACCCCCTACACTACCCAAACACCACTGCACTACCCTAAACCACTACCCCCAGCATGACCCCCTACACTACACAAACACCACTGCACAAACCTGCAAACACTACACAAAGACTACTGCACTACTCTAAACCCTAAATCTACCCCTAGCACGACCCCCTACACTACACAAACACCACTGCACTACCCTAAACCCTAAAACACTACACCCTACACTACACAAACAGCACAGCACTACCCTAAACCCTAAAACACTACACCCAGGACGACCCCCTACACTACACAAACACCACTGCACTACCCTAAACCCTAAAACACTACGCCCAGCACTACCCCTACACTACACAAACACCATTGCACTACCCTAAACCATAAATCTACCCTCAGCACGACCCCTTACACTACCCAAACACCACTGCACTACCCTAAACCCTAAAACACTACCCCCGGCATGACCCGCTACACTACCCAAACACCACTGCGCTACACTAAACCCTAAAACACTACCCCCAGTACGACCCCCTACACTACCCAAACACCACTGTGCTACCCTAAACTCTAAAACACTACCCCAGCACCACCCCCTACAGTACCCAAACACCACTGCACTACCCTAAACCCTAAATCTACCCCCAGCATGACCCCCTACACTACCCAAACACCACTGCACTACCCTAAACCTTAAAACACAACCCCCTACACTACACAAACACCACTGCACTACCCTTCAACCTAAAACACTACCCACAGCATGACCCCCTACACTACTGAAACACCACTGCACTACCCTAAACCCTAAAACACTACCCCTATACTACACAAACACCACTGCACTACCCTAAACCCTAAAACACTACCCCCAGCACGAACCTGCAAACACTACACAAACACCACTGCACTACCCTAAACCCTAAATCTACCCCCAGCACGACACCCTACACTACCCAAACACCACTGCGCTACCCTAATCCCTAAACCACTACCCCAGCATGACCCCCTACAGTACCCAAACACCACTGCACTACCATAAACCCTAAATCTACCCCCAGCACGACACCCTATACTACCCAAAGGCCACTGCACTACCCTAAACCCTAAAACACTACCCCCAGCACAACCCACTACACTACACAAACACCACTGCACTACCCTAAACCCTAAAACACTACCCCCTACACTACACAAACACCACTGCACTACCCTAAACCTACCCCCAGCACGACCCCCTACACTACCCAAACACCACTGCACTACCCTAAACCCTAAAACACTACCCCCTACACTACACAAACACCACTGCATTACCCTAAACCCTAAAACACTACCCCCAGCATGACGCCTACACTACCCAAATACCACTGCGCTACCCTAAACCCTAAAACACTACCCCCAGCACGACCGCCTACACTACACAAATACCACTGCACTACCCTAAACCCTAAAAGACTACCCCAGCACGACCCCCTACATGATGAGGAATTTATGCAGTGCCTCATTTCGTATCCTCCTTTACAAAGATGTCTGTTTGCAGTTTCACGGTTTCGCTTTTAGCATAGTTTGTTTTCGTGCCTCTTGACTGAGGAAAAGTATTTCACTAGAGCGATGTCACATAATTGAGCCCTCCATTCAGACCTATGAAAGTGCCTCAGTCCTTTTTCAAAGGTTTTTCACGGATATTTCTGCAGGCAGTTTGTGCAAATGTAGACATTATTCAGAACATGCTAAGCAGTAGCACAGTTGAAATCTGATAGATCGCTCGCCACTTAAACGGTAAGGCAGGTGTAAAAAGGAGCATGGCCTTGGACCACCTCTCTGCAACGCAGCTCTGTGGCGCTTACTGGAGGTACCTGGTGGGCTAGTTGGCTGTCAGGGACCGTCAGGATTCAAGGGGGCTTAATCCTCAAACTTACAACGCACCAGGGGGCGCGTTTGCACAGTGGTGCAGGTGGGGGCCGGGGCCTGATAAAACAAGTGTGCAAACGCGCCCCCTGGCTCGTTGTAAATTGGGGGATTAAGTCCCCTTGAATCCTGAGGGTTCCTGGGGCCAACTAACCCACTAGGTACCTCCAGTAAGCACCACAGAGCTGCGTTGCAGAGAGATGTAAAAAGGGGCGTGGCCACGGAACACCTCTGCAACACAGCTCTGTGGTGCTTACTGGAGGTACCTGGTGGGCTAGTTGGCCCGCACGGACCGTCAGGACTCAAAGGGACTTAATCCCCCAATTTACAACACGTCAGGGGGGTGCGTTTACACATGTTATAGTTTGAAATTAGCATTTAAAAAAACCTTTGAAATTCACTGAAAAAAACATAGGTTTCAGGGACATTATAGTTAGAAATTGGCATTTAAAACACCTTTGAAATTCACTGAAAAAAACATAGGTTTCAGACACGTTATAGTTAGGAATTAGCATTTAAAAAACCTTAGAAATTCACTGAAAAACCATAGGTTTCAGGGACGTTATAGTTAGCTGGACATTTCACTAATACAAAACCATAAAAATTCCTATTATAGTTACTTCTGCTAACTATAACTTGCGCTCCCGCAATGCACTGCTGCTGATGATGTCACATATTACATAATTCATGACATGGTCAGTGACATCACTGATGACATCACTGATGACATCATCCATGTCACAAGCTAATACACCTCATCACACACTAGTATAACGTTTGATCACTCACTGTACATTACAGAGTACCATTTTTAAACCATTTACATACCAATACCAGTTACTACATACCCACTCACTGATTCCTAGGTCTACACACACTACTCATTCACCCACAGAATTACTCATACATGCAGTCACTAATCAATAGAACACTATCAAATGCACTCATACACCTATATAGACATTGACTCATCAGCAGTCATCCTAGTCGGTTATGCAGTCATCCTACTCACTCATGCAAAGAATCAATCCCACTTACATTTTCTCACATACAGTTATACACACAACACCTCATTTATTCATACAAAACGTAACTCACACTTACTGTGATATAAAATCACTATTACATGTATACACTCATCCATACAGTCACTCTAACAATTACTAACTCTTACTAATAGTTATTTATATACACCAACGGTCACATACACTGCTTTTTATTTTTGTACTTCATTACAGATGTACCACTGAGACATCTATTCACTCATCAACACACCCATAAACACACTCACTCACCTAAACAACTGTTTCCACATGCACTCTTAAACTCATACACCTAGTCAATGAACCACTTATACATCTATGCACAGTCACACATCTCCCACTCAACCAGACATACACTCAGTCTCCCATACAAATACTCAGCCAACTAATCAATAAGTGATATAGACACTCATGTAGCTAGTGAGCAACTGATGCAGCAGATTACACAACAGACAGAGTGATACAGACATTCACACAGTTTAGTCACTAACCCATGTATTTAGTGAGACACTTTTAATTACTCACTTAAACAGTCAATCACACTGCTACTAAATCCTCTATCCAGACATTTATATATCCACTCTTTCTTCAATGCAGATTGCTATATATATAATACATATTTAAATATCAAACAAAACAACATTCACTGAATGAGGCCATCTGTGATGTCATCAGTGATGTCATTTGAGATGTCATCAGTGATGTCACTGACCATGTCATGAATCATGTAATATGTGACATCATCAGCAGTGCATTGCGGGGGCGCGAGTTATAGTTAGCAGAACTAACTATAATGGAGGAATTTCTATGGTTTTGTACGAGTGAAATGTCCAGCTAACTATAACGTCCCTGAAACCTATGGTTTTTTCAGTGAATATATATATATATATATATAAGGAGCAAATGCAGAGAAATAAATAACATACCTGAAATATTACATGTGCTTGTAATTTACATGGGCAAAAAATAAAATTTCTTGTAATATATTCAAAAACCATATGTTAACATACAGCATTGACACATTGCACTCAAATGTTGCTGATCCATCTATCAACTACTATAGGGAATATGGAGAATGACACCCCAGCGTAATGAACGAGTGGATACACTGTGTCCAGATGTAAACTCGATTCAGCAAGATCTGAAAGCATTACACCGGCTACAAATTAGAAGTAAAGAATTAAGTTTAAGACTCTCATTATCACCTGTAGGGCTGTACATCAGATGGTCCCAGCCTATATTCAGGACAAAATCAAAAAGGACAGACACCCTAGGGCCATTAGGTTTGTAAGCTACAACCTTTTTGTGCATTCCTGATCTGTCTAAAGTGAGAGCTGGTGGCAGATCCTTCTCATTTCTGGCCCCAGTTTGTGGAACTCACTTCCAGAACATCTTTGCTGTGTTTCTTCAGAGTCCACTTTCAAGGCCCACCTGATCACACTTCTTTTTTTAAGAAGTTTAACCAGACCTCCCTTGTTTAGATACCCACCTGTTTAGTCTGGGGATTTAGGACTCTGCTTCCTTATATCAACTCAGCGCCAGGATGTGTGTTTGGAGCAGGTGTTACGCTATATAAGTTTTGGGTCATTTATTCATATAGAACCAATGCAGGAAAGACACATCATAATGAAGTATAGGTTGAACTGTAATTCTATTGAGGTTTTCTCGCATCAATTTCAATATGAACCTTTTCCGGACTAAAGAAATCAGACTGCCATTCTACCTATTGTGAAGATTTTGACTATGTCACATTTCGGTGCCAATGGCTTCATCCAGGACACAGTTAGCAACTCAAATGGAATGTCACAGTCAACGTTTTCAGTAGCCCTCAGCCAGCTCCTAGATGTTATGTTCAAATGTATAAATGACTACATCCAATTTCCAATGGATAATACTATACTGAAAAATATCAAGGCCGAGTTCTGTGGCTTGGGAGGCTGGGCACATGTGGTTGGGGCCACAGATAAACCTATGGTGCATTAGAGCCACTTCATGACAGGGTGTTCAAAAAAGAGACAAGGGTCACCCTACTCGCAAGGAGCCAGGGTATCAATTGTCCAACAAGGAACAACTGTTAATGTGGACAATATGAAAAATATTTGAGAATTATAAATCTCAATGGCATATACTTTTTATGGGAACGGATTGTCAGAGGGAGGATCGAAATCCTGCACACCAAGAATTTCAAGGGTTTTTACTTATATTTGCGCATTGTGTAGTTAAGTATAAAAACAATGTGCTCGGTGTCCCAAGTGAACTAGAACCTAAAGTAGGTTTCAGTTTATAACAAAATGACCACAAGTATAAACAAAGTATTGACCGACTTCTAACACAATCATAAGGGCTGGAAAGTGGTTTGTTTAAATTAAGTCCGGACGCTAACAACAGAAGAGACAAGGTTTGAAAAAATGAAGTATAATGTCATTGGAAATATTGCACTAAAAATAGCTTATGTTACTATACTAGTTACTCACCCCAGTATGAGAGGAAAAGGAGCAGACAGTCATTTTTACATATGAGTTGCAGCATCCAAATCCCAATTAATACTGTGAATACCAGCCAATTTATACTGACAAACTATCTAAAAACATATTGCTTCTACTCACCTGACAGGGAGAGAAGTCATCTCATGTTTCCCGATATACTTGGACCACATTTTTACTGGTGTGCACTTTCCATACTGACAGTCAATCGTTCTCACCTCAGGTAAATCCCCCAGTTTGCATTATTCCAATACAGAGTTTCTCTTTGATTTAGTAGACTTAGTCACTATATTCGTTACTTTATTCCACGTGTCCGCATTGTTAGGTCTTGATGAGACTCCCCCATTTGCTTTTGTGGTTGAAACCCTGTCGACACGTAATTTAAACAAACCAGTTTCCAACCCCTATTATTGTGTTGGAAGGCTGTCAATACTTTGTTTATACACACTTGGGGTCATTTTTGTACAAAATGAAACCTACTGTATGTCACAAACTGTCACCTTTTTTTAGGTTCTAGTTCACTTGGGACACCAAGCACTTTGTTTATTATACTATACTACACAAAATGCAAAAATAAGTAAAAACCCTTGAAATTCTTCATGTGTGTGACTTTGATACTCCCTCTGACAATCTGTTCCCATAAAAAGTATATGCCATTGAGCTTTATAATTATCAAATATATCTCACACCTCGTGACAGGTAGCAAGTGTACCACAATAGGAAGCATGTTTGTTACACCAATGTGCAGATCATTTACATAGAAGATCTCTGTGCCAGTAGTGTGTGCACCAGATTCCAATGCTCCATCCATGACTCACTAGTGCTATGCAACAGCTCCATACCACAAAATATAGCAGAATGCAGCTTTTAACACCGCTGAGAAACCTAACACAACCAGGGAAAGTTTGCTTCAATGAGGCATATAGGCATATATGGGAATGAGGGGTTCTGTGAGGTTGTGAAGGTGAGGTCTGTTAGATTTTTCTGTTAAGTTGTATGCCTCACAACATTGTCCGCCGCAGAAATATTTTAATCATCCCTGATTATGATTACCATTGGGAACCCCACTGTGATGTTGGTGATATGCGTCAGTAAGTTGACACTGATGAGGATGAAGGCAGTGATCTAAGAAGTGAACTTGTTGAAAATACCTTTGCCTCATGGTAAGTGACTTTAAGGAAAATCTCATTTGTTTGTTTGCACTCTTTTACAATTAACGCTACTAATTCACTAATCACATTTCAGTTTTTTTTCATTATATTCAAAATGTTTGTTAAATATATTTTGAAAGTACAATGACATACTGTAATATCCTACATAAACTGATGTGAATGTTATTTGTGAATTTGCTATCTGCAACTCTTGATATTTGATTATCTGAAAATAGCTAACAATTAGAAAAATATGAAGTTTGCCCCAAACATGTTAATATTTCTACTTATTCCTTCCTAACTCATGACATTCTGTCATCTACTGAGGCACTAGGCTGGTCATAGGTGGATACATTGGAGTGTTTCATTTACTGGTTATCTACAGATCTGCAGTGCAAGTACTATACCATTGGTGGCATGCTTATGAAAAACATAGCGGTACACTTCCTCTCAGGCGTGGAGTAATGCCAGTGTAAATGAGTTTCACGTAATCTACCTGACACATCTGGTGTATTTGTCAGTCTAGAACATGGACTTGATGATGTCAACCATAAGATATCCTTTGAATTGTAGTGTAGTTTATGACTACGTCTACGCACAATATATGTATAAAACATGAGGACTGCCCAATGTGTGGCTGAAGACTACCATTAGTGTTGCTAATGTATATGTAAAACCAGTTTCCAACAAAATGGCACATCTTCACAATAGGTGGAATCATTTTATACATTGCATTGTAAAAGTCATAATTTCCTGTTAGGCTTTGTAATACTTTTTCATTTAATTCTGTATTCCTAATGTTGTGTTTTCTCTGCATGGTTTGTATGTAGACGAGTGTATGTACCCGTTGTTGACAAGCCTTCTCCCTTGTGGCTGTAAGATGTATAACTCTTTTTCATTAAACTGCAAATGTAACACAGCATTATAGATGTATTTGGAACTACGGAGATGAAAGTAATTACAAAATTGTGTTGTGATAAAATACCTAATGTATATAATAAATGAATTAAGTTTGCATGTTTTCATAGCACATTAATGTCATATTAAATTCATTTTATGAGAAGGTCGTAACATTTTATATATTTTTTTACCAGTTTTTATTGGCAGTTATACTGCATCACACAATACAACTAATCACTTGTTTGAATAGAGTTACATTTGGCGTATTAAGATAATGTGGAACTGAAGATGGGTCAACTTTATGGAGACCCAGTGCTTTAGGCCAGATTATTAGTGTGTATACATTGCAGTGTCATTTTTTAAGTTGAGCCTGGGCAGCGCATGCGCTGCTTTGGTAGGCATGCTGTATTCAGGTATGGACTTGAAGCTCCACCCACTCTCCGCCCATCTTTTCAATTGGCTACTGTGATTATCCTTTGCAAATGTTGGCTTTTGATTAGTCAATAGGCTTATTAATCCCTCCTTAGTACCTCCCTGTCTTCTTTTGTAACCTCCCATCAGGACTGGACCTTTTACTGTGTCCTTACTGTATAGCTTGTATTAGCCCTTTGGAAGAACTCTTTGCTTAATTTACCACTGTTAATTACCTAATTTACTAAACTACCTAAATTACTTAATTTACTCACTGTTACAATTTGTCACTGGTGGGACGCCAGCTTTAGCTTTTTTTTTTTTGGGTATTTGAAGCACACTTTCACCATAGGGACATATACACCACTCACGGGACAGGATGCGGTGCCTGCGGCGCCTTGCAGTTGTTGCTTTTTCTTTAAGCAACCACTTGACTTTCTTTACTTTTTGCACAGTGCGCACTGACTCCTGCACACATAATGGTGCTTCACTGCCGGCTGACTAGCTCTGTACTTTTAAATTATTTGCTTTACGCCACTGCGCGTCGTAATTGGAATTGCTTCCTCCCCGTTTCAAGGCCGCCGCAGCTCTTTCATTGCACTGGATCTGATCCACGAGAGTAATGTGCTTGTGCGGTACCTTTAAAGTTTTTTTTTAAATAAAGTTCCCCATGCCGGTCTTTTACTTTTAATGGCTATTCCTTTTAATTATGCTCCGCCCCTCATTCCCCTGATGCACGGACGCCGCGTGGAGCCGACGCTATGTTAATTTAAAAAAATCTGCGGGCGCCATTGTGCCCCCTCCCACCTCAACTCCAGTTGCAGCTCAACACCCACCTTCACCACTTTCAGGCTCGCAGTCGCAGCTTGGTCATGGACATGGGGGAGGTGGAAGGATCTGTAAACCTTCCCCAGCCCGGGAGAGCATGCTCAGCTGCTGCACAGTGGGTTGATTCCTGGCACTCACGCACAAGCAGATCTCAGCACTGTCTGCAATACAGTGGAGCAAGGTATGGAATCCTGTAGACAAACAAGAATACCCGTAGCTTTCAGGCTTCACTTTGGAAACTCTGCCATAGGCGGGGAAAGCATACCTGACCAGGCGTGCAAAATGTTTGTGCGCGCAAAACATGAACTTCTTTTATGTGTGAAAACCCTATCAAAATACACTACTAAGTTAAATAAACACATATAGCCTGGATACTCGTTACAACAAAACTTTTTTTATGTGTTTATGCTTCTAGTTAGCATTATCCATCGCATGTTTTTCAGCAGTGGAAGGTTACAGGAATTTTTTATTTCAGAAAGGGCGAGAGTTTTCATCTCCACATATATTGCGTATAATTCATTTTTAAGAGTGATGCATCATCCCTTTAAAGAAAACCATGGTGTGTGTGCTAGGATGGGAGGCTGCGTTCTGATTCATTAGCGGTTATCCTCTTGAGTTTTTGGGTTGTCGGGTCACCCAGCGTCTGCAGGACTCTATATTTCCAGCCTTGGGGTTTGTTTTTGTTACAAACTATTGTTATCTGAAGGTCCATCTTGTTCCTCCAACTGAGCCAAATTGACAACTCCCAGAATACATAAGTCCGGTTGTCAAATGAAACTTCAGGATTGAATATATGAGCCTGCGTAAATAGAGGGGATGCAGTTTAACCAGATTAAATAACCAGTTAGGTGGTGGGGGATAAAATAGTTGACATGTAGCTTTCAAAATGGTTAACCCCTTCGGTGCGTCGGACGGATACTTGACCGACCCACGCGAGTGTGGTATCAGTTATATCGGGAGACCTGGGGGGAACGCTTGGTGGGTGGAATTTTGTGGATCCATGCAGATTCCAGAACTTTCCATCACAGAAATGTGAGGAAAATGTGTTTGTTTTGGACAAAGTTTGAGGTTTACAAGATATTCTGGGTAAAAGAACCTGGTGAGAGTATCAGAAGTCACCCCATCCTGGATTCCCCTGGGTGTCTAGTTTCTAAAAATATATAGGTTTGCTAGGTTTCCCTAGGTGCCAGCAGAGCTAGGGTTCAAAATCTGCAGCTAGGCACTTTGCAAAAAAAGGGTCAGTTTTCACTGTAAAATGTGGTGTGTCAATGTTGTGTTTTGGGCCGTTTACTGTTGCGGGCACTAGGCCTACCCCCACAAGTGAGGTACCATTTTTCTCTAAAGAATTTGGGGAATGTGTGGTGGGTGGAATTTTGTGTATCCACGCAGATGCCAGAACTTTCCATCACAGAAATGTGAGGAAAATTTGCTTTTTTTAAATAAGTTTGAGGTTTGCAAGGGATTCTGGGTAACAGAACCTAGGGAGAGCCACACAAGTCACCCCATCCTGGATTCCCCTTAGTGTCTAGTTTTCAAAAAGATACAGGTTTGCTATGTTTTCCTGGGTGCCAGCTGTGCTACGATCCAAAATCCACAGGTAGGCACATTCCCAAAAAAGTCAGTGCCTAGTGGGCTTTCTGCCACCCTATTGCCCCGATATGCCCCCGAGGGTGGGGCAGAAAGACTGTGGCTATTCTTTTGGGGGGACATTGGGATGCCCATTCTGGGAAGCCCCTAACCCCTACGTATAAAAATGCCAGCATAATCGCTGTTGCATAGTGGGCTCTCTGCCCCTTCCCCCTGGGGGCAGATCAGGAGCTGCTGCCCCATCTGCCTCCTGGGGGGCAGAAAGACTGTGGCATCTTTTTTAGAGGGTGGGGGCATTGACTTGCCCATTCTGGGCAGCCCCCACCACAAACGTTGGAGAAAGAAAATTCCTGGTGGCTAGTGGGCTTTCTGACCCACGTGGGGCATATAACGGGCTATTGCCCCATCTGCCTTCTAGGGGGCACAAAGACTGTAGCATTTTTTTTGGGGTGGGGGCATTGACATGCCCATTCTGGGCAGGACCCACCCCTACGTATAAAAAAAAAATCCCTGGCGCTTAGTAGGCTTTCTGCCCCATCTGCCTCCTGGGGGGGGGGGGGCAGAAAGTCTTTTGTTTTCTTTGGGGGGTTGGATGGGGGCATTTATATGCCCATTCTGGGCAGCCTCACCCCTGGCCTCTAAAAACCCATAATCCCTGGCATCTAGGGTGCTTTCCCCCAGGGGCAGATTGATGGCTCCTGCCCCCCATGGGGGCAGAAAAACTGTAATTTTGTGGAGGTCTGGGCATTGGCATGCCCATATTGGTAAGCCCCCACCCCTAATTTGCATTTGATAAAAAATCGATGTTTTTTAGTGGGCTTTCTGACCCCAGGGGGCAGAAGGACTGTACTTTTGTGGCAGGGGTGGTAGCATTGGCATGCCCATATTGGGCAGCCCCCACCCCTAATTTAAATTAGAAAAAGATCCCTGGTATCTAGTGAGCTTTCTGCCCCTGGGGGGTGCAGAAAGACTGAATTTGCCAAAATGAATATAAGGGATCAAAGGCACTTGCCCAAGGGGGCCGCTCCCCTCTCCCTGGTGCCTATGAGGGTGGATCCCTGCTTGGGGATCGCCCTCCATTAGAAAGGGGAGATTCTCCCCTTTCCAACAATACCTCTCCTGACTTTCTACTTTCAAGGAGAAAGCAAAACTGAAATGAGCCTTTTGCCTCATTTCAGTTCCGTTTTCACTGAAATGACGTCAGCGCGACGTCTGCGCTGATCGTCATTTCTGGGAAACAAAGCAGACAGCCTCCCGAGCTGGGGAAGCTCTTTCCCAGCTCTCGAGGCTGTTGGGGGGGGGGGGGGGGCAGGGAAGCACTCTGGTGCCCGCACCAGAGGAATTCAATGTGCCATGTGCGAGGACGGCCAGCTGTCCAATGCAGAATCCGCTAAAAACATATTTTTTTTTTTTAAATGTAGCGCTTAGAATTCGCGGTGTTATACTTTTAATCCCTCTGTTTTTGGCTCATCCCAGTCACAGGCCTTTGGCCCACCCACACAAGTGAGGTATCATTTTACTCGGGAGAATAAGAGGAATGCTGGGTGGTAGGACAATTGTCCCAGCATGGTGATCTCATGCAAAAATGTATGGAAAAAGTGATTTTTTTACTGCTAAATTTGAGTCTTTTCAGGGGATTGTGTGTTGAGAAATGTTGCGGGATCCACACAAGCCATACCTCACTGGACTCCCCCGGGTGTCTAGTTTTCTTAAATGTGCGGGTTTAGTAGTTTCCCAAGATGACCGCCGAGCCTAGGGCCAAAAACCCAGGTACCCTCTCCTGCAAAGCCAGGTCGTTTAATGATGGGTAATTTTGATATCTCCTCAATACGTTTTGGGCCCTTGCCTGTCGTTGGTACTTGGTCCACCCACGCGAGTGAGGTACCATTTTTATCGGAAGACCTGGGTGAACGCTGGGTGGTAGGACATTTGTAGATCCATGCAGATTCCAGAACTTTCCCACACAGAAATTTGAGAAAAATTTAATTTGTTCAGCTAAATTTGAGGTTTGCAGGGGATACTGGGTAGGAAAACTTTTGGAGGCCCATGCAAGCCATACCTCACTGGACTCCCCTGGGTGTCGAGTTTTCAAAAATGTGTGGGTTTGGGAGGATTCCCAAGACGGCCGCCGAGCCCGGGGCAAAAAACCCAGGTGACCCCCCCTTGCAAAACT
Organism: Triturus cristatus; assembly: GCF_964204655.1. Classification (NCBI taxonomy): domain Eukaryota; kingdom Metazoa; phylum Chordata; class Amphibia; order Caudata; family Salamandridae; genus Triturus; species Triturus cristatus. The sequence goes on along the minus strand of NC_140592.1, from coordinate 497,615,525 downwards.
AGGTTGTTTTGTGATGGGTAGCTTTGATGTCTCCTCAATACGTTTTGGGCCCTTGTCTGTTGCGGGTACTTGAACCACCCACGCAAGTGAGGTACCATTCTTAATGGGAGACCTAGGTCAACGCTGGGTGGTAGGACATTTGTGGAGCCATGCAGATTCCAGAACTTTCCACCACAGAAATGTGAGGAAAATGTGTTTTATTTTTACAAAGTTTGAGGTTGCAAGTGATTCTGGGTAACAGAACGTGGTGAGAGCCAGACAATTCACCCCATCCTGGATTCCCCAGGGTGTCTAGTTTTCAAAAATGTATCGGTTTGCTAGGTTTCCCTAGGTGCCAGGGAGCTTGGGTTCAAAATCTACAGCTAGGCACATTGCAAGAAAAGCGTCAGTTTTCAATGTGAAAATGTGGTGTGCCCACGTTGAGTTTTGGGCTGTTTCCTGTCGAGAGCACTAGGCCTACCCACACAAGTGAGGTACAATTTTTCTTGGAAGGCTTTGGGAAATGCGGCGTGGGTGGAATTTTGTTGATCCACAAAGATTCCAGAACTTTCCACCACAGAATTGTGAGTAAAATGTTTTTTTTTTTGTTTTTTTTTTTTTTACAAAGTTTGAGGTTTGCGAGGGATCTGGGTAACAGAACTTGGTGAGATCCAGACAAGTCACCCCATTTTGAAATCCCCTGGGTATCTAGTTTTTAAAAATGTATAGGTTTTCTAGGTTTCGCTAGGTGCTGGCAGAGCAAGGGTTCAATATCTACAGCTAGGCTCTTTGCAAAAAAAGGGTCCGTTTTCACTGTGAAAATGTGGTGTGTCCACGTTGCGTTTTGGGCCATTTCCTGTCAAAGGCACTAGGCCTACCCACACAAGTGAGGTACCATTTTTCTCGGAAGACTTTGGTGAATGCAGGGTGGGTGAAATCCTGTGAATCCACGCAGATTCCAGAACTTTCCACCACAGAAAGGTGATGAAAATGTGTTTTTGTTTTACAAAGTTTTAGGTTTGCAAGAGATTCTGGGTAACAGAACCTGGTGAGTGCCAGACATATCACCCTTTCCTGTATTTCCCTGGGTGTCTAGTTTCCAAAAATGTATAGGTTTGCTAGGTTTCCTTAGGAGCCGGCAGAGTTAGGGTTCAAAATCTACAGCTAGGCACTTTGCAAAAAAAGGGCCCCTTTTCACTGTGAAAATATGGTGTGTCCACATTGCGTTTTTGGCCATTTCCTGTCGCGGGCACTAGGCCTACCCAAACAAGTGAGGTACAATTTTTCTTGGAAGACTTTGGGGAATGCGGGGTGGGTGAAATTTTGTGGATCCACGCAGATTCCAGAACTTTCCACCACAGAAATATGAGGAAAATGTGTTTTTGTTTTTTTTTAGGTTTGCTAGGGATTCTGAGTAACAGAACCTGGTGAGAGCCAGACAAATCACCCCATTCTGGATTCCCCAGGGTGTCTAGTTTTCAAAAATGTATACGTTTGCTAGGTTTTCCTTGGTGCCGGCAGAGCTAGGGTTCAAAATCTACAGATAGGCACTTTGCAATAAAAGGGTCAGTTTTCACTGTAAAAATGAAGTGTGTCCACGTTGCGTTTTGAGCTGTTTCCTGTTGCGGGCACTAGGCCTACCCACACAAGTGAGGTACAATTTTTATTGGGAGACTCAGAGCAACACAGAATTGTAGAGCAACTGTAATTACCTATTGACTTTCGATGTATTTCTGCCTTCCAAATGCGAGACAATGTGTAAACAAAAAGTCACTTCGAAAAATGTCCTATAATTCTCATGCTAGTATGGGTACTCACAATTTCGGATATGTATAAATAGCTACTGTGTCTAAACTCTATATTTTTTTCCAATTTTAGAAATACACAGGTGTCTTTCATCCCGATTTTTTTTTTTTACTGTATATATTTTCCCAAATTAATTGCTTTATACTCTGTACATAATAAAAAACGATTGCAAGACTCTACTCAGTTATTGGCTCTGGGTTCGTCAGGTTCTTGGTGAACCTACAAGTCCTATATATCCCCACAACCACAAAGGTCCAGCGGATGTAACCTATATTGTTATCAAACATCTGTCATAATTATAAGAAGTTACAGGTGTAAACGTAGACACAAATGGCTGTTTTTTTCAACTAATTTTCAACTTTTCAGATTTTCAACTGTTCGTTTCTATAAAAAAAACCTTGAAGGATCTACACAAATGACCCCCTCCTGAATTTAAAATGTTGTGTACTTTTCTAAAATGTATAGCTTTCCAGGGTCCATTATTGCTTTCATACCCATTTCTAACATTAACTGGAAAAGGTTGAAAGCTCAACAAATTGCAAAAATAGGCTATGTCCCAGTAAAATGCCCAAACTGTGAAAAAAATGTCGTTTTCTGACTAAAGTCTGTTAGTCTCTGGAGGCTGGGAAAATGGTGATTTCAGCCCCACAAACCCTTTGTGGTCAATATTTGCAGGGAAAAAAACAGACGCTTTCATTTGCAGCACTTTTTTGCCATTTTTCCAAATGAAAAATAAATTAAAAGCTGTATTTTGGCTAATTTCTGGGTCCCCTCCAGGGGAATCCACAAACACTGGATCCCTTTAGAATCCACATGATGTTGGAAGAAAAGGACGCAAAATTTGGGGTGGATACCTTATGTTGTCAAAAAGTTACAGGGGCCTGAGCCCGAGCTACCCCAAATAGCAAAAATGCCTATCAGTGAAGGGGTTAACCATTCCAGGAAGGATTTTGAGTAACCCTGGGCGTAGTTCGCGAAGTAGCACTTTGCGAAGCTACGCAAAGTGCACTTCGCACTACGCGAGCTACGCGTAGTACTTCGCGAACTGCGTAATACCTTGTTTGCACTGTGCCAGATGTCGTTTTCAATGATTGCACAGTGCGGACAAGCAACCGGCACTGTGCAATCATTGAAAATGGCATCTTGCACAGTGCGAGCTGTAGTTTTCTGCTGCTCGAGTAGATTTTTACTCGAGCGCCAGCTTTCTCAACGCGAACTGGTAGTTTCTCAACGCGAGCGGTCGCGAGCATACACGACCACTCGCAATGAGAAACCTGACCTCCTCGCGTTGGGAATCTCGCCGGGAGGTTTATTTTCCATGCTCGCGATCGCCAACTTGATGTTGCTGATCGCGAACAAGGAAAAAGTCTCGCCGGGATGTCATTTTGCTTACTCGCGGTCGCCAACTTGACGTTGAGGACTGCGAGCAAGCAAAAATGACCGCTACGCTACGCGTGTTCGCACTGTGCTACGTACAATTCGCGTAGTGCGAAGTAGCGCGAACTTCGCAAACTACGCGAGCGTAGCGTAGTGCTTTACCCAGGCTTAATTTAGAGTTGTAATAGCATTATTGGCCCTACTTAGGGACTGCTATATTGTTAGAGTCTTGAACCAAGATCTACATCAGTGCCACTGGAATTATGTGGCAGTGGAAGACCAAAGTAAGTAGCAAGATTTATTGAATCATACAACAACAAAATGCTAATTATTAAGAGGCATACAATGGTACAATCTGTAGCAGTATTGCATTGTGGATTTATCATTTTAACAGCTATTGGTCCTCTGTGGGCAAAGTTCAGCACAATAGTGCCAGTTTACCACGTGCAATTAGCGATCCACAACTGAAAGGTTTCCTGTTAAATTTTGCAAGAGATCAGTCACTATGTGGAGCTAGCGTTCTCTTAAGTTACTTTTGAATTGTTTGAGCTAGAAACATTGTGGTTTTTTTGGTGAAATCTGTAGTTTATGCAGCAACTACAGCTGAAAAACGCTGCAGCCACAGAATCACTTAATTCCACTCTTCGCCTCAGTGACTTGTAGTCGTAATTTAGCTATAAAAATACAATTAATAACTCATTTTTATATAATACTGCATTGCACATGTTGTGCCATATCTAAATACCTGTAAATACCATGTGCTATTGTTATCCAATTTAGGACAGCTTAGATATCTTCACATTACGCGACAAACGTTCAACTCACTGAACCATCTTTCCAGCTTAAAATAAAGTACTACAATCCAGTGAATACAATAATTAGGCATGCTATTCACAGGTATCATGGGCAACTGAGGAGGTATGAAAAAACCAAGACTGAATTATTTTGGCCACCTTTGGTTGAGGGTGTTATTGCTACCTAACTCAGAACTACTTAATTGAGCGGTCTCTGCTCTTTACCAGTTAAAACTCAGAACCTTCCAACAGCAGGCAGATCCCTACAGCAGTCCCTGAACCCTCTGAGCTATCCTCTTGTTTAAATCGACCACAAGTACAGTGGCTTTGCTGGAACGTGTTTGTGTCTGCAGTTCCTTTTGACCTACTCCATGAGTTCAAACCCCTGTGAAACTCCTTATCCCGGTATTGTGTAAACATCCGTTTAATATTGGTTAAACACAGTGTTTTGTAACTAGCTGGTATGAAGTACAAGAGGGGGAAAAAATGGCATGTTTTATGAAGTGGTTTCTGCCACAACCTTACGGCTTCACAGCACAGTGACTCATAGGTGCTATTGAGCTACAACATAGCGATGCACATGTTATCGATTTCGGAAGGATAAGTGTCTGATTTGCGCTGCTCTGGATTCGCACGTGCAGGCTGCACAAGGATCTCAGCAGCAGATGCATAAACCTGTTGGGCTATTACTTCATTGTTTTACAGTTAGAACTTTATAAGAGGAGGGGTGCAAATCTGCCTGTAGTTTAAATTTTAAACAACCTTTTAACTATGGTCTGGCGTGACGGCGCAGCTATCGCCAGAAAATTATGTGTGCATCAAGAGAGAGAGGCTTTCCCTTTGCCCACATCTGAGGAGGCAGGAGTGCCTGTTTTGATTGGGCAGGAGTTGTATGTTTCCACAAAAAAGTTCTTGCCCTTCATGCAACGGTGATCATTTTGTTTATTTAGCCAGCTGTAAACTCTCAATGTCAGTGCTCAGACACATGCATGTCATGTCACCTTGTTTGTAAAAACAGGATCCATATCGGGCCAGAGGATCACCTCCAGGGAATACACGCAAGGAAAAAAAACACATGTTCGGTTTATTTTATCTGCACAAAAACGATAAGCGCATGTTACACGCCTCTCTACTCTACTATGCCCCACTCTACTGTATGCTGATGCTCTCCACCACGCTTACAACATGAACCCCTCATATTAAGTTTAAAAGAAAGTGGTTCAACTCTTGTTGTTAATGCGATGTCTTCTTTTAAAGTTCACTTTTATTTTTTATGTCACGCTTATTGTCACTGAATATGTGAGCATTTGAATTTACTTCATTGTATAATAAATATCTGTCATACCTTGACCTTCTTGTCCCTGTTCTATATCAACTATCGCTCTCTCTCTTCAAAATTAAGTTTAAAAAAACCTTTATTTAAACGCTTACCTTTTTCAAGGTTTTTCTATTCTGGACCTTTTTAGGCCATTTAGAACCATTGTGTCTCTCTCCACGATGCTCTCTACCCCGCCCCACTCTACTGTACACAACTGCACTCTGTCACTGCACTCTATACAACCCCCTAATAGGCCACTCCACCTTTACCATACTACTCTGCTATGCAAAACTGCACTCTATAGCACTGCACTCTTTGCCAATCCACTCTACTCTTTACCATTCCACTTTATACCACTTCACTCTACGCCACACCACTCTATGCTGCGCCACTCTAAGCCACTCTTTTACAATCTGTGCCACTCAACTACACTCTACTCCATTGCAATTTGTGCTGCACCACTCTATGCCATTATACACAACTTTACTTTAAACCACTGCACTCTACATCAGATAATTACTATACACATAATTCCATTGCACACCATGCCACATATTTACACTACACAAATCCCCTCCACATCACAAAAATCCAAGCCACACAACTAACAATTCAAATCCATCCCACATAATTCTACTCCAACCATATTCAACCACTCCATAATACAAGGGTAAAAGACATTGTTATTTACAACACCAATAGCTCTAACTCATAAAAACGCGAGACCTATTGCGTTTATAATGCTTTTTTCATGAATGAATTAACAAATGTTATCTAATCTTGTAACTAGGGGGGAGGAAATTAAGAGGCAGGGGTACAAAGAAGGAAGTGAGGGAGGAAGAGGAAACCTAGAACTCACCCTTTCCACTCCCGTAGCTAACCAAAATGACATTTTCAAGCAAGGAAACCTAGGGTGTCAATATCTAACTTTATGTCTGTAGCATCAGGGAATGGGGAGGATGAACAAGGATATGGCACAGCAGAAGGACAAACCGAGCGGCGTTGAGACAGACTGCGGAGGTAGGGGGCTGTGTGTGGAAGAGATTAGGCGTGGTTCAACCAAAGTGGCTAGGGAGGCCAGGTGTTGTCTCTGGTCTGGGACTTGAAGTCATGTAATATCATTTCCCATCAAGGTGTTTGGGGGAATTTATGTAACACTCATTTTTCCTCCTAGCGGAGTGCTGTGCTTTCTCCTTGTGTCCATTTAATGACCTCTGCACACCAGTGCAAGAAAGAGGAGGGCAGCAAACCTCCACTTTGCTACTGCCCGTTTGGCCAGAGGAAGCGCATGGCCGGTAAAACGGGTCGTAGCTTCACCAGTTTTAGATCAGGGCAACAGGCCCAGTAAGCATTGAGGGGCTGTGTCAAGCTGTTCCCTGCCCGTGGCGAGATCTCAAACAGAATTGCTTCACAATAGGGTTGCAGGGGCCTGCAGGTCCGGAACATGTGGGTCTTATCCGCCAAGCCTGCCCTACATCTGGGACTCGACTCTGCAACCAAGGGATAGATACGTGGTAGGCAGCTGGAGGTCAAATAGGCCCAATGCAGAATACAGAATAGTATGTATTTGAATCGGGGTTGTGGGGAATCTTGCTGGGGTATTCTAGAGTCTTTAGCCAGCCCAAATTGTGGAATGGTTGTTCGAAGTAATCTTCCCACCCATACCTCAGGTACGCCAGCGCCTCTTGGGGTTCACTCAAAAACGCTCACTATAGCCATGTTACTGAATGTATACTGTGTCCTATTGAGTGCAGTGTGTGCAGTAATGGGTTCCAGGCCACTGACACCCCATTGCTGCTACCCCATCATCCAGAGGCAACCCTAGGTGAAGAAGGCTCCCTTGTGTAATCAGTGGAGGTCCCAGAGCTCCTGGAAAGATATCAGCGTGCCCTCCACAGACAGATTGCCGAGCGTTGTAATACCGGCTTCCTCCCACAGCTCCACCTTTCGGCCTCTTGATCTGTAGTCCCCAAAGGAAGTAGCAACGGGGTGTAGGGTCTTATAGTAGTGCCTCCCAGGAAGCCCCTATCCAGGTACACGTGGGCCTTGTGTAACAGAAGTGGGTGGGACCTATTGTCTTTTGGCCCGGGAGAAGCAGGGGTAGTAAGAGGCTCTTGCGAACTCTATCATGGGGAATTTCTGTCTTACTAATGTGATGGCCTGCTAACCAAAGGGTCAATCCACTGGAGCTGAGTTGATAACTAATAGTGTGTGTGTGAAGTTCTGGGGAGCTGTAGCGAATGTAGTGCCACTCTCATTTATCCCGTTCCCCATATAAGGTTGAGTAATAGATAATCTAAATGACGGAGGGGGTGACAAGGAATTGAAACTTGGAGGTTCGAATAGTAGTTTAAGATTCGGGTTCAGCATCAGCATTTTTGACAGGGCCTATCAGCCCCTCCACTGACAGAGGGAAAGTTAAAAATCATATTTGGGAGTGCAAGGACCTCACTGTCTTGTTAAGATATCCCTCTAAAAGGTCTGCCTCCATAAGATAGATTTGAATCCCTAAGAATTTTAACATTGGCGGAGCCCAGGTTAGGCTCCCATTGCCCATCTGGACTTGCCGTGCGGGGAGATGTTCCGTAAATGGGAAGACAAGGGATTTAGCATAGTTAACTTTAAGGCCAGAGACCTCGCTAAAGGTGGTCATGATTGAGTTGAGGCTGCTCGGGTCATGAAGACATCACAGAGGTAATAGATCATGTCATGCATAAAAGGAGACAATGTGTGTATCGGTTCCCAGTGGGATGCCCTGGTCCCTGCCCCTAGTTAACTTCAATGCCCCTCAGGGCTCCAGTACCAGCACAAGCAGTAATGAGGATAGGAGACAGCCTTGAATGGTTCCACTGTAAATGGGATAGTCTTCAGAGATGGTGGACTGTTGTTGCTGTAGTGGTGGGATTCGAATGTAAGAGACAGATCCAGCGTCGTATTTGAGGGCCTAATCTTAATCATCGGACAATCCAGAGCATATAGTCCCAATCTAATTTCTTGAAGGCTTGTTCCAGGTCGAGGTAATGCACCATCATAGCATTCAATATTTGTATTTATTATTTTATATATTACAACCAAAAATATAATTTCATTTTCCTTGAACATAGGTTGACTTGTATGTTGGATGAGAAATTAAAGATGACCAAACAATTGCTTTTCCAGACAAAAATTCCATGAGTGGGTTGAAAATGTTGGACATATAGTGGATAAGATGCATCGGATCTGATCCAAAGGGCTGAGAATAGTGTTTACTCCATCAGAGTGACTGGGTAAAATACTTCATCACCCTGACAGAGTACTCCTACTTCTTACTTAGAAATGTCTGCCAGCCTTGTGGACATTGCTAATCATTGGCAGAAGCTACTGTCACTGCGGCTCCTGTCAATGTGTTAAAATTTGGATGGATGGCTCCGACAAACATGATGAATGCATGTCAATCTTTTAACAAGTTGGTGATTTTTATGCACAAAACCCGAAAGCTGGGTTTTGTTTTTAGAATGCAAAAACTGATGACCCCCACACCATAGGATGCATTTCCTATGGAATGGAGGTAATTTTTTCTTTTACTGTCCCTCACCGCCAGGTTTTACCAGAAACAAAACATATAACATTTTCCACTCTAAATCCGGCAGACGGTGTTATATGTAAACGTCTGACGGTCCGTACTCTATTGGGCTGTAAATCAGGCGGGCAGGCAGAGGGTTTGGCGGAGAAGGTACTCCATCTCAGTTTTGATGGAATATCCTCTTCTCCAAACTCGAAGTCAGGCCCAAAGTCTAGACTAACACATTAGGACATCACATGCGTCTCTTGGTTGTGGCTTCTTGCGTGTTGTTCTCAACAACCCAGATGAATGACTCCTCCTAAGGGTCACTCAAACAGCAGAGTGTCAATAAGGGGCGATGATAGGTGGCTCCATGTACAACAGTGTCCCGCTTTCCATTGAGCTGCCAGCTGTAGATGTTTCTGGGACTGAGCTTGCATCAAATGGTGCATGACCCCAGAAATGAGAAATTGCTGCTGACAGGGTTCAGCAGCCATCTTGCACCACCCCCAAAATGTAAAGTATGGGCTCTCCGGTGATGCACCAGGAGATCATTTTGAGTTATTTGGCTTTCATTCTAGGTCCTCATGAGATTGTTCAGGGCACTTACAGGTTAAACAATCTGGCCAAGCTGATCATCCTGCTGTGCTTCTCCCTCCACACAGCTGTTCCTGCCTCACCCCTTTCCAAACTGCCTTGTCACCTAAAGTAGGTGGCCACAGGTGTAGTGTGTCTTAGTTGCACAGCGAACGTTATGGCTGAAGTTGTCACGGAAGCCAGGCCAGGGGTTGTGTGGAGCCACAGGGGTCTGTGTGGGCAAAGATGTGCATAATGTGGACAGAACTCTGCTGTACGCATTAGTGCTTGAGTCCTGAGGGAGAGGTTGAGGGTGTGGGCCACTCAAACAAGATGGGGCATGCTGGTCTTGAAGGTCACCCTCATCAGCATGAGTTCTTATCACACTGAAGGCTTGTTATCTTCTTTCCGCGGGCACAGTGGCCAACACAGTTGAAGCTGATGTCTGAGATACCGGGAGCACCGCAGCAGACCTTGCCACAACGCCACAAGGACTACCCGGCCCAGGGGGCCTCGCGGCAGGAACCACATCTCATTCGCGCTCTAGCCGACGCATAAAGGCCGCCACTGCCTCCCTCACTGCGGGACACCGATACCGGGAGCACCGCAGCAGACCTTGCCACAACGCCACAAGGACTACCTGGCCCAGGGGGCCTCGCGACAGGAACCGCACCTCACTTGCGCGCCAGCCAGCGCATAAAGGCTGCCACTGCCTCCCGCACCGCAGGACGCACGCGGGCAAAGCCGGGGCCAAGGGCGGGCCCATCTGTGCCCGTCCGTGTCCAGACGAGGAAGGGCAGGGCCCCCTCTTTGACCAGCGGGATCGGAGCTTCCAAAAACCTGGTAACCAGCTTTTAGTTGCGGTTATTTGGACACGGTTGTGGCTGATCTCCAAGACAAAGATTAAGACAACCCAGTGCTGTTTGGGGTCGTCCACTACGAGTGTATTATATGTGGTTTTGCTTGTTTAGACCGCCCATTTCTTGTTTCACACATGACTAACTTGATGTGACTGTCTTTTTTTTTAGCTGATATTTTTTTTTAACTGATATCTTGTTTTTTCATTCCCAGTCCAAAACGTTTTTTTAACTCACTTTTTAAAATTATGGGCAGGTGTAAGGTTGTGTCTGATCCCGCTAACACGGCGAAGGGGAAGCCGGGTGTGTCCACAACGCTCTCCACCATGGATTCTTTTTTGCAAAGGGACGATTCTGTGTTGGACAAGGAGATCGAGCTGGTAAATAGGCGCCTCTCGAGATTTCCAAATAACATTCAGCACCTTTGTGTTCCAGAGACTGAAGTGAATGTTGGTCCTGCTACCCGGGGTCATTGCCCTGTGCCTACCGTGACCTTATGCAAAGATATAAGCGTGGATTCCAAGAATGATGCTGGGACTTCTAATCTGTCACCTACTGATGCAGATGAGCCTCCTTTGGTGGCTCCTTTATCACCTGTCATCGTAATAAGTTACAAAGTAGGTGGGGGAAGGGACCCTTTGGGAGCTGATGCCAGTTTTCCTAGCAATATAGAGAAACTACCCCCTGCTTTACCGAGAGAAAAGGTAGCCAAGATAATGAAAGGGACTCTGCAGTTGGGGGGTGGCATCAAAAGAAAAACTCAATCTATTGGGGGACAATCAAAAAAAATTAAATCCACCCTGGGTGTTAAACCTTCCGTACGTAACGTAGTTCCCCCTAATAATCCCCCAACCCTGGATTTTTCGGGGAGTTAGCGACACTACAGGCTTCTTTAACTAACTTACTGGATGCAAAACTTCATCCTCTTATTGAGTGGCTGACCCGGATTGAGGATTCCATAGCTTTGCATACTAGTAAGGCTACATCATCCCTTTTAGGAGAAGTAAGTGCTGACCCTGGTCAGAACAATGCAAGGGCACTTGGGTCTCGGATCATTCAATCGATTATTCGGCTGAACTCTGTGGCTTCCCTCCCAATTCATCCGTCAAAGCAATTTGAAGCTTCTGCGGGGTATGATGATAGGATTGCCGCAGTTGGTTTTAGCAGGGACACACCCGTTTGTAGCAGTGGTAGTGTCCCCGGCATCCACCATCAATCCAAGGACGGGAAACATGAGAACAGTGAAGTGCAGTTACAGAGTTTACCAGTAGTAGATCTTCCCCCAGAATCTACCCCCTACGTAGTGGTTTTGGGGAATGTTCCACCTCTCCCCCAGAAGGGGTAGGGAGGGCTATGGAAAGCTTAAAAATAAAATAATTCACAGGCTCTCCATTAATACCGCCCTGGGGCCAAAAATATCATTATGGTCCGTAGGGTTAGCTGGATCGGGAGCCTTTGCAAATCAGGCATGGGTGACTGTGTTATTATTAATTTTGACAATCCTCATACCGCGGGTAGGATATTGTTTGGGGGCGCACACCGGACCTCTAGTAAGCCAGGATCAGTAATCAGGGCACTCCCGCTAGGCTACTGTTATAAACCTGATCAACCTAGAGAAAGACACCGCAATGTTAAAATGCCAGTTTTCCAAGGTGGGTGGTCACAAGGATCGATTCCTGTGCATATGCAACAGTTAACCCCTGCGGTCCACTTTCCAGCTCTATTTGGTGGACAGCCTGGGGCAAGTTCCATGATAAACCTACATAATAGATTTTCATTACTAACAGGGATCGAGGGCTGTGATTGACTAAGAAATTACATGAGAAATGACTTGAGAGAGGGCCCCGACTTTGATCTAAATTTCCAGCAACCTCAAGAGTTAGTGAATGAGAACCCAGGTGCACCTGTAGAAAAAAACAAAAAATGTTTTATCCTGGAATATTGCAGGGTTAGTAAGCAAATTCCAGGATCCTTTTGGCTAAAATTCGTGAGCCAATTCCTTGTGATTAACCTCCAAGAAACCTGGTTGGTTGAATGTGATTTATTTTTGGAGGGTTATAGGGCTTTTTTTGTGCCAGCCATCCCCTCAACTGGGGGTAGACCCAGGGGTGGACTAGTCACTTATATCTCCCTGACAGTTGACTGTCAGATTCAGGTCATCCCATCCCCTAGCCCGGGTATATTGCCATTGATTTTAAATAGGGGAGATGAAAGTTGGGGATTTATTAATTTTTATAACTCTGCGACTTGTCCATCTGGGGGGAGTAACATTGCTACCTTGGCCACTCTTATTAATCAATCTTATGGCTCTATTCTACACAATTTAATGGTTTCTGGGGATTTTAACATCCACCCTTGCGGAAACCCCGGAGTTTCCGAGTTGGGTTGCTTACGCCTAAAGGGGTTTCACTTTGAACATTCCACACAAGGGGAGGTATTAAATAACCTGATGAGTGATTTGGACATGATGTGCACCATGACCATCTCTGACCCACATCGCACTTTCCCGGTACCCACCTTTAATGGGAGAGGTAGGGGGTCATTTATCAATTATATTTTAATCTCCTCCTCTTCACACGCATCATTTAGCATTTTTAATATTGAGGACCGTGCACACTGTGATCACAACCCTCTATATGTGTACCTGCAGGGACCATTGTTAGCTCAGATTAGTGGAGCTGCTCCAACGGGAACGCTTAAACCAACCGACGGCTTACGCCATCTTGAATGGTCCCAGATCACTCCAGATAATTTTTACCGGAAGGTAAGAGAATCGTGCGCTAACTAGGTAGGGTTGTGTATGGATGAAGGCTCTTCCCCAGGCGAGGTTATTAATGCATATGAATCCATTGTAAAAAAAGTTGGAAAGATTTTAAGCATCCTGGGTGGCAGAACTGTGCACCCTGGACCGAGATGGTTTGATTACGCTTGCTCCAAGGCCGCTAAAAAACTGAGGGAATGCTTGTCAGCAAACCTAAGAAATAATGCGCAGGTGCGAGTTTGCCGGAAGGAATACAAGGATTGCTTGGCAAAAAGGAAAGGAGATATGAAGGAAGAGGCCTGGAGGGAGTTGATAAACTCTAGTACCCTACGGAGTAGCTCCCGATTTAGGAGCATCGTGAATGGGCCCCTTTTTGATCAGGATAGCGTGAGGGCCCTTGACTCCCATATTACGGAGGAGGAATGGGTGCTCCATTTTAATGTTTGAGAGCTCAACGGAGCTCCTCCCACAGGTCGGCCGTGATATGAACGCCCCCGTACTGAATTTTGAACTGGGTGAGGTGGTGGAAGGCATTTTAGGTTTAACAAGCAATAAAGCCCCGGGCCCGTATGGTATCCCCCCCAGACCTATTTATGTCCAACCCTTCATTCTGGGCACCAATACTTGTGGCAGTCTTTAACGCAGCCGCAAAAAATGGGTGCCCTGAGTCCTGTGCGACCTCTACCATCGTCCCTGTTTTCAAGAAGGGGGATAGGACCCATTGCTGTAGGCCAATATCTCTTCTTGATTCAGTGGTCAAGGTTGTGGGCTGTGTACTTCTGGACAGATTGTCTAGCTGGGCGGAGGAGCAAATTTTTTTATTGGATGTCCAGTTTGGATTTCGACCTGGGCGTTCTACTGTGGCTCAATGCCTTAATCTCTCCCTGATATTGAGTAAATATACTGTTGTGCGACCAGGTACTGTATACCTTGCCTTCATGGACCTGTCCTCAGCATTTGACTGTGTAAACAGGGTCAAGCTGTGGCAGGCCATGAGGGCAATGGGTTAGAGAACAGCTTAGTCGACTTTTTGGAAGATTTGCACAGGTCGTCCAAGGCTAACGTGAGGTTCTCTCAGGACCTCAGGGTTACCAGGGACCTTGATATAAAGAGGGGAGAATAATGGCTCTATTTTTATTTACTTTTGCTATAAAGGATTTGGACAAAGTATTAAGAAACATGGAGGTAGATTTCCTATACGTACGGCGGCGTTGACTTCCTGTCCTACTTTACGCAGACGATGGCGTCCTCTTAGCGAGGACGGCATTAGGCCTTCAATCCCTACTTGAGGCATTTTCTAACTTTGTCAGATCGGGATCTGGCCATCAACAATACGAAATCTTACGTTATGCAAGTGGGATCGCGACCAAAAAAAAGCTTCCAATTCAGGGTTGGCTCTTCCACTATCCCCCGCACAAATGTTTTTTCATATCTAAGGGTTCTCCTGGATGATCAGCTACAATAGGGTCCCCAAATTACTAAGAATAAGGGGGGCTTTGGTCAGGGCAAACGTGGCAATTTTTAATTTTACCACGAAAATAGTGAGGAAACCAATTGGTGCCATATTAAAGGTGTATCAGGCTAAAGGCCTTGCTATAGCCAGTTATGGGAGTGAAATTTTGGGTCATACTAAAGTGAATCCTTTACAGGTGGCAGAGAATACATTTCTGAAGTGCCTGTTGTGTGCTCCTCAGAGCCTTTCTAACTTGGCGGCCCATGAAGAATTGGGGGTTCTGTATTTGAGTGATACCCTGGCCTCGCGCCCTCTTGTATTTTGGTTAAAATGCTGGCTGAACCAGGTGTTAAACCTCACCCATACGATATTGACAGAGTGCTTGACACTTGATAAAGTACTCCAAAGTCCATGGCTTAATTATATTAAAAGAAGCCTGGAAGGGGTAGGTCGTGTAGAGTTATTTTTTAAGTCTGAAACTATTACCAAGAAGGATGTCGAACTAGTCAGGGTAGCCTTCTTATCAATAAAGAAATTGGATAGGGACGAGCAGGAACTCAAGAAAGCAAGTGTTTGTAGGTTTTTAATGCTTAAAACAAACCCACTTACGGAGTCCTATCTCCTGGGGTCCCTATCCACACATGAGAAGTTCCTACTAACTAGGTTCCGGACAAACCTTTTCCATCTCTTGTTGGTTAGACCCAAGGGCTGCTATAGAGGACAAGTGTTGGCATCCTGTGGCTGCGACGGTCATTCTCCACAGGATTTGCTGCACTTCATGTTCTTCTGCAAATTCTACTCAGTTCCACGGAAACATTTCCTGGTCCCTATTTTAAAGACGTTGAATTTTAGACAAGCTCGCCCAGCCCTCTTGTATCTCCAACTACTGAACGAGGAATGTATATTTTTTGTCGTGAGTTAATTAAAATCTATAGTGAAATCAAGAGCATGTATGGACGTATAATGTGGGGGTTGTTGTTTCACTGGGTAGGTAACAGTATTTTGGCCTAGTTTTCCAAAGGATGCAAAATGAAAGCAGACCTATTTTATTATGATGTGTTATGGGACGTCTGTTTCTTACTGAATTAGTAGCTATACACATTTTGATCTTTTTGGCCCCTCTCTTATGATACTGAGAATTACCCTGTAGTGGGTTTGTTTTTTTATGGTGTGTTTTAATCTGTCAGATTTTATGTATATGTAGTTTTGTAACTTTTATGGTTTGCCTTGTGTAACCGAATAAAGTTTATTTGAGTTGAATTGAATTGATGTCTGAAATATTGATTCTTCAACTTGTAAAAAAAAGATATATTTTTAGACAATGACAGTTTGACTAATTTTAAGCACTACAATGTCAAACTAGTCTTCAATGTTTTTTACACTATTGATCAAAATAAGAGTCCATCATTTATTTTTCCTTCGTATCAAACCAGAAAACGTTGAGAAGGATTGATAGAGAGCAAAGTGAGTTTATTTGTGGTTTCACAGTCTAGGGGTGGACTAGTGTGTGTGAGATGTCAAACCTAAGGTTGTTAGACTCTCCTGTCCGAGGGTCCACAGGCCACTTTGAAGTCCTTTTGAGTGACTTTTATATATACATCACTCTATTTCAACCTCTATGTTGCTGAGCCAATGGATATGTTTGTTGTTTTTATTAAAAATCAGTAGCCCTTACACTTTGAGAACAAACTTCTCAATTTTATGTGTGAGGATAATGTGTGTAAAAGTATGATGTTACTTATTAGACATAATGGCTAAACCTGATTATGACTCAACGTTTCTGTTCCTTAGCTTTAACATATCATTAAATTCAAGTGTGCTTGTAGGGTATTACAAAAAAAGGATAACAATAACGTCTAGGAATGCAGAGATGTTTTATTTCCAAAACCAGAACTGGACTATTGTAGACCCGGTGACATGGATTTAGCTGTTCAAACTTCTATCACAAATCATTTATTTTATAGTGTATTAGATTAGGAGAGATAGTATGTATCATGTGAATCTGAAAAGAGTGGGTAGTGCTTACATTGTTAGCAGTAATTGTATGAATTTTGTCTGTACTAATGGCAGACCTTCAGACACGCATGCTAGTGCTGTTTGACACACAATATTGACTCCCTTTACATGGTCACTGGGTGAGGTGCTGATATATGGTTGGCGCACTGTTTTATGGAAAACCCTGCAAAGAGCAGCTTTCTAGCTAATTGTGTGCAGGGTTTATGCAGCCAATGCACATTACAGGGTGTGAAACTTGCCTAGGATATCAGCCTCAGAAGCTTTGTTTTTTGTGTTGAAGAGGGGAGGAGGTGAAGTTAAAGTGCCTCAAAGTGGTACAAAGTCCTGCCCATCCAAGGACCCAAACCCCTCCTCACACAATGACAGGGCTGATATGGGGATGTGATTAATCAAATTTGAGATCACAGATTTTGATTGTTTTCTATAGGAGTTGTGTTAATGAGAATTTTGTGCCAGAGCATATGCGAGATTATGAATACATCCAGAAGGAAGTGAGTTGAGACAGATATCAGATAGCATACTTGTGTGAATATATTGTCATTAGTGTAGAGATTTTTGTAGGGATTAGGGATGTGAAAGTGTGGAGAGGGTGAATCAGTTCTTGTGTGAGAGATAGTTTTGGTACTTAAAAGTCTCCACTCTGCCTGGAATTCTCACAATGCCTTCAGTGTTAGGTATGGACTACACCTCCTCCTTCTCAGGCATGAGGTTGAGTGGCCTGGGAGAACCACCAACAGTTACCAGGACTTCTTCGTCTGAACCAAGTAGCAAGGAAATTGACCCATCTCCTACAGCTTGTTCCAATTCATTTAGGCGTCCTCCTCTGAGTGTCTGATGTTGAAGACCGCATTAACCTTATCCACGATTCTGCCAACATTTTCTTTATCTGGATCATGGTTATTTTCTGGGCCTGTGCTCCAGAACAACTGGGCCTCAACACATATTATCTCATCCACTATTACAGGTAACTGATTTATAGAGAACCTGGGTTGTCGTCTTATAGTTATAAAAAAAATAAAAATGAAAAGTTGGCCAGCTGGTGGTGGTTCATGTTGTGAGTGGTAAATTATTTGTTTGGTTAGAGGAGTGTCTTTTGGGGTGGAAGATGCAGGTATTATTTGTAAATAGATTTTGATCAGGTGTGTTATGAACTGAAAAGTGGTCTGCCATTGCTACCCTCTTTTTTAAGGGTCCCTCTGCACCGCTCTGATGGCGAACACCTCTAAATATGACAGAACTATGTCTATTATGCCAATGTTGATAGAGTGGTGTTAGTCGATGGTGGGGACCCATGACAGAAAACTGATGTTTAGCCAACAAACTGTCCTCCACCAAGATGTATTGCTGTGGGTCAGCTCTAAATATGGCAGACGGGTATCCACCAGCTTGATGGACTGATCAGTCCCTTGATTATGGATGAATGATGATCGTACAATAAACTCTAGATCAGGCCCTTAGTCTCTGGTCCAGTTAGCATATTATCAGGCACGCTAACTAGGCCAGATGTGGTGAAATCTCAATGTTCTGTGTCAAACTCGGTATTCTAAATGAATACTTTAAAAGTTTTTACCGTTTGTTAAAGGTTTTGCTTTTGACAATGTTGTGGGTTAGTACCCACTTCTAAATTTCCTGTGGTGATGAGATTTTAGGGGTCTGTATCTTGTGAAAGTGTAGTTATAGTCATAATTTTCTGGTGAGAGGGCACTCTCTGGTCCTATGACATTCACTGAATCTCAAGCCTTTTCCATTTCCTTTTGAGAACTGGACTTTATGCCTGGTGTCTAATCAGAACTTAAATGACTTCAAAGATAAGTCTCATGACGCTATAACTGTTGCACTGGCCTTTATCCTATGGAGACAAATCGCCAATCCATGGCTGGTCAATTCTGACATATAAGCCTGGGAAGGAGTCTAGGACCCCATATCCGGACCTTACCGCTGAGCACTGAAAAGCCACAGCAAAACTTCAACTGCTGACATTTTTTTACATAGTGTCCCTGTGTTAGACCTGGCATTTTTGGCAGGATTTCCCCAGTCTTTTTTTCTTCTGACCTCCTGTTTTTGACTGTGTGCTGCATTTAGTTTTTTCTGGTATTAGGACTCTGGACACTTTACCACTGCTGACCAGTGCTAAAGTACAAGTGCTCCCTATGTAAATTGTATTGGTGAGTGGCTTATCCTAGATTGGCATATCTGATTTACTAGTAATTCCCTAGTAATGTGCACTAGGTATGCGGAGGGCCTGTGAATCAAATGCTACTAGTAGGCCCGCAGCACTGATTGTGCCACCCACATGCAAACCTGTCTCAGACCTGCCACTGTAGAGTCTGAGTGTGCAGTGTAAAACTGCCATTTCAACCTGGCAAGTGCACCCACTTGCCAGGCCCAAACCTTCCCTTTTACTATAAGTAGGTCACCCCTAAGGTAGGCCCAAAGTAGCCCCGTGGGCAGGGTACAGTGTATTTAAAGGTAGGACTTGCTGTTGTGTTTTACATGTCCTAATAGTGAAATACTGCTAATGTCAGTTTTCACTTTTGCGAGGACTGTCTCTCTAATTAAATGAATATGTTTCTGATGTTTCATTTGTGCAATTGTTCTCGTGTTGAGTGAGCATTCGTGGCACCATTTTATGTTTAGCAGCCATTTTGAATCATGTCGTCTGCTGCGTATTCCCTCCTCGAGAAGCAGACTGTGGAAAAGTTCCCTTTCATCAAGGTTAGTTCTTGCTCTACTAATGAATTGAATACACTGTTCTTATTAATGCATTCCTTTCCCATAGATAGAGGTTTTCTCCCAGTAGTCTTGCGGTAGGCACAAACAGAATGACCTTGGCATAGAGATAATGTGTGCCCGACCTCAGAGTCGAAAATCATCCTACTGTACTCCTTTGTTTTAGCTGCACCTGCTAGTAGAATTCCATTATGGGCGGGACTTTCTTGGTTCTGACCAACTCTTCATTTGTATGGAAGCCTGAGAGGTGACCTGGGTGGCTCTAATTGGGTCACTTCCTTCAGTTGGCCCCCAAACACGGATTCCATCGAGTGACCCATCCTCTCCCACGGACGGGTGAGGTGGTCGGGCCATCGTCGTATCAGACGGGCGGACCAGGTATCGCTGCACGAGAGAGTCCTGAACTCGCAGCTGCCCCGTCTATCTGACCGGTCTGTGTCTCGCCTAGCGGTCATCCTGACTGAGGTCCTAAACAGTGAAACCCTTGCATTTGACTGTTTGGTCTGAAGAGTGGGCAGTGGAGAATAACTTCGTTTGACCTGTGTGCACTAGGTGAGTTTATTTTGGTTCTTTGTGGATATGGTACCATTTTGGTTTATCTTTGGCACGGTCTGAGGACCGATTTTGGTTTGCATTTTGTACGGTCGAGGACCGATTTGGAAACAACTGTGTGTGAACACTTTGCCAGGCAACCTAGCGAATTTGGCCCACTTTTGAAAATGCCTGGAATTAGCCGTGTTTTGGTTTCTTGTTGTCGTTGATGTTCTGCTGATGCTCGATTGGAAGAAAGTCAGCCGGCGCCTCCGAGAGGCACTCCGAATTTTAATATGTATGTAAAACATGGGCTTGGCCCTGTTATGTTTAGTACGTTATGGCACAAATATACAAGGGACAATTCAGAGCTGCAGTGGCCATTGACGGGCACTTTTGATTAACAAAATTTGGGTTTTTACAGGAGAAGTTGTTTGCGAGAAGAAGTAGGCAGTCTATGTTTGATTCCCTCAAAACATGGCAAAAAGAGGCTAAACAGAGGCAGTTGAAAGCAGAAAAAGATGCCCGGACAGGGAGAATGCAAGCATTGGCTCAGAAAGCTGTAGTGCATGATAGAGAGAAGCAGGAGATAAGAAAAGAATGTGAAGATAGGAGGTTTCGATGAATATTGATAAATCTTATGTAGCCAAAAAAGAAAATTATGCTTTTGTGGAAGAATTGCTAGATACTTGACTCCCACCTCCGTATGCCCCGCAGAGGGTATATCCCACTCTTCCCCCACAGGCCCAGCTACCCGGTTCTTCAGTTCCTGCTGTTTCTACTTCTGGTACTATTGATCAGACTACCTTGGCCACAGCACCTCCTGTCCTTTCATTGTCTTCGCCGTCTGTGGCAACTGCGACTGTTAGCACTCCTGCAACACCTATTGCTTCAGCATCCCTTTCGCCAGCTCTTACACTCACGACCCAGCCAGCAGCGACGTTAATGCCCACTACCTCTGTTATCACTCCCACTGTGTTCCTCCATTCTCCAACATCACAGAGTGGGGTGACACCAGTACATGGCCCTGAGGATAGAGACTGGACGAAATTTAAGGAACGCCTGGGGCGAACATTGGTGCCATCTGATATGGGAGATGCAGAGAAACAGGTAGTGGCTAACCAGGCTGCGCAGTGGGCCCGAAACCCAATTTATGGTGTGGAGAATGTGTGGAGTGTGATGAAAGATTGAGCCTTTTGTACAACAGCATGCCCTTAAGCACATGTTGGCTACTTTGATTGGACTTTGGGAGCAGTGTTTCAATCATGCAGCACCGCAGATTATCTATGATATTAAGGATCATGTATAGGTTGCTGAAAAGGCGCCTGGTACATTTTTGGGTAATGTAATGTTGTTGGTTGCTTATTGGGGTAGGCTGCTTGAGGAGAGCCCGACTGCAGTATCTCAGTTCCTGATGAGGGAGGTCCACCCCATATATCACCCTGAAATACCAGAGCTATGGGATCAGCACAGTGTTGTTATAAGACCAGGGGTAGCGGTCCATTTCAAGGAACAGTGGGTTTATACTCCATGGAAAATAAGGGAGGTCTTGTCCCTTAAAACTCTGTTGCCTGACCCTAGGAAAAATCCTACTGCATGTTATAAAGAATTGACTGATGCAGCTTCTTCAACAGTAATGACGCTTGGGATATCGAAATGTTCTTTGGTTTGTTGGTTCCTATTTATATTTGGAGACAGGTACACACACTGGATCATGTCACTGAATTGGGTGGTGTATACAATAAGGAGCTCTAGAGGGAAAGAAACCCAGGTCGCCCTCCACTCAAACAGTCTGTCGCTACAAAGACCTAGTTTTCAGAAGGTTTAAATGCCATACAGATTGGTTCTAACCTTATAGGTCTTTAGTACTCCCCTTAATCGGAAACTCTTTTGGGGTAGTTGCCAACTAGTTAGCTACCTTCACTTTATTTAAAAACAGAAAACGATAAACGGTTTTACTCAAAGCAGTCTCCCAAATGATCGTCAAGGTGTCTAAACTCATGTGTAGTACACCTGGGGTTTCTCAATTCGATTGTCTAGTGAGAGAACCGTGAATAGACACATGGATGTGAAAAAAATGTGAAAGAGACGTGATGGCACCTCACGTGCGCAACCCCAACTGAGCCTGCTGGCTGGTACTCGTCAGCTTTGCCCACTCTTCTCATCATCGGTAGCCATCACGCTCCAAAATAATAATAACGAGGTGTCCAAAAGATAAAGCCAACAAACAAGTGGTGCGACTTAATAGTGATGATTAAAAAGTGAAACAGGTACACCCACTATAGGTTCAAACTTTATTCCGCCTTAGGAGTGCACCTACTTCAATGCTTAAAAAGGTTGCTAAATACGCATACCATTCTTATATGCCAACATGTTTCATCGCCTGGAGTCTTTTTGCCGATTTCGTCAGGGCAACAACAGTCGCTTGGCACACAATAGGGACACTTCTTAAAATCACATTTGGAGACTGCCAAAAGTAAAAAACATACACACACAACACTTTACCATGGTGTTCATCCCTTCTTCCTAGATCAACACGGGCTCTATTACATGGATCTATGAATCGTTACTACCTTACCCTCGTAGAGCCTTGGCCTCGCGTACCAGCTCAGTCAATGAGGTCACCAATAGGCTCCTTATGTGAGTCCTCGTGGTTTTGTGCGGCATTCCACCGTAATGCCAATCTGTTAATAATTTTAAACAATTACTCAAAGTATTCTTGTGTGGGAGCTCTGTTTGTCAATTACGATACCTCAATTGTCGCCAGTGTCATACTACTCAGGCCAAACTCTAGCTATTCCCACTCTCATCTTTTCTCTCCATGTTTATCAATACTCAGCCCTGAATGCTCTATTTCAGCCTGTTATATGGTCACCCTCGCCATGCTGATGTTCGTATGTCTTCGTGTACTTAGAAACACCATGTCAGACTGCTAGTATACCCTCTGAGATGCAATCACCCTCTCTCATCGGCAGAAAAGCACCGTTCTATACTTAGAAATGAGTCAGCCTAGGACTGGTTTCTAACCCGGTCTCTCAAGTTGTTAGGAGATAACTTCATAGCCTCCAGCCCTAAAACAAATGTAGTTACAACACTGCCATCACACCAAGCACACCTTCACGTGGGTGGTCTTGGAGAGAATGATGGGCTCTCCTCAAAATGTGGAAGAAATCTTGGCTTCGAAGGAAGCGAGATGGATTTTCCAAGAGAAGTCAGACCGAGAGGGATTGAACGACCAAATCGAATGGGGTAAGGCGAGATACTGAGTATTTAAAATATAGATACATCTATATTAGCGAGCAAGGCACGCCCCCGCTAACCCCTATTTGGACCCTATTGGGCAATACCAAATAACAGTGATAGACAGCAATATACCAACTACATTAATACCCAAGATCTATTCATGGACTTAAGATACCCCCTAGGCTTTGGGTCTTGTTGGGGGACCCTGAGATGGACTACATTGATACACCAGTGTCTTAGGCCCCTGCGTTACCTAGATTGCGGCAAACTCCCAAGAGGAGGATGTGTTGCTGTGTTTATGTGGGCATATGCCTTTTTAGACTCATCAATACACGCATCAAGTGACATCAGGTTGGGGGACCCTGTGAGTGATTACATTGATACACCAATGTCTTAGACCCCTGCGTTACCTAGATTGAGGCAAACTCCCAAGAGGAGTGTGTATGTGGGCAATGGCCTTTTTAGACTCACCAATACACGTATCATGTCACAATACCTCAAATGGTGGGTTGGAGATCACAATATATATAAAAAGACATCTCTTCAGAATAAATTAAATTCATTCTGAGACTCTTGGCGCTAAATAGTAAACTCTAGACATACACGAGTTTCCCCTATCCAAGATGGCGCCTGTATTGGCCCTGTTATGAGGAGGTCCCTGTGTGGGGGAGTTTTTTGTTCTGGGTAAAATCCTATTGAAAAGCATAAATTAATACATCAGGGCACACTCCAAGTGTAGGTTTAAGATCTCACGTTAAAAAGACATTGATTTCGAGGCTCAGGGCGCTGAACGCTCGATCGGAGATACACTCGCACCACCCCATTCCAAGATGGCGCCCAATCTAGCTCCGCGCCGAGGAGGACGCGCAGGGGGCGGAAGTATAAATTAGCCGCGGGATCACAACACCGGTGACCGGCGGAGAGAAGGAGCTCCGTGAGGCTTTGGGTGGTAAGGAGGTGTTATGTGCGAGGGGAGGGCGCCAGCATGTTACATTTGTTTTAGGGCTGGAGGCTATGAAGTTATCTCCTAACAACTTGAGAGACCGGGTTAGAAACCAGTCCTAGGCTGACTCATTTCTAAGTATAGAACGGTGCTTTTCTGCCGATGAGAGAGGGTGATTGCATCTCAGAGGGTATACTAGCAGTCTGACATGGTGTTTCTAAGTACACGAAGACATACGAACATCAGCATGGCGAGGGTGACCATATAACAGGCTGAAATAGAGCATTCAGGGCTGAGTATTGATAAACATGGAGAGAAAAGATGAGAGTGGGAATAGCTAGAGTTTGGCCTGAGTAGTATGACACTGGCGACAATTGAGGTATCGTAATTGACAAACAGAGCTCCCACACAAGAATACTTTGAGTAATTGTTTAAAATTATTAACAGATTGGCATTACGGTGGAATGCCGCACAAAACCACGAGGACTCACATAAGGAGCCTATTGGTGACCTCATTGACTGAGCTGGTACGCGAGGCCAAGGCTCTACGAGGGTAAGGTAGTAACGATTCATAGATCCATGTAATAGAGCCCGTGTTGATCTAGGAAGAAGGGATGAACACCATGGTAAAGTGTTGTGTGTGTATGTTTTTTACTTTTGGCAGTCTCCAAATGTGATTTTAAGAAGTGTCCCTATCGTGTGCCAAGCGACTGTTGTTGCCCTGACGAAATCGCCAAAAAGACTCCAGGCGATGAAACATGTTGGCATATAAGAATGGTATGCGTATTTAGCAACCTTTTTAAGCATTGAAGTAGGTGCACTCCTAAGGCGGAATAAAGTTTGAACCTATAGTGGGTGTACCTGTTTCACTTTTTAATCATCACTATTAAGTCGCACCACTTGTTTGTTGGCTTTATCTTTTGGACACCTCGTTATTATTATTTTGGAGCGTGATGGCTACCGATGATGAGAAGAGTGGGCAAAGCTGACGAGTACCAGCCAGCAGGCTCAATTGGGGTAGCGCACGTGAGGTGCCATCACGTCTCTTTCACATTTTTTTCACATCCATGTGTCTATTCACGGTTCTCTCACTAGACAATCGAATTGAGAAACCCCAGGTGTACTACACATGAGTTTAGACACCTTGACGATCATTTGGGAGACTGCTTTGAGTAAAACCGTTTATCGTTTTCTGTTTTTAAATAAAGTGAAGGTAGCTAACTAGTTGGCAACTACCCCAAAAGAGTTTCCGATTAAGGGGAGTACTAAAGACCTATAAGGTTAGAACCAATCTGTATGGCATTTAAACCTTCTGAAACCTAGGTCTTTGTAGCGACAGACTGAATTGGGTGGTACCTGGGATCAAATTAGAGTATGGGACTAGGACAGGAATCCTGGTGAGAAACCTAAGGCAGAGATACTTGCTTTGCCTGGTCGTATTATCACTTATATGCATTCCCTTATTCCACCCTGAAAGGTTGATTGGGACAAGCTATCGGCTTGTCGTTAGAAGAAATATGAGAGTGTGACTGATTTATTGTGGCAGGACTTGTCGATTGAAGGTGGTGTGCATTTGTTTGTTAATAAATTTGTTTTGAACTTGCTCCCTGAGAATTTGACTCGATTACAGCCTTCCGAGAGCACCTGGTCCACATCTTCTCCTTCTGTTATCTTGAATATGGCACAGTATTATGAACACAGGGAGAATGAGGATAAGGAGAATATGGCAAAGAAGCATAAGGATTTGAAGACAAAGGTGTTGTTGCAGCAGGCGTCTCGGGGTAATGGTAGAGGACGTGGTGGTGTGACTCGACAGCTTCCCCGTACTAGCCAGAATTTTACACCTGTGGGGCTGAATCAGTGTGCGTGGGAGGAGGGGTACTGGTGCAGCAAGTGCCCTGTGCTTTTAGAGAAGGTGGCGGTCCCAAGAGGGCAGGAGTCTCCTGGACGGGGTCTTGAAGATGGTGACTGGGACAGGGCTCAGAACGCTGAGGCATCTCAGGGTCATACTGATCAAAACTACTTTGACTACCCTCTGGGCAAACAGTATTATCATGATGACTATGATACAGATGAGGTGACCGGGATGTCTTACAGCTAGGACAGCTGGGGACAGGGTGAGGGACCAGTTTTGATACCTGTAGACCAGCGAGGTACGTACGTTAGTGGCTCTATCTGGCCATAATAATGTTTCGATTTTCTGGTGTACTGGTTGTGAGCCTCATTTCAAAACCTCTTGTGTTGACTATTGGTCCTTTCACTGTAAATTCACCATTCTTGTTGACATCTAATTGTGGAGACAATTTGATGGGTCAGATCATGGGCCATATACCCAATCACTTACGACTGCTTGTTGTAAGGCTTGGTAGTAATGCATTGGCCATTCCCACGCCTCCATCGAATGGGGATTTAACACACTTGTCTATCGCCAATCTGAGGGTACCTACGTCCCCCATAAAGCTCCTCAACATACAATTATGTCGTGCAAACATGTCTGGGGGAATTGTATTGGGTAGTCCTGGAGTTTATACGAGATCCTTGGTAGGTATACTATGTATGTTGACACCACTACCCAGTGAAACATAACAGGAGTTATTTATACCAGTATGTCAAATAAATCATTTTGCAGGGCCTGTAGCAGAGGAGCTATGTTCCCATGCCAGCAAGCCCGATACCCGATTCATCCGTTCCCTGCTGCCCCAATTTAGTCCTGAAGAGTTGGGTGTACAGCTTATTGGGTCTGGTTTTGTATGCACTGCTCCTGCAGCAGCACATCTAACAAAATCACAGGTGTCAAGTTTGCCAGGCCTATGTATAGGTATCCCACCCCAAACCCTGCACGTATGCCTGGCAAGCGGTAGGGAGGAAAACGGTGTCAAGGGCAACCACAAAGAGGCCGCCAGATGGGCGGGAAGAGGCACTTATACTACATCCCCTGCCCACCCCTACCCGGAAATAACGCGGCATGGAGCACCGGGGTCCCCCAATGACTAGACTGGCTTGTGTGCCCTCATGTGGCACTAAGGCGGGTGCCCTCTAAGAGGATCCCCTTTGTGAACCACGGGCTGCCAACATAGTGCCAATATCAGCAACACTCCCCATCCCACATACAGCAATACCATTAGGAAATAAACCACAGGACACCTTGTTTGTGGAGAAAATTGCTGCACGTTTATTTGCATAACAAATATGCCAACCATGGTGGGTTATCTTATGGGCGATCCAATGGCAGGCAGC
The DNA here is from genome assembly GCF_964204655.1 of Triturus cristatus. Lineage (NCBI taxonomy): Eukaryota > Metazoa > Chordata > Amphibia > Caudata > Salamandridae > Triturus > Triturus cristatus. Next base: position 497,588,363 of record NC_140592.1, on the reverse strand, counting down.
ACCTCCGCAGCCTGCCCGCCTGATTAGCCAAATTACACCGTGGCCTTAGCCAATTGGTGCTTACCAATTTTGGGGAGGGGGTAACCCCTCCCACCAGTGGACCGCCAGTCCACCCCCTTACTCACGCCCCTGAGGGGGTGGAGCGTTCTAGGCAACCGCCCGTTGCTCTGGCCCATAGGACGAGCGGGGTGCCGTCGCTCCTCCAGGGTTCAACCAAGGACCTCCCTGGGGATATTTGGCATTTGCACCCTTTGTGCTCCTGAAGAGGGTACCCCGTAGTATCTTTACGCCTCTGGATCGCCCTGTAACTCCACCATAGCTCTGGGTGTGGCCACCGTCACAACCAGGGCCTCCCACCAAGGTAGGAATTCTTACCTACATTCTGATGATTCCAGCGCCTATTCCAGGTCCCGCAAAACAAGTCCAGGGCCCATACTGGCCCGGAGGCCAGACATGCCTTTTCTGAACAGGTGCCCCCATCCTTTTTAAAACTCCCTGTGGACTTTAGCGTTCAGCCAGCCATGCTTGATAAAACCAAACCCCTCTGTTCAGGGCCTCTACACATGGCACTATTAACTCTCCTGCATGAGGTTTCCACGGCAACCCCTGGCCGGGCCCCTCCCATACTACATTGGGGTATCTCTGACCATCAAACTCACATGCCCACCAATGGTTGCATAACTTACACCAGGAGGGATTCAATTCTGGCAGCAGTACCCTCCTACCCTGGAAAGTCAAATCATTGCCTCCCAGGTGTCAGACTGCAGTAATGGGAGGGGAGACACCCCCCACCTGGACCGTGCCTCAGCTTCTGCAGAAGCTGTTCCAGTGCCTGCCAGGGCCCCCCAACCAAATTAACTCAGTGGTGGAAAACCTTTCCCACCATTTCTTGAATTCCGCCCATAGCTCCACTCAAGACGCACAGAAGGCCCTCCACCCAGACCATTGATCCTGGCACAAGAAAGAAATGCTAGGTTGCTACCACCCAATATTGAGCCTGCACACTCATTTATACAACTACACCAGTTACCACATAATTGCACAATAATCCTTACCCCCCATCAAACCTCACGTGAGTAGCCCAGGGCCAGACTCCTGCTGACTTATACCAGAATGCAGGCCGGTGTGTGGAAAAACTACTGGAGTGGAGCGATCAATACAGGCAGTTTGCCTGTCCTTTGATGAGGGGCTGAGTGGACCCCCTTGGCTGGGAGACAGTTAACAGGCTTAGACTCTAATCGTCCCTTACCATGAGCTCCTTATACCCAAAAATGAGGCGCAACTGGGAAGCCACTGCCTACTCGCCAACTTAAGGAAACCCCGTTATTCCACACCTCTCTGCTATTGCCTCAGTTAGTATACAGAGTGCTTACGTGTCTCTCGAAAACCAAAAGACCATATATACGTTGGTGACAGTCCCCGCTAGGATACGTGCCTGCCCAGCTTCTGATGCAATTCAGTGCAAGTGGCCAAGAGTAATGGATGTCTTTGGTCATGAAAACCTAATAAGCCACGCAATGAACCATAGACCTACCTAAATGTCTCTGAGGTGAAGCCATTGGATGACCCCGGAGAGGCAAAATGCCCGGGATATCGGATGCCACAAGCAGCCCTCAAGGTTAAAAAGGACCATCAGGAGTGAAAACTGCACCTTGGAGGAAAACCAAGCTGACCCCAAAATCTGCTTCCACCTGGTCCTGAACTGAAACATCTGCATCCCCCTTCAGGATTACGATATATGTGCTTCATATTTGCTGCGTTACTGTTAAGTGTGCCCAGTTCATACACTGCTATTTCTTTACATTTTCTTTTCTTTCTCTGACTGCAAAAATGTCTGGAGATTGTAAGCACCAATCCCATTGTTAAAACTAAAATGCAAGAAGAACTTATCCGGGGACATAGCCTCACATTCAACCCCTGTCTTTGAAGCGCAGCAAGTCAAATACATAGTTAAAAGCCTCTTTATTTAACTTGAGCTTAGATGCACCGGTACTAACTGCTCCTATTACCTGGAAATGTGTGGTGCATCCCATAGCTGGAAAACTTATGGGTGTGCACAGACACAATTCCTGCATAACATGTGAAGCTCAAGCTGTTTTAGCAGTTCCTCCTGCATATAACCCAGACAAGATAGTCCTGCCAGTACTCTATCTGTGTCCCTTTGCATTGGTTCCGAGCAGCCCTGACACTTTCTGATAATCAGTGGCCATCTCTGTCTCTGAACCTAACCCTCCCTAGAATGCCAATTCATTATTATTTGTGTAATTACCTTTTATTAACCTACCGCTTGTAGCGTTAACTATTCTATTGAATCCAACCTAACTCATGGGAAGGTAACCTACTTATAACAAACTTTCTGTTACCACCGGCAAGGTACTTTTCCAGATGTTAAAAAACTTCCCTCGCATCCATGCTTGGTGCGACGTGGTGTTTACTTTGTGTGAAGTGCACATTATTCTGGATAACAGGTCTCAAATAGGTAATGCGTGAACTGCTTGTAGCTCATGAACACCCAAGAGGTGGCTCTCCAAATTGAATCTCGACCATGTTGATCATACAAGGAGTTCAGCACCTTGAAGAATACTGCACTGTCCACATCTGGACCCTTCAAGTCAAAAGCCAGCCGCCCCCATGGCAGGCCCTCATGCTAAGACACCAACACTACATGGCTAGCAATGTAACAAATATGTGTCCACAATGTGATTAAACAAGAAAAGGCTTTATTGTATCAGCAGGACCAAAACTTTGAGTCAGAGCAGAATGGTCTTAGTGTGGGCCCGAATGGAAAAGGTATATGAATGGCTAATGCAGGTCCAAAGTTCTGTGAAAATGTTCCAGTCCCCCACAGCTATAAGAATGTCTTTGGCAGCAGGCAGTAGCAATATCAAAGAACTGAATTACTCAATGCCTGGTGACGCGGTCATCTCTAAGATAGACAGACAGCGCCAACTAGTGGCAGACTGTCACAAGCGCCGGTAGTGACAAATAAGTGACGGGAAAACAGCCTGTTAAATACCCAATTTTATATCAACTAACTGATCTGCAATAGTCATCCTTGTACATTACAGAGTAATCCAGTTAAGGGACAGGTGACCGAGGTTGTATTTTATCCCTTATAATCCTATGATTTTTCAGTTCCTCCTAGTTCTGTTCTTCACTACACCATTTGTACGGACCTCCCTGTGAATGGGCAGCTCTGGCGTTTTGACAACCCCTTAACTTGAACAACAGTCATGTCACAGTATTGAAATAGGGATGTCCAGAGCTGCTGGAAGGTTCTGAGGCAGACCCATTTTACGTTTAAACACACATCAAGAGCCACCATCAAGTAAATAGTGTGCTCTGAATTCCCTATGCCATTTCACGGGTCGTTTCCTAAACGCTCTGACCCCTTTGGGCAATTTAACATTGAAGCATGGCCCCCTACCATGACCTGCATGCTGCATCGATATCGGAGTGGGATGTTACCTCCTAGGCTATCCCCTTGGCCTTGAAAAGGTTTTAATACATTTACCCGGTGCAATAATTGCGAAGATGGTATTACTAGAATGAACTACAGGCGCTTGAGAGTGCGCTGTGCAATCTTGGCGAGAAGCAGGAAAGACACCGAGTTATACCACAATCAAGTAAAGTGCCTGAACGCCCCAAGCCAACCACATCCCGTTTGTAAGAATGTGCCTGTGACGGAGAACAATAACATTGGCCTTGCGCGATATAGTGTTTACAACTGTTTTGAAAATGCACACGCTGTACCCCTTTAACTGAGCTACGATGATGCTAGATAAAGCCAGTGGTAATTATATTCCTTGATGAAGCGACCAGACTGCACTGGCCACCCTGAAACGCCGCTCGCACACACTGGCACACTCAGCGCGCGAAGAAGACTTCGCAGTGCAATGCATGCGCAAGCCATACCTGCCCGAACCTAGCCCTTCCCACGCTCCACCACCAGAGCCTTACACAAGCAATTAGGCCTCTTGCCATTCGTCCTGTGGGGCAGTTGCAGATGAACTGCAAAACAACTCAAGGGCATTTTCTTGTTCCCATCAGGCCTAGTATTCCCACGAGGTAGCACCCCACACTGAACTTTTAACACTTTGACTTCAACACATTTGTCCCGTGGAGGACCGCAAGACAAGTAATTTTAAAACAGAAAGTAGAGCCATACCTCCACTTGCTACTACTCAATTTGAAAGTGGCCCACTGGTCAACACCCGCATAATTATTTTGAGTTCCGTGTTTGAACTGTCTAAACCAGCCCCCCGCGGCCTACAAACTTACAGAGTCTGCCTCATGTTCGTACTTGCCGCAAGAGACCTGTAAACTGCTGGTGGCGTGACGTCAAACATCTTTTAAAGGATCGTACCGTTCACGCCAGTCTTTGAACCACACATCTGCACTGTCTCCCAACATCAAACACAGACAGTAAACACTCCATGACACGGAGTGGGAGGCCGCCAGCTGCCGAGCACGTGCCCGACCCCGCCCTGGCCTCGTTAGCCTTGAGAAAACCTCTACATGGGCAAACCAACACATCGAGCAACAGCAAGGCGATTCCAGCTGCACAACCCCATTCCACAATCAGCCAGGACAACAACATCCTACATCTAAAGCACTGGGAGCAATGGGGCCCACCACGCCCTGCACACTACAAACACAAACGCCCGACACCAGTGGTGATCACTGATGCACCTCGCCACCCTATGCACCCACGTTGGTTCCTAAATCGGTGGAAAATACCCCATCAGACATAAAAGGGCGACCTCAAGGCAGTGTTACATGTAGCTAATATCGTTCTCGATGGGCGATTAGATCTACATGAGCTTCTATGGCAAGACCCGCTTTTCAATAATGGTGAGGTAACAGGACGCATTGCTGGAATACCACTATTTTAAGATTAATCATCACTGGGGAAGACCGGCAGTCACTGCACCACGGGCAGTGCCTAACTAGAATGTGGCTCAACTTCCTCACTAGAACTCAGTGACTCCAGGAAAGGCTGCGACTGCTAAGCATGTTCCATTGATGGCAGTGCAGCTCGCCTCAGAATTCCATTCATACCGCGCTTGCCAACCCTGCCGAGGCGCCGAACGCCAACACGAATCACGGCCCACCCATTTAATTCTCTCCGTATATCAAATGAATGGTATGAATGGTATGCCTACTACTCTCAGGCACACAGGACCGACCGCCAACGCTTTGCACAGACTCCAAACTTCTCCGATTTCAGCCTGTACACAAAACAAAAGGCACTTCAATCCACACCTTGCACCCAGTTGACACCGAACACTGCCAATCATCGAAATGTGTCGGCAACAAATAAGGCGGCGTATACAAAATATTTCAGCTGCGGGACAGGTCCACCAACTCTTCCAGACACACTTGTGAAACTCAAAGCCCAGCCATTTGGTCTGACAGGCATCGCATGCAGTCCGGGCGCCAGGCCCTGGCACGTCCAAAGCAGTGATGGTCTCGGACTCAATGACGCAGACCCGTGACCAGCAAGCCACACAACTCACCCCGAAGGATGACCGTCACTCCGGCCCGGAAGCGATGTGCACACGCATGTCCCGCCGGACACACATCAATCAATCAATCAAGCATTTGTATAGCGCGCTACTCACCCGGAGGGTCTCAAGGCGCTTGGGGGAGGGGGGTCCGCTACTGCTCGAACAGCCAGGTCTTGAGTTGCTTCCTGAAGGAGAGGTGGTGTTGGGTTAGGCGGAGGTGGATGGGGAGGGAGTTCCACGTCTTGGCAGCCAGGTAGGAGAAGGATCTTCCTCCTGTTGTGGCTCTTCGGATGCGGGGGACGGCGGCGCGGGCGTGGCTGGTTGATCGAAGCTGGCGGGTGGGAGTGTAGAAGGTCAAGCGGTCGTTGAGGTATCTTGGGCCTTGGTTGTGAAGAGCTTTGTGTGTGTGGGTGAGGAGTCGGAACGTGAGTCTCTTGCTGACGGGGAGCCAGTGTAGGTTTCTCAGGTGTACGGAGATGTGGCTGTGTCGTTTCTGGAGTTTGGCTGTGGTTCCGGCATAGAGGGAGTTGCTGTAGTCCAGTCGGCTGGTGACGAGGGCCTGGGTGACCGTCTTCCTGGTTTCGGTGGGGATCCACCTGAAGATCTTACGTAGCATGCGTAGGATGTTGAAGCATGATGCAGAGACGGCGTTGACTTGTCTGGTCATGGAGAGGGAGGAGTCCAGGACGAAGCGTGCGTGGTCTGTTGGTTTGGGTGCGCTGCCAAGGGCAGGGGGCCACCAGGAGTCGTCCCAGGCGGAGGGTGATGATCCCAGGATGAGGACTTCCATCTTATCTGAGTTCAGTTTCAGGCGGCTGTTAGTCATCCACTCGGCTACGTCTTTCATCCCTTCGTGTAGGTTGGTTCTGGCGGTGGCGGGGTCGTTGGTGAGTGAGAGGATCAGCTGGGTGTCGTCGGCGTAGGAGATGATGTTGAGGTTGTGTTGGCGTGCGATGGCTGCGAGGGGGCTCATGTAGACGTTAAAGAGGGTGGGGCTGAGTGATGATCCTTGTGGTACGCCGCAGATGACTTCGGTGGACTCGGATCTGAACGGGGGTAGGCGGACTCTCTGTGTTCTTCCGGCGAGGAAGGAGATGATCCATTCCAGTGCCTTCTCCTGGATACCGATGTTGTTGAGGCGCTGCACTAGGGTGCGGTGGCAGACCGTGTCGAACGCCGCGGAGAGGTCCAGGAGGATGAGGGCCGTTGTTTCCCCGTTGTCGAGCAAAGCTCGGATGTCGTCAGTGGCTGCGATGAGGGCGGTCTCGGTGCTGTGGTTGGCCAGGAAGCCGGACTGCGAGTGGTCGAGGGATCCGTTCGTCTCGAGGAAGGCGGCCAGTTGTCTGTTGACGGTTTTCTCGATGACTTTGGCCGGAAAAGGAAGGAGCGAGATGGGGTGGTAGTTTTTGAGGTCGGTGGGGTCCGCTGATGGTTTCTTCAGTAGGGCGCTGAGTTCGGCGTGCTTCCAGCTCTCTGGGAAGGCGGCGGTGTCGAAGGAGGCGTTGATGATGTCCCGCAGGTGGGGTGCGATGACGGAGTCGGCCTTGTTGAAGACGTGGTGAGGGCAGGGGTCGGTTGGAGATCCTGAGTGGATGGAGTTCATCGTGCGGATGGTGTCTTCAGTGTTGACTGGGGTCCAGGCGTGGAGGGTGGTGGTGGGGGGCGTTGTTCCGGTCGTAGGGTGCATTGGCTGTGTGCTGAAACTGTTGTGTATGTCTGCGATCTTGCTGTGGAAGAACGAGGCAAGCGAGTTGCAGAGGTCTTGCAAGGGCGTGATGTCGTTGTTTCCGGCGCTGTGGTTCGAGAGCTCTTTGACGATGTTGAAGAGTTCCTTGCTGTTGCGGGCGTTGTTGTCCAGTTGTTCCTTGAATGCGGATTTCTTGGTGGCGTGGATCAGCTGGTGATGTCTTCGAGTGGCGAGCTTGAGGGTGGTCATGTTGTCTGTAGTTGGGTCTCTGCGCCAGGCTTTCTCGAGGGCCCGGCAGTTCTTCTTGGAGCTCTTGAGTTCGTCGGTAAACCAAGATGCTTTCTTGGTGCCGGGTCTGGCGGGGGGGGGGTCTTCAGTGGAGCGAGTTCGTCTGCGCAGTTGCTGATCCATTTCGTGAGGTTGTTGGTGGCTTGGTTGGGGTTCGCTGATCTGGTGGGGGGGTTCTGGCTCCGGGATGTGGTGAGCTGGTCGGCAGTGATCTTGTTCCAGCTTCTGCGGGGGACCAGTTGCGGGTGGTGGTGAGTCGTGGTCCTTCTGAAGCTGAAGTGGACGCAGCTGTGGTCTGTCCAGTGGAGTCCGGTGGCGTGGCTGAAGGTGATGTCCTTGCATTTATTTTACACCGCTTGTAGAAGGTCTCAGCTGACCTTAGGGCTGAAACTCGATCTATAGGGATAACATCCCCTACGGCGGCCATCTTAGGTGGGAGGCGACAGCAGTGACAGCGCTCTAGCTCTCCACTACTTAAGAATACGGTCGCTCTCCGCGCTAGCGGACGCGCTTTGCGGAAGCGCCTCGTTCAGCGCGGAGTCACGCCGAGTCAGCCCGTCTGCGCCCGTCCGCGCTGAGGACGGGCTGCAGGACGGGCTGTCCCTCATTATTATGCCCTTCGACAATCAGACTCAGGGTGGTCGTAAGTACATCTACTCTTCCACGACATTACTGTCTTTTCGACCTTGTACCCCCATATCTTGTTCCTTGTGCATTCTGCCTTGCCATTATTTCACTTGTGCTGGTTGTGGCTTCACTACTGGTAAAATGCAGCTCTCCAAGACACAGCAGAGCGTTAAGCACTATAGGGGAAAAAGAAAGCCCACCAAGGGCCCTATCACCTCCCCGTCCCCTCTCCATTTCTGGAGCCTAAATTGTAGATCGCTCCCTAGGAACAAACTAAACATCTTCGATTTTATCACTGAGGAATCACCTGACGCTCTGTTCCTGACCGAGACTTGGATTCAGGCCAGCTCGGGTCCGGACATTGCCGCAGCCGTCCCTCCTAACTATGTTGTGCTGCATCAGGACAGACCCTTAGGTAAAGGTGGTGGAATTGCAATCATTTATAAATCTATCTATCAATGTAAACTGGAACCTCTACATCTCCCAGGTAGGGAGGCTGCACTGTTCAAATTGACGATTAATCCTCGAATGATGCTCTCCGGTCTGCTAATTTATCGGCCGCCCGGAAATGCCGCACCTTGGATTCCCTCACTTATTGATTGCTTATCAGCAACACTACTAAAATCTAATAATTTCACCATTCTTGGTGATTTAAACATTCACTTCGATGATGTCAACAACCCCCTCAATAAAGTCCTTCTTTCTGACCTTGAGGTTTTTAACCTCAAACTCTGTAACTCTGGAGCCACTCATAATGCTGGCCATCTTTTGGATCCAATCATCTCTACTCTCTCATTTGACTGTACCCACTCTGCCCGCCCGCTTGTCTGGTCTGATCACTATGCGGTTCACTTTGTACTACCACCTGCTTTATACTCTGCCAGGGTCCATGCGGATGAAATTAAATCATCGTATCGCTGGGACAAGCTCAATATAGCCGATTTTAACCTGCGTCTAACTGAGTCTATTCCATCCTCCATCAATACTGACCAGAATCTGAATGTTTCCATCTCTGATTGGCTGACAGATGCAGTATCGACTCTTGTCCCTCAATCCAGGAGCAAACATAGATCCTTGCGCCCACCAGCACCCTGGTATTCAGAGGAGCTGAAAATCCAACGCTCCAAATGCAAAGCCCTGGAGAGGAAATGGAGGGCGTCCTATTCAGCTTCCTCTAAAGTGATCTACAAAGAAGAATTAAAACTCTATCATTCAAACTGCAAACGTGCTAAGGCCTCCTACACTGTTTCCACAATCACTTCAGTGCAAAACTGTCCCCGAACTCTTTTTGCCACAGTTAAAAAACTCACAGGAGCTGATACTGTCCCCGCACTGCCGGCTTTAGATGCCACACAATGTAATGCCATTGCAGACTTTTTTGTATCTAAGGTTGAGGGCATCCATCAATCTCTTGCTTCCCTTCCCTCTCCAACTGATTCCTCTCTACACGGTCCGTATTGTAATACCTCCACCCCCCCCACTGAGTTTATTTTCAACTGGACACCATTTGACGACTCTTCTTTCCTATCCTGCTTAAAAAGCATCAGGTCTGGATCTCCGCGGGACCCAGTCCCCATGAAGATACTCAAACAACTTGACCTTGAACCACGAAGATTCCTAATGAGGCTATTAAACGTCTCGCTTACCGAATCTCGAGTGGAACAGGACTGGAAACATGCCATGGTCGTCCCCCTGCTTAAAAAATCTGGTGCTGACATCACAAATCTTGCCAACTTCAGGCCTATATCCCTGCTGCCAGCCTGTTCTAAAATCCTAGAACGCCATGTTAACACCCAGCTTAATGAGTTTGTTGAAAACATGGGATATCTCCATCCGTCCCAATCAGGCTTTCGCGCTAATTACTCCACCGAATCCGCACTCCTAGGGGTAACTGAGCGACTCCGACACGGTATCGATGGCGGTGAGACCTTTGCGCTGATTCTTCTTGACTTAAGCGCTGCTTTCGATACCGTGTCCCACTCCATCCTATTGGAGTCTCTCGGTTCCCTCGGTGTTGCTGGATCTGCGCTCGCCTGGGTGTCCTCATTTCTTAATGAGCGCACCTTTCAGGTTTTCTCAAACAAAGCTGAATCTGCGATTCATTCCTCTGCCTACGGCGTCCCCCAAGGGTCTATATTGAGCCCTCTGTTGTTCAATATTTACATCAGACCACTTGCTTCCATCGTAGAGGACGCCGGTCTGTCTATATACTCATACGCAGACGACACGCAGATTGTGTTCTCTTTGTCTAGCAGCAGGGCTCAGGACACCTCTGCCCTCAAAATCGGCCTCCCTCGCGTTGCAGCTTGGATGCAAATGCATCTGTTAAAGCTCAACGGAGACCAGACCGAGGTGATCATACTAGGCAAACAAAAAGATCTCTGGGGTCCACGACATTGGCCCAGTGACATGGGTCCTCTGCCTACCCCCGTGCCTGTTGCTCGCAACCTCGGTGTCCTAATCGACGACAAACTCTCGATGAGGCAGCAGGCAACTAAGGTCGCTGCGATCTGCTTTAACACCCTTCGCTGGTTGCAAAAGATCATATGGATGCTGCCTGAGTCCACTCGTAGAACTGTCGTACAGGCCCTTGTGATGTCCCATATCGACTATGGCAATGTGCTTTATCTAGGAGCAGATAAAGCTACAATCAATAAACTCCAGGTTGTACAGAACTCAGCCGCCCGCCTGCTGCGTAATATCCCAAGGAGAATGTCCGCAATGCAGGCTCTACGTGACCTCCATTGGTTAAAAATCTCGGATCGAGTGGCCTTCAAAACTTTGTGCATCCTCTTCAAAATTCGCCAAGTCTCCGCTCCGGCCTACTTGCACAATCTTGCGCAGCCATATCAGCCTGGCCGCCTTTTGAGGTCATCCAATAGTGGCAATCTTGTGATTCCCAGAATCCGACTGGCAAAAATGGGAGGCCGTTCATTCGCATATCTGGGCCCCAAGATGTGGAATGCTCTCCCAATGGCGCTTAAAACAGAAACCAGTCTTCTGGCTTTCCGCAAAAAACTGAAGACCCTCCTGTTCTAGTTCCAGATTCCTCCGGTCTAGTGTCTCCCTCTTGCAATTACTTGTTTTCCGATTTCTCCTCCAGTCTATCCCTGGCGCCGGGAAACCCACTGCGGGTAGCTGCGCGCAATATAAGTTCAATAAAATAAATAAAAATAAAGACGGGGTCGAGCGTGTGGCCGGCGTAGTGGGTGGGGGTGGTCACCAGTTGCTTGAGTCCGAGGTTGTCCAGCAAGGTGGTGGTGTGGCGGTCGTTGTTGTTCTCCAGGTGGAAGTTGAGGTCCCCGAGGAGGATGTAGTCAGCGGAGGGGAGGGCGTGCGGGCTGATGAAGTCGGCGATGTCTTCGCTGAATTGTGTGCGAGGTCCCGGGGGTCTGTAGATGAGGGTGCCTCTGAGGGTGGTCTTGGGGTCGGTGTGGATCTGGAAGTGCAGGTGTTCGGCGGCTGTGAGGGTGTCTTCGGAGTTGGTCGTGATGCGGATGGTGTTCTTGTGGACGATGGCGATGCCTCCTCCATTCTGGTTGGTGCGGTCCCTCCGGGTGATCTTGTATCCGTCCGGGATGGCGATGGCGATGTCGGGTGCTGAGGAGGCGTTCATCCAGGTTTCCGTGAGGAAGGCGAAGTCTGGGCATGTGGCGTCGAGCCGGTTCCAGAGTTCCACTGCGTGCCTGTGGACGGAGCGGGTGTTGAGCAGAATGCACTTCAGGTGCTTCAGGTGGTTGCTGTTGGTGCTTGGTTTGGCGGGTGCGGTACGGGTCCGGATGCAGGAGAACTTACAGGATTGGCAGGTGAAGGGTCCGTGGGTGCGTCTTGGGGTTGCTCTGCAGCAGCCGGGGCTCCGGCCGGTGTTGAGTGCGATGAGAGTGGCGGCGTTGTAGATCTTGCGGGTGGGCTGGCATCTGTGGGGGCCAGGGGGTCTGGCGCTGGGCGCAGGCCAGGCGCGGACGGGCGCAGATGGGCTTGCCTTAGGCGCGCCAGCGGCGCGCCCGATGCGCGCGTCCGCTGTGCGGCCTCCATATGAGTGGGAGAGGGAGGAGCAGCTGGGAGGTGGAAGCGGGGCGGCCAGTAGGGTGCGAGGGGGTGGAGCTACGGGACGCGGCAGCCAATAGGATGCGAGGGGGGGCGGAGGTACGGGACGCGGCGGCGGGAAACGGGCGGCGAGGGGGAGACTCGGGGAATGACAGAAGAAAAAAGGGACACAATGCAGCAGCGGTTAGTGGTCACACAGGGAGCTGCGTGGCGGTGAGGGGAGCGACCTGCCTGGTAAACAGGGTCAGAGGTCGCTCTCTCTACCGCTGCGCGGCCTCCATATGAGTGGGAGAGGGAGGGAGGAGCAGCTGGGAGGTGGGAGCGGGGTGGCCAATAGGGTGCGAGGGGGGTGGAGCTACAGGACGCGGCGGCCAATAGGGTGCGAGGGGGGCAGAGCTACGGGACGCGGCGGCGGGAAACGGGCGGCGAGGGGGAGACGCGGGGAATGACAGAAGAAAAAAGAGACACAATCTGGGCACCAAAGGAGAGGGGAACAATCAAGGCAGCAAAATACACAGGTACAGTGGGGGAGAATCACTCACTCGTGGGTACAGAAGAGAAGGAGGGCACAGTCACTCTTAACGCAGGCAGACACAATGCAGCAGCGGTCAGTGGTCACACAGGGGGCTGCGTGGCGGTGAGGGGAGCGACCTGCCTGGTAAACAGGGTCAGAGGTCGCTCACATGGGACACCAGGGACCCCGCACACTCTGCCTCTCATCCCCCAACAACCCAGGCATGGCTGCCCTGCCAACGGCCCCTCCTGGCCTCGCACCAACACTCTGCGCCCTTTGCACGCCATCGTACTGCTCAGCACAACTCTCGCTGTCCAGACTGATGCGAAAAGGCCCTTAGCCCCTGAGGGTCACCCCTGCAACACACACATTACCCGGCTTGGCCGACCACTCGTGCCCCATGGGGAGCAGTGCAGCCCTGGTGTGAGAGGGCACCTTGGAAGGTTGACTGTTCTCCTCGCTGGAAACAGATCAGATGCCCCAGGGCTCTCCGGCTGGAACAAGGTTCCTGACACCCCTAGTGCGGTTCATGGCTCCTGAGCCTGGCTGGAATGAGGCCCCTCCTACCGGCAGACAAGTAGAAGGTGCCATAGTTCGCGGCCACGTCTGGAGTGCATTAGACTGGCTGCCTCATAAATGAAGCACCCGGGCCCCATTTGTTGCTTGGCGCCTGATCTTCAGAGCACTGCAACACTGCCCAGTACTACTTTCACTCTTTGACTGCCCCCTCCCCGAGCCATGTCAGAATGCCCAGCCCGGCCAGGCCTATACTGCTTCAGCCACACAAAACACCGCCCGGTCATGGGTGCTCGGGGACGTCCCGGGCCCCGATCCTCTGCCCAGCACGACCCGGCTCCAACACACGGCCGGAGCCACCGACCGAATAGGAAAGACATGGACAAAGGGGGGGAGGGGGTGACAATGCCCACACACTCACCGGACACCGACGCCAGACCAGAATAAGTTGGCGCGACCAGGGCGAAACAAACGGCGTCAAGGGCAGCCACAAAGAGGCCGCCAGTTGGGCAAGAAGAGGCAATTATACTGCATCCCCTGCCCTACCCCTACCCGGAAATGACGCAGCATGGACCCCCGAGGTCCCCCAACGACTAGACTGGCTTGTGTGCCCTCATGTGGCACTAAGGCGGCCGACCTCTAAGAGGGTACCCTTTGTGGACCACGGGCAGCCAACATATATAGGTATCTTATCCAGTCCAGGAGTTTTCTGTGTATTCTAGGACTTGTACGCCTGGTTTTACAATTGGATTAAAATGACTACAAGACCCAGAATGCAAACAAAAAGCCTGGAGGGCTGAGCTACTCAAGTATGGACTTAAGAAACTTGAGAGCTCTGCAAATTGGGGAAAGAGGTTAGGAATATTGAATTTTCTGGATGGATATCACACAGCCTCCCTGCCCTCTTTAAGCTTGGGGTCCCCTCCGCCCCCTTCTGCCCATCTTCCAAACTCTGTCTTTGTGCAGCCGTCCCTAAGTCTTTTACAAATAGCGGATGGAAAAAGCCCGCACAGACAAGTGATGGTGTGTCTGTGAACTATCAGGCTATCTCTGCAGTATCTGAAAAGGAACACGTGTATCCTCTCAGCCTCATTTATCCTGAAGCCTCGAGGCTGCGGGTGACTCGGCTGATGCCTCCTGCCTTGCAACAGAGACTTCGGGCTGCAAAACAAATATGACTGGCATCGTCAGCACTACTGGGGGAGATTAGAATAGAAGGGGAAAATACCCCCAACTCCGTTCATCCACGGAGCCCTGTGTTAATAAACCGTAACTGCTTATTCTTACAAAAGGGGAAATGCGTTGTGCAGTCTGGGATGCTTGCAAATTAATTCTTGACTGCAATTTGCTGTCTGCCTGATTAGCTTGCTTGGCCATTTTTCTTTTGAAACGTTCAAGATCATGTTTGTAATTAAGTAGAGGCTACCTAAATGTGTGTTTACAAAGCCTCCGTTTTAATAGCGGTATACCTCTTGCTTGCTCTCAATGACTGTGACCTTCAATTTTAATCAAAGTACGGCTCTGATTGTCTCTACAGGACCTTGGGTGCACTCTATCTGTGCTCCCACCAATAGAGATGGGTGACTTCGGACCCATCGCCAGGCTAGGCAGATTTGGTGGCGTCTGATTCTATAGTGCAGGAATAAATGCCTTTTTCGTTGTTCCCCTGGGAGAAGGTCTGCCCATCTTCTCAAACAACAAGCATTTACAATGCAATGATCTCGGCATTGTTAAAGTTAAAGCTATTGGCACTGCTCATGACATTATTTTTGTTTATGTTTTTGTTTTTAAAACATTTAAAGAAACGGCATTGTTATTTACAATGTCATTAGTTTAATCACTCTCAAACGCGAGACCTATTGCATTTGCACCCACACACAGAGCCACACACCCAAAGCCACCCACACACACAGAGCCACCCACACAGTGCCACTCACATAGAGCAACCCACACACAAATAGAGCCACCCATAGAGCCACCTACACACACACAGTTACCCACACCACGATTGGCCTTTGCGTGCGTCTTTTCATTAAAGACTGCATGCAATTGGCCAAAGGCGGGCGCATTGCTCCGCCCATGGCCAATTGGGGTCTATTACGCGCTTGGTGCGCGTAATAGACACCAATAGGCCATGTGGTTTCAACTATCGTGCCCAGACACGGGCGCGATGATTGAAACCACGTGTGGCTGTGGCAGGCGCGCCACTTGTTTGAGCTGTTTTTGTACCTGCAGAGGGAGTTACAGGTATAAGATCTGCCGAAAATTTCCAAAATCTACTCAAAATGGAGACCTCTGCATTTCTGCAGGTACATCTTACTGAGTATTTAGATTGTCTCTGTGAGTGTGGTTCCCTATAGAGGAAGGTATCTGGTTTGCCCTCTTTCCGATGTAAACGTGGAGCCCCTGAGCCCTGGCAGGGCCCCCTTAGACAGGCTTGTGGCCCGCGCACCACCGGGACTTGTAGGTCTTCTCATTTGAAAGTTGTAAATGTTTGATGCCCAACGTGACAAACGCCGCTGCTTCCGGTGCCAGGCCGGGATAAAGGCGCCCTGTTGGCAGGGGGCCTGCTCAAAGCTCACATCTAGCTCTGCCCCCTCGAGCTGTACATTCCTTTCTGTAGAACACGCATACCTCGTGGCATTGAACATTACAAGGCACTCTCCCGCAGAGGGGCGCCAGGCCTCTCAAGGTGGCTTCTTAGAGTAAGAGAGGGTGGTGCTCCATGTAGTGGGTGTGTTATTCAGCGACCCCTTCAGAGCACAGGAGTGGGACCAATGTCGGTTTCACAAACTCAGCCATCCTTGGATCTCCTCCACCCCGCTCTCACCACCCGAAATCGAAGAGCTGTGCGGTTGTGTGCACAAGGCGCGAAGGATGGGGGAATGGGGTGATATGGGAGATACCTGGAAGAGTCCAGACATCACAGGATGAGAAAGGAACATGAATGGAGGTAAAACAGGAAGAGGGTGTGGCCTAACGGCTAGTGCGGCCGCTCTCGTAGCTGGAGAACCTGACTCGAGTCTCGGCAACTACGCTCAACATCCTGCGGCTGTGACTCTGGGCAAATCACTTCACCTACTCGTGCCTAATAAAAATGAACGGGTCTGTCTGCAATGCAACTGTTCATGTAAAGTGCGCAGATTCCTTCGGGTGGTCGATTTCTACTAGTGCTTTAAATAGACAGGTACACAGTAACTGCGCTTCTTTTATTTGGAAGGGGTAGTACCGGCACTGCTCCAGTGCTTTTAATGGAAGAATAGAACTTAGCAGCAGACGGATGCTCTGGGATAAGGAGTACCTGCACTTACATATTTCCACGTCAAGTACAGGCACCGATGCATCTATTAAGGATATTTATTAAATGCAAGCCAAGAACGCTACAGAATGTTTAGAAATAGTGTTTAGATCACCTTCCATAAACTCTTAGATCGCCCAAAGTTTACACTCAAACACAGGCGATTGGGAGTAAAGGGAGCCGATTATACAGAGGCGTTTTGCCCCCTCATAAACAGTGGAGGTCTGCCCGGCCATCCCCGTCCCAGCATTCGGAGGCGGAGGGAGCGACAATCAAAACATTCTTTTATTTTTTTTGGCAGACTGCGCCGCCTGGAGCGCAGTTTTTAGTTTAACATGGTTTACGTGAAGACGAAGGTGTGTAACTAAGCGACTTCGATGGTTATCATATGAAACAGTCAGAACTGCTTTAAATGTAAGGCTTCCGTGTCGAAGTGCAAAGATTACTGTGTGACATGCGAGCCGTTGGAAATATACCACACAACTCCACTGGCAACTAGTAGCTATTGCGCGGGCAAAGTAGCTCAGTGGGTTAAGCACCCGCTGCAAGGTCCATGCTGAACTTGCTTCCAGGGGGAGAGGACGCCATTAACACCACCGCCTTTCTCTGAGGTGAAGCAGAAATGCCTTGGAGAAACGCAGTGGCGTTTTCGGATTTGGGGGCGTGTTTTTTCTTTCTCTCCTCTTGCCATTGGCTGGAATGTTTACATTCCAGAGGAGAGAAAAAATCGAAAAAACACGCCCCCGAATCCGAAAAGGACGGGGCTTGTTTGGAGAGACAAACCTCTTCTCCAATGGCTGACCAGCATTTAAGAGGCCAGCCAATGGAGAAGAGGTAAAAAAAAGGGGCCGGTTAAAGCCCCACTCCAAAACATTAAATCTCGGAGCGAGACTGCGGAAGCGCAGCCTTCGAGCCGAGACCTAAAAACGACTCAGTTCCAATATAAATGGACTCATCTCCTTCTTTCTAGACAGATGGGTGGTTCATGTAATGTGTGCCTAATGTGATCGTGATTGTATACTGCATGCTCTTGTGTCCTGCTGCATGGACAGTCTTGTCAGCTAGGGGGCACATGCTGCAGTACACTTTGGGGCCACCCTCCATGCTGCTTTAAGAATAACACATTCAATTCTAGGGTTCATTGGCAAAGCACTGTTACAGTGTCTCAGAGTTTAGACAATTCTTATTTTGTGTCCCCTGGCCCAGAGCCTGCTTGAGAACACAGTACTGGTCAGAACTGGTTTGGTTGCCTGCATAGCTTTTCCTGCAAGACTTTCCTAACAACAGGCTACACCTACTTGGGCTAATGACATGGTATCCCGCCCCTTACACATTAGGGCATATGTACAAGCCCCTATCGCCACAGGAACGTCACTTTTTGTGATGTTCCCGTGGTGATAGGGGCCTTGCCTTTCTGTACAAGGCAGCGTTAAGCCACTTAACGTGGCTTAACGCTGCCTTGTTCATAAGGCACTCTTTCACGCTATTTTTAGCGTGAAAGGGGCATGCAGTGGTTGTTGTGGTGGGCGTTCCACCACAACACGCATTGTATTTGACGCTGCCCCCTATGTACAAGGGTGGCCTACATAGGAGGCAGCGCCAAAATGAATACCAGGCAAATCCTGTTCTTAAGTTTGCGAAACGAGGAGAAATGCATTATTTCTCCTAGTTTTTGCTTTTTCCGTAGCACACATGGAAAAACCAAAATGCCACTCTGGTGCAAGGGTGCCTGCGTTGGCGCTAAGTTGTTAAACTTAGCGTCATCGCATCGCAAGGCTGCACCACATTCTTGTATATATGGTGCAGCCTTGCGTTTCCGAAGTGGAGGCTTAACGACACGCTCCGCCACTTCATTGTACATGACACACATTTTTTAGGTCAAAGCCACCACTTCCCCCCTTTTCTTGTGCCGAGGGTTAGAAACTGTAGTGACTATATTTAGGTGATCTGAACTAATTTACCTATGATTTACAATTCTTTTGACCATTTGGAGTCCACTGCCTTTCCTCCTTCCAGAAAACGAAGTGGAGGATGTACAAATTGGACAATGGGCAGAGGTACAGATTATGAACATGATGCAAGCTCTAGTTGGCTGTGGCTTGCTGAAATGCCATACAGAACAATGAGAACCAGTCCTCCAGGACTCGTTCCTGATAATCATCTAGTCTTCAAGAGGATCTACGTAGCATTCATTACCCAGGACAGACATCTGAGCAGTGACAGTGCTCTGCTAACTGATCTTTTCTCCACATGACTGGGATGAAGCACAGAACATTGGGGAAGTTCTGCTACTGCGCCCAATGGGATAACTGGATCTACACAGAATGAAGAAGGGGAAACCTTAGCACCAAAGCAAACCACGAGATTTGAGCCAGTAATTTTAGAACATTTAGAATCCTATATATTTTAAGCATGTGTAACAGAGATTGTAGGGGCACAGGCCCCCTCAGAGTGTTGGGCTGGGAGGCTACTACTGGGTCCTCTGTCATCCATCGTCAGGCTACCTGGCCCTTTGGACATCTGTTAGTCCCTATGGGTACCTGATGCTGCATTGACGTAGCCCTCACCTAAGAGTTATAAGTGCCCTCTGCTTTTCATCACAGAGTGTCTGCTACTCTCAAGAGCCCGTAACTGGCTCCTGCATTACATTGTCAAAGCCCCTTACATCCCCAGACAGTCCTCAGTGACCCTCGGCCATCTCCAAGAGATCCTAAGCTAGACCTCAGGGAGCCTGGGAGACCCTCATGGTGATATCAGACAGTCCTCAGTCCTCACAGGCCAACGATCAATCATTAGAAATCCTCATCTTGCACTCATTCCCACCACTGACCTTCAATAACCTTCAATTTACCTACAGACCTACTTTGCCATCACCCAGTCTGTCAATTCCTCTATACATGGCCTCTGCCATTCCGCAGACACATCATGCACTCATCCCACCACATGTTAATCTGTATCGGTCCTCAGATGACCCAAGTCAACCTTAGATGATCTTAACAGATCGTTACCTAATATACTCCCATCAGCCAGCGCTCCAGACCATTGACTGACACTCACAGACCCTTCAGGTCCTCTTAGATCCCCAGCCGTGCAATTCCAGGTACCAGACCCCTGAGACTTCCTATTTCATCTTACATTATGTTTTCACACAGTAAGGCTCTAAATTACACTGCAAAAAACCCTTTCTTATTGCACTCCTAAGTCTCTTGATATCCTCGCACCGTGCACTGTTCTGGTGTCGTCTCCATTGGTGCCCGAGTTTGAGGTTTCTGTTCGTTGGGAAAGGCAGGGCTGAATGTGGGATTTGCTTACTACGATTACAATCACTCAGAGTCTTCAGTTCGCTAAGAGAACTTTTTCTAGCCCCACGAAGCCCTCCACCCAGCTCTCTAAACTCATGTAACTTCTACCGAGCTAGACTCAGCTCATTGAGTGTCCAGGCACATGCGCGGGCTGTGCAGCCAGGTTCATCATGAATCTACCACTCCTGAGGCGCCACCTTGTTTCAAGTAAAACTTGGCCCGAGCGCTGCCCAGGGGAAATTCACTCTCCTTTTCCAAGAACCTTTTACATGCAGCTTGTTACCACTGTCTCGAGATTTAGTGGCAATATTAAGGTGTCTCCTGCACAGCACGATTTTTTAAACTGCAGGTGACAACTGCATATCTTACTAGGATAGCCTGGTGGCTTCATCGAGTTGTTGCAGAAACCTCATTATAACCTGCAGATCGCAAGTTTCAATCCTACGAAATTGCTTAGCGCATTATGCACCTCCACCAAACATCTGCCTGCAGCCTTCTTGTCATCATAAATTTGAATACTCACAGGACTTCCATGTCCGGACACCGATGAAATGAATTCCACGAAGTGGACAGTAATGTTATCAAGTACCAAAAATGTTTTTGTTTGTATTGTGTATATAGTCATTTTAATTCAATTATACTTTTTCTGAAGTCCTGGTTTCTCTGGAAGTCAGGAACGAGTTTGAATTGATTTCAAATTATGACACCTCCTCTGAGACTTTCAATAATAACAATAAAAAGGGGCAGGAAGAGGTCCTCTATTTTGTTTTGCTGCGCTCTACTCTTGTTTGCAACCCAGGCTTATATTGCTGATGCAGCTGAAGCTGTAGTAAGGTGCTCACCTAGGCTTTTTGTCGTCAAAAACCACATGCAAACACTATCATTCAAAAGAAAGAAACACGTTTAAGAAGTAAAACGTACCCTTCAACTCATATCCCTTCCGTAACCACGAAACCAAGTGAAACAACCTCCACATACGAGCAGTCCCTAATGTATTCTTTGTACTCTTCACACCGTGCAATAAACCACACTCAAAGCCATATAGAGCATAAAAGGCCATTTATTAGGACAAGGTTGCAACATACTAAATTAACTTTATTAATCTTCACAACAATTCAAATCTACATCTTAACATAAACAGGCACTATCTCACTCTCCCCATGCCATTCGCAACTCACCTTCTCATTTGCTTCACTCCTCCCCATTTCAGACTCTTACCTTATTGCTTATACCCAATCTCTCCTTCACCTGTCCCCCAATCATCCTCCCTTGAAGTTCCTTCCTTCCGCCATCAGTCACCTGTGCACCCTCCCCCCGAGGGGTGGATCTGCCTGTCTGTGACTCATCACCCCTCCAAAGTACCGCCTAGCCTGCAACC
The DNA here is from genome assembly GCF_964204655.1 of Triturus cristatus. Classification (NCBI taxonomy): domain Eukaryota; kingdom Metazoa; phylum Chordata; class Amphibia; order Caudata; family Salamandridae; genus Triturus; species Triturus cristatus. The sequence goes on along the minus strand of NC_140592.1, from coordinate 497,567,196 downwards.
TATCCTAAACTGGTAACGCTGTAACCATCTGTAAGAAAGGGTGGCGACCTCAACATCCAGGCTTACCTCCGCAGTCGAACACCGGGGGTAACAACGGGGATAGCAAAGACAATACCGCCATAACAAAAAGCTGTCGCTCTCCTCCACAGGGCGGGGAAACAGCGTGTCTGGGGTCGAGCCCACCCACACACTCACACCTGACCGGGGTCAACCAATGGCCTGTCACGACAGGGGGAGAAAAGGAGGCCGTCTCACCTGAATGAGGCACCAACCCGGAAGAAGAAGAGGATCCAGAAGCGGATGACAGGAGAACCGAAGAAGAAGAAGACGCCGAGGGGAACGCAGAGGAAAGAACAGTCCTGACAGCGAGCGACTACCAGGAAGCGGCGAAACGCAACAGCGACCCCGGAGAGGACCCAGACGAGTGGTGGGAAGAGTGGTGGAACCCGGAGGAAACGCAGGAGCCTTGAGGCGGTACGTGTCGGGGCACCGGGGGTTTGTGTGGGTGGCGGGTGGAGAGAACGTGTTCCATGTTAAACCGCGTCATCCTGAACTGACCCTCCAAGCCGTTTTTTTCCCCTCCCTTTCCTCCTACTCACGCTTCTGATCTCCTCAGCCTCGAGATTATTCACCTGCATGATTTTGGTTCCGCACCTGCCTTGACTGCTCACGGTGTCCCATATCTTTCCCCTTACCTCACCAGTTTCTTGGACCCTTATAGAAGTATAACGTGCGCGTATTCCTCCCTTCCCTTTCTTCACTCCCGCAACGTAAAAAGGGAAAAACAAAGGAGGACCCTGAGGGTAGGTATCGTGCTTCCAGCACAGCCTTCTACTGTAAGCCCTACCATCGACACAAGTGCACCTGGGTGTGGTGGTGGAATAGAAACCACAAGACAGGTATACTTATTGTCTCTCTTTTGGGGTTATCCTGCTTTGAGAGCCTCCTGGGGAGCCCTCTCCTGGACCACCTCCACGGAAGAGAGACAATAGAAAAGAAGCATCGCTAACCGAAGACCTCCCTCCTTACGGCTGCACACCAAAGAATACGCCAAGACTCGGTTTCCTTTCTTCTTACCTTGTGGCTTTATTTTCACCTACTGTTTTGACAATAAAATCCTCACTATCAACCCTATACGGCCTCCCCGCTTCTGTTTCCGCTCATCCCTCCGACACCATCTTACCCTACCCCGACTCCTACAAACTATAGGGTGGGTGGGCGGACTAACTTTGCTAGAAGACACAGCCCCTTCTAGTGGTGTTCAGTGTCAGGAAGAGGCCGAATCCTTCTCTCCTGATACCTATATAGCTTACCTAACACCCTCCTCTTCCCCTAACTAGCTCTACCCCTGCCTTGTCCTTCCAGTATCTGCCTGAAGCACCCTGCGGTTAGACTGATCTGCCACCCTCACTTCGCCCAGGGGCCAACGTCGTGCCATAAACCACACTCCAAGCCATATAGAGCGTAAAAGGCTGTTTATTAGGACAAGGTTGCAACATACTGTTATTAATCTTAACAACAATTCAAATATACATCCTAACCTAAACTGGTGCAATCTCACTCTCCCCGCACCATTCGCAACTCACCATTGCATTACTTCAATCCTCCCCATTTCACACTCTGACCTTATTCCATATACCCAATCACTCCTTCACCCGTCCCCAGTCATCCAATCACCCTCCATTGAAGATCCTCCCACCATTAGTCACCTGTGCACCCTTCCCCGCGAGGTCTGTGACTCACCACCCCTCCAAAGTACGCCAACCAGGAAACCCCCAGAGGGTGGTTGCCTGCCCCACCCAGTGAAATGTGCTCACCTTTTGCCCCATCAATCAGACCTCCTGCACCATATGGATTCATTCCACAGCTTGCTCACCGCATCCCGCATTTCCATAATGTAATATGCATTTCCCATCTGTGAAAGGTGCACCCCGTCGTCCCTGAACAGACATGACTCCTCCTCTTTCAGTCCCACGTGAGCAGTCACTTTAATATCTTGTGTGGGGCAGAAAACCCTCATTGCCCTGTCCAATTTTCTACGGGCCTTATCAATTGCTGCATGTTTGACAGCCCCCCCCAAACTCTACGCGGTACGAGCTACGTCCACATGACACATGCACCTAAGAAATTCCTCCATATCGTTGCCAGATCTATTTGCATATCCTGTAGCCATGTAAGTCCAGATAATCGCACAAGATCATTTTCTCCCAAAGGGATTAATAACATGTCCAGACAACCTCTCTGAGGTATCAACTTTGTCAACCATGGTGGCAACACATCCCCGCTTCACCCCACCATAAATCCTCGTGGTGGCTGCTCCTCAAACCCAGGTTACATCCGTACACCTGTTTGTTTGTGTACTTTGCTGCCCAGTGCACAAAGGAGTGTCCCATGATCCAGGTATCCGTCTTGCTTCCTGGCCCACTCATGCATCCTGCGATAGAAAATAAAACCATTAGATCATGTCCACATTCCCCCCCTTCATTCCCCCATCACCCCTCTAGTCGTCACTCCTTTTTCCTTTACTCAGGCACATAGTGTTCACAGCATCTCGACCTCCATCTCCCAATCTTCCAGATTCTACTGCAGAACCACCCCAGGCGTGCTGCCGCCATTGCCGTCCCTATTCTAAAAGAGTGTGTAACAAAACTAGCTGGGTCCCGGCTCAGCTTGTGCAGTGCCATTTGTAAAACCACCAGTAACTGGTAAGCAGTCACCCTGCTGCCTGTTGTGTGACAAAACACTCCCATTGTGCACCTCCCTGGCAATTAAATGAAACTTCGCTACTCCTTTACCGGGCAGCCCTCATACAACCATTCTCAGCCAGTAATACTCAGTGACCCTTCCCTGTTTGATCCATCTTGGATCACCTCAACCATATCCCCAGTCGTTCTTGGTTCAAACGCACCTCCTCATACTGAACCCCTTGCTGTCGAGCTGTCCCCACCAGGTCTGAGACTCGGAAAGCCACAAAAAACATCCAACTCATACAAAGTCTATACAGCACAACCTCAAAGGAGTTATAACAACACAACTATGTGGGTTTCACTGGGTTCAGCGCCATCTTGCATTGGGGAGGAAGCGCGAGCGCCATCTTTGAGCGTCCAGGTCACCTGGGACGCCGAGACGACGCTATTTAATGCTCGCTGGTCTCGCGCAGCGGTAACGCGCAGCGGAGCGCCTTCACTGCGCCTGAGTCGTGCCAGAGTCCTGCCCGTCTGCGCTCGTCAGCGTCTCGGAGGCGGACGAGGTCGGACTCTGGCTTACGGCTCCTGCTGTCTGTCTGCTGGATCAGAGGTGACTACCTGCAGCTACGGGATGATTACGTACAGCGCTGCTTCCTTGTGTGCTTTGCGCCCCACTTGCTCGGCGTGTTTGCCTCTTTTCCCCGGCGGTCGCCGTTTGGGTAAGGGCTGCCCCGTGTGTAATTGGCTCCCCACATTATCATCCACCCATAGTCCATCTACCCCTCCTCAATACTGTCATTGCGCGTTGCTTAACACTAGGTCCCTGCCTCGTCATACTTCGGATACATGGGATCTTCTCGCGCACTCCAAGATCTCATGTTTATTTTTAACTGAGACTTGGCTGGGAGTGGGTTCTGAACCCGACATCGCCTGCGCTGTCCCGCCTAACTATTCCATCCTACGGAGGGATAGAACTGAGGGAAGAGGCGGCGGGGTGGCTCTGATAGTGGACAAGGTCTTTGACTGCTCCTCCTTTGTGGTGGACAACATTGCCGGATGTGAAGCATTAGGTTTCACACTCCATCTATCGGCGTCCCAGACCTGCACTGGAATTCTCCTCTATAGACCCCCTGGACCTATTGGGTCCTTTTTTGAGGACCTACAGTCGGCCCTATCAGTACCCTGTATGCGTTCGGCGCACTGCTTGTTACTGGGCGACTTAAATTTGCATGTGGACTGCCTTACCAATGCTGAGGCTACCAAACTCCGTGAGATTACAGAGATGCTAGGGCTAGCCCCTTTTATCCATAGCCCCACTCACGAGAAAGGCCACACACTAGATGTGATCTTTTCTTCCAAGCCTATTGAGGTGTCCCCTCCACTCCCAGTCCTTTGGTCAGATCATTATCTGATAAACTTTGTCTTAGTGCTTGAATATAAGCTTAGTCAAAGGGCTCGGGAGGAAGGCCCCCGGCAATTTAGAGCCTACCACCTAGTGACAGCAGATATGCTTTCCGAGGCTCTCTGCCAATATCCGTGTCTATTGACAGGGGTTCTGGAAACCGACCTCTTCCTGGTCCAGAACTGGATGCAGGCAAGATTCGAGGAGCTGTCCCCTTTGAAGCCTGCTAGAACAGCACCTCATCTCAATTCTGCTCCTTGGTTCTCTTCCACTTTACGTACAATGCGACAAGACTGCAAAAAGCTGGAAAGGCGGTGGCGGCGCAAGTACGATCTTGTGGAGCGAATGAACTACCGAGACGCGATAAAATCTTATTATAAGCAGATTGCCGTAGCCAAAAAGAATTATCTAGAGCAGAGAATTGATAAAGCTGATAATACGAGCCGGGAACTCTTTAGGATTGTGAAGGAGTTTGTCAACCCGGTAGCTGGGACCCCGGTCCTTTCTCATTCGGAAGAATGGATTAAACAGCTCGCCGACTTTTTTGTGACTAAAATCTTAAAGATTCAGGCCACTTTTCCAACGGTGGACTCCCAAACGGCTGACGCTGTGTTAGGGGACAAGTTGACCTATTTAGCTCCCTTTCAGGCTGACTCTGGGCCCTTACTATCTGTTTTTCCCCAGTTGTCCTGTGAGACTTCGCTTGAGCTGTTATCCAGGCTGCAATCTGGTTCGCCTTTGGATGTTTGTCCGGCGAAATGCTTGGCTAAGGTGGCCTCGGCGTTGAACAGTTTGCTGAACCCCCTGCTTAATCTTTCATTGAGCTCAGGGGTGGTTCCACGCCAATGGAAACACGCACTCATTCTGCCGCTGATTAAGAAGCCTCTGCTCGACCCCCTGCAATGTGCTAACTATAGACCAATCTCCCTCCTCCCTGCTCTGGCGAAGGTGTTGGAGAAACATGTTCAGCATACTCTGACCACCTTTATTGAGAACAACAAACTGCTGCATGATTCCCAGTCCGGCTTTCGTGCGAATTACAGCACGGAGACGGCTCTGGTAGAGGTTACCGACGCCATCAGGGAGACGCTCGATCATGGGGGAAAGGCTATGTTAGTTATGTTGGACCTATCGGCGGCATTCGACACCGTCCCACACGCAGGTCTTCTCTCAAGACTTAGGGAGATTGGTCTGCGAGGGACGGTGCTGGATTGGTTTCAATCCTTTCTTGCCGACCGCCGACAGGTGATCTGGGCTCCGCCGTTTTCTGCCGAAATGCTTTCGCTGGAGGTGGGGGTGCCTCAGGGTTCTATCCTGAGCCCCACCATTTTCAACATATATATGGCCCCTCTTGCGGAGGTAGCAGAGGCGTTCGGGGCCCGGGTCATCTCATATGCTGATGACACCCAGCTCTTGTTCACCTGCAGGAAGGGAGAGGCTTTCAGCGGCGGCAGAATCAAGGACTGTCTGAGTGCAGTCTTTGCGTGGTTTCAGCGGCACAGCCTGAAATGCAACTCAGACAAATCTGAGCTGCTCTTTTTCGGCTGTGCCCCTGATCCGGGCTGGAAGACATGGTGGCCCCAGGACATGTCCCCCCCAGAGAAGCCATCTTCTCAGGTAAAAAATCTCGGAGTGGTGTTTGACGATGATTTATCTTTCCGTCCACACATTCTGGGATTAGCAGGGAAATGTTTCAGCATCCTCAAGATGCTCAGGAAATTTCTTCCTCTTCTCTCACTGCAGTACCGTAGGAAGGTAGTCCAGGCGCTTGTGGGCTCCCGCCTGGACTATGCGAATGCTCTTTTTGCAGGCCTACCTAAGTATCTGTTATCTAGACTGCAGATTGTTCAGAATTCGGCGGCCAGAGCTATCTATGGGCTGCCCAGGAGAGCTAGTGCCTCTGCGCTTTTGGCCAGACTGCACTGGCTCCCAATTTTGGGGAGAATTAGTTTTAAGCTCCTCACTCTGGCATTTAAAGCCCTTCATGCAAATGGCCCTAACTACTTGAGGAAGCGTATTGTTTTTTATGTGCAGCGGAGGCTGCTGAGGTCGGCGGACCGGGCTAAAGTGGAGGTCCCTGTGGCCAAACGTGTTCGGATGGGAGGTCGTTCCTTCCAATACGTGACAGCCTGCTTGTGGAACGAGCTCCCACTCTCCCTTCGGAAAGCGAACAACCTCCTGGCGTTCAGGAAGGAGTTGAAAACCCTGTTTTTTACTAAGTAACCCGCTGTGACGGTAGTAGGTTTTTTGCCTTTGGTTTCTTGTTTCTTTGGGCCTCTTTGCCAAAGCGCCGGGACACCCTTCTGGGGTAGCCGTGCGCTCAAAAAGTGCGGCTTAACATAACATAACAACTGCAACACCCACAACAATTACTGCAATAGTTCAAACGTGATTGCATCCCGCGGTGCAACCTTCCCTGCCCCCCCACCCCATCCCTTTAACATTCTGCTCAAAATCTCGTCCTTGCCGGGTCAAAACGCCAATACCGCTTACGGTAGAATGAGATCATAGCTAACTTGCCCGCAATAGTAGTGTGTGACAAACCCTTATCAATACCACCAAGAACAAAACTCCCTGCTCAGTGTCCCTCCGTTTAAGGCACATACCCTCCAGCGAAATGCCCATGAATTCCACAAACTCGCTCTATGCTAGCCTGTAGCTCTTCCTGGTAGACTCAGCCAGAGTCTTTTCGACCAGACAAATCACTCTCATTCCCCCAGGCTCAGATGTCCTCCGGCAGCTCTGTCTTACATTCTTCTGTTCTTGGCGCCAGGCTGTGGAAGCGGTGCCACTGCGAACGGGATAAGGAATCAGTGAAATAATTGCTGTCTCCTGGTACATGCCTTGCCCTAAGAACCACATTGAAACGCAGACACACTAGCATGAATCTTTGCAGCAACCTCAGCATCCTCAGATCCTTGCTCTCTGCCTGTTCACCAGTTCTACCACAGTTATGTTGTCAACATGGAAAAGCACCATCCTGTTCTTCAGCTAATTTCCCCATACCACCAACACTACTAGCAGTGGTAAGAACTCCAGAAAGGCAATGCTCCGCCCCTGCCTCATTCATTGCGCTTATTTGCAAAATCAATGGCTACTGTGGGATAATATAAAAAAATAATGATATAGTAATGCACAATGCCAATGGAGAGGGTTAGGGAGATTTTAGAAGGAGAAAAGACCATATACACTTTGGTTTTTGTATTTCACAGTCAATTTTTTGTTTTTTTGCAAAATTATTAATCAAGATATATACAGAGAGTAGTACAACAGTAGTGTGTAGTGTCCCCAGTGACAAAAGGAACCTAAAATGTTGGTGACATATTTGTGACATAAGTGCAAGGTTTCCAATGTATCATAGAGTCGACCATTTGTAATTTTACAGAATATGCACCACGTTTATACAATAACAAGCGCTGGTAAAATGGTTTGCTCTCTATCTGTCGATGACGTTTCGACCATTCAGTGCGCTGGCCACTTCTCCGCGCACCATCTCCCATCCCAGAAAAGCCCGAAACCCTTGGCCCCAGCTGCATCTAAAAAAATGGAACTTGCCACACTATATTCTCATTGAAATTGTCAAGAAATGTCTGCCACACCCCCAAATCTTCCCTCACCCCCAGAGAAATTCGCACCCTGTGGTGCGGCTGTACTGCTCCAGACAGGGCCATGCCAAGCCTTCTGCAAATAGTCCACCCTGCTCTTACCATTCTGCATGCAAAGTTCAGAAATCCCAGCAACTTCTGTACCACTCTTAATTCAATCCTACGTTCGCCCATCACTTGTAGCAAGAAATTCTGTATTTCTTTGTTTTTTGCCCTTGGATAACAAGCCACCCTATGCACTGAGCCCAATTCGATGCTCAAGAAATTCAGCACACAGCTGGGCCCAGCTACAGTTTCCGGTGCCAATGGCACCCCAACTTCCTGCATCAATTCCTCAAATTGGTGTAGGGATTGCCCACACTCTCCTGGCCCTTTGGACCCCACAAACAAGAAATCATCCAGGTAATGTGTCACTCCCCGGTTACCAGAACTCTTGGTGAACGCTCATTGCAGAAAGGTACTGAACAACTCAAATAGAGCACAGGAGATGGCACTCCCCATTGGCAAGACTTTGTCCATGTAAATGGCACCTCTAATTGCATCCTGAGAAGAGGGAAATCCACCGGGTGAATAGGCAACGTCCGAAAAGCATATTTGACATCACATTTTGCCATCTCCGTTTCCCACCCACATCCTCGCACCAGGCGGATGGCATTATCCACCAAGGCATACAATACCCTAGAATCCTCCTCAGCAATGAATTCATTTACTGAAACGCCTTCCGACAGGGATAGGTGGTAAATCATCCTGTATTCTCCTGCCTCCTTTTTCGATACCACTCCCAGGGAAGAAATTTTAAAATTACTCAAAAGCCAATCAAAAAATGGTCCTGCAGTCCTACCCTCTGCCACTTCTTTCGCTAGCTTTGCTTCTACCACCTGTTTTGCTGACTTCAAATTGTTGTCCTATCTGCATCCCGTCAGACCTTGATTCCCAACCCGTAATCCCTCGGTAAACCCCCACGGTAACCTCAATGCAGCGTCCTTCTCTGGGTAAACCAAGAGCCATGGGACCATGGCCTCAACTCTAATTTGAGTAGGAGCTCTTTTGGTCACCCACCCCACTTGGTGCACTCATGTTTGTATTTTCAGAGGTGTCTGCAAAAAAATCCCTTAATAAAATTCCTATGGCCCCCATAGTGGGTCCCGACTGCTTCTGAGAGTATCCTGTTCCGCCTGCCCCCTGGTGTCGTGCTCTGCCGGCCTCATGTGGGGTGGGATGAGGCTGAAAGGGCCGATAAGTCACTGGCAGTCTGCTGGCTGTATGAGTGGAAGCCGAGGATTGTGTGGATGACATCCACTGCTTCCAAAGCTCTGAATTTACCTCCCCCCATGGCTTGTCAGGATTAATGCTGACCCCGGCCCTAAACTCCTCATCGTAGCTTAACCCGGCATACCCCCCAAAATGCATTTGCGCCTTGCGAATGATGTCCATGTATTTCAACAAAGCTATTGCCCTATCTAGGTTCTTCTCACAATAGATGCTAGCATAAATCAAAAAGACTGATATCCTGTTTTCCATGTTAATGGGAAGCCTCAGCCATCTGGTTAATTCGCACTCCTCTTCTGTAGATCCCTCTTTGGCCTGTATATCCCTGTGCAGTAGCTTGAAAACATCAACATATTCTTGTTTCCATATTCAGTTTTTTGTCTTTTTGACAAATGAGATCCCAGGGGCATTGCTAACCCCATGTATCTCATTCTTGTTTCTTGTTATACTTATCCTCAGACTTATCGTCCTTACCTTCTGACCCAACAGCACTGTCCGTCTGGACACCTGCATCCACCATTTGCTTACCATCATCCCCCTTCTTGTCTGCCGCTATTGCACCTGCCCACCCAGGTTTTGGGTCATCCACCACCCCATCGCCTACCCCCACTGACCTACTTGTTTTCTTCTCTGCACCTAGGTTCTCCCTCCCATGCAGCCCAGCAATCGCTTTTACCTGGCAGAACTCCACCACTGACCGCCTTGTCCTTGCGTCGTAATCCACTGTTCTGAGGCCCCTCATGTTTAGTGGTCCCGGTGTTCCTCTGTAAAACACAAACGTCTCTTTTTTTGTCCACCCAGATCTCCTCACTGCCTCTGTCATTATCACACAACTCTCCTTCCTCCCATTCGTCACTCTCAATCTCATAATCCAGAACCAGCTCTGCATCCCCTTCCAGCTCCGCACACACCTTCTCTGTCATCACATACGCTCTCCCTTGTGCCACCACTTCCGTTCATGTGGGCCCAGCCTTGGCCGCAGGTCCCTGTGCGCGAGCCCCGGATGAAGGGCAGGCCGCCACGGACCACCTACTGCTTCAGGCCAGTGTCCTGGGGCTGTCTGGAACCCTGCTGACATTGCCACCTTTCTACCTGCCCTCCTGCCGGTCTTGCCCCTCCCCAGGCTGCTCCAACCTGAGGGGTCCCAAACCCCACTAGGCCCACCAGCCATCCTGGCTGTCCCTGTGTTCACCTCCTTGCCCTGCTCTTCTGGGACCCATACCCATTGCCCCTTCCTGTGAAGCTCACCTGCCCCAGATCCTCCTGGCAAGGATTCTAGTGCGTGGGTGGATTCACTTTCACACGAGAGAGTCCCTGCCCTCCCCCAGGCATGCCTACCTCTCCTCTGCCTGCAGTTGCCCTTTCTTAGGGGGCTCGCCTACCCCGGGTCCAGCTGCCCAGGTTTCCTGTGCATAGGTGGCCTCCCTCTCTAGTGAGAGAGCTGCCGCCCTCTCCCTGTCTTCGCACATACTTGCCCATCTCTCCTCCATCTGTTGAATGAGTAGGCATTGCTCCCTTATTTATGCCTCCATATCTACACATTGCCCCATGTTCTTCTGGGAAACCAAGCCCCCCCCCACTCATTCCCCCTACCCCACTCCCTCCCTCCACCCCCTTTTGGGGTTGTACGCTCAGTCTCCCAGCTCCTCATAGGGCCTCCCCCATGGACCTTGCACACTGAGCCGAGCCTTGGCCCATTTCAACTTTTTACTGGCTGGCCCAGAGGACTCACCCCCACTGACTTTCCCTGCATTGCTTCAATTGTCTGGGGCCATACCGATAAATCTATTGGCCCGTGTCCCTCAGCATGCGGCACTTCTGCCACTTCATTTCATGCTGAGGCATCTGCCTGCACGGCCACAGGCAGCACCTCCTCCTCGCATGCAGGCCCCGCCCCTGGCAGTCCTCTGACATCGTCGGAGACTGGACTCACGCGGGGAGGCTTTTAATCTGCTTTTCGCTCCTCTTTGTGCCCCGCTGTCAGCCCGCAACTTTTTTTCCCTGGGACAGCGGCTCGGGCAGACAAGCAACCACCGCAGCTGCGACCCCGTCTGACGCAGAGCGCGTCAGTCGGCGCATCTTAAACCCAGGCCTAGTAAAAAATGCCTGGTCGCAGCAAATCGGCCCTACCTGCCTCACCAAGGGTGATCAGCGCCGCCCAGACTGCGTTAATGTCTGGCCCAGCCCTTCCAGCATCTGTTCCAGCCAACATGGAGGTAGGCATCACTTTACCCTGGCCACCACTGTAAATCTGTTCCTCTTAGCTGGGCTAACTTAATATTAAGAAACTGATATATGGCTAAACCTGAAATTAATAACCAATAGAATTATCTAAGCTTAATCGATGGACATACTAACCGTCACTAACTTTACTCGAACACAAAGCCCCTCCCAGTGATGTTCAGTGTTAGGAAGTGGCCGGATCCTCCTCTCCTGACACTTATATAGCATACCTAACACCCTCCAGTTCCCCTAACTAGCCCTGTCCCTGCCTTTTCCTTCCGGTCCCTGCACGAAGCACCCCGGGAGAAGACTGGTCTGCGACCCTCACTTTCCCCGGGGGCCAACATTGTATTACACTTGTTAATTCCAACACATCCCAAATAGCCATCGGATTCTAGCCCTTACACAATTCCAACACGCCCCTTGATAACACGTTAATGTCCTACCCCCTCCTAAGAAAAGTCACCTCCTGGCCCTCAATGGGGAGTGTGGGAATGTGTGGGAAGGGGAAGGTGAAAGAAAGGTTGATGTGATGAGATCACTTGTCATAATATATGAATATATACAACAGGATCATTTCCTGATACTGACGCAACCTGGTTTGTGCCTTGTGTCTCATAGAACCAGGCTACTGTAGTATGAACATTTGCCACCTGACTGCTGAGGATCATGTTTGTGGTTAGATGTTGAGGTCATAAACCATGAGGCCTCCACCAGTGAACTGCTGTTACAAACTTCCACATGGGAACACACACACCCTCAATTGTGTTCTGTCTATCCCTGTCATCTTTATGCAGCTGCTGCTTCAGCTTCTCTATGGCCTTGGCTCAGATATGTAACCCTCACTTCCATTTCATTATCTTTTGTGGCCTGGTGGCAGACCTTCATGCCCTGAAGTCAAGCCATCAGGTGTGCACTTGTCTGACTAGAGGTTGGTGTGTCAGTTGGGGTGAAGGCCGAGAAGTGCTTGCTGATCATGTTCCCTATTAGGGTCATTTGCCCCTGCAGCTTTAGACTGCTTTTCCTCAGGTGAATGCGGCGGCCCTCGGATAGTTGTAGGCTTCTGCAGGATGGAGTAGTATCAGGCGATTGCAGGTCTCAAGCGGATTGAGATGGACTCTGGACTGAGATGACTACAGATTGTTGCAGGTAAAAGTTTGAGGTTCAGTCATCAGAAGGAGTTAGTACGTTAGCTAGCTCCAGGTAACAACAGGTTTTTGTGATGCGCCTGCAGTTCGATTTTATTGCGAACATTTGGCTTTGGGGCAGCCAGCAAATACATGCTGCCAAGCTGTTTGTCTGCAGCAGCACCTCACTTGTTTAGCTCCTGAATAGAGGTCGGTAAACCCGTGATCCTGAATTGTTCAAACACCTATATTTGGTTAATGGTGTTAGCCAATCAAACTGTATCATGGGCGAAAACGTCCACGGCTCTGAACGAGTCTGTAAGTGACATAATTTTTATTTTTAACGCTATTGTGAAAAACATTTTTGCTCTGGGATCATGTTTACCCTTAACTTGTAATAAGGGCCTTAGGGGGATATTCACAAGGACTTATCTCCGATTTATCTCCACCTTAACGCATCAAAAGTGGAGATAGATTTAACACCCCATTCACAAGCTGGTGCAAACTGCAGACAACACCAATGTTCCCGCGAGAACTGCCCCAAAATGTATCTCCACGGTGGACACCACCAACTAACCCTAATGAGATGCAGAGTAGGCGTTCCCGTGCAAAAACACACAAAAAAACCACAACACTACTTTCACAACGAACTGCCAGATCTGCAAAGCGAACCAAAAACAGGCGATAAACCGCGGTAGCACCAGGGATTTAACACCTGCCTTTTGCTGGTGCCAAGCATGGCGACTACCCACAGCATGAAAGGGAGCCCAGCAAAAAGCCACACCTTAAGACCCACAGATGCCTTGGAGACAATGATCATGCAGCTCCTATACCCATGTGGGCCACAACACCCACCGCCACAACCCACAGCCCCCCCGGACATACACATACCTTGCACGACACAAGAGCCACAAAAAGCGCACGATGACGCACATTGCCAAAAAAAAACACACGTGTGGCCAGAAGAACGAGAAACAGTCACACAGCACTGAAGTAACAACCCAAAATGTTATTGAAATACAGCACAAAACACCATTGCGGAAGACTCCTGTCGGGTCCGTCAGGGACAATCTTGACGTCACAGCCTGCAAAATAAAGCACAAAATCAGGACGGGTGTCATGCGCACATCAAAGGAGTGAGACACAGAGAAACAGAGAAGGAAAGAAAGCCAGAGAGAGAAAGAGAGGGAAGGAAAGGAAGGGGGAGGAAGAGAGAGAGAGAAGGGAGAAGGGAGAGAGAGGGAGAGAAGGAAAGGAAGGGCGAGAGAGAGAGACACAATCGCCCCCGCGCACCCAGGCCCCACTTTTCACCTGCTGCCACAGGTGTGTCCACCAGTGGGCACACCACGTGCCTGTGCAAGCTCCAGGCCCCGGTCCCGCAACCATGGCATGGTCCACATCATGCGGACCCGCTCCGTGGCCCAGCAGGTTGCCCACATGACGCTGAGTCATGAGTCATCAATGGCGGAGACCATATCAGTGCACATGTCATCATCGCAGGCTGCACACCCGCTCAGCTAATTAGGTGCCACTAATCTTGTGCAACGCCAGTCAGCGCCACATGGTGGTAAGCCTGTGACGGCTGCAAGGCTTCGGTTGCCACTAACCCTGTGCAACGCCAGTCAGCGTCACGTGGTGGTAGGCCCGTGACAGCCGCAAGGCTTCGGGTGCCACTAACCCTGTGCAACACCAGTCAGCGCCACGTGGTGGTATGCCCGTGATGGCCGCAAGGGTTCGGGTGCCACTAACCCTGTGCAACCGCAGTCAGCGCCATGTGGTGGTAGGCCTGTGACGGCCTCAAGGCTTCGGGTGCCACTGACCCTGTGCGCGACAACTCATGGGCCCTTTATGATTGGGAACCGTGGAGCGTCCGTCATCCAGTCACCACCTGCAAAGGGGAATGTGATGTTGTCGTCCCCTTATATTTGCGGGGTCACATGGCCTGTGACGCCTGTGCCAGATGGGTGTGGTGTGTGTGCAAACCTGCCGTTAGAAATGGGGATCTCTAGTTGGCAGCGGCTGGCGCCGAGGTCCAAATAAGGATCCTTCTTCCTAAGTCAGAGTAAGGGGGCTACACCCTTTGACAACGCCTGCTCAACCCTGTGGTAACGTAGCATGAGCAGACAGGCCTATCTCAGAGGCAGTGTGTGAAGCATTTATGACCATACCCAATAATGCAGGGAGGACGCTACAAATGGACACCACAAGTAGTTATGGAAAAATACTCACAACAGCTCCAGCTGCTCAGCTGCTCAGCTGCGGCGGCCCACAATGACGATAGCGATGACTTGGGTAACACAGGAAAATGCGGGCTCCCAGCCGCAACAGATCCTCAACTGCGGCGGCCCACAATAGCGATAACGATAATTTTCGTAGTACGGCAAATGCGGGCACTCAGCGGCACAGCTCCTCAGCTGCAGCGGCCAATACTAGCGTCATACTTGGATATTTTAATACCCCGTTTTGCTGTATATGTTTAATTTTTTATTTCAGATTATCCCCTGTTGTTAACCCACCTCCTCTCCGCATACCTACATTGTAAATTGTCAGACACACCGCGGCTTCAGCGGGTCTCCAGCGCGGTGTAACGGATACTTTGCGCCATCTTGGGGGTAGGAAGGGACGTCTGGCGGGCGCCATTTTGGTTAGCGGTCTAGTAGTCAGCTGACACACTAGACCTCTATATAAACCAATCATGCAAGCGCGCAACGTGTGAACGCAGCGGGCGCGCCGTACTCGCGCCGGAGTCACGCCAGAGTCCAGCCCGTCTGCACCCGTCCGTGCTAAGGATGGGCTAGGGGACGGGCCGGGCGGAAAGGCATATGGACATAGTGGTGTCAGTCATGTAAGTTTTACGTATTCATATCAGGACTTAACTGCCCATAGACCCTCACGGTTACCGTGTCACTATTCTTGCCTTCCGGAGGCTCTTTTGGATTCCTCTTGCTGTTGCTGTTTTTCTAAAAATTACACGTCATCGGCAGAGTGTGCCTCCAATCTATGCCCTCCTACTAAATCTCTCTATATTTTTATTACCGCTAATGAAAGCGGCTTTCTCATCAATGCAAGATCGCTGGTGAAGAACAATATTGCTTTTAGCGAGTTTGTGTCTGTAAGAAAGCCTACCTGGGTTTTTATTACAGAAACTTGGGCCTCTGATTCCTCTGGGCCTGATCTGGTGGATGCCATTCCTGATGGTTATGCGCTAGCCAGGATGGACCAAGTGGGACACAGAGGAGGAGGGCTGGGGATTCTTTATAAGATATCCCACATCTGTTGCATTCCTACCCTAACTGCCCCCTCAGATACTCTTCAGGCCCTACATTTCTCAATAATTTCTCCCCGTGCTGCTCCTTTTGTGGGCATACTGATTTATAGACCGCCAGGGCCCAGAGCAAACTTCAGCCAGACCCTGTTTAATATCCTAGAACCCTATTTTGGCTGTGCTCATCTGACGGTTCTGGGAGATTTAAATTTTCATCTTGAAAACCTAGATTCTAGGGAAACTCTCTCCCTTTTGGATTCGCTGTCCGCTTGTGGCCTTCAGCAGTTGGTTAAAAGCCCTACCCATCAGGCGGGTCACATTCTGGATGGGGTGTTTTCAAATGATCTTAGGTTAACGACAGACTTGCCTATTCCGTTGGTTTGGTCTGATCATTTAGCTGTCCCCCTGGAACTTCAGGCCTCTCCTGCAGATACTAAGCTGAGCGGACCTAGTAAGAAAGAACCTAAGCAAAATTATAGAAGGATTTCCAACGACACCCTTGCTCCTCTAATTTCTAATATTGCAATTGCCACAGCGAAGGATGTTAGTACGGCGGCGCTTGAACTGACTAGTTCTATCACCGCGGCAGTGGATTTGTTGGCCCCTGTCTCTTTTCGCTACTCCGCCAGGAAGAGACCTTCGGCCCCCTGGTTCTCAGAGTCTCTGAGACTCTTAAGGCAGGGCTGCAGGAAGCAGGAAAGGCTGTGGCGAGTGAGTTGGGACTATCAAGAGAGGGAAAAGCACAAACTTCTTCTCAAAGGGTATAAAGCGGAGGTAATCAAAGTAAAGCAGGAGTATTTTTCTAATTTAACTATCACCCTTACCTCTCCCAGAGAACTCCTTTAGAATTGTAGACTCTTTGTGCACCCTGCAAATGCCCAACCCTATTGTTAGCTCCCAAGATCTTTGTGACAAGATCGCCCAATTCTTCCATTCTAAAATAGCCGACATTTATTCGGCCCTCGAATTGCAAAGGGCATCAATGGAAGGTTCGGCACTGAGCCTTCTGGCCTCCTTCCTCGATCAGAGGGAACAGAGGGTCAAATTGGGAGAGTATCTATCTCCATCCACACTGGTGCAATGTGGGGTTCCACAGGGGTCGGCTTTAAGTCCGACCCTCTTTAATATCTATGTGGCCCCACTTGCCGGGTTAATAAGATCTTACGGGATGGAGGTGGTATCATATGCTCATGACTCCAGATTATGGTGTCCCTCTCCCACTCGGTCAGTACCTCCGCTTTCAGCTTCAGGAACTGCATGGAGGCAGTTTCTCAGTGGATGATTCACAATTCACTGAAGCTGAACGGGGAGAAAACCAAGGTCCTTGTTTTTGGTGGGAATATGGACATTTGGTCTTCTGACTGGTGGCCTCTTTCTTTGGGAGCGTTTCCCACACCTACGGACTCGGCTCGTAACCTGGGAGTTATGATCGACCCCACCCTTTCCATGGCTCAGCAGGTAAACAGGACGGTTGCTACTTGCTGGGGCATCATCAAGATCCTCAGGAAAATTAAACATTACCTATCTCTGCGGGCTCGTAAACAGATTGTTGTTGCACTGGTCGCCTCACGGCTTGATTATTGCAACGCTCTCTATGCCGGCATAAATAAGGGCCTCGTGCAACGCCTGCAAACTGCCCAGAATGCGGCGGCTAAATTTATGCTCGATTCCCCTAGGCTTTCTTCCGCTACAGCTGCTAGGAAGGGTCTACACTGGCTCCCGATCCAAGCCAGGATTGCTTTCAAGACCCTTTGCCTGACTTATGGGGTGCTATCCGGTGATGGGGCTGGGGGAGTGAAGGATCTGCTGGTACCTTATGCCCCTTGCAGAAACCTCCGCTCTTCGAGAAAGAGCCTGTTGTCAGTGCCCCGTTTTCGAAGAGCTAAATGGGGAGGAAGGGCTTTTTCGTCTTTAGCCCCTAAACTGTGGAACACTCTTCCCCCTGAAATCAAAACTCAACATTCTGACGTTCAGGAAGGCATTAAAGACATGGCTCTTTGCCAAGGCATACCCGTAATTTGGTCCCTGGTCAGTATTATTTTTCTTGGTTAGGCGCCTTGATGCCTTTGGGCTTAGTAGCGCATTATAAGATTTCTTTCATTTCATTACGATGATTTTTAGCCGCGTTCCCCACAGTAGAACCAGAGGCTCTGGAATTCTCAACAAGGGCCTCGCCTGCAAGTAGAATTCCCCTCAAATAGGAATCCAGGTGGCCGATGGGTGAAGTCTAATGTCCCTGAGACTTCAGCATGAGGCAAGCTCAAATCAGGCCCTTGGGTAGTTGCTTCAGCAAGATGGATGAAAGTTTCAAAGTCCTTTCCCTCTAGTTACACGGACAGAGGTTCGTCTTGACATCCAGAAGTAACACACTGTGTTAGGGGTTTTAGCATAGATCTTTATACCCCAAAAGTCTTTGTTCTCAAAAAGTCACAAATCACGGAACCCAGCCAGAACCAGTTTGATGTCATCCTGGAGCACTTTGTTTACAAGGCTGCATCCTGCCTTTCAGGAAGAGGGGGTCTGCTATCATCCCAAAGGGCATCACCCTGAACTGGTAGTGCCCATCTGGTGTGGAGAATGCTGACCTCTCCTTTGCCCCATCAGTCAAGGCGATCTGCCAATACCCAGATGTCAAATCAAACGTGCTGAGGTACCGGGCAGCCCCTAGACGATCTATGAGCTCATCAGCTCTGGGGTGGGGTGCGCGTCAGTCATCGTGACTGTATTAAGACCTCGGTAGTCCACGCAGAACTGAAGTTCTGGGGTGGCACCAGGCGCGGCAGCTTTTGGTACCAGGACCACAGGGCTGGACCAAGGGCTGCTAGAGGACTCAATCACCCCTAAAGCAAACATTTTTGAGACCTCCTCCTTAATGCATGCCCTGACCTGGTCAGTCACTCAGTAAGCCTTGTGCTTAACAGGAGGACTGTCCCCAGTGTCTACGTCATGGACACACCAATCAGTGACACTAGGCACCAGGGAGAACAGATCACTGAATTGCCCCAACAGTTGGTGATAATCACTCTGCTGCTCAGGGGTTAGTGTGGTGGAGAGGACCACACCCTCCACTGACCCATCTTGTTTCTCTGCACACAGGAGGTCAGGAAGAGGCTCACTCTCCTCTTCCATTCCAGCATCTGTGGCCAGAAGCAGGCTGTTAGAGCTGGGGTCTCTAGTTGGCAGAGGTAGGTACCTTTGACCCAATAGGGGCCCTTGCTTCTAAGTCATGGAAAGGGGATTACACTACTGGATAACCCCTGCTCACCCCCTTGGTAGCTTGGCACGAGCAGACAGGCTTATCTCAGAGGCAGTGTGTTAAGCATTTGTGAACACATACAGTAATACAGTGAAAACACTACAGATGGACACCACACAAGTTTTATAAAAATAAGTATGCTTTATACAGACTTAACACAAGACCTCAAACGACAAAAATCCACAATACTGTACTCAAAATTGACTTAAAGATGGTAGAATTAGCTTGGTTTAAGTTGATGGTAAATGCGACACAGTTCTCACAAAAGTACCTGGATGCTTAACGCAAAATGAACAAAAGGCTCGCAGCGTTGGAGAGGCTTCGGTTCCTGGCTTCGGTGGAGACGATGCGTCGCGCCTCAATGCTTGCGCAGAGTAGGGGATGCGTCTTGATCCTTACTGGAGAGGAGGTGATGCGTAGATTCTCGCGCTGCAGCCCGGTTGTGATGCGGCAAGATGGCGCCTCAATGAGATGTGACAGTGCGATGCGATAAGATGGCGCCCTTGATGCGACAATGTGCAGACGATGCGGGCAAGCCCTGGCAGCCTTGCGGCGACTGTACTTTGGAGCCACAACAGACCCTGCGACATGCTTCTCCGGTGATGCGACAGCAACCCTCACGGTTGCGATGCGCTTCTCCGGTGATGCGACAGCAGACAGCTGTGACAAAGACACACTTTTGGGAGATGCGGCGGCATGCTTCTCCGGCGATGCGATGACTGCAGCTGCGGCGGCGACACGCTTCTCCTTGTTGCGTCGTGCTTCCAGCTCCCATCGACACGCAGGCTTCTGCAGATAGAATTGCCAGCAAGGAAATTCAGGAGGGAACTGGTGGTGAAGTCTTTTGTCCCTGAGACTTCAGTAGGAGGCAAGCACAAGTTAAAGCCCTTGGAGAAATATTCTGCAAGGTGATGAAGTACACACAAAAGTTCCTTCTCCTCTACTTGGCACTGAAGACACCACTGTAGGCCAACCCAGCACACTGGCAGGGGGGTTGTCCACTCCTACAGCTTCCTTTGGTTCTTCTCCTTGGCAGAGGTTTGTTTTGTTGTTCCAGAAGTGATCTAAAGTCTTGGGGTCTGGGTCCCCATATTAATACTACTTTTCTCTTTGTTCTCTGAAGGCAGAGAGGCCTTTGCCTAGTCCAAACCAGTTCTGGTCAGTCCTAGAGCACTTTGTTGACAAGATTCCTTCTTTCCTTTCACAGTGCAGGGCAGAGACATCAGACGCAACACAGGAGGTGGAGCCAGCATTGTGGAGGGAAGGCACAGCCCTATTCAGGTCCCAGGTGCAAGTTCTCCCACCCATCTACATGCAGATCTTTCTATTCAGCCCTGTGCTGACTCACCCTCTCGCCTGGAATCCCCAGCCCCTGTCACTCACAGAACCAGACACACCCTAGCAGAGGCAGGCTTGGACAGTTAAGCAAGAAAATACCTACTTTCTAAAAGTGGCTCAGTGACCCGCGAGTTCCTGTAGTCCTTGCTCTCTATGCTGCACGAGGAACTGCAGACAGTGAAAAAGGATCCGACGCTGGAACTAAAGGAAGCGTGCCGGGAGATTGATGAAGTGGGGGAAAGAGTGGTGGCCCTTAAAGAGGGATCTGCGGGCAGAGACGTAGAAATAGAAGCCCTCCAGCAAGAAATAATCCACCTCCAGGAACAGCAAATTGACTTACAGGTCCATGTCAAACACCTAGAAAACAGGTCCAGAAGAAACAGCGTCCACATCCGGGGGGGGGGGGGTCCCTATGGGCGTGGAGGGTGTGGAAATATGGATTTTCCTGGTCAGTTATGTCCCCTATCTTGGACCCCAACGGTTCCATGTGTATATCACAAGCACATATATGTCCCCCCCAGTTCCAGTTATGAAGACGCAAATACATGTATGCCCACCGTCAACATGTCCTCTGCCAGATCCGCCATGAATAGGCCGGATATTCCATTCTTAAATATGAAAGGCCACCGGCTTTATATGGCTCAGTTACTCCATTTTTCAGTCCAGGCAAGTAGGCCCTGATTCTGTCATCAAACTCTTCTTGCCTTCTGCCTCTAAAAGCTCCAGCCCGAGCCTGCATCTGTGACCATGAACTTTGTCTCATTCTCTGCGCGGCTCACGAAGCCTGACATCAGCTTACTCTCTGCCAAGAACTGTATTTCACCTTCGAATTATCTGCTTCCCCCTCAGCCGATGCATTCCTGCCTAGTAGTTTAAGTAAACATTCCTCCAGTTACCAAGCAAAAAGGCCCATCTTCTCTGTCCTCATGCAAGTAATTCATAGCCTTGTTACCATGGAATATTCCTACCCCCTCGCATTCAGTGTAGACACTTAGACGCTTGTACACGCACAGTCAGTATAGAATAGATTCTGTCCGAGAGTCCTCCTTTTTGGATAACATAGTTCTTTAAACATAGGATGTTAGATATGATTTGGGATTAGGTTGACTTGACCTCCCAGACTTCTTGTCTCCACATATAGAGCTAAATGTCAAGTCCCCGTCACCCCCTAGTTACACGTCAATTACACGTCATACTGCTGCGCGCGCATCCATGCCAAGTATTATCTTATAGATCCACCTATACATGACATCACAACCAATCATGTTCCTTTTTACTCATTATTACACCCATTTTCGGTTACGCAAACCAAACGTCAATGTCCTTATCAATTGTTACGCCTACTATATTCACTTCATTATAATGTATGGACTATAAAAGTTACTTCTTGTCAATAAAGTATGTACTTCACTTCCTGAACCCCCGTGGTGATGGAACTTGAGGCATCCGATTATAATCGCTTATTGGAATAAAGCCCATTCCGAAACTCTAATATCACGGATTCTGCCTCTCATTTTACTGAGCTATTTTACTATGTTTCTGTATCAAATTCAGTCCCGGTAAAGGAGAAATATTTACCACATGATGGCGCCCGAACAGGGACACTTTCTCATCTCACGCGCCGGCGGTGCGTTGCAGGCCCGGTCTCCTGCCACAGCTGGACGGACAATAACGCGTACCAGCAGGATTTCCTGTATCTCCCTCCGGTCAAGCGGGGGCGACTGAGACTGCGATCAACACCCAGACGAGGCGGTGAGAAGTGCGAAGTATCCCGACCAGAGCCTAGCTGAGAGAGCAAGATCCGAGGTATATAGAGACCCACCAGTCCGAAGTCAAGCCCAGTGTCCGACGAGTCGAGTCGAGTCGAGTCCGGTCCGGTTCAAGTTCAAGTTACTGAGGCCTTCCGTTTCCGAAGCTACCCGGTGAGTACCATTGCTGGGGAGGCATTTCTGACGTGCACATAGGTTGTGCCGGTCAAGACGGGTTTGGGTACACAAATCCGGTCTGCACTGTTTTAGCAGTGTATCTGTACTGTTTAGCAGTATATCAAGTATTCCGAAGTATTCCGAAGTGTCTAGTTATTGTCTAGTTATTGTCGAGAATTAAGCTTGGTGATTAGTTATGCAGACGATCATCATTGTTGTTTCAGTTAATGGTTTAATGTTAAATGTTTAAAGTGTTTAAGTATGTTCTGAATATCGTGGTATGAATGACTGTTCATTATCGTGTTTATTGTATTAAGTCTGTTCAAATTCAAGTATCAGGTCAAAATCAAGTATAAGGTCAGTTCTCAATATGCCGCTCTTTTCGAAATTAAGACAGATCACTACCAGAAAAGGGGTTCTCGAAGAAGCAGTCCCTATTCCTCCTAGGGACACTCCAGGGCACTTTATGTATCACAAACATGGCTTAGACGCTATATTATTTCTTGATTTATGGGTAGACTATACCAAGGGATTACCAGAAAGTCAGAGGTGGCCCACAGCGGGGACCTGGGATGCAGAGTGCATCATGAAAGTCGAGGAAGAGTTATGGAGAAGAAAAGTCAGACAGTCACAGAAAGACGCCGTTGAATTATGGCGTAAAGAATCACATAGACGAACAGAAAAAGCACGTAGACAGGAGGAGAAGAGTAAAGAGAATTCCAATAAAGTTCGAGAGAATCTATTAATTGAGGAAGGTATCCGAGTAAAATCAGAACAAGTAGACAGACAAAGAAATGCCCTTATGAATGGTATGTATCCCCTCCTGGCCGAAGGATTACCTAAGGCTACTCCAGAGACACCAAAAGACTTGCCAACCCCATTGTTCCCAATAAAGGTACATCCTAAGGGGCATCCTAGAACCGCAGAAGATGTTTTTCTTTCCTCATATTTAGATGACGCAGCTCCCGAGTATGCTAATTCCGCCCCACATAGACCGCATACCAGGGAGGTTCAACGCCAAGATCCAGTACCCGTATCCCTGCAGCAACAAATCGAGTCACAAGTTCCGGCAAGCACATCTGTTTCTGTATCCGCTCCTACAGCTACTTCCATGGCTGTGTCCACACCTGCAGTTGCTGTGTCACGTTCGACGAATCCTTTTACACCCGACGCCCCAGATGGGGCCGCGGGAGGAGCTGCCAATGTCTTTTCTACACCACCCAGAATAAATAAACTTACTTTTCAAGAGTCAGCGCATTCACGTACACCCAAACTCCTTAGTGCTCGTGCGCTTAAGGAACTTCTTATAGATTGTAGATATGACCCGGTGCCTGGAAAGGAGGATGAAATCCACCCTAGCATCATTGCGTATCAGACGAGCCGCAGTGTATTTAGCGAAGTTACCAGGAATGACTGCGCATCTAGATAATATATATCATTTTGTCCAAACGGGGCGAGATCCAGAATGTATTTACAGAGCTATGGAATACCAGAAAGTAGAGATACAGGGGGAACTGTTACGTTTCCTCATAAACTGTGTGATCAGAAATCAAGACCGACCGGGGGTAGACCCGGAAGCAATGAAAATTCTTACAAGATGGAGCCAGAATATATCGGAAGGGAGACATGATAAACAAAACTGTATAATAGCCATGTGCCGAAAGATCCGTAAAGAAATAGAACGCCTACACGAAGAACGATTAGAGGTAGACGAGTTCGAACAAAACGAGGAAGAAGGGTCCGGACTGCCCACAGGACAGTCAGACACCATAGCCTATGTAGGTAGAGGAAGATCTTGTAATAGGAATCAGACTAGATGTCATACTGACCCAATACGTCCGATATGTCCAGATAATAACAGAAATTTTCAAATACCTATAATTAACATAAGGTCTAACGAGCATTCGTTCCAAACCGCCGACAAACTACTCCGAGAACGAAGGGGTTATCATTTCCTCGATTCTATGGATGAACAAGATTTAGCCAGGGCAGCTGTCCATTGGGTGGACAGTCCCGGAAAATATAGTGATGATACAGTAGTACGCACATTTTTGAATCTTACCCCAGATGAACAAAGGTTAGCTGGGATTTATATGATTCAACAACTCATTATACTATATCGGAGTCAGCATTCGGACCCTGGTCCCTTGCCTGACATACTGACTGAATTACTTATGAATAAATGGAGAGGTCCAGGTACTGAATTAATTAAAGAAATTCTAGAATCAAGAAAGCAGTATATTCTTTTTGTATGTTCAGAACATGTTCCATTGTCTGTCAAGGAAAGAACTACGTATCACATAGATAGACAGAATCCCTTACGAGAAGTGCACCCAATAAAGGGTGAGGACAATCCGTTTAAACGCGTATTTGTATATACGCCCATATCAAAAATAGAATTGTTAGAAATGAAGAAAGTGGTACCCAGTCATGACAAAGACCCAGCGGGTTTTCACCGAGAAATTAAAGACATGTTACTCATGGGAGAGTATACCTACCCCGACATTATGACAATATTAAAGGTGTTGATGCCTGCTGGCATTTATGAGAAACTCAAGGAAAAAGAGTGGGAGATAGGTGATCAAAAGATAGAATGGTCAGCATTAGAAGCAGAGGAAAGGGCCCGAGGTCCAGGTTCGGGGCTTGGGGACAAAACTAAAGCACTACCAGGTCTACTAGTACAGGTACTGCCACGTTTATTAACTACGAAAAAGGAAGATTGGGGTACAATTTCAGCCTGTAAGCAGAAGCAAGATGAAGACACTAGTGATTACTATGCCCGATTTGAAAAATGTTTTGGTATAAATAGTGGCATAAAAGCAAGTAGCGAATCATACCCACATCTGTTTGTAACAAAATTAGTAGAAAATGCTCTGCCCCCAGTAAAGAATAGAGTATTAAAATTCGAGAGTACCTGGCAAGGTAACACTCCAACACAAATGTTACAAATGTTACAGTACCACCACAATAGAATTAAAGAGGAACAAGAACATGAACACAGACGCATGAAAGACACGAAAATGAAAATGCTAGTTTCCCAGACAGTTCCAGCTGAAGGACATAAAAAGGGTATGACACATTCCGATTCAGCAGGACCTGTAAAGGGGACATGCAATTATTGTAAAAAGCCAGGCCATTACGTACACGATTGTCCAGTTTTAAAACATAATATCGCCATAGGTAAAACACAAGAAAGATCACGGCCACTAAGACAAGATCAGAATGAACAAGGAGCTATGCAGCATGCCCAGGCCATGCCAGCCGCACAACAGCCAATACAGTTTGTGCCAGCTGCACCACCGTTGCCTGCTGCTGCCACACAGACAACAACACGACAAATGTATCAGACCGCACAGTATGAATATCCCGAGTATCAGCGTTACGCATGAACAAGCCTAGAGAGGGAAGTTGACTTACCCCTTATCGAGATTCCTGTAGATCAAGAAGGACCTTATGTACATAGTAAATTATTAGGTCAAGATAGAAAATTTTTACTCGATACAGGGGCAAGTCGAACAACTATAAAACGTAGTGAAGTTCCAGGGGCACCCCTCTCAGGCTCACAGAATATTTCCCTTGGTTTTTCAGGAAAACCTATTGTTAATGAAGTGTCACAACCTCTGCCACTTACGATAGGACCTTTGACCCGAACTACAGATGTATTGCTTACTAAATCATGTCCAGAAAATCTATTAGGAATAAAAACGTTAAAAGCTCTAGGAGCTATAATATGTTGTTCTCCGGAAGGAGTAAGATTGTTTTTACGTGATTTTAAAGGTCACTATGTATCTAGAGACATGGATCCCCGACTGCAGGCCTTACCTACACGTCTATGGGCACAAGGCCCTACTGATGTTGGTTGCATGAATATTACACCATATCGAGTCACATTAAAGGCAGGAGTGGTGCTACCACGAATGCGACAATACAAGTTACCACCAGATGCTGTAGTGGCTTTACTACAAATCATTGACGAACTCATTGCCCAAGGAGTAGTTGTGGAAACAGACTCCAATATATGTAATTCACCGATAATACCGATTCTTAAACGAACAGATCCTACAGCGCCGCCAGTATATCGATTGGTTATTGATCTGCGCGAGTTAAACAAATGCATTGTGCCACAATTCCCTGTGGTCCCAGATATCTCGTCATTATTGACAGCTATTGATTCCGAAGCAACATTCTTTACTGTAATTGATCTCAAAAACGCCTTTTTCAGCGTCCCAATAGATCCGGAAAGCCAATATTTGTTCGGATTTAGTTTAAATGGACGTAGCTTTAAATTCACACGCGCACCTCAAGGATTTACAGAAAGCCCCAGCATCTATAGCCAAGCACTGAAACGAGAACTTGACAGTATCCACATGCCAGTTAACACTGCCTTGCTTCAATATGTCGATGATCTGTTGATCACCGCAAGAAGCGAACCTGAATGTGAGAAAGCATCACTGACAGTTTTACAATTTCTAGCCGAAAAAGGGCACAAGGTGTCCCCTTCTAAGCTGCAATTCTGTGTCCAGCAAGTTGTTTATCTTGGACACTCGCTGGACAAGGAGGGAAGGCAGCTTACACCCGACCGCATTCAGTTAATAACTAACATGCCAATACCCAAGACACAGAAGGAGGTGCGGGCTTTCATAGGCCTCACTTCATATTGTAGACAGTGGATCCCGCAGTATGCATTTCTAGCAAAACCACTCATTCAATTGACAACACAGGAGGCAGCCACATCGACTGTTCTCCCTTGGACTCAGGAACACACACAAGCTTTTGAAAGCCTAAAGAAAGCTTTATGTCAAGCACCCGTTTTAGCAACGCCATGTTACAAAAAACAGTTTACACTCTTTGTTACAGAACGCGAAGGTACTGCTTTGTCAGTACTCACACAGGATCAAGCAGGAGCACACAAACCATGTGCCTATTTCTCTAGTACATTAGATCCCGTAGCTCAGGCTTTGCCTGCGTGCCTGAAATCAGTAGCAGCGACAGCTTTAGCAATCAGACAAAGCGATGCCATAGTGTTAGGACATCCATTGACAGTTCAAGTACCCCACGCAGTAGAGGTTCTTGTAAATAGAACGCAAACACAACACTTGACTATAGCGCGACTTACAGGATATGAACTTACATTGTTTCAGCCACATATAGAAATAAGACGCTGTAACACATTGAATCCGGCCACACTTTTGCCAGTAACCGGAACAGACCCACTAGCCCATGACTGTATTGAAGTTATTACTGTAACGACAAAACCCAGACAAGACTTGACCGATGTTCCATTGTCAGATCCAGACTTGACATTTTATGTTGATGGTTCATGCATGAGAACAAGTACAGGAGAGTTAGTAGCCGCTTATGCAGTCACAACAGATACTGAAGTCATTGAAACTAATCGTATAAATACTTTGTCAGCTCAAGCCGCAGAGCTCATCGCTCTGACACAGGCCTGTATTCAAACCACGAATAAAAAAGTCAACATATACACTGATTCACGTTATGCATTCGGAGTTGTACATGACTTCGGCGTGCTGTGGCGAGAGAGAGGTTATTTAACTTCCCACGGTGCCCACATTCAGCACGGACCCCTCATTCACGCATTATTAGATGCAATACATCTACCCACTGAAATATCAATTATGAAATGTAAGGCCCATACGAAGGTTACTGATATCATTTCCCAAGGCAATGATCTAGCCGACAGAACAGCTAAACTGACTGCTCAAACTCAGACCCCCGACATGACAAAGACAATAGTCCCGACACCGACACATTGTATGACCGTTAAAGATCCTACTCTTGACGTAATTGACATACAGACACATGCTACACCAGACGAAATAAAGAAATGGACCGAGTTAGGAGGGATCCAAACGGACCAAGGATGGATGATGAAGGAAAGGTCTGTATGGTTCCTTCCTGATTCAATGGTCCAAGTCGTAATTAACACTATACATAGTCCGGCACATCTAGGAGAAAAAGCTATGCTAGACAGCATTCAACACATTTGGTTCAATAAACATTTACGAGCAGCAGCAAAACAAAAGGTCCGTACCTGTATGATCTGTTGCCAGTTCAACCCAGGAAAAAGTGTTCCCGTAGAACAGGGTGGATTTCATCCTCCTGATCACCCTTTTGAAGTCCTACAGATGGATTATATCCAGATGGAACGATGTCGAGGATTCAAATATGTTCTCGTAGTTGTCTGCGCTCTGTCCCGTTGGACAGAGGCGTACCCGGTTTCAGATTACACTGCCCCGACTACTGCCAAACAGTTGGTTTGAGAATTCTTCCCACGATACGGTTTACCACGTGTTGTATACTCAGATAACGGCCAGCCGTTCTCATCCGAATTAATGAAACACGTTTCACTTCTGCTAGGATATCAGTGGAAATTCCACTGTGTCCGACATCCCGAGGCAGCAGGTCTCGTAGAAAGACATAATCAGACACTGAAAATCAGACTGTCCAAAATATGCAGAGAGAAAGGGGTCGACTGGATAGTAGCATTACCAGTTGCACTTTTTTACATGAGAATGGTAGCACACTCTAGAACAGGGCTATCCCCGTATGAGGTGATCTTCGGTAGACCACCGAATATGTGGGGGACGCCTATACCACGCAAAATAACTGATATTGACTGTAATATGCTGACAGATTACTTGGCTTCCTTGATGTCTGCACTACAATCTTCTCGTTCACAGGTAGCTGCAGCCTTTCCCGACAACACTGAGGTGAAACCCCATGACGTTGTTCCGGGTAATCTTGTCTTTGTGAGGAATTTCGACCGAAAGACTCAGCTGGAGCCCAGGTGGAAAGCACCCAAGTTGGTCCTGTTGACCACAAGAACAGCCGTGAAGATCGAGGGCCGCAAGGGCTGGATTCATTCAAGCCACATCAAGAAATTTCATGGACTATCTTCGGATATAGACACTGTGCCCTGCACTCCCTCACAGACTGATACAAAACTCCCTTTTGTTGAACCTAACAAATCTGAAAATTATAAACTAAAGCTTAGGCCCAACCAGTCGAGCAATTTGATTGTTTAAGTCCTCTCCAAGGTGAAGCGGTTGAATTGTCTCTGACATGTATCCCTTGGACCTGAGTAGAGAAAATACCCGAAAAATGTTGAAACGACAGGCGTATTGTAAATCACTGCGTAGCCACTGCATAGTGACATTATTAATTTTGTTTTTATTGAGTCTTTTAATAATTATTACAAGTACGTTGTTGCACATATATTACCCTATTTCTAGACATGTTTATAATGTTGCTGCTGAACATTCTTTTAGTGACTTACCTCCGCATGAATTGTCTTATAGACTTGCGCTGCGCAATAACACTTTCATTAGTATGTTACATCATTCCCATCAGACTAGTAATGCCACCAATTGTTGGGTGTGTGGCCGACTCCCTCCCTATCAGAATTATGAAGGAGTCCTGCCTTTCTTTCCACATTCATTCACACATAATGGCTCCTGTGGAGCATGGTTTAGTTTAATTAATTCCATAGACTCAGACACAGCAGTTTACCAAGACCATTGGATATGGGGAAACCTGAACCTAGTTTTACTCAAAGTCTGCTACCCTGACAAGGAGGGTCGCCCCAAAAGAACAGGAACTGATCTAGAAAATGAAGTGTATGGATTAGGTAATTTTACACCTAATCTCATGATTCTAAATGTCGTATCCGAAGTTGAGCTAGTCTTACCCACCATGTCAGTATTCCCAGCAAAAGGTGAATTGTGTGTAAGAAAGGTTGGTTCCATACATATGGGCCATAGTAAATGCACTACTATAGTAGAATTCAGTGATCAAGGGAAATCTTCATTCAGAGCTTCTCGCCACTCCTACTTTATATGTGGTCAGACTGCATATATGCGTCTACCCCTAGATTGGGATGGTACCTGCTACATTGCATTCCTTTTGCCACCTGTTTTCCTAGCTCCTCCTGATTATTACAGAAATATTCATTTAGTACACAACAGAGAACGGAGAGATCTCCCCATTGTCGATTACACTGAGACGGCATGGGACAAGTATGTAGATTTTAATAAAGGCATCTTTCCCTATATAGGTACTGTTACTAATAGTAAGCTGATACGTAGATTAACTAGAACCCTTGAAGCAGTAGTGAATGAGACTATTTCCGCCTTAGGCAATTTAACGGAAGAGCAGTCTGCTATGCGGATTGTTGTGCTTCAAAATCGTCCTTGTCCTTGACGTCATCCTGGCTGATAGGGGCGGAGCTTGTAGGGTCATCGGATCAAGCTGTTGCGTATTCATACCAGAAAATTCGCCATCTGTATATAAAGCCATCACTCGCCTTCATAAGATTGTAAGCCAGATACACCAGAACCCAGGCACTTGGACTTGGTCCAGTTGGTTTTGGAATGCGGTATCAGCCTGGGGATGGAGAGTTCTATCCTTCCTAGGTATTGGCCTTCTCATACTATTCAGTTGCTGTCTATGTCTACAATGTGGACCAGCGATTTGTGGTCTGTGTGCCACATCGTGTATCCCACATCAAGATTTTCATTCAAGATCCCGGAAGAAGAAAGAAGAACAAATGATGCTATATGAACAGATCAATGGATTGATGAAGATTGATATCTCTTGAAGGGCAAGTAGGGGACAAGGAGGGAATGTGGAAATATGGATTTTCCTGCTCAGTTATGTCCCCTATCTTGGACCCCAACGGTTCCATGTGTATATCACAAGCACATATATGTCCCCCCCAGTTCCAGTTATGAAGACGCAAATACATGTATGCCCACCGTCAACATGTCCTCTGCCAGATCCGCCATGAATAGGCCGGATATTCCATTCTTAAATATGAAAGGCCACCGGCTTTATATGGCTCAGTTACTCCATTTTTCAGTCCAGGCAAGTAGGCCCTGATTCTGTCATCAAACTCTTCTTGCCTTCTGCCTCTAAAAGCTCCAGCCCGAGCCTGCATCTGTGACCATGAACTTTGTCTCATTCTCTGCGCTGCTCACGAAGCCTGACATCAGCTTACTCTCTGCCAAGAACTG
This sequence comes from Triturus cristatus, assembly GCF_964204655.1. Taxonomy (NCBI): domain Eukaryota; kingdom Metazoa; phylum Chordata; class Amphibia; order Caudata; family Salamandridae; genus Triturus; species Triturus cristatus. The sequence goes on along the minus strand of NC_140592.1, from coordinate 497,536,064 downwards.
TATTTCACCTTCGAATTATCTGCTTCCCCCTCAGCCGATGCATTCCTGCCTAGTAGTTTAAGTAAACATTCCTCCAGTTACCAAGCAAAAAGGCCCATCTTCTCTGTCCTCATGCAAGTAATTCATAGCCTTGTTACCATGGAATATTCCTACCCCCTCGCATTCAGTGTAGACACTTAGACGCTTGTACACGCACAGTCAGTATAGAATAGATTCTGTCCGAGAGTCCTCCTTTTTGGATAACATAGTTCTTTAAACATAGGATGTTAGATATGATTTGGGATTAGGTTGACTTGACCTCCCAGACTTCTTGTCTCCACATATAGAGCTAAATGTCAAGTCCCCGTCACCCCCTAGTTACACGTCAATTACACGTCATACTGCTGCGCGCGCATCCATGCCAAGTATTATCTTATAGATCCACCTATACATGACATCACAACCAATCATGTTCCTTTTTACTCATTATTACACCCATTTTCGGTTACGCAAACCAAACGTCAATGTCCTTATCAATTGTTACGCCTACTATATTCACTTCATTATAATGTATGGACTATAAAAGTTACTTCTTGTCAATAAAGTATGTACTTCACTTCCTGAACCCCCGTGGTGATGGAACTTGAGGCATCCGATTATAATCGCTTATTGGAATAAAGCCCATTCCGAAACTCTAATATCACGGATTCTGCCTCTCATTTTACTGAGCTATTTTACTATGTTTCTGTATCAAATTCAGTCCCGGTAAAGGAGAAATATTTACCACAAGGGCATGGACCTCAAGGGCTATGTCCAGGCCTTATTTAGCAGCATTCTGGGTGACACCGCGATGAACAGCACCAAGGTAGATCGGTGCTGCTGGGTTGGATCCCCCGTGCACCCCCTCGTCCACCAGCAGACAGATTGGTTCACAACTTCAATGAGAAAAAGCAATTCTCAAGGCCACCAGAGCGGAGCAGAAGATGCAATTTGCCCCAGCTATTCAAGGACCTCGCAGCCACTACCTTATAGAAATGAAAAGAGTTTTGCCCAGTCACCTATATTCCCTGGGCACCGCATACTCCTAGGGCCATCCATTTTGTCTTATCTTCCAATTAGACTGCAAAACATACCAGCTAACTTCCCTGACGGAGGCTTGCAAAGTTCTCAACCTGGACCCAAAGGATCAAAATCCAGCCGATCCCCTGCGGATAACAAGGCACCCGGCTAAGACTTGTGCCACCATGGCCAAGGAAAGGTTTGAGGTGTTGTGCTCCCTCTCTGGTGACAGCAGACCTGATGATGACACCCCCCATGAGTTTCTGTACAGTGTGCTGAAGGATGAGACTGGTGAGGCGGGGGAGCTGAGCACAGCTTTTACCTGATGACTTGCTTCCCTCTGGAAGTCCCCTCTTGCTGGGACCTTCATGTTATGATGGACTCTATTGTTTCTATATTTGTTCATGTTTTTTGGTTGGGTTTTGGGTTGATGTACAGGGGCTTCCCTTCTGACAGGTCACATCAGACCAACATGTCACACCATCATTGTATTCATTGATGTTCCTTTGATTGTATTTACTTTATACCACACAACAAAAGAGAAGATGTTGTGAATCAAGCTGCCTTTGAATATTTATTTGAGTATATCGTGATTTCAAGTGAGAACGTTTATGCGAACATTGTTAAAAAATTGTCCACAGCATTGGATTGTAGCGCACGCAGTCTGTTAAGCAATTCTAGTGTTTGATTCTTTTTCACATTCATTACATATGTGGGACAGGCAGCCTACATATACTGCGTAGCACACTTCATCAGATAAGCTTCCTTTAAACTCAAGTTACATTTTAAAAACAGTCCGTTAATTCACACTTGCATATTGACCTGTCACACACAGCAACACTACGCTGAGATCGATTAGAGACGATACCAGAGTATGAAGATCATTGCACATATTAATAATGCGTTTCCCAAACCTTGGTCTGCGGACCCCAGGTGTCAGTGAAACATTCCCAGGGGGTCCTCAGGCAGTAGTTTTAAAAGCACTGTAAAGTTCCTTGTATAATTAGCAATTTTCGAGCAACAATAAAAGTGTCAAGATAATGCCAGTGATTAACGTACCTGATGGAGAGAGATGAGAGTTTTGTCCAGTGGCAGCTTTGACTTATCTAATGTAGCACAGAGGGTTAATATGCATACTGCAAAGAACGTGTACCATGCATTTTAAAAAATAGTATTTTATGTGCATAGGTCAGTGGATCATTTTGTTACTGTGCAGTTCCTAAGTGACAATCGTAATCTAGCACAGTGACCAATAAACTGTCATCAGAGAGCTGCTTGCAAACTGCATGGTACAAGTTAGTAATTTGTTTTATCCCACTCTTTCATTATCCTGATGCTGCTAAAAAGGTTTATTTGGGTGGAAATACATTTGTAATGTTAAAGTCAATGCTAACCACTGTGTTATGTTCTGAATCCTGAGTTTGTGCTTCTCCAGACCAGGCATACTTGAAAAATGCCTACTAGTATGAATGATATGTGAATCCTACCCCTTCTAGTTCCCTTTGCCTTATGTAATGTTTTCTATACACTAATTTACACGTATGATACACTGTCTCTATATTTGTGTGATGTAAAGTGCTCTGACATCCTGCAATGGTACGAAAGATGCTATAAAACAAACAAAATACATGTGAAAGAGGGGCTATGGAAAGATGAGAGGCACTGTTGGAAGGTGATAATAAGGGAATCATTGAAGAACCCCAACAAAGATTGCCATATCCGAGTGCATAGTAAGGTAGTTATTTACTATTATTTAAAAGCTAATACAATTCAATATATAATGATATATGTGTTGTAGAATGCACCATTGTTTCCTAAATGTTCTTGGAGGGAGAGCCTCCCAAAGCTCCCTTTATAGTGGTCAGGCTCTCTCACTGCACTTGGTGTGCACCGTATGGGGACTGGTCTGAAAACATTTGCAAGGGCTGCTTTGGGTTTCCAGTCTGGCCCTGGCAGGAGCCTTGTACTGCAAAATAAAACCAACCATTTAAAAGTTAGTAACAGGAGAGGCAACACCAACCTTCTCATCAAAATGTTTAGTTTTTGCAAATTCTTTCAATATAAAATACCAAAATCCTTAGTTATTAAAGTATTTGTTTCGTGTGCACACATGTGTATATTTTTTTCGAATTACTGTTTTAATGTTTAAAATTAAATAATACAAATTGGTTGGAGGTCCCCGGCTTCCAGTGGCGCCTCCAAGGGGGTCCTCAGAAGTCAAAAGTTTGGGAACCACTGCTCCACTGTCTTTTAATCACCTTTTCCCTGAAGGCAGCCGGCCCATATTGGGTTTTAGGCAGCATGCTGTGTATCCCTAGAGTTGTACTGCGATAACAAAGCCTCTTGAACATGGAATTAGCTGGTCCACATGCAGCTAAACCTCGTGGCTGGCCTGGTTTGGGTTGTAGACAGCTTGCTGTGTAAGTGTTTATCCATCCTGTCTGCCAATAAAAAACAGAGATTTTATCCTAAACATCACTGAAATCTATCCAACTCCTCCCCTCTCCCTATCTACCCCACTCCACCACAATTTTCCCCACTACAATCTACTGCCATTCTACCCCACTCCACTTTACCCCACTCTGGTCTTCCCCAATCCACTCTACCCTACTCCCTTCCACCCAAATCTACCCCACTCCACTTCACTCCAATCTACCCCACTCTACTTCACTCCAATCTTCCCTACTCCAGTCTACCACACTCCACTCAAATCTACCCCACTTCATTCCAATCCAACCCACTCCATCCTAATCTACCCCACTGCACCACAATCTACCCCACTCCAATCTATCTCACTCCAATCTACCCCTACCTACTCCACTCCAATCTACCCCCTCTACCCTACCACACTGCAGTCTACCCCACTTTACTCTATCCCACTCCAATACAACCCATTCCATTCCAATCTACCCCACTACACTCCAATCTACCACACTCCAAACTACCCCATTCAATCATCCCTTTTCAATCTACCTGTTAGACCTGGTACCATTGGCGTGAGCCTCCCTTCCATTTTTTCGCTGTGTCTCCTCTGTTTTTGCTGGTTATAGATGCTCTGGGCGCTGTGCCACTGCCATTCAGTGCCACAGCACGAATGTTCCCTTTGTAAAGATGACATATGAATTGGTACATCCATGATTGGCTTATTTGGTTTACCTGTTAGTCCCTAGTAGCGTGGCCTGTGTGTGCCCAGGGCTGGTAAACCGAATGCTGCTGGTGGGCCTGCAGCACTGGTTTGTGCCACCCACAGAAGCAGCTCGTAACGTGTGTCTCAGACCTGCCACTGCAGTGTCTGCGTGCAGTCCAGAACTGCCATCTTGGCTGTGAAGTGCACCCACTTCCCAGCCCCTAAACCTTCCCTTGGCATCCTGTAAGCCCCCCTTATGATAGGGCGCATTGTATGTGTAAGGTAGGACATGCCCTGATGTATGTAGCATGTCCTAATAGTGAATTACACCCCATTTAGTTTTTCACTACTGTAAGGCTACCTGTTCTCCATAGGCCAGAATGGGAGGTCTGGGCTATTACATTCTATAGTCCTAACTGACCCACAGAACATGGTAGAAAAACGAATCTAGTATGCCTGAGCTCAGAATATTGAAATACATCTTTTAGTGAAGGTTATTTTTATATTCTGTGTTTGAAACTACCACTTTTAGAGTATAGGTACTTTCTTGCCTAAGCCTTCCAGTTTGCTCTGCTATGATGTGTATTGGCTGTCTGGTTTTGGAGGGACAGGGCAGGCTGAGTCAGACCTGGGTTGAATAGAGCGACCTGCCTTGGTGTGAGGGGAGGGGTAGCTCCTGCACTTGAATAGGACTGTGCCTGGCAAGGTGAATGCTGGCTCCACCTCCCACTGTGCGTCTGAGGCAGACCCCCTCTTTCTGAAAGGAAGGATGCAGCCTGATCAACAAAGTGCTCCAGGGCTGGGCAGAACTGGTTCTGGCTGGGTTCAGAGACTTGGGACCCCTAAGAACAAAGACTTTGGGGGTATAAATATTTGTGCACAAACCCCTACAATTTGTATTGCTCCTGGATAACAAGAAGAACCTCTGTCCGTGTGGCTACAAGAATCTGCAGGAGAAGGACTGTCCTTGTGCCTGTGTGCTGTTCCTGGGACTGGCCTGCAGCTGTTACTACTGGACTTCAAGAAGAGGAAAAGAACTTTTGATTGGACTTTTATTTATTTTGCTACAGCAACTACCCAAGGGCTAGGAGAGAGCTAGCCTCCTGCTGGAGTCTCAGGCACATCAGACTCCACCATCAGCCTCCTATTTCCTCCCAGCGAGGATTACTATCTGCAGGTGAGGCTCCTGTGTGTTCCAGGGCCTCTAGTTCTACTGCTGAGAAGAGAGCGCTGAAAATCGTCGCTAACCTCCGTTAACGAGCCGCTGCAGCTGGTGAGCGTGAGAAAAATCGCCGCTCCGCTGTCGCCGAGTGCTCGCTAACCCCGAAGATCGTCGCAGCACCTGTCTGCGGGCCTGAAAACGCCCGCTATCCGAAATCATCGCAACAGGATCATCACAGCGCGGACGCCGAGCGTTCGCCATTTTCCCCGCATCGAATCCGGATCGTCGCTTCCTCGCGGAGCGCCATCTTTGTCAACGCAGCAAGATCGCACACGCAACAGGCTCGGTGCCTCATCCTCCCTTCACGGCAAGGATTTCATCGCATCACCGGCTTAGCGTGAGGAAGTTTGTCGCCTTGTCCTGCCCGCAACCCAGCGCATCATCCTCCCTTGCGGTAAGGATTCAACGCATCGCTGGTTAGCGTGAGGAAATTTATCGCTACAACGCCTTAGCGACATTTTTGTTGCTTTGCTCCAGGAACAAGAAACTTTGTGAGTAAAAGGGTCGCAGAGACCCCTGCCTTGAACTAAACATCATATTGTGCATCCTGAACTATTTTTCCTTGCAGCATTTCTAAAGTAATTATATTTTTATAGTATTGTGGATTTTTACTGTAATTGGTCTTGTGATTAAGTCTATATAAAAATACCTATTTTTCATAACTACTTGAGTGGTGTCCATTTGTAGTGTTCCTCATTATATTACTGTGTATGGTCATAAATGCTTCACACACTGCCTCTGAGATAAGCCTAGCTGCTCGTGCTACGTTACCACAGGGTTGAGCAGGGGTTGTCAAAGGGTGTAGGCTGCTTACTCTGACTTAGGAAGAAGAGTCCCTACTTGGACAGTGGCCAGCCATTGCCAACTAGAGACCCCCATTTCTAACACTACCCCACTCCACTGTACCCTACTCTAATCCACAAAATCTGCCCCACACCACCCTTATCTACCCCACACCACTCCAGTCTACCCCACTCCACTCTTGCCCAATCAGTCTCACTCCAATCTCTACTCCACTCCAACCTATCCAACTCCACTCTACCCCAATCTACTCTACTCCAATCTACCAACCCCAATCCATCCAATCTACCCCTCTCCACTCTATCCCAAGACACGCCACCCAATCTACTTCACACCACTTCCCTCCACTTTATCACATGCCACTCAAATCTACCCCACTCCAGTCAAATATAACCCACTCCACCCCACTCCAATCTACCCTACCCAGCTCCTCACCAAACTACCCTACTCCAATCTGTCCCATCTAATCCACCCCAATCCAATCTACCCCACTCCAATCTACCCCAATCTACTCCACTCTGATCGACTCCACTCTAATCTACCCCACCCTACTCCAATCTACTCCACTTCAGTCTCCACCACCCAACCCCATCCTAACCCACATCACTCTATACAACTCCACTTCATCTCACTCCTTTCTACTCCAACCTACCCACTTCACTCCAGGCTGCCCTATCAAAAGCCACCAAATCTACCCCACTCCACCCTAAACTACACCACTCCCCCAATCCACTCAGCTCCACTCTTCCCCAAACTACCCCCTCCACTCCACTTTACCCCAATATATCCCACTCCACTCCAATCTACCCCACTCCACCTATTCTACTTCACTCCACCCTATCTACCCCAGTTCAAACTACCCCACTCCCCCTTACCAATCTATCCCACTACAATCTACCCCAATTCACTCAACTCCAATCTAGTCCACTCCACTCCGACCTACCCCACTCCACCTGGGTATGAGCACTAGGCTCCGAACGTATCTGGGTGTGATTGGACGGCTCTCAGCATGAGTGGTGAGGTTCTGAGCTTTACAGGTGTAATGAGTTGATCTATTGTGTATGTTCAGTATTTGACAGTGGATAATTACTATTTTGGGTGGAGTACTGCTACTCGTAATCGGGCATTATTTATGTCCTGGCCTGCTCTGTTCCACCACTTCAAAGCTAACAATTCTTCTGTCTCTTAAATGGCAGGCCTCAGCCTGGGGACTGTGCGCCATGGGTCATAGATTTGTCCACAGGCTTTCCCGGTTTCCCCGCTGCCACTTGGAATAATTTTGTGCGCAGCGCGTCACTCTCTCCCCTGCCTGGCCACCGCGGTTGTCCTGTTGCCTGTCATCAGACATTCCAGTAACCGCCATATTAACCTGGCTAGGCCGACGCCCTTGCTCAATAGCAGATAAGTGAACCCTTGTCTCGTATCCACGTGTCTCCGGGGATGGCATGTCGGTGTAGCGCCAACCCTTTCGCCGGACACCTGCTCATCACACTGTGTGCCCGCTGATTGCAACCGACAGCCAGGTCGGGTTTTAAATGGGGCAGGATCCTTCCCAAGGCGACGCGGATAAATTATTCCTTAGCGACACTGAAACGCGACGGTAGACCTGGGTGATATTTCTTTTCATATTCCCGGAAGCTCGGCAGATGTGCTCATTGCTGCAGTGCGAATCAGGGAAATATATTTCAGAAGCCAGAGTAATGGTTCCAAAATCGATCTTTTTTGTTTGTAAAAAAAAAAGGTCAATTGTCATACGAATTAATTTTGTTTTTGTCATGGTTAACATCATGTTTCTATAGTGGAATAGTCTTAATTTATGTGCCTCAAATCTGTGTTTCGAAAATAAAGCCCGGCCACTGTTATCTTTGCAGGGTCTGTTTACGATGGAGGGATGATTTGAAAATGTGTTTTTAATGGGCCACCCACAGTAGAAACAAGCATTTGCAATGCAATAGATCTCGCAGTTTGAGCTATTGGCATTGTAAATAACAATGCCTTTTATTTATGTTTTGGGTTTTAAAACATAAATAAAAGGCATTGTCATTTACTATACTAATAGCTTAAACTCTCGTAAATGTGAGACCTATTGCATTGCAATAAAGGGCTTTCTCGACAGCTTGTTAGATTGTAAATATCAGCGGAAGATACCAGCCTGCAAAGTCTTCAAAGTAGTAATAAATAGTGCAGTGAAGAAGATGTGTAAGTGTAAATTACACAGAGACAAAGTGTGAGGAGAGTTGCATATGATCCGTGCTATAAACACTAACAAAGTGCTCCAGCACCTTTCGCTCTGTGATTACACTGTCGCAGCTCAGGAGGAAGAGCGGGGGGAAGGGCTATTTACTGCGCTCTCCATGATTTTTAGTGTGCAGTGTGGCATTGCGTAATGTCATTGGTATCTTCAGCCTATAAAAAACACTCCAGCTGTAGTAGGGCCCTAGCTTCACCTCCTGGTGCAGGACGGGCTGTGCTTTATGGTAGGCATGGAGGGAGGGATGGTCTCAGCTGCAGCTCCGGCCTCATACAGTGCCCCTGCTATTACTAGTGAGCGAGATGCGCACGCTGAGGTGGTGGGATTGGTATCGGTGGTGGGATTGGTATCGGTGGTGGGATTGGTATTGGTGGTGGTACTGGTATTGGTGATGGTGGTATTGGTTTTGGTGGTGGTGGTGGTATTAGTATTGGTGGTACTGGTATTTGTGGTGGTGGTATATGTGTTGGTGGTTGTTAGAAATGGGATTTGTGGATGGCTGAGGCTTGCGCCAAAGCCAGGCAGAAACCACCACTCTAGTCAGGGCAAGGGAGTTACACGCTGAAGATAACCCCTGCTCACCCCCTGGGTAGCTTGGCACAAGCAGTCAGGCTTATTTCAGAGGCAATGTGTAAAGCGTTTGCAAAACACACACACAGCAGCAACACAATAGGCACACCACAAAAGAAACTCCACACAAGGTTATATCAAAAATAGCCTTTGTATTGTCATAAACATATTAGAGTAGTAATCACACAATATACACTGTGCCAACTGGCAATGGGCAATATTTACAGGGGATTATATACCCATGACAGGGCCAATTGGGCCACTGTCAGAACCATCACAATGTGAAAAGAGTAGATGTAGAACTTATAATAAAAGTGGATCACAACCAGTAATTACTGGCAAACACTCTACTCATCATTATCACATTAGGCATAAATCACATTAGGCCCACACCTCATTAGCATAAACACATTACGCCACCTCTGTAGTCATAAACACATTAGGCCTCCGGCATCACCAGCATAAATCACAGTAGGCCTAAACATATTATGCATCATCACTGTAGGTATAAATAGTGCACCACCATCACACTACGAAAGTGCACACAGCACCTTCCCTAGGGCCTTGCTCCCTCGTGGTACACACAGGTACCAAACCTGACCCCAGGCCAGCTGGCCCTACACTGGGGCTCCAATGCCCTATGTCCAACAGTCAGGACGTGAGCTACCAGTGCAGCAAATACAAAGTGTGCAAATGCGCTGGGTGTGTGGGGTGCAACTCACCCCTTCCTCACTTACACAGAACTGGCCCCCAACGTTGCAGCTGCCCCCTGTGAAGCGGGGCAGCTGGGTAACGGCACATTCCATGCGGGCACTCACTATGCCCTCCGTAGCCCCACTGGGACTCCAAGTAAATGTATGCCAAACATGGCAGCTGCCCACTCAGGTGGGGCAGCTGGAAAATCAGCGCAGGCACCCACGGAGCCCTAGGCATGGTCACAGGGGGCGGGCACCGTCAACGTGCACCAACACCCCCCCCCCCCCCAACTACCGTACAACTGAGCCCCACTCACCGGGCTCTTTTGTGGGCTGCTGCAGGCTCCGTCTTCTCTTGGCTCCAGCTGGCTCAACAACACGCAGGGATCTCTCCGCTCATAAGAGCCCCGCCTCTACTTGGGCACAGGCACTGAGGGTCCTCCTCACGTCACCCAGTCCCTCTCACCAGCTCTGCAGGCTCTGTGGGTCTTTTCCACACAGGGGGAGACTCTGCTATTCACCCGGGCCGCAGGCAAGACTCCCTTCGCCTCACTTCACCCGGGCCGCCCCTCCTGGGACCCGGGACTTTGTTTTTCAGGTTATGGAGGCGGGGTAGGCTCCCGTCCTCCTTTCCGCCCGCACTTCCTGACTCCGGCCGGCCTTGGCTTCCATCTTGCGGCCCTGCCCACCTCCAGGCAAGGCTGCCTGGTTTCCTCGTTGCGTCTGCGGCGCTTCTTCTCCCCGGGCCGCGGCGGTCTTGCTTTTTTGGCAATGCGGGGTGGGCTCCCACTAGGAGCACAATTGCGGGGTGGGCACCCGCTTTCAAGATAAGCAGGAATGCAGGGGTGGGCACCCGCTGAAGCGTTAAATCACCATAAAGCGAGGTAGGCTCCCGCTCAACACCTGAATGCGGGGTGGGCTCCCGCTACTTTCGGCACTCAGGAGGGGGAAATCCCCACGTCAGGATTCCCTCGAGGTATGCTGCAGCTCCGTGCTGCTGAGCCCACGTGCTCTCCTCGTGGTCAAATCTGAATAAAAGCGCTCCCAGTAGCTAGGTGTCCACAAAGTCCTTAGAAAGGCACAATTAAAGAGTCTTTGGTGCTGGGAAGACCTCAGCAAAGCGCAGCCAGGCAGACCAGCAAGCAGGGACCCCCAGGAAACAGCAGCTGGGTCCCGCGGCGGTTCCTCCTGGCAGAGTGTCCCCTTAAAGTCAGCACAAGCACAACCAACCTCCTGGGGTCACAGCCCCTTCATTTATAGGACATTTTCCTTTGTCTTTAAGCACAGGGCTTGGGGAAACCAGTCCCAACTGGTCCTGGAGCACTCGGTTTACCAGGCTCCTCTTTCCTATTGTTAGGTGGGGGCTCGTCATCAGACACACCACAGGGGGGTGGAGCCAGCATTCACTAGGGCAGGCACAATCCTATTCAGGGACTTCCCCTCCCACTACTCAGAATGCAGATGTCCCTATTCAGCCTAGCGCTGACAAACCCTGCCCCTCCTGGAGCCACACACACCTCCAGCTCCTGTCACTCACAAGCCAGACATGCAATTCACATCAGGCAGGCAGTTAGCACATAGTCATGCCAACTTCTAAAAATTGCATTTCTAAAATAACCACAATAAATCTGCGCACACCATTGCGCAGCATTTAATAATACCATTTCATACATACCAGACTTGACCATGGTACGCCTCTCATATCAGGATTTACCACTGACCCACACTCATCAGGGAACCCCCATGCATTCCTATAGGAGGGCAGGCCAGTCTCACTAAATGTAACCCAGAGCGCACGCACTTTACACTGGACAGCAGTGCTAAAGTGCCTAGAGGCCTAAAACCACCAACACTACACAGGGAAAAGGCTAGAAGACAGCCAAAAAGTTTAGGGATGAACCTGCCAAAAGCACCAAGTCCAACAGTGGTATTGGTGGTTGTATTGGTGGTGGTGGTATTGGTGGTGGTGGTATTGGTGGTGGTGGGGTATTGGTGGTATTGGTGGTGGTGGTATTGGTGGAGGTGGTGGTATGGATGGTGGTGGTATTGGTGGTGATGGTATTGGTGGTGGTGGTGTTAATAAAACAGGCATTTGAAAACAACCAGTCAGGTGGCTTTAGTACAGATGACATGTAACACAAACGTGCTGTTGTCAGCTTTAGCCCATTAGCATAGGATTATGTGCTACATGGTGTTCACATGACTTAATTCGCTAATGATTTCTAAATCCAATTTACTTGGGGGGGGGGGGGGGTAGAAACAGACACAAGATAATGCCGTGTTAAAGTGATTGACTGTTATGAGGGCGGCTGTGCTGCTTAAGAAAACACAAGTGGTTTCAGCTGAAGCAGCGCATGTCCAGCCTGCAGTAAGAGAAACTCAAAGTAAATAGTGCTTACAGACTAAATAACAGGTCCTGTGTAACAACTGAAGTAAAAGGGCCAGTCGCCATGGGAGGGTACAAATGAGGACTAGCCATACTAAGGAGGGACTAAGAAGCCTGTTAACGAATCCGAAGGCAGCATTTCCGAAAGACAATGACACAAGCCAATGAGAAATATAGGAGGAGAGTGTGTGCAGCTTCTCTCACATACTTTACTACAGCAGTCTCGCAGAGCGAGCAGTGCATGCGCGCTACCATTAGGCTCGACCTAAAAAGACAGTTCTCTTTACCTACCCTGTGTCTCTAACAATAAGTAACAATGGGCATTCCAAAATGTTCCTTTGTTATATGATGTCTGCTTGGGCGTTGAGACATATCATTCGCTGCACGTCTCTTTTAATGCAGTTTTTACAGACAAACATTGAATCTCTTGCAGCCAAAAACACACAGCAGTGTATGAAGCTAGCTGATTGGTTTAATAGGGTAGAAGACACAATGTCTGGTGCTGAAAGGGTTGCTATAAGACCTTAGGAAGAATATATGTCCATGTGGCCACCTTTAATGTGATAGGCCGTACATTTAGAGACACCAGCTTATTTTCTTTTTTATTTTGTGGCAGAGGGACATGCAAAAATGGGGCATTTTAGTATGCTATACTTTGTATTATATGTACAAAAATTAAAACGAATAAGAAGCTTGTGTTCTAAGCTCTCCTGTGTGTTAGTCAAATGCGGTCAGTCCTATTGGTTTTAATGCGACGTATCAGAACTCTTTTCAGAGGGCCATGTGACAGGCAGGCATTACTGGAGCCAACTGTGGGGGAGGAGGCCTTTCACTACTGATTTCCAGGGGCCCAGCATACTATGGGCTCTGAGCAACTGGGCCAAGTAGCCCTTCAGCACATGACTCTCAGTCGTAGAATAGATCGAGCAGTCCAAGGCTTCTCGGGGAGGTCAGTGTAAGGTGAACATAGGTTCACAGCTTAAAGACATCCAGCAATTCCAATAAATGATTGTCCAGTAAAATACTTGTTTTGATGTAAAAGGTAGTATTTATCTATGAGCACAAACTGTAATTCAGCACTTCACAAATAATATTCACAGTCTGTATAAGGCAGGTACACTAGCATTATCTGGGCTAGCTCTCAAGTGCAACTTCTTGTTCTAAAGACTGTGGTTATTCTCCATTGTGAGAAATTGGATTTTTGATTGAGAGGGTTATGACCCTTCTCAAGCAAAATCAAATTTCTTGTCAGAATGAACCACAAAAGTCACTAAATTAACCAGTGCTTACCCCTCTAGTAGCTTTGCACAAAATACGTCTGCCTTAAATTAGAGTCACCGTGTTAAGAATTTCAGCAGCACACAAACAGTAATAAAGTGAAAATACAACGCAAGAGATATCCCACACCCACTTACAAAAATAGAGTAAAATGTAAAAAAAAAAATGAGACCAAAACAATAAAAATTAAATCAGTACAACTGGAGATATGCTATGTTAAAGGTTTAAGTAAAAATAGCCACCAAGCAGCAAAAAGTGCTAACTGTGTGTATCTGGCTGCACTAGACCGGTATGAAGTTGCAAGTTCAGGCCGACCACGATGGAGTGTAGGCGGGATACAAGGTTCAGGCTAGTCCTCCCCCCCCCCCCCCCCCCCCGAAAAAAAGGTTGCCTTCTTAAAGTCTGGTGAGCAGAGTTCAAAACTTCGGGATTTCACAAGAGCTGCTCAAGTGATGCCAGCCAAGGGTCCAGGACCTGGGAAGGCACCTCTTGGGGGTCAGGAACTCACTCCAGCAGAGGCCACCTTGGCTCAGGTAAATCCAGTTGCAGGTCCAGGCACAGCCAGGTTCTACAGTTCATCTGGGTCAGTTGCATGGATGCCTCTGGAACTTGTGACCCTGTAGCTCAGAACAGGAGGTCAGCCAACTGATCCATGGAGTCTTTAGTAGCTGTGCATTCAAGGAGATGCTCCTTTCTCCTTCAAGCTGAACAGTCCTCAAGTAGCAGGCAGTCCTATGGAGTACAAAGCAGTACTTCTTTGTCTTCTGCAGGTCCAGGAGTGTACTGAAGAGTTGATCTGAGGGTCCACTATTTATATCCGGTGACAGCTTTGAAGTGGAAGAAAGGTCTGGAGTCCCATCTCCACCAGCACCCCCCACACTCAGATAGTTCTGGAATATCCTTCCTCCCTGCTCGGATTGCAAGACGTCTAAGGTGACAAAACCTTGGTGTCAATTTCTTTGTGAGCGTGCTGAGGCAGCTCCTCTTAAATGTAAGTAAAGAAGGGATGGCCCACTCCCAGTGACACCCAGGCCCTACAATTCACTGTCCTCAATACACAATTCCTGATGGAGGAGCAATTAACAGGCCCAGGAAGCTGGAAACTTCTAGAAGCCCTGAAAGTTTAGGGCAGGAAAATGTCAAAATTCTAAAAATTGCCTTTTCAAAATTGTAATCTAAAATCCAATTTTACCATTGAAGAAGATTTTAAATTTGGAATTAGTTTGCGTCCGATCAAACGTTAGCACTTATGAAATGTAATAAGGTAACCCACTGTTATTGTAAGGGGGAGGTAGGCCTCACAGCAGTGGAAAATGAATTTAGGAGTGTAAGGAAAGTGCTTCTATTCACATGGTTTGCACCCACTTTTTGCCTGGTGCATCATGTTATTTTTCGAATTGAAAGTGCACTGGGTCCCTGCTAACCAGGTTCCCAGTGCCAGATCTCTTTCCCAAAGCTGTACCACAATTTGCACTACTTCAGCATCCCATGTAAGCCCCTAGTAAATGGTACCCCTGGTACCTAGGGCTTAGGGACTGAAGAGGGTCCACTAGTGCTGCAGCACAAATTGTTCTAACAGCGCACACAGGGTGACGGTTGCTTCAGTTTACAACCGCTTACAAGGCAACAGCCCACTTCTTTATGTACCACTGTACCAGGGCAATAGCCTTAATCCTCACCATGGCCACTCCCTGGCATTCCGGGGTCACGGACTATATGAACAAGGTGTCAGCCCTCTTCAGGTCAGTCTGCTTCACAGGGAGGGGGTGCTCTTTTCTTCCCACAGTGCAGCACCAAGAGCGGTGACCCTTATTGTTTACCATGTACCTCTCCCTGCATACGTGGGTCACGGACTATGCACACAGGCAGACAGCCCGATCAGTGTAATGGTGCACAGGGACAGATGGCCCTGATGGTGCAGAGGTCTAGACGAACCTGAATCTCAAACTTCACTTCCAGGATCCACTCAGCAAGATCCCCACTGGACCTCACTCTCTTCAGCCGATCTCTTTCTCACAGGGCCCTTTGGTCTTGGTTCAGTGAGAAGCTGGTGCTACAGACTCCAGGTGAGTGTTCTTCATTCTTCTAGGAGATGTCCCTTCTCCCAGCAAGGGACGCTCACTGACACTTAGTCCTGAGTCTTGGACACAAGAGTCAAAACTCGTGCTGAGCTCCGCCACACTGATGAACAGCTTCTGTTTGACAATTTTGGAGTCCAAAGCTCCCCTTTTTGCAATAAATTTCAGGCAAATGTAATTTAGTGCCTCTGTCTTGGAAGTTCATGTTATGGGGGTTGCGCACATTGAAGTGCCCACTCCTCTGTTGTGCTGTTCCTCCAGACAGTCGTCTGTTATAGCAGGACTGTCTCCATTCTTGATAACCCCAAACACCGGACATAGGAGTGACTAGAGGATCACACCTGGATGTCAGCCTCAGTGATGTGTATATCAAAAGGTTTCAATGGCCCCCAGCCTACTGTTTAGGACTTTCTTATCAGCCTAATTTCCTTCCTGAGATGTGTCCTTTCTGAATCAAATAGCTTTTATGAAGAGCCTGGCTCTTCCTTCTAGCTGTGTTTGTGTGCGTGCGTGTGTGTGTGTGTGTGTGCGTGCATGGGTGTGTGCGTGTGTGTGTCTGTTTGTGTGTGTCCCACACAGCTCTCAGGAATGCAGCAATCCAGAGATCTATCTATGGGGCTCATTAACCTCCAGATGCTCTTCCAGCAGGTTCTGGGGCTTCCAACAGGGAAACCACAGACTCTTATGCACTGCACCACTAAAAGGGACCTATGCATCCAAACACGTATAGCCCTCCATGTGCTGTACCATCCACACATAACAGTGAGACATGCACAAACCTTCACGTGCTGTCTCCATGTGCAATAGATCCCTCGAGTACACGCACATACCAGGAAATGCACTTCACACATGCAGGGGCTGTCGCTACATTTTACCGGTAGGTCAAGTTTGACCTAAATACACAGCAGCGGAATATTTATTATTGGGTTACTAGGCCCATGACACAGATTAGAAGGCCCTACCATATTACTTGACAAGTTACTCTAAAAACGATATGCTGCCACCATGCGTTCATGCTACCCAGCTCCCAGTTAGGGCAGTAGCCCTCCATCACTAGGAGGGCAACGTGTGGTGATCCCCACTGGGTCTAACCAGACCGCAATACGTGAGACAAGCCTAGGTGATGGTGGACACTCATGATTCGTCTTCATTCATGATGAAAAATCGTTACTAAGGATCCAGGTATCACTGCAGCTTTGGCACTTAGGGCAGGGTTTTATGTCTTCCACCATGAGAGGGACTTCTCCATCCCAACATGAACTCACTGTAAATAGAAAATTGCATTTTGAAGACATGTCATCAATTCTGATTCAAGCATAGTCACAGTTTTAGTATGAAACAAAATAATATCTTTCTTGAGCTTTCTTCAGCATAAATCAACTAAGTCATTAGGCCATTACCCTGATTATTTTTCTCTAAATGTCCCTCTTAGGTTAGGTTAAGGTTAGGTTAAAATACTTGTATAGCACATGGCTGCCCCAGCATTGAGGCGGCCCAGCGCTGAAGCAGAACACAGAGTGAGGAGGCAAGGTGGAAAATTATCAGTGGGAGAAAAGCCATGTCTTTACCAGCCTTCTGATGTAGTGTAGTTCCTATATTCCTGATACTCTCTGCACATTGGAATAATATACACTATAGTTTTGACATAGGACTGAGGTCAGTATGTCTCTATTGAGTACATTAAACTTCATTACTGGTGTGTGCCAGCTAACTCAGAGGTCACTAGAAACTTCTCGAATAAACAAGAAGGAATTAGTTTCTGACAACCGCATAAACATGACAACTTTGTTTCCCTTAGAATTGGAATAATCTCAGAATCGTGGAAACAATAGTTTCACTCAGTCAATCGTGCATGCTTCGTTTCTACAGAGTTGCACAGAAATGGATAGACGGGCGTTTCAATAAAAAGGGTTTATTGAACAGTCTTATTTCTCGTGCAAGAGATATGAACTGCTACAATCGTAAGACAGAATGCGAAGTATAATACGTACAGCGTTAGCAGTAAGATAAAATAATACTGCAATAGCATGGTTTGTAGCTTTGACAGATATTCATAAAAATACATACATAAATAACATAGGCTAAAATGTTAATACTCATCTGATGCTTCTAGCTAGTTCTACCCCAGTGTACCTAACCTAAGTGTAGTATGAGGTAAGAAGTAGGTGCTGTTTGTCTATAGTCTAGTTTAGCTATAGTTGCCAAGATTTGCCAAATGTCCCTCTAGGTCAGAGGTCTTCAAACTGTGGGGCGCGACCCCCAGGGAGGTCGTGGAGTCCTAGGAAGGGGGTCGCAGATTCCCCAGCTTCACTTGTCCCTGTAAAAAACTTGAGATCGTTATCAGCTACTTGCCTGAATGAAAGGCAAATGTGCTGGTAATCTGCAAGTGTAAAGGATGCTTGGGAGCAGTTCTGGCTCTTTGTGAAGACAAAGATGTGGTTTTGTTTTTAGTTGAAGTGCAAGGAGTTAACTACTGGGCTGGCAAGTCCTTGCTTTTAATTTTGACTGCATTTACAAGGCCCTTAATGCCCTTAAAGAGGTGTTGAAGGGACAGTTATGTAAAAAACAGAAAACTGCATTACATATGCTCTGGTATTATTAAAACCTACATTTTATTGTAAAACTATTCACACGTTTTGCAGCATTGTATCATACATTGTGTGTAATGCAAGTATAACAAATTTACTTACATATTCATAGTGCTTTCCGTCACAGGCTGTGACTTCGTAGCACTAAAAATACACATCACTATTCTGCACTGCAGCAATCAAGATTTAATTCTGTGGTTCTCTGGTTACACACAGACCACTGCAGTGCATTAACTAATAGATGTTTCATACTGTACTACAGTCCATTTCCCACTGAGCAATAACTTATTTTATTTTATTTATTTTTCATTTACACTGCCCATTATTTTATATGTAGATACCTGAAGGTGAAAAACCTAAAAATGTACTGAATATTTTGAGTTTATTTATGAGAAGCTTGCATTGCTTGAGCATCACTTTTTTTGATGCTCAGGTGGCGCAACCATCTCAACCATACCTATGAGGCAGTGCAAAGTCACCCTGCATGGCTTTGCATTGCCTCATAGATATGGAGCAATCAGTAAGACATAGCAGCGCAAGTCACTGTGTTGCCTTACTCTGCGTCAAGGAGGTGTTCCATGGGCTTTGCGTGGGGTTCCCACGCAAAGCCCATGGATTTTGATGCTGCCCCATATTTACAAAATCACGTAAACCAGGGGCAGCTCCAAAAACAGACGCCGCTCCAGTGGAGGCGTAATGAGGAGAAATGTTTTAATTTCTCCTCGTTTTTTCCTCTTTCCATGTGTGCTGCATTCTGCAGCTCTCAAAGAAATAGGAAAGCGCCCCTCAGGATTGTTTTGGTGAAGGAAGGTGCCTCTTCCCGTACAAAAACAATTCTGCCTACGTTGGTGTTCGGCAGCAATTTGGGAAGGGAAAAGGACTGGAATGCACCGTATTTCATAATTACAGTGCCAATTCCTCATAAATAAGGCTCTTTGTTTCTAGCTACACCTTTGGCTTCACCCCTACACTCAATGACCTTTGGTTTGCTAAACACTGTTTAATACAATTTGCACACCGTAAAAATAGTTGCTGTGGTAATTGGGGGCTGTTAGAAATGGGGGTCTCTAGTTAGCAATGGTTTGCACCTTTGTCCAAGTAGGGACCCTTCCTTCTAGTCAGGGTAAGAGGGATACACTACTGAAATAACCCCTGCTCACCCCCTTGGTAGCTTGGCACGAGCAGTCAGGCTTATTTCAGAGGCAGTGTGTAAAGGATTTGCACATAACCAACAGCAATACACTGAAAACACTACAAAAGGACACCACACCAGGTTAGAAAAATATCCAATTCTTTATATATTCAAAACAAGACTAAAACGATAAAAATCCGCGACGGGGGGAGACTACAGCTCCCAGGCTGCCTTGCGCCTAACTTCCGCTACCCTTCGCGCCCGGAGGCGCACAAAAGGCCGAGGCTCCCTCGGTGGAGCGGGGGTGACTGTTGGAGTTTTTTGCTCACTTACCTGCGGTCCTGCTGCCAAGTGTACTGTTGTTTTGCCGCTCCTGGGGTGCTGACGCTGTGGGTCTCCTCTGTCGGCGCCTGGTTTCATCGCGCCCGCGACAGGGGGAGACTACAGCTCCCAGGCTGCCTTGCGCCCAACTTCCGCTACCCTTCACGCCCGGAGGCGCACAAAAGGCCGAGGATCCCTCCGCGTCGCGGGACGAGCGCGGGCGACGCCGGGCTAAGCCCGGGCAAAGGGCGGGCCCTCTGTAGCCCTCAGGAGCCGAAGGAGGCCGGGCTGGGCTCACCCCCTTGACTTTTATTTAGTCCGTCCCTCCAGGGATGTTTGCAATTGTGGATCATTGTTATTGTAGTGTAGTGTAATATATTTAAGTGGTGCATCCTATTACTTTATTGTTTGTACGCCGATTGTAGTGGCTGTTATAATATTTTTACCACTATGACTAATTGTTCCAAAAGAGGTACTCTTGACGGCTATTTATTGAAAGCTAACTCAGGCTTAGATCGAGAAGCAACTCTCGCAGAACTAAGGGCGAGGCGTCGCAGCTCTATTGAGCACATTAAAAATATGTCACTAATTGTAGCCTCTCCTCTTGAAGTAACTTCCCCAGACAAGAGCATTCCTCTCGACCAAGAGACTTTACAACTCTCGGGGAATCACGATTTTCTAATACCTTCCAGTAACTCAATTGTGGATGATTCATTTAATGATTTGTCCTTAACTGCTTTTCCTTCTCCTATTGATGTAATTATCGCCCCAGTTGTATCGAATGGACTTTTAACACAAGCCATTGAGCCTATATCTCACAAAGATATTTCATCTGTGCGATCTAAATCGTTAGGCCCATTGCCTAGGAAAAAGAGGAAGATAGACTCTGAGCCACATAAAAACACAAATAAATCTACTCGTAACTCTATTATGGCTCATTCTGATTCTGATAAAGATCATACTCCCTGTATTGATAATACATCTCTTCCCGGTGCTATTGCACCCCGTCCTGTACAAGATATAACTGCTGAGGAATTGTTGGGTAATATAGATAAATTACCTAAATCTCTTATGCTACCAATTGTCGACAGTTTAAAAACTATCGAAAGAAGGTTGGAGAAAGTAGAATCTCTAATGGGTAGCAAAAGGGACCTAATATCGAGCTCTGCAAAGCCAATATCAGCGCCTCCTACTGTTTCAGCTTCTGTTATACCACCTTCTACTTTACCATCACATGAGACAGTCTCTCAAGCGGACATGAGTACAAATAACGTAATGATTAACCATGCAGGCAGAACCATCAATCCAAAGTTAAACTATCTAAACAAGGTCAGAGATTGCCTGGGAGAAAATATTCCAATGCAAGGGGGTGTAATGCCTGATAGAATAAGTCGTAACCCGGTTCCTATGGCTAAGTCGCGAGGGCCTTTTTCTATTAACCTACCACCAGAAGCTGTCCCTCTTGTAGTTGTGCTTGCGGGGGTTCCCACTTCAAAGGCCGATGCTACAGAAGGATATTTGCAACTAAAAAATAAGGTCATCCATTGGTTAGGAGAAAATCGCCCTCTCCCCTCGTATATTAACGGGGAAATTCTACATGTAAGGCGCCTACCTTGGTTAGGTAATACACCAAAAAAACATTAATGGGGACGTCATCTTAATTAATTTTAGGGATCCTAGAGCCGTCAACCATATTCTAAACTGGCACTTAAATCATAGGAGGTCTCTCATTACTACGTGGGAATTGACCTACTTTTTTCCAAGAACTAGGCCAGTTCCCTCCTCTATTTTTGGGGCTTTACCTTGCAACCAACCAACCCCTCCGATCCAGTTGAAAAATCGATATGAGGTGTTAGCAAACCTTGAAGACGTAGATTGACTCAATAACTATAGGGCCATGACAGTGTCATCTGATGAGCCACTGACTGACTTATTTATTCCTTCTAATGAGTCAAGGAATTTACCACTGGTGTTAGTAGGTGCAGAGCATTGTTCTAATCAATCCATTGCCCCTGATCCTTTAACATCTATTAATTCTCTGGCCAATATTCAGGAATTAACGGGGAATTTATTCTCATGGAACATTGCAGGGTTGACTTCCAAACTGGAATCTGTGGATTGGATGCGTTTTGTTAATAAATTTGATCTATGCATATTCCAATGGGATCAAGGGGAAGACCCATGGGGGGCCTAACAATATGGGTTCGCCAGAGTTTAAAGTTGGCCATCAAAGTTGTGGACACTAAAAATCAAGATATCCAACTAATCAGATTGGATTTAGATAAATTAGGAAGTTTGGATATCTACAATGTTTACGTCCGGAGTAAGAGGGGGGGGAGGTCTGAGGTATTAGTTGCCCTGGCGAGTCTTCTTGATATTCAACCTCCGAACAACAATATTGTCATCGCGGGTGATTTTAATAGAACATTTGAACCCCTACTAAATGAAGATGATTTTTTTGGCGACGAGGAGGATCGACAATGGGGTGTTCCTAAACTAGAGCTCCCTCCGGTTGTGTGTTGGACCGCCGACGTAGTCGGCCTAAATGCCCTATGTTATGAAAAGGGACTAAGAGCCTTAAATGGTAGGACTAGTGGCGATAGGAATGGGACAAGTACATTTGATAACGGCCGACAGAACAGCAGAATTGATTGTGTTATGTAGTTTAAAATTATGGCCTCTGATATGTGACATGAAGGTTGTAGGGAGGATCGAGAGCGATCATAACCCCCTGTGTACAACCCATAAATGGTGGTCCAATATTAATTGGCCTATAGGTTCTCCTGAGATTGCCCCTCCCCGGATTGTTCCCACCAATGATATGCGGAGATTAAGGTGGGAAAAGGTAGTAATCAACCACCAGGCTATTGCTAATATCAATGGCCATGTTGACACAGCAATATCAGCCTTAGAGCACCTCAACACACTTAGCACTGGCTTTGATAAGGTAGAAGGACTACACAATTCCCTTTTCTGTACAATTAAGGAGTATTTCCTTAAATCTGTGAAAAACAAAGGTGATCGAGCTCCAAAGCCTGCTAAGTGGTATAGCGAAGAGTGTAGGGAAACACGATTTGCTCTGGGTAAAGCTATCAAGGGGGGGCAAACTGCTTTAATTAAAGCTGCCAGAAAGAATTTTAAAATTAGTATACTTAAGGCTAAAAAAGCTTGGGACGAACACCACTGGACCGAGTTAAAGGCAGCTGGTGATAGAAGGGACTCCCGGTTATTCTGGCACATTGTTAGATGGGGTAAATCGGGTTTTCCCGAGTCCCCACATAACAATGTGCCTGAAGCAGAGTGGATAAAAAATTTTAAAAACCAGTATGCTGCACCAAATAATGTTAACTTGGTTCAGGAAATTAGTGTAGATTTTCCAAAAGTAATCCCCTTTTGTCTTGGTGAAATTATTTTGGCCCTTAACACGGTCGCTTGTGGACGTGCCCCTGGTCTCGATGGAGTGCCAGCTGATCTATTTGTAAATGATAAAGAGCGTTGGGGTCAGTATATCTACCATCTCATTAATGCTATTGTTCTGGGTGCAGCTGTTCCAAAATCCTGGCAGGGTGCAGTAATTATCCCTGTCTTTAAGAAAGGTGATCGATCCCTGCCGGGCAATTACAGGCCAATAAGCCTTATAGATACCATTCAAAAGGTTGTAGGACGTGTGATCGTCAATAGGCTCCTGGATTGGGCGGAAGAGACTAATGCTCTCTCGCCATTTCAGGCTGGCTTTCGACGATCCACAAGTACGGTGGACCAGGTTTTTCGTTTTACCTTGTTACAATGGAGGACGGTTGTGCTGGGTAAAGGAAGCCTGTATGCGGCCTTTGTTGATCTACGGGCCGCTTTTGACCTTGTCCCCCGATCTAAGTTATGGATGGTCCTCCAGAAGCAGGGTCTTCCTAGTGAGTTATTATCTTTGATAATGAGGCTTCACAAATCTAATTATGCCAGAATCCAGTGGGGGGGGATTAGGTTCGGTAACCTCGGACTTCCCAGTTGAGAGGGGGAGTCCGGCAGGGTTGTTCAATGGCTCCTGTCCTTTTTACATTATATATTAATGATGTTGTTGCCCGCATGACTTCTGCACAAGTGGATGCTCCCTTTTTAGCTGGGACTAAAATTCCCATTTTAATGTTTGCAGATGACACGCTCATCCTATCTAAAACTCCTAGTGGATTACAATGCGCCTTGACTATCTTTGACCAATTTTGTGGAGAGTATGGACTAGAGGTTAACACTGCTAAAACAAAGCTCATGATTTTTAACCCTCACCGTAGTTTTAAATCAAAAATTGTTTTAAATGATCGTCCGCTGGAGGTAGTGAATACCTTTACTTATCTGGGCATGCATATATCTAGCGAGAAGAGTTGGCGGCATCATATTGATATCGCTACAATTAAACATAGGCAACTGGCTGGTGCGATCTGTACAGAGCACAGAAAATCCTTGACTAAACCTGTAAAACCTGCTTTACAGGTCTACGAAGCACAAGCTCTAGGATCCGTACTCTATGGTGCTGAGCTCTGGGGCTTCGAGAAGATGGTTGCTCTTCAATCCTCATAGAATAAATTTCTAAGGGCAATAACAGGCGTCCCAAAAAGTACTCCATTGCTGCCCCTTAAATATGATCTGGGCAGAAGAGCTATCTCAGATCTGGCTCAACTTCGTCCGATCCTGTATTGGCGCAGGCTATGGACGACTCCTGTGCTTTCTCACTATGCAGAGGGTTTTCTAGACATTATAAGATCCGATGTTTACCAAAAAATTGGATGGTTAAAATCACTTAGGATATCCCTGTCTGAGCTTAGCTTGTGCTCACTCTGGGACGATCCGGTGAGTTCTACTTTTCCGTCTAAAAGTACTTTAAAGATCATTTATTGGGAGATGGTCGCCCGCCGGCATTGGAGCAGCTCTAGTGCTGGCTCTATGACCGGAGAGTTCCTAGAGGCCAAGATGTATCCCTGTTTAGAACCATATTGGGACATTATAATAAAGCCCAGAGATAGGAAGCTCCTTTTTCAACTGAGAGCAGGTGCACTCCCTCTTAAATCCCAGACATCTAAGTGGGAAGTGGGATCATGTGATGGCTGTCCTGCTTGTGGTATTAATAAAGAAACTATCGGACATTTTTTATTTGCTTGTAAATTTTATGTGGCACCAAGGCGTAACTGGCTGACTCCGATGTGTAAAAATTTAGGAACAACCAGTAGTACCGTAGCTCTGCTTTTAATATATGTGCCAGTACATTGACTTGGATTTCTGTAGCCACTGCAAAATATTTAGGATGGGCATGGTCGATTAGACAGAGACTGCTAGTCGATTGACTACTCTCTTGATAAGGGAGAGACTGCTAGTCTTTCAACTATTCTCTGCCATGTTACTTTCTGCATTTTACTTTTGTATTATGCTTTTAAATTATTTTATCTTATTTTAATCATTTTTCTCTGTTTTTAATCTAATAACATCCATTGCTAATAGAACAGAATGTTTCACTTAGGGTCATTATCAAGTTAGAATTTCGCCGAAGTATGTCTAGTATTCGATGTCCTGATTGTGTTTAATTTTATTTTAAACTATTGTATGTAATTGATTATTGTAATTGTATTTGGCTTTTATGAATGAAATTCGAATAAAGCATACTTTGACTTGACTTGACTTGATAAAAATCCAACATACAGTACTTAAAAATATGCACTTTGCGGGTCAGTGACTCAGTCGGTGAGACCAGGGCGGCAAAGTGCAGCGAGGCGGTGCGGAGTGCAGTGCCCACATGTCACGGTGCAAGCAACAGCTCGGCGATCGTCATCAGTGAGACCAGGATTGTGGTGCAACATGCAGCGGTGCCCTCTGCGGTGCTTTCAGGGCATGGAGCCAGCAGCAGAGTCAGTGACGGAGTCGGTTGCTTCCCCCCTCTGTTGCAACTGAAACCACGGTTCCAGAGGCGGTTCCAGAGGTCAGTGAAGACTTTGCAGTCCCTGAGACTTCAGAACAGGAGGCAACAAGTAAAGAAAATTCAGACCAGTCCTTTCACTGCCCAAGGCAGAAGCAGCAACTGCAGGCCAAACCAACAAAGCAACAACACAGCAAAGTTGCAGTACTCCTCTTGGCAGTTCGTCCAGCTCTTCTTGGCAGGTTCCTTGATTCCAGCGAGTTCTACAGTTCTAGGGTCTGGACTCCAATATTTATACTCAGTTTCTCTTTGTGCTTTTGGGCAGAGAGTGCCTGTGCCCAGCCCAAACCATTTCCATCCTCTCTGGCGCAGCTTCCTGGCAGGAGGAGGAGACAGCATTGTCCAAGGGAGACTGGGCCCAATCTGGTGCAAGATAATCTCCTCCCACTACTATAAATACAGCCCATGTCTATTCAGCTCAGCCCTGACTAATCCAGGAAAGGAAGGACACACCTTGACCTCCCCAGTAGCTCTCTGATGAGAATGGACATCCCAGCCCCTGTCACTCCAAAGCCAGACAGTCACTCCACAAACCCAGCAGAGGCACACAGGATGGCTAAGCAAGAACATGCCTACTTTCTAAAAGTGTTATTTTCAAACACAGAACATAAAAATCATCTTTACTAAAAGATGGATTTTTATATTCTGAGTTCAGGCATGCTAAACCCCATTTCTCTATCTTGTCCCAATGGGAAGATATTCTCATAAGATGTCATAAGTAAACTCCCATTATCCTATGAGACAGATAGCCTTTCCATTGTGAAAAATGAAACACACTGTAATTGACTACCAGGACATGTCACATACACCAGTACATGCCATGTCCTTAATATACACGGCACCTTGCCCACAGGTGTACCAGTTTCTTGAAAATATTGTCCGAAGGGGTCCTTACACCTAAGAAGGTTTGACAAGGGGGTCTCGACATCAAAAAGTTTGAAGAACACTGCTCTAGGTTCTAGTCCACTCCATACCTTAGAATGAGTGAGGTTGGAATCTCTTTCCGAGTCTCGATCTCTAACACCCCGCAAGGGGAGTTAGAAACACTGGAGCTGGATTCTCTGCGAGGAGGATGACAGCGTCTGGTCAGTGCGTCAGGCGGGGACTTGACTTCCTTCCGAACTTGCCATGGCGAGTCGCGTCGTGCAAGTAGGCAGGTGAACCATGGTAAGTGAAGGTATATTTATACCTTGAAGATGTTTAGGAATGCCAGTATTGATGTAAAGGTCGGGCAGAAGAACGTCATGAATGAACCCCTAAGGAATAGATGTTCATGCATAATAAATGAGTTCTTGGAGAAATCAATTTCCAAGCAAGTCATAAAGGCTTAAGAGTCTGGTTTTCCAAGAACCTGTTGTTACTTGGATGAACGAATGTAGGTGTAGCATGGATAATGCCTAAATAAGGGTAGGATTTCTATTCCTAAATATGGACAATGCGAATTGTGTCTATATAAGGACATAAATTGGGAAACCTATATACAATATCTCAATCGACACACAACACCCACTCTACTTCGTATGAACGACATTACTAAATCCTAAACATGCTAAACATATCTAAAATATAGCTACATATGGATGGCTAAGAACATGTCTAAAAATACATTGTAAAATGCATAAAAATTGTTGCTATGCAAAAAAATGCACTGGTGCTGTACATATTAAAGCAATGTTTCATTCCAAGCATATATTTACATCGAATGCTAAATGAATGAACATACTTATATATATACACATTATGAAATGGTTCATAAATACAGAAGAAAAAAAAGCTGAAACCATTTCATGTCAAGTTACATAAATCAATTGGTATTGACAAGGTGGCATATTGTCTCTGAAAGTGTACCAAATAATTATGTTCTCTATGAATAGTTCTACTAAAAGCAGATTACTGTGCCATAAAAAGAAAAATTCAAATTTGGAGAAAAAAAATTAATCATAGGAAAAACTAGGAAAAAGTTTCAAGTTTAGTCTTTGTTTTGAAAAATGAAGGCCAAATTCAGAGTCTTCCCGGTACACTGTGTGCTGAATCAAAAGTCAGTGTATGAGGATGGAGAAAACAAGAAATCGTCTAATCCTGTAGACAAAAAGTCGTCTATCGTTGTAGGTGAAAGTTGGATTACGTCGTTTAGAAGATTAACCGCACATAGATAAGAAGCATCGCTGTCCGCATCGGTTGCATCAGCAATGTTCGTATCGGATGTTACCTGCGTGCCTGTTGTTTCCTCTCGTACCTCAGCAGTAGCAATTTGCGTCTGTGAGATCTCAATGAATGCCATCATCAGGATTGGTAGCCGCTGGGGACAACACACAGCATCGAGTATCGATATCCGTAGGCATGACTGATGGGAGTGTTAGACAGACGTCTAGCACGCATTCTTCACCGCAAAGCAGGCAGCGTAGAACAGGTAAGATGCAATCTTGCCAGATTGGTCTGAATGACAGAAACCATGTGGTATATAATTCTCGTAGACGAGGTAAACCCAAAATTTGGACGATGCGCTCACGACACCTTATCTCCAATAGAGCTCTCTCTATGGTGCTTGGAGTGACATCGGTGATTTGGCTTGCCATATTGGAGCAGTAGGAGCAAAAATAGGATCCGTGCAACGAGACCAAAAAGTAGTGGCAGTCCGCCAAACACAGAGTGCACGAAGTTGGGATCTATTCCGAGGACTGCTTGAAAAGGTGCTAACATTCCCGAACATACAGTCTTAAATGCATGTATAATACCTCTCATATCAGACATGTTTAAGATAAGTTCTAACATTTCTGAGAAATGTATAGGGCAGTTTGTATTCAAAAGGGCGTGTATCTCGGCAGAAGTCCTTGCGACTTGTAGATCATAGGTTTCTTTGGCCGAGGTCAGTGGCACAGTTTGTTGTAAAAGAATGGCTTTCTTTCTGCTTAGAGTATCAATTTGTATAGAAGAGATGTAAAGTGAAGGCCATAGAGGCGACTCCCTGACTGTCTGTATTTGCGGAAACAAGACTTGCATACAGCAAGTGACCCTGGATGTAACCGTTACTAGATATGGGATACCTGGCAACATGCCACAGCAGCTGTGATCATTCAACATGAGGTAACTTCCATTTGAAAGTAGTCCAAAAATTGGATTAATCACTGCAGCTGGTGAGCCTTGCAGGTGACAGAATAAGTTTGTAGTGAAACCATCGCAGGCCCCGTGTAAATGAATACCCTGACAAAGGAGAGAACCGCTTAGTGCGTTTTCACAGTTTGTACCGCTAAGAAACACTTCACGCCCCCCACTCCAACATCTATGTGTGTAAGGTAAATCCCAAGATGTCTTGATGTATTCTTTACCCAACCTTTCATATTTGCCTGCTGGTATATGTTTTAGGCAATACTGAAAATGGAAAGTTGTAACAGGCAGAGTAATTTTACCATGTATGATCCACTCAGTAGCTGGTTTTTCTGCCACCATGAATGGTAATTTCTCCAGTTTTTTGATGCTCAGCACCGTATAGTCTGCTCCCCTTTGTGACAGTTTGATCTGTTTATCAGTGAGATTGAATTCTGAAAACAGTGAGGTAGTGTTGATTAGACACCAAGGCACATAGCCTGAACGCATGTTTTGGAGCGTCCAGCCTACTAGCATTATAGAACGTAATTGAGACTGACCATGTTGCAGCATGACCAAGTCCTGTTCCATGATGTCTATGGTAAAAGACACAATGCTGTCCAATGAATATATCCTGGACGACAGAGTCATTAACCCATTGTCTACTACAGAGAAAGATTTCTCTAAATTAATACGATCAATTTCTCATATTCGTTCTGCAGTCTCTGCTTGGGTAATCTTCCATATTTCATTATAAGCAGCGTAGTTACCGGCATATATGAAATGTTTTTGACATGGTTTTCTTGGTCATAGCAAGAATTCCCTAAGGTCTGCGCCATCTTTAAGTAAAGATAAGTGTTGTTTTACATCCTGCAGTGTAGCTTTCTGTAGACAATCAAGGCAGAGTTTCCCTACACTGTATGTTGTTACTACACCTGGATGCTGTCTTTGAACATAGCGTGGGTCTGGCTATTGATAGTGAAACCCTGTGTTTTGTTCAGGAATCCATCTTGACAGTTGTTTGTGTCTATGGGCCAGAGCAACCATTTTTTCCATTCCGGATATGATCTGTTGTGATGCAAAATATTATGTACGTCGACCTCCCCCCGTGTAGTGCTATCACTTGCAGGTATAGGTATGGTTGCTGTGTTCGTGTCTTTAATCTTAGCTAACCCAAGGCATGACGTTTGTTGGACAGTGTCATTCAAACACATAACTTGCTCAGGGATGATACAGGCTCTAAACAAAGCTTCTACCCCCTGCACTTGCCAAGCTTTTGTTCCCCAGACAGATTTTGTCTCAATGTTGTCTTTCCAAAAGTTGAAATCCTGTCTAGATAGTTGGGCAATAAAGGCTGCAGAATAAATCTGTTTTGTATTGATTAACATATTTTTCGTTCCTGTCTTATTCATATTCTTGAAATAAAACGATTCTGGAGTTGAACCCTGAAAAATATGGAAATTTCATTGCAAAGGTTTTTGAGCTACCCTTTGGAGGTGTAGGACAATGTTCCCATTGGTTAAACATAAATACATTTCTAGGTGATGCAGTTGTCTGTAAGAAATGATGACCATAGTGGTTATAACAATACATTTGTTTATAGTCTGATGAACCCTCTAAATATTCATGATTTGTGAATACTGCAGACATTACTAGATCAGACATCATGTTATTAACAGTCTCGAAGTCCCAATCATCAGAAAAGGTACTAGAGGCAATAAAGTCACTTAATAAAATTTTAAATAAGTGTGGAATCTTCAGATGTTCCAACGGGCCAAAAATGTCCTAAAATTATACCATCTGGTATAGGAACGGCTGTGATGTTCACTGATGACAAGTCTCTTGCTTCACGATGGAATGATTTGTGTGGCTGGAGAAGTAAGTTCACTTGTTTACTTGCTGTGTCCATTTGAATATATCTTCCATTAATCAGCATACCCAGAGTTATTACCAGAGCTAACCAAAGTAGAAAGAAGAAAATTTCCCAAACAATCCATAATTCAATCCATGGTGAAACCAGATAAGTCTTTTTCAGGAGATGAAAAAAGTCTGTTGCTTGTTCTTTGAAAGTTCTTTGTGCTGGCGTTGTTTCAGGTTCGCTGGGATCCTCAGAAAACGTATCAAAGTTAATGAAATAGCCAGAGGCAGTTCTGTCAATGGTTTGAATTGCATCAGGATTCGTTGAAATCGCTGGAACCAGTTAATCACTTGTTACTTCGTTGTAGACAGGTGTATCAGGACGAACTGCTATTTGGGTCTCAAGAGGGACGAGCTCCATAGCTTTGTTGCTTAGTCCTTCATTTCTCACTGTAGAATCTTCAAAGGAGATGAGTCTCTCAGTTTGAACCTCTTGGATTGTAGCTAGCGGAGTGTGTTTGCTACATTGTCGGAGTCCACTTGGCCTACTGCTTAGTATCGGCCACATAGTGTGGTTTGATCAGGTCGATGGACACAAATCTTTTCTCCTTTTTACCAGCAAGGGGCGGCAGTAGTAATTATTTCGATCCGTGGATTGCTAGGACAGGTACTGGTTGTCTGTAAGAAGGCCCAAATTCCTTCTTGTCTGCGATCTTTTCTCTGACTAGATCACCAAGCTTTGGGATCCAGACAGGCCTTGCTGGGACGGTTGGTTTTTCCCCAGTGGTGATTGGCTTCAAGAACACGTGCCTTGTTTTGATCTTAGTTCATTTAAGTCCTGTATAACAGCCAAACGATCTTTGATATCAAACTTTTTATTTTCCACCACTGTGCCTTTCATGTCAAGGTCCGGAATCAACATTCTAGTTCCAAATAGGACTTCATATGGAGTGACACCCCCTAGAGAACATCTTGGCAAATTGTTTAATGAGCGTTGGACCCCCTAAAGATGTTTGACCCACCCATCACCCGAACCTAATACCCTAGCTGTTATAGACTGCTTGATGTCCCGGTTTTTTCTTTCCACAACAGAATTTCCCTCAGGATGGAATGGAGAAGAAAACCGCAATGCTACGCCCAAACTGGCCATGGCTTCTTTGTAAGCTCGAGAGCTAAACGCAGGACCCTGGTCAGAATGTAGTGTGCCAATTGCATATGTGCTGATAAAGACTCGCAAATCGTTTATAACAGTTCGAGCGTCAGCTGAGCTCTGAGACCACATCCAAAGGAACCTTGAACACGAATCCCCTGCATCCATGATATATTTATAGTTACCATCCCTTTGTAAGGGACCGCAGTGGTCCAGGTAAACACATGCTAATGGTTTATCTGAAATGAACAGGGGCGTCTGCGCGGGACGTTAGACAGTAGAGACTTTCATCTTCTGGCGTATTTCGCAGTCCAAAACATAATTCCTGGTCTGTTTCTTAATGCCTGGCCACCAGTATCTCTGTTTTAATAACGATACTGTGTCGGAAACACCTGCATGGGCAGAGGCGATCCCTTCATCTGCTGCTAGTATTAGTCCTAATCTATGTTCCATGTTTGGTATTACCCTATCCCCCACTCCAGGGATTCGAGCAAACGGAACATTGTTCACATCAATGATATATGAGTATTTGAGTGGAAACCTTTTAGGTAACGCTGCACCGCTGTTTTTGCTTGAAGCATTGACAGCCAGTATTATTTCACTGTCTGTTTTTGAACGAGTGATTGCACCTACTGAAGCCGTTTGCACAGCCCCTTTCGCGGCTTTATCAGCCAATGAATTCTCTTCAATGTTAATGCCATCACGTTGATGACTCAGCGTGTTTATCACGTGAGTGTTTTGTAGTCCGTTTCGCAACTGAACTACTTTTTCCCAAAGCGTTTTATGCTTGATTGTACCACCTTTTGTATCTTTGAAACCATTTTGAAGCCAATTCTGTAAATATTCATTGTATGATTGAACACAATAAAAAGAATCGCACACTAGGAGTGTGGGGAATTGGCAATCCGTATTTTCAAGTGCCATTTTAAATGCTTGTAGTTCAGCTCACCACTTGGTATTCAAGTTGATCTAAGATCTCCCTGACGTGTTTTTTAGCTTCTTGCTTAATTGGATACTGCCTTTGTGCAGTTGGTTGTTTTTTTTACCTGGATCTTATGGTGAGGCGAGTCCTCATCCCATCCTACATGATTTTTGAATAATGCTGGGGCTTGGGCCACTGCCCATTTCCTTGCATAAGTATATTTTAAATGTACTGGAACATGGTTAGAGAAGGCTGGCATAATGATGTCTTCACCATGTGGGCACTCTCTGACAAATTCTGGTGGCCAGTCCCGTTCTGCTAGAAGTATATCATAACCCTTTGAAAGTCGCTCCCAAAAGAGTGCTTTCACTTTTCTTGGTATGTTTCCCTCCATACGGAGTGTTATTTCATATAAACCTTTGTGGAGAACTAACCCTGGTGTCTGCAGTCTCAACTTGAATGTCTTCATTCAGGTCCACTGTCTCCAGAAGTCCCTTCAGGTTGTGGCGAGCTATTGATACTTCTGCTGCGCTGTCCAACATTTTCTGAGCCCATTCTCTGTTCTTGAGTTGTGTTCTCAGAATCCTCGGCATGTCTGATCTTCAGACCTGCAACTTTCTTCTTGGAGAATTGAGGTTTTGGTTTGTTTTTCTGAACGTGTTGATCGTTTTTGGACTTCACGTGTTCTTCTTTTTTGTCTGAGCGCCCTCTTCTTTCCGATGTCTGTGACGATATCTGAAAGGTACGTGAGGAACGTGTATCAGTATCTTGATACCTGTCAGGTTTTCTCAAATCATCCCTATTCCTGCCTGAGGTTATATCTCCTTTCAGAGGGCTCCTTTTGAGGAGACCTACCTCGGGGTTGAGAATCTTTCTCTTTTGAATGTTTGTTATTTTCCCACTTCTTTTTAGAAGAGGTAGGATTGTTTTTAGAAAAGGCCTTTTCAGGACTTTCAGACAGTTGCGGTTTAACTGGTTTCCCTCCCAAACTGTCTCGGCCTAATTCTTCATAGGATTTTTCAATTATTCTGGCTAGTTCTTGTGGTTGTTCTATTACATCAAATTCCCTTAATTTCTGGCGGATTGCCACTGATGCTGTTTCTCCTTTAATATTAGATATTATTGTTGAGACCTGGTCGAAATTTTTCAGTAACTTCATACCTAAATTCAGAGCAGGCTCTGCCCCATATTCGTTTTGAATTTGTTTCAGGACATCAGGTATTACCGCCATAGATGGAACACTATGGGCCATATGTAGGAAGCCTAATACCGGTCGGTAACGGCCGATTTTCGGTAAATATCCCGTTACCGACCGGTATTTAGGCTTTTGCTACGTAGAGGGATCATTTCAGGAATCGGTAATTTACCGAATTGGTAAAATTACCGATTTGGTAATTTTACCGATTCGGTAAATACCGAATCCTGAAATGAGATGTAGGGGGAGTGTGTCGTGGGTGTGGGGATTCGTTATTTACCACCAACTAAAAATTGGTGGTAAATGACGAATACCTGTCAAAAGGCATTTTTTTGCTATTTGAAGTGTGCAATGTGGCAGACATACATGCCCTTAGGGCATGTATGTGCGCCACATGTGCACACATGGACGAATCAGGGGTGCAACAGGGTGTCAATGTGACACCCTGCCACCCATGATGATGCCTCCCCCATTACCGATTCGGTATTTACCGATTCGGTAATGGCAACTGGCTTCCCATTCATTCCTATGGGCCTCCAGGCCCATAGGAATCAATGGGAAGCCAGTTGCCATTACCGAATCGGTAAATACCGATTCTAAAATACCTACCCATTCCGAATCGGTAAATATTACCGATGGATTACCTACATATCATTTATCACTTCATAAATACCGAATCGGTAAAATTCGGTATTTATGAAGTGGTAAATGTTAGGCTACCTACATATGGCCCTATGTGTTTTAGTGTAGATAGCAGCAAAGACTGTGCCCCAAGTGGTGCAGTCTTCCAGATGTGATGTTATCCCCATTGGTAAACAGATTGTTAGAATCCTATGTTTCTCATAAGGGCAGGTATTAGGAAATACCGCTTCGATTTGAGTAATTTTTTGAGCTATCCAGAACGGAATTTGTTCACGTTTTGTGGGCATTTTACCCATGACTGCATATAAAGTCTGTGGTGTGATTTTTTGCGCATTCCCCTGGTGAGAGGTTTGTCTTGGAATGGCTATTGCTGGTTGGACTGTGAAAGTCCGCATGACATATTGAACCAATTGTCTGTATATTTTGATTAACTCCTTGAATTGAGTAAGTAATTCTACGTCTGAAATTTCTTCAATGTCCGGATGAGGTGTGTAGCCGGTTAAAATCGTCCATGTTCCTCCTGGTCTACCTAGTGGACCAAGCCTGGTAATGTGATTGTAATGTTTTAGGGCGCCTTTAAATCAGAGATCATGCTCCTGGTATGTGAGTGTAATTTTAATATCCTCGAAAGGAATATATTCCTCAGGTAGTTCATCTTCTTTGTAGAAGTGAAACGTTTTAGTTACTGGATTTGATTCTGGGAATACTATCCATGAATAGAATACCTCTGTCTGGTGAGATTCATGTGCCTCTATCACAAAAACTGCTCTACCACCTCTTGGTGTTAGGCCATGTTTTATAAGTTTTAGAGTGATGGCTCTCCTTAAATTTGGAGCGATGATTTTCGCATTTTCACCGGTTTCATTAAAAACCTGTATAATCAAAAGCTGCTGCGACATCGTTGGGTACAGCTCCACCGGTTCCGGTGTTATTATTCTCGTTAAGGGACATTTGTTTAATGAAAATTGCAGAGCAAGTTTCAAGGGAACAAAGATGAGGTGCACAATATTTTGGAACACTGTATCCTCAACGTTGAACAAATCAAACAGCTAATACATAGGATTTTTGACCTACTCAGCTATAGCGGATATTATTCCTACCCACTTCAGACGTCTTATGGAGTATTATGAGTAGGGGTCTCTGAGAAAAGCACGACTGAGTTACTTCAGTATCCAGCGGTAAATTTCTGCCTTACCAAACCGTTGGGCGCTATGTAGTGTAGTTCCTATATTCCTGATAGGCTCTGCGCATTGGAATAATATGCACTATAGTTTTGACATAGGACTGAGGTCAGTATGTCTCTATCGAGTACATTAAACTTAATTACTTGTGTGTGCCAGCTAACTCAGAGGTCACTAGAAACTTCTCGAATAAACAAGAAGGAATTCGTTTCTGACAAGCGCATAAACATGAAAACTTTGTTTTCCTTAGAATCGGAACAATCTCAGAATCGTGTAAACAATAGATAATAGTTTCACTCAGTCAATCGTGCATGCTTCATTTCTACAGAGTTACACAGAAATGGATAGACGGGCGTTTCAATAAAAAGGGTTTATTGAACAGTCTTATTTCTCGTGCAAGAGATATGAACTGCTACAATCGTAAGACAGAATGCGAAGTATAATATGTACAGTGTTAGCAGTAAGATAAAATAATACTGCAATAGTATGGTTTGTAGCTATGACAGATATTCAAAAAAAATACATACATAAATAACACAGGCTAAAATGTTAATACTCGTCTGATGCTTCTAGCTAGTTCTACCCCAGTGTACCTAACTTAAGTGTAGTATGGGGTAAGAAGTAGGTGCTGTTTGTCTATAGTCTAGTTTAGCTATAGTTGCCAAGATTTGCCAAATGTACCTCTATTTTATTTTATTTATTTATTTATGGTATTTATAAAGCGCTCTGCCTTGATGATGCCCATCAGGGGTTGCATGTAAACATTAAAAAGGATCGGACTGATCGCAGACCCCTGTGGGACCCCGTGTGGAACTGTAGCAAACTCAGACTGGTATGGAGGGAGTGCTACTGCCTGCCATCTGTCCGTCAGATAAGAGCGGAACCAATCAAGCGCAACTCCCTCAACTCCAAAGCTTTTCATCCTTGACAGCAGGATGTCATGACTCACCATATCGAATGCGGCGGACAGGTCCAGCAAAATTAAGATTGCTGATTCTCCCCTGTCCGCCCTCATTCGCAGGTTGTCCAGGACCATCAGCAGAGCTGACTCGGTCCCATGGGCTGGTCTGAAACCAAATTGCTCCTCTTCAAGGATGTTGTTAGTTTCCAGGAAGAGGGACAAAGATCTGCTGACCAGCCGTTTCATGATCTTAATTGGGTACGGCAGGATCGATATAGGTCGATAGTTCTTATGGCAATTGGGGTCCAAGTTTGATGTTTTCAGTAGGGGGGTGACAACTGCCAATTTCCATTCTTTCGGTACGATACCTGTGTCGAGGGATTGATTGCATAGCTGACGAAGTACTGGAAAGAGTTCCGCCCCAAATTCCTTTACTATTTTGTGAGGTAGGGGGTCCAGTGGGGATCCCGATGTTATATTTAGGGCTGTATGCGCAAAGTCTTGTTCTGTCGGAGTCTCGAATTTATCCAAGATAGCCTTTGGCATGGGGTGTCCTTCTTTTCCTTCGCTCTTCTTCCTGTACTCCGTGCTGCTATTACGCTGCATTACGCTGCATTGAGGTGGGGGCATCCTTCATGCCCTCAATTATTTTGGTAATCTTTTCCTGGAAGAAGGAGGCCAAACCGTCACATAGTTCCTGTGAGGGCTTGATTTTGCTATTAGCACATTCAGGATGGGACAGATCTTTTACTATCCTAAAGATGTCACGTGACTTGTTGGAGCTTTTTAAGATTAGATCTGCAAAATAGTTTGCTTTGGCTGTGGTAATCTTTCTTGTACTGAGTTATTGTCTGCCTCCAGAGTAGTCTATCCTGCTCTATATAGTTTTTCCTCCAGTGCCTTTCCGCCTTTTTAAATACGTTTTTCAGCTCTTTCAGTGTTTCCGTGTACCAGGGCGCGGAAGGGTTGCCTCTTTTTCTGATTACTTTCATCGGTGCGATATGATCAAGTTTCCTGGTTACCTCATCGCATAGTAAGCGATAGTTTGTGGTAATATCGTTCTCTGGGTTAAACAAGGTCCCCACTTGAAAGAGGTCAGTCCCCTCTTCCTTTTTTCTTTTTAATAGTCCCTTCCAGTCACGACTGATGAAGGTCCTGATCTGCATGTTTGCCAGTCCTATATTGCCCAGAGTGTGGATATTGAATATTAAGAGATGATGATCTGACCATCCTACTGGTTGTATTGTTCCCATGGTTATAAGATCTTCTGCAGCGAAGATTAGGTCCAGAATATTTCCTTCCCTATGTGTGGGGGTGGTTGTTACGATGTATTTATAAGACATGCCAGGTAACGCCATGTTATCACCTGTACCGTTAGTTGGTACATTCCGAACCACCCCCACAGTTTATGGTTTGTTCCAAGTCCCTGAAGGGGACATTGGAATGTTGGTGACTGAGAGATGTATTGATGGACAGAGGAGCAAGGAACAAATGACTCTACACTTACCTTTCTGTTGGAGTCTTCTTTATAACACTGGCGACGATCTGTGTAAGGGGACAGATGTTCCTTGCTCCTCCCCTTCTGCATATACTCCATCAGCTGTTCCTGTGAGTATTCTGGACTTCGTATCTGCATGGACAATTCTGTACAATTCTGTACAAGGACTGATTGATGATCCTGCGCAGTGACCTGTGGCATTTGTCATTGCCCTTGTAATATACCTTGGTTCGCGGTGCCTGGCGAGAGGCACTAATTCACGAGCGAAGAACCTGCCTTGTGCCTGCCACCGAGTAGCTGGTCAAAGTGATTTCATCTTGTGTGGGGCTGTGTTGCTGTATCATCACCAAGAAGCGGCCGGAGTACTTCATTCCCGCTATGGAGCATATTGTCGTCCTGAGAGGAAGTTCCTGTCAGGAACTTCGAGGTGGTCGCTTATGACTGGGAAGCGCCCTGCTGGCCACACCAGGCAGCCAGAGACGTGCCGACTCTCCTTACTGTGGCGCACCGTGTTCGATTCCAGTCAACGCGCCGGGGAACTGAGGGAGTGAGTCTGTCTACGCACCAGCAACTGCGAGACACTAGTCTCCGCCTGACCCGGTTGCCTAGTTACGTCAGGAAGCTCTTCGAGACGCCGACGTGCAGCGAGTCAGCCTGTGTGCTCTGGTGCTGGTAAGGTGAACTTCGGAGACACGCTCTTCTTGGCGTGTCTCAGTAATTTTTCGGTGACACGCACATCATTAACTACGAGACAGGTTAAAGCTAAGATTATTTCAAGGAACAGGTTCTGCGGAGACCCACACTCCATTACGTGTCGAGGCAGCCTAGCGGTGACACGCACACCAATGCAGCGGCAAGAGGCAATCGTTCCATGAATAAATATTCACCTAGTTAGAGCAGGTCACGTCCAGGGCTAATCTTCTCACGCAAGCCGGAGGGTATATCTTAGGAGACGTTCTCTATGACAACGTTTTAAAGGGATATATACAGTTTCATGAGATTGTCATGCAATTAATGTCTCTCTGAATCTTGACGAACTCGCTTAACAAAAAAAGTGTACTGACGAAAATGCAATTCTAACATGTGTCATGAAGGCTGCCAGTATCGGTGACACGCACGCAAGTAGAGGGAGGCAGTTTTAAATCCACGCAGCCAGTCTAATGCTGTTTAGAACTGATAATTGCGCATAGCAGACATATATCTTTGTCATGCAAAAGTGACGAATTTTGACAGCGCACTGACACTGTCACCCCCAGATAGGAAATTTTTACAACCTATTGGGGATGTTCCAATGTACAATGTTGATGCACAATGTGTTTCATGGAAAGTGAATATGGGTCCGTTGTGTTATAATAATATTAGTCTTGCACATATATAATCTTGCGGGTTACATTGGGGTGCCGTTTACATTGCCCAACTATAGCCCATCTAGACCTTACACTTGCACAACATCAGTGTCTTTCCACAGTATTAGGTGTCGTCACGAATTTCCCCTTCCTTCCACGATGGCGGCGGCCAGCATGCTACAACCGACGCCATTCTTGAACGAAATGGGGGAACCAACCATTCCGTGGGAAGATTGGGAGAAAGTGTTTGAATCTTATTTGGTGGCAATAGGAGGGGAAAAGTTCAGGAAACAGCACATATTGCTACACAACTTGGGTTCAAGTGGTAGGAAAATTTTTGAGTCACTACCGGAACCTGAGGTAGAAGAAGAGGATGAAGATGCTTATGAAACGACGTTGTCTAAATTGCGAAGTCACTTTGGGGACAAAATTAACATAGTCTTGGAAAGACACAAATTCTTCAGTCGAGCGCAGGGCAAGCAAGAAAATGTTTCCACGTACATTGCAGTTCTCAGAGGTTTGAGCAGACTTTGTGCGTTCAATGATCTCAGTGACTCACTAATCAGAGATCAATTAGTACGCTGTACAAACAACAAAGAAATACAAAGGAAATTATTAGAGAGACAACCGGATCTTCTGGAAGCAGTTAAAATTGCGAAATCCATTGAACACACGGCTGTCTGTATGAAAGAAAGAAATTCAATGGAGAATAACGAGAGAGTGTCAGAAATAGCTGCTCTGGAGGGGGAATCTGAGGTGTACAAGGTCAAAAATGAACCGCTAAAGAGGAATGACAATTGGCGAAACCAAGCAGTGGACGCGGAGAGTGGGAAACTGAAATGCTATCGTTGTGGCAGCAGTAACCACTTGGCGAATGATCTCAACTGTCAGGCCAGACATGCTTGGTGTAGGAAATGCAACTAGAAGGGGCATCTTGCTAGAGTCTGTGGGTGCTTTCCAAAGAAAATGATGAGTCAAGTCACCGCAACGCCAACGCAGGTCAAGAAAATTGTATTACAAGTCAAGGAGGTGAATGTTGAAGAGCAGCAGGGGTACCCTGTATGTGAGGTGTCTGTCGATGGAAACCGTGTTAAAATGTATGCTGATTCATGCTCGCCGTTCACCCTGGTGAACTTCGCGGATTTCCAAGCTGTTTTAAAAAAGGGGCAAGACAAGCTGGATGAGGCGGATATTGCTCCTAGCGGATATAATAGGGATCCTATAC
Organism: Triturus cristatus; assembly: GCF_964204655.1. Taxonomy (NCBI): domain Eukaryota; kingdom Metazoa; phylum Chordata; class Amphibia; order Caudata; family Salamandridae; genus Triturus; species Triturus cristatus. Next base: position 497,495,620 of record NC_140592.1, on the reverse strand, counting down.
CTATGAAAGGAATGTTTAAAGCGTTGATTTCTTTTAAAGGGCGTCGCACTGTAGGAAAAATGTATGTGGTGGAGAATGGGTCAAACCTACTGGGATGGCAACATCAAAGAGAACTAGGAATCAAATTAGACCCGAACAATCCGGAACAAGTTCTGGTGGTAAATCCTTCAGGTCAGGGGGAAAACATTCCAAATGAGTTTCCGGAAGTATTTTCAGAGACTTTAGGATTGCTCAAGAACTTCCAACACAAAATTCAATTGAAACGGAACGCCACACCAGTGGTTCACAAGACAAGACCAATTCCAAATCTGATGTGGGAACCGCTGAAGAAGGAGCTAGACAGTCTACAGAAACTTAACATCATCCAGCCGGCGGCTGGTTCTGAATGGGTTGCACCGATTGTCATTGCCAAGAAGGGTCATAGTCAGGACATTCGTGTGTGCATTGACCTACGAGATCTGAATAACAACATATTAGTGGAAAGACACCCCTTACCCCGCATCCACGAGATGTTGAGCACCATGGGGGAGGCTACATGCTTTAGTGTTCTGGATCTCTCCATGGCATACCACCAAGTGGAGTTGCATCCAGACTCCAAGAAGCTCACGGCTTTTACCACACCCATGGGCACCTTCATGTTCTGTCGCATGCCATTCGGGTTAGCCTCTGCGGCAGGGGTCTTTCAAAAGATCATGCAGCATATTTTAAAAGGAGTGCCGAAAACGCTTTGTTTCCAAGACGATGTCCTAGTGTACGGGGCCAGTGTGGAAGAGCATCACAATATCTTGAGACAAGTCCTGTACAGGTTCAGAGATGCAGGACTTACACTGAAGAGGGTGAAATGTCAATTTGGCGTGGAGTCGGTGGAATACTTGGGACATTGCATTTCTAAGGATGGGTTCAAACCTAAAAATTGCCTAGTGGAGGCAGTAAGAGATGCACCTGCGCCCACGAACAAAGAGGAACTTAAATCATTTTTAGGGTTGGCTGAGTTCATGGCAAAATATGTGAACCACTTTGCGGATATAACTGCCAACCTGAGGGATCTCACGAAAAACAACACGCAATTCAGATGGGCAGAGGAACATGAAACGTCATTCCAAAGGGTGAAGAAGGGCATACTATCGGCTCCGTTTTTGTTTAACTTTGCACACAACCGGAGAACATTTCTTACAACGGACGCTAGTGGGAAGGGACTAGGAGCAACGCTCTCACAAATTATAGAGGGAAAGGAGAGAATCGTTGCATTTGCTTCAAGATCCCTCACTAAGGCTGAAAAGAACTATTTGGTGGTGGAAAGGGAAGCATTGGCTTGTTTTTGGGGAGTGAAACACTTCAAGTTTTTTCTGTGGGGCATTCAATTTGGGTTACGCACCGATCATAAGCCCCTGGTTTTCATGTTCAACCCGAAGAATAGCTGTTGTAATACTCCCTGCATTGCTAGGTGGCTGCTGGGTTTAGAGGGTTTCTGTTTCACGATTAGGTATGTCCCGGGGGTCCAAAATTCGGCAGCTGACTTCTTATCGAGAAGCCCCATTGACAAGGAGGAGCAGTTTGAGACTCTTGAGTACCCGGTCTTACAGCTCAGTTTAGACACTATCACCACACAGGAATGGATAGAGTGCATGAGCGCAGACACCAACATGACACAGATCATTGACCTCACAATAAAGGGCTGGCCCAATTCCTCCGACCAGGTGAAGGTAGAGTTGAAACCATTCTGGGAGGTACGTATGGAGCCAAGCGTGGACCATGGTATCCTGTTCAGAAACAACAAAATAATTCCACCAGAAACCGTGAGGGACAGAATAATTGACCTAGTACATGAGGGCCACTTGGGCAGGAGCTTAACGAAGGCAAGGTTGAGGGAAAGATATTGTTCCCCAAGATGGACTCACTAGTGGAGGCTAAAGTTAAAAATTGTATCACATGTTCTAACAGTGACAAGACTAGAACGACCAGGAAGCCACCCTTGTCCCCCATATTTGTACCGGACAAACCATGGGAGAAGGTTGCGTTAGACATCATTGGTCCCCTCAACTTCAAAGGGGTGGGCAAACAATTTGCACTGGTGCTGGTCGACTTCCACTCCCACTGGACGGTGGTCAAAATGGTCCATCAGATAACGACCATATCGGTAATTCAGTTTCTGAAGGACACATTTGCACAAGAAGGCATACCGTCCTCAATGATAACGGATAACGGGGTCCAATTCACGTCCCATGCCATGACAGACTTTTTGTGTAAACTTAACATAACACACTTGAGAACAGCACTATACTGTCCAGGGCAAATGGTTTGGTGGAAAGGATGAACCGCATGGTTAAAGGGTGCATACAACTGGCGGTGGTTAACAGAATACCCACTGAACAAGCGTTACAGGAAATTTTGTGGGCGTATCACACCACTCGGTCACGGGAGTCTCTCCTTTTTCAGCTCTGAGAGGGAGGAAACCAGGTACCAAATTCTTCCCGTATTGCTAGGAGGGGTGTCCCATGTCACAAGGGACAAGCACGCTTTCAGGGACAAAATCGATGCACATCAAAGTAGATACGAAACAAAATATGACACCAAACATGGGACCAAGGCACCATTGTGGAAAGTGGGGGACTGGGTACGTGTTAGGATGCCGAGGAGGTGCGAGGGGGAAACCAAGTTTTCAGAACCTATGCGCATCAAGGGTGTGAGTAACAACACAGCCATATTAGAGAATGACCAAATGTGGAGCATGGACAGGTTGGTGAAAACGCAAAGCACACACAATCAACCTGATGACCAAGCAGAGGTGCCACATAACCTTGACATCGAAGGGTTACCTGTCACACGAAGAACATGCAGGGCTCCAGGGTGGCACAAAGATTTTATTAGGTATAAATAGAATGTCTAGCCAGTTATGTTAGTTATTTTTCATTTGCATTAAGGGGGAAGATGTGTTACGATGTATTTATAAGACATGCCAGGTAACGCCCTGTTATCACCTGTACCGTTAGTTGGTACATTCCGAACCACCCCCACAGTTTATGGTTTGTTCCAAGTCCCTGAAGGGGACATTAGAATGTTGGTGACTGAGAGATGTATTGATGGACAGAGGAGCAAGGAATAAAGGACTCTACACTTACCTTTCTGTTGGAGTCTTCTTTATAACAGTGGTTATCCATTGTTTTAGTCCTAAGTTGGCACAGGATTGTGTGATGTTGTAAAGGGCCGTGTCTAGTTGGCCGTTGGTCCACAGGTTAAAACCTCCCAATATCAATAGTCTGCTATGGGAGATTGTCAGGTTGTTAATGACAGCGATCAATTCCTGCTGTTGCATAGCATTAATGTACCCCGGTGGCCTGTAGCAGATTAGACCAGTAAGACAATGGCCTGAATCATGCTTGATCGATATCCCAAGAACTTCAACACATGAGACCGTATCAATGTCCAATGTTGCAATGTTCAAATCTTCCCTGAAAATGATTCCCGTTCCTCCCCCTCATCCCTCGGTCCTAGGTTTGTGAACAATCTTATACCCTACTGGGCATGCCGGCCCCAGCTCTGATTCTAGTCCAGCCACCGTCCATGTTTCAGTTAGAAACCGAATATCCAGGTTGCTGGATTCGATCAGTAGCTGTATCTCAGTGGCATGTTTTGGGAGGGATCTAACGTTTAGTAACCCACTTTTTAATTCTCCCTTAGGTGTATGTCCTTGTTCTGTATACGATGTCTTGTCTAGCGGGATGTGCCAGTTGCCTGAGGCCTGGTCAGATTTAAATAATGGTTCGAGTGGGCGGGGGTGATATGTGGCAGGCAAACTAGGCAGTTAGGGCAGGGATTCTTATCCTTGGATGTTGTGTTAGGGGCTAAACGTGGGCAGGTTGCTTTTCTGGCCAGTGGATCCAGCATTATCAGGGTATCCCTACTATATCTATAAGTCTCACTATCCGGGATAAGTCGGGCAGGGGGGTGGCCCTAGGTCCGGTCTCGGCGCGGACGAGTGCAGACGAGCTTGCCTTGAGCGCGCCTTTGGCGCGCAAACGTCGCGCCCGCTATGGAAGTGGGGAGAGTGCAAAGAGGGGGCATGGCCAGTACAAGTGGCATGTCTTTTGGTTCCGGCAAATGGCGGCAGGGCTGAGAAAAACACCCGCCCGCGACAGCGATCAATCCGCTGTGCGGGGATGTCTGTGCCTGAAGGAGTTAGGTGCTCAGGGTATCGGTAAGTTTAGTTTTTTTTAAAACACAGTATTACAAAGTAAAATACATCAATTGCCACTACTCCCGGCTGCGCATCAGGAGGTTCCAGTTATAATGCCGCGCTCGTATTCAGCGAGCGTTATGTACCTGGTGAGGAGGCGTGGCCAGTACAAGTGGGCGTGTCTTGTGGTTCCGGCAAATGGCGGCAGGGCTGAGAAAAACACCCGCCCGCGACAGCGATCAATCCGCTGTGCGGGGATGTCTGTGCCTGAAGGAGTTAGGTGCTCAGGGTACCGGTAAGTTTAGTTTTTTTAAAAACACAGTATTACAAAGTAAAATACATCAATTGCCACTACTCCCGGCTGCGCCTCAGGAGGTTCCAGTTATAATGCAGCGCTCGTATTCAGCGCGCGTTATGTACCTGGTGAGGAGGCGTGGCCAGTACAAGTGGGCGTGTCTTGTGGTTCCGGCAAATGGCGGCAGGGCTGAGAAAAACACCCACCCGTGACAGTGATCAATCCGCTGTGCGGGGATGTCTGTGCCTGAAGGAGTTAGGAGCTCAGGGTATCGGTAAGTTTAGTTTTTTTTAAAACACAGTATTACAAAGTAAAATACATCAATTGCCACTACTCCCGGCTGCGCCTCAGGAGGTTCCAGGTCAGAGGTCTTCAAACTCCGCTCTGTTCTAGTCCGCTCCATATCGTAGAATGAGTGAGGTTGGAATCTCTTTCCGAGTCTCGATCTCTAACACCCCGCAAGGGGAGTCAGAAGCACTGGAGTTGGATTCTCTGCGAGGAGGATGACAGCGTCTGATCAGTGCGTCAGGCGGGGACTTGACTTCCTTCAGAACTTGCTGTGGCGAGCCACGTCGTGCAAGTAGGGAGCCGAACCGTGGTTTGCCATGGTAAGTGAAGGTATATTTATACCTTGAAGGTGTTTAGGAATGCCAGTATTGACGTAAAGGTCGGGCAGAAGAACGTCATGAAGGAACCCCTAAGGAATAGATGTTCATGTATAATTAATGCGTTTTTGGAGAAATCAATATCCAAGCAAGAGGAAGTTCTAAAGGCTTAAGAGTCTGGTTTTCCAAGAACTCGTTGTGACGTAGATGAACGGATGTAGGTGGCCATGCCTGTATTTGGTTAGCATGGATAATGCCTAAGTAAGGGTAGGATTTCTATGCCTAAATATGGGCAATGTGAATTGTGCCTATATAAGGACATAAATCGGGAAACCTATATACGGTATCTAAATCGACACACAACAGTAAGGTGATCAGGATTGCTACGGATATTTAGAGGGAGGGAGTTCCATAAAGCGGGAGCCAGCCGCTTAAAAGATTGACCACCCGATCTAATCCTTCGTATTCGTGGAATTCTGGCTAGGAGCAAATCCGCCGAGCGCCCTGCTTGTGAGGGTACGTAATGGGCGCATAGATCACTCAGGATTCCTGGGCCGATGCCTGTAAAAATCTTATGCGTGATACATAGCGCTTTAAAACCAACTCTTTGTTCAAGTGGTAGGCAATGTAGACGATGGAGGAGGTTGGAAACATGACCGTATTTGGGGAGGGCAAAGATAACACGGGCCGCAGTGTTCTGTAACCGCTGCAGTCGATTCATCACAGATTTATTGGAACCCAAAAGTAGCATGTTACAATAGTCCAATCTGGCCAGGATGGAGGCTTGGATGATCAGCTGATCTGTTTGAGGGTCGAACAGACCAAGTATAGGCTTTAGGCCTCGCAATAGCCCAAAGTCCAAGTCACTGATTTGGCATGCACCTCAAATTGAAGTTCTTTCTCCAACATAATGCCCAAATTCTTCACCACCGGTTTGGGAGCGGACGGGCCCGAGAGCAGGAGGCCACAATTTGTTGTTCCAGAGATGGGAATCCTTGCCTACCAAAAGTATCCTGGATTTGGCTGAATTTAACTGCAAAAAATTGGCCGTCATCCACTCCGAGATGGCCATTAAGTCTTGTTTGAATTTCGCCATGTCCTGGCAGGGATTATTAGAGAAGGTAATCACCAGTTGGGTGTCATCTGCATATGACACCAGGGAGATGCCTCGGGCTTTGGCCATCAGCGCCAGTGGTCTCACGTAAACATTAAATAACTTGGGGTTCAAAGCCGACCCCTGAGGAACACCACAACAAAGTGGGTGAGCACGGGAAGAGAAAGGGGGAGCGGTTACATGGAATGTCTGATCAGCCAGGAAAGACGAGAACCAAGATAGGGCTTTATTGTTGATCCCTATCTCCTTCAGGCGAAGAAGCAGGATTTTGTGGGAGACCGTGTCGAAAGCCGCACTCAGATCCACCAGAACTGACGCTGTAGTTCTGCCGGCATCCGAGGCGCTCTGCAGCTGTTCTATGACCATCAGCAAAGCAGACTCGGTACTATACCGGGGTCGAAACCCATTCCGGGATATATCTAATATTGAATTAGCTTCCAGGTAATGAGTTAGAATTGAATTAACATGAGATTCCACGATTTTGGATAGACACGGAAGTAGCGAAATTGGTCAGAAGTTTTCCGGCTTGGACACGTCCAATGTTGGTTTCTTCAGTAAGGGGACCACTTTGGCGTGCTTCCAGGACTTCAGAACCACCACTGAGGCTAGGGATAGATTGATCAACTCCAAATACTCAGGCAGGAGACACTGTTGAAATTTTCAAAAAGCGTCATGTCTCAGCAGGTCATCTGGAGACCCTGATTTTATTTTGACACACAGTACTTCCATATCTTTAAGAGAAATAAGAGGAAGCGAAGCTAGAGAATGGATCTCAGGGCCCACGGACACGTTCCTCCCGGTGAAACTGGAGGTTTCACATAGGTGCAAATTACGATAGATGCATTCCACCTTCTCCAAAAAGGAATTCGATAGCTCTTCACATTGTAGGCTAGAGGATATGGTACTGCCCGAGGCATAGGGAGATGTGACCAAGTCCTTCAGAAAAGAAAATATGGTTTTACTGGTATTATTACTTGTGGTGATCAGACACGAGTAATATGCTGCCCTAGGTTTACGGACCAATTTATGATATGCCTTGATCGCATTTCTGTACTGTGTTTTAGCCTGAGGATCATATGATTGCCTCCAGGCTCTCTCCAGGACCTTGCAGTTCTTCCTGGCTAGGGTCAGAGACTCATTAAACCAAACGTTAGCTCAAGCACTGTGTGAGCGGGATACAGGTGTCCAAGGCTTGGGAACCCACTCTTGAAAGAGCACATCGGCCTCTTCCATATTCGAGGATTTTTCTGGAGGTTGAGTACTCAAGGCCGCAATTAAAGCCGCCTGGTCAAGTTTCTGCCTGGGGCGTTTAAGAGAGGGGTGATGGATTGACCGAAGTTTAGCACCGGATAATATGTGGACTACTTTATGTATGATTCCAATACCCCCCCTCCCCACTGTTCTATTCAGACTGCTCATTACATATCCTGTGGGGAGGGCCAGGTCCGGTATAGCCACAGAAACCTCAGAGAGCCAGGTTTCTGTTAAAAAGAGGACCCCAGGGGACCGTTCATGAAGGAGGTCGAATACCTCAGTGTGGTGTTTGGTCAGGGAGCGACAGTTTAAACTAAGAATTATGTATGTCTGAATCTTGAGAACAAAGTCTGTGGGGTGCCCGGGAGGGTTAATCCCAAAGGTGCATTGTCTGCAGAGAGTGGAGCAATCCTCCGGGGCCCAGCCATGATTCCCAGATGCACCCTCACCTTGCAGAGCGAGTAGCACCTCACGTGAGTAGAGTACCTGGCTCCTGGCGCGGACGGGTGCAGACGGGCTTGCCTTTGGCGCACCCACTATGCGCGTCAGCGCTGCGGTGAGCATTAAATGCCTGGGGGGCACAACTGGCTGCTCCCGGGCTGAGCTCTGATTGGCTGTGAACTGGCCATCAGAGCGAAGGCACTGCCGGTGATAGGAAGTGCCCAACACCCCGTGACATGCAAACAGGAAGCGATTATGTGCAAGGTACTCTCTGTTGAAACTTTAAAACAATTTTAGCAATGTTTGAGGCATGACATGCAAACAGGAAGCGATTATATGCAAGGTATGTTCTGTTAAAAGTTTTAAAACCATTTTAGCAGCAGTTTCGCCCAGCAAGTCTAACACAATACCCCCAACTCAGTCTTAGCTGTTCCCAACAGGAAATGAAAACTCTATGACCTTCAACAAAAACAAAATGAAACCAAATTTAGGACTTTCGGGTAAATGTGGAGTTACACGTAAACAAATGCATACCCACTCTCCAGCCAACAGGATAACTGTACCAGTGCAAAAGTGGTCCATCAACAATATTCATTACAGCTTGTATTGTCTCTGATTGGGTTCTCATCTAATGTGATTGCTTTGAAGGAAATTCTTTGTGAACCGACATTTTGATTGGAAATTAAATACACTAAGTATTCCTGTCAAAGCGATAGGCAGGTTCTGAGATTTGGACCATTCCCAGTTTTTGAGGCCCTCAGCCATAGCATAGCTTCATCAGCTGCCAATATATTAACAAGTGGTTAAATCTGAGCTCCTGTTTGAACTGAACTCCCAAGCCACATGGTCCTTAAAACTCACTCTCGAAGCCATTCTAGGATTAGACAGGACCGGTTTGTGGGTTTCCTGCACAGCTACATAAAGTACATATATGGAAGATAGATGTAATAGATATTTTATATTCTATATTCTATATCCTATAAAAACAGGTGGTTTAGATTGCATGGTTTCCGAGAACCCTTTACTGCAGGACATAGCTACTGCTACATAAAATATAGTGGGGCAGTAAATTGGTAACCTTTCTTTGGAAAATGTTGTCCGGGCGGACAAAGAAGGTATGCCCCTCATAGGTGCACTTAGCTTCTGGTCTTGCCTTGTCAAACATAGCTTGCCGGAGGAGAAAGTTACTTAAGAAAACTAAAATTGCCCGAGGCCAGTCAGGTTGTCCTGCCACTTGGTTTTTCCTTTGCGTCATCAGGAAACAATGGGCGCATTGTACCTCAGAGTCACAGTCCCACTGAAGTAAATCGGGGAAAGCTCCCTTAAGAAATCCTACCATAAAAGATCTAATATCAGTCCCCTCTGTGTTTTCTGCAAGGCCCAGAAACCGAAGATTGTTTTGAGTCAGTCGGTTCTCGAATTACTCGAGCTTCCACATTACATCCGTCATTTGAGATTCCTATGCCTTCTCGTGATTTTGAAGTTTCCCAACTTCCCCCTATATTACTCCGGCCCTTTCCTCCACAAGGGTCACTCTCTCCTTCACGTCTGAGCAGATTTATCTGATTTTCTGAATAGACCCATGGAGGTTTTTTCTGGCCTGATGGTCCCTACAATTTTTCAAACTGGGCCTCGCCTTGCATTTGCTTTAAGGTAGAGTAGATAAGCTCAATTGAGGGGGTATCTATGAGACCTGTGAAGTTTCTGGGGCCGACTTGCATTAGACTTTATCCTCCCTCATCTTCACTGTAAACCTGATTGATAGCAAAATTGTCCCATTTTAGCTAAGGGGCAGTGCTGGTGTCTGTGTCTTGGCCAGTTTGGCATGCTCTGGTCTTCTTTCTCAGTTTTTGGGTAGAGAGTTTGTTGTGACGACCCCAAGGGCTAGCCGATGAGCCCTCGGTCCGGGACTCCTCACCAGTGAGCACAATGCTAGATACTGACAGCTCATACTCCTCTATTAAAAAGAAAAACTTCTCCCCCAGATCTTGAGACCCTAGCACATTCCTTGAATTAGTTCCCGACAAATTAATACCACATAAATTAGTACCAGGGAATAGGGAAAGAGGAAAGTGTTTTTAGTTTGCAGCTAGGCCCATAGAAGACTCCCTCCGGTGAACGTGAGCCCTGGAGTCCTCCCTTAAGCACTGGATCGTTCTGCCCAGACACCACTATCCCACCTCTGGCTGGCTTACCTCCTTCCAGTTGCAACATTGTATTCATGAGCAGAGAGTTTGTCTGAGCCCCGCCCGTCAATCCTGCTTGAACGAGAGCAGAGGAGGCTTTCTCTGCTTTAGACTCGCTGGGGGGCGGCTTCGCCCTAAGGTGACTGACGGGAAGACCTCTGCTATTGATGGTTGCTTGGAGCCACCTGGATCGGTGCTGATTTGCCGCTGCTTTCTGTGGGCTTCTTGCTCTGTTCTCTTCATTGCAGGAGCGGCGGTGTCCTCCAACTTCTTGGCCGGAACCCCACAACGGGGCTCGCCCAAGACTCGTCCCACTGCAGAGACATCCTTTCCTGCCTTGTTGAGCTTAGGTGGTATTTCCAGTGGAGACGCTGCCCAAACCTCCTGCCTAGAACTCCCATCACGGCACTGAACAGGCGAAATGCCGCTGTGATTACGGCTCGCGTGCCTCGAATTTGCAAACCACACTGCCTCCAGAGCCATGAAGGATCAAAGAGGTATATTTCTTTCTCCATATTATTCTTTTAATAACGGAGATATCCTTCCACCATCTTTCTGTTCGTTAGGGCTGGAGCCACAGGAGCAGCTAGCACAGCGGTCAAGCAGCCGCCATCTTGTCACACCACTCATGGAAAGGCTGTTACAAATACGCCAGCTGATTGCTTCCTTTCAGGGACTAAGCAGTGAGGCATATCTTTTAAACCCAGCCCATTTAAAAGTCATCTTCAGTGGGAAGGTTTGGATCTTCATGTCTGAAATAAAAGTCCAAGAGTTCCTGAAGGAGATCAAAGGAGGGTCTGGGATGTCAGGACCAGCATGAACAGCTTTCTATGATGTTATCTGTCGGAGGACTTCTGCAGCTGGCAGTCTATGGACTTTAAGGGTTTTTTTTCTTACTCAACTTTGTATTTTACCACCTAATCTTTCTGTTTTTCTTCTCTTTTTTCCTTTTCTCGTTTCTACATGAGGGTTGGAGCCCGGGACACTTAGGGGCTGGTGGAGTGTGTTGCATCCTCAGTGTCAGATCTGACATACTTGCTCGATTGTGATGGGGGTGGTTGGGGAGGTGGGAGTTGCAGGGTTGGTTGGGGGAGGGGTCGGGCGGTGTAGGGGTAGGGTAGGTCATCCGAGTGAACAGGGACAGTCATGCGCAAGTGGGGGTTTGAAGGTAGGATTATGCATATTAGACTGGACAATGGGCTTTTACTTACACATTATGAATGAGTTATCTGTGGATTGCAACTATTAACACCTGTGGGTTAAATGACCCAATTAAAAGGTGCAGGGTAGCCCTTGGTATGCTTTATCTCAAGGCAGACATTATCTGTATGCAAGAGACACACATTGAGGCGTCTAGGAAGGCACTGTTAAAGTAATTGGGGTACCAGGTGGTATGTAGCACTTCACAAGGAGCACGTACATGGGGGGTGGCAATTTTAGTGCAGAAAGGAGGGCATATTCGCAAGGGTCCAGAGAGACAATTATGGTTGTTGGGTAATCGCTGAGTGTCAGTTCCCCAAAGGGGGAGTCACACTTTGTTCAGTATACGAGTCAGTCTTAGATGATCCTGCGGTGTTTGAGTGGTTAAACTCTGAGTTATCTTTATGGCCACTCCCGCTCATCATGTGTGGGGATTTTAATATCAATCTGAATAAGGAATTGGTGAGCATGAGGGCTAAACATTACTAAGGCTGTAAACCTAAGGTTCTAAGGTTTCTGCTGGATTTACGGTCAGCCCATAGTCTGAGGAATGTCTGGAGAGAGAAATGTTCCTTGGATCCTGGTTTTATATATCTCTCAGCTCCACATAAAGTATATGCAAGGTTGGACTATTTCTTTATTTTTCAAAATCTTTTTCAGGGTAGTAGAATAGAGAAATATCCCATGGTCATGTCACACCTGCTGGTGTTGGAGGTCCCTCTCCTAGATAAAGTGGGCCAGCCGCGGTGTTGGTCTTTTAAACTGGCTCTTTTTTGTGGATGATGAATACCTTAGTCACATGCAGGAGTGGATCCCAGTTTTTATGTCGGAGAATATGGGTAGTGCTCCCGTCAGGATAATCTGGGATGCCTTCAATGCTGGGGTTCGAGGTGAGGATATCCGGTATAGTTGGGCCCATCAAAAAAACAGAGAGACTCCATCTGGGTGACCTGTATAGAGGGTTTTCACTTGCAGAGGCTAAGTTGACGGATGCGGTGGCCATGGGTAGGAAGATTTGGATGGCCCAATCGAATGTAGCTGTGGATAAGGCAGCAATAGTGAGACTTTCAGCAAAGAAAGCTGCAGACAAATTATTGGCACAGAAACATGACATTTAATGAATGAAGTGAGAGGGTGGGCCTCCTCTTGAAGGTCCAGACTAGGCAGCAGATAGCCGAGTCTCACATTAGGGAAATTCGAGATCCTGTGTTGGGAATTGTTTCTGATCGAGACTGAATAAGGGCAGCCTTCCAGAGATATTACCAATGTCTATATACTGATGATGTGGAAGGGGAGTCTGAAGACATGATAAGGTATTTGAACTCAGTGATGATGGGGAATGAAAAAGAGGAAGACCAGGATTATTTAGGTCGACCAATCACGTTAGAGGAAATCGTGTTAGCAGTTTGCGCCCTTGCAGCTGGTAAGGCAGCTGGAATGGATTTCATTCTCAGTGAGTTCTATAAGATTTTGTCCCCCTGCCTCAACAAGTACCTGTTGGAACTTTTTCTGAAAGTGCAAGGAGGGAAGGAGCCACCTGGGTCTTTGGGTTTAGCAACTATTGTGGTAAGTCTCCATTAGAATTAGGCTCCTACCGGCCGATTACCATAATGAATAGTTACTCTAAAATCTACTCTAAGATCCTGGCTGCATGGCTGTCTGGAATAATCAGCAAAATCGTGTCTCCCAAGAAACAGAGCTTTGTTTCGGGTTGAGGAACAACAGACCCCATCAGGCGGGTAATCACACTTTTCGAGACAGCGGCAGAGAAGGGCGACCTTATGGCTTTAATACATGCAGAAAAACATTTGATAGGGTCTCCTGGCACTATCCATGGATTATGATCGAGAAGATCGGCTTTAGGGCTGGGTTTGGTGTGCCATTGAAAGCACTTTATCAGCAGCCCATGGCCAGGATTTCCCTCATGGGTAGTCAGTCGTAACTTATAAAGATACAGTGGAGCACAAGACAGGGATGGCCCTGCTCTCTCTTGTTATTCACCCTTTATATTGATCCTTTGATAAGGAGGATAGCCAACAATAAGTTAATACAGCCTATTAGGTCACAAGATTAGGAAACAAAAATATTAGCTTACGCAGAAGATTTGGCAGTGGTTACTACAGATCATGGGGAGGCATTAAGAATAATAGAGGAAGAGACTAATCAGTTTGACAAATTGTTGGGATATCTGTTAAATCAGGATAAGAACAAAATAATATTAAAAATAGAGATGTGGAATGAGAGGATGGACACGTGGAGGGTAATACCTATTTAGGGGTGAATATAGTATCTGAAGTAGATAAGATTATACAGTCAAATTTAGATCCATTAATTAAAAATACTAGGGTAGAATTTGGTAGAATAAATAACTTATGAATGTCTTTGATAGGAAGAACTAATTTAATTAAGGTTTTTTTTTTAACTAAAATACTCCACTTCTTTAGAGCTATCCCTCTCGAATTAGGGAATCAATGGTTTAAGGTTATTGAAGGTGTGATCTCTAGATTTCTGTGAGCATACACTAGGCCTAGAAGGGTGCTGAAATGTCTGACCCTTAGACAGTGCAGAGGGCTAGCTGTACCGAATATAAAAATCTACTACTGGGCCACCGCCCTGCAACAGATGTCCATGTTGCTGGGGATAAAAGGAGAGGCTCATCAAGGTCCCACCCCGTATGAACTTTTGATTGAGGATGAGGCGTGGGGAGTACTTTGGCGGCAGCTTGAGTATGGGTACTACAAAAGAGTTAGATTTAAAACACACAACTGCTCTTTTAAAATATTGGCAGCAGTTCGAAAGAAAGCAGGCCTGAGCCAGTTGAACTTTTACACTCCATTATATAAAAACCCTAATTTTTCATTAAGCTTTCAGGACCCCTATATAAACCGATGAGATGAGGGCGGCCCTACAAAATTAGGAGATTTCTTCCAGGAGGTGGACGTTATCTTGTTTGAGACCTTACGGCACAGGTTTAATTTAGGGCACCATGAATTCTTCAAATATCTTCAGATCCGTGACTTTTTACTGAAAAGAGCGGAAGGTGCCAAAGGATTTTTTAGGATCGAGCTGGTCAATAGAATCTTAATTATGAAAACCCTCTTAGGGAGGCTTTATGAGCTGTTGAATAGGCTTATGCTAGCTGATATAGAAAAGCAGAAAATGTGGTGGGAAGAGAAGGTTCAGGCAGTAAAAGACGTCCTTTCAGAGTCCTGGAATCTTACCCAGACTACTTTAATTCCCGCCTCTTAGCAAGTACAGCACTTCTAAATCTATTAAAAGTTGTACCATACTCGGGGGGGGGGGGGGGGGGAAATAGCTAAATGGGGTGGAACCAAAAATGTGCATTGTCCCCGATGCCACTTATACAGGGCGGATCTGATACACATGTTCGCAACGTGTCCAGCCCTAGGGGGCCTGATAGGTGATATTAGTGAGTCCCTGGAGGGAAGATTGGGACTAAGCATAGAATTGAGCCCACAATTTATATTACTTGGGTTTAGCGATGAACTAATCCCTAGCCTGGCACAGGCATTTGTGTTTATTGCAATGACGGCTTTTAGGCTGTGTTTGGCTATGGCATGGCGAGACCTTTCTCCACCATCGGTCCAACAATGGTTTGCCCGTCTAATGGCTATTTATCACACTTAGTTGGCAGTATGTGCAAGAAAAGGCAACGGTGCTAGAAAGAAAGGGCGGAGGGTGTGAGCACCCCTGATGGGCTGGATGGCTACATTCGAGGAGGGATAATAGATCACCTTTTCTTACTTTTTTAAGATGTGGGAATAGGGGTCAGGTGGGTAACACCTTCTGCAGGTGCCATTTTCAGTGGGAAAGAAAGGAAAATACGTATAAATGTTTGTTCGGTTTATATGACGTGATATCAATTAATTTAAGAATGGATCGTCCACTTGGGGGTAGTGGGTAAACGTAAGCCTTAAAATGTGCACTAAAGATATATTTACAAAAAAGAAAAATGTTATCAAACCAAATTTGCAACGTTTAGATAATATAAGCGGACTAGATCAGAGTGAAGTTACATTTCTGTCATCTGGCACCATTGCAGGAGTTATGAGAAAAGACATCCGGTTTGCCTTCGCTCATCCTAACTGCAGTTCAGAAGGCATACACATTTTCTATTTGGGATTACTCTCATTCACACCTTGTACTTACCTTGCTTTGCAGGGGCAAGTTTATATCGGACTGGCCAGAAAACACCCACTATAGGAGAGATGATCCAGAGATCCGAGATCTCATTCCGCCTTGCTTCACACAGCAATGCACTGCAATTGTGTTGTCTCTCTGAATCAGGAAGAAGAACCTGGAGCAAACGCTTGTAAGCCCAAGCTCATGGGTCACAGTTCAAAGGTGTTGGACCTAGCGTCCTTTAGGTAGCTTGGCTCAAGCAGGAAGGCTTTCCCTCCCGAATCGCTTGTTGCACTTGCATCACACCCAACCTCCACTTCAGCGCTGCACCACCCAAAAAGGACACTACACCGATTAAATAAAACTGATAGAAAATTCCTTTTTAATTGTGCTCAACCAATTCTAACCATCACATTTCAGGTGCACATTTTTCATAGTATTTCAGCCAACAATACACTTCCTGGTTTTACCTTAGTACAGTCCCCCACCATAAACTCTATCAGAAGGATCAATCCAGCGCCTAGGCCCTAGAACACCCTTTTTAGTTTCCCACTCGTAGTGCTTCCCGCCATAGTCTTCTGGATCTTAGGCGGTGGTATACGACCACGCTTCTACCATTGGGCGCTATACTGCCACTAGTCTGCTGCTTGGAAACAAACTATTACCGTTGGACATTCACAGGAATTCTCTTTATGCTGGCAAGCTTACTATTACAGTTATACATTACACTTAAACTCTTCTTTGTACTGGCAATTTTGCTATACAGTTAAACATTACTCGTGAATTCTCCTCTGTACTGGCAATCTGGCTATGCAGTTAATCATCACTCGTGGATTCCCCTCTGTGCTGGCAATCTTGCTAGGCAGTTAAACAGTACTCGTGAATTCTTCTCATAATCACCAGCCGGGGCTGCCAGGCCTTCACCTACTTGGTAACCCCCACCCCTCCTTTCCTTCCCTCAATCCCAGCTTACAGGTCAACTTTGGGGTCCTCCTCTGCCTGGGAAGACCGGCGATGCTGGTAGGGTGATTCCCACTTCACGCGGGACAGACGGGGAACATGGTCTGGGCAAGGGATGTCCCAAAAGGGGCCGAACACGGGGCGCACCCACCAGCCACCTCCCCAAGGATTCCCCTGAGGCGAGGTCTTCTCACGGGGAGGACTCCTCACACCAGCGGTGTCACTCCGGATGCAGAGTCGTCTCCAGACCCCACACGGCTCCACAGACCAGGCGCTGCCTCGGCTCCACTCCGCTGCTCCTTTAATCCGCGCCTGCCTGAGGCAACGCGGCTTGCGGGGGCGCGGCTTACTCCTTCTTCTGCCAACAACGAGGCGGCGCTTCCGAATCGGCCCTCGTCGGGTGACGCGGGGCAGGCGCTTCACAGCCTTACGCGACCTCTACTTCCTGATCGTACTTCGCCTCAGGACCTCAGGCTCGTTGCCTGCTTACCGGCCCTCACTAGGGAGTCCTGACTCTCTCCTCAGACCTTCCAATCGCGGCGGTGAGGGCTCCCTACAGGGACTCGTGCCAGGGGGGGCTAAAATTAAGGGTGCTGCGTTCCCTCCCGGGCAGTCTATTTAGCCAACCAAATGCTTTTCGCTGGGTCTCAGTCACCCTCCAAACAGGCAGGTCTGGTGGACAGGCGCCAAGCCTTGTCCGATTTAGAATCCTGGGCACAATAAGGGTGAGAGAGATAGGGCACAGGACGGGGGCTCTCCCCAGACGTGCTGACTAAACCGGAGTCTCTTGAGGTAAAGATGTTCTCCAAAGTCAGTGGTGGGAGTCAGGGACCGGTCAAGAGGTCGAGGGTGGTATCAGCTAATGAGGGAAGCCACGCAGACCCAAAGTCCTGTCAAGTCCCTCTCTAACGCAGCCACCTCTCCACTCAGGTGCCTTACTCCTGACTACCCCACAGCTCAATTAATTCCTAAAATGGCTGCCCTGCCCTCACCTCTATTTATCACCTGGGCCTGACTTGCCAGGGTGGCCCAGAAGGTTCCGGAACCTCCCATGGCAGTCTATGGCCCTGGTGTTGAGGTGACAGTTGGAGCCACCATTTTATGAGACAAACCTCCCTCTTCCCATTTCCTCATTGAAGCACCTTGCGCCTCTCCCTCAGTTAGTAAGGACGAGGCGCCCAGAGCCTCTACATCAACACCAAAAGTAGTAAGTGGACAGGAAAAAAAATGAGAAGGGAAAGGGAAGAAAAAGAATAAAATGAGGAGGGAACTGCCAAAGGCTGACAGGTCTAACAAAAGGCATTCATACATACACTCTTTTCAACATCCAAAACTTTGCCTCTTGTACTCACATCCTGCATTTGGCTCTTCATCTTTCCATCAATACATCCATTGTCATTATCATCCGATGCTATGCACTCTAAAAGGGAGGCCCTTTAAAAGGTTCTGTGACACTCTCCACCACAAAAATTCCTGCTTCAGCCGGCGGGTAACAGTCATGTTTTTTCCTCCCATGAATCCTTGCCTTGTAAGTATTGGAGGTCTAAATCTTACTGGATGAGTCACATTCAGAATCTGCAATGGCGAATTGGCAGAAAGAAGTAGGATATAAGTCTTAGAAGTGATTTGCATTGCCAGACTGGATTAGCAGAAAGGCAGATATGGATGTGGCTAGGCCACCAGTCTTGCTACTTAATTTAGTGACAGGAACGCACTACCTTGAGAAGGGTCGAGGCATGTTCTGAGGTAGCTTAGTGTAGCCGCTGGTGATAGAGAGGATTTAGCCAACAAGACAGACTGTGAGGCAGACATTCCTCGATTATTTTTTGCCCCTTAATTGATTATTTTTGCTCCTTCATTGTTGATCCTTTTTATGAGCCAGTCGTCTAAATATGGAAACAGCTTTCCAACGATGTGCTGCCACTAGCACCAGACATTTGCTAAAGATAATCGGGGATGACTTGAGGCTGAATGGTAGGGCTTTGAACTGGTAATGACATGGAAAAGCTCAAATGTTGCTTGTTAATTCGATTAATAAAGAGGTGACAATAAGCATCCTGAAGGTCCAAGAATGTCAGAAATTCTGCTTCCTGCAGTAAGGAGAATGCTTCCAAAAGCATGAACATTCTGAAGAACTGAGTCCTCGGGAACTTGTTGACATTCCAAAGGTTTAATATGAGTCTCCAGTCCTCTTCTTCTGAATCTGGTTTGGCCCTTTAATGGAGAATGGCAAAGTTAGTGGCACTCCCACAAACAGGGCATTGGCAATATCTCCAATATCCAAAGTTTCTATTGCAGGCAGCTGGGGTAGTGGAAGAACCAGCTGTGAAATTGGCTAAGTCACTGTAGACAATAATTCAATGGAGGGATGGTCAATGTCCGCCTGAATACTAATAGGGCTTAACTTACTGCATTTGCATAGTTTTGGATGGAAAGGCGTCACAACTTCCACTGCAACCAAGTTGCATGCCATTTTTCTGGGTGAAGGGCCAGAATGATGTTTGACTGCTGCATACACAGAGGTGAACTCATTTTGAAGCAGATGTTCATTTTACACATGGTTCCATGCTGAATACCCCAGTCATTGCCAGCTGTTTCCTTTTTTCATGTTTTTTACAGAACTTGCTAGAGGGGCACTTCCTGCAGAATCAACCCCAGAGGAAGGGCATCCCCAGAGGTGGGCATCTTTTTGAACTTTCGAAGAAATAGAGCCAGGTGCCTTTCTCTGTCACAAATGCTCTTAAAAAAAAGGAGAATTAACAAATGTCACAATCAAATGCTTGCTGTGTAGATCTGGCCCAGTAAATGACATCTAAATGCAGTTCATTAGCAGATAGCTTCTGAAGAACTCATGCCGAGCAGGCGTTAGATAAATTGCTTCTCCATACTAGGAGAGGTTTGTATTCTGGAAAATGCCTCCTTTGGCACAGAATAATATAGCTAGAAACAAAACACAATGCAATTACTCATGTGATGGTGGTATAGGTAATGTTCGGGGGAGAAAAAAAATAGTAATCCTGATGTTCTGATGTAAGAGAAGGAGATAGGGCAGGGCTTCATCTGTGGACTTCCTAATATTTAGCATTCAGTAGAAAATCTGAGCTATAGTGACCCATAGAGAGAATGAAAATACTCAGTGCATCTATCTCAGTGGTTAAAGTTTTTGCTCATCAAGTGAGGAGAATGCACTACATAAAAATACTGTTCTTGGGCCAGTGTCAATTTTTATATTGTTTTTTGCCATTTTAAACTACCTGGATCCCCAGAGAGGCAACAGGCCATAATTCAAGCATGTGAATTTACAAACAACGCCAGTGGTAGAAAACTTTAGCTACAGCTAAGTAGTTTTTCCTTTTTGATACCACAAAGCATGTATCCAGGCAATGAAGTGCACCACTTTCCTGGATATCTGTGAGTGGGAAACATGGAGATGTTATCAGAGTTAGTTGCATCTCATCTACACTGGGTTGCTTTTTTAAATATCTGGTTTGACTTATTCCAAAGGGGAAAACTATTTGGAAGAACAGTGCAGGGTATTTTGTTTCCAGAATTGTGCCCCAGGACAGATAACACTAGTCTCCTCCTGACTGCTTTATCCACAATGCTAAAGGAGTCAAATTCCAGTCAGTGAAGCTTTCATGCCCCAGCGCAATTGTCCCCGGGGATTACAAGCTCTTGAGATTCTGAGAAGCTATTGCCTGTCCTGAAAAATGTAGGCCGGGGTAGTTTTGACTAAATCTCACCTTTTATGCATTTTTAGGCGTGGGACATTGGTCTGTGGAGAAAATGTCTGGTAGGAAATATGAAATGAGATGTTTCCTGCTGTCACATGTGATACAAAAGTGATGGCCAGTGCATGAAGAAAACCGTACGGGCACTATGAGCAGGTATCTTGCTGCACTTTGGAATGTGCGGGCTTACCCTGTACAGTTATTCATTCACAGTGGTGGCTCCTCCGCTGTGGCGGAGGAGTGTCTCCCCATTGCTTTTAAGCAGCAGGAAGAAGAAACATCGAATGATAGTTAACATTTTATGCTTCGTGCTGCTTTAAGGGCAGGCAGGTGGGCTGCTCTGCTCTCAGAGCAGGGCAGGGGAGGCGTGGTTTGCCCACTACTAAGTGCGCAATGACTGTTTGTTCGGCCCTCTAAGGCCACCCAAACCAGTCATGCACACTTTCCCCATTCTCCATGCAGGCTGCATTGCAGCCTGCGTTTAGAACAAGCCCAGGTCCCCATTCCCTGGTTGAGCGTCAAACCAGGACGCTCAAAACCAGTTGTGATTGTCAGGGTGGCCAATAGCTTAAACTCTTGCAAATGCGAGACAAGAAGGAACACAGACAGGGAGGGTGTCGGGAAGCAAACAAGAGGGTGCAGGTGTGGGGAAGAAAAGATGATGGCACTCGCAGGGCATAGGGAAGCAAATGATAGAGCAACATGACTGGCAGGGGGAGAAAAGCAAATTAGCGAGAGCAACGTTAAGCTGGGGGTGAAAGCACACCCTTTACAGGTAATCTGAGCTGAGGAGCAAAGCACAACGAGCTACCACTTTCGAACTGGAGAACTGCTCAGTAAAGTGCTCCAATACCTTTCTGTCTGGTTGGCGGTTGCGGTTGAGGGAGAATGTGCCCATTGAGACATTTGGGCACACTTGAAAGAGTTTCTTTAATTTTTGGATCTATTTCACAGAGGACCAAATTGAGAAAAGAGGGTAAGAACCCTTTCTTGAAGTGATGGTTTTTAACAAGTGAGCGGAGGAGCAAACCTAAAGCATATTGATGTTTAACATAGATGTTCGTTCAGAAAATAAACACGCCAGATCTAGCGGAGGGCTTGAAAAATCATACAAATGTTAAAAGACCTGCAGGCCTAGTGACTTAAATAATTTACTTAACCTATTTGTAATGCTCTTGACTCATAAACTAGTTTCAAATGATGTGATCGTGGGCAAATAATGTAATTCATTAAGCTGTCATTTTCTTCATTACCACTTATGAGAGTACTTTCAAATGTGCGAGTTCAGTATGTATGCTGTACAAAAGATTATTTTGTTTGATTTAATAGACTAAACTTTTTTTCCATCTATAATACTAATATAGCCACATATAGGATACACATGACCCCTGACTTGCTTCTCAGTTCATTAACAGCATTTTCATGTTTAAAAACTATCACTTTTAATAAATTCATAACTAAAACATGAAGTGGTAGCACACTGCCATTTGTAATCAGCAGATTTTACGTTGAAATGACCACATACTTTCCCACTGATGTGCCATGCGGCTTTACTGATAAAACTATATAGTGTACAAACAATAATGTTTGGAAATAAAGTTTCTGCAAATATGTGTAATTTGCACATCACCAAGTAAAGTGTTCGGGTTTGTTTTGCTCCTATTTAATCTTTGTTTGCATCACACTTCTTAATTACAAAAATTGTGCTTTTGTAATTCCAGATTTATTTTGAAATATTTGTAATATTAATTTACAGGCTATTTATTTAAATGTGTTTGAGAAAAACAGCTTACATCTTCAGACAGATCACTTGACAAAAGCATCTAACTCTAGTAAGAGAGAGAAAAATAAACCTCATTTCCAAGCAGCAATTAGCTAAAAGATAAACTGACATTTGACCTCTTTCCTTGAAGGACAGCAAATGTGTCAAGATAAAAAACAAGATTTAATGGCATCTTTATTGCTAATTCACTTTCTGAATGAACAGAACACCTGTTTCTTTCTAGCCGAAGCCTACTCCCAGATGGGACAAGTAGGTGCTAAAAATAGCTTGACCTGCTAAAATTTTACTCACATTTGGGAGTGGGCAGCAGGTTTATGGAGGCCTGTAGTGGAACTTACTTTTGCCCCTTTGACCTCCCTACAGGCATCACTGAGCTGCCCCCTTCTGTCTCCCTTGGCCACTCAAGAGCTCCCCGTCTGCTACAAGTTAAATAAACAAGCCGGTGGTCACAACTGCGCATGAAAGACCCTTCTGCAGTAAGCTAAAACTCATTAAAGAAAATAGTGCTTAAAGACTAAAGAAGACGTACCATATAACAACTGAAGTAAAAAGGCCAGTCCTCATGGGAGGTAACAAATCTAGACAAGGCTGTACTAAGGAGGAATTAACAGGCCTAATAAGGAATCAGAAGCCAGCATTTACGAAGGACAATGACACAAGCCAATGACAAATATGAAACGAGAGTGGGTGGGGCTTCAAGTACATACTCCAATACAGCATGGCTCGCAGCGCATGCGCTGCTCAAGCTCGAACTTAAAAAAGGACTCGAGCCTGTGGACACACTGCTGAAGAATTGAGTACGTTTCTTCAAGCTAGACGTGGTAACAGAACTTGTTTTAACACTTTGACTTTATTGGAAACCTTTTCCTCCAGGACTTAAGCATTCTACAAAATCTCACAGCCACGCTGAGCTTTATGTTGACAAGTTTGAGGCTTCTGCTGGACCAGTTACTCAAAATATCTGACCTAGCCAGCTGCAATATTCAGACTTACCCTGTTGAAGATTTTGAATCTGAAAACAATTCTACGACCGTAGATTGAAGCTTTAAACCGGATCAACCACCAAATTGTATCCAGCCACATTCACACTTGGCTCAGACTAGAGCCATGGCAAATGAAACCTAATAACCTGGGCTGCCTGTTTTTAAATTCTTTGCCATTGAGCGGTTTTTACTTTTTCTTTATGACTTTTGATCCCTAAATTCGAGTTTGAAAATATTTGTGACAGTTTTCTTGTTATGTATTCACTTTTTTTTAAACTGATTTGGGTTGGAACTTTTAAGTTGTTTTATTTCTTACAGTGAGGATGTTAGGGAGATAAGGGGATGACTGAGAAAAAAATGATCAGAAATTATGAACTCTTTTTATAGAACAAAATGCAAATAATTTGTTGGAGCATTTTTGACGGTTCATCCCCTAACATGGAAAGAGCACCCACTGGAACCCATAGGGAGTGTTCTAGTAGTGGTGAAGACCCCATCATAAAAGGAGGCAGGCTGGAGCTGCAGTGTGCAAACCACAGAAAAGACTGCATTCGGGCATAGTAGGAGGACCAAGTGATAACGGGAGAAGCAGAGGAGGAGAAACTGCAGGCCACAAATGGGCAGCGCAACCCTCAGTAGGAGGAGAGCAGGGAAACAGCCGAAGCAAAGAAGAGGGAGAGACCGGGAAGCTGGCTGGACTGCCTGGAGACTAAAGGCTGGATGCTCCAGGAAGCCACGGCTCAACCTCTGAATCGTGGCCACCGGCAAGTCCCGCGTTGGGGATTGTTTTACCGGTGGTGGGAGACAAGAGCTCAAACTAACTGAGCACTGGGAGGATGGAGGCGGGCTAGGTATGGAAGGGACACCTTGCTACAAGTTCTTTCTTGGTGCACTAAGCCACTTGGGTGCTGGTTAAGGTGTAGACACTTGAGCAAAAAGAACGGTATCTCAGAGTGCATATTTCTGTGTTTGTTTCCGAGGTCCAACAGCTACGTGTTCCTGGACACCCGACTCCTAGAAGGATTGGATCAAGACAGGCATATAATCTCCCTTGGGAAGAGAGTGAACAAGTCTTAAGAGACTGGTTACTTGCTATTGTACAAAGGAAAACCTAATTGGGGTCTGCCTTTTTGTTTATCTATGTATCTTATAAAAAATAAAACCCGGGAGTACACCCATCAAGCAAGGTTGCAGTCATCCTTACTTTCTCTATAGTGGTGTCAGAAGTGGGATAAAAAATACCCCAAGGAGGGTAGAAACGACCCAGCCCATCACTATGGAAGATACGGTAAAACAACATACAGTCCTAAAAATGCATGTCTCCTCTGTGGCAGATGCACAACACGCTCAGGACACAGCCATCCTTAAGTTGGTTGATGCTGTTACCAATGCCAAGGTCCAGCCAAACATTCCCGGCTCCATCCTACAAAAATATCAAGCAGGGGAAGACCCTGATTTATTTTTCTTCAACTTTAAGAGAGTAGCGTCCACTGCATCCTGGCCTTGCAAATTCTGGGGCCAATGCATGGCCCCATTACTATCAGGAGAACTACAGTCAGCATATCAGGCAGCCAACCCTACAGGGATGACCCCTTGTGAGGAAATGAAACAAACAATACTTGAATGACTCGGATGAGACTCAGAGTATTACCGGGTCAGGTTTTGAAGAGAAGTGGGGAAATAATGACAACCCCTAAGCCTTGTTTTACAGAATACAAGACCTAGGCATTAAGTGGCTGAAGCCTGCTACCTCCACCATGGATGAAGTTATAGAGAAGATCTTTCCAGAGCAATTCTTAGAAATCTTACCCGGTTCAATGCAGGCTTGGGTAAGGCAACACCCCAATCTCACAGTGACAGGAGCCATAGACTTGGCCTGCTCATACCATAGATTTGCCCAATGCCAGTCAAAATGCAGGTCTCTGTGAATAGCCAAGGACTACCCCGTATGAAGCCAATAGTTAAACTGTTCCTCGACTCCAAAGTGATTCCAAAAGGTCCAGGAAGGGAAGTGGGCCAAGGACCCCAGTGCAAATACTGCACAGAATGGGGTCATATTGCTAGAATCTGTACCCAGAAACCCCCTCCCCCAGAACCCATGTATGTAGGCTATTCAAGAGGGTGTGCTATATGTATGGGAGGTATAAACTGAATGATTTACACCAATAGTGTTGAACGGGAAGCCAAGGAAGTCCTTAGTTGATTCTGGGTCTGGATATACATGTGTAAAACCCAATCTAGAAGAGCCCCTACAAATACAACACACATTTTCAATGCAATAGGTCTCGCATTATTAAAGTTTGAGCTGTTGGCATTGCTAATAATAATGCAACACTAATAGCAGCTCAAAGATTCAGTAATGTGAAACCTATTGCAATTTTTTTTTTTATATAGCATGAACTTGAGTGAAAGGTGTGTATTTATGTTGCATTGAGTACAGTGTAGTTATGTGTTGTGTTATTATGTGGCACAGAGTGGTATTGTGTGGAGTGTATTTATCTTGCATTAAGTAGAGAGTAATTATGTGACGTGCAATTATGTAGTACTGAGTGGTATGTGGAGTGTATTTATGTTGTATTGAATACAGTGTAATTATGTGATGTGTAATCACACAACCACATCCAACCCCTCACACACAACCACAACCACACACACAACCACAACCACACACACAACCACACACACATACACAACCACACAAACAACCACACACACAACCACACACACACAACCACACACACACAACCACACACACACAACCACACACACACAACCACACACACACAACCACACACACACAACCACACACACAACCACCACAACCACACACACAACCACACACACAACCGCACACACAACCGCACACACAACCACACACACAGCGACACACACAACCACACACTCAACCACACACACACTCAACCACACACACACTCAACCACACACACAGAACCACACACACAGAACCACACACACAGAACCACACACACACAAAATCACACACTCAACCACACACACACAACCACAAACACAACACACAAGCACACACACACAACCACGCACACACAACCACGCGCACACAACCACACACACACAACCACAAACACAGCACACACACAACCACAAACACAGCACACACACAACCACACACACACAACCACACACACACAACCACACACACACACAACCACACAACCACAACCACACACCCACAACCACACACCCACAACCACACACCCACAAACACAACCACACACCCACAAACACAACCACACACCCACAACCACACACCCACAAACACAACCACACACCCACAAACACAACCACACACACACAACCACACACACACATAACACACACACACACACAACCACACACACACCCACACACAACCACCCTCAACCACACACACAACCACCCTCAACCACACACACAACCACACCCACAGACACACAGAGCCACCCACACAACCACACACACACACACACACACACCTTAAGGGAATCGGGTAACGGAAAGAGAAAGAGCTCTATCCAAAATCACACGTTTTTAGTCCAGTCAGAAAGTGTGACTTAGACCCAACGAGTCATTGTTTTGTAGCTAAGCAGATACAGTCAATTATTTCAGTGAGCTTGACGCGATATTAGAAAAAGAGAAGTATAGTGCAATTATTAGGCACGCATTGTTTACCTTGTAACCGCGTAAATATTTGCAGCGCATTTTCATTTTTTTACCTTGTAACCGCCTTCATTTATTTTACCTTGTAACAAAGTAAATATTTGAAGCGCACTTTCATTTACTTTGCCTGTAACCACTATTTTACCTTGTAACCACGTACAGATTAGCCACGCATTCCTCCCAATTAAGCAACAAACTGTATTGCAGCCGCACAGCCACAAGTAAAGTGATCGCAAAACTGAAAGCAAAGCTACAAGATGCATTTGTTTTACTGTCTGTTTCTTCTCTCATAGTGTATTCATCTTTCTCTTAATTTGTGCATTTCTATCTCTCTCTGTCTATCTGTGTGTCTCTGTCTTTGTATATGCTCCTCTGTGCCTGTCATGCTCCGCTATATGTGTCTACCTATGTGTACACTGTATTTGCGTGTATGTATCAAACTCTTTTTTTTTTTTTTTCCAAAACATTTATTCAGTATATAAGGTCAGCACACGGCATAATGCCTACAACCACTTCTGGCCGGCAGCGTGTAATAATAGGAAAGAAGCAGAGGTATACACAGCGTTTCGCCAACAACCCAAAAGGGCCGGCCGCGTCAAATTATATGTAGGTTTTGTATTTTAATAGAACAAGGGATCACTATCCTGAAGAACCAAAAATAACAACTGATTAAGAACATTACCAACTAGCCTCACGGTGAGAGTGGTTAAAAAATTAGAGTATCGTATCGATTCAGAGAGTGCCTGGAACAATAGAACTCAGTCTTAAGGGCGTAAGCATTCCAGTGGATATCTCAACATCATGATCAACTCCTCATGCAGCCATATCGGGCGCACCAGCACACGCAGTAGGCTGTGCAGCGTCACCGAATCCCATAGTTCCCAGCTAGCCTCTGTAGGTGTCCGGTCCCTGTGATGCTATGGGAGCATTGTGTAGTCTCGTCGCCCAGGGGTGTCGGAAATGGCATCCCCTATCATCGGCCCACTACCCAGGGACTCCCAAGGTCATTCTCACCCCCGCTGCGTGTAACTTAGTTGTCTATCTGGATGGGGAGGAGGGGGCAGCTTCCCCAGGTAGCAGTGGGGTCAGCAATAAGTAAGTCTTCAGGGGGCCCCAAAGTCTCGGGGTCGGGAAGCTGGCGGAAGGAGGTCAGAGTATAAGGCAAGCTGATCCTGCCAAAATATCATCGTTTCTAGCCAGTCCTTGAACTTAGGTGCCCTCCCTCTGCCCAACCTACAGGCCACCCTCCACTTAGCAAGGAGGAAACTAACGGAGGCGAATTTCCTATGGAGCACAGGGAGCCCTTCCGTATATCCCAGTATGCCCATCAACGGAGACGGTGGTAGCAAAGTATCCAACATTTTCCCAACTGCCTCAAATATCTGTTCCCAGTATTCCTGAAGGGCCGGGCATCTCCAGGCCAGATGCAGCATATCAGCTCCGTCTGCCCGACATCTGTCGCATCTGGCGTCCTCTCGCAGCCCAAACCTGTACAGTCGAGCAGATGTGTAATAGTATCTTTGCAAGAATTTGAAGTGCGTGATACGCAGCCTGCTACTAGCAGACACTTTCTCTGTTTGCGTGCAACAATAGAGCCACTTCCGGTCCGTGATTTCCTGTCCCAGTTCGTGAGACCATTTAGCTCGGGCAGCACTCTGCGATGTGCCAATTTCTACGTATATAGATCTGTAGAGGATGGACACCAAATGAGAAGCAGTTTTCGCACCCAGTAGTGCGTGCACCTGGGGGAGCACCGGCGGTTCCTGCGGATATTCCGGGGTACAGGCCCGTATCCCCTCTCGCAGACCGGCATAAAGAAATGTTTCCATAACATTTGGGGGAGGTTCTGGACACAGCTGCTGGAGGGTAGCAAATTTCCAGTTTTTATATATATCTCCCCATGTATGAGTTCCCCGCTGTCGCTTGAATTTTTTAAAGATATCCTCCTGCAGGAGGGTCAGTTGGGGATGAAACTTCAGCGGCATCCGGGGGGAGTAAATCATTGGGGCTTGCAGTTTGTGTGCAATCCATCTCCATGCACGCACCGTGCAATCTACAGTTGTGGGGTCCCGTTCACGCTGTGATGTCTGCTGCAATAGTGCCCCCTCTAACGGGACAGGGTCAACCAGCCAGTGCTCTGTGGCCACATGAGCTGTATATTTCGGGCCATTAAACCAGTAGTGCGCATAGTGCGCCTGCGCACACATATAGTATAATTCAAAGTTAGGCAGCTCGAGCCCTCCCATCGCATATGGACTGGCCAGCGTCTCCCACTTAATCCGTGGCTGATTGCCGCCCCACACAAGGTGCAGAAGTTCTGTCTGTAAGGTAGAGAAGAAAGGTCGGCCCGGGTAATAGGGGATGTTCAGGAAGTAATAAAGAAACGTAGGTAGCACAATCATCTTAACCAGAGAAATCCTGTCAGCAGTGGACAATGGCATAGCTATCCACCTTGTTATTGTGTTGTGTAGCTTGTCTATAGCGCGCCCATAATTGTCGCGGATCAGCTCCTTCCGATCAATGGTGACATTCACACCCAAGTACCGGATGGTAGAACCGCACCACTCCAATGGGAAGTCAACCACAAAGGGGGTGACAGCCGGGCGGGGTAAGAGGAAAAATTTGGGATTTCGACCAGTTAATCTGTATACCAGAAAGCCCCCCAAATCGCACAAATTCTTGCAGGAGTGGGTTGAGGTTGTGCATCGGGTCCTTCACATATAGGGTGACGTCGTCCGCGTATAGTGAAATCAGAATGGGACGCAAGAGGCATCTCAGAGCCTTCTCCTGATGATATTGGCGCACCCTAGCCGCCAGTGGCTCTATCGCCAGGGCAAACAATAGTGGCGACAGTGGGCACGCCTGCCTAGTGCCCCGAGATAGTGGTATTGCCTTAGACGTGTGGCCATTGATTTGCACACGGGCCACCGGAGCAGTATAGATCAATTTGATCCAAGCAGAGAATCCTACCGGGAACCCCATGCAGCGGAGTACTGCGTGTAGATATTACCATTCTACCGAGTCGAAAGCCTTTGTAGCATCTAAAAATATAGCCGCCAGCGAATTGCGGGGCCACCTGTTGGATGATCGAAAAGAGGGTGCGTAGATTATGGGAAGTGGATCTCCCGGGAATAAAGCCCGCCTGATCTGGTAAAATTCGCTTATCCATCAGGAGGTTCAACCGATTAGCTATCATTTTTGTGAGAACTTTACTATCCACATTGATGAGGGACAAGGGCGAGTACGAGTCACACTTGTTAGCCGGCTTCCCTGGCTTCAGAATGGACATAAGGGCCTCTCTTATTGTGGGTGGCAGTGCCTGCGTCTCCAGTGCCTCTGCGTACACCTCCTGCAGAATGGGGGCGAGCTGATCCAGAAATAGTTTGTAGAAGTCGCTCGGAAGACCATCCGGCCCCGGTGCCTTCCCGGACCGCAATTGAAGGACCGGCTCCCTCAATTCATCACTCGAAAATGGTGCACACAAGAACTCTCTCTGATTGTCTTCCAGAAACCCCAGCGTGATGTCCCCAAAAAAGCGTGGGAAATCCGCAGCGTTCGTCCCTTTTGAGCCGTAAAGCTCCGCAGAAAAGTCAGTAAAGGTCTGCAGTATCCGGGCACTATCCTTCTGGCAATTACTCTCTCTGTCCTCCACCTCCAGTATGTAGTTAGCATATCGGGGCAGTCTGATGTCCCGCGCCAAAGCTTTCCCAGGCCTACCCCCCTCCCCGTAGCGTCGTGCCTGGGCATACTTCCCTCTAAACTGTGCCTCTCTGTCTGCCGTTTCCGTGTATTCAGTCAGTAGCTCTCTCATCTTTGCCCTTCCTTCCCCGGCGCTATTCCGCCAAATATCCGTCTCAAGGTCTTTAAGTTCTCCCTCCAGCCGTCGGAGCCGTCGGCGGATGTCTCTCAGTACCCCAAAGCTTTTGGCCATGCAGACTCCCCGTATGGTCACTTTAAACGCCTCCCACAGTGTGCCCACATGCTCGACCGATCCCCTATTCCGCTCAAACAAATCAGCTATAGCCTCTCCCAGTTCTGTCTTAAATACCTCATCGAGCAGCGCCTCAGGGGCAAGCCTTCAGCCCCTGGGACTGGCGTTCAAGTTGGGGATGTCCAGAGTGAGGCACACCGGTGCGTGGTCGGAAAATGTATGAGCTAGGTGGTCAACCGCTCGCACCCAAGGGCACATCCCCCTGGACCCAAGCCAGTAGTCCAGCCTCGACCAGGACGCATGTATTGTCGAGTGAAAGGTCCCTTCCCGTCTCTCTGAATGTCTGTATATCCACAGATCGACTAATCCACCGTCCTCCAGCAACCCCTTTAATGTTCCCTGGCTGAGTGTATAGTGGTGGGGTAAGTGGGAAGACCGATCTTTTTCAGGGTCGCAGACCGTATTAAAGTCTCCCGCCCAAAGTATATGAGTGGCCCCTACTTCCAGTATTTGTCCCCATAGTGCAATTAAGGTGTCAGGGCTATCAATGTTGGGACCATAATAGCTAATAATAACCACCGAATGTGCACCGAGGGTGCCCCACATCATGCAAAATCTACCCTCTCCGTCACACCGCACCCCGCCATATCTAAAAGGGGTCCCTCTCTTGACCAGAATGGCCGTGCCTCGCGCATACATGGAGTAAGCAGAAAATATCCTATTGGAAGCCCATTTACTGCCAAAAGTAGGGGGGCATCTAGGGTCAGTGTGTATCTCCTGTAGTACCGCTAGTCGGTCAAGGTATGAGAGGATTTGCCTCTTCTTCCTGGGATCTCATAGCCCCCTCACATTCCATGAAAAAAGTTTCACCACATTCTATTGGTTCCCTTCCATGGTCGTAAAGCAGTGTTAGGGGTGAACTTTCGTATAAGCGTAGTGCATGGTGCAATACCCCTCTGGGGCGTGCAATGTAATGTCGCTTCGACTGCTTTCATATAGTGCTGCAATGTCCCAAAAGTGCATCGGAATCTAATCTGACATTGTCCAACTCTCTTTTGTCCGTGAGGCTCCCCCGTAGTTCTCCCTCCCACCCTTCCCACCCACATCAGCGCCCCCAAATGCGCCGGCATCCCAGTACCCTCCCCCCTCTCCCCACAACAATAACATAAAAAGAGAACAAAGCGAGAAAACAAAACAAAAAAGATCACTCTAGACTCAAAACACTTTCAAGCCTTCAATCTGTAGGTATAGGGGACCTCCCTTAGTGGGGCGCTAGTGTGCCTCTTAAACCCTCTTGTCCTGCCGTACAGCAGAACTCCCTGATCCCTCCCCAGTGGAGCTGGGATGGAGGAGGGTCAGAGTGGAGGGTGCCCGACCCTATTTTGAAGACCCCTTCAAGCCCAATCTAATCGAACAATCAGGTTAGACCTGTGTAAATTGGAACAGTGTGAAATTTTCAATGCAGGGGACTGCCCCAATCAATGAACCAACAAAACTCCCCAAACCCGGGGCCAGGTACTCATCTGGCGGTGACAGTGCAGACTCAGGACGCCTTCTTTTCAAGTGGCTGCTGCATGGCTCAGTATATGCGACCTCTGCCAACCAGTCCGCTTATTGTCATCCCTGTCCCAGGGTGTTTCCGTGGTGTCTCTTCCTTTAGCGCCCCTATAGTTCGCATTCCATAAACAATGTTTCTTGTCTTAGCCATCGATGGTTGTGGTGCATATTGTTCAGTCGTCCTCCACAGGTGACTGGGATTCTGTTCGCACGGCATTGTTTTCGTGTGCTGGAGATGATCGTCATAGTGTCCTGAGAAACTCCTCCGCCGCCTGCTGTGGGTTGGTGCAGATGATCGTACGGTCTCGATGTCGTATCTGCAATTTGGCTGGATATAATAGGGCATATTCGATATTCGCTTTGCGTAATTTCTGCTTCACCTGGACATATTTCCGCCTCGCTTCCTGGACGGCCAGGGTAAAATCCGGGTAAATGGAGAACGGATTTCCTTCGTATTGCAGCTCCGGAAGGTCCCGTGCTCGCCGCAAGGCTACATCTCGGTCCCGGTAATTAAGCAATCTTGCCACTATGGGTCTCGGTGGTGCTCCCGCCGGTGGCCTCGGACCCAGTGATCTGTGCACCCTCTCGACTATCAGATGTGCTGAAAAGGAGTCGTCTCCTAGAGTGGAGGTAAGTAGCCGCTCCACATAATCCTCCATTCGTCCCGTGGCTGTGGTCTCCGGAATTCCTATCAGGCGAATGTTATTTCTTTGACTAGGTGCTTCAAGGTCCTCGCTTTTAGCTGCAATTACCTTCAGCAGTTTGTCCATCTGTGTCATTTGTTTGGCCATGGCAGTGGTGTTGTCCTCCGAGGCAGAGATTCTCTTTTCCGCCTCTTTAATCTATTCGTCATGTTTGTCCACTTTCAACACCAAAAAATCAAGCCGGGTATTCAGGGTGTCCATTTTCCCTTAGAGGGCGTTTAAACTCTGCTTCATTGCAATGAGCATGGTCTTTAGTTCCTCACCAGCCGCGGCCTCAGGAGGAGTCGCCAGCGTCGGGTCAGGCTCGCCTGCATCCTCAGTAATGGAGCGCATAGTCATTTTTTTTCTGCTCAAAAGGTAGCCTTGATTGGCGTGATTCTGCTTTCCCCATGGTGTTAGCTTCTTAAATATCCTATTCAGCAGGGCTCCCCCTCTGTCTCCGCAGCAGTGAAGCCCCCCTCCAGGCGCTTCAAAGCCCAGTCTCCGGCGCTATCAGCACTCTTCCTTTTGTTTATTTTTATTTTTTGTGTTTTTTTAAAATTGTTTTCCCCTGCACAAACAGCACCTCAGCACTTCATTAAGCACCACATGTCTCCTCGCAGGTCGGAACCACTCTGCGTGCTGGCCAGATAGCGCCTTGCGCTTGCCTCCCGTGATTCGCCTCAAATGACCAAGCGGGGCACAGTCGATGCGTTGTCCTCTGCCAGCCCCGTTTCGAGGCGGCAAGATGAGCGCCTGTCCTGTCACCGGTGTTCCTTAGCTCCACTCCGCCCTCTCAAGCGCCCGCAGCACCGCAACGGCTCTAGGGGCGGTCCACTCCTCGCAGCCTCACAGAGCCCACACCTTCCCAGCGCCGGCCCCGGCCTCGCAGAGGGGGCTTTCCAGGTACCTCATATGCGGGGACTCCAGCTTCGGGTCAGTTAGCTCCACTGCGCAGGGTAGGGAAATGCAGGAGCGCGTGCTGCCCAGTTAGTCAGCCACCGTCAGGATATGAGAAGCTGTATGGGTGGAAAGTTCTGGACTTACGGCGCTACAGTTGTTAGGGCCCAATTTTATATGTGGCACAATCCTCGTAAATGGCTACACCCAAGAGCCATTGAAAAGGTAAAGTTAGGAAACGGTGGAGGGTGATGCCTTCTTAATTGGTCCACGTCAGTGGATAATCAACATCAAGAGCATTGCTCAGAATGAAATTACTTGTGTTGTTTTTATTTCTGGCAGACAAAACAGGTATAAATTGTGAGAGGAAAAGCAACAAGCCGACACGTGTTTCGCCCTAGTGGCCCATTGGCCTTGGGCTTTTTCAAGGCGGTTTTCAGTAAATAACAAGGTCTTCCTGCGGATGAAATAGATGAGTCTCTGCGGTCTCAGGGAAATCGGAGGAATGAGCTGTCAGAAAGGTTCCTGACAACACAAGTAATTTCATTCTGAGCAATGCTCTTGATGTTGATTATCCACTGACGTGGACCAATTAAGAAGGCATCACCCTCCACCGTTTCCTAAGCCACCGTCAGGAAGCCGACCTCGAATCGTCACCGCTCCTCTCTTCCTCTCATCAATCCGACAGAAGGTGCTGCGGCGTGTCCAATTCCGCCTCAGGCCTTGCACCGCATGGCCGCACCGGCGCTCGAGTAGCGTCTGTAGCCGCAGGGCACTTCAAGCGGAGGGAGTCTCCTCTCTCCCGGGCTGCAACCGAGCTGGATATCTTCGGAGCGAAACTGTGGATCCGCTCCAAACTTTCAGCGAGTCTTCATTACCTTGATGAGCTCACTTTCGCGCACAGTGCGAATATGGGGGAGGGGTCCTTGGGCAAATAATTAACAGAGCCTCACATCAGCGCGGCCATCTTGGTCCGGCACCACCTAGAGCCCCCATGTATCAAAATCTATATGTGCCTTTTAGTGTTTATCAGTTTCTGTCTTTATCACTGCCTCTGTTCCTCTGTATCTATCTGTCTCAGTTTCTAGCTTTTTATATGTGCCTCTGTTTCTGTATATCTCTTTGCTTGTTAATCTCCTTTTCTATGTGTGTGTACATCTGTTTTCCTGTACCTAGGTCTAGCTCTGTGTATTTCTGTCTATATGTCTATAACTCTATTTGTAAGCAAGCGCCATATTAGATTAAGGGAATCGGGTAACAGAAAGAGAAAGAACTCTATCCAAAATCACCCGTTTTCAGTCCAGTCAGAAAGTATGACTTAGCCCCAACGAGTCCTTGTTTTGAAGCTAGGCAGATACAGTCAATTATTTCAGTAAGCCTGACGTGACATTGGAAAAAGAGAAGTATAGTGCAATTATTAGGCACACATTGTTTACCTTGTAACCACGTAAATATTTGTGGCGCATTTTTCATTTTTTTTACCTTGTAACCGCCTTAATTTATTTTACCTTGTAACGAAGTAAATATTTGCCGCACATTTTCATTTACTTTGCCTTGTAACCGCCTTAATTTATTTTATCTTGTAACCGCGTAAAGATTAGCCGCGCATGCCTCCCAATTAAGCAACAAACTGTATTGAAGCCGCAACGCCACAAGTAAAGTGATCGCAAAACTGAAAGCAAATCCACAAGTGAAGCAATCGCGAAAGAAATCGCTTTTGGAATCAGAGACAGCCGCCAATGGTGCGCGCACGGGCGCCACAGACAGCCATATGCTTTCAATTATCGTGCCCGTGTCTGGGCACGATAATTGAAACCAGATAGGCTCTAGAGCGCGTAACAGACACCAATAGGCCGTGGGCGGAGCGATGCACCCGCCTTTGGCCTATTGCGTGCTCTGTCTAAAAACTACAGCCACTAAAAGCCCAATAATAGAAGACAAAACAAAAAACACACGCAGAAGCGTGTACGATTCCAGGGTCCATTTCTGAACCCCGGACAAAAGGACTCTCGCTGCGCGAGCACTGCTGCGCGGTGCAACGCTAGGCGCAAGACCTAAAAAGAGAGAAGGGTAGTAATAACCTGTGTACATGGGAACAGTAGACACTACCCTGTCGCACGGGTTTAGATTGAGTGGCAAAGTATTAAGGAAAACTTGGATGTGGGGCATATTCCCAGTTTAGTTGCAGGATGAGAATTGGGACAGACTATTACAATTTCCATAAAATGTTGCTTGCAGCAGCAGGAGAAGATCAGGTGAATACACAAAGGCTGGAAAAAAGCCCCTTATCACAGAGAGGATACAGTTGGGGGTAGCTAAAACCTAAATTGTCCAAGATAGAAAAGTGCCAGAATAAACAAATATTTCTGTAGACTGAACACTCTGAACCCCAATCGGTTTCTCTTTCCACAGACAATGAATGGGAACACCAACGTAGTTTTAGGGCAGCTCAACAAGAGGACCAAAATTTACCTCATGCCTGGGCACATATGACAGATGAAAATCCAACACAGGGAGGACAACATTTTGTCATACGAAAGGGTTTACTATATAGGAGTGTTTTTAGTATTGGAAGTAAAGATTTTCAGTTGGTTGTCCCTAGCACTTTCCATAGACATGTACTTCACCTGGCCCATAGCCAGGTAGGGGGCGGTCATTACAGTAGGGTTATTTTCACAAGTGGGATTCCCAAAGGAAGTACTCAAAGATCTAAGTACTCCCTTCATGTCCTGCCTAATGGCCCAAGTGTGCAAAGTCTTAGGGATATGGCAGATTCGTACCTCTGTCTATCACTCACAAACAGATGGTCTGGTAGAGAGGCGCAACCGAACCAATAAAACTATTCTAAAAACACTAGAATCAAAGAATTGGAGAGACGGGATAAAAAATTACAGTTGGCTCTATTTGCCATACTCATCCATAGGCAGAGTTCGACCAGGTTCTCACCTTTTGAACTACTGTTTGGTAGGCAAGGCCGCACCTTATTCAATATGGCTGCAGCGCAGTAGGAAGAAGGTCGTAATTTGCTAGATTATGCAGCTAACTTGAAAAATAATGTTAAGTCCCTATGGGAAGAGGTGAGGATAAACCTAGAAAAAGCACAAGTAAATAGAAAACTGAATGTGACAAAAAAGCCAGAGCGCGTTGCCTTTCTCCTGGACATGAGGTGCTGATATCGTTGCCCTCTTCCTAAACCAAACTGTTGGCCCACTGGTAGGGCCCTTATAAAGTAATAGAGCAGATCATTCCTGTCACTGATAGAATTGCAGTACGTCTCAAAAGAAAAGGGGGACAGATATACCATATCAACTTGTAAAAAAATGGGAACAACCAGGAACCCAACTGCAAATCAAGGGACAGGCTCTCTTTATCACTAACTCAGAACCTCTGAAGATAGAATTTGTCCCCACAACACGGAAGAGAGATCTAGAGGAGATAGGGGTTGGGCCCAGAATCAGCCAGAATCAAAAGGAACAATTAACCAACCTCCTACATTGGTTGCCTGAGTTGTTTTCAGGGAAACCAGCGTACAACTGACCGTATCCAGCACAACATAATTTCTGAAGGGAATGAGGTTAAGAGACTAAAAACCCATAACATACCTGCAGCTAGAAGAGAAGCTGTTGAAAAAGCGGTAGCCAATATGTTACAAAATGGAATAACTGAACCCTCAAACAGTGCCTAGTGTTTCCCCATTGTTCTGGTACCAAAACCAGATGGGTGTCTGTGCTTCTGTATAAACTTTAGACAGCTTAACAGTATCTCAAAGTTTGATACATATCCAATGCCTAGGGTAGATGAGACAATAGAAAAACTAGGTAAGGCCACCTACTTCTCAACATTAGACCTGGCAAAAGGTTATTGGCAGATCGTGTTGGCTGAACATGCCAAGGAGAAAACATCCTTTTCCACTCCATCCGGGTTCTATCAGTTGAAAGTGTTACCTTTTGGTTTACATGGACCCCACTTAACCTTCCAAAGACTAATGGATAGAATCCTGATACCCCACTGAAAGTATGTGGCTGCATATTGTTTTTGCATATTTAGACAACATCATCACTTTCAGCTCTTCCAGGAATTTGTACCTACAACACTCATCAGCAATCTTCTTGAATTTAAAAGAAGCCGGCCTCACAGCCAATTTAAAACAATTTACCCTTGCCACTGACTCTCTTTTAAATATCTCAACTACCAAATTGAGGTACTATTTGCCCCCAAGTAAAGTGCAGGCAATCAGAGATATTCCCCCTTCTAATACAAAGAAAGAGGTGTGTTCCTTTTAAAGATTAGTGGGCTATTATCAACGGTTTATCCCACACTTTTCGGAACTGTCTGCCCCTCTAACAGACTTGCTAAAAAAATCACCAGCCTGCCAAGTTAAGCAATTGGTCAGCATGACTGCAGGAGAGGTTTGATAGATTAAAGTCCTGCCTTTGTAAAGAGCCTGTGTTAGTCTGCCCCCATTTTTTAGCTATCCATTGTGTTGCAAACTGATGCCTCTGGAAGAGGTTTGTGGACTGTCTTATCCTAGGCGGACGGTAATGGCAACCTTCACCCCATTGTATATATCAGTCAGAAACTACTTCCACGGGAATAACAATATCCAACTATTGAAAAAGAGTGTCTGGCAATTAAGTTGGCCATCCAAGCCCTTCAGTATTATCTCTTGGGACGTACCTTCGCCCCATTTGTTTGCCTGGCCAGGCATAAGGATTCAAACTATCATGTATTGCACTGGTTCCTAGGCTTACATCCTTTTTCATTTCAGGTTGATCATTGACTGAGACGATTACAGAGCAATGTGGACTATCTTTCACGGGAACCCGTGGCAGACTAGCCCGATCTACCACTCTTGGAAGGGGGGTTTTGTAACATGGTCTGCGGTTCATCGAACAACATGGCCCCCAAAAAGCACCTGTTGGAACCCACAGGGAGCAGTCTAGTAGTGGTGACGTCATCACCAATCATGGTGGAATAAATCAACATAAAAAGGAGGCGTGCTGGAGCTGCAGCGAGTGACCTCCAAAGGAGACATGGTTCGAAGATTGCAGGAGGAA
Source organism: Triturus cristatus (assembly GCF_964204655.1). NCBI lineage: Eukaryota > Metazoa > Chordata > Amphibia > Caudata > Salamandridae > Triturus > Triturus cristatus. The sequence goes on along the minus strand of NC_140592.1, from coordinate 497,456,945 downwards.
TGAGAGAGAACAGGAGATGCAGAGGAGTAAAAACTGTGGATCATCGCTGGACAGAGACCTTCAGAAGGAGGAGAGTGGGGAAACAGCAGAAGCAGAGGAGAGGGAGAGACCGGGAAGCCATCCGGACCGCCCAGAGACTAAAGGCTGGATGCTCCAGAAAGCCACAGCTCTACCTCCAAGTCGTGGCCACAGGCAAGTCCCACGTTGGGGATTTTTGTACCAATGGTGGGGAGACAAGAGCTCAGAGGAACTGAGCACCCAACGGCTATGTGCTCCCTGACATCTGACTCCAAGAAGAATTGGATCAAGACAGGCCTATAATCTCCCTTGGGAAGAGAGTTAACAAGACTTGAGACTGGTTACTTGCTATTATACATTAAAAAAACAATTGGGGTCTGCCTTTTTGTTTATCCATATATCTTATCAAAATAAAACCCAGGAGTTCACCCATCATGCAAGATTGTGGTCAGCCTTCCTCTCTTTACAGTTGGGAAATAGTAACATATGTGGTTGATGTGGTAGAAGAGTGCTCCCTCTAACATAGAGCAGCCGCTCATCCTAAATAGAGGCATGATAGTGATCAATACTTGGAAAGAAACAGATTTTAAGGTCCAAAGTATAGTGCTTCGACTACAGTGATGAAAATCTTGCCTAGTCCTCTCCTTGTTTTGGTGTAAAGGGCCAGGCTTAAGTTCACCTCTGGATCATGCCTTACAGATACTCATCCATGCCTACAAATGCCTACACAACACCGGACTCCAATATCTAAACAACAGAATCACCCTCCACGTACCCAAAAGGAACAACCGATCCACCCACCTCGTCCTTGCCGAAACACCTCGCTTCCACAGACCCAAAGCAGTCGGAAGATCCTTCTCCCACATCGTAGCCAAGACCTGGATCGAGCTCCCGATCGACATCAGACGTGCCCCTAAACACCTTCAGAAAGGCTCTCAAGACCTGGCTCTTCGGCTGAACAGAACTGCTGGCTCCCCCCGCAGCGCCTTGAGACCCTCGTGAGTGAGTTGGATTCAAGACGCCATATACTGCCAGAAACAAATAGAGATATAATGGGAACTAATGCCCACCAGATAGCGCCCTAAAAAATTGTGGTAACAATTTAATATGTCAGCTGGTGTACTGTTTTCATACTGTGTGATGTTATTTCTTGCTCGTAAATGTTCCTGATTTACATCTGAAAAATATGTTAAAAAAACAAAAAGGTAAAATCTTTCTTATCATCTTAATCTGTAAAAAGCAGGATGACGAGACTGCTTTAATCTGGCGATCCATTTGGAAATGATCACCCATAAAATTTAACTTTATAAATGTAAATGTCCAGTATTTTTAAAGCGCGAACAATTACCCGAAAGTGTCAAGTAAGCCTGGGCAAAGCACTATGCTACGCTTGCGTAGTTTGTGAAGTTTGCGCTACTTCGCACTACGCAAATTGCACGTAGCACTGTGCAAACACGCATAGCGTAGCATAGCATAGTGCAGCGGTCATTTTTAGCTTGCTCACGGTCCTCAACGTCAGGTTGGTGACCGCGAGCAAGCAAAATGACATCCCGGCAAGACTTTTTCCTCATTCGCGATCAGCAACATCAAGTTGCCGATAGCGAGCGTGGAAAATAAACTTCCCGGCGAGCTTCTCAACGCGGGGAGGTTTCTCATTTCGAGTGGTCGTGTATGCTCGCGACCACTCGCGATGAGAAACTACCAGTCCGCGTTTAGAAAGCTTCCGCTCGAGTAGAAATCTACTCGAGTGGCAGAAAACGTCTGCTTGCACTGTGCAAGATGCAGTTTTCACTGATTGCACAGTGCGGACAAGCATCCGGCACTGTGCAATCAGTGCGAACAGCATCTTGCTACGCAGTTTGCGAAGCTATGCTTAGCGTAGCGTAGTGCGAAGTGCACTTCGCATAGCGCTACTTCGCAAACTACGCCCAAGGTTAGTGTCAAGGCTCTGGGGGCTGTTGGGAAGATTAAGCAAGCACGATCGCCCATGTTTAGAGTCACATGGCTGATCTGTCACCAGCGCCAGGGATCGAACCGTGAGCCCCTGGTTCCGGAGTCAGTCGCCCTGGCCACTGACCTCTTTACCGAAACATTAGATCAATTGCTTATTGTCATCTACGCAATAAGTTTTGTTTTAATTAATAAACATTGCAATATCACTTTGAAACAACATTTCACAACTACTATTTGGTTCCCCTGAATTAATTTCTTTCGCGAGCGCCCATGTTTTATTATGCTCCGGAGGGACGATGCCACCTACTTAACTGTCTCCTCTCGTTAATTAATGTATTTAATTGCGCATTTATGAAGCGTTGCTAGTCTGTTGAGCACTGCAAATCTTCTGAAGGAACGGATCAGCCCCGTATGCTTGAAATTGTTGTTAGAGCCTGATTAGAAAGCAGACCCCCTGCGGCATAGAAATCAGAACTGTACACCGGGCTTGAAAAGTCAACCTCAACGTTTTCTGAGCTGCATGCAGTTTGTTTCGCCCGTAATATTTGGACTGAGACTAGGAGCACTGCATTCCTTATACTGTGTGTCGGGGCTCCTAGAAATTTGCCCCTGTGTTTAATCCATGTGAAAGAACATTATTTGATGAGGGGTTGATCGTACAACGAAGGAGTCTGGTGGTAGCACGGTGCTGATTAAAGGCTGTAAATATTTTGATCTTACCACCACAAGGCTTTGTATTTTTGTACGTTAACTTGTGAGAAAGAAGTATCATAGATTATACAAATATGTTTTCTTTACTGAGTGGGGGTTACAACACAATCCTTATGCATACCCGTGGTTGTATAGTTATGTCTGCAGATGGCAGGGGTTTGCTTCATGAAGTTGTCAGTGACTAAAACACTGTACATTTCTTCATGGATATTTTTTTTAATTGCCTCAACCAGAAAAACAACTATTGTGTTTATTAAGATTTACCATATATTGTTGAAAAAGGGTGTGGCAAATTTGTAGAAGGTAGAAAGTACATAGTTGGCTCTACCCGGTGCTTCTTTCTTTTGTAACATTCAATATGCGCCGCATTTGATGTGTGCTGCTTTAGCTATTCTTCTGTTGGTTAGTTTCTCAAATTTGAGAGCAACCAAAGTGCAGCAGATCCCGAAAAGACATTTGTAGCCGAAGGCTCCTTACCTTTTGAATACTCCCAGGCATCAGACTGGAACTAAAAACTTTTAAGCAGTACCTCTGTGCCCCGGCAGGTAGTCCTGTGCAGCTCCACACTGATGCTGTTCTACTCTGAAAATACAATCAGGCACTAACTACTCCCAACGTGCTGACGTCAGTTCCTTTCTTTCCTGCCACCATCTGGAGCCACTTCTCATCTCTTTGAGACCGTTAACTCAAACAGAAAATTGCTTTATAGTGTGCAAGGGTCGCCCCACAAAATGAAAAGTTTTAAGCCCTGTAAGGACTCTCACAAACAAATGTCTGTGACAGATCCTCATCAGATGTGCCTGTGGTGCCTGGGATGCGACACAACTCTAAGGCCTGCTTGACTGCACGTCGGTAAACCCCAAGGTGATTTGAGACCCCGAGGTGAAAAGGTACATCGACAAGCACCCGATGACTCTTCAACAAGACCGGTCGAAGTCAAAAGTTAGGTCCTGGTCTATTTTAATTCCAGAAGTCACAGATGGCTTTCCAGAGGTCAGTGTTCATCTCAATCGAAGTCTTTAGGTAAGTTGAAGAAAAAACATCAGATATCTAAGCAGGCCTCAGGTCTTACTCGCCACTCACACTCTCCTGAGAAGGCGCCGGGGCAGTGCCATATATCTCGATCTTGCTCCTGGAGTCATTTAAATTCAGAGATGGTCCCTCAAATTGTTTTGGCACAGCCTGAATTTCCCAGGCTGTCCGCTACTCCTAAACAGATCAAAGAGTTCCACAAGGCAATGCTACAACTCTTTGGATCCTGGCTGACTCCCTCTAGCATGCATGCAGGCCCCATCCACCTAGATCACATTGAGCCGGTTCAACCTCAGTGCCACCTGGCCCCTTCGAACTCCTTATTGAGCCACCTCCAGCTCCAGGCTCTACTCCGTCTCCAGCGCCACAGTCCACACCAGTTCCCAGGACTTCGACGCCGAAGCTGTGTTTGTCAGTGCCAGAAGACGAGGTCCCATTTGTCCTCTCTGATGCAGAGATTGTGCCAATTCAGCCTCAGCCAAGGCTGCGCTCTGACGCTGTAGAGACTGTGGTTCCTCTGCTAGTTCTGCCCCCTTCCAAGAGCAAGGTCGGACTGGCACAAGATATAGGCAGAGGCACGAAAATAAAAGTGGTGACTCTATAGTGGGATGGTGTAAAGAGAGCAAAGTATAAACATTCTTTAAAACTTTCTAACACTCACAGCCCATGACAGGTCACTATTTAAAAGCTCCTTTTGACAAAATTAGCACATTTTGTCTACACCATCCATTAAGAGTCTGTTCCAAATTCTTAAACAAAGTTTCATTGAGATATACCATGAAACAAGCTTCAGTTCCATCTGTTCTATCCTAATTGCTTGAACCATGGATGATTGAGGGAGACAAAGCAATCTTTTAAGACATTTAAGACATTGCAATCTTTTAAGACGTTTTAGACTTTTAAGACATTTAAGTCATTGGCCTTCCAGCCTATTCTAATCATAAAATCTGCTCATACAGAAGATCTCTTTGCCCTAGAGAATTTATTTTGCACCATCACCTTAAAGGCCTTTAACACTAGAGTCATATCAAAGCCACCTTAGACCCTGTTAAAATTCCGTAACCTCTGAACAGAAGAAGTGCTCTAGTTTTCACATCATCCAGATGGGAATTCCACTCTAGGTTAGAACAAAAAAGGAGTCCAAGATATCTATAAGAGATGACTTCCTTTACCCTAACTCCATTAATGCACCATTGATGTTTGCCCTTTTGATGGCTGAACACCAGGGTCTTAGTTTTATCCCAAAAATATTACCAATATTTCTTATTGCACTATTCAGAAAAAGCCCCCAGCTTCCTTTGTAACTTGATTGGAGTAACCTCCATAATTACCAAGTCATCAGTATATAGCAAGCAGGGGATGTGGCAACCTCCCATTTTGGGTGAGAATGCATGCACATCAGCAAACATATGAGGTAACTTTGATATATATAGGGCAAGCAGAGTGGGTGCCAAAACACATCCTTAGCGTAAGCCAATTTTTAATCATTATCTTTTGAGAAAACAAGCCTTTCTGATTTAATTCAAACATTGCCCAATTGTCCCTATGCATTTACTTACAGATATTTAATATCCCTACATTGACTCTCAAGTTCTTTAAATGTTTTAAGTTTGGAGGACAGTTTTCCACGCACATTAGAAAGGCTGATAAGCCTATAGGTCAAAGGATCCTGAGGAACCCCCTTTTGAAATATGGGTTTAACGAATGGCCATTTCCAGCTTTCAGGCATGGTTCCTGAGGTTACCACCAACCTAAATACTTGATAGAATAGTGAGGCCCACCAATCACTATTTACCTAAACAGTCACGGATGGCAAGTTGTCTGGTACAGTGGCACTGGTCAACCTCAATGTGATAATCGTTTCAGTAATCTTTTTTATCGATATGCTATTAAGAAAATCCTCATCATATGTATACTTAATTATGGAATGGTCAGAGATTCCATTACAGGCTCTCATCAAGGAACTCTAACCACTTGACCTCAGGAACCACACAATTTATATGTTTGATGGCCAAGTCTGCACCACCTTCTACTAGCATCCAAACCTTTTTTGCATTTTTAGATTGAATCACCTTTATCATCTCTTGCCACTTTCTTTAAAAAAATTGCTTTTTTCTACTTAAATGCTGACCTATATATCATTTTAGTTCTTTCATCATTCTTTTGATGGCTGTCTAAAAGCCATTCTTTCCCTGATCAAATTTTACTCAATTTCCTTTTTAAGGGTTGGCAATGAGAGTTACACCACATTACTCCTTTCTTTTTCTAATAGGATCTTCTAAAATTTACGGCATGTTTCTTCCTATATTTATCCTTCAAGCTATCAATTATTCTTAACATAGTTTCCTTATTCCAATCATTAAAATATTACTTGTGGATAATTTCATATGATCAATTTCTCAACTGATTGTATTTGGGCGAGTTCCTCAATTTCTTTATCTACAAGTTTGACTACTCCTCTTCTGCATCATTCCACCAAACGAGGAAGAGAAGATACAATACTCTTACCAATTTCAGGTCCCAGTCTTGTATAATGCCGTAAAATCAAATACTAGGTCAAAGTGCCATACAAGAACATTCTCGTTATCAATATGGCAATTTTGTTTCCTAAATCTAAAGGCTCTTTTTGCCAGAATATCCCCTTGAAATCTCCCATTCAGGCATACCAGCCCTAAATTAAGTAACATGTTACATTTCCTGCCAAATCTTGAACTTGTTGCATTGGTAAATACAGTATGAGGTACAGCATAGTCTGTGGCTACTCCTTCTTTTTGCGTGTAATTTCATAGTAAAATCACCCATAAGTATAACCAAGTCCTGTGAGTCATGCGTCAATAAGTTACATAAATCTTCCTCTAGGTTAGCTACCTGATTATTATTATAAGTCATATTTCCCAAAGAAACATACATTTTAACAAAAAAATAGATTTCAACTGTGCAGAATTTGAGAATAGTTTCACCTAGGTAATTTGAATGCTTTCACATTTATCAGCTAGGGTAAGACATCCATTGCAATTTTGGTTGAGTCCAAGCTCACTAAACTCCCAGAGGCTTGTCCTTGCCTATCAGGAGAAGTGAGAGAATAAGCATGTACAAACTTATTAAATATAGGTGTTAGAAAAAGGCTATCTAATTGGCAGAGGTATGCAGCTCTGTCCATGTAGAAACCCTTGTTTCTATGATAAGGACGGCACACTTTAGATAACCCTAGCTCACCTCCTTGGTAGCTTAGCACGAGAAGACCGGCTTATCCCAAAGGCAATGTGTAAGGTATTTGTACTCAAAACACACAATAAGACAGTGAAAATACCACAAATGGACACCACACCAGTGTCGAAAAATAAAGTACCTTTATCTAAACCAAACGATCAAAACGACAAAAATCCAACATACATGTAACAAAATATCCCTTTAGAACAGTTATTGCAAAAATATAACTTGTAAAAATAAAATTGCTCCACCTGGGGCTATTACGACATTGTGCTTAAATCCAAAGTACAGTGAGGACCCCAAGGTGCGCGGCGTCGGACATGGTATCACACAGACCTCAAAACAACAGTACCTTGCTAAACAAAGTCTATGGCCAATGCACTGCATTGTGGAGGTGAGGCGTCCGTTGCAAGGTCTAGGCGAGTTCCCTGATTGCCACAGGGAGGTGAGGTGTTGTGTCTGCGAGGAGGCAACGTGTCGAGTCTAGGACAGAGAAAGTGTTGCACAGCCCCTGAAGAACATGCCCAGGCTCCCAGGCACTGCCAGCATCCAAACAGGACACTCAGCGCAATCACGATGCTGCTCCTGCAGTGTCGTGTTTGGCCGGGAGAGTCTGGAAGCCTGGGTGTTTCCGGTGCTTCCAGCAGATCGAGCAAGTGGCGGAAGAGGTGTTGGGGGTGCAGTGGAGAAGGTATGTTTATTTATTAAAAACATTTTATTCGTCCCCCTAACCCCTGCCTCACCACCCCCATTCCAAGGCAGCCACCACTGCCTTGGAGAGTCTTCTTCATTCAGGTTCACAGCAAAGTTCCAGTCTTTGTCCTTTCCTTAGCAGAATCAGCAACTGCAGGCCAACTCAGCAAAGCACACAGCAAAAGAGCAGTACTCCTCCTCATTTCAACAAAAAAACAGCAGTTCCTGTGGACACTCAATGATTGTTATGTCAATACATATCAGTGCAATCGCAATGAAACTGAGTTACAAAGATGTCAGAGAGGAAAAAGACATATAACACAGTGTACAGAGAAACAAGGTAGTTTATATAATAAATTCACATAGTTGTATAATCCAGTGCAGTGTCCCAAGTGAAAGTGAAACCTATTAGTATGGATTGTGACTCTTTGTGACATTAAAGCAAGGTTTCAATGTTTGTACAGAAACGACCATTCAATTGATACAAAATAAATGTTGACAGCCTCCTAGTATAGTAGTAGGAACCGAAAATTGGTTTGCTTTAAGTTGTCGATGGCGTTTCGACCCAGCTACCAATACGGGCTCTCATCAGGACCTATCAATGATGGGACACCTGTGGATGACTGACAGTTAGTGTAGTGAGCACCTGTGGGAGTGAAAGGTAGTAAAGGATACTCACATAGGGCCCAGCCGGGCACCTATGGAGTGGAGGGTACTGGCAGTCAATAATACCCGTTGGTATGCTGGTTAAATGTGTATCCAGAAGACGGTGTCGCGTGGTACTGGTTAATAGCAAGCCTGGGGTAGAATGGAGGCCTTTGGCTGACTGCAATAAACGGGAGTCCGTCTCCAGTGTGGATTCCAATATTAGATATTTGAAGGGTAGTCCAATGAAGGGTTCAGTATAAATCTGCTGTGGAAAGAAATCTCGCCCGTTATATTTCGGAGACCTGCACTCGTCCGTCTCCACTCGAACAATTTGTATCAATTGAAATGGTCGTTTCTGTACATCAATTCAACGCCGCATCAGCGGTAGTAAGCGCTATATAAGTACAAATATGTAGAGACATTGCACTGATTGAAGAAAACTGGAAGCTGTCCTAAAATTAACAAACTCATTCTCCATTTAACTTTAGCTTCCAAGCGGAATTTCTGCTATGTTTGAAAATAAATGCGCTCCATCATACGAAGTAGAGGACATTATGGTTTATTGCATAGACCTACGGAATGCATTATGTTGACGGTAAAATAAACCCAAACCTGATCGGTAGTCCCAGACAAAAACAAGCACAGGCTAAAGAAAACAAACACATGTGCGCGACTCGCGCTAAAGTAGGAGGTAGCAGGGGGAGGGGAGACAGGAGGGGGCCTGCGCCTGTTTCCCTTCCGGGAACGAGCAGGCGCACCATATGTTTGCAAGTTAATTACAAACATATGGTGTCAACGCTCGCTCCTGCAAGGGAATCACCACACGTGCACACGTTGCCATTAAAAGCAATGCAACGCGTGCACGTTTTTGGCTGAAAAGGTGCATCGATGGCTAAAGGTCTTCTCCTATGCAGTGCATGCGCGCTGCGTAGGCGAGACCTAAAAATTAGGCAAGAAGCTGACACAATAAATGAAAGTTCAACTGACTGCTGTCCATTAGATAGTTCATTGAGTATTCGGGTTCATGATATGTTACAAAACCCTTCCTTTGTTTGAGGGATCTATATGTGTTTTTTTGTGTGTACATTCTTCAAATTGGTCTCTCGGACTGGCTGTAAGACTGGTGGTGGTCACTACTAACCAGGACACCCGGTGCTTGACTCTTGTGGAGAGTTGGTCTCACAACATACGGCTATCCGGACAGGCATCAGTGGCATATCTCAAAGCAGGTGATGTAGAATGTAGTGTAGTTAGAGCACAACACAATTATCACAGTCTCGTTAAAGAAGTGAATGTTAAGCTCAAATTACAATACACAATGAAAATGCTAATGCAACACAAAACAGTGATAAACATGGGACTTTGGCTGTAATTACCATGTAGTGATGAGAATCACAAACATTTGAGCGCTCCGAGAAATGATAAGGCATAGCTTACAAGCAACCCAATGACTGTAACAATGGAAATGCTCAAGCAGCGTTTGTCACCCTATATATACCACAATCATCTTGGCAAAACTAAGTTGCTTTGTTAAGGTTCACAACCTCTACTATTTATAATACTACAGATCGTAAACAATGAAACATAGTGACCATCCGAATACAGTGTAACGGACTTGCAGATGAAGGCATAGCGGGGTCCAGGAAGACAAGCCTGTTTCCTAATTTAAGATAAAGTGATGTTGTCCTCTTGATGTGGGGATAAGTTGCGACCTTAATGCTGTTGAGGCTCCGAATCACCTGCTCTTTACTCGGAGGGGTAAAGAGGAAGACTGAAGTCTGGTCCACAGGCAATGGAATGGGTGCTCAAATGGCTCCTGCTGGGCCATACAGGTATTTCTCAGCCTGGCAAGAATGTAGGCCAGATGGCCATGAGACCTCTAAAGAGCCAGGTCAATGAAGAGCAAAACAATGAAAGCTGGGGCAGGGAAGGAGTGTGCTCGCCAGTTAGAACTGCCACTCAAATCATCCACACATGTGACTTTAATTCCTTGAGATAGCCCTCTTACGCTAATACAGTCACTGTGTCTATGCATCTAAACTCTTCAGCAGGGCCTCGGGATCTGTTCCCATCCTAGAGAAAATGGGCAGAACTCTGCTCCACGTTCTGGAAGCACCAATAGCAGCAGCGTCCATGCAGGTCTATAATGAAGACACTCTTTCAAAAAATGGAATAGTGCTCCAGATTAAATATTTTAGTCTAGAGTTAGGCAGCAGTCCAATTCCAATCACAGTCAGCGCATCTTTAATGCTCAATCAAGATAGAATAAAGTAGTCGTCCTCAAGGGGTTTCTGTGAAGGGCCCTCTTTGCTCATTTCTGAGAATGGCGTGTAGAGGTCACTGATTCTGTACAGGTGACCAGGTACAACACCTAAGGGCCTTTTCTTGTTTGAAACATTGTGTATTCTCCTAGACTTGTCCTGGTAAGAATGAAGCTGTAGAAGAGGAAATTGGGTATTGGGCTTTCAATTTCGTTCTTTATGGACAATATCCATCCACCATCTTGCAACCACCACGCTTACAAATAGCAGTACGCTCTAGTGACTGCAGAGTATCTCCCTTGCTCACAAGTTCTAATGCTTGCAGTCATTATTGAAAAACATATCAACAAATTTCTTGAGACCATTTCCAAACGTTCAAAAAAGTAAACACGTTGAGGTCCTTGTCTTTCCTGTCAATGGACTTAATTATCAAGGATAGGGTCAGTAGGCATAATGGCTGGGTTCAGCTTGTGCACCACAAAAACTATTATTGCTCCCTCTCACCTGGGCCTGTGCAGAAAAGATCACAGGTTGGACACATCTTTGATACTACAGGTAGGGGAGTCCAATAGCAGGTCTCTTCCGCTTAGGCTGTATAAAAAAAGAGTTGCCCTGAGGAGCACAAACTATGCAGTTTGAGGGATCCCTAGAGAGATGGGCCCACAAACTCTGGCCAAATGAAAACCTGCAAAGGAACCTCGGGACAAAAGTAAAATTATCAGGGTCAGTAGAATTCCTTCAGTAGACATGAGCCTTTATGGCTACAACCACGACAACAGCTTTAATTCATTGCCCATCCCCCCTTGATGATTGTCTACTAAACCTTAGATAGAGCTGGCAACAAAGGCATTTAATGGTAAATGTCAAAGTTACAGATTAGATTTTGACATGCAAATTATTCTCAAATTTGGACTTTCTGCTTTCCAATTGGAGAACATACTGAACATGTATTCAAGGATATGAAAAGAGTGCAGGTTACAAAGACTTAAGAGAGAGTGCACTACATCATTGCTCTCCATCTCACACATTTACAATGTGTTTGGAATCCCAATTTGTAGGTCTTACACTCGAATATTGTGCATAATTAGTACGATGGTTTAACATTAATGTAAGTAACATTAGTTGTAATCACATGAATTCTCTAAACAATTATGTAAAATTATGCGTCGTTTCTTAAAATGCATCTCCATGCATCTTGTGCATAAAAAAATAGGGAATAACATTACGTGTAATGCTTGCATGCAGCCATTTTGAATAGGAAGTGCTGCTGTCTCTAACCCCCCCTTTGCAATTTTTCCCATTGTTGGACCTGTTACTCATCATGTAGCGTTTCCCTAAACGTTTTGCTTTTTCCACCTGGGTTTTCTTGATTCTCTTGTGTAGCCTCCGGGCTCTGGCCACTTTTCCACTGTATATACAGTATGAACGTGCGTGTGCTCTTCTTACCTGTGTTGGAGAGTGGCGCTGAGTTGATGCTTTGAAACACGGGCTGGTCAGCCATCGCTGACTGGTGTGTGCACATTGGCAGTTATCATGATGTTTTAATCTGATGAGCTGCCTGCCAGGGCAGGCTGCTGCATGTGTGCAGCCGCACCAATGGTGCCCCTGATTTCATGTGCTGCCCCCCATCGCAGGATAGTGTGTGAGTTCTGACACATGTATTAGTTAAACCTGTGTCCAGTCTGCCGTTGCAGACTCTGGTGGGTGGACTTTTATTTTACAGCTCGGCATGGACAACACTGTGTTAGTCCTATTCTTAGAGACTTTGCTGTAGAAATGTCAAAATACTTTGTCCCTTTCTATCTCAGCGTGTATGGCACTGTGCTAATCCTATTCTTAAAGACTTTTGATAGAAAAGAAGACATTTGAGGTGAGCAGATCTACAGGAGACTTTTTCACTTTTTCCTTTGTTCTGTAATTTCTTTAGCTTGTGGTAATTCCGTTGAGATGGCCTTTGGACCTACTTTATTTCCAGCACGCTTCGCGGGTCTCCCACCTTTCGGAATGGACTAGCGATTGGCCTTGTGCTGCTGGATTTGGACTGTTCTACTTTTGTCATTGATGTCCTGTACTAACCTTTTGCTGTCTGTCCTAACTTTTCAAAAGGTGTATCATGACAAATTGAATTATTAGTTTACATATCTTTTTAGTGCTATTTGTTGGATGAATCTCTAGCTTTTAAGTGGATCCCTGATTGATCCAGTACTTGTTGGTGTAATTCTCAACCTCCTCGTTGTTCAGTACCTTAGGTAATCCGCCATATTGATAGGTAACACAGGGGGTTCAGTTGTTTGCTTTTGAAATGTGGAAAAGGAATGCCACAAACAATCCAGTAGAGTCAAAAAACTAGGCTATGGAAGCAGGCAAAGCATGCATCTTCAAAATGTGCCCTAGATGAAATCTATGTTCTTATAGAAGATGTAGATGGCCTCTTGAAAACAAGTGAGAAGAAAAAAGTCCCATTAAACCCAAAGGTGCCCAGGGAGACATTAATTCTTAGCTGATTAAACCATGTGGGATTGGGAGAGTGGGTAATGTGACGGAAGCCTTAGTCCATCAAGCCAGTCTGCAGGCCCCATGCAGCGATTCAATGAGTTTACTAGCCCCAGGGTGCACCACAGATGCCCATGAAACTGCCCCTGATAATATATCGGTTGAGTGCACAAGTAAATTCCAAATTTTGAGGGAATTGGAGAATGATGTGATGCGTGCTGCCTCTGCAAGACACTTGCTTGCAACATAACGCATACCAACACACCTGGGTGGAAGGTTTTACACAGCTCAGCCAATTTGAAATAGAAATCATGGGGCTAAAAAACTGCTGTAACTTCAGTTGTGCATCTTCTTACAGGAAAGTGGAGTTGTGTTTGCTTCTTGAGACTTTAGTAAAAGGATGGCAAAAAAGTACCCTTAGTTGCCCTGAGACTGAAGCTCCAACTTTTCTCAATATGGGTAATCAAGCTTCGCCACGGCCCAGAGACACCATGCCAGCAGAGATAAGTGAAATGAGTAAATGGGCCTCTTCTATGACAGATCCCAATGTGAATCTAACCTCTGGGAAAGGTATTCTGAGAGACCATTTTGTTCTGAATTTTAGGCCCACAGTAATCCAACTGTACAAAAGGTGGGTTGCTAATAATAGTGCGCCCAAATTGGAACTGCAGGTAGTGAACTCCGTACAGTCTATGAGAACATCTATTCCCCACCAATCTACAGGCACCAGAAATAGTCTGCCTGATAGGCAACTGAGCAGAGAAGGGTTTATGATAAATGTCCCCAAACCCATCTGCTGATCTTGAAAGCCATGAGTCATTGATTAATAAAACAATCCACTGGCTCCAACATGTCCGCAATTGTATATCTGTGATCCGGGAAGACATTGATAATGCAACAAGATATACGAACAAGTATAGTAGAGCTGACTGTATTGGTATGTGATTTGTGAGCAATGCTATAATTGATGGCTTTCACTCACATGGAGCTTAAATCTGCACTGAATAGTGGCTCTCCCATTTATTTAAAACTCCACTTACAGGCAGGCGACAAAACTTTAACAAAAAATGATCGCCTGATTGCATTATTAGATGTAGAGGCTAAATATTTTGCAGGCAATCTACTTGTAGAGCTAAAGGACTGGGCAAAAGAGAACAACATAATTCCTCATCATCAAACGGGGTTCTGCAAGATACTGGTACAACAACTAACCTACTAGTAATGTCACTACTCATCGACAAGGCAAAACTATCTAAACAAACTCTTCATTTTTGCTTTGTGGATTTTAAGGCAGCGTTCAATAATGTCAACCGTGCCACACTATGGAGGAAATTGACACTCTGGGGGATCCCCCCATCACTACTGACCCTCCTGATACACCTACACTCCAATACTTGGTTACAGGTCAAGCTCGGCAATGGCTCCCATTTCTCAAGGCGCATACCAACAACAAAAGGCCTTAAACAGGGCTGTGTGCTTGGATCAACTCTCTTTAACCTTTATACAGCAGACATGACACCAACCCTTAGGGCCCGCAATGCGCACACTCCTCGCTTAGGTGACAAAGCCATCTCCAGTATGTCATACAGTATGACGTTGTTTTAGCAAGCCGTACTGAAGTTGGTCTGCAACGGCTACTCAACAAGCTGCACAAATATGTAGCCGAAAACCACCTTGAAGTTAACGTCAACAAAATCAAAACCCTGTCAATTAATGGGAAACAACGGTCTCATTCCTGGTTTTTGGGAAAAACTTCAATTGCGAACTCCTCCGAGTATAAATATCTAGGGGTAATAATTGACAAGTGTGGCCATTTTGTCAAACAACTCGAGGCTATCAAAAGAAAAGGGATCGCGATAGCGTCAACACTAAGGTAACTGAAAACAAAACTGACAGGACCAAATGTTTCGCCCTTGCTTCAGGTAGCGCAAGCAAAAATTCCTCCCTCGATTACTTATGGCAAAGAAGTCCTGAGGGGCAGGGACGCAATGCTGCTGGATACTACCCTGGCGAAAGCATAAAGAGTCATGCTAAACCTCCCGTCTTATACTTCGCCTGCACAGATTCGACTAGAGTTTGGCATAACCAAACAACTCCTCGCAAGGCGAGGTTCTTACATCAAGTGCTGGCACAAAACTAAGAACTCCCCCAGAAACACATTGAACCATCAGCACTGGCAAGAGCTGTGCAGCACACCTACCTCTCCGGCCAAAAAATACTTGGAGGAATCCCTGGCCATTACTGGATTAGCAGACCTGTGGGAAATTCCAACCACCCACTTGCACTTTAAGCACGTAGCAAACAAGGCCATAAAGAAGCTCTCTCTTAATGAAGACAAAACAGCATTTGCATGTAGGAGCCACACATGGATGACATTGAGTAGTTAAAAATACCTCAGGCCACAGGCATATTTTACACTAGGGTATTCAAGCATCCTCCCAGCCATACCGCATCTCCCACCCTTGCTGAGAGAGAATTATGGGATCTCATGCAAGCTATGTGGGGTCGGAACCGAGGACATTGAACATCTCATATGCTCTTGTACTAAGTTAAAAGAGGAAAGGGTAGGCCTACTAAAATCCCACTTCAACGAACGAATGATATGATCCCGGAGACAGGCTTGCTTCGATCCTAAGGACCCGCATCTAAATGGGAAGTTAGTGAAGTGCCTGTCGCTAGCGGCAACAAAGCAAGGTCCGGCCAAACCTTGAACAAACGCAAAAACCATACAACGCTCCACCTTAGAACTTTAAACTGTGTATAGACCCGGGTCTGTCCTAAGCATATCGCATATAAAAGGCCACTCTATACGGGAGATTCATCAGCTTTGAGAAATGTATTTGTACCCTTTTTAATATACAAGCTCTTTTTTAACAATGTGTATTATTGTAATGGTTTTAATTAATCAAAAACAATAAAATATTTACCTAATTACAGTGTTAATAAACTCCTGATCCTGTCTCCACCTCTCTCATTTTTGGGGATCTGATCAATGCAAAAGAATTTTACAAGGTCACGGTTGCTATTATGGGTGCTCTCAAAATGATGGCCTACTGGGTAGGTGGCGTCTTTTTTAGAAATTGCACCCATGTGTTCAAGTATGCGATCATTAGCAGGATTAATGGTACTGCCAACATAGCGCTTCGGACATGGACATTCCAGGCAGTAAACTGTGAAATCTGAGTTACAGTTTAGTAGTAGATCGATGCTCATGACGAATTTCGGTCCCTTCTCTGCTGTGCTATAGTTTGTCACTTTCTGACTAAATTTTCAAGATTTGAATTTCATGCGAGGAAAAAAGCCAGTTACATTTTCTTTTCTCAGGGGAGGGATCGATAATGGCTGTATACCAAATGATCACTGATGGATTTACAATGTTTCTATGTGATCAGTGGCTGGGTGAAAATAACGTTTCTAAGAATGTGGTCTGTCTGAAGAATGTGCCAGTTTTTCTAAACACTTGGACTACCTGTGAAGACTTCGCATTATAGCTGGTAATCATTCTTACTGGTTCCAACTTAATGCTCGCATTTCTCTCATTAGGGGTTTTGGGTACCAGGAGTTTCAGTCTAGTAATCTTTTCTGCCCTTTTCTCTGCTTCGAGGAGGACATTGTTGGAATATCCCCTGGCTCTAAACCGATTTAGGGCATCCTCCATAGCTTTTTGGTATTCCACCTGTGTGGCACAGTTGCGTTTGATGCGCAGGAGCTCTCCATAATGGATGATACTAATCATGCTCCTCAAATGGAAGCTTCTGGCGTGTAAAACAGAATTCCCAGCTGTGGGTTTTCTGTATAGTCGTGAAGGAATTCTAGTGTCTTCTACGTAGACCTCTAGGTCAAGATAGAATACGTTAGTGTCACTAATATGTCCGCTAAATGGCAGATTGAGATAGTTGGAATTCAGGAAGGCTATGTACTTTTCAGCCAAAGAGCGACTGCCCTTCCACATGATGAACAAGTCATCAATGTAACAGGCCCATAACGTTACATTATCAAACCATTTCTCGGGTACCTCTCTCCAGGCCACGTGCTTCTCCCACCAGCCTACAAAAAGATTTGCGTAGCTGAGGGCGAAGCACGTGCCCATC
Organism: Triturus cristatus; assembly: GCF_964204655.1. Classification (NCBI taxonomy): domain Eukaryota; kingdom Metazoa; phylum Chordata; class Amphibia; order Caudata; family Salamandridae; genus Triturus; species Triturus cristatus. The sequence continues at coordinate 497,439,835 of NC_140592.1, read as the reverse complement.
GCGGCCCCGCGTTGTTGTCTGTACAGTTGACCTGAGAAAATTAAGATATTATTCTCAAGACAGAATTTAACCATTTTGAGGAGCATGGCATTGTGTTCATGGAATTTGAGGGATTGTTTGTTCAAAAACCATTTCACAGCAGCAATACCTTGTTCATGATTAAAACAGGTGTACCGACTGGTTATGTCTGATGTGATCAGTAACATGTTATCATCTCAGATGATCTCCTCTATTAGTCTCAGAAAGTCTTGTGTGTCTTTTGTGTTGGAACTCAAGTTCTTCTGCATAAATGGGGACCCTCTCTAGAAAGTTTACTTTCAGGCCAGGGAGAAGAGGGGAAACACCAAAATATACTAAGAATGCTCCCTCAAGGCCTATCTTTCTATTATCCTGCGGACTGAATCACTACTTGGCTCAATAATCAGTTAAATCACATCAGTGACACTTGACAATTACAATTTAATTCTCATTTTCTTTATTATTTCATTTAGTTATATAATTCATAAAATGTCATTTTTCTTTTTTCATTTATAAAACTTTTTCTGAAGGTGTATACATTACAATAAAAAAACCAATCCTATTATTACATCAAATACAAAAAAACCCACATATACTGTATTATTTAACAAAGAAACCCCCTGGAAAAAAAATATAAATACATCAATTTCACAAAACTCATTCAAACACATTCAAACTCACACAACCTGCATACAAACTGCATTTGAACAAGGGGGAGATTGTAGATAAAAAGAATCCCCATGACCAGATTGGATCAATATGTTCAAAAAGGGTCTGAACCTAGGGTTGATGCGCATTTCGGCGGTGTATGAAGAGTAGTCAAACCACCTTCATCAGGACCTTTCCAGACACCCACATAAATCTCACAACACCCAGGGGACAAAAAGGAATGGCCAACAAACAATTATTCCACTTAAGGATTCAGCCAGTGGTCTATTTTTAGAGATACGATGTTCAGTCTAAAAAAACTCTTCTTGTAGCACCCAACTCATTAGGCAGCCATATTTTTCTCAAGAAAAACATCCCATCAGGGACAGAATATTCAAGTAATGCGTTGATATAATCTGTGAAAAAGCCTTTGTTTTACTTTCCTCAATACATCAGTAGTCCAAATCTTGTTTTTTCATAATTTATAACTGTTTTAATGTGCAGAGCGACCTCCTCACGAAAATAGGCACTTGATAAAGGTCTTTAGAAAAGACTGCATACATACACGGGACGCCCAACGTCTCTCTGGCAGGAACTCAAGTTCTTCACCCATGGTGTTAGAAACAAATCTATATGTATGGAACAATTTTCCAAAAGACTGTTTATTGAGGTAACAATGGGTCTTCCTGGTGGTCTATCGATGTCTTTATGCACCTTAGGGAGGTGGTAAAATGTTGGAAGTACAGGGTATTCACAGAGCAGAAAATTAAATTAATCTATGTCTAACATCCCTTCATCTCTCCAAGTTCTCAGACGTTGGTGGAAGGTTTTTATTCAATTTGCATCATCTGCTCTGCTCTGTTATTCGGCAGGTAGCATTCTTGGTCCTCTAGTTGACTCATTGCTTCTATGAGGTGTTGTTCCCTGGTAAACAGGACAATGTTTACCCCTTATCTGAAGGTTTAATCACTATGGAATCATCCTTTTTGAGTATTGGATGGCTTGCCATTGTTTTAGAGGAATGTTAAAACGTTTGTTGGCATTGGCATTTTTCTCTAGATTCTTGAGATCCGCAATGACCGCATAATTGAATACATCAATGGCATCATATGGTATTTGTGGGATGGTTCTTTATTTTCTTTTAAGTCCACTCTTCCCACTAGTCTGTGGTCCTAGGATGCTTGTTTCCGGTCCAGGGAGGACCTGGCTTGGCAGTTCGGCCTGGACTGTTCCCATGAGGCACAGGGTCAAGACTGATTTGCATATGGCCAGGTCTAAACTGGGGTGGCATGGTAAGCAAAAGAATGGTGGATTTAACCCAGATCTCCTGACTGGGGGTGAATGTTTTGATTTGTTCTGCATTCCGTCCATCAAATGTGTGTCTTTTGCTATCTCGCCCTAAGTGCGCAGGTATGCTCAGACGTGAGTCCTGGGCTCACTGTGCCACTGAAATCAAGCTATCCTGGCTGAAGAGGGGTGAAACCCCGAAACCGGTCCTAGGATGCTTGTTTCCGGTCCATGGTGGACCTGGCTTGGCAGTTCGGGCTGGACTGTTCCCATGAGGCACAGGGTCAAGACTGATTTGCATATGGCCAGGTCTAAACTGGGGTGGCATGGTGAGCAAAAGAATGATGGATTTGACCCAGATCTCTTGACTGGGGGTGAATGTTTTGATTTGTTCTGCATTCCGTCCATCAAATGTGTGTCTTTTGCTTCTAGCTTGTGCCAGGCAGATATCCGTATCCAATGCATTATCAGTACCGATGGTGTTTTCCGATTATTCCAAAGATTGTAGAGTCATCAAGGTTTCCAGATCGTTACCAATAAGGGAATCCATTTCATTCTGTGCAATTGTTTCACCATGGATTGTTCTCTTGGGATGTAGCAGGTGGATTTTATGTAGCTTTAGTTTCTTGATGTATTTAAACAAATAGATTTTGGTCTCAACATAATTGAATTCTGGAGTAGGCCAGAACGTTAGACCCAGTTGTAATACCCCCTACACACCTTATGGGTAATAATGATATTGCCCGGCACTACAGTCTCAGTCACCAGTCCCCACAAGTATAGTAATTGTAGTGAAATAATATTTTTACTGAGAGGTTTAATAACAAACAATAAAGATTATTGTACTGATTCCTTGTCTCTTCCTTTCTCTTGTATTCTTTTCATGAGTCAAATAATACAGCAATACAGCCAAGAACTACAGCCAAGACATGTTTTGCGCTCATGAGTGCTTCTTCAGGGCTGTTAAATATAGAAATCACCAATCAGTATTTTTCATACATAGATCCAAACCATATTCTACAAAAATTATGGTGCAACCAATATTTTCTTTTTCTTAAAGTGAAACAATTCATACACCTATATACAATTGTGTGACCTACAGCATGTACATTCTTATGCTTTTAAAAGCATATGTAACTCATAAATAGTCTAGTTTTATAAAATCAAATTGCATTACATGAATGATCAAAACAATTTCTAAACAAATTCTAAGGCGTCATAATATTTGCTTTATGCACAGATACATTCCATACCCAGGGGTCTCCGTGAAGACTTAATAGTCACCCTCTTTGCTCTCCCCCTATTGGTCTATGACGTTAAGTTACAGAGCTGAGATGAACAGACTTCTTTAACCTAATAAAAATGTTTTTAGTACTGTGCTATTTACCTCCCATGGTACTCATTGTGGTTCTTTGAGCTGAATCCTGCCATTTGAATCAAATCATTTCCAATCTGTTGTTTTTGCATTAGTATCCCTCACTGCAATAAGTAAGGGACATTTTGACTATGATTGAGTATCTAGAGATATTACCTATAAGAATTCTTTCTAAATGTAAGTCCATACTTACAATATCAATTGGGTGAAGATTCAACATTTTTCCAAAAAGAATTACGCGTGATTCACCACTGCTCCTTCCAAATGTTCCGCAACTAGATGCTAGGTAGTAATCTAAAGAAAACATGAAACCTCCCTTATCTGTTATCCTTGATTATATATCCTTTTTATGAGCACCTCTTAGTAAGTGTTATTTTATGATTCTCACCTGAGTCCAATTCTTTTCAGTAACTTTCTTATATGCATCTAGCCATGGCCGTATGGAAACCAGATCAATTCCCCTCAGAAGGGATACTGTAAGTAAAGCAGATAAAGTACCCTGTTAATGTACCTGTATTCTAGGCAGTATCGTAGTCTACTAACTCAGTACTGTAAAGTTACAATGCCTGGTTAATTTTTTAGAAAAGTATATGGGCTTGATTCGTAATTTCATGGATTCTTAATTTACTTGCTATTTTCCCCAGGGCTTGTTCTTACCAAACACTAGGATGTGTTGGTGAGTGTATGGATGTCTCAGTGGTAGATGTCCAAGTAAGTACAAAAGTAAAACGCAGTGTATGTGAGAGTTGGAGTATATAAATGACTATATGTGACCGTCAGTGATTGTGAGAGTGGCTGTATGGATGAGTGTATACTTGTATTAGTGATAATATAAGAGAGTAAGTATGCGTTAGTATCTGTATGAATAAATGAGGTGGTGTGTGTATGACTGTGTAGGTGAGTAAAGGGAACTGTGATTGATTCTTTGCATGACTATCTAGGATGAGTGCATGACTGACTAGGATGAGTGGTGGTGTGTGAGTGACTGTATAGGTGTATGAGTGAATATGATAGTGTTGTATTGATCAGTGACTACATGGATGAATGAGTGCATGCGTCTATAGACCTGAGAATCCATGACCGCGTTTGTAGTAACTGGTATTGGTGTGTCGATGCTTTTGAAAATGGTAGTCTGTATTTTACAGGGGGTGTATCAAAGGTTATATTAGGGTGTGAGGAGGTGCATCAGATTGTCACGTGGATGATGCCATCAGTGATGTCACTGACCCTGTCATGAATGATGTAATATGTGACGTCATCAGCAGTGCATTGCGGGGCGCGAGTTATAGTTAGCTGAACTAACTATAACAGCGGCATTTCTATGGTTTTGTATGAGTGAAATGTCCAACTAACTATAACGTCCCTGAAACCTATGGTTTTTTCAGTGAATTTCAAAGGTTTTTTAAATGCTCATTTGTAGCTAACGTCCCTGAAACCTATAGTTTTTTCAGTGAAATTCAATGGTTTTTTAAATGCTAATTTCTAACTATGCCTACAAAGGTAGGACATGTGAAGAAAGAAGAAGAAAACGTATTCTATCAACACACTTTCTAGAACATTCTACGACACCTGCAGGTTAAAAGTTCATAATTTTTTCAAACCTACGGATATTTTTTTGCAACATTTTCTCCAACACTGTAACGCACCTGCAGGTTAAAAGATAACCATTGTTTTAAGTTCGAACAGTGCCTTCCAAGTGCAACTAGCAGGTGTGGTTGAACTGAGCAAATGTTATCCTATCATATGAACTCCACGTTCAAACTGCTTTTTATTAACCAATGACAAAGAGGCTTTTCGACAAACTAAAATGCACCCTGCTTTTTAGTAAACAATGCTTTCATCACCCAATCAGTTATCCTTTTGTATGAGAAAAAAAAAGCAGTTCCCCATCTTTAAACACATCTCTTATTCTACTAACGGACTGCATGAGCTAAAGACATCTAGCCATATCTTCCAGCTATACCTTCAAAATGCTAGTGTGGATCGTAGGACATAGCTATGTTTTCTGGTTGAAGAGGTATGCAGAACAGAGACATCTTGACTTAGACCTAGGTTTACAAAATGTGGACATTAATTGGTTTGGACAAAAGGGATTGAAGTGGTACCAATTGCTCCCTTTGGTTAAAACCTGTTTGCATCTCCAACACCCTGACCTCATGATTGTGCACTGTGGTGGTAACGACCTAGGCACATTGACTGGAGTAGGTTTGGAAATGCTAATGAAGGACACCATTAGACAATTGATGTTGCTTTTGCCTCAAACAGTCTTTGTATATTACAATATATGCCAAAGACAGAAGTGGAATAGGTCAAACCAATTTTGTCCTCAGGTTGAAAAATCTAGGAAGAATGTCAATAAACCTTTCTCCCTGCCAAATTTGGCGTAATTCAGTTTTACCTGTAGCCTTGTCTAAAGATTCCTATGGAAAATGCATTGAGAAAACACATTTTGAGACTCCCCTTTTTTCTCCGCCCCCCCCTGACCAATCACCCCTAAACTTTTCAAGATAGAAACTGATCAAAAAAGAGAAACTTTTTGGAAAATTTCGTAAACAATCGTCAAACGACGCCAAAGTTATAAGCAAATGAAGGGCTCCAGGAGGGGGGCCATGCAACCCCCCCTCCCAACATGATACATGAGTGAACCCCCGACACTGCGGGGACCCCAGCGGGCACCCGCAGCCCCAGCGAGCCCCCACTATTATTCTTTAAGAAATACCCCTGGGACCTAGCACACCCCCGGGGTCTCATTAAAATAAAACAAGGGAACCCGCGACCACAGCTTGAATTGTGCCGATTTTATTTTATTTTTTTAGAACAATTTGGGGCCCTGGGGGTCCTTCTGGGACTCCCTGACCAGGCCTAGGGGGTCAGGGTGTTCCTACTCTACCCCCTTCTCCTGTTTTCTACCTTTGTTTCTCTGTTTTCTAGCGACTCGCTTCTACCGAGCCACAAGATGGCTGCCAACGCTTCCTGGTTTGGAGTGTTGGCAGACAATCACAGTGAAGCTCATGCACGGAACTTAGGCTCCGGCCAGATATTGAAACTTTTATTTTTCTAATTCGTCAGCAACTACTGAACGGATTTACACCATTTAAAAAAAAGTCGCTTTCTGACCCACGCACTACCTTTGTGCCAAATTTAGGGTAATTCCGCTCAGTAGTTTCATCTGGTGCCTTGCACAAAGTTTCCTATGTGAAATTGATTATTTCACTCTTATTTTTTGAATTTCTCAAAAACTACTGAACGGATTTACACCATTTAAAAAAAGGTTGCTATCTGAACAAAGCTCTACCTTTCTTCCAAATTTGGGGTAATTCCGTTCCGCAGTTCGAGCTGTAGCTCGTCGCTAAATTTCCTATGGAAATTAACATGGGGAAAACGCATTTTGGGACCCCCCTTTTTTCTCAGCCCCCCTTGACGAATCACCCCCAAACTTTCAGGATAGGAGCTGGCCCGGATAGACTTTTGTGTGGAAGAATTTCGCAAAGATTCGTCAAACGACGCCAGAGTTATTAGCAAATCAAAAAATGCTTTTCCTATGTAAACTAGGTTGTAACTATAACTACCTACTGGCGACCGCCAGTAGGTAATTTATATGTATGTACTTGACAATTGTTACATCAATAATTGTACCATAATGTCCAATATCGATATATTCTCTCTCATGGTTCATACTCTGATACTAACAATTTCTTTGCCAATTCTGCACACATGGCTATATGGCACCATAATGTTTAAAGTGTAGCAGTCTCTGTAAGTCTTTACGGAATACAACGCATTGTCCCATCATCCTCTGTATCATGATGACATAAATTATCAGGGATTTACTAAGAGTATCCAGGATTCCAACCATTACTAATTCAATTTGTCATGACTTAAAAATGTACTTGGAGTTTGGCATCTAAGTTATGTCCCATGGGTGTTCTGTACCCAACAGTAGGATCGAGTTTAGTTTCCTCTGTTCCATTTCACGATCCTCCTCTCTTGTGTGTATTTTAACATGCTTGGTGCCCTAATATTTTAAACAATTATCACAAAAAACAAGAGCGACCCATATGTCCTTGTCAAAAAAACAATGTTCACAAGGAACTAATTTGTATCATTTGATATATTTTCAGGAAATAATTTGTTTTAGCTTGCGTGAATTTAAACACAACCAGAAAAATGAGAGATAAAACCTCAATACAAATGAGCCTATTACTTGCGTAGCATTAACCCACAGACCATTTTATTTAAGCTGTACCCACTTCAGCCGCAGTGAGTATAATTTATTTTGCATAACAGTTTTTCAAGAAGAAGACATATAATATTGCAACTGTGTATCTGCACTATATACATTTCTATAGTTCGGCGTGACTTTGTGACCCCAGTGCAGTGACCATAACCCACAAGAAGTGAAGTGGACTCTGTGCTATACAAGAATGGTGACAATGGTTATTGGTTATTAAACAAGGGGAGCCTTTTTGGGTTATAGTAGATTTCAGTTTTATAAACAAATATATATTGCTGCGGCTCTCCCTCTTTCTGTTGCCACCGATGTTTCAACCCCTTTGAGATACGGGGTCTCTTCAGGACGGTAATTCTGGGGACTGGAGGGTGGACATGGTATTAATAATAGTGTAGACATATTACGATTGGATTTAAAAACTGTGGGTTTGAAGGTAAGGGCAACAGTGGCTTACCTAGCAGCACTTATAAGGTGCTTGAAGAGTAGTGTTCCTCCTAAAATACCGGCAATTCTCAATTGGGTATATGGATGCTATCAGTGACACGGTTAAAGTAGATTCTCATTACCAGGAGGGTGATTTGGTGGCACTGGTGATTAGTGCTAATACAGGGGTATCATGCCCTGCTTAAGTTAGCTGTATTCACAGTAAGAATGATTACTGTAGGTCCTAATGGTAAAGCAAAGATTTAGAGCATGCCCTATGAATATGGGTGTGGAACATTCTCAATAAAAAGTTTTGCACAGATAGATAACTACTCACCGATATTGAGCGGTGAATGAACTGTTCAATTATTCTTAATGGCAATCACGAGTCTAAAAATAACCCTAATGGTCTAGAATTAGATTACAGCCAATTATAATTACATTCTAGTTGTCAACACAGCAGGGGGTCGAGCACCCTACTCCCCTTTTTACTCGCGGTGAGTAAGTAACTTAATTACTTCTGCTGACCGGCATGGGATCTGGAAAGATCTGGAAGGAATATGCAGTCTCAATTAGTACACTAATTCATGGGTCAGGGAGTATAGTTAGTTAGCGGGGGCAATGCAGAAAGTAGCTTACCTCCTCTACAGCAACCTGCTTCCACGGATGCAAGGACCAAAGACGCGATAGGAAGCGGGATAATATACCGGCCACCGATGCATGGGGCGCCGCGGCCAGGACGTGTATGTGCTGTCTTGGTGACCGAGCGAAGCTGACCTGCTTGATGGAAGCGGCCATTACTGAAGGGTCAGACTCTAACCGATGGAGAGTAAAACCCTTAGGGTTTATTGGATACACGTCCATATTGGTTAATTGGATCAGCGTGTCATACAGCCGCTATGTTACTAATATTGCCATTAGAACTATACAAATATATATTTAAATTATTTTAAAAGCAGGGGGGGTTTACTATTGCAACTAGGGTACTAAATCTGCTCAATCACTTTATCAATGTACTACCGCATGTGTGCGATGGATTAGTCAGCCCCTCATTGTGCAGTGTGCGGGTCGACGCTCGTCTAATTTTGAACATGCCCTGTTCTACCATTCAAATAGGTGACTCTAGGTTATTTTGACGGGCAGCGGCCATTACAGAAAGGAGATCATTCTGGCAGTTGTGTTAGTGATTATCACCTATAACTTAATTTACGTGTTGCAAAGAATAATATATATATATATTTGCTGGACTACGGATTGTCATATGATTAAGGCCCGAACAATTAGCTAGTATAGGCTTACATTTAAACATCATGCCAAATAAGAATAGACATAAGACTCTAGTGCAATGAATATATCTGTCTTGCCTATCTGTGTTGTAGATTAGGTTCCTTCACTATGTGTGCATGGTATAGATGGAAAATTGATGTTTCAAGCTACCATTTTAGTGTAATGAGGAAGACATTAAATGAGCCACTGGAGTACGGTGAGTCAATTTAGGCTAATGAATCTACGGCACTCTTCTAGACTGTTTAACCCTATTCTAATTGAGTCACATTTCTCAATACATTTGCATTCTAGTGATTGCAGAATAAATGAGATGTTGCTCCCTCTGGATGGTGTTTTGGCCTTTTCAATGACTTACCAGCGTATCTTATCTGCCGTGTGCGAGTTGTCCTTGTAGTGTTGTACCAAGGGGGCATTTTCCACCAAACATCGTATCCTGGTGCTGGCAGATCCTAGTTTTGAATGGTTGAGTTGTTTGTCCTATGTAAATAAGATCAAATGGACACTAAATACAGTAGATGACAATAGTTGTGGCACAGTTTGTTAGATCATGCATTGTCCATTTCACATTAGCATGGGTAAAGATTTTCGCGTTGAAAGTATGTTGACAAGCTATGCATCCACCACATTTGTAATGGCCCTCAACAGATGGTAGAGACCACATTTCAGTAATGGTAGTTTGGGTTTTCAGAACGCTAGTATCTGAGTGCATCAGATGTCCTTGATATTCTTCCCTTTTCTGTAGAAGAACATTGGTACATCTTGACAGGTGCTGAGTGTGTTCAGTGTAGGCCAGTGTCTCTTGATGGTCTTGACTACTTGTGTACTCAGTGTGCAAAAGGTGGTAACACATACATTTCTTTTGGTCTGTGTTTTTTGTCTGCTCATCAGTATTTCCTCACGTGGGCTAAACCAGGCCCTTTTCATAGAGGTTTTTACCAGTCGTTTTGGATATCTTAGGAATTGACCATATGGTAATCCATCTTTTAGGGCTCTTTGGTGGAAACTTTTGCACTGCAGCATTGTATTCCGTTCCGTAGGTTTTCGATAGAGACTCACAATCAGTTGGTTATTTTGATCGCATATGTGCAGATCTAGGAATGGCACCCTGTCTTTATCTGCATTGTAGGTGACGGTCAGTGCTGACTGGCAATCATGGAGGTAAGAGATGAACATTTCCAATTGACCCTCAGTACCAACCCATATTAGAAAGATGTCGTCTATGTAGCCCTTCCAGCATTTGATATTATTGTGGAAGGGGTTAGTAGCAGTTCTGGTGAATTTATTTTCTAGATCACCCACATACAGATTGGCAAGATTTGGAGCAAAGATTGCCCCCATAGATGTTACCGAGCACTGTTGGTAGTATTTGGTGTTGAACTTGAAGTAGTTCATATATAGTGCAATCTCCAATAGATCTGTGATGAAGTCAGATGGAACAGGCACTGGTGCGGGCGTGAGTTCAAGGCCTCCTTTATTACATCAATGCTCTCTTTTTGTGGGATGTTCATGTACAATGATTCTATATCAAGTGTCATGAGTATTCTTTCAGTGGGTCATACTGCATTCCTTCGATTAGGTTGATCATATATGTGCTGTCATGCACATAGGTGGGTAAGGTGGAGACATAGTCTTTAATAAAACTGTTGATGTAATGCCCCAATGGTTCCAAAACCGAACCACAGCCAGTAAGTATAGGTCTTCCTGGAGGGTTCACTGTGCGCTTATGTACTTTGGGTAGAGTATAGAGGACAGGAGTCCTGGGATTCTTCTTATTGAGGAAATCAAATTCATGTTTAGTAATAAAGCCTTCCTCTAGTCCTTGTTTGGTTATTTCTTGTACAAGCGTCTGGATCCCCATCAGTGTATTGCGATGTAATTCTTTATAGTGGCAGTTATTATCCAGTTGTCTTGCTATCTCGGCTTCATACTTCTGGTGAGTAGGGTGCGTAGCCCCCCTTGCTGTGTTGACAACTAGAATGTAATTATAACTGGCCGTAATCTAATTCTAGACCATTCGAGTTATTTTTAGACTTGTGATGGCCATTAAGAAAAATTGAACAGGGCATTCACCGCTCAATATCGGTAAGTAGTTTTCTATTTTTGCAGGACGTTTTATGAGAATGTTCCACACCCATATTCATGGCACACACTCTAAATCTTTGCTTTACCATTAGGACCTACAGTAACCATTCTTACTGTGAATACAGCTAACTTAAGCAGGGCATGATACCCCTCCATTAGCACTAATCACCAGTGCCACCAAATCACCCTCCTGGTGATGATAATCTACTTTATCCGTGTCACTGATAGGATCCATATACCTAATTGAGAATTACCGGTATTTTAGGAGGAATACTACTCTTCAAGCACCTTATAAGTGCTGCTAGGTAAGCCACTCTTGTCCATACCTTCACGCCAACCGTTTTTAAATCCCACAGTTTTAAGTCCAATCGTAATATGTCTACACTGTTATTAATACCATGTCCACCCTCCAGTCCCCAGAATTCCCGTCCTGAAGAGACCGCGTATCTCGAAGGGGTTGAACGTCGGCGACAACAGAAAGAGGGAGAGCCCCAGTAATTTATATTTGTTTATTCAACTGAAATCTACTATACCCCAAAAAGGCTCCCCTTGTTTAATAACCAATAGCCATTGTCACCATTCTTGTATAGCACAGAGTCCACTTCGATTCTTTTTGGTTATGGTCACTGCACTGGGGTCACAAATTCAGGCCGAACTATAGAAATGTATATAGTGTAGATACACAAATGCAATATTATATGTCTTGTTCTTGAAAAACTGTTATACAAAATAAATTATACTCACTTTGGCTGAAGGGGGTACAACTTAAATAATTGGTCTGTGGGTCACAGCTACGCAATTAATAGGCTCAATTGTATTGAGTTTTTATCTCTCATTGTTCTGGTTTTGTTTAAATTCACGCAAGATAGAACTAATTCTTTCCTGAAAATATATCAAATGATACAAATGAGTTCCTTGTGAACTAATATGTTAAACAAGCAGGGTCCCCTTTATACTTGTCCCAGATATGCTTTGCTATAGGGCAATTGGTATCCTGATTTTTAATCGCTCTTAAGAATTGTATAATCCATCTTTTAACATTTTAATTAGTGCTCCTAATGTATTGCTTTTTACAGCTGCATTACAGAACATAAATAGCATATTTTGTGTTACAGGCAATTGTTTCTGTTGCTTTGTAGAGAGGATGGAGCGCTGGTGACAAATGTGCTGCCGGATTCACCACTTCACCATATGACACACACCCAGAAGCAGGTCATGCATTGCTGGTCCGATGTCTTCTATTGTGAGCAGGACCCACTGCACTTGCTTGGAACTGAAGTGGCAGAGCTGAAAAGTAAGTTTACTTATTTTATTTTATATCATTTATTTGATAATTCTATCTAGAGGACGAATTTCCAACATTTTCTGTAACAAGAGCTACTTATGTTCAACAAATATTATCCTGAGCTACTACTATTATTAGTGTTGCAAGAGTGAACACACCATACAAGATTACATTAGTAGCCACACTATGCTAGATTACTAGCAATGATCACCTCAGTGCATCAGACAGGTGTGCCAATAGCAATGTAAAAAACAGATTTTGTCAGTCTGGAATGCCTACAGCCATAGTTGCTATTCTCGTGACACCAAGGTAATAATGTACATAATAAGTCTCTCCATCGCTACATGATTCATCATTTAAATATTAGCTTTAAAAATATTTTGGAAATTCAAACATTTTCTTCAAAATATCTTATGAGTTCTAACATTGCACACATTTTGGTCTTGAATACACACTTTTCAATTTTGTTACAAATATATTCAGCCAAGTAAAAGGTTTTTTCTCCTAACATTAGCTTATGAGTTCTGAAAAATACACACTTTTCAATTTCGGTATACATTTATTAATTTAGCCAAATAAAAACTTGTAATTTAAGAGGCTGAGCAGCACACAGTAGAGCTACTCACAGTTAGTTGGAGAGCTACCAGTATCTTACGAGCTACTCGTTGGAGAAACTAGAGCATGTCAAGTGGTTCAATTTAAGCATTTGATATTTGTTGGATTAATTATTTATGACATTAATTTAACAGATTACAACTATTGTTATTGTATTTATTGCATATTAAGGAAATGAGTACAGTCATAATGTTTTGAAACGATGATTGCCCACTGGGGGGCAGGCTTTGGATGCAATTACTGGTACTAAATATATCACAGTAAGCTCATCAATTTGGGTCTACAACACTGCCTGTGGGGGTCTTATTTACATATTGCAACTTGTTGTTATACCCACTACCGATTCTTTATTCAATCTATGACCTGCTTTTCCATATTTAACAACTGTGATCTTACTTAGACAATAGTCATTCTTTTTTCAGTTTATGGACTGATCACTATTTGACTTTGCATTGTACTATTATGTTTGACAATATGTGGAGTGACTATTTGATTTATATTTCTTCACAAGCCTGATTACATACAATAACAAGCATTTGAAAGAATGCATGCTAAGATGGCTACCACACTCGTACTGCTTTGACATTTTTGTTGTGCACTCTTCTTTTATACACATACATATATATCACAAGCCTTCCTGTACCTCCTGGCGGCGAACAAGAAAAGCAACGTCCCACACGAAAGCTCGTCAATCACAGGTGGTTTATTTGCTTATTACATCGCTTATCGTTCCTCACGACGCGTTTCGGGCATCAAGTGCATACATATATATACATATATACACATATATATACTTTAGCAATCACACGGACAGACTGGTCATCGTGGTTTATGTATTCCAAATCTGCGTATTTGTACACCGTATCTGGTTGGATCAACATGTAGGCACAATAATTGCGGCTTAGCACTGTACCAGTTTCACATCAACCAACCCTGCATTTGCGTGTTTGCAAATCCTGCTTCAACGCAGCCATTAGAGGCTATGAGTTATCAATGTACTGTATCATTGCATGTTTTGAACATCTCAATATTATTTAGCACCTTATGGCATATTATTTGCACTGCATCATTGTACTGTATGATTGTACGGATTTATAACTGTGCAACAATTCTGAACGCATTGAAAAAGTAGATATGTCTGTATTTACTAAGAAAACACTAACAAAGTAGACACTACTACGTCTGGTTGCTTAAATGCCTTTTTTGTTTACAATTCTCGTTAGGAGCTACCATTATGTTATTGTACCAGCAAAACGGCAGTATGTTTTCTATTGCCATTGCATCACGAATCACATGGGGTGTGATGTTCCCTTTTGAAATTTTCACACAGATGCAGCATGGTCATGTGATCAAGGCTACAGGACGTGGCCGAAACACGTCATGGGCAGCACGAGCGCGAAAATAAAACTGAATTACTAGCACCAGCTATATATTGGAGTCCGTTGCATCTGTTTTAGTGCATGCTTGCACGTTGATGTTTGTCTGGATATATATGCACTTCAACTCCAATTTCTTTAGTTAATAACAGGACACAGGAGCTGGATCAAAGATCAGTTTTGTGTTTATTGAAATCTCCGCTGTTACGCGTTTCGGCACCTCCTACCTTGCTCACACAGCAAAGCGTCATCGTAGTTCCACCATTAAAAATGCAGGGTTAGACATCACATGGTGCATAATTTTAACGGACATAGTAAACAGACTCAACAGTGTAAGTCATGCCTGATGTTTGTGACATTTCCATTCATTGTGTGAATACAATACATTGGAGGCATGCGATTCCAAAAATTATACTAATTGCACTAAAATCTTGCTCTGATATACCACGTGTATGTCAAGACAATTACAAATCATTGTCCCTCACTTCATCACATTTCATTTGTGCTACGACTAATACGGGTGAACATTCGGCATTATGCTCATTCATTTACAGTGCTCGAACTTGACACTTGACTCTATTTCATATATAGAATCTTAGACCTTTTTTGTTACAAAGAAATATGTACTCTAACCACTGTTAATTTTTCACGCAATATTCCCACAGTAATAAGACTTAATGTGGTTCCGGGATTTTTCTCTTTTTTTTATTTTTCTCTTTTCTTTTTCATATTTGCCCCACTCTATTTCCTGCATCTGTATAAAAATGCAGAAGATCGGGCTACCACGTTACAGTTTGTAGATAATGCTCAAATGGTTTGTCACGGAATCACTTAGCTTGTTTTGTTTTCTATCAATAATTTTCAAACGTCATACTTCTCCTTGAATCTGAAAAATCAATGCTAAGGCAAATCCTCTTAGCTTCTTTCATCCTTGGTTACACACCTCTACTCTGTTGACTTCCTTCTATTGTTTCATACCCTGCAAAACATAAAATTAATTAAAAACGCTGATTATGAATTTTTAGGATTTATTACGGCGGCGCATTTCACCCGAACTCAGGCTCTGTCATGGCCAATATGATATATGTAAGTGATGTCATTTGAGATGTAATAAGTGATGTCACTGACCATGTCATGAGTGATGTAATATGTGAGGTTATAAGAAGTGCATTGCGGGGTCGTATGTTATAGTTAGCTCAGGTAAGTATAATTGCTGAATTGTACTGGTTTCGTACAAGTGAAACCTGAGCCCAACTATTACGTCTCTGTAACCTTTAGTTTTTTTCAGGGTATTTCAACTTTAATTTGTTTTTATTTCCTAACAGTAATCCGTAACCTTTGAGAGTGGGTGTGTGAGTGGCTAAATGGGTGTCTACATGGCTGTGTGAATGCCTGTGTGGATCTGTGAGTGGGTGTGTGTGTCTGAGTAAGTCTTTGACTGGGTGGATGAGTGTCAGAGGGACGTCAGTCAGTGTGTGAGTCTCTGAATGGGTCTGTGAGTGGGTGCATGGGTGTCTGAGTGGGCACTTTTTTGACCCCAACTTTTTCTCAGCCCCTACTTGAAGGATCACACCAAAACTTTCAATGCTCAACTAGAATCCCTGGCACACTTTTTTTTTTTAATTATTGATTTATCAAGTGACACCAAAGATAGAGCTACGTCAAAAAATGCTTTTTCAATGTAAAAATATAGTTAGGACCATGTTATCATAGGAAGAGCATTTAACGCCGTTTGATGAATCTTCACGAAATTTTGCAAACAAAGTGCCCCAGTGAATCTTGTTCTTCATGGAAAGTGTCAGGGTGATCCTTAAGGTGGGGGCCTAGAAAAAGGGGGGGTGGTGAAAAAAGTGTGTTTCCCATGTCAACTCCCATAGAAATTTAAGTCGAACATGCAGCCCGGAGCACTGGATAGAATTACACAAAATTCCGCAGAACGGTAGATTTACTTCCGCAGATCACTCTTTCAGTTATTTGGTGTAAATCAATTCAGAAGCTGTTGAGAAATTAAAGAAAATCAAGATAGTGATATCTGTGGCTGCGGGGAGTTTGCGAATAATGCAAAACCCGAAACCGGTCCTAGGATGCTTGGGTGAAACCCCGAAACCGGTCCTAGAATGCTTGTTTCTAGTCCAGTGAGGAACTGGCTTGGCAGTTCGGGCTGGACTGTTCCCATGAGGCACAGGGTCAAGACTGATTTGCATATGGCTGGGTTCAAACTGGAATGGCATGGTGAGCAAAAAAACTATGGATTTAGGCCCAGATCTCTGTACTGGGGTGAATGTATGACATTGTTCTGCATTCTGTCCATCAACTGTTGTTTTTGCAGTTTGCGAATAATAACAAGCTCATGCAGGGAAATGCAGAGCTCTGCTTCGCTGCCAACACTTCAATGATAAAGTGTTGGCAGCCATTTTGGGACTAAACGTAAAGAAAAAAGAAAATGGGGCAGGATGGGAATGCACTGACCTCCAAGCCTTGGTCTTGGGCCTCCCCTGGAACCCAGCCACGGCATAAAAGCATTTTTTGAAGGAAAAAAAATGCAGTGAATTTGCTGCAAAAAACCCCAAGCTCCGACTCCCAGTCTTGTTTTAATCATAGCCCCCGGGTGGGCCAAGTCACTGGAGCATACGGGGTTAGTAAAAAAAATGGAGGGGGTGCTCAGGGCCCCCCTCGAAGGTCTAAATTTTGCCCCAGGGACTGCAGCCTGCCCGGAGCACTGATTTTAATGTATGCTGGGTACAATCTCTAAAATTAAATGCAGGGGCCCGCCACCTCCCCAGGGCTAAACAGATAAAATTAATGCAGGGGGCTCCCATGGCCCCCGCAACCCTGGGGATTGCCTTCTACCTGAGTTCATACAAATATGTAGGCGGGCAGGCCCGCTGTGGCCGGACTGTGCCACCTCTTGAGGACAAACATATCAAATGCATATGGGGGGCTCACGTGGCCCCTCACAGCCCGGGAATTGCAACCACCCCGGTGCATTTACAAATATGTAAGGGGCAGGCCTTCTGAGCGCACCCGCGCCCTGAGGCATGCCACCTCCCAGGGCTAAACATTTCAAATAATAGGGGCTAGCACACAGCCCCCCCACACAGCCGCAGGGACTGCCACCTACCCAGGGCTAAAAATATAAAATGAATGTTGGGGGGCCTGCACGTCCCGCACAGCCCAGGGTCCACCTCCTCCCCAGGGCTGAAATAAATAATGTAGGTGGTGTGCCATGAACCCCAAGCCCCGGGGGACCACCAACTCCCCGGGGCTAAGTTTTATGATGGAGAAGGACCGCACAGCTCCACTGGAGGAGCCAAAGATGGCCCTGGGGACCACCACCTCCCAGGGCCAGCTCCTGCTACCTCCCGAGGTGCCCACCGGAGGTAGCTGTTTGCTTTTGCTTGGTAAAGGTTGACAGTTCTCACCAAGGAAAAGCAAACATAACTCCACTTTTTGCAAGCTGGAGCTGTCAAACATTTCCCACTTGCAGAAAGCAGAGGTTTCATCTGTTTTCTTCCACAGAAATGTTCGTGCAGGAAAACAGAAGAGAACATTGCTCCCCCAAGCAGAAAACTAATATTTAAAGCAACTCCCTGCTTGCGGCAGCAATGTCGGCTCCTCAGGTCATCCTCCAAGTGACGTCAGTGAAAAAGAGAAAAAGAAAATGATAATAACAAGGTTATTGTCATTTTATTTTTCGTTGCTGCAGGGATGGGTCAGGGCGGGGGGGAGGCTGGTGGCTCAGGGGGGAGGAGTGGACTCTGCACACTAAGTGCGCATGACTGCTTGACCGGACGTCTTGGACCGGCCAAACAGTCATGCACAATTTGCACATTCCCCACCAGGTTGTACTGGACAGCCTGGTAGGGAATATCCACAGGCTATCTGCTCCCATTTGAGCTCCATACCACAACGTTCAAACCAGTCACAGCGCTGCATTGCAGCGTTGTGATAGGCTTAGGGAAGACAATCACAACTCTGCATTGTAGCGTTGTGATTGGCTATGGGGAACCTGGGTGCTTCCTGGTTCCGGCACTGCTGAGGAGAGACGTGGCGGGCGACCAGAGGTAAGTGGTTTTTTAAATATATTTATCAAACACCACATCCCCCACACCCCGTCACTCCTGTTCCCTACCAGCCACCACTGGAAATAAAGGTCCGCAACAAGCAGAAATAGGCAAATAAAGGTGAGAAACGAGTAGAAAAGGGCAGAATAGAGGTCTGAAACCAGCAGCAAGACGCAGAACAAATGTTATCTATGAGCAGTAAGAAGCAGAATAAAGGTCAGAAACGAGCAGAAAGAGGCCAAATAAAGGTCAGCAACAAGCAGAAAGAGGCAGAATAAAGATCAGAAAGGAGGAGAAAGAGGCAAAATAGAGGTCGGAAACCAGTAGCAAGAGGCAAAAAAGGTGAAATACTAGCAGAAAAAAGAATACTAAAGATAAGCAATGGGCAGATGCATAAATAAAGGTGAGAAATGAGCAGAAAGAGGCACAATAAAGGTCAGCAACAGGTAGAAAGAAGCAAAATAAAGGTGAGAAATAAACAGAAAAAGGCACAATAAAGGTCGGAAATGAGGAGATAGAGGCAGAGTAAAAGTCAAAAGGCAGCAGAACGACATAGAATAAAGGCTACCTGTCCCCATCTGAGCTTCGATCCACGGTATTCAGACCAATCACTACGATGCATAGCAACGTTGTGATTGGCTTAGGGGAGACAATCACAACTCTGCATTGCAGCGTTGTGATTGGCTATGGGGAACCTGGGTGCTTCCTGCAGAGGAGAGATGCGGCAGGCGGCCAGATGTAAGTGTTTTTTAAATATGTTTTTTAACCCCCCCATTTTATCACCCACTTTTCCTACCAGCCGCCACTGAAAACAAAGGTCAGCAACAAGCAGAAAAAAGCAAATAAAGGTGAGAAACGAGCAGAAAAGGGCAGCAAGATGCAGAACAAAGGTCAGAAATGAGCAGGTCTGAAACTAGCAGAAAGAGGCAGAATAAAGGCAAGAAAGGAGAAGAAAGAGGCAAAATAATTGAGAGAATCAAGCAGAAAGAGGCAAAATAAAGGTCCGCAACGAGCAGAAAGTGGCAGAATAAAGATCAGAAGGGAGCAGAAGGAGGCAGAATAAAGGTCAGAAATGAGCAGAAAGAGGCAAAAAAGGTGAAAAACTGGCAGAAACAGGCATAATAAAGATCAGCAACGGGCAGAAAGAATCAAAATAAAGGTGAGAAATGAGCAGAAAGAGGCATAATAATGTTCAGAAATTAGGAGAAAGAGGCGGAGTAAAGGTCAAAAAGCAGCAGAAAGCCATAGAATAAAGGTAAAAAAAAACTAGCAGGAGGAGGCAAAAAAAGATCAAAAATGAGCAGAAAGAGGGAGACTAAACGTTAGCAGCAAGCAGAAAGAGGCAAAATGAACAGCGGCGGCTACTCTGCCAAAGCAGAGGAGCGATATCCCAATGCTCTTAGAGCAGTGAAAAGGGGAAAAATAAAATGATAATAACAAGGTTATTATCATTTTATTTTTCTTTGCTGTGGGGCTGGATTATGGTGGGGCAGGGCTGGTGGCTCAGGGAGGAGGAGTGGGCTGTGCACACTAATTGCCCATGACTGCTTGGGCAGCCGTCTTGGCCTGGGCAAACAGTCATGCGCAATGGACAGCCTTGTAGGGAATATGCCCCATCTGAGCCCCCATCTGAGTGCCGATCCACGGCGTTCAGACCAATCACAATGCTACATTGCGGCTATGGGGAGGCTGAGTGCTCCTTTGTCCCGGGACTGCAGAGTAGAGGTGTGGCAGACGACTAGAGGTGAGTGGTTTTAAAAAAATATATTTTTTAAACACCCGCATCACCCCCGTTCCCTACCAGCTGCCACTGAAAATAAAGGTCCGCAACAAGCAGAAAGAGGCAAATAAAGATGAGAAACGAGCAGAAAAGTGCAGAATAAAGGTAAAAAACGAGAAGGAAGTTGCAAAATAGAGGTTAGAAACAAGCAGCAAGACGCAGAACAAAGGTCAGTAACGAGCAGTAAGAAACAGAATAAAGGTCAGAAATTAGCAGAAAGAGACAAAATAAAGGTGAGAAACAAGCAGAAATAGACTAAATAAAGATCAGCAATGAGCAGCATGATGCAAAATAAAGTGAGAAACAAGTAGCAAGAGGCAGAATAGAGGTCAGAAACTAGCAGAAAGAGGCAGAATAAAGGTCAGAAGGAGGCAGATTAAAGGTCGGAAATGAGCAGCAAGAGGCAAAAAAGGGTGAAAAACGAACAGAAACAGATATACAAAGGTCAGCAATGGTCAGAAAGAATCAAAATAAAGGTGATAAATGAGCAGAAAGGTAAAATAAAGGTGAGCAACAAGAAGAAAGAAGCAAAATAAAGGTGAGAAATTAACATAAAGAGGCAGAAGGCAGCAGAAGGACACAGAATAAAGATCAGAAATGAGCACAAAAGTGGCAAATAGAGGTCAGAAATGTGCAGCAAGACGTAGAACAAAGGTTAGAAACGGGCAGTAAGAGGCAGAATAAGGGTAAAAAATTAGCAGAAAGAGGGTGAATAAAGGAGAGAAATTAGAATGCTAGTCAATTCAGTGGCTATCTGGAAAGTTTAGGGGTGATTTGCCAAGCAGGAGCCAAGAAAAAGGGGTTGGTCCCAAAACGCGTTTACTCCATGCAATTTCTCATAGGGATTTTAGACATGATTAGAGCTGCCCGGTTGAATGGATTTACACCAAATTTGGCAGATAACTACATCTTGGGTCAGAAAGATCTCTTTTTGTAAGTTGGAGTAAATCTGTTAATTAGTTTTTGAGTAATTAAAAAAAAATGTTTTGTGTAAATCGGGGATGCAGAGGGTCCGCGGATCCGACTGATCTCATGCTGAGATTTGATTGACTGCCACCGCCTCCTCATCCAGGAAGTGGTGGCAGCCATCTTGAGACTTGAAACTTGGCCTGAGTCCCAAGAAATTTGTTAAAAAAAACACATGGGTATGATAGGAATACCCTGACCTCGGTGACCCGGCTTTAATTAAAAAAGAGGAGGGGGCCATCTGGCTCCCCATCCAGGCTGATTTCGGCCCCCAGGGACCTGGCTGCAATTAGAAAAGGAAGAAATGTTCCTGCCCGCACGGGCGTGGGTAGATGAACCTGTGTTTGCTCTCACTTGGCGGGAGCAATTTCAAAGCTCCTGCCAAGCGACAGCCAACACTAAGTCTGCGATCAGCTGGTGGGAGCCGCGAAAATGCTCCTGCCAGCTGGGAGCAAACTTCAAATCTATATTCTTGCCTGCAGTGATGCAGGCAGGGAAACGCATCTGAATATTGCTTCTGCCCACAGGGAGTAGCACTCCAAAACGCTCTATACAGCAGCTGAAGTGAGTGGCAAACTAGTTTTGAAAATTTCGTGAAGATCTGTAAAATGACACCAAAGTTATTAGCAAAATAAAAACTGTTCTTCCTCTGGAAACTAGGGTCTATCTATAACTACCTACTGATGACCGCCAGTAGGTTATTTATATATATATTCCCTGAAAAAAACAAAGGCAGTGATGCTACAGTTAGTTGTTAAATTGGTTCAAAACTAACCCTTAAAAACCAAAAGAGACCTGAAATTCTACAGTTATAGTTCAGTGAACTAACTATAACTTGTGCCCACACCATGCACCGCTTATGACTTCACATATTACATTACTCATGACATGTTAAAGACAACATTGATGACCTCACTGATGACATCTCAAAACTAAGGTCTTATTACACTCTGGTAGAGTGAAGCTTCAACAGTTACTACCGCTATCCCTCATGGGAGGGCCAAGCGGAGTCCCTCAGGAGTGTCACAGTACCCGCTACACAAAAAAGGAGTTTAAAATGTTTTTGATAACTGGGTAGGTCTTTCTGTGTGCCCCTCCCAAGTTCCTGGAGGTCAGGGAATCCGTTCCCTGCCCTCTTATACCCTTTTAAAAAACAATGTAAGGACTTGGGGAGTTACAGCCAGCCAATCAGATCATTCGGTATCGTAGGACTAGTCCTGTGGTACCCAAATGGCTGACGTGACAAAAAATCTTCCCAAGTCAATCAGAAGGCCCTTTATTTTTTATTTCCAATACTGCTGGACTCCCTCAGGACCAACCATCCAGATATACCTAATGTTTTTTATCCCTTTGAGCCAACCCCAGTTACTTTTTAAATGCTAATTTTTCAAAAACTGCTAAATAGACTTACACCACATCACAAAATACACGCTTTCTGACCAAAGTTCTAACTGCGTGCCAAATTTGGCGAAATTCCTGATCAACCATTTTTCAGTATCAGAGAGCAGAATGTCCTATGGGAACTATTGGAAATTAAGGTTTTTGGCAAGGTATTTAGTTCATGGCGAGGGTAGGAGTTATAGTAACTTGAGGGCATGAGTTACAGTTCCTTTAGATAACTATAACTTGTGAATTTCAGGTGTTTTGTGAGTTTAACAAAAATTTGACATTTTCACTAAACTTATTGTCCGTTTAACCTTTGTTATTTCCAGTGAATTTCAAAGGCGTTTTTAATTGTAAAGTAAGATATTATCACAATTCCTAACTATAAGAATAAGTTACTTACCTTCGGTAATGTCCTTTCTAGTGGATACAGTATCTGCTTATGGATTTCTCACCTTTTGAATTACCCCAATGCGCATCATTCCACAGAAACTTTACTCCTTTGCTATCCCACGTCGACGAGGACGTCCCAATGGAATGGCTCCGCTCACGGCTCTGCGTGATGTCATTGGAGCCATAAGAAGACCTCGTCAGTGTGCTGATGTTAGTTCCTTTGAGGCGAACGGGTGAACAGACAAAATTTATACAAGTATACACAGTATACAAACACAACCAAAACTGGAAATTCTTCATCATACATATTTCCTAGTGCCAAGTATCACATGATTCAAACAATAATTCATATAAAATACAGATGAACTATTTTTCGGTAGAAGCAGACATGCAACGGGTAGTGGGCAGTGTCAGTAAGGAATCCACAGGCAGTTACTGTGTCAACCACAAAAAGCATTACCGAAGGTAAGTAACTTGTTCTTCTGATGGATACATCTCATCTGCCTGTGGATTCCTTACATTTTGAATTGAATCCCCAGGCAGTCCCGCTCCCAGAGGAGGGTGCCTACCTGCCTATACCAAAATATACTGCAGCACAGAGCGTGCAAAATGGCCTTCCAGCCTCACCTCCGAATCCGAGCAATAGTGCTTCGCAAAAGTGTAGAGGGAGGCCCAAATTGTTGCATTGCAGATGTCTACCACAGGGACACCTCTGCCAAAGCCAAAAAAGAAGAGTTCGCTCTAGTAGAATGAGCACAAATACATTCAGGAGGCTCATTCTTGGCCAAGGCGTAGCAGATCTTGATACACAGGATGATCCACCTGGACAGCATTCTCTATGCACAGCCTTGCCTTTCATCTTGCCCACATAACCAACGAAGAGTTGATCGTCCAACCTGAAGTCCTTGGTTCTGTCCAAGTAGAAGCTAACCGCCCTCTTGGGGTCCAGGCGATGAAGTCTCTCCTCCTCCTTAGAAGGGTGAGGTGGAGGGTAGAAAGTGGGTAAGGTAATGGATTGCCCCAAGTGGAAAGGAGTGACCACCTCAGGCAGAAAAGCTGATCTGGTCTTAAGAACCATCTTATCTGCATGAAATGATGTAAAAGAAGGCTTGGAGCTAAGAGCCTGCAATTCACCACCCTCCTAGTGGATGTGATTGCAACCAAAAATATAGTTTTAAACAGTAGAAGCCTTAAAAGAAAACTATGTAATGGATAAAAGGATGAACCCATCAAGAATGTAAAAAACAAATTCATATCCCACTGAGGCAACCTATTAGTGAGAACTTTAATGAATCTCATAACTATGGTAGATTTAAACAATGAGAGTTGATCTGGTAAACAGAAAAAGCAAGTAAAAATGGGTGGTGAGCGCACTCGTTTGTAAGTGTACTTAAATTTTAATGATATGCGTGCAACATTGCCTGATGCTTGCATGTGTATACAAATGAAAGTGTTGGCCTAGTGCAGAAAATCACTAGGACTGCAATGTGCACTAGTGATTTTCTGCACTAGGCCAACACTTTCAAACAGAAAAAAGCAGACATGGCAGATAAGTAGGCCTTAACAGTAGCTACTGTACAACCCTGTTTCTAGGGAAAGAGAATAACTCAGAACATCAGATAAATGGGTCTTGCAAAGGATCAATCAATCTCTCTCCACACCATTTAACAAACTTGGCCCACCTACCAGAATAGGCAGATTTGCTGGAATGTCTTCTAGCTGATAATATAACGTCCATCAGATCCAGTTGAAAGAGAAAGAACTCAGGTTGCCCCGTTCAGTCTCCAGGCATGAAGGTGCAGGCTCTGGAGGTGGGGGTGTAGAACCTGCCCAGCGGCTGTGAGAGGAGGTCTGCCCTGAGAGGAAGACGGAGAGGAGGGTGCAGTGAGAGGCAAAGGAGGTCTGTGTACCGTACCTTTTGTGGCCAATCCGGTGCGATCAATATGACTTGGACCAAGTCTTGGCAAATCTTCCTCAGACCTCGAGGAACCAAGGGTATTGGAGGAAACGCGCAAAGAAGCGGTGAGCCCAAATTAAATTGAAACGCGTCCCCCAACGCTACCCACGTCGGATACTGGAGACTGAAGAACTCCGGGCAGTGCATGTTCTCATGAGTTTCAAACAGGTCCAACTGAGGAAACCTCCACATCCTGAAAATGTGAAGGACCACCTCTGAGTGGAGTGGAGTGGAGTGGAGAAGCCACTTGTGATCAGCCAAATGCTACTGACTGAGGCTGTCTGCACGCACATTCATATCTCCGGGCAAATGATTTGGGATTACACAATTCTGATGGTCCTGAGCCCAGGATCAGAGTCACAGAGAATATATGACCCCATTCCTCCTTGTTTGTTGATGTGCCACATCGCAGTAGTGTTGTCCGTTAGGACCTGAACCTACTGCCTGCAAAGGGAAGGGAGAAAGACCTTGAGAGCTAAACGGATCACCCGCAATTCCAGAAGATAGTTGTGAAACAATCTTTCCTCTGGAGACCAAACACTTTTGACCTACAGATCCCCCAGATGGGCTCCCATCTGTTATCACTGGGGCCACCGGAGAAGGAGGTTGAAATGGCTTCCCTTGAGACAGTTTGCCTGGAACACTCCACCATAGCAGCTCTGCGCAGTGTCTCTGGAGATTCTGACCACCTCTTCTAGATCTCTGCTGTGCTGAAACCACTGCCTGCGAAGGCACCATTAGAGGGCCCTCATATGCCAGCGTGCATGGTTGACCAACAGTATTCAGGAAGCGAACAGACCGAGCAAGTGCAAGACCATCAGGACCAGAACAGCCGCTCCATTGTGAAAAAGTTGAATCATAGCCTTGATGTCTTGAATCCTCTGTAGAGGCAGGAAGCATGACAGGTTACACTAAGAGGTGAGATTTAG
Source organism: Triturus cristatus (assembly GCF_964204655.1). Taxonomy (NCBI): domain Eukaryota; kingdom Metazoa; phylum Chordata; class Amphibia; order Caudata; family Salamandridae; genus Triturus; species Triturus cristatus. The sequence goes on along the minus strand of NC_140592.1, from coordinate 497,413,736 downwards.
GTACATTTATTGAGAACCCCAACACGAACAACTGTTACTTGCAAATAAAGCAGCACCATCTCTAATGACTTTACTTTAAGCAGACAGTCGCCCAGATAGGGAAAAACAGTAATATCTGATCTTCTGAGATGTGGTGCCACCACTGCCATCACCTTTGTGAAAACTCAAGGTGTGGATGTAAGACTAACGGAAGGACCGCAAGCTGATAGTGTTGATATCCCACCATAAAATGAAAATACTTCCGATTCGACTTCAGGATGGGAATGTGAAAATAAGAAAATAACAAGGACCCCCTGCTGTAAATAGAAATTCCCAGAGCAGGGCAAATGCACAATTGTGGAGAAAATCCCTAGGCAACTAGAGGTCTATAACAATGGACAGACCTTAAGAACTGCAAACATGATATAAGGAACTCAGTGTGCACATAAATGCATTTAATTACTTTAATACTAATATACAATATTTAAAAACATAATGAGAAATGTCATCAAATAAATCCTTTATGTACATGGTGTAGTATCGTCACATGAGTCACGTAAATACATAATACTATGGACAAAAATAACTGTAAACAAAAAAACAATGAAAACAAATGTATACAGTAATTATCAGAGTGTCATTTAGATCAATTAAAGTATAAAGATAGATGGCTAAAGTGGCTTGTTGCTGAATCTTCCTCTAAGTGCCTTTCGGCGTACACTACGCCTTCATCAGGAAAGCCACATCCTGTAAATCGATCAACATCATCTAGTCTTCCTTCTCCAGTGAAAGAAGAACTTGAGCCAGGGTCAACATTTTGAATTCCTCCTGTTTGTGAAAAAAATTCAAAACCCTGAGATGGAGGATCGGCCCTAAACGACCGTCCTTTTTGGGAATCAGGTAGCATCCTTGACCCCTTTCCTGCTCCGGAACCACCTCGATTGCACCCTTTTGAAACAATGACAAAATCTCAGTCTGGAAAAGCAGAAGATGCTCTTCCGAGCAAAAGCCCTGACAGTGAGGAAAAGGAGGGGGGGAACTCCCGGAAGGGTAGTGCAAACTCATTCTCTACAATGTTCAACACCCAGAGATCCGTAGCAACAGACCTCCAATGCTGTTAGGAAATGGGGCACCTGTCCTCCCACTGGACAAATATGCTCTAGGATGGTGGCGCTATAGCTGCTTCCTTGTCACACCAGCTGGAGTGGCAGAAGAGGAGGAGACAAGCTGTCTTCCTGCACTCCGCAGACAACCTCTGCCCTTTCCCCTGTAGGACTTGTACAAGGGATTTGCCTGCTGCTGCTGCTGTTGTGGCTGTTGCCTGGCATGAAAGGACACATTTCTTCCAAAGCCACGAAACGTGCGGAACTGCCCAAAGCTCCTGGGTTGAGACTGAAGCCCCAAAGACCTTGCTGTGGCTTTATTGTCCTTAAAGTGCTGCAGCGCCAAATCCGCCTTAGTCCCAAACAGGCGAGATCTATCGAAAGGCAAATACAGCAATGTGGCCTGGACATCAGGCGAGAATCCCGAACCACACAACCTTACGTGTCTCCTAATCGCCACAGATGATCTTATCTTCCTGGCTACTGAATCGGCTGTGTGGATACCAGATTGCATCACTTGGCGGGCAGCAGGTTGGGCATCCAACAATACCTCTGAGAAATGCCCTTGTACCTCCTCAGAAACCTTCTGGACAGCCTCCCTGGCTGATTCCATAAGGGCTTGGAAGTAGAAACCCAAACGGCAAGTGGCATTGGTGGACTTGAGGGCCATACTCCCCGAAGAGAACAACTTATTTGCCGATTGCTCAATGCTCTCTGACTCCCTATCCGCAGGCATGGATGGGAAACAACCTACTGACAGACCGAGGAGCACGAAGCCTGTACCACCAAGCTTTCTGGCGAAGGATGGGTGGGCAGGAAAGAAGGATTCCCCAGAGGCACCTTGTACCTCCTAGCCACTGTCTTGGAGACCGCTGGAGTGAACATTGGCTTCTGCCAGACATCAAGTATGGGCTCTGTCAACGCCTCTCATTGAAGGGAAGTAAAGGCTCTGAAATGGAGGAAGGGGATTGGTGCACCTCCATCAGAATATTAGAGCTCAACTCAGCTGTAGGAAGAGGCAACTCAAAGAGGTCTGCAGCCTTTCTGAATACAACATAAGTGGTCACCTCCTGCGTCGGAAAGCCTTTTGGTGATGAAAGCTCTCACTCAGGAGAAGTGTTCAGATCACTAGCTTCCCACGAAACCTCAAAATCTGGGTCCGGATCTACAGTTTCTCCTTCCTCAGCCCCTCCATGTTCCTCCTGGTACTCTTCTTCCTCCAACAGCCTCTGAGCATATCTCTGAGACCTCATCCTCAGAACGAGCATCGGCGGCGCCAGACGTGGCGCCTGAGATGTCTGGATCGGTGTTGAAGGGATGTCCACAGGAACAGGAGTCAAAGCTGGTCGAGGTCGAGTCGGAACAGGTTCGGAACCAGGCGGTGCCAGGGATGCACCATCTAGAGGAACTCGACCCTCCAAAGACTGCAACGGCATCAAAATCGTGGTGTTGTAAGAGGCCAACTCCCTGGAGCAATAGGCATGAAAGGCATAAGTGCTGCCTGGGAAAAGTGAGGTTGCAAACCTCTCAGGGAATATGCCAATGGACCCATGGGGCCAACAGGTACACCAGTAGGATTTGGCGCTCTGGTGAGCAAGCCAAACATCACATTAAAAAAATAACATGGATCCGATCCTGGAGCTGGGAAAGCAGGAATATCGGATCTGGTTTCACAGGCTCTGGAGAAGTTTGGGGAGGCCATAAATTCAGCTCTGATTGCAGCGCCGCAGACCCCAGAACAGAGGTGGAGTGGCTGACTTCAGCAACGGAGGAGGCGTTGGATCTCTCAGAGCCAAGGGGGTCACTTCTCTTGCAGCTGGAGATGGGGCCGGATTCACCTCCGGTGATGGAGTTAGAGAGATCTCATCCCTGCGATGAAGTCTGAGAATCGGGGACACCAACTTCAGAGATGCATCCTTTGAAGAGCAACGCCGAGAACCATGGCACTGCTTCTTCTTGTGTTTCTTCAAAGACCTCCAAGTGTGCGGAATCGGCAACTTCAAGCGGGTCCTTGACCTCCTGCGACCTCTCTTCTGCTTCTTCTCCTTAGCCATGAATAATTTGCCTCGCTCTCCTTCAGCGCCTTTGGATTCATACACTTGCAAGAAGTGCATGTCTCGAGGTCATGGTCCGACGAGAGACACCACAAACAATCTTCATGGGGGTCAGTGATGGACTTTTGGCCCCCACATTCCCTGCATGGCTTGAAACCCGACTTCCTTGGAGTAGACATATTCGCCCAGCAACAAATTTGTGACACTAGCAACAAAGAAACTCCCAGAAATGGAGAGCCAGGGAATAAAATGCTATGCGTCGACAGAAGGGAACTGACGCCAGCAAGCCAACGAGGTCTTCTTATGGCTCCGATGATGTCATGCGGAGTCATGAGTGGAGCCATTCCATTTGATGTCTTCGTCGCTGTGGGAGAGCTGAGGAGAAACGTTTCTATGGAATGCTGCGCATTGGAGTAATTCATCATCATCAGAAAACTTTATTTCGGCCGCAAAGGCCATAAAAGTACAGATAAAATATAACAATATACAATTACACAATAAATAAATTAAATTAAAACACAGCATAATAAAATCAGGATTGGGCGTAAAATACATTTAGGCTTATTACTTAATTACAGAATTTTCTACGTTTGATCCAAATACCATTTTTTTAAAATGAGAGACTGCAAAGATAATCAGAGGGTGAGTATCATATTTCAATACTCTTAAAGCATTTTCACAATCTCTAAATCCCAGATTTTTACAAATAGGTTTTACCCAACGATTACGTAACTGGTGATACACAGGACAAAAGAAAAAAACATGTTTTTCATTTTCCATTCGGAAACCACAGGCAGGGCAATCGGTATTTTTATTTATCTCACATCTGGAGGTAGAAGACCTAAGTGGTTGACTGCCTATTCTCAGCTGAAAGTACAACTTCCTAGCAACAGCAGGAAAAATCAGGTCAAGAAATTCCTCCCTCCTGTAATTAATTTTAATCTGGAGAAACTGAGCAGTCAGTCTGCCAACACCAGAATTCACATGGAGGCTCATAAGATTATGGTGCCTGTACTGGTCTACCAAGTTTGCCTTTGAGAGTGCCAGGCATGAGACCTCTGGGGAACCCCATAATTCTGGGAGACCAATCTTGTCGCAGGTATCCCTGATATGGGTTAACCAGGGAATTTTCTTATTTTTAATTAGTGGCCAAACCCCCTTAAATTCTTCTCGAAAAGAACCCAACTACGGAATAGACCAAAGTCTCTTCCAGTATATCACTGGCCGCAACGCCACCACCTCCTCCACAGCTAGTAGCCCTAGGTCGAACCTAATAGGAACCAACGGAGTGCTTGGGGGCAAGCCCAACAGATTTCTCATAAAAACATGTTCAGTCCTAGTTAAGCTTGGAGGCTTACAATGTCCCCATAATTCTGCTCCATAAGTGGACGCTGCTCTAGCTTGTGTCTTCTAGATTTCTTTCACTGGCGCAACAGGCTTAACCCCTTGAGTGCCCCGCCCTTTCCCCCTCCTGTGCCGGGCCTTTCATTAGTGGGTGGGGTCCATGACGAGATAGTCTCGTCATGGGCACAGCGCAACCGCGCTCCATGACGAGACTATCTCGTCATGGGCATAGAAGGGGTTAAAGACCGAACCTCGAAAGAGCTTAGACATTCCTCCTACAATTTGAGTCCGCTTTAGTACTGAGTTTGCAGCTTGTACCTTGAACCTTCAAAAGGTGAGGAATACACAGGCAGATATATCCATTAGAAAGTCACTTTAACCTTTGTTTCTATGCTTTTCTTTCACATAAAGTAAGATGTCCATTGCCAGTTATGGCCTGGGATTATGCGCAGGGCCTTTCCTACTCAACTCATTTCATTTTCCTGCTTTAATTTTCTTTCCTTTCGGAAAGCGAGGCTTTTGTTGGAACCGGGACCCCAACCCAAGGGCAATCACTTTTTTGATGGGGACAAAAAGGACCCCATCCCCTGGGGTTCGATCACTTTATAAAGGGGAGGGAGCATGCAGCTCCTCACCCCAAGGCCTGGAAAGGTCTCTGGGACCTAATCGCCCAGGGACAAAGGCTTTTTTGCGGAAGGGTTTTGAGGCCCCCTTTGCCAAGGCTTTCAAGGGCCATGGGGACCCCATTCCCTGGAGCCAAATTCTTTTTTTTTTGGGGGGGGGGGGGCTCCGCTTCCCAAGCCATCCAGTGACTCCTATGACCCGATCCCCAGGGGCCTGATAGCAGCAATGCCCTGAAAACTCATCCCCAGGACACTGCTGTTCCCTGCTCGCAAGAGAGCTGGCAGGGAGAACGTCGACTCCCTGCTCGCACTTGTGTGGGCAGGGAACAAAGGTTTGCTCCCGCCCTGCAGGAGCAGAGGCAAAGGGTGCTTCCGTCGATTGGCAGCAAACAAGTATAACTAGCCAAATATTTCTAACAATAAGGAGCTTGTGTTAATAATAAACAGATCTTTTCCAGATAATTGAAAAATTGTATGATCTCAAATATAGTGATAAAAGGTTAGTGAAAGGTAAATGAAATATGGCTGGTAAAATTAAAATGTATGTTGTGCACTATAGTGTAGTGTAATACAGTGAAGTGTTGTTAGCTTGATTTTAGTTAAAAGCCTGTAGTTCAGTGAAGTGTTGATGGGATAAATTTTGGGTGTATTATTATCTGTTTTGCACTAAGCAAAGTGTTGATGAGTGGATTGATGTACACTGTAGTGTTTTGTAAGATACTGGAGTATTATAAACTATTACAGTGAAGCGGTGTACAGTGGTTCTGCGTACAGAGGAGATGGCTGTCATACTTTTTTGCCATATGTTTGAGTTGACTGTGGCGTGATACAATTTATTGATATGTCATGCACTACAGTGGATGCAGATGTAAATCACACAAACTGAAGTACAGTGCCATGCAGTACAGATGTACGTTAAATAATATATTTGCTCAATGTAAAAAGAATTACATAAATGTGAGATTTCACTTTATGTATTTCGCAGACTGATGTAACATTTCCGTCATGCTAGTATGTCATCATTTAGAACATTGAAAGTTCAAGATGATCATATGGTAGTGGTCATCATGAAACAAAGAGGAAAACACATCTATTAGATTGTGAAGAAAAAACATATATGCTGTGCATGTCCAACTGTTAAAACATCCCTCTACGTAACATAATATGTGGTAAACTCTACAACACACCTACATTTACCGTAGATTTTAGTAGATGTCATCGACAATGCAAGGCCACATAATAACATATCTACTGATCTCAATAAATGCAAGTCTCAAACTGTTTTCTAGGTTTATTCCAGTTCTAACTTTATAACTTAGAATTTTGAATATAAGATAAGCAGGTAACTGTATTGTAACATTTTTGGCAGTCTGTGTTTAAAAGTAAGACTGTTATCATCACATTCTATCCAAGTCAAGTCAAGTAAATTTGGTCTTTATTTAGATTTATCTAATCATTAAAGACATTATACATCAATAAAAAGCGGTCTAAAAAGTTCATTATATTTAACCATTAAAATCCATCATATGCTAAAATATATACATTGAGCAGAATCACAAATATAAGTCGATTATTAATAAGAATAATGAAAACGTAGTAAATATGCTTGCCTAAAATTGTGAAAAAACCACTTAAAAAATAATCCTAATTTAAAGAATGACACCACTAGGTCCAAAGTGGGAAGGAAGAAACCCATATACCTGATCATTAAACAGAGAACCAACAATAAGCTCTATGATGCTAGTTCTGTATGAAAAGATATTCACTACTACAATGTCCTTGTTAATTTTGCACGAATGGCCCACGTCCATCCCAGAAATTTTGCTAATGCATTCGCTATAGGATCACAAGTATCTGTCTTTAAAATCCTTAGTGCCTCTACACCCGACCTTGTACCAAAATTTAAACAGACTGGTTTGAGCCATCTGTTTCTGGGGGGCTTTGTATGCCGGGCAGGCAAACAGAACATGTGCGATTGTTTCCTTCTGCGATGGGCATACAATACAGTTAGCTTCATTCAGATGGTGCCATTTGCTTGTGAAGGACTTGATAGGAGTGAACCCACTCTGAACTGATGGTACAGTTTCCTGTCTTTCGGTACAGTGATGAAATCCCAATAACTTTCATACAGATACTCTTGTTTATGCTCCAGGAAGTCCCTCGTCAACGTAGGACTCGTTCTAGATATGAATCGTTTTATCATGATCATGTTCCAATAAGCTGTCTTAAGCTCTTTATTAGAGGGAAAAGAAGTGCCTGCGGGATTTTCCCATAACCTAATCATCCCCATGTCACTCAGGGTGTCTTTAATCTTTCTAAACCAGGCAATCTTGCATGAGCAATCGGCCCGCCTGGTTTCAAGAAGTGCTTGGGCGTACAGGGACAGTTCAGGGGTAACCCATAGCCTTCTACAGTATGCCACAGGTCTGAATCGGGCTATGTCCTCAAACTGATTGCACCCTACATCAAGATAAAGAGGCGAAAGTGGAGTTGAAGAAGGAAGATATAACAAGGCTCTCACAAACTTGTTTTGAGCTACGGTCAGGGATGATAAATCTTCGAACCCCCATAACTCTGCCCCATATAGTACCGAAGTACTGATTTTAGTTTTATAAATCTTTATGACCGGAGCCACTGGTTTGGTGTGGGAAAGTCTCTGCTTCTTCATGAGGACTCCTGTCAGTTGGGCATGTTTAAGGACCAACCTGTCGATCTGGGGTTTCCAATTTAGTTTCTTTCCTAAGGTGATTCCCAGATACGTAAAGACATCGGTCTGCTCTAACTGGACTTTGTTCATGAAAACATTCCTTTTAATGGCCTTGCGGTTATGGAGGACCATAAACTTTGTCTTTTCCACATTTACCTCAAGGTCATGATTGCTACAAAACTCTTCAAACCTAGTGAGGGCTGTCTGCAGCCCTCTCTGGGTCTTGGATAATATCAGGGTATCGTCAGTGAACATTAACAGGGGTGTCTTCAAGCCTGCTAGAGTGGGGGCATCTGTAGGGTAGGCTGTATTGTAACCCACGACCCTGTTGATGAAAAGGGAGAACAGGGTTGGGGCAAGAACATACCCTTGACGAACCCCCTTGGCAATTGGAAACTTGTTCGTAACTTCCCCATTAACGCCCCATCGAACCTGAGCAAAATTAGAATTATGCAGGGTAACTAGAACGGCCAATATTTCTAATGGCATCCCCACATCTAGAAAGACTCTCCACATTTTAGCACGGGGCTCCAAGTCGAAAGCCGATTTGAGGTCAATGAAGGCTGCAAATAATGTGCCCCCTCCTATAATTACCACATTCCAATAAATGATTACAAACCTGAGAACCTGGTTGATAGTACCGGTATGTGGCCGGAACCCTGCCTGCATTGGTGACAAAATCTCCGTTTCGTCCATCCACATCTGGATTCTACATACAACCAGTCTGGCAATGATCTTTTGGATGCAGTCGAGAAGGCTTATAGGTCTATAATTACCAGATTTGGATCGATCTGCCTTTTTAAAGACCGGGATGATCTCTGCTCCAGACCACGTCTCTGAAATGGGGGCACCACTTGCTATGGCATTAGCAAGTAGTTGGATATAGGTCGTCCAGTTATCCCCATCATACTTGAACAGTTCCGCCGGTATACTATATAGACCCGGGGCCCTACCCTTCGGGATTAGTTTGATAGCTTTTTGGACCTCTTGTTTAGAAAAATGCAGGGTGGTGGTAGTGTTGGGCATTATAAATTGAACTATGCTATCATTGCTAGTGGCGAACTGGGCTTCGAAATGAGAAGTCCACATCTCAGGTACAACATAATTTACAGGTGCTGAGTTTGAGACACCGCTTCCCCATTTAACAAGGTGCCAAAATGTGGTCAGGTTCTTTTCCCTACTAGCGTTAAGCAAGTTTTAGCAATAGGTTTCATCCCATTCCCTTTTAGCTTGTGATGATACTTGCCTATACCCGGCCCCTGCCTTTTTGATGTCTTCCATGTTTTTTTGTCTAATAACTCTCGATAGGCTCCTATAAGCCTCTCTGCATGGTTTGTTATACCACGAGGCTGCTTTTAGGCATGGTTCTTTCCTTAGATTTTTTGGCTTTTTTTGTAAAAAAAAAATTTAAGTTTAAAGAACAGCTCATTGTGAACCTGCAAAATAATAGAATTTATGTCCTCCTGGGTGTCATAGTTTTGGAGAATTGCTAAGTGGTGCTCAACTAATGCTTTCATTTGTTCTAACTGCACTTTGTGAACTACAACCTTAGCCCATTTGAATCTCCTGGAGTCATTGGTGAGCTCCACTTCAATTGTGGCCTTTTCTGTTTCCTGACGGTCATAGACGGAAAGACCGGGGACCTGCAGAAAAAGTACCAAAGGATTGTGATCACTTTCGAGCGGTTCGTGAACTACCATGTCCTGTAGGGTCGACCAGAATTCCATATTAAGAAATATGTAGTCAATCAGGCTACTTCTTATGCCGTTATTAAAAGTGTGTGTGCCCCGCCTGTCTGACTTAGCCCTCCCATTGACTGCGCTAATCCCCCATTCCAGACCTAGCCCTTTCAGTTGTAATTCCCACTCAGCCCACTTTATAATGGGAGGAAGATCAAGGGACGGTATGTCCCACTGTGCGTCCTCCTAAGTACTGAGATTGCCATCTTCGTAATCTAGGGGCTCAAAGGTGCAATTAAAATCCCCTGCAATTATCAAGTTGCTACGTCCCCTATGTTTATCTAAAAACCCTTCTAGAGATGCAACAGTACTGGACCCTTTGTGCCCAGGGAACCTTCATGCGTAGACACTGATAACAAGTAAATCTGGAGCCTTCCCTATTCGCAATCTAATGGCTATGACGTCCCCATTATCGATTTTAACTTCCTCCACTGTGTAGCATGCTTGCTGTCTGACCCAGACGGCAAGTCCCCCTTTAGGTCTACCCCTCTGTCCCCCCAGGGCTGGTTTATAAAAAATTAGAAAACCTGGGTAGCAGATTGGTTCTAGGTTTCTTGAAATGCCCAAATATCATAATTATCAATGAATGCAGACCATTCAGATGAGGGGATTTTAGAGGAGAGACCAGCAATATTCCAGCAAGCTAATGTTAGATTGGATTTATTGGGCCCTTGAATGCAAATACTGAAGATGTCAGCAGGGTTCCGAAAGATGTCTCTGTTCATAGCCAGCTGTCTACGTCCGTCATTAAACATTGGGAGCCCTGCGAGTAGGGGGGTAGAAAGGTAATCCTCCTCCTACTACACTAATACAATCCACCCCACCTTGTTCGTGTTCCACCAGATCTGGGGTACCACCCACGAGTCCCACCCCAATATATAGGTGGTCCCTGGTTAAAATTGATTCTTTGGTGGTCAGCGGGTGTAGATCAAAAACCTTCTTGTAAGTGCCCCCGTGATCATATGATCCCGTAAATGGTGAATCAGTATAGAGGCCGAGTCAATCAATATCTTCTAAGGAAGAAAGAATGCCAAAGCGATTATATGTGGGGACTAAATAGTTTGATACATCGCGACGTTGGGTTGCACCCTCCCAATTTAGTCCTCTATTAGCTGTGGCCGGTTGGTAAAAAAAAAAACTGAGGAAGGATGTTTATATCATCCATCCTTATTTGGTGATTTCTGGCCCTATCCAAAATATGTCGGACCAATCCTGGTGACCCAAAGCTTTGCACCACATAGTCCCCTGTGAGGAGCTTGTGTGAGCTGCCTATCCATGGAATTCTCCGGGCCATTTTAAAGTTAGAAAAGAGGTCATGTTTGAAACCTGTCCTAGCAGTTAGCAGGTGTAGTGCCCTATTCCCCAATGAGGACCAATGTTCTGTACTGCAGGCTGTAACACAGGGACATTGCGCAAAACAACTGTATAGGGTGTTGCGTCAGGGGGAAGATGTAAGGACATATGAGCTTTGGAGTTGCTGGTACCATTATTTTGTGGGACCCGCCTACGTGATTCCTCTACAGGCGGCACAAAGGTAGAATGTGTGTCACTATTACTTGGGTGCAGGAATTGGTTAGTCATAGGTACTGCTGGAACTGAGGGAGGGTGACAGTGTGCGGTATTGGTGTGTGTCCTCGAGTGGGTTCTGCTCTCCACCTGAGAAGCTATCCCTTCACACTGTCGCACGTTGGAATTAGTTGATAGGGCGTTCAGGATGGTCTGCTCAATTTTAGTCAACCTGCCTTCTATTAGAGTCATTTTATCTAAGAACGGATTCATCAGGGCTAGGAGTTTTTTTTCTACCGGTATAATGAGAGCATCCTCGAATGAACAAGATGGTGGATCAATAATTTCAATGGCAGTAGGGGTAATGTAGTCATTACTGATAGAAGTATTGTCATTTAAACTACCTGTGCACCCGTTTCCACCCGCTTTACGTTTATTTGGATACCTGCTGGACAGATTTTATGGGGCCCCGCGATTTCCTTTTCTTGGTTGGTGGTTCCCCATCGCGAGCCTGGCTCGATCTTTGGCTCCTTGTGTGTACCTTAGAAATGGTGGGGTTAAGGCATTGATCCCCGTATCTGGGGTTGGTAGGTTTGATGATGCCGTTGTGGCCTGGCTAATCAATGGAGCAGCATCGATGGTAGCGATGTCCTCGAGGTGGGGCTTCGACACTACATTGGTCAAGGGTAGTAAGGGTTCCAGCGACAGTCTGCGTTCAGTGAGCTGGATCTCGTGAATCAGTGCTGATTCTGACCTAGTGAGAAACACATCTAATGTCCCTGCAACTCCAGAACCCATACTCGCTTTCCGCTTGTTCATTTTGGCCAAAGTACAAAAGCGGTAGCAACAAAATTTAACCAATGTGATGCTTTCAAGTTAGATGTTAAGGGGGTGGCCCAGCCCCAGTCTCTACCAGGCTCAAACGGGCCTGCCCTTGGTCCGTGCTTGGTCCAGGCATCGTCCCGAGCATTGTCCTGCGCGCGTCCCGCGCCACGGGGGTAGAGGCAGCGCTTTATGCGCGGCAGCTGTGGAGTTGCTGGTGCACCCTGGGGGCTGTAGTCATCACCCAGGGTGTTGATGCGGCGATGGCGTCCTTCACGACCTCCAACGGGCAGCAGAAAACCAAGAGGAACTCCCAGCAGGAGATTTAGCACGGAATTCAGCGGCCACAAGAAAGAAGCTCCACGTCGCGGGGGGAGAGGCAGCGCTGTATGACCACGCCTCCCCCTCACTCGCGGCAGCTGTGGAGTTGCTGGTGCACCCTGGGGGCTGTAGTCCTCACCCAGGGTGTTGATGCAGCAATGGCATCCTTCACGACCTCCAACGGGCAGCAGAAAACCAAGAGGCGCTCCCAGTAGGAGATTTACCATGGGATTCAGAGGCCACAAGAAAGAAGCATTCTATCCAACCTATGTTGTTCTTTAAGCAAATGGTTTAGTGTTCCGATGCTGCATTCTCTTCATGATGAAAAATAATAACAGTAAAGGTGCGCCCTGATATAGAAATCTGAGAAGCAGCAAACTTTGAAATACACACATTGATTTTTCTCTTATCCACAGTACATCTTTGATTCATCAAAACTAAATATTTTCTTACCATAGTTCAAATTAAGGGTTGAAACTAGTTCTGATTTACAGGTTGGACAAAAGGTCGGATGCACAACCTTACATATGACATTTTTTCATGGAATGTCACTGGTAGAGTGGCATATGTGGTTGTCTGAGACAATTTGCGAATGAAGATTTGTCAGTCTTGCAGAAAAGTTAATGTACATGTTGCTGTATTAGTTATTTGACTGATGGTAAGTATAAAAGCAGATTAACAATGACATTTCTATAGCAATTAATATCATTTTAATTGTTAAACTGATGTCCTGTAATTTCTGTGTTTACGTTTTTCTTTCCTCTTTTTCGGTTGTTCCAAATCTTGTTCATAATTGTAGTTTGAAGTAATTTTTCTTTTGAAAGACAGTTTAGGTTTGCTACAAATGGTATATTCACCAAGATGTGAAGGGTATGTCTTTTGCAAATGATTTTATTCACTCAAACAACTACTGTCTGCATTAATTACTGTGTCATCCAAATCGATAATGTATAGTCGTGTTACTTTGTTAATGCGAGACAGAGCAACTTATGCCATTCCCTTTTTTAATAACGGAGAGCCAATGTTAATTATTTCATAATCTAAGCTTAGTGCTTGTGATTTGTGTATTGTAACTGCACAAGAAAACTGTTCTTTTCTAATCTTGCTGCGCATTGAGATTTTTATTCTCTTCATTGTGGTAAAATTTGATCACAATAAATTCAATCTCATCATTCTTTGTAAGCATCAGAAAGTCCAATATAAATCCCATAGCTCCATTTACGAGTGCTTCTTTTAAATTGCGACATAAAATAACGCAGCAATTTTTACACAGATTTAAATCTTTCTCTAATCCCGTAGTGACACAGATTTTTCGATATTTTGTAATTTTGTAGCTAGACTTTTGCTAATAGGTATGTTCAGGCTGTGACTCTCAACTTTATCCTTGGAAAGGAGCTGTTCGATTTGTTTTTTTCCAGATGTAGCAGTGAATTATTCATTTGAGCATATTCTTTAAGAGTTGACATTAAACAAATCAGGGGTTGTGATTGTGAAAAAAGATAATGCATTACTTCAGCAAGTTGAATGAAGGTTAGGAAACAATGTACTTGTACGTTGTTCCTTTAGCATAACCTTTGCTTCTTTTGTGAGAATGCCAAGTTGAATGTCTTACAATGTCTTGGTATATTCTTAATCATTAGCTTGCCTCATATTCTGTGCTAGTTCTCTGTATGTACAATTTAACCAAAAATTGACATTTCCTCTTCTTCCTAAAGGATGGCGAATTTAAATCTACAAATGTTTTTTAAAAACCGATGCACTTTTTATAGGTGTCAGTAGTAAGAAGTCTTCAAAAACAATTACATGTTTCCCGCCAAAGAGAACTTCATAAAATGTTCGAGTACTTCTTGCATTCACAAATGAACAAATGCCAACATTAAGTTAGAAACCATGCTGATTTCATCTTTGATCAAACTTATTATTTTTATGAACTTTACAAGTTCTTGACATGTATCTGTATTCAATTTTAAGCATTTCAGTGTGTTCCAATTTGTAATGCTCCACATGCAGTAACAGCAGACAATGTAAAGTGATTCCTATGATGTTTAATGCTGCTAATCCACCAGGAGCAACAAATACACAAGATAAATGCGAACTTACAGCTTTATGTACATAAGCAGTAATTATGTTAATAAGAAAGATTTACCCTGTTCTAGCTTGGCCACTGACATATCATAATGTAGGGACAAAACTATTATATTCACATAATCTATTTTCATATTGAAGTCCATGACCCACAAACAGCTGTATGTCTTTGTATATTGGTAGTTGTTCTAAATGTAATTGTGATACTAAGTTAACTATATTATCCACGTCACTTTTTACTTTGTCTATTGCATCTTCAACCTCATTTATGGCAACCATAGCTTCCTTATTAATCTTTGGTTGTCCAAGTGGGTCAGTAGTCCTGGAAGTGGAGTTATTCTTGCTGCAGTATTGTGTTGTTTCTGCATTAATGTCACTTTCTCCTGATAGTTCTTGCTCCAGCATTTCAAAATATGAGTGAAGTTGAGGTACGGCAATGCCATTTTTATATACCTGAAATACATCTTCAAATTAATACAATCAGGCCTATAATCTGTTCTTGTTTAATGGTTTAAATCGTTGTAGATGTACTAAATAGTACAATTCATTATTTTCTCCTGTGTCACAACTCAGTTCCCCATGAGTGATAAATGTAGGTTTGGAATGACGTTTTAAATGTGCATTGCTCCCTTGAACTTAATTTTTTATGTGTTGATAATAATAATTTTGATATGTGTAGAATTCTGCAACTTCATAGAATTATAGCTTTTCTAAGAAAGGCCTACTATTTGGGTAATATGCATCCAACATATTGGGTTTCAAAATGTATTTGTTAAGTGTACTCAAATGTACAAGGTATTAAATTCCAGGTAGGCTTTTGAGAACTCTTCTGCATGATGATGAGAATTCTAAGCTAAGCCCAGGTTTAATCATATAAGCTTGAGAAACTCAAACAGTCACAAGATTCATAGCTACTGACCTCTCGGCGAAAAAGCATTTGGCAGCTAAAATGGTAAAATCTTTTACTTAAAGATTGCTCAGCAGATATTTCTCCCCATACTTTTGTTCATATCAGGTTTTTCAGCCTTTGTAATATGGGAATTATTACCATACTGTTTAACCAATGTATAGTTATCTACAACAAATTGCACATCCATGTTTGCATCCCCAAATGTAGAGTTAAAGGATTGCAGTCATTGATCTGCTGCAATGCTTGTCTTCTAAGATTGTAACAGACACATGCATCAACCTTTTTTGCGAGCGCAAACAGTGCGATTCGCAAACATCTGCCGTTTGCGCCTGCAAAAAGGGCTTTTGCGATGCATCAAGATTTAAGGCACTCACAATTTAAGAATTCTCAATTTGTTGCGATTTCTTAAATTGCGATTGCATTTAAGGAAGCGCAATTTGCGATTCCTTAAATGCAATGCACTAACTAAAAAATTATTGCGATTTCGCTCTTAGGAATCGCAAATTACCATCAAACTAAAGTTAAGGGTAATTTGCAATTTCTTTGAAAAATGCACTAAGGTGCATTTTTCAAAGTCACATATTACACACACACATGCGTAAAAATTGGAATCTCAGAGGTGCAACGGGGTATCCTTTTGGAACCCTTGCAACCTTGAAATTGCATGAGCAATTTGCGAGTACCTATGGAGTACTCGCAATTTGCGCATGCAATTCCCATTGATTCCTATGGGCCTCTAAGCCAATAGGAATGAATGGTAATCAATTCCCTAATTGTGACTCGCAATTTGCGAGTCGCAAATAAGAAATTTTAAGGAATCACATTTTTTTTATGTGAAACCTACATGCATAGCATTTTGCGATTTCTAAATAGCGAATCGGTAAAATTCACTATTTAGAAATCGCAAAATGTGGGATTGATGCATGTGCCCCTAAGTATTTTTAGGTGATTTGCCAGTAACGGCATGCCTTACAGATGGCATCAAACTGCTCAATCTTCCTTTCTGTAGAATAAATCTTGGCTATCCAAAGTGGCATTTAAAGTAATGTTTGCATTTGCTCTGATATTTTCCTAAGCAGTATTTACCACACTTATGTGATTGAAGCATAACAATTGCTCAAAGAGCATCTTGTTTGGCTCTTTTTTTGGGATCTCGCAAGTGACACAACGTTGTATCCAAATTTAGATGCATCTTTAATCCACAAAAGCATATGAAAATGTGATGCACCTCTCAACACAATTCTTTTGTTGGTTAAGTGCTGAAGCATAGTTTGAAATTTGTGGCTGAAATATCTGCAAACATTGGCAGGGTCCAAAAAACATGATTCAGTGGGTGTTTTGCAGTTAACGTCTGCAATATTTGCATTTGCTTCAAGTAAAAATTGATATAAATTGTCACATAGATATTCAGCACAGTCACTTAATAAACAATGTAAGTGGTCCTAAATTTCTGAGCAGATATTTAAATTCTTCATATCTTCAAAACCAATATTCATTTGTCCCTCCCTTACATGCCATAATGTTGATCAGGTTCTATTCTAGATTCTTATCTTTGTCATGCACCTTTTCAAGAAAATCTTGTGTTGTTATATTTGTAAAGCCCGTTTGCATGACAAGTGCAATAGCATAAGAAGTGACTGAAAGATCAAAGTAGTGGGTAACAAATGTCCTGACAAAAGCGAGAATCCTCTGAATACAATGGTGTTGCTTGGTACTCTGATGCAGATATTTGTACTGAACAATCAACATATCATCCATCTTTCCCTGTGGAAATAAATGTGGATAACATCTTGCTTCTAGAATGTTTTCTCACACACTGATTGACACTCCTCTAGTTTCCCTCATCTGATACAGTTCTAAAGAATTACTCATCATGTCTTATGAGTGTAGTGGGTGTATAATGTAATGTTTATATATTTGTTCAGCTTGCTCCAGGTTATTCTGCTCAAATTGCCCAGTTTGATTTTCTTTTCTAAATGATATGTATTTAGATGAGACAAAGTTGTCAATGTTCAACTCTTTATAGTACATGTTTGTTTGAAGGTAATGTATTGCTTTTTTTAATTTGTCAATGCTTAATAATTCTTGCAAATTTTTAAAAATATTTTGTAGGTATCTCATTGATTAAAACCACTAATGATTCCTCTATTTTGTGTTGTATCCCAAGAGTGGTTATGTTTCTGTTGAAATCTAATGGAAGGAAAACAACTTTTCCTTTCAGTGTTCGTACTAATTTATGTGATTTTGGTTGCATTGTAATAATGGTTTCAAAAGGATAGACTGTTTGAATTAATATGCTTTCATAGAAATTGAGATGTAGTAGGACTGATGGTATTGAAATACATTTCCAAATTGGTATGAATCCCACGTGAAGGCACAAAGTTAAGATGTAGCTTCCAAAAGCAGTAAATGCAGATGAGCTGAAATTCACAGACATTGTATTGTTTTTCCACAAATAGAAAGAGATTCCAATTTCTTGATACAATTTTTTCTTTATTTTCGGTTTTCTGAAGAAGATCAATAATTTTAACTTGCTTTCTGTAATGTGTTCTTTCGCAACAAATGCAAATTTGATTTGGTATTTCAGAAACTATTTCTTGAAATTGCAGAATATCCATTCCATAATTAGTCAAGTCCAAAAATGGATTTTTCGAGTGAAGGCAACCTCTATACATTTATTTGTCTCAGAGAGTGCATCAAAGTATTTACATGGTATGTAGTCCATAATCCTGTTGACCTCTACAAGATTAGAGTGCAGTACAACAGAACTGAGTTCTAATTACAATGATGATATTTTCACAAAGTACAGTGTCCGCACAAGTTTTCTTAATAGTAAATGCTATGTGGGGAGCATTTTGATGTGTGAAGAAATATGGTGTCACCCATGTGATTTCTAAGGTAACCTAAAGAATGTCCTTGTAGCTTAGTGATACTCCAAAATAGGCAGACGTCTAGGGTTTGTAGTATACTACATTTTTCAAGTAATGATTGATTTTTGTCATCAGAAATTTTCTTAGCTTTTAAATGGGTGTATCGCAAATATCGCACATAGAAGTGCAATTCCATTCATATATGTTTTTGTTGTTGTTTTTCCTCCTGTAAATTGTCTGTAGATGTACAGTTATGTTTCTCAATATTTCTTTCCCCACTAACGTGCATGTAATACTTCATACCAATGTCCTTCATGTGTGACTGATAGCACACACATATTATATTGGTACTAAGTCTCTTCATGGAAGTATGGTTCAGTGCTAGACAGACATCTTCAATTTCTCTAGAGCATTTTGCAGAAGTTTAGTTTTTTTTGCAAAGAAAGTGTATGTATTTTATAGGTAGAAATTACATGGTCCAGGGTTTTGATGTGACTCATGATAAAAGTAAAAAACAAATATTTTCATATAAAATGTTTTTAAAACAATGTGGTGAACATATTGTTTCTGTTAGAATTTACCCAGGTTTTTCCTTATGAAAGGGAGTGTTTGGAACAGATTTGGAGGACACACATGTTATAATGATTTAAAGATATGTTCCTAAATTTGTCACTACTAAAGTGTAAATATTTTCACACTAGGCTGCATTTTTGTTGGTGGACTGGATGACTGTTATTTTAGCTCTGTTTGAAATAGCTTTTACTAACCTTTTTACTATTAACCTTGTGGTGTGTTTATACAGTCTTAACATTTTTTATATTAATAGAGCAAAAAAGAAAAATAGGCAGTGGACCCTAGACAACGGACCTATCCCCCGTTTATGTGTGAGACTATGTCAGCATTGTAATCTCTAGTCGTGTGCACACACTACAAGCACATTCTGCCAAGAGGCAACCTTCCGGTCACAGACATAATCCAATTCAATGTAGGGGAACAACACAATAATAATAATGTTACTTCTATAGCGCAAACAGCTACCTCAAACAGAGGTGTCCTGGCGCTTAGCGGTAATTAGGTGACCAGATAACGGACGAGACTAGCCTAGCCAAAGAGCCACATCTTCAGGTGCCTTCGAAAATCGGATTCAGATTCCAGTATGCGAAGACTAAGAGGAAGTAAATTCCATAGCATAGATGTCCTGATCGAGAAGGCCTAGATCCCTTTCTGGCCTTGGAACACCGAGGGAAATACAATAGGTGCCTGGAATTAGATCTAAGAGTGCGGGCCAATTGATACGAGAATAATATTATTTAATTATTGACTTGAGAAAAGAAAATCCAAATTTATAATACAGAATATCGTCAATCCTTCAACATATTTTCTTTCTCGAACATATCAAACGTTACAGCAGAGACAGCCAACATGTTTTATCTATAACTATGGACTTCTTCAGGGCAACTTAAGCCAAATGATCAAAAACATCCAGTAATGGTAAAGCCTTTGATTCACCTCACAGCAGTCAAAATTGGTATGTCAGCAACTGGGCCAATCAGCCTTGTATTAAATACTCAATTCAATTGCATCCTTTGATCCTGCAAGATCGGATTCTATTACTCTACACCTGTAGACTGCCATTAAAACTTTACTGCTTGGAAGATTTGGGCCGAATCACCCCAAAATGACACTCTGATGGTGCAATGGAAAATTTACATATGACCAGAAATTGTTTTTTCACATGCCTTAGGACCACATGTGAAACTTCCCAGCTAGAGGCTAGTTTATATTATGTCATCATGTTTATATTTGATAGTATTGTGCTACATGTGTAGCTCAACATGGATCTAAGCAAATCATACTTACATACTGGCAATCATCTAGACCTCTATATATTTGTTGTCCTAGCTGGCTCGTCATCAGTATTGAGTGTCACTGCAGGAACAAGATGGTTTGATGGTTTCTGTTTGGCTGGTTGAGCACAGTTTCGTCTTTTGGGCCAGAGATTATGCCGATAAAGCTGACTTTTAAGCAAATTTGGATTTAAAGGGAAGATATATTACATGGATTGGGGAAAATGATTTGAGATGGCATCAGTTACTCCCTCTACTTTCCTCTCTTAGTGCATGTGAACATCTGCACTTTAAGATTGTCCACTGTGATGGAAATTATATTGGTCACTTAACAGGATTTATGCTAGACATTGAGATGAAGGGAACATTTTCAACATTAATGTCTGTTTCCATTCACATATTTTCTCTTCTCCGATACTTGTCAGAGACAAAAGTGGACATGGTCTACTTTAAATGCAGGAAAGCTGCAAATAACTCGAGGACATGTTAACAAGACAGTGTCAGCATTCCTTAGAGATCATGGAATGTCTTTCATTTTTCATTTGGAAATCAAATATTCTAATACAGCACTTTCTCGTCCAGATGAGATCAATTACAACCTATGGAAACCATATTTTCTTATCTAACCTAAGATGCTGGCTTGTTCAACATAGTTAAGTATGTTAACATTGGGGGAAAACAGAGACTATTTTAAGAGCTGCCCTATATTATGTATAACCGATTTATTTAATTTGTCATTTTGTTTAGCATTTTTAAATTAGTGGTATTTCCTAGATACTACTGCGGTAGTACCACAGTACCTTGTAATTTAGCTTAAAAGGTATAAATGTATAAAACTAACTTTCCCTACCAATACACACCTTTGTACAGTGGCTAATTTATTCCTCTATTGTACCTCATAACGACTCACTTATATTTTATATTGAAATCCACAACACAGTAAAACTGTGCTGTAATCAGCATGGCTGCGATTCATTTTGGAAAGGCTTTCATTAGCCAGTCATATTGTGTTTTGTTATCGCCCTGTACTGTGGTACTACACTACCAATGTATACCACAGCCTCAGATATCACTAAGTGTTATTCCTTAACCACTTCGCTGGTAGGCCTTTTCCCCCCTGTGCTAAGCCTTTTTTGGGCTATTTAGGGTAGCATGCGCTTAGGCCCCTGTAACTTTTGACCACATAAGGTATCCAAGCCAACTTTGTGTTTGTGGATTCCCCTGGAGTGGAGGGGTCCCAGAAATTAGCCAAAATACAGCAAAAATAAATTTGGGGGGGGGGGGGGGGTGGGTATGGGAAAAACGGGCTGCAAATGAAAGCGTCTGCAAAGGGTATCAAAAAAGGGTTTGTGGGGCTGAAATCACAATTTTCCCAGCTTTTAGGGAATGACAGACTTTTGTCAGAAAACCAACATTTTTTACACTGTTTTGGCATTTTTCTGGGACATGGCCTATTTTTGTTATTTGTTGTGCTTTCAACCTCCTTCCAGTTAATGGGAGAAATGGGTGTGAAAGCGATAATGGACCCTGGAAAGCTATACATTTCAGAAAAGTAGATCAAATTCTGAATTAAGCAAGGGGTCATTTGTGTAGATCCATCAAGGTTTCTTTATAAAAACTAACAGTTAAATATAGTAAAAATTGAAAATGAGTTGAAAAAAACAGCCTTTTTATCAACGTTTTTTACCTGTAACTGCTTCTAATTATGACAGCTCTTTGAAAGCAATATACCGTTACATCCGCTGGACCTTCCTGGTTGTGGGGATATATAGGACTTGTAGGTTCACCAAGAACCCGACGAACCCAGAGTCAAAAACTGAGCAGCAATTTGCAATGGTTTTTTATAGCAATGGTATATAGCAATTATTGTGGGAAAATGTATACATGGAAAAACCGGTATGAAAGACACCTATGTATTTCTGAAATGGGAACAAATTATAGAGTTTAGAAACAGTACATATTTGCACATTTTCGAAATTGGGAATACTCACACTAGCATGAGAAATATCGGTCATTTTTCAAAGTCTTTCATTTGGAAGGCAGAAATGCATCAAAAATCAATAGGTAATAACAGCTGCTTTACAAATCTGAATTACCCTAAGTCTCCCAATAAAAATGGTACCTCACTTGTGTGGGTAGGCATAGTGCCCACGACAGGAAATGGCTCAAAACCCAACGTGAACACACCACATTTTCACAATGAAAATATACCCTTTTTTTGCGAAGTGTCTAGCTGTAGTTTTTGAACCATAGGACTGCCAGGACCTAGGGAAATCTAGCAAACCTATATATTTTAAAAAACTAGACACCCAGGGGAATCCAGGATGGGGTGACTTAGCTGCCTCCCACCAGGTTCTGTTACCCAGAATCCCTTGCAAACCTAAAAAATTGTCAAAAAAACCCACATTTTCCCCACATTTCTGTGGTGGAAAGTTCTGGAATCTGCGTGGATGCACAATTTTCCACCCACCCCGCGTTCCGCAATGTTTTCCAAGAAAAATGGTACCTCACTTGTGTGGGTCGGCCTAGTGTCCGCGACAGGAAACGGTGCAAGACGCAATGTGGTCACACCTCAATTTCGCAGTGAAAAATGACCCTTTTTTGGCAAAGTGCCTAGCTGTACTTTTTTAACCCTAGCTCTGCGGGCACCTTGGGAAACCTAGCAAACCTATACATTTTTGAAAACTAGACACCCAGGGGAATCCAGGATGGGGTAACTTGACTGCCTCCCACCAGGGTCTGTTACCCAGAATCCCTTGCAAACCTAAGAAATTGTCAAAAAACCACATTTTCCCCACATTCCTGTGGTGGAAAGTTCTGGAATCTGCGTGGATCCACAAATTTCTACCCACCCCGCATTCCCCAAAGTCTTACGAGAAAAATGGTACCTCACTTGTAAGGGTCGACCTAGAGCCCGCGACAGGAAACGGCGCAAAACGCAACGTGGTCACACCTCAATTTCGCAGTGAAAAATGACCCTTTTTTGGAAAAGTGTCTAGCTGTAGTTTTTGAATCCTAGCTCTGCGGGCACCTTGGGAAACCTTTCAAACCTATACATTTTTGAAAACTAGACACCCAGAGGAATCCAGGATGGGGTGACTTGACTGCCTCCCACCAGGGTCTGTTACCCAGAATCCCTTGCAAACCTAAAACATTGTTTAAAAAAACACATTTTCCCCACATTTCTGTGGTGGAAAGTTCTGGAATCTGCGTGGATCCACAATTTTCTACCCACCTCGCGTTCCCCAAAGTCTTATGAGAAAAATGGTCCCTCTCTTGTGTGGGTCGCCCTAGTGCCCGCGACAGGAAACGGCGCAAAACACAACGTGGTCACACTTCAATTTCGCAGTGAAAAAGGACCCTTTTTTGGCAAAGTGCCTAGCTGTAGTTTGTGAACCATAGTTCTGCCGGCACCGAGGGGAAACCTACCAAACTCACACATTTCTGAAAACTAGACACCTGGGGGCTTCCAGGAAGGTATGGCTTGTGTGGATCCCCCAACGTTTCCTTACCCAGAATCCCCTGCAAACTTCAGTTTGTGCTGAAAAAAATCACTTTTTTTCACACATTTTTGTGTGGGAAAGTTGTGACATCACCAGGCTCACACAAATTTCCCATCACCCAGCGTTCCCCCAGGTCTCCTGGTAAAAATGGTTCCTCACTTGTGTGGAAGGCCCAAGTAGCTGCAACTGGCTAGGGCCCAAAACGTAGTGAGGCGACATCAAAATTGCCTATCTCAAAACCACCAGGTTTTGCAAGGGGGGGTCACCTGGGTTTTTGGCCCGGTGCTCGGCGGCCATCTTGGGAACCCTACTAAACCCACACATTTCTGAATACTAGACACCCGGGGGCTTCCAGGGAGGTATGGCTTGCGTGGATCCCCCAACGTTTCCTTACTCCGAATCCCCTGCAAACCTCAATTTTAGCTGAAATAAATCACTTTTTTCAGACATTTTTGTGTGGGAAAGTTGTGGCATCACCGGGCTCACACAAATTTCACACCACCCAGCGTTCCCCCAGGTCTCCCGGTAAAAACGGTGCCTCACTTGTGTGGGAGGCCCAAGTACCTGCGACAGGTAAGAGCCCAAAACATTTTTTGATAGGCAATGTTGATGTCGCCTCACTATGTTTTTGGCTCTTGCCTGTCGCGGGTACTTGGGACTCCCACACAAGTGAGGCACCATTTTTACCGGGAGACCTGGGGGAACGCTGGGTGGTGGGAAATTTGTGTTAGCCTGGTGATGCCACAACTTTCCCAAACAAAAATGTGTGAAAAATGTGATTTTTTTTTTTCAGCTAAAATTGAGGTTTGCAGGGGATTCTGGGTAAGGAAACGTTGGGGGATCCACGCAAGCCATACCTCCCTGGAAGCCCCCGCATGTTTAGTTTTCAGAAATGTGTTGGTTTGGTAGGTTTCCCTAGATGGCCGCTGAGCACAGGGCCAAAAACCCAGGTGACCCCCCCTTGCAAAACGAGGTGGTTTTGAGATAGGCAATGTTGATGTCGCCACACTAGGTTTTGGGCCCTTGCCTGTCGCTGGTACTTGGGCCTCCCACACAAGTGAGGCACCATTTTTACCGGGAGACCTGGGAGAACGCTGGGTGGTGGGAAATTTGAGTGAGCCCGGTGATGCCACAACTTTCTCACACAAAAATGTATGAAAAAAGTGATTTTTTTTCAACTAAAATTGAGGTTTTCAGGGGTTTCTGGGTAAGGAAACGTTGGGGGATCCACACAAGCCATACCTCCCTGGAAGCCCCCAGTGCCAACTTTTCAAAAATGTGTGGGTTTGGTAGGTTCCCCTAAATGGCCGCCGAGCACGGGGCCAAAAACATTCACCCCCCCTTGCAAAACCAGATTGTTTCTACATAATTAGTTGTTTGTTTCTACAGCGTGAGAATTTCGGCACAGTATTACAAGGAAAATGTGACAGACATTTTGAGGTTTGCAGGACATTGTGGATGAAATACCTTTTTGGAATTCACAAGAGAGACATCACCATGAACTCCCATGGGTTTACGACAATATCTACAGTTGGTAGGTTATTCTTAGATGGAATGTACACATTGCCAGAGAAACTAAAAAGACAAAGATTCCTGCACAGCCCTCTATTCCTCAAACACACACACATACTGGTTGGATTTGGCACGAGGGCGAGTGATGGTTCAGTATATAAAATTTTATTAACAAGAGATTTCACAAAAATGAAATGCACTGTCAATAATTAAATGGACAAAAAACCGAACCAATGACTCGCAGCTCGTGAGCTGTAAAGCCACGGCAAGGGACCAACTGCTTTACAGGCCATTCACACACCTTTCATACGTGATACACACAAGACCATTCACACCACCAGGCACAAAAACAACACATTACAACATTGACAAAAAGGGACAAGGTACACCCTGCTTCAGAAGGACAAATATTACTGCACAGCCATCTAATCCTCAAGCACACACACATACTGGTTGGATTTGGCACGAGGGTGAGTGATGGTTCAGTATTTACAATTGTATTAGCAAGTGATTTCCCAAAAATGAAATGCACTGTTAATAATTGAAAGGGCGAGAAACTGAACCATTGACTCACAGCTCGTGAGCTGTAAAGCCACGACAAGGCACTAACCCCTTTACAGGCCATTCATACACCTTTCATATGGGTGACACATACAAAACCATTCACACCGCCAGCCGCGGGCCCATCCCATTACAACACTCACACCAGCAGACAGCGTCATTCAAGGGCCCATCACTTTCACACACCCACATTTCTGACACAGCAACCACACAAGCTGATGGATTGCGTGGAGTGGCACTCAGCTAGCAGTGTGTGTAGTGACCAGCAGCAAGTCACTACTCACACACCGCCAGCTGAGCACCAGTCCACGCACGCCGCTAGCCAAACACCAGTCCACGCACGCCGCTAGCCAAGCGCCAGTCCACACACACCACCAGCCAAGCGCCAATCCACGCACACCACCAGCCAAGCGCCAGTCCACACACACCGCCAGGCAAGTTCCAGTCCACACACACTGCCAGCCAATTGCCAGTCCAGGCACACCGCCAGCCAATCGCTAATCCATGTACACCGCCAGCCAAGAACCAGTCCACGCACACCGCCAGCCAATCGCCAATCCATGCACACTGCCAGCCAAGCATCAGTCCACGCACACCGCCAGCCAAGTGCCAGTCCACGCACACCGCCAGCCAAGCGCCAGTCCACGCACACCGCCAGCCAAGCACCAGTCCACGCACACCGCCAGCCAAGCACCAGTCCATGCACACAGCCAGCCTTAGCGCCAGTCCACGCACACCACCAGCCAAGCACCAGCCTACACACACCGCCATCACATTTAGGATTTTTTTTAGACAAAAATGAAAACACAAACAAATTGCAAATAGATACAAATCTACTAACACAAAATCAGAAACTAAATACATTGCACTAATGCCAACCTTGAAACAAAATCACATTTTTAAAAGAATACAGACCAGGCAGTTCACTTTACCGCTCATGGATGCTCCCAAAAATTCTTTTGCGTGTGGTACGCTCTAAAACAAGCAGGGACACACAGCCCAGGGTTAGAAGGACACTCAGGGCAGTACATATGAGTCTCCTTCCGCGTACCTCTTCGCCAACAGACTCTACATCTCCTAGTGGGAAAGTCTTTTGAGGATGTGGGGGGAATGAAATCAGGAAAGTGGCGATCTTTCAATCGAGCCACATCCTCCACCACTGCAACTCTCGGAACACTTGCCTGTTCCACAACAACAAGGTTGCCTATCACAGATTGCTGAAACTGAACAAAAGTCAACTTTGATGCAGGAGAACACTCCTTGAACACAACGAATGCATTGAAAGTTGCTAAATTAAAGAGATGGATGGCCAACTTCTTATACCAAACGTAAGCCTTACGAATAGCAGTGTAAGGTTCCAACTTCTGATCTACTCTATCAACACCTCACATGTGCTTATTGTAGTCTAAAATGCACACAGGTTTGCACACTTCAGAAATCTGACCCCAAACAGCCACAGGTGAAGTACTCTCATCATGGATGGTAATCAGCATGTACACATCCCACCTGTCCACTAATTTCACAGCTAGTAGTTCATCACTACACAAGGAACTGCACTGTCCCCTCTGAAGTTTTCTGCAAACAAGCTCTTTTGGATAACCTTTATGATTAGAGCGGATTGTGCCACAAGCAAAAGTGTCCACTTTGAACAATTCCTTAAACAATTGCACAGCAGTTTAGAAGTTATCAAGGAACAAATGGTGGCCACTGTTAAACAGTCCTCTAGCAAGATCCCACACAATTTTCTCAGAAACTCCAAAAGTGGACGAACAACCAGGGGGGTCAATAGTGGAATCCCTACCAGTGTACACACGGAAATTAAAAACATATCCTGTCCTACTCTCAGACAACATAGAAAGCTTAATTCCATAGCGTGCCCTCTTGCTAGGGATGTACTGCCTAAAAACCAAACGGCCCTTGAACAAGACCAAAGTCTCATCAATAGATATTTCTTTCCCTGGAGTATAGATCTCTCAAAATAGATCTACAAAGTGATCAAGAACAGGCCGAATCTTAAAAAGACGGTCACATTCAGGTTGATCTCGTGGCAACGCCAAAGAATTATCAACAAAATGCAGCATCCGTAGCAAAAGTAAATACCGATCACGAGTCATAACTGCAGGAAATATGGCCGTTGCCATCAAGGGACTGGTAGACCAATATGAAGCCATGGACGGCTTCCTCATCAAACCCATCAATAAAGTCAAACCCAAAAACGTCTTCATCTCTTCCCAATTTGTGGGAGTCCACCGGGTAGCTCTAGAGTGGGGCCTAAGTTTGTCACTGTTGTCCCTCAAAAACTGTTCGGCATACAAATTAGTCTGCTCAACCATCTCACCCAAAAATACATCATCCATAAACAACTTAAAAAACTGTCTAGGCAAAAAATGTTCACAATCCACTCCACACCCTGCATCACCACTAAAGGCAGGCAACACCGGCTGCACCATGTTTGGATCAACCCAGAGTCCAGCACTTCCAGTAGGAAAGCTAGCAGCCTCAGGCTGCAATCCAGATGCCTCTTGCACCATCGGCACAGCAGTATCCTCCTCTAAAACAGGCACTTCATCCACACTGAGAGTAGCTTCGTCTGCACCGAGAGTACCTTCATCATCCGATGATTCCATGTGGAGAGAACACTCACTGCCTGAATCTTCCCCTCCCTCCTCTCCCTCAGACGCACTGTCAGTCTCATAATCCTGCTTAGAGGAAGATTCAAGAAGCATACCAACCACCTGCTGAGCAGTCATTCTACGGCTAGCCATACTGCTTACTAATAAAAGTAACTTGTCAAACAAGTCCACAACAACAAACACTTTGTAAAATAACTAATAAACAAAATGCACCTTTATCAGAAATACCTATATACTCCAAAACGATACCACTCACTTGCCAGAAGCAGATACATTCACCACCACCTACTCTGCACAGACACAGTATGGATCAACAATATCACACTAAAAAAGGAAGAGAAAAGAAAATTACACATAAGACAATGCAAAACACATCGCAAAGAATTCCATGCACAAAACACTAACTAAATAAGCTGCCATTATGACACCACTTACAAAAAAATTCATTCATACATGACAAAAATACAAATTTGGAGTTTATACAGCAAAAATGTTTTTCTTACCATAAAAATGCAACTACGCAAAACTGCAGAACACCACTGTCGAAATCGCAAACAGTAATCAAAAGCTTTACACTAGAATAAAAAGGATAAAAAAACATTACATATGCAAATAATGCACCAGTCCACACACAATCCACCAGCCAAGCTAAGGGGTAGGTGGGCCTAAGAGTATAAATTAAATATTCACCCCCGTAAAAGGGGAGCAACCCTTGCCCTTGAGGCCACTCCCAAACACAATTTTCTTTTTTTAAACAGGTGGCTTGTGGCTTCTGCCCCCCTTGAGGGCAGATGGGCCTAAAACATACTGCTATTCTGCCACCCAAAGAGGGCAGAAATGACCACAATCATCCTCCCATAAAAGGGAGCGACCCTTGTCCAAGGGGCCGCTCCCCAACATAAAAAAAAAACCAGGTGGCCTAGTTGCCCAACAAAAAAACAAATCAGCCGAACTGCCCCTCAGGGTGGCAGAAACGGCCAAATTAATGATCACCAAATGGGAGCAACCCTTGTCCAAGAGGCCACGCCCCACAAAAAAGTCCCTGGTGGTCTAGTGGGCCCAATTTTTAAAAAAAACATGGCGATCTGGCCCCATGCTGGGCAGACACAGCCACAAAGATTGACCCCAAGGAGAGTGACCCTTGCCCAAGGGCTCACTCTTCACAAATAACTCCCTGGTGGCCTAGTGGCCCTACATTAACCAAGCATTTGCAATGCAATCAGTCTTGCCTTTGGGACCTTATATGTACCTAGCTATGCAGCACATTAGCCTGCGCCCTGAAACATCTGCTGTTCTTTGACATGGAGGGAAAGTAAGCACCAAACTGCGTGACACGCCAAGTATTGGAACACACGGGGAGAAATATTGCCGTTCAGCGGGAAATGGTATAGTACAATGCTCTGTTTTTAATATAAAATCTGGGCCTTCGTTGGTCATATCACTGACAATACAAGATATAAAAAAATTATTATTGTCTATGGGTGCTCGTGGAAGACAATTTCTATGGACTGAAAACTAGAGAATGCTGAAGTGATTCTGGTATTTTACTGACCTCTGCTGGTCGTTTTCTATCAAAAAAGTTAAATAGAGTCAGTTGATCAGAAAAAAAAGGCCCTAAGCAGAAGCAGACAAGTCCTAGGGCTGATCTCCAAAGCACACAAACCATAAAAACATATAAGTAAATACTAAAGAATATACAAGAGTTCTCAAATGCTCAACCTAAAAATGGCAAAATCTGCCCCCCCATGGGGGCAGACAGCCAAATTCATATGCCTCCAAAGGGGAGTGACCCTTGCCTAAGGGGCCGCTCCCCCAAACAAAACCTAACATCATGGGCATACTAAAATGGCTCCCAAAGGGGAGTGACCCTTGCCCAAGGGGCCACTCCCCAGTACATTTATTATATTGGCCCAGTGGGCTGATTTTGTGTAATAAAATAAAAACTGACCCCAGGGGGCAGACAAAGCCAAAATTTATGCCCCAAAAAGGGGAGTGACCCTTGCCCAAGGGGTCACTCCCCAGTGGTGCAAACAAAGCAAAAATGTAGGCCCCCAAAAGGGGAGCGACCCTTGCTTGCCTAAGGGGTCACTCCCCAAAAGACAAACAAACATAGTGGGCTTCCTAAAATGGCCCCCAAAGGGGAGTGACCCTTGCCCAAGGGGCCACTCCCCAGCACATTGGCCAGGTGGGCCGATTTTTAAGGCAAAAATTAAATACTGCCCCCAAAAGGGGGAGTGACCCTTGCCCAAGGGGCCGCTCCCCGAACCAACAAACACTGGCCAAATAAAAAAAAAAAAACCCTGGCGCTTGTGGGCATTCCTGCTGCATGATCGCACGATCGTGCAGCAGGAATGCGCAAAAGAGGCATCGAGGGAAAGGAAAACCCCAAAACTTACCTCTTTGCTCACCGACGCGCAGGAAGCAAATGGCTTCCTGCGCATCGGTAAGCAAAGGGAAACCTCCAATGACGTCAGCGTGCCTCGCACGCTGACGTCATTGATGACGCAGAGGTGGGGTGCGGGGGAGGCAGGGGAAGGTTTTTCCCTGCTTTCCCCGGAACTAAAACACCGATCGACCACCCATGGGGGGAGCGCCAGCGCTTCCCCCGTGGGTGGGTGTCATGACGTGCTGGGTTCATCATGAGCACATGGCGACTGTGTGCCATGACGAGCCCAGCTCGTCATGAGCATACAAGGGGTTAAAACTATATAATAAATATATATATACACACACACACATATATACATATATATGTGCATTTCAGTCTGTTCAACAAACGCTCGAATTCTCAAACAGCATATCCATTCAATGCTCAATAACAGGACACAGCACCACCAAACAGTTTCCTGGAACAGGTTTATTTACGCATTTCACCATGTGCAGTAGCAGCGTGAAATGGCCTACGCATTTCAGCTGTAGCGTTCAACAATGTCATAGAGATGTGTGTGCAAAGTGCCCATTTAAAGGAGCAAATGCTCCTAACTACACCTCAACAAAACTTTATTTACAAATCTATCTAAAGTGCCAATTCATATATTTAAACGCACCAAGTTTTCCATTTGACATATCTCCTGTTGGAAGCATATTATCTTTGAACGAAAAAGGCAAGCATATGTATATCTTTTTATTTTTTTTAATTTATGCTTTACTGTAAATTATTATAATTCAAGCACCTCCATACACAGTGTATGCAACTCTTGAGTGGCAAGAAGTGGTGTACAGTAGAGTGGCTTGGAGTGGAATAGCATACATTAGAGTGTAGTAGAGTGGAATGGCGTATGGTTGAATTGTGTACAGTGAAGTGGTGTAAAGTGGAGTGGGTTAGAGTGTTGTGGCATACAGGAGAATAGTATATAGTGGAGTGGAGTGGTGTGGAGTGGAGTGGCATAGACTGAAATAGCATAGAGTGGAGTTGCCTGCAATGGAATAGCGTAGCGTGGAGGATAGTATAGAGAAGTGGCATACAGTGTAGTGACATGAAGTGGCATAGAGTGGAGTAGCATAGAGTGGAATAGCATAGAGTGGAGTGGCATACAGTGGCGTAGCATACAGTGGAACAGCGTACAATGGAGTGTGGTAGGGTGGAGTGGCGTAAGTCAAATAGCCTAGAGTTGAGTGGCACAGAGTGTAGTTTCAAACAGTGGAATAGCATATAGTGGAGTGGCACACAGTGGAGTGGCGTACAGTGAAACAGCATACAGAGGAGTGGAGTTGAGTTGAATAATCTAGAGTTGAGTGGCATAGAGTGTTGTTACGTACAGTGGAATAATGTATAATAGAGTGGCATAGAGTAAAATGGGGTAGGGTGTAGTGAAAAATGGTGTACAGTAGAGTGGCATAGAGTGGAATAGCATAGAGTGGAATAGCATACAGTGTAGTAAAGTGGTGTGGAGTATGATGGAATAGTGTACAGTGAAGTGATGTAAACTAGAGTGGGTTAGAGTGTAATAATGTGGAGTGGAGTTATGTATAGTGGAATAAGTTAGAGTGTAGTGGCATACAGGAGAATAGCATAGAGTGGAGTGGTGTGGAGTGGCGTAGAGTGGAATAGCAGAGAGTGGAGTTGCATTCAGTGGAATTGCATAGGGTGGAGGAGCATATCAGGGAGTGATGTGGTTTGGTGTAAAGTGGAATAGCATGGAGTGGAATAGCATAAAGCGGAGAGGCATAGAGTTGAGTGGCATAGAGTGTAATAGCATAGAGTGTAATATCATGGAGTGTCATACAGTAGAGTTGCGTACAGTGTAATTGCATAGAGTGGAGTGAATTGGAGTAGTGTTCTGATGTACCGTGGAGTGGCATAGACTAGCATGGCGTAGAATGTAGTGGCATACATTGGAGTGGCATAAAGTGCAGTGACGTAAAGTGGAGTGTGGTAGAGTGGAATACCATACAGTGAAGTGGTGTACAATGGAGTACTGTAGAGTGGAATGGCATACAGTTGCCGCATGTAGTGGAGAGGTATAGAGCGGAGTGGGGTAGAGTAGAGTGAGGTACAGTGGAGTGGCATATATTGAAATAGCATACGGTGGAGTGGGGTACAATGGAATAGCATAGAGTAGAATGGCATAGAGTGGAGTGGCGTACAGTGGAATGGCATACAGTGAAGTGATGTACAGTGGAATGGCTTAGAGTGGAGTGGCATAGAGTGAAGTGGCATAGAAAGGAATACTGTGGAGTGTTGTAGAGTAGAGCAGGGTAGAGTGTAGTGGGGTGGACTGTACTAGCATACAGTGGAGTGGTATACATTGTAGTGATGCAGAGTGGAGTGCGATAGAGCGGAGTGGCATACAGTTGAGTGGTATAGAGTGGAATAACGTTCAGTGCAGTGGCGTACAGTGGAGTAACGTATAGTGCCATATAGTGGAATATCATACAGTGGAGTGTCATCCAGGTGAATAGCGTACATTGGGGTGTACTGGCGAACAGTGGAGTGGTGTACAGTGTAATAGTGTAGAGTGACATATAGTGGAGTTGTGTACAGTGGAGTACCATAGAGTGGAATGGCATACAGTGGAATAGCGTAAAGTATAGAGTCGTAGAGTGGAGTTGCATGTAGTGGAATGGTGTAGAGTGGAGTGGCGTAGAGTGGGGGCATACAGTGGAGTGGTGTAGACTTAAGTGTTGTAGAATTAAGTGGCATAGAGTGTAATAGCATAGAGTGGAGTTGTGTATAGTGGATTGGCATAGAGTGGAGTGGCATAGAGTGGAGGGACGCACAGGGGAGTTGTGTAGACAGGAGTGCAGTAGAATGGAGTGGCATAATGTGTAATAGCATATAGTGGAGTGGTGTGGCGTGGAGTGCTGTAGAGTGACGTAGAGTGGAGTGTGGTACTCAAAACAGACTTTGCATGAAAGTGTGTGAACGGATCTAGATGTAATGTTTCAGGAATATGCAATTTTTTCCAGAAGGTGTAAATAGTATAAGTGATGTAAACGTTGTGAGTGTTAAAATACTTAGTTATATATTCTGTCATGGTACCTTCACTGTATACTGCACTACATGTCGATGAGAAGGAAGTATCTGATGAGATGCTGATGAGAAGGCAGTCTTTGCAAAACGTAAAAGGCAGCCATGTAGTTTTCAGCAAACTTTCGCTGTGTTCAGGGTTAGGGTCTTAGATATAGGTAAGTAGCAGGCTTTATTGTTGTTCCCTACATATAACCACTTTATTAACGTGGAAATAGGTAAATAAATGTATTTATATTTTTCAGTAATTTGTAGGTATTACTGCAGTACGCCATAGAGGTTTTTTTGTAAAAAATTAAATATGTAAACAATTGAAAATATATTGTAGGGCAATATATTTGTAAAATAATAGTGTAGTATAGTGTATTTTTAATTTTTAACATAATTATTATTTTGTGTTAATATAAAAACCACTATACTTTCTAGGAAGTATCCTAGTACTCTGTGCATCTTCTTTTTAATATATAGAAACTTATATATATAATTCGCTGGCTATTACCACTTTAATAAAGTCTGAAACAAAAGTCTTTGGGAGATGGATGAGCAGAAACTGCATTTTGGGCCTCAAAAATGTTTTTTTTATTTTTCTATATCTTTGGTGTGATTTGATGAATCTTCACAAAATTTTCCCAAAAAGTGTCACAGTGAGACTTGTTGTCCATGGAAATTTACGGGGGGATCCTTCAAGCGGGGACCAAGAAAATGTTAGTTTTCATAGGAGCTTTAGAAACGCCTGACACGCCAGCAACCCGAACCACTGGACGGAATTACACTAAATTTGGCAGGAAGGTAGATTTTGGTTTGCAGATCACGCTTTCAGTTATCTGGTGGAAATCCATTCAGTAGTTTTGGGAAATTTAAGGAAATAAAATAAGGATATCTGTGATTGTGGCTAATTCGCGAATAATAACAAGATCATGCAGGGAAATGAAGAGCTCTGATTGGTTGCCAACACTTCAACCAGGAAGTGTTGGCACCTATATTGGGATTCGGCTTCAGCCAAGTCCCCCAATAAAGTTTTGAAAAAGAAAAGAAGGCAGGGGAGGAATACCATGACATCCTAAACTTGGTCAGAGCGTCTCAGAGGGACTCCGCCAGGCACATAAGTTTTCTTTTTTTTTAAA
Source organism: Triturus cristatus (assembly GCF_964204655.1). Classification (NCBI taxonomy): domain Eukaryota; kingdom Metazoa; phylum Chordata; class Amphibia; order Caudata; family Salamandridae; genus Triturus; species Triturus cristatus. The sequence continues at coordinate 497,379,023 of NC_140592.1, read as the reverse complement.
TGTTACTGCACAGCTCACAAATTTGCATGAAAAAAAACCAAGCGTGGGCTCCTGCGCTTGTTTTGAAAAGGGCCCCCGGTGGGCCAGGTCTCCTATAAAAAAAAGGAGTGGGGCCATGGGACCCCCTCCTGAGGCTGTTTGAGCCTCAGGGACCACCACCTCCCAGGGTCATTATTTAAATTTTGGATGGGGTGCGCGCAGACCCCCCTCCACAGGCTCAAATGAACCCTGGGGACAACGACCTCCCCAGGGCTAATTTTATTGAAGCAGGGGGGCTACGAAGACCACCACATCCCCAGGGCTACATATTGAATGTTTGGGGCAGACCACCACTTCCCAGGGGCTACATATTAAATGCTTGGGGGGATTGCGGTCCCCTCGAGCCCCGGGGACCACCACCTCCCCGGGGCTTAAAATAAAATGATTGGAGGAGGCAGCGCAGACCACCCGAGCCCCGGGGGCCACCACTTACCCTGGGTTCACTGAAATATGGAGCATGGGAGGGCCTCATGGGCCCCCACACCATGTAAACTACCACCTCCCCAGTGCTTACTTTTTTCTGTAAGGAAGGAAAGGGGCCGCCACCCCCCCCCCCCCCCCCTCCCCTCACTTGGGCCATTCTCGGCCCCGGGGACCACCACCCCTTCAGTGCATGCCCATGAAAGTTAAAGGAGGGGGGCAATGCGACTCCCCTCTTGGAGCCAATAAAGACCCTGGAGACCCTGACAGAATAAAGCTCAGCAAGAGACAAAATAAAGGTCAGCAATGAGCAGAAAGAGGCTAAATAGAGGTCAGAAACGACCAGACAAGGGCAAAAATGCGGTCAGCAATGAGCAGGAAGAGGCAAAATAAAGGTGAGAAACAAGCAGAAAGAGTCAGAAGAAAGGTCAGAAGGGAGATAAAAGAGGCAGAATAAAAATCAGAAGTGCACAGAAAAAAGGCAGAAAATGAGCAAAGAACAAGCAGAAGATGGCAAAACAGAGAACACTCAGATACACCCACTCACAGACCACTAAGACACTCTCACACTGATTCACAGTTCCACTCGGAGACTCACACACGTACTCATAGTTACCCCCACACTTACCGAGACAATCATGCACTCACCTACACACATTCACTGTCAAAAGTTGCGGTTCCATTTAGAAAATAAAATGTTAACAACCTTAGAAATTCCCTTAAAAAACTAAAGGTTACAGTGACATTATAGTCAGGAAATAGAATTAAAAAACTCTAGAAATTCACTGAAAAACCCAAAGGTTACAAGGACTTTATAATTAGGCTCATATTTCACTCATACAGAACCATTGAAATTCTGCAGTTATAGTTACTTAAGCTAACTATAAGTTACACCCCTGCAATGCACTGCTTATGATCTGACATATTACATCACTTATGACAGATTTACATATGATCTAATCAGAGGTGGCATGGTTGGCAAAAGAACGATGGGTTGGAATGCTACTCTGACTGATTGCTAGTGGTTGGACATATTGCAAGCATTCCTCCCATGACGTTTTATGTGTTGCATGCTATAGTCAAATTGTGCAACTAAAATTAATTTGCCATTTTTTCCTTGGCAATATAAATTTGCAATTTAGTCACTCTTTTTAAACACGTGTTAAGTGTCTGGTCTGATGAAAGTGTTACCCCAATAATTCATTTAATGTACACTTATATTCCATTTTTGTAAAAAATACGTTTTTAAATTGTGCATGTGGCTTAATGCCTTGCAACGAGTAGTATGTGCATTAGAGGTTAAAAAAAACACTAGGACACCGAATCACATTAAAATAATCAGTAACCCTAGAGAACCAGCAGGACCACATGGCTGTCTGCCTATACAAATATAGGATTGCAATTGGTACTGCATGTGATGTTCTTTTCTTCTTTCCTCAAACCATCCAGCTGTCCCCACTGGATGCCTGGCCCCGGAGTTCTCCCAGGTTAAGGCCTATGATTTTCGCCTGTGGGAGATATCAGCTTGTCTGTACCTCCAAGGGGGAACTACCTTTACAACGCAACTTTTACAACGCTATGCTATTACAACGCATTTTTTACAACGCAAAAACTTTTACAACGCATGCTTTTACAACGCGTGCCATTATATGGTAAGTACTTTTACAACGCATATACCTTTACAACGCATTATTTGAAAATGCCTTTACAACGCATGCATTTATAATGCATGCATTTACAACGCAAGATGTTATATGGTACGTACTTTTACAACGCATATACTATTACAACGCATTTTTTTTTCTTGGTTTTTCCTTTAAAATAAATATTTATCTAGTTTAAATATTTTTAATAAAGCAATTGAAATTTGAAAAAAGTGAGTAGTTTATCAAAATATTAATACTTGAGTATTTTGTCTAGTAGAAATGTTTGGTAGGATAGCAGTTAAATTAATACTTGAGTATTTTAATATTTATACTTTGCTATTTTGTCTAGTAGGAATGTTTTTGTTGGATAGTTAAATTACTATTAGAGTTTTTAAATATTTAAACTTGATACTTAATAATTACTAAATTTAATACTTGAGTATTTCTCTAAATTGAATGAGTTTCTTTAACTTTAATTTTAAATATATTAGTGATTAGTGAGTATTTTTTTAAATAAATAAATCATTTAGAAGTATTCTAAATTTAAAGAGTATTTAATATTTTATTTTAAAAAAATATGAGTGAGTAACTAAATTTTAATACTAGAGTATTTTATAAAATATTACAAGAGTGTTTAGCAAAAATTTAAGTCATCACATATGAAAAAACTAGAGTATTTATAAGTTCCAAAAAAAGTGAACTTTATTTTAAAAGAAATGGAAGAGTATTTTTGGTTTAATTATTATAAAAATAAGATAAAATATTTTTTTTTTAATCAAAAAAAAAACTTTAAATATTAAAAGAGTAATAATTTAATCAATTTAAAAATAATAATAGTTTGAAAATTGAAAAAACAATAATTACTTACTTTTTTAAAAAAAATGCCACGCTTTTCCATTGAAGTCTATGAGCGTCTTTGTCCTTTATTTATTTTGGCAGCCTCAGAATATACAATTCGCGGAACAAGAAAAGAAGGTTCAGAAAGTGAAGAAAGAGAAAGTTTTGAAGGGAAAAGAAAATAGAGTCGAGGTAAGGAACATATTTAGTAAATTTACATTTATTTAATTACAATTTTGGAGTTTAAATAACTATTTTAAAAATGACAGCAAACAATTATTGTTTTAACATTTTTAATTTATTGAAAAATCATGAAAAAAATAAGCATATTTTTCTTAAATTTTGCAATGTAAGTAACATTTTTATAACAAAATATAAATATTTTATTTACATATATAAACATTTATTTACAGATTATTTAAAGAAAGTAGTCCGCTATAAATTGAGATGCACGCGATGACGTAAGGACGTGAGCGTCGACGTAATACGCCATTTTGCAGAGCATCGGAGGAGGAAGCAGCAGGAAGCTGATCTGCGTCCAGGTAGGAAATATTTTCAGTTGAAATTATAGATTAAACCTTTAAAAGGGATACATATATAGTCAGGAAAGAATAAGGGGAGGTTGCGGGAAAACTAATTGATGTCTTAAATGTTGTTAAACATGTCCACATTAATGTCATTAATGCATGCCTATGTCGGGTCGCAAAAAGTTATTTATTTAGTTATAAAAAGTATGTAACTCTTTAAAAATTAAAAGTTACTGTTCAGACAGTTGATTTGTTTATTTACGAAGTAAAAAACGAACTGTCGATCTTCATTTCAAAGTTCAAAAAATGTGCGTACTTTCAAATTTTGAAAATTCAAGATTGTCATACAAATGAGGATTCAGCTGCAAAGTGCATTTCGGAATATGGTTTGATTTGTATATTCTACATCTGTTTGAGATTTGGTGATTGGTTTTGACGGTAATTAAATTGAAATTTTTCGGAAATTTTATTAATGGAGTTCCGATTTAGAAAAATTTTTCAAATACTATGGGATAGTAAATTTGTAAACATTGGTATTTTTTGGTGGAAATGAAGATTTGTTTTAAAAAAAAAATAACCCGACTTGTTTGTTTGAAAAAATTTTTGGAAAATATCTTGATATGCCAAATGAATTTTTAAAATTAGTAAAATTTAAAGCAAAGCAGGAAAGTAAGTAAATTCATTGTTTTAAAAAGAAAGAATGTTAGAAAGATTTTCCAGGTAGTCTATAGCCACACACAACGAAAATTGTTGTAGAATTGCCAATAGTCTCTCAGACATTTCCCTTGTTTTGACTGTTACTCGTGGGTTTAGACTACCTGCGAGTGTTTTCTGCTATTCTCATTTCTTGGAAACTTTGCTCCTTCTTCAAAGTTTCCAAAAATGAGTAGAAGTTAGGATGTGGTTTACCAATTGTATGATTGAAGGAGTTATGCCATCCCTCAATGGCATTGTTTGTTTTGGCTTCTCCCTCTAAACAACTCGTGTAGCAGTTCCACCACTCCACATGGAATCGTGGCTTCCTCCTGCGACCCGATCTGCTTAGGTGTCCAATCCATGTGTCCTCAAAATAATTTAGAATGGGTGCCAATTTTTCTTCGTTACTCGTATAATAAACAGATTCTATAATAGCAGTGTAGTACTCGTCCACACTATCGGGAGGAACAAAACAAAGTGCTGTTAATTTTTTAAGTTCAAATTGTAGTTTGCTATCCCGAGAATATTCTGCAACTAGGGATGTTTTCTGTAATTTACGCCAAAATGCCTGTGAAAAATGGAAAAAACATCCCTGAATTTGGGTATCCGTGTACGTTTCAGTGATCACATTGATCATGCTCAATTCGAAATCAATAATTATTTTTCGAGGACTTGCAGATGTTTTACTTTTAATCACTGTTAAAAGTTCAGTGTATGTTGCAGAAGTCTTATCAGGTAGCAAACTATACACTAAGGGAATTACACTATTGTTAATTTTAGCATGTATAGTGTAAATTTGAGTGAAAGGATGGGGTGTACTTTTAAACGTCCCATCCATCATCCAAATTTCACTACTTTCTAACTTAGCAAGGTTACGTGGGGTACTAAAAATTAGAATACGTTTCTCAGGGTTTTCGTTGTCATGCAGAAGGAAAGGTTCCTCAGAAAAAGAAATAGAAAGATCATGAGGAATTCTAATGTCAGAGAAAGTATGTGGTGTAGACAATTGAATGTTACTTGCCTGCTTTTGTCTCTGAATAATTCTTCTCAAATTGGGTATTATAGGCATGTTACTAGCAACATGACTGGGGACATGCTGTGCAACCTCTCTTAAAATTGATCCTGTAGAATCATTGGAGGTGCTTGCAATAGCTTTCATCTCATTTATTGTCTCTCTGATTTCTACATCCATTGCAGAGGCAGAGTGGTTATGTTCTGTGGTTTTCACAACCAAATTATCAACAGTAACCGCTCTGCCACTGCAATGGGTAGTGTAGTATTGCACGCACCTCCAATGATTTCTAGTTAAACTTATTCTTTCCTTACTATATATGTATCCACCATGGTTTAACAAATTTTTGCCCTTCCTAGATTTAATGAAGTTGGCAGCTCCCAGGCTAGACATTATCTGAAAAAAGGAGAAAAGACAAAAAAATTAGCCTTACAAAATTTAAAAATTTTCATAAAACATAACATTTACACCATCCATTAATTTCCCTACTGCTGCACCTTCCTAGAGTTAGAATAGTAAATTGTTACCCCAACACTATCCAACAATTTCCATACTGCTGCACCTTCCAGGAGTTAGAATAGTAAATTGTTACCCCTACACTATCCAACACATTCCCTACTGATGCACCTTCCTGGAGTTACAATAGTAAATTCATACCCCTACACTATCCAACTCTTTCCCTACTGATGCATCTTCCTGGAGTTAGAATAGTAAATTGCACCCCTTCACCATCCAACACTTTCCCTACTGCTGCACCTTCCTGGAGTTAGAATAGTAAATTGCACCCCTTCACCATCCAACACTTTCCCTACTGCTGCACCTTCCTGGAGTTAGAATAGTAAAATGTTACCCCAACACTATCCAACACTTTCCCTACTGATGCACCTTCCTAGAGTTAGAATAGTAAATTGTTACCCCAACACTATCCAACAATTTCCATACTGCTGCACCTTCCTGGAGTTAGAATAGTAAATTGATACCCCTACACTATCCAACACTTTCCCTACTGATGCACCTTCCTGGAGTTAGAATAGTAAATTGCACCCCTTCACCATCCAACACTTTCCCTACTGCTGCACCTTCCTGGTGTTAGAATAGTAAATTGTTACCCCTACATTATCCAACACTTTCCCTACTGATGCACCTTCCTGGAGTTAGAATAGTAAATTGTTACCCCTACATTATCCAACACTTTCCCTACTGATGCACCTTCCTGGAGTTAGAATAGTAAATTGTTACCCCAACACTATCCAACACTTTCCCTACTGCTGCACCTTCCTGGTGTTAGAATAGTAAATTGCACCCCTTCACCATCCAACACTTTCACTACTGCTGCACCTTCCTGGAGTTAGAATAGTAAATTGTTACCTCTACATTATCCAACACTTTCCCTACTGATGCACCTTCCTGGAGTTAGAATAGTAAATTGTTACCCCTACATTATCCAACACTTTCTCTACTGATGCACCTTCCTGGAGTTAGAATAGTAAATTGTTACCCCAACACTATCCAACACTTTCCCTACTGATGCACCTTCCTTGAGTTAGAATAGTAAATTGATACCCCTACACTATCCAACACTTTCCCTACTGATGCACCTTCCTGGAGTTAGAATAGTAAATTGCACCCCTTCACCATCCAACACTTTCCCTACTGCTGCACCTTCCTGGTGTTAGAATAGTAAATTGTTACCCCTACATTATCCAACACTTTCACTACTGCTGCACCTTCCTGGAGTTAGAATAGTAAATTGTTACCCCTACATTATCCAACACTTTCCCTACTGATGCACCTTCCTGGAGTTAGAATAGTAAATTGTTACCTCTACATTATCCAACACTTTCCCTACTGATGCACCTTCCTGGAGTTAGAATAGTAAATTGTTACCCCAACACTATCCAACACATTCCCTACTGCTGCACCTTCCTGGAGTTACAATAGTAAATTGCACCCCTTCACCATACAACACTTTCCCTACTGCTGCACCTTCCTGGAGTTAGAATAGTAAATTGTTACCCCTACATTATCCAACACTTTCCCTACTGATGCACCTTCCTGGAGTTAGAATAGTAAATTGTTACCCCTACAGGATGGTACATTTTTAAAACTGCTGCACCTTAGAATGTTGGTTAAAAATACCTTTTTCTTTCAAATTTGCTTTTCTTGTTGACTCTTGTTCAGTGGGATTGGTGTGTAGGCTGCAGTAGACACTTAAGAGTTGATTTGTTGTCGAATGGAAAAATAAGTGTCTGGAAAAGTGATAAAAGAAAAAAATGAGAAAACAGAACGATGTTGAGAAATGCGTTTTTAGAAATTTTTCTACAAAAATTGCACATTTGATATAAGTTGCAGCACATAACACTTTCCGTAATGCTACACCATCATTTAGTCATGAAAAAAAATTCTGTAATGTGGAAATGTAACCATAATTGTATTGGTTTTTTTGGGAAAACTTTAGCAATGTGATAGTTAGTCTAATATATTGAAGGTTAAGAAACCATGCTGTAAATAAATACCTTGTTTTGTAGCACTTGCTTTTATGGATGAGGTGGCTGAAGGTGACTTGGTTTGTTGGCTCAAGATTTTATTTGCGATTCAAAATTGTTATCTTTTGAAAAAAAAGAGGATAAAAAAAAAATTAACGGTGGATTGTAATGTTAAATCTGAGTATCTTTAAAATAATACTGACATACAATATAACTATTACTACATGAGACTGTCCTAATCAATGCACCTTACTGCAGTTGAAATAGAGATATGTTCCCCTACACTACACAACAATATCACTAATGTTGCACCTTCCTAGAGTAGAAATTGTATATTGTTTCTCTAAACTATCCATTACTTTTCTAATTTGGTACGTTAGAGGAAGAATAATTGCAAAAGGAAGAATTAATAATGTATAGTAATAAAAATACGGAAAAGGTAACATACCTTTTCCAGTTGTTTTTTGTTTTCGTGCCTTTAAGCTAATGCTTGCAGGTGGTTAAAGTTTTTTTGGGGAACAGATGTTCACTGGAGGAAAAAAAAATAAAAAAATTATTGTTCCTTTGCCAACGTTGGTTAGAAAAAAAATACAATATATAATCCAGTTGAGATATGAAAAAGGAGTATGAGTAACAATTGGTGAAAGTAAACATACTACACATTTGAAGCATTTTTCAAAAAAAACATAAAAGGTAATTTCGATACTATTACTAAAATACTAAAATGCTGAACATTCATGGACTTAGAATAAAAATAGTTGCCCTAGTAAAATGAAACGCTTTTTCAGATGTGGTACCTAACTGAAGTCTTATTAGTAATTGTTACTCCAGCATCATGGTAATTTTTCGTTTATTATGTGGTGAGATTGAGTTTTAAAAAAAAACACCTCTGCCATACATCATTGTAGGTAATTTTTACAAATAAATTTTACAAGTAAAATCATTACACATAAATAACATTTACCTTATCAATTGTGTTTGTCAGTCGTTAAAGTGGTGGGGATGCCCAAATAGGTTCAGCTATTGTGGAATCTCAAAATCTTCCGAGTTTCTGCTTTTGGAAAATAAAATACTTGTTTTAAGTTTGTGTTTAATTTTAGTGATAATACATTGCAAACAGTACATTTGTAAAGTTATTATTATTTATTTAAATTTAATTTTTTTTTGGGTTATGAAAATATATTTTCCTCAAAACCAACGTTTAAAAATATAATAATGACTTACTAGTAGTTGTTCTGTTGTTATGCTTTCACGAGTGAATTCCGTGCTCTCTCTGAGGAGGTCACAGTGCAGGTGACAGAGGGTCAGCTTATCACGTCTGGTCTCTCTGCTAGTTGATAATCAACTGAGTGCAAAATGGTGTCTTCCTTGTATTTATAAGTTTTACTCTGTGTCACTATTAATTTTTTTTAAAACTGCGTTCGTTGTGTTTTTTTAAATGCTTTGTTTTACTGTGGAAAATGATAATTTAAAAATGCTTTTTAAAAAATATTGTTTTGATTCATTTGTTCCGTTTTGGCATCCATTTTGAAACATGTCTTTTGGTATTGTTTACATAGAAACTGTGGTAGGACAAGTTTTACAAGTGAGATCGTTAAAATGGCGCCTATGTGTATGTGTGTTTTACTCTGTTTACTTATTTTCCGATTTTTTTCATGATAAAAATTGTGTTAATACTGTTTTAACTATCGTTCTTTTTTATAATCTTTGAAATGTGTGAAAACGGAATTTAATTGGGGATTTTGAGTATTAATTTTAATACTCGAGTATTAATTTGGTTAAGCATTTCAGTTGATTTACGCTCAGTTGTTCTCCACATTTTAATACACTTCCCCACCCTAAAACCCCTAATTTCCCTGCATCCCGTGCCAGATTTTATTGTACTTTTAATTTAAAAAAAAAAAAATCGCGTTGTAATGGTATGCGTTGTAATATATTTCGTTGTAACAGCACTTTTCAGTATTTTAATAGGTTTTGCGTTGTAAGAGAATTCGTTGTAAAGTAATGCGTTGTAGTAGTACTAGCGTTGTAAAAAATGCGTTGTAAAGGTATGCGTTGTAATAGCGTGCGTTGTAACGTCATACATCCACCTCCAAGGGATAGAGGCCATAGTGGTGGCCTTCTACTGACTATATGTGCTTGTGGCGGAGGCCAGCTGGCAGAGAGGAGGCACCACCACTGTCACAGCTGCCACAGGTGACTGAGTCTTTCTTCCAGAGGCACTTCGATAACCAGAACAGCATGCCCTCTTTATCTGCTCCTCAAAGGTCCCCCTCTACAAGATACTCGAAGGCCTGGATGAGGTTACACCAATCCACAACAAATTTTTAAAGGACTGGATGAAATCGATGGGCCCTTTTTTTTAGAGAGGGAATGGGCCTCTTGTGGCTGTTAAGAATGGGGCAGTTAAGGAAGAGGTAGTTAAATTTGTATTAGGACAGTTTTTCGAGTATTTAGGGAGGGTTGAGCCTGTTGTTGTACAGCTGAGGAAAGGGTAGTTTTATTAGGGTGCTTTTTGGAGGATTTAGGAAGGGGTGGTCCTGTTGTGGGAGGTCAGGGCACAGCTCGGGAAAGGGTTGTTTTATTAGGATAGGTATTAGAGGATTAACTATAGAGTGGTCAGGGTGGGTTTATTTTTTGTTAAAATACTTCATATTTCCTACTTATGGGTTTTACTAATTATTGTGGCTAATTATATTAATTATTATTATCATCGTTATTGTGGTTAGCTGTTCTGTTTGTTGTACTTTTTAGTATAACATCTGCAGAACAGGAGGCTCCACCTACCTTCCATCAGAGTGGAGTGAAGGGTAAGCCCTAAACCTGGCCCATCACACAGAAATTGTCCATTTGTCCACCTGCATCATACTTTCCCTAGTCTATTCCCTCGTCTTTACTTGACCTGAACTCTCTTTACTCCAGGCTGCCTCAATGCATTTCTCCAAGCCACCCTCCTGTAAACTGTGTTGGAAAATTGGTGATGCATTGGATTTGTCTCCTCCCTTTATGACATGATGTCACCTGAAGGCACCCACCCTCTGACCAGCCAGTAAATTTCCCTTGTCCATGGTTGTGTCTTCTGGAGACTTATAAATCCTGCGTTTGAAATTTGTATTCATTTTTCTCATTGTCTGTCTCTCCATACTTTCTTTGAGGAGAGAGACTTGTCCTTCTAACTATGACAATTTCAGCAGCTGTACTGAACATGCGCTCTGAAGATACACTTGCTTTATGACACGCCAGCTACGTTATTGCCAGCCTGCTGAGTTCTGGCCAGAGTTACTTCTTCCCTTGCCAATGGATCAAAGGGTCTGGATGCAGGTAGAGCTCTGTTGAGTCATGCAAATAGTCTTGTACCATCTTCTCAAATGTCATTGTTGACCCTTGTTGTTTCTACTTTGCCTGTGCCTGTACACTTGATTGGTCCTGCTACATCCATAAACCAACCCATTGCAGATGTTGGAAGTGACGCTGTTGGTGCTGTAGATATTAGTAGCAGGGATGGTGGTATCACTGGTGTGTGTTGCGGTAGCAGTTGTGAGTGCAACATGCATCTCGATTCTGGACCATCACTGCACTTTCTTGAGTTAGAAGGCAGCACTTCAGTTCTCCTCTGGCCTCAAAGTTGCAATTGGTCATCTTTATTTATTTTATTTTATTTATTTTAAAAGTTTTATATAGCGCTAGCTAGACCCATAGTATCAGAGCGCTTTACATACATACTGTAAAGAAAAAACAGACGGAAATTGCATTACATAGTAGGCAGGCAGTAAGGAAGCAAACCAGGGATAAAAAAAAATACAGCATGGAAGATAAGGTGGTTAACACAGTCCGGTCACCAACTATCCTTGAATGTCAAGAGAGAGGAGTAAACTCAGAAATTGAAGTCTAGGTTAGTTGACGTTGGTCAGGAAAGTATTTGTTAAGGAGATGGATTTTCAGGTCCCTTTTGAAACAGGAGAAGGAGGGGTTGCATCTGAGGACTCTAGGGAGAGCATTCCACATCCTGGGAGCGTTGCCAGAGAACGATCGGTATTGTGTGGTTTTCATTTTCAGTTTCGGAGGAATAAGGAGGAGTGAGGTGGAGATTCTCAGCGTTCTGGATTGACCTTCCCTTACCAGTTTGTTGTTCAGGTAGTTAGGGTCCGGAGAGTGAAGGGTTTTGTGTGTGATGCAGGCCAGTTTGTAAATACACCTACCTTCCATGGGAACCCAGTTGAGGGAATTGAGAGCTGGAGTGATGTGATCAAATCTTTTTACTCCAGATACGAGTCGAGCGGTCATGTTCAACACTGCCCTTAGAGATCACCCACTTTCCTGACAATTCAATTCTTGAAAAGGTAGATATCAACTGCTAAAATAGGAATGAACGTGGGCTGCACTTTTTTCTAGTATCGTGGCATAGATTTATTCTTCAGAGGAAGCAATCTATTTTTGCAGCTTTTGATTTGGTTTCAGACAAAGGATTAGCTGTTGACCAAAGCAGCTGCTTGTTTATTGAGATTGGCAAATGTTTGTTAACCTTTTACAAATGTTCCAGCATCATGAGAAACAACGTGATTACTTGGCTCATTGTTCTGTCTTCTTTGCTGACTGCCTGTGTAAAAATCTCAATAATTACTATCATGTGGATCAGTCACTCCACTAGTCCCCTGTGAGGAAGCCCCTGGGAGCCCCTGTACATATTTGAAAACAAAATCGAAGTTCCCTCGACCAGCTTGTCTCCCCGTCGATGTGCCTATGAAGAGAGGGAGAAAAGCAGGGTTAGACCGGATATGACTGGGGTTAGGTCACCAACACCAATGATCAATCAATGTGTTTTGGCACAAGTGGGTGAGGTTCCCAGACCAGAGAACCAATCCGGAAGAAAAGAGCGAGGGGTAAAGAATGCTGAGAATCTCAGAACCAAGGGAGAGCAGGATGGCGTAGGGGTGGACGGATAGACAGAATCAGGCCGTGAGGAAGGAGACGATAGGGAGAACAAAGCTCGAGCCGAAGGAGATGATGGAGAGAACCAAGCCCGAGCCGAAGAAGACATCATCACCACCCTCGAAGAGGCCCTGGACACTTGGACAAAACAGAGGTGGGTGCCGCCGGAGGATGCTGAATGGCCAGCCGCAACTCAGGAGAGTTGCGGCAGAGCAGGTGTGTGACTCGAGGGATGGAGCGGGATGTAGTATGGGGTGAAAACCTTTTGGGCTGCACTTTTGTTAGTCTCTGCCTGTCTACCTGCGCCTATTAAGATGGAAAAAAAACAAGACACCCAATACTAGGAGAGTACCTGGTACATTGTTTTATTTAAGATGCACTTGTTTTCTTCATGTGTGAAGTCTGCACCCTGAGCACTATTGTGTAGGAGTGGGTGGTCATTCGCATAAAACGCCTTATGGCAAAAACAAGGGAAAATTGCCAACAAAACAGAGGGGAAACTTTGAGGACCGTTTAAAGGGGAGGGTCTACTCTGACAAAAAAAAGAGACCAGACTTTCAAGAGACCCCCGAGAAAACCAGTTGGAAAGAAAGTAAGCTGTAGGTTGTTTAGACCCAGGGAAGGAGACACGCATGTTGGCCGTACATTACTCATCAAACAAGAAAGAATAATGTGTAGAATACCTAGGAGGACATATGGAGCTCTTACTTGCCACTCTTTTTCTTTTCTGATGATCCCCGCAATGCTATCCTGACCGGAGTGATTCCTAAAGAAAAGAAAGAAACCAATATCAGCCATAGAGAGAGGAAGAAGGAGACGTACCCAGTCAGGAATCATTATTAAAAACTGGAGTATTGGGGGCATGGCCTGACCAGCTTTGACATAGGGTGTTGGTTCCTGTCTCTCCAGTCCCTAGTGGCAATCCTGAAGCCATCCACTGTGCCGGGGTGCTTGCTGAGACGCTAAGTCAGAAACCTCCTACACCCTCCCTACATGTGGGCGAAACTGAGTGACTCCCTTGGCATGTACGGAGGAGGCCCTAATCGGCGGTCTTTGGATAACAGCTCTGCTGGGTTCACATTGTGAAAGCTGCCCGGAGCCTGGTGTGATTGCAGAGGTGGTGTGCACTAGCAGCTGGTGATCGCAGGAGTGTGGAAGCCCACAATGTCTAGTGTGGCCAACAGTGTACCAGCCACAGCTGTCACAATGGCTGGGGCTTCCAGTGCCCAGAGGTCCTATGCACATCTCTAAGGAGGATTGTCTGGCATGAGGTCTCCCAGGATGTCTAAAGAGGTGCTGCAGGAGCAGCCCCCACCTCTATTACCCCTGAGGCCTCTGCGACATGTGGAGCTGCGGAGCGGCAGGCTCAATAGCTAAAGGCAATGGTGAGGAGCTGAGCCGCAGTGTGCCACAAACCCCTTTCCTGCATTCCTGTCACGCAGGGAGGTTGTGGTAAGCATTCAGAGCCCCTACTGCAGCCTGGCCCCTGGCAGGCAAGGAGGCATTGACAGACTGACACACTTGAGGAGGAAACTTTGCCAGGCCTGAACTAACACTGGCGTGCCAAGCCACCTGCGCTGCACCCAGCCCTACAGCTGATACGTGGTTTTGCGCTTCCTTCAGAGGACCAACTCAAAACTGCTGCAACTGGGGCCTGGTGAGACCCCCTCTTCGCCTTTAGGCGCCAGTCATTAACTCTGGTATTCTGGGCACGGTGAGGAAGCCAGGGTTCCAGCGTAAACTCGAGCTGCGTGACTGGAAATGTGTGACAGGAAACAGTGTAGCTCAACTGAGGTAATTGAGACCCACCTTGCAGACCCTGGACAGAGCACCTCTGGCCTGCACTGCGGACTTCCCATCTGCAGGGGCCCCCAACACCAGATAGCCGCTGGGCTTTGCATATCACCTGGTTAAACTTGACAGGGGACACATCCATGGCCGGGGGTGGGACTGGGAGGAGGCAGACTACACTGGTGCTCTTCTATCGATCCCTGGCCTGCGCACCAAATCCCTTAAGGACACGCCAGTGACCTCACTGTGGAGCAAACCCTATCCTGCAGGACCTGATAAGAAGGAATCTGCGACGATGGAAAACACATCTACATTGCCTCTCACCCAAAACTTTATGGAGCACTTCCTAAAAGAAATTAGTTCAGCGATAGGATCAATCAAAACAGATCTCAAGACCTGCATCACAGAGCTCAGGAGAGAGGTCACAGAGATAGAAGGTTGCATGGATGATCACGTGGTTACTGTAGATGCCAGGTCTGAGGATCAGGAAATGTTATGAAAAAGAGTTACGGCCCTGGAGGAACAGCATATCGCTCTACAAGCCAAGCAGATGACTTGGAAAATAGAAGTTGTCGAAACAATATACATATTAGAGGAATCCCATGCAGAGCGGAGGGCAGTGACATTATGCAGTTCACAACTGATCTCCTGCATACTATTCGGGGGATGACGATGCCCCTCCACCTGTCCTGGATAGTGCACATCAGGTGACACAGCCCCTGACTCTATCCCTGATATCCTTACACAGTGCATTTTTTCACTGAGCAAGGCCATTCTCAAGGCTGTCAGGGACAAGGCTGACTTGGTGTTTAGAGGACATACAATCAATTTATACCAAGATCTATCCCCTGTAACACTATGCCGTTGTAGGGATTTCAAGCCAGTAACTGATAGGCTTTGAGAACTGGAAATTCGATACCAATGGGGCCAACCCTTTGCACTATTTTCCACTTTGGAGGGTAAACGCCGCTCCCTCCGCTCCCTGGTGGAAGTGAAACAGCTGCTTGGTTTGGACAGTGAATCACATGACAGAAGCTCCTCACTGGCTTGAGGACCTCCCAGAGAACAACTGAAGCCAATTTGGTCAACTGTGCGCCTGTGCCGCATGGATAAACATCACACAGAGGTCTCATCCCAAGAAACGAACGTGATATCATCCAGCATCTTTGCAACACATCCCAGGGCGCGTTCTACCGCCGGCTCCCTGTAACCAGGTTGACAATTGGCTACCCGCTTGCTCCTGTACCTGGCGGAGGGAATTGAGGACCTACCTCCTCCTGCGCTTATGGATGGGCGGGTCTGTGGGGGATTGGGGAAGTGTGCCCACAGGCTCTTGCGGCGGATCTCGAACATTGCTGTTGGTAGACCCCCTCTGCTGCACAATCCAGGAGGGTAACTCCTCAAGTGGGATGCGGGCACATAGGTAACATTCCCTGCAGGGAGTGAACAACAATGTTGGGCCCTGTTGGGCCATGCTATTACCATGGTTTTCTCTTTTGCCATTTCTCTCCAGGTTTTACACCGTTACCATGATGCACACAGATGAAACAAAGGTAGTTACACCTATCCCATTCGAAAAGGGGAGTTGCCTTGTGTCCTTCATAACTCTGTGCCTGACTCTCGAGGATCTTCCTATCCTGGGGGGGGTGGCAAACTCACACACGACTGGGGTAACACGCTATTTCAGAGCCCTGAATCTCTTAAATTCTTCACTAGTATAGAAAACATCAAGTTAATCTCCCCAAATGTCCACAGACTAAACTCCCCTAACAAACGCAAGCAGATTTAGAGGTACATACTACAGCACTGCCCCGATGTCATATTCTTACAAGAAACTCACCTCATGAGGGCGGACAAGGATAAAATGGCACACTTGAAATATCCCATCAGACACTGGGCGTATGCAGACACAGAAACGCTGGGGGTGGGCATTCGCAGCAAATCTAGATCTAATATTGACATAAAAGTATTGAAGAGCATAACTGGTCGCTATCTCACGCTGCACACAATGCATGGCAAGCAACCCCTCACCTTCCTCATCATCTATGCCCTAAATATGGCCCAATACCTTTGGCAAGTCCTGCGGGAGCTGCTCGCAGGGGTGGTGGGTGATGTAATAGTCTGCGGCGACTTAATGTGGGACCCGGGAATGGACCGAAGCACCACCCCTTACCAAAGCGCTGGGGCAATGTCGGCACATCTTAGGAAAGATATAACTGACTTGGAGCTCGTGGATGCTTGGTGATATAGACACCCCGACATACGGAATTATTCCTCTTATTCCCACGTGCATACCCAATACTCCGGCATTGATTTTATGCTCATAACCCATACCCTTCTCAGCAACCTCACAACCTAAAAATATCTTCAGTAAGAAACTAATTGGAGTATTCTTTACGTAGCTCTGTGAAGACAATAAACCTTTAACATTCAGAAACCTATCCAGCCTCCTCATCGTTTTATCCGCCCTAGCCTCCTACTCCTGGTGTCTGAAGTGGCATCTGGCGATATGAAGGCTGCAGTTTATAAAATGGTGGAAAGTCAACTGAAGTTGACTTGAAAATGAGTGGAACAATTCCTTAATACAGCGGCTGCAGATAGGGATAACCTCCACAAAGCCCTGACCGGTCAAGCAAAGTCCCAAGACACAGCCTCCCGGAAATTAGCAGACATCCTGGGTGAACAAAGAGTCCATACCGTCTTGTCCTCAGTAGTCCTACAGAAGTATGTCAGTGGAGAGAACCCAGATTTCTTTTTTTAATAATTAGGAGCGCATGGCACAAGCAGCTGTGTGGCTAGCAGACATATGGGATCAGTACTTGGGTCCCTTACTGTTGGTAGAGCTTCAAACAACCAATCAGGACAAGAAAGAAGAACCTATGGATATTGGCCTGGTTAGGTCTCTCTATTGTACAACCACTGAGGCTCGACCCCCCCCCCCTATTGCCGTCATATGAGAGTGAATGGCGAACCAGTTTCAGCTTTGATGTACACAGGATGCCTTAAGAGCGCCATGCACCCTCAGTTGCTCCAAGGGGGCATACAAAAAAACACAGAAATGGTGAATATACAATGTGTCCACGGAAATAAAAAACGTATGTACCATGACAGCGGTCCATCTACAAAATCAAGCAGACCCCATTGTACCCCTATGGGTAGGACTCATTCCAAAACTACCGGAACCGTTAATCATGGGCAATGATTACCCCAACCTGGAATCACAGGTTTAGTCTGCTCTAGGTAATCGTGAGATAGAGTCACTCAATGGTGTTAGGGTCTTCCCATGCGTATCAACTCAGTTCTGTCTCTGGTGATCATGATCCCCAGGTATTTCACCTCTGTTGTGCACCATTCTATTGGGTAGTCTATTGCAAACAGAAGGACTGCCTCAGTGAGGGGGAACAGCTGGGACATTTCCCAGTTGATGTGTATTCCTGAGTGTTCTCCAAAATCGATGAATTTGCGCAGTATGGGATTTAGGTCAACGTGTGGGTCTCTTAGATATAGTTTAACATCATCTGCATAGAGGAAAACTAGAATATGCACTAGTGGAGGGCCCGTTCCCGATGATGCTGCCGCAATTTAGCCGCCAGCAGCTCGATAGCGAGCACGAAGAGGAGGGGGGACAATGGGCACCCCTGCCTCGTGCCCCGTGATATCGAGAAGGGGCGAGGTCACACCATTGATGAGGACCTTCACCTGAGGCTGGTTATAGACGAGCTCTATCCATGAAAGGTAACCCAAGGACATTCCCCTGCACCTCAACGTGCCAAGGGGGTAATCCCATTCGAATGAGGCAACTGCCTTGGAGGCATCTAAAAAGACTGCTACCGCAGCTAACTCAGGGTCTATGTCTTGCATCACAGTAAAAAGAGTATGGAGGTTATGGGACGTAGCACGTCCCGGAATAAAACCTGCCTGATCAGGCAGCAATAGCGAGGCCATGAGGAGGCTTAGTCTGTTGGATAGCACTTTAGCCAGAATTATGGCATCACCATTGATTCATGAAAGTGGTCTATACAATTCACATTTTTTTGCTGGCTTTCCAGGCTTGAGCAAGGAGGTAATCGCTGCTTCTTGCATGGTCAGGGGGTGGATACCAGCATCTCTAGCTTCATTGTACACCTTTTCTAGTATAGGGACCAATTATTTCACATATGTTTTATGAGATTTCTTCTGTAAGGCCATCAGGACCCTGAGCTTGCCCTGACCTCATGTACAGATCTCGTCCTCCTCCAATGCAATAGATGAAAAATCTCTGTGCTTCCTCCAGCTACCCAAGGGTGATGTCCTGCAGGTATGGGGTCAGGGCAATTGTCTGCTGTCTCTGTGTGGTGTACAGGGAGGAGTAATATGTTGTATATATTTGGAGCAGGTCAGGTGTGACTCTAAGAATCCCACCATTGGGCACCTGTATCTCCAGCAATAGTTGGAGAAGCGTGGTTTGCGGATTTGTTCTTCCAATACTCTTCAAGGTCTTTCACCTTTGCCATAACTGTGAGCTTTTAAGTACTTGCCCCGAAACAGAAATTCCTGTTCCTCTGTGTCTTTGTATTCACTCATGTTATCTCTGAGGGTCGCCTGTTTATCTCCTTTAGGGGAGGAACCGAGCTCCTGTTCCAGTCTTTTGAGATCCGACTCGAGCAGGTTGAGCGTAGCGTATATATCTCTCAGCACTCCTCCCACCTTAGTGATGCAAATCCTCCTCACTGTGACTTTAAAGGCCTCTCGTCCCGTCGACATATGAGTAACCGATCTGATATTACGTTGGAAAAAGTTGTGTATTTCCTGCCCTATTTCCGCTCTAAACGCACTGTCTAATAATGTCATCTGGACGAGCCGTCAAGTCACGTAAGGTATACCACTGCCCAGAGTGGCAAACACCATCTTCACCGGGGAGTGGTCTGAATATGTTCGTGCAAGGGGCTCAACCTTAGTGATCCAGGGTCCCAATCTCTTGGGGACTATCCAATAGTCGATCCTTGACCATGTTGAGTGCACCACTGAGTAATGGGTGCCCTCTTTCTTAGTGAAGTGAAGGTAGCTCCATGCATTCAGAAGACAATTTTCCACGATAAGGCTTTGCATCTGACACAAAGTAGTAGGGTAGTGATGGGGCAAGGGGTGTGATCTGTCCTGTATTGGCTCTAGTAGTGTCTTGAAATCCCTCACCATATCACATATTAGATCTGATGCTCTGTACCTTTCCCCACAATGTAGGAAGGAACAAGGGGTCATCAGTGTTAGAACCAGAACAGCTCACTATAGTGACAAAATATTAACATAATCTGCCACAAATAATGCTGAATCAGCCCTGCGTGTCTTGAAGCGATCCCATGGCTACATATGGTGTGTGTTTCTTAATCAATATCACTGTGCCTCTGGTGTAAGTAGAGTAGGATGCAGAGCAACAATGCTCTGCCCAGCGGGCTGCGAGGACAGGAGTTGCCAGGGGGCTAAATTGTTTCTCCTGTAATAGGGTAATTTGAACATTGTGCCTGTTTAAGTAGACAAGAACATGTGTACATTTGCGTGGAGTGCTCAATCAAACGATATTCCAGGACATAAAATGAATTTTGGAGCATTTGAGAGACCCCGTCCTAGTATCAGAAGTGGGTGCCATAGAATTTCTAAGCAGCAATGTCTCATTAGTGAATATGTAAATGTCAATAACTGTAATACACTACTAGATTTAACTTGTATTATGTAATCCTGGAAGTTTAGTCCCACATCCCCCTTCCCACAACAACAACCCAAACTTGTCGAAGTCAAATCGCCCTCACCCTCAAGAACAAGATGCAAAAACAGTGGGTACATCATGCATGAAAATAGCTCACTCACTGTTACTTCTTGAGGCACTTCCTCTGGGCATGAACCCCATATTTGCTCTGTAAGGGGACTTACAGGGTCGTTCCCTCTTCACATTTCTGCCTCATAGGAGGACAGTTGGGCGAGTAGAGAAAGGAAGAGGAGATTAGAGTGAGTAGTTTACCAGCAGCAAAGTGTGATTCAGAACAAAGAAAGAATAAACCAAAGAAAATTGAAAGGGTTCTCCCTCTGTGGTAACGCCAGAGGTCATTGCAACTCTCATCCCCCTTAAAAGCAAAAGCAAGGGGAGGTGCCGGGGCACAGAAACTTCGGTAGTCCCAATGAACCAGCACAAGTTTGTGTCTTCCGGGATGTATAATTGATCTGTAGCTTAAGCTTGTAGCAGCTCTTATCTCTGCGGGAAGACCATCTATTAGTCCTTTACAAGTCTGTAGTATACTGACAATGGCGTGGTCCACTGGAGAGCCAAGACCTCTTCGCCCTGGTCAATCCAGCGATTATAGCTATCCCTGTTCTGACATCGGCGATGGCGAGTGAGTGGGTCAAAGCCGTTTCGGACACATTTCAGTGTGCATGTTTCAAGAAGTCTTCCACCTGCTGTGGATTAATAAAGAAATGTTGTTTTCCTTGATGGGTAACTCTGAGGTGTGCTGGGCAGATCACTGCATAGTCGATCTGGGCCTGTTGCAATTTTCTTTTCACTGGCACAAACTTTCTCCTAGCTTCCTGCACTGCCATAGTGAAATCTATGTAAAATGTGAGTGGGTTTCCTTCGAACACGTGTTGTCACTTCTCCCTGGCTAGGTAGATGGCCACGTCCCGATCGCAATAGTTAAAAAGCCTAGCGATGATAAAACTGGAAGTGGCACCTGGAGGAGGACGTGGCCCCAGTGATCGATGTACTCTCTGTCACCAGCTGTGAGGAGAAAGTGTCAGCACCAAAAACAGTTTGTAACATGCGCTCAATGTATTCTTCCATTCATCCAGTAATCGTGCTCTCAGGCACACCAAGAATATGTATATATTTTGCACCTTGAGTGTGCTTCTAAGTCCTCATTTTGGGCAGCGATAACTTTCAACAGGCGTTCCATTTGCATTAGCCTTCCTGCCATCCAACGTGTCTTACAGTTCTGTTATCCTGTGTTCTGCTTCTACAATGCGGTTATTGTGCTTTTCAAGTTTTTGGGCAATGAAGTCTGTACGTGTGGTCATGGAATCCATTTTAGTCTCTATGGTGGTGAGGCTTTGCTTCATGGTGAACAGTAGAGATTTCATGTCTTCATCTGGGCACTGTGCGGTGCCTGGAGGGTGATCTGTCTCGATCTGTTCCAAGTCGTCTTGCTGCATGCGTGGTATCTTTCGTTCTTCGAAGGGCAGCTTTGCTTGCTTTCCCCCAGTTCTGCACATGCTTGGTATGCAGTTGGCGTGACTATGGGTAGTGTGTGCCCAGCGTAGATGAGTCACTTCTTTCTGCAGGGCCACTATCTCCAGTCTGTTTCTGATGGAGCATTACAGGCCCACCTACTGGGGTAGTATCCTGATGTACCTCTCTATGCCCACCAATAGCAGCGGGATCACTCCACACTTTTCCTCTGTGTATGTCTTTTCTGCAGCTCACCCGGGGCTCTCCAATGAAGAGGGCTAGTTCAACGTGCATGGGTCAGTGGCCTGCAATATGCACCTGAGCGGTCTTTTAGCGCTTCATATGAAGCTGATGCCGTTAGTTTTTCTTAAGCGCATCTGAGTCGCCAGTCTGCTTTTTGCAATGAAGGCTGCAGCAGGGCCAATCGCCACCAGGCCTCAGCTATCTGTGCGGTAGTATTGGGCAGTGGCACGCAGGACCGGTGCGTTCAAAATGTTCCTGCACCTGGGTCTCCCCAGCCGGATTCACTCTGTTTTCATTAACATGGGCATTCAGGAGTAGGCAGGTGTGCGTGTATCGAGTTTCAGGCCCCCACGCAGCTCCTCACCTTGTTTGCTGCACTGTGCATGAGGGCCGGCCCTGTCACTTTGTGACGCCTCAAGCTCGATTTCCGCTAAGCCCCACAGCGTCTCCATTGGCTACATTGTTTGGTTCCCACTGTGAGTGTCGCACTGTCTTTTCTACCGTTGCGGACAATGAAGCAGCCAGCAACATAATTCACTGGTCTCCCGCTACGCGGAGAGCATGTAGATCCCACTGCAAATCAGCCATGGCTGGTCATCAGACAGGATTTGTTTTTGGATTTTATGTCCCGGGCCGCCGGAGCTGCACAACAGTGCGGCCATCTTGCTTGAGCGCCCCCAGCTCCCTCTATGACTGAACACTATGAGCAAGATTCACAGGGTTGCTTCGCAGGACAAATCTTCTTCCTTCACACGACAACATCTTATTCTTTACCACCTCCCCATGCTATCAGGTTAACAATTTCTCTCTTACTAATAGCTACTATAATGGCATACCATGACACTTTGGCTTGCAGGAAAGTGAGCTATCTTTGATCTGCTTCTCATGTGGTGCAAGTGTAAAGATGTCCCAAACTGAGGAGAAGAGTTTCGTATTGAGCCAATGTTTGGAGAACTTGTTGAAATGGTGCTAGGCAGTTGCGATTGGCTCTCTCCAGGGAGTGTAATGACTGCGTTAGGGGTGGTGGTTGTTGTGGTAAGTTTTTGGGCTCTTGAAATGATGGAAGCAGGAGATGTTGGAGGTACTACATGACTCAGAGGAGGTTGAATGGAGGCGATTTGAACATTTATTCTATGCCACTGGAGAAATCACTGGTTCATCATCTTCCTCTTCCTAGGCTTTCAGCAACCTTCCTCTTCACTTGTCTCTTGTGTTAGGTCTAGGGCAGGAGCCAATCCATTTCAAGATCATCATACACAGGGCTTACAGAAGAAGGGAAAGTACTCCATCTTTTACTTTCAGGAGATCATGATGCTGGTATGTTCAATGGAAGAGCAGTCACTATACCATCTAGTGCAGAAGCAAGCTCATCTTCCTGCTCTGCTTCTACCACCAGACGATCTGGTGTAGAAGACTCTGGAATCTGTTCTATTTCCTATGAAGATTCCATTTACTGCTTGGATAATTTTATTTCTGATTCACAGATCACAGCTATGACTGCTAGTACTGTAGCTCTCAGAGACATATGCTTTGGTTTTGGTGGTTGTGCAGTTGGTGCAGAAGTGATCCTACTACCAGTTTCTTTCTGCCCAGTGAAGGGAGCAGGAGGTGTGTCACATTGCCAGAAAAAAAAGATGAGGGTGTGATGCAAGTGGTGGCACCATCAACATACTTCGTTTCCCCACTAGCCACTTTCTTGGCAGTATCTTCGTTCTTTGGGGCCATCTTCTTTACTTCCTGTATGGGTCAACAGCAGTAGAATTTAGCAGACAAGACTCTGAACTCCTGTGTCAGACATGTCACAAATGTCTTACTCTGTCAGTATTGCACTGGCAGGCAATAAAAAAATAAGAAGGGAGTGTGTGAGGCCATGTCATAAATAATCACCATCATCATCATAACAATATAATAAAAAATGCACTTTAATAAAAAAATACCTGAGGCAAATGGAGCCCCAATGAGATGCTAGGGTGGCAGGAACAAATACATTAATTAATACATTGTTTGTTACCTTCCAGGGACCATAGGGCTCTGGGATAGGCAAACATTTGAGATATTAATAGAGGTACCTGGTGTCCCTTCAGGGCCCATGTGGCCCCTAATACATTGAAGAAATGAATATTAAAAACAACTGATGTCCCTCATGGAAGGCAGGTAAAAAGCAAATAAATGGATAAAAAATAAAAGGAAACAGGATTTTTGCACGTTCCCCCAAGCTTTTTCTCCTGTGCTGATGCTTTTGACTCTGAAATTGCACTAGAGCGGGCTTACCAGGCCCCAGAGTCAGTGCTCGCTCTCTAAAGTATGATGCATGTGAATTGGTAAACCTAATTGACAAGGACCTTAACCCCTTATAAGTGGCTTGTAAATGGTACCAGTGATACCTAGGCCATGGGAGTGAAAGGGGTCACCAGGGCCTGAAGCACTAATTGTGCCATCCTGAGCGACTTAAGTAAACAGATGACAGCAGTTCTGCCATTGCAGTCCGCACAAGCAGTGCAAACTGCTCAAACTTGACTTTGCCCTCACCATGAGTGGCAAGGACACAGCACTATTTATAATATATGGTAGTCACCCCTCAGGTAGGCCTACTGAGGAGGTAGAGTGCATTATATTAAAGGTGTGGACATATAAGTGCAGGGTTATATGTCCCTATAGTAGCCTCCTTCCATTAAGGGCTGCTATAATTGTTCAGGGGCCCATAAGATAAATTGGGCTGGAACCTGGACATCCCGAGATTGCCAGCTCCATTATGATCCCACTGAAATATGTCATGTTTGCTATCACACAATTTGTCTCATCAAACCCATCCTTTTCCTAAGGTTGGATTTAAAGTGACATGCATCCAGGTGGCTAGAGGTTGCCCCAGCTTTGCCTGTGCCCTGTCTGACAGCCTACAGCTGCTGCCACCAAGACAGGAATCTGACCCCCTGCCAGAAGGTGTGAACTCTCTCAAGAGGCAGAACCAGGGGCCTGCCTGGGTGGGAGGTATCACCTCCCTTCCTGACAGGGTGGTTAGTGAAGCGGCACATCAAGGAGGTGAGCTTAATAGCACCCATCACCTCTGATATGCAATC
This sequence comes from Triturus cristatus, assembly GCF_964204655.1. Classification (NCBI taxonomy): domain Eukaryota; kingdom Metazoa; phylum Chordata; class Amphibia; order Caudata; family Salamandridae; genus Triturus; species Triturus cristatus. Next base: position 497,354,128 of record NC_140592.1, on the reverse strand, counting down.
AGGCTTCCTACCAGAGGAGGAAAAAGCCAACCCCTTCCCCCAGACATATTTGCAACCCAGGCAGGTGGGAAAATTAGAAAGTCAGGAGGCGTACACCCCCAAGAGGCTAGCCACACCCCTAGGGTGGCCTACCTGGTCTGTATAGCCAAAGAAGGGTTATGCTGCAGAATAGAGGCTTCTGGGTAGAAGAGGTACCAACCTCCAAAGGAAGTGGTCACCTCATGGGCATATTAGCTTTTGGGGCTAGTGTCCCATTGGCTACTATCGCCCACACCACTACCGCCCCTAAATCTAGGATTTAAGCGACTCCCCTGGCACCAGAATCTCAGAGCTGAACAACTTGCAACCAAAGGTAAAGAAGAGATTTCATAAACATGAGGAGGACGCCAAAGCAACTCATTAAACTGTAGCGAGATTAATTGTGAACCAGACTCCTCCAACCTTGGATGGAGTCCATGGCAAGCCATTCTTACATGAGGCTTTGTTTCCCCATATAGGCTGCGCTTATTTTACTAGTCTTGAGAATGACCCGCCGTTATATGTATCAACAAACACATACACAAAGGCTTGCAATGTCAATGAAAATCTTATTGGTTTGTGGTCTTCATCAACCATCCTTAAATAAAAAAAATGATGAGATAAGGGTGTATGTTGAACCAGTTGATACAAGAAGGGCGTACATCTCTTTATGTATTTCATGTTTTTTTGTTGTATTGTGTTGTGTCAAGCACTTTTTGCACTTTGTGTCACTTTTTCCCTAAGTCACGTTCTGTTTTCCATTTGTGGATTTGTGACAGCCATATAGGATGAACACAGTGTATATTATCAGTATATATGTTGTTAAATATACAAAATAAGTAAAGGTTATGTTGTGTGTTGTCTTTCATTGATTGTACGAGAGTGTTAAACATTGGTCAGATATATTACCACACTCCATTAATGTCAAGTATATTGGTGACTTAAATTTCCTGATCATATATTGATTTGCATACATTGGTGATATTTTAGACACCATTTCGATCATGCAAAGCAATTGCGTCACCTGACAGAACACATTGTAGCCTATATCATTATATTGTCAAGCAGCATACCCGGTAAACACTGCCTACACGCTGCCGATTCCGTTTCCCGTAATCCGTTCAAGAACTATATTTCCCAACAGTCATAGCGCGAGTCACGCCCCACGTGACCAGGAAGCAGTAAAACGTTCCGCTACTTGAGTCGGCAGGAAGAACAAAGCATTGTCGGATATTCCTTCCGGAGTGGCAGTCCTGGTTTCTTCGTGCAGTATCCTGACCTGATCTTGGAGCCTTCGTCGCCCGGCTTGGTACCGTGAGTACACTACGGAACGTGTGTTTGTTAACACACGCGCTCCTCAGTTGGCGAGATCGCGCTCCGCGTCTTATGCAGAGGAGCGCCTACCTGCTTGCTTACTCCTGTTCCGCATCAGGGGGGAGAGAGCCCTTTACACCTGACGCCTAGAATTGTGATTCTCCTCTTAGGGGGGTCCTTGTGATCTAAACTCCCGCGCAGGTTCCCTGAGACCAGAGGAACGCTGCGCTTGTCTCCTTGGGGCAAGTCCCTTTGTTCAGGCCCTCTCCAGGGCAACACTGGTCTATCATTGCTCATACATTCCTCTGTTGGACGGGACCATAGCCGCGCCCCATTGCAGAGGAATGTATACAGCCTACCACACCGGAGAGTAGTGGCTAGGTTACTTGTCAAGTGGAAATAACTATTGCCACGCAGAGAACTCTCCGTGTCCTATGAACCAAAGACCAAGTGCTGCAAGGGTTCACACGACATGGCTATACCTGTGACGATTTATTTTGCCATGAGCTGTTCAACACGTACACCTGTGCGTTAATTGTTTATTTGATTGCAGGAGAGAGTAAGGTGCAGAAGGGTGTTTCACAGAGCTTTGCAGTTCCCTACGGCATGATGTATTGGTTTCTTTGGGTAGGTGAAAAGCCCTCTCCCATGTACTCAGTGTAGAGGGAAAAAGTGGGTGTTGAGAACAACTGTCTTAGGGTAGCATGCATATTTGATGTGTTTCCCTTTCTGGCCCTTTTTCAGGATACTCAGTGCATGCACCCCCTTTTCTCTTCTGGCAGTCTTCGCTTCGTTTTCTTCCTTTACGGGTAGGGGATTGTGATGTATAGGAATTCCACTGTTTCAGCTGTTGTCGGTAATCAGGGGGAGTGAACAACCATAATCTAATAGGGTGCTTTCTTGTCTCTTCTTCTAGGTCTCCCTCCCTGCAGTCCCCATCCTTTCCTTCCCTCGCTTGACTACTTCACTAGTCCGTGTTTATATCTATTCCGGACATGGGGCAGTCAAGAGGTGGACCCCATTGAGCATCAGCGCAACACCGAGGACATCCAGAGGCGGAACCTGACATATACACCCAGGTTTTGAGGGAAGGTGGGTAACCCCATTTCTTTTGATGATGGAGACAATAGGCAGCTATACTGTGTCAATGTATCCTTGTGAGTGAATAAGCAAACAGTGACCAAACGCAGCTGGAGGCTAGAATGGGTCTACAAATGTACTGTGTCCTGTTCTGCATAGGGAGTCAGTGATTGAGCAATGTTGGACATGTTATTTGGAAGATGTATTTGGGTATATTTAAGGTTTACAGAGTTTCATTGGCGGTGTCGAGCGGGTCAATGCAAGAAGGTGCAGAAGGGAAGGCTTGGAATGGCCTCTTATATGGGTTGTGAGAGAGATATATATATATATATATATATATATATATATATGACCACGTTGTTACCACGCGTGGTTTTACATCGCAAGTCGTTTCTATGACTTGCGATAGGTGGCGTGCAAAACCAGGGAATGTGTTGGATTTTAAATCCAACACATTCCCTGCTGTTGTGCTAACTGGAGTAGGAATAGTAATTTATACTATTCCTAAATCCAGCGCGCCATCTAGCGCAAGTCATAGAAACGACTTGCGATGTAAAGCCATGCGTGGTAACAACGTGGTCGTTGTAATGACCGCGTTGTTACCTACCGCGTGGTAACATCACGCGTTGTAACGTCACATATTCATATATATATATATATATATGTGTGTGTGTACATATGTGTATGTATATATATATATATATAGGTAGTTATAGTTAGGACCTATTTTCCATAGGAAATCCGCAACATTCTATTCCCAATAAGTCTGGTGCCGGTTGACGAATCTTCGCGAATTTTCCAAACTTTTGGCCAGCTCCGGTCCGCTCCTATCCTGAAAGTTTCAAGGTGATTCGTCAAGCGGGGGCCGAGAAAAAAGGGGGGTCCCAAAAAGCATTTTCCCCATGCAATTTCCCATAGGACCTTTTGAGGCAACTACAGCCCGAACTGCTGAATGGAATTACATCAAATTTGGCAAAGAAGTAGTTAAAAGTACATATATATCTATGGCCTCGGAGGATCCGTGCACCTATGCGCACCCTGAGCGCACCCTCTGTGAACCATGCGCGCACCCTCCCGATCACGCGCTTCCTTAATAATTAGCTCCCGGGGTGCCAAATCCCGGGGGCAAAATGCATAAAAATTTCCCAGCCCCGGGTACCACTACCCCCTGGGGCTACAAAATAAATAGGGTGGGGGGGCTAAACGGCCCCCCCAAGCCCTGGGGACCACCACCCCCCCCCGGGCTTTATTTATTGAGGGAGGGGGACTGCATGGCCCTTCTCCTGGAGCCCTCAAGGGCCTTGGGGACAGCCACCCCCCAGGGCCGGCTCCTACAGTGTCCTGGGGTGCCCACCCCCAGGACACTGTTGTTTGCTATGAGAGGGCCGGAGTCTCCTGCCCTCCCATAGAAAACTTTGTTTGGATTTTGAAAGAGAGAGCAGGGAAACCTGCGCTCTCTTTCAAAATCCAAACATATTGCTTTTCCACACGGGGAGCTGTATGTCAGCAGCTCCCCATGTGGAAAAGCAATGCTGGCTCCCGAAGGACGCAGGGAGCCGGCTGGGACCGTGGGGGCGTTGGGGCTCCCCCCACAGTCCCCAACGTGTTTTTATAAGCCCCAGGGGATGGGGTCGCCGGGGATAATAAAAATTATTGATAGGGGCTATTTTTATTTTTTTACGATAAAATTAGGATTCGCGCATCCTAACGCGTTGGGTGCACAATTTCTCTTGCGTAGGGTGCGCGGTTCCTAGCGAATTGGGTGCGCGACTCCAAGGGAAAAAAAACAGGCACATGACGTTTCGCGGAAGCGCCTGAGCGTCGCGTAACATGCTTTGTACGTTTCGCGTATGGGCTTGGAGTCGCGTACCAGTCGCATAGCAATCGCGCACGAAAATACGTACCCAACGCATACTGTATTCGGATCCTACACTACAATCGTAAAATGCCGACTATGTTCCGCGCAGGGATCGAGAAAGGTGCGCATAGGGTGCGCGAATCCCAAAAAAATTGTAAAAAAAATAACAAAGTATTAAAAATATAGTTTAAAAAATATTTAAAAAAATATAAATTGTTTTTACAAATTTACAAATCTTTTTTTTTTTTAAATCATTAAAAGCAAATAATATTTTTTTAATTTTTCAAAGAATTAATTGAAAAAATGTTTTAAAAATGGTGAAAAAAATATAAAAAAAACATAATTAAGAATTGACACACTGAAATATAAAGATTTAGAAATCCTATGAAAATCATTAAACATCATAGCTTTAGAGATAAGTTATGGATAGGAATTAACATTTAAAAAACCTTTGAAATTCACTTTAAAAAAACCATAGGTTTCAGGTATGTTATAGTTAGGAATTAGCATTTAAAAAACATTTGAAATTCACTGAAAAAACCATAGGTTTCATGCACGTTATAGTTAGGAATTAGCATTTAAAAAACCTTAGAAATTCACTGAAAAAACCATAGGTTTCAGGGGCGTTATAGTTAGCTGGACATTTCCCTCGTACAAAACCCTAGAAATTCCCCAGTTATAGTTAGTTCAGCTAACTATAACTCGCGCCCCTGCATGCACTGCTGATGACGTCACATAATACATCACTCATGACATTGTCAGTGACATCACTGATGATATCACTGATGTTATCACTGATGATGTCATTCATGTGATCATTTGATGCTTCTAGTCACACCCTATTATAACCTTTGATACACCCACTCTAAATTACATACTGCCACTCTCAAAACCATAGACACTCCAACACCAATAAGTACATACCCCATCACAGAGTCTTGGGTCTAAACACCCATTACCTCCTCGTTAGTCTTCCTCACCACATGACTAACAAAGTGAGCTTCAGCTCCACACCAGAACCCTCCAAAGCAAAAAGTCAGCCTCCCATGCCTCCCATCCCTTCCCAATATGGCTGACCCATTACACCCTGACCTCCATAAGAGGCGGGCCGGCCCAACCTACCAGCCTGTTTTTTAGTTCTGCGCACGTCTCTCCAGATGCGTCAGGTAAGTGGTGCCTGCGGTAGCAGGTACATGGGACTCGAGTTGGAGGTCCTGCTCTAGCAGACCCTAGGATCTTGGGCTTTTTTCCCCCCTTTTTCCCCGGTGTGTTCTGGCCGGTTAGGCTCTGCTCCAGCGGGCCATGGGTTTCCAGGGGGGGGGGGCCGGGGTACGGATTGGGATAATGGCCGTCACTCTGCCGTGCCTCCACTCGTTGGGCTCCCTGTACAGCCTGTCCTTTTGTTTGCTTCCTTTACTCTGTGCCCGGTTTATACGCCGCCCGCCTGCCTTTCGTGGCTCTGCGGCGGGCTGCGGCTGTGTTTGGCATTTTTGTTGCTGGTAAGACCCTACGTTATGACCTGTGTCCTCTTGGTGTTTCCCCCGAAAGGTCTGGGTGCCCTGCAGTGGTCGCTCATGCTGCTCGTGCCGCCCGCCTGCACCTCGCTGCGTTACGGCGGTCAGCTGCAAGTCTATGCAGTTTTGGGTTACCCGCGTCCCTGCTGGGGAGGGTGCTGGTTTCCTTTTCACGCCACATGCCTTTTTGGGTGCTGCGCCTGTGCTGCTCTGGGTACCCCGCACTTTGCGGCGGCGGTGCTGTGCGGCTCTTACCGTGTCCCCGCATTATGGCTCCTGTGTCGGGCTTGTCCTCTCGGGGCAGGGTCGAGTGCTCGTTCCCGCGCTGATGCACAGGTATTGCCGGTCAGTTTCAGCGGCTGGCCCGCCTTTTCCTGGTGGGCCGACGTAGCTCAGCAAGTTAAGCAGGGGCATGTCGATAGTGTACCTTCATGGGTTCGCTCTAAACGCACATACGACCATTTGCATATGCGATTACTTTCGCCTGCTTATAACCTGTTCTCGGGTCTTCTTGGTCTTGGCTTTCCCCTGACCCGCTTGTGACTCTGTGCACTTCACTTGTTCTCCCCGTGTGGTGCGTCATTTTTCTCTTGTGTTTGTTGGGCGGTTTGCCTGGGTATGGTGGCTTGGTGTTCTCCGGCCTCTGTTCATGCTCGTGGTCGTAGGCTCTTCCCTTAGCGCCGCTAAGTTTCTTTCTTCTGTGGCTGTTACTTGGGGATCGTTGGGTAGCAGCGGACTAATGTTCTTTAGTGCCAGGATGCCCTTCTGGGTGTCCGTGCTTGTAAGGCTTCCTGATTATATGCCCTATTACATGCACAGCTTGGCGCGGTGTTGGGTCCTTCCGGACTGGTGCTCGCTTCGGTGGCACATATCCTACATTGGATCTCTTAAATGGTAGGTGACTTGGCCCCTGCGCTTGGCTGTTACGCTCATTCATGATGCGTTCCTTGTTGGTTTATCATTTCTTCTGAGTTCCATGGGGGGATATCCAGCAATGGTGCAGCACCCAGGGCAGCTGACTTTCGGAGCACAGGGCTCATGGTTCGATCCCCAGCTCCGGTGGCAGATCAGCTCAGCGCCATGTGTCTTTGGGCAATATCTCACTTAATTGGTGCTCCGCTCCTCATGTTGGGCTGTATGTTTTGCCATTTATGTGATGGAAAATCTCGTATTCTTGGTCCTTTGGCCCGGTGGGGTGGGTGTTTCCCCTTCCCAGGCTTCACCTGATCTCATATTGCGTGCATTGCTTTGAGCAGTTTGGGCCCTTCCGGGTGTTTTCTCGGTCTCTCTTTCTTCTCAGTTCTGTGGGGTGGTACTCAGTTCCTCTTGTTGAGCTATGTTTTTTTCCATGTATGTGCTGGTTGTTCGCACATTATTGGGTTTTTGTGGCCCAGAGGGGTGTGTGTTTCCCCTTCCCGGGCTTCGCTTCTGGATTTTGGTCCGGCGGTCCTCCCTTCCTGTGTCCCCCTGTCCCCGCCTTCTCTCCACTGTTGGGCTGGGTCTGTCCTGGTCGGTCCTGGTTGGTATGGCCTTCAGGGATTCCGGGGGCTGTGGGCGCCTGCATGTCTGATGGGGGCGGTGCTCTGTTTGCTCCTCTTTTTCCTTCTCGGGCTGCTTCTGTAGTCTCCGGGTGAGCTTTGGCTTCTGCTCCTGTTCCCGGAGTCTGGCTTTTCTTGCCATGGGCTACGGTGGTGGTGTTCCCTCCTCCTCCTCCTCCTGCTCCTTGGCTCATTCGGGGTCCCTGGCGCCCTCCTCGTGGTGTTGTCACGGTTCTCGGCTGGTGCATGTGGTGTGTGTTCACTTCTCCAGCCTCTTTCTGAGGGCTCTGGTGGTGCCAGCTTGCCAGTTGTGTTCTGTGTTGTCTTCCCCGCGCGCTCCCGAGCACGCGTTGTGACTGGTGTTACCTGGTGATATATTTTTCTGGGTAGTGTGCTACAGTTTTCAATGGATTGGGCCCGGTTCTCTGTCCTGGGGTGAATGCATGACATTGTTCTGCTTTCTGTCCTGCGTTTGCGTTGTCTCCCCGTGTGAGTCGGGTTTGCCCGGTCGTAAGTCCAGTGATCTCCGTGCCACTGGTTTCGTGCAATCCTGGCTGTTTGGGTCCAGTCCCACGTGCTGTGGCTCGGTGGTTGATCTCCTCCCTTGGGTGGCGATCCCCCTTCGTTGTGTGGCCCCCCAGCTGGTCGTGACTGCATGGTCTGCCCTGGTGTGGTCCTTCCGTAGGGTGGGTTTTGAGCTTCTTGACCCTGGGTGTCTGGCGGTGCTTGCCAGGTCTGTCCGTTGGGGGTCCTCCCCGTCTGGTTGGTCCCGGTGATCTGTGGGTTTTCCCGACTACACCTGTTCCCTTGGGTGTCCTTTCTCATGGCCGTTTCTTGGCTTGTTTTCGCCCCTGCCCCGCGGGGGCTTCTCGTTGCTCCCCTTGGTGGTTTGTACACTGCCCCGTTCTCCCAGGGGATTGAGGGCTTGCCTCGGTCACTTTCTTCCGGTTTGTGTCCCCAGTGCTGGCTTTTTCTGCCTTCTTATCCTGGCTTGCGGCTTTGCGCCTGGGCGGGTTCTTTGTCCTGTTGGTGAGGCTCACCTGCGTGCTTCCCGATTCTGCTCCTGCGGATGGTGGCTCTGGGTGTTTTTTGCTCGGTGGTCCATGTTGTGCCTCTGTGGGCACCTGCTCGCTCTGGCCTGGGGTTTCGTATCCTGCCCGTTTTTTTTATTTCTCCCTTGTGATTTTTTTCTTGTTCACACAGTGCTTGTGATTGTCCGGGGTGCTGGTTTTCCCGGTTCTCTTCCCAGGTCGGGGCGCAGCGCTCCCTGTGCGGATTGGATCCTCTTCTTCTTTGTCCCTGGTTTTGGGGTACTGGGTACTGCCGGCTCTGGCTTGTTCCCTGAGGATGTTGGCTTTTCTCTGGCTCATTCCGCCCAGCTCTTCTGTCTTTCTTGCCTTTCGGTGGGTTGCTGCCTGTGGCCTTGCCCCTGTGTTTGTGTGTTTGGCCTCCTGGGTGATCGGCTTTTGTTGTTTGTTGAACATTGCGGGGGCGGTTTTGCTTGTCTCCTGCGCTGGGCGGTCTCGCGCGTTCGTTCTGCATTTCCCTTCCTAATGGGTTTGTCATGCTTTCTTGTGCATGAGGTCCTCTGGTAGGTGTTCGCCTTCCTGTTTGGGGCTTGGCCATGGTCCTGCGGCCCCTGGGTCTGTTTTGCCTCGCACCTGCCTGGGCTCTTTGGTTGCTGTCACTCCCTTCCGGGGTTCCTTTGGGCGGCTGTGATCCGTGTCCAGCCTGCCTCTCCTTGCTGGTGGGGTGTGGGTGGCCTTCACTTTTTGTTGTTCAGGTGGGGTGCGGGTTTCCTTTCTGCACCTCCATCCGTTCCTGCACGTCCTGCCGGGCTGGGTTGGTTCCATCTGGTTCCTTTGCTTCTGCCCTTGATTGCCGCCGATTGTTTTCTTTTCCCCTCCGGTCCTTGGTTTGGGGTGGTTCGCCTCTGTTTCTTCGTTTCCTTTGGAGCCCCAGTGACTCATGGTCTGTTTGGGTATTTTCTCCCCTCGCGCTTTGGGCGGGTGTTTGGACCGGCTTGCTGCTTTCTGTTCAAGGGATTGTTTGCGGTTGCTTTTGGCACCGTGCGGACTGGTGCCGTGCCTTCTCTGTCCTCCTTTGGTCTTGGTGAGGGCACATTTTATGGCGGCACTTCGTGTTTCGGGGGTCCGGGTTTTCGGCCTTCCCGTTGTCTTTCTGTCCCGGGCTGGTTCTTCCTGCTCGTGGTTGCCTCTCTCTTGGGTGGTTCTTCCACTCGTCTGGCCTGTTGGGCTTGACCTCTTCCGTGCGGGTCTCATTCTGGTCCGTTGGTTTCTTGTGAGTTTCCATGAAGCTGCTTGGCTTTGGTATGTGCTCACTTTGTTAGCCATGTGACGAGGAAGACTAACGAGGAGGTAATGCCCCGATTACTTACCGGTAATCTTCATTACTCCGAGTATAGTCTTCCTCGCCACATGAGTTCCCATCCCTCCCTCCCTGTCTGGCTATCGGCTTCATGTTGTGCTTGGTAGTTTCAGGCTGGTAGGTTGGGCCGGCCCGCCTCTTATGGAGGTCAGGGTGTAATGGGTCGGCCATATTGGGAAGGGATGGGAGGCATGGGAGGCTGACTTTTTGCTTCGGAGGGTTCTGGTGTGGAGCTGAAGCTCACTCTGTTAGTTATGTGGCGAGGAAGACTATACTCAGAGTAATGAAGATTACCGGTAAGTAATCGGGGCATCCACTCACTCACCCGTACAGTCACTCATACTTATGGTCACTCAGTACAGGACTGTCATATGCACTCATACACCTATACAGTCATTCACACAGTTTAGTCATTAACTCATGTATTCAGTAAGATACATTTAATGACTCACTTATACAGTTAGTCACACACCTACAAAATCATCCATTCACACACTTATACACCCACTCTTCAATATGCCTTTCCCTATATATAATAAACCTATTTAAAGTTTATAGAAACACACAGACACTGGATGATGTCATCAGTGATGTCATCAGTGATGTCACTGACCATGTCATGAGTGATGTAATGTGTGACGTCATCAGCAGTGCATTGCGGGGGCGCGAATTATAGTTAGCTGAACTAACTATAACAGGGGAATATCTAGGGTTTTGTACGAGGGAAATGTCCAGCTAACTATAACGCCCCTGAAACCTATGGTTTTTTCAGTGAATATATATATATATAAGCAAGGCAGGAGACCTCATCATCTCATATGTTACTTACATCTGGATAGGAATCTCATCAGTCACCTGAAAGATTAAAAGATGATCACCACGGGGCTGGTTGTTGTCCATGAGAGCCTCTGCCTGACTGAGCCATATTGTATCCCACTCCCTGGTAATAGGGTGCTCCCACCGACCCCTGGCCTCCTCTCGTGCAGGGTTCTCTCCTCTGATTGTGCCCATTTCATAGTGGCCTGTTGCCAGGCCACGACTGAGTGTGGGAGTGCTTCTTTCCATCTTCAGATGATCACTTGTTTGACTACCAAAAAGATCCGGTCTGGGAACTGAGCTGCCACTTTATTTTTCTTGGGTCTGCTGTAGAGTCCTAGAGTGCAAGTTTCCTAAGATTCAAGGGATGTCGGTCCTGTGATTTCTGCCAATAGTTTTATGGCTTCTTGCTAACTTGGTGTTAGGGATGGGCAGTCCCATAGCATATGGTGCTGATCTGCTGACTGGGCAGTGCAGACCCACTCATGCTGAGTAGATCAGCCCCACAGAGCGAGAAGCAGGCTGCTGCCATGAGGCAGTGAGTTATTTTCAGACGATGAGGAATACATTCATCAATAAATTCAGTAGACTGAGGATGTGGTTAGGGGGACTTAGACACTTGTTTTGCAATCCAGATTCCACCCTATACCAAAACTCCTCTGCTAATTACTTTAGCTCCCATAGCCTTGCTGCCTTATTTGCAGGGCCTCTGGAAATATGTGATACTGTTTGTGGTGTTTTCTGCATAATTATGGTTTAGTCGCACTTGCTACTTAATCTATCAACTGCTGCATTATTTATAAATATCTATCTATCTATCTATCTATCTTCAAGACATTCATTATCTACCTTCTTCTATGTATCCTTCCACCTGTCTACATCCATCCATCCCTCCCAAAGTAAGTCTGGTAGTCGCGCGCAGCGTAGGGAAGTTCTTTTCTCCTGTGTTCCCCATCGCCTCTTGTCCTGTCAGGATGCTGTTATCGTCTTATTAGAGGCCTGAGATTGCAAATGTTAGGGAGGGGTTTGGAAGCACCAGCGGTGTATTGAGTGGCAGGCAAGGCATGAGCTGATGGGCCCCGGAAAATCACATTATCAAAAGTGGTGCCAGCCCTGCTGCCCCCCACGTCAAGTAAATTAGACTCAGGCAGCACGAGCGTGAGTCAAAAAGAGCAGCAGGTGCCAACGGAGCTGCCAGCACCACAGAGAAGAAAGAAAAGAAGCGCGCGGGTGGTAGAGGATTATAGTAACACCTGAGCTTATAAAGACTGACAGCAAGCGAAATGCCTCGCAGTGCCGACAAAGCCATGGACAGCACGCCTATCACTATGAGAAAAGAGCGTCTAACTGAATGTAGAAGCAGAAACACAGCGAGCAATGCGTGCCTCTCACTGATACACCGACAACAGTATGTGCCCCTCAGTCAGCATAGAAGCATATAGACCGGGCCGCAGGGTGGGGCACTCCCCAAATAAATGTTTTATTGGTTTGTATTTGTTTCTGAATCGGGTGTCTACTATCTCTGTGGCGGTTTTTCTCATTGCGAGCCAAGAATGAAAGACGAATCAGTGTCTTTTAATGTAAATGAGAGAGGGAGAGAGAAACAGAGACATCCAGCTAGTGGGTGAATTTCAAAATGTTAAACCATATATCCTGTAATCAATACCAGCGTCCCTGATTGTATGATGCTAGACAAATAATTTTCCTCACAGAGCCTCATTTTTTCACTTGCAAGCACACTTTTAAATACTTGAGTTCAGTATGTGTGCTGTACAAGCACCTGATATGTTTGGTTAAATAGACTACATTGTTGCTCCATTTATAATAAGAATCTGGGCCATGTTTAAAGTTTAAATGGCTACTAACATGCCTCTTTGTTCACTGATGGCATTGTCATTGGAGAGTCACGAATGTATCTAAAAAACATCACTTTAATAAACGTCTGTCTATGCAGTGATATAATCGTATGTACTACGGTGAAACACTTCAGTATCTTAAAGAAATATACATTTTTAATATTTAAGAGATCATATCAATTTTTTTCATTATGTTAGTTGTTCGAAGTACATAGAAAGTGTTTTTATGTCTTTGCTCTGGCTCAGCTCACCTTATAAATTTGACTGCCTCTATTTGCGTCCCAGGCTTAGTACATGGGCCTGTCACTCAGTTGACAAAATGATTTGTAACTAGAAATATGGAATCCTGCCCACATAGACCAACTTGACAACACTGCCCTCAAGGCTTCCTGTAGGAAGGCAAAGAATAGAGCATGCAGTGAAAATGCATTTAAAATAAATGATCCCAGGGCAGGGACTCACTCCAGGCCATTGTGTTTTTCGTGACTGTCATCACGAGTTCCCATTGAGAACTACCAGATCAGGCAGGGCCATTGCTTCAGCTGTGGTGTTTGGGGTCTTGCACCTCATAAATGCATTCTTGGTTTGGTAGTTGGGTCTGGGTCTGTGAGTCAGGTCTGCTATGTCTGGGCTGTTTTTTCCATAAGGGTTTTAATGTAACAAAACAAAATATATATATATATATATATATATATATATATATATATATCTATCAAGCTCAATCCCCGCCTTAACTCCCTTGCACTCTCGATCGGGTGCTTTAGTAGTGCGGTGACGGAAACCGCACGGATCAGCAATCCACAGCTCACGGCACAGAAAAATGGACCAAGCACTCTCAGGAATGGATAACCCAGGGTTTATTAATGGGTTCTTCACACGACCAGACGCGTTTCAGCTATCGCCTTTGTCAATGGTAGCCGGCGCCGGTCTGAGACACACTTAAATCAATATCCACTGTTAAACATAAACAAAGGACACCAACCATACTTTGGTCATTGGTGTCGGCCATTACTGAACATGTTGTTTGTTACAACAAAACAAAATAGATGAATCAAAACGTAAATTTGTTTCAACATACTTATAGCCCTGGATGGGCAATTAACAGTGATAATCAATGGTCACATGTATCTATGTTGAAAGATTGATTCTACCCTAATAAGATACTAGTGACATTGATACAATGAAGACATATTTACATAAAGAACAAGCAGCATAGGTAAGTATAAACATATTTAACATTACAGATGCACTGCCATTTCCTCACCACTGTTGAGACCTCCCGGTTTTTTAGTCTGATTGTCAATAATATGTCTTGACTCTAACCTACGTAATGACAGCTTCCTGTTTCCCCCTCTAACATTCAGAGGTACTTGATCAATACAGAAGAAACTTAACTGGTCCCTGTTGCTATTGTGGTACTCCTCAAAGTGTCTGGCCACAGGATAGGTGGGATCCCTGTTCTGTATTGCCCTAAGGTGTTCCAGAATTCTTATCTTAGTGGGATGGATCGTACTGCCGATGTAACGTAGGCCGCACGGACATACCAAACAGTACACCGTGTGGCTAGTGTTACAGTTCATCAGGCTCTTGATTTTAATGGGTTCTTTAACTCCTGGTATTGAGTATTCTAGCATCTTTTTGCTGTTTTTGCATGCCCTACATTTAAGGCATGGAAAGAAACCCACCACACCCCCAAAAGGTGGAATTCTACTCTCATTCCCACAGTGACTCTGGACTAGGGTATTTCTTAGGGATCTTGCTCTCCTGAATGTAATTAAGGGTACTCTTGAAAGATCCTTCCCTATTGTAGGATCTGACCTCAAGACATGCCAATTTGTTGCAAAGATTTTTCTTATAGCAGAGGCATCTTCTGAGTAGTCAGTGATCATCCTAAGATTGTTAGTTGCAACAGCCTTAGGTATATTGCGATCACCACTCGCTATGAGATCTTTTCTAGATTTTTTGTCTGCTTTGGATTTAGCTTCCACCAATATATCTTTGCAATAGCCTCGGGCCTTTAGTCTATTCATGCTTTCTACTGCAGCCTTTTCAAAATCGCATTCGCGTGTGCAGTTCCTTTTTATCCTGAGCAGTTCGCCATACGGGATACTGCTGATAGTTTTCCCTGAATGGCAACTGCTAGCTTGTAGAATAGAATTTCCTGCAGTTGGTTTCCTGTGCAGAGATGTGCACAGTCTTCCATCTGCAGAAAAGACTTTGAGGTCTAAGAAATTGACAGTTTCCTTGCTGACTTCGCCTGTAAATCTGAGATTCAAGTTATTGGTGTTCAGGATTTGGATATACTCTCTGGCTGACTGTTCTGTACCGTTATAGATGATAAAAAGATCATCTATATACCTACTCCAGCTTATTACATTGCTGGTCCAGGCCACATTGCTTTCTGCCCAGGCTACCTGCTTCTCCCACCAGCCCACGAACAAGTTCGCGTAACTGGGGGCGAAGCAGGTGCCCATCGCAGTACCATGGATTTGTTTAAATAGCTGCTCCTGGAAGAGAAAAATATTATTTCCCAGACAAAACTCCACAAATTCCAGTATCATTTTGTTGTGTTCAGCCATATTTATCGATCTTGTACCCAAAAACCATTTGACTGCTTCCATTCCCTGTGAGTGGTCAATGCTGGTGTATAAACTTGATATGTCAAGTGTAATCATTACATAGTTCACATCCCAGATTAAGTTCTCCAATTTAATCAGAAAGTCTTTAGTGTCTCTGATGTAAGAAGACAAATTCTTTACAAAGTCAAAAAGAAAATAGTCCACAAACCTTGACATGTTCTCTGTGAGGCTTCCCAATGATGACACGATTGGGCGGCCTGGTGGACAGGTTGCATGTTTGTGCAGCTTTGGCAGATGGTAAAAAGTCGGTATGCGAGGGTATTTGCATTCTAGGAATGCATACTCCTGTTTATTAAGCATGCCTCTGTGGAGCCACTTGTTCAGTAGTGACCGATGAGCGTGAACGCTCTCTTCAAAAATTCGTTTTGTCACCCTTACATAATTAGTTTCATCATTAAGTTGTGATAAGGCCTCCTTTATGTAGTAATCCATCGTCCTTAGAACTACATTGCCACCCTTGTCCGATGGTTTGCAAATAATGGTCTTGTCCTTTTTCAGGTTCTTTATTGCTTGCCTTTGTAGTTCCGTTATATTGCTTTTATTTCTTCTTTTAGTGTTTGAATTACGAAGTTTTAGTAATTCCCTAGTCACACTGTCCATGAACACATCTATGGAGTCCGCTGGCATTAATGGACAGAATTTATATATATATATATGAAACAACCAACACGTAAAACGTGTAAAGCGAAGAGCACTCGAAGCAAAATCCAGGGACAATGTTTCTTAAAGCATAGATGCTTTATTTAGCAAGTTCCCCCCCGCAATTCCCCCGAAACGCTGACAGACGCGTTTCGCCGACTGGCTTTTTCAATGTCAGTTTCCTTTGCATACAACGGGCACATTTAAACTTGAATCACATATCACATGACAAAAATATTGGCATAGAAGATGGACTAGCAGCGACATTGTTCGTAAATTCATGGCGGCCATCTTATAACGACAAATATAGCCAAGTAAAGTGCCTTACATTAATGCAAACAATACATATAAAAGTTAAAATTAAAAGTTGGACAACAGTGCAGTGTGGCAAATAACTCTTTTTGTGTTTTCATGTCAAAGAGATTAGGGAGAGACACGTAAATGCAGAATGGCAATGTTCCAAGCTCATATATATTGCCATATATAGATTTCGATGTGTTCTCAATACATCTTAACACCTTATATGTTGCTTCAGATTAGTGTCATGAGGGGCAAAGAGACAGACAGATAACAGTATTATTATTTTTAATTTATAAACATAATTCATCTGTGTCTCGTGTTGCAAATAAGCCCCCCCTTTTGGGCATCTCATCCGTTTTGCCTGGTCATCTGCTTATATGTGACAATAAAGCCCTGAATGGGCTTAAAGCCAACTACTGAGAGAGAGTACTCATGTTAATTGGGCCATAAAACAGAAAATAAGAAAACAGATTTTAATTATTTTTGTTTAGGAATAGATTTTACAGCGGCAGACCCAAAAAGAGAGGGTATCTAAGATGTATTTTAAGAAGTACCCTTGTAATCTAAGTATATCATCTACCTCATAAGTGAACCCATAGTTACTCATCGTTGTTAAAAAAAAAAATATATATATATATATATATATAGAGAGGGAGAGAGAGAGAGAGGGAGAGAGAGAGAGAGAGAGAGGGAGAGAGAGAGAGAGTCTTCTCACTACACATAGAAACATATGCACAGAGCAGTAGCTTCTCAGTGGTGACAACACCTCAAACAGCACTGCTATCCCTATGAAAGAAGAGCAGCTAACAACGATACATTGGTGACCATATGTGCCTCTCACTGGCCATAGAAGCAGACACTGACAGCAATGTGCACCTCTAACCGGCCATAAAAACGTAAACACTTACAGCAGGAGAGGAGGCTCTCGGTGACCATAAAAACACGTACACTGATTGTAAGAAAGTGGCTTCTCAGAAATGTATTTCCTGGGAGCATGAGTGTGACCTCATACTAACCGGTAAAAGGGGTGACAGCACTGCTATCACTCGAGGAGCACCACTAAAGTGCTGTGCAAAGTTACACCATGACAGTAATACTTGCCTCTCACTGATCACACATGTATATGCCCTTACAACAAGAGAGTGCCGCTCACTGACCCTACAACCTGAGGGAGGAATCATGAGTTCATCCATACTTAATGGAAAATGCACCAGTTTCCTCTTCCTCCTTACACCATGCGTTTGGGGCCTCTTAAAGATGGAAATAAATTCAGGAAAGGCCCAAATAGTCCTCAGGCGGCGACCTTTCTGTAGTTCCCCTCTCCATCTGAGTGCCCCCGCCCGGGCTCGTTAGCTCTCACCTGCGCTGCCGCGTCTCTCCTGTTCGGCGGAGCCGCAAATTGCTCTTGAGAAATTGTTTTCTGCGGCGGCGGTTTGCTTTCGACGGCGCCCTGGGCGCCGCCCGCCGTTGCCATGGAGACGGAGAACCGGCCCGGTTGACTAAAACCTGGGTCTTGAGTCTCCCCTGATGTTGGCGCTATCGCGTAGGGAAAGCCCCGTCCTTTAGTGCGATCAGCAGGCCATGATGCTCTGTCACCAGTTAGAGGGTGGGTGATGGGCTACCACTCCCCAACGGCCGTTATGAAGTTGCAACTGCAAGCAGTCACACATCGAAGGCACCCATGTAATAAGCTCTCATTAGGGTAGCAGATAAAGCAGCACAGTGGACAACAGTTGATATGGGCCGACTCCACCCAGTTAGTGGCAAACAAGAGCAGGGTCTCATATTTTCGTCTTTGCATCGAGGCCTATTGCGCCACTGCTGCGTTGCTAAAACCTGATGTCACGTGATACTGCACATTTAGTATAGAGCGTCTCGTCCTCTGTACAAGCCTTTGACAACCCCAAAAAAAGAGAAACAGGGAAAGGTAAATCAGTTAAAGAACCTGTGAGGAATCCATCGAACTACTGGTTCGAACCCCAAATAGTTTAATTGTATTACATGGCGTCCCTCTCCCAGGAGGAGGCACTTTAAATAATGTCAGTCTGCTCCAGACCAGAGTGCGGTGCGACTTCTCATTGCATTTATTATGGTGGCAGTGAAGTGCCGTGCTAGCTAATGACAAGGAACGTGTGCGTACTGTATTATTTGTGGCCCCGTGATCTACCTACAGGTGCTTGTCTGTCAGGTCAGTGAGCGGGCCATTTTTTGGGCTTTTACTTATGGGCCTGTTTTTATGGTTTGGTGGACCGTTTTTTTTAATGTTGATTTCCTTGACTTTACCACCGACATTGCTTTCAGCAAGCACAGAAGCATGTTATATCCCATACTTTGCAAAACATTTATACAGCCTGTCTTTATACGTTCAAGACTGCCCTGGTTTGTAAATGTGGGCCACTTTTTTTAGCTATCTGATTCTCTAATGGGGTCCACTTTCACTTTGGTGCCCGGGCCTTTTTCCAGTCATATTACGACGCTGCCTCCCAACAACTAGCCATCTGTGCCACTAGTGTGCCTCTCTGATAGTACTGTGGTTGGGCTGATTGAAAGAATGAATAACAGGAACTGGGAAACTCAGTGTTTGTGCCTTGTCACATTTTTATTTTACATTATTTGATTTTATGTGGACATTTTTTCGAAAGTACTCAAGAAACTGGCTATCCAATATTCTAATTATGTGATGACTGGGGAAGGATTTACGCAGAAAGTGGTCACAGCTAATGTTCAGGAACGGTACACTCAGTGATAAGTTTTGGCATACCCTTGGGATAGGTGAGGTCCATGCACTGTCAGCCCTCCCAGTGTTTCCTAACAGATGTTAAGCTCTGCCCACTTTGAAGTGGAAGAGGTTTCTGGAGTCCTCCTCCTATGTGGGTGTCTGGAATTTTCTGCCACTCTGCCCTGGCCCCAGCATGCCTGGGGACACAAAAAAACTAGTGTGAAACCTTTTGTGAGTTTGCTGAGATGCAGAATGTTTGTGATATGCTAGTGTGGTAGGTTACAGATCCGCCTCCCTGTCAAGTCAGATATGTCCCATCCAGCCAATACCTATTCCTGCTTTTTTGACTGCCTGGGAGTTATACACAAAGACCAAATGCTCCTAGTTATGTGATCCTGGATACAGGCTGCAGACACCAAATGGATAGGCCAAGAAAATGCCAACTTTCTAAAAGTGGTAATTTCACAATTGTGACTTAAAATCCTTCTTTACCATTAAACAGGGTTTTAAATTATAAACCTTAAGACACCAAGCTCAATATTCCCACCTGCTCCCAATTGAAAGTTATCACTTAATAAATGTTATCCTATGGGAGTTGGAGCCCTTGCAATAGTGAAAAACGAATGGAAGAGTTTTTTCACTACGAGGACATATAAAAGATAAAAGTACATGTCCAACTTTTTAAATACACTCCACCCAGCCCTATCAGCAGTTTACGGCCTATCCTAGTGGTGACTTATATTTATTTTTGGGGGGGGATATATCTTTATTGAATTTTGTTTATGTGTAGTATTCACATGCAAGATAATATCACAATGGCTGTTCAGCAATAACCATATCATGCATCTCTGTGATCCATTCTTTTTTGTTTGAACAAAGAAAATACTGGACACTTATCATCCCTTCCCTCCCACCCCAACTTGCTTCCAGGTATCAATAGTTCCACGGGTTACATAGAGTACTTTTACTGTATACTGCAAGACTATTAGATTACATGTTGAATTCCCTCTACCAGTCGTGGGCCGGGGTGTTATTAGTACGGATTACGATCTCCGGGCTGTCCTCAGTGTCCCGTCCTTCCCACCTCTCTGTCTCCTGTTGCGAAGTCGGGATGGTGACTATCAACTCCTGTATCATTATTTCCCAGGCCAGTAACACTTCTGGCAGTTGGTCGTTCCTCCTTGTATTTCTCATGTGTTCCTCCTCTGCGGTCGCCCACTCTTTTAAATCTCCCTCCCATTTGTCCCTAGTAGGCACTCGCGGGCTTAGACAGTGTATCGCTATATGTCGTTTAGCCACAGTTGATCCTAGTACTGCAAATCGTCTGCTATTCTTACACTTTGGATCTCTGTTACACGGTGCAGTTACACAACCACTTTCGGCCAATACTCTATCACCGTAGGTCAGTGCCGCACCAGGTGCAAAAAATCTGCTTCTGGGTACTGACATTTGGGGCAACGAAAGTCACATGTTGGGTAAATGGCATGCAGACGTATTATGTTATATTGGATCTGTTTGAACCTTGAGTACTCTGAGACTTTCCGGACCACTGCAGGACTAGTCACCGGATGACAGGGGCTCACTGCAAACTGCCTGCCATCTCTCCTCCATTTTTAGTGGTTTAGACCGTCTGTCTGTACGCAATGACCTATAGAGGTGAGTTACAAATTTGCTCCCTCCTGCCACAGTGATCATAGTGACTAGTGTATGCATGGGGTCTAGGGCCTCTGGGAAAGTTGGCTATAGTTGTTGTGCCATAGCGTAAATCTTTGCATATTGTATGAATTGCCCCTTGCCTAGAGCAAACGTTTCTATTGGATCTGTTAGTGTGATAAATCTACCCTTGGGGTACAAATCAAAAATCATTGAATAAGCCACCTTCTTTCCACCGCCCCACTGACCTTGACTGTGCTATTTTAGCAAAAGGGGGGGACAATCCAAATATCCAACTCCGGGGCATAAGGTGCCTTTTTTATTATGGTCTGAACCATGCGTTCCCATATCCTAGCCTAAGTAGAACCAATGGGGAAAAGATCGCAGTAGGTCCCTACCCATCATCAGCATTGTCCCCAGTTGTTGGCCATCACATGTACACGCGAACCAGGATCTCTCCCAGTTTGGGTCTGTGTCTAACCAATGTATCGCATGTTGAAGCTGTGACAACAGATAATATAATTCTAGGGCCAGTATCTTCAAACCTCCCTTATCCCAGGTCTGTTTCATTGTGTTGAGTCTCACTCTACATCACTTTCCATTCCACAGTAGTTTCACTATGAGTGGGTCTAGCTCTTTAAATATCGTGCAGGGTAGTTCATAAAACGTCCCCTGCATAATGTATAGGCATCTTTGCAGTACCACCACTTTGATCAGGGCTACCTTGCCTATCAAAGACAATCTCAGAGTGTTCCAAAACTGAACGGAGTTATGAAATCCCAACACAATACATCCCATATTCAGGTCGTAGAAACGGTCCTCCTGGCGTGTTGTAATCATCCCCAAGTATCAGGCACTGTCCAATGTCCAAGGTAGCTCAACCCATGAGAGTCGGGACAATGCGAGTCCACCGAATCCACCCAGTGGGAACAACAGGGATTTAGATTTGTTAATCAGGAGTCCCAATGCCTCACCAAACGTCTCCAGTGCGCCCAATATTATTGGGATAGAAACTGCTGGTCGCCTCAGATAGATTAGGGCATCGTCAGCATATAAGGATACCACATGTTCCGTCTCACCTATTCATATTCCTTATCCCTTATGACTCGCCAGTAGTTCCATAGCTATGGCGAGTAGCAAAGGTGAAAGTGGACACCCTTGCCTCGTTCCACGCTGTAGTTTCATTGCTGCCGATATACATCGTCACATACATACTCTGGCTGTAGGCTTTGTGTAGGATAGTTTTACTCAGTCTATAAATCGGGAGCCCAGGCCCATTTTTTGAAGTACCTGTCAGATGTATTCCCATCTAACAAGTCAAAAGCTTGCTGTATGTCAAGAAATGCCAGGGCATATTCATTTTTTACTGGTCCTAAGCACTACATGACATGAGCCAATGTACAGATATTTCTGAGGGTTTTTCTACGTGACATAAATCACAACTGCTCCTCATGTAGGAGCTGAGGAAGATAAGGCAGGAGTCTATTCGCCAGTATATGGTTAATGAGCTTAAGGTCTACGTTTAACATAGAAAGAGGCCTATATGAGCCTGTCAATACTGAGTCTTTTCCCATGTTTTGCACGATTAATATTAGAGCCTCCCTCATAGTCTGCAGGAACTCCTTTCTCTCCCAGGCTTCCAAGAGTACTTCCAATAGCCTATCTGTTACCAAGCCTGAAAGTTGCTGGTAAAATTTGGCTGGGAATTTGTCAGTGCCAAGTGACTTAGCTGGTTATAAGTCTTTTATCGCGGCCAATAGTTTTGATCTGCACTTCGGGGCACCAAGGGTCTTCTGACCCTCAGTGTTAAGACTGGGTGGGGAAATCTCACTGAGGTATGTCAATATCCTGAGGCACCCGCAGTGCTCTTTGGTTCTATGTATATCACTTCTCAATGGGCTGCGAAGGCGGCATTGAGTTCTTGCTGTGTTTATACTAAACTATCCCCTTGTTACCTATCTCTAGGACTGGTCGGGCTGATTTTCAGTTCTGATCAGACATGTCAGTAGGCGCCCTGAGTTGTCTCCCTCTTTCTTGTTCCTGACTCACTTGTCTAATCCATCCCACAGCTCCCTGACCTTCTGTCGTTGAGCATTCCAGCGCTGGGGGCCATTGCGTTCAACAGGAAGTGCCATCTTCATAGTGGCCACTTTCCGTTCCTGCCAACCCAAATCTTCCTCCAAGGTTCGTCTTACCCTTACCTGCTCGGACATACATGTCCTCCTGAGAACTACCTTCATGGCGTCCCATTCTACAACCCTACTATTCACAGACTCCCAGTTTGTCCCAAAGTAGTGTGTCAATTGAGAAGAATTTGGCCTGACGGACAGTGCCAAGGGCTGTCACTATACAATCTTTCAGAAAGTTCTGCCGATGGCCCCTCGGCCTTCTCAAGAAATCCAACAAACCGCAGGTTATTTTTCATCGACCCTGCCCTCCATCCGGTTCGTCTTGGCCTGGAGAGTTGCCACTGTGTAACGTAGCATCTTTATATTTCAGCAGAGCAACACAACCTCCTCTTCTGTGTTCGTAACTCTCTCTCTGACCTTGGGGAGATCGAGTCATAAGTAATTGATTTCCATTGCCATACTATCCATCTTGGATTTCAGGGCCACCCAGGATTCTCTAATAGCCTCTAGGATGTCTGTTTTATCTCGTGCCAGTGTGCTTTGTTGTTCAGGGCCCACCGATTCTCCTCGCAATTGTTCTCCAGGACCAGAGCCTGGGACAGTGCGTTGTACTATCTTGTTGGCCTGTAAACCCCTCTGGGGTTTGTCTTTCATCATCTTTGAGTGCCGTTACTCACACCACAATGCCACAATTACCCACCTTTGTTGGCCAGGTGCTATACGGCTCAGTTAGAATTGAATTTGCTTCACAGTTCACCTGTGCTGTTCCTCTCTGTACCCTTCACTCTGAGGATCACTTCACCATAAACCATACTCTTTGCTTCCCTGTGGTACATTCTTCTTTGCTTCAGCAGGGGGCAGAGGAGAGCACATTACCCCCTTAATGCGTTGGTCTCATACTTTTGCCACCTGCAAGGATCCTGTTGGTGTTCCACAATCTGAGGCTGCTCACATCCTGGTCCTTGTGGTGTGACTCTCTACTCAGTGGTTCTCAGCCGATCTTCCCAGTCTGGTCAGTGCCTCTTTTGACTCTTCAGGGGCTCCCTCACCATCACAGTACTCAGCGGGTGCCCCCCGCTGCAGGCCGGTTCACCATATGGCCCAAACGGCCTGTCTGGGCCCTCTTCACTAGGGTCTCTCCACTCTGCCATGTCTCGGACCAGGCCTGCCCTGCACCTCCAGGCAGGGCCATTCCTGCTGGCCTAATCCGGGTTAGCAGCCGCAGCTGAGGCTGGCAGTCCCAAACCTCGTTTCATCCTCTGGTCCCAATTTTCACCTTGTACCCCCCGGGTGCGGCTTCTGGCATATATCAGTTAGGGCAAGCGACTGCTCTCCAACCGAAGGATCGCCGGGCCTCAATGCAGGGGCCACAGGTCATCTCAGCGCAGCTCTCCGCTGGGCCCCCAGCCCTTGTTTCTTTTTTCGGGCGGGGGGGGGGGGGTACAGGGACTCACAACGGCAGCCCTCGGATCACTGCCCGCTACAGTGCGGGTCAGGCAACGCCATAGCAGGACCAAGCATATCTCGTTCCGACACTATGCTCCTGCCTTTACGTCTAAAAAGGCTGCTGGAGCTGTGTGCAGCGGTCCAGCGGGGTGGCCTCGTAGGTAGAGGCATTCAGTCTGTGGCTTATACGTTAGTTTCAGCTGTCGGTTCCGCCAGCATTTAGCAGGATATTTTAATCAGGGCAGGAGCTCAGCCCAAGCACGTCTACCCGGCCACCTCGTCAGGCCAAGCCCTGTGACGTATATGTATTAAAAGGAAGGTGTTGGGCTGGCAAAAGGTTTATTTTGCCAGGTTGAAATGTCAGTTTAAAACTGCACACTCACCCTGCAATGGCAGGCCATTGTTCTTATTTGCATTTCTCACCCTGAGTGGGACGGGTATGCCCAGACGTGGGTCCTGTGCTCTCCATGCCACTGGAGTCAAGCTATCCGGGCTGATGAGAGCTGAAAGCCCGAAACCGGTGCTAGGATGCTTGTTTCCAGTCCAGGGAGGACCTGGCCTGGCAGGTCAGGCTGGACTGTTCCCATTGGACGCAGGGTCAAGACTGATTAGCATATGGCCGGGTCCAAACTGGAATGGCACGGTGAACAAAAAAACGATGGATTTAAGCCCGGATCTCTGTACTGGGGTGAATGTATGACATTGTTCTACATTGTATCCATCAATTGTTCTTTTTGCAATGGCAGGCCTGAGGCATGTTTAAAGACCCAGTTACATGGTTGGCACAGTCATGGCTGAAGACCCACTAGTAGCATTTAATTTACAGGGCTTGGGTACAGGTAGTACCACTTTATTAGGGGTTTACAGGTAAATTAAATGTGCCAATTGGGTATAAGCCAATTTTGACCATGTTCAAAGGAGAGAGCAAAAGCACTGTAGCACTTGTTAGCAGTGGTAAAGTGGGCAGAGTCCTAAGGCCAAAAAACGAATTCAGCAAAAACAGAAGGAGTTAGGCAAAAGGTTTGGGGGAAAACCACCCTAAGGCTGACAGGTCTAACAATATATGTTTATATATAGTTCTAATAACAGTAAATCATTTTGGTATAAACAAAATATTTTTAAAAAGACCAGATAAATGCATTTTGTACATGCAACAACGTAAAACATTTTACACGTGTAAATAAAAAAAATAAAAAAAGTAACTAAAGCCTGTGTGTGGAATTGTGCTCTTTTGTTGAAGAACTTCCCTGATGAATAGTGCAATTCGTTACATAATAAATTGAGACAGAAGACACTGGCTGTTAGAAATGAGGGTCTCTAGTTGGCACTGGTTTGAACCCTTGTCCAAGTAGGGACTCTTCTTCCTAGTCAGGGTAAGGGGGATGCAATCCTAAATGAACCCCTGCTTCACCCCCTTGGTAGCTTGGCACGAGCAGACAGGCTTATCTCAGAGGCAGTGTGTAAGCATCTGTGAACACATACATTAATGCAGTGAAAACACTACAAATGGACACCACACCAGTTTGGAAAAATAAGTAATCTGTATCTAAACCAAAACAAGACCAAAACAACAAAAATCCGCAATACAGTAGTAAAAATATGATTCTTAAAAGGTAGAAAGAGTTCTATTCCAAGAAAATTTTGGATGCAACACTTTTAAACAAAGTACCTTCAATGTGTAGAGAATGCAAACAAAAAGGGTTGCAGGGAAGGTGATGCGTTGGTTCCTTACACTCAGGGATGGTGATGCGTCGGTTCCTTGCATCCGGGGGAGGTGATGCATCGGTTCCTTACTGCTGCACAGGGGAGGTGATGCGTCGGTTCCTTACGAGAGAGGAGGTGATGCGTCGGTTTCATACTGCGTGGGGAGGTGATGCTTGGGTTTCTTACTGCATCCCCCAACAATGCGACGGTCGATGCTTCGATGCGATGCATGACAACCCGGTACAATACGATGCATGAAGACCCAGGAGAAGCTGCGATGACTTAAGCCGCATCCCCTCAATGCATTGGTTCTTCTCCAACAGGGCACGCATCAGAACTGGTGCGCTGATCTCAGACATCGGAGATTGGTGCACAGGATTTGTTGCACGGAAGACACTTCAGCTGCAAGTAGGCGCTGCATCAGAAAATTATTCTTGCACCGCTGCGATGTGTCGGAAACAGGCGATGCGTCAATGTTCACAGTTCTTGCAGTTTCCAGTCTCAAAACAACCTCCAGAGGTCAAGAACATTGGCAGGCACCTCTCAGCAGGTTGGAATTCCCAGCCGAGAAGTTCAGGGGGACTGGGGTGAAGTCTTTGTGTCCCTGAGACTTCAGAACTGGAGGCAAGCTCAATTTCACACCATTGGAGATCTTCCTCAACCAGGGGACACAGCACACAGCAAAGTCCTTCTCCTTACCTTGGCAGAAAGTAGCCACTGCAGACCAACCCCAGCAAACAGCACATGGGCAGTATTCCTCCTCAGTTTCTCCAGCTCTTCTCCTTGGCAAAGGTTCCTCTTGATTCCCAGAAGTGATCTCAAAGTCTGGGGTATGGACTCCTCTTTCTATAATACAAAATCCTCTGTGGTCCAGAAGCTCTTTGCCTAGCCAAAATTACTTCTGTCCTCTCTGGTGCAGCCTCCTGGCAGCAGGTAGAGAAAGCATTGTCTAAGGCACAACAGGCTCATTCAGGTGTGAAAGAAATCTCCTCCCCCTACTCTGAATGCAGCCCAAGTCTAATCAGCCCAGCCCTGACTCACCCTGGAAAAGCAGGACATACCTCAACCCCCCCCAAGTGTCTGTCTGAACAGAATGCACATCCCCAGTCCCTGTCACTCCAAAGCCCGACAATCAGTACACAACCTAGAAGAGGCACAATGGATGGTTAGGCAAGAAAATACCTACTTTCTAAAAGTGGTATTTTCAAACCCAGAATGTGAAAATCACCCTTACTAAAAGATGCATCTTAACATTCTGAGTTCAGGCATAACACACTTTATTTTCCTATCGTGTTCCCATGGGCAATAATGCTCAAAAGATGTTATAAGCAAACTCCTCATTCTATCCTATGGGACAGATAGCCTTACAATAGTGAAAAACGAATTTGACAGTATTTCACTATCAGAACATGCCACACACTTCAGGGCATGCCCTACCTTTCACCTACACTGCACCCTGCCCACAGGGGTACATTGGGCCTCCCTTAGGGGTGACTAACATGTAAGAAAGGGGAAGGTTAGGGCCTGGCAAGTTGGTGCACTTGCCAGGTCGAAATAGCAGTACTAACCTGCACACGGGGACTGCAATGGAAGGCCTAAGTTACATTTACAGGCTGCTTATCTGGGTGGCACAATCAGTGCTGCAGGCCCACTAGCAGCATTTGATTTACAGGCACTGGGCACCCATAGTGCACTGTACTAGGGTATGACTAGTAAATCAAATATGCCAATCATGGAATCACCAATCCATAACAACAATTGACAGGGAGCACTTGCACTTTGGCACTGAACAGCACTGGCAAAGTGCCCAAAGCATCTAGACCAGCAAAACGAAGTCCAGCACACAGCAGGTAAAGGCAAAAAATATAGGGGAAACCCATGTTAATGATGCCAGATTTAACACGGGTACATTTTCATTCAGACGCACCTAGGACCAGTCAATGAGATATATGTTTATGCTCCCTGTTGCCACTGGAAAGGAGGCTGTTTCTTGAGGCAAGGTAACCTAGGCCTATCTTGCTCTTTTATTGTTGCCTGTGGTTAGTGCAAATCAATTTGGTGCATGGTCACTACTGCTGTAGGTGTTGACACCTTTCAACCCATATGGCTATATGGGTCTGCTTGGAATAGGACCTAGTCAGGGCTTTTACTCTTTCGGGCAGTTAAGGATTGTGACATGTTATTATTCAGTACTTGTCCACTGGAACAGTACATTTTAGAGGCTGTAACGCTTTGTCAATAAAATGCCTATCTGCAATCTGAACTCGGAAACAACACTGATGATGGGGTCAACCGCAAACTCGATGCTTGCTAGTAACCTGAATCAGCTCCAGCAGAAGAACACAACTGCGGCCTACAGAATTACCTGCCTGCAGACTACAAGTAGAAAAAGCAGAAGAGGACTGAATATTTTGTATAGTTACTAAGCATCCATTTCTTGATCCTCTTCTAGTCTATTCTGACTTTGTCTTTTGAGTGCAGTTGCCGATTTTTTTGCGATTGATACAGTCAGGAAGATCTCTGAGATGTATCTAGATTAAGAGCTCTGCATATCTCAATGCGGAAGACTAAACAACCAATTATCTGGCTATTCCTGGATCTAAGAGGGCACGTGATGGTGGCTAGAGAGATAAGGAGGCTAGTTACCTGAATGAGTACTTGTGAGCTCAGTGTGCATAATGCGCTCAGTTGCATCAATCTATGTGGTGGCTTGCCAAGTCATGCCCTGTAAAAGTCCACTTTCCTGTTTGTTGTGTACCCCTGCATGCCAGTCCCAGTCACAATCAGCAGGGACTGCATCGCTCCCTCCCTGCCTCCCCTTTGCGACCTTCTCTCAACCTCCTCTTCACCCTACTTGGCCCCTCACTCTTCAGCTTATGCCCAGACACTTGGAACAATCATCTCTGTCTCGAGAAAGTAGAATTTTACTAGCTTAGCTATTGTGTCTTCCATTAGTTGTTGCATGGAGTGGCCTCACTGCAACCGATTTACTGGCAACCAATGGGAATCAAAGACAGTATAAGAGACGAATGAGAAACGTTTTTTGGCCTCATACAGGGAGGTGCTGGCAGGAAAGAAGGTGCGAGTCTGCAGATAGGTGACCATTAGCCTCACGGGGTTTAGGAAATGTTGAAAGAAGCTACTGAAATGTGTATCTGCCCTGCACATTCATTGGTGAAATGCTGGTGTAGACCAGGCACTTCCAGCTCCATAAAGGTACTCATTTTGTTGGATAGAAAAAATCTATTTGCTACATATATGTGGACCGTTACGTTCTGTATTCAAGGTGTTCTCTCTTTACATAAGTCAGTACATCACAGGTAAGTGCATCAGATTTTTTACATTGCAGATAAATACAATGAGCGTCATTTTTAGTAACTTTACATCGTGGTACTTTACATCACAGATAAGTAATCTTTTAATGGTTTTAAGTGACATAATGTTAGGATTATGTATATGTATAACATCTCAAGAGCTCCCCTCTCAAGTGGGTTGTAGTCCACACTGGGGCTTCATGCAGTGTCCGTGTGAGGAGGGTCCCCATGATAAGCACATCACCCTAAGGGAGAGAATAAAGGCCTTTGTCCTTTCAAAGGATTAGACAAAAGGACTTTAGACAAATTTTTTAGTCTATGAAAGACTACTAGGAGTATTCTGTGTTGTATTACTGTGAGAAGGAGAACACATTCCTTGTTTTTCTCTCCTCCATATTCCCTCTGTATTAGTATATCGAATAGAGCAGAGGATAGCGTGGGAATTCTTCATTCTGATCCCCTAGGAAAGTTCCTGTTTTTGACACCCCTTAGAGAGATGCTTTGACAACTCAGCATATTTAATTT
The DNA here is from genome assembly GCF_964204655.1 of Triturus cristatus. NCBI lineage: Eukaryota > Metazoa > Chordata > Amphibia > Caudata > Salamandridae > Triturus > Triturus cristatus. Next base: position 497,324,678 of record NC_140592.1, on the reverse strand, counting down.
TACTTTACTAATCCTGACGCCTTCAACTCAATCCTGAACATGACTATGAGACTCAATTTGGACTTCATAATACAGGCCTTAACCCATACTGATGAATAGGACGAACTCTGAAATCCTAAGACACAACATATCAAAGTAGCTCTAAATGTAGCCATAATGACCCAGTAGCTAAGGATCAACACAGAACCAAAAAGATCATAATTAACAAACACAGAATTTTTTTAGAAGACAAAATATGTAGAAAAGTTTGGTTCCTGATCTCATGGCGATGCATGCAGGATTGGCTCATTTTGATTATTAGTACAGCTAAGCACCTTGCTGATAACCTACTGATATAGATTCAGACCTTAGAGAACATCAAAACCACAGTCCATGTGACCTTTCAAAGAAGACATTTGGAAAAAATCAATAAAACTGTCTGAGAGAGTAAAGACTTTTTGACACAAAGGTAGATCACAAAGCTGAAAAATGATGTTGCTAGACTCTCGCAAAATAGAGTTTATCCTTATATTACTGGACCAGTTGTATATGAAAACTACAGATAATAACACTTAGAAAGGCACTTATGCAAAGGGACCTTTGACTGAGCCTCCAATTCTGAGAACTGGAGAAGCAACAGTGAGGACTCTGATTCAGTCCATGGGCAACCTCCTATTTTCCAGATGGACTTTTCAACCTTCCAACATATAGATTTGGCAAACAAAGTCTCTCTTGGCCTCCACAGCCTTTGCCATATCCGCTGTGACCTTTCTAACGTAATATCTTTCCTGCTCCAGTAACTTAGCTTCAATTTTTTCGGAAGAAGACGGTAAAACCAGCAGGGACCTTGGAGCCCTCTTCACAACGATATTCTGACAAAGTATTGTGTAAAAAACTATTATGATGAATATCGTGGAACAGAATATTGAAAGTAAGAATGAATTCTTTTTAGGTATGCTATATCTGTTTTTTAAGCATAGTTGTATATAATCATATTTTTTAAATTATTTTGTTGAGTTTTGTTTGCTTATGTGTTATGTTATTTTCTATGTTAAGTATGTCTAATTATTTTTTAGAGTTTTTAAAATCGGAAATACAGTTACATTTTTTTATAAGATGTCAGTTTTATTGGTGTATAGGTGAATAGAGTATTATTATCTGTTATGACACTTTCCCGGGAGCACAATTAAGTAATAAGACAAGGGAAAGATATAAATATCAGAAATTACACCCATTTTAGCAATGAGAAACTATAAAAACATCTTAAAACTGCTGCAAGGCACCAAGAAATGGAACAGCAACAGTCAGCTGACTTGCGGATTTAAGAGCCGGCCCACGCAGCATTGGGCAAGTGCATGCACAGGTGGGAGATGTCAGATATCCCAGCAGACCCTGTGGAAAAACTAAAAGGTGATGCATTTTAAAGACCCGGAGGTGATTCCTGGATGGAATTCCTGCAAAGAAACCTAATGATAATTACATTTTAGAGGTTTTAAGCAGCCCCCTTTATCACAAGGCTCCTGATATACTGAAGTCTAATAATGAAGGCTAAGCGTATCAGTGAGTAATGTGATTTACTCATGATGCATCTTTCGTCTTTATTTGTGTTTTTTATATTTTATTTATATTTTATATTTCTACGCAAAATAGTGAATACACAGATATAATACATTTATGAATATCTATTAGTGTAATTTATGTATCACTATCACTCCCACGACGTGCAAAACCTAAAACACGTTTGTGTTCAATTAAAAATTAACACTACCAAGTAAAAATTGGTACTTATTTATCTGAGCCTTGAACGCATGAACAACTGGGTGAGCCCTTCCAGGGTCTGGCATTGGGATTGATCATCAGATCTCTTCAGGGACCGGAATGCTCAACCCACTGACTTAACTTTAAAAGTTGAAAGTGCAAAACTTAAGCAATCGTTCTTACAGGTTTTTTTTCTCATAAAGTGGAAACATCTGTACCAACGTGTATCACAGCGGGAAAGCCAATTCCTCCATGTAAATTCACTTCTCTTCCATTCGGCCACTTGCTGAAGCAAGTCTGCCGGCCTCCTGGCAGCAGTGTTGCATGCAAGAGATACAGACGTCAGTAGTACCTGCTGTTTAAATCACTGCACCGCCCTCTCCATCTTGTGCAACACCTCGACCCTCCGTCGCCGCGCCTGTTCCATTTTCTTCAGGATTTTCTCTTTCGCCACCAATTTTCACAGAGCTAGAGACAGAGTGGAACAGCAGACTAGGAAAGAGAGCTCAAGGGGGTCTATGCGCAGGTCAGCGAGGAGCGCGCGCTCCCTCTCCGGCTCCATGTCCATGAACCCCTGCATGATCCCTGCAGCACAGAGCTCGCCGTCAGTGCACCAGACAGACTCACTGACATCCGAGCAGATAAACGTTAAGTCTCACAATGAAAACATCCACAACATAAATTACCTTACACTACTGTGCAGCCTTTTCTGAGCATCATAAATTATTAGCTGACTGGACAGTTCAGAGAGCCTAGTCCCCAAGAAGTCTGACGAGCAGCGCGCACCATGCACTGCCTGCCTGGGCCACTAGTTTATTACAATAACATCCAGCAGTGCTGGGGCCTCAACGCTTGACAGGCACAGGCGCTTATAATGCATGACTTCACGTCAGTGCAGTGATGTGGACCACCGCACTGAAATGCATTAGTCTAACGCATGATTCGTGGCACTTGGCAGGGCTGCATTTATACTGATCCACCATTGGTGGATCCACTTCTTTTGGATTGTTTAAGTCCTGTTACAGAACCGGAGCCTCCTGTTTTTCAATTAAGTGCTTCTGGCTATTATATGGATCAAGATAATTTTTCCTCACACAGTTCTGTTTTAAACGCTCCTCCTACATGTATTTGTGCTTTTTTCATGGTAGAAACGCACTTCTCTAGTCCCACCTTGGAAATATGTTTGGATCACACTTTTCTTCGTTTTTCTTTTCCAGTGGATTGGATTTGTTACCGTTTTTTTCCTGTGGATTAATGGCCACTACCTCCCAGAATGTTTCGCTACGGAACTGGTCGACAGGGTGTTGGCCCCCCATTCTTCTACCCATAAACTGAAAAGAGACTTGTCCCTCATTAACATTTCAGCCATTCCAGTGACTGATGGAATTGTTTGGGATAAAGTTTCTTTCTACATATTCTGTCCTAAGGAGATCCTGCAGATACCATATGTGTTTAAAGTTTCTATGGGTGATGTAATAGCATCTGGGTTTCATTCAGATGATTGGGATGTTGAAACTGTAACTTCTGTTCTCTCAGAGCTGGAATATTATACTGTTTTCAAAGCAGAGGACCTGTACCTAATTCTGCTAATTATCACCATTATGGCCATCATTTCCTACACAGGGCTAGTATTCAATGTACACTTTTTAATGATGCACAATTGGAACATTGTCCGATTCCTCCACAAGGGAGTTCCAAAACATACAAAAACAAATTCACGTATTTTTCAGGATATGAGACTTCAGATTCTACATCATATTATTTCAAATTAGTCCCTATCCCACAAAAAAAAAGTATTCTTACACAGACTAAGCTAATATATGCAGCTTTGTTTGTCACCCAGTTAGTCCTTAAAAGCTATGATTGTTGGAATGACACGATTGAACTGAAATCGATTTGGGGAACCAAACCATGGCAAGCTTAGGGGACGGAAACCTTGTTTCGAGCATGTTTAATCCCAACACAAATTATTTTTTTGATTGACACCATGCAGCAGACTAATGCCTGGGACTAGAAAAAATTTAAGAAATGAATGCCCCGCATATTCCCTCCATTGCCCACTTCAATAATTGGCAAAGTTTTACAAATTATACTGAAGAATAATTCAGTAGTATGGTACAGAATGGTACATTAAATTCCACACTTTCAGGTCCACACAGGTGGTTATTGTGGCCAGTAGACACAAATGGTGGTCATGATTGTTTTCTTAATTCCACACCTGCATTTAAATCAAGCAGACCCGACCCCCGATATTCTCACTCACAACATTCAGGCATTGTTACCACCTACTCTTACAAATAAAAAAGGGGAGAGGGGCAAAATGCTCTACTCTGGCCTCCCTAATCACAGAATTGTTACACACACGGAGGAGTAGAGAGTGGTAAAAGCGGTGGCACATGCTAAGTGTAAAAATACTGCCCTCACTCACAAGATTGTGACATGCTTCATCATTGGGCCTGCTTCAAAACACCCCCGCGCAGACCAATGCCTAGGTTGGAGTAAAAGGGAGGGGAAGACAATTCAAACATGTAAGATATACAAGGGAGTCCAATTTGTATTCAGCTGCCATTTTGAGCCATGATCAAAACTAACTTCTGTCTTATCTTCAGTCGTTTCAGCTGAAAGCAGCTGCAATAGTTACTTTTTGTTTCTCCAAGACTGAGCTTCACTGTGCTAATGAATACACTGTCTTTTCTAGTGCATACCTTTCCCTGTAGATAGGCCTGCTTCCACCCTTAGAGTGGCGGGCGGAGGCAGAGTGACCTTGGGGTCCAGATAGCATGTATCCGGTCTCAGAACCTAGACCCATCCTTCTGTACCTCCTTTGTTCATCAGCTACCAACTGGACATTTCCAGTTAGGGCATGTCATGATCGGTTCTGAACTGTATTTCATATGTTCCTATGCTTGCTGAAGTCAGTCCCTCTGCAGCAATCCGAGGAGGCTGGTCAGACCAGACTCCACTCAAGTGTATCTCTAATAAATACCTTTGGTTTGTATTTTTCTACTGTATGACCGACTTCATTTGTGAGGAAGGCTGAGAGTGGTCGTGAGTGACCCGAGTGACCCTAATCGGGTCACTTCCTTCAGTGCTAAGTGTAAAAATACTGCCCTCATTCACAAGATTTTGACATGCTTCATCATTGTGCTTGTTTCAATACACCCACGTGCAGACCAACGCCTGGGGTGGAGCAAAAGGAAGGGGAAGACAATACAAGCATGTCGAATATACATAGATTTCTTGCCAATGTATATTTAGATTACCGAAAGAGAAGTGCAGTGAAAGTTAAAACCAGCTCGGAGGTGTCACTGCTCAAACATTTATTCCTGCACTCCCCGGCCAGGTCTAATAACGTGAAGGATGGAGGTGACAGGAAAGAATTAAGAGTTCCTTCACCCCTCCTTACTGCCAAATCATCTACATGTTTCTGCTGTGTTTGTGGTGCCCACAGTGTTAGGTCACACCAGCATTCCTCATGACCTTTCCGATCCCACCTTTTCAGTGGGTAAATGTTTCAACAATGGTCGGAACATTCCACACTGTCTGCAACGAAACAACATCTTTCTCTCCTGTCGGAAGACGTGGACTTATCAGATTTTTTATTAGGTACTAAATCTCCATGTTCTGAAAGATTTATTTATGCTACATATAATGAAATTTGGAAATTGTCACAAATGGATGCTGCCGCACGTTTAAGACAAATTGATAAGGATAATTTGGATAAAGTTCTTGCTGTTTTTGATAATAGCATTTATATGCTGTCTTCTCGCATTTATAATTTGAATTACATTGTGTCGTCAGTTATTAATTTTATGCAGAGTGACGTATCAACATTGTATGATGGACAAAGTCAGATTAGAATCAGATCTATCATGAAGTTTATGTTGATACTTCAAACCCTTAAAAATGGGTGCATGCTATGGCATTATCTGAATTCCAGTAGCTTAGTTTTGCCTTTCAATTTAACATGCAAACAACTGATAACAATGAACAATGCAACCCATACAATGTTGCATTTGGAGAAGTTAAAACAATTCACATTTACCACAGCCAAAATATCTTCAGCTGTGTGGTTAATACATGGTGTAATAGATTTACCTATTTTGACATTTCAATTCACTGCTTACAATAAATATTTTCCTGTTGATAGATATGAACCCCTAGGAGGCAGCTTTATTAATGAATTATGCTGACCCCCTTTTCCCTATCATTGTGAACATTCCAACAGCGAGGTATTCTTTACTGGAAAAGAATGTGATGCTTATGTCGAGCACTCACACGTTGGCAAACTCTTTACTTTGCACGGCACATTTAATGCTTCAGTGGCAAATTTGACCTGTTTTTTTAAAAGGAATGAAAGCTCCTGCATTACTTCCACCTATTTCTGGTAGTTATTTAATGCTTAGTGATCAAGATTGTTGTGGAATGCATGTGGGAATTCCATACATTATATTAGTTTCTCCAACATTTATATGTTGTAATAATGACATTTCCCCCATCCAAGGAGTTGTCGAAAGCCTGTTGTGGCCTTTAATTCTAACTTGAAGGCAGACTTTAATTAGCTAAGTAGACTCAAAGAATTATTTTTTCAAAAAGAAGTGGCTCTCACATCTGCCCAAGAGACTTTAACATTACAGGTTGCAAGGACACAGGTGCTGTTAATCACGAACCTCCCACTACGTTTTGGGGAATTAGTTCATAGAATTTTTAACATATCTAACACTTCTGGTCTTGCGCTTTTCTTTAAGATTATAAGTTCCGACTTGGTCTGTTCATTGCAAACTCTCTTTGGAGTCATACTGGCATTTATTTATTTGCTTTTTTCTGGTGTGTTTGGAGGATTTCTGCTGCTGTTATTTCTCATTTGTGGCATTTTTATCCTATTTTTGCTTCTCCACAATGGGTGTTCCATTTGCAAATCCCCTGGAACTACCACCTCTCCAGCAGCATCATGAGGGTATACTTCAGTACTTTGGAATCCTGTTGCTTCAAGAACTGGACCTTGATTGGCCGCTAATTTTCTGACCTGCCTGGTTTACCTGTGTGCAACCTGTGTTCCACTTCCTGTGGTGCCCCTTAGAATGGGTGCTAGATGTTTGCCTGGCTTTGCAGACGCCTGCTCCCATGGACATGGAACTGCTGATAAGTCCTTTAGTGAACCATTTTCAGAGTTGTCTCTTGGGTTTGTGGCTCTCCACAATGCGAGGTATGAATCACTCCTTCCAGAGGAGATGTGTGCATTGGCACATGGATCACTAAACACTGACTCTCCTAACACAGATGTAGGTTACCTGGTAGCTATTTCAGCATCGACTGAGACCAAGGATCATTTCTGTTCACTTGAACTTTTGACATGGGCTGTGGATCAATGGTCTTCTGCAGTGACGGACTGCTTTTCAAGCTCCTGGCCTTTGAATTAGCGAGTCATGGATACCTCTGATTGCATTTATATTATTTAGTTATTTGTTGTGCTATTGCCCTGACCAAAGGGAGGGTATTGTGTGTTTCCTTTATAGCCCATTGTCGTTTTCCTTATGTTAGTTTAACTATGCATTGTAGGCCTCTTATGCTCTACACAGGTTACCAAATATCATGCTTGTTTTTGTGCCACATTGTAATTTCACACATAGCACGTTTTTTGTATTTTGTTCTTTTCCTGGGATTTAGTCTGAACAGCCTTGGCAAGGTCAAACAACATTGATCCTTGTTATTCTCTGTGGTAGGACAAGAGCAACTAGACAAAAAAAGAAACCCAGCCTCTGTGTTTGAATACATGATTTGTCATATAACCCAGGATGTGTCGTTCTGAATAACACAGAGCGGAGACTTGCAGACAGAGCAAAGGTCATGAGACAAAAGGGCTCCGTGAGCTGAGATGTAGAGCAACTATCTATGTATGCTAAGGTATGGGGTCCACCACTAAACCCAGAAATCCCTTTTCATTGTATATGGTCTGCTAATCATGCTAATGACATTACAGACATGTATTCGTTGTCTAGTTATGGTGAAGATATTGCAAATTATAGCCCAATAGTGTAAATAAATCTTGTAAGCTTCTTTCATCTCTCTTTTCTATTTATTGTGGACAAGTACGAGTTAGAGAACGAAAGGGGATAACCTGCTACCATGATCCCTGAGAGTGTCGAGAGTGTTGTGTTCTGGTGTGTCAAATCACTTCTTTCTCTGGAAAGGCAAGTGAAGCACTATAAGCTAGTCAGATTCAGGACCATAGGTACTCATAGAGTATGGTAACTTAATCAACCATAGTTTTGTTCCTTAGTAGAATCCCTTCAACAACCAGGACCCTCACCCAGTGCAAAAAAGCATTCTCTACTTATACATCACCGTAAGGCCTAATTCTGCCTATTTACTCAATACTCATGGATGCATGGCTCAATGTTCAATGGCTGTATATGTTAATTTGGCATTATATTTGAAACACTGATATCAATTCCGCAGTGGCAGAAACTCTGGGTAGAAATACGTTTCTTGTGCAAAGCATCAGTATATAAACGTATAATACTATTGCAGATTACAACAATGAAACTGAAAGTGATGTAAGCACAGATGACAGGACTGTGTTGGAGGGAAAACGAACAGGAAGGAGACAATATGCCTGTATGATGATATTACCCCAGACTGAAGGTTTTTGGGAAGGAGAACCCAATTCATATGACGGAGATGTTTGGATATCCTAGAAAACCTCACCCTGCTATAATTTTAGTGAACATTACATCTACTTAAGTAAAACACCTAACTAACTCAGACTAGCGAACAGCCACCAACATGATTTTTGCAGCAAAGAAACTGATTGCCTGTAAATGGACATCTCCTGTGATACCCACAGTTCAGGAATGGGCATTGAAGTTATGGTCACTATTGGAAATGCAGAAATTGGCATGCGATCTGCATGATATGTGGAATAAATATGAATTAATATGGCGCCTTCTAGTTTAATAGCTATCAGAGAAGATCAGTCACTGGGTTGTCCAAGATCACTGGGAACAAATAAATTATTTATCTAATCTGTAGGCTGGATTTTATTGCCCAAATTACTGGGTTAATTCTGCTATTTAAGTGAAAGCAATCTGCAATGCTTTGAATGTGCTAAATTATAATTTTGTGTCCTCCCCATGTGGGGGATGGTTTTGGGGGAGGTACAGGATGTTTCTTCTTACTTTGCCTTTGAAAAGAACATTGGCAATTGTCAATATTTGTGAAACCAATAAAATACCGGTAAAAGAAGAATCTGAGCATTTTCAAGTTTAGTATATTCCTTACTGTTGCTTATACCATTGGGAATAGTAGTTCTCACCCCTCCATAATACCACATTCTCGCTACTGTTGCTTACATCAGAATTGAAATAGTAAATCAAACCCCCCCTCCAAAGTCCAACATTCTCCTTACTGTTGCTCAGGTTGTTTTTGGATTAATAAATATGTGTCCTCCAAAGTTCAACACATTTTCTACTGTTGCTTAGGTTGGAGTGGGAATAGTAAATATGACCAATCTGACGCTTCTAAAGACCAGCATTTTTTCTTACTGTTGTTCAGGTTGCTGTAGAATTGTAAATCTGACCTCTCCAAGGTCCAACACTTTCCCTACTGTTGTTTACAAATGGGCAAATGGGTGGGAGTAATAAATCTGACACCTCCAAAGTCCAGGACTCCAGCACTTTCCCCACAGCTGCTCAGGTTGGAGAGGAAATCTTAATTCTGACATCTCCAAAGACCAACACTTTCTATACTGTTGCTTACATTGGAGTGGGAATAGTAAATTAACACCTCCAGGGTCCAACGTCTTCCCCACCGTTGCGTATGTTGGAGAGGGAATAATAAATCTAACCCCTACTAAGTCCAGCACTTTTTTTATTGCTTCTTACCTTGCAGTGGAATTGTAAATCTGACCCCTCCAAAGTCCAGCACTTTGCTTATTGTTGCTCAGCTTGGAGTGGGAACAGTAAATCCAGCCTCTTGAATGTCTATAATGTTGCTTACTGTTGCTTACATTGGAGTGGGAATAGTAAATCTAACCCCTCCAAAGTCCAGTTCTTTCCTTTCTGTTGCTTAGGTTGAAGCAGGAGTGGTGAATGTTACCCCTCAAAGCCACATTTTTTATCTGATTCTTTTTTAAAGTTGTAAAGTTCTTTTCATATATATTGTTTAATTCAATTTTTAAATTTAGTATTTTCATACATTTTACAAAATGTTTCGCATCTTTTGTTTCTTCTAATTTTTTTATTTGTTCAAATAATTTAATTTTTTTTAAATGTTTATTTTTATTTTTTTGAAACAGTAATTTTTTAATTAATGTTCGTCAGTTACACATTTTTTATTATTTTTATGTGATGTGTTTTAATGTGATATTACTGTTAAAGTAAATATATTTTTCGAAGGCAATATAGTATATAGTATTAAAGATTTTATATACTTAGCCATTTTCTAGATTATACGGTGAATTTCTATATTTTTGTTGTTGACATTTTTGACTTTACAATCTAGAATGTAAAGTTGATATTTGTGTCTTCAATATTTTATTGGATATATTTTTGTCTCCGATATTTTTACTAGTGATATTTCGTTAGACTTCCTCCACGACAGACAAGAAGCAACACAAGGGATCAACAAGACATGACCAGTCAAGGACCAACTAGTGGTCAATTGTAGTGATGCAACCCTAACAGAAAAAGAACTTCAGGTCCCTCCAGATATACACACCTGTGAGTAAGCCGTGATGAAAGACTTTAAGAAGGTGGCTAGAAGCTATAAATGTCTTTTCTTCACTCTATCACACAAAGAAATGCTGATCATTAAGAGTCACAGCAATAATCCTCATCTCATGATTAAACAAGCAGACAGAGGTGATGCGATTGTCATTCTTTGCTCCAATAATTACAGACAAGAGTGTTTACAAAAATTGTTCTTACTGTAAGATCAACAAAGATCCTATTACTAAGCTACAATCCCAGATAAAAGATCTGGTGAAAAAGCACTTCACCATTTTTGGACCACCAAAAGGGAAGCAGATGGCCTGAAGCTCACCACTCCAAAAATCCCTTATATTTAATGTGATACATAAGCAACAATTACCTCCACCAGGAAGTCTCATTGTGTATGGATTTGAATGGGTTCTGGAGCTCCTCTCCCAGCTTACTGACTGGATTTTAAGGCCACTTGCAGCTCAGATGCCATCTTACTAGAAAGACACCAAAGAGATCTCAAACCTACTGGAGAGTGTTGAAATTTGGAACTGTATACTTGTATCCCTCACGACAGAGGCCTTCAAAAAAAAATTCTGTGAAACCCCCTAAGCAGCATGTCGGCCCCCCTCCAAAACTATATTGCAGTATTTGATGGAGCAGAAGGGTTAGGGCTGTTTGCAGGGGCGGGCTTATCATTTCAAGAGTACTTTTTCTGTAGCTGATAATACACACTAAGGGACAGATTATGAATTTTGCAATGCTGTGCTGGGTCTGCCCTGCCACTGCACAGCCAAAGTCGCGGTCCACCTACCCGCCACATTAGGAGTTTCCTCCTGTCTGGTGGGCTTTTGCTTGGCGTTCCCACAGCGGTGCCTCTAAAAATGAGCACCGCAATGGGAACGCTAAAAACAGTTCCTGCATTGCATGGCCTGAAAAGCCCAGGCCATGCGGGAACTGGTGTGCACACACACAGAGGGGCACATCTTCTACCCCCGGTGTTCATCCCCATGCGTAGGAGGCACAGGGGGCCCTTTGTTTCCTCTCTGCCACCGTGTTCATGGAGTAGGAACCTCCATGATACCGCTGGTGAAGATGGAACTTGTAATATACTTGGAGGACCGCATGAGTGCCGCCAAACATATTGAGGCCTCCTGACCGATGCCACACCACCACCACCAGGGAATGGCGGTTCCCTGGCAGCTGATTAATCGTAATAGGGCATTTAGGAGACTGCAGCCGCTGTGCCCCCAACGGTCTGGCCGACCTTGGACCACCAGACTTGCAATCGGCCCCTTAATGTGAGACATAAGAGAGCAAATATATCCATCTGACACAGGAATCATCCAAAACAAGCATTGGCATAGCCAATCGGTCTTGCCTTTGGGGCATTATAAGTGTTTAGCCATGCAACAGTTGATGTTATTAATACTTATAAGGTCCCAAAAGCGAGACCTATTGGCTATGCCAATGCTTGTTTGGCTTTGTCATTGCACACCTATTGGCTTTGCCATGGTTCTTGCTGATGCTTTTCGGGATTGGCAAAAAGAGATAAAAATTATATTGGCAGAAAAAAGTGGGATGATAAAAACATGTGTATGCATAATTACGCATCCACACTTATGTGTCATGAAGCCTTCCGCGAGAGGACGTTTACACAATCGTGTCACCTCGCATGTGCAGATACGCAGTGGCGTGACAGCCATTTTTAATTGGCAGATGCCATTTTAGGAACAGTAAAATACATTTTAAAAAATGGGAAAGCGTAGGAATGAGAATGAAGGGGCACTGCAGCAAATTACAGCTGCCAGACTTTAAAAAAATTAACAATGTATATATATTTTTTATTAAAAGAAATCAGTGGTACAATGAGGAGTGGTGGGAAGGAGTACAGTAATGCCACAGAGTGGCAGATGCAACAGGAGGAGGGACAGCAAGGTAGGAGTGGGAGTGCTGAAAGAATGCAAATAAAGCCAAACACGAGGTGCAGGGAGGCATCATAATAGCTCGGGGAGCCAGGAGCAACACAGAGAGTGGACACGTTTTGATCGGGAAAACAGCACAAGGGAGAAAACAAGAAAACACATGCACTCCACAGAGTGCTATTGGTAAGGAAAAAACATAGGGGCTGATTACGAGTCTGGCGGTCATAAGACTGCCAGACTCACGGTGGCGGTGTTCTGTCTGCCGCATTACGACTTCAAAAGTTGTTCCCGCTGTGACCCTCAGCTGTGCCAGGGAGTGGTAGAACTGCACCACAATGTAACATGCGGAGCGGAACTGGCGCAGTCCCACTCAGCATATTATGAGTTCTGCCACCACCAGACATTTCATGGCGAGAGCCCCGCCATGAATAAGCTGGCAGTGGACTAAAAAAGGGGGCACTACAGGGACCCCGGTCCCCCCCTCCCCCCTTGTGCAGCTTTGGTGCAGCTGTGTTGTCGGAGAACTGGCACAACTGCACCAGAATCGAAATCAGGCCCATAGTTCCTTGAATGTAAGTAGTGGAAAGAATCAAGCCATCCAATAAAAAGGAAGGTAAGAAGCTATGTTCCAGGGGAGGAACAAACAAAGGAAGAATAGGGAAAGCCATGTAATAAGAAGGAAGTATATGAAATTGACAAGAAAGTCAACCAATGATAATCTATGGGTTCATCCAAAGCTCACTATAAGTATATTTTTTAATGTACTGGAGCAATAAGTCTTTGACAACAGACAGCCAGAGCTGTCTGTAAGCGAGACCTGAAAAATGTGGGTTCAAGAGGAACAGCCCATCGGTTTCAAACAGTAACATTCAAATCGGAGATTTTAAAAGCAGTGTTATGGTAAAAGTGCATAAAATATTTATTTTTACAAACCGCGTAACTGCACCAATGCACATCCTTTTCCATAACCACTAGACTTCTCAGATTGTACGTTAAATAGCAGGTTTATGAGGAGGTGGCAGTAAAAAACTAGACTATGGAACATTCATTCTGGTGTGGGTATAGCTTTTAATTGTCCTTTGTTTCACCTTAGTATTGTGCATGGGAGTTATAGTCTTCCATAGCCTTCTTCTATTGTGAAAGAATCAAAGAGTGAATATATGTTCCTGTATAACAAATGCTGAAAACGTAATCAGCTGTAGAAACACCCTCATTTTATTAGATAGAAGAGATTAGGAATAGGGACATTAAGTGATTTTTTTCAGGATTGCACAATTTAATTGAGTGAGTGCCAAAATATGAGCAAAGCAGGTGATCTTTTTTCACGGTTTCTTTATTCTCAATAACTAATTCTCAGCAGTACTGTGTTGTCTCCAGCAGCTTTAGCAGTACAACACTTTCAACTGGGAAACCTACCTGGCAAAGAAATGACCTGCGTGCTAGCACTGGATTCAGAATTTGAGCAATCCACCCAGACTGCATCCCAGATGGCAAGCTTTCTGGGGGTGTTTGTCGGCCTAACGTTCCGTGCAAAACAAATTCATGAAAGTAGGGCAAAAATACTAATAGAGGCATCCTCAAACAGGCCGTGCCATGGGATCTTAACGCTCAAAAATGCCCAGAGCGATAACAGACAAACCTGCATATCTGGTTGGGGAATGTGTACTTTAGTTTGGACTATAATGTGCGAAGCAATGAAGTGAGGTCCTGACACAAGGACTACTTGTGTCACAATCAATTTCTTGTTCAAAATCTGAGTGCCAGTGACAAAGAGATGTGTGTGTTGTTGTCTCGAAGATTCCTCTGGAGCGGATCGATGCCAAAAGGGGTCCACCTCTCGACAGCCCCAACCCTGAATGCTGTAAAAGCACAGGAGAGTGGGATGGTCAAGCGGGGGAAGGAAAGGATGGGAACAGCTGGGAGGGAGATCTGAAAATCAATAAAACTCTTGTTCTCCAGGTGTAAGCATCCTGGACTTCACATAAGCAACAATCTGTTCTGTTTGCCACTAGGGCTTCAGAATTAGTGCCTTGCTTCACGTCACAGGGGAAGAGCAGACTGCCGCCTCTTAAACCCCCTGTTAAGACACACAAAGGGAGGAGAGTTAAAATGCGTCTTTCAACTCTATGCAAATGTCAATAATGTCACGATGCCTCTGCCGGGGACTGGTTTCCTAATCACCTAACCCCTTTGAGGCGTACATGGGTAAAGCAAATGGTTGAGCAAGGTTCGGAAGTTTCACTATACCAGGACACGCTTGAAGCGTATGAATGTCAAAAGCAAACGCGGTACTCCACGTCAAAATGTACACGAGCCGGATGGCTCACAAGGTTCCCACTGGTGCAAGTGCACCCTTACCCTACACGGGCAAACTGGACGTCAGGAAATCACTGGCTGCTCTGAACTCCTCGGCTCCGTCAAAGAATAACCAGCGGTGAGTAAAGCGCCAAGCAGCGTTTTGAATTGGAGCTGCTTCCGGGTGACGCCCACGTGAGCGGCGTCAATTACGGAGGGCCGGGGAACCTGGGAATTGTAGTTTGGCTAAGTGGCGCTGGTCGCCGTCCGGTTTCCTGTCTCCGTAGTTTCCTCGAGTCGCTCCCCACCACTCTGTTAGCCACCTCCAAAGGGCTCTTGCTTCCGGATGGATGCCCCCTCCACCTCTCGGTGAGTTCTGCGGGCTACCAGGTATATACGATGTTCGGGGAGGGGAGGAGCATGACAGCACATCCTTCTTTCGGGGCCCCTTTCTGTGGACCGGGTTTACTCGGATGATTCTCATGAAAAAGTGCCACTAGACGAGGGGCGTGTACATTAGCCGCTGGCTCCCATGAGTTCTCCTCGGGTCCATAGTTTTTCCATGCCAAGAGGTACCATAAGGATTTGCGTCTCCATTTGGAATCAAGTATCCTTTTCACCTCGTACTCGGGTTCCCCATCTATCAATATAGGGTTCAGTGGCGGTTGTTTTGGTCTCGCTGAGGGCTTCAGAAGAGAAACCTGAAAAACCGGATGGATTTTTATGTGTGAGGGCAAGGCCAGATTGAATGCTACTGGGTTGATCTGTTTCACTATGCGGTATGGCCCGATGTACCGTGGATTAAAAATACTGTATTTGCGAAATCGTAGATTCTTTGTAGATAGCCACACGAATTCGCCCTTCTGATAGTTTGGGCCTGCTCTACGGTGCTTATCTGCCTGTTTTTTGTATCGTTCTTTAGTTTGTTGTAAGTTCTTCCTAGCGGTTTTCAAGTTGTCTTGTATGATTGTGATTCTTTCGTGTACTTCAGGTACCTGTTCACTTCCTTGAGGTTTTATCATGGGGAGAAAGCGAGGATGAAATCCATATGTACAATAGAAGGGCGTTAGATTACTGGAACAATGCAGGGCATCGTTATACGCGACTTCAGCCAACCATAGTAGATCCACCCATTCTTCCATTGTTTGGTCTACCTAGCATCTTAAGTAGGTCTTTAGGGTTTGGTTCAGACGCTCGGTCTGTCCATCCGTTTGTGGGTGGAAAGCTGTGGACGTATTCTTTGAAATATGGAGCGTTGCGCACCAGGTTTTCCAAAATTTGCTGGTAAATTGAGGGCCCCTATCTGTGATAATGACCTTGGGTAGGCCGTGAAAACGAACGATATTAGTGAGTAATAATGTTGCCAACTGGGATGATGATGGGAGACCTGTACATGCTATGAAGTGGCCCAGCTTCGTCAGGCTATCCACTACTACTAATATGACGGTGCATCCCTTGTCCTTCGGTAACCCTACAATGAAGTCCATAGACACGTATTCCCAAGGTATTTCAGGAGTGGGCAATGGTTGAAGCAATCCTGATGGTTTCCTGTGGTCAGCCTTGGCCTGGCTACATACTATGCACTGTCGGATTCGTTCAGTGACATCTTGTCTAATTTTGGGCCACCAAAAGTATCGTGATATTTTCTCCATGGTTTTCTCGATTCCTATGTGTCCTGCACATGGATCCATATGGCACCAGTTGAAGACGGTTTGTCTTAAGCCATCGGTTGGAATTAACAGCTGACCTTTTCGCATGGGAAGGCCATCTTTCACGAGCCACTCGGTATTCTCTTCCATCCATTTCTTCCATACTGCACTTTTCATGGCTTGTCTCACTTGTTCCAGGAATCTATCTGTTTGGATCACACAGATGACCTTGTCAGAGGAAATGATGGCTTGCAACTCTGGTTGATCCACTGCAAGGGCATTGTCACGGCGAGATAGAGCATCTGCCTTCCGGTTTTCTGCCCCTGGTCTATATGTCACTATGAAGTCAAACTCGGCGAAGAATAACATCCACCGTAGTTGACGCGGTGTAAGTAAGCGAGCTGACTTCATGAATTGTAGGTTTCTATGGTCTGTATATACTGTTACGGTATGCCTGGCTCCCATTAAATAATGCCGCCATTCCATAAAGGCATCCTTGATAGCTAGGAGTTCCTTTTCCGCTATAGTATAGTGGGTTTCTGCCGTGTTCAATTTGCGAGACATATAAGCCACCGGATGCAGTTGTCCGTTGTCTTTATTTCTTTGGGATAAGATGGCTCCTACTGCCACATCCGATGCATCTGCCTCTACTATATATGGCTCATCAGTGTCAGGGTGGGCCAAAACAGGGGCAGTGGTGAAGGCGATTTTCAACCCGGCGAAAGCCTTCTGGGCGTCTTCAGTCCATGTATAGGCAACATTTTTCCTCAGTAGTCTGGTCAAGGGAGTTGACACCTGTGAGAACCCTTGGATAAAGCGCCTATAAAAGTTGGCAAATCCCAGAAAGCGTTGTAGTTCTTTCACATTCTTGGGAGGTGACCAATCAAGGACTGCTTGTATTTTACGAGTTGTCATTTCTTGTCCATCAGCTGATAGGATTATACCCAGGAACTCAACCTTCCCCACATGGAACTCGCATTTGCTTATCTTGCAATATAGGCGATGTTTTCTAAGGGTAAGCAGAACTGCCCTTACATGTTCAATGTGGTCTTCTTCTCTTTCTGAATACACCAAAATGTCATCTATGTAAACGATGACTGTGATATCAAGGAATTCCCGAAGTACATCTGTCAAAAAGAATTGAAATGCGGCTGGGGCGTTGCATAGTCCATAAGGCATCACGCAGTACTCAAATAACCCATATCTGGTGCGAAAGGCAGTTTTCCATTCATCGCCCTTGCGCATCCGTACCAAGTGGTATGCGCCCTTAAGATCTAAACGGGTGTATATCACCGCTTGACGTACTTGGTCTAGTAGCACGGGAATAAGTGGCAACGGATAACGGTTCTTAATGGTGATGCTATTTAGGGCCCTAAAGTCCACACAGGCTCTGAGTTCTTGGTTTGCTTTTGGTATAAAAAAGAGAGGCGAAGCTGCGGGGGATTTGGACGGTCTTATAAATCCGTTGTGCAAGTATGTATCCAGGTAGTGGCGCAAATGTTCGTTTTCTGGTTCGGTGAGGGCGTACACCCTTCCACACGGCACCACCGTCCCTGGCATCAAATCTATTTGGCAGTCATAACTGCGATGTGGTGGCAAAACATTTGCTTGGTCCTCGTCGAACACGTCCTAGAGGTCATGGTATGGTGCCGGTAAAAGGACTTCCTTTTCTTCAGCTGTGGCTATTACGTGTGGTGGGGAACCCTCCTTCCCCGGTCTATGGCTCTGGATGCAATTCTCTAGGCAGTAGGACGAGGTAAAAGTGATTCTGTCTTTCTCCCAATCAATGGCTGGATTGTGTTTCCTAAGCCATGGAAGACCTAAGATAACCCCATACTGAGGTGCATGGATTACATTGAAACTGAGTGTTTCCCAGTGTTGTTCTTCCCATGATATTACAAGATTTTTGGTACAATGCCTAATAGGGCCAGAAAGCAGTTGCCGTCCATCCACGGTCATCACTATTTCTGGTTCGAATTTGGGTATCAACGGTATCTGCAACAGGGTTGCTAGTTCTTTATCCATCAAAAGGCCGGTTGCCCCTGAATCCACCATGGCTGTAAAGGAACACTTCCTATCTTCAAGGTGTACCTGTAGCCGTACATGGAAGTGGGATGTCGGGCCGTCTACGGTGTTTTGAACTGAAGGGATTGTTTTTATGCCCAAGAACCTCCCTTCTTGTCTTCTTGAGCCCTGGGGTTTTCCGTCTTCGTACCTTCTCCACTTAAACGAGATAACAACTCTCGATCCCTTCCTTTAGGCTTAGCTACACAATCCTTCACGTAATGTCCCTTCTTACCGCGGTATAAGCACAAGCCATTCCTACGTCTTTGCTCTTTTTCCTCTGCGGTGAGTGGGGCCCGAACTGAACCTATCTCCATGGGTTCTGGAGCTGTGTTATACGATCCTGGAACTATTCTAGCTCGGTCATACCTAAGCGCGGGTTTCTCCCCTCGTCTTTTATCCACCCGACGGTCTGCTAGGTGATGATCCAACCTTTGGGTCAAACTAATAAGAGCCTTACAGGTGGTGGGTTGTGGGTCAATTGTCGCCAAGGCGTCCTTCAGCTCATCTTTAAGGCCTTGATAAAACAACGCGCTTTGCTTACTCTCGGGCCATTCAGTTTCTGTAACCAACCGTTGGAAGGCGTTTACGTAGGCTACTAGGTCCCTATTTCCTTGTTTTAATTCTAGCAACTCACGGTCAGCTGTAAAGGTGGCTGCTCTACGGTCAAACACTCGTTCAAATTCCTCACGGAATGCATCCCAGTCGTACAACAGAGGATCATCGCGCCTTACTAGGGGAACGGGCCACTGGGCGGCATCGCCATTTAAGTAAGAAATAGTAAAGGCTACTCTAGACTGGTTAGAAGGGAATGCCTTGGGCTTGCAAGAAAAATGTAGGAGTATTTGTGTGATAAACACCTGTACCTTATGGGCTTCCCTTGAAAACCGTTCAGGCGATGCAAGAGGTATAGGCGTGGGTAATTCTACGCTGAATGGTGTGGCTGAGGATGAAAAGCTCCCCAAGGGAAACCTTCCTCTACCCACATCAAAGGGATTACGCTGCATTCCTTCGATTCTTTGCTTTAAGGCCGCTGTTTCTTCTCGAGAGGCGGCTAGTTCTTGTCCTCCTCTAAGGAAGCCATTGCTCGTATCGACCCGCCCAGGAGGAAGTCAATTCGTGGGCTGGTTATTCTGTTGCCTCGAAGATTCCTCGGGAGCGGATCGATGCCAAAAGGGGTCCACCTCTCAACAGCCCCAACCCTGAATGTTGTAAAAGCACAGGAGAGCGGGATGGTCAAGCGGGGGAAGGAAAGGATTGGAACAGCTGGGAGGGAGATCTGAAAATCAATAAAACTCTTGTTCTCCAGGTGTAAGCATCCTGGACTTCACATAAGCAACAATCTGTTCTGTTTGCCACTAGGGCTTCAGAATTAGTGCCTTGCTTCACGTCACAGGGAAGAGCAGACTGCCGCCTCTTAAACCCCCTGTTAAGACACACAAAGGGAGGAGAGTTAAAATGCGTCTTTCAACTCTATGCAAATGTCAATAATGTCACGATGCCTCTGCCGGGGACTGGTTTCCTAATCACCTAACCCCTTTGAGGCGTACATGGGTAAAGCAAATGGTTGAGCAAGGTTCGGAAGTTTAACTATACCAGGACACGCTTGAAGCTTATGAATGTCAAAAGCAAACGCGGTACTCCCCGTCAAAATATACACGAGCCGGATGGCTCACAAGGTTCCCACTGGTGCAAGTGCACCCTTACCCTACACGGGCGAACTGGACGTCAGGAAATCACTGGCTGCTCTGAACTCCTCGGCTCCGTCAAAGAATAACCAGCGGTGAGTAAAACGCCAAGCAGCGTTTTGAATTGGAGCTGCTTCCGGGTGACGCCCACGTGAGCGGCGTCAATTACGGAGGGCCGGGGAACCTGGGAATTGTAGTTTGGCTAAGTGGCGCTGGTCCCCGTCCGGTTTCCTGTCTCCGTAGTTTCCTCGAGTCGCTCCCCACCACTCTGTTAGCCACCTCCAAAGGGCTCTTGCTTCGGGATGGATGCCCACTCCAACTCTCGGTGAGTTCTGCGGGCTACCAGGTATATACGATGTTCGGGGGGGGAGGAGCATGACATGTGTGCTGCGAAAGGTCTTTTTTTTAAAATTCAAAACGTGGAAGACACATTGTTCAGATTTTGGGTCTTCCTTGACAAATAAGGCTTCTAAAAGAAATATTTAAGGTTCATTTTTTTAAAATAAAATATTACCTGCAGGGGTTTGCCCCCCGCCCCTCTATGATAGTCGTAGGAAGCTTCCACGTCCTCTCTGTGTTATCAACTCAATACTTTGCCACCGTCCACGTCACGCGGTCACGCGTCAGTACGTCTTTCACCCCTGACGGCCAAAAATAAATGACCAGGCCTTCTTGGGACTTAACTCCCCTTTGTTTACGTTATGGATTAACAAGCCTGCCCTTCAAGAGGACAAAGATGAGATTAATCAATTTCTTTGAAAAAGAAAGTACAACCATGTCCAAGAATGGTCAACGCAGACGGTGAATGGAAACGTAACAGAAAGAAGCAAGTTGTGTTTACTGACAGTTTAAACAAAATTAGGAACTTTGTTAACAGGGCTTTGCGATTAAAGTTTATCATGTAGTGAGTAGTCTACGTGAGTTCTTCAAGCTGAGCAGAGTGCACACAACTCGTTAGAAAGTACGAAAGTTTAAAACAATTCAATTGCAAAACTGAAAACTCGTAAACACATAGAAATATCAATATATAAAGAGACAAGGGCCTCCCTTTTGTCATCTATTATGCTGTTTTGCATCTTTACGGCTTAAATATCTTCAAATAAAGAGTGAAACCAGCATCGCGGCACCAGCGCTTTACTTTTAACATTAAAAGTAAAGTAAAGCGCGGGTGCCGTTATTATAATAAAAGTAAAGAAATATATGTGTTTTCTATTTCTTTACTTTTGCGAAAGTGAAAGTCATCACGGTGCTAATGAACCGTGAAAGACAGATGGCGGCCGGCTGCGCGCGTGCACGCTTGCATGAACGCAAGCGCTAGGCCAGCCAGTAGCACTTTGAAAACTCACCTACTAAATGTCTCGCAGAGCAGCGCATGCGCGCTGACTCAGCGAGACCTAAAAACATTACTCCCCATAATCAGCATGTTGTGAGCCCCTCAGGCTCCTAGGACCCAATGCAACTGTTGCATTACTGACAGCTGTGACACTTAGTAGCAGGCTGTTTCCTCTGATTCTTTCACCCCTTTCCCGTCATGCCTGGCCATCAGTCCAATACTGAAAAAGATTACCTGCCCCTTTTAGTACAAAATGAGCTCCCACGTATTGTCTATCACTTTGCAGCAAGGGTGCCCTCAAACCTAATGCTAAATAGGAAAATGAGCTTCCATGCCTCTTTTCTAAAGTAAGGCAGTCATAATGGTGATGAAGTGGACCCCTCACACTTTTGAGCCCAAGTGCCACTGGACCTACTTCACTAATGAGAGCGCCTATCTTGAAATTGGGCAATGTGCTCTAACCCTTGTGAAAACATGGGCCTCTATCTTGCCTCATTTCCCAGTCTGCCATCTCTTGGAGGCCTAAGCTAAGGTGTCTCCTCTGCTACAATTTCCCCCTGTCTTGTGCCATTGGTCCAAGGCCCAAAGCAACACTGGCACAGCAGTGGTTCACTGAGCCCTAACATAAGGAAGGAAGGATAGTAAACAACACTAATTGAGGTTTAGTTGGTCCCTCACACTCCTGGCCTACATGCCACTTTACCTGTGGCACAAATGATACCTACTCCTCTGTCCACTCCACTGGGCATCACTCCTATGCCTGGCACCCAAAGCAGGCTGTCTGCCCTGTTGTGTAAAAAAAAAAAAAAAAAGAGGGGACCCCACACCTCATCCTCCTGTTGCTTGGGACCTGTTCCCTGTGCGGTAAGGGTAACCTGGGTCCTAATGCTAGCAAAGAAAAAGGGTCCCAACCCTCATTTTTGCTAGTAACACAACAGTAATTGGGGTGTAGTGGTGTTTCATTTCATTGCCCCAGTACCACTGCACCTGCTGCACTAATGGTAGTAATAGCCGTTAAAATGACAAAACATGAGCCCACATCTCTCTCCACCTTTCTCAGGGGATCTCCCTGAGGAAGCTGTGCATGTCCATTTGTAAATGAAAAAATTAACCCACACATAACACCCCCTCATCTGGCCATCTCTTTGGCGCTACCCATGGATAGAGAGCTATAGAAGAAACAAGCCTTCTCACCAGGGTACCTGCTACCTGAAAGAAATGTAAATGTGTGCAATTGATATTCAGCAAATTGGCATTTTCCACCAAATAATCCATCACCTGGTGTATACTCCCTGAGTTTAACCTAGGCAATCTGTTTCTAGCTCAAACGAATTAAAAGTTACTTAAAACATAGTGACACATGTTGTACCGAAGTGGAAGGCCCATTGCTAAGGTTGACTGGACACCTTTCTGTTGCTTTTTGCTGTATTTGAGTGATAAACGGGTACTAATGAGGTGAAATGTTTGCCCAGACAGTGTTAATGGGTAAAACTGCCTAAATAATTAAGTAATGCTATCACAAGTGTGTTGCATCAAGCCACATATTTTACCTTTTGCTGCTGCATGATTTGGTCCTTCCCTACCGCATAATTCCAGTGGCCCTGTTTAGACGGTGTCCAATATAATTTTTCAATAATGACCTGCATATGGACAGTGCTTTGTGTTAGAGGCTGGGACTTCATAGCATTATAAATACAGGTCACTTTCCCACACTGCAGCAACCAGGAATCAATTATGTGACTCTCTGATCTCACAAACAGATATCTGCAGTGATTTTATTAACCAACTGAGATAGCATAATATAAAAGACAGCGTTCCCAACGATTAGCGTTTATTTTTAATTTAAGGTATGTGAATTATTTTATATGGAGTTGGCTAACGGTGTAAAAACAACTTAATACTTACAGAAAATGTTTTTTTTAGCCACTTAGACATGTCTTTGAACCCGCCACCATGGTGCCAAAAATCACAGTTGCCTTACAGTTTATGTATCGCCTTTCCTGGCTGTCTTCATTTAATCTGGGAAGAAGAGCACACGATTTCATACTTCACAAAAGGCTCAACTTGTGCAACCCACTTTTGAAATTCACCACTCAATACAGTTGAGAACACCGCCCTTTTTTGGATGTATTAATATACCCGGACTACTACTGAGAGCCCTGACATAAAACTTGGTTCTCTAATGGTAACAAAAATATGAATTATCAAGAATTGTTACAATCTTAAAACTGAAAAAGTGGCCCTATGCAAATCTCTGCTTGCTTTTAAATCGAGCAAAATTTGAAAGACTTTCTAGTCCATTCTAAATCGAGAAAGACAACTTTCCCAAACAGCATAGTGGCACTTACCAAAAGTGACAGGTCACTATCCTCTGTGAGGTATGTAGTGTTGCGGTCTAGTTGACGCGCGCTACGTAGTCACACATAGGCGTGCGGCGGCCATTTTAGAGGCTACTGCGCATGTGCGAGTAATCGCGCGGAAAGCCTAATAGCGTACGGAGCGTCCTGCCCGGCGCTCTCTCGTTGTAAAGCAACTTAAGCTAGTAAATACAGTTGACCAACTCCTACACGTTCTCCAGAGAGTTATTGGGGGAGAGTACATCTTTACAGTGGCGACGAGGGTGCGATTCACCAGGTACTGAAGAGAACAAACCGGAAGACAGACAGGAGGACCGGAGAAGGCGACAAGGCGAGCCAACCCTCACCAGTAAGTTTGCAAGGGGGATATAAGGACACTACGAGAGAGTGCCGCAGTGTCAGACATAAGCCAGGGGGCAGCACGAGAGAAAAGGAAGGGATAGGTGCGGGACCCTCGCACTAACACTCACAGGAGCAAGCCGGGGAGGAGAACCCAGCACAATAGAAAGTCCCAGTGTCGAAGCACGACACAGTTGAGGCCCTGGCGGAACCCGGGATGAATAGCGCAGAGGGCACGGAAGCAGCCCGAGCGACCCGAGGAGGAGAAGAAGGGGCGGAAGCACCAGGCAGTCCGAGGAACCAGGCAGAAGAACACACGGGACGTGCCGCAATGTGCGCACAGGCATCGTCACTCACGACACCAATCCCATTCCTGCCGAGGCCAGGAGAGCCTCAAATGAAGTGGGAAGACTGGAGCGAATACTTCCAAAATTACCTAGAGGCACTGGAAGACGAGAACGGAGAAGAGTTTTCCAGTAGTAGGAGGAAAAGGATACTCTTACACAATCTGGGACCAGAAGGCATAAGAGTATTTCAGACCTTAGTACCCGCCAACCGACCACCAGCAGACGATGTGTTCAAACATGCCATTGAGGACTTGGATACCCACTATCGTCCAGCGGTGTGCACCTCCATCGATCACTTCAACTTCCAACAAATGAAACAGGAAGCAGGGGAAACGATAGACGACTATGTCGCAGCATTACGGAAACTAGCTATAACATGTAAATTCGGGGTACTGCACAACGAATTTATAAAGGACCAAATAGTAATGCAAACCACGAACAAAACCGTGCAAGACAAACTGTGGGCGAATGGAGATGCCACATTGAAAGATGTGATAGCCATGGTAAAGAGAGCCGAATTGTCAAAGCGATGTGCAGAAGCGGCGAAGAGAGAACAAACCCAGAGACCCACGATCAATAAAGTAGAAGACGCCGACAGCTACGGAAGAGGCAAGACGGAGCAGGGAGAGCACAAAGGAATAAACAAATGGAAAGGGAGACAAGGACAAACAGGGAAGCCGGACAAGGAAGGAACGTCCAAGTGCTACAGGTGTGGCAGTCAAAACCATGCGGCCCTTGACAAACGATGTCCCGCTTTCAGAGCAAAGTGCGCGTTTTGCGGCCTAATGGGCCACTATGAGAAAGTTTGCCGAAGAAAGGGGAAGCAGCGCACAGTGAAATACGTGGAGCAGGACCCAGACGAAGAGGAAGAGGTACTGGAAGAAGAGGACAATGTACTCTGCGTAGAAGGCCAGGTGTTGGGCATTGACAGTAGACGTTCACGCAAACCCCAGTGTGACATGTTAATCGGAGGTGTAGAAATCACCATAGTGGCGGACTCGGGGTCCCCATATACTATTGTCCAAAGGTCTGTGTGGGAAGAGAAATTTGAACCCGTCCTAGGCCCACAACTGGAACACCCCGACATACGACCTGTTACGTACACGGGCGAACCCATTCCGATGGTGGGGTTCCGAAGACTACTCTTCCAATTCAAAGAACGCAGCGCTCAATGCAAATTGTACGTAGCTGAGAAAGGTCCCTCGGTTCTAGGATGGACCAAGGAGAACTAGGAATGCAACTGAACCCGGGAGGGGACACACAAGTATTAATGACATCAGAGGAGAGATGGCCTAAAGCAGAAAGAATGCGTAGCGAATACCCGAAGATATTCGGAGAGAAGGTTGGGAAGCTGGAAAAATTCACGCAGAAAATTGAGCTAAAGGAGAATGTTCGGCCCGTAGCACACAAGGTGAGAAACATACCTCTGGCAGTGAGGGAAGCGGTGCAACGAGAACTACACAGACTCGAGGGAGAAGGAATCATAGAACCCATCGACAGTGCGGAATGGCCGGCACCATTGGTGGTGGCAATGAAACCAACGGGCAAGGTGCGCCTGTGTGTGGACCTCCGAGAACTAAATAAGTGCATCATAGTGGAGAAGTTCCCCCCTACCGCGCATAGAGGAGATGCTGGCACGGACGAAAGGAGTAAAGTGGTTCTCCACCATCGACCTCAAGTCAGCGTATCACCAAGTGGTCCTACACCCCACGAGCAGGAAACTGACGTCGTTCATCACGCCATTCGGATGTTATCAGTTCTGCCGCATGCCCTTTGGCCTGGCCTCAGCAGCAGCGGTCTTTCAGAAACTAATGGCCCGATTGTTCCGAGACATGGAAGGGGTACAATACTTCCAAGATGATATCCTAGTGATGGGGAAGGAACGGAAGGACCACGATGAGAAACTGGACCGGGTATTTAGGACCTTGGAGAAAAATGGACTAACAGCCGAGTGGGAGAAGTGCCGTTTTGGTATGTCGTCAGTCACATACCTGGGACACGAAATCGGAGCACAGGGGATAACACCAAAAAGAGCAAACGTAAAAGCCATCTGCGAGGCTCTTCCACCCTCCACCCTCCACCAAGGAAGAAGTAAGATCGTTTCTCG
The DNA here is from genome assembly GCF_964204655.1 of Triturus cristatus. NCBI lineage: Eukaryota > Metazoa > Chordata > Amphibia > Caudata > Salamandridae > Triturus > Triturus cristatus. The sequence continues at coordinate 497,298,138 of NC_140592.1, read as the reverse complement.
GGATGGCAGAGTATTACAGTAAGTTTGTCCCACACTTTGCCACAAAAATGTACCACTTGAGGCAACTCACGAGGGAAAAAACAGTATTCAAATGGACGGAAGAAACACAGGGAGAGTTCGACACCGTAAAAAGAGAAATCGGTCAAGCTATCCCCCTGCAAGGGTATGATCCCCAAGGAAAATCGATACAGATGACAGATGCCAGCGAGGAAGGACTTGGAGCGGTTCTCATGCAAGAGAGAACAGATGGCACTAAGGAGACGCTCAGTTTTGCATCCCGGTCCCTAACAAGCTCAGAACAAAAGTTCAGTGTGATCGAGAAGGAGATGTTGGCGGTAGTATGGGCCATGGGAAAGTATCGCCAGTTCTTGTGGGGAACGAGGTTTCTGCTCAAAACAGACCACAAACCATTAGTAAAGGTGTTAACGTCAAGCGGGCACACCAGCGCAACACCCCGCATAGCGAAAATGACTCTCAAACTTTTGGAATATCGCTATGATGTGGAGTACATACCGGGATCACGGAACAAGATAGCGGACTATCTCAGCAGGGCGGCTGCCATGGAAAGCTTCACCAACAGCACGGGTGAAGACGACGAAATGGTGGCCTTGACTGAAGATCCAGAACGAGTAATAAGCAAACAAGAATGGAAAGAAGCATATGAAGCGGATAAAGACTTAGGAGACATCAAAAGATACATTGTTCACGGGTGGCCCGACAAGAAACGGCAGACGAAACAGCTCCAGCAATTTTATGAAGTCAGGGAACAACTATCAGCGGGAGATGATGGCATGTTCGTATACCGAGGGGACAGAGTAGTCTCCCCAGCAGAATTGACGCCTCGCCTACTAACATTATTACACAAGGGCCACCTAGGGATTGTAAAGACTAAAGCGAGAACCAAGCAAACGTATTGGTGGCCAGGAATGGAGCTGCAAGTGGAGAGATATGTAAGGGATTGTGAACAATGCCAAAGAGCTGACAAAATCTTGAAACCAATGAGACCAGCTCTAGGGGAGTTCACGAACCCCATCAATCCATGGGAAGAAGTGGCCGTAGACATCATGGGGCCTGTACTAGACAACCAAGGGATTCCGAAGTACATGTGTGTCATTGTGGATAAATACTCAGTGGCCAGTGATACATGTTCAAGAAGAAATGGACACGGACACTATACTTCGATTCCTCACATCGGTGTTCCTCAGAGAAGGCATTCCGAGAGCCATCATCAGTGATAACGGACCCCAGTTCACCTCGGACAAATGGATTAAGTTTGCGGAGAGAAACGGCATCAAGCTCAAACACACAGCCGTATACCACCCGGCGAGCAACGGACAAGTAGAAAGGTTCAACAGGGTGATTCTGGGCTCCATACAAGCAGACATCTCTACGGGCAAAGACTGGGAAAAAGAACTACTAAGTATGATATGGGCCTATCGCATCACCCCCACTGGCACGGGGTACAGCCCTTTTCAAATCCTGAGGGGAAGACAACCCTTCACCAAGGACAATGTAGCATGGAAAGAAAAGACAATCACGAGCAAGTGGTCGCCGGCAGTGGTGCAACACAATCTGGAGAAAGCGCAGAGGATTTACTCAGAACACTACAACCGACGAAAAAACGTGAAAGAGACGGCCCTAGAAAGAGGAGAATGGGTCAGAGTAAAGTTAGCAGTACTACAAAGGAAGGGAGAAAGCAAATACTCGCCACCCCTACAAGTAAAGAAAGTGTACGACAGAGCAGCATTGCTCAGCGACGGAAAGGTATGGTCCCAAGACCGCATGTCAAAATGTAATAAAATTCTACAGTGGCCCCGTGAAGACAACGAGGGAACAACACAACAGGAGGACATGAGAGATGAGGTAGACGCTCCACTAGGGGAGGACGGAGATACTGCCTCAAGCAAAGGGAAAAGTGAGAGGAAAGAGCCGACTATGGAGAAACCACCACAAGAAGAAAGTGAGAAAGGAGGAAGAGAAAGAACAAGTACTCAAGAAGAAAGAAGGGGGAGCACCGATGAAGACGGTGGGCAGGAAGAGCGCACGACCCCGGTAAGACGTAGCTGAGCGGGCAGAGAGGTGGTGAGACCATCCAGGTTTAAAGACTTTGAACTGGAGTGAACTTTAATAAACCTGGTGTAAAGTTTGTTTGCGTTAGGAAAAAAGGGAGATATGTAGTGTTGCGGTCTAGTTGACGTGCTCTAGATAGTCACGCATAGGCGTGTGGCGGCCATTTTAGAGGCTACTGCGCATGCGCGAGTAATCGCGCGGAAAGCCTAATAGCGTATGGAGCGTCCTGCCCGGCGCTCTCTCGTTGTAGAGCAACTTAAGCTAATAAATACAGTTGACCAACTCCTACACGTTCTCCAGAGAGTTATTGGGGGAGAGTACAACTTTACAGGGTATGCAATCTTACCAAACCCTAAACACAACTTGACCTAGTACTAACCCCAGCCTGGGGACTACACAGATTTGCAAACTGTAGCAGTGAGGGAGTCATTTACTTAGTCATTAAGTTGACAACTAGAAAGTGAGAACATACGTAATCGAACACAGGAGCAATATTAGATGCAATGCTCCATTAGGAAAATGATAGCACCTTGTTAATAGTTGGGATACCATAAAGATGACATGAAGTGGACTGTTATTGAAAAAAACATGGATTTCATGTCCCTTGAATGGGAGGTCCCATGTTCTTTTCCTGAAAGAACAAAGATGTGTTTGCAAATTGAAAACCCACCTCGTGGGACATAATGATGAGATACCTTGGAATTCTTTACAAAATTGATGCCAAATTGGTAGTTTTGACCACACAAGTACCTGAACTTTTTGCAGGAGTGCCTTTTACTATGTTTAAATCGATTGGGCGGCAACCTTATTTTTAGATATGCTCAAACGAACCAACAATTTTATTTTCCCGTATTTCACTCTGGCCGTTATTGTTTAGATGTGAGTTCACCAGACCTTTTTCGTTGACCGACATCACTCTCTTTCACTCTCATAGAAGAATAGGCAGATACTATACAATAGAAACCCTTGAAGAAAATTCCACCTTTATGACAATCTGCTTGCAATCATACAAACTGATTATTATCTTTGCACTTGATTAAATCAAGCTGACACACTACCATCCCTTCCTCAGACCAGGATGGTGTTGCAGAACTGGCACAAGGACTACTAGACCAAGGCGTCTGTATATACCCCTAGGAAGTCAATGAACACCTGCAGGTTCAAACAGCATCAGTTTATTCAGTGCTCAGCACGGGGCATGCTCATGAGAGAATCAGAGAAATATGTCACCCAAATAGCAGAAAGTCAACCGTTTTTATAACCTAATGCTAATATAATCTATGCTTTTGGCAAAAATGTGCTGAATTTTCTCTGACAAACAGAACCCATTGTAAACATGCTATTTTTTACTGATAAGGACAGTACAAAGGCGCTTTGGTACCCCATTATCACAAAACCTCCTTGCTATCCCCTCCATTCCCAGGCCTAAATTGACCTCCAAGATTATCTTTCAGGGGAGCGCAGCTGTAGCGAGAACCCTTCACTAATGAGTAAATCCTCTGCTCAACGGTAACCTTGGGCCCTAAATATTGACAGGCCTCTTGAGTGCAGACATTCCAGAGGCCTCTATCATGCATTAATACCGAAGTCTGCAAAGAAAAGGCCTACATTCTAAGGCAAGTAGTTGTATGATTATTGCTAGGCTTAAGTCCTAACGTGAATACAAATCCTACGTCATAGCAAACACAGTTATTCTATAACATTTGCTCCTTTGAGCGTAGGTGGTGCTAGTCGCGGCCCCAGGCTCATGCTCACTCTTGCATTGCAGTCAGACTTTCAATATCGCTTTTGACTTTATTTTCAACATTTCTAAAACATCTGTACATTTTCGCCATTGTGCTACGAGGCTGGCAGGATTATAGCTGATGATGCAGTCTGTATTCCTATGCGACACAGATTTTGACCTAAGAAACAGCATTGACTACTATGGAGACATACTATGATAACTATTACAATGCCTAACAATATAACTGCCGCATCCTGGATCCATCCCATCAGCAGCCATGACCACAACCACAACAGATAAAACCCACCACCGTAATCCTGGATCCCCTTTGTCAACACCTGCAACTACCCTTTATCCCCTGGACCCTTACTTCTATATCCCCAATTCTGTTCATATAGAAACAGCAAGGAGTATTGTGCATAACACACACCTGTTCTTGATGCACAGTCAGAAGATATAAGGCCATTCGATTCTGAATCGTCATGTCGGAAACAGAAATAAATTCAGTGTGCAGGTCCTCCATAGCATCATGGTTTTAAGGCTACAGCTAATTGCGCTGACATGTTTACTGTGGCATGCTCTAAATCATACACCCAATCATGCCGTGGAGCAAAACTTGTACAAACTTGTGGAATCCTGATTTCCTTTTGTCTCTCGCCTATACTTGTGCAGGACTTTATATGGTTCATGTGTGTGAATGCAGGGCGCTATAGAGATGTTCATGGTGAGGAAGGTCAAGGAGCAGATCTATTCCTAATTAAGGGGTAGTACATTAAACTCTCTGCATCCACACACAAAGTACAGATTTCTGCTAACTTGTGCATTGACTGTGTGAAAGAAACCCCTCCGGAGATCCAACTGCTGAGGCAGGGCATGCTTTTAGGAGTGATGCCAATGATACTCAAACCACTTTCGACTCAAGGGTGCCTTCATCAGGCCAGTGGAAGACATAGAAGCAATGGGCCGATTCCACGGGGTACGCCAACAGTCTGGAGAGGATCAGCAGTGTCTTACCCACATCCCGGGGTTCCATGCCCGAAGGGTCATACTTTGGATCCTCTGGCATTTTCAAGATTGTATTCTCCCCCAATGTAACATTCCAATAGTTTATCGTGTAATTCAAGAACTCCTGTTTTGTCTCCAAGTTCCCGTTCCGATGTTGTAAGTGTTCCCCACAGGTCCCAGGTCCCAGTCTCATGGTTAAACTTCTGCATCAAAATACATTGCTTTCCCCACATGTCCGTCAAAAACTGCACCTTCAAGTTCCAACCCTGAGAGAAGTGTTGGAAACAAATTATGCATACATATTCTACACTGACTTGTGATTCGGGGCTAGGGACAGCTCATGTTGGGCCTACATGTCGGGTACTAGAGAACAATTGAACTGCTTGTCGACGAACCCACCTCCGCAAGTCCAGGCCACATCTGATACATGAGTAACAGATGCTCCCACATGCTCCTCAGCCCCTGCTGGGTTTGTAAACAAGCTTGTGGGGCCCGCTGGGTGGCATGATATCTGACTGCAAAGCCAGCAATCTTCTAGACTCAACGCTTTTGCTAACTGTGCTTGTACTTTAATTAATGGGTTATATGCTGGTCCCTTTAGCAAAAAGGTCACAATCTCAAGGAGGTAACACAAAAGCAATAATTCTTGCCATGCCTTTATTTAACTATGCTCAGCTACTGCTGCTTTATAAATCACAAATTCGAGTAAATGCAAATTCGATACAGAACAAAATTTTTCAGGAAAGAGGAAAACATTTTAATCAAGAGCTTTGTTACAGCAATGATTAGCGCTCAAGAGTTCAAGTAATGCAATAAAAAAATATTCAGTTCTGTTTTTCAAAAACCAAGCCAAATCCCAATTGAAGGTGAAACATTTGCACAACAGTGAAGTTTACTAACTATACCACAGCCTCATCTTCCTAACTCAGTCTCTGTTTTATTTTCACATCCTACAGTGGTCTTTTGTTCAACTTCCTCTCTGGTGCGAGGCACTTTTTAATGCGAGTCAAATGGTTTCAAGTTTGTCGTGCATAGACTTTAACAGCGGTGTGTGCTGTTAGCAGGATCTGGTATGGTTTACTCTATCTGGGTTCCAGACAGTTCTTTCTCTGGAACTCCCAAACGTAGACCCTGTCTCCAGGCTTCAGTTCGTGGGCTGGACCTGCAAGAGGGAAAGTTGAGCTGAGTGAGCAACATTGTGATAAGTTGTCAGTGTCTTCCTTCGCCTTTCAAATAATACAGAATCTCCCACATGGTGGCTCAAAACCCACGGCAAAGCAGGAGACATAACACATCAAAACAACACCTTTAGAAAAGGGTTTTATTTTACAAAATGCAAAGACTCTCTTTTTAGAATAAGGCTTGGGGTTTATTTTACACAATGCTCTCTAACGGAAAGGCTTTCCCAGATGCCAAAATAACAACATTCAACTACACATAGGGATATATATGTTTATATGCAAGCAACAATAACACACTTGGTAAATGCAACAGTTAAATGCATGAATAATACCATGAATAAACGAGAAGCAAACAATATGAAATAAGACTCAAGCAAATATTGGTGGGCATCCTGCAAGAGAACAGAAAGATATATATACACTAGATACATCAAATTATTACTTTGGATGTGCACCTCACGCAGTCACACATCACAAAGAAAACACCTCAAATGATCAAAGCCACTGGCCACACATCACGATGGCAATAATCAAAGCTCAAACACCTCAAATGACCACAGGCACTGGAACCACGCATCACAAAGGCACTAGTCAGAAACAAATCACCTCACCCGATCGTTAACTGTACATCCTTGCCAATTCTCGCTGGGGGGCCCGTTCACAGCTGGCTTGCACTCCTGACCGGGACTCTAGTTCCATTTGTCTTACAGCAGTACGTCTACTCTGTAAGTGAGCACCCGCACGCAGCGGTCAACAAACCCCAGCTGTATAGTCTCAAAACTCACACTAGAAGGTTCAAGAGACCTTCCCCCGTGCCAAAGGAATCTTACCAGGACTTGCCAGCTTCCAAGCAAGCATTCCATGGCAGGGAGGAGTTCCCACGTTCCCTCTACAGTCTCGCATGTTCCAGCATTTATCTTGTCGAAGATCACAAAAGCCTTCCAGGGTGCATTAAACAATCTCTTACAAAAACAATCCTGGAACGTAATTAACCCAAACAACTTGCAAGTGTAGCTGTGCGCGCAGATAAAGCTCAAGCCAGGCAGAGTCAGAAAACAGGATGACATGAGGCCATGTCAAATCCAATAGTAAGAACTTCATAATACTTCCAATGTACAACACAATGCACATGTGTGCACCACTGCTTATAGCATCACATACTTCATCTCTCAATGTACAACACAGAGCACATTTGTGTACCACTGCTCACAACACTGCACTTCAAGACCAAAAAGTACATTCTACACCTCACTCTCTCTCTCATGCTTTCAAATGCACATCCCACATGTTCTGTTCTTGGCAAGGCTGTCCTACTCCATGACAGCTCCCACTGAAAGACAGCAAGATTACAAGAAATAAACCTTTAGGAGAAGCAAGGCATATGCAGGACGTCGCACATTCAGGTTAAGGTAAAATAACACCGCAAAGTCAATTAATATAATGGTAGTCAAAGGTCATCACAGGGTGTCAGACCACAAGAGTGCCTCTAACACTACATTCAGCGACTATTGAAGACATCTGCAGTATGACACCAACTCTTCTTCCCCATGATCAGAGAAAAATATCGTAGCTGGTGGTGTTGATGGTGGGGGAAAGGCCCACCAAAGAGAATCTCGTAAGGAGTCATTCCATGCTTTTTACTGGGGCTCAGAGATAACCAAAGATAATGTTTCGGGCCACTAGTGTCCTGTTTCCTGGCATAGATTTGACAGCTTGCTTTTTGATCTGGCCATTGAGGCACTCAACACTGCCCAATGATTGGGGATAAGGAGTATGTAGTTGTTATTCCCAGACTCTCTAGAATGAACTTAAAAACCTTTGCCTGATCACTGTCTATTTTTTGCGGCACACCAAAACGTGTTACAATGCGCATTAAGCAGTCTTTTTGTAGTCGTGATGGTATCTGTTAGTATGCAGAGGAAAGCTTCTGGCCACCCCACTAGTTGATCTACCATCATCACCACTTGTACTCCTGCACAGGTTGGAGGTCAGCATAATCTGTTTGTAGGTTATGTATGAGCCATTCAGCCCCCTGCTGAGCTCCCCTCTTGGTACTGCCCACCCAGGATTGTTTAGGTAATCTCTATTAACTTGCTTCACTATCTGATGTATTCCTTGGGCATACCAGTTTTCAGTATCTCCCTAGCCATCCCACCTTTGCATGTATATCTTATTGCATGTTACGCATGTGCAAGGTATCACTGAAATGAATGTATAGCTGCTAGGAGGCAATCATGCGACACAAGCATACATCCTTGTGACAGCCAATCAGCACTCAGGTCATCATCTGCTCCCTACTGCATAGTCACAGTTTCAGAAACAGAATGCTTTACAGACATAAACAAAGTTGCAGGTGTCCCTTGTAGCACAGTGTGCTGTGCAGCCACATCGAAGCAAGCATTGCCACAAGCAAACTCCTTTTTATCTTGGGTATGAGTGTGACAGTGCACAACTGCAGTTTCAGCGGGCAGATGTATAGCATCAAGCAATGCTTGAATTAGTACACCGTGAGAGATAGTGAAACCGAAAGAAGTCAAGAACCTCCTCATTTTCCACAGCCGACCTATGCATACCAGACTTGAAAGCATAGCTAGAATCAGTATGCATACTAACCTGTATCTACACATCTCATATACATGTTCTTGTTAATGCCACCAACTCTGTAAGTTGTGCACTTTTGTGCTTGTAGTAGAGATGCAGCTTTAATCTCAACAGAATCAGAACAAATATACAACATTTCAGTTATATCTCCCAGGGCCAAACCATCAGTGTAGATCGAATTGAAAATGCAGACCACTGTTAAATAGGACATGGATGGGGGGCGCCAGAGAGCTGCAAAGCAAGATGGCTGCTGCTTGATGTGTCTCTGCCAGCCGAGATGCTTCCCTGACTAAATTATCAGCTCAGATGAGCCTGTGCCCCTTTTCTGGTTGGTTGCCGGTGCTGAGGAGGGCGCCCTGGATGTGCTGGCACTGAAATGATTCTAGCCCCAAGGATGGGAGGTGAGCGGCTTCCCACTTGTGGTGACGTGGCCTGTAGGGCACGGGCAGGCCCTGGAGGTGGATTAATCCCTATGCCGATGCAGATTGTCATCTCGGAGCTGCCTGCCAGGGCTGCTGAGCCACTAGAGTGCCCAGAGAATACTGTATGGGGTCTCCATGCCTGGTTGGTGGACCGAGCCTATTGTGAGGTCCCCGTGGCGATGAACCTGGAGCGGGTGCAGCCTGCTCAGGGCTGCTGCCACCAGAAGAATAAGTTACACATCTTAAATGTAAAATATATCCCCAGAAATTCTGTGAAAAAAAATAAAGTTGAAGTGACGTTATAGTTAGGTATAGAAAAAGATCTTAATTTACGTAACAAAAGTGAAATTACTTGGTAAAAAACAATTATTCAAGCGGTATTATAGTTTAAAGAACATTTAAAAAATGAAAAAAATGCTGAAATTCATCAACTAGTGAGCTCACTATAACTTGGGCCCCTGTCATGCACTTCTTCTGACCTCACATATTACAACACTCATGACATGTTAAATTACATAATTGATGCACTGCTTGTGACCTCACACATATTAGATCACTCATGAAATGTTCAGTGACTCCACTGATAATATCACAAATGACATCATTGATAACAACACTGTGCAGGGCAGTCATAGATTATAGTTGCTTGAGATAACTTTCACTGGTTTAATTTATGTGCTTTTGTTAGTTTCAAATGATATGTCTTAACTGACATTTTCACCTCTCTATAAAGTCCCTTAAACCTTTATGTATTTTTCATTTCGATCATATATACACACACACTCTCACACACCCACACCCTACCCTATGTTCCATGCTGGGCCTGAAGGCTCAAAGTTCACATTACAATAAAGAGGCTTTCAAGTCCCAGCATCCACACACCAGATCTAGCTTTTGTGACATTGTGCATCGTGGCAGCCATTCGTTTATCATTTCTAGTTTGAAGCCAAATATATGGTGAATACTGTGGTGACGAAAGACAAAGCAGAGTGTTTGTGTATAAAAAAATATATATAGTATATTTGTGTGCGTATCTGTGGGCCACTGCCTTTAGCAGGTCTAGACGGGCCTTGAAGGAAAGTTATCGTTCGTGAGCAGGAAGACCATACAGTCTGTGTCTAAATGTGTCTGCCTATGATGCATGGCCCCAAGGGATCGTGTGTGATAACTTAAAATGATTGTTATCACATGGATGCTGGACTCAATGCATCATCCCCTGACACCACGGGCGGCTGACTCTGCAGAAGCTCCCCTCGGCTCGTGTCACAATGTGCTCCCAGTTCAGCCGGCGGGGGTTTGGAGGAATGTCTAACTCTAGGTAAGAGCCATAGATGGCTGAAGAAAGATTAGCTACTGGGACGCACTGGTCGGGATTTCCAGGCTTTGTTAGCCTGCAACACTGCTGCCTTCTCTGCTGCCTGCTGAGGTGGGACTCGGTCCCACAGCCTGCCTCGCTTTTCTTGGGGCTGGGAGAGGGGCCTCCCTCCAAGTACTGCAGCCGCTTACCGCAGCAAGGGAAGCGCTGGTCGGGATTTCCAGGTTCTGTTAGCCTGCAACACTGCTGCCTTCTCTGCTGCCTGCTGGGGTGGGACTCGGTCTCAAGGCAGATGGATCTGAGTTCCTGGTGTCAGGGAGCCACCTAAATACTCAATTTAGGGATTTAAGGGGAGTGAAGGGTAGTAGCCAATGGGTTACTTACCTCTGGGGTCACTACACCCCCTAGATGACCACTTCCTTTGTGAAGTGGGTATCACCCTGTCCCAGAGTTCCTAATTTCACCACATACAAGATGGTGGAATTCTTTATTTTGTTTTCCCTTCAGGTACCCTATGGGTGTGACTAACCTGGAGGTGCAACACACCTCCTTACATAGCTAATTTCCCACCTGTCCTGGGGCCAAATTGGCCTCGAGGGAGGGGGTGGCATCCACCAGGTCCAGGGAAAGCGCGGCTACCATTACAAAGGCGGTGTGTTCTTTGAAGCTCCCTGCCTACTAGCCTTACTAGCCTTCCTGCTGGATGAGGTGTAATCAGGCATTGTTTCTGACCTCTGAGAGTGGGACTCTCGCCTCCTAGGGGGTCAGAAACTTGTCTGTGGTAGGAAGCTGGACAGGACCAGTCAGCTAACACACTAGAGGACTAGTAGGGTTCATGGGGTGCCTATAAGGTACCCTCTGGGTGCAGGAATTAAAACATCCATCACTGGAATAAGTGTGGGTTTATTAATACAAGGTGTTTGATACCAAACACTGTATGTTTCACTGAAGCCATTATGTAGCTGGTCATCTCGTTTTGACCAGTGCTCAGTACATACCTTAAGATGGCTTCCCTATTTTCTTGCAATATCTAGTAATAGAACTAGACATCACCTCCTCATATCTGCTTGTGATATGTCCTCACATAATATAATGTACTCTGCCTTAGCATTCAAATGCCTGCTGTAATGGTGACTTACTTATATTAGATACAGTGACGTTGGCATGGCACACAGGAGTGTGCCATGTCATGTTTTCACTTCATGGTTTGCACCATGTCACACAGCATGCACAGTGGAATTTGTGTGTGGGTCCCTTAGGGTGGCATGAGATATGCTTCAGCTCTTTGGGACCCTCTTTAGTACCCAGGCCCTAGGAAACAGGGGTACCATTTACTAGGGACTTACAGAACTGCTTAAGTCCTGCGTCAATTGCAAAACAATCAGATATCATCTTGTTTTAAGGAAAGAGCACTGGCACTGAGGTCTGGTTAGCAGGCTTCAGTGCACTGTCAGAGTTGAATACCAGCATTCAGTAGCTAAAAGGGAGGCGAAAATTGGGGTATAACTGCAACAAAAACCCAGTTTCCTACACTCCTCAATTTAGAAGTATGCAGAAACTCCTGTTTCTCTTCCAGGGGATCCTCATCAATAGTCATAAGAACATGAATATTCCAGCCCATGCGCGGGCACCCCTAAAACATATAAAACATATATGTGAAAAACATATATGTAGCTATATATATATATATATATATATATATATATAACAATAAACACAATGCAGCCTTCCATACACTAAAAAGCTGAGCAATGTTGTAAGAATTTTCTTTGCACATATGTACAATTCCAATAAAGCAGGGAGAAAGAAAGCACATTTGAAAACTGCTTCAATGCACAATAGAAATCATAATCCTGCAAAGAGGAATGAAAAACATTGCCATCCCATAGGCTGCATTGCAGAAAACATAAGTGTAGAAAGCTGAAAAACTAAACCACAGAAACACATAGAATAAAACTGGCACTGTACCTTTGAGGCAGTCATGACCCCTAGCTTTCCATCATGCCTCAGGGATGACAGTTAGGTCAGTTGTTCTTTCCGGCTCCTTCTGTCAGGACCCTGGTAACTTCAGCTCTGTTTTTTCTGATTTCTGTCAGAAATTACTACTTATTTTTTGTCAAAAGCTTTTTACTTTGACGTCTTTTTGCTGTTGAAGTAGTTTTCTACTATTTTTGAGAGAGTTGAGCACAATTTTCTACTCAAATATGCCCTCTCTTTTTGACTCTTGCCCTTCCTGTGGCAAAAAGAAGGCTAAAATAGACTCCCATCTGGTCTGTATACTTTGCCTTCCTAATGATCATACTCCCAAGACTTGCCAGCATTGTCAGTCCCTGTCCAAAGAATTCTGAAGGACAGAGAGAGGATTCGCCTCTATGGGCTGGCTGAGAAGGGGAGAACACCTTCAAGAGGCAGGTCTCCGGTGAAGAATAGGAAAGTTCTTGTCTGCTCTCCATCGGTGTCGCGCTCTGCGCCAAAAGTACCTTAATCAGCAGGAAAAACATCGACGAAAAGACCATCGGCGGCAGGCTCACCGTCAAGAGAACACCGGTCGTCTACGAAGACTACAGGTACATCAGATCCTCCGCCGTCCTCAACCCGGCGACGATCGGCATTGAGGAGTCATTTTCCGTTGGTGCGGGCTCTCCCAACGTCGAGGGATAGGTCTCTGTTGTCACCGTCTGTACGGCTTCGACGTTGAGACATGCTCCGCCGTCACCCGTGCATCGGCGATCGGCATCGAAGCAGGCGTCTCTGTTGCCGTCCACCAGGCAGTGGTCAACGTCGAGACGTGCCTCGTTGTCGCCAGAGGCAAGACATTCAACGTCCAAGTGGACTCCTCCGTTGTCATTAACCAGAACCAGGCGACATTCAACGTTGAGGACTAGATCTTCATCGACAACGAAGAAGGATTCGTCGTTGAGACCTAGTATCAAGTATACAAATCGACATTCGACGTCGAGACGCCGGTCTCCATTGACGTCAAGAAGGGCTCTAATCTCGAATCTGCTGGCTTCCATTAGACGCTCAGCGTCGAGAGAGAGATCCGAGATGCCTAAGATCACGACGTCAAGAAGGTTTTCTCTGTCGATTCGCACTTCGTTGGGTTCTCCTAGACGCTCAACGTCGAGGGCGAAGTCGGTAGGATCCAGGTGTTCGACATCGGAACATTCAACGTCGAAACACAAGGAGAGGTCGATGTCGAAGATAAGATCCCTCTCTAAAGGTTCACCAGTTCTGGTGACGCATAGTCGGTCGACGTCGAGTCACTCCCCATCGATGTCACATCGCTCATCAAGACGCTGATCAGTCTCCAAAGACCGCAGAGAGTCCTCGCGTTCAATTATGAAGAGAGCCCGACGCCGATGCTCTCCCCAGGTGCTCTCAACGTCAGGTAGCTCTTCTGCTCAGTCTCCAGAGCAGACAAGAAGATCTCCAAGAGGCTCTCCACGGAGGCAGAAATCTCCTTTGGTTCATCTTTTGCCAAGATGGCTTCGGCCTATCCATCACTGGCAGAAAGAACCATCCGGCCAAGCTCAACGGCCTACTGCTTATTCCAGTCCACTGCACAGGTCTCCACTACAACGACTGGTGCAGGAGGTGGACAGGTCTCCTACTACTTGGACCAGGGATCACCGAGAAATCTTCGGAGCATAGACCAACTCATGATCATCATAAAAGAAGGACGCCATCTTGGTCGTCTTCCTTGACTCACTCGTCCAAAAGGGACTACTCTCCTACCCTTACGGATAGCCCTCTCTCAAGAATGTCACCCATTGAGGATGTTAACACCTTCAATATTGTCCTTGCTAGAGGAGCGTAGAAGCTGAGCATAGATATGTCGGTTCCTCAGACTTCCACATCAGTCATTTTCGAGACTCTTCATCAGCAGTCTGCGGCTAGACCATTGCTCCCTCTGGTCCCTGGTCTCCTTCAACCAGTAATGGACATCTTTCTCACCCCATCCTCGATTAAGGCTGTTCCGGCTCAGATTCAGAAAATTACAAACCTGCTGCATCGGATCCTTTATTTCTGAAATCAGATCCTCCACCGGATTCGGTTATCATCGCAGCAGCTAAGAAGCCTCACGCGGTTGCTTCATCTTCCTCAGTTCCTGCAGACAAGGAGAGTAGAGCTCAGGATTCTTGGGGGAGAAAGGCATGCAGCTCTGCAGCATCTTCTCTGAAGGTGTCTAGCGCTGCTTCCCTGCTAGGCCGTTACGACAGATCCTTATGGGATTCTTTGGAGCGTTCCAAAGAGAAACTGCCAAAAGAGGATCGACAAGATTTCGCAGAGATTCTCCAGGAAGGGACCCTGGTAGCCAATCAAGTGATCAGCACAGCAGCGGATGGAGTTTCTTTGTCTGCACACTCGTAAGCGCATGGAATATGTGCATGGAGGTCTTCCTGGTTATGCCTAACAGCTTTGAAACCGGAAGCTCAGCAGTGTATTTTAAATCTTCAGTTCTCTGGTAACTCCCTTTTTGGATCGCACACAGACGAGGAGATGGCCAGAATGAAGGCCAAGTTGGATGCGCTGAAGGCCGTTGGCCTAGAGAAGAAAAAGGAGTTCAGGCAGCGCTACAGGCCTTATAACCGCAATAACTACTATCAGAGGGTTCAAACCTCTCAATGGTCGCAAAAACAGCAATCCAAATCTCAATACCAAGGCCGTCGTTCCTCTATAGGCAGAGGAGGGCATCAGCAGCAATACTCCTCCACAGCTAAAACTCCAGGCAAGCAATGAGTTTCCGCTTCCTCTAGCACCGTTGCTCACTCCAGTGGGAGGAAGTATCTCAAATTGCTTAAAAGAGTGGTGCAACATCACCAAAGATCAGTGGGTGCTAAATACACTGCGCAATGGGTACGCAATATGTTTCTGCGCGCCTCCAAGAGATATATCTCCAATAAGATCATGTCTTCAACACTTGGATTTGCTGCGTCAGGAAGTGTTGATCCTTCTGAAGAAACTAGCCATAGAAGTGGTCCCTCCTGCTCAACGGGGAAAAGGAGTCTACGCCAGATATTTCCTTGAACCGAAAAAAGACCAAGCAAACAAGTTCAAACCTATTCTGGATCTCCGATCTCTGAACAAGATCATTCGAAAGGAGAAGTTTCGTATGTTGTCGCTCCATCAAATATTTCCACATCTGCAGAAAGGGGATTGGATGTGTTCGGTGGATTTCCAAGATGCGTACTTCCACATTCCAATTGCTCCACTGCATCGCTAGTTCCTGCGATTCATGGTAGGGGCGAAGCATTACCAGTTCAGAGTCTTACCGTTCTGACTCAAATCTGCCCTACGGGTATTCACGAAGTGCATGGCAGTGGTGGCATTACATCGCCAAGGCCTGTTTGTGTATCCATACCTGGACGACTGGCTGTTGAAGGGGTCATCTCCTCACACAATGCAGAACCACTATCGCACCTGCTATAGATCTACTGCACCGCTTGGGCATTCATGTGAACATGGAAAAATCAGTTCATCAGCCCACTGAAATGCTCCACTATCTGGGCTCCACCCTGGACTCCAGCATAGGAAAAGTGTTTCCTTCGGAGGAGAGACTGTCATCAATGAGAAACAAATGCAATATCATCCTTCAAGCACATCAACCTTCAATAAGACAAGTGGCATCTCTACTGGGGTCGATGGCCTCTTGCATATTCTGACCTCAGGACACCCCCCACGCTGCACGGCTCGCCAGCGGTGCCCCCTTGCTGCTGCTCGTTGTCCCTGCTCCGTTTTTGGCCCGTTTTTCATGCTCACTGCTTCTTTTTCTGTACTTGCTCCCTTTTAGCCCGATTTTTCGTGCCCACTGTATCTTTGTTCCTGTACTTGTGTTTTTAACTCCTGCATTGTATTCACTTGTGCTTTTGTTTTGTTTAGTGTGTCTCGCTAATCCCTCTGGTGCCCCCACCCGCTCCCCGCTTCCCGCCGCTGCTCCATCGCGGCCCGCCCCCTTTTTCCTTCTGTACCCGATTGGCCGCCCCGCTCCCGCCTCCCAGCTGCTCCGCCCTCCCACTTGGCCTCATATGGAGCCTGCACGGCGCAGGTAAGTGTGACCTGACCTCAGGACACCCCCCACGCCGCACGGCTCGCCAGCGGTGCCCCCTCGCTGCTGCTCATTGTCCCTGCTCCGTTTTTGGCCCGTTTTTCATGCTCACTGCTTATTTTTCTGTACTTGCTCCCTTTTAGCCCGATTTTTCGTGCCCACTGTATCTTTGTTCCTGTACTTGTGTTTTTAACTCCTGCATTGTATTCACTTGTGCTTTTGTTTTGTTTAGCGTGCCTCGCTAATCCCTCTGGTGCCCCTACCCGCTCCCCGCTTCCCGCTGCTGCTCCATCGCGGCCCCGCCCCCTTTTTACTTCTGTACCCGATTGGCTGCCCCGCTCCCGCCTCCCAGCTGCTCCGCCCTCCCACTTCGCCTCATATGGAGCCCGCGCGTACGCGCAGCGGGTGCGCCGATTGTGAGCCGAAGGCGCGCCAAAGGCAAGCCCGTCTACGCCCGTCCGCGCCTGGATCGCGCCCAGCGCCAGGACCCCTGGCCCCCGAAGATGCCAGCCCACACGACGGACTTACGACGCCGCCACCCTCAACGCACTCCACGCCGGACGGAACCCCGCCTGCTACCGAGCCACCCCGAAACGCGCCCACGGACCCTTCACCTGCCAAACCTGCAAGTTCACCTGCCTCCGGACCTGCACCGCACCCGCCAAGCCGAACACCAGCAACAACCACCTCAAGTGCATCCTGCTCAACACCCGCTCCGTCCACAGACACACCATCTAACTCTGGAATCTCCTCGACACAACATCGCCAGACGTCGCCTTCCTCACAGAAACCTGGATGAACGCCTCCTCAGCGCCCGACATCGCCACAGCCATCCCGGACGGATACAAGATCACCCGGAGGGACCGCGTCAACCAGACCGGAGGAGGCATCGCCATCGTACACAAGAACACCATCCGCATCACGACCAACTCCGACGACACCTTCACCGCCGCCGAGCACCTCCACTTCCAGATACACACCGACCCAAAGACCACCCCTCAGAGGCACCCTCATCTACAGACCCCCGGGACCATGCACACAATTCAGCGAAGACATCGCAGACTTCATTAGCCCGCACGCCCTCCCCTCCGCTGACTACATCCTCCTAGGGGACCTCAACTTCCACCTGGAGAACAACAGGGACTGCAACACCACCACCCTGCTGGACAACCTCGCCAACCTCGGACTCAAGCAACTGGTGAACACCCCCACCCACTACGCCAGCCACACGCTTGACCCCGTCTTCTCTTCCAGCAAGCACGTCTCCTTCAGCCACTCCACCGGACTTCATTGGACTGACCACAGCTTCAGAAGAACCACAACCCACCACCACCCGCAACAGGTTCCTCGCCGGAGCTGGAGCAAGATCACCACCGAGCAGCTCACCACCTCCCTCAGCCAGAACCCTCCCGCCAGCACAACGGACCCCAACGAAGCAGCCAGCAACCTCACACAGTGGCTGACCGCCTGCGCCGACGACCTCGCACCACTGAAGAACCCTCCCAGCAGACCCGGCAGCAAGAAAGCCCCCTGGTTCACCAACAAACTCAAGGACTCCAAGAAGAAGTGCCGCACCCTCGAGAAAGCCTGGCGCCACGACCAGACCACAGACAACATGACCGCCCTCAAGCACGCCACCCGCAAGCACCACCAGCTGATCCGCACCATCAAGAAGACAGCATTCAAAGAAAGACTGGACACCAACGCCCACAACAGCAAGGAACTCTTCAGCATTGTCAAAGAGCTCTCCAACCCCAGCGCTGGAAACAACGACATCACTCCTTCACAAGACCTCTGCGACTCACTCGCCTCATTCTTCCACCGCAAGATCGCCGACATACACAACAGCTTCGGCGCACCAACCACACACCCAACCGCCGAACCAACGCCCCCCACCACCACCCTCTGCGCCTGGTCCCCGGTCAGCACCGAAGACACCACCCGCACGATGAACACCATCCACTCCGGATCTCCAACCGACCCCTGCGCCCACCACGTCTTCAACAAGGCCGACTCCATCATTGCACCCCAACTCCAGGACATCATCAACACCTCCTTCCACACCGCCACCTTCCCGTAGAGCTGGAAGCACGCCGAGCTCAGCGCCCTCCTGAAGAAACCAACAGCGGACCCCACCGACCTCAAGAACTTCCGCCCCATCTCGCTCCTCCCTATTCCTGCCAAAGTCATCGAGAAGACCGTCAACAGACAGCTCGCCGCCTTCCTCGAGGCGAACGGATCCCTCGACCCCCTCGCAGTCCAGTTTTTGAGCAAACCACAGCACCGAGACCGCACTGATCGCAGCCACCGATGACATCAGATCCCTGCTCGACAACGTAGAAACAGCGGCCCTCATCCTCCTGGACCTCTCTGCAGCGTTCGACACTGTCTGCCACTGCACCCTAGTACAGCGCCTCAGCAACATCGGGATCCAAGAGAAGGCACTGAAGTGGATCATCTCGTTCCTCGCCGGAAGAACTCGGAGAGTCCCCCTCCCCCCGTTCAGTTCCGACGCCACCGAAGTCATCTGCGGCGTACCACAAGGATCGTCACTCAGCCCAACCCTCTTCAACATCTACATGAGCCCCCTCGCAGCCATCGCACGCCAACACAACCTCAACATCATCTCCTACGCCGACGACACCCAGCTGATCCTCTCCCTCACCAACGACCCCACCACCGCCAGAACCAGCCTCCAGGAAGGGATGAAAGACGTCGCCGAATGGATGAAGAACAGCCGCCTGAAACTGAACTCAGACAAGACGGAAGTCCTCATCCTGGGATCATCGCCCTCCGCCTGGGATGACTCCTGGTGGCCCCCTGCCCTGGGCACCACTCCCAAGCCAACGGACCACGCACGCACGCAACCTGGGCTTCATCCTGGACTCCTCCGCCTCGATGACCAGACAAGTCAACGCCGTCTCATCATCATGCTTCAACACCCTGCGCATGCTCCGTAAGATCTTCCGATGGATCCCCACCGAAACCAGGAGGACGGTCACCCAGGCACTCATCACCAGCCGACTGGACTACGGGAATACCCTCTATGCCGGAACCACAGCCAAACTTCAGAAAAGACTCCCAACGCATCCAAAACGCCTCTGCACGACTCGTCCTGGACATCCCCCGACACAGCCACATCTCCGACCACCTGAGAGACCTGCACTGGCTCCCCATGAGCAAGAGGATCACGTTCAGGCTCCTCACCCACGCACACAAGGCTCTCCACGACCTGGGCCCCATGTACCTCAACAACCGCCTGACCTTCTACATGCCCGCCCGCCAGCTACGATCGACCAGCCTCGCCCTCGCCGCCATACCACGCATCCGCAGAGCCACCGCCGGTGGAAGATCCTTTTCCTACCTGGCAGCCAAGACTTGGAACTCCCTCCCCATCCACCTTCGGCTGACCCAGGGCCATCTCTCCTTCAGGAAGCAACTCAAGACCTGGCTCTTCGAGCAGTAATGGACCCCTCTCCCCCAGCGCCTTGAGACCCTTCCGGGTGAGTAGCGCGCTATACAAATGCTATGATTGATTGATACCCAACTCCAGGTTGAGAATGAGACCGTTGCAGCAGGATCTGGAGCACAATGGGACCAATCCTCTGGGCATTGAGAAGACCGAATTCTCCTCTCTCAATCAGCAAAGAAGTCCATTGTCTAGTGGACTCAGCCGAAGAATCTTCTAGTGGGAGTCCCATTCCATCAACCTCTCCCAAAACAATCCCTGATCACAAATGCATCTCTTCAGGGATGGGGGGCGCACCTGGGTCAACTGCAGAGTCAGGGCAGATGGTCGAACAAGGAGCAGACTTATCATATAAACATGTTAGAACTGCCAGCGGTTCATCTAGCCCTCTAGGCATTCCATCTATTGATTCAGTCAGAGTTAATACTGATACAAACGGACAATACAACCACCATGTATTACTTAAGCAAACAAAGTGGAACACACTCTCGCCCTCTGTCACTGGAATCGCAAGCGATCTGGCACTGGCTTCTGGCCAGGAACCTCTCGATCACGTTGGTGCATCTGCCAGGAGAGCAGAACACGCGAGCAGACGATCTCAGTCTGCACTTCAAAGAACAAGAAGACTGGGTGCTCAACGACGAGGTGGTGGAAGACATTTTTCATCAATGGGGTCGTCCATCCATCGACCTCTTTGCAGACGATCTAAACTGAAAATGCAATGCCTTCACGACCAGATTTTACCGACCAGGAACGAGAGGGAATTCTCTTTTGATAGACTGGTCTGGGATGTTTGCAGACGCCTTTCCGCCCCTTCCTCTCATCCCGAAGGTGGTGACCAAGCTCATTCGATCCCGGATGAAGATGATCCTGATAGCACTGGCCTCACCAGTGGTGGTATCCGGACCTATTACATCACTCGATCTGTCCGCACAGGAAGCTCCCGTGCAGGCCGGACATTCTGACCAAAATGGACGGGAAGATTCTGCACCCCAGCCTTCCATCGCTGAGCTTAGCAGCATGGCTCCTGAGGTCCTCCAGTACGGACACTTGAATCTTCCTCAGGACTGTACGGAAATTTTGAGGGCGTCAAAAAGACCATCCACAGGAGTTCTTACTCTTTTAAATGAAAAAGACTTACTTGTGGTGTATACGTAATGGTTGGAGTCTGACTAGTGGGCAAGAAGAGGTAATCTTGCCATATCTGCTTTACTTAGCCAAATCTGGTTTGAAGTACGCTTCCATAAAAGTTCATTTGGTGGCAATTACAGCCTATAGAAATTCACCTAACCAACCTTCTTTCTTTGAGCTTCAGGTGGTCATATTTCCTTCAGGGGTTGAAGAAGGTATATTCCCCTGTCCGACCTCCTTCTCCTCCTTGGGAGTTGAATCTAGTTTTCTCCAAATTGTGGTGTCTGACTTCATTGTCAAGCAGACAATTTCTCTCCCCTCCTTTTTTTCCCAATCCTGCTACACCAGCAGAAAGGTCTCTTCACTCGCTAGACTTCAAGAGGGTTCTCAAATTCTATTTGGAGGGAACAAAATCCATGGAGATATTTAACTGATTTGGATATTGTGGCCTGGGGGTCACACCTGCATCTTCTGCATCTTTGCCATGCATGCATGAACCCAATTTGCTGTTTCATTTGGATTTAAACCTGTGACCTGCAAACAAATATGTAAACACATTAACCACCTTAGTTAATGTCCCTCTCTATATACACATGGGTGAAAAAATGTGCCTGAAAGTTAGTCTCACTATTTTTTGTAAATAAAGGTAGTAACTGTACTGGCTCTCTATCTTAGTTAGAGTTAACCTCTGGCAAAAGAACGGTGGGGCATATTATCAAGGACGGTGTTAAAATTATCGCCGGTTTAGCGGCAGAAAACTAAAGCGGCGATAATGGGCTTGATAATATGCCCTGGAGAATTCCAATAGAAGCCCATGCTCACACCAGAACATGGGCTTCTATGAGAATTCTCAAGGGCATATTATCAAGCCGATTATCGCCGCTTTGGCGGCAGTTTTCTGCTGCTAAACCGGCGATAATTTTTAACGCCGTCCTTGATAATATGCCCCGGTGTGCTTAGCTGATGTCTCACTGGACTAATGCACTCAATACAGGTATTTGTGTTGGACCTTAAGGTCCCAGGGTGAAAACCCAGCAAGTACATTCAGCTTTTCATCCTTCTGAGGTTGATACATGAGTACCATTTAGATGGGTAACAATAAACATCTGTTAATTCTGCTTCGAGACCCAAGACTCTGGTAAATGTGTGTTTTACAAAATACACATTGTGTGATAGATAAGCACTTAGTAATATGGACGGGCTGAGGGAGGACAGTAGGATAGGATAGGATAACCACTTATAAAGCGCGAACAAATGCCGAGGCGTCTTGGCGCTAGTCCATAGAAAGAAACCACCCCTTCTAACACCGGGTCACATCAAAAAGCCGTGTTTTTATCAATTTTCTAAAAACTTGATGACTGTCAGTAAGTTTAACAAAGCCAGGGAGCTCATTCCACCGGCTGGCCGCATGAAACGAGAAAGCTCTGCCACCCCATCTAGCTTTTGTGACACGGTTTAGTTTAAGCAGGCTTTGAGTAGATGACCTGAGTGTCCGACTCGGGAGGTAGGGAGTAAAGAGCTTCTCAACTTCCTTAGCTCCCCCCCCAAACACAGCCTTGTGGACTAGGCATAACGCCTTGAAATCTATCCGCTGCTGGACTGGGAGCCAGTGCAATGCCTTAATTCCCTCAGCGACAGACTGGTCCCTAGGAACGTCTAACAAGAGTCTGGCTGCTGCGTTCTGCAGAACCTGCAGTCTCTTCAACAAGGTCTTGTTCAATCCTAGCAGTAGTGTGTTACAGTAGTCCATTTTGGACAGCACTAAAGCCACCACCACGTTCCTGCGAAGATCAGGATTGATAAAAGGGAAAATCTTCCGCAATATCCTGATTAAATAAGAGCAGGAAGAGGCAAGATTACTGACATGCGCAGAGAAATTGAGCTGGTTGTCAAACACCACTCCCAGGTTTCTGACCTTGAGCACAGGACAGGGACATTCACCCGCCTCGGCCGGCCACCAGGAGCTATTCCATACGGGACTTCCCGGGCCAAATTCTATTATCTCCGTTTTCTCTGTATTAATTTTGAGGAAATTTTCTCGCATCCATCTCATAATTTCTGACATACAGCTATGAAACTTAATAGCCGTGTCGTTCGCTTCTTCACCAGCAGAGACTATAAGCTGGGAGTCATCAGCGTAGGAGATTATAGTAAAGCCCTGAGCCCTAACGAGCTTGGCTAAAGGGGCTACGTAGATGTTAAAAAGCATAGGGGATAAAGAGGAGCCCTGTGGCACTCCACATGGTAGGTGGAAAGGGTCCGACTGTAGACCATCCCATGACAGGCTGTGGTCTCTACCCTCCAAGAAGGAAGCTAGTAGGGCCAATGCCCTTCCCTGTACCCCAAACTCCTGGAGCCTTTGAAGCAACACCTTATGATTGACGGTGTCAAAGGCAGCCGAGAAATCTAACATCACCAGGACTGCCCGACCTCCCCCGTCTACTATAGCCCGAACATTTTCTGCTGCGATCAACAGTACTGACTCTGTAGAGTGCTGGGCACGAAAAACCTAGCTGAGAAGAGTCGAGCAGATCATGGGCCACCAAATGTGCCGTAAGGCGCGGTTTAGTTCTTTCTCCAGAATCTTGGCCCCCATAGGCAGGGCGGCAATTGGCCGATCGTTTTTTAAGACAAGGGGGTCTAATGTGGCTTTTTTTAGTAGAGGTTTGATTATTGCCCTCTTCCAGCTGGACGGATAGCAGCCGGATTGCATTGCTATGTTAATTACCTGGGACAGCTCTTCCGCAATCACCTCTGCGGCCAGGTGAAAAACTGATGGAGGACAAGGATCTAAAGGTGATCCTGAGTTGGTTGAAATAATCAACCTCCGGGTTTCCTCCACCGTAATTGGGGCAAACTCACTAAGTCCCATGTTGTTCCTGGGGCCAAGTTCCGGCCCTAGCTCTCCCCCCTCTGAGCTGGAGAACATGCTAATAAACTCATCGTAGATAACCTGAACCTTCACTTGGAAATATACCGCCAACTTTTGGCAGGTTTCTTGGTCCGGTCGATAGTTGTTATCCTGCGGCGGTTTAGCCAGAACTGTTATAGTTCTAAACAGCTCCTTGGCCGAGTTGCCAGCCTCCCTAATTTTGGTTGAAAAATAAGCACTCTTGGCTGCCACTATTGCTTGCTTGTAGGCTGCAAGGGTGCAGTTATAATGTGCTTTGCCCTCAGCACTGTAGTCCTTTCTCCACAACCGCTCCGCCCTTCTACATGTGGCCTTCAAGGTCTTAAGCTCGATGTTGTACCAAGGTGCGCTTGGTTTGGTTCTCCTGGATCCAAGCAGCTTCTAAGGGGCTACCCTCTCCGCCGCCGCCACCAACCAATCCTTAAAGCGCATCGACGCCACAGAGATATCAGTGTAGACGGGGCGTGACCCGGCCAGTATATGGAGTAGTTTCTCAGCAGTCACCTGAGACCATGGTCTGATCATACGTTTCTCTGCTCTATGACCTAAGGGAATGACTGATATCCCGGTCATAACAGTGAAATTCACTGCCTTATGGTCAGACCAGGGAAGTGACATGATGTTGACCCCTTTCAGAGCTAAATTATTAATAAATATACCATCTAAGGTATGTCCCCCACTATGCGTGGGGCTAGTAACTACTTGGTTACAGTCCAGCGCTGCTAAACTATCAACTAGCATGGCAACCTCAGACTGATTCGTAAGTTCTAAATGATAATTAAAATCGCCCAAGATAGCTGAAGATCCTTCATAGAGTGTATGTCACGGGGCCCGGTCTGCTGCGTATGGGTTACTCGATGGATGGACTGTGTAAGCGTGGATGTGGCCTGCCAGTTACCTTTCTTCATATCTTATGGGAGTGTTCGGAGGTTGTGCGATTCTGGAATGGTATCCACACCGTAATGGAGGAGGTCACGCACGTCGCTCTGTTGCCAGAGGCTAGGAGGTGTTTATTGAATGTCTGGGAACCGAATGATTATAATGCGGCACAGACGCAGTGGGTGACTCTGGGGTACATGGTGGCTAGCGTAACATTGCACAGCTATGGAGCTCCCCGGGGCCGCCCACGATCGAGGTATGGAAGGAGAATATGGACTGGTGTATGTTTAGGGAAAAGACGGTGTATGTGGCGAGAGGCAAGCCAGGGAAATGGACTAAGGTATGGGGTCCATGGAATTTATATCGTGGACGTATCTGCACCCCGCCTCTGCCATTAGAGGTCGATATTGCTTTGTCCCCCTAGCCACGCATTCTGCGGGATGGTGTGAGGTGTGTTCCATGCTTTGTCTTCCCGTTGCCCCCCATTACCGCTTCCAGACAAGAACTGCTTTGGACACTGTACGTTGCTCCCCTTCCTGGGAAGGGCACGCTGCTATTTCGGACTCTCATTGCCTTGAGTGTGTTTTATATTTAATAGAAAATGAAACTGTTTTTTCCGATTGCTCCTGGCCTATGGCCACAGCCTGTTACATGTGCTCACGAACTGCCGGGAGCTTTGCCTCTGGTTCATTTGAATGTGTGGCGTTGCACTGCGGGCCCTCGGGCTCTATAGCGGCCGGCCCTGGTGGTTGTAGGCCCTTGTCTGTATTTTATCGTGTACCTACGGTTTCTAATAAAAAAATTAATAAAAAAAAAAAAATCGCCCAAGATCATAAAAGGGTGATGGTCCATCCGGGATTCTAAGAAATGCATAAGCATAACCGGGAAAGTGGACTTAGGGCCTGGTGGACGATAAACTAGGATTCCGTGTTAATTATACATGTTAGCCACATAAATGGTAAAAAACATTGCTTCCGCGGCGAGGTCCAGGTGGGTTTCCACACGAATTTTCAGCTGTGATGAATGAACAACAGCTATTCCCCCCCCTTTCTTATCAAGTCTATCTTGGGAAGAGACAACATGCCCACTCGGTAGGGCAATGTTCCAGTCCGGACCAGACGCATTGTCCGTCCACGTTTCGGTTAAAAAAACTAAATCATACGCCCCACTTTCTATCAGATCGTGAATTTGGTAGCTGTGCTTATGAAGCGACCGAACATTCACCAGAACACAACTAAGCGACTGAAGTGGGTGACACCTCGTCAAGGGAAGGGGCACTGCCCCGCTCTCAATCGTGGGCTCTCCGGCCTTCTTTCTGTTCGACAGGGTCCTCACACCATCTTCCCTAACGTCGTTCCGAGGCTGGACCTCACATTTGGGACAGGGTCTTATCCCTGAAACCCTCTGACTTAGATCCCAGTCATGGGGCCTGCATGTGTACAGCCCCCTGGGCCAACATTCACATGGCTGTTATCTTTGACAGGAAGGGACTCGACTAGTGGGTTGTTTGGGGAAGAGATGTGCCATTTTTGAAGCAAACTGTGTGGAAAATGCTGAGGGTTTGATCAGCATTCTACACTCATTTTAAAAGAGATAATTTGGAGGGCCATAGTTGGAGAACATGAATTATTGGATAGGCCTAGCTATAATTTTTCAACCATTATTTTAAGAAAGAAATACATTTTACTTGCTACACCTTCCAAATTGGCCACTTAATCTAAAGTATGGGTATCATTTGTAGTTCCAGGGGGGCCAGATACACACCAGAATTCCATCATCCCTACTGACTATTCAAATTAGTTCCATTTACATTATTTGTAGATAAATTAATCATACATGGTTATCTTGAAAATTTGTCATGAATCCTCACCTCCTGGACCTCCTTTGGTGAACCCTTGTCAACAACTTTTGGAATATTAGTTAACCCCTTCCCCACTCATGACGGAACCACTCCGTCATGAGCCACGGTCGCCGTGTGCTCATGACGGAGTGGTTCCGTCATGCTGCGGCCGTTGGCGGCCGCGCCGCCCACGCGGCGCTAATTCCCCACCTGTGCGGGCGATTAGCGCAGTGGGCGGAGTCATGACGGAACCACTCCGTCATGAGCACAGCTCAACCGTGGCTCATGACGGAGTGGCTCCGTCATGAGCACCGCGCTGCCCCCAAACCCCCCCCAGCGCTGCGGCAGAATTCCCGCCGCAGCAAAAGGGTTAAGGTAGGACCAGCACTAGAATAGAAGACCCATCATTACATCTATCAAGAGTTAGAACCATGTTATAGGTTGCCTAATAAATCGTCCGGTATTTCCCGACCAACAGAGTTATGGACACTGGGCATAGCTGTAACTCCTGAGGAAAAAACAAATCGGCACATTTTGAGTTTGACTGTAAGGGTCAGTAAGAAATGAGGGATTATGGGGCACTTTTTAGTATTTATTCAGTAATTCCTCATAGTTTGTAGGCTTTTCACCCGCAGCCAAAATCTTCTGCTGAAATTAGAAAGATCTCCTATGTTTTCGTGGATATAATCATTCACATGGAGCAGTAACTGATGTAATCAACCCCATTGTGATTAAGGGGCATATGTATCAACATCTCCATTTGCGATTCTCAAATAGCGATTTTTAAAGAATCGCTAGTTGAGAATTGCGAAACGGGATGTATTTAAAAAATCGCAAAACTTTAGCGATTTCTTAAAATTCCTAATTGCGATTAGCAAATTGCGAAATCGCAATTAAGGAATACCTTCCCATTCATTTCTTTTTTTTTTTTCTTTTTTTTTTTTTGTTTTAAAAACCTTTATTGTCATTTCAAACTGTACACCGCTATTTAGCCAACAACCCGGAGGCAGGCAGCAAAGTGACGTGGCGGCACACCGCCAAAGATTATCCACCGTGTACATCTGAGCGATATATCCAGAATATGAATATACACAATTTACAGTAACATACAACCAAAAAGCGACAGTCGAAGAGCAGTAGCACATTCCAGTCATCAGTACTCCTGCAGTTACTAACGCGCACCTATGCAATGCCGCAGCCTCGGGAACCCTAGTCGTCCCATCCAGTCATATCACAGCCCAGCCACCAGAGCAGCAGCGGCCTGGGCAGCGCAGCCCCAACGCCAATCAGCCTCCACATGCAGACCCAAAGTGCGCCCATATCAAACCACCAGTCCACTCTCCCACGGCCTCAATCCTCGCCAGCCGCATCTCTACTCGCCAGCCATTCTACTAGCGGCTGCCATATATCCTCTGGTCGTGAACGCTGCGGCATCTGATCCCAATAGGCAGTGAGTTGGTCCTTGCAATATATCGCAGACCTAACCCATCCTGCAACAGCCGGCGGAGCCTGCTTCTTCCAGTGTACTGCCAGTTGGCGCTTAGCGAGTAGTAGGAGAAGGGCCACAAGGCGACGCAACGCCG
The DNA here is from genome assembly GCF_964204655.1 of Triturus cristatus. Lineage (NCBI taxonomy): Eukaryota > Metazoa > Chordata > Amphibia > Caudata > Salamandridae > Triturus > Triturus cristatus. Next base: position 497,269,956 of record NC_140592.1, on the reverse strand, counting down.
GGGGTATATTCTTGACGAAGCCCAGGAGGGCCACCAAAGGGTCCGGAACAATGCGCATGTCCACAATTTCACTGACAGCTTTAAATATGGCATCCCAGAAGCCGTCGATGGGACCGCATGTCCACACCAGATGGAAGAACGTAGCGTCCCTCACACCACATCTCCAGCACCTCGTATCGGCCTGCAGGCCCATCTTGAAGAGCTGCATAGGTGTACGGTACGTCCTGTGTAGGTAGTTGAAGTGTACCAGCCGCAGCCGGTAATTGGGCGACAATTGCTCAAGCTGGGCACAGCAGAATTCCCATTGTTGTTCCGTGATGCGCACGCCCGCCTCCTCCTCCCACAGTGTCCTGGAGTCCATATGCGCAACCGGCGTCGCACGCTGTGTAGACCTGTATATGCGTGTTATTAATTTCCGCGAGGAGGAGTTGGACAGCACGTCCTCCAAGGCCGCCAGTGATGGCGGGGCCTCCGGGAACGTAGGATATCTCTTCCTGCATGCCGACCGTAATTGATAGTATAGCAGCAGCTCCGATGCCGTCGGTTCAGGGGTCGCGGCCATGTCTGGCAGTGTGATGAAAGTATCGTCCGGATACAGGTCACCTGCCACCGTCAACCCACACGCACCGGCCCGGCGCGCCACCGCCGCGTCCGTCAACGGACCCAACAGGGGATTTCCCTCCAGGGGCATGCTCGGGGCGTAGAGATCAGAGACGCCCGCGCGTCTGGCAATGCCCGCCCAGGCCCAACGCACCATTTCCACGGTGTTGATATCTTCCCTGGGTCGTTTATATTTCTGGTACACCGCCGTCCGTATCGGGCAAGGCGCCGCCACGTCCAGTTCTATCGCAACGTGTGGCTGGTAAGGAATCGGGTGGTGCCAGTAGTGTAAGTATTGTGCCTGCGCGCTGTACGCATACAGCTCAAAGTCCGGGGCTGCCAGGCCCCCCTGACTGAAGGGAAGTGTGAGGAGGTTCCAAGCCACTCGAGGCTGCCTGCCCGCCCAGACCAGTTCGATCACGGCTGAGCGGAGGCGACGGAAGAACGCCTTTGTTAGCGGTAAAGGGATGTTTACAAATAGGTAGAGAAACTTGGGCACCACGACCATTTTCGCGATGGCGATGCGGCCCAGCATGGACAGCGGCAGCGCCTTCCATCTCTTCACCTTGGTCTCCAGCCATTCCATGGCCACCCCAAAGTTAGACAGCCACACTTCCTGAATTGAGCGGCTGATCTGAATGCCCAGATACTTGACCTCGTCGGTGGCCCACTCAATCGGGAATTCCGTGTGACACACAGCCGTGCCGTCCGTCAGCGGCAGCATCACTGACTTCGACCAGTTAATATTTATGCCGGTTAGGCCGCTATAGCGTATCACCTCTCTCATCAGCGGATCAAAATTCTCTGCCGGGTTCATCATATATATGGTAAGATCATCAGCGTACAGCGAGATTAATAGGCCACGGGACGTGAAGCCTATGCTGCGCTGGGTGTGGTGCTGCCTCAACCGAGCCGCCAGGGGCTCCGTGGCGATGGCAAAAAGCAACGGCGAAAGCGGGCAGCCCTGCCGAGTCCCTCTGGTTATGCGTAGGGGCGCAGACGTTTGACCATTCACCCGCACCCTTGCCGTCGGGCCATTATATAGAACACCGATACGCCTAGCAAAGGGCAGGCTAAAGCCCATTCGAGTAAACAATGTCCGCAAGAATTTCCACTCCAGGGAGTCAAACGCTTTGGTCGCGTCCAGCAACGCCGCCGTCGCCTGCACCCTGGGGTCCAGGTAGTGTAGGAGCCCAAAGAGCACCCTCAAATTCTGAGAGGTGGACCTCCCCATGACAAAGCCCGACTGATCCGACAGCGCTATCTGTGGCAGCATGAATTTGAGGCGGTCAGAGAGCAGTTTCGCATATATTTTAGCATCAAGGTTTATCAGGGAAAGTGGGCGGTAGGAATCCGGGCTAGCGGGGTCCTTTCCTGGCTTCAGCAGCGTGATGATCAGCGCCTCACGCATTGACTGGGGAAGGATCCCCGTTTCTACCGCCTCCTCAAACACTCTGTGTAAGCGCGGGACCAGGATGTCAGCATATTCCTTATAGAAGGCCGCCGTAAGCCCGTCAGGGCCTGGTGCCTTACAGAGGGGTAAGCCAGCGATCACTGCCCTTATGTCATCCGGCGTAAATGGGAGATCCATGTATTGTCTGGCTCTATCATTGAACCACGCAAGCGCTATAGTGTCCAAGTACTCGCGGAGAGCAGTGTCGTCCGGATCCACCTTGGAGGTATATAATTCTGTGTAAAAGTCTGTCATAGTAGCAAGTATATCCGGCGGCTCCCGCACCACCTCGCCATTCTCCCTCCGTAATTCCAGGATATGATCCGCCCCACGCGGTGCCCGCAGCAGGTTCGCCAGCGTGCGGCCCGCGCGGTCACCCTCTCCATACCGTCTGGCTTGACAGTCTTTAGATAGGTACGCGACCTCACGGTCAGCCTCCTCCTGATATTTAGTCAGTGTCGATCGGAACATAGCCCTCGCGCCATCAGAGGGCGCCGCGAGTAACGTGGACTCAAGCCGCGCAAGTTCCGCCTCCAAGGACTCAAGCGTGCGCCGTATGGTTCTCAAAACTCCCGATTTTAGTGACATGCAGTACCCCCTGGTGACTACCTTGCAGGCCTCCCACAGTATTCCCGGGGACTCTACGGACCCCTCATTTAGCTCAAAGTACTCCTTGAGCTTCTCGCGGAGACCTTGCTGGAATACCTGGTCGCGCAGCGCTCGGGAGGGGAACCGCCAGCTAAAGGGCGTAGCATATTTGGAGGGGGTAGCCAGTGACAACAACACCGGGGCGTGATCAGAGAGTGACCTCGGTAGGTGCTCCACCTCCAATACCGAGGTGTGCAGGTCCCTGGACAACAGCCAGTAGTCCAGCCGGGACCAAGCAGCCCTATGCGCAGTGATGCACGTACCCGCCCGATCTCCGGGGTGTAGCACCCTCCAGGAATCCACAAGCCCCGCATCTTGTATAATATCACCGAGCGTTTCCGCCGCTCTAGGATGATGGTCCCTGGCCGCGCCCTGCCTATCCATCGTGTCAGAGAGCACAACGTTGTAGTCCCCCCCCCCCCCACAACACTGCCGCCGGCCCCCGGGTCTGTACCTTATGCCATAGTGCTTCATAAAAGTCAGGGTTGTCATCATTGGGGCCGTATACATTCACCAGCACCACCCTCATACCATGCAGCGCCCCCACCAATATGATATATCTACCATCTGCATCCCTAATCGTCTCATGGGTGGTCCATGGGAGCCCTCTCTTTATTAAGATCGCCACCCCTCTGGAGTAATTGGAGTATGCCGCATGCACTGGCTCTGCCCAACGATGCCGCCTGAGGAGCTGTGTCGCGGTAGCAGTTAGATGGGTTTCCTGCAGGAGGCAGATGTCTATGTCTTTCCTAAGTAGGTAGGCCTGCACTAGCCGGGCCTTGCGGCCGTCATTCATACCGCGCACATTCCAAGTCAGGCACCTCACTCTCTGCACTGCGCCAGGTACCTCAGAAGATCAGAAGCCAACCGCAGGCCATGATCGCTCAGCTCGCCACTCTCGCCCCACCTACAGACACTAGGGTCAAACACCTGTCGCACGGCTAGTAGTCTGGCACAAAAAGGAGCGCGGGACAGCGTGCACCATGATGGAAAACATTGCAGTGTGTACTGTACAGTAAAATATAAATCACAGCGATGTGCTTCTTCTCGGTCGTCGCCACAAACCCCCCAACTACCCCGAACATCCTCCCAACTCCCAAAACCAGAAACCCCACCCGCTCCAACCCCCCAATCAGGTTGTGCAACTGCCCCCCCAATTACCCACCCCACCCCACAAACAGTCGCTAAGGCCATCGATAGCAGCCCGTAAATGGGAATCATCCCCTGAGGCGCGCAAGTTGGCCACCTACTAACCCTGTACTTTTGACAGGGCGATCGAGCGCCAGTGGGTTGTGCCAGCTCGGGGACCCCCACCCCCAGAATCAAGAGGTCAGATTAATAGTAGCCCAGCCATCTGGAGGAATTCCCCAATGCCCACAGCAGACACCAGTGTCCGGTCGAGCCCATACAGGCAGGTCATAGGGAAACACCAGAAAAAAAAAAAAAAAAAAAAAAACCCCTGCGGACACACTCATTCCACATCACTTAGCCTGTCCGGAAGTTCTGGTCCCTCCGCAGGCGGGCGATTCTTTTGGTCTCTGGCTAACTGCTTCGCGTACTGCATGGCTGCCTTCGCATCCACGAAGAATGAAGGTTTCCCGGGGCCATGCACCCGGAGCTTGGCAGGGTAGATCAAAGAGTATTTCGTGCCCGTTTGTTGAAAAATTTTCTTCGCCGGCATGAATTCCCTGCGGGCCATCTGTACCTGTAGCGTGAAGTCCGGGTACAGCGCGATGTTGTTTCCCTTGTATTGTACGTCCTTCATGTCGCGTGCCATTCGCAGTATCGTGTCCCGATCCCTGTAGTTTAGGATGCGTGCAATAATGGGTCTGGATGGTGCTCCCGGCTTAGGTCTAGGTCCCAGTGTCCTATGCGCCCTTTCAACAAGGAACATCTGCGAAAGGCCGGACCCAAACAAGTCCTTCATCATCTGCTCGACATACTGCTCCATGTTGGTGATGTCGGTCGACTCCGCCACCCCTGTGATGCGGATGTTGTTACGCCTTGAGCGAGCCTCCAAATCCTCGTTCTTTTGCTGTATGAGTGCCAAGACTTTTTCCATGCCCTTCATTTGCGTGGCCAGCGCCGTCTGGCTCTCCTCCGTCTCCGCAACACGAGCCTCCAGCCCTTCCACTCTGCCCTCCTGCTTGTCCATTCGCGTCGTAATGCCATCCATGCGCGCCGCTAGCGCGTCCATCTTGCCATCTATTCCCTGCAGGCTTGTTTTTAGGTCCAGAAACATTGATTTAATGTCCACGTCTTGAGAGCCGCCCTGGGCATCCTGCACCGCATCGGGGTCTCGAGTGTTCGGATCCGGCGCTTTTTGCTTGGATTTGTCAAATGTCAGGCGCGGTTGGCGGGTATCAGGCTTGCCCATTTTTGCCTCGCAGCGCCAACTGTGGAACGGGGCCTACGCTGTCCCCAAGTCGTAATCCAACCGCAGGCCCGCGCCGCGGAGTATGTCCTTCCACGGGGTAGCACGCTTCGTCTGATCAGTTGCGGCACAGATCACCATCCGCCGGCTGCCCCCAGCGCGACCTCCTCACTGCGGGGCTCCCAGGTCAGGGCTTCGCAGCAGCACCTCACAGCGTCAGCATCGCTCCAGCCCGGCAAAATGGCGTCGCAGTCAGTGTCGGCAAGGCCCAAGCGCCACCACAGGCACAGGCCCCGGACTCCGGGGGTCGCCGGCCCGCTATCTCTTGTTCCTAGGGCCCCAGCAGTAGGCACTCCTCACCGTCTCACAGCCGCAGACCTACGCTACCGGGTGCCCCCTCGCAGGCCCCCGCGTCGTCGCCGATCCAGGCGCGGCGATCGATCTTCGTCCCTGATCCCAGGGCACAGTGCGGGCCCAATAGTCAAAGGGGAGCAGCAGCGACCCACGATCACAGCACGGGCTACTCTGCCGGGCGGATTAGCAGTTCGCGCCCAGCTCGCGATCTCCCACAGGGCCTCTCTCTGGTCAACAGGCCAGGCGCTCGCGCCACGACCTCCGTAATGGCTTCCGAGCACGGGGACCCAGAGTGCCCCGATCTCCAGCTCCAGCTCCGCCAGCGGCGGATCCAGTCCAGGGCGAACCGCCTTCGAATCCCAGCGTCCCCCGAGGGGGCAAAGTCAGTGATCAGGCCTGGGAAGAGCAGCCTCACGCCCGCGAGCAGCGCCGCGCCGCTCCGGGCACCAGTCCCACGCCAGTCCCCGGCTTCTAGGAAGGTCGTAGGCCCCGCCTCCGGTGCTCCGCTCGGCAGGCCGATAGTCGTCGCCGCCGCTCACGCCGCGGCAGGGATCCTCTCCGGCCGGGCCCCCACACCAGGGGGGTTCAAGCGGGGGCGAGAGGACCGAGACTAGGCACAATTTCGTCGGATATTCACCGGATTAATTCGCTCGATCGGCGGAGCTGCGGTTTCAGGCAGCCATTCCGCCTCGCGGCCAAGCCACGCCCCCCCTCCCATTCATTTCTATGGGCCAGGAGGCTCATAGGAATGAATGGGAAGTAATTCTCAAATTGCGATTCGCAATTTGCAAATCGCGATTTGAGAATAATTTCAAAGGTGCAAGGGTGTCATAATGACACCCTAATGCACCCCTGAAATGAGCATGTGTGTGCATATGGCGCACATACATGCCCTAAGGGCATGTATGTGCGCCACGTGGCACTTTGTAAAATTACAAAAAGTGCATTTTTAACAGAAATCGCAAATTACCACCAATTAGAAGTTGGTGGTAATTTGCGATTTCTTAAGGATTAGTCGCAATGCTTTGGTGCGTGGTACATATCATTTAAGAAATCGCAATTTGCGATTTCTTAAATGCTTACGCAAACTTAAGAAATCGCTATATTAGCGATTCCTTAAATTTGCGATGAGGATTTGCCTCATACATCCCGTTTTGCGAATTTTTAATCGCAAACGCTGTTTTTTGCGAATCGCAGCGTTTGCGATTAAAAATTCGGTTGATACATATGCCCCTGAGTGCCCACTCTTAGTGAGGGCCTAAGAGCTATGTTACCGGCATGGACATGTGAAAAGGTGCTGGAATTGGTGGGTATGTGGATAGTTGCACAAGTACAATGCTGCTGGGCTGGCAGGCCAAAGGAGTATAAGGTTGTCACTTCTGTTTTCTGAGATATGTTTCCTTATAAGGATCTAAGTATCCTGTATGTTCCTTGCCAGTGTTTTTGCCAATGACCTTTGCTATGCAATATGTGTGTTGCATACACCAACGTTTGCTTAGTCACTTTAGTTAGAAACCGTGTCGAAGAAGGTTATAACGAGAATTTATTTTAAGTGAAACCTTTTTACTTATAATTCTGAAAAGGGTTCCACACCCTGAACCACGTTTACATGCTATGCCTTTAATTCTACCCTGCACACTTTCTCCTATGCTGCGTGCCCTCCTTGGTCACACTTGTGCCCTTTTGGCCACTCTAAGGCCCACTTACTCTTCCTACTAACCAATGAATGTGGCTGAAAACAAATTGCAGTTCGCAATAGAGGGTCACCCATGTCACAGGTTTGGTGGCAAGAGCGTTTATTCTGTACTTGCCCCTTCCCTTTGGAACACCATGTCTGTGCAACTCAATTCTTTCTCAGGTTTGGCTGTCTTCTGCAAGCACTTGAAAACTTTGGTGTTCTCTTCTGCCTAAAACTCTAAAACTTGGCTATTCTCTTTTGCCGGCACAGTGGGATTTGCTACTGTTCTGTTAGCCCCTACTGTGAAGAAACTCATGGTTATATGTGCACTCTACAAGAGCCCATTAACGTAATAGAATATAACATAACATACAAGCTATAAGCATGGAGGTCATTGGCTTGGGGCAGGGAGTCACTCATTACAGAGATTGTTTGTGTTACACCAACATAATGTTGATCCCCTTAGTGTCTGCTCCAGCAGGGTCTGGCTTCAGGCGAGCCAGTCCACAAACTCAGGGCTATCAGAAGAGGGGGGAAAGGATCAGAGGGTGCTTTATTCCCCAGGCCATGCACTTTTTCTCACCCCCATGGTTCTGCTGCAAAATGTAGTCTGCGGATTTGGAAACTAACCTGCCCTTTTTAATAATGATGAGGCAGCAATGCTGTTATACCACTCAGTGGTGCCAGAGGCCAGTGTTACTCTGTTTCTTTCCCTGGAAGATATTTATATTTAACTTAGATACATTTGCTTGTGCTGTGTGGCTCCCACATGAAATGTTTGACAGGGACCCCGCAAAAACCTTTGAGATACCTGCTCATACTGACCCTTGCAAAGGTAAACAAAGAAACCATTCTCATATGAGCCTCTTAACACTAGATAGATAATCTTCAAAATTTTACAATAGAGTTCAAAATGCATTGAATTCCATAAATATTAAAGCATTACTTTATAGTCCTAGTGTAAAGAAGTATACAGGGCCTTGAGGTGTGCGAGATGATCTTCTTTATTTATGTTGCAACATGTACAGAAATGTCCCATCCACAGGGCCTTCTTCCAGCAACTGACACCACGGGGTTCTGGAGCTCACACGCTACTGTAACTCCAATATTCTAGCACACAGAAAACTCTAGGATAGAACAAACACAACTAAGACCCAGCAACAGCAGGCCACATACCAGATACCACACAACTTCCCCCCAACACCTTAGAGAAAAAATAAAGCAATAACAAAGACTACTTAGGCTAAAACAAACTCTTGTAGTGCATCAGGAGTTTACAGACATGACAACTCCTGTGAGGGCTCGAAGGTTCACACCAACCTCACCTCCCCCAAAGCCTTACATGCAAGAACCACCGGAGCCAACAAATCACTCACTTCTGTCTCCACAACGATGCCCTCTTTTTCCACCTTTGCCAGTTCTGCGTGCATGGACTCCCTCAAAGCTAAGGGTACACTGCGTACTTTGCAGGTGACAGGAGTGGCATCAGCTTTAAGAATAATCCTGTGTGTATACCCTCAGAGACACCCCAACTGTTCACTGAATATCTGTTTGAATTCACCACAAAAGTCACACTTGTGATCAGACTTAATGAGGTTGTCAGAAATAGCATCCACAGAGGTCTTATGTGAGGGGAAATCCCTGAGAACAATGCAGGGATCACCACCAGGAACCAAAAACACACCTAGGTCCCCTTGATGAATCCATCTGAGAATTCTATTGCTCCGGCAAGAGTTGTAAACCTTCCCCACAGTCAGCCTCCCCTTGTAATCAATGTCACCCACAAAGTACCCAAAAAGCTTTATGGGTTGACCACCATAGGTTAAGGGCTTGATATCAGGTTTGAACACCTTCCCCTTCCCCTTCAATGTTATATCACCAAAATCCTTGGGAATCAAAGACATTTTTGCTCCAGAATCTAAAAAGCATATTGATGCTATTGCCATTTACTTTGACTTCGTCCATGAGGCTCTTACACTTGTTCTTCTGATCCTGAGGTGCCACCTACACGCAATACAACTCATCGTACTCACAGTAACTCTCGCCTTCTAGGAAAAATTCCTTTACACGTTTGTTTTTCTTATTTATCTGAGCCCTGCAAGCCTTGGCTAAATGGCTCAATTTCCCGCACTTGTGGCACTTGGAAGTTAGGGCTGAGCAGAACTTATCATTGGCTAAGTGACCAAACATATCACAATGGAAACACTTTCCCTCAAAGCCTTTCTTGGAGTTGAGAGTCGAAGAAGCATAGTTCACTGACTCCAAATGTTTTAGCAAGGTCTTACCTACACTCCTCACCTTTTCACTCAACACACCATTTTCTTTTTTCATAACCTTCAAACAGGCGAGGGAATGTTCATTTCTTTTGGCAATCAAACAACCTCATCCAATTTGGGATCATCTTTTTGATAAAATTCATATTTAATCGTTTCTATGTTGCAACCCAACATGAATTGGTTGTGAATACGTTCTTCCAAAGACCCTTCAAACTTGTTAGTTGCTCCTAACTTGCGAAGATCTGTGACATACGCCTCAACTGATTCCTGAGACTTTTGAAGTCGTCTCCCAAAGTGATACCTTTCTAAAATGGTACTCACCTTAGGAAAGTATTGCTTGTCAAGTTCTTTTAAACAGGTTTCAAATTCGTTCAGACTGTCAGACTCACTCTCACTAAGATTAGGGAGATGTTCATAAATCTCTTGCCCCTCAGTTGCCAAGCAGTGTAAAAGTAGAGCAGATTTCCTTTCAGCACTTATGGAGGCTTACAGCACTTAGAGAGGCTCCACAACCTTGGGCATAGTTGAGGAAAACCTTCTTCCATTTTGACCAGCGTACAACTGGCTCCCCAGGACTCGTGAGAAAAAATGTACTAATAGATTGGCTATAATGGAATGATCAGTCATTAAACTGGTCCCCCTTCTAACATGTGCATATACAGAAAGCAGAAGAGTCTAAATGAATCCTCTCCGGTGCACAAACTTTGCTCCCGATATCTTTAAAGTTGAGTTCACCAGACGAGAGAGTACCTTTAGAAGACAGTAGTAAGTCAGTGCGTGAACTCTAGAACAGAAGAGTGGATGAGAGGTATCCAAGTGTAAGGTGAGGAAGGAAAGGGACAACCAGTATTTCCCACGTACGGTGGGCCTGTCACAGGAGAAATATACAGTGAAGTGGCACTTACTTCACAATACGACAGGTACGGTGTGCCTATCACCGAAGAAATAAACAAAGAAAACTTGTAAGCTTGCAGAGTGGAAAGATGAGCCACGTTGGAAGACTAAGCGTCTCCGGTTGTCAAGCAGAAAGACGTCACAGCGCAAGGAGCATGAATATAGGAAGGACGTCACAGCGCAGATAACACAGCAGGCTCCTGTTGCCTAGGGGACGGAGCGCAGAGTCAGCAGCGGGCCGCCTGCGCGAGCAGACAACACAGGAGGTTCCTGTTGTCCAGGAGACGGAGTGCAGAGTCAGCATAGGCCAGCCTGCACGAGCGGTAAGAAACGGGTGCTGTTTTGAACAATGCATGGTGCGCGAGCAGGCTTTGGGAAGTAGCACTTGCCAGCCTGCTATAATTTTAATTAAGAAACTTAAGTCAGGTAGAATCCCAGACGGAGAAGTGTCACAGTGTAGCGCAAACATTACCCTATAAGCTCCACAAGTGTGTTGAGACATTTCTGGGTTTTGTAAGTTTCACAGCGGGAAGCAATTTCTCCCATCATGGCAGACCTAATTGTCCAAAGCTCGCCAGCTCAGCGCCAGTATAAAGAAGTAAACGGGGCCCTGATGTGTGCAAGATGATCCTCTTTATTTAAGTTGCCCCATGTACAGAAAGGTCCCATCCACAGGGCACTCTTCCAGCAACTGACACCGTAGAATTCTGGAGCTCACACGCTCCTGTAACTCCAACATTCTAGCACACAGAAAACTCTAGGATAGAACTAAAACAACTAAGACCCAGCAACAGCAAGCCACATACCAGATACCACACCTAGCTTTTACCTTCAGTTGATGGTTCAGATGTTTGAAACTATCCACAAAATGATCATGCATTTATGTACACATATTAAATGGTTAGAGAACCTTCTCCTGGATATTAAGTGGGGTGGTAGCTACAGATAGCCCTGACGTACAATAGTAATTATTTACTATGTCAAACACGGCATTTTTACTTGTCTACCAGAGTTATTCTCCCGAGGCAATGGAATACTTGTTGTATCCTGGTCCTACAGGGCTTAAAAAATACATAAATTCAAATGATCAATGTTTTTCTTAGTAGGCTGCAGGGGAGTGGTGGGATTTAAGAATACCAAGATTGCCTTTGTTTTGATTCCACAACACACTTCTTTCTTTTTCATCGCCCTAAACTTCTTAAGTCATTATCTCCCTCTTGCAGGTTCTTTTTCATCCCTGGTCCCTTCCTGTGTCACAGTTTTCGCAGCTTTCCTATCCTACGTCTTTCTCCATTTCCTCTCTTTCTTTGGATCAGTCTAATGATGAAAAATGTCCTTGTCCCCAAACATGTAGTGCTGGTACCGTGCATTTGCAACCACCAGCACAAATTGGGCGCTTCTCGACCAGCAGAAGGAATCATAGGTCCAGAACAGCGAAGAGCTACTGGGGCAGGGTAGGGTGGTGGAAGGTTTCTACACAACAAAAGTATATCTAAACTCTAATCAAGGCCCAACATAGTAGGATGGCTGCATGGCAGGTAGTAGAGACAGTCACATATCAGGCCATCAAAAAATATCCCGATAGGCAAATGGATAGCTATACACCTCCTCTATGCTCTGTCGATGTCCTCTTTGTCCTTTACACTCTCTATACTAGCTCTTTACCTCAATTCTTGTTCATTGCTCACTTGTTAACACCAAACGATGTCTAATCTATCTCCTTTCTGTTTCCTCTGTTTTTCTCTTCCTTTTTAGGTCTCGCCTGACCCAGCGCATGCGCTGGTCTGCCGAGACTTTTAGTGAGGGCTCAAAAAATGCTACCATGGCCAGCCTAGAGCCACAGTGAATGTGCGCGGGCGCACGCTTAGGAGCAGAGGCACCATATGGCAAACCTCATCATGCTCATTAAGCGCCCGCGATCACTTTCACTTTTGCCCGCGATCACTTTCGCGGCGCCCCTTTGATATTCTCGTTTAAAGAACATCAAACATCAAAGAACATGTTGTTGCGTTAATGCTTTGCTGCGCCCGTTTGACTTACAATGTGCTTTCTCTTTCCACAAACCCAATGCTTGTGTTCCTTTATTTTGATATTCTTTTAGTATTACTGTCACACACACAAAACCACACACACAACCACAACCACACGCACAACCACCCACATAACCACACACACAACCACAAAAACACACACAACCACACATACAGCAACCACACACACACAACCACACACACACAACCACACACAACCACACACCACACACCCACACACACAACCACACACACACACAAACACACACAACCACACACAAAACCCAACACACAACCCCACACATAACCACAAACACAACCACACACACAACCACACACACAACCACACACACAACCACATGCACACCCACAACCACACACACAACCACACACACACACAACCACACAACCACAACCACACAACCACAACCACACACACAACCACACACACCAACACACACACACAACCACACACATAACCATACCCACAACCACACACATAACCATACCCACAACCACACACACAACCACACTAACGACCCCAACCACACCCACAACCACACACACACTCAACCACACACAAACCCCCAACCACACACACAACACACACAACCACACACACAGCCACGCACACACAGCCACGCACACACACAACACACACAACCACACACACACAACCACACCCACACACAACCACACACAACCAAACACAACCACACAACCACACACATAACCACACACACACAACCACAACCACACCCACAACCACACACACACCCACAACCATACACACACAACCACACACACACACAACCACAACCACACATACACACAACAACACACAGAGAACCAAAACCACACACTACCACACACACAACCACACACACAACCACACACACAACAACACACACAACCCCACACACAACCACACACAACCATGCACAACCACACACACAACCACAACCACACACACCACACCCACAACCACACACACACAACCACAGCCAACCACACAACCACACACACAACCACACACACAACCACACACACACAACCACACACACACAACCACACACAACCACACACAACCATGCACACAAACACACACAACCACACACACCCACAACCACACACACAACCACACACACACACACAAACAACCACACACACACAACCACACACAACCACATCCACAAACATACACACAACCACAACCATACACAACCACAACCACACACACACACAACCACACACACACACAACCACACACACACACAACCACACACACAACCACCCAACCACACACAACCACACACACCCAACCACACACACACAACCACACACAACCACACACACAGCCACACACACAACCACACACACAACCACACCCACAACCACACACCTACAACCACACCCACACGCACAACCACACACACAACCACACACACACAACCACACACAACCACATATACAACCACACACACAACTACACACACACAACCACACACACAATCACACACACACATAACCTCAACCACACACACAACCACACACAACCACACATCCATATACACACCCACAACCACACCTGCACCCACAACCGCACCCACACACAACCACACACATAACCACACACACACAACCACAACCACACACACAAGCACACACAACAGTGCATGTGCGCGGGCGCACGCTTAGGAGCAGAGGCACCATATGGCAAACCTCATCATGCTCATTAAGCGCCCGCGATCACTTTCACTTTTGCCCGTGATCACTTTCGCGGCACCCCTTTGATTTTCTCGTTCAAAGAACATCAAACATCAAAGAACATTTTGTTGTGTTAATGCTTTGCTGCACCCGTTTGACTTACAATGTGCTTTCTCTTTCCACAAACTCAATGTTTGTGTTCCTTTATTTTGATATGCTTTTAGTATTACTGTCACACACACAACCACACACACAAAAACACACACACAACCAAACACATACACACCACACACACAACCACAAACACACACACAACCACACACAAGCACACATAACCACACACACAAGCACACACAACCACAACCACACACACACAACCACACACACAACCACGCCAACCACACCGACAAACACACACACCGACAAACACACACAACCACACACAACAACACACATAACCACACACACAACCACACAAACAACCACACAAACAACCCCAACCACACACACAACCACAACCACGCACACACTCAACCACAACCAACCACACCCACAACCACAACCACACAACCACATCCACACACACACACAACCACTCACACAACCACACACACAACCACAACCACACACTCAACCACACACTCAACCACACACTCAACCACACACTCAACCACACACTCAACCACACACTCAACCACACACACAACCACACACACACAACCACACACAACCACACATCCACACACACAACCACACCTGCACCCACAACCACACCCACACACAACCACACACACAACCACAGACACAACCTCAACCATGCACACAACCGCACACACAACCACACACAACCACAACCACACACACAACCACACACATGACCACACACACAACCACACACACACACAACCACACCCACACCCACACACACAACCACCCACACAACCACACACCACACACACAACCACCCACACAACCACACACCACACACACAACCACACACACAACCACACACAACCACACACACAACCACACACACACAACCACACACACAACCACACACACAACCACACACACAACTACACACAACCACACACAACCACAACCATGCACACAACCACACACACAACCACACACAACCACACACCACACACACAACCACACACACAACCGCACACACAACCGCACACACACAACCGCTCACACACAACCACACACAACCACACACAACCACACACACAACCACACACACAACCACACACACAACCACCACAACCAAACACACAACCACAACCACACACACAACCACACGCACACACAACCACCCACACAACCACACATAACCACACACAAGCACACACAACCACAACCACAACCACACACACACACACAACCACATCTACACACACACCCACACACAACCACCCACACAACCACACACCACACACACAACCACACACCACACACACAACCACACACACACAACCACACACACAACCACACACACACAACCACACACACACAACCACACACACAACCACACACACACAACCACACACACACAACCACACACACAACCACAACCACACACAACTACACACAACCACACAACCACACACACAACCACACACACACAACCACACACACACAACCACACACACAACCACAACCACAACCACACACAACTACACACAACCACACACACAACCACAACCATGCACACAACCACACACACAACCACCCACACAACCACACACCACACACACACAACCACCCACAACCATGCACACAACCACACACACAACCACACACAACCACACACACAACCACACACCACACACACAACCACCCACAACCATGCACACAACCACAAACAACCACACACAACCACACACACAACTACACACTCAACCACACACAACCACAACCACACACACACAACCACACACACATTCACACACACACACAACCACACACACACAACCACACACACAACCACAACCACACACACAACCACAACCACACACACAACCACAACCACACACACAACCACAACCACACACACAACCACCCACACAACCACATACACACAACCACACACACACACAACCACACACACACCCACACAACCACACACACACCCACACAACCACACACACACACAGCCACACACACATAGCCACACACACAACCACACACAACCACACACACACACACACACAGCCACACACACAACCACACCAAGCATTGGCATAGCCAATAGGTTTCGCCTTTGGACCCTTACAAGTGTTTAGCCACACAACAGTTGATGTGGTTGCACCAAGGATATTGTGCTGCATAACTAAATACTTAAAAAGTCCCAAAAGCGAGACCTATTGGCTGTGCCAATGCTTGTTATTTGCTTCACTCGATATCCTTATCCCCCCTCTCTCTTACTGGTCGTCTCCGCCGTCCTCTTTTGCCCTTTCATCACACTGCTACCTCTCCGTCACTTTCGGTTCTCTCTCACTTCCTACACCCATCTCTCTCTCGCTCACTTCCCTCCTTCCCCATCTCACTCTTCTTATTCTTTGCTTATCCCTTTGGACCTTTTTGCTCCCAGTCTCTCTCTCCTATATATTTCAAGCATTGGCACCATGATGTGCTGCAGTTCTATGTCATCTCCGCTGTGCCTCTTTTATGGAAATGCCTGTCCCTGCAGTATCCGTTTGTTTAACCTTACAACATGAGGTGGCACATTGTGAAGCTATTTTTGCAATTTATTAGATTTGCAGAAGGATAACAGTTTACATTCACCCATTTTGTGTGGTAAGTGTTTTACTTCCTGCGAGAACTGGAGGCGGTTACATCTCGAGTTAGGCAGTTTTTTAAGGCAGTGATGGAGAGACGTCTCCCTCCTGTTGAGATCAGGTGAATCAACTTCTTACTTGTAAGAGTAATTCTTGCTTCTGTAATAGGTCTTTGCCCCACAGAATGCGAGCTGTATTAGAACTAAATCACGCCGGTATAACCAAATTCAGTGCAACAAAAAAAAGTCAATGCATCGTTTTCTTGTTTAGAAACGTGTCTTCCATATAGCTTGGGGTGTGCCAAGGCTTTTGCTCTCGAACTTCCAGTAAATTTTGCGAATACTACTGTATTTCGAAAAGTCTTCTCCATGTGATTTTGACGTTACAATCAGATCTTTTGCATCACTTTTATATTTAGGAAAAAAAAGTCAAGATACATCCGGTTTGAAAGTCAGGAGAAAAACACTTTCCAAGTTAACTCATAGAAAACACAAAATCAATTTTAAGGGCCTGATTACGAGTTTGGCAGTGCGGGCGCAGGACAGCCAAGGCAGTGCCCCACACCGCCAAACCAGTGTGCGCCTGCCAGATTATTACTTTTTTGTCACTGGCGGGCAGTTCTTTAGTGATTCAACGGCGGTTGGAATGTCAAAGGCAATACCTGCACGGCATGGACTGCTGCAGTACATGCCGTGCAGGTACAATGGTGCATCACACAGGGGGGCACACTATGTGCCCCCAGGCATTCACCCCATGGCTGTGAGGCCACAGGGGCCCTGTAGGCCCCCTTTTGTTTCCTCTCTGCCACGTTTTTTATGGAGTAGGAACTGTCATGAAAACCGTGGTGAAGAGGAAATTCGTAATATGCTTGGCAGGACCGCGGTGGTCCCTCCAAGCATATTGCAGCCTCAAGACCGCTGTGCCACCGCCAGGGATCTCTGATCCCTGGCGGTTGCGGCGGTGCAATGGCGGTCCGACTGCCCTAGTTGTAATAGAGTGGTCGGACCTCTGGTGTGGCAGTGGCCGGACCGCCACAGCTGCGCCACAGTGAGTCTGGCAGTTCATCAGGCCCTACGCGTCCATTGCTATTTTGCATGGACAAACTGCCATGGTGTAGATATAGGAAAAGAAGGATAATCCTAAAACTACGGCCTAATTATACCTGTTAGCGCAGGGATTGCAGTTAAAAGTAGTGCGATGTTTAACGCACTTCGTAATCACTAGGTGCGATAAAAACTGCACTTTTCATTAAATTCTGGCAGGTCAAAACTGCTGCAATTTACCAAGGGGAAAAGACACAGTAGTTACTTGGACATGCCGATTATGGTGTGGTAAGCTGTTATGTTATGACTGTTTGTAGAGCGCACATCTTACTTAGGAGGGTATCCAGAGGGTAGAGAAGGAGGGACTATACTGGCCAAGTCTGAGGTCTAGGTAAAGAGCCATGACTTCAGATTCTTCCAGAACTTACGGACTGAGGGAGTGACTCTGATGTGCAGGCAGATGTTCTTCCAAGCCTTGGGCATAAGGTACTAGAAAACGTGGCCTAAGGCTTTGCAGATGGTGCAGATATGTGCATGCAGAAGGGCCTTCAAGCAGAGGTGACTCATCGGGCTGTGGAAATTGATTGTTGTTGGTTGTTGAGGGAAGAGGAATCTAGATTTGTATGATTTTTTATGTGTGAGTGAGAAGTTTGAAGAGTGAGTGTTTATGAATATGGAGACAGTGGAGCTTTGTGAGGTGTGAAGTGATGTGTTTGCGGGTGGGAGCTGAGTGTGAGTTTGGCCACTGCATTTTGTATGACCTGAAGTCTTGTGGTCAGTTGGGTGGTGATGCTGACATAGAATGAGTTGCCATAATGCAGTTTGCTGGTGATGAGGGCCCGAGTAGATACTTTGTGGGTGCCGGTTGGGAGTCATTTGAAGATTTTTTAGGGTGTAGAATCAGGAGGAGGCAATCGTATTGACTTGGATGGTCTGAGCGTTCGTTGACCGCCAACATTCCCAGGTTCTTGGATTGACTGGCTACGCAGAGTGTTGGTATGAGATGCTGGACACCAGGTAGAGTTCCATAGAGAAGTGTTCTTACAGAAGAGTACAACTTCTGCTTTGTCTGTGTTGAGTTTCAGACAGTTGATCTTCATCCAGCTGGTGACTTTGGACATGCAGGCGGTGAAGTTGGTCTCGATGTTGGATGTTTTGTCAGAGAGGTAAAGGATGAGCTGGATGTTGTCAGCATAGGAGTTGATGTTGATTCCGTGGGATCGGATGATGTTGGCAAATAGTGCCATGTAGGCATTGAACAGCATGGGGCTAAAAGAACCTTAGGGTTTTCCACAGATTAAGTTGGCAGTTGCTGAGGTGCAAAGGGCCAATGTGACCAACTGGGTACATATTAAAAATGAAAAAACTACGACTGACTCCTAGTTTAGCACTTAAATCCCAATGTATCAAAAATATATTCAATTCCTGTGCACAAATCTTCCGGAGTTCGCCGTAGAATAACTCCACTGAGAGCGAGATGAAGAAGATAGAAACAAAAGAGGAAGGTGCACCAGCAAAAAAAGTCCAAATCCAAAAGAAGGGTCCTTAGTATTTCTTTTATTCTTGTAGTTTAAAAAGATAAAGCTCAGCCAACGCGTTTCATTCTACACAAGAACTTCTTCAGGGCTGAAACAAGCAACATGACAACAAATAAATAACAATACAACATATATAAAATACAAATACAACAAAAAAATGTTTTTAGGTTGTAAATAATATCACCACGAAGAAGAATCGACACAAATAAGCAACACAAAAAAATGACAGGTAAAAAACATTTTAAAACGTATATAAAAAACAAATGCAAATGTAATATGAACACATGCCAAACTGATAGCATATATGCATACCCTATCTCATTCCAAATCCCAAAAGACACCCCCACACATATAATTCATTCATTTTAGGCAAGGTCCAATTTTCTGAGGGTAATGTGATTATAATGGAGTTCGTAAGTGAAACAGCTAGCCACAAAATTTATATAGCCAAACACTGACCAAAATAGAATCTTTGTAACCTTCGTCAGTAAAAATGCTATGAAAGCAGTCCCATGTGCATGAAGGATTCCTAAATACGACAATCTAATTTATATAAAAAGAATAAATATTTATGTATATGTATATTTGGTCAATACTCATGTGGATTTATTTAAGTTTGTGAGGATCTTAAAACTTCGTGATTTTTTCTCCAATAGACCACAGGAACAAGGTGGGGGTGTGTCCTTCCGAGTGCCGGACTCTCATACAATTGCTGATGTCAGAAATATACCATGTCTTCTATTTGTGATGAAGAAGGTTGTGATATGCCCACCCTATTAAATGAGTTTGATATTAAACAGGATGGTCATGTGGACAGTGGTGGTTTGCGCCCTAATTCCAAATTTATGCCCGCCTTTGGTTATGATTTGAATATAGATGTCTTCCATAAGAAAATGTCGGAAGAACTGTATGCCTTAGAAATGTCTAATAAATACAAGCCACAGATAACACAGAATATCTCCCAGACTGAGAGATTGGCTTTAAAACGTTTAAAGAAAGATACCACCATCGTAATTCGTGAGGCAGACAAAGGTGGCAATTTGGTCATTATGAACCGTATAGATTATCTCAATGAGATTAATCGACAACTTGGTGATAACTCCTGTTACAGACTAATTACATGTAATCCTATTCCTAACCTTATTATCACAATAAATGCCAGACTTAATGAATGGAGAGATATATGTCTCATTTCTGAAGACGAATACAGATATCTCAAGGTTGACTGTCCATCTTACCCCTGCATCTACATCTTACCCAAAATACATAAGGGGGGTTCCTTCCCCCCTGGGAGACCTATTATTTCGGGGGTGGGGTCACCTACCAAAAAAATATCTAAGTTTGTTGATATCAAACTACACAAACATGTACTTGGCCTACCATCATATGTAAAGGACAATAAAGATATTCTGACAAAATTTAGGGACTTCCAATGGTCTGACGAACTTCTGTTTGTGACTTTTGACGTCGAAAGCTTATACACCTGTATCGACAAACAATTTGGAACTATGCCCATGCGCTCATTCCTGGACAGGGAGGGCGCGGAGTTCTTTAAATATAATGAAATGATTTCTGAAATGGTTGACGACATTCTTATGAATAATTTCTTCCTACATGATAATTGCTGGTACCAACAGATCAAAGGTGTTGCGATGGGTTCCAGGTTTGCTCCTTCATACGCCTGCCTCTTCATGGGGTGGTATGAGAAGGAGCATGCCTGGGCCCGAAGTGCCTCCCCCTGGACGGAATTTATTGTGTTCTGGGGGAGGTACATTGACGATATCATCTGCCTTTGGTCTGGATCTATTGAAATGTTACAGCAATATTTTGTTTACTTAAACGATAATATCTTCAATGTTAAACTTACGATGTCTTATCATAAGGATAATATTAATTTCCTGGACATCAATTTTTACATTGAGGACCGGTTGATACAGAGTAAACTATATAGAATGGAGACAGCGTGCAATGCTGTGTTGCATGCATCTAGTGCTCATGCTAGCTCTGTTATCGATAATATTCCATTCGGCGAGTTAACTCGTATTAGGAGGAATTGTAGTACACAGAAAACCTTTCGATCAAATGTGAAGGAAACAAGGAGAAGATTTGAAAAGAGAGGTTACAGCAATAAGATCTTAGATAAGGCTGAACAGAGAATACTTTGTATAGAGAGGGACTCAACATTACTTGGCAAGACCATGACACGAGATAGCTGCAAAAATGATAACAGAGTGAGGTTTATCACACAATACACTACCCATAGCAATGGCATTTTTAATGCTTTGCGAAAAAACTGGCATCTACTTACCTCTATTCCGGGGTTAAAGGATTGCATTACGAATATGCCTGCCATTACATACAGGAGAGGGACTTCGCTGAGGAAACAGCTTTGCCCCAGCTATGTTATGACCCCTCAAACCAATGGAAATTGGATACCAAAGAAACCTAATGGCTTCTTTACTTGTGGTACTTGCAATATCTGTACAAATGGAAAAAATAAAACGAAGACCTTTTCCTACAATAGTCCACGGATATATAACATCAATCAGTTTATCAATTGTAATACCACTCATTTGGTATATATCTTGGGATGTGAGTGTGGTACCATCTATGTGGGGAGCACCAAACGATGCCTAAAAATTTGCATACAAGAACATAGAAGAGCTTTACTCAATAGGGACACCAGATATCCTATTACTGAACATTACAATATGAAACATAAAGACAGTAATAATTTCTGGTTTCAAAATGGATCTGCCGCTTGCGGGCTACTACGTTGGGACATAATTCGGATTCTGAAATGCATTATTTTCTTTAAGATACGTTTTGGTTATCTGGATATTGTTCTATTCTTGATGTATCTGATGTGGTATATCTTTCTTGTGTTTTATTGCCAGTCTATTGGTCAATTTTATTTTATGTCTCTTCTAGCAGGGATTGTTTTGATTCTCCATTGTTTTGTTTTGAATATGGAATACCATTCCAACATGGCGTCCAGGGATGAAGTCCATATTGTCAATCTATAGTGATAGCTCTGTGTTGCCATTCAATTTGACTTCTCCCATGTTCTCCATAACATTCTTTTCCAAGCTTAACAATATCTGGGGCAATTTTTCTATTGCAATTCCATAATGTCTCCCCTATTTTTTGGTGTATTAATGGGACTTTTTGATGACTCTTTTTGTAACAACAACGGGAGCGTGTATTTATTCAATTTGGTTTTGTGTTGTTGTTTGATTTGTTAATCCACGTTATTTATTATAGTTTGACTTGATTGGGTCCTAACCTCTGTTGCCTGCTTGTACGGTTTTAACATTAGTGGGGGTAGGTCTCTCCCCCCCCCCCCCTTTTTTTCATCATTAGTGTGCCTGGTTTCTTCCTTCCTACTTGGTCTTTTTACCTGTATTACCCTTCTACCATGGCACCCCATTTGTTAGTGTATTGATGGTACGCATGATGACTGTGTTTGTAAATAACATCGGGAGCTTGTACGTACTCGATTTCATTTTCATCACGGATATGTCTGTTCTTTCTATGGTGTTGCTTTATCTGTTGCATTTATTCCCATTACCATTCCATCATGGCGCCGCATTTTTGATCGTATTACTTTGACGTACGGGGACGTCTGTTTACGGTCAGGTGACTGACACTTCCTGTGTTGATACAAAATCAAGCAAAATGGAGCGTGATGTTTAGTATACTGTCGCTTATCTATTTGGCGTCCGGTGTTACGGTACTTCCAAGGTAGGAGTTTCTTTCCGTGTGATTTAACCGTTGGGTTCGGTTTTTTCATCTACAAATGTGATTATTTTACTTGCGGGTCTTGGGAGAACGGTGATTTGTGTTTCTTCACATATAGGCGACATTTAAGCCATATATGTTCCCTTTATTATTTTTTATTTTATATTTTTTCTTTAATATTTTTTCTTTAATGTGTCATCTAATATGACGTGATTTAACAGGCAGTAGCGTTTTTGCCTACGTGGCATATTTGTTAGGCATTGGCCTTACATTTGCCAGTATTAGTATTTTCTTTTGCCCTCTACAGTAGGACGGATGTTTGCACATGTGGTAATCTGAAGACAATATCGAAGCTTTTGGTGGTTACATGGATGTCGAGTCATCTTTCTCTTTTTTCCTCTATTCTCTTGCAACCGCTTGCTGCATAAACTTTGCTGTGTTTGTTTTTCAGTGTTTTTCTCTTCATATATTGCAGAGGCAATATTAGTTTTCTTGTGTTCACTGTTTTTAGATTTCTGGAATCCTATTGATTGCACTCTTATTATGGAGTGACACAATGAAATATTTAAGGGACATATTCCTAGACGTATTTGTTCGGTCCATATTCACTTCATGCTAATCATCTTCTCTATTTCGGGTGAGATTTTTTTGACTGCTTTGATTTAATTTTTAAGTCAATAATATAAATTCTTTTTGTATTAATTATACTTATTTTGCTATTTGGATTGTTTATCTTTTATCTTGATTATTATATCGTTTGTAGATATTTTTTTGATTATTAATACATTGTCTTTGAAATATAAATGTCTTGTTGCTTGACAATGGATTTCATGAGATTGTTTTTCCAAGTATACTGTGGACCTGAAAGGGGTTTAGTTATTTGCTCATTGTTCTGACTTTTTAGGACATATTGTTTACATAGCGAATTATTACATATACATATACATATATATTTATTCTTTTTATATACATTAGATTGTCGTATTTAGGAATCCTTCATGCACATGGGACTGCTTTCATTGCATTTTTACTGACGAAGGTTACAAAGATTCTATTTTGGTGAGTGTTTGGCTATATAAATTTTGTGGCTAGCTGTTTCACTTATGAACTCCATTATAATCACATTACCCTCAGAAAATTGAACCTTGCCTCAAATGAATGAATGAATTATATGTGTGGGGGTGTCTTTTGGGATTTGGAATGAGATAGGGTATGCATATATGCTATCAGTTTGGCATGTGTTCATATTACATTTGTATTTGTTTTTTATATACGTTTTAAAATGTTTTTTACCTTTTGTCATTATATGTTTGTCATTTTTTTGTGTTGCTTATTTGTGTTGATTCTTCTTCGTGGTGATATTATTTACAACCTAAAACATTTTTTTTCGTTGTATTTGTATTTTATATATGTTGTATTGTTATTTATTTGTTGTCATGTTGCTTGTTTCAGCCCTGAAGAAGTTCTTGTCTAGAATGAAACGCGTTGGCTGAGTTTTATCTTATTGAACTACAAGAATAAAAGAAATTCTAAGGACCCTTCTTTTGGATTTGGACTTTTTTTGCTGGTGCACCTTCCTCTTTTGTCTCTATCAACTGGGTACATATGGTGAGGAAGGAGCATGTCCAGCGGAGTGTTGTCCCCCGTATGTTGGCTGAGTGAAGGCTTTGAAAGAGAAGTGGTGGGAGACAGTGGCCGATAAGTCGAGTAGGATGAGAGCTGCAGTGCCTCCTCTGTTCGTAATCAGTTGAATGTTGTCTGTGGCGGCAATGAGGGTGGTCTCAGTGCTGTGGTTGTGCCTGACTCTCAATTGGGTGGAGTTGAGGAGGTAATTGTTGTTCAGGTAGTCAACCAGTCATTCATTGAGGATTTTCTCCAGGACCTTGGCAGGGTAAGGCAGCAAGGAGATTGGTTAGTAGGTTTTGGGTATGCCAAGTGTTTCTTAAGAAGGGGGTGTATGTTGGTGTGTTTCCATGCATCTAGAAAAGTAACTGTGCTGATTGAGTTGTTGAGTATCGGGGTCAAGGCTGCTCAGATGGGGGTCCAGTCCTTTTGTGAAATTGAAGTGTGGGCAGGGATCTGACAGAACTCCCGAGTAAATAGATTGCATGGTCACTGAGGTGTCTGCTGTAGTGATGATGGGCCTGAGGTCTTGGCAGTGTCTTGGGTGTTCTTCTTATCTGGCAGGAGGGCTGCGCTGGTGGTTGGGTTCAGCTAGGGGTCAAAATTGTTGTAGCAGTTGCTAATCTTAGAGCTGAAATAGGGAAAGAGCCGGCTAAAGAGATCCTGAGATGGGTTGACGATTGTGGGGTTAGCAGAGGGTGAGATGAAATCGGTTTTGCTGTTTGATGAAATCGGTCAGTGTTGATCGCTTGCTGGGTTTGATTTGCTGGTGGTAGATCAACAATCAAGACGGGGGAGACAGATGGCTCCCAAAAAATGTACTACCTCAATCAAAAGAAGAGTGAAGCGCACTTGTCTTGATACCAGAGTCTCACAAGTGTTATCTCGGAAACCCTCAACCATTAATTACCACCAGTGGTATTTATGATCACCACTGATTAAGGTCAGACTCGTAGAGGCGCGTGTGGCCGTAAAATGTTGACCACCTGGTATTGATGCTAATGGCTGGTAATGTGTCTGAACAACACCACTTGTTCTACTTTTCATCTTATCCCTATCCCTACTTTCACATTAATAACCGTTTTTACAGGTATAGGAGCTAATTTTATTTTCGCTGTACAGATCCCACCAGTATCTGCTTCCAGACACTCTGCTTCCTGATAGAGGCATTACTCACCTGGAGAAGCGAGTCCCCAGGTGCGAAACCTGATGATGGGGGTACCCACTATGACACCCCAGTGTCATATATACCACTGGTGGTAATTATTGGTTGAGGGGTTTTGGGATAACACTCATGAGGCTCTGGTGTCGAGACTGGTGCAATTCACTCTTTTAATTGTTGCTGGTGGTAGAAACTGAGGGCTGAGTTCTTGGGCCTTATGTTAGCTTAGTCATGGGTCTGTCTCCATCTGCATTCAAGTTGCCTGCAGTGGCGTTTGGTGAGTTTAAGTTCTTCAATGTATCAAAATACATGTGGCGGTTTTGAGCGGCTCTAGGGTTTTGGTGAAAGAGGTGATCCAGGTGTTGAAGTTGGTGATGGATCACAAGAGGTTATTGTGGTGTTATGATTGGAAGGGTTAGAACTCTGTGGTCTATGTCTCTTCTGGGATCCTGTTCCAGTTTCTTTGGTCAGTTTTTGGATGTGTGTGTGGGATGAGCAGGGTGAAGCGCAGGAGGGTGTGGTTGATGCAGGGGAGGGGGCTGGGCTTGTCTACCGTGATGTAGTTAAAGCTGGTGAAGGTGGAGAGATGGAGATGTTGGCGGCATGGGTAGCATCCTCCACTCTTTGGGTGAGTCTAAGGGTGGTCAGGGCCTCCAGGAAGTTGTTAGTTTGAGAGTTTGTGAGATTTTCCAGGTGGTAGTTGAGGTCCTCAAAGAGTACGAAGGAGCTGAAGTCTCGCACCAGGGGCAAAATGAACTCTGAGATGAAGTTACCGAATTTGGATCGTGGGCTGCGACACAGGTAGATGAAGGCATCTCCCATGGTGGAGTTGTTGGAAACTTGCACTTAAAAGGCTGGGTATTCCAGATGGTAGCTAGTGTTTGCCGATGTAACGGAGCAGTGGATGTTTGCTTTGAAAATGATTGCTAGTTCTCCTCTGGGCTAGTAGGTTTTTCCCTATCTTATTATCTTGCATTTGGGAGGGGATTTCCCTGGCAATGTTGGGCACCGATGTTGGACCAGGTTTCAGTCAGGAAAGTAGGTGTAGTGAGAGGTTGTGCAGGAGGTTTGATGGTGTGTCTGACAAGCGAGTGGGTATTGAGGAGAAGAAAGGAGGTCAGGTTGGGCACACATGTGATCTACGGTTGAGATTACAGACATATGATCTGTCAGCCAGCAGAGGTGACTTTGCAAGTTGGTTTGCAGTACTATGACTCAGTTTTTAAACTGGGTCAGCTAAACGATGATGCAATGTAGACCAGGGCCGGACTGGGAACCGAAACCGGCCCTGGCAAACGGCTCAGCTGGCCCCACTGAGAGGGGGGTGCGACCGAGCTGTTTGCTAGGGCCGGTTTTGACCGATTTGGTTACAGGGGACCGATATTGCTGACCCCGAAACCGGCCACTGCCCTGGCGTACCACTGGGGAAACGCCCTATGCCTGCTACAGCCAGTCCGACCATGATATAGACCCATGAGGGCCCCATTGTGTTTTGAAAGATGTGCACAGCTCCTCACTTCAAACCTCACTCTGCTTGAGTCAGGACACTCATCTGGGGAGGAATCTAGAGAGTGCCTCATTGCAACATGGAGGATGAAGGGTACTCCTAGAGCACCTCCTTCTCTCATTAATGTTCAACAGTGGATCACTGAGACAAGACATGTAGGTGGCAGTTGAATGTTGTGTGGTTAGAAGTGGCCCCATATTTCCGCAGAGTGCACCCTCCAGTCTATCTGAGGTCAAGCGAAAATCCTCTGGCCTTGAAGGGGTCTCCAGATGGTGCCTGTTGTCTCTAAAGTGTAGCTCACAGTTAATCTCAGAGTGAGAACTTCTTGAATGGCAAGGTTTGGCAGAGGTTGCACAAAGTTCAGGTCTCAATGCATCCAAGGTCAGGTAGAAATCCTCGCCTTGGAAGGGTGTGCAAAATGTGCCTAAACAAACATGAAATGTGACTGTCAGCATATCCTAGGCTCGTCTAAGATTTCCACGCCTTGCTGCCGAGAGGGTATTCGAAGTTAGGGTGTGACTTATAGAGCACAAATCTAGCTAAAAAGCAATGTATAGCTGTACACATTGTTTGTTCACTGGAATTGGAGATAAATTGAGAGTAAGCCTCTGCTAGATCAATACCAATACGGCAGCTGCTTTATAGCTCCACTACAAATGGCCACGCCAGGTGTACACAAATTGCCTAAACAGGCCTTGCATGGCAATATATTAATTTTCATGTAGTCTTGAAACACCATTAACCGGACATGAGGATGGTAGAGGGGAGAGAAGAGCCAGTGTGGATAAGGTGGAGAGGGGAAGAGTGTCGAGGTGGGGTTTACAGAGAGGGTTAGCCAGTGAGTAGAATAGTAGAGTTATGGGTGAGAGAGAGGGTCGCATGGAAAGGGATGGGAGTGAAAAATTCTCACGGTGTGGTCCAGTAATCTAGTAGGTACCCTTTGATGAGGTTCTGTGTTTTTACTTGCGTAAATGGAGATGGAACACAGTCTGGCAGATCTGAGCTGATCTGGAATTCTTGATTCTAGAAGCATTTGTCTTTGCTGAGTGTTGTGGATGTCCTCTCTGAGCCCTTAATCTGGTTTGCCTGGTCTGGTGGGTTCCAAAGTTGACTAATTTGTAGAAAGGTGCAACAGGTCATCAATATGACGGACAGGGGCATTGGGTCAAGCCGAGTTCTCTGAGGTCCAATATGTTCGTGCAGTATTTTCGAAAATGTTGGGATACTGGCCAGCGGAGAGATGCTTCCATCGACCTAGTAAAGGACTAAACACATAGAGATCTGAAGACTTCTTCTGTTAGGAATACCTCAACTCTGTGAAGCAGGCCCAGTAGATGCCATTTGTGTGATATGAGCCCTGAAGCCGAGGTTTGTGTCAATATTGGAGCCCAGGAACTTTGTGTTGTTGATCGGCCAAGGTATTAAACTGATAAGTGTCATGACAGAGAGCCAGGCCTGGGATTTCTGTCGTTGCATACAGTCAGCCGACCATAAGCACAAATTCAATCATGTTGGGGCTCAGTGTTGGTGTGGGCCTTGGACATCTAAAATTTTCTCATACTATGATAGTCCTTCAAACAATCAAAATTATACCAGATGCAGCTTTCAGGTAGATTTGCAGTTCTGTAATACAGTGGGGCCAAGATAGATTCTGCTTCTGGTGAGTATTCTAAAGTCAGAAACTTGTGTCGAGTCTACCCGAGAGAATCTTCCAGATTGTCCGGATGTTGTACACTGAAATGTGTTGCAGTCAGAGGGCTCGTGCACCTTCACTATGCTCAGTCATGCTGCACTGCTCCCTGAAGAGGATGTGAGCTCCTGTTTTCTTTCCAGCACTATCCAGCAGCAAATAGCTCACTTCATGGACAATGACAGATTTCTTTTGTCTGAGTTCCGTCTTCTGCTGGGAGCGTCTGGAAGTCAAGTGGAAAACAACAAAGCTCATTGTTTCCCGATTTAGCAAAGGTTCACTACGGTAGAAATTCACAAGTTTCCAGGCGATAAAGTGAGATTTAGAAGTGTTTTGAATCAGGCTCTGTTTTTGTATAACTATATGCGTTTGGCAGTAATCTCAGTTATGTCTGTTGTAATTACACTGATAGCCATTCATGTGTCACACAACAGAAGTAAACGTGTTCAATACTTTACTAGAGGCATTTATTTCTACCCCACAGAACCCATGTTATCAACCTGAAATAATATTAGACTGAGTTCAAACCTACAACGATTCACAATTATGCCTTACAGTGAATTCATAACTCAGCGAAATAGTTTAACCAATTGTAACTTGTATACTGCAGCTAAAAAAAAGGCTCCCTGCAACAAAAAGCATTGACCTACTGACCTATCCTACATAAAATAGAAATGTGTGATCGGTGTGTAACATGTTATTATCTGAACCAGACTCATCAGCCCTCGGCGCTATTTAATTATTCAAACCAATTGCCAAAGTTTAAGCAGCAGTTACTCCAGCAAGAATGTCAACCAACTAGGCTATCTCACCAGTATTACACCGTGCAACGTAGATCTCTGCTGAGGGTGCCTTATCTAATGAACTGTTTGAAAATGCAGTCTAATGATAACCAATTTTGCAAAACAGAATAGATTTGCTATCACTTTGGCCCCAGTTGCCATTTCTTTAGAGTTAAAGTTTGAAAAATGGCATAGGTTGACTGTCAATGAATTGCCCTCCTGCATCCATCTCCTTCCTTCCACCACTCCTGTACCCCAACTTTGTGAGCTCCTGTAGTAATTCTTTGCATTTCCAGCACTGGTTGAATGTCATGTCCTTACTGGTACAATCTGATGTTTTTATCAGCTAGCATGATTCAAGGGCCTTCATGTACAGGTTGAACATTACAGGCAAAAGAATGGGGTCTTAGGAGAGAATACAGGAGATGGGGTGGACTCAGATCTTAAGGACCTCATCCAGATCAGCAGTGCCCTTTTTCCACCCATACAACCAGAAGCATTGCAGGACAACATCACCCAAACACTTTAAGGATGCTAGGATGTCAAATATAGCTCGACGTTCGATGGCTGCAGAGAGTTTGAGAGTTCATAGATCTGTAGGCTGTCATTGACCGCTGCGGTGGTTACTATTTCTATAAGTAACGGTTATCTGAACGTTCACGGTAGTGGTGAAAGGAGTTATTTTTAATCTTACAGTGGAGTTTGTTGGAGATAACATAGTTAGTGATATTATAAAGAATGGTGCATGTGTGATTGGAGGGTGACTTGTAAGTCATCAATGTCAAGGGTGGACTTGTGGGGGGAATGTCTTATTTAGAGGGCATACATTAAGCAACTTCTGGGGTACTTTTATTATGTTTACGCAGAAGCACAAGAATGTCACTAAAGATTTTTTTTCCAATAGATGAGGGGATAACACTGCTTTCTTACGAAGTGACTTAAACGTTTCAAGGAGTCTGGAATGATTGAAAATGTAGAAGGGCTTCAAGGTGGACCTATTTTGTAAAGGTTTGGATCATCAAGTCAAGGTTGGGTGCGGTTGTAGAGTGTATGTTCTGTCTGAGCCTGTCAATATTGCTAGAAAGAATCAGTTTGAACACTTGAGGTGTAATTAAAACAAATTTGACATAAGTAACACAGCACACCAAAAAATCATTCAGCACATTTCTGGCAGGTTCTAGACAGAGGGACCCTTAAATCTCAAATGCAAATTCAAATTCATTATTAATGGCACTTGCCTGGACAAATATAATGTACTGTATCTACCTTAAAAGTGTTTACATTGTACGCATTTGGCTTTATGTGTGCACATTATTTACAAGCCCCTTGCGCTGTCGGTGCGTCACTTTTAATATGGGAAAAGTGACGTACCAGTACCACAAGCAGCTTGTAAATAAGCCCCAAAGTTGGTAGTTCACTAGAAGCATACACTAGATAGCACAGTAAATGACACACAGATAAAGACAATTAAGGTTTTAACAGAGTATAAATCTGATTAGATTTCTTTATTTGAAATGCACACTTAAAATCCATACTTAAAATCCATGAAGCATAAATATTGTCAAGTTTGTTGATTTGCTAAACTGCACATCGCTCATGCGACTCTGAAGTCACAGACTTAAACTGTCTCCTGAGTGATGAGTAGAGTCTCTTAAGTGAGCTCTCTGAAGAGAATTGGCCCAAAAATGTCACCCAGAGCTTCTCATACTGGAGTTGTACTGATAGCCATACGTTTCAGTTCATCAATTTGTGTGTATAGACAATAATTGGTCTCTGTTTGTAACTCTCTCTCTGGCTTGTTTTAATTTTTTCTTTCTTGATAGCTTTTTATCTATTGTTTTAAATCTTATAAAAGTATGTTGTGCCGTGCTGTGAAAACCTAATCAATGGCATTCATAATGTAATTAATATTTTGAAATTATGAATGCATACATTCTAATATATTTTTTAGAATTGACAATACATTATTAAAGCACTGTGTTTTTGAAATCTTGTTGTGGTACTGGTTTTGATATAGAATTTTACAGTTTAATGGTGATTGCGGAGTGAGTGCAAGTTGTGCTTGAGGATTTATTACCTGTCCAGGGGATATTGAACCGTGTTAAAGTATTTGTGCAACACACACACTCACACAGTAACATAATGAAAACAACACAACAATACTCCACTCAGGGTTAGATAAATAGACAATAATTTTATGCGTAAATCAAGAACAAAACGACAAAAATCTAATAATTGGAACCAGAGTTATGAATTGTGTTAAATTAAATCAAAATATAGTCCTTAGATTCATAATGCATCAACCAGGGACATCTGGTCACGTTAGACAGGGGTAAATCCAAATTTGAGGCCCACCGCAATGGAGGACAGGCCAGCTACAGGACTCACGCAGGTCCCGCTGAAAAAGTACCTTGGATGGAGGAAGCATAGACGTCGAAGACTTGATGCGAGGAGCAACGGAGGCGAATGTCGTATCCAATCCAAGCAGTAAGTGAGACTTTGTCAGCGAACCCCTTGGCGATGAAGGCGATGCGTCGTCATTGAGCCGTGCAGTCCACCGAGCCACACAGTCCATTGAAGCAATGTTGTCGGGCAGCTGCTGCATTGGTGGTGAAGGGAGATGCGTCGGTTCTGATCGGCGCAAAGTCATTCATGCGTTGGTTGGGCTGGATCAGCATAAAAGAAGTCACTTCCAAGGGCCCAGGACTGGGTTGGCAAGGCAGGACTCACAGATGGCAGAGTCCAGGTACTGTTGCAGGGTTGAAGAAAGTCGTTGATGGTCCTGAGACTTCAGAACAGGGGGCGAGCCAGGAAGCCCTTGGAGTCACTCTGGGTTCAAGTGAGATGGGTACAGTTCTTTTCCTCAGGAGGGCAGCAAGAAGCAGGCAGCAGGCAGCACAGCAGAGTAGAAATGCAGTTCTTCCAGACCAGAAGTCCAGCAAAGCGGCAGTCCTTGTAGCAGCACAGCAGTCCTTCCTGGCAGAGTTGTTAACAGGTTCAGTTGTATACTGACTTGGTGGGATCCAAGACCATTACTGATACCCAGTTGTGCCTCTGAAGTGGGAGTGACTTCAAGGAAGGGTCTTTGAAGTGCACAAAGGTCCTTTCCTTTGAGTATTGGCTCTAACTATCAGCAGGGGGTAAGCTGCCTTTTGTGTGGGGACAGGACACTACCCATTCAGTTGCAAGTGTAATCTCTTCCCTCCCATCTTGCTGAGAAAGGGCCATAAGAATGCAGATGAGTGCTCATGCACACCTATCCTTCCTGAGTTTGTGGTGGTCCAGAGGGAGTTCACAAAGTGAAGCTGTCACCAGTACACAGAGCAATATGAGCAGAGAAATGCCCACTTTCTAAAAGTGCTAAATAAACAATTGATGGACAGAATGCTGTACAATGCAAACATTCACCCCCAGTCACAAGAATCTGGGTTAAATCCATCATTCGTTTGCTCACCACACCACCGCAGTTTGGACCCAGTCATATACAAATCAGTCTTGACCCTGTTCCTTGTGGGAAAAGCCCAGTTAGAACTGCCAAGCCAGGTCCTCCCTGGACCGGAAACAAGCATCCTGGGACTGGTTTCAGGGCATCAACCTTCATCAGCCAGGCTAGCTTGAATCCAGTGGTGTAGTGAGCATGGGGGCCACATCTGGGCATACCCTTCCCACTTAGAGTGACATATGCAAAAGAACCAATAGAAGCACGGAATGCTGGACAATGCAAGCATTCACCCCTAGTCACAAGGATCTGGGTAAATCCATCATTCTTTTGCTCACCACTCCAGTTTGGACCCACCATATGCAAATCAGTATTGACCCTGTCCCTTGTAGGAACAGTCCAGCCCGAACTGCCATGCCAGTTCCTCCCTGGACCGGAAACAAGCATCCTGGGACCAGGTTCAGGGCATCACCCTTCATCAGTTAGGCTAGCTTGAATCCAGTGGTGTAGTGAGCACGGTACCAATGTCTGGGCATACCCTTCCCACTTAGGGCAACATATGCAAAAGAAACAATTGATGGACGGAATGCTGGACAATGCAAACATTCACCCCCAGTCACAAGGATCTGGGTTAAATCCATCATTCTTTTGCTCACCACTCCAGTTTATCCCCAGCCACATGCAAATCAGTCTTAACCCTGTTCCTTGTGGGAACAGTCCAGTCCAAACTGCCAAGCCAGGTCCTCCCTGGACCAGAAACAAGCATCCTGAGACCGGTTTCAGGGCATCACCCTTCATCAGCCAGGCTAGCTTGAATCCACTGGTGTAGTGAGCACAGCCCACGTCTAGGCGTACCCTTCCCATTTAGGGCGACATATCCAAAAGAAACAATTGACGGATGGAATGCTGGAGAATGCTAAATTTCACCCCCAGTCAGAAGGATCTGGGTTAAATCCATCATTCTTTTGCTCACCACACCACCCCAGTTTAGACCCAGCCATAAGCAAAAAGAAAACGATGGATTTAGGCCCAGATCTCTGTACTGGGGTGAATGTTTGACATTGATCTGCATTCTCTCCATCAATTCTTCTTTTTGCATTTGTCACCCCGAGTGGGACTGGTATGCCTAGACGTGGGTCCCGTTCTCTTCATGCCACTGGAGTCAAGCTATCCTGGCTGATGAGGGTGAAACCCAGAAACCGGTCCTAGGATGCTTGTTTCAGTCCAGGAAGGACCTGGCCTGGCAGTTTGGGCTGGACTGTTCCCATTGGGTGCTGGGTCAAGACTGATTTGCATATGGCTGGGTTCAAACTGGAATGGCACGGGGAGCAAAAAACAATGGATTTAGGCCCAGATCTCTGTACTGGGGTGAATGTAGGACATTGTTCTGCATTCTGTCCATCAATTCTTCTTTTTGCACTTTCTAAAAGTGGCATTTCTAAAATAGTAATGTTAAATCCAGCTTTGCTAGTAAAGAGGATTTATCATTACTATTCAAAATATATAAAACATGAAACATCAACTCCTTTCTACTCAGGAATTATAGCTTAAAAGTGTATTAAGGATTTACCAAAGTTAATCTGAGAGGAGTAGGCCTCAAGGAAGTGAAAAACCAATTTGGCTGTTTCTCATTACCAGGACATGAAAAACTTAAAAGTACACGTCCTACCTTTTGCTTACACAGCTACCTGTCTTATGAACTACCTTAGGGGTGACTTAGGTGTAATAAAAAGGAAGGTTTGGCAAAGGTTTTAAATGCCAAGTTGAAGTGGCAGGAAACTGCACCCACAGGCCCTGCAGTTGCAGGCCTGAGGTTTGAAAGGCTACTTGTGTGGGTGGCACAACCAGTGCTGCAGGTCCACCAGTAGCATTTAATGTACAGGCCCTAGGTATATATTATACCACTTTACAAGGGACTTATATGTAAATTAAGTATGTCAATTTTGTATTCACCAATGTTACCATGTTTAGGGGATAGCAAAAGACACACAATTGATGGATGGAATGCAGAACAAATCAAAACATTCATCCCCAGTCAAGAGATCTGGGTTAAGTCCATCGTTCTTTTGCTCACCATGCCACCCCAGTTTAGACCTGACCAAATGCAAATCAGTCTTGACCCTGTGCCTCATGGGACCAGTCAAGCCTGAACTGCCAAGCCAGGTCCTCCCCGGACAGGAAACAAGTATCCTAGGACCAGTTTCGGGGTTTCACTCCTCATCAGCCAGGATAGCTTGAATCCAGTACCACAGTGAGTTTAGGGGATAAGCGCATGCACTTCAGTACTGGTCAGCAGTGGTAACGTGTTCTGAGTCCTAAGGTCAACAAAAAGAGTAGAGTGTTATCACAATGAAGTTAGCAAGTGGGTTAAATGGGCTGACCTGCCACCTCAAGTTGTATGCGGCAGTGGGTGGAAGAAACATGGGAAGAACAGAAGAATAGACTAATGGATGAAGAGGCCTGACTGAAAGATACAATTATTATTGTTATTGTCATCATTAACGTCAGACCCGTAAAAAAAGCAAAACAAACTTTCAAGGAAATGCTTTTGAAAAAGTTCACAGTTTTATCAAAGAGGTTAATTTATCATTTGTTTCCTGGATCATTTCTATATTTTACTCCGTCTCCAGCAAACCAGGAGGTACCCTGACTTCATAATAATGTTAAAGAGTGAAAATAACACTGGTGTCAAGAAAGAAGGAACATTTTTGTATGTCTGGGCATTTTGTTTGTCCTGAATGTTCTAAATGTCTTATCAGTGAAGATAACAATATAAGTTCAAGTCCAGCTGGTGTAGGAAGGTGGAATCTGACTATATGGTTGCCCCCACTTTTTTCCTGTTGTTTTGCTGGACTGGGATCCTGCTATTCAAGGCCCCCAGTCTATCTGCTTTCTCTGTAAAATGGTTTCCATGTACATTAGGTGCATATATAATTAGATTCTGGAGTGCCTTATAAGCCCCTAGTATATGGTATACTATGTACCTAGGGTATAGGTACCTCAGAGGCCTACCAGGGGCTGAAGCATGTATTATGCCACCCCTGGGAAGCACTCCAAAATGGCACCACAGGTCTGCTACTGCAGCCTGGGTAAGGGTGTGCTTGCACCCCTTATCGTGGTATAGGCTACCTATATCCACATATATATACAGACACATATAAACCTATAAGTCACTCCTAAGGCAGGCCTTGACAATCCTGAAGGCAGAGTGCGTGGTTTTGTGTGAGAGGGTGCCCAAGCATGAGCTGAGCTCCTCTGCAGCTTTCGGAAATCCTTCCTTATGGCTGTTCTGTGATCCAGCCATACCATATACTCTTAAGTACATTATAACCTTGCGGTAAATGCTAACTTTGGAATGGCTGCATCAAAAAATGTCGTGTTTGGTGTCAAACTTTTTGGAATACTACCCCCCGCCAGGTCTGGCAGTGGGGGTAGCATTCCACCCTTCTAGAGGAAAAGACATGTTCACACTGGTCAAACCCGGTAGGACTTTCCTGGGCCCTGGCATCACAAAATGGATGCCTCTGCCACAGACACGGGTCTGGCCTCCTGCTGCTGACCCAATATCCGGCAGGGGAGGCCTGGACAATAGGTTTCCTGTTGCAGGGAGGTGTAACCACCTCCCCAGACAGGCAGATGTGTATTGGGGCTGGGCGGGAGCACTTTCTGGTGCTTTGAAGTCCTGCACTGGGGGCACATTTGGTGTCCCTGTGCATAGTCCAGTTCAAACCGGTTGCAGGGGCTACCTGCCCCTGCTCTGGTGCGAAACTATACAAAGGAAATTAGTGTAACCCCCCCCCCCCTTTCCAAACCCACCCATAGGTGGGGCCTTAGAGTTAGTCCATCCCCTAAACTTAGTATAAGTATAGGAATCCAGTCCATAGGACTTTAGATTACCCTGGACGAAACTCTGCTACATACATCCCGGACCTTTGACGTTCAACTTTAACTAGAAGACTGAAGAAATCTCCCTTGGGGTCAAGGAGGGACTCCCCTGCTTGGCAGGCACCAAAGAAGCAACTGACCGGTCTGCATCGCTGAAGCTCCCGCCGGACGCCGAAGTCTTTGCATCACCAGAGGTGGATTTCCAGACTTCCCTGAGGCTACCCTGAGTCCACGGCAAAGCTGAGGCCCATGGCTATCGTGGGTGACGTGGAACCATGACCCCTGGATACCGTGAACTTTTGCAGCAACACTATTTTCCTGGTTCTCCTTGAAGTTTTGCTTTGGGCTCTGAGTAGCCCCACCCTTGATCACCTCCTGCACTGAAGATTGTTGGCCTCCACTCCACGAGTGACCCGTGGGCCAGCTTCAAGTGTGACCACTCGAGGCTCCTTCGCGATCACTAGCCCATTGGGTAGAAGGTCTCCACGAAGGCAACTCCTTTTCTGCTTGTGCTTTTTCTGGTTGCTCCAGATGTGCCCTGACTTACCCTTGCTGGGTGAGTCCCTCAGACCTTGCTGGTCTGCACCGCAGTCCTTTCTCTAAATTCCAGTGACTTGCCATTGCCAAGGCTTGTTGGGTCCATTCTGGTCGCCGACACCACAGCACTCGACAGACTTTGTGGGACAGCTTGAATCCGGCTCATGGACTTCGTCGACGCCTCCTGGACCTCGTGGCTGAAGAGTCAAGACACCCATCAACTCACCTGAAGCACCCGACATCTGTGGGCATTGGTCCATCCTGCCCCTGGTCACTGGCTAGTGACCCAGACTCTGTCCCCTCTGCTTTCAGGTTCCTTCCATCCCAGATCCAGACTTGGATCTCTTCGGACACTTCTCCTCTTCACGGCAGCAGCAGTCCTTTGCAGGCTCCCATTGAAATAGACGACGCGACCCGACACCAAAAGACACCTATGCACCCGGCTCCCCTGGGTGAGGTAACTTTAGTACTCTGGTGCTCTCGTGGGTGCTAGCCCTAGAACTTCTTAAGTCCAAAAGGGTTTGGTCCTGACTCGATTAGAAGTGTCCCTAATCTTTAAATTTGTGGCCGCGACATTGCCCATAGAAGATAACGGGAACCCGTGGTTGTGTTGTCACAATGCATACAGTCCCCGTGGGTCACCTGTATCCCTACCTTGGGTGGTTCTTTGGGGTCCCAGCGATTCTAGAAGCTATAGGCCTAGTGTCTTTTCCAGTCGTGGTTCTAATACCACTTTTTTGGTATATGGTTTGGTACGCCCCTAGGGCCCAAACGTGTATTTGTGCTATTACTGATAATTTCTGACTTGTAAACTAAGTACTTCGAACTCCAGTCTCATAAAGAGACTAGAGGGGTGTGTTTTATACTAAATACATATATTTTAAATTTATATACCTGGTGTGGTTGTCTTTTCATTTGGTCATTCAAGAGATTACAGACTGGTAAAACAAGCTGTTTGACATTCCTTCAAGACTTAGCCTGAAGGCTGCTCTCCATAGCTACCACTAGGATAGCTTTCAATAAAGGTTGTCTTTGACCTATCACCATAAGGGGTTGTTTGGACTGATACAAGGTGCCCACTAGAACTAGTGGAGAGCATATATCAGGCCACCTTCTCACAGCTGGCTCTACTTTTCAGACAATAAAAATTTACTTCGAAGAGGCCCATAAAAGGATACCATGTGATTGGATCTGGTTGACTTTGTTATTGTAAAATCAATGTAAGATCTGTTAAATACATATACTTTCTCTATTAATAACCACATCCATTACAGTCACCAAGGAAGATATTGCGCATAAAGCTGTTTGAGGCTGCCGTAATGAGGCCTTGTATTTTGGCATTAAACTCTGCGACGATGCTCGCCTAGGTTGGCGGTGGATAAGATGGGCACGCAAGCTTGTGTCTCAAATAGAGGAACATCGAAGGAGAGAAGCTGAAATAAGGAAGAGTATTTGAGGCTGAAGTGTGCATGGCTGCAGTGTTGTTGAATCTTCCATGATGCTTGCTGACGTTTGCTGCAGCTGGTCCATGTGCTGCATGTTATAGTCTTGTATGACCAGGACATCCAGGATGTGTGTGGTCGTGCGTGGGATCCAAGTCTGTCAGAAAGATTACCTCAGGGTTGCTTGTGGTGTTGTGATCATGTACGTTTGCTGCGTGCCTGGTTGTAAAGTGTGCATCGAGCAGCATGAAGTGCAAGGTGTGTTTAATGTGTTTGCTTTCTGAGGTGCAAGGAGTGACAGTGATGAGGTTGCGTGGGTTGGATACGGAAGGATGGTAGACCAGGATGAAACGTTTCCATTTGTGTCACATGGTTGAAATAGTACATGTAGAAATGGAAAGGTGCACACAGTGCTATTGATGGGAGCAGCAGTCATACTCTGTGATATGTAGTGCAGGACGCTTTGGATATTACAGTTAGTCTCTAAAAGGTCCAAAGCGAGAAAACACTTGTGTTTGCCCACCCTTTACTTTGGAAGCCTGGTAGTAGAGGCCCGAGGGACTAGGGTCCAGATGTGCAACGCATTTTTGAGGACGCAAATGTCCCGGTTCACAGAGTCCTGCTGCTTGTGACCTAAAAAAAGCTTTTTTACAGAATTGTAAGTTGGATTTGCCATTCAGTATTTGGATGAGGCGTGTTCAGGGCATCTCTTCCAAATACCGAATCCTAGTGGTATGTATTAATGTTTCACGACTGAAATGCTGTCGCAAAACATCAATATTTTACTCATTTGCAATTGGGACGAGGTCAAGAGGGACCCATTCCCTTTCAGAATGTTAAAAAAAAGTTTGAAAGCTGAATGTTTATTATTTTTTTTATATATATGCATCCCATTTTCCTTTAAGGAAAAGGGACTGCATTAAAAAAAAAAAAAAAAACGTTATTTAAGAGCGATTGCAGACGTGGTTGTCTGCTGATCTCTGCAGACCAACACTCCAGTGGTGACAATCATTACTAATAGGGCGCCACTTGCGACCTACCTCATAGGTCGATTTGAGACCCACAGGGAATCTTTAATTAACAAAAAAGTTTCATACATTAGGAATCGCGATTTCCAATTTGCGATTCTCAGAAAAATGCAATTTGGAAATCGCTATCCTCAATGTTAGTCCATTAGGCCCTGGAGGTTTCAGCTTCTGGTGTACGTGGGAAACGTGCCTTGTTAGATTAGATTGTGGGTGAACTTTATCCTAAAGTGTGGATTGACTGGTGAAGCCATAGACTTCTTGGTGGGTGACAATGTTCCTTGCTTTCAAGGACAGGAAAATGTTCCTTGTTTGCGACTGGCATTTTGATTAGCTGGAAAATGTTCCATTCATGGCTGGAGAGTGAGTGCCCGGTCCCTTGAATTGTCCCACCATTGATTGTGGCTGATGACTGGACAGAGCATGCGTGAACAGAGTTTGAGTGTCAGCCCGGTTCCTGGAGTGTGCTGTGTCTCTTTAGATATTCCACATCACATTCCTCTTCACAGAAGAACCAGCTCCGAAACCAATAATAGCGTCTGCCTGCACGAAGAGGCAAAGAAATACTGGCGCTGGTGGAGCAGTTATCCGACCCTTCTTTGCATATGTACTTATTTCAACAAAGCATTTCCGACAGTAGCGCTCTTGGTAGGAAATGTTTGTGCATAAGAATATTTGTAGTTGAGTTTGTCACATTGAGGTAAATGGTGTTATTTTATATGGAGATGTGACTCGTCGGACACAGACACAGACAGTACAAACAGAAACGACATCTAAAAGCCTTCCAAGTTAAAAAGGTAGAGCACACTGTCGGGGTCACTAGCAGTTACCACCAACGAGACCTATGATCCCTGTCTGAGGTCAGAACCAGATCACCCAGCCTGAGAGGTATCCGTAGAGGATGCACCAGCCCCTATCGGGCCGCTCTCGGGTATACAAGGCCAGGCTGGGAACCTCTGCAGGGAACTTATTGAAATGTGCCGCAGGCCTGCGTGGTCCATCATCAAGGCTGCCAATGTCGCCTTGTTAGCCAGGATTGATTAATTGGCCCAAGCTCTAAAAGTCTCTGGATTGACAGCGTTGGGAAGTAAATTGATTAAGTAGTGCAGAGGAATTGCACCCAGAGGGGACCCAGCTGGCAAAAGCAGCCACTGCCAGACAGGGCCGGGGAACGTGTGCAGGAGAGGAGACGGGGGTGAGGAAGGAGATGGAGAGCGCAGAGCAAAGGAGAGATATAAAGAAAGAAGGATGGCGATAGGGGTTTAGTCGCTATAATAAAGAAAAGGAGGGGCAGAAGAAGAAAGGAGAGGAAGGGAGCAACACCAGTAGAAGATTTAAGAACAAGAGACAAGGTGAGAGCACAGTAAGGGAGGAAATGGGTACATGGGCAAAGAAGAGTAAGGAAGGAATAAAATAAAGGGTGAGGAGAAAAAAAGAGGGAAGATTGAGGCAGGGATAAAGGGATGTAAAAAGGAGAACGAAAGAGAGTGTGTACTGATAATTAAAATGAAGGTG
This sequence comes from Triturus cristatus, assembly GCF_964204655.1. Taxonomy (NCBI): domain Eukaryota; kingdom Metazoa; phylum Chordata; class Amphibia; order Caudata; family Salamandridae; genus Triturus; species Triturus cristatus. The sequence goes on along the minus strand of NC_140592.1, from coordinate 497,228,227 downwards.
TAAGGCAGAGACACAGTAGCAATGTGTCTCTTCCTCGTGCATAGCCCCTCTCAAGGATTCTAAGACTAACAGTCTGATTTAGACCATGGTGGGTGGTCCTCAGTCCATCAGGGTGAAAGAGGTCATCTCCTCCAGCACCCCAGCCAAACTACTGCCCACCAAATTACAAAATCACCCCCAGCCCTGTAGTGAGCCCTGTCTCTTCAGGGGAGCCGCTGCCATGCGTTACTAAGGGGCCTATTGCAATGTCGGTCGGATGAGCGCCCGACCGTCACCGTAGCGGGATGGAATCCACCCGACAATTAGTTGGCCAAATTACGATGCGACTGCCCTATGGGCAGTTAGATACATCAATTTATCCATTGCAGGTTGTGCAGCGGCTGGAAAAGGGCCGCTGCACAAGCTGCAATAGAAAAATGGATGTTTTCACACATACATGCACCTTATGCTAGGAACTATGTGGTGCCTGCCACACGGTGCATAGATATTTGGGGGGTGTCGTGTTCTCGGAATGACCCACGCAGAGACTGGTAGGTGCTTATATGGTTCTTTATTCTTTGCTCATGTTGGTGCCCACATGCACGTTTGTTCCCTCTGCCCTTGTGTCCAGTAATGCCCTCCCCACTCCCAGGCCGGAAGTGGTGTCCGGTCTCTGTCCCCTCTCCTTGGGCGAGTGCAGGGACCTATTGCCCCTGACCAAGGTCACTGTGCCCCCCAAGCTGCACAGTGGGGGGCCAGGGGGCCCTGCTAGGGGCCTCCAAAGTCACTTTCTGCCTACCTTTTCAGGTGGTCAAACTGCATGAAAGGGCAGGCGGAAAGTGAAATCGCAATCCCGACGGCGGAGCAGAGGCTGGCTCCGCTGCCATTTGGGGATTTCTTTTCCGAACGCCGTCCTGATGGGCCCAGTGAGCCCTTAGGAACCTGAGCGGAATTCCCCACGGGTTTCCTTCCGACCGACTATTTCATAATACGGCGATCAGACGGAAACCTCTGCAGTCTGGTGGAAAGCCTCGACTTGCTATCGGATGGCTTTTAGCTCGGCATCATAATGAGGCCCAAAATGTTTGGTGGGTGGCTGCCCTCATTTAGTTGGCTGCACACCAAACTTTTTTGTTTTTGACAAGCAAACTCCCAAAGTTGGACTTTGTTTATGAAAAATAAAAAGCTAATGGTCCCACACCCTGCGAGTTTCCTCCTAGAATGTGTGGGGTTATTATCATTTTTTTTATTTTATTTGTTTGTCACTGCCAGGTTTTACCTGACAATGACAGATAGAAGTAAAAGGAAGTCAGTAAGTATGTTCTGAATAGAGTAGGCAGCCTGAGAGCCTTACTTTGATGGCCTCTACTCTGTCAGATCGTTGGAGTAACTTTTCAGACGATGAAGCCAGTGGGGCACCGCCACTGGAAAACTGACAGTCCGCCTTCTTAAAAACAGAGCAGGCGGAACAAGTGTTTGGAGGACACGGTACTCTGTCGCATTTGTGACTTAATACCTTGTCCATCAAACACTGAATCGTGCCCTCATTCTTCCCAGCAGGTTTAACTTTTATCAGTGTATCAATGCTTTTATTCAACTCACCAAACACAGTAATTCTCTAAAGATAGCCCCTGTGTGTTGAAATTGAAATGTAGCTAAAAGGATTCAGACTCCGATTATATGCGCAAAGGGTTGATTACAGTAGAAATTGCAGCAGTGACACTTTTTAGGTCTCGCCTGACCCAGCGCATACGCTGGTCTGGCGAGACTTATTGAGAGGGCTCCAAAAAGTGCTACCAGGCCAGCCTAGAGCTACAGTGCATGTGCGCTGACGCGCGCGCCACGCTTTACCGCAATTACTTTCACTTTCGCGGCCACACAGCCGCTTTGATGTTTGATTGTGATCGCGATCGGGATCACTTTCACTTTCGTGGCCGCACGGCCGCTTTGCATAGCCAATAGGTCTCGCTTTTGGGACCTTATAAGTATTTAGTTATGCAACTGTTGCATGGCTAAACACTTATAAGGTCCCAAAGGCGAGACCTATTGGCTATGCCAATGCTTGTTTGTGTCTTGCTTCTAGGAGGCACCTGGTGATTTTGTGCACCAACCGTTTCTCAGAAGCAGTGCTCTCCCCGTCGTCTAACAAGTAGCAGTATGTGAAATAGTTGCACATTTGGCATACATGTTTTTATCGTGAAAATAAGTACAAGCATTTTTAATAAAGGAGAGCGAAGCAGCAGTACTCAAGAAATCAGCTTCTTATGCTTAGACCTCCTAGCTGCACACCAGGTGAAATGAGGTTGGCCCCTATAGGAGATTACAACCTCTGTGGCTTCAAGATCTGCTCCATTCAGGGAGATCATCAAATGACACCCAAGCCCCAAGTATCCTTCTGGAACCTAGGTATGATTAACGCGCGTTCTATTCCTAAGCATGACATTAATATCAGAAACCTTCTAGAGGGAGGCACCCTTGACGTACTATTTGTCACCGAAACCTGGCTTAAGGACAGCTCAGGACCAGACATTGTTCTGGCTCTCCCCTGAGGTTACCAAATCCACAGGCTAGACAGGTCAAATAAAATAGGAGGGGGAATTGCGGTTATTTCAAAAGACGCTTTTAAATGTACTACGACCCCACTTTCCCTCCCGGAATGCAAACGTTTTCACTTTCGTATCGTACTATAACCATGCAGCACCTATTCTGGCATCCTAGCGTATAGACCCCCGGGCCCCTGCTCCGCCTTCTTGGAGACCCTCCCAGATACACTTGACAGCTTGTCTCAAGAGAAAAATATTACATCAATACTAGGCGACTTTAACTTTCATCTTGATACACCAGACGCCCCACACACCAAAAGGCTCCGGGAGGATTTGAAGGCCCTTTAATTCACCCAACGGGTCTCCACCTCTACCCATGAGAAAGGTCACATGTTGGACCTTATATTTTCCAACGACCCTCAGGTGACTGTAACTGAAGTTACCCCAGTGCCCTGGTCCGACCACTGCCTCATTCGATTCAGTTTACCCAACCCGCTATTCAGACTAGGGATGAGGCTGAGTACATTAATACCAGAAGCTGGTCAAAGCTCGATCCGGATAGATGGTCAAGTGTTCTAATGAACACGAGACCCGCACTTGAGGTTAGCACAGAGGAGGACGACCCGCAATGGGAATATTGGATTAGCAAGTCTCTTTAGGCTTGCGCCCCACAGAAAATAATGCATAAACAACACCCTCAGACCAGAAAAACTCCTTGGTATAATAACGAATTGCTGACACTGAAGAAACATTGTAAGCGACTAGAAAGGGATTGGAGAAAAGTCTATGACCCAGCCTTAAAGACTAAATATAAGTCCGCCATTAGAGCCTATCATGATGAACTAAAAACTACACAAGAAGTTTTACGAGGATAAAATATCCCAGGCACTTAACTCGCCAAAGGAGCTGTTTAGAGTAGTTAAACCTCGGTCCACACCTCCAGCCTCTTCGGGCCCATAAAGGCTACTAAAGAAAGATGTGATGAAATAACGGCATTCTTTCACAGGAAAGTGGCCGACATCTACAGCCTCTTTCAAAACCCCTGCTCTCCAGCTCTCGAGGTGCCAAAGAGGGCAAGTGAAGCGGCTTCCGCCCCACACCTATCTAAGTTTCCACAGCTTGACGAAAAAGCTATCACCAATCTGATCAACTCCACCAAGTCAGGATCGCTGCTAGAACCTGCTACCTCGCATGCCCTCTGCAAAGTGGCTAAGGCTATACTTCACTCATTATTGACGATCCTTAACAAATGACTTGACTCAGGCTCGGTCCCCCCTGCTGGAAACATGCCATAATAAAGCCAATTCTGAAAAAACCCCAGCCGGATCCCGACATTCTTGGCAATTGGCGACTCATTTCATTGCTCCCGTTTCTAGGTAAACTCCTGGCGAAACATGTTAATCAGGCACTGGTTAAATATTTGGAGGAGAATAATATACTCCATCCAACCCAGATGAGCTTTCATGCCCAACATAGTACTGAATCTGCCCTCCTGACAGTCACTGAGGAACTAAAAGCCCTGTTAGATAATGGAGGGGCGGCCGCCATCATCTTACTTGACCTCAGCGAGGTTTTCGACACCATTAATCATGCCATACTGAAAGAGAGACTAAGGGAATTGACATCTGCAACAAAGCCATGGACTGGTTCAGTTCCTTTTTGGAGAATCGGTCCTTCCAGGTAATGAACAGTGACTGTCGCTCAAACAGATTGCCAATTAAACATGGAGTTCCCCAGGGTTCCTCCCTTAGCCCTATGCTATTCATTATATACGATAGACAGGTGGCATCTATCCTTCAGGAATTCGGCATCTCGGGTGTATCGTACGCTGATGACACCAAATTGATACTCTCTCTGTCCAACAGCCCCAACCTGGGCTCACATCAACTGGCCCCTTGTCTGAGCAAATTTTCTAGCTGGATGTCAGACTGCTGCCTAAAACTAAACGGATACAAAACTGAACTCTTGATGTTAGGCAATACGACTATTCCCAGACCGTTAAAGACCTGGCTGTCCTGCATGGGAAATCCACCTGTCCCTAAATCGGCTGTAAAAAACTTAGGAATATGGCTAGACAGTACCCTCTCAATGAATCATCAGGCCAACAAACTGTCGGGTATCTGTTTCAGGCTCTTAAGAATGCTCAGAAAGGTACTAGAGCTTATCCCAGAGCAGATGTGAAAAACCGTCTTGCAGTCCCTCATAGTCTCTCGTCTGGACTATGGTAACTCGCTTTTTCTGGGATCACCGAAGTATGTGGTCAAGAGACTCCAGACGGTGCAAAACGCAGCAGCAAGGCTCCTGCTCAAACTGCTGAGACATATCTCGGTAGGGGAATCCCTAAGGGAGCTACATTGGCTGCCAATTGCAGCAAGAGTAAAATTCAAATCCCTCTGCATTGCCAATAGGGCAGTGAATCAGAAAGGCCTGGAAAAAATTTGACACCTAATAGCAACGCATGTTCCCCTCAGACCACTAAGGTCCTCCCATCTTCAACTGCTCCGCACCATTCGAATTAAAAAAGCTCGATGGGTAGGCAGGTCCTTTGCATATTTGATACCCAAACTGTGGAACGAGCTTCCTCCTGCCCTCAGAGCAACGCAAAATGAACTTTCCTTTTAGAAAAAGCTGAAAACCTGGTTGTTTCCCTTAGACCTCTAATTTCGCCCCTTACCGACACCCGTACTCCTCAACTAGCGCTGGGAAGCCTTTGCGCAGCCATGCGCTCTATAAATCCCTAATCAAATCAAATCAAATAATGTAACAGTGAAAAACACAAGTCTGAAAGTACAACATTTTTGGTGCTAAATTCATTAAAAGAGGTACATTTCGGGCTAAAATAAAAAAAATGCGGGACTGATTGTGAATCGCAACAGTGATGTAGTACTCGCTCTGCTACAATGAAGGTCTGCCTTCAGCAGGGTGGACCTTAAGTATGTCAATGACGGAAACTACTATGTCTTTATTGCTGACATACTTCTCTGATGGCCACTGGAGGTCTGGCCATTCAACTGCCTGCCTGATTTACAGTGGGCAGTCAAATGGGCAGTTTTTACTCTCCCTTATGCCATGAAAAATGTACAGTTTATGGATAGTAAACGTGTTTATTTTTAATCCTGCTTGGCGATTATTTTTTTTTGACAAACATGTTAAAAGTTTGACAGATGGTACCGCCCTTTTGATAGTACCATCTGTCAAACTTTAGTTCTTTGACAGTTGACATTGCCAGTCTTTAGTCTGCAGGGCTGGGGGACAACTTTAAATTCTGGCAGGGGTAAAGTGCTCTACCATACCGACAAACTTATCTCTTCCCACCAAACTCTAAATCAGCCCCTAAACGGCCAAGTGCAAATCATGTAAGGATATTAAACTAGAGCAGGGAAATATGACTGAATTTCTTAGCACCTGAACGTTTTGTGTAATTAAGGGAGTGTTGCAATTACAGCTGTACATAAAGATTGCGCACAGTAAGTAATCTGGCCCAGATGTAATATTCCACAATAAAACGCACAACAGTTTACCGTTGAACTTTGAATAGTCTTTCTGGTCTAAGCCGCACACAACAGAGCAGTTTGACCCACTTGTGAAGTGGAGTCAAAACAGCAGACCCACTGCCTTCGCCACCTTTGATTCCAAGAGCAATTGACTCACTTCCATCCCTCCTTGGCTAAACCCCCTTTCTCTTGTATATTTCCTATAGAGATAGTTCCCTGGCACTTCATAGCTGGATCCTATGAAAGAGGGTGCTAAGACAGGGAAGATGGTTGTGATTGGTGGGTGATTGCGAACTTATCTCAGAAGCTCATTGTCTGTATTAGATGAGGCTACACTTGGATGACACTCTCCCCCCCACACACACGCCTCTCTCATGCACTGGTTACCATTTTACCCCGTAGAAAGATGTGGGTCAGAGAACCTGCATAGGTAGACAGGAATAGAAATTAGATATGGAATAAATTGTGAGGTGGCTACAAAACCCATCTAGCAAAACTCCTGCTGAGCAGGCCACCCTAGTCTCAACAACAGCTATCACACTGTGACTGCATTCTCCTGGGAGAATCTGTCATGTTTATGTGACCAGTTATCTCCTCCCACTAGAAGGGAGTCACTGTAGCACATGATCTTTACTGGGAAGCCTCCTCCATGTGCAAACAACAAAGCTGCACATTTCCACCCAATCACTTAGCTGTAGGTGAGTCCTTTCCTCCTTTACCTAGCATACCCATGCGAGTGAGGACACTGTTCACTTCCTCACTTTAGGCACTCCTTACATATTCACAAAGAGAATAGACAGAAAAGCGGATTGAATACAGATATAGATTGCTTTTCAAACAGAGATTCTCTGAAGATGCATTTAAATGTCACCAAAATGTCCATTGCACCACTGCAAGTTTGGAGGTGAATGAGCTAAAATGAACTGGCCTTTCTAAGGATCCCCGGTTGAGATCCTTGCTAGTACATTCACTACATTCACATGGCCCTTCTTGCACCCAGCGCTGGGCTCAAGCGAGCAAATAAAGACCCACATTGCAGAGAACCTCATGAATTTCAACCTCATATCACAGAGAATTTAGCAATGTCAGTGGATTGTGTAAACACAGATCATAGGTGTGTTTTGAGAGGGTCTCTCAGAGGATTGTGACTGCTTAGATGAGGAAGATAAGTCTGTCAATGCCTCTCACACTTCATATCAAATGTCATTAATGTGTTTGAGAGCCTATACCACCCTGAAATGTATGTCCATATTACTGGAGTGGAACTGTGTCCTTTGGTTTCCCTTCACTGTGCTTAGCCAGTTGTTATCCTATCACATTCAGACAGTATGTGTCCATGCCTACATGATCATGTGCCACAAAAGAACTGTTCAGTAATGGGTCTCTGGTTTTTGCCAAACCTAGATGGCCAGTATAAAGCAATGGGGTGACTCAGTTATTTGCAGAACCTGGGGATTCGTACATTAAATGAACAGTGGTTCTGCCACCTATTAGCTTCTAAAAAGCGTCCAACGTATTTATTCAATTTGTCCTCTCCTCGGATGAGACTATCATTTAATGAAAGAAATCTAAATATTGTGCAAGAAACAGAAACTCATGTACTTCTGAATTAGTATATGATTTTATAATAAATTGTTGAAAACTATGTACTCAAAAATGAGAACACATATATATGCACACACAGATATATGATGTGTATTTACACTTATTGACACATAAGGTGCAGTGAAAAAAAGAAATATATTTTACATATCACAACACAATATATACATAAAAACTGAACATATATTCAAGACAAACATTTAAACACAGTGTGAAAAAATGAAACTCTGATTCAACCCGACTGGTAATCAACCTGGTTATTCTCGATTGTTATGGGTGATAATAACGCTTGAAAGTATGCGTCGAAGTTTCGACCCCAGATATTATTGCGATAATTTGATTGTCTAAGGGGGTCTTCCTCAGGACTATATGTAGTCTGTGTGTGGCTGTGAAATAAGATTCAACCTGGATATCAGGGAATAGGTACTGTCAGCACGCCGATTGAACAGAATATATATGGTTGACTGTAGTGTCGTGACAGTGATGCGATACGCTCCATGCGTACGCGTCCAGTCACGTGGTTTGACGTAAGCCACTAGGGCTGCGGCACCGGACCCAGTAACACACAACATTGGCTCCCGAGTCTTATGTACCCCACAGGCCCTGAGTCGCGACTACCCGGCGGTCGCCTTCCCGTACCGCCGTAACGGGAGCCGGAGAACACAACAAACTGGCGACGATGGTGGGCGTGCCCTCGCCGACGCGTAGCACACTGGTGTGGCGGCCGCGAGCGCTGCTCTTGTCTCGCGGTGCTCGTGCCCCGGTGCTGCGCGGAGTGTGGGCCCCCATACATCGCGCGGAGCCTGGTGCACGGTGAGAGTGCACCGCCCGGCGGAATCTCCTCAGTGCTCGCGCATGACGCGTGTGGCCCATCGGCCTGCCTGCCACGAGGTCCAGGCCCTCAAGGGTGCTGGGTGTGCTGCCCCAACGTGTATTGGTCCTGTGAGTACCTCTGACTGGGTGTTTGGGGCCCCAACTGCTGGGAAGTCACAGCACTGCCTACAAAACAGTAGAGACATAAGGGAACAAAGGTCCTATTAAGGCTTTGAGGCCTAGTCTTCACGACCTCACGTAGGAGGGAGGCTCGTCAGTCAAGTACCGGCCCAGCGCAGCAGACGGCCCTGAGCACACGCACGCAAGGTCTCTAGGAGAGGGCCCCGGAGACGGGAAAGGCCCACGTGCACGAGGAGCCTAACCGGCAATACACACACCTGCATAGAGCAGGGAGGCCCACACACGGCACAGAACGTCAGCCATGGCCACAATACCGTCAATCGAACCATTCCTCGTAAAGGGGCCCCCCTCGACGATTGCGGCCAAGTGGAAGGACTGGGAAGATCGGTTGCGCATCTTCTTCGAGGCCACCAAGGTCCATAGGGACCAGAAACGAGCAATGATCATACACCTGGGTGGAAAGGACATTCATAATATAGTCAAAACGCTAGCGGAGGCCACTCCTAAAACACACCTAACATTGATAGCCGCCCTTAACGAACACTTCCAGCCGATGGCCAACCGCGATTATGAGAGGTTCATCTTCCGGCAAGCGCGCCAGCTTCCGGACGAATCACTAGACACGTACCACGCCCGTTTGAAGAATCTCGCCGCCACGTGCGGGTTCCGGGATGAGACCGAGGAAATCAGAGGCCAGATTATCCAGGGCTGCGCCTCGGCCAAGCTGCGAGAGCGCATACTGGAAGAGTCCGGGAAGCCGCTGGCGGAAATTCTAACGATGGGTCGGACTAAAGAGTTGTCGAAAGCGCGGGCGGCGCACATGGAAGCCGCTCTTCAAGCGCCAGTGAAGACCGAACCGGTAAATGCGGTGTCGACCAGACCAACACAGAGGGGGAGTAAGAAAGGAGCAGGACCCCAGTCCCCAGGACAGCAAAAGTCGTGTGGCTACTGCGGAGGATCGCCACACGCAGCAGCGGAGTGTCCCGCGAAAGGCAAACGGTGCTCAGGGTGCGGAAGGTTTAATCACTTCGAAAAGGTATGCCGGTCAAAGAAATACCGCAGACCCCGACAAACGGCGAACACTCTCAAGGAAGAAGATCCAGCACCCAGTGACATGGATGACGACGAAGAGGAGGAGAGAGTGGTGCACAAAATCCACACGATTGGCACCGCCACCCGTAAGGCACGACGTCTCCCACAATGCAACATCTGAGTGGAGTCGCAGGAGGTAACCGCAGTGGTGGACACGGGCGCCACCATTAACATCATGGCCGCCGCTCTACACAGCACCATGCACCCGAAGCCAGCCCTTCACCCCTCAACGATCACGGTGTTTGCGTTTGGCCAGGAAGCTCCTTTGAAAATACGAGGGCGTTTCAAGACGGTGATCTCCCACGGCGCACAGTCAGTCATCACCAACGTGTACGTCACCGAAGATGGTCAACGGATGCTGCTGGGGTGCCGAGCAGCTGAGGACTTGGGAGTCGTGACGTTTGCGTTCGGAGTACATCAGGAATCCCTGCAGCACATCCTAGGCGAGTTCGAGGAGGTATTCCGGGGGATCGGAAAGTTCAGAGGCAAAGAAATCCACCTCCACATCAACCCCACGGTCCAGCCCGTCGCTCTACGACATCGGAGGATAGCATTTCACCTAAGGCCATTGGTGGAGGAGGAACTCAAGTAGCTAGAGGCAGCGGGGATAATCGAAAAAGTGTCCGGTCCTACGCCGTGGGTTTCTCCCATCGTTGTTGCCCGGAAGCCCAAACAGCCAGGCGCGGTGAGGATCAGTGTCGACATGCAACTTCCCAACGTCGCGATCAAGCGGGAACGCCACATAACTCCCACAATAGACGATCTCATCGGAGAAATGGCAGGAGCCTGTTGGTTTTCAAAACTGGATCTTAGGTCTGGATATCACCAGCTGGTATTGGATGAAGCCTCCCACAATATCACCACTTTTTCTACACACGTGGGACTCCGGAGGTACACCAGGCTGAGTTTTGGGGTTTCCAGTGCCGCGGAAGTCTTCCAAAATGTGATACAGGAGTTAATTACAGGAATCCCAGGAGCAATCAATGTCAGTGATGACATCATGATTCACGCCAAAACCATTCAAGAACACAATGAGCGGCTGCTCCAAGTGTTACGCCGAATACGAGACGCTGGTCTCACTTTTCACCGAGAGAAATGCGAATTTCTATGCACGAAACTGCAATTCTTCGGCTACACTTTCTCGGCGGACGGCGTCAACCCAGATCCTGAGAAGGTGCGGGACGTCAAAGAAGCTGTTGCCCCCACCAACACCACGGAAGTCTGCAGCTTCCTTGGAATGGTCAATTACTGCGGAAGGTTTATCCAGGATTTGGCCAACCTGACGGCGCCGCTGAGGGAGCTGACCAAGGAGTCTACCACGTGGAAGTGGGGCGAAGAACAGGCCCAGGCCTTTAAAAAAATCAAGGAGGCTCTTTCTGAAGCCACTACCTTAGCATTCTTTGACCCCACCAAGTAAACATTAGTCGCCGTGGATGCTGGTCCGGCCGGATTAGGAGCGGTCCTCCTGCAAAGAAGGAACCCTCAAGAAGAATGGACTCCGGTAGCATTCGCCAGCAGATCTCTAACCGCGACCGAACAGAGATACTCACAAATAGAGAAGGAAGCTATCACCATCCATTGGGGGTACCACCATTTCCATTTATATCTGTATGGAAAACCATTTGTGGTAGCTACGGATCACAAACCGCTGGTGGCGCTCTTCTCAGGGACCTCGACTAAGCCGCCACCGCGAATCGAGAAGTGGATGCTCCAACTCCAGAACTATAATTGTACAGTAGAGTATCAACCTGGCTCCAAGAATCCAGCCGACTACCTGTCCCGCCATCCTCGGAAAGCCACGGCCCAGGAAATGGAGGAGGCCGCTGACACGGAGGAGTATGTCAGGTGTGTCACTGCCCGATCGTGCCCCATACCTCTTTTCATGGCTAGTCTACGGGACGCCACAAGCCAAGATGAGTGCCTACAGTGCGCCAAGGGAGCCATCAGAGACAACAGCTGGCACAAAGCAAAGGAGGAGTGGAAGAGTTTGACAGCTACTGCACAACGAATAATGGGCGGGTTGTACCATGTCCGGGATGAACTCATCGAGGATGACACTGGGTGTTTGCTCCGAGGACACCGGCTGGTGATTCCGACTTCCCTAACACAAAGGGTGGTGGACCTCGCCCATGTAGGACATCAGGGCATGGTCAAAACCAAATCGAGACTTCGCACAAAGGTCTGGTTCCCGTTAATGGACGACTTGGTGGAGGCTACGGTCCGCTCGTGTCCGTCATGCCAGGTCACTGGGGAGGCACCCCGACCTGCTCCTGTCATCGTGGAACCTCGGCCGAGGATCCCGTGGTCCCAAGTGAGTATAGATTTTGGCAGCCTCCCAGACGGAAGCCATACCCTGGTAGCCATCGATGATCACTCTAAATATCCGGAAGTGGAAATACTGTTGGCCCTCAGCGCCAGTGAAGTCATACCGAAAATTGAGAAGATCATGGCTCCCCATGGACTCGTGAAAGAAATAAGAACTGACAACAGATCGTCCTTCCAAAGTCAAGAGTTTGCCTCATACCTACAAGAGTTGGTTACCGCCGAATTACTCCCCGGTGGCCGCAGGCGAATGGGGAAGCCAAAAGGTTCATGCGAACACTTAACAAGGTAATTCGCATTTCACACGACAAAGCCCAATCAGTAGAGTTGGCTATATTTACATTTCTGCGGAGTTATCGCCAGACGCCCCACACCACCACCAGGGTGGCCCCGCAACATCTACTAATGGGGAGAATAGTTACCGACTCCATCCCTCATCACCCTGAGTGGAGGCCGGGACTTCCTGAGGACAGCACTATTGATTCCAGGAGACGGAAAACCCATGCCCATGTCAGTGCACGGCGGAGAGCCGTCGTGCCGGATATTATCCGAGGGGATACTGTACTGCTCAAGAACCGAGCCCAAGGAGGTAAATTTCTTCTGACTTTTGAAAAGGAGCCTTGGACGGTAGTATCCGTCAAAGGAACTTGTATCACTGCAACCCGTGGGAGAGAGAAGACCAGGGGATGACATTCGGAACGCCCGGCGAGTGAAGCTGGTAGCGGAGAGATGGGACTCTCCCGGGAAGACGCGGGAGAATCGGACAGTCCCTGGCCACTTCCACTGAGAGAGATGTCTGATATGGGGCGACCGAGTCCCGAAGCGAGGCCTCTTGTCGGAGCATGGGGGATACCGGGGGCTCACAAGGCCGGGGAGCATCGCAGTACTGTCTGCGGAACAATCCGGAGCCCTCCTGCCGTCTTAAGGACTACCTCACATAAGACTGTTCCATTTGTGTTATTTGGGAATGTTGAAATGTCGAGATAAAAGTGGACATTGAGTGGGTAGTCTGATGCCAGAAGTATAGCAGCTAAAGTTGTTTTTTTGTTAGTTGGGGAGGAATGTAGTGTCGTGAACGTGACGCGATACGCTCCATGCGTACGCGTCCAGTCACGTGGTTTGAATTAATAAAGCACAGGTACGCGCGTACGTAAGCCACTAGGTCTGAGGCGCCGGACCCAGTAACACACAACATTGGCTCCCGAGTCTTATGTACCCCGCAGGCCCTGAGTCGCGACTACCCGGCGGTCGCCTTCCTGTACCGCCGTAACGGGAGCCGGAGAACACAACAGTTGACCTGAATCAAAAAGCAGTTACCTTGCTTTCAGTCGAAAGGTGAGTGCATGAACCAACCTTCTCTATCTAGTTGACTTAGAGGAACTTGATTCTCAACCCAATAGTCTTCACTTATAGTTGTTTTGGGAACTTATAAGACTTGGGCACGAACATTCCAAAGGCTTTTTGTTCGGACAAAGAACTTGTCTTTAAAAACACAAGAACTTGCTCTTTACAAGAAAGACATTTCTTGTGAAATCTGTGTTGATTCCAGCGTTTATTGGTTCAGGTGGGTAGGAACGATCGAAGAAAAAGGTACTAAGTGCATAACGATTGCGTTAACTTTCCTAACGTGATACATCGAGAAATGTCAGTCTTAAAAAACTCCAACAAACTAAATCCCGTTTTGAAAATAACCCCAGACGTGTCCTTTCGAAGAGTTAAAGAGAGACAGAGTTCAGGTAATCAAAAAGGTGAAGAACAGTATTATAATTAAGTAAAGGGGCTTCCTAAAATATGCAAAAAAGGATCACCTATAGAATGCCTGTGTAACTCGTGTCTTTTTTAAAGGGCTTGTTTGAGAGCTGAGCTCCCAGAATCGAGTTGCCACTTTACACAGCAGGCTGTTATCAAGACCCAGTGAAGTGCATAAGACTGAACCTGAGAGAAGACTCAGTCTCGCAATCTCTCGCTTTCTATCACTCTCAACCCCTTTTACCGAGAGCTAATCTCCTCAGCACCATGACTAGTTTGTTAGGAGTGATTAGTGTTTGGGTGAGTGGGTGGACTACTTTGCTTCCATAGATGCTTAGATTTTTGGTGAGTGGATGGGTCCTCGATAACTGTTTTAGGGAAAACAATTAGTTTGGAGAAAAGTGGGACCAATTAAATGAAAAAGGAGCCATACTTCATAGTGGAAATGCACATCTGAACGGGGGTGGTCTAATAATAAAAACGGGTCAGTAAAAGTCAATGGAGTAATTCTATATATGAAGGGACTGAATTTAAAAAAGCCCATAAAAAATATTTTCATAAAAGCATGTATTAATTTCAGGGAAAAATCAAGGTTTAGAAACAAAGCCTACTGTCCTGAACTAAAACAAAGGCATTCCTGCAAGTCAGAGGGTATGTAAGAGTCAAATTCCTGGTTTGGGAGCAAACATTCCTGGCCATCCTCGTTCTCTTTCTTCAACACAACATTGTTATGTCCTCCTCCAGTACAGATGATAAATGCCTGGTCTTGGCATAACCAGACACCCTAGGGCAAAAAAGAAACACAGTTGTAGCAGGAGCTGGGATGACAGATCAACTGGGAAGTGGGGCAGGAAGAGGTTGCAGGAGCAACCCCTTTTTTTGTGGAGGTGAAACCACTGCATGTAGGATAGAGACCCTTGCATATAGAAACACCCTCCAAAATTTAGAGAATTCAAGGAAATGCAATAGAGATTGCCTATCTATGTAATTTATGTGTTAAGAGTACGTTTTGATTATGTGTGCTCTAAAGTACGAGTGCACAATGGGAGAGCTTGTACTTATGTGTTGTTAATGAAAAGTGCTTGAATCTTATAAAAACTGAATTGGTAATTTCTTTATACGTGGAGTATAGCATGTTAGCTGAGAAAATTATGTAAATGTGTGTGCATCTAGGAAAGCAGCGTACACATTAGTGAAGCAGTCTCTGGCATCACACACAGCTGGCACATTGATGAAGTGTGAGAGTTGTCTGTTGTGAAAAAGGTGTGTTGTGTGGAGAGGTAGCGGATGTGCCATTTGAGAGCAGTCAATGGCACCTACCACACAAGGGAAGTGTGCAAAGGCATGCAATCCTAAAACTTCCATTCCCTTTCTGGCAGTGACTGTGGCATGGTGATAAACTGGTGCAATTTCTTTTGCTGCATCCTAGTACCTGAAGAAAGCATTGAAAATGGCTTTCCTGTGAGATGCCTACATTGTTGCAGCTGGCTTTCTGGAAAGATCCAGTAGCCATTGAATGGAGTGGGGGCAATATTTTGATATAGGCAGAGATAGCCTGGGATTGGGCAGTAGGTGACTAAAGCTCCTGTTCTCAGTCTGAAACCATGTCAGGGATCATATTAGATGAGACGCCTGGTCCTTCTTTTACATACCTGCCACAGCTACCGCCAAGACCTGCCACAGCTACCGCGGACTGCCATTGGACTACAAGTCCCACGCGCACAGCGAACTCGTGGCAGGAACCGCGCACCATCCCCGCACCAGCCGGCGAATAAAGCACCTCCAGGGCTCCCATGGCGCGGGACGCCCGGTCATTCTTTTACATACCTGCCACAGCTACCGCCAAGGCCTGCCATAGCTACAGCGGACTGCCATTGGACTACAAGTCCCAGGGGACCAGCGAACTCACGGCAGGAACCGCGCACCATCCTCGCGCCAGCCGGCGCATAAAGTACCTCCAGGGCTCCCGCGGCTCGGGACGCGCGCGGTCTCACCCGGGCCAAGGGCGGGCCTGTCCTTTCCCGTCATCGACCGGAAGAGGCAGGGCTGGATACGGCTCTTGGTTGTTTGTCGTGACATTTCTGTTTGAAGGTACTGTACCACTGATTTTTCCATTTGGACTGACAAAGGGAATTGTCTGCATTCGTACCTGTGCTGGACCAATTGAAAGCCAAGTTCATTGGCTGACCATCTGTGTATTTGTAACAACGAGGGACTCTGTGAAAATATTGATAGTCTCTATTGTATGAAGTGTGTGATTGAGTCTAGGATTAAGTTCTGCAATAGTAATCAAGGAGATATTATTAATTCTATTAATTTATCAAACGCGTAATTGGGTCAGTATGGGGAAGAGAAAAACATCAACCATACCACAAAAGAAGAAGAGTAAAACAGGGGAAGGTCCTTGTCTATCTTTATTAAATTATTTGACAGGTGCAATGGGTGCAATAGAAAAGCAAATTTTAACTGTAGAAGAGGCCATGAACCCAGATAAGAACAATACTGTAGAGGGTCCCACTGTATCTGTTAGTGATAATGATAAAGTGATAAATGATCACCAGGTAGGAATGCCTAGTGGTCTAGACGGACTAGATGGTAGAAATGGGTGTGCCGTGAATATCTCAGATGAAGTCATAGATATTGATTCTGAGAGTGATCCCCAACCGCCTTCAAAGCGACCTAGAAATCCAGTGAATATACCAAAGCAGAAGAGAGACACCAGTTTAAAGGGTCTGGTAACTACAAATTTAAAACAAACAAAAGCACCAAAAAAGGGCAGGACTCCTGCATTGAGTAAAATGTGTGGCTGGGAAAAGGCGTTAGCCAGTTCAGATTCCCGCACACAGAATGAAGTTCTACAAGTGAGAAATAAATTGGAAGCTCTTGATATTTATCTGAGGGAAACTCTAAATAAAATGGGTGGAAGATTGGGGGCTATAGAAGATGTTTTATCCAAATGCCATAATAGATGTGAGTTTCTACCCGAGTCCAATGACACACAGTGCGTTCGAAGAGTGAATACCCATTTAGATTCTAGTATTCACACAAACACTCTTATTCCAAGTGTGTAATTGACAACTGGAAACAGAATTGTGGGGACCTGCTTCAAGCCAATTGCCCGTAGTGGAAGTATAGATAATCAGATAGAGGGGCCAAAGGTGATGAAAGATCTTAGAGCAATGGCGGGCCCGGTGTTTGAAAAACAAGTGATATATATAGATTTACCTCCGGCAGCGACTCCCTATACAGTGGTATTAGCTAATGTCCCTAGGTTGCGAAAGGGGATGGTGGAGTCACGTGAAAGTTTGAGAAACAAATCGCTATCTTGGCTTGGGGCTAGGACTGATTTAACTGATAGACTCTTTATAGAGTTTAAAATGGCAAGAAGAGTGAGCTGGATAGGAAGGGGTCGTAAGGATCTGGCTGGCGATTGTGTGATATTAAACTTTAAGACCCCACACTTAATTCAGTCAATCTTGAGTAGGGTGGGCAATAGTCAAATTTCGGCAGAACACATTAATGTTGTTCCACCAGGATATTTTTATAAACCCAGCCATTTTGACTATGGAGTACAGAGTAGGGTGGTCCAGTTGTTAAATCACAGTACAAGATATGGCATACCCACTCATAATTGTTTTAATGTACTACCTAGCCTGGAAGAAGTGGATTGACAGAAGGGGTCGGACAATAACGGAGTCAAATCTAAGTATTTGAATAATGCATTTGGGAAACCCACTGTGTTCTTAACTCCTAACATAAGCATTAGGGAAGAAGTGCCAAGGACTTGGGAGGCTGAGTATGCTACGGGGAGAATAGACTTATTTGGTCTACATGATATTGCAGTATATCATGATACACTAGATATAGACTTGGCAGAGAGTATCTGTAAGGGAAATATCACAACTATTAATGATGCGAGTTTTATTCCCCCATTAACTATGACTGTGCCAATATTATCCACCTCATTGGAGGACAACAATCTGATGTCAAGTGAAGAGGAAAGTTCGGATTTTAATATAGGTGTCAGAGGAAACGGGAGATGTAATTTTATGTTTTGGAATGTTGCTGGTTTAAAATCAAAGGTGACAAATGGACTGTGGAATGAGTTTATACAGCAATTTGATCTCATTAGTCTGCAGGAAACGTGGGCGGTTGCGCAACCCATATTAATGGCTATAAAACCTTACATACACCCGCCATAACCTCCATGCATGGTAGAGCTAAAGGGGGGCTCTGCACCTATGTTTAGAATCTAGCTATATTTAAAAAAATTGACATGTTGTTCGAGGATAGTTTTGATCAAATCATTAGTCTAGTGGTAGATACAAGCTGCACAGTAATAATAGTGAATTATTATAACAATGTTCCCCACAATTTATTAGAAGGGATTGTAAGGGCTATTTGCTGTCATTTGCAACATTTGTAGGAGGTAGGGAGTAAAGATTTAATTATAGTTTGGGGGGGGGGAGATTTTAACACTCCTCTCTGCCAACATTCGGATACCAGGATTTGCGGAGTCACATATGATATGGAGACTATTTTCCCCCATTTACCGCATACAAGGTATGGTGATAGTTTAAATGAAATTGTATTTCAATTTGATCTGGGATTTGTCAACACTTTAAGTAGTCCCCCCGTTCCCTTTGGTCCTACTTTTAGCGGTCGTGGAATTTTTTCTACAATAGATTTGATCTTGGTTTCAAATCGGTATTGCTCAGGTATCATTGACTTTTGTAATCACCACTAAGTGACCATTCTGCACAGAGTCTGGGTATCTCGCTATTTAGTCAAGAGATGAGAAAGGCTAATAGCTCCAATCTTATATTGGAGAATATATCCCTATCTAGGCAAAATGGCTATACTTTAAGCTGGGATAAAGTGGAACCTAATGATTTTATGGTTGATGTTGTAATGAATTGTTATGATAAGATCATGGCCTGCCTGGATTATAATACCACACCTAAAGAAATTGTTGATGGTTTTAATGATATTACAGACCATATTAAGAGGGCACTTACTGTTAATGTAAATAGTAGGGGGAAAAAACAAAGGAAAAAAGGATGGTTTGATCCAAATTGTACTAGGGCTTATAGAAAGCTTAAGCATGCCCTACACATGGAAGAAAAAGACAGGGAAAAGATCAGAGAGGCACGGAGAGAGTACAAGTGTGTCCTAAAAGGTAGAAGAGATATGTTAAGAGCAGAGGCGTGGATAGCTCTACGAGAAGCCTCTAGTGCTAGAGATTCCAGCGCCTTTTGGAAGGCAGTTAATGCACCATTCCTTAGAGATAAGGGCATAGCAACAATTGAGGTGGCAATTCCAGAGCATCGGTGGATAGAGCATTTCTCCTCTCTGTATGATGAGTTATCTCTAGAGTCACATGATAGTATAGTTGCTGAGGTGGAGCATGGTATATTTTTTAGGGATCAAGGAAAAGCGCTCCTTTTTGAGCTAAGTGAGGTAAACCTGGCCATTGCTACTAGTTCGGGTGGGAAGGCAGCAGGGCCGGATGGTGTCCCTGTTGACATTTTTAAAGCTAATATTGCTTTATAGGGCCCATTGTTGACACAAGTGTTCAATGCCTGTAGTTCTGCTGGCTTTGTTTCGACATGGTATGAGACCATCCTTGTACCTATATTTAAAAAGGGGGATAGGACCGAGCCGGCGTGTTACAGACCGATATCACTATAGGATTCAACAGTGAAAATTGTGGGTCGGGTTATATTGAACAGACTCCAGGATTGGGCGGAGGAACGGTCTGTGATAAGTGATCTGCTCTTTGGCTTCCGTAAGAAGTTAGGCACAATTGAGCAGGGCCTTAATTTAAACATCGTGATGAATAAGTACATTAAAGCAAAAAAGGGAGCCCTGTACTTGGCCTTCGTCGACTTATCATCGGCGTTTGATTGCGTAAGGCACAACAAACTCTGGTTGATTTTAGAGGAGCTGGGTGTCAAACCAGTTTTAATTTCCTGTTTAAGAGAGCTATACTTAGGGGCAAAGGCACGGGTACGGTTCGGGGTGGGAGGGGAATGTATTGGACACTTTAAAGTGAAGCGTGGCGTGAGGCAAGGTTGCGTTCTCGCCCCGTTTCTTTTCACCTTATACATAAATAACCTTGAAAAGGTTTTAGTTCAGGAATGTAAGGACCTACCAGAGGCTGGTAAACGCCCTATTCCCGCATTTTTATATGCTGACGATGCGGTCCTAATGGCCCGTACACCATTGGGACTACAAAGGATCGTAACAAGCTTTGCAAATTTTATGACAGAACGGGGCCTTACTATTAATTCATCTAAAACTTTTATTATGAATTGTGGGTCAGGATGTATAAAGACTAGATCAATCTTTATTGATGGAAAACGGATCGAAAGTACAAAGACCTTTTCCTACCTTGGAATTTTATTTGATCGTACGGGGTCATGGGTGCAGGCTGTTAAAGCAAGGAGATTATTGTATATAAAGACCTTATCTGCACTATCAAAGTTTAGTAGGAAATGAGGCAGACGTCGCACGGTGGAACTATTAAACATCTATAAAGCGAAATGGGTTACTGTTGCATCATATGGAGCTGGCATATGGGGGTATGCGGACGTTAGCTCTTTGCAGGCAGCTGAAAATATGTTTTTAAGATTTTTGTTAATGGTTCCTAACAGCACCTCCTCTTTTATATGCCACACAGAACTAGGCTTGTCATATTTAGAAGACATCATAAAGATCCAATAGGTTCTGTTGTGGCATAGGATATGGACAACAGAGGAAACAAATTTTAATCGTGTGGTCTTAGAAGACTGTAGGGGCCTGGATGGGGTGATACATATTAGATGGCTGTTTTATGTTAAATTTTTTCTATATAATTTAGGCCATCAAGAATTTTATGATGACCCACTTACCATGGTCAGGCTGTCCAGGAAAGATCTTAAGGTTCAATGCCTGAGTTTTTTGAGCGAACAGAGATTGTGTGTCGAAATGAGTAAAACCACGGTGCAAGCACATAATCTTACATTAACAACTCTTAGCCTGCAGTCATATCTATGCCTGATAACGAATTACTATGAGATTTTTATTGATGCGCTTTCGTCTGGGTAGTCTGTATAGATCATTAAGTTTTCCAGCTGTAAATGATTGGTCAAAACAGTTATGTAAATGTCCGGTGATGACATCTCTGACCAGTCTACTATACACGTGATATTTTTCTGTAAATTTTATTATGTACAGAGGAAATTATGGATTATTCCTGTTTTAAAAACATTCGGTATGAGGTCCTGTCGCCCAGCACTTGTGGCTCTTCAACAATTAGAGACAGAATTTGTCGTAGCCTCTGTTACTGCTTTTAAAAAAAATGTTTTTAAATACAGGAAAATGATCATGATGTGATTAGAAGTTAAATGAAATTATGTCTACGTACGTGCTGCCATGTCCATTATTGTATATACTAATATTTGTTTTATATATTTTTTAATACGTTTTTACTATGTGCTTTTATGGTTATATATTTGTAACCGAATAAAGTATTATTGAATTGAATTGATTTTAATTGAGTGGGGCCAATATTTTTACAAGGGCAGGGATAGCCTGGGATTGGGCAGTAGGTGACTAAAGCTCCTTTTCCCAGTCTGAAACAATGTCAAGGATCATATTAGATGAGATGCAGCATCTGGCACTTCCCAAAGATGTTGATCCTATGTCTGTAAATCTTCTCTCTCCTTCTCAAATAATTATTCATCAAAATAAAGGGAAATGCACATTTCTAGAGACAGTGAGGGCTAAATAAGTTGTTTGGTGTGTAATAAAATTTCTTATGTGTTCGGTCTTGATGTGATTGGTTGCCGATAAAATGCGTTTCATCTATAGATGGATGGTGGAGTTCAGATAAATCACTCCGTGAATCACAAGTTGTGTTGCGAGTGTTGCAAACCTTGCTATAAAATTCAATAGTATTAGCTTCTAAGAAAAATGTACTTGATGTTAAAAAGAATTATACATTGCTCAGAATTTCATTAAAGTTTACAAAATTATTGGATCTTAAAAAACTAAAATTTCTTTTTTTGCATTCCTTTTTAGGTCTCGGCTGCGAAGGCTGCGCTTGCGCAGTCTCGCTCTGAGATTTAAGGTTTTTCAGAAGAGGGGCTTGAACCCGCCCCTCTTCTCCCCTCTTCTCCATTGGCTGGCCTCTTAAAAGCTGGTCAGCCATTGGAGAAGAGCTTTGTCTCTCCAAAGAAGCCCCGTCTTTTTCGGCTTCGGAGGCGTGTTTTTTACTTTCTTTCTCTCCTCTGGGATGTAAACATTCCAGCCAATAGCAAGAGGAGAGAAAGAAAAACACGCCCCCGAATCCGAAAATGCCACTGCGTTTCTCCGAGGCATTTCTGCTTGACCTCGGAGAAAGGCGGTGGTGTTCATGGCATCATATGGCGTATAATGAGGCTTGTTATGTTGTGGTTTGTGTCTTTTGCTTTCCCCAGAGTCCTTCGTTTATACATGTCCTTCATGTTTGCTTTACCCATGTCCCTCGGTGTTGCTGTGCCTGAACATGTTTTTTGCTGTTCTTCGAGTCTGTGTCTATTTACCGTTCCTATGCGTTTATATTTTCCATGCCTGGGTTAATTTGTGTTGTTTTCCATCTTTCTGAGTGAGTGAGTGAGTGTGTGGTGTGGTGTGTGTGCGTTTGCGTGTGCGCGTTGGACCCTTCGTCTTTGCTGTGCTTGAGTTTAACTGTGCTTCGTGTGCTTGAGTCCATGTGTTTGCTTTTCCTGGGTAATGGTGTTTGCTCGCAGACCGGTTTTCTTGTGTGTTTGCAGTGCCTGTCTTCCTGTCTTCAGAGACCCATTTCTGTTTGTTGTGTCGCAATCATGTGTTTCCTGTTCCCCACTCCTTATGCGTTTACCGTTTCTGAGTTGTTGCCCCCACCCAAACACACACACACAGTAGACCACACAACTTGTATCTGATTAACCAAGTATAAATTTACCCTTGAACATGTGTTGAGAAGGGCGTGTTCAGGCACAAACTAAACGTCACAAAGTATAGAGAAATGAAGGGGAAGGCTGGAAAGTAATTTTTGTAACTTTATTTACTGCCTCGGTAAAGCATTTTGAATTAAAATCAAGGCAAAAGGACCCATAAAAGGTAAATAATTAAATGGTTTCAGAAATTTCGTCTGGATTGGCACCTGTTGTGGCGAGGGTTAATATATATTTTAGTCCAAGTCAGAAAATGTGCTGGCCAACTCGAGCGTGGCCGTGTTTTTTTTGTGAATCGCGCTCCCGCCTCTTGTTTTGTCTGGGAAGGGTTGACTCATTCCTGTCAGGCTGGCGCCAACAGATCCGCGATGAACCCTCTTTATTCTATTTTCTCGCTGAAGTTTTACCATGAAACATAGGGGTGCTCCCGGTGGAATCCTGGGCCTGTCTTCGGACTGACCTGTTCATTAGTTGGCGTTAAGCTGCCACGAAACAGCACATGCCACAATTAATAAAATCTTCATTCTGAATCTGCAAGTGGAGACTTCTTAATAAAAGGACATTAACGTTGTGAACTTGGAATTCAGTGGGTAGATAAAGTTCGGGAGCTAGTTAAAATTTGAAGGCGCATTTACATTTTACTGCACGGGCCTTCATCTACGGCGGGGGCACGGAGCTCAGTGGGCGAATGCATCCACCGGGAATTGAAATCCTGACGGGGCCTCTCAGCCGCTCATCCTTCCGGGCTCTGGGTAGCAATGAAGTTCTATAGCGCCGTGAGGTCCCAGCGCTCTTTATATGGTTTACACATACACCAATTGGGTAGTAAGTAGCGGCGTGGAACATTTTTATTACGTGTATGTGAAGTTGCATTTCGGAAGAGTTGACTGTGGCCCTTTTTAGGTCTCGGCTAACGTAGGTGGCTCTGTGTGTGTGGGTGGCTCTGTGTGTGTGGGTGGCTTTGTGTGTGGCTCTGTGTGTGGGTGCAAATGCAATAGGTCTCGCATTTGAGAGAGATTAGGCTATTGACATTGTAAATAACTGCTGTTTCTTTAAATGTTTTAAAAACAAAAACATAAACAAAAATAATGTCATGAGCAATGCCAATAGCTATAACTTTAACAATGCAGAGACCGTTGCATTGTAAATGCTTGTTTATAGTTATTAGGTGGCTCCAATATTTTCTATGGGCATGTGTTTCAGTACCAATAGTCAGACATGTGTGGTGCTGGACTTACTCAAAGCGGTACAAAAGGGGGTAGTGATGGATGGAGCATCAGAACCAATCAAACACTCACACCCAGTCAACAGATCTGGGTTTGATCCATCACCGTTCTTTAGCCCACTCTGCTACCCAAGGTCAGACATGGCCATATGCAAATAAGTCTGACCCTGTGCCTCATGGGAACAGTCCAGCCCGAACTGCCAAGCCATGCCTTCCCTGGACCGGAAACAAGCTTCCTAGGACCGGTTTCTGGCATTTCAGCCGTCTTCAGCCAGGCTTGCTTGAATCCAGTGGCAAAGTGAGCAAGGGACTCACGTCTGAGCATACCCTGCCAACTTATGGCGAACAAAGCGGTACAAAAGGGGGTAGTGATGGACGGAGCATCAGAACCAATCAAACACTCACACCCAGTCAACAGATCTGGGTTTGATCCATCACCGTTCTTTAGCCCACTCTGCCACCCCAGTTCAGACATGGCCATATGCAAATCAGTCTGACCCTGTGCCTCATGGGAACAGTCCAGCCCAAACTGCCAAGCCATGCCTTCCCTGGACCGGAAACAAGCTTCCTAGGACCGGTTTCTGGCATTTCAGCCGTCTTCAGCCAGGCTTGCTTGAATCCAGTGGCAAAGTGAGCAAGGGACTCGCGTCTGAGCATACCCTGCCAACTTATGGCGAACAAAGCGGTACAAAAGGGGGTAGTAATGGACGGAGCATCAGAACCAATCAAACACTCACACCCAGTCAACAAATCTGGGTTTGATCCATCACCGTTCTTTAGCCCACTCTGCCACCCCAGTTCAGACATGGCCATATGCAAATCAGTCTGACCCTGTGCCTCATGGGAACAGTCCAGCCCGAACTGCCAAAGGCAGAATGAAGACCATAGAATACTTCTGGTTAACACTAATTCAAGCCAGCAAGAATTGTAACCCAAGGGGTTTTTGGTCTTTAGTGAATAAACAAATGAATGGCCAAAGAGGCTGGGGCTGTGCTAATATTTCAGAAGCTGAATGGGTATTTTTTCTAACCACCCATTTTGAAGCAATGGATGATGAAGTTAGCCTAGTAGTCAACAGAACAAAAATGTTATCTCAAACTGGGACTGGATCCCTGTGTCAAGAGCCAGCTCCCCCCATTATGACTGCCCTAGAGGAGGAGGTCAAAGCCATGGACAGCTATATAAGTATGATATCAATCATATACCACTGAGTTTCCATCCAACATTGGGACCCACTGCGTTATGACAACACTGACCAGGCCAACTTTACAACTCGAATAGTTCGTGCCATAACAAGCAGTAGATCGGATGGGGCACCCGGGCCCTACGGGTTGCTATAGGCATTATAGAAACTGGACATCTGGTTCTGGGCAGACCAGTTCACAACCCTAATCGACTATTGTCAGACGACCTCACAGATACCACACTCCTAATCCATAATACATTTGATCCTCAAAGGAGGCATAATATCAGATCCAAAGAAACTACAGGCTGATAACCCTCCTCGATAATGACGCCAAATATTACTCCAGTCTGCTACTGGAAGATCTAACATCATGGGTGGGACAAAGCTGATTAATCCCCTTTAATCAAACGTGGTTCGTGGCTAAATTGGGGACTTTATCCAAACTTATGGCAATATCAGTCCTGCTCAACAAAACAATTACCTCAAAATCTTCAATATACTGCTGCTTTATCGACTTCAAGGCAGCGTTTGATCGAGTACCAAGGGGCCTATTGTGGACTAAGCTACCGAGATGGGGGTTACCACTGCCTCTTCTGGGGGCCATGATACAGCTCTATTCTGACATATGGATCTGTATTAAATTGGGCGAAGGAGCCCATATTTCCAGGAAATTAATGACATAGTGAAGAGTGAAGCAGGGCTGCTTATTGGTCCCCATGCCTTTTAATTTATTCATTGCAGATCTATTGCAGTCCTTCAATGCCATCATTAGCCATTCTCCAAAAATAGGTAGCACTCATATCAGCAATCTGCTGTACATCAACAATCTTGTCCTGTTCATCTACACAGGGGTAGGCTTTCAAAGACTCCTCAACCAATTGTGTATTCAACTGCCAACCAACTGGAGGTAATTCTGTCTAAAACCAAAGTTATAATGTACGGGCACGCGCACCAGCCATACCCGTAAGCCGTGAGGGGAACGGCGAGGTTCTCTCCTTCTGCTTGTCAAGCCCACGCCGTGAGGGGAACGGCCAACGCGAGTCCAGGCCAACGGGTCACGCCGTGAGGGAAACGGCAAGGGGGCACTAAAACTACATTTCCCAGGAGGCTCTGGGAGGTGCCAGAAGATCACGTCAGCCCAGCGCCAGGGGGCTTAAAGAGCGCCCATTCTTCCCGCGGCGCGGGACGCGCACCAGCCATACCCGTAAGCCATGAGGGGAACGGCGAGGTTCTCTCCTTCTGTTTGTCAAGCCCACGCCATGAGGGGAACGGCCAACGCGAGTCCAGGCCAACGGGCCACGCCGTGAGGGAAACTGCCAGGGGGCACTAAAAACTACATTTCCCAGGAGGCTCTGGGAGGCGCCAGAAGATCGCGTCAGCCCAGCGCCATGAGGCTTAAATAGCGCCCATTCTTCCCGCAGCGCAGGACACGCACGGGCAGCGCCCGGGCAAAGCCCGGGCCAAGGGCGGGCCCGTCCTTGCCCGTCATCGCCGGGAGGAGGCTGGGCTGGGCCCCCCCTCTTTAATCCAGACACTTGACCCTCGCGTTGCTGATCTAAGGTACTGTTGATTGCTTCAAGACTGTCAGCCCCTGACGCTGGATTATTGTCATTAGTGTTTGCATTTCTTTTCCTGTTCATCGAGATTAGTTATTTCAATGGGGAAAAGGAAGTCAATGGAGGGAGGGGGCTCTTTGTTATTAAAAAAAGGGAAGAAGGTCAAGAAAGCCCCCCATGCGGCAAATAATTGCGTCCTTACGAGGATTGAGGGCATCGTAAATGAATGTGAAAACATCTTGGGAGACTGCAATATTCCTACTGCTGTCTCGAGCCCAACTGACTCTGAGGAAGCTCCAGTATTAACTCACCCACTTGAAAGAGTTGTGCCTGCTATGTTTTCTAGGAAAACATCGCTAAAATTACCAACTGGGTTAGTACACAAATCAAATGTGGATATCCTGGGGCCTCCTAACTCTCAATCTCATCCAGGTCTAGGTATTCACTCGAGAGCCACTAACAATGGTAATGCCTATGAAGACCTGTTGGACGAAATACCCTGTTTAAATAGATTTGCTGTTTTAGATCCCAGCCCCGTGTGTAGCCCAATCGATACCCCTAGCCAAGAAGGAGCGGCTGAACCACCTATAAATATAAGTCATTGTAATTCTTGTGGCCCTCACAATGCTGCTCTCTACCAGAGAGTGGAACTACTTGAAAGGGAACTAGCCATGTTGAGGCAAAAAGTGGATGAGTTGGAAGCTAGGCCTATAGGTCCAACCACCCCACCCCAACCCCCCCCATCTGTAAAGAAGAGCATAGGCAGGGGTGGGGAGGAGAAGCGCCTTGGGGTTAATGGGTGTAGCCTAGTGTTAGGACAGGTGATACAGGCCCAACCCCCCATTCCTGGCTCTTTTCCCCTGAGTAGCTCCACTCCTTCGTTTGAATCTGCTATGGGAAACGTTCTTAGAGGTAAGACTTTAGATCAGTCTTACCCAAGATCGAAATATGATAGAACTGTTCCGATCAGAGAAGGGTCGTTAGACCAACCATGTTCAGGACCTAACAGGTGTAATTCACACGTGAGGAACTCTACTCCCAAAATCTATATGACCAAGGTCCCCAAACTCCCGAGTTACCCCAGATTCGAAACCCAAGAATCTCTCCACAACAAGGTAATCCACTGGATTAGACATGTGAGAGGCTGTAGGTCGGTAATACGGGAGGACCTGGTCAAAGTTAAGAGGATTACCAAAGAGGGATCGTTGACTGACTGCATCGAGTTACAATTACCCAATGACAAACTAGCAGACGATCTGGTGGCACCTGAGCACCGCACTACCCCGCCCCCGAACCTTCGAAAATCCAGCTCTGCCTTTCCCCACTGTGGTCCCTTGAGGGCGAAGGGACTGAGAGTGGGTTGAGCTCAGTCGATTGACTGGACATACCACTCCCGTCGATACTGGGCACCAGATCTAAGGATGGGAAAAGAGATGGTCCAGTCTCCTGTTTTAATGCTAGGGGGGTTGAGCCAAGGGTGCGGGGGAGGCCACTGGTCAACCATAGTGGTCAAACCTGTGACAGTAGCCTTAATATCGAGGGGAGTACCCCAGTCTTTATTCGCTTTCTATCTTGGAATATCGCTGGGTTACAGAAAAAACTTCTCCTACCTGAGTGGAACAACTTTATAGACAAGCAAGATATTTGTCTTTTCCAGGAAACCTGGAGTATTGTCCCCCTTTATAAGTCTGGATTTACCACCTACTTCCTCCCAGCTTTACATTCAGGGAAAGGTCGACCAGCGGGGGGGCTCCACATCTGGCTAAACATCGCTTTGAACTGGTCATCTTGTACACAAACTACTCCCTCAAATGACATTTTACATTTATCAGTGACAGGTCCCAAAAATGGGCGAAACCTGGAAATATTTAATGTATATGCCAGAGGGTCTCCTGGGGCACAATTTTCCTCCACTCTAGCAGTCCTAGAGAACGAGCTGTCCGGTATTAATCCCAAATCTGTTGTCATTGTGGCAGGAGATTTTAACTGTACCTATGAACCCCTCTGTTCTGAGGACGTTTTGGGTTTGGGTGAACAGGATAACATATTCTCAATACCCCCTCTTAGCCTAGCCCCAATAAAGAAGTGGACACAAAGGGCCGTACAATTGAATGCCCTAACCGTGGCGCTTAACTTAAGAGCTGTCAATGGCAGGACGCGCTCGGATAAGTCTGGGGCTAACACATATAACAGGACTAATTCCCAATCCAGGATTGATTACATCCTATTGGATTTACGGCTTTGGCAGGATCTGGCCGATATGGAAATTTTATTCTCACAAGATAGTGACCATAATCCGCTGTGCATGCTTCTAAAAAATAATTGGACAACCTTTAGACCCCACACCGAAGTGAAAGTAGTAACAAAGGAAGTAGTGCCCTCAAACTGTAAGCGACGCCTCAAATGGCATAGGGTCTCCTTGGAGGAAGACAAACTGAGTGAAATAAGAGACCTCATAGGGTAGAAAGCTCTGGAGTCTGCCTCGATCGGCCCAACTTTAGAGGGAGCTCAGAGCTCTCCACTCCCACTCTTCTATCATGAAACCATTGAAAAGTTGGGAATGTATTTTACTATACTGGATCATTCCGCTCCTAAAAAGACCCCCAGGCCCTCCAATTCGTGGTATTCGAAGCCATGTAAAATAAAAAGACGCCTGCTGACCATAGCCCTCAAAAGCAATGATATGTCTCAGGTTAGACAGGCCAGAAAAGAGTATTCTAGGGCTATTGATCAAGCCAAGCGAATCTGGGAAGAAGCGCGTTGGCAGGATCTCAAATCTGCTTCCTCCTCGAAGGACGCCACATTGTTCTGGAGTCTTATCCACAAAGGTAGTCAAAAGGGTGAGGCGATACCCAACCCCATAACGGAACAACAGTGGCATTTACATTTTTCTGATTTATATAGCGAGGGTGATGCCCCCATGCCTCTAATTAGTGAAAATGCGCTGCCACCTCCGTTGGACCCACCATTAGTCGTGACCCATGAGGCGGACTATCCAGCTGCCCCTTTTAAAATTAATGAAGTTCTTCTCGCCATCAAAGGGTTAGCCCCGGGAAAGGCTGCGGGTCCGGATGCTATTCCTGGCGATCTCCTCCATAACGAACCCAAAATATGGGCTAATTTTATTTTATCTATTTTAAATCTTGTTGCTGGAGGCCACCCCATCCCGGACTCCTGGAAGGGCGCTGAGGTGGTTACCATATATAAAAAGGGGAATAGGGAGGATCCTGCCAACTACAGGCCGATTAGTTTAATCGACGTAGTCCAGAAGGTAGTTGGCAGGGTCCTCCTTATGAGGGTGAGGTCATGGATGAATGAGGACAATGTGCTTTCGCATTTTCAGGCTGGCTTCAGACAGGGGGTGGGTACGATGGACCAGGTCTTCCGGTTTTACATGACCTACTGGCAAACAGTGGTTATTGGGAAAGGCAGTCTCTATCTGGCCTTCATTGACCTCAAGACCGCGTTTGACCTGGTCCCCCGTGCCAATTTATGGCAGATACTCCATGACATGGGTTTTCCCCCTATGTTACTCGACATCGTCAAGCGCCTCCACGAGGGGAATTATGCAAGAATCAGGTGGGGAAACCAGGGCCAGCTGACTCAAAGGATCGCAGTGAACAGGGGCGTACGCCAGGGATGTGTGCTGGCTCCTACACTGTTTTCTCTTTTTATAAATGGGGTAGTGGAACATCTTAAAGCGGTTCCATCTGATGCCCCTTCTCTGGCCGGTGAAAAATCCCCCACCCTCCTCTTTGCTGATGACACCCTCTTGATGTCCAAGTCCCCAAGCGGTCTGCAAAAGTTACTAGATAGATTTAGCCAATTTTGTGAAGCACGGGGCTTAGTGATTAACACATCTAAAACTAAACTCATGGCACGATCCCCCTCGAAACGCTTCAAGAATGACATTACATTGAATGGCATTTTATTGGATATTGTTGATTCCTTTGATTATTTGGGTATTAGGCTCAACAATAAAATGAAATGGAATAGTCATCTAGACAAAATGCTTTTAAATCACAAGAGGGTGGCGGGGGCCATCCTACGTGAACAACGCCTTTCCTTCAGCAGATTAGTCTCTCCGGCCCGAACAGTCTATGATGGGAAAGCTTTGCCCTCAGCCTTATACGGAGCAGAGTTATGGGGGTTCAAGAATGTCTGCGATCTGAAGAAATCCGAGAATTTTTTTTTAAGAAATCTTGTTTCTCTCCCTCTCTCTACCCCTTTGATACCGCTCCGGAAAGATATGGGTAAACGATCCATCAAGGATCTAGCTAGACTGCGACCGTTGCTTTTCTGGGTTCGTTTGAGACAAACTCCAGAGTTAGCAAGCTATGCCAAAGCCCTGAATGAGATTATCCTTCTAAACACAGGCAACAAGATCAAATGGCTTAACAAATTAAAACAGCTGGTTATAGAAATCGGATTCCGGGAGGCATGGTCTAGTCAGATTCCACCTACTAAGCAAAGCATAAGAAAAGCATACTGGAATTGGGTTTGGAATGTGGAAGTTCGAAAAACTAATCATGGGTCCCTCACTGACCATTTCCTAGAGCACAAGCTTGTGGCCAAAATTGAGCTATATCTCGACTTCATACAATCACCAAGAGACAGAATGCTCTATATAAGGCTCAGGCTTGGCACACTACCGCTCAACTCTTTTGTAGCAAATTGGAAACGATCAAGAGTGACATCTACCAACTGTCCTAGCTGCCCCGCTCCCCTCGAATCCATTCCCCATTTTCTCTTCGCGTGCCCGGCTTACAAGACGGCGAGAAGAAAATGGCTCAGACCAATTTGCAGGAATTTGGGATTCATGGATTACAGGGTGGCGCTTCGATTTATTTTAACTGACACATCTCTACTCGCTACAGTTTGTGGGGTAGCCAAATACTTGGGATGTGCCTGGTTGATACGCACCAAAATTATTAACGCCCATTTGAGCTAGGCCTTTCGAAGCCTAGGTATCTTGCCCATGCATTTAGGCCACTATATTCTCGGTTTTATATGTATATATATATTGTTTTAACACACCTTTTACTGATACATGATACATAGTATGTCAATTTTATACTGATCATACTTGGTGTACTTTTATGATATTTTATATCGAATAAAGTAATATGACTTAATGTACGGGCATAAAAAACATCAAGGAGGAGGATAGTCCTACAGTGGTAAAAGTATTACAATGGAAAAGTCCTACAAATATTCAGGGGTTCATATTGATACTAGATGCTCCTTCGTGAAACAACGGCAAGTGGTTGGAGCAAAAGCACTGCTGCTACAGGTAACGCTATCAAAACTGGCGAAACATCTACTGGGAACAAGACTGTCTCCATTAATATCTGTCACGAGGGCAAAGATCCTTCCCTCTCTAACCTATGGCTGTGAAATCACGCTAGGGAAATACCATAGCTTGTTGAACAATCTAATTGTTAAGCTCTATAAGCAAGTATTTCAACTACTGAAATCCCATCCACGGGTAGGTCAGACTTGAATTTGGCATTTCAGACCAATGTGCGGCGGAGGTCGGTGTCTATCTCATCCTGTGCAATAAGTTACAAAGGGCCTGCAGCTGCTGGAAGCAACGGACCACTGGGACAGCAATCCCACTCAACAACACTTGAATTGAGCATAAGAAAGTGCATTCGGCTCTGGTCGTTTCACTTGGACATGGCATAACTCTCCAAACGCCGACATACCTGTTCAATCATCACAGGGTATCAGCCAGCCAGCTCAGCATCACATTTTCCTTTCAGGTAAGCTGTCTTCTGGAAGATAAGATTTATGGCCCCTAGGCTAGGGGAGTGGCCTTTCCTTTAACACCTAGCCAATTGGCGTGATTCAAGCGAGAACATAACATGCAGGGGCTGTGGAACCAGCGAGAAAACACTAGAACATGTAATATGTCTTTTTCCAGCACTGCTGAATGAACGCAGGGCCAGCGTAGGAAGAGAATTGAAGAAACTGTGTGTTCGTACCTGCCGGCAGGCCATTATTGCCTCTTTAAATCCCAGTAACGCAGTTTTGAATATCCTGTTGACCTGGTTTGTTACCACTGCAGCCAACATGTTCAGTTGGCTGGGGGATACATAATGCAGTTCTCCCTAACTCTGGCCCACCGCACACTTGGCTTGGTGTATTTATAGCCAATTATCTGTAAACAACTAGTTCTTTGCAGGACCTGCACTTTATAAAACCTCATGCTGCTACAACCTAGGACTAACCAGCTGCTTTCACTTATAACTGATCAAAGTGCTAAAACTAGGCTTTCGCTTTATTGTACTTGCACTGTACCTAGCCGTTGTGCTTTTAAGGGCAATTTAGTTTTCATTTCAGTTTTCTTTTTATAGCTGTCCTTTGTATTTTACCGAAATCTGTGCTGCTGTAACCATAGAATAAATTGAGGCTTTTTTCTAATAACTAGCTAATGCGGTAACCTGTTCATATTAATAATGTGCTAAAGCTGACATGCTGTATCGCTGTACCTGCACTTTACTGATTCCTTGTTCTAAAAAAAAAAATGTGTAAGTCTTTGACCACTGTTTAACTTGCAAAAACCCGTCTTTGTGGAGTTTTTGAGATAAATAATTCCCCACAGGCGGCTGAATAAAACCGTAACTGCAAAATATGTTTTTAAGAAAAACTTAAATACATCATTGTTTTAATGTTTACATTTTATTCTGTTTCATTTGCATGAACTTGGTCATGTTTATTTGTACCTTCTGTTTTATATTGTAAAGGTTTTGAATAACCATAAATAATAAAGCCATCACATTCCAGAGTACATTTACTGCTGTTTTGGGTCCCATTTGGCTGTAGTACCATTGGAAATGCAGTTTGTGAACAGAAATCAGTTTACCTTTTTGTATGAGGCATTTCTTCCTTGCTGAACTCACTCTTGCTGCTGACTTCCTTATTCCTACATAAAGCTCTCCCATGCTTAGTAATTCTTTTCCATTTTCCAGCGACTCTCCTGCCCTTTCACATTTACTACAAAAATGTATGCGGAGATCTCCACAACCGGTGCATAGACCACAGCATACAAAAAATGGGATTTCTTCATATAGGTTAGTGAACAGCATTTTATAGTATATGAGTAGTACTAGTGTATTACTACTAAGTGCACTACAAAGTACAGTTTGTGAACAGGGTCCACAACGTTGACGCTTCGCCCTTTCTGACAGATTACATACAACCTGAATGGTCTTTTACATTATTGTCATTGAGAAAAAAGTAGTGTTTGTAGCTTCCCTATTCAGTTCACCTACAGTCCCTTTTATTACTGGCCACAAATCTCTTACTTTCACTGTGTTTTTCTGCATGTTGATTGCCCCCATCCTCATTTCTTTACATCATGGGATAGCTAACACCAATTAGTTAGCTTTCCATGAATATCCCAGTTTCTAACTTGTATTATTCGGTGAACTTATATATTGATGCATGACTACCACAGTAACTGAATGTAAACCAAACAACTCAATTTGGGACCCTTGTCCGTGTCTATGCAAAGCCACCATAAGACAGAGCTTGAATGAGATGGGGGCAGTCCAGGAGGCTTTGGGGTGTTTCTACTGCAGGTGCCATGCGCCTGACCTATTCAGGATTCTAACCTTGATACTATGGGCCAGCATCCCACCTTGTCCAGGATTAATTTCCACTCAAGAGGCAGCATTATATGTGTGTGTGGGAAAGATGTAATACTGAATCTTGGAAAAGTGGGCCTCGTGCTTGTGCATTGACTTCTGGCACACCCTCTACTTGTTCACTTCTCATAGCCTCCTAATTTGCTCATAGTTCCATCCACTGACACCTAATCCCAGGAACCCTCCTTTGGGAGCAGGTTGTGGTTAATTTTCGCCTCCAGGGTGGCTCCTGTTTTTTGGATTTTAGTTGGAGATTCCATTTTCACAGACTCCGCCTTTCGGTGTGTGAAGGCCTGAAATCAAATGAGCTCTAGACTCTGGAGGCGTAATGGGTACCTGATGGCTTCATAGTACTGCCTAAGCTCAGTCAGACTCAGCCCAGACTCTGCCGCTGTGTCCATGGGGAGCAAACTACTTTAAAATATGATTTAATACAACTACAACTTTGCTCAACCTTTGACGCTAAACTGGACTTTAATCCCACACTTGGTGAAGCAGGGACCATGTGGTGAAATGTATGTTTCTTCATGTAGTGGGGCAGTGGTCAGCACCCCAGCTCCCGTTCAGCTCTCCGATCTTATTTGTTTGGGTACCATATAGGATGCCCCAGCCAGTAAGGCTCAGTCACCTTTCTGATTAAGAGCCAATCCTCAAGCCTGCTGTTGAGGTGTTCAAAGCCCACCTTAACACCAGGTCTGCCTCTGGGTGATTCCTTAATGGGGTAGGAGGATTTGACTCTTCTGCTTACCCTCGGCTGCTCTGGTGTAATATGAACAGGCAAGCATGGGGCATGCCAACCTCCAAGGCCTACATTCATTCCCGATTACCCATGCCATTGCAAATTGGGCTCATATCGAACACTCTTGGAGCAGCCATTGTGGGAAGGAAACACTTGTAGGTTTTTGATTTGCACTCTTCAACCACCCGTTCCTGTGCCCTATTAAACTACCCCACGATGGCGACCGAGCTTGCGCATTTCAAGCGAAGGGTGTCGTGGTACAGGGCATCAAATGTTAGTCTTTTATGGCTACTCTAGAGGCTGTAACCAGTAGTTATGGCCATTTTTACTGCTGCCTGAATGAAAATGTATAATTTAGCAACGTGGAGAGTGTTTACAAAATTAGAGCAGATTTTATTCAGTACTGTCCACAGTGCACTCACGGCTCTTCTCCGAAATAACCATAGAGCTAACTTGCACCTCTTGGAGTCCACTCTAAATGCATTCTAAAAAAACTATTGACTACGAAAGAGCGTATATGCCCCACTTCTAGGTACCTCATCTGACTCGGATCCGTTACTAGTGTTTATTGGTTCCTCCACTGTATAGCTGGATCACAGTCTTTTCCGCAGGCAGTGTATATTGCATATATGACTGTTCTCACCTTTAAACACATCAAAATGTAGCACAACCAGAATTACGTTTCACTATATTGAAGGTTATTGCACCTTGTGATATATATTGGGTACATGAATGGTTCCCGCCATGTCGATATATAATGAACAATGTGCATGTTCTAGACATCTAAAGTAGCAGAATCAGACGTCTTTTTACTTAAGTGATGTTTATTGCACCTAGCGATAAATATTGCATATCTAAATTGCTATTGCCATGCTGACACATGTCCTGCACGTGCACTGCACTACTGAAATGGTTTGCCTGTGCTTGTTTTCGAAGATCTGAAGGCGCATAATGGATAACGACGTCTTACTCCCTCGACGGTTTGAGCGCATCTGTGGAGATGTGAATGGTACTTTTCTTCTCACCCACAGGTGATAAAGCTATCATATGCTCAATGGGGGTCCTTCACTGTGTGATATGTATCTCATGCCGCTTTAATGATCTGACTGTTGAGGTGTTAAGCAGGCCTGCGCCTTGGTATTCTAAAATCATCATAAAATAACAGCCTGTCTTGTGAATAGACTGACGAGTCTTGCCGCACACGGTTTCCTGTGGCACTCTTCTTACACAAGTAGTGAGTACCTCGCTCCAGTGAGTATGTTCTTCTGCATCTTCCTTTTCCCTCTCTTTAGCTCCGCCACCACATTCTGCTTGTAGGCTTGTTACCCAGTCGTTTGATATTTTTGCTGCAGAATTATTACAGCAGGGCGCCTATCTCAGCAACGAAATCCCTATGTCCAATCACTTTAAAGGGCATTGATTGTAATACATTTGGAGTAACCTAACCCGAAGGGCTCTCTAAACAAAGTGACACCTAAAACTAGAGAACATCGTGCAAACATGGCTATTCCAAAACAACTTTAATTGCTGACAAATATGTTAGAGGATCCAGCAAAATCGCCGTAGCGTTTTCACTGTGAAAGTCATTGTGTGGCATGCCTGCCTTTTTCACTTTTTCACACTAATTAAAGACAATGTAATCCCATCCAATTTACCTTCTCTGTATGACGTTTTGGAGATCAGAAATGTGAACTTCACAGAGGTGTCCTTCAAAATAGCAAAATAATGGTGCAGATCAGCCATTGGAAATTCCTCTGTCCCTACTCGCCACAGTTTTAATCAAAAACATATACGACGAATGCATTTGTAAACCTCATATTCATCATGAAGGGTATTTTGGCACTGAAATATCAGATGGCAATATTTTCCCGTACTCTATAGTACTCTTTTAATCATCCACAGAAGGATGAGAGGCTGAGTGCACACAGCAGGATTTAACCACTCGACCAGGAGGTCAAAAACACACCCCTGTAGTGGATGCATTATTCCACTGACACACAGACCCATCTTTATATCTTTATATGAATACGATAATTATAAAAAATAAATCAGTGCCCACAGAACCATCTCTGCAATCTTCTAATTTTCGGCTACTCCCAGCTGTGAGACAACAACCTATACACCCATGTCCAGCTCATTAATCATGAATCGCGTAAAAAAAAATAAAAAAAATAAAAAAAATCAACAACAAAAAAATCATGAATCGCACATCTTCAAGTTCAAACGATCAGCCAAACCACAACTAGCTCAACGTGGCATACGCCAGTGTTAGAAAGGGCTAAGTAGCCCAAATCAAGACAACCACACACACACACATATGGGCTGCAGGTAAACACATACTATGTTTCTATGAGAGATATTCATGACATCTCAGCTACGCCAGATCTTGAATTTCTGTGCTTTCAAACATGAGTTCATACATGAGCATCCACTAAATTATGACTATAACTGGAATGTAACCAAGCTTTAGCACATACTGATGGTGCTGATGCTCTGAAAGGGCAACAAAACCCCATAATCAACTCTTTGCAACAACAAAATATCTCTGGACGTAGCTATAGAACCCTCTTGATCAGGACTGGTCACTAACTAATGCCTCCTCCAACCTTAATTCCTTGAAATATGATCTCACAGTAAAGCATTGTGTATCTTCTGGGTATTCTACTACCCTCCCCGAAACCGATCATTTTAAAAAAAAAAAAACCTGGCTGCCAAAGAAGTCAACCCATTAATTAGGATCACTTGCTGAGACCACAAAATTGATAATGACACAACTAAACGTATCAAACTTAGAGGAGATAGTGTTATAACCTCATTTGTATGAAACTGTGAGACCGGCCTCACGGCGTTGCCCTCCCAATCATCCAGCCAACCTGCAACCACCCTCAAGACACGACATCTCCGACTCCGGCCGCCCCAGCCACCCAGATCCGAGGGCCGGCCAGAGCCCTGACAGACTCGACACCCTACCACGCATGTCCGACCAAGGGAGCGGGAACCCTCGAGCCAGACCCAGA
Source organism: Triturus cristatus (assembly GCF_964204655.1). Lineage (NCBI taxonomy): Eukaryota > Metazoa > Chordata > Amphibia > Caudata > Salamandridae > Triturus > Triturus cristatus. Next base: position 497,190,157 of record NC_140592.1, on the reverse strand, counting down.
GGCGCCAGCCCAGTCACACCTCGGGTCGCCTTCCCCGGGAAGACTCGATCGGCCCCCAGGCCCCTGGGGAGCAGGCGCCTCCCCTGCCGAGCGTCTGGGGTCCCTCCCAGACCCACCTGAAAAGACCAAAGAAGTGAGCGGCAGGAAATCCCGCCGAACCCCCTCCGTCACCCCAGTCCCCCCTCTGCCAGGACTCCGGACTTCAAAGAGCAAGCGGAGTATAACAAGGGGTGCCGGAGGAACGAATGCAGAGAAGACCTGGAACCATCCGAGCCTGCTGACGCTGTCGTGGCTCCTGAACGCTGAAGTCACCTGGGCCTGCTGAGTGACTCGTGGCCTCTCGCTATTGAACCATCTGAGCCCTGCTGACGAGGTCGCGGCTCCCGAACACTGAACCACCTGGGCCTGCTGAGTGACTCGCGGCCCCCAGCTATTGAACCATCCGAGCCTGCTGACGCTGTCGCGACTCCTGAACGCTGAAGTCACCTGGGCCTGCTGAGTGACTCGCGGCCTCTCGCTATTGAACCATCTGAGCCCTGCTGACGAGGTCGCGGCTCCCGAACACTGAACCACCTGGGCCTGCTGAGTGACTCGCGGCCCCCAGCTATTGAACCATCTGAGCCTTGCTGACGGAATCGCGGCTCCCGAACTCCGACCACCTGTGCCTGCTGAGAGACTCGTGGCGCTCCCCTTGAGGACGACTCGATAAGAGATCGCCAGAGACACGACACCCTCCAGCTCGAGGATTGTGAGCTATCCGCAGGGTACTTTGCAGAGACACTACCTTCAAAGACTGTCCCGCTACCCCTTTCCCTTACCACCGATTTGTAGTATCTTGTGCCGCTGATGTACTACTTGCACCTTGGATCATAAAGATCCCTTGAAACCTTCGATAAAAGAACCTATCGTCCTACAAAGAATACGTGTGGTGTCACTCTGTTCGTAGTGTAAGCTCAGGGTGTGCGCGCCTGGTTCGGCCTACTTGGGAGAGGTGGGTCAAAGGGGTGGGCAAGACGGGTATCGAACCCCCCTCCGGCAAACGCCTTTCCAACATTTGGTGGCAGACGACGGGATCTGAGCCGACACCGAAAGAGAGCGTGCAGTGAACGACTGACGCACTACCAAACAGAGATGGAAGGAGAAACCTCCCTGGGTGCCGCAGGTACCGAAATAAGCTCACCGTTCCGAGAGGATCAATTGGACTATTACACGCATAGAGAATTAAAACAGTTTTGCAAGGACCTTGGCATCGCTACCACCGGATTAAGCACAAAGGAAGACTTCCAGAAAGTACTGAAAACCTGGGTCGAGACGGGGGCACCCCCGACCCAAACGGAAGGAGACTCTGCCCATGAACCACCAAGCATCCCGGTGAGAAACAACGGGACAGAGGGGAACCTGTCCCCCGAGGAGCTAGCGGACCGAGAGAGAAGCCGCAACCACGAACTTGAACTGGCAAAGCTAAACATCGAGGGAGAAATAAAACTGGCAGAGAAAAAGTTGGCCGTCGAGCAGTTACGGCTACAAGGGGAACTCGAGGAGAAGAGACGCCAAAGAGAGCACGACGAAAAAAAACTCCAGCTAGAACATGAACGCAGCCTGAAGGAGATCGAGTGGCGGGCTAAAAACGAAAAGTCACAGCCGCCCGGGAATCCACCGTCCGCTCCCACCGGAGAAACCAAAGTCCACATCCCCAAGGATGTGGTAAAAGAGTGTTACAAAAATGACGATATCCAGCAGTGGTTTAAGGCCTACGAAGTCGCCATGACCTCTCACCGAGTCCCGCAGATGGATTGAGGGGCTGGCCTATGGGGCCGGTTCTTAAGCGAAGGAAGAGACACCCTGCTAGATCTGCCCTCCACGGTCATGAACTCCTACAGCCACATGAAGGAAGCCCTCGTGGGCCGGTATGGACTCACCCCCGAAATGTACCGACAACGGTTCCGAGATTGCAAGAAGATACCGGGCACCACGTGGGTAGAATACGTGAACTTTTACAGCCGAGCCTTGGACGGGTGGATCAAGGGCAGCAAGGTCTCCACCTTCGAAGAACTGTTTGATCTGATTGCCTGGGAACATTTAGCGGCCAATTGCTTTGTAGAACTGCGCCAACATCTCCTGGACAGTAAACTCACCGACCCTTGGAAGCTGGCCGCTGAGGCTGATCGTTGGGTGAACACCCGGGCCACCCGGGGCCCGGGGGGGGTCTACGGCCGCCACAGTCAAGGCCCCCCCCCGCCAGAGGGGTGGAGGAAACCACGGCCGACCAAGAGACTTCCCCGGGGGGTCCTCACACAGCCCCCCCAGCAGCCCACCAGCGGCAGGTTCAGCTCCGTCCCCACCCAGCACCGGAGCCCCAGGACGGCTAGGTCCACGAGCTAGGATCACATGCTTCCGCTGCCAACAGCCCAGACACTACGCCAATGACCCCCAGTGTCCCCAGTATCAGCGAACCGCAACGACCAACCCCCCGGCCCGGCAGATGGCCTCCGTGGGAAGAGATGGAGGACTCCGAAGAATGGGAACCAGCGGCCATGGCCCTGGTCTCCCTTGGTGATCGAGAAAGGTCCCCGGGACACCCTTGCCCGCCAACACAAAGAAATACCGACAGCAGGTGACCATCAACGGCCACCGAGTCGAAGGCCTCCGCGACACCGGGGCGAGTGTCACCGCGGTCCACCGCAGCCTAATCTCAGAAGACCAGATCCTAACCGGTGCCCTCTGTCCGGTCATATCCTCCGACAATTCTGAGAGCCTCTGCCAGATGGCGCTGGTGCCTTTCGAGTGGGGAGGGGTCTCCGGAGAATTGAAGGTAGCGGTCCGAAAATCACAGCCCGTAGACTGCCTCCTGGGCAACGACCTGGAGAGTTCCCCGTGGGGGCAAGTGGAACGAAGAGCCCATCTCGAGATGATGGGCCTACCAGAATGGGTCTGCGCCACCACGCGCTCCATGACCGCGCGATTTCCTCTCGCCGCGGGTAGTGAGGGCCACGCCCCGAACGCTGTCCCTGAGGACCGGGATGCCCTACCAGAGCCGGACAACCCTCCTTTGGACGGAGGAGAAGCCACGGACCCGGGAGAGGGGCCAGAACTGTCCGCCCCTGAGGCACTGACTGAGCTCGGAGAACTGCCCGAGATGGCCCAATGGCGCTGTGAGGGAGGGCCCTCCCGTGAAGAGTTCTGCCAGGAACAGGCCACCTGCCCTTCCCTCGTGGGACTCAGACAACAAGCCGAAGCCCAGGCCGCCGGTGACCGAACCGGAACCCATTGGGTCTATTGGGACAATGGCCTCCTATACAGAGAACAAAAGTCAGCCGAGCTAGGCTCAGCCCGAGTACTGGTGGTACCCCTGCGTTTCCGAAGCCTCCTCCTGGGCCTGGCCCACGATGTACCCTTGGCAGGACACTTAGGCCAAGACAAAACATATCAGCGATTGGTTACCCACTTCTATTGGCCCAAGATGCGAGCGAATGTAGACGTACACTGCAAATCCTGCCTCACGTGCCAGGGCAGTGGGAAGAGTGGCGGAAAACACAAAGCTCCCTTACAACCGTTCCCCGTTGTAAGTACCCCGTTCGAGCGGGTCGGCATCGACATCGTAGGACCCCTGGATCCAAAGACCGCCCAGGGCCACCGCTTCATCCTTGTCCTGGTGGACCATGCCACCCGCTACCCCGAGGCCATTCCCCTCCGCACCGTGACGACTCCCGTGTTGGGCCGGGCTCTCATGGGGATCTTCTCCCGTGTCGGATTTCCCCGCGAGGTTGTGAGTGATCGCGGCACTAACTTCATATCCCGCTACATGAAGTCCCTGTGGCAGCAGTGCGGAGTCACATATAAGTTCACGACCCCCTACCACCCCCAGGGCAACGGCCTAGTGGACCACTTCAACCGAACCCTGAAGGGAATGATCCTGGGCCTCGAAGAGCCCCTGCGCCGGAGATGGGACGTCCTCCTCCCTTGCCTCCTGTTCGCGTACCGAGAAGTTCCCCAAAAGTCTCTGGGGTTCAGCCCCTTCGAACTGCTATACGGACACCCCGTCCGAGGGCCCCTGAGCCTCGTCAAAGAGGGCTGGGAGACAAGCCCCCGGGGGACACCCCCTGATGTGTTCCGCTACATCCTGGCGCTCCGCAACCAGACGAGGAAGTTCAGAGAACTCGCAGAGGCTAACCTCGAGGCCAGCCAAGAAGAAATGAAGCACTGGTATGACCAGAACGCAACCCTGGTCGAGTTCCAGCCGGGCCAGCAGGTTTGGGTCATGGCCCCGGTGAAGCCCTGCGCCCTACAAGACAAATGGACTGGTCCCTTCAAGGTGATCGAGCGGAAGAGTCAGGTCACGTACCTGATCGATGTACAGTCCCCACGGAACCCCCTCCGGGTCCTCCACGTGAACCGTCTCAAGTCCCACTTTGTGAGAACGGAATTAAGTTTGCTACTGGCCACCGATGACGGGGCGGAAGAAGACACCGAACCCCTGCCCGACCCCCTGTGCGCTAAAGACCTGGATGGTTCCGTGGAGGGAGTGAGACTTTCAACCACCCTCACTCCCCAACAGTCCGACAACTGCCGCCAGCTGCTCAGACAATTCGCAGACCTCTTCTCCCTCATTCCAAGGGTCACCGACTGGTGTGTCCACGACGTGGACACCGGCGACAGCCCGCCTGTGAGACACCGAGCCTACCGGGTGCCTGACCGGGTCCGCACCTGCATCAAGACCGAGGTACAGAAGATGCTCACCCTTGGAGTAATCGAACCCTCCGACAGCCCCTGGGCCAGCCCGGTGGTTCTGGTCCCGAAAGCGGCTTCCCCTGGGGTCGCCCCCGAACTAAGATTCTGTGTGGACTACGGGGGGCTCAATGCGGTCACCCGAGCAGACGCTCACCCTATTCCCCGCGCCGACGAGCTCATCGACCGCCTTGGGGCCGCCTGGTTCCTCAGCACTTTCGACCTGACCTGCGGATACTGGCAGATTGCTCTCACGGAGGGAGCGAAAGAACGCTCCGCCTTCTCCACACCAGATGGACACTACCGCTTCAGGGTCATGCCGTTCGGGATGAAGAACGCCCCAGCCACGTTCCAGCGGTTGGTGAACAAGGTCCTGGCCGGACTCGAGGAGTTCAGCGCAGCGTACCTTGACGACATCGCCGTATTCAGCTCTCAATGGCACGAGCATCTCCAGCACCTCCAGCAAGTACTAATGGCCCTGCGCCAAGCCGGACTAACCGTGAAGGCCAGCAAATGCCAGCTCGGGCAAGGCTCCGTGGTCTACCTGGGGCATCAGGTGGGCAGCGGCCAGGTCTCCCCCCTCCAACCGAAAATCGACGCCATCAAGTCCTGGGAGCCCCCCACCACGCAGACGGAGGTCCGGGCCTTCCTGGGCCTTACAGGGTACTACCGGAGGTTCATTAAAAACTATGGTAGCCTCGCAGGGCCTCTCACGGAGTTGACCTCCAAAAAGCTCCCGAAGAAGGTGCAGTGGACCCCCCAGTGCCAGCAGGCGTTCGACGCCTTGAAAACCGCCATGTGCACCGCCCCCGTACTCAAGGCCCCCGACTACTCCCAAGAGTTTGTGGTCCAGACCGACGCATCCGAACACGCATCGGGCCGTCCTCTCGCAGTTCAACGACAAGGGCATCGATCAGCCCATAGCCTTCATCAGCCGAAGGCTGCTGCCGCGAGAGCAGCGTTGGAGTACTATAGAACGAGAGACCTTCGCCGTGGTCTGGGCCCTCAAGAAACTACGGCCCTACTTGTTCGGAACCCATTTCCGAGTACAGACGGACCACCGGCCTTTGCGGTGGCTAATGCAGATGAGGGGGGAGAACCCCAAGCTACTACGATGGTCCATCTCTCTCCAAGGGATGGACTTCACTGTCGAACATCGCCCCGGGACGGATCATGCCAACGCCGACGGCCTGTCCCGGTTCTTCCGCTTCGGCGAGGAGAACCCCCCAGTGGATGGGTAGTTCTCCACGCCTTTCAGCTGGGGGGGGACGCGTGTGAGACCGGCCTCATGGCGTTGCCCTCCCAATCATCCAGCCAACCTGCAACCACCCTCAAGACACGACATCTCCGACTCCGGCCGCCCCAGCCACCCAGATCCGAGGGCCGGCCAGAGCCCTGACAGACTCGACACCCTACCACGCATGTCCGACCAAGGGAGCGGGAACCCTCGAGCCAGACCCAGAGGCGCCAGCCCAGTCACACCTCGGGTCGCCTTCCCTGGGAAGACTCGATCGGCCCCCAGGCCCCTGGGGAGCAGGCGCCTCCCCTGCCGAGCGTCTGGGGTCCCTCCCAGACCCACCTGAAAAGACCAAAGAAGTGAGCGGCAGGAAATCCCGCCGAACCCCCTCCGTCACCCCAGTCCCCCCTCTGCGAGGACTCCGGACTTCAAAGAGCAAGCGGAGTATAACAAGGGGTGCCGGAGGAACGAATGCAGAGAAGACCTGGAACCATCCGAGCCTGCTGTCGCGGCTCCTGAACGCTGAATTCACCTGGGCCTGCTGAGTGACTCGCGGCCTCTCGCTATTGAACCATCTGAGCCCTGCTGACGAGGTCGCGGCTCCCGAACACTGAACCCCCTGGGCCTGCTGAGTGACTCGCGGCCCCCAGCTATTGAACCATCCGAGCCTGCTGACGCTGTCGCGGCTCCTGAACGCTGAATTCACCTGGGCCTGCTGAGTGACTCGCGGCCTCTCGCTATTGAACCATCTGAGCCCTGATGACGAGGTTGCGGCTCCTGAACCACCTGGGCCTACTGAGTGACTCGCGGCCCCCAGATATTGAACCATCTGAGCCTTGCTGGCGGAATCGCGGCTCCCGAACTCCGACCACCTGTGCCTGCTGAGAGACTCGCGGCGCTCCCCTTGAGGACGACTCGATAAGAGATCGCCAGAGACACGACACCCTCCAGCTCGAGGATTGTGAGCTATCCGCAGGGTACTTTGCAGAGACACTACCTTCAAAGACTGTCCCGCTACCCCATTCCCTTACCACCGATTTGTAGTATCTTGTGCCGCTGATGTACTACTTGCACCTTGGATCATAAAGATCCCTTGAAACCTTCGATAAAAGAACCTATCGTCCTACAAAGAATACGTGTGGTGTCACTCTGTTCGTAGTGTAAGCTCAGGGTGTGCGCGCCTGGTTCGGCCTACTTGGGAGAGGTGGGTCAAAGGGGTGGGCAAGACGGGTATCGAACCCCCCTCCGGCGAACGCCTTTCCAACAGAAACAAAGAAACTGATTGAATGCTTTAGATGAAGCATGCCACGGTTGCACCGATATAAATGCATTCTACTCTTCTGACAGTCAACAATAAATAGCAAATGCACCAGCCATAGCAAGTGGGATCACTGAAAATGAGCATGAAATGTGTTTCTCAATGGAAACATGGTTACCACATGCAGCATAGCACCTGGTACTCTTTATGATCTGCAGGAATAAAAAATGCACAAAGGATACAGAAAAGAGAACAGAGGTAGAGTTACCATACAGGGTCACTGAGGGAAGGAGAACTATTGAGATTGAGATTTTAGTGTAGTAATTTCTTTACTAATTTCAAGTGATTATTATCTAATCTCATTAGGAATCACCATTAGGTGACAACAAAGATCGAGAGGGTTTTGTCCTGAAGAAAGCCCCTAGACTCACTGACTGTGCTATGACAGTAGGGCTGAAACATGTCAACTTCATTAAAAGGGTTAAATGAGTCCCATGCATCAAATTTTGAATCCTGTACACTAGACATCACTGAACTTGACTGTCTATTAGTAGGTAGTTTAAATTCTATCTCACATTCCCTCTGGAGCTTTAGGAATACGACATCAAAGTGGAGCCCGATCCAGCCAGCCAGCCTCTGTTGTCGTGACCACATGGGGCCCGCGATCACCTACCTGCCGCCACTGTTGTTCCGCTTGCGAGGGGGGTAGGGACCACAACCCCCAGCCTGCCTTACGTCGTGGACGCCGCCAACGCTTCCTGTTCATACCAGGAGGCGCTAATCTACCGGCCAGGGCTCCCGCAGCATGGGAGCCCGATCCAGCCAGGCAGCCTCTGTTGTCGTGACCGCAGGGGGCCCATGATCACCTACCTGCCGCCACTGTTGTTCCACTTGCGGGTGGGCAGGAACCATAACCCCCAGCCTGCCTTGCGGCGTGGACGCCGCCAACGCTTCCTGTTCGCGCCAGGAGGTGCTCATCTACGGCCAGGGATCCCGCAGTGCGGCAGCCCAATCCAGCCAGCCAGCCTCTGTTGTCGTGACCGCGGGGGACCGCGATCACCTACCTGACGCCACTGTTCCGCTTGCGGGGGGGGCAGGAACCATAACCTTCAGCCTGCCTTGCGGCGTGGACGTTGGCAACGCTTCCTGTTCACGCCAGAAGGCGCTTATCTACCGGCCAGGGCTCCCGCAGGCGGGCACACCCACCGGACGAGGCTGGACTGGCCTGGGCCATCCCTCCTTCAAGCAGCATCCGGAATCAGTGACATCACAGGTGAGTGACTCTTTGACTGGCTACAGAGCCCATGGGGTCCTCTTGTATTGACACCATTTTGGCCTTATCCTGAGCTGCCACCATGGGAAAACGCACCATGCTACCGCCAGCACGCCCACTAACTGCTAGTATTGACAGCATGCTTGAGAGGGCGTTAACATCGTTTCGGGTGAGATAGAACTGACGCATGTCCCTGGGTATTGAAGAGCGGGCGGATATTTCGAACTTCAGAAGCACTTTAGTTTATCATACCCATGACTCACCCTCATCTCAGAGAATTGGGCATAATTGGCGTACTACTATGCGGAATTCCACGAAGTTGAACAAAAACTCTGTGAATTCCGCAACTTGGTTCCGTTGGACTCCCAATTAAACAGAAACCTCATATACTTTTGGTAAAATAACAAGTATCTCTGTCTTCACATGCTAAAATGCATATAGTCATTTCACAAAAATGAAAATTAAAATTTAACAAGCAGTGAGAGAGGTGATGATTTTGAGCTCTTACCTAACCTAGGGAGAGAACCAAGCAGATGCCTTGAAAACAAAGAGCACATCTTGCTGAACGATTCAGTGGCAAAAGCATTGAAACCCTTTCATGAAGCTGCAGTTCCACTAGTCGTTACTAGGTGTCCCTCATGATTTGCATTTGACTTGAGGGACACCTTGTACCAACTAGTTGAACTGCAGATTTTTGTAGAATTATTTTGATATTGGATACTATAATATCCACTGCTAATCTTGTCCCATAATGCTTTGCAGGGCCTTTGGTTGGGATTGTATTTTTGCCTATAACTGTGCTTGGGGTGGTCCTAAGAGGATGGGACCACCACTGAATCGTTCAGCATGATATGCTCTTTGTGTTCAAGGCATCTGCTTGGTCGCACTGGGAGAGAGGTCTCCTCTTTCGTCTAAGAGCTGGTACCATAAGATATTTGCTCTGTTTTCCTTTTGGGTATAATGCTAAACTTGATTCCCTGCTGTGTCCATGTGATGGCCGCAGTGGACAAACACTTTTACTTTTTCTTTTTTTCTGCAATATTATATGAACTATGCTCAATGGCTGCTAATCCCCCTTTTTTTTAAACTGTCACCTATTAAGTTAATTGACGCCCTTAATCACATACTTAAAATGATAAATGATTTACTGATTCTGTGTGTGGGTACCTTTCTGCGATTAGCCACAGGGGCTCGTAAATCAATAGGTGACCCGTGAAGTACATTGCAATGTTGCTACTTTAAATATGTACTTTGAATATGCTCCTGTGTTTGTCTTATACTATGTAACTCATTTTCCAACTGCCTGTTATATTATGAATTTGCTATGTTATTTAATTGTCCTACTGTGATTTTATTTCTTGTATGTGTTTCACTTTTATGGATACATTGTTTTCCGAATAAAGTCTTTAGATTGGATTGATTGGACTACATCAAAGTACACACACATAAGGTCAGAAAGAGTCACATAGGGTCAGAAAGAGTTCCTCTTGAAGAAGGGTTTTAGTTTGTTTAACATCTCACCAGGGTGAGGAAGGGCCCTGTGATGAAACAATAATATATTTGAAGGGGCATTAGACATAACTAGCACTTTTATTCCAAGGGTTTCTAGAGTTGGTTATGGTGGAATTGCCATGAGCTATCGAGAGCATATTAGATGCCCACAAATTACACCTCCTCACACCCTATGCTCTAAAAACGTGTAACTTAACCTCCCGTCTTTAACACTTCCTTAACGAGCACTACTTCACTGCATAACCCTTCAGGTAATAATAGAGCCTTGCTGATGAACAGATCAACTGTCCTTTGATGATCACCTGCTGCTAGGTGACCTTAACATGTGCTAGAGTGACAAAAGTGATACTTTGGTAGACGCATGGTCTTCCTCTCTACTTGGGAACAATTTACTTGACCTATCAAATCAACCTATGGACTGAAAGGAGCAACTTTATATCTTATTATGGCTCGACTTAATCACAATTTGGAACAAGACCCTATTATGATTGACTGGTTAGATCACTTTATCATCTCCTTCACCATAACTATTCTCACATTACCATGAAATGGCATCCAAACCCAAGTATATAGGGTAAAGAACACTAAAACATATCTCTACAATCATTGCACTCCTTTATCAAAGCATTAACAGTTTTTAAGCTAGAACCTACTCTGCACCACTGCACTCTACACTACTATACACCATTTTGCTCTTTGTCATTGCACTCTACGTCACTCTATTCTACTCGCCACCACTGTACTCTATGCCACTGCTCTCTGCACCATTCTACTCGGTAACACTCTAATCTGCGCCACTCTACTCTACACTACTCTACTCTATGGCACTGCACTCTACAAGATTGTACTCTCCACCACTAAACTCAATGCCTCTTTATTCTGCACCACTGCACTCTACGTTACTTTACACCATTGTGCTATACATTACTTCTCTCTATGCCACTATTCTACTCTGAAACACTGTACTCTATGCCACTTGTTTCTGCATTACTCTACTTTGCACCACCCTACTCTATGCTGCTGCACTCTACACCACTGCATGCTTTGCCACTGCACTGAACAGTGCACCACCCAATTCTATGCTACTATACCACTCCACTGCACTCTCCACCAATGCACCCTATACCACTACACTCTGCACCACTCCAAGCCACTCTAATCCATTCTGCACCACTGCACTCTGCAGCACCCTACTGTACACCACTGTATTCTACACCACTCTATTCTACACCTCTGCACTCCACCCTGAACCACTCCACTCTACCCGACTTTACTCTTCTCTGAAACAATCTACTCAATGCCACTGCAAACTACAATGCATCACTCTACTCTACGCCACCGCAATCTGTGTCATTGCACTCCACACCAATGCACACTACACCACTTTACTCAAAACCAATGCACTTTGGGCCACTGCACTCTACGTCAATCTACTCTGCACCACTGTACTTTAGACTTCACTCTCTCCGGGCCACTCTACTTCACACTACGACACAACACTCTACAATACTCTACTCTGTAACTCTCTACTCAATTAAACTGTACTCCACTCTACTGCACTCCACTCTGCTCCGCTCCACAACACTCTAGGCCACTTTACAACACTACTCCACTCTACAGTGCTCTATAAAACTCCCTCTATGCCACTTCATGCCACTTTACTCCTCTTTACTCCAGACCAGCATACCTCAACAAACGACTCACCTTCTACACCCCGAACAGCCAGCTTCACTCCGCTGACCTCGCCACCGTTTCACGCATCCACCGAACGACCACCGGTGCCAGATCATTCTCCCACCTCACCGCCAAGACATGGAACACCCTCCCCATCCACCTGTGACAGACCCAGGACCAGCTGACCTTCAGAATACTTCTCAAGACCTGGCTGTTCGAGCAGTAGCAGCACTCACCCCCCCCCCATAGCGCCTTGAGGCCCTCATCGGTGAGTAGTGTGCTCTAAAAATGATTGATTGATTATATTCTACAACATATCTCCACTCCACATCACTCCACGACACTGTATGCTACTCCACGCGACTTGACTCTACAACATTCTACTGCACGCAAATCCACTCTCCTACACTACTCCACTCTATTCCACTCCACTGTATGACAATCTACTCTGCTCTACGCCACTCTACTCTACGCCGTTCTACTCCACTCTAAACACCACCCTCTATGCCACTCCACTCTGCTTCTCATTATTCCACTACACTTTATTCCACTCCACTGTATGACACACTACTCCACAGCACTCAACTCTACTCCACTGAACTCCCTTCCACTCTACGGCATTCTACTCCCTCCATGACACTCCACTCCAGGACACTCCATGACAATCCACTTCACTCCATGCCACTCTACATCACTCTACACCATTCCATGCCACACCTCTCCACACCTCTCCACTCGACTACATTTTATGACACTCGATACCACGCCACTGTCATTTACCTCACTAACCTTAAGCCATGCTGAACAGCACCAACACTGATGTACAACATGGCTAAAATGTAATGGCAAAGCAAATAGCTTTTGCATAGACAAGACTGATTTGCTTTGCCAAAGCTTGTTTTTATTGTATTGGACTCTTAAAGTGTGACAGATATTCCCCGATGTGTGGGCCTTACTCACCGTGCCACAGGACTCAAACTATACCTCACTAACAAGGCCTTAGGAGATTGAAACTTGTCTGGGGTACTTTGTTTTCCTGACTGGAGGGGACTTGATCTAGCATTGCTCCCACTGGAATAGGACCAAGACTGATTTGCGTATGGCAGGTCACTGTGTAGAGTGACATGGTGAGTGAAAAATGATGGACTTGAATGCACCCTGAGTAATTATCAGTGGGTGCCATTAATTGAAGCATTCCTTTTATCGTGTTGTTGTTTGTATCTTTTGGATGTATAGACCGGCCATACTCTCTACCTTTCCTAACATAAGTCCCCAGGGCCTCTTGCACAATTTTAAGGTCAAAGACTACACAGCACAGCTGTCTGGTTTGCTGAAAGATATCTTGGGGACATTCAGAAAGCATTACTGAGAATGCATTATGTCTGTTACTTACCATTGGCTTTGTGGTTTGTAACTCACATTGTAACTCACATTTTCTGGCAATCTATTTGCTGCCTTTAGTTGTTTTAGGCTATCCAATGTGAGTTTGTCTCGCCAAAGGAGCAAAGCCATTTCACACCTTCTCCCCTTGTAATCTTCCATGTTTGCTCCTTTCTGTAAACAACCCTGTAAATGTTGTTGGTATCTTTCACATTTGCTGTGCATTCAAAGACAGAAGCCAAATATCAGGCGTTGTCTTCCCATGAAGCTTGATGTGTAGCTTCTCTTTCTCTGACTTCAAAGTGAGAGGATTTATGTGACAATCTTGCTGGATACTTGGGTACTGGGGGTAGGTAATTTTTTTTCTAGTATACAACAACATTTAAATGACCTATGCAAGTATTTCAGAATCTATCAGAACTAGGAACCCAAATGAAGCACATTTTTGGGTAATTCTGAAGTGTGTTGAAAACAAATACATTAATATGATCAAAACCAATCATTACACTAGGTGATGCCATTCGCACACATTATCGTTTGTGTGCTGTGTAGTTTTTTTAGTAAAACTGTATGTCTGTGTGAATGTAATGCTCATTTCAATTCAAAATGTGTTGTCTGTAATTGCAGTGTGGTACCACACTGCATACTCCACTCTATGCCACTTCACTCTACTCTGTACCACTCCACTTTCCACCACTCCATGCCACTGCACTGTATGCCACTGCACTCCACTCCATACCACTCCACTTTATGCCACTACACTCTGTGCCTCTCGATTCTACTCCATACCACTCTAGTCTATGCCAATGCAGTCTACACCACTCAAGTCTTGGCCACTCCAATCTACTCTTCACGCCTCCACTCTACTCTACGCCACTCTGCAACACTGCACTCCACGCCACTGCACTTTGCCAATATACTCTACACCAATGCACGTTACTCTGTAACACTCAACTCTACACCCCTACACTGAATGCCAATCAGCTGTACACCACCCTAATCTACTCTGCACCATTGCACTCCATGTACACCACTTTACTCTATGCCATTACACTTTATGCCATTCTACTGCACCCTACCCTACACCTCTCAACTCTATGCCACTTCATTCTACTCTGAAACGATCTACTCTACACCACCACACTCTATGCCACTCTATGCCATAAGATTCTTGAGCAAAGATTATGGGAGGTTGGTGTCAGGGGAAATGCTTTGAGGTGGTTCATCAGTTACCTATCCGAGCGCACCACTGCTGTCCAGCTGGGAAACTTTGTTTCCAGTGCGAAGCCAATGAAAATGGGAGTTCCTCAGGGTTCAATTTTAAGCCCGACTCTTTTTAACCTTTATATGACCCCTTTGGCTGAAGTAATTAGATCGCACGGGTTTGATGTCATATCCTATGCGGACGACACGCAGATTCTGGTCACTTTCGGCCCCGACCCAAGTGACACAAAAAATAATTTTAAGGACTGTCTCATCTGTGTTGACAATTGGATGAGATCAAACCATCTTCAGCTAAATGGGGCCAAATCAGAGATTGTGCTTTTTGGAAAAGCCAGTAATTATTGGTCACAGGACTGGTGGCCTTCTGAGCTCGGAATATGCCCTGTTCCAAAGAAAACAGTCCGAAATTTAGGCTTTCAGATGGATGACTGCCTATCCATGCGCAACCATGTTAAGCACGTTATAGGGACCTGCTTCAGCGTCATGCGCAGTCTCAGAAAGGTTTTTAGATGGCTCCCCGTGGAGGCGCGTAAACCCCTGACACAAGGACTGATTACAAATAGAATAGATTATGGTAACGCTCTATTGTTATCCATAAATGAAGACCTCTTGGACAAACTCCAGGTTCTACAGAACACTGCTGCGAGACTGGTCCTGGACCGTCCATACAGATCATCATCGGTGGCCTGTCTGAATACGCTCCACTGGCTCCCGATTAAAAAACGTATCCATTTCAAAGTATTGTGTCTTACACATAAGTCTATTTACGGAATCGGCCCAAAGTACTGGCGAAAAAAATTGCAATGGTATGAGCCGGCTAGAAGGTTACGTTCTAGTGACGTGGTATTACTAACTCCGCTGAGAATAAATACCGCTAGACAAGGAGGCCGTTCATTTTCCTTTCTTGCACCGGCTCTCTGGAATAAACTACCTCTCCATCTACGCACCATAAAAGAACATGGTAGTTTTCGTAAACAGTTGAAAACCTGGCTATGTTATTTAGCCTGGTCTTTGCCCTCTTGAGCAGTCTGCAGCGCCATGAGACTCTTGAGTGATATGTTGCGCTATATAAATTTCCTTTGATATGATATGATATGATACTCTACGATACTTCACTCTATTCCACTGCACTCAGCACCACTATTCTCTAAACCACTGCACTCTGCACCAATGCACTCTACTTCACTGCACTCTACTCTTCACCACTCTACGCCACTCTACTCTATGCCACTCTACACCACTGCACTCTAAAACACTGTACTCTGCACTACTGCACTCTATGCCAGTGCTGTATGCCTCTACTTTGTATCACTGTACTCTATGCCAATGCACTCTGCATCACTCCATTCTATGCCACTTCACTCTCTGCCACTCAACTGACTAACACCCCTATTCATGTCATTGCTTCATGAAAGTGCACACCTAGATTATTGTGTGCCAAATGTGGCATGCAGACACGTGAGTTTACTCCCAGATGAAGGACATTACATATGTATATTTATAGGGATTTCCTGTGTCTCCCCTCGATTCGTTTACACCAAAGTCCCAGAGGGGCACAGAAAGGCAGCACTCACACTAGCAAGTCATAGTTGTTTAAGCGATCATTATTTTATTATTCTTCTGTTATTTTCTCCATTATAATCCATTTCAAACGTGCAAAGTGCATCAGAGAACAAACAAACGACCTACGCGTTTCGGCCAGACACCTTCATCCGGGTCACATGATTACAAGTGCAGGGTGTTTATAAAGAGGTTGGTTTGACCCGCCCCCATTCACAAAAAAAGCATCCCAAATTAAAAACGTCTTTTTAAAGGAACAGTATCTTACAATGACATTCTATCAGTGATTCATAGCCAGCTCAAAAGGGGAACTTGTGTTTCATAGACAAACATTGCATCTCAAAAAAACAGTATTAGAGTGGTAAAGTACCTTAAATAGTAATTGCAGTCAAATACTGTATTTTCATTAAAAATTAACATTCGATCTCAAGAAACAGTAAAAGGGGGATAAAGTACCTTGAGTATAAATTGCAGTAAAACCCTGTGCTTTCATTACATACAGTTTACTCATATTGTCAAAGTTAAGTTTGAAAAATGTGCAAAAAACACACGTGCAAATATAATAGAAATGGTAGACATATAAAGATGGTAAAGTACCTCAAGTATAAATTGCAGTAAAACCCTGGACATTGATGACATACACGTATTCATATTGTCAATGTTGATTCTAAAAGATGTGCAAAAAATGCAAAGTGCAAATATAATGGAAGAGGTAGATGTAAAGTTTAAAGTGACTTAATAATGTACTGGGATACAGATTGATCTATCATTTTGTAACAACATAAACATCCAGTTCCAGATATTTGATGTCACATCATTTAGAAAAACATCAATATATAAAATCAATATGAGAAGGATGTGTGTCAAAGAAAAAGCCTTCATCTTGAACGGTGAAATAACCTAAGTATCCTAAGTACCATTGGAGGTTCAGGATTGCAGGTTCAGGATTGCAAAGTCTCGGTAAAGCACCTATTGCATTTATCCTCTAAAGATGTTATACTCTTCACATTTGCCAATTATACACATCCTAAATACATCATGATAACAGAGCTTACATCACCCATTATCAGCAAGTTTTCTTAATTGGACAGGTTATGAAACACCTATAGATTTCATCTTATATTTTTACTGTTTCTCATTTTTGTTTTGATAATGATCTCATGTTATGTTTGTTTCCCTAGTTTGTACCAAACTGTCTTCCTAAAGTGCAGATGTTGGCTAAAAATAACTCAAATAGATTGTGAACCAAAGTATATACAGTAGAAAAAGACCTTTGGGCTAAGCCTTTGTTAACAACATTCATTCTATTTTCCAGGTTTGCACGAGATAGACAGGGGTTACTTCTAAGAGTGTAAAATTACAGAATATTGAGCAGTTCTGCATCCGCATTGAGTCCCCATGATATTTCTTTTCCTTTCATGATAATCCATTTGGATTCTTCTTTCCCAACAACAGTTCTCGGTCTCCACCTATGATGTTCAGGGAAATGAGTTCTACTCCATAGATTCTGTAAAGCAATTGCATATGCAAAGTCTTTGTTCTTAATTGCCCTCAGGTGTTGTAAAATGCGTAGCTTCAGCTTATTCACAGTACTTCCTATATATGATTTTACACATTCACATTTGAGGACATAGACCATATGTGTGGTCTCGCAAGTGATTCTCCCTCTAATGGTAATTTTCTCCCCAGACATGATGTTAGTTTCCTGTTGGTTTAAACCATATTTGCATGCTTTGCATTTTGGACACTTAAAGAACCCCTTTGCTCTTAACCATAGATTTTTGCTGCCACTATTATCTGCTTTCTAATAGTGGCTGTGTGTAAGGATGTCCTCCAATGAAGGTGCTTTCTTGTATGTTATAGTAAGATGGTCAGATCTGACTTTCTTTAAGTCGTCGTCCCGTCTCAAAATCTTCCAGTGGTCTTGGAGCGCATCCCTTATTATGTTGCTCGAAGAATTGAACTGTGTTATGTATCTGTGAGGGTTCCCCTCTGATGCAACGCGCTCCGCCCTACCATTCCAAGTCGAGTCAGCGGTCTAGCAGACCAACCGGACATTCCTAACAGCACACCAATCGGGACCTTGGGGAACAAGAAGGCGGAGTTCGGGGCACCAAGGGGGAAGGAAGAAGGAGCGGAGGTGAACGAAGATAGAGCGAAGGAGAACGAGGAAGGAGGAATAGCAGAGGGGACGGTGTTCGAGGACGTGCTGCACTCAGACGAGGAGGAGCAGTGCATTGACGACCGCTCTGGGAGCATCGCGATCGAGTCCAGCGCAACAGTGGGAGGAGAGGCTGCTACTCCCACCCCAATGGCCCAGGAGGGTCGTGAGTTCAGACAAGTGCCTAGGGCTTGGTTCTTTACCCTAAAAGGCTGGTGAGCGGCGGTCAAGGGTCACACCCCCTTAAACCACTGAGCATTCCGTAACACTTAGGCACCGCACGATAGGGACATACCGGTGACGGGAGAACTTTTCCCCTTATTTCTTTGTCATCCAAAAACTGAGGTCTGATTTTGTGTTCTTCTTCATTTTTTCCTTCCCCGTGATGTCCACTGTCAACATCCATCTCCTGCTACACCCCGAAGAACCCCAGCAAGGCTGAGACGACACCAACACAGAGGAAAACACCACCAGTGGACTTGAACTGTGTCTTTCCATACTCCCCGACTCATTGCTTTTCTCTCCCATCCCAGTCCCCTAACCAAGAGGGAACTACCAACAAGAATCAACTACGTTTTTTGTCTACTGTTAAACAAAACATCCTCATACCAGTCCCCTTAAAAGAACCTCACCAGCATGTTCTTTTGTGCAAATGAAACACAGCGGCCAGCCCCAACAGGTGGCAACCTCACAGGGGTGTCAGAAGTGGGATCTAGTGTCTGGTGAGCATGACACAACCCCTCATGATGGAAGCAATGATGACCTAATTAGCTGAGGGTCAACGCCATTTATAGTTGGTGTTTGAGGAACAGACGAAAATGGCAAAACGGTAATGAGAAGTTTTACAGACTGCGCTAAACGATCAGGCTACCCTTAAATCGGCTAACCAGCAGGTCCAAGACACAGCCATTTTAAGTCTTACTGATGCCATAGCAAACGTCTGTGTGCACCCCAACATCCCCAGTACTGTCCTACAGAAGTATCAGGAAGGGGACGACCCGAACTTTATTTTTGTAAATGTTGAGAGGGTGGCCTCCACAGCTGGCTAGCCCCTAGAGAGATGGAGACAGTACGTTGCCCCTTTGCTATCCGGCGAACTTCAAGCTGCCTTTCAAGTCGCCAATCCAGCAGGGACTACCCCCTATACAGAGGTGAAACGGGCCATATTAGAGAGATTAGGGTGCGACCACGAATATTATCGAGCCTGTTTTCGAAATGAAAAATGGACAACCGGGGACAATCCGAGGACTCTCTACTATAGGATAAGAGACTTGGGGAATCGTTGGCTCCAAACCTCCACTGCAACCATGGATGACGTGACTGAGAAGATCTATTTAGAACAATACCTGGAGGCCCTCCCTTCCCAAACCAGGTCATGGGTCAAACAGCATCTCCATCTCACAGTAACAGTTGCTGTTGACCAGGCATGTGCCTATCACTGGTCCCCCGATTTCAGAACACAGCCTCAACGACCTCCCTCGAACCTCCTGCAACCCAAAACCAAAACAGCCCCAGACAGTCGTCCCCTCCCTTCCCCCATGAGACAGGTATCCAAACCGCCTGTAGGAACTCAACCAATACAGGGGCCCCAGTGTTTCCACTGTGCGGAGTGGGGACACATAGCCCGAAATTGCCCTTCTTGACCACCTCCCCAGGAGCCCATGGACATAGGGTACATGGCAGGAGAGCCCCCACAAAGATACGAAAAAAGATACTGGTAAACGGAAAACCAGTAACAGCCTTTCTAGACACAGGATGTCACCACACAGTGATTAGCGAGGAGCTGTTATCGGACACCCATATCCCAGGGAAGGGAACACATGCAAGTCACGTGTGTACATGGGGAAAATAAATTATACCCTTTGGTAGAGGTATTGTTGACCATAGACGTGGAACCCCTTTTACGAAAAGTAGGGGTGATACCCGCTCTTCCCCAAACCGTACTCTTAGGGACCGACCTTCCCCGTTTTCATGAGTATCTATCATCCCTTTCTCCCCCCTCAGTCGTGTCGGGGTGGTTGGGAAGCGCTCCGTTTGCTCAGACCCCAATAGAGGGAGCCCCATACATAAGAACAGTCACGTAGGGAAAAGAGGGAAGAAACACAAAAATACCGTCAATCCTGTGATGTGTTGTCCGTTCCTGTTCTTGTCTCCCCAGAAGAGCCCCAGATGCCGAGACAAAATTTCCGAGCTGCACAGAGGGATGACACAACGTTGCAACATGCCTGGAATCAAGCACAGTAGGATGACCCGGGGAAGGTAGGCCCCCTTTTTTGTGTTAAAAAAAGACTGTTATACAGGGTGACATGAGAAACAGGGCACACTAAAGAACAATTACTGTAGCCAAGGCCTTCCGTGAATACATATTAAATCTTGCACGCAATCAGGCAGGGGGTGGTCACTATGGGAAAGAACATACCATAAAGTATCTGCTTCATAGGTTTCATTGGCCAGGGGTATACCAGGTGTTAGCGAAGTATTGTACATCCTGTGTCCAATGTCAGTTGGTAAATAACCCTGTCCTTCCTCGAGCCCCCCTCCAGCCGCTACCAATCATTGACACCCTGTTCCAACGGGTAGGCATGGACCTTCTAGGTCCACTACTTCCCTCAACGTGTGGTCACTAGTAGATTATCCCACCAGGTACCCAGAGGCAATACCCTTAACCAGTACAACCACCATGGCTTTCGCCCAGGCCATGGTCTCCTTTTTCTCTCGTGCGAGGTTTCCCCAGGAGCTCTTAACGGATCAGGGTACACCGTTTATGTTCCGACTTATGAAACAGATCTGTACGTTGTTTGGCATTAAACAGATCCGATCAGCTGTGTGCCACCCACAAACCGACAGCCTGGTCGAGAGGTTTAACAGGAAAATTAAAACCATGTTAAGGAAGACCATAGAAAGGATAGGAAGGGATTGGGATCGGCAGTTACCCCTGGTGTTATTCGCCATTAGAACCCATGAGCAGAAGTCTACTGGGTTTTCCCCTTACGAATTGTTGTTCGGGCGACCACCCCGTACTCTTCTCGATATGGCAGTCGAGCAATGGGTCGAAGAGGAAGACGAAAGCAAACCGTTGCTGCAATACAGCACGACACTAAGAGAAACCCTAGTGTCCTTGTGGGATAAGGTTCATGCAAATATGGAAAAGGCTCAGATGCAACAAAAACGTTTGTATGATAAAAACACAAGAGTAAGAGAATTTTAAGTAGGAGACCTCGTCCTGATACTACTACCGTCCACTGAAAAGAAACTGTTGGACACATGGCAAGGGCCTTACAAAATCCTGGACAAAGTGACCACTGTATCTTACCGAGTGGCCGTCCCCTACAAGACACAAACAGAACAAACCTTTCATATTACCTTTTTGAATGCCTGGGAGGGGCCACTACCAACAACTCCACTTTACAGCTCCTCCATAAACCACATCTCCCTGAACAGACACCTTGACATCCCTTCGGTCAATTCGAACCCCGAGCAGTCGGAGTCCGTTCATATCGTCCCCCAACTAACAGGAAAACAGATACAGCAGTTGTTGTCCCTGTGTTCTTCTTTTTCGGATTTCCTGTCGGGTATACCAGGACGTACAGACTTAGTCGAACATCATATAGACACAGCAAAAGCAAGACCTATCAGGTTGAGGCCATATCGCATACCCGCTGCCAGAAGACAGGCTGTAGACCAAGAAATACAAGCAATGCTAACAGCAGACATATTAGAACCCTCCCACAGTGCATGGTCCTCCCCAATTGTACTAGTTCCCAAACCTGATGGGAGCATCAGATGATTTTGTATAGACTTTCGACAATTGAATTCCATATCAAAATGCGACACCTACCCAATGCCCTGAGTGGACGAACTAATAGATCATCTAGGAGATGCTAGAGTGATGTCTACGATTGACCTCACCAAAGGCTACTGGCAGATCCTGATGTCCCCAGACTTCCGAGAAAAGATAGTCATCTCTACCCCTTCCGGTCTGTTCCACTTCAAAGTTCTCCACTTTGGGCTACACGGATACCCAGCAACGTTCCAGAGGCTGATGGACGTCCTGCTACATGAACATCACACGTATGCAGTAGCATATCTAGACAACATCGTTGTCCATAGCCTTGACTGGGAGACACACCTTGTACACTTACAAAACATTCTACAGACACTCAAGAAGGCTGGTCTCACTATCAACCCCAATAAAACCACCTTTGGTACAGACCATATGCGTTATCTCGGGAATGATATCCAGGCTGGACAAATCAGGCCACAGATAGAAAAACTAGAGGCTATAAACAACATACCCCGTCTCACCACAAAGCAAGAGATCCGTTCCTTCCATGGATTCATAGGGTATTACCGCAGATTCATTCCTCACTTTTCAGCCATTACAAGCTCCCTCACTGACCCTCTCACAACAGCCATGGCAGGGGAACCCCTCCATTGATCATCTGCACAGGAGCATGGTTTTACCCAACTCAAAGAAGCCATAAGTAACACACCTGTCCTTGTATGCCCTGACTACCAGAAAACTTTTGGGCTTCAAACCGATGCCTCGGGTAGGGGCCTGGGGACGGTCCTCTCCCAGCCTGATGAGGACGGGGGTCTCCGCCCTATCCTGTTTCTGAGCCGCAAGCTGTTCCCGAAGGAGACACGTTATGCCACAATAGAACAGGAATGCTTGGCTATTAGGTGGGCCATCAAAGCCCTCCAGTACTATCTGTTAGGACGGCAGTTCCTTTTGTTGACTGATCACGCCCCTTTGACTTGGCTAGCCCAGAATAAAGACTCCAACCCTATAATTCTCAGTTGGTTCCTTGCCTTCCATCCCTTTTCCTTTCACACCATGCACGCCCCGGGGAGGCTGCAGACGAACGTTGATTTCCTTTCCCGGTGTCCGAATGGCCCACACGTCCATTCCAGGAGGGGAGGCAATGTGAGGGTTCCCCTCCAATGCAGCGCGCTGTGCCTGACCATTCCAACATGGTGGCCGCTATGTGGCAAACAGGAAGTTGAGTCAGCGGTCTAGCAGTCCAACCGGACATTCCTAACGGCACACCAATCGGAGACCGGCTAAGCAGGACCTTGGGAAACAAGAAGGCAGAGATGGGAGCACCAAAGGGGAAGGAAGAAGGAGCGGAGGCGAACGAGGGAGCAGTGGTGAACAAAGACGGAGTGAAGGAGAACGAGGAAGAAGGAGTAGTGAAGGGGACGATGTTCAAGGACGTGCTGCACTCAGACGAGGAGGAGCAGTGCATTGACAACCACTCTGGGAGCAAAGCGATCGAGTCCAGCGCTCCAACAGTGGGAGGAGAGGCTGCGACTCCCACCCCCACGGCCCAGGAGGGTCGTGGGTTCAGGCATGTGCCTAGGGCTTGGTTCTTTACCCTAAGGGGCTGGTGGGCGGGGGTCAAGGGTCACACCCCTTTAAATCACTGAGCATTCCATAACACTTAGGCACCACACGATAGGGACATACCAGTGACGGGAGAACTTTTTCCCCTTATTTCTTTGTAACCCAAAACGGAGGCCTGATTTTGTTTTCTTCTTCATTTTTTCCTTCCCCGTTACGTCCACTGTCAACATCCATTTCTCGCTACACCCGAGGAACCCCAGCAAGGCTGAGACGACACCAACACAGAGAAAAACGCCACCAGTGGACGTGAACTGTGTCTATCCTACTCCCTGACTCATTGCTTTTCTCTCCCATCCCAGTCACCTAACGAAGAGGGAACTACCAATAGGAATCAACTACGTTATTTTGGCTACTGTTAAATAAAACATCCTCTTACCAGTCCAGTTAACAGAACCTCTCTAGCGTGTTCTTTTGTGCAAGTAAAACAGGGCGGCCAACCCCCAACCAGTGGCAACCTCACAGTATCTTATTTTGTTAACCTCAGAGTTATCATTCTGTCCAATACGTCTGCTCTTGGGTATAGTAGGGCTTCTCTTTTCTTCTTTAAAGTTCTTAATTTAGCATTTTCCAATACCGTAATAGGATATCCTCTGATCAAGAATCTATTGTACATTTGATCAAATTGTGAGAGGAATTCCCGTTCTTTCGAGCAGTTTCTTCGTGCTCGTAGGAATTCTCTGTACGGAACACTCCATTTTAGACTCCGGGGGTGAGCACTATTTGCTGAAAGGATGCTGTTACATGCGGTAGGCTTTCGAAACAGTGTCGTACACATCCTCTGTTCTTTTATTTAGATGTGTGTGTCCAGATAGTCTATCTCTGTCTTATTGATGTTGTATGTGAATTGGTGTTGGAAACTGTTGTTATTTAGATTCTTTGGGAAAGTATTTAGATCTTCTGTATTTCCCCCCCAAATTAAAAACAGATTGTCTATATATCGTACCCAGAGTACAATGTTCTCCATCCTTCACATGTTCTTGTCTGACCAAATTTGTTCTGCCTCCCACATACCCATGGTGAGGTTGACGTATGTGGGCGCAAAGGAAGTCCCCATTGCAGTACCTTTGATCTGCTTGTAAAATTTCTTGTAAAAAATAAAGATGCTGCGCATTTTAAGTTGGGGGATTAAGTCCCCTTGAATCCTGAGGGTCTCTGGGGGGCCAACTAGCCCACCAGGTACCTCCAGTAACCGCCACAGGGCTACATTGCAGAGATGTGGTCCGAGGCCACACCCCTTTTTACACGTCTCTGCAACACAACTCTGTGGCGCTTACTGGAGGTAACTGGTGGGCTAGTTGGCCCCCAGGGAACCCCAGGATTCAAGGAGACTTAATCACCCAACTTAAAACACGCCACAAGGTGTGTTTGCACACATGTCACATCAGGCCCCGTCCCTTCCCTTCACCACCGTGCAAACGTGCCCTGTGGCGCGTTTTAAGTTGGGGGATTAAGTCCCCTTGAATCCTGAGGGTCTCTGGGGTCCAACTAGCCCACCAGGTACCTCCAGTAAGCCCCACAGACCGTGGGGGGAGCCCCAATTCCCCCACAGTCCCGCCAGCTCCCCGCCTCCTGCGGGAGCTGGCATTGCTTTTCCCCATGGGGAGCTGCTGACATGCAGCTCCCCTTGGGGAAAAACAATCCTGCTCTCGCTTCAATGAAGCAAAGCAGAGTTTGCGATGGTAGGCAGGAACCGCACTGCTCCCGCCCTACCATAGCAAACAGCAGTGTCCAGGGGGTGGGCACCCTGGGGCACTGCAGGAGCCGGCCCTGGGTGGTGGCAGGCCCCAGGGCCATGAAAGTCTCCAGGAGGGGGGCCGTGCGGCCCCTCTCCCTACCAGTGCAAAGCCCCGGGGAGTTGGTGGACCCTGTGGATTGGGGGTCTGTAACGGAACCCTGCATTTCCATATTTAGTGCCCCCGGGAGGTGGTGGTCCCCGGGGCATATGGGGGGGCTTGAGCCCCCCCAACAGGTTTATTTTATCTAAAATGAGAGCCCCGGGAAGGTGGTGGTCCCCGGGGCTGCATGCCCTCCCGCAAAACATAAATAAAGCCCTGGGGAGGTGGCGGTCCCCGGGACATGTGGGGGGGCTCGAGCCCCCCCACACAGGTTTATTTTATTTAAAATGAGAGCCCCGGGAAGGTGGTGGTCCCCGGGGCTGCGTGCCCTCCTGCAAAACATAAATAAAGCCCCAGGGAGGTGGCGTTCCCCGGGGCTGCGGGGGGCCCCGCAATTAAATTTGCGAATGCCCCAGGACCTGGCCTGCCCGGGGGCTCAATATTAACGAAGCGCAGGAGCCTGCGCTTCCTTTTTTTTTACATTTTATCGGCAGGATTCGCGCACCCAGCGCGAATTCGCCGTTTAAAAAAAAAAATGCTTTTTTGGGCCCTGGGGTCCTTGTGGGACCCCCTGAGCAGGACTAGGGGGTCAGGGTGTTTCTACCCTGCCCCCTTTTCTAGTTTTTAAACCTTTATTTTACTGTTTTGTTGTGACTCGGTTCTACCGAGTCACAAGATGGCTGCCAACACTTCCTGGTTTGGAGTTTTGGCAGCCAATCAGAGTGAAGCTCGTGCCCGGGAGGGTTTGCGAACCCACCACTGCCATAGATATCGAAACTTTTTCTTTTTCTAATTTCTCATAATCTACTGAACGGATTTACACCATTGAACAAAAGGGGCTCTTTCTGAACCAAGGGCTACCTTTTTGCCAAATTTAGTGTAATTTCGTTCAGCAGTTCGGGCTGTAGCTTTGTCTAAAGTTTTCTATGGTAATTAACATGGGGAAAATGCGTGTTTGTAACCCCTTTTTCTCAGCCCCTGCTTGGCGAATCACCCCGAAACGTCAAAGCCAGGAGCTGACCGAACCGCCCCACTAGTTTTGAAAATTGCGCGAAGATTCGTCAACCGGCGCCAAAGTTATTGGCAAATCAAAAAATGCTTTTCCTATGGAAACTAGGTCCTAACTATAACTACTTACTGGCAACCGCCAGTAGGTAATATGTATGTATGTTTGTGTGTATATATGTATATGTATATGTATATATATATATATATATATATATATATATATATATATATATATATATATATATATATATATATATATATATATAACCTACTGGCGGTCGCCAGTAGGTAGTTATAGTTAGGACCACGTTTCCATAGGAAATCTGCAACATTCTATTTTGAATAACTTTGGCGCCGGTCGACGAATCCTCGCGAATTTTTCAAAATAGGTGGGGCGCTACGCTCCGCTCCTACCCTGAAAGTCTCGGGGGGATTCGTCAAGCCGGGGCTGAGAAAAGGGGGAGTCCCAAAACACGTTTTCCCCATGCATTTTTCCATAGGACCTTTAGTCCAAGCTACAGCCCGAACGGCTGAACAGAATTACTTGAAATTTGGCAGAGAGGTCGTCCTCAGGTCAGGGATGTGACTTTTGCAGGTCTGGTGTAAATCTGTTCAGTATTTCCTGAGAAAATAGCATTTAAATCAATATATATATCTATAGGCGCGCTCCGAGCGCGTACGGTAAGCTTACCGTACGCGCACGCTGCCGTGCGCGAGCTTAATTCTGATTGGTGGTTACATGACTGTAAACATTCGAATCGGTCGAAATCAGGAAGTGTCGGCCGCCATTTTGTGTGTCTCACACTGATAAACAAAGGTGGAGAACGTGAAAAGGGGGCAACGAAGAGAGTTGCAGACCCCCTAGCGTTTGACAGGGGGTCCAAGAAGGACCCAAAAGTATGAAAAATACATTTTATATTTTTTTTTTTAAATCGCGGGGTGCGCGTACGGTAAGCTTACCGTACGCGCACGGCAGAAAAAAAAATATATATATATATTCACTGAAAAAACCATAGGTTTCACACATGTTATAGTTACGAATTAGCATTTAAAAAACCTTGCAAATTCACTTAAAAAACCATAGGTTTCACACATGTTATAGTTAGCTGGACATTTCACTCGTAAAAAACCAATGAGATTCCCCCGTTATAGTTAGTGCAGGCAACTATAACTCACGCGACCGCAATCCTCTGTTGATGACGTCAGATATTACATCACTGTATTTAGACACTTATTTACCCATGTCCTCTTCCATTAATCTTTAGCTATACATATATTACAAATATTTATTTTTCAGAAAGACACATATGTCATCAGTGATGTAATATCTGACGTCATCAGCAGAGGATTGCAGTCGCGTGAGTTATAGTTGCCTGCACTAACTATAACGGGGGAATTTCATTGGTTTTTTACGAGTGAAATGTCCAGCTCACTATAACATGTGTGAAACCTATGGTTTTTTAAGTGAAAATATATATATATATATATATATATATATATATATATAATATTGTTTTTTTATTTTTAGACACAAAAGACGCCGCACTCTGGAATCTTGCGATGCAAATTTAATTACAGAACCAGTCACACCGACGCGTTTCGGCCAGCTCGGCCTTTTTCACGGTAGGGGTCACAACTCTTATCTCTGTATTTATGTCATATCCTGTGAATTACGCTTCCCATTGGCTACTGGGAGTTGTAGTTTAGTTAAAAAACAGTACTAGATCCCTTATGACAGAATAAAGTTTCGCAGACATTAATTTCCAGTGCATACCTTAATCAACATTTGCATAGTGCCGCATTGATTCGTATGTTTAGTACATAATTTTAGCTGTGGTGACGTTTTTATCAAATTGTCACTTAATAACCTTCTATATACAAAATTATAATTTTTAGTTTGGATTTTCTGTTTAGAATTTGCAGAATGTTTGTAATTTATTGTGTATAGTACCCCATGTTCTCATTGCTTTTGGATACAGTTCAGTTCCACAGATGTTACTTATGGTTTGTTATGATTTTCTGGCAGGAGTTAGCATTTATTTTAGAAAATCCAGTTTTCTTGTTGTTTCTTCTACAGGTGCACATAATATTCCTCATCAAAGTTCATCCCTTTAGGGATCCTTGTGCAGAGTCTGATAATGTACTTTGATTTAAGCTGTTTTAATTTCTTTTTCCTGTCACCCAGTCTTTCACTTGTTTCCACTTTGTCGATACCAAAGAAGCTCATGTTTCGCCAATCCCCATTTTGACATGATAGTAAATGTTTGGCGGTTGCGTATGATAAATCTTTGTTTTTGACCACACGGATGTGTTCTAGAACCCGTTTTTTAAGCATGCACACCGTGCTGCCTATGTACATTAGGCCACAATTACACTGGATGACGTACACTACATATTGAGTAGTATATGTTATTCTTTGTTGAATTTTGATGACTCTTCCTTCTGGATCTCTTATTTCATTCTTGTTTGTGCCTATCTTACAGGCTTTGCAGCTATTACATCTTTTGAAGCCGATCTGTTGTTTTTCAAGCCAATTTATGTTTATCGTTTTCGTTTGAAAATGGCTTTTTTCTATTGTGTCCTTAAGTGATGGTGCCTTTCTAAAGGTAATTGACAACTGTTCACCAATTGTATTGACAATGTCTTGATCCTGTAAGAACAATGGACAATATTTTTGGATGCTTTGTCGAATTTTGTGTGCCTCCTTGCTGAATGTTAGTATACGGCTTGGAGCTATCTGTTGATTATGCTCATCTTTTTTGTTCTCTTTGACTTTTTTGACCAGAATTTCTGCACGTGATATGTTCTCAATTGTCTTTAGGTTCACATTGAGGTCTCTTTCTCTGTATCCTCTCCTTTTGAGTCTTTCTACACAGTTAGTGATTTCTTGTTTGGCTTCATCATCTTTGGAACAATTGCGACGCATTCAGATAAATTCTCCGTATGGGATGCTCTTTCGGAGAGGCTTAGGATGAAAGCTCTCCGCATGGAGAATACCATTGGTTGCTGTTTTCTTCCTGTGAAGGGTAGTGTGTATAGAGTTTTTGGACATTACAGTGTACATTGAGGATGCGCAAATACACACTACCCTTCACTCTACTACTCACTCTCTACTACTCTACTACTCTCTAGTACTCTCTCTCTACTACTCACTCTCTACTACTCACTCTCTACTACTCACTACTACTACTCACTCTCTACTACTCTCTCTCTACTACTCAATCTACTACTCACTCTCTACTACTCTTTACTACTCTTTCTCTGCTACTCACTCTCTACTACTCACTCTCTACTACTCTCAACTACTCACTCTCTACTACTCACTCTCTACTAATCTCTACTACTCACTCTCTACTACTCTACTGCTCTCTACTACTCACTCTACTACTCACTCTCTACTACTCACTCTACTACTCACTCTCTGCTACTCTCTCTACTACTCTCTGCTACTCTCTACTACTCACTCTCTATTACTCACTCTCCACCTCTCTATCTCACTCTACCTCTCTCTCTACTACTCTCTACCTCTCTACCTCCACCTCTCTACCTCTACACCTCTACCTTTCTCTACACGCACACATATGCACATATATATGCATATATACGCATGTATATATATGTATGTGTGTATATATATATATATACATACATATATAATCTGCATATCTATATAAATACAAATATAAATGCATGCATACATATACATATACGCATACATATGCATGTTATGTACATGAAAGTTTGAAAAACACTAATAAAAGCAAAGCTAAAAAGCCAGAATTGCTTTAACTTAAACGAGGGCGAGACCTATTGCATTTTCAATGCTTGTTTACTTTGGTTCCATCAAGAAGGCATTCAGATTTGTCACACATTTGCCATACATTCTGAATGTTGGCACTCTAGTTGCTCATTAGGTCACTGTAGTAAAGCTATTGCTCACCAGGGAAGTCTGCTGCTGGTATTCAAAGTACATGTTTCAGTCTGCATGTCAGACTTTTTTAATGAAATAGAAGAGGATTTGAGAAGTCAAAATGTGCCCTAATTTTTCTTTCTGCAGCACTAATCATAATTTCTATGGCAAAATGAACCCCCTCATTTTGTTGCTTGGCGAATTAAATGTTTTAAGTGTTACCACTTTATTCCAATCAAGATGGCTTCAGGTGTGCCATACTTTGTTTTTGACCACATGGATGTGTTCTAGAACCCGTTTTTTAAGCATGCACACCGTGCTGCCTATGTACATTAGGCCACAATTACACTGGATGACGTACACTACATATTGAGTAGTATATGTTATTCTTTGATGACTCTTCCTTCTGGATCTCTTATTTCATTCTTGTTTGTGCCTATCTTACAGGCTTTGCAGCTATTACATCTTGTGAAGCCGATCTGTTGTTTTTCAAGCCAATTTATGTTTATCGTTTTCGTTTGAAAATGGCTTTTTTCTATTGTGTCCTTAAGTGATGGTGCCTTCCTAAAGGTAATTGACAACCGTTCACCAATTGTGTTGACAATGTCTTGATCCTGTAAGAACAATGGACAGTATTTTTGGATGCTTTGTCGAATTTTGTGTGCCTCCTTGCTGAATGTTAGTATAAGTCTTGGAGCTATCTGTTGATTATGCTCATCTTTTTTGTTCTCTTTGTTTTTGACTTTTTTGACCAGAATTTCTGCACGTGATATGTTCTCAATTGTCTTTAGGTTCACATTGAGGTCTCTTTCTCTGTATCCTCTCCTTTTGATTCTTTCTACACAGTTAGTGATTTCTTGTTTGGCTTCATCATCTTTGGAACAATTGCGACGCATTCAGTTGAATTCTCCGTATGGGATGCTCTTTCGGAGAGGCTTAGGATGAAAGCTCTCCGCATGGAGAATACTATTGGTTGCTGTTTTCTTCCTGTGAAGGGTAGTGTGTATAGAGTTTTTGGACATTACAGTTTACATTGAGGATGCGCAAATACACACTACCCTTCACTCTACTACTCGCTCTCTACTACTCTACTACTCTCTAGTACTCACTCTCTACTACTCTCTCTCTACTACTCAATCTACTACTCACTCTCTACTACTCTTTACTACTCTTTCTCTGCTACTCACTCTCTACTACTCACTCTCTCCTACTCTCAACTACTCACTCTCTACTACTCACTCTCTACTAATCTCTACTACTCACTCTCTACTACTCTACTGCTCTCTACTACTCACTCTACTACTCACTCTCTACTACTCACTCTACTACTCACTCTACTACTCACTCTCTGCTACTCTCTCTACTACTCTCTGCTACTCTCTACTACTCACTCTCTATTACTCACTCTCCACCTCTCTATCTCACTCTACCTCTCTCTCTCACTCTACCTCTCTCTCTACTACTCTCTACCTCCACCTCTCTACCTCTACACCTCTACCTCTCTCTACCTCTCTCTACACGCACACATATGCACATATATATGCATATATACGCATGTATATATATGTATGTGTATATATATATACATACATATATAAACATATATAATCTGCATATCTATATAAATACAAATATAAATGCATGCATACATATACATATACATATATGCATACATATGCATGTTATGTACATGAAAGTTTGAAAAACACTAATAAAAGCAAAGCTAAAAAGCCAGAATTGCTTTAACTTAAACGAGGGCGAGACCTATTGCATTTTCAATGCTTGTTTACTTTGGTTCCATCAAGAAGGCATTCAGATGTGTCACACATTTGCCATACATTCTGAATGTTAGCACTCTAGTTGCTCATTAGATCACTGTAGTAAAGCTATTGCTCACCAGGGAAGTCTGCTGCTGGTATTCAAAGTACATGTTTCAGTCTGCATGTCAGACTTTTTTAATGAAATAGAAGAGGATTTGAGAAGTCAAAATGTGCCCTAATTTTTCTTTCTGCAGCACCAATCATAGTTTCTACGGCAAAATGAACCCCCTCATTTTGTTGCTTGGCGAATTAAATGTTTTAAGTGTTACCACTTTATTCCAATCAAGATGGCTTCAGGTGTGCCATACTTTTGTCATAAATGGAACTGTTAGCGCTCTAGTTGTTCTTTAGACCACTCTGGGACATTCTGTCAGTGGGCTATACTTGGGCTACATCTGGGTGATATTTGTGCTACATTTGGGCTCTTTTGTCTCTGCTGGCCATCTTGGGAGAGTTATTTGTTATGAAGTTTCCTAATTTCCTCATTTACTACAGTCTCCTCAGTAGGAATACTTTGTTTTTTACTTTGATTCCATCAAGAAGGCATTCAGATGTGTCACACATTTGCCATAAATTCAGAATGTTAGCACTCTAGTTGCCCATTAGATCACTGTAGTAAAGCTACTGCTCACCAGGGAAGTCTGCTGCTGGTATTGAAAGTGCATGGTTCAGTCTGCATGTCAGAATTTTTTAATGAAATAGAAGAGGATTTGAGAAGGCACTGAAAACGTGCCCTAATTTTTCTTTCTGCAGTACTAATCATACTTTCTATGGTAAAATGAACCCCCTCATTTTGTTCCTTTTTAAATTAAATGTTTTAAGAGTTACCACTTTATTCCAATCAAGATGGCTTCAGGTGTGCCATACGTTTGTCATAAATGGAACTGTTAGTGCTCTAGTTGTTCTTTAGACCACTCTGGGAAGCTGCAGTAGAACACAAAGGAATCAACTGACAGTCTCTGCCCTTGTTGGATGTACATGTTTTACTGAGAATGTCAGACTTTATTCTCACATGACTGAGAAAGATAATGTGAATTTACAGAAAATATGCTCTCAGTTTTGCTTATAGATCACCTTCCAAACCTCTGTGGGAAAAGCATGAGAAAATATTTTTCTCTTAAACATGATTCATGATATCCCAGCAGAAGGCTTTTGCACATTGTAAAATCACCTTAGAACACACCACAATTCGTAAAATGAGTATGGTACCATCAACAAATGATTTATAATGTAACTAAAGTCTTAAAACCTTCTATTAACTGCAATGCTTTTTAATGAGGTGCTATCATGTATATTGGTTCCAAGATGGCTGCCAACACTTCTTAGATGAAGTGCTGACAGCCAATCAGATCTCACGATGAGATGTGTGGTTAGGCTCCGCCCAGATATATATGTGATTTTGATTTTGATTTTCTCAGGAACTACTGAACGGATTTACTCCATTTAAGCAAAAGGCATGACTCTGAACCAAAGTCTACCTTTCTGCAAATTTGGTGTAATTCCGTTCAGCAGTTCGGGCTGTAGCTGCAACTAAAGGTCCCTATGGAAAATTGCATGGGGAAAACACGTTTTGGAACCCCCCTTTTTTCTCGGCCCCCGCTTGACAAATCACCCCGAGACTTTTAGGATAGGAGTAGACCGGAGCGGGCCACGAGTTTTGAAAATTTCGCGAAGATTCGTCAACCGGCGCCAAAGTTATTCCAAATAGAATGTTGCGGATTTCCTATGGATAATAGGTCCTAACTATAACTACCTACTGGCAATCGCCAGTAGGTAATATATATAGATATATGTATATATATATTTTTTTTTTAAACACTTGAAGGTAAATACAATTTAAATAAAATAGCAAGTAGTGTGCAAGCACACTGGTGTTTTTCAAAGATGCGTCATGTCTATGACACCTACATCACTCATAAATATTCAGGCTCCATGAGGTAGTGGGATCGGGCGATTCCTGTCATACCACTTTAAATGGATAGAAAACATAGGGTCTCATTAAAATGTCGGACGGACGACACAGTTGCAGTCTGGAACTGCCAGACCTTAGGTTGGCGGTTCCAACCACAGAATCAGGATGTGACCGCCCTTAGGGCAGTCGCAAACATCCATTTTTCAATGGAAGCTTGTGCGGCGGGCGGAAAAGGCCAGCAGCATAAGCTTTCATTGAAAAATTGATGTTTGCAAACATCTCTGCAATGTGTGGCAGGCAAAATGTGATGCCTGCCACATGGTGCAGGAATGTCCCCCAGGCCCCATAGTGGAGGGCTAGAGGGGCATGGGAGCCCTGCTAGGGGCCCACCAAATCACTTCCTGACAGTTTTTCCACGTCGGAAAGGCTAACAAGGAAAGGCTGTCCGAAACTGGCATTGTAATCTCCATGGCAGAGCCGAGGCTTGCTCCTCTGTCATTCAAGGGATTAAAATTCTGGTACTCTTCATTTTCGGAAGACGAACGGAATCCCCCCAGCAGTTTCTCTCTGAGCGCCGTCATCATAATACGGTGGTCAGAGGGAAACCATCCATGTCAGGCGGAAAGCCTCCGACAGACTGTCAGATGGCTTTCCGCCCAATATCCAAATCGAGACCATAGTGTTTACCCTTCATTTCGGAATAGGACTCACTTATCCTTTTGGCCTCTGCACTTAATACACCAAGGGACATCGTCCTCCCTTGCACCTGTTCTGCTCCCCGCACTCCTATGACACTGACCAGCCCAGGATCGGGCCGTCTTTTTATGTGGTTAAAGAAGAAGGAGAACATGAGTCATGTGACCATAGTCCAGTGGTTCCTGGAAGGACGAATGGCTACGAATTGGCAGAGTGATAATATTTATGCTCAAGGGTGCATTAGTCTTGTGGAATTGCTCCTGCATTATCCGAGGCTAAATAATTATTCAAGTAGACATTGCTCCTCACGGGCTCTTGTGGTGCTGGTGTGCGAGAGTGCAGGAAAATGAAGTCCAACCTCTCAAATGCCCTTGGTTCCGAAAGGGAATCAATTGTCAGGTAAAGGACTCCAGGATCGCCCATATGAGAGGGACGATGGAAAAGTTAGTCCCAACTCCCTGAGTGTTGTCCTATCAATCCAAGGTGAGGGATGGGGATAATGAAAAGAACATATCAAGGAGCGAACCTACACCCTGGGCAGTACTCTTGGACTAATCATCAACTCAATGTCGTCCCTTGACTGCCCCCCTCAAATATTTGACAAACCATTTTGCCGTCTCTTTCTGCATTCACAACACACCAGCTCCACAGCACTGCAGTATAAACATAAAACCAGTCAAGAATGAGTTTCCTTCATTCAGAGACTTCTCTGTCAACACACTAAGGCATGATATGCAACCCACAAACAATTGACATCCACACTTCAATGAAATAATGATCCACAAAACCCTTCCTTCGCTGGTACACAGCAACAACAGATTCTTCATCTGAAAACAAGAAATGTTATTGCATACTATCCCAGGCCAGTCTGACACAAATAATCTCTCTTTCACCACAAAATCCTCTTCGCTGCAGCCAACCCACCTGCTGTACATTCACCTTCACAACAGCTTCCATTAGAAGTAAAGCCTTCTTTCAAACTTAACACATTGTTTCACCACAGTAGCCCCACTGAACTTTTACATATTCTTTGAACAAATTATCAATAAACTTAGATATAATAACAGCACTGAACTACAGTTTTGCCGCCCATGCCACTACACTACACTACATACTCAAAGTGTCCATTATTAATATGACTTTCAGTTGTAGACGGCTAAGACCTACTCGCAGTTCAGAAGGCAGCAACATATACAAATGGCGTCATCATGGCATCCCTCACAAGAAAAACTGTCTCATCACTTCTGAATGTAATTAATGTTTCTATCATATGAGAAATTCCCCAACTCACTTAAAACAAGCATTGGCATAGCCAATAGGTCTCGCCTTTGGGACCTTATAAGTGGTTTGCCATGCAACAGTTGTTGTTGCACCAAGGATATTGTGCTGCATAACTAAATACTTATAAGGTCCCAAAAGCGAGACCTATTGGCTATGCCAATGCTTGTCTTTAATGAAAGATGTGGGCTTGAAGCTTTGTTTTCTGAGCCTAATCATTTAACTTTCATGAAAAACTTTAAGGCCTTTTGGCTACTTTAATTGCTATGGGAATGGTGTGAAGTCTGCGAGAGTGGTGTCTGTTATGTTACATGTGAAAAGCAGGGGTACATGTGACATTCCCCTTTTCTCCAAAAACGCCCACGAGCTCCCATTGCACAGTATTTAAGAGATGACATTTGCAAGGTACACCGGAATTATGGGATTCTGAGGCAGTTTTCTGCAATAATTGTGGATTTACCACACCAAAAACAATCAACTGGTACATGAATTTGCAGATTTTAACAAAAGCAATGTTTCTAGCTCAAATGGATCAAAAGTTGCTAAAAAAGAAGCAACGTGTTGGTGCACTATGAAAGGCCCTAAGCAAAGGTTGACTGCCCACCTCTCTGTTGTCTATTGCTGTATTTGCGTGTTAGACATGTACTAATGGGGCGAAACCTTTGCCTAGACAGTGTTACCAGAGTGAAAATGACAAAATAATGAAGTCATATTTCCACAATACACTACATAATTTCCTTTTTCTTGTTGTGTAATTTACTGAAACCAGCTGCAATTTGTTCCTCCTTTTCCTCATAATTCCAGTGTGTGGCATGTGGCAGAAACAATTTGATAGGATTTTGCCACCCAAAGAAAAGTAATTGAAAATGTAAAAAAAAAAAAAATCCATGTATATTTTAGTAGTGGTTTGTTTAATGTCCTTCCTGCTGGTACACTATTGTTTATTTGTGGTACTATATGAGAAATTCTGACAGTACAACACATTTGGACTTTTCTGAGGTGTAAAGACTTTTGCCCAAGTTCACCAACACAGATACAGCATGGGCAGGAGCAGTGCAAGTTCCCATTATACAAAGAACAGTAGTGGCAGCACCATTAACACATACTACCACTGTCCTGCCTACTCCCAATCACCAGAGGTGCTAGCTGAGTCTGCTAAAATAATTAGAAGTGAAGGCTCAGACACCACACTTCGAGGCACTGGTGACAGTGCACTTATTAGCTATAAAAAAAATCCTCTCTTTATGTCACATAGGTAGATAGAAATTGATAATAACGCTGCTGTAGCTCCCTTTGTACCTAAACAATGATATAGAGGGCTAATGCACTTGCTACCAAGATGTTCCTACAATCTGTGGCTTTAGAAGTTCAAATATTGCCACTAAGCCTTTCATTTCCGACTCAAGAGTGGGAAAGTGAGCACTGCAAAAAAAATAACTTGTATGTCCTGCCACCGGTGAAAACATTCCGAGCTGCTTGGTGTCCCTGTTCTGGATAACCCACACTCATTTGAACTTCGAACAATTGTGATGTTTTGGTACATTTTGAAAGGTAGAGCGCATAACCCGCATAGGCCTCTAATTATTTTAGCTGTCAATTAAATCGCAGCTTTCGGAGGGTGGTGTCCTTTTATCAACAATCCTGAAAAACACAGCTCCACAGTTTTTATTATGGCTCCACAGAGATGAGACATGGGGAATGATTAGAGGAGAGTGCAAGGACAGAAAATATGATGTTGAAGAAAAATAAAGCAAGCATAAGAGAAAAGATTGTCAATTAAAGAGGTAGGTGAAATAAAGGTAAAGTATGAAGTAGAAGGGAAGAGAAGAGACATAACCGAGAGAGGTGATTAGAGAGGAGTAGGAGAGTGATGTGTATCATTAAAGCAGAGAAGGCGATGAAGATGGTGTTAGAGGTAGATCAAGGAGGATGGATCAGGAGAACAATGAGCAAAGTGGGCGATGGGAATAGGGTAATTCGCAGTTCTGTACTGAGAAAAGGATGAGAGGTGAGTAGAGTAAAAGAAGTAGGGAAGGTTGAATGAGGCTGGCAAAGGATTGGAATGATGAGAAAGGAATAATATCAGAGAGGCAAGTGATGGGCATATGATAAAATGTGGCTGGCCAAAGAGGGAGTGTTAGTATGAGAGTGCTAAAACAAGAAAGTGACGGAGACAGAGGGGGTCATCTGAATAGGAAAGGCTACTGTGAGAAAGGACGAGAACAGTAAAGAAAAGGGACCGTGTCAGTCACAATTTAGAAGAGACCGTTCAGTTTTGAAACGTTCATATTAGCTGCACATTTCCGCTTTGATTCCCTTATAATACATTCTACTCCAAGGACGGACAGCGAAATATAGGATTGTAAACTAGCCACCAAACTGTCAAGCTAAGTCGTCCACTTCAGAAGCTGTACTCTTGCCACAGGGGGGCAGTTAAGTGTAGAAACGGACTCACATTTGACATCTGTCCAGTTTCCAATTTGGGTTGCTTTTCCAATTGTTATTGCATCTACGTCAACTAAATGGACAGCAGTAGCTGTTACCCATAATTACAAGAAGTTGAATAGCTTTACTATCTATTTAAAATATGCATGGCCACAAAGTATTTGTGGATATTCTGTATGCTGATAAGCACTCTTCAAATGATAAAGGCCTGAGAGCAGCTGAGAGCAGCTGCTGTTCAAAATGTTGAACTGCAATTGAAAACCAGGCAGCCCGTGGCACCCGCGCTTTACTTTTAATGTTAAAAGAAAAAGCGTGGGTGCCGCAATTATACCAAAAGTAGAGAAATAGATGTTTTTTCTATTACTTTACTTTTGGAATAATCACGGCACCCGGGCTTTACTTTTAATGTTAAAAGTAAAGCGCGGGTGCAGTGATTATAATGTCATCGCGATCACGATCGCTGTGAAAGCGAAAGTGATCGCAATGACGCTCTCCTGAGTGCTGCTGGCTGGCCTAGCGCATGGCGGCTGCGCGCGTGCACGCTCACATGCACGCAAGCGCTAGGCCAGCAAGCAGCACTGAAAAAAGCGCACATACAAAATGTCTCTCCGAGCCAGCGCATGCGCTGAGCTCTGCGAGACCTAAGAATAAGGTAGATCATTCATGTAGAAGAGAAAGCCAATCAAGGCGCTGAAATTCTAGCCAATAACTGACCCACCATGAAAGCACAAAACATTCTGTCTTCTCCATAATCAAAAATCTGGTTTCAAAACAAAACAGCTCTCAACCTCAACGTGACTGACACGTTCCTTATAAAAGAACCGGGCATTGACATCCCACCTTACCTCCCAGCAGCCGTTGGCCATTGTTTCATCATCATCCTCTCAACATGAATGGAAATCACCAAAACAACATTTTAATGTTTTCTGTCTTCTCTGATGAGCACAACACAGCCAGTTGGACATCTCCTGATCCCAGTGGTCATAAGTGACCATTAGAGTCCGATAAGAAACAGCCTCTCTCAGTGATCTTCTGCCTGTATAAACCTTTGAAGTTCTCCTTGCTAAGCTATAAATAAAGATTCACTGATATGCAGGCATCACCCAACTTTACCAAAAATTATCCACACTCAAGTAGGTACATCAAGCCATTGTACTGCCTGGAACACTCCTTCTCAGTCATTCAGGCATGGGTGTCAAGTTGAACCCAAGCAAATCAAAATGAATCCCTATCATCAGCACCGTTACAAAAGCGTAGATCCAGCGCTGGTTCTCCTATTTTTTTTTTAAACGTGGTCGATTCGCACCAGAAATCAGTGTTCAGATGCAGAATCGCTCTGATTCACCGTCGACCTCTCCTCTGGAAACTCTGGTGCTTATTTACAACTTCTTGCGCCACCGGTACGTCACATTTTCCCATATTAAAAGTGACGCACCTGCGGCGCAGGGGGCGCGTAAATTAGGCCTGTTGTGTCTCCATTTAAAGATAGCTTGCTGGCTTGCTGTCAACTCTCACACCTGTGCTGGATCATGTCACGCCTCTCTTAAGTGGGCTTTGCAGCTGCTAAGCGTTGCCTTGCTTGATTGTAATTATGATCCCACACCAACACAATTAGAACTCCCATCAAGCTGCTGCACATCTCCTTTAGGGAATGAAGAAATAGGATGGGATCTTCACAGTCTGTCCCTCCAGGCCAAAATTATCTTTATAATTTGTTGTATCATATTCAAAACAGTGGCAATTAGTGTCACGCCAATATTAAACAGCTCTGGGGGCCAAAGCAACACATGAAACAAAACATTGCCTGGCTACTTTAGTCAAGTTTTCTGCCACTGTCCATACAGAATATGGGACAGTATGGCTGGGCTTCAGTCTTACCTCGCCATTCCAGGAGTTGTGGAAAGAGCTGAAGACACTGCTCTTTATGGAGCCCCTGACCCCTACTTCGTAGAGACTCCACTCTCCCACTGCTCACCTTATCCCAGCACAAAATACCCACAACCTCCAAATGTCCTTCTCTGAATTCCACGACCTTGAAATGTCTGCCACGTCTCCTTTGAAGTACACACTCCACATGCCATCGTCTATATCGGTATCTATATATCTACCAACGTATATATTCATATAAATATATATATGCATGCATGCACACATCTATAAGTAAGTACATACTTACCTACAGAGGCTTCATCAACAGCAGTTTAGGTGCAGAGCTGGGGCTGTGGGAAAAAGAGAGACAGGTAGAATCACCCTCTCCTCGCTCTGCAGAAACAAATAAAAATGCTAAAAGTGCCATCTTCGGTAATATTTACAACCTTCGCATCCCATTAACGTCCCTCTTTCACGCGGTTCATTTCAGGTGTGAAATCCCAGAAGCCGCGATCGTGCGGCTGGCACTCTCGTTACTGAATGTCTGATTGCCTCCTCTGGCGGCGCACTGGCAGGCCCCCGCTTATCACCCTTGTCGCTTTCTCTGGGGCCACACAGCCGTGGGTAACATTCCAGCTGATCAGCGGCAAATAGTTTCTGCTTTAAACAGTTTTTTACGTATGGTTTTCGCATGCTACTGAACCACTATCCCGAAAATTCAGCTGGTTTTAGGTACATCGTGTAGCTCCTCCACTAATGTTTACATTGGTTGTGCCTTGCTCGGACATAGATTGGTGTCAGGTGCATGGCTTCAATTAGTACAGCCGGTGCAGTGGCACCGGGACACCGAGGGGTCCACTGAACCCTGATAATTGCTATATTTCACAGTTTAAACAGCGGCCAGGAGGTCCATTTCTTTCCTTGCTCTTGGACCCGTCACTCTGGCTGCATCACTGACTGGAGTGAAGTGGGCGTCCGGTTTACTTAGCACAGGGTTTACCTGGCAAGATGTGGGGGTACTGTTGCGTGGATGGATCTTAACACAATTTCACCGTGATAGAATCTGAGACATGCGTTGACAAAAGCGCGCAAATTCATAACCGCCCGTCTGCACAAGGAGTACAAACAAATAACTCTCTTAAAGGTAAACAAGGACAGCTGCGAATAATGCATGCACAGAAAGAAAATGGGGCAAGTCATTCGTAAGAATTTCTGGCTTCAGATGTCTTCAGATCTTTCCTGAAAGGGGGGCATGGGTCGGTCAGAAACGGACAGGAAGATTCTTCTAAATGTTGTTTGCCTTAGAAACCTTTATTTTTTCTTTCCCTTTTCTTACTATGGTGATCAGAGCCTGTTCCAGGATTTTTGGGGCCCCGGGCAGAAAGGGAGTGTTCGAGGCCCCTCTAATTTACATATATGACACATTTAGGGCTCCGGTAGCTGCTTTGTGCAGACTCCTCCTGGGTCCCAGCTCCTCCTCTCAACCACCTACACGCACCTATTTTACAGCTCCTATCGAGCTGAAGGTGTGAGAATTGTTTGTTGGCTGAAAGTTAAAACAATGGGGGCGCTAAAGTGCTGGACAAAGGGCCTCCCTCAGTGTTTCTGAATGGGCAGGAGGCCTAAATGCAGGACTGGAACAAGACGAAGTGTCTCCCTCCCTTAGGCCTTCCCCCACCATCTCTGAGAGGCCCAGGGAGGGCGCCCTTTCCCATAGTCCCAATTGCAAGGAAACACCATTCTTCCAGTTGGATCAGCAGGAGTACAGCGGAACCCGTTGTGTGATGCACCGGTGAGGGGCCCCATGCTGGTGGGCTGAGTGTGAGGCCCTGGGTAGCTGCCCACCCTGTCCATGCCTAGCGCTCGCCCTAATGGTGATCAGGGGCGCAACTAGACTCAAACTTCGGGGGGGAGCTAACACATGAATTAGTGAAGACCGAGACATCATGAGAGCCGAATCAAAATTACTTGTGGAGGGCTCCCTTCGCTTTTCCGATGTAGTGCGTAAAACACTGAGTCTTTCTTTGAGACTACATGTGGCAAATAGTGCATTTTAAAGCACACAGGGTCAGTAACATTATTCTCGCCATTACATGATTTTGGGACTCTCAAGGAATTTTAGCACAGTGAATGACAAATGGTCTATTTTCAATACACATTAGGCCAGTAAACCTGGTGCAATGTGAAACACCAGATTCTATATTACATCACAATCTCGGGTAAATCGTACAGTCCAAACACTCTGGGCCAGTTTTGTTGACCTAACTAGTCTTTTAAAAGATATTTCACCATCCTTCCACCAAAGAAAGGTTTTGAAAATTGGAAGCAAATAATGCAGTTTAAGGACATTTATTTAGCTACTGCTATGTTAATACTTTGTTTACCTGTACACAATACTTTTATGTTATTTTCTGAATATGATATTAGCATAGTAAACAGCTTTGTAGTTGTTTGGGGGAAGCTGCCACATATCCTAGCTCTATAGCACAAAGAATGTTGAATATATATTATTTGGTACTTTGTGACAACTCTCACCAAATATTTTTGAAATTGAAATGCTTGGGTAGTCATTTAGCAAGAAACACAACCCTTGTTTGATAAGAGTTGCTCTAATAACATACAATAAGGATAGAAACTGAGTACACAAGCTTGATTATAGATGATACCCTCACATCACAAATGGGTGTCAATCTGGGATTACCAAGGGTAAGAGATGTTGACCTAGTTTTCCATTTGGCACTCATCACACTGCACTCAGTACCGCTTGTCTAAGTGAAAGGATCAGAAAATAAACAGAGCTTTAAAAGTCTTATGTATTCTTTACATTCCAGTCCCTCTACCTAGCCAAAGGGCAGCAAATAAGTAGCTGTTTTGGAGATAAGCATGGGTAAAGAGATCAACCTATGATGCCACTACAGCTATTTGCTGCCATTTTAGTGAATAAATGCCATGGCAGCTCAGGGCTGACATTCAAACCTGCAACATACCTCTGAACACAGATTATTAAATTGCAATAACATTCATGAAAATATTTTACAACAGTACTCAAAGAATGAGAATGTATTTACTGGTAACAATGTTTGCAGATTTCTATTGAATTCTTGTGTGAAGCAAATGACTTATGAAATAAGACTTCTTGGGGTGGAAGCTTAGTAGCAGTATGACAAAGTAATCCCAGAAAGAACTTTGGATGCATGAGTCTGTCGTCTAATAAGAATGATGGGGCTAAATTGGAACAATTGCATAACATTTTGGAGTAATCATAGTGTGAAAAAAAGACTAGACTGCAGTGCTGTGATTTAAAAAAAAAAAAGCAACATAACTGATGCCCTTCTGTACTTTTGAGA
This sequence comes from Triturus cristatus, assembly GCF_964204655.1. Taxonomy (NCBI): domain Eukaryota; kingdom Metazoa; phylum Chordata; class Amphibia; order Caudata; family Salamandridae; genus Triturus; species Triturus cristatus. The sequence continues at coordinate 497,146,626 of NC_140592.1, read as the reverse complement.
CTTTTATTTATAGGGGTTCTAGTATACAACACATTGAAAACTTTATGCTCTACATTACACAGGCTACAGGATATTTTATTGTTTTGCAAGATTGGGTTAGCTATTTTATTGAACCCAGTAGGATGAAAAGGTAAGATGCCTTTGTTGGAATTAAAATTCAAATCCATGTCCAGCGGGATTTAGAGTTGGTCGAGGGACTGAAGGTTCAATCCAGGCTCGAGACAGATGCCTTGCTCTGGCTCACCTTGAGGTCCTCTTAGACCCTTAAGACCAAAATGAGCCAAGTTTGCTTGAGGCTTTTCACTGCCACTCCCACTCTAACCTCATGCAGCACAAATTAAAAACAAAGTATTGGCCTGTGATGTAAAACAGGAGAAAGTAATAGCCATCTAGTGTCTGAAATTCACAATGAGAAACCAGATAAACTGAGTTAAATCCCAGCTTCCTTGCTTGACAAAATGGTTTGATCCTAGGAAATATTTAATTTCACCATACCTCCTTTTATTATTGCACATAGCAGCACCTTGAAATACGTGAGCACTGTATAAAAATGTCTTGCATTTGATATAATAGTCAATAATGCTTTTCCATTTATCATAAGAATATAGGCCACATTTAAGGTGCACATGACAACTGTCTTGCCTCTTAGTGGCTTATTTATGGGATTTTGGCATAGGGCAATGCAACAAGACACCTTTCTTTGCTGCCCTATGCCAAAGTGAAAGAACAGAAATGCATCATATTTTTGCAATATGGTGCATTCCTGTCCTTTCACTCTGCACTGGTGCAGTTTCTGCATCCTAGCGCCAACACATGTACCCTTGCACCATGGTGCAAGGGTGCCTCCGTTGCATGCAGAAGGCAGCACACATAGAAAGAGGAAACAATGAGGATAAATGAGCATATTTCTCCTCGTTACGCGTCATCTTGTGAAGCGTATAGATTTGGCGCTTCCCCAGGTTTGCATGACTTTGTAAATCTGGGACAGCATTAAATTCTATTGGTGTTGCGTAGGAAAACTCACTACAATGCCCATAGAACACCTCTGGGGATTCATAATAAGGCGACAAAGCGATTTGCTCTGCATCGCCTTAGTCATGATTTATGAGGCCACTCAAAGCCATGCAAGGTGGCTTTGCATGGTATCTAAATCGAAATGAGAGCTACTCATCTGAAGTTTGTACGGCAGGGTGTTGGAGTGCGTTACATCACACACATATTATATAGAGACAATGACTCACAAATGTAAAAATCAATGTACAGGAAATGTTACTTAAGACATTGAGGGCTACAAGGTGTAATAGTCAGATGTCATCCATACTGGTAGGCAGTGGTGTAAAATGGGTGGAGCCCCAGGGGTGGTTGCCCTGGGCGCAATATTCTTAGGGGTGTAAACTTTTTAAAGAAAAAAAACATTTGTGGTGTAAGGGACTCGTCACGTCGTACTGTTGTCTGAAATCTCAGGTTATGTTGTCTTGCCCGCCTTTCCCTGCAGAAGGGCTGCACAGAGCTGTGCCGTTATGCATTTCTCATGGCCTCGGGGCAGGTAGGAGCTGCTTGTGCTGTTTCTCATTGGCACACACAGTGGAACGTCTCTTGTGGTACCACAGCGCCGTACAAGAAATTTGTTTCTGCTTTTTGGCAGGCAGAAGGAGCATTTCAAGCCCGAGTTCTGTGCTTGCTACCTGGCGTCATGTGTCGGTTTGGGATGGTGGATTGAGTCACCCAGGAGTGTGGCATCCATTAATTCTTTCATCCATTATTCAGTCTTTCACCATTAATTCTGTTCTTCCATCTGTGTGCCCATCCATATCCAAACCTATTCAACCATTTCCAAAACCATCCATCATCTATCCTTCCATCCATCATTTCACTCATCCACCCCTCCATCGACCCTTTCACTCATTCATCCATCATCCCTCCATCCTTCCACCCATCAATCCATTTACTAATCCATCCAACCGTTTACCCTCTAACCCATCCAGCCATCCTTTCACTTACTCATCCATCCATCCATTTGCCTTGTCACTCATCCTTCTATTTGTCCATCCATTCACAATTTCACTCATCCAGCCATCCTTTCTTCCAGCTCTTCACCCTCCTTTTTACACATCTATGCATTCTTTCACTCATCCATCCTTACATCCTTCTTTTCACTCATCCATACACCCATTCACAATCCATCCTGTTAATCATCCATCCATATGTTCACTCATCAAAACCATCCTCCTTTTCTCTCTCATCCCCCTTTCATTTAGCCATCCTTTCAGCCATCAATCCACTCATCCACTCATTAATCCATCCATTGACCCTATCACTCATCCATCCTTTCTCTCATCCATCCACCCTTTCACTCATTCAACCATCCTTTTGCCCATCTACCCTCCCTTTCACTCACTCATCCATCCTTACATCCACCCACTCACTCATCCATCCATCCATTCACCCTTTATCTTATAAATTCATCAATCCATCCATCATTTCACTCATCCATCCACCCATTCAATTGCCCATCATCCACCCTTTTACCCAGCCATCCACCCTTTTACCCATACAGCCACCATTCCACCCATACATCCACCATTCCACCCATTCGCCTATATATTTATCCTTTCTCTCATGCATCCGTCCACTCACTCATCCATCCATCCCTTCTCTCATTGTCCATCCATGTACTCTTTCACTCATCCATGCATCCCTTCACTAGTCCATCCAGCCATTTACCAATTCCTTCTCTTACTTACTCACCCACCTTTTCACAATAATTATGAGCTGAGCTTTTGTCTGCAGAGTTGCAGACAGAAGAGGTCCTCCAAGAATTTCGCCCTTGCTGTAGTTCCTAAAGCAAAGGGTGGGGTGCTGGGAAGGTTCACTATGCCCCTGCACATAGGCAATCTGAAAACTTGGAATTCATGAGTCATGCATGATGCCCAGTGCGGGACCTGTGGTGACTGTGACACGGTGTTGTTTTCAAGGCTTTAAGTGGGTTAAAAAATCTTGGGGGTCTCTCCAAAGGACGTGTCTGATGTAATTAAGGGAATGGCTTAAAACACAGTAGCTAAAAATATGTGCTTAGCATAGCGACTGGTATTCTGCTTCTCCTGTTATTGCATCCAGATATCTAATACATCACACCTGCAACAAGCCAGGACTATTGACTTTGTCAATGGTTGTTTGTTGCATAAAATAAAAAAGTAGCAACTATGGCTTTGTTGTATATAATATTGAAAAATCTTCAATTTTAAAATTATGGGACTGTAAAATAACTATAACCTCTTATTTTTAATTACCTGTGCTGGCTTCTTTACATGAACTGGATTCTGTACATTTCTTTCATTTCGTGAGTAGCAACATTTTTCTTTATGTAAGGTTAAAACAGAATGTCCTGCCCGAGACTAAGGCAGCAAGAGGCCCACAACATGCTTTAACAGCCCAGACTGGCCCGTTGTCATTCTGTATGTGACAATCAGCCGCATACAGAATGACAAAGGGCGTGGTGGGACTGCTCTTGTGCTCATAATTGGTGTCCCCTAGCATGATTTTTGGGCAGTAGGACAGCACCCAGCAAGATTTTCTCAACACAGGTGGTCGTGACCATTCGTGGTGAGAAAGCTGTCGCTCGAGAGAAAATGTAGAAAAAGAAGCAGTGTCTTCTGGTGCGCCGGGTGGTGCCGTTCACACAGGTTTTGCAACACGGAACAAGCTCCCGGCTCTAAAAATCAGTGAGAGAAGCACGACATGCCGATTCCTCCCACTCGTGGAACTCCGTGGAATATCGAGAAATTTTCATGTATATCCATGAATTTCCGTGGAGTGAATCTCCTCAAATTCCTCCCACCCCTAGGCCAAACTCCAACAGAACGTCTTCACAGCCCTGATCACATTGCAAGAAAAATTCAAGTGTCCCAACAACACATGCACCTCTTTCAACAAGACCTTTTTCTTCACTAACATCCTTTTAATCAACTTAGCCATCCCTTCTCGTTTGCCAAACGACAGCCTTGCCTTCATGCATACCAAAATCGATTTCATTGCCCAGGAATGTCAACAGTTTCAGGCTCCCTACTGTCTTGCCCTCCGCTAAGGGGATCCCCAGTTCGACTATTAGCTCTGTAAAACCAACCAGCATCCACCGGCAGTCCGTAGAGACAGCTGCCCCGGTAAAAAATAAGTCTTTCAAATTGTGCATCACCAACCTCGTCTCTGACACAAACTTGAACAACCACTGCAGGAAAGAGCTGACATTTGTAAACAATGTACATGATATGGAGCAGGCCATTGGCAGTGCTTTGTCCACATACCACTGTCCCTCAAAATGCATTCCCAACAACTCAAAATTAGCCAAGTGCACTAGGAGCAGTCTAAAGGCAGATTGTATATCACTCTTTGCTATTTACGCCCCTACACCTGCTTGTCACACTGTGTCCATGGCCACATCAACTGAAGATTACGCCACACTGGTCAACCCCTCCAGAAGGTAGTCATTCATCGAGTGCGCCTCAGGCCAGAACAAAATTTGATCAACCTAAACTCCCCCTTTTCTTTTTTAGGGACTACCTTAATTGGGGACACTATCGAATTGTCCAAAGGACACTCGTCATAAGGCCCTGCCATCCGTCCTTCACCAATTTGTCTCTTGCCGCCTGAGAATATTCTTTAACCAACCTCAAGTTATCAGGCCATCTCTTTTTGTGCAGACTCACATAGCCCAATTGAAAACCAAAATTAAACTCCTGTAGTAGCTTCTGTGTTTTGTCCCGCTTGTCATACCACTGCAACCAGAGCTCCAATCTGTCCACCTTAACCAGTGTAGAAGACTTTACCTGCAAATCCATGCACCCTCCAACCACCCCCGTGCTGTAACTGCTGCTGCGAGGCCCCCTTGTACCACTTATGTTGCACTCCGAGTGTGTGCTTTCCTGCATAGTGGGAGCATTCATTCCCTGTTGCAGAAACCCCAGATAAATATTCAGCATGCACCCCCTCGTGCCCTCTGTCCCTGCCCCACGTCGCCCACCCCTCCCTGGGTGGAGCGGTTACAAAAGGAATGATAAAAATCTGAGAGACCACTAGCCATGAAAACAGTAGGGGCCGACCTGGCCGAAACCATGGTATGTACCCACTAGTTATTATCCAGTTCCCTTCCACTTCCCCATAGCATCCTCCGCCAACCAAACCCGGAATTACTCATCATATTGCACCCAAGCATACCCCCCAAAGGTAATCTGCACCTTCCTAATAGCATCCTAGCACTTGAACAAGGCCACAAACCGCTCAGGGTACTTTTAGCAATACACACTTTCATATATCAAAAAGGTGGTCATCTAATTCTCAGTATTGACTGAAACCAAAGACCTCTTCACCAATTCGTATTCCTCCTTCTTTCACCCTGATTTCCCTGTGTAGCAACTTTAAAACCTTGATGTATTCACTCTTCCAAATTCTCTCTTTGTGGATGCCATTAAATGGTCCCCTAAGGGCTTAATAATCCCCATACATGGTAATTTCTTGACCTTCAACTCTTTGCTCTCTTTTTGGCTCGACCCCATCCCGACTGTCCTTTACATTCTTATCATGTTCCCCTATTCAGCCCTTTGCCTGTGACTCCCTCCTTGCCCTTTCCCACAGTCTCAACTCTACCCTCTGAACCCCCCCTACGCCTGTACTCCCCTTGCCACTTTCCCAAGTCGAATCCAACTCTTACCGTCTGTCTGCAACGTACTTACCATTCTGCAGCTTCACCGTGAGCTCGTGGACCGTATCCTCTCCATCACTTCCCACGCCTTTGGATGTCATAGTGAAAGCAGAATGTCTTGGCTTATTTGACTTTAAGGTTAGGGCCTACACTGAAGCCGGCAGTCCAGCCACAACATGGTTGGCCATCACCACTGCCTTGTGCACCTCCGCCAACTCACGTCTCCCCAGTACCTGCACCAGATGACCTCCCTCATGCACTTGCAATACACCAAGCTCATCCTGTTCCTCACTCCTCCCCCCAAGTTCTTGTGAGTCCTGTATCCCCACTGCACCTATGCCCCCACCATCAATCTCCCACAATTTCCCTTCCTCCAACTTTTAATCCTCATAGTCCAGCACTAGCTATTCCCCCTAGTTTCCCACTTGCAAGCCACTCAGACCTGCCATTTCCCCATCTTCCATGAAATTATTCTTCTACCCACAAACCGGATGCCAATCTCTGTCTCTCCTCGAGGGTTCACCAGAACCTCTCTCCATCGGTGCCAAGGAGAACACACCAGACCTAACCAAGTCCACTCTGCTGTCATCCCACGCAGAGGTCAGGAAGGCTGCACTGGACCTTACTGTCCGTTCACATTGGGGTCGATGAGCCACACTGCACTCTTCCAAGTCTGCCTTGTCCATGATTGTCCTTGTGTTAAAACCCAGGGTGCTGTCCCCCACTCCTCTCCCTGGCCTTGCCTACCCCTCTTCTGACACTCAAACCCACCTGCCCCTTTTTTGCTCTTCTGGGGGGCTGGAACCCCTACCTCACTTCTCATTGCTCCTCGCCACCTCGCACGTGGCTTGGAAACCAAGCCCTGCCCTTGCACCCTACCGGCCTCCGCCATGGTCATGCGCTCTGCTCCTGCATTCTGAAGATTTGCGCATCGCCCACGGCCCCTCAAGCCGTATGTTGAAGCCCCAACTACATGCTGGCACTGCAGGCCAGACGTACTCTCCACTACTTGCGGATGCTGGCGTCCGCCGGCATACCCGTCGTCTCCTCCAACACCTTGGCCAATGCCGGGCCAGGCAAGCTGGTCTCTTGCAAACTCTGAGCCTTCGGCCTGCCCGCCTGCCTCATTATCTTGGAGAGTGGCAGTGAGCAAGCTATCACTTCTGCCGCCACACCATGTGGCGCTCTTCTCATTGGGCTTCTCCGGCCCCCGGACACAATCCCCCCCTATGGCCTCCGGGCTCAAAAGGTCCCCCCTCCGAGCTTCCCACAGCACCCAGAACACTTCCTGTACCCTACACTCCATTACTATCCTGTCCCTGCCCTGCACCAAACTGCCTGCTCCTCCCTGACACTATCCCCTCCAAACCTGCCCTCACTCTCGCCCGACCTAGCTTGCCCTTAACTAGGCCCCACTCAAACTATCCCTGGCTACCTGATTAGCCACCTTGCTCTTTTACTAGCAAAATGGTGGCTGGCTATCATTGAAAAATGCATAAGATGACTCCTATTCCTGCCCCAACCACTGCCTACCAATGCTAACCCTACAGTCTGTCTGGTCTGCACCACAAGCTGAAATTTCCCTCCTGGGAGGCAGACCTCCCTTCATCTGCCCTAATCTGGTATTGCCAGAAGGGCTGTGTGACAAGTAAGTGTGTGAACGGCTTTTTGACTGTTGGCCTGTTTTATTGTCTGGTGGTCTTTTTTTTACTGTTGATTTCCGTAATATATATTACCCCCAAACATTTTGTGCAGCAAGCACAACTTCATGCAGTCTCCTATACCTTTCAAAACATCTATACAGCGTGTCTTTGCAAGTTCAAATGTCTCCTGGTTTGCACAATGTGGGCCATATTTTTTAATTATCTTATTGACTAATGGGGACACTTTTATTTTACTAAACTGCCCATTTTATACCCCTATTCAATCCGACAGACTTATTCTTTTGAATCCTCTCTCTGGATGCTGCCTGGAAAGCATCCGCTCAGTTACATTTCTTCTTATACCAAGGCAAGTTCATGTTCTGTTTCCTCTGCGTGTGAACAGGCTGAGAATTAGCTTCCCATACAAAAAGGCTTAAAATACCATCCTCCGGCAGGCAGTACCCTGTTCTGATGGGTGCCTATTGAGGAATGCACAGAGGCACATGTTTGGATGGGGCTTTTGGGGGGCAGCTGACCGCTTGGAGGGCTTGCAACTCTGGGGTTTTTTGGGCCAATGGTGCAGCCTGGGCCCAATTGGGCTCGTTTGGGCTAGTATTTTTAGGCTGGCGAGAGCTGGGTATTTAATTGGCTATTTTATGCTACTTGTTACCATTTTGTGACATGCCAGCTGGCCTGGGGAGTTATGAATTCAATTTCTAGTCAGAGGTTTGTTTTCATTGTCAGTAATTAAAATGATGAGGAATGGTGACACGAGAGTGGAGGAGGCCATGCACCTGCTTTGCCGAAGCTGAGCGCATGGACCTCAATAATCCGTTGGCCCGAGCAATGGTGCAGCCTCTGCGGTAGGCAGCCGATAGTGCGGCTTCAGCATGTAAGCTTGCTCTCCACTGTAGTGCCCTACGGGACATGTTCTAGTGCTCTGCAGGAAGCCGTTCTCCGAGCCACTCCCTCGAGGGCTGGACACACTTGCACCCCCACACCCATCCATCACGGGTGCCACGAGTGACGTGTCCTCGCCAATAAAAGGGCCCGGGTGCACGTGCTCGTGGCTAGTTGCTGCACTAAACTCTCATGATGTCTGTGTCCATTATTTGTATGATGTGGGCCTGAGGCCCAACTTTACACTGGCGACGAGGCTGGTAGTTGACCCCACGTGCCTGTAGCTCGGCACCTCATCGTCCCTCGTGAGGGAAAAAAAGGAAATGTGCATGAGAGGCGGCACCCCCACGGCAATGTCCACGGCCACCAGCAGCTGAGGTGGTGATCTGGCGCGACACCGCTCTCGGCAGCCCATGGAGCGACAATCGGAGCCCAGCCGCGCCTCAATCCCCCTGATGCCAGAAGGGGAAGAGAGTGAACAGGCGGTCCTGAGGTAGGCGTGAACCCCACAACTTTGCCCCGTTCCCTCACCCATACAGCCAGCGGCTACCCAGCAGGTCGACGAGCCAGGGGAAAGCACTGACCAAGACCCGGAAGCAGAGAATCCGGCGAGGCCGCCCACCATGAAGGGGACCAGGTAGCAAGCCAGAGCACAAGGCCGTTCCAGCAGGCAAGCCCCCATGCGAGCACAGCAAACAGCCCGCAGTGGCTAGAGAGCCTGCGACCCTGCCATGACGCAGCACCTGCCATGCCCCGCGGCTCCGCTCGCACCCACCTGCCAAGCCTTTAGCTTCGAGCACGTCGGCAGCCTCCACAGATCGGGGCTCAGGCGGCACTGGACTGCTGCCTGTCGTCTTGCCGGCACCGAGGCATTGTGAGCGGAGGCACCCACCCGCAGCGAAGGCACAGAAGCTGCCGCAGACCACTAAAAGCCAGCGGCTGGCCTGACCCGAGCTGGGGAAGGGCCGCAGCACCACCCAGATTGATGTCCGGCGCCCCACCTCAGCAGTGAGCTGGGGGAAGAAGTAAGCGATCCACACGCTTAATGAAGCTTTTGCCCCTAATCTTGAACCACATAGCCATGTCCACAGCATGATCCTTGCTACCAGACCTCAGAGAGAGGAATGTCTGAATCTCGAGTGCCCCCCGAGGCTCACAGCATGAGTGGCGATTTTGCGGCCTCCTGCAGCGCCCGAGAAAGACAAGTGAGGCCTGCAGAAGTCGGGAACAGCTGCCTGGCCTCTCTATGATCACCCGCAGAGCCACCCAGTGGCCAGCAAGAAGCATTGCAGGCAAAGACAGTTGTACAGGAGTCCCCTGCACAGCACCAGAACCCATAAGTGACAGAAAGGAAGGTAGCCACAGCATAATAAACCACTGGTGGAAATTCAGGCAAGCGCAGATACATGCACCAAGGAGCAGCCTGCACTGCAACCTACAAGCCAATTGCGGAAGTATACCAGATGGCAAGCAGAAGTTAAAGAGCACCAACAAAGCAGAGACTCATGCCATGCTGAGCCTGCTAGTGCAGGGTACAAACCCCACATCATCCCCTCCAGTGCCCTGCACTCCCAAGCAGCCACAACAAGCATACTAGCCAAGTGGACTGACTACTTCCTGAAGAGGAGAGGAATGGTGTACACAGCAAAGAAGCCCTGATAGATAGCAAGCCACAAAGGATACTGTGCACTGCACGCCCCCCTAGCAGTCGTCTACCGCCACTGCAAGCAGAGGAGCAAACGTAAACTGTTGTCACGCTCTTCTTCCCCGCATGGACTCACAAAAGGGAGAGAGGTGGCATGAAAGGTTTCTGACGCTAATTACACCACACACCCTCAGTGGCTGTATATCACCACAGGAACAGCAAGCCCCTCCTAAAGCACCTAAAGGAATGGGCACAGAACATGCAACTATTAGTCGTGGGCCAATGCCATGGCCAGCAAGTGTCCTGCTACACACCCGCAAGTGGCTGGCCAACGCCACCGCCAGAGATGACATCGCATCATTCGCTCCTACTGGTGAACAAAATCAACCGCAAGCTGCACCAGAGGCCCACCAATTGCCAGACGTAAGAGCCCAGGAGACAGAGACATCTCGGTGGAGGTCACAAAGAAGCACTGCTGAACGCAGGTAGGAGAGCATCCACATCTCCAATGCCCCATCGAAGCCCCGCTGTGGGCCAAAGGCAACACGGAGTGTCCTCCCTCGCACCGCCTCAGGACGGAGTCGGCAGTGACCTGCAAAAGGCAAAGAGAGGAGTCGCACAATCCATGTGGCAGGCCGCCACAGTGGCATGTGCTCTGACAACTGGCGACACGTGCCCGGACGTCACGTCGCCCAGCAAGCAAGGAGCACGTCACACCAATTGACCAGTCCTGACAAGCACGCCTAAACAGAGGCAGAAGCCAGCGCCGCCTCGAGGTCCAAACGCAATGCCCTCGAAGAAAGGAGTGACAGCCCTGTCACTCCGAAAACCAGATGAACACAGGTGGACCGAACAGACCAACAAAGGGAGAAGACCGAGGACTCGTACAGGAAGCCAAGAGCACACCCTGACACACCAGACAGCCACCAAGGCGGACCGACGGCCCTGGAAACAGCACCAAGGGAGAACCAAGAGTAAGCCGCAGCAAGCGCAAACCGAGTCTCATCCCAACACTTCCCCAGGTGAGCATCAATCGGCGTCCCTGGATACAGCCTCAAGGGAGAACCAAGAGTAAGCCACAGCAAGCGCAAACCGAGTCTCATCCCAACGCTTCCCCAGGTGAGCGTCAATCGGCGTCCCTGGATACAGCCTCACGGGAGAACCGAACATAAGCCGCAGCAAGCGCAAACTGTGTATCATCCCAACACATCCCCAGACGACCATCCACCCCAGAGTGTCAGCAGTCTAAGTCAAACGGCATCCTTGCTCCTGACTACAGATGCCATGGGTGAAGATCAGCACGGAGTGTCTTTCCTCACACCGCTTCAAGACGGAGTTGGCAGTGGCCCCAAGCCAGGCAGGAGAGGATCCACACACTCTACGTGTCACGCCACCACTGAAACTCAACCTCAGCAAGGCGGAGGCACAGGGCTGCCAAGTCCCTCCTGACATCGAACTCGCCCAGCAAGTCACCACCACCTGTCATCCCGAGTCACCCCATGGCTGGCAACGGCCATCACGCCAACCATCAGCATATGCGTCAAACACCACTCCCAGAGTATAATTAAAAACACACAGAGAGGCAACACAAAATGTTATGAAAATGCACAAGTGCACAACAGGTAACTCAATCCAGGCTCTTCACTAATATGAGACATGTTCAATTTAATAGATTCTTGCATCATTCATGGCGTTTAGATGATTGGACACAGCAGCAAACAATACAGCCAATGCGTTTTGCCCCTATGGGGCTTCATCAGGGCTGCAAGCACAACATAAACAAAATCAAATATTCTATTGCTGACACAACCAAAATAACATTAAGTACATCTATTTGATCTGTTGATATTACAAAAACGAACACATTAGACATAGCTAGCACACATAGTATTGAAATCATCATGTTAAAAAAAGTCCTACTACTCATAGTAAGAAGAAACCAAGTGAGCCCAAGAAAAGGGAGAAATTAAGTAACAGTAAGAACACCCAGTGAGTTCTTGAAGAATTCAAGAGAAAAGCCCGACAAACAGACCAGCATCTGATTACTAATCTTAATTAGACCACCCAACGCGGATGCCCGCAGACTTCCATGGTATATCACAATAGACCACACCATCATAACAACCAACACACCAATATTGTGTATACAGACAAAATATCTGCATATTAAAAGAGAAAGGAAAACAAACAAAACTCTAACCTCACCAATAATTAGAATCCTCCAATCTTATTGTGATCACTGATGTAACAGGATCACTAAGTCTTATACTACAATGAATAAAAACAATAACACAAACATGTTGTGAGTGATATGGCCTTATTAGAATTCACAACACACCAAGAAAATTCACTTAAAAACAGAGTATATTAGTATCTTAACGTCAATGTATGCTCTCTCTTCTGCAACCAGCAGTAATCACGAAAAGTCCCCAGTATCTCCCACCCACACTTTCACTTAGTAGTCCACAATTGCTGAAATCAATTACATGCAATTACCTCCAAAGCACAATATACATACCAACCAAAATACAGAAAACAACCCATATTCCATATCTTCCTAATGACTGAATGCCAATCTTTTACCTTAAAAAAACATCGAATCCTCAGACTGTATATCGTGATCCAAATTCAATTCTCATGCTCACTTTGATAGGTGACTCTCCATGTACTGCAAGAAATTATTTGTTTATTTTTTACATGCATTCACTCAAAAAACTTCATGTTATCTCTGTTCATTCACAAACCATGCATATTCCTAACAATGCTCCCATGACTCGCACCAAGACCACCGTATCACTACCATATTAAACTTGCATAAACAACCCCAGTCATATGATTACACTGGACTACAGAGAATGCCTTAAAAGTGTCACCTAAATGCAAAAACATACTGCGACAGGGTTACCCGACGTTAAAAACATATTTTAACATTCTCTCAGTAAATATTATACATACTATCTAATTGCCTGCATTAACAGAAAGCAGGATCAGTTTACCGGAAACCACAAGCCATGTAAACTCAACCCTTTTTGTCAACGAGCCTCAAAACAACATGTAATGTCAGCACAGGATTTTTTTTTATATTTTATTTCATAAAACAAAGACAGTGAAAGGACGATATTAGAAATATTTCATCCGCATCAATAAAGTGATCCTAATTAGAGAGTAGAGAGGCATCATATTTCGTAAACCAACCCTATGGACAAATAAAACCATGTACATGCCGACCATTACGTCAACAGTACTCGCCGGTTTCCAAATATTCGGTGAAAGTACTGATGCCAAAAAATTAAGACATGTCAGTTATGCCCCCCTCCTGTCTCCAAACTGTTGCCTAGTTTATCCAAAGTACTTACTTGACAGTTACTTAATTTACAGCTCCAGTATGACGCCGTGCTTCTCAGCCCACCGCCAGCCTTTGAAAATTTGCCACAAACGGGTCTCTTCCCACATGACTCTTTTTAAGCCAATGGATAGCGTAACATCACCACGTCACTTCCGTTCGCCAGGTACTTAGTAAAATAGACTAGACCGCATCTCTGGTAGCTCCCAGAGTATCGATGGACTGGAGTCCCATGCTGTTGCCACACCAGCAGAGAAAACAGACCAGAGGCTACCTGTTAACTGGGAACACCCCTGAACCACGGTAGCGAGAGCAAGCATCCGCCAAGACAGCTCCACCCTAGAGGGTTGTGCGTGCGACCAAGTAACGGCTCCTCAGTGGTCCAGCAGCTGTCCCCAGTCGGCACACAAGCGGCCCCCAGCATAGCCTTCCTGCAGTCCCGCGGCAACCCCGGCAACGGGTCTCTCCAGGCGGGAGAGTGAAAAGAGACATTGCCCCACCAAGACATGTCATCACAAGTGAACTGATGCTATGCCGCGGACGTCTCCAAGCCAGCGGTCGTGTCCTGAACCCTTCAGGTTAAACTACGAGGGCCAACCGAGAAGGTCCTGCTGCAGGCAGAGTCATCAGCCCACATCTGACGTCTTCCTGCCACCTCTCCCAGAAGACTGGTGGACCCTGTGGTATTGTAGTTAATTGTTTTGTCCTCACAGGTTGGACTGACGTTTTGTTTGTTCTTCAATAAAGTTGGGAAGGAATGTAGTGTCCTGCGGGACACGTTCTAGTGCTCCGCACGAAGCCATTCTCCCAGCCACTCCCTCGAGGGCTGGACACACTTGCACCCCCACACCCATCCATCACGGGTGCCACGAGTGACGTGGCCCCACCAATAAAAGGTCCTGGGTACACGTGCTCGTGGCTAGTTGCTACACTAAACTCTCATTATGTCTGTGTCCATTATTTGTATGATGTGGGCCTGAGGCCCAACTTTATAACCACTATGACCACAGGAATCAAGAGTGCCCAAGAAGGTAGGTACCAGGGGCCGCGGAAGGGGAAGAGGAGGGGCTCCTTGTAATAAGAAGCCAGGGCAGGGGCGGGCACCACGTGTCATCCCGCTCTCCAGTTCATCACAGGGAAGGCTGGGCTGTTACACGGCGCCCACCTGGAGAGAGGAAGAAGCAGCTGGTCAGGCCACGCAGGCACCAAATGTGGGAGAAAGAGTGCTGCACTCAGGCCTGAGATGGGCAGTTTGGGTGGGTTGGCGGGGCCCCATGAGGAGCTGGAGCAGGAGTGTGTAACCTGCCACATGGCAGAGGGGGAGTTGGCAGAAGAGGGGGCCTCTATTTCTTGGACTGGAGGCCCCAACTTGTAGCAACAGAAGGGGCATTGGACGGTGGGAAACAGGTTGGTGAGAAGGCTGACAAAATGGGGGGCTGGGGAGGTCACAAGGTAGGGGTTGGGGCAGGGGATTGGCTCATTTGTGACAGGGGGAAACAAGCATTCGCCCGTAAAGGGAGAGAGGGGGGCAGGGGAGAGAAGAGAGGTGCAAAAAGATGGAAAGCCAGGCTGTGCCCTGGTGGGCCACCCTGCGTCATTGGAATTGGGGGGGGGGGGTGATTAGACAGGGCACCATGGGGGCTCAGGTCATGGTGGTCTGAGGAGGGGGGTGGGAACAGGAGGTGCATACAGGAACAATTGATAAGCATGAGAGGGGAGGGGAAGAGTGGGGAGGATACAAGAAAGGGGCAGGAGTGGGGCCCAGCGTCTGCCATAGTGGCTGTCCTGCTGCAATGAAGTGAGGGTGAGAAGCAGGAGTGGGGCCATTGGGTAACCAAGCGGCGAAACGTATGACCCCGGAGAATGTATGTACGTGCTGGAGGACAGGGGAGGGCGAGGGCCCAGTGTGAAGGGGAGGACACTAGGTGGTGGTAGCCGGAATGGGGGTCACGCCCCACAAAAGAGGTTGGGGACAAAGAACCAAGTGGGGCGGATGGGGTGACCCAGAAGGGGAACAGGGTCATGGGGGCTGTTGGCAATAGTTTCCGGCATCAGGGAGGGCAAGAACAGGTAGAGCTTCTAACCCTGGCTTGTTGGACATTACTTTCCCTTGCAGGAGCAACAGCCATGCAAGGTGGCAGACTCCGGTAAGTCACATGCAGCTCTAAGACACCGAGGGGAAGGGATGTCACAGTCTGGGGTGGCCTGCTGGAGTGTGACAAGGGACACTGCCGTGCGAAGGTTGAAGGTGGCCTCGGCGGTGCAACAACCCAGTTGGGTCAGTGCAGCCACTGGGTCATTGGTGAGGTTGGCAGGGCAATAGACGCACAAGGCTGGGGTGGAAGAGTGTCATGAGGCCCGTCGGTACCCGGTGATAGATCTTGAGGAGGTCATTCGCCATAGGTGGTAAAGTGCTGAGGCACGAGTGAACAGTCAGGCAGGTTCATGGGTCTGGGAGGTCAACACTACACTATTGGACTATGATGAGGTGGTGTAGAAGAGGGGGAGAAAATTGAGGAATAAAGAGGGGGCACAGTAACGATTTTGTGCCTAGTCTGTTGCACAATCAGAGACAAGCAGACAGACACCCTGCACAGGCTGACGCCATTCGAGCCTCTGCACAACTGGTTAGACAGCTGGATCCAGTGCAAACGCCGACCTCGACGCCAGATAAGGGAACTGGGCAGTATGGATATCAGGGTCTCACAAATGACAGGGTGTCACTGGGGATTAACGTGGGAGGGGAGGAGGATAACGGTGAGGCCCATCTCGGAAAGGTTTGTATGTCAAAGATGCGGGGCTGGGCACTGAGACAGGACTATACGGTGTCCAATGCACAAGCTCGGGAATTGCCAAGAAGCACATGCAACTGCAAATGGATGCGGTGCGCAGGAGTTCGGGTTATGCAGTCCCCACGAGGGATACTGGCCTCAGACTTGCTGAGAGGGCAGATCAACTTCAGGGACCTTCGAAAATCCACCACCTGTGTTGCTGAAATCTTTGGAGTCCGCAGGAGCTCAGAAACAGCAGACCGGTCAGTTGCGTTAAGGTGCCTGCAGTTGCAGAGGAGTGGCTCCTTCACTCCAAGGGAGATTCTTCAGTTGTCCTTAGTGCACCACATGTCCTAAACAGAGCCTGTATGGAGCAAAGGCACAGACAAAGCTTTGGACGGTGAGGGAGATGAAGTCAGGCCCAGTCGAAGTTCAGCGAAGTCCAGAGTGTCCAGACAGTCGAAGATCAGTGGTTTCTTCTTGTAGAATCTTGTCCACGTAAAATCTAAAGTCCTACAGCCATGTAAGTCCTTTTTGTACCCACGGGAGAGGGTTGGACAGATTCAGAGGACCCTCCTAGGGGAGGGTAAGGACAGAGGAGTGGTTACACCTATGTCCTTTGTCCAGTTTCGCGCCAGAGCAGGAGCCAATGGCTCCCAGAACTGGTTTGAGCTGGACTATGCACAGGGACACCAAATGTGCCCCCAGTGCAGACTTTCAGACACTGTCAGAGGGCACTCACCCAGCCCCAATACACTAAATCCTGTCTGGGAGGTGGTCACACCTCCCTGTGACAGGATGCCTACTGTGCTGCCTTCCTCTGCTCAAGTTTGGCTCAGCAGCAGGAGGGCAGAAATGTGTCTTTGGTCTGCAGCATCCATTTTGTGCTGTCCGGGTCTAGAAGGCTGGCGTGGAGGTATGATTCCAAGGTGTTTGATACCAAACAGGATATGTATTTATGCAGCCATTTTCAAGATAGCATTTACCGCAAGGTTATAATGAACCTCTACCAATATGTCTGTCTGAGTCACAGACAACCCAGGAGAATGGAGGGAGGGGTTGGGGGGAATGGGACGGTTGGCCCAATGGTGCGGCCCAGGCCCAATTGGGCTCGTTTGGGCTAGGCATTTTGGGCTGGCGGGAGCAGTGAATTTAATCGACTATTTTACACGCTGTGTCATCATTTTGTGTAATGTGACATGGCAGTCGAGCTGGGAGTTAGAAATGTAATTTAATGTTCTTATTTTTATTTCCTAATGTCCGGCTTGGATTTTGAATGTTTTTTTGTTAAGCACAGATGCGCAGGGGGAACAAAATGTATTTGGTTGTCGCTTTAAGCAGGTGCAAGGTGGGTGGCAGCTAATTTTTACATGGTTACAGGTTAAGTTTACGGTTGTGAACAAGCAATAAGTTAGATTGGAGATACTTAGATCGGTAGATGTTTATATAAGTAGGTTAGAGGTTACATGGGTTAAAGTTCAGTTAATAACTGAGTAGGTGTTTTAAACACTTGCAAGGAAAGGATAAAAGGGTGGGAGCCTTAGGGGTGGGGGAGGAGGCAAAGTAAGTGAACAAATGTATAGTTTTGTAAGGCAAAGGCCAAGGCTAACATTGTAAGGTGCACCTGTCTTCAATAAAGCTGCATTTTTCACATATAAAGAGCGTTTTTGTGGTCTGTGCTATGCCTTCTTTGGCCTCACAGTGTCTTGCGCATTCACGCAGGCAGCTCCTGCTCTGATAGATTGCTACAGGTGCTTGCAAGCATGCTGTTGTTCTGAAGCCTCCACCGGGTACACGCTGCAGTGGCGTAACATTAGCCCCCCCCCAGCCTCTGTGGTGCGGTTGGCCCCTGAGCTTTTTGGGACCCCCTAACCAAAGTACACCAACTGGGTCTGGGGCCAGTTAGATTAGTCACGCACCAGCAGTGGGGTATGGTGGGAGGTGGTGGGCTTGGGGGGGGCTCCATAGATTCTGTAGGGGCCCCCCTCAAGATTTGTTATGCCACTGACATGCAGGCAGGCTCTTCTTCTGGCAGCTTAGCCTGAGTCTATGCAAGCAGACGTGTTCCTATGACAGCATCGTCTGGGTGTACGAAGGCAGGCTCCTTTTATGACAGATTAGGTGGAGACTGACAGACATATGGTCTTCTCATAGCTTCCACGGATGCAGACAGACAGCCTCCTGTTCTGGTAATAGTTTCCCCTCTGGAAAGCCTAAGCAGATTCTTCTGATAACCAGCTTAAAAGGAACATATCACATTTCTGTTTTATGCTCTGATTAATTAGCATTTTTCCAGACCATAAACATGTTAAACAGATGTAGTCCTTTGTATTCTAATTCGAATGGCATATGCTTTCTTTTAATTCTATTATGCTTAGGTATTTATATAGCACTGACATAATTCCAAGAAATATCAGAATACTCCACAGGGTGCAATAAATGTAATGGTGGAGGTTTCAACCTGACAAGTTTACATAACCGAGAAAAGCCAGTGTTATGCCACAAAGATTAGTAGGTATGCGTTGGCTGCTGCATATATTACTGTTCGTAGAGCCTCATGTACAAAGCCATTTTGTGATTACAAACCTGGTGATTTGCAAAACCACAGGCTTTGCCACCTCAAAAGTTATTTTCTTTATGTAGGAAAGCTCTTTAATGTGTCAAAAAAGTATTTCTGACTCCTAAAAGGCCTTTTGCAACACTGTTCAAATTGCAGTTAGAGATTACAGGGGACCGAAAGGGGCACCCCCCTCCTTTTATGAGTCAGATGGGGATGTATCAATGGTTTGGAACCACACTTGCGGTGACAAGTCATTCAACAGATACGGACAGTGGTATCTGATCTGCAAAGGGTAGATGTCCATGTAGGACATCTTCCTCCATGGGAATCATGACGGCTGCGTCAGTTAGGCATCTCCCTGATCTCTTCAAATAGGAAACATTTTTTTTCTTTCTCTAAAGTATCACTGTTTAGCACTGGTATATTTAATGGATACAAGCTGCCTTGGAAAAAATATCCCATTTGGAAATGCAAATGCATGGATGGAGGTCTGCTGTCTCTTGCAAGCCTCCATCCCACCTATCACAGCCAATCACAAGGTGCCCATACTGTGACTTGGCCAATGAATAATAGACAGACATTCAGCAATCCTCTGCGATTCAGTATTTTGTGAATCAACCAATTAGTACATAGGTCGGTTGACAAAATCAGATTACATTAGCAAAAATTCAGCGCACAATTTGTGACCACTTTTTCTGAATGTGATTTTTGTTCAAGAGGCTCCAAGGGCCAATTGGTTGGATCTGCCCTTAGAAGATTTTGATGTTGGTCTAAACTATATGTATTTTGCAGCACAGTGTTCCAAATATATTGGCTAAAAATGAGTAGGATCTTGAGAATTTCATATGGTAATTCATCTCCTCAATGTCTATCATGAGCATTCCATCTCAGAACACTCCTTGTGGGTGAATTTCTAGGGTTTATCAACGGTTGTTAAAATACAAATGTACTTTAGTCCACATTATTTGTTTAACAGTCATGAACTTGTACGACACTGTAGCCTAATAGTTACGCAAACATTAACCTCCTGTAACTTCTTTCCCAACAACTTCCCAATAAATTTATGCTGGAACTAGTAAAGTCTTCTGTAAAATTAAGCATTGCATCTCTACAGCAGCAAATCATGTACATATATATATATATATATATTCACTGAAAAAACCATGGGTTTCACACACGTTATAGTTAGGAATTAGCATTTAAAAAACCTTAGAAATTCAATGAAAAAACCAAAGGTTTCACACATGTTATAGTTAGTGTCAAGAATTCCTGTCATGCGAGGGGAAGAAAACGGTAACCAGCGAAAACGGACTACATCTCCCAGGATGCTTAGCGGTTGAGAGGTTATGTAAACAGGAGAGCTGTTACATAACTCCAGGAAAACACGCCCTTATGGAAACAGGAGAGCTGTTACATAACTCCAGGAAAACACGCCCTTATGTAAACAGGAGAGCTGTTACATAACTCAAGGAAAACACGCCCTTATGTAAACAGGAGAGCTGTTACATAACTCAAGGAAAGCACGCCCTTATGTAAACAGGAGAGCTGTTACATAACTCAAGGAAAACACGCCCTATAAAGGGAGGAACCGGGAGGTACAACGCTGTCGGATATTGTGTTTACACCGACGTACCTGCTTCGTGAAGAGCAGTGTTCCGGAGTGGTGCTCCAGTAAGGCAAGAACGGAGGTAGGTCGAGTCGTTACTCCCTGGGCCGTGTCTTGCCCCATCGTCACCTGTGAAGGACCCGGAAGCTCTACCGGTCCACCATTGAGCTTCGCTTCTTGACTCGGCTGAGTCAAAGCGCAGTGGCGCTTTTGCTGGTTGGAGTCGTAACTCCCAGCCAGACCAGAGATACAGGGACTGCCAGCTGTAACGCACACCAGGAGGTGTTTGCCGCGTTACAGACTCGGAAGTCCACAGGATCGATCGAGCGGCTGCTCTCGGTTCAGTCTTCTTGCTATTTGATTGGGGTATCGGTGACGCATCACCAGGAGGTGACTCCGCGTCCCGGTGCAGTCTGAGGAAGAGGTTGAGCGGCTGCTCCCTTCAGGTAGAGACCCCGGCTGGGTGTTTCCCTGACTCCTCGATTCTCCCCAACACTCTTCGTGCCCCTCACAGCCTACCGATTGGCATTGTCGGCCATTTCATTTCTGCCCTCTGTTGGCATACGCCGGGATCGGCGTATATGCAGAGGACGGTTAGGACCATCCGTGCGGTGGGCTGGTAACGTACTTAGCCTGGAGGATTCCAGTGACTATAACTTTTGTTTATCTTTGTATTATTTTTGCCTTCATTAAAATAACTAACCCTTCACAAGTGGTTGCGTCCTCATTATCGTGTCTGTTAAACGATCCTGAGGCGTTCAGGGCGTTACAGTTAGCTGGACATTTCACTCGTAAAAAACCAATGAAATTCCCCCGTTATAGTTAGTTCAGCTAACTATAACTCGCGCGCCCGCAATGCACTACTGATGACGTCACATATTACATCACTCATGACATGGTCAGGGACATCACTCATGACATCACTGATGACATCTCAAATGACATCACTGATGACATCATCCAGTGAATGTGTGTTTTTCTGAAAATTAAATATGTTTTATATATGTATATCTCAAGGTCGATGGAAGAATAAATGAGTATATAAGTGTCTAAATTGATGATTTGTTTCTGAAAAATTGATTGTATAACTGACTGATTAAGTGTATCTTAGTGAATACATGGCTTAGTGAGTAATGTTTAAATGTGTAAATACCTGTATCAGTCTCTCACTTTGTGTATAAGTGGCTGCATGGGTTGGTGAGTAGCTACATGGGTGTCTATATAGGTTATTAGTTGGTTTTTTGAGTATCAGTCTGAGTGTCTTCATTGTGCAGTGGGGGGTATTACGTAGTGCATAGGTGCATGAATGAGTGACTCACTGTTTGTATGTGTTGAAGTCAGCATGTGTGCAGGACTGTATGGGTGGATGAGTGTGTGCATGGGTGTGTTAGTGAGTGAATGCCTGTCTCAATAGTGTCTTCATAAGTAACTACATATGTTTTAAACTAGTATATGTGACTATTATTGTTTATAAGTGAGTATATGTGAGAGTGAGAGATTGGAAGAGTTCCTGTATGAATAAGTATGTGTTTCTATAAGTGATTGTTAAAAAGACTAAGTATGTGTAAGTTTCTGTTAAAGTAAGTGTGCTGGTGTGTGTATAACTGTATATGCAAGTAAATGGATGTTTGTTTCTTTATTAGCATGAGTGACTGTGTGTGAGTAACTCTATGGATGAGTGGGATTGTGTTACAGGATGTTTAGGTGTATGAGTACATATGATGTGTGAGTACATGTATGAGTGACTGTATAGGATTGTTGGTGGATGAGTGGATGTGTATGTGGATCTTAGAATTACTGAATAGGTTGTTGTAACTGTTATTGGTATGTCCATTGTTTTGAAAATGTTAGTGTCTATTTTTGAATGTTTGTATCAAAGGTTATATTAGGGTGAGAGGAGGTCTACCACTCTGTCACAAGGATAATGTCATCAGTGATGTCATTTGAGATGTCATCAGTGATGTCATGAGTGATGTCACTGACCATGTCATGAGTGATGTAATATGTGACGTCATCAGTAGTGCATTGCGGGCGCGCGAGTTATAGTTAGCTGAACTAACTATAACGGGGGAATTTCATTGGTTTTTTACGAGTGAAATGTCCAGCTAACTATAACATGTGTGAAACCTTTGGTTTTTTCATTGAATTTCTAAGGTTTTTTAAATGCTAATTCCTAACTTTAACGTGTGTGAAACCCATGGTTTTTTCAGTGAATTTGCAAGGTTTTTTAAATGCTAATTCCTAACTATAACGTGTGTGAAACCCATGGTTTTTTCAGTGAATTTGCAAGGTTTTTAAAATGCTAATTTTTTTTTTTTTCTTCTATTTTTTTTTACATATTTTTATTTTAATTTTCTATCTTTTTTTAAAGACTATGGTTACATTTTTAAAATTCTATAATATGTTTTTTTTAATATATTTTATAAAATAAACATGTAAAATTTATTAGCAATACATTTTTTCCTTTTTTATTTATTTTTTAGTACGCGTACCGTAAGCTTACGGTAAGCGTACGGTTTACGCAACGTCCGTAATCTATCTACGCTGTTTGCGTATAGTTACGCAATTTGCGTAGCCGCGCGTCCTCCGCGTGGGACGCGTTCGCGTGTACGCTACACGCGCACGTTACGCGGAAGTGTCGGGTAGTGACTGTTATGCGCATGCGCGCAAGCGCGTGTCTTTTTTACGCGCATGCGTACTTTTGCCGTAAGCGTACCGTAAGCGTACGGTAGGTCATGTGATCATGAAACACAACTTCTGATTGGATGAAACTACTTTCAGTTCTAGAACTCTCCTACACCACACCCATTCCCCTTATTTCTGCTTGTGATCCCTTAGGAGAAGGAGCTGGGTTGTCTTTGTGATACGATGGCAGAACAGCAGAGCCCTTCTGAGAGTGAGGCTAGCACTAGCAGCACTACCTTGAGGCAGAGAGCGAGGAAACAAAAGACCTCTTATGTATGGGATTATTTTACTTTTCCTGAAGGCCAGCTAAAGGTAAATGCACCCTTAGTGACTTGCAAGCTGTGTCAGCGTGTACTTTCAAGAGGTAATCCTGACAGGAAGTATTCCTTTGGGAATCATACCATGATGAGGCACCTCAAGGATGTACACAAAAGGACACATGCTCGACTTTTTGGAGGTAACCCTTCAGTAAGTCAACCAAGCACATCCACAGCAGCTCAGCCTGGACCATCATCTGCAGGGCTGAGTCCTTCTTCTGCAGGTCAGGTGAGCCCTTCATCTGTGGGGGGAGCATCTCCTTTTGCTGTCCCTCTGGAAATTAACCCTCGATTTCTGAGGGTTGATATTCGATGCGCCTCTTGTCATGATCTAATTTGTCATAGGGAGACCAGTGTTTCCCTAGTGAACAACAAAATAGATCAGCACACTTGTCGCAGAGACTAATTTTCCCAATCTTTCTTTCCTCTGTCCCTGCATGAACACAACGGCTCTTTTAAGAGCCAACCTTATCTTTCATCTTTTTTTTATATATGTTTTTAAAAACTTTTTTTATTTATTTTTTTACCGTACGCGTACGGTGCGCGTAATTTTTTTTTTTTTTTTTTAAAAACACTAAAAATCAATTATCACATTACAAGGTCCTTGAGAGACTACAATTATTATTATTGACTTACCATACCCACTCAAAAAAATATTTATTCATTTGTTTTTAAAAAAAATTGCTTTAAAAATGGTTCTAGTTTTCGAAAATGTTCTATATCAATCTGAAAAAAAAGAAAAAAGTATTAATATTTTTAAAACATTTTATAATACAGTACACATTTACATATTTATCAAAAAATATTTTTGCCTTATTTTTGCTGTTTTCAGAATATATTGCATTTCTCTATAAATTGTGAAAGCAATTGCATTCATCATTTTACAGCGGGCAAAAAAAAATAACAATCTCAAAGATTGTATTAAAAAAGCCCAGAATCTCTTTTTACTTAAACTTAACATTATAGAAATGCATAATATTCTAAAAAAATATCATCTAATATCAATACTTATTTCTTTAAAATACCGTCTGATATGTTTGTTTCAGAAGTATAATCACAA
Organism: Triturus cristatus; assembly: GCF_964204655.1. Taxonomy (NCBI): domain Eukaryota; kingdom Metazoa; phylum Chordata; class Amphibia; order Caudata; family Salamandridae; genus Triturus; species Triturus cristatus. The sequence goes on along the minus strand of NC_140592.1, from coordinate 497,122,401 downwards.
TATTATATCTCAAATAACTCCACATTACATCTGGTTCCATTTCCTTTAGGCCAAATAGTAATTTTAAAATTCTTTTTTGATTAAATTTCCAATGGTAATCCAATAAAATTCTAAAGTTTTATTTGTACAGATCTCACCGATTCTCTGTAACATATTGGTTCCCGAAAGATTTATTAATAATTTATTAAGTCCACAATAGAATTGGTTACCTTTCCACATGGCCAAATAGTAATTTAAAAAATCTTTTTTGAAAAAATTTCCAATGGCACTCCAATAACATTCCAAAATTTAAATTGTGCAGATGTTACCGATTTTCTCTAAATTTTTGGTTTTCGAAAGTTTCATTAAAAATTAAAAAAGTCCACATTACAATTGGTTATCTTTCCATTAGGCCAAATGATAATTTAAAAAATCTTTCTTTTTGAAAATTCCAATGGTAATCCAATCAAATGGTAAAATTGTTTTGTCCAGATCTTGCCAAGTCTCTCTAAAATTTAGGTTTCAGGAAGATTAGATAGGAATTTGCTAAATCAAAAGGCAAACGTTGCTTAAAAACCAATTGGGAATCATTACACAGTGTCCAGCCTTTTTCACATTTAAGATAAACTGTGTAATGTCCAGAAGTAACAGTAGGTCCTTCATGGAAAATTATTGCAACAGTTACAAAAGTTTTTCCTGAAATTGATAATTGCTGTCCTGTAAACTTCTTTATTAAAGTATCCAATTTTGAACCATCAGCTCTACATCGTTGCATCATTAAAATTACATACTGTCCGTATTCCTTTAAAATTAATGTTGAAAACATGTCAGATTGACACTCACCGCATTGCATGCTATGATTAGCATCTTTAACTAATTTAGCAAAAGTGACTGTTTTAGTCTCTGGCAATGTCAAAAAAATAAACCTTTCATTATCAACATTAGAGCCACATATATTATAACAGTTTTCACAACTATGTTCCCATTTATAAGAGAGACCAAATAAATTATCAATTGCAACTTCGTCTTCTTCCAGTACCTGAAGAAAAAACATCAAAAATTCGTGTGCATCTTGCTGTTCATTTTGAGAAAACTGTGTTCGTCCTGAACATACATCTAAAAGTTTTCTAATTTCAGTAGCACTTTCTATTTGAGTTTTATCATTGCTCAGCTTTTGAAAAAGGAGACTCCGCTCTGAACAGAATCTTTTTCCCTGATTTACTATTATCTGCTCTTGCAAACTTTCCAGATAAAATGCAACATTCAGCACTACATTTGCGTAGCAGTTGACACCAGAGCTATTTTCAAAATGACATCCTACAACCTGTTCTTCTTTTTCCTTACTCTTTTTGCTTGCAATTACATCACTCCTCTTTTTTTTCCTCCTCTGTACATCTTCATCACAGATATTCTCATTTCTCCTTTTACGAGAAACTACACGTTTCTCCAACACAGGATACTGACCTAAATGAGGAGCATAGCTTCTTCTTAATCTATTATACTCCTTTACACAATTTGTATCAGCACTAACTTTTGAGTCATCAAAGTCTATCATGAATAAACCTGATAATGTTTTCACTCGTGACAAAGCAACATATGCCATACCTTCTTTGAACACAGTTGAACCAATGTTCACAAATGCACAATCTACAGTCAATCCTTGAGACTTGTGAATAGTTACAGCATATGCTAGCGAAAACGGAAACTGCTTCCTACGTACATATGTCTTTAACAAGCATGAAACGAACTGAACAACGACAAATGTCTTTAACTTCTTCTATCTGATCAAATTTTATTTTTAAACATTCAATTCCATCTTTTTTCTGATAATTAATAAAACCCACAACTCTTCCCATAGCTCCATTAACTAAACCTTTTTCAACATCCAAATTTCTCCTTAAAAATACTCTACAGTTCATGCAAACATATAGATTTTTTTCTAATCCAGCTGTTTTGGAAATGTTCTTCTCTAGTGAATCCAATTTATTTTTCAGTGTGCCTGTTACTGTGACAGTAATTCTTCCATCCTCAATTTTGTCCACTGCTTCTAATTTCCTGATCTCTTCCTTTTCCAATTTCAAAAGCTCCTCATTGAATATTGAGCATTCACGTAGAGTTGGCATTAAGCAGATGATACTTTTCTTTTCTGCAATGTTCTTGTATATCTTCTCTGCAACTATTTCTTCCTTTGGAAATAAATTATGTAGCAGCCGACTCTGTAATGCTTTTTTGCCAACTTCTGTGAGTAGTCCAATTCTGATATCTTTCAGAATAGTTCCATATTCTTCATCGCTTGCTTGCCTCATATTAGTAGTAAGTTCCTTGTACTCAAAGAAGGACCAAATATTTGTATTTCCGATGCTTCCCAATGACTTCTTTGTGTCTTCATGTGTCACAGTATTAAACACTGGTTGTCCTCTAACTGGAGTAAGTTGCAAAAGATCTCCAAAAACTATGACGCGTTTTCCACCAAATAACATGTCATAGTCTGTCTTCAGAATTTGCTGCATTCTTAAATGCACAAAGGCAAGCATTAAGTTTGAAACCATGCTCACCTCATCAATAATGAGAACTTGCATCTTCTTCAAGACTCTTGAAACTTCCAAGGATGCTTCTCCAGTTAGCTTGTTGTATTGTATTTTGTTCTCATGCTCCACTGGTAACATTAGCAAACGATGTAAAGTGATTCCTTTTATGTTATATGCTGCTAACCCAGTTGGAGCAGTAACCACACAAGACAAAGTAGAATCCGTTTTTTGCTGTAGGTAGCTTCTGATGACTTTAATTAGGAAACTTTTTCCAGTTCCAGCTTGTCCGCTTACATACATCCTGATTGGTTGAAATGATGTGCATGAGCACTCTTTTTTTTCAAGTAGAAATCCGTGATCAATTTTTTTTCTGATCTCTTCATAAATTTGTTGCTGCTCTTCGTTCAGTTGTCTTTCCAAATTTTGTAAGTCTATAAATTCTTCTTGAGCTTGATTCATAGCCGTTTCCACTTCATTCATGGCTATTGATGCTTCATTTTCAACGATTGGTTGTCCTAGGGGATCTTGACTGAGTGTTCCTGAACTTTGGCTGTCCTGAGAACTGTCTCTAGCTATTTCTGCTGCAATTGTAGTTTCCTGTTCAATTTCTTCATTTAACATTTGCAGATAACTTGAGAATGTACTGCATTGTATGCTGTCTTTGCAAGCATTAAAAGAATCTTCATAGCTTTGAAATTCTCCCAGTAGTTCATCCTCTGTACGCCATGGTTTAAACAACTGTAAAAGAGCCAAGTAGTAAAATTCCTTCTTGTCAGTAGTGTCGCAACTCAGCTTCCTGTGATTTATCAAACTTCCTTTTGTTTGCTTCACCAAACATCCTTCCTCACCAATGACTTTATATTTTCCATTGTTGATGTCTTCTGCGGCTTTCCGTGAATAAATGTAGTTCTGCAGCACTTCATAGAGACACATGTTCTCCAGATGTTGACTTCTCTTGGGATAATATGTGTCCAACATGTTTGATTTCAAAATATCTGTACTTTCTGGGTCATTCTTGGCCAAATATTCAATTTCTCCAACAGATTTTAGTACCCGATTTCTCATTGCTGCAAGGCCTAAACTTGCCCAAATTATTCTTCTTGACTTCGAGTAGAGACTTGCAGAAGATAACCTATCTGAACATTAGTAGGATCCAATTTCTCGATGCGATAACATCTTCAAACTGAAACTGTACAGCTTCTTACTGACAGTCTTCTCGTGAGAAATCTCTTCCCACATTTCCTTCAATTCTGTTTTTTCTGATTTTGTAATGTAAGACGTTACATATCGAGCAACAGCAATGGAATTGTCTGCCACATACTGTATATCCATGTTAGCGTTCCACATGGATAAAATGACTGGGTTGTAGTCATTTATATTTTTTGATTCTTCTTTTCTTTTAAGGTTGTAGGTATTCTTAGGTGATTTTCTTGTGATAGTATGTCTCACAGCTGACATAAAACTGTTTACTCTTCCATTTGAAAGAACAGGTCTAGGAAATCCAAATCGACATTTAGGTGCCGATTACGATCCGTTAAAAACCGCGTACGAACCGTCGGTCGGAGCGAATTCCCCGTCCGACTCGTACCCGGTTGTAAAACTTTACAAACATGGAATTACGATTCGCACGGAAACACCATTTCCGTACGAATCGTAAAAAACACCGACCGACGAAAATATACATACGAATGTGATCCGGGAATGCTGCGACGTGACGTCGGGACGCTTTCAGGCAGCGTTTCACGAACCAGGAATTACGATTCGAACCGACAGCAGTCCGGACGGCAATATTTTCATGGCACCCAAAAAGTGCCGCAAAAGCGAAGTACGGCGCGAATCGACCAGAGTAGGTGGCCCGGTACGCGTTGACCCCCCCCCCAGCCCCCGTAGGTACGGGCCGACCCCCCCAGCCCCCGTAGGTACGCGCCGACCCCCCCCCCAGCCCCGTAGGTACGGGCCGACCCCCCCCCAGCCCCCGTAGGTACGCGCCGACCCCCCCTGTGTGTACACCCGTGTACGGTGCGTACCCCCCGTGTACGCTCGAGTCGGACCCCCCCGTGTACGCTCGAGTCGGACCCCCCCGTGTACGCTCGAGTCGAACCCCCCCGTGTACGCTCGAGTCGAACCCCCCCGTGTACGCTCGAGTCGTACCCCCACCCGTGTATGTACGGTGCGTACCCCCAGTGCGTAGCGCTGGGGGTACGCACCGTACATACACGGGTGGGGGTACGACTCGAGCGTACACGGGGGGGTCCGACTCGAGCGTACACGGGGGGGTTCGACTCGAGCGTACACGGGGGGGTTCGACTCGAGCGTACACGGGGGGGTCCGACTCGAGCGTACACGGGGGGGTCCGACTCGAGCGTACACGGGGGTACGCACCGTACACGGGTGTACACACAGGGGGGGTCGGCGCGTACCTACGGGGGCTGGGGGGGGTCGGCGCGTACCTACGGGGGCTGGGGGGGGGTCGGCCCGTACCTACGGGGGCTGGGGGTGGTCGGCGCGTACCTACGGGGGCTGGGGGGGGGTACGGCACGTACCGGGCACCTGTTTGGACGTCTCCATGGTTGTTATGGGAGTTCGGTGCGGACGGTCTTTTCACCATACGGTTGTACATTCGGACGCCCGGGATGGATCGTGATTCCCCGGTCGGAGTTCACCTTTCACGTTTGGACGGTGAATCGTACGAGGACGTGTCGGACACATTTTCCGACCCGAGGACGTGTGGGGAAATATTCCCAGTGCGGTTCGTATGGACTTTTTACCATGCGAATCGTGATTGCCAGTTCGTACGGCACTTGTACAATTCGTACGGTAAAAAGACCCGATACGAGTCGTACGGGGACATTTTTTACCGGATCGTGATCGGCACCTTAGTGTAGTATTTATCTTTGCTCTTGTATTTCCGTCGACAGTATTTTCCACACCGATGACTTTGGAAACGTAAAACTTGCTCTTTTAACTTTTTCTCTTCTGTGCTTTTTGGTATAGCACATGTTGCATATTCTTCAATGTAAGATAACACTGCTTCATCAGTATCTGTTCCAAACTTTGGGGCATCCTTGATCCACAACAGCATATGAATATGAGGAGCACCTCTTGCCTGGTACTCTTTTCTCCAAAAGAAATCTACTACTTCTCCAAGAGGTGGATTTTTTTTTATTGCAGATGAAGGACATCATAGCCTCAAATCTATGATTGACATATCTGCAAACGTTAACCGGATCCAATGAGCACAGTTCTCCTGCTGTCTTGTATTCGATGTTTTTAATGTTTGAATTTGCCTCTCGTAGAAAATCCAGTAAATCATCCCAAGCGTACTCCGCACAGCTTAGGGTAACGAACCATGTTGGTGTTCCTAAATTCCGTAACATGCATTTTAATTCACCATGGCGTCGGTACCAATATTCATTTGTCCCACGCTGACAAGCCATCAGATTGATCAGTTGTGTTTCCAAATGATCATCTCGGTGCTGCACTTTCTCCATAAAATCCTTAGCAGACACATTTTGTAAATGTACTCCACTTTTTAAAATGTGATTTACTGCATAAGACAGTGCAGACAAGTCGCTTTCAAATAAAAGATGGAACAAATAAGGAATACTTTGTCGAAATCTGGGATCTTCAGCATATAGTCTTGTAGTCCGATACTCAGAAGCTGGAATCTGTTCCGGACGTTCATCGTATCGTCCTCCTTTTCCTTTAGGAAACAGCTGGGGAAAACATCGAGCTTCCAAGCTCTCCTCCCATACACTCACGGGACTTCCTTTTGCTTTCTTCATCTGAAAGAGATCAATATTGTCTCCCATAACTTCTTTTGAATGAAGAGGATGTATGCTAAAATGTTCATAAATTTCTTCTTCCTTTGACTTGTCCACTTTTTCAATTTGTCCAGTTGGTGTTTCTGTGTCTTCTTGTAAATCTTCTTCTTCTTCTTCTTCTATATAAATTGATTCATACCATTTGTTATTCCTTTTCAAATACAAATTTGCTCTTTGTACTTTCCGTACATCTACCAGCTCCTGCCAAATCTTCTTCTTCTTTGTAGATACACCATTAACCAGAATAATTATTGGTTCAGTTTCCAAAGTATCCGCATCAATAGTTTCCATATTTTTTTTCAAATCCAAGGGCAAATACACCACTCTACCTTTTAAACCTCTCAGTAAATCAGAAGGAGGTAATTTACCAGTTTTGGGCTCCATACGTACTATGGTCTGGAACGGATGAACACATTGAATGAGTATAGACTCATATGTATTTAATTCAGAAAGTTCAGCAGGAATAGCATCCAATTCTAAATTAGTATGTACAGCTCTGGTCGGCATTCAATTTTCCTCTAACTTGTTGTAACAGTATTTACAAATACGCTGTACTTCACCCAATTCAAAACAATTTTCAAGAAATATATATGTGGCAAAATCCTTCCACTTATAATTATCTTCATTTTCACTCTTTCTGTAGAGATCAACATACCTGGTTTGTTTTCTATAATGAGTTCTGCGGCAACAAATACAAGTAATATTTGGTCTTTCATTAGAGATTATTGCAAATTTTGTTATGTGATCATTAAATGTCTTACTTACAGAGGGTTCTACATTCTCTTCCACTTCTTCCTCATTTACTGTGTCCTTCTCTGCACTGTTTTGTTCAGGACCAAAGTAACAAAACTGAATTTCATCAACAACCTTCTCTACATCTGATACCGTTCCACGGAACAGAGCCCTATTCAATTCATCTAACTTTATTGCTGGACTTTTAGCAAAATACAAACGTCTCACAAACTTTCTCATTTCAGTATGATGAACAGCCAGCATCCTAAAATGATGGAAAACACTATTACACACTTTTCTAGATAGACAAGCCAGAGAATGACCCTGCAAACCAGTATTCTCTCTCACTCTGCATGGATCTAGACTTTGAAGCACCTTAATCTTCTGTTTTATACTTTTTTTACTAAATTCTCTTAGAAACTCACGAAATTTGTCAATAGATTCCTGACGCACAGTGCAAATACTACTACAATTCCAAGTGTACACTGGGGCTTTAGGACGTCTCCCCATAGCCTCATCTGCCATCACTTGTACCTCATCTCTTGGAACCATTATCTCCTTCTCCATTATGCAACCATTTTTTACTTCGTAAGCACGACCTCTGGTGTCAACTGCATGCAGCAAACTATTACTTTGAAAATAGCTCTCTTCATTAAAAAAAGGTTCACTACTTGAACTATGCATCCACTTTCCTAAAAACACTTTACAAAAGTTTGTTCTGTTCACTACTCTTTTCCTTTTGCTATGTGATTTCAGTACATTAACCATTTTGTCTAATGTACGCATCCTATTCAAAATTAAAATGAATAGTTTCCTTTTTAATTCTAATGCCTTTGCTGCAATGGCTTCAATTTCTTTTTTTCTTTTATAAAACTCACTCTTTTGCTTATATTTCTTCACATCCTTTATCAAATTGGACATAACTCTTCTCTGAAACATTTTTCTACGTATCTCTTTAAACGCTGTTTTTCTATTTATGTAAATCTTTTCAGTTGCAGAAGGTATATTTGCATTAACTAAATTCTCAATTTTTTCCTGTCCTTTTCTTTTCAAAACATTCTTTCCAGTACAGACATTTTGTACATTTTTCATTCTTTTGAATATATTTTTTAGAAATTGTTTTTTCTGCTTACCAGAAGATTTTTTCTTTTTCCCAACATGAGCATCTTCTACTAACTTTGGTCCTCCAGTTGTCTTCAAATATAGGTTTTTTTTTAGCGTTTTTTGAACTCTGGATTTTGTAGGCATCTTAAATTTTGTTCACTGCTCTTCAGCAATACCTGAAAAAAACTAAAAAAAAATTCCTTTATTTTATTTAAATATATTACTACATTTCTTTTCACAATAGTCACAAAACGAAATTTCTTTGCCAATTTGAATGCACACTTACTGCTCTTTTTTTTTGGCAAGTGATAATCACTTTTACAGACTGACACATTATAAATCCACTTTTCAGATTTTTTTAAATGCACATGTCCAGACTGCTTTTTCAGACCACCACCATGTGTATCCTGGGTGACTGCCTACACTCCAGCAAGGGCAACCAGCCTTAGTGATGCTGAATGTCTTTGCATTACAGACTGAAACCTCAAACCCCACTCGCTTGTAAATACTGTGCATGATTATACATGGAAAGGAGCTGGGTGTGTGCTAAGAGTCTGCTTCTGCACCAAAAGATCGCTCCCCCTTTTTCCTACTAATGCAACTGTGAAATCACCAGAGCAAAACGCAATAAATCTATGCCTGTAATTCCTATTTGCACACAGAGTCATGTTTTCACATTAGTCACAAAACGAAATTTCTTTGCCAATTTGAATGCACACTTACTGCTCTTTTTTTTTGGCAAGTGATAATCACTTTTACAGACTGACACATTATGAATCCACTTTTCAGATTTTTTTAAATGCACATGTCCAGACTGCTTCTTCAGAACACCACCATGTGTATCCTGGGTGACTGCCTACACTCCAGCAAGGGCAACCAGCCTTAGTGATGCTGAATGTCTTTGCATTACAGACTGAAACCTCAAACCCCACTCGCTTGTAAATACTGTGCATGATTATACATGGAAAGGAGCTGGGTGTGTGCTAAGAGTCTGCTTCTGCACCAAAAAATCGCTCCCCCTTTTTCCTACTAATGCAACTGTGAAATCACCAGAGCAAAACGCAATAAATCTCTGCCTGTAATTCCTATTTGCACACAGAGTCATGTTTTCACATTAGTCACAAAACGAAATTTCTTTGCCAATTTGAATGCACACTTACTGCTCTTTTTTTTGGCAAGTGATAATCACTTTTACAGACTGACACATTATGAATCCACTTTTCAGATTTTTTTAAATGCACATGTCCAGACTGCTTCTTCAGACCACCACCATGTGTATCCTGGGTGACTGCCTTCACTCCAACAAGGGCAACCAGCCTTAGTGATGCTGAATGTCTTTGCATTACAGACTAAAACCTCAAACCCCACTCGCTTGTAAATACTGTGCATGATTATACATGGAAAGGAGCTGGGTGTGTGCTAAGAGTCTGCTTCTGCACCAAAAAATCGCTCCCCCTTTTTCCTACTAATGCAACTGTGAAATCACCAGAGCAAAACGCAATAAATCTCTGCCTGTAATTCCTATTTGCACACAGAGTCATGTTTTCACATTAGTCACAAAACGAAATTTCTTTGCCAATTTGAATGCACACTTACTGCTCTTTTTTTTGGCAAGTGATAATCACTTTTACAGACTGACACATTATGAATCCACTTTTCAGATTTTTTTAAATGCCCATGTCCAGACTGCTTTTTCAGACCACCACCATGTGTATCCTGGGTGACTGCCTACACTCCAGCAAGGGCAACCAGCCTTAGTGATGCTGAATGTCTTTGCATTACAGACTGAAACCTCAAACCCCACTCGCTTGTAAATACTGTGCATGATTATACATGGAAAGGAGCTGGGTGTGTGCTAAGAGTCTGCTTCTGCACCAAAAAATCGCTCCCCCTTTTTCCTACTAATGCAACTGTGAAATCACCAGAGCAAAACGCAATAAATCTATGCCTGTAATTCCTATTTGCACACAGAGTCATGTTTTCACATTAGTCACAAAACGAAATTTCTTTGCCAATTTGAATGCACACTTACTGCTCTTTTTTTTGGCAAGTGATAATCACTTTTACAGACTGACACATTATGAATCCACTTTTCAGATTTTTTTAAATGCACATGTCCAGACTGCTTCTTCAGAACACCACCATGTGTATCCTGGGTGACTGCCTACACTCCAGCAAGGGCAACCAGCCTTAGTGATGCTGAATGTCTTTGCATTACAGACTGAAACCTCAAACCCCACTCGCTTGTAAATACTGTGCATGATTATACATGGAAAGGAGCTGGGTGTGTGCTAAGAGTCTGCTTCTGCACCAAAAAATCGCTCCCCCTTTTTCCTACTAATGCAACTGTGAAATCACCAGAGCAAAACGCAATAAATCTCTGCCTGTAATTCCTATTTGCACACAGAGTCATGTTTTCACATTAGTCACAAAACGAAATTTCTTTGCCAATTTGAATGCACACTTACTGCTCTTTTTTTTGGCAAGTGATAATCACTTTTACAGACTGACACATTATGAATCCACTTTTCAGATTTTTTTAAATGCACATGTCCAGACTGCTTCTTCAGACCACCACCATGTGTATCCTGGGTGACTGCCTTCACTCCAACAAGGGCAACCAGCCTTAGTGATGCTGAATGTCTTTGCATTACAGACTAAAACCTCAAACCCCACTCGCTTGTAAATACTGTGCATGATTATACATGGAAAGGAGCTGGGTGTGTGCTAAGAGTCTGCTTCTGCACCAAAAAATCGCTCCCCCTTTTTCCTACTAATGCAACTGTGAAATCACCAGAGCAAAACGCAATAAATCTCTGCCTGTAATTCCTATTTGCACACAGAGTCATGTTTTCACATTAGTCACAAAACGAAATTTCTTTGCCAATTTGAATGCACACTTACTGCTCTTTTTTTTTGGCAAGTGATAATCACTTTTACAGACTGACACATTATGAATCCACTTTTCAGATTTTTTTAAATGCACATGTCCAGACTGCTTCTTCAGACCACCACCATGTGTATCCTGGGTGACTGCCTACACTCCAGCAAGGGCAACCAGCCTTAGTGATGCTGAATGTCTTTGCATTACAGACTGAAACCTCAAACCCCACTCGCTTGTAAATACTGTGCATGATTATACATGGAAAGGAGCTGGGTGTGTGCTAAGAGTCTGCTTCTGCACCAAAAAATCGCTCCCCCTTTTTCCTACTAATGCAACTGTGAAATCACCAGAGCAAAACGCAATAAATCTCTGCCTGTAATTCCTATTTGCACACAGAGTCATGTTTTCACATTAGTCACAAAACGAAATTTCTTTGCCAATTTGAATGCACACTTACTGCTCTTTTTTTTTGGCAAGTGATAATCACTTTTACAGACTGACACATTATGAATCCACTTTTCAGATTTTTTTAAATGCACATGTCCAGACTGCTTCTTCAGACCACCACCATGTGTATCCTGGGTGACTGCCTACACTCCAGCAAGGGCAACCAGCCTTAGTGATGCTGAATGTCTTTGCATTACAGACTGAAACCTCAAACCCCACTCGCTTGTAAATACTGTGCATGATTATACATGGAAAGGAGCTGGGTGTGTGCTAAGAGTCTGCTTCTGCACCAAAAAATCGCTCCCCCTTTTTCCTACTAATGCAACTGTGAAATCACCAGAGCAAAACGCAATAAATCTCTGCCTGTAATTCCTATTTGCACACAGAGTCATGTTTTCACATTAGTCACAAAACGAAATTTCTTTGCCAATTTGAATGCACACTTACTGCTCTTTTTTTTTGGCAAGTGATAATCACTTTTACAGACTGACACATTATGAATCCACTTTTCAGATTTTTTTAAATGCACATGTCCAGACTGCTTTTTCAGACCACCACCATGTGTATCCTGGGTGACTGCCTACACTCCAGCAAGGGCAACCAGCCTTACTGATGCTGAATGTCTTTGCATTACAGACTGAAACCTCAAACCCCACTCTCTTGTAAATACTGTGCATGATTATACATGGAAAGGAGCTGGGTGTGTGCTAAGAGTCTGCTTCTGCACCAAAAAATCGCTCCCCCTTTTTCCTACTAATGCAACTGTGAAATCACCAGAGCAAAACGCAATAAATCTCTGCCTGTAATTCCTATTTGCACACAGAGTCATGTTTTCACATTAGTCACAAAACGAAATTTCTTTGCCAATTTGAATGCACACTTACTGCTCTTTTTTTTTGGCAAGTGATAATCACTTTTACAGATTGACACATTATGAATCCACTTTTCAGATTTTTTTAAATGCCCATGTCCAGACTGCTTTTTCAGACCACCACCATGTGTATCCTGGGTGACTGCCTACACTCCAGCAAGGGCAACCAGCCTTAGTGATGCTGAATGTCTTTGCATTACAGACTTAAACCTCAAACCCCACTCGCTTGTAAATACTGTGCATGATTATACATGGAAAGGAGCTGGGTGTGTGCTAAGAGTCTGCTTCTGCACCAAAAAATCGCTCCCCCTTTTTCCTACTAATGCAAATATAAAATTACCAGAGTTGTACACAATAAATCTCTGCCTATATTTCCCAACATGTGTAACCTGGGTGACTGCCTACATTCCACCAAGGGCAACCAGCCTTAGTGATGCTGAATGTATTTGCATTACTGAGTCCAACCTCAAACCCTTAAACTATTCATTTTTTATACCAATACACCTTAATTTATCGTGAAAACATAGTCCATCTTTTTTTACATGTTCCTCACATTTAAATTTCTCCCAAAACAGAAAATAATAAACGCAACTTCAACAAAAAGAATTACATTTCTATTATTCATTTCTTAATTTACCATATACATCCCCTCTCAAACTCTAACCTCACCTTTAAAATTAGTTAGTTGTGAAAGAAATGTGGCACTCAAACAGCAGATTATCAGAGCCAGGATCTCTGTTCTCTACACCTCTCTCCTCTCAGCAGAACCAGATAATGGCAAAGTTTCCCTCTATTTTTCCACACATATACATGTAAGTTTCAAATCTCAGTGCTTCCCCCTTTTTTTCAAATGTAATCACACATTTCTATTGGTTGAAAACCAACCCTTTTCCAAAAGTACCCTGCCCCCAACTTGACTTCTGCCTAGTACCCTTCCCCCAACTTGACTTCTGCCTGCTACCATAGCAACAGCTCATGGAACACTGCTGTGTGGAGTTAGGTCAGAAGTTCGCCACACAATGTTTCAATTCCACAGAGCAAGAGTGCTTGACTTTTCAAACCTAACAGCAAATCCATAGTACTGTTCTTTGGTAACACATTTTTCTGTACCAATACAAAACATGCTTCTATTAATTTACACATACAGCCTAGTTTTTATTCTAGAATGGTATGAAACAGCCAATCAGTTCTTTTTGTTTTGAAAAAAATATGTATGCCTCCATTTCCAAACTGTCTTTCTTTTCATATTGCCATTCTACTGAAAGACACCTCCTGAGTGCATCCAGTTCTCCTTTAAAGATGTTCACAGTGTGGATTGTAGGGCACAGCTATGTCTTCTGGAGTGAAAAGTTTGCAGAGAAAACAGGTATGGTGAGAGACCTTGCTTTGCCAAATGTAGACATTAAATGGATTGGTCAGAGAGGGTTAAAGTGGCACCAATTGATGCCATTGGTGAAATCCTTCATGCAAATCCAACACCCTGACCTCATAATAGTGCACTGTGGTGGCAATGACCTAGGCACTTTGACTGGGGTAGGTCTGGAAATGCTTATGAAGGACACCTTTGCACAACTGTTTTCACTTTTCCCTAAAACTGCCTTTGTGTTTTCTAACATATGCCAAAGGCAAAAATGGAACTGGTCCAATCATTTCTGTCCGCAGATTGACAAAGCAAGAAAGCACATCAACAAATCTGTTTCTGCTTTCCTCCGTGACTATGGTATGGGTTCCATTTACCACAACAACTTGCGTTACGACATGCAAGACATTTATAGAGGAGATGGTGTGCACTTCAATGATGAAGGGAACAGAGTCTTCCTCTTGAACCTTAGACTCTGAATCGGTACTTACTTGTAGGTACCACAAAAAAATCACTTAATAAACACAACGGCTCTTTTTAGAGCCCCCTAATATCTAAACACTTAAATCTGAATTTCATTTCTTTTTTGTATTTTTTTTTTACCGTACGCTTACCGTAAGCTTACCGTACGCGTACCCCGTGATTTTTTTTAAAATCAATAAATGTTTCCTTTGTACTTTTCTGTCCTTCTTTGACCCCCTTACAAATGTTAGGGCTCTGTAACTCTCTCCCTTGCCCCCTTTTCAAGATATCACTCTTTTTTACCGGAGTGAAATACACAAAATGGCGGCCGCCGCTTCCTGGTTTCGGCCGATTCGAATGTTTACTAAGATCGAACAGCCAATCAGAATCGCGCTCGCGCACGCCACCGTACGCGTACGGTAAACTTACGGTAAGCGTACCGTAAGCTGGCTCAGATATATATATTGATTTAAAGGCTATTTTCTCAGAATCTACTGAACAGATTTACACCAAACCTACAAAAGGCACTTCCTTGACCTGAGGACTACCTCTCTGCCAAATTTCTAGTAATTCTGTTCAGCCGTTCGGGCTGTAGCCCTGTCTAAAGGTCCTATGGAAAAATGCATGGGAAAAACGTGTTTTGGGACCCCCCTTTTAACTCAGCCCCCGCTTGACGAATCCCCCCGAGACTTTCAGGGTAGGAGCGGAGCGTAGCGCCCCACCTATTTTGAGAAACTCGCGAGGATTCGTCGACCGGCGCCAAAGTTATTCCAAATAGAATGTTGCGGATTTCCTATGGAAACAGGGTCCTAACTATAACTACCTACTGGTGACCGCCAGTAGGTAATATATATATATATATATATATATATATATATATATATATATATATATATATATATATATATATATATATACCAGACGCTGTTATTCCTGGATACTCGAACAACAAAGCAGCCACGGACAACTCTTGAGCTTTCAAAACCAGTTCTTTATTTGAACAATAGCCAAACGACCGACTCTACGCGTTTCGGGATGGCAATCCCTTGCTCACGAGTAAAGTGTACAAAAAACCAGGAAGTATAAATCAATCACATGGTTTCCAAAAAATCATAGAAAGTGAAAACATACTTTGCGATGATTCCTTCTCACAGTCTGTTTTTTTCAATAAAAACTTTAAATCGTCTTGCTGACAATTTTATCCTGATGCATATTATGTTCAAATGGTTTGATAATTTGCTCATGAAGATTAATTTAACCATTCACTTTTATATCATAACTATTTTAGCGCCCAAGTGGGCGAAAATCAAATGAAGTATAAAGTAATGGCCATAATGACAATCTTAAACAGAATATCTTAATGAGCTAATACTCAAATCAACAATTGGCGCAATTCACCATAAATACAAAATAACCTTCGATTAAGGTATTAAGATTTCTTGTTGACACAGATAACATCTTGCCCCAGTGGGCGTGAGTCAAAATGAAGGCCAAGACCTTCAAAGATACTAAACAACTTATTTACTCAGTGGGCTAAATTAGATACTTTAGTTTCTTTGCTTTTCTTCATGAATAACCATAATTTCTTCTAATCTACAAATGAGAGAAAAACAGAAATTTTAGTGCGAAATTAACTAGGACTAACCACAAAATATGAAAGAACCTGACTAAGTACACTTTGAATAATTATTAAAAACTTTTTTGCTAGGAAATTTATAAAAAATGCGAAACAGCTGGTCCTCTGTTGGACTCAATGAACTACATGAAACATTCTAATTCTTGCGTACATCTGATGATCATCCTAAGTGTACAGCTAATTCTTCATCACAATTATGTCCAATAGGTGCGAGAGTTCTGTACTGAATAATGAGTTTAGATTCAAGGCGGCTTAGTTCCTGAACTCTGTTACCCCCTCTTTCGTTAGTTTTTACAGAATCAAGAACACAAAAACTTAGCAAGTCACTATTTTGATTGTGATGACTTGTGAAGTGACGTGCTATGGGGTACTGTTTATCGCCGTTTTTAATGGCGCGTAAATGTTCAAGGATTCTAATTTTCGCCTTGTGATTTGTACTTCCTATGTATACCTTTTGGCATGGACAAAATAAAGCATACACTACAAAATCAGTATTACATGTGGTATACTTTAAAATTTTGTAAGGTTTGTCAAATGGTGAGAGTATACATTCTTTACAGTTTTTACTGTGTTTACAAGCTTTGCATTTCCTGCATGTGTAAAATCCCTGTATTCCTAAGGTATTTGCACGTGTGGGCTCAATCGCTTTGCACAGTGTATCTTTTAATGATGTTGCTTTCCTGTATGTAATCTGAGGGAAAGTTTCTACACTGTCTGAAATGTCTTTATCAGTGTGCAACACTGGCCAGAATTTGTTCAGGCTTTTGCGTACGTCATGATTTTGATTGTTGAAGGTAGTGATAAATCTGATTTTATCTACTTCATCATTACTGTTAGTTTTGTCTGAGAGTAATAACTCACTAGATCTTTTGGCCACTTCTACTTGAGCTTTATTGATCACTGAATTAGAATATCCTCTTTCTTTGAATCTATGGATCATCATTAATTCCTCCTTTTTGAAGCTTTCCAACGAGCTACAATTTCGTTTTGCTCTTAATAATTCACCTAGAGGAATACGACTTTTTTCTTAAATGTCTGTGACAAGTCTTTACACATGCATACCACATGATTTAGGAGTGGTAGCATGTAAACATTACCTTAAAGAAAGATCCATCTCGTATTTCTACCATACGGAAATGTTGGTCGAAATGATGACATCCTGTTTAAAACAGAATTTCTTCATCTTCGATGGAAAAATTTATAAACAATCTCTCAGTACTTCAATGGGGACCTGCTTTGCTCCTTGCTTCGCGGGTCTCTATTTGGGGTACTGGGAGGAGAGAGTAGTCAGAGAACATGAGTCATTTAAGAACAAAGTCGTCAAATGGATAAGATACATTGGTGACATTTTCTGCGTATGGAATGGCACTGAAAGTGAGGCCAATACGTTTGTTGAAGATCTTAATGTTAACGATTTTAACCTTCATTTTACGAGTCAGTGGTCACGAACCAACATTGAGTTTTTAGACCTGTCCCTTACCATCGAGAGTGACGGCCTAAAAAGTAGTCTATTCAGAAAAAAAACTGCGGGCAACAGCCTTCTCCATGCCCGTAGTTGTCATCCAAAATCACTGCTAGACAGTATTCCTCTAGGTGAATTATTAAGAGCAAAACGAAATTGTAGCTCGTTGGAAAGCTTCAAAAAGGAGGAATTAATGATGAGCCATAGATTCAAAGAAAGAGGATATTCTAATTCAGTGATCAATAAAGCTCAAGTAGAAGTGGCCAAAAGATCTAGAGAGTTATTACTCTCAGACAAAACGAACAGTAATGATGAAGTAGATAAAATCAGATTTATCACTACCTTCAACAATCAAAATCATGACGTACGCAAAAGCCTGAACAAATTCTGGCCAGTGTTGCACACTGATAAAGACATTTCAGACAGTGTAGAAACTTTCCCTCAGATTACATACAGGAAAGCAACATCGTTAAAAGATACACTGTGCAAAGCGATTGAGCCCACACGTGCAAATACCTTAGGAATACAGGGATTTTACACATGCAGGAAATGCAAAGCTTGTAAACACAGTAAAAACTGTAAAGAATATATACTCTCACCATTTGACAAACCTTACAAAATTTTAAAGTATACCACATGTAATCCTGATTTTGTAGTGTATGCTTTATTTTGTCCATGCCAAAAGGTATACATAGGAAGTACAATTCACAAGGCGAAAATAAGAATCCTTGAACATTTACGCGCCATTAAAAACGGCGATAAACAGTACCCCATAGCACGTCACTTCACAAGTCATCACAATCAAAATAGTGACTTGCTAAGTTTTTGTGTTCTTGATTCTGTAAAAACTAACGAAAGAGGGGGTAACAGAGTTCAGGAACTAAGACGCCTTGAATCTAAACTCATTATTCAGTACAGAACTCTCGCACCTATTGGACATAATTGTGATGAAGAATTAGCTGTACACTTAGGATGATCATCAGATGTACGCAAGAATTAGAATGTTTCATGTAGTTCATTGAGTCCAATAGAGGACCAGCTGTTTCGCATTTTTTATAAATTTCCTAGCAAAAAAGTTTTTAATAATTATTCAAAGTGTACTTAGTCAGGTTCTTTCATATTTTGTGGTTAGTCCTAGTGAATTTCGCACTAAAATTTCTGTTTTTCTCTCAATTGTAGATGTGAAGAAATTATGGTTATTCATGAAGAAAAGCAAAGAAACTAAAGTATCTAATTTAGCCCACTGAGTAAATAAGTTGTTTAGTATCTTTGAAGGTCTTGGCCTTCATTTTGACTCACGCCCACTGGGGCAAGATGTTATCTGTGTCAACAAGAAATCTTAATACCTTAATCGAAGGTTATTTTGTATTTATGGTGAATTGCGCCAATTGTTGATTTGAGTATTAGCTCATTAAGATATTCTGTTTCAGATTGTCATTATGGCCATTACTTTATACTTCATTTGATTTTCGCCCACTTGGGCGCTAAAATAGTTATGATATAAAAGTGAATGGTTAAATTAATCTTCATGAGCAAATTATCAAACCATTTGAACATAATATGCATCAGGATAAAATTGTCAGCAAGACGATTTAAAGTTTTTATTGAAAAAAACAGACTGTGAGAAGGAATCATCGCAAAGTATGTTTTCACTTTCTATGATTTTTTGGAAACCATGTGATTGATTTATACTTCCTGGTTTTTTGTACACTTTACTCGTGAGCAAGGGATTGCCATCCCGAAACGCGTAGAGTCGGTCGTTTGGCTATTGTCCAAATAAAGAACTGGTTTTGAAAGCTCAAGAGTTGTCCGTGGCTGCTTTGTTGTTCGAGTATCCAGGAATAACAGCGTCTGGTTTATATATTGAGGATTGCCACCTCGCTACGGACCGCCATCAAAAGTGAGTGAGGGGGGAGGCTAACGCCAGCGTCAGCTGGGATTGCGGATTGATATATATATATATATATATTATCTACTGGCGGTTGCCAGTAGATAGTTATAGTTAGGACCGCGTTTCCATAGGAAATCTGAAAATTCTATTTTGAATAACTTTGGCGCCGGTTGACGAATCCTCGCGAAAGTTTCAAAACTAATGGGGCGCTCCGCTCAGCTCCTACCCTGAAAGTCTCGGGGTGATTCGTCAAGGGGGGGTCGAGAAAAAAGGGGGGTCCCAAAACGCGTTTTCCCCATGCATTTTTCCATAGGACCTTTAGTCGAAGGTACAGCCCGAACGGCTGAACAGAATTACTTGAAATTTGGCAGAGAGGTAGTCCTCAGGTCAGAGAAGTGCCTTTTGCAGGTCTGGTGTCAATCTGTTCAGTATTTCCTGAGAAAATAGCATTTAAAAGCATATAAATATCTATACGCGCGCACCGTGCGCGAGCGAAATTCTGATTGGTTGATAGATGTCAGTAAACATTCGAATCGGTCAAAATCAGGAAGTGTCGCCCGCCATTTTGTCTGTCGCACTGAAAAGGAAAGGTGGAAAAAAGGTGGAAAACGTGAAAAGGGGGCAGGGAAGAGAGTTCCTGACCCCCTAGCATTTGTCAGGGGGTCACAGAAGAACTCCCAAGGGTGAAAAAAACATTTTTATTATTTTTGGAAAAAATCGCGGGTGGATGCACGCACCGTGCGCCCAAAGTGCACGCACGGTGAAAAACCTTGACATTTTTTTTTTTCATAAATACATAACTTAGCATTTAAAAAACCATACAAATTCACTTAAAAACCCATAGGTTTCACCCACGTTATAGTTAGGAATTAGCATATAAAAAACCTTGCAAATTGACTTAAAAAACCATAGGTTTCACACAGGTTATAGTTAGGTGGACATTTCACTCGTAAAAAACCAATGAAATTCCCCCGTTGTAGTTAGTTCAGATAACTATAATTCGCGCAACCGCCACTCTATCACAAGGATGATGTCATCAGTGATGTCATGAGTGATGCCATTGACCATGTCATGAGTGATGTAATGTGTGACGTCATGAGCAGTGGATTGCGGGCGTGCGAGTTATAGTTATTTGAACTAACTATAACGGGGGAATTTCATTGGTTTTTTACGAGTGAAATGTCCACCTACCTATAACCTGTGTGAAACCTATGGTTTTTTAAGTGAATATATATATGTACATATATGTATATATGTATATTACCCACTGGCAAGTTAGGCCCTTGTTTCTATTCAAAAAGCATTTTTTCTTTACCCAATAACTTTGGCGCCGGTTAATGAATCATCGCAAAATTTTCAAAATTAGTGGGGCGCTCCGGTCAGCTCCTGTCTTGAAAGTTTCAGGGTGATTCGGCAAGCGGGGGATGAGAAAAAAGGGGGGGTCCCAAAACGTCTTTTCTCCATGTTGAATCTTTAGACACAACTACAGCCCGAACTGCTGAACGGAATTACTCCAAATTTGGCAAAAAGGTAGCCCTTGGTTCAGAAAGAGACCATTTTGTTAAATGGTGTTAATCCGTTCAGTAGTTACTGAGCAATTAAAAAAATAGAGGTCAAAAAATCAATATCCCATAGGAAACTTTAGACACGGTTACAGCCGAAACTGCTGAACGGAATTACACCAAATTTGGCAAAAAGGTAGCCCTTGGTTCAGAAAGAGACCTTTTGTTTAAATGGTGTAAATCCGTTCAGTAGTTTCTGAGAAAATCAAAAAATAAAAGTTTCGATATCTATGGCCGCAGTGGATCCACATACCCTGACGATCACGACCTGCTTTCTAATTGGCTGTCAGCCAGGAAGTGTTGGCAGCAATCTTGTGACTCGGTAGAACTGAGTCACAAGAAAAGAGAAAAAAAACTCAAAAAACAAGAAAAGGGGGCAGGGTAGAAACACCCTGACCCCCTAGCCCTTCTCAAGGGATCCCACAGGGACCCCCAGGGCCTAAAAAAGCATTCTGTTTAAAAAACTATCAGCCAAATTCACCCTGGGTGTGCGAATCCGGCCGAGAAAAAAAAAAACAAAGCGCGGGAGCCCGTTCCCGGGGGCAGTAAAAAAATGTGTGGGGGTGCCCCAATCCCCCCCACACTGCCTGGGAACCGCCATCCCCTGGGGCTTGTCATAAATATTTGCGGGGGGCACATTGCCCCCCGCAAACCCGGGGACCGCCACCCCTGGGGCTTCTTGTAACAAAAAAATATATACCTGTGTAGGGGGGCTCGAGCTCACCCACATGCCCCGGGGATTGCCACCTCCCCGGGGCTGTTCAGATGATGGGAGGGGGGCCACGCGGCCCCCCTCCTGGAGCCTGTGATGGCCCTGGGGACTGCCACCCCCCAGACCCGGCTCCTGCAGTGTTCCGGGGTGCCCACCCCGGGACACTGCAGTTTGCTATGGCAGGGCGGGAGCCTCGCGGCTCCTGGCCTGTCATAGCAAACTGTGGTTTGGATTTTGGAAGAGAGAGCAAGAAACCTGCTCTCTCATCAAAATTCAAACCAGATTGCTTTTCCACACGAGGAGCTGCATCTTAGCAGCTGCCCATGTGGAAAAGCAATGCCGGCTCCCGCAGGAGACGGGGAGCCGGCTGGAACCGTGGGGGCATTGGGGCTCCCCCCACGGTCCCCGAGAGGCCAGGCCACCGCGGGATGGGGTCCCCAGGGCATGGAGTGGCCCGGGAGGCGGGCCACGCGGCCCCCCTCCCAAATAATAATGAATAAATAAATCACGCAAAGGCCAGCCCCGGTGGATGGGGTCCAAGGGGCCATAAATGTCCTGAGGAGGCGGGCCACGCAGCCCTCCATCCATAATAATAAAAAAAAAGTTTGGCCATGCCCCGGGGGATGGGGTCCCCGGGGCCCAAAATTGGCCACGGGACGGGGGCCCATGAGTCTCCCGCCCTCCCATAGCAAACTTCGTTAGGATTTTGAAAGAGAGAGCTCCCTGCTCTCTCTTTCAAAATCCAAACGATATTGCTTTTCCACACGGGGAGCTGCATGTCAGCAGCTCCCCATGTGGAAAAGCAATGCCGGCTCCCGAAGGACGCGGGGAGACGGCTGGGACCGTGGGGGCGTTGGGGCTCCCCCCACGGTCTCCAATGGTTTTTTATAAGCCCCAGGGGATGGGGTCCCCGGGGATAATAAAAATTAGTGATGGGGGTTTTTTTTTATGGTAAAATTTGGAGCCGCGCATCCTAACGCGTTGGATGCACGATTTCTCTCGCGTAGGGTGCGCGGTTCCTAACGCGTTGGGTGCGCGACTCCAAGGGAAAAAACTGACATTTTTGGGAGATTTTAAATGTAAAATATTTTGCGGGATTTGCGCACCCACCGTGTCATACATGCATATGACGTATCGTGGAAGCACGCAAGCATCGCGTAACGTGCATCGTATGTGTCACGTATAGGCTTGGAGTCGCGTACCGGTCGCATTGCAATCGCGCACCAAACACGTACCCAACGCATACCGTATGCGGATGCTTTTGCGCAGGGATCGAGAACGGTGCGCATAGGGTGCGCGAATCCCCCAAAAAATGGAAAAAAAATAAAAAATAAAGTTTTGATTTTTTTTTTTTAAACCAATAAAAACAAATATTTTTTTTACTTTTTCAAAGAATTAATTGAAAAAATAAGTTACAAAAAAGGTGATAAAAATATTTTTACAAAACATAATTAAAGGAATTGACACACTGACATAGAAAAATTTAGATATCCAATGAACATCATTAAACATCATAGCTTTAGAGATAAGTTATAGACAGGAATTAGCATTTAAAAAACCTTTGAAATTCACTGAAAAAACTATAGGTTTCATGCACATTATAGTTAGGAATTGGCATTTAAAAAACCTTTGAAATTAACTGAAAAAACCACACAAACACTCAGACACCCATACAGATACTCAGACAACCAATCAATAACCCATATAGACACTCATGTAGCTATTAGCAACCCCATGCAGCTGCTTACACACCAACAGAGAGACGGATACAGACATTCACTCAGTTTAGTCACTAACCATGCATTCAGTAAGATACGTTTAATCACTCACTTATAGAGTCAGTCACGCACCTACTAAATCATCCACTCAGACACTTATACACCCACTCATTCTTCAATAAGCCTTTCCCTATATATATTAAACATATTTAAGCTTTACAGAAACACACAGTCATCAGTGATGTCATTTGAGATGTCATCAGTGATGTAATCCGTAATGTCACTGACCATGTCACTGACCATGTCATAAGTGATGTAATATGTGACATCATCAGCAGGGCATTGGGGGGGCGCGAGAAAAAATGTTAGCTGAACTAACTATAACGGGGGAATTTCTAGGGTTTTGCATGAAAGCTATGGTTTTTTCAGTGAATATATATATATATATGTATATATCTCCACCAAAAGAGTTGCCTCAAACGAAAGAGCCCACAGCAGGTAACTTTGCCAAACGATTTAATGAAGGCTGCAGCAGGATTTAGGCAGAGTGGCACATACATTTGATTCCAAGCCGACGCGTTTCAGGCCCCTGCCCTTTGTCATAGGCTTCGTGGAAAAGTGGAGAGTCAATGCAATGTTACAGCACCTCAGTTTATTAAGGAGTCACTGCCCGTGTGGGCGTGGCCGTTCGCACGGCCTCCTGGTCTCCGTAGTGCCTGGTATATCTCTAGTGAGTTTGCATGAAGTCCACTAAATAAATACAATATTTTCCCAAGTGGGGTGTAGCGCCCCTGCACTGCACCGCTGGCTTCATTGTGACTTCATTAGCTGGCACCTCTCCTGTACCGAAGGAAGCCGTTTGGCGTCCTTCCAGGTCTGTTCAACACGGCGGGACTTCTTTCATGGCCAGGCTTGCCGTTTTAAATCCACCAAAATAGTTGCCTCAAACAAAAGAGCCTACAGCAGGTAACTTTGCCAAACGATTTAATGAAGGCTGCAGCAGGATTTAGGCAGAATGGCACATACATTTATTTCCAAACTGACGCTTTTCGGGCCCCTGCCCTTTGTCATAGGCTTCATGGAAAAGTGGAGAGTCAATGTAATGTTACAGCACCTCAGGGGCAAGCACTCAGCAGTCTCCGCATGTCGAATGTTGGCAGAGGATTAAGGAGGCTTTAATCAACCGAGGCTCAATCGTGAGCTTTCAATACAAGCAGCATAACATTCACGCAATTTTAATTAAGGGATCCCGCACTGCATGTACCAGCATCCAATGCGCATCTTATTCAAAGTAACCCATAGAGGGCCCGCAATAAAAGAAATGCGGGACAACAGTGAAGGGTCTCGTGTGTTTTCTTTTAACCACCAGCCTGTGAAGAAGAATGGGGAATTCGAAACGCGTCGGCGTTATGGTGGAGAACTGTGAAACCATATCGGGAGGAGAAAGCCTGCATACCTGTGATGTGGGCTATGCTTGAGGCCCGCTGTCAGTGTTCGAGTGCACCTCGCATCAGTATTCAAGCAGGAGCCATGATCTATAGGCGGTGTTCTGACCGCCGAGGTTGCACCACCCCGGCAACCTGGGGGCCACGGGGTAAGCATTCAGCAGTCTCCGCATGTGGAAAGTTGGCAGTGGATTAAGGAGGCTTTAACCAACCGAGGCTCAATCGTGAGCTTTCAATATAAGCAGCAGAACATTCACACAATTTTAATTAAGGGAACCCGCACTGTATGTACCAGCATCCAATGCGCATCTTATTCAAAGTAGCCCATAAAGGGCGCGCAATAAAAGGAATGCGGGACAACAGTGAAGGGTCTCGCGTGTTTTCTTTTAACCACCAGCCTGTGATGAAGAATGGGAAATTCGAAACACGTCGGCGTTATGGTGGAGAACTGTGAAAGCATATCGGGAGGAGAAAGCCTGCATACCTGGCTGTGATGTGGGCTACGCTTGAGGCCCGCTGTCAGTGTTCGAGTGCACCTCGCATCAGTATTCAAGCAGGAGTCGCGTGTGTGTGTGTGCAGATTCAGTCTTGAATGCTTCGTAAATAAACAAGCCGGCAGTCCATGGTGAGTTTCAGTGTTCATCTTTTTGCAGGGAAAGCTGTCAACATGTTTTGATTGCACATGGCAACCTTGTTCACGACAACGTGCGCCTTTCTGTGAAGAGTTTTTATGCAAAAAAATTAACCACAAGGTGATAAACATAGAAAGCAGGACTAGGTTGTGGTGAATGCATTTCTTTGGGCAGCGTCATCTTTAAATGTTAGTTTAAAACCACAGGACATAGATAAATCATTATAGGAGTTCACTCATTTTGCTTCTCAAAGATAATTGCAAATTCATATACCAATATTTCTGTAAGTCCAGGCCAATATGTCAATAAACAGTTCTTAATACTAAAATTGCAAACATTAATTATCTCTCAAAAATAAATACTGTTATTTTCACATATTGTAAAATTACTTATAAACTTATTAAAGGCTTTTTAACTTAAATTGCAATGCTTATTCAAATCTTAATTTTCTTAAATGTGTAATCTATGGATATATCAAAATAATCTTATTGGCCAGTGCCAGATTGTAATACTCTTATGTGTTCACCTATCACCATTAAAAGTGCTCAGTGCCTTTAAAATAAATAAAAGATTATCATCAAGTATACACACATCTTTGAGCTCAGTGCCTTTAAAATAAATAAAGGATTGTCATCAAGTATACATCCATCTGTGATCACAGGTTAAAAAATGACATCAGGCAAAACTTTCAAGGATTCTAACTGGATATGTATTAGTGTCATATAACAGGTGGGAAGTCCCTTATACATTGCTATAAGTTAAAACTTGGTCTGTTGAATAAAATGACAAATTCTATTCATCTTAAATACCACATCTTTCAGATGGATAAAATCATCCCATCCTAAACCATTTCCCCATCATATTAAAATATTCCAAGTTCCTCCATTAATCACGCATGTATCACATTTTAGGTCAACCTGTAAAAATTATAATGTATTACCGTGACTATATAAAAGAATCATAAGAAATTATTCCTTATATCGTCCTTTCCTAACCCCCTATTAATAAAAAACTTTAAATGTGCTCTAATTAAAACAACAGTTTCTTAAAGAAGCACCAAGGAAATAGGTTTTAAGGCAGACTTATTTTTAGAGGAGACATGTGTATAACTCCTAGTCCATATTAAACCCAAATGCTTCCTTGCTATCTAGTTCCAAAATGAAAGATGTTTCCAGTTTTCGCAACTTCTTCGCTCTATCACCACCTATCTTCCTCTTGGGTACCTGTGTATTACAACTATATTTAAAATCAGTGGGATTTCCTTGATGGTGTTGTTCAAAGTGCATACAATCAGGTAACCATGATTTGTTTTCACAATCGCTCTAATATGTTGTACTATTCGCTTGTGCACGGGCAAGGTGGTACTGCCTACATACAATTGTTTACATGTACATTTGTTGATATATACAACAAAACTGAACCCACACGTTAGATTGCCCCTTACTTTGATTTATTTCTTCTTAAACGGTATAACAGATGTTTTCAAATTATCACCATTTTTACTTGCTTTACACTTAGTGAATTTTTTAAAACCATCATATTGTGCCAACCATGTCCTGTGAATAGTGCCACCATTGTATTCACTCTTGAAAAGATATTCCCTCATTGATTTGAAATTTCCATAACTTATCTGAGGATGTTTTGTCATTAGCATATCGATAACTGAAACTTCTTTTACCAAATGCCAATGTTTTTGCATGGCTTGACTCACTCTTAGAAATTCTTCGTTAATGTAGAGATAAATCTGTGTGATTGTTTTGTGTCTGTTTAGTACTTGTTATGAAGGGGCTAAACTGTTCTGTTGTCTGGCTGTCTTTGAGGCAGCATTTAATTTGCCTTCCAAATACCCTCTCTGTTTGGAGCGATTCATCATTTATTTCTTTGTCTGATTATAATCTTACTCCATACTGCATATCTGTCTGGCCTTATAAAATTCCCTAAATGGAATACTTTTGAACTGAGGAGTAAGATGAGAGCTACCCGCATGGAGGATAGTATTTCCAGCGGTAGGTTTTCTAAATATTGTAGTTTCTAGTCTCTCTTGTCCTACCTTGAGTAAGACATCCACAAATTCAACAGATAGGGAACTTATTTTACCAGTAAATCTCAAATTGAGGTCATTGTTGTTTAATTCACCCATGAATCTCTCTGCTTTATGGGTGCTTGGCCAGCAGCCAATGAAGTAGGTGGCTTTGCTCCGGGCTCCCGCCGGCCGATTCCCACCCAGTGCCATCCTGCAGACCTGAGATCGGTTTAGGGGCCCTGACTACCTCCCTTGTGACTGCCGTTCCACATGGACAGCAGATAATGCCCCCATATTCCATGGCAGGGGCAGATAAACAACATTTCAACTTGGCAATAGTTTGAGCCACCAGGTCGCGAATCAAGATAGTGGCGGCCTCGAGCTGTGGAACCTCGAAGGGGCGGTAAGCCTGCTGCTGGCTTCTGTTTCTTGTTGCTCTGCCCCGGGTGCTCGGTGAGGGTGGGGGCCATCGCCTGAGACCTCCGACTGGGGGCCCCCCTGTGGCCCCAGTGAGGAGCAGCCCGGAGCTGCGGGGCACGGCCTTGCTGCAGAGAAAGAAGTGGCAGCGGTGGTGAAGAACGGCGCCCCTCGGGCCTGGAGGGGAAGAACCACCCCTGCAACATGGTGCAACACTGACCCTGCATATGATGGAGGAACGGGGGCTGATACAAGGCGCGGCCTTGAGCCCCTGGCCTGGAGCGGGTCTCACATGGAGTGTGACTGCCACCAAGACTGAGGTGAGGCAGAGAGTGCGGGGCTCAGCTGGGGCACACTCGGCCTGCAAACCGACAGACACCCGAGAGGCAGATAACAGCACAGGTTGGACTGAGTCAGTGGGTGTAAGACCTCTGACCCTCGGTCTAGGTCCACTCTCTCCCCGCAGCCCCGACCTCCTCCTTGAGAGGTTCGAGGCTGCTTCCCGCTCCTGCTGCCCGCTCCAACTGGGACCAGACTGCCTGCAACCACCGTAACCTTTCTCAGCTGCTTTTATTCCTTCCTAATTTTTCCCTGTTCTGCCAATGTTATGGTGCCCATCTGTGCCTTGCTCTAATTCCACCACTGTTTTTATTTTCTCGTGCCTGCCTGTTCCTTTTGCGCTGCTGCCACTGCGGCCCCTCCCCCCGAATTCCCCCAGGTGCCAGGGACCCTCGACCTCCCACTACCCATCGCTACAACACCACCACCCTCCGCGCACTCAACCCTGGAAGACTTGGAGAATGCCAACAGGCCTCACCAAACACGACCCACGCCAAGTTCTCCTGCCTTCACTGCCGCCAGACCCTCATCGCCAGTCCGGCCTCCAACACCGCCGATGCCAGCACCGGCGGCACCCTAAAATGCATCCTCCTCAACGTACGCTCCGTACACAAACACGCCATGGAAATCTGGAACCTACTCGACTCATTCTCGTCCGACAGCGCCTTCTTCACAGAGACCTGGACCAACACATCCTCTGCCCCTGACAGCAGCACTGCCATCCCAGACGGATACAAGATCCAGAGGAAAGACCGCCACAACCACCCAGGAGGGGGCCTCGCCATCGCCCACAAGAGCACCCTCCTCCTCACCACCTCCAGCGAAACCTTCCCCTCTGCCGAGCACCTACCCTTCCAGATCCAGACCACCCCCAAAGCCACACTCCGAGGAACCCTCGTGTACAGACCCTCCGCCCCCCGAACACACTTCGTCATCCATCACCGATTTCATCGCACCCCACGCCATCACCTCAACAAACTATTACTCATTGGAGACCTGCACTTCCACGTCGACAATCCCAGCGACACCAACTCCACTATCCTTTGTGACAACCTCACCAGCATCGGACATAAACAACTTGTCAACACACCAACCCACAGAGCAGGACACACCCTCGACCCCATCTTCACGGCAGGAAACAGCGTCCAATTCAGCCACACAACGCAGCCGCCATGGACCGACTACCACTGCGTACACTTCACCATCAACAAACTCAAGTCACCCAAACCAGCCCCATATCCACCACGAAGGAACTGGAGCAAGGTTACCGATGAGCAACTTAACTCCACCCTCACCCGAGACAACCACACCTGGGCACCCGACACAAACGGCGCAGCCAGAGAACTCCACACCTGGATCTCAAACTGCGCAGACGAGCTCACCCCGCTATGCAACCCCGACAGACAATGCCCCAGGAAAGCTGCCTGGTTCACCACTGCTCTCCAAGAAGCCAGACGCACTTGCAGACGCCTGGAGAAGAACTGGAGAAACACCAAGACAACCGAAAACCACACCACCTACAAGGATGCCATGACGGACTACCACAACCAGATCAGAGCCACCAAGAGGAACTTCATCCACAACAAAATCCTGGCCAACTCCACCAACTCCAAGGAACTTTTGAGTGTCATTCAAGAATTCACCAAACCACGCAGCGAAGCCACAGACATCACCCCATCCCAAGACCTCTGCGACAAGCTTGGAACCTATTTCCACCTCAAGATAAAAAACCTCTACGACGTCATCGACCATCCACCAGGTGCCACAGATGGCCCCCCGCCCCCCAGAAACACCAGCCAGCCTACCATCTCCAACTGGACACCGATCATGGACGAAGATAACGCCTCGATCATGAAAAGCATCCACTAGGGGGCCCCCACCGACCCCTGCCCCCCTCACACCACAGAGCCGCAGTCATCGCACCTGAACTACAATGCACCATCAACACCACCTTCAAAACAGACGACTGGAAGCGCGCAGAAGTCAGATCCCTGCTCAAGAAACACACAGCCGAACACACCGACCTCAAGAACTATTGGCCCATCTCGCTCCTCCCCTTCACAGCCAAAGTTGCAGAGAAAACATTCAACAGGAAACTGACACGATTCATTGAAGAGAACGCCGTCCTCCACCCATCCCAATCTGGAATCCGAAGTAACCACAGCACAGAGACTGCCCTACTCGCCGCCACAGACGACATCCGCACCCTCCTGTACCAGCGGCCTTCGACACCGTCTCCCACTGCACACTAGTCACCAGACTACACGACGCAGGCATACAAGGAACAGCCCTGGACTCTATCCGATCATTCCTCACCGGAAGAAGCCAAAGGATCGGACTCCACCCGTTCCTCTCCGACCCCACGAAAATCACCTGCGGAGTCCCACAGGGTTCATCCCTGAGCCCCACCCTATTCAACATCTACATGGCCCCCCTCGCAGCCATCGTCCGACAACACGGCCTCAACATCGTATCTTATGCTGACGACACCCAGATCATCCTCTCCCTCACAAGGTATCGAGAAATGCCTGATTTAGGCTAATTAACTTCTTTATCCTCCACAGGGTGTACCTCACCCTGGGGCGCATTAACAAATACTCAGCGAGGACATGCAATTCCCGCAGTGTGGGGAAATTGGAGAAGAATTGTTCCACATGATGTGGATATGCCCGATATTGCTTGGTTACGGGGGCGAAGTCACAAAAACAATGGCGGCAATCATTGAGCGATCTATTCCTTGTTCACCAGCCCACTGCCTCCTGGGCCTGTTCCTCCACACCTTCAATATATGGGTCACTGGCAGGTTCCAGGACATGGCCTTTATCCTAGCTAAACGAGAAATAACGAGACACTAGAAATTACCTGAAGGGCCTTTAATAACAATGTAGAGGAAGGACCTAGAGAGATGAGTGGGTTGTGAAGGAAGAGTCTGGCTCAGAAATGCTCAAATGGGGATGGGCTCAGTTGAGAGGGCCAGGGTCTGGGAGGCATTGGTGGATACCATGAAAGAAACGGAAGCTTGGGACTCCACGCCACTGATGCGCTCCCTTCCCGGGAGTCCAACACCTCATGATCCTGGGGGAGGGATGTCGGGAGGAGACCCAGGAGAACCTGTGAGTAGTTAATAGCCAAAATGGTGACTTAGGAGAGATCACGATCAGTAGAATGTCCGGGATCAGAGTGGGAGCAATCCTGTTCACATTTTTAAGGCACAGCAGCGAACTGCAGAAGGCGAGGGGAGGGGGGAGATTGCAAAAAGGATGTTTTGAATTAATATTGTTGATACATACTGCTGTACACGATGTAATGCGTCTTTACTGATCAACACGCCAAGAGGAGTCTCCTGGCCAATATATTTGTTGCATGAATATTGAATGCAATAAAATCTGTTTAAAAAAAGTGAATCTCGGCCGCGGGCGTGCGGTCCCCCAGTCCCTGATCTACTCCCGTCCCCCTCTTCAGAATTTTGCTGCTGGTTTGGATCCCCCACTTATGGAGCACGTGTTGTCACTTTGGATCGCGGGTTGCCTTGCGGTTGTGGTTTGTTTACGTTGTTTTGCTTTAAGAAAATGGAACCGTACTGTGGGCATGGAGCTGTGAGGCCTGCACCATTGATCACTCCTGTCTTCCTACTGTGCACCGCTGAGAAAGTTTTTTGCTGTATGTATGTAATATGCTTTTGATGCTCTAGCGGCCGGCCGTGTGGTTGTAGGCCCATACCTGTAACTTCTATAAACTGCAAAAACGGTTTCAAAAAAAAAAAAAAAAAAAAAAAAAAAAAAAAGTGAATCTCTCTGCTTCGTTCTCAGTGTCCTGCCACAGCACACACACACACATACACACATGTGATATTCCTTTCAACGAGGATGATGCAGCCGCGTGTAATTGCTTTCAGAAAGCCTTTAATCAGCCACCATTGAATGTGTTTCGGCTGCATAGCAGCCTTGTTCAACAATGCCGAGGCATACCAACAATCGTCATTTTAAACGTTTTCCACGTGTGCAATCATGTGACAACTACCACCATAAACAATAGTGAAGACAGATTTGTAGTTTTTATGCATTTTTCGATCCTTTGCACTCATAGTAATTACAATTTTTATCAAAACGTGCCACAATTCATTTTCAATTAATGCATTGCCATAATTCTATATGAGTACCGAATTATAATGCTTTTTACTATTACGAAAACACTAACTCATATAAATTCATTCACACACCCCATAGTGATGTCATACATAGAATTATTAGGACATGTGTCCTATTATTCATCGTAACTTCGTTTTTACGTTTTGACTTTTATTTGCAATAGCATGTACTCTTATGAGTGCACCAGCACATTCAACTTGTTTAGTAATTAAGTCCAAGTGTGCATTTGTAGGCACCATGCGTATACCTCATCAAAAAGTTTTCAAATTTTTCTGTCTTTCTTTATATACAATGCTCACATTTAAAATCAGAACTAAATCAAACTTTAAATTACATTTCTTGCGGTCATGGAGGACTAGCTACAACACATAATTTTCTACTTCTATAAATGTGTATGAAAGTCTTCTTCTACATTCAGCCCTTCTGGAGTTTTTGAATTTAGCTCAATGATATAATGCGACTCGAGTCTCCTTAATTTCTTCTCCCTGTTCCCATCTCTCAAGTCATCTTCAACCGCGTCAACTACATAATATGTCAACCCTTTCGCATCTTTGTTATGGCACTTCTCAAAATGGCGAGCAACTGGGTATGTTCTATTGCCATTCTTTATTGCTCTAAGATGCTGTAATATTAATTTATGTACTTCCAGAATTGTGCTGCCCACATACTGCAGGCCACAAGGGCACTGTAGCACGTAAACAGCAAACTCTGTGTTGCAGTTGTATTTTCCTTTGAATTTTGTTGGAACAACCTGTTGTATACTGCTTAGTGTTGATTCAGTGTAAACATGCTTTCCACTTAGAGCATTTTATAAATCTCTGCTTTCTACTCAGCCATGTTGTTTTAGGTTGGGTTTTCTTCAAAGTATTTTTAACAAGTCCTTGTTTAAAAGATCTGGCTTTTCTAAAGGTGACTTGTGGTCTGCACGGCACTGCTTTTCCTAAAATTGAATCATTTTTAATGATATGCCATTGTTTATTCAGGATGGTTCTTATACTATTCTGTTGCCTGCTAAACGTGGTTATTAGTCTACACTGTTATTTTGTTACCATTTCTTTTTTAGTATCATTTCACATTTTTTAAACAGAATATCCTCTCCATTCTTTTTAGTAGCTCTGAAGAGTGCCGTCTCAATGCATTCTTCCGTGTACCCCCTGTTCTTAAATCTGCTCTTCAGATGGTTCAGCTCTTTCTTTGTCTCTACTGCTTCACTGCAATTGCTTCTCATTCTTAGACACTCACTGTAGGGAATGCTTCTAATTAAGTCGGTCGGGTGGAAACTCATAGCATGAAGCAAGGTGTTCCCAGATGTTGGCTTCCTGTACAATCGCTATGTTATTAAATCTTGTTCGCATGACATGTGCAACATCTTGGGAGGTAACAAATAATTCACTTTCATGGAGTAAAGTGAAAATGTAAGGTATGTTTTGCCTAAAACGTGGGTCTTCAGAATATAGTGAAGTTGAATGATATTCCGCTGCAGAAATTAGAATCGGGCAATCATCATATCACCCTCCTTTTCCTGTTGGAAATGAAACTGGATAATATCAACCGTCTAAAAGTTTTTTCAAAATACTAACAGGCTCTCCTGTAGCCTCTCTCATTTGATAGAGTTCTAAGGCATCACCCATTAAATCTTTTGAATGCAGTGGGTGTATATTCTAGTGCTTCATCTGGAACTAGTAAGTCATTGGTGGCTATGAAGGTAGTCAGTTTAAATTTTTGGTAGTGTGTTATTTTCTAACAAGTATGAAATTGTGTTTTGTATTTAAGAAATACTTATTAAATCATGCCATTTAAAAAAATCTTTTGTTGGACCTCTATTAACTAATACAAACAAAGGTTCTTTCAAATTGTGCTATACTCCTACAGTGTCAATATGTTTTTAAAATCTAATGGCAGAAACCAACCTTTCCTTTTAGTGCAAGCACTAATTCTTGAGCTTGAAATTAACAAGATTTAGGTTGCAATCTAACAACAGTTTGAAAAGGATGTCAAATTTGAATTACGGTAGTTTCATATAAATTCAAGTTTTGTAATCCTGCAGGTATTGGGTACATTTCCAAATTATTCCAGATTGCACGTGAAGGCATAAAGTAATGGTCAAATTTCCCAAGGCAATAATAACATACAGTTTGATCAAAGCAAACATTATATTTGTTTTCCACAATACGATAAATAGCACGTTTTTGCCAAGCTACTCTGTCTTCTTTTTCTGTTTATTCTAGTAAATGAATATATTTTGTTTGTTTCCATAATATGTGTGTCTACAGCAAATGAACACTTTATTTGGAATTTCTGAAATATCGTTGAATAGAAAAATATCTAAATCATACTCTTTATAGTCCATAATTAAATTGTTCATTTTGCTTTACTAGGTTTTGTATAGTGGAATGATGAGTTGAGAGCATTTTAATGTAATGAAAAGTGGAATTACACATATTATTTTTAGGACAGCCTAAATGATGGCCTTGTAGCTGTGTAATATTTCTAAATAGGCAGTTGCCCCATTGTTTGTAAAAGTTTAATTTTACCTTGCAAATGTTTTTTTTTAGTCTTTAAATATTAAAGTGTTGTAGTTTTTCCATAGATTTTGTCTTAATTCTGCATATTGAAGTGCAATTCTATTGGTAAACAGGGTGTTTAATTGCTTTTTCTTCCAAATCCTGGTTTTAGTGGTACGTTACGTTTTTCACTTTCTTCTCTAACCCGACAGCAGAGTCATGCATAACTACATAGCAACATCTTTGATTATTTACAGATAGCTCCCACTTAGTATTTGTATGGTAACCTTCTTCGTGAAAGTATGGTCCACAGCTGGACGTGTGTCTCCACCAGCCCCAAATATGTTAGAGAGGTTTTGCTGATTCAATGCTTTTTTGGCTAACTTACATAATTTGTAAGTCAAAATTAAATGTGTGAATTTTTTTATGCGATGATTTTCTTTTCAGAGCAAAGGTTTTTTTTACAATATTGAGCATATTGTTTATGTTTAAGTTTTGCAGTATGGTTTTGGCAAGTGGGATTATTTTTTAGTTAATTGCCAAGTACTCAGTTTTTAAACCATTTACAGATAATATTCCTAATGGTCTCCTCCTTATCAGACCATACAACTGGGAAAAATTAATTTTTTTGTTTATGTAGATGTGTTCTTTAGAGGTACTTGCATTTTTTTTGCAAGCGCAAGCATATCATCAGCACAAACTAGTCTCTTACTTTGCAATAATGCAATACTGCTCTTACCATTTTCCTTTCTGGATCGTCCACTTTGTCCTTTTGGAGGTGTGGGTATTTTTTTCTCTAATACATTTCAATCACATTTTCTTTCTAATTTTTTGGGATAATATTCTGAAGGCACTGTGGTAGTTTTTGTTGTGCCTATAAATAAAAATAATAAAAAAGCAACAGTACTAACAGTAATAATTACAGTGAAGTTTAACTCAAACATTAACTTGTATGTAACAAGTATTATACCACAATTATTATGGCACTTAATTTGTGTTTACCTTTAATCCAAGTAAATAATGTTATTCTTTTCCTAACATTACAAGAGTATGAAATAAATAGGTGTATCTTCAAGCTTCACTTCAACTCTGTTCTAGTGGAGCAATGCAACTAATGTAAATGCTGTTTGCATAAGTCTAGTAGTATTGGGCTATATTTGTAGCCTAATGGTAATTGTAATGCAATAGCAATTTTTGTTACATCCAAATGTTATGTATAACAAACCATATTATTGGATATTTTTCTCATGTGAGTAAAGTTAGTCTGTGTTTCACATCAGTTTTTAACAAATCACAAGTGTATACAGATACTTGTCGGGTTACCCTTGTAATACTATAGTCTGTTGGTTTACATGGTCATATGTCTCTAAGGTTTAGTGAAATTGTTATAGCTACTGTGTGCCATGTTTTAAGTATAAAGTCTAATCTTTTGGGGAATTAATGTGCTTCTCTAGTACTGTTTGGGCTAAGTTAGCAGCCCAATCTCACATATAACCAAACATCCTGTTTCTGTCATAAGTATAATATGCTAGATAGAATGCCACTGGCCTGTGTTGTAGCCCAGTACATCCATGTTTTACTGGTCAGTATTCAGTCAGTGTTTTTTTAAGGTGTTTGGTAGTGTTCAAAGAAGATGGTTTGTGTGTAGATATTAAAGACACAGGTATATGTTTTGCACAAGAGAGTATGCCAAGAAAAGAGGAATTGAGCATGTTTTAGGTATGGCAAATGTTGAGATCACAGAGGGGGCTGAAAGAGGTTTAAGATAAATAGCCTCCTTCCTCTTATTTAATCTCTTACTAATTGTGAGCATCCCCATTTCGTAATTATTCATTGTGAAGGCAATGATATTGGCAACTTCACTGGTGTATGAACTGAAATAGACATGAAAGCTACTTGCAACTCTTTCATGACTTTATTTCCTCATACCCATTTGATATATTCTAATATTTGCAAAAAGATAAAATGGAAGTTCTCAGTTGAAAGGGAGAGGGGGTGGGATTGCAGTGGTGTTCAGAGATACTTGGGTCTTCTCCAGTGAGGCTTCAGTGGGGTTAGTGGAGGGGGAGGCGCTTGACTTCTCCATTGTTATATCGCCCCGCTACACACTGGGCGGTACTTTGCTTTACCGGCCCCCTGGCCCCCCGGGTGTATTCCTGAAAGCCCTGGATGATGTTATTAATCCACGCGCCCTTCGCTTTCCTAACTTCCTCCTTCTGGGCGATTTTAACATTCATTTAGATTGTCCTAAGTCCTCTGGTTCTAGGGAGCTAATGGACCTGTTTGATCTGGCACAATTAACCCAGTGGATAAAAACCCCCTCACATCAAGGGGGACATATAATTGACCTGGTTTGCTCCAACTTTGCTTTGTCTGTATCGGACCCCCTGCAGGTCATTTGGTCAGACCACCATCTGGTACAGTTTTCTTGGATTATAGGAAAACTCTCGTCCCCTCCAGTCCCGGCCCTTAATAATACGATTCGGAAGATCGGCATTCCAGCCCTCTCTGAGGCTCTCTCAACGTCTTGCCCGCCGGTCTCCTGCGATTTTAAAGGAGCAGTAGCTAGTTTTTCCTCCTGGATCAGCCAAGGAGTCGGTGCGGTGTTAAAACCCACCTCCACCAGGCGACTGAGACTAATTCCATCTAAACCATGGTATTCAGGCACTCTTAGAGACCTAAAATTGGCCTGTAAAACATTGGAATGGCGCTGGCGTCGGGACTACTGTCCCCAGGCCAACAATGCCTTGCGTAAAGCTCAGAGAGACTACTATGCAGCCATTGGGGCAGCTAAAAGCAGTTTCTATGCTGAACGAATTGCTAAAGCTAGCAACAATAGCAAGGAGATTTTTTCTATTGTAAGACATTTTCTGTCACCTGTCGCTGAACAAATGGTCCCCCCAGCCTCATTTGAATGGTGTGAGGAGCTGTCTTCCTTTTTTGTTGAAAAAATACAGAATATTCAAGACAATCTCGGGTCGGGTCCCCTGTCACCGAGTGACCCCCTACTCCCGTTTTCTTTAGCGTCTACATTTTCAACCCCCTCATTTACGAACTTCGTGCCCATAGCCGGACCAGATACTCTGGCCATCCTCAAATCCCTCAAGTCGGGGTCTCCGTCTGACCCTTGTCCTGCCAGAGTGCTCGCAGGGGTCGCTGAGGTGGTCTATCCCGAGGTCAATAGGATTATTAACCTATCCTTACGGACAGCTGTCGTTCGTTTGAGCTGGAAACAGGCAAAGCTCCTACCACTCTTGAAAAACCCTTCCTTAGACCCGACAAAGCTTGCTAGCTATCGCCCTATCTCTCTTCTACCGGCTTTGTCAAAGGTCTGTGAGAAGGTGGTTTTTCGACAGCTGGAGGCCTATGTGGAAACATCTGGTCTTCTCCATCCGGCGCAGTCTGGTTTTAGGGCAACTTACAGTACCGAGACTGCATTGGTGGAAATGGCTGAGGCAATTAGGGAGTGCCTGGACGCGGGCAGCAGAGCAGGCCTGCATTTTACTTGACCTCTCTGCTGCCTTCGATACGGTGCCCTACCAATTACTCCTTGCTCGCCTCTCAAATATTGGCATTGCTGGCCCTGCCTGGGGCTGGATGAAATCCTTCTTGGAAGAGCATACCCAGCAGGTTCGGATTCCTCCTTTCTCCTCTAATGCCAAGAAGATGTCCACTGGTGTCCCTCAGGGCTCTACTTTGAGCCCTCTGCTTTTTAATTTCTATTTGACTCCTCTGATATTTCTGGCTGAGGAAATGGGTGCAAAAATAATTGCATAAGCTGATGACACCCAGCTCTTATTTACTTGGAAGGACTCCGACCTGTCAACAGAAACTGCCCATATCTGCCTCTCCGCTGTGTTTAGGTGGTTGGCTTACGCCCAACTGAAATGCAACGAGGACAAGTCAGAGGTCCTATTATATGGGCGGTTCCCGCCCGCCTTTAGAGAATCTTTATGGCCTCCTGACTTCCCTCATCCTAATTCTGAGGGTGCTCCAGCAAAAAACTTGGGGGTCTGGTTCGAAGAGGACTTACGGTTTATGGAGCAAATTAAGAAACTCACTGGAGTATGTTTTGGCACCCTCAAGTCGTTAAGAAGGTTCCTCCCTTTGCTGCCGAGGTCGGCAAAGGAAATGTTCATTCATGCTCTCATCCTCTCCCGTCTTGACTATGCCAATGCTCTGTATGTGGGGATTCCGGGATACCTACTCAAAAACTACAGACTATACAGAATGCCGCTGCTAGACTTCTGTTCAACATCTCTGGAATTTCTAGCGTAAAACAGTATTTACGCGATTTGCATTTGCTGCCTGTGGCTCAGAGAGTGCAATTTAAAGCTCTCATTCTGGCGCACAGAGTGCTACACGATCTTGGACCTATGTATATTAGGAAGCGATTTGCTTTCAATGTCCCGAATAGAGCGTTGCGTTCAGCCACCCATCGACGGATGGTGATCCCACGTTTTCGCAGAACACGGTTGGGGGCGAGTCTCTGTCTGTCAAAGTATCCATGGCATGGAACGCCTTGACCCAGGAACTATGGAATATTCAGGATCTCAGATTTTTAAAAAAACAATTGAAAACTTTCCTCTTCCCGTAGTCGTGTTAAAGCTCTGTTTCATCGGGTCACTGTTATTTTGCGCGCCAGGACACTCTTGAGTATTTGTGCGAGGTATAAGTCCATTATAATATAACAATTGGGGCTAGTAAGAGGTTCATCATGTCCTGTATTGAAATGGTACTTAAAAATAATATCTTTCTATTCAAAAACGAAGCATACATCCAAGTGAAAGGTACCAGCATGGGGGCCACCTGTGCTCCTAGTCTGGCATGCCTGTATGTGGGTGACTTCGAATCCAGACATGTTTATAATGAGATGGCCCCCTATTTTGAAAATGTTACCTGCTGGCACCGTTACATTGATGATATCATCTTCATTTGGAACGGTGCCAGTCAGGAACTAGAAACATTTCTAGAATGGATTAATTTAGGGGATCCTAACCTAAAATTTACTGCCCATTACAGCGTGTCTGAAGTAGAGTTCCTGGACATCAAAATTAAGAACTCCAATGATGTCCTCCAGGTAGAATTATTCTCTAAACCTACAGACAAAAACACTCTCCTGCACTATGGGAGTAATCATCCACGTTCTCAGAAGGACAATATCCCCTTTGGGGAATTTTTAAGATTGAGACGTAACTGTACCACTCTTTCTGACTTTTATCACCATTCCGAAATCCTTAAGAAAAAACTTAAGGCCAGAGGCTATCCGGGCAAACTTATTAAACATTCATTCAAAAGAGCGAGATTTTATAATCGAGACAACCTGCTCGAGGTTAATAAAGTCGGAACTAAGAACAAACCAACTGAACGTATAGTTTTTGTGTCTCAATTTTCAAATCTGAGCAATCGGATAAAGAATATAGTGAACAAAAATTGGAAGCTTTTGAACCATGGGTCAGAGGTGACGTTAGAGAAGCCTTTGTTTGCGTTCCGACGCAACAAAACTATACGCAATGCTTTGGTCAGAACCTACGAAGGTAAACATGAGACACAGAATACACTCACAGGAGATAAAGCCAAGGGCAATTACAGATGTGGAACATGTTCCATTTGTCCCTTATGTCTGGAAGCTAAATATGTGACATATAATAACCAAAAAATCTGGGCTAAAGGCTTGAACAACTGCCGAAGTAAGAATGTGGTGTACTTGCTGATTTGCCCCTGTGGTCTCGGGTATGTAGGTGAAACAAGTAGGGAGCTACGTATTCGGATTTTAGAGCATAAATCTGCTATCCGTACCAAAAAAGCAAACGCCCCGCTGACAGAACACTTTAATCTAATGAACCACACTTGCGATCAGTTTCAATGGTTTATTTTGGAGAGAATATTTGTCAATAGAAGAGGGGGTGACCCTGATACTACCAGGAAAAAGAGAGAGCAGTGGCATATTTGTTATTTAAATACAGTGGACAGGGGACTCAACACGAAAGAAGATTGGATGAGTATTATTTCCACATAGATACCGTGATGTAATGTATAAAACCGGGGGAGGTCTTTACCTGAAGCAACACTAAGATTGTTTTGTTTTGAGACTCATTTTTTTGTAAAAGGTTGTTTACCTATACATTTGATGTATTTAACATCGGGGTTAATGGAGGACAATTTGAAAAGTCATGTCCGTTTGTTCATATTGGGTTGATACATTTTATGATGTTAAGTTGATACACTTTATTATGTTATATGTTTATTCCGATGACGGCCAATTTGATAATGCTTTTCAGATTATATGTCACCAAGGAGGTTGTGCAATATTTTTTTGCATTGATGTAAAAAAAATGTTTCCAATATGCTATGCAACTGCATTAAGAATTCTAATGACTGTTTGGAGTTCACAGATAGGAACAATAAAGTTGTATTGTAATAGGATTGAAACTATGACGAGAAACAGGGAGCTCTACGTGGAATGCATTCCAAAAAAAACAACAGCGTTTAACTCATCTAATATACGCGTGCGAGTGCACATAGTTTTAAATATCACAAGCAAACCATACGCTTCCCTAATATATAAAGCTGTGATCGATTGTAAACATTTGACATAATAAAAAAACACACCATTTAGAGTAGAGATATAATCCAACTAGAAGCCACGTAATTGGACTCTCGATAAGAATCCACACGTGAGCGGCGACACGTGATTAATTGAGCCAATCATGAGAGTCGAGTCTTTCTAACAAATAGCCGAACAGGTTAGATAATCTAAGAACAGACGGAGCAAGAAGACTCCATACCGGCGGAATAATTTGCAAGCCGTAAGGTAAGACTCGGCAATCTTATCAACACAGAGACTCAGTCAGGCAGCGCGGCCTCGATGCAATCGTATTAAAGGCATTTACCAGTGAGAATAGTTTGGTCTCGCGGTATCATATGGTTCCTTTGTATTTTTTAGGGACTTGATAGGAGACGCGATATAAGGGTATGACAAACGGACCCCAGTCTCTGACAATTTTATCTACTAAGAAACACGCCACGTGATGCTACGTTAGCGCATCTATACATACCGGTAAGCGCATTTTGTCATTGTAGCCCGATAAAACAAATTGAGGCTATCTCAACAATAACCTATGCCGTTATGTTACTCCACAGCAACTGAAGTCTGTGGACTTTGGCCAATTGAAACAAATACACTGTACCAGTACATAATCCTTCCTCCAACAATCATCTCAGGAAGTAAGCTCTAAGTAGAGGGCAGAATTGATAAAGGTGAGGAAACGATAATGTGAGCAGTATACAATACGGGGGGCAACAACTTGGCTAATACGTGGAGGTAGAGTTTCCATATTTAGAGCCATCTACAACCGAAATGCCCGATATCAAAGCAGTAGGAAAATGTAGTTACATAAACCACTATTTACTGTGATTAGACGGAGCGTTTAAAGGTTGTCCAAACAGATTTGATAATATATTGGGCAATTGTAAAGTATAAGACAATCATGTTAAATAGAGGCCAACAAGGTTAGATGAATTGATATCTCTCTAGTAGAACCTCTATTTAGTTTATTAATAGCACTTATGTCTTTCTAGGTTCGAAATTGAGCCGGAAGCAACTCAAGCCTATAATTTGTCTTGACAAAGATGGTCATATAAAGTCAAAACCATCGAAACGCGTCGACGCCAAAGATATACACAATCCAAGGGACCGCCGTAGAGAATTGGAGATAGTAGTGGGTCACATATATCCCAAATCACGGTGTAAAAATTACGGTCATTCAGGATGTGTCATAAATGACAAAGTCCATTGTCTGTGTTTGTTTTCTGTTATGCGGGCTCATAACAGTTTGTGTTTTGTAATTTTTATTTCCAAATGTATAACATGAATGAAGAAATGAAGTGATTGTTTTTAATATGTACTGTATTGATTGATTTAGGATTTTCTATTGTAAACCCTTTTTTAATAAATGTGATATAATTCTGGAACCTTAGTTATATATGTGTGATATTTTAATAGGATTGTAACATTGAGTGGTTACATTGGGATTGCCTTGCTGATATTTGTAATTGGTACCCCTTTCCCTTCATTGTACGAGGGGTCGCTCTCAGTCCACTTTACACATGGAACGCCTTGACCCAGGAACTATGGAATATTCAGGATCTCAGATTTTTAAAAAAACAATTGAAAACGTTCCTCTTCCCGTAGTCGTGTTAAAGCTCTGTTTCATCGGGTCACTGTTATTTTGCGCGCCAGGACACTCTTGAGTATTTGTGCGAGGTATAAGTCCATTATAATATAACATTATAACATAACATAACAAAATGTGAGTAAGTATGAAAAACCGTGCAGACATAAACAAAATGTTGGCTCCCTTTCTAAGAGATCATACCAGATCTTCCATATATCACCTCAACGTTATGTTTTTTAAACCTTACCAATGTCGTGCAGATGGTGTACATTTTACCACAACTAGCAAGAATATCTTCATTAACTTCATCCACCAACTCCTACTAAACCATATTTAAATCCAAACAACACATGTGTAATAAAGGCTCTTCTAAGAGTCAACCTATCAGAAGCATCAATGAATATGAATATATCTAGGTTATTTTAAAAAAATACTTTAACTGTACTGCATAACTCTCTAGAGACCAACACGAAAGTACCGCAGTAGTCCATAATTTAAAAAAAGACATTTATACATTTCAAAATATTATTCCCTACATATCTCCACTATACTGACCTCATTACACTTACAAGGGACACCTTTTTATAAAAGACACTGTTAAATTGTATTGCAAAACACATTGAAACTGCTGTATAAAACAACACGGCTGCATTTAGATGTCGTAAATCTACACATTAACCAATCAGATAATCCCTTGTCATCGCTATGTACAGAGAGTGTACCGCAGTACCATTGCGGCCACCGATATTTCTAAAAAATACCTTATAACTTAACTTTTACTTATTCTTCTTGCCTTCACTACCCCCACAGACTCCTTTATACACCCTACTATGTAATACTGCTAAATGTCCCAAAAATCCCACAGCTTTTTTACGGGCTCTGCAAAATACAAATGTCATGGAGAACGCATTGGATTTTAAGTCCATTGCCCCCTAAAACTATCTCTTTGTGGGTGAGGACAACTTTTAATGTGGTACCACCAATTAATAGTATTAAAAACAAGCACTGTGAAATAGGGATATGGATATTCTCCTATCCTATATTCTGGTCGATATTCACAGACTCAGTAGTCAAGACCGTTCACCCTCGACCCGCTATGAAGGGACTGATGAAGGTGGAGCTAGTTTTATAGGTTACAAATGCGTCTTGTGGACCTTCTAGATGTCGGTACCATGAGATTGCACCATACCAGTAAAAGTATGGTTGTCATTTTTACTTTGATCAAAAGCAGAGTGACTTATAGTTTTGGTCCTGATGAACCTGTCGGTCTGTCTAGGCAGAAACATGTCGACCAGAATATAGAATAGGAGAATATCCATATCCGTATTTCACATTGCTTGTTTTTAATCCTATCCATTGGGGGTACCAGAATAAAAGTTGTCCTCACCCACCAAGAGATCGTTTTATCTCACATATTAGCTTTTTTGTTTGCACTCTGCCTCACCCTCCCCTATACAATAGAGAGAACTTGTAGCGTGGATGACAAAAAAAAACCTGCTCCTCTCCTACGGGGGAGTTGTAGCCCACACTGGGTACCTTGCAGTCCTAGTATGAAGAGGGGACCCTATGATGAAGTATGGCACTCTAGGGTGAGTGAGGGTTCTCGTCTTAACACAGTAGTGCTTCCCAGTCCACTTTTGCCCTCATTTTTTCCTCCTTGTTTCTTATCCTTGGTACCATGCCCGTACCTTATGTGGGACAGATTGGGGAGAGTAGTACATTGGGTGGTGTTAAATACTCCAATAAGGCTCTTCTTTGTGAGATACTACCCCATATATATTTATTACCCAGTGGCGGTCGACACTGGATAGTTATAGTTATAACAGCTGTTATACATAAAATGCTTTTTTGTGTTTTGCTAATAACATTGGATCCGTTGGACAAATCTTCACAAAATTTTCCAAAAAGGTGCTACTTTTTAACTGGTTTGTGCATGGAAAGTT
The DNA here is from genome assembly GCF_964204655.1 of Triturus cristatus. NCBI lineage: Eukaryota > Metazoa > Chordata > Amphibia > Caudata > Salamandridae > Triturus > Triturus cristatus. The sequence goes on along the minus strand of NC_140592.1, from coordinate 497,077,601 downwards.
TCAAGGTGATTCTTCCAAAATCCCCATGAAGTTTCTGTAGACTTCTTTAAGAAGGGCTACAGCAAAAACTGCTGAACGGAATTACACCAAATTTTGGCAGGAAGCTAGATCTTGGTCCGCAGTTTGTGCTTTTCTTATTTGGTGTAAATCCGTTCAGTAGTTTTCGAGAAATTAAGGGTAAGCATATTTGTATATCTGGATATACTCCAGGCTCAGGTGTGGTACTTTAAAATTTGGGACCGCGTAGGCGGCAGGGCCCTACCCCTGTCTATTTCGCTATTAGCGAGCCGCGAATGGCCAATGCAGTATGTACAAGTGCTTTGCATAACGTTTCATCGATAAATGCACTTTGTATACGATATTTCACATTGACTTCGTGGGTTCCACCTTGGAGCGGTGGCCATCTTATGGTTGCCCTCACATAGGCTACACATCAAGGACAAACACCGGCCTTTAGAACACATGTGCCTTCCTTTGACTTCTCTGTGACCTGTGCGACTTGGCTCCACCGCCCCAGGTCAGTCCGGTCCCACGAGCTCCCCGTCCTACGGCCACCTGTGATTAGCATCAGGGTTTGACACACCATAAAGCCTTTTCATCCCACACAAGCCTCCGGCTAATCTCTTTCACACCTGACTCTTTCTGCTTTATGGCTTGTTTTACAAACAGGAGGTGCCCGTGTTTATTGGGGCCTGCTGATATCTGATGTGGGATCTGAGCCTCGCTGGGTAAATAATTGTGGGCTGGCTGAACTGGAATGTGGGATGGTCATCATGACTCTGCCTTTTCGTTTGTAATGAATACATATGAATGACCATATCGTAAAACAAGGAATGTGTGCCTGAAGCATGATATTTTGTATATAAGGAGAAGCCCGTTTCTGTAAGTTTAAGCAGTCTCCTGAGAACATACATTGTGTTGTACTTCTCGGACACCTGTAATTGGTCTGCAGCCAATAAACAAGATCTTTGACTTCACCTAGAAGACTCTGTGTTTCTGTGGGTCTGAAACAGGAAGAACCCGAAGTCTTAGGGTGTGTTCCCCTGCACCGCTGGGTTTTAAAAACCCAGTACTTCTGTTGGCGCCCAACTCGGGGCGATTTCAGCGGTACCGGTCCAAGCCAGAGGTTCGTGAGGAGCTTCGTGTGGAAATTCTGGAGGAAGGCCGCCACTTCATCGACCCCTGCATGTCGACGTGGTCCGAAAGTCTTTTCTGCGAGGTTCTCCGCGTCCCGACAGCTACGAAGGACTGCTGCCCTGATTAATCGCCCTGTTTTGGACCCTTGACGATTTGGTAGAGCGAAACAATCGAGAGTGTCTTCTGGTGACGCCATCGATCATCGATATTCAGTTAAGTATAAGTGGAGCGTCTCCCAGTTTGTTTGGTATCCTTCGGGAATTTGGAATCCTTCGGGATCGCTTTGATTTGGAACTTGCAAGTGCCAAAGCCAGAGGACTCGTGTATTCACGAGACTATCGTATTAGATAATCCTTTGAAGTTTGAAACTAGACTAGTGAGCGAAGATGCCTGGTTCTAGTGTATTTGGAAGGTTGTTTTGTTTGGGTTGTGGAAGGGATTCCCAATTAGAGGATTCATGTCCGGTTCCTCCAATTGGAACTCCAACTTATGAGCTTTATGTAAAACATGGTGTGGGCCCCATTGCATATAATGAAATATGGATCCGATACACCAGAAAGGACGGTGTTTTAAAATGGCCCCAAAATGGTAGTTTCGATACAGATATCTTAGATAATTTGGAAGTTAAATTATTTAAAAAGAAAGCCCGGCCGGCGATGTTTGATTCTTTCCGCCTATGGCGAAAGGAAGCCAAACAGAAGGAAATTAAGCTAGCGAAAAGGAATAAGAGAGTAAAAGGTATATCAATGGTGCAAGCAGCTGTGCAATTTAAAGATAATGAGGAGGAACAAATGAATGAGCAGTTGCATAGACAGCGCAAACTAGGGATCGATAAATGTTATCCAGTTTTGTCACCCCTTGTACAAGATGAGACAAAAGAGAAAGAAAAGGATTCCCTAATGTCCCATTTGCTAAGTTCGCCACCCCCGTATGCGCAAAATGCCACAGCGCCTCCACAGCTTGTGAATGTGCAGCCTCTAGTTAATGTGCCGCAAGCCTTCCCACAGCCGCCAGCTCCTCCTCAGCTGGCTCCTATCCCTGCAGTGCAGCCCTCTCAAGGGCCGCCAGTTTTGTTACCTGTTGCCCCTGCTCTTCCTGCAACTTTGCCTAGTACATCAGTTGCCTCCCCTGGCGCTCTTTCTTACACTACCCAGGTACCTGTATCTGCATCCTCTTTTCTTCCCTCTGTCTTTTCCCCCGTTTTCGCCTCAACTTCTCCTTCAGCACGACAACGACTAGCTAATGTAGTTACTAGTTTGATGTCGCCTCTCTTTTGGTCATCTAGTATGACCCCTGGTTTACAACGTAAGCAGTTGCGTAGTCAGCTGCCTAATCCTGAAGAGAAAGAGGTATTAGATCATATGGTGCGTAAGTGGATTGCTTTACCTTCACTCTATGATGTGGGGTCAGTTGTTAGCGTGTTTCACCAATGGGACGCCCCAAAACGGTATGAGTTCGACAAAATGTGTGAATTCCTCTGTGAGGAATTGGAGGATCATGGTTCAAACTCAAACCCGCAGGAGTTGTGTCGAGTGCGATTTGATTTTGAAACGGGTACAATTGTGGGTCCCGATGTAGATAAAGCAGTTGCGACTTTACTGTCCTTCAGGAATGGCGATTGTCAACAATCATTGTTCGAACAGGAATTCCCTGTGGGGAAAAAGGTAAAAGTGCGCCAATATCCGATGCGTGAGGTTCCTCCAGTTTGGAGACCTGCTGATGCAAATGCTAATCCAGCTGTTCCAGCTCATTTTCAGCGTGTTTGGGTGCATGTCCCATGGAAGCGTTCTGAGGTGTTAGCACTTAAACAGACATTGCCTGACCACCGTAAAAGCCCCACGGGATATTATAAGGAGTTATCACAGACTGCAGAATCGTGTGACATGAATCTGGCTGACATAGATATGTTGTTCAGGAATGTGGTTCCACAGCCTTTATGGGGATCCATTCGTAATACGGAGCATGCTGCAGAACTAGGGGACACATGGGCTAATATCGTTGCCGCAGACACTAGACAAGTTGGTGGTGCAAAACCTGAGCCCCTTGTAGCAGACCTCCCTGGTAGAATTATTACATACATGAAAACCATAATGCCCGCGATGCGCGTGAATTTGGATAAACTATCTGCATGCAAGCAGAAGAAAGATGAGACAGTGTCCGATTTCTTTACAAGGTTTGAAGAAACGTTTATCGACCACAGTGGTCAAGACATGAGTACTGAAGGTGGCCAACGGTTATTTGTTGATAAATTTGTGCAGAATCTACTTCCCGAGTTGTGTAAGAAATTAAAAGATTCAGAGAATTCTTGGGCTGTTTCCTCTTCAGCGCAAATACTGGCTACTGCACAGTATTACGAAAATAGAGATAAAGACGAGAAGGATAGAACAGACAAGAAAACGAAAGAACTGAAAACGAAGGTCCTTTTACAGCAGGCTTATCCGCTACGTGGAGGACAGAATAATTATAGGCAAACCCAAGGTATCTATGAGCAACCCCAACAGTTTCAGAATAACCAGCAAATGAATGGGTATTATGAACGACGTATCCCTATAGGTCCCAATCAATGTTCATATTGCATAGAGGAAGGTCATTTTAAGTATAGTTGTCCTAAATTGTTGCAGCGTACTAATAATGTGTATGGCACAAGAGGTAGAGGTGGTCAGCAAGCTCCCAGGGGTAGAGGGCATGGAATAGTTCCCCAGAACGCGCGTCCTCTTCCGCCTCAAAATACGATAAATAGCTTTGATCAGCAAGCCAATGCAACTGGTAATACAGCTCAGTACTATAATAATGATTATTATGCAGAAGACGATAATATGGAAGGTAATGATTACTAGGACAGCCATAGACAGAGAGAGGGAGTTGTTTCAGTACCAGTGGATCAGAGTGGCCCGTATGTTAAGGTGACTACAGCGGGTGTAACAGAGCCCTTTCTGCTGGACACTGGTGCTGCAAAGAGTTCAATTATACATTCAAAACTCCCTGGCGCGCCTTTGTCTGGTGAAATGAATGTTTCAGTAGGTTTTTCTGGCGCCCCAGTTAGTAACCCGATTTCTAGTCCTATGCCCCTTTCTGTTGGACCTTGTGAGCTAAAAGCACCCCTCATCCTAACGACAGGTTGTGGTGAAAATCTGTTAGGATTAGATTTGTTAAAAAGATTGCATGCAACGCTATATTGTTCTCCCTCAGGAGTACAACTTACATTGGGTAAGGAAGTGATTTCCCCGATGTATTTGTCAAAGAATACATTGCCATCTGAATTGTCAACCCTTCCGGATGTCCTTTGGGCTACTGGTCCCAATGATGTGGGTCTCTTGGAAATACCGCCATATGTGGTCACTTTGAAGGCCAATGTCAGATTGCCACGCATTCCCCAGTACAAGATCTCCAATGAAGGTCAGAAAGCGTTGTTAGCAATTGTCAGCGATTTGATTAAAAAGGGTGTAATTGAAGAAACAAGAGGCAACGTTTGCAATAGTCCTGTTTTACCTGTCTTAAAACGAACGGACCCTTCACAGCCACCTGTTTACAGATTTGTGATTGATCTTAGAGAGGTAAATAAGATTGTTGTGCCACAGTTTCCAGTTGTCCCTGATATAACTGCCTTGTTAACTATGATTCCAGCTTCCGCTGCATGGTTCTCAGTAATCGATTTGAAGAATGCTTTCTTTAGCATCCCAATTGCAGAGGAGAGTAGGGACATTTTTGGCTTCAGTTTAGGATGTCGACGCTTCCGCTTTAAACGCGCTCCACAGGGCTACTGTGAAAGTCCATCAATATACAGTCAAGCTTTAAAAGCGCAGCTTGATGCACTTGTCTTACATAGTGGCGCTATCCTTATACAGTACGTTGACGATTTACTAATCGCCGCGGATACTGAAAAGATTTGCAAAGAAGCTACATTGTCATTGTTGCGTCATTTGTCTGCCTTTCATCACAAAGTGTCTCTCTCAAAAATGCAATATTGTCGACAAGAAGTGACCTACTTAGGTCATCTCTTATCGAAGGAGGGAAGGAAACTGACCCCAAAAATAATTCACGCCATTGCACAATTAAGTGTGCCAAGAACACAGAGAGAAGTGCGTGCTTTCTTGGGCATTACTTCATACTGTAGGCATTGGATACCGAATTTTTCTTTGCTGGCAAAACCTTTGTTAGCATTAGCATGTAAAAACACACCGAATCCTGTCCCATGGTCTGAAGAGTGTCAGAAAAGTTTTTGGGAATTGCGAAATGCATTATGTTCAGCTCCTGTGTTGGGTACCCCTGACTACAGCAAGCCTTTTACATTGTATGTTCACGAAAAAGATGGTTGCGCATTATCAGTGTTAACACAGCATTTTGGCGACAGACCGCGTCCATGCGCATATTTTTCGTCAACCTTGGACCCAGTAGCGAGGGCATTGCTAAGTTGTTTGAGAGCTACAGCCGCAGCAGCTATGTCTATTCGACAGTCTGCTGGATTGGTAATGGATAACACATTGATTGTAATGGTTCCACATGCTGTGGACACATTGTTAAACCGGACCAAGACACAGCACTTAACTAGTGCTCGATTGTCAGGGTATGAATTGACACTGTTGGCAAACCATATACACATAAAGAGATGCAACACGTTGAATCCAGCTACATTATTGCCAATTCCAGCAGACATAGATGAGATTGAGCAACATGATTGTCTGTTTAGAACAGAAGAAGAGACAAAAGGGAGAGTGGATCTTAAAGATACTCCCCTGACTGAGTGTGATGGTACCTTATGGGTGGATGGTTCGTGCTTCAAGCTTCCGAATGGTGATACGACTGCTGCATATGCTATCACGACTTAGCACACGATTGTTGAAACTGCACGTGTGCCACATAATTCAGCTCAAGCAGCAGAATTAATTGCCCTTACAAGAGCATGCGTGTTGTCTGAAGGAATGAAAGTGAACATATATACCGACAGCCAGTACGCCTTTGGCGTGGCTCATAGTTTTGGGCGATTGTGGAAAGAACGTGGGTTCCTGACTTCGCATGGAGCTAAAATTCAGAATGGCAAGTTGGTGAATGATCTCCTTGAGTCACTGACCCTACCGTTACAAGTTGCGATTATGAAATGCAGTGCGCACAAGAAAGTCACTGATGATGTTGGTCGTGGTAATGCATTTGCTGACGAAATCGCGAAAGAGACAGCAAAAGATGTGAAGACTCGAATGTATGTTGCAGGCCCCGCAAGATGGGTTGGTGATGTTGGAATGTGTGAAGACACGATAGAGAGTGTGAAGTCCCTTCAAGCTGAAGCCACAAAGAAAGAGTTGAGCAAGTGGAGAGAAAGTACGGGTAAATTGGATGAGAATGGTTGTTGGGTTGATTTGTCAGAACATCGGCGATGGTTGCTACCTGATGCATATGTGCTTCCAGTAGTTACTATGGCACATGGAATGGCACATATCAGTGTGAAAGGAATTTGTAAGTTGTTGGCTCCAGTATGGCAGAATGCTGGAATTCCCAAGTGTGCAGAGAATGTGGTCAAAAATTGTATGGTATGTTTGAAATATAACCCTGGTAGGGGAACCCCAACTCCAGCTGGTCATTTTGCGCCTCCATCATATCCATTTGAGGTTTTGCAGCTAGATTTTATCCACATGGAAAGGTGCAACAACTTGAAATATGTACTGGTTGTTGTTTGCGCTTTTTCAAAATGGATAGAAGCATATCCCCTAAAAGACAACACTGCTTTATCCACAGCTAAAGCCCCTGTGAAAGAATTTTTCCCTAGGTTTGGAATGCCAAGAATGGTGTGGAGTGATAATGGGAGTGAATTTGTGGGTCGAGTGATGAAGAATGTGTGTGAGGGATTAGGTATAAAGCAGAAATTTCACGCTGCAAATCACCGCCAATCAGCTGGATTAGTAGAGTGCTACAACGGCACTCAGAAGCTCAAGCTGGCCAAAATCCAGGCGAGCTCCGGTCTTAAATGGCCTGACGCTCTGCCTTTAGCACTCCTATCCACAAGAATGACTGTGCATTCACGAGTGGGACTTAGTCCATATGAAGTGGTTTTTGGTCGCCCGGCCAATGTATGGGGTGTGCCAAGACCGACAAAATTCAGCGAAATCGAACATCCAGTACTGCTTGACTACCTGTATGAATTGACGGCTAAATTGCGTGTTTTACACCAACAGGTGCACGATACTCTCCCCCAGGCCTCTGAAGCTCCAGGACACCATATCGATCCTGGCTCGTGGGTACTCGTGAAGAATTTTCAGCGAAAGAACAACGATGAGCCCCGTTGGATCGGCCCTCACCTCGTACTTCTATCGACAAGATCAGCGGTTCGAGTAAAAGGGAAAAAGAATTGGATTCACGGCGCCCACTGCAAACTGATCCCTTTGCCCCTACCATATGACCGGTGGGTCCAGGAGGGTGTCGCTGATTCTGAAACAGACACTGTGCCTCGTTTTGTACCATTTAGTGATGCACGCATAAGAGGCGCAACTTCAGAACAAGAAAGTGACGATATTTTGCAGGAAGCTGTGCCACCGTCAACTCGAATAGACACCACAGAGCCTGAACTCTTGTTTCAGGACCAGTCAGTACCTGGCAGAAACCACTACAACTTGAGACCAAGACCTATGGACAAATAAAAATTCCCTTCCCTTGCTATTTTTTTTTATATTATAGCTCTCCCATCTGAAGGACTTTCTTGATTTTTGTTTTTCGAACCACCATCCGGGTTCAGCCGCAGGGACGCGGTGCCAAGACTTTGGGGTACATGCCGAAGACGTTAGGTCAACGGTTCTGGTTGGTCTAGGGCGTTCCCTGGACTGACAGGCGTACTCCTTAGCAGAAGATACTCACCCGCCGCGAGCGGCACGATTAGAGGATGGAGTTTTTCAAGATGGAGAGACCCGCTGAGGAAATGAACTTTAAGACTAAAATATGTAGAATGATGAAGAGCAAACGTTTTGTATTATTATGTCTGTTTATATTATTTAGTATGATGGTGTTTACTGTAGGTTATGTATTCTTCTCCTCTCAAGTGCCATTTGCACCCACTGAACAGCCTATACCTCCTCCTACTGCCTCCTTACACTCTTTCCACCCTCTGCCTGAACACGAACAAGCTAGACTGTCTGAGTTCGTAAACAACTCGTTTATTCAACTACTGCACCAGCACCAACTAGTCATGAATACAACCAATTGCTGGGTGTGTGGTTTAATGCCACACACCATTAACGACGGTATTCCTTATCTAGTGCTGCCGTTTAGCTATAATGGATCGTCATGGGCATTCCAGACGATGTTTCTTTTTGCATTAGATGCCTACTCCCCGCAACAACCGCGTTCCATCAGACCTAGCACAAATAATAAAGCTTTAATGAAAGGAGTTGCCGATATGAGCAGAGATATCGACGCATACTCATCTATTCCCAAGGATGAATTGCGAGCTTATGTAGGTTGGAACGCGACGGGGTATAGCATTAGTCTGGGTGAAAAGCAGCGAAAAATCTCATCCCCAATTTGGGTCGTACCCCACATAGGTCGGTTCTGTTTACAAGGTAATGGTCAGAATCCAAGAGCTCAACTGGGGAAAAGTGACTGCACTGAAACGTACACTTTCCCATCACAGTTTTCCCCTGCGTTTTTGGCTGCCAAGAGTACATATTTTGTCTGCAATGACCGAGCATATACATGGTTGCCCCCTGATTTCTCGGGCACATGTTATATTGCAAACTTGCTACCGCCAACATTTACTGCTGCCTCTGATTATCACAAGACCAGAGTTGTGAGAGGCGTGGTTAGTAAGGAGGATACTGCCGGTCAGGAAGCAGGAGACTTCTTTCTGGGTTTTCTGCCGTTTTGGAGACCTATGGTCAATAGTAGGAACCTGAGACAACTGACTCGTGTGGTTGAATCCACTGTTAATGTTACAGCTGGTGCCCTTGGTAATTTGACAGCTGAGCTCCAAGCGGATCGCCTCATGACTTTGCAGAACCGTATGGTTCTAGACGTCATACTTGCAGACCGCGGTGGGGTATGTAGGGTCATTCAATCTAGCTGTTGCATTTTCATACCAGATAACGCTCCAACAGTTTATCAAGCCATCTCCAAACTGCATAAAATATCTGAATCCATACACGTGGATAAAGGAGATTGGTCACTGATGGGGTGGTTCTGGGAACCGATATCTGCCTGGGGTTGGAAGATTCTGATGGTCATTGGAATGATCTTAGCCATTCTTTTCCTGTTCTGTCTGTGTATACAGTGTGCTCCTGCGATATGTGGCCTCTGTGCTACATTATGTGTAAGGAAACCTGTATCAAGGGACGAGCTAAGTAATAGGATGATGCTACAGCAACATCTCCATGACTTCATGAATATAGACCTGGACTCGGATTGATATGAGTATAGGTATTGCCTATGTAAGAGCAAAAGGAGGGTCTGTGGTACTTTAAAATTTGGGACCGCGTAGGAGGCAGGGCCCTACCCCTGTCTATTTCGGTATTAGCGAGCCGCGAATGGCCAATGCAGTATGTACAAGTGCTTTGCATAACGTTTCATCGATAAATGCACTTTGTATACGATATTTCACATTGACTTCGTGGGTTCCATCTTGGAGCGGTGGCCATCTTATGGTTGCCCTCACATAGGCTACACATCAAGGACAAACACCGGCCTTTAGAACACATGTGCCTTCCTTTGACTTCTCTGTGACCTGTGCGACTTGGCTCCACCGCCCCAGGTCAGTCCGGTCCCACGAGCTCCCCGTCCTACGGCCACCTGTGATTAGCATCAGGGTTTGACACACCATAAAGCCTTTTCATCCCACACAAGCCTCCGGCTAATCTCTTTCACACCTGACTCTTTCTGCTTTATGGCTTGTTTTACAAACAGGAGGTGCCCGTGTTTATTGGGGTCTGCTGATATCTGATGTGGGATCTGAGCCTCGCTGGGTAAATAATTGTGGGCTGGCTGAACTGGAATGTGGGATGGTCATCGTGACTCTGCCTTTTCGTTTGTAATGAATACATATGAATGACCATATCGTAAAACAAGGAATGTGTGCCTGAAGCATGATATTTTGTATATAAGGAGAAGCCCGTTTCTGTAAGTTTAAGCAGTCTCCTGAGAACATACATTGTGTTGTACTTCTCGGACACCTGTAATTGGTCTGCAGCCAATAAACAAGATCTTTGACTTCACCTAGAAGACTCTGTGTTTCTGTGGGTCTGAAACAGGAAGAACCCGAAGTCTTAGGGTGTGTTCCCCTGCACCGCTGGGTTTTAAAAACCCAGTACTTCACAGGAGACTCTTGCAGAAGCATCAATTTAAAAATGGAACAGTCTTGTTGGCCCAAGGAGCTTTTTTCCCTTGAGTCAATTCGCTACTACGGGAGTCAGACTCCTGCGGGAGTGAGCCCTCTGATTGGCTGGCAGCAACATCAGAAAAATGTTGCTGGCAGCTATTACAGGACTTGGGAACTTACAGGCACATGCATCGATGTTGGCTTTTACGATTTCTTAATTGCAAATTTAAGGAATCGCAATTAAGGCATCCCAAAAGTCTATGCATGTAGAAATCACTTTAAAAATAGCGATTTCTAAACATTCCTTAATTGCGAATTGCAAATTGCGAGTCGCAATTAAGGAATATCTCCCCATTCATTCCTTAGGCCCATAGGAATGAATGGGAAGACATTCTCAATTTGCGATTCTCAATTAGAGAATCGCAAATTGAGAATGCAATTTTAAGGGTGCCAGGATGTCAAAAGGACACCCTGTAGCACCCCTGAAATTGATCTGTGCACATATGTTGCGCACACACATGCCCTTAGGGCATGTGTGTGCGTCACATGAAACTTTGAATAATGCACATAAGTGCATTTTTCAAAGGTTTTGCAAATTACCATGAAGTTCAACTTCATGGTAATTTGCGCCCCCTATTAGCGAAATCGCTAATTTCTTAACTTTAATGCATTGCATTTAAGGAATCTCTATTTGAGATTCCTTAAATGCAATCGCAATTTAGAGATTACTTAATTTGCGATTTTTGCATTTGGGATGATGCATACAAAATGCAAAAATACTGGTCGCAAAGGGGCAGATTCTGAGAATCTGCCCATTTGCCACCGGTTTTCCTTTTGATGCATGTGCCTGCCTGCCCACTGTCCTGAAGTTAAAAAAAAAAAAACAATTGACGGGGTGGGATGGGGATAATCTTCCCCCTATGCCCCACAGACACAGAGGGACCCCCCAGCCAAAAAAAACCCCAAAACACGGGGTCGCATTATGGAAGGGAAGGGGGCGCATGGCCCCCACCCCCAGGCCCTTATCAGCCCCGAAGACCCCATCCCATATGGACCTAAATATTTTTTTATGAGAGGAGTGCACGGCCCTCTCTGACTACCACTTTCGGCCCTTGGGACCCCATCCCCCAGACCCAAACTAATACATTCTCAACTCCCCTTCAAAGAAAATGTTGCCTGGGGTCACCAGGGCCCAATGATGCCATGTGGCCCCCCTCCCCTGTAAAATTGTTAAGGCCCTGGGGACTCTATCCCCAGGGCCTAACGTGGCTTGGGGGAAGGCCGCAAGGCCCCTTCCCCTTTAGAAAGAAAAAAATAAGTCTCTGGAGGATGGGATCCCCAGGGCCTAATGAGACTCGAATAAGGGGGCCATGCGCCCCCTCACCTTTAAAATACTTAAGGCCCTGGGGACTCCATCCCCATGACCTAATGTGAATTTAGGGAAAGGCCACAAGCCCCCCTCCCCTTTAAAAATAAATACGTCTTGGGAGGATGGGATCCCCAGGGCCTAATGAGGCTCGAATAAGGGGGCCATGTGCACCCCTCCCCTTTAAAATACATAAGGCCTTGGTGAATGGGATCACTAGAGCCTATTGAGGCTCAGGGGAGGGGGGGCCACATGGCCCTCTTCCCCTTTTTAATGGGTATGGCCCCAGTGGATGGGATCCCTGGGCCTGATAAAGCTCGAGATGGGGACTGCATGTCCCATCTCCTTAAATTTTAGTCCCTCGGTATAGGGCAAGGTGGGCCAAGAAGGCTTGGGGGTGCACGACCCCCTCCCTATTTTGTTGGAACTGGCCACAGCGAGGGGGTCCCTGGGGCAATTAAGGGTTAGGATGTGGGCTGCATGGCCCCCTGACCTTAATATATATGCTTTGCTACAGGGGGTGTGGTCCCCAGGGCCTGAAGGCCAACCATACACTTTGCATGCCAAAGGATATGTGCAGTGTGGGGTTAGTTCAGTAGCCTGAAGGGGGTCTGGCCTCGGGGCCTGACAGCAGGCCAAGGCTATATATATATATCAGTAGCGGCTCCTGGAGGGAGTGCTGTGAGGCGGGGGAGGGGCAGGGCGGTGGGGTAGTATATTCCGGCACACGCTGCACTGCCAAATGGCGATGCAGAATTCGCAATATAATTCGTTTTATTTATGTTCTTACCTCCATTCGTTTTCCAAAGTTAATTTCCCTTGATATTTCTAGACAGCACTACAGCCCGAACCGCTGGACGGAATTAAACCAAATTTGTCAGAAAGGTTATTCTTGTTCCAGAAAGAACCCTTTTTGTTCTTTGGTGTAAATCCATTCAGTATTTTTTGTAACAAATTTGTATATTTAGAGAAGATCCAACAGTTCCCATGCTGAAATGTGAATGGCTCTCAACACTTCAACCAGCAAGTGTTGGCAGCCATCTTGTGACTCTGCGCCAGCCACGTTCCTGAACAAACTTTGAAAAAACCGAAAAGAGGGCAGGGTAGGAATACCCTGACACCCTAGCTCTGAACCTGGGGTCCCCCTTGGAGCCCGCAGGGCAAAAAAACTTTTTTAGGAAAATAATTTCAGTGGAAGTCACGCTGGATCCGCAGCGCCCGCTGAAATAATAAGTTTAAAAAGTAGCACAGGTTCCCGTGCTTCTCTACTGTTTAGACCCGATGGGGCAGGTCCTGGGTGCACGGGGCCTCCCTTCTGAGGCTCTTTTAAGCCCCGTGGATAACCACCTCCCCAGAGCTTTTATAATATAATGGAGGAGGCCGCACAGACGCCCCTCAATATGCTCTTTTGAGCCCAAGGGATCACCACCTCCCCGGGTCTTCATTCTAAATTTGGAGGGGGGCCGAACCGATCCCCCTCCTGGGGCGGGTTCAAACCTGAGGGACCACCCCCTCCCCAGGGCTAAATTAAAAGTAATGGGGGGGATGAACGGACCCCAGTTGGACCTCAGGGATCACCACCTCCCTGGTGCCTAGAATATCATTAAAACTGGGAGGGGGCTGGCGTACCACCTACCAGGCCATATACAGCCCAGAGACCACCACCCACCGGGTCCAGCCCATGCAGACCATATGAGGGGGCCACAAGGCCCCCCTCCTGGAGCTATATATGGTCCTGGAGACACCAACCCCAGGTCCCGCTGCCACTATGTCCTGGGGTGCCCACCCCTGGGACATAGCTGTTTGCTTTAGCTTGGTGGGAGCTGTGACAGTTCTCACCAAGCTAAAGCAAGCACTCTGGTTCCAGCAGGCTGTCATGTAGTTCCACTAATCAGTAGGAGTGGCACTTTTGTGGACGACATAAACTTTGGGATGGTGCCAGAATGATTCCATGCACACCCACATAGTATGTTGTCTCTTGGACCAGCTAGCTCACAGTGCTACCATTAGCTCCCCTAACCTAGACCGCAAGTGAACAGTTCTGGAAACCACTGAGCATGACAACTCTATTCCCTCTGGAACTGTGCGACAGACCTAGAAACCTTCGTTTATACATTCGTGCTCTTGTTCGCTCAGAGAAATATACAAAGAATACACAGAGCGACATTTTCAATGTTTATTCAACCAAATTGATGCTTGTATAGGAAATATATTCTGCAGTGATCAATAGATAGAAGCAGATGAAAGGTATAATAAGTGTCAGGACATTGAACAGAATGAAAAGATCCACCATTGTGCTAAAACAACGCATACATGCAAGCATATATAATAATATAACAATTCTGTGTATTCCTACTATATAAAACTCTAACCTACATGTCTAGGGTATATGTTCCGCCAAGAAACCCCCTACTGGATGATCTAACCCCATTACCTGGTGGTTAAGAATGTAGGACCTTGTCTTGGTCATGAACTGGACACCCCTTACAGACTTGTCAGTCAGTTGCTGGGTGAAAGCTTCAGCATATAGGGGCCACTCAAAGTCAGCAGAAGTGCCTCCTCTGACTATACCCGGAAACATGTTTATATATAGAAAAAGGTCTCCTTGCCTTGGGACGAGATTGTGGTCAGGCTGCCATTGTTTATATTCTACAGATAGCTGTGTCCCTATATGGATGGAAATAGCAAACACATTTTCACACCGTAGGTGTAGGCCTTGTACACAATGACAAGGCAATATCCAAGAAAGAAACCCAAAGGGTCACAAATGGAAATATGTGTGAAACTGACAGGGTGAGAGCTGTCAAAGTGCTGCCATCTGCTGGAAGCGGAGGTTTCATCTCCTTTCCTGCTCGTCGACATAAGGGCAGGGAACTAGATTAAATTATTGCTCCTGCATGATAGCAGCTGTCTTTTCAGCTGCTCCCTCCATGCAGCAGCAATGCCGGCTTCCGCAGGAGGCGGGTAGTAGGATTGGACCACGGGGGCCTTGAGAATACCCCCACTGTCCCAGGGAAAAAGAGCAGAAAGAGGCAAAATAAAGGTCAGAAAAGAGCAGAAAGAGTCAGAATAAAGGTAAGAAACTAGCTGAAAGAGGCAACAAGCATTTACAATGCAATGGTCTCGGCTTTGGTAAAGTTAGAGCTATTGGCATTGCTCATGACATTATTTTTGTTTATGTTTTTGTTTTTAAAACATTTAAAGAAACGGCATTGTCATGAGCAATGCCAATAGCTCTAACTTTAACAAGGCCGAGACCATTGCATTATAAATGCTTGTTGTGGTGTCTGTTGCTGTAATTCGGTGCCACCGACAGAAGGAGCTCTAAGGTTGCTGCCTCACTTCTTCATAACATGACAAAAACATAACATAGTCTTCCTGATAATCACAGGTGTATTAAGTGTACCCTGAGATGGATTTGCAGACTCATGCGCCAGGTTATGCCCCAGGGGCAGGGGCAGTCGTTTCTGGGGCCACTAATGGTTATCAGTTACAGTCATTCAGAGCCTAGTGCTGAACTCAGAGGGAGCTATTGTGAGTTGATAAGGTACAGATCCCTATATCTACCCGATGTGTGTTCAGCACCGCAGGTGAAACACGTGCAAGACATTTTACGAGGGGTGTGTCATGTATTGTATGTTCCCAATATGCTGGTCTGTTGTGGCCTCAGCCAGGCTTCACCACATCACTGTATTGAGTCATCCTCTGCAATTCGTGAACAAACTACCGCCAAGTTTTAGGAGCTATGATAAAGCTAGAGAGTTCCAAGGGGTGTGATTATGAGTTGAACTATGCAGGGAAGGGAAAAAGGTATTATTTTAGGAGACGCTTTAAATATGACATTGACAGGAGACAGCAATGTATTTACTCATCCGATATTAGACAAGCAACTTGATCAGTGTATGTATTTTATAAAGTTTTATCATTTAAGGGTCTGCGATAAGTTTTGCCTTTGTTTATTACACTCATAAATAAAACTTAAGAATGAAGATACCCCATTTCAAAGTTGGTGATGCCCCCTGAGATTATGGTCACCTATTTTGTAATCGCAAACACTGAAATCCTTATGCCTGGTGCCCCTCAGTCTGTTTCAGCCACCCCAGGGGTCAACTGCACACCTCAGGATATCCCAAATTAATAATAATAAGAATCCATCAGAGATTATAACACCAATAAAAGTGGATGCCTTTCGGTTCGCGGTTGGAAGGCAACAAACCGTGCAGTCACAGTCCAGAGCTTTCAAGTGCAAAGCGCTTCAACACCTCGTCAGGAGAAGAAGGTGCTATATGAATGCAAAAATAATACAAATGCAATGTGAGAAGGAATCTGGCGTGTTGAGGGGAGTATTGGAAAGTGGTACAATAATTAGTATTTATTGTATAGTGCTTGATGTCATGCCACTGTGCGTTGGTGCCGCAGATAATGTATTTTACTACTATACATCACAACGTTTCTCAGACTGCGTAGGAGCAGACTAAGGTTACACAATAATTACTGCAACAGGTGCATTAATCCACCCAACTGTTGAGAGGCTTTGAGTAAACTCGTGGTGCCAGGCAAATGCGAGAACGCGAGGACGGCACACTTCAGGTACCTGAGAAAGCAGTTTACAATGGGGTGGAGTGTAAAAACAACATTGTTGTGGCACAATGGACAGAAATCACACAAGTACACTGGAATTTTGACGAGAGTTTTGCCAAAATAGATTAATACGCAATGACATTAGCACCGATCGGCTAGCGCCAAAACACAGACTCGCTCTTCCAAGTCCACGCTGCACATATTTCATTGTGTATTTAAGTCCCAAGATAAGATCTGACTTGGTATGTTATGACGTGTTAAACTGAGCTCTGTTAAGTGAATACAGCATGGTGCAATGCATGTTAGGGGCTGCTATAGACAAGGTTACTGTGTAACTGGCTTGTTTTATTCCACAAGAAGCGGCGATATTCCAGGGTGACAGGGCACAAGTCCTGCACAAGTCTGTTGTGCTCAGCAATAAAAACATTTAACATCCCGATGCACTGGTAGTTGTAGTCTTTGGATTAGCGTGCAATGAGTTGTGCTTAGGGGTTTTGCTCCAGTGCAGTTCAATCTCGGTTTGCTGTCTCTCGTTAGTGAAGCTAATATTTAGCCATTTAGTGTTTGGCCTGACGTGCGTGTCGGTCCCGTTTGTGCTCGGCTCAAGTCAGTCAATGGCTGCCTATTGTTTAAGTGGCAGCTGCCGGCGCTGCTGAAAGGGTCATCTGCTAGCCTACGAGTGGTGCGCCCGAGCACTACAAGGAATGTAAACAATGCAAATGCCGAGAGATGAAAGCGGGCGCCGCGGCGCCCATGCATATTAAACGTATGCGTATAGCAGCCCATGAAGCGGCCGCCATGGTGATTAAAATCAAGTAGTCCCTAAACGAAACTGACAAAGCCCTACAGCGCAACAAAACTGTAGTTGGTCGGTGCTGCTTCCGATAAAAACGGAAGTGATGCATCGGATCAACAGCCAACAGAAAGCAAGCTAAGAACAGCAATGCCAGAGTTAAACGAATCTCAAGAGGCAGGAGAAATTACACGGAGTTTCAGCCAATTTACAGATTACTTTAGATCTCGCTGAGACAGCGCATGCAGTGCATGCACTGCCAAGCCGAGACCTAAAAATAAAGGTCATTAATGAGCAGAAAAGGGCAAAATAAAGGTGAGCAATGAGCAGAAAGAGCAAAATAAAGGTGAGACATGAGCAGAAAGAGGCAGACTGAAGGCCAGCAACAAGCAAAAGAGGCAGCATGAACATGAGAAGCAAGCAGAAAGAGACAAAATAAAGGTCAGATATGAGCAGAAGGAGGCAAAATAAAGCAGAGAAACGAGCAGCAAGAGGCGCACTATAAAGGTGAAAAACGAACAGAAAGAGGGAAAATAAAGGTTGGCAATGAGCTGAAAGAGGCAAAATAAAGGTGAGAAGCAGACAGTAAGACCTTGAATAAAAGTCAGAAACAAGCAGCAAGAGGCAAAATAAAGGTGAGAAATAAGCAGAAAGAGGCAAAATAAAGGTGCAAAACAAGCAGAATGAGGCAAAGTAGCGGTCAGAAACGAGCAGCAAGAGGGAAATATAAAGGTGAGAAACATGGAAGAGGCAAAATAAAGGTCAGCAATGAGTATGAAAAGGCAGAATAAAGGTCAGAAGAGAGCAGAAACAAGCAGAAAGTGGCAAAATAGTGGTCAGAAACGAGCAGCCAGAGACAAAATAAGGGTGAGAAACAAGCAGAAAGAGGAAAAACAAGGGTCAGCAGCACATGTCTCAAAATGCAGACATCTGCTTAACACACAGGTTCAATCCTTCAAATCCTGTAGGGACTAGCTCAACATACTGAACATTAAAGGTCGCAAAAATCAAAACAATTGAGTTTAGTAATAGCATTTGTTATTAATTGCCCCAGGGTAAGCCTGCTTACGTGTGTTGTACACATGTCTAGTCCTCCTGCATAACCCAAGCCATAAACTTTTTTTTTTCAACAAATTTTACTGAGCATAAAAAATTGACAGATTATACCGAAAAAATGTATCCATAAACAGTCAGAATAATGGTACAAGATTAAAAACGAAAAAAACACTCCATAATAAATAGTCTCATATTTCATCTCGCAATAAATAGCATAAATTCATATTGCATATCCAGCAATACCTATAGAGAAGACAAATTAAATACAATGAGAAAAAATAAGACCATAAAATATTACTAAAACCCTAGAGCTATGTTGCCATCCCTTTCTTTTTTTGCCTATATCTATCTATTCTCCCGCCCCCTCCACATTGCACCTAAAACACTGATTAGGAGTTGATGGGAACAGTTTATGCAGTCTCAGAGGGGTGTAATAGGTCAGCCATCTATACAAAAAAGACATTCTTTTAAAGTTGGCCGCCCTCAGAGCTTTATTCCCAAACTCACACAATAACAGCCATTCATTTCTATTGAACCGACAATTTGTGTCCTGGCCAACTTTTGGGAGCATCCCCTCAGTAAGCTTATTATTCGCACCCTGGCGTATTACCCAATACCAATTTCTAACACCGCTCCGATTCTTCTAAAAAAAATTCGTTTAGAATTGATTTTTCGGTCTCGTTAATCATTGTATAATTATTTTTAAGGAGGCCTATGATTTGCATCAAGCTTAACCACAAGCCTCGACTTTTGGGGTCCAAATTGCAATGCAAATGATTCCCATGTTAACAGATGGGTACAAGTATCAAAATCTCCCTGCTTCCAGAACCCTAGATTGTTATTGGACTGTAACACCCCTTGAGGAAGCTGTAAACCCCATATCTCACAATCTTGAAGAGAGGTGTATGAGTAGCATGTTGAAACATTATAAGTCTTATAGAAACGCTGGGTACATGTTGCAATTGATATTATGACCTTATATCTTGTTTTTTGGGTGATTTCGTTGTGTGAAGAAACACCGGTAGCTTAATTGCACTTTCTATTAGCATATGGTTTATAATAAAACTATCAAATTTCAAAGGAGGTGCTGCCAGTTGAGTTAGTAGACTAACTAATGCGGCTTGGTATAAGGTGGAAAAGTGGGGTAATGCTAGCCCCCTGCTCTGTGTCTAAATGCATGAATAGTTTGACCCGGGGTTTTATTTTGCCCATATGAACCTACGAATAACTTTATCCAACTCCTTGAAATGTGAGATTGGTATTTTTAGTGGAAGATTTAAAAACAAAAATACCAACAAGGGTAGTATTGACATTTTAACTAGGGAAACTCGGCCCTCTAAGGACAGAGGTAGTAACGTCTATATTTCTAAAAGCCTTTTTATCTTAGTAAGGGTATTTACATAATTTAATTGAAACAATTGAGAGAAATCGGCTGTAACATATAATCCTAAATATCTTATAGGTCATAATAGCAACATGTTTAGCCCATCTGGGAGTTGAAGCTCTGAAGAATTGAACAAAAGAAGCTCTGTTTTAACATGGTTAATTTTATATCCTCCCAGGGCTGTAAACACCTGGATTTCCCCCAACACAGCCTGGTTGTTTGCCTTATCTGCCTTCAAATATAAAATCATATCATGGGCGAACAGCTTGGTTTTTGCCATCCCTGTTAAAGGGGCCAAGACTGATGTATTGGAGCGGATTTTTACCGCAAATGGCTCAATAAAGAGAGAGAATAAGATGGGGGACAGGGGGTAAGCATGTCTGGTGCCACGCCTAATCACCATCTCTCCCACTTGTTCTGCATTAATAATTATCTTTGCAACTGCCCCAGAATATATTCCCCTTAACATCGCTCTCAAGCGGACGGGAAAACAAAACTTCCCTAAAATAAAAAAGAGGGCCTGCCAATCCACAAGGTCAAACGTCTTTTCTGCATCCATCATTAGAATATCCGATTTATCCTTATTAACTGAAAAATAATCAATCGCCTGTATTGAAAAGAAGGTGTTGGCTACCTTTGATCTACTAGGCAGGAATCCTGTTTGGTCCATTTGGACCACCTGTTGTGTGCAGCCTGACATCCTTATAATCTACGTTTAATAAACTTATTGGGCAATAGGAGCTTGGTCGTTTGGGTCCTTATCTTTTTTCAAAATTATAATCGCCACTGATTCCTTAAATCTATCAGAAATGGGAGTCCCTTCCAAGATTTGATTATAACCGGATATAAAAAATGGGGAGAGCTCATCTAAAAACATCTTATATACTTCCACTGGAATTTCGTCTTTCCACTTGCCTTAGCGCTAGCCATCCCTTTTACAGTTTTGATCAGTTCTGAACGTTCAATCGGTTTATTCAAGGCCGTGCTATCAGCCCTAGTGATTTTAGGTAACTGAAATTCGGCGAAGTAGCTCTTCAGATCCTGTGGGTTTACTATCTGGGCTCAGAATAAATGTGCTTAAAATGGGATACAAATATTTCAGTAATCCTGTCTTTATCACTGAACAGCGTTACAGTGCTGGGGTCTCTTATTAGTGAGATTAATAGCCTACTCTGTTGTGTTTTGGTAGACCATGCTAAAAATGTACCTACAAGCTGTCTTTCTTCATAGACTTTCTGCTGAAAGGCCTTACTCCCAGAAATCTCTTCTAAGATTTAAAAAAATTTACTTGCACTTTTACTGTTGATAATTCCTGCTGTAACACCTTCTCATCGAGGTCTCTTAGGGGCCTGGAGTATTAATATTTTCTTAAAAAAAACACTGTATAAATTCCAGAGTTTCTGTGATCCATGCTAGATCCGAGCACAGTCCTTCATCAAAGTACCACCTGGTGTTGTTTCTTTGGGGGGGGTGCGCAAGCGTATCACCATGGAAACTATCGAATGGTCTGAGAGAGAGAATTAGCAAGAATTTTGGACTCTCCTCTTTCAAGGTGCTTATTTATCAAAAAGAAGTCAAGTTGTGAAGCTGTTTTAAACCTTGCATAATAACATATAAACTGTGTAGAATCTTAATGATCTACCCGCCAAGGATCTATTAAGGATCTATTAAGGCAACATCTTCTTTCATGATTTTGAATAATTTTGCAGTCCTTGGAGTTAGCTGTTGTTTAGCCTTATTTGAGGTGTCTGAAACCTAAATCTGGCAAAAAGCTAACCCCCCTTAACTATAGGGCCACAGGCATTTATTAACATACCATATATCCGTTTTAAGGCTTTAGTATCATCAAAAATTGTCCCATAGTAGCTTGCAAGAATGAGACAAACCCCAGTGAATACAATCTCAATCCAAATGCTGCAAATGCTGACATATCAGAGAACACTCTCAATCTGGCCCCATCAGATGGAACGATATCCTTCTTTTGTATCGCCTTACTTAAAATGGCCTCTCTAATACGGAAGTCAGAAAAATTCACAAGCTGGAGAACTATGCGAGGAAATAGAATCTGTGCTTTACAGGGATACCGGAGGAAAGTGAATGTTTAAATGGCCAGTCCAACCCCTTGTCGTATATGGAAACGCTGATCAGAGAGCACATACTTGAGAACGCACCGGAGGACCTTACTGTGATGAGGGCCCATAGGGTTCCTTCCCAGAAACTTTCAGGGGTTAACTTTCTCAATATAACATTTCTTTTATTTTTTTACAAAATTAAAAAATGTTTTTATTATTTTTGTTTTAATTTGCATGTACTATTTCAGTAGTAGTTGTTTCAGGAATCATTTCAAAAATGAGTTTTTGTTTTGCAACTGTGTTTATTTCCAGAAACTTCTATTGTTTATGGCTTTGTTGTAAGAATTTAAAATATCTTTTCACAGTTTTTTTCTTATAAATGTAAACTACTTTTTCTTTTTTGATTTTTTTTTGTATTTTTTTAATTGAAATTTAAAAAATATATATTTTATAACATATTTTTTAACAGTTATTTTAAATGTAAAGTATTGATACTTTTTTCATTATAGAAAATATGTTAATGTATTTTTTATTTTGTGTAATTCCACGGTACTTCACTGGTACCCATGAGACACGCTAGTTAGACAGAATTCAATGGTTTTCTACTCTGATCACATGATCGCAACAGAACCATGGTGCCGCAACCATGGATTTGTCAAAAATTACATTCTTTTTGTATACAGCGCTATTTAGGGGCCGATTCCGTTCCTGTATTTTTTTTTCCCGCCCGACTCGTATCGGTTAATTTTTCCATACAAATCGTACAAGTCCCGTCCGACCCGTGAAGTACGATTCGTATGGGAAAAATACAACTTTTCCCTATCTGATTTGTACGGATCGGCCCGATCCTTACAAATCGGATCGGGAAAAGTTGTACCAGACGGACCCAGACACTTTTCCATACAAATTGTAAAAATGCAGTCAAACCGTACTAGTACGATCCTGACCGGCTTTACGATTTGTACGGAAAACGTCCCGTACGCGGGGAATGCCATTACCCGGTACGAAGCGAACTTTGTACGACTCGTATCCCGGGAAAAGTTCTTCCCGGGATACGAGTCGTAAATGCAAGGAATTAAACCTACTAAGATTTGCAGGAGGTCATACATAAACTAGTAAATTGAACTGTACTTCAGATTCATATAGTTATATTCCGTCTCACAACAGACTAGCCCACCCCACATATTTCTACTTGCTGCTTGCTTGGGTTGCTTTTGTAATATCACTTGAGCTTCCTCAAGAGTGGAGCAAAGATGGAACTGGCCTCTCTATAGGACTTTCAATTTGGTCTGTTGAACGATAGAGGCCTGTGCTCCTGCACTCTTAAATTGGCCTAGCAACCCCACAAATTCTCTACGCTGACATGCTGCAAATGCTGACATATCAGAGAACACTCTCAATCTGGCCCCATCAGATGGAACGATATCCTTCTTTTGTATCGCCTTACTTAAAATGGCCTCTCTAATACGGAAGTCAGAAAAATTCACAAGCTGGAGAACTATGCGAGGAAATAGAATCTGTGCTTTACAGGGATACCGGAGGAAAGTGAATGTTTAAATGGCCAGTCCAACCCCTTGTCGTATATGGAAACGCTGATCAGAGAGCACATACTTGAGAACGCACCGGAGGACCTTACTGTGATGAGGGCCCATAGGGTTCCTTCCCAGAAACTTTCAGGGGTTAACTTTCTCAATATAACATTTCTTTTATTTTTTTACAAAATTAAAAAATGTTTTTATTATTTTTGTTTTAATTTGCATGTACTATTTCAGTAGTAGTTGTTTCAGGAATCATTTCAAAAAGGAGTTTTTGTTTTGCAACTGTGTTTATTTCCAGAAACTTCTATTGTTTATGGCTTTGTTGTAAGAATTTAAAATATCTTTTCACAGTTTTTTTCTTATAAATGTAAACTACTTTTTCTTTTTTGATTTTTTTTTTGTATTTTTTTAATTGAAATTTAAAAAATATATATTTTATAACATATTTTTTAACAGTTATTTTAAATGTAAAGTATTGATACTTTTTTCATTATAGAAAATATGTTAATGTATTTTTTATTTTGTGTAATTCCACGGTACTTCACTGGTACCCATGAGACACGCTAGTTAGACAGAATTCAATGGTTTTCTACTCTGATCACATGATCGCAACAGAACCATGGTGCCGCAACCATGGATTTGTCAAAAATTACATTCTTTTTGTATACAGCGCTATTTAGGGGCCGATTCCGTTCCTGTATTTTTTTTTCCCGCCCGACTCGTATCGGTTAATTTTTCCATACAAATCGTACAAGTCCCGTCCGACCCGTGAAGTACGATTCGTATGGGAAAAATACAACTTTTCCCTATCTGATTTGTACGGATCAGCCCGATCCTTACAAATCGGATCGGGAAAAGTTGTACCAGACGGACCCAGACACTTTTCCATACAAATTGTAAAAATGCAGTCCAACCGTACTAGTACGATCCTGACCGGCTTTACGATTTGTACGGAAAACGTCCCGTACGCGGGGAATGCCATTACCCGCTACGAAGCGAACTTTGTACGACTCGTATCCCGGGAAAAGTTCTTCCCGGGGTGCGAGTCGTACAGTGGTACGAGTTGTACCGGCATACACCCCCGTGCATTGTGTATGTACGGTGCATACCCCAACATCGCGTATGTACTGTGCATACCCCCAACATCGCGTACCCCAACATCGCGTACCCCAACATCGCGTATGTACTGTGCGTACCCCCAACATCGCGTATGTACTGTGCGTACCCCCAACATCGCGTACCCCAACATCGCGTATGTACGGTGTGTACATACGCGATGTTGGGTTATGCGATGTTGGGGGTACGCACAGTACATACACAATGCACGGGGGTGTATGCCTGTATGACTCGTACCCCTGGGGACTCTGCTTTTACAGCTGTTTTTGGCTCCTGTAAGAAAAGAGCCGTACGGAGTGCCGTAGGGACGAATCGTACTTGCTGGGCTGGAAACCGCTGCCTAAATACATACAGAAATCGCGTGCAAGCTGTTCCAGATCAGAATCGTTGGTTTATTTTAGCTGTATGGTCTTTTGTACGATTTGTACGGAGAGAGGCTTTCTGTACGAATCGTATTTCCTAGGTTGTAAGAAAAGTTTACCGGGTACGAGTTGTACGGGAAAAATGCTCCATACAACCATTTGTACAGCCTTTTTCCAGGATTGGAATCGGCCCCTTAATGTTTAGTCAGTAGGGAGACCTATTACAGTTTATTTTTTTACGGCACCGTGAATCTACCTATCGGCACTGCGAATATACTTGAAAACCCAGCAAAATCCTCATTTTAATGGACACATAGGTGCCATACCTTTTTTCCCATTAAACCTCACCCAAAACTTCAAACTTCATTGCGAAACAGAGGAAGGAGGACATAATTTGGAGAGACTCTCCATAACTTGGAGAGTCTGCTGTAGTCACTGTTGTAACAGTCAACAACTATTTACAATGGCTACAGCATCAACACCTGCTCTTGCTGAAGATCCGGTTCTGCTGGAAAATGAGGAGGATAAAGAACATTCAGCATCACAAAGTAAGGAAAGTTGCGTGTGGTGATACTTCAGTTTACCATCAGGCGAAAAGAACGTTTCTTCTAAATTGTCAAAAGCAAGATCTGTGGTAAAGAACTTTCTCGTGGAACAGCAAAATGGCACATGAATCTGTGGATTCCCCGCAGGTAGATACGTGGAGGATATGCATCCCAATATATACAAATTTGTTTTCGCGTTATTATCTTTAAAACTACTGACCGGATTGACTCCAAATAAATGAAAGCGTGATTTGCTTAACCAAATCTAACTTTCTGCCAAATTCAGTGTAATTCCGTCCAGCAGTTCAGGCTGTCAGCTTGCTCAAATGTCCTATGAGAATTAACATGGGATAAACACCTTTTTCTCGTCCTCAGATTGATGGGCTACACTGAAACTTTCCAGAAACAAGCTGACGTGAGTGTCAATTTATTTTGGGAAATTACATGAAGATTTGTTAACTGGCGCCAAAGATACAGGCAACTGAAAAACAGTTTTCTAATTCAAGTCCAAACTATAACTACCTACTGGCGACTGCCAGTAGGTTATATATATAATGCATCCTGCTTCAAAATTAGTCCTCTGTCACCCAGTGTATTGGTTTCTTGAGTTGGGTTAGCCGCCAAGGGCCATCTCTATAGTTCTTGGAGTTGGTGTCTCTGATTGGGGACTCTCTGACCTCCAGGAAATTTCTCAGAAAGGAGTCAATGGAAGCGCACTGATAGACCAACAAAAAGTCTTCTTTCTTTGCAAAGTCTGCAATGGTATATCACAGAAGGGCATTGTCCTGTCCAATGGTCACCTGTCTCCACCTCACACGAGTGGGACACAGCAGCAACAGGCGAGATCTTCTTAAGTGCACTAGCCCTAGATCCAATTAGAACATAAGTCTTCTGTATACATCTTCTTTCATGGGGCAAAAATGGGACTACACCGCAATTGTCCTCAAAAGTCCAAAATAAATGACACATAGGGCCTCATGTAGGTAACATACTATTTACCGATTCATAAATACCGAATTTTACCGATTCGGTATTTATGAATCGGTAAATAGTATGTAGGTAAATAATCGGTAATTATTACCGATTCGGTAAATATCGGTATTTATGAATCGGTATTTACCGAATCGGTAATAATGCATCCCTTCCCATTCATTCCTATGGGCCTGGAGGCCTATAGGAATGAATTGGAAGCCAGTTACTATTACCGATTCGGTAAATACCGAATCGGTAATAGGGGAGGCATCATCATGAGTGGCAGGGTGTCACATTGACACCCTGTTGCACCCCTGATTCGTGCATGTGTGCACAAGTGGCGCACATACATGCCCTAAGGGCATGTATGTCTGCCACATGGCACTTTACAAATAGCACAAAAATGCTTTTTGTAAGGTATTCGTCATTTACCATCAACTTGTAGTTGGTGGTAAATAACGAATCCAGACACCAATAATGCACTCACTTGAGTGCCCCCTACATTGCATTTCTGGATTCGGTATTTACCGAATCGGTATTTTACCGATTTCTCAAAATTCCGATTTGGTAAATACCAAATCCAGAAATCAGCCACCTACATCTCAAGTGCCTCAATACCGGTCGGTAACGGGATATTTACCGATTTTCGGCCGTTACCGACCGGTATTGAGGTACCTACATGGGGCCCATAGTCATATATCAGAATCTAAAAAAGGCAGAGACTGGTAAATGGAGAGGAGGTTTTAACTTAAAATAAAATAGCCAGCACTCTGAGGTGCCTCTTTGTTGTGAACATCCCTCAAGGGGGAGGGTCATGTGCAAGGTTTACAGCATAAAGATAACACCAAATACTATTGTGGTGGTCACGAGCTATTATTATGCCCAAACCAAGATAAAAATCTGAGACCGCTGCTGGGCAGAATTCTTCCTTTTGGTGTCACTGAAGGGAAAATTAATTACAGCCCTAAGGAGACCGCAAGAGATGACCAAGTGGGTATTTGAATGCATGTTCACTGTATTCATGTCTTATTAGTACATAAACGAGGGGGCAAGTCTTTAAAGGACACCTTACATTTATTTATTTATAGCATACTTTTTATGAATCCAAACATAGGCCCAGCTTTTTTGCGATTAGCAATTGCTTCTTCTGGACCACAAATCATTTATGTACAAACTCTTTCTAAAAACAAAGACAAAACAAGTACACATTTATATACATAAAATGACACAGCACAAGTACTTGTGGTAAGATCATATAATTCCTCAAAGAAAATCGTTAATCGGGGTGATTAACAACAAGTATTGGTTTGGTCTGAACAAAGACAAAATTGTTAACAATTAATATACATAAAATGACACTTATTAAACCAAATGATTCCTCAAAGATCATTATTGATCACAGCATGTATTGTTTCAGTCCATCGTCTGTTTGATATACAAATCGAAAATATAGATAGTCCATTCTTCTATAAGTCCACCATATTTAATCAAGAACCTCCTAAATAGTCACACCAACATAGGGAGATGATGCACATAGTAATCCCTATATATATATATATATATATATATATATATATATATATATATATATATATATATATATATATATAGATCATCTACTATTATCTGGCAGTCGCCAGTAGATAGTTATAGTTAGGACCTATTATCCATAGGAAATCCGCAACATTCTATTTGGAATAACTTTGGCGCCGGTTGACAAATTTTTGCGATATTTTCAAAACTGGTGGGGCGCTCCGGTCCGCTCCTATCCTGAAAGTCTCGGGGTGATTCGTCAAGGGGGGTCCCAAAACGTGTTTTCCCCATGCAATTTCCCATAGCAATCTTTAATCGCAGATACAGCCTGAACTGCTGAACGGAATGACACCAAATTTGGCACAAAGGTAGACCATGGTTCAGAGTCGTGCCTTTTGGTTAAATGGTGTAAATCCATTCAGTAGTTCCTGAGAAATTCAAAATCAAAATCACATATATATCTATGGCCGCGGTGGATCCGAGCACCCTAAGCGCACCCTGCCGGGCACGAGCTGTATGTTAATTGGCTGTCAATATTCCAAACCAGGAAGTGTTGGCAGCCATCTTGTGCCTCGGTAGAACCGAGGCACAAGAAAACATTAAAACAAACGTGCAAAAAGGGGGCAGGGTAGAAACACCCTGATCTCCTAGGCCTGCTCAGGGGGTGCCACAAGGCCCCCAGGGCCCAAAAAAGCATTTTAAAAAAAAAAGAATCGGTGAAATCATGCACCCAGTTTGAATTTCGGCCAAAGTTTAAAAAAAATGAAGCATGGGCTCCCGTGCTTTGTTGTTAATTAGCCCCCGGGGGGGGGCCAAGTCGCGGGACCAATTTGCATAATGTAATGGGGGGCCCAGAGGAGCCCCGGGGACCGCCACCCCCGGCTTTATTAAATTATGTGGGGGGGCTCTCAGCCCCCCCAACCCCGGGGACCTCCACCCCCCCAGGGCTTTTAAAAACATGGGTGGAGGGGCTCAAAGACTCCCCCAAGCCCTGGGGATCACCACCCGGGGCTTTTTGTCAATATATGCGGGGGGCTTTTTAAAAAAAAGAAAAAAACCTGTGTGGGGGCTTAAGCCCCCCCACACGCCCCGGGGAACGCCACCTCCCCGAGGCTTTGTAAATTGTGGGGAGGGGGCCCGCACGGCCCCCCTCCTGGAGCCTTGTCGTGGCCCTGGGGACTGCCACCCCCCAGGGCCGGCTCCTGCAGTGTCCCGGGGTGCCCACCCACAGGACACTGCTGCTTGCTATAGCAGGGTGGGAGCCTCGCGGCTCCCGCCCTGCCGTAGCAAACTGCTTTGGTATTTGGAAGAGAGAGCAGGACACCTGCTCTCTCTTCCAAATACCAAAGACGATTGCTTTTCCACATGGGGAGCTGCATCTTCGCAGCTCCCTATGTGGAAAAGCAATGCCGGCTCCCGCAGGAGGCGGGGAGGCGGCGGGACCATGTGGTATTGGGGACCCCCTCACAGTCCCCAACGGAGAGGGCCAGCCCCGGAGGATGGGGTCCCCGGGGCTATTAGTGGCCCGGGAGGGGGGGCACGCGGAACCCCTCCTCAAATTTAAATAAATAAACAAATAAACAAAGGCCAGCCCCGGAGGATGGGGTCCCCGGGGCTATTAGTGGCCCGGGAGGGGGGGCACGCGGCCCCCTCCTCAAATTTAAATAAATAAACAAATAAACAAAGGCCGGCCCGGGGGATGGGGTCCCCGGGGCCAATAATGGCCTCGAGAGGGGGGCCCCCCTTCAAAAATAAGATTTAAAAAAAAGGTGTCAGGCCCTGGGGGATGGGGTCCCCAGGGCCAAAATATTAGGAAAAGAAGGGGGGCCATACAGCCCCCCTTCTTAAAACAAAAGAAAAAGACCGGTGTTGTGCCAGAGGCCACGTCCCCTTCTTGCAGCACGAGTTCCCCTTGAATACTGGGGGTCCCTGGGGGCCAACTAGCCCACCAGGAACCTCCAGTATGCGCCAGGGGGCTGCGTTTCAGAGAGGTGTTCTGAGGCCATGCCCCTTTTCACACCTCTCTGCAACGCAGCTCTGTGGCGCTTAATGGAGGTTGCTGGTGGGCTAGTTGCACCCCAGGGACCCTCAGGATTCAAGGGGAGGTAATCCCCCAACTTAAAACGCGCCACAGGGCGTGTTTGCACAGTGGTGAAGGGAGGGGGCGGTGCCTGAGGTGATGTGTGTGCAAACACGCCCTGTGGCACCTTTTAAGTTCAGAAATTAATTCCTCTTAAATCCTGAGGGTCCCTGGGGGCCAACACCAGGTACCTCCAGTAAGCACCACGGAGCTGCGTGGCAGAGAGTTGTAAAAAGGGGCGTGGCCTCTGAACACCTCTCTGCAACGCATCTCTCTGGTGCATACTGGAGGTACCTGGTGGGCTAGTTGGCCCCCAGGGACCATCAAGATTGAAGAGGAATTAATTCCTCAACTTAAAACGCGCCACAGGGTGTGTTTACAGACATGTCACCTCAGGCCCCGCCCCCTTCCTTCACCATTGTGCAAATGCACCTTGTGGTGCGTTTTAAGTTGAGGAATTAATTCCTCTTCAATCTTGATGGTCCCTGGGGGCCAACTAGTCCACCAGGTGCTTCCAATAAGCGCCTTTGTGCTGCGTTGCAGAGAGATGGTCCAGGCCGTACCCCTTTTTACACCTCTGTGCAACGGTGCTTACTGGAGGTACCGAGTAGGCTACTTAGACCCTAGGGACCTTCAGGATTCAAGGGGACTTAATCTTCCAACTTAAAATGGACACAGGGCGTGTTTACACAGTGGGAAAGGGAGGGGACTGGGCCTGAGGTGACGTGTGCAAACATGCCCTGTGGCGTGTTTTAAGTTGGGGAAATAATTCCCCTTCAATCCTGAGAGCCCCAGAGGGCCAAATAGCCCACCAGGTGCTTCCAGTAAGCGCCACTGCGCTGTGTTTTAGAGAGGTGGCCCAGGCCGTGCCCCTTTTTACACCTCTCTGCAACGCAGCTCTGTGGCACTTACTGGAGGTACCTAGTGGGCTACTTGGACCATAGGGCACTCAGGATTCAAGGGGACTTAATCTCCCAAATTAAAACGGACACAGGGCGCGGTTACACAGTGGTGAAGGGAGGGTATGGTGTAGGAAAGTGGCTCTATATACACTGGACCAAAGAAAAATCAGCCGAAATACGAATTCCAATTTACTCACCTGACCTCAGTGCTGCATCTTTGAGCCCAGTACTGATCCTGAAAAGTAATTCTAATCGTACTTACCAGTAACTTGAATTTCCTTCCATAGGCTATCATTGCCTGCTTTTTGCTGAAAAAGTTTCTAAGTGTCGATTTTTGAAACTTAAACAAATATTCCTCTAAAATCAGCCAAACCACGAATTCTGATTTACTCACCTGTTATCAGGAGAGACCTCAGTGCTGCATCTTTGAGCCCAGTACTGATCCTGAAAATTAATTCTAACTGTATTTACCAGTAACTTGAATTTCCTTCCGTAGGCTAACATTGACTGGTTTCATTTGGAAATTCTTCTAAGTGTGGAGTTTTGGATCTTTAAAATATTCGTCTAAAATCAGCCGAACTGCGAATTCCGATTTACTCACCTATTATCAGGAGAGACCTCAGTGCTGCATCTTTGAGCCCAGTACTGATCCTGAAAAGTAATTCTAACCTTACTTACCAGTAACTTGAATTTCCTTCCATAGGATATCATTGCCTGCTTTTTGCTGAAAAAGTTTCTAAGTGTCGATTTTTTTAAACTTACAAATATTCTCTAAAAATCGTGCCATCGATAAAAACGTAATTACTTCCCTGTTTTAGATAGAGTCCAGCACTGGATTAAAAAAGTAACATAAACATACTTTACCTGCAAATTGAATTTCCTTCCATAGGATAACATTGGTAATACCAACTGAAAAAGTTTCTGTGTCCACTTTTAAAATACAATAATATTCCTTAAAAATCACTACTGTAACCAAAACACTTTTACCTAACTGTTTACAGCTCATGTCCCGGGATTGAATCTAGGATCCAGTCCTGTGGTTAGAAAGGTAATCTACAAAGTAACTAATTGCATTTATGGTTTAAATGTTTTTATTAATTGGCAAGGTAGAAATCCCAACTAATTGCATTTAACCAGAAATTCCCATTGAGCTCAATGTTGCATTGTGTTTGAAATTGTGTTGCCTATTGCAACAAACTGTAACTATTGCATTCAAAATGTCTATTGCCTATTTGAAAAGTATTTAACTAAAGTAACTCATCCTGAGAAAGTATATTTTGATACCTTGTTGGTTCTAAAATAAAACAACTATATCTTTTGATACAAAACAATTGGACTAGAGTTCAGTTCTTGAATGTATGAGACCATTTGCTGACTGAGTGTATACAACAAATGCTTTACACTGTCCTCTGATACTGCCTTACTGCTCGACCAAGCTACCACTTTAGAGAGTAAGGTTATATCTAACTTTAACCTCTGCCAAACCTCTGGGGACTGGGGACTCTATACACACTGTACCTTACTTTGGTCCAGTATATATAGAGCCACTTTCCTACACCATCCCCTCCCTTCACCACTGTGTAAACGCGCCCTGTGTCCGTTTTAATTTGGAAGACTAAGTCACTGAGTCTTATGTATACTTATTTATATACAACAACTGTCACATACACTGCCTTTTATTTTTCTAGTTTGTTGGACATGTACCATTGAGAGATATATTTGCTCATCACCACACCCATAAAGATATTCACTCACCCAAACAACTGTTATAACATGTAGCCTTAAACTCATATACCTACTGAATCAACTATTCACACATCTTTGGGCAGTCACACACCTCCCACCGAACCACACACACATCCCCTCTCCCATACAAATACTCAGTTAACTAATCAATAACTAATATAGACTTTCACATAGCTAGTAACCAACTGGTGCAGCAGTTTACACAACAACTGACAAAGTGATACAGATATTCACACAGTTTAGTCACTATCCAATATATTTAGTGAGACACTATAAATTAGTCAAGTAAACAGTCAATCACACTGCTACTATATCCTCCATCCAGATATTTATATTTATATATCCACTCATTCTTCAATGCAGATTGCTACATATATATTATACATATTTAAATAACGAACCAAACCACATTCACTGGATGATGTCATTTGAGATGTCATCAGTGATGTCACTGACCATGTCATGAATTATGTAATATGTGACATCATCAGCAGTGGATTGCAGGCGCGTGAGTTGTAGTTAGCAGAACTAATTATAAAGGAGGAATTCCAATGGTTTTGTACGAGTGAAATGTCCAGCTAACTATAACAGCCCTGAAACCTATGGTTTTTTTCAGTGAATATATATAGATATATCTCTTTGTCATTCTATAATTATTACTATTATCATTCTTCTATATCGCTTCTTACATCAATTCATCAGAGATGTTTGAATCATAGAAAAATATGAGAATACAAAACCACAGACTATTAACAAGCAAAGCATCACTTTGAAGGGTTTGACGAGAGGATTAAGAGTGACGGACAGCTGATACCCTATTGCTATACATTTTGAGAATGATCATATAGGCTCAAACATGTTGGGTATAAGGTTTGTATGTATATTAACACTGTCTATCCAGATAAGGTGGAAACTGAGAACTCCGGTTGCAGATGAGGACTGAAAGTATGTTTCTGGAATAAAAGTGAGGTAGAAGAATGAACATACGAGAAATATTCTGCTCTGCTGTATGAATCGTGTGGCTGCCCATTGGGAATGCTTCGCTGCAAATGGAATTCTGTTGTTAGCATCAGATAGTTGGACGTCGGAAGGTGGAACAAGCCAATAGACCATAATAGCATTAGTAGAAAAAGGACTTCTGATTATTTTAATATTTGGGTGAAACAAATCTGAACATGTAATGGACTTAAATTAATATAAGATCCAAACAGCACAACTGATTAATGAAGAAACTGCTAAAATGGTTGGAAGTGGAGACTAGGCATTGAATCACTGGAAGGGTTTTTGCAACCATTTTAATTAAATTCTCACTATGGTGAAATTCGATTTAACCCGTGGAATGAGAGATGATGGACAGCTTCTTCAAGTAGCAGTGTAACAGTACAAATATGGTCATCCTACTTAAGTCAATAACAAAATGTGTTATTTTTGGGAGTTATGTACCTCTACAAGTAAACAATTTCAAAGAGTATGAGACTCAATTAGCGTGACTGATATATGAATAATCTGACAATGAGGGTTCGATGTAGAGACCAATGTTTGAATGTACAAAGCGTGTTTTTGCATTGTTCCAATTGAATTTTCACTATATTGTATATTGATGAATCTCCTGGAAGGAAAGTGATAGAAACATTTTTGATGAATATGAGATTTTAAAAGCACAACTAGTACAAATTTTAACTATGTAGTAAGGTTTGTTAAAGAGATTACAGTTTGATTTTTTTGTTATTATTTATTATAAAACTGTTTCTTGAATGTATTTTATGATGTAATATGTAAAGCTGTATGTTATAGATTTTTTTCTCATTATACTTGAGTTGGAACTGAAGTTAATTTTGGTACAGTCCTAAAATTAGTATGTATTTGAATTGTTGGCAATGTTGGATTGAGTATAGGCTTTCATTTATAGACAATTTGTTTATGCTGGGTTCACACAAAAGAGCTGATGCACGGATCTTAGAGTTTAATTATAGACACACCATGATGGTGGCTATTTTGTAGTAAATGAACCATAGAGTTGGATGATGGAGCATTGAGTGTAGATAACTATGGCCATATTTTATCTGAATGAACCAATGAGAGGCAGACGTTTAAAGTAGACCATAGAGTCGGAAAGAGAAATTCTGGAAACACGCACTCATGGACATTTTCAATTTAAACAATATAAATAGAATTGGTTTTTTAGATAGAAGGGTTTATGTGTATTGAGTTTTAAACACAAGAAGAGTGGTACTATGTCCAATTACGTAATAAGGTAAGACTCCTTGAGAGAAACTTTGATTGTTATTTTAAGAGATGATAAAAGCACATTAGGAATGGCAGTCTTATTTTTTTATATATTGCATTCTGTAATATTTGGGTAGCAATTAGAACCTAAAAAGGAGGGATGGCACTATGCCTTCTAACTGGCATTTGTAAGAATTTGGAAGAGGCACTATAATTATAGTTCATATAAAATCAAAAGCAATACAACTATAGAAGTTACAATGGAAGCATATATATGCATACTTTTTTTGAATTCTTTGCTCAATCTAGGTAGCACTGAATTGGGATAATGGCAATATTTCCCTATCACTTTCTAGTATATTTATGGATAAATACATGATGTTTATATTTTATTCTGGCTGTGGGGAAAGGATTCTGCAGTTTTTATAAGAATAGATTTGTACATATAAGGGAAGTATGAGCCTCCTTTGATTGGACATATGAAGGTATATGTGAATAATGTTGTTATTGCTGGTAAGATATTAGCAAAAGGGTAATCCGGGATTGGTGGTAAATGAACTGTATGGCTGTGAGGGATCAGATAAACTGAGGTCCGCTCTGAAAGGATTTTTAATTTCTTTATTTTCTTTATATAGGCGGTGCTTAAAATAAGCCAGAATGTAGCACAGGAATAATGCTTCTTATCCTGGTTAGGGCTTCTCTTTTTCACAAGATCTGCTCCACTTCTTTTTCGTTGGTTTCTTCCCGTCTTCTCATCCAGGTCTCCCGGGTTCCCTTAGGGAAAGAAGAGAGAGTGCGGGAGTCGTAAGTATACTGGTCGGACCACTTACTGAAGGGAAATGGGGGTGAAGGATCACCAGTGCAGCCGTTGGGTACTAGGGGTGTGATATAGTGGAAGGAGAGGCGTTCAATGGGCAGGAGCTGTGAAGATAGCCCCCTAATCGCCGATCTTTCCCCTCCTCCCGGCCCACCCTGAGAAGCTCTCACGTACTTGACCGAGCCACACTCCTCCTGGAGTGTGGCTGGGTGCAGAGCAGGGTCGGTGGCCTCCTTGCTCTTCTTCCCATCTTCCTTTCGGGTTCCTTGAAAATAGGAGCTGAACTCTGTCGTCTCGCGTCTGTGACTTCTCTTTCCACGCTGCTCCAATGGCGTCCTCTTCCGGGGTTGGGACACGCCTCCCTGGGCTCACCAATCTTCTTTTCTGGTATTGCTGCCTGGGTAGTGACACGGGGTTGCTGGGCCGGGCTTTTGAGACAAGGTTTCCGTTTAAAGGAGCCGTGGTGAGTGTCATCGGATTTCTCCAAAGTTGCGGGCTCTCTAAGCCAAAACCAGTTGGTGATTCCTGTGAAGAGAGCAGAGGATCCATTTGGTGAGGCACACTCCACCATTCCTGAGAATCGTCAGTTCCCTCCCGGGGCACGGGGAGATCGTGACAATGGCTTTTAAACAGCACATATTCACATGATGTCTTTAAAGGTTGGCGTAGTGGTCCGCTCTGCCCACGGAGTGTGCTTAGTGCTGCCTGCTTCGTGGGGCACGAAGCAGGCATAGCAGGCAGCGCTACGCACAGGCCACAGCGGAGCAGAGTGGCCCGCCTTCCGCCCACCCTCATTTTAAAATAAATTAATGTATTTAAAAGTAAGAAAATATCTTACCTGACGCGCGAGAAATGCACATGCGCCCGCGCATTTGTGAGGAAGAAGTTGCCGCTGAAGGAGGAACTGGGAGCCCCGGGACGCCGCGCCTCAGGTAAGATATTTTCCTATTTTTAAATACTTTAATTTATTTTAAAATGAGGGCGGGCGGGAGGCGGGCGGCGCGTAGTGGGGCTACGCGGAGTGTGCGAAGATTTGGCCACACTACGTGATGCTCCAAGTAGCCCCACTACGCTCACTACGCCCACTACGCCCAGGGTTAGATGTCTTAATGAACAATAATTGCAATGAAAGAGAAGTGGGGTTTTATGTATGACAGTGAATGAGATGATTTAATAGCAGGGAATTGCTTTAGGTGAGATGAATACTAATGGATTTGAATGGGATATGGAGCTATGTGTTTAATTTGGAAAGGAATAATTTGAAACTGACAGTGCATGAATTCTAAGAAATAGTTCTGTTGATATTGTATATTACAGATGCCTGAATTTGAAGCTCTCGGAATTTGTGTTAAGTATGAGATGAAAAATTAACAATTTAAAGGTTACACTTTTTGAATGTGGTTGATGATATACTATATAATGGATAATGAATAATGAATTTCTAACACAATGAATAATTTGGTTGGTGGCACAAAAAAATAATGATTAATGAATAATGAATCACTACCATTATGAATGATGAAGTGCTAGCATTGTTAAAATGGTAGGGTGTGTTGAATTGGAAAGAGAATATAACATGATAAAACAGTGATATGAAGTTGTCGAATTGAATTAAAAATTAATCTTATGGTCTAGTTTTAATTGTTGAGCATATGAATATGGAAAACATACATCTTTTGGAGTGTGACTGATGTGTGATGTGTATGACTTAGATATATGGTATAATATTTTATATTATTAAAATCTTTCCTGAGGCATTTGTTTTAAGAAGCTATATAGATATATTATTAATAATGGCATTATTTACAGAATGAGCACTATAGATTTTTGGATTACTATTTGAGTTATCATTCTATGTTCGTCTGAATACTTAAAAGGTTCTTTATTAAATATGACAAAATAATATGATAAGTGACTAT
Organism: Triturus cristatus; assembly: GCF_964204655.1. Classification (NCBI taxonomy): domain Eukaryota; kingdom Metazoa; phylum Chordata; class Amphibia; order Caudata; family Salamandridae; genus Triturus; species Triturus cristatus. The sequence continues at coordinate 497,040,167 of NC_140592.1, read as the reverse complement.
ATTTTCATGTTATGTATAGAGAGAGCAGAGAATGAATCAAAAAGTATATGCTGTTATCTACTTTGGTCAAAAGTAATCATTGAGGAAATATTTAGTCCTGTTATAGGTGCATGCATCACAAATGTAATTATTGTATTGTTTTTGTTTGGACCAAAACAATACAAGCCTAATTATGACTTTGACAGTACCATGCCAGTGCACCGCTGCAAGACTGCCAAAGCCGCCAACACACAGCCCAGCAGATTAGGAGTGTAATCCTGGTTTTGCGGGTGGTGCTTTGGCGGTCCCGCAGCGGTGTCTCTCTAAGGCTTATATCTGAGCCTTAGAAAGGCACTGCCATGGGAGTGCCAAAGCACGTTCCTGCATGGCATGGACTGTGCAGTCCATACCATGCAGGAACTAGGGGTGCATGGATACAGGGGGGTAAAACATGTGCCACCCTGCCTGCATCCCCTGGGCCAGAGGCAACAGGGGCCCTGTAGGTCCCCCTTAGTTTCCTAACCACCACAGTTTTCATGGCGGGCTCACCGTCATGAAAAGGATGGATATGAGGAAACTCATAATATGCTTGGCAGTGCCGCAGTGGCACCGTCCACATACTGCGGCCTCACACCGCTGCAAGACCACCGAGGGATCATGGATCCCCAGCGGTTGCAGTGGTCCTTTGGTGGTCCAACCAACAAACTCATAATAGGGCAGTTGAACCGTTGGTGCGGCGGTGCTCGCACCGCCACCGTGGCTATGGTGGTCCATAGGACCGCCGTAGTTGTAATGAGGCCCTCCATGTTGTTAATCTACCTTGATTGATCATGATCTGTGAGTAATTATTTTACCTTGTTATAAATATTTGTACTGTGAAATGATTCAGGAACTAGGGGTGCATGGATACAGGGGGGTAAAACATGTGCCACCCTGCCTGCATCCCCTGGGCCAGAGGCAACAGGGGCCCTGTAGGTCCCCCTTAGTTTCCTAACCACCACAGTTTTCATGGCGGGCTCACCGTCATGAAAAGGATGGATATGAGGAAACTCATAATATGCTTGGCAGTGCCGCAGTGGCACCGTCCACATACTGCGGCCTCACACCGCTGCAAGACCACCGAGGGATCATGGATCCCCAGCGGTTGCAGTGGTCCTTTGGTGGTCCAACCAACAAACTCATAATAGGGCAGTTGAACCGTTGGTGCGGCGGTGCTCGCACCGCCACCGTGGCTATGGTGGTCCATAGGACCGCCGTAGTTGTAATGAGGCCCTCCATGTTGTTAATCTACCTTGATTGATCATGATCTGTGAGTAATTATTTTACCTTGTTATAAATATTTGTACTGTGAAATGATTATATGTACTTGTACTGCACTCTCTTAATGGATCATTGCAGTGTCTGGTATAGAGCTCAGCAGAACTCTTAACTTGCTTTGCTTTACATCTACTGTAAACATGTAGGAGCCAGTAGGACCAATGCTACTCTTTACCTCATAAAAGTCATATGGCGTGAACTAGAGCAGCCAGATAAGCCTGTGGATGTAAAGCAAAACAAGTTAAGAATTGTTCTGCTGAGCTCTACACCAGACACACAGATGATCCATTGAGAGAGTGCTGGAGAAAACAACGATGTTTCTGGTACTGGTTTCTACTTTAGCCTTTGCCATCCCAGAATATTGACCAGTGGAGTCTCTGCCGAGATTCTTTGACTTCAACCCATCTCTCACCTGTTTATGAAGAGACCACGTGTCAGGAGGCAAAATACTGACTATGGGAGTTATAGATTTTGTCGTACCCCTGGGGTGGTCTGTAGAAAAGCAGATCTGTACAACCCATATCGTCTTCTACAATTAGACCTTTTCTTTAATGTGTTTTTGAGATCCTTACTCAAAGGAAACATGAGTGTATGGTTGCTCTTGCCTCTGCTATCAGCTTTGTCCATAACCCTCATTCCTCTAGTGATCATGCTGGAGATGCTATATAGATAAAAATGTGTGTTTTTTTTTTAAATATGTATGGTTTAGCTGACCTATATTACACAATGATTACCACAAAGGCTTATTTCACTAGGTTGTCTGAAACCTTTCAGAAAATGTTTCTTACTAAGTGGCTGACCACTTAAAAGTTCCAATGAATCGTCAATAATTTGGACTTTTGTCCAGCTCCATTACAACCAGTATTTTGAAGAACACCACAGAGACAACCTGATTAGACCTGAATAATTTTCTTAAGTGTGGTGCTGCATGCTGCTTGTTTCTCTCTAGCTAAGACCAGGCTAACCTTTGCCTGAAGTGTCTGCTTGTCAGGATTACATGTGTGTGGACCAAAAGCATTCCTCTAGTGAAAGGACATCAGTAAAATCACAGTAACTGTCAGACAGTCTCCCGGGCCCCTGAAGCTACAAAATAACTAAAACGGCAAGCCACAATGAAGAACTGACCAGATTGAAACCAATCAATCAGCCAATTTGTAGAGTTCAGCTTGTCACCCATGAGGGTATCCAGGCTCTGGCAAGGTCCAGTGGTCCAGTCACAGATCCAGGTCTTTAGCAACTTCCAGAACTCCGGTAGAGACCGAGAGGTCTGGAGATGTAGGGGGGTTTGTTCCACGTCTTCGCTGCTCGGTAGGAGAAAGAGCGACCTCTGCTTCCGCTGCATTGGATGCTGGGGTATGGGCGAGAGTGAGGGAAGCAGAGCAGAGGAGTCTGGTGGGCTGGAGAAAGTTCAGGCAGTGGTTCATGTAGGCAGGTCTACAGTTGTGTAGGGCCTATGTATTGCATGGGTGAGTTGTTTGAACTGGCATCTCTTCTGAATTGGAAGCTAATGGAGATCTCTGAGGTGAGGGGTGATGTGGGTTCATTGTTGGAGGTCAAGGACGAGTCTGGCCACGGTGTTCTGTATGGTCTGTATCCTTTGGAGGAGGTGGGCTGCAATTAATGCGCAGTGAGCTTGGGTGATGCTGCGTCTTAAGCTCTGGTGTAACCATTTGAAGATCTTGCACAGCATGTATAGGATGAAGAAACAGGATGAGAAGAAGGAGTTGACCTAAGATGTCACGGTTAGTTTGTTGTCCAGGATGATGCCTCGATTTGAGTCCATGGGCTTTGACGATGTTGGCCAGAAGTGTCATGTACATGTTGAAGAGGGTGGAACTGAGCAATGATCCTTGTGGTACTCCACAGATGATTTCTTTGGGTTCGGAGGTGAAATATGGTAGGCAGACTTTTTGTGTTTTTCTGCTGAAGAAATATCCTGGGATGCCGATGTTGTTCAGTCTTGCGATGTGCATGGGTGAGACACTTTGTTGAACACCGCGGAGATGTCCAGGAGGATCAGTGCTGCTGTCTCTTCCCAATCGAAGAGGGTTCGGATGTTAGTGGCTATAATTTGGGTTGTTCTGGTGCTGTGGTTGCTACAGAATCTGGATGGGGAATAGTCCAGTAGATGGTTCTGTTCCACATGCGTGGTAAGCTGTAGGTTGATGGCTTTTTCTAAGACTTTGGCTGGGAATGGGAGCAGAGAAATGGGTCAGTAGTTGAGTTCACTGGGGTCGGCTGTTGGTTTCTTTAGTACTGCGTTAACCTCTGCGTGCTTGCAGTCCTCAGGAAAAATGGCTGTAGTCATCGAGGTGTTGAACTGGGTGGTGAGTTTGTGGCTGATCCTGGCTCCAACTAGGTTGAAAATGTAGTGTGTGCATGGGCCGGTGGGGGCCACTGTGTAGACCGAGTTCATGATGGAGATGGTGTCCTGGGGGTCAAACTGGTTCCATGCGGTCAGCTGGTTGTCTGCGGTGGTTGCGGGGCAGTTGTGTTGGTTGAAGAAGTCAGTGGGCTTGGTCTGCGGTTTTAAGATTCTGTAGATTTTAGCTTTCTTTTTGTGGACGAAGTTTGCAAGTTTGCCGCACAGTTCCTGTGAGGGTGTGATGTTTGAAAAAGTTGTAGCTTGCAATTGAGCAGCTCTGAGTAGTGACCCTCTCATACTTGCATGTTTAGCTATCACCAGGGACCTTTTTCACCCCTTCCTTTGCACTTCTACATTGAAAGTGATTTTGAGAGTCTTGATAAAAATCAAAACAATGTTCTCCTATTATGCTGGACAATAATATAATACGTTCACACCTGAAACTTTCGGATCCATAAAAACAAGCGCACAAAAACTAGAAAAAATAGAAATTCACTAACCATATTAATATAAATAACAAGAAATGGGGCCTACTTGTTAAAGATTTGCAGCACCATGCTAGGGTCGCCATGGTCATCGAAGTGTAATTACATGTCCAGAGGAGGACAGGGTGCTCCAACACATCCTTGGTGTGAATATGTCTATGAGGACCAAGACTACGGGTTGCTCTCCATCTTCACTTTTCTGGCTCTTGTTCCAGATGTTATATAAAGCTTTCTTGGTCGAATGTCTTGGGCAAATGGGAGCATACATGTTTGCTAAGCTCTGGTGAACTGACCAAAACTGGAAAATCACAGAGTTCTATAGTATTGTGTGGAGCCCACTGAAAGATTGGGTATACTATAGGCCTGAAGTTGGCAGGAGCATTTCTAACTAACCCTTTTCGGTGTATAGATAGATGGACCCTGTGTCCCAGCAGAGGACCCTCTTGAGGTTCTCCTGAAGCAAACAAGGAGACAGATGGTGTTAGTAGACTTTTACTCTGTTAATTCTCTCCAGACTTTCTTGAACACCAAAGAGAAAAAAATCGTTTTAGACTGTTTATTTCTTCAGAAGACAGCAGCCCTGCTCTCGAGAAATTGTGAAGTAGCCATTTTGTGTGTCATTTGGCGACAAGTGTCCACTGTTTCTACTTAAGTGTCAATAGATTACTCAACATTCAATCTGAACGATTCATATTACAATTTTGATAAGTGATTTGTCAGATTCTCTTTCCAGAATGCCACTTCTCTGAATAATGGCAGTTACTCTAGTTATCAAGAAGTTCTCTGCCAAGATTGCTGAAGAAAATAAGCTGTGCACATGAGCTAATATCCACCAGACAAAGAAGCACTTTGAATAATTATTAGCATGTAAAATACCCAAGAGCCCAGGTGTAAAAATCAAATACATTAAATGTTCACCTAATAAGGAAGCACTTACTAAGAAAAAAACTGTTCTATCTGATGAACAAGTACTTCTGAAACGTATTATACTACAGAACAGTAACACTGCAGTGATAAACGCGTTGCAAAAACACTGTATTATTGTAAGGTTTTTTGGGGAAAAGATTGCGATTTTGCCTTACGAATTTGAATTCCATCATGTTCGATCTGAGTGATGCCATGCAAATTACCTTGCGCATTCCTTTGTTTCTCAGTGCACATTAAGTAAAAAATTGGTCTTTTGCACGGAGGCAACAGAAACCTTTTTCCAGATTTGATTGTACTCGGTAAATACTGGTTGTGATAAAAAACTGCATTACCTATATACATTTCTACGGTCAAATCTGCTGACATTTATCAGTGGAAATGTCTGGTAAATACTGTGACATGTGGCTTTGGTGCAGTGAGGACCAAAATCCAAGTTATGTCCCATTTAAAGGGTACAACTCTTAATAGGTGATAATTATCGACTAAAATGAATTCCGAACACCTCAGTGTTGAATTGCAGAAAACAATGCCACTGTTCAAGAGGGCCTAGGAGTTGCATTGGTTTTGACCACGCCTTTGATCCCACCCTTACCAACCTTATCCTATTTCCCTTGACAACACTCAAAGTTATCCATAGTGGCCCCACTTAAAATAAGACTTCTTTTACTTTTTTCTTTTTTTTTTATAAACAAGTTTTTATTGTGTTTTCGGCATGAAGGACAATATCCAGAATGATATACAACAGTGTGTGAAACATGGCATCAGTAACTGCAAACAGGAAAGCAATTGGTAAGCGAGTTTAAACATAACCTTTTACTTTTTTCTTTACTGTTCGGCCAGTGGCTGGTGCCTGCTGGACTAAGACTGCCTGCAAAGTGGACCACAGAACCACCTTTTGACTAGAAGGTGCCTGAGTAGCTCTCTGCTGACCAATAGCTCCTTCAAGAGGCAGCCCGGCTTTCACTGAACCCCAGCTGATGTCTCACTGGGAATGCAGAGGAGTTATGTTTATTAAAAAGATTAGTATGCACCTTGGATTAATCCATCGGGCTGAACATTCGTCATCAGTACATGGTGGCGTCTCATAGGTGTTTACTACTTTTTGCATAGTCTGATTGCCTATCCTTTCAGCAGGGCCATATTCGCTAGACACTGGAAAAAAGGGGGTACTCACAAAAGTCTCCTTCTATTAGGCTCTCGTATATCCCTCCTTTTCTCATAATTACTCACTGCCTCAGTTGCTCCTTCCTCTATCATCCCTTCTCCTTAAACTCTCACCTTACATCACTCCCTCTCCTCTCGCCATCATAAATAACATACTGAGACAAATGTACAATTTTTTCAGGCTTTATAAGGCAGCATCCAAAGTTATTGTGCCGAGTTGTATGAAAGTGAGAGAGCAGGACAGTGCATAATCTACTAAGATATGGCTCTGCTCTCCAGCACTGGATCCCCTTCTGGATGCCTAGTGCCACGCATGCACCTTTGCACCATAGTGGATAGGTGTTTATGTGAGTCTAGGATAGATTTTGTACTGGAAGGGTACACTTCGGTTTAAAAAAGTATGCTTAGACTACCTTAACCCTTTCGCCGCGGCGGGAATTCCGCCGCGGCGATGGGGGGTGCGGGGGGGCAGCGCGGTGGCGCTGTGCTCATGACGGAGCCGCTCCGTCATGAGCCACGGTTGAGCTGTGCTCATGACGGAACGGTTCCGTCATGACTCCGCCCATCTGCGTTGTCCCCCCGCACAGGCGGGGAAACAGCGCCGCGTAGGCGGAGCAGCCGCCAACGGCCGTGACATGACGGAACCGTTCCGTCATGAGCACACGGCAACCGTGGCTCATGACGGAGCGGCTCCGTCATGAGCGGGGAAGGGGTTAAAAATGTTTCCACTTTGTATGTGTGCTATAGAGTGCAGCACACATGCAATTTGATTTGGGAGAGGTTCGGAGAAATGAAATTCGTTTTAATTGTTAATGCTTGCAACAAGGAGGCCTTTTGGGGTGCAAAGTCCTGTCTACAAATGCTAGTAAACAGGGTTTTGTGCCAAAACTCATAGGTGGTTTCCCGGGAATGTCCAGGTACCACCACTGGTACACCCCTTGACACAATGCAGCACATCAGGCAACTTTGCATACATTTATGACCTCTTTCCAGTGCAAAACAAGTAAATCCCAAATCAACACTTTGTGCCGGAATGCCTCACATTTGGTGACATTGCACAGGTGCAAGGTGTTGATAAATTTAGCCCAATGTGTATTTGAAAAGGGCACATTCGCACCATGGGATATCATTGGGGTGATTAACAGGTGCCATTTTCATCCAACTTAATTGGACCCATAATATTGATCTTGAGATATAAAAGGCTGAGTTGATGCACAGGAATTCCAGTATGTGAGCATGAAATCAAAAACACGTTCCTTAAGTGATTGGATTACTCCACTGAGCCAGCAGAACCGGTCTCACATTCTCCTCTGTCTCCCTCATTTTAGCCTCGTCTCTCAATCATCCACACCTCCTTTCTGGTATTCAACTCTTCTCTCCATCCTCCATCATCCATCAGTCTGCATCACTTTTTCCTCTTCTCTCCATCGATCTGTCTATGAACATGTTTATGTATTTTTGCAGTTTTATATCGACACCAACAAAACCCTGTAGAGTGTCAAAGCATCTCCAGCATGTTCATACAATATATGCAGTTGTTCAACAGCTTAACTCTGTTCATCTACCAACCTATCATGAACTTTCAGTAAACTTGTTGAAGCAGAGACATAGCAAGAGCATACAATAAGGAATGGGATTTACAATATTAGTCTGCATTTGAGACAGAAATATTTAGACCAGAATTTATATAATTAATTACGTACTAGAAAAGGTGCATACAATGTCCGATATTTTGCTTTATGCCAATTATCTCAAACTACATATTCACATTTATAAAATCAAACATCTTTTAGGATCAATAATCCAAGTGTTAAGTGTTTCAAGGACACATTCTGAAATAACATTTATTGTTAAGGAGTGTTATAGAAATAGGAGATGTGCAGGGTGTGACCAATGTATTTTATTTCATGGTGAGATTTCAAGAAGTACTTAAAGTGGTTGAAAGAGTGAGCTAGTTTAATTGATACGGGTAGATAGTTCCCTAACTTGGGCTTGTGGCCTGAGATGCGCTTGAAGTAGAAAATCTGACCTTGATGCACTGGATTTGTAGGAAATTATTTCCTTAGATTTTAAGCTTGTGGGATTCCCCGGAAATGGGCAGATTTTGAGATAGATATTTAGGAGGGTTTGAAGGTAAAACAGACTGCTTCATAAATGTATGTTGTATCTGTCTGGTGCCATTTTAGGGAGGAAAGGACAGGTGTGATTTAATCATATTTGCAAGAGATTGAGACTAGGCAGGACAGCTGTTAAACTGCCAGACTTCTGTCGGATAGCCCGATTAGAATTGCCTTGACATCATTCTATCTGAACTATGAGTTTACAGTTTTTTTAACTATGATTTTTAAGACCTCATTAAGTAGGAATGGTTTGAAGCTACAACGTAGTTTCAGTTCGAAAAAGGCTGCCTTTGTTAGGTTTTTAGGTCTCACCTGACCCAGCGCATGCGCTGATCTGGCGAGACTTTTAGTAAGGGCTTAAAAAAAATGCTACCATGGCCGGCCTTCAGCTGCCATGCATGTGCGTGGGCGCGCACTTACGAGCAGAGGCGCCATATGGCTTTCCTCGTCATGCTCATTAAGCGCATCGCTCGCCGCGCTTGATCGCGATCACTTTCGCAGCCATGTCACTTTCATGGCCGCACGGCCAATGCTTGTTTATACGGCCACAATGGTTCTGAAGTCCACTGTCCCTTCAGGTAGGTGAATTCACCGATCGTGTTTACATTAATTAAAAGTCGTTCTTCAACTGCTGTGCTGCAAGTATTCATGCTTTTGCTGATGGTAGTGCAGGTCGGCAGCTTTGATTCCTGCAACGTTCGAAGTTACCCTACCGGGCATCTCAGCTTTATCATGCCGCTCCGAGTCAGCCACTCGTCACCGACTCGGGCGGCTGGACATCAGCGGCCCGGTGTCTGCAGCAGACTGGGAAGTCTGCACTGGTTTAGGACTTGTGCCCTGATTGGAGTACATTACCAATACTTAGAGTTGCGCAAATGCCGTAGTTGCTACATTACTTCGACTTCCAGTTACTTTCCTCATTTCATGGATAATTGTGACTTGCCACCCCTTTGTTGCAAACATTTAGTCAGTGCTTCACAGATCGATTGACTTTGTTCGCAACTTAGAGTATGAATTTTCAACGTCTTGAGCATAGCCAAAAAACGTTTACCGATTACATTTCATTAGCTGTTTCTGCAGTGCTTCCCGTGGCGTCCCCACTTCTGCACACCCATCGAGAGCTTTTCCAAGATGTAACTGTATGTTGTATAGATAGTATGCGCGGGAACAACAAATTTGCACACACAGATGTGCCTGCACGGAGTTTTGTGAGGAATCATGTGCAGTACCTTCGTATATAGGAATCCGTGTAGATCCAAATAAAACAGTGCGTAGGGTGGCTGCTTGGGGGCATGAGGAGTGGGCAGGGTCCAGTGTGTAAATAGCCTCTGTCCACTTTCCGGGTCTCATGTTACAGACAGGTGTAAAACCACCCCCTTCTGAAGTATCACTCGTGCGCCGCGACCCCCCCTGTTTTCTCTTTCTAGTCCTCAGACTCCAAAGATGCCCCCACTTCCCTCTCTCTGTCTTCAGACCCCCACCCCTCCCCCCCCCCCCGCCTCCACTCCCAGATACTCAATAATACCTCTAACCTTCGGTGCCGTTTGATCAGCCCCCCTTACATATAAGTACTAATTATACTTATTTTATAGCACGTGCTAGCACAGTTCAGTAGCGAGTGCATAACATTCATCATATTAACCCCTTGTATGCCCATGACGAGCTGGACTCATCATGGAGCACAGTTGCGCTGTGCCCATGACGAGTCCAGCTCGTCATGAGGCATACCCTAGGGAATCCCTCTGGTGCGGGCACCAGAGGGATTCCCTTTCTGCAAAAATAGCCTCGGGAGCTGGGGAAGAGCTTCCCCAGCACCCGAGGCCCCCCCCCCCCTTTCACTGTAATGACGATCGTCGCGCATGTCACGCCGACGTCATTACAGTGAAAGTGAAACTAAAATGAGCCACTTTGTACGTGCTCGTAGAAAGACGGGAGAGGTATCGTTGGAAAGGGGAAAATCTCCCCTTTCCAATGGTACCACTCCCCAGTGGATCCCTGCTTGGGGATCGCCACAGGACGGCGATCCTCAAGCAGGGATCCACCCACTAGACACCAGGTAGGGGGGAGCGGCCCCTTGGGCAAGGGCCTTTGCTCCCCCCTGTTTATTTTTGGCAATTTTAGTCTTTTTGCCCCTCCTGGGGGGCAGATGGGGCATTGGCCCCTAATCTGCCCCTCTGGGGGGGGGTGCAGAAAGCCCACTAAACACCAGGGATTAGTTTTTAGTTTTATTTTTAGGGTGGGGGCTGCCCGCAACGGGCATGCCAATGCCCCCACCCACCCGCCACCATTACAGACTTTCTGCCCCCCCTGGGGGGCAGATGGGGCATCAGCCCCCAATCTGCCCCCCTCGGGGGGCAAAAAGCCCACTAGACACCAGGGAATTGTTAAATAAATAAAAAATAGGGGTGGGGGCTGCCCAAAACGGGCAGGCCCATACCCCCCCCCCACCCCACCCCCCAATTATTACAGTCTAGCCCCTAATCTGCCCCTCGGGGGGGCAGAAAGCCCACTAAACATCAGGGATTTTTTTTGCGCAATTGTTTTTAGGATGTGGGCTGCCCGAAACGGGCACGCCAATGCCCCCACTCTCCCCCCCACAAAAATGTCAGTCTTTCTGCCCCCCTGGAGGCAGATGGGAGCTGTAGCCCCCAATCTGGCCCCCCCTGGGGGCACAGAATGCCCACTAGAAACCATGGATTTTTTTGTTTTATTAGTGTAGGGGTAGGGGCTCCCCAAAATGGGCATGACAATACCCCACCCCACCCCCAGAGAAATTCCAGTCTTTCTGCCCCCCCGGGAGGGCAGATGGTGGCAGTGGCCCCTGATCTGCCACCTGGAGGGGCAGAAAGCACAGTAGGCGCCAGCGAGTATGCAGGCTTTTTTTATGCGTGGGGGTGGGGGCTGCCCAAAATGGTCATACCAATGCCCCCACCCCCACAAAAAATAGCCACAGTCTTTCTGCCCCTTTAGGGGCATATCAGGATGAAACCCCCTTCCCCGATTCCCCCCCAGGGCGGCAGAAAGCCCTCTGGGCTCCGATTTTTTTTTTTTTTTTTTTTTTTTTTAGCAGTGTGCATACCTGTGGATTTTGGGCCCTAGCGCAGTTGGCACGTAAGCAAACCTTGCAAAACTGTACATTCTTTAAAACTAGACACCGAGGAGAATCCTGGATGGGGTGACTTCACTGGCTCTCACCAGGTTCTGTTACCCAGAATCCATTGCAAACCTAAAAATGTGTTCAAAATAACACATTTTCCTCACATTTCTTTGTCGGAAAGTTCTGGAATCTGCGTGGGTCCACAAAACTCCACCCACCCTGCGTTCCCCAAAGTCTTCAGAGAAAAATGGTACCTCACTTGCATGGGTAGGCATAGTGCCCGCGTCAGGCAAGGGCCCAAAACCTATTGAGGAGACATCAAAATTACCTATCACAAAACAACCTGGTTTTGCAAAGGGGGTCCTATGAGATTTTGGCCCCGGGCTTGGCGGCCACCTAGGGGAACCTACCAAACCCACATGCATGGATCCCCTAACGTTTCCTTACCCAGAACGCCCTGCAAACCTCAAATTTAGCTGAAAAAATCACCTTTTTCACACATTTTAGTGTGGGAAAGTTGAGGCATCACCGGGCTGACACAAATTTCCTACCACCCAGCGTTCCCCCGGGTCTCCCGATAAAAACGGTGCCTCACTTGTGTGGGAGGCCCAAGTACCCACGACAGGCAAGGGCCCAAAACGTATTGAGGAGACATCAAAATTACCTATCACAAAACAACCTGGTTTTGCAAAGGGGGTCCTATGAGTTTTTGGCCCCGGGCTTGGCGGCCACCTAGGGGAACCTACCAAACCCACACATTTCTGAAAACTAGACACCCGGGGGATTCCAGGGAGGTATGGTTTGCGTGGATTCCCCAACGTTTCCCTACCCAGAATGCCCTGCAAACATCAAATTTAGCTGAAAAAAATCACCTTTTTCTCACATTTTTGTGTGGGAAAGTTGGGGCATCACCGGGCTGACACAAATTTCCTACCACCCAGCGTTCCCCCGATAAAAACGGTGCCTCACTCGTGTGGGAGGCCCAAGTACCCGCGACAGGCAAGGCCCCAAAACGTATTGAGGCGACATGAAAATTGCCTACCTCAAAACGACCTGGTTTTGCAAGGGGGGTCACCTTGGTTTTTGGCCCGGTGCTCGGCGGCCTCCTAGGGGAACCTACCAAACCCACACATTTCTGAAAACTAGACACCCGAGGGATTCCAGGGAGGTATGGCTTGCGTGGATCCCCTAACGTTTCCTTACCCAGAATGCCCTGCAAACCTCAAATTACCTATCACAAAACAACCTGGTTTTGCAAAGGGGGTCCTATGAGTTTTTGGCCCCGGACTTGGCGGCCACCTAGGGGAACCTACCAAACCCACACATTTCTGAAAACTAGACACCCGGGGGATTCCAGGGAGGTATAGTTTGCGTGGATCCCCCAACGTTTCCTTACCCAGAATGCCCTGCAAACCTCAAATTTAGCTGAAATAAATCACCTTTTTCTCACATTTTTGTGTGGGAAAGTTGGGGCATCACCGGGCTGACACAAATTTCCTACCACCCAGCGTTCCCCCGGATCTTCCGATAAAAACGGTGCCTCACTCGTGTGGGAGGCCCAAGTAACCGCGACAGGCAAGGCCCCAAAACGTATTGAGGCGACATGAAAATTGCCTACCTCAAAACGACCTGGTTTTGCAAGGGGGGTCACCTTGGTTTTTGGCCCGGTGCTCGGCGCCCACCTAGGGGAACCTACCAAACCCACACATTTCTGAAAACTAGACACCCGGGGGATTCCAGGGAGGTATGGCTTGCGTGGATCCCCTAAAGTTTCCTTACCCAGAATGGCCTGCAAACCTCAAATTTAGCTGAAAAAATCACCTTTTTCAGACATTTTTGTGTGGGAAAGTTGAGGCATCACCGGGCTGACACAAATTTACTACCACCCAGCATTCCCCCGGGTCTCCCGATAAAAACGGTGCCTCACTCGTTTGGGAGGCCCAAGTACCCAGGACAGGCAAGGGCCCAAAACGTATTGAGGCGACATGAAAATTGCCTACCTCAAAACGACCTGGTTTTGCAAAGGGGGTCACCTGGGTTTTTGGCCCGGTGCTCGGCGGCCACCTAGGGGACCCTACCAAACCCACACTCTTCTGAAAACTAGACACCCGGGGGATTCCAGGGAGGTATGGCTTGCGTGGATCCCCCAACGTTTCCTTACCCAGAATGCCCTGCAAACCTCAAATTTAGCTGAAAAAATCACCTTTTTCACACATTTTTGTGTGGGAAAGTTGAGGCATCACCGGGCTGACACAAATTTCCTACCACCCAGCATTCCCCCGGGTCTCCCAATATAAACGGTGCCTCACTCGTGTGGGAGGCCCAAGTACCCGCGACAGGCAAGGGCCCAAAACGTATTGAGGCGACATGAAAATTGCCTACCTCAAAACGACCTGGTTTTGCAAGGGGGGTCACCTGGGTTTTTGGCCCGGTGCTCAGCGGCCACCTAGGGGAACCTACCAAACCCATACATTTCTGAAAACTAGACACCCGGGGGATTCCAGGGAGGTATGGCTTGCGTGGATCCCCCAACATTTCCTTACCCAGAATGCCCTGCAAACCTCAAATTTAGCTGAAAAAATCACCTTTTTCACACATTTTAGTGTGGTAAAGTTGAGGCATCACCGGGCTGACACAAATTTCCTACCACCCAGCGTTCCCCCGGGTCTCCCGATAAAAACGGTGCCTCACTCGTGTGGGAGGCCCAAGTACCCACGACAGGCAAGGGCCCAAAACGTATTGAGGAGACATCAAAATTACCTATCACAAAACAACCTGGTTTTGCAAAGGGGGTCCTATGAGTTTTTGGCCCCGGGCTTGGCGGCCACCTAGGGGAACCTACCAAACCCACACATTTCTGAAAACTAGACACCCGGGGGATTCCAGGGAGGTATGGTTTGCGTGGATTCCCCAACGTTTCCCTACCCAGAATGCCCTGCAAACCTCAAATTTAGCTGAAAAAAATCACCTTTTTCTCACATTTTTGTGTGGGAAAGTTGGGGCATCACCGGGCTGACACAAATTTCCTACCACCCAGCGTTCCCCCGATAAAAACGGTGCCTCACTCGTGTGGGAGGCCCAAGTACCCGCGACAGGCAAGGCCCCAAAACGTATTGAGGCGACATGAAAATTGCCTACCTCAAAACGACCTGGTTTTGCAAGGGGGGTCACCTTGGTTTTTGGCCCGGTGCTCGGCGGCCACCTAGGGGAACCTACCAAACCCACACATTTCTGAAAACTAGACACCCGGGGGATTCCAGGGAGGTATGGCTTGCGTGGATCCCCTAACGTTTCCTTACCCAGAATGCCCTGCAAACCTCAAATTACCTATCACAAAACAACCTGGTTTTGCAAAGGGGGTCCTATGAGTTTTTGGCCCCGGACTTGGCGGCCACCTAGGGGAACCTACCAAACCCACACATTTCTGAAAACTAGACACCCGGGGGATTCCAGGGAGGTATAGTTTGCGTGGATCCCCCAACGTTTCCTTACCCAGAATGCCCTGCAAACCTCAAATTTAGCTGAAATAAATCACCTTTTTCTCACATTTTTGTGTGGGAAAGTTGGGGCATCACCGGGCTGACACAAATTTCCTACCACCCAGCGTTCCCCCGGATCTTCCGATAAAAACGGTGCCTCACTCGTGTGGGAGGCCCAAGTAACCGCGACAGGCAAGGCCCCAAAACGTATTGAGGCGACATGAAAATTGCCTACCTCAAAACGACCTGGTTTTGCAAGGGGGGTCACCTTGGTTTTTGGCCCGGTGCTCGGCGGCCACCTAGGGGAACCTACCAAACCCACACATTTCTGAAAACTAGACACCCGGGGGATTCCAGGGAGGTATGGCTTGCGTGGATCCCCTAAAGTTTCCTTACCCAGAATGGCCTGCAAACCTCAAATTTAGCTGAAAAAATCACCTTTTTCAGACATTTTTGTGTGGGAAAGTTGAGGCATCACCGGGCTGACACAAATTTACTACCACCCAGCATTCCCCCGGGTCTCCCGATAAAAACGGTGCCTCACTCGTTTGGGAGGCCCAAGTACCCAGGACAGGCAAGGGCCCAAAACGTATTGAGGCGACATGAAAATTGCCTACCTCAAAACGACCTGGTTTTGCAAAGGGGGTCACCTGGGTTTTTGGCCCGGTGCTCGGCGGCCACCTAGGGGACCCTACCAAACCCACACTCTTCTGAAAACTAGACACCCGGGGGATTCCAGGGAGGTATGGCTTGCGTGGATCCCCCAACGTTTCCTTACCCAGAATGCCCTGCAAACCTCAAATTTAGCTGAAAAAATCACCTTTTTCACACATTTTTGTGTGGGAAAGTTGAGGCATCACCGGGCTGACACAAATTTCCTACCACCCAGCATTCCCCCGGGTCTCCCAATATAAACGGTGCCTCACTCGTGTGGGAGGCCCAAGTACCCGCGACAGGCAAGGGCCCAAAACGTATTGAGGCGACATGAAAATTGCCTACCTCAAAACGACCTGGTTTTGCAAGGGGGGTCACCTGGGTTTTTGGCCCGGTGCTCAGCGGCCACCTAGGGGAACCTACCAAACCCATACATTTCTGAAAACTAGACACCCGGGGGATTCCAGGGAGGTATGGCTTGCGTGGATCCCCCAACATTTCCTTACCCAGAATGCCCTGCAAACCTCAAATTTAGCTGAAAAAATCACCTTTTTCACACATTTTTGTGTGGGAAAGTTGAGGCATCACCGGGCTGACACAAATTTCCTACCACCCAGCGTTCCCCCGGGTCTCCCGATAAAAACGGTGCCTCACTCGTGTAGGAGGTACAAGTACCCGCGACAGGCAAGGGTCCAAACCGTAGTGCGCCTCAACAGTGCGCCTCGCTACGTTTTGGGCCCTTGCCTGTCGCGGGTACTTGGGCCTCCCACACGAGTGAGGCAACGTTTTTATCGGGAGACCCGGGGGAACGCTGGGTGGTAGGAAATTTGTGTCAGCCCGGTGATGCCCCATCTTTCCCACACAAAAATTTGTGAAAAAGGTGATTTTTTCAGCTAAATTTGAGGTTTGAAGGGCATTCTGGGTAAGGAAACGTTGGGGGATCCACGCAAGCCATACCTCCCTGGAATCCCCTGGGTGTCTAGTTTTCAGAAATGTGTGGGTTTGGTAGGTTCCCCTAGGTGGCCGCCGAGCACTGGCCAAAAACCCAGGGGACCACCCTTGCAAAACCAGGTTGTTTTGATGTAGTCAATTTTCATGTCGCCTCAATACATTTTGGGGCCTTGCCTGTCGCGGGTACTTGGGCCTCCCACACGAGTGAGGCACCTTTATCGGGAGACCCGGGGGAACGCTGGGTGGTAGGAAATTTGTGTCAGCCCGGTGATGCCACAACTTTCCCACACAAAAATGTGTGAAAAAGGTGATTCTTTCAGCTAAATTTGAGGTTTGCAGGGCATTCTGGGTAAGGAAATGTTGGGGGATCCACGCAAGCCATACCTCCCTGGAATCCCCGGGTGTCTAGTTTTCAGAAATGTGTGGGTTTGGTAGGTTCCCCTAGGTGGGCGCCGAGCACCGGCCAAAAACCCAGGTGACCCCCTTGCAAAACCAGGTCGTTTTGAGGTAGGCAATTTTCATGTCGCCTTAATAAGTTTTGGGCCCTTGCCTGTCGTGGGTACTTGGGGCTCCCACACGAGTGAGGCACCGTTTTTATCGGGAGACCCGGGGGAACGCTGGGTGGTAGGAAATTTGTGTCAGCCCAGTGATGCCTCAACTTTCCCACACAAAAATGTCTGAAAAATTTGATTTTTTCAGCTAAAATTGAGGTTTGCAGGGGATTCTGGGTAAGGAAACGTTGGGGGATCCACGCAAGCCATGCCTCCCTGGAAGCACACAGGTGTCTAGTTTTCACAAATGTATAGGTTTGCTAGGTTTCCCAAGGTGCCCGCAGTGCTAGGGTTCAAAAACTACAGCAAGACATTTTGCCAAAAAAGGGTCTTTTTTCACTGCGAAATTGAGGTGTGACCATGTTGCGTTTTGCGCCGTTTCCTGTCGCGGGCACTAGGCCGACCCACACAAGTGAGGTACCGTGTTTCTTGTAAGACTTTGGGGAACGCGGGGTGGGTGGAAATTTGTGGATCCACGCAGATTCCGGAACTTTCCACCACAGAAATGTGGGGAAAATGTGTTTTTTTTGTCAATTTTCTAGGTTTGCAAGGGATTCTGGGTAACAGACCCTGGTGGGAGGCAGTCAAGTCACCCCATCCTGGATTCCCCTGGGTGTCTAGTTTTCAAAAATGTATAGGTTTGCTAGGTTTCCAAAGGTGCCCGCAGAGCTAGGGTTCAAAAACTAGAGCTAGGCACTTTGCCAAAAAAGGGTAAATTTTCACTGCGATATTGAGTTGTGACCACGTTGCGTTTTGCGCCGTTTCCTTTCGCGGGCACTATGCCTACCCACACAAGTGAGGTACCATTTTTATCGAGAGACTTAGGGTAATTCAGTTTTGTAAAGAAACTGTTATTATCTATTGACTTTCGATGCATTTCTGCCTTCCAAATGAAAGATATTGTGTAAAAAAGAAGTCATTCTAAAAAATGACTGATAATTCTCATGCTAGTATGAGTATTCCCAATTTCAGAAATGTGCAAATATCTACTGTTTCTAAACTCTATATTTTGTTCCCATTTCAGAAATACATAGGTGTCTTTCATACCGATTTTTCCATGTACACATTTTTACAGAATGATTACTATATACCCGGTACATAATAAAAAACCATTGTAAGTTGCTGCTCAGTTTTTGGCTCTGGGTTCGTCGGGTTCTTGGTGAACCTACTAGTGCTATATATCCCCGCAACCAGTAATGTCCAGCGGATGTAATGGTATATTGCTTTCAAAGAGCTGTCATAATTAGAAGAAGTTACAGGTGAAAACGTTGACACGAAAGGCTTTTTTTTTTCAACTAATTTTCAATTTATCCTATAATCAACTGTTAGTTTCTATAAAAAAACCTTGATGGATCTACACAAATGACCCCTTGCTGAATTCAGAATTTTGTCTTCTTCTCGAAAATGTATAGCTTTCCAGGATCCATTATTGCTTTTGTACCCATTTCTGCCATTAACTGGAAGAAGGTCAAAAGCACAAAAAATAGCAAAATTAGGCTATGTCCCAGAAAAATGCCAAAACTGTGTAAAAAATGTTGGGTTTCTGACAAAAGTCTGGTATCCCCGAAAAGCTGGGAAAATGGTGATTTCAACCCCACAAACCCTTTTTTGATAACATTTGCAGGGGAAAAAACAGATGCTTTCATTTGCAGCCCATTTTTCCAATTTTTCCGAAAAAAACCAAAATGTTGCTGTATTTTGGCTCATTTCTGTGACCCCCTCTAGGAGACTCCACAAACCCTGAGTACCTTTAGAATCCCCATGATGTTGGAAGAAAAGGATGCAAATTTGGAGTGGATACCTTATGTGATCAAAACGTTACAGGGGCCTCAGCGCGCACTACACCAAATAGCCAAAAAAGGGCATGGCACAGGAGGGGAAAAGGCCTGGCAGCGAAGGGGTTAATATGCTCACTAGTACTTTTTTTTTTATCGACCTCAAGAAAAATGAAAGACTGGGTCAGCCCTCGTGGAATTTGGTTATACATAGCTAGCAGTAGCGGCTTAACAGGTTGTGCAATGCCTTATTCGCAACACCTCAGTTATCTTCCATGTGACTACATCCTGACTTGGCCCCGTCTCCTCATCTATCTTTGCCTTACCCATCTGTCCTTATACCAGCAACTTCAACGCTCAGGGTCCTCTTTCACCAGACTTCTGATATATTCAACTCGCCTCGCTCACCTTTACCTGTCGCACCTTGCTGTAACCCGCCCTCCCCCCACATGAGAGTTCCTCACTCCACTGCTCTCGTTCCCTATCCCCCGGAGGTGGCCCCGTCTCACACTCTCTGCCCGCAGCTCCGCTGAGATAGGTACATCCATCCTCGGCCCCTCTCTCTTCCGTGAGATGTCTCCACCTCCGCCCATCTCAGAGCTCTCCAGGAAGAGCAGGGGTAAAATGAAAGCACGCACCCTCGGCGCGAGCTTGTCCCTGACTCCCGTCCCAGCGTCTCTCTCTAATCACATGCTTTGCTGCTGCCAGCCTGTGGATGAGGGGGGGAGGCTATGGCAGCCCTGTAGGGGAGGGGTGAAAGCCTCAGCAAAGGTGCAGGATAAGGAACACACCTGGGGCCACCCCCTTCGCCTCTGCCACTGTCTGTTCACTCCACAGCTTCGAGCACAAACACCGCGGGTACATTAGAGAGGGAGGGAGGTAGCAGGTGAGGCTCAGCCGTGATAGAGCATTTCCTGCGTATATGTACTACAGGTGTATGCATGTGGTATTTCTGTTGCGCGGACCTAGCCGAGAGGCAGTGGAGAGCTGTACAGGCTCACAGGCAAGCATAAAGTCAACGGTAAGAGAAGATGAACCTGGTTTGTTACCATAATTACCGCCTGCCGTCACTCATTTTCCCCTGACTGCCCTTTCCCTAGCGGCATAACTCCCAACTCATTTGTCAGCACCCTCCTTCTGCTCTACTGCCCCCCGTTCTTTCCACGTTACTCCCCGTCACTCCCTCTAGCACTCACTCCTACACCTTATCAGCTGCTCGTACCACCACATTCTCTCTCATTTCCTCCTTCCACCACAGCATCTTCTTGTCTCCCCCATACTCCCTCTTTCACCCCTCCTCCACCGCCGGCTCGCCCTCCCCCTTCGCCCCCCATTTAGTGTCACGCCTTCTGAGCAGTTCTGAGCCTGCCACACTAAAGCCATCAATATGAATTTCATAATGCAACGCAAATATCGCTGCATGCATGGATTTCAGTCACACTGAGTACGTTACACGCAATTTCGTTCAATTCCTTGTCTCTTTAGGAAGGTGTTGGGGGGGCGGTGGGAAGACAAGGAGGGGTAGAGGAAGGACGGGTGTAGTCGAATAAGGAACAAGCAGTGTATAGAATTCATAGCGCATGCAATTCATACCAAATTCATCAGAATATGGTTTAGAAAAATCATTAAATGCTCTTTTTTTTAATGCATAGTAGTGCATGATTACAGAAAAATCAGGACGGTATGTGAACTGCACACCACCCGCCCTCATTTTGCCCCTTGATGTCTATATATATATATATATATATATAGCTTTTTTATGAGCTCGGCCAAGAAAGAGGTCCACGGGAGACGAGCTGAAGCTTGCGGACCAAACGTTTGTTGTTTAACTGAAAAGCTAGGGGCGCGTGTCTACTGAGATCAATTTAAGAATGAGAGAGTGCTTCACAGGGAAAAAGGAGGCCTGGTGAATAAAACATGATCTGTGTTCTGTGTAGTGTGTTTGGGACCCCTTGAAATGAAATGAAATGAAAGACGGGGACAAGAAACTATTGTTAGAACCCATTCCGGAGGGCCAAGGGGCAAGCAGGAGTTACTAGACTCGAGTCAAGTACCCCTTTGGCACCTGACTCTGTGGTAGCGTGGGTCGAGCAGTCCAAAACTTCTCGAGGAGGAGTTGGGTGGAGAGCACAAACTCACAACTCAAAATGTGCCCAGCAACCCCAATAAATGACTGTCCAGCCTAATACTTGCTTTCATGTAAAAAGCAGGATTTATCTATGAGCACAAGATCGACATCCCACTCCCATCCTCATTGGGGTCCGGTCACCTTTTTGAACTAGGACACTTTTCTGGTTACCACTTGCGCTCCCCTCAGTGCAGAGATCATGGTCCCGTTGGTGCTGAAGACCTTCCATACCTCGGGTTCGTATGGCATCCGGAACTTCCACCCTGGGTGCCAATCTGTGATGACAACGTAGTCGTCCACGCGCAATAAGAAGAACTGTGCCCTTTGCACAATACTTGCCTTTCGATTGGTATCCTCCCTCCTAGCTTGGGTGGCCTCGCTATCCAATTCTGCCAGGCGGGATCTGCGGGGATGTTGGCACGCGGGTCACGTTCGAAGAGCAGATGAGATTGGGCATAACGAGTGGTACTGTGTGGTGTCTATCAGTAGGCATTCAGAAACTGGTGGAGACCGCTTTCGACATCTTCTCCCTTCTAAACCCCAATCCGCAGCACCCGGTTGAGGGTCCGCATTAAACGTTCCATCTCGCTATTTGCCTGCGGCCATTGCAGAGTGATCTTCCGGTGTTAGATTGCCTGGGCCACCAGATAGTCTTGGAACTCTTGACTCTGGAATGGGGGTTGATTGTCAGACTTGATCTCGTCTGGGAGGCCCATCATCACACATATCCTGTCAAGGATAACCTTGACGATGTGGGAAATAGCCGTGGATGAGACAACTTCGACAATGGGAAACTTGGGGTGGTAGTCCATCATGACTAGGGTGCTGCGGCCATTGGGGAAACATCCAAAGTTGATGCTGACGTTCAAACATGGTTCACCGAAGGGTTCGTCTGTGAGGACGGGTGCTGCCGCCGGATCACAACCTGTGATCGTGCCGGAGTGGCACCGGCGAATCACTTCTTCTAAAAGGGTATCTATTCCGGAATACCACACTTTGCTGTGGAGGCGGGCTTTCATCTTGGCCACCCATTGGTGCCCAACATGGGCAAGATCAACACAGTTCTGTAATTTGCTTGGGATCACAATTGCTAGGCCACGTAGTACCACTCCATTATTGCCTTCACTGAGCTTGCTGCAAAGTCTCCACAGTTAGTATCTCGTACATTGGCCTTCAGTGTTCAGCGACCGAGCGCCATCCAGAAAGTGTTGACACCTCCTGTGTGTCAACACCTCCTTGACCTTTGCCAGATTCTCATCTCGGGTGGTCGCTGCTCTGATCTCTTTCAGTATCAGCGTTTTGGGGCACACCTCTTGGGGGACCATTCTCACAAACTCTTCGGTGTGCTTTCATTCCACCTGTGGCTGCTGCTTGTCCACCGCAATTGGGTGACGTGATAAGTAGTCGGCTGGGTTGCTGGCACCTGAGCAAAACGCTACCTCGAAATGGTAAGCTTGGAGTTGCATGGCCCACCTTTCTATCCTGGGGGAGCCAACCGCGATGTTCCAGAGAATAGGGGAATCAGTGGTTTGTGATCGGTTACCACCCGGAACTCATGCCCATAGAGATAGAGGTGGATATGCTGGCAGGCCCATTTGATGGCAAGAGCCTCCCACTCAATCTGAGAGTACCTCATCTTGGTCTCTGAAAGTGCTCTGCTGGAATACGCCATGGGTACCCAGTCCTTATTTGCATTTACCTGGAGGAGGACAGCTCCCAGACCGATGGAGCTTGCATCTACAACCAACTCTGTGCACCTTACAGGGTGTAAGTAAGCCATGACTGTCTTGTCCATCAGCGTATTTTTGATAGCATGAAAAGCTGCATTTGCTTTTGAGGTCTAGTCCCAGGGCACACCGCTTCCTGTGAGGGCTCTCAGAGGTTCCGACAGCAGGGCAAGGTTTGGTATGAAACAGCCACAGTAGACGGCCATCCCCAGAAAACTGCAGACTGCAGTCGGTGCGGTGGGGATTTTCGCAGTCTGGATGGCTTGAGCTTTCTTCGGTTCTACTTGGAGTCCATCGCATGAGAAGATATATCCAAAGAAGTCGACAGACTCTTGGTCGAATGAGCATTTTGCTTTGCTCAGGGTGAGGCCACTGACTACCAGCCTTTGGAGTGTGTCTGGCAGGTGCACATGTTGTTCCTTCAAGCTGCTGGAGAATATCAGAATGTAATCGCTAAGGTTTAGGACGCCTTGCAGGCCCGACAACTTCTACCGGATGGCATTTTGAAAGACTTCTGTGGCCAACAACACCCCAAAACCCAGCCGTTTGAACCTTCTCAAGTCCACATGAGTAGAGAAAGTGGTAATTTACCTGCTCTGGGGTGCGAATTCGAGCTGGTGGTACCCTGGGTTTAGGTTGAGCTTGGAGAACCATATCACCCCGTTGAGGTCAGCCACAATGTCGTCCATGGTGGGTGTCAAGTGACGTTCCCTCTTCACAGCCTGGTTGGGGAAGGCATTTCAATACAGAGCCTGATAGCTTCTGCCTGCTTGGGCTTTGGGGCGATGACCAGGGGCGACACCTATGGGGTGAAGCCTGTGACCCTGTTTATGACACTTAAATCATCCAGTTTCTGTAACTCTTCCTCCACCTCCGGGCATAGATGGAAAGGAACTCATCGATGTCTCAGTGCTGTCGGCTGGATAGAGGAGTTGATATGTAGCTTGAATTATTTGTCCTTGAGCTTCCCAAGACCCTCGCACAGCTGCGGAAATTCAAGCAGGATGGGGTCTGCGTGGGAGTCATGGATTTGGTTGGTGAAAAATACCAGTCCCAGGTCCTCTGCCGTGTCACAGCTGAGGAGAGTTCCTTTCTTTCCGTCCGTCACGTGAAATCTGGCCTGGGTAACATGTTTTTTGCTGGCCACCTCTACTTCTATCAACCCTCAAAGAGGGAGGGGCTCTGTCCAAATGTAGGTATAGATCTTCGCCGGTGGGCGAGAGAGCGGGTAGGGTGTGATGCCTTTATACTGCTCAGAATCAATTACATTCACGGATGCTCCTGTGTCAATTAGCGCTTTCACCGTGGAGCCCACCACTCGGGTGGAACACATGGGAGGTGGCCACCGGCGCCGGTCGGTGCGGTTGGCAAAAGATACCACAAACACATTGTCTTCCTGCGCTTCCATGTCGTACCCTGGGCCTGGTGGGGTGATGTCTTCCTGCCTGACAGGGTTTTCGAACAAAAGTTGCTTTTATTACGGCTGGCATTTCACGGGGCCTGCTGAAGGTGGCTTTGGATCTCCCACTCCAGCAGACCTTTGTGAAGTGGTTCTGTTTGCCGCACCGGGAGCAGATTTTCCCTTTTGCATAGCAGAGGCCATCTGGGGGGGTGCTCAGCACCACAGTTTCCGCAGGGCCCACCCGTAGGCTTCCTCAGGGCAGCGCGGGCAGGGCTTGAGCGCTTCTGGGTGGCATCCACTCTTTCGTCCTTGATTTGGACTGGTTGGGAGGCGATGAGTGCGGTCCGGTGCCTGTTGAGGGCCACTTCCATCTCATCAGCTCGCAAATTCAATAGCTCGTGGAATCGCGCTAATATGAGGATGTCGTCGAGTGACATTCCTGGCTGTCTGAGGATTAGCCATCGTAGTAACACCAACCGGCACCCTTGTATGAGTTGGGCCGTATTTCCTCCTGCTGATCGAGGAAAGAAAGGCGCATGTGCGTGCAAGCTTTCTCAGGTAGGCAGAGAAGACGTCCACAGATTCAGTTTCAGAATGTTTGGCTTGGCGCAGTTTGAATCACTTGAAGTCCTGGTTGATCTCGGGGTCAACATGCCGGTTCAGCACCACTGCCACGGCGTTAAAATCATCGTCATCAGTGTCTGGGAGGGTCTCAAACAGATCGTACAGTTCCCCGCCCCCCTAGTACATGAGCAGCGACCTCTTGACGGCTCCATCCGTCTCCCTCGTGCCTCTGGAGTAGTGATTGAGTCGCCCAATCTACGATCTCCAGCAGGGTGCCGCTGTTGCGGGGTCGGAGAGCTCACTGAATGGCTGGAGGGGTATCATAGCTGTGTGGCTGTGGTGTTGTGGTGACAGCGCAGCAACATTTGACTGTCCAGCTGTGCCGGCTTGAGCTGGTGTGCTCATGGTGCAACAGAGGATCTTCTGAGCATGTGAGGCTGTGGTGAGGAATTATTGGGGGCTTTTTACAGGACTGGCAAACCGTTGTTTGTTGCTCTGGCCACACTTCCCTTGTTTGTGTGCCCGTAAGTCTTTATTGTGATATTTATTCAGTGCTTGTTATCTGTTATTGTGGAAATTTAGTTTGCAACTGAACATTATCTGCGCCATCTTGCCTCTCCCCAGCGCCACGCACCGAAAACGCACGGCAGCCATTTTAGGCACCCCACTCTCTCTCCCCGCTCATCGCCGATCACCAGCGCGCCCCTCAGGCGCTGCGAACATCCCCCGCGCGCCGGCCACCCCCGCTCTCTCATACATGGGCCATAAAACCCTCTCCTTCTGCGCGACCCTGCCATGGAACCACATCCCACGCCTGACCGACATCCCTTACATGGTCATACATCCTTTCGGTAACCCCTTCCTCCACGCCTGATCGTCCGAACTGATCCCAGGCCATCACTTAGCCTTGCAGACGCAGTTTATTGCCCCTACTGTAAGGGAAACACCCCACATCAAAGGGATTACAGCAGATCAAGGCTCCCACCCCCTGAGACCCGACCAGTCGCACACACCCCTGGGAATTGGCGGAATGTCCAGCTGTGTGATAGCCATCTCCTACTGTGTGTGGGGTGGGGACTTCCACTGTAGATATGTGTGGGAACGAGCTTAAAGTGGGGATTCTGAGGATGTTCTTTCATACATCAAAGTGATCTCAAGAATGTGCCATGTATGATAAACCTGCAATAAAGTCATAAACGTGTGTATAAGAGACCAGGTCTCTGAGATGCAGGTAGAGCACCTCGTGACGATACCTTGCTGTCTGACCTGATGTGTTCTCCTCCGGCGAGAATAAAACTTTGTTTCCTGCCTTCCAGTCTCCGGCGCCTGCCTCTCTGTTGATTTATCATCGAATGGTATAAGAGGCGATTACCGCCGGGCAATACTTGAAAGGTTACCAACTACGACTGCCGCTACCATTTAACAATTGGCGTCCCAAACGTGGGGCCCATCAGCGACACGTGGATCCAGTGGGAGAGGTCCCGACGACAGAGTGAACAACTGCAACGATCGGGAGAGCTCCTGCCCGATAGACCCTCGTCTGGCAGCCGATCATCCGAACTTCACTGGTTCCGAACAGACCTCTCTCGAGTGATCTACGGTCCTGACTGGGAACCATCAGGAGTGCCGCGGCAATAACGGAGAGTAGAGGACGATCGGGCGCTGGAGGCGGAAGACGAGAAACTGTCCATGCGGTCCGGGTAAGGTCGTGAAACACGACAAATTGCGACACGATTGATTGATTGATTGAAAATACTAGTATTACTTATTGATTGTTCTCCTTGAGATATTCGCTGTCTACAAACTGGGAAGAGTAGAAATACTCTCTCTTCCTTTGAAGATAGTGAAGGGTAGGTAACGCAGACTTTTGTCCCCATTGTAACCCGTCGTGCCTATTTTTATCTCCCCACTGATTGATTGTCCGAACATTGATTGTTTTGAAGGATAGTGCTCTTTGAGATATTCTGTGTTTGCAAATAACGTAGACTAGGAATATTCTGTCTAGTCTTTGCAAATAGTGAAGGGTAGGTAACGCAGACATTTGTCCCCATTGTAACCCGTCGTGCCTATCTCTTTCTCACCATTGATTGATTGATTGTCCGAACACTAGTTGTTCGATATTGGTTCTTTGGAGGTATTCTCTGCTTGCAAATAACGTGGAATAGAGATATTCTGTCTAGTCTTTGCAAGCAGTGAAAAGATAGGTAGTGCAGACTTTTGTCCCCGTTGTAACCCGTCATGCCTATCTTCTCCCCACTGATTGGTAGTTGGTTCTGCCCGGACCGCTTATTAGAGGTGAACCATCCAGCTCCACTGGAAGACACCCCTAATAATGACATATTTACTAAATATGGATTAGTCGCTGTAGCTTACAGCAAGCTAGGGCATAAAAATAGCTATAAAGAAACAAAAATAATCTAGTGAGACCAGTAGACCGCTGATGGGATCCTTTTTGACCCTACAAACACAAGAAACGCTAGGAAATAGCCCTTTACGAGGAATATGAAACTAGGAGGAGGAGCCAAGCCCACGGTCGAGGTAGCCACGAGGTAGCTCGGCTCCGCCGCTCTCACTGCCTAAAACATGTCTGCCTTACTGCCCACCCCGCCTAGTAAACGCGACAAAATCCTGCACCAACGGAAGCCTGCTGGTACCCACCATCGACGTCACCGAACTGGGCTAGATCGCGCACAATTGGGCTATGTTATTTTCCGGTTGCGCAGTAACATCCTCGTGCTCGTTGCCAGATTGCAAATATATACAACACTCCAACAAAGTAGTATAATTATAACATTTTAATAACTTATAGGTATAACAACACGCCAACAGGGTAAACACATTAAAACACGTTTTTAAACAACTATTTACATGACAGTCCTCGCCCCTCCTTCTTCGAAATAGCAACATTGGCCTGTTTTGGGCGGTCCTTTTAGTTGGCTTTGGGCTATAAAAGACCTGCAAAATCCATCTGCCTGTGAGGCGGCATCAGTGGCGGACGATTGTGCGAATAGGCCGGAGGCTACACGCAGCGCCGAGGCCCTGGCAGCGCCAAGGTGGAGTCCACCACGTTGTACTGGTCTTCCCATTCTCTGCTTCGACCGGCAGCGAAGGGTGCCCTGGCAGGGGGGAAGCAACGCGGACGGGCCTCCCCCGCCTCCCCAGGTGGAGGCTCGCCAGCAGAGAAGGCACCCCTGCCGTTTCATTCGCCGGCCAGCTGAGTTGTACCCAGCCGTTTCACTCGCCGTCCAGATGAGTAGGCGCCCCTGCACTCACCGGCCAGCTGCAGCAGGACAGCCATTCACGTCTTGCCTGCCGGGCAACCACTCAGGCGTGGGTCCACTAAGATTGCCATTAGCGTTTGACTCGAGAAGTGGGCCACCGCAGCCGAGTGATCGGGGGACCCACCCCGGTGGCTGTAACGAAGAGCTGCTGCTGCTGCTGCCTCTGGACTCTGGCGGTCGGTTCTTCAGATTCAGGCCTGGCCCACCGAAAGACGGCTCTGGACTCGGAAGCTTGTCTGCTCGGGCGTGGGCCCCACCCTTGAAAAACACCCTCTCAACTTTGCAGATTCTGCGGGAGTCATTGACATTCGACTCCCGTGGACTTCCGGTGGGGACAACCGCCGCTATTTGCTTGCTTATTCCACATTAACCTGTCTTTTCCCCGGGCGGCAGCCATCTTGCCTCCGTTTGGTGCCATAAAAGAAAGACTGATTCAAGGCGTCGGCGGAAGAATCCGCCTGCTGTCCCGCCCCAAGGACGGACCACGGCATTGCTACAAGACCGCGGTGACGCCATGCTGACGCTAACGAAAGTTCTCGAACTACCGAAAGGGATTCTGGTCCGGCAGCTAGTTAGTGGGAAGACTTAGACTGTGCACTGGACC
The DNA here is from genome assembly GCF_964204655.1 of Triturus cristatus. NCBI lineage: Eukaryota > Metazoa > Chordata > Amphibia > Caudata > Salamandridae > Triturus > Triturus cristatus. The sequence goes on along the minus strand of NC_140592.1, from coordinate 497,011,597 downwards.
CACCCGACCTCGCCCCAAAATAGCGCCAATGTAGGAGGGGCCTGCAACTCCTTATGGCGTCCCGGTTACTTGACATTTATGTTAAAAAAAAGATATGTATGCGATGTTTCCACACATGATGGTCGGAGGGACGGGGAGGGTACTGAATTTCTGCTAAAGTAGTCTTGCTCATGATACTCGACGCCTCTCACACCGTGGCCGGCCTGTAGCGGTTGTAGGCCCGTATTTGTATACTGACATTGTTTTAAATAAAGGGCTTCTTAAAGGAATTACGGAATCAGCGTGATGACAAATCATCTAGGTTGGTAAAGGTTTTGAATAAATGATTGTTACTCCCAAGCAATAGAAAGCAGATAATGCAGACCCTATTTGCCTGAATTTTTTTGATTGACGGAATTTGTACCGGTCACACCTGTCTTTTTCCAAGAGTTGTCAGAAAATGGTCGACTGTAGCTTAAGGTATATGCCGAATGCAAGGTACGGTATCTTGCACCATAATATACGACCGATTGAGAAATAAATGTACGACTAGGGAACCCGAATTTAGGAGATGAATGAAATAGAGCATCTTTGTATAATCGAAAGAAAGAATAATAGGTCTGTGGTATTACCCACTCCTGCGGCTAGCCTGGTACGTGGTAAGTAGAACTTTTTCGTGTCTACGCGCGCTAATGTACTTTGAATGCTGCGCACCCCCCCCCCCCCCCCCCTTCTTCTCTTCCCTATAGGCCACATCGGAATTCCGACTGGAGAATGGAGTGAACATGGACCGCACCGTGCTCAATGTAGGGAAAAACATAGACAAACGTTGTGGGATGGTGCGTGAAGCACAGACCACCACTGGGAACGTGAAAAACTGTATGGTATAACTGTGCGTATGTGCCCTGATTGTACGGTATGAATGTGTACGTATTGTACATGCCTGGGTCGCTGGAGAGAACGTAGTCGTATGGACTGGGACGCTTGTCTATCGACCAAAGGGAGGGGAGTAAAAAGTCCGACACCCCCCCCAAAATGAATTACGGAAAATACTGAAAAATACACAGCACGCGTAGAAAAAGGGACAGGAAAAGAAAGGCCCCCTTTTCCCTAATTAGCTCTGTGTCTTCGTCTTCAGTTTCTGCGCTTGGTGTGTGTACTGTCAAGTCCTATCCGGTATTTGTGTGTACGTGAACGATGAATTTATGTTTTTCCAGCCTATGTTAATTTACGTAAAACTGACCCGTGCTGCTCTGCGTTGTGTGCACACCAAGTAGCCTATAATCATACACATTTATCGCTCTCTCTCTCTCTCTCTTTATGTCGCACGTTTATCAAATAGCCTACTTGATGCGCACGCACTCTCTCTCTCTCTCTCTCTCACTCTCACTCTCTCTCTCTCTCTCTCTCTCTCTCTCTCTCTCTCTCTCCCTCGCTGAAGGCTCCCTTGCCCTCTTTTTAAATAAATGACGACACTGTACCACCCCAGTAGATATATAATTGGCCTAAAACACGGCGGTGTTCGAACAAATTGACAGAAACAAAAACGACCGTACTTTACCACGTTACTACCTCTCCTTTCTGCAAAATGTTGAACTTAATTGGCTGAGAAAGAAAGGACAGGTAAGACGACTGATGTCTCCCAATCTGGCCCTCATCACGGGGACTATTTGTCAGTGGTTTTCGTTTTTAGAGCTCTAACGACACCATCTCCACCGCCCACAATTGCCCCCGCCCAATTGCTCCGAACTAGAATGTCTAAGGACCCCGTCCTCCCAGAATCACCCCAGCTCTGTACTAGCCGTCCCAGAGTATTCCGAACAAAACAGCTGATGACTTTATTTTCTAAAGGTACATCGCCTAAGCTGATGAGGGTTACCTATTGTCTCCAGCAAGAAAAATGTTTAGCTTGTGTCCCTCCCCGAAATAGATATCTGTGAATCCATGACAGTAGCACCTCGCATTTTTCATAAACTTAGCAGTCCTCGGAGGAAAATGTGTATTAACAGAACTTGTGTTAAGAAGAACGAGTCTCTACCGGAGAAGCCGGTTCGAATTTTGATAGACCAGAAAGTTGACAGATGTCAGGCTTCCTGCCACGATTATAGGGTACAGGAATCGACACCTAGCAGGCCAGACGATGGAAATTTACAGGAACACCCACAGAAACCTGCACCACAGCAATGATTAATAAATTAGTAACACACACCGACATAAGAGTTAATAGACATCAATCATACAGCGACCGATAAAAGCATTTCCCCAACTACTCGGTGGTTGGGAGAGAGGATGAAGTGTGTAAATGTCTTCCCTGCCAACTCTCTAAGATTTTGTTTCTTGTACTCATTCAAAGATAACCTGCGGCCATCGGAAGAGAGGGGTCGGACGTGATGCACAGCCTGGCTACGGACCATGGAACATCTATGGCATCGACCAAGGGGGAGCCACGAAGCAAAGCGATGCGGGACGAGGCACCATTCACAGCATGGAAAGCAATAGAACGAAAGGCTATCCCGAAGCCCCCTGCTCGCTGATCAGTTCGTGCCTGAAGTCCCAACCTGTCGGGCCCGATTGATGGGCCCAATGCTGAAAGATTCTGCTCTCCTTGGTCCGCCCTTTGATCCGATCCCACTCCACCCCCTCTTCCCTCGGCCTCCCAAAAGCACCCCTATTTTTTTTTACATTGACCTTACAAAAGAAAAATGAGAAGCGGGTACCCCATCTCAAGGTACCTACGATAAGACCAGTCAAGGAACAGGACAGAACAGGACTGTGATCCAAGAGCAAAGGATGATCACACCCTGCAACGCGAAAAAAAAAAAAAAAAAAAAAATCTGGATTTGAGCTGGACCTTAGCTCCACCGCCGGTGCTCAACAGTGCCAACGAAAGAAGAAGAGAGAGCTTACCAGTGATGGCTCACTGCAATAAGATACTGGAAAGCAGAACCCCCCCCCCCCCCTGACTGTAACCCATGTTGAGTTGTATTCCTCTCCCAACCACTTTTTGATTTGACTACCTCCCAATCAAGTTTCCAAGATCTTTTATCGGTCGCTTCCAGCTACACACTAAATAAATGAGGAAACATTAGCTTATTATAAATGACAATTGTATAGCATCAACCGTACACATGACTATGCTGTTTAGATTGATCCACGCGAAGTCTAGGCCTTAAGTAAATGAGCGTAATTATCCCTTGTTTTACCAAACCTTTTTTCAAGTATCGAGTTTGTGTTCAAGCAAGTTTCCCTCCACCTATCTCCGTGTCTGATATCTGATGCAGCTAATGAAATTCTGTATACGCTACCTCCTCGACTGTCACGTCAACCACATGTAACTATGTACAATTGTGCCAGATTGCTCCCGCCTGTCCTAAGACTCTGTACTTTTAAGGAACGCATGAAAACATTTACGATATTATGGCTAAAAGGTTAACGAAGGTGAATGTCGGCCAGAAAAGCTGGCGAGATATGTTAAAAGGGAGGACTGTGGAAATTTAGTTTGCAACTGAACATTATCTGCGCCATCTTGCCTCTCCCCAGCGCCACGCACCGAAAACGCACGGCAGCCATTTTAGGCACCCCACTCTCTCTCCCCGCTCATCGCCGATCACCAGCGCGCCCCTCAGGCGCTGCGAACATCCCCCGCGCGCCGGCCACCCCCGCTCTCTCATACATGGGCCATAAAACCCTCTCCTTCTGCGCGACCCTGCCATGGAACCACATCCCACGCCTGACCGACATCCCTTACATGGTCATACATCCTTTCGGTAACCCCTTCCTCCACGCCTGATCGTCCGAACTGATCCCAGGCCATCACTTAGCCTTGCGGACGCAGTTTATTGCCCCTACTGTAAGGGAAACACCCCACATCAAAGGGATTACAGCAGATCAAGGCCCCCACCCCCTGAGACCCGACCAGTCGCACACACACCCGGGAATTGGCGGAATGTCCAGCTGTGTGATAGCCATCTCCTACTGTGTGTGGGGTGGGGACTTCCACTGTAGATATGTGTGGGAACGAGCTTAAAGTGGGGATTCTGAGGATGTTCTTTCATACATCAAAGTGATCTCAAGAATGTGCCATGTATGATAAACCTGCAATAAAGTCACAAACGTGTGTATAAGAGACCAGGTCTCTGAGATGGAGGTAGAGCACCTCGTGACGATACCTTGCTGTCTGACCTGATGTGTTCTCCTCCGGAGAGAATAAAACTTTGTTTCCTGCCTTCCAGTCTCCGGCGCCTGCCTCTCTGTTGATTTATCATCGAATGGTATAAGAGGCGATTACCGCCGGGCAATACTTGAAAGGTTACCAACTACGACTGCCGCTACCATTTAACATTATGTCTTGCCTTTGCTTATATTTTGTTTTCATTGCAGCTTTGTGTGCCCCCATCCAAATGTTCCCTTATGTCTGCATATAACGTTTTGCTGTTTTTTTCTTTTAAGAGTTCCTCAATGTCCCTTAACCCCTCCGCTGCTAGACCTTTCCCCCCCTGTACTAAGCCTTTTTTTGGCTATTTGGGGTAGTTTGTGCTTAGACCCCCCTGTAACTTTTTGACCACATAAGGTATCCATGCCAAATTTGCGTCCTTTTTTTCCAACATCATGGGGATTCTAAAGGTGCCCAGGGTTTGTGGATTCCCCTGGAGGGGACCCAGAAATTAACCAAAATACATAAAATCTGTGTTTTTTAAAAAAATGGGAAAAAGGGCTACAGATGAAAGCGTCTGGTTTTTTCCCTGAAAATGGTATCAAAAAAGGGGTTGTGGTGCTGAAATCACCGTCTTACCAGCCCTCAGGGACAAGCAGACTTTTGTCAGAAAATCATAACATTTTACACCGTTTTTGCATTTTTCTGGGACATAACCTATTTTTGCTATTTTTTGTGCGTTCAACCTCCTCCCAGTTAATGGTAGAAACGTGTATGAAAGCAATAATGGATCCTGGAAAGCTATACATTTTAGAAAAGTAGACAAAATTCTGAATTCAGCAAGGGGTCATTTGTGTAGATCCTTCAAGGTTTCTTTATAGAAACTAACAGTTAAATATATGAAAAATTGAAAATTAGTTGAAAAAAACATCCATTGGTGCCAACGATTTCACCTGTAACTTCTTCTAATTGTGACCTAGGGGAACGCTGGGTGGTAGGAGATTTGTGTCAGCCCGGTGTTGCCACAACTTTCCCACACAAAAATGTGTGGAAAAAGTGTTTTTTACAGCTAAATTTGAGGTTTGCAGGGGATCCTGGGTAAGAAACCTTTGGAGGATCCACGCAAGCCATACCTCCCTGGATTTCCCCTGGTGTGTAATGTTCAGAAATGTGTGGGTTTTGTATGTTTCCTTAGATGGCCGCCGAGCCCGGGGCCAAAAACTCATGGGACCCCCCTTGAAAACCAGGTTGGTTTGTGATAGGTAATTTTGATGTCGCCTCACTAGGTTTTGGGCCCTTGCCTGTCGTGGGTACTTGACCCACCCACGCGAGTGTGGTACCATTTTTTGAAGGAGACCTGGGGGAATGCTGTGTAGAAGGAAATTTGTGGATCCACGAAGATTCCAGAACTTTCCCACAACAGAATTGTGAGGAAAATGTGTTATTTGTTTGCAAAGTTTGAGGTTTGCAATGGATTCTGGGTTACAGAACCTGGTGAGAGCCAGACAAGTCACCCCATCCTGGATTCCCCTTGGTGTCTAGCTTTGAAAAATGTACAGTTTTGCTAGTTTTCCCACTGCCCCCATCTGCCCTCCGGGGGGCAGAGAGACTGGAATTTCTCTGGGGGGTTGTAGGTATTGTCATGCATATTTTGGGCAGCCCCTACCCCTACACGAATTTAAAAAAAAATCCCTGGTTTCTAGGGGGCTACTGCTCCAATCTGCCTCATGGGGGGGGGCAGGAAGACTGTCATTTTTGTGCGGGGGGCATTGGAATGCCCGTCTTGGGCGGCCCTCACCCAAATTCAAATTGCTCAATGAAAAATCCCTGGCATCTGGTGGGCTTTTTGCCCCCCGGGGGGCAGATTGGGGGCTACTGCCCCCATCTACCACCCAGGGGGGACAGAAAGGCTGTAATGGTGGTGGGGGGGTGGGGGCATTGGCATGCCTGTTTTGGGCAGCCCCATCCTAAAAACAAATGCACAAAAAAAACCCCTGGGGTTTAGTGGGTTTTCTGCTCACCCCCGGGGGAGCGAAGACCTTTGCCCAAGGGGCCGCTCCCCCCTCCCTGGTGTCTAGTGGATGAATCCCTGCTTGGGGATCGCCCTCCTGGGGCAATCCCCGAGCAGGGATCCACTGGGGATTCTTCCCTTTCCAATGATACCTCTCCTGTCTTTCTACGTGCTCAGGGGGCTGAGATAGCTCCCTGAGCACATAGAAAGTGAAACTGAAATGAGCCTAAAGGCTCATTTCAGTTTCAGTGAAATGATGTCAGCGCGACGTGCGCGCTGATCGTCATTTCACTGAAATGGGGGGAGCCTTGGGAGCTGTGGAAGCTCTTCCCCAGCTCCTGATGCTACAGGGGAGAAATAGAAATTCCTCTGGTGCCAGCATCAGAGGGATTTCCGGTGCCATGTGAAGTACTGGGTATTTCAGACCCAGCGGTGCAGGGACACACACCCTATGACTTCTGGGTTCACCCTGTTCCAGACCTACAGAAACACAGAGTCTTCTGGGTGAAGTCAAAGATTCGTTTATTGGCTGCAGACCAATGACAGGTATCCTAGAAGTACAACAGCGTGTATGTTCTCAGGAGACTGCTAAAAATCATAGGAACGGGCTTCTCCTTAAGTACAAAATATCATGCTCCAGGCACACATTCCTTGGTTTACGATATGGCCATTATAAGTATACATTACAAACGAAAAAGCAGAGTCATGATGACCATCCCACATTCCAGTTCGGCCAGCCCACAATGATTTACACAGTAAGGTTCAGATCCCACATTGGATGTCAATAGACCCCCCAATAAACATGAGCATCTCCTGTTTTGGGAAACAAGTCATAAAGCAGGAACAAGCAGGTGTGGAAGAGATTAGCCGGGGGATTGTGTAGAATGAAAGGGTTTTATGACGGGTCAAGCCCTGATGCTAATCACAGGTGGACGGAGGAAGGGGAGCTCGTGAGACCGGTTTGACCTGGGGCAGCAGAGCCAGCTGCCCAGGTCACAGAGAAGTCAGAGGGAAAGCCCATGTACTGTGAGGCCCGTATTTACTCCATTATAGCCTATGTGAGGGCAATGACAAGATGGCCACTGCTTCCAAAATGGAACCCGCGTAGTGAAGCAGAATAACGTGTACACAGTGCATTCATAGCTAGAACGGTATATAAAGCACTCGTACATGCCGTATTTACCATTTGCGGTTTGTTAATACCGAGATAGACAGGGGTAGGGCCCTGTCCCCTACGCGGTCCCGAATATTAAAGTACGACAGACCCTCCTTTTGCCCTTACATAGGCAATCACTATACTCATCTTAATCCGAGTCTAGGTCAATGTTCACAAAGTCATGGAGATGTTGCTGTAGCATCATCCTATTACTTAGTTCGTCCCTCGATACAGGTTTCCTTACACATAAGGTAGCACAGAGGCCACATATCGTAGGAGCACACTGTATGCACAGACAGAACAGGAAAAGAATGGCTAAGATCATTCCAATGACCATCAGAACTTTCCAACCCCAGGCAGATATCAATTCCCAGAACCACCCCACCAGTGACCAATCTCCCTTATCCACGTGTATGGATTCAGATATTTTATGGAGTTTGGAGATGGCTTGATACACTGTTGGAGCATTATCTGGTATGAAAATGCAGCAACTGGATTGGATGACCTTGCATACCCCACCGCGGTCTGCAAGAATAACATCTAGAACCATGCGGTTCTGCAAGGTCATAAGGCGATCCGCTTGGAGCTCAGCTGTCAGATTACTAAGGGCACCAGCTGTTACATTGACAGTGGATTCAACCACACGAGTCAGCTGTCTCAGGTTCCTACTATTGACCATAGGTCCCCAAAACGGCAGGAAACCCAAGAAGAAGTCTCCTGCTTCCTGACCCGCAGTATCCTCTTTACTAATCACACATCTCCCAACTCTGGTCTTGTGATAGTCAGAGGCAGCAGTAAATGTCGGCGGTAGCAAGTTCGCAATATAACATGTGCCCGAGAAATCAGGGGGCAACCATATATATGCTCGGTCATTACAGATTAAATATGTGCCCTTGGCAGCCAAAAACGCAGGGGAAAACTGTGACGGGAAGGTGTACGTTTCAGTACAGTCACTTCTTCCCAGTTGAGCTCTAGGATTCTGACCATTACCCTGTAAGCAGAACCGACCCATGTGGGGTACGACCCAGATTGGAGATGAGATTTTTCGCTGTCTTTCACCCAGACTAATACTATACCCCGTCGCGTTCCATCCTACATAAGGTCTCAACTCTTCTTTGGGAATGGATGAGTATGCATCGATATCCCTACTCATATCGGCAACTCCTTTCATCAAAGCCTTATTATTGGTGATAGGTCTGATGGAACGCGGTTGGCGAGGGGAGTATGTATCTAGAGCATAGAGAAACATGGTTTGGAATGCCCATGACGATCCATTGTAACTGTACGGCAGCACCAGGTAGGGAATACCCTTGTTAATGGTATGGGGCATTAACCCACATACCCAGCAATTGGTCGTATTCATTACCAGTTGGTGCTGGTGCAAGAGTTGGATAAACGAGTTATTTACGAACTCTGATCGTCTGGTCTGTTCGTGCTCAGGCAAAGGGTGAAAAGAGTGAGAGGAGGCAGTAGAAAGAGGTATAGGCTGTTCAGTGGGTTCAATGGGCTTTTGAGCGGAGAAAAACACAAATCCTACAATAAACATCATGATACTACACAGTGTAAAAAGGCACAAAAAGACAAAACATTTACTTTTTACAATTCTATACATCCTTGCGTTAAAGTTCATTTCCTCAATCGGTTTCTCCATCTTAAAAAACTCCATCCTCTACTCGGGCCGCTCGCGGTGGATGAGTGTCTTCTGCTAAGGAGTACGCCTGTCAGTCCAGGGAAACGCCCTACACCAACCAGAACCGTTGACCTAGCGTCTTCGGCCTGTACCCCAAAGTCTTGGCACCGCGACCCTGCGGCAGAACCCGGATGGTGGTTCGAAAAACAAAAATCAAGAAAGTCCTTCAGATGGGAGAGCAAAAAATGTCAAAAAGGAAATAGTGAGGAAATCTTTATTTGTCCATGGGCCTAGGTCTCAAATTATAGCGGAGACGGCCAGGTGCTGTTTGGTCTTGAAACAAAAGTTCAGGCTCAGTGGTGTCCAGTCGATTTGATGGTGGCACAGCTTCCTGCAGAATATTGTCACTCTCTTGGTCTGAAACTGTGTCTTTTAAGCGTGCGTCACTGAATGGTACAAAACGAGGTACAGTGTCTGTCTCAGAGTCGGCGATACCCTCCTTGACCCACTGGTCATATGGCAGAGGCAAGGGGACTACTTTACAGTGGGTACCATGGATCCAGTGCTTCTTCCCTTTCACTCGCACTGCCGATCTTGTCGAAAGAAGAACAAGATGAGGGCCGATCCAGCGAGGCTCGTCGTTGCTCTTGCGCTGGAAATTTCGGACTAGCACCCACGTACCAGGGTTGATAGGGTGTCCAGGAGGTTCAGAAGCTTGGGGAAGAGTATCATGTACCTGTTGGTGCAAAACACGCAGTTTAACAGTCAAATCATACAGGTAATCGAGCAGTACTGGATGCTCTATCTCACTGAACTTCATGGGCCTCGGTACACCCCATACATTGGCCGGACGGCCAAAGACAACCTCGTAAGGGCTAAGCCGCACTCGTGAGTGTATGGTCATTCTGGTGGACAGGAGTGCTAAAGGCAGAGCGTCAGGCCATTTAAGACCGGTGCTCGCCTGGATTTTGGCCAGCTTGAGCTTTAAGGCTCCATTGTAGCGTTCTACTAGTCCAGCTGATTGGGGGTGATTTGCAGCGTGGAACTTCTGCTTTATCCCTAGCCCTTCACATACATTCTTCATCACTTTACCCACAAACTCACTTCCGTTATCACACCACACCATTCTTGGCATCCCAAACCTAGGGAAGAACTCTTTCACAAGGTTTGGCTGTGGATAGGGCAGTGTTATCTTTCAGAGGATAAGCCTCTATCCATTTTGAGAAAGCACAAACAACCACCAGTACATATTTCAGGTTGTTGCATCTTTCCATGTGAATAAAGTCCAGCTGCAAAACTTCGAATGGACATGATGGGGGTGCAAAGTGACCAGCTGGAGTTGGGGTTCCCCTACCAGGGTTGTACTTCAAGCATACTATGCAATTCTTGACCACATTCTCTGCACACTTGGGAATCCCAGCATTCTGCCATACTGGAGCCAACAACTTGCATATACCTTTCGTACTGATATGTGCCATTCCATGTGCCATAGTAACCACTGGAAGCACATATGCATCAGGCAATAACCATCGCCTATGTTCTGTCAGATCAATCCAACAACCATTCTCATCCAACTTACCCATACTTTCTCTCCACTTGCTTAACTCTTCCTCTGTGGCTTCAGCTTGAAGCGACTTCACACTCTCTATTGTGTTCTCACACATTCCCACATCATTAACCCATCTTGCGGGGCCTGCAACATACATTCTAGTCTTCACATTCTGTGCTGTTTCTCTCGCGGTCTCATCAGCAAACGCATTCCCACGTCCAACATCATCTGTGACTTTCCTGTGCGCACTGCATTTCATGATCACAACTTGCAACGGTAGGGTCAGTGACTCAAGGAGATCATTCACCAACTTGCCATTCTGAATTTTAGCTCCATGCGACGTCAGGAACCCACGCTCCTTCCACAGTCGCCCAAAATTATGAGCCACGCCAAAGGCGTACTGGCTATCTGTGTATATATTCACTCTCATTCCTTCAGACAACACACATGCTCTCGTGAGGGCGATTAATTCTGCTGCTTGGGCCGAATTATGTGGCACTCGTGCAGTTTCCACGACCGTGTGCAAAGTCGTGATAGCATATGCAGCAGTCGTGTCACCATTAGGGAGCTTGAAACATGAACCATCTACCCATAAAGTGCCATCACACTCAGTCAGGGGAGTATCTTTTAGATCTACTCTCCCTTTCGTCTCTTCTTCTGTTCTGAACAGACAGTCATGTTGCTCAATCTCATCTGAGTCTGCTGGAATTGGCAACAATGTAGCTGGATTCAGCGTATTGCATCTTTTTATGTGTATGTGATTTGCTAACAGTGTAAGTTCATAACCTGATAATCTCGCACTAGTCAAGTGTTGTGTCTTGGTTCTATTTAATAATGTGTCTACAGCGTGTGGAACCATAACAATCAATGTATTGTCCATTACCAAACCAGCAGATTGTCGGATAGACATCGCTGCAGCAGCTGTCGCTCTCAGACAGCTTGCAATGCCCTCGCTACAGGGTCCAAGGTTGATGAAAAATATGCGCATGGGCGCGGTCTGTCGCCAAAAGGCTGTGTTAACACTGACAACGCACAACCATCTTTCTCGTGAACATACAATGTAAAAGGCTTACTGTAGTCAGGGGTACCCAACACAGGTGCTGAACATAATGCATTACGCAATTCCACAAAACTTTTCTGGCACTCTTCAGACCATGGGATAGGATTCGGTGTGTCTTTGCATGTTAAGGCTAACAAAGGTTTTGCCAATAAAGAAAAACTAGGGATCCAATGCCTACAGTATGAAGTGATGCCCAAGAAAGCACGTACTTCTCTCTGTGTTCTTGGCACACTCAACTGTGCAATGGCTTGAATTCTTTCTGGGGTCAGTTTCCTTTCCTCCTTCGATAAGAGATGACCTAAGTAGGTCACTTCTTGTCGACAATATTGCAGCTTAGAGAGAGACACTTTGTGATGAAAAGCGGATAAATGGCGCAACAGTGCCAATGTGGCTTCTTTACAAATCTTTTCAGTATCCGCAGCGATCAGTAAATCGTCCACGTACTGAATCAGGATAGCGCCACTAGGTAAAACAAGTGCATCAAGCTGCGCTTTCAAAGCCTGACTGTATATGGATGGACTCTCACAGTAGCCCTGGGGAGCGCGTTTGAAGCGGAAGCTTCGGCCTCCCAGACTAAAACCAAAAATGTCCCTGCTCTCTTCTGCAATTGGGATACTAAAGAAAGCATTCTTTAAATCAATCACTGAAAACCATGCAGCAGAGGCTGGAATCATCGTTAACAAGGCGGTTATATCAGGGACAACTGGAAACTGTGGCACAACAATCTTATTAACCTCTCTAAGATCAATCACAAATCTGTAGACAGGTGGCTGTGAAGGATCCGTTCGTTTTAAGACAGGTAAAATCGGACTATTGCAAACGTTGCCTCTTGTCTCTTCAATCACACCCTTATTAATCAAGTCGCTGACAATGTCTAACAATGCTTTCTGCCCTTCATTAGAGATCTTGTACTGGGGAATACGTGGCAGTCTGACATTAGCCTTTAAAGTCACCACATATGGCGGTATCTCCAAGAGGCCCACATCATTGGGACCAGTAGCCCAAAGGGCATCCGGAAGGGATGACAATTCAGGCGGCATTGTATTCTTAGACAAATACATTGGGGAAATCACTTTCTTGCCTAATGTAAGTTGCACTCCTGAAGGAGAACAATACAGTGTAGCATGCAATCTTTTCAACAAATCTAATCCCAGCAAATTTTCACCACAACCTGTTGTCAGAATCAGGGGTGCTTTCAGCTCGCAAGGTCCAACAGAAAGTGACATGGGACTAGAAATCGGGTTCCTAACTGGGGCGCCAGAAAAACCTACCGAAACATTTATATCGCCAGACAAAGGTGCGCCAGGGAGTTTTGAATGCATGATTGAACTCTTTGCAGCACCAGTGTCTAGCAGAAAAGGCTCCGTTACATTTGCTGTAGTCACCTCAACATACGGTCCACTCTGATCCACTGGCACTGAAACAACTCCCTCTCTCTGTCTATGGCTGTCCTAGTAATCATTACTTTCTGCATCACCGTCCTCTGCATAATAATCATTATTATAATACTGGGCCGTATTACTAATCGCGTTAGCTTGCTGATCAAAGCTATTGATGGTATTTTGAGGCGGCAGAGGACGCGCGTTCTGGGGAACACTTCCACGCCCTCTGCCTCTAGGAGCTTGCTGACCACCCCTACCTCTTGCGCCATACGCATTACCGTTCCGCTGCATTAATTTAGGGCAACTATATTTATAATGACCTTCCTCTTTGCAGTATGAACATTGGTTGGGACCTACAGGGACACGTGGTTGATAATACCCATACATTTGCTGATTGTTCTGAAACTGTTGAGGTTGGTGATAGACACCTTGGGGTTGCCTATAATTATTCTGACCTCCACGTGGCGGATAGGCCTGCTGTAAAAGGACCTTTGTCTTTAGTTCCTTCGTTTTCTTTTCTGTTCTATCTTTCTCGTCTTTATCTCTATTTTCATAATACTGTGCAGTAGCCAGTATTTGCGCTGAAGAAGAAACAGCCCAAGAACTTTCTGAATCTTTTAACTTTTTACACAGGTCAGGAAGTAAATTCTGCACAAACTTATCCACAAATAACCGTTGGCCACCCTCAGTACTCATATCCTGCCCACTGTGATCAATAAACGTTTCTTCAAACCTAGTAAAGAAGTCTGACACTGTCTCATCTTTCTTCTGCTTCATGCAGATAACTTGTCCCAATTTACGCGCATCGCAGGCATTATTGTCTTCATATACGTGATAATTCTACCAGGCAGTTCAGCTACTAAAGGTTCTGGTTTCGCACCACCAGTTTGTCTATCATCAGCAGCAACAATGTTAGCCCATGTATCCCCTAGTTCTGCATTGTGATCTACATTACGAATTGACCCCCATAGAGGCTGTGGAACAACATTACCAAACAACATGTCTATGTCGACCAGATTCATAATGCATGACCCTGCCGTCTGTGACAACTCTTTATAATAACCTGCTGGGTTTTTACGGGGATCAGGCAAGGACTGCTTAAGCGCTAACACCTCAGAGCGCTTCCATGGAACATGCACCCAAACACGCTGGAAATGCGCTGCCACAGCGGGGTTACCACCTGCAGCTGCAACCGCTTCCTTCCATACCGGGGGAACTTCTCTCATAGGGTATTGTCGCGCTTTTACCTTTTTCCCCACAAGGACATCTTGTTCAAACAACGATTGTTGGCAATCATCATTCCTAAAGGACAATACAACCGCAACTGCTTTATCTACCTCGCGGTCCACAATTATACCAGTTCCAAAATCGAACCTCACTCTACACAATTCCTGTGGGTTCGGATTTTTACCATTATCCTCCAATTCTTCACAGAGAATTTCGCACATTTTCTCAAACACATATCTCTGTTTCGGGGCATCCCATTGATGGAAAACGTTGACAACTGATTCCACATCATACAGTGAAGGGAAAACGATCCATCTACGCGCCATGTTATCTATTACCTTTTTCTCATCGGGGTTAGGCAATTGGCTACGCAATTGCTTACGCTGTAAACCAGGAGTCGCACCAGATGACTCAAAGAGGGGCGACATTAATGTAGTAACCACATTAGCTAAGCGCTGTCGCGCTGAAGGAGAAGCTGAGGCGAGAACAGGGGGAAAAACAGAGGGAAGAAAAGAGGATGTAGAGACAGGTACTGGAGTGGTGGAAGGAAGAGTGTCAGGGGAGGCAGCTGCTGTATTAGGCAAAGTCGCAAGAAGTGCGGGGGCAGTTGGAAGCACAACTGGCGGCCCTTGAGAGGGCTGCGCTACATGGATAGGAACCGGCTGCAAAGCAGCTGGCGGTAGCGGCAAGGCTTGCAGTATATGCACTGGAGGTGGCATATTTACAAGCTGGGGAGGCGCCGTGGCATTTTGAGCATACGGGGGTGGCGAACTCAACAAATGTGACATCAGGGGATTTTTCTCCTTTTCTTCTAACTCATTCTGCTTAGAATGTGGTAAAGCTGGGTAACATTTGTCAATCCCTAACTTGCGCTGCCTATGCAATTGCTCACTCATCTGCTCCTCTTCATTGTCTTTAAATTGTACAGCTGCTTGCATTACTGTCATACCTTTCTCTCTCTTATTCTTTTTCGCTAACTTAATTTCCTTTTGTTTGGCTTCCTTTCGCCATAAGCGGAAAGAGTCAAACATCGCCGGCCGGGCTTTCTTCTTAAACAATTTAATTTCCAAATTATCTAAAATATCGGTATCAAAACTACCATTTTGGGGCCATTTTAAAACACCATCTTTCCTAGTGTAGTGGATCCACACTTCGTTATATGCAATGGGGCCTACGCCATGTTTTACATAGAGCTCATAAGTTGGAGTTCCAACCGGAGGAACCGGACATGATTCCTCTAGCTGGAAATCTTTTCCACAACCCAAACAGAATAATCTACCAAATAGTCCTTCGTAGCCGTCGGGACGCGGAGAACCTCGCAGAAAAGACTTTCGGACCACGTCGACATGCAGGGGTCGATGAAGTGGCGGCCTTCCTCCGGAATTTCCACACGAAGCTCCTCACGAACCTCTGGCTTGGACTGGTACCGCTGAAATCGTCCCGAGTTGGGCGCCAAACTGAAGTACTGGGTATTTCAGACCCAGTGGTGCAGGGACACACACCCTATGACTTCTGGGTTCACCCTGTTCCAGACCTACAGAAACACAGAGTCTTCTGGGTGAAGTCAAAGATTCGTTTATTGGCTGCAGACCAATGACAGGTATCCTAGAAGTACAACAGCGTGTATGTTCTCAGGAGACTGCTAAAAATCATAGGAACGGGCTTCTCCTTAAGTACAAAATATCATGCTCCAGGCACACATTCCTTGGTTTACGATATGGCCATTATAAGTATACATTACAAACGAAAAAGCAGAGTCATGATGACCATCCCACATTCCAGTTCGGCCAGCCCACAATGATTTACACAGTAAGGTTCAGATCCCACATTGGATGTCAATAGACCCCCCAATAAACATGAGCATCTCCTGTTTTGGGAAACAAGTCATAAAGCAGGAACAAGCAGGTGTGGAAGAGATTAGCCGGGGGATTGTGTAGAATGAAAGGGTTTTATGACGGGTCAAGCCCTGATGCTAATCACAGGTGGACGGAGGAAGGGGAGCTCGTGAGACCGGTTTGACCTGGGGCAGCAGAGCCAGCTGCCCAGGTCACAGAGAAGTCAGAGGGAAAGCCCATGTACTGTGAGGCCCGTATTTACTCCATTATAGCCTATGTGAGGGCAATGACAAGATGGCCACTGCTTCCAAAATGGAACCCGCGTAGTGAAGCAGAATAACGTGTACACAGTGCATTCATAGCTAGAACGGTATATAAAGCACTCGTACATGCCGTATTTACCATTTGCGGTTTGTTAATACCGAGATAGACAGGGGTAGGGCCCTGTCCCCTACGCGGTCCCGAATATTAAAGTACGACACATGTGCCATGACTGCCGGGAGCCGTCATGCGCACATGAGCACCGTTGTGCACGACGGCTCCCGGCCGTCGTGCACATGGAAGAGGTTAAGTACAATGGCTATTCAAGCCTGCAGCCACACTCACCAGAGGGACAGAGCTGTCTTCACGCTGTCGCCGGGGGACGAGCTTTCTCTGGGAAGTTGGGGCCTCCACTGCCAACTTGCGGTCCCCAGGAGGGTGGGGCCGGGCCTTCCAATGGAGTGTCGGAGCAGAGACGCCAGGCAGAAGAGGAGCAGGGCGAGGCTGTGGCCACCGCACATCGGCATCAACACCTGTGCGAAGGCCGGGCCTGCACCAAGAGACCCACCTAGGTTAGCGAATGAGCAGGCGTCAGCGTGCCACCAAGGGGCCTCCAGAGGTCACCGCAGGTGCATCAGGGGCCGTACATGCAGATGTGAGCATGTAGCTGCTGTATCGAGAAAACACAGGGTTGCTACACACAAGTGGCCAGGAACACAAGGATCAGCACCGAAGGCGAGCAGAGCCGTGTCGGGGATGGAGGCTCCTGCTGTCTGCAAGACAGGGCCGTCGAAATGTTACCCGGAGGGCGCGGGTAAGTACCGGCCCCATCACCAATGTGGCAGGTCAGGCATTAGGCTGTGGCCTAGCTCACGTGTGCAGGAGGTCCTACCACCCGTCGCAAAAAAAAACGCACACCACTCAGTTATGCAGTGTACAGGTGAAGACCTCGAGCAGTGAGCCACCCCTTTAATCATATCCTCTGGGTGAACCCACCGGGAGGAGTGTTACAGGGTGCAACAATGTAATTCAAGGGCTCTGTACACCCCCCAGGCCCTCACAGATGGCAGTGAAGCACCTCTTGCTCCTATTACAACAATCTGATTCCAATTGGGCGAGTGCTATAAAACTCTGTGCAGTTTACCACTTCCAATGAATCGTCACTTTCACTTCGTAGCTTAAAACACATTTTTTTAAAAGGCTTTTCAGTTTTCGGTTAGTTGAGCCAAATTCTAAGCTAACGCACCAAGCAAAGAGGTTGCCTTGGATTTTATCAACTGCTCATGGGGGAGGAAGGTTCCACGATAGTCCACAACCACCCCCAAGTAGTTATACTCGGATGCTTTTTAGGTCTCGCCTATGCAGCACACATGCGCTGTATAGGAAGATACCTCTTGGAATTGATTCGCTATTTCGGGCAAAAACGTGCATGCGTTGCATTGCTTTCAAAGGCAACGTGTGCACGTTTGGGGATTCCCTTGCGGGAGCGAGCTTTGGCGACATATGTTTGTGTAATTATCTGGTGCCCCTGTTCGCTCCCATAAGGGAAACGCTGTGTGTTTGTGCACACGCGCACCACTACGCGCCTGTGCCCAGCCTTATCTTGTTCTGTATGTTTTTGTAACGTTGCATGTCGGGCGCGCTTCTAAGCACCTGGTGGGTCGAGGCGCGTGCGCTTGTTTTGCTTGTAATTTAGGCTTCTAAACGATTGCTTCCTGACTTCATTGGGCTACACATCCAGAGAGTAGCAATTACTTGGTGCACAGGGCTTTTCAAATCACCATGAGGCAATTTACACGATAATGTTTATTTATGCATGCTTTTACATCTAACCAGTGCTGGGATTAGGGTTTTATTTCAAGCTGACAAAATAGTTCTTGAAATAACTTAAACATTGCTTTAGGGTTTTGTGCATAAAGATTAGCGGACAGTGTGTGAAGGAAACCGTGGCAGGTGCTATTTTTGATCAAGGCAAGCCCCCTCCTTCCGCAGCTGCTTCCGAGCTCACAGGAGTGAATGCTTGCTTTATGTTAGTGTCGGAGTATTATACGCACTCATCATTAACAGCTTTGTTTTCATAGTTGCTGTTTCGTAGCAGTAGAAGCTGTCGACATTCTGCCTTGTTCAAGACTAAGGTCGGTCTGGTCGAGTGAGGAAAATGAAGGTCAAAACTGCAGCGAACTAAATAAAAACATGCTTAAGTCACTGCTACTTGTATTAGGACACTGCAACCAGTCACCCTGCAGTGCCGGCCCCGTCGGTAATCAGAGGCTTCCTACTCGGTCCATGCTCATTGTATATCTGTCAGGGGTCCTTACTGAGCTCTCCCTTGTGGCCAGGGCTGTACTGGCCGGCTGACAGATGGCTTACCAGCCAGGTAGGTGGAGGAGAAGGGTCTGTGGGCCTCAGTGCTGTGGCAATACAAGCAAGGACAATGCCCCTTCCAATCGGCTTTGTAATAGAACAGCCATGAATGCGGTGCATAGTGACACGTATTCCTAGGCCCCTGTGACACTGGACCTGCTGCACTAATGAAAACTACGCCCCTGAGGAGGGAGTGCAGCTTTGCCTGTAATGAGAGATGCTGCAGGGCTCTGTCGGCCAACTATGCTGTGGTTCTGACAGGTAAGATTTGGTGCCTGCAAGAACACCAATTCACCAAGATCTCTGGGCTTTTGAAATAGCATCACCCACTCTTTGTCCCCCTGTAACATCACGTCTTCAAAGAATTGGCCCTTGTTTCACCCTTATTCGTGTTTCATTTGATGGTAATTAGCAATGGAAATATGTGGAATACTGCACAAAGTAAATAGGGCTCTTGAAATCCTGTATACTGTATTTTCTTTGTGCAGCCTTCATGACCCCTGAGACTGAGGGCAGCATGGGCAGTGTCAATGG
Source organism: Triturus cristatus (assembly GCF_964204655.1). NCBI lineage: Eukaryota > Metazoa > Chordata > Amphibia > Caudata > Salamandridae > Triturus > Triturus cristatus. Next base: position 496,992,456 of record NC_140592.1, on the reverse strand, counting down.
TACCAAAGGACAAGCAGAGGGCAGCAGTTGTCACCTCTAGCAATCCCTAATGTCCATCAGTGGTTGTAATGGAAGATCCCATTTACAATGCAATAGGTCTCGCATTTACACGAGTTTGAGCTATTGTAAACGACAATTCCTTTTATTTATGGTTTGGTTTTTAAAACATAAATAAAAGGCATTGTCATTTACAATGCTAATAGCTTAAACACTCACAAAAGAGACCTATTGCATTGCAAATGTTTGTTTATTATGATGTTGGTTCTATTGCCATTGGCCCAGCTTCTTTCACCCATTATCATGTTCTTGTTTTCGCAAGATTGATGGTAAGCCATTGGATTTCATACAGTTATATAGTTTATTCAGGAGGCGTTGTACCCAACCCTTGTTTTGGAAATTAGAAGAGCGCCGTCTTCCTAGAGGAGTCAGCCAATCTGTTTACCTCCGAGCTTTGGGGTGTGTGCTTTCACTTCCACTATGCCCGTCAAAAGATCCACCGAAAATATGTTAAAAAGGATCGGGGTTATGATGCAACCTTGTTTTAGTCCAGCCTATGTTTTTATTTTGCGGGTAAATATGCTGCCATCTCCAATTTTGAAGTTTCTGAGTACAGTGTAACAATACACTCCATGAGGGTAGGGGGAATGTTTCTTGCCGCTAATTGCTGCAATAGGATGTTTTGAGAGACAGAATTGAATGCATCTTTGAAGTTCACAAAGCAGAGGTACACCAATGATTTTGTTTTGATTGCTGTCGATCTGTATAGCCAGCACCAGAAGTTTTGCAGGTGTTCCGATCCCTTCTCTAAACCCTGTTTGGTGCTGAAGGACAATCGGATTCTCATTTGCCCATGGCTTCAGCTCCTTTAGCAGTAGTCTTGTGTCATATTTGTACTCATGATCAATTTGGCGGTAATTGCTCAGATCCGCAGTGTTACTTCCTTTGTAAATCAGATGAAATATTGCTCCTCACCAGGAGTCCGCGATCTGATGGATGGTGATGCAGTGATTATACAACAGATTTAGAATTTCTGCCTAAAATTTGGGATTAGCTTTGAATAATTGCTGGGGTAGTCCAGTTGGGTCCGGGGCCCCATCACCCCGACCACTGTATATCAACACAGAGACTTGTTTATTTGTGAAGCGTAAGACCGTCATACTCGCCGAAGAATTTGTTACCATAGGGGATGTGGCCCTCCTTTTTTATTACAAAAAAAACAGTCTACTAATTACTCTGTTCCCATTATTCATGCATTTAATGGGCCCAATTCTGCTTTAGCCATGGGTTCCATTACAGATGCTGTACCTTGGTCCCGACCTTTCACATGCTAGAGGCCTTTGATAGATGAATGCTAGATCTGTCACTTTTGGTGCAGTGATCGATCTTGAATGATTCCAGATAGCTGAAGAAAGCGAGGCTCATGAACGTGCAATCTAGAATGGTCTGGGATTTCACAGAAGAGAGTGTGGGTGCCGGTGGCTGGTCCTCTATTACCCTTCTGTTCACTGATTGAAGACCAGCATGTGTACATATTCTTAGTGGCATCTCTTCTAGCTGGTCACGTCTTTTATAGGCTGGCTTAATTTGATGGGGTATATTAGGAATATTCTCCATGTAAATGCATGCTGTCACCTCGAGTCTGTAATCAAAAAGATTCAAATCGAAATCACCTGTTGTTAACATTTGGGCACCAACATACTTTGGGTTTATATCTGCTATTATGTTTTCAAGTTTCATAGGGATCACTGGTTTTACTTGTGGATGAGGGTGTAAGTAGGCGTTCATTGTTATGAGGGTTGCTTTCTGACCATGCGACCAGTTGCCTACTAAAACTGCCAGGATCCACAATTCTTTTAGGTTAATTACTTTTGTTTTATATTTAAGTGTGAGGATTTGTAAGTCACAAGACCCCTTTGGTCTGCCTTATGGCTTTGTTTTTTGTGCAAAAGTGTTGAACTTAAGGGGGCGCTAGAGGGCGCACTGCGACATGGCCGTCCTTTGAGACGGCTCCACCGGTCAGGCCACAAATGCGGGAACAACTATCTGTAGCGGGCTCAAAACTACCCGCAACCAACGAAATCCGCAATCGGAACATTCAGGCTGTGCGATGATGGTGGCGAGATGCGCTTTCTGACCCACTAATACAGACAAATTGGAAGAATTAACCTCGGCTGAGCGGCGGACGGATGAGAACAAGATGGCGGCGCCCTGTGAGGCCCAACGGTCTGAAGAGCAGAGGTAACGGAAAACGACCATGGGAAACGGCGAAGTGCTCTAGCGCCCTGTCTGAGCTGTGTCCAGGGGACAATTATATATATATCTCCACTGACACCGACTGGTAGTCTTGCCGGCGGGGTGAACGCTACGAGCAGGACGCCGCTAATGCGAAAGAACGGTCTGGTGATGAGACCGGTGGACTGCGATCGGCTTATGGCTGGAAGCGTGATTCGTCCGCCCGTACTGTAAGCGGTAAGTGCTGCCCCCGTGGAAAACACGCGCGCTGGGGTGAAGGCTGCGTGGGGTGCCTTATATATCCCCCCCGCCTTCCTTCCCCCGCACACACTGACGTGCGGCTTGGAGGAATAGGCAGGACTCATCGTGCAATAGCCTGGAGGATTTTCTGAGCTCTGTGACCTGAGTAGTGGGAGCGTTGGGGGCACGGCTCAGATTCCCCCCCACGTGGTGATTCTGGAGGATCGGTGGCGGAATGTCCACTCGCTTGTCCCGCGGTTGGGCCGCAGCAAAGATATGTTCCCATACCTGAGCAAAGAGGGTGAATATTGCACATTGCCCCCCTTGCTGGACACTCGCACAGTATCTGAGGCCAAGTCGGATACTTGTTGGATGAGCGTCGCTGCGCGCTGGGTTGGTCGTCGTGGTCGGAGGAGGGAGCTGTGTGTCGTGGTCTTTACGTTGGACTATACTGCTGACTCAGTCTATCTCCTATACGCGGGCTTCTCAAAGTGCGAACATGGGGAAGGCGGACAAGATGCAACCCAAACTCTCCTTTGATGCAAAAAAACACACTAAAGGTGCGACGGCGCCGCCAGACATTGACCTTCAATCCGACTCCGAGGTATCTACTGGCATGGAGGGTGTCCTGCGGGCCATACAGCGCAATTTGCAGGATATCAATGGCAAGCTGGACGCGCTTACATCGAGAGTCGATGGCATGGCAGCCAAGATGGACAAGCACGGAGAGCGCCTTGTAGGAGCAGAGACTCGTTTCTCGGGGGTGGAGGATGAGTCGCATGACACGATGCGGAGGTGCGCGGAAATGGAGAGGCTGCTGGAAGTTATAAAAAACAAGGAGGAGGATTTAGAAGCGAGATCCAGACGCCACAACGTACGAATCGCGGGTGATCCGGAATCCACGAATACAGGTCGTATGGAAACTTATATTGAGGAACTACTTCGCAACGTATTTGATACAGAAAATCTCTCTTCAATGTTTGTGATCGAACGTGCGCACAGGTCCCTTGCTCCGAGGCCAAAGCCTGGTGCGGCGCCGAGACCAATAATTGCCCGTGTCCTTAATTATAGAGACCGTGATACCATCTTAAGACTAGCTTGTGAGAAACGGCAGCTCACTTACCAGGGAAATGCCCTGGAATTCTACCCGGATTTCACCATGTCGGTTCAACTGGCAAGAAAAGAATTTAATCCAGCAAAACAGAAACTGCGTGATTTAAAAATTGAATACGTCATGCTTTATCCAGCACGACTAAGGGTAATGTATGAGGGCCGTGCGACCATCCTACGGACGCCGAAAGCGGCGCAAGAATTCCTTAAGAAACTCAGCGCAAGGCGAATAGAACTGCGGCAGTTGGAGCAAGAGAAAGACCAGGACTAGCTGCGGACGTGCGGTGCGAATGATCACGAACATATGTCATCGCGAACTGGTAAGATCTATATATGCCACATGTACAGGGCTGGACTGTTGATGTCGAGGGCGGATTAGTGGCCACAGCATCACAGCACATCGGAGACAATGGCGAACTGCTCCAAGGGCCACATTATTAGACTGACAGACACTGCCATATAATTGGAACTATACTGAGTATCTGGATTCTGTTGGGGATAGAGTGTTAGAACTATATAATCGGGCTGTCCTGCCTGCTGTTGCGGACTATTTGAAACATGTGCAGACGGGAGGGTCGTGGCATTGTATGGTATTGTGCACAATTATGTTGGGTCAGAGGCAGGATACTTAGATAAACACTTAAACCTATTAACCTGGAATATTAGTGGTCTGAATAACCCTAAAAAAGTAAGGCAGGTGTTTGCGTATCTAGACAGACACCAGATTGATGTTGCTCTCCTGCAGGAAACACACCTCACACCTACAGCTAGGGCGCAGATGGGCGGAGACTACACGCTGCTCGTCATACTCATCGTACTCTAGAGGGGTGCTCATAATGGTTAAAAAGGGATTGCAATTTAATATAGACGCTACCATAGCAGACGAGGCTGGACGTTCGGTTTTAATCACAGGAACGATACGGGACACAGAATTCCTATACTCAATACATACGGTCCAAATATTGATGACCCTGAATTTTATTACAAAGTATGGCGCACACTCAGTGACCTACCAGACATTCTGGTAGTGTGGGGGGGTGATTTTAATATTGCAATTCATGACACACTAGACAGGTCAGGCACATCGACTGAACCTCATAAAAGGGCCATGTGCAAAGTGCGTGATATTATGATTGATAAGCGCCTTAAGGATATCTGGAGAACACGACACCCCACAAGTATGGAGGCCACACATGTATCAGCTGCACATGGCAGTTGGTCGCGAATTGAATATTGATTAGGGTCGGAGGAGATACTGCTGTGTTTGGAGTCCATAAAACATCTCCCCAGAACGCTATCAGACCATAACCCGGTGTTCATGTCCTAGGCTCTGCCGTATTATACTCCACCTTCATATAGCTGGAGGTTTAATGCCAAAGCTCTGTTGGATACTGCCTATACAGATACTATAAGCTGAGCCATTAAGGAGTACTTTGACCTCAATGCACCATCTACAGATAACCCTGGCTTGCTGTGGGAAGCGTTTAAGGCCACTATTCGGGGTATTTGAATAAGTACCAACGCGGGCATCCTCAAAGATATCAGACAGCAGCTAACTCTCCGAGAACGTAAGATACGGGCCCTGGAAAATGACTATGAACGCACACATGACACTAAATTGCTGGGAGACATTAGAACAATACTGTCTGAATACCAAACTTATGCAGAGAATGAACTCAAGTACTTTGGTAGGTGCCAGGAAGCGAGAACATACGGGGAGAGTGGTAGGCCGGGCAGCGGCCTGGCAGCTAAAATATGCTCCGGAAGGGTACCTCAGACGGTCCAAGCGATCAGGGATGCTACAGGGGAATTGAGGTACGATACGCGCAGTATACTAAAAGAATTCATGTGCACATTTGAAGCACTATATGCATCGCAATCCACAGCGTTGCCTGACGAGATAATGAGCTATCTAGCTGATATCGCCATAGCATGGCTGTCGGATGCGCAAAGAGAATGCTTGTCTATGCCTATTACAGAGGAAGAGGTTATAGAAGTTATTAAATCACTACCAAACGGGAAAGCACCGGGTCCTGATGGGTTCACGTGTGAATTTTATAAGACATTTGGAGAGCAGTTGGCGCCTCACCTGGTTGAGCTGTATGGAGATGCCCACGAAAAGCAAAGACTGCCTCCGACATTACGAGAGGCTATGATTATCACCCTATTGAAACCAAACAAAGATCCTGAATACTGCGATTCGTATAGGCCGCTGTCCTTAATTTATGTAGACACCAAGATGCTGGCCAAGCTCATTGCCACTCGGTTACAACCACTAATGACAAATCTGATATTACCAGACCAATCAGGGTTTATTCCGTCCAGATCTACAGCACATAACACTAGGACACTATTTGCTTTGTCACATTACCTAACTCCCAACACTAAAGCAGCTGCTGTACTACTAGATACTGCCAAAGCATTTGATTCTATAGCATGGCCTTATCTGCAAACAATCCTACAGCGAATGGGGTTTCCTCCTATTTTCCTTCAGGGGATACAGTTACTATACACGGCACCGACAGCGTGTATAAGGGTTAACAAATACATATCTGAACCTATACATATCTCGAGGGGGACGAGGCAGGGATGCCCGCTATCGCCCTTGTTATTTGCGATAGCGTTAGAGCCCTTGGCTTGTAAAATTAGACAACTACACCACTACTCGGCGCTTCAATTCCCGCAAAGACCTTTACATATTTCGTTATATGCAGACGACATGATGTTATATGTGCGTGACCCGGAGAACCACCTGAATCCTTTACTGAGGGAATATATCAAATTTGGGCATCAATCGGGCCTCAAAATAAACTGGTCTAAATCCCTGATAATACCGCTAACAGACACCACTAGCCCATGCGATTTGGAATACCCATTAGCGTGGCAATCGGAACCTGTAAAATATTTGGGTATCTGGTATCATCGTGACCCCGAACTTGTAATCCGTACGAATTACGGCAGAGCGATTGGGACATTAGAAGAAAAGATAGGGCGATGGATTCAATTGCCATTATCCTTGGCAGACCGACTTGCCATAGTAAAGATGGTTATCCTACCTAAATTATTGTATCTATTTAATAATATCCCAATCCAGCCTCCACCAGCAGTTTTTCGCAGGATCTCCTCTATGGTCCTACGCCTGATCTGGGCGGGTAAACAAGCCTGGATCGAACTGCGTGCTCTCACACTGCCTTACTCGCGGGGAGGGTTTAGGGTTCCGGAATTTTTACTTTATTATCACTGTGCCCAAGCGCAATATGCACATGTTTGGTATCATCCGATCCCATATCTTACACATGCAGCGATTGAAGAAGGAGACGCATACCCGACCCCACTAAGGTCTATTCTAACCCACCAGAGGCCCCCGCTGCACAACCACGATATAAATACTATTGACACGAAACATAGGGCTTGGCGTACTGTGGGTAGAAAGGAGCGTAAGTTGCCACTGTATGCACCGGCGCTGCCAATACACAACCACCCTGAGCTATCTGTTACCCAGGAGGAAGTGGGTATGGGATTGCTCAGACAGGTAGGTTTTGACACCATGGGAGATTTATACGAACAGGGGACCTTTAAACCACTTGCAGAGCTATCATTCATAAGTAATCAAACGTTGCTATTCCAGTTCACGTACCACCGGCTACAGGGAGCACTGAAGGCGCTGTATCCGACACACCCTGAGGAACCGCCACAGCTTGCTACTTTACAGTTACTGATCACGACCCCCACTGCTAGGCAACTGGTATCCAGACTATATGCCTCACTACAGGAAGACATAGCGGACAATATATGTAAAGCGATGGGCGCATGGAGTAGTGTCCTAGAGGATCCACTGACAATGGAGGAATGGGCCATTACTTGCTCTCTTACCGGTATGTTGACACTGAATGGAAATCTGCGTATGTTACACTATAAATATCTACACCAGTCCTACTACACTCCCGCGAGGCTCTATAAATATGGTCTGCGGGCTGACTCCAGGTGCTGTCACTGTAATGCGGAAGATGCAGATTTCATGCATTTGGCATGGTATTGCGATGCAGTGGCTGGGTACTGGACAAGAGTGATACAGATGGTGGGGACAATGGTGGGCGTCAAAATTGCATGCACTATACGCACATGTCTGCTGGGCCTGCTGCCTGAAATAATGGCAAATAAGCGAAAGTTCTGTATGGTTGCCTTGCTTCCAGCTAGGCGGAGAATATCGTTATGCGGGGGTAGTAGGAGTGCTCCTAGGGTTAAGCAATGGATTCAAGACCTGACGTATTGCAAAGACACCTTGCAAACATATGAGGAAGAACTACCACTGGGTTCTAGGCCTAGAGACTACTGGCAGTATTTAGTTCAATACTTACAAACATACCAGGTAGACTAATTATGATTACCAGCTGCACTGTACATGATGTGAGTCCTAGTAACATGGTTTAATTATCACCAATGGATGAAGAATGTTGCTGTACCAAGGCCTGTAAGTTACATATATGTTGACTCTGTAAGTGTTTTCTTGCATTGTTGAAACATGCTAATAAAAAAAAACTTATATGCTTAACAACCCATCAATATAGGTAACCAACTCAAAAAATAAAATAAGAGATAAAAAATAAAAAAATAAAAAATAAAAGTTGAACTTAAAATACCCAAGAAGTGGTGTGGAAATCAAGCTCTACATTTCCTGCAGGATTAATACATTGAATTGTTGCCAGTAAGCTATCACTTCGGGGGTCACATACTATGGTACTCAGGACTCCCAAATTCCAAGAACACTTCTTAAGGCCATAGAAATATTAGGAGACAATGTGAGTCTATTTTCTGATTGGTTAGTTAGAGCGGTTGACAACCAAGACCAGCCTACCTTTTTGTTGTTTATAAGGGCAGTTATGAATTTGTTCCCTTGAAGAACGTGATGCCTCGAAGCAAAATACTTATTTATGACAAGCTCTGATTTCTGCTCCGTATTGAATTTCTCAAACTGGAAAATGTCATTTTAAGCAGCTTTTGTTGGAGTGATCTTCCTTTGGTCCATCAAATAGCTGCACTGGGTATGCATCTGATAGAAGTCTTGTGATTTTTACATCCCAGTTCGTGAAAGATTATTATTATTATTATTATTTTTTTGTTTTTTAAAGAACTTTATTGAATTGATATATGACAATCAAGAAACACCATCTTACACTAGGACAAAGGCGAATTAGGCACATTTTAGGGAATAACAAAAGAAAAGCTAAGTATATACAGATCAGTTTCGAACTTAAACTGTACAGTAATAAAGTACCTCAACACCATATGACTTTACATTGCACGTTCCACTATATCTGCGTAGAAATCAAGTATCACCGGGAACTCCTGAGCAGATGTCGTCTGGCACCTAGACTTATGCTGCGAGGCCAGGCTAATACTGGCATGCCTATATAACAAGCACAGGGTCTACCTCCTCCCGTGTGGTATTGTCTGTGTTGTTCTTGTCTGCATCTCTATTTGACAGGTACGTCGTGTACAGCCGCCCAAAAACTTTTGGTCGACTTCGAGGTGGTAGAAGGTCACTGAAAATGTTGGTTTGAGTGCTACAGTATAGCATGTCATGCAACCATTGCGCCATGCTGGGGACAGGACCCCTGAACCAGCTGATCGCTACTCCACGTTTAGCCAGTAGCAGCCCCATGTCCACCAACCTTCGTACTCCCCTGGGTATCGGTTTCGAGTATCCCAGCAGGGCTAACGCAGGATCCAAAGGTATGGCCAGTTCAGTTATATTACCCAGTTCCCGAAAAACTAACTCCCAAAAAGCTGAAATCCCGGGGCAAGACCAGGCCAAATGTAAGAAGTATGCCAAATACTCCCTGCACCTCTCGCAAGCTGGGGAGTCCCGTAACCCATACCTATGTAGTCGCTCTGGGGTATAATATACTCTGTTCAGGAATTTAAAATGAGTCAAGCTGTGCCTGCCGTTAAGTGAGATGCGTTGTGTACTAGTGCAACAATAGGCCCACATGGGATCATCAATATCTCTCTAAGTCTCTTTGCCAGTCTAATCTGACATTGGTGTAATGATTTGCCCTGTGGCACATTGATAGCTTATAGATATTAGAGACTATTTTCCGTGAGGACACCACTTTTATGGCATTGGTCAGTTCAGGCATTTCTGGAGGTTCCTGTAGGTCCTCTCCCAGTATGTTATGCAAAGCATGCCTCGTTCTGTGAAACTGAAAAGATGCAAGGAAGGTTGGCGCTACGGCTGGCTGCTCTAAGTCTACCCCATTTTTTGCTACCCCGTCGTGGAAGAAGTCACCTGCAGTCCGGATATTCAGAGTATTGAGTGCTCGCGTGACCTCTGTGTCCTTACATGTGGGCAGCCAGTGGCACTATTCGATTGGCATGGGCGGGGAGTAAAGGATGACCCCTGCCTGAGACTGGAGTAAATGTTGCCAGGTGTGACTGGTTGCATTAATAGAATCAAGTATCCCCGTTCTGCGGTCTATGTGTTGAAATAGCATGGCGGGGAGTGGCAGTGGAGCCGCAATGGTTGTTTCTATACGTAAGTGTGGAATGTCCATTGGGCCATGAAACCAGTGATAGGCGCAGGCGCTCTGTGCTGCTCTGTAATACAGCTCTAGATCAGGCGCACCTAGGCCCCCCATATTGTATGGCAACATGAGCGTGCGCCATTTGACTCTCGCCTGCTTTCCCGCCCAAGCCAACTTTAGGAGCAGCGTTGTGATCCGGCGGAAGAATGTAGCAGGAAGTACCATGGGTATATTTATGAATAAAAACAGAAACCGAGGTAATACCACCATTTTCATGAGTGACACTCTACCCAGCAGAGATAGTGGTAGCCTAATCCAGTTCTCAACATTATCTTCTAGTTTACTTATAGCGACTTCGTAATTCTCTCTAAACACTATCTCCGAGTCAGTTTGCACCTGGATGCCCAAGTATCTGATCGCATCCATGGACCACTGTAGTGGGTAGTCCATCTCAGGGTTATCGTGGCCGGCGGGAGTGGAAATACAATGGATTTAGGCCAGTTAACCCGCAAGCATGACCGAGCTCCAAAACGCACCGCTTCTCTCAGTACCGAAGAAAGGTTGCCTTCCGGGTTGCGGACATATAACAGCGTATCGTCCGCATAGGTGGATACTATAATCTCTTGGTTAGGGAATCGTATGCCTTTGTGGCTGTGGTATTCTCGCAATGCACAAGCCAGGGGCTCTGCCACTAATGCATATAGAAGGGGGGAGAGCGGACAGCCCTGCCTCGTACACCTAGTGACCGCTATCTGCTCTGTGACTAGGTTCCCTATCTTTATTCTGGCTTTGGGAGAATGATAGAGCACCCCTACCAATTGAAGAAAAACTGGGCCCAGTCCCATCCTGGTTAAGACCTGACGCATAAAGGGCCACTCTACGGAATCAAAGGTCTTTTCCATGTCGAGGAAGACGGTAACAGCCTTCGCCTCCTGCCAGGTATGTTGTAAAACACCGAATACAGTGCGGAGATTATAAGTGAGATTCCTGCCCAGAACAAACCCAGCCTGTTCTGGGGCAACTAGTATCTGCTAAGAGAGGGACGAGTCTGGTAGCCAGGATTTTTGCAAAAATTTTAGTGTCAAAGTTTAGTAGCGAGAGAGGGCGATAAGAGCCGCATTCCTCCGGCTGCTTACCTGGCTTGAGCACCGCGACAATAATGGCTTCTGGCATAGTGGGGGGCATGGTCCCTGTTACACATATATCCTCGAAGAGTTCAGTCAGATGTGGAAGTAGGAGGTCTAGGTATGCCTTGTAGAAGGCTACTGAAAGGCCATCCACCCCGGAAGTGATCCCGGCCTTCATGCTCGCCAAGGCGTTTATAATTTCATCTTGCTCTATGGGCCTCATCAGAAACTCCCGATGTGTATTTGTAAGACATGGGAGTTTAATTTGCGCAAGGTAATTCATAATTTCCTCTTCCGAACCCGCGGTCTGAGAAGAATAGAGCTCTGCATAAAATTGTCTAAACCGTTTCACAATTTCGGACTCTATTGTTAGTATGTCACCCTCTGCTGACTTAAGGTCAGTCACCTGCGTTTTACTGCACCTATTTTTGATTAAGTGTGCAAGGACCGCTCCTGGCCTCTCTCCCTCTATCACCACACCTCGAATGTAAACCTTGAAGGCCTCCCATACGACCTTAAAGCTGTCGTCCGATCCCACGTTAGTTGTGAAGGTCTCTATAGCTTCCTCAAGGTTTTCCATAAAGACCGGGTCAAGGAGAGAGTAAGGAGGAAATCTCCAAGTAAAAGGCGGAATTGTCCGTTTAGGGGTGTCAAGTACTAACAGGAGTGGGGAATGATCGGAAAGTGATCTAGGGAGTACCGCACATGCCCTAACTTTGGCGTTGAGGTGCGAGGCGGCCAGCCAATAGTCAATGCGGGTATGGAGGTTATAGTAAGCTGAATAGTGGGTAAAGCCTCCTTTCCCGGGGTGTCGTACACGCCATAAATCACATAAGTCTAATCGTGCCATAGCACATTCAAGCGTCTTAGTCGCCGCTGAGGGGCGTCGCACTGGGCCTCCCGACCGATCCATGTCAGGGTGCCTGATTAGGTTGAGATCCCCACCCCAGAGGAATTGTCCTTCTCTGTGGTTACAGGCTATGTCCGCAAGTGTGTAAAAAACAAACAGGGCAATCATAATTTGGTCCATAGATGTTAACTACTATAAAGTCCATACCCTTCCCTATGCATCTAGAGATCATTAACCTACCATCTCTGTCTGTTTCTAATGGGACGAGCTTGAAGGAGGATCTAGGATTAACCCAGGCCAATACCCCTCACGCGTGTGTCGTGAAATCGGAGGTATGTATGTTATCCTGTAAGTTTTGTGTGCGCAAAAGAGGACTAGTAAGTGGTAGGTGCGTCTCCTGTAAGAGAGCCAAGTCCAATTTGTGTCTCTTCAGGTAAGCTAGTACTTTATGGAGCATCCTGTGATCATTAAGCCCTCTGACGTTCCAAGTGATTGCCTGGAGGATGCCCGCTGAAGTGTCGCTGCTAACTGTACTAGGTGCCCCCATAGTTGGCGTGAGTATGTAGTCTGCTATCTGACCTGTGTGGTAGATAGGAGTCCCGATCGTCATGTGCCTCCCTGAGAGATATATCTGACATAACAAACAACATTGTAAACTGCAAAGCCCTTCCACACCCCACCCACGTCAGCCCATCCCCAACTTGGTCATGGTGAGTCCCTGTGGCCCCTCCCCCTGCCCTAGCCCTCACCCTGGATCAACAAAGCCCCCCATGTGTGATTCACTCGTGTGCGGATGTTGCTCGCCCGGAAAAAAGTGCTATCCGGCCTAAATATGGCCTTACTCCAAGCACCGTCGAACAAAGAATTTGCAGCTGCATAAGACTATGCTACCCTGGGCCCATCTACCACAACGAGCTGCAGGCCCACTTGTCTGACCACCCATCCTTGCGAATAAGCAGTGGCGCTCCGTCAGGGCATGATCATTGTCCAGAAACACGTGTCTCCAGAACCAGCTGAGGTCCTGGCCGTATATCTGGGCTACTCCTCCCAACCACAGTCCTCCACCAGTTCAATTCTGTTCACAGCATGCGGCAATCATAGGCGTGATTTAAAGATGCCGCCTGCAATGTCACTAGGCCAGAACACTGTCTCTCACATAGTAGCCTGTACTCAAGAGCGCATCAAACTAAACACAGTGCCCAGTATACAGCCAGACTGACAATACTTATCGTCTGCCGGCTTCACTCCACTGTTAGTCCTACTCGTCTTTTTATTTTGCAGTTTTAAATAGCGCAAACTTGACCCAAATCCATTCCGGTATCAGAGCGCTTTACATAGCACCAGTTACGTTACATGAGGACACACATTCATTTTTTTGTTAGGCACGGGGAGATTAAGTGATTTGCCCAGAATCACAGGATGTTCAGCGACATTACCGAGACTCGAACCCAGTTTCCGAGGTCGAGCGCCCTAGCCGTTAGGCCATCTCCTCTCCCCTCCTCATCTAATTGTCCTCCTGCCGCTTCGTCGAGGAGCTGGTGCTCCGGGCTGCGACATTTGTCTTTGGACCAATCTTTCAAAGCTTTCTGCAGGGTCTTTGGGTCGGTGAAGATGTGAGAGCGTCCCTGTCTATTAATGCGGAATCTGGCTGGGTACAGCATAGCATAATCAATGCCTAGTTCTTGAAGCTGCTTTTTCATCGGGGCAAATGGACATCGCGCTTCCTGTACGCGAATCGTAAAGTCTGGGAACAGTGAAATAGTTGACCCCTCGTAATGCAAAGGCTGTTTGTCTTGTGCCGCTTTCAGTGCTGCGTCTCTGTCCCGATAGTTCAGCAGTTCAGCAATGATCGGCCGGGGTCAGCCCCCACGGGCGAGCGTGGTCCCAGGGATCGATACGCATACTCCACGACGTACATGGGTGAGAATATGTCGCTTCCCAGCAGAGTTACGAGTAGCTTCTCAATAAATTGCTCCATACTACCAGTGTGGGTGGTCTCCGGTAGGCCAGTAATTCGAAGGTTGCACCGCCGAGAGCGTGCCGCCAAGTCTTCAGTTTTATCTTATAGCACCCGCAGGACTCTACCCAATTGTTTATGTCCGGTGTCTAATATAGTTTGCGATTCCTCAACTTCCGTCATTTTGCGTTCGGACATGTCCAGTCTTTCCGCATGTTTATCCATCCTCTCAGCCATGTGGTCCATTCTGTAGGATAGAGCGTCCATCTTGGTGCCCAGCACGGAGATACCGGATTGCAGGCTCTTCTCCATAGCTATCAGCATGCCACGGATATCTGAGTGTAGCTCTTCTGGGGGCTGCCCCTGCATTCTCTCTCTCTGTATCCCGGGACTTCGAGCGTTTATTTTCAAAGGACCGCTTTGGTTGTGCCTTGTCGCCTCTGCCCATATTCGCCAGCTAATATTCCCAGTATATAAACTGACACTGCCCAGCAACAACAAGATCGAAGAAGGTGTGTGAGAGTTGTACCCCCTGGATCCCCGGATGCGCCCCGAAAACTAGACTAAGTCCCTGGGTGCTCTCCAGGCCGGTCACAGCTCTGCTGTTTTGGTGTGCTCGCACCGCGTATCAAAACTGCTGTCGCACCCAGACTCCAAACAGTCGTACCTCAGGCTGCAACCCCCTGCACTGTCTCTGAGGGTCCGGCGGGTCAGCCGGCCGTCACTGCTTCAGCCTACCGGGTCCACTGTATCTGTGTCCCCACCGTGTTCCTTGGCTATTCCAGCTGTGAGGTGGTCACACATGTAGAGAACTCCCAGGCAGTGTATACACTATGGAGGCTTTTTTGGCGTTTAGAGGCAGCCCCAAGTCGCCCACACCAGGGCGTAATGGTTGTACCGCTCCCACCGTAAAGCTCTGCTTCAGACGTGCCAGTTATTCTTTGCGAGGCATCATCAGAGTCCCCCAGCATGGCAGGGCTCCCAGCAATCCCGCATTGCGGTGCGACATTGGGGCACCGCAACAAATGGCGGATGCGGGGAGTCAGGGTTCCTTCACCACCCAGGGTCTCATTATCACTGCACCGCAATCTCCCCCGTAACAGGAGCTGACACTCCTACCTCCACATCAGTCCAAGGAGGCCACCGGGGTATGTCTTGTATCCCCGCGCTGCAGGCCGCAACACTCTCCCACGTCGAGACTGCAGCTCAGCATCCGACCCCAGCAGCACTTAGGTGCCCACCGCGTACCTGCTCAGGGGAGATATGCCGCTCAACAAAGGCCCGGTGGCCCCAGGGTGGTGATGTCCTCCGCCGCTCACTGTAGAGTCCGCTGGCTGTTCACCGCATGGACATCCCATGCCGATCCAGGATCGGGCGCCGGACTGCACCAAGTGCAAATCAAGGCCGGGGATCGGAGCTCAGCAGGGCCCGCCTGGCGCAGGTTCTCGCAGCTCCGGCCGTGTACGCCGCACCGGGGCCAGTAGCAGTTCCCCACAGTTCGGAAGGCCTTCCAAAGTCAGGTAAACAACCCGCGAGGCCAAAAGAGGTCTGCAGCTGCCGGATGATTAGGGGATTTTATAACGGTCACTCTGAGCTCGCAGCTCAAGCGGCCATCACAATCGCGAGCAAGTTCCGCCCCCGTGAAAGATTATTTTTACTGCCACACTAAATGTGCCTGGTCTGCCATGGACCATGTTATTGCTGTTGGCTCATTTAGCCCTGTGCCTCTGTGCCTTGGGGAGGGGCTCTATGGCTTTTATATTAATACTAGCTTATTAAGAGCTTCACTACACTTTCTCTGTTGAAATAGTCATGGGGCCCTCTTAATACATAGTCCGGATAAAATTGTGACTTATTATCCCATTGAATACTACCATCCGTGTTCTCTGCGGTGGGAGCAACCTGATTTAAGTTAGAATTTGCATTTGTTGCCAAGGATTGGATGTTTGAGTTTCGGCCCCTGTCTGGTGTGATTGTAACTATGATTATGACTCTAGATCTCCTGAGGCTTGAGCCGAGAGAAACACAAAGGAAGCTGGTATTTGCACATTGCTTCGTTTGCACAATTCTATGTTTTACTGCTGAAATTGTTTTTAGCATATTTTAAATACTGCTGAAATTGCTCGTAACTTATTTTAAATACCTCTTAGTCCCCAGAGGCAGGAAACAGGGGAATCGACTCGGAACCGAGAGGCGGGCAGGGCCGCCATCTTGGAGGGAATGGTGGTCAGCGGACTAGGCTTTCCCTGACTTGCCCATAAATTCACAGGCTGGCGCGAGCGTGCAGCGGACGTGCACAGCGGGCCCGCCGCTGGCTCGCCAAAGGCAAGCCCGTCTGTGCCCGTCCGCGCTCGGCCCGCGCTCAGTGCCAGGACCCTTGGAAGTCACAGCTCAGACACGGTACCGTTTCTTAGTTATGATAGATCTACTCTGTTAGAGCTAAAGGGGGCAGGTAGAGCCAGGGACAGTATCTGCCTATCGATAGATACACTACCGGCAATCCTCCCAGACATCTGCCCTAGATGTAAAAACAGCCTACCTAGGATCCTAGGTCTGCCCATATGCACAAGAGAAGACAAGAGGACAGGGGCAGCTGGCAGGGAGACTCACATTTTTAAATGCATTTTGCTGAATGCGAGGTCCTTAGTTAAACATAGCTTAGAGTGTGCTAGGCTTATTGAGGAGATGGAAGTCAAATTGGCTTTCATTACAGAGGCCTGGACAGATGCTTCATCTGGACCAGACATAGTAAAGGCCACCCCACCAGGGTTTTTATGTCACACGTTAGATAGGCCGATGAGGAAAGGCGGAGGCCTGGCAGTGATCTGTCAAACATCGATTAAGGCAGCTTTTCAGCCTATTCCAATAGATACATGTGAGGCCTTGTTTTATAATCTTAGTCTATCCCATCATTACACCTTTAAGGGGTGTTTACTGTATAGGCCGCCTGGTATGAGAAATTCCTTTTTAGTATCCCTCGGAAATTTACTGGAAGAGGGTGTTTTCTCAGAGGCCTATACAATTATGGGAGATTTTAACTATCATTTGGAAGCACTGGCCGAAACAGATACGGTGATTTTAAATGATCTGATGCTAAGCGCTGACCTGAAGCAGCGGGTAGTTGGTCCTACTCATGTGGGAGGACATCCCATGGATGGGATCTTTTCCAATCATCCGAGCCTTCAATTTGTGGGCCTTTTACCCCTGGTGTGGTCCGATCATGCTGCCATTCAATTTGAGATAACACTGACTGAGCAAAGTACGAGGGGCTCAGACCCTAAGGAACAAATAATAGCGACAGCCTGGAATAAAATTGAGGGAACTACTCTGCAGGAGCTTCTCACCTCCACAGCTGCCCAACTGCCGCTGGAAGTGGAAGAGGCGAGCCAGGCATACACGCAATGGCTGGAGCAAGCCTGTGACATAATAGCTCCTATTAAAACCCTCCGTCCTAAAAGGACACATCCCTCCACTCCATGGTTTACAGAGGAGCTAAGAAACCAAAAACTCATCTCATCTGTTTGAGCGGAGGTGGAGGAGAAGCTATAGGGAATCTGAGAAAAAGTCCTACAAACTCAGCCTGCAGAACTATAAACTTATTTTTGTGGCTAAACAAAAATTCTATGCAATTCATATCAAAGGAACAAAGAACTCAGTCAAAGAATTGTTTAAAACGGTTGCCACCCTGGCCGCACCTACATACAGTTCAACCAAGCCAGGAACTATATGAAGGAATTGTTAACTTTTTTCTGTCCAAGGTGGAATCTATTTTCTCGGCCTTTAGTGGGGCAAGTAGAGACAGGACGAATATGGCGAGGGAGGAATCCAAGATAGCGAGGGCTTCATCCCTCACGTTTGAGAAATTCTTGTCAGTGTCCCCTGGGGACACACAAAAGATCCTCATGGGTGTAAACTCAGGATCACCATACGACCCTTGTCCAGTAGCGGTGATCAAACTGGCCTGTGGCCCAATTGTAGGTTCTTTGACATCCATATTTAACATGATGTTCTGAACAGGGCACTTCCCCACGCGATGGAAACTGGCATCCATTTTGCCCCTTCTAAAAAGCCCAGCTTGGACCCCAAAGACTCGAACAATTTTCGCCCTATTTCTAGACTCCCACTACCAGCAAAACTGATCTAAAAAATCATGAATAGACAACTAAGCTTCTTCCTAACGAAGACACAAGTGCTGGATCCATCTCAATATGGTTTTAGAGAGGGTCACAGCACTGAGTCCGCACTCATTAAAGCCATGGAGGAGATCAGGGAGGCAGGGCAGCACTGATCCTGTTGGATCTGTCCGCCGCCTTTTATACGGTGCATCATGCAATACTAATGGACCATCTAAAAGCATGTGGCATCCGTGGGAAAGCCTGGGATCTTTTAAGATCCTTCCTTGCGGACAGAAGACAAATTGTGGCACTAGGAGACTACCAGTCCGAACCTTTTACACTGCCCTGTAGGGTCCCTCGGGGATCCTCTCTCAGTCCAACCCTTTGTAATGTTTATGTCAGCGCTTTGGCTCCCATCATAAGCGCATTTGGATTTGGCCTCACTTCCTTTGCGGACGATACTCAAATCATGGTATCTCTGACACCAGGCAAAGAGGCAGGCATTGAAGGACGCTTCCAGGACTGTATGCTATTAGTGGGTAGCTGGATGGCAGAGAATTGCCTCAAGCTTAACTCGGGTAAAACCAAGGTTATACTTTAGGCAACAATGCCAACTTTTGGACACCCAATTGGTGGCCGGACAAGATGGGCACTCTTCCCGTTCCCACTAAAAAGGTTAAAAACCTGGGCGTAATGCTGGACGAGAAACTTACCTTCGAGCCCCAAGTAAATGCGGTGGCATCAAAAACTATGTTTGTTATGAGAATGCTTAGGAAAATATTGCCATTTTTGCCCCTGGAAAGCAGGCAAACGGTGGTCACGGCTCTTGTAATGGCAAAACTGGACTATTGCAATGGGCTTTACCTAAACGTTAGGCAAATATCCCTGAACAAACTGCAGGTGTTGCAGAATGCAGCAGCTAGACTGCTTACAGGAACGTCGAGATTTTCCTCGGTATCCAAAGACATTAAGAAATTGAATTGGCTCCCAGTCAGGAGTCGAGTACGCTTCAAGGCTCTATGCCTGTTTTTTAAAGCACTCCAAGGCACAGGGCCGGACTATCTAAAGCATCGACTCCAATGGTATGCTCCTGAAAGAACACTGCGATCAAAGGGAGCCAAGCTGGTCTTAGTGCAGCGTATAAAAAAAGCCCAATGGGGTGGCAGAAGCTTCATTCATTGTGCGGCAAAAGCCTGGAATGATCTGCCATTCCATTTAAGAAACACTATGGATCTCCTGTCCTTCCAAAAGGGGCTAAAAACATGTCTCTTTTCACAATGATCCGGTCCCTACAATTTGTTTCTCCGCCGGGGCCTCAGTGGATCTAGATAGCGCCAAGACACCTCCGGGTATTCGATGCGCTTTATAAATGTCATTATCATTATCATCATTATCATTATCATTCCCTATTGGTGAGATGCTTTGAACCATTGGGTTTACTTCTGTTTATGTGGGTTTCTTGCTTATCCCTGTGAACCACATGCCTCTGGTGCCTTTATGAATGTATTCACTCTGTACTTGAATGGTTCGGGGGATCAGGTTTTCAAATGTAAAGGTAAATTGTTCATTTACCTCTGTATACTTCATGCTTCCGGCTGAAACAGGGCAATTATTACTATCAGGAACTGAATCTACTGTCTCCTTGTTATTTAATCTTTTCAAATGGCTCAAAGTCCTGGTTGTCACTGGGGTGACCAGCCAGCTGTAAATTTCAAAGACTGTCTGTTTTTTGGATCTCACATCCGTTGTCCTTGATTATCTTTTTAGGGACGCCTTTTGTCTGTAATTTGGGCGATTGCTCCAACTTGCATGGTTTACCTGTGAAAAGCTTCAGAGTTCAGCAGAGCCCTTTTTTGGGGCAGCCTTGCACTCCTCCTCTGTGCGCCCCACCCGGCCTAGCCCAGATTACGATGGGCCCATTATCATCCTGTATGCCGGCTGAATGTCACATACAGGATGACGGCGGGCCAGTCTGGCAGCTGCAGCATGTGGTGGCCTCTTCCCCGGCCTAGGGCAAGGCATTCTGCTATTGTCTAGGGGATCATTCCTTCGTACCAAGGGCCAAAATGGGCGGGGGGATGAATTTTGAAATAGCTTGCATAGACTAGAGAGTTCTTTGTGCGTCTGAATGTTTTTTAGGCTCTAATACAAATGTCAGTTTAACTGTGGTGATTAATGTATCTATTAGAGAGATTGAAGTTTTGCCTAGTTCCAGTTTGACTTAAAGTAGTGCAGAGGCATAAAATGCCTCTTGTAAAGCACAAGGTGTAACATGCAGATCAATTAATTGTTTTTCATGTGGATAGCTCGGTGGGTAAATGCTGCTGTCAAATATTTCCTTTTGCTACCTGCCTTTGTTTTACCACAATCTTATTCCAAGGTTGCTAAATAGAATTTGTTTGAATAATAATAAATGCTTACTAGTAAAAGCAAACCCAACCTCCATGTTATGTTTGAAATCCTGAGTTTCTATATTTCTCCAGGCCACACACTCTTAACATATAATACCTATTGGTATGTATGGCATTTCACTCTTACACCTTGTAGCCATTGTTGTCTTAAGTAACATTTCCTATAGATTAACTTACACATTTGTGAGTCATTGTCGCTATATAATATGTGTGTGATGTAAGGCATTCCGACACACTGCCCTGCATACTTGGGATGAGTAGCACTATAAACGAAATAAAAATACACAGGAGAGAGGGTCTATGTGATGATGACGGGCACCAAGGGAGGATGGCTGCAAGGCTAGACTGGCCGTACTAGGCATCAGGTGTTTCCCCTGGAGACTGGCATTGTGAGGAGCTGGTTTTGTTAGTGGTGGACAGTTTTGTAGCAGTGCAGCATTTTAAAAGCACTGCATGAATTCCTTTTATATACAGCAGTTTTTGGTCAACAATAAAAGTGTCGCAATAACTCTGGTGATTAATGTCCACCTGGAGAGAGATGGGAAATGTGTCTAGTGGAAGTTTTGATTCATCTAAGGTAGCGCAGAGGGTTAATATGCCTGCTGCAAAGAATGTGTACCATGCATATCAAAGAACAGTATTTTATGTGCAGAGCTCAGCGGGTTAATGCTTTTGTCACAGAGATTTTATTGTTGCGGTGCAGTTCATAAATTACATTCGTAATCTAGCACAGTGAGCTATCAACTGCCATCAAAGAGCTGTAGGTAAACTGTATGGTGTAAGTTAGAAAATTATGTTTTCTTCTGTCTTTCATTATCCTGATGATGCTAAAAAAGGTTTTTTGAGAAGAAATAATTTCATATCATTAAAGTCAACCCAACCACATTGTTATGAATCCTGAGTTTGTGCTTCTTCAAACCAAGTGCTCCTAAAAAATGCATACCAGTATGGGTGACGTGCATCCTACACCTTGTAGTCCCTTTGCCTTTTACAACATGTTCTATACACTGATTTACACACATATGATTCTGTATGTGTGTGTGATGTAAAGTGCTCCAACACCTTATACTGGTATGAGAAGGGTTATAAAACAAATGAAATACATGTGAGAGAGGGACTTTGGAAAGTTAAGAGGAACTGTTGCTGATAGTGATGGAATCATTGAAGAGCCACAACAAAGATTGTCATGTCCTGGTGCACAGTAAGGTCATCATGCACTATGCTCTAGAAGCTAATATAATCGAATATATAATGACAAATGTGTTGTAGAATGCACGTTTTCCCAATTTTTCTTGGGGGTGCAAAAATAAGGGTGTAAGCTGTCAGTTTCTTGTAACACACAACAACGTTAAACCGTTCCCCGCTCATGACGGAACCACTCCGTCATGAGCCACGGGCGCCGTGTGCTCATGACGGAGTGGTTCCGTCATGCTGCGGCAGTTGGCGGCCGCTTCTCCCACGCGGCACTAATTCCCCGCCTGTGCTGGTGATTAGCGCAGTGGGTTGAGTCATGACGGAACCACGCCGTCATGAGCACAGCTCACCCGTGACTCATGACGGCGTGGTTCCGTCATGAGCACAGCGGCGCCGTCAAGCCCCCAAACCCCCCCCAGCGCTGCGGCGGAATTCGCACCGCAGCGAAGGGGTTAAATACCAGTAAATGAGCTATGTAAATGTTTCAAAACATATCAGCATTTAGGAAACTACAAATGGACCGCTTGTTTGTAACTCAGAAGTATGCAAAAACAGAGTTTTAATAGGATCAAAACAATCAAGATACTTTACTTAGTGATGTTCAAATGATGCATATTTGTTAAAACCACATTTCTATGCATTATTATTTGTGCGCTATATAGTTTTATCAGTAAAACTGCATGCTGACATTTTGCTTCCATTTCAACAGAAAATGTTCTGTATGTAAAAGACAGTGCCTCCTTCTGACCTACAATAATGCCTCAACTACGTATACACTTTCTAGTCTGTAGCACACTTCTGTGCATCAATGACAATCTGCAGTTTACAGCTCACAGAAATGAAACAGCCCAATCAGTATACTATTTCCCATATACAGGTAAAATAGGGAGGGCTGATTTATTGCTAGCCAGGGCACTATATAGTAATGTCAACACCTATCTAACCGTTCGGGCCCACAATATTATCATAACACTCAGCCGTGTGCAGCCAATTATAGATCATGCAGGCTGGTTAATAACTCCCTTTTCCTGCTTAATGCTCTTAGCCTCACACAAGACCTGCCCATTAGGGATCTTATCCATCATTCAGTACTACCAGCCCCTAAACTAGTCATCACCAGCTGAACAGACATGGAATACCTGAAACCATCTGACACATAAAGCTGGCCACATGGAGGAATACATTCTAGTCCAGCACTGCAGGTCCCAGTTAGCTACACTCTATGGGGCATATTCTCAAGGAGCAATCGCCTAGTTATCGGCAATTTATCGCAACCAGAGTCGCGATAAAAATACCGCCCCTTTCACACGCTGCTGCTAACAGCTGTAACACCAGTTTTACGGCGATAGCATCCTCAAAAAACATCGCCATGGATGACCCCGGCAACTATCGCTAATGAGATGCAGAGTAGGCATTCCCGAGCAAAAACCCGCAACAACACCACACCTCAACATTCTCAAAGACCAGACTGATCTGCGATAAGATCACAAAACAAGCGATAAGGCGCGTTAGCAGCAGGAAATTAACACCTGCTTTGACCTGGTGCAAAGTCGGACTACAACCGGCACCCGAAAAGGGAGCCCAGATCACAGCCACACCTGAAGAACAACAGATGCCATGGATCCACTGATCATGCAGTTCGGAGCCCCAACAGGACCACAACACCCTCTGCCACCACCCCCAGGACCCCCCAGGACCCTCCCGCCCCCCTCCCAGACCAACACTGAGGCAGCTCAGACAAAGATAGCGACCTCCTAAAAATGCCCCAACCTCACAGACCCAACACCATGGAATGTCATTGCCCACCACAGGCTCAAAAGGACAACCATCCTATGCACCCTGACCAGCATCGCCCAACAGGCTCATGGCAACAACACAGCGGACAACCAACATCCCACACCAGACAAAGCTGCTGGCTGTGCTGCACCTGTTGGCCCTGGGACCTTCCAACCAACAAATGCCAGAGTTGGATGAGTCTCACAGCCAGCACAATCCAAGTCCATGACAACTGTCTCGGATGCCATCATCAGCTTGGTACCCCAGTACCCATACTCCCCTCACACTGTGCATGAACAGCTGGAGACCAAGCAAGGCGTCTATGCCATAGCTGCCTTCCTGCATGTGTCAGGGGGCAATTGACTGCACACATGTCCTACTTGTGCCCCCTGGTGACACTGCACACAATTACCTCAACAGAAAGCACACACATTCCAGCAATGTGCAGGCAACAGTGGACGACCTGGGAATCGTCACCAACGTCGTCACCAACTACCCAGGCAGTGTGCATGATTCCTACCCCTACCCACAGTCCATCATCAGCCAGCACTAACAGAATGGCACCCATGGAAATGCATTGCTCATTGGCAAGTACAAAATAAACACGCCCCCCAACGCCACAATCATGCAAATCACAACTCTGGGAACACACACGTCACATACTCACACCCAACATGCCAAACAACATGCCCACCCACCAGACACGACAGCACAACTTACTGTGGCAACCTGGGCTTGCCAAGTACATGGGCCATCCACTGCATGGCACCTCAGCGGAATGTGGGGAGAGGTGGGAAGCAGGCATGACGCCGTTGCCTGCAATCCTGTGCACCTGCTGCACTACAGCCCACTTGTCCCCGTCATGCCCGCCTCCGCGCAGCCAGGCCTCACTGCACACCTGCATTCACCGGCGTGTGTCCAGGTGGGCCCGCCACGTGCCGGCGCAAGCCCCAAGCCCAAGGCCCACAAGCTTAGCAGCCTCCACATACCATCACGGGTCTCCGCAACACAGGCCCGCTGTACTCCTTTCTCGTTTACATACTCCAGCGGCCTACACAGGTGCCAGGTCGGTCAAACATTAGGAACTGAGTCTTGATTGCGCAATGGCAGAGTACACACTTTATGGCTGCGTTTATGTCACTATTCTACCTTCGATGTGGTGACACCAACTCTGTGCATAGCATCCTGCACTACACCTGTCTGTGGTCCCTTTCTGAGGT
The DNA here is from genome assembly GCF_964204655.1 of Triturus cristatus. Lineage (NCBI taxonomy): Eukaryota > Metazoa > Chordata > Amphibia > Caudata > Salamandridae > Triturus > Triturus cristatus. Next base: position 496,967,700 of record NC_140592.1, on the reverse strand, counting down.
CCCTTTCTGACTACTGCCTTCGGCCTACACTGCGGTAGAGTAGGTCACACAGTTGGAACTGAGTCTTGATTTGTGAATCGCCGAGTTCATATCATTGAATGCATGGAGCGGAGTAAGAGGAAGATGTGGTGTAGTCCGGATGAGAAAAGGATCCTCGATACGGATGTGATCGAACACTGCCAACAACTGCACTGGTTTCACTAACTCTGTGCATCGCGAGTCAACGACACATGGCTGTGGGCCCCTGCTGACCGCTGCCTCGGGCCTACACTGCGGTCGAGTAGGACAGACATTGGGAACTCAGTCATGATTGATTAATAGCAGCTTTTATATCATTGTACTGGCCTCATCGCAGACTACACACCCCTAAAGCTTCGGTGCTACTAAGTCTGTTCCTCGACAGCCATGGACACTTACTGGTTGAACTTTGTTCGCAACTGAGTCTATGGACTCTGGGTTGTACTCATCATCATGTCGATGATACTGATTTTTTGGCAAAAACGAGGCTGTGGCATTCCACTCCTCAATTTGACACTCCTGTTGGCATGTTGGGTGACCTCTGTACTTGCTCTGACTACCACCATGAAGCTCCCCAGTTGTCTCTGTAATGCTGGTGTTTTCTGTTTCCATTTAAATGGTGTTCACTGTACAAGTTGTTGCCAGCACCAACCACTCCGTGCGGGCTGGCCTACACTCAACCCACACCCATCCAGCACAGGTGTCAGTGTACATGTGACCCTGCCAATTAAGGGGCCAGGTGCACGTAGCTAGTTTCACGAACTGTCTGCGTGTGGTCATGATGTATGCATGAGGGCCCCGGGCCTCCAACATCACATTGTGCTGTGTACAGCGGATGCAACCATGTCCCCAGTGGCAGCGGGTGAGACCTTGGACATGTAGCTTTAACGTCAGCCACTCAATGCTTAAGGGGAGTGGCCTGAGCCGTCGTACGGAGGTCTGGTGTGGGGTTGTAGATGATGATTCTGTGGCTCTGGGCGTGGTTCATTGCAGGTAATGTGCACATGCATGTGTATCTGTCGTGGTGTGTGTCTCCTTTGTGGGGTGTAGGTGGCCCCTGATGGGACTTGAACATCCACATATGTGATCTAGTTCGGCTTCCATGAGCTCTGACCCCACCCGTGCCTTTTCGGCCTCCTCATCTTGGCATTTCGACACCTGGTATTGGGATGCGATGTGTGCCTAGGTGACATGTTTGGAGCCAGCCGTGGTGGCGGGTGCTTCCTGCTGTGTGGTCTGTGCAGGGGCTGGGGTCTAATCTGTGTGGCTTAGCTGCCCTGCTCCTGGGGGTGGGTTGCCTAAGATGTCCATGGGCTGTTGTACGGCGTCGGTGTCGATGGTGTGGGGGTCCCCTCCAGCGTCACTGATGAGTGGTCTGGTCGGCTCTGCAGGAGGTGTTGTTTGTCCATCTGCAATGTGAAGGGAAGATGAATGTTGGCATTGTGTTGAAATGTATGTTGGCACATTATTCTAGTTTACATGCAGACTGTATGACTGTGTACATTGTGACTGTTTGGGAGGTGCTGGATATTTGATGCGGGACAGTGGACATTTGGACTCCATGACGGATGTGTGGTTGTACACATGCATTTCTGTCTCACAGGTTCCTGCTATGTTAGATGTGATTGGCCTGTTTCTGCTCAGGGAATGAGGCCCCGCTCTGTCCGCCGGTACCGCCGACGGACAGAGCGGGGCCTCATTACCTGAGCGTATGCCAGGTGAGGTGAGGTGCACACCCGTACAAATACGGGTATGAGTCCAATTTTCCTGTTATTTATTACATTTGGGATTCACAGGCCCTGGCAGGTTGTATAGAATCAACTGCTTTAGATTGAGTCTTTTGCACACGTTTTGTTGACTCACTGTTTTGCACTAGCATTATTCATCTCTATAGGTCCTGACGAAAGCCCGGATCAATTGATCCGAGGGCTGAAACATGTAGACCTTCTCCTTATGGACTTACTACAGTTATTCTTTTAAACTGTATTTGCACTGTTTTTAGTTTTGGCTTCAGGGTAGCATTAATTAAAATCGGTCAGTATCCTGCTAGCCAATTTTAACATCACCTGTTTTCTCACGTTATCACATTACAAGCACTGCAACCATCACCCTTCTCAATATTCTTACGAGCTCCTCATTTTTTGATATCGTACTGATGGAAACTTTTTTCAAAACTCCCTTCTACTTTTGAGAAGTCTGCAGCCTGTTGATCCAATAAGGGCGTGCAGTGGAGTGGATATACCAAATGATGAAGCAAGCCACCTCGGTGGGTGATGGGATTCCGTTGTTTCCTTAAAAACTTTTTCATTCTACTTAGTATTTTCTAGCTGACTTAGATATTTGCTTTAGAGCCCATAGTTTTCTTCTTTTTGTATGATAAACTGTGGAGAGCAGCCTTCAGGCTAAGTCTTTAGAGAAATGCAAAGCAGCTTGTTTTACCATATCATTTCTTGAATTACCAAATGAAAGGACACCACACAGGTATATATATGAAATATATATGTATTTATTACTAAACAACTCTCTACTAATCGCTTTATGAGATTAGAAGGCAGGAACATATGCACAAATCAACGTTTCACAATAAATTAAGCACAAATATGGCTGTGGCCCTAGGGGCGTACCAGACCATATACCAAAAAAGAGACTTAGAGATAACGACTTGCAAAGGGACAAGGCCCAGGGCCTTCAGAAGCGTTGGGGCCTCACGAAACCACCCAAGGCAGGTAAGTAAAGGACCCACGGGGGACGCATGCAGTGTGTTAACATAGCCGCGAATCCCTATTGACTTCAAAGGAGCAAGTCGCGATTGGAAATTAAGAGTTTAAGGATACTTTGGGAGAGTCTACAAGCAAGTCACTCACAGGGTAAGTAGTTCTAGAGCCAACACCCACAGGAGCACCATAGTGCTGGAGTTACCTCACCCAGGGAAGCCGGGTGCATAGATGTCTTTTGGTGTCGAATCGCGGCGTCGTTTTCAATGGAAGCCAATGAAGACTTGCTGCTTGTGAAGACAGGAGAAGTGTCCAGTGGAATCCCAGCCTGGATTCAGAAGAAGGAAGAACTGAAAGCAGAGGGGACAGTGTTCAAAGTCACTTGGCAGTGACCCGGGGCACGGAAGATGGATGCCCACAGTCGTCGGGTGATTTCAGGTGATTCATGGGTGTCTTGACTCTTCAGCCACGAAGTCCAGGAGGCGTCGATGACGACAAGGTGCTGGATTCAGCATGTCCCACGAAGTCTGCAGCTTACTGCGGTGTCGGTGACCAGATTGGAGCCAACAAGCCTTGGTAACAGCAAGTACCCAGGGATTGCGGTTCCTCATCACTCGTGGGGTCCACTTGCCTCAGCGTCGCTGGGGACTCTTGATGGCCTTGGAGAAGTCCTCTTCCTGGGCTGCAGGGACTTCGGGCTCCTGCGGGAGCGATGGAGTTTGCAACCGCAGTTTGTAGTTTTTGGTGCCTGCCAAGCAGGGGAGTCACTCCTTGACTCCAAGGGAGATTCTTCCATCTTCCAGAGGTAGTGGAACGTCGAAGGTCCGGGATTCATCTTCAGAGCGTCGTCCAGGGGTATCTAGCTGGCAAGGGTTCCCTAACTTATACTGGAAGAAAGGGAGGGACTAGCTCTATGACCCCACCTATGGGAGGGTCAGGGAGTGGGTGGCTACACCCACTTCCCTTTGTCCAGTTTCGCGCCAGAGCAGGGGCAGGTAGCCCCAGAGCCGGTTTGAACTGGTGTATGCACAGAGGAGCCTACGGCTCCCACAGTGCAGGACTTCAAAGCACTCTAGGAGTGCACCCACCCAGCCCCAATACACTAAACCCTGTCTGGGAGGTGGTCACACCTCCCTGTGACAGGATATCTATTGTTGGGCTTCCTCCACTGCGAGTTTCGGTCATCAGTAGGAGGGCAGCCCAGTGTCTGTGACTGGTGGCATCCATTTTGTGATGCCAGGGCTCTTCAGGATTCTACCGCGTTTCCACAGTAGGTACATGTCTATCCCTCTAGAAGGGTGGGATCATACTCCCACACCAGTTACTGGTGTGGGGGTAGGATTCCAAAGCGTTTGACACCAAACACGACATGTTTTGATGCAGCCATTCCAAAGTTCGCATTTACCGCGAGGTTATAATGCACTTAAGAGTATATGGTTTGACCGCATTCACAAACAGCCCCAGAGAATGGACTCTGAGAGCTGCAGAGGGGCCCTGCTCAGGCAGAGGCACCCCCTCACATGGAAACCAAACACCCTGCCCTCAGGATGGATAGGGCCTGCCTTAGGGGAACCTATATCTCAGTGAGGAGTGCTAGCGCCACCTCACCCAGGCTGCAGTAGCAGGCCTGTGGTGTCAGATTTAGTCTGCTTCCCAGGGGTGCCATAATACATGCTTCAGCCCCAGGGAGGCCTGTGAAGTACCTATGCCCTTGGTACCTAAGGTACCATATACTAGGGACTCATAAGGCACCACAGTATCCAATCACTAGTGCACCTAATATGCACTCCATGATGTTTAGAAAGAACAGAGTGGCTGGGGCCCTGATAAGCAGGGTCCCAGCCAGACTATAGCCAGAAACCAGTGTAAACATCAGAAAAAAAGTGGGGGCAACATAAGAGGCAGATTCTACTCTCCTACACAACCTCCCCCCAAATGCAGAGACACTAAACTAACCTTGACCAGTTGAGTCTTCGTGTTCTAAGTGAAAATACCTTGAGAGTCCATCTGCATTGGCATGTTGGGTCCCAGGTCTATGTTCCACTGTATAGTCCATCCCCTGCAGGGAAATGCACCACCTTAAAAGTTTTGGGTTTTCACCTTTCATCTGTTTAAGCCATAGGAGTGGCTTGTGGTCAGTCTGAACTATGAAGTGAGTGCCAAACAAGTATGGCCTCAGCTTCTTCAGGGCACACACCACTGCAAAGGCCTCCCTCTCTATAGCTGACCAAAGTTTCTCTCTAGGGGTCAGCCTTCTGCTAATAAAAGCTACTGGTTGGTCTTGACCTTCATCATTCAGTTGAGACAGTACAGCTCCCACACCCAGCTCAGAAGCATCTGTTTGGACAATGAATTTTTTTGGTGTAGTCTGGACTCTGTACAGACCCCCCATGATATTGCGTCATGGATCAGCAAATTTAGCGGCACAAATATGGAAATTTAACGGCACAAAAATGGAAATTTAGTGGCAATTTTGCGGCACTTTGTTACTCATAATCATTCATTTTCTGCCTGAAATCAATGGAAACTGTTTTAGCAGAGTATTCCACTTTGAATTAGGCATGTTTCAAGTTTCTGTAGCTCTACAGAAGCACAGCTCCTGTCCTAACCTCATAGGAGGGAGCTGTATTTCCCCCTGGGATGTTCTAGCGCCCATGTATGCACTCCTGCCGGGGCACCGCTGACTCCTGGATCCGTGAGGCAGGACACCTCTTTCTCAGGCACCCTAGGGTACAGGATCGTAGTGATCATAGTGACTGATCCAAATAAGTCAGACAGACTGCATAGGGTGGGTCACCTCTTGCCTACCTGGTCCAGTCCTCATAGGTCGACTTGAGCAAACATGGCCTGGCCTCGAAAGGAATCTTGTCCTGAAGACTTTGGAGAGGACGCTTGAACAAAAAGGATTACTTTCTAGACCCCAGCGTAAAAGGTTTGGGAATTTTGTACTCTTCCGCTCCTTTTTGCACCATGTCATCAAGTTCATCACTAAATAGTTTTGATCCTCTAAAATGTAATTTAAGTAGACCTCTCTGTGTGGAGTCTAGTTTCCATGACTTCATCCAAAGCAGTCTTCAATAGCTGGTCCTAAGCTATTGAAGCCGCAACTGATGCTGCGGCTGCCCACACACTTTTATCTTCTTGTTTCCCTTTTGGTCTCCTATTTTAATTTTTTCCCCTGCTCACATTTATGTTACTTCTACACGCTGTGCCAAGATCCTGTGGCGCAGGAGGTATTTGTTGTAGATAATTTGATAAAGATTTTAGATGGTGTTTGCAATTCCATTGAAGTGCAGCATCCCGACCAGGCATGCACTTCACCTTAAATGATGCTGACAGTGACCACAAGCATATGTTTGTGCATAAATAACTGAGACTGGCTCTTGAGAAAAGGATACAATGAAATGATGGATGTAAAGCAGGGCATTTTGGCAGGAAGAAGTCCCATAGGGAAGCTTTGATGCGTAAAGATTCATTTAAGTGGACTATTTACATACCTGTAAAAATGTATATTCTTGCAGTGTCTTGTTTGCGTCCAGCTTACTACATCCCCCATATCAACGTGTTCCCTTGGGTCTCCAGATTGAGCCTCTCCAAATACAGTTGGTGTATGGACGAAGATTCGATGATGAAGTATGCCACTAGTAACTTTATTGGGCTAGAGCACCATAAAAAAAAAAGACTTAGGGACTTAGTGAGAGAAGAATTATTGAAAGTGGGTCCACTCTCTACTGATTAATCGAATGAACTTGGGCAGTGTCGGCGTCAATCTTTAATAGTTCTCACTCCCTCATTTTGATAAAGGAACCTGTGATCAGATATTGTTAACAAGTGTGAAAAAATGAAGCAATACTATCCACAGTTGTCTTTTCTTGCCGGTTAGTTTAGTCAACCATGCTGCATAATTTGGTTGTCTCCTGCCGCATAATTCTACTCCTAATCAACAAAATCTCCAAAACTAAAGTCTGAGAGGAACATGGAATGCAATACACTACACAAAGCGAGTAGTTATCTAGCCAAAGCCAACAGAGAACATAACCACTTCAAATCGAGATGAACCTAAACATGTGTTGTTCCATCAAGTGTTTGCCACTGTACATAACAGATGTTTGACTAAAATGCAGCCTCGTCAGTATCCACATTCTATCATCTGTACACAAGCTATCCTACCGCTTCTGACATGTTGATAAATTAAAGCTCCCCTTACGAGACAGAACAAAGAAAATAAATGCCATCGCCAATGTCAGTCCTTCTCCCCCTCCTAGACCATATGCCCGGTAAAGTCGCATCCACTCTCTCATGGTCTTTAGGCCACCATCGCACAGACCCTGCGATTCTCTTTCCAGGCTGTACACACTCTGACCACACATTTTATATGGTATATGACACCAGTAAACATATGGTAACACTACCCAATTTAATGGCACTTCTGTGGATTTTCCACCTCTCTCCTTCAACTGCTTGACACCACCACCCTTGACCCACCAGCGCCACCATTCTGCCACCTCACAAACTCCCAGCACACTCAAATCCTCTCGCTCTACAGTAAGGCCCAATCTTTCCATAATAACTCTGTATAAGAGTCACCTCTATTCTTAACCTTGCCCGACATGCCCATAGTACACTTCTAGATAGAACACCTGTTGTTACCTTTCAGATAAATAAGTACTACATCTTCACTGGGCAAGCTAGAGGAGAAAAAGACTTCCATGCTGACGCCAGGAACTGAGGTTCCTGCACACAGACACTCCAGCACACAGTGGTCTGACATCCTTCGCGGGGTGTCCTTCTTGAGACCAAGATTGGGTCCTTTGCTCTCCCACATCAAGAAATGGGGTTGGCTTTATCTTTAGGGGATTCTTGGCTTTACACCTATATACATGCTAGGTACATTTAGGTACATCTAGTTAGGGTTGACATCGTAGGAGTATGCATTATTACTGTCATATATCCATATGCCTGCATATATCCATTGTTTTAGCACTATGGTAGAATTCTACCTTTTCTTTACTCTGCTGGTGCTTATAACCGTATATATTTGTTTCTGTCTCACAGTTGTTGCAGCACACGTATTTTACACTAGAATGACGCTGGTTCAATAAATGCTAATTGAAAACGTCCCCTCCGTTTATTCTGTGTGTCTCTCTGAGACAAAGTGAGCACGAGTGACTGAGCAAAAAGTACTGCACTGTGTCCACGATCCCTGAGGGGTCAGGATTGTCATGTTCAATAGTTGACAGAAGTTATCCGCTCCTTGGTAAGAGGGTCTAGTAGTGGCACTGTGAGCTAGCTGGACTAACAGACTAACATATCCTTTGAGGGTGTCTGGAATCAGTCTGGATACCAATCCCTCAGTTTATGTTGTGTAAATGTGCAGATCCTATATATATTTGTAGGAACTAAACGACAATCCTCCCCAGGATAATATCCATATCCCTTCCCAAATTTGGTTTTCCCCTAGCAAGAGAAGAATGATTGCTTTAATCTAAAAACTTTGTTATATTATGTTGGGTGAATTTGCAAAGACGACTACCACCAGAGCCCTGGTCTCTTGGCGCTATGATACATGATTGGAATTAAACTCATACGCACAGTCAGTAATCCCTTCAGTACACCCTCATCCTACATTAAAAACAAGTTTTGCGTTGAATAAGGCCTTATGTCTCAGGGCACTGACAAGGAATTTTCTTTTCCAAGTCAGGCAATTTCAACAGGAAAGAAGAGTAAGAAGGTATTTTAGGACAACCTATAGGTAGCAAGAGTGGTATTTACTCATCTAGTATTTTGTCCAGGGCTGTGCGAAGGAATTTGAGAATGGACCTCAACGTGAATGTTGAACATGAATAGATGGGACTTGATCTTTTGAAGAGACAGCTGGAGAACATACTAGCTGAGAGTTGTTGCTCATGAGTTCTCTGAATGTGACGTGTGACAATCACTTGCATTTGGTAAAATGGTATGAAGTTGGGAAGAAGTCTTTTAGGGCTAAAAGTCAGAAATTGAACCTCTGTTTTTTGGTTAAAGACTACAGTCTCTTTTCTGAGAGGGTTTGGTTTGAAGATGAAATCTGGAATTGTATTACTTAGAGAGAATTTTTCAGCCAACAGATATCGAATGGAGATTTGATTTCTATACTTACACAGAAAATTCAGGGGGTTGCAGTGCGAGGGGTTGGGTCCCAGTGGACATTGAATCCGAGAGACTAGTAACAGAACTTAGAGAACAGCAGCTCACCAGGGGGCACTGGGTTTAAATGACCCCCAATAGTCCTAGCAAACCTAACCGTCCTTCAAGAAAGCATGAAAAGGAGAATTAAAAGAACAAATTAATATTTACATAGTATGCCTTATAAAATACGTAACAATCCTGCTGATTTAATGCTCCAATATCTACTATTAATTTCATGTATTCATTTATCAGAGAGTGGGCATGGTCCAGGAAGTTTTCAATGTGCTGTACAGCAAGGAGCAAACATAGTGTAGTATTGCACAGTGATATACTGGGTATATCCAAGCAAATACACATGTGTACAATGAAATAACTGTTTATATTATAAAGAAAAATGCACAAAGATATGAATAGTTTATGAACGAATTAGAGAAGAGATGTATCTTTACAACACAGCAGAAGTGAATAGTTGAGCTCATAACATATTGAGTTGTTGCCAGGGAAGTGGCTCAGGGCTGATAGAGGCTGGTATAAGCCTTGTCCTCCAACATTCTTTCTGTTTCTCTCTTTTTCAAATCAGAACATTCCAGCCTCAGTGGACGGAATGTTCTTACAGCAGTATAGTCCTTCTGCCTCGGGCTATACTGATTGTTAAAGGCCCTCTCCTTTGGCAGGTCAGTTCAGGGAATTTAAGGACCCTTATATGACTGGGCAGTGGTCTTTAAGGCTGTGTTACCTGACTGGAAGTGGGCATTCCCTCGTTTGCGTGGGCCCTCGACTCATGCTAATGAGGGAATGCCCATGTAACTGTGCCCAAGGTGCATTGCTGACACTCGCCCAGGGGTAAAATAGGTTTGTGCGATGCTAGGGACATAGGGAGTGAGTACGTTTAGCTGGTTTTATGATTTTTTAACTGGTTGGATGTATTTGTACATAGATAATTTTGTGTTTATGTTTGCAGCATACATTTGTGAGCCTTATTTTTCATCAGTGTGTAGTTTTGGAATTTATATTGTCGAACGTTTTGGCTTTGGCCGGAAAAGAGCCTTTGCAAATGTCAATTGTTAACAGCCAGAGCTATACTTGGGAAGAGCAAAAGGAACAGAGGAGTCGTTTGAATACATTGACATGGAATAGGTTGATACCACTGTTTACAATAAAAGAGTTATAGAATATGGTGGCTCCTTAAAGTAGTTTCATACACAAAAATTCATGATTTTGTATTGCTCTCAACACAGTAGTTTTCCCTGTTAACCGCTTGCTTCGGTCACTGGGCTCTTACGCATGTTGACTTCACTGTGTCTGCCAAGCCAGGTTTGCTCTATACAAGACAATAGCATTTTCCAAATTTCGCGGGCAGTTTTGTAAAAATCGCGGCATTTTTACAAAACTGCCGATTTTGCGGGCAGTTTTGTAAAAATCGTGGCATTTTTACAAAACTGCCGATTTCGCAATTTTTTTGCAATTCGCGAAATCGCGAAATCCTGGAGGGTCTGTCTGTAAGATGGGAGCAGTGCACATGGCCTGCTTTAGGTCTTCAAATGACTTTTGACAGTTAGCTGTCCACTGAACCTTTTTTGGCATTTTCTTTGAGGTAAGATCATTCAAGGGGGACACTATAGATCCATATCCCTTCACAAACCTCCTATAGTACCCAGTCAGGCCTAAGAAGGCTATCACCTGTGTCTGGGTGGTTGGAGAAACCCATTCCATTATGGTTTGGATTTTGCTCTGTAAAGGCTGAACCTGGCCCCTCCTACAAGGTGACCCAGATACACAACCTGGCTCTGCGCTATCTGGCACTTAGTGGCCTTGATACCGAGGCCTGCTTTCTGCAAGGCCTCCAAAACATTTCTGAGGTGGACCAGGTGATCCTGCCAGGAGGATCTAAAGACAGCAATATCATCTAGATAAGCTGAGCAATAAGTTTCCATCCCTGCCAGAACTTTGTTCACCAACCTCTGAAAAGTGGCAGGTGCATTTTTCAATCCAAAGGGCATCACCACAAAGTGATAGTGCCCACTAGGGGTCGAAAATGCTGTTTTGGCTTTTGCATCATCAGCTAACCTGATCTGCCAGTAGCCAGCTGTTAGGTCAAATGTACTCAGATACTTGGCTGAGGCCCAAGTATCAATCAGCTCATCTGCCCTTGGTATAGGATAGGCATCAGTCCTGGTGACTGCATTGAGGCCTCTGTAGTCTACACAAAACCTCATTTCTTTCTTACCACCCTGGGTATGAGGCTTGGGTACTAGGACTACTGGACTAGCCCAGGGGCTATCTGAAGGCTCAATTACACCTAACTCCAACATTTTCTGGACTTCAGTCCTGATACAGTCCCTGACATGGTCAGGTTGCCTGTAGATTTTACTCTTGACAGGCAGACGGTCCTTAGTGTCCACCTCATGGGTGCACCAGGTAGTCTGACTAGGGGTCAGGCTAAACATATGTCTGTACTGTTGCAGAACTTGTCTAGACTCAGTTTGTTGATGGTCAGTGAGGCTGCTTGCCAAAGCAACACCATCTACTGACCCATCATCAGGGTTCTGTGAGAGCAGGTCAGGGAGCGGGTCACTCTCCTCCTCCTGTTCCTCATCAGTTGCCATGAGCAAGCCCATGTCAGCCCTGTCAACAAATGGTTTCAATCTGTTGACATGGAACACCCTCAGGGGGCTCCTGGGAGTTCCAAGATTCACCAGATAGGTGACTTCTCCCTTTTGCTCATGGGAGCCACTCAATTTGTCTTGGAGGGCTGCTGGGCCCACAGGCTCCAACACCCACACTTTCTGTCCTGGCTGGTACACAGTCAGCGCAGCCTTTTGGTCATGCCAAGTTTTCTGTAATTCTTGGCTGGCCTCCAGGTTTTTGGTTGCCTTCTTCATGTATTCGGCCATCCTGGAGCGGAGACCAAGTACATAGTCCATCACATCCTGTTTGGAGTTGAGTATTTACCCTCTGCTAATAATCCAATGTCCTTCAAACCTCTCAAAGCAGAGCCACTAATCCACAGTTACTTGCCTACAATGCTCGTTGTTATTGTCAATGTTCTCACTGGGCCATTGGATCCAGGTCCTCACATTTGTCCACTCTCTTCTCTCAGGCAGTATTCATGGTCTCTAGGCAGAGTAGTTAGGCAATCCCGCAGTCTCCATTGAAAGCTTTTAGTAGTTGCTTCTAGTTCCTCAGGGAGTAAATCAGCAAGTGAACAGGCTTGGAGTCCAGTCAGGTAGAGCATCTTCTCCAAGCCTGTTTGCAGACTTAGATAAACGGGCCATAGGGAGTTCACTCTCTTCAGGGGAGCTAGCAGATATCTTCCAAGGCATGTTGAGTTCAACATCTTCCTGGTATGCTCTGACGAGGGGTTTAATTTATGTTTGATTTTGGGTAAAGCTCGGCACCTGTACTTAAGTTAGCGCCCTTGCTAGTCTCTGAAACTGAAAGTCAATTAGATGAGCAAAGCCAGTTTTACTTGTTTTTCCGTGAGCCTGGAAGATTGGTCTTTACTGGTGGAGAAATGAGGATTAAATCTTAAAGCTGTTCGACCCCTTCTGCAGGAAGAAGGATGTGAGGGGTTGATTTCGAGGCATGACAAACTGGCAAACTATTGTACAGATTCTGGGATATAAGAAATGTCACACAGAGGATGGTATGGTTGTATATGTTGTTGTTCTAAAGTGCTCAATAAACAAGATTTGAACAAAAAAAGAGATGTCACACATAGAGAGAAACTGTGACAGTTTTGACCCCAAATGGGAGACACTCAAATGGGAGTAGCACCATGAAGTTAGTAAATGGAGTTACTTCTGTTAAAAGTAGCTTCGTGTGATCACTAAACCATGGGTCGTTTTGCATTAATTAAACTAATTAGACTTCTGAAATCAATGATTTCTAGTTCAAAACTTCATCACTAGACACAATGTCTGCAATGAGCTGGAGTCAGGTGGGCATCCGAACTAAAGAAGACAGGGAATTGGCCCTGCATTGGTTTACACCAATCCCAGGATGCTGAGTTAACCATGGAAAACATATGTGGACATCCAACAAGAGGCAGCGCTGGCCCACGTTCACTAGTTTAGGTGAATTGACTGGGCCCCATTAGCTTAGATTCCAAAAATATGGACATATATGTTACTCAAAAACTACTATTCCGAATACAGAGCCACACCTCCTTTAACTTTGAGGAGTATAAAAGAAGGGATTGAACTTTAGTGAGAGGTAAATTACATTTTTATGGAGATAGTATAACAGTCACATTTTAAATGAATAAAGAATATATTACGAAAACAAAATAAAGAACGTGGAAAGAATGAAAGAAGCATAAAAGAAAGAAAAAAAGGCAAAATAAAGAAGAGGTGAACAAAGCAAAGGCAAGAAAGAACAAACCGAAGAAGGGAAAAGGACATGAAGATGAGGGTAAAAGATGAAGTAAATATGAGGAAAAATAAATAAGAACTGGCAATAGAGCACAAACGAGGGAGTCAGAAAAATTGGCGCATAGCAAAATAAAAGCAAGAAAGAGAGAAATGAAACGCTAATCAATTATTGAATAGCCTAAAACGGTCCCGAGCATAGCTTGTCAACTCTAGAGCTCACAGTCAATCATTCAGTGCACTCACTGTCTTTGCAGAAAGCCTGCAGAGTAGACCAAGAGGCTGCCTTCGGATCATTAATTGGAACATATATTCATCCTCCATGGGTAGACATGCACTGCCCCCAGAAACATGAAACTATCCAGTGGTTACCGAAGCTCCTAGAAACCGGACAATGTCAGACGCGAAAAGTTGGAGGAAAGAAAGACAATTGTGTGCTTCATGTAGAATCTATCGGCTGTCCTTTTCTTATTTTTATGAACAGTTTCGTAACTTATTGACGTACTTTACTACAAAAGTATCACATTTTGGCCCCCAATGAGTGGTCCAGTGTCAGGTGCATTGTTTGTCACATTTGATAAATAACAATAGGGTACGTTATTTAACAGGTATTTTTCAAACCTATTCCTCCCTTTAAATTCCGGCAGATTCGATATGCCGAAATTCAATCGAGGATGCTTTTAGTATCACGCAGTATGCACCAGGTGCGAAAAATACGCAAAACTCATATTTCTGATACGTGCACATACCAGAAATTATTGGGTCACTCGCAATGAGGACCATTATCTGCAGAACATAGAATTTACGAGTTCTAGGTGCCTGGATTAAATTTTTTTAAAAAGCCTTGACAAGGAATTTCAACTCTGATTGAACATCTGGTGAGGACATTCGCACCGTGTCATAGTTCAGCAGTATACTGTTGGCTGCGGGCTCGACAGATGGGTTGAGATTTTTATTTTGTGCCTGTGAATTTATATAGCAAGGTCCTTGTCTCTGGGGAGGTCAGTAGGCTTTACAGTTTAATGCAGTTAAGTAACAATAATTTGATCAAATAATTACGGTCATCCGCAGAATTGATACTTTCAGATACTTTTTTGGTGCCTGTCTTTGTCGTCCAGGGTTTATGGGGGCTATATGTACACCCTAAGTTGTTATGGGATGCACCGTTTTTACCTTTACATCAAGAAAATGAAAAGACTATGAATCTGATATGTTGAGTCACAGGTGCACCTTTACATCGAACATAATGAAAGGACCCAAGAGTCTGTGTTGAAGAAGGATCAGGAGAAAATATTTACATTTGATTGATCGGCTGTAACTGTTTCAGACAGAGATCTGCCCTACTGTTTGTCAGAGAAAACGTCGGGAGATGGCTTACTGGGCCCTGTCCAGAGAGGTGAAAGTTGCTATAAACTTTCCCAACTCCTTGACAAATGGGTCGCCAAATAAGTCCCCCTGAGCCACAGTGCCTGTCTCCGTGGAAGCCAGGTCGCCTAACTTGGGGTCCACCTTAATTAAAAGGGACTGCCTCCTCTCCGCGGAGAGTGCGCAATTCACATTACCAATAAACACAATCTCGCGCTGCACCCAGCTGGAGACAGGCCCCACTGCATCTAGCAGTTTATCCTGCATGTACACCAGAAGCAATCAATACCCTTCTTAGGGTCCCGTACGAATTTCGCTAGGAAGGTTGCCATCTTGGGGTCAATCTCGGGTGTTAATGCAACCTTTCCCTCCAAAATAGGGCGGGGGCACTCTGCCCGTAGGCGGTTG
Source organism: Triturus cristatus (assembly GCF_964204655.1). NCBI lineage: Eukaryota > Metazoa > Chordata > Amphibia > Caudata > Salamandridae > Triturus > Triturus cristatus. The sequence continues at coordinate 496,952,657 of NC_140592.1, read as the reverse complement.
CGAGCGTCCTTGTCCATAGGCTTGCGTAGACGGCTCGCCACATACTGGGCTACTTTATACCCGGGAACCCAATCCGAAGACCTAGGGTGGACAATGTCGTCCGGATCCAACATATCAGAAGTGGGTGTCGGAAGACAAGACCTAGAGGAGCCTGCTGCCTCATCCGTGTCCCCGGGGGAGCCACCATTATCAAAGGGGTCCGGAGAAGTGGTACGGGGTGGCGTTGGGGTGCAGTCCGCGGGGGGCCCCGGGTCAGGCTGCGGTGGCACCTGCACCAAAAATGCCTGCTTCAGGTGGGCAAGGGCATCTACCCCTTGAGGACATGGTTTCTTAGCAGGGGGGGAACCAGTAGGTGGAGGCGCAGAATGGGGCTAAGGGGTAGTTGACGCGGGTGCACCCCACTTGGCTTATTCTTTCGCTCTCTGCGCAGACAGGCGTTGCTCCAAAGGCTCCATGGCCTGGTTTATAGCCCTATAGATGGAGTCATTCACCACCTGGTAAAAGTCATCATCCCAGGGGAGGTACGCTAAGGGATTCTCCTCTTGGTACTAATCTTGCTCCCACTGCATGACTTAGGTAAGCACAGGTATAGTATAGGTAAGTATTAGGAGAACAAGCAGCTTGGTACTGAAAGCACTAATTTAAAGGCACTATAGGTGCTCTATTTTGAAACTGGGAGGGAGCCCAGACAAATAAGGGGTGGCCCTTGGCACACAATTAATGGGCAGAGCCCTAGGGACACACCAGCCATCTGGTCACAGGTCATCCACCGGGACAGTGTCCCACAGGCACCACAAGTGACGGTGCAATTGCAGCCCCGTAGGGTGTTCAGAAAAAGCAATACAGACCCTCAATGGGGCATTCACAGGTAAATAGGGAAGATACAGACCCCACAGGGCATAAACTAGGTGGCAGGAGGCAAGGCTGAGCTCTCACCGGGCAGCACTCGTCAGGACTCTAATGCCAGTGCCTGACACGTGCTGCCCATAGAGAGTGCACTGGGCTACCTGGCGGCAGGAGGACCACACCGCACCTCGTAGGGAAACAGTCACGTAAGGTACATTTAAAATGCCCCGTGACTACAGGGAATCTGTAGAAAACGGACACCACCAAATTAGCCAAATAACATCCCCAGAACAGGAGAAGCATGTTGGCATAGTGATCAAAAGAACAATGGATTAAACCCAGATCTGTGACTGGGGTGTGAGTGGTTGAAAAGACCCAGATCTGTGACTGGGGGTGGATCTGTGACTGGGGGAGAGTGGTTGAAAAGTTTCAGCGCTCCATTCATCATCTTGTTGTGTTTGCTATGTTTGCCCTATGTGGCCAAGGGTATGTCCAGACGTGGGTCCCTTGCTCACTGTGCCACTGGATTCAAGCTAGTTTGGCCTATGAGAGGTAATACCCCGAAATCGGTTCCAGGAGGCTTGTTTTCTGGTCCAGGGAGGACCTGGCTTGGTAGTTCGGGCTGGACTGTTACCATCAGGAACAGTGTCAAGACTTGCATACAGCTGGGCCCAAACTGGGGTAGCATAGTGAGCAAAAGAACAATTAATTGTCTGAGAATGGCAAGTAAGCAAGATCTGCAAAGGAAAGGAGGATATGAAAGAGGAAGTCTGTGTGTGAGCAGAACATTTTCAATAAGGGAAGGTGGGTGTGAGAGTGTGTGAGTGAGGATGGGATGGTAAGAGAAATGTCAGACAGAGCGTAGGATCTTAGAAAGAAATGTGTGAGAAAACGTTGAGACTACAAGATTTGTGAAAGCAAGACTTGAGAAAGAATATATTATTGTGAGATGATAGGAAACCAAAGGAGAGAGTCTTTGAATGATCAGCCTTCCATACATTCTCCCTCAATGCCACAACCAAAGTATGATAGCCAGAGAAGCATAACACCGAATTATGCGTGAGATGGGATTCCTTTTGAAAGGACATTGTACCCTCATCCACTGAGATGGCATGCTTCATTACTGGGTCCCCTTTTCACACTAAATGAATTGCTTTGTATCCACGATGGGCTTCTGAGTAGTTTTGCATAGGAAACTTGACGATATACTCTAATCTCCAGGAGGCACTCACGTGCCAATATTTAAATCCTTCGTCAAACAGCACAGCCTGGGTAATGTGACCTGTTCAAGAAGCCATTGAGGACTCGGACTAAAATTACCCAGTGGTACATCAAATCACTATTTATTAAGCTCTCTCCACAGTAAGGTTAAAATTTATGTTAGACATTCGGGTGTGTATCATATCCTGTATTGTTCTATGGTGTACATGTGTTAGCTGCTTAAAAGGGTCCTTCCAGGTCTATGGCTTTGTCCAGGACAGAGGCCCTGCCCTTATGCTTTTCACTGTCTACATTTTTGGGGATATGTGTGTTGTAAAGTGTAAAAGGGCGTATGACAGTGGCGGCCGACACAATGAAGAGGTGGTGAGATGGGTGGACGGAGCACGGGGGGTTAATAATTAAATTTAAAAAAACTTACCTGAAGCTACCGGCCGCATCATTCCTTGCGCCTCGGTGTTCTGCTGCTTCCTGGTACCAGCAGACTTTGGGATACAGTAGAGACTCCCTATGCAATCCCAGCGCTGCTCTCATGCTATGAGAGCGGCGCGGGGATTGGCCTGGGCGGGCTGGTGTGACGCTCCACTCAGGACAGGGAGTCTGTTCTTTTTCTCCAACCCAGCTGTTCAATACAGCCTGGTTGGAGAAACCTAAGTGAGCATGTGTGTTTGGCCAGCCTGAGACGGCCGGCAAAAGACCCATGGGCACTTATAAATGCACAACCCAGTCCTACTCCCCCTCCCATGGACCTGCCCCTTCCTGCATGCGCTAGCTCAGAGCCGGCAATGAAAAATAAAAAGGTTATAGTATATCGTTTTATTTTTCACCTGCTGGCTCTGAGCCAGTGGGTCGATGCTCCTCCGCTATGGTGGAGGAGCTGCCCCTGCATCCAAAGCACTAAATTTCATAGAGTTCTGTGGTTTGGTCCTGCATGGAAGATGATAAAACTTAGTTTACTTATTGGTTGATCGCTCTTCAATCATGCTTCAAAATAATGGTAAAGAATCTAGGAATATTAAAAATGAAAAAGGCTAGCATGGGAAAATGGCTAACCATTCTCCCTAACACACAATTGAACACATGCTGCAACATGGTGAAATAACTCCATGCAGTTATATGCGTTGGATATGAGCATGTACTCACTCTAGCAAAATTGATTGGCAGGTCATGTAAGGGTGAAGCGTTTGGTCAGCTGGGCAGTTGCCTCTAGTGAATTAGTCAAGTAAAAGTGTATAAGATTCCATGTCGATTTATAAACTACAAGAGATTATTTTTTAGGGATACAAACCGTTTATGTATAATGCTTGCTTTGAGGACCAATTTGCTTACCTAAGGCAATGCTGAGCCAAATGGAATGACCTATTCATAACCTGGTCCCCTATAGTAACACCGTGGTAAAGTCGAATGGTCAGATAAGTGGTCGATCAAGAGGCTGGCGCGCAACGAGTGATATCTTCACCTACAGCATGCGGTGTTACAACATATGAAGATGTACACAGAGGTCCATCGCAAGATGGTAACATCAACAAAGCACTTTCATCTCCATATGTCATCATGCGCCTAATGTTATAGGTTTGCCATTGGTCAAGATGTCATGAAACATACCTGGTCTCTTCTCCTGTTTCAATCCGGTTATTTCTTTGGGCATGATCATGAGTAGTTCCCGTTGGAAACAATCATTAATTGCAAATGATAAAAATCTGACATTGGTGTAATGGGTGAAATAATGATCACATTTCCCACATTTTGGGGGAATAACATGCAGATTTTGATGCTTACTGCACCTAAATCTGAATGTCTCGGTAAACACTGCTTTACTTCCCCGTTAAATTCCAGCAGGTTTTATCAGCCAAAATTAAACGAAAGGTGTCATCTTTAGCGCACCTAGTAATTACCGGATGCAGTAAACATTGCACTACTTGTAATTCTGATCCCTGTGCAATCCAAGTTTTGCACAGGGATGACAATTTAACGCCCACTAGTTGCCAGGCCCTTAGTATGTGAGTTATGCCAGTTTATGTCCAGAAATGTACTAGAAAAGGTCCAGATTTACAAAGGATTGAGTTATTTGCTTTATATTTCTGTAAAACAGTTTTGAGTGAAACCACAATGGATATCTTCCAATCTAACTTGCCTTAACTTTTGGTTGGCTACTTGTCTTGACATATAATAGGTCATCTTTTTACAAATCGAGTAATCCATAAAGTGCTTAATATTCGTAATCAAAGTCCTTATATGTCTACAGGAGTTACTGTGGGTTCATGATTCATCTTAAACTCTGCTATGGAATTTCACCCTTAAATCCGGTTATGTGGGGGAGGAGCCTAGCGCGCAACCAAGATGGCCGCGTAGGTGCGAGGCTCCCGAGGACCTCCGCAACCTCCTACGTTTATCCTGTCTTCATCCTGAATCGGTTGAGGGGACTGTGTCGGTGAACCTGAGCCGAGGTGGTACCCGTTTTCCGTTTTTGAATTGGACCCCGGGTGTCGGGATGAGCATCGACTGAAGTTTGCGGCCTGCTTCTCTCCTGACCCCGGACTCGAGTTTGGGGGTGATCCAGTGGAGAAGTGAACAACAACGGCGGGACGAGCCCGGCGAGTCGCGTACCCCACACTTTCACTTTCGAGTCCCCTTGCCGTCATCGCGAGTGGGATTGCGGCGCTTCTCTGTGTGGTGGTGGACTCGCTGGGGGACCCTGCCTGCCTGTCTGCGGGGACCCGCTCCGCCTTCCTGAGGTGACCTCCGGGGCTCTCGGCCTTGATTGCTTGCTCTCCACTGCGTGACTAGTGAGGGTGCGAGATACACGACGATGGCCACGAAGCAGGATGGCGATCGGCCGAAGGCCAAATCGACCCGGCGTGGCACCGCACTTCAAGTCAACATTATGGATCGCTACACCCTCCCAAAGGGGTCTCCCGGCGGATCGCATCAGTCTTCCGGGTGCCCCCCGGATGCCCCGGATTTGCCTACGGATCTGACTTTGCAGGACGTCATGGGCGCCATTGCGGAGATGAAGACCTCAGTGGGCCAACAATTCGACACCTTGGCGCACAAACTCGATGCGGTCCTCATCGATGTCAACCTTGTGAGAGCAGATCTATCTAAGACAAATGACCGGGTTGACTCTTTGGCCCATACCGCGTCGGGCCTCACGACTGAGGTAGCGGCCCTCCAGACGGAGGTGCGCCGGCTCCGGCAGGCAAGTGCGCTCACGGATCGGCGCCTGGAGGACTCCGAGAGCAGGGCCCGGAGGAATAACGTTCGCATTATCGGAGTGCCTGAGGGACGGGAGGATTCGGCGGCGGATCTCTTTGTGGAGGACCTGATTTCTACCCATCTCCAGCCTCGAGGACTGAGTAAGTTCTTTGCTGTGGAGAGGGCCCATAGAGTTCCTGGCGGCAGACCGAAGGTCGGAGCTCCCCCGCGGCCTCTTATTGCCCGTATCTTCAACTTTCGGGACAGGGATGCGATTTTGCAAGCTTCCAGATTGCAAGGGCCGCTTAAGCTGGAGAACATGGAGGTGAACTTTTATCCTGATTTCACGCAGGCGGTCCAGAAGCAGAGACTGAGTTTCATGGGCGTCAAGCGGCGGCTTCGAGACATGAACTTAAAATACGCAATGCTTTTCCCGGCTAGGTTGCGTGTGGAGGCTGATGGTCGCACTCACTTTTTTGACCGTCCTGAGACGGCCGGGGACTGGTTGGACACTTTGTCTGGGGGACATGATCGGGATGGGATGGGGGCAGCGGGAGCAGAGTGCCCACCGGACCGAGTATGAGGTATTGACACTGGGGCTCATTCCTGATGATGCCACTTTTCGGCCAAGCTTAGGGTCTCTTGACTGTTGTGTCTTGTTCCCCCTCCATTGGAGGTTGTGCTGTGTCTCGAGGGGGTTCTCTTTCCTCCTCTAGGGGGTCTTTGTAGTTTAGTTTACACAGGGGCGACAGGCACACTGCAAGTTGGGGGGGCTGTTTGGGCTCATGCAGGGGTGCAGGGAGGGGGGAGTTTTGTTGGGGATGTTGGGTTGGGGTTGGGTATTGTTTATTTGTACCACAAGGCAGAAGTATTGTTGTGCTATCTCTAAAGTGCTCGCTGGGGGGAGACTGATCAGTTTTGGCTATGATGGGGGGGTAGGGGACTGAGCCTTTTGTCCTGGAATGTTAATGGACTGGGGGACAGGATAAAACGGGGGGTGGTCCTGCAGTTCTTAAAACGGATTTCACCCGATATAGTATTTCTGCAGGAAACACACCTCATTGGCAATTCCTTTTGTGCCATGAACAGACGGGGCTATCGCCTTGTAGCTCACTCGGGCTTCACATCGGGTTCGAGGGGTGTGGGCATTATGGTTAAAACCTCGCTCCCGTTGGAGGTTGATGAGGTGCTCCATGATGATAGGGGACGATATACGGCTCTGGTGGGTAGACTGGAGGGTAAAGTGATTGTTTTGGTTTCTGTTTATGTCCCGCCAGGGCTGCAGACGACTACTTTCGCTGATGTGGGGCGCCTTCTTCTTGGCCTGCCGGAGGAGATTCTAGTGGTTGGGGGGGATTTTAACGCTGTAATTTCCGGAACTGAGGATCGTCACCCGCCCAGGGATCTCCCCCGCGCCCAAGCTTGGTTATCTGGCCTCTTGGATACCCTGGGGCTGGTGGATTGTTGGCGGCTGAAACACCCTACGCAGATACAATACACCTTTCATTCCGGGGCTCATGGCAGTCTCTCGAGGCTTGACTATGTTCTGATGCCAGCAGCACAGGCGGGGAGGGTTGGGGAGGTGCGACATCTGGCTCGGGGTATTTCAGATCACTCCCCGCTCCTGTTGCACTTCGCCATTGTCCCGAGGGGGGAGGGGAGGGTGGTCCCGATCAACCCCTGGTACCTGCGTGACCCCACAATTCGCGCAGATTTGGTTAAATCTCTTGAGCGATATTTTGAAGACAATGTGGGGTCTGTCTCGTCTGCTGTTTCTTTGTGGGAGGCGTTCAAGACGGTACTCCGGGGGGAGGCCCTATCCCTCATTTCCCATTCCCGGAGGCGCGAGCGGGAGGAGGTGACCCGTATCGAATCTGAGATCACTGAGTTGGAGGGTGACCTGGAGTGTGGGGTCACGGACGACAAACTGCATGCTCTCGGACTCAGGCAGGCGGACTACAAGGCCCTGGTCACGGAGGCAGCCAGGGGCCTGAGTAGAGAGCAGCAGGGGCGACTGTATGATGTGGGTGATAAGGCTGGTAAACTGATTGCGTGGCTGGATAAAAAGGAGAGAGCGAGTCGAGTTGTCCCGTCGATTGAGAGACTGGATGGTGTGTGTGTCACCGAGCCGGAGGAAATTGTTGACTGTTTCGCTGAGTATTTCCGTGGGGTGTATTCCCCGGTATCTTCCCGCTCGGAAGAGGATTCCCATGATCTACTTAAAGACATTGCGCTGCCTTCCCTTTCAGAGGAGGATAAATTGTTGTTGGACGCGGCTCCGACATCTGATGAGATTGCCCTCGCCATACGTTCGGTCGCCTCTGGCAAGGCCATGGGTCCTAATGGCCTTCCCATCGAATTGTACAAATTACGACCGGATACGCTGGCTCCGCATCTCCGGGATATGTTCCTCGCGGCCCGGTTGGCGGGTTCCCTCCCGCTGGACCAGCGTCTCGCCACTATTGTGGTTCTTCATAAGGAGGGGAGGCCGCGGGATCGGGTCACGTCTTACAGGCCCATCTCGCTGTTGAATGCGGAGCCGAAAATTCTCGCCAAGGTGCTGGCTAATCGGCTGGTTGGCGTGGTGTGCGACCTGATCCATCAGGACCAGTCCGGCTTTATCCCTCATCGCAACACCACGTTCAACCTGCGGCGTCTGCATGGGGTGCTCGCGAGGGTCCCATTCATACGAGAGCCGGCCATTTTGGCGTACTTGGACGCCACTATGGCGTTCGACATGCTTGAGTGGCCATATATTTGGGCGACGCTGGCTAAGTTTGGGTTTGGCCTGGGATTCATTGGCTGGGTGAAATTGTTGTACTCCGGACCGCTGGCGCAGGTGGCGGTGAATGGTAGAGTATCGGCTCCTTTTGAACTGGGCAGGGGCACGCGGCAGGGCTGCCCGCTGTCGCCGCTCCTCTTTGCGCTTGCCTTGGAGCCCCTGGCGGAGTGGCTGCGGTGGCACCCTTCGATTCGTGGTCTCCGATGGACCCCCGAGTATGAGGATCGCGTCTCCCTTTACGCGGACGATATTCTTTTGTACCTTGCTTCCCCGCGTGAATCATTGATTGTGTTAGTGGATGTGTTGCGTTCATTTGGCCGTAACTCCGGCTTAGTCATCAACTGGGCTAAATCCTGTGTGTATGTCCTCTCGGGGGAGGCTCCTATCCTTCCGCGGGGTTGTCCCATCCAGGTTGCTCCACAGGGATTTAAGTACCTGGGTATCTTTATTACCCTGGACGCTGCGGCCCGATATAAACAGAACTTACTCCCCCCCCCCTCCAGCGCCTGAAGGAGGATGTGGCGCGTTGGAGGCGCTTGCCGCTCTCGCCGCTCGGCCGTGCGGCACTGTTTAAGATGATGTCGTTGCCACGTTTCTTATACGCTCTACAAAACACGATGGACGTCGTCCCGGCGCGCTACTTTCGGGAGGTGGAGGGTCTGCAGCGCCGCCTGTTTTGGGATGGGAGGCCGCGTATCGCCCTCGCGAAGCTGACGCTCCCATGGTATGACGGGGGGTCGCCCTCCCAGACATCAAACGGTATTACTGCGCCTCCCAGCTGGCTGCGATAAACCACGGCCTTTATGGGCCCGCCCTTAACCCGGCCTTTGAAATGGACAAATTGTTACTGCCGGGTGGCGACTATAACCGTGCGCTCTACTCTAGATCGCTCGACGCACGCCTGACGGGTCCTACGCGGGTCGCGGTACGGGTGTGGCACGCGGCAAACCTGGCGATGGGGTGGAAGGATCGGTTGACCCGGGCAACGCCACTGTATGCATCTGAGCGATTGGGCTGCTTGTGGACCTCGAAAGGCTTTGAGAAGTGGGACACGATAGGCATCAGTAGGGTGGGCGATCTCTGGACGAGGGGGGGATTCAAAACGTTCGATGTGCTGCAGACGGAATATCAGCTGCAGGACAGGGAGTACTTCCGGTATGTACAGGTTCGTCACGCGCTGTGTTCTGTATTCCCGGATGTGGCGTCCATCCCGGAGTGCTCCCCTCTGGAAGATAGAGTGCTAGATGGGCATGTACCGGATGGCACTATCTCATTGATTTATAAAAAGCTCATCAACGACCGCTCGGGACTGCTGACTGGCCTTCGTGAGGCATGGGTTGCCGATGGATTGGAGCTGGATGACGAGGACTGGGTGTCTGCGGTGGCCTCCCCGAAAGAGGTGGCCATACCGGCCCGCCTTCGTTTCGTCCAGCTCAAAATACTCCACAGGGTCTACGTTACGGGGCCGGGTCTGATGCGTATGGGATATGCCGTGGATGGGCTGTGTAAGCGTGGGTGTGGTTTGTTAGGGACCTTTTTCCATACTTTGTGGGAATGCCCGGAGGTGGCGCGATTCTGGCGTGGTGTACATGCGGTGTTGCAAGCGGTCACGCATGTGACGCTGTTTCCCGATGCTAGGAGATGTCTGCTAAATGTGTGGGAGCCGACTGATTATACGATGCCGCAGACGTGGTGGGTGACTCTGGGATATATGGTGGCCAAGCGTGACATAGCCCAATTGTGGGGCTCCCAGAGGTCACCAACGGTCTCGGTGTGGAAGGACAACATGGATTGGTGTATGTTTCGGGAGAAGGTAGTGTATGTGGCGAGAGGTAAGCCTGGGAAATGGGTGAAAGTGTGGGGCCCCTGGAACTCCTATCGTGGCGGGATTTGTACCCCGCCGCTGACGCCTGATTTGGCAATGGCCCAGTCTCCCTAGTCTGCTTGTTTCCTTGGTTCTGGGTACCGTGTTCACTTTGCTTCTGTCCTGGTCCGTCCCCCCCCCCCTATTCCTGTGGATCGGTAGGGTCCTCTCCAGGGGAGCTCATAATGCTGCTTTGACTTTTGCTGCCTTGTGGATTTGTTTGTAGTTTCTTATAAAAAATGGAACCGCCATTTGGGGGCTCCGGACGGTGTGGCCGCCAACGCTTCCTTCGATTTCTGGGACCTTTATCACTTGCCGCTTGTGTTTAATAATTGTGTTTTATGTTCCCACTGTTTGCTAGCGGCCGGCCTGAAGGTTGTAGGCCCATCCTTGTATATCCTTTGCATTCTGTAATAAAGGTTTCAAAAAAAAAAAAAAAGAAAATCCGGTTATGTGGGTACTGAGCTTGAACACTTAGGGGTCTATTAGGATGGCGGTCGGATGGCCGCTGCCAGGACGGCGGCAGTCATCCACCCGCAATCGCAACCCAGAAAACCGCCAGTCCCATTAGCATGGTGGTGATGACAGCGGTGGTGAGATTTACCGCCCGCTTGCCTGACGGGCGGAGCTGGACCACTGAAATGGGGCCGGTACAGGGTCAGGCTCCGCCGGCATGATTATGATGCCGGCGGTAGCCAGCCTTTCCGTGGCGGTGGAACCGCCATGGAAAGGCATGCGGAGAATGTCTCCGGGGCCGATTGCGGGCCCCCAATGTGTTTTGGGGTCGTGGGTGCACTGGGGGGTACCCATGGTACCCCCCTACATGTCCCTGTACCAAGTGGCAGGCACTGTGCAGTGCCTGCCACGCATTTCGGGGATATGCTGGACATGCTTTTTTGGACATCGCGGCGGTGCTGCTGGCAGCAGCAATTGCCGCAATGTTAAATGCCACAGAGCATACTAATTGGACCGGCAGTTATGCAGCGGTCTTAGCGGGCGGTGTTTTCCCGCTACCATGGCGGTCAGAGTGATTTTCCGACCGCCATCCTAATAGATCCCTTATTTTTCTTCTTTCTAAAATAGTATGTTACTTACTATTCCATGTTCCATGGGATGGGATAATATTTAAATAATGACCCATCTGAAATCATTACCATTCGGGCCTTCTCTAGGCAGTATGCTGTCATTTTTGTGCTTCGCTGCTAACAATTAATGTTACTGTGGTGCTATACATTTCTTCATTTTTCTAGTCGTCATTCTCACATTTAGAAAGTGCATGTAGATTTAAACAGTTGATTGGTATGTCCACTGTTACAGTTCGGGTGTCTTCATATCTCAAGGGGTTTGCATGCCTAAATATATCACGGTTGTGGTCTCTATTAATTTACTAACACTACAGTTGCCACATGGCTAGTAGCCTGTTACAGTGGAAAATACCATAGAGTCTGTTATTTGGCAAGTTGGGCTTGATTTAGAGTTTGGCAGACAGGGTACTCTGTTGCAAATGCGACTAAGGGGCTCATTAGGAGGACGGACAGACTGCCACCACCAGCCGTGCCGTGGCGATCCGTCCGTCACCAAATGTGGAGTGACCGCCAGCCAGATAATGATGGCAGATCCACACTGCGACCGTGGCGGACGGAAAGACCGTCCACCATAGTCAATCGGACCAATTGCCTGGCGGAGTGGTGTGCATGCATAAAATGGTGGTGGTACCTAGCAGGCACTGTCCACCATATTATGATGCAGGCTGTGAGCCAGCCTTTCCATGACGGCGACACCGTCATGAAAAGGCTGGTGGAGATCCTGTTCGGGGGCTACTTGCAGGCCCCCAATGGGGGGGTGTATGTGCACTGGGGGCTACCTATGGTACCCCTCTTACATTTCAGTTCACTAAGTGGCAGGCACCGTGTGGTGCCTGCCACAAAGTGCACTGAAATACACAACATGCATTTTCAACATTGCGGCGGGTGCTTCTGTCGGCAGACCCCGGAAATGTTGAAAGAGCAAGATGCGACCTTCATGGTGGTGATCGCAATACATGCGGAACCGCCGCATGTATTGCGGATGGTCCTGGTCACCACTACGATGATACTTAGGGGCCATCATAATCGGCCCCTAAGTATCCTGCCCACCAAACTCTTTGACCGTCCACCTCATTTAGAGATAAGCAGACAGTAAGTGTTCTGTTGATAAAGCTCCCATTGTTTCTTAAATACTTCCTATGAAGGCCCAGTGGAGTAGGTGCCATTGTGGGAAGAGCATGGCACCCTCCGCCCGATTTATGGTGCACAGTGTATTGCCTTCTGGTCCGTCACGGCCAAGAAACCCTGGCAGTGAGGGACAGGCAAAAACTCAAAATGACCCACACACTCTGGAAGAAGACTCCTAGGGTGTGGGGGTCATTATTTTTGTTTTTATTTTTTTAAACACCTTGAGAGATTGTTATTGAAAAGTAAAGAATTTTGGGAAAGTTTGATGGCGAACTGTCATGGCTGACTGTATCATCCACCAGACATTTCCTACATTGACAGGAATTGCCATGGCAGTGGTTCCTGCCATTGTTGAATGATGCCCATGTATGGCTGACATCTCAACAATTTGGCAGGCAGAGATCCCTGTTGGATGGCACAGATAATGTTCTCCACCATCTAGGCGGAGTAAACGCTGTCCAACAAGCTCTATATCGGCCTCTATGTTTTTCTGGACTAGTGTTCATCGTTTAATCTTTACTACAGACTAATTTAAAGGCAATCAAAGGCTTTTCACAATGCATCTTGCTAGTATTTAGGATTCATGAATGTGTAATAATTATTTTCTGTAGTCAATTAGACTGCTTTGAAAAGGAGATTACATATGTGAATGTATTGGTAGATGATTTGTTGTTTGTTTCTAACAGGGCATCCCTATTATTGATGTATTTCTTTGAGGCTTAACCCCTTCAGCGCTGCGCGGATTCCCCCGCGGTGCTGAAGGGTTCTAGCGCGGGCGTGGTCATGACGGAACGGTTCCGTCATGAGCACAGCTCAACCGATGCTCATGACGGAACCGTTCCGTCATGAGCATCGAAGGGGTTAAGTTGAGGACAGGAATAGTACTCACCTGCCCTGCAGAACTCCCTAGATCCAGGAGGGTATTTTTTAAGTGGCTGAAAGAGATTGACCATAGAAGGTTACAGGGGATGAAAAAACAAACAATTCCTATACAAAAAAATACATCACCTACATTTAAAATATACTAAAATACATAACACTAATACAAAAATCTATATTTTAAACAACTGTATTTTTGCAAACGATATTAATGACTTCTATATTTTTTCAAACTATATTCATTACCTTAAAATCAATATTCTTGACCACAATATTCTTGCTGTCAATATTTCTGACTCATGATATTTAGGACTCAATATTTCTGTAGTTCAACATTTACAACTCGATATTCTGTCTGCACACCATTAATAGCATAGGAAGGTTCCCTTTGACCACTAGACATAAGAACACAACTAGGTGGGAAGGATTCTTAGATACCACTCTGAGAAGTGGTCTTCATCTGAAACAGTTAAGGAACATTTCAATGCTAAATGTTATGGCCTTTGCAGTTGTCTGCTTTGAAATAATTCATCTACGTTCAGTGCTTTCAGACACATTGTGATATTCTCGTTTGTCCCTCTTTCACCATCTGGCGAGGGAATCTTGGTGACTGGTACTAAAGAATAATTGTAACTGCGTATCAAGGGCTCCCACTCGTAACTATGACCCCTCCCACAAGGTTAGCTCATTTTGTGCTGAACTGGCATCTCCGTTTGTTTGGGTAGTCAGTTTTAGTTTGGGCCACAGCCAGGACGATCTACCAATGACAGCCTGGGCAGTGGAGGAGCCTGACTGGCCAGAGGAGCTGTTGGGGAAGTTAAATCCTTTCCTCAGGGAAGAGAGGGACTTCGTGAAGCAGGCAGTTCTGCTCACAAGCTGTAGTACAAGCCAAAAGGAATCTTTGTAACATAAACACGAGCCTGAAAGTGTCTCTCCCTGCTCCACTGCTTAGAAGAATTCACTAAAGGCTTTTTAGGAAGGTCTACTGCTATAGGTCAAACCATTATTAAAATCAGTAAACAGTGGGTTCCTTGTTTGAAAATCTTAGGCCAAAGCCAATAGGTAGGGAGTTATGGAATTTGCCATCGTTGTCTCAGTCAGTAGGTAGGATCTGATTATTGAGAAAACCATGTAGATATTGCGGACTTTTGTTCAGGTGTACATATATTTTCATGTATACTCAGATGAAGAGACTCATGTTATTCACATCAATATACAAGTTCAGCTTAGACTGGTAGCTTCACCTTCCATCCACTGTAAGACCTCAGTAGCCCTAGACTGGACAGAGCACTCTGTCATCAGCATCTCTTTCCATTATACCACACATATACATCAAGGGCAACAAAAAACCCAAAACAAACCTTTCACTGATTGAAAGACCTCCCCGTGGATGCCGTCCTATATAAACTTACCAACAGCTCACATCAGATGGCGAATTCTCCTCAACAAATATAACACAACTTGAAAAATTCAAGGCATCCTTGAGAACGCAATCTGTAAAACTCAATCCGCAATCTGAAACCTAGAACATTTAAAGCATAAGCACATCATACCCTGTCACGGAAATTATTGGTAAAGGAATAATTCCCCCGATGATCTCACCCTAAGAAAACTGTGTTCGGCACGCAGATCTCATCATCACAGCCTTACTCACCTTCTACAAGCTTATCATCAACAAAGCAGCAAACCGAAGCAAGTTACCCTTTGTGGCTATCATGCACTGCACCAGTTCACTTCCAGATCCTCAAATTCTCCAATCATTCAGCACATGAAACACCATCAACCATTTATTCACAGGGACTCCAACATAATCAGGTCCCACAACACCAATATGAACTAGGCATCCACTCTGCTCCAATCCCCTTGCTATTTCCCCAAGTAGAGTCTTTGGCATCATATCGCAGGCTGAAGTCACCAGTACCTTTAGTTCACTCATGGCTCCTCCTACAGAGACAATATTCTATTATCATCAGTAGGAAACCCATTCCAAGCAGCAGCTCTTAAATCCATTCTCAACATCATTAACTTTTTTCTCTGCCAATGACGTTTTCTGAATGTCCACCAAACAGGACAGTGTTCCCCTGAGGAAGAAACCTTTGCCTGACCCAGATGGCCTGCTATCTACTGCCTCGTCACCCACTCGCCCTTCAACAAGGAAAATCATCATGAAGACAGTCACCACCCAAGTCCAGGAGCAGATTTACTAAAGTAATACATCTGGCTTCTGACCACAATATAGCAACGAGATAGGTACTCTTCAAGTAATCAATTATGCTGTTATCATCAACATATTTATTGTATTTACTTTTAACATGTATATAGCACACTTGGACATGGAGGTGTTAGGGTGCTCTACAGAGACAATATCAACTATAGATTACAGTGAACTGGTAAGGCAGTAAAACATTAGGCCATGTAATTAGCAAGCAAGCATCCCCTGTCTGGTTTCCCCGTACTTAGGTCTCATCAGTGAGGTAAAGCTTGAGTCCTTTGGCACAGTGAACAAGGAATAATGTTTATTTTTCTGTTTATTCATTTATGTAATTGAGATTTTTATAGTGTTAATTGTGGGAAGTAATTTATCATTAATTCATTAATAAATGGTTGTTAATCAATATTTATGAATTAATTGGTAATTAATTATGGTAATTGCGTAATTATTTTAGGTGCAGGTTGTGGGGGTTATAGGGGTAAAGGGTGTAAAGTGATTTATTATTATTTAATTAATGAATTGTTAATTAGTATTAATTAATTTAAAATTAAGTATGGAAATTGTGTAAATAATATTAGGTGCGGGTTGTGGGGTTTATCGGGGTAATGGGTGGGAAGTAATTTATTTTTAATTAATTAATAATTAGCTGTTAATTGACAGTAATACCTGAATTTAAATTTAATTATGGAAATTGTGTAATTAATTTTAGGTGTGGGTTGTGGGGTTTATGTGGGTAAAGGGTAGGAAGTAATTTATGTTAAATTAATTAATAATTAGTTATTAAATAATTAATTATTTGTAAATTAAATAAATAAATTGTGCAATTAATTTTAGGTGTGGGTTGTGGGGGTTATAGGGGTAAAGGGTGGTAAGTAATTTGTGTTTAATTAATATTTAGTTGATTATTAATATTAACTAATGAATATTTAATTAGGGTAATTGTTTATATGTTTTGTGTGTGGGTTTTACTCTTATAGGGGTAAAGGGTGTAGAGTGAATTCATTGTAATTACTTTATAATTAGTTGTTAAATACTGTTAGCTTTTTAATTGAAAATAAGTTTTAATTGTATAATTCTTTTGACAGTTGAATTTTAGCTGTGTTTTGTGGGGGTTATAGGTGTAAAGTGTGGGAAGTTTATTAATTTGTATGAGTTTTACTTTTTTTAAAATTAATAACATTTCTGTAATTGGTAATTAATTATGTTAATTATGTAAGTATTTTTTTAATTTATATTTGGGTTGTGAATTGTGTGGTGTTATAGGGTAAGAAATAAAAAAAAGTGCATTTATGTAATTATTAATGTTTTTGTTTCTAAATAATTTCTAATTAACCCCTTCAGTGCCCATGACGAGCTGGACTCGTCATGGGCTGCGGTGGCGCTGTGCCCATGACGAGTCCAGCTCGTCATGAACTCCGCCCGCTAATACAAAGCGCGGCACTGGGCGGGAAAAGGGGCGGGCATGCAAGGGGTTAAAAATATTTATTTGTTTGAAAAATATTTTTTTATTTTATTTAATATATTATTTGTAGATATGTCATATTCATTTAATATTATAATATTTTCTTTTAATTTGTAATACTAAATATATTTGTATTTTAATTTTTAACATATTTATATATTTCTTTATTTTTAAAACAATTTTTGTTGTTAATATTTTGTTTGTTTTAAATTTTGAACTGACTGGAGTGAGAATATGTATTGTTACCCCTCCACTAGCCAACACTTTCCCAACTATTGCACTCATTGGAGTGGGAATAATAATTTCTACCCCTCCGCTATCCAACACTTTCCCTACTGTTACAATTATTTGAGTGGGAATAGTAAATGTTATCTCTCCGCAATCCAACAATTTCTCTACTGTTGCACTCACTGGAATGGGAATAGTTAATTTTATTCCTGCGCTATCCAACTCTTTCCCTACTGTTGCACTCACTGGAGTGAGAATAGTACGTTTTACCCCTTCGCTATCCAACACTTACCCTACTGCTGCACTCATTGGAGTGGCAATAGTAATTTTTACCCGCCCAGTATCCAACACTTTCCATATAGTTACACTCACTGGAGAGGGAATAGTAATTTTTAGCTCTCCTCTATCTAACACTTTCCCTATTGTTGCTCTCACTGGAGTGGGAATAGTCATTTTTACCCCTTCGATATCCAACACTTTCCCTACTGTTGCACTAACTGTAGTGGCAAATTTAAGTTTAAAGATTTTTAAATAGTTTAATGTTTTAGTTTATAACAGAATGTTTAGATTTTATGTTATTGGTGTATATATATATATATAGACACAAATATATATATATGTAAATTTGTATATCATTTTGAAAAAATAAAATAAAATTAATAGTTTAATAATTGTTTTAAAGTAAATATATCTATATATTTATTATTATGTATGTGTGTTTAACTTTTTTAATTACGTTTATTTATTATATTTGTTAAAATGTTTATTTTATCTACTTATTATTTTTTATATATATATATATATATATATATATATATGTATATATATATATATATATATACGCTGCCTTATACTGTATAGGGCATGGTTACTTGCAGCCTCGAGAATAGGACAGCACAGGGAGCAACACTGAACGGAAACTGGAATCTTTCCCTACATACAGCAAAAAACATTGGCAGAACCCACTGGAGGGTTTTTACTATGACCAAATTACCAAACTACGAATCCCAACATGCAACAGCAATACTTCCACAATGATGTCCGCCAGAGGGCCAACATCGTTCAAATTGCAATTGTTCCTTGTGGTTGGTAATTGGTTCCTGCTGCCAAGGCTTACCTTTAAAAAAGTTCAGAGATGAACGAAATGTGTCAGGACTGCCTGTAGCTGTTTAATAAATAATCAATTGTCAGTGTTGCGATTGCGGCTTATCTCTTTCCGAAGGGGGAGAAGTTGTGTGATATATATATCTATAAACGCTCTTGTTTCATAGAAACACGCTGCACTCACGGGCCCCTTCAAATACATTTTATTGGCAAGGACGCATTTCGGCATTTCGCCTTCTTCTTGCTTGCGTATAAAATGAACTAAACAGCACTGACACAATGGTGCATTTAAACTGATAACTGCATTTTCATTAGGCGCAGTAGTTAAAAGGGCAAAGGAGATTGGTTCATCGTCAGCAAATGTCATTTCACCTCCATATTGCGGGACTTTTAACATCCAATAGTATTCCTCAGGAGTTTAATTCCAAATTTCCTGTCTTGATGACACTTACAAAATATTCATATTGAGCCCTCACATGGGCAAACTTCCTGAGTGTGCAGTTCGTTTTATGGTAGGTATCCACTGTTCCCTTTGCTTGCTGCCAGTTCGATAACATCTTGTTAAAATGTCTCATTTTGCTGCTTTGATGACTGCCTATATATATATATATATATATATTTTCACTGAAAAAACCATAGGTTTCAGGGATGTTATAGTTAGGAATTAGCATTAAAAAAACCTTAGAAATTCACTGAAAAAAACATAGGTTTCAGGGACGTTATAGTTAGTTGGACATTTGACTCGTATAAAACCATAGACATTCGCCTGTTATAGTTAGTTGAGCTAACTATAACTCGCGCCCCTGCAATGCACTGCTGATGACGTCACATATTACATCACTCATGACATGGTCAGTGACATCACTGATGACATCACTGATGGCATCTCAAATGACATCACTGATGACATCATCCAGTGAATGTGTGTTTCTGTAAAGTTTAAATATGTTTTATAAATATATATATGCCAAGGTGTATTAAAGAATGAATGAGTGTTTAAGACTCAGTATGGATGATTAAGTAGGTGTGTCACTAACTGTATAAGTGACGAATTAATTGTGTCTTGCTTAATGCATGTGTTAGCGACTGATATAGACATTCACACAGTTTAGGTTGTTAGTTGATGTGTAAGCAGTTCCATGGTTTGCTTTGCAACTAAATGAGCATCTATATGAGCTATTCATTGCTTGTCTGAGTACCTGTATGAGTACCTGAGTGTCTGCATGGGTGGGTGGGGGGGTGTGACTATCTGCATAGATGTGTATGTAGCTAATTCACTATGTATGTACGTTCAAGACTGTATCTGTGAAGTTCTGTATGGCTGAGTGAGTGTGTGTATAAGTGTCTCAGTGAGTGAATGGATGCCTCAGTGGTACATGTGAGTATCTCCATATGTGAAACGCAGTATATATGAGTGTTGGACTATATAAATGACTATATGTGAGAATGAGTGATTGTGAGAGTGCCTGTATGGATCAGTGTGTCCTTGTATTAGTTATTGTATTAGACTGTAAGTATGTGTTAGTATATGTTTCAATAAGTGATGTGGTATGTGTATAACTGTACAGGTGAGTAAATGAAAGTGTTATTGATTATTTCTATTACTGACTAGGTGTGTGAATAACTCTAAGAATGAGAGGCAGTGTCTGAGTATCTGTATAGATATGTGACTGGATATGATAATGCTGTATTGATGGCTGGCTGTATGTATGAGTGAGTGTATAGGTGAATGAATGTATGTGTGTAGACCTATACATTAGAGCGTGGATATGCACTAACTGGTATTGGTGTGTTCATGGTTTAGAAAATTATAGTCGGTATTTTAGACTGGGTGTATCAAGTGTTATATTAGGGTCTGATCAGGTGCATCTGATTTTGACGTGGATGATGTAATCAGTGATGTCATCAATGATGTCATTTGAGATGTCATCAGTGATGTCATCAGTGATGTCACTGACCATGTCATGAGTGATGTAATATGTGACGTCATCAGCAGTGTATTGTGGGGGCACAAGTTATAGTTAGCTCAACTAACTATAACAGGCGAATTTCTCTGGTTTTATATGAGTCAAATGTCCAACTAACTATAACATCCCTGAAACCTATGTTTTTTTCAGTGAATTTCTAAGGTTTTTTTAAATGCTAATTCCTAACTATAACGTCCCTGAAACCCATGTTTTTTTCAGTGAATTTCTAAGGTTTTTTTAAATGCTAATTCCTAACTATAACTTCCCTGAAACCTATAGTTTTTTAGTGAATTTCTAAGGTTATTTTAAATGCTAATTTCTAACTATAACGTGTCTGAAACCTATAGTTTTTTCAGTGAATTTCAAAGGTTTTTTAAATGCTAATTTCTATTTATAATGTTTATTAAACCTATCTTTTTTTCTGTGTTTTTTTTAATTTATCATCCCATTCTCAACTTGGTGAAAACTGCAAATCTCACCACTCTTCCATCAATACCTTACACTAACAAAGTCACCACAAACAAGAGCCACATCTAACGCAAAATGCACAGTAGGCGTTCCTGTGCAAAAAAACCCACGAAAACAGCACTTCCCTATATTTTCAACAACCAGCCTAATCTGCAATGCGATCCAAAAAGTAGGCGATAAGCCGAGTTAGTAGTAACAAATTAACATCAACCTTTAACTTGTGTAAGGAGGTCGAGTATCTACTCCGTTATTTCGACCCAACTCACAGCCACATCTAAAGACCAACACGTGATACAGCTACTGATCATGCAGCTCCGACACCCTGAGGAAATATGAATTTTATGATCAGTTATGTCCCCTATCTTAGACCCCAACGGCTCCATGTGCATGCTACAAGTACATGTATGTTCCCTCCAGTTCCAGTTATGAAGACGCAAATACATGTGCGTCCACCGTCAACATGTCCTCTTTCAGATCCGCCATGAATGAGTCGGATATTCCGTTCCTAAGTATGAAAGGCCACCGACTTTATGTGGTTCACTTTCCACGTTTTACAGTTCAGGCGAGTAGGCCCTGAATTCTGCCATCAAGCCTTTTTCCTGCTTTCTGCCTCTGAAAGTTCCAGTCCGAGCCCGCATCTGTATCCATGAACTTTGTCCTACTCCCTGCGCGGCTAACGGTGCCTGATCCGGCCTGTTGCCTGCCAAAAACTGTATTTCACCTTCAAGATTATCTGCTCCGCTCCTCATCCAATGCATTCCTGTCTAGTAGTTTAGGTAAACATCCTTCCAGCTACCGAGCAAAGGGCCCGGCCTCGCTGTCTTTATGCAAGTAATTCATAGCCCCTGTTACCATGGAAGATTCCTGCCCCCTCGCATCTCATGTAGACACTTAGACGCTTGTACACGCACTAACAGTCAGTATAGAATAGATTCCGTCCGAGAGACCTTTCCTTTTGGATAATACAGTTCTTTAAACATAAGATATTAGATATGATTTGGGATTAGGTTGACATGACCCCTCAGACTTCTGTCTCCACATGTAGAGCTAAATGTCAAGTCCCCTTCACCCTCTAGTTGCACGTCAATCACACGTCATGCGGCTGCGCACGCATCTCTGCCAAGTATTTCTGCTGACATTGCAGGATTCTCTTATGGATCCACCCACTTGTGACATCATGTTTAATGACGTTTCTAGTTACGCCTATATGTACGCCTTTTTCATTACGTATGTGTATTATTATCTGTATTATCAGCTGTTACGCCTCCTGCATCTGTCTTAATGTAATGCTTTTCATATAAATATCTTTACTTGTCAATAATGTATTGCCTTCCCTTCCTGAACCCTCGTGGTGATGGAATTTGATGCCTATGGTTCGAACCATAATTCCTTTGTAGAGGAATAAAGCCTTTCAGAACCTCTAATACCACGGATTCTGCCTCTTATTTTTACTGAGTTATTCTTACTAGACTTTACCGCATAAAAAATAGTACCGGTAATTAAATATTTACCACATAAATTGGCGCCCGAACAGGGACACTTTCTCATCTCACGCGCCGGAGGTGCGTTGCAGGCCCGGTCTCCTGCCACAGCTGGACGGACAACAACGCGTACCCGCAGGATTTCCTGTATCTCCCTCCGGCCAAGCGGGGGTGACTGAGGCTGCGATCAACACCCAGACGAGGCGGTGAGAAGTGCGAAGTATCCCGACCAGAGCCTAGCTGAGAGAGCAAGATCCGAGGTATACAGAGGCCCACCAGGTTCCGAAGTTCCGAGTCGAGTCGAGTCCAGTCCGGTCCAGTTCAGTTCAGTTCCGAGGCCTTCCGTTCCGTGCTACCCGGTGAGTACCGTTGCCGGGGAGGCATTTAGACGTGCACATAGGTTGTGCCGGTCAAGACGGGTTTGGGTACACAAATCCGGTCTGCACTGTTTCAGCAGTGTATCTGTACTGTTTAGCAGTATATCTAGTATGTCTTGCATATAATTCAGTATTATTTCGTGTTAGTATTATGTCAGTAACTAGTTTCCTATTAGTTATCATCGCTCGTTAACTGTTAAATGTTTTAATACGTTCTACATATTGTGGTGTGAATGATTGTTCATTATTGTGTTTATTGTATTAAGTGTGTTCAAGATTAAGTAATAAGGTCTAAAAATGCCGCTCTTTTCAAAATTAAGACAGATCAAAACCAGAAAAGGGGTACTAGAAGAAGCTGTTCCCATTCCACCTAGGGACACTCCAGGGTACTTTATGTATCATAAACATGGCCTAGATGCCGTATTATTTCTTGATTTATGGGTGGACTACACCAAAGATTTACCAGAAAGTCAGAGATGGCCCGCAGCTGGGACCTGGGATGCAGATTGCATCATGAGAGTAGAAGAAGAATTATGGAAAAATAAAGCCAGACAGTCACAGAAAGATGCCATTGAATTATGGCGTAAAGAATGATATAGACGTACAGAAAAAGCGCTCAGACAGGAAGAGAAAAGTAGGGAGAATTCGAATAAAGCCCGAGAAAATATATTAATTGAGGAAGGTACCCGAGTAAAAGCAGAACAAGTAGACAGACAACGAAACACTCTTATGAATGGTATGTATCCTCTTCTGGCCGAAGGGTTACCTCAGGCCACCCCGGAAATACCGAAAGACTTGACACCTCCATTACTCCCGATAAAAGCACATCCTAAAACAGCAAAAGATGTTTTCCTTTCTTCCTATTTAGATGATGTAGCTCCTGAATATGCTAATGTTCCGCCACACACACCGCCCACTGATGGTGCTCAACGCCAAGATCATCCGTCTGTATCCCCGCAACAACAAACTCCTACGCACATTCCCACAGGTCCATCTGTTTCTACCGCTTTTCCTACATCTAAAGTTTCTATCTTACATTCAACAAATCCTTTCGTGCCTAGCACCTCAGATGGTGCGACAGGAGGTACGACAGACATTTTTGCCACGCCACCCCGAGGAAATAAATTATCCCTTAGAGATTTAGCATACGAACGTACACCCCAACTAGCAACTTCCGACATGTTTAAAGAGCATCTAGTGGATTGTAGATATGATCCTGTGCCCGGTAGACGGGACGGTATGCTGCTGTCATCACTACGTATACGACGAGCTTCAAGATATTTAGCGACGCTACCAGGAATGGTGGCACATTTAGACAATATATATCACTTCGTCCAATCAGGGCGAGGCCCTGAAAGTATTGACGAAGCCATGGAATACCAGAAAGTGGATGTACAGAGACAACTGTTACGCTTCTTCATAAACTGTGTGATCAGAAATCAAGACAGGCCTGAGGTAGAGCAGGAGGAAATGCAAGTACTTACCAGATGGGGTCAGAATGTATCAGAAGGGAAACATGATAAACAGACATGTATAGTAGTTATGTGCCGAAAGATTCGCAAAGAAGTAGAACGAATGCTTAAAGAAAGATTAGAGACAGACCAACATGAATCAGAGGGAGAGGAGGACGAAGAATCAGAAATGCCTACAGGGCAATTAGAAAGGATGGCTTATGTAGGTAAAGGAAGATCTTTTAATAATACCAGATGCTTTAATGATCCGATACGTCCGATACGTCCAGAATGTATCAGACATTTTCAAGCCCCTATGTTAACTACAAGGTCTCCTGAACACCTATTCCAAGCTGCTGATAAACTACTCCGAGACCGAAGGGGGTACCATATGCTCGATTCCATGGATGAACAAGAATTAGCCAGGTCAGCAGTACAATGGGCTGACAGTCCCGGCAAATACAATGATTATGCACTAGCACACACGTTTCTGAACCTGGCCCCAGACGAACAACGATTAGCTGGTATATACATGATTCAACACCTCCTTATATTATATAAAAGCCAACACTCCGATCCTGGACCCTTACCTGACATATTGACCGAATTACTCACGAATAAATGGAGAGGGTCAGGTACTGATTTAATTAAAGAAATTCTAGAATTTCGAAACCAGTATATAGTCTTCGTATGCCCAGAACATGTTCCAGTTCCCACTATGGGAAGAAAAATGTATCACATAGATAGACAGAATCCCTTACGCGAAGTACACCCAATCAGAGGTGAAGATAATACCTTTAAACGCGTGTTTGTGTACACGCCTATAACTAAAATTGAATTATTAGAAATGAAGAAAGTAGTACCCTGCCATGACAAAGATCCAGCAGGTTTCCACCGTGAGATAAGACATGTTACTCATGGGAAAGTATACCTACCCCGACATTATGAAAATATTGAAAGTATTAATGCCTGCGGTATTTACGAGAAACTCAAAGAAAAGGAATGGGAGGTGGGAGACCAAAAGATAGATTGGACAGCATTAGAAAACGAAGAAAAGGCCCGAGCTGCAGGATCAGGGCTTGGGGAAAAGACTACAGCACTACCAGGATTACTAGTGCAGGTACTGCCACGTTTATTAACTACGAAAAAGGAGGACTGGGGTGCAATCTCAGCCTGTACACAAAAGCAAGATGAAGACACTAGTGATTTCTATTCCCGATTTGAAAAATGTTTTGGTATAAATAGTGGCATAAAAGCAAGTAGCGAGTCATATCCACATCTGTTTGTGACAAAATTAGTTGAAAATTCACTACCGCAAGTTAAAAATAGAGTATTGAAATTCGAGAGTACATGGCAAGGTAACACCCCGTCCCAGATGTTACAGATGTTACAATATCACCACAATAGAATTAGAGAAGAACAAGAACATGAACAAAGACGTATGAAAGACACGAAAATGAAAATGCTTGTGGCTCAGTCAGTTCCAGCTGATGGCCATAAAAAGGGTGATTCCGCAGGTCCAACGAAAGGGACGTGCAACTATTGTAAACAACAAGGTCATTATATACACGATTGTGCAGTTCTGAAACATAATATCGCCACGGGTAAAACCCAGGAAAGACCACGTCCACCTAGACAAGATCAGAACCAACAACAAATGTCTCAGCATGCACAATCTAGGCCAGCTCCGCAACAGGCAGCTCCACAACAGACAGTAGCCACATCACAGCAGCAGCCTATTGCTGCCACACAAGCAACAACGCAACAGATGTACCAGTATGCACAAACTGACTATCCCGATTATCAGCGATACACATGAAACAGCCTAGAGAGGGAAGTTGGCTTACCCCTTATCGAGGTTCCTGTAGATCAAGAGGGACCTTATGTACATAGTGAACTATTAGGGGAAGACAGAAAGTTTTTACTTGATACAGGGGCAAGCAGAACAACTATACGACGCAGTGAAGTTCCAGGGGCACCCCTCTCAGGCTCACAGAATATTTCCCTTGGATTCTCAGGAAAGCCTATCATTAATGAAGTATCGCAACCCCTTCCACTTACGGTTGGTCCATTGACACGAACTACAGATTTATTGCTTACTAAATCATGTCCAGAAAACTTGTTAGGTATAAAAACATTGAAAGCTCTAGGAGCTATAATATGTTGTTCTCCGGAAGGAGTACGATTATTTTTACGTGACTTCAAAGGTCACTACGTGTCCAGAGACATGGATCACGGGCTGCAGAATTTACCTACACATTTATGGGCACAAGGCCCTACTGATGTTGGTTGCATGAACATTACACCATATCGAGTCACACTAAAAACAGGAGTGGTACTACCACGAATGCGACAATACAAGTTACCACCAGATGCTGTTGTGGCTTTACTGCAAATCATTGATGAGCTCATTGCACAAGGAGTGGTTGTGGAAACCGACTCCAATGTATGTAATTCCCCGATAATTCCGATTCTTAAAAGAACGGACCCAAAAGCATCACCAGTATATCGATTAGTTATTGATCTGCGCGAATTAAATAAATGTATTGTACCACAATACCCTGTGGTCCCAGATATCTCTTCATTACTAACAGCTATTGATTCAGAAGCAACGTTCTTTACTGTAATTGATCTCAAGAATGCCTTCTTTAGCGTCCCAATAGATCCGGAAAGTCAATATTTGTTCGGTTTCAGTTTAAATGGACGAAGTTTTAAATTCACACGCGCACCTCAAGGATTCACAGAAAGCCCCAGCATCTATAGCCAAGCACTGAAACGAGAACTTGACAGTATCCACATGCCAGTTAACACTGCCCTGCTTCAATATGTCGATGATCTTCTGATCACCGCCCGAAGCGAACATGAATGTGAAAAAGGGTCACTGACGGTTTTACAATTTCTGGCCGACAAGGGGCACAAGGTGTCCCCTTCTAAGCTGCAATTCTGTGTCCAGCAAGTTGTTTACCTTGGGCACTTGCTGTCCAAGGAGGGGAGACAGCTTACACCTGATCGCATCCAGTTAATTGCTAACATGCCACCACCTAAGACACAAAAGGAGGTGCGGGCTTTTATAGGCCTCACTTCATACTGTAGGCAGTGGATCCCTCAATATGCATTTCTAGCAAAACCACTCATTCAGTTGACAACACAGGAGGCAGCCACATCGACTGTCCTCCCTTGGACTCAAGAACATACGCAAACCTTTGAAAGCTTAAAGAAAGCTTTATGCCAAGCACCTGTTTTAGCAACACCATGTTACAGTAAGCCTTTTACACTATTTGTTACAGAACGCGAAGGTACTGCCTTGTCAGTACTCACTCAGGAACAAGCAGGATCACACAAACCATGTGCTTATTTTTCTAGTACATTAGATTCCGTAGCTCAGGCTCTTCCTGCGTGCCTGAAATCAGTGGCAGCAACAGCTTTAGCAATCAGACAAAGCGATGCCATAGTATTAGGACATCAATTGACAGTACAAGTACCACACGCAGTAGAGGTTCTCTTGAACCGCACACAAACACAACACTTGACTATAGCAAGACTCACCGGTTATGAATTAACATTGTTTCAGCCACACATAGAAATCAGACGTTGTAATACATTAAATCCTGCCACACTTTTGCCAGTAAACGGAACAGATCCATTAGCACATGATTGTATTGAAGTCATTACTATCACGACGAAACCCAGACAAGATTTGACAGATATCCCTTTATCAGACCCGGACCTAACATTGTATGTAGATGGTTCATGTATGAGAACAAGTACAGGAGAGTTAGTGGCCGCTTACGCAGTCACAACAGACACTGAAGTCATTGAAACAAATTGTATTAACACTTTGTCAGCTCAAGCAGCAGAGCTCATCGCTCTGACACAAGCCTGTATTCAAGCCAAAAATAAGAAAGTCAACATATACACAGATTCACGTTATGCATTCGGAGTCGTCCATGACTTCGGCGTACTGTGGCGAGAGAGAGGTTATTTAACTTCTCACGGTACCCACATCCAACACGGACCCCTCATTCAAGCTCTATTAGACGCGATTCATCTACCTACTGCAATATCGATTATGAAATGCAAGGCCCATACGAAAGTTACCGATATCATTTCCCAGGGTAACGACCTAGCTGACAGAACAGCTAAACAGACTGCTCAGAACCAGACTCATACAACTGACACGACAAAGACAATAGTTTCGACACCAACACATTGCATGACAGTTAAGGATCCCGCCCTTGATGTAATTGACATACAGACACATGCTACACCAGAAGAAATAAAGAAATGGACTGAATTAGGAGGGATCCAAACGGATCAAGGATGGATGACGAAGGGAAAATCTATATGGTTTCTTCCCGATTCCATGGTTCAAGTCATCATTAACACAATACATAGTCCAGCGCACCTAGGAGAAAAAGCTATGCTAGACAGCATTCAACACATTTGGTTCAACAAACACTTGCGAGCAGCAGCCAAACAGAAAGTACGTACCTGTATGATATGTTGTCAGTTTAATCCAGGTAAAAGCATTCCCGTAGAGCAGGGTGGATTTCAACCTCCCGATCACCCTTTTGAAGTCCTCCAGATGGATTATATCCAGATGGAACGATGTCGAGGATTCAAATATGTTCTCGTAGTTGTCTGTGCTCTTTCCCGTTGGACAGAAGCCTACCCGGTTTCAGATTACACTGCCCCGACTACTGCCAAACAGCTAGTCCGAGAATTCTTCCCACGGTACGGTTTGCCACGTGTCGTGTACTCAGATAACGGCCAGCCATTCTCATCCGAACTAATGAAACACGTTTCACTTCTGTTAGGTTACCAATGGAAATTCCACTGTGTCCGACATCCCGAGGCAGCAGGTCTCGTGGAACGTCATAATCAAACTCTGAAAATTAGATTGTCCAAAATATGTAGAGAAAAAGGTGTCGATTGGATAGTAGCCTTACCAGTTGCGCTCTTTTACATGAGAATGGTAGCACATTCTCGAACAGGGCTATCCCCGTATGAGGTGATCTTCGGTAGACCACCAAATATGTGGGGGACGCCTATACCTCGTAAAATCACTGATGTTGACTGTAATATGCTGACAGATTACCTGGCTTCCTTGATGTCTGCACTACAATCTTGTCGTTCACAGGTAGCTGCAGCTTTTCCCGATAACACTGAGGTAAAGCCCCATGACGTGGTTCCAGGTGACCTGGTTCTTGTGAGGAATTTCGACCGGAAGACCCAGCTGGAGCCTAGGTGGCAGTCGCCCAAACTCGTCTTGCTGACAACAAGGACAGCCGTGAAGATTGAGGGACGTAAAGGGTGGTTGCACTCGAGCCATATCAAGAAATTTTATGGACTTCCGTCCGATGTGAACACTCAGCCCTGTCCCTCACAGACAGACTCAAAGCTCCCCTTGGTTGAACAGACGAAGAACGAACTCTATAAACTGAAACTAAGGTCTAGCAAGTCAGACAATTTGATTGTTTAAGTCCTCTCCAAGGTGAATCGGTTGAATTTGTCTCTGACATGTATCCTCTAGACCGAAATAGAGAGAGAAATAGACAGATACAGCTTAAAAAACATGCGTACTGTAAATCGCTTCGTAGTCACTGCATAATGACATTATTAATTTTGTTTTTTCTAAGTCTTCTGATCATCATTTCTAGTGTATTGCTACATATGTATTACCCTATTTCTAAGCGTGCTTACAATGCTACTGCTGAACATTCTTTTAGCGAACTACCTCCGCATGAGTTGTCTTATAGATTTGCGCTGCGCAACAACACTTTTATTAGTATGTTACATCATTCCCATCAGACCAGCAATGCTACCAATTGTTGGATATGTGGCCGACTCCCTCCCTATCAGAACTATAAGGGAGTTTTGCCTCTCTTTCCGTATCCGTTCACACACAATGGCTCCTGTGGAGCATGGTTTAGTTTGATTAATTCCCTAGATTCAAATTCAGTAGTTTATCAAGACAACTGGGTATGGGGAAACCTGAACCTAGTTTTGCTTAAAGTCTGCTACTGTAACAAGGAGGGACTTCCCAAAAGAACAGGAACTGATCTAGAAAATGAAGTATATGGATTAGGTAACTTTACACTTAACCTCATGATTCTGAATGTTGAATCCGAAGCTACACCAATCTTGCCCGCTATGTCAGTATTTCCAGTTAAAGGTGAATTATGTGTAAGAAAGAATGGTTCCATACACCTGGGCCATAGTAAATGTACCACTGTGATAAAATTCAGTGATCAAGGCAAGTCCACATTCAGAGCTTCTCGTCATTCCTACTTCATATGTGGCCAGACTGCATATATACGTTTGCCTCTAGATTGGGATGGTACCTGTTACATAGCATTCCTTCTGCCACCTGTCTTCCTAGCCCCTCCTGACTATCACAGAAATACCCATTTAGTACACAATAGACAGCAGAGAGATCTCCCGATTGTCAATTACACTGAAACGGCATGGGAGCAATACACAGATTTCAATAAAGGTTTCTTTCCCTATATAGGTACGGTCACTAATAGTAAGCTGATACGTAGATTAACCAGAACCCTTGAAGCAGTAGTGAATGAGACTACTTCCGCCCTAGGCAACTTAACAGAGGAGCAGTCTGCGATGCGGATTGTTGTGCTTCAAAATCGTCTTGTCCTTGACGTCATTCTGGCCGATAGGGGCGGAGCTTGTAGGGTCATCGGATCAAGTTGCTGTGTTTTCATACCAGAAAACTCGCCGTCAGTATATAAAGCCATAACTCGCCTTCATAAGATTGTAAGCCAGATACACCAGAGTCCAGGCACCTGGACTTGGTCCGGTTGGTTCTGGAGCGTGTTGTCAGCCTGGGGATGGAGGATTCTATCCTTCCTAGGTATTGGCTTTCTCATACTATTCAGTTGCTGCTTATGTCTACAATGTGGGCCAGCGATTTGTGGTCTGTGTGCCACATCGTGTATCCCGCCTTCAAGTTTTCGTTCAAGATCCCGGAAGAAGAAAGAAGAACAAATGATGCTATATGAACAGATTGATGGATTGATGAAGATCGATATCTCCTGAGGGTCCGTAGTGGACAAGGAGGGAATGAGGAAATATGAATTTTATGATCAGTTATGTCCCCTATCTTAGACCCCAACGGCTCCATGTGCATGCTACAAGTACATGTATGTTCCCTCCAGTTCCAGTTATGAAGACGCAAATACATGTGCGTCCACCGTCAACATGTCCTCTTTCAGATCCGCCATGAATGAGTCGGATATTCCGTTCCTAAGTATGAAAGGCCACCGACTTTATGTGGTTCACTTTCCACGTTTTACAGTTCAGGCGAGTAGGCCCTGAATTCTGCCATCAAGCCTTTTTCCTGCTTTCTGCCTCTGAAAGTTCCAGTCCGAGCCCGCATCTGTATCCATGAACTTTGTCCTACTCCCTGCGTGGCTAACGGTGCCTGATCCGGCCTGTTGCCTGCCAAAAACTGTATTTCACCTTCAAGATTATCTGCTCCGCTCCTCATCCAATGCATTCCTGTCTAGTAATTTACATTGAATGGAGGTGCACTGAACATATACGCAGAAGTCCAAAAGTTGTTTTATACTTTTCTTTGTTTAATTTTTATTTCAAGTTGATAGATACAAAAACCACAGCCAACGCGTTTCGTTCCCTTCAAGATATAATTTCTTAACGGAACTTCTTCAGGGCTCAAAGTGACAGCAATTTAAATGCAGGCTTTGGAGTTTCACATTTGGCGAGTAAGTAGTTTAAATAGTAACTAATCCAGAGATCAGAAGAAATTCAGATGGGTCGTGGAAGGTCTGATTAAAGCCGAAATTACCATTAGTCGAGGTGTGCAATAATTAGATCCAATGTGGATGGTGATTTGCCCAGATTCATAATAAGACCTTCCACGACCCATCTGAATTTCTTCTGATCTCTGGATTAGTTACTATTTAAACTACTTACTCGCCAAATGTGAAACTCCAAAGCCTGCATTTAAATTGCTGTCACTTTGAGCCCTGAAGAAGTTCCGTTAAGAAATTATATCTTGAAGGGAACGAAACGCGTTGGCTGTGGTTTTTGTATCTATCAACTTGAAATAAAAATTAAACAAAGAAAAGTATAAAACAACTTTTGGACTTCTGCGTATATGTTCAGTGCACCTCCATTCAATGTAAATTATTGGTCAGAATTTGTACTGAGGCACCACTAGGTGAATGGTGCTGGAGAGTTTGTGCACTAACAGCCTGATAAGGCAGCAACTGATTGGAAGTGAGGTGCTACCATTCGAGTCCGTCACCTTTTGTTAGTTTGGATATTGTCATTCCTGTCTAGTAGTTTAGGTAAACATCCTTCCAGCTACCGAGCAAAGGGCCCGGCCTCGCTGTCTTTATGCAAGTAATTCATAGCCCCTGTTACCATGGAAGATTCCTGCCCCCTCGCATCTCATGTAGACACTTAGACGCTTGTACACGCACTAACAGTCAGTATAGAATAGATTCCGTCCGAGAGACCTTTCCTTTTGGATAATACAGTTCTTTAAACATAAGATATTAGATATGATTTGGGATTAGGTTGACATGACCCCTCAGACTTCTGTCTCCACATGTAGAGCTAAATGTCAAGTCCCCTTCACCCTCTAGTTGCACGTCAATCACACGTCATGCGGCTGCGCACGCATCTCTGCCAAGTATTTCTGCTGACATTGCAGGATTCTCTTATGGATCCACCCACTTGTGACATCATGTTTAATGACGTTTCTAGTTACGCCTATATGTACGCCTTTTCATTACGTATGTGTATTATTATCTGTATTATCAGCTGTTACGCCTCCTGCATCTGTCTTAATGTAATGCTTTTCATATAAATATCTTTACTTGTCAATAATGTATTGCCTTCCCTTCCTGAACCCTCGTGGTGATGGAATTTGATGCCTATGGTTCGAACCATAATTCCTTTGTAGAGGAATAAAGCCTTTCAGAACCTCTAATACCACGGATTCTGCCTCTTATTTTTACTGAGTTATTCTTACTAGACTTTACCGCATAAAAAATAGTACCGGTAATTAAATATTTACCGGTGCTAGGTAAATTCTGCAGAAGGTGATCCATGTCTCTGGACACGTAGTGACCTTTGAAGTCACGTAAAAATAATCGTACTCCTTCCGGAGAACAACATATTATAGCTCCTAGAGCTTTCAATGTTTTTATACGTAACAAGTTTTCTGGA
The DNA here is from genome assembly GCF_964204655.1 of Triturus cristatus. NCBI lineage: Eukaryota > Metazoa > Chordata > Amphibia > Caudata > Salamandridae > Triturus > Triturus cristatus. The sequence continues at coordinate 496,919,694 of NC_140592.1, read as the reverse complement.
CATGATTTAGTAAGCAATAAATCTGTAGTTCGTGTCAATGGACCAACCGTAAGTGGAAGGGGTTGCGATACTTCATTAATGATAGGCTTTCCTGAGAATCCAAGGGAAATATTCTGTGAGCCTGAGAGTGGTGCCCCTGGAACTTCACTGCGTCGTATAGTTGTTCTGCTTGCCCCTGTATCAAGTAAAAACTTTCTGTCTTCCCCTAATAGTTCACTATGTACATAAGGTCCCTCTTGATCTACAGGAACCTCGATAAGGGGTAAGCCAACTTCCCTCTCTAGGCTGTTTCATGTGTATCGCTGATAATCGGGATAGTCAGTTTGTGCATACTGGTACATCTGTTGCGTTGTTGCTTGTGTGGCAGCAATAGGCTGCTGCTGTGATGTGGCTACTGTCTGTTGTGGAGCTGCCTGTTGCGGAGCTGGCCTAGATTGTGCATGCTGAGACATTTGTTGTTGGTTCTGATCTTGTCTAGGTGGACGTGGTCTTTCCTGGGTTTTACCCGTGGCGATATTATGTTTCAGAACTGCACAATCGTGTATATAATGACCTTGTTGTTTACAATAGTTGCACGTCCCTTTCGTTGGACCTGCGGAATCACCCTTTTTATGACCATCAGCTGGAACTGACTGAGCCACAAGCATTTTCATTTTCGTGTCTTTCATACGTCTTTGTTCATGTTCTTGTTCTTCTCTAATTCTATTGTGGTGATATTGTAACATCTGTAACATCTGGGACGGGGTGTTACCTTGCCATGTACTCTCGAATTTCAATACTCTATTTTTAACTTGCGGTAGTGAATTTTCAACTAATTTTGTCACAAACAGATGTGGATATGACTCGCTACTTGCTTTTATGCCACTATTTATACCAAAACATTTTTCAAATCGGGAATAGAAATCACTAGTGTCTTCATCTTGCTTTTGTGTACAGGCTGAGATTGCACCCCAGTCCTCCTTTTTCGTAGTTAATAAACGTGGCAGTACCTGCACTAGTAATCCTGGTAGTGCTGTAGTCTTTTCCCCAAGCCCTGATCCTGCAGCTCGGGCCTTTTCTTCGTTTTCTAATGCTGTCCAATCTATCTTTTGGTCTCCCACCTCCCATTCCTTTTCTTTGAGTTTCTCGTAAATACCGGCAGGCATTAATACTTTCAATATTTTCATAATGTCGGGGTAGGTATACTCTCCCATGAGTAACATGTCTTTTATCTCACGGTGGAAACCTGCTGGATCTTTGTCATGGCTGGGTACTACTTTCTTCATTTCTAATAATTCAATTTTAGTTATAGGCGTGTACACAAACACGCGTTTAAAGGTATTATCTTCACCTCTGATTGGGTGTACTTCGCGTAAGGGATTCTGTCTATCTATGTGATACATTTTTCTTCCCATAGTGGGAACTGGAACATGTTCTGGGCATACGAAGACTATATACTGGTTTCGAAATTCTAGAATTTCTTTAATTAAATCAGTACCTGACCCTCCATTTATTCGTGAGTAATTCGGTCAATATGTCAGGTAAGGGTCCAGGATCGGAGTGTTGGCTTTTATATAATATAAGGAGGTGTTGAATCATGTATATACCAGCTAATCGTTGTTCGTCTGGGGCCAGGTTCAGAAACGTGTGTGCTAGTGCATCATCACTGTATTTGCCGGGACTGTCAGCCCATTGTACTGCTGACCTGGCTAATTCTTGTTCATCCATGGAATCGAGCATATGGTACCCCCTTCGGTCTCGGAGTAGTTTATCAGCAGCTTGGAATAGGTGTTCAGGAGACCTTGTATTTAACATAGGGGCTTGAAAATGTCTGTTACATTCTGGACGTATCGGACGTATCGGATCATTAAAGCATCTGGTATTATTAAAAGATCTTCCTTTACCTACATAAGCCATCCTTTCTAATTGCCCTGTAGGCATTTCTGATTCTTCGTCCTCCTCTCCCTCTGATTCATGTTGGTCTGTCTCTAATCTTTCTTTATGCATTCGTTCTACTTCTTTGCGAATCTTTCGGCACATAACTACTATACATGTCTGTTTATCATGTTTCCCTTCTGATATATTCTGACCCCATCTGGTAAGTACTTGCATTTCCTCCTGCTCTACCTCAGGCCTGTCTTGATTTCTGATCACACAGTTTATGAAGAAGCGTAACAGTTGTCTCTGTACATCCACTTTCTGGTATTCCATGGCTTCGTCAATACTTTCAGGGCCTCGCCCTGATTGGACGAATTGATATATATTGTCTAAATGTGCCACCATTCCTGGTAGCGTCGCTAAATATCTTGAAGCTCGTCGTATACGTAGTGATGACAGCAGCATACCGTCCCGTCTACCGGGCACAGGATCATATCTACAATCCACTAGATGCTCTTTAAACATGTCGGAAGTTGCTAGTTGGGGTGTACGTTCGTATGCTAAATCTCTAAGGGATAATTTATTTCCTCGGGGTGGCGTGGCAAAAATGTCTGTCGTACCTCCTGTCGCACCATCTGAGGTGCTAGGCACGAAAGGATTTGTTGAATGTAAGATAGAAACTGTAGATGTAGGAAAAGCGGTAGAAACAGATGGACCTGTGGGAATGTGCGTAGGAGTTTGCTGTTGCGGGGATACAGACGGATGATCTTGGCGTTGAGCACCATCGGTGGGCGGTGTGTGTGGCGGAACATTAGCATATTCAGGAGCTACATCATCTAAATAGGAAGAAAGGAAAACATCTTTTGCTGTTTTAGGATGTGCTTTTATCGGGAGTAATGGAGGTGTCAAGTCTTTCGGTATTTCCGGGGTGGCCTGAGGTAACCCTTCGGCCAGAAGAGGATACATACCATTCATAAGAGTGTTTCGTTGTCTGTCTACTTGTTCTGCTTTTACTCGGGTACCTTCCTCAATTAATATATTTTCTCGGGCTTTATTCGAATTCTCCCTACTTTTCTCTTCCTGTCTGAGCGCTTTTTCTGTACGTCTATATCATTCTTTACGCCATAATTCAATGGCATCTTTCTGTGACTGTCTGGCTTTATTTTTCCATAATTCTTCTTCTACTCTCATGATGCAATCTGCATCCCAGGTCCCAGCTGCGGGCCATCTCTGACTTTCTGGTAAATCTTTGGTGTAGTCCACCCATAAATCAAGAAATAATACGGCATCTAGGCCATGTTTATGATACATAAAGTACCCTGGAGTGTCCCTAGGTGGAATGGGAACAGCTTCTTCTAGTACCCCTTTTCTGGTTTTGATCTGTCTTAATTTTGAAAAGAGCGGCATTTTTAGACCTTATTACTTAATCTTGAACACACTTAATACAATAAACACAATAATGAACAATCATTCACACCACAATATGTAGAACGTATTAAAACATTTAACATTTAACAGTTAACGAGCGATGATAACTAATAGGAAACTAGTTACTGACAAAATACTAACACGAAATAATACTGAATTATATGCAAGACATACTAGATATACTGCTAAACAGTACAGATACACTGCTGAAACAGTGCAGACCGGATTTGTGTACCCAAACCCTTCTTGACCGGCACAACCTATGTGCACGTCTAAATGCCTCCCCGGCAACGGTACTCACCGGGTAGCACGGAACGGAAGGCCTCGGAACTGAACTGAACTGGACCGGACTGGACTCGACTCGACTCGGAACTTCGGAACCTGGTGGGCCTCTGTATACCTCGGATCTTGCTCTCTCAGCTAGGCTCTGGTCGGGATACTTCGCACTTCTCACCGCCTCGTCTGGGTGTTGATCGCAGCCTCAGTCACCCCCGCTTGGCCGGAGGGAGATACAGGAAATCCTGCGGGTACGCGTTGTTGTCCGTCCAGCTGTGGCAGGAGACCGGGCCTGCAACGCACCTCCGGCGCGTGAGATGAGAAAGTGTCCCTGTTCGGGCGCCAATTTACGCCACAATACCCAACCCCACTACCACCAGAACCTACCCCTGGTCCACCCCCCCTTCTACCACCGAGACAGCACAAAACAGAACAATGGACCTTCCCAAAACGCCATGCCCCTCAGCCACGCAATAGCTGAATGTTGAGAGATGAGCAACCAACTATATATGAAGGAGATAAGTCACCCATCACTGATAAAGCACACAATGCCAAGTGTAACGCTCATGTGCTGCACAAACCTCACTATGCAAAGCACAAACCTCTCCATGTGGAGATATACTATTGATACCTGTACTGTAGTGCAAAGTGTACGCAACCATGTTACCTCAGGCAGTGGGGAAGATCTCGGTCATGTAGCTCTGTTGTCCCCCCTGGGAGCGGAAGGGGAGTGGGCTGCTCTAACGTATGCCACTCCAGTGTAGGACTATGAATAAATAGACCAGGCCCTAGGCGTGGTTCACTTGTGGGAAGACCAACGAGTCTGTCAGAACGGCAGCCCTCACCCTGGCACGTGGCAGCCGCCATAACCGTGGGCCTCCTCGACACAGGGTCCCTGCGAACCCAGTGGCACAGCACCGCAGACTTATGTCTGTACTGCCTACTGCCTTCGATCTACACTACGGACAGCGCGGCTCACAATTCAGATGTAGGGGTGATTGCAGATATCGCAGTCCAGTTCGCAAGACACGTTGCTCCCAGTGCGGCCCACCCAGACCACGCATCATCGCAGGGTGCGCACACGCTGTGTGCTTCAGATGCTACTAACTCACTGCACCATAAGTCATCGCCACGTGGGCTTATCAACGCAGAATTCTTTAGACAAAACACATTGCTCCCAGTGCCGCCCGCCGGGACCACGTCTCATCGCAGGGTGCGCACACGCTGAGTACTCCAGGTGCCACTAACTGTGCAGCTCAACTCAACGCCACATGCCCGTGCGCCCATCCTGACCGCTGCCTCCGCCCTATACTGGAGCTACATGCTTCACAATTCAACATTAGTAGCGATGCAAATTGTGTAAGAGACTATAATGGGTTAAGAAGACCAAATGTTCCCAATCTGTGCAGCTCAAGTCAACGTCACCTGCCTGTGGGCCTTTGTTGCTGCCTCCGGCCTACACTGTGGAACACCGGCGACACGTGGTACCAACTAACCCTGTTCAAAACAAGCCGATCCCACATGTGTAACTGTTTCCTGAGTCCTGAATGGCAGCGACCACAGCAACAGACTCCCTTTGATCAGTGAGGGGTATTTCCATATGGAAGGCCGGCGGCACGTGGTGCCACTGAACCTACACTATGCAGGCTGGTGGGGCCACCAACGTATGCACGTGGCTGTGGGCCCTTGCTCACCGCTACCTCTGGCCTACACTACGATCAGCAGGCCTCACAATTCAGATAAAGTCGTGATTCCACATGACACAGTCCTATAGCCAAGACACATTGCTCCCAGTGCGGCCCGTCCACACCAAGCATCATCACAGGCTTATAGACTCTCAATACTTCTGGTGCCACTAACCCTCTAAACAGAAGCCGATCCCACATGTGTAACTGTGTCCTGAGTCCTGAGTCCTGAATGGCAGTGAGCCCAAGTCCGAGGCAGCAACCACACAACATACTCCCTTCGATTTGTGAGGCATATTTCGATATGCAAGGCCGGCGACACATAATCCCACTAACCCTCTTTAATGCAAGCCAATCCCACGTGTGTAACTGTGTCCTGAGTCCTGAATGGCAGTCTCCCCAAGTCCGTGGCAGCGACCACAGCACCAGACTCCCTCTGATCAGTGAGGCATATTTCCATATGCAAGGCCAACAGCACGTCGTGCCACTAACCCTCTTTAAAACAAACTGACACCACATGTGTAACTGTGTCCTGAATCCTGAATGGCAGTCACCCCAACTTCGTGCCAGCGACCACAGCACTAGACTCCCTTCAGTCTTATTTGTTGCTCTTTTCTTTAGATAATTTTTTTTATATGTAAATCTATACATGTCTAAGACTCTTCTTTGTCCAACCGCACAGGGACACTTCATAAGCCCAAGAAGGTTGTTGGGCTCATGATGGTAATGTGGGAAGAGGGTGCGTTACCTGCTGATGTGGGGAGAGGCAGCGTCAAAGGGGTATCTATCACAGAAAGAACTACGATATGTTTTACCAAATACCTCTCCCTTTCTCACTCCCTTTCTTTCCTTCCCTCTCTTTTTCTCTCTGGCTTTTTTTTTCCTTCTCTTTTTTCTCTATGTCTCTCTCCTTTGATATGTGCATTACACACGTCCTTATTTTGTGCTTTATTTTCAAGGCTCTGTCGTCCACATTCATGGTCCCCTCAGCAGTGTTCCACCTTGTTATTTTGTATTTTTTTTAAATAAATTTTGTTTAATACTTTATCATTGATATATGTTAATAAAAAAATTAAGTTTGAAAAAATGTTTTATCAAGTTTCTGGTTGTTTTCTTAACTGCTGTGTAACTCTTTCTTGTTCTTATTACTGTTATTTGATGAAGTCCACCATGGTCTTAAATTTTGTAGCACTTATCGCGGGAATACTGGTGATGTCTGCAGTTTCCACCAACTTCTGAATAGTGTGTTAGATTTATCTCAACTTTACTTCCATTAAATTGCTGATAATGAAATGCAGACTAGCCGTTCCTGTGCAAAAAGACACGAGGTGCACCTTTGCGATTTATTCTAAATACTAAGGGGCATATCCGCAAGGGCCGGCGATAATTATTGCTCAGCGCTCTTAGCGTGAGGATAATTATCGACGGCTAGCGTGGATTTTTATCGCTGAGATAGCGTGCTATTAGGAACGCTTATCTCAAAAGCGATAAAAATCCTAGCGCTAACTGCATAACGTGAGATTTTCGCTGGAAACCCAGCGATAATCTCATGAAATGTGGCGTTAGCTTGTTGATAGGGACTCACAAACTTAGTCATGATATTCACCTTCCATAGGATATCATGGCTAAGTCAGTCCTGAAGCAGACGTAAGGAAAGTAGCGATAACAGGGGTTATCGCTACTTTTCTTGCCGCTATGCTTCATAGCGTGGGGCTTGATGATAGGAGAAATGTCGCTTAGCGACATTTCTCCTGTCAGGTCAGGTAAGGAACGCCCACTTTGCATCTCATTAGAGATGCAAAGCTGGGCGTTAAGAATAGGTGCGCTAATGCAAGGTTTCACGAGTTAGCGTGACCTTGCTAATTAGGCGATAAAATTATCGCTGCTTTTCGGCCGAAAACGGCCGCAAAAGTGCAATAATTTTCTATCGCCGCCTTGTAAATATGCCCCTAAAATCCTATATTTATTCGCACTAACGAAGTGGCTGCACTCAGTGTACACACAGAATTATTTACGAAACCGCATTGTATTTATATTGATTGGGAATCGGGCCTCAGGTGCTGGATCTTGAAGAGATACACTGCCCAGTTCGTATATTGTCCTTCACATGCAAAAAATCACATCACAACTTTCGCACCAACTGCAATGCTAAACAAATTCCGGCGATAAGCCACGTTGGCACCAGCGATTTTACACCTGCTTTCTGATGGTGTTAAGCAGGACGACTACCTGCATCATGAAAGAGAACACAGCCAAGAGCCATACCAGAACACCCACAGGTGCCATAGAATAAATGAGCATGATACAGGGTTACCCATGAGGGCCACAAGACTCATCGGAACAACTCCGGGACCGCCAACGCCCCCTAAACCCGCATCTGAGCAAGTGTGTCCCTCTGGTCATTGTGTTAGCATGATAGGCACCAGCCCTGCAACATCACAGTGTGCTATCACCTCAGCGTTGGCAGTGAGCCTGGACATGTAGCTACACACGCATCCTCCAGCATGCACAACTAGTGTGTGCTGGTCCAGAGTACACAGGTCAGCGCAGGGGTGTGCCTATCCGACAACGGGAAAGGGGCGTCTCGGACATCTCCTTGTACAAGAAGTACGGTAAGTGTGTCTCTGTGTTCTGGTGTGGCCTGCCACAAGGGCCGCAGCAGTCGATGTTGTAAAGTGGCATGCACCACCTCCAAACAGCACTGTGATGGTGTAGTTGGAATGCAGCAGCACATGCGCTAATAGGCATTACAGTGGTGTGCTGTACGAGTGCACGAGATACAACACCGCACCGTACACAAGTGTGGCAGCTCGTGGGAGGGACGAGCAGCTGTTTGCAATGTAGCAGACAGTGAACTCGCCCATGTGCCACGTGCTGGGCATCTCATCCATGATGACCACAGTCGCAGACATCCCACAACACCAACGACCCACCTTTGTACAGATCCTCTATGAATGCAGCGTGGTTTTCACTTCTATGCCCGTTCACTGGTGTGATGTTGGCGAGTTGTGTGACTTGTGCTCCTTGTTGGTGTATTTCTTTTTGGCCATTGTTTGTCTATACTTGTGCTATACTTAATTGTGCATGTCTGCCATTCTGCCCATCTCCCCCCGTCCCCCCACTCCCTGCTTCTTCCTCTGCCTGGTGCTGTTCTGTCTATAATTTTGTTGCTCCACACATAAATACATGTAAAGAACAAATTAGAATAGTTCCTTGATTCTTTTAGGTTTCAAAACTTCTCTCTCTTGGTTTCTTTTTAATTTTTCATATAAACAGTTTTTTTTTTAAATATTCAACAACACATAGAAGTCACAAGTGCAACGTATTCTATCAACGCACTTTCTAGAACATTCTACAACACGTGCAGTTCAAAAGTTCATCAATCTTTTTAAACTTAACCATATTTTTTGCAACATTTTCTTGAACATTTAACGGCAAGTGCAGGTTAAAAGTTCACGATTGTTTAAAGTTCGAACAGTGCCTTACAAATGCAAGTAGCAGGTGTGGTTGAGTTGACAACTTTTATCCTATGATATGTACTCCACGTTGAAACTGCTTTTTCTTAACCAATCACAAAGATGCTTTTCCACAAAACAAATGTGCACCCTACTTTTAAAAAAGAATGTTTTTCGTCTCCCAATCACGTATCGTTTTGTATGGCAATAAAAAGTAGTTCCCCATCTTTAAACATATCTCTTATTCTACAAAGGAACTGCATGAGCTACAGACATCTTTCCATACCTTTCAGCCATACCTTCAAAATGCTAGTGTGGATCATAGGACATAGCTATATTTTCTGGTGCAAGAGGTATGCAGAACAGAGATATATTGACTTAGACCTAGGTTTACAAAATGTGGACATTAAATGGTTTGCACAGAGAGGATTGAAGTGGCACCAATTGTTGCCTTTGGTTAAAACCTGTTTGCATCTCCAACACCCTGACCTCATGATTGTGCACTGTGGTGGAAATGACCTAAGCACATTGACTGGGGTAGGTTTGGAAATGCTTATGAAGGACACCTTTGGACAATTGATGTTACTTTTCCCTCAAACTGTCTTTGTATATTCCAATTTATGCCAAAGACAGAAGTGGAAATGGTCAAAACTGTTTTGTCCTCAGATTGAAAAATCTAGGAAGAAACTCAAAAAAGCTGTGTCTGCATACCTCAGAGACCACAAAATGGGGTCCATCTACAACAACAACATACGTTTTGATAAGGCTGATATCTACAAAGTGATGCAGTACACTTCACAGATCACGGAAATCGAGTTTTCCTGAATAACTTGAAGCTGTGCATCTGCACTTATATGTAGCTCCAACTAATCAACACAAGGGCTCTTTTTAGAGCCACCCTATAACTGACAACTTAGGCACGCTATTTTAGGGCCAGGCAACGGTGACTCCCGCACCCTTACCAAAATATATTCTCCACACAGCTGTGACGCAGCAGCCAGACCATCTGACTTTGCAGCACAGAGCTCTCGCTTTGATCACCGCCTCTACTCCCCCATAGGGGTGAGTAGTTTGCGCTTTACAAATACTGAATTGATTTGATACGCGCAAATTTTCCTTCGCACTCCCTGTATAACACCCCCTAAGCACCATACACAAGTTACAATGTTTGAAACAAAAGTTGCTCCGAGTAGGTATAACTACATACTGATACTACTTGGACAGATGTGGCACAGCGGCCAGAGCACATGACTTCACAGCATATGACACACAGTTTGGACTCACGCTTTCATCCCCGAGTCCGGCAGGAGCTCAGCTTAGCAGCATGAGACTGTACACAATACCTCACATATTTCCCGTACCCTAGGACTTTCAGACCAGTACGGGTCAGTAGTTCGTCCTAGTAGGTATAAACACATGCTGACACTACTTCCACAGGTGTAGTGCAGCGGCCACAGCACATGACTTCACAGCATAAGACACACAATTTGGGCTCACGCTTTAATCCCCGACTCCCGCACCAGCTCACCTTAGCAGCATCAGACTCTAGGCAATACCTCACTTAATTTCCGTAGCCCAGCACTTTCACACCGCTAGGGTGAATACTTCGCTTCACACCCTGTCTATAGCACACCCTAAACACCCCACAGAGGTTACAGTGCACCTACCCTCCTCTTTCCCACTTTTTTGCCCTTTTTTCCCCTTACTCGCTTCGACGGAATCACAAAATGGTAGCCAACACTTCCTAGTTGCAACCGCTCACAGCACTCGCAGCCAATAAGCAGCAAGCTCGTGCTCGTAACACCTCAGCCAATCAGATTGCAGACCTTCCAAATATCGATATCTGGAAATTTCGATATTTCTCAAAAACTACTGAACGGATTTACACCAAATAAACAAAAGTGTGCTTTCTAGACCAAGACCCTTCTCCCTGCCAAATTTGGGGTAATTCCGTTCACCTGTTCGACCTGTAGCCTTGTCTAAAGTTTCCTATGGAAATTAACATGGAGAAAACACATTTTCAGACCCCCTTTTTTCTCAGCCGCCCCTTGACGAATCACCCCCAAACTTCCCACATAGGAGCTGATACGACCTAATAATTAGTTTGGAAAATGTCATGAAGATTCATCAAACGACGCCAAAGTTATAAGCAAAACAATAAATGCTCTTCCTATGGAAACTTGGTCCTACCTATAACTACCTACTGGCGACTGCCAGTAGGTTGTGTATACACATATATATATATATATATATATATATATATATATATATATATCTCCCGTGATCAAGGTTCGAGGCTCAAATTAAATTGCGCATGCTGCATCGTCATTTGCCGTTGCAGCGTGCTCAATGTAATTCATTTATTTATTTATTTATGTACTTACCTCGGTTTGGCCGTATGCCGTAGTTTACTACCCCCCAGCTTGCCCCCGCCCCGCCCCACCGCCCGCAGCACTCCCTCCAGGAGCCACTACTGTTTGTGATGCTGTTATGTATCTAGCTGGACTTTATACCCAAATGAAACTCTCTTAGTGCAACAAGTTTTATTTTACCTTAGATACATTGATGTTTTTATTCTGTGAAGAGGCAGTGAAATTGAAGCCCAACAGTTTATTAAAACTATCAATGATAACTCCATGAACCTAACCTTCACGTCTCTTGTAGATAAAACACAAGTCGGGTTCCTTGATGTGAGGCTTTACATCAAGGAGGGTAAACTCAAAACCACTTTATTCAGAAAACCTACGTCTGGGAATGTCACGCTTCATGCGAGTAGTGCACATCCCAAGCACCTAATTGCGAGCAAACCGCATGGAGAAATCCTAAGGTTAAAGCGCATTTGCAGTGAAGAATCTGAATTTACTGAGTGTGTACATGACCTGTCGAATAGACTGAAAGCTAGAGGATACAGTGAAAATATTATAAAAGAAGCTATGAACAAGGCTAGCATTCGACCAAGGAGCAGTGTATTTAAGAGCAGCAATACTGATCCTCATAATCAAGATAAAAATTCGGTATCCTTTTCTAGAAATGCTGACACTCCCAGACTCATCACTACGTTTAGCAATGAGGAACGGAAGATCAGAACAATTATCAAAAAGCATTGGCCCATTGTATTAACTGATAATGTGTTTCGCAATAGAATAGCAGAAACCCCTATGATTACTTTTAGGAGAGCGAAATCTATGGGTTCCATTTGGGATAAGAATTCCCGTGAGACAAGGAAAACCATTCACTGGCTACAGCCAGCTCATGGTTTCAAGAAATGTTCCTCTTGCAGGGCTTGTAAATTTGGCTGCAACAAGACTCATTACTCGACTCCTTTCAGTGATTTACCCATTTCCATTGATGGCAGCTACAACTGTAGGACCCAATATGCACCTGTGGCCTTAACTACATTGGTAGTACGAAGCTACAGGTGCATGTCAGAATACTGCAACATATACAAGCTATCCTCCACAGCGATCCAGCATAATCAGTAGCAAGGCACTTCAAGAGAATTCATGATAATGATGTAAACTGTCTAACCTATTATGTTATCAACGCTATCCCTAAACCATGGGGGGGGGCGATAGGGAACGCCAACTAAGACAGTTAGAAACATAAATCATTTTGGAATTGGAAAGCAAGAGGCCGAATGGGTTAAACAACACAGAGGACATGCATAACTTCCTTTAATTAATTTTGATAAGTATGCAGATATGCTTCTCTGTGTAGATGACAGCGTCTTTAAACACTTTTAGCTCTTTGTGACTCTCTGGATACTTGGCAAATTGTAAATATGATTTTGATCATTTTTTGTATGATGCAAGTAATAAGAATTCTGACAATAAGAATAATTTTATCTTCTGCAGTCAATATTTCCCCAGAATAGATTTTTTTAGTGTAATGGATTTTTAGCAAAATATTTATGATTTTAATGGTATTTTCTATTCTATTTTAGAAGAACACTTTTTGCACTTTATATACTTGCACTTTTGCACCATTTTGCACGTCATGTTTTTTGCTGCTAGGCATTTATGCACTTTACTCCAGTGTCCCATTGGATTTATAGAGGAATGATCTTTTTCAATATGACAGCAAGGAATTGTTTTTCGCTTTACAAGTATGTTCAACAATTCATTTGGGATATAACCCGTGCAGTTGAACGATTATAAACTGCAAATGAATTTAGCTGCAAGAAGACAAATTTGAGAAATGGTTTCGTCATGTATTTAAACATAGTAGAATTATGACATTAAATTTATGTATGCATACAGGGTGTTACATTTGTTTAAAATTGCTCTCTTTAAGCCTTTAGCGATAGCAATACACCATACAATGCAATGTTTTTTAGCATTTGAGATTGAAGTCGGTCTTCAATATCGTTGATCATGTGACACGAAGCTTTGGAGGTGGGTGTGCACTAAGCAAACACTTAAAAAACCAATCTGGCGATGTTGTTCCGTATTTGAACAAGGGCTCTTGAAGTCCGAAACGCGTCGCTCGTGGGAACAAGATTTTAAATAAACATCTTGCCTGATACTGCGGGGTCTGTGTCTCCTTCATCGCCGCCTGGAGGTTGCAGGAGTTCGAGTCTTCTTGATATAATATACCTACTGGCAGTCGCCAGTAGGTAGTTATAGTTAGGACCTATTTTCCATAGGAAATCCGCAACATTCTATTTGGAATAACGTTGGCACCGGTTGACGAATCTTCGCGAAGTTTTCGAAACTTTTGGCTAGCTCCGGTCTGCTCCTATCCTGAAAATTTCACGGTGATTCGTCAAGCGGGGGCCGAGAAAAAAGGGGGGTCCCAAAACGCGTTTTCCCCATGCATTTTCCCATAGGACCTATTGACGCAGCTACAGCCCGAACTGCTGAACGGAATTACACCAAATTTGGCAAAGAGGTAGTCCTCAGTTCAGACTCGTGCCTTTTGCTTAAATGGTGTAAATACGTTCAGTAGTTCCTGAGAAAATTAGAGTTAAAAAGATAGATATATCTGGGCGGAGCCTAACCACACATCTCATCGTGAGATCTGATTGGCTGTCAGTACTTCATCCAAAAAGTGTTGGCAGCCATCTTGGGACCAATATACATGATAGCACCTCATTAAAAAGCATTGCAGTTAATCGAAGGTTTTAAGACTTTAGTTACATTATAAGTCATTTGTTGATGGTACCATACTCATTTTAGGAATTGTGGTGTGTTCTAAGGTTATTTTACCATGTGAAAAAGCCTTCTGCTGTGATATCATGAATCATGTTTGAGAGAAAACTATTTTCTCATGCTTTTCCCACAGAGGTTTGAAAGGTGATCTATAAGCTAAACTGAGAGCATATTTTCTGTAAATTCACATTATCTTTCTCAGTCATGTGAGAATGAAGTCTGACATTCTCATTAAAACATGTACATCCAACAAGGGCAGAGACTGTCAGTTGATTCCTTTTGTGTTCTACTGCAGCTTCCCAGAGTGTTCTAACGAACAACTAGAGCGCTAACAGTCTTACTTATGACAAAAGTATGGCACACCTGAAGCCATCTTGATTGGAATAAAGTGGTAACACCTAAAACATTTAATTTACAAAGGAACAAAATGAGGGGGTTCATTTTGCCATAGAAATTATGATTAGTGCTGCAGAAAGACAAATTAGGGCACATTTTCACTTCTCAAATCCTCTTCTATTTCATAAAAAAGTTCTGACATGCAGACTGAAACATGCACTTTGAATACCAGCAGCAGACTTCTGTGGTGAGCAGTAGCTTTACTACAGTGATCTAATGAGCAACTAGAGTACTAACATTCAGAAATTATTGCAAATGTGTGACATATCTGAATACCTTCTTGATGGAATCAAAGTAAAAAACTGAAAGCATTTCCTACTGAGGAGACTGCAGTAAATGAGGAAATTAGGAAACGTCATAACAAATAAATCTCCCAAGATGGCCACCAGAGACAAAAGTGCCCACATGTAGCCCAATGACAGAAGTGTGCAAAACACTTATTTTTTGTGTATTTGCAGTTTTATATAGTGCAGACTTGTCAGGTATTGGAGTGCTTTACATGAGCATTGGTTACATCACACAAGATCAAATTCATTTTGGTTGTAGACATGGGGAGATTAAGTGATTTGACCAGAATCACAGAATGTTGAGCTGAAGCAGAAACTCCAACCTGGTTCCCCAGTTGCAAAGTCTGCAGCTCTGGAAGTAACACCACATCCTCTCCCCTAAGTGCAACATTTAATCAAGTGGTCAACTGGATACAAAAACATAAAGATTACAAATAATTTAAAAGTTCTTTGTCGCTATTTGAAAACTCAGAAAATATGTCCTCATTTTAGTTTTTTAGTGCACTAACCATAATTTTGATGCAAATAAGACCCTCTCATATATGTAATTTCTAAAGGAAATGCTCTAGGTATTACAGTTTTGATTACATCAAGGTGACGTCAGGCGTTCCACACTTTTGTAATAAATATAGAATGTTAGCAATCTAGTTGTTCATTGGGATACTGTTGAGAGGCAGAGGCCAGGGGCACGGACTCTGAAAAATGAAGGCAGGTAGGAGAGTGCAGAGGCAACAATTTGATCACACTGGGCAGGCAGGAAGGGCAGTGGCAGCACAACAGACTATGGAGGGCAGTGGAAAGGGGGGCAGGGGCAACAAACCAACAATATAGGACTGGCAAGAGAGGCTGTGGCAATATAATAGACCATTGTGGGCAGAAGGAAGAGGCAGTGATCGTGCAACCATACATGCCAACAGACCCGTTTCAGCCAGGAAACGTCCAATGTTTTCAAGCTCAAATGGGCTTTATTTGATCTGTCTCCTGTCTACAATCTCCTATTTTTCAATGTAACTCAAAGGGGAAAATCAATACCCCAGTTTTTTTCCAAAATCTCCCTCTTACCAAGTTCAAAATGTTCGCAAGTATGGTACATTGGATCATGGTAGGCAGGAGTAATTGGGGTAGGGACATGGACTCGGATAACTGAGGACAGGAGGGACATGGAGAGGTGCACCAAACTGACCCTACAGGGCAGGCATCAGGGTTTGCAGCAGCACAATACACCACACAGGGCATGCGGGATGGGAGTGCAGCACAACAATCCATAGAAAGCAATAGGGAGGGGACAGGACAATGCACATGGACAACAGAGAACAGAGGGGAAAGAGGCAATGGTAGCTAGCTGACCATAATGGACTGACAGGAGAGAAAGCTGAGGCATAACAGACCATAAAGGGCAGGAGGGACGGACCAGGGGCATTACAATGGAACAGACAAGCCAGGAGGGAGGGAATAGGGGTCTGCACATGGAAAAAGAGGGCTGGGGGCAAGGGGCAGGGCAGGAGCAGCAAGATCACCATGGAGGTCAGGCAGGATGGGCACTAGAAACAAGACACACCATGGAGAGCAACAGTGAGACTATGATGGCATACACACAGACCATGGAGGGAAGGTGGGAGGGGGGTCAGGGACAGCTAGCTGACCACACAGGGAAGGTGGGAGGGGCCATGGCAGCACAGAAGACCATGCATGGCAAGCGGGAGGGTTAGTGGCAGCACAATGGCTATGATGGGCAAGAAGGAGGGTGCAGGGGCATGCACAAAGGACCATGGAGGATAGAAGGGAGGGTCAGGACCTGGGGACTGACAAGAGAGTTCAGGGGAAGGGGCCTCACAACAGACCGCGCGGGGCAGGCAGGAGGAGCAGTTGCAGCACAACAGACCAGGGAGGGCAGAAGGGTGTGGCAGTAAAATGGACCATGGAGGACAGGAGGAAGGGAATAGGGGCATGACATGTGGACAGGCAGGGTGGAGGTGGCAGGGACAGGTTACAGTCATCTGACAATGCTAGTCAGGTGGGAGGGGAGTGGCAGCTCAACAGAACACTCAGAGTAGATAGGCGTGGCAGGTCCATGGAACATGGTGGGAAAAAAGGATGGAGCAGGGGCATGCACAAAGACATCGGAGGGCAGGGGGAAGGAGAATAGGGGCAGCAAGCTAAGCACAGGGGCTAAGCAGGAGGTCAATGATGGGCCATAGAATTGGGTAATGGAGGGCAGGAGGAGTGGACTGGTACATCATGCTAAATGGAGGGCAGTGGCAGCACATCAGACCATGCATGGCAGGAGGGAGGAGGCTAGTCCATGGATTCAGACAACAGAGGATAGGGAGGAGGTGGATGGGGCAGCAAGCTAACTGTTCAGAGAAGGTGGGTATTAGGAACTATATTGTTTTTAAAATGTGTGTCTGTGCGAACTACTTAAAATATGAACAAGTATGCAGCATAATCTCACTTTTATTCAGGAAGAAGAGGACGTTTGTGACTGTGACTCCGGGTTCACTTGGCAGAAACACCCCCTGACCCTCCACCCCCCATCGCAAAATGTAATGCCTGTGAAAAGGGTAGGTGGACGCAGTGTTATATAGAACATAGTCCTGAGAGCACGATTGAAAATGAAAACTAGATATAGTATATGGTATAAACTATGCACCAAAAAGTGTGATAAAAGATGAACCGGGGCGTGAAATATAATATGCAATACATTGTGCGCAATGACAGATTCATTGGAGAGCGCGAGATAGCACAGGCACTAGCGCGTGCTCTGCGATATGCGCCTTGGAGTGTAATATGCACAGGGCAGTGTTGTGTAACCTAACTAGTCTCTAAAGTTGTAATATAAAATATGTGCTGGGGAGTGTAACGTTGCATATGCACTGTGACAAAGATATGGATCCAAGATTGTAATATGTATGGCATAGCGCTGTGCGTTATAACATAGAGATCAAGGAAGGCACGTTAGATGGGGCAATATAACCCGTGCAAAGGCAAGTGTGGCATGACATATTCACGGTGTGGTGTTACAGTGCACATGGGCTAGAGAGTGTCATAGCATACGCACTACCTGGTGGAATACAACGCAGAGGTGTGTGGCACTCGGCGGGCACTGGTGGGTGTAACACAGCATTGGGCTCAGCCAGGAGCACGCTGTGACTCTCAAGTGAGGTTCGTCTCCTTTCCAGAGAGTAAAATAAAAAGTATTACACATCCGGCAGTGGATGTGTGTTTTATTAACCGTGAGGGGGGTTTCTTGCATAGTTTGGTCACATTTTTGTCGAATCCCCTTTGAATGGCTTGGTGTGCGTGTGTATTAAATGTGCCCTTCAATAGCTACCCATGTTTGTATAAATAAACGACAAGGGTGTCTACTTGGAGAGTACCCACCGGCGGGGGCGCCGGGATTAGGCACGGTAGGGCGTCAGACACGTCAGAGCTTCACTAGCGGTGTAAATACATTCAACGTGGATTCATTGTATGCATAGTCGCCTTTTAATGAATATCACGCAAATCGTCATGGTGATAGGTACATACGGTTTGTCCAGCATGTCCTAGGTGTATCTATAAATATATTTTAAAAAAAATAATAAAAAACAAAGGCCGGCCCTGGGGGATGGAGTCCCCGGGGCCATAAGTGGCCTGAGGAGGGGGGCAACGCAGCCCCCCTCCTAAAGAAGTTTTTTTAAAAAGGCCATGACCCGGGGGTTGGGGTCCCCGGGGCCGATTAAGGCCTTGGGAGGGGGGCCACACGGCCCCCTTCCAAATTAATTTTTTTCAACACAAAAAATTAGGGTGCAGGCCCTGGGGGATAGGGTCCCCAGGGCCAATAAATTAGAAAAAAGAAGGGGGGCCACACAGCCCTCCTTCTTAAAAAAATAAAATAAATAAAAGACCGGCATCGCGCCGAAGGCCAGGCCCCCTCCTTGCAGCACTCTGCAAACACGCCCCCTGGCCAGTTGTAAGTTGGGGAATTAATTCCCCTTCAATACTGAGGGTCCCTGAGGGCCAACTAGCCCAAAAGGTATCTCCAGTATGCGCCAGGGAGCTGCGTTGCAGACAGGTGTTCTGAGGCCACGCCCCTTTTTACCCCTCTATGTAACGCAGCTCTGTGGCGCTTACTGGAGGTACCTAGTGGTCTAGTTGGACCCTAGGGACCCTCAGGATTCAAGGGGACTTAATCTCCCAACTTAAAACGGCCACAGGGCGTGTTTACACAGTGGGGATGGGAGGGGACGGGGCTTGAGGTGACGTGTGCAACCACGCCCTGTGGCGCGTTTTAAGAGGTAGTTTTAAGAGGTAGTTTTAATCCTCTGCCCTATTATATACTAGGGGCTTACAGAGGAGGTCATGCTAATCACAGAGGGACCCCAACGCACAGTGTATGTAGGTGTTTTCACTGTATTCTGAGTGTCTTTTAACATAGCACTGGCTCTAGGACTGGTTAGTCAGACTCTGTTACCACCAGTATCCGTCTGAAAAAGTTGAGGGTACAGGATGATTTTGCAACAAGGCTTCTTTCTGCTCTTCTGTCCTTTCTGCACGTTATCCTTCTTCCTGCACTTTTCTTCGTCTTTGAGGACTTCTGTTGCTTCTTTCTGCATTTCTTTTTTTTCTTTCTGTGTGTCTTTTCTTCTTTCTTCACATGTCCTATCTCTGTAGGCATAGTTAGAAATTAGCATTTAAAAAACCTTTGAAATTCACTGAAAAAACTATAGGTTTCAGGGGCGTTATAGTTAGCTGGACTTTTCACTCGTACAAAACCATTGAAATTCCCTCGTTATAGTTAGTTCAGCTAACTATAACTCGCGCGCCCGCAATGCACTGCTGATGACGTCACATATTACATCACTCATTACATGGTCAGTGACATCACTCATGACATCACTGATGACATCTCAAATGACATCACTGATGACATCATCCTTGTGATAGAGTGCCAGACCTCCTCTCCCCCTAATATAACCTTTGATACACATATTCAAAAATAGAAACTAAAATTTTCAAAACAATGGACATACCAATACCAGTTACAACAACCTATTCAGTAATTCTAAAATCCACATACACATCCGCTCAATCACCAACAGTCCTAAACAGTCACTCATACATGTACTCACTCATCATATGTACTCATACACCTATACATCCTGTTACGCAACACCACTCATCCATAGAGTTACTCACACACATAGTCACTCATGCTAATAAACAATCAAACATCCATTTACTTGCATATACAGTTATACACACACCACCACACTTACTTCTACAGAAACTTACACATACTTGGGGCCTTATGTAGGTGGGCTGGCATTTGACGCCCCCTGACGAAAACCCACAATCACTTCCATCAATTTATGGACAGTAGACCTTGATGTTTCACATTTTAACACCTCTTTAGTTGGTCTAATTGTCAATTGTGAATGTGGTAATCAATGACATACAATTTTGTCTGATGGTTTCTCCCCGTTCAGTAAGGTGCTAGATAGTGATAGATAGGACTGTGTTTTATTGTGTTTTTTAATTTCGTATTCTTACATGTTTTAATTGTAACCAAATGCAGCAACAAAGGCCGTTTTTGGATTTTTAACTAATATTGATTGACAAAACACTATGTGTATAGATTTGTAGAATAAATTGAAGTGAAAAAAAGTTTCTTCGTGACGTAAGGAATCTGTGTGCCAATACGGATAGATATATGAGTGATGAAATATGAGTGGTGAATGTATGCTAAGTGACAGCTAAATAGCACGGGATTCTCCCTTCTGTTTTCTCCCAGAGGACACCTTTTGATTTTGGACTGGCATTTACCACTTCATAAATACCGAATCATACCGATTCGGTATTTATGAAGTGGTAAATGCTATGTAGGTAATTGGTCGGTAAATATTACCGATTCGGAAAAATTCTGTAATTACCGAATCGGTATCTACCGATTCGGTAATGAGGCATACCTTCCCATTGATGGGAAGGTATGCCTCATTACCGAATCGGTAAATACCGATTCGGTAATGGGGGAGCACATGCAAGGGTGGCAGGGTGTCACATTGACACCCTGTTGCACCCCTGATTCGGCCATGTGTGCACATGTGCAACACATACATGCCCTGAGGGCATGTGTGTCTGCCACATTGCACACATCTACGGGCAAAATAATGCATTTACACACATATTCGTCATTTACCATCAACTATTAGTTGGTGGTAAATAACGAATCCCCACACACACCACACAGTCCCCCTACATCTCATTTCTGTATTCGGAATTTACCGAATCGGTAAAATTACCGAATCGGTAATTTTACCGATACGGTAAATTCCGAATACAGAAATTCTCCCCCTACATCTCAAAAGCCAAAATACCGGTCGGTAACGGTATAATTACCGAAAATCGGCCGTTACCGACCGGTATTTGGCTACCTACATGAGGCCCTTAGTATTTTAAACAATCACTTATAGAAACACATACTTATTCATACAGGAACTCTTCCAATCTCTCACTCTCACATATACTCACTTATATACACCAATAGTCACATATACTAGTTTAAAACATATGTAGTTACTCATAAAGACACTATTGAGACAGTCATTCACTCACTAACACACCCATGCACACACTCATCCACCCATACAGTCCTGCACACATGCTGTCTTCAACACATACAAACAGTGAGTCACTCATTCATGCACCTATGCACTATGTAATACCCCCCACCGAACCATACAGACACTCAGACACTCATACTGATACTCAAAAAACCAACTAATAACCTATATAGACACTCATGTAGCTACTCACCAACCCATGCTGCCACTTGTACACAAAGTGAGAGACTGATACAGATATTTACATATTTAAACATTACTCACTAAGCCATGTATTCACAAAGATACGTTTAATCAGTCAGTTATACAATCAATTTTTCAAAAACAAATCATCCATTTAGACACTTATATACCCATTTATTCTTCCATCGACCTTGAGATATACATATGTAAAACATATGTAATTTTCAGAAAAACACACATTCACTGGATGATGTCATCAGTGATGTCATTTGAGATGTCATCAGTGATGTCATGAGTGATGTCACTGACCATGTCATGAGTGATGTAATATGTGACATCATCAGCAGTGCATTGTGGGAACGCGAGTTATAGTTAGCTGAACTAACTATAACGGGGGAATTTCAATGGTTTTGTAGGAGTGAAAAGTCCAGCTAACTATAACGCCCCTGAAAGCTATGGTTTTTTCAGTGAATTTCTAAGGTTTTTTAAATGCTAATTCCTAACTATAACGTGCCTGAAACCTATGTTTTTTTTTCAGTGAATATATATATATATATATATATATATATATATATATATATATATATATATATATATATATATCCCGTGATTAAGGTTCGAGGCTCAATTTAAATTGCGCATGCTGCATCGTCATTTGGCGTTGCAGCGTGCTCAATGTAATTTGTTTTATTTATTTATTTATTTATGTACTTACCTCAGTTCGGCCGTATGCCGTAGTTTACTACCCCCCAGCCTGCCCCTTCCCCGCCCAGCCGCCCGCAGCACTCCCTCCAGGAGCCACTACTGTTTGTGATGCTGTTATGTATCTAGCTGGACATTATACCAAAATGAAACTCTCTTAGTGCAAGCCACCCCTTTCTTGTTCTTAGCTGTCAAACTCAAATCCAATTCCACCTTACTTAAAAACTAGGGTGGCTGTCCCCTGAACTACTAAGTCCAGACACTCACCCCCATGTGATAAACAAGGTACATCTTGCATTACAATTTCTCCCCAACAGGAGTCTTGTTATGCTGAATGGTGTAATCTCTGTAATTTTGCATACATTTTGTTGCTCGAAATTACTAAAATTACACCAGCTACGCTAGTGTAATTGAAGTTTCTCCCAGGCCCATTTTTTACCTGATGTGTGGAAACCAAGTTCCTGTTGGTCTGCTCTAGCAAACCCATAAATCACTTCGATGCCAGAAGAGAGGGGCTGAGGATGCCCCAGGTTCTACTAAGGATTAGTAACAGCACAGATGGGATCAGGGCCTATAATCACAACAACTATCCTGCAGAACTGGTCTTCCTTTAGGCCTCACGGTGCTGAGGTAGTTCTCTGTCTTGTCTGCACAGATGTGGTCTTCTCTTCAAATTGGCTTTCCCATATACCCCTCTGCACAGTGAGTTGGCCTCTTTCCTAAAGACAGATGCAGTGCACTGCTTCCAGCAGGGTTACCACCACCCAAAACCCAGACACCCAGACACAGCTCCTAGTCACCAGGAAGCTGGGCTGATAAATGCATGAGGCAGGTACTCCTCTGAAGGATGCAGTCCAGCAATCTCTTGGATCCAAGGGGCAGTCCTCCTTCTTCCAGGAAGTCTTCAGCATTCAGCCCTCCACTCTGTTTGCTGATCCCAGCCCTCGCACATAGAAGTCCTCATCCCCACACTGCTGTGTGGGACCTGGCACTAGTCAATTGGAATGCTTGGAATTGAGTATTTATCCTTTGGTGGCAGAAACAAATCTGAATTCCTGGAACCATCTCTATTTAGGGTTATGTCGGGATTTATGGTGGTGTTGCATTTCACAAAGGCTGCACAGCCACAGAGGGAGCCATAGTCATAGCAGTAGAGCCATTCTCACATTCCACTACACATAGCTTAGCAAAGTAACACTTTTGTGAAGGCTAAGCTAAAAGTTGCCGGGCACTGCCTCTATACTTCATAGGGAGCTTACCATTATCCTCCAGCTACGTGGGTTTGCTTTCTTCATAACGGAGGTTGTTTGATGTTCTATGGCCCCCTCAGTCATCAAGGAAACAGGGCCTTCTCATTTCTAGTTTCCATTTTGTCAGATATCCGCATGAGTCTCAAGATGGATACCTGTCTCCATACATTAGAACACAGCACATACTTCACGAACACGTCATCTTATAGACGCAGCGTAAAATTCCATCAAGCACTTAACACTGATGGTGTGGAAGACCATTTTGAGGTGAACTAGGCAGACTTTTAAAGAGGATAGGACACCAGCCACCCCGAAGGAGGAAGGATTAGTAAGAATCCCTCCCTCTTATGGAGACAAGCCTGTCCTTTTCATTACAAATAAAAGCTGCAACCACTGCCAGCCCCCCAAAGCTGGTATGAGGACCCCAGTCACTCTCTAAAGGACGGGTTCACTTTGAGTGCCTTTTGAACCATAAAGCCATCTCCTGGGAACTCAAGGCATTAGACAGGAACCCTCAGTGAACATGCCTTATTGTTGTTCTAACTCAAAAACCTGTGTAGAGTTACTTTTCCTAGCATTCTAATATAAAATAGGGGGACGCGCTTTCTGGTCACAAATCCTTGAAGACTTGTGGATGATGGGAGTTTCTCCTCCTTTCTTGTGAGTATGTAAGATCTTTGATTGAGGAAATCAAGAATGTGTGTTGAAGAGGGTGTGGGTCATGGTCTATGAAAGAGTGCATGTGGGTTGTATTGTTCTATGTCAGGAGAAAGGATGTTTTCAGAGAGTACACTGACAAGCATGAGTTCGAATATGTGCAGGAGACCTAGACCTAGGTCCTTCCTGGCTTGAACAGGCCTACACGGGTGATGGCCTTGTCTTTATCTGCCCTTGGCTGAGTACTCCAAGCCTAGATTATGTTCAGAGAGCTGCGGATTTATGGATAAACTGAAGTCTCTGATTGATTCCCTTAAGATTGGCTGGGTGGCCAGAAAGCCTTTTTGCCTGCTGATTGCTGGTAAACTGGACTAACACACAAGGTATACTTGTCGCAGCAGTGCAGGCGTTTATGGGGCACACTGTATGCACATGAGGCCTCTGACTGACTCCTTTAAGACTAACTGAGTGATGGGCAGGCGTTCTTGCTGCTATTTGGAAGCGGGCTGGAGTGACACGAGAGGTCTTTTCACCACCACCTTTTTGTGTTTCAGGTGCATGCTGGAGGTTCCTAATTGGTTCCTTCAGGCTGGTGGGATGTCTGACATGTGGAGGTGGGCAGAGCTGACGTGAGAGGCCCTGTTGCTGCTGCGGCATGGGTGTTGCTGGGGCATACACACTTGTGAGCGCTGCAATGACTCGGAACCTTGCAGGTTCTGACAGCAAACGGGCTAGTCAGTCTTACAGATGAATATCTAAGAAAGCAGTAATTCTATCAAATATTAGCTTTACATTTTTTTTTTAACTAGACAGAATTAATCCTCGTTCAAAAACACAGTGGATTACTATCCTTTAATTTTAGCTTCTTTTTCATGATTGGCGCCCAAAGCATTTTCACCATTCATATACACCTACCACACATATAGATTTGGACTTGCATGCTCTTGCTCACAATGTGCCAGTAATTATCGATATCATTCTAGGTATATCATTATACTACGGTGTACATTATCTAGCCATAAATGCACAGAATTTGCCAAGAATTGATACCATTATGCCACGGCCAGCATTATAGCAACCTTGTGCAGAGGCCCCAATATTGGCACGAATACCCACAATATCCTAAGAATTACAACTGTTATGATAACGTCCGCATTTAATGGTCTATTCTTGAGCGCTTCATAGAGAACAGTAGTCCTATTAGTAAGACAAGCTTACAGAAAACTTTTAAATTCAGCAACAAATACAGAGGAGGGTGAAGAACGTGAAACGGGGAAGAGGAGGATGAAGCAAGTAACAACGTAGATGGACCAATGAGGAGAAGGGGATGTGCAAGAGGGATGGACAGAGGCAAGGTAGGCAAAACAAGAGACTTACTGTGGTGAATGGGGCGAGAAAAAGAAGAGGCAAACAAGTGGTTTAACAGCAGATGGACAAGAAAGTTAAAGTCATACATCCCTAGGAGGAGGAGTATTGGATTCAGACACATCATTGCTTAGATGTCTTCTCAACGGGAAGGTCTTAAGTCCTTTCTGGAAGGACAGGCTGTTCGGAGCCAGTCTTAAATTGGTCGCTAGAGATTTCCAGAAGGTGAATGCAGAGAAGGCGTGTTGTTGGGCAAGCATGGATCTGAGTTTCATGAATTCAAGAGTGACATAGTTACTTCATTTGAGATGTTCTGGAGATCCCAGAAATTGCGAGAAGGTCAGATAAATAGCAGGGCTTGCCCAGGTGAACGCCTTTATGAGCGAGGCAACAAAGCTTGAACTGCATCCAAGCTTCTAAAGGTAGCTCGCAAGGGGAGATCATTCAAATAAGTGTGGCCTGATCAACGTTTCGTCTTCTGTGGATAAATATTAAGTGGAACTAAAAACTGCTTTGATGACAACAGAACACGGGCTGGAAGGCCAGCTCTGATGGCGTTACCAGTGCTACTTCTGGAGACGATGAGCTCATGTCCAGCTGATTTCAGCTGTTTTGTAGAGGGCAGATACTCTTTTCAGTTGGTCAAACTTGAAGTTTGCAGCGTGGACAATTTTGCTCACATGAAGAACTAACGAGAGGCAGCTTTCAATAAAGAAATATATAGTTTTAAGAGTGGCAGCAGAAGAAGGTGTGTAGCCTTGAGCCTAAAGCTTGTTGATAAGCTCAGGGACTGTCCTTCTATTGGATTTGTGAGATATAACATATGCGAGCATTATATAGCATTTCTAAGATCGTGTCAGGAAGCAAGAGCAAGAAGATGACATGAGTCTCTCAGAAAGCTGGTTAATATTTGTTGATCTTTCCCGCATCATATGTTGCTGAATCCCTTTGTGGTGAATGACTGAAAGCATTTAAGGAGGATGAGAGCTTTGGTAACTGGCGCCCTTTGTGAGTACCCAATCCAGACCCTACAGTCCTGGTTTTCCAGCCATTTGAGACGTTGTGCGTTCGAGCACTGCAGTGCGTCGCTGAGTAGCAGCAGTGAAGGAGACAGCAAGGGGCAGCGAGGGCGCCGAGAATCGCCAAAAAACAGCCAAGGAATATCAGGCGACTTTTCCTTCCAGCCGCTCACCAAGCGCCCATCGGCGCCGTCAGACCGCCAGCCAGCCCAGCAGAGAGAGACAGCGTTCTACACCCGTTACATCAGGCGTCTACATCCAGCGTATAAAGAACAATGGTTCCCTTGGGTAGAAACAATGCGTATTGTAGTTAGCCGTAGTTACTTCAGCATAACATATAATACATTTCTGAAAGCAAAAACATTTCTTGAACAAAAGTGGAAAGAGGAACAAGAACACAGAGAAAGGATTTTCATTGATTTATGTATCAGAATTGATAACATTCGATAAACAGAAACACATTGCAGAATTTTTTACTTCCAAATTCATACAGTGATACAAAATAGTGAGATAGTGGTGCTCAGTGGTGATATAAATACATAGTGCAGTGAGGTGAGGGTGGGAGGATGTGGTTTGTTTTTGAAAGGCCAGATTCAAAATGCAGTAACAAGTAAGTTAAACAAATTAAATAGTTGGTAACAACTATGTCCTGCAATCTGTGCCACAATAGATCCTCGACGTTTCAACCCTATGGGCGCTTGGTGGTGTGTCACAAGCGGGTCTTCATCAGGACTGTGGAGGAGGAGGCCCTAGGATTTCAAGGGTGGTCAAGGCAAATTGATTGGAGAGGTATAGTTATTCTAACAGGATGTCAACTGTGAAATAAATTGCACAGAAGATCAAAGAATGATTGTTGAGGACTCCGTGTTACCAGCCCAAGAAAACAATAATTCTTTGATCTTCTGTGCAATTCATTTCACAGTTGACAACCTGTTAGAATAACCATACCCCTCCAATCAATTTGCCTTGACCGCCCTTGAAATCCTAGGGCCTCCTCCTCCACAGTCCTGATGAAGACCCGCTTGTGACACACCACCAAGCGCCCATAGGGTTGAAAGGTTGACGATCTCTTGTGGCACAGATTGCAGGACATAGTTTTTACCAACTATTTAATTTGTTTAACTTACTTGTTACTGCATTTTGAATCTGGCCTTTCAAAAACAAACCACATCCTCCCACCCTCACCTCACTGCACTATGTATTTATATCAACACTGAGCACCACTATCTCACTATTTTGTATCACTGTATGAATTTGGAAGTATAAAATTCTGCAATGTGTTTCTGTTTATCGAATGTTATCAATTCTGATACATAAATCAATGAAAATCCTTTCTCTGTGTACTTGTTCCTCTTTCCCCTTTTGTTCAAGAAATGTTTTTGCTTTCAGAAATGTATTATATGTTATGCTGAAGTAACTACGGCTAACTACAATACGCATTGTTTCTAGCCAAGGGAACCATTGTTCTTTATACGTTAAATACCCAGGTTCCTAGGGACACAGGGTCACCCCATTGTGTTAATATACTACATCCAGCCACAGCCTGCGGGTTGGGCCAGGCTGTGAGTCACGCTGTGAGCAGCGGCGGCTGTGGTCACGGCTGCGGAGCCCATTCGGTTCTGACCGGAAAGGGCTTGACACGGTCTTTGACTGCCGATTGCTGTGGTGAAAGCAAGCAGACTGACCAGCTTTGTGAGTCCTTTTTCTCCTTTGTTCTCCCTTTTGTAGGCCATATACGTCTGCACGTCGTCACTGTACCTGCAGCCTATATAATCATACAGCTAAACCGCTAGCCCTGTAGCCCTGAATCACCCCGAATCATCAGTTGGCTGGCACCCTAAGACCTTGCAGTGTATTTGTGTACCTGTGTATCAGCAACCAACCCTTCCTCTTGAAGACTATGGGAAAAAACAAAACTGAGGATTGGAAACTGATTTGGAGTGCAGTGCTGCGGAGAACACAGAGGAGATTGCGGGCTGCACACCTGGTCTACTAGAGACAA
This sequence comes from Triturus cristatus, assembly GCF_964204655.1. NCBI lineage: Eukaryota > Metazoa > Chordata > Amphibia > Caudata > Salamandridae > Triturus > Triturus cristatus. The sequence continues at coordinate 496,891,380 of NC_140592.1, read as the reverse complement.
CGAGGGCTACAGAAGCACTGTGAGAGGAGGGGTGGCTGGCAGTCGGCAATTAGCTGTAAGCATCCCGTGGCCCTAGCAGTTGGAGCAGTCCCGGAGGAGACCCAGAGTACCCAGCATTCCCAGGAGAGGCCGGTTCAACGGCAAAAGGCTGCAAGTGGTGTGTGGCCAGTGCGGGCTGTTGGAGGCCAAAGAGGACAACCAGCCAACCCGCCAAAGAGGAAATGAGATCTGGCAGGATCAGAGGGTGCCCGTCTAGAACAAACAAACAAAAACGAGTATGCGGAAAACAGGATCCTTGTCGCCTAAGGGCTGCATGGCCGAGCCCCACCCTAAAACCAAAACTAGAGCAGGTGTTACCTCTCCTGACATGGACCCCACCCCAAGGGATAACAATATGGAGACAGGACCAACTCAGAACTGCTACAAAGTGACACAGCCTAAGATTTAAGCAAAATTTCAGTTTTTAAAAAACCCAAGAGACTCCCTCTTATCAAGCTCAATCGCATCACAAGGTCTCAAAACTCCGATTTCACCACTCAAATTATTGGACAGCGGGATAAACAGATCTCAGATCAATGACCAAAGCACAACATCTGGCTTGGACTGTTCCCATGAGGCACAGGGTCAAGGCTGATTTGCATATGGCCAGGTCTAAACTGGGGTGGCATGGTGAGCAAAAGAATGATGGATTTAACCCAGATCTCTTGACTTGGGGTGAATGTTTTGATTAATTCTGCATTCCGTCCATCAATTGTGTGTCTTTTGCTGTCTCGCCCTAAGTGCGCCAGGTATACCCAGACGTGGGTCCTGGGCTCACTGTGCCACTGGAATCAAGCTATCCTGGCTGAAGAGGGGTGAAACTCCGAAACCGGTCCTAAGATGCTTGTTTCCGGTCCAGGGAGGACATCGCTTGGCAGTTTGGGCTGGACTGTTCCCATGAGGCACAGGGTCAAGACTGATTTGCATATGGCCAGGTCTAAACTGAGGTGGCATGGTGAGCAAAAGAATCATAGATTTAACCCAGATCTCTTGACTGGGAGTGAATGTTTTGATTTGTTCTGCATTCCGTCCATCAATTGTGTGTCTTAAGCACAACATCTGGCACAAAAAAGGGACCCCGAGTCAAATGACTTACCATCTTACCCACATCAAACACACAGTACATTGGCTTTAATATCAGCTGCGCAAAGTAATGCCAAATCACTGCCGCAAGGGCTCCAGAGACACCCAGATGTTGGAATGTCAAAAGCGATTACACCCAGCAATCTAGAACCAACAAAGAAGCTGGCAAAGCCTCTTGGACGAGCTGGAAGAGAACACATAGACCAACAGGAAGATGGAGGCCGTAGTGGGAAAATAGGGAATAATTGTACCACAGACAAGGACTTGACTATAATAGAAATAGGCACATCACCAATTGCCATTAAAAAAGCAAGGACCAACTCGACCTCACCGCCAGATCCCCATCTGTTACTGTCATCAACGCCGCACAGCACGGAACTAGTACTAGGAAAAGAGTCGGAAAATTTAAAGGAACTCTCCAACATTGATGCAGGGGATTGGGTTGAATTACTGATAAACCCTACACAGCAAACAGTGAGTCCCAGGTTGGACCCTCATAATTTCCCCACATCAAAGAATATAGAGCTGAAAGGGACCAGGGAAAGGAGGCCCTGTCACTGATGCCCGACTTAGGAAATTCAACCAGTCTTCAGCAACAATTGAACTCTCAAAATGCCTGGGCTAGTTTACTTAAAACAGTACAACTTCTAGTGAAAGCCCTCCAATATCAATCAGACACAATGGACACTCAGTTAACTCTATTAAACACACTGGCAGTGTTCGTGGTGGCAACTGATGAATAACTTGGTGCTCTGAACTCGCTCTTCCAGAGCTCACATGGAAAGTTACAAGAAAGGGAGCTAAACTGTGGTTGCGGCCCAATAGTCGACAAACTCACCTCTCTCCCCATAATATTGAGTGACTTGTATGCCCATTTCAAAGACTCAGCATGGAACTCCACCGAGCATAACCAAAAGGGAACCTACTCCACTAAGGATAAGAATGGAACAAGTACATATACCTCGGGAAATTCAGGTCCTATCCCGTCCATTCCAAAGCCGATAACAGGCAAGGCCAAAAAAGATGGGCGTATCACGATAGAGGCATCAGCATCTGAATCCACCCGGGGGACAGGGGTAGACTCAGCTGATCCAGGAACCATTACTAATGCCAAACAAAGGCGAACCCAAAGGAGAAAGAGGCGGAATCCAAAATCTATCTAAAAATAGGAGGACTTTGCCCGTCTCTTTAGACAGACACTGCCTGAAACATCTGACCTTTTAAATCAATCAGCTCCAGTGGAAACGGGCAAAACTCAATCAAGTATATTGCATCATGGGCAAGGGTTGGTCCCAAACTCCAACCAACAACCTGTCACCACGGGTTCTTTGTGGCAAACATCGTATGGGGAAGAAGCAGGAACCTGCACTCACAAGGATCGCAAATTAGCTAGGGAGAGTGGTGAACATCAAATACTGGCATGTAGAACGAAACTGGAAGAAATTGCCACACAACGTCATGTTTCCAACCAAATAACAGAAGGACTCACGGTCGAGGATGACAAACTCCCTAAGTCTGCCATCTCTACCACCCAGCCGGATCATCAATCAGAAAGGGTGTTTAATTACCAGTCCATCACAGTATCTAATGCTGGAGCGGATGAGCGAATAGTTAACTACATAGATTCCAAACACGGTAGTATAAGAATCAAGCCCGCCTCTGTGGACGTTATGGAGTATCTTTCCAGCACTAGGCTGCCCTGCACTGGGCCAGCCACAAATATAACTCTCACCGACCAGAACAGGGCAGAAGCAGCTACAACACCGGCCCAAGCAAGCACAAACCATCACAAGCCCATTAACAGACCATAACTAGATAGCCAAGTGAACGACCTCAACAAGAATGGGAAAATACTGGAGTTTATACCAGTATATAGATCAAAAGGGGCCCACGAAATGTTAAATCGAGCATTCTTCGTTTATTATCACATATACCCTCGTTATCGGAGGTAACCTCAACAGATTTGGACTCAGTAGAGTTTGTCAGCCAAGGTGATCCTCAGGGGGCTGAGGTCACACGGACAACATGGATACCGGATAACATTGTACAAAAGATATTACTGGAAAGATTGACATTTGAAAACTGGGGCATAAAGATAAAAGCTATCAACACACCCGGCTAACCCGCACCACTAACACAGCGGCACACAGATAGATGGATAACAGAATGGACCAACAACTCTAAGTCGGTACTGAGAGAGGCAAGGGGGCGCTCGCGGTCACCATAAGGCAGTCACAGGATACAGGGATATATCGCCCGAATTACTCACTCTGGCATTCATCATATCCTAGTCCACCCAAGTGTCCTCTTGGACCTACTGTTTGCACTGTGGCCTTGTGTCACATATACAATGTGACCGACAGAACAGGCCTTATTGTACCCTGTGCTGTCAATCACACACAAAAGAGATCGTGGAATAAAGAAAAAGTTTCAAACCATTGGTTGGCCTGGAAAGCAGGGACATGTTGTTCACTTACAGTAGTGCTGGGATTGGCCACAGGCTACAAAGTGGCATATCCTTTCCCTCCAAAATTAAAGCTTTTTCCAGATAATGTATACATAGTGTAGAAGAAAGTATCCATAATGCATCCTTGGCGAACACTGCATCCGAGTTTAAAGCTTTCAGGGTACTCACCCTCAGGCCCAAACCTGATTCTAGCAGAAAGATTTCTGTGGAGATCCTGTGAAAGTTGACAATGTCTGGTTCGACCCCGACTGAGGACATAAAAGATCAAAGTTTTGAATGAATAAACCAAGCTGAGCTTTGATCCAAAAATGCAAGGTGAGTGGATTCAGGCATAGCAGCTGTATATTTATTGATGATTAAATGGAGATTTAAACATAGGCCCAATGTTCCCAACCCTGCTGTGAACCTTTATTGTAAGTAGACGATCTTCCTTTTTAGCAACCCTAGCAATCGGCAGCACCAGCTGTAGGCTTTCAAGAAAACCTTGACTACCTGCACTTATTTTTTTTATTTATTATTTTAGTTTTATATAAATTAAGGACTGGGTGCATCCTCTACTCAGACATGTAGTAGAATTGGCAGTACACATAGGTTAATTTAATTTAATTTAATAACGATTTCTAAAGCGCCTGGTGACCCAAGGGCATCACCATCCAACTATCTCCAGTCCTGAGGCCGTATTACCGGCGTGCCCAGGAGGTGCAATGGGTGTTTGCGCCCGCTTTGCGCGTCCCAGGGGCACTTTGGTATTATGGAATGACCGCAGATGCCTGTGCGTTCTCTTCTGTAATACTAATAGCTCTGGCGCACAGAAAGTACCAGAACTATCATCAGAGGGTGTTCTCTCATTTGCATGGGGTCATTGCCCCATGCAAATGAGAGAGATCCTTTGCCTCTGAACCCGCTCCGTATTACATACGAGGGCACAGAGGCAAATAAGCTGCCAGGAGGTGCACTGCCAGTGCACCATCACTGTCAGCGCATCCCTGATGGCAGCCCTCAGGAAGGTAGAAAGAGTCCCTTGGATCCCCCAGGCATCCCCTTGCAGGCGGGCCTAGTCACTCTCTACACCCGACTGCAAGTGGGATCTCTAATCTCCCATCAAAGTGCAGGTGGGTTGCCGCCTGCACAGTGAAACACAGAGCAGCTTCAAAGCAGCCGCTCAGTTTTTCACCTGAATACGCTGCCCTGTGTGCAGTGCAAGTTTGCGGCTGCCCTGGGGGCAATGCATTAACTATAATGTGGTGCATTTTCCTGGTTAGCTCTGGGTGCACCTTTTAAAAGGTGCGCCCAGAGCTAACCAGGAAAATGAATTGCATACGTAGTAAGGCTCCTAGACCTGTGGGTGACAACCTAATGCATTCTATGTGTGGGCGTCTTGTTTTGCTTCCATTGACCTAATTAGACTAATACCTGTGAAAAAATGATTTGTGGGTAAAAAGTCCAGGACTGGAGTCAGTGTCTATATTGACCTAGAGAAGGATGTTGACCCTACGTGCACATCTTTTTATACTGGATACTCATTTTCTGCTTCTTGGTGCATGTTGCCCTCTATTGTGTGGTTGATGGACCCTAATCTAGTGCCATCCAGACAGTGACTTTGGCTCCATTACCCCGACCATTCCCTGTAGTAGGAGATAGGAGACTCTCAAAGCATTCCCCTAAAATTACTCTTGATGGTGTAGCCCCCTGAATCTTTTTTAAGAATGCTACTTGTTGGTGGCAGTAATTCTTACTTTTGGGGCTGTAGCTTTTTTACTGTACCCCAGGTTTAAATCTTTCAACAGTCCCTCGTAAAATCCAGTTAGACCTGAACAATTCAGGCAAAAAGGATGCAGACAGAATGCAAGTTTTTGTTTGAATGTATACTTTGAAATAGGACTTCGTAAGTGCCATGTCTCACGGGTGACTACCAACATGAAGATGATACCCACCCTCCAGGTCCTGACTTTTTTCATGTGAAAAGTGTGTGTAGAAACTTCAAAAGTGGACATGCTCTAAGTCAGAAGGAATTACATATAGATACTTGTTTTACCCATTTTTAGCTTTGGGCTGAATATACATTGTCCCCAGTCCCTGCCAGTCTCTCAGAAGCTAAAACAAGAGAGAGCCTGTGATGACGTTCTTAAACGAGATTGGCTGGCACCCACATTTCAAATCGACTCACTGCACCAATTGACAGTGAGCTCAACCCCCCAAAGCTGCCCATGGCTCCTGCAAGATGAAGAGCAACAATGATCTATGTGAGCCTACAGCTTATTGGACATTGAGCTGCGTATTGTGGGTATCCTTGAGAATGGGATAAAGCTGAAGAAGATATGCTAATGGCTCTGATGTTCTACGTGCTGATTGACTATCTGCAAAAAGTAAACATACTGCAATTAGAGACCCTGAGCAGGTTGCTCAGAGTTCTCTGCATCCATGCATCAAACATCTTACCAACTGAGCAGGAAAGTAACTCCACAGTAACCAAGTGCAGGGAAGCAGGCCCTAAGAACAGTGGCTCAGCCTGGTGAGCATGCTTATCAGGGGACCAGCATTTGGCCCTTTATTTGAAAAGGTGAACCCTTGGCACTCCTTTCATGCTCTCTTCAACAACCCCAGCCCTCTGAACTGGTAATACTGAGCACAGCCTACTCCAACGACTTAGATCTTTGTGCACTAACTTTGCTTGACTTTGCAGATGTTCAACAAGTTACCACGTTACCACACCAATTGTTTACAGAGACAAGGCACATAGATGATACTGCAAGGTCCGCCTCTGACTCTTGACCATCCAAGTTTGAATTACAATTTTTGTTTGAGGTTTATCTGATAAAGACTTCTAGCTGCAGATTCCTTACCTTTGAGATTCCCCAGGCATCAGATTGGATCTGGAAGATTTTTCGTGAGCAGTACCCCTGCGCACCAGTAGGTGTCATTGGTCGGCTCTGCATTGTGGTGGCGGCTGCGCCAAAAGTGACATCCACATTATGTATATAAGCTCCACCTTGTGCGCTGATGTCAGTTCTTTTATTTCTGTGCCAGCCAGTGTTGGTCTGTAAGAAGAACTACCCCTCTGTCAGTTTTTGATAGGATTATTGCCAAATGTTGTTGACCTATTGTGAGGTTTTTGCCTCCTGGTTTGTCGAGGATGTCATCGAGGAAGATAGATTTTAAAACCTGTGGCGCCTGTCACTGTGCCATGTCAGTGATGGACCTGCACCTCGTGTGTTTGTGGGTTCTGGAGCATGACCAAAACTCCATTGTGCTTCGGCTGCCAAGCCATGGTGCCGAACGCTTCAAGGGAGCGCTCCCTGAAGCTGCTGGTGGCCTGGCATGCAACTCAGTGGAAGTAACAGTCCCGCTTGAGAAAGGTCTGGGGACTGTTTCAGGAGTCCAAAGTCCTCTTCGTCACTCTAAAAGTCGTCAGGGCACTTGGGTAAGAGGCACAAAAAATACAAGCAGTTGAAGCACACTCTGACTTCTCCTCATCTGTCGGCTGACGTGACAAAGGAACATTGAAGTTCGAGATCCAGTTCCTCAGAACATGCTCCTGGGTGGACTCTACACCGCCCTAGTTTTCCAGGAGCCAGAGCGATCCCATATCAATGTAAAGAGTTGTATGAGGCCATGCGTCTCATTTTTTAGTGGCCTGGCCCCTTTGGGCTCTCCGGGGGCCTCATCTGCTTCCTTGCTGGCAGCTCTGGCCCCGGCGGGCATCGATGGATCCGGTCATTGATCTGGACTGGTGCCGGTTGTGCCACTACAACCTTACCCAGCGCCGGCCACTATTTTGATGCTCCCCATGCCGGCCAGCGGCACTAGCCCCATTGTGACCCCCAGCAACACTCAGCTGCATCGACCGACACTGATTCTGGTGCCCACAGGACCCCTGTGTCCTAGGTTGGAACCTGAGCCCCACTCTGAAGGGCTGGGCCTCTGGGAGGAAGGGGAGGTGTCGCTGGACACTTTAGAATAATCAGTATGATCAGGATATGGACTGGTGTGAGGAACTGGGTGATAACAGCAGACTGGATATGTTTTAAGATACCAGTATGCTTTGGCCCCATACTGTGGCTAAGGAGGAGGGAGACCAACATCTTGATGTAGGTGCTGCAACTGGGAGTCTCCTCCTCTGAACTCCTACTTCAGTTCAACAGAGCCCCAACAGGCGTCCTTTTGGGGACCTGGTCCAAACCCAGCACAGGAGCTCTTGTAAATAGGAGGATTCCCTCATCCATCACCCTACCCTGGAAAGCTTGGTGGTCCGTGCCGCTCCCCGAGGCAGGGAATCTGCCTCGGTCCGTGCAGGTAATAGCGGTGGGGTGGTGGGGGGATTTCAAAGGATGATGCAGAGGGAAAATTAATTATTTATTTCATTTTCCCTCTACATCGTCCCTCGAAATCCCCCCCAATGCGGTCCCTCTGCCCCACCCCTGTTACCTGCACGGACCACGGCTGCAGGGAATCCAAGAGGCTGGACAGCTTGGGAAAGCAGCTGAAGCCTCAAAATCTTCCCTTCTAGGTAATGGGCATCCAGTGGATGGCAGGATCTGCCGTTACCTCGACTACTGGCAGTCCATAACATCGGACAGATGGTTTCTGCAGATCGTCCAAAGGGCCTACTTCCTCCCATTCAAGACTACCCCACACTCCATGCCTCCATTTTACGACCGGCTGACAGAGTATCATTTGTCCCTGCTCCTCGAGGAAGTCATGGCTCTTTAGACCAAGGGAGCCATAGGGAGAGTTCCGTGATAGAAGTAGGCTGTGGTTGCTATGTCCTCTACTTTCTGGTACCCAAGCAGGACAAGGGTCTTCATCCTATCCTGGATCTCTGAACCCTCAACTTTTTCCTGGTTACTTCAGAGTTGGTGGAGCTAGATCAGAGTAAATCCAAGCTGACTGTAAAAGATAAAGAAAAGATCAACTTGACTGTAAAAGATGTAGAAATAAAGCCTGTAAATGCTTCACTTGGTCAGCAAGCATTGGAGATAGAAGTAATCCTTACTCTTCCCTTGTTACAGGGAAGCAGTCAGTGGAACATTAAAGGAAAAGAACAATGATAGACCCCACAAAGCAGGATAATTTAGCACTTTTAAATAGCAGGAAGTACAGGCTCCTCTTCAGTGTCTTCATGGGTAATAAATCCCTTTTCAGGTGGTGTACTACCCCCTAAATCATCTTCCTTCTTCGTGCGTCAGGGTTTAAGTGTCGCAGCATTTTTCTTGCTATTTGAAAGTCACACAAGTTTGGAAAGCACAACCCTGATGAAGTCGATAGAGTATGAAACGCGTTGGCTGGGCTGACTGGAAAACTTCATATATTGAAAAATCAATAAAAGTTGGATACTGGATGCATTTTTAAGACTCCTGACAACTGAATCTCATTGTTTGTTCATCATTGTTATATTTGTTAACATTGGATTGCCTGAATTTGGGCAGGAAACAAAACAATATAGTGGACAACAAAACAATATAGTGAACACTCCTGTTCATTTTTACCTTCTTTGTTTCTTTCTTTCCTTCTTTCTTGCCTTGATTCTTGTTTTCCTTCTTTGTCCTTTCTTTCCTTCATCCTTATTTTTCTTCCTTCCTTATTCCTTATGTTCACTCTTGTTTACTTCTTACCTTCTTTCTTGCCTGCTTCATTCTTGTTTCCCTTCTCTCATTCTTTCTTTCTTGCCTTCTATTTTTCTTGTCTTCTTTCTTTGTCTTGCTTGCTTTATTTCTTTCTTACCTACCTTCTTTCTTACCTTCTTTCTTTCTTTCTTGCCTTCTTTCTTTCTTTCTTGCCTGCAGTCTTTCTTGACTTTTTTTCTTTCTTTCTTGTCTGCTTTCTTTCTTTCTTTTATGCCTTCTTTCTCTCCTTTTTTGCCTGTTACCTACCTGGCTTCCTTCCGTCCTTCCATTTTTCTTCCCTCGCTCGCCATTTCTTTCTTGCTTTCTTTCTTCTTTGCCTTTTTTCTTGATTTCTTTCACTCTTTCTTTCTTGCCTTCTTCTCACAATGCAAGAGGCTGACAGCCAATGGCAGACCAATTGACGTTTTTGGGCCTGTTAGCCAAAACAAGCCCTTGCGATTTTACTAAAATTATGTGTATACCATACTTATAGGGGTTTTCAAGTCAGGCCTTCTCAAATAGTCTGTGATTATGTCATGCACATTATCCTTCCACTCTCTCAGTTATGCATCAAAGGGCGATGCGTCAGTCCACTTTAGCCATTGTCTGACTCCACTATGACTAATGGCATGCTACCCTTTCACAAGGGGTTACAACAAACAAATGATGGACGGAATGCTGACAATGCATACAGTCTCCCCCATTCAAGAGATCTGGGTTAAATCCATCGTTCTTTTGCCCACTACACCACCCCAGTTTAGACATGGCCATATGCAAATCAGTCTTGACCCTGTGCCTCATGGGAACAGTCCAGCCCGAACTGCCAAGCCATGTCTTCCCTGGACCGGTTTCTGTCTATCAGCCGTCATCAGCCAGGATAGCTTGACTCCAGTGGCGTAGTGAGCACGGGTCCCACGTCTGGGAATACCCATCCCACTTAGGGCGAAAAGCGTTACAACAAACAAATGATGGACGGAATGCTGACAATGCATACATTCTCCCCCAGTCAAGAGATCTGGGTTAAATCCATCGTTCTTTTGCCCACTACACCACCCCAGTTTAGACATGGCCATATGCAAATCAGTCTTGACCCTGTGCCTCATGGGAACAGTCCAGACCGAACTGCCAAGCCATGTCTTCCCTGGACCGGAATCAAGCATCCTAGGACCGGTTTCTGGCTATCAGCCGTCATCAGCCAGGATAGCTTGACTCCAGTGGCGTAGTGAGCACGGGTCCCACGTCTGGGAATACCCATCCCACTTAGGGCGAAAAGCATTACAACAAACAAATGATGGACGGAATGCTGACAATGCATACATTCTCCCCCAGTCAAGAGATCTGGGTTAAATCCATCGTTCTTTTGCCCACTACACCACCCCAGTTTAGACATGGCCATATGCAAATCAGTCTTGACCCTGTGCCTCATGGGAACAGTCCAGCCCGAACTGCCAAGCCATGTCTTCCCTGGACCGGAATCAAGCATCCTAGGACCGGTTTCTGGCTATCAGCCGTCATCAGCCAGGATAGCTTGACTCCAGTGGCGTAGTGAGCATGGGTCCCACGTCTGGGAATACCCATCCCACTTAGGGCGAAAAGCGTTACAACAAACAAATGATGGACGGAATGCTGACAATGCATACATTCTCCCCCAGTCAAGAGATCTGGGTTAAATCCATCGTTCTTTTGCCCACTACACCACCCCAGTTTAGACATGGCCATAGTGTGGGGCATTTCCACACAGACACACCACTTGTTAGAGAAGTGCTCTCAGGCCAGAGAACTGTGCTGAGGGGGCCCCCTGCAGCTCGGGGGCTGCTGGGGCCTGTTTTACCCCACCGGTTTGTGGTAGTCGGTTAAAACTGATAATTACAGAGAAAGTGCTATCAACACTAAGATTTGCTTTCCCGGTTTTCTCCGGAAAATAAGGAATTTCACTACACTTACACTGTTTTAGCACTATTTGGTGTCAAATCATTCTAAGGTAGTAGCCTCGAGGGACAAAAGAGACCGAGAAAGCAATTTCCCAGACCATAATACAAAGTACTCAGGTTACAAACGGTTAACCAAGGGACTTTATTTTCCCAGAGCTAACACAAAAAAGTGAATTAATTATTGTATTTATTACATTTTCTGGTAGGGCAGGTAAATTAAGATCTTGCTTCACCCCTGTATGATGCACATGAAATATTTCAGCGGTGTCTGTGATGGACACCCTACTGTACTATTGCTAATGAGTAACATTGACAGGCCACAGCTATGCTGGAGTGGCTCTTCAAACATCTACGAAGCCACAAACATGAGCTTGCTGTCCCCAGAATCTTTTGTGAGCAAGCATTAGTGACTTCCCATGTTTACTTGCTGTGCATTCATGAGAGCCCTTGTAGGCCTGCTCTCTACTTTGTGTGTCCGTCCCAAAGTTGGCCAACCTTCCCACCACGAGTAGAAACATAAGAAGAACAACACCAGTTTTCTAAGATTGGAAAAACATGTCCTTCAAAACGGACATTAAATACTTTTCTCCTATACATATCCTAATGAGACGTATTGTGGCTACCTAAAGTGATGTAGCTTGACGCAGCTAGTAGCTGGACGGCAGTTGTGTGACCCCACAGGCTTTGTTAGAAATGGGAGTCTCTAATTGGTAGTGGTTTGGACCCTGTCTAAGCATGGACCCCCATTCTAGTAAGGGTAAAGGGATTACACATCTACAATAACCCCTGATGACCCCCTTGGCAGCTTGGCACAAGCAATTAGGCTTATCTCAGAGGCAATGTGTAAGCATGTGTACATACACACACAATAACACAGTGAAAACACTATAAAAGGACACCACCCCAGTTTATAGAAAAATAGCCAATATTTGTCTGAAAAAAACAAGACCAAAATGACAAAATCCACCATACACAAGTAAAGATGTCACTTTTTAAAGGTTCAAAATAGTTCAGTCCATAAAAAAACTATGGATGTGGCACTTTTGTCACAAAGTAACTGTGCTGCCTCAAAATCAAAGATGACGAAAACAGGCACAGGGGAGGTGAGGCACCGGAAAAGCAAAGCAATGCGTTGCTTCCTTACTCCTAGGGGAGGTAATAGGTCAGTTTCTTACTGCCAGGGTAAGTGATGCTTCTTTTCCTTAATTCAGCGTTGGTTCCTTACTGTCAGGGGAGGTGATATGTCAGTTCCTTACTGTTAGAGGAGTTGATGCGTCGATCTCCAGACACACAGCCTCAGTTCCTTACTGCAGGGCAATATCGATGAAGAACTTGCAGCGCAGAGACGATGCATCAAAAATCCTGATGCGCTGGATCAATGTAGCAGCGGTGGAACAGGTGCTGCGTGGATTTCCCAGCCATGAAGCAGGTGATGTGTCGATTTCTTCAGCTGCACAGCTAAGCCCACGTCAGAGCATGCGCCACAGATGTCAGTGACACAGTCCTCAGAACTCGGGCTGCGGCAATCTTTCAGCTGCACGGCAGGCCCTGTGTCAAATCTTTGGGCACACATCAGCAATATTTAGCTTTTTCAACCGCACAACGGTGCTACGTCGGAAAAACAGGTGCTGAGAGTCGATGCGTTGATCTTCTTAGTTCTTAGCATCAAACCACCTCTAAGGGTCCAGAACTGGAATTGGCACCACTTGGCAGGTCAAGAGTCACAGCAGAGGAGTTCATGGGCTGCTGATGAAGACATTGATTGCCCTGAGACTTCTTAACAGAAGGCGAGCACACACAGGCCTTCGGAGAACCTTGGAAGCAGGATGTAGAAAGCAAAGTCCAGTTCTTTCACTCACAGGAGAGAAGCAGCAAGCAGAAGGCCAGCACAACAAAGCAACAAGCAGAGTGGCAGTTCCCCTGCTACAGCACCCAGCTCTCCTTCCTCGCAGAAAGTCCTCTTTGTCCAGAAGTGTTCTGGAGTTATGGTGTCATAGCTCCAGTACTTATACCAGTTTCTGCCTTTGAAGTAGGCAAACTTCAAAGTAATGTCATTGTAGTGCACAAAACCCTGCCTTTCCCTGACCTGGCTCCAGACACACTACAGGGGGGTGAAGACTGATTTGTTTGAGGATTTTGTGACAACTTTTCCTGCCACTCTAGCACAGGAAGACCCATCAGCCTGGTGAGGGGTCATAAGGATATGCAGGGCACACCTCAGCTCCTTTTGTGTGATTGTCTAGAGTGAATGCACAAACAGGCCAACTGTCACCCTCCCTCAGATGTGGATTCCACGTGCAGGCAGAGGCACAGAATGGTTAAGCAAAAACATGCCCACTTTCTAAAAGTAAGATGGCAATAATGGGGCGACCCTGTGTCCCTCGGAACCTGGGTATGTATATAATAGGCTACAATGGTACTGTCGGGGAGAACCCAATTGCTTTGTAGAAGATGAATTTGAAGAGAAACAAGAGAACTTGCTTGATACCTATTCAATAAGTATGGAAGGTGTAGCATTGACTTTGGTTAAATCATAAAACGTCTTTCAAATGTCTATCAAATGATGTTGGAACACATATTAAATGAAATTAAAACACAGATCGAAGCAAAACACCTACTATTGGATGCTTGCAAAATGAGTTTTCTTTTATATCAATTAAAGCTTAAATCAATATTTACAAATAATCAGAAGATTGTCAATACAGGAAATATTGAAAAAGGTGACATATGGTACAGTGACATTAAGTGCTCATTGACAGTGGTGCAGTGCATATATAAAAAGTGAAATTATGTACAATTATTTACACAGGGAACTAGAATGTGGTTAGAGCAAAAGTAGACAGTAACTCTGGGTAGCAGCTGATTTGCTTATTGATGTATGGCCCATAGTTTTGACATAGCTGAACCATATATATTCGTCGACGTTTCGACCCTGACAAAGCGTTGTGGGAGTGTTGACAGCCTAAAAAACAAGCATTTGCAATGCAATCGATCTCGCCTTTGGGACCTTATATGTATTTAGCTATGCAGCACATTAGCCTGGGTGCTGAAACATCTACTGTTCTTTAACATGGAGGGAAAGTAAGCACCAAATTGCGTGACACGCCAGGCATGGGAACACATGGAGAGAAATATTGCCTTCAGCGAGAAATGGTAAAGTCCAAAGCTCTGTTTTGATATAAAATCAGGGCCTTCAATGGTCATATCAATGAAAATACAAGATTTGAAAAAAATATTACTGTCTACGGGTGCTCATGGAAGACAATTTCTATGGACTGGAATCTAGAGAATGCTGAAGTGATTCTGGTATTTTACTGACCTCTGCTGGTCGTTTCCTATCAAGAAATTTAAATATAGGCAGTTGCCAGAAAAATTAAAAAAAGAAAGTCCTTCAGCAGAAAGCAATTCTGGTATTTTACTGACCTCTGCTGGCCATTTTCTATCAAGACAGTTAAATAGAGGCAGTTGAAAAGAAAAAAAAGTCCCTAAGCGGAAGCAGACAAGTCCTAGGGCTGATCTCCAGAGCCCACAAAGTACATACACATATAAGTATATACTAAAGTATATATAAGAGGTCTTGAATGCTCGACCTAATGAGCGGAGGAGAATTCAAAAAAGTGTTCCAACTGGGGGAGTATTCAGCTAAGTAGCTTATGGTTGGACTATTACTCACCCAAAAAGAAGGATGCCTTGAAGAGGCGTCCCTTGCTGTGTGGAAGCTGTCAATAGATCTAAAATTAGATCAGACAAAGTAAGCCCTGGCAGCGCTCCACGTGGGCGAAGTAAGACATAAGGTGCATAAGAGGAGGCTTACCTGCACAAGTCAGACAAGCTCAGGGAGTCAAGAATTCTTCATGGAATGTAAATCCTGTGAAGAAACACCGAGTAAGGTCTAGAGAAATATATTGAAAACATATTGAAAATGCCACTTTCTAAAACTGGCATTTCAAACACGCAATTTAAAACCAACTTCACTAAAAGATGTATTTTTAAATTGTGTGTTCATTGACTCCAAACTCCAAATCTCTATTTCTTCACAATTGGAAGTTACACTTGTGTGAGGTTACAAGACAGCTCCAACGATAACCTTGGGGAGAGCAAGCCCTTGCAATAGTGAAAAATAAAATTAGCGGTATTTCACTATCAAGACATGCAAAACACACCAGTGCATGTCCTACCTCTTAAATACACTACACCCTGCTCATGGGGCTTGGTTGAGCCTACCTTAGGTGTGCCTTACATGTAGCATAAGGTAAGATATGGGCCTGGCAAGTGGTTGCACTTGCCAGGTCGACATGCAGTTTAGAACTGCCCACACAGATACTGCAGTGGCAGGTCTGAGACATGTTTGCAGGGTTACTCACGTGGGTGGCACAAACAGTGCAGCAGGCCCACTTGTAGCATTTGATTTACAGGCCCAGGGCACAGGCAGTGCACTTTACTAGGGATTTACCATTAAAATAAATATGCCAATCATGGATAACCAATTACAGATACAATTTACACAGGGAGCACTTATACTTTAGCACTGGTTAGCAGTGGTAAAGTACCCAGAGTTCTAAAACCAGCAAAACTAAATGCAGCACACAGTCAAAAACAGGAGGTCAGAAGCATAAAAGAGATGGGAAAACACGCCAACAATGCCAGGTTTAAAGGGCTTTAATTCTGCCCTGTGGTGCTTCCTCCAAAGAGCTCCAAATCTCCTCCCAAAAGCTGCTGTAGACTGAGTTTTCCTGCACATACCTCCCATGGCTATCCTCTAGTTCACCTGCAGACAACTACTAAAGCATCTCACAGCGGCCCCTTCAGGGTGATAAAGGTCAAGTCCATTTTCGGCGTTAAGAACCAAAAACTAATATTTTATTTCCACTTTGCTCTCTGACGCACACAAATAAGGGTGTTTATTCGAACAAACTTACCTTTCCATGAGTCCAGTAATGACACGGAAAGATGCTGTTAGTTTGCAGGACACTTGAAGCAACTTCAAAGGCATCATTTTGTTATGTTTCATACAGGTACCCTAATATAGGCCTGGGTAACATCGTACCCTTTCACATACATTATCTCCCCTACACTACACTGTAACAAGCCTTTTAGGATTGAACCTTTACCTAATTCTAGTCCTGGGTGCAGAAGGAGGGTTATCCAGTATTAGGGGTGTCTTTCATAGATTCACATGCCTGATTCATTCCCCGTCGTCGAGACGGGAGCCTCCGGTACATAGAAAAGTAATGTCCTATAGACATACATAGAGAAAAATAGGCCTAAGGGCCTCCCCTTAGTAGCCTATCCTTGTCCTTATGTAAAAAGGACCAAACTCTTAGAGCCAGCCAATCAGCTATCACCTCCCTCTAGAACCTTCCTGACAGGAGCCTCAGTCCCTCAGATTTTCTACCGCACGTTGTGCTAGGGAGTCTCCAGCCTGAGTTCTCCTCAGGATTTATTTCAAACCAGATTGTTCACTTTTAGTGACTTATTTCTTCAAGGACTTGAACTGAGATTGCTTCAGGCCACTTATTACTGCAGTGAGTGATTTCTTTCTTCTAAAACTTCTGGCATGTCTGAATCCCAGAAGAAAGCCCTTTTCAGGGCCTGCTCTTCATGTGGGAAAAAGAGGCTCCATGTGGACGACAAACATGACCTCTGCCTATATTGCCTTTATCCAGACCACGTGCCTAAGGATTGTAAAATATGCAGGTCTTTTCCTCACAAGACCTTGAGGGACAGAGAAGGTCGTCTTCTTATCTGGCTGGACAGGCTTAAGGACAGGGAGAGTGTGGTATCCTCAGAGGAAAGCTTTTCAAGAACCTCTCAAGTCTCCCTGAAGAGGCCAAGAGTTACGTCTCCTGGCCCCTCAGACACTCCTCCTATGAAGGCACACAAGAAGTCTTCAGAGGCAAGATCTTCAAAATCTTCAGTGTCTGACAAGGACTCTCAGACTTTTAAGAAGCCTACACAGTCGGCCAGCAAAATTGCGCCAACCTCCTCAGCGCAAAAAAGAGTTGGGGCGCCAGGTCATGTCCCCACAGCGACGACAACTGTGTCACCGACGACTGCGTCGTCAGTCTTCTCGTCGACGACGACCACCCCTTCATCATCGTCAGCAGATACACCTATTTCATCTGTTATACTGCTAAAGCCGTTGTCGACGTCCAAGACCTCGTCGGCGACGAAGATTATTCCGTCGACGACGACATCGTCGATGAGGAGCCCCCCGTCGACGGGGGAGTCGACGACGCAGACGTCGACGTCGAAGATGACGACGAAGGCGTCGACGACGAAGGCGTCGACGACAAAGATGTCGACGACGAAGGCGTCGACGACAAATGAATCGTCGACGAGCGCATCGTCGACGAAGGCATCGTCGACGGGGAAAACATCGTTGACGGGGACACCGTCGACGGGGACACCGTCGACGAAGGCCATGCCGTCGACGAGGGTATCGTCGTCGTCCATAGATATTTCTGAGCCATGGAAGAAATCTAAACTAGTAGGAACGTCGTCTATGACCCTACCACCGTCGACAACAACACGGACGGCAGCAGGGGATCCTGTTCTGGATCTGGCAAACTGACCAGGCAACAGATTACACCAGAAACAACGTCTCCAAGTAAGGTGCAGACTCATTTGCCTATGGAGATTCTTCAGAGTGAGGAGTCTGAAGAAGAATTCCTGAATCAGGCTACTTCCCCTTCTGAGCTGCACGTCAAATGTCAGAGCACGGACGAAGAGCAGGAGGAGATGAGCTACCAGGAACTCCCTGTCCGGGAGCAGGTTCGCACGGAGGTCACCCCGATGGTATGCCTTCCCCTGTCGATTGTTAATGACCTCAAATACCTTATCCGGGACTACAAACAACGGTTCCCAGAATCACCGGCGCTTGATACAGGGGGCCCGATGCCTACTACAAACCCACCAAGGACAGCTCCAACTCAAACACGACCAGCTACCCAGGTCCGCCAGGAGAAAGTGCCTCCTCAAGTGATAGAGTCCTCGGATGAGGAGGCTGAAGAGATGAAAGAGGGGGAAGTCCAGGAAGACCAGACGGATCAGGATGAGGAGGAGGAGTATGTGGCATCCTCTCCACCTTCCCCGCAACCGCGCCAAGCAGATTCACCGCCAGTGGATATTGGCGGTTTCCATAAGATAGTAGAAAGAGCAGCGACGCGGTTTCATATGGTGATGGAAGCGACTGAGACTGAGTGCTTCTTGCATGACTTCAAAGAGCAGACAAAGAAGACGACGAAGTCAATCCCAATTATTGACTTTCTCTGGGACCAGGGAAAGAAACTGATGCTGACGCCGGCCTCCGTACCTGCGGTTGTTCCACGCCTGGATAAAAAGTACAAGGCTCCATCCACGGCACCAGCTTGCCTTAATGGGCACCCGAAACCGGATTCGGTAGTAACCCAGGCGGCCCAGAAGAATTCTCGAAACCCTTCCTCTCCTCTGTCAGCCCCACCAGACAAGGAAGGCAGGAAGTTGGACACGATTGGTAAAAGGTTTTCTACCACGTCGGCAATGACCATCAAGGTGGCCAACTCCATAGCCCTATTAGGGCGTTATAACCGCCAACTTTGGGAAGATATAGCCCCATATATAGCGGAGCTGCCAAGCGCAGTTCAAGAGGAGGTCAAGGCACTACTTACTGAGGGCCAAACCTCGGCGGCCGAGATCATTGATTGTGCCATAGATGTGGCCATGACAGGCTTTCGCCAAATGGCTGGGGCTGCAGTCCTGCGCCGTCAGGGATGGCTGAAGGCAACATCGTTCAGGCAGGAAGTGCAGACAAAGGTGCTGGACATGCCCTTCGACGGCCAACACCTTTTCGGGGATAAAATTGACGAGGCGCTCCAAGCAATCAAGAAAGACACTGATACGGCTAGAGCGCTTGGTACTTTACAGGCAAGGAATCAGTCCTTTCGAGGCAACAAGGCCAGAGGCCAGTCCTCCTACAGGGGATCCTATCAGAATAGGTCCTCGTATTCCTCCCAGAATAAATCCCAGTACCAGCAGAAACAACAACAAGGTCGTCAGACCTCTTATGGGAGATCAAACTTCAGGGGTAAAAACCAGAAGAGGGGCACCGGCGGACGCCAGTGACCAGTTACTCCAGCCAGTCCAGCGACTATCTCCCTCATCAAAGATTGGAGGCAAATTGACCCATTTCCTAAACAATTGGCTTCTCATCACCACAGATCGATGGGTACTTCAATTAATAAGATTCGGCCATTCCCTGGAGTTTACCACCATCCCACCTGCAACCCCTCCCCGCAGGTTCCCACACAAACATCTGCGACTGCTACTCCGAGAAATATCTGCGATGTTGAAGAAAGGAGCGATCGAGCGGGTTCCATTGTCTCAGAGGGAGAAAGGATTCTATTCCCGCTTCTTTCTTATACGCAAGAAGGAGAAGAAGTGGAGGCCCATTCTAGACCTCAGGGCACTCAACTCTTTCCTCAAGAGTCAGTCGTTCAGGATGGTGACGATCCAAGAAATACTAGGCATTCTAGAAAAAGGAGATTTCATGACATCGCTGGATCTTCAGGATGCCTACTATCACATCCCGATACTCAGGGGGCACAGAAAGTTTCTACGTTTCGAGGTGGCAGGACAGCACTACCAATTCAAGGTCCTGCCGTTTGGCCTCAAATCCGCTCCGCGGATTTTTACCAAGTATCTTTCACCTGTGGCAGCTTTCCTGCGTCAAATGGGTCACCAAGTCTTCCCTTACCTCGACGACTGGCTGGTAAAGGCACCTTCAGCTGCAGGCGCAACCAAATCCTCCAACGCCTGCACCAATCTTTTTCAACATCTAGGATTGACTCTCAATCACCAGAAATCCTATATGTCCCCAACAAGAAGCATCACCTTCCTCGGGGCGACCTTGAACACGGAATGCGCAAGGGCATTCCCTTCAGAGGAAAGGAAAAGCAAGATAATATCTCTGGCCACGGCTGTGGCATCAAGGAAGTCCCTAGGAGTTCGAACCTACAAATCACTCCTAGGAATGATGTCTTCTTGTATACTCCTCATCCCTCACTGCAGACTTCGGATGCGTCCATTGCAAGAAGCCCTCGCGAGCCAATGGACTCAGAGTACAGGTTCGTTCGAAGACATTGTGAGGATAACACCGCAAATATCCAAGAGCCTGGAATGGTGGAAAGATCACAGGAATTTGTCTATAGGACTGCCATTCCTGCTTCCAGCAGCACCGCTGGTGATCACCACCGATGCATCTCTGGCAGGCTGGGGGGCCGTCCTGCAGGACCTCCGAGTAAGCGGCAAATGGACAGATCAGGAGCAGCATCTCCATATCAATCTTCTGGAATTGAGAGCTGTGTATCTGGCGCTATAAGCCTTTTTGCCACGCATCCAGAACTCCCAGGTGCTCGTCAGAACGGACAACACCACTACGATGCACTATCTCAACAAACAGGGAGGAACGCATTCGCTCACTCTATCACGCGAATCGCAAAAGATCTGGAACTGGCTTGTTCTCCATGGGATCACTCTCAGGGCGGACTATGTCCCGGGCAAGGACAACACCATTGCAGACGCCCTAAGCAGACAGAAATCCCTCTCCCACGAATGGGAGCTCGTCGAGAATACGCTAGCTCAGATATTCTCGGAATGGGGGGTCCCTGCAATCGACCTGTTTGCCACCAGGGAGAACGCCAAATGCCCAAACTACGCAAGCTGGCATCCCCAACCAAGGTCACTCGGAAATGCCTTTTCCATAGGCTGGTTCAGCGTATTTGCGTACGCTTTTCCGCCGTTTCCGATGATTTCCAGGGTCCTCAGGAAGATGAAGGCAGAGCCATGTACCCTGATCCTAATTGCTCCGTTCTGGCCGAGGCAGCACTGGTTCTCGGATCTTCATCGCCTCTCCATCAGGACACCGATTCGTCTCAAACAGCACCCGAACCTGCTGACAATGTCCAACGGGCAGGTGCAATACCCGAACCTGCAATCGCTCAGGTTATCGGCCTGGCTCCTGAGCACAGAGAGTTCTGTCATTTAAACATCCCGCAGGAATGCAGGGACGTGCTGGCAAAGGCGAGAGCGGACAGTACCAACAAAACCTACTCTCTCAAATGGAAACGATTCTGCGTATGGTGTTTAGAGAAAGGCCTGCCCACTCCACTTCACACCTGAACAGATATTGCCATATCTACTACACTTGGCACAGTCGGGATTGGCGCATGCATCTATAAAGGTGCATCTGGCGGCCATTTCACGTTTCACCAGGACTTACAAAGGCCCGTCTCTCTGGTCCAGTAGGCTTATCAAACAGTTCCTAAAGGGACTATATAAGTCCTTCCCAAGACCTAGACGGGTCCCACCGACGTGGCACCTCAATTTGGTCCTTAACCAACTCATGAGGCACCCTTTTGAGCCCATTCATCGAGCTTCCATCAAGTACATTTCATGGAAAACGGCTCTGCTGCTCGCTCTAACATCTGCCAGGAGAGTCGGCGAGCTTCAAGCTCTCTCCATTCAGGAACCCCTCATGCAGTTCAAACAGGACAGGGTAGTGCTGAGGACAAATCCCAAATTCATACCGAAAGTGCCTTCAGACTTTCACCTCAATGAACCGGTGGTTCTCCGTTCCTTCTTTGCAAACCCTACCACGGCAGCAGAAAGGACGCTCCACTCTCTGGACCTCAAAAGGTGTCTAAAGTTTTACATAGACAAAACAAAGAGCTTCAGGAAGTCATCTCAGCTATTTGTGGCCTACAGTAGGCCAATGATGGGTATGCCTCTAACGAAACAGAGCATCTCAAGGTGGATCGCCTCAGCGATAGCATTCTGCCATGACGGGGCCGGTCGGCCTTTGAGAGACAGGGTGAAAGCGCATTCCACCAGAGCGATGTCCACATCAGCAGCACTGTTCGCTGGAGTGCCGATTTTGGACATATGCAGAGCGGCGACGTGGAAGTCACCGCACACCTTCTCCAGACACTACTGCCTGGATGCTGAGCTTACGAAGGATGCGGCAGTGGGCCAGGCGGTGCTTCGCCATCTATTCCAGTGAGGTGAGCCTTCCAACATCCCGCCATCCTGGTATGCACATCTCTTGCTGATATATTGTATTGATGTATTCCAATGTTTTAAACTCGCATAGTAATATGTGTTTTATCTAAAATGGCTATATGGCATGATTACATCAGAAATGTGCATAATGTATTGCTGACTACTCTGATTCAGGCATGTGAATCTATGAAAGACACCCCTAATACTGGATAAGAAATGCATTACTTACCTGTAACAGCAGTTATCCAGTATTGGTGTCTTTCATAGATTCACATGCAACCCTCCCGCCTCCCCTGGAAGGACTCACGTCTCTCTCTAACTATATTACGCCTACCTAGCTTGGTGCGTACGAAAATCTGAGGGACTGAGGCTCCTGTCAGGAAGGTTCTAGAGGGAGGTGATAGCTGATTGGCTGGCTCTAAGAGTTTGGTCCTTTTTACATAAGGACAAGGATAGGCTACTAAGGGGAGGCCCTTAGGCCTATTTTTCTCTATGTATGTCTATAGGACATTACTTTTCTATGTACCGGAGGCTCCCGTCTCGACGACGGGGAATGATTCAGGCATGTGAATCTATGAAAGACACCAATACTGGATAACTGCTGTTAACAGGTAAGTAACGCATTTCTTTCTCCTTAACATTAGAGTCCTATAACTCCATCTATAGACTCACACAGCATGAATGAATATTCATAAGGGTTCTTAGAAACCAGGCTAGGGCTACACCACCTTCCTCCCCATATCTACGTTCAAGGTTCATACCATAAGTCATCCTCATACCCAACAATGGCTAATACAAGTAACAAGGGTCAAAGGAACATTAGATACTTTTTATATAAATATAGCACCTCTTGCTAGTGTTAGACAGAGGAAACCGAGACTTCCAGTCTGACACACTGACCAGAGACGCTGAGGCTCCTGCATGTAGATGCTCCAGCTGACAGTGGTCTGAACATCCCTCGCGGGGTGTCCAAATCGGGACCAAGAAGGGCTTCTACATTCTCACACCTCAGGTAATGGGGTTCGACTAAATCCTAGAGGTATTCTTGGCTTTTACACCTACTCACATGCTAGGTACACTTAGGTACCACTAGGTAGGCATCGTAGGAGTGCTCGCACCTTTATCATGCATTTTATATTCATGTATGTATTCACGCTTATTGCACAGTGATATAACTGTATTATCCTTTTATATTCATAGTACTGCTAATAATATATCTCTGCTACTGTCTAATGGTTGTTGCAGCTCATATATTTTACACGAGAATAACAACTGTTCAATAAATCTTTATTGAAACGCCCAGACTGTTTATTTTGTGTATCTATGAGATAAGCTAATTGAGCACAAGTGACTGAGCGAAAAGTAGCACATTGTTTCCACGATGTTGAGGGATCAGGGTTGTCATGTTCTAAGGTTGCCAGAAATTATTCTCTCCCCGATAAGCGAAGACACTTGTGGCACTGTCAGCTAGCTTAAATGCAAACAGGCTAACATTTCCCTGTGGGGGTGTACGGAACCAGTCTGCCACCAATCTCACAGTGTATGTTATCCAAACGTGCAGGTCCTGCATGGGTACTATAAGAACTACAGGACAATTTTACATCCCAAAAAATAAAAATAGTGGTTTTAGGGATGTGACCAAGATGGCGGAGCAGTGAGAGGCTCCTTGCCATCGTTCCAGCTGGCCAACAGTTTTTAGGGCAGCATTTAGACCCATCCACCCCGATGCAGTGACATCCATGATCCGCGGGGGATCTAGAAACATAGTGAGCGCACTCTCCCCAGCACTGAACCATGTGAGTTGACAGCAGCCGGGATGGTCAGGCAAGCCTTTCGGCAATGTGCGGCCCCGGCCGGGCCCAGAGCTATGATGAACATCGCCACATGGCCCAAAGTTGATGTAGGGCAGTAGGAGGCCCCCATCTAGGAGCAGAGGCTCGTGCAGGGGATCTTCCCGGGCTGTGGGCACAGCAAAGAGCAACCCCGGGGATAGAGAACAAGATATGGCACCCTCAGCTGTAGAGACTGCGACTCCTACCTGGGCATCCTGTAGCAGGCCTGAAGTATGGAGAGGCCTCAACATAAGTTGCCTACATGTGTTCTGTTCTCCAGACCCCCGAGGCAAAACCACAAGACAGTGTTGCACCGTCAGTGGCTACACAGCGAGAGGAATTTAGAGATCCCCGTAATGGAGAGTGACCCGAAAAAGTTGTACAGAAGGGGTCTTGAGAGATCAGGCTGCCACTGGAACGGATGCACAGCACTCCAGCATGCATTTAAACAGAGGGAGAGACTGAGACCATAAAGTGGGACCTCTCTGGGACCGTTTCACTGCAACTGTGCAGCGGGGGTGCCAACAGCTAAATGCTGATACTAGAAGCGAGGCTGCCCTGAACAAAAGCCAGGTAGGCGCAAAGTCCTCATGCTGGGAGAGCTTCCATGCCCCCAAGAAGAATGCAACAACCAGGGGGACCCTTTTTACATATTTGGAAACCCAAAGCACAGGTGCGGTGGCGGAGCTGGGTGATGCCCCTTGAGTTGCAGATCGCAGAACAGATGTGGACTCAGTGTTGCAACTAATAGTGGAGACCGTGACATATCTGGACACAGTTGATGCTGCCCATGCCGTGGCCTCAGAGGAATATGCTGTGATAGGCGAGCAACACCAAACAATGGTTGATAAACTCAAGGACCAAGAAAATTGCTCAAGGCGTTAAAACCTTAGCATACGTGGACTCATCGAGGAGGTCCTAGACACCAACTTGGAATTCTTTGTGGTTGGCATGCTCTCCTCCCTGCTGGGGAATAACCACCCAGAGATAACGACAGGCAGGATACACCTTGTGGGACCTAAGAGGGCCGCTCAGCAACAACACTCCAGGGATGTCTTAATTAAGTACCACTACCACCTAGAGAAGGAGAGAATCTTGCAACCAAGATATCTTCCAACTCACGCTACAGCAACATGAGACCTTTTCGATCCATCACCATGATACTTCGAGAGGATGCTATTTGATACAGCTGAGCGTACCCTTTTGACCTCTCCTTTGAGCTGGGATGGATCCCACATACTGTCTCGGACATACAAAAGCTGGCCGCCCACTTGGTTGTCACAATAGTATTGTCCCTCGGGGCCCTGGAGGCCTGGGAGTGCCCAGCCTGGTCTCTCGCGGAGCCCGAGAAAGGAGTGCCAACTGAGATAGTCATGATTGGGAGGGGCTCCTCCCAGGGGGACATTCACACAATCAATGGGAACCAACGCAGGGCTGGGACTGCCTGACCTGGAGAAACTGGGAGCCGCCGACAGAGAAGCAGATGGCTGCACTTGAGAGGTCTCAAAAGGGATCAAGAACCGCTCTCCGGTCCTCAGTCCTGACCTACCATGGCGTCATGTCCATCGCTGTAGCATTGGACTGGACACATTTTGGCCCGGGGGAAGACACACTTTTTGAGTATGACACAGAGGGTTACGGAGAACTGCAGTATGTCGTGGTGGAAGCTTTCCTTGGAAACATTCAGCAGCAGAGGGCCACTGGGAGGGACCCCTGCAATGGCCTTTGGTGGATCCACCCACCCCACTAAGACATTAGCGATGCAGAAAGGGCTAGAGAGGGATGGACCCCCTAGACTGGAGGCAGTGGTGTTCCCTGGCACCCTAACTAAGATGACAATCGCAAGATGGACCCGGAGATCCAATTAAAATGTTTCTTGATGGCTGTGCAGGATCAGGAGAGAGACGCATAGTACTCTTCTGGCAGACTGACGCCGATGGTGCGGACTTGTCTGTCCCAGGTGGGACCTCATTGAGCTGCAGAACTAGGCCTCCTGCCCCTGGACTGGAAGACACTGAGGGCAACTTGTCCCTCATTCACCAGAAGGTCACCTCAGCCTACCATCTTGCCGAGTTGTATACCTTTCAAGTTTTTTGGTTGCTAGTTGCATATTGTTTAGTGTTCAGTATGACACACCCTCAGATTCGAGTAAAGGCCACCATGGAAAAAACACAATTTGAACGATTTCCTGAACTGATTGGCGCACTGGGTACCATCTCGGCATTATACAAACTCGTAATATCACACGACACTGGACTTCATGGTGACACAACAGGGACTGGGAAGAGGCCTTGGAAGCTCGGGTGGCACCCAAAAGATGGGACAAATTTCAAATGAACATTCATTCATCATCCTCCTTAGCCCTGGGGAGGTAGATACATTACAAAATATTGTACGATTGGCACTACACACCCCACAGGTTACATCGTGTGTATCACGATGCCTCGGCATGGAGCCGGAGAAGATGCGGAGCAATAGGTGACACCCTCCATATATAATGGGAGTGCCCGGTGATTCAACCATTTTGGCATGGGATATCTAAAATACTTCAGCAGGTCATCACCTTCCCACTCCTGGTGACACCTGAGGTCATACTTCTGGGCCTCAATTCTGGCATCCATATCCAGAGACGAATAGCACATGTGCCTTCAGTGTCTCGGGTGGCAAAATCCCATAATTGGAAGAGACCACAGTGCCCTCCACATATACAGTTGCATCAGAGACTATCGGCAATTTTGGCCATGGAGCGCTTGACAAGCAACATTCAGGAGTCATACCTAGCCTTTGATGCTTGTTTTGGCACCCCCCCCACGCTGGAAAGTACTAGATATTTTTCAATACTGTAACTACCACATATGGAGACTTAACCAGGGCGGGGAGCCAGGATTCCAGATACATAACGCTAGTCTTATTTATGTTGTTGTGGCTGTACTGGCTGCTGTTAGGCTTCTAAAGTTTGGGTAAACAAGCCGAGTGGAATGGGGAGAGGGGAGGGGGACATCCACTAATATGGGTACAGTGTAAGAGGGAATAGACGGGAGCACACACTATGAGAAACTGTAAACTGTGCTTTTGGAACATGCTTTAGAAGATTGTGCCAGCCTTCCGCCTCGACTTTTCTCTGCTGTCACATGGATGTGCTGTGTCACAAGATTTGTTTTTTTGTAAAATTAATCAAATATATGAAACATTAAAAAAATAGATTTTCACTGCTAGCTTTCTTAGATTGTCCCGAAAAACTTATTCTGGTGTCACATGTAGAAGAATGTTCTGTGAGTGGCATGTCGAGACTAATTAGCTCATGATTTTTTAGTTGAAGACTACCAGAAATCACAGCTGTGTGTTTGCTAAAGACTTGTTGGGGACATTCTAAAAGCTGATCTAAGAATGCATTCCGCTCATTGCTTACCTTTGGATTTGTGGTTTGTAACTCACATTTGCTTGCTTTGTGTTTGCTGGCTATATTTGTTTTTGACTGCCCAGCATGTTTGTCGTATGGAGCATAGCCTGTTTACTGTATTTTTCCACGAGTGTTCGATTTCTGTAAGCAGGCCTTTTATTTTTGTTCCTATCTTGTCACATTTGCTGTGCATCAAAGACAGAGGTCAAATGTATGGCTTTGTCTTCTGAGGGGGCTTGATGGTTACTTTTCTTTCTCTGACTTCAACGTGAGATCTCACAATCTGGGGGTGTGAAAGGAAAGGTGTTTTTCTAGCACACAACAAATTTTAAATCTCTGTAAATGAACTGTGCAAATATTTCAGAATTCGAAAATCACAAATGAAACACTTTTTTTGTAGTACAGAAGTGTCCTGGAAGCAAATATTTGAATATGATCTAAACAAATCAACACACTAGGTGATGCCATTTCCACACATTATCGTTTGTGCGCTGTCTAGTTTTAGCAATTCAACTGTATCTCTGTGCAAATGTAGTGGTCATTTTAATTAAAAATATGTTGTCTGTAATGGCAGTGCACTTCCACACCATGCATACTCCACTCTACGAAACTCTACTACACTCTGTCAGTTTATGCCCCTCCACTCTACATCACACTATGTCACTCCACTCTACACCACTCTATGCCACTCTACTCCACAACAATCAATGCCACTCCACTCTATGCCATCCTACTCTACTCTATTCCAGTATTCTCTGCCCCTTTACTCGCTGCTCTTTCTCCACTCTACACCGCTCCTCTTGCCACTCTGCTCTACTCCACTCTATGCCACTCCATTCTACACAACTCCACTCAACACCACCCTATGACACACTACTCTGTTCTATTGTATTCCACTTTATTCCACTTTACCACACCATACAATACTCTACTCCACTCTGTAGAACTCCATGCTAGTCCACTATATGGCATTTTACTCCATTCTACGATACACCACTGCACACTACTCCACTCAAATGTACTCCACTCCACTCTACACCTTACTCCACTCTACAAAACGTTATTGAACTGTACGCTATGCCACTAAAAAAAACCATTCAATGCCCCTCCACTATATGTACCTCCAGTCGATGACACTCTACTTCACTTCACTATATGTCACTCCACTCTACTCCTCTTTGTGCTGCTCTATGCCACTCCACTCTACGACAGTCTACGCCACAGCGCAACACTCTATGCCACTTTACTCTACTTCACTCTACGCTACTCCACTCCATTCTACGTCTCTACTCCATTCTGAAACTCCACTCGATGACACTCCACAACTATTCACTCTACCGCACTCCGCTTTATGATACTCCATTCCATGACACTCTGCACAGTGCCATTTTATGCCACTCTACTTCACTCTATGCCATTCTACTCTTCTCAATGCCATTCTACTCTACTCTACGCCACTCCTCTTCGCTCTACGTCACTCTGCTCCACTCCATTCTATGCCACTCCAGTCTGTGTCGCTTGACGCTACGCAACTCCACTCTATGCCGTTCTACTCTCCGAAAGACCATTCTATGACACCCTACAACAATCCACTTTATTCCACTTTACGGGACTCTATGATACTCTACTCTACTCTACAGCACTACATGCTATGCCACTTCACTCTACAACATTTTACCCCTCTCTACGTTATGCCACTCCACCCTTCTCCATTCTACGCTACTGCACTGTATGCCACTCCACTCTGCAACATTTTACTCCACTCTATGACACTTTATTCAACTATGCCACTCTATGCTTCTACACTCTATGCCACTTCACTCTACATAACTCCACTCTGACATTCTACTTCACTCCTCTCTACTCACCTTTATGCCACTCCACTCACTGGCAGTCTACACCACTCTACTATACTCTATGCCACTTAACTCTGCTCTTTGCCACTCCACTCTACTCCACTCCATGACTCTACTCCACTCGGTAAAACTCCACTCTATAGGCCACTTTACTCCACTCTACACCACGGTACACCACTCAACTCTATTCCACTGTACTCTACTCCACTCTACGCAATCCTAGTCTACTCTACGCCATTCGACTCTACTCCACTATACGCCACTCTACACTGTCCCTCTTCACTCTACGCCACTTTGCTCCACTTCATGCCACTCCACTCAGTGCCACTACATGCTACATCACTCCAGTTTACGACACTCTACTCTACAACACACTAATCTACTCCATACTACTACACTACAGCACGCCACTTTATTCCACTTTACAACACTCTATGATACTTTACTCCACTTTATGGCACTACACGCTATGCCACTCCACTTTTTTTTCCTCTACTCTGCACTACATCACTCCACCCTACTCCACTCCACTCTGTGCCCTTCCACTCTACACCCCTAAACTCTACGTCACCCCACTCCATGACACTCTACTTCACTCCACAACACTCTACTCTCATTATGCCACTATCTGCCACTCCACTCTGAGACAGTCTACACCACTTTATCAGTCTGTCACTCCTCTCCACGCTGCACCACTCTATGACTCCACTCTGAAACTCCACTCAATGACATTTCACTCTACGACACTCCACACCGCCCTACTCCACTTTACTCATCTCTGACACTCTACTGTACTCCACTCTGACACTTGACTCCACTCTGTGTTATGCCACTCCATTCTATGGCACTCCACTCCACTCTGATCTACTCTACTCACCTCTACTGTACTCTATTCTACTCCACTCTATGCCACTTCACTTTACACCACTCCATGACACTTCACTTTAGCCCACTCCATTCCACGACACTCTCCTTCCCTCTATGACACTCTACACCACTCTACTCAACAACACTCTACTCAACTCTACGACACTCCAGTCTAAAAACTTTACTTCAGTCTATGGCCCTCTACTAACGGCCCTCCACAATACTCTATGCCACTTCACTCTAAATCACCGTATGCAACTCCATGACACTCTACATCACTCCACTCTACTTCACTCCACTCTACGCCACTCTGACACTTTACACCACTCTACGATTTATACTCTACTGTACGCTATGCCACTCCATTCTATTCCACTGTACTTCACCCCACTGTACGCCACTCCACTATACGCCACTCCACTCTATGCCACTAAACTCTGCAAAAGTCCACTCCAGGACACTCCGCTCTAAAACACTCTACTAGGACTGGGTGGAGCTTTCCGAGTTTCACTTCACGGAATTACGCAGAATAACTGCAAAACTCTGCCAAATTCCACTGAGTCACACAAGCGGGAGGAGTATTGCTAGGCAACCCCTAAAAATAGATGAAGGTCTCCACTACTAGTTATTACTGCCTACAGGCTGCATGGGGCACAGCACGTGAAGCCTGCAGCATTGTATGTACGTTAATCAAGAGAAGGGGGAGACGATGAGACACAGAAGGTACACACAGTTCAGATGCAGTACCAGTACACATCCGGAAAACCTACAATATGAAACTGCAGTGGCAGGTGCAGGTAGAGAGTCTAGAGAGTTTGGTACACAAGCCTTGTGGCCCTGGTACATAAAGGGAGTGGACCCTGGCATTGGCCCAGGAACCCTATCACGCACAAAAGTAGGAGACATGTGGTATACTGTTAGACCTGGCATAGTTGGCGTGGTTTTCCCCTGTATTTTTTTGCCTCTGCCTCCTATGTTTTTGCTGTGTGCTGGACTCCATGTTTGCTGGTCTAGATGCTTTGGGCACTTTGCCACTGCTGATCAGTGCCAAAGTGCAAATGCTCCCTCTGTAAACTGTGAATATGGATTGGTGTTTCCATGATTGGCTTGTTTGACTTACTATTAAGTCCCTGGTACAGTGCACTGTGTGTGCCCAGGGCCTGTAAGTCGAATGCTGCTGGTGGTTCTGCAGCACTGATTTTGTCACCCACACCAGCAGCCTTGCAAAAGGTTTTCAGATCTGCCACTGCAGTGTCTGTGCGCAGTCTGGTACTGCCATGTTGATCTAGCAAGTGCACCCACTTGCCAGGCCCTAACCTTCTCTTCTCTTACATGTGAGTCACCCCTAAGGTAAGCCCAAGGTACCCTCTGGGCAGGGTGCAGTGTCTTTGAAAGGTAGGACATGTTTTGAAGCGTGTAATGTCCTGGCTTTGGTGTGACAGGGGGGATTGAGGTGTGTTTTGCCTTTACTGAATTAATCAGGGCTGGGCTGAATAGACCTGGGCTGTATTTAGAGTAGGGGGAAGAGGTTCCCTTTCACCTGAATGGCCTGGTCTGCCTTACACAATGCTGTCTCCACCTCCTGCAGGGAAGCCGCGCCAGAGAGGACGGAACTGGTGAACCCCTCAGACAGACAGCTACTGCTGAGGAAGCAGGGGATATCAGTAGGTGCCATAGGAGAAATTGGGTTGATGGGATTCTATACTCTGAAGGTAAAGGGTAAAGCTTAAGCAAAAATGGGATGTCTTACTACCCTGCCTTCTCTTTGCCTACAGAGAGGTTCCTTTGAAGGGGGCAGGCTACAGCCCATTTGTGCTTCTGTTTGGATATACAGCTAGGGTTCCCTTGAGTCTAGTGAAGGAAGGTTGGGAGCAACCTCTCAAACCTCCTCAACAGGACATTATGGAATATGTCCTTGGCCTGCATTCACACATGGCTGACCACAAGAAGAAGGCCAGCAAAAACCTGGAGGCCAGCCAAGAATTCCAAAATGCTTGGCATGACCAAAAGGCTGTCTTGGCTGTTTACCATGTAAATCAAAGGGGGACAAGGGCTTTTATAATCTAGGTCCTGCATACATGCCCTGCTATCTATCGGTACAAAAAGGGTATGCAGTTCCTACAGGGAGGGAGCGACAGGTAGTGGAGGGGAGGGAGTGAGGACAACCAGTCGGAGAAGGAACACTAGTAGGGAAGGGGAGTGCTCCAATAGGAGCAAATGACCTCACACACCCCAAGGGGTGTCATACTTCATCATAGGGCAGCTCCTCATCCGACCGGCGCTGCAATGTCTGACGGGCCACGCAGGAGATCTTCAATGTTGTAACTCCGTATAGCCCTATATGATGAGGCAGTCGAGCGGAAGTGTGGAGAGTAGAGTGGTGACAGTGGTGTTTTAAAAATAGCTAAAAATGTCTAAATGTTATTTATTCGCTGGATACTGATGCTATGGCTAAAAACGGACTACAAGAGTCCAGGCTGGCAAGAAAAATTAAACCTGCTTCAGCTCTAATTGTGAAGTGTGAAGGGATAGTGTTATTAAAAGGTCAACATGTTTCACGCCTTGCAGTGAGCTCTGATCTGTATGTCACACGTGGAAGGTAGAACAAACGTGGCACAGACAAATGTACATAATGGTAGCCCACACCAGTAGGTGCATTAATGAGTGGAGGATACCTGGAAAACATGCACAGTACATTCCCATTCTTTTTTACAAGTGCTAGCGATCAGGTGGAACAATTAATACAACCTGATATGAGTGGTAACAAAATTCTTTTACAGTACAGCGCCACCTGGGACACATGGGACTCACCTATCGGTTCTGGAGCAGGTGCGTCAGCCTGTGCGTCCACACCAACCGTAGCAATGACGGAAAGTAGAAGCCTGGAGGAAGGTCGAGTCCAGGTAATGGGTAGTGTCTTCAACTGGTTGTTAAATATAACAATCCCGTGTGTTATCTGGAAAACCTCATCTATATTAGTGGGGGCATATATACTGTGTGGATATATGTGGTGTTGGTCTCTCATACACGGGGCCCCCGCCGCTTGCAGTGTGACATTACTCGGCCAAGGTGGAAGATTTATAGGTGACCTCCCTGTTTGGGCTGAGTAAATAGTCTAAATCACAAAAACATTTGTAGTGAAGCCAGGCTACACATAAAGAGTTAAATTTCACTTTATTGATAACTCAGGCAGACAACGAACAAGCTGAGCCTCCGAGAGTCAACAGCTCCAATCAACTCTCTCCCTGTCCGTTTGCATTCAAAGGTAAGCTTTTTCAACACTCTAATTCTACGCCTTCCTCGTGGAGCCCCTCAGGCACGAGAGCCTCAACGCGGGAAGAGAAGAAGAGAACACTACAACATGTTTCGGTACATGTGTTGAAATGCACTGTGTAAACCCCAATCAGAGGCAAGTGCGGGCAGTGGTGAGGTATAGAGAGGGGTGGGGATGGCGGGGCGGAAAAAACCATCCTCATGGTTAAAAGCTGCCCCAGGTAAAAGAGGGAAGCGCTTTAGCCCTGTGACAGAATCAAGGACTATAAAATGTCTAATAGACTCAAGGGGAGCCACCGGTCTCCCACGGTGCAGCGCTTAGAGTCATTACAATGGCCGTTAGGAGATCCCAGCGGTCTAGACTGGGGCCTGGACTGGTATCCTGGGTGAAGTTACGGTTAGAGCGGAGGTAGAGGTTGGGATGCCGGGACAGTGAAAAAGGCAGTGTGCCGGCTAAAATCTCCTGCTATGCCTGTAAGTATATGGTTGGATAGTAACAACTCACCTCCAGTATGGAGCTCCTCAACATGGGACCTACTCACGTCTGGACGCCAGGGATGCTGGTGTCTTCATGCTGGATGTGTCGGTATAAATACCCGATATGGAGGTGGAGGTCAGGTAGAGAGGGAAAAAAGACTCAAGTGGGCCAGCACTCTCGGGCACCATCTTGGACCGGTAATGTTTAAATTAGCCCAGAAGATAGAAAAGAGGCTGGTGTCACGCTGGGTCAGACCAGTGCGATGGCCATTTTAGAGGGGTTAAAATGATCCTTGAAGATAGTAGAACTATGGGGGTAGGGGTTGGGGGGGGGGGTATTTGATGTGGATAGGAGGGTTTTGGGCCCCGCTGATTAGTGTGGTTAAGTTGAATACAAAATATATATATTCCAGTCCTTGTTACATACAACTGCAGCAGCTTCACCAAGCTTGTGCGTAGTCACAGTATGGCTAGTCCACCGGCCTCGGGTAGCCATACAGTCGTGCTGATACCTGGAGGAGTGGTGGTGGTCTTCTCATTTTACCTCTAACCATTAGAGTGTGACCCAATGGAGTAATGTAGGGATATATGATCACAGAGTTGCCCCTGACCACGGAATTTCATCATTTAATCCCATGGTGTTAGTTGACAGACGAAAAATCCAGCGTTGTTCTTTGTGGAACAACCCTTGTTGGGTGATATTGGGAAAGGATTCGAGAACTGTCCACTTGATCTTCTCATGAGTATGGTGCATCTCGATGTAGTGGGATAGCATCTTAGATGTGGACCTACCACACCTAATGTTGCTGCGATGTTCAGGCGCGGGCAGGTGATAAGATATATGCAATTTCGAGTGTTGCAATTGGTGTGGATCCTCTGGGTCCACGTGTGGTTGGGGCTCAATGTAACTTCCTTTGCTGGGCAGGTGTTGGGGCAGACACTGCATGAGGTGCAGGGGTAGTGGCCTTGGACTGGGGGGATCCCTCAGAGTTGTTGTCGTTGTGGGCGCATAGGGCATGGTCTAGTGTGTACAATGGTATCTTTTATATTCGAGGTGCATTAAAATGAAAAACGGGGGATGTCTGGTGTTAGGTCTCCTGTATGCAAAATCGGCCAGTGTTTTTTTATGATATTTTTTATCATGTTGGATTGAGGTGTAAATGAAGTGACACAGGTGATTGCTTGGCCGGTAGGTCATTCATGGTGTTCCAGGAGACTTTCTCTGTTGTTATTACGGGCTCGCTTGTAAGCTTTCTGCACCACCATCTAGGGATATTGCCTGAAAACCAGGTCTCTTGTGAGTGTTTTAGCCTGTTCTTTGTAGTCAGTGGAGGTGCTACAGTTGCGTCTCAGTCGCATAAATTCACAGTAGGGGAGATTGTCCCGCAAATGTTTTGAGTGGTGGCTTTTGTACCTCAGCAAACTATTCCTGTCGATGGGATTTTTGAAACTTTTAGTTGCCATCCTGCCATCTTTGAAGGTTATCATAAGGTCAAGAAAAGCAATCTCAATAGTGGAGATGCTGCTAGTGAACTTCAGATAGTGGCTGAGAGTATTCATCCATTCACAAAATTCACCACATCTGGCTTCCGAGCCCTGCCACAAGATCAGGGTATTGTTGATGTTCCTGTGCCACACCACAATGTTGGAGTGGAAAGGGTTGTCATCTCGGAGGATGCACCTCTGCTCGAAGTCTGCCATGTACAAACAGGCCAGACTCGGAGCAAAGGAACTCCCCATCGACGTTTCCTGGGTCTGGTGGTATAGAGTGTCCTTAAACTGGAAATAGTTTTCCTTGAGTGCCAGAGTGGTGCACTCCATGATAAAGCTGATGGGGTGCAGAGGACCAAGTGGTCGCTCTGAGGAAAGTCTCAATGACCTCTAAGGTGTCATCCTGGGGTATGTTTGTATACAACGCTTCCAAGGCTAGAGTAATGAAGATGTCCACATGTATGTCGTCTCCCCGGTTTTCGAGGAGGTTTGAGCACCGCAGTGGTGTCTTTGAGAAAGAATGGTGTTTGTGTTACAATGGGTTGGAGGAAGGAGTCACAAAATTGTGACAGGAGTTCAAGAATTAAACTAATGCTGGATACTATGGGTGTCCCAGGTGATGGTCTAGTGGCTTTGTGGCTCTTTGGCAAGGTGTAGAAATAAGGTGTCCTGGGGTTCTTATTGACCAGAAAGGTGGCTTCCTTTTTGATGATCCATCTCGGGTCTCAGCCGCAAAGACAATGGAAGTGATGTGTTTCGCAAGGCGGCCTGTGGGGTCTTCTCTGATAGGCATGTAGTGAGCGCGATTGGCTAACTGTTGAGCACATTCCTGGTCATACTCGGTGATGCCGAGGATAACAATGGCACTACCCTTGTCCGCAGATTTTATAGTAATGGATTTGTCTCTGCCAAGGGAGTGCATTGCTTCCGTTTCTTCATTGGACATGTTCGCAAAGCGGTGTCCCTGGGGGCAGCATGCCACGTCTTTAAGTAGTGCCTTCTCGAAAATGAGGACTTCTGGAGGAACCATACCTGTGGTGGGTGTGAAGGCTGAGGGGGCATGTAGGCCTGAGTCCGTCTGGTCCGGTGGAGGTTGGTCCTGAAAAAAGGTGTGGAGGTGAATCTTTCGGAAGAAGCAATGTAGTTCGTTTGTCGTTCTGAAGCAGTCTTCTTTCGGGATGGGGTCGAATCCAAGACCTTTCCGGAGCACCGCGGTTTGTTTTCCGGTGAGAATCCTTGGCCGTCTGGCTCCTGGTTTGTCTGTAGGTCTCTTTGTCCTAGTTCTGCCACTGTACTTGCTTCTGTTGTGTGCCTCTTCTCCTTCTCACCCTCTGCCCCAACCTCTGCCTCAAAAAGGATGGGTGAAGTAGGGTTGAGGGAAGGCATGTGGTGGTCCTGGTGGGTTAATTTGGTAGGCTTGCCATCCTTGAGGTGGTCATTGTTATGGTATTCCATCGTAGCCCATCAATGGTGGTGGTTGAGGTCGTGGATTTCTGCGGGAGTCTTCATATCCTCTGGAATTACTGCTTGATGAAGAGTAACGTGTCCTCAATGAGTTGTTCTCTTCAGAAGAAGCGTCTCCGTTGCCAGTGTAGTCTTCTTGTAAGTAGGGATATACTTGTTCTCTATCGAACTTTCTAATATCCTTTTGCAACTTGCAGATCTTCGGTTTTAACACGTACTCACGGTTTTCATTTATTTCAGTGTCAATCTCTGCCAATTTTTTTTTGTATGATGTAATCTGGATTGTGGTTTGTAGTACATTTTATGCCATGGTGATTTTCACATTGAGGTCATCCGCCGGGCGTTTGGCTGTGTTTATGATTAGGATCAGCCAGTCCCTGGTGCATTTCCATGCCACCAGGGGCCACTTCCTTCTAAAGGCCATGTCCTATAGGAAGATCCGAGGCATGTTTCTCACAATCAAACCACCTGGGGTGATGTTCGCGTGCAGGTATTCCAAAATTAATAAGCCGTGAAGTGTCATTTTCACGTACATTCTTTTCATGGAGGTCAGTGTGCTTCAGTCTTCGGTTAGGGTGTTAACCGGCAGAGGACCCCTCTGCTCCTAGTAGGGAGGGAGCTTGTAGAATTTCTGAGACCATATTGTTATCAACCCTGGGGACAGTCCATGGTTAATGGCAGTGAAGGAGGGCCTGGAAGGGGGGAAAGAAAAAGGGGGGCAGGTATGGTGGTCAAAGGAATGCGGGGTGGGGGGTGGACCCTAGACAAGTTGCACTATAGGGCAGATGAATCTCAGAAGAGAGTTTCTGTAGATTAGGGGTTGCTGCTTGAGCTACTCCTCTTAACAAGTCCCACGGTCAAAGGGCCGTGCTTTAAAGTGTAAACCAAAGGGGTACAATGGCTTTTATAATCTAGGTCCTGCATACATGCCCTGCTATATATCGGTACAAAAAGTGTATGCAGTTCCTACGGGGATGGAGCAACAGGTAGTAGAGGGGAGGGAGGGAGGACAACCAGTCGGAGAATGAACACTAG
The DNA here is from genome assembly GCF_964204655.1 of Triturus cristatus. Lineage (NCBI taxonomy): Eukaryota > Metazoa > Chordata > Amphibia > Caudata > Salamandridae > Triturus > Triturus cristatus. The sequence goes on along the minus strand of NC_140592.1, from coordinate 496,853,525 downwards.
TAGGGAAGGGGAGTGGTCCAATAGGAGCAATGGCCCTCACACACCCCAAGGGGTGTCATGCTTCTTTTGCTTTGTTCGCCATAAGTTGGCAGGGTATGCTCAGACGTGAGTCCCTTGCTCACTTTGCCACTGGATTCAAGCAAGCCTGGCTGAAGACGGCTGAAATGCCAGAAACCGGTCCTAGGAAGCTTGTTTCCGGTCCAGGGAAGACATGGCTTGACAGTTCGGGCTGGACTGTTCCCATGAGACACAGGGTCAGACTGATTTGCATACGGCCATGTCTGAACTGGGGTGGCAGAGTGGGCTAAAGAACAGTGATGGATTAAACCCAGATCAGTTGACTGGGGGTGAGTGCTTGCAATGTTCAACACTCTGTCCATCATTTCCTTTGGTTTTTGCTTTGTTCGCCATAAGTTGGCAGGGTATGCTCAGACGTGAGTCCCTTGCTCACTTTGCCACTGGATTCAAGCAAGCCTGGCTGAAGACGGCTGAAATGCCAGAAACCGGTCCTAGGAAGCTTGTTTCCGGTCCAGGGAAGACATGGCTTGGCAGTTCGGGCTGGACTGTTCCCATGAGGCACAGGGTCAGACTGATTTGCGTACGGCCATGTCTGAACTGGGGTGGCAGAGTGGGCTAAAGAACGGTGATGGATTAAACCCAGATCAGTTGACTGGGGGTGAGTGCTTGCAATGTTCAACACTCCGTCCATCATTTCCTTTGGTTTATGCTTCTTCATAGGGCAGTCCTTGTTGGGCTGGCGCTGCAATGCCCAACGGGCCCCGCAGGGGGGCTCTTTGCCGGAGATCAGGAATGTTGTAGCTCCGTATAGCCCTATATGAAGAGGCAGTCGAGCTGAAGTGTGGTGAGTAGAGTGGTGACAGTGGTGTTTTAAAAATAGCGAAAGTGTCCAAATGTTCTTTATTCGCTGGATACTGATGCTATGGCTAAAAACGGACTACAAGAGTCCAGGCTGGCAAGAAAAATTAAACCTGCTGCAGCTCTAATTGTGATGTGTGAAGGGATAGTGTTATTAAAAGGTCGACATGTTTCACGCCTTTGTTCTCCTAACGGATGAGCAGTGGCGTAGCTAGGGTGGGGCGGTGGGGGCGGTCCGCCCCAGGCGGCACTATTTTGGGGGCGGACAAAGGCATTCAGATAAGGCTTGTCTTGCTTTCTTGGACGTTCAGGAATGGGCAGAGAAGGAATAGGACTCGGGCAATGTCCTCTTCTTTTTTGTGCTGGCAGCTGTCGCCCCCTCTCTTCCTATTATTCCCTCTTTCTGTCTTGCTCCTCACTTACTGAAAACCGTAACTTGAAGAAACGGTTCACAACCTCTCTTTCCTTCTTTCATTTAGTTGCTTCCCTGTGAGATGGATCCAAAAAAGAAAAACACTCTTGCGGGAAATGCCTTTTTTCTGACATTTTTCTATTCCAAAGTGCAGTGGGATGGAGAGAAATAGAAGGTTTCAAATATGAAAAATAAATACATAACTAAATAAAGCAAGACAGTGTGGTTGCAAAGTGGCCAGATTGGTTGTATTTACATCCAAATACAACAGCATCACTTTGCAGAGTTTGCCAGTGAAGCGCTACTTTCGTTTTCTTGTCTTTCTTTGAACAGCATTGTTGTTCCCAGGTGGGAAAGTGTACCATTCCTAGAGGTACTGCAATACCTGGTTGATGGGTGGATTGGAAAACAAAATGTGGACCATGGCTCTGTGTTTATGGATGTGGTCTTTTTAAACCATACTGCTTACGTTTTGTAAGGATATAAGTAATGGACATTGAAACGGTTCCCTTCAGGGCCCTCTAGTCATGTCCTTAACTTTTCAGGTAAAACCACTCGCTGATTTCTGAAAAGTGAGTGAGAGGTAACCTTGTTGTTTCTGCTTACATTTCACATGCTTTACGTAATTTCGCATTCCCTATGGGTGGTTGCTTTTACTTTTTTTTTTTAGGCAGGATATTACTCTTATCAAGTGCATAATTTGAATTGAGCCACATCCAAGTGTTTATAGCGGGCACAATTAGGTTATAGCTGAAGGCAGTGCGAGTTTCTCTCAGTGGGAAAGTATGGTGTTCAATGGAGGAGAGGATGTGGCACTATGGCCAGAGCTGTCGAATTTGGAACTGGGGAACCGGGTTCAGCCTTCATGACCAGTCCACCAGACCACTCTACTGAGGGAGCACATTCCCATGCTAGACCTTAGAAGGCCCCACTAGACCTTAGAAGGCTTGATGTCTTAGCACAAGCAGGTGTACCCTAGTGGTGTCAATTGTGGGTTAACCTTGAAGGCCTGTCCACCACAATCCATACTGAAGTTCATCTCACATCTTGCGGGCAAGCCTACGAAGCAGCACACCCTAGAGCAACAGTGATCCAGACGCTGTGACTCTGTCACTGAGGTCACATGAACCTTGAGCAGGTTAGGGCGATGCGAACGGTATGACCGCACTGGGTACCTATTTCGGGTGGGTGCGTAGTGTTTGCAAGTATATTATGGTTTAAAAAAAACTTGCTGCCTCCTTCCTGGCCTCAAGCAATTTTCAGAAACAATACAAATGTCATGATAACTTTGGTGATTAATGTTCTTCCTGCTTTAATGGGGGGACCATGATTAATGGTCATTTAAGGTCAGCTGTAGATGATGGATCCCTGAACAGTGTCATGTATGTGCATGTTTGCATTGTGCATTTTGCTGAGGGGATTACCAGGTAATTATTCACGCAGCTCTCTGATGGATGTCACATGTGGTTGTTCTGAGTCCCCAGATAGAACATGCAGTCTGTGTGTTCTCTTTTGTACTGCTAGTCACTGCCAGTCACCAGTGTATTCGACTGTGTAGCCTTGGACCGTGTCATGTATGTGCATGTAACTTTCATGATCGAGGTAACTATTAGCGACGATACTACATGTCTCTCGGACCTCTTTCAAGTGCTCGCCGTCCTTTTTACCCAGCAACCCCCCCTCCCCAGGGGCGGCAATCTGAGGGATAGCCCCGGGCGCCACAAGCTCTAGCTACGCCTCTGCGGATGAGTGGCGTTTCTTCAGGACCGGGGGCTGGGGGTACCTAATCTACTCTTTGTTTCAAGGAAACAGTCAAGGGATTCCTACGTGTGCTGTCCCTATGGTTTTGGATTCCGAGGTAATCCAAGTAAGTGGCAGAAATGTCAAGTAGAGAAAAAAGTCTGTTTACCAACCAGAGAAAAAAGACTGTTTACCAACCAGGTCAGAAGGTGTGGGTGTTGGAGCCTGTGGCCCCAGCAGCTCTCCAACATATGTGGAGTGGACCCCACACGATACTTGAACAAAAGGGCGATGTCACCCACTTGGTGAACCTAGGTACTCCAAGAAGTCCCCATAGGGTACTTGATGTGAACCGCCTAAAACCTTTTGTTGGTTGACAGGGCTTGCTCATGGCAATTGATGAGGGACAGGAGGAAGAGAGTGACCCTCTCCCTGATCTCCTCTCTCAGAACTCTGATGATGGCTCAGCAGATGGAGTAGCCTTGGCAGGCAGCCTCACTGATCAACAGCAGACAGATTACAGGCAAGTGCTCAACAGTACAGACATATGCTCTCCCTGACACCTAGTCAGAACTCCTCGTGTACCCATGTAGTGGACACAGGTTATAGTCTGCCTGTAAAGAATAAAATCTACAGACAGCCTGACCATTTAAGGGACTGCATCAAGACATAGGTCCAAAGAATTGGGGGGGGGGGGGGTCATTGAGCCTTCTGGTAACCCCTGGGCTAGTCCTTGTGCCAAAACCTCACACCAAGGGTGGAAAAAGAGAGATGAGGTTTTGTGTAGACTGCCGAGGCAGGGCAGATGAAATCATAGTCACTTTGGCCTCAGCCAAGTTTCTGAGCACATTTGACCTGACAGCTGGCTACTGGCAAATCAGACTAGCTGAGGATGCCAAGCGAAAAACAGCATTCTCAGCCCCTAGTGGGCATTATCAATTTATTGTGCTGCCATTTGGTCTGAAGAATGCACCTGTCACATTTCAGAGGCTGGTAAATAAAGTTTCAACTGGTCTGGAAGCCTGTAGTGCAGCATATCCAGATGATATAGCTATCTTTAGATCCACCTGGGAATATCACCTGGTCCACCTCAGAAATGTTCCAGAGGCCCTGCAAAAGGCACGCCTCACTATCAAGTTCATCAAGTGCCAGATAGGGCAGAGCAAGGTTGCATACTTGGGCCACCTGGTGGATGGAGGCGAGGTTCAACCATTGGAGAGCAAAATCCAGACCATTGTGGACTTGGTTGTTCCCAATACCCAGACTCAGGTTAGAGCTTTCATGGGCCTGACTGGGTACTACAAAAGATTTGTTAAGTGAAATGGGTCCATTGTCACTCTCCTCTGAATGATTTGACTTCAAAAAGAATGCCCAAGAATATTCAGTGGACAGTAAGCTGTCAAAAGGAATTTGATGACCTAAAGCAGGCCATGTGCACTGCTCCCATCCTGCTTTCATTATCCAGACAGAAGCATCCTAGATAGGGGTAGGGGCTGTGTTATCACAACTTAATGCAGAGAGCCAGGATCAACCAGTGGCTTTTATCAGTAAAAGGTTGACCCCAGGGAGAAATGTTGGTCAGCCATTGAGAGGAAAGCCTTTGCAGTGGTCTGGGCCCTAAAGAAGTTGAGGCCATACCTGTTTGGCACTCACTTCATTGTTCAGACAGACCACAAGCTCCTCTTATGGCTTAAACAGATGAAGGGTGAAAATCCCAAACTTTTGAGGTGGCAAATTTATACGGTGGAACAAAGATCTGGGAGTAACCATGTCAATACAGATGGACTCTCCAGATATTTAAACTTAGAAAATGAGGAATCAACTGGGCAAGGTTAGTCTCATCTCCTTACGTTTGGGGGAGAGGGTTGTGTAGAAAAGTAGAATCTGCTTCTATGGTTACCCATGCCTTTTTACTTGATGTAATGCTGTTTCTGACTAGTCTGACTGGGATCCTGCTAATCAGGACCCCGGTCTGTCTGCTTTCTCTCCTAAATTGTTATGGTAAGTACTTAGGTACATCCCAGATTGGATACTGGGGTACCCTTATCAGTCCCTAGTAGATGGTACTAAGGTATCCAGGACATAGGTACCCCAGGGGTCCCCCATAGGCTGAAGCATGTGTTATGTCACCTATGGGAGACCATTCAAACTCTCACTACAGGTCTGCCATTGCAGCCTGTGTAAGCTGGTGCTAGCACTACTTACGAAAGATATAGGTTTCCCTAAATCGAGGGTCACTGCACTTAAAACCTATAAGACACCCCCACAGCAGGCCTTTTCAATCCTGAAGGCAGGGTGTTTCGTTCTATGTGTGAGGGTGCCCTTTCATGAGCAGGACACCCCTACAGCCTTCAGAGTCCATTGTAAGTGAGACAGCTATATAACATATAGAGGGGCACCGCGTCATTACGCGATGACCATCACGAAACTGGCTGTAACGAACCCTGTCATGTTTGATATCAAGCATGTTGGAATCAGGTATGATTCCAAGCCCTGTAAAGGCCCTCTGTTAGGCCCTCAGTGCTCCCGGTACTAGTCTTCTAGATCCGGACAGCACAACATGGCTGCTGCTGACCAGAGACATGATTCTGCCCTCCTGCTGCTGAGCCAAGCTCGAGCAGGGCAAGGCTGAACAATAGGTAGCCTGTCACAGAGAGGTGTGACTACCTCCCAGACAGGGTGCTGTATTGGGGCTGGGTGGGAGCGCTTGCCAGCGCCACTCAGTCTGCTTGAATGCCACATTTGGTGCCCTCCTTGCATAGTCCAGTATAAACCAGCTCATGGAGCCGTTGGCTCCCGCTTTGGTGCGTTACTGTACAAAGGACATGGGAGTATCCTCCCCACTGTCTGATCCCTCCCCTGGGAGGGAACTCTGAATTGTCCCAACCCTTTCCTCATAGTACTTAAGGGCTTACCTGAGAGTGGGTCCCTAGATTTGTCGGGGGACATGATTCAATTCAGACACCACTTCAACTTCAACAGTCTGGGAACTCTGGACTTCGCAGGACTTCGCTCTGGGCATCAAAGCTGCAACCAGGAAGCCTCCTGCTGCTCCTGATCTCTTTGCCCTACTCGTCTACTGCAACGTCTGTGCCTGTGCTCCATGCAGGAAACCTTCCAAGGTGTATGAGCATCCAAAACACCTGAAGGAATCTCCCTTGAAGTGAAGGAGTCACTTCCCTGCATCTGCAGGCACCGCAACTAAGCTAACCGATCTGCTGACGCTGAGTTCCCACGGACATTGAATGGCTTGGCAACACAGGTGGTGGTTCTCCACATCCCTCAAGGCCTGCCGTGTCCTCTCACAAAGTTTAAAGCCAGTATCCCTTGTCGGAGCCGCAGGAACTGAACCCCTGTGCACCTTATCAACTTGCAGTAGCAAGGGCTTGTTGGCTTCCTTCCATCAAGATCTTAGGCCTCCAAGTAGCCCTAACCTCAAGCATCTTCAATGACCAGAATCTTCGACCACACCACATTTCTTGCACGGTGGGCCTGCTTCTTTGGTAAGCTGCTCGAGGTCATCTTGCGACTCCAGTGCCTTCGGCCTGTGGGTCTTGTCGAGGGTCACCTTTGAATTCTTTGGGCTCCCTTGATGGCTCTGGGCCTGCCCTGACTCCCCTGCTTGTAGTGAGTCTCCTGGACCTTGCTGGTTCTGACATTGAACCTTTTTCAACTTCCACGTTGGATGCTGTTGCCAAGGCTTGTTGGTGTTCCCGCCGGACACTGAGCCCTCCACTCTTGACATCCGATGTAGGACAGCTCGTGTACGGCTCCTGGTCTTCCACAGCATCGCCCGGTTCACTCAGCTGCAGTTCCAAGGTCACTGTCAGCTCTCCTCCAACACCCGATATCAGTGGGCATTCATCTTCCATGCCTCCTGGTCACTCCTGAGTAGCATAGACTCTGTCTCCTCTGCTTACAGGTTCTTCAGATCTTGAATCCACCTTTAGGTTCCACCTGACACTTTCACCTTCTCCAGCAGCGACATCTTTCTGAAGTCTCCCATTGAGTTTGACAACGGTTTCTGACACCACTTCACACCTATGCACCCGGCTTCCCTGGTGCAGGTATTCATAGGTAGGGTGGATCTCCAACCTCCATGGGGTTTCTCCAGGGTCCACTGGAAAGGGTCCTCTTTCTTTAAAATTGCAACCGTGATCTACACGTTGATTTGTACGAAGAACGCAGTCATGTTCCTACACTTCACACGACCTCCGTGGGGCTTCTAGATACTCACCTTGGGTGGTTCCTTGGGTCCTAGGCACTTCTACGTCCTCTAACTATTGTCTTGACTCGAGTCATGGTTCGCGTACCACTATTTTAGTATATGGTTTCGTCTCCCCCTGGGGGCCACCGTGTATTTTGTGCTCCTTACCTGTTTCTATTGCAAAGTATTGCATAGTATTGTGTGTAATGTGTATATCTCTGGCTAGGAGATATCTGAATATGTTAGTGAGTGTCTTATAATAAATACATATTTTTATAAATACAGCGTGCAGTTCTTTTTTACTTAATCTATACCTATAAGAATATGTTCTTGTAAAACAGGCTGCTTTACACTCCTTTTGGACTAAGACTGAAGGCTGCTCTCCACAGCTACCACTTAGAGAGCTTTCTTACGTTCTCTAATACCACTAAATTCACCATAAGGGTTGTGTGGATCAGTGCAAGGTGTCCACTTACATAAGTGTACATCACATACTGAGCCAGCCTCTCACAACATGCCACCAAGGAAGAACAACCGAAAGTCTCCAGCATCAAATGTTCAAGGGCCAGGCAGTAAGTTTAAAGTGACCAAAACAAGACAAGGACAGAAGTGGGAACTGAAGTGAGGACGGGATCATGGGAAGCAGGACAAACCTGTTTACGGACAGCCGCTTCAACAGTGGGTACCAAAGGCTGCGAGGCCAAAAGGGAGCAATCAGGAGAACAGATACCTTCTCCACCCGAATCTTCTGCAGCACCCTTGGGAGGAGGGAATCCAGGGGAAGGCATACAGCAGGCCTGGTGGCCAAGGAATCGAGAGGGCATCCACTGCCCATGCCTGAGGACAAACCAGCTCACAACAGAACCGAGGGAGGAGGACATTGTGCGGGGAAGCAAAAAGGTTGAGCCAAGGTGTCCTGAACTGAAGACAAAGGTCTGGAACTGGGGAACAGACAGATGGAACAGAACCATTGAAGGAAGGTTGCGGCTCAAGCTGTCCGCATGAAAGTTCAAGTGACCCTGAATGTAAACAGTCCTCAAGGCAGAGAGTTGAGACTCTGCCCAGGCACAAATCACGGAAGGCAGCAGATTCAGAGACTCGCACCGAGCGAGCCACCTGATTGTTGGTAGAAACCAACAGAGTCATTCCCTGGAGGGGAATCTGAAGTAATAGTATTGCCTGCCAAACAGCTGCCAGCTCCCGCCAATTCAAGGAAACCACTGTCCCTTGGCCTCCAAAGACCCCAACGTGGCCTCCCAACCCCAAAAGATGGCCTCGTTGTTAGTAATAGGAGAGGAGGAAGCTGAAAACTGACCTTCTTTTTCAGATTGGGAGTGCAGAGCCACCAGTCCAAGTCCCGAACCAGAACAGTGGAGAGAGGAACCAGAGAGTTGTAACCTGCACGGGAGGGGTCCCACAGAGACAACCGATGATTCACCAAGGGCTTGAGGTGCAGGTGAGCCAAGGGAACCACAACTGTGGTTGCAGCCATCAACCGCTGGACCAAGTCCGAGCCGTAGCAGACTGCCGACACAGCAGGTCCCGCAGAAGAAGCTGCAGGGAATCGATGCAAGCAGGAGGGAGACACAGCGCCCCCAACAAGGTGTTGAAAAGTCCCCCGATGAACTGCTGTCTCTGAACAGGGACTAGATGAGACTACCAGATTCAGCTTGAACCCCAGACCCTGGAACATGTCTATAGTCGCCTCCACTGTCAAAAGAGCCTTAGGAAGGGGGGAAGCAGAGATCAAACAATCATCAATATAGTGAAAAATAGAGAAACCCAGAAGCTGCAAAATCCCCACAGCAGGAGCCAATACCTTGGTAAAAGTCCAGGGAGCAGTAGAGAGGCCAAAAGGCAACACCTGAAACACCTGATAATGGACCCCATCCACTGCAAACCTCAGGAACCGCTGGCTTCCATGACGGACAGGTACATGAAAATAGGCATCTTCCAGGTCCAGGGAAACCAGAAAATCACCCTCTTGGATGAGGGGAATGATGGACTGCAAGTTGGTCATCCAAAAGTGATCCAGCCGCACCAACTTGTTTAGAGCCTTGAGATTCAGAATCGGGCAGGATGAATCATCTGGTTTTGGGACTAAGAAGAGCATGTAATAGAAACCCAGGCCCTGTTCCGTCTCCAGAACCAGGAGAACAGCGCCCATTGCCAGCAACATGCCCACCCCTGACAACATAGCAGTTCTCTTCACTGGGTCTTTTGACAATGGGGAAACCCGATAACAGGAATAAGGGTGAGGGCCCCGGAATGGAATCTGGTACACCTGACGATGACCGAAAGGATCCACTGGCCGGTAATCAGAGTCGACCATTGATCCAGACATAAATGGATCCGGGCCCCCACCTTTGCCTAGTCACTTCTGTCCAGCACCCTGAGGCTGCTGCTGAGACTGGGACTTTTCATGGAACGAAGCCCCCCAAATACAGGCCTGTACACGAAAGGGCTGAGAAGAGGAAAGAACACCCTGAGAGCTCTGCTTATGGAAAAAAAGACTTCTTCTTCTGGATACTCTGAAAAGGCTACAACAACTTCTTCTCTTCCGCGGACCGCTGCACCATCATGTTCAATTCACCTCCAAAAAGCCGGGGACCCTCAAAAGGGAGTTAATGAATCAAGGCCTTCTGAGCAGCCTCAAGGCGCCATGGCTTAGTCCACAGAGACTGCCTACCACCTACCCCGCCCATGCAGCAGAGAAAGCCACAGCGTATCAAAAGTGACATCGGACAGAAACTGTCCCAAGACCTCCATCTGAGCCTAGATGTGAGAAGGATCCCCCTAATCTGTCTTCACTGTCGTCAAACACCTTCTCAAAATCCTTGTTAAGGACCTGGAAGGTATATGCAGAGTAAGTGCTAGCCCGAATCTCAAAATGAGATGCTGCATAGGAACGTTTGAAAGCCGTCTCCACCTTCCATTCAACTGGGTCAGAAATGAAAGCTGCCTCAGAAGACAAAAAAGAGGAAGAAGACCTTGAGGACAAAATAGAATTGACCTTAGGAACCTGAGGAAACAGGACATCAAACTCCATCAAGCGATACCTCTTGCCCAAACAGCGAGGAATGCCCTGCTTGTCAACCTCAAGCCATTTCTTAGGCAGAATATCCTTAATGACATCATGCAAAGGCAAGTCACCCACCACTGAGGCACTATACTGGGTATAAAAACCATCATCCACCAAAGATTTTGGGTCTAATCCCAGGACCTCAAGAATGTGGGCCAACATGTCCAAAATGACTTTACCCTGGATATATTTCCCTTTAGGAGAATTTTTCAAGTCCTCATCCTCCTCCCCTTTAGATTTCTTGGCAGAAGGCTCAAGCAGCGCGGCCTGAACAGCAGAATTAATCAAATCTGACCTGGAAATCTGCAGCAAGTTATCCTCCTGTAGGTCCTGCACATTTTTCCATATGGAAAGAGACTTGGCAGGCACTGGGACCAACTCTTCATCTCCCATGGCCAAGGGTGAGTGAAAAAGCACCAAACAGACACCAACAGCCAAAGAGGAAGTGCCCAGCAACTCCCAATGAATACCGCCTCCCAGCAATCAAGTCTCAAACACTACGAGACTTGAATTACCAAAAAGACAGCCCTGCTGCCTCCCCCACAGCCACATACCCACAAGTCATGGCCACGGGAGCCGGACGCTGCTGGAAGCCCTCAGCACCGGAACAGCCTGACCAGAGAAAGCTCCCGGCCCCAGCCTAGCACATGCGTTGGGAGCACGTCGGGGACAGAGCAGGGACGCGACTGACCGGAACACCAGTAAGGTCAGCTTCAGAATCTGAAAAAAACGAAAAAACTAAGTAAAAAATCAAAACACTCACTGCATCACAGCACCGACGCAGAGGAAGAAATCCCAGCGCTTCGACAGCACATCAGTCGGACAGGAAAAAAACACAGGTAGTGGCGGTGGGGGGGACGTGTTTTTATATAATAAACATGAAAGAAATCCTAGCTTTTAGACTAGCCTGTCGGGAGGCAGGATTGCCTCACTTCTGTAAGGGCTGGGACGAGGAGGACATATGGAAGGGTAATGAATGGATACCTCTGGTTCTTGTGATGCTTGAAGCTCACTCTAGAAATGAAGGTCAAAGGTGCAAATTCATAGAGGAACCAGAGAGACCACTGCTGGTGGGATGCACCCTAAGAAACTAAAGTCTTGTCACAGATAAATTGAAAGCAATGCACTTCAAGGCAGCTATCTTGGAAAACAGATCTACTGATAGACGCGCTACTGTAGTAAACGCACACAACCCACCACTACATCGCATTCAGTCGAGGGAAAATTAGGAATAACAGTGCTTTGGAACTGAACAAGTTCCTTCTATATATCGTACTTTGAGCGGTAATACACTTTAGAGACATTCCTAGTTCAACACTGTTTATACTCTTTTAGAGGAGCATTCAAAAACCCCGATGCTGGTCTTTCAGTGGGCTTGACAATGGGAGCCACCGTAAGGTAAACACACTGAAAAACAAGAGTCAGGGAAAGTAGAGACCGAATGGTGCAGCTATCTTTTATGCACAGACCTTTGACCCTACAGAGCCATAGTGCCCTAATCCCACCCACATGTGACAACCACATTGAGTGGCTTCTTATGCAACCTCACCTACTACTCCAAACCCAGGCACACTCCACAGGATTTAAAACTATTCTTACCCTCAGGGCTTTCAGTGGGCCACTGGCAATTCTAAAATCCAGGTGCTGAGACTGGCCTTATCAGGCTCTCCATTGTTGCCCTTACACTCAGTGTGAAAAAAAAATCTTAACTCAAAGGCAGTACCAGACATTACCGGCCTTCCATGAGATATTGGGTGGCTCCTCTGTTGGAGGGGAGGAGCATCGCCGCACATAAAAATAAAGTGGTAATTTATTGCCATTTTATTTTTCATCCACACGTCACAAACAGAGAGTCAAGGTGTGGTGGCCCTGCCGAGTGGCACCAGCAAAAGGGAGGTGGGTGGGCAGTCTGTGCACTGTTTAAAGTGCGCATATCGCCATATCCCTTAGGCCAGCTGTCTTGAGACGGCCAGCAACACATGCACACTTTAAACCTCTCAACCCAGCTGTCTTAAGACAGCTTCTTGAGAGTAAGTGCAGGCCTCCATGGCGCTGTGGAGCACAGAGACAGGCCACTCCCTCCAATCCAGGCGCTGCTCTCATGCTGTGAGCATCCAGTTCCAGTTTGTGAAGCGAAAGAAGAATAGGTCCAAAGTGGAGGATGTCATGTTGGTAAGTGTTTCATTTTTTAATATTATTATTTGTGCGCCTCGTAGGTGCCAGCTGCCACTGCAAGAGATTCCTTTGCTTGTTGTTTGATAGTGATCTGAAATATTGCAGGGCAGAAATGGTGGAGGGCAGAGCTCAAGCTCTAAATGTAACACTTATACAGTAATTTCCTGGTCTGCTGTCATGCTGACCAACAGTTATGGTCCACAGTCACTGGTGAGTGGAGAGAGGGGGCAGCAGGGTGGTGCTGAGAGGCAGAGGGATATGCTGATTGTTCCCCACCATGTGCGGTCTTGTATAGGATAGAAAGAATAACTTAGTGGTTCGAGCCCCATTTAACGTGTAGATCACTGACTGGAACCTCTTGTTGGTCTGTCCCAGCCTTTCATCCTTTCTCGTTGGATACAACTGGAAACGACACAGTATTCAGATGCCATCCATTGTTTGTTTGTCAATACATATGATTATAACCTACAGCACAGACTGCTGAGTAAGTAAAAGAGAATTTGCCTTGGCTGGCATTGATGGGAATGCAGCTCTAGAGGCGAGGCAAGAAAGGCAGGCGGTTTGATGACTATATGTGCCTTTCCCTTGACTTCAGGCAATGCTTGGAAACTGTGCCTGTCTCCAAGTCACCACAAACTCATCAGCAGCCCATCGACGAACCTTGTTGGCCGCAAAACCCCTAGTCTATTGTTACTGTCTCACAAAAAGGTTTTAATACCTTCACGTGGATTTGTATGTGTGTGGTTTTTTTTTTTGTTTCAAACAAGCCTGCTCCCCACATATATCCCTCTTCGTCTTCTGTTTTTGTACTGTGCAACTAGTTTTATTTTTCATACGGGTATTCATTTATTTATTTATATACAGGGGTCCTCTTTATGGTCCCTGAATTAAAGTCCTAGGCTGCTCACTTTCTCTGCGCCCAGAGACACTCCACTCAAGAAACAAACCCTCTCCATCATCCCAAGCCCCAGCTGGCGCCCTGCATGCGCTTTCTGTTTATTATGGCTAACAGCAGAGCCGTAGTACTTAGATTTACACTAACAAAGGTGAAGAGGAAAGAGTAGAAGAGACCATTAAAAATAAGCAATTATGCAATATATGTATGGCTCGAACAGGCTGTGGAATGACTGTGCTTTACAGCAAGATAAAGCAAACCCTTTAAAACCTTGTAGGTGCACCTGGGATTTTACACAGGCTTGTGAAGTTTTGCTAATGAGTGCCAAAGGGGTCATTCATTCTGTCTGCTGCGCAGGTGGGCTGCAGTATAGTCGAGAACTCAGGCAAACTGGACAGCTTCAAGACATGCCAGTGCTTTGTAAGAGCGATAGGGCTGGGGCAGAGTAACAAAGGTGAAGAGGAAAGAGTAGAAGAGACCATTAAAAATAAGCAATTATGCAATATATGTATGGCTCGAACAGGCTGTGGAATGACTGTGCTTTACAGCAAGATAAAGCAAACCCTTTAAAACCTTGTAGGTGCACCTGGGATTTTACACAGGCTTGTGAAGTTTTGCTAATGAGTGCCAAAGGGGTCATTCATTCTGTCTGCTGCGCAGGTGGGCTGCAGTATAGTCGAGAACTCAGGCAAACTGGACAGCTTCAAGACATGCCAGTGCTTTGTAAGAGCGATAGGGCTGGGGCAGAGTAGGTTGCGTCCGGCTGCTGTCTCCTCTGGGCTTCATGGGCTCCGGCAGTCAGTCACGTGTCAGGCTGATGTCTCCATGGGGCTTCATGGGCATTGGGGAAGGAAGTCACATGACTGACATCTCTAAGGAGCTTCTTGGGCTTGAACACAGTCAGGTTGTTATCTCTACGCGGTTTAATGCGCTGGGGAGAGCCAGTCATATGCCTTGCTTCTGATACTGAAGGGCTTTGTGGAGCATGCTGCTCGATGTAAAGTGTTAGTCAGGCGCACAACGCCCATTGGGCTGAAAGGGCTTCAGCCCCCCCACCCCGCAGGCCCGGCTCCAGGAATTTTAATTTGGGTGGGCCAAAGGTGCATTTGGGTGGGCCACTGGGGGCTCGATTTGTCTCTCATATGTCTAGTCAGGCCTGCTTCCGGGCCCTCCTTTAAATCTTCTTAGTCTTACAAGGCCCAGTAAAACGCACTCTTTTCCAAATCTCTTTCTAAATATCATCACTCTCAAAAAGTGTTTTTTCCATGTAATGTTCCTTTAATGGGAAGTTTCTGAGGTGGGAGTATCAGGCAAGTGACACTTCTTGGACTCCCTCTGTGCGAGCCTTCAGGGAGAATCCCTCTTCATTGCTACCTCCACCTGACCCCTGACTCTGCAGCGCACTCCCTTACAGACTTGATTATCCACAACTCCTCTCCAGTGCACCTTATCTCACAGCTGACCTTGGGCCCCAGCCACATATCAGGCACCATTGGGCTCCACTTTCATTTTTCCCGGTAAAAACATTAGTAAAATTACCTTCAAAATTAAAACATTGAATATAGCAGTAAATATAATTAGCACACACTTTAAAGTATGTTCCACAGTAGCCCTTATGACCCGACTGCTAATTAAATAAACAAAAACAGAAAGGCCATGACAGGGCCGGCTTCAGCGCTGATGCGAAAGTCTTTTTTGGTGCCACACCAATAACCTCTTTCTCAGTAAATATCTTTACTACCACCTTCCAACAGTGCCCCTCATCCCTCCATGGCCCCCCCTATTGACCTCCTCCTCGGATTCCCTCACTGCCACCCTCCAGCAGTGCCCCTCATCTCTCCCTAGCTCCCCCTCCACCCCATGACCTCCTCCTCGAATTCCTTCACTGCCACCGTCCAACAGTTCCCCACATTGCTCCATAGCCCCTCCCACTACCTCCTCATCAGATTCCCTTACTGCCACCCTCCAACAGTGCCCCTCATCTTTACGTAGCCCCTGTCTCATATCCATTTCATTTGTTGTATAGCGCTACTCATATTAGTGTGTCAGTACTTTACACCACGTACACATTATACAGAGACAATGAATCATACAGGTATGTATATAAGTCTATAGGGAATGTCACATAAGCCAATGAGGATTACAAGGTGTATGAATCACATGTCATCCATACTGGTGGGCAGTATATCTTAAGAGGGTTTGGTCTGGAGAAACACAACCTTAGGATTTAAAGAGTATTCCGTGGGGATCAGCTTAACTGATAAAAATGTATATCTGCCCAAACATACAAATTTTAGCAACATTAGAATAATGAAAGCCTGGGGAAGTTCTAACTATATCACAAAACAAAACAAGCAAAGTTCTAACTATAAAATTCATGTTTGTATGCGGCGCTTTGATGACAGTTCATTGGTCACTGTCCTATGTTAGGATTGTAACTTCTGAACGGCAAGGAACACAAGGATTTATGTGACAAAAGCAGTAACCCACTGAGCTTCCACATAAAATACAGTTCATCTGCATTTAAAAACTACTAACAGACAGGATCATTTATCACCAGCGTTATCTGGGCATTTTGTATTGTCTTATTGTTGCCCTGCATCGGCGATGATAATGATAAAATCTGTTTAAATGAAGCATACACGAAGTATGTGTCCTGCTGGGCATACGCAGATTTTAAAAAGAAAAACAACTTGTAACCCATTCTCTTACCTACTCCATTTGTCAAACTTTGTGTCACAGCCTGATGTCATAAGCGGCTGCAGGGGGTCAGGAAAGGTGAATAGGAATAAACAAACTTATTTTCTCTGCTGCATAGAAAAAGAAATATCCACGCAGCAGGACAGTAGGCAAAGGTTACCATTGTCAAAGAAAGGATTTGTCCCTTTCGCCATGTGGAGATGAAGGGGTGAAAAAATAAACAAAGCCTCGTTAACATGTAAAAGGTCTTTTAAAGACGTTAACATGTAAATGGTCTTTAAACCAGATTGGTCGCACACTGCTACACCTACCAGGCGTGTTCCCCCAATGAAAATGGTCCCTGAAGGTCAGCGTCGGCGGATACACCTATGCTCGAGTGTGAATGCAAGTATGC
This sequence comes from Triturus cristatus, assembly GCF_964204655.1. Lineage (NCBI taxonomy): Eukaryota > Metazoa > Chordata > Amphibia > Caudata > Salamandridae > Triturus > Triturus cristatus. Next base: position 496,837,044 of record NC_140592.1, on the reverse strand, counting down.
GTGGCGTGTGCCATCCCTGGACACGTGTTTCGAGGTAGTTGCCTCTCGTCAGCAGGGAGTAGGAAAATGTGTGGGGTTGCTGTGTAAGCTGCTAAAATCGTATCAGGTCTAGTACCTCTCGTAGCGCGCAGGTGCGTAACCATGAGTCCGTCGACTCCACCGGCTCAAGGGAGCCTGAATATAAAGTTAAACCAGATTGGTCGCACACTGCTACACCTACCAGGCGTGTTCCCCCAATGAAAATGGTCCCTGAAGGTCAGCGTCGGCGGATACACCTATGCTCGAGTGTGAATGCAAGTATGCGTGGCGTGTGCCATCCCTGGACACGTGTTTCGAGGTAGTTGCCTCTCGTCAGCAGGGAGTAGGAAAATGTGTGGGGTTGCTGTGTAAGCTGCTAAAATCGTATCAGGTCTAGTACCTCTCGTAGCGCGCAGGTGCGTAACCATGAGTCCGTCGACTCCACCGGCTCAAGGGAGCCTGAATATAAAGTTAAACCAGATTGGTCGCACACTGCTACACCTACCAGGCGTGTTCCCCCAATGAAAATGGTCCCTGAAGGTCAGCGTCGGCGGATACACCTATGCTCGAGTGTGAATGCAAGTATGCGTGGCGTGTGCCATCCCTGGACACGTGTTTCGAGGTAGTTGCCTCTCGTCAGCAGGGAGTAGGAAAATGTGTGGGGTTGCTGTGTAAGCTGCTAAAATCGTATCAGGTCTAGTACCTCTCGTAGCGCGCAGGTGCGTAACCATGAGTCCGTCGACTCCACCGGCTCAAGGGAGCCTGAATATAAAGTTAAACCAGATTGGTCGCACACTGCTACACCTACCAGGCGTGTTCCCCCAATGAAAATGGTCCCTGAAGGTCAGCGTCGGCGGATACACCTATGCTCGAGTGTGAATGCAAGTATGCGTGGCGTGTGCCATCCCTGGACACGTGTTTCGAGGTAGTTGCCTCTCGTCAGCAGGGAGTAGGAAAATGTGTGGGGTTGCTGTGTAAGCTGCTAAAATCGTATCAGGTCTAGTACCTCTCGTAGCGCGCAGGTGCGTAACCATGAGTCCGTCGACTCCACCGGCTCAAGGGAGCCTGAATATAAAGTTAAACCAGATTGGTCGCACACTGCTACACCTACCAGGCGTGTTCCCCCAATGAAAATGGTCCCTGAAGGTCAGCGTCGGCGGATACACCTATGCTCGAGTGTGAATGCAAGTATGCGTGGCGTGTGCCATCCCTGGACACGTGTTTCGAGGTAGTTGCCTCTCGTCAGCAGGGAGTAGGAAAATGTGTGGGGTTGCTGTGTAAGCTGCTAAAATCGTATCAGGTCTAGTACCTCTCGTAGCGCGCAGGTGCGTAACCATGAGTCCGTCGACTCCACCGGCTCAAGGGAGCCTGAATATAAAGTTAAACCAGATTGGTCGCACACTGCTACACCTACCAGGCGTGTTCCCCCAATGAAAATGGTCCCTGAAGGTCAGCGTCGGCGGATACACCTATGCTCGAGTGTGAATGCAAGTATGCGTGGCGTGTGCCATCCCTGGACACGTGTTTCGAGGTAGTTGCCTCTCGTCAGCAGGGAGTAGGAAAATGTGTGGGGTTGCTGTGTAAGCTGCTAAAATCGTATCAGGTCTAGTACCTCTCGTAGCGCGCAGGTGCGTAACCATGAGTCCGTCGACTCCACCGGCTCAAGGGAGCCTGAATATAAAGTTAAACCAGATTGGTCGCACACTGCTACACCTACCAGGCGTGTTCCCCCAATGAAAATGGTCCCTGAAGGTCAGCGTCGGCGGATACACCTATGCTCGAGTGTGAATGCAAGTATGCGTGGCGTGTGCCATCCCTGGACACGTGTTTCGAGGTAGTTGCCTCTCGTCAGCAGGGAGTAGGAAAATGTGTGGGGTTGCTGTGTAAGCTGCTAAAATCGTATCAGGTCTAGTACCTCTCGTAGCGCGCAGGTGCGTAACCATGAGTCCGTCGACTCCACCGGCTCAAGGGAGCCTGAATATAAAGTTAAACCAGATTGGTCGCACACTGCTACACCTACCAGGCGTGTTCCCCCAATGAAAATGGTCCCTGAAGGTCAGCGTCGGCGGATACACCTATGCTCGAGTGTGAATGCAAGTATGCGTGGCGTGTGCCATCCCTGGACACGTGTTTCGAGGTAGTTGCCTCTCGTCAGCAGGGAGTAGGAAAATGTGTGGGGTTGCTGTGTAAGCTGCTAAAATCGTATCAGGTCTAGTACCTCTCGTAGCGCGCAGGTGCGTAACCATGAGTCCGTCGACTCCACCGGCTCAAGGGAGCCTGAATATAAAGTTAAACCAGATTGGTCGCACACTGCTACACCTACCAGGCGTGTTCCCCCAATGAAAATGGTCCCTGAAGGTCAGCGTCGGCGGATACACCTATGCTCGAGTGTGAATGCAAGTATGCGTGGCGTGTGCCATCCCTGGACACGTGTTTCGAGGTAGTTGCCTCTCGTCAGCAGGGAGTAGGAAAATGTGTGGGGTTGCTGTGTAAGCTGCTAAAATCGTATCAGGTCTAGTACCTCTCGTAGCGCGCAGGTGCGTAACCATGAGTCCGTCGACTCCACCGGCTCAAGGGAGCCTGAATATAAAGTTAAACCAGATTGGTCGCACACTGCTACACCTACCAGGCGTGTTCCCCCAATGAAAATGGTCCCTGAAGGTCAGCGTCGGCGGATACACCTATGCTCGAGTGTGAATGCAAGTATGCGTGGCGTGTGCCATCCCTGGACACGTGTTTCGAGGTAGTTGCCTCTCGTCAGCAGGGAGTAGGAAAATGTGTGGGGTTGCTGTGTAAGCTGCTAAAATCGTATCAGGTCTAGTACCTCTCGTAGCGCGCAGGTGCGTAACCATGAGTCCGTCGACTCCACCGGCTCAAGGGAGCCTGAATATAAAGTTAAACCAGATTGGTCGCACACTGCTACACCTACCAGGCGTGTTCCCCCAATGAAAATGGTCCCTGAAGGTCAGCGTCGGCGGATACACCTATGCTCGAGTGTGAATGCAAGTATGCGTGGCGTGTGCCATCCCTGGACACGTGTTTCGAGGTAGTTGCCTCTCGTCAGCAGGGAGTAGGAAAATGTGTGGGGTTGCTGTGTAAGCTGCTAAAATCGTATCAGGTCTAGTACCTCTCGTAGCGCGCAGGTGCGTAACCATGAGTCCGTCGACTCCACCGGCTCAAGGGAGCCTGAATATAAAGTTAAACCAGATTGGTCGCACACTGCTACACCTACCAGGCGTGTTCCCCCAATGAAAATGGTCCCTGAAGGTCAGCGTCGGCGGATACACCTATGCTCGAGTGTGAATGCAAGTATGCGTGGCGTGTGCCATCCCTGGACACGTGTTTCGAGGTAGTTGCCTCTCGTCAGCAGGGAGTAGGAAAATGTGTGGGGTTGCTGTGTAAGCTGCTAAAATCGTATCAGGTCTAGTACCTCTCGTAGCGCGCAGGTGCGTAACCATGAGTCCGTCGACTCCACCGGCTCAAGGGAGCCTGAATATAAAGTTAAACCAGATTGGTCGCACACTGCTACACCTACCAGGCGTGTTCCCCCAATGAAAATGGTCCCTGAAGGTCAGCGTCGGCGGATACACCTATGCTCGAGTGTGAATGCAAGTATGCGTGGCGTGTGCCATCCCTGGACACGTGTTTCGAGGTAGTTGCCTCTCGTCAGCAGGGAGTAGGAAAATGTGTGGGGTTGCTGTGTAAGCTGCTAAAATCGTATCAGGTCTAGTACCTCTCGTAGCGCGCAGGTGCGTAACCATGAGTCCGTCGACTCCACCGGCTCAAGGGAGCCTGAATATAAAGTTAAACCAGATTGGTCGCACACTGCTACACCTACCAGGCGTGTTCCCCCAATGAAAATGGTCCCTGAAGGTCAGCGTCGGCGGATACACCTATGCTCGAGTGTGAATGCAAGTATGCGTGGCGTGTGCCATCCCTGGACACGTGTTTCGAGGTAGTTGCCTCTCGTCAGCAGGGAGTAGGAAAATGTGTGGGGTTGCTGTGTAAGCTGCTAAAATCGTATCAGGTCTAGTACCTCTCGTAGCGCGCAGGTGCGTAACCATGAGTCCGTCGACTCCACCGGCTCAAGGGAGCCTGAATATAAAGTTAAACCAGATTGGTCGCACACTGCTACACCTACCAGGCGTGTTCCCCCAATGAAAATGGTCCCTGAAGGTCAGCGTCGGCGGATACACCTATGCTCGAGTGTGAATGCAAGTATGCGTGGCGTGTGCCATCCCTGGACACGTGTTTCGAGGTAGTTGCCTCTCGTCAGCAGGGAGTAGGAAAATGTGTGGGGTTGCTGTGTAAGCTGCTAAAATCGTATCAGGTCTAGTACCTCTCGTAGCGCGCAGGTGCGTAACCATGAGTCCGTCGACTCCACCGGCTCAAGGGAGCCTGAATATAAAGTTAAACCAGATTGGTCGCACACTGCTACACCTACCAGGCGTGTTCCCCCAATGAAAATGGTCCCTGAAGGTCAGCGTCGGCGGATACACCTATGCTCGAGTGTGAATGCAAGTATGCGTGGCGTGTGCCATCCCTGGACACGTGTTTCGAGGTAGTTGCCTCTCGTCAGCAGGGAGTAGGAAAATGTGTGGGGTTGCTGTGTAAGCTGCTAAAATCGTATCAGGTCTAGTACCTCTCGTAGCGCGCAGGTGCGTAACCATGAGTCCGTCGACTCCACCGGCTCAAGGGAGCCTGAATATAAAGTTAAACCAGATTGGTCGCACACTGCTACACCTACCAGGCGTGTTCCCCCAATGAAAATGGTCCCTGAAGGTCAGCGTCGGCGGATACACCTATGCTCGAGTGTGAATGCAAGTATGCGTGGCGTGTGCCATCCCTGGACACGTGTTTCGAGGTAGTTGCCTCTCGTCAGCAGGGAGTAGGAAAATGTGTGGGGTTGCTGTGTAAGCTGCTAAAATCGTATCAGGTCTAGTACCTCTCGTAGCGCGCAGGTGCGTAACCATGAGTCCGTCGACTCCACCGGCTCAAGGGAGCCTGAATATAAAGTTAAACCAGATTGGTCGCACACTGCTACACCTACCAGGCGTGTTCCCCCAATGAAAATGGTCCCTGAAGGTCAGCGTCGGCGGATACACCTATGCTCGAGTGTGAATGCAAGTATGCGTGGCGTGTGCCATCCCTGGACACGTGTTTCGAGGTAGTTGCCTCTCGTCAGCAGGGAGTAGGAAAATGTGTGGGGTTGCTGTGTAAGCTGCTAAAATCGTATCAGGTCTAGTACCTCTCGTAGCGCGCAGGTGCGTAACCATGAGTCCGTCGACTCCACCGGCTCAAGGGAGCCTGAATATAAAGTTAAACCAGATTGGTCGCACACTGCTACACCTACCAGGCGTGTTCCCCCAATGAAAATGGTCCCTGAAGGTCAGCGTCGGCGGATACACCTATGCTCGAGTGTGAATGCAAGTATGCGTGGCGTGTGCCATCCCTGGACACGTGTTTCGAGGTAGTTGCCTCTCGTCAGCAGGGAGTAGGAAAATGTGTGGGGTTGCTGTGTAAGCTGCTAAAATCGTATCAGGTCTAGTACCTCTCGTAGCGCGCAGGTGCGTAACCATGAGTCCGTCGACTCCACCGGCTCAAGGGAGCCTGAATATAAAGTTAAACCAGATTGGTCGCACACTGCTACACCTACCAGGCGTGTTCCCCCAATGAAAATGGTCCCTGAAGGTCAGCGTCGGCGGATACACCTATGCTCGAGTGTGAATGCAAGTATGCGTGGCGTGTGCCATCCCTGGACACGTGTTTCGAGGTAGTTGCCTCTCGTCAGCAGGGAGTAGGAAAATGTGTGGGGTTGCTGTGTAAGCTGCTAAAATCGTATCAGGTCTAGTACCTCTCGTAGCGCGCAGGTGCGTAACCATGAGTCCGTCGACTCCACCGGCTCAAGGGAGCCTGAATATAAAGTTAAACCAGATTGGTCGCACACTGCTACACCTACCAGGCGTGTTCCCCCAATGAAAATGGTCCCTGAAGGTCAGCGTCGGCGGATACACCTATGCTCGAGTGTGAATGCAAGTATGCGTGGCGTGTGCCATCCCTGGACACGTGTTTCGAGGTAGTTGCCTCTCGTCAGCAGGGAGTAGGAAAATGTGTGGGGTTGCTGTGTAAGCTGCTAAAATCGTATCAGGTCTAGTACCTCTCGTAGCGCGCAGGTGCGTAACCATGAGTCCGTCGACTCCACCGGCTCAAGGGAGCCTGAATATAAAGTTAAACCAGATTGGTCGCACACTGCTACACCTACCAGGCGTGTTCCCCCAATGAAAATGGTCCCTGAAGGTCAGCGTCGGCGGATACACCTATGCTCGAGTGTGAATGCAAGTATGCGTGGCGTGTGCCATCCCTGGACACGTGTTTCGAGGTAGTTGCCTCTCGTCAGCAGGGAGTAGGAAAATGTGTGGGGTTGCTGTGTAAGCTGCTAAAATCGTATCAGGTCTAGTACCTCTCGTAGCGCGCAGGTGCGTAACCATGAGTCCGTCGACTCCACCGGCTCAAGGGAGCCTGAATATAAAGTTAAACCAGATTGGTCGCACACTGCTACACCTACCAGGCGTGTTCCCCCAATGAAAATGGTCCCTGAAGGTCAGCGTCGGCGGATACACCTATGCTCGAGTGTGAATGCAAGTATGCGTGGCGTGTGCCATCCCTGGACACGTGTTTCGAGGTAGTTGCCTCTCGTCAGCAGGGAGTAGGAAAATGTGTGGGGTTGCTGTGTAAGCTGCTAAAATCGTATCAGGTCTAGTACCTCTCGTAGCGCGCAGGTGCGTAACCATGAGTCCGTCGACTCCACCGGCTCAAGGGAGCCTGAATATAAAGTTAAACCAGATTGGTCGCACACTGCTACACCTACCAGGCGTGTTCCCCCAATGAAAATGGTCCCTGAAGGTCAGCGTCGGCGGATACACCTATGCTCGAGTGTGAATGCAAGTATGCGTGGCGTGTGCCATCCCTGGACACGTGTTTCGAGGTAGTTGCCTCTCGTCAGCAGGGAGTAGGAAAATGTGTGGGGTTGCTGTGTAAGCTGCTAAAATCGTATCAGGTCTAGTACCTCTCGTAGCGCGCAGGTGCGTAACCATGAGTCCGTCGACTCCACCGGCTCAAGGGAGCCTGAATATAAAGTTAAACCAGATTGGTCGCACACTGCTACACCTACCAGGCGTGTTCCCCCAATGAAAATGGTCCCTGAAGGTCAGCGTCGGCGGATACACCTATGCTCGAGTGTGAATGCAAGTATGCGTGGCGTGTGCCATCCCTGGACACGTGTTTCGAGGTAGTTGCCTCTCGTCAGCAGGGAGTAGGAAAATGTGTGGGGTTGCTGTGTAAGCTGCTAAAATCGTATCAGGTCTAGTACCTCTCGTAGCGCGCAGGTGCGTAACCATGAGTCCGTCGACTCCACCGGCTCAAGGGAGCCTGAATATAAAGTTAAACCAGATTGGTCGCACACTGCTACACCTACCAGGCGTGTTCCCCCAATGAAAATGGTCCCTGAAGGTCAGCGTCGGCGGATACACCTATGCTCGAGTGTGAATGCAAGTATGCGTGGCGTGTGCCATCCCTGGACACGTGTTTCGAGGTAGTTGCCTCTCGTCAGCAGGGAGTAGGAAAATGTGTGGGGTTGCTGTGTAAGCTGCTAAAATCGTATCAGGTCTAGTACCTCTCGTAGCGCGCAGGTGCGTAACCATGAGTCCGTCGACTCCACCGGCTCAAGGGAGCCTGAATATAAAGTTAAACCAGATTGGTCGCACACTGCTACACCTACCAGGCGTGTTCCCCCAATGAAAATGGTCCCTGAAGGTCAGCGTCGGCGGATACACCTATGCTCGAGTGTGAATGCAAGTATGCGTGGCGTGTGCCATCCCTGGACACGTGTTTCGAGGTAGTTGCCTCTCGTCAGCAGGGAGTAGGAAAATGTGTGGGGTTGCTGTGTAAGCTGCTAAAATCGTATCAGGTCTAGTACCTCTCGTAGCGCGCAGGTGCGTAACCATGAGTCCGTCGACTCCACCGGCTCAAGGGAGCCTGAATATAAAGTTAAACCAGATTGGTCGCACACTGCTACACCTACCAGGCGTGTTCCCCCAATGAAAATGGTCCCTGAAGGTCAGCGTCGGCGGATACACCTATGCTCGAGTGTGAATGCAAGTATGCGTGGCGTGTGCCATCCCTGGACACGTGTTTCGAGGTAGTTGCCTCTCGTCAGCAGGGAGTAGGAAAATGTGTGGGGTTGCTGTGTAAGCTGCTAAAATCGTATCAGGTCTAGTACCTCTCGTAGCGCGCAGGTGCGTAACCATGAGTCCGTCGACTCCACCGGCTCAAGGGAGCCTGAATATAAAGTTAAACCAGATTGGTCGCACACTGCTACACCTACCAGGCGTGTTCCCCCAATGAAAATGGTCCCTGAAGGTCAGCGTCGGCGGATACACCTATGCTCGAGTGTGAATGCAAGTATGCGTGGCGTGTGCCATCCCTGGACACGTGTTTCGAGGTAGTTGCCTCTCGTCAGCAGGGAGTAGGAAAATGTGTGGGGTTGCTGTGTAAGCTGCTAAAATCGTATCAGGTCTAGTACCTCTCGTAGCGCGCAGGTGCGTAACCATGAGTCCGTCGACTCCACCGGCTCAAGGGAGCCTGAATATAAAGTTAAACCAGATTGGTCGCACACTGCTACACCTACCAGGCGTGTTCCCCCAATGAAAATGGTCCCTGAAGGTCAGCGTCGGCGGATACACCTATGCTCGAGTGTGAATGCAAGTATGCGTGGCGTGTGCCATCCCTGGACACGTGTTTCGAGGTAGTTGCCTCTCGTCAGCAGGGAGTAGGAAAATGTGTGGGGTTGCTGTGTAAGCTGCTAAAATCGTATCAGGTCTAGTACCTCTCGTAGCGCGCAGGTGCGTAACCATGAGTCCGTCGACTCCACCGGCTCAAGGGAGCCTGAATATAAAGTTAAACCAGATTGGTCGCACACTGCTACACCTACCAGGCGTGTTCCCCCAATGAAAATGGTCCCTGAAGGTCAGCGTCGGCGGATACACCTATGCTCGAGTGTGAATGCAAGTATGCGTGGCGTGTGCCATCCCTGGACACGTGTTTCGAGGTAGTTGCCTCTCGTCAGCAGGGAGTAGGAAAATGTGTGGGGTTGCTGTGTAAGCTGCTAAAATCGTATCAGGTCTAGTACCTCTCGTAGCGCGCAGGTGCGTAACCATGAGTCCGTCGACTCCACCGGCTCAAGGGAGCCTGAATATAAAGTTAAACCAGATTGATAACGATTTTAGCAGCTTACACAGCAACCCCACACTCATTTTCCTGCTCCCTGCTGACGAGAGGCAACTACCTCGAAACACGTGTCCAGGGATGGCACACGCCACGCATACTTGCACGCACTCTTGAGCATAGGTGTATCCGCCGACGCTGACCTTCAGGGACCATTTTCATTGGGGGAACACGACTGGTAGGTGTAGCAGTGTGCGACCAATTGGGTTTAATTTTATTCAGGCTCTTCTGAGCCGGTGAAGTCGACGGACTTTGGTTACGCACCTGCGCGCTACGAGAGGTACTAGACCTGATAACGATTTTAGCAGCTTACACAGCAACCCCACACTCATTTTCCTGCTCCCTGCTGACGAGAGGCAACTACCTCGAAACACGTGTCCAGGGATGGCACACGCCACGCATACTTGCACGCACTCTTGAGCATAGGTGTATCCGCCGACGCTGACCTTCAGGGACCATTTTCATTGGGGGAACACGACTGGTAGGTGTAGCAGTGTGCGACCAATTGGGTTTAATTTTATTCAGGCTCTTCTGAGCCGGTGAAGTCGACGGACTTTGGTTACGCACCTGCGCGCTACGAGAGGTACTAGACCTGATAACGATTTTAGCAGCTTACACAGCAACCCCACACTCATTTTCCTGCTCCCTGCTGACGAGAGGCAACTACCTCGAAACACGTGTCCAGGGATGGCACACGCCACGCATACTTGCACGCACTCTTGAGCATAGGTGTATCCGCCGACGCTGACCTTCAGGGACCATTTTCATTGGGGGAACACGACTGGTAGGTGTAGCAGTGTGCGACCAATTGGGTTTAATTTTATTCAGGCTCTTCTGAGCCGGTGAAGTCGACGGACTTTGGTTACGCACCTGCGCGCTACGAGAGGTACTAGACCTGATAACGATTTTAGCAGCTTACACAGCAACCCCACACTCATTTTCCTGCTCCCTGCTGACGAGAGGCAACTACCTCGAAACACGTGTCCAGGGATGGCACACGCCACGCATACTTGCACGCACTCTTGAGCATAGGTGTATCCGCCGACGCTGACCTTCAGGGACCATTTTCATTGGGGGAACACGACTGGTAGGTGTAGCAGTGTGCGACCAATTGGGTTTAATTTTATTCAGGCTCTTCTGAGCCGGTGAAGTCGACGGACTTTGGTTACGCACCTGCGCGCTACGAGAGGTACTAGACCTGATAACGATTTTAGCAGCTTACACAGCAACCCCACACTCATTTTCCTGCTCCCTGCTGACGAGAGGCAACTACCTCGAAACACGTGTCCAGGGATGGCACACGCCACGCATACTTGCACGCACTCTTGAGCATAGGTGTATCCGCCGACGCTGACCTTCAGGGACCATTTTCATTGGGGGAACACGACTGGTAGGTGTAGCAGTGTGCGACCAATTGGGTTTAATTTTATTCAGGCTCTTCTGAGCCGGTGAAGTCGACGGACTTTGGTTACGCACCTGCGCGCTACGAGAGGTACTAGACCTGATAACGATTTTAGCAGCTTACACAGCAACCCCACACTCATTTTCCTGCTCCCTGCTGACGAGAGGCAACTACCTCGAAACACGTGTCCAGGGATGGCACACGCCACGCATACTTGCACGCACTCTTGAGCATAGGTGTATCCGCCGACGCTGACCTTCAGGGACCATTTTCATTGGGGGAACACGACTGGTAGGTGTAGCAGTGTGCGACCAATTGGGTTTAATTTTATTCAGGCTCTTCTGAGCCGGTGAAGTCGACGGACTTTGGTTACGCACCTGCGCGCTACGAGAGGTACTAGACCTGATAACGATTTTAGCAGCTTACACAGCAACCCCACACTCATTTTCCTGCTCCCTGCTGACGAGAGGCAACTACCTCGAAACACGTGTCCAGGGATGGCACACGCCACGCATACTTGCACGCACTCTTGAGCATAGGTGTATCCGCCGACGCTGACCTTCAGGGACCATTTTCATTGGGGGAACACGACTGGTAGGTGTAGCAGTGTGCGACCAATTGGGTTTAATTTTATTCAGGCTCTTCTGAGCCGGTGAAGTCGACGGACTTTGGTTACGCACCTGCGCGCTACGAGAGGTACTAGACCTGATAACGATTTTAGCAGCTTACACAGCAACCCCACACTCATTTTCCTGCTCCCTGCTGACGAGAGGCAACTACCTCGAAACACGTGTCCAGGGATGGCACACGCCACGCATACTTGCACGCACTCTTGAGCATAGGTGTATCCGCCGACGCTGACCTTCAGGGACCATTTTCATTGGGGGAACACGACTGGTAGGTGTAGCAGTGTGCGACCAATTGGGTTTAATTTTATTCAGGCTCTTCTGAGCCGGTGAAGTCGACGGACTTTGGTTACGCACCTGCGCGCTACGAGAGGTACTAGACCTGATAACGATTTTAGCAGCTTACACAGCAACCCCACACTCATTTTCCTGCTCCCTGCTGACGAGAGGCAACTACCTCGAAACACGTGTCCAGGGATGGCACACGCCACGCATACTTGCACGCACTCTTGAGCATAGGTGTATCCGCCGACGCTGACCTTCAGGGACCATTTTCATTGGGGGAACACGACTGGTAGGTGTAGCAGTGTGCGACCAATTGGGTTTAATTTTATTCAGGCTCTTCTGAGCCGGTGAAGTCGACGGACTTTGGTTACGCACCTGCGCGCTACGAGAGGTACTAGACCTGATAACGATTTTAGCAGCTTACACAGCAACCCCACACTCATTTTCCTGCTCCCTGCTGACGAGAGGCAACTACCTCGAAACACGTGTCCAGGGATGGCACACGCCACGCATACTTGCACGCACTCTTGAGCATAGGTGTATCCGCCGACGCTGACCTTCAGGGACCATTTTCATTGGGGGAACACGACTGGTAGGTGTAGCAGTGTGCGACCAATTGGGTTTAATGTAAATGGTCTTTGAAAGACCTGTGAAGTACTCAGGTGCGGCTGCGATAATCTCTAAAACTGTCTGTGTGCGCCCGGGAAGCTGTCTCGGACGGGGCTGACACACACGTTGGGGGGAGGGAGGGGGGGGGGTTGAAGCACTTTGAGCCCAATGGTGTTGCGCGCCTGCCTTCAAGCCCTCACTGCGAGGGCCAAGGCTCCTGTTTGGGTGGGCCAGGCTGATGTTTGGGTGGGCCTGGCCCACCCGGCCCACCCTCTAGAACCGGGCCTGCCACCCCGTCGTGTGTGTCAGCCCAGCTGAGACAGCTTTCCAGGCACACAGACAGCCGCACCCGAGTACTTCACAGGTCTTCAAAAGACCATTTACTTGCTAACAAGGCTTTGTTGTGTCTTCACCCCTTCTTAGAGCCCCTGCATCTCCACACTGCATATTGCTGGAAGAATCAGCCCCCTTCCCCCTGAAATTTTCAGTACCCCCGCCCAAAATTTGGCTCTAGTTGCGCCTCAGGCTACAGTACCTCGTCAAGGGTAGTAAGGGCTATATAAATGTTGCAATGCAGTATAGTGGAGTTTTTATTACTTCAGAGTCTCATAATTTCAAAATTGGAACATTTCAATATTATTTACAACTAGGACATTGTTGTTACTCATTTATCTTATGCAGTTAACAACCATTGCCAAAACCAATAGTGCTGCCTTGTTTTAGGTGTAATGTCAGTTGTTGTGTTATATATCTGGAGGCAATAACAGAAAGGTATCTAACTAGTCCAGCGGCATGCAATGGTCAGAAAAGATTTTTAATTTACATGTTCACTTATGTTTACACACACCCTTAATTGTTTTGGGGCAAGCCCAGGGCACGATTTGTGGAGGTATACGCAGGTGGACGGCGTCCACTAACTATTTTCACAGGGTGAATGCCGTCCACACTGCCAAGAAGTTGGGCCCACCTAAATAATGTGCTGAACTCAGGAAACATGCATTACAATGCAGTCATTACAAGGACCTACCTTTACAACGCAACTGTTACAACGCAACTGCCTTTACATCGCATGCCATTACAATGCATGCCATTATAATGCATGTCACTACAACGCATGCCATTACAACGCATACCATTACAACACATGCCGTTACAACTCATTATAAGGTAAGTAATGGAGTTTTTTATTATTAGGGTGGGTATGGATTTTGGAGTACATAGGAATAGTAATTTTTACCCCTATACTATCCAACACTTTCCCTACTGTTGCACTCACTGGAGTGGGAATAGTAATTTTACCCCTACACTATCCAACACTTAGTAATTTTTACCCCTACACTGTCCAACACTTACTCTATTGTTGCCCTAAAAGTATTATGCGTTGTAATGGTATGCATTGTAATGGCATGCGTTGTAATGGAATGCATTGTAATGCTAGTTTTTAAAAATGCGTTGTAATGGCAAGCACTGTAAAATCATGCGATGTCATGGTAGTTGTGATGTAAAGACTGCGTTGTAAAAGCATGCGTTGTAATTGCATGCATTTTAATGTCATTTATTGGCTGAACTCATCACGTTGTAATTTCCAAACACAGGGACACTTTCAGCAGCGCCTGCACATTGTCTGCTTTCCATCTGCCCAGGCAACGGGCCTTTCTTATTTTAGACTCCTGCTGGGCCCATAGCATAGGGCAAATTTGAGGCATCATCAGGCCTCCTTTTGTTCCAGTCTCCTGGATGGGAGCAGTCAGGAGCCTCACACACACACCCAGAAGCAAATGCAGCAGAGGGGAAATAAAGGTTAGCACTTCACATACTTAAAAGAGGCAACTTTCACTTTGTTCAGGCTCTGTTTACTAGATATCCACATACTGTAAGAAAGTTTGATGTGTTGGTCTCTCCCAGTATTTACACAAAATAAATGTCATTCATATAGCGCTTACTACACCTGAGGAGGCACTGAAATAATTTAAGTAGGACTATTTTTTCTTGTATAGCGCTACTCATCCCAAAGCAGAGTGTCCGAGCACTTTACATCACACTTACATATTAAAGTCATGGCTTGTGATGCCACTTCCTATGATGTCAATTCCTGTGATGCCACATGTAATGTCATGCGCCGCAATGTCGTGCACCTTGATGTCACTTGCATACTGCCTAACTAGGTTAGTCCCCCCACATCTTTTTTTAGGACTTGTGCCCTGGGCACCCCCACCCCCATCCCATGGTTTTTAGGTCTCGCCTGACCCAGCGCATGCGCTGGTCTGGGGAGACTTATTGAGAGGGCTCCAAAAAGTGCTACCAGGCCAGCCTAGAGCTACAGTGCATGTGCGCGGGCGCGCACACTACGATTACATTCACTTTCGCGGCCGCTTTGATGTTTGATCGTGATCGCGATCGTGATCACTTTCACTTTCACGGCCGCACGGCCGCTTGGCATAGCCAATAGGTCTCGCCTTTGGGACCTTATAAGTATTTAGTTATGCAACTGTTGCATAGCTAAACACTTATAAGGTCCCAAAGGCGAGACCTATTGGCTATGCCAATGCTTGTTTTATCTCGTTTACACATTACCCTGAGCCCAACCAGACTCCCTGCTCTTATCTTCAGTCGCACCACATGCAGCCTGGGCCTCGTTCCTTGTACACAAAGGGAAAGTAGGCAGTGAATAAAGTGAGGTAGATCTTCTGCCCGACGCCACCTGGTCAATGCCCGTCTCCTCCCAACCCTCGAGTTTCTAAACAGGTCCAGCGTCCCCTGGATGGGAGCCATTAGCGCAAGGTTAACAGCCAGTTTATCGTCGGCTTAACCACCTCTGGCTCCGCTGCCGGCAATTAAGTGAAGCGCGCGGGCTGCGCAGCGGCTGCGAGACGGGCTTCTGGGGGCAGATGACTTATTTATGAGAGGGATAAAAACTTCGCCGCTGCGGCACACGGGCTCTGCAGCGACAGAACACGGCATTCCCGGGGCAGGTTTGCGGAAGAAATGGCGTTCGAGGCACCTGGACATAAACGTAAAAAGATGTTTTTTAATGGTGCCTTCTGCCAGAGTCTTGTAGGCTTGCATTTCTGTGAAGAGTACGTGTCACTCTTACTCTTTACAAAGGTATCGCAGTCCCGTGGGACTCGTTTTATTGACCTCGCCCGATTTCGAAGCTGAGGGTTCCGTACGTATATCTGCGGTACGTACGCGCTAAACCTGTTCTGGTATTTCGGAAATATACATACATTTATTGAAAGCTCTTATTTTTGGATAAGTCCCTGTGGTGCTAGAAGAAGAGTGACATCTAAAAAACATGACCCGGGGACAGCGTGAATAGCATGCTTCTTATCACCTATGTGGGGGTGGGGGCGGGTTTAGAAGAACTGTGCTTTGATGGACAGGTACTGTCCGGCACTGAATACCTTCACTTCTTTAGTTTGAAAGGGAGAGTACCTGCACTTCTCTGCACTGCTGCAATACATGTATCGGTAGAGTACTGTTATTTCTCTCATGAGCAAACAGATATTCTAAATAACGCGTAGCTGCACTTCTGTGACTCCATTTTATAGCACTGTCTGTTCACCCAACTCTTTTTCGCATTTCTCTTGCCTCCCATCTCTCGGTCACTCTATTTCCTGTAGCCATCCAAGTGTTGTTTGCGCTGCATACCCCACCTCCCTCCACTATTTTCTTCTCTGTCCCCGTCGACAATGCAGTGCCATCCTTTCCCCTTCCCTCTGCATCTCTCCTCTCCTGGCAGAGCAAGAAAACATATTGCACATGTCACCTTCGCTTTGGATTTTTCCTATAATTATTGCTCTCCTCATACCTCCCGACTTTCTCAGCCTACACGCGTTTCCCCCAGGATTCGCAGGCTACATCTTGATGCAATTCCCTGAGTTCATTACTCGAACATCCAGGAGAGCAGCTTTTCTGATCACGGGAAGCAGGAGGAAGAAGGGGAAGGCGCCCACCCTCTTCTCTGCACAATGAACGCGCAGCAAAGCAGGCCTCCTGTTCTGGGATTCCGCGTCCTGGAAAATACGAGCAAGTTGACCCAGCGGCGGCAACGACCAACCATCGAAACACAAAAGGACAGCTTGCTCTGTGGCGGCGAGCTGTCAACAAAAATACAAACTCTACTCTAGGGCCCACCCCCTTCAAAATACATACCATAGACTCGGTCCCAAGACTTGCAATAAAACACGTAATTTGAAGAAAGGTCTCGAACAATCTTTCGAAACATAAATTGCTCGCTAGAGCTGAGGGAATCTGAGCCAGGGCAGAGAATCATTAAAGCAACCAATGATAAAATCAGTTCTAAACTCAAATCTGTTCTAGACTCAAAGGCTGCAACAAAACACCCAACTGGACCTGTTATTTTAGAGTTCAGTAAAAGTACATCTGTCTCTTCCCCCAAAACAAGCTGCATAACTCAGGACCTTTGCAGGGCCCCAGAGCTTCAAACGAAACACATGGGGCCTCATTTACAAGAAACTGACTTATTCCCATCAATGCCTCAGTTTTCTGCCGCATACGTTAAATGCCCCTGCAACACCATGGATGCAATTTATTTACAATAAAGGGCTCCATTGTGCAAGGATTAACAGATGCGCTCAGAAATTCTGACCCATTTGCTGGCGCAAAAGTCATGCATTGCTGGAGTTGGTAGTAAAACTGACGCAATTCCAGCAGTACGTCAGAACACATGGGAGAGACTGATTATAAAAGCCCTGCATCAATCCCTGCACCTGGTCTGAGCAGACTTTGGTATTTTAACGCAGTCAAGTCGTAGAGTGACGCAGTGAAATGTAAATTTCACTGTGCTACTTCTACGTGTCTTTTTTGCATGGGAACGCCTATCCGGCATACATTATAGCTGGCGAAGGTATAACGTGATTACACTAGAGAGGTGGCCCCACAGTCAAAGGGAACAGGGCACTACTCAACAGTAGAAGACAAATCTTTTCCCCTTGAGAACTGAGACACAATCATACACTATTCACCACAGGGTTACACTCCACCGCACTGGGATAAATGTATTTCCCAGAGCCCCCAACTAAACAACTAATATGCCATGTCTGTTGACTGGGTGTGAGTGTTTGATTAGTTCTGATGCTCCGTCCATCACCACCCCCTTTTGTACCGCTTTGTTCACCATAAGTTGGCAGGGTATGCTCAGACGTGAATCCCTTGCTCACTTTGCCACTGGATTCAAGCAAGCCTGGCTGAAGACGGCTGAAATGCCAGAAACCGGTCCTAGGAAGCTTGTTCCCGGACCAGGGAAGGCATGGCTTGGCAGTTCGGGCTGGACTGTTCCCATGAGGCACAGGGTCAGACTGATTTGCATATGGCCCTGTCTGAACTGGGGTGGCAGAGTGGGCTGAAGAACGGTGATGGATCAAACCCAGATCTGTTGACTGGGTGCGAGTGTTTGATTGGTTCTGATGCTCCGTCCATCACCACCCCCTTTTGAACCGCTTTGTTCACCATAAGTTGGCAGGGTATGCTCAGACGTGAGTTCCTTGCTCACTTTGCCACTGGATTCAAGCAAGCCTGGCTGAAGACGGCTGAAATGCCAGAAACCGGTCCTAGGAAGCTTGTTTCCGGTCCAGGGAAGGCATGGCTTGGCAGTTCGGGCTGGACTGTTCCCATGAGGCACAGGGTCAGACTGATTTGCATATGGCCATGTCTGAACTGGGGTGGCAGAGTGGGCTGAAGAACGGTGATGGATCAAACCCAGATCTGTTGACTGGGTGCGAGTGTTTGATTGGTTCTGATGCTCCGTCCATCACCACCCCCTTTTGAACCGCTTTGTTCACCATAAGTTGGCAGGGTATGCTCAGACGTGAGTTCCTTGCTCACTTTGCCACTGGATTCAAGCAAGCCTGGCTGAAGACGGCTGAAATGCCAGAAACCGGTCCTAGGAAGCTTGTTTCCGGTCCAGGGAAGGCATGGCTTGGCAGTTCGGGCTGGACTGTTCCCATGAGGCACAGGGTCAGACTGATTTGCATATGGCCATGTCTGAACTGGGGTGGCAGAGTGGGCTAAAGAACGGTGATGGATCAAACCCAGATCTATTGACTGGGTGTGAGTGTTTGATTGGTTCTGATGCTCCGTCCATCACCACCCCCTTTTGTACCCCTTTTATCGCCATAAGTTGGCAGGGTATGCTCTGACGTGAGTCCCTTGCTCACTTTGCCACTGGATTCAAGCAAGCCTGGCTGAAGACGGCTGAAATGCCAGAAACCGGTCCTAGGAAGCTTGTTTCCGGTCCAGGGAAGGCATGGCTTGGCAGTTTGGGCTGGACTGTTCCCATGAGGCACAGGGTCAGACTGATTTGCATATGGCCATGTCTGAACTAGGGTGGCAGAGTGGGCTAAAGAACGGTGATGGATCAAACCCAGATCTGTTGACTGGGTGTGAGTGTTTGATTGGTTCTGATGCTCCATCCATCACCACCCCCTTTTGTACCGCTTTGTTCGTCATAAGTTGGCAGGGTATGCTCAGATGTGAGTCCCTTTCTCACTTTGCCACTGGATTCAAGCAAGCCTGGCTGAAGACGGCTGAAATGCCAGAAACCGGTCCTAGGAAGCTTGTTTCCGGTCCAGGGAAGGCATGGCTTGGCAGTTCAGGCTGGACTGATCCCATGAGGCACAGGGTCAGACTGATTTGCATATGGCCATGTCTGAACTGGGGTGGCAGAGTGGGCTAAAGAACGGTGATGGATAAAACCCAGATCTGTTGACTGGGTGTGAGTGTTTGATTGGTTCTGATGCTCCGTCCATCACCACCCCCTTTTATACCGCTCTAAAAAGACAAGCACACAACTTGCTATGCACCTCTGAGCTCACAGCAAAGTGCATAATATGCTTTTATGGCCCAGAACCCTCTGTAAAATATTCAAACTGTGCTCGATCCCAGGCCAAGCAGAAAACACACACAGTATGCTCTGAGGTTCAAAGACCAGTGGCAGAGATCTGAAAAAATACACAAATTGAGCTAAGATACATAGTTCTCATAATACACAAAGACAACATCTATTCTAAGTCTCAGAGCCCTGTATAAAACATACCATCTGACCTGTACCTGTGACTGGAAACCTTATCAAAGTACAATATCTGTTTTACTCAAAACCAGCCGCAAAATATACAACCTGCGCTAAGACTCAGAGCATGAAAGAAAGTATGAAACCTGCACTAGAGCCCAGTACTGTCAGCAAAACACTTAGGGGAATATTCACAAGCCCCTATCACCACCACAATGTCACTTTCAGTGACATTGTGGTGGCGATAGGGGCCTCGCCTTATTCACAAGGCGGCGTTCAGCCACTTAACGTGGCTTAATGCTGCCTTGTGACTAGGCCCCCTTTCACGCTGTGTTTAGCGTGAAAGGGGCATGCAGTGGGTGCTGTGGTGGGCGTTCCACCACAACATCCATTGATATTTACGCTGCCCCCTATTCACAAGGGCAGTGTAAATAGGAGCTAACGCCAAACTTAAGACCAGGAAAACCCTTGTCTTAAGTTGGCGATATGAGGAGAAATGCTTCAAACCCCTGTCCCCCCAAAAAACAATTACAAGAATTCACAATCTAATAACTCAATAGGCAGTTTTTACTTCTTGATGAGAACTCGTACAAAACATTTGTCTGGACCCACAAGACCCAGAAGCTTCATGTACATCAAAGCTTAATATCTTACTCAAGACTGGCGTTTCATGAACATTCCCAACTGCATTCTCAGACACCACGGGGCATATTATCAAGAACGGCATTAAAATTATCGCCGCTTTAGCGGCAGGAAACTGCCACTAAAGTGGCGATAATGGGCTTGATAATATGCCCTTGAGAATTCCAATAGAAGCCCAGGTTCACCACAGAACATGGGCTTCTATTGGAATTCTCAAGGGCATATTATCAAGCCCATTATCGCAGCTTTAGCGGCAGTTTCCTGCTGCTAAAGCAGCGATAATTTTAGCGCCGTTCTTGATAATATGCCCCTACATCACCACATGCAGACTGTATTGTGTCTAAAGATAATATTAAAGCAAAGGCATCCCCAACAAGACCATCTCTTGAAACTTTAGCTCAGTTGTAAATTTAAACCTATTTTTCTGAAATAGGAACAAAACGACTCTTATTCCACCAGCCTTTTTGATACAACAAAACCGAACCTCTGCTTACTGTGATAACCATCACAGGTTGTGAACATTTAGAATCACCTTTTCTAATCGTGCAAGGTCTTTTTTTAATAACCCCCCGCCATCAAGTGTAAATTCCACACATTTAGTACTTTCTTTTTGCTATCAAAACACACTTTTTGTTTACTTTGCTTATGCCGGACCCTTGCAACCACATTCAAAAACGGTGAGAGAATCTCATCAACATTAACATTTTCTTTAAACCAGTTAGGAACCAATATGGACTTGGCCTTCCTTCCCCCTGATTAAGAAGAAAGGAGAAGCAGCAGTAGTAAAATATGGTGTAGAAAGATACGCCCAAATCTTTTCTTTGATGTATTCCTTAACATCCAAACCTGACAATATAGCCATTCTCAGGAAGCAAAATGTTTGTCATTATCAGTAATGAGCTGTTTAGGTGTCCCCTCAAGTTAGAAAACATTAGTAATACATCTGAGAACATTCCTTGTGTTGGACAAGTCTATGAAGGAGTAATAGATCCACTTAAAAAAATAGTCTATCATCACTAAAAGATAATTATCACTTTATTGGGTAACAATCCTGTGGAAAACAAAACGAAAGTTACAAGAAACATTGACCCACGGACCCTCAGGCAGGGGAATGGGGTGTGAAGATTTTTCAAACGTTTTCAAGAGTTTATCCGAAACAATGCATTGAGGACAGGCATTGACAAATGCTTTAACAGGGGCATCCAATGATTGCCACCAGTATAATTATCTTGATTTTGTCCATGTAGCAGAGATGTCCAGATGTCCCTCATGAGCAATTTCATTAATACTGTGATGTAATCCCAGTGGAGGGACAAAGCAATTGCCTCTCAAACCTATATCATTATCACAGGTGAGGTCTGCAGAAACTTGAGCAAAAGCTCTCAAATCATTTGAGAGACCTTTAACAAGAGGCCAATATTCCACAGTAAATTTGATGATTTTTTTCAAGCTATCATCCTGTGCAGTCGCCCAGTCACTCCCAAACATAACCTCCTTAGATGGAGAGACCACATCCAAAGTACCCACAACACATTCATGCTCACCATTGACTGGTTCAATACCTAAATAAACAGGCAATGGCAAACGAGAAAGGCAGTCAGCCCAAAAATATTTCCCCCCCCTTGTATGTACTTCACCTGCGTGTCATACTCTTATAACTTAGATAAGAAGCTAACAAGGCAAGCAGAAGCCTTTCCCAGACCATTGCTGCTACAGAGATAGACCAACAGTTTATGATTCGTGTAAACTACAAATTGATTTCCCCATATGTAAGTCTTGTACTTCTGTACAGTCCAAACACAGACTAAGACTTTTCTTACAATAGTGCTGTATATAGACTCTGCATCCTGCAACATCCTAAAGGCAAAAGATACAGTGATCTCTTTTCCTCCAACAATTTGTCCAAACACAGCTCCAATACCTCTCACACTAGCATAAACAGCGATGAAAGATTTTTCCTCTGGAACAAAAAGACCAAATTTGGGAGAATTCACCACCAATTCTTTTTACAGATTAAAACACCAAACTCACTTCTTCAGTCCAAATGGACCTTGTCCTCTTTTTCAAACGAGACCTCAAAGGTTGGACAACCACGGCATATTCTGGGACAAAACATGCATAATATTCATGAAGTCCTAGAAACAAGCTTAGGCCATCTTTGTCTGTGGAAGAGGAGCCTTCTGTATGGCCTCCAGATTGCAAAATTTTCAGCAGGATACAATCCGCTGAAATGGTATGGCCCTAATAATCCTCCTGCTACATTAGTAACTTACATTTTTCTGGTTTGACAATCAGGCCCCTATTGTGTAGAACCTTGAAAACTTTAGCAGGAATCAACAAATGTTCCTCCTTATCCCTAGTGATAATAAGGATATGATCCTGGAAGGCCTGTACCCATCTCCTCAAACAAAACATCCATAGTCTATTGGAAAACGATGTCCGCAGACACCAGCCCAAAGGGAAGTCTCAGATATTTGTAGGCACCAAATGGTGTAACAAATGTTGTAAGATCTTGAGACTCCTCACTGAGGGCAATTTGATTTTAGGCTGAATAGAGATCAGTAGTGGAAAAGAATTTGGATTAATCAATATTAGCTAACATATTCTGCATGCAAGGAAGGGGGTGACAATCAATAAGGATATTACGAACGAATGAACGCAAATCTACAGACAAACATAAATCCCCACTCCTCTTCTTGGCCAGTCCAATAGGCAAAACCCAGGCAAAAGAATCAGTGCTCTGGATAATCCCCGCAGTACACAGCTTGTGCAGCAAGATTTTGAAATCATTGCAGACACTGAGGGGTACAGGCCGCACTTTATGATTTACTGGAACGGTATATGATTTTAACTTGATACAGTGTTCAAACTACTTTATGGTCCTATTCCATCTTTTAACACATCAGCCAATTTTTGTACTCATGGTCTGCAGTACATCTTGCTCATAATGATCATTAATGTATAGGGCAGGTTTATCTCCGAGAACAATAGGAAACTCGTGCCTTGGCCACAACAAAATGCCCAATTTAGCCAAGCCTTTCCAACAAATTATGTCCTTCCTTTTTTCAGAAACATACACTTAGGTGTGAATCTTCCTACCAAAACACTCTACAAGACCTACACAATAACCAATCATATCAATATACTTGTTTCCAAAGGCATTAGGATTCACATCAGTTTTCTCTAAGGGAAAACTTTCAGGCCAAATACTGTAAAAGATGGAATCTGCTAACACATTAATAGGTGCCCCTGAGTCAGCCATCACTCTAAGGTCATGTTGATCTACTGTGGTTTGACATAAGGAACCTTTAATCCTATTACCAACCTCACATGCTTCACTAGCCTCAAGCTTCAGCACCACATTTGAAAACCTTTCCACACACTCTTTAACATACACACTATTAATCTTCATACTGGTTTGCACGTTACACACAGATTGGAAGTGACCCAATGTTTTACCAATAGCTGGACAAGTAGCGTTATTGCTTAAGTGAGACTTTGAGCCACACCTGAAGCAAGTTTGCCACTTCTTAACTTTTACAGCCTTAGTATTCAAGATACAAACATTAGACTCATCAGAAGTGCCTGCTACAGGTGACAAACCGTTATGATTTGCCAAAGCTAATGAAGAGAAAATGGATCTTTGTATGCTCTTGGCAGTATCAATCACTGCCCCTAAAGTTGGGTTTCTGCACGTGAGCAATCTCTCCTGCATTTTCTCAGAGTAATAATTAAATACAAATTGATCTCTTCTGTAAGTTTCTTCACAGTTTTCAAATTTGCATGAAGAAGCAAGAACACATAATGCAGCAATAAATTCCTTAACGGTCTCCTTGCTGCTTTGCTTCGTCTTAAAGAAATTGTGTCTGTCAAGCAGGACACTCAACTTCTCCGAGTACTGTCTACCCAGGCGCTCAATAGCCTCCAAGTAAATATTTCATTCTACATCCTCCACACCAGTCGCTTGAACTATTGGCAGGTTAACAAACACTCTTTGCCCAGCCACTCCCAGATGATTAAATAGCAAAGCCTTTTTTTTATAGGTGGATCATACTTAAATGCATGTATGGATGTAAGATACTTTCCAAAAATTCTTAACCAGTGTTTCCATGTAATCTCTGGCTTCCCAGCTCTTTGTAGCGTAGGAGGAAGCTGCACCACACCTTGAATAGTTGTAGCCATAGTAAGAGCTTGCTGTGACACAGCTGTAAGACTACAAACAATAAAATGTCCATGGGTCTAATCGAGCCTAAAGATCGCTCTCAACCCACCTGGCACAAAGAAAAAACAAAAGAAAAGGAAAGAGAGGACCCTTTCATGTCGTCTGTGGAAGTCCTTTTTAAAAGGACGGAATCCTATCACTCACCGTGGTGACATGCTTCATCATCTGGGATCTCCCCTTAGTTGCAGCCTGTATTTTGACAAAGAAAATTACATTAAAAACCAATATTCTAAAAAAACAGCCTCACCAGTCAACTAGAGTCCACAACAAACCAGCAAACTTGCCTTATGGAAATGAGAACGCAAGAAATTGCTTCAAGATTTCAGTGCAGCACGTTGCAGCGCACTACAGAGGAACTTTACCTCTATGCGTAAAAGCTTCCCTAAATAACAATGGCACCCAGTGCTGGACATCAAGCATCAGCGTCACGAGGCTATGGCAACGTCAAGCTTCAATGTCACATTGCTATGTAAAAATGATGCATCACCGACACAACCAGCCTCCATGCTTCAAAATTCAGACTTCAGTCCAAGTTGCTCATGTCCCGTGAAGCCGGTGCGGGATCCTCGTGGTGACACTTGTCACCAGGTGAGTGGAGTACTTGTGCCACAGGCACACAGCAGGAAAATGAAAACGATAAAACCAGTGACCAAATGGCTCACAAAGCTGAAGAAAAGAATACCAAATCTTTCATCCACCCTGCTTAGCTCCTGCCAAGTACACGTCCATCACGAGAGCAACAAAAACAACTCAAAAATTAGCTACAGGTCATCCTGTGGTTCAGAAAACATCAGCCAGAAAACTTACATGAGGTGAAGTTAAAACGTTTTTTACCCCACTCCTGGTAAAAAAATGTAGTAAGGGGAAAAAAAGATTGACAAGCTGATATAGATGAAATAAATTAGGTTTAATTCATATGCAAACGGCCTATGACCAGACAGACAACTGAACCCCACAAAGTTCACCAGTGCTCTGCCAGTTATAGAACATTGGGCCAGATGTGCAAAGCTTTTTTCAGCTTGCAATTGGGCCGTTTGCCACCTGAAAAAAGCATTTGTAAATGTACAAAGCCCTATTTGCGATCCAGTAAGCTATTACCGAAACACAAATTGGGTTTGAAAGTTGCTATTAGGAAGGGGCATGCCAAGGGTGTCCCTTCCTAATAGCGAGTCGCAGGGGCATGTATACATGTTTTGCAACCAGAATGTGGTCATAAAACATTCATTCTTTGTTGACTCTATTGAAGGAAGTGGTAAACCATTCGCAAACAGAAAGGGGTCCCAAGGGACTCCTTCCCCTTTGTGAATGTGGGTGCCAACATATTTTGAGAGCAGAAAGTGATCCCATAGACTACTGCCTACTATTAAACAAGCATTGATATAGCCAATAGGTCTCGCCTTTGGGACCTTATAAGTGTTTAGCCATGCAACAGTTGCATAACTAAATACTTATAAGGTCCCAAAAGTGAGACCTACTGGCTATGCCAAGCGGCCGTGTGGCCGCAAAAGTGAAAGTGATCGCGATCAAACATCAAAGCGTCCGTGAAGGTGAAAGTAATCGTGGTCAAGCGCGGCGCACACGCCGCGCACATGCACTGTAGCTCTAGGCTGGCCTGGTAGCACTTTTTGGAGCCCTCTCAAAAAGTCTCGCCAGACCAGCACATGCGCTGGGTCAGGCGAGACCTAAAAATGAAAACGAAACTTTTGATTTTTGTTTTTTAAATGCATCCCATTTTCCTTTAAGGATAACGAGCTGCATTCAAAATAAAAGACATGGTGGTCTGCTGACCCCAGCAAGCCGCCATCCTTGTGAGTGCTGCCTTTGTGCTCTTTGCTGGTATCTGTTTTAAATACTGTATATATTTTAAATTGTTCTGTTTTACGTACCGCATTTCCTGCAGTCTCAGTCCTCAAGGGTTCCCACTCTCGACTGTTACCGGCGCAGCTGTTCTCTATCGCTGACGCCGGCTTGCAGAGAATTAGCGCCGCCATCTTAGGGGAAGGCAGGGTAGCGGTACAGATCTTGGACGCCTCCCACCCTCCTCTCTATGCATATAAGTAGATGGACTTCCCGTCTGCGCAGCGGGCGGGCGGGCGCGCCAATGGCGCGCCAGAGGCGCGCCAGAGGCAAGCCCGTCTGGGCCCGTCCGGGCCAGGACGGACCTAGGACCAGGGACCCTGCCAGTTCCTGGAGGTAACCCCATTAAATATTCAAAAGCAGACTTATTTCTGTTTAAGTCGTCTGACTCACGTCACTGTTCACACGGCATCAGAACTGATGTTCTTTTTACACCTTGTGAATATTGCCCCCTTAGGAACCAGGCCAGTGGTAAAAAAATCCCTGCCAGGGACCCCTTTAGATTAGGACTACTTAACTGCAGATCTCTACCAAAGCATTCGACACAAATTTCTGAGCTGATTCAAGACAACGGTTTAGACATTCTATATCTGACCGAAACTTGGACGTCAGCTTCTTCTAACTTTGACCTAGTCAACACTCTCCCCTCCGGCTACTTGATTCACTGCCTCCATAGACCCCAAGGAAAAGGAGGTGGTTTAGCCATCATTTACAGGAACACGTTTTCGTGTAGAGTAGTCAGGGGCCCTATTTTGGATGCTGAAAGTGGCCTCTTTCATATACAGCTTTCTCCGAATTTCTCTCTAACTGGATTGTTAGTCTATCGCCCCCCTGGGATGATTAAACAATTTTCCAGCTCTATTTTGGACCACGTCCCCGTCCTAGCGGCATCCTCCCCTAAGTTTGTATTATTGGGGGATTTTAATCTTCACTTTGACCTGCAGGAGGATAAGAGTGCAAATGACCTCAGATCTGAACTTAGAATATCTGACCTTAACTTACACAACCTGGAACATACGCACGTGAAGGGCCACCTGCTGGATTGTGTGTTCTCTAACATTGCGCACCTTCAAATAGGTTCCCCCTTTCCCTTGCCTTGGTCGGATCATTTCCTGGTGGCAGGGGAGCTTAATGTCAGCTTGGTCCCTTTTCTCTCTCACCATCAGAAGACACCCCCTATTTATAAGAGAATTTGGTCACAACTCCCTATTGACAGCCTCTCACGTTCTCTCGCTGAGTCCACTCCCCCCCCCCCCCCCCCGGTCTTGGTCCTCTGGAAGCTGACACTGCTTTTCATGACTGGCTTTGTCAAGCTTTAGATGCAGTTCTGCCTGCCAAAAAATTTACCAATAAAAGCAACAGCCACAGGTCGTCCTGGTATACCCCAGAGCTGGGGATGATGAGAAAGAAATGCAAAAGGCTTGAACGGGAATGGCGGAAGGACTGGGCCGTTAATAGTAAAGATAAGTACCGTGAAGCCATGAGATCTTACAAAGCGGCACGTAAATCAACTAAGGCCACCCATTTTGAGGATAGAATAAATAAGTCAGGCAATTCTTCAAAGGAAACCTATAAGATTCTCAAAGAGCTTATCACGGTTCCCACCCCTTCGTCCTCTCAGGTGGTGAATTCTAATAAATGTAACCAGCTGGCTCAGTTTTTTTACACCAAAATACGGAACATCTTAGATAGCCTTCCCCCCAGTTCAGGAAACATGGCCATAACAGTCCCCGAGGGGGTTCCAGTTGGGAAGGGATTAGATATAATCTCTCCCATTTCAAGGGAGGATTTCTGTAAGGAGCTTTCGGCTCTGAAGAGTGGCTCCCCGTTGCACCCCATGCCCATCTGGATCCTCAAACAATTTGCGGATCTCATTGCTGGTCCTGCAACTGATCTTCTGAATGCCTCTTTCACCTATGGCACAGTTCCACCTAGCTGGAAGCAGGCCACTGTCAAGGCTCTTTTGAAAAAGCCCGACCTTGACCCTGCTGATCTGGCAAATTACCGTCCCATCTCCCTTCTGCCTGGCCTGAATAAGATCGCTGAGAAGTTTGTCAACCGCCAGCTCTCCTGTTTCCTAGAAGCTAATAACTTACTAGGTCAGACGCAGACTGGCTTTCGACCAGGCCAGGGAACCGACTCGGCTTTGATAGCAATGGTCGAAGAAGGCAGATGCATCTTAGATTCGGGAGGATCCGCTGCAATGGTCCTCCTAGATCTAAGCGCTGCTTTCGACACGGTGGACCATAATATCTTGATCCACCGTCTGGGAAAGATGGGAATAGGAGGGTCGGCCCTCCAGTGGCTTCAGTCATATCTGAGTGATCGTTCCTATCAGGTCTACGATGGCGATTTTAGATCTTTGCCTACCCCCCTCCTGTGTGGAGTCCCGCAGGGCTCTTCACTGAGCCCGACGCTTTTTAACGTCTACATGGCCCCACTGGAGGAGGTGGTGGCCCCTTTCGGGGTGACAATGGCAACCTATGCAGACGACACTCAACTGATTGTTTCTTTGTCCCTGACGGAAAGCCAGGGGGCGAAGTTTGCGGCTTGCCTTACCAACATCATGGCATGGATGTCGGACTCCCGGCTAAAACTGAATGGGACGAAAACGGAGCTAATGCTCCTTGGCAATCTATGCTCATCACTGCCCAAATGTATGTGGCCGGCTAGTCTGGGCGTCCCCCCAACCCCTAAGGGCGCCATAAAAAGTCTTGGGGTATGGCTGGAACCTGAGCTATCTATGATCACACAAGCCAAACGAGTGGCAGGGACGTGTTATGGGCTGCTCCGGTCAGCCCGAAAAGTCCTGTCGCTTCTCCCTGATAATTCCAGGAGACTATTGGTCCAGGGATTGGTGCTCTCCAGGCTTGATTATAGCAATGCCCTTTTCCTGGCGGCACCTGAATCCACACTGAATGTTCTCCAAAGAGCACAGAATGCAGCTGCACGGATGCTCACTGGTACTGCCAAAAGCTCTTCAGCTCGGCCTGCCTTGAAGGCCTTGCACTGGTTACCTATTAGAGCGCGCATTAAATTTAAATCTCTCTGCATAGTGTTCAAAGCCCTACAAGGATCGGGTCCCCCCATTCTAAGAGATTTGGTCCACTCTTACAAACCTACGCGAGCCCTTCGCTCTGAAGATGGTAATCTAGTAATGATACCCAGGGCAAAAAAGGCGAAATCGGGTGGACGTCGGTTTTCCATTATTGCAGGTCAACTATGGAATGCTCTACCGATGGCTTTGCGTAAAGAACCCAACTTGGCAAAATTCCGCAAAGCATTGAAGACTTATCTTTTTCCTCTGTAGGTCTCTCCCTGTGTCTTGGGGTAGCGGCTCAGTACATTGTTAGCGCTGGGACGCTCAAGGGCAGCCATGCGCTTTAGAAATCTCTTTTAATTTCATTTCATTCATTTCATTCCCAATGGTTCGCAAATTGCGACCTGCCTCATGAATATTAATGAGGCAGGTCCCTTGCGACCCATTGGGAATCGCAAACAGTGTAAACCACAGTGTTGAACATAACTGTTTGAGATTTCCTAATAGGGAATCACAAAAATTCACTATTAGGAAATCACAAATGGAAGTCTATGTAAATCTGGCCCGTAGAATCCTGAAATATTCTTAGAATAATACTAAAAGCAAACAAACCTTACTAGAAGAAGTAATAATGAAATGAAACGCCATAACTCATATTACAGACCTGTCTGCCACTCCCAGCTGCCCAGGCTGCTGCCAACCCTTGGGCTACAGGGGTGACTTCAATTTCAATCGGGGTACCAGATAGATGTTTCATGACATATTATGATCCTGCCCACTCTCTCAAGATTAGTTGCTTAGTTGATTTTTATGCTCTGAAACTATCCGATCACCCTGTACTGCTGCCTTCAACGAAAAGCAAGCATTGGCATAGCCAATAGGTCTCGCCTTTGGGACCTTATAAGTGTTTAGCCATGCAACAGTTGATGTCGTTGCACCAAGGATATTGTGCTGCTTAACTAAATACTTATAAGGTCCCAAAAGCGAGACCTATTGGCTATGCCAATGATTGTTGTCATTAACACACGCTCAATTCATTCCATTTATACAGTTGTTACGCTCATTTCGTAGGTGTTGTGACCAATGTCAATGTGATCACTTAGTGTCGATTTAAGTCGGGTCAGACTACCACCGTACCTCTCAGAACTTAAAGATCAGCTGCAGAGTGCCCCCTGGGCTCCTCCCTGAGCCCCACCCTCTTCAACGTCTATATGGCCCCACTCTGAACCATTGTCAGGAACCAACATTGTCTCCTATGCACACCCAGCTTATCCTTTCCCTCACCAACGAACCTAAAGTCGCCAAGGGGATGAA
Organism: Triturus cristatus; assembly: GCF_964204655.1. Classification (NCBI taxonomy): domain Eukaryota; kingdom Metazoa; phylum Chordata; class Amphibia; order Caudata; family Salamandridae; genus Triturus; species Triturus cristatus. The sequence continues at coordinate 496,806,717 of NC_140592.1, read as the reverse complement.
AGCCATTGCAATCTGAAAGAGAGACAGCTGCCTCAAGCTCAACACAGACAAGACAGAAGTCCTCATCCTGGGATCCACCCCCTCCGCTTGGAAGAACTCCTGGTGGTCGTACACTGGGAATGCCCCGCTACACTGGGAATGCCCCCACACCCAAGGACCACACATGCAACTTCTGCATCATACTGGACTCTGCGCTCACTATGAACAGCCAGATCAACGCTATCTCCTCAATGTTTCAACACACCATGTCTGCTCCGAAAGACCTTCAGGTGGATCCCCACTGAATCCAGGAAGACTGTCACCCACACCCTCATCATCAGAACACTCAACTACGGCAATGCACTCTATGCCGGCATCACCCAGAAACTCCTGCAGAAGCTCCATGAAGTTCAAAACGCCACGGCCAGACTTGTCCTAAACATACTCCGCCGCAGCTACATCTGCATGAACACCACTGGCTCCCAGTAAACAAAATAATAACATTCAAGCTTCTCATTCACGCGTACAAGGCCTCCACAATGTCAGACCAGCATACCTGAACCACCGCCTCTCATTCCACACACCCAACAAATCCCTCCGCTCTGCACAACTGTCGCAGTCCACCATCCTATGGATCCGCAGGACCAGGCCGGAGAAAGATCCTTCTCTTACCTCGTCTCCAAGACATGGTACACCATACCCCTCCGCCTCAGGCAATCCCCATTACTGTCCCAATTCAGGAAGGACCCGGATTCCAATAATGATTCAGTGGGGGTCCCAGTAATGATTACATGGGGGTCTCCATTAGTCAAAAAATTGGTTTAAAAGATGGCGATGGGAGTTATTGGCTGAAGAGTGAAGTATTTTAATGTGTAGTAATATTTATATAGTGCTTCATATACCCGATCCGTTGCTGAAGCACCTCAGCAGATGGCAAGTAAGCTACATTTGCTTGGTTCGAAGGATGATGGATTGTAGTGCAATGTGTTATGGATCAAGCATTTTGACTAAAGTGACTCGTATTCAGTTATGTATCGCTGCCCTCAAGCATATATTGGACCGAAAAAGAGCAAAGGATAAAGGCTTGATGCTTTTTAGATTACTGCAATTGTTACAAGGAAGGTCTTGTTGCCTTTTCAAAAGTCAATGTGAAGGTGTAGATTTGTCAGTAGCTGATTCCTCATGGGTGAAGGACTGGAGCGAGCACTGCTCTTAATGACGAAATTTCTATCTCCTCCACCACAATTCACCCCAAAACTAATGCCAAGCAAAAGGTGTGCATTAATGCAGTAAATATGTTAATATTATGTTGACTCCGTACACTAAAGCATCAAATCAATAAACAAGACTGTTGTTCACCTTCCATCAGCGATAGTAAATGATATGCCTTATAAATTCTGCCTTTGCCCAAAAACATGAAACATAGGTAGGTGCAAAATGCTTATTCTCCATCTTACATATTACAAACATATAAAGGACCTAATAGCTCATTTACATCAGTGAGATTTAATTTCCACAAATAGGCTGTCCACCACACCATCCTTTTGATACAGTTCGGCTCTTTAGTGTCTGGGTACATTTATGCCTCATGAGTAACTGGTCTATATTTGCTGCCAGTAGCTTCACAGAGAGTTAGTATTGTGAATTGCTCATTAATTCGAGACCAATCTCTGTCCCATACTGATCCTTGAACTGTTTGCAGACTGGCTCTCTGCTGATGCATGCCTAGAAGCACATCATAATTGCTTCCCAACCAAGGGTCTCTGTTTGGGGAACAACATTTACAACGCAACTTTTACAACGCACTACACTTACAACGCATTTTTTACAACGCAACATCCATTACAACGCATTCCATTACATAGCATGACACAACAACGCATTTTTAAAAACTACCTTTACAACGCATTCCATTACATCGCATACTACCTTTACAACGCATACCATTACAACGCATAATATTACACTACACTATCCAACACTTACCCTACTGTTGCACCCCCTGGAGTTAGAATAGTAATTTTTACCCCTATACTATCCAACACTTACCCTACTGTTGCACCCCCTGGAGTTAGAATAGTAATTTTTACCCCTATACTATCCAACACTTACCCTACTGTTGCACCCCCTGGAGTTAGAAAAGTAATTTTTACCCCTATACTATCTAATACTTACCTTAAATGCAATTTAATATTATGCGTTGTAATGGTATGCGTTGTAAAGGTAGTATGCGATGTAATGGAATGCGTTGTAAAGGTAGTTTTTAAAAATGCGTTGTAGTTTCATGCTATGTAATGCGTTGTAATGGATGTTGCGTTGTAAAAAATGCGTTGTAAGTGCATGCGTTGTAAAAGTGTGCGTTGTAACGACATACATCCCTCTGTTTTCTACAGTCTCTGAACCCCATCTCAGATTGAGACATAATATATGCCCTGCTTACTGTACAGAAAAGAACATTAATAAATAAAAGAGACCCATCTCAATCAGATGTGAACCTTTGTGGCACCAATCCACAAGTCGTCTTGGGTGAAGGTCAGTGATGAAAAACGTACATACCTTGTGACAGTCAAAACTAAACACACGCTGCAGCCAATCGTGTACCTCTATGTTCACTTACTAAGCTAAAGAAATGCTCCAGATAGCTCGGAAAGTGAACATGCATTAAAAGAACAAGCAATGAAATTACAATGAGAGCAATCTGCCAAACTACGTGCGCAAAAAACACAAAAACAAAAAAATCCTGTAATCCTGCTAGTGTTGGATGACCATCAGTAAAACTCTGGAGCTACTAGCTCCAATTGCTAGAAATGTACCCCCAACACAATCTGGCTACATTTTCCAAAGTAGTCAATATAACATGAGGCACACTACTATAAATGCAAACACATTGAACGACAAGACTGATAACGTCAAAATGCCTAATTACATAAGTCCACAGCTCAGACACCCAAAATATATTTCTCGTTTTAGTTTTCAGGCTTTTGCTATTCCTTAGTTTGGTAAAACACCACAATAAAACCACGTCATCAAATAAAATTTAATCGGCAAGGCCAACTATAGGGGTTCATTTTGAACGCATTTAGGTTGCATTATCCCTTTGTTAATATTTATGAAGAGATCGGGGCCATGACAGAATTCAGAAATTGAGGATTCAACATTTATTGTGTTACATTAAATAGCTGCAGAATGGTTTGCAAAACGTATCATGAATGTCTGTATGTGTTTTCATATCGATGTACAACATGGCTTGTTTACAACCAATAAAGCAGTTCTATTGGTAAAAAGGATGCTCGTGTATTCATGAAGACCAACAATCAGCTTTACTGTGGCTTTTAGCATGTGGTGCAGCAAGACTGCACACGTTTAATGAAGAGGTAACGTGCATTTACTTCCTGGTTGTCCTTTAGAAAAGGAAGAAAACATAAAAGAAAATACAAGACAGAAGCTCTGCTAGGCTCTTGCAATGAAATCGCTATTTAAAACAGCGTTGTGCTGCAGAACAAAAAAGGGATACACAAAACTTCAAAAATTGTAGCCAGAATAAAATACATCAATAATCAACTACCATATTGCGGAAAATACATTACATTCCCCATGCACTCGAAATGTTGTTTGACGAAACGACCCGAGGTAATAGTGTGTCCACACATACAATGGTATTTTGAAATTGGAGTTTTTAGGCCAGGACTGCTGGTGCATATTTTGCAGTCCTTCCACTGGCGCTAGCTGCAAACTGCGTGGTCCATTAGAAATCATGCGTTGATAAGAGCAATCGACAGTCAGAAATCAAGACCTCTACGCCGGGCCTCAAGGCGATGAACAGTCAGTACAGGTTTGCAAATAAAAATACAATTGAAAAAGCGACATACCAGGCTGTATAATCAGCATGATTATTTATGTAACCTTAATATGTGAACATTTTACAATAGGAGAGAAAAATAGGAAAATACATACGATCAAACAGTGGAAGGGGACGTTTTACACCTTCTATCCATCTGTAAAAGACCTTTATGAGATCGTAAAGAGCAATTTAACGACCAGGAAGGTTCAAAAGAAAAAAAATAAGGAGCCGGGATAGCAATCAGATCCGACAGCGATTAGATCGAAGCCAATTTGAGATGGGGGTGTTAAGCGTGGTAACAGTGGCAAGGTTTCCACCCTGAAACAGGAAACTAAACAAGCATTGGCGGCGGGGGGGGGGTGGTGGAGTGGAGGCCAGCAGAGTGACGCGATCTGTGGTGGGGGAGGGGGAGGGAATTGCAAGGGGGAGAGAGACACACAAGGCTTAATGAGCCTTGACAGAAACCCACATGGCGACTGCGCGCGTGCACGCACACGTGAACACAAGCCTGAGGCCAGCAAAAGCCTCTGGTAGCACTTTCAAAAAGCCACTCACTAAATTTCTCGCAGGGCAGCGCATGCGCTGGCTCAGCGAGACCTAAAAAGAACATCAAATAACAATGCAAATATGACCCCCAATGCTACGCAGAATGGATAAAGAAGCCATTGTGCAGTAAGGGTGAGAGATAGGATAGATTCTTTGCTGCAGGCTCCAAAGAAAGAAGCCATTCTGAGCAATTACCTTATTACTTCCCACCCAAAAGTAATGCTTAATGTGGTCCCTTACGACCCCTTCCCATCCCAACGTTTGGAAGATGGGCAGGTGCAAGGTTTTGCAATATTATGCTGCTGCCTGCCAATTGATTCTCTCGATGTGAGATGCAAGAAGCAGCATAGAACTGATATCCTATAGCCTCCGAGTTGGTTACATTTAAAATTGATTGCAATAGTAACAAGGTAAGCGTCAACACAACCAAGATAAGAGGGAAAACAAGCCATTTTTGGAGAAAACAAGGTTGCAGGTTTATTAGCAGAGGCAATGAGTTAACATGTGGGTCATCCAATGGAAATCTAGTGTTGAAACCCTAAGCCGCCTGCCGCCTGATTAAACCCGTAAAATTTGATGGAAGGATGCTTGCAATAAGTCTAACCACTGGCAATCGCCCAAGTAGCATTCCAACCCATCGTCTCATTAATCTTATAATTTGTTTTATCTCTTTTGAACTTTACCTCCTATCTTAGGTGGGATCCTTCCGAAGTACATGTTTGACATACCCTCCTGTGTTTATTTTTAATTACACTTCTTTTAAACCTGCCTCTTTTGCAGTAGTAGATTACAATGAACACCATGTTACCTGTCACAGACGTGTTCCCTAGCCACTTAGGGCCATATGTAGGAAGCCAAATTGCGATCACAAATGCTGAAATTCGCCGTATTTCGGCGATTGCGATCGCAATTTGGGCAGTGTGCTATGTAGCACACAAAAACCCACATGCAAAATAAGGAATCGCAAAATTTGCGATTCCTTATTTTGCTAATGCATTTAAGGAATCCCAAGTTGCGATTCCTTAAATGCAATGTAGGAAGCACCAAAGTTGTGCAATTTTGCCTTAAGGAATCGCATATTACCACCAACCTCAGGTTGGTGGTAATTTGCGATTTCCTTGAAAAATGCACTTTTTTGCATTTTTCAAAGTGCCATGTGGCACACATACATGCCCTTAGCGCATGTATGTGCACCACATGTGCACACATGTTTATTTCAGGGGTGCAAAAGGGTGTCCTATTGACACCCTTGCAACCTTGAAATTGCATTCGCAATTTGCGATTCTCAAATTGAGAATCGCAAATTGAGAATGTCTTCCTATTCATTCCTATGGGCCTTCTAGCCCATAGGAATGAATGGCAAGGTATTCCTTATTTGCGAATCTCAATATGGGATTCGCAAATAAGGAATAGGTGGGAATCGCAAAATATTTTGCTAATCCTACCTACATTCCGTTTTGCAATTCTCTAATTGAGATTCCCTAAAAATTGCAATTAGAGAATCGCAAAACACGTTTTACCTACTTATGGCCCCATGTTTGTTCCTACATATCCATGCTAATAAACCCTCATCAAGTGTGTGAAATGAGATTGCGTGTGTGGGTGGCTCTATTTCCAAACTGCAAAGGAACCCCCTTTGTGTATTCTCAGAGGCCAGATCATTAATTCTCATGAAAGTATGAGGGGGTGGCCAGAACCCTATGTGAATGTCAGCTCCTCCTCCAAATGTGGTAAAGATGTATGCCAATCCAGAAGGAGGTACCGATAGACTATCCCTTACACTTATCCACTGTTGTTTGTAACAGGGGAACCAACTTAGGGTATTTACCTCCCCACGGCTCCTGTCAGACATGTTTTTCCAGACAGTTATTGGGACATGAAGTTCAGAGAGGAGCAGGGCATGCAGTCCAATCTCGGTACTCAATTGCATGGTCCTTGAGACATTAATTCAACACTTTGAGATGCTTCTACACTGTTTGTAAGTTAGCTTTTTACATGCCAGTTTGACGTCACTGATAGGCCACTTATTCTGAATTCTCTCTTAACCACACCAGAAAATCATTGGGTACGTGCACACCTTATGAATGCGGCTGACACCATACATCATTAGAGACCTCTTTGTAGTTAAAATGGAAAGATAGCTTTCGCGAGGGAAGGTTTTATTGGTTGGTTCAGTAGCTACAAGAAATGGCAGTCACAAACAATGATTGTCTTATTTCATGTCAAGTCTTGTGTCTCTTCACTGGTCGTTCTTTGGGGTATGCAAACCCCTTTATTAGCCTAAGTGCTTTCCGTCTGGCCTGTGGATTGTTTCCCGGTTACTACTGGGTGGCCCTAACTCTACTAACAGCAATACTGGGATTCATATGTCGGTCCAATGTGTACATGGTTAAGAAACATGGATGATTTTTACCCATTGGTGTATTGCACATCAACATGCATAATTAAAGTTTTGCTAGGGTTACGTTTTTTTTCTTCCTCCATCTTTATCCACTCTCCAACTCAACCCGTTGCTTTGCTGTTTGTTTTAGTAATGGCATTCTTTCGTTATTTTGTTCCATCCTTCAACCCTGTTTTTTTCTTCTATTGAGCTTCTTGTGCTCCACACTGTACTTCTGCAGGATGATCAATCCGCCGAGGTCAGTCTGGGTGAATTATTGCATTCAGAATAGATTAATATCTTCAAATCAATATGTTATTGTCATGCTTCAGCTTCTTGCTGACCTCCTGCTGGAACCCGAGAGCCCTGCAGTGCTGCTGGGTAGATGCAACAGGCCCCCTACCGAGAAAGAAGGACGAGTCAACTCTACCTAGGAGTAGTGGTCTTAGTCCAAAACGAATGGAAACTGTGATGTAGAACACAAAGCAGTGGGGGGTAAGAAGGGTGACAACGCTGAGGGTGGTGTCATGTAGGCTGTGCTGTAGAAAGAGCTATAAGCCCGATTATGTATTCACCGAATGGCAGGTGTAGTGTAAAAAAACATAAAAATGTCAAATTCCAGAATGAGAATGCTCTTTGAAAGAATTCCATATTTGGAATAAGGTGTCTCATAGAATGGGTCTTTTTACAGCTTAAGTGAATATTGAATATGAAACAAGCAGTCACAGTTTTTTGACAAAGGTAGTGCACATTATGGGAATAAATCAAAGGTGACTGGAAGTAATGGTAGAGATTACCTTTTAAGGGCATATATGTCTTCAGAATACTAATGGTCAGTACAAAGAGAGCACCCAGAAGCTTTGGCCACAGGATAAGAACTCCCTGAAGCCTCTCCCCTCATGTGATGACAATATACGCAATAGAAGCATAGTGGATCTCAAAAGACCCAGGCGCTCATTTTCCCAGCTGCGCACAGGCTAACAAGCTGGAACTGCATGAGCCTGCTATCGTTCAGAAATGAACGCAGATCGCTTTAGTTCCCACCCAATTCAACCTCTGCAACCAAGAGAAATCTGAGGATGGCAGCAGAAGTGATACTCAAAGTTTTTACCCATAGCCTCTAAGCACTAAGCCACTTTTATGCCATGTCAGGGTTTTGATTTGAATGAGGTGGGCGGAATTTGCATAGTCGCCTTACGCAAAGTTCCGCGAAGATGTAAAAAATCTCCGGGAGCTACGCAGAATTCTGCGAGCGCGCGGAATTGCTTCTTCCGCCCGTTCGCCGTGCATTTTTCCTGTTTGGGGACGCTGTTTGCGTGCTTGGGGGGGAAATATCTAGCGAACTTGCCCATGCGGTCGCCAATTGGCGCGGTCATCTTGTTTCACTTGTCCTGCCTGTTCGTAATGCGTGTTTCCTGTTCGCGAATGTGGATGTCCGATGGCGCGTCCGAATGACGTGTTTGTGATCGCACACCCTCGCGGGATCACGCGGCCTGCTACCAAAATCTCGTGGCGCACACGAACCGATAGGAAAACTTGTTGGCGAACGCAGTGATCCCGGTAAGTCGCTACAGCGTGTGCGAACACGCATTTTGAAATCGCAAACAAGGAAAAGATTCGCTATGCCGCGGATCATGGAACTTTCGGCAATTCCGGGTTCTCCGCAGAACGCGGAATTGCCAAAATTCCGCGAGCGGAGCAGATTTTACCACCCAGGCCTAGATTTGATGGGTATGTCAGTCGAAACCATACGTGCATTATTTGAGCTCCAAAAAAGGTGTGGGACCCTGGAACATTTCATGGCAGTTAAAGCATCTACTGCTGATTGACCTTTCTCTTGTAATGTTGGCCTTTCTGAGGATATGGACCTGCTGAGTAACTTTCTTTAGCGGTTCACAATTCTGCTGCCAGCTAACCTGGCCTCTGCACCTTTCCCCAGTGGACGCTGCTGTTGAGCGGGTACCTAGGCTCTAATTGAGAAAGGCCAGAACGTGCAATGTGCAGTTATTTGTTTTGCACATGTTTATTGCATCCTACAGAATCGGAGCAATGTGGTGGTACCGAAAAAGAGTATCAGGAGGTTAAATCACAGAAAAATATGTTCAGTTAACAGCAGATGAAAGCTGGTCTTGACTGTTCCACACTTGAATGTGGAAAATAAGTGGCAAAGGCATTTTCTTATCAAAATTATTTAATGTATTTTGTTGTTTCCAGCCTCCTACTGCAAACTTTTCTGAATTCGTCTTTTGTTAAACGTGGATGCACATGTATTTTCAGGACCTTTATTCCTAGAGCACAGATACATGTAAATTCCACATTTCTATTTCAAAGGTATTAACAATCTCACTCCTAATAGATGCATCCCTTAATTTTTCAGTTTTTCAGTTCTTTTAATCATTAACTCAAAGATAATTTTTTTCTGTTTGTTCAGCTAATTGATTTTCAATTGTTTACAAGCCTAATTACAAAAGTAACGAATAACGTTCCCAATTACATTTCTCCTTAACACAAAATACTTTTCTTGTCTACTATATGATGTATATCTAAGTGATCCTGTTAGGCTTTCTATGAACTATTTTGGATTAGTTTTCCTCTGTTGTCTTTTTTTAGCACAAAAACAAAACCATTTTAACATCAATTGAATTATTATTTCTATTTTTGGTTTGTATCTAATATTGATTATAGGATGAAGTTATTTTTTACCCTGATTGTTCTGGTTTTGTTTCCTGGTGTTTTAGTGTTATTTATATAATACATTTTTATTATTTTTAAATTCATCTTTGTTTACAATTGAAGTTCCTTTCTTCACTAAGGGGCATATTTACAAGTAAAGTGCCGGAGTGCGGCGTTAGCCTTCTCGGCATAATGCCGCACTCCACCACTTTGGAAACGCAGGGCTTCATACGGTGCAGCCTGTTGGAATAAAAATGTTTTAGCTGTATTGTTCAAGCATTGTACCTCTTAAGTTAGCATTTGCTGCACCATTTTATATTCAGCTGCCATTTTGAGCCATGATCGAAACTAACTTCTGTCTCTCTGCCCCAGCTGAAAGCAGCTGCAATAGTTTTCATTTCTCCAAGGTTGAACCCTGCTGTACTAATGAATACACTGTTCTTATTAGTGCATACCATTCCCACTAGATAGGCCTGCTCCCACCCTTAGAGCAACGGGCACCGGCAGAGTGACCTTGGCACTGAGATAGCATGTGCCCGGTTTTAGGATTGAAACTCATCCTTCAGTATCCCCTTTGTTCACAAGCTACAAACTGGAAATTTACAGTCAGGGCGTATCTTTATTGGTTCTGAATTGTACATGATGTATCGCCATGCTTGCTGAAGTCAGTCCCTCTGCAGCAATCCCAGGAGACTGGTCAGACTGGATGCTGCTTGAGTGTACCTGAATAAAATATACTTGGTTTGTATTCTCTACTGTCTGACCGACTCTTTATTTGTATGGAAGGCTGCGAGGTGGTCGCGAGTGACCCGGGTGGCCCTAATCGGGTCACTTCCTTCTGTTGGCACCCGAACAGGGACCTCTTCGGGTGTCCCATCCTCACCCGGGGACGGGTGAGGAAGTCGGGCGATCGTCAGGTCGGAAGGGCGGACCAGGGATTCCTGCACGAGAGAGTCCTGAACTCGCAGCTGCCCCATCTGTCTGAAAGGTCAGTGCCTCGCCCAGTGGTTATCCAGACTGGGGTCCTGAAAGGCAAAACCCTTAGATCTGACCGTTTAGTCCGAAGAGTCAGCAGTGGAGAATACATTTGTTTGACCTGTGTACACCAGGTGAGTTGGTTTTGGTTCTTTTTGGATATGGTACCATTTTAATTTGACTTTGGTACGGTCTGAGGACTGATTTTGGTTTGCATTTAGGATGGTCTGAGGACCACTTTGGATAGAAAGTGTTTCTGAACACTCTGCCTGGCAACATAACGAATTTGGTTTACTTTTGAAAATGCCGGTGTTTAGTCACTTTTTGGTTTCTTGTTGTTGTTCTGCTGATGCTCGACTGGAAGAAAGTCAGCCGGCGCCTCAGGAAGGCAATCTGAATTTTGATAAGTATGTAAAACATGGCCTTGGCCCTATTATATTTAGTACGTTATGGCACAAATAGACGAGGTACAATGTAGAGCTGCAGTGGCCATTGATGGGCACTTTTGATGAACAAAAAATGGGTTTTTACAGGAGAAGTTGTTTGCGAGTAGAAGTAGGGTGTCTGTTTGATTCCCTCAGAACATGTCAAAAAGTGGCTAAACAGAGGCGAATGAAAGCAGAGAAAGAAGCCCGGAAGGGGAAAATGCAAACATTGACTCCGAAATCTGTAGCGCATGATAGAGAGAAGCAGAATATAGGAATAGAACGTAAAGATAGGAAGTTTTGACTGAATATTGATAAATCGTATTTAGCCGGAGAAGAAAATGATGCTTTTGTAGAAGAATTGTTAGATGCTCGATCGACCCCCAACTCCATATGCCCCGCAGAGGGTATATCCCGCTCTTCCCCAACAGACCCAGCTACCCGGTTCTTCTGTCTCTGCTGTTTCTGCTTCTGTTACTGTTGATCAATCTGCCTTGGCCACGGCACCTCCTGTCCTTTCTTTGTTTCGCCGTCTGTGGCAACTGTGAATGTTAGTGCTCCTGCAACGCCTATTACTTCGGCGTCTTTCTCTCCAGCTCTTGTACCCATGACAAAACAGACAATGACGTTAGTGCCTGCCCCCTCTGTTGTCACCCCCACTGTGTTCCCTCATTCCCCGACATCACTGAGTAGTGAGACACCGGTGCGCGGCCCTGAGGATAGAGATAGGACAAAATTTAAGGAGCACATCGGACGGACATTGGTCCGATCTGATGTGGGAGATGCAGAGAAAAAGGTGGTGGCAAATCAGGCAGCACAGTGGGCTCGTAACCCCATTTACAGTATGGAAGATGTTTGGAGTGTGATTAAATATTAAGAGCCTTTTGTGCAGCAACATGCCCTTAAGCACATGTTGGCTACTCTGATTGGTCTTTGGGAGCAGCATTTCAAGGGTGCAGCACCGCAGACCATATACAATATTAGGAATCATGTGTATGTTACTGATATGGAGCCTGCCGATGTCGTTGGTAATGTTGCAACATTGGTTGCTTACCGGGGAAGGCTGCTGGAGAAGAGCTCCACCCCTATATCTTAGTTTTCGATAAGGGCTGTGCATCTTATATACCACCCTGAGATACCAGAGATACGGGATCAGCATGATAATGTGACTAGGCCAAGGGTAGAGGCCTGTTTTTAAGAACAATGGGTTTATGCCCCATGGAAAAGGAATGAGATCTTGTCCCTTAAAACACAATTACCTGACCCTAAGAAAAATCCTACTGCATACTCTAAAGAATTGACTGAGGCTGCTTCTTCTGCAGTAATGATGCTTGCGGTTATTGAAATGTTCTTTGGTTTGTTGGTTCCTGTCAATATTTGGAGACAGGAACACACACAGGATCACATTTTAGAATTGGGTGGTACCTGGGATCAAATTAAAGTATGGGACTAGGAGAGGAAGCCTGGTGAGAAGCCTAAGGCAGAGATACTTGCTTTGCCTGGCCGAATTATCACATGCATGCATTCCCTTATTCAGCCCCAAAAGATTGATTGGGACAAGCTATCTGCCTTTCGTCAGAAGAAAGATGAGTGTGTCTGATTTTTCCACCCGGTTTGAAAGTGTGTTTCCGGATGATAGTGGACAGAACTTGTCGATTGAAGGTGGTGTGCGTTTGTTTGTTATTAGATTTGTTTCAAACATGATCCCCGAGATCGCGACTCGATTACAGGCTTCCGAGAGTGCCTGGTCCACATCTTCTCCCTCTGTTATCTTGAATATGGTGCAGTATTATGAGCACAGGGAAAATGAGGATAAGGAGAAGATGGAGAAAAAGCATAAAGATTTGAAGACTAAGGTTTTGCTGTAGCAGGCCTCTCGAAGGAATGGTAGAGGACGTGGTGCTTTAGAACAACAGCTTCCTGTACCAGCAGGAATACTACAGCAGTGGGGCCGAATCAGTGTGCGTATTGTAAGGAAGAGGGACACTGGTGCAGCGAGTGTCCTGTGCTTTTGCAGAAGGCGGCAGTCCCAAGAGGACGAGGGTCTCGTGGAGGGGGTCGGGGAAATGGTGGCCAGGACAGGACTCAGACCAGTGGGACATCGCAGGGTCATACTGATCCGAACTACTTTGACGACCCTAGGGGCAAACAATATTTTTATGATGACTATGATAAGGAATAGGTGACTGGGATGTCTTACTGCTAGGACAGCGGGGGATAGGGTGAGGGACCAGTTTTGATACCTGTAGACCAACGAGGTCCGTACATTAGTGCGGACGTGCATGGTTCAACTAAGAAGTTTTTGGTGGATACAACAAACAGCTCTATTTCTCGTTCCTTGGTCCCTGTGCGGCTCTGTCTGGCCATAATGTTTCAGTAGGATTTTCTGGTGTACCGGTTGTGATCCCCATTTCCGAACCTCTTGAGTTAACTATTGGTCCTTTCACCGTGGATTCACCATTCTTATTGAGGTCCAATTGTGGAGAATATCTGATGGGTCTGGATTTATTGAAGAAATTGCATGCTACAATGTATTGCTCCCCGGAGGGTGTTTGCATGACAATGGGTCCGAATGTTGTATGCACTACACAGTGTCTGTATAAAGATGTGCCTCTCCCTGCTGAATTTCAAGATGTGCCACCCACACTGTGGGCAACGGGTGACACAGATGTGGGTTTGTTGCAGATATCGCCTGTCTGATTTGTGTAAAGGAAGGTGCTATTTTACCCCGTATTCCTCAGTATAAGATACCTCAGGCAGGTGAGTGAGCTTTGATAAAGATTGTGCAGGATTTTATTGAGATGTGGAAATATGGATTTTTCTGGTCAGTTATGTCCCCTATCTTGGACCCCAACGGTTCTATGTGCATGTCACAAGTACATGTATGTTCCCTCCAGTTCCAGTTATGAAGACGCAAATACATGTGCGTCCACCGTCAACATGTCCTCTGTCAGATCCGCCATGAATAGGCTGGATATTCCATTCCTAAATATGAAAGGCCACCGGCTTTATATGGTTCACTTATGCCATTTTACAGTCCAGGCAAGTAGGCCCTGATTCTGTCATCAAACTCCTCTTGCTTTCTGCCTCTGAAAGCTCCAGTCTGAGCCTGCATCTGTGACCATGAACTTTGTCTCATTCTCTGCGCGGCTCACGAAGCCTGACATCAGCCTATTCTCTGCCAAGAACTGTATTTCACCTTCGAATTATCTGCTTCCCCCTCAGCCGATGCATTCCTGCCTAGTAGTTTAAGTAAACATTCTTCCAGTTACCAAGCAAAAGGCCCGGCTTCTCTGTCCTCATGCAAGTAACTCATAGCCCTGTTACCATGGAATATTTCTACCCCCTCGCACTTAGTGTAGACACTTAGACGCTTGTACACGCACGCACAGTCAGTATAGAATAGATTCTGTCCGAGAGTCCTTCTTTTGTGGATAACATAGTTCTTTAAACATAGGATGTTAGATATGATTTGGGATTAGGTTGACTTGACCCCCCAGACTTTTTGTCTCCACATGTAGAGCTAAATGTCAAGTCCCCTTCACCCCCTAGTTACACGTCAATTACACGTCATACTGCTGCGCGCGCATCCATGCCAAGTATTATCTTATAGATCCACCTATATGTGACATCATAACCAATTACGTTCCTTTTTACTCCTTGTTCCACCTATTTTCGGTTACGCAGATAAATCATCATTTTCCTTATCAATTGTTACGCCTACTGCATTCGCTTCATTGTAATGTATGATCTATAAAAGTTACTTCTTGTCAATAAAGTATGTACTTCACTTCCTGAACCTCCGTGGTGATGGAACTTGGAGCAACCGATTATAATCGATTATTGGAATAAAGCCCATTCCGAACCTAAAATACCACGGATTCTGCCTCTCATTTTACTGAGCTATTTTATTATGTTTCTGTATCAAATTAAGTCCAGGTAAAGAAAAATTATTTACCACATGAATGGCGCCCGAACAGGGACACTTTCTCATCTCACGCGCCGGCGGTGAGTTGCAGGCCCGGTCTCCTGCCACAGCTGGACGGACAATAACGCGTACCAGCAGGATTTCCTGTATCTCCCTCCGGTCAAGCGGGGGCGACTGAGACTGCGATCAACACCCAGACGAGGCGGTGAGAAGTGCGAAGTATCCCGACCAGAGCCTAGCTGAGAGAGCAAGATCCGAGGTATACAGAGGCCCACCAGTTCGAAGTCAAGCCCAGTTTCCGACGAGTCGAGTCGAGTCCAGTCCGGTTCAAAGTTCAAGTTACCGAGGCCTTCCGTTTCCGAAGCTACCCGGTGAGTACCATTACTGGGGAGGCATTTCTGACGTGCACATAGGTTGTGCCGGTCAAGACGGGTTTGGGTACACAAATCCGGTCTGCACTGTTTTAGCAGTGTATCTGTACTGTTTAGCAGTATATCAAGTATTCCGAAGTATCTAGTTATTGTCAAGAATTAAGCTTGGTGATTAGTTATGCAGACGATCATCATTGTTGTTTCAGTTAAAGGTTTAATGTTTAAATGTTTAATGTGTTAAACGTCCTGCATATTGTGGTATGAATGGTTGTTCATTATTGTGCTTTTGTATTAAGTGTGTTCAAGATTAAGTATCAAATCAGTTCTCAATATGCCGCTCTTATCGAAACTAAGACAGATCACTACAAGAAAAGGGGTACTCGAAGAAGCCGTTCCTATTCCTCCTAGGGATACTCCAGGGCACTTCATGTATCACAAACATGGCTTAGACGCTATATTATTTCTTGATTTATGGGTAGACTACACCAAGGGATTACCAGAAAGTCAGAGGTGGCCCGCAGCGGGAACCTGGGATGCAGAGTGCATCATGAAAGTCGAGGAAGAGTTATGGAAAAGGAAAGTCAGACAGTCACAGAAAGACACCGTCGAGTTATGGCGTAAAGAATCTCATAGACGCACAGAAAAAGCACGTAGACAGGAAGAAAAGAATAAAGAGAGTTCAAATAAAGTTCGAGAAAATCTATTAATTGAGGAAGGTATCCGAGTGAAATCAGAACAAGTAGATAGACAAAGAAATGCCCTTATGAATGGTATGTATCCCCTTCTGGCCGAAGGATTACCTAAGGCTACTCCAGAAATACCGAAAGACTTGCCACCCCCATTATTCCCAATAAAGGTACATCCTAAAGGGCATCCTAGAACCGCAGAAGATGTTTTTCTTTCCTCATATTTAGATGACGCAGCTCCCGAATATGCTAATTCCGCCCCACATAGACCGCATACCAGGGAGATCCAACGCCAAGATCCAGTACCCGTATCCCTACAGCAACAAATCGAGTCACAAGTTCCGGCAAGCACATCTGTTTCTGCATCCGCTCCTACAGCTACTTCTATAGCTGTGTCCACACCTGTAGTTGCTGTGTCACGTTCGACGAATCCTTTCACACCCGACACCCCAGATGGGGCCACGGGAGGTGCTACCAATATTTTTTCTACGCCACCCAGAATAAATAAACTTACTTTTCAAGAGTCAGCACATTCACGTACACCCAAACTCATAAGTGCCCGTACGCTTAAGGAACTTCTTGTAGATTGTAGATATGACCCGGTGCCCGGTAAAGAGGACGAAATGACCCTGGCATCATTGCGTATCAGACGAGCCGCAGTGTATTTAGGGAAGTTACCAGGAATGACTGCGCATCTAGATAAAATATATCATTTTGTCCAAACAGGGCGAGATCCAGAATGTATTAACAGAGCTATGGAATACCAGAAAGTAGAGATACAGGGGGAACTGTTACGTTTCCTCATAAATTGTGTGATCAGAAATCAAGACCGACCGGGGGTAGACCCGGAAGCAATGCAAATTCTTACCAGATGGAGCCAGAATATATCAGAAGGGAGACATGATAAGCAAAATTGTATAATAGCCATGTGCCGAAAGATCCGTAAAGAAATAGAACGCCTACACGAAGAGAGATTAGAGGTAGACGAGTTCGAACAAAGCGAGGAAGAAGGGTCAGGACTGCCCACAGGACAGTCAGACACCATAGCCTATGTAGGTAGAGGAAGATCTTGTAATAGTAATAGATGTCTTATTGACCCGATACGTCCGATATGTCCAGATAATAAAAGGAATTTCCAAATACCTATAATTAATATAAGGTCTAACGAGCATTCGTTCCAAACCGCCGACAAGCTACTCCGAGAACGAAGGGGTTATCATTTTCTCGATTCTATGGACGAACAAGATTTAGCCAGGGCAGCTGTCCATTGGGTGGACAGTCCCGGAAAATATAGTGATGATACAGTAGTACGCACATTTTTGAATCTCACCCCAGATGAACAGAGGTTAGTTGGGATTTATATGATTTAACAACTCATTATACTATATCGGAGTCAGCATTCGGACCCTGGTCCCTTACTTGACATATTGACTGAATTGCTTATGAATAAATGGAGAGGTGCAGGTACTAAATTAATTAAAGAAATTCTAGAATCAAGAAAGCAGTATATTCTTTTTGTATGCGCAGAGCATGTCTCATTGCCCGTCAAGGAAAGAACCACGTATCACATGGATAGACCGAATCCCTTACGAGAAGTGCACCCAATAAAAGGCGAGGACAACGAGTTTAAGCGCGTATTTGTATATACGCCCATATCAAAAATAGAATTGTTACAAATGAAGAAAGTGGTACCCAGTCATGACAAAGATCCAGCGGGTTTTCACCGAGAAATTAAAGACATGTTACTCATGGGAGAGTATACCTATCCCGACATTATGACAATATTAAAGGTATTGATGCCTGCTGGTATTTATGAGAAACTCAAGGAAAAAGAGTGGGAGGTAGGAGACCAAAAGATAGAATGGTCAGTGTTAGAAGCGGAAGAAAAGGCCCGAACTGCAGGAGCAGGACTTGGGGATAAAACTAAAGCACTACCAGGTTTATTAGTACAGGTACTGCCACGTTTATTAACTACGAAAAAGGAAGATTGGGGTACAATTTCAGCCTGTAAACAGAAGCAAGATGAAGACACTAGTGATTACTATGCCCGATTTGAAAAATGTTTTGGTATAAATAGTGGCATAAAAGCAAGTAGCGAATCATATCCACATCTGTTTGTAACAAAATTAGTAGAAAATGCCCTGCCCCCAGTAAAGAATAGAGTATTAAAATTCGAGAGTACCTGGCAAGGTAACACTCCATCACAAATGTTACAAATGTTACAGTACCATCACAATAGAATTAGAGAGGAACAAGAACATGAACACAGACGCATGAAAGACACGAAAATGAAAATGCTAGTTTCCCAGACAGTTCCAGCTGAAGGACATAAAAAGGGTATGACACATTCCGATTCCGCAGGACCTGTAAAAGGGACATGCAATTATTGTAAAAAGCCAGGTCATTACGTACACGACTGTCCAGTTTTAAAACATAATATCGCCATAGGTAAAACACAAGAAAGATCACGGCCATTTAGACAAGAGCAGAATGAACAAGGAGCTCCGCAGCATGCCCAGGCCATGCCAGCCGCACAACAGCCAATACAGTTTGTGCCAGCTGCACCACCGTTGCCTGTGTCTGCCACACAGACAACAACACGACAAATGTATCAGACCGCACAGTATGAATACCCTGAGTATCAGCGTTACGCATGAACTAGCCTAGAGAGGGAAGTTGACTTACCCCTTATCGAGATCCCTGTAGATCAAGAAGGACCTTATGTACATAGTGAATTATTAGGCCAAGATAGAAAATTTTTACTCGATACAGGGGCAAGTCGAACAACTATAAAACGTAGTGAAGTTCCAGGGGCACCCCTCTCAGGCTCTCAGAATATTTCCCTTGGTTTTTCAGGAAAACCTATTGTTAATGAAGTGTCACAACCTCTGCCACTTACGATAGGACCTCTGACCCGAACTACAGATTTATTGCTTACTAAATCATGTCCAGAAAACTTGCTAGGAATAAAAACATTGAAAGCTCTAGGAGCCATAATATGTTGTTCTCCGGAAGGAGTAAGGTTGTTTTTACGTGATTTTAAAGGTCACTATGTGTCTAGAGACATGGATCCCCGACTGCAGACTTTACCTACACATCTATGGGCACAAGGCCCTACTGATGTTGGTTGCATGAATATTACACCATATCGAGTCACATTAAAGGCAGGAGTGGTGCTACCACGAATGCGACAATACAAGTTACCACCAGATGCTGTAGTGGCTCTACTACAAATCATTGACGAGCTCATTGCCCAAGGAGTAGTTGTAGAAACAGACTCCAATGTATGTAATTCACCGATAATTCCGATTCTTAAACGAACAAATCCAAAGGCCCCGCCAGTCTATCGATTGGTTATTGATCTGCGCGAGTTAAACAAATGCATTGTGCCACAATTCCCTGTGGTCCCAGATATCTCGTCATTACTGACAGCTATTGATTCCGAAGCAACATTCTTTACTGTAATTGATCTCAAGAATGCTTTTTTCAGCGTCCCAATAGATCCGGAAAGCCAATATTTGTTCGGATTTAGTTTAAACGGGCGTAGCTTTAAATTCTCACGCGCACCTCAAGGATTTACAGAAAGCCCCAGCATCTATAGCCAAGCACTGAAACGAGAACTTGACAGTATCCACATGCCAGTTAACACTGCTCTGCTTCAATACGTCGATGATCTGCTGATCACCGCGAGAAGCGAACCGGAATGTGAAAAAGCATCACTGACAGTTTTACAATTTCTAGCCGAAAAGGGGCACAAGGTGTCCCCTTCTAAGCTGCAATTCTGTGTCCAGCGAGTTGTTTATCTTGGACACTCGCTGTCCAAGGAGGGAAGGCAGCTTACACCGGACCGCATTCAGTTAATAGCTAACATGTCAATACCCAAGACACAAAAGGAGGTACGAGCTTTCATAGGCCTCACTTCATATTGTAGGCAGTGGATCCCTCAGTATGCATTTCTAGCAAAACCACTCATTCAGTTAACCACACAGGAGGCAGCCACACCGACTGTTCTCCCTTGGACTCAGGAACATACACAAGCTTTTGAAAGCCTAAAGAAAGCTTTATGTCAAGCACCTGTTTTAGCAACGCCATGTTACAGAAAACAGTTTACACTCTTTGTTACAGAACGCGAAGGTACTGCCTTGTCAGTACTAACACAGGAACAAGCAGGAGCACACAAACCATGTGCTTATTTTTCTAGTACATTAGATCCCGTAGCTCAGGCTTTGCCTGCATGCCTGAAATCAGTAGCAGCGACAGCTTTAGCAACCAGACAAAGCGATGCCATAGTGTTAGGACATCCATTGACAGTTCAAGTACCACACGCAGTAGAGGTTCTTGTAAATAGAACGCAAACACAACACTTGACTATAGCGCGACTTACAGGGTACGAACTTACATTGTTTCAGCCACATATAGAAATCAGACGCTGTAACACATTGAATCCTGCCACACTTGTGCCAGTAACCGGAACAGACCCACTAGCTCATGACTGTATTGAAGTTATTACTATAACGACGAAACCTAGACAAGACTTAACCGATGTCCCATTGTCAGATCCAGACCTGACATTGTATGTAGATGGTTCATGTATGAGAACAAGTACAGGAGAGTTAGTGGCTGCTTATGCAGTCACAACAGATACTGAAGTCATTGAAACTAATCGTATAAATACTTTGTCAGCTCAAGCCGCAGAGCTTATCGCTCTGACACAAGCCTGTATTCAAGCCACGAATAAAAAAGTCAACATATACACTGATTCACGTTATGCATTCGGAGTTGTACATGACTTCGGCGTGCTGTGGCGAGAGAGAGGTTATTTAACTTCCCACGGTGCCCACATTCAGCACGGACCCCTCATTCATGCCTTATTAGATGCAATACATCGACCCACTGCAATATCAATTATGAAATGTAAGGCTCATACGAAGGTTACTGATATCATTTCCCAAGGCAATGATCTAGCCGACAGAACAGCTAAACAGACTGCTCAAACTCAAACCCCCGACATGACAAAGACAATAGTCCCGACACCGACACATTGTATGACAGTTAAAGATCCTACTCTTGACGTAATTGACATACAGACACATGCTACACCAGACGAAATAAAGAAATGGACTGAATTAGGAGGGATCCAAACGGACCAAGGATGGATGATGAAGGAAAAGTCTGTGTGGTTCCTTCCTGATTCAATGGTCCAAGTTATAATTAACACTATACATAGTCCAGCACATCTAGGAGAAAAAGCTATGCTAGACAGCATTCAACACATTTGGTTCAATAAACATTTACGAGCAGCAGCCAAACAAAAGGTCCGTACCTGTATGATCTGTTGCCAGTTTAACCCAGGAAAAAGCGTTCCCGTAGAACAGGGTGGATTTCATCCTCCTAATCATCCTTTTGAAGTACTCCAGATGGACTATATCCAGATGGAACGATGTCGAGGATTCAAATATGTTCTCGTAGTTGTCTGCGCTCTGTCCCGTTGGACGGAGGCATACCCGGTTTCAGATTACACTGCCCCGACTACTGCCAAACAGTTGGTTCGAGAATTCTTCCCACGATACGGTTTACCACGTGTTGTCTACTCAGATAACGTCCAGCCGTTCTCATCCGAATTAATGAAACACGTTTCACTTCTGTTAGGATATCAGTGGAAATTCCACTGTGTCCGACACCCCGAGGCAGCAGGTCTCGTAGAAAGACATAATCAGATACTGAAAATCAGATTGTCCAAAATATGCAGAGAGAAAGGTGTCGACTGGATAGTAGCGTTACCAGTTGCACTCTTTTACATGAGAATGGTAGCACACTCTCGAACAGGGCTATCCCCGTATGAGGTGATCTTCGGCAGACCACCAAATATGTGGGGGACGCCTATACCACGCAAAATAACTGATATTGACTGTAATATGCTGACAGATTACTTGGCTTCCTTGATGTCTGCACTACAATCTTGTCGTTCACAGGTAGCTGCAGCCTTTCCCGACAACACTGAGGTGAAACCCCATGACGTAGTTTCGGGTGATCTCGTCTTTGTGAGGAATTTCGACCGAAAGACTCAGCTGGAGCCCAGGTGGAAATCACCCAAGTTGGTCCTGCTGACCACAAGGACAGCCGTGAAGATCGAGGGCCGCAAGGGCTGGATTCATTCAAGTCATATCAAGAAATTTCATGGACTATCCTCGGATATAGACATTGTGCCCTGCACTCCCTCACAGACTGATTCAAAACTTCCTTTGGTTGAAAAGACTGAAACCGAACTCTATAAAGTAAAATTGAGGCCTAGAACGTCAGACAATTTGATTGTTTAAGTCCTCTCCAAGGTGAAGCGGTTGAATTTGTCTCTGACATGTATCCTCTAGACCTGAATCATGGACAGTCGCGAAAAATGTTGAAACGACAGGCGTATTGTAAATCACTGCGTAGCCACTGCATAGTGACATTATTAATTTTGTTTTTCTTGAGTCTTTTAATAATTACTGCAAGTATATTGTTGCACATATATTACCCTATTCCTAGACATGTTTATAATGTTACTGCTGAACATTCTTTTAGTGACTTACCTCCGCATGAATTGTCTTATAGACTTGCGCTGCGCAATAACACTTTCATTAGTATGTTACATCATTCCCATCAGACTAGTAATGCTACTAATTGTTGGGTGTGTGGTCGGCTCCCTCCCTATCAGAATTATGAAGGAGTCCTGCCATTCTTTCCACACCCATTTACACATAATGGCTCCTGTGGAGCATGGTTTAGTTTAATCAATTCCATAGACTCAGACACAGCAGTTTACCAAGATCAGTGGGTATGGGGAAACCTGAACCTAGTTTTACTCAAGGTCTGCTACCCTGACAAGGAGGGTCGCCCCAAAAGAACAGGAACTGATCTAGAAAATGAAGTATATGGATTAGGTAATTTTACACCTAATCTCATGATTCTAAATGTCGTATCCGAAGTTGAACTAGTCTTACCCACCATGTCAGTATTCCCAGCGAAGGGTGAATTATGTGTAAGAAAGGTTGGTTCCATACATATGGGCCATAGTAAATGCACTATTATAGTAGAATTCAGTGATCAAGGCAAATCTTCATTTAGAGCTTATCGCCACTCCTACTTTATATGTGGTCAGACTGCATATATGCGTCTACCTCTAGATTGGGATGGTACCTGCTACATTGCATTCCTTTTGCCACCTGTTTTCCTAGCTCCTCCTGATTATTATAGAAATATTCATTTAGTACACAACAGAGAGCGGAGAGATCTCCCCATTGTCGATTACACTGAGACGGCATGGGACAAGTATGTAGATTTTAATAAAGGCATCTTTCCCTATATAGGTACTGTTACTAATAGTAAGCTGATACGTAGATTAACTAGAACCCTTGAAGCAGTAGTGAATGAGACTATTTCCGCCTTAGGCAATTTAACAGAAGAGCAGTCTGCTATGCGGATTGTTGTGCTTCAAAATCGTCTTGTCCTTGACGTCATCCTGGCTGATAGGGGCGGAGCTTGTAGGGTCATCGGATCAAGCTGCTGCGTATTCATACCAGAAAATTCGCCATCTGTATATAAAGCCATCACTCACCTTCATAAGATTGTAAACCAGATACACCAGAACCCAGGCACTTGGACTTGGTCCAGTTGGTTTTGGAGTGTGATATCAGCCTGGGGATGGAGAGTTTTATCCTTCCTAGGTATTGGCCTTCTCATACTATTCAGTTGCTGTCTATGTCTACAATGTGGACCAGCGATTTGTGGTCTGTGTGCCACATCGTGTATTCCACCACAAAGATTTCATTCGTCACGGAAGAAGAAAGAAGAACAAATGATGCTATATGAACAGATCAATGGATTAATGAAGATTGATATCTCTTGAAGGGCAAGTAGGTGGCCAGGACAGGACTCAGACCAGTGGGACATCGCAGGGTCATACTGATCCGAACTACTTTGACGACCCTAGGGGCAAACAATATTTTTATGATGACTATGATAAGGAATAGGTGACTGGGATGTCTTACTGCTAGGACAGCGGGGGATAGGGTGAGGGACCAGTTTTGATACCTGTAGACCAACGAGGTCCGTACATTAGTGCGGACGTGCATGGTTCAACTAAGAAGTTTTTGGTGGATACAACAAACAGCTCTATTTCTCGTTCCTTGGTCCCTGTGCGGCTCTGTCTGGCCATAATGTTTCAGTAGGATTTTCTGGTGTACCGGTTGTGATCCCCATTTCCGAACCTCTTGAGTTAACTATTGGTCCTTTCACCGTGGATTCACCATTCTTATTGAGGTCCAATTGTGGAGAATATCTGATGGGTCTGGATTTATTGAAGAAATTGCATGCTACAATGTATTGCTCCCCGGAGGGTGTTTGCATGACAATGGGTCCGAATGTTGTATGCACTACACAGTGTCTGTATAAAGATGTGCCTCTCCCTGCTGAATTTCAAGATGTGCCACCCACACTGTGGGCAACGGGTGACACAGATGTGGGTTTGTTGCAGATATCGCCTGTCTGATTTGTGTAAAGGAAGGTGCTATTTTACCCCGTATTCCTCAGTATAAGATACCTCAGGCAGGTGAGTGAGCTTTGATAAAGATTGTGCAGGATTTTATTGAGATGTGGAAATATGGATTTTTCTGGTCAGTTATGTCCCCTATCTTGGACCCCAACGGTTCTATGTGCATGTCACAAGTACATGTATGTTCCCTCCAGTTCCAGTTATGAAGACGCAAATACATGTGCGTCCACCGTCAACATGTCCTCTGTCAGATCCGCCATGAATAGGCTGGATATTCCATTCCTAAATATGAAAGGCCACCGGCTTTATATGGTTCACTTATGCCATTTTACAGTCCAGGCAAGTAGGCCCTGATTCTGTCATCAAACTCCTCTTGCTTTCTGCCTCTGAAAGCTCCAGTCTGAGCCTGCATCTGTGACCATGAACTTTGTCTCATTCTCTGCGCGGCTCATGAAGCCTGACATCAGCCTATTCTCTGCCAAGAACTGTATTTCACCTTCGAATTATCTGCTTCCCCCTCAGCCGATGCATTCCTGCCTAGTAGTTTAAGTAAACATTCTTCCAGTTACCAAGCAAAAGGCCCGGCTTCTCTGTCCTCATGCAAGTAACTCATAGCCCTGTTACCATGGAATATTTCTACCCCCTCGCACTTAGTGTAGACACTTAGACGCTTGTACACGCACGCACAGTCAGTATAGAATAGATTCTGTCCGAGAGTCCTTCTTTTGTGGATAACATAGTTCTTTAAACATAGGATGTTAGATATGATTTGGGATTAGGTTGACTTGACCCCCCAGACTTTTTGTCTCCACATGTAGAGCTAAATGTCAAGTCCCCTTCACCCCCTAGTTACACGTCAATTACACGTCATACTGCTGCGCGCGCATCCATGCCAAGTATTATCTTATAGATCCACCTATATGTGACATCATAACCAATTACGTTCCTTTTTACTCCTTGTTCCACCTATTTTCGGTTACGCAGATAAATCATCATTTTCCTTATCAATTGTTACGCCTACTGCATTCGCTTCATTGTAATGTATGATCTATAAAAGTTACTTCTTGTCAATAAAGTATGTACTTCACTTCCTGAACCTCCGTGGTGATGGAACTTGGAGCAACCGATTATAATCGATTATTGGAATAAAGCCCATTCCGAACCTCTAATACCACGGATTCTGCCTCTCATTTTACTGAGCTATTTTATTATGTTTCTGTATCAAATTAAGTCCAGGTAAAGAAAAATTATTTACCACAGAGAAATGAGTGGTTGAGGAGACAACTGCTAATGTTTGTAATAGCCTTACCCTTCCCATTCTCAAAAGGACAACATTGGGTCCCTCTGAGTATCAAGAAGATGTTTATCGCTTTGTGATTGATTTGCGTGAAGTTAACAAAATAGTGATTCCCCAGTTTCCAGTGGTCCCTGACATTACAACACTCTTGACGATGATTCCTTCTTCTGCTAAATTCTGTTCTGTCATTGACTTGAAAAGTGCATTCTTCAGTATTCCCATTCATCCTGATAGCAGATATCTGTTCGGTTTCACCCTAGCTGGTAGGAGCTTTAGATTCTGTTGCGCTCCTCAAGGCTATACAGAGAGTCTGAGTATCTATAGGCAGGCATTGAAAGTTCAGCTGGATTCCTTGTCGCTCCCTACAGGTAATGTATTACTTCAATATGTTGACGACCTGCTCTTCACCTCAAACACAGAACAAGGTTGCAGAGATAGTGCGGGTAAATAGTTGCTACATCTAGCTGAACATGGTCATAAGGTATCCCTTTCCAAATTTCAGTATTGTCGACAGGAGGTCCCCTATTTAGGTCACCAACTGTCGAAGGAGGGTAGGAGATTGACCCCTTGAGCGCATCAGTACCATTGTGAAAATGCCTATTCCGCAAACCCAGAAAGACGTGCGTGCCTTCATAGGTATCACTTCCTATTGCAGGCAATAGATACCTGGCTCCTCGCTGCTTATTAAGCCCCTGCTTGCCCTAACACTAAAAGATGTGCATGAACCCCTGCCTTGGACGCCAGAGTGTCAGAAGTCTTTTGAGCAATAGAAAACTGTGCTTTGCTCTGCTCCAGTGCTTGGTACCACTAACTATGCAAAATGTTTCGTGTTGTACGTCCATGAGCTGGGTGGTTGCACGCTTTCTGTTTTAACACAAAAATTCAGGGATACGCAATGACGTGATCTTATTTCTGTGCTGTATTTAACCCTGTCGCCCGAGCCGTCTAAGAGCAGTTGCGGCTGTGGCCGTCTCAATAAGCCAATCAGCGGGACTCATATTCGATACTGATCTCACAGTTATGGTACCTCAGCTGTGATACACTTTTGAAAAAAACCAGGACGCAGCACCTCACCAATGACAGGTTACGAACTAACGCTCTTTTAAAAGCACATTATGATCATTACCCCTCCCTTCTGAGAATGAGGCGGTTGACATACATGATTGTATCTTCCGAACAGAAGAAGAGATGAAAGGACAGGTAGACCTAGCTGATGTTCCCTTATCTGATCCCCAAGGGGAACTATATGTCAATGGCTCTTTTTTCAAATTATCAGATGGCACCACCACAGCAGCATACGCAATTACTACGCTGCACATGGTAGTTGAGACATCACAAGTTCCTTATCAGTCCACCCAGGCAGCTGAGCTAGTCGCCCTTATTCGAGCTTGTGAATTGAGCGAGAGACTGGTTGTTAATATTTATACTGACAGCCAGTACGCCTTCGGGGTCGTCCATAATTTTGGGCGGCTCTGGGCAGAGAGAGGGTTCCTCACCTCCCACAGGACACATATTCAGCATGGTCCCCTTATATATAGGCTTCTGTCTGCTTTGACACTACCTAAGATAATGGCTATAATGAAGTGCAGCGCCCATAAGAAAGTTACTGATGATGTGGGGAAGGGGAACGCTTTTGCAGATCAGACAGCTAAGGAAACAGCCCAAACTAGAATGAAAAGAATGTTTGTAGCAGGTCCCGCGAGGTGGGTGCCTGATTTCTCCATGTTTGAGGATACACTTGAAAATGTAAAGGAAGTGTAGAGTGAGGCCACAATGGAGGAATTAGCTGTGTGGCAAGAAAGAACAGCAACTTTGAATGATGAGGGATGTTGGATTGATAACAATCCAACATCCCTGGATGTTGCCAGATGTATATGTTCTTTCTGTAGTCACTATGGCTCACGGGCCAGCTCATATCAGTGCTAATGGTATCTGCAAGTTGTTAGACCCTGTATGGCAAAATGACAACATTTCAAAGACAGCTACTCATTTGGTGAAATACTACATGGTGTGTATGATGCACAATCCTGGCAAGGGTACTCCAACACCACCCAGTAATTGTTCACCTCCCATATACCCTTTTGAGGTTCTTCAAATGGATTTTATTGAAATGGACAGGGTCAATAATTTGAAGTATGTGTTGGTGGTTGTTTGTGCGTTCAGTAAATGGGTTTAAGCCTACCCCACTAAAGAAAATACAGCCATTGCGACTGCAAAGATACTCCTAAAGGAGTTCTTTCCTTGTTTGATCTGGAGTGATAATGGAAATCATTTCAATGCCAGGGTTATCCAGCTAGTTTGCGAGGGACTACACATCAGAAAGACGTTTCATGCTGCAAATCACCCTCAGTCCGCCGCTTTGGTTGAGAAGTACAATGGTACTCTCAAACTCAAATTGGCAAAGATTCAGGAGACTACCGGGTTGCAGTGGCCAGACACCTTACCACTAGCTCTTTTGTTCACAAAAAATACAGCACATTCTATGACAGGGTTGTCACCCTACATCAGGGGTCTTCAAACTGTGGGGCGCGACCCCCAGGGGGGTCGTGGAGTGATGCAAAGGGGGTCGCGCCTTCCCAGTCACACTTTTGCCCAGGCCCAAGGGCTTCAGCCCCCCTCCCCCCCCACACTTCCCCCGTCCTGTGTCTTCTCAGCCCGGGCTGCTGCAGTGAAACTTGAGCTGCTGGGGGCTCAGCTGGGCAGTGTCTGGATTCCTATCTCCGGCACCCTCGTGTTTTTTCACAGGTCTTTAAAGACCATTTGCATTTTAACATGCCTTTGTAAACTGGTTACAGAGGCTTAGGTTTTTTTGCTGGTTCCAGTACCCCCTGGGTCCCCACTGTGCCTATTCCTTACATTTGGATTTTACATTCACTGCTGTAGTGTGAGAATGCATTTCATGGAAAGGAATACAAAGTTGGCTTCCTGGGGGCGCCCTGTGTGAAAGTTTATTGTGCTTTTGAAGCCCCTGCTGCAGCGTTTCTTTCCCCAGCAATTACCAGGCCTCACATAAATGTCAAGATAACTTGCGTGATTAATTATCTTCCTGGAGAGAGATCAGAATTTTGTATAGTTGAGGTTTTGACTTAGGTGAAGTTAGTGCAGAGGGTTAATATGCCTGCTGCAAAGAACATGTACCAAGTAGATTACAGAGTGCGTATGATGTGAAGAGATCAGCAGGTTACTGCTTTCAAAAGAGACATCCTTTTGTTACTTGCAATTTATAACTTAAAGTCCTAATATAGAATAGTGAGCTATTTACTTTCATCCTAGAACAGCATGCACACTACAAAGAATACCTTATTAGACCATTGATTAATGTTGCAAAAAGGGTTAATTTGGCTAGAAATCAATTCTTATTATTAAAGGAAACTCCCAACTATGCTGTTTCTTTTTCGACTCTGAGTTTGTGCTTCTCCACACCAAGCACTCTTGAACTATACTGCCTACCAGTATGGATGACATGTGACTCCTATACTTTTAGTCCTTTGGCTTATGTAACATTTCCTATACACTGATTTACACACTTATGATTGATTGTCTCTGTGTAATGTGTGTGTGATGCAAAGTGCTCGGACACCCTACACTGGTATGAGTGGCACTATATAACTAATTCAATGCATCTGAGAGTGTGGAGTTATGGAGACTTGGTCACTGTTAAAGGGTGCTAGTGAGAGAATCCGTGGTGGGGGTGGTCATTGGGGGGGCACCAACAAACATTGTCGCACAGGGCACCACCAGCACTAAAGCCGGCCCTGGGAAGTATGCACAGATAAGCGCTGAAAATACCGCTTTAGGTGACTGCTTTTTTTTGTACCGACTGGGCCATCAAAATAATCTGCTGGTAACCCTAACCATAGGACTGGAAGTTTGTTGCAGGATCAGCACATTATTTATTTCCTTCACCCTTGATCCCCGATTAATGCCGCAATAGTTTAACTTAGATCTTAAAGTCTACGCCCCGTCAATAACATGCTGAGTTACTTCATGGGTCTGGGAATGCACCCTGCATTCAGACAACTCATTCCTCATTCTCGCCCTTTATTGTCACGCTCACCTTGCACTCACAGTGATCACTCTGCACTCAAAATGCACTTGTCCTGCTCACACTATACCTCAACCTGCAGTCACACGAGTACACTACTCATCCTGCACTCATGTGGCACTTCACTCACCTGTCCCCCTCACTACTCAATATGCAACTCACTCAAACAAGCCCATCAGTAATCATACATTCATTCATCCCATTCTGAACTTGCATCCGCACCCAAAATGAGAGAGGACAGCAAGGGAGTGAGAGAATTTGATTGAAGAGGTCAGGGATGAGGAGAAATGTGAATTGCCGAAGAGAAGTGTGGACACGCAAGAAGTGAGTGTGATCCAAAGGTGAGGGCTTCTGTTAGAACAAAGGGGAGATGTGAAAGAGGAATGGGGGGACTGGAGAGGTGTAAGATACAAATAGACAAAAATTTGAATGAAGAGACGAGGTGAATGAGAAGTGCTGAAGGGCACGGGAGGTGACAGGGCCAGAGAGGCCATGAGATAAATGTGAGAGACTGTTAGAGATGAGTGAAAGGACAGAATGGCAAGAGGTGATTAAAGGTGAAGTGAGAGGTTGAATGGGGAGAGTTCAGAAGTTGTAAAAAGGGGTGAAAGAAAATGACCTGCAAAGTGAGAGAGGGATCCGGGGTTAGGAGAGGAGAGAGGGATGGAAGGGAGGGGGTGAGAGGAAAGCTGCATGGGTAAACGGCTTAACTCTACACAAAACCGCCAGGGTTTTAAGGGACCCCTGCTTCTTCCGGTCAGGGCCAGGTGAGCTTCTAATGTGGCAGCACGTATTGCTGCAGAGTGGAAGGCCCTTCACAAAGGTTGACTTGAAATCTTTCTGATGATAATTGCTGTATTTTTGTTATAAATGGGTACTGATTGGGTGAAATCTTTCCTCAGCGTTACTGTGTGTAACAAATATCAAAATGATGAAGCAATGCTATCCCAAAATACGCGGCATCACATAACCTCATTTACATTTTCATCCCACGCAATTTAGTCAACAGGTTTAGACATTTTTGTCAGTAGGGGGTCCTTACGCCTCAAAATGTTGACAGGGGGGTCTCGGTATCCAAAAGTTTGAAGACCTCTGCCCTACATGGTCGTGTTCGGACGCCCGGCGAATGTCTGGGGCGTCCCGCGTAGATTCTCTGAGATCGAGTATCCTTTATTAACTGATTACCTGTGCCAGTTAACTGAAAATGTGCATTCTATTAATCAACAGATACACAAGTCTCTTCTACCTGTACCCGAGGGGCCCGTACATGATATTCTGCCTGGTGATTTTGTCCTGATAAAGAACTTCCAGCGGAAAAAGAGTTTGGAGCCTGTAGCAATGTGCATATTTCTCTGAATGTACTTTCCTTCATGTATTTCTCAGTTATACTTAGACTTGTCTTCATGTGTCCATTTGAGTAGCACCATGGTGATATAACCTAGTGCTTGACATGAGAGTCAGTTGCATCTGGCTCAAGCTCCTGGATGAATGAGACCTTTTACTCTCTAGAATAAACTTTCTTCAATCATATCCTGAGTCCTCCTGTGCATCAATTACCTGAGTTTACAGAGCCCCGCTGAAAGGGACCCGTCCTGGTCCTCCTTGCTACCCGTACAGCCGCAAAAGTCGCCGGCCAAAAGATTTGGAAACATACAAGCAACTGCCGCAGAGTACCCCTGCCTTGCCCTATGATCAGTGGGTAAGGGATGGCATTGGGGACTCTGAGCATGAGATAGTGCCTCAGTTCATCCCCTTCAGCGATGCGATTCTAAACTGGATCCAAACGGATGCCGAAAATAATGAAGTGCTAAATGCGGCACTCCCTCCAGAGATCAGAGCCATTAAGGAGCCCCTTTCCACTGACTCCTCTTGCCTGAGCCCCTTTTTGTTGACCCCTCTGTGCCTGGAGTTACCAGCTACAATTTGCGTCTACGGGTGAAGGACAGTGCACCAATGGAGAAGTCAGATTAGTTAGGGATGGACTGTGCAAGTCAGAGTGTACTTTGTCAATAGTACCAACTGTGTTAGTTTTGGGTGAGGCGAGATTGGTGCATTGTTCTGACATTGGACAGGATAGATCAAACGTGCTCCCTTGGAGGGGGGTACATTATCCTGGAGGACTTGGGATTCATCGAGAGCTAGGACTGAGCAGCTCCACCGCCGGTGCTCAAGAGTGCCAACGTTGATGAACAATTTAACTCTACCAGTGAGGCTCAGACGGACACTGGGAACACTTGCCCACTCACCATCAGTTTTATTGGATTCCCATTTTGCTTCATAATGTATCCGTTTGGTTGGCCTTTTACTGAGGAGGAACAGCCATTTCCACCACCGCGTCCAGAACGGGGTTGGTCCACAAAAAGTAAAATAGTTTTGGTATAAATAGTTGTGATTGCGCTAAGAATTGTATTGGGAATATCCTGGTTTATGGAGGAGAAGTATCCTGTACTTTTTTTATTGGTACAACAGCCATTACCTCTGAACACATTTTTGTCACTTTGGCCCCTCACAAAGGAGAGCACCAAAAGTCTTATACAGATAACGTATTTATACAAAATTTGCATCAGGCTCATAAAGTGTCTAATACCACTAATTGTTGGGTTTGTGGATAGGACACCTGTTGATTCTCGCACTATGGTACAGAATGTACAGTTCCATCACAGGGTTGCTCCCGTAGGACTGACAAGACAAGAGACGTTTGGTAAATTGTTTTTAAGGTCCTGTATGAATGCATTCAAAAGAGTAAAGAACAAGACCTGGTTTTGAATGGAAATGGCTGATTTCCAAGGGTTTAACACGTCTGGGTACTTCCAATCTTTCCAGGTTCGTAATGTTACAGAGGACCAGCCAATACCAGTGTCAGTGGTCAATACAACAGCTAGTTTCTGTGTCCGGTGGACTGGGAGGATAAAGGTGGGGGAGAGCAGATGCAATTCCACATACAGATTGAGAATGACCGATAGTAAGCCCTTAATACCACCCCCTAAGTTCTATTTTGTCTGTGGATCACAAGCCTATGTCTGGCTCCCGAGGGGATGGTCGGGCAGGTATTATCTCTCTTTTCTCCTTCCCCCTGTATATATAGCTCCATCCAGTTACCATGAAGATCATCAGCTGCAGCGTAGAAGTGTATACCTGCCCCGAGTCAGAAGAGTCATTGACATGAAAAATATAGATCAGACAGATACCACCTTACAACAGTTTGAGGACACCATCAAGGGTATCGTACCTTTTTGGGGCCCCATGTCCATTAGCCTTAGTATTCGTCAGCTCACAAGAGTTGTGGAAGGGGTTATTAATACAACAGTTGGGATACTGATCAATATTACTGCTGAGCTCCAGGCTACGAGGCTTGTCACTTTACAAAACCGGATGGTGTTAGACGTCATCCTTGCTGATTGGGGAGGGGCCTGTCGTGTTATTGGCAGTAGCTATTGTGTGTACATACCTGACCACGCCCCCAATGTGTATGCTGCCATACAGAAATTGCATAGACTCTCATCCGACATACACCAAGAAAATGTTACTTGGACTCTCTCTGGGTGGTTCTGGAGTATGTTCACTTTATGGAGTTGGAAGATCCTTATCTTTCCAGCTGTGATTGCTGGTATTTTCTTCACATGTTGTCTTTGCATACACTGTCCCCCTACCGTGCACTATGAAATCTGTTGATCCCCTGGCTGCACCTTTGTCTGATGTCCAGTTGTTTGCCCTATCCCTTTCCTGGCAAGGCGCTGCTTTGGGCATAGTTAAAGGGTACATTTCTGCCACTACAGCTTTCTTGCGGTTGCCATATCAATCCTCTCTATTAAAGTCATCTGTGTGACTTGTTTTTTTAAAGGTCCTCAACATATGTTCCCTCGTATGCCCTTCATTATGCCTCGGGGGGGATCTTAACTGAGTTCTCACCTTTCTTATGTGTTCACCATTTAGGCCTATGCACAGCTGCCCTCTGAGGTTACTGACCCTCAAAACGGTCATCCTTGTTGCCATAACATCTTTTAGGAGGTTTAGTTAATTGCAGGTGCTTTCAGTTCACTTCCCCGTACACAACCTTTTGCCAGATAACCTGGTCCTTAGGACCTGTGCCTCCCAGTTCTTACCAAAGATAGTTCCACCTTTTCACGTGTGGCAGAATATCACACTGCCTACTTTCTTCATCCCCCTCATCCTATCAAGGAAAAGGAGAGACTACACTGTCTGGACCCAAAAATGTGCTGTCATTTTACATTGTTCTACCACGGACTTCTGGGTGGACGACAGCTCTTTGTTGGCTTTGCAGGTGCAAAGAAAGGCAAGACACTTCACAAGAGAACCATCTCCAGATGGATTGTCCTCAGCATTAACATTTTCCATGCTATGACTAAGAAAGCAGGCCCCAGGGCTTGCAGGCTCATTCCACCAGAACCAAGGCTAAGACCACTGTGTTAGTGAGAGGAGTCCCAGCTCTGGACATCTGTCAGGCAGCTATGTGGGCACAGCTGCAGACGTTTACCAAATACTACTGCCTTGACAGTCAGGTCAGGTGTGATGGGCATTTTGCTCTTTTGGTCATCCAGGACTTCTTAGGGGACGATTATGATATGGTCAGGAAAGGCTCCAAGTGGGATCCGGATTCTGCGAATCTGATTCAGGACCTATGTTCCCGACAGAATCAGTCACCTTTCTGGGCGACCGATTACAATGCAAGGAAGCTGTTTGGCTGTCCGAATTGGCTCAGAATGGGATTCAGGCAGCCCGAGTCATTCGGAGCTGAATCGTACAGCCCAATAGAGAAGGTTTCCGAATGAGCGAGTATGATGACGTATTTTGACAGCTGTCCTGATTCGGTTTGGCTGAGACTAAACGGCTGTGGGAATCGGACTTCGGGGGTATCTAGCAGGCCTCCCTTCACCCATAGGCCTCCGGATGGGGCCCGTGGGGGTACCCAAGGGACCCCCCCCTTCCCAACAATGCACAGTCTGGCAGGCATCTTTGGGGTGCTTGCCACAGGGTGCGAGGTTTTCCCCACCTACCACTTTTTTTCAATGGGAGCTTGTGTTCTTGTTCAGAACACAGGCTCCCATTGAAGTCAATGGGAGTCTGACCGAACCGAGTCCGTTACCATCCAGCTATATTGTACTCCGACAGTAGGACTCCCCGAATACGAATCATTTGGAAAGCATTCCTAACCCCATTCAGTGGTAATGCTTTCCTGATGACATCGTAATCGGCCCCTTAGTGTAACACAGTCTGCAGTCCGGCCTCTGGGTAGAGATTGCTATGGAATATTTCCTAAGGTAAGGAATCTACGGCTAGAAGTCTCTATCACATGAACAAATTACTTACCTTCGGTATCGCCTTATCTGGTAGAAAATCTATCTAGCTGCAGAATCCTTACTGACTCTCCCAACCTCCCAGTTCTGTGAACAATGCCTTTATATTGAAGAGATCCTTAAGGACCTCACCTCGATACTCTGGTCATTCCTCAGTTTCGCTCCATGATTCTAGTGTGGAATAACAATCAAGAACAGAGGACATCTCACTGGGTGGGCGCCTCTGTAGGCACTGCGCTCGTCACTTCCGGTGCAGACGATGCCACCCAGAGCTGAACAGTGCCACCTTCAGGCACCCAAAGGAATTGTTAACACATTTCAGATTCATTCTGACACTTGGGGAACATTGTACGGTAAGGAATCTGCGGCTAGATAGTCTCTGCCAGATACTGCATTACAAAAGGTAAATAACTTGTAATTCCTTGTATTCTCCCTCTCTTTCTCTCTTTGTATCTCTGTCCATAGATCTCCCTGCCGCTCTTTTCCACATCAGTGCCTTGGCTTTTCTGCCTCCTCTCTGCCGCACTTATGTCTCAGCCTACTTCTCCCCCGATCTCATCCCTCTCGTTGGGCGTGGCTTTGGGTTGGGTAATAACAGAATTCCTCACATCTGAAAGAAATGCCAAACCTGTGGGAGATTTCCCTGAAGAAATTTCTTTAACCATAAGAATAGTAAGGAGCAGTAAATGCTTGTGCTTTTTTCTACAGATTAAGCATTTTCTGCAACAATCAGAGAATGTCTTTTAATTAAACCTTCTGCGTGGCCCTCCCATCCTCTTCTGGAACCCTTGCTTTCTGTCACCTACACTAAGAGGTAGAATTAGGAGGGATCTTTGGGACAGACAAGCCCATTTGTTTGTTATTTAATAAAAATAGTTCTACTATTTTGTTAAAAGACAACCCTCCAGGGACAGTTCCTATAATTGAGATGTCTCAGCTGAAATGAAAGGTATGGAGTTCCTGTGCTGTGGAACAGAGGGAAGGACAGACAGCTAAACAAGAAACAAGCCTCCTAGCCATGGTGACTGCTGCTTCAAAGAAATGTAAATGTGTGCAATTGGTTAATCTGCAAATCTAAATTCTGCTTGGAAGCTTGTATGGGCTTTCATTGATGGAGTCACTTAAAGCTGCATGATGACAAAGATTTTTTTCTTTTTGAAAGGTACTGTAAGGGTGTCGGCAGCTGAGCTGTGGAGTGCCTGCTTTTAATGGACACTTATAAAAATGTTTGTACTAGATAGTCAACATATTACTAAAATCTTCATTTTCTATTTCATCTAAGGGGGTGTTATTTTAAATGCAGTTACCTGAAGATGAAAGACCAACAACATAGTTACAGAATGGGTTGTTCTTTTTAGCCATGCTCCTGTGCCGTTTCGCCCCGCATCTCCATTCCCTCTCTTGTCTCCTAGTCTTTATTCCATGTTTCGATACCACTACCTCTCCCTCCATCGCGCCTCTGCTTGGCGGTCCGTGCCCCCCGAAGACTCTCGCCAACTTTTCACACGTACACCCCTCTGGCCTTAGCTTCCCTTTCGTCCCCTCTCTCCGCATGTGGTACATGTGTACCTTGCCGTGCTGTATTCCTGCTTCCAGCACTCTCTTACACATATATGTTTCTCTCCTGTATTTGCGTCTCCCCCATCTCTCTACCGCTCTCACCCTCCCTGCGATGCCCCTCCTACTCTCCCTCCATCACTGAAAAGGAGGCACTAGCAGGCGCAGCGGCTTGCCGAGGCTTGGCAGCTGTGCCTGTGAGGAGCCATTTCAGGCTCTGTCACTGCTTCGCTGCTCCCAGACTGTGGCCAGCTGTGAAGGAGAAGCGCACCAGCCGACCCGTCCCCCTGCTCAGAATGCGGATAGAGGCACCATTAACCACCGTCTCGACCTGTGAAAAGCGCAGCAGAAAACGGAACTGGCGCACTTTACCTGCCAATTACAGCACCGCAAAAATAATCAGAATAAAAAAGTACACAGAAACACGATTCCGATTCTTCGTGTTTTTCTTTTAAGCAGCATAAAAATATGTTTTTTTTCTCTGTGATAGAACTCCATTAACTTACATTATGTTTTCAGCCTGGTTGAGGATTTGATCATTCTCTATTCTGAACCCAGATGTTTCAGAGTGTTTAATTTGAGATAAACAAACACATAAATAAATAGATAAACAAAATGTGCAGGGGCCCAAAGTATTTCTCAGTGGTCCACCGTCTGTGTTGCTAAATGCGGGGCTAATTGAATCTGCCTCGTCTTGAATCTATCTCATGGCTCTTTCTTCAACCACCATAAATGTCCTGCCTCTTTAGCTCACTTTTGCAGCCTCTTTGTCATCTCTGCTTTCTTCCTGTTTTCCTCTCTTCCTCCCCCTTCTCTGTCATACTCTCTTGCTCTGGGTCATAATCTGATGATGAAAAATAAGTCCCAAAATAGTGGACAGTGCACAGCACCTCCAACCACTGCCTAAATTATTCACTGGTGTTTATTGTCATGTACTCTACAGAGGGAAAGCAGCAAGTTGATACTCCTGGGATTTCTCATCCCTGAGACTGTTTACCCATCCAGGAACCCAGAAGGGGTTCTCATATCCATTGCCATATCCTTTTGCACTCTCCAGGGATATGGACTGCTTTGTGCATAAAGTTCTGGTAGAAACTCTCACAAATCGCCATTGCTTTTAGATCC
The DNA here is from genome assembly GCF_964204655.1 of Triturus cristatus. Classification (NCBI taxonomy): domain Eukaryota; kingdom Metazoa; phylum Chordata; class Amphibia; order Caudata; family Salamandridae; genus Triturus; species Triturus cristatus. The sequence goes on along the minus strand of NC_140592.1, from coordinate 496,769,044 downwards.
GGATTTTGGTGTCTTGTCAAGGCCTTGAGGCAATGTTGGTCAGGCTCTGTTGTCCTTATTCCCTCTTGCACCTCCTCAGCCCCAACTGATCTCCCCCTCCCTTCAGAAGCTGTCAATGGGCATCTGCCCCACACACTGGTTAGGGGAGTCCCCTGTGTACGTGAAGGTGCCATCACACACACTTTTACCATTGATGACATGAAAATGTTGACTTGTTGTCCCACGTTTAGGCAGTCATTCATTAAATCTTTATTCAATCTATTTACAAACAGATCATAAAAGCACAGTTTCATAAAAATTGACAATAATAAGAACAGATTTCATTAAAAAAACAGAAACGTTTAAAAGAGACTTATTAAACATTTAAGTGCTTCATTAAAACCATAATTGCATGTGCGTTCTTAGTCCATTAATACTCAAGTTCAGAGCGGCAAACTCCTCACCCTTCTATTTCTCCAACAGGCCCACAGAAAAGATGCTACCAAAAACAAACATGGGGATTCGAGAGTGCTTTTAAAAAGTGCAGTGCCACTCTGCATTGCGTACAATTTTGATGCCTTAAGAGTGGAAGGAGGAACCTTTCTCTTTCAGTACAGTAAAACCGTACCAGGTGTAGGTCGGACTGTGGTGATTCTTGGTCTCAAGGGCAGGGGCCCAGATCTTTGCTTAAACCTCTTCTCTGGGAACCCAAACATCAAGGGGATAAGATTCAGGCGGAAGCGCAGCAAGATAAATCTGTGTTGTGCTACAGTGACGGAGGATAGGTAGAAATAGCCTTCCCCAGGTCTTGGCGGGATTTGATCGTAGACTGAGCATTTGTAGGTGCCTATTCTTTTTCCTATGATCAAAGTTAGCCTTCTGCAAGTATAGTTCGATTCTTTTCCTGTTTCGATACCTTGCGACATGATGAGGGCTCCCTAAATAGTTCACCCTGCCCAGTTGCATTTAATTCCACCTCCACATATCAAAGCCAGCCGATCCTGCTATGGCCCTCGAGCCTCAAGCAATCACCAATTATCCATTGGGTTAAGTTGACAGTATCCCTGCGCCAAATAGAGAGCCAAAGCAGGATGGGCGCTAATCTAATAGGGTCAAACAAATATGACAGACCCAATTCAAGATGTAAGATGTAGTTGGAGGTTGAGGGTGGTAGCGAAACTCTTGACTTAAAGGTGTCTTCCACTTTCTGCAATTGATCGATTTGGACCATGCCGCCGCCTTTGTTTTGGATTGATATATGTTTTTGATTGTGTCAAAAGGGCTGGTTACTAATTATTTAACAAACCCTTTTATGGCTTGGAGACCTCTTTCCATGCCCAAGGCTCTAGCTCCCACCAGGTTATTCCAGGATTGCTTGTTGTCAAACAAGATTCCCAGGTATGGAAAGGAGTCAACCACCTTGATTTTCTTTGAGGCTAGATGAAAGTATGGTGCCTTCGCCCCTCTGGGGGCTCCAGCTATAATGATGAATGATTTGGATTCATTCACTCTAAGGTCTAATGAGGGCATGGGGGCGTGGCCTGGCACTCGGCAAGATGGCTGCACAGTAGTATAGCTCTGCCGGCCGCCAAACTAATCCTACATTTATCCTGTTCCCAGCAGGACATCTATCGAAGTAAATAGCATACTTTCTCATTACCTCTGGATCTGGTGCCCCTGTTCTTGGATCTCTTGGATATTCCTCAGTAGGCCAACTCACAACTATTTTACACTCAGTCCACAAGTCTGCTGGAACAATTATATCAAACAGACTATTCAGGTCAACCCACAGCACTTTTGACAATTTCACAAACCTGTCTACCTGCCTATACCACTCGACGGGCTTTTCTCTCAATCGAGGGAAATCATTCGTAAATGATAAAATATCCTGTCTGGTCCATGGAACATGTACATATCCTCCTCCAGGTATTTCTCTCATAGGATAATTATCCACTGGTTTCTCTTTTTCTCTCACTGGAAATGCTGAATAAGTTGTTCTATCTTCAGATTCCTCTCTTTTCTTATACCACCTATCCTTCCACTTTTCTACATCACCCCATCTTCGCAATAATGCCACCATTTCCTTCATCTGTCCTGTTCTACCAGTAGCATTCAAATTTTCAATGACCTTCTCTGTAAAATCCATCCTGTAGGTTTTTTGTAAAGCTTTCACTTTATCAATGTCAACTCCCTGTTCATTCGCTATTGCTCTTAGCCTGTCATGTGTATTTCTTGTTCTCCAGGTAATGTTCTTGCACATAAACATTAGCTCACCATCATGATGACTCTTCAGAATTTCTGTTGGAACTGTTCCTGTAACAAGCTCTTCTAATTCTACACGTAACCTAGCCACATCAATCACTTGTGAATCTTTATCCTTTTTCTGAAGAACTTTCATCCAATCATTCAAATCTTCAACTGTTATTTCAGCAGTTTTTTTCACTGGAACCACTCTTTTCTGCGGTTCTAAAATTGGCATCCCTGAACAACTAGGTTCACTAGCATCCAGTATTTCACTACATATGTCATGTCTGGATCGTCTCAGGTCACTTCTTTCTGCTCTTTTACTTGAATCTCCTGAAGGACCAACTGAATTTGTCAAATTATTCCCAACATATGGAATCACCAGTCCATTTTCACCTGTCCTCTGTTTATCAAACACAGGAATAACCGGACCTATAGTTACAGGCACCGTAACAGCTTCCAGATTCTTCGTTAACTCCCTAATTTTCTCAGTCAGCTCTGTTGTAGTTCTGGCTAATTGTCTGGCATTTTCATCACTACTTCGATTCTCTCTCTCCCTGAAAGAATTACTACCTCTAGATTCAGGTGTCATTTTTTCTGTCTCAATAATACAAACTGTATCTCTTATCGGAGAAACAACTGGTGTACTCTCATCTGGTTCTGGTCTATATGGAGGTGGTCTTTTGTAAATCATGTCATTCAAGACCTCATCCTCATACTCTCCATATCTTCTCATTTCTGACTCAGGAACCCTTTCTGCTCCTCCTTCAACTGTTCTCATCGGATATAATCCCTCTGACATACTAACATCTCGCCACCTTTTCATTCGATCATGAGTCTCACGATCATGTCTCCTCCCAAACATGTACCTATAGTACCCTCCAGATCTCTGTTTCTCTCGCTCATGAACTTCCTCTTCCCATTCCACTAAAGCCTCAAACTGTGTAGGTCTTGGTTTCGGGTCTAGACATAACATCTTTTCCCGTAAATTTCTCAACACGGCCAAATTAAATGAACCATGTTCTGGAAATGCTAGAACACCATCTTCTTTAGTATACCTAACCCAATTCTCCAACCATATACAGGTATGAAACCCATATTTCGCAGCCATGAAGGATGCAGGTGTTTTCGTTGGAGGTAACAACTCACCCTCTCTTGTCTTAACATCTTTATCCTTGTTAAACCACTTTTTGATTTTTCCAAAAAACGTTTTCTTCTTTTTCTCTTTTTGGTAATACATTTTAGCGCTTACCAAAACTCTCTACTCTTTCCGTATTATAAATATACAATACGAATTTTCAACCAATAACAGCGTGACTCACACTAATGCACCAATCCTGGAGCGTCTACGTCACTAAATAGCTCTTCCAATCCTTGCGCGGCTCACACTAACGCACCAATCCTAGCGCGAACACTATTCTGATCCACTATCCAATCAGAGCGCAGTCTTTCTGACGTCAACAGTCGCTGCAGTCGCTTGTCTCCTGTCTTCTGTCACTCGTCTACCCCTCCTTTACAAAATCTCTCAGTAGACTTCGTGTCAAAATTTCTACAAAATCTATTAGTTACAACATAAAAACATCTCCATTGTCTGCTTCGCTAACCACAGAATAGTAAAAGGAAATCTATTTCACAAGAATCAACAAACTTCCATACATTCCTTAACTGTTTCCTCCAGGACTTATCCAAAGAGTCTTACAATCAATTAAATGTATATGCATCCACGCACATTCATACAAGAAAAATATAGTACATGTACACAGAATCCTGCTTCCCGAGAACAGCGCACAATCTGTCCCACTACAGAATTATAACATACATCAACTAAGCAGCTTTCCCTGCCCAGTTCCTCAAACAAGCTCAGAGAATACCTATTACTCCTCCCGCGATAAGCTTTAACGGTAATCCTTACGGATCCTTGGGACTTAAGACCAGAGTTTCACAGATAACCTTCACTATCATACACACTCCTTATATACCAGAAATATCTAATAGTAACATACGACAATGTCACTGATTCCGAACCCAGACAATGTGACGCGCAACTTCAATTGTCACACGTTATTCCTTACAATTCCGTCTTTCCCGAGAGCAGCATATACTTCCCTCTGCCCTACTACGGAACTGCTACCAGCTCCCAAGTTCCAGAAGCACTACATATAACTCAACATTACGACTCCAACATATAGTATTAGTACATATACCAACATCAACCAATAATCAATAATCAATAAGCTAATGTACAAGCAATCTTATCAGATCAAGACAATCATCAATAACCATCCTCTGCTACCAGGAAATTGATAGCGATCAGGGTGTGTATAATATTCCCACTACCAAGGATAGAGTAATCTCACAGTTACACGCACATACATTCATCATACGCTAGGGCCCATTTCACTAACATACGCTCAAATACTCTACCAGCAATAAACCTGTGGAAAGAAAATTCCTAGTCACCCTGCATCTATATCGAGGTCGATAAGACCTGGTTATTGTGACTGTCCATAAACATAATCTATACAACTTATACGGCAATAATCAGAATATAAAACCCAATAATTGACAAGAAATAATATCCAACACCATGTTTAAAATTATATTGCTTTATCTAAAATTAGTCAAAGGAAATCAATCAGAATAAATCATTTTTCTCATAGTTACCTATTCTAGCTAAATGTCAGAACGGGTCAGGACAAGTCTCTCGGTAAAAGTCTCTCAAGACGAAGTCCTTTCAGCATCGATCCTCAGCAACGCAGATTCGGTACGCGGCAAAGGCAAATGGCAAGTGGCAAAAACCCTCTCTAGGCTAACAATTCTTATAGTGACTTTAACAAAGGAAAGATACATAGAAAACATAAAAAAGTTGTAATGTCCGCTGAACCGCTAAGCAGAGCGAGAAGGAAAGGATGTAACATAGCTACATTTGAAAATCTCCGCTCAGGAAAAAATCACAAAATAAAGACTACGGAACAGGAACCAAGAAACAAAAATGTATCTTGTTAGTTTTACTTCTCCTCGGCAATGAGGCCACAGTTCAGAGTCTTTCTCTAAGGCTCCTTTGTTTCCCAAGACTGCCAAGGACGTTCCATTTCACTCGGAGATTACCCAGGCTGCTGCTGTCCTCATGGAAATTTTAACAAGGCAAGCAAGGACTGTGGTCAGCTGACTTCAGGACCATATTCAGCAGGGCTCTCCCCATCACGGTTTTCTATTTCAAATCGAGGCCAGGCTTACAAAATCGGCCATCTTTATCTAGGCCACCATAGGCCACAATAGACCATCTTAATTAAAAGAAACAAAAACAACGTTACTACAGCATAGTGATTAAACAGTGTTAACCCCACTAATACCCTTATGTGTATGTATTTCTCTAGCTCTTGCAACATAGAAAAGCATTAATTCGAAAAGCGTTTTGTGCTCAAAAATAAACAGCACATAGCAACGTTTAAACATGAAAACACGCACATTATTATTAAACAGCACATTTATGCGTACCCACGTGTAACTCTCTCTTATTAAGACAAACGGATTGATTAATATAGACACACCTGCACAAGACAAATAATTAATTATTAATAATTAATAAATTAATATAACAAATAGACATGCCAGAGCTTCAAAAACCAACGAATTTTCAAACTGAAAACTCTGCTCCAGCAATCCCCCCTTTGGTGATTTTATCACCAAATAAACCCCAAAAAAAAATTAGTGAAAATTTTAGTCCCATTTTAGGAGAAATCGGAAATGTCTTTTTCCCCTTACATAACATTACACACCAGTCACTCTTTCATCATCCTTCTTTGTCTCTAAGTAAACACTCTCCCTCAATTCTTCCAATTCAATTTCTTGCGGTTCTCTTTTCAACCTCTTGTTTTTCTTCTCTTTATTCAATTTCTTATGCCCTCTCCTGTTTTTACAACACACACACACTAATCTCAGTATCAGTAAAGCAACAATTATACAAGTTAAAGGAAACAATATTCTACCTATAATAGTACTACCTATTTTTGCTATAAAATCCTTAACAGCTATCATCTTGTTAGCTATTTTAGTCCATAAACTCTCAGCTTCAAGTAGTACTAATTCTTCATGCAAATCAGTAATATTTTTGATATAGACCTTCAGGTCTTTACTTTCGTCTGGAATGTAAGTACAACAATGTTGAACTTTCAGCATTCCACAAACTCCACCCTCCTTGGCCAATAAAATATCAAGGGCAAGTCGATTTTGCATTGACATGGCACGTACGGCACTTAATTCCGTATTTACCAAAAGAAACCCTCCTGCGGTATTTGTCGATAAGCGATCAACCACTGTGGACAGTTTCCGAATTCCATAAGCATTTAAAGAAATTCCCACTGCTGGAATCAAAACCCCAAAAATATCACCCACAATTTCAGACCAAGTTTCTCTCTTAAAACGCATAAGTAAATTAATATGTTCTACATCTCTTATCTTATCTATATGAAAAATCTTTGGAAAGACCAGGCCCACATAACACGTGCCATACCAATGGTCAGGCAACTTGTAATAAGCCTTATTCCCACAAACATAGTACACTCCTGGAAAAATTGTATCTTCTCCACCTCTGAAACCCCAACCTGTTGCAATGAAGTATGTATCATGGCACTCACTAGTCCCAACAAAATATGTATCATATTGGGATTTCCTTCTTGTAATGCAAAGTTTACCCTTCTGCGGTGCATCTAGAGCTAAAGTTGGACTAGCCCCATTTTTCAACTCTTTTCCCATCTCAATGTCCCAAATTGTCTCACTCACTTTATATTTCCCTGCTTTCTCCTGCATGTTCAATCTCCTCTCCTCTACCATATCCAGAAAAGCTTTCTCCTCTTCTTTCAGACTGCAAGTTAAATTATTCTTAAAAATGTAATCTAATGTTAATCCTTTTCCTTCAATAAAAATCTCACCAAAAGTGTTAGCTTCTTTAGCTGGATTCAGCTCTTTGTTCATTGGCAAGTGCCCAAAAATACTATCTCTGTTAGACATCTTATAATCTATTTTCCCTAACAAATAAAAAACACTACTTAAAATACTACAAGAAATACCATATGTAGCTGGTAAATGATGATAAGTAACACCCTCTGAAACGGATGCAGGTAATTGCATACAAACGTAGCAATCCCTCACTTCCATTGTTTTCACATATTCATATAACAATTTTGAAAAGACAGTACTAGAAAAATTATTAATTGACCTATCTTTGTGTATGTAAGTATTACTAATTTTAATCGGAACTACTTTTTGTGAATTCTTCTCTACATTTGTCACATTCTCTGTATGCATCTCAAATTCAATTTTAAAAGTAACTAACAAAATTAAAACACCCCATAGAAGCATTAATAATCCAGTACAGCAGCAGCACATTCTACACCACCTTTTAAAGAAGGCACATCTATTTTGATTATCCTCTATGTTAGCCATTTTACTACTTCGACTTAACCTCTACTACTCCACTACTGAAATTGAAACTTTAAAAATCTTCAACAATTCTTTTCAAATTCTTTCTTTCCAGTTTCTTCAAATGATTTTTCCCGTTCACTTAATCCAAGTGAATCCTCCTTTTATTCAGTTTGGATACTTGTCATTCTTCACTTCAATTTCTTCAACATCAAATTGTATTAAATCTCCAACATCAAAATCCTCAGTATTTGACTCTTCTCCAATGTCAGTCAAGAGTACTTTCAGGGAGGGGAGGAGCCAAGATGGCGACCGGAGCAGACGCTTGAGCGCCCGGCTCCGTCGGCCCTTGGCCTCGGACTATCATCCTGACTTCTATCCTCGCCGATTTTCGAGGTGCAACGTGTGCGACGACACGCTGACCGCGCCGCCGCTTTCCCGGAGTCTTAGCCCGCCCGGACGCCGGAGTTCTTGGTGCTTTTGTTCTCCGCACTGGACCCCTGCTCTATTGTGGCCTTGGCCGGCCCCCTGGAAGCTCCGCAGTTACCGGACCCGCTAGCGTAAACCTGAGCCCCGAGGTCCCGGTCCCACCTCACACCACGGACTGTCGCCGGATGAGCCGGGGGAGGGACGCCCGGACACCTCCTGCACCCCGCACCTGATGGGCTGGAGCTATAGGGTAAGCCCCGGTGCGGCGGGTCTCCTGCCCCGTTCTGTGGACCGCGCTGTGGGAGGCTGCAGACCCCCTTCTTCTATTGCCTAGTCGGCTGCAAAGAGAACCCGAGGGAAGGGCAGCGACTGTTGGCTTTTCCCTGTTGCGGCGCAGACCTGAGGGGAATTGCCTCCTTGCTACGACCCCCCCCCTGGCCACTGTACCGTTCTGCGGTAAAACATGGCGTTGATTGCCTGCTCGCGGCTGGGGGATGCTACTCCGGTCTCGCCCGCTGCCCGCTTCGCCCTCCCTCTACCAGACACCAGCTCCACAGTGCCGTCCCGGATTGCTACCGATGTGGGGGCGCAGCCTCCGCTGACATGCGGCTCCGTTCTGGCTGCCCTGCGGGACTTTCGTCTACAAATGTGTCTTGGCCTGCAAGCGCTGAGTGAGCGGTTTGACTCCATACTGTCGGCTGCGGGTCGTGAGCACCCCGTTTGTCATCAACAAGGCGTGGGTCTGCCAGTGCTTTTGTCCTCTTGCGGGGACGCAATGGCTGTCTATGATCGTGCTACACTGGTGCCTGCATCTGGCTTTACCGGCACCCAGGATCAATCGCTCTCCAGCTCAATTGCGGTTACTTTGTCTCCCTGTTCATTGCTGCCTGCTTCGTTGTTGCCTGCCTCACCGTGCCCGCAAGAGTATCCAGCAGAGCGACACCTGACGTCCTCGAGGAACCGTTCATGGTGGCCTACTGCTTCTTTTCTGTGGAACTCCTGTACTTTACATGCCAGGTCTGGACTTTATGTGGTGCACAAGGGGACCTCAATAGATGGTCGGCGGCCATTTTGTGACTCTACTTCACCATCTTCTCCCAAGCAGCCATATTGTCTTTGTCTGCACGGGGTGCGGGGCCTTCATGTAGGGGCTGGTGTAATCTTAAGCCCGCGATCGGGCCAGGGCTGAACTGATTTATATCGCCATTTCACGGATGGGCTGGACTGGAACTGGAACTGTTTGCATATGTTGTGCGCACTCGTCGCGGTTTGTCCGCCTTCATTTAAATTGTTGTGACACGTTATCCTCACACGACCGCTTTTGGCGTAGTGGGTTCTCAGTGTGTGGAGGCCATAGCTGGCCGATGGTTTCGGGCGCTCTGGGGTAGCGTAGGCTCCTCCCCACTTACCTCTCTGTTCTCTTATTTTTCTTTACTCTATTCCTACTTTCTCTCTTGTCTATATTTCGGGTTCATTGGGCGACAGGCACTATGCTGGGGGGGGGGGCAGGCCGTAGCCTCCGCATTGGTGTAGGGTGGGGGGGTAATTCACTGTTTCTACTTAGTTCTATGGGCCTTTTTCTTTTATGTTTCTGCGCTATACTTGTTTCGATTCGGGGTCCGGGTGTGGGGTGGATTGAGTGGGGGCGGCTCTGGAGGGGTGCATATTTACTCATGTGACTATCCTGTTATATAACTGCATCGCCTCACTGCCTGAGATTTTTCTTCCATGACCGTTTTAATGATGCTGCTGCTCTCCCGTGTGGTGAAGCTATCTTGCGGACTCGAATCTCCTTGGTTCTTATTCTTTACTGATTTTTTCCCTGATAAAATTATTTTGAAAACCTTAAAATTAACCTTCACTTCTCCTTCCCCTGGTGTCAAGGATCTCTCCAGTGTATACCTCATGACTCGTTGCTAATCTTGACCGTGGATGCGCAGGGGATGTAATGTTTGTAACAGTGCTTAACCGTACCGTGGCCGGCCTGACGGTTGTAGGCCCGTATTTGTTCTTTTCATATGCACAAATAAAGGTTTTTTAAAAAAAAAAAAAAGAGTACTTTCAGGATTTCACCAGTATCTTCCTCAACCACTTTTCGTACGGTCTCCTCTGGATTTCCTTGACTTTCCACCTCTTCACTTTCAGGCAGTGTCACATACATCCATTCCGGCGACCTATACTTCTGGTTAGGTTTTCTTATCCTTTTGATCTCTTCTGGTTCTTTTGATTCTTTTGATTCTTCTCCTTTTGCCTTTAAATTTTGACTCTATTTCATTCACTTGTTCTGCTTTTGATGTATTTGCTCTTATTATTCTGTATCTTAGCCTCTTAACTCTGTTGTTAGGCCAACGATCTCCTTTCACAACCTTTTTCGGCTTTATTTCTTTATTACTTCTTTCTCCAATCCAAGTTCTCTTTCTCAGAACTCGACCCTCTGTTTGTTCATTCTCATCATCCAATTCTGTTTCAAGTGCCTTCTGTTTTCGTTTTCTAGCAGTTTTCTTCTTCTCCACAGATTCTTTCACCACTATTTGAGACTTCCCTACTTCTGTCCCTCCTCGAGTCTCTGACACGCAATCTTCTTGCTGTCTACTTGTCCCTTCACCTAGCTCGTCATGAATGTTCCCTACACCTCCTCGGGGGTCTTCCGCAATCTGTCCCTCTCTATCTTCTTCTGACCCTGCTTCTTCAAGTATAATCTCAAGTGGTTCTTCAATCTCCTCCTCTTCTGATTCAGGAGTAGTCTCTGTGAAATTTTTCTTTTCTTTTCTTTTCCCTTCACTGCTTTTTGAAACTTCAGGCTCTCTCACAGAATCTGATCTTTTCTCTGATACTCGCAGTGGTTCACTTGAAGCTTTTTCTGCTTCTTTTCTCACTGGTTCTGTATCTTCATCATCACTGGAATCTGACTCTTCAAAATACTCTTTACCAGTCCCTTCTTTTGGGTTTGGAACTCTCAGAGTATGACTTGCATGTACCCAGTGTTTCACTCCAGCACACTTTACTGCAGTTGTCGTAGTCAGAATAACTTGTCTCGGCCTTCCCCACCTTGGAACCAAGCAATTTCTTCTTCTGTGTACCTTAATCCTCACCCAGTCTCCTGGACTCAGATCATGGGCTTGCTTCTTCTCAAGTGTGGTAGCTTCTTCTCCAACCTGGTGAAACACAGAATGAACTGCGTCAGCCAGGCCTTTACAGTAATCCAAAATCATGTCATCAGTTATTGTCACCAACTTATTGACAGGCACGAATGCATGGCGCATTGCACGTCCCATGATTATTTCGTGCGGACTCAAACCAGTAATTCTATCTGGAGTAGATCTAATAGTCATCAGAACTAGAGGTAAAACATCTGGCCATTTCATGCCAGTGGCTAAGCACATTTTTCCAATCCAGTTCTTGATTGTGCCATTAATCTGCTCAACCACACCAGAAGCCTCTGGTCGGTATGCACAATGTAGCTTCTGCTGTATTTTCAATGCTTCACAAATCAAACCCATGAGTTCATTTTGAAAGTGTCCACCTCTATCAGACTCAACCGTTACTGGAAACCCGTACCTAGGAATCAACTCCCTTAACAGTAACTTTGCCACTGTTATTCCATCATTTCTTCTAGTCGGGTAAGCTTCCACCCACCTTGAAAACAAACAGACTACCACTAGAACATACCTCAGTCTGTTTACTTGGGGCATTTCAATGAAATCAATTTGCATTCTTGTAAAAGGACCTCCTTCTCTGCCTATTATTCCCAAACTCACCACTGTCTTTTTCCCAGTGTTAAATTGCTGACAAACTAAACACCTTTGACAGATGCTTTCTGCAATTGTCCTGAACTTTGCATTGTACCAGGTTTGTTTAAATGACCTAACCATCGCATCCCTCCCCAAATGTCCCTGGCCATGATACATCCTTGCCATTGACGACAAGATGGAGTTAGGCATTACTGGTCTGCCATCTCTGTAGACCCAAACATGGTCTGTTTCTCTTGGAGCACATCCTGCCTTAATCCAATCTTTTTTCTCTTCCTCTCCTGCCTCATCTTGCAACTGTTTCACTTCATCCCATGTCTCTAAGACATTAGTAAACATCACAGAGAGAAAAGACATTTCCCCCTCTCGGTCCCGATTAATGGACTGATTTGTTTTGGCGCAGTATTGCGCAACATCATTCGCATAACGGTTTCCGACCGTTATAAAATCTTCTCCTTGTCCATGGGCAGCACATTTTACAACTGCTAACTCCTTAGGCAGCTGTATCGCCTCAAGCAATTTACCAATCATTTCAGCTTTCTTTATCGGAGTTCCACCCGATGTCAAGAAACCTCTTTGTAGCCAAAGCTGGCCAAAATCATGCACCACTCCAAATCCATACTCACTATCAGTCATCACAGTTGTCCTCAAATCTTTCCCAATTTCGCAAGCTTTTGTCAATGCCACCAATTCAGCAACTTGTGCAGATTTCACTCCTTTCAATGGTGATGCTTCCATAACTTCTGAAACTTTGCACACCGCATATGCTGCACATAGCACACCATTATCATTTCTCAGGCATGATCCATCCACAAACAACACATGATCACTCTCATGTAAGGGAAGATCCCTTATGTCTGGTCTCGGTTTTGTACAGTACTCAAGCACCTCCAAACAATCATGATCATCTTCCATCTTCACACCCACGTTTTCAATATCCGGCAAGAGTGTCGCTGGATTCACATTCACACATCTCTCAAGAGTCACATTTGATGCTCCCAGAATCACCTTTTCATATTTAGTCAACCGACTATGTGACATGTACTGAGTTCTGCTTCTTGTCAAAAGAATTGCCACATTGTGAGGTACGAATACCCTTACAGGATATCCCATTATGATTCCCTCACTTTGTTCCAGGCTTCTGCATGTAGCAGCCACAGATTTCAGACAACCTGGTAAACCCACAGCTACAGGGTCAAGTGTCGATGAGAAGTATGCAATAGGCCTTCTCAGTAATCCATGTTTCTGAATTAATACTGAAAGTGCACATCCATTTCTCTCACTGCAGTACAACTCAAACTCCTTTTCGTAGTCAGGCATACCCAAAGCTGGAGCTTCACACATTTTACTTTTGAGCTCTTCAAATGCTGCCATTTGTTCTGCATCTAGATCCAATGGATCTGTCATCTCACTTTTTGTCAGTTTAATTAGTGGCTTTGCTATCAGCGAAAAATTAATTATCCACTGACGACAATAACCCACCATACCCAGGAACATTCTTACTTCTCTCTGGGTTTTTGGAGCTTTCATTTCTCTAATTATTCTGATCCTGTCATCCGTCACTTTTCTCAGACCTTTTTCAATATTGTGTCCAAGATAATGCACCTCTTTCTTGCAAAATTGTAATTTAGCTGGAGATACCTTTAACCCTCCATCTGCCAGATGATTCAGTAAAGCTATGGTATCCACTTCACAAGCTTCACGTGTCTTTGATGCCACAAGTAGGTCATCAATATACTGCACTAGCACTGAGCTTTCGGGCATGATCAAACTTTCCAACGATTTCTTCAATAACTGATTGAATATCGAAGGACTCTCCGTATACCCCTGTGGGATACGACACCATGCTAAAATACGCTGGCCAAACCTAAATGCAAAAATCGGCTGGCTATCATGATGCAATGGAATTGAAAAGAACGCATGACACAAATCAATCACTGTATACCACTCAGCATCATGTGGAATTTGATACAGGATCACTGATGGATTTGGCACAATAGGACAACATGCCACCACAATTTGATTAACTTTTCTCAAATCCTGTACGATCCTAAATTTCCCATTAGGCTTTTTTAGTCCCATTATCGGTGAATTACATGGACTACTCAGTAGTTCTCTCAGGACTCCCTGCTGAATCATTTTCTCAATTATAGGAGTTATCCCTTCAATTATTTCTGGTGTCATTTTGTACTGAGGAATGTTAGGATATGTAATTCCTTCTTTTACTGCAATTTTCACTGGATCTACATTATTCATCAATCCCACATCCTCTCCAGTAAAATCCCAAACTGCCCTTTTAACTGTGTCTCTCAGCTCTCGAGGCAAATCCTCCGGATTAAACACAGCAAATGCACCAATTAACTCACTTCCTCTATTCTCTAGAGTCACTCGGTACAAAACATCCTCATCTGGTGTCTCAAAAGCTATTCCATCCGGTGTACAAAAAATTGTGCAGTTCATCTTGCACAACAAGTCCCTACCTAACAGGTTCACTGGACTCGTGTCACAGACAATAAATCTGTGCATGTCTGAAAATTTCCCTATCTGTACTCTTACTGGTTCAGTAAGACGTGTTCTGATTTGTGTATTGGCTACACCAACTACTTGGATTGCTTCATCCGAGAGAGGAAGATTTCTAACATCTGTTGACCTGACAGTTGATCTCGTCGCACCTGTGTCTACCAAAAAAGTAACACTCTCCTCATTTATTTTCCCATCTACAAATGGTCCTGCCTGGTCTATTTCTAGAGTTGCACCAAGTATGCACTCTTCCTCCTCTCTTCGGCACCGTCAATAATCACCCTCAGACTCACTCCCTTCACTCTTTAACAAGTACTGTTGTACCTTGTTAGAACGTCTTGGTTTGTTTACCTGTTCATCATTGTAGAATCCTGAATCCCGATTACACTTTTGTAACCCTCTATTCTGCGGCAAGGGCGGTTTTGGCTCTTGGCTCTGCTGTCTCACAACTTTCTGTTGTTGCTGCTGTTGATTATTTCCTTCGTTCTGCACCTGTTGATTTAAGGATTTATTCTCATTACTCGCTAATGGTGGATTAGGACATTCCGATCTCCAATGCCCCAATTGGCCACAGTTGTGACAAGGAAACTTTTTCTTTGCTTCCTCAAGATTCCCCTTTCCTTTCCCTGCATATCTAGGTCTATTCCCTGCATTGTTTCCTGGATTATTCGCTTGTTCCACTAACTGTGCTTCCTGTCTTTCCGCAACTTTCACTTGTGCCCACATTGCCTTTTCTTTCAGCTTTCTTTGGTTTGCTTCAATTTCATCACTGAAGTATTTTGCATGTCTCAGAATCTCATCTACTTTCTTACTCTGCCAATCCACTGTATGCTCACAAATTCTCTCACCAATTTCAGGTCTAAGGCCATATACAAATCTGTATACAAAATGACTCAAATCTTTGTCACTCAGGTGTTCATCTCCACTGAATTGTTTAAATGCCAGTATCAGTCTCTCGTAAAAAGCATGAACTGATTATTTTGCTTCCTGTTGTGTTCGATCTATTTTTACCCAGTCTGTCTCTTTTGCAGGAACTTTACTCTTCGGGTATACCATCACCTGGTCATACTTTCTCATTACCTCTGGATCTGGTGCCCCTGTTCTTGGATCTCTTGGATATTCCTCAGTAGGCCAACTCACAACTATTTTACACTGAGTCCACAAGTCTGCTGGAACAATTATATCAAACAGACTATTCAGGTCAACCCACAGCACTTTTGACAATTTCACAAACCTGTCTACCTGCCTATACCACTCGACGGGCTTTTCTCTCAATCGAGGGAAATCATTCGTAAATGATAAAATATCCTGTCTGGTCCATGGAACATGTACATATCCTCCTCCAGGTATTTCTCTCATAGGATAATTATCCACTGGTTTCTCTTTTTCTCTCACTGGAAATGCTGAATAAGTTGTTCTATCTTCAGATTCCTCTCTTTTCTTATACCACCTATCCTTCCACTTTTCTACATCACCCCATCTTCGCAATAATGCCACCATTTCCTTGATCTGTCCTGTTCTACCAGTAGCATTCAAATTTTCAATGTCCTTCTCTGTAAAATCCATCCTGTAGGTTTTTTGTAAAGCTTTCACTTTATCAATGTCAACTCCCTGTTCATTCGCTATTGCTCTTAGCCTGTCATGTGTATTTCTTGTTCTCCAGGTAATGTTCTTGCACATAAACATTAGCTCACCATCATGATGACTCTTCAGAATTTCTGTTGGAACTGTTCCTGTAACAAGCTCTTCTAATTCTACACGTAACCTAGCCACATCAATCACTTGTGAATCTTTATCCTTTTTCTGAAGAACTTTCATCCAATCATTCAAATCTTCAACTGTTATTTCAGCAGTTTTTTTCACTGGAACCACTCTTTTCTGCGGTTCTAAAATTGGCATCCCTGAACAACTAGGTTCACTAGCATCCAGTATTTCACTACATATGTCATGTCTGGATCGTCTCAGGTCACTTCTTTCTGCTCTTTTACTTGAATCTCCTGAAGGACCAACTGAATTTGTCAAATTATTCCCAACATATGGAATCACCAGTCCATTTTCACCTGTCCTCTGTTTATCAAACACAGGAATAACCGGACCTATAGTTACAGGCACCGTAACAGCTTCCAGATTCTTCGTTAACTCCCTAATTTTCTCAGTCAGCTCTGTTGTAGTTCTGGCTAATTGTCTGGCATTTTCATCACTACTTCGATTCTCTCTCTCCCTGAAAGAATTACTACCTCTAGATTCAGGTGTCATTTTTTCTGTCTCAATAATACAAACTGTATCTCTTATCGGAGAAACAACTGGTGTACTCTCATCTGGTTCTGGTCTATATGGAGGTGGTCTTTTGTAAATCATGTCATTCAAGACCTCATCCTCATACTCTCCATATCTTCTCATTTCTGACTCAGGAACCCTTTCTGCTCCTCCTTCAACTGTT
Source organism: Triturus cristatus (assembly GCF_964204655.1). Taxonomy (NCBI): domain Eukaryota; kingdom Metazoa; phylum Chordata; class Amphibia; order Caudata; family Salamandridae; genus Triturus; species Triturus cristatus. Next base: position 496,752,262 of record NC_140592.1, on the reverse strand, counting down.
CTCATCGGATATAATCCCTCTGACATACTAACATCTCGCCACCTTTTCATTCGATCATGATGAGTCTCACGATCATGTCTCCTCCCAAACATGTACCTATAGTACCCTCCAGATCTCTGTTTTTCTCGCTCATGAACTTCCTCTTCCCATTCCACTAAAGCCTCAAACTGTGTAGGTCTTGGTTTCGGGTCTAGACATAACATCTTTTCCCGTAAATTTCTCAACACGGCCAAATTAAATGAACCATGTTCTGGAAATGCTAGAACACCATCTTCTTTAGTATACCTAACCCAATTCTCCAACCATATACAGGTATGAAACCCATATTTCGCAGCCATGAAGGATGCAGGTGTTTTCGTTGAAGGTAACAACTCACCCTCTCTCGTCTTAACATCTTTATCCTTGTTAAACCACTTTTTGATTTTTCCAAAAAACGTTTTCTTCTTTTTCTCTTCTTGGTAATACATTTTAGCGCTTACCAAAACTCTCTACTCTTTCCGTATTATAAATATACAATACGAATTTTCAACCAATAACAGCGCGACTCACACTAATGCACCAATCCTGGAGCGTCTACGTCACTAAATAGCTCTTCCAATCCTTGCGCGGCTCACACTAACGCACCAATCCTAGCGCGAACACTATTCTGATCCACTATCCAATCAGAGCGCGGTCTTTCTGACGTCAACAGTCGCTGCAGTCGCTTGTCTCCTGTCTTCTGTCACTCGTCTACCCCTCCTTTACAAAATCTCTCAGTAGACTTCGTGTCAAAATTTCTACAAAATCTATTAGTTACAACATAAAAACATCTCCATTGTCTGCTTCGCTAACCACAGAATAGTAAAAGGAAATCTATTTCACAAGAATCAACAAACTTCCATACATTCCTTAACTGTTTCCTCCAGGACTTATCCAAAGAGTCTTACAATCAATTAAATGTATATGCATCCACGCACATTCATACAAGAAAAATATAGTACATGTACACAGAATCCTGCTTCCCGAGAACAGCGCACAATCTGTCCCACTACAGAATTATAACATACATCAACTAAGCAGCTTTCCCTGCCCAGTTCCTCAAACAAGCTCAGAGAATACCTATTACTCCTCCCGCGATAAGCTTTAACGGTAATCCTTACGGATCCCTGGGACTTAAGACCAGAGTTTCACAGATAACCTTCACTATCATACACACTCCTTATATACCAGAAATATCTAATAGTAACATACGACAATGTCACTGATTCCGAACCCAGACAATGTGACGCGCAACTTCAATTGTCACACGTTATTCCTTACAATTCCGTCTTTCCCGAGAGCAGCATATACTTCCCTCTGCCCTACTACGGAACTGCTACCAGCTCCCAAGTTCCAGAAGCACTACATATAACTCACCATTACGACTCCAACATATAGTATTAGTACATATACCAACATCAACCAATAATCAATAATCAATAAGCTAATGTACAAGCAATCTTATCAGATCAAGACAATCATCAATAACCATCCTCTGCTACCAGGAAATTGATAGCGATCAGGGTGTGTATAATATTCCCACTACCACGGATAGAGTAATCTCACAGTTACACGGACATACGCTCAAATACTCTACCAGCAATAAACCTGTGGAAAGAAAATTCCTAGTCACCCTGCATCTATATCGAGGTCGATAAGACCTGGTTATTGTGACTGTCCATAAACATAATCTATACAACTTATACGGCAATAATCAGAATATAAAACCCAATAATTGACAAGAAATAATATCCAACACCATGTTTAAAATTATATTGCTTTATCTAAAATTAGTCAAAGGAAATCAATCAGAATAAATCATTTTTCTCATAGTTACCTATTCTAGCTAAATGTCAGAACGGGTCAGGACAAGTCTCTCGGTAAAAGTCTCTCAAGACGAAGTCCTTTCAGCATCGATCCTCAGCAACGCAGATTCGGTACGCGGCAAAGGCAAATGGCAAGTGGCAAAAACCCTCTCTAGGCTAACAATTCTTATAGTGACTTTAACAAAGGAAAGATACATAGAAAACATAAAAAAGTTGTAATGTCCGCTGAACCGCTAAGCAGAGCGAGAAGGAAAGGATGTAACATCGCTACATTTGAAAATCTCCGCTCAGGAAAAAATCACAAAATAAAGACTACGGAACAGGAACCAAGAAACAAAAATGTATCTTGTTAGTTTTACTTCTCCTCGGCAATGAGGCCACAGTTCAGAGTCTTTCTCTAAGGCTCCTTTGTTTCCCAAGACTGCCAAGGACGTTCCATTTCACTCGGAGATTACCCAGGCTGCTGCTGTCCTCATGGAAATTTTAACAAGGCAAGCAAGGACTGTGGTCAGCTGACTTCAGGACCATATTCAGCAGGGCTCTCCCCATCACGGTTTTCTATTTCAAATCGAGGCCAGGCTTACAAAATCGGCCATCTTTATCTAGGCCACCATAGGCCACAATAGACCATCTTAATTAAAAGAAACAAAAACAACGTTACTACAGCATAGTGATTAAACAGTGTTAACCCCACTAATACCCTTATGTGTATGTATTTCTCTAGCTCTTGCAACATAGAAAAGCATTAATTCGAAAAGCGTTTTGTGCTCAAAAATAAACAGCACATAGCAACGTTTAAACATGAAAACACGCACATTATTATTAAACAGCACATTTATGCGTACCCACGTGTAACTCTCTCTTATTAAGACAAACGGATTGATTAATATAGACACACCTGCACAAGACAAATAATTAATTATTAATAATTAATAAATTAATATAACAAATAGACATGCCAGAGCTTCAAAAACCAACGAATTTTCAAACTGAAAACTCTGCTCCAGCACTGCCGCCTGGGACCGAGAACTAACTGGTTGGCCGACTGCACCTCTCGCGGGCTGCAAGCGGAGGGTCCCCTGGACGCGGCCGGGATCTGGGCCGGTGGCGGGAGCGGCTATGTCCTGCTACGTGAGCCGCTGGCTCCGGACTGCAAGGTAGGCCTGTGCGGGGTGGCGGTGCCCGGCCTCATTTACCGCGCTGTGCTCCGTCATTGCTTGGTGCCCCTGTTGTCGCTGCACGCCGCCCTGTCCCGGTGCTCTGGAAATTGTGGAGAGGCGCTCGGGAGGGGATTGACATTGCCCAGAGGTCTATGTGAGGGGGCGGCGCCCGGCCTAAACTACCACGCTGCATTCCGTATTTGCTTGGGGCCCCTATAATCGCTTCATCTGCACGCCGCCCTGATGTTGTAGAGCGGTGCTCAGGAGAGTATCGACATTGCCAGGGGGTTGGACTGAATAGCCTTATCCACGAGCTGCAGATTGTTGGGGGCATAGATCGCCGCGTTGCCTCACCGGATTATCGGTTGGCCCCAGTGTCGGCACATTGCGCTGCCTCCTGCGCCGGGTGTCAGGGCCTGCTGCTGTGGGGACACCGAGGGAGCACATACGGGGACCTGGACTGTAATGGGCCTGGGGCGGTTGGTGACTCCGGTGTTCTACATCGTGAGATAAAGTCTGAGAGAAGCTGAGTCCCCTGCTGTGGTGGGCCGCAGACGAGAAACGAGTCATCACCCTACTACTGATGCCATAGCGCCGGATACTGGCCTTGTGTCCTCTGCGATTTGCGTTGCCCAGGTCTGCGCTGTGGCTGCTTGGCTGGATCTCCCGCCTCCCTTTGCCTGTGGTTCCCCCATCATTGCCCTTCAGGAGCAGGAGGATCTCCCCATCAATGCAAAAGTATTGAAACCACAATACAAACTCTGACTCATCTCTCTATAAAATGGGAAAGCCGGACAAAAATCAGCCTCGGCGGACCTTTGAATCACGCAGGGGCGGAAAGTCCACACAAAATGCAGCCTCTGACTCAGAACTTGACTCTGCTGCCCCAGCCCCCACGGCGTTGGAAAAGTCGCTCTCCGCCATACAGGCTAGCCTAGAGGCTATAGATGGTAAAATAGAGGCACTCCATGGACGGATGGACCATTTCTCCACCAAATTAGACAAACATGCAACACGAATTGGCGAGGCGTAACAGAGGATATCGGACGCAGAAGACGGCCTCCAGCAGGTTATGAGTAAAACTACGGACATGGCGAAACTGCTAGCTGTCATACAGGCGAAGAACGAGGACATTGAAGCGCGATCTAGGCGCAATAATGTGCGCATTTTAGGCGTGCCGGAATCGACGAACGTAGGGCTCCTGGAGGACTATGTTGAGACACTCATACGGGAAATCTGCGGGGCTGAGCAGCTCTCCACCATGTTTGCTATTGAAAGAGCTCATAGATCACTGGCGGCACGCCCTCCTCCTCGAGCCCCCCCCAGACCGATCATTGCTCGGCTACTAAATTTTAGAGACAGAGACACCATCCTATGTGTCACTCGCCAGAAAGGTACGATCAACTACCAGGGCAATGTCCTATCGTTCTATCCGGATTTCACCGCACTGGTACAGGCAGCGAGAAAGGAATTTCAAGGAGTCAAAAAGCTATTAATGAAGGAGTAGGTTCCATATGCCATGCTTTACCCTGCGTGCCTACGTATAGGCAGTGAGGACAACGCCAAGATCTTCATGACTCCCAAGCAGGCTATGGAATACACCAAATCTTTGCGCCGAAAACGAACCTCTGCCACCCCTACATCAGATGTTGATGACTGAGTAACTTGTATGCTTCATGATATGGTCTGTATAATTTTTTCTATTGCTGTCACATGGACACTGACTGTAATGGGGGCATCGTGCTGCGTTGTGTTCATGTTCTGTGGAGAGGACGCGGGTGGTTAATGGTTTATGGCTATAGACATTTGGGGTATGGCAGCCAGATTTTGACTCTTTATGGCGGGTTTGAGTCCTAATGCTTCTACTCCCATTATACAAATCTTATGGTATCCTCCCCGCTCATTGTGCGATCTGCCTATCTATCTGTGTGATACTATGGCCCCTGTAGCTGCGGGTCTATCCCACTCGCCCTTGCTCTTCCTGTCATCCCCTGTGACCCTACTGTACTGTCCAGTTGGATGTCTTGCGAACGGGAGCTGTTCGCAGTATATCGGCGGCCCCCTCCCGACCTCATCAGGGAGTGGATCCGGCTGCTACGCCCCCAATGGGTATACCCCACACTATGTTTCACGGTAATTTGTTTCTGGTGGGATTGTTCAAGTTATGGGGGTTTGTCTTTGGCAATTTGGGTTTGCTAAAGTGGGTGGGGGGAGGGAATGGGTTCTCTTTTGTTACAGTTCAGGGTACTGCAATCAGAGGTCATAATGTACCTGGTACATCTATCAAGGTCTACGCGCTTACTACGTGGGGCGGCACGCAGAGTGAGCTGGCTGCATTTGTAATTGGGAATGGGTGAGACATACAACTGCTTAACATGGAATATATGCGGTCTCAACACTCCCAAGAAAGTGCGCCAAGTGTTAACATATCTTGACAGACACGCTATACAAATCGCTTTACTACAAGAAACACACCTGAGTCAGCAAACAGAAGCTAGGGTTGCACGCAAATGGGCAACTTTTAGATTGGCGTCATTCTACTCTAGTTACTCCAGGGGAGTGCTCATACTTGTTAAAAGAGGTGTCTCGTTCCGGCCACTGCACACGTGTACAGATTGAGAGGGTCGCTGGGCTATGGTACAGGGCAAGTTGGGAATGTCTGTTATAACAATTGTCAGCATCTACGGTCCTGTAGTGGATGATCCGACACCCTTCTTCAACTTTCTTAGAACTTTGCGATCATGGCCCGAATCGGCTGTCCTCTGGGGGGGCGACTTCAGCACCCATCTCGACCCACAAGTAGATAAATCCAATCCGGCAGGGGCACGCACTGTCAAAGTGGCCCAATGTGTTTGTGATGCAATGGTGGAGATGGGGTTTGTGGATGTTTGGCGCATGCAAAATCCAGATACCTTGCAAGGTACACACATTACCCCTGCATGCAAAAGCTGTTCCCAACTGGATTACTGGTTGGTGGATGAAGAAGCTAGTGGGTGGGTCACACGGGTATACATACTGCCGCGCACATATTCTGATCACAGCCCTGTGGGTCTAGATGTTTGCATTCCCACGAACCTCCATCGATCTTTCACTTGGCAGTTCAGAGCCGAGTCATTGCTGGATCCTATATATCACGAGGCAATTAGAACAGCTATTACACAATATTTCGATTTCAACGTAGGCTCTGTGGACAGTCAAGCCACGCTTTGGGAGGCGTTTAAAGTGAAGATAAGGGGGGTATGTATTGGTACTGCAGCAGGGATCCTTAGAGACCTTAGGGGCCAGCTGTCTAAAATGGAAAAGACCCTGGGGGAATTAGAGAGCCAATATCAGAACTCTCCAGCTGCAGACATACTGGCTCGCATACAAGACTTAGTGGTAGAACACAACACATTAGCTGACAAGGAGGCAAAATACATCGCTAGGCGACATGTAGCCCGGGCGTATGGGGAGGGGGGTAGGCCTGGGAGGAATCTGGCTTCTAAGCTGCGTTTCAGAGCCAATCATCACACGATTGACCAAATAATAGACTCTCACGGAAATGCACACTTTACGCCACTTGCGATAGTGGATCAATTCAAACAATTCTATTCCGCTTTGTATAACACGCGGGGCAGTATGGCAGATGAGGCACTGGATGAGTATCTTTCGGACACGGCCTGTGCGTGGCTGTCGGACGCTCATAGAGACTATTTGAGCCAAACCATAGATGAAACAGATGTGCGGGAGGCTATTCTCTCTCTTCCGAATAATAAGGCCCCAGCGCCGGACGGATTAACAGCAGAATTTTATAAAGCCTATTCGGATCTCCTCGTGCCCCACTTGTTAGAGATGTACGCGGAGGCGCATGAGTCCGGGGTCCTTCCGCCTTCCCTCAGACAGGCGCTGATTATCACCCTTTTTAAAAAAGGTAAATCGCCCATGCTCTGTGAATCCTATCACCCCCTACTGCTAATCAATCTAGACGCGAAAATATTGCCCACCAAAATTCAACCGTTGATGCCCCGTCTGGTCATCCCGGATCAGTCCGGGTTTATTCCAGAGCGTTCCACCTTGCATAACTTACGCACCATTTTCACAATGTTCCACGTTCTGAATCCCGAGTTATCTGCAGCTGAAGTCATGCTTCACGCGGCTAAAGCATTTGACTCGATAGAGTGGAAGTATATGATGCGCATACTTCACAGAATGGGATTTCCTCCTATTTTGACGCGGTGGATTCAGGTCCTATACACAGACGCAATGGCGAGAGTGCGCGTGGGGGGTCTTACTTCAGAGCCTTTTCTAATAGAACGTGGCACTAGACAGGGCTGCCCTTCGTCCCCACTTTTGTTTGCTCTTGTTCTGGAACCGTTAGCGTGCAAAATCCGGCAATGCCACAGAGCGGCCGCTCTTAATTTTAATCATCGACCGGTTGGTATTTCCATGTACGTGGACGATATGGTCCTTTTCATCCGTGAACCTCAAATACATCTATCCCCGATCATATGAGAATATATCAGATTTAGCCTCTTCTCTGGACTCCTCATTAAGTGGGAAAAATTGGTTATCATTCCGTTGACACTGCTCACAACCCAGCCTCAACTTGAATATCCTCTAGTGTGGTCCGCGGACCCGGTTAAATATCTTGGGATCTGGGTACATCGCGACCCCAACACTGTGATAAGAGAAAACTATGGACCAGCTTATAGCACTTTGGTACAACAAGTGGACAGGTGGTTCCCATCTCCCGTTGTCCCTTGCAGATCGTGTTGCAGTCATTAAAATGATTATCCTCCCGCAATTTTTATACTTGTTCTGCAACATTCTGATCAAACTTACCAGGCTTTTTTTTAAAACAGTGCAAGCACAGCTATTAAGACTGGGTGGGGGGGGGTAAACAGTCCAGAATAAGTTGGCATACCCTGACGCTCGCATATGATAAAAGGGGGTTTGCTGCTCCTGACTTTTATGTCTACTATTTGTGTGCACAGGCGCAATTTGCCTACTATTGGTTCCGGACACATGATTATATTCCGCATTTAGCGGTGGAGGACGGAGATGCGCACCGCGTGCCACTGGGGGACATCTTGACGCATACTCTTCGACATACGCCTAGATCTGAAATCAACACTATTGATACCACTATTGCAGCTTGGCAGACGATAGGCAAGCGCGCACATAAACTCCCTCTGTATGCTCCTGCTCTGCCCCTGGCTGGTCACGCGGCCTTGTCTGTCGCCTGGGAACAAGGACCTATAACGGCTTTAAAGGAGGCTGGCATCACACACATGAGAGACCTATTCCAGGGGGGTAGTTACGTTACTGAGGAGGACCTAGCATACATCCATAATCCAACATTCCTGTTTCAATACTCCTGTTACTGCCTAAAGCGTGCACTGAAGGATCATTACCCTGACTTCCCAGCCGAACCTGCTATACTTCAATCACCCCAACTATTGCTGGTAGCCCCATCCAAGAAAAAAATAACTACCAAGTTACACAAGGGGGTGCAGGATGAAACGATTCGTGGGCCGGATCGTAGTCTAGAGCGCTGGAACACATTCATAGTCCCTCAGATCACTATGAAAGAATGGGAACAAATTTGCATGTTAACAGGCCGCCTCACACCAAACGGTAACTTGCGTATAATTAATTTTAAATTCATCCACCAAATGTATCATACCCCTGTTAAATTGTATAAAATGGGCCTCAGAGATTCCGACAAATGTAAGCGCTGTGGTATAGGGAATGCTGATTTTGTCCACCTCGCCTGGCAGTGTGCCCCAGTCTTTCAATTTTGGGAAATAGTTGTTGCACACATACGTACCATGACAGGTATTGTTTTGAAGGGTACACCCCTGGAATGCCTCCTTGGCTTTGTCCCCCAGGTAAGGGCCAGTGTGGGCAAGTTTGTCAGAGTTGCACTCCTGCTCGCCAAGAGGCGGATCATGTTTACTTGGGAAAGTAAGTTTGGCCCAAAACCTGCCGACTGGATGAAGGACTTGATCTACTGCCGTGAGCAATTAGAATTGTATGCAGAGGAACTGCCGGTCACATCCAGACCAAATGACATTTGGACCCCTCTCTGGGAATATTTGCTACTCCAGACTCATGCTGACACTGTGTAATGTTGACTGCTGATCTGTGTTATTGTGTCATCATCTTCCTCAATATACTGGTATTGCACCACCAATGCGAGATTTCATCATCATGCTTATTGTGATTTCGGATCGCCACTGTACCTTGTTTTTCGAAGTGTTTTTTATTTGTTTTGTGTTTCTGTTTTCTCATGGCTGTAGAGTACAATGTTTAAGATGCCAATACGCTGTATGGTACTGAAAACTTTAATAAACACATTTTTTTAAAAAAGGTCTAATGAGGCCATGAATGAGGCGTACGAAGCTATAAGGATTTGGAGAGCTACCCCTGTCCTTGCAACCAAAACCGCATCATCAGCGTATGCCAAGATTGGGAGTAAGATTAAGGGTGGGCGTAGTTCGCGAAGTAGCACTTCGCGAAGCTACGCAAAGTGAAGTTCGCACTACGCGAGCTACGCGTAGCACTTCGCGAACTGCGTAGTAACAAGTTCGCACTGTGCAAGATGTTGTTTTCAATGATTGCACAGTGCGGACAAGCAACCGGCACTGTGCAATCATTGAAAATGGCATCTTGCACAGTGCGAGCTGTAGTTTTCTGCTGCTCGAGTAGATTTTTACTCGAGCGGCAACTTTCTCAACGCGAACTGGTAGTTTCTCATCGCAAGCGGTCGCGAGCATACGCGACCCCTCGCAATGAGAAACCTGACCTCCTCGCGTTGGGAATCTCGCCGGGAGGTTTATTTTCCATGCTCGCGATCGCGAACAAGGAAAAAGTCTCGCCGGGATGTCATTTTGCTTGCTCGCGGTCGCCAACTTGACGTTGAGGACCGCGAGCAAGCAAAAAATGACCGCAGCACTACGCAACACTACGCTACGCGTGTTCGCACTGTGCTACGTGCAGTTCGCGTAGTGCGAAGTAGCGCGAACTGCTTCGCCCAGGCCTAAGTAAGATGTTATCAAATGTTGGCACTTCTAGAGAGAGGCCAGACAGGGCCGCCTCCACCCCGTTGGTATAGATGGAAAAAAGAAGCGGGGCAAGGACACATCCCTGTCTGATGCCTTTCTCGATCTTAAATGCGCGCGTACATTCCCCATTTCTACCATACCTCACAGAGGCAGTGGCATTGGCGTACAGCTGGCAAATAAAGCGGATGATCAGGGTACCGATCCCAATGCCCTCCATCGTAGGCCGAGTTTGGAGTGGGACACACAATCAAAGGCCACTGACAAGTCAATGAAGGCCATATATATCTTCCCACCTTTGGCCTTCGTGTACTTGTCAATACAAAGCGAGTGGTTCAAATATTGGTCTACTGTCCCCTTGCCCTTCTGGAATCTGTATTGCGCCTGCATTAAAATATTGCGATCCTGTGCCCACTCCTCCAACCTGGCTAACAGCCGGCCCATAAGTTTGGTCCAGGAGGGAGATGGGCCTATAGTTTTTGGGGCAGCCCCTGTCTCCCTTCTTGAAAATTGGAACTATTACGCTGTGGTTCCAAGATGATGGAGGGCCCTCTACCGCTATGGTATTGAAAACATTTGTTATTAAAGGAACCCACAGGTCGTAATTGGCCTGGAAGAGGTCAATTGGGACCCCATCCGGTCCCCGGGCTTTCCCTTGAACACAGGATTCCAGTCCTTTTCCCACTTCATGGAGCGAGAAGGTAAGGGTTCCTTGGATGGGTGGCACTAAATCAGGTTGAGGGAGCTCAGGGGGGGGATTATCGTCCAAAGATGCTTTCTAAGTGCCCTATCCATGCATCTTCCTCTACTGCGTGTCAAGAGACGGGTCATTTAGATCTTTAAAGTATGGGGCGTTTATAACCTCCCAGAACTCCCTGCTATTATGTGAACTTGCAACTTGTTCAAGGTCATCCCAAGCCTTCTCCCTTAATACCTTCACACGAGTACTTCTCACCTGGTTGTAATCTTTGCCAAGAGATCTTATCAGTGCCGGAACTCTGGGCCGATTTTTTAAGGCATTGTCAATATCTCTCTTTGCTAACGAGCATGCTGAATCAAACCAGCAACCAGATAGTGTGCCGTTTGGTGGTTTGTGTCGGGTAAGTGCGGCTTTTAGTTTTGTTAAAAGGGTTCTGAACTGGGAAACTAAAAGAGAGGAAGATGCATCTTCAGCCAGGCAATGTAGAATGTCCCCTCTTACTTGGGTTATTATAGCAGAAGCCAGATTCTTTTCCTCTACCTGCGCCCACCTCATTTGATAGCCACGTTTTCTAGATAGTGCAATATTATTGACTAGCAGATAGGATCTCTTCACTTTTTGAGGAATACTTAAGTGGAAGAGTAATATTGTATGATCACTGTAAGAAGTGAATGTGTTACTGAGATGGTCCACTCTGTAATGCAGAAGAGGCTAGAATAAAATCAATTGTTGTTCCTCCTAAATGTTGTCTCTATCTGACCTGTCTTTCCACTATTAATTACGGTCAGATGCCTTGTGTATAATAGCCTGTTGAGCGTATCGCCATATTCATTATGTGTGAAATGTAAAAGGGGGTTGCCGTACATATCGTCCACCCCACACACACTACCCTCATCATACTTGCACAGGTGGGTATTAAAGTCCCCCAGCCAAATTATGCTAGGCAAACCTCACTGTGTTCGTAAGTTAATTAGTCGGAGTTCGTTATTTAAGTCGTCTACCACTCATCTCATGTTCCCCCCAAAAATCGTTATTATAAAAGTTAATTAATATCCACTGGCCAACATTTGTAAATTCCAGTTGGAGAATTTGAAAGAAACTATTCTGGGGGCCCAGCTGTTTAACTTCAGGGCTGGACTGACTACCGGGCGTTTTGGAATGCTGCTGAGCTGGGGGCTGATTTCGTTGATGGGGACCTGCGTGTACTGAACGAAATTCGTTTTGCTTTAGTTATTTCGAAGTACACGCAGGTCTCCATGAACGAAATCAGCCACCACCGCAGTGAAATCAGCCCCCTGCTCGGCAGAATTCCAAAACGCCCGTTAGTCAGTCCGGCCCTGTTTAACTTGAACCGCGAGTGTATTAGAATTATGGTTCGTAAATCACCCTTAGCTCTATCTGATGCCGAAGGAACATCAGGTGTGTGAATGGTGCGATAACCCCGGGAAAAAAACGGAGTCCTTAGCCCAGGTTTCTTGGAAGCAAGCAATGTCCATTGTTTGCCAATGGTTAAGCCAATCTTCGTTTCCTACTTTTGAAGCAATTCCCGCCACATTCCATGAGACTAAACTTATCTTGTTCTTTCCCCTATTTCCTGGGGGGAAAGGGGCAACAATGGAATCTGTGTGATAGGAGCAGAGTTGGCCAACGTTAAGGATGATGGATAGGTAGGAGTTGATGGTCAATCGCAAGCTTCCAAGTCTGAGAGGGGGGGCAAATCTGTTACCCAACCCCTGGAGCAATAATTGGGCGCTCTATATATTGTGACAGGGGCTGACCTAATTTTAACCTACCCCTCAGTTCAATTCCTGAAGTTGGGCCATGTTTGTAAAAATGCTCCAGTTTTAAAGGAATGATCTGCGTGTTCCTAGGATGAGATCTTTCAAGGTTTCTGAGAAGGAAAGTGCCAGTACGGGGATTGTTGAAGTTTACCACTATGCAATCTCCTGCAAGAGTTTTTGTTGAATTTCCCATCCACCTCACCCTCCTAGCCATAATGATTTTATTGGCTAAGTGATGGCTCCCCATTCCCCAGTCCATAGGCTGATTTGATAGCCAATGCAAGCATTTGTTCATTAGCTGCATAGTAGATTCCTTCTGTTTGTCTCGCAGAAGAGGGACATTGGCCAGAATCAGCACTAGAGGGGAAGCTGCCGTTAGAAGGTGGAGCCGATGTTGTAGGTTATTGTCCGCCACAGGGAAATGGTCTGGTCTTAGTGAGTGAGGTGCCGTTCTTGATTCCCCCAGCCCTCGGGGCACCTGATGTGTCAGATGTGCCTTGTCTCCATTATCCCTGAGTGATGATGGTTGGGCCATCGGTTGAATATGAATTTGATCATGGACTGAGGAGGCTAGATCATCCATTGTGGATGTGCTAGGAGGGATGCTCAAGGGCGGTGAAGCAATCGCATCATCACCAGCACGGGTGTTAATTTGTTGCTTGTTCGTGGTTGGATGTGTCTGGACCAATGGTAATGTTCGTACAAGTGCGTTTTGGGACTCAAGTCCAGCCAGCCTGTCTTCGATCTTAGTCAATTTGAGGAGGATGGGATCAAGAAGAGTGGTCATTAATTTAGTGACTTCTGCCCAAAAAACGTTGTCCAGTACTAACTCTCGGGTCAAGCTGCTTATAGTTGGTGTTGTCGGTGCTGTCACAATGTCCACTCTAGCTGTCTTGGTGTGAACTGCTCTGGGTTTGGTTACTCTCACAGTTTTAGGTTGTTTAGGTTTAACAGATCCATGTCCTCTACATTGCTTTGGAGGGGGATGGATTGCTGCGTGCAGGTTTGTTATCCCCCCAAATATGGACCGGGAGTTGTAGTCCTTGGCAAGCAGAGGGAGCCCGGTTGTGCAGGAGCCCAAACGCAAAATCGTCTACAAGGCGCCACGGGCTGGTGTCTTCTACTTGTAGCACGTCCATGCGCTATGTATGGCGGGAGTTGTAGTCCTTGGCAAGCAACAGGAGCCCAGCCCAAATGCAAAATCAGCTACAAGGCGCTGCGGGCCGGCGTCCTCCTCTTGTAGCGCGTCCGCGCGCTATGGATGGTGGGATCTGTAGTCCTTGTCAAGCAGCAGGAGCCCAGTTGTGCAGGAGCAGGAACCCAAACGCAAAATAGGCAGTCATTTGCCTCTTGTTTGCTACTGTGAATCTAGGGGATGACCAAGGACTGCAAACCACAGAAAGTAAACACAGTTTTCTGCCACTGCCTTCAGGAACTCTGAGACCAGTGGTTACATGTAAAGGTGTGCCACAAGATTTATTTTTTTCTGCTACATCTCATGAAAATCATGGAAATGATGTGAAAATGATTTAAGGTTGTTCCACATAAAAAAAATCATGCAGGGCATACTATGCATAAAAAAGAAATTGTAGGCAAAAGATTTTTGAACAATCTAGTATCCCATAGGGAAAGATGGATGTGGTATTGCGCAATCACTTAATTGTGTGAATTTTACAGAAAACACAATTCACAAATGTATCAATTTGATGTGCATAATCAAATTTTGGCATAGTAACAAGGACAGTAACAAGTGGCTACAGGAAATGTACTACTCCTGGATATCCACTAAGAAGTGGTCATGAAATGGGGAGGTGAGGTTTGAAGCTAGACCACACTGCACTGGGAACATGAACGGCTAGGTGTATCCCTGGATTTCCACCCAATAAAGGACCTCCATCTCCTGCCAAAGGCCACCCAAAACCCTCACAGCTCTCTTGAAGAAAGGAAGGGTCTGCACTGGGAACTCTACCTTCTGTTTACTTAAGCTGTATTAGTTAACAATGTTTTCCCTGTTTCTAGCTAAACATATTTTTTCTTGGGAGCATTCGGGTTTCCAAGTGCATTTCTGAGGTCTCCAGTGAGCTGGCTCATACACTCCACCCTCCCTTCAAAGTAGACCCTAGGGTTGCTATGGAAAAATCCAACTTCTCTTACCAGGGCACTATTTTTTGTTGTTGTAGCTCAAAGACATTTTAAAGGATGTGAACATTATATTAAAAAATTCCAGTTTAGTTTACCCGTATTGGTTTAAACAGAAAGCAAGAGCTTTAACATATTTACTCGCCTGTGCATTTTCGAAACAATCGCCTTCAACAAGAAAAGCTTGAATCATCATTGTCATCAGTCATTAACTGATTAGATGCTTAATGTGGATCATAAAACTGTGGAATATTTGTCATAATTGTGATTGCTGATAATAATCCTCCCCTTCTGGATAGAACGTGGCCACTAAATCCAGGATCCTTAGTCTGGTTGAAGTAAGCCTGCGAGTAGGCATTCCTAAAGATCACCCTAACAGAATGTTTGTTTGACAGGATCGATCATCACAGGGACAGAATTTAAGCACATCCTGTATTAACCAATCCATTAAGAAGCAGAAATGCTATTTTATAACCCCCCCCCTCCGAATCTAGCCATAAGGTAGCGATCCTTGGTATTACCAACCTATTAAAGATACGTTTCTTGCCCTAGGGACATTTTCTGCTCTAAATAGGGATGCACACCGACTTCTCCTAATTCCAGGGTGTATTTGTACTAATATGTCTTTATTTTGACGGCTTGTGCAAACTTTTGTCCAACCTTGAATGCCCAAGCTCTTTAAATAAAACAGTTCTGCTTCAGATTACTCGTAGCCCCCCAGAGTTTTTTAGATTAACTGATTGAGGCACTTTTAGTTACAGTGTCAAATTCTTATGGTTCAGGGTCAAAGTCTGCTGCAAGCCTATGATTGAGTGGACTTTAACAAATAAGACCAGGTCTGGATATTCGTGTATCCCTAATGTCATTTTCAGGAGAGCTGTAACCAGGATGGTACATCTGTTCCATTTCTTGCAATGGTTTCTGCATACAGTCTTGATTGAGTCTTCTTCGAAGTTTTCGAGTATGCTTGACACTTCGAGGAGTCTTTCCTTGACAGGGTCTTAAGAGCTTTAGCAGATGGGCGAACAGCACTATTTGAGTTATTAGACGAGACTCTGTCGTATGTTGCTGATCTTGCTCCATATTAGAGTACTTGGTTTGGACGTTGTCCATTTCCTATTATCCCGAAAAGGAACATTTAGGGCCATTTCTGTAGATTGTTTTAGGGCAGTGGAGTTAGACAGCATGTATTGTGTTGGTACTATCATAAGTAGGACAGTCTTCTTCTGTGACTTTGACTGTTTTCTATCTTTGTTCTTCCTGAAGCAGATGGTCACTGACCATTTTGTCCTTCTTTCGAATGCTTCTTTGATGGAAAAGATCTCATCTCTCATCTCATTTTCACTTGTTCTCCTTTTCACAGTTCTGAGTTTTCATTCTCAAAAGAGATTTCAGGGAGGTCAGTTGTAACTTCCGACGATGGAGTTGCAATAATTTGTGATTTTTCATGATATGAAAATCGAAAGTATTACCTCTTTTCACACAAGCACGATCCAGGCGCCTGGTACATCCTGGAATTGTTATCTCTTTCCAACTGTTATGTCCTGTCTGAGTACTGATTTCGTTTATACCTTTAACAAGAGGGCCAAACTACATTAAGTAAGCTAAGTCAATAAATAAAAAACGTGTATGTTCATCATGCAATAGAAAGAAACACAGTAGAAAACAAGACACGTATTCAATTGAGAGAGGTAACAAGAGAGTGTCACCCAAGACACAGAGAAAGAACAAGCATTGAAAATGCAATAGGTCTCTCCCTCATTTAAGTTAAAGCAATTCTGTTTGTAATTAGGTGGCTTTTTAGCTTTGCTTTTTTTAGTGTAGAAGAGAGTGAGTAGTAGAGAGTAGTAGAGAGTGGAGAGTAGAGAGTAGTAGAGAGTGAGTAGTAGAGAGTGGAGTGTAGAGAGTAGAGAGTAGTAGAGAATAGTAGAGAGTGAGTAGTAGAGAGGAGTAGAGAGTGAGTAGTAGAGAGTAGTAGTAGAGAGTGAGTAGTAGAGAGTAGTAGAGAGTAAGTAGTAGAGAGTAGTAGAGAGTAAGTAGTAGAGAGTAGTAGAGAGTGAGTAGTAGAGAGAGTAGTAGAGAGTGAGTAGTAGAGATTAGAGAGTAGGAGAGAGTGAGTAATAGAGAGTAGGAGAGAGTGAGTAATAGAGAGTAGTAGAGAGTGAGTAGTAGAGAGTGAGTAGTAGAGAGTAGAGAGTAGTAGAGAGTGGAGAGTAGAGAGGAGTAGAGAGTGAGTAGTAGAGAGTAGTAGAGAGTGAGTAGTAGAGAGTGATAGAGAGTGGAGAGTAGAGAGTAATAGAGAGGAGTAGAGAGTAGTAGTATAGTAGTAGAGAGTAGTAGTAGTAGAGTGAGTAGTAGAGAGTGAGTAGTAGTGAGAGAGTAGTAGAGAGACAGGTTCTGAAGTTGAAACCACGCCTCTGTCTCCGAGGGACATCTGTGTCACTGCCCCAGGGCAGCAGCTCTAAAAGAAAAGAGGGGAAGTGAAAGCACAACGAGGCCAACAAAGGGAGGGGCAGGGCTGCTTAATGGATCGGGGAGGAGATGGGGGGCTATTCTTTCACTGAGCACAACTGTGCCTTGGCTGGGGTTTATGTCGAATGACGCGGCTCGGGAGTAAACACAAACAAGCCCCACAACGGTACCATTATGTGCACTAGCGCCATGTACATTTGTAGCCACATCATTGACACGGAAACCAACTCTCGGTCTGGTCAGCAACAGGAAATCCCTCAGAGCACGGGACATTAAATTTAAATAAATGCATACCACACGTTAATAAAATAACCGTTTGTAGGACTGATCTGGAGGGAAGGGAGATAGACGACATTACAGAGTGACAGGAACTGAAAGGAAAAGAGGCGAAATCGTAACAAGGGGGAAACGGGGCGAGAGATTGGTATTCTGGTTGACGGCAACATTTAAGCAACGTGTCTCTGAGATAGACAGACGGAAGGGGAAACAAATAGTGCTTCACCAGTAATTAAAGGCAATAGTGTAATGCCGCGGGTAAAAGATCCAATCCCGGTGGGTGTGCCTGAAAGGAGACAGGGTGGCAACAAGGAAGGATTAAAGGTTCCAAAGAGTGGTTCCTTCGTGTTTGAACAAGGAAGGATTGACATGCCTTCAGTGCAATCATTGCACTGCTTTTGGCATAATTTGTGACGCCAAACGACGCGCACGAATGAAAGCTGAATGCGGAGCAGGGACGAGGCTTCTGGAATCTTATCGATTCCAACAAACCTCGTATGAGGAGAGCAGCGCATGCGCTGCTTACGTCAGGCCGAGGCCTAAAAAGCTAATCAATTGTACACTTTCTAATGCTACAAGGCTCCACCATTTACTCAAGGACAGTCTACAGGCTTATCAACCGAAACAGCTAGAACTCGGCTCCTGGCCCCTAATAGTAAACATGCTGAACAAAACACCAACCAACCCACCCACATTGTTTGCCCAATGGAACACCTGAATCTTCACCAGCAGCATTCAAAAGCAGAGAAGAAAGAAAGTAAAAGACCTTCTGGCAGTACAGAAGAGCGCCTATGTTCAGTAACTCCCAACCCAGCTATCGGGGGATTAGCAGCGATTTATAAATCTGTTTTGATTGATTGTTTGAACTAAACCCTACAAACACAACAGGGATTATTTACTAAGATTTTTGAGTGGGCACTCACATGGTACAAAGCATCACAAAGCAACGAGCCAGTTTACTTTCTTAAAAAATCCTCTGGGTGTAGCATAAAACTGTCCAGCAATACGCAAGCTAGCATTAAGCAAATAGAGATTACTTCAGTTCAACAAAGTCACACACACAGAGATCGCCTTAGAATTAAAAAAGTGACCCTCCCCAAAAAATAATCAAGACTAGGATTGTGCAAAAAAAAAGTTAACTTTGCAAACTTTGTGAAATTCATGCCATGCAATTTTCTATGCAAAAAGAACAGCTGATAGACGGAATGCTGAATTAATTGAACATTCACCTTCAGTCACAGATCTGGGTTAAATCCATCATTTTTTGCATGCCACGCCATTCCAGATTAGACCCAGCCATATGCAACTCAGTGTTGACCCTGTTTCCCATGGGAACAGTACAGCCTGAACTGCCAGGCCAGGTCCTCCCTGGACCAGATACAAGCATCCTTGGACCGGTTTCGGGGTTTCACCCCATATCAGCTAGGATAGCTTGAATCTGGTAGTGTGGTGAGCATAGGACCCATGCTTGGGCATACCCTTCCCACTTAGGGTGAGAAATGCAAAAAGAACAGATGATGGACGGGATACTGAATTAATCGAACATTCACCCCCAGTCACAGATCTGGGTTGAATCCAATCATTAATTGCACTCCACGCCCTTCCATATTAGACCCAGCCATTTGCAAATCATTCTTGACCCTGTTCCCCATGGAACCAGTGCAGCCCAAACTGCCAGGCAAGGTTCTCTCTGGACCAGAAACAAGCATACTAGGACCCAGTTTCTGGGTTTACCCCTTATCAGCCAGGATACGTTGAATCTGGTGGCAGAGAGAGCATGGGAATCCAAAAGAACGAAGGATTTAACCCAGATCTCTTGACTGGGGGTAAATGTTCAATTTGTTTTGCATTTCGTCCATCATCTGTGTGTCTTTTGCTTTCTCCCTATAAGTGCACCGGGTATGCCCAGACGTGGGACCCAGGCTCACTGTGCCACTGGACTCAAGCTAGCCTGGCTGATGAAGGGTGATGCCCTGAAACTGGTCCCAGAATGTTTGTTTCCATTTCAGAGAAGACCTGGCTTGGCAGTTCTGGCTGGACTGTTCCCATGAGGCACAGAATCAAGACTGATTTGCATATGGCTAGGGCTCAACTGGGGTGGCATGGTGCGCAAAAGAACAATAGATTTAACACAGATCTCTTGACTAGTGGTGAATGTTTGATTTGCTCTGCATTCTGCCCATCATCTCTGTGTCTTTTGCTTTCTCGCCATAAGTGCGCTGGGTATGCCCAGATGTGGGTCCCGGGCACACTGTCCCACTGGATTCAATCTAGTCTGGCTGATGAGGGGTGATGCCTTGAAAGTGGTCCCAGGATGCTTGTTTCCATTCTAGGGAGGACCTGGCTTGGCAGTTCGGCTGGACTGTTCCCATGAGGCACAGAGTCCGGAATGATTTGCATATGGCTTGGTCTTAATATGGGGTGGCATGGTGAGCAAAATAATGAAGGATTTGACCCAGATCTCTTGGCTGGGGGTGAATGTTTGATTTACTCTGCCTTTCGTCCATCATCTCTGTGTCTTTTGCCTTCTCGCCATAAGTGTGCCAGGTATGCCCAGATGTGGGTCCCTTGCTCACTTTGCTACTGAATTCAAGCTAGCCTGGCTGATGAGGGGTGATAACCTGAAACTGGTCAGAGGATGCTTGTTTCTTTTCCAGAGAGGACCTGGCTTGGCGATTCAGGCTGGGATGTTCCCTTGAGGCACAGGCTCAAGGCTGATTTGCATATGGCTAGGTCTAAACTGGGATGGCATATTGAGCAAAAGAAGGATGGATTTAACCCAGATCTTTTGACTGGGGGTGAATGTTTGATTTGTTCTGCATTCCGTCCATCATCTGTGTGTCTAATGGACGTGGCACAGAGTCTGCCGTACTTGTCGCATTAAACGAGGTTGGGAATACAAGTGGATAGGGGCAATTGACAGTCTTGATCATGATTGACCTGTCAGCTGCCTATGATACGATTTACCATGAGATTCTCCTGTGAATACTATCGTCAATTGGTATTCGGGGCATAGCTCTGGAATGGATGAAGTCTTACCTCTCGGACAGGTACCAGGCTGTTTCCTTACCTCCTTAACATTTGGAATTTAAACATCTACAACAGGGAGTACTTCAGGGCTCTGCGCTCCTTTCCACGTTGTTTAATAGATATATCTGAGGCCACTCATTACCCTGATAAAGGAGCACAAAATCAAGCTGATTAATTATGCTGACGATACCCAGCTAAGGAGGTAACAACGACCTTCCACACCGGTATGTTGGACATTTCCAGATGGATGAATGCAAATTCATTTAAACTAAACGAGGACGAACTAGAATGTTTTTGCTGTTCGGCAAGTAAGATTCCTACGACACCTAATTTGTGTCTCCTCCTATCTGGAGAAGAGTTGGCACAGTGAGACTCAGTCCGCAATCTGTGAGTCACCTTTGTTAAAAAGATATCTTTGGAGAATCATGTCACAAAAGCAGCAGGCTCATGTTTCTCACTTTTGCATATTCTTAGACAGGTGCTACCACTATTGCTGAGTCAAGTCATACCACTTATAGTGCATAGTGTTATACTTAGCCAACTAGACTACTGCAATTCCTTGCTACTTGGCACTTCTGAATATCGGCTCAACAGACTGTACAGAGTCCAGGTGGCAGCCGCCAAACTTAACTAAAATAGGCCCCACAGATCATCAGCATCAAATGCCTTGAGGAAACTGCATTGGTTGCCTCTGAGGCAGAGGAATCTGTTTACGGCTATGTGCATTGTGTTCAACTACTGCATCTAAGCCGAAAATTGAAAGGATATACCCCTGGAAGACAGTTGCGCTCTAGCACAGCAAATCTAGTCTGTGTTCGTAAGGTCTGGAAGGTAAAACAAGGTGGTCGGGCCTTTTCAGTCAAAGCAGCCCAGATTTGGAACAAGCTTCCACCATCACTCCATTCCATAAAATAACTGTTGCATTTTAGGAGAGCCTTGAAGGCCTGGCTGTTCCCCAAATAAGTTTGCAATGTTCTGAGGGTAGACTATATGGTTGGTAGCTCTGTACCTCGAATTACACATCCAGGATACCATTATTGGTGACAGTTGCGCTCTATAAATGATATTAAAAAAATTGATAAAAACTATGCGTTTTTGCTCCCAGGAAACTGGCTCATGCAGAAAACGTCTTGGTGAAGACATTTGGGTCGCTTTGTTGGCAATGCAGAGTGTCTTAAACATTGATCATTTATCTCCTGGCAGTCAGTGAAGTACTTTCAGAATTGGTTTTGTGTTCTCTAGGGGTGAAGGTGGAGGAGGTGTCTAGAATCCCAGGTCCTTCTGCCTTTGATGTAGGAGGCGATCCATTTTTGAACATTTTTGCATATACCATGATGATGATGGTATTGTCTCACAGCAGATCATGTTGAAAGATGCCATTATGTTCAGAAGCAGTAGGGAAACCACTTTGATTTTGTCTATCATGCACTTCAGTTTGTCCTATATGGATATGAGAGTTGGCTCAGTGTTCCTACCTGGTTTGAATCCAGATTGTTGATCTAATATCAGGTTATTTTCCTTAGTAAAATTGTAGAGTTGGGTAAAAAACTGCTCTTCCAAGTAGTTTACCCAAGAATAGATCATTAGACACAGGCCTGTAGCTTGCTGGGTAGAAGGTGTCATGGTTCTTCTTTATTGAGGAGTGGTCTGATGTATGAAGTTTTCAGCTCCAGTGGGAAAGATCCTACAGTGCACGACGGACACAGAGGGGTCAATACCCTGGCAAACAGAGTAGGGAGGTTCCCACCAACCAGATGGTCAGAGCCATGATGCCTAGAGACCCAGGTGAGGCCACAGAGAGCACTAACATACAGATGGGGGCACGATCTCCAGAACACGTAGGGTTAGAACGACCAGTCATACAACGAGACAGGCATGTAGAAGAGGAATGGTCATCACTGAGTGTTTTGGATTAATGAAATGAAATTACACTTAATAATTCCTGTGGCCAAAACCGTTCTTATGTAAAGTGCTCTGTTACCCATTTGGTATACACCATGCTTTAGGAAAACAATGGTAAATAAATAATGATCTAATGAACTAATGGTGAAGACCTTTGAGCAGTGACTCAAGGAGGAGCAAACACTTAATTGGTTAATGGTAGCTAGAGGATGTTCAAGGCATTCTGCGTCATCCACAGAGCCTCCCAGTGAGGACAGCTATACCTACAAATAAAATGCAAGCAATACAAACAGAAGAGAACTCTACACTCTGGGTTGCCATCTTGGATCATCAAACAGACTTACAATAGGAAATCCAAAGGAGGATCCTCTTTCTCTGTCCAAGCAGCGAAGCTCCTAAATTCCTTACTACCTAAGATTCGATGAATTCAGAAGCATAGAAAGTTCAGTAGAGAAGTGAAAAACATAATTTTCCCCCAACAAAACTATGTCAACCACTGCCCCTGGGATAGAACACAGAATAACAAACCACAAACCAGTACATGCTCGACTCAGAGCAACAAGACCGCCCCAGCCATCAGACCAAACTGAGAAGACAGACACATCCCCCCTCGTACAATAGAGTTATCAGTCAACACATTATGGTCAACAATGATTAGACATTCAAATGAGATACAATAACTAAGCCACAGCATCCACAAGTTATGCCTCTCCGCCCAATATTTGAAGTACCCGCTAACATTCAATGCCTGAAATTCGCTACCTGACTAGGTAGATGGAGGAATGTAAACCATAGTCTCTATGCATAGACCAACACCATAGTACATAATGTCTGCCTATCATCTACTTTCAACCACATGAAGAATAGTCATTATAGTAATTGAAATGGCCCTCCCTGTCTCAATTTGATGTAATCTCCGGAGTATGTTACGTAATAACAGGTTCGCAGCCCTGGTGCAATAAACAGAACTTGACTGACAAATAACCTCTCTGTGGCAAAAGGAGGATAGCATAAACACAGTGGGTCTTCTTGGAACCACCTCCAAATTAAAAGCTAGGGAAGCTTACATCACAATGGTGGGAAGCCAGATGCCGGAATCTGCAAGAGTACCTTCCATAGATAAAGCCTCTTTGATGCTTTTTTTACACTGTAATGTATTCGGTCTCCGTTCACAAATATCACTCCCAGACTGGCAATTGTTTAGAAGGGCCTCTGACATCTTGCTTTTCCATGAAACATGTGAAACCGCCCTGTGGTCTTTGAGGGTTTCTCGTGTTACAACCTACACGTTTTACCATCGCATGCAGGGTCCACTTCAGGTAGCTTATCCATATGGATTTATCTGTTATTAGGGGGCGGATGAAAGATCTGAAAACCCCAGGGAGCGACTACCAAGTAGTGCTATACAAAGAGTCTATAACTCTGTAGTTTATAAATCTTTATAACAATGATTTTTTAAATGCACCAAATCAACTTTTTTTTTTAATGTTTATTTACTTTTATATCTTCCATTGTAGAGATTAAGTTTCAGATGGGCCAACAAATGTACCTTTGCTTAACAGGTGATTTCAATGTTAACTATCCCAGTTACAGAGCAAAAATAGATCCAGCTGTAATGAGGAGATCAGATATAAGAGGGAACGAACTGGGGGGCCTGCTCACTGCGGCAGACCTGCATGATATGGTAGAAGGGGCAGGGTTAGGCATTCAAGGGTCACCTACTTTTAGGGAGAGGAATAGTTCCTCTATATTATACTATGTCTTTTTTCCCCAAAATTTGGTAAGCCGCCTATTATACTATGTCATCTGCACCAATTTCGGTGACCATAGTCCACTCCAGGTGCCTCTAGCAACACCCGCCATGGATACTGCATGAACTGTAACTTGTCTGAGTAGTGTATAGCCAACCCCAGACAACCTTATATTGTTTTGGAAGATATCTGAGCAGATAAAATCCTTGGGGGGAAATAGAAGGTGCAAATATGGCTCTTGTGATGGGGTGCTTAATTGAGGCAATGGATAGGGAGGGGATTGTGGACAGTTTTATTGCCCTTTGTGCTGAAATCAGGCTGTCCTTATTGAAGCCAGCCAAACCAGCGTTGTAGGCCTCTCGTAGTTTGATCACGCTTGCTTATTGGCTAATCGCCTCCTGCGCAAGGCACTCAGTCAGTACCCTCCCTTGAGATAAAGCTCTTGTAGCCTCACTGCATAGGAAGTATACGTTTGTGACCAGAAAGCGAAGAAAGGAAATTATGACTGACCAGTGGTCTATTCTTACAGATACTGCTAAGACCTAGGATAGTAAGGCATTTTGTAGAATAGTATCACATATAGGGGCAATAGATCAAACTGTAACCACTATTAGCTGACACATAAGGGGAGAGGATTGAGCGGCACATTTTAAAGCCATTTAAGCTGCCAGTAACCAAACTAACACTGATGTTGTTAAAATTGATGCATCCACTTTCCTATTTGTATCTGTGTCAGAAGTCACGGCTGCCTTACCGGAGAGTAAGGGCGGCAAGGTCCCTGGCTCTGATGGTGTGCCAATTGATTTGATTATGTGTGAGCCGATTTTATGGGCACCTGTATTGATAATCGTCTTTAATTCTTTGAGCCATCATACAATTCCAAAACCCGGGTCCATTCAATTATAGTGCCCAGTTTTAAAAAGGGGAGTCACATTGAGCCTACAAATTATCATCCCCTCTCCCTGATAGACATCCCTGCTAAGATCTGTGGAAGAGTCCTATACAATAGGATACTAACAGAGGTCAAGGAAAATAATGTATTGAATGATTGTCAGCTTGGTTTTCGTAATGGAATAGGTATGGTGGAACAATGCCTGAACTTATTCCTTATGATAGGCGAATACACCGTGGCAAATCAATCTAATCTGTATCTTACTTTCATAGACTTTTCGATGGCCTTCGACTGCGTAAACAGGGCTAAGCTATGGCAAATTTTAATCAAAATGGTGATGGACCCAATACTGGTGCACACTTTAATTTCCTTGCACCATGAGACATAAGCATGTGTCAGGTTTGGTAATGATGGGGAAGTATCTGATATTTTTAATGTTGCACGGGGGTGTGCATCAAGGATGTGTGCTTCTCCTTTGTTATTTATTTTATACATTATTAGCCTCAGGTTGGGGCTTATAAATAGCACCACCGATGTCTCCACTCCTGTACTTTTATATGCGATAACGCTGTTTTAATGGCCTGCACCCCCAATCTAAGGACTAGTTTTTCTAAATCGTTTATTATATCATGGGGCCTGAAGTGTATATGTTCTTCACCTATCCCGGTAGGGCCAAATACGTTAATGCACACCAGCACATTTTCTTATCTATAGATCTTATTTAGATCCTCTAGTTCTTGGGCACATCAAATAGCACAATATAGAATAAAATTGTCAAGGGCAGTAGGCTCTCTCCTTAGCTTACCATCTCCACCAGGTGGAAGTACCCTTGTCCTACTTCTACAAATATATTCAGCTCAGTGTGTAACTATTGCTAAGATTGCAGCAGTAATATGGGGCATCTTGACCCACAGCCACTGCAAATGGAAGACATTTTTTTCTGCAGGCGTTCATTAATGGTGCTTGCATTGACCTCACATTTTATTTGATAAAACGAGTTAGCATTACATTATTGATGTGACCAAATACGTATTCGTCCCGCGTTGCTGTGGCTCTCTGTTATGAGCAATGAGGAAGCCTTAATCACTAGAAAGATACTTTTTAACTGCATGACCTGTGACAAAGGTCATTACATTACCTGGCTGTCCTACATAAAAAAGTCAGTGGGAGGGATTGGTGTAAGGTTTGCTGTTTCTGAGTCAGCTTTAGGTGTGCTACTCAGCAGAAAGCAGGCACAGGCCCTGTTGTTAGAAACATTGCAAGGTATCAGACTGCATGAGTAATCACAGAATCCCAGGAGTTGAGGATAACTTACTTGCTAATTTTTGTGCTGTGCCAACTGATTGCCTGATGAATACTGCCGGTAGTTGGGTGCGCTCGCTTTTATTTTGATTTAGAGCAGCAGGGACCTTGAAATACTCCCTATGCATTCCATGAGGTTTCCAGTACAACTTGAGCTCATAATTTTGGCCATGCAATAATGTATCTAAGCAATTATTTATGAGAATGTACTTATCACCTTTTTTCAGACTCAGAAATGATCGTAAATGCCATCAAGCTTTTAGGTGTTTGCAAAAAGTAACTGACAATGAAACCTGTTGTTGTGTAAGTCTGTTTCTTCAGTCTGCTGTACGCTCTAGACGCACTATGCACTTTGACTAACCTCGTGCACTTTTTTAGACTATGTATTATGTATGTCATGCCTTTATATGCTGGTCGCGGTTGGTGTTAATTTTTAATCTTCCCTGTATGTATTTTAAACCACTTTTATGGCGGTTCTTCCTGCTGAATAAAGATGCTTTGATTTATTGTTTGATGATTGATATAATCTGTGTGAAAACATATGGTACCACATACCAACTTGGTATTTCAACCCTACCATTAATGGGACATGTATATAATATATGAGAATACCTATTGAACTCTGCTGGTAAATGGAGGACACTGATACGATTAATAACTATATATCAGCGGCGGCTGGCTCAGGTAAGCGCGGTAGGGCCGTGGGGCGGGGCAGGGCCCGTCCCGTCAGGGGGGAAGCCGGTGGACGATGGAATAGGTATTATTTATTTATTTGACAATACCTATTCCGTCGTACATTGGCTTCCCGCCCTGCCCCGCCTCACCGTCTCACCATGCTTTCCTGAGCTGGCCGCCACTGCTCAATACTGATTGAAACTGTTTGCAGTGACTGAAGAGACCTACTGCACTGCTGATCTCAAATAATCATATAATCTAAACAATGCATCCTATAATGGTATTGCTGTAAAGGATGAACACAATGCAGTGCGACTTGGCAAATTGCAGAACTTGACGCCTACATTGGCAGTCGTATAAAGAAGGACTATAGAGTAGTGCCTGCAGTCAGATCTCTGACTCACTCAGTCCTTCCCTCCACGTTGCCCCCGCCAGATTCATTTGACCTAAGAGCGAACGACCTCTTGATACAACCGACAGATAACACTGGCTTTAGATTATAACAAACGGGGTAAAAAACACCACAAAGAAAACAACGGGACCTTCTGAGCTAACCAGAACTACCAGCATGCTACAAAACTTAAAAATGCATCTCTATTTCAAACATTCTCTCTGCGTCCTATAACACCATGACCACACCTGTGTCATCATCATGCACAACATAAATTATTGGGCACATAGGTTCAAACAAAGACAACACTTTTCCAACCACACACCCTGCAAGGCGCAGTTTGCTTTCAGTGCAGTTTAGGCACTTCAGCACCCAAATAGCTGTATTGCATTAAACACTATATAAATTTGACATTATAATACATTATAATACAATTTAAAGTCATGAATTGTTTTTTCATTTTGGGAATACCATCTTTATTTTATTTAATTGTTGATTTGTTTAGAAATTTTATAAAGTACTACATCTGGATGGTTATCTTTGAACACTGAATACGGAGGAGAAATACAGTATTAGTGGTAAGAAGGAAATTATAAGTCTAATTGAGTAGAATGAAAAACATGTCCTATAGCCTTCAATTGAGCCCCTTTATTGATCGGGTAATTTGAAGCCAATTCTGCATAGTTTGGTTTTCTGAAGTTTTCTGACCTTATGTATTTAGGTTCAGATCTCAAATTTGGATTCAGGGCATTCTTGCTTCTTGGCCTGTGCAGCCAGTGATCTGCCTATATACTTCTTTTGCTTGAAGATTTGTTGCTCGGTCACGTAGGTGAAAGTTGGTCGAAGCTCTCTGGCAGGACAGAAATGAGGTGTCAGTTTCTGCTGCAAAACTCATGGCCTTTGACCCAACATGCTTTGCTGACAGTGCACAAGACTTTACATTTACCCCTGCATCTATTGGAAGTCAAGAGGAGTGCACATTCTGACTTCTTGTTCCTGAAGTCTTTGGACTGTGCTGATGAGATTATTGGGCAGATCAAGAGTAGATGATGTTACAGTAGTCAAGGCGTGCCCGCCCGCCCAACACCTCTCACAAGCTTCAGTCTGGGCGGGATAGAGAAAAGAGAGCAACACTGAAAAGTCCTACCAGGCTCCTTACCTTTACTTGATGTCTTAAATTACTACAGTCTGAGTCTGTGCCTTCATCTGTAGGAATCTCTCCTTCATCCAATGAGATGTATCTTCAAAGCATGAAGTGTGTTGGTTGGGTTCTCTAGGATGTTTTCTAAACACCAGTGGATTTGTGTGTTGTAGCCTTCATTTGGACCTAGTTGAGGTTTTGAGGAAGAAGGTGTTCCAGTGGGAATAACGTGATATTGAAGAGAAAGAATGAGAGGGCTAAACTTTGAGGAACACATCAGTGCGCTGGACATGTGGACAATTGACTTATTCAGTCCTGACCTTTTCACTTCAGTTTGTGAAGAATTATTTTACCAATTTAAGTGTGTGCGCTCATATGCCTGCCCTTTGTTCAGTTATTTCATGCAATAATTTATAGCCAATAACGTCATAGTCCTCTGTAGGGTCAGTGAGTAATAAAAAAAAGTCTACTGTCCCTATCCAGGGAGAGATCCAGCTCCTTCCTAATACTGGCGAAGACTCTTTTGGTGCACCTCACAGACCTGAATACAGTCATGGAAAGGCAGTTTTGTGCAAATGTACCTCTAAACGTATCTTATGTTTGTGTCTTTTTTATGAATACGTTAAGTTGGAGATGGGCCGGTAAATTGACTTGTATTTTTGGGCAGGCAGGTGCGCTTTTTTAAGAGTGGTGTGGCAATGGTATGTTTCAGATATAGCAACATGCCAAAACAAAACACGCCACGAGATGGGGAAATAATTGTCAGAGTTGTGCAGCTGAGCACAGGCTCATGGGGGAATTAAATGGTTAAATTATGAGGTCCATGTTCAGGATCTCTGCAGGTTCCAGAACTTTGAAAAAGGTAAAAGTGCATTGTAGTGGATAAGGTAGAAGGGTAAGGATTGTCTGGAAGCACAACTGGGGTGTTGATGGAACCACAGATTCTAGCAATATTGGATTGAAGGAACTTGCTAAGGTTTTCGAAGCGTTGTTAAGAAATGCAGGGGCTACTTGTGCCCTTTGAGTCGGACAAGAACCTCTAAATATTGGAAATTTCCTTTGTTTTTTGAGAACCTTGTGAAAATGTTTGGTAAGGTAAGTATATGATTTTGCCGCTCTCTTGATGGCTCATGATATCCTCTTTATGCCAGGCTTTGTACTCTCTAAACAGTAACGTTCCATGCTTCGGTTGTCATTTTTTAGCTCAGTAAGTTCCCCATTGAAACACTCTATTTTATGTATTTGGTAGGAGCCAGAATATTGAGAGCAGATAATACATTGAATTATATATAGGTCAGTGTGAGCTTTGGCAAGGATCGAGGTCCACACGTGAATTGCTTGAGCTATCTTTTACTGTTTTACATATGCGACGTTTAACAGGATCCAGAGTTAAGCTGTTGGATAATGCCTCTTATCCTGTTGTGGTCAACCCTGGTCTCGTACTTCGGGTTCTTCCTCCTTCGTCTGTATTTCCTCCCCGGGGCGTTCTCATACAAACAAAAAAAGAGAAGGAGTGGAATGGTAAGTGGGATGCTCTGGACTGTTGCGTAGGGAAAGGGAGTGAAGGAACACCCAAGTGACTCGTACCGGTTCCAGCGACGTGAGATAATGATAGGGAAGGGAGGTGGTCTGACAAGCAGGAGACGCGAGAACCGGCCCACTACTTGTTGGCTTTCTCCCTCCTCCCAGCCCACCCGTGAACCGCTCACGTACCTGGGTGAGTCAGGCTCCTCCTGGAGCGTGGCTGGGCACAACACGGAAACGTTAGCTTCCTGGCTCTCCCTGTTTTCCGGTCTCCACTGTTGTCGCCGTTATGAGCGTAGCTTCCTCTTCAGGACTCGGTGACTCCTCTCTTCGTGATGCTTGGGCGACGACCTCTCGTCTTCCGGGGTCTGACGTTTCAAGTCCGGAGCCGGGTCCATCTGCTTCCCTCATTGGCTCCAGGGCAGTGACTTAGGGTTCATGGGTGGGGTCTTTGGAAGAGTGCTCCCAGTTAAAGGCATACTGTTGTGGAAAAGGAGTTTGGAGGGGAGGAGTGCGACATTGAAACCCACCCATTCCAAAGGTTCTTCCTGTTGTGAAAAAAAGAGAGGATATTCTTCGTGAGGTACATGCCACCACTCAGTCTTACTATCATTACCCTCCTCAGGCACATGGGGATCCTGACAGTCAGTTAGATTTCATAGCACTCTAGAATGATTCAAATACTTCTGGGTTAAGGTTGCTGTAGTGCCTAATACGTATTGCAGGGTTGTCCTTTCTGATGCTAGTGGTAGGTTTGTATAATAGGTTGGAGAGGTTGGTGGAGATAAAGGAATGGTCCGACCATATTTGGATAGCACTGGCACATTTGAGGTTTCAAGATTGTTTGTGAAATACAGGTTGAGTATTTGTCCGACAATGTGCCTGGTATTGTTAATCTCTTGTTTTAAGCCAAGAGTCTAAATACTTTCAAGGAAGTCCAAATTAGGTTTCACTTCAGAATTACCCACCTGGAAGTTAAAGTCACTGGAGATCAACATTTTGACAATTGTGGTCTGCAAGGTAAGGGAGAATTCAAGGAATGAATCCAGAAAGTTAAGGTTGTCAGCACAGGGGACATTCACCAACGGCTGAGATGAAAGCAGACATCAAAGTCTACTGGGTTGTTGGCTTCTTTGAGTCCATCCTCTTTCTCATACCTGCAGCAGCTTTTGGTGTCTTTTCTAATATATTTTCAATTCTGACATATGAGAATAGTCCCTTTGCTCTTTCCAAGATCTCCTCTTCATTTGGCATGTTCACCTATTTGACATAATGTTTGCTAGGCTGCATTCAGTTGGTTTAGAGAATGTAGTTGGAGTTTCTATTATCAAGAGTTACTTTGCTATAAAAATATGGCTGGTGATTAAGCTATCAATGTGGGACTCCTTGATTTTCTGAGGGTTTTACTAATCAATCAACCAATCAATCAGGGATTTATAAAGTGTGGCAAATCACCTATAAAGGTCTCAAGGAGCTGGTGTAGCTAATTGCCTTATGGTGATTTGTTTATTCAACAGCCAGGACTTGAGTCCTTTCTTGAATTCCCAGAGCAATGGGGTGGTCCTGAGGTGCTGTGGAAGGTTGTTCCAAGCTCTGGCTGCCAGGTGTGAGTAGGAGTGTCCTCCGCTGTTGCTTCGGTGGATCTGGGGGGTGTCTGCCAGGAAGAGGGAGATGGATTATAGAGGTCTGGTCGGTTGGTCGAAGGTTGTGCTTTTGTTGATGAATGCTGGTCCTTCGTTGTGCATGGCTTTGTATGCGTGGGCCAACATGTTGAACTGGCATCTCTTTTAGATCAGGAGCCAGTGCAACTTCTTGAGGTGCGGTGTACTGTGGATCCACCTGGGGATGTCAAGGATGAGATTTGCTGCTGAGTTTTGGATTGTCTGTAGTCTCTTCAAAAGGTGTGCAATGATTCTTATGCAGAGTGTGTTCCTGTAGTGCAGCCTGCTGGTGATGAGGGCCTGCATGACAGTCCTACTAGTGTTAACTGGAAGCCACCTGAAGATCTTTCAGAGCATGAGAAGGGTGTGGAAGCAGGTGGATTAGACTGTGATTACCTGGTTCTTCATGGTTAGCTTGCTGTCCAAAAAGATGGCAAGGTTGCAGGGGTGGTCTGTTGGGGTGGGGGATGGGCAGAGTTCAACAGGCCACCATGCATTGTTCCATGGTGTGATGTTGGTCTCAAAGAGCTGTGTTGAGCTTGAAACTGTTGTCCTATATCCAGTCTGCGACGTTCATCATACATCTGTGGAAGTTGACTGGTGGTGGAGTGTCTTCTGACAGTGAGACGATGAGTTGGGTGTCGTCAGCTCAGGAGAGGATGTTGAGTTTGTGCAGTTTGACAGTGTTGGTCATGTACGTAATGAAGAGGGTGAGGCTGAGGGACGATCCTTAGGGGATGCTGCAGATGATCTTCTTGGGTTCCGAGGTGGATGGTGGGGGACAGATTCTCTGGGTTCTTCCAGTGAGTTATGAGGCCATCCATTTGAGGGCATCTCCCTGCATTCTGATGTGGCGGATTCTGTTGCTCAAGATGTGATGCGAGATGCAGTAGAAGGCGGCTGACAGCTCCAGGAGGATGAGGATGGACATTTTGCCTTGGTCCAGGAGGGCCCTGATGTTGTCAGTGGCTGCAATCAGGGCTCTCTAAGTGCTTTAGTTTGCTTGAAATCTGGATTGAGAGGGGTCCAGGAGGTTGTTGTGTTCCATGTGTTCGGTGAATTGCCGGTTGATTGCCTTCTAGAGAACCTTCACTGGAAAGGGGAGCGGGGAGATGGTCCAGTAGTTCTTCGGTTCTGCTGGGTCGCTGGATTGTTTCTTCAGGAGGGGCCTCTCTTCTGCGTGTTTCCAGTCCTCAGGGAAGAAGGCTGAGGTGATGAAGGTGTTCAGGACTTTCTTGAGCTCATCGCCAATATTCTTGCTCCCGAGGTTGAAGATGTGGGGGGGAGGGCCAGGGGTTCGTGGGCGTTTCAGAGTGCATGGAGCTCATGATGAAGATTGTAGCTTGAGTAGCGAGAGGGACCCACTGGGTGAACATGTGCCCGAGGTTTGTGTTCGTGGGTGTAAGCAGGCTGATGCTGCTGGTGGCAGGGGGTTGGTGTTTGAAGTTTTCATAGATGAGAGATCTTGTCATGGAAGAAGTCCGCCATGGTGTCACACAGTTCTTGGGACTGGATGATGTTGTTCTCAGAAGCTGCGAGGTTGGAGAACTTCACTATTGAGAAGAGCTCCATGCTGCGCTTTTGCGCACTACTATGCAGTCTGCTAGGGTGTTTTTCTTTGTTTCTTTCAGAAGGCGGTGGTACTGTTTGAGCGCTGTCTTGAAGGTTGTATGGTCTCCTATCTCTTTGCTGGTGTGCCACTTCTTTTCCAGTTGCTGGCAGTTGTGCTTGGTGGGTTTTGGCTTCACAGTGAACCAGTTGGCTCTTCTGGCAGGTCCTTTGGATTTAGCTGGCTTGGCAGGAATGATAGCATTGGTGCATTCTGTGATCTACTGTGAGAAGTTCTTCGCAGCCTGATCTGGTTTGGATGTTGTGTCTGGGACGTGGGAGTTGAAACCCTTGTTCCACTGATCTTCAGAATTGTTTTTCCAGTTTCGCCGTCTGGAGCTGGGGGGCATGGTGCCCGTGTTGGTAGGTCCTGAGATGGTGATGTGGACACTGTAGTGGTCTGTCCAGCTGAGCTGTGAGATGTGGTTGTACTAGACGTAGTCGCTGGGTGTTAAGAGTGGGTCGAGTGTGTGTCCTGCGATGTGGGTAGGGTCGGTGACAAGTTGCTTGAGGTTGATGTTGCTTATGCTTTCCAGGAGGTTGGTTGTGTTGGTGATGCTGGGCTTGTCGAGGTGGAAGTTGTGATCCCCTAGGAAGATGTAGTGCTTGGAGTCAATGTTGATTGGGGTGATGAGGTCAGGGATGGCGGTGTAGAAGCTGGGGTGTGGTCCTGATGGTCTGTAGGTGAGGGTGGCTCTAATGGTGCTTATTATGTCTGTGTGAAGTTGGAAGTAGAGATGCTCCATTATTGAGGTTGAGTCTTCTGAGGAGTCGTGCAATGGATGGTGTCCTTGTAGATTATGGCAAATTCCACCTCAGTGTTTGTTGCTTCAGTTCCGGTTCTTTATCTTGTAGCCTTCAGGGGTGGCGATGGCAATGTCCGGTGAGGAGGCAGGGTTTAGCCATGTCTCTGTGAGGAAGATGACGTCCAGGGGGAGGGATGAGATCATGTCCCAAATATCTGTGAGTAAAATGCACTGGAGTTGTGCCGTTGTGGTCTTGGTCGGCATGGTGGACACAGTATTGTTTGTGGTATCTCCGGTGATCTTGGTTGCTTCGATGTTGCAGGAGAAGCAGCAGTGGTGGCAGGAGAACTGTTATTTGGTGGAGCGTGGAGATGTGCTGCAGCAGTTATTGTCTATACCTCCAGGATCCAGGGCTCAGAGGTCTGCGGCAGTGTACCTGTGTGGGGTGGAAGAACCAGGGTTCCTGGTATGTAGCATGGTCCAGGCATGGACGGGCACAGACGGGCTTGCCTTTGGCACGCCTGTAGTGCTGGCTGCGCAGTCACGTTGCCACCTCCATTAAGTAGGTCCTGGGAGGTGGGGGGTTGTTGGGAGGTGGTGGGCAGGGCTGGCGGGAGGGAGAAAAATCACATATTGCTCTATTTCACTCCTGATATTTTTTTCAAGCACCAATTCTCCTCGTTTTGAGTTTAGATTGAGGCTCATGCTCAGGATAAAGATCTTGATTGATTAATTATTTCATCTTTCATCAACTTATCTTCACAGATATTTGCTTTCAGAGTACTTGATAGAGCAATTCCACAATTGATCATGACTTTATCCTTGTTCGTTCACTCATGCTGTTTGGCAGATATCTTTATGCAGTGAATGGAGTGCTGGAAAATGGTGAACTGTGGCCAAATGGCCTGTTTGTCGGTCTGTGTGAGATGATGAAAGTGGAGAAGTGTAATCTTAATCCCATCTGAGATATCGTAGGAGTGCATAATATTGATGCGTAGTCAATACTCGTATATATTCTGTGTAATTAACGTTACTAAAGGGAGTGAAGTATTGCATATTCAAAGTAGCCCACATGACATACTTCTGTATAGAATATGATTAATAAAGGTTTATGTGACACCTACATATTAATTTGACAGGAAAAGATAACATAAATGTGTCCCATTGTAAGGGTATTACATTTTTATGTGTGTAAACTAATGTTTAAACATTTATACGTGTAACAAGAATGTGTTTCATGCAGATGCATTTAGAATGACACCTTTGTAATTCTCTGCAATTTATACATGTATTAAGGAGCTGCATTTATTGTGTGTGTAGAAATGTGCATATATTCTGCAACCCTGTGCATTACTAAATTGTCTAGAGTGGGCCCGAGAAACAGTTTGGTCCATGCTCTTGTTTAGAGTTTAATATGTAATTTGTATTTAACCTTCAATGTAGAATGTGTGTACTTATATTTTGTTTCCACAGCAGGTATGGAGAGAGAAAGCCTCATTAGTTAGCATAGGAGGATTTAGTTTTCTTTAGATAGCAAGGTATGAGAAGATAAAGTTGCAAGGAGAAGAGCGGTAATAAGCAAGGAGGCAAGTTCTCATGGACGAGGAGAAAAATGACCAAGGGCGAGTGAAGTTGCAACTTATTGATGTGAGAAAGGTGGTGAAAGTATCAAGCTGTACTCAAGCTATAGAAATTCACTGGCAAAGATCATGTGGGATTGTCTACTCTGACTGCAATTGATTTTTTATGTTATGCAAAGTGAGGGACAGCAGAGTCATCTTAGGTTTTCACTGAGAGCAGACCTATGCTTCTGCTTTTTTGGTTTTATGCCATGTTTGGAGTGCCTTCTTCTGAAGACTCCGACAGCTGACATCTTTCTGATTTCATCCTTAATGAATGCTTTTTAGTTTAGGGTAGTCCTTTTAAGAGAATTTAGGGAAAGATAGCTAGCTCATGCTTGTTAAGGAGAATCATCAGATGAAGTTTAATACTGAATTATTTTTCCTGATTGACTTCATCATCTTCATAGAGCTAGTCGTCTGCTTTGTATTATTTAGGGTACATCCCTTCAGGAGATTCGGTCTTATCTTGGTCTTTCTGTACTTTTATATGATTATGTTGAGATTGATTTACATTGACTTATTTTTAAATTTGTAATTAGAACCCTACTAAACTCAGAATAAGTTGTTGAGTGTATTATTGTGTGGCCACATTGGTTGCACTAAAATGAGATGTTAACAAGTGATAGTTTTCTCACTTTACCTCTCGTGCTGCTAGAAAGGTCGCCCCTCTGGAGATAAATGTTTGACTGGGTCCAAGCTCATGGTTAGCATATGGTTAGCTCTTGAAGTAAAGGGAGTTAGAATCCAACCTAGAATATTTTAGACCCCAACCCTAGTGGCCCTAGTCCAGAATCCAGGATCGTGACATGGTGAATAGACGGAGTTTCAGTGGCGTTTGTGGAAACAGCGATGGCGATGGACTGAATATCAGTAGGGATGTGTGTGGAAAAATGATGCTTAGCTTGCGGTACAATATTGATTGTGTGATGTCTGGTGGAGATGTTGTGAGAGTCGTGAATGTGGTACTAAGTTGTCGAAGTTGAAGCTGTTATCGGGTCTGACGTGACCTAAGAACCCAGGATATATAATAAAAGTGCAGAAGACACTTGCATTGTATTTGTCTACTACAGTTTTGTGGGGTTTGTCGTGAGATGTCATTGACAGCCCAAATGAGATAGGGAACTTTTGTATGTAAGATAGAGCTGTAATTGGTGTGGTGAACCTTTTGTGCAGAAGGGAAACTATACTAATTTAATTGATTCCCCGCTGGTCGTGGTTGTGAATGTGTTTCCTTTGGGTGAGTGATTCTATCAATTCTTCCAGCGAGGCAGCCAATTGTTAGTTGATGTTTTAGTATAACCAGAAGTGAAAGAGAGAGAGAGAATGTGGGAAAGCTTGGCAAGGAGGGTGGACTGCTGCAAGGAGTGAGAGTGACGTCCGAGCTTGCTGCACTGGTGTTGGTCGGTCGTAATGTCGCAATGGGATTAGTTGAAATTGTCTCTTGGGTACTGAGCTGTTATTGGTAATTGTATTGCCAAAGAAAATGGAAATTGTTTGATTTGAATTGAAATTTCTGAACTCAAATGATTGAAAAATTCAATGTTTTAGAGCAATAAGACATATGAAATGAGGAGATTTAGGCGTTCTTACTAGAATTGATGAGGAGGCGCCACCGGAGGAAACACCAGCTCATTACATGGTTAAAGGTACCAGAAGGAGAAGCAGATAGCCAGGTAATACAATCTGTTCCGTTGGTTCTGATGAACGCGAGTTTACCTTGTGCAGCAAGTGCAGATCCTTCTGTACTATAGAATGGATTCAGATCTTTAAGGTCTTTTCCAGGACTGGCAGGTATGGATTCACGTGTATGGGAAACTCTCCCAAACGTATGAAATAGTACGTCCCAAGACAGCACCACACAATATAGAACTTCTGAGACTCCAGGATTTAGAGCAATGGTTGAAGGAACATAATAATAATGATTCAAATCGAAATCGGGATGCATATGTGAGTCAGGGGACAATAAAATCAGCTATGAAGGTAGATTTAATAAATGTGGTTAAATTGAAAACTGAATTGGATTAAAAAAAAACTGGGAGGTTTGGATCTTAAACGAATAGATACCTACTAACAGAATGAATTGTTGGTCATTAGTAAAGATGTCTCTAGGAGAGCGAGACAGGCCCATGAAAAATTATCTAAATTGACTCTATGAGCTATGATGTTGATATAGAACGAGACTTTACAGAAAAATTATATACTTGCATTCAGCAATCAGGACATAAAGAATCTGAGATTACGAGGATTGAAGACCCCAATTCGAGCTTTAATTTGAAACATCTGAATTTGGAGCACTTTAGACAAATGGGACAAGGATGGGCAAAAAGGAAAATTTCTAAAAGAGCGACAGGAGAATCTCTTCCTTTGGGGGAAACGGGAATAGGTGTCAAGGCTTTCCCTTTGCTGGAAGTACCGAATGGAGGATATGTGCATGTACCTTGGAGTAGAGGTGATCTTGCGGCTTTTACAATTAATTTCCGGAGGCTGAGAGAGAAGCCTGTAAAGTGGCACAAAGAGGATGATCAATCTGTGAAAATCTTGAAGATGTTGTGGGTCGATCTGAATACTTTGTTTGAAATTGTGGTCCCTAGTGATCTATGGTTAGCATGTATTATAGCTATAGAATGGCTTGAAGGAGAGTCTGAGAGAAGCCGGTGATACATGGTCTGTCACCTGTGGTGATGAAGAAATACGAGCAGGTGATCACTTGGTTGAAAGCAAAAGTGCCATTGCAGAATAAAGATTGGGTAAAGATTGACAGTACCCCTCAAGAACCTATAGACACAATTCATGCATTCTATGAAAGGTTGTTGCAGGCTTTCAAACAGTTTAGTGGGATGGACACTCTAGAACCCAAGCATATGGGACAGTTTGTGTCCTGATTTGTGACTGGGTTGGGACCTGAAATTCGTATGATGATACAGCAACATTTGATCTGCTGTCGATGAAATTCTGCAGTACGCAAATTGTTGTGATTGAAATGAAGCACAAATAGCTGAAGGAGAAATTGATGGTAGCCCACATGAAAGCTGCTCAAAGGGGCCAAGGACAGCCTTATGTAGGTAATTGTACCCCTATGCAAGGAGTCTACCAGTCTGGGACTCCAATGCAACAAGGTGGAGTATTTGAGGGACAAGAAAGGGGAAGAGGTATTCCTATAGATCCTAAGACTGGAGTTGATGTTGCTGCGTTAAAGAAGTCATACACATATCACTATTGCAATAAGGTGGGGCATTGGAAGTGCAAATGTCGCTTTAATGCTGCCAATCAAGAACAGGCTGGAGGGTAAAGTCAATCTCAGGGCAATGTTATGAAACCGTCAGAATGTACCCAGATTGAGATTCCGAAATTAAACTGGTTCCCAAGGTCTTATGATGCAAATGCCACAGCCCCCGATGCCACAGCTAGCTGTGAATGGTGTCCAATTTAATCAGAACATAGATATGAATGTGAATCAGGACATGCTCCCTTATAATGGTCCATACCAACAGTTTCCATGTTTGACGCATGAAATGAGTACAGTGCAGATCAGTCCTTAAGACTGTGCCTGAGTGGGGAGGAAGACTAACGCTTAGCGCAGTCTTAGAGGTAGAACAGTGTGGACCATATGTTGATGCTGATGTAGATGGCCAAAATTTCAATTTCCTGAATGATACTGGTGCTACCCGCTCTATTGTTAAGTAAACAGAGGTTCCAAACTTACCCCTCGCAGAAAAAACAATCCAAGTTGTAGGAGTCACAAATAAGCAATTGTCAAACCCCTTACTGAAGAAGTGCCTGTGAAGACAGAGGCATTTGAGGATAATCATCAATTTGTGGTGTGTGATTCTAGTTCTTAGTGCCTGTTACGATGTGACTTGCTGTGCAAGTTAAATAGCACCATCTATTGCACAACAAAGGGTATTATGCTTCAGGCAAACAATTAGGACCTTCAGAGGCTGCTCCTCCATTAAGGCAGAGGAGCATCACCCCACTAATTATATTTTAAATTGCCCCCAGAGATAGAAAAATAAAACGTAATAAAGTTAATTTAATACAATTTTATTTTTCAAAACCCCATCCCGAATCGAGCGGCAGGGCAGCAGGTGGGGGAAGGGGAGGGAGGGACGCCTTTCTGATTTCTGCTGCTGCTGGCTGGCTGTCTTGTGGCAGCCAGCCAGACATGTGCATTTTAAACCTCTCTAACTCAGCTGTCTAAGACAGCTGGATTACAAGACAGCATTGGGCTCCAGTGTCCTCAGGAGTTCCGAAGAAGGCCGCTTCATCCAATCCTGGAGTTTCTTTCATGCTGCATGAAAGCAGCGCAAGGATTTGTTACTGCAGTTTCCTGGGTCATTCAATGGAGCCTACCTGCCTGGAAAATACCCGAGCAAGGAGGACATCGCGCCAGGAAGGTAAGTGCAATTATTGTTTTAACTTATTTATTTACTTTTATTTTGTTCCCACCCACGCACCACCCTCCGTACATGCCAGCTGCCACTGAGGATGGTGCCTTTAAGCTGGCAAGCCAGAACTTATGAGTCTCACTGTTCCCCATGTTGACAGTGAAAGATTTACATTTCTGATCTCAGAGACAAAGTGAGAAAATCTAGTTTGATTTTTTTTTTCTGGAAAGGACATCGAACTCATATGAGAAGCAGGTTCGTATCCAGGTCAAGCCAAATGCAGAATACCCAAGAGCACCACAGTATAACCTGACAATGGAGATAGTTGCTGGAATTCCCCATTTGATTGAGACTATGATCGAGCAAGGCATTTTGAAGAGATGTGGGGTAGTCGATGTAACTCCCCCATTATGAGCTTGCAGAAGCTGTGCGGTAAGTACCGCATTGTTTAGGATCTTCACAGTTTCTTGTTGTCCCATGGTACCAAATCCATCTGTGATAATGTTTCAGTTTCCATGTGAACAAAGGAAATACAAGGAGATGATGGACGGAGCTCTGAAACTTTTCAGACGCCCACCCCTAGTCACTATTAGATCTTGGTTCTATCCTTCATTGTTCTTTAGCTCACTTCACCGCCCCAGTTCAGAACCAGCCATATGCAAATCAGTCTTGACCCTGTCCCTATGGGAACAGTCCCATATGAATTGCCAATCTAGGTCTTCCATGAACCGGAAACAAGCATCCTGGGAACGGTTTCAGGGTAGCATCCCTCATCAGCCAGGCTGGTTTGAATCTAGTAGCAAAGTGAGCAAGGGACCCACGTCTGGACATACCCTGCCAATTTAGGGCAAACAAAGCAAGCACAAGGAGATGATGGACGGAACACTGAAACGTTTCAGACACTCACCCCCAGTCAATATTAGATCTGGGTTTAAACTGAAATGGCAGGGGGAGCAAAAAAGCGATGGATTTAGGCCCAGATCTCTGTACTTGGTTGAATGTTTGACATTGTTTAACATTCTGACCATCAACTCTACTTTTTGCATTTGTCACGCCGAGTGGAACGGGTATGCCCAAACGTTGGTTCCATGCTCTCCATGGCACTGGAGTCAAGCTAGCCTGGCTGATGAGGGGGTGAAACCCTGAAGCCAGTCCCAGGATAATTGTTTCCTGTCCAGGGAGGGTCTGGCCTGGCAGTTCAGGCTGGACTGTTCCCATGGGGAACAGGGTCGACAGATTTGCATATGGCTGGGTTTAAACTGGAATGGCAAGGGGAACAAAAAAACAATGGATTTAGGGCCAGAGCTCTGTACTGCGGTAAATGTTTGACATTGTTCAACATTCTGCCCTTCAATTGTTCTTTTGCAGATTCTATGTGAGGCTGAATGGTTGTCAAGACACTGATTTCTCGGAGCTTGCTCGATGCTAGAAAGGGTCCACCTCCAGGCAGCTCCAACTCTGAAATGTCGTTAAGATACAGAGTATTAGAGTGGCCAGGTGGGGGAAAGGGTTGTTGGGAAAGGAACAGCGGGGAAGGAGATCTGTAAAAGAATGAGTTAAGCATAAAGAACCTCTTGTTTTCTTCTGATAGTTATTGATCTGTCAACACCTTGAATATATCTCTATAATAACATGCACCAGTCAAAGTTACTATGACCCAATTGCTTGCATAAGGGAGGTATTACAAGATAGAAGCATAGTGATTAACATAAGCAATGACAAAAGGCCTTTCAAACTTTCTGTTGATTTAAGGACTAAATCATACCACTGTTGACCTTTCCAAATAGTTCTTATGTAGAGATGTATTGGAACTGCTGGACCTGCCACGCAATTCCTCAAAAAGGAATGTTATTCTTTTTCCCAGAATTGTTCTTCTTTTAACATGGACAATTGCCGTATCATAATGATCAAAATGTTAAATATCCAGAAACGTGATTATACCTCCAAAGAATAGAACACACTCCTGTAAAAATGTTTGAGAACCACTCGAGCGAGGTTTTGAATGTTCAACAATAACCGGACTTGGTAATAAAAAGCTTACCCAGATTCAGAAGTTCAACTATAGAATTTGTTTGTCACCTTTTCTATATGAGCGAGTCTCTTTTATTTTCCTGGAGGCGAAGCGGCTTCAACAGCGACCCGATGGAGAAACCGGAGGTGGATATTCGGAGAAGAGCAAAGAATACTGAGCGCGTTGTCTTGGGTGTGGTTTTCTTTTATACAAGCGCCACACCCAAGAACGCGCTATGTGTAACAGGCGTTCTCTGAGGATCGCTTGAAGGTTCATTTATAACACGTGTGTTCTTTTGGTCAACAACGCGTTTATCTTTTGTGCCATATTGAACGCGCACTGAAAAATAACAAAGACACATTAATACAAGTCCTCATGCAGCGCGCATATAATATGTCATGAGAAGTGTC
The DNA here is from genome assembly GCF_964204655.1 of Triturus cristatus. NCBI lineage: Eukaryota > Metazoa > Chordata > Amphibia > Caudata > Salamandridae > Triturus > Triturus cristatus. The sequence continues at coordinate 496,709,796 of NC_140592.1, read as the reverse complement.
ATAGATGCATTAACAGCGCACATGTGACCTAATACTAAGGACTATAAAGGTGATGTTTGTTATTCTTTGACTTGCAAGATACTACTTCTGCAAAGAAACAAATATTGTGAAACAAAAGACAAATAAACAATACAATAACATCATACCCTCATATGTGAACATTGCCACCAATAGCGCGCCAATGGTTTGACACTATGCATTTTGCCACACAAAATGTGAAGACGTGAGCTGGAGTTTGTGCCCCTAGAGCCGCAGCCCAGAACCATGACAATGGTTCACCATCATTGATCGTTGGCTGGTCTTTTTTTCCGTTCTCCTCCATGAGGAAAGCTAATTCTTATTTGCTTTCTGGCTTGGGAATCGGGTTTTAATATAGTACCATGTCCCACAAGGGTATACGGAGAGTCCTTCCATTTTTAACCAGATCTTGACAAATAATCTGGTGTCTCTGGTTATGCCCTTTAATTCTGTATGACTCCAGTACATCAGTGGCCTTCTGGTTGCATTGAACACTTGAGATGACTTTGAAACTGATACAATCACCCTGCTGATAGTCCTGAGAGAAAGCCATTGTAGCACTCCTGCATTAGGAATGACAGATTACAACAAAGCCTTTTCGCTCTTTTGTAGTGAAAGTGAAGGTTGTGCGCTCTCAGTATTGACAAAGAATCATGGAAGTGCCCGTAGACCAGTTGCCTATTTCTCAGCTACTCTGGAAGCAGTAGCCTCTGCGTTGCCCGTATGTCTCAAATTTGTTGCTGCAACTGGTGTCAGCATAGAGAGATGCAAAAGCATTGTGATGGGTCACCCTTTGACTGTCTACGTTCCCCACTCTGTTGAGATATTGTTGACTCCAACTCGTACTCAACACCTAACCAATAGTAGACCGGCGAGGTATGAGCTGACAAGTTTAGCTACAGAAAATGTTACCCTAAAAAGATGTTTGGTCCTAAACCTTGTCACTCTGTTACCTTTACCTGATTGTGATGTGTATGAGATCAAAGTGGAGCATAACTGTCTTGATGTGATTGAACTAAACAGCAAGCACTGTCCTGATATTTCTGACGAGACATTGTCTGAATCTAATCACATCCTGTTTGTGGATGGCTCTTGTCTCTGAGACAATGAGGGAAATCTGAGGGCTGCTTATGCCGTCTGTACAGTTATGGTAGTGTTGGAAGCTGCCTGACTTCAAGGAGTATTCTCCATGCAGGTGACAGAATTGTTTGCCCTTACCAGAGCATGTTGTGTTTCAGACTAGCTAAAAGTGACCATAATCACCGATACCCAGTATGAGTTTGGTGTAGTTCACGACTTCAGAGAGTTATGGTCTCAGAGGTGATTTATGGCCTCGTCAGGGTCCCCGATCCGCAATGGAGACAATGTGAGGAAACTGCTAGAAGCTCTGCAGATACCAGCGCAAGTTGCTGTCTTTAAGTGCTCTGCTCATTGTAATGGAAACATTTTGAAACAATACGTAATTGGTATGCCGATAAAGTTGCACGTTACTGTGCACTAAACGTTTGTTCTTTCAATGGTAAATACACAAATGAGGGAACAGATGAAACCAATATCAGCCTTTTGATGACCATTGCTGACACATGGTAGGAAGTGAAGAGGGTGCAAGGGGAAGTTACTGAGAACAAACAGGAAGGATGGATCAGAGAAGGATGTGTAAAATGAGATTATTACATTTGGGTTTCAGGAGAAGGAAGACCAGTACTGCCTAATAGTTTGTTTCCACCAATGACAAGGCATGTAGGAAGAGATGCCATGGTGAGGTTGTTTAGGCAGGCTTGGTTTAACCCAAAGTTTTGAGCGATGTCAGTAAATGAATGTGAGAAAGCAAACTGCTGTTACACTGAGTCACATAGGGATATCTGGAGGTCCTTTCAACCGAATGCAACTGGATTTCTTTGTGATGCCAGTGTGTAATGACCCGAGCTACATTCTAATAGTGGTGTGCATATTTTCATGTTGGGTGAAAGCCTACCTGACTAGAAGATGTGATAGCCTCACGGGAGCTAAGCTGTTATTGAGGAAACTCATTCCAAGATTCAGATTTCCAACCTTTTTGGAGTTAGACTGAGGAATTAATTTTAATAATGAGGTCCAGAGAATCTTATGTGCAGCGTTACAATTGGAAGAAAGATTACATTTCAGTTATCAGCCAGAAGCTTCAGGTATCATGGAACATTTCAATGGCACTTTGAAATCTAGACGTGCATTAAGTGTGTGCTTCAAATTCTCTGAAATGGCCCGATGCTTTGTATCTGGTGCCGATGCGTCTATGCAGTGTCCAAATTGAAGAACAGGACGGTCGCCTCATGGTATAATAAATGAGGAGGGCTATACGATTCCCTGTTGTGCCTGCAAATATGCTTGTAAACATCACAGACGATTTGGTGCTCGATTACTGTAAAGGATTGGCGGACATGGCTATGTCTCATCAGGTCAAAGGGGCAACGACACCGCCATATCAGGAGCAGTGCCATGACCTCAGTCCTTGTGACTGTGTCATAGTGAAGAAGCATGTGTGGAAGAACTGTTGAGTCTCATTGGCGTACCAAGTGATCTTGGTCACTGCGACTGCTGTGCAGTGTGGTCGTCTTACAAATTGGGTGCATTCATCACAACATGACTAAGTGCTTTGAGAAATATAGTGCTGTATGAGACTGAATTTCCCTATCTATCTGAATCCTGACAGGCTCCTGTGCTTGTTGATGGATTTGTGAATAATGCTATTGGGGATGCTTATTAACAAACTTGCCAACAAAAAGTGGTTCTGTCGGGTTCTCAAAACTTATTTCCTATGCGCACTAAGTGTCGCAAAGCCCAACTATTCACAGGGCATGGATATCAGACACGCCTAGACACATGTACAAAGTTATCAGGGATAATCACAATAACACATCCTGTGCATATCCACTTTCCATTTTATCTGAATTAATTAATTCAGATATGTTCATTTTTCAAAGATACAAAAACGGCTGTTTGCAATGGCTGAAATATAAAGTACTCATGTGACATATGTGCTTAAGTGAAAAAACAATTTGTGCAGTATATACAAGGTGGTTCAGGATTTATATACAGGGGACAGGACAAGGTTTCTGATGGCCAGACTCATAACCATGAACCCTGGTTGCTATTAATGCTCCTTTTGATATGCAGGGCCTTGGTTGGTCGGAGCCTTGTTGTATGTTCTGTAGGAGTAGTGTTTCCAAAGCTCTATCATGTGAAGAATTTTGATCATCCTGTGTCAGAAAATAAACCTCGTTCCAAGTGAGGTGCATGGCTTGAGAAATAGTGGGTGATATTTTCGGAGCAAACATTCCAGGATTAGGGGTGATATTGAATGACATTAAGATTAGAAAACTTTCCACTGTAGTTTATAAGTTGTCTACTAAAACAGCTGGAGCTTTGTTGCCTGTGAAAACTGAGAGGGTTGCTATTAGGGCTATGGTTTTGCAGAACTGTCGTGCATTAGACATTCTGCTTGCAAAGGAAGGCGGAGTCTGCCAAATGTTAAAGGTCCAGCAGTGTTGCACTTATGTCCCAGACAAAAGTAAGGACTTGCAGAAGTTTTGTGAAGAATATTACTGGCTTACACAATAAAGTGAGTGGATTGAAATCAGAAGGTGTTTGGGACTCGGTTGGACATTAATTTAGTTCTGTAGGCAGATTGTGGAAGTGGTATAATGGGTTTTATTTTGAGACGGTTGTTGATTATTGCGCGTTGTGGTAATGCTGATTGTGGGTGTGAAGGTGTACTGGAGATTCAAGGAGCACAAAGGAATATCATGAAAAAGAGAGGACTTGAAGTTAGAAAGGAAACAGAACAAATATTATAATGAGATGAAGTGTTTGGAGGAGTTCAAGAAAACAGCAATTGCCACAACAAAGATTTTTTTAACTTGGTTAATCTGATAAAATCAAGAGATAACCTAAAATATTCTGTAATTGCTTGATTCCCCATCAGAAGGGAGATTGGAAAAGTGTAATCTTGATCCCATCTGAGATATCATAGGAGTGCATCATATTCATGTATAGTCAGCATTCAAATATATTCTGTGTAATTAACTTTTCTAAAGGAAGTGGAATATTGCATATTTAAAGTAGCCCTGAAGACATACTCGTGAATAGAATGTGATTAATAAAGGTTTATGTGACACTTACATAATAATGTGACGGGATAGGATAACATAAATGGGTTCCATTGTGAGGTTATTAAATTTGATTGTGTGTAAACTAATGTTTAAACATTTATATGTGTAAAAAGAATTGATTTCATGCAGGTCAGTTTAGAATGACACCTTTGTAATTCTTTACACTTTATACATGCATTAAGGAGCTGCATTTATTGTGTGTGTAGAAATGTGCACATATTATGTAACCTTGTGCACTACTAAATTGTCTAGAGTGGTTCTTGAGAAACAGTTTGGTCCAGGCTCATGTTTAGAGTTTAACACGTAATTTGTATTTCAGCTTCAATGTAGAATGTTTGTACTTGTATTTTGTTTCCACTGCAGGCATGGAGAGAGAAAGCCTCATTAGATAGCCTCGGAGGGTTTTGTTTTCTTTAGATAGCAAGGTATGACAAGACAAAGTTGGCAAGGGGAAGTGGGGTAACAAGCAAGGAGGCGAGTTCTCCTGGGAGAGGTGAAGAATGACCAAGGATGCACGAAGTTGCAACTTATTGATGTGGGAAAGGTAGTGAAAGTATCCAGTTGTACTCGAGCTATGGAAATTAACCGGCAAAGATCACATGGCATAGTCTACTCTGACTGCAATCAATATTTTATGATGAAAAAAGTGAGGGACAGGAGAGTTATCTTAGGTTTTCACAGAGAGCAGACCTCTGCTTCTGCTTGTTTGGCTTTATGGCAGCTGACACCTTTCTGATTTCACCCTTATGGATGCTTTTTAGTTTAGGGTTGCCCTTTTAAGAAAATTTAGGGAAAGATAGCTGGCACATGCTTATTAAGGAGAATCCTCGAATGAAATATAATACTTAATTCTTTTTCCTGATCGTCTGCATCATCATCATAGAGCTAGTCGTCTGCTTTGTATTATATAGGGTATATCTCTTCAGGATATTTGGTTTTATCTTTGTCTTTCTGTACTTTTATATGATTATTTTGAGATTGGTCTACATTGATTCGTTTCTAAATTTATAAGTAAAACCCTAATAAGCTCAGAATAAGTTGTTGAGTGGATTATTGTGTAGCCACGTTGGTTGCACTAAAATGAGATGTTAACAAGTGATAGTTTTCTCCCTTTACCTCTTGTGCTGCTAGAAAGGTTGCCCCTCTTTTGTTTCTGATTAGTTTGATGAGCGATCCATAACCATATCCATTTTGATTACTATGTACAAAACATCTATAAAGCGTTGTTCCGAGTGCTCTAGGTATTCTCAGCCGGGCCAGTAATGGAAGCCGTTGTGTCATTGAGATTACATGTTTCACATTTCATCCAGGGGCTCGGCTGCTGAAAAGAACGAAAATCTCCAGGTGAACTCTGGTGTGGAAAATCCACACCAATTCCTGTATATTATTCCCAAAAATATGTACTGGGAGTGCCCCTGGTATCATTAACTCCATTTCGGGGTAGAGTGGCAGTGGATATTGGGGCCAAAATCCCCCTAATTTATTATTCCATCCAAAGAGGTAAGAATTACTTTCAGCTCCCTAAAGCAAAGGTTTGTTGGTAAATCTGATGCATTGGTTCAGGCACTCTTTTTCTTTGCATGAGAATCAAAAACATCAAATTCTTTTCAATATGGAGAGAATGATTCATTCTTTAATAATGCAAGCTTGCTAATTAAACAGCAGGCTTTTATAAACATGTTTGCTTAAAGTTGTAATCAGCCAATGTAAACTAGTATTTACTTCATTCACCTTCAAAGGTTAATTGTACAGGCACTTGAACTTACCTCAGCAAAGAAATCTTTGCACACTGCACCCTGTGGAAACAGGCATGCAAGCTTCAAAACTAAGAGATTACAAACAATAGATATGAACCAATAAAATAAACAAAATGCACATACGTACCACTGTTTACCTTAATGCACACAATGCTTCCTAGGTGAACACGCTGATATTCACCTGCTGTCATAATTTTATTTTTAAACACTTTCCTTGATTCTGTTTGCATAACAGTCCTCTCAAACAAGTAGTTTTCTTAGCAGTCTATATTTCAGAATTTTGAACAATACCAAACGTGTATAAATATATATATATATATATATACACGCGACTATTACAGCGTGATGATGGCCACTCTGTAGTTATAGTTAGGATTCCCAGATATAGGAATTCTTCAGATCTTTACTTGCTAATAACGTTGCAATTGTTTGACAAATGTCCGCAAAACCTTGCAGACCCCTTGCTTTTTCTACATTGGCGGATGATGCAGAGTTTTGCAGTGATTTGTTAAGGGGGTGTAAAGATAAAGGGTGTTCCCAAAGCATGTTTTTCCACTAACGCATTTTCCATAGACTTTGCACTTGGCCATTGTGGTAAAATGGCTAAATGTATTGTAATAAAAATTGGGGGTGTAAAGATAAAGGGGGTTCCCAAATCTCATTTTTCCACTAATGCATTTTCCATAGACTTTGCACTTGGCCGTAACGGTAAAATGGCTAAATGGATTGTAATGAAAATTGGCAAGATGATATATTATGGTGTGTAGATAATCCTTTTAATCATAGATGTAATTTTGTTGAGCAGATTCAAATTTATAAGGCACTAAATTCTAATAGGATATTGGGACGCGGTATACCGCAGTAATTTCATGGTATACTGCAGTGCTTACCAATGACAAAGCCGTATATGGTTGGCTAATGACTGCTTTTACAAAAGAGAAATGTACCCAGGTTGTTTAATCCATACGTGCTCTGCATCGTTGATTTTATAATGAAATATAGTGTACTGCTGTTTGATAAGGCATTGGAAGGCTTCAGGCTCTTAAGGTAAGTGTGTCAATTTAAGTAAAGGTAGTTTATTTACTTTATATAATTAAAAAAAATCTTCACAGATTACTGCAGTATTACCTAGAAAGTACAGCAGTGCTTACAAAAATGTAAACTAAAAATAACTGTAAAGTAATTAAAAATACACTTGACTACACTATATTTCACAAATCTAGTGTACTACAGCATGTTTTTTATTTTTTACATATATTTAATTGTATTATTCTTTCTATACCTACTGCAGTTCTTTCTAGATAGTAGCATGGTGCTCTATAAACTTTATAGAAAATTATAATGTAATAAAACTTGTTTCCCCTACCTTCACAGACTTACCTAAAATGCTTCATTCCTTCCTATGCACTTACAATGCAGTAGTATACGATATTTCGACTTAAAAGCCAGAACGCAAACTAAGGTCCTCATTAAAAATTTGGCGGACAGGGTTACTCTGTCACAAACGTGACTGATATTCCGTCTGCCAAATTATAATTACATTTAATCCTATAGAACTTGTGATACGGCGGACAGGATATCCGTCACATTTGTGATGGAATATTCCATCTGCCAAACTCATAATCTGGCCCTAAGTGTTGTTTGAACAACAGGGCTGCCTTTCACTTTTATAAAGGCAAGCATTAGCCAGCTACATACTGCTCTATTATTTTCATGTACCGCAGTATACCGCAAAATCACAGTGGAACGATATATCGTTAACCTTTTGTGCCTTATAACTTTAATACTTCTGAGCCAATTTAGATCTACTACCAAAAAAGGACCCTTTACACCCCATCATCTTTATTCCTGCAACATTCATTCTGTCATTTGCTTGTTAGGTCTATTTCAACTACACTCCACGATACAACATACCACTTCACTCTACTATATGACACATCATCCACTCTATAACACGTCACTCCACTCTGACACGCCACTCCACTCTACAAAACACCACTCCACTCTACAACATGCCACTCCACTCTAACTCACCCCACTACACTCCAACTCACGCCACTCCACTCTAGAACTTGCCACTCCATTCCACTCTACACCTGTCCACTTTACACCAGTCCACTCTATGCCAGCCGTGGCCCTTCTGTATGGGCAGAGGGGCAATGCCCTCCTCCTTTTTTCCATAACAAGAAGAGCATATCTAAGGCTGAACAAAGGTCAGCCTGAAAAATACTCTTCTTGTTTAGGTCAGGCAGGCAGGAGCAAGACGTGTTAAAAGTGCAGGCTACCTGAACTGAACATTGCCACACTGAGGATTTCACAGCCCTCTGGGTATGACCTCCTCAGCCTGGCAAAAGTGGTTCGAGGTCCTCCCCCTTGTGACAAAGGGGAGCGCCACTGATAATTTCAGAACTAGGTGCTTTAGTTTTAAGCCCCTAAGTGCATAGGGCCGGGTGTCAATCAGTGACATCTCTTCACAGAGTGGGTGAGTCTCACTGACCCCGCCCTCCACTCTGTGACATGTGAGAGACTGCTGTCTTCCCTGTTTAGCCAATTAGGGAAGACAGCAGTCCCAACCCTACTTGGACTTCTGAGGCTTCTCTCCCTAAGAGCTGCATTGAAGGTAATTTTTATGTTTTTGATGTTTGGTGAGTTCGAGTGAGTATTTCTGAATGGATTTATGTATGTGTATTTGTGAGTGAGTGTTGTGATTGGGTGTGTGTGAGGGTGCATGTGGGTGTGAATGCATGGGTGTGAGTGAATTTGTATGTGTATGTGTGTGGCCCCCCCACTCCATCCCTGCTAAAAGTACTGTCCATCACTGCTGTATGCCACTCCACTCTACACTACTCTACACCACTCCATGGCACTCCACTCTATGTTATTCCACTCTACGCCACTCCACTCTACACTATTTCATTCTATGACACTCAACTCTGTGCCACTCTGCACCACTCCACTCTACACTGTTCCACTCTATGCCACTCCACTCTATTCTATTCCACTCTAGGCCACTCCACTCTATGTTACAGAACTCTATGCCACTCCACTCTACGCCAGTCCACTGCGCACTTTCCCACTCTATGCCACTCCATTGTACACCACTTTACTCTACAACATTCCACTCTACATTATTCCACTCTATGCTATTCTACTCTATGCCACCCCACTCCACTCTACACTATTCCATTCTACATCACTACACTCTATTCCACTCCACTTGACACCACTCCTATCTACGCTACTCTGTGCACTCTATGTTAATCAACTGTACGCCATTCTATTCTATGTCACTCCATTCTATGCTATTCCACTGTATGGCACTACACTGTACATCACTCTACGCAATTGAACTCTACCCCACTCAACTCGACACGATTCCACGGTATGCCATTCCACTCTACGCCACTCTATTGTATGTAACTCCATTCTATGCCACTCCATTCTACGCTATTCAGTTGGTCGTGCTCTGCATGGGGCGGAGCCAAACAGCAATAAAAGAGTCTGAACAGCGTTAGAACACTCCTCATGTGCAGTTCGACATGTGCGTTTCTTGCGCTCAGCCCTCTCCTAAATCTTACCTGATATTCCTTTCTGGTCACGGATGTGTTCGGAATTCACGCGTCCGGCTCGATTGTTTCAGCACTCTTCAGATTCTTACCTGGATTTCTTCCGGGTTACTGACAAGCGCAGAGTTTCCACAGTGGGCGTCTGCTTCAGAATTTCAGCCTCCCTGCCTCGATTTCTGCAAACGCATCCAGCGCTGATGGGACCTTTTCGTTCCTGCTAAGACAAAACGAAAAGAAACCATGCTTTAAAGAATCCTGTGTTACTAAAGGTGGAGATATTTACTTTGCACATTTTTTTTTTAATGTACTTATCTGATTTGTATTTCTTCGGTGCATGTAAATGCTGTTTCTTATCTGACACATTACATGATGGCTGTAAGGACAATTTCATTTTAAATTTGTTTCCTGATGACATAAGGAGCTGATTTTGTTATTGTACCTGGTCCTGCTCTATTTTGTGTATTTTTTTATTTACTTATCCATTATGGGAAAGCATATTTTTGGGAGTTTTTCTGATATATGTTGGATATTAATCTATTGGGCTCCATTGGATTCTCACTTGATATATTTTAGGTCAGTCACACTATTTACTCATTATAATATATTATCTTTTTGTTACACTGAGTAAACCACTTAGCAATGGATTTTTAAATTTCTAGATAATCCAAACTGTATCTTTTCTCTGATATCCTAAATACTGCTATATGGAAGAGGGAATCTACCCAGGTAGGTATATTTAGTGAAGAACATTATTTAGTGATAAATGCTATCACCATATACATATGTGACGGGTCGGATAACGCAGGAGACGGAAGGGTTGATTTAACTGCTTTTATCCGTTGTGGTTTGCGTTTTCGAGTAAGTACAGGTCTATAATAGGGAAGTGGGGGTTCGGTGTTTCTCTCCCTGGTCTCCCTCCTTCCTACCGTGGTTCTTCCCTTCCGGATTCTTCCCCTTAGCGGTGTAGGTTCACAGGTCTCTCTTGTCTCTGGGCCGTCCACGCTCAAAGAAAAGAAGGAAAGACACCAATCCTGAGTACTTGGTTTCCGGATAGCAGGGCGTAGGGAAAGGGGGTGAGGGAACACTCGGTGTAACGGCGGGTTGTCCTTAAGTGTGAAGCGGTGCTCAGGGAGGGTAGTGATGGGGTGCAGTTGCTAACACACTGTGGATCTAGTGCCTGGTTGTCCCCCCCCTTACTCCGTCCCTCCTTTTTTCTCCCCCCAGCCCCGTATGCGGTCCCGTACCTTGGTGAGCCACGCTCCTCCTTGAACGTGGCTGGGCGGCTCACGGGGTCGTTGGCCTCCTGGCTCTCCACTCGGGGTTTCCCGACCTCCTCCAAATGTCCTCGGCTCCGTCTGTCTTCCTCCCTCGGTCTCGTACTGAGTCGGACGACTCCTGATCTTCTCCGCCTTTGTTTCGCTAGGTTCTCCGCTGTTTCTCGAACCTCCTCTCCTGCTCTGCTCTTCTCTCTCCTCACTCTCTCCGGTGTTCAGCCACACTGGACCATCGGCTTCACTTCCTATATCCGCCCAGTCCTGCACGTCATCGCTGTTGGGGGCGGGGCTCTCGGCACAGTCCTGCCAGTTAAAGCAACAGTCCCCATAATCGTCCGTCATGACGTGTTCCGGCGTTCCCGTAGGGAACCACTCGCTCTGCTGTGAACACAAAGGAGGGGAGAAGGCATCGTTCAGAGTCTCGGATAGGACACCCCTTTTCCCTGTCCGCTACACCCCGTGACAACATATAAATGGTAACACTTATACCCTTGTTTCCACTACAGGAACTAAATACAGAATGTCCATACCTGAAAGACATCAGTGACGTGTCTCTTTTTCCTTTCCTTGTTTTGTTTCCATACTTCATCCATTTCCACTGTGTTGGCTTTGACATCGTTGGGCTGGCTCTGGTAGGTGTGGTATATTCGGACCCCACATCAGACCTTGCATCTCACTCCTGCGGAAACAACAGGTGAGAATTAATGAACGCGAAGCCCACGTTTAATTTTCGCCTGAGTGAGATGGAAGACCGCCGCCACATCACATTATCTGACGTTGCTCCTATGATAAGGAATCTGCAGAAAGAAACCCAAGCCCTTACCCTTTGTGTAGATGCCTTACAGCTGGTCTCCCTGCTTCCTCTACAGATGCTGCTACAGGGGCTCCTGTCTGGCAATCTGTTTTGTTCTCTACCCTTCTCTTCTAGTGTTGGTCATCCGGTCTTTCACGTAACCACTCCATCCTCTCTACCTTTCGCTCCTCCTGAGCGATTTCGAGGAGATTCCACTAAGTTTTTTACTTTCACTAACAAGTGTCATTTGCATTTCATGTGCAAGGCATCCTGTTTCCCCACTGAGCAAGCTAAAGTAGCATTCGTATTATCATATCTAGGGGGATCGGCTGCCACTTGGTCTATTCCTTTAGTGGAGCGCAATGACTTCTTATTATACAACTATGCAGAGTTCAAAGAGAAATTGCACAGATTATTTGACAGGCATTCATTCATGCAATCCGTAGACACTGTACTCTTGAACATCATATAAGTTTTGAAGGATTTTATAACTTGCATCTCCAGCTTCAATAGGTAAGTGGCTAAGGCAGGATGGGCTGAGGCCAAATGGAGTACCTTTTACTATAAAGGGCTTAAAGATTAACTAAAAGACGTGTTGGCCCAAGTAGTGGATCCCCCTGAATCCTGTAATGTAATAATTGACCTTGCAGTTAAATTGGATCATTGATTGCACGACAGGAGCAGAAAAAAGGGCATTCTGAACCCACATTTGTTATGTATAAAGAGAAGAAGGCAGAATCATGTCAACTTACAGAAGGCCCTGAGCCTATGCAAATAGGTAGCAGTAGGGGCCCTTTGATTGATGAAGAGGGACAGCGTCGCAGGGGCAGGAAATTGTGCCTATATTGTGGAAAACAAGGACACAACCCACAAGGTTGCCCAGAAAAACCGAAAAGGCATAGTGAGTTGGGAAACAGATGAGCCTGAAGTAAAAAGAGACAAGGTCTTTGGGTAGGACAGGATTAATAGTCTCCCAACTATTGACTCTGAATCACGCCCTCACCGTTATTTCATGGTAAATGTGCAGTTACAATGGGGAGACCAGTCTGTAGACACCCAGATTATGATCGACTCTGGGGCAGCAGACACTTTATGGACATCCAAGGGGTCAACCATATGACAATTCCAGCAGTACCTAAAATTGTGGTGGACACAGTAAAAACCATTGATGGGAGTAACATCTGCTCCATTACGCATGCTACTGCTGAATCAGAACTCATTATATGTGACCAACAAAGAGAGACAGTTCAATTTGATCTCATTTATTCACCCCAATTTTAAGTGATTTTAGGTATCCCTTGACTAATGCACCTTAATCCTGACATTGAATGGAGAAATCATTCCATATCTTGCTCTTCGAGTTTTGCAAGCTTCATTGCAATAAGAGATCGACAAATCCAAAGGATATAGCTTTACTAGTAGATTTCAATCTACCTGAATTGCTAACCTTGTATCACAGTTTGAGGGAGGTGTTTGACAAAGAAAAGGCTTCTGTAATGCCACACACCAACTGTATGATTGCTATATTGATCTGGTTACTTGAGCCAAGATTCTGTGTAGTCGGATCTATGCTCTAACAGAAAACCAATATATCTATTTGAGGGAATATCTAGACGAGATGCTGAAGATACAGTTTATTCGTTCTTCACGGTCACCTGCTTATTCTCCTCTCTTCTTCATCCCTAAACAGGAGGGAGTTCTCAGATGTTGCATCAATTATCGTGCCCAAAATGACATAACCATAAAAACAGATACCCTCTGCCCCTCATCCAATCATTACTTGATCAGGTAAAAAAACGCCAACATCTTTACCAAATTGGGTTTGAGGGGGGCATCTCATTTAGTGAGGGTACAAGAATGTGACAAATGGAAGAGCCTTTTGCACAAAATGTGGGCTTAATGAATACCTGGTAATTCCATTTGGCCTTTGTAATGCCCCTGCCACCTTCGAAATGTATATTAACGAAGCCCTGAGAGACATGTTGGATATCAGTGCTATAGCATACATATATGATCTTTTGAAATAGTCCTCTAACACCACAGAGCATGTAGGACATGTGAGAAGATTCACTTATCTGTGAAATTGGATAAGTGGGAGTTCCACACATCAAAAGTGACCGTTCTGGGTTTTGTGCTATTGTCTGAGCGAGAAACAATGGATCCACAAACAATAATGACTATCATGCGCTGGCCTTCCCCTACTTCTGTTAATGGTGTATAGAGCTTCATAGGATTCAGCAACTTCTATAGGTGTTTTATAGATAATGTTGCATCTCTGACAACTCCCATTATGAAGATATTCAAAAAAGAGGTATCCTTTAGCTGGACTTCTGCTGCTGAAAAAGCTTTTACAAAACTAAAAACTACTTTTGTTACTTCCACCATTCTAAAACATCCTGATTCCTCTCAACTGTTTATTGTTGGAGCCAATGCATCTCAAGTAGCCATGTGGGAATCCTGTCACAAAGAGATAAGGGAACTGGCCAATTGCATCTTGTGGCTATTTATTCGCCTAAATTAACCTCAGCTGAACACAACTATTCTGTGGGAGACAGGGAATGTCTAGCCATAAAACTTGCCTTTGAAGAGTGACACCAATATCTTTTGGGTGCTCTGCATATGGTTACCGTTCTTACGGATCATAGAAACCTACAGTTTTTAAAGGCAGCAAGAGCCCTATCTATGTGACTAATGAGCTGGACACGATATTTCAGTAATTTTGATTATGTAATACAATTCCAAGGAGGCAAAAAACATGGAAAAGCAGATGCTTTATCACAATATGGCTATGATAAAACAGAAGCCAGATTTAATCATAATCAGCCTCTTATCATAGCTCCAGAACAAAGTTCGGGGGCCATATGTTCACAGGAGACCTTTCTTTTACAAGCACAAAACAGCAAAGATGTTGATGAATTTGAACAAAAACACATGGGAGTAAGAGTACAGGATCTTCTGTATATTCAAGGGGGTTTGGTGACTCCCACAAAACCCTTGCAACAAAAAGTGCTTAGCTGGTGTCACTCTTGTATGTTATCCGGACATTTAGGTTATAGGAAAACCATTGAACTTCTTAGAAGATCCTTTTGGTGACCCATTATAATTCAGGATACTAACCAGTACGTTTGGCAATGTCATGTCTGTGCTCAAAGTAAAAGTTCTCACCTTGTCCCGGCAGGGTTATTGACTCCTATGCCAACACCACCTAATCCATGGCATTCCATTTCCATGAATTTTATTGTAGAGCTGCCACAAACTATTCAAGGGTTCACAGTCATTTTAGTTGTTGTGGATATGCTGATAAAAATGTCACACTTATCCCTTTGAAAAGCGTACCCTATTTCTGCAGCACATAGTAAGATTACATGACTTCCTGTCTTTCATTGGTTTTGACCGAGGTCCTCAGTTTGTATCCAAATTCTAGAAAGGATTGGGGTCCTTATTACACATTGATGTGTGTTTCTCATCTACACACCATCCTCAGACTGACGGGCAAACGGAAAGAGTGAACCAAGGTCTATAACAATACTTAAGGTGTCAGTTGCTTCTTTCCTCTGAAGACTTGGATACATTTCTATTGGCTGCTGAGTTTGCTTACAGTAAGAGGAACCATTTTTCTATAGGCTATTCTCCTTTTTTCTGTCATTATGGATTCAATCCTCATTTCCTAATTTCGCCCCCTCCTGTTTTTACACCTACTCCTGCAGCTGTAGAATTTGTAACATCACCTTCTTGAGACACAAAAAAACCCACAACATAAAGTAAACCAAGCCAAAAGCATGTCCAAAGACAGTGCGGATCTCTATCGCTGATCATCTCCTGACTCTGCAATCGGAGACAGAGTGTTGCTGTCCACACTAAACATTGCAGTGAAAGGTACACTAAAGTTCAAGCCCAGTTTCATTTGACCTTATACCATCTTAAAGGTGGTCAACCCTGTTGCCATGAAGTTGGATCTACCGTCCTCTCTTAAAATCCACCAGGTTTGTCATGTCTCGTCACTAAAACCAGTGGTGTCCGGACCTAACCTGCCTGTCCAATCCCCCCCACCCCTGTAATGGTAAATGATGAACCTGAATTTGAAGTAGAGGCTATTACGGATTCACGCAGAGTGAGATGCAGACTGCAGTATATAGTCCACTGGGAAGGGTATGGTCCAGAAGATCATACATAGGAACCTCTGGGATATCCATGCCCCTCGACTATTGTGATTGTTCCATAGACATTATCCTGGTAAACCTAAACTGGTAGGGGGTGTTATGGGGGGGGGGGGGGTGTTCTGTCGGTCCTACTCCACTCCCGATCTCGTGTGTGCTCACGGCGGAGCCAAAGAAGATTAAAAGATGCCGAGCAGTGTTAGAACACAATTTGTGTTCAGTTCGACATCTGCATTCCTTGTGCTCGACCCCCTCTTAACTCTTACCTGATTTTTCTTCCTGATCACGGACATGTTCTGTGTTCCCACGTCGGGCATCCATCTCAATTGTTTCAGCTGTTTTCGGATTCTTACCTGGAGTTCTACTGAGTTACTGACGACCAAAATGTTCCCTCGGGGAGGGGGTGGGGGGCGTCCGCTTTAGTGTTTCAGCCTCTCTCCCTGGATTTCTGCAAATGCATCCAGCGCTGTTGGGACCTTCTCGTTGTTCCTGCTAAGACAAAAAGAAAACAATCATGCATTAAGGAATCCGCGTGTTACTAAAGGCAGTAACATTTGGCGGTGCAATCGTTTTTCTTTTATAAAGTACTTATCTGATTTGGATTTCCTCAGTGCGTGGAGATCCTGCTTCATTGCTCACATTACTTGATGGCTGTAAGGACAATTTAGCTATAAATTAGATTCCAGATGACATAAGGGACTGACTTGTTAGTGTACCTGGCTGTGCACCTTTTTGTGTATATTTTTATTTTCTTATCCAGCATGGGATAATATGTTTTTTGTTTTTTCTTGATAGATGTTGGATATGAATCTATTGTGCTTGATTGGATTCTTACTTGATATATTTTAGGTCAGTCACACTACTTACTCATATAAAATATTATCTTTCTGTTACACTAAGTAAAATGCCTAACACTGGATTTTTCCATTACTAGAAAATCCAAACTGTGTTTTTCTCTGCTGTCATATATACTGCTATATGGAAGAGGGACTCTACCCAGGTAGTTATATTTAGTGGAATAACATTATTTGGTGAAAAATGCTATCACCATATACATATTTATGTTAACACTTATAACCTTGTTTCCGCTACAGCAGCCACATATAGACCACTCCACAAGAAAATGCGTTGGTGATGTGTCTACCTTTTCCTTTCCTTGTTTTGTTTCCCCTCTTCCCCCATTTCCACGTTTTTGGCTTTGACACTGTTGGGCTGGGTCTGGTGGGTGTGGGAAGTTGGGACCCAGCATCAGAACTTGCATCTTGCTCCTGCAGAAACAACAGGTGAGAATTACAATTCCACTCTACGCCACTCAACGCCACTGCATTCTATGCTATTCCACTGAACACCACTCTGTTCTACTCCATTCCACTTCATGATATTCCACTCTACGCCACTCCACTCTAAATCACTGAACTCTATGCCAGTTCTCTCTATGCCACTGAACTCTACATTCTTCCACTCTCTGCTACGCCACTCTATACCATTTCATTCTTCACCACTCCACCCTAAGTCATTAAATTGTATGCGACTCTACTCTACGCCGCTCCACTCTACGCCACTCCAGTCTAGTCCAGTCCATTTTATACCACTCCACTCTATGCCACTACATTCTACACTATTCGACTATGCCACTTCCGCTCTACGCTACTCTACTGTATGCCACTTTACCCTGCGCCTCACCTCTCTATGCCACTCCACTCTATGCTATTCCACTCTACACCACTCTACTCAATGGTTTATACTCTACTCCACTCTGTTATTTGACTCTACACCACTACAATCTAAGCCACTCCATTCTATGCCACTCCACTCTACACCACTCAACTTGATGCCACTCCACTTTACGCTATTCAAATCTATGCCACTCCACACTACATCACTGTACACCACTCCTCTCTATGCTGTTCCACTCTACACCACTTGACTCTACACCACTTCAGTTTACACTGCTCCACTCTACGCCACTACACTATTAGATTTTACGCAACTCCACTCTACTCTACCACACTCCACTCTATGCCACTCCACTCTCTGCTGTTCCACTCTAGGCCACGCCAATTTACCCTATTCCACTTTACACTAATGACCTTTACAGCACTCCACTCTATGTACAACACTTCACTCTACAATAGTCTCTTCCTCTGTATTTGATGACACTTCACTTAACGACACTCTACTCAACGACACACCAGTCTAAAATTTTAAACACTTCAAAAAAACAAAGATTGAAGTTCTATGAATAGACTAGAGGTTAAAGCTCAGTTATAGTTAGAAAAAAATATTATTTTTTTCTATAAAACATAAACTTAAACTACACAAACATTAGGAATTCTAAAATAATAATTATACCTTAAATTCAACCTTTTGTATTTTTTAGTGAATTTCTCTTTTTTTTTTAACATAAAGTAAGATGTCTATCGCCATGAGCAGGGACCCACGCTGCACAGCATTATCTTTACAAGTGTAGAGTCTCCAGACATAAAAACATTGGTCTTTTTATGTACAAAGACTTCGCTCTCTTAAAGATACTACTTTTAAATCTCTTTCTGAATAGCAAGCAATCTTTAACATCCCCAAAAGTGTTTTTTTACCTTCGTGAATCAGACCCAAAGTTTAAAGGGATATTATAGTTAGTTAAAATATGCTGTTTTAAATTAACAAAACCACTGAAATTCACTAGTCATAATTATCTCAAGCAACTATAAATTGTGCCCTAAAGTAGCTATATCTCACGCATTAAGCCATGCACTGCTAATTACCTCCTATATTACATCACTCATGTTCCGTGTTCCTTGACAACATTCATTACATCACTATAGCATCTGAAATTACATAATTTATGACAGCGCTATACATAAGTGCTGACTGCACTCATCTTTCGAATTGGAGAGTGGTTATTGAAAATTGTGGAAGGGGGCCACAAACATCTATCTATCTCAAATGATGTATTTTGTCGTGAACAAGTCTATATAGTAGCCAAAAACTCGTCGACTTGGCTGAAGGACAAAAATAGTAAAATGTACTGAAATCCGCTTTTTATTGCCAGCGCTTTGTTTGTAGTGACAATGGAGGCTTGTTGTTGCTCTCACTTTATATTTGTATGGCCTAGATGACAGATTTTAACCGTGAGAGCGCCGGGTCAGTCTTTGTGAGATCAATAAAATAAGAGCCATAAAACTGAGCTATAGTGACATCCGTTTTTGTGAATCGCTGAAAGGTACCATAACCGTAGTACAAAGCGTTCTATAAATAAACATGCTATTATAATCATTTCTTCTTGATCAATTTTAAAGTGCCTACTAGTGAGACATTCACGTGAGTAATAGCTGCTGTCGCGCTGTCATGAGGGGGTAGCTTCTTACCAGCAAGCGATCATTACAACAGTCACACATTATGAACACAGAACAGACCTCACATTGACCTCCAGTGCTTTATCTCCAAGTGAGAAGTAGCAGGAAAGAACAAAGTAAAAGATGTACACAATTTAAGCAGGATGCAGAGATGTTAGCTGGATGAGACAAGATTGCTGAAATGTTCCTGGATTTTCAGATCCTGATCCCCCTTTGCAATGTTGGTGGAAAGTAACCACCCTGGTCGGTGCATTTGGTATACCTCAACACATCTCAGGACAAGGAAAGTATGATACAGTCCGATTATGCCAATATGTCTGGTTGTGGTGACTACTACATTCGCTGATCTCTACACTGACTGACTCAGGACAGACAATACTCCAAAGTGGACTTCCAGCGTGGCTATCTTATGTTACTGCTGCCTAGGCTAAGGCACAAGGCTCATGGGAACTAGGAAGCTATGCACAAGATCCAGCAGGCAGCCACAGCTAATCACAGACTTGTTATGTCCATGGACAGTGTGAATAACAAAAAATGACAGACATTGTTGGAGGCCGCAACCTGCAAGGAAGTACCACTAGAAACAAATCAACAAGCTGGACAGGAAAATCAGTCCACAGTATAGTCAAATGAAGGTATGGGGCCCCTGTTGAAGCCATTAAAGGCGAGGCCCAACCAAGGCATGAGGGGGGACAGCCCAAAGTACTGCAGAGAAGGAAGCCTGCACTAGCTAGGCAACAGAAGATATTACTGCCTGATGCAGAGAACAGGCTTCGAGACCCCATCAATATTCTAACAGACAGTGATAAGAGATATAACGTTTGCGTATTAAGCAATAACTCAAATGATTCAAGTGTTGGGGCCAGCGAATCAGAAACCGTTTATAAGTTTGGCGAATCTCAAAGTAAAAGAAGTACCTAGTCCATTGGTCCCCAAACCAAAAACTCAGATGGAGGGAAGGTAACAGGCAAGGCTGCAGGGAAAATTAGAAATATGATATCCAATGATGCACATCCTGAATCCCTAACACAAAGGATTAAGGGGGTTATACATGAAGAGATTGGAGACTCTATATAACTTGCAGACCTCGGGTGAATCAGAAAACAAGTCCACCCAGGTAGAAACAGGAAATGCGCTTGAAAATAAATTTTATGTGAAGCTGTTCCTCTGTATGAAAAATATATTCAAGTATTTCAGAGCCATGAGTGTAAAGTTTAAAGAAATGGAAGTGAGAATAGAAAAAACTGAGACAGTGGCAGCACAGGCTTCACAAGTGGTCGAGGCTCATGATGAGATCGGACTGTTAAATAAATATACGGTGAAAGTTGCAAGACTTTGAGTATTGGCAAAGAAAAAATGACCTCAATGTCTTATGATTAATGGGAGGCACTGAAGAGAGAGACCCAATGAAATGCATCGTTAAACTATTTCAACTTGTCTTTCCAGACCTCACTGAGTGGATTTTAATATGCAAGTACAAAGGGCACAGAGCTACCACGGCAGATGAATGAAAAATCACAGAGAGCAACCAGTAGCATCGGGAAAGAACCTGTAAGTCTTCGAGCAATACTTATCACCATTTTCAACTTTCTTTTATGGCAGAAGTGTTTTCAAAAAGCACATCCCAACAATTCTATACAAAGTAGATGTCTGCTCCTTTTCTGTCGGCTAAGACTTCGCCCACAGCACTGTTGAAAGGTGCTGGTGACAAAGGCAGACCGTTACTAATTTGCGACCTTGGTGATCAGTTTTTTTCTCCAACAGCCTGCATCCCTAATAAATCTAAGATCAAAGCACAGGAATTACTGTGGAACACTAGTCAGATAGATGGAGGGTCTTGCAGAGCTAAGAACAATACAATTATCAACACGAGGACTGATGTAGCATGCCTAAGATTCATAAATCATAAAGCGTTTGGGTTTGCACAATGGTATGGGCGTTGTAGCATACAATAAAGGTCAAGGGTGAGAGGAGAAAGGGGACCAACCTGGAAAACTCTAGAGGCCGTGTATTGCAGCCAGGGTGCGGATGATTTCATTGATGTAATTAAGTGATGAAAGAAGGGCCGTGCAGTGAAGGAAAGGCCTGGGTGGTAGAGAGGTAGTGGGGTCAGTATGGCTGGTTAGATGGAGAGCACCAAGTAATATGGGGAAAAATAATAAAACATAGAGAGGGGGTGTGGTCAGAGTAACTGGTTATCATGTGGGATGTAATTAAGACAGGTCTAAGAGGGGTTAGCGTCAGATATGCAATTACTTAGAATGCCCAGGCACAAGAGTGCCCTGAACAACAGGCTGAGAATGTATCATAGCTAGAAATTCAACAGTGTCAAGCATTATAGAACAAGGATATATAAGAGGAAGATATCTATGAAAAATATATCTTGGCATGCATCACTTTGCATTATATATACCCATCTCTATATATCTCTATCTCTCTCTCTCTCTCTCTCTCTCTCTCTCTCTCTCTCTCTCTGTCTCTCTCTCTCTATATATATATATATATATATGCACTGAAAAAAACATAGGTTTCACACACATTATAGTTACGAATTAGCATTTAAAAAACCTTGCAAATTCACTTAAAAAACCATAGGTTTCACACATGTTATAGTTAGCTGGACATTTCACTCGTAAAAAACCAATGAAATTCCCCCGTTATAGTTAGTGCAGGCAACTATAACTCACGCGACCGCAATCCTCTGCTGCTGACGTCAGATATTACATCACTGTATTTAGACACTTATTTACCCATGTCTTCTTCCATTAATCTTTAGCTATACATATATTACAAATATTTATTTTTCATAAAGACACATATGTCATCAGTGATGTAATATCTGACGTCATCAGCAGAGGATTGCGGTCGCATGAGTTATAGTTGCCTGCACTAACTATAACGGGGGAATTTCATTGTTTTTTTACGAGTGAAATGTCCAGCTAACTATAACATGTGTGAAACCTATGGCTTTTTAAGTGAATTTGCAAGGTTTTTTAAATGCTAATTCGTAACTATAACGTGTGTGAAACCTATGGTTTTTTCAGTGAATTTGTAAGTTTTTTTAAATGCTAAGTTATGTATTTATTAATTTTTTTTTCAGGTTTTTCACCGCGCGCGCACCGAGCGCCCACGGTGCGCAGTGCGTGCCGTGCGGGCGCGGTGCGCGCACCTCGCGATTTAAAAAAAAAATGTTTTTTTCACCCTTGGGGGTCCTTCTGTGACCCCCTGACCAAGGCTAGGGGGTCAGGAACTGTCCACTCTGCCCCCTTTTCATGTTCTCCACCTTTTTTTTTCACCCCCTCAGACTGCGAGAGACAAAATGGCGGCCGACACTTCCTGGTTTCGACCGATTCGAATGTTTACCGACATCTAACAACCAATCAGAATTGCGCTCGCGCACGGCAGGGTGCGCGCACAGTGCGCGCACGGTGCGCGTGTATAGATATTGATATGCTTTTAAATGCTATTTTCTCAGGAAATACTGAACAGATTTACACCAGACCTGCAAAAGGCACTTCCTTGACCTTATGGCTACCTCTCTGCCAAATTTCACGTAATTCTGTTCAGCCGTTCGGGCTGTAGCTGCGACTAAAGGTCCTATGGAAAAATGCATGGGGAAAACGCGTTTTGGGACCCCCCTTTTTCTCGGCCCCGCTTGACGAATCACCCCGAGACTTTCAGGGTAGGAGCTGAACGGAGCGCCCCATTTGTTTTGAAAATTTCGTGAGGATTCGTCAACCGGCGCCAAAGTTATTCAAAATAGAATTTTGAGATTTCCTATGGAAACTAGGTTGTAGCTAGAACTATCTACTGGCGACCGCCAGTAGATATATATATATATATATATATATATATATATATATATATATATATATATATTCCAATCGCCATTTACTCTCCAATTGAGGCACCACACATCAGCGTTTTTCAACCTTTATTCCTCATGGGTGGCAGGGAAAACGGCAACTCCAGGTAGCAATTGTAGAGACCAAACGCGATTCAGGCTTCTTCAGCCCTTGTTCACTGGTGTCGTCAGGAGGAAGAGTTTCACAGTTTCGCGCCATGTTTGCAACGCTAAATATTCAATTGCGGCCGTAGTGGGCGTGGCTACATTGCACTCTGGTCTTGGTAGTTTGCATTTCAAATGATGTGCCTCAATGTCTCCTTACAAAATTAAAATCCTATAGTAGGTATGCTAACAATGGAACCATCGTGTCCTCGCCAGTGTTCACCTTGAGATCGGTCTCGCTGTGGTGCCTCAATTGGAGAGTAAATGGCGATTGGAATATATATATATATATATATATAGATATATATATATTGGTACACAGGACAGTGACCATTACCCACTTCATTTAAAACTCGATGGAACTCTAATTAATAAACATTATGTCCCCACAGTATCATTGGTGATCGCCACCTTGGGAAACAGCCGGAGGTCAATTAAATGCCCATCAATACTAGAAAACATTAAGAACTTAACTGATATTTATAATTTATTTGCTCCAGCTCTAACTCCCTTCGTAAACTCCCACCCTACTGAGATCTCAGTTGTGGATATCCATTGCAAATTGGTTTACTCTAAAAATGATATTGTCAAAATGCGCCAGGGAGGAAACCCACTCAACTAAGAAACCTGACACCGACCTAAATCCTTGGTTTACTAGAGACTGCAGAAAGGCCAAGAATGATCTTGTAGTCACCGTTAAAACCAAAAAAACAGCTGAGGTCCTGAAAGCCAGAGCCCACTATAAAGCTACATTAAGGCAAGCGCAGCCAAGTTGGAGTGACCCAGTAGAGGCAGCAAGGTCTGGAGATTCCAGATCCTTCTGGAAAATTATCGCCCATTGGAGTGTATGGTGTGAAATGCAGGTTGAAAGTCACTTGAGTCAAACAGTATGGGAGGACTATGTCACTAAACTTTACAGTAAGTGGCCTAGCGACCGTGATGACCCCCCCCCACCCCCGCTGCCTGATCAACTACCAGGGAACTTACATTTCTCCTTAATGTAGACACAGGCAGCTATAGCTTCATTAAAACAAGATAACTATCATAATGAGGAATGATCCTGTTCTGGACCTAGGGAGCTGGGAACAGGAAACTTCTAAAGAGTGTGAAGGTACCCGCTATACCATAGATCATGAATACTTTCAAAAGAGAAGTGTCCCTCACTCACTTCCTAGTTTGTCAGTCTATGACCATTGTACAATTCTCTTGACTTGACCGTGGACTAACCCATGGTTGGACCTCGCTGCAGGTCCCACTCTCGAAAGAAGACTAGAATTCCATATGAAGAACTTGGATTCCACACCAGAAAAAATTAACCATCTTGGAATACTTACAGCGATAGAGTTTTCCACTTGACGTACTGCAAAGGCTCTGCACTGGGCCTAGACTACTTACCCAATTGGAGATGCAGGACCCCTACTGATATATTTCCTCCTTTGAACGTATCCTGTACTCATTTTCTACAAGCTCTGAAGAAGACCATCATTGAAAAAGAAATAGAGCCCATAGGAAGGGCGAAACGTGTTGGTGTACAAATCTATATGGCCAGGAGTCAATCTATAACCAAGAAGGAAATAATTATCTTATTAAATATGGTGAGGGCAGTATTGATACCTCCAGGACCAAGCAAATGATATCCAACCACAAAAAAAGGCTGCATAGGACTGCATTTGGACTACACCACAGAGGGTAAAAACATGCACCCAAAGTTAGAAAAATATGTCTCCGCTTTAGTGTTACACCATAGGACACTCCTGTCACAGTATGCATTTGTAGTAAGTGACTAGATGTGGCAAAGAAATTATAAACGTGATATGTTTATGTAATGTCTCAATATTTTGTATACACGTCTTGTATGTTGTTGTGTTTCCAAGGATTTTTTACAAATTGTATATAATTCGTTCTTTGTACATCAGTTAATATATCAAAGGTGGTACTTTAAAAAAAAACAATGATATTTAGTTAAAAATATACTTTTGTTTTCACTTGTTTCGGGTGTACAACTTTATATTAATAACAGACCTGTGGTAGCATAGTGATCAACATTTAAGCTAAAAAAAACTGTACAAGGGCCAAAGGTTGACGATCTGAGAAGTGAATAAGGGACGCTTCTCTTTTTAAAGTATTCATAATTTATGGTATGGGGTACCTTCACACTCATTAAAAAAAGGTAAGACACACAAGTTGGATAAAATCCCGGGTGAACTAATGCCTCATGATGTAACAATCTGAATCCCCTCTGTAAACTCTATTTGTAACGCTATAACTGCTAGTGCTCTGATCCCGAATACCTGGAAGGAGGTGAAGATAATCCCCATATATAGAAAAAGAGATCACAGGGACTCATGTAACTACAGACCAATACGTTTTACAGATATATTACAGAAGGTCTACGAGAGACAAATGTTCAATAAACTCTTAGAGTGGGTTGATGATATAAAAATCTTGACCCCCCCCACCTACCCGGCGGGGTTCAGAGCAAAAACCAGTATCTTAGATCCAGTCTTAAGGCTCATCATAATTATCTAGAAATACAGTAAGCTGAGAGATACACACACATATATATAGTTTTAGTTGACCTAAGAGCTGCCTTTGACCTAGGTTCCAAGGAGGATCTTATGGGCCTTGCTCAAAATGTTGAGGGTCACTGAAGTGCTGCTGGTCCTATAATCAAGGCTACATCAAGAAAATTACACCTAAGTTCGATGGGGTTGCAAGGGGCAACTAACTGACTGATTCCCAGGACGTAGAGGAGTGAGACAGGGGTGTGTCTTAGCCCCCACTCTTTTCCCACTCTGCGTAAATTACGTCATAGGGTCCCTACTCTAAGGCAACAAAGATGCCACTAAGTTAGATGGGGCACATGTACCAACTCTCCTGTTTGCAGACAACACCTTGTTAATGTCGCAAGTTCCTGTGGGTCTGCAACAATTAATAAAGAACTTTCACGATTTCTGTTCATCCAAGGGGTTAGTTATTAATACATCAAAAGCGAAATGTATGGTAGTTAGACCCCATTAGTCCTTTAGAATTGACTTGTATTTGGACATGGAGAAACTGGAACATATCTCCATCTCTGAATATTTGGTAATCATGCTGAAGAGCAAGGCTTCGTGGGCATTTCATACATAAAAGCGGAGGGTAGTCCTCCACCACCAAGAAAAGTCTATTCACAGAAAACAACAGGCATCATTCACAAGAGCTATACAATCTGCTATGGAAGTGTATAAACGTAAGGTACAACCTGTGGCACTTTATGGTGCTAAATTTTGGTGCTATGCCAATTGTAAAATCCTGATCCTAAGTGACAATCTGTTTGTTCGGTCTCTGCTGTAGCTCCCTATGAATACTCCCTGATCCCCTTTGTGTTTTGATATAGCCCTTAAAAGGCTGAGTTTCATTGCCAGGTTAAGACATCTGCTATACAGGGTGAGGCTCTGGTCAACTGAGGAACTTGCACTCTATAGGAAAACTGTGAAGGAACTTTCAACTTTAGATAAGAGCAACATTTTTTCCCTTGGTTCAGGTACATACCACAATGGTTCTCAAGGTTGTGTCTCAAGAGGTTCTGGACTGACCCGAAAGACTTAACTTTGTCTTCCATAAAGCAACTAAAACACATCTACTGGGAGCATGTCATAGCAAAGTACCACTGTAATCCCTTGTTGAAGAGATAAACAGAAAAGATTTGTCTGTCAAGGTCATTCCATTTTATGCATCATATTAGGACATATCGCAACAACAGAAGGCAAAAAGTTTATACATGAAGGTCCACTATGGTATATTAAAAATAAGCTCTTTCACATCTAAGTGGTCTGCAGGAAGCCAAGAAGAACTTACTGAGATATGCCCAATGTGTTCCTTACCTTGTAAGGAGAACATTGGTCACATGCTCTTCTTCTGCAAGGCCTATGTAACTCCAAGAGCAAAGTGAATCCGACCCTTATGTATCAGGCTAAGCTTTAGACTCCATAACAAAGCTTTAAGGGCCTTGAAGAATGACACGTCAATAGACATTGTGTCATCTTTGAGCAGGTACTTGTTTGTGGTGGGGATAATAAGAGAAAACAAGGACCTGAAGTTTTAATCCATATTGCATGGTCCATCTATGTTATAACGAGCTCTTATTTGCTTTTGAAACGGTATATTGGTTTTAATTGACACATAGTTCTTATCTTTCTTTAATAAATGGACCAATAGAGGGTACACACTTGCATCTTACTAGGCCCACTATTAGAACATTCGTACAAAAAAGCTCTACAGTTGTTTGGAAAATCCTTTTTTCAGAGGGCTAAAGCACTTGTTAAGATTTTTAACAGATTATTATCCTGTATTAATGGACTTTGTAAACCACTTGTTGGCACTTTTGTCTTCACTTTCTAT
Source organism: Triturus cristatus (assembly GCF_964204655.1). Classification (NCBI taxonomy): domain Eukaryota; kingdom Metazoa; phylum Chordata; class Amphibia; order Caudata; family Salamandridae; genus Triturus; species Triturus cristatus. The sequence continues at coordinate 496,682,338 of NC_140592.1, read as the reverse complement.
AGTTGTGGTGCTGCAGGTCACATCCCCTTATTTTTATGGTGAATTTGTGTTTTATTTTAGTGACAGTATTTATTTTTGAAGGTCTTAATTATTGTAATACTGGATTATTATTCTTTGTTAGTTTTTTTATGTGCTGTTTTATGGAGGATGAAATTCCAAATAAACATTTTTGCACATATATATATATATATCTATATATATATATATTCACTGAAAAAAACATAGGTTTCAGGCATGTTATAGTTAGGAATTAGCATTTAAAAAACCTTAGAAATTCACTGAAAAAAACATAGGTTTCAGGGGCGTTATAGTTAGCTGGACTTTTTACTCATACAAAACCATTGAAATTCCCCCGTTAGAGTTAGTTCAGCTAACTATAACTCGCGCGCCCGCAGTGCACTGCTGATGACGTCACATATTACATCACTCATGACATGGTCAGTGACATCAATCATGACATCACTCATGACATCTCAAATGACATCACTGATGACATCATCCAGTGAATGTGTGTTTTTCTGACAATTACATATGTTTTATATATGTATATCTCAAGGTCGATGGAAGAATAAATGGGTATATAAGTGTCTAAATGGATGATTTGTTTTTGAAAAATTGATTGTATAACTGACTGATTAAGTGTATCTTAGTGAATACATGGCTTAGTGAGTAATGTTTAAATGTGTAAATATCTGTATCAGTCTCTCACTTTGTGTATAAGTGGCTGCATAGGTTGGTGAGTAGCTACATGAGTGTCTATATAGGTTATTAGCTGGTTTTTTGAGTATCAGTATTAGTGTCTGAGTGTCTGTTTGTTTCGGTGGGGGGTATTACGTAGTGCATAGGTGCATGAATGAGTGACTCACTGTTTGTATGTGTTGAAGACAGCATGTGTGCAGGACTGTATGGGTGGATGAGTGTGTGCATGGGTGTGTAAGTGAGTGATAGACTGTCTCAATAGTGTCTTTATGAGTAACTACATATGTTTTAAACTAGTATATGTGACTATTGATAAGCTGGGACACGCCTCAACGCTGTGGAAGGAAAATGGTGGTTGTGAAGTATTCTACTTCACACAGGGCGGGATGCATGGTCATACCTACCCCCGCTGATTGGTTTCCATGGCACAGAGGTTGATGCGGTTCGGGGACCCAGGGAAGCGCCTGACTAAGATCGCAGCAGGACATTGGCTTTGGAAAATCTCCGTTTGTTTGGCACGCAGTACGACCATTCTCATAATTTCATACCCCACTGCATCACCTACCTGATAGCCAACAGCATTCTGGGACTAGTAGTTCACCGCAAATCTCGTGAGCTACTTCGTGTGAGCAGTTTCACCTGTGTGGGGGTGGAGCCAACATTGTCCTATAACATCGAAGCATGGCTTACTTCAAACGGAACTGCTAAAACCTCCTGAACACTGCTTGGGCACTGAGGAAGGCCGACAGGCCGAAATGCATTTGCCGACAATAAAAGTGGTTCCCTGGATTTCCCCCGTGTGGCCTCTGCTTTCTTCGTGAGGAGGGAGTTTGTGGTGATGTTGTGCACGTCGGCCGGAGACGTGATACAGAGGCACCCGCATTGCAAAAGGGTCCCAGCTCTTCTGGCTGCTGCTTCGGCGGTTTTTCGGACACTTCAAGGTATTGATAAGCTGGGACACGCCTCAACGCTGTGGAAGGAAAATGGTGGTTGTGAAGTATTCTACTTCACACAGGGCGGGATGCATGGTCATACCTACCCCCGCTGATTGGTTTCCATGGCACAGAGGTTGATGCGGTTCGGGGACCCAGGGAAGCGCCTGACTAAGATCGCAGCAGGACATTGGCTTTGGAAAATCTCCGTTTGTTTGGCACGCAGTACGACCATTCTCATAATTTCATACCCCACTGCATCACCTACCTGATAGCCAACAGCATTCTGGGACTAGTAGTTCACCGCAAATCTCGTGAGCTACTTCGTGTGAGCAGTTTCACCTGTGTGGGGGCGGAGCCAACATTGTCCTATAACATCGAAGCAGGGCTTACTTCAAACGGAACTGCTAAAACCTCCTGAACACTGCTTGGGCACTGAGGAAGGCCGACAGGCCGAAATGCATTTGCCGACAATAAAAGTGGTTCCCTGGATTTCCCCCGTGTGGCCTCTGCTTTCTTCGTGAGGAGGGAGTTTGTGGTGATGTTGTGCACGTCGGCCGGAGACGTGATACAGAGGCACCCGCATTGCAAAAGGGTCCCAGCTCTTCTGGCTGCTGCTTCGGCGGTTTTTCGGACACTTCAAGGTATTGATAAGCTGGGACACGCCTCAACGCTGTGGAAGGAAAATGGTGGTTGTGAAGTATTCTACTTCACACAGGGCGGGATGCATGGTCATACCTACCCCCGCTGATTGGTTTCCATGGCACAGAGGTTGATGCGGTTCGGGGACCCAGGGAAGTGCCTGACTAAGATCGCAGCAGGACATTGGCTTTGGAAAATCTCCGTTTGTTTGGCACGCAGTACGACCATTCTCATAATTTCATACCCCACTGCATCACCTACCTGATAGCCAACAGCATTCTGGGACTAGTAGTTCACCGCAAATCTCGTGAGCTACTTCGTGTGAGCAGTTTCACCTGTGTGGGGGCGGAGCCAACATTGTCCTATAACATCGAAGCAGGGCTTACTTCAAACGGAACTGCTAAAACCTCCTGAACACTGCTTGGGCACTGAGGAAGGCCGACAGGCCGAAATGCATTTGCCGACAATAAAAGTGGTTCCCTGGATTTCCCCCGTGTGGCCTCTGCTTTCTTCGTGAGGAGGGAGTTTGTGGTGATATATATATCTATATATATATATATTCACTGAAAAAAACATAGGTTTCAGGCATGTTATAGTTAGGAATTAGCATTTAAAAAACCTTAGAAATTCACTGAAAAAAACATAGGTTTCAGGGGCGTTCTAGTTAGCTGGACTTTTTACTCGTACAAAACCATTGAAATTCCCCCGTTAGAGTTAGTTCAGCTAACTAGAACTCGCGCGCCCGCAGTGCACTGCTGATGACGTCACATATTACATCACTCATGACATGGTCAGTGACATCAATCATGACATCACTCATGACATCTCAAATGACATCACTGATGACATCATCCAGTGAATGTGTGTTTTTCTGACAATTACATATGTTTTATATATGTATATCTCAAGGTCGATGGAAGAATAAATGGGTATATAAGTGTCTAAATGGATGATTTGTTTTTGAAAAATTGATTGTATAACTGACTGATTAAGTGTATCTTAGTGAATACATGGCTTAGTGAGTAATGTTTAAATGTGTAAATATCTGTATCAGTCTCTCACTTTGTGTATAAGTGGCTGCATGGGTTGGTGAGTAGCTACATGAGTGTCTATATAGGTTATTAGCTGGTTTTTTGAGTATCAGTATTAGTGTCTGAGTGTCTGTTTGTTTCGGTGGGGGGTATTACGTAGTGCATAGGTGCATGAATGAGTGACTCACTGTTTGTATGTGTTGAAGACAGCATGTGTGCAGGACTGTATGGGTGGATGAGTGTGTGCATGGGTGTGTAAGTGAGTGATAGACTGTCTCAATAGTGTCTTTATGAGTAACTACTTATGTTTTAAACTAGTATATGTGACTATTGGTGTATATAAGTGAGTATATGTGAGAGTGAGAGATTGAAAGGGTTCCTGTATGAATAAGTATGTGTTTCTATAAGTGATTGTTTAAAAGACTAAGTATGTGTAAGTTTCCGTAGAAGTAAGTGTGGTGGTGTGTGTATAACTGTATATGCAAGTAAATGTATGTTTGATTCTTTATTAGCATGAGTGACTATGTGTGTGAGTAACTCTATGGATGATTGGCGTTGTGTAACAGGATGTGTAGGTGTGTGAGTACAGATGAGTGAGTACATGTATGAGTGACTGTATAGGACTGTTGGTGAATGAGTAGATGTGTATGTGGATCTTAGAATTACTGAATAGGTTGTTGTAACTGGTATTGGTATGTCCATTGTTTTGAACATTTTAGTTTCTATTTTTGAATGTGTGTATCAAAGGTTATATTAGGGGAAGAGCAGGTCTGCCACTCTATCACAAGGATGATGTCATCAGTGATGTAATTTGAGATGTCATCAGTGATGTCATGAGTGATGTCACTGACAATGTCATGAGTGATGTAATATGTGACGTCATCAGCAGTGCATTGCGGGCGTGCGAGTTATAGTTAGCTGAACTAACTATAACGGGGGAATTTCAATGGTTTTGTAAGAGTGAAAAGTCCAGCTAACTATAACGCCCCTGAAACCTATGGTTTTTTCAGTGAATTGCTAAGGTTTTTTAAATGCTAATTCCTAACTATAACATGCCTGAAACCTATGTTTTTTTCAGTGAATTTCAAAGGTTTTTTAAATGCTAATTTGTAACTATGCCTACAGATATAGGACATGTGAAGAAAGAAGAAAAAACGCACAGAAAGAAAAAAAAGAAATGCAGAAAGAAGCAACAGAAGTCCTCAAAGACAAAGAAAAGTGCGGGAAGAAGGATAACGTGCAGAAAGAACAAACAGAAGAGCAGAAAGAAGCCTTGTTGCAAAATCATCCTGTACCCTCAACTTTTTCAGACAGATACTGGTGGCAACTGAGTCTGACTAACCAGTCCTAGAGCCAGTGCTATGTTAAAAGACACTCAGAATACAGTGACAACACCTACATACACTAGGGAACACTATGCGTTGGGGTCCCCCTGTGATCAGCATGACCTCCTCTGTAAGCCCCTAGTCTATAATAGGGCAGGGGATTAAAACTACCTCTTAAAACGCGCAACAGGGCGTGTTTGCACACGTCACCTCAGGCCCCGCCCCCGCACTTCCCCACTGTGTAAACACGCCCTGTGGCCGTTTTAAGTTGGGAGATTAAGTCCCCTTGAATCCTGAGGGTCCCTAGGGTCCAACTAGACCACTAGGTACCTCCAGTAAGCGCCACAGAGCTGCGTTGCAGAGAGATGTAAAAAGGGGCACGGCCTAGACCACCTCTTTGCAGCGGAGTGGTGCTTACTGGAAGCACCTGGTGGGCTAGTTGGCCCCCAGGGTCCCTCAGGATTGAAGGGGAATTATTTCCCCAACTTAAAACGCGCCACAGGGCTTGTTTGCACACGTTAACTCAGGCCCCGTCCCCTCCCTTCCCCACTGTGTAAACATGCCCTGTGGCCGTTTTTTAAGTTGGGAGATTAAGTCCCCTTGAATCCTGAGGATCCCTAGGGGCAAAATAGCCCACTAGGTACGTCCAGTAAGCGCCATTGCAGAGAGGTTTAAAAAGGGGCACGGCCTGCACCACCTCTCTGCAACGCAGAGCAGTGGCACTTACTGGAAGCACCTGGTGGGCTAGTTGGCCCCCAGGGTCCCTCAGGATTGAAAGGGAATTTTTTCCCCAACTTAAAACGCGCCACAGGGCGTGTTTGCACACGTCACCTCAGGCCCCGTCCCCTCCCTTCAACACTGTGTAAATGCGCCCTGTGGCCGTTCTAAGTTGAGAGATTAAGTCCCCTTGAATCCTAAGGGCCCCAAGGGTCAAACTAGCCCACTAGGTGCCTCCAGTAAGCGCCACAGAGCTGCGTTGCATAGAGGTGTAAAAAGGGGCGTGGCCTCAGAACACCTGTCTGCAACGCAGCTCTCTGGCGCACACTGGAGATACCTGTTGGGCTAGTTGGCCCTCAGGGACCCTCAGTATTGAAGGGGAATTAATTCCCCAACTTACAACTGGCCAGGGGGCGCGTTTGCAGAGTGCTGCAAGGAGGGGGCGTGGCTTCCAGCGCGATGCCGGTCTTTTATTTATTTTATTTTTTTAAGAAGGAGGGCTGTGTGGCCCCCCTTCTTTTTCCAATTTACTGGCCCTGGGGACCACATCCCCCAGGAACTACACCCTAATTTTTTTTGTTGAAAAAAATTAATTTGGCCCTCCCAAGGCCTTAATCGGCCCCGGGGACCCCAACCCCCGGGTCATGGCCTTTTTTTTATTTAAATTCTTTAGGAGGGTGCTGCGTTGCCCCCCTCCTCAGGCCACTTATGGCTCCGGGGACCCCATCCCCCGGGTCCGGCCTTTGTTTTTTATTATTTTAAAAATATATATATTTATAGAAACACCTAGGACATGCTGGACAAACCGTATGTACCTATCACCATGACGATTTGCGTGATATTCATTAAAAGGCGACTATGCATAGAATGAATCCACATGGAATGAATTTACACCGCTAGTGAAGCTCTGACGTGTCTGACGCCCTACCGTGCCTAATCCCGGCGCCCCCGCCGGTGGGTACTCTCCAAGTAGACACCCTTGTCGTTTATATATACAAACATGGGTAGCTATTGACGGGCACATTTAATATACACGCACACCAAGCCATTCAAAGGGGATTCAACAAAAATTCGACCAAACTATGCAAGAAACCCCCCTCTTGGTTAATAAAAAACACATCCACCGCCGGATGTGTAATACTTTTTATTTTACTCTCTGGAAAGGAGACGAACCTCACTTGAGAGTCACAGCGTGCTCCTGGCTGAGCCCAATGCTGTGTTACACCCACCAGTGCCCGCCGATTGCCTCACACCTCTGTGTTGTATTCCACCAGCTAGTGCGTATGCTATGACACTCTCTAGCCCATGTGCACTGTAACACCACTCCGTGAATATGTCATGCCACACTTGCCTTCTCACGGGTTATATTGCCCCATCTAACGTGCCTTCCTCGATGTGTATGTTATAACGCACAGCGCTATGCCATACATATTACAATCTGGGATCCATATCTTTATCACAGTGCATATGCAACGCTACACTCCCCAGCACATATTGTATATTACAACTTTAGAGACTAGTTATGTTACACAACACTGCCCTGTGCATATTACACTCCAAGGCGCATATCGCATAGCACGCGCTAGTGCCTGTGCTATCTTGCGCTCTCCAATGAATCTGTCATTGCGCACAATGTATTGCATATTATATTTCACGCCCCGGTTCATCTTATATCACACTTTTTGGTGCATAGTTTATACCATATACTACATCTAGTTTTCATTTTCAATCGTGCTCTCAGGACTATGTTCTATATAACACTGCGTCCACCTACCCTTTTCACGGGCGTTACGTTTTGCGATGGGGGTGGAGGGTCAGGGGGTGTTTCTGCCAAGTGAGCCCGGAGTCACAGTCACAAACGTCCTCTTCTTCCTGAATAAAAGTGAGATTATGCTGCATACTTGTTCATATTTTAAGTAGTTCGCACAGACACACATTTTAAAAACAATAAAGTTCCTAATACCCACCTTCTCTGAACAGTTAGCTTGCTGCCCCATCCACCTCCTCCCTATCCTCTGTTGTCTGAATCCATGGACTAGCCTCCTCCCTCCTGCCATGCATGGTCTGATGTGCTGCCACTGCCCTCCATTTAGCATGATGTACAAGTCCACTCCTCCTGCCCTCCATTGCCCAATTCTATGGCCCATCATTGACCTCCTGCTTAGCCTCTGTGCTTAGCTTGCTGCCCCTATTCTCCTTCCCCCTGCCCTCCGATGTCTTTGTGCATGCCCCTGCTCCATCCTTTTTGCCCACTATGTTCCATGGACCTGCCACTCCTATCTACTCTGAGTGTTCTGTTGAGCTGCCACTCCCCTCCCACCTGCCTAGCATTGTCAGATGACTGTAACCTGTCCCTGCCACCCTGCCTGTCCACATGCCATGCCCCTACCCCCTTCCTCCTGTCCTCCATGGTCCATTTTACTGCCACACCCTTCTGCCCTCCCTGATCTGTTGTGCTGCAACTGCTCCGCCTGCCTGCGCCGCGCGGTCTGTTGTGAGGCCCCTTCCCCTGAACTCTGTCTGTGCCCAGGTCCTGACCCTCCCTTCTATCCTCTATGGCCCTTTGTGCATGCCCCTGCACCCTCCTTCTTGCCCATCATAGCCATTGTGCTGCCACTAACCCCCCCCGCTTGCCATGCATGGTCTTCTGTGCTGCCATGGCCCCTCCCACCTTCCCTGTGTGGTCAGCTAGCTGCCCCTGACCCCCTCCCACCTTCCCTCCATGGTCTGTGTGTATGCCACCATAGTCTCATTGTTGCTCTCCATGGTGTGTCTTGTTTCTAGTGCCCATCCTGCCTGACCTCCATGGTCATCTTGCTGCTCCTGCCCTGCCACCTTGCCCCCAGCCCTCTGTTTCCATGTGCAGACCCCCTATTCCCTCCCTCCTGGCTTGTCTGTTCCATTGTAATGCCCCTGATCCGTCCCTCCTGCCCTTTATGGTCTGTTATGCTGCAGGTTTCTCTCATGTCTGTCCATTATGGTCAGCTAGCTACCATTGCCTCTTTCCCATCTGTTCTCTGTTGTCCATGTGCATGGTCCTCTCCCCTCCCTATTGCTTTCTATGGATTGATGTGCTGCACTCCCGTCCCGCATGCGCTGTGTGGTGTATTGTGCTGCTGCAAACCCTGATGCCTGCCCTGTAGGGTCAGTTTGGTGCACCTCTCCATGTCCCTCCTGTCCTCTGTTATCCAAGTCCATGTCCCTACCCCAATTACTCCTGCCTACCATGATTCAATGTACCATACTTGCGAACATTTTGAACTTGGTAAGAGGGAGATTTTGAAAAAAAACTGGGGTATTGATTTTCCTCTTTGAGTTACATTGAAAAAGAGGAGATTGTAGACAGGAGACAGATCAAATAAATCCCATTTGAGCTTAAAAACATTGGACGTTTCCTGGCTGAAACGGGTCTGTTGGCATGTATGGTTGTACTACCACTGCCTCTTCCTTCTGCCCACAATGGTCTATTATATTGCCACAGCCTCTCTTGCCAGTCCTGTATTGTTGGTTTGTTGCCCCTGCCCCCCTTTCCACTGCCCTCCATAGTCTGTTGTGCTGCCACTGCCCTTCCTGCCTGCCCAGTGTGGTCAAATTGTTGCCTCTGCACTCTCCTACCTTTCTTCAATTTTCAGAGTCCATGCCCCTGGCCTCTGCCTCTCAACAGTATCCCAATGAACAACTATATTTCTAGCATTCTATATTTATTACAAAAGTGTGGAACGCCTGACGTCATCTTGATGTAATCAAAACTGTAATACCTAGAGTATTTCCTTTAGAAATTACATATATGAGAGGGTCTTATTTGCATCAAAATTATGGTTAGTGCTCTAAAAAACTAAAATGAGGACATATTTTCAGAGTTTTCAAATAGCGACAAAGAACTTTTAAATTATTTGTAATCTTAGTTTTTTTATCCAGTTGAGCACTTGATTAAATGTTGCATCCAAGGGGAGAGGGTGTGGTGTTACTTCCAGAGCTGCAGACTTTGCAACTGGGGAACCAGGTTGGAGTTTCTGCTTCAGCTCAACATTCTGTGATTGTGGTCAAATCACTTAATCTCCCCATGTCTACAACCAAAATGAATTTGATCTTGTGTGATGTAACCAATGCTCATGTAAAGCATTCCAATACCTGACAAGTCTGCACTATATAAAACTGCAAATACACAAAAAATAAGTGTTTTGCACACTTCTGTCATTGGGCTACATGTGGGCTACATCTGGGTGATTTGTGCTGCATTTAGGCTCTTTTGTGTCTGGTGGCCATCTTGGGAGATTTATTTGTTATGAAGTTTCCTAATTTCCTCATTTACTGCAGTCTCCTCAGTAGGAAATGCTTTCCGGTTTTTACTTTGATTCCATCAAGAAGGTATTCAGATATGTCACACATTTCCCATAAATTCTGAATGTTAGCACTCTAGTTGCTCATTAGATCACTGTAGTAAAGCTACTGCTCACCACGGAAGTCTGCTGCTGGTATTAAAAGTGCATGTTTCAGTCTGCATATCAGAATTTGTTTATGAAGTAGAAGAGGATTTGAGAAGTCAAAATGTGCCCTAATTTTTCTTTCTGCAGAACTAATCATAATTTCTATGGCAAAATGAACCCCCTCATTTTGTTCTTTTGTAAATTAAATGTTTTAAGTGTTACCACTTTATTCCAATCAAGATGGCTTCAGGTGTGCCATACTTTTGTCATAAGTAAGACTGTTAGCGCTCTAGTTGTTTGTTAGAACACTCTGGGACATTCTGTCATTGGGCTATATTTGGGCTACATCTGGGTGATATTTGGGCTACATTTGGGCTCTTTTGTCTCTGGTGGCCATCTTGGGAGATTTATTTGTTATGAAGTTTCCTAATTTCCTCATTTACTGCAGTCTCCTCAGTAGGAAATACTTTCAGTTTTTACTTGGTTCCATCAAGAAGGCATTCAGATGTGTCACACATTTGCCAAAATTCTGAATGTTAGCACTCTAGTTGCTCATTATATCACTGTAGTAAAGCTACTGCTCACCAGGGAAGTCTGCTGCTGGTATTCAAAGTGCATGTTTCAGTCTGCATGTCAGAATTTTGTAATGAAATAGAAGAGGATTTGAGAAGGAAGTCAAAATGTGCCCTAATTGTTCTTTCTGCAGCACTAATCATACTTTCTATGGCAAAATGAACCCCCTCATTTTGTTCCTTTTTAAATTAAATGTTTTAAGAATTACCACTTTATTCCAACCAAGATGGCTTCAGGTGTGCCATACGTTTGTGATAAGTAGGACTGTTAGCGCTCTAGTTGTTTTTTAGAACACTCTGGGAAGCTGCAGTAGAACACAAAGGAATCAACTGACAGTCTCTGCCCTTGTTGGATGTACATGTTTTTACTGAGAATGTCAGACTTCATTCTCACATGACTGAGAAAGATAATGTGAATTTACAGAAAATATGCTCTCAGTTAGCTTATAGATCACCTTCCAAACCTCTGTGGGAAAAGCATGAGGAAATAGTTTTCTCTCAAACATGATTCATGAGATCACAGCAAAAGGCTTTTTCACATGGTAAAATCACCTTAGAACACACCACAATTCCTAAAATGAGTATGGTACCATCAACAAATGATTTATAATGTAACTAAAGTCTTAAAACCTTCTATTAACTGCAATGCTTTTTAATGAGGTGCTATCATGTATATTGGTCCCAAGATGGCTGCCAACACTTCTTGGATGAAGTGCTGAAAGCCAATCAGATCTCACGATGAGATGTATGGTTAGGCTCCGCCCAGATATATATATGATTTTACTTTTGATTTTCTCAGGAACTACTGAACGGATTTACACCATTTAAGCAAAAGGCACATGCCTGACCTGAGGACTACCTCTTTGCCAAATTTCAAGTAATTCTGTTCAGCCGTTCGGGCTGTACCTTCGACTAAATGTCCTATGGGAAAATGCATGGGGAAAACGCATTTTGGGACCCCCTTTTTTCTCAGCCCCCGCTTGACGAATCACCCTGAGACTTTCAGGGTAGGAGCTGAGCGGAGCGCCCCATTAGTTTTGAAAATTTCACGAAGATAAGTCAACCGGCGCCAAAGTTATTCAAAATAGAATTTTCAGATTTCCAATGGAAACTCGGTCCTAACTATAACTATCTACTGGCGACCGCCAGTAGATAATATATATATATATATATATATCGTGCTCTCACTCCGTCTTAGTCCCTGCACTCGCGATCGGGTGCTCTCATGCACGGTGACAGAAACCGTGCGGATTACGAATCCCCAGCTCACGGCAAAAATACCAGCACTCGCAAGAACGTACCTTTCAGATTTTTATTTGAAAGGATTACACACACACTAGACGCGTTTCGGCTTGCCGCCTTTGTCAATAGAGGCCGGCGCCAGTTTCTCACAGATTTAAATATCATTACATTGTGAGACATCAACAAAGGACACCTACACTTGCTTCAGTAAAGGTGTCATCCATCTTTGAATGGGTTAGTGAATATACATTGTGCCTTGTAAAAACATAGCTATTTTGCCCTGAATGGGCTAAATCAAAGTTGCCAAATGTAAAGAACATGATATAGTCCTTAGATACCTAAGAAACAGAAAACATTACAATCATGCCCTGTATGGGCTTGCATCCTATTATGTGTTTTCATTATGGCTAACCCAATGATCTCTCATCTTTTAAACAAAAAACAAAAGCTTACAAAGTAGAGAATATTACAAATGTACAGCCATTTCTTCCCCACTATTGAGGCCACCTGGTCTTTTGGTCTGGTTATCGATAATGTGCCGTGATTCCAGTCTGCGTAATTGCAGCAGTCTGTTACCATCTCTCACATTATTGGGCACTTGGTCCATGCAAAAGAAACTTAAAAGGTCTCTATTACTTTGATGGAACATCTCAAAGTGCCGTGCCACCGGATAGGTGGGATCTTTATTTTGTATGGCCCTGAGATGTTCTAGAATTCTGATCTTCGTCGGGTGGATTGTACTGCCAATATATCTCAACCCACACGGACATACCAGACAGTATACCGTGTGGGTGGTATTGCAGTTCATCAGAGTTTTAATTTTCTTAGGTTCCTTCATTCCTGGTACCTTATATTCCAGTGTTTTCTTGCTATTCTTACATGCCCTACATCTAAGACATGGGTAGAATCCTGCAAGTTTGCCAAAGTGTGGAACTTTACTGTCACTATCGCAGTGGCTTTGAACCAATATGTTGCGTAGGGATTTAGCTCATCTAAAAGTGAGTAAGGGAGCTTTTGGCAGATCCTTCCCTATTGTTGGGTCTGATCTTAGGATGTGCCAATGCTTAGCAAAAAAATTTCTAATTGCTCCCGCATCCCCAGAGTGATCTGTAATCATCCTCAAGGTGTTTCTGGTACCTTCCGTTTGTTTTTTTCTTTCTTTACTCACACTGTTCTCATCTAGCAAGTCTTTTCTGGATTTCTTTTCTGCCTTTAGCATGGCTTCTTCTAGAGTCAATTGCCGGTAACCTCTCATTCTGAATCTGTTCATACTCTCCCTTGCTGCTACTGTATAGTCACATGGACGTGTACAGTTCCTTTTAATTCTCAACAACTCCCCGTATGGGATACTTGTAATGGTTTTCCCCGGGTGACAGCTACTCGCGTGTAATACGGAATTTCCCGCGGTTGGTTTCCTGTGCAACACAGTGCACAGTCTGCCCCCCTCAGGAAATACCTTCAGATCTAGAAATTCTACACTTTCTTTGCTCACCTCCCCTGTAAATTTCAGGTTTAGTGCATTAGTGTTGAGGATGTCAATGTAATCCCTAGCTGATTGAGTGGTGCCTCTATAGATGATGAATAAGTCATCTATGTATCTACTCCAGCTCACAATTCTAGTGATCCATTCTGCATTATCCGCTTCTGCCCAGGCCACCTGCTCCTCCCACCAGCCCACGAAAAGGTTCGCGTAGCTGGGGGCGAAGCAGGTGCCCATCGCAGTACCGCGTATCTGTTTGAAGAATTGGTCTTGGAAGAGGAATATATTGTTGCATAAACAGAATTCAACAAATTCAATAATCATACAATTGTGTTCAAATAAACTTATAGATTTTCTTCCTAGAAACCATTTGATTGCCTCTAGTCCTTGGAGGTGGTCAATACTCGTATACAGACTCGAGATATCTAGTGTTATCATGACCATGCTGTCATCCCAGGTCAGATCATCAATTCACTTTAAAAAGTCCTTAGTGTCTCTTGTGTACGAGGCCATTTCTTTAACAAAATCAAAAAGAAAAAAGTCCACAAACCTTGACATATGTTCCGTCAAACTTCCTATCGATGAAACAATAGGGCGACCAGGTGGGCAAGTTGCGTTCTTGTGTAGTTTCGGGAGATGGTAAAAAGTTGGTACGCGGGGATGTTTGCACTCCAGATAGGCAAATTCCTCCTTGCTCAGCATTCCTCTATGATACCATCTGTTCAATAATGATCTGTATGTGTTCACACTTTCTTCGAACACTTTTCTTGTCACTCGAATGTAGCTTGTCCCATCATTTAATTGTGTCATTGCTTCCTTAATGTAATAGTCTTTGGTCAATAAAACCACGTTCCCTCCTTTGTCGGATGGTTTACACACAATGTTTCTGTCTTGTTTCAAATCCATAATTGCTCTCTTTTGTGATTCTGTAATATTTTCCCCACTTCTATTCCTTTTGTCTGTGTGGCGGAGCTTTAGGAGATCTTTCGTAATCGCATCCGTAAAGACGTCGATGGCGTCTGCTGGCATCAACGGGCAGAATTTTGACTGCGGTTTGAAGGGACTTCCGGGATTGATTTGTTCTTCTCCTACACATCTTATGGATGGTGGAATCAATGTTGTCGGATTCCCTTCATCTGCCAAGTCCTGCAGAACTGCTAAAGTTTCCACATCACTCGCTGTCAGATTGTCTTCTCTCCGTATATCACATACATTTCTGTCCAGAGTGATGCATTCTTTTCCTTTAAAGAACTTGAGCAGTTTAACTTTTCTGCAAAATTTAAAAACATCAATTTTTGTTTGTGTGTATTCTGATGTTTTCATAGGGCAGAAACTCAGACCCAATTGCAATGTTTCCTCTTCTACTTTACTTAATTTCCTTGGTGTAAGGTTCACAACGGTAAGAGTTTCCGTATTTATCTCTTGGTCCATTGTTTTCTGCTCCGAGTTACTCTCGGCGATGCGCTGCTGCTGCTTGCGCCACCCTCCTCTCCTCGTCCGGCGTTTGCTCTTCTTTGTCTCTGTTGCGACTTCTCTGGTGGCTTGCCTCTTCCTCCTTTGTTCCACGTTTCCCTGATTACCTGGAATTCCTCTAAAAAAGGTGCCGATGTGGGGCCAGCACTGTGTGTTGGTTTCGAGGCTCTGCGTTCTCTCAATCCTTCGTCCTCACTTTGATCTGTGACTTCAGACTCCGAGGTCTCCCTATGTTCCACAGCAAGTTTGCTTTTATCGGTTAGTAACTGCTTTCTTGATTGCTCATATCTTTTCGCAAATGTCAGGATGCGACCTTGTGAATAGTCTCGCTCGTCTCTTTCGAATTTGTCCTGTTTTCGTTGTTTGATCTTTTGTTCGTAGACTTTCAGACGCTTCTTCATATCCTCGCGTAATTCATTTTGTTTGTTGGTATCGGTATTTTCAGTGATTCGTTTTTCCAATTCCTCGATCTCCAACAGAATTTGCTCTCTATCGCTCCAAGCAAATTTAATGAGGATGATTAGCATCCCTTTTGATGATTCCGCCGTATGTTGTGCCCATTCCTCCAATAGTAACGGGTTTGGATTTTCATACGCGGGGACCGTATAGATTCTGAGCCCCCGCGGGATCCTTCCAACTTCAATATAATTCTGAAGTGAGGTTGCCTCCCACCATTTGCGGGTTTCCCTTTCGTATAGTTTCTCTAGTTGGGAAAATTGGTTTTTAAGGAGGTTACTGCCATTGGCTGTTGTGCGTGTATTGCCGCTATCTCCTTCGCTACTTTGCGAGTCTTTGTGTTTTTTGAAAATTTCTGTGGCTGCCTCGCGCCGGGCCTCTTCATCAAACATATTATTATAGCTTGTTGCTGCTTTCACGTGTGTTGCGTTCTTTCGATCTGCCGAGAAAATTCAAAAACTCAACTGCGCGTCTTCGAAATACATTTAATATTGTCCCGCGCTTTGAATCAGTTTCCTCTTTAAAAGCGCCAGCTGCTACGTTTCCGATATAGCTTCTACGGACTCGATGATACAATGTTGCAACTTGCTATTCTCGGCGGTGAAGGGAATTATTCATCGTGCTCTCACTCCGTCTTAGTCCCTGCACTCGCGATCGGGTGCTCTCATGCACGGTGACAGAAACCGTGCGGATTACGAATCCCCAGCTCACGGCAAAAATACCAGCACTCGCAAGAACGTACCTTTCAGATTTTTATTTGAAAGGATTACACACACACTAGACGCGTTTCGGCTTGCCGCCTTTGTCAATAGAGGCCGGCGCCAGTTTCTCACAGATTTAAATATCATTACATTGTGAGACATCAACAAAGGACACCTACACTTGCTTCAGTAAAGGTGTCATCCATCTTTGAATGGGTTAGTGAATATACATTGTGCCTTGTAAAAACATAGCTATTTTGCCCATGTGGCTATACCGCCGAGAATGGGCCCTTTGTCAATTGCGGGGGCCACTTGGCCGGTACTAGCCGGATTTACGCCTCATCCCCGTTACCTCACAGTGACGGTGGCTGAGTTGCGTGTACTACACACTGCTCTTATAACAGTATATAGGGCATTGGTGCAGTATGTGTCGCGCAATATGCAGGCGGGGGCTCCTGCGGTTGCGGGACAACCTACTGATCACCATGCGGTGGTCATTAGTCCTGTTATGGTAAATTCTGTTATGGGCAAGCACCCCCAAACGAGGGATGATTTTCCCTTTTGGCTTGCTGAAAAATTTGACCAGATAGAAGCGGTATACCCGAATACATCTCCTGTGGAGAAACACAGGATCCTTACCATTAGTTTGCCTAAAGACTTGGTCCCCAACGTAGAGGATTGTGTTAATTGGGGCAAGGTCTTTGCAGCGACGTACGCGCAGTGCTTTGGCACTCCGTCTATGATGATGCTGCCCTCCGTTATCAAACGTGTTCAAGAGAACCATGGTGCGGAGTCTGCGATAGAGTTAGGGATGCGGCTCCTCGGACAATTTGACCTGGTGGCTACCATGATAATGGGAAACCTTAAGGGTGATGCTTTGCAGTTCCAGGTTCGTAATGAACTGAAGCGAGTTGCTGAAGAGGATAAACCGCAGGAATTTGCGAAAATAATCGCTGAGGCATACCGGGATTTGGGTCGTAGCTCTTTAGGAGTTAAGCCTGTAATCAAAATTCCCGATCTAAAACAGCAGGGTAAGGCAGAAGCCTCTGGTAAGGACGACCGACCAAGTTTTCCAAAACAGAATTGGCGGTCTAAACAACAGGGAAAGCAGCAGCAACAGAAACAGGGCTCTCGGCCTGCCTCTCCCGTACAGTCAAGTAGTGAACACACTTATGATCTGCGCGATCGTGCTACTATTAAGTCTCCTGATAGATTTCAGGTTTCTGAACAGCGTTCTCCTCGTTCTTCACAGGAAACATCGGCTACACAGTCCGGTGGCGGAGGCGGTGGCAAAGGTCGGGGTGCTCCACAACAGCGTGACCAACCCCGACAGACTGAGGGTAAAGGCAAGCAGGACGAATTTGCACGACAAAGACCCCCGTTTCAGAAGAAGAAAGTGGCGGCTCTGTTGGCAAGGTATGCCTCAGATAGTGCGGACACAGCTTCGGAACCGGACATGGGCGCTGACGCTACTGGACAGCGCGGCGGAAATTACCATAGTCCGTCAAGCTCTGCGTCCATTTCTGGCGGTGACAGCAACTGATATATTGGTTACTGTTGAAACAGCTGATACCAGAGTGGCTCCCCCTGACAGACTTTATGAAATAGTCTTATTAATTGAGGGTGACATACAACGTACAATAAAAGGGATTTTTTGGGATAATCTGACCACCACCTATGATATCCTCCTAGCGGAGGCAGATTGGCCTCCAGCTTTCATTTTAGAGGCTCCTAGAGGGGAGGAAGTAATCCTCCCGTCCTTTGCGCACACAGTGCCTAAGGACCAAGCTGAAGTGTATGCTGGGGAGTGGGCGCTTGCGCCGGCGGTGTATCGTACTCAGGTGGGATGGGACCGATTGTCCCCCTGCCATGAGATTCCGTTGCGGTCTATGCCCCAGCCTCAACCACAATATCCCATGCGTCATGAAGCTAGACCCCACGTCGCGGCAATCCTTGAACAATTGGAATATCAGGGTGTTATTGAAACTTGTGTGTCCCCTATGAATAACCCTTTATTCACTGTAACGAAGCCTGACGGCTCGTACTGTTTAGTTTTGGATTACCGGCACCTAAACTCCCATTGCCGGACCTGCGCGGTACAAAATACACATAGCTCGGCTTTAGTCGACAGTCTTGTGCGTAAAAGGTTTAAGACGACACTTGACATTTCCAATGGCTTTTTTAGCCACAACCTGTCCACACTGAGTAGCCAGTGGACGGCGTTTACTTCGGGCGGCAAACAAAAACAGTTTACAAGATTAGCCATGGGTTACAAAAATAGCCCTGGCGTCTTTTCTGCTCGCGTGGTTTCTCTCTTAGAAAGAATTGACCCCGATGCATACTCCTATGTTGACGATATCTATCTTACGGATGATGAGCTGATGCCACATCTGTCTCGAGTCGACAATATTATAGTGAGTTTTGCTGACTATGGCTACAAATTCAATTTTGCGAAGTCTCACATCGCAGAATATACAGTGTTGTTTTTGGGCTACGAGCTCAACAATGAAGGTAAGGGGTTAGCCCCCCACTTTCTGGAGAAGTGCGCATGCTTAAGTGCTCCTACGACACTGAAGAAATTACAATCTCTGCTGGGCTTTCTGAATTTCGGCCGTACGTACATTCCTGATTATGCCCAGCGTATCAAGCCGCTTTACGCCTTGGTACAACCTTCATTTTCGAAGTCTAGCTGGCTGCTAGAACACTCTGCAATTTTACAGTCTTTACAGGCTGACCTTCTTGCTTCACAATACTTGCTGACACGTGATAACCGCACTAACCTGGTAATTAGAATAGTACCAGGCGCCGTGGGGTTCACGTATTTGACGTTTAATGAGGGCGATACAGTCCCCATTGCGTACAAATCCCATTTGTACACCTCTGCTGAATTACGTTTTTCCACGGTCGAAAAAGTTCTGACTGCTGTGCAGATGGCGATCCTCAAGGGACGCGCACTGTCGCATGGGAAACAGATTCTGGTTGTAACACCATATCCTGCGTTAGAAGCAGTGACTAAGGCAAGTGTACCAAATTCTAAAGCTTTGCATCCACGGTGGATACAATGGGCCACAACACTGACGTCGCCAGATGTCACTTACATCTTTGATGCCTCATTACAGACTCAGGAGTACTTGCAGTATGAATTCGTTCATCCGGCACCTCTGTCTTTGCGCCCGCTCGAAGAATACCATTGTGTCATATACACTGACGGGTCTGCGCAGCCCGCAATTGGATCAAAGCACGCTTATTCAGCGGCTTGCGCAATTGTCGTGGGTACATTCGTAAATGGTGAATTCCAATCTGATGCAGTGCATATGCAGTCATTGGGTGATTGTACCGCGCAATTGGCGGAGCTTCGGGCTCTGGTGCTTGCACTGGAGTTTGCTGATCCCCGAGTCACTACTCTTATAGTGAGTGACTCCTTCTACTGTGTCCAGTCCTACAATGACAATTTACACTTCTGGTCTCAGAATGATTATCGAGACACGAAAGGTAGCACAATTAAGCATAAAACGCTTTGGGTTCGAGTGGCAGACTTTAAAGAACGTCTCCCTCTCGTGAATGTTATTCACACTCTTGGTCACCAACGACTTGGTGTCCATGCTGTCGGCAACAGCTTAGCTGACGAGGCAGCGAAAACAGCAGTGGCTACATACTTAGTGGCAGCAGTTACAAGATCCAAAAGTAAGATTGATGATGACATCTTGGCAGCTATTGCTGCTACAGAGAAGGGAAGTGATTACCCGAAGGGTTTTCCCTCTCGTTATATTTATCATTTAAGTCCTGATAACGTCCCATTAGTGAGGATTAACGACGTTGGTGACAGAATTATTCCCCCCTCACAAGCACACTCTGCAAACACGCCCCGCCCCCTTCCTTCACCATTGTACAAATATTCCTCGAAAATCAGCCGAACTACGAATTCCTATTTACTCACCTGTTATCAGGAGAGAACCCAGTGCTGCATCTTTTAGACCAGCACTGACCCTGAAAAGTAATTCTAAGCGTACCTACCAGTAACTTGTATTTCCTTCCATAGGAATCCATTGTGTGGTTTTCAGCAGAAACGTTTGTCTATTTTCATAAACTAAAAATATTCCAAAAAAATCGTCTGTATGACTTAAACACATTCTTTCAACTGTTTACAGGAGATTCACCAGTGCTGGATCCAGGATCCATCACTGAGTAAGAAAAAGTAACGATAACACTACTTACTTGCTAAGTGCATTTTCTGCCATAAGATGACATTGGTGATTCTATGTGAAAACATTTCCAAGTGTCAACTTTTAAAATACAATAATATTCCTTACTACTGTAACCAAAACGCTTTTACTCAACTGTTTGTCATCAGTGATATCATTTGAGA
Source organism: Triturus cristatus (assembly GCF_964204655.1). Lineage (NCBI taxonomy): Eukaryota > Metazoa > Chordata > Amphibia > Caudata > Salamandridae > Triturus > Triturus cristatus. Next base: position 496,662,275 of record NC_140592.1, on the reverse strand, counting down.
TGTCATCAGTGATGTCACTGACCATGTCATGAATGATGTAATATGTGACATCATCAGCAGTAGATTGCAGGCGCGCGAGATGTAGTTAGTACAAATAACTATATCGGAGAAATTTCAATGGTTTTGTTTGATTGAAATGTCCAGCTAACTATAACACCCCTAAAAACCTATTGTTTTTTCAGTAAATTTCTAAGGTTTTTTAAATGCTAATTTCTAAATATATCAGGCCTGAAGCCTATTGTTTTTTCAGTGAATTTCAAAGGTTTTTTAAATGCTAATTCCTAACTATATCAGGCCTGAAACCTATGGTTTTTTCAGTGAATTTCAAAAGTTTTTTAAATGCTAATTCCTAACTATATCAGGCCTGAAACCTACGGTTTTTTCAGTGAATTTCAAAGGTTTTGTAAATGACAATTTTTAATGTATTAATTGTTATACTGATTTTTATTATACTGATTTACTACCTTTTTTAAACTATTTATTTTTAGATATTTTTTTTAAATTACATTATATTTACATTATACATTAAAATACAAAATATACTTTCTCAGAATGAATTACTTTAGTTTAAATACTTTGCAAATAGGCAATAGACTTTTAAGTACAGTAGTTACAGTTGTTGCAATGGGCAACACAATTTCAAACACAATGCAACATTGAGCTCAATGTGAATTTCTAGTCAAATGCAATTAGTTACTTTATGGATTACTTTTCTAACCACAGGACTGGATCCTAGATTCAGTCCTTGGACATCTCCTGTAAACAGTTGAGTAAAAGCGTTTTGGTTACAGTAGTGATTTTGAAGGAATATTATTGTATTTTAAAAGTTGACACAGACATTTTTTCACATAGAATCACCAATGTTATCCTATGGCAGAAAATTCACTTAGCAGGTAAGAAGTGTTATCGTTACTTTTTCTTCCTCAGTGTTGGATCCTGGATCCAGCACTGGTGAATCTCCTGTAAACAGTTGAAAGAATGTGTTTAAGTCATACAGACGATTTTTTAGGAATAATTTTAGTTTGTGAAAATAGACAGAAACGTTTCTGCTGAAAACCACACAATGTGTTCCTATGGAAGGAAATACAAGTTACTGATAAGTACGCTTAGCATTACTTTCCAGGGTCAGTGCTGGGCTAAAAGATGCAGCCCTGGGTACTCTCCTGATAACAGGTGAGTAAATCTGAATTCGTAGTTTGGCTGATTTTAGAGGAATATTTGCCCAATGGTGAAGGAAGGGGGCGGGGCCTGAGGTGATATGTGTGCAAACACGCCCTGTGGTGCGTTTTAAGTTGGGGAATTAATTCCTCCTCAATCCTGAGGTCCCCTGGGGGCCAACTAGTCCACCAGGTACCTGCAGTATGCGCCAGGGAGCTGGATTGCAGAGAGGTGTTCATAGGCCACGCCCCTTTTTACAACACTCAGCAATGCAGCTCCGTGGCGCTTACTGGAGGTACCTGGTAAGCTAGTTGGCCCCCAGGGGATGCAAATACATGGTATGGTTTTCTGCTCCATTGTATAATTATGAACATAGTTAATAACTGTATAAATACAATGTATTTGTCATGTTCATTATACCTACAATACAATATCTATTGCAAATGCGAATTTCACCTTAAAAATCAAATACAACGATAGTTAAAAACCTCATTATACATAGATAAGCTATAGACGCATTGTATATCAAATAAATACTTGGGTACAATTTTAAAAAAGGGGGATAAAATAAATATTATAAATAGAACACACTGGTTAAATACAGTTATGTTTTTTCAACTTATTTTTTTCCTCTTCTCTACTCCCTTCACCACTGTGTAAAGACGCCCTGTGGCTGTTTTTAGTTGGGAGATAAAGTTCATTTGAATCCTGAGGGTCCCTAGGGTCCAACTAGCCCACTAGGTACCTCCAGTAAGCGCCACAGAGCTGCGTTGCAGAGAGGTGTAAAAAGTGGCACGGCCTGGACCACCTCTCTGCAACGCAGCACAATGGCGCTTACTGGAAGCACCTGGTGGGCTAGTTAGCCCCCAGGGGCCCTCAGGATTGAAGGGGAATTATTTCCCCAACTTAAAACGCGCCATAGGGCGTGTTAGCACACGTCGCCTCAGGCCCCGTCCCCTCCCTTCCCCACTGTGTAAACATGCCCTGTGGCCGTTTTTTAAGTTGGGAGATTAAGTCCCCTTGATTCCTGAGGATCCCCAGGGGCAAACTAGCCCACTAGGTACGTCCCGTAAGCGCCATTGCAGAGAGGTGTAAAAAGGGGCACGGCCTGCACCCACAATGGTCTATTGTATTTCCACAGCCTCTCTTTCCAGTCCTGTATTGTTGGTTTGTTGCCCCTGCCCCCCTTTCCACTGCCCTCCATAGTCTGTTGTGCTGCCAGTGCCCTTCCTGCCTGCCCAGTGTGGTCAAATTGTTGCCTCTGCACTCTCCTACCTGCCTTCAATTTTCAGAGTCCGTGCCCCTGGCCTCTGCCTCTCAACAGTATCCCAATGAACAACTAGATTGCTAACATTCTATATTTATTACAAAAGTGTGGAACGCCTGACGTCATCTTGATGTAATCAAAACTGTAATACCTAGAGTATTTCCTTTAGAAATTACATATATGAGAGGGTCTTATTTGCATCAAAATTATGGTTAGTGCTCTAAAAAACGAGGACATATTTTTTGAGTTTTTAAATAGTGACAAAGAACTTTTAAATTATTTGTAATCTTTATGTTTTTTTATCCAGTTGGCCACTTGATTAAATGTTGCACCTAGGGGAGAGGATGTGGTGTTACTTCCAGAGCTGCAGACTTTGCAACTGGGGAACCAGGTTGGAGTTTCTGCTTCAGCTCAACATTCTGTGATTCTGGTCAAATCACTTAATCTCTCCATGTCTACAACCAAAATGAATTTGATCTTGTGTGATGTAACCAATGCTCATGTAAAGCACTCCAATACCTGACAAGTCTGCACTATATAAAACGGCAAATACACAAGAAATAGGTGTTTTGCACACTTCTGTCATTGGGCTACATGTGGGCTACATCTGGGTGATATTTGGGCTACATTTGGGCTCTTTTGTCTCTGGTGGCCATCTTGGGCGATTTATTCGTTATGAAGTTTCCTAATTTCCTCATTTAATGCAGTCTCCTCAGTGGGAAATGCTTTCATTTTTTTACTTTGGCTCCATCAAGAAGGCATTCAGATGTGTCATACATTTGCCATAAATGGTGGAGAAGTGTAGCTCACTGGTTAGAGGAGGCATACCCTGAAGCAGAGATCAGGCCCGGGACCTGGGTTCGATTCCCGACGCGGCAGGGTCCAGAACCCAATTGTCCACGGACTCGATAATTCTCGCTTCGGTGCCCACTCTAAGCATGAGTTCACACTATGCAGCTCTGGGCAACAAGCCTGCTTAATCTCCACAACGGCCCCCTGCGGCGGGATGCCTGGCTTTCACCTTGGGGATACCCAGTACGGGTTATCTCACAGGGAAAAACCAGGACGGGTTCCCAATGCAAGCGCCAAGATGCCCGTAGGGTGATAGTTGCGCTCTATAAGTACATCAATCAATCAATCAATCAATAAATTCAGAATGTTAGCACTCTAGTTGCTCATTAGATCACTGTAGTAAAACTACTGCTCACCAGTCTGCTGCTGGTATTCAAAGTGCATGTTTCAGTCTGCATGTCAGAAATTGTTTATGAAATAGAAGAGGATTTGAAAAGTCAAAATGTGCCCTAATTTTTCTTTCTGCAAAACTAATCATAATTTCTATGGCAAAACGAACCCCCTCATTTTGTTCCTTTGTAAATTAAATGTTTTAAGTGTTACCACTTTATTCCAATCAAGATGGCTTCAGGTGTGCCATACTTTTTTCATAAGTAAGACTGTTAGCGCTTAGTTGTTGGTTAGAACACTCTGGGACATTCTGTCATTGGGCTATACTTGGGCTACATCTGGGTGATATTTGGGCTACATTTGGGCTCTTTTGTCTCTGGTGGCCATTTTGGGAGACTTATTTGTTATGATGTTTCCTCATTTCCTCATTTACTACAGTCTCCTCAGTAGGAAATACTTTCAGTTTTTTACTTTGATTCCATCAAGAAGGCATTCAGATGTGTCATACATTTGCCATAAATTCAGAATGTTAGCACTCTAGTTGCTTATTAGATCACTGTAGTAAAGCTACTGCTCACCAGGGAAGTCTGCTGCTGGTATTGAAAGTGCATGTTTCAGTTTGCATGTCAGAATTTGTTTATAGAAGAGGATTTGAGAAGTCACTCAAAATGTGCCCTAATTTTTCTTTCTGCAGCACTTATCATACTTTCTATGGCAAAATGAACCCCCTCATTTTGTTCCTTTTTAAATTAAATGTTTTAAGAGTTATCACTTTATTCCAACCAAGATGGCTTCAGGTGTGCCATACGTTTGTCATAAGTAGGACTGTTAGCGCTCTAGTTGTTCTTTAGAACACTCTGGGAAGCTGCAGTAGAACACAAAGGAATCAACTGATAGTCTCTGCCCTTGTTGGATGTACATGTTTTTACTGAGAATGTCAGACTTCATTCTCACATGACTGAGAAAGATAATGTGAATTTACAGAAAATATGCTCTCAGTTAGCTTATAGATCACCTTCCAAACCTCTGTGGGAAAAGCATGAGAAAATAGTTTTCTCCCAAACATGATTCATGATATCACAGTAGAAGGCTTTTTCACATGGTAAAATCACCTTAGAACTCACCACAATTCCTAAAATGAGTATGGTACCATAAACAAATGATTTATAATGTAACTAAAGTCTTAAAACCTTCTATTAACTGCAATGCTTTTTAATGAGGTGCTATCATGTATATTGGTCCCAAGATGGCTGCCAACACTTCTTGGATGATGTGCTGACAGCCAATCAGATCTCACGATGAGATGTGTGGTTAGGCTCCGCCCAGATATATATGTGATTTTACTTTTGATTTTCTCAGGAACTACTGAACGGATTTATACCATTTCAGCAAAAGGCACGAGTCTGAACTGAGGACTACCTCTTTGCCAAATTTGGTGTAATTCCGTTCAGCACTTCGGGCTGTAGCTGCGTCCACAGGTCCTATGGGAAAATGCATTTTGGGACCCCCCTTTTTTCTCGGCACCCGCTTGACGAATCACCGTGAAGTTTTCAGAATAGGAGCGCACCGGAGCTGGACAAAAGTTTGGAAAATTTCGCAAAGATTCATCAATCGATGCCAACGTTATTCCAAATAGAATGTTGTGGATTTCCTATGGAAAATAGGTCCTAACTATAACTACCTACTGGCGACTGCCAGTAGGTAATATATATACATATATATATAAAAAAAGATAAAAAGTCAGAAGTCCTGGCCCACCACTCTGACAACGGGAAAATCCAGGTACGGACCACAAAAACGCAGTGAAGTCAAAGATATGCCAAAGTGCTTTATTCCCCATAACAGGAAACGTAGTACAGGAGTAAATCCGTTAACCCAGTTGAGACCGGGTAAATTATGGTAACAAAACAACAATGTCTGAACCAGTAATCTTTTTGAAAAAAGACAGTTATATCAAGTGCATGAATCACTAAAGGAGGGAGCAGGAGACCAAGGGGAGGTATAAAGGTTGTTATTTCAGCAAGTAGTTATAACAGCACAACATTACAAGTAGATTATAGTAACCAAACAACCAATTGTGCACTGACCGTGCTAAGTGCAAGTGATATTGCAGTGACACAAGTGATAAAAACACAGCGTGAAACGGCGCACACAGTAAAAACAAACAATAATAAAGGATCAAGTAATATGAATCCAATTAATCCAGGAATAACTCATTTTTCATAATTTTTCACAAAATGATACTAAAACAGCCAAACGTTACGCTGTAATGTCGACTGCGTTTCGACCTTGTCAAGTAAAGGTCATCATCAGGACAATGGTTACAACTTTTAGTAGTGCTGAAAGCACATGACAGCTAAATCACATGGGGGGAGGCAATCACTGTGGGTAATGAGTGATAAAACCGAAACTGCTTGAATGAGGCAGTTATTCAAGGGGCCTCAAAGCAAGAGAACATAAGATTATGGTCCAAAAATGTATTAGTTGGCAGCGTTAAAACCCAAAATCCAGGGCTCAACAGAGTTTGTTGATCATCGTGTCAATACGTGTAGTTGTGGCTACAAATGGTCCAATCAATATATGGATTGCAATCGTAATTACTTCTGCTGTCCGTTTCTAAAACGGCAGCCGTCAGCGTCCAAAATCTCTTTACTAGTCAGTCTTCAAAATGCTGCCAGGAATCAATCTCTGGAACGGAGACTGTATATGTGTTTGTATCACTTGTGTCACTGCACTTATCACTTGCACTTAGCACGATGAGTGCACAATTGGTTGTTTGGTTACTATAATCTACTTGTAATGTAGTGCTGTTATAACTACTTGCTGAAATAACAACGTTTATACCTCGCCTTGGTCTCCTGCTCCCTCCTTTATTAACCATAACGGCACAAGAGTAAATAACAGGCTTTTGCCGGCCATGATGCGTTTCGACTGCAGAGATGCGGTCTTGAACACATGACACGCCACACTTGTATTGGAATTGAAATAGTGTAGCAACACCAACCCGTGCACGAAACAGCTTAGCAATGCTCTAGGCAATAAACAACAGACTGCTGGGTGATACAAAAGAACAAACGTAGAATAGATAGTACAAATCTCATGTTGAAAATCGCATATTGACAGTCTTAATTAAAAGAAGGGCCCACGTGAAATTAACACACAATAAATACTGAAAAAAATATAAATGCATGGAAACACTTTGCAATGTTCCTATCAACAAATTGATAAGTTGGAACTAACAATGTAGATGCAACATATCACACCTATAAAATATATATTATATTGAGTACGTACAATTTTTAAAGTGCAAAGATGTAAACAAATGGCCTATTTTTAGTTACAATATGGAATAGAATATGTCAAACAGCTTGAGTGTGTAATTGTGTCATAAGATGGTTTATGTGACACAACCATAATAGACAACAAAAGCTGTTCTGTGGTCTATAAAACCAAAATGGTAGACAAAGATCCATAAAATCAAATACTAAGTATCACATTCAAACCAATAGAGCAGAGCAATAAAGTGCAAGTGCTGACAAATCTTAATGTGTCTAAAGTGCTGAGTGAAAAAAGTGCTATAAAGGTGTTGGTAAAACTTCTAACAACAACATAAAAATAGAAAAAATGAAGCTGCCCTGAGACTCATGGTCAAACCTCATAACCAATGATGGCCACATTATTCCTAACACAATTAAATGTGAAAAAAGGACCTTAAATGAGGCCTAAGACCCAAAGGAAAGGAGAAAAGGAAAACTCAGAAAGTAGGCTAAAGGATGAACCCACAGCAAGTATGGTGAAGCTGTTTCTAACAACATCAAGACAAACAACAAACAACACAACACCAGAAATCACAGGTCAGGACGAGGGTAGTTACTTTCTCACTCACCAATACGGGATGTGTGACAAAAAATAGGAGAAAGTACAAAAGAGGCAGAAAAGGCGAGAGTATATATATTTGGAAACGCGTCATGGCGGCATCCTAATAAATATCTTCAGCAATTTTGTGGTCCGTGTCCGTGCTTTTCCAGCAAACAATTTGGAGTTTTGGCAGTGAGTCAAAAAAAAAAAAATATATATATATATATTCACTTAAAAGACCATAGGTTTCACACATGTTATAGTTAGCTGGACATTTCACTCGTAAAAAAACAATGAAATCCCCCCGTTATAGTTAGTGCAGGCAACTATAACTCACGCGACCGCAATCCTCTGCTGATGACGTCAGATATTACATCACTGTATTTAGACACTTATTTACCCATGTCTTCTTCCATTAATCTTTAGCTATACATATATTACAAATATTTATTTTTCATAAAGACACATATGTCATCAGTGATGTAATATCTGACGTCATCAGCAGAGGATTGCGGTCGCGTGAGTTATAGTTGCCTGCACTAACTATAACGGCGGAATTTCATTGGTTTTTTACGAGTGAAATGTCCAGCTAACTATAACATGTGTGAAACCTATGGTTTTTTAAGTGAGTTTGCAAGGTTTTTTAAATGCTAATTCGTAACTATAACGTGTGTGAAACCTATAGTTTTTTCAGTGAATTTGTATGGTTTTTTAAATGCTAAGTTATATATTTATTAATTTTTTTTTTCAGGTTTTTCACCGTGCGCGCACCGTGCACCGCGCACCGAGCACCCACGGTTCGCAGTGCATGCCGTGCGCGCACGGTGCGCGCACCTCGCGATTTAAAAAAAAAAAAAAAAAGTTTTTTTCTCCCTTGGGGGTCCTTCTGTGATCCCCTGACCAAGGCTAGGGGGTCAGGAACTGTCCACTCTGCCCCCTTTTCACGTTCTCCACCTTTGTTTTTTACCCCCTCAAACTGCGAGAGACAAAATGGCGGCCGACACTTCCTGGTTTCGACCGATTCGAATGTTTACCGACATCTAACAACCAATCAGAATTGCGCTCGCGCACGGCAGGGTGCGCGCACCGTGCACGCACGGTGCGCGCGTATAGATATTGATATGCATTTAAATGCTATTTTCACAGGAAATACTGAACAGATTTACACCAGACCTGCAAAAGGCACTTCCTTGACCTTATGGCTACCTCTCTGCAAAATTTCACGTAATTCTGTTCAGCCGTTCGGGCTGTAGCTGCGACTAAAGGTCCTATGGAAAAATGCATGGGGAAAACTTGTTTTGGGACCCCCCTTTTTCTCGGCCCCCGCTTGACGAATCACCCCGATTCAGGGTAGGAGCTGAACGGAGCGCCCCATTTGTTTTGAAAATTTCGCGAGGATTCGTCAACCGGCGCCAAAGTTATTCTAAATAGAATTTTGAGATTTCCTATGGAAACTAGGTTGTAACTATAACTATCTACTGGCGACCGCCAGTAGATAATATGTATATATATATATATATATATATATATATTCACTTAAAAAACCATAGGTTTCACACGTTATAGTTAGGTGGACATTTCACTCGTAAAAAACCAATGAAATTCCCCCGTTATAGTTAGTTCAGATAACTATAACTCGCGCGCCCGCAATCCACTGCTTATGACGTCACATATTACATCACTCATGACATGGTCAGTGGCATCACTCATGACATCACTGATGACATCATCCTTGTGATAGAGTGGCGGTCGCGCGAGTTATAGTTATCTGAACTAACTATAACGGGGGAATTTCATTGGTTTTTTACGAGTGAAATGTCCACCTAACTATAACATGTGTGAAACCTATAGTGTTTTAAGTGAATTTGCAAGGTTTTTTAAATGCTAATTCCTAACTATAACGTGTGTGAAACCTATGGTTTTTTAAGTGAATTTGTACAGTTTTTTAAATGCTAATTGTTTTTTTTTTCTTTATGGTTTTTCACCGTGCGCGCACCGTGCCCACACCCCGCGATTTAAAAAAAAACAAAAATAACATGTTTTTACACCCTTCGGGGTCCTTTAGGGACCCCCTGACAAAGGCTAGGGGGTCAGGAACTCTCTACCCTGCCCCCTTTTCACGTTCGCCACCTCTATTTTTCACTCTCGCACCCACAACAAACAAAATGGCAGCCAACACTTCCTGATTTCGACTGATTCGAACGTTGATTGACATGTAACCACCAATCAGAATTACGCTTGCGCACGTTAGGGTGCGCGCACGGTGCGCGGCTATAGATATTTATGTGCTTTAACTGCAATTTTCTCAGGAACTACTGAACAGATTGACACCATATATGCAAAAGGCACATCCCTGACCTGAGGACAACCTCTCTGCCAAATTTCAAGTAAGTCTGTTCAGCCGTTCGGGCTGTACCTTCGACTAAAGGTCCTATGGAAAAATGCATGGGGAAAACGCGTTTTGGGACCCCCCCTTTTTTCTCGGCCCCCGCTTGACGAATCACCCTGAGACTTTCAGGGTAGGAGCTGAGCGGAGCGCCCCATTAGTTTTTAAAATTTCGCGAGGATTCGTCAACCGGCGCCAAAGTTATTCAAAATAGAATTTTCAGATTTCCTATGGAAACACGGTCCTAACTATAACTATCTACTGGCGACCGCCAGTAGATATATATATATATATATATATATATATATATATATATATATATATATATCAATCAAAGAAAAGAATTGCGGTATGCTGGCGTGCTGCCAAATCGCTGGTGATGCACAGAGATTAGCGCCACTGCCAGCCCTAAATATTTCAACAACAAAAACACCTCTCAAAATTCCAATATGAGAGAGAGCAGGCACTTGAAGTCAGGGGCATAAAACCATTTAAAGTATCAAACTCCCCAGAAACAGGAACACACGAGAGACTCATTTCAGTAGTAACACTGCCTTTATCAATCTATATATATATATATATATATAGCCATTTAGAGATACGCGAACCAAAAACAACCTCATGGCTCAAGACACCGGGGTTCTGGAAATGTGTGAAATGTTGAGCTTGTCAACATAGCCTGAACGCCACGACCTACCAACTTCAGAATGGGAGAACAGAAAGCATCCTTGACCACATCACATGTGAATCCAAATATGTGGGCTACAGATTAACTTGTCCTTGCAAAAAACATGATGTAGGAAGCACAATCAATAAACTAAAACTGCGAATCCTACAACACTTACGTGCCATAAAGAACAAGGATTTTAGTTATCCCATAGCAAAACACTTTAATAAATTTCAATTAAGTGACTGTAAACAACTGAAATACTCTGGGATACAATTTGTAAAACCTACAGAAAGAGGCAGAGAAAGAACTTTGAAACTACTTAGAATGGAATCCCGACTCATCCTTGCAATTGGCACTGAATATCCATATGGACACAACCATGATTCAGAATTACATGTTCATCTTTAAATTGTGATATACTCTAAAGGACAACTGCTGAGCAGAATTATCATGTTGCCATGATTCCCATGTATATACTTTTCCAGATCTTGTTATTCTTAATAACTCATCGTCACTTTATATAAAATTGTACACATTTGAAAACACAATTTTCGCTCATATGCTCGTCAAAGATTGTATAATATATCTAAACCAGAGCTAACTCCTTTGCTCCAAGAATAAGGTCAGAAGATCAGGGGAGGTTAGATGTATCATAGTCCCATCTACATTGATTTTTCTATCTCCCCCAATGTGAACAACTGGTGGATTCAGGAATACCAGATTTTTTTAGAGGGCCTCTTTAATGGTGTTTTAAATTAATCTTGGTCTTAATTTGTACTTTACATTTTATGGATTACACTGATTAATTACAAACAGAAGATGACATCAATGAGGTTTTAAAACAATGCTGATCTTAACTTGTACTTTACGTTTTCTAGATATTAACTTGATGAAACTTTTAATCATTATATGAATTAATGATATGTAAATGATAGTGGACCTGTGATGTAGGCTATGCTTGTACAACTGATCATGATATCCAAAATGAATGACAGAATGTCCCAGAGTGTTCTTAAAAACAACTAGAGCGCTTACTGTCTTCATTATGACAAAAGTATGGCACACCTGAAGCCATCTTGGTTGGAATAAAGTGGTAATTCTTAAAACATTTAATTTAAAAAGGAACAAAATTAGGGGGTTCATTTTGCCATAGAAAGTATGATTAGTGCTGCAGAAAGAAAAATTAGGGCACATTTTGAGTGACTTCTCAAATCCTCTTCTATTTCATTCAAAAATTCTGACATACAGACTGAAACATGCACTTTCAATACCAGCAGCAGACTTCCCTGGTGAGCAATAGCTTTACTACAGTGATCTAATGAGCAACTAGAGTGCTAACATTCTGAATTTATGGCAAATGTGTGACACATCTGAATGCCTTCTTGATGGAATCAAAGTAAAAAACTGAAAGTATTCCTACTGAGGAGACTGTAGTAATTGAGGAAATTAGGAAACTTCATAACAAATAAGTCTCCCAAGATGGCCACCAGAGACAAAAGAGCCCAAATGTAGCACAAATATCACCCAGATGTAGCCCAAGTATAGCCCAAAGACAGAAGTGTGCAAAACACTTATTTTTTGTGGTTTTGCAGTTTTATATAGTGCAGACTTGTCAGGTATTGGAGTGCTTTACATGAGCAATGGTTACATCACACAAGAACAAATTAATTTTGGTTGTAGACATGGGGAGATTAAGTGAATTGACCAGAATCACAGAATGTTGAGCTGAAGCAGAAACTCCAACCTGGTTCCCCAGTTGCAAAGTCTGCAGCTCTGGAAGTAACACCACATCCTCTGCCCTAAGTGCAACATTTATTCGAGTGGTCAACTGGATAAAAAAAAATAAAGATAACAAATAATTTAAAAGTGCTTTGGCGCTATTTGAAAACTCAGAAAATATGTTCTCATTTTAGTTTTTTAGAGCACTAACCATAATTTTGATGGAAATAAGACCCTTTCATTTATGTAATTTCTAAAGGAAATGCTCTAGGTATTACAGTTTTGATTACATCAAGATGACGTCAGGCGTTCCACACTTTTGTAATAAATATAGAATGTTAGCAATCTAGTTGTTCATTAGGATACTGTTGAGAGGCAGAGGCCAGGGGCACGGACTCTGAAAATTGAAGGCAGGTAGGAGGGTGCAGAGGCAACAATTTGACCACACTGGGCAGGCAGGAAGGGCCGTGGCAGCACAACAGGCTATGGAGGGCAGTGAAAAGGGGGACAGGGGCAACAAACCAACAATATAGGACTGGAAAGAGAGGCTGTGGCAATATAATAGACCATTGTGGGCAGAAGAAAGAGGCAGTGGTAGTACCAGCCACGCAGCAGCACGGAGGTTACATAAACACAAGGAAAGAATCCTGAATCATTGTTTATTCAAGGCATCCTTCCCTCCAGTGCAAGCTCATGAAGCCCGTGTATCACTCCAAATAGTATACCAAGTCGGTTATTGAATACAGGGATCAATGTACCCCTAAGAAACTTTCTCCAGACCAACACATTTTTTGTGGTCTGATTTTTTTAATAATAGGCATAAATACATATAAACTAGTTTGATAATCTGAGTGTAGTAGTGATCACACAATCGAACCTGATGAGTAAAGCAGTGGGGACTGCTTACGAAACATGTTGACCCAGTAGGGGGTATCGCATTAAGACACACCCCCTACACTTCATCCCCTTTTTTAATGTTCTCAGCCGGAGAAATAAATAAAGAAGTTTTTTCTACCAGCCAGGGAATTTTTTAATTTATATTTTTGTAATCTTCACTAACCCTACCACTCTCACTCCCTCACCACACATAGCCTATTCTTTCATAACAACAGTGCTCCCCCGTATTCGCTGGTTGTAGCACGCCCCGCCCTGTAGAGGGACGGGAAGACCCCTATGATGAAGCATGGCACTATGGGATTCATAGTGTGTGAGGGGTATTTTAAAAACATTTAGTGTCTTTCCATGGCATCCCATGGATCACTAAACACGCCTTATTCCACATCACTATAAACTAAACAACAAAAAATACTAAATAGTCTTTATTTTGTTATGGGTAGAATCACATTGTTTATAAAAAGTTATACAGGAGGTAGACTCTATCCAGATACCTCTCTACTCCCTCTTTTAGTACTTGTGCAGTGGTAGTACAAACATGCCTACAGACCCGATTCAGCCAGGAAACGTCCAATGTTTTTACGCTCAAATGGGCTTTATTTGATCTGTCTCCTGTCTACAATCTCCTCTTTTTCAATGTAACTCAAAGGGGAAAATAAATACCCCAGTTTTTTTTCAAAATCTCCCTCTTACCAAGTTCAAATGTCCGCAAGAATGGTACATTGGATCATGGAAGGCAGGAGGAATTGGAGTAGGGACATGGACTTGGATAACAGAGGACAGGAGGGACATGGAGAGGTGCACCAAACTGACCCTGCAGGGCAGGCATCAGGGTTTGCAGCAGCACAATACACCACACAGGGAATGCAGGACAGGAGTGCACCACAACAATCCATAGAAAGCAATAGGGAGAGGACAGGACCATGCACATGGACAACAGAGAACAGAGGGGAAAGAGGCAATGGTAGCTAGCTTACCATAATGGACAGACATCAGAGAAAGCAGCAGCATAACAGACTATAAAGGGCAGGAGGGACGGATCAGGGGCATTACAATGGAACAGACAAGCCAGGAGGGAAGGAATAGTGGTCTGCACATGGAAACAGAGGGCTGGGGGCAAGGGGGCAGGGCAGGCGCAGCAAGATGACCATGGAGGTCAGGCAAGATGGGCACTAGAAGCAAGACACACCAAGGAGAGCAACAGTGAGACTATGATGGCATACACACAGACCGTGGAGGGAAGGTGGGAGAGGGTCAGGGGCAGCTAGCTGACCACACAGGGAAGGTGGGAGGGGCTGTGGCAGCACAGAAGACTATGCATGGCAAGCGGGAGGGTTAGTGGCAGCACAATGGCTATGATGGGCAAGAAGGAGGGTGCAGGGGCAAGCACAAAGAACCATGGAGGATAGAAGGGAGGGTCAGGACCTGGGCACAGACAAGAGAGTTCAGGGGAAGGGGCCTCACAACAGACCGCGCGGGGCAGGCAGGAGGAGCAGTTGCAGCACAACAGATTAGGGAGGGCAGAAGGGTGTGGCAGTAAAATGGACCATGGAGGACAGGAGGAAGGGGATAGGGGCATGGCATGTGGACAGGCAATGTGGAGGTGGCAGGGACAGGTTACAGTCATCTGACAATGCTAGGCAGGTGGGAGGGGAGTGGCAGCTCAACAGAACACTCAGAGTAGATAGGAGTGGCAGGTCCATGGAACATGGTGGGCAAAAACGATGGAGCAGGGGCATGCACAAAGACATCGGAGGGCAGGGGAAAGGAGAACAGGGGCAGCAAGCTAAGCACAGAGTTTAAGCAGGAGGTCAATGATGGGGCATAGAATTGGGCAATGGAGGGCAGGAGGAGTGGACTGGTACATCATACTAAATTGAGGGCAGTGGCAGCACATCAGACCATGCATGGCAGGAGGGAGGAGGCTAGTCCATGGATTCAGACAACAGAGGATAGGGAGGAGGGGGATGGGACAGCAAGCTAACTGTTCAGAGAAGGTGGATATTAGGAACTTTATTGTTTTTAAAATGTGTGTCTGTGCGAACTACTTAAAATATGAACAAGTATGCAGCATAATCTCACTTTTATTCATGAAGAAAAGGACGTTTGTGACTGTGACTCCGGGCTCACTTAGCAGAAACACCCCCTGACCCTCCACCCCCCATCGCAAAATGTAATGCCCGTGAAAAGGGTAGGAGAACGCAGTGTTAATATAGAACATAGTCCTGAGAGCACAATTGAAAATGAAAACTAGATAAAGTGTATGGTATAAACTATGCACCAAAAAGTGCGATATAAGATGAACCGGGCGTGAAATATAATATGCAATACATTGTGCGCAATGACAGATTCATTGGAGAGCATGAGATAGCACAGGCACTAGCGCGTGCTATGCAATATGCGCCTCGGAGTGTAATATGCACAGGGCAGTGTTGTGTAACCTAACGAGTCTCTAAAGTTGTAATATAAAATATGTGCTAGGGAGTGTAACATTGCATATGCACTGTGACAAAGATATGGATCCCAGATTGTAATATTTATGGCATAGCGCTGTGCGTTATAACATAGGCATAGAGGAAGGCACGTTAGATGGGGCAATATAACCCGTGTGAAGGCAAGTGTGGCATGACATATTCACGGGGTGGTGTTACAGTGCACATGGGCTAGAGAATGTCATAGCATACGCACTAGCTGGTGGAATACAACACAGAGGTGTGTGGCACTCGGCGGGCACTGGTGGGTGTAACACAGCATTGGGCTCAGCCAGGAGCACGCTGTGACTCTCAAGTGAGGTTTGTCTCCTTTCCAGAGAGTAAAATAAAAAGTATTACACATCCGGCGGTGGATGTGTGTTTTATTAACCGTGAGGGGGGTTTCTTGCATAGTTTGTCGAATCCCCTTTGAATGGCTGGGTGTGCGTGTATATTAAATGTGCCATCAATAGCTTCCCATGTTTGTATAAATAAACGACAAGGGTGTCTACTTGGAGAGTACCCAACGGCGGGGGCGCCGGGATTAGGCACGGTAGGGCGTCAGACACGTCAGAACTTCCCTAGCAGTGTAAATACATTCCACGTGGATTCATTGTATGCATAGTCGCCTTTTATTGAATATCACGCAAATCGTCATGGTGATAAGTACGTACGGTTTGTCCAGCATGTCCTAGGTGTTTCTATAAATATATATATTTTTAAATAATAAAAAACAATGGCCGGCCCGGGGGATGGGGTCCCCGGAGCCATAAGTGGCCTGAGGAGGGGGGCAACGCAGCTCCCCTCCTAAAGAATTAAAAAAATAATAAAGCCCATGCCCCGGGGGTCGGGGTCCCTGGGGCCGATTAAGGCCTTGGGAGGGGGGCCACGCGGCCCCCTTCCAATTTTTATTTTCTCCCAAAAAAAAAAAAAAGGAGACAGCCCCTGGGGGATGGGGTCCCCAGGGCCAAAAAATTAGAAAAATCAGGGGGGCCACACAGCCCCCCTTCTTAAAAAATAAAATAAAAAAAGACCGGCATTGTGCCAGAGGCCACGCCCCTTCTTTGCAGCACTCTGCAAACGCGCCCCCTGGCGAGTTGTAAGTTGGGGAATTAATTCCCCTTCAATACTGAGGGTCCCTGAGGGCCAACTAGCCCAACAGGTATCTCCAGTATGTGCCAAGGAGCTGCGTTGCAGACAGGTGTTCTGAGACCACGCCCATTTTTACAACTCTCTGCAACGCAGCTCTGTGGCACTTTCTGGAGGTACCTAGTGGGCTAGTTTGACCCTAGGGACCCTTAGGATTCAAGGGGACTTAATCTCTCAACTTAGGACGGCTACAGGGCGTGTTTACACAGTGGGGAAGGGAGGGGACGGGGCCTGAGGTGACGTGTGCAAACACGTCCTGTGGTGCGTTTTAAGTTGGGGAAATAATTCCCTTTCAATCCTGAGGGACCCTGGGGGCCAACTAGCCCACCAGGTGCTTCCAGTAAGCACCACTGCGCTGCGTTGCAGAGAGGTGGTGCAGGCCGTGCCCCTTTTTACACCTCTCTGCAATGGCGCTTACTGGACGTACCTAGTGGGCTATTTTGCCCCTAGGGACCCTCAGGATTCAAGGGGACTTAATCTCCCAACTTAAAACAGCCACAGGGCGTGTTTACACAGTGGGGAAGGGAGGGGACGGGGCCTGAGGTGACGTGTGCAAACATGCCCTATGGCACGTTTTAAGTTGGGGATATAATTTCCCTTCAATCCTGAGGGCCCTTGGGGACTAACTAGCCCACCAGGTGCTTCCAGTAAGCGCCACTGAGCTGCATTGCAGAGAGGTGGTCCAGGTCTTGCCACTTTTTACAACTCTCTGCAACGCAGCTCTGTTGTGCTTACTGGAGGTAGCGAGTGGGCTAGTTGGACCCTAGGGACCCTTAGGATTCAAGGGGACTTAATCTCCCAAGTTCAAACGGCCACAGGGCGTGTTTACACAGTGGGGAAAGCCTGAGGTGACGTGTGCCCTGTGGCGCGTTTTAAGAGGTAGTTTTAATCCCCCTGCCCTATTATATACTAGGGGCTTACAGAAGAGGTCATGCTAATCACAGGGGGACCCCAACGCATAGTGTTCCCTAGTGTATGTAGGTGTTTTCACTGTATTCTGAGTGTCTTTTAATATAGCACTGGCTCTAGGACTGGTTAGTCAGACTCAGTTTCCACCAGTATCCGTCTGAAAAAGTTGAGGGTACAGGATGATTTTGCAACAAGGCTTCTATCTGCTCTTCTGTTTGTTCTTTCTGCACGTTATCCTTCTTCCTGCACTTTTCTTCGTCTTTGAGGACTTCTGTTGGATTCTTTCTGCATTTCTTTTTTTTCTTTCTGTGCATTTTTTCTTCTTTCTTCACATGTCCTATCTCTGTAGGCATAGTTAGAAATTAGCATTTAAAAAACCTTTGAAATTCACCGAAAAAACCATAGGTTTCAGGCACGTTATAGTTAGGAATTAGCATTTAAAAACCCTTAGAAATTCACTGAAAAAACCATAGGTTTCAGGGGCGTTATAGTTAGCTGGACTTTTCACTCGTACAAAACCATTGAAATTCCCCGTTCTAGTTAGTTCAGCTAACTATAACTTGCGCACCCTCAATGGACTGCTTATAACGTCACATATTACATCACTCATGACATGGTCAGTGACATCACTCATGACATCATAAGTTCGAGATATGCTACTTTAGTATTCAGTACTGAGGAAGCATTGCAGGCCAAGGTAAACAACCTTCAGTTTTAAACGAAAGTGATGTGATTTGTGTGTGGGGACAATGCAGACTTGTTTGGTGTGAAGCCTGCCTTACCCATTTACACAATCCATATAGACCAAACAGATTATTGAGAAGGTTATTGTAATTTAAAACCTTCACGGACTTATAAATAATGGGTTACACTTACTTGTAAGTCTTCGCAATTCAAACAAAAGCATGGCAAATATATGATTACAACATAAAGTACCCATTCATGAACAGAAGGTTTTAGAGTTTGTTTAGTAATAGATTGTCAATCACTTCCTATCCTGACCCAAGCCAATCTTAGGCTTAAGTCACCTATATTACTGATCCATTAACCTTTGGACGTCCAGAGCTATCAATGCTTTGCCAATGGAGATGTTTTTCATCCCTTAAAGTTCTACTTCTTTGCTTCCTTGCATAAATCTGCTTGTAAGTCAACATTTTTTAAAAGAAAAACCTCCCACCATATAACTATACATTATGGGCATAATTTATGAGGTTTCTTCATGCAAATCAGTTATATTCTTGTAATATATTTCTTTAAGTTCTGACTTTCGTCAGGAATACAAGTACAGCAATGTTGCACTTTCAGCATTCCACAGACTCCTCCCTCTTTGGCCAATATAATATCAAGGGCAAGTCTATTTTGCATTATCATCGCTCTCATGGCAACCATTTCGGTATTCACCATTAAGAACCCTCCAGTTGTGCTTGTTAATAAACGATCCACAACTGTAGACAATTTTTTAATTTTATGTGGATTCAGAGATATTCCAACTGCTGGTATCAGTGCTCCAAAGATATCACCTATAATTTCTGACCAACTCTCGTTTCTACGTGTTAGTTGTCTACCTATTTCGTGCAATCCGTCATTTCCCCTCTCCACATGAAATATTTTTGGAAAGACCAGGCCTCTTTAACATGTCCTGTACCAATGGTCCAGTAACCTATAATAAGCTCTGTTCCCACAGATGTAATATATTCCAGGGAATACCGGATCATTTCCGCCTTTAAATCCCCATCCTCCCATGATTTTGTATAAGTCATGGCATTCACTTGCACCTACAAAATAATTATCATATACAGTATTATCTCTACTGATGCACAACTTCCCTTTCTGGGGCCTATCTAAAGCCATTGCTGTATTTGTTTCTACTTTAAATGATTCTCCTTTCCCGCATCCCAAAATGTGGTTTCCATCTTTTCCCCAGATGCCTTCTTTTGCATTTTAACTCTCCTCTACCATGTTCAGGAAAGTTTTCTCTTCTTTTCATAAACTACAAGTGAGATTATTCTTAAACACTTCTTCTAAAGTTAATTCTCTTGTTTCCAGGAAATATTCACCTAGTGTTCTACCAGGAATCACTTTGTTTAGATTTGGAGCTACAGGAATCTGTGAGAAAATATTATCTACATCAGTGTAATTGTATTCTAATTTTCTGTTTTATAAAACAAACTAGCTAGGACACTACAAGTAATCCCATATGTCAAAGGAAGGTGATGATAAGTGACACCTTCTGATACAGATGCAGGCAACTGCATGCAAACATAACAGTCTCTAACCTCCATTGTTTTCACATATTCGTACAATAATTTTGAAAAAACATTATTAGAAAAATCGTTTATGGACTTATCTTGTGAAGTTCTGTTCTATCTACCAGTTTTGTGACATGACTTTCATCAGCCTTTTCATAATTAGTTCAGTTTACTGTATGTTCATCTATATTTTCAAATGTTACTCTAAGTGAAATTGTTATTGCTAATAAGATCCAGACAAAAATTAGTAATCTTGTACAACAAAAACACATTTTACACCATCTTTGGAGAAACCCACATGTTGGATTTCTATTTTCACTGTTTGCCATTATGGTAATGATCAGTGTTTTTTGACTTAGCCTCTATTCTTCAACAATTTACCTTTGTCTAAACCTAAGGCTTTGGTTGCCTACTTGGTTCTTTTCTGGTCATGTGTTTTGCCCGGGTTTTAATTCCTTTTGATTTTTCTTTGCCACTCAGTCCATGTATGAATCGTCCTTGTCTTTATGTTCACAGTCTTTGTTCAGAATTTCCTGATCATCCGTTTCTTCTCTGGCGTCAGACAAGATAACTCTCAGGATTTCCGAATCTTCTTCTCCTTCGTCCACTTTCTGCACAGTCACTCTTAGACTTTCTTGGCTATCCGCTTCCTCTTGGATATCAGGAAGTGCCACATAGGTCCATTCCGGTGATTTGTACTTCTGGTTTGGTTTCTTTATCCTCTTTGCAAGTGTTTCTGATCAGTGTCCTTTTGTTTTTCTTGACTAGACACTTTATTCACTTGATCAGCATTATCAGATTTTATTCTGGTTAGTCGGTATCTCAATCTCTTGATTTTGTTGGGCCAAATATCTTCTTTCAAAGGTCTTTTTAATTCAGATCCTTCCCTTCTCGCTCTGTTTTCCAAGCTCTTTTCTAACCCTGGGCGTAGTGGGCGTAGTGAGGCTATGTGGAGCATTACAGAGTGGGGGCAAATCTACGCCCACCCGCACACTGCGCATAGCCCCACTACGCGCCGCCCACCTCCCTCCCGCCCTCATTTTAAAATTACTTAGAACCTGACAAATAAAGAAAATTACTTGCGCATTCTTTAGGAAGAAGCTAGCCAGGAAGCAGGAAGATGGAGCCCCGGGACGCGGCAGCTCAGGTAAGTAATTTTCTTTATTTGTCAGGTTCTAAGTAATTTTAAAATGAGGGCGGGAGGGAGGCGGGTGGCGGGCAACTCTACTCCGCCGTGGCGTGTGCGTAGTCTGCCTGCTACGCCTACTTTGCGAAGCGTGAAGTAGGCAGCACTACGCACACTCTGCGGGTGAAGCGGAGCACTGCACCCAGTCTTACTCTTTTCCTCAAAGTTCTTCAGCCTTTGCTTTCTTTTTCACTTTCTTCAGATTCTGTATCTGTCTGGATTTTACTTTCTTTGGATTTTATCCTCAAGACTTCAAGTTCACTGTCTATCTATCCTTCCTCGTGTTTCTTCCACGCAAACTTCCTGCTGACTATCTGTCCCTTTTCTACCTGTGTGTGTTGTGTCCCTACACCTCCTCGGGGTTCTTCCGCAATTATCTCACTCTCATTTTCTGTACCTAATTCCTCACCTTCTATCTCTATCATTTCTGGAGGAATTTCTCTTGTGCTTGTACTCAGGATTTCCTTTCCAAAGATTACTTGTTCAGTTTTTCCAGTGTCCTCATTTATTCTTTCTTGTATTCCCACTGGTTCTGTCTCAGATTCCGAACTGGTATCAGAAATTTCAAGGTGTCTTCTTAGTGGTATATTTTCCTGCCCAACAATTTGACTTATTCCCATTTCTCCTGCTTCTGGGTTTTGTCTTGTTCTCGTTTGTTCTGATTCAGAACTGGTATCTGATACTTCTCTATTGCTCTTCCGGATTTGGGACTCGAAGAGTGTGACTGGCATGAATCCAGTTCCTCACTCTTGCACACTTCACAGCAGTTGTTGTCAGAATCACTTGTCGTGGTCTTCCCCAGCGTGGAACCAGACAATTTCTTCTTCTGTGTACTTTTGTGCAGACCCAATCTCCAGGACTCAAGTCATGAGCTGGCTTCTTTTCAAGAGTGGTCGCATCTGGTCCAACCTGATGAAACACAGAATGTCCCATACCAGCCAATCCTTTGCAATAATCCAAGATGAAGACATCAGATATAGGCAGCAGTTTGTTGATGAGAATAAAAACATGTCTCATCGCTCTACCCATGATAATTTTGTGGGGGCTCAGACCGGTTTTCCTATCAGGAATTGATCTAATTGTCATTAGAACTAGAGGCAAGACATCTGGCCATTTTAGACCTGTGGCCAAACACATTTTTCCCAATCTGTTCTTTATGGTGCCATTTATTTGCTCCACCACTCCAGAAGCCTCTGGTCGGTAGGCACAATGCAATTTCTGTTGTACATTCAATGCTTCACAAATCAATTTTATAACCTCATTCTGGAAATGTGTTCCTCTATCTGTTTCAATTGTTACTGAGAAACCAAACCTAGGAATGAACTCTCTCAGTAGGATGTTTGCTACAGTAACTCCATCATTCCTTCTGGTTGGGTAAGCCTCAACCCAACGTGAAAACAGACAGATAATCACCAGTATATATCTAAGCCTGTTACATGAGGGCATTTCAATGAAATCAAGCTGCATTCGAGTGAAAGGACCTCCCTCCCATCCTATGGTTCCCAAGCTCACCACAGTTTTCCTTCCTGGATTAAATTGCTGGCATATGAGACATCTCTGACAAAGGCTCTCAGCTATAAGCTGAAACTTTGCATTATACCAGGTCTGTTTAAAAAGTCTAATCATGGCATCCCTACCTATGTGAACCTGCCCATGGTACATCTGTGCCATGGTAGAGAACATGCTATTAGGCATTACTGGTCTTCCATCACGGTAAACCAAACTCTGCCTGCTTCTCGTGGTGTACATCCTGATTTTATCCACTGTTTCCTCTCCTCTTCCCCTGCCTCTTCCTGTAACTGCCTCACTTCATCCCATGTACTTACGGTGTTAGTAGAAAGCAAGGGACATAAATCCATTTCCTTTTCCCTGTTACGATTTAATGAAGTTTGGTTTCGTGCATAATACTGTGCTAGGTCATTGGCAAACTCATTGCCTGCTGACACGTAGTCAGTATCCTTTCTGTGTGCGCTACATTTTATAACAGCGATCTGTTTAGGCAGCTGTATCGCCTCAAGTATTTTCCAACTATTTCTGCATTTCTGCTTGGAGTTCCACTCGACGTCCAGAAACCTCTTTGGGACCAAATTTTCCCAAAGTCATGCACCACTCCAAACCCATACTGACTATCAGTAATCACAGTGACTCGCAAATTCTTTCCCAACTTGCATGCTCTAATCAGTTCAAAAAGAACAGCAACTTGAGCAGATCGTACTCCTCTCAAACAAGATGCTTCCAACACAGTCGCTATAGTACACACAGCATATGCAGCACTCAAAATCCCTTCTCCAGTTCTTAGGCATGACCCATCCACAAACATCACGTAGACACTCTCTTTCAGAGGCACATCTTTTATCTCAGGGTGCAGTTTGGTGCAAAAATCAAGCACTTCCAAACAATCATGATCAACATCATCTTTCACCTCCGCATTCACAGCATCAGGTAACAATGTCGATGGGTTCACATTAGTGCATCTTACAAGACTCACATTTGTAGCACCCAAAATCACCTTTTCATATTTAGTCAGACGGCTGTGCGTCATGAACTGTGTTTTCCTTCTTGTCAAAAGGATCGCCACATCATGGGGAACAAACACTCTCACAGGATATCCCATTACAATTCCTTCACTTTGTTTCTAGCTCTTACAGGTGGCTGCCACGGCTTTCAACAACCAGGCAATGCTACAGCTACTGGATCTAGTACAGCTGAAAAATACGCAATCGGTCGTCTCAATCTTCCATGTCTCTGCACTAATACGGAAAGAGCACACCTATCTCTCTCACTGCAATATAGCTAGAATTCTTTTTCATAATCAGGCATTCCAAGAGCTGGTGCTTCACACAAGCTGTCTCTCAGTTGTTTAAAAGATTTCATATCCTCTTTATTCAGCTCAAGGGGATCTTTGACATCACTCTTTGTCAAACGTGCTAGTGGTTTTGTGATCAGTGAGAAGGTTCTGATCCACTGTCAACAATATCCCACCATCCCAAGAAACATTCTGACTTCTCTCTTTGTCATTGATGCTCTCATTCCTTTGATTATTTTAATTCTGTCCATTGTTACTTTTCTCAGGCCCTTTTCAATCTTATGACCTAAGTATTGTACTTCTTTCTGACAAAACTGTAATTTTGATGGCGATACTTTAAGTCCTCCATCGGCCAAATGATTTAACAGCGCAACTGTGTCAATCACGCATGCTTCTCGCGTCTTCGATGCCACCAATAGGTCATTGATATATTGCACAAGCACTGAACTTTCTGTCATTTTTAAATCTTCCAGTGACTTCTTTAGAATCTGATTACATATTGAAGGACTCTCTGTATACCCTTGAGGGATACGGCACCTTGCCAAAATACGCTCACTGAACCAAAACGCAAACATTTGTTGGCTATCAGGGTGCAATGGAATAGAAAAGAAAGCATGACACAAGTCAATGACTGTGTACCATTCTGCATCACGGGGAATGTGATATAAAATTACCGAAGGGTTTGGCACAATGGGACAGCAAGGAACAACAATTGTATTCAGTTTTCTCAAATCCTGTACTATCCTAAAGGTCCCATTGGCTTTTTCAAACCCATGATCGGAGAGTTACATGGACTGCTCATTATCTCTCTCAGAATTCCTTGTTCAATCATTCTGTCTATTACACGTGTTACTCCTGCAATTATCTCTGGTGTTAATTTATACTGAGGAACATTCGGGTAATTTACTCCTTCTTTTACAGTTATTTTCACAGGATCTACCCTTTTCATTAATTCAACATCCTCTCTTGTGAAATCCCACACTTCTGTTTCCAATGTTTCTTTCAACTCTTGAGGCAGTCCCTCCGGATCAAATACAACAAATGCCTCAGTAATTTCAGGTTCTAAATTTGCCATTTTCATTCTATACAGTACGTCTTCATTGGGAGTTTCAAAGGCTATACCATCAGGTGTACAAAAGATGGTGCAATTCATCTTGCACAATAAATCTCTCCCCAACAGATTTACAGGACTAGTGTCGCATATGACAAATCAATGAATATCAGTGAATTTTCCTATTCTAACCTTTAAAGGATCAGTAAGATAAGCTTTTATCTGTCTGTTTGAAACTCCAACTACTTGGATTGTTTCACCCGAGAGAGGAAGATTTTTCACTGCAGCTGATCTAACAGTTGAACGAGTAGCACTAGTATCCACTAGGAAATTAATGTTCACTTCATTCACCTTTCCATCCACAAAGGGTCCTGTCTGGTCTAACTCTAGAGTTGCGGCAAGTACGCACTCCTCTTCCTCTCCTAGGCACCGTCAATAATTCTCTTCTGACTCACTCTCATCGCGTGGCAGCCAATACTGCGAAACGACACTAGCGCGCTGTAGCTTTGTTACCTATTCTTCGTTGTAGAATCCTGTCTCATTACTTTATCTTTGAGGATATACGTTCTGTGGAAAAGGTGGCTTTGGCACCTGACACTGTTGGGTAACAACCTGCTGCTGTTGCTTGGTTGGTAACTCACCTCATTCTGCACCTGTGGATTTAATGATGAAACATCACCATTAGCTCTCGGTGGCAATTTACACTCGGATTTCCAATGCCCTAATTTTCCGCAATTATGACATGGCCATTTTTTTTAGCTTCCTCTATGCATATCTGTCCTTTTCCTTTTCCAATATTAGGCTTTTGTTTTGCTTGCCCCATTCCATTAGCTTGCTCGATTAACTGGGCTTCTTGTCACTCGGCTACCTTAACCTGTGCCCACATTGCCCTTTCTTTCAGTTTACGCTGTTTGGCTTCAATTTCATCACTAAAATATTTTACATGTCGTAACACTTCATCTATCTTTTGGTTTTGCCAATCTACTGTATGTTGTTTAATCATTTCACTAACTTCAGGCCTTAAACCATAAACAAATCTGTACACAAAATTACTCAAATCCTTTTCACTTAATTTCTCATCTCCACTGTATTTTTTAAAAGCCAACAATAACCTTTCGTAATACGCATGCACTGATTCTTTAGCCTCCTGGTGAGTTCTGTCAATCTTTACCCAGTCAGTCTCTTTCGGAGGTACTTTATTTTTCAAAAAAGTAATTACCTGATCATATTTTTTCATTACTTCTGGATCAGGGGCTCCCGCCTTAGGATCCCTAGGATATTCTTGTGTTGGCCAAGCTATTGTAATTTTACATTTTGCCCATAAATCTGCAGGTACAATTATATCAAAAAGGCCATTCAGATCTATCCACAACACCTTTGAAAGTTTGACAAACCTTTCTACCTGTCGGTACCATTCAAATGGTTTTTCTCTTAACCTAGGAAAATCATTGGTAAATGACAAGATATCCTGTCTAGTCCATGGAACATGCACATATCCTCCTCCAGGAATCTCTCTCATGGGACATTCTGTTATCACTGTCTCTTTTTCTCTCACTGGGAAAGCTAGAGAGGCCTTATCTGTAGTTTCCTCTCTCTTTCTAAACCATCTACTTTTCCATCGATCCACATCACCCCATTTCCTTAACAATGCAATCAGTTCTTTAATTTGGGTCAGTCTCCCTGCAGTATTCAAGTTTTAAATATCCTTTTCAGAAAAATCTACCCTATATGGCTTTTGTAATGACCTTATTTTCTCAAAACGATTCCCATTTCACTCGCTGTCTCTTCTAACTTTTCATGCAAAGTTCTTGCTCTCCAAGTTATGCTTTTACACAAAAACATTAACTCCTCATCCTGGTTTGCTTTTAATTTTTCAGTTGGAATTGTTCCTACCATTAACACTTATAATGTTACTTTTAATTTTGCTACATCTAAAAGTTGTGGTTCTGCATCTTTCTTCTGTAAACTTCTTAAACAATCACTTAATTCTTCTGAGGTTGGTCCTACAGGGGTTGTCTCTATTCTCATTTTATCTGTCATTCTCTCTGGGGTTTCGGTTGCTGATTCTGTTTTCATAGGTGTCTTACTCGCTGGACTTTGAGTTACAGTTACATTTTCAGGAGTATTTAATCCTGATATTCCTGCCATAATCTTCCATTCATTTTCTCCGGAACCACTCCTTTCTTTCTCCTTTTGCATACCGCAATTATATGGGACAGTTAAGCAATTCTCACTATCTTTTTGTTTGTCAAAAACAGGTATCACCGGTCCTATAGTTACAGGCACAGTCACTGCTTCCATATTCTTAGTTAATTCTCTAATTTTCTCAGTTAATTCCAGTGTAGTTCTAGCTAACTCTGCTGATTTTTCATTTTCAGTTCTAACGGTCTGTGACATTTCAGACTCTTTAAATGGATTATTGTTTCCCAAATTAGGTGGCATTTGCTCAAAACAAATTTCATTACAGTCTCCTTTGCCAATGCACTCGGCGTCACCAACGCAGGATCCTGTTGATATGGAGGTGGGTTTTTATAAAACACGTCTTCCAGCACTTCATCTTCTGATTCACTCACTCCATATCTGTAACCTTCTGACCCTGTGTTATTTCTCTTTTCCGTGCATTTTCTGCCACTCATCTCTCCAGCGTTTCTCAGAGGAAACATACCATCAGTCATATTTGCATTACGCCATTTTCTCATCCTGTCATCAAGGCTTTCTTGACCACAATGTCTACCAAACATATAATTATACCTTCTCCCACTCCGATGCCTTTCCCTTTCATACATCTCTTCTTCCCATTCAGTCAGCGCCTCAAATTGAGTAGGTCTGGGTTTCAGTTCTAACCTCATCATCCTTTCTCTTAAATTTCGGATTACTGCCAAACTAAATGAACCATTTTCTGGAAATGCTTGCACTCCTTCATCTTTGGTATACTTTGCTCAATTCTCTAACCAAATACATGTATGTAAACCATATTTCGCTACCATAAAAGATACAGGCGATTTCGGTGGAGGAAGTATCTGTCCTTCCCTAGTTACAATTGGCTTATCCTTTTTAAATAGGTCTTTGAATTTTCCAAACCATGATTTTTTCTCTTTCTCAGGTGAATCATAGTACATCATTTTTAATTTTCAAAGTTCTTTATCAACTAAGCTTTGCAAATCACTTTCTTCACGACTTTTCCGTATTCTGTCCAATCCCAGCGCGACTCACACTAATGCAGCAATCCTGGGCGTCTACGTCACTCTGGTAATTCTCCACTCCCAGCGCATCTCACACTAACGCATCAATCAGTGAAAGCTTCGTCTTTCTACAGCTGACTAATCCCAGCGCGGTCTTTCTGACATCAGCCTTTCTCGCTACTCCTGCTCTTGCTGACCCCTCCTTTACAAAAAATTTTCGGCAAACTTTTATTACGTTTTCTTTAATCAAATTCTGTTAGTAACAACATAAAACATCTCTATTGCCTGTTTTGCTAAACCAAAGAGAACAGCTTTGTTCATTTACACAACAATTCTGTCTTTCCAGTAGGGAGCGCTTACCTCTACCCTACCACAGAATTTTCCCTTACGCCGATAAAGTAGCACTTCCCTCTACCTTACCCTTTTATCAAGCAAAAGGCAAACTGTTTCTCTGGGGATAAAACAAATGTGGAGACTACAATGCTCCTGAGAATTAAGGCCAGAGTTTCATAAGAGAAACTATTACCATGCCACTCACACACATTCACACAGAGATTTCCCTAACTTAACACAATTCCATTATATCACAATTCTTGAAACCAGACAATGTTCAATTCTATGTGACTTCTCTTGCCACATAAATCCACTCCCTACTTCCCTGAAGGTTCAAATTTCCGACTACATTTAACATAAACAATACTCAACATAAAGTGTTAAACATAAATCGATAATCACCAAACCAATACAATAAAACCATCATCTGCTACCAAGAAATCTGATGCATATTCTTACATATTCTCCCTATGTCACTGATTCGTAATCACAACAACTCATCCATACACTCATTCCTTGGTGGGGCCCACACACTCATCATTCAATAGCTCTCATTCGAATCTGCACATAGGAGAAAAGTGCTGGACATGTGGGTGCCTTATTACCTATCAGGATTAATTTCCTTTACATTATATACATTTTATACATATACCCCTACATAATCCTGACCTTAACATCAAGGCACTCCACCATTTGGTCTATGGACCAATTAGTTGGACTGGTTGATGGTGAATTAGAACCAGCTAAAACACAATTAAAGCCGAGGAAACATTTGATATTTTCAGTAATTAATGAAAGAACCACAAACTCATTTCGTATTATTTCAACTTTTTTTTATCTAATAATAATTTCCCTGCGTTAGCATTTATGCACTACAGTTCATAATATAAATTCAGTTATATTTTATAAGAGAAATCAGACATTTAGTAAATAAGCATGAATTTAGAAAGCACAGTTAACTAATTACCAATTAACAAGCATTGGCGACTTTCTGAGTAAACAGAGAGTTATCCGCATTCTCTGGTACAATCTCCGGGATAGGCTGTCCGACCCACAGCAAAGATCAAGCCGTCAGAAGAAATAACTTACCGAAAACAAAAGAAACCCAAGGCAAACCATGGAAATCGTCACCAGCTCAATGCAGACCCAACTCCATGAAAGATCAACCCGATGTGCACCCTCCTTTGGCAGATGAGGGCTTTATATACCCTTTTTCCCTCTTACTTAATCTTAACATGCAACAAATTAGTGGTAGAGAAATGTTCTGATTGGACAGTTCGGGGTTATCTGTAAGTTTTGTAAAAGTTTCCCAGGGTAAACTGGTTCTTCATGAAGACTTGGCATAGGAAGGCGCAAATTATATATTGTTCATTTTGCTCCCAGGCGAAAGTTGCGAATGTAACATTTAGAGGAAGAGAAGTAATTCCTCCACAGGTTCTGTATTGTTTTTCCACTGTTCCCACACCGTTGTCAGTTGGCAGGCAAACGAGTTCCTATCCTTGACAAGGAACACGGTGTCGTAGATTTGGCGTTATGTGGAGATCTCCAGAGCCATCCTATTCTGCGCAGAAACCATCGCGCTCATATTGTGGCGTCTTCTTCGGAGACTCCATCTTGGGTACTGTGGCCTAGTAGGCCCGAATGCCAACTTAAGTAAAAACAGACATAACAGTAATTAAAATATAGAAATGGAGATTTGAATGTTTAAACCCACACTAATTCAAATATATATAGTATTACCTAGCTGTAGCAACATTTAAAGCGATAATACTCACCATTTTATAGTCTTGAAATCACAAACAATCACAAAGCAACATAAATCATGCAATTTTCTATTTCACCACAATTTAAGGTTAGTTTGCATACCATAATAATGAATTAATTATCCTGCCATGCAATTAGCATTTTAGTCCCACGTGCGAGCAGGAAGTCTTTAGTCTTCCTGCTCGCTCATTTGCATGATACAGCCGGTGGTGTGCTCCCTACCTGTGGCGCTTTCCAGGGGGCTGGCGAGTCCTTGATTGCTGTCTTTCCCCTCCCGCTGTCGCTGTGGGGTTGGCGGCGACCGTTGTGTGGAGGCTTTGCTGCACTGCGGTGCCCAGGCTCCCTTGCTGCTACTTCCGGAGGCGGACACCCTGCGTTTCGCGCCCGAAGGCGCTTTAAAAATATCTCCGCCCCCGGCAGAGTGGGTCTTCCTGCTCGCTCATTTGCATGATACAGCCGGTGGTGTGCTCCCTACCTGTGGCGCTTTCCAGGGAGCTGGCGAGTCCTTGATTGCTGTCTTTCCCCTCCCGCTGTCGCTGTGGGATTGGCGGCGACCGCTGTCTGGAGGCTTTGCTGGACTGCAGAGCCCAGGCTCCCTTGCTGCTACTTCCGGAGGTGGACACCCTGCGTTTCGCGCCCAAAGGCGCTTTAAAAATATCTCCGCCCCGGGCAGAGCGGGTCTTCCTGCTCGCTCATTTGCATGATACAGCTGGTGGTGTGCTCCCTACCTGTGGCGCATTCCAGGGGGCTGGCGAGTCCTTGATTGCGGTCTTTCCCCTCCCGCTGTCGCTGTGGGATTGGCGGCGACCGCTGTGTGGAGGCTTTGCTGGACTGCGGTGCCCAGGCTCCCTTGCTGCTACTTCCGGAGGCGGACACCCTGCATTTCGCGCCCGAAGGCGCTTGAAAAATATCTCCGCCCCCGGCAGAGCAAGTCTTCATGCTCGCTCATTTGCATGATACAGCCGGTGGTGTGCTCCCTACCTGTGGCGCTTTCCAGGGGGCTGGCGAGTCCTTGATTGCTGTCTTTCCCCTCCCGCTGTCGCTGTGGGATTGGCGGCGACCGCTGTGTGGAGGCTTTGCTGGACTGCGGTGCCCAGGCTCCCTTGCTGCTACTTCCGGAGGCGGACACCCTGCGTTTCGCGCCCGAAGGCGCTTTAAAAATATCTTCGCCCCCCGCATCGCGGGACCGCGCGCGGGCGGCGCCGGGCTAAGCCCGGGCAAAGGGCGGGCCCTCTGTGGCCCTCAGAGGCCTGCAGAGACTGGACTGGGCCCGAATCCCAGTACTGCTCATATTATTCTTCTTGGGTTACAGATTGTTGCTTAACCGGGTATAGCATCGTGTAAGTAGCGGGTACATACTTCGCTTGTAGCTTGTGATCAGTTTTATTAGTACCTGATGACTAAGGGTAAAAATGCGATTACACTGCAAGGGGTTGGCACCTTGGATAACTACCTAATTAAAAAAGTAAATCAGATTAATACTGCCAGAAGGGCCTCCCTGGGAAAGGATGCCCCCATCATGTTATCTGAAGAGTTGTCTCACACCCTGGTAGACATACATGCCCCTAGTATTCCTATTACTAGTGCTGGGAACACTTTACTGATTACAGCTCAGGTGCATGATAAGAGATATGTTGCTCAATTAGCTAATCCTAAGGTTGATTCCGAGTATGCCCCGTTACCCGTTAAATCGGTGCGTAAATTTAAAAAAGCACTTCGGAGGCATAGGAGGAATGATAACCAAAAAAGAGTAGCAACTACTAAACATAAAAAGGGCCACTCCACGGGGGACACTGGGACTGTGATTCCTATAATGATTAACCCCTCTACTCTTCCAGTAGATCACATTGATTTACCTAATTCCGGGGTTGTGGAGGAAGCGGGGGAATTCCTGGTTAGCCCTCGTATTGATGATCATCCTTTCGGCACGCCAAATAAAACCTGCGAGTTCTTGCCAAGTTTTCCGACTAGCAGTGATGAAGGGGGATCATCATATTATCTGGGATTCTCACCCGCATCTTCCTCATCCCCAAAAGACACGTCCCCATATAAAGTTGATTGTAAGCAAAGAGGGGAAGGCCCATTGTTAGAGCGGCAAATAGACAACTCTCAGAGGAACCTGCACCCATCTTTGAGGATCGTGAAAGATCCATCAATCCCCCCTGAGGCCACTTGCCGTGCCATTAACGAGGGTGACCTCTTGGAAAAAATTGAGCACCTGGTCAAACTTTCTATGCAGCCCCTTTTTGATAAAATCATGATTAATGCGCACCTGGATCTAATTCAGAAAAAAGTAGAAGAAAATTGATCTTCACTTTCTGTCTTGGCGAGTAACTTAGGTAACACGAACCCTAGCAAAACATCTGTAAAACTGCAGATACTGCCAACACCAGCTCCATTAAGTTGCGCGACCACCCCTAAACCTATTCAGAGTAGTCAAACACTATCTTGTCCCTCTCAAACTAAGGAGTCAACCGTGCCCTTGCTGACAAAAAAGTCTGCCAATAGGATGGAACCCCAAAGCAAAGCAGGGGATTCAACAATGGCTAACTTGGCTTTGGAAGGAAAACCAGTACCTTTACAATATAAGGCCAATAACGCAAATAAGGACAACGAGGTCGGAAGCATTAGCAATAAAAATTGGTATTCTCATAGTGCAGTAGATTTACCGCCGGAAGCTGCCCCTTACATGATTGTTATGGTGGGCGTGCCTGTGCTCCCTTTTGAAAATAGGGAAGACCATCGAGCCCTAAGAAATAAAGTTATTTATTGGCTGAGCAACAATAGACCTCTGCCCGCCCACATAAACGGGGAAATTCTACACGTTAGGCGCTGCAACTGCGTGGGGGTCCGCCCCAAAGACAAAATTGGGGATGTGATCATTGTAAATTTTAAAGACCCTAGAGCCGTTAGGCACATTGGGGACTGGTTTGATCCAAGTAGTAACGACTCCATCTCCACCCATTACCTAAATTACTTCTACCCATATGCTCTAGCCCAACACTGCAAGAACCAGGAGGTAAAAAGGCACCCTGTGTATAGGTCCGCCTTTATGTGTTATGACTATAGCCTGACCCCAATGCTGCAACCAGCTAATCTATCTAATTCCCATCCTAGGCAGCACTATCCCTGCATCCGAGGCCCGAATCATGGTGATAATTCCCTGTGGGTTAATAGAGGCATGGTCCCATTTGCCCACAATATACCAACCTATAACCGGTTTTAGGTTTTTTCGGGCCTTGAATGCGTGGATTGACACGAGAAGGATACTCGTGACAGACTAACGCTAGGCTTAGGGGGGCCTGCCGACATTGTTAGTGAAAATATAAACGTACAGGGGTCACTGGCCTTCAATGAGGACAGTTCTCAAGTTCAAACTGTCCTCAGTGTGACTAATGCGGTCACAGGGAAAGATTGCTGTAAGGTAGTAAGCATACCTGTTGTTAAGGATGGGGGAAATTATGAAGGCCTTCGCCATAAGCAATTTAGAAAGGAAAAGGACAAAGGGCCCCTAAGTGATATCGGGGAAAATGAAATAAGGAAAACCTGCACATTCCTCTTTTGGAATGTGGCAGGACTAAAGGAGAGAACAAAAAATCCATCTTGGGAAATTGTCATAGATGGACATGATATAATGGCCTTTCAAGAAACCTGGTCTACGGACCCAGTACACTTTAATGGTTATAAAAGTTTCTTCACTCCGGCAGAGGGCAGCTCACATGGAAGAGCTAAGGGTGGCTTACTCACCCTGGTTTCGAATCAGCTCAAATGCGGCAAGATTCAGTTTACGTCAAAATCTAGTTTTTATCAACTAATCACCCTAAGTAATAAGAAGGGGGTTAGTGTTGTTCTTATAAATTTTTATAACAATATTCCAAGGAAAGAAATCCCTAGCATCCTAAAAATGCTGAGGGAGGATATACAACATGAAACAGATAAAATTGCCAGGGAATTCATGATCTTATGGGGAGGGGATTTTAACTGCAAACTTTGCCCTAGGGGCGAACAGGGCACCTGCGGTCTAACAATTGAGCAGGAGATAAATCTATCTCATTTTAATCATTCTCTGCTTGGGGATTTACTAAATGACATATTGTTTATGTATGATTTGGGTTATGTTAATGAAATTGCTCAAAAACCTACTACCTTTGTGCCCACATTTATTGGAAGAGGAGCACAGTCCACAATTGATTTTATTATTGCTTCAAATAATTGCAACCACAAGATTATTAATTCAAACATTTTGGACCTACCATTAAGTGATAACCTGCCCCAAATATTGGAGGTTGATAATCCCTTTTTTGATGGGCTTGAAGATGTATCCATCATGTGTACTGTCCCTGATGTAGTTTTAGGCAGACAGAATGGGTACAACTTAAAATGGGGTAAAGTGGTCCCGGAAATGTTTTTGGGTAAGCTGCTGAATGCTTGCCCAAGTAGTTTTTCCATTTGTTTGGACGAAAAGTCTGATCATGAGATGATAATTGAGCACTTTAATATAATAGCCTCTACAATAAAGGATAATCTGTGGGTGGAGGTTAGGAAGAGGACCAGGGGTAAGAAAAGCTGGTTCGATAATCTCTGTACCCGGACCCTTACTGACTTAAAACGTGCAATTCACAGGATACCTCGAAATCCTATTGAAATAAGAGGCTGTAGGAAAAAATATAATGAAGCTCTAAAAAATAGGAAAAACACCATTAAAAAAGAGGCCCTGGTAGCTTTCTGTGAAGCTTCACAACTCAAGGTTGCATCTGCATTCTGGAGGGCTGTAAATACCCCGTTCCTCTACGATAATTCCAAAGCACGTATAGAGATTGCTATTGCTAAGGAGGATTGGGTGGAGCACTTTTCACTTCTTTATAAGTCCCAAGATCTATGCCATAGTATAGATTTTCCAGTAAGGGCTAATGTGGATGTGGGGGCGGAACGACTCGTAATAACCTTGGAGGAAGTTATTGCGCGCCTGAAAGCAATGAAGGGTGGCAAGGCGGCAGGGCCGGATGGGATCCCTGTAGATTTGTTTAAAGCAAATATCGAGATCTGGGGTCCAATGCTGGTACAACTTTTTAATGCAGCACTGGCAAGGGGCTTAAACCTGTCTTGGCTCACCTCGATCATTGTACCCATTTATAAGAAGGGAGACAGACAAAGTTGTGTTTGTTATAGACCTATCTCCCTTCTGGATTCATCCATAAAAATCCTTGGGAGAATCATCTTGGCAAGACTACATAGTTGGGCCGAGGAAAATGATTTATTGGGCGATTTGCAATATGGATTTCAAAAGGGCATTGGCACAATCGAACAATGTTTAAATTTAATGATCCTCCAATCAAAGTATATAAGGATAAAGGGCGAACGTTTGTATTTTACGTTCGTGGACCTTTCATTGGCGTTCGATTGTGTATCATATGCCAAATTATGGGCAATTTTGAAAGAATTGGGTGTGGAAGATCCCATTGTCCGCTTTCTTAAAGATCTATATTCAGGGGCTACAGCCTCGGTCCGTTATGGTAACAGGGGTCAGTGCACCAGAAGGTTTGAGGTGGGCCGGGGTGTGCGCCAGGGCTGCGCCCTGGCCCCTTTCCTATTTTTACTTTACATAAATGGCTTGGAGCGCCACCTACTGCAGGAGTGCGGGGATATGCCTAAGGTTGGGAGGAGGTCTGTCCCCGCGCTCCTGTATGCGGATGACGCGGTCCTGATGGCCCGTACCCCCATGACACTACAAAATTTGGTTAAATCATTTGAGATCTTCATGTCTAGTCTAGATTTGAAGGTTAACTGTAGTAAAACCTTCTCTATGTACTGTGGTAATGGTTCTAGAAAGCGGATAAAAAGAATGTTTTTGAATAACGTTCCCTTGGAAACTGTCCCTACCTTCTCTTATCTTGGAGTCTTGTTCCATGACACTGGGGCATGGACTAGTGCGGTAAAGGCCAGAACCTTTTTGTTCCAAAAAACCCTAATGGCCTTGAAAAATTTTATTAAAAAACTGGGTAAGAAACCGATAAAAGAAATTTTAACAAGGGGAAGTTTGAACCTGGAGTCCTGACACTTCTGGGAGCCTGAACTTGCGAAGGGGAAGCTGTTGGTGCCCTGCCCTCATTCGCTCACCTAAGTTCCGCTGGTGCTCCGCTGTGTGTCCCTCTGCCGTTGCTGCTGCCGCCACATCACCTCGCGGCCCTGGCGAGGGGAGACCACATCTCCCAGGCGCCCTAGCGCCCCTCGACGTCACCAAAGCGCCCGGAGGCGCTCAAAAGAACGCCGCTCCTTCGGTGGAGCGGGAAGTTTGAACCTGGAGTCCTGACACTTCTGGGAGCCTGAACTTGCGAAGGGGAAGCTGTTGGTGCCCTGCACTCATTCGCTCACCTAAGTTCCGCTGGTGCTCCGCTGTGTGTCCCTCTGCCGTTGCTGCTGCCGCCACATCACCTCGCGGCCCTGGCGAGGGGAGACCACATCTCCCAGGCGCCCTAGCGCCCCTCGACGTCACCAAAGCGCCCGGAGGCGCTCAAAAGAACGCCGCTCCTTCGGTGGAGCGGGAAGTTTGAACCTGGAGTCCTGACACTTCTGGGAGCCTGAACTTGCGAAGGGGAAGCTGTTGGTGCCCTGCCCTCATTCGCTCACCTAAGTTCCGCTGGTGCTCCGCTGTGTGTCCCTCTGCCATTGCTGCTGCCGCCACATCACCTCGTGGCCCTGGCGAGGGGAGACCACATCTCCCAGGCGCCCTAGCGCCCCTCGACGTCACCAAAGCGCCCGGAGGCACTCAAAAGAACGCCGCTCCTTCGGTGGAGCGGGAAGTTTGAACCTGGAGTCCTGACACTTCTGGGAGCCTGAACTTGCGAAGGGGAAGCTGTTGGTGCCCTGCCCTCATTCGCTCACCTAAGTTCCGCTGGTGCTCCGCTGTGTGTCCCTCTGCCGTTGCTGCTGCCGCCACATCACCTCGCGGCCCTGGCGAGGGGAGACCACATCTCCCAGGCGCCCCTCGACGTCACCAAAGCGCCCGGAGGCGCTCAAAAGAACGCCGCTCCTTCCGCGTCGCGGGACGCGCGCGGGCGAGCGCCGGACGAAGCCCGGACAAAGGGCGGGCCGTCTGAGGCCGTCAGGGGCCAAAGGAGGCCGGGCTGGGCCACCCCTCTTGTTCCTGCTTCAAGCCTTTGACTGGTATGCTAACCTTGTTATCTGATAGACTTGGTGGATTGCTGCACTAGTGATTGTGTGTTCCACGACACGCTGTGACTACCGCTCTTACTCGTTGTCAATGGCAATGTGCACACGTTCAGGCAAGGGAGGCACACTGGGAGGGGGTTCGGTTAGTGGCACTCTTGACCACTTTATAATTCGTGCTTGCTCTGTTTTAGAGAAAGAAATTGCAATTACAGAGCGGCGCCTCTCCCTTGATGCCTTAAAAGATAAACGCTCCTCATTGGGACCTTTTGCGCTAGCTGTTACACCCGCCCACTCCAATACCCTAGTGGTTGACATTCTAGCAGGGAATTCACAACGTCTGCCGATAAGCACTGATTCAAATTCTGTTGGTCCTAGCGATCCTGCTTCTGCAACATTGCCAGACCTCTCATATTCTCCCTTGTTAGTTGCCTCCCAAGCTACACCTAATACTACCACTACTGTTACCTCACCTCTTGTAAGCCTTGTGACCACTGAGCCATCCACCGTAGTGGACCCAAAAACCGTTCCAAACAAAAGGAAAAGAGTAGGTAGTGGTAGCAAGGAGGATCAGACAAAAGCTCATAAAAAAAGTAAAAGCAAATCACGTAGTGGCCTGGGTGAGAAAGTGGGTCGAACAGTATTATCTACACCCCACCAGCTCAGGATAAGATCATCTTCTGCTCACCCGGTCAACTTAACCACCGATATTCATGCAGAGCAACCTTCCCAACAATCTGCATTACAAAATGACCTTGACCCCCAACCTATACTTATTGGTCAACTTGAAAAAAACATTAAATCCTTGTTACTTCCTATGATGGAAAGAGTAAGATTATTGTCTGAGAGGCTCGAGAGATTTGAGCAGGCCTCTCTTGACAACTTCTTCTCTCTCAAGTCCCTAATCAAGTTGCACTCAAAGTTAGGTCAGGATCATGCTACTGCCGTTAAAACTCCTTTAATTACCTCTAATGAACTCATGTCCAAAGCTGCCTTGCCGAACTCAAATGCTGCTTTAAGCTTAGGCCCAAAGAATGGAGTTACCCCACCAGGCTTAGGGCCTCTAATATCTACAATTTCTTCGGGTAGCTTTCCTCCAAATAAAAAAATCAGCCTCCGGCCTGACGGGTACCCACTCAATCCCTGGGGTACCAGGATGCATTGCAGAATCTGCACAGAATCTCTCTAATTCACCCATCAATGATCCTATACAAACTCAACCCAAAGTCCCCCCCACTGGCTCAGAACAGTCCTTACCTCATGTAAACCTTCCACCGGAGTGCCTACCCTTTGTTGCCATTTTGACTGGAGTTCCGCACCCTAAAACTGCTAAGCCAGAATCATACATCGAATTACGTAATAAAACAACACACTGGCTGAATGCCAATAGGCCACTCCCAAACCATCTGGATGGGCAGGTTCTTCATGTCAGAAGGGTATCTTGGGTGGGCAACAAACCGAAAAATATACCTGGTGATTGTGTCATCATAAATTTCAGGGATCCCCGGGTCACAAGATTAATCTGCAACTACCAACAATCCACCATGAGTGGCATAGGATGCCTTGACTTAAGCCATTTCTATTCTGATACTGTTTACTCTCATTACACGCATCCTTTTTTTCAATCATCTTATGATGGCTTTTTTAAGGGAGTTGGGAACATCAGGGAAAAGGCTTTTCCTACTTTCGCCCCTAGCAGATATCATGACGCTTATAGCTGCTATGAGCATTATTGACATGGAATCCCAGCAATGATAGATATCCCTTTTCCTGTTGGAATCCATAACAATATAAAAGATCTCAAAGTAGCCACTGACCTTGATAGGGATCCCCTTTATACCGATTTGAATCCTTATGCTCAGCAGCACTGTTCCCAGCTTACTCTAATTTCTCAGGCTACTAACCTATTGACTTCTTCTTGCATTCCGACCCTGGTTACTCCCAATTCTTGCAATCCACCTGCACTACAAGATACAGCTACTACTTCTCCTCCTCTTAGGATTCTAAATTGGAATGTAGCTGGCCTAGCCACCAAATTAGATCTCCCACATTGGAATTCCTTTATAATGACCTATAGTATCTGTATTTTCCAGGAGACTTGGGCAACAGAGCCGTTTCATATGATTGGCTATACCACTTTTTGCATACCGGCTTCTCCACCTTTGACAGGAAGAGGACGTCCTTTTGGCGGCCTGTTGATTTGGGTTAGTACTTCCCTTGGGTGTACCATTAGGCAGGCCCATATTGCCTCCCCTGATATATTAAGACTTACTCTCAAGGGAGCCCAGGGAAAGAAATCTCTTGATATATTTAACGTCTATGCAAGGAGCCTTAGTGGAGGAGCCTTGTCACCTACACTTGTACTCCTAGAGGGCGAATTACGCAAGTGCCATCATGCATCTTACTTCCTGGTAGCAGGAGACTTTAATTGCTCCTTCGAGCCC
Organism: Triturus cristatus; assembly: GCF_964204655.1. Lineage (NCBI taxonomy): Eukaryota > Metazoa > Chordata > Amphibia > Caudata > Salamandridae > Triturus > Triturus cristatus. Next base: position 496,622,430 of record NC_140592.1, on the reverse strand, counting down.
CTTGCCTCAGCAGATCTTCCTGATCTACTTGAGGATGACGCTAAACGAGGCATTCCACCATTAACGTTGCCACCTATCAAGAGATGGACTAAATCTGTTGGATTCCTTAACACCATGACCTTGGAGTTTGGCTTAAGGGCGGCCAACGGTAGGACATCCTCTGATCCCCAGGGTGCACACACTTACAACAGGCCTAATCACACCTCAAGGATCGATTATATACTTCTCGACCTCAAACTTTGGACTTTCATGGTGGATATGGAAATAATTTCTTCTTATGATAGCGACCATAATCAGCTATCTCTCTGTATTAAATCATCATGGGCCGATTCACATGGGTCCCTGTTTCCACCAGTAGTCAGTCCCCTACAAACCTCTGAGGTCTATCCTGCCAACTGTGAGAGGCGCCTCAAATGGCGCAAAGTCATGCTGGATGATGGTAAAATTGAATCAATAAGGTCAATCCTATATGCCGTACAAGCAGAGTTGACTCCAACAAATACTCATCAGGCTATCCTTGATAGGGCTCCCTCTATCTTTCAAGATACCATCCTTAAATTAGGAAACCTATTCCGAGCACATAATAAGGGTGGCCCACCGAAGGGAGGGCTTAACCCTATCCCTAAGAATGGTTGGTATACGCAAAGTTGCAGAATTAAGAAATCTGCTTTAATAGTGGCCTTAAAAAGTGGGATCGCATCCGCGATCCAGAAAGCTAGGAAAGACTATAAGACTTCTGTCCTTAATGCCAAAAAGTCCTGGGAAGAACAGTTTTGGCAGACTTTAAGGGAGGCCTCCCTTAAGCGCAACCCTGGCGTCTTTTGGGACACAATCAGATTAAAGAATAGACCAGCCCATGAACTTCTGACTTGCAATATCACTGGTATAGCATGGTACGAGCACTTTCTCAAATTATATTCCACCCATTTTGAGAATGTGGAGAGGTTCCTCCCCGAGGGGGTGTTCCCCCTCGGGGACGTCCTGAATATTGACCCCTTCTCTGAAGTAGAGGTTCATAGTGCTATCCAGTCCATCACTCCGCAGAAAGCAGCTGGCCCGGATGGTATCCCCGGTGATGTTCTTAAGCTTGATCCATCTAACTGGGGGAAGCTTCTCTCTACCCTTATTAATGCCATCGCTAATGGCGCCCCGGTCCCCGAATCTTGGAAGGGGGCCGAGGTCGTTCCCATTTTTAAAAAGGGTGCCCGAGATGACCCAGCTAATTATCGGCCAATTAGCTTGATCGACTCCTCCCAGAAGGTCATCGGGAAAGTGATATTGGAAAGGATACTAACTTGGGTGAACGATAATAGTGTCCTTTCTGATTATCAAGCAGGCTTTAGGGCCGGAACAGGCACTATAGAACAGGTCTTTAGATTGTTCCTTATCTATTGGAAGGTCGTCCTTCTTGGAAAGGGCAGTCTCTATCTAGCCTTCATAGATTTAAAAACAGCATTCGACCTTGTTCCCCGAGATACTCTTTGGCGCGTCCTGACCAATATGAACATCCCTTCTTACCTGTTGGCCCTGCTAGTAAAACTTCATGATGGCAATTATGCCCAGGTACGCTGGGGTCCCCAGGGTCAGAAAACTGAGAGAATTCCAGTAAACAGGGGCGTCCGTCAGGGATGTGTTCTTGCTCCCACCCTTTTTTCACTTTATGTGAATGGGGTGGTAGATCATCTGCGGGAAGTTCCTGCTGATGCACCATCCCTGGCGGGCGAACGCGTTCCAAAACTCCTGTTTGCTGACGATACTCTTCTTTTGTCCAAGACACCCATGGGCTTGCAAACTCTCCTCGATAGCTTTCAATCTTTCTGCAATGACAGAGGCCTTATTATCAATACCACCAAAACAAAATACCTAATTTTGAATCCTCCGAAAAAATTAGGCCGGCCCCCAGTACTGAATGCAGTTTCTCTTGAAAGGGTTAAAGAGTTTGATTATTTAGGTATCCGCATCACAGACACTATGCGCTGGACATCCCATGTACAAAAGATGCTCTTAACCCACAAAAGGGTTACTGGTGCCCTTCTTAGAGAACATTGTTCCTCCTCAACTAGGCCAATAGCCCCAGCATTGGACATATATAAAGCAAAGGGCGTGAGCTCGGCACTCTATGGTGCTGAGTTATGGGGCTCAAATAATATAGAGGAACTTGCCAAATCCGATTTCAGTTTCTATAAGGAACTGATGGCACTCCCACAGAGTACACCTATTGTGCCTTTACTATCGGATTTAGGGTGCTATCTGCTGAAAGATCTGGCAAGATTACGCCCTTTACTTCTCTGGGCACGGCTCTGGCGGACCCCCGAGCTAGCTAAGTATGCGGAGGGCTTATCTGAAATACTCTCTATGCCTTCTTGGAACAAAGTCAAATGGTTAAAAGATGTAAAGACCCTTCTATACGATCTTGGTCTTAAAGATGCTTGGATAAATAGAACTTCGCCTCCAAAAGCTGAGCTGAAGAAACTCTACTGGAGTTGGGTAATAGGAAAAAGGAATTCTAGCTCCCAATTCGGCAGATGCACCACTGAGTTCCTTCTTCTCAAAGATGTAGTTCGCTTCGAGCCCTATCTTGACATTATTCAGAAGCCATATGAACGAGCCCTTTATTTCAAATTTAGGGTTGGTACCCTTCCGGTGCGCGAGCTAACTGCTCGCTGGAAATTTCCTTCTCAAACTTCGTCTTTCTGTCCTTTTTGTGAAACCAAGGTCGAATCTATTGCACACATGCTTTTTGCATGCCCAGAGTATAAAATCCCAAGATCATATTGGCTAAAACCACTATGCAGAAGCCTGGGCATACGCGACCACCTCACAGCGCTGCGTATTCTTAAATCAGACACGCGTTCTATGTATGTTTGCGCTCTATCGAAATTCCTAAGGTGGGCCTGGCTCCTAAGAACTAAAGCCCTTGCAGTCTTTGACTAAGTAGCCCGACTGTTTCTTCTGCCTGCTTGCATATGTATTTTATATTGTCCTATTTATAATGTCTATTTGTTTCTTTTAATTCCTTGTTAATCTTGGGAATATGATGATTTTATATCTACATGATTCGTTTGTTGGTTTCACTTGTTTGTACTTTTTATATCTGTATGTGCTTTTTAAGATATTTTTTATCGAAATAAAGCTTACTTCATTCAACAATATATAAAGCCACATGCACCTCAGTAGCTATGTATGGCTCGGCCCTTTGGGGGTATTCCAATATTGACTTAATTCAAAAAGCTGAGAATAGGTTCCTGAGGTACATCCTGACAGTTCCTCAAAGTGTCGCAACATACATATGTCACACTGAACTTGGCCTACCTTATATATCTGATACTATCAGAATCCAACCCATACTCTTGTGGCATAGGGTATGGACAATAAGGGAGTGTGTTATGAATCGGGCTGTCCTACAGGATGTTTTAAATCTGGATAATGTGGGTAGGTCTGACTGGCTAAATTTTGTCAAAAACTTTATGGTCAATATTGGCTGTCAACAATACTATGAAGACCCACTTTCTATGTATAGTATATCCAGAAACCTATTGCCTAAGTTATGTATGGAATACCTCGAGGACATAAGAAGACAAGAGGAAGCGAAGAAAAAGTCAGTATCTTTGCATCTTTGTTTGTTAACCCATATCAAAGTACAACCATACCTAACTTTGCCGTTGTCTAACTATGAACAATTTCTTTTGACCCGTTTTAGATTAAATATTGTGTTTAGACTCCTGACCTTCCCAGAAATGAATTTATGGTCGTCTAATTTGCCCTTGTGCCCGTGTGATGATTCTTCGTCCCAATCTGACATCCATATTCTTTTTTTTGTAAATGTTATACTTTACCTCGTAGGCAACTCATCATACCATTCCTCAAAGAACAGAAATTAAACAAATGTCGCCCAGCATTTTTAGAATTACAACGATTGGACACTGTTCTATCTGTGACCGTAGTTTTAAGCTTTTTTAAAAATGTTTTTAAATTTCGGAAAACAATTGGGTGTGGATGAAATATAATATGACTCGTTGTTTTTCTTTTTATATTTTTCCTGTTAAATTTGTAATCTGATGTTGTTGCTTTCATGGTTTTTGTTCTTTTTAAACCGAATAAAGCGTTTCTTGAACTTGAACTAGTCCCACGTGTATCTCGTGTTTATCAAGGTGCAAAAGTTGATTAGTAAAATGTCACTGCAAACCGGTTAATGCAAGTTAATTTTAGAATAATTACGTAATTAATTTCATGCAATTTAGAGGAGGTATACAACATTTTGTTTTACCTGCTCCATCAATCCCCCTCTGGTGATTTTTAACATCACCGCTATTCACTAAATTTTCAAAAATTCTCTACGGAAATGGTGTTATTCAGTCCCACTTGCATTTGTTAGGTTAAATCATAGTGTTCTCCATACTGTTCTCTTTTGTTTTCTTATATACTTTATCTTGCAACCCTTCTAATTCTATTTCTTCTATCTCCCTTTCTCTTAACTTTTCTTGATTACTCTTTTTATCTTATTTTGTAATTTTATTCTTTTCACGCACACACATCCTAATCCTAATATTAACACTAAAACAATCACAAAGGTTACAGGTATCAGTATTTTTCCCACGAAGGAGCTACCTATTTTTGTTAATAAATTCTTAATAGTGGAAAAACCCTTACCAAATTTCTCCCATACACCTTCAACCTCCATTGGAACAATTTCTTCATGCAAATCAGTTATATTCTTAATATATTTCTTTAAGTTCTGACTTTCGTCAGGAATATAAGTACAGCAATGTTGCACTTTCAGCATTCCACAGACTCCTCCCTCTTTGGCCAATATAATATCAAGGGCAAGTCTATTTTGCATTATCATCGCTCTCATGGCAACCATTTCGGTATTCACCATTAAGAACCCTCCAGTTGTGCTTGTTAATAAACGATCCACAACTGTAGACAATTTTTTAATTCTATGTGCATTCAGAGATATTCCAACTGCTGGTATCAGTGCTCCAAAGATATCACCTATAATTTCTGACCAACTCTCCCTTCTTCTACGTGTTAGTTGTCTACCTATTTCGTGCAATCTGTCATTTCCCCTCTCCACATGAAATATTTTTGGAAAGACCAGGCCTAGGTAACATATCCTGTACCAATGGTCCAGTAACTTATAATAAGCTCTGTTCCCACAGATGTAATATATTTCAGGGAATACCAGATCATTTCCGCCTTTAAATCCCCATCCTCCCATTATTTTGTATAAGTCATGGCATTCACTTGCACCTACAAAATAATTATCATATACAGTATTATCTCTACTGATGCACAACTTCCCTTTCTGGGGCCAATCTAAAGCCATTGCTGTATTTGTTTCTCCCTTTAAATGATTCTCCTTTCCCACATCCCAAAATGTGGTTTCCATCTTTTCCCCAGACGCCTTCTTTTGCATTTTAACTCTCCTCTCCTCTACCATGTTCAGGAAAGTTTTCTCTTCTTTTTGTAAACTACAATTGAGATTATTCTTAAACACTTCTTCTAAAGTTAATTCTCTTGTTTCTAGGAAATATTCACCTAGTGTTCTACCAGGAATCACTTTGTTTAGATTTGGAGCTACAGGAATCTGTGAGAAAATATTATCTACATCAGTGTAATTGTATTCTAATTTTCTGTTTTATAAAACAAACTAGCTAGGACACTACAAGTAATCCCATATATCAAAGGAAGGTGATGATAAGTGACACCTTCTGATACAGATGCAGGTAACTGCATGCAAACATAACAGTCTCTAACCTCCATTGTTTTCACCTATTCGTACAATAATTTTGAAAAAACATTATTAGAAAAATCGTTTATGTACTTATCTTTGTGAAGTTCTGTTCCATCTATCAGTTTTGTGACATGACTTTCATCAGCTTTTTCATTATTAGTTCCGTTTACTGTATGTTCATCTATATTTTCAAATGTTACTCTAAGTGAAATTGTTATTGCTAATATGATCCAGACATGCATTATTAATCCTGTACAACAAAAACACATTTTACACCATCTTCGGAGAAACCCACATGTTGGATTTCTATTTTCACTGTTTGCATTTTGGTAATGATCAGTGTCTTTTGACTTAGCCTCTTTTCTTCAACAGTTTACCTTTGTCTAATCCTAAGGCTTTGGTTGCCTACTTGGTTCTTTTCTGGTCATGTGTCTTGTTCCTTTTGATTTTCCTTTGCCACTCAGTCCATGTATGAATCGTCTTTGTCTTTATGTTCACAGTCTTTGTTCAGAATTTCCTGATCATCCATTTCTGCTCTGGCGTCAGACAAGATAACTCTCAGGATTTCCGAATCTTCTTCTCCTTCGTCCACTTTCTGCACAGTCACTCTTAGACTTTCTTGGCTATCCGCTTCCTATTGGATATCAGGAAGTGCCACATATGTCCATTCCAGTGACTTGTACTTCTGGTCTGGTTTCTTTATCCTCTTTGCTCTTTGCAAGTGTTTCTGATCAGCAGTGGCGGATGGTGACATTTGAAAGTGGTGAGGCGTAAACTTTCTGTCGGAGTGCACCGTGGCGAGCGAGCGCAGCGAGCGAGCTCGACCATCTTAGAGGGGGTTCTGGGGGGTTTTTCCCCCCGAGAAAATTTTGAAAAAAAAGTGGGTAAAGGGTGCATTTTCAAGCAAATTTGAGAAGCACAGAGACTAGAGCTGCAAACACACATAGAGCCCACTGCAGAGGGTATGTTCTTAGGTGAAGTCCTGCTGAAACTAAAATGCATTAACATTATAATCTCAGTTTCCCCACTTAACAAAGAGAGTCATCCCCAGAAAATGAGTTCCCCATCCTGTTTCTTCATTACATTTTCAGACAAAATTAGGAACATTCATAGACCATCCACACATGCATTAAGCACATTGTAAAAACAAAAAAAAGAATCACGTACAATAAAGCACAAATACACACACACAGTCGCACATACAGACATACATACCATAACACACACTTACAGACATACACAGGCACATCTTGAGACTCAACATAATGAAGAACATGACAAAGAGACAGAGGGAGCAAAAATGTTTTGTGCTGATGGAGAGTTAATGTATTCACATCATGCCAGGAAATGGGAAGGCAAGAAACCAGAACACCAGCCAAATGCTTCGACAAGAACGTTGGCCACAGCAATAACACTAATCGACCTATCAATGATTAAAAGACAACTGCAAACAACAGCAGAACCACCAGACACCGGTGATATGACAGCTCTTAGGAAGGAAACTCCATGACTGTGCAGTCCTGTCTCCAGTTGTCGCACTCATGGGTCGATCTGAGACCGAGGACCGACAGCAAGAAAGCTAAACACGAGATCTCTGCTCAGCTGCAAAATAGAAGGGTCCTGGCCAAGGGCCGGATTCACAATGCCCACACGTCTGAAGTGGGAAGTCTACCCCTGTGGGTCTACTCAGTTATGGCATTCATTATGAACCCTAAAAGAACTCCAGGAATCTAGTTCATTCATAAATTTGCAACACCAATTAAATAGGCAAAAATATACTCGGATGGAATTCCACCAGGGGAGAAATTCCTCAGGAATAAATTAGGCAGATATGTGTATAGGCCACTTTTTAAAATTGTAGATATGGAATATATTTGCCATTCCAAAACACCTCTAACAAATATGGATATGTTCCTGCCTCTCCCATATTGAAATGGTACCTATTCCTACCTTTCGCCAAAGCAGTTTTGCCTGCTTTCCAGGGTGGAAAAGTACCAGCAAACGGTTTGTGAATACCCACAAACCTAGGAAATTGTGAACACCTACTGAAATGTTAGGCCATGCTCCAGAACACCCACACTACTGCTTCTGCAAGTATTAACGCAGAACTTCAACCACACTAACAGCATTTCCGATTCCGATAGTCCGAAGTACAATGCGCAAGAGCAAAATTTCAGCACACCCGATTCTGTGAATCAGAATGTTTAATTTTCTTTCGCAAATTTCTATTTTTGTTCAATAGGAACTCAACTTGCAAAACCTTTTGTGAATCGAGCTATAAAGCGGTTTGACGCCTCATGGACAAAAAAAAAAAAAAAAAAAAGGACTGTTCGACGAGCTCAGAGATTAATCAAAAACAACTGGTTACAACAGCTGCAATGATACCTTACATGGGCCAGGGCTTGAATTCAAGCCTTTGGCTTCAGTGGGCCTTAGTAAAAAACACGAAGTAACACGTCTACGGATACATGGTCGACATACCTCCACATCAGCTGCATCACAAGCCAATTTTTGTTCCTCATATTAACTTGTTTTTTTATAGCACTTCATACTGCACTCCTGCCATTTCTACTCCTATGCAATTTTATGGTACTCAATTTTGAAGATTAGAAGGCTGCATCAGCCCCATGAATTGTCGCTCACCTCTCTTTACATGAGCACCAGTTATGTTACACACGGACAATTATTTTTTTTTGGCAGGCTCGGGGAGATCAAGTGATTTTCCCAGAAACACAGGATGTTGAGCCGACGCAGAGACTCAAACCTGGTTCCCTAGCTCCAAAGTCAGCAGCTCTAGCTGTAAGGCTACGTCCTCTTCCCCTTTGGTATCGCTGCCGACTGCCAGCGTCTGGTGATGGATGGTGTAGGTGGCACTGCTCTCTTTCTCTTAGATCTCTTCAGCGTATTTACTGCCATCACCCGTGGCAACCTTTGCACTTTTCCTCATGGTTTTACTTCGAGCTCCACATTATTCAATTTCCATATTTGGTCATTGGAAAACCTGGATTCCTCATTTAATCTCAATTTTCCTTAACAACACACATGACCCAATTTCTCCTGAGTTAGTTGACAATCTGGAAATGTTGTCCAGGGGACTTGTTTATGAAAAGGATACAATCCCTGTTGACTAACGTTATGCCCACTTCGCCGGGCAATTATTAATACTGTCACTGGCTGCCCGCTCTCCTGTCCTTTGCTCATTAATTCTTTCACTGGCTGTTATTCCCCCTTTCCTCTATCCTAATGTTGGCTTGTATGTTAAAACTACAAACCAACAGGTACATGGTACAGCATGAGGTATCTGCATCACAGTGCACCTGTACTGCTAATCACATCTAACAAATTCAAAGAAAATGGAAATGGAAAAGAGGAAATGCATTTTTATTCCAAATACCACATTTCTAAAAATAGCCATCAAGTTTATGAAAGCAATGCAGCATTCTCAGAATGACAATCAATGGCTGCCCCGTGTTTCTATTGGTGAATGCTCTCCTGAGCAGGATGTGTCACCACACTCCCAGCAGCGTGGTAGCAGTTCCCGCTGGGTTCTGTATACAAACATGGATGTCATTGGCTGTAAACTGCCCCTGGCAGCCATTTTGTTTACAGTAAACACCAGGACCTCTCCATTATTGGTCAGTAAATGTCACATGCGCTAGGCCTGTTTGGAAAACTTCCTCTCTCTGATTGGAAAAAAATAAAACAACTATATTTCCGGATTGAGCATCAGTTTTGCCCTATAATTCTCACCACTATTTTGAGGGAGAGATGAGGACAGGGTTAAATCATAGACAGCAAATCCGCCCTTACAATGCCAATGAAAATTAGAATTTAGCAAGCCCTACTTTAATATTAGTCATTCCTCGATACAGTTCAATGAGTGAATAATGTTTGTATTGTTCGCCTCACAAAGAAGCCAAATAGAATAATAAAGAGATAAAAATAGCACACAAACGTGGTGCCAACGCCGAGAAATAAAAAAAAAGTGCGCGCCTCTTAGCACGTTGCAGTCCTTCTCCAAACATTGCATGAAACCAACCAGCGTTATAATTGCTTCGAGTTGTAGCCAATTAAAGCGTAGGAACCGGACATTTAAAGGACAAAACACGACAACGGCTCCAGGTAAACAAGACACCGTAGCAAGGCTTCTGCCTCGAGGCATTTCAAAGTGCACGCAATGACACCGAACTAGTGGTCACAATAAAAAACGTCACAAGTGCGGCGACAGAATTTAAATGCCCACTTACACTTCAGGGCAAGTACGAAACCAGTGGGGCAAATCTGCGCACTTCTAGCCCCTCCTCTAGGCTTGTTCTACGGACGGGGTATGACAAAAAGGCATTCATTCATATAGTATCGGTCACTGTACACGCATTCATTTATGAATGCACGAAAGGGGGGCTGTTGCGAAACACATGAAGCCACACGTATCTGTCAAAAAACTCTCCCCGACTCCCGGGTGAGCACACGCAGATATAGTTATAAAGTAGTCAAAAACTAAGACGAGTACACACAAAGTAAACACTCTCTTTCAGGCACACCTCCCCAGTGAGCGCCATATGAATGCAATTTCAAGAGAAAGCGATCCACACACTATGTATGATCTACTCCTGTGAAGATTTGTCCACACTTTATAAACAAACTGTTTCTCTCTCACACACACACAAATATCGAGTGTGACATACAGTGACACAACTTGCTTTAAATAGGATACAAAAACAAAAAGGTAACAACTAAATCAAACATCAAGAGAGCCATAGGGCAGAGATTAGAGATTCTGATGTGTAGTTCATAAGACATATATACATATTAAAGGTGATCAAAAACAAAAAGACTAAATCAAGGGCCAATATGTATACTTTAAAAATTACTGATGTTTATTGGTCCATTTGTATTTATTCATTGTCCGTTTAAATGCAAAATGTGCATTGCCTAGTCAGGAGGTGGTAGTGGGACGGGGAGGGAGGAAGGAGGGGGTTAAAAAAAAGTTCACTTACCTGTCGGCTGCCTCCGTCCTCTCCCTGGTTCTCGGCCATCATTCATTCCCTATGAGGGCTCCTTAAACACACTCCGCTCGTGCTGCCAATTCTTACATTACTCGCTTTTCTTCATGTCCAGGCCCGCGTTGGCGCCTCTCTGCGACTGCCCCTTCAAACGGTCCAGAACACCACGTCCCCGTGACGCAACCCGGCCCTCAGCCAATCCTGGTGCTGCAGCAGCGCCACTGATTGGCTGACGGCACAGCCTACTCCTCGCCCGCCGCCTGCCCATTTAGGAGACCGAGGGGCTCCTAATGGGCATGCGCAAGGCAGCAAAAATACAAGTACGCATGACTGGGCACGGAGTAAAAAATTAAGCTCCATGCCCACTCATGCGCACTTGTGCTGCCTTTCCCAAAGGCGTCTGACAATGATGTCAGTCAACATGACACCGGACCGCCCACGGTCCGACGTCATGCTGACTGACATTCACAGAGGGAGGACTCGGGAGCTGCGGTTGCGGACATTCACAGTCACAGAGGAGGGAGCTGCAGCTGCGGGCGCGGCGCGGGCGGGGGGGCTACGCCCCCACGCCCCAATGGACGCACCGCGCCTGCTGATCAGTGTCCTTTTGTTTTTCTTGACTAGACACTTCATTCACTTGTTCAGCATTATCAGATTTTATTCTGGTTAGTAGTTATCTCAATCTCTTGATTTTGTTGGGCCAAATATCTTCTTTCAAAGGCCTTATTAATTTAGATCCTTTCCCTTCTCGCTCTGTTTTCCAAGCCCTTTTCCTCAAAGTTCTTAAGCCTTTGTTTTCTTCTTCACTTTCTTCAGATTCTGTATCTGTCTGGATTTTACAGTCTTTGGATTTTATCCTCAAGACTTCAGGTTCACTCTCTGTATCTATCCCTCCTCGTGTTTCTTCCACGCAATCTTCCTGCTGACTATCTGTCCCTTTTTCTACCTGTGTGTGTTGTGTCCCTTCACCTCCTCGGGATTCTTCCACAATTATCTCACCCTCACTTTCTGTATCTAATTCCTCACCTTCTATTTCTATGATTTCGGGGGGGGGGAGGATTTCTCTTGTGCTTGTACTCTGGATTTCTTTTCCAAAGATTACTTGTTCAGTTTTTCCAGTGTCCACATTTTCTTTCTTGTATTCCCACTGGTTCTGTCTCAGATTCAGAACAGGTATCAGAAATTTCAAGGCGTCTTCTTAGTGGTATATTTTCCTGTCCAACAATTTGACTTATTCCCTTTTCTCCTGCTTCTGGGTTTTGTCTTGTTCTCGTTTTTTCTGATTCGGAACTGGTATTTGATACTTCTCGTTGTTCCTCTTCAGATTGCTCTTCCGGATTTGGGACTCGAAGAGTGTGACTGGCATGAATCCAGTTCCTCACTCTTGCACACTTCACAGCAGTTGTTGTTGTCAGAATCATTTGTCGTGGTCTTCCCCAGCGTGGAACCAGACAATTTCTTCCTCTGTGTACTTTTGTGCGGACCCAATCTCCAGGACTCAAGTCATGAGCTGGCTTCTTTTCAAGAGTGGTCGCATCTGGTCCAACCTGATGAAACACAGAATGTACCATACCAGCCAATCCTTTGCAATAATCCAAGATGAAGTCATCAGATATAGGCAGCAGTTTGTTGACGGGAATAAAAACATGTCTCATCGCTCTACCCATGATAATTTAGTGGGGGCTCAGACCAGTTTTCCTATCAGGAATTGATCTAATTGTCATTAGAACTAGAGGCAAGACATCTGGCCATTTTAGACCTGTGGCCAAACACATTTTTCCCAATCTGTTCTTTATGGTGCCAGTTATTTGCTCCACCACTCCAGAAGCCTCTGGTCGGTAGGCACAATGCAATTTTTGTTGTACATTCAAAGCTTCACAAATCAATTTTATAACCTCATTCTGGAAATGTGTTCCTATATCTGTTTCAATCGTTACTTAGAAACCCAGCCTAGGAATGAACTCTCTCAGTAGGAGTTTTGCTACAGTAACTCCATCATTCCTTCTGGTTGGGAAAGCCTCAACCCAACGTGAAAACAGACAGACAATCACCAGTATATATCTAAGCCTGTTACATGAGGGCATTTCAATGAAATCAAGCTGCATTCGAGTGAAAAGACCTCCCTACCGTCGTATGGTTCCCAAGCTCACCACCGTTTTCTTTCCTGGATTAAATTGCTGGCATATGAGAAATCTCTGACAAAGGCTCTCAGCTATAAGCTGAAACTTTGTATTATACCAGGTCTGTTTAAAAAGTCTAATCATGGCATCCCTGCCTATGTGAGCCTGCCCATGGTACATCTGTGCCATGGTAGAGATCATGCTATTAGGCATTACTGGTCTTCCATCACGGTAAACCAAACTCTGCCTGCTTCTCGTGGTGTACATCCTGATTTTATCCACTGTTTCCTCTCCTCTTCTCCTGTCTCTTCCTGTAACTGCCTCACTTCATCCCATGTACTTACGGTGTTAGTAGAAAGCAAGGGACATAAATCCATTTCCTTCTCCCTGTTACGATTTAATGAAGTTTGGTTTTGTGCATAATACTGTGCTAGGTCATTGGCAAACTCATTGCCTGCTGACACGTAGTCAGTACCCTTTCTGTGTGCGCTACATTTTATAACAGCGATCTGTTTAGGCAGCTGTATCGCCTCAAGTATTTTCCAACTATTTCTGCATTTCTGCTTGGAGTTCCACTCGACGTCCAGAAACCTCTTTGGGACCAAATTTTCCCAAAGTCATGCACCACTCCAAACCCATACTGACTATCAGTAATCACAGTGACTCGCAAATTCTTTCCCAACTTGCATGCTCTAATCCAGGGGTACTCACAGACTTTCTCTCGGGGGCCAAATTTACAGTGTGGTTTGTGGCCGAGGGCCGCACCGGTGGGGGCGGGGTCAGTGGGGGAGGGGGCGGGGCTAGAGCAAAAAACAAAACTGTGACCATGAGGTTGAACACAGGCCCCTGCAGCAGACGCCTTCGTCCACTGAACCACCAGACCCGGCTTTCACACATCTCTATCTATCTATCTATCTATCTATCTATCTATCTATCTATCTATCTATCTATCTATCTATCTATCTATCTATCTATCTAGCTCTGTCTCCCTCCCTCCCTCTATCACTCTCTCTCTATCACTCTCCCTCTCCCTGTCTCCCTCCCTCTCCCTCTCTCTCTTCCTCTATCTCTCTCTCTCTCCCTCTGCCTCACTCACTGCGTTTGTCTACCTCCCTCTCTGTCTCCCTCCCTGTCTCCCTCCCTCCCCCTGTCAAGGGGACAAAAGTGAGCCCAGCCGCAGGAACAGCAGGATGGCAAGAAAGCAACAGGACAAGGTGGGCAGCCGAGGTGGATTCTAGTTAATACATGCGGATGTTTATAGATAAAGGGCATTAAAAGCACTGGCAAACACCCGCACAAATTAAGCCCTGGAAGACTTTGTCATGTCCGTCATATCTTTCAGACAGTGGCACAGGGAAAAGCTGGCTGTTGATAGGTGCACTAATGCTACGCGGCATATGAAGTGGTGTACAGCCAGTGCGCACCCTGAGTGTGTGCACCTTCAGGAGTAGGACACAACGTTCCCCGGGACCTGCAGGCATCACTCTGCAGGCTAATGCTTTTGTACTCAGGAATCCCTCTCGCCTTCCCAATGTGCTGCCTGGACCTCTGCATTGACGGAGAGACCAGCAACTACAGTCTGTTGCTGCTGCACTGTCCTCAGCAGAGGTGCACCTGCCCTGGAGAGAAGGCATATTTTTGCGATATTGCACACAGATGCTGTCTGCACCAGGCCCACCCAAATGAGAGCCTCATGTTTTATAAATATGGCTCCTGGTGTTATTTTTTTTGCACGGTTTGTTAAATGCATGTCCAAAGACTTTCCCTTTCATTTATATTCTTTCTTTCTTTCCCTTTTTAAAGATAACATTTATATTTCACTTTCCTGTCAATAAAAAAATGTAACTGTCTTCAGCTGTTGCATCAAAATTGCCTCTGATGTTGAAACCCTGTTTCCTATCATAGGTGCTTCACAGACGAACGCATGTGCGGTGTGTTGCGTGGGTGTGCCACGACAGATTCCACATTCAGAGTGCTGAGCTCAGGGTGGGGGCTGAGAAGGATTTAGGCGACCTGGACAGCAGCGCCTTGATGGACTAGGTGTGCAGTTTCCTCTTTTGACAGGTGAATAGTCAGCGAGCTGTGGTACGGCAGGCGAGCGCTCTGCACCCTCATGCATACACATAGTAGTGCCCGGTTCTTTTGAGCAGACTCCATGTGTGCTCCAGCCAGCCAGCCCAAAGTTGTACAACCCCCCCCCCCAACCCCTTACCGTCACCTCACCCTGCACTGAGTCAGCTTCCCTGGAACGCACACAGCCGCCGCACCCAAGTACTTCACAGGTCTTTTAAAGACCATTCACTTGTTAATGAGGCTTTGTTGTATTTCATCTCTTCTTAGCGCCCCTGCATCTCCACTCATTCAGAGGGGAGATGCAGGGGCGCTAAGAAGAGGTGAAATACAACAAAGCCTTATTAACAAGTGAATGGCTTTTAAAAGAATCACCCGGCCCGGCCCGCATAGCTCCACGCTGCTGCAACCGGCGGTGCTTGCACAGGTACGATGTCTGCAAGGTCCGCGGGCCGCCAAGGAAGGCTTGCCGGGCCGCTGGCAGCCCGCGGGCCGTACTATGAGTATCCCTGCTCTAATCAGTGCAAAAAGCTCAGCAACTTGAGCAGATCGTACTCCTCTCAAACAAGATGCTTCCAACACAGTCGCTATAGTACACACAGCATATGCAGCACTCAAAATCCCTTCTCCAGTTCTTAGGCATGACCCATCTTCAAACATCACATAGACACTCTCTTTCAGAGGCACATCTTTTATCTCAGGGTGCAGTTTGGTGCAAAAACTAAGCACTTCCAAACAATCATGATGAACATCATCTTTCACCTCCGCATTCACAGCATCGGGTAACAATGTTGATGGGTTCACATTAGTGCATCTTACAAGACTCACATTTGTAGCACCCAAAATCACCTTTTCATATTTAGTCAGGCGGCTGTGCGTCATGAACTGTGTTTTGCTTCTTGTCAAAAGGATCGCCACATCATGGGGAAGAAACGCTCTCACAGGATATCCCATTACAATTCCTTCACTTTGTTTCTAGCTCTTACAGGTGGCTGCCACGGCTTTCAACAACCAGGCAATGCTACAGCTACTGGATCTAGTACAGCTGAAAAATACGCAATCGGTCGTCTCAAGCTTCCATGTCTCTGCACTAATACGGAAAGAGCACACCTATCTCTCTCACTGCAATATAGCTCAAATTCATTTTCATAATCAGGCATTCCAAGAGCTGGTGCTTCACACGAGCTGTCTCTCAGTTGTTTAAAAGATTTCATCTCCTCTTTATTCAGCTCAAGGGGATCTTTGACATCACTCTTTGTCAAATGTGCTAGTGGTTTTGCGATCAGCGAGAAGGTTCTGATCCACTGTCGACAATATCCCACCATCCCAAGAAACATTCTGACTTCTCTCTGTGTCATTGATGCTCTCATTCCTTTGATTATTTTAATTCTGTCCATTGTTACTTTTCTCAGGCCCTTTTCAATCTTATGACCTAAGTATTGTACTTCTTTCTGACAAAACTGTAATTTTGATGGGGATACTTTAAGTCCTCCATCTGCCAAATGATTTAACAGCGCAACTGTGTCAATCACGCATGCTTCTCGCGTGTTCGATGCCACCAATAGGTCATCGATATATTGCACAAGCACTGAACTTTTGGTCATTTTTAAATCTTCCAGTGACTTCTTTAGAATCTGATTAAATATTGAAGGACTCTCAGTATACCCTTGAGGGATACGACACCATGCCAAAATACGCTGACTGAACCAGAACGCAAACATTTGCTGGCTATCAGGGTGCAATGGAATAGAAAAGAAAGCATGACACAAGTCAATGACTGTGTACCATTCTGCATCATGGGGAATCTGATATAAAATTTACCGAAGGGTTTGGCACAATGGGACAGCAAGGAACAACAATTGTATTCAGTTTTCTCAAATCCTGTACTATCCTAAAGGTCCCATTGGCTTTTTCAAACGCATGATCGGAGAGTTATATGGACTGCTCATTATCTCCCTCAGAATTCATTGTTCAATTATTCTGTCTATTACACGTGTTACTCCTACAATTATCTCTGGTGTTAATTTATACTGAGAAACATTCGGGTAATTTACTCCTTCTTTTACAGTTATTTTTACAGGATCTACCCTTTTCATTAATTCAACATCCTCTCTCGTGAAATCCCACACTTCTGTTTCCAATGTTTCTTTCAACTCTTGAGGCAATCCCTCCGGATCAAATACAACAAATGCCTCAGTAATTTCAGGTTCTAAATTTGCGATTTTCATTCTATACAGTACGTCTTCATTGGGAGTTTCAAAGGCTATACCGTTAGGTGTACAAAAGATGGTGCAATTCATCTTGCACAATAAACCTCTCCCCAACAGATTTACAGGACTAGTGTCGCATATGACAAATCAATGCATATCAGTGAATTTTCCTATTCTAACCTTTAAAGGATCAGTAAGATAAGCTTTTATCTGTCTGTTTGAAACTCCAACTACTTGGATTGTTTCACCCGAGAGAGGAAGATTTTTCACTTCAGCTGATCTAACAGTTGAACGAGTAGCACTAGTATCCACTAGGAAAGTAATGTTCACTTCATTCACCTTTCCATCCACAAAGGGTCCTGTCTGGTCTAACTCTAGAGTTGCGGCAAGTACGCACTCCTCTTCCTCTCCTAGGCACCGTCAATAATTCTCTTCTGACTCACTCTCATCGCGTTGCAGCCAATACTGCGAAACAATACCAGCGCGCTGTAGCTTTGTTACCTATTCTTCGTTGTAGAATCCGGTCTCATTTCTTTATCTTTGAGGATTTACGTTCTGTGGAAAAGATGGCGTTGGCACCTGACACTGTTGGGTAACGACCTGCTGCTGTTGCGGCGGTTAGCAACTCACCTCATTCTGCACCTGTGGATTTAATGATGAAATATCACCATTAGCTCTCGGTGGCAATTTACACTCGGATTTCCAATGCCCTAATTTTCCGCAATTATGACATGGCCATTTTTTTTAGATTCCTCTATGCATATCTGTCCTTTTCCTTTTCCAATATTAGGCTTTTGTTTTGCTTGCCCCATTCCATTAGCTTGCTCGATTAACTGGACTTCTTGTCACTCGGCTACCTTAACCTGTGCCCACATTGCCTTTTCTTTCAGTTTACGCTGTTTGGCTTCAATTATGTCACTAAAATATTTTAAATGTTGTAACACTTCGTCTATCTTTTGGTTTTGCCAATCTACTGTATGTTGTTTAATCATTTCACTAACTTCAGGCCTTAAACCATAAACAAATCTGTACACAAAATTACTCAAATCCTTTTCACTTAATTTCTCATCTCCACTGTATTTTTTAAAAGCCAACAATAACCTTTCGTAATACGCATGCACTGATTCTTTAGCCTCCTGGTGAGTACGCTCAATCTTTACCCAGTCAGTCTCTTTCGGAGGTACTTTATTTTTCAAAAAAGTAATTACCTGATCATATTTTTTCATTACTTCTGGATCAGGGGCTCCCGTCTTAGGATCCCTAGGATATTCTTGTGTTGGCCAAGCTATTGTAATTTTACATTTTGCTCATAAATCTGCAGGTAAGCAGGTACAATTATATCAAAAAGGCCATTCAGATTTATCCACAACACCTTTGAAAGTTTGACAAACCTTTCTACCTGTCGGTACCATTCAACTGGTTTTTCTCTTAACCTAGGAAAATCATTGGTAAATGACAAAATATCCTGTCTAGTCCATGGAACATGCACATTTCCTCCTCCAGGAATCTCTCTCATGGGACATTCTGTTATCACTGTCTCTTTTTCTCTCACTGGGAAAGCTAGAGAGGCCTTATCTGTAGTTTCCTCTCTCTTTCTAAACCATCTACTTTTTCATCGATCCACATCACCCCATTTCCTTAACAATGCAATCAGTTGTTTAATTTGGGTCAGTCTCCCTGCAGTATTCAAGTTTTAAATATCCTTTTCAGAAAAATCTACCCTATGTGGCTTTTGTAATGACCTTATTTTCTCAAAATCGATTCCCATTTCACTCGCTGTCTCTTCTAACTTTTCATGCAATGTTCTTGCTCTCCAAGTTGTGCTTTTACACAAAAACATTAACTCCTCATCCTGGTTTGCTTTTAATTTTTCAGTTGGAATTGTTCCTACCATTAACACTTATAATGTTACTTTTAATTTTGCTACATCTAAAAGTTGTGGTTCTGCATCTTTCTTCTGTAAACTTCTTAAACAATCACTTAATTCTTCTGAGGTTGGTCCTACAGGGGTTGTCTCTATTCTCATTTTATCTGTCATTCTCTCTTGGGGTTTCGGTTGCTGATTCTGTTTTCATAGGTGTCTTACTCGCTGGACTTTGAGTTACAGTTACATTTTTAGGAGTATTTAATCCTGATATTCCTGCCATAATCTCCCACTCATTTTCTCCGGAACCACTCCTTTCTTTCTCCTTTTGCATACCGCAATTATATGGGACAGTTAAGCAATGCTCACTATCTTTTTGTTTGTCAAATACAGGTATGACCGGTCCTATAGTTACAGGCACAGTCACTGCTTCCATATTCTTAGTTAATTCTCTAATTTTCTCAGTTAATTCCAGTGTAGTTCTAGCTAACTCTGCTGATTTTTCCTTTTCAGTTCTAACGGTCTGTGACATTTCAGAATCTTTAAATGGATTATTTTTTTCCCAAATTAGGTGGCATTTGCTCCAAAAAAAAATTCATTACAGTCTCCTTTGCCAATGCACTCGGCGTCACCAACGCAGGATCCTGTTGATATGGCGGTGGGTTTTTATAAAACACGTCTTCCAGCACTTCATCTTCTGATTCACTCACTCCATATCTGTAACCTTCTGACCCTGTGTTATTTCTCTTTTCTGTGCATTTTCTGCCACTCATCTCTCCAGCGTTTCTCAGAGGAAACATACCATCAGTCATATTCGCATTACGCCATTTTCTCATCCTGTCATCAAGGCTTTCTTGACCACAATGTCTACCAAACATATAATTATACCTTCTCCCACTCCGATGCCTTTCCCTTTCATACACCTCTTCTTCCCATTCAGTCAGCGCCTCGAATTGAGTAGGTCTGGGTTTCGGTTCTAACCTCATCATCCTTTCTCTTAAATTTCGGATTACTGCCAAACTAAATTAACCATTTTCCAGAAATGCTAGCACTCCTTCATCTTTGGTATACTTTGCTCAATTCTCTAACCAAATACATGTATGTTATCCATATTTTGCTACCATAAAAGATACAGGCAATTTCGGTGGAGGAAGTATCTGTCCTTCCCTAGTTACAATTGGCTTATCCTTTTTAAATAGGTCTTTGATTTTTCCAAACCATGATTTTTTCTCTTTCTCAGGTGAATCATAGTACATCATTTTTAATTTTCAAAGTTCTTAATCAACTTAGCTTTGCAAATCACTTTCTTCACGACTTTTCCGTATTCTGTCCAATCCCAGCGCGACTCACACTAATGCAGCAATCCTAGGTGTCTACGTCACTCTGGTAATTCTCCACTCCCAGCGCGTCTCACACTAACGCATCAATCAGTGAAAGCTTCGTCTTTCTATGGCTGACTAATCCCAGCGCGGTCTTTCTGACGTCAGCCTTTCTCGCTACTCCTGCTCTTGCTGACCCCTCCTTTACAAAATGTTATCGGCAAGCTTTTATTACGTTTTCTTTAATCAAATTCTGTTAGTAACAACATAAAACATCTCTAGTGCCTGTTTCGCTAAATCAAAGAGATAGCTTTGTTCATTTACATAACAATTCTGTCATTCCAGTAGGCAGCGCTTACCTCTACCCTACCACAGAATTTTCCGTTACGCCGATTAAGTAGCACTTCCCTCTACCTTACCCTTTTATCAAGCAAAAGGCAAACTGTTTCTCTGGGGATAAAACACATGTGGAGACTACAATGCTCCTGAGAATTAAGGCCAGAGTTTCATAAGAGAAAATATTACCATGCCACTCACACACATTCACACAGAGATTTCCCTAACTTAACACAATTCCATTATATCACAATTCTTGAAACCAGACAATGTTCAATTCTATGTGACTTCTCTTGCCACATAAATCCACTCCCTACTTCCCTGAAGGTTCAAATTTCCGACTACATTTAACATAAACAATACTCAACATAAAGTGTTAAACATAAATCGATAATCACCAAACCAATACAATAAAACCATCATCTGCTACCAAGAAATCTGATGCAGCGCAAGGGGCAAAGTTTACATATTCTCCCTATGTCACTGATTCGTAATCACAACAACTCATCCATACACTCATTCCTTGGTGGGGCCCACACACTCATCATTCAATAGCTCTCATTTGAATCTGCACATAGGAGAAAAGCGCTGGACATGTGGGTGCCTTATTACCTATCAGGATTAATTTCCTTTACATTATATACATTTTATACATATACCCCTACAGAATCCTGACCTTAACATCAAGGCACTCCACCAGTTGGTCTATGGACCAACTAGTTGGACTGGTTGATTGTGAATTAGAACCAGCTAAAACACAATTAAAGCCGAGGAAACATTTGGTATTTTCAGTAATTAATGAAAGAACCACAAACTCATTTCGTAATATTTCAACTTATTTTTATCTAATAATAATTTCCCTGCGTTAGCATTTATGCACTACAGTTCATAATATAAATTCAGTTTTATTTTATAAGAGAAATCAGACATTTAGTAAATAAGCATGAATTTAGAAAGCACAGTTAACTAATTACCAATTAACAAGCATTGGCGACTTTGTGAGTAAACAGAGAGTTATCCGCATTCTCTGGTACAATCTCCGGGATAGGCTGTCCGACCCACAGCAAAGATCAAGCCGTCAGAAGAAATAACTTACCGAAAACCAAAGAAACCCAAGGCAAACCATGGAAATCGTCACCAGCTCAATGCAGACCCAACTCCATGAAAGATCAACCCGATGTGCACCCCCCTTTGGCAGATGAGGGCTTTATATACCCTTTTTCCCTCTTACTTAATCTTAACATGCAACAAATTAGTGGTAGAGAAATGTTCTGATTGGACAGTTCAGGGTTATCTGTAAGTTTTGTAAAAGTTTCCCAGGGTAAACTGGTTCTTCATGAAGACTTGGCATAGGAAGGCGCAAGTTATATATTGTTCATTTTGCTCCCAGGCGAAAGTTGCGAATGTAACATTTAGAGGAAGAGAAGTAATTCCTCCACAGGTTCTGTATTGTTTTTCCACTGTTCCCACACCGTTGTCAGTTGGCAGGCAAACGAGTTCCTATCCTTGACAAGGAACACGGTGTCGTAGATTTGGCGTTATTTGGAGATCTCCAGAGCCATCCTATTCTGCGCAGAAACCATCGCGCTCATATTGTGGCGTCTTCTTCGGAGACTCCATCTTGGGTACTGTGGCCTAGTAGGCCCGAATGCCAACTTAAGCAAAAACAGACATAACAGTAATTAAAATATAGAAATGGAGATTTGAATGTTTAAACCCACACTAATCCAAATATATATAGTATTACCTAGCTGTAGCAACATTTAAAGCGATAATAATCACCATTTTATAGTCTTGAAAGCACAAACAATCACAAAGCAACATAAATCATGCAATTTTCTATTTCACCACAATTTAAGGTTAGTTTGAGTACCATAATTAATGAATTAATTATCCTGCCATGCAATTAGCATTTTAGTCCCACGTGTATCTCGTATTTATCAAGGTGCAAAAGTTGATTAGTAAAATGTCACTGCAAACCGGTTAATGCAAGTTAATTTTAGAATGATTACGTAATTAATTTCATGCAATTTAGAGGAGGTATACAACATTTTGTTTTACCTGCTCCATCAATACCCCTTTTGTGATTTTTAACATCACCGCTATTCACTAAATTTTCAAAATTTCTCTACGGAAATTGTGTTATTCAGTCCCACTTGCATTTGTCAGGTTAAATCATAGTGTTCTCCATACTGTTCTCTTTTGTTTACTTATATACTTTATCTTGCAACCCTTCTAATTCTATTTCTTCTATCTCCCTTTCTCTTATTCCATTCTCTTAACTTTTCTTGTTTACTCTTTTTATCTTATTTTGTAATTTTATTCTTTTCACGCACACAAATCCTAATATTAACACTAAAACAATCACAAAGGTTACAGGTATCAGTATTTTTCCCACGAAGGAGCTACCTATTTTTGTTAATAAATTCTTAATAGTGGAAAAACCCTTACCAAATTTCTCCCATACACCTTCAACCTCCATTGGAACAATTTCTTCATGCAAATCAGTTATATTCTTAATATATTTCTTTAAGTTCTGACTTTCGTCAGGAATATAAGCACAGCCTGTTGCACTTTCAGCATTCCACAGACTCCTCCCTCTTTGGCCAATATAATATCAAGGGCAAGTCTATTTTGCATTATCATCGCTCTCATGGCAACCATTTCGGTATTCACCATTAAGAACCCTCCTGTTGTGCTTGTTAATAAACGATCCACAACTGTAGACAATTTTTTAATTTTATGTGCATTCAGAGATATTCCAACTGCTGGTATCAGTGCTCCAAAGATATCACCTATAATTTCTGACCAACTCTTCCTTCTTCTACGTGTTAGTTGCCTATCTATTTCGTGCAATCTGTCATTTCCCCTCTCCACATGAAATATGTTTGGAAAGACCAGGCCTAGGTAACATGTCCTGTACCAATGGTCCAGTAACATATAATAAGCTCTGTTCCCACAGATGTAATATATTTCAGGGAATACCAGATCATTTCCGCCTTTAAATCCCCATCCTCCCATGATTTTGTATAAGTCATGGCATTCACTTGCACCTACAAAATAATTATCATATACAGTATTATCTCTACTGATGCACAACTTCCCTTTCTGGGGCCAATCTAAAGCCATTGCTGTATTTGTTTCTCCCTTTAAATGATTCTCCTTTCCCACATCCCAAAATGTGGTTTCCATCTTTTCCCCAGACGCCTTCTTTTGCATTTTAACTCTCCTCTCCTCTACCATGTTCAGGAAAGTTTTCTCTTTTTTTTCTAAACTACAAGTGAGATTATTCTTAAACACTTCTTCTAAAGTTAATTCTCTTGTTTCCAGGAAATATTCACCTAGTGTTCTAACAGGAATCACTTTGTTTAGATTTGGAGCTACAGGAATCTGTGAGAAAATATTATCTACATCAGTGTAATTGTATTCTAATTTTCTGTTTTATAAAACAAACTAGCTAGGACACTACAAGTAATTGCATATGTCAAAGGAAGGTGATAAGTGACACCTTCTGATACAGATGCAGGTAACTGCATGCAAACATAACAGTCTCTAACCTCCATTGTTTTCACCTATTCGTACAATAATTTTGAAAAAACATTATTAGAAAAATCGTTTATGTACTTATCTTTGTGAAGTTCTGTTCTATCTATCAGTTTTGTGACATGACTTTCATCAGCTTTTTCATTATTAGTTCCGTTTACTGTATGTTCATCTATATTTTCAAATGTTACTCTGAGTGAAATTGTTATTGCTAATATGATCCAGACAAGCATTATTAATCCTGTACAACAAAAACACATTTTACACCATCTTCGGAGAAACCCACATGTTGGATTTCTATTTTCACTGTTTGCATTTTGGTAATGATCAGTGTCTTTTGACTTAGCCTCTTTTCTTCAACAATTTACCTTTGTCTAATCCTAAGGCTTTGGTTGCCTACTTGGTTCTTTTCTGGTCATGTGTCTTGTTCCTTTTGATTTTCCTTTGGTACTCAGTCCATGTATGAATCGTCTTTGTCTTTATGTTCACAGTCTTTGTTCAGAATTTCCTGATCATCCATTTCTTCTCTGGCGTCAGACAAGATAACTCTCAGGATTTCCGAATCTTCTTATCCTTCGTCCACTTTCTGCACAGTCACTCTTAGACTTTCTTGGCTATCCGCCTCCTATTGGATATCAGGAAGTGCCACATATGTCCATTCCAGTGACTTGTACTTCTGGACTGGTTTCTTTATCCTCTTTGCTCTTTGCAAGTGTTTCTGATCAGTGTCCTTTTGTTTTTCTTGACTAGACACTTCATTCACTTGTTCAGCATTATCAGATTTTATTCTGGTTAGTCGTTATCTCAATCTCTTGATTTTGTTGGGCCAAATATCTTCTTTCAAAGGCCATTTTCATTTAGATCCTTTCCCTTCTCGCTCTGTTTTCCAAGCCCTTTTCCTCAAAGTTCTTAAGCCTTTGCTTTCTTCTTCACTTTCTTCAGATTCTGTATCTGTCTGGATTTTACTTTCTTTGGATTTTATCCTCAAGACTTCAGGTTCACTCTCTGTATCTATCCCTTCTCGTGTTTCTTCCACGCAATCTTCCTGCTGACTATCTGTCCCTTTTTCTACCTGTGTGTGTTGTGTCCCTACACCTCCTCTGGATTCTTCCACAATTATCTCACCCTCACTTTCTGTATCTAATTCCTCACCTTCTATTTCTATGATTTCGGGGGGGGGGGGGGAATTTCTCTTGTGCTTGTACTCTGGATTTCTTTTCCAAAGATTACTTGTTCAGTTTTCCAGTGTGCTCATTTATTCTTTCTTGTATTTCCACTGGTTCTGTCTCCGATTCAGAAGGGGTATCAGAAATTTCAAGGCGTCTTCTTAGTGGTATATTTTCCTGCCCAACAATTTGACTTATTCCCATTTCTCCTGCTTCTGGGTTTTGTCCTGTTCTCCTTTGTTCTGATTCAGAACTGGTATCTGATACTTCTCGTTGTTCCTCTTCAGATTGCTCTTCCGGATTTGGGACTCGAAGAGTGTGACTGGCATGAATCCAGTTCCTCACTCTTGCACACTTCACAGCAGTTGTTGTTGTCAGAATCACTTGTCGTGGTCTTCCCCAGCGTGGAACCAGACAATTTCTTCTTCTGTGTACTTTTGTGCGGACCCAATCGCCAGGACTCAAGTCATGAGCTGGCTTCTTTTCAAGAGTGGTCGCATCTGGTCCAACCTGATGAAACACAGAGTGTACCATATCAGCCAATCCTTTGCAATAATCCAAGACGAAGTCATCAGATATAGGCAGCAGTTTGTTGACGGGAATAAAAACATGTCTCATCGCTCTACCCATGATAATTTCGTGGGGGCTCAGACCAGTTTTCCTGTCAGCAATTGATCTAATTGTCATTAGAACTAGAGGCAAGACATCTGGCCATTTTAGCCCTGTAGCCAAACACATTTTTCCCAATCTGTTCTTTAAGGTTCCATTTATTTGCTCCACCACTCCAGAATTGGTCGGTAGGCACAATGCAGTTCCTGTTGTACATTCAATGCTTCACAAATCAATTTTATAACCTCATTCTGGAAATGTGTTCCTCTATCTGTTTCAATCGTTGCTGGGAAACCAAACCTAGGAATGAACTCTCTCAGTAGGAGTTTTCCTACAGTAACTCCATCATTCCTTCTGGTCGGGTTAGCCTCAAGCCAATGTGAAAACAGACAGACAATCACCAGTACATATCTTAGCCTGTTACATGAGGGCATTTCAATGAAATCAAGCTGCATTCGAGTGAAAGGACCTCCCTCCCGTCCTATGGTTCCCAAGCTCACCACAGTTTTCCTTCCTGGATTAAATTGCTGGCATATGAGACATCTCTAACAAAGGCTCTCAGCTATAAGCCGAAACTTTGCATTATACCAGGTCTGTTTAAAAAGTCTAATCATGGCATCCCTGCCTATGTGAGCCTGCCCATGGTACATCCGTGCCATGGTAGAGATCATGCTATTAGGCATTACTGGTCTTCCATCGCTGTAAACTCAAACTCTGTCTGCTTCTCGTGGTGTACATCCTGATTTTATCCACTGTTTCCTCTCCTCTTCCCCTGCCTCTTCCTGTAACTGCTTCACTTTATCCCATGTACTTACGGTGTTAGTAAAAAGCAAGGGACATAAAACCATTTCCTTCTCCTTGTTAGGATTTACTGAAGTTTGGTTCCGTGCACAATACTGTGCTAGGTCATTGGCAAACTCATTGCCTGCTGACACGTAGTTAGTTCCCTTTCTGTGTGCGCTACATTTTATAACAGCGATCTCTTTAGGCAGCTGTATCGCCTCAAGTAATTTTCCAACTATTTCTGCATTTCTGATTGGAGTTCCACTCGACGTCAAGAAAACTCTTCGGGACCAAATTTGCCCAAAGTCATGCACCACTCCAAACCCACACTGACTATCAGTAATCACAGTGACTCGTAAATTCATACCCAACTTGCATGCTCTAATCAGTGCAAACAACTCAGCAACTTGAGCAGATTGTACTCCTCTCAAACAAGTTGCTTCCAACACAGTCGCTACAGTTCACACAGCATATGCAGTATTTAAAATCCCTTCTCCAGTTCTTAGGCATGACCCTTCCACAAACATCACAGAGTCACTCTCTTTCAGAGGCACATCTTTTATGTCAGGGCGCGGTTTGGTGCAAAAATCAAGCACTTTCAAACAATCATTATCAACATCATCTTTTACCTCCGCATTCACAGCATCAGTTAACAATGTCGATGGGTTCACATTGGTGCATCTTACAAGACTCATATTTGTAGCACCTAAAATCACCTTTCCATATTTAGTCAGACGGCTGTGCATCATGAACTGTGTTTTACTTCTTGTCAAAAGGATCGCCACATCATGTGGAACAAAAACACTCTCACAGGATATCCCATTACAATTCGTTCACTTTGTTCCAAGCTCTTACAGGTGGCTGCCACGGCTTTCAAACAACCAGGCAATGCTACAGCTACTGGATCTAGTACAGCTGAAAAATAGGCAATTGGTCGTCTCAATCTTCCATGTCTCTGCACTAATACGGAAAAAGCACACCCATCTCTCTCACTGCAATATAGCTCGAATTCATTTTCAGAATCAGGCATTCCAAGAGCTGGTGCTTCACACAAGCTGTCTCTCAGTTGTTTAAAAGATTTCATCTCCTCTTTATTCAGCTCAAGGGCATCTTTCACATCACTCTTTGTCAAACGTACTATTGGCTTTGCGATCAGCGAGAAGTTGTTGATCCACTGTCGACAATATCCCACCATTCCAAGAAACATTCTGACTTCTCTCTGTGTCATTTGTGCTCTCATTCCTTTGATTATTTTAATTATGTCCATTGTTACTTTTCTCAGGCCCTTTTCAATCTTATGACCTAAGTATTGTACTTCTTTCTGACAAAAATGTAATTTTGATGGGGATACTTAGAGTCCTCTATCGGCCAAATGATTTAACAGCGCAACTGTGTCAATCACGCATGCTTCTCGTGTCTTCGATGCCACCAATAGGTCATCGATATATTGCACGAGCACCGAAGTTTCGGGCATTTTTAAATCTTCCAGTGACTTCTTTAGAATCTGATAAATATTGAAGGACTCTCCGTATACCCTTGAGGGATACGGCACCATGCCAAAATACGCTCACTTAACCGGAACGCAAACATTTGTTGGCTATCAGGGTGCAATGGAATAGAAAAGAAAGCATGACACAAGCCAATGACTGTGTACCATTCTGCATCATGGGGAATCTGATATAAAATTACCGAAGGGTTTGGCACAATGGGACAGCAAGGAACAACAATTTTAATTCACTTTTCTCAAATCCTGTACTATCCTAAAGGTCCCATTTGGCTTTTTTCAACCCATGATCGGAGAGTTATATGGACTGCTCATTATCTCTCTCAGAATTCCTTGTTCAATCATTCTGTCTATTATACGTGTTACTCCTGCAATTATCTCTGGTGTTAATTTATACTGAGGAACATTCGGGTAATTTACTCCTTCTTTTACAGTTATTTTCACAGGATCTACCCTTTTCATTAATTCAACATCCTCTCTTGTGAAATCCCACACTTCTGTTTTCAATGTTTCTTTCAACTCTTGAGGCAATCTCTCCGGATCAAATACAACAAATGCCTCAGTAATTTCAGGTTCTAAATTTGCCATTGTAATTCTATACAGTACGTCTTCATCGGGAGTTTCAAAGGATATTCCATCAAGTGTACAAAAGATGGTGCAATTCATCTTGCACACTCTCCCCAACAGATTTACAAGACTAGTGTTGCATACGACAAATCGATGCATATCATATCAGCTACCTTAACCTGTGCCCACATTGCTTTTTCTTTCAGTTTATGTTGCTTGGCTTCAATGTCATCACTAAAATATTTTGCATGTCACAACACCTCATCTATCTTTTTATTCTGCCAATCTACTGTATGTTCTTTGATCATTTCACTAACCTCAAGTTTTAAACCATAAACAAATCTGTACACAAAATGACTCAAATCCTTTTCACTTAATTTCTCATCTTCACTGTATTGTTTAAAAGCCAACAGTAACCTTTCGTAATACGCATGCACTGATTCTTTAGCCTCCTAGTGAGTTCTGTCAATCTTTACCCAGTCAGTCTCTTTCGGACGTACTTCATTTTTCAAAAAAGTAATTGCCTGATCATATTTTTTCATTACTTCTGGATCGGTGGCTCCCGTCTTAGGATCCCTAGGATATTCTTGTGTTGGCCAATCTATTGTAATTTTACATTCTGCCCATAAATCTGCAGGTACAATTATATCAAAAAGGCCATTCAGATCTATCCACAACACCTTTGAAAGTTTGACAAACCTTTCTACCTGTCTGTACTTTTCAACTTTTTTCTTAACCTTGGAAAATCATTGGTAAATGACAAAATATCCTGTCTAGTCCATGGAACATGCACATATCCTCCTCCAGGAATCTCTTTCATGGGACATTCTGTTATCACTGGCTTTTTTTCTCCCACTGGGAAAGCTAGAGAGGCCTTATCTGTAGTTTCCTCTCTCTTTCTAAACCATCTACTTTTTCATCGATCCACATCACCCCATTTCCTTAACAATGCAATCAGTTCTTTACTTTGGGTCAGTCTCCCTGCAGTATTCAAGTTTTAAATATCCTTTTCAGAAAAATCTACCCTATATGGCTTTTGTAATGACCTTATTTTCTCAAAACCGATTGCCATTTTACTCGCTGTCTCTTCTAACTTTTCATGCAAAGTACTCGCTCTCGAAGTTATGCTTTTACATAAAAACATTAACTCCTCATCCTGGAATGCTTTCAATTTTTCAGTTGGAATTGTTCCTACGATTAACTCTTCTAATGTTACTTTTAATTTTGCTACATCTAAAAGTTGTGGTTCTGTATCTTTCTTCTGTAAACTTCTAAACCATTCACTTCATTTTTCTGAGGTTGGTCCTACAGGGGTTGTCTCTATTCACATTTTATTTGTCATTCTGTCTGGGGTTTCGGTTGCTGATTCTGTTGTTATTGGTGTCTTACTCGCTGGACTTTGATTTACAGTTACATTTTTAGGGTTCTTAATCCTGATATTCCTGCCATAATCTTCCATTCGTTTTCTCCGGAACCCCTCCTTTCTTTCTCCTTTTGCATACCGCAATTACATGGGACAGTTAAGCAATGCTCACTATCTTCTTGTTTGCCAAAAACAGGTATCACCGGTCCTATAGTTACAGGCACAGTCACTGCTGCCATATTCTTAGTTAATTCTCTCATTTTCTCAGTAAATTCCAGTGTAGTTCTAGCTAACTCTGCTGATTTTTCATTTTCAGTTCTAACGGTCTGTGACTTTTCAGAATCTTTAAATGGATTATTTTTTCCAAACTAGGTGGCATTTGCTCAAAATTTGAATTCATTACAGTCTCCTTTGCCGGTGCACTCGGCGTCACCAATGCAGAATCCTGTTGATATGGAGGTGGGTTTTTATAAAACATGTCTTCCAGCACTTAATCTTCTGATTCACTCACTCCATATCTGTTACCTTCTGACCCTGTGTTATTTCTCTTTTCTGTGCATTTTCTGGCACTCATCTCTCCAGCGTTTCTCAGAGGAAACATACCATCAGTCATATTCGCAATTTGCCATCTTCTCATCCTGTCATCATGGCTTTCTTGACCACAATGTCTACCCAACATATAATTATACCTTCTCCCACTCCGATGACTTTCCCTTTCATACATCTCTTCTTCCCATTCAGTCAACGCCTCGAATTAGGTAGGTCTGGGGTTCGGTTCTAACCTCATCATTCTTTCTCTTAAATTTCATAATACTGCCAAACTAAATGAACCATTTTCCGGAAATGCTAGCACGCCATCATCTTTGGTATACTTTGCCCAATTCTCTAACCAAATACATGTATGATAACCATATTTCGCTACCATAAACGATGCAGGCTATTTCGGTGGAGGAAGTATCTGTCCTTCCCTAGTTACAATTGGCTTATCCTTTTTAAATAGGTCTTTGATTTTTCCAAACCATGATTTTTTCTCTTTCTCAGGTGAATCATAGTACATCATTTTTAATGTTCAAAGTTCTTAATCAACTAAGCTTTGCAAATCACTTTCTTCACGACTTCTCCGTATTCTGTCCAATCCCAGCATGACTCACACTAATGCACCAATCCTTGGCGTCTACGTTACTCCTGAAAATCTGCAATCCCAGCGCGACTGACACTAACGCACCAATCCTGGGCGTCTACATCACTCTGGTAATTCTCCACTCCTAGCGCGTCTCACACTAACGCATCAATCAGTGAAAGCTTCGTCTTTCTACAGCTAACCAATCCCAGCGCGGTCTTTCTGACGTCAGCCTTTCTCGCTTCTCCTGCTCTTGCTGACCCCTCCTTTACAAAATTTTATCGGCAAACTTTTCTTACGTTTTTTAAAATCAAATTCTGTTAGTAACAACATAAAACTTCTCCATTGCCTGTTTCGCTAAACCAAAGAGATAGCTTTGTTCATTTACACAAGAATTCTGTCTTTCCAGTAGGCAGCGCTTAGCTCTAGCCTACCACAGATTTTTCCGTTACGCGGATAAAGTAGCACTTCCCTCTACCCTACCCTTTTATCAAACAAAAGGCAAACCGTTTCTCTGGGGATAAAACACATGTGGAGACTACAATGCTCCTGAGAATTAAGGCCAGAGTTTCACTAGAGAACCTATTACCATGCCATGCACACACATTCACACAGAGATTTCCCTAACATAACACAATTCCGTGTTATCACAATTCTTGAAACCAGACTATGTTCAATTCTATATGACTTCTCTTGCCACATAAATCCACTCCCTACTTCCCAGAAGCTTCACATTTCCGATTACATTTAACATAAACAATACTCAACATAAAGTGTTAAACATAAATTGATAATCACCAAACCAATACAATAAAACCATCCTCTGCTACCAAGAAATCTGATGCAGCGCAAGGGTCAAAGTTTACATATTCTCCCTATGTCACAGATTCGTAATCACAACTCATCCATACACTCATTCATTGGTGGAGCCCATAACACCAACACACACTCGTCATTCAGTAACTCTCATTCGAATCCGTACATAGGAGAAAAGCGCTGGACATTTGGGTACCTTATTACCTATCAGGATTAATTTCCTTTACATTATATACATTTTATACATATATCCCTACAGAATCCTGACCTTAACATCAAGGCACTCCACCATTTGGTCGATGGACCAATTAGTTGGACTGGTTGATGGTGAATTAGAACCAGCTAAAACACAATAAAAGCCTAGGAAACATTTGGTATTTTCAATAATTAATTAAATAACCACAAACTCATTTCGTATTATTTCAACTTTGTTTATCTAATAATAATTTCCCTGCGTTATCATTTATGCACTACAGATCATAATATAAATTCAGTTTTATTTTATAAGAGAAATCAGACATTTAGTAAATAAGCATGAATTTATAAAGCGCAGTTAACGAATTACCAATTAACAAGCGTCGGCGACTTTCTGAGTAAACAGAGAGTTATCCGCATTCTCTGGTACAATTTCCGGGATAGGCTGCCTGACCCACAGCAAAGATCAACACATCAGAAGAAATAACTTCCCGAAAACCAAAGAAACCCAAGGCAAACCATGGAAATCGTCACCAGTTCAATGCAGACCCAACACCATCAAAGATCAACACGATGTGCACACCCCTTTGGCAGATGAGGGCTTTATATACCCTTTTTCCCTCTTACTTCATCTTAACATTCAACAAATTAGGGGTAGAGAAATTTTCTGATTGGACAGTTTGGGGTTATCTGTAAGTTTTGTAAAAGTTTCCCAGGGTAAACTGGTTCTTCATGAAGACTTGGCATAGGAAGGCGCAAATTTTATATTGTTCATTTTGCTCCGAGACGAAAGTTGCGAATGTAACATTTAGAGGAAGAGAAGTCATTCCTCCACAGGTTCTGTATTGTTTTTCCGCTGTTCCCACACAGTCGTCAGTTGGCAGGCAAATGAGTTCCTATTCTTGACAAGGAACACAGTGTCGTAGATTTGGGGTAATTAATTGGAGATCTCCAGAGCCATCCGATTCTGCGCAGAAACCATCGCGCTCACATGGTGGCGTCTGCTTCGGAGACTCAATCTTGGGTACTGCGGCCTAGTAGGCCCGAATGCCGACTTAAGCAAAAACAGACATAACAGTAATTAAAATATAGAAATGGAGATTCTAATGATTAAACCCACACTAATCCCAATATATATTAGTATTCCCTAGCTGTAGCAACATTTAAAGCGATAATACTCACCATTTTATAGTCTTGAAAGCACAAACAATCACAAAGCAACATAAATCATGCAATTTTCTATTTCAACACAATCTAAGGTTAGTTTGCGTACCATAATTAATGAATTAATTATTCTGCCATGCAATTAGCATTTTAGTCCCACGTGTATCTCGTGTTAATCAAGGTGCAAAAGTTGATTAGTAAAATTTCACTGCAACCGGTTAATGCAAGTTAATTTTATAATGATTACGTAATTAATTTCATGCAATGTAGAGGAGGTATACACAATTTTGTTTTACCTGCTCATCACAAACACACAAAGCAATACATTGTATAATCTTAACGTTACTACTTGTACCCCTACTCCTCATCTCTTCATTCATATGAGTTAGTAAATTACCAATTTAACCATTTTCCACAATAGTATTTGCAACTCTGACAAAAGTTTCAACTCCACCAGAAGTTTAATCTCCCTACTGTAAAATTGTATTGGCATTGGTCTCAGAATTCCAATCTGACCAATCGACTTCATCCTCTCACTCACAATTAACAATCTTATCTTTCATAATACAAACTTGTTCATAAGATAATTTCACAATCACATTTTTATTCCGCAATCCCTTTTCCTTCAGCAAAACAAAAAGACTTGTAAATTTCAATATTCCTTTAACAATTCTGGATGTGTTTTTAGCAAAATCCAATCACCAACACATAAACCCACATGCTTCACACCTCTTCTCTTGTCAAAATAAGATTAAGAAATGTTGTTCTTGGCAGCAACATCTTTCCGAATCTTCAATAAATCCAAACTGTAGTCTCAAATGCCAACTCTATCCTTCATCCATACTGGACTCAAATTAGAAGGTGGTTTCCTACTTGTCAATAAAACAAAAGCTGATACACCTGTGGTACTATGCGGAGTGATGTTATAACTTAATACCTTCTCCTTCAAATACTTGGGTACATTTAGACAACTGGCAATTGCTGTTTGTATGCCTTCTTTCAACATACGATTTGCTCTTTCAAATAAACCATTAGAAGATGGCCTATAAAGAGGTGCTCTTATGTGCTTGATTGTGTTCTTCTCCCAAAATTGTGTCATCTGACTTGAAACAAAATGTGTCCCATTATCAGTTATAATAGTCTGTGGATAATCTTCCACATGAAAAAGATGTTCTAAAACCTTTATCACAATGCCAGTGTCCCAGGATTTCACAAAAGAATAATACATTCATTTGGAAAAATAGTCCACAGCCACAAACATAAATCTTCATTCACTATTCAAAATGTTAGATGGCCCTGCAAAATCCAAACTTAACCTATCCCATGGCCCACCTGGCCTTGGTGTAGGAACTAATGGCTTGTTGCCAACTCTCTAGTTCTTATCGGACATTAAACACTCTTTACAACTCTTGATAAATTTCCTGACTTGACCATCTACGCCCGGCCACCAACAAACCTATTTGATTTTATTCACACATACCCATGTGTCTTTCATGAGCCGAATGCATTATTCTGTCATGCGGACAAAATGGTGAAACAACAAGATCATGCCTAAGAATGCTCTAATTGACAATAGTGAGTTCTGATGCTATTTGTGAAAATATCCTCATCTCACTAGATAGCACTCTGTCAGGAGGCCACCCTTGAACAATTAAACCATTAACTTTGCATAAAATGTCATCTTTCTGGTAACACTCATTTCATTCATTTTCAAGAATATTTAAACAACAAGTTGCATCAATAACTGTAGTAACACATTCACCATCTTGACATTCACCAACAGCCTGATAAACCACATCATTAATGGGCATTTATGACAAACAATCTGCTCTAACATTTACCTGCCTGGTAAATATTTTATCTCAAAATTGAATTCCTGCAACCAAGATAACAATCCGATAACTGTAGCTGATGCCTTATTGGAATGGCTGTTTCCTAACATATATAACAAAGATTTATGATACATATACAAATCATATTTAGTACCCCACATATATATTTAAAAAACTCCAACTGCCCATTACCAGGCTAAAGCCTCTCTTTTAATAGCACTTTATTTACACTGTGCATCTTTGAGCATACGTGGTGCAAATGCCACAGTTTGCTCTTTGGCATCCAGCATCTGACTCAGAACTGCTCCTAAACTACCTGCATTAGCATTAACCGTAACAATGCTTTTCATTTCATGATCAAAAGGTCTGATCGCCGGGGCCTCTACAATCAAACTTTTAATTCTGTCAAAAGCCTCATTAACTTCTCCTGTCCATTCAAGTTTAGAAACTTTTTTTGAAGTTGTACAGTAAAAGCGTATCCTTGGACAAAACGAGCATAATCCTCATTAAGATCTAAAAATATCTTAGTGCATATTTATCATTAGGAATGGGAACAGTCTGAACTGCATCAACCAAAGACAACTTGGGCTTAATACCATCCTCATTATACTATGGCCTAGGTAATCAGCTTGCTTTGTAAACAACATTACATTTGTTCTTGTTTAAGGTCATACCATGTTTTAATAAAGTTTCCAGCACGATTTCCAAGCTTTTGTTATGCTAGTCCACATCATCCTGGAATGTTTGAATGCCATTCTGATAGCAATAATAATATCCATCAAGTGCTGGAAAACACTAGGGGGTATATTCACAAGAACGTGTGATAACTATCGCAAGAGTAGCTTAACGCAACTCTCAACATCGCAGCCCATCGCGGGAAACTTACGCCGTGCCAACCAAGTATTCACAACACGGCGGTAGCATGCGATAGTCACCAGACAATGTGTCAAATGGCCGCGCAAAAATCAACGCAACGCAGCAAAAATGCGAAATGCGAACGCAAAAAATCATGCAATGAGGCCAATCGCGGAACAAAAAGTAGCGAAAACCAGCCACAGGCTTGCAAATCTCATACGTCTGGTGGAAAAATGCCCCATAAAAACCACAGAAACAACACACCAGAAACAAACCAAAGCACGTAGCAATAGGGATGCACCCTGACACAGGGCAGAGGCCAACGTGAACCCCACAACCCCCACAGACCACCAGCATGGAACAACGGAGTTGGGGAAGGCCAAGGAGAAGAGGGAGAGGAAGACGGGGTGAAGACCGCAGGAAAACAAGACCAGCGTCTCGGAGGTGACAGAACACTACCAGCAACTGACAACAAGCAGACTCTCTTGAATGCAGACGGAGTGTCGAGGAGGCCAGTGGAGGAGGCCAAGAAGCGCTGGCATGACGTGGAAACCTAAACCAGGTACAAACCCGCTGCCAACAGGAAGGCAGCAACGGCAACAGGAGGCGGGAGTCCTGTGCTACAGGAGGAGCTGGAGGAAATTTAGGGCAGTCATCAGTGTGGAGACGGTACAAGGAGTTGGGAGTCCGGACACAGCTCGATAGGACCTGACACAACAACAGGGTGAGAATCTAAAAGGTACTGGGGGGACGGGGGGAGATGGGCACCATAGCACACATGTGCAACGATGTGTAGCACACTGCACAAACACAAATACCCAGGGACATGTCCCCCGTCCCCGTGGCACACTGCAGCACACACACATAGCAATCACAGCACATCCCATGACAATGTGGCACAAAGTGCAACACCGACATTGCAGAACAGGGGACACAACTGGGTCCGCCCATGCGCAGAAACACGCCAATCACATTGGACGGAGCAGGGAACTGTGAGATGCATATGTACGGGTACAACCTCACATCAGCCATGTAGTCCAAATGTCCACTGTCCCAACTCAAATTGACAGCACTGCCCAAACAGTCATGATGAACATTGCCACACAGTCTGCATGTCCACAAGAACAATGCGCTAACATAAATGTCAACACAATGTCAACATGCATCTCCCCTTCACATTGGAGAGGGACAAACAACACCTCCAGCAGGTCACACCAGACAACCCATCAGTGATGCCGGAGACGACCACCACACTTTAGACACCGACGCCCTACAACAGCCCATGGACCTTCCACGCAACCCACCACCAGGACCAGGGCAGACAAGCCACTCGGAGGAGAACCCAGCCCCTGCAACAGACCACACAGCATGAAGCACCCGCAAGCACGGCTCGCACACACTTCACCGACCCACACATGGCACACCAATGCCAGGTGTCCCAATGCCATAAGGAGGTGGCCCAACATGGCGGGTGTGGTCCGAACCCATGGAAGGCGTAACAGAACATATACGTGGGTGTCCATTACCCTTCAGGGACCACCTACACCCCACAAAGGAGACCCACACTGCCATAGACACACATGCAGATGCACATTCCCAGTACAGAACCACGCTCAGGGAAACGCACATATCAGTCACACACCCACGTTGGCTCTGCGTATGACGGCACAGTCCACTTCCCTTATGAATTGAGTGGGTGACGACAAGCTACATGTCCAAGCTCTGACCCGTTGCCTGCGGTGACATGTCTGCGTCCGCTGTACACAGCACAATGTAATGTCGTAGGGCCCAGGGCCCTCATGCATACAACAAGACCACAGGGACACACACAGATATTATGTCGAACTGGCTACGGCCACATGCGCCCGGCCCCTTTATTGGCAGGGCCACAAGTACAGTGACGCCTGTGCTGGATGTGTGTAGGGTGGGTGCAAGCCAGCCCTCAGGGAGTTGTTGGTGCTGGCCACAAATAAAACAGTTAACACAATGAATACGGAAACAGAGAACACCAGCATTACAGGGACAACTGTGGAGTATCATGGAGGTAGCCTGAGCAAGTCCAGAGGGCACACAATGAGCAAACAGAAGTGTCCGTGAGTTGCAGTACACTGAGTCTGGGGCACCAGAGCTAAGCCCGCTCATGTGAAGTGAATGTCTAGGATACTGTCCCTTCGGGACAAACATGATGCCGCTGCAACACCTCCTTCATCTTCCACATCGACGTCCCAGGTCTCCCAGACCACCTGAGGTGAAATCGCAGTGTGAACCCATCACAGTACATAACCAAGACAGTGATGGATGATGATTCGTGGTGCACTGAGTCAGTGGCACCTGGAGTGCTGAGCAGGGGATCAGGCAGAAGATGGCATCCACAACATGTGGAGGCAACTCCGTCAGTCTGCCAGTGCGAACATTTCAACACAGGCATTTTGCGGTTGGAGTCAGTCCTGGCGGTGATGGCGTGTGCCTCCTGCGGTGATGCGACGCCCAGGCCGGTCAGGACTCGATTTGATGTGTGAGCCCTGGTGGGCCGCAGTTGAGGCTGGAGGCTGCGGACAGTGCAGGGCCACAGACACATGGCGTTGATGACCACAAGGCCATCGCTTCAGAGACCATCCACTATCTCAGAAGAAGGGGTCCCGGACATGACCAGCACAGAGTTAGTGGCCCCGGATGCACTGCAGCTGGCACAGGCACCCAGCCACGGACGGTGATTTGCGGTGCAGTCAGATGGGCCAGTCGACCTGAGCAGGTTCTCATCAATGCCCGAGGTGTATGTTGCAGAGGGTTGCAGGGGACAGTGGGAGGTGTCCTCCAGGGCATGATGCAGAGAGTGGAAGCTGTCCGGAAGTAGCAAATGGAGGGGTGGAATGCCATGGCCTCGTTTTCACCACAAAGTCAGTATCACCGCCATGCTGGCGACGACAACCCCAAATCCATGGACTCAGTCGCCACCAAAGTCCAACCAGAAAGTGTCTATGGGTCTCGGGGAATAGACATGGTGGCACCGGGGCTGAAAGGGGATGTAGTCAGCAATGAGGCCTGTGCAATGACATCAAGTCTGCCATAAATAAATCAAGGCTGAATTTGAAAGTGTGTGTGACCTATATGACCAGTGTAGACCGGGGGCAGCAGTCAGCAAGTGCCCACAGCCACCTGTTGTTGGGATGCTATGCACATGGCTGCTACCACCTGACCGAAGGGAGTACAGTGAAGTAGAATCTTCCTTCTTGTGAGTGCACGGACAATGTATGATCAAGACTCGGTTCCAAATGTGTGACCTACTTGACCGTGGTGTAGGCCGGAGTCGGCAGTAGAGTACGTCAACGAGAAAGGACTAAAGCGGGCCTGTGTCGTGGAGGCCGTGATGGACTGAGGAGGCTGCCAAGGTCGTGGGCCTTGGGCTTGGAGCTTGCGCCAGCACGTGGTGGGCCCTCTTTGACACACGCCAATGTCTGAAAGTGATCAGTGTAGCCTGGCTGCACAGGGGTGGACCTGACAGGTTCAGGGTCCAGAGGGCCGGGGTACTGCAGGCGCACAGGATCGCAGGCAACTCCGCTCACGAGGACGGCGTCAAGCTCGTGGCGTGGTGAGAGGCGCTGCCCTGGCAGAGATGTTGGACTTTCCGGAAGAGGACCACGCCCAGGGCTACGTGGCTTTTTATTCACACCTCTATGCTGGCCTGGCATAGGCCAGGCCATCCCACTCCGCTAATGCTTACGGGTGGGTTCGTAATTGGCAACATTTCCGCAAACTCCCACACTGGCTGGGGTGACATGGTTGCATACACTGTCCACTACACTCCATACACCAGGGGTGTACGTCGCCATAGATATGGGTGTGTTCTGCAAACTGCGGTCTGTCCAGCACATCTCTGCCACACTTGGCATTGTGTACTTTCCCAATCATGGTTCTCCTGCATACTTCACACATGCCTGGTTGCCACCTCTCCCCACATTCGGCTATTGTGTGGCCGGGGTGCCATGCCATTGATAGCTCATGTTCACAGCTTTCCCAGGTTACCATTGTGAGTTGTTCTGTCGTGTCTGGTGTGTGGGCATGTTGTTTTGCATGTAGGTTGTGATTTGGTGGCATTGTTGTTACATGGTTGTGGAGTTGAGGTGAGTGGGGTGTTCATTTGGAACTTGCCAAGGGGCTGTGCATTTCCCTTGATGCCATCCTGGGAACGCTGGTTGCTGATGGACTGTCGGAGGAGGGAGGTATCATGCACACTGGCTGGGTATTTGGAGGCAACATTGTTGGAGGTTCCACGGTGTTCGGTTGTTGCCTGCACATTGATGTGAGACATGTGCTTTCTGTTGTGGTGATTGTGTGCTGTGTCCCCAGGGGCCACAGGTAGGACATGTGTGCTGTGGTTTGCCCCCAACAAGTGCGTGCATCCAGCTATGGCGTATGGTCCTTGCTTAGTCTCCAGCGGATCCTGCGCATTGTGTTGGACGTATAGGGACTGGGGTACCAAGCTGATGGTGATGTCCAGGACAGGTGTGAGGGACTTGGATGTGGCTGGCTGTCAGACTCCTCTGACTCTGGCGGGTGTTGGTTGGGGGTACCAGGGGCCAACAGGTGCAGCACAGTCAGCAGCTTTAAGTGGGGTGGGATGTTGTTTGTCCGCTGTGTTGGTGCGTCGGCCTGTTGGGCGTTGTGGGTCAGGATACGTCTAATGGTTGTCCTTTTGAGCCTGTAGTGGGCAATGACATTGTCAGGTGTTGGGTCTATGAGGCTGGTGTGTTTCCTGGGGGTCCGCTGTCTTTGTCTGCGCTGCCTCTGTGGTGGTCCGGGGGTGGGTTCTGGGTGGGTGTTGGGTTCCTGGGGTGGTGGCAGTGGGTGTTGTGGCCCTTTTGTGTGTCCGGGTGGCATGACCAGTGGCTCCATGGCATCTGTTGCCCTTCCGATGTGGCTGTGGGCTGGGCTCCCTTTTGTGGTGCAGGCTGTCGTCCGACTTTGCACTAGGTCTGAGCAGGTGTTAGTTTCCAGGTGCTAACGTGCCTTATCACCTGTTTTGTGTTCTTATCGCCAATCTGGCTTGTCGTTGAAAAGGTTGAGGTGTAGTGTTGTTGCGGCTTTTCGCACGGGAAAGCCTACTCTGCATCTCATTAGCAATAGTTTCGGGGGACACCTGTGGCAATGTTTTTTGCGGCTGCTATCGAGGGTATACTGGTGTTCTGGGCTGTTAACACCAGCTTGTGATTGGGGCGATAGGTTTATCACAACTTTGGCTGCGATAAAGTGCCGTTAACTCAGCGATAGATCCTTGTGAATATGCCCCTGCTGTGGATGCTAATCTAAATGGCATCTTCAAATACATGTATGCACCATAAGGTGTTACAAAACTAGTCAGATGCTGTGACTCCTTTGCCAAAGGAATCTGATGACAGCAGATCATTGCTCTATTGTAGAAAAGAACTTACAACTATCTACATTTGCTAGCATGTCTTGTATACAAAGAAATTGTCAATTCACAATCATATTTTTATTTGAATCTTGCTAATCTCTCCTTTAATTTTGTGCTTACAGCTGCAAAAATTAACTGAGAAGACTCCACCGGTTTGATATTTCCTTGAGCACATAAACAAAGTTTTCAATTCTGGTTTAACAAATTAGGGAACCAGTCTAACCTTTTGACTAATTGGCTTGGCACCCTTTTTCAGTTTTATACGATGCTGAAACCCTTTTAGCTGGCCAATTTTATCGTCAAAGATTTTTGCAGACTTGAATAATAAAGACTCAAGATCACTTGCTTCCGTTTTGTTGTCCATGCACAAAACAGGTATATCACCTAAAACAACATAATTGTATGGCCAGGCATTCAGTAAAATACATAATTCCCTTTGATCCTGCCAAACCATGATGTCTCGTCCTTTTTCAGCAACATGTATTTCAGTTAAAAAAAAATCTCTCTCATTAAACATTAAGATATCCTGAAAACAACCCAACATGATGATGTCACATTCACCTTTTACACTAGAATTTAAAAAACGTAACATCAGATAAAATTGTAACAGGTGAACCAGAATTAACATTTAAATTAATGGCATCAATATAAACACCATAAATTAGTCCTTTAAACAGTTCTGCTTAGATTTGCCATATTAACATCTACTGTCAAAATAACATTAGATATCTCTTCACAAAGATTCCTTTTCTCATGATCTATTTGACTAAAATTGACATTAGCTTTGGGAAAACGGCATACAATCTGGAGGTGGCCAACTTTCATGCGTAAATTGCAATTTTTACCTTGAGCTGGACCATATGGAGCGTTTCCCAAATGATTTCTAGATCCCCATCTATAACAGGTGTTGTAGGGCTTTCTGACAGTATTTATTGTATTTGTTTTCTTAAAAGGTTAGGTTAAGCTTTTATTGTTCAATTACTTAAAATCGTTACAATATACTATCATTATTAAAAGGAAGAGAGTTTAAATCCCACGCATGTTACTACAACCTGGTAGGGCATAAAACCTTAAAACTAATCTCAAAATCTGGATATAAAGTACAAGTGCAAATGCATTGGACTTAAAAGGGAGGTTTGTCCGAGTCTCTCTTGTTTGCTAGCCGATTGGTTTATTTTTGTAACTTTATTTTCAGCGACAGTGCGGCTCGAATTGATTCTATAAATTTCCCCAGCCACGCAACTGTTTGAGCTGTATTAGCAGAGAAACACAAGTGTGAGACTTCTCTGCATCGTACAAGGCCCTGGGCTCTGCAGATAGGAAGAACTAGTTGGTGCCTCTCGCTGGCTAACTTGGGACAACAGCACAGCAGATGGAGCCAGGATTCCTGATGGTAACTACAGAGTCGACATGCGGCTAAATTGTCCTGCCGGGCCCAACCTTGGTTAAAGTCCACAATGGGCAATGCAAGAAGTCTCATGTACATGATTTGTTTTCGGACTGGGACTGTCAGTGCTTGCTCGAAATAAGGCTGTAGTTTTCCCACTATGTAGGAGGCGTCCAATGATGAGAAATTGGATTGATCGTGTAAGCTTTCCAGATCTTTTTCATGTGATACTTTCTTGGCCTGTCTATTCACTGATCTTTTCCATGCAGCTACTGGAATGTTTGAGTTGTGCAAATTTTGCCCATCTATTTCTAACAATTTTGTAGCTGCTGTCAACTGCACCTGCCATGGGGATCCACCTTCTTCAAAGATTGTTTTAATGTGCGCTTTCAAAGATGTTGCTGGAGCTCACAAGATACTAATATAATATTTTAAAGTGTCCCCTAAGCAGGTGATGTCCGGACGAGTAAGTCCCAGCTCCAGCCTTACTCTTGATCTCCTGGCCCGTCATGGAATGCCTAATACTTTCTTGTTAACCAAGATTTGGTGGCTCACGAGGAAGTTAGTGAGGGCACCAGGAAAGATTAGCTGGCTGTAGGTGATGGAGGGCAATACTTTTGCTTTTAAGACTTTCAAGATAGGTTCAGCAGTTGGGCTGTGTAGTCTTCGGTTGAGACTTCTCAGGCTACAGATAATACCGGCCCCTTTACTTCTTAAATGTTTCAAATGTGCTGATGGTTTGGCCCCTTCCGAAAGCCTGAGACCCAGATAATTATAGCTTTTGGAGGTTCTGATATGCAGATCACCTAGGCGCCATTGAACTGTCTTCTTTCGATGGTACTTCCCAAAGATTATTATCCTGTTCTTCTCCTGATTCACCAACAGGTTATTCTTCTTTTTTTTTTAAACTTCTGTTTATTAGTTTTTCAAACAATCCGTAAAAGGTGTCATATACATGAAAAACAGAAATATAAATTTGGCACTATATCAATCCATCTACTACCCAACGTCTAGAAACATAAGAGCACAGATCGTCATTCAGTAGGATATACTAAGGTATTTATACAAATATCCAGAAGCATCAGACAGTTGGTTAACACACATCCATATTTGATCAACTATTACTATCTATGCGCGACACAGTCCTTCCATGGAGAGCCAGCATTTCGACATCCCCGGCACCGTCCGACCCCAGGCACCCCCGGCCATCCCATTCCAACATAATTCACTGTAAACCACATAAACCCACATCACCTTCATTCTGAAGTGGATCCCGCCCCATTGATGTTGTGGGTACCTGGCGCTTCACAGGAAGGCAATCACCTCTTACTCTGGTGCGGGGTCCACCCGCGGGTGTGCCAGCAAATAACACTTTAGGGGCCCCCAGACTTTTTTGGGCCTGGAGGCACTCGGCAATAATTCCGCATATGTAGTGAGTTGCTCCTGACAATACACTAAATCGTCCATCCTTACTTTGAACTTGGGCGCCCGCCCTCTGCCCCAACGACACGCCACTCGCCTCTTTGCCAGAAGCAACGCAAGCGCCACGAACTTGCGATGCACCGCTTTCAATGGCTTCACGTATCCTAGTAGGGCCAATAGGGGCGTAGGCTCGGTAAGAGTATCAACCATCAAGCCCAGAGCTTCAAACACCTGCGTCCAATAATTATGTACTTCCAGGCAGTCCCAGGCTAAGTGCAAAAAATCTGCCCCCGGTGCCCGATA
Source organism: Triturus cristatus (assembly GCF_964204655.1). NCBI lineage: Eukaryota > Metazoa > Chordata > Amphibia > Caudata > Salamandridae > Triturus > Triturus cristatus. The sequence continues at coordinate 496,577,729 of NC_140592.1, read as the reverse complement.
CCTATCACAGATGTCTGTGCCCCTCAGATTGTACCTATGCATCCGGGCCAGGGTGTAATATAGTCTGTGTAGGAACTTGTAATGAATTATCCGCAGCCTACTGCTAGCCGACACCTGCGCAGTCTGTCACGAGCAGTACTCCCATTGCTCCTCTGACAGTTCAAAGCCCAATTCTATGTCCCAGCACGTTCTAGCTAGCGCAGATGGCTCCTTCCTTAGTGTGTGCACTGTGTGGTATATCAGTGACACCAGTCGCTTGGCCGTCGCGCTTTTAAGAGCCAACTGCAGCGGAGCTAGCGCAGGGGGCTCAGCCGGGAAGTTCGGAGTAAGTGAGCAGATGCCCTGCCGAAGACGAATATATATAAACACATCAAGCGGGGTCTGCCGTATATTCTGAAAAACGTGCTCAAGCTTCCGAAACTGACCTTCATGATATAAATCACCCCAAGTTTTAATGTGCGCTCATTCCGCGAATTTGTGAAATATTGTTTCTTGAAGCAAGGGCATGCTAGGATGATATGCAATAGGCATCAGCGGGGAATACAGCATAGGAGCATTCAGCAGCCTTCCTATGCGTTGCCACGCCGCCACAGTGCAGGCAACAGTAGTTGACGGCTGCTCCCTGCCAGTAGGCACATCGTACAGTGCCCCTTCAATCGGTATTGGGTGCGCAAGCCAGTGTTCCGCCGCCACTTGCGGCATATATTGGGGCTGGCGCATCCAAAAATATGCATAGTGAGCCTGCGCACTAATATAATATAATTCAAAATTGGGCACGCCAAACCCTCCCTGCGAATATGGCCTAATGAGTACATTCCACTGCAATCTCGGGTGCTTGCCCCCCCATACCAAGCGCATCAATTCAGATTTCGATGTATTAAAAAAATTATTCCCCGGATAAAATGGTATGTTTAAAAAAAGGTAAAGTAGCTGGGGCAATATCACCATTTTGATTAGAGAGGCGCGCCCCGCCATTGAAAGAGGGAGAGTAATCCAACGGGAGACTCATTCCGTTATACGCACCAGGGCCATTCCGTAATTGAGGCGCATTAACTCATCCCTATCCCTTGTAACATGAACACCCAGATACTGCAATTCGTCCTCGCACCACTCCAGAGGGTAATCCAGGGGGAATCGAGCCGTTGCAACTGTCAAAGGGAAAATACAGGATTTACTCCAATTGATTTGGATCCCAGAGAGTTTCCCAAAAACAATGAACTCCATTAGGATTGGGTTTAAATTATTCTGCGGGTCACGAATGTATAAAGTAATATCATCCGCATATAAGGATATTAATATTTGCCTCATGTTGCACCGCAGCGCTTTGTCTTTATGATGATGCCGCAGCCCCAGCAGGATATTCTTTTGATTAAATCTCTGCAGCGCTTCTAAGGCTTTCTGTACGTCTGTCCTAGTGTGATCCATGATAACAAGGTCATCGGCATATTGGAGAATTTGAAGCCGCATGTTCCCCAGCTTTGGTATGAGTAGATTTGCCCCCTCCAGGGCTTTTCCCTAGTCAGCTGTCTAGATATTAAAAAGTAAAGGGGCAAGAACGCACCCTTGTTTGAGACCATTGTTGGTTGGAACCTTAGTTGTTACTGATATTTGGCTGGTTTTAATACGCACCCAGGTCCCTTCGTAGAGAGCAATTATTGCCTTTAACAGCTTTTGAGGAATGCCCCAGTTGATAAGTTTTCCCCATAGCTTCCCGCGGTCCACTCGGTCAAAAGCTGCACTGTAATGCACGAAACAGCAAAACAAAGGTGGTTGTGATGGCTGGGTCGCGCGTAGTGACAAGTGTCCCAGTGCTAAGATGTTGTCTATGGTGGAGCTTTGGGGCCTGAAACCAGTTTGGAAGAATGGAAGAATACTATGATCTTTTACCCAGGTTTCTAGTTCCTTCAGCAATTCTCTGGCATATGCTTTTGCTACTATATCTAATAGAGCGACAAGCCGATAGTTTTCGTGTTTTGTGCGGTCCCCTTTTTTGTGAATTGGGAAGAGTATTGAGCCTTTCCACGATGATGGAATGGTGGAAGTTTCAAATGCATACTTAAAAAGTGGTGTTAACTGATCCGCCCAGAATCCGTATGTGACATTAAACACTGCCGCTGGAACTCCATTGGGACCCGGCGCCCCGTCTGACCTCATTTTTTAATCAGGTTGGTTATCTCAACCTTGGTGATAACTGGGGTTTTGCCATCTTTATGGGTTACTGGAGGGGTTTGTTGTATTTGGGTGTCAGTCGTGTTCTGCTGTCGTACTTTAATCTCTTTGACCGCGTAGGGGACAGGGCCCTACCCCTGTCTATCCTGGTATTGGCGAACCGCAAATGATTAATGCGGTATGTACGAGTGCTTTATATATCGTTCTAGCTATGAATGCACTGTGTACACGTTATTCTGCTTCACTACGCGGGTTCCATTTTGAGAGCGGTGGCCATCTTGTCATTGCCCTCACATAGGCTATAATGGAGCAGAAACGGGCCTTGCAGTACATGTGCTTTCCCGTGACTTCTCTGTGACCTGGGCAGCTGGCTCTGCTGCCCCAGGTCAAACTGGTCTCACGAGCTCCCCTTCCTCAGTCCACCTGTGATTAGCATCAGGGTTTGACCCATCATAAAACCCTTTCATTCTACACGAGCCTCCGGCTAATCTCTTTCACACCTGACTGTTCCTGCTTTATGACCTGTTTTCCCAAAACAGGAGCTGCCCGTGTTTTATTGGGGCCTATTGATATCAAATGTGGGATCTGAACCTTACTGTGTAAATCATTGTGGGCTGGCCGAACTGGAATGTGGGATGGTCATCATGACTCTGCCTTTTCTTTGTAATGTACACTTGTATATTGCCGTATCATAAAACCTAGGAATGTATGCTTGAGGCAGGGAAAAGTGTATTTAAGATGAAGTCCGTTTCTATGATTTTCAGCAGTCTCCTGAGAACATACACGCTGTTGTACTTCTAGGATACCTGTAATTGGTCTGCAGCCAATAAATGAATCTTTGACTTCACCCAGAAGACTCTGTGTTTCTGTAGGTCTGGAACAGGGTGAACCCAGAAGTCATAGGGTGTGTGCCCCTGCACCGCTGGGTCTAAAATACCCAGTACTTCAGTTTGGCGCCCAACTCAGGACGATTTCAGCGGTACCAGTCCAAGCCAGAGGTTCGTGAGGAGCTTCGTGTGGAAATTCCGGAGGAAGGCCGCCACTTCATCGACCCCTGCATGTCGACGTGGTCCGAAAGTCTTTTCTGCGAGGTTCTCCGCGTCCCGACGGCTACGAAGGACTGCTGCCCTGATTAATCGACCTGTTTTGGACCCTTGACGAGTTTTGAGAGAGCGAAACAATCGAGAGAGTCTTCTGGTGACGCCATCGATCAGCAATATTCAGTTAAGTATAAGTGGAGCGTCTCCCATTTGTTTTGGTATCCCTCGGGATCGTTTGATTTGGTAATTTGGAGTTTGCAAACGCCAAAGCCAGAGGACTCGTGTATTCACGAGACTATCGTAATCGATAATCCTCTGACGTTTAGATCTAGACTAGTGAGCAAAGATGCCTGGTTCTAGAATATTTGGTAGAATATTTTGTTTGGGTTGTGGAAAAGATTTCCAGCTGGAGGAATCATGCCCGGTCCCTCCGGTTGGAACTCCAACTTATGAGCTCTATGTAAAACATGGCGTAGGCCCTATTGCATATAACGAAGTGTGGATCCACTACACCAGGAAAGACGGTGTTTTAAAATGGCCCCAAAATGGTAGTTTCGATACCGATATTTTAGATAATTTGGAAATTAAATTGTTCAAAAAGAAAGCCCGGCCGGCGATGTTTGACTCTTTCCGCTTATGGCGAAAGGAAGCCAAACAGAAGGAAATTAAGCTAGCGAAAAAGAATAAAAGGGAGAGAGGTATGACAGTAATGCAAGCAGCTGTACAATTTAAAGATAATGAGGAGAAGCAGATGAATGAGCAATTGCACAGGCAGCGTAAGTTAGGGATCGACAAATGTTACCCAGCCTTACCACACTCTAAGCAGAATGAGTTAGAAGAAAAAGAGAAAGATCCCCTGATGTCGCATTTGTTGAGTTCACCACCCCCGTATGCTTAAAATGTCACGGCACCTCCCCAGCTTGTGAATATGCCACCTCCAGTTAATATACAGCAAGCCTTGCCGCTACCGCCAGCTGCTGCGCAGCCGGCTCTTGTCCATATAGCGCAGCCCTCTCAAGGGCCGCCAGTTGTGTTCCCGACTGCCCCCGCGCTTCCTGCGACTTTGCCTAATTCAGCAGCTGCCTCCCCTGACACTCATCCTTCCACCATTCCAGTACCTGTTTCTGCATCCTCTTTTCTTCCCTCTGTTTTTCCCCCTGTTTTCGCTTCAGCTTCTCCTTCAGCGCGACAGCGCTTAGCTAATGTGGTTACTACGTTAATGTCGCCTCTTTTTGAGTCATCTGGTGCGACTCCTGGTTTACAGCGTAAGCAACTGCGTAGTCAATTGCCTAACCCTGATGAGAAAAAGGTAATAGATAGCATGGCGCGTAGATGGATTGTTTTCCCTTCACTGTATGATGTGGAATCAGTTGTCAACGTTTTCCATCAGTGGGATGCCCCAAAACAGAGATATGTGTTTGAGAAAATGTGCGAAATTCTCTGTGAAGAATTGGAGGATAGTGGTAAAGACCCGAGCCCGCAGGAGTTGTGTAGAGTGAGGTTTGACTTTGGAACTGGTATAATTGTGGATCGCGAGGTAGATAAAGCAATTGCGGTTGTATTGTCCTTCAGGAATGATGATTGTCAACAGTCGTTGTTTGAACCTGATGTTTCTGTGGAAAAGAGGGTAAAAGCACGCCAATATCCGATGCGTGAGGTTCCCCCAGTTTGGAGACCCGCTGATGCAAATGCTAATCCACCTGTTGTAGCACATTTCCAGCGTATTTGGGTACATGTTCCATGGAAAAGATCTGAGGTGTTAGCACTTAAGCAGTCATTGCCTGATCCCCGTAAAAACCCTACTGGTTATTATAAGGAGTTGTCACAGACTGCAGAATCTTGTGTAATGAATCTGGCTGATGTAGATATGCTGTTTGGGAATGTGGTTCCACAGCCCTTGTGGGGATCCATACGTAATACGGATCATGCTGCAGAACTAGGAGAAACATGGGCTAACATCATCGCCGCTGATGCTAGACTAACGGGTGGTGCGAAACCTGAGCCTTTAGTGGCAGAACTGCCTGGTAGAATCATCACATATATGAAGACAATAATGCCCGCGATGCGCGTAAATTGGGACAAGTTATCTGCATGCAAGCAGAAGAAAGATGAGACAGTGTCAGACTTCTTTACTAGGTTTGAAGAAACGTTTGTTGACCACAGTGGGCAAGATATGAGTACTGAGGGTGGCCAACGGTTATTTGTGGATAAGTTTGTGCAGAATCTACTTCCTGACCTGTGTAAAAAGTTAAAAGATTCAGAAAGTTCTTGGGCTGTTTCCTCTTCAGCGCAAATACTGGCTACTGCACAGTATTACGAGAACAGAGATAAAGATGAAAAGGATAGAACAGAAAAGAAAACGAAGGAACTAAAGACAAAGGTCCTTTTGCAGCAGGCCTATCCGCCACGTGGAGGTCAGAATAATTATAGGCAACCCCAAGGTGTCTATCACCAACCCCAACAATTTCAGAACAGTCAGCAAATGAATGGGTATTATCAACCACGTGTCCCTGTAGGTCCCAACCAATGTTCATACTGTAAAGAGGAAGGTCATTTTAAATATAGTTGCCCTAAATTAATGCAGCGGAACGGTAATGCGTATGGCGCAAGAGGTAGGGGTGGTCAGCAAGCTCCTAGAGGCAGAGGGCGTGGAAATGCTCCCCAGAACGCGCGTCCTCTGCCGCCTCAAAATACCATCAATAGTTTTGACCAGCAAGCTAACGCGACTAGTAATACGGCTCAGTATTATAATAATGATTATTATGCAGAGGACGGTGATGCAGAAAGTAATGACTACTAGGATAGTCGTAGACAGAGAGAGGGAGTTGTTTCAGTGCCAGTGGATCAGAGTGGACCGTATGTTAAGGTAACTACAGCAAATGTAACGGAGCCCTTTCTGCTAGACACTGGTGCTGCAAAGAGTTCAATCATGCATTCAAAACTCCCTGGCGCACCTTTGTCTGGCGATATAAATGTTTCGGTAGGTTTTTCTGGCGCCCCGGTTAGGAACCCGATTTCTAGTCCCATGTCACTTTCTATTGGGCCTTGCGAGCTGAAAGCACCCCTGATTCTGACGACAGGTTGTGGTGAGAATTTGCTAGGATTAGATTTGTTGAAGAGATTGCACGCTACACTGTATTGTTCTCCCTCAGGAGTACAACTTACATTAGGCAAGAAAGTGATTTCCCCAATGTACTTGTCTAAAAATACAATGCCACCTGAATTGTCATCCCTTCCGGATGCCCTTTGGGCTACTGGTCCCAATGATGTGGGCCTCTTGGAGATACCGCGATACGTGGTGACTTTAAAGGCTAATGTCAGACTGCCACGTATTCCCCAGTACAAGATCTCTAATGAAGGCCAGAAAGCATTGTTAGACATTGTCAGCGACTTGATTAATAAGGGTGTGATTGAAGAAACAAGAGGCAACGTTTGCAATAGTCCGATTTTACCTGTCTTAAAACGAACGGACCCTTCACAGCCACCTATTTACAGATTTGTGATTGATCTTAGAGAGGTTAATAAGATTGTTGTGCCACAGTTTCCGGTTGTCCCCGATATAACTGCCTTGTTAACGATGATTCCAGCCTCTGCTGCATGGTTTTCAGTGATCGATTTAAAGAATGCTTTCTTTAGCATCCCAATTGCAAAGGAGAGCAGAGATATTTTTGGTTTTAGTCTGGGAGGCCGAAGCTTCCGCTTCAAACGCGCTCCCCAGGGCTACTGTGAGAGTCCATCCATATACAGTCAAGCTTTGAAAGCGCAGCTTGATGCACTTGTTTTACCTAGCGGCGCTATTCTGATTCAATACGTGGACGATTTACTAATCGCCGCGGATACTGAAAACATCTGTAAAGAAGCCACATTGTCATTGTTGCGCCATTTATCTGCTTTCCATCACAAAGTTTCTCTCTCTAAGCTGCAATATTGTCGACAATAAGTGACCTACTTAGGTCATCTCTTGTCGAAGGAGGGAAGGAAACTGACCCCAGAAAGAATTCAAGCCATTGCACAGTTGAGTGTGCCAAGAACACAGAGAGAAGTACGTGCTTTCTTGGGCATTACCTCATACTGTAGGCATTGGATTCCTAATTTTTCCCTGTTGGCAAAACCTTTGTTAGCCTTAACATGCAAAGACACACCGGATCCTATCCCATGGTCTGAAGAGTGCCAGAAAAGTTTTGTGGAATTGCGCAATGCATTGTGCTCAGCTCCTGTGTTGGGTACTCCTGACTACAGCAAACCTTTTACGTTGTATGTTCACGAGAAAGATGGATGTGCATTATCAGTGTTAACACAGCCTTTTGGTGACAGACCGCGCCCATGCGCATATTTTTCATCAACCTTGGACCCTGTAGCGAGGGCATTGCCAAGCTGTCTGAGAGCGACAGCTGCTGCAGCGATGTCTATCCGACAATCTGCTGGTTTGGTAATGGACAACACATTGATCGTTATGGTTCCACATGCTGTAGACACATTATTAAATAGGACCAAGACACAACACTTGACTAGTGCGCGATTATCAGGCTATGAGCTTACACTGTTAGCAAATCACATACACATAAAGAGATGCAGTACGCTGAATCCAGCTACGTTATTGCCAATTCCAGCAGACTCAGATGAGATTGAGCAACATGACTGTCTGTTCAGAACAGAAGAAGAGACGAAAGGGAGAGTAGATCTAAAAGATACTCCCCTGACTGAGTGTGATGGCACTTTATGGGTGGATGGTTCGTGTTTCAAGCTCCCTAATGGTGATACGACTGCTGCATATGCTATCACGACTTTACACACGGTCGTGGAAACTGCACGAGTGTCACATAATTCGGCCCAAGCAGCAGAATTAATCGCCCTCACAAGAGCATGCGTATTGTCTGAAGGAATGAGAGTGAATATTTACACAGATAGCCAGTACGCCTTTGGCGTGGCTCATAATTTTGGGCGACTGTGGAAAGAGCGTGGGTTTCTGACGTCGCATGGAGCTAAAATTCAGAATGGCAAGTTGGTGAATGATCTCCTTGAGTCACTGACCCTACCGTTGCAAGTTGCGATCATGAAATGCAGTGGGCACAGGAAAATCACAGATGATGTTGGACGTGGAAATGCGTTTGCTGATGAGACCGCGAAAGAAACAGCACAGAATGTGAAGACTAGAATGTATGTTGCGGGCCCCGCAAGATGGGTTGATGATGTTGGAATGTGTGAGAACACAATAGACAGTGTGAAGTCGCTTCAAGCTGAGGCCACAGAGAAAGAGCTAAGCAAGTGGAGAGAAAGTATGGGTAAGTTGGATGAGAATGGTTGTTGGATTCATCTGACAGAACATAGGCGATGGTTGCTACCTGACGCATATGTGCTCCCATTGGTTACTATGGCACATGGAATGGCACATATCAGTACGAAAGGAATTTGTAAGTTGTTGGCCCCAGTATGGCAGAATGCTGGAATTCCCAAGTGTGCAGAGAATGTGGTCAAGAATTGCATGGTATGCTTGAAATACAACCCTGGTAGGGGAACCCCAACTCCAGCTGGTCACTTTGCACCCCCATCATGCCCATTCGAAGTTTTGCAGCTGGACTTTATTCACATGGAAAGATGCAACAACCTGAAATATGTACTGGTGGTTGTTTGTGCTTTCTCAAAATGGATAGAGGCTTATCCTCTGAAAGATAACCCCGCCCTATCCACAGCCAAAGCCCTTGTGAAAGAATTTTTCCCCAGGTTTGGAATGCCAAGAATGGTGTGGTGTGATAATGGAAGTGAGTTTGTGGGTAAAGTGATGAAGAATGTATGTGAAGGTTTAGGCATAAAGCAAAAGTTCCACGCTGCGAATCACCCCCAATCAGCTGGACTAGTAGAGCGCTACAATGGAGCCTTAAAGCTCAAGCTGGCCAAAATTCAGGCGAGCACCGGTCTTAAATGGCCTGATGCTCTGCCTTTAGCACTCCTGTCCACCAGAATGACCAAACACTCAAGAGTGGGACTTAGTCCTTACGAAGTGGTTTTTGGCCGCCCGGCCAACGTATGGGGTGTACCGAGGCCTACGAAATTTAGTGAGATTGGGCATCCAGTACTACTCGATTACCTGTATGATTTGACTGTTAAACTGCGTGTTTTGCACCAACAGGTACATGATACTCTTCCCCAAGCTTCTGAACCTCCTGGACACCCTATCAACCCTGGCTCGTGGGTCCTGGTCCGAAACTTCCAGCGCAAGAGCAACGACGAGCCTCGCTGGATCGGCCCTCACCTTGTGCTTTTATCAACGAGATCAGCGGTGCGAGTAAAAGGGAAGAAGCACTGGATCCATGGCACGCACTGCAAAGTAGTCCCCTTGCCTTTGCCATATGACCGGTGGGTCCAGGAGGGTATCGCCGACTCTGAGGCAGACATTGTACCTCATTTTGTACCATTCAGTAACGCACGCATAAGAGACACAGTTTCAGACCAAGAGAGTGACAATATTCTGCAAGAAGCTGTGCCACCATCAAATCGACTGGACACCACTGAGCCTGAACTTTTGTTCCAAGACCAAACAGCACCTGGCCGTCTCCGCTATAATTTGAGACCAAGGCCCATGGACAAATAAAGATTTCTTTACTATTCCCTTTTTGACATTTTTGGCTCTCCCATCTGAAGGACTTTCTTGATTTTTGTTTTTCGAACCACCATCCGGGTTCAGCCGCAGGGTCGCGGTGTCAAGACTTTGGGGTACAGGCCGAAGACGTTAGGTCAACGGTTCTGGTTGGTCTAGGGCGTTTCCCTGGACTGACAGGCGTACTCCTTAGCAGAAGAAACTCATCCGCCGCGAGCGGCCAGTTTAGAGGATGGAGTTTTTTAAGATGGAGAGACCCGTTGAGGACAAACTCTAAAGCAAGGATATGTAGAATTGTAAAAAGTAAATGTTTTGTATTTCTGTGCCTATTTACGCTGTGTAGTATAATAATGTTCATCGTAGGATTTGTGTTTTTCTCTTCTCAAAAGACCATTGCGCCCACTGTACAGCCTATACCTCTTTCTACTGCCTCCTCTCACTCTTTTCACCCTCTGCCTGAGCACGAACAGACCAGACGATCCGAGTTCGTAAATAACTCGTTTATCCAGCTTTTGCACCAGCACCAACTAGTAATGAACACGACCAATTGCTGGGTGTGTGGGTTAATGCCACATACCATTAACAAGGGTATTCCCTATTTGGTGCTGCCCTTTAGTTACAATGGATCGTCATGGGCATTCCAGACCATGTTTCTCTATGCTCTAGATACGTACTCCCCTCGCCAACCGCGTTCCATCAGACCTATCACCAATAATAAGGCTTTGATGAAAGGAGTTGCCGACATGAGTAGAGATATTGATGCATACTCATCCATTCCCAAAGAAGAATTGAGACCTTATGTAGGATGGAACGCGACGGGGTATAGTATTAGTCTGGGTCTCCAATCTGGGTCGTACCCCACATAGGTCGGTTCTGCTTACAGGGTAATGGTCAGAATCCTAGAGCTCAACTGGGAAGAAGTGACTGTACTGAAACGTACACCTTCCCGTCACAGTTTTCCCCTGCATTTTTGGCTGCCAAGGGCACATATTTCATCTTCAATGACCGAGCATATACATGGTTGCCCCCTGATTTCTCGGGCACATGTTATATTGCGAACTTGCTACCGCCTACATTTACTGCTGCCTCTGATTATCACAAGACCAGAGTTGTGAGAGGTGTGATTAGTAAGGAAGATACTGCCGGTCAGGAAGCAGGAGACTTCTTTTTGGGCTTCCTGCCGTTTTGGGGACCTATGGTGAATAGTAGGAACCTGAGACAACTGACACGTGTGGTTGAATCCACTGTAAATGTAACGGCTGGTGCCCTTGGTAATCTGACCGCTGAGCTCCAAGCGGATCGCCTTATGACTTTGCAGAACCGCATGGTTCTAGACGTTATTCTTGCAGACCGCGGTGGGGTATGTAAGGTTATCCAATCTAGTTGCTGCATTTTCATACCAGATAACGCTCCAACAATCTATCAAGCCATCTCCAAACTCCATAAAATATCTGAATCCATACACGTGGATAAGGGAGACTGGTCACTGGTGGGGTGGTTCTGGGAATTGATATCTGCTTGGGGTTGGAAAGTTCTGATGGTCATTGGAATGATCTTAGCCATTCTTTTCCTGTTCTGTCTGTGCATACAGTGTGCTCCTGCGATATGTGGCCTCTGTGCTACCTTATGTGTAAGGAAACCTGTATCGAGGGATGAACTAAGTAATAGGATGATGCTACAGCAACATCTCCATGACTTTGTGAACATTGACCTGGACTCGGATTAAGATGAGTATAGTGATTGCCTATGTAAGGGCAAAAGGAGGGTCTGTCGTACTTTAATCTCTTTGACCGCGTAGGGGACAGGGCCCTACCCCTGTCTATCCTGGTATTGGCGAACCGCAAATGATTAATGCGGTATGTACGAGTGCTTTATATATCGTTCTAGCTATGAATGCACTGTGTACACGTTATTCTGCTTCACTACGCGGGTTCCATTTTGAGAGCGGTGGCCATCTTGTCATTGCCCTCACATAGGCTATAATGGAGCAGAAACGGGCCTTGCAGTACATGTGCTTTCCCGTGACTTCTCTGTGACCTGGGCAGCTGGCTCTGCTGCCCCAGGTCAAACTGGTCTCACGAGCTCCCCTTCCTCCGTCCACCTGTGATTAGCATCAGGGTTTGACCCATCATAAAACCCTTTCATTCTACACGAGCCTCCGGCTAATCTCTTTCACACCTGACTGTTCCTGCTTTATGACCTGTTTTCCCAAAACAGGAGCTGCCCGTGTTTTATTGGGGCCTATTGATATCAAATGTGGGATCTGAACCTTACTGTGTAAATCATTGTGGGCTGGCCGAACTGGAATGTGGGATGGTCATCATGACTCTGCCTTTTCTTTGTAATGTACACTTGTATATTGCCGTATCATAAAACCTAGGAATGTATGCTTGAGGCAGGGAAAAGTGTATTTAAGATGAAGTCCGTTTCTATGATTTTCAGCAGTCTCCTGAGAACATACACGCTGTTGTACTTCTAGGATACCTGTAATTGGTCTGCAGCCAATAAATGAATCTTTGACTTCACCCAGAAGACTCTGTGTTTCTGTAGGTCTGGAACAGGGTGAACCCAGAAGTCATAGGGTGTGTGCCCCTGCACCGCTGGGTCTAAAATACCCAGTACTTCACTGCTGTGTTGTATACAGTAGCTTTGCATATTTGACCCACTCGGAGGCTGCCACCCCGTTTTCCTTGCTCTGATCGGTGTGGCTCTGTTGTCTGATATATCTCCAAAGTTGGATGTGATCCTTTTCTTTGAAAAGGTTAAATATTTTCAGCCACTCTGCCTCGATTTTCTTTGATTGGATTTCCCATATTTTCTTCTTGTCGTCCTTGCGAAGCACTTTTATTTCCAATATGTCGGGATTTGTAGCTCCTATTCTTCTTGCCTTCAAGGCCTTTGAAAGACTCCGCTTGGTTTGTGCTAGGGCCTTTGGTTTTCGTTGTAATGATAGGCTTTGTGGATAGGAGTCCTGTGCTTTAGGGCTACCAGTGACCCGTCCGAGAACGTTTTTTAGTTCCTCAAGTAGTGCTTTCCAGAGCTCCAAGGGTGATGCTAAACTTCTAACAGTTTGGCTCAACTCTTTGTGTGTGATCCACTCCAAGAGTTTTGGACCTAGATTTGTGGTCCATTTTATTCTGCTCAATACTTCATGGTGCTCTTCTCCAGTTGAGGTACCCAATGTTCCCGGTTGTTTTGCAGATTTCCCATTTAGATCAAGAGATACCCTCAGTGGTTTGTGATCACTCTCATCCCTGTTTCCCACTTCGAAGTCATTAAAATATGTTAGCAGGTTCTCAGAGATAAAGATGTAATCAATTGTTGACTTATCCCTGAAGGTGGGAAAAGGATGCCAGAGAGGGTCCACCGTTTTTTTGATGGAGTAGGCGGAAACCGTTGCAGAGGATCCGATTCTGTTTTGTTTGGAAGACCCCTTTTTACATATCCCAACTCCCTGGTGTTCATGTCCCCTACGTTGATTGGAAAGTGTGAGGCATATTTATTAATAAGGTGATCCATTTTTTTGTTAATGTTTTTAGTACTTGCTTTTTTTGCCGTGTGGCGGGGTTAACATAACAATTAATTATCAGAAGACGGATTGAGATTTTGTTACTTTTAAATCCGCAAATCAGTACTGCTTGCAAGTTGGGAGTGTATGTTGTTAATGATGTTGCCTCTATTTTACGTGCATGATTGATAAAAATTGAGAGCCCACCAGCTGCTCTCCCAAAGATGTTGTGTTTTATCGCTTCAGTGTGAAACTCATAAAAGCCTGGGAGAATTAGGGGTTCAGTGGCCCACGTCTCTTGTAGGCACAGGATGTCATTTTCTCGGAGGTACATGCATGCCGCATTGCAACTTAGCAATCTTTTTAGCCCTGTGACGTTCCACGATATGATGGACAGATATGTGTTGTTACCCGATGTTGTATTCTTGTTCAGGTGACAAACCGCCTTTATTCTGTTAAAAATGCCATCGTGGGGACTGGCCTCCAGGAACATTACGAGTGCCTTGCGTGGCACTGTGCTTTTGCCCACTGTAGTGGACTGACCTTTGATCGAGTGAGCTTGTTATCTTGTAGGCGTTGTAAGGTCTTGGCTCCACAGCTAAGCTTTTCCCTGGTTGATTGCACGCTGTCCCCCTTAACACTGAGTAAACCTCCTTCATTGGCGATGTTGCTGCTAATACGTGTGGGTATTTCTCGGGTATGGGTAAAGCTATGTCAATGCCCCAATCAGCCATTTGTGCTATTTCTTCTGGTGTAAGTTCCACCTGCCCATTGCGACTCAGCCCTATTGAAGTTGATTCCCCATGAGAATTGCTGGAAAGGCTCAAGAACTTGACCCAGCCTAATTCATTTGAGTGTATTTCAGTGAGTGACGGAATGTGCTTGTATAGTCTGAGTAAATTGCCCCTATTTAAAATATCATGTTGACCTTTGATGAAATATCTATGGGAAAGAATCATCTTGTGCGTAGTTTTACTAACTTGGTTTGCTTTAGGCTGGGTCCTTAGATCTGTCTCCAGAATACTTTTATTGTGGCTTGGGCCAGGGTTCCGTTGGTGTGGTTCTAATTGCTGGATCAGGCTTTGGAGTGGCTGGACTGCTTGATCGCCGGGTCTCTGCAAGCCCGGGAATATGCGTCCATGAAGTGTGTTGTCCCCGGTCTCGGGTCCTTGTTCTTTGATTGAACCTACTGGTCTTCTTTGCTCCACCTTCTTGATGTTTGGTAAATGAGGTAGTTGCACTAATGTTGCCGTGCCTGATGGACTATGCAAGACCCCCGTGCGCGGAACTGGCTGTGCAGGGCTATCAGACCCTTTTGTAGCACCCAAAGAAGCTGATGCTATGATTACTGAATTACTTGGGACGTGATTTTTGGTGAAGATCGGAAAGAGCCATATTTTGTCTTTGTTAATTTGTGAATTTTGAATATGAGTTGGTAATAGGAGCGCGTGTTTTTTTGATGCCTTAGCTTTTGTTTCTTGTTTCGTTAATTATTTGTTAGCCCTCCTTGAAAGAGGTTCCTCCTTCCTTTTCTGGTTGGAGATGTTGCCCACAGTATGCCTCCCTGGATTTAAGATTAGAGAGCTGGAGTTGCAACTGGATGGACTGGTAAAAAGTTAGTGGATACTGAAAGTCCTTGAGTATCGGGCTTTGTTCGAGGGTTACCCATATTGCTTCCAGCTGAGTTGCCCAGAGGGCTGTCGGCTTTAAAGCAGCTGAGATAATGCTATTATTCATCAGGCTCGTCGTACCTCCTGTTTGAGCTTTTAATGAGTCTACCAGGCCTTTTAGGATTTGGCAGAGTTGCCCATGTGTCCATGAGAGCTGCACACAAACAGGTGCAAATCCGGTTATTCTGGGTCTCACTGAGCTTGTTCTCTATGAAGTCCACCTTGTTGCTCAGTTCCATTAGTCGTTGTGCAATGGTGGATAAAAGATCGATTTGTAACTCCATTTTATTTGATTGCCAGAGCAGTGACCTGGCCATGGTTTGAACTGTTTCACCGGGTGGGGTTGCTCCTGGGTTGTTAATAACACTACTATCATAAGGACTCTGACTTTGAGCACTTTGTGTAGGGGAGGGAGAGCACCGGGTACCATTAGCAATTCGGAAGAGATTTGGGGTAAGCTCCAGTGTACTTTGTATCTTTGATTCCAAGTTTTGGAGGAATATCGGTGATAGATATCCCAGGTTTTGCAGCCGCTCTGACTCTGTTTTAGTTGAGCCGGATCCTGTGGGTACAAGAAACGGTGACTGCACAGGGGAGTGCAGGATAGGTTGTTGCTGACAGTGTATTTGGGCTGTCACTACGTGCTCTTGGTTTCTTCGAGTTGATACAGTGCTGTCACCCACTGGGTCACTTGCATGTCTGTTTCTTTCCTGAGGGGCAGCACAGCCCTGAACAAGATTGAGAGCGACGTCTTTCGATGTTTGTGCTTCCGATGTTTGTGCTTTGTGCTTGTGTTGCAGGGAGCTTATGGTTGGAATGGCTCCCTGAAATGTAGTTCATACCATTACTGGTCTTGGCTCTTCTTAGTTGGTCTGTCGGGGCAGGGGCGCTCTCGTCATTGGGAGGCCTTTATATAAAAATTGGGTTATAAGACCTGCCGATGGGGACTTTAAAAAGGACTTTTTGTTGTGGACTACGTTCCGTGCACTCCTTAGGATTCTAGCTGATACTTTGGTCACGGGGAGTGGCTTTGCGTGAGCGTTTTATTGATGCTGTGATTTTTTTCTTTTCTTTTTGCCATTCTTCAGTGGAGATGCTCGGTTTGTCAGTAGATCTGGGGTTTTGCCGATATATTGAGCCCAAGCTTGCTCCTTGGGGTTTGGAGTTGAAGTAAAGCTGTTGTCTGTGCCCTAAGACCTTGCAGGGAAGCTGGATGATCTTATAGGGCTTCCAGGATATGGGAAGGGAGACCGGGAGATTCTTGCTCCGTGCTCTGGGTGTAGCTAGGGTAAGTCCCGGATCGGCTACACAAATTTGTCTACTCTTTGTGACTTATTCTGGCACAAGTTGTATTCCAGATGTCTTCTTAGTTCGGAGCGATAAGGCAGGGCTACCCATGCGCTACCCACCGGTAAATGCCAAATGAAACTGCAAAAGAACACTTCTACAGTGTTTATGGTGCTCGCGGCTCCTGCCGCGCACCAAGTTGGTTTATTAATATGGCGAGACCGCGTTGTTGCTTTCTCAGGGCTAATGCGGTGCTCGCAGCTCCTGCCGCTCCTCAAAGAGGTATCAGTCAGCCCTAAATCACCCCCGCTCCCTCGATCTCTGCAGCAATGGCAGGAAATAGTAGTGGTGCTCGCAGCTCCCTCCGCCGCGCACCAAAGGGGAGAAAAGTGCTCCTCGCATCTCCATCCGCCCCTGCGCACCGAAGGGGAGAGGAGTGCTCCTCGCGGCACCCGCCGCCGCCCACACCAAAAAGGGGGAGAAAAGCTCACGGGCTAATGCGGTGCTCGCAGGTCCTGCCACACCTCAAAGAGGTATCAGTCAGCCCTAAATCACTCCCGCTCCCTCGACCTCTGCAGGAATGGCAGGAAATAGTAGTGGTGCTCGCGGCTCCTGCCGCCGTGCACAACAGGGGAGAAAAGTGGTGCTCGCGGCTCCCTCTGTCCCTGCGCACCGAAGGGGAGAAAAGTGCTCCTCGCGGCACCCGCCGTCGCCCACGCCAAAAGGGGGGAGAAAAGCTCACTGGCTGCTCTTCATACGTGGCTCCCGCAGCTGCTCACCTCCTCTCGTGGCTCTCGCTGCTGCTCTTCCCCGGCCGCAACACTCCTTCACTTATGGCCTGCGGCTCCCGGATTGGCTGGAATAGCAGGGCTGGTGGGTATGGTGGTGCACCGCGGCTCCCGACGCTGCGTACCGCGCACTGAAGGGGGAGAAGTGCTCCTCGCGGCTCCCGCCGCTGCCACCGAAAGGGGAGAGAAATGCTCGCGGGGCTGCACTTCACTCGCGAAACCCGCAGCTGAACTCTCCCGACTCTCTTCCAGCCGCAGCACTCCTTCACTCGAGGCTTACTCACGGCTTCCGGCTCAGTGGCTTTCTTAAAAGATACCACACACACATCCATGCCATCTACATAACTTAGTTTACAGTCAGATGTATTTGTCTTCGCATCCTCAGACAACACTTTATTCAAAATCACTGAACGTTCTTTACTTCTTGCTAAATCCATTACTTCATCTAATGAAGGATTTTTGCAACTGAAAATCCTTTCTTGAATATTGTTTGAAATACAATTAAAGACAAATTGATCTCAAAGATATATATCCAGGTTACTTCCGAATTCGCACCTTGCAGCCAACACTCTTAAACTTGCAAGATATTCCTCAACAATCTCATCCATGTTCCGCCTCCTCTTGACAAGAATATGCCTCTCAAGCATGACTTACGGGCAACAGATACACTGTATTCATCCCAAGTACCAAACATAGGAACTAGTGCATCTAAGGCAAGGTAACAAAAACTTGTTGCCCTACATCTCCTAAATGGTTGAATAATAAAGCAGTACGTCTCACTGAATCAAATGTAGTTGCATCAATTACAACCATGTAGTTATCGAATACTCTAAGCCACTTTCTCCAAATCATGGGTGACTTTCTTACATTCTGTAAAAATTGAGGTGTTTGCATTTGCCACATTTATTTGCCAAAATATGAAAGATTGTATAGTTGGAAAACAAAATTTTAAATCCTATATTATTGCAAAATAGTAAAATATATCGAGTCCCCGAATATTGCCTCCACCAACCGTAAAAGTGTTTCAAAACACTGCCTCCACTATTTACTAAAAGTACTTTGGTAGTTAGGAATGTACCACTGAACTACCGCCTCACACTGCTCCCTAACAACACTGCCATCTGACATTGCTTCCAATAGGCACAATGCAATGGCTGCCAAAGACGCACCCACTCCAAAATGGCCGCAGTGTGCGTGACACATCATCACATACTAAGACATCCAAATATGCTCCCCATCAACCTACGCTCCTCCTCACCAGCGGCAAGTTAGTACACTGAAGAGAGGCTGAAGAATCACGTGCACCATTTACGGTAAGCCAAGGGACATTCAATCCTCACACAGATCCATTGGGAAGCTTCACGCTGATCTGTTGAGAAGCTTTGCTCTGATCCATTGGGACAGGCAGCAAGACTACTTAAGCCAAAAGATAACTCCAGTATCTCTGTCCAAAACTGTATCTATGTTCTCTTTCTTTTGATCCAAACGTGGAAAATCTTATAGAGACATCTAGCCACAGATTCCTCACATTTGAACTTCCAGGCGTCAGGCTGGACCCAGAATATTTTGGATAGTAATACACCTGTGCGCCAGTAGGTAGCATCCATCGACTCTGCTTGACGTCGTAGGCGTCCTGTTCGTCATTGTTGTGACGTCCTCGTCGTCAATATAACCGCCACTCCAGCACGCTTACGTCAGTTCTTTTCTTTCCACGCCAGCCAGCGCCGATCTGTTGAAGAGAGCTACCCCGGTCTCTTTTTGACAGTTTTTTTATCTTTTGTCAACTCTCTTTGCTGTGTTAGGAATGTCCAGTAGGAAGACGTCGGGGTTCAAGCCATGCGACGCCTGTCACCGTGCCATGTCGGTAACAGACCCCCATCTCCTGTGTCTCTGGTGAGTGGAGCACGACCATGATACAAAGTCGTGCTCCGATTGCCGGACCATGGCTCCGAAGGCTTTGGGGGAGCGGTCCCAGAAGCTGCTCGCATCCCGACACACACCACGGAGGTTGCCATATTTATCTCGCTCCCGGTCTCAGTCGAGAGGAAGGTCCAAGCATCATTCTGGGGGCACGAAGTCCTCTTTGTCGAAGTCATCAGGAAAGAGGCAAAACAAGAATCACAAGAAGTCGAAGTGTGCTTCGACTTCGCCCCATCCACCACGCGGCGAGACAGAACAACCTTGGTGTTCTAGGCCCCTCTTTGCAGAGCAGGTACCTGGGTCAACATTGCGTCTCCCTCCCCTTCCGGGGGTAGTAGCGACACCTGCCCAACTTAAGGAATTTTACAATGCCATGTGCACCGTTTTTGAGTGGCCTGACCCTGCCCTCACGCCTTTGGGAACCGCAGGTCCAGGTGAAGGAGATCCCATGGACCCCGTGCCTTCGGCTCTGGCGCCATTGCCTCCTGTTGGACCGGCGCTGGTTGCACCTCCAAAGCGACCTTCCCCAGCACCACGTCAGATGCCGAGGTCTCTCGCGCCGCCAGTGCCCATCAGCAGTGCCTCCTCATTCTCATTCCAGACGATACATAGTCGGTCTGGCATCCACCGATGCCGAGGTCGGTGCCGACAGAGCCGTACAGCTCCATACCGTCTAACCAGTCCTTTCTGAAGGTTTAGGGTTGGAGGAAGAGGATTCGGAGGGAAAGCGGGAACCCTTAGAAATACTGCAGCCGCAGGACATGTACTGGTATGAGGAGATGGGTGATGCTAGTGGCCTGGACACCTCCCCAGATTCTGGCATGCTGTATCCCCCTAACCTGGTTTCAGAGGAGGGGGCGTCATTTACTATGGTGGTGGGTAGGGCTGCGGAGGTACTGAACCTGCAGCTTCCTATGGTGATGGTCAAGAAGAATATTTTATGGAGGTCCTCAAGCATGGTGTCTCCTCATCAGAACCCTTGCTGCCTTTTAATGAGGCCTTATCCCACTTTCTTATGGGCACCTGGTCCAAACCCAGCATAGGGGCTCCTGTGAATAGATCGATTGCCTTCCACCATTGTCCTGCACCAGGCGACCCACTTTTCCTCACTGCCCACCCCACGCCCCAAAACTTGGTGGTCCAGGCTTCCACTTCCCGTGGCGCGTTCCCTTCCGCCTCGCTGGACAGGGAATCCAAACAGCTGGAGACCTTTGGGAAGAAAATGTTCTCTGCCGCCAGCCTCGCATTGCGGTCGTTGAACACTGCATGCCTTTTGGGCCATTATTCCCATTCTATATGGGATACGGTTGCGCAGGTGCTGCCTAGGGTCTCAGAGGAGGATCTGATCCTACTCTCCCAAGCAATATTAGATGGGAGAGATGCAGTGGAGTTCACCATTCGCTGTGGCTTGGATACGATGGACTCATTGGGCAGAGCCATTTCTTCACGGTGGCCGTAAGGCGCCACACCGGGCTGAGGATATCTGGCTTTTTGGGGGATGTCCAGGCAAACATCTTGGACATGCCTTTTGATGGTTCACGTCTCTTTGGGGACAAGGCTGACGCAGCGCTTGAGTGCTTCAAGGATTCGCAGGCTATGGCCAAATCTTTGAGCCTCAGTACTACAACCAGGCCTGCATCTGCTTTTAGCTTGGCTACGTAAGGGGTTCCAAACATGCCAACCCTATGCCAGCCAGTGGGTTCTGCGAGTTCAGCAACCTCTGGGGGGGCCGTGGCCATGGCTCATCCTGTCCTCGAGGATCAGGAGGCCAGGAGTAAAGCCAAACCACCATTCCCTCCTCCACCTCAAAACCTTCCTAGTCCGGTCCTTCGGGGTCACGAGTGTCCAGTGGGTGGCAGGATACGCCATCACCTCCCCGATGGTGCGCCATCACTTTGGACAGGTGGGGGTTGCAGATAGTCTGAAGGTGCTACACTCTCCCCTTCGACACTACCCCTCCGTCTATGCCTCCAACTCACGATCAGCTGAAGGAGGATCATATTGCGCTTCTCCGTGAGGAAGTCAAGACTCTCTTGGCCAAAGGAGCTATAGGGAGCGATGCTGGGGCAGAAATAGGCTGTGGTTGCTATTCCCGTTATTTCCTGATTCCAAAGAAGGACGGGGGCCCCCATCCTATCCTCGACCTCAGAGCCCTCAACTACTTCCTCAAGAAGTAGAAATTCAAGAGGCTCAGGCACTGTCTGAGCTATACCTAGGAGACTGGATATTAGCGTTGGACTTGCAGGACTCCTATTTCTAAATTCCCGCCCTGCCGGTCCATCATCGCTATCTGCGGTTTACAGTGGGCCAGGAGCACTTTCATTTTTCTGTGCACCCCCTTGACCTCACCAGTGCCCTGCGGGTATTCACTAAGGTGATGATTATGGTAGCAGCTCATCTGCGGAGACCAGGGGTTCCAGTGTTCCCCAATCTCGACAACTGGTTGTTGTAAGGTAGGCTCGTCCCAGGCAGTCGTCTCCCATCTCCAGACTATGGCGAACCTATTGCATTCGCTGGAGTTCACTATCAATGTGGCTAAGTCACACCTGACTCCCTCTCAGGCACTCCCCTTCATCGGAGCAGTTTTGGACACAGTGTAGTTTCAGTCTTTTCCTCCAGAGTGGCGAGTCCAGGATATACAAGCTTTATACTGATATTTCAGCCTCTATCCTGGATTTTGGTGAGAATGACTCTGAGGCTGCTGGGCATCATGGCATCTTGCATCCTTCTTGTGGACATGCCAGATGGCACATGCGGGCTCAGCAATGGGACCTGAAGTTCCAATGACCGCAGCATGGGGAAATCTCACCAAACTGGTCCAGATCTCGGAGGGCACTGCGAAAGACCTGCAGTGGTGGCTATCTAACCACGATTGGGTCTGATGCAGACCCCTCTACTTCCCCATACAGACCTCACAGCAGTGACAGATGCCTCCCTTCTTGAATGGGGAGGGCCATCTGGGAGAGGTGGAGGTCAGAGGACTCTGGCCTCCGGCGGAGGCCCTGCTCCATATATATCTGTTGGAGCTTCGGGCGTTCCGACTGGCACTAAAAGCCTTCGTGCCGTCCATAAAGGGTAGGCTTGTTCAGGTGTTCACTGACAACACGACCTCCATGTGGTACTGCAACAAGCAAGGAGGGGTGGGGTTGTGGACCTTGTGTCAAGAGGCTTTACGTCTCTGGACTTGGCTGAAACAGCGGGCATTACCCTGGTGGTTCAGCATCTGGCTGGTTCTTTGAATGGCAGAGCCGATGGACTAATCTGAAGGTGCCTAGCAGATCATGAGTGGTGTCTCCATCTGGAGGTGGCGCAAGGTCTCTTTCAGTGGTGGGGAGAGCCTTGGTTGGATCGTTCGCATCTGTAGGAAACGTGCAATATCAGCAGTTTTGTGCGCTGTAGTTTTTGTGGAGAAGTTCCTTCAAATCTATATAGGATATGCACGTTTAGATAACATAAACCAAGGGATTGATGTCCAGACAGATTCCAGGCAGCCCCAAAGGATATGTTAGTCTGTAGATCAGCTAGCTCACAGTGCCACTATAAGCCCCACAACCTTACCAAGGAGTGAATAGTTTCTAGCAACGATCAAAAATGGTAACCCTGACCTCTCAGGGATCGTGGAAACAGTACAGTACTTTTCGCTCAGTCACTCGTGCTCACTTCTTCTTAGAGAGATATACAGAATAAACGTAGGGGACGTTTTCAATAAGCATTTATTGATCCAGCCTCATTCTAGTATAAAATACGTGTGCTGCAACTACCATTAAACAGAAACAGATATATATGATTATAAGCACCAAAAGACTTAATAAAAGGTAGAATTCTACTGTGGTGCTAAAATAGTGAATATATATGCAGGCATAGATATACATGGCTGTAATCATGAGTACTCCTAAGATGCAAAACCTAACTAAATTTACCTAGCAGGTATGTAGGTGTGAAGCCAAGGATCCCCCTAGGAGAGAGCCATTCCAATTACCTGATGGGAGAGAACCGAGGACCCTGTCTTGGTCTCAAGTTGTACATCCTGCGAGGGATGTCAGACCACTGAGTGCTGGAGTGTCTGCATGCAGGAACTTCAGTGTCTTGTGTCAGCATGGAAGCTTCTCCTCAGATTTGCCCAATGAAGATGTGGTATTTATATACCCAACAGGTACCCTGAGGGGTTCTACCTAGAAGTGTCATGGTACTGTGGGCCTGTCGCCCAAGGATGATGATAGTGGTAACGTTTGTTCAGAGTTATTATGCAATAGATGGTAATCCTGCAGTGATACTAAGAATCCGTATGCACAGTTGGTGAGGCTAGTTTTAGAAGAAAAACACACAACATTTATTCGGCACCTAACTAGGTAAAAGGTCAGCGCCAAAAGTATTTATGTGGAGCAAAGTAGGACAAGTGTAGGTAAAAGAATGTGCAGCTACCTAGGCCTATATTGAGCTATGTTGGGGCTCATAACATTTCCAAGGCGGCTCTCGCTTGACAATGTTTTTTGTCACGAGTGGAGCGCCAGCCTCCTTTACGCCTTTCGGCCCATACCACTCCTACCCAGAGTGCTCAAGAAGATCAGGAGCGACCTGGCACAAGTCATTCTTGTGGCTCCGAACTGGGCATGGAGAGACTGGTATCCAGAACTTTTGGCAATGAGCATCAATCCTCCAATCAGGCTGCCCCTTTGGGAAGATCTCCTGATGCAGCAGCAGGGGGGAGGGGGTTCTCCACCTGAACCTGTCCACTCTCTGCCTTCTTGCATGGAGATTGAGCGGCAACAGCTGACAGCTTTCAACCTTCCTCCCGAAGTCTGTGAGGTTATACTGGCAGCTATTCATCCCTCCACGAAGTCTGTATACGCGTGCAGATTGTCCAAAGTTTATCAATATTGTACAAACCAGTCTATTGATCCTCTATTGGCATCTTTTATCTGATATCCTCCAGATCATACTTTCATTGGCCCAGCAGGGATCTGCTCTAGGCACTTGAAGGGCTGTCTTTCGGCCCTTTCCTGTTTTCTTAGGCTGCCTGATCAGCTTTCTCTTTTCAAATCCCCTTTTGTGCAGAGATTCTTGAAGGGCTTAACCCACTTGTTTCCTCCTTCACCCTTTATTATGCCACAGTGGGACCTTAATTTGTTTCTTACCTTTCTGATGTGTGCACCGTTTGAACCGCTGTACAACTGCCCTCTTCCGCTGCTCACCGTCAAAACAGCCTTCTTAGTTGAAATAAACCCTGCCAGGAGGGTGAGTGAACTGCAGTCATTGTCATCACAGCCTCCTTACCTGATGGTCTCTCCAGGTGAAGTGGTACTCCATCTTTTCTACCTAAGGTGGTAACAACCTTTCATATGGGGCAGTTGGTTACTCTACCCATGTTCTATGCATCTCTGCAACCTTCCAAGGAAGAAGAGCGTCTCCATCGTCTGGACCCAAAAAGAGCATTATCGTTCTGCCTCAATCGAACCAAAGAGTTCTGGGCGGATGACCAACATTTTATAGGGTACATGGGTGCAAAGAAAGGGTGTGATGTCCAAAAGCGGACTATATCCCATCGGGTTATCCTCTGTATCAAAATCAGTTGTGCCTTAGTGAACAAAAGACCCTCCTGAAGGGCTTAGAGCCCATCACACCAGGGCAAAAGCGGCTACCACGGCTATCCAGCTTGGTGTTCCTGTTTCTGATATCTGCCAAGCAGCCAAGTGGGCATTGCTGCACACGTTTGCCAGACACTACTGCCTGGATTCCCAGGTTCGCAGAGAAGGTCTGTTTGGTCGCTCCATCTTGCAGGACTTCCTGGTGTAAACCTTTCCTCAGTCCATCCTCCTGGGATGGTATAGCTTGGGTATCTATTCAAAGGTAAGGAATCTGCAGCTAGATGTCTCTATCAGATGGACAAGTTACTTACCTTCAGTAACGCCTTCTTTGGTAGAGACATGATCTAGCCACAGATTCCTTACCACCCACCCATCCTCCCTGAACTACGGATTGGTTCTAGGGTCGAGGGCTATTTCCTTTCAGGGCCTAGTTGCCTTTTTTAACACACCACAGTCAGTCACTTCATGGCTCCGTGCTTCTGGCGTGGGAAGTGGTGGAAAGTACTGACGTCAGTGTGCCGGAGTGGTGGTTATATTGAAGACGCGGACGTCACGACAAACAAGACGCCCAAGGCGTCACACAGAGTCCACTGACGCCACCTACCGGCGCGCAGGGGTACTACTATCAAAAATCGTCCGGATCCAGCCTGGCGCCTGGAAGTTCGAAGGTAAGAAATCTGAAGCTAGATCATGTCTCTACCACATAAGGCTTTACCGAAGGTAAGTAACTTGTCCGTCACACAGCCTTTTAAATAAAGGAACCAAAATGTCATTAACTGTCACTGCCACCGCACACACTAATGAATCCTAAATTGGACCGCAAATGTGGGTGGGTAATCCTGCTAGCACAACTCGTTGTCATATATGTTGTGATCAAATTAGTCACCTATGTAGAAATAACCGCTGCTGGAACATAACGTGGTAAAAAGATTTTTTTATCTTCAAAGGAGAAAACCCACAACGTATCTCTTAGAGGTCTGCACATAGGATCTTCAGATAAAGTTCCATTCTAGAATAGACTGTGAGATGTCATTACAACATTCTAATTTATTTTTTTTAAAAGCCTACTAAAGCACATTACAATTATAACAGGAGAATATAACATCCCCTCTCCTCCGCTGTTCTTCCTCCAATCTTTCTGGGTTTTTCTAATGTCCAATCAACTTCCGGCTTTGTATCTCTCCCTAGAATGTTGTTGTTATGTGAATTCTTTGTAATTCTGAGATATGTAAAAAATACACAGGTTGGATCTGTCCTAGTCCTGTCTTGATTGTATATACTTACAATATTCTTTTTGAGTGGATTTCCTTGCAAAAAAAATACTCACACTAGAAGCTACTACCTCCAACCTCTCCAATTGGGTTTTACTATTAGCCTCCTTCCTTTTGCTTTAAGGGCTTTTACTAATGTGAAGCGATTTCTGGCTAAGCACCTCTCTTCTCAGGCTTCCTTTCTCCTTGTACTCCTCTAAGACTTCACCCCTAGCCTTGCACATGTGTGCTAGTGTAACTGTCAGTCCGTGTACCTTGGCACCCACCAGGATGAGCCATGTTCGTCATGTAACTAGCGGGCCTAGTGTGTGTCTGGTCCCTTATCTGGTCAGGAGGCACTGGGCCGTGAAACTTGCCTCCTGTGTCATCACTCAACTCCCGGGTTTTTTCTCCTGCTCTTCTTGTCCTCTGCACCACGCTACCATGTCTTTTTTCCGGACGTTGCTCTCTCGTTCCTCCTCGCTTGTCCTGGCTTCTTCTACCCTGTGTATTCCACTCAAGCCCTTTTCTCCTCTGTCGGCTTCCTCTGAGATTGTGTTGGGTCTCTGCATGAGAATAGTCAATAGTCTTTCTTTCTTTTTCTTTGGTTGTGCTGTGTCCGTCCTTTCTTATCCCGCTTCTATTAGTTAGTGTGATGCTTTCTCTTTGTTTTTCAGCTGTTGTGGTACCTGGGACTCCTCACTGATGGGTGATGAGCTGTAGACCCCCAAGTAAGACCTTATCCTCTCTATACTTTCTCTCAGAGGTTTTCAGTTGATTCTCAAATGTGCTTTCACAATTTTCAGCTATTCTTAGCTAACCCCTTCTTCAGTCCACCTTTTATCTTTCCAAAATACTCCATATTTGCCTAACTCTATCTATGCCATTGCCTTCCTCTTATTTAGAACCAGTTGTGACTGGTCTGGAAGGATTCAGTATTTCCCCAGTTAAAACTGTCACGGTGCAATTAAAGAAGTATAAAGAAATGGAGATGAGATGTAATATTCTGTTCGGTTATTGTATTGACTATTTGGTAAATCATTGCTGCTGCGTCTTTCAGGAAATGGTTTTTGTGCTGGAAGTGTAGGGTTTTCGTTTTGATCACAATTTGTATTTCAGCATACAGTTTTATATTTATATGATGAATTATTTACTGTTCAACCCTTTAGGGATAATCGTGTTAATTCTATAGATGAATTTATCTGTTTTTGTTTTTGCTGAATTTAAAATGAAAAGTTTGATGTTTTCAGATGATTTTAGCACTTCTATGTTTTGTTGGTTTATTATAAAGAGTCGTATATCTATTGCTGTCGTCTAATTCCTACTAGTTCGTTTATAAGAATAGAAAGAAAAAGGGGGAGGGCAAATAGTGTGACACACGATTGTCTATCATTTTACATTAATATTGTATGATTCTTGTATAACTTAAGATGCATAAATTAATGGAAATTTGACCTTTTTGAGAAGTAATATAAATGCACCATTTCACTTTCGGGCAAATTTCACTTTTTGTATGCGTGTGTGCTTTTATATTTGTGTGTCCTTCTCTGATACTTTGACAATTGCTAGGGGCATAGTGTGCATTACATATTTGGGGATGCGTGTTCTGTTCACAGACACAAGTTACTGTAATGGCTTAGGTGGTGTTGCCATGGCACCATGAATGTTCTATGGGCTCCAGGGTGATGGAATGTATGTGCTTGAAGCACAAGCTCATTCCCTGGAAGCTGTTGTTGAGATGAGCAGCAATAAACCCGACTTCTATCACATCCTGCTGGTGTCTGTGGCTACTTCAGTTACCTAGTGTCTTAAATTGCTGAACAGCCTGAAGAAAGGAAGTAAGGAAGGTAGGAGGATGCTTACTAGACTTCAGAAGGGACAATACCTATTTTCTTGCAAAATAATACAACTAGGAGTTAGGTATGAGTATATTGTTATGAAAAGATGTTTCCGGTGAAGTGAAAATAATTCTAGAGATACTCCATCATATTTTACAAACTTCTACGTTGTTAGTTGGCGACACCCGTGGTTGATTTGGATGGATGGATGTTGTAGTGGAGATTATATCAGTGGGGATTTCAGTATGAGTTTGTACTCTGTGATAGTTCAGCAGTGGACGTCATAATTTAGTGGGGAGAGGGTTGTTTAATAATTTCATTATTGCTATTATTGAGACGTTAGAGCTTGCGGTTGTATGTTATACTGTACATAGAGAGATTATTCTCTCTACTGCCCATAATGGCAGTAACATTTTTTTAAAAGACAGTTCATTCTTTTTCTGCTTTTTCAACCCACGTAAACAATAGCATGTGTTAGGATCACGTGCGCCCTTTGGTGATTACAGTGAGCAATTTCCAACATTCTAACCAATACAATCACCACAATTCATTTTATTAAGTACAAAACACTCTGTGATTATATCCAACCATTATCCTTTGTTTAAAAAATGTTCATTTGATAAAAAGCCATCAAACTTCATTCAAGGACTACAGATGTTTTAGAATTCTCACAGGCCTATTTCAATTGTCAGGGAAGTATTGTTAGAGATAACCAGTGCTTCCCTAGAGCTCGGAGTCGTACATCCGTTACATACACATGTTTGTACTGCCAACAACCAGTCTATATTCGAGCATTATATGTCTATGTTAGGCACTGCTGCACCACCCAGAGTATGGTGATATCACAACGTATAACATATTACAAAACTGTTTGGTGTGTTTTGGTGGTGTCTGTCTGTTCCTTATGCCTTAAAACATAGGTCCTGGTTTAGAGTTTGGCAGACAGGTATTTACTCTGTCAGGGTGATGGAGTAAAATACTCTGTCGCACTGAGGGAGTACCCGGCCACCTAATTTAGAGATGTCTGCCGGCCCAGCAAGACCCTCTCTTGCATTTACAGGAACCGCCTTCACTACGGTTCCTGTAAATGCATTGAAAGTTTGAAATAGGGCTCCGCCAACAAGATGGAGCCAGGCAGCAAACTTTCGTTGTTTTTTTATTTTCAAAAAGAAAATCCAAAAGTGGGTTTTTCTTTTTGAAAATTACAAAAAAACAATGACCCCCTAGCCATGGGCATTTTCTCCAATGGCGTGGGGGTCATTTTACTGTATTCACTGTCTCTTACCTCCAGGTTTTACCTGGCGGTGACAGTCAAAACTAGTCATTTACCTGCCCAGTCTAAATAGGAGGAAAAATGGCTAAACCTCAAACAGCCCTTACCCTGTCAGACCATCTGAGTTGTATGTTGGCGGAGAGAGTACTCAGTTGCTGTTACGACAAGGTACCCTCTCCGCCAAACTATAAATTGGGCCCATAGTCTTTACATCCTTCGATATAGGATTATCTATACCATACTAGTCCATAGGTGCTTGACATTGTGTTGGAATAGTGTACTCCTGGGAAGCAGCCATCTAGTGGGCAGGAAGTTCCCCTATCTATCAACAATGTTCAGTTTATAATTTCCCAACATTCTTTAAATGGATGCATGTTTAATAGATTCTGAGCAGTATCTTAAGTTGCACTGACATAAATCTAGCCTTGATTGCTGCTTCAAATGTTATGCCTTCTCCTATTCTGTGTTGAACAGTGGGCCTAAATCGCTTTTCCTTCACGATTTTAAATGATCAAATATTTCTAGGGTGTTATTGACCAATGTATTGTATAAAAAAGAGGCAGCCTTTTTTTACAGGCCTCTATCAATACCTCATGTTTTTGAGTATTGTACCAGTGCATACCCGAGCTATAGCTACCTGGCAACCTCAGTATCAGCTAGCAGACATTTGGAGTATAGCTGATCAAATGTTTTAAGCCCAATGTGTTCCCCATATATCATATAATATATGCATTCCTATTAGGTCCCATTTATTGAAACCTAACAGTTGTTTTAATTTTTTACACCATTCCATCCTTGTGGCAAGTGCTGCAAACCAAACTGTAATTGCCAAGGCTGGTTGAAGCTTTTATTGTGGTAGCTGCAGTATCATCAAGGCCATCCAGGCAAAATTGCCTGCGCGCTCCACCTGGCCAGACCAGTATATTGAAGACAAAGCATTTCCTTGACTGCTTGGTAACTCCCAATGACAAAGGTGAATGGGGTGGCGGGAGAAAGGGATAATGGAAAGAACTAATGATTAGAAAAGGGGAACATCAGAAAAGGTATTATGGTGACACATCTAAAGCCAGTCTTCTTGGGTTGGGGCCATGGATGTGGTCCATCTTCGTAGTATGCACAGTTTAGCAGCTGTCAGTAGTTAGAGCAACCATGGTTTTTCATGATTGATAAGCCTTGGAATTTCCTGGGTGTCATGGAGGACTGCTCATGCTTCTTTAAGGGGTGCGGGATGTCTGAGGGTGTCTCTCAGTAGGCGATAAACTCCAGTCCAAAACTGACATAATACAGGGCAGGACCACAGAACGTGCAGGATATTGCCGTCTGCCTTGTGACAGCTCAATCAGTTCGACATGGGCACTAGCTTAGGTCTATCCAATTTAGCCAGGAATCAATACCTGTTCAAATAAATTAAACATTAAATTAATACAATTAGCAATTATTCTATTTTCCATCAAATAAATGTAGCTTTTATTTTATTTTAGTTTCCTATTTTTCCCTCAGGAGCACAGCACTGTTTCCCTGCCTCCATTGATTTCTATGAGAGTGAATTGCAGTATCATTGATAGGCAATGTGTGGTGCTTGACTTACTCCAAGGATTAGCTGAAATAGATCTGAGCCTGTTTAGTCAATCCTACTAATGGAGTAAATGTGGGTGTAACTTTGGTAAACTGCCTTACTTTTTTGTCGGTGTGTTTCAGCATTGAATGTGCCTCCTTAAACCCCTCTTTGATTTTCCATTTACTCCACTATTTTAGTAGTAAATATTTCCAATATTCCTGCAACTGACCCTTGCCGCTGCCACATTTGCTCCTAAAAAGAAACTTCCGCATGGGCAGGTCTCCGCACTCATGGCGCAGAACTCTAGTCTTACGAGATGCAGCAGTCGGCAAAATCCTCTGGATGGAGTATTGTAATAATATTTGTGATTAATTAAAGTAGCACTACGGAGTACTTCTTACATACTAAAAAATGCTTTCATGAATAGTCCTTAGAGAGTACAACGCACTTCTACCTTATCTCTCTCAAACCACCTCCCTCTATGCCAATCGTATAATCTGTTCTCTGCCTATTTCCAATGTATGATATTCCAATTCACCCTGCTTCTCTTTCACTCTCCTTGCACTGCCTCTAGGAGAGATTACTACCAGGCAACCTGCAAACAGCTTAGGGCCAGATGTAGGTAAATTCAATTTAGCGAGTCCTTAATAGCGATTTTTACCGAATTGCTCTTAAGGACTCGCTAAATTGAATGTAGGTAGGAATCGCAAAAATATTTGCGTTTCCTTAATATTCCTTAATTGCGAATCGCAAATTGAGATTCACAATCAAGGAATACCATGCCGTTCATTCCTATGGGCCAAGAGACCCATAGGAATGAATAGGATTTGCGCCCGCAATTTGAGAGTAACCAAGAGGCACTCGCAAATTCCGGGCACAATTTCAAGGGTGCAAGGGTTCCAAAAGGACACCCTGTTGCACCCCTGAAATGTGCATGTGTGCACATGTGGCGCACATACATGCCCTAAGGGCATGAATGTGTGCCACATGGCACTTTTAAAAAAGCAAAAAAGTGCTTTTTTAAAAGAAATCGCTAATTACCACCAACTTGAAGTTGCTGGTAATTAGTGATTCCTTAAGGCCAAAGTGCACTTTCTTTTGTGCTACTTACATTGCATTTAAGGAATCGCAATTTGCGATTCCTTAAATGCAATCGCAAAATAGGGAATCACAATTTTTGCGATTCCTTATTTTGCGAGTAGGTTTAATCTTACCTACATTGCTCAAAGCCAAATTGCGATCGCAACGGCTGAAATTCTGCAAATTTCGGCATTTGCAGTCGCTATTTGGCTTCCTACAGCTGGCCCTTAATGCCGTCCTCGTTTTAAAGATCGCTGTCAAAGACCCACTCCTTTTCCTGAGGACCAATGTAACTGAAAACTTACCCTTCCAATCTTATCCTATAAATGGCCACCCCAGTTCCTATGATACAGCACCTATATTTAAAGGTGTATATTCTGAGTTTGTTTTCGTTATATGTACTGTGTTTATTGAGGCTCCTCTTGAACATTTCTGAATGTATCCAATCAAATGTTGATGTTCTTGTTTCGCGTTTGCTTTCTTCCTCCTGAGTAGCTACTCGGATAAATATAGCCTTTATGTGGTCATTTTGTTCTTTATTGTCAAACTGTGGGTATTTGAGGTTACACGCTATCTTGTTTCCTAATCCCTGCTCAGTCAAGCTCACAAATGGCAACAGGTTATTTTTCGGGCATCTCGAGGCTTCCTTGCTTGTACGTTGTGTATATTCACATGTAAGGGAGCTTGGATAAAGCAAGTGCATACTGATATTTGAAATGTTTTTCCCCCTCGCTAGCCTGCATTTCCAGAAGAGGAAACTGTATGAGGATCACAAACAAAAAAACAAAGCATCAAATGAGAACTGCGATTCTATGCAAATTGCAAGCAAAAAGGAGAGGCGGAGGAGCATCTTCTCTCTTCCTTGCATTTGCAAGAAAAATGTTTCAAACAGTGGCAATCATTATTTTGACTGCAAGGAATTGAATGCTTACTGACTCCCCTTGTCAGTCTGTGATCACCTGCAAAGAGGAAGCTGTCTGTGAGGAAGAGCTTCCACTCTGCAAGTGGCAGCGGTGGGCACCTGGAGATGCAGAAGGCAGTCTCTGGGGGCGCCTTCACATAACACTGATATCTTTGCTCAATGTGCTCTTTGATGGACGTGACAGGGACTCCAATACTGCCATTTTGTTAAATGCAAAGATGTAGGTTTACTGTCTGATCCAGGCCCCTGTCTCTTCATTTGCAGCGATTCACAAGTATTCAAAGAATGCACACTGCATCTTGAATATTCTTTAGCCTGGAGGTCATAGCGGCTACTGATCATGAATGAAGAGCCAGACAGTCGGAAGGACCGGAAGGACAATCAAGGGGGTCTTAGAGGAGGGTATCAGGATACCCCATGTTATGTCTAGTGGACCATCCTCCCATATGAGTGCTTAAAGCTATCTAAAGAAGGTGAACAGTGGGACCAACAAACTGTATGACCATGGGATAACATCAGCTATTCCATCAGGAGCGATGATGAACTGTGGGAATTGTGGCAAAATTAAAAAAGAGGAACTTGCGTTTTGGCTAGATTGTGGTGAGCTTGCATGTCTGTCCAGCAAACCCCAAGATAGATAGTGGTGGATCCTCCGCTAAGGACGAGGAGCCTCGCCCCACTGCTATTGCAGCGGTGAAAAAAACAAAATTAAAAAAATAACAAGAAGTTATTATCATTTTCTTTTTTTCAGGAGTCGTGGCGGGGCTGGCTCCCTGACGCCAGAGCAGGGGAGGAGTGGTTTGTACTCCTATAAGTGCACATGACAGTTTGGCCGGGCCTTTAGTGCTAACCAAACCGTCATGCGCACTTGGCATGTTCCCTATTCAGCTTTGTTGCACAGCCCAGTGGAGAACATGCCCAGCCTCCTCATGCAATGCCTGAGTGTCCAAACAGGATGCTCAGGCCAATCCCAACGCTGCCGTGTCATGATTGGCTGGGAGAGCCCGGAAGCCTGAGTACTTCCGGTGCTTATAGCAGAGGAGGAGAGCTGTGCGGAAGCAGGAGAGGCGTGCAGCGGAGAAGGTAGGTTTTCTATTTTTATTTTTGTTTGATCCCACACATCCACCACCCCTGTTCCGAGCGAGCCACCACTGCTTGTGACCAATACAATTCTTGGATTTGCATTTGTCTAGACAATGTTGCATAACAAAATAATTATGAACAGACAGAAACCAGGGCAATGGTTCAGTCATTAGTTATAAAATCCTCGAAATCAGCCTGATCAGTCTGAATGGGTAATGTGTAACATTCATGGCCGATTCTAAAGCACTTATTAAATATTTTTTTTAAAGCTATCTTCTACTCCTGGGGTGTAAGTCCCTAACAAAAGTAGCGAAGACATATTTTCTATTTCGTCAGAGTAATTGAGAATCCAACAGCTGATCCTTATTGATCAAACAATATGATGAACTGTGCAGACATTTGACTGGTTGTTTTGACTGTAAGGTAGATAACATCAGGAGTAACATCTGAGCATTATGCCTTCTGCCTATTGACTTATAAGAGCCTACCCCACAGTACACTAACTGCATTTGAACAGATTTCTTTGGATAAGGAAATTGGCCTGATCTAACATTACCATGTGTCATAGTGACCTTTGAACCCATGTTTAAAAGCCTCTTTCAATTGTCAGGGAAGTATTGTTAGAGATAACCAGAGCTTCCTTAGAGCTTGAAGTCGTACATCCTTCTTTGAAATCTGCTTTAGTCACTCATCTTCTAAAGAAATAACTTGTCGCCCTTAGGAGTGAAGAAACTATCTGCCTACCTAGCTACGCACAGTGACTGGCAGTGCCCTGGTAGAAATAACTGCTATATTCTTGTGGAGTTTGTTGAATTGCTTGACTGGCTCAATTCTTATCAGGCGGGTTTTATACACCATCAAATAACTAAATTGGTGCTGGTGACAGATTTGGTTGACAAGAGACAGATAATGGATGATTGCAGTGTCCTAACGCAAATATACCAAATCTTAGTGATGGCCTCTCACTCCTTCCAACATTGCATATAACAAACAAGATACAACTATTGGTAAACATGATGACACAATAACGAACAAGAGAAACCACAGATACTCAAGCTGTCAAGAGAAGATCCACTGGCTCATTCATTGAAGAGATGGCCAGCTCTCTGACAATGGCACACACTCACTCAGTATCCCTAGGCATGCTTTGGTTATTTTTGGATTTAGGGGAACATTATTTTGGTAGCTCTACATTGTAGTATTAACAGACTGAGGTGCAGATTAGGAATCATTTTGTTGGAAAACTGCTTACATTCTGGTGAAAATTACACACATGTAGTTTGCTTGGCCTAACTCTTTAGCTTTGTCCTTCTAGACAGCTTTGGAGTCAGTCAGTCAAATATTTTATTTCTAAGAAATAAGGGGCATATCAGCAAGGGCCGGCGATAATTATCGCTCCGCACTCTTAGCGTGAGGATAATTATCGCCGGCCAATTCTGAATTTTATCACGGAGATAACGTGCTATCAGCAACGCTTATCTCCAAAGCGATAAAATTCAGAGCGCAAGTTGCCAATTGTTAGATTATCGCTGGAAATACAACGATAATCCCACAAGGTTTGGCGATAACTTGCTGATAGGGATAGACATACTTAGCCATGATATCCACCTTACATCGGATATGGCTAAGTCAGAAAAATACCAGACGTAAAAAAGCAGTGTTAACCGCGGTTAGAGCTGCTTTTTTTTAATCTCTAACAGGGTTAGCGATATCCTTGATAATAGGAGAAATGTCGCTTAGCGACATTTCTCCTATTATTTTACTCTGGAACGCCCCCTTTGCATCTCATTAGAGATGCAAGGGGAAGCGTAGAGTAAAAGGGTGCAAACATGCAAATTTGCATGTTAGCACCCCATTGCTGATAGGGCGCTAGTTTTATCTGACGGAGAAACCTCAGGAGACCGAACCAGTCACTCGGAGTGAGGCAGCTATGTCCGTGTAGAGCAAACGAATAAAGCGAAGCAGCCGGGGGCTGATGTTGAGGCGATTTAGCAAGGCAAAGAGATATGTCCAGCTAAGGGAATCAAAAGCCTTGTTTATGTCCGCCAAAAGGTGCGCAGCAGGAGTATCAAGCTTATGGACCGCAGCGATGGCATTATGGGCATAACTGATGCTGTGTCGCGTTGCGTGATGAGGCATAAATCCTGCCTGGTCGGGATGAATCAGCCCCGTAATGTACGGGACTAGACGATTTGAAATCACTTTAGCTAGAAGCTTAGCCTCAACGTTAAGTAAAGAAATTAGGCGATAGGACAAGAAGTGTTCCTGTGGACGGCCCGGCTTCAAAAGCACAACAATCTCAGCGTGTCGCCAATCGGGCGGAAGTATTCCACACTCCCAGGAAGCCTCCAGGGCCGCTAGATAGGGTGTTAAAAGTTGGGCGTGATATTTTTGAAGGAACTCAAAAGGGTAGCCATTTGGACCTGGTGCCAATAGCAAATAATGCAGGTAGGAGTTCATCTGCCGACAGGGGAGTGTCCAGCGCATCTCGTGCGGTATCAGACAATGCGCGGGGAGGGAAGTCGTCAATAAATTTCTGCACCATGGCCGCTGGCAATACCTCACAGGGGCATATAGGTCCACAAAGTAAGTGGCAAAACTGTCGGCAGTGGCGGACAGGTCTGTAAGCACAGTCCCATCTGGACCATGTATGCTCGGGAGCGTCTGAGGGCGCAATGTCTGCTGACACAGGCGATGCAGCAGTGCACTTGATTTGTCGCCCACTGGTAAATCTGGCTACGGGTGGCAAGCCTATAAAGGCGGGCTTTGTTAAGCACCTCACTGGCGTATGTCTGCTGCACCGTCAGCAATTGTCTGCGCGCAGCCTGTCCCGCTACGTCCCTTCTAGTGCGCTCCAAATCAAGTACCTGGGCTTCAATTCTGAGCAGTTTGTCATTTCGCAGCCTACGCTGGGCAGTACAGAAGGCAATGTCTGCTCCCCAGAAAATAGGTTTCATAGCCTCCCACAGGGTGACCGGTGACTCCACCGTGTCGGTATTGAGTATTAGATAGTCCGTTAAAGATGTAAGCATATGCGACCTATACTTCTCATCCCTTAGTGACCATGGTGACAAATGCCACCAAAATCGGGAACGCGTGGGGTCCAGGGATAAAAGAATGGACAGCGGGGAATGGTCTGATAACCCCCTAGGGAGAATTGTAGCTTCAGTCAATTCATGCGTATGTGTCTCCGAAAGGAAGATGTAATCTAAGCGGGAAAAAGAATCATGAGCATTAAAGAAATAGGTGTATGCATGTGTATCAGGGTGTATAGTCCTCCACAAATCGACCAACCCAAGCCGCGGACCAGGGGCAATTGTTTGGAATCTGGAGGCTCTGCAACTCGAGCCGTGGCACGCCATCTATTCTGTATTGAGGACATAACATCATTCCAGTCCCCCCAACTATTGTTAACGCAGACAGACGGTCGATCCAGAGCACTGTCAACTTTTCAATCAAAGACCACGAGAGAGAGGAGGGGCATACACACTACCTAAGACAATGGGCTCCCCATATAGTGCCCGTATATCACAATAAATCTACCCTGTGGATCTGACCACGTGCGGCTATGAACGAAGGGGACACTACGGTGTATGAAGATTGCAACTCACCGGGAGCCTCTAGTGAAGCCAGCATGGTAAGTGTGTGCAAACCCAAACCGTCCCAGACAAGGTGTCTTGGTGCCCGCTAGGTGAGTCTCCTGCAAGCAGAGAACCCCTGCCCTATGTCACTTAGCTTGGTGCAGGACAGCACCCCGTTTAATCTTATCCAGTAGGCCATTAACATTCGAACTAAGGACTCGGAGCTCTCTACTCCCGACCCCGGTTAAATCTTGCGGCATATATGGTGATGACATATAGTTGAGAACCTAATAACATGGATGGCATTGGCAATTTCAAAAGTACGCATAGCAGCAGATGTAGTGACAATAGCAAACAACATCAAACAAATCAAGAAATCCCATCCATCCCCCACCATATTTTTTAAAGATTGCAGCTTCCCCCTATTATTCCCTACAACTTCCTATTCCCTGAGACGAGCACAGCTTCCTGTCTGATATCCCTGAGCTGAGTGACGGCCTGAGCTTAGCAGGTTGGGGCTTCCTCAGGTATGACCCCCGACTCTGCATGGCACCTGCCAAGGAAACAGGGGCCCCTAACCCCCCTTTCCCCTAGCAGCAGATGAAAGGAGGCAATTAGCACCGGGTGGGGGAACTATCTGTGAGTGGCCATTCTTGTCCCAAAGGAGGGCCCGCCCACCTGGTGGATACCTCGCAGACCCCGGAGTTCTCCTTGGGGACCCCAATGCCTGATCCCAACTGCAGAGCCATAAAAGGACTCCAGAGGCCTGTAGGGCAATAACAAGTGGGACTCGCTGGAAGGGGTGCCCTGGCAGAGATACCAGAACACAGAGGTGGAGCACACCCCTACCTGGTAAGTGCACTCTTGCAGTGAGGCGACATCAACTCCTGGGACTTTCCTTCCCACCCCTAGGCAAGTCTTGACATACATCTCCCGATGCAGTGAGGGCAGATATTTGGTGACAAAGAGGACTGCCCAACCGGGGAACCCCGCTGGGGAACCCCGTGGGGCGGTTTAGATGAGTCTGCTGTATGACAGATGGACCTTACTGCTCTCCGTACAGGATCCTTACATGCACAAGAGATACACTAGTTGGAGAGGAGGAATCAAAATTCAATCAACACTGAAAAGGTGTTTGATAGAGTAAACTGGCCCTATCTCTTTAAGACCTTGAAGCAATTTGGCCTAGGAGATGAATTCAGAAGATTGGTCCTCAGTGTCTATAGTGCTCCCCGGTCGTCCATGAGAGTCAGTGGTGCATTGTCCCAACCTTTCCCTATCAAGAGAGACACATGCCAGGTGTGCCCCCTCTCCCCTCTTCTATTTACCTCATACATGGAACCTCTGGTCCAAAGAATTAGGGCCAATCCAACTATCTCTGGGATTCCCTTTGGCGGGGACCAACACCATATCAGTTTATACACAGATGAAGTGATTCTTGCTCACACCACCCCTTTGTCGTCCCTCCCCGTCCTTGTGACAGATCATTGAACTTTCAATAAAGTGTCTAGGTTCAAGGAACATATGCAAAAATCCCAGATTTTGAACCTCTCAATTGCCCCATCCCAAAAGGCCCACCTTTGCTCATTATTCCCTTTCGACTGGGCAGGAGAATCCATTCCTTATCTTGGCATCAAACTGGCTTACTCTGTAGCTAAGACTTTGGCCCTTAATTACGCTACCCTCATCTCCCAAGTATTAGAGGACCTCACTGCCTGGCACCGCCTACTCCTGTCTTGGCTGGGCAGGACAGTGGCTGGAAAAATGACAACTCTCCCCCGGATCGTCTCCATTCTCCAAGCCCTCCCTCTGACACATCCAAACCACATGCTCCGGTCTATGCAGCTTGAGATCAATATATTTATTTGGGATGGGAAGAAGCCTCACCTCCAAAAACACTTGTTTTATTGCATGCCCCAAGAGGGTGGTCTTGCGGTACCTGTGCTGACACTACCAAGCCTCTTAGCTGAGCCTCATGGTGGAGTGGAGTTTACCGGCCTCTGAAAAAGCACTGGTGTTTTATGGATCAGGCTGTAGTTGGCTCCCACATATGGAAAGAGCCATGACTCTCCCGCAGGCACAACGCATGGGGCCTCTACTCCTCCTCAGTGACTTGTTCAAATTTCAGTGTCTGGGACACCTTGGTGACCAAGGCCAGACTGTCCTCCTTCCTCTCCCCATGACACCAATTTTAGCTAATCTGGGTTTTATGCCAGGGACCTGTCAGGAGGGGGTTCCAACGCTGGCAAAGCTTTAAATGAGAATTTCATATTGCAAATAATTTTTGATACTACCACCACTATTTGACAATCTGCAGTAACCTCTATCTCGGATTGGAAACCACCTGATACCATCACAAAGTTCTCAGGTTTTCCTCCACTAGCAAAGGAATGAATGAAGATATATCATTACAACACCCATTAATATTGATCAAATTGTGTTGAACTAAACAGGACAAGACCATTGCTTTCCTTTCTTGGTCTCTTGATGAGAAAGTACCAAATAGGATATTTAGCAACATCAACTGGAACTTCAAAGAGACATCAAGTACTTTGAATGTTGATTATTTTCTTCAAATTTCCATCTACATTAAAAAGAGCATCTGGATAGGCTAAGTGCAGTTTTTGTAAATCATCGGTCAGTTTCAAAATCATACTCTAAGGTATAGAGCACACTGGTGGAACATACATATTTAAGCAAACCATTTGTTTGAACACCGCCACATCAGTGGACAAATCAATTATGCAAGCGAGCACCCATGCACTAGAGCTTTGCAGCTTTGTTACTTTCATTCCTCAGTGGGTAGACATCAAAATTAATAGTCAATTTGCTGCTCTTCCTCTAGTCAAGGACTTGGTATTTTGCACAATGAAAACAAAACCCTCAACTACCGGGCATTCCATTCGTCAGGTTTCCTGGAGGAATACCGGGTAATTGCACAAGAACTCTTTATAGTTTGTGGCTTTCATAAAGGCATTAGACCCATATATGTTCCACAGCAAGATGCACCCGGCAAAAAATGCCCTGGCTCCTGCCAATCAAGTATATCAACTCCTCTATCACTCCAGAGTGTGGTATACCACCTTGTGTTATTTGGAGAAAAGGGCTTTCATCCCTTCAAGGTCTATATGGATGATGAAAATAGGGGCCTTTGGCCCCCAAGGATCGGGTGGGTATCTGGCCATGTCAGAGCGGTGGGACATATCTTGATTCCCCCTATTTTGGGCTTTAGTGTTTTAAAAGGTAACAGCCCCTATTCTATCCTGCAACCCTTCCCGTTCCTACCAGCTCCTACCCAAGCCTGCTTTCTGTCCTACACCTAGGGACCTTACTGTAACTACCTGGTTGAGTTTTAAACCACTCTATTAAGTTAGGAATGGGCCAATTCTATAACCACCACATTCACTAAACACTGGTTGACACTCTCCCAGTCTACCTCCATGCTGTCCTGTAGGCATATACCGTGGGCTTCCAAAGCAGTCACTGTGGCCTCTTGAGAAGCGGCTAATACTCACATTAGCTCAGCATGTACTAAAATCATAAAATCCACCAGTACCAAATCCTTTCAAGAGAGACCCTTTAACCTTTTTAAATTTGCTAAAGTACATAAGACCTACCTCGATTTAGGGGACGGCTGAGGGAAAGCTGTGTCTTCCTCTTAGATTGAACTGTGACGGACCCTAATCTAATATCTTCTCCTACCTGGACTAACTGGGGCTTTTTTAAAGCATTTTTAACTCCTCCCTAACTAGTTTAACTAATGGGAGTCGGGATTTTGATTAGGTGCCTCTCTGAGGTACTTTTCCCATGGATGTTCTCTTTTTTAGGTCTCGCCTAGCGTTGCATCGCATGCGCTGCAACCCTTTGCGAGGCATGCATTATACACTATAGCGTGGAAGCTTCATGGAAGCTCCGCCCATTCTCCGCCCATCTTTTTGATTGGCTTAGGTCCTAAATGCTGCCTTCCCATTGGTTTTAGCCTTGTTAGTTCCTCCTCCTGACGGCCATATCGTCATTTGTATACTTCCATGACTACTTGCCCCCTTACTTTTAACACTATTTTGTTCTCGTTGCTCCTCCCTTCCCTCCCGCCGTCCGTCACTTCTCCACCCACCACCACCACCCCTGCACGCCCGTTCGAGTCTTTTTGCCCACCCACACTCCCGTTTCAAATGCAATAGGGCTCACGTAAATGCGCAGTCATTTACATTTGACATGAATGCGATGATCCTTAGACGAGTCTCCTCTTTTCTGAATAATCCAATTTTAGCATACTGTTTTCTTTTTGCAAAAATGAGAAGCGCTTCTTGTTGTTGGTGAGGGTCCTGTCGTGGCTGGGCGGGGGAGATGAGTGCTGCTGAGCACTCGGCATGCGTCTGCTGGGACCAGCGTGATGCAACTCGGCTGCTCGTGCTGCTGACTTCGCCACTCCAGCCCGGGCGGCCTTCCTGGCAGTGACACACATTATATAGCCCCAGGATCACTGGTACGTTGCAGAATAGCTGAGCGCCAGCTCCCACATGAGAAACTGACAGAACCCCTCTCCCCCTCGCCCTCCCTCTTCAACACACCCAGCCATACCCTGGTAGGCGCACCCCAAGCCAGGTGATGGTGTCTTACTCTCACCTCCCTCGGTTCGTCACCCAAAGGAGGCAGCTGGGGCAGGACCCAGGCGGACAAGCTGCGTTTATTGGACAGAAGAGAAACAGCTGCACAGCGTGCATCACGCGCAGCTGCCTCATAGCGGTACCGTAAATACTAGGGGCAAGCACCTTCACCTCACAGCAGCCTGTCAGACGGGCACGGACCATAAACAATAAAAACGACATTCTTCTTGTGCCATAACACACTGCACCATTATCCCCACTGCAAATAAACTGTGAACCAACTCAGAGGCTTGCATTTTTCTGTCAAGATTACCAAAGAAGGGGGTTGGGTCTAGAGACAGTCGACAGACCCCTAACCTGTAATGAACTTGAAAAAAGTTCTAGAAAAACAGTGTATCGCTATACACCTCAAAGGACTTCGAAGGCGCCCTGGTTAAGTTACGCACCACTGCTACCACTTCCAGGCTGCTGAAACAATATTAAGCAACAGTCCATGCTCCAAGGGAGCCTTAGAAACAACAGACCTGCAGCGGCAGGGCACACACAACTCCAGAGCAGGCATTAACATGAAACTCTTTCCCACAGTGACCCGGAAGAATGAGATGGGCAGAAACACTCATTCATGAGGCACTCTGGGAAGTAACACAGGTATGGCTAGGCTACCACCACAGATATAGTGCAACACATTTAAGCTGCCTCCTCACGTAAACCTGTAGCAAAAGCCAGAAGACGTGACAAGAATAGCCCTCTCTTCTTCTGGGGAGGAGGGAGCCGGACAGAATCAAAAGCAAACTTCTTGGAACAATTCAGGGGCAATCTAGAGGGGGGAGTCGTGCCTGCAGTGCTGCCACCATTCAACTGAACAACACCCCATCCGGACACCCAGCAGAGACCCTTCCACATCGGTAACAAACGCTCCTTGACCTCGTGAAACATTTTAGTGGCCGAGTTGGGGAGCAGCATCTGCTCCGTTAACAAAAAATGCCAGGCCCGGCATTGTTTCTAATCACTCCTATAAATCATTGGGCAGAAATGCTTCCGCCAACGCCGCTGCTACGCAGTAGCAAATGTTAGTTACCTCGGGGTTACTTCCACAGTGCGCGGGGGAGCAGCTGAAAGCCTTCAAACACTGTAGTGCAATATCCCCAGAGCAGAGCCCAAGGCCAGAGCCTGCCACGCACTATAACACTACTGGCAGCTCACCCTAGTTCCACAAGTACCTCCAAGCAGCAGGATGCACTGTATCCTGTGCATTGCACTGTCTCTGTGTGCCTCCTGCAACAGGACATTCTGCCCATCAGTGCCTCAGGCGGCTGGGCACACTGTCCATCTGGGCCTTCTGTTGCAGGGCACATTGCCCATATGTGACTCCTGCAGCAAACATACTGTCCATATGGGATGTATGATGTTACAACGCATGCTGTTACAACGCATGCTGTTACAACGAAAGTTTTACAACGCAAGTGTATTGACAACGCAGGACATTACAACGCAAGTCTTTACATCGACTTGCACTAGATGGCGTGCTAACATTTAAAAAGTGTAATTTACTATTCCAACTCCAGTCCACTTAACAGTAGGGAAGGTGTTGGGATAGTAAACTACACTATTTTTAATGTTAGCACGCCATCTAGTGCAAGTCGATGTAAAGACTTGCGTTGTAATGTCCTGCGTTGTCAATGCACTCGCGTTGTAACAGTTTCGTTGTAATGGTAGTGCGTTGTAAAAGTTGCGTTGTA
Organism: Triturus cristatus; assembly: GCF_964204655.1. Lineage (NCBI taxonomy): Eukaryota > Metazoa > Chordata > Amphibia > Caudata > Salamandridae > Triturus > Triturus cristatus. The sequence continues at coordinate 496,534,236 of NC_140592.1, read as the reverse complement.
AAGGTTGTTCCCCGTCCATATGTGCCTCCTGCAGCAGGGCACACAGTGCATCTGTGTCTCCTGCTGAAGGTAGCACTCTCCATCAGTGCCTTCTTTTGCAGGTAACACCGCCTATCTGTGCCTTCTGTTGTAGGACACACCACCCATCTATGCCTCCTGCATCACGCCACACTGGCCATCTGTCCCTTTTAAACCCGGACACACTGTCCATCTGTAACTCCTATAGCAGTACACACTGTCCATCTGTTCCACAGGCAGCAGAGCACGCTCTGCGCCTGTGCCTCCTGCAACAGGGAACACTGTCCATCTGTGCCTCCTCCAGAATGGCACACTGCCCCTCTGTGCCGCCTGCTGTAAGATACCCTGCATTCCTCTGCAGCGGGGGAGACTGCCAGGATGTGCCCACTTCAGCAGGGCACACTATCCCTCTGTACAACACTGCCCCTAAGCACCTCCAAATCACTAGGCCACTGTGGCAGGACCGCAGGAAACACAGAGACAGCGTAGGATAGTGAGGAAGAATTTATTGGTCGTAACACTTTTTTCCGATACGTGACCGCTCGGTAATAGGGTAGGGGGGTGTCCGCCTCTTGTTCCGGGGACCCTCGTCTTCTCGGACTCTTCGTTCCTCTCCTAGTCACGTCCAGGTTGACTTCGTCACCGTGGAATTACTCTCCGGTCCAAGGCGTAGGTGAGAAAAGAAAAGGGAGACTGGTTTCAGTCGGGTGTTCAATTGTGTCTTTACGTGAGGGAACGGGGGTGAGGATTCACACTGTGCTCTTTCTCCTTTCTTAGGTGTCGGGTGTGTGAGGGTAGGGGTATAGGGGAGTACGACTTCTATGGCTTGGCTAGCCACTGCCTTCCCGCCCAACCCGAGATACGAGCTTGTACCTGTTGGTGCCACGCTTCTCCTGAAACGTGGCAGGGCGAGTCACAGGATCGTTGGCCTCCTGGCTCCGGTGTCCTTATCTTCGGTCTCGGGGCACCGCTTCCTTCGTCTGCTTCTTTCTTTTGAATCTCCTCTGTTATCGCTCTCGTCTCGTTCTCCTCTCCGTCTGCTCTCGCTCCCTCTTCCCGCTCTACAATTCCGCGATTTGAAGTCCTCCCATCCTCTGCGTCATTGATGTGGGCGGGGCATGTGGCAAATTCGGCCCAGTTAAAGAAACACGGGTTTTCTTTTTCGCCCGCGGGTCTTGTGGACTTTTCCGGGTTCCAGACTTCAGGCTGCTGGAGGTAAAGAGGGGAGAGGGGATTGTTCACACAAGCAGTCATTCGTGGTAGACTCTCATCCTCGTCAGGTCGGGCGCCTCGTTACCCCCCCACCCCCCCTGGATTCTCCCGATCGGGGAGAGGATGCCGGGAGAGGAAGTCCGCACTACCGTTCTCAATACCTTTCCGATGGTGTACTGTAAACGAGAAAGGTTGGAGGGCCAAAAACCACCGCAAAACCCGGCGATTGTGGGATCTTTTCCGGCTCATCCATTGCAGCGGGCATGGTCCGTGTACAGGGTGAATGGGTGACCCTCAAGATAATAGCGTAACTTATCAACGGCCCATTTAATAGCCAGGCACGCCTTCTCTATCGTGGGGTATTTCACCTCCCTGGGGAATAGTTTCCTACTAATGTATAGTATGGGGTGCTCCATCCCTTCTGCTGACAGTTGAGACAACACCGCCCCCATCCCATAGTCGGAAGCGTCGGTGTGTAAGATAAAAGGTCTAGTATAATCGGGGGAGGCTAGTACAGGGTTGGTGGTGATTATCCCTTTTAGCGTTTTAAAGGCTTTTCACATAGCTGGGGTGGGATTCTGGAATGTCTGTGCGTTGGACTCCTTTTTTAGTGTATCGGTGAGGGGAGCGGCGATATCAGAAAACAAGGGAATGAATCGCCAATAGTATCCTAAGAGACCTAAAACAGCTCTCATCTCTTTTTTATTGGAGGGAAACGGGGTTTCGGAAATGGCTCTAACCTTCTCTATTTGGGGTTCAATGACCCCATGGCCCAAGACATACCCCAAATACTTCACTTTGTGGTATCCTACTCTGGATTTCTTTGAGTTTACGTGTAAACCTGCTTTCTGCAGGGCCTGAAGCACCAAGGACAGATGTAAGAGGTGACTTTCCCAGGTGGGACTGAAGATTATGATATTGTCGAGATAGGCTGAGGTGAAGGAGTGGTATTCTCTTAACACTTCGTTCATTAAACGCTGGAACGTCGCGGGAGCTCCATGTAGCCCAAACGGTAATACGTTAAACTCGAATAACCCATCTGGGGTTGCAAAGGCCGTTTTCTTGCGGTCTTCCTCTCGTAACGGTACTTGCCAATATCCTTTGGTCAAGTCAAGTGTGCTGATATTATCCAAACTAACAAAAGGTGACGGACTCAAATGGTAGCACCTCACTTCCAATCAGTTGCTGCCTTATCAGGCTGTTAGTGCACAAACTCTCCAGCACCATTCACCTAGTGGTGCCTCAGTACAGAATCTGACCAATAATTTACATTAAATGGAGGTGCACTGAACATAGATGCATAGTCCAAGAGTTGTTTTATGCTTTTCTTTGTTTAATTTTTATTTCAAGTAGATAGATACAAAAACCACAGCCAACGCGTTTCGTTCCCTTCAAGATATAATTTCTTAGCGGAACTTCTTCAGGGCTCAAAGTGACAGCAAATTAAATGCAGGCTATAGAGTTTTCAAATTTGGCGAGTAAGTAGTTTATTTTAAATTGTAACATATCCAGAGATCAGAAGAAATTCAGATAGGTCGTGGATGGTCTGATTAAAGTTAAGAATGCCATTCTTCGCGGTGTACAATATTTAGATCCAGTTGGATGGGGATTTGCCCAGATTCATAATGAGAATCTGTACTGTTCCTTTAATTCTGTTCTTATAGTAGATTTTCAAAACTTCATCTATAGTGGGTGCTCAGTTTGATATCAGTATATTTTATTAAATAAACACCTTATTAAGCGTTCTTCAATCACCTCCAGATTCTCCGAATGGCATTCTTAACTTTAATCAGACCATCCACGACCTATCTGAATTTCTTCTGATCTCTGGATATGTTACAATTTAAAATAAACTACTTACTCGCCAAATTTGAAAACTCTATAGCCTGCATTTAATTTGCTGTCACTTTGAGCCCTGAAGAAGTTCCGCTAAGAAATTATATCTTGAAGGGAACGAAACGCGTTGGCTGTGGTTTTTGTATCTATCTACTTGAAATAAAAATTAAACAAAGAAAAGCATAAAACAACTCTTGGACTATGCATCTATGTTCAGTGCACCTCCATTTAATGTAAATCAAGTGTGCTGATATATTTGGCCTCTCCGAGGAATCGGGTATACATCAAACGAAGACAGTTGATTTAAGGCCCGAAAGTCCATGCAGAACCTCGTACTGCCGTCTGGCTTCGGGACCATTACTATCGGTGAAGACCATTCACTCCTAGATGGCCTGATTATCCCAAGACGCAGCATTTTGTGGACCTCCTTCTGTATTGCTGGTCGTTTGGCGGCAGGTATCCGATAAGGTCGCTACGTAACGACGGATCCCGCTGGGGTATCAATTCGGTGTTCGATCAAAGACTTTTTCCCTGGGATGTCCGAAAATAATGGGGAGAACGGGGCCAGGGTCTCGTGTAGGCTCTTTTTCTCTTGTTGCCTGAGGTCGTCATTCACGACTAGGTCCCCTAAAGTAGAGGAGGACGGGAGGTCCGTAGGTGCAGAAAGATGAACGTTCTGTGGTGGTGGACCGATCCACTTCTTCAGCAAGTTAATGTGGTATACCTGCGTCTTTCGAGGTGACACTTGTAACTTGTAGCTGGTCTTCCCTATGGTTGCGAGCACTCTATAGGGACCCATCCACTCCGTTTGGAATCTTCGGGTAGCGGAAGGCAACCCAATTCCAATTTCCTCCATTTCTTTCCTTTGTCATAGCAGGTCTTCTGTCGTCGTTGACTTTGTTCCAGGTTGACGTAGGCCAGTTCTCTTAACTTCCCCAGTTTACTTTTCAGGTCTTGGATGTAATCCAGTATGCCTTGGTTTTCTCCCGCGTTTTTTTCCCAGGCTTCCTTGGTCATCTCGAGAAGGGTTCTGGTTTGGCGCCCGTATAACATCTCGAATGCTGAACAGCCGAGGCTGCTCTGCGTCTGTCCTCGTATCACGTATAGTGCCAAAGGTAATAGGTTATCCCACTCCTTCCCACTCACAGAAAGCATCTTCTTTATCGTGGTCTTGAGGCTCCCGTTGTAACGCTCAACGAGACCATCCGTTTGGGGGTGGTATATGGATGTTCTAATTTGTCGGAGGTCCACCAGGTTACATACCTCCTTCATGAGTCAGGACACAAAGGGAGTACCCTGATCTGTTAGAATCTCCTTCGGGAAACCAACCCGGGGAACAGCTCTATTATCTTCTCGGCTATTGCCCGAGAGGTAGGGACTCTCAAGGGAAAGGCTTCGGGAAACCGGGTGGCATAGTCCACTATGACTAGCGCGTATTGGTTCCCTCGTCTGGTTTTGGGTAAGGGTCCTATCAAATCTAATCCAACCCTCTCGAAGGGAGTCCCTATAATGGGGAGGGGTTGCAAGGGTATGGCAGGGGGGCGATGCATGTTCTTCTTCTGACACACCTCGCAGGACATACAATGCTGTTTTATTTCTTTATATATTCCGGGCCAGTAAAAGTGCCTTAATACATTTTGGGTTGTTTTTTCACAGCCGATGTGTCCGGCGAGCAGATGGGAATGTGAATAAAACATGATTTGTTCCCTAAATTTGGTGGGTACTAATAGCTGTAGGGGGTCTTTCTCGGTCCCTTGTCTGTACAACAGCCCACTTTGTATAAGGAATCGGGGAAACTTGGGATTGAGGTCTCCCTGAGAATAGTGTGCCTGTTCCCACGCGTTGTAGAGGGTGCTATCGTTAGCTTGGGTGAACTTAAAGTTCCTATCCCCTACCCAAGGTTCTGGGGTGATGTATGCAGGGCGTGATTGACACCCATCTTTACCTGCCTTGTCACTTGGAGTCTGGATGTTCGTGGACTGAGAGAACAGCTCCAGAAAGTGGGGGTTATCTGTCCCTATTATCAGTTCTTCAGGTAGTGTGTCTAGGACCCCCAGTTTCACTAGGTGCTGACTGCCCCCAGGGATCTCAAGGAGGATAACAGCCACCGGATAGGGCTTTACGTCCCCATCTACACATTTAATGCATATTAGGGCCTTGGGGACCACTTGACTAGGTTCTACAAACACCCCACGTATTACTGACTGTCGGCAACCGGAATCTAGGAGAGCACGGATCCTTTTCCCATTCACCCTTACACTCACATGGAAAGAGCTTTCCAGCTCTGCTGTGTACAGGACTGACTTGGGGACGTACCCTACCTCCATTGGTTCTTCCGTGGGCCTCCGGTGGGGACATAAACGCGCAATGTGTCCCCATGTCCCACACTCAAAACATTGAGGTCCTTTGAATGAGAGGGCCTCCGGCCTAAAGGGCTTCTGCGGGTTTGTCTCTACGTACGGGCGGGCTTTTCTTTCAACTTTAACGGGGAAAGGTCGCGAGGGCTTTTCCGTTTCCCAAGGGGATGAGCGTGGTTGTGCCCGTGCATATGAAGAGGCCATTTCGATGGCTTGGACGGTAGTCAACTGGGAGTGCTGCCGAAGCCACTTTTGAGTGTTAAATGGCAAAGCCTCCAGATACTGCTCCAAATAGATCTTGTCCATTATTTCTTCCTTGGAACTGGAGGCAGGGACTAGCCATTTGTCCGCAGCCATTTTTAGGCGAAAGAATAGGGTCTTTGGATTCTCACCTGGCGCTCCCCTTTCTTTTCGAAACCGTACTCGATACGCCTCCGTGTCCAGCCCTAGGCGATCCAGGATTACGGTTTTGATGGTGGCATAGGGGACATTGACGGTAGCGTTGCCGACCTGATAGGCCGCCTGGGCCTAGCCGGTTAGCAGCAGAGCCAAAAAGAAAGGCCCTTTCTCCAGTGGCCACCCACAAGCCTGGGCGGCTCTTTCGAAATTGAGTAAAAAGGCGTCGGGATCCTCGCCTGCAACGTATTTCTGTAGCGATATCCCAGATGGGCCTGGAGGCGGCGGTCGCACTCCTTGAGTTGGTCCGGCAGCTGGTTCCCTTATCATGGTCTGTAGACCTTCTAGTTGGGCAGAGATTGTGGTTTTGAAGGTGTCTCTGTCTGCTTGGGCAGAAGTGAGCTGTTGTTCCACCACCCATCCCAGCTGTTCTTGTCCTTTTACGAGGTGTTGGATTAACTCGTCCATCTTGGGTTTACAGATGGCTCGTCCTATGCCCGCATTCTCCACCACTTGTGGCAGGACCGCAGGAAGCACAGAGACAGCGGAGGATAGTGAGGAAGAATTTATTGGTCGTAACCCTTTTTTCCGATACGTGACCGCTCGGTAATAGGGTAGGGGGGTGTCCGCCTCGTCTTCTCGGACTCTTCGTTCCTCTCCTAGTCCGGTCCAGGTTGACTTCGTCACCGTGGAATTACTCTCCGGTCCAAGGCGTGGGTGAGAAAAGAAAAGGGAGACTGGTTTCAGTCGGGTGTTCAATTGTGTCTTTATGTGAGGGAACGGGGGTGAGGATTCACACAGTGCTCTTTCTCCTTTCTTAGGTGTCGGGTGTGTGAGGGTAGGGGTATAGGGAAGTACGACTTCTATGGCTTGGCTAGCCCCTGCCGTTCCGCCCAACCCGATATACGAGCTCGTACCTGTTGGTGCCACGCTTCTCCTGAAACGTGGCGGGGCGAGTCACAAGGTCGTTGGCCTCCTGGCTCCGGTGTCCTTATCTTCGGTCTCGGGGCACCGCTTCCTTCGTCTGCTTCTTTCTTTCGAATCTCCTCTGTAATCGCTCTCGTCTCGTTCTACTCTCCGTCTGCTCTCGCTCCCTCTTCCCGCTCTACACTTCCGCGATTTGAAGTCCTCCCATCCTCTGCGCCATTGATGTGGGCGGGGCATGTGGCAAATTCGGCCCAGTTAAAGAAACACGGGTCTTCTTTTTCGCCCGCGGGTCTTGTGGACTTTTCCGGGTTCCAGGCTTCAGGCTGCTGGAGGTAAAGAGGGGAGAGGGGATTGTTCACACAAGCAGTCATTCGTGGTAGACGCTCATCCTCGTCAGGTCGGGGCACCTCGTTACAGACACACTACCTTATCTGCTTCCTGCAGCAGAGCCCCTGCCCCTTTATGCCTGCCGCAGTGGGGCACACCGTGCCTCCTATAAAAGTGCACCAGTACACCGTTTCCTCAATTTCTTCCAAAAGCAGGCCCTACCCTGCCATTCTCTCGCTGATGGTCTCCCTTGTCCAGCTTTGCACAATATGCCTGCCACCCATACTACTTACCTCCCCCATGTCCTTCTGCCCACATAGACATTGGTCCATAGAAATTGTCTTCCACGAGCACCCGTAGATAATAATATCTTTTTCAAATCTTGTATTTTGAGTGATATGACCACCGAAGGCCCTTATTCTATATTAAAAACAGAGCTTTAGACTATGCCATTTTCCACTGAAAAGCAATATTTCTCTCCATGTGTTCCCATACCTGGAGTGTCACACAGTTCGGTGTTCACTTTCCCTTCATATTAAAGAACAGTAGATGTTTCAGCACCCAGGCTAATATGCTGCATTGGTAAATACATATAAGGTCACAAAGGTGAGACGGATGCATTGCAAATGCTTGTTACTCCCCCTGCTGGTTTCCTCTCCAGTGATAGTTTAGTCAGCCGTCCTGTATCTGTCTTTACCAAGGGCCTAGTTGTTTATCCTTTGTTGCTAGGTCTGCTTTTGTAGGCAATTTATTAGATGAGTGCCTAAACTGGGCCTCTAAATGCTTCTACCATGTTTTACACTCCTTCTGCTAGTAACCCTCCTTTCCTCTCCCATTCTAAAGGACAGGCTGATTCTACATTTTGACTGTACTCTTCTCTTTCCATAGGCACTCCCTATTTTCAAGACCTGGCAAGAGCTCTTTGATTCAAAGGTCCCATAGGCAGTATGGGTAGTAGTTGCAATGCTCAAATGGGATGTAAAAGGATCTTCTGTCACTGGAATACAACCCTTGGTCTCCCCTCCCCGAGTGGGCTCTCTAGCCTTTTCCTTTAGTGTCCTACTTATATTTTCTAGGAGCTGAATCTGTTTGACATTTTGGGCATTACTCAGTAGTAGGACTTTTAACATTCCCTAGATTATTACATGCTTAAAGGATAAGCAGGTTCAGCATTGTCAGATCTTGTTCAAACTCAGACTCATTCCCCTGGCAATTGCCAGCATCTATGAATTCATAGTGAACTTTTAGTCATCACCAGCAACCTTCTACCTTAATCCTTCACCGAGCTCCTCCAGCCCGGTAGCGAGTATATCCTCAGTTTGGATGTTACCGGTTGGTTTGTCCAGAACTGGGTCTACCCCACCTTCTCTTACTGATATTGGTGAAGATGATAATCTAGGGAGTCTTAGCCCCATAATACTTCCCTGCAACGTTTGACACCCCTCCACCAGGCTAGACAAAACTGATAGCTCCCATTATTCTAACTCCAGATGGGCACTACCAATAGGAGGATGGGCAGTCCCAACAACATCTGTCCATTTGACAAAAACAGCCAAGTGGTCGACCACAGAAACCTTACTATTTATATGGTTATCCACAGTAAGAGCACCACCCCTACTCTGGGGGTACATTATCAGAGTTTGTAATCGATTCTACAAGTTTTCACCTCTTAATATCCTCAGATAAAGAAGGATGATCTGAACAAACGTTTCCCACCTCACATTTTTCAATAGAACAATCCACATTGGGGGTATGGTTTGCCAATGACCAAACAGGTGTGGTAGTCACCATAATAGTTACTTCTGGTTTGACTCCTGCTTTCTTTTTCATTGGAGCAGATACCATCAGGTGCAGGCTACTCGGGAGGGGGTTTTGGATGTTTTTGCAAAATTTTATTCTCAGCTATATAAGGAAGATGAGGTCATTGCTCCTCTTGACTCTTTGATAGTTTTTTTCAGGATATGGATACCACCAGAATTACAACTGGTCAGAATGAAATTCTCTCAGCCCCTATCACTTGGGAGGAGGTGGAATTGGCCATTAAATCGCTGGCTAATGGTAAGGTCTCTGGGCCGGATGCTATTCCGCTAGAATTTTGCAAGACCTTTGCTCAAGTAATACAACAGGATTTATTACTAGTTTTAAGGGAAGCCCAGAGGGGCGTTATACCTGCATCTTGGAGGCAAAGAACTATTGTTGTTTTTCTAAAGAAAGATAAACCGGCCCAGAATCCGTCATCTTATCGTCCTATTTCATTAATCAATACGGACAGTAAAATTAACTCAAAGATTATAGCTACTAGGCTTGCTGCGGCAATTACCCCTTTAGTGTCTCTTAGGCAACATGGTTTCATTCCTGGTAGGGACACATCTGACCATGTAAGGCGGGTTATCGCTTTGCTAGATTGGGCACAGGCCACTGAGTCCCCCCACGGGGTGATCCTATTGGACGCCGAGAAGGCGTTTGATAGGGTCTCCTGGGGGTTTCTCTGGGCAGTGCTCCGCTGGAAGGGGTTCTGCTCCGAATTTATACAGGCGGTGCAAGCATTGTATATTTCCCCACATGCATCGATTCGTATTTCTGGGCTGCAAACTTCTTTATTTAACATCGGTAGGGGTACAAGACAAGGCTGTCCGTGCTTGCCGTTGCTTTTTGCTTTGTACATCGACCCGTATCTTAGGAAAATTCAAGAAGAGGTAACAATTTTGCCGGTTACTGTTAATGGTACAGATTACAAGATGCTGGCATACGCTGACGACATTGTTATCTTAACAAGGGATGCCTCTATGGCTTTTACAACTATAATAAATCTGGCCCATCAATTTGGCTTATTGTCAGGTTATAAGCTTAATGTCGATAAGACGCAGATTCTCCACTCAGCTTTTATGTGCCCTTCAGACATCCCTACCACTACAGCAGCAAATTATTTGGGGGTTAAAATCTCTGCTTCTGTATCAGATATCCCTGATATTAATCTGCTCCCAGTGGTCAAATCTATCAATATGAAGCTCGGAAGATTGGATCACCTGCATCTTTCCTTATATGGTCGCTGCAATATTCTCAAAATGTTAGTCTTGCCAAAACTACTATATTTGTTCAGAACTATTCCGTTAGAATTTCCTTTAATGTCTTTGAATAGCGCCGAGAGGGCCGCTTCGAGATTTCTCTGGGAGTATCGGCGAGCACGGAGAGCAGCTAAATTGATGTGCCTCCCAAGAGCCCGAGGGGGCTGGGCGGTCCCAAATCTGCTAATGTATTACTGGTCAGCTATGCTGCAACATTTTGGAATCCTTCTTGTAGGGGAGGGGGTAGGGCAGATGTCCCTTTAGCAAATAGGCCCACTATTTATGAAATAGGTCTGGGGGACGCCGCTAAGGGTATTCTAGTAAAGATACTAGAACCTAGTTATTTTAAAAAGACAAGATTCAAAGTGATCTACGTGGCATTCTCGATTTGGCGGAAGATTCGCCGCAGGTGTGCAATCGCAAATATTAACTCATATACGCCCTTTTCCGCTGTTGGAATGCTACCATCAATTTTCCAGGATCAAGTCATTCTAAGATGGCAGTTACATGGATTGCAGGTTTGGGGATCTGTGCTCGGGAGGGGAAATATTTACTTTTTCTTTTCTTAAGGAGAAGTACAATTTACATACCCATGATTTTTTTAAATATCTTCAGATTAGAAGTTTTCTGGGAAAACCTCGGAATGAGATGATTAGTAAATTTGGGAATATAACTATAATAGAAATGGCTCGTAAGAAAGTGAGAATAGGCTTGATCTATCAGTATCTTCTATCCTGTTTACCGGACGATCTGGACTTACAGGATCTGAAGTGGGATGGGAAATTTGGTAGGACAGGGGTCGATACTAGGGTCACGCTACAGTTAGCAAGTCGGATTTCAGTTTCAGGCAGTTTACAGACCCAATGTTATATGGCGATGTTCGACTTATATTATACACCTGCTAAGATTGCAAACAGTGGATTAGCCCGGAAGCTCCAACTTTTTTTTAATTGGAGAGCTAGGATGTTAGAGTTATATAACCTGGAGTCCTCTGGTTTTCTGTTAAGGGGGAGGAAAAGGCGGGAGTTCGGGGCTAGAATCTGGGCCCCTTTCAAGGATTGGTTTGATGGCTGATGATGTGTTTTGCATTCTCTCTCATCTTTTGTTCCTTTCTTTATTTCACTGTGCTGTGTATAGCATGCTTGTCATGTTTTGTTTCACTGTAAATTAAAAAAGAAAAAGAAAAATAGAGGAAAAAAAAATAAAAAAAGGAGCAGATACCATGATACCGTCAGCCTCGGCTGATGGGTTGTTTGCTTTAAAATGCTTAGACACAAAGTTTCTCAGAGACAATGGCAGCCTGCCACCAACCAAACTGACTTCTGTTTCTGCTTCTCCTTGGGCGTTGGTAAGGAAAAAATGGAAGTAGCTGATTTTGCTAACTTTAATACTGGCTCCAATGTAGACTTTAATAAAGCTTCCACTTCTCCCTCCTGCTCATCTTGAATTAGTCTTTTTATAGAAGAGGCATCATGTACTAGTTCTGAGGGGTTTTTTTGTACCACAGGACCATCAAATACATGAGCAATTCACAAAAACCCCAGTCCCTGCAAAAAATGTGACTAATTTGACTCAGAACGGGCCAATCCATATTCATCTACATAGGCTCACAAGTTTGCTTCCCAGAATCCACCCTTCCCCCCTATCCTGAGTTCAAACGTTCGCCCTGGACTTCTACCACCAACACAGTCTTCTTCAATGACCTCCTCCTTTTATCCAGTGACAGCATTGCGATGGACTGCATAACAGACAGCATAATATCAGGAAAATCCTCATTCATTAGCTGAGAAGCATGCACCAATTCCAGGGTGTCCTCCTGAAGACATACACCGCTATGGCTAATAATGGCTTTGCCCAGGACGTCTGCACTTCTCAGCCCCTCTGGGGGGAAAAACCTCTATCAACCCCCATTGAGCCCCCTTGGGGTTGGCAACTATAGATGAGTGCAATATATATAGAACTGGGGAGATACTGGGGGAGTAGGCTGTACAGATGGTCCCACAGCACCTTTTGGTGCAAGTCTCTCATCACTTTGCCCTTTCACAATCTCACCCCTTGCCATTTTGACCCTTGGTTAAAGCCGAGCGCTCTGACTTCTTCGTTAATACCAAGCTCCAAAAGGTGCAAGAAGAGTTGATAACAATGTCTATAGGTTTTTTCCAAAACCATAGTACCTGTTAAAGCCTTTTATAATCTCTTATAACTCTTACCACCACGTAGCACCCCTAATGCTGCAACTAGTGATACTGCAGGTGGTATTGCAGCCACAGTGCCGGGCGAGGGTTCAAGATTAACCTAAAAGCTGGCATATTTGCTACTACATTAACATTTGCAATACAGAGTAAATTTCTACTGTGGAGGAAGTTTTAGGGGGGAGAGCATCTGGTGATACGGGTGGGGTGAACACACACAGGCTCGCAAACCGCACCGACCTAGTCAGGCTACTTCCGCAGGCCGGGTTCCTCCCCCTAGTCTGCACCAATTAGATGGCAGAGCCTGCACACAAGCAATGTTATTGCCGCTGCCCTCACTAAATGCCTCCCCCAGTATGTAACTGAATTCAGCTTGCTGTGAACTGCCAGTTTCTGTCTGCTTGCCAGGGCCTCCATGACCTTTCTGTAACTTTCCAACTTCCAAGACCTTGTGGTCTTCAGTCACACACCATTTTCTTTTTTTCTTCTTTTTACTTCTCTTCCCAGCTGACTCTTCAGGGGCAGTCAAACCTGCTCACCAGGCTCACCAGCACAAGCATCGGCTGCGTCAGCTACCGACTGCCAATACAGATGCCAAACCAAATGCCCCCCCCCCCTTCTCCCCAATGTTCCACTTGCAAACATTTTGTATGGGGCCTCTCAATGGTCACTCCGATGTCTTATGCCAGGGATCGCATGCTGGGGCCTTCCTTTTCGCTGTACATCACCTCTGCCGCAACGGCCTGTGGTGCTTCTCCCCACCAGCGCCCACACCATGACCAAATCTCAGCATGCTGCTTCTCAGCGTGCTCATGTGCTACCTGTCAGTGTCTCAGCATGCTTCTTGGTCAATTGGTTTCCACCAAGCCCAGCTTTAGTGGTCTTGTCAGACTATTGTTTTTTCCCGAATATTTGTACATAATGCACATACATTTATTTATTTATTTTATTAAAGTTGAATATAGCGAGAACAGGTAACAGAGCACTGTACAAAAGTGTACAAAATATGGGATAGAACAGGAAGACATATATATACAATATATAAAAATAGACTATACACAAAAATAGATGTGTAAGAAATAATAGTAGGCCTGGGCGAAGTTAGCAGATTTCTACTCTGCGGAATTCCATTGAGTTTCTGAAAAATGCAATGGAATATTCCACGGAGTTCTGCAAGCGGGCAAAGTCAGTAATGTGCAATAAAAGTCATGAAACCTTTGCTCTCTTGAGGCCCCCTTCCTGTGCAGAAAAGCATGCATGCCTAGCTGAGGATAACTGAAAGCCCGCAGCGCATGCCTAAGACCGTACCCAGAGTGACTGGAGATACAGGTTGGCAGAGGCAGTGCAAGCTAAGGCACTGAGGACTGTGCTGCCGTGGGTAACTTTGATCACGCACAGAGTACCTGAGGACAAACAAAGGGGGCAAAGAACATGAAAGGTGTCACCAAGTGTGCAAATGTGCCCAAGGATGTACTGAGGCTGTGGAGTGTGTGGCTGAAGGCATGCGAGTAACTGAAGCTGTACAGGGTAGCTGAGGTCATATATTGTACAGAGCATGGTGGATGACGATCATTGGTTGGCTGAGGGTGTACAATCAATCAATCAATGCAATCCAACGGTGCTTGTTTTCCAATTCCACCCCTTGGCCACCTAGTCCCTCTGTCAGCCGGGTGCTCACCCTTGGGGCAACCGCTGAAGGCCATGTACCGAGACAGAAAGACTAAGGCACAGTCAGCAGACACCTCAGGAAGGCACCATCTCATTGCAAAGTCTCATCTCCGCCGCCGGGCGGTGGGGTCTGCATGTCTGGGGGGCATGTTCCAACCCTGCACCTTTGGGGGAACTACCCCAGGGTTAGCATTGGTGGGTGCACTATCTGGCCCCCCAATTATTAGGGGGTCTGGCAGGAAGAAGTGTTCCACAACAAGACAAACCAAGCTCACGACTGCCCTTCCTGTGTACACCCAGGGCATCTCAGGCACACACCTCCGCCTGCCCTTGTGAGCTTGAGCCCAGAGCCATTGCCCACATGTACACTCCCACCACACTAACATTGCAGAGTGTAGGGGAGGAGTAAGTGTAAGTCTCAGACATGTACAGTTCATGCCTGACTATCAGTATTATACTAAGAAGAACTAGAGTGCTAACCTTTAAGGGGCCATATCGGGTTGGGCGCAGGTAAACTCCGCCACGTGGCTGTGACAGAGTTATTGACAAACTCCATGCTCCAAGTGAAATGTGGAGTGGCAAAACTCAATGGACACCGCTGGCAGAGTGGAGTTTACCACCCACTCTTAAAAATAAGGCAGCAATACATAGAGATGATTTTGGTCAGTGGGCTTCCTCCATTGGTCAGTTAAATTGTCATTCACATTTTGCTTCTATCCAAAACAGCATATAGCATGGGGTGATAGCTCAACTCACTTTATCCATCACTTTGAGAGTCTGCATAGAGACATTGTACATTGTTCATAGCTGCTTGTCAGGAGCTATCTCGCCTTGACTTGCACAGGAACAGAATGCTGCCTGTTCCCAATTCGCCTTGAAAAATCCCCAGACACCCAATAATAAATATACAAGGTATCCAGCAGACTCCAAAGGGGGAAAGGGGATGGGGACAAAATAACAAACTGAAGAAGAGGCTTTCAAGGCTCTCAGGTTCCTTCCTGATCTCTGTCTTTTCCTTTCATTCGGTTTTGCGAGCTTGTCGTAAGAGAGACCTAATAATAACTGAAAATATGAATAACACAACGTTTACCTTAAATCCTATTAATTCTACTATTCTTTCTATTTCTTTTAATTTTCTAATCTTACTACCTACCCCTCCATCCTTGACTTTAGCTTCTCTTCTAAATGTCTTTTCTTGGTATAACCTTCAGATAACTCTCCACAAAATTAAAGTAGGATTGTATCTTAGTAAAATTAAAATAATACTTTCTATTTCTCTATTTTCAGGTGACTACTTCTGAAAAGAGGATCTGAAAAGGTAAGGCTCCTCCTCTAATTCCTATACAGTTTGGTAATTTCCAGGAGCATCAAAAACAGTCAAAGAATACCATACCAAGAATATAATTGTCCCTTAGCTTGTTTTTTCCAGGCGAATTCTGTTGAGCGTTTTTTCCTTCCACAGTAAGGTGACTGAAGTAGGAAATAGATTCAGACATTTTTCCTCAGGACTGGAAGCAGGATTCTGACAGCACTTCTGGGGAATTTTTCTGACAAGGAATAGCATTTTAACTCGGACTAGATGCTAAGTCAAAAGGCTTCATTAACTTTAGTTCCAGTCATGCACGGAATAAAAACTCAACACGCAGCCTCAGAACTGAGTAACCAGAGATACTAACTTGGCTAAAGGACGTTCGAGATCCCACAGGAAGTTGACTGAAGTTCTAACTGCGCAACGCTCAGTAAAAAACGAGGACTGAGACGCAAACTACCTGACTAGGAATTCTATTCAAAACTGAGGTGTGTAGGGCTGAAAATACTTCAGTGAAGTGCGCTGATCTCAGCAGGCGCCCGCTCCACATAAAATTCTAAAACGACTTTCTGAGTGAGCAACTAGACCGCATACCCTTTCGGAACTACAGGGGGGCCATCTTGATATTCAACTTGTGCCAGGCTTCTCTCCAAGGAACAGCCTTAGCCTTCAGACCCTTTTTTGAGGCTTCTGTTTTAACACTGCACAGACAGAATTACGCAGAGCTTTCCGGATCCTGACAGTACCCCCTTGAAAAGGAGGTCCTTCAGGTTGGGGTTTTGTTGGGAATTTCTGATGAAAGGACCTCACTAATCTAGGAGCGTGAACATCTGAGTCCAATTCCCAAGATATTTCCTCAGGACCATAGCCCTTCCAGTCCACTAAATAGCAGAGTTGACCCCTGACTCTTTTTGAATCCAGAATTCTCTTTACTTCGAATTCTACTCCTGTTTCTAATTGCACTGGTTTTGGTGGTAAGACTTTTCTTGTATCTGGGGCCACGTTCTTCAATTAGGAGACATGGAAAACTGGGAGGATCTTCATTTTAGTGGGTAGTTTTAATCGATAGGTCACAGGATTTACTACCTTGTCTATTTGGTAAGGACCTATAAATGTGGGTTGAAACTTGCGATTACCTGCCAACCTAAGGTTATTTGTACTCAACCAAACCCTATAATTTATACTTAAAGGAGGACCCTCTCTTTTTCTTTTGTGTGCATGGGTTTTATAATATTGTTTTGCTTGTAACAAGTTCTTAGATGCTGTTTGGTGAACCTGGGTTAAGTGCTACACTAAATCTTTAACTGCTGGTACTAAGATTTCTTCGGAATTTACCAATGAGTCAGGATGCCTTTCATAATTCATATAAAAAGGGGAATACCCAGTGGACACATTCTTTGCGTTATGTGCAAATTCTGCAGCCCACAAGTACTCCGGCCATTCACCCTCTTGATCTATCAAAAATAGGCATAGATATTGCTCTAGCTCCTGGTTCACCCTCTCTGTCTGCCCATCTGTCTCCGGATGATACCTACTAGAGAGTCTGGCTTCCATTCCTAAGCCTTCTACAAAGGCCCTCCAAAAGTGTAATAAAAACTGAGATCCTCGATTAGAAACTATAATCTTGGGATTTCCATGCACTCAAATAACTTGTGTACAACAATGTGTGGCTAGCTGTTTGGCCGTAAAGACTCCTTTTAAGGCAAGGATATGTGCCGTTTTAGTGAAGGCGTAAAAAAATTCCGAGGTGGTGTTAAATCCTTGACTGGAAGGCAAATCCACTATTAAATCCAAGGTGACTTTATGCCAGGGGTGAGGAGGAGTAGGCATAGGTTGCAACAGCCCCTTAGGGGCCTATTGTTCAGACTTACCCTGAGCACAAACCTCGCAAGTCTTAACATATTCTTGGATTTACTTGGTCATCTTGGGCCACCAACATCTCCTCTTTACTAAATCCTCAGTTTTAAGAATTCCTTTTTGGCCAGCCAAAGTACTATCATGGCATTCACTAATTGCTTGAGTTTGCAACTCTCGGGTTGGAAGATACAAGGTTCCTTTGTGGAATGGCAATTGGTGATGAATTTCTCTCTCATTTTCTTGTTCTGCCAATTCTAGCATTTTTTACTGAGTTCCTCGCTTGAATCACTTGCTCCTCCAAGGTTCTGTGACTTACCACACTCACGATTTTGGATTCCAGAATTAATTTCTGAACTTTGATTGTATCTTTCGGGTTTTCGGTGTAAATCCTTGACAAGGCATCAGCCTTCCCATTTTATGTTCCAGGTCTATAAGTGATCACAAAATCCTAATCAGCAAATTATGATGACCATCGGAGTTGTCGTGGGGTCAGTGTTCTCGCTGATTTCAAAAATGTCAAGTTTTGAGGATCTGTTAACACTAACCGTGTGCCTTGCCCCCATTAGATAGTGCCGCCATTCTTTAAGGGCATCTTTTATTGCCAGTAATTCTTTCTCAGAAAATGTGTAATTGACTTCTGCTGGGTTTAGTTTTCTTGATCCATGGGCTACTGGATGAAGCTGTCCTGTTCTTTTATGTCCTATAGCCGGATCAGAGGCGTCAGTTTCTACATATTAAGGTTCTGATGGATCTGCATGTAAAAGGATTGGTGCGGTGGTAAAATCTCTCTTTAGGGACTCAAAGGCCTTTTCCGCCTCCTCCGACAATTGAACTCCTTTCCTTAGCAATATTGTGGGAGAAATAATCTTATGTGAGAACTCGCTGATAAATCTTCTATAAAAATTGGCAAAGCCTATGAAGCTTTGCACTTCTTTTAAGCTTGTAGGAGACCTCCACTCTACCACTGCTTTTATTTTCTGTACATCCATGGTGATTCCTGTGGAAGAAACGACAAAACCCAAGAATTCTGCGGAAGTGACATTAAAAGAGCATGTTTCCAATTTTACATATAACTTGTTCTCCCTTAGTCTCTTCAGGATCCTCTGTATGCTCTCTATACTTTTCTTCTGACGCGGAGTTGACCAAGATATCGTCTATGTAAATGATTGCGCACTGATCGATGAATTCGCCCAGGATGTCATTAATAAAATACTGGAAGGCGGCTGACGTGTTGCATAATCCGTATGGCATTACTTGATATTCAAACAGACCAAACCTAGTTCTAAACGCGGTTTTCCATTCATCACCTTCTCTCTTTCTTATTAAGTGCTAGGCTCCCCTCAAGTCATTTCGCATATATCTGAGCACCTTTCACTTGATCCAGCAATACAGAAATGAGAGGTAAGGGACAGAGATTCTTCTTAGTAACCTTGTTGATTGCTCAATAATCCACACAGGTCCTCAAGTCTCCTTCCTTTTTCGGAACAACGAATAAAGTCGATGACACCAGGGATTGGGATGGCCTAATAA
Organism: Triturus cristatus; assembly: GCF_964204655.1. Lineage (NCBI taxonomy): Eukaryota > Metazoa > Chordata > Amphibia > Caudata > Salamandridae > Triturus > Triturus cristatus. The sequence continues at coordinate 496,515,542 of NC_140592.1, read as the reverse complement.
ATCAGTTTGTTAGCTACTTGTCAATGTATTCTTTAAGGTGCTGGTTATCTCTTACCTAGGTGAGTTCTAAAGTGGTCCTCTTAGTAGCTACGGCTACCAATTACTAGAAGGAGTGTGGCTCTCTAGAAGTAAAATGTAAACTGAATCCTAACCGGACTCAGTAAGCAATGTATGTGTGGACACAAGCTTTTAGAATTGCATCACATTTTATTAATATCATAAAAAGGAGTATCATTCAGTTATTTACAAGTAGTTCTGGTGCTCACACATAGACGAGTGGAGGTGCGTGAAGTGAAGGTGCTCTTGTGACAAATAAAAAAACTTTACATCGCATTGCAAACACTATACAAATTCCTAATTAAATTAATACAGTAAAGGAGTTTTGATTGTGAGGTCGACGGCGTTTCGATCTTATAACATTAAGATCATCATCAGGACAATTTGTGTGAGCAAGTAGAATCTAAACAAGAGAAAAACACATAATTTGAACCTGTGTCCATGTATATCAATCCACAAGCAATTAGTTAGCTATTCGTGAATACAAAATTAAAGTGTGCGGTTTAAAACCTTTTAAAGTCAGGAGGGAGGACTGGGTAGGACAGTGAACCTCAAACAAGAATCTTACAGAACCTTTGTTCATGTAAATTAATTCACAAGGACTTAGTTAGCTAATCATGAAGACAAAATTAAGGTGCGCGGTTTAAGAGATGTAGATGGAAGACTGTGTTGGTCAGCGGACCTCCAACATGAATCTTCCAGAACCAATCTTATGTTAGGAAAAGTGGCAGCGAGCCAAGAGTAATGGTTGAAGTAAAGCAAGAGAATGCCAAGAGTAGTGGTAGAAGTAGAGCAGGAGAATGCCAATTCAATGGTGGAGCGAATAGGTGTTGGGCGACAGTACTGTAGGAGGAGAAGGGGGAATCAGAGAGGTGAGCGCTACGAAAGCATAAGAAGGTGCTGCGTGTGAGATTGCTAAGATCCCATGCAAGGGGAGGTGGCGTGAAGCATGAAGGGCCGCAAGGCGAGGAGCAAGATCCAGGATAAACTTACTTCCAGAAGGATTCGATCGCCGTTAGCCACGAGGGGCTGGAGTTTAATGTGAGACCGCGTAGCCTTCTTGCAGCGATCTGTGGGCCAGGGGAAGGAAGATAAGTGCTAGGAGAAGCAAATTGTGGGTGGTGTGCACATTTAAAAGGGGGGGAGAAAAAACTTACTTGAGTAGGAGCTTGCTCGGAAGTTCTCTGAAGGCGCTAGAAGCTGGAATATAATCCGGGGAAGCCGCGTGGTGCGCCTGAGTAGGGAGGAACCGCGTTGGTGGGTCCAGGGCCGAATTAAGGAAGGGTCAAGGGCATCTGAAAGGGTGAAACTAGTAATTAATAATGAGGATGCCCAAGAGGGGAAGGAGCGCGTGTTGCAAAGTGCTGATAGTACTTACTTAATGAAGGCTGAATCGTCGAAGTCAGTCATTTAATGACGCCGCTGTTCGCATTAATGGGGAACGCGGCAGGAGGGAGTGAGAGGCTCCTATTAAAGGGAGAACAGTGAAGTAATGCGCATGTGCCTAAAGGAGACCGTGAAGTCCTGCGCTTGTGTCGTGAAGTAGTCTGGAAAGAGACAAAGGGCTGCTGGAGTTGCAGACGGCGGCCATATCGAAAGAGGGAAATGAAACCAATTTAGGCCAGTGGCCATTGAACTGGCCTAGGGAGTGAATTGAAGTCACAATAAAACATACAGATGTGAATACAAACATTATTACAAAAGGCAGGAGGGAGTGAAGCGAAGGGACGTGCATATGTCTTAAGGGGACAGTCAAGTACTGCGCATGTGTCTAGAAAGAGACAGGGGTCTAGAAAGAGACAAGGGGCTATTGAAGTTGCAGCCGGCGTCCATATTGGACGTTAGAAATTAAAACCAAGGAGGACATTGGTCGATGAATTGACCTGGGGAGTGAATTGAGGTTACTGTAAAGCACAGATGTGAATACAAACAATATTAGAATCAAAAGTAAACAAGCCTTTGCAGTGCAATACGTCTCGCATTTACGCAAGTTTGAGCCATTGACATTGCGAATAATGCCTTTTATTTTTGTTTTAAAAACATACATAAAAGGCATTGCTATTTCCAATGCCAATAGCTGAAACTCTCGTAACTGTAAGACCTATTGCATTGCAAATGCTTGTTGTAAACTTTCTTGTCTGGATTCCAGTGGAGCCCAACTGCGGCAGACTCCGGAAGTGTAATGCACAGGACACTTATACTTATCGAACAGGGATTGATGTGCTGAACATAGGGTCAGCCGCAGAGCTTGGAGTTTGTTACTACCAGACTGTTGTCTAATCCCCAATGAAAGGTGTTCTCGTCCCTGTAACTTCTGCCCAAGCACCTCAGACGTCACCAGGGTGGGCCGGCCCCCGGGCACATCTGGAGCATCCCAGAAATCCGTGGAAGAGGGGGGCCACATCAGCGGCCTGGAGCCCCACCAGCCGGGGCCGAGATACGACCCTGGGGCCCCCGAACCTGCCAACCTTACGTCTATACTTGGTAAGGTATTCAGCTGAATTAATGCAAATCTGGATGAAAAACCGGGTTATCTGATGCGAAGGGGGGAGGAGGCAACAAAAGCAGCAAGGGGTGAAGGGGTGGAATTAAGGGAAAAATGACCCAAATATATAGCCTAACAGCACTAGACAGCGGAGAACAAAATGTAACCAGAGAGAAAACACACTCGAGGTGAAACCTGACACCTTAAACGTCGAGCCACCCTTGGCCCTTAGGCTCGAACCACTTTCAATGACTCTGGGACATCCATAAACGCCTCGGGCAGGTGGGAGTTAGAGCGCCCGACATCTCGCACCTGGCTGCTGGAAAACTCACTCGAGACACACTGATCATCAGCCGAGCTCTCCCAAGGGACTGATGCACCACTTCAATTTATTAACTCAAAAACCACTGCACAACATGTCATGGTATGTTTCACTGCACTCGATACTGAAGTTCTGCTGTAAACTAGTGTTAGTTACTATGAACTCATTTGAATGAGTGGGCCCGATTTATCGACCCGAGAGGATGAAAGGGGGGGGAACCCTGCTGCGATTCGATCACGTGGCCTAAATATTTAAAACATGTCTGAAAAAACTAGCAAAACGATGCTATCAGCTATCTGCAAAAACCCACCAGGCTTCTGCCATAATGAGGCAAGGAAGGAGTTGTACAGGGTGCAGCCGAACAAGATGGGGGTGTGAATTAAATGCTCGCTGCTGAGATATGCAGTGGCAGGTGGTCACAGGTGGGAATCCCGGGAAGGGACACTCAGACTGCCCTTCCTCGAAGGTCGTAAATGGAGGGTTCTTAAACTGAGGGATAGTAATGCTTAATTTGTCCAGTAGTAATGCTGTGGGCCTTTCAGCTGCACTCAGAATCCTCAAATGTAAAAATTATTTTACACATTGTGCCGAGGGGGGGGGGGGGGGGGTGAGGGTGGAGAAAGGGGGAGCGAAAGATAGAGGGAGTAGGGCGAGAGAGACTGAGGCATTGGGGGTGGATTACTTAGGTTCAGAAACAGGTAAACCACGTGTAATATGAATGGTGTCCCATAGACGACGGAACTGGCTTTCAGACTACCCCATCTACCCCTCTCAATATGGCAACCTGTATGCTGCCGTCGCTGGGGGTTCAGCCACAGCACTCCCCCCGCCTTAGATGTCCGATAAGCTGACATCAGATTTCGTGCCAAGTTGAATTTTATTTTCATGTTTAAACTAGGCTTCAAGCCGCCTACCTGACGATTTCACAGCTGCGAGAGATTTCACAGCTGTGAGACGGTTGCAGCACGACAGAGCCCATGAACTTTATCGGCATTCTAACTGTGTCAAATACCCAATCGCACATTTATCCTGTCTGTTTTAAACAGACGCTGCCGAAAGGGGAAGTACATTCCCGGTAAAATAATGAGTGGTGCGCGCGCGCCACTGCGAGACATGTGTCAATTATCGCGCCCGTGTCTTGGCATGATAATTGAAACCACATGGCCTATTGGTGTCTATTACGCGCACCAAGCGTGTAATAGACACCAATAGGTCGTGGGCCTATTGCGTGCAGTCTTTTATAAAAAGATGCACGCAAAGGCCAATGGGGTAGCACAAAAGGAAAAGCACACGCACGAGCGTGTGCGATTCCTAGGTCAGTGCTAAATCCCCGTTTTTCAATGACTAAAGGTCTCGCGCTGCGCGAGCAGTGTTGCGCACTGCAAAGAAAGAGCGAGACCTAAAAAGGGGGAGGGGGAGAAAAACATATTCATGAGCAGATGTATTGGAGGAGCAATAACCGGGAATTGCTCACAGAATCATGTTCCATTCGTCAACTGTGTTCCGACCATTTTCTATGGAGCGACAGTTAAACATCCATTTACATTCTAGTCTGTTTAGGATGGGCATTGTGTCTACGCCTCTGTTGTTTTGATGGACCATGTCGATTACTTGCCACTGAAGATCTTGTTCCGAGTGTCCTTTTTCCATGTAGTGTTCCACGAGAGGGGCAGTCGTGAATTGACAACGAATTCTGCTTCGGTACTGGCATATCCTTGCTTTTACTTTTTGCGTAGTTTGGCCAATATAAGTGAGGTTACAAGGACATTGGATACAGTAAATTACATTGGTAGAATTGCAATTTGAAAAGAAATCCAAGTTTTTTGTGACATTGCCATACTGAAAGATTTTTGTATTGCTCGTGAAAGGGCATGCAGCACAATTACCACATTTGAAGTGGCCTGTTACAGGCAGTAGACCAAGGAAGGTGTTGTCTTTTCTGGATGGTTTTTGGGCTCTGTATTGCACCAATAGTGGAAAGTGCATACAATGAGAGTTCAGATTTACTACTCTAACTTCTCACCAATGTTATTTAGACAGTAGTTAGAATAGTAAATATGACCACCTCACCCCTACCCAAAGAAGGCACACTTTCCACAATGTTTGTTAAACTGGAATTAGCAAAGTAAATGTGACCCTCCCAATTATGTATTATCGCAAATGCTTGTCAAATTGGAGTGGAGTAATATATGCACTTTCCCCAATGTTTGTTAGACTGGAGATAGAATATTCACCCCTTCCCCCAATGTATACACTTTTCCCAATGTTTGTGATAGGAGGTCGAATATTAAATCAGACCCTCATAATTTATTCAAATATTTGTTAGATTGAAGTTAGAATACACAATATTACCTCTTCCCACTGTATTCACTTTCCACAATGCTAGACAGGCGAAAGGATAGTAAATCCGACCTTCTCGGTATATGCACTTTCCCTAATAGTTGTTAGACTGGAGTTAGAATAGTAATTTGCCCCCCACCCAATGTATGTACTTTGTACAAAGCTTGTGAGGCAAGAGTTAAATAGGAAATCTGAATACCCCCTCCCCCAATCTGTGCACATTCATATAAATATGATCTACTCACTAATGCAGCTCAAGAGGCCAACAAATCCACTGCCTGCACGTGGGTGAACGAATGCCAGTGAATCTGTGATGAGAGCACAAAACCAGCTCTTGCTACTGCCCCCTACCACTTAGGTAGTCACTTTAGTGTGATAGAGCACCATTCTAGACTGTAACAGGTGAGGCACAGATTCTAAGACTATAGTGCTCAACTGCTTACCAAAACATTGAGCACTGTAAGTTGTTGCAGGGATTGTGCACAAACACAGAACTATGCATAGGATCATGGGACCTTAGTATATAGGGACTGCGTCATCCTACCACCTTAGTACCCATGAGTCTGAGACCAACTAGCTATAGTATCTCACTTGCCCTTCTACTCACTCAGGGCCATATGTAGATAGCTAAATACCGGCCGGTAACGGCCGAAAATCGGTAATTTTCCCGTTACCGACCGGTATTTAGCCCTTTCCAATGTAGGAGGCAGGTTTTAAGGATTCGGTAATTTACCGAATCGGTATTTTAAGAAATCGGCCTATGTAGGGAGTACTCAAGTGAGTGCTTTTTAGTTTCAAGGATTCGTTATTTACCACCAACTACAGGTTGGTGGTAAATACTGAATACCTGTTAAAAAGCACTTTTGTGCTTTTCTAGACATGCCATGTGGCAGACATACATCCCCTTAGGGCATGTATGTGCGCCACATGTGCACACATGCACGATTCAGGGGTGCAACAGGGTGTCAATGTGACACCCTGCCACCCTTGAATCTGATCCCCCTATTACCGAATCGGTATTTACCAAATCGGTAATAGTCAATGGCTTCCCATTCATTCCTATGGGCCTCCAGGCCCATAGGAATGATTAGGAAGGTATTCCTTATTACCGATTCGGTTACTACGGAATCAGTAATACCGAATATTACCGAATCGGTAAAATTTACCGTTTTTTTTTACCTACATTCTATTTACCGATTCATAAATACCGAATCGGTAAAATTCGGTATTTAAGAATCGGTAAATAGAAATTACCTACATATGGCCCTCAGTGAGGAACAAGTGATTAGACACCCCAGAACACAACACTCCCGACTCTCCCAGGAATCGTGGTTGCAAGACACACCCTTTTGCTCACACACTTATACTTGTCCACAATAAGATCTGACAAAGACACGAACAAGAATATTTATTTTGACTAACCTGCTTTAATATGCAGTATACGTGCCACGATAAGCAGAAAAATCCATAACACAAATACGGTCAACATAGCAAGTAGTCCATAAATCATAAAAGGAGCTGTCATTGTATAAGACAGCGTAGCCTAACCTCCCTCCCTTTGTATAGAAGCAGGATGATTATATATTAGAAGATTCCTGTGCGTTATCTGCAGACCCTGTACCTCAGTCTATATATGGTAGATCTACATCATAGGTGCCGTCATGCTCTTCTCCCTGGAAAGGTCCCTTTCCAAGTGTTCACTACCTATCCGTGTATCCCAATAAGAACAAAGTATGTATTCCCAAACAACAGCAGCATCTGTATGTTTTGACTTGGTGCTTGGGCCAAGTCAAAAAACTTCCACCTCACCAGGGGGCAACAATTTTGGGGGAAAGGCCCCAGAGGACATGCAAACAACAACAATGCCGATGAGTGTACATCTCTCATCGAGGGTAGTTGTGGGGGCAGGCTGTCACGGTTCTTGCATGCTTGGCGGGCGGTGACGACTGACGTGTGGGTCCTGCAAACCATCCAGGGTTTCTGCATAGAGTTTTATGGGACAGCTTTTCAGATGTCCAGACTATGCCAGATCCAATTCTGAACAGCAGAGGCAGACCTAATAGACGCAGAGGTAATCGCCTTGCTGAGCAAGCAAGTGATCACGCCCACCACTATCCACCCTCGAAGAGCAACATTTTTCCGAAGGGGGTTGACGTCCAGTTATAAACTCAGGGCAATTCAATGAGTGGCTGATGTACTGATGTTTCAAAATGGAGGGAATCCACCACCTGCAAGATGTCCTGCAACTATCGGATTGGATGGTGCATCTCGACCTCAAGGACGCGTACCTAGCAGTTCCTATTTTCCCACCACGCTTGCGTTTCCTTCCGTTTCTGTGGTGCCAGCAGTCATTCAAATTTTAAAGCCTACCTTTCGAGCTGTCTTACGCTCCTTGGTGCTTCACCAGGGTCCTCAGACCAGTGGTGGAGCACCTACGAGCATGCAGCATTCGTCTCATTGTCTATTTAGACAACATGCTCATCATGGACCAATGCCCCCGGCAGCTAACATCCCATCTTCAAACAGCCATAGACCTCATGGAAGGTTTGAGGTTCGTAATAAACTGAGGGGAATCTCTTTTGTTCTTTCTCAGGAGGCCACATCCCTGGAGTTTACAATTGATTCCTTGGCTGCTACACTCAGCCTTCCGGACTGGAAGGTATCAAAGATATGGCACAAGTTACAGCGCATTTTAGCCAGACTATGGCCATCTTTGTGCCAGGTCACCCGCGTAGTCGGGCTGCTATCCTCCTCGATCCAGGCCATCGTCCCAGGACCCTTACACTACTGGGCTTTACAGTGCCTCAAGGCCTCGCACCTTCGCAAAGGTCTTACTTATTCTTAAACAGTCTGTCTTAAAGACGAGGTGCGTGACAAGATCTCATGGCTATCCCACATGGAGGCCTGGAACAGCTCAGCGATCTTCAGATCGGGCCCGGATCTGGTCATAGAGTCAGATGCCAACAGGTCCGGTTAGGGCGCTCAATGTGGCCAATTTTCAACTGGAGGGTTGTGGTCCCCTCAGGAGCATTCATTGCACATCAATTGTTTGGAGCTTTTAGCCGGCTCCTTTGTGGTCCGATGTTGGAACAAGGACAGAGCCCAATCTTGCGTGTTGCTCAAGATGGACAATGTGTCAGCATTAAGATACATCAACCATCTCGGGGGCACATTATCCAAGGTTCTTTCAGATCTAGCAACCAGCTTTTGGCAATACTGCATGAACCACCTATTCTCGGTCACAGCAGAGTACCTTCCACGCCAGGAGAACCAAGTAGCGGACTGGCACTCCCACCATCTGTTTAAGTTGGACAACAGAATGTTTTCACAGCTACAAACAGAATGGGGTCTTGTTTCAGTGGAGCTGTTTGCCTCCCGATTGTACCATCAGTTGCCCTCGGTGTTTCTGTTGGAGACCGGATCCTCTGGTGGCCGTGATGGATGCTTTCCTACAGGACTGGAATCTGTAGAATTCATATGCCTTTTCCCCTTTGGCATGATTACTCAAGCGTTGGCCCAAATCTGGCATCAGCGAGCGGAAGTGGTAATTGTTGGAAGGGGCGATCTCCGGGGGGTTGCGGAACACGTTCCTGACCACCCCGTGACCCACCTCTCCCAGAATCAGGCCGAGCACCGGCGGGGAGGCCCCTCTAGGAAAGGGACTCGTAGTTTAGGATCGCACTCGCTGAGCTGGCACTACTTGACAAAGGGACACCACACAGTAGGGTTCAGTAAACGGAGATCTTTATCTAAGATTCTTTGGATCTTTATGATTCGCAACGTAGTCTTTGGTCAATACAACAAGCTTGGTAAGTCCTTGACAAAGGGGATTGGGGTAGCGGACAGTTCTGGATTCAGAGTCACTGCCAAGTATCCTTCGCACAGCTCTCAATCCTCGAGCCGGGGGACACGGTACAGGCTTGGGTCCGGCCGGACCAGGGTATTCTCGAGCCGCAACCACGTCCGCAGGGCTCCGGTAGGAAGGAACTGTCAATCGGGAGATCTTCGGGGAGCCGCGATTCACTCGGCAGGCTCAGCTGGTCTTAGAGTTGGAACCGCGAGTCTCTCAGCAGGCTCTGATGATCTTAGAGTCAGGGGGGAGCCGCGAGTCTCTCAGCAGGCCCCGGGGTTCGTAGTGTTCTCGGGAGCCGCGACGACGTCAGCAGGGCTCAGATGGTTTCCAAGGATCAGGTAGTGTCCTTCTTTGCAGGTTCGTCGAGCCGCGACCAGGTCTGCAGGGCTCTCTTAGTTCCAGGTCTTCTCTACCTCAGTCCCCTCAGCACCCCCTGTTATACGCCTCATTCTCTTTGAAGTCCGGCGTCCACACAGAGAGGGGTCTTTAGCTTCTGGGGGCGGTGTTGGGATTTCCTGCCGCTCGGCTCTTTGATCCTTTCAGGTTGGCCTGGGAGGGTCTCCAGACGCCCAGCATGCGTGGAGCCAGCTCCCTGGGGGTCAGGAGGGCGATCGAAAACCTCTGTTGAGAGGAGGTCAGAGGTGTGACAGAGACTACTCCTCCCTGTCTTGCTTGGGGGGGTTCCCTCTCCCTTGGCCGGGCATGGCACGTTCAGGGTCTAGGTTTCGCTGGGGCCCCGGGCCGGCCATCGGGACATGGTGGCCAGGGGTCTTCAGTGGCTACGGGGTGGGAAGGATGGGTGGCTATAACCCGGGACCAGGGGTGGTGTAGGGGTTGGGTCTGGGGGCTAGTGGTTGAGGAGGCCTACGCACGAGGCCGGGCCCCACAGTAATGGTCTCTCCAATTTGGATATTTCAAGTGTGGTTTCCGGTTCTACTGGAACTTGCCTGGGATTCTCCAACCCGACTCCCCCAGTTTCCACAAATTCTCCTCGATCCAGATCAAGTTCCCCATCAGCTGGTAATGGAGGGCGCCCTCTCCTTGATGGCATGGAGGATTACAGGGGACGATGGACGATCCTGGGTCTTTCGAGACAGGCTGAAAAACTCATGTCCAAGGCATGGGTGGACAGCATGGTCAGGAAGTACAAGTTAGCTTGGTACCGATGGATGTGTTAGTTTCCACGAAGGGGTGTGGATTCCGTGATCACTGACGTCGTGCACATAGTTAACTTTTTAGCGTCTTTGGCCACTAAGGGATTGGCATATACGTCTATCAACACCTTCCGCTCCGCTATCTCCGTGGGTCATACGCCAATCGAAGGGGCACCTGTGGGTGAACACCCTTTTGTCTGCAAGCTTTTGTGAGGAATTATCTTTACCTTCTGCCCTTGGTATTTGGTCTTTTGGGATGTGAATCAAGTCCTCAATCTGTTCCTGACTTGGCAGCTAAAGGTTTTTATCTCTTAAAGAGCTCTCCGCCAAGTTGCCAATGTTGTTATGCCTGGTTAGGTGCAGGAGGGTATCGTATGTCCGAGCCTTGGGCATAACAGGCAGAATTCTTTCGCCTTCAGGAGTTTCATTCGCGATTTGTAGACGGACAAAGTCCCATACTAGGCCTATCACTTGTCCGGCCTTCCCAGATTCTTCTAAACTATATGTGGTCCAGTGTCTTAAGGCATACAAGTAAATGACTGAGGAGTTCTGCCCCCCAGGCAAAAGACAGCTCTTAATTGCTCTTAGGAAGCCGCATATGGCGGTAAACAATCCCACTATCGCACGATGGGTGTGGTGGGTCATGCAAGAGGCGGGAATTGATCTCTCCCTGGGAGCGAGACTGGAAGACATTATGAATATCATGGATTGGTCCTCAGATTCTACTTTTAAGAGGTTTTAGTTCAAGCTGGTGCTGGATACGCTCATTTGGGGGTGAGCAAGGTTTGAACCAGCATAATCCTTGCCTCCGGTCTTGACATAGAATACAAATTATTCCTAACTATTGTGCAGGAAAGTTTCAATTCTATTAAGGACACGGAGGCAAGATTTCAGGACAATCTATACATATATAAAACTCCATACTTCCAAAAACATTAAAATTCTTTTTTTAAAACTGGGCTATAATTGTACAAATTTACAAATCTAGTGTCAAGTTTTTAGACATTTTATATCCGGCTATGCACATCTCATTTATTCTCCAAGGTATCTGATTTAAGTCTGTGTATTCCTTTATATATCAAAAGTTAATACATACAAAATTAGGTACTTATGGCTCAGGAATAGGGCTCATTAGTGCTAGACATCGAGCTCCTACTGTTCCTGCATTTTTCCCATGTGATTAGGTTGGGTATGCGGTTTAGTTATTTTCAATAACTAGGTTTCCGGCATTTTCTCTGCGCATCTCCTCAAGAACTTTACCAAGGAACAGTTCAGTTGAGGGTCGCTGCGTGTGAAACATGCCAGAACAGCCTGCCTCCTAGTTCGAAACCCTTGCTGGTTAAATTGAACTTTCAGCAGTTGTTTCATTCTTGTAAATGTTCTTTGCAGGAGCATAGTAGATGCAGCAGATCTTCTGGTGCTGAACTGCTTAAGCAGCACCTAGGGTCTACCTTCTCCTTTAGCCAGGGTGGAAGATGCTGAATGCAGGGTAGCAGACCAAATCTATGCTTCATAAAACTAAGTTTTTTATGCTTGGTATAACCCAAATTGAAGTACTTGTGAGCAACTGGCTCACTGTAGGTATCCATCTGTGAGACCTTTCTGAGAGTGAGGCTTTATCCTCTAGCCTTGAAAGATTTTTGACTGTTTTCCAAACCAGTTTCTTAAGCATGCTGGTATTTGTAGGTGTTTCCCAGAGTTGGTCAATCCCAATTTGAGTAAGCCGTTTTTAAGATATCTCACTGCGGGTGAAGCGGTGTGACGTTCTATCTCTTTCCATAGCTGTTCATTTAACTTTACCGGAGGGGCTTTCCTTATTTTATCCCAGGCTATGATGTATGCCCCCTGTCTCGCAATAGATTGCTTCTGTATGCCACACTCAAGTCTGATTTGTGAGGGTGAAGTATATTTAGGTAGCCCAAATATGACCCTGTGCGTAGTTGATACTGTAGAGTCAAGTAGTTTGGCATCTCTTCCTTTCTGCGCCTCACTGCCATAAGTAATTGTTGGCAGTAGCTTTGCACAAACCACCTGCACTATAGGCATAATCGAAGGACTGTTTAGTTTAGTATTTAAAGCTTTTAAAGAAGTTGCCAGGGCAATGCCTTTATGCCTGATGCTGTTCCTCTGCGCAAGAAATTAACCGCCTTTGTCTATCTTTATGCCCAGGTATTTATATTCCCAAGTGTCCTCAATTCGGGTCTCCCCCAGAACCATGCTGCTAGTTTTTCCCTTTTTTTACTGACTGTAATGGTTCTTGTTTTGTCAAGATTTATCGTTGGACCATTTTCTTTGGAATAGTCCTGTATATCGTTTATAAGATGTTGAAGGCCTACTTTCGTTTGGCTGATCAGGACTATATCGTCCGCATATAGGAGACATGGCAATAAGATGTTTCCCAGTTTTGGAGCGTGTGAGTTACAGGCATTTAGTATCGGTATGAGATCAGCGATGAACAGATTAAAGAGTGTAGGGGCTAAAACACATCCTTGTTTATGCCCTTTGTATGCGTCTCGACAGGAATGATCCATTGCCCAACTTAATCTGAACCCAAGTGTCGGTATGCAGGTTTATCAGCAGATTTAGAAGGGATTGGGGGAGCCCCCAGCTATGCAGTTTGGACCATAGTCTGTTTCGATTGACATGGTCAAAGGCTGCTTTATAATCGATAAAACATAGATGCAGGGGCCTCCTTGACGTTTCGGCCTTGTCAAAAAGCATTGCCATCATTATTATGTTTGTGGTTGTCCCCACTTCTTTTGCAAATCCAGTCTGGTTTTAATGGGATAGCGGATTTCTCTTCTGCCCATGCCTGGAGCTCCTCTAGTAACATTCCAGCAAAAAGTTTTGCCTTGTTGTCCATTAATGCCACTAGCCGATAGTTCTGTGAAATTGATCTATCCCCTGACTTGTGAATTGGTGAAATGATAGAGCCTCTCCAAGAGTCTGGCAGGATGTTTTTCGTCCTTATTTCCCTGAACAGTGGTTCTAGTGCTGCAGCCCAAAAAGTTGACTCTTGCTTGTAGAGTACTGGTGGTATTCCATTTGGGCCGGATGCACCTTCTCTCCTGCCCTTGCCTACTTGCCTTTTAATGATCTTGATTTGATTCGTTGGCAAATCCTTATTTAAGACATCTCTATCTGCTTTCCCTAGTGCGGTCTGGTTGCTTTTTGTATACACCGTACTGGTGGTAAGACCTTCTGATACAACAAGGAATCTTTCCCCTTTACACTAGACTCTGTGTCTTGATGGAAATGAGACCAAAGATATTTTGCCCATACTTCCTCTGAGATGTTTGAAGAAATCCCATTGTGGTTAGGATGCACAAATTGATTTATGGTTCTCCAAAAACTTGCGCTGGTATTTTGTTTGATGTCGGCATGTAATTTTGCCCAGAGATTGTCCTCTGCTTCTCTGTTAGCATTCCTTTTTTGTTTTTTCAATAGAGCCTTTTTCTTTCGCAATAAGTTTAATTGTGATGTATCTTGTGGGTTTAAAAATGCACAGTGTGGAACAGGGTCTTAACATTGACCATGAATTACACTACTTTCTAGGTAGGTAAGACCCCCAGTATCTGGATTCCAGTAACTGCAACATACAGACTAACTCAAGAGTTCCTTATTGCCTTGATCTAAATACACAGAGGTCTATAGAATCACTCTAACTATAGCATACCACAACACATGTGATTGCTTTAAAAGAAATTCCAATCTTAATGAAATACAGATGACAGATCTGATCAGGTTTTATGTCATTAATACAGAAGATAAGATCGTTTTTCCAATTTGCAACCTTCTTGTTAATTCACAGTTGTTTAGTATATGATGTCTACTAACTGTATATATACATAGGATACTTATTGTTTTTATATCATGCTTCTAGTTCGCATTGTTTTGTTCTTTTCACGGTAATACGGTGAAAGGCTTTGTGCTGAATCTAATAGATGGAGAGAACAATATGATAGATATTAGTCTTGACTTTCACCAAACACTAAGCAGGTGCACTATTTACTGGTTTATACATGAACATAGACCATTAACATTATGACAGAATGAACAGGCTTCAAAATGGCCGCCGTATTTGCAATTTCACCTTAGTCCTTCTTCTATTCACGGCATGGGATTAGGCACGAGACAGAACTATTCACGTGACTACACTTCACGTCTCCAAACCGGAAATATATTCGCAAGAGAAACCACTCGCATGCACACACTCCAACCGGGAAACCAGAGACGGGCGTCACTTCGGTTCCACTCTTAGTCATATAAGGTAAGCTCTGCCTGAACACGATGCGTGACAGAGTGTAATATAATTATCTACTTAAGTAACGGACAGAGTAGTTACCGAATACTTTCCTATAGAATAGACTTTTTATGTGGTTACACCCGATCAATTTTACAAGTCGCGTCACGTTAATGAAATAGGGTTGATGAGCATCCAATGGTGGTTAACGCTAACTGTTATAAATTCAGGGACACTTTCGATTTGGTACCAGCCTGATTGGATGTTTTTAAGCTTATTAGCGCTCATGATGTTTAGAGATACTTATACTCGAGATGTGACAGATTGAGAGTTTATCACAGTTGCATTCCGTGTTTATAGTAGTTTTTTTATGTGGTTACACCCGATTAATTTTACAAGTCGCGTCACGTTAATGAAATAGGGTTGATGAGCATACAATGGTGGTTAACACTAACTGTTATAAATTCAGGGACACTTTCGATTTGGTACCAGCCTGATTGGATGGTTTTAAGCTTATTAGCGCTCATGATGTTTAGAGATACTTATACTCGAGATGTGACAGATTGAGAATTTATCATAGTTGCATTCCGTGTTTATAGTAGTATTTGACTACTCCTGTCCATAGACTAATACGGAATTTTAAACTGCGCCTAGCATCATGCTCCATTAGTACATTACCGCGTACCGCAATTAACATAAACAGTTTGAAATTTAAGACCAAGGTTAATTAATTAGTTTAACTTATTTTCGCAGTACTGAGAAGTAACTGAATCTGGCCAAGGAACATTGATTCATGAGAAAAGTGATGCCATTACTGCAGAAACCATAGGTGGTTTGGAATTATCACCACCTAATAAGTAGGTGTTTTACTATAATAAGTACTGCTCTTGTGTATAATCTTTCTGGTTCCTCAAAGTCTTTTTGACTATATCTTAATATAGATATGTTCATTCTTTCCAGAAAATTTCTACTAAGCCAAGAATAGGTAGATATGACCGGATGCCTTTTGGTATTACCTTCACCCTTTTGTCACCGATATACGGCACAAAAACCTTCTCTTCACATGAGCACATATGGAGACGCGTATTTTGAGTCTTAACTTAGCGAATCACACCCGCATTATCACACCACGACAATTTTCACGTGGGTTTGCCGTTCACAAATAGGATCCGCTTAATTTTCGGCGTGTTTCCCCACCTAAGCACGTTATTTCAGCTCTCTCCATCGTTATTAGAATCATAGAAATAATTTTGGATATCTTATGAATTCACGAATCTTGGTGATATGGTCAATGTTCATACACTTTGTTATTGTAATTGACTACAATTTTCACCCGCTTTACGTTGGTTCTTGATTCTCACCACCGTGTTGCTATGACATTATCATTAAGTACAACATGTTTTCAAGTTATATACAATATAGTTCTTTAATTTCTTTTGCAAACACAGCCTTGAAAAAGTCGCGGGACTACATTCCCTTGTTGCGACGAAACACGTGTTGGCTGGCTGTTATGTACCACAGAGAAGACAACTAATGAATAAAGAACCATCTAGAGGAGAAGACTAAATTATTTCTTCTGCAAATTGATTTGAACTGTAATGTGAAAACACGAAATAATTTCTACTATGTGATACGAGGACGTGTGCTAAGGATTGTTTGCATAACTGTATTGAGCAGAGGCTCTTAATTCTGGGAAGTCAGGCGGTACTTCCCACCTTATAGCACCGTCAAACTATTTAGTAAGAAACCTGATAACATATGTGAAGTTTCCTTGTGGCGCCTTTACCTAAACCCAAAACCCCAGTGACAGCATTTCAGCTTATACATCTAGGTGGCAGCCGGGAAAGCATTATGACTACTTTTGCGAGCGATAAGGGGAAAAGAGACAAAGAGGCAGATGATCTGTTCAACAACCTAACTAATCAGGGAGCAAATACCACACCACAATCAAGTGGTCAATCCTCTAAAAAAGAGGGTATGAAAGAAAAATTTGTGAGACTTGAAAAAATGAGACTTAATGAAATGTCCAGGTGGTGGGACGCAGCGACCCTGAGACAATATATAAAAGTGAAAAGGGTACCTAGGGGTTTAAGATCCCAAATAATACCAACTTACGAAGATTTGGAAGCCGACTTATTGGCAGATTGGGAGAAAGAACTTAATAATAACTCAAACAGACTGATGGAGATCTTAATAGAAAACTGTGATAGGAAGGTTGCGAAATTGCAGAAAGACATTGAAGCATTAGAAACCGAAATCAAAGACCTTAATTTAACAGAGGTAATGACGAAAAACTACGTAATTCTAAATGAGATCATAGAACGACATGTCGCAGATATTAAACAGCGAAAGATGAGAAAAATTAAAAGGGATGAACGGGATTACGCTAGCGGTAGAATTTTTACTTTTGCTAAAAAGTATGATCACCTGATTCCCAAAACAATACCCACTAAAACGGGGGAGGGTAAATCAGTTCATTCTAGCACCACCTCATTAGATACAGATCTGACTAGTGATAGTGATCCAGAAAGAGCAGAAGCTACGAGCAATGTCTCCAACGAAAGTAGTTTTTTATTAGAGGTCAGACGAATAAAAAAAGGCAACAGAGAGAATCGCAGGCCAATTCAGGGAGAGAAACCAGGAGGGGAAAACGAGGGGGCAAGAGAAACGGAACGTCCCGGGGTGAGGACCAGATCATGGAATGTGAGAAAATGAATGATTTATCTATTATGAATTTGACTGATGTTGAACTTACTAATGATATGTTGTCTGTGTTATCCAAAGGGATGAGCTTTTGCCCTAGTAGTATTGGGGACATATGCGCAACAAAAATTGATTTGTTCAAATTCATGAGACGTATCAAATTGAAGAAGCATTTTGAACTAAACAAACTGGCAAATAAAGACATGCAGCAAAATCTTGGTTTATTATTACCTAATGAACAGACAATACAGGACTTACTAGATACCAGACTGTTATTGTCTCTAACTGATTGTGAAGACGAAGTGGTATCAACTGATATGATTATGAGAGACTTAAATATCGACCCGGATTACAGTATCACTAGTAATTTAAAAGAAAAATCAAAATGGACACCTACACTCACAGCAGGCAACAACATAGATCTTTTTTACAAATTGGTCACTGCTGAACTAGACAAACACGACATTAAGAATACTGCTTCCCGTATGAAGAAAGATAATCTTACACAAAAAGAAAGATTAGCACTTAGAACAATTAGCAACAACAGAGATATAACAATCAGGGAGGCAGACAAAGGAGGTAACATGGTGGTCATGCGCAGCACAGACTATGAACGAGAAATACAGACCCAATTGAATGACCAAGAATGCTATGAGACCATAACAGGCAATCCAATTTGGACACTAACCAAATACATAAACATTCAACTAAAAAGATGGCAAGAACAGGGACTACTTGATGACAATGAGTTCACTTATCTAAAAGTTGACCGACCAAGATATCCCTGCATTTACACTGTACCAAAAGTACATAAAAACCTCCCTTTCCCACCTGGAAGACCTATAATATCAGGCATAGGTGGTCCAACAGAAAGGATATCTGAGTATGTAGACATTTTTTTGAAGCCTTTAGTAACCAACTTAGCTTCATATATAAGGGACACGAAACACATCTTGAGCACTTTGGCTGATTTAATCTGGGAAGAAAACATGACTATGGTCACACTGGATGTAACCGCTCTGTATACCAGTATCAAAAGGGACATTGGCATAAGGGCAGTCAAGAGGATGTTAAACAGAAGGGCTGCAAGCTCTTGGAACCACACAGAGATGCTAATCGAAATGATAGAACTAATATTGGACAACAATGTATTTCTTTTCAAGGAACAATGGTATAGACAAACACAGGGAGTAGCAATGGGCTCCAGATTTTCTCCCTCGTATGCCAACCTTTTTATGGGTTGGTACGAGGAGACGAGAATCTGGAGCACATTGGGTGCCAAATGGAACGACTCAATTCTATTTTGGGGTCGTTACATAGACGACTGTATTGTGATTTGGACAGGGACAAACTCTAAACTCCTAAGTTTTTTTGAATTTCACAACAACAATGAATGTAATATAAAATTCACCATGGAACACAGCAAAACGAACATATCATTTCTTGATGTAGAACTCTACATACACAACAACAAAATTGAAAGTAGACTGTACCGCAAGGCAACAACATGCAATTCCCTTTTACATGCAAGTAGTGCACATCCCTTTCACCAAATACGCTCGATCCCATATGGAGAGCTGACTAGAACCAGACGTAATTGCAGCAGGGATGATGAATTTCAGATTCAGAAAAAAGGAATACTGACCAGATTCAAAAGGAGGGGTTACAGCAAGTCTTTACTGACGAGAGCGGAAGAGAGAATAGAAAAAATAACCCAACTTGAAACCCTGAGGGACAAACCCAAACAGAAAGATGACGATCAAAAAATCAGACTGATTACAGGTTACAACAATTGGTCGGTAATTCTAAGAAAAAGCCTTAACAGGCATTGGCACTTACTAAAGGCAGACAATACTCTTAGGGAGTTCATTACAGACAAACCCAACATAACATACAGGAGGGGGGTCTCATTGAGGAACCTACTGAGTCCAAGCTACCCAAAACCAACCACCACAACCAATTGGTTCAGCCAATATTCATGGGGCTTTTACATATGTGGTCATTGCAGCTCGTGCAAATGGGCGGATGACCGCAAGACAGAATTCACGGGACCAGGGGAAAGGAAATACAAAATAAACTCCAACATCAATTGCCTAACAAAATTTGTAGTATACATTATAGAATGCAAATGTGGAAAATACTACATTGGTAGTACAATCAGACCATTGCGGGATTGCATAGGAGAACACACCAGGGCAATCAAGCAGGGAGACATGAGATACCCACTAGCGGCGCACATGTCAATTTGTCCTGCCCAAACACTGAACCGTACATTTAAATTCTACGGAATAGAACATGTCGCAAGAAGTCCAAGGGGAGGGAACAGAGAACTCACACTGAGACAAAGAGAGGCGCAATGGATTTTAAAAATGCACAGTGTGGAACAGGGTCTTAACATTGACCATGAATTACACTACTTTCTAGGTAGGTAAGACCCCCAGTATCTGGATTCCAGTAACTGCAACATACAGACTAACTCAAGAGTTCCTTATTGCCTTGATCTAAATACACAGAGGTCTATAGAATCACTCTAACTATAGCATACCACAACACATGTGATTGCTTTAAAAGAAATTCCAATCTTAATGAAATACAGATGACAGATCTGATCAGGTTTTATGTCATTAATACAGAAGATAAGATCGTTTTTCCAATTTGCAACCTTCTTGTTAATTCACAGTTGTTTAGTATATGATGTCTACTAACTGTATATATACATAGGATACTTATTGTTTTTATATCATGCTTCTAGTTCGCATTGTTTTGTTCTTTTCACGGTAATACGGTGAAAGGCTTTGTGCTGAATCTAATAGATGGAGAGAACAATATGATAGATATTAGTCTTGACTTTCACCAAACACTAAGCAGGTGCACTATTTACTGGTTTATACATGAACATAGACCATTAACATTATGACAGAATGAACAGGCTTCAAAATGGCCGCCGTATTTGCAATTTCACCTTAGTCCTTCTTCTATTCACGGCATGGGATTAGGCACGAGACAGAACTATTCACGTGACTACACTTCACGTCTCCAAACCGGAAATATATTCGCAAGAGAAACCACTCGCATGCACACACTCCAACCGGGAAACCAGAGACGGGCGTCACTTCGGTTCCACTCTTAGTCATATAAGGTAAGCTCTGCCTGAACACGATGCGTGACAGAGTGTAATATAATTATCTACTTAAGTAACGGACAGAGTAGTTACCGAATATTTTCCTATAGAATAGACTTTTTATGTGGTTACACCCGATCAATTTTACAAGTCGCGTCACGTTAATGAAATAGGGTTGATGAGCATCCAATGGTGGTTAACGCTAACTGTTATAAATTCAGGGACACTTTCGATTTGGTACCAGCCTGATTGGATGTTTTTAAGCTTATTAGCGCTCATGATGTTTAGAGATACTTATACTCGAGATGTGACAGATTGAGAGTTTATCACAGTTGCATTCCGTGTTTATAGTAGTTTTTTTATGTGGTTACACCCGATTAATTTTACAAGTCGCGTCACGTTAATGAAATAGGGTTGATGAGCATACAATGGTGGTTAACACTAACTGTTATAAATTCAGGGACACTTTCGATTTGGTACCAGCCTGATTGGATGGTTTTAAGCTTATTAGCGCTCATGATGTTTAGAGATACTTATACTCGAGATGTGACAGATTGAGAATTTATCATAGTTGCATTCCGTGTTTATAGTAGTATTTGACTACTCCTGTCCATAGACTAATACGGAATTTTAAACTGCGCCTAGCATCATGCTCCATTAGTACATTACCGCGTACCGCAATTAACATATACAGTTTGAAATTTAAGACCAAGGTTAATTAATTAGTTTAACTTATTTTCGCAGTACTGAGAAGTAACTGAATCTGGCCAAGGAACATTGATTCATGAGAAAAGTGATGCCATTACTGCAGAAACCATAGGTGGTTTGGAATTATCACCACCTAATAAGTAGGTGTTTTACTATAATAAGTACTGCTCTTGTTTATAATCATTCTGGTTCCTCAAAGTCTTTTTGACTATATCTTAATATAGATATGTTCATTCTTTCCAGAAAATTTCTACTAAGCCAAGAATAGGTAGATATGACCGGATGCCTTTTGGTATTACCTTCACCCTTTTGTCACCGATATACGGCACAAAAACCTTCTCTTCACATGAGCACATATGGAGACGCGTATTTTGAGTCTTAACTTAGCGAATCACACCCGCATTATCACACCACGACAATTTTCACGTGGGTTTGCCGTTCACAAATAGGATCCGCTTAATTTTCGGCGTGTTTCCCCACCTAAGCACGTTATTTCAGCTCTCTCCATCGTTATTAGAATCATAGAAATAATTTTGGATATCTTATGAATTCACGAATCATGGTGATATGGTCAATGTTCATACACTTTGTTATTGTAATTGACTACAATTTTCACCCGCTTTACGTTGGTTCTTGATTCTCACCACCGTGTTGCTATGATATTATCATTAAGTACAACATGTTTTCAAGTTATATACAATATAGTTCTTTAATTTCTTTTGCAAACACAGCCTTGAAAAAGTCACGAGACTACATTCCCTTGTTGCGACGAAACACGTGTTGGCTGGCTGTTATGTACCACAGAGAAGACAACTAATGAATAAAGAACCATCTAGAGGAGAAGACTAAATTATTTCTTCTGCAAATTGATTTGAACTGTAATGTGAAAACACGAAATAATTTCATGACGGAGTGGTTCCGTCATGAGCAGGGGAGGGGTTAAAGAGCCCTTCACCACAATGCTTGAACAGTCCACAAACCTGCTGCCTCTCCTAGCACTCGTTGACTCTGTTTTTCTTTGACCATGTACAGTGCATCTCACATACATATGACATACATTCATAGATACATACCTACAGGAGCAATGAGAATCAAAAGCTCGTGAGAGTGGGGCTGAATCCATCAATATCAACACCTGTGTTAACAAGATGGGAAAGATGTTCTGCTTGCATAAAATAACTGCACCTGTTTGAGAGCCTATGCCGCTATTCACCCTGCCCAGACTTTGTTGCAGCCAGCCACTGCTGAAAGGGGCACAAGGGTTTCCCTTTTTCAGCCTAGGTCGTCGAAATGTGACCTTTATATTCTAGAGTCTGAAACAATTTTAACTATCACTCTATGACCTAAAGTTCTAGAAGACTAAGCATACTCTACCCAAGGAATTGAAATCCTCTGAATATTTTTATGTATATTTTATGTAAATGAAATGTTTTACAGTTGTTTGAGTCAAGACTGTGAGTTTTGCTTTTGTGCTGTCTCGTTGTATTGTTTGTCTATGTGGACACCATTTTAAGAGGACTGGTTTTAAATACGATCGTGTATGTGCTTGAAGCTGTGCTGAATTAGTAAGATAAGTTATTCAGGTATTTCACTGCGATGTCATTGCTAAAATGTTCAAAGAGAGGTTGCTGTGTGACTGGAAATCTAGGCGTGTTCCAAAGTTTTTTGGAAAGGGCTAGAGCTGCAGGCTCTGTTCCAGTGTCAGGCGTCCTTGCGAATCCACAACAAATGAAGAGCTCAGGGCGCCATTGTTTTAAAACCATAGCCTGGCCCTGCCTCATGCTACCTCCAAGAATTAGAAACCTACCCTAGACTTCTCTCATGTTAGGGTTTAAAAACGTTCTCAGATCTTTGAATTTTCACCCGTGTTTGGAGTAACATCTGATGCAGTGCAAGGGGAAAATTTTAATGTTCTCCTTATGTCACAGATTCGTAATCGCAACAACTCATTCATACACTCATTCACTGGTGGGGCCCATAACACCAACATGCACTCGCCATTCAATAAATCTCAGTCGAATCTGTACACAGGAGAAAAGCGCTGGACATGTGGGTACCTTATTACCTATCAGGACTAATTTGCTTTACATTATATACATTTTATACATGTACATCTTCAGAGTCCTGACCTTACCATCAAGGCACTCCACCACTTGGTAGATGGACCAATTAGTTGGACTGGTTGATGGTGAATTAGAACCAGCTAAAATACAATTAAAGCCTAGGAAACATTTGGTATTTTTCTGTAATTAATTAGAGAACCACAAACTCATTTCTTATTATTTCAATAATTGTTTATAATAAAATTCTCTGCGTTAGAATTTATTCACTACAGCTCATAATATAAATGTAGTTTTATTTAAAAGAGAAATCAGACATTTATTAAATAAACATGAATTTAGAAAACCCAGTCAATTAATTACTAATTTGCTAACAATGATGGATTCTGATCAAACAGAGAGTCATCCGCTTTCTCAGGCACAACTCCCATGACAGGCATTAAATCGCCATCAGCTCAATGCAGACCCAACGCCATGAAAGATCAAGCCCGATGACCACCCCCCAATGGCGGACGAGGGCTTTATATACCCTTTTTCCCTCTTACTTCATATTAACATGCAACATTTTAGGGGTAGAGAAAATGTTCTGATTGGACAGTTCGGGGTTATCTGTAAGGTTTTCAAAGTTTCCCAGGGCAAACTGGTTCTTCATGATGACTTGGCATAGGAAGGCGCAAATTAGTAAGTTTCATTTAGCTCCCAGGCGAGAGTAGCGAATGTAACAGTTAGAGGAAAAAGAAGTCATCTTTCACAGGTTCAGTATTGTCCTTCCCGCGGTTCTCTAATCGACAACTATTGGCAGGCGAACAAGTCCCTATCCTTGACATGGAACACGGTGTCAAAGGTTCGGGTCGCCTGGTGATCTCCAGAGCCATTCGGTCATGGATTTGTTTTGAAACAATATGCTATTACGCATTATACACTGAATTTAACGTGTGCACAGTTTGTGTCCTGTCTGTATAGTGGGCCGTGGCCCACCACTAGAGGGTTTAGGGGTATTTCTCCCTCTCCTGTGGCACTGTTTCAGATATATTTAAGCTCACACGAGAACGTAAATAAAGAGAGCGCTCAGAAATAACCTGACAGAACAAATAACACCCCCCTGTTTGTTAAGCATCAGATTGAGATCAGGTTTGGGCAGCATCCACGTTTTACTCATCATGACTAGCGATAGAGATAAGATTGCAGAAGAACTCTTCAACAACATTGCTAAAGGACAATCAGTGGCAGCAAGTGCTGGGCCTAATATACCCACACGCAACAAGGGATTACGTGACAAATTCATGAAATTAGAACGACTGAAAAAAGCTGAAAATTCTAAATGGAGGGATGGTGCCACGTTAAAACAGTACTTATGCCTCAATAGGGTCCCTAGGGGTCTAAGATCCCAAATCTTTCCAACATACGACGACCTGGAGGAGGACCTTTTAAAGAAATGGGAGGATACTTTAACTGACAAATCCCAAACACTAATGAGAATTCTCATAGATAATACAGACAGGAAATTGCTTAAACTCCAGAAGGATATTGAAGTTCTAGAACAGGAGATAAAAGCCTTAGACCTCAAAGAAGCGACAGTAAAGAATTACGTGATACTTAATGACATTCTAATGAAACATCAAAATGAAATTAAAGAAAGAAAAGCAAGAAAGTTAAAACGAGATGAGATAGATTATAGAGAGGGGCGAGTGTACACATATGCGAGAAAGTACGATTTCCTTTTCCAGACAGGAAAGGAACCAGAGAAAAATCAGAGACAGGAGACTATTTCAACTTCTTCTAGCACCTCATCATTGAACGCACCAATCACTAGTGACAGCGAGTTAGAGAATGTAGGAACATCTTCCTCTTCTTCTTTTTTTCGAGAGGTACTGAGAATCAGGAAGGGGAACAGACTTCCACCAATCCGCGATCCCACAAACGAAAAACCCGCAGAGGTCAAAGGGCAGGGAGACAAAGAGGACTACCGTACCAAATTGAGGTCAGGACAGAACAAGAAGTAAAAGCAGGATCTATAGATGACATTGGGGTTATGAACCTTTCTTCTACACCATTAAATCAAGATATGGTAAATCTGTTAAAAAAAGGTTTGAGTTTCAACCCTACTAACGAGGGAGATGTGTGTAATACTAAGGTAGACCTGTATAAATTTACCAGAAACCTGAAATTAAAAAAAAAATTGAACTGAACCCTGTACCTAATAAAGCTATTGGGCATATACCAACTGACTCTCTGAATGTAAATTTCAGTATTCAAGACGCATTAAACACACAATTACTATTATCTCTAGCAGACACGGAGGAAACCCCCCAACGCATGGAACTACTTTTACAGGAGCTAGATATCCAAACAGATTATTCACTGACTAGTGGGCTCCGATCCAAATCCAAGTGGACACCCACACTGACAGTTGATAATTCAATCGACACATTTCACAAACTAGTACTGGCTGACCTCAATAAGTTTGAAGACAAAAAGAACCAAAAGAAATTGAGGTACTCAGACAATTTGTCTAAAGGGGAACGGGTGGCCCTGAAAGAACTTGCAACCAACAGAAATCTAATAATCAGAGAAGCGGACAAAGGAGGCAACGTAGTGGTGATGAATAAGCAAGACTACAATGCGGAAATATTAACACAACTTAATGACACAAAATGTTATGAACAAGTACATCACAACCCAATAGGTCCTTTAACGCTACTGGTGAATAGGAACCTTACTGATTGGTATAACGACAATTTGCTCACCCTGGAGGAAATGACATATCTAAAAGTATTCAGACCTAATTACCCATGCATTTAAATACTTCCTAAGGTACATAAACACCTTACCTTCCCTCCGGGTAGACCTATAGTGGCAGGAATTGGGGGTCCCACGGAGAGACTAGCGGAATACGTTGATTTATTTCTGTCACCATTAGTCAAAAATTTACCATCGTACATCAGGGACACGAAACATATTGTTAATATTCTGTCAGATCTCAGATGGGAGGAAGGTATGATCTTGGTCACGATGGATGTGGTGTCCCTGTACACCAGCATTGAACTCGATTTGGGCATCAAAGCTATAGAAACCATTTTGTTTAGAAGAGCTGCTTCTCAATGGAAGCACACGGAGATGCTGGTCGACATGATGCGCATCATCCTTAACAACAATGTATTTCTATTCAATTCCCAATGGTTTAGACAAAAGAAGGGAGTTGCAATGGGATCTAAATTTTCTCCAAGTTTCGCCAATCTGTTCATGGGTAAATTGGAAGAAGATTGGATATGGGGACCTGGAGGAGGCAGATTTTATGATTTCATACTATACTGGGGGCACTACATTGACGATTGTCTGATTTGGACGGGCACCCCAGAGAGTTTGACGGAATTCTTCACATACCTCAATTCAAACAATTCACACATGCAGTTCACACAAGAGTCGAGTGACACATGCATCACATTTCTGGACATTGAGATTCTTATCAAAGACAATAACTTACATACCAAATTGTACAGGAAAGACACTGCGTGTAACGCAATTTTACACGCTAACAGTGCACATCCACCGCACCAAATCAATGCTATTCCCTTCGGGGAATTCACTAGGCCAAGACGCAATTGTAGTATAGATACAGATTTTGAACTTTGCCTACACGACATGGGAACCAGATTTACTCAAAGGGGCTACAATAGATCCATCATACAAAGAGCAGAGAATAGAATCAGAATTACAGACCGAATCAATCCCATCATAGACAAGGAGAAGAAACCTACGGACACAGCAGTTAGATTGATCACTAACTTTGATGATTACAGTAAGGCCCTGTCTAAGAGCATGCAGAAACACTGGCATATTCTCACCAACGATTCCTCTCCAGCGAAATCTGTCTGTAGCACACTGCAGATTACTTACCGCAGGGGTAAAACACTACGCACCCGCCTCAGTCCCAGTTACACTCATAACGTAACCCCAGACACATGGTTGACTACACGGTCTAATGGATTTTTCAAATGCGGTTTCTGTGGCATATGCAGATGGGCAGAAGACAAAAAGAAGATGTTTAAAGGCCCTAACAAGACATAGGATATAAGAGTTAACATAAACTGCAATACTAAATTTGTAGTCTATGTACTAGAATGCACTTGTGGAGGTAAATATGTAGGCAGTACCATAAGGAGCTTAAAAGAAAGAATTGGGGAACATGTTAGAGCTCTAAAACAAAAAGATTTGAGATACCCCATGGCAATACACAGCTGGGAGTGTACTACACAAGACCCAAGTAAGAGGTTCAAATTTTATGGTATAGATATTTGTAAACAGAACCCCAGAGGGGGTAATAGGGAGCTTAATTTGAGGAAGCTTGAAGCTTTTTGAATCATGCGCTTGCGTACCCATGACCTAGGTTTTAATAGTGACAACGAGATGCACTATTTCTTAGGGGATTAAACACCTACATTTACGCATGGCTGTATTTTGGCTCCGATACTGCATGTTTTTCACTATTGTTGGACTACCCCAACAATATGAACGGGGTGAAATGTTTCAACTTAAGTTTTATACTTCTCAATGCATGCAAATATAATGTGTTCTTTCTGTACCTATATACCTACTTTAAAAGGACTTAGAGATACCTGAATCACCAATCTATGGTTATTCTCAGAATGGGCGAAATCGATAGTCTTGCTCAACATGTTTGTATGTATGTACATTTAACTTCCAGCAAGTCGAAAGGAATTATGTATCTTATACTTTTGTATTTGTGTTGTTCATATGTCTGCTTCACTGTGTACTCTACGTTGTAGACCTTCAGTAATATCCCGTAGGTATTCGTACATATTTGATGACTCTGCACACGTGTTATATATAGTGCAGTTATACTGCAATGACGTTACCTTATCTGTTCCGCTTTCTAATGACTCTAATGACGTCACCTTATTTGTTCCGCTTTTCTTTTGTACTACATGATGTAATATCTCTCCTTGCATCTTCCTGATTTGTATTATACCGTTTTGCGTTTGACATAACTTTATTAACATTTGAATTTTTAGTTGAAGCTTCTTGACAAACATCTTTATGCGATGCACTATACTTCACGCATGCGCACTGACAACGAATCCCAGTTTACACGTTCTAGTGTTTATACTGGCTTCCGCTATAATAAGCACTTCCGGGTATGCGCACGGTGCACACACATAACCACACGCGGAGATAATCAGGCTGTGACTTTTGGATGTACTCGTCTTAGGTAAGGTTTAGCCTTTAGTTTACATGTTTTACTTGTCTTGATTCACTTCTTAGTTAGCGAAGTTCATTACTGATCGGGTACATATATTTTTTTACAGAGTCGAGATGACTCAAATCGGCTTTACTTGGACGGCCGTATTGTTTCGGATCAATTGTTTCCTACACTTGCATCATTGAATATTCCCGGTCCGCATGAATGATAAGACCTACTGGGTCGGAATTATCACCAGGTTTGAGGTAAGCCTGGCTGTAGGATATATACTCTCGTTACATGGGTATACAGTCTTTAAGTAACGGTATCTGATACTTAGTGAGATATGTGGTTTTATGCCCTTCTGGTTTCCTCATGTACTTACAGGTCTGATACATTCGCCATACTTAGAGAAGGTAGGGGTTTGATAAACCGCTCGCACCTTTATTCTTCCATGTGGGGCTTTCAAGTGGCTTATAACCCTTTCACCTTGTGAGTTATCGTAGAGGCACATTGATATAGGGTGCTTCTTCTCATTTTTCTTAACATATGACTGGTCTACACAAGCTTAAATCACAACGACTTGTAGTCCGATTCTCACATTGTAGCTTAAATGTACTGTATAGTTTTGAAACCTTACGCATGCCTGACGATGCACACTTTTCTCTTTTTTTGTCAAGATTCTTCAAACTTCCCTATAACTTTACTGCAATTTTCAGACTGGGTTTCTAATACAACCCAATACACTTGGATCTCTATTTGGGTTCAATTACGTTTTAATTGGTGACCTTCCCCACCGTGTATTGTGGACACGTAAGGGTGTACCTGTTTGAAGTATAACACAATTGCACTTTTCTGTGATACGTACCCTATGTATGTTTTCTCACCAGCCCTGAAGAAGTCTGGGGTTCTTGTGCCCCTTGACGAAACACGTGTTGGCTGGCTGGAATATCTGAACTCTCCATAAACAGAAAGACTGAATTTACCTCTTTGTCTTGTGGTCCCTCGCTTTCTTCAGTTGTTTTGTTATATGGATTTGTTTTGAAACAATATGCTATTACGCATTATACACTGAATTTAACGTGTGCACAGTTTGTGTCAAGTCCCTATCCTTGGCAGGGAACACGGTGTCAAAGGTTCGGGTCGCCTGGTAATCTCCAGAGCCATTCGGACATGCGCAGATATCATCGCGCTCACATGGCATCTGTTTCAGAGAACGCCATCTTGGGTACTGCGGCCTAGTAGGCCCGAATGCCAACTTAAGCAAAAACAGACATAACAGTAATTAAAATATAGAAGTGAAGATTCTAATGTTTAAACCCACACTAATCCCAATGTATATTAGTATTTCCCTAGCTGTAGCAACATTTAAAGCGATAATACTCACCATTTTATGATTTTCAAAGGCACAAACAATCACAAAGCAACATAAATCATGCAATTTCCTATTTCTCCACAATCTATGATTAGTTTGCGTACCATAATTAATTAATTAATTGTTCTGCCATGCAATTAGCATTTTAGTCCCACGTGTATCTCATGTTTATCAAGGTGCAAAAAGTTGGTTAATAATTTTCACTGCAAACAGGTTGTTGGATTTAAAATTTAGAAGGATTACGTAATTTACCTGCTCCATCAATCCCCCCTTTGGTGATTTTAAACATCACCACTACTTCACTAATTCCACTAAATGTATCTACGGAAATGGTTTTATTCAGTTCCACTTGCATTTGTTAGTTTAAATCATACTGTTCCCTATGCCGTTCTCTTTTGTTTTCTTGTACACATTATCTTGCAACTCTTCTAATTCTATTTCTTCTATCTGTCTTTCTCTTATTTCCTTCTCTTTCTTTTTCTTGTTTTCTCTTTTTATCTTATTTTGTAATTTTCTTCTTTTCATGCACACACATCCTAATCTTAATATTAACACTAAAACAATCACAACAGTCACAGATATCAGTATTTTTCCCCAAAAGGAGCTACCTAGTTTTGTTAATAGATTCTTAATAGTGGAAAAACCCGTACCAAGTTTCTCCCATACACCTTCAACCTCCATTGGAACAATTTCTTCATGCAAATCAGTTATATTCTTAATATATTTCTTTAGGTTCTGACTTTCGTCAGGAATAAAAGTACAACAATGTTGTACTTTCAGCATTCCACAGACTCCTCCCTCTTTGGCCAATATAATATCAAGGGCAAGTCGATTTTGCATTATCATCACTCTCATGGCAACCATTTCGGTATTCACCATTAGGAACCCTCCAGCTGTGCTTGTTGATAAACGATCCACAACCGTAGACAATTTTCTAATTTTATGTGCATTCAGAAATATTCCAACAGCCGGTATCAGTGCTCCAAAGATATCGCCTATAATTTCTGACCAGCTCCCCCTCCTTCTACGTGTTAGCTGTCTACCTACTTCATGCAATCTGTCATCTCCCCTTTCCACATTAAATATTTTTGGAAAGACCAGGCCTAAGTAACAAGTCCCGTACCAATGGTCGGCAACCTATAATAAGCTCTGTTCCCACAGATGTAATATATTCCAGGGAATACTGGATCTTTTCCTCCTTTAAATCCCCATCCTCCCATGATTTTGTATAAGTCATGGCATTCACTTGCACCTACAAAATAATTATCATATACAGTATTATCTCTACTGATGCATAACTTCCCTTCCTGGGGCCAATCTAAAGCCATTGCTGGATTTGTTTCCCCCCTTTAAATGATTTTCCTTCCCAACATCCCAAAATGTTGTTTCCATCTTTTCCCCAGACACCTTCTTTTGCACTTTAATTCTCCTCTCCTCTTCCATGTTCAGGAAAGTGTTCTCTTCTTTTCTTAAACTACAATTAAGGTTATTCTTAAACACTTCTTCTAAAGTTAATTCTCTTGTTTCCAGGAAAAATGCACCTAGTGTTCTACCAGGAATCACATTGTTTAGTTGAGGCACTACAGGAATCTGTGAGAAAATATTATCTACATCAGTGTAATAGTATTCTAATTTTCCTGTTTTATAAAACGAACTAGCTAAGACACTACAAGTTATCCCATATGTCAAAGGAAGGTGAAGATAAGTGACACCTTCTGATACAGATGCAGGTAACTGCACGCAGACATAAGTCTCTAACCTCCATTGTTTTCACATATTCATACAACAACTTTGAAAAAACATTGTTAGAAAAATCGTTTATGGACTTATCTTTGTGAAGTTCTGTTCTATCTATCAGTTTTGTAACAAGACTTTCATCAGCTTTTTCATTATTAGTTCCGTTTACTGTATGTTCACCTTTATTTTCAAATGTTACTCTAAATGAAATTATTATTGCTAATATGATCCAGACAAGCATTAGTAATCCTTTACAACAAAAACACATTTTACACCATCTTCGAATAAATCCACATGTTGATTTCTATTTTCAATTCAATTCAGTTAGCTTTATTCGGCAATTAAGTCCTAAAAGCACATACAAACATTACATATAAATACATATAAATTACCTAAAAAGATAAAATTACAATTAAATTTATAATGGCCGGCGAGCTTATGGTAAAAATTAGATTTAAAAGACTATACATGTCAACTTATAATGTACAAAAGATAGCTAGGCATAGCTTTCACATCCCAATACTCTATTTGTCGACAACAGGTAGATTCTCCTTAGAGGATATGCAATTAAGTGTTAAGTCAAAGGAGAGGAGTTGGCAATTTGCCTCAGGGCTTTTGTTCTTATACACCAGGCCCACCCTAGGAATTTAGCCACTTCTATACATATTGGGGGAGTAGGATCAGTGCACAGGATACGAAGAGCAGTAACATATCTTCTAGTACCCAAAAACTTGCAGATGGGTTGTATCCATTTTTTACGAGGTGCCACATACATTGGGCAGAAAAATAATACGTGTCCGATATTCTCACATAATTCAGCACATCTGTAACACTTATCATTATTACTGCCTTGCCTCCCCCATCTAGAGGTAAATTCCGCTATGGGTAGTGTACCCACCCGCAGCTGGAAATATAACTTGCGGTCAGTGGTTTTTTCAATGATATCCCAATAATCCTCTCGGTGGGGAAGAACTTTTAGGTCCAGAAAGCGGGCTGTTAAATGGGTAGAAAGGCCTTGGGTGGTTTCCAGTCTATATACCCATTCCCAGTACATGTTTTTCAAAATTTCTTTGGAAGGAAAACTGGTGTCTGCAGGATTTTTCCAGAGATCTATCAGGCCTATACTTCCCAAGAGAGATTTTATCCCTTGTAGCCATGATATTTTTTGAGACCTGTCAGATTCTATGATATCTTTAAAGCCACTCCTATAATGTATTAATTCGTCAGTACACCAGAGTCGACACCAGTATAATATTGGACGTAGCCTCACCAAATGTTCTAGGGGTTTTTTGCCCAAATCCAATAATAACGGTCGCAGTGGTGTACTGGAGGGGAGGTTTGTGACTTTGCGCAAAAAAGCATATTCTAGAGCTTTCAAGCTATTCAAGTTATTAAAGCCCCAGAGCCCAGGACCTTAGTGCCATAGATTGCTAAAACTGGAGAAATTGGCTTAGTTAATGAGGTTTTAAATCTAGCCAACAAGGCCCCTGCTTTTTGTTTGTTGTAGGCCAGCACGGTCTAATTGGCAACCCCAACGCATGTCATTTTGCAATGTTATCCCCAGATATGTAAATGATGTCACTTCCTCCAGGGGCGATTTGTTCATGATTATTTTCCCTCTAAAGGTTTTTGATCCATTAAAGGACATGAACTTCGTCTTCCCCGTGTTTACCTCCAGGCCCCTCTCAGCGCAAAATTCCTCAAAACACCCGACAGCCTTCTGCAACCCGCCAGGGGTCTTAGAGATTATCAGCGTGTCATCCGCAAACATGAGGATAGGGATACGCACTCCTGCCAGAATCGGCGCGTCGGTGGGGGTCCGCGAGAGCCAACCGGCCACCCCGTTGACGAAGAGCGAGAACAGGGTCGGCGCCATGACGCAACCCTGCCTCACTCCCCTGCCAACCGGGAAGTCCTCGGTCACCTCCCCCGGGCCCCCCCAGCGGACCCTGGCAACATTTCCCTCATGCAAGCGGATGATCACGGTGAGGAGTTCGGATGCAATTCCCAGTTCCATCAGGACCTGCCAGAGCTTGCTTCTTGGGACCAAGTCAAATGCAGCTTTTAGGTCCACAAAGACCGCATAAAGGGCGCCTTTCCCCAAGACCACCGTCTTCCAGTATAGGTTGACAAACCGGAAGACTTGGTCGATTGTACTTATCCGGGAACGGAACCCTGCCTGCATTGGGCTTAGGATGTCGTAATCATCCATCCAAGTTTGAATTATGTAAAGAAGCATACGGCCTACAATCTTTTGGACCGAATCAATCAAACTGATTGGTCTGTAATTGCTAGGGGTTGATTTGTCTCCTTTTTTAAATACTGGGACGATTTCAGCGCACTTCCATGAGGGCGGGATGTCCGCTCCCTGAGCAATTGCGTTGGCAAGTCGCATAATATAGCTCGACCAGAGGCTTCTGTCATTGGTAAACATGTCTGCAGGGATACCATCCATTCCCGGGGCCTTTCCTCTGACTACTCCATCTAGTGCTCTGTCCACATCCTTAAGCGTAAATATGGCCTTTTTATAAAATACATAGGGAGAGGTCTCAATAAGAGAGTTTTGGGAGGGCGCAGCATATTGGGGTTTGAAATGGTCTATCCAAGCGTTCTGTGGCACATTATTTTGAGGACGCTCTGCTATACCACCCCTATCCCATTTGTAAGTATCCCAAAAAACTTTACTGTTCTTACTTTTTGAAGCCTCAAGAAGATCCTTCCAAATTTCATTTTCCCAGGTTACCTTTGCCTCTTTGAGAGTTTCCCCATATTTTGACCTAGCAAATCTTACGAGTGTTGGGTCCTTCTGCTTGAGTGCACTGCCTAATTCGTCCCGGGCTTTCCTGCACTTACTATTATACCAACCCGCTTTTCTTTGAGGCATGGAGCTCCTGGGAGGGGCGGTTTTGAGGAAATATTTCCGCAGGCCCGCAAAAAGCCTTGCGTGAATTTCCACTATACGTTGATGGGAGTCCTGACCCTCAACCGATAAACCCAGTTCTTCCAATGCAAGGGTAACTTCTTCTTTTATTGATAATAAAACTTCCGGGTCATCTATAACCCGGTCCCATTTTAGGTGGCGCATGTCGTTAGACAGGCGGTGCTCTGGCTCGTATATTATTTGTGGCTTATCTGTAACGCCAAGTAAGGATGGATTGAATGATGAGACCAACGGGTGATGGTCACTCTCGGTTCTATTTACTACCTCCATATCTATAAAATAGGGCCAGAGTTTGGTATGAATCAATAAATAATCAATTCTGCTTGCCCTACGATTTCTATTTTCATCGTTTGCCATTTTAGTAATGAGCAGTGTCTTTTGACTTAGCCTCTTTCTTCAACAATTTACCTTTGCCTAAACCTAAGGCTTTAGTTGCCTACTTGGTTCTTTTCGGGTCACGTGTCTTGTCCGGGTTTTAATTCCTCTTCGATTTCTTTTGTCACTCACTCCATGTATGAATCGTCCTTGTCCTTAGGTTCACAGTCTTTGTTCAGAATTTCCTGATCATCCGTTTCTTCTCTGGTGTCAGACAAGAAAACTCTCAGGATTTCCGAATCTTCTTCTCCTTTGTCCACCTTCTTGGCTTTCAGCTTCCTCTTGTATATCAGTAATTGCCACATATCTCCATTCCGGTGACTTGTACTTCTGGTTTGTTTTTTTTATCCTCTTTGCCCATTGCAAATGCTTCTGATCAGTGTCCTTTTGTTTCTTTTGACTAGACACTTCATTCACTTGTTCAGCATTATCAGACTTTATTCTGGTTAGTCGGTATCTCAAGAAAAACAACGGGAGAGAAAGGTTTTTCTATGTTAGGGGTACTCCTAGTCCCCTAAAACAAGTTTTAACAAACAATGGAAGGAGTACACCCTCAAAGGTAATTCAATACCTCAAGGATAAAGAGAGGTGCACTGAAAGGAGAAAGTATAACTTTTCTTTTAGAAGTCTTCTCAAAGAAAGGTTATACTTTCTCCTTTCAGTGCACCTCTCTTTTATCCTTGAGGTATTGAATTACCTTTGAGGGTGTACTCCTTCCATTGTTTGTTAATAGTCGGTATCTCAACTTCTTGATTTTGTTGGGCCAAATATCTTCTTTCAATTTGGATCCTTTCCCTTCATGCTCTGTTATCCAAGCTCCTTTCCTCAAAGTTCTCCCACCTTTACCCTCTGCTTCACTTTCTTCAGTTTCTGTATCCATCTGGATTTTACCTTCTTTGGATTTGATCCTCAAGATTTCAGGTTCACTGTCTGTATCTATCCCTTCTCGTGTTTCTTCCACGCAATCTTCCTGCTGACTATCTGTCCCTTTTCTACCTGTGTGTGTTGTGTCCCTACATCTCCTCGGGGTTCTTCCGCAATTACCTCACCCTCACTCTCTGTATCTAATTCCTCACCTTCTATCTCTATGATTTTGGGGGGAATTTCTCTTGTGCTTGTACTCGGGATTTCTTTTCCAAAGATTACTTGTTCAGTATTTCCAGTGTCCTCATTTATTCTTTCTTGTATTCCCACTGGTTCTGTCTCAGATTCAGAACTGGTATCATAAATTTCAAGGCGTCTTCTTAGTGGTATATTTTCTTGTCCAACAATTTGACTTAAACCCTTTTCTCCTGCTTCTGGGTTGTGTCTTGTTCTCGTTTCTTCTGATTCTGATTCGGAACTGGTAACTGATCCTTCTCGTTGTTCCTCTTCAGATTTGGGCTTCCGGATTTGGGACTCGAAGAGTGTGACTGGCATGAATCCAGTTCTTCACTCCTGCACACTTCACAGCAGTTGTTGTCAGAATCACTTGTCGTGGTCTTCCCCAGCGTGGAACCAGACAATTTCTTCTTCTGTGTACTTTTGTGCGGACCCAAGCTCCTGGACTCAAGTCACGAGCTGGCTTCTTTTCAAGAGTGGTCGCATCTGGTCCAACCTGATGAAACACAGAATGTACCATATCAGCCAATCCTTTGCAATAATCCAGGACGAAGTCATCAGATATAGGCAGCAGTTTGTTGACAGGAATGAAAACATGTCTCATTGCTCTACCTATGATAATTTCATGGGGCTCAGACCAGTTTTCCTATCCGGAATTAATCTAATTGTCATCAGAACTAGAGGCAAGACATCTGGCCATGTTAGACCAGTGGCCAAACACAGTTTTCCCAATCTGTTCTTTATGGTGCCATTTATTTGCTCCACCCCTCCAGAAGCCACTGATCGGTAGGCACAATGCAGTTTCTGTTGTAAATTCCATGCTTCACAAATTAATTTTATAACTTCATTTTGGAAATGTGTTCCTCTATCTGTTTCAATCATTACTGGGAAACCAAACCTAGGAATGAGCTCTCTCAGTAGGAGTTTTCCTACAGTAACTCCATCGGGTAAGCCTCAACCCAACGGGAAAACAGACAGCCAATCACCAGTACATATCTTAGCCTGTTGCATGAGGGCATTTCAATGAAATCAAGTTGCATTCGAATGAAAGGACCTCCCTCCCATCCTATGGTTCCCAAGCTCACCACTAATTTTCTTCCTGTATTAAATTGCTGGCATATGAGACATCTCTGACAAAGGCTCTCAGCTATAAGCCGTAACTTAGCATTATACCAGGTCTGTTTAAAAAGTCTAATCATGGCATCCCTGCCTATGTGAGCCTGCCCATGGTACATCCGTGCCATGGTAGAGATCATGCTATTAGGCATTACTGGTTTTCCATCTCTGTAAACCCAAACTCTGTCTACTTCTCGTGGTGCACATCCTGTTTTTATCCACTGTTTCTTCTACTCTTCCCCTGCCTCTTCTTGCAACTATCTCACTTCATCCCATGTACTTACGGTGTTAGTAAAAAGTAAGGGACATAAATCCATTTCCTTCTCCCTGTTACAATTTAATGAAGTTTGGTTTCATGCACAATACTGTGCTAGGTCATTGGCAAACTCATTGCCTGCTGACACGTAGTCAGTTCATTTCTGTTTGCGCTACATTTTATAACAGCAATCTGTTTGGGCAGCTGTATCGCCTCAAGTAATTTTCCAACTATCTCTGCATTTCTGATTAGAGTTCCACTCGATGTCAAGAAACCTCTTTGGGACCAAATTTGCCCAAAATCATGCACCACTCCAAACCCATACTGACTGTCAGTAACCACAGTGACTCGCAAATTCTTTCCCAACTTGCATGCTCTAATCAGTGCAAACAACTCAGCAAATTAAGCAGATCGTACTCCTCTCAAACAAGATACTTCCAACACAGTTGCTACAGTACACACAGCATATGCAGCACTCAAAATCCCTTCTCCAGTTCTTAAGCATGACCCATTCAAAAACATCATTACAAAAAATGGGGTAACCCAATATGGTCAAGGACCTGGGTAATGTATGTTACAAAAAACAGTGGTCCTAGACCTATGCTTAGAAGGAATTAATCAAAATACTTAGTTTTTCATGGTTCAGTTAACCATATCATTAAGTGAAGTAACCAGAAAAAAAGAGCAGAAAACGACCTGGAAAAGAATTCATCATATGTTTATTCAATAATGTTTTGGATAAAAGCCATACATGTTATTTAAATCACATGAATCAATCAAAAAAGAGGTTGCACCAGAAGAAGATGTGCAGTGAAAAAGGAGAGGGTGCTCAAGTGTAAGGAAATCAAGAAGGAGAATACTTCAACATATTATCTGGAGTTTAATATGTCAAGGCAGGGAAGAACGGTTGCAAGTCACCGTCTTAACTAGTCTGTCCCAATGATATTCATATAAACTTGACTTTTGTTTTATTCACAGAAATCAATTCCGAAGCAGCACATTAAGAGGGACGCCCCCTTGTGTTTAGTCTGTACCCGAAATACCCCTCTTAATGTGCTGCTTCGGAATTGATTTCTGTGAATAAAACAAAAGTCAAGTTTATATGAATATCATTGGGACAGACTAGTTAAGACGGTGACTTGCAACCGTTCTTCCCTGCCTTGACATATTAAACTCCAGATAATATGTTGAAGTATTCTCCTTCTTGATTTCCTTACACTTGAGCACCCTCTCCTTTTTCACTGCACATCTTCTTCTGGTGCAACCTCTTTTTTGATTGATTCATGTGATTTAAATAACATGTATGGCTTTTATCCAAAACATTATTGAATAAACATATGATGAATTCTTTTCCAGGTCGTTTTCTGCTCTTTTTTTCTGGTTACTTCACTTAATGATATGGTTAACTGAACCATGAAAAACTAAGTATTTTGATTAAATCCATTCAAAAACATAACATAGTCACTCTCTTTCAGAGGCACATCTTTTATGTCCGGACACCGTTTGGTGGAAAAATCCAGCACTTCCAAACAATCACGATCAACTTCATCTTTCACCTCTGCATTCACAGCATCAGGTAGTAATGTCGATGGGTTCACATGAGTGCATATTACATGACTCACATTGGTAGCACCCAATATCACCTTTTCATACTTAGACGACTATGAGTCATGAACTGTGTTTTACTTCTTGTCAAAAGGATCGCCACAACATGGGGAACAAACACTCTCACAGGGTATCCCATTACAATTCCTTCACTTTGTTCCAAACTCTTGCAGGTGGCAGCCACGGCTTTCAAACATCCAGGCATTGCTACAGCTACTGGATCTAGTACAGCGGAAAAATAAGCAATCGGTCGTCTCAATCTTCCATGGCTCTGCACTAACACGGAAAGAGCACACCCATCTCTCTCACTGCAATAAAGCTCAAATTCTTTTTCATAATCAGGTATTCCAAGAGCCGGTGCTTCACACAAGCTGTCTCTCAATTGTTTAAAAGATTTAATCTCTTCTTTAATCAGCTCTAGGGGATCTTTCACATCACTCTTTGTCAAACGTACTAGTGATTTTGCAATCAGCGAGAAATTGCGGATCCACTGACGACAGTATCCCACCATTCCAAGAAACATTCTGACTTCTCTCTGTGTTGTTGGTGCTCTTCCTTTGAATATTTTAATTCTGTCCGTTGTTACTTTTCCCAGGCCTTTTTCAATCTTATGACCTAAGTATTGTACTTCTTTCTGGCAAAACTGTAATTTTGATAGGGATACTTTAAGTCTTCCATCGGCCAAATGATTTAACAGGGCAACTGTGCCAACCATACATTATTCTCGCGTCTTCGATGCCACTAATAGGTCATCGATGTATTGAACCAGCACTGAACTTTCTGGCATTTTTACATCTCCCAGTGACTTCTTTAGAATCTGATTAAATATTGAAGGAATCTCTGTATACCCTTGAGGGATACGGCACCAAGCCAACATACGCTCACCGAACCGGAACGCAAAACTTTGTTGGCTATCAGGGTGTAATGGAATAGAAAAGAAAGCATGACACAAGTCAATGATTGTGTACCATTCTGCATCATGGGGAATCTGATATAGAATTACCTGTACTATCCTAAAGGTCCCATTTGGCTTTTTCAAACCCATGATCGGAGAGTTACATGGACTGCTCATTATTTCTCTCACAATTCCTTGTTCAATCATTCTGTCTATTACAGGCGTTACTCCTGCAATTATTTCTGGTGTTAATTTATACTGAGGAATATTCGGGTAATTTACTCCTTCTTCTACAGATATTTTCACAAGATCTACCCTTTTCGTTAATCCAACATCCTCACCTGTGAAATGCCACACTTCTGTTTTCACGTTTTTTTTTTATTTTGGGGGTATTCCTTCTGGATCAAATACAACAAAGGCTTCAGTAATTTCAGGTTCTGAATTTGCCATTGTCATTCTATATAGTCCATCTTCGTCTGGAGTTTCAAAGGCTATACCATCAGGTGTACAAAAGATGGTGCAATTCATTTTGCACAGTAAATCCCTCCCTAACAGATTTACAGGACTAGTGTCGCATACGACAAAACGATGCATGTCAGCGAATTTCCCTATTCTAACCTTTACAGGATCAGTAAAATAAGCTTTTATCTTTTTGTTTGAAACTCCAACTACTTGGATTGTTTCACCCGAGAGAGGAAGGTTTTTCACTTCAGCTGATCTAACAGTTGAACGAGTAGCACCAGTATCCACTAGGAAAGTAATGTTCGCTTCATTCACTTTTCCATCCACAAAGGGTTCTGTCTGATCTACCTCTAGAGTTGAGCCAAGTACGCACTCCTCTTCCTCTCCTAGGCACCGTCAATAATTCTCTTCTGACTCACTCTCATCACGTTGCAGCCAATACTGCGAAACAGCACCAGCGTGCGGTAGCTTTGTTACCTGTTTTTCGTTGTAGAATCCTGTCTCATTACTGTATCTTTGAGGATTTACGTTCTGTGGAAAAGGTGGCTTTGACACCTGACACTGTTGGGTAACAACCTGCTGCTGTTGCAGCGGTTGGCAACTCACCTCATTCTGCACCTGTGGATTTAATGATGAATTATCACCATTAGCTCTCGTTGGCAATTTACACTCGGATT
The DNA here is from genome assembly GCF_964204655.1 of Triturus cristatus. Taxonomy (NCBI): domain Eukaryota; kingdom Metazoa; phylum Chordata; class Amphibia; order Caudata; family Salamandridae; genus Triturus; species Triturus cristatus. The sequence goes on along the minus strand of NC_140592.1, from coordinate 496,474,756 downwards.
TCCAATGCGCTAATTTTCCGCAATTATGACATGGCCATTTCTTTTAAGCATCATCTATGCTAATCTGTCCTCTTCCTTTTCCAATATTAGGCGTTTGTTTTGCTTGCCCTATTCCATTAGCTTGTTCGATTAACTGGGCTTCTCATTGCTCCGCTACCTTGCCCACATTGCCTTTTCTTTCAACTTAAGTTGTTTGGCTTCAATTTCCTCACTAAAATATTTTGCATGTCGTAACACTTCGTCTATCTTTTTGTTTTGCCAATCTACTGTATGCTGTTTAATCATTTCACTAACTTCAGGCCTTAAACCATAAACAAATCTGTACACAAAATGACTCAAATCCTTTTCACTTAATTTCTCATCTCCACTGTATTGTTTAAAAGCCAACAATAATCTTTTGTAATACCCATGCACTGATTCCTTAGCCTCCTGGTTAGTTCTGTCAATCTTTATCCAGTCCTTTTCTTTCGGAGGTACTTTATTTTTCAAAAAAGTAATTACCTGATCATATTTTTTCATTACTTCTGGATCAGGGGCTCCCGTCCTAGGATCCCTAGGATATTCTTGTGTTGGCCAATCTATTGTAATCTTACATTCTGCCCATAAATCTGCAGGCACAATTATATCAAAAAGACCATTCAGATCTGTCCACAACACCTTTGAAAGTTTGACAAACCTGTCCACCTGTCTACCTGTCTGTACCATTCAACTGGTTTTTCTCTTAACCTTGGAAAATTATTTGTAAATGACAAAATATCCTGTCTAGTCCATGGAACATGTACATATCCTCCTCCAGGAATTTCTCTCATGGGACATTCTGTCACCACTGACTCTTTTTCTCTCACTGGGAGAGCTAGAGAGGCCTTGTCTGTAGTTTCCTCTCTCCTTCTGAACCATCTACTTTTCCATCAATCCACATCACCCCATTTTCTTAACAATGCAATCAGTCCTTTGATTTGGGTCAATCTCCCTACAGTATTCAGGTTTTCAATATCCTTTTCAGAAAAATCTACCCTGTATGGCTTCGGTAACGACCTTATTTTCTCAAAATCAATTCCCATTTCGATCGCTGTCTCTTCTAATTTTTCATGCAAAGTCCTTGCTCTCCAAGTTATGCTTTTACATAAAAACATTAACTCCTCATCTTGATATGCTTTTAGTTTTTCATTTGGAATTGTTCCTACAATTAACTCTTCCATAGTCACTTTTAATTTTGCTACATCTAAAGGTTGTGTTACATCAAAACCTGAGCACAACCATCATACCATGTGTAGATATGTTATCCACAAAATATAAACAGAACAATTCCACGATTTGTTGCAGTTTAATTATATATTCTCTTTTATTCCCTTTTCTTTCTCTTTCGTTGGTCCAGCCAACACGTGTTTCATTGCCCGGGAGTGCCCGCGACTTCCTCAGGGCTGGAAGAGTGAATATAAAATATACTAGTAACACATACATCTCTATAATTATACATTAAATTGGTGTACTGGTGAAAATCACCAAATTTGTAAAGTCTATTAATCAGTGAATAGCATTCAAACAGATTGTGACAATAAGTAACTTACAATACAGCAGGGGAGAAGAACAGACCCATATTGCTGAAAAAGAGTGTATATGAGATTAATAGAGAATCAAATAAGTCTCCATAGAAGTGAGAAACCAGTACTAAGACCTGAGTCCCTAAATACACCAATATTATTAGGTGAAAGTGAGAGCAACCATGCCACAAAGACATCTATATTGGACAAAATAGAAACATACCAAAGCGGTGAATATGATTCAAGACAGTAGCCTAAACAGTAAAGGAACACATGGATCAATCAATGATTCCCCAAATAGTCCCGAGTGCCTGAGTATCCCATAAGGACATATAGCTACCTTAGGACCAATTCTATTTCCGTCCTGGCCACCCATACAGGAAATACGGTGTATCAATCTGGAAAAGCATATATGGTCTATTCGGAAAAAATATATAAGACATGAGGCACAAATCCATTTAATCTTATACGAAGGCAACCAATAGTAGAATGATAATAGTATGATCCTAGTACGTGCCACAACTATAATACAATCTTGTTACTCAGTATATGTCAGGAATCCTATATCTTCTGTAGTGGGCTATATACCTGATCCTGTTTCTCCATTTTAGAATCAAAATTGATTCAATATCTATGCTTGAAAAGTCACAAATCATGCAACTGTTATCGATATGCCCAATATGAACCACAACTTTGTTAATATCATAATATATGATCACAGAGTGATGTTGTAAGTGTCTACGGCATCAAAATTATCAAAGGGATGGTATGAATTCAACAATCATCGCTAACAGTATGATCCACTATTTAACTGCTTGGTCGAAGCCTGATGTAAATTTAAGTAAAGTATCTGAACATACACATGTATATAAACTTAACCATAGTTAATAATAAAGCCACTCACAAAATCCGTGAATCGCGACTTCCGTAACCAGCTTCAAAATTCTGATGTGGATAAAAATATATTTTAGTACGTCTATACTGGGGATTTAATTGAATAGCAGTCCTCAGCCCGAACTATCTTTGGGTTATAATCCTTACCTTAGTTACATTAAGGCGAGTGCACGTCTGAATCTCGGACCTCAGTCAGGCCGCGAAGTAACAGGAGCCGGAAATTCAATACGCTTATATCCGGTTTGTTATTGACATGTCTATACCGCTGACCTCCATTATCGGCTCTACCTATATGCTAGCACGGCGGCCATGATGGAGCCATAACGCTAACCTCTATTGTCAACTCTACCTTAATCCTAACATAGTGGCCATGATGGAGCAATACGGCATAAGAGTAGTAAATGGCTGCAAGACCGCTAAATATGTATTTTGCCGATAATCATAAACCAAACATTTTTACCATTAATAATCCTATCCAGTACGGACAACATACGTGAGTGGCAATAAGAGACCTGAATTCGGTACCCGTATTGATAATATTTAAAGACTGTGGGAGAATCCATATAGTATAACTATCTAATTAAAGGTTTCCCTTCTTTACATATTATAAATCTCGGTCACATATAGGTATATCTCTATAATATGGTGAAAGTAAGTCTCCAAATGGTATTTCTAATGGAATGATAACATTCTGTTTCAGCAATATGATCGTATCATAACAAAGGGAGACCTACTAGAGCTATCATGCCTAACCCACAGTAAAGTAATATATGAAATAATATAATTGGAGCAGCATGTATGGCAAGATATATGCGTAAATATATGAATTTGAACAGTAATGCCAGACATTAGCAAATATATCTCATTATACAAAATACTATAATGTACAATTGTGTAACAAAGCTGAATATTTCATTACATGCTACTAAGTCATATGTTTTCTGGTAGACAAGACAAACACCATATTGATGCTAAAGCACAATATTTCGATAATATTAATCTGAATTTCATTGATAGATATTAAAGGTATGACAAACCCTCCTTATGAGTGACCAATTACTTCCTTGTAAGACTTACAAACATAAAGATCCTATCGAAGTATATGCATTATTGTACTAGTAAATGTGTGTCACACATTGGATACTGATAAAACTTCTCAAACGTCCTCAGTCACCCAAAAAGTAGTGTAACTCATGGTCTAAATTGAGGCCGTGAACGACCGCTCTCATTTTCATGATCCAGGTAGCCTCTCTACATCTTAATCGTAGCTCTCGGTTACCACCCCTGGGATCCATCTCGATCTTCTCAATTCCACAGAAGGTGAATGTTTTGTGTGTATCCTGTGCATTACATTAATTTATGTGTACAGCAGTGGGATATCTTATATCTTTATATTTGATCGCTCGTGCATGTTCACTAATCCGTTCTTTCAGAGGCCGGATAGTGCTGCCTATATATATTCTTTTTTCTTGTCCATAGCCCTATCACAAACTCTACAGCCATTGGCACATACTAAGAGCGGACAAAAATCTAGAGAAACAGATAGCAAATGTTCTGTTGATTTGTTACAGGAGGGGTCAAACTATCAGATCACTACTAAGTCCCAGCTATCCAAAACCGCAATCCATGATCAACTGGTTATTTCAAAGTCATGTGGATTTTCATAAATGTGGTAGTTGTAGAGTTTGTGATAGAGCTATGGACAAGAAAAAATAATTCACAAACCATGAAGGTAGAAATTTCATAATTAGACAAATGATTAACTGCAATAGCAAATTTGTCATATATATGCTTAAATGTAACTGTAACAAATTCTATATAGGCAGCACTATCCGGCATCTGAAAGATAACATATCTACACATGATATGATGGTTGTGCTCGGGTTTTGATGTAATACAGTGTATAATCCCTAGTGATTACGATTTGGGAGGGGTGGGTGACTCTTCTTCCCTTGAGCATCCAAAAGATAACTTGTACTCATCATAGTACTGGCAAAGGGCTAGCGCCATTACCAACCAGGGACCTTTGATCCACTCAGTGTGACTTAACCTAAAGGTTGTGGTTCTGTATCTTTCTTTTGTAAACTCCTTAACCAATCACTTAATTCTTCCGATGTTGGTCCTACAGGGGTTGTCTCTATTCTCATTTTATCTGTCATTCTCTCTGGGGTTTCCGTTGCTGATTCTGTTGCCATAGGTGTCTTACTTGCTGGACTTTGATTTACAGTTACATTTTTAGGGGTACTTAATCCTGATATTCCTGCAGTAACCTTCCATTCATTTTCTCCTGAACTACTCCTTTCTTTCTCCTTTTGCATTCTGCAATTATATGGGACTGTTAAACAATGCTCACTCTCTTTTTGTTTATCAAAAACAGGTATCACTGGCAATGTTCCCCTAATTTTGTTCCTCTGTGTGCGGAAGTGTAAGGTCTCTGTGCACTGCATCCAAGACTATGTGCTCCAAAAAAACGACCATGCATGCAATAGTTACATAGGGTTCCAGTTTAGGCCAAACAGGAATTCGCTCATGTGTTTATTTATTAGCATTAATTAAGCTAAATGGGTTTATAAACCCATTGTGAGTTACGCCTTTTATGATTCAGCTTTTCCCTGGCATTTATACTGCGCGAGGTGTGGAGCTGGGTGGGTTACAAAATTCCTGGGGAGGAATGCGCCAGATACAATCCTTTAGAAGATCCAATATGAGAAGATAAAGTAGCAAGTGCAGTGACACCAGGGCCGAGAGGCCTGAGGGGCCACTGAGAGTTGATTATTTCTGTATTTAACCATTCAAAAAGAGGCCAAGGGGCCCATTTTCTTCCTTGCACTAGCACCCATGCCATACTGGCTATGTCACTGGTGTTTTGCATCAGTGTAAACGCCTCTGGCTTTTTAAGATAATAATAGCAACAATATTAACAATAATGCTAACCATCTGAGAAATATAACTGTTGCCTCTCAATACAGACTGGGGAAAAATGAGTTGGCTTGAGGGAAGGTGATGGCACGCCTGTCTCTCCTGTAATTCTTAAGTAATGTGGAATTTATGCAGAGAGAGCTCAACACAAAGCACCGACATTTGCGGTTAAACAGCGAAGACCAATAGATATCCATTTAGTAGCTCATTGCACAAAGTAAAACCAGAAAACTTGAGACTAATCCCAACTTCCTCTCTTAACTAAACTGGGTGACCTTAGGCAAATATTTTATTACAGCAATCTTCCATTTCCTAAATTATTGCCTATGAAAGTATCTTCATATATGTGAGTTTAGAATATGAGGCATACAAACGTATTGGGTTTCATTAATTGTACTATGTTTTTTTTGTTTTATATAACGCGAAGTAGACCCGAAGGTATAAAAGCACTTTATATAGCACCAGTTGCGTTTTAGGTGGACAAATTCATTTTTGTTAGGCACAGGGAGATTAAGTGATTTGACCAAAATCACAGGATGTTGAGTGTTCCTGCTGAGACTTGATCCTGGTTCTTCAGCTTCAAGGTCGACTTCCCAAGCTGTTAGGCCAAATTCTCTCCCCAGTGTTGCTCTCTCTATAAGAATGTGGGCCACATACAGTGTGCATATGACAATTTACTTGCCTCTTAGTTCACAATTTTTTTTGCCATGACCAGTGCAGGAATGGTTCTAAGTTCATGCTTAAATAAATCTAATTTTTAATGTCTGCTTCTAGGTGCAGCGATATCATTTCATGTATTAACATCAAAGACTCTGTATGTTAGGAAAAAGAGCTTTTTTTAATTTAAAGAGACTTTATCATATTCAGGTGATGTGCATTGCATGATTTACATGGTGTGCATTTCAGCGCTCAGCCCGGAAAACTGCCAACCATTAAAGTGGTCTTGCATTTGCGATAGTTTGAGCTCTTAGCATTAAAAATGACAATGCCTTTTATGTGCGTTGCTTTGAAAAACACATTCATAAAAGGCATTATCATCATCTACAATGCCATTAGCATAAAATCTCGCGATTGCGAGACCTATTGAATTGAAAATGCTTGTAAAAATGTTGCTTCATGGACTAGCCTGTTTCTATACCTCTAATTCAAAAAAGAAACTACAGCTACAAAGCGGGATACTTTAGAATGGAACTTCAGCTCTGGACAAATAAATCTGTAGCGATCACAAACTGTGAGCCTCCTTCTCCCAGAATTGCCAGGGTGGTGGTGATGGAGCAGCAGGGAGACTCTGAACTCTTAGTGCCATCAAAATAGTAAAGTGTTTAAGCAGGATTTCTCAGAGGGAGTACTCTACGCATCAAAAGGGGTCGTGATTCTTCTGTACATGTGTGTACAGCACATGTGTGTACAAAGTAGGCTCTCTGCATTTTCTGATTCTTCTACTCGCTCGAAGCGCAGGAAAGTCCTTGAGGGCTTTGTCTGAAATATTCTGCAGCTTTCGTCAGCATTACTTTCTTAGAAACAGCGACCACCGACTTACTCATGGTTGCGGGCCAGTTCTAGGATTCTCGGGGCCGTGGGCAGGAAAGGAATTTGTGAGGCCCCTCTAATTTGCTTAGACGTAACACATTCAGGGCTGCCTGCATCTCAATAGATGCCCCTGCTCCTGAAGCTGCAGCCCATCCCTCTCCATAAGGGCCTCTTAACAGCTCATAAAGGGCTGGAGGTGTGAGGGTTGCTTATCTGCAGAGACTGCAAGGGAGGTAAACAGAGGGACAATAGCCATCGCGCTGTGCCTCTACGTGGGTGGGGGGTGGAGACGTAATTGCCAGACAAACATGAGGAATGTGTTTTCCTGCAACTGGGCCTGCCCTCCACCTTTCAGCCCCCTCAGATTCGCTTCCCTACACCACAGCAATGAGGCCAGGGGAGGGGCCCCCTAAGGTGGCGGGGGCGCACTTGCAAGCTCACATCTTTAATGCCATAACCTGGCTGAGTCTCATTGGTGCGGGCCCCAAGTTGGAGGGCTGACTACGGGGCCCTGGGCAGCTGCCCACACTGCCCATGCCGAGCGCCAGCCCTGCATGGTTGCATATGAGATACAAAGGCGATTTGAATATTGTAATTCCACTGAATATGCCATTCGAGTCAGGTAGCGACGGGCAGGCTGAATGAAGTGCATTAAGTGAAACTTCTCTAGCATTTACCCATAAAGAGTCCACAGAATAGTAAGCTGTTTTTGAAAAATTAAAACAGAAACCTAGAATATTGATACATTTCTACAACATTTTGTCCAAATTAAGTTAAATATGGGACTTGCCAAAATAAAGCAGAAGCAAAAAATATTTGGTGTTCCTAAGATCATTAGTCAAATGTGCTCATCCAGTTCAGGTTTTTCTTTTGCATTCTGGTATGTGTAGTCCTCCTTCAACTAATCACTAGAATGTAAACAAACATTTGCAATACAATTAGTCTCGCATTTGCGAGAGCTTAAGCTATTGGCATTGTAAATGACAATGCCTTTTAATTGTGTTTTAAAAAGCAACACATATAAAAGGCATTGTGATTTACAATGCCAATAGCTCAAACTCTCGCAAATGCAAGACCTATTGTATTGCAAATACTTGTTATTATCACCTCCACATGTGCAACGTGTGGCCAAAAAACAGCAGACACCATCTTTGCAGGAGCATGAGCTGCCAATGCCCAGAGCACAGACTTTAAAGAAAACATCACTAGGGTGCCGAACAATGGACAATTAGTGCTAGGTAATAAAACATGGTTCTTCAAAGGTGTGCCGCCGCCGCCGCCTCCAAATCTAACGCAGCGAGTGGTATGTGCTGAAACCACTTGCTACTCCAGTTTTGACCCAGCCCCACACAATGCCGTGAAAGAGGAAAGTTAAACTCCTGCTCTTCCACCTCTCTTACTGTAAGTGAACATTTTTGCGCTGCTCGCTTTTAAAAGCAGCAGCTGCAAATGGTTTCTCTTGCAGGTGCGAAGTGTGTGGTTTCTCTCACGATGACGTATGAAGTGTGAGCGCTTCATAATAGTTATTGCACGCTCCGGGAGGTTGGGGTGCGCGGGCACGCATGCGCGCAGCCTATGGGGAACACTGATCACTTGTCCTATAGTTACAGGCACAGTCACTGCATCCATATTTTTAGTTAATTCTCTCATCTTTTCCGTTAATTCCAGTGTAGTCCTAGCTAACTCTGCTGAATTTTCGTTTTCAGTTCTTACGGTCTGTGACATTTCAGAATCTTTAAATGGATTATTTTTCCCAAAATTAGGTGGCATTTGTTCAAAATTTGTATTCATTACAGTCTCCTTTGCCGGTGCACTTGGTGTCACCAATGCAGAATCCTGTTGATATGGAGGTGGTTTTTTTATAAAACATGTCTTCCAGCACTTCATCCTCTGATTCACTCACTCCATATCTGTTACCTTCTGACCCTGTTTTATTACTCTTTTCTGTGCATTTTCTACCACTCGTCTCTCCAGCATTTCTCATAGGGAACATACCATCAGTCATATTCGCATTTCACCATCTTCTCATTCTATCATCATGACTTTCCTGACCACAATGCGTACCAAATATGTGATTATACCTTCTCCCACTCCGATGTCTTTCCCTTTCATACATCTCTTCTTCCCATTCAGTCAAAGCCTCGAATTGGGTAGGTCTGGGTTTCGGTTCTAACATCATCATTCTATATATTTTTTTTTTTAAATTGGTTTTATTGATTTTTGATGCAAATGCAAAGAAAAAGAAAATCAATTACAAAATACACAATTTGACATGCTTCTTTTTTTTTTAAATAGGAGTACTCTCACAATACTGGACAATTCGCAGCCTCAAAAGCAAAATAGTGGGAGGGATCTGGGAACTAAAAAAACATAGAAGTGCTAACAATTTCATAAAGATTGCTAGGGATCCTCCGCCGAGATCTCCTATCCAACGTCCATGTGACAGTCCACCCGCAGCTGTCTACATAATAACACAATAAAAGAAAAAGGGGAAGGAACATGCCCAGAAGGATCATCATGCCCTCGAGTGGAACGCCAAAGCAAATAACAAATAGAAAAAAAAAAGAAAAAACACACAACGAAAAGGTGCCTTGTGTCCATAAAATCAACAAAAACGAAACTGCACAAATATCAAACGACACACCGAACAACTGCCAGGGGTCCATACGCTCCTATATGAGAGATAAGAAATGTAATAATACATCATGTGGAGACCGAGGGAGAGAGAGAAGGGAAAAAGGGGGGGCAGGAGGGAGGATGGAGCCAAGCTGAGAGGAGGGGGGACAGGGAAGGGGAGGGGGAGGGGGAGGGGGGGCACAGCTTCATATCCCCAGCTAGCGGGGGGAAGTGAGACTCCCCAGTAACAAGCACCCAAAACCTCCTAGCCTTCGGACTCCGGCGAATCAGTTCCCACCGGACCATCAGAGACATGTCGGGCCTCCCAGGCCCTAAGGATATCACCCCATGGTTCCGCGTACGGTCGCCGCCGCTTGGTGATCCTGTCTTCCGCAATCATGGCCCACTCCTCTGCTCTAGCCCAACATGAGACATCCGCCTCCCAGAAGGTCACCTGAGGGGGATGCGCAGACCTCCACCCAAGCGCTATCCGCCTTTTAGCTAAAAAGAAGGCCAAATCAACAAACCGGTGTCCTAACTTACGGGCTTTAGGTCTTGAAAAAAGGCCCAACAAACAAACCTCAGGAGCACACACCAATGTACAGGACAGCACCCTATTAACAATGTCCAATATCTCAACCCAGTAAGCAGAGATCCGCGGGCAGGACCAGATTATATGATCAAAGTCCGCATCTTCCAACAAACACCTGGCGCAGGACATATCCACTCTACTATAAACCACATTTAGCCTGTGCGGCGTAAGATATGTTCGATAAAGTATATTAAATTGCAGGACCTTAAAGGCTGTATTCCGTGAGACTTTCTTGTGGCCTTTCAGAACTTTCTGCCACTCCTTGTCCAACAGACTCCGATGCAGGGTCCCCTCCCATCTCTTCCGAAGGCTAGATAAGGAACCCGGACACAACTCTAAGATAGCAATGTAGAGCCAGCGCACCAGGTACCCTGCTGAACCCAACGTCACCACCGCATGGAGGGCGGGATGGGTCGCAGGCTCCACGCCACAGTCTCCCCACAATGCTCGCCGCGCCTTTCCTATTTTGTGGTAGTTTAAGAATTGCCCTGCCAGGAGTTTGTGGTAATCTAGGAAGTCATCTAAAGGGAACAGCTCTCCATCTCTGTAACAGTCTCCCACTGTCAACACGTCGGAATCTTCACATCCCGCCAGTTGGCGCTGTGGTAACGGGGGGCCCATCCCAGTCTGAGGAAGACACCCCAGTGGAAGGCTAGGGGTGTATAACAGCCTAGTTCCAGAACGCGACGCGCACCTATCCCAACATCGCACCGCAACGGAAAGCAACACGCCCATATGGAGAAGTTTCCAGCATTTGCAGAGAAGCCTGGGAAAGAGCTCAGTCTGCACAGCCTCAGCGGCAAGCGGCAGTGTGGCCAAATCTCTGCCATCAAGCCATCTGGCTAGCCACTGCAATTGTCCCGCGAGATAATAAGCTTCAAAGTCTGGGGCCCCCAGACCACCATCCGCCAACGGGAGCCGCAGCATCTGCAAGGACACCCTATTAAGGCCACCATCCCACACCAGATCTCTCAAAAGGCCATCTAAGAGTTTAAACCAGGATCGCGGGATCAACACTGGGAGATTAGCAAAATAATATAGCAGGCGGGGCAAAACCACCATTTTAAATAACGCCACTCGTGCCATGATTGGCAACTTAAGAGTGCGCCAAAAAGGCCACGTTCCCCCGAAGTGCCCGCAGAGAGCCCCGAGATTCCTGTTGAATAGATCGGCCTGTGTATGGTAGACCCGTATCCCCAGATATTTGAACGATATCGGCGCCCATTCTATAGTGGTCGGTAAGGACAGAGGTCGGTCCATGGAAGGGTGCAGCGGGAACACAAAGATTTTCTTCCCATTAATGTGCAGGCCCGAATAAAGGGCAAATTCATCCAGAATGGCCAATATAGGGCGGACCCACCGCATGCCATCACGAAGATAAATCAAGACATCATCTGCATATAGCGAGATAATGTGACGGGCCCCACCCAAGGATATCCCAAAACTGCTTCCTCTCTCGGAATCCGCGCTGCCAGGGGCTCCATTGCCAGGGCGAAGAGCGATGGTGACAGGGGGCATCCCTGCCTGGTCCCCCTATAAATAGGATAGGAAGCAGAAACAGTCACACTCTAGCAGAAGGCTCCCAATAGAGGAGACGGACCCACTGCAGCCAGCCCTCTCCTAACTGCATCCTCCCCATAGCTGCCCACAAGAAGTCCCAACGGAGGGTGTCAAACGCTTTTTCGAAGTCAATGGCCACCACCATGGCATCAGAATAGTCACGGAGGTCCGAGTGTTATCATGACGTGGTATAACCGCCTGAGGTTATTGGACGTTGAGCAGAAGGGAATAAAACCATTCTGGTCAACATGGACCAGGCGACGCATATGGGGGAAAAGTCTCAGGGCTAACACCTTGCTCAGAATTTTAAAATCCATGTTCAACATTGAGAGAGTCTCAAAAACAACAAAGTCCGTGTGAATTCAACAGAACCTCTTTGGGTCAAAGGAGCACGTGTCAGCTGACTCAAAGCAACCCTATATATTGTATAGGGAGAAAGGAAAAGCAACCTACATCGGTTTTATCGGTTTGGTATAAAGCCCTCACTCGCCAACCTGGTTGGTGACATGCTTCATCATCGGGCTCCACTGGGTATGGCCGAATGCCATCCCAGTGTGCTACAACGCCAGGTTACTGCGGAGCGGGGTTCGTGTGAGGTGACAGTGAATTTAAAAACATCCAATTGAGTCAAAAAGAGAAATTTTATTAGTTTTGCTAATTGGAAATATTAAAAGGAAGAGTGAGAGTCAAAAATTAGAAGACCGGATTCACTCTGTGGCGGTCAACGTGTTTCTGCCTAGATGTATGGTAACAGGCTTTCATCAGGACCAGAGTGGAAGTGCAGAGTCCCGGCGGTATGAGCGCGCTAAGGCCCACCCTACCGAGGACTATAAATGTGAAAAATATATACAGTGAAAAATCCGCCAACGAATTAAAGTGGTGGAGAGGAACGAGTTTATTTCGGAGGCATATCCTTATGAAGCCTCAGGGATCCCGGGAGAAGGGTGGGAGCATATGGCACACCGCCCTTGTTGCTCTGCACCCGTTTGGCACCTACAGAACGCCTCTCACACCCGGGTCCAGGATGGAGAGAGGACGGAACTCGGTCAAGGGAGCATGCACAGTCTTTGGCTTGGGAAAGGGGATAACGAGCACCTCACGTAGCGTGGGTGGTAATCGCTTATCCTGGAAGGCAGCGGCGTAAACGCGTTCAAGCTGCGGGGCCAGTATGTCAATATAAGTGCTATAAAATTCAGCCGGTAAGCCGTCAGGCCCAGGTGTTTTACCACGGGCCATATCCCGAACCGCTGCTCGAATCTCGCCCGCACGTATGGGGAGCCCCAGTGGGTCACTAGTTGCCTGATCCAGTCGCGTCACAGGTTGAGTAGTCGGATACAAACACTAGGCCTCCTCCTGGGGGGGCCCTGGGGAGTCATAGAGCCGGACATAGTACTCTCGGAACGGGTCGTTAATCGCCCTTGGAGAGGAGAGTGCGTGACCGTGAAGATCCGTAACACTCAGGATTGGCCCACCTCTACTGTCGAATGTGATCAACCAAGCCAAGAGCCTCCCAGCCCTGCCTCCCTCAAAATGCTGGGTAGCCTGAGACGTGTTGAAATCCACCAATCGTAACCTATCCCAGGTGGCACTGTACAGAGTCTTAACCTCTGCTAGCTGCCCGTGGGCCTCAACCCCCCCAGCGAGCTCCCTGTCCAGGGCCAGAATTCAGGATTCCAACTCCTCCAGCTCTTGGGTCACCAAACGATGGGTGCCCACAGTCTGACCCATACAGAGCCCCCTAGTCACCACCTTAAACGCCTCCCACACCACCAATGGCGAACTAGCAGTGCCCTGATTAGTCCGAAAATAATCACCCACAGCCCCAGCAAGCACCTGATGGAACCCGTCATCATCTAACAAAGAAGTGTTCAGTCTGTACCGCGGGTCTTTCAGGGAGCGGGGCCAAAGCCAGGAGTAGAGGGCTGTGGTCAGAGAGGGCCCTGCCAAGATATTCAGCTCCAGATATCAAGGGAGACAGAGTGGGGAAGCAAAAGAACATGTCAAGACGTGTGTGTAGGTTGTAGAGAGGGGAATAATAAGAATATTCCCATATGGCAGCATGCTGGAGGCGCCAGACATCATGAATATTCCAACCAGAGGCCCAGCCACAGAGTCCCCTAGCTATGGAGGCAACTGTGGCCCTTTGTAGTGGAGGCGTAGACCTATCCCACTACACATCATACACACAATTGAAGTCTCCTCCTAAGATCAGATTCTTATGGGGAAAGCTCGTCAGGACACCAGAAAGCTGATTCCAAAAGGATAACTGGTCTCTATTTGGTGCATAAACGCTACCCATGGTGACATCCCTGCCCTGCAAAACACCATTAATGAGGACATACCGCCCATCTCTATCAATCACCTTCCGGGTGAACTGGAAGGGCACCCCCGGCCTGACCCATATCAAGGCCCCCCGAGAGAAGGCCGAGTACTCTGTCGCATATAACTGACCCCTCCATCTGCGCCTCAAGTGAGAGACCTCTGTCTCAGTGAGGGGTGTCTCTTGTAGTAAAACCACATGCACCCCTCGGTGTTTAATATAATTCAATATGTTATAGCGCATGGAAGGCGAACCCATCCCCCTAATATTCCACGTCATAAACTTATACTCCCCAAAGCGACCATCAGGTCCTGCCATGAGAAATCAGAGCAGGAATCCCACTCTCTCTCCGTCCCAGAACCAACCCCTGGCATACTTCAACAACCCCAACAAGGAAAGTCCCCAACCCAGGAGTGGTCTGACAACAGTCAGCTGCCCAAACGTACACACCATGGCAAGAGCTACGTACTTGGTGGTATCCTACACCAAACCGGAAAGGTCCCAGGCAAGCGGCCCTAGAACCCGCAAAGGGGGCGCAGCGTACAAAGAAGGAAAGTGAGTGTACTAGAGATCCTTTCTCCTGCCAGCCACGCCTAAAAGGGCCGCCCCAGCCCTCGCCCCGGTGCTCGCACCCACAATCCCCGTACAGCATGAAACTCAAGAAACAACATCTGAGACAGTGCAGCCCAGAGCACCTAAGAAAATGGAGCGTGAGAGCAATAAGGTTGAAAGAGAGGGTGAGCGAGAAGAAATGCGGGACCGAGGTCCCCCCCCAGAACAACTTTTAGTCCACGATGCCATCCGCCGTCTGTGGGGTCACCTGGGGCAGGCCATGATTCGTGGCCTGCGACGAGTCAGTGTCAACTTCCTCTTCCCCATACTTGGCCTCAGAGCCCTTCTCAGAAGAGGAATCCCTGCCCCGCAGCATGTGTGCCACAGTAGCCAGCGTGTCCGCTCTTTCCACCTCCGTATGGGACGGACTCGGCCATTTGGACGCCCGCCGAGTCCTCCGGCACCGTGGTCTTTTCTCCGAACGGGCCGACCTGGCCGCCTGCTGCTCAGAAGTCGACTTGGGGGCACCTTCTGATCTGTAGGACTCAATCCAGTCCCAGGCTTGCTGAGGGTCCTCACAAAAGAACGTTTTCCCATCCAACATGATCTTAAGCCAGGCTGGGAACAGCAGGGAATACTGGATGCCCTCCTCACGCAAGGTCTTTTTAACTTCCAAATACGAAGAGCGACGACGCTGCACTTCCAGCGTGTAGTCAGGAAAGAGGGACACTCTACTGTTCTCTATGGCAAAGGGACCATCGGAGCGAGCTTTCCTCAGCAGCAAGTCTCGATCTCTTAAATTAAGCAGTCTCGCCACCACCGTGTGCGCGGGGCGGCCGGATGCCGGAGGGCGGGCAGGCACCCGGTGGGCCCTCTCCAAGGCGTAAAAGGAAGAGAGGCCCTGAGGCGCCACAACATCTCTCAGCCAGGATTCCAGGTAGGAGACCATATCCTGTCCCTCCATGCCCTCCGGAAGGCCCACCACCCGCACATTATGCCGCCAATTATGCCCTTCCACATCCTCGGCCCTCTTTTCCAGGGTGGAAACATTACCCACTAGCTTGCTGACCTGGGCCGACAGCTTGTGGTGCGCGGGGGACAACGCCGCCAGGTCCACCTCTGACTGCTTCACCCTGTCCGCTAGTTTGGCATGTTCCGCGCGCAGCAGGCCCAAGCCCACCACCACAGTGCTAATATCCTGGTGAAGCATGGCTTAGGTGTCCGCAATGGCCTCCAGGATTTTGGCCAGTTGCTGTTGGACCGGCACTTCCACCTGATCGTCCCCCATCTCCTTCTCAGCCAGCTCTGGTGGAAGAGATTCCGAGCACAGCTGGGGCACGGCCTGCCTCCCCCTGGGCTTACCCATGATGAAGGGCCCAGAGTCCGCTGCTCTCGACCCTGTTCTCCTTTCCCTGGGGGGGCTCGCCGCTGCTGCCAGCGTTGCCGGCACCCACCCCTCCAGGGTCGGATAGGCCTCCCCGGCTCAGCAGAGACCCCACAAAAGCACCCCAACACCAGTCAGCACCAGCGCGCACTCAGCAGCGTACGGCCGCGGAGGGTGTCCAAGACCGCTCTTGTGTGCCGCTCACTGACACTCCCCAGCACCAGGGAGGGGACCGTCAGGCCCCTGTCTCCTCTTCCACGGCCCCCGGGCGTAGTGGTGCCACGCAACCAGACTGCTCCGGAGGCCTCCCTCCCGGCTCTCAGCCTGCTCGACCAGCGCACCAGACAGCTTGATGGGCGAGCGCCAGTGTCTGCAGCCGCCACCCATTTAACCGCCTGCCAGGCGCCGCAGTCAGTTCTCGTCCAGGCCACCCTCAAGCCGCACTCCGGAATGCGATGGACGTGAGCCGCCACCTCCACCACACCGCAGGCTCTACCAGTCCGGGCCGGTCGCCCTCAGCCAGTACTCTCTCCCGCTGGGGTCAGCACTGTCTCCACCCCGCTAACGAGACATCGACGACTGGCAATCGCGCTGCCTCTCGTATCTCCGTGCAAGAATTTTGGCAACAGTCCCAAGCAGCTGGCCCCGATAGTCCGAGCCTGCAGTGCCCATCCAGCACTCCTTATCATTCGCCGCAGCACCATCACATCCCCGGCCGGGAAATGGCCGCTCGGCCGCCCATCAAGGCGTAGCCGCCACACCTCTCAGGCTGCCGACGTCGTCATACAGGAAGCCCCAACAGCCCGGTCCAGCGGCACCCAGTCAGCGCCGTCCTCCAGGCACCCCAGTGACCTTCACCTTTGCAGCCAGGAATGGGCCTCATGGCCGCCCACTAAGGAGCAGCTGCCGCACCCCCGCTCCACCCGCAGGCACCTCCACGGAGTTACTCTCCAACTCCGGATGCCATTTTGAGGCCGTCGCGGTCGGCGTTGCCAATCTGCCATAGTCTCAGATCGGCATGGGTGCGAGGTGTGCCGGGGAGAGAAACAGAGCCCCAAGCGTGCACAAGGGCCATCCCCTCGCACTGGCACCAGGGTTCGGGCCGGATCGCTGGTTTAGACCAGAGAAATGGCATTGCTGGGCTCACGCATCCGCCATCAGTGGCTCCCAAGCCACGCCCCCTAACCTCATCATTCTATCTCTTAAATTTTGTAATACCACCTAACTAAATGAACCATTTTCCAGAAATGCTAGCACTCCATCATCTTTGGTATACTTTGCCCAATTCTCTAACCAAATACATGTATGATAACCATATTTCGCTACCATAAAAGATGCAGGCGTTTTTGGTGGAGGAAGTATCTGTCCTTCCCTATTTACAATCGGCTCATCTTTTTTAAATAGGTGTTTGATTTTTCCAAACCATGATTTTTTCTACTTCTCAGGTGGATCGTAGTACATCATTTTTATTTTCAAAAGTTCTTAATCAACTAAGCTTTGCAAATCACTTCTTCACGGCTTCTCTGTATTCTGTCCAGTCCTAGCGCGACTCACACTTGTGCGTCTACGTCACACTGGTAATTCTCCACTCCCAGCGCGTCGCACACTAATGCACCAATCAGTGAACGCTTCGTCTGTCTGCAGCCAGGGCCATTTCTACCATTAGGCAAAACTAGGCGGCCGCCTAGGGCGGTAAAATGGCTAGGGCGGCAAAAGGGGGATTTTTATTTTTTTATTTTAACCTACCAAAGTAAAAATAATCGGCTGCCTAGTCTTGCCTAATGGAAGAAACGCCCTGCATGGACGCTGCTGACTACCACTACCTAATGCGTCAGAAGAGGAAGTGTGCTTTAGCACGCTCAATTGATAAACTCGAAAAAAGTACTGGTGAAACAAGACATCTCACAAACACGCACATTTCGCATCTAAACAAAATGTATTTCGGTAATTCAACCGCAAAGTGGATATGTACGTAAATATGCTAACTTTTGAACAAAAATAACCCCTCCTCTTCCTAAATTAAAAATAAGAACCACCTGTTGCATCACCAGAACCCTCAAAACTATGGAAAACTATGAATTTCCATCCAGTCTTAAGGGCTTACCTTAAGACTGCGCAACACGACTGACTCACCAGCACGGTTGATTCCACGCCTGACCTAGAGAGGCGTCCTTTCACTGCACCGGAAGGACTAATGTTCTGTAAGAAGGAACACAAATAAGGGGTTGAGACACCAGCCACAAGGTGCGGTCAACGTGTGGATAGATTTCCTGGAATTGTCATGTCTGTACTTTTTCCATGAAGCAGTGGGTGAGCTGCAGAGAACAGCTCTCGTTTTAACCATTCATATTCCCAGGGACAGGCTATGGTGCCGTCATTCCTCGTTATGCGTTTTTGCCTGACCTGTAGTTTTCTGCACGAAGGCTTACTACGTCGTGCCCTGCATGCTCTGCATGATTTTTCTGTCCCGCAGTTCAGTGCTGCACGTTGTTGATCTCCACCAGACTGCTTGTCTCGGTCCTGCAACAATTCACTGTGGAGTTTAATGAGGAGAGAGGACCCGGGAGAGGAGGTGATAAGACTGGGGAGTTCAGAGAGGAAAGGTGCAGATGAGGACCAAAGGGAGAGAGAGGGGAGAGGTGCAGAGGAACAACTGCAAACTGAGGAGTGAGAAGAGCTGAGGAAAACGTGCAGAAGGAGATGCGAGGGGTGAAGAGAAAGACCCGCTGAAGGAGAGGCGCACAGGGTGACCTGTGAGGGTCAGAGGGAGCCATGCACGAGGGGCAGTGACTGGTGCAGAGAGCCCTGCAGAGGAGAGAGGGGATCCGGAAAGAGGCCTCCTGGAAAAGAGGCGCCGAACACCGAGGTTGCGGGGATAAGAAGGGAGCGCAGGAGAAGTGAAAGGTACAAGGAGAAGGCAGGGAGTGCTCTAAGGGTAAGCGGGAGGCGCCGTGGGAGAAGCGAGAGCTGCCGAGTGAAGGTGGGAGTGCCGGCATGTAGGATGAGAAGGGCACGAGAACAGGTGATCCTTGCAGGGAAGGGGCACCGGTGACGCGAGAGCAAGGACACTACTGAGGACTGTCACTGAGTGAGAGGTGATGACGGGTGCTGCTACCCATGGAGAGGCCCTGAGGACTGCCACTGATTGAATGATAGGGAAGGGTACTGAGGATTAGTACTCACATACTGTCTAGAGGATTGGTACTCACAGAGGGGCACTGAGGGCTGGTACTGAGTGAGGTGTACCGAAGACTGGCACTGAGGACTGCTACTAACAGAGGGGCACTGAGGACTGTCACTGGAGAGGGATTATGCGGACTGGTACTGAGCGAAGGGCACTGAGGATTGGTACTCATGCAGGGCCACTGAGGACTATTACTGAGCGAGCAATACTGAGGACTGGTCCTTAAAGAGAACTGACGTGAACAAGAAGTACTGAAGACTACTATTAATGAGAGGTGGGGGTAGGGTGTCTAAGGACTAGTATTTGTCAAGGTCATCGAGGACTGGCACTGAGGGGAACTAAGACGGCATTGAGCGAGGGGCACTGAGACTGGCACAATAGGGAGGGGCATTAAGGACTGGCACTGAGAATTGGTACTCACCAAGGGTCTCTCAGGACTGATACGGACCAATTGAGCATTGAAGACTGTGTTGAGTGAGGGGTACAGAGGACAGGTACCGACCAAGTGACCCTGAAGACTGTGTTCACTGTGGAGTACAGAGGGCAAGTACCAACCGAGTGAGCATTGAAGACTGTGTTCACTGATGGGTACTGAAGACAGGTACCAACCGAGTGAGCATTGAAGACTGTGTTCACTGAGGGGTTCTGAAGACAGGTACCTACCGAGGGAGCATTGACGACTGTGTTCAATGAGGGGTACTGAAAACAGGTACTGACAGTGAGCATTGACGACTGTGTTCACTGACGGGTGCTGAAGACAAGCACTGACAAAGTGAGCAGTGAAAACTGTGTTCACTGAGGGGTATTGGGGACAGGTACTGACAGTGACTTTGAAAACTGTGTTCATTGAGGGGTACTGAGGACAGGTACTGGCCGAGTGAGCACGGAAGACTTGTTCACTAATGGGTACTGAGGACAGGTACTGAGTGAGTGAGCAATGCAAGTTACTATTTTTGTTGTTTATGGTTTTGAAAACTAGGTGCACTTGGCGCCTCAGTGGTATTTAAACACAAGGCTCTATTGGGCATCCGTGTACATATTTCTGTGAGTGTATGGCTACCGTAACGGTCTGGCCTGGGCCTTTCGTTGAGGTCGTTTGCAGGACTGACTGTTGTGTTTCCTGATAGTAAATGAGAGTAACATACAAGGGTTTTGCAGGTCAGGGTGTGCCTCTCTAGCCTGGATGACAGGGGTTGAGAGTGATGTAGTAATAGGGAGGGGGTGGCATTTTTCAATTCTCGCCTAGGGTGGCAAAACACCTAGAAACGGCCCTGTCTGCAGCTGACCAATCCCAGCACGGTCTGTCTGACGTCAGCCTTTCTCACTACTCCTGCTCTTGCTGACCCCACCTTTACAAAATGTTATCGCCAAACTTTTCTTACAACTTCTTTAATCAAAATTAGTTAGTAACAACATAAAACATTTCCATTGCCTGTTTCGCTAAACCAAAGAGATAGCTTTATTCATTTTTACAAGAATTCTGTCTTTCCAGTAGGCAGCGCTTACCTCTACCCTACCACAGAATTTTCCACTACGCCGCTAAAGTAGCACTTCCCTCTACCTTACCCTTCTATCAAGCAAAAGGCAAACTGTTTCTCTGGGGATAAAACACATGTGGAGACTACAATGCTCCTGAGAATTAAGGCCTATTACCATGCCACTCACACACATTCACACAGAGATTTCCCTAACATAACACATTTCTGTGTTTATTACAATTCTTGAAACCAGACAATGTTCAATTCCATGTGACTTCTCTTGCCACATAAATCCACTTCCTACTTCCCGGAAGCTTCAAATTTCCGACTACACTTAACATAAACAATACTCAACATAAAGTGTTAAACGTAATTCAATAATCACCAAACCAATACAATGAAATCATCAATCTGCTAACAAGAAATCTGATGCAGCGCAAGGGCAACATTTTCATATTCTCCTTATGTCACAGATTCGTAATCGCAACAACTCATTCATACACTCATTCACTGGTGGGGCCCATAACACCAACATGCACTCGCCATTCAATAAATCTCACTCGTATCTGTACATAGGAGAAAAGCGCTGGACATGTGGGTACCTTATTACCTATCCGGACTAATTTGCTTTACATTATATACATTTTATACATATACATCTTCAGAGTCCTGACCTTAACATCAAGGCACTCCACCACTTGGTCGATGGACCAACTAGTTGGTCTGGTTGATGGTGAATTAGAACCAGCTAAAACACAATTAACGCCTAGGAAACATTTGGTATTTTTCTGTAATTAATTAAAGAACCACAAACTCATTTCTTATTATTTCAATAATTGTTTATCTAATAATAAAATTCTCTGCGTTAGCATTTATTCACTGCAGCTCATAATATAAATTTTGTTTTATTTAAAAGAGAAATCAAACATTTAGTAAATAAACATGAATTTAGAAAACCCAGTCAATTAATTACCAATTTGTCAACGATGATGGATTCTGATCAAACAGGGAGTCATCCGCTTTCTCAGGTACAACTCCCAGGACAGGCATTAAATCGCCACCAGCTCAATGCAGACCCCAAGCCATGAAAGATCAAGCCTGATAACCACCCCCGAATGGCGGACGAGGGGTTTATATACCCTTTTTCCCTCTTACTTCATATTAACATGCAACATTTTAGGGGTAGAGAAAATGTTCTGATTGGACAGTTCGGGGTTATCTGTAAGGTTTTCAAAGTTTCCCAGGGCAAACTGGTTCTTCATGATGACTTGGCATGGGAAGGCGCAAATCAGTAAGTTTCATTTAGCTCCCAGGCGAGAGTAGCGAATGTAACAGTTCGAGGAAAAATAAGTTATCTTTCACAGGTACAGTATTGTCCTTCCCGCGGATCCCACATCGACAACTATTGGCAGGCGAACAAGTCCCTATCCTTGACAGGGAACAAGGTGTCAAAAGTTTGAGTCGCCTGGTGATCTCCAGAGCCATTCGGTCATGCGCAGAAATCATCGCGCTCACATGGTGGCATCTGTTTCAGAGAACGCCATCTTGGGTACTGCGGCCTAGTAGGCCCGTATGCCAATTTAAGCAAAAACAGACATAACAGTAATTAAAATATAGAAGTGAAGATTCTAATGTTTAAACCCACACTAATCCCAATGTATATTAGTATTTCCCTAGCTGTAGCAGCCTGTAAAGCGATAATACTCACCATTTAATGATTTTCAAAAATACAAACAATCACAAAGCAACATAAATCATGCAATTTTCCATTTCACCACAATCTGTGATTAGTTTGCGTACCATAATTCATTAATTAATTTTTCTGCCATGCAATTAGCATTTTAGTCCCATGTGTATCTCATGTTTATCAAGGTGCAAAATGTTGTTTTACCTACTCCATCACATCCCATAAATGAATGAAGTTCTATCAAGGAGCTATGGCCATGGTAGTTAATAGGATTACCAGTGGACCAGGAAGGTCCCCTCTTAGGCAACTTTTTTGCAAGGTATAATCCTAAAGGCTGTGACAGAAAAGCAGAAGGTAGATCTGAATGGCTGAGGAGATGAACGCGTATGGAGAGTTTTTCAACGGTTGTTCTCCCTTTGCACTTAGCTGCGAAGATAAGTTGACTCCGTGATGTCACGTTTCAACCTCCCTGAACTCGTTTAGTTAAAGGCAAGGGCTTCAATACCTTTAGGATAAGTAATGGTTCAAAGATTGTATGTTAATATTTCACCTTCTAGACGGGGATGTTTTAGACCACTTCACAGGCTAAAATAGCCCCAAACTAAAGTAGTAGGATATTATTTAGTTACCAAGGAACTGTGGATTCTCTGCCAGGATTGAGAACCATTCAGATATTGCTATTAAGTCAATGGTACTATGCGTTTGATAATGAAATAATGCAAGCTCTGTGTAGGTCAGAAGAGGTCCTTGTTGAAGTATTTCCTGTAGAATAAGAATAAGGTATTTCCTGTAGAATAGGAAATACAGGGGGAAGAGATTCCGGTCTTATTTTGAAACATAACAAAAGATTTTGTGCTATAATATTGTGGTTGAAATATAGATCTAGAGACATGTTGTGCCCATAACATCAACTTGCAAATATCGCGGTATAGTTATTAATAGTAAATCTGTACTTACCTTTACAATATTTCAGGAGTCATTATTCTGGTCACAATATGTCTGTAGTTTGAAATTTCAGGGGGTGAACTGAACTACACAGGCCCAGAGTCCTATTGAGACTTGGGAGTTAGTACAGGAGAAGGGCTGATGAATAACAAAAAAATTAATGTGTTCTCATGTAACGCAACTGGTGCTCGTGTAATGCGCTCTGATACCCGATACCTTCGGGGCAAGTTTGCGCTACATAAAATTCCGTAAAAATAAAATTAAAAAAATAGCCTAAGCTTGAACGACATCTGAAAAACATACTCGAGGTAGGGGTGCCATCCATTAGGATAATGCACTCGAGACATTTCCTGTTACATTTCTGATGCTTAGCTGCTGAGACCACTGGAAATAAGCCACCTGAAGATGCAGGCTTGTTGAAGTGCTGGAAGAAGAAAACATGAGCATTCAAAACTAAATGAAGACCCTGATAGAGTATTACGCTAATGGAGAATGATGTGTAAATTCCATGCGCCTGAGAAAGGACGGTAAGTCTGAGAGGGAAGCGCCAAGTGTTGAATCAACAGTGAAGCTGAAGAGAACCAGCCCTAAAGTATCATGGCTGGACACACCCATCCAAAATTCACTTACCGCCAGGATAGGAAGAACAGTCTTCAGTCCTAGAAAAGTGTAGTTGAAGCAACCCACGTGTTTGCATCCATTTAGGCCGGGGCCGAAACTATCAAAAAGCGTGAGATGGCCATATTGGAACCAATTATTTTCTCAAGTGTCATCTTTGTAGACAAACCTGTAGACTGGTAAATGCGTAAATTACCATACAGAAAATCCATGCTGTGCAGGCCATTGTGCGCTCCACGGACGTAGAACAATCTGGATAAGCCAATAATAAAACGCCTGTGCATGAGCCTTCACTGTGGATGGATGTCTATTTACTAGATAGGGGATTAGCTCGGAAATTATTTTAGAGGATTTCTCAGGTGACTGACGAGAACATTTTAAAAGGGAGAGATGTTTCCCATTCATTATGCAAAGAGGCCCGCATGATTGCACCTGATCAGCTGGGGAGAGAGAGACATTTCACTCAGAAGTTTTGATTTTCTTCATTGCCCTGTATGCTGGTCTGAGCTTCTAACATCTTTGAGAACGAGAAAGAGCTGTGAATATGCGATACTGCGAACCAATTTGTACATGCCAAGCACAAATTTGATGTGGACCTAAAATTGAATGATTTCAATGACAAAATTCAGCATGCCACTCCTGACTGAAGTGTAGAATGAGAAATGAATCTCCATGAGGTGTGTAATGTCAGCCATGTGGGAGGAGTGACTGGATTTTTCACCAGACTCAGAAGGAGAAAAAGATGGCTTGTGTTGAAGGTTTATGCTGGACCACCAGCGAGATTCAATTTAATTATGAGACGTGAGGAAGAAAACAGTCTAGCTGAAGCAAAAAACGTTTTGCTGTTATGAAAAATAAAATCATGATCATTGATTGCATACAACAGTTTGATCGAGTTTTCAGAATGCGACTGTTAATTGAATTTAAACCCATAATTCAGAGTGCTTTTTATTTCATATTTTTACCCATTATGCTCCATCTTTATTTTCCAGTTTACATTGCTATAATATTTTTGTTACTATAGTTTACTGATCTTTGATACAAAGGGGTCATTCTTATTAGGGGACAACTTGTGGGACAGATGTACCTAGTCTTTTTGCCTTCATAAATGGACTGATTCCCAGAATCGGGCTGTTTGCAACTGCAAAATGTTATGTTAGTGTAAGAAACCCAAATTGCGATTCAGTAACACGTTCCCCAAGTTAGGTTTACAACAACATACCGGTTCAGTATTTGAAAGGGCTGTGTTTAGGGGGTCCTTTCTAAATACCAAATCACAGTGCTTTGTGCCTACAATTCAGTCACAAAACATTAATGTTTTCGGACTACTGAAAGGCAGTGGTAAGACATTCATGCGCTTCGTGAATGTTGAAAATAATATTTTCTGAGAGTAGGCAATGTGCCTACCCTTAAAAAATGTTAGTTCAACTTTTCGTTTTTTTTAAACACATCCTATTTGTCTTTAAAGAAAACTGGCGGCATTAAAAAAAATGATCGTTGTATTTAAAAGCAATCACATGCATGGTGGTCTGCTGACCTCAGCAGGCCACCATCCCTGTGATGGCTGCGATTCATAGGGGATCACAATATGCGACTGTTGCGGGAGGGAATAAGGAACACGTACACTGACTCGAGGGAATGAAGGTTTTATTTTCCCTAATACACGCCTTCTATGGGATGCCAGGGTTAAGGGTCAAGAGTCCAATCCGGGAACTTCTTTCTTCGTTAGGGGGTCTCTCGTCTCCTGGTTTTTATGCTGTCCTCTTGTCCTGATGTCGTGTGTAGGGGAATAGCTTCAGCTCCGTCTCATGAAAGGAAGGAGAGAGGAGTTGTCAGTGTTGTGAAGCGTGATTACTTTGTAAGGGAAAGGGTGTGAGGAAGGCACTCGTGAATCAGTTCTACTGTAATAGTGAGGGTGCACGGCGGTAGGAGTGGAGTGAGAGTGCAGGGGGAAAGACACACGCAGGTTCTAATAACGAAAGCGACCCCAGACTATTTCGCGGGGTTCTCCCTCCTCCCGACCCAACCCGCGAGACGCGCTCGTACCTGGGTAAGCCACGCTCCTCCTGGAGTGTGGCAGGGTGAAGAGCGATGCCGTTGGCCTCCTCGCTCTCCCGGGGCGTCCAATGTTCCGACAGCATGGCTCCAAACGTCTCTCTGTACGGGTCGGCTCTCCTCGTTCTTGGCGTCTTCCGCGTCTTCCGCTTTCCTCTCTCCGGTGTAGCCACACACCAGCGGTGGGGAACTCCAATCCCTTATTGGCCTGCGTGGGATGACGTCACTGGGTGGGGGAGTGTCTATCTCCTCTGGGCAATCCCAGTTAAAGGGCCCCTCGTATCCTTCTGTGTGTTGAAACTCCGTATCGCGAGTTGATAAGGTCCAGTCATCCGGCTGCAGGGGAACAAGAGGGGAAAGTAGGGGTGTCGGGCTCCACCAGTCTACAATTGTTCTTTCTTCATCCCGTTCCGACCCCCCCCCCTCGTCACATTCCCCCACCCCTTGGATTCTCCCGATGGGGGAGAGGGAACACCCAGGATAGAAAATCAGCATTCCCATTGTCCTTCCCTTTTCTATGTAACACTTTAAAGGAAAAGGGTTGTAGGGATAAAAACCAACAGAGGACCCTAGGGTTCTGAGCCTTGTTCCGGGCTATCCATTGCAGAGGGGCTGCCCTCGAGGTAATAGCGGAGTTTGTCTTTTGGCCACTTAATAGCCAGACACTCCCGTTCAATGGTGGGGTACTTGGTCTCCCTAGGAAACAACTTCCTGCTTATGTACAATACTGGGTGTTCAATCCCATCATCTGCTACCTGGGACAGTACGGCACCCAGTTTGTTGCATCCGTGTGCAAGATGAAGGGTTTGTTGAAGTTGGGAGCAGATAGGATTGGAATGGATGTGATGGAGTGTTTCAGAGTATGGAAGGTGCCTATCATTTGGGTGGTTGGGTTTGCTAGGCAACGGGGACTTGTTTCTTTCCTTAGGGTGTCTGTTAGAGGTGCCGCTATTTCTGAGCACTGTGGGATGAAGCGGCGATAGTACCCTACCAGACCTAAAAAGGCTCTAATTTCTATTCTGTAGTGGGAAATGGTGTTTCCGCGATGGCTCTAATCTTTTCTTTCTGAGGTGCTATTGCCCCGTCTCCTAGCAAGTAGCCTAGGTAACGTACTTTCTGGAATGCTATTCTGGATTTCTTGGAGTTGACATGTAGCCCAGCTCGTTCGAGGGCACGAAGGATGGTCTCGAGGTGCTTTAGGTGCGTCTCCCACGAATCGCTGTAGACCACAAAGTCATCCAAGTAGGCCGAACAGAACGACTGGTGGTCTTGTTAGACAGTATTCATTAATCGCTGAAATGTAGCTGGAGCTCCATGAAGCCCAAAGGGGAGCACATTAAACTCATATAGGCCGTCTGGAGTGGAAAATGCTGTCTTGTGGCGGTCTTCTTCCCTTAGAGGTACCTGCCAATATCCCTTGGTCAGGTCAATGGTAGTGATGTACTTAGCATCCCCCAGCTTTTCGATCAATTCATCGACCCTAGGGATCGGATATGCGTCAAAAGCAGAGATGTCGTTCAAGGCGCGGAAATCCATACAGAACCGAGTGGATCTGTCGGGTTTCGGTACTATTACTATTGGGGAGGACCAGTTGCTTCTGGAAGGTCTTATGACGCCCAAGTGCAGCATATCTTGTACCTCTTTTCGTATCATGTCCCTTTTGGCTGCAGGTATCCGGTATGGACGTTGCTTGACGATCTTCCCCGGGATCGTTTCTATACAATGCTCGGCCAGATTTGTTTTTCCTGGGATGTTAGAAAATGTGGAAGCAAAAGGCTGTAGGGTTGTGAGCAATTTTTCCTGTTCTTTCCCAGTGAGCTCCTCATTGAGGATCAGTTCCCCCAATGTGTTTCCTAGGGGTTTGTGGGTCGGTAGGGTCAGGTGGGCATTTTTGGGTATGGGGCCCAACCATTTTTATAATAAGTATATGTGATAGGTCTGCCTTTTTGTCGGGGTTATCTGTAGCTGAAATGTCGTCTTCCCTATAATTTCTACGACTTTGTAGGGGCTTAGCCACTCGGACTGGAACTTCCTAGTAGAAGAAGGGAGGAGAACTAATGCCCAATCGTCTAGGGTAAGTTTTCTCCATTTTTTTTCCTTGTCGCTGAAGGCTTTCTGCTGTTTCTTATGGTGTTCTAGGTGCGAGTACGCTATCTCACGGAGTTTTCCAATTCTGTTTTTTAGCTGTTGGGTGTATTCTAGTACCATTCGGGTCTCTGTAGTTCCTTCCTGTTCCCACGTGTCTTTCGTCATATCCAACAAGGAACGTGGTTGCCTTCCAGAGAGGAGCTCGAAGGACGAGCACCCCAAGCTGCTCTGGACTTGTGCTCGGATTACGTATAAGGCCAGGGGTAGCAGGCGATCCCACACTCTTCCTTCTACTGAGAGCATCTTCTTCAATGTTGTCTTCAACGTCCTGTTATATCGTTCTACGAGTACGTCTGTCTGGGTATGATAGACGGACGTTCGGATTTGATGTAAATCCAAGGAACGACATACCTCCCTCATCAGGCTGGATACAAAGGGTGTGCCTTGATCCGTGAGGATCTCTTTTGGGAATCCCACCCTTGAGAAAAGCTCTACCATCCTATCTGTGATGTTACGGGTGGTAGGCGCTGTTAGAGGAAAGGCCTCCGGGAAACGGTTCGCATAGTCCACTATAACGAGGGCGTACTGGTTCCCTTTTTGAGTTTTAGGTAGAGGTTCAATGAGGTCCATTCCATCCCTCTCGAATGGAGTTCCCACAATCGGCGAAGGCTGCAAGGGAACGGCGGGTGGTCATTGTAGGTTCTTCTTTTGACATACCCCACACTGCTGGCAATGGGTTTGGATGTCTTTGTAGATGCCTGGCCAGAAGAAGTTCCTTAATATGTTTTGCGTCGTTTTTTCGGTTCCCGTATGTCCTGCTGTAAGATGTGTATGAGCGAAAAAGAGCATTTGGTCTCTAAAGGTCTTGTGGACGAGAAGTTGTGGCTGATCGTCAGTGTTTCCCTGTCGATACCGCAGTCCTTCCTGTATGAGAAACCGGGTGTAGGTTGGAGAGGAGTTACTCTGACTTACGCGGGCGGATTCTCTGGCATTGAACAAAGTAGCGTCATTGGCTTGGGCAAACTTAAAGCTGCGATCCATTATCCATGGTTCTGGAGTAAGGAGGGCACTTTGGGGTCTAGAGGAACAAGCCTGATGTGTGGACAAAGTGTGCTGAAAAAGGGTCAGGAATTCAGGGTTGTCTGTACCTATGATCAGGTCTACAGGTAAGGCCCCTGGCGCCCCTACCTTAACTCTACAGGGGGAGGTCAGTTTAGGATACAAGACCACAGAAGCCAAAGGATAAGGTCTAACATCCCCATGCACGCATTTAATGTGTACCAGAGTGTGGGGGATAACTTGACTGAGATGTACGAGAGACTGTATAACGGATTGTTTACACCCGGAATCTAGGAGTGCTTTTACCTCCCTCCCATTCACCTGTACACTTACATGGAACGCGCCTCCCATCTCAGCAGTATATAAGATGGCTTTAGGGATGTATCCCACTTCCATGGGCTCCTCCGCTGGTTTACGCTGGGAACAGAGGCGGGCGATATGGCCCCATTCCCCACACTCAAAGCACTGGGGTTCCTGGAACGTGGGGATCTCGGTCTTGACGGGTTTGGGTTTAGCAGGTTCGAGCGAAGATTGTATTTTCTTATCAGCCTTTGAGGGGAAAGGGCGCGGATGTTTCTCTGCTTCCCAAACAATGTTACGGGGTTGGGCCCTCGAGTATGTCGTAGCCATGTCAATCGCTTGTTCAGGGGTAAGATGGGAGTGCTGTCTTAGCCATCTCTGGGTGTTGTAAGGTAGGGCTTCAAGAAACTGTTCTAAATATATGCAGTTCATGATTTCCTCCTTAGTACTCGTGGAGGGACAAAGCCATTTATCCGCGGCCATCTTGAGGCGAAAATACAGTAATGTGGGGTTTTCTCCCACCTGTCTTTTTTCCTTTCTGAAACGTACTCGATATGCTTCTGAGTCAAGACCAAGGCGGTCTAAGATAACATCTTTAATTTCCGCATATGAGGTATCTCCAGTGGCATTTGCCACTTGATATGCAGCCTGTTCTTCTCCAGTTAGTAATGGGGCTAGGAAGAAGGACCATTTTTCCTCAGGAAATCCACATGCACGGGCGGCACGCTCAAAATTTACCAAAAAGGTGTTGGGGTCCTCCCCGTGTACGTACTTCTGTAACGATACCCAAGAAGGCCCAGGAGGGGTACCCCAATAGTCTCTGGACATGGGAGAGGGTGCTTCTGATACCATTTTCTGTATCCCCTCCATCTGTGCTGATATGGTATTTTTGAAGACGTCGCGATCGGCCTGCACCGTCATCAATCTTTCAATTGCCCATTCTAGCTTCTCTTGTCCTTTGACTAGGTGCTGTATCAGGGCGTCCATCATGGGGTTACTGATGGGTGATGTTATAGTGCCTGCATTCTCCACCACTTGTTGCGGGAGGGAATAAGGAACACCTACGCTGACTCGAGGGAATGAAGGTTTTATTTTCCGTAATACACGCCTTCTATGGGAAGCCAGGGTTAAGGGTCAAGAGTCCAATCTGGGAACTTCTTTCTTCGTTAGGGGGTCTCTCTTCTCCTGGTCTTTACGTTGTCCTCTCGTCCTGATGTCATCTGTAGGGGAATAGCTTCAGCTCCGTCTCATGAAAGGATGGAGAGAGGAGTTGTCAGTGTTGTGAAGCGTGTTTACTTTGTAAGGGAAAGGGTGTGAGGAAGGCACTCGCGAATCAGTTCTACTGTAATAGTGAGGGTGCACGGCAGTAGGAGTGGAGTGAGAGTGCAGGGGGAAGGACACACGCAGGTTCTAATAACAAAAGCGACCCCAGACTATTTCACGGGGTTCTCCCTCCTCCCGACCCAACCCGCGAGATGCGCTCGTACCTGGGTAAGCCACGCTCCTCTTGGAGCATGGAAGGGCGAAGAGCAATGCCGTTGGCCTCCTGGCTCTCCCGGGGCATCCGATGTTCCGACAGCATGGCTCCAAACGTCTCTCTGGATGGGTCGGCTCTCCTCGTTCTTGGCGTCTTCCTCGTCTTCTGCTTTCCTCTCTCCGATGTAGCCACACACCAGCGGTGGGGAACTCCAATCCCTTATTGGCCTGAGCGGGATGACGTCACTGGGTGGGGGGGTGTCTATCTCCTCTGGGCAATCCCAGGGTTGATGAGGTCCAGTCAGCTGCAGCTGCAGGGGAACAAGAGAGGAAAGTAGGGGTGTCAGGCTCCACCAGTCTACATTTGTTCTTTCTTCATCACGTTCCGACCCCCCCTTGTCACAGCGACCTACCTCATTAATATTTATGAGGAAGTCAATTCGCCACCTTCTGTGAATCAGGTTTTTGTGAACCTTCCTATTAGCACATAGCTGGGTTCGCTAAACAAAAATGGATCTGGTAAAAGTTGTTGCAGAATTTACGACAACTTTTACAGACTCTATTCCTTGTACATCTCTTATGCACCCATACTTTGCATTTCCACGATATGGAGTAATTAGTGGCTGTGCAATTACTGCATTATTTTGAGTTTTCACATCCAGAATGAGGAATAACTAGCTAGTTAAAAGAGTTTTTTTCCTTTCTGAGGTGCGCAAACCTGAAATATTTTGCCTGTTGCAAATCATATTGATAAAACCCCAGTTTCCCTATTCAGGAGTTTGCACCTTAATTGCAATTAGTGTTTGAGTTTTAATGAAGCACAGAATATGTTTTAAAGTAGTAAAACACAGTACCTGCCACAAGTGCTTTCCAGGACCACTGTCAATTCTATAAATCAGAGAAAAAGCTTAAATTACTGTCTATCAATGATGTAAGCTTAGTTACACCTTCTTTCTTCAAAGCTAACCATGGCAGGTGTGCATCCACTTGTTTGTATATGTGTGCATGGGTGAATGCGTATGCTCGTAGAATTTTAATCAATGTAGCCTGCTGCATCTGAGGAGCCAGACCTTTTCATAAGCTCTAACTGGGGCCGCTGGCACGTGTTGGATCTGGTCCTCATGATTCCTGTGAGGGACCAGGCAGAAGAGGCAACATTCAGAGTTTAAAGACCAAAAGGCAGATTTACTACTACTATGCTCTGGGCTTGCACCACAAAAGTGACAAAAAGTAGCGCAACGTGGTGTTTTAGTATTACCTTTCCAGCGCAAATCCTGATTTACGTTGGAAAGTAGCCCTGAGGTGACTCAAATAGTCTTCTGTGCTACTTTGCACTATTTTGCCTCAAGTGGCAATTCCATGGATTGCACATAGCTCTTCCCATGCAACCATCCATGAATTTTGACGAAAAGCCTTATCTGTTAAAAAAGGTAGACAGGACTTTACACCAAACACTAACATGTTCTCAAGGCAGGTGTAAGGTTTGAGAAACGTTTTTCTGAAAAATATTCACATTTTGCATGTGTGCTGCGCTCTACTGCAAATGTATAAAGTGGGAAAAGGGTAAACTATGTCTAAGCACAGTAGGGAAACCTTCTAGTACAATACCTATATTTTACATCATGCACACTCCCTTATGCAACGGTGTAAGGGTTTATGCACTGGCACTAAGCAGCCATATCTTAGTAGACATGGCGTAGTTCAGCTCTCTTTTCTTTATGCAATTTCTTGCAGCAATTTTTGTTGGTGTACTTTGTTGCATGAAAACGTAGTAAATCTATGCCAAGATTTCTCAAGTTTTGAGGTAGTATGTCAAACGTTGATGACAGGCAGAAGCCTCATGAAAGCTTGGTTCAGTTTGGACACGAAAATCTGAGACTAGCTTGAGCTGAACCAGGGCCAAGCATTCGAGCCTTCGGTTGCTTGCCCACCTCTATTCGATCAGATGGCTTTAACTGTTTTATCCAATGAGGGTGGTCATTGTAATAGTGTTTTCCTTGTGGAATGTACTCCTTGCTGTTGAGTGAATATGGAATACACTCGGAGCCAGTTGTGCTGATTTCTTCCTGTCACGGCCCTAGGAATGTGGAAGGCCTGCACAGATACTTGGGGCCGATTCATAGAAGCAGTAACAAATCTGTACTATTAGTAGTAGTAGGAGTAGGAGTGCGTTTACATTTTACGTGCTCTAATTATTCACAAACATTACAAAACGTTGCAGGGTTCTAGGCATACTACTGACCATGTCATGTGGCATTTGTATGAGTTGTTATTTCCCAGTGAGTAATTGTACATGCAGTACAGTTACACATCAGTGAAAGGCAGCCCCGCTGTGCAGTTCCATATTCTTTTCTCCTCAGGGAAACATTTTTTTCCTACAGGAAAACCCTCATACCCTACAGTTCTGTATAGTAATTCCCATCCCACCATGGAAGGGAATTCACTTCAGCCCTTTCTTGGAGTGAATCTTCATCTATGTCCATTGTGGGAATGCATTGAACAGCAGTTTGTGAGTGGCCACAAACTCACAAGTTTATGGGCATTCATACACTGGTAAGGCAAAAGACGCCTTGATCTGGCCACTTATGTGGGATTTACTGCTGCTTTGTATGCAGCCATTAACTACAATTGAGCAGAAGATATTTTCTTTTGTCTTTAGGAAGCTTTTTGTGGACTGCAGCCAAGAATACATTTAGCTATTTTCAGTCATAATGAAATTTAACAGCTAAAATTGCCTTCACCCTTAGCCTTCCAACAGGAATGCAATGCAGCACTGAACATTACCTACCTTTGAGATTCTGAAGGATGCTTTGGTTTTTTAGTTAATTCATTGATATCTTTGTTGGGAGTGTCTTCCTGAAAACTGCTTGCTATTATTTCAAGAGACTTTATGGTACCTTCTCACTTAAGGAAAAGTTCAGAGAACTTATGTGGATTAGTAGATGACCCTTTCAAGCTACAAGGAACAAACCACAACATTTGAGTTAGTTGTTCCCCATGCAATCGACGCCCTCAGCAGTCCTGTTCAAGCAGCTACCTCCTTGTCATTGCATGCCCTGAAATGTCGTTTTCTGATGTACATGAAATAACCCTAAGGTCAATGGGAGAACGTTTAAAAGTAGAATTAGAGGTGGGCAGGCCACCGAAGGCTCGAAACAGATGTCTGGTCATGGCTCAGCTCGAAGTACTCTTTGAGCATTGAGAACACTCTGGGCCGTTCCTTTCAACTCGACTCTGGTAAATAGACCTTTTTTGTAGCCTGAGAGGAAAAAGGGGTTAACAACAATTTAAATCTTAAAGTACAGTGTAACCAGTAGGACGACACAATAGAAATGGATGAGTGTGTGCTTGTATTAGTAATTATATAAGAGCGTCAGAATTTGTTAGTATTTTTATGAGTAAGTGAACTTGAGTGTGCTTAACTGTATAGGTGAGTAAATTGGACTGTGTTTAATTATTTGCATGACTGACTAGGTGAGTCAGTACCTCAATGGATGATTGGCGGTGTGTGAGTGTCTATATAGGTGTATAAATGCATATGATAGTCTGGTATGGAGTGACTGTAAGTATGAGTGACTGTACAGGTGAGTGAGTGGAGATGTATGTAGACCTAAGAGTCAATGAGTGGGTATGTAGTTATTGGTATTGGAGTATCTATGGTTTTCAAAATGTCCGTCTGAAATTTTGAGTCGGTGTATCAAAGGTTATATTAGGGTGTGAGAAGATGCACTAATTTATCACATGGATGACGTCATCAGTGATGTCATCAGTGATGTCATTTGAGATGTCATCAGTGATGTCATCAGTGATGTCACTGACCATGTCATGAGTGATGTAATATGTGACGTCCGAAGCAGTGCATTGCGGGGGCGCGAATTATAGTTTGCTGAACTAACTATAGCAGGGGAATTTTTAGGGTTTTGTACAAGGGAAAAGTCCAGCTAACTATAACGCCCCTGAAACCTATGGTTTTTTCAGTGAATTTCTAAGGTTTTTTAAATGCCAATTCCTAACTATAACGTGCATGAAACCTATGGTTTTTTCAGTGAATTTCAAAGGTTTTTTTAAATGCTAATTCCTATCTATAACTTATCTCTAAAGATATCGTGTTTAATGATTTTCATTGGATTTCTATATTTTTCAAATTCAGTGTGTCAATTTAATTAATTACGTTTTTTTTAAATACTTTTTTATCACCATTTTGTAAACTTATTTTTCAATTAATTCTTTTAAAAATTTAAAAATATTATTTGTTTTATTGGGTTTTTCAAACATATTTTTTTATATTTAAAAAAATATTTTTTTAACTATATGTTCAAAACTTTATTTAAAATATTTTTT
Organism: Triturus cristatus; assembly: GCF_964204655.1. Taxonomy (NCBI): domain Eukaryota; kingdom Metazoa; phylum Chordata; class Amphibia; order Caudata; family Salamandridae; genus Triturus; species Triturus cristatus. Next base: position 496,439,617 of record NC_140592.1, on the reverse strand, counting down.
TTCATTGATTTTGGATCCGCGCACCCTATGCGCACCGTTCTCGATCACTACGCGTTAGCATCCGCGCATGGTATGCGTTGGGTACATGTTTAGTGCGCGATCGCAATACGACCGGTACGCGACTCCCAGCCTATACGCGACACGTTCGATGTACGTGACGCGGTAGGTGCACGGATCCCGCGAAATATTTTATATTTCAAAAAACATATATATGTATTTCATGTGAATATTAATTGAAGACAAACTCTAAACTAGTCTTAAAAGTAATATATTTTTACATGTAATCCTATATTTTTTTTAATTCAATTTCGCGGATGCGCGCTGGGTGCGTGATGCGTAAGCGCAGGGTGCGCGGATCCCATGTGACCTGCAAAAAAAGAGATTTGATTGGTTCATTACACTTCCTGTTCTAACTATTGAAAGACCCCACCCAATTCAATAATTCTTCTTTCACCTTCTTTGGAGGAGCATCTCTTTGCAGAGAAGAAGATTTTTTAGACTAAGTTTACACTTAGCTCTAACTTTTTTCAACTATAAATGGCTTCAGGGCAGCAGGCATCACCTGCATCTCCTTATTCATCTGAGGATGAATTTTTGGAGGCGGCACCACCCACACCACGTTTTTCATCTGTGGTGTGGACATTTTTTACGTATCCTGAGGGGCAAACTAAAACCAATGCCACCTTGGTCACGTGCAAGATTTGCAAAGGAGTGCTGTCGCGAGGGGATCCTAACAAGAAATACTTGTGCGGCACGGCAAGTATGATGAAGCACCTAAGGACCCTTCATCTTGCACGAGACGAGTGCAAACGGATGAGAAACACTCCTGCTCCTGCGCCTTCCACCTCATCGCAGCCGAGCACTTCAAGAGTGCATCCATCAGCCCAAAACTTGGACATCCGTCCTCAATTTCAATTTTTAAAAGTGCTCTGCACTAAGTGCAATGCGACTTTGTGCTACGGTGAGCAGTCGATCGATCTGATCTGCCGCCGGCAAGAAAGTCACAATTGCTATTTTTTTTTGTTCCCTGAAGTTCATTGTTTGGTTCCTCCTGTTTTGTTTATTGTTTTTCCAGAAAAACCAAAAAAATCACAAAATTGTTAGAAAAAACAAAAAAATATATAAAAGAAGAAAAAAAAAAGTTCTTCTAAGCACTAACTTTCCTGGTTTAAAAAAAGAGCTAAATTTCTTTGTTAGTGTGTGAAAGTTTATATGAATGTATGTGTAGTACGTAATTGACTGAATTAATGCATTAGTAGCGTATGGTGAATGTATAAGTGCAGAACTATGAGGAAGTGCTGCAGCATCACACAGTAACCTCTTTAACTGCAGTGTGCTGTAGTACTTCCAAAGCACAGGGATGCAACATATGTACATAAATATGTTGCAAATCTATGCTTCTCTCTGCACGGCTGCTTAAACTGCAGCCATGTGGTGACACAGGCACCCTTGCACCATAGTGCAAGGATATCTGTGTCATGTGCTGTTTGTTTTTGTGCAGGAAGACACACCTTCCTGCACAAAAACAATGAGAAAATGCATTTTTCTCCTTCAATGTATGCTGAACATTTCAGCATGCATTGAAGATATAAAAATGTGGAGAAATGAAAACAATTCTCCTTGCTGTGCTTTCCTACACCAATTTTAGAATGGTGCAGCATTCACACACATATCGAGATTTGTGATTTCTGATAAATCTAGACATGTGTCTTGTTCTATGAGTATTCAGTGCAATCATGCACAACAACACTTATAGAACACCCTTTCAATGCAAAGTGGTGTGCATAATGAGGTTGTATTTACAGAGAGCCTTTTCCTCTCCTTGTAAATATGAAAGAGTGTCTTGCGCAATAACTATGTTACAAAAAGTGACATATTTCCGGTTTTAAAATTCCTTGCGAATGATAGAAGGTAAGCACAGAGTTTTGTCTGCAAAGATGTTCAAAGAAGAATGATTGAAATGATTGCGGTCCTTCAATAGGTACAATGGGAAATATTATGAACCCCTCAAATCTCTTTTTTTGCAGGTCACATGATATCTGATTATGGTCAGATTTCAAAACTACATAGGTATAAACAGAGTGTTTTTAGAAACATGTTTCAACTTTGTAGCTTCTTGCAGACCTCATTCTGCATATTGAGACTTAGTTAAACTTACCTTCACAATAATAGGAATAAAAAATTGTATACACTTCGTTCAGATTTTCATTGCAATCTAAATTCATATAAATTGCTTATTTTAAAATTTGGATCTGTGAAAGAAAAGAAAAAAAATATATAACATGTAATAATACATTTTTTACAACACAGCATAATTTCCACAAAGTAATTTGTTTGCCTTTTTTGCTGTTCTCTGAATATATTGAATTTCCCTAGAAATAGTGATTTCAATCGTACTCATCACTTAACAGCGGGCAAAAAAAAAACAATCAGAAAGATTGTTAAATAAAAAACCAACATGCTATTCTCAGTAAAATACCACAAGATACAAATCACACATATATAAAATGCTTATGGCTAACAAAATTTTATACGTTTAACTTACAAAAACTGTAAATGTTGACGCTTTAAAACATTCACCGAATCTAAGGATGAATTTTTGGAGGAGGCACCACGCCCACAACGTTTTTCTTCAGTGGTGTGGAAATGTTTTACTTTTCCCGAGGGGCAAACAAAGACCAATGCCACCTTGGTCACATGCAAGATTTGCAAAAGAGTGCTGTCGCAAGGGGATCCTAACAAGAAATACTCGTGCGGCACGGCAAGTATGATGAAGCACCTAAGGACCCTTCATCCGAGCAATCTTGCACGAGAAGAGTGCAAACGGTTGAGAAACACTCCTGCTCCTCCGCCTTTCTGAGTTTCTTTTCTTTTTCTTTTTTTTCTGCCAAGATTTCTCTATTTTAACGTTGAAAAACAGTATCTGTAAAAAAGAATCACAAATAAATTTATATTAATAACTTTCAAATTTATACTATTCCATTACTGTACAAACACATTTTATATAAAAACTGACTAAGAAACTATAGCCCTGAACCACAAGTGTGACGATGGTTAAAACACTACATGCATAGTGCATACTACTTTGAAGCAGTTCAAGCCCTGAAGCCTACCTCACTAAAAGACTACATGCTAACTGTCTGAATTATTACAGTACTATAAGGAGACACACTAGGTGAGTAACAGGGTGTTTGCTAGAAGTGTATGAATACTGACTGGGGGATTGAAGGTGTGAAAGACAACTGTGTAGGTGGTTAAGAGGACTGCATACATAGTGGATAGGCGTTTGAAGCAGTCCATGTGCTAAGGCCTTGCTCACTGCATGAGTACTTGGGTACTGACTGAATGATTAGAGTACAGCAAGGAGAGTGCCTGGGTGAATTTATAAGTGGTTGGCTTTTGGCACAGTGAATGGATTAGTACTTGGCACTGAATGGGTCACTAGAGGAGTGCAAAGGGAGTGACAGGATGTTTGCTGGACTGTATGGATACTGACTAGGGAATTGAAGGTGTGAAAGACAAGTGTATAGTATGTTAGAAGACTGCATGCATACTGCATAGACATTTGAAACAGTCTATGTGGTAATGTATGGTTCACAACATGAGTACTTGGAAACTGACTAAATCATCAGACTACTGCTAGGACAGTGCCTGGGTAAAACTTGTAAATGTTCAGTTCTGGCGCAGTGAAGAGAATAGTACATGGTACTGCACTTTAGTGTCAAACCCTGGCTCATTTTATCAATGCTTTTATTAAGCTGGTTTCCTTTTTTAAAAGTAACCTTTGTGTGTACTGACTCACCTGTGTGTCATTTGCATTCCCCGGGAGCCTGCTGATTACTAGCACTGCCCCCTCTCACTCCGGGCTAACGCCCTCTGGCCGCCGCCATTCACGGCGTGCTACGAGGCCACGCCCCCTCGCTAGCCACGCCCCCTCGCCGAGTACATATGCGCTGAATACGAGCGCTTTTGCCACAAAGATCCACACTCCTGAAGCGGAAAGCCGGGAGCTTGCTCTACATTTTTAAGCTGTTTTAAACCTTTTTTAAAAGTAACCTTTGTGTGTACTGACTCACCTGTGTGTCATTTGCATTCCCCGGGAGCCTGCTGATTACTAGCACTGCCCCCTCTCACTCCGGGCTAACGCCCTCTGGCCGCCGCCATTCACGGCGTGCTACGAGGCCACGCCCCCTCGCTAGCCACGCCCCCCCGCCTCCCCACACTATAATATGTGTCACTGGAGGAAGCGCAGCGGACGAGCGCAGCGGGAGCGCCGTCTGCGCGCCGAAGACGCGCCAAAGACAAGCCCGTCTGCGCCCGTCCGCGACAAGACCGCGACAGGCGCAGGAAACTCTGCCCGTCCGTCCCCCAACATCTCTTACCTGCCCAACGACCTCCGCCAACTACAGGTCACGAAGCATTGCCCCTACATACTTGACCCAGCCGTGTTGCCAGGCCCATTTAGCTGCAAGTCCTGCCACTGGACCATTGATCAGCACTCAGCCCTTTCTTCGGTAAAGGCTCCACCCCCTCAGGCCCCCCAACCCTCCTTCAATGGAGGTCTGATCAACGCACGCTCAATGTGCAAGCACAACCAAGACATACATGACCTCATCTTGGTGTCCAATTTTGACTGCCTTATGATAACGGAAACATGGCTGACGGCAGACAGTAACCCTGACATTGCTGTCGCCCTACCTCAGGGCTACTCGCTTTTCAGGCAAGATAGAGTTAAGGGCCGAGGCGGAGGTGTTGCAATTATACTCAAAGACACCCTCCCTTGTCATACCTTCAGCTTGGAGCCCTTAAAAAAGACAGAAGGTCTAGGCTTCTCTATTAAACTGAACGAACACACTTCTTTCTCAGGTGGACTTATCTACCGCCCTCCCGGTAATGCTACTGAGTTCCTCGACTCCTTGTGCGACTCCTTAGGACAACTTTCACTTAGATACCCATCCTTCACCCTCCTAGGGGATTTTAATCTACATCTCGAATCAAAATCCGATGCACAAACTATTAACTTCACTCAAACCCTTGATATGTTCAATTTTAGGCAACTTGTTACTTCTCCCACTCACTCCCTGGGTCACACCCTTGACGGAGTTTGTACTAACTTTTCCTCACTATGCATATCGCCCCCTTCGCCACAGATCTGGTCTGATCACTCCCTAATCCCTTTCCACATTACGAGTACAAACCCGTCTGCCTGCAGTAAAGCTAATTCCTTTCCTAACAACCACATTAACTGGAAAAAGGTCCAAGATAACCTCATCCTTAAACCTCTAATACTAACTCAAGCTCCCAGTCTATCTGGTAACATCGATACCGACGCAGACCTCTTCCACAACTGGATCACACAGGAAATGACTTCCAGAATCCCACCTTCACGCTTCCGCACCTCCCGGTGTAAAACCAAAACAAATGCCCCTTGGTTTACACCTGAGCTAGCCAATGCTCATTTGTTATGCAAAAAGGCAGAACGTAAATGGCGAAAGACATACGAGGCAACAAATCGTCTCTCATATATCGCAACAAGGAAAAACTATCTCTCTGAAATCAAAACGGCCAAAAAAAACTACTACGTAAACGCCATCAACAACTCCTGCCAAAAACAAAAGGCACTATTCGCTATAGTAAAATCATTTACGCAACCCAAGGCACTTTTGCCTGAAATTCCCCCTTCTCAGAAGTTCTGCGACCAAATCTCCGACTACTTTGAGGACAAAATTGCCTCTATTCAAATCAACTTTCCCCCCCCAGCTACTCCTCCTGTACCCCTCCCACCGGACCCTCAAGGCGGCCCTTTCAGTAGCTTCCCCCCGGTTACATTAGACCAAACTAGAGAAGCCATTCTGGCATGCAAATTGGGCTCCCCGTCCGATCCTTGTCCCCCCAAAATACTTCACCAACTAATTGACGTGGTCAACCCGACCATTAACAATCTAATCAACACATCGCTCAGCACAGGCTTAGTACCCAGCCGCTGGAAAAAGGGAATAGTCAAACCCCTTATGAAAAAGGCTCACAAACCCCCGACAGACCTTACCAACCTTCGCCCGATCTCGCTGCTCCCAGCCTTGGGAAAAATATCAGAACAACTAGTTCATAGTGAGCTAAAACGCTACCTGGACGACAACAATATTCTTCACCCCCAACAATCGGGCTTTCGGCCTAAACATTCGACCGAAACCGCGCTAATTGAACTGTCAGACACCATAAAATCCTTACAAGATCAGAGGAAAAACTCCATTCTCATTCTTCTTGACCTAACGGCAGCGTTTGACACCGTCTCCCACCCCATCCTTATCCGTAGACTCATGGACATTGGCATCTCCGATTCCGCCCTATCTTGGATACAATCCTTCCTCTCTGACCGATCTCAAATTGTCGCTTTGGGCCCCTTCCACTCCAAAGAAAAGCCAGTACTCTCTGGTGTCCCGCAGGGGTCCATCCTGAGGCCCCTCCTCTTTAATATTTACCTTATCCCCCTTCTGACCCTGATTGAATCATTCGGCATACCTGTCATCTCGTATGCCGATGATACTCAACTCATTGTGCCACTAGAGGCTAATTGTACCGAAGCAGAACTCAACCTTAAACACTGCTTGACCGAAGTCTTCCGAAGGATGGACTACAATCACCTAAAATGCAACTCGAGTAAAACCGAGATCCTTCCGATCGGTAAAAACATCTCCTTCTGCCCTGCACTCTGGTGGCCAGACAATTCAGTTGCCCCCCCCGCCCAGACAGTATCTTCAGCCAGGAATCTTGGCGTAATCTTCGACTCTGATCTCTCCTTTGATCAGCATGCCAGAACTGTCGCAGGCAAATGCATCGGATTGATCAAATCCCTCAGAAAGTTCTTCGACTTTCTCCCTCTCGACGCCAGAAAAACGGTGACAGTGGCTCTCATAATTTCACGCCTGGATTACTGTAATGGCCTGCTCGCAGGGGCAAAAAAGAGCACGATCATGAAACTACAGAGCGTACTACATACAGCCGCGTGTTTAGTCCTTGGACTACCCCGCAGATCTTCCATCACCGCAGCGCTTCAATCCCTCCACTGGCTACCCCTTCACATAAGAATTCTCTTTAAAATTTTGATCATAGCCTTCCGGGCCTACAACAAAACAGGCCCTAAATACCTTAACAGGCGCTTTCCCCACTACACCCCTAGCCGCCACCTTCGCTCAACTGATCACAATCTCATTCTTCCTCCCAAATACAATTTGATAACCAAAGGTGGAAAGACCCTCAGTTTCCTTGCTACCAAAGCCTGGAACAAACTGCCCAAAACCCTCAGACAAATCACCCAGGAAAAACCTTTTAGAAAACATCTTAAAACCTGGATTTTCACTCTCCCGGATAATTATTCCAAAGCAGCTATCTAATCCTCCTGGTTTGGTTCTCATAGGATCTTTAGCGCCAAGATGCTCCCTCCGGAGCGAACGCTGCGCTCTATAAATACCCCACAAATATCACAAAATGCATAAGCAAAGACTAGCTTCTAATGCTACTAAAACTTGACAACATGACCGGTTTTAAAACAGTTATCTGTCAGCAAATACACGATGTTACCAAACGCTTCTCTCACAATCCTTACCCAAATGCACACAGACTCACAGTGTGATTTTAGACAAGCAACACTATCCCTAGCAGCTTACCAAAACTCATTCACTACTGTGCAAGGGGTAAGGAGACTACACACAATCTACACATTAAAGTACAGCACATTAGTGTCAAAGCATGACTCATTTTATCAATGCATAAGCAAAGACTGGCTTCTAATGTTACTAAAACTTGACAACATGACAGGTTTTAAAACAGTTATCTGTCAGCAAATACACGATGTTACCAAATGCTTCTCTCACAGTGGTTCCCAAATGCACACAGACTCACAGTGTGATTCTAGACAACAACCACTATCCCTGGGAGTTTACCAAAACTCATTCACTACAGTGGAAGTGGTAAGGGAACTGCACACAATCTAAATATTTCAGGACTGCACTTTTGTGTCAAAGCCTGACTCATGTAATCAAAGCATAAGCAAAAACTGCCTTCTAAAGCTACTAAAACTTGACAACAAGACAGGTTTTAAAACAGTTATCTGTCAGCAAATACACAATGTTACCAAATGCTTCTCTCACAGTGGTTCCCAAATGCACACAGACTCACAGTGTGATTCTAGACAAGCAACACTATCCCTAGCAACTTACCAAAACTCATTCACTACTGTGCAAGGGGTAAGGAGACTACACACAATCTACATATTAAAGTACAGCACATTAGTGTCAAAGCATGACTCATGTTTTCAATGCATAAGCAAAGACTGGCTTCTAATGCTACTAAAACTTGACAACATGACAGGTTTTAAAACAGTTATCTGTCAGCAAATAAACAATGTTACCAAATGCTTCTCTCACAGTGGTTCCGAAATGCACAGACTCACTGTGTGATTCTAGACAAACAACACTATCCCTTGCACTATACCAAAACACATTTCTTCATCTAGAAGGAGTACTACATTTTAGTTTAGAAACATAACTCATTTCACAAATTCATAAACAATGACTGGTTTCTAATTCTACCAAAATATAGAAACAGCACAGTTATCTGTCTGCAACCACATGAAAAACACAAATGCTTATCACAGAATGGGTTCTACATGCACACACACTGTCAATAAGATTGTAGAGAAAAAAAGTACTCCCTACACTTTAGCAGGAGAAATACATTAGTCTGATTAAAATCAAAATATTCTACATACATCCCCTCACAATTAAAGAACTCACCTTTCAAGTTGTTTTGTAGATTAGGAAGTATATCAGTCACACACCAGATATCAGTCACACACCAGATTTTCTTATACAGAATCTCTGCACTGTGCACCTCTCAGCAAAACCAAAGAATGGCAAAGTTTCCCTCTCATTTCCCCCACTTATACATGTAAACATCAAATCACATTCCTTCCCACATAAATTCAAAAGCAAACACACATTTCTATTGGTTAAACATTTCAACCCTTTTCAAATGACATAAATTTGAACCCTTCCCCCAATCTGCCTTCTGCCCGTTACCATAGAAACAGACCATGGAACACTGTACTGAGCACACAGGTCACAAGTTCAGCACACAATGTTGCTAATCAAGACAGCAAGTGTGCTTGACTTTTCAACATATCAGCTTATCATATATAATGTTCCTTACAATCAGTTTTTGTTAACCAATAAGAATCATGCATTTAAAAAACAGAAATATACACCCTACCTTTCAGTGTAGAAGGTTGTCAAACAACCAATGATTTCTTGTCTTTTTTCAAAACAGCATCTTAGCCACCATTTTAGAAACATCTTACTTTCCAAACTGCCATTACATTTACAGAGACCATCTGAGTGCATCCAGACCTCCTTTCAAGATGCTTAGAGAGTGGATTGTGGGACACAGCTATATTTTCTGGAGCCAAAGGTATGCAGAAAACAAAGGCATTCACAAAGACCTAGGTTTGCCAAATGTAGACATTAAATGGATTGGACAGAGAGGGTTAAAGTGGCACCAATTGATGCCATTGGTGAAATCCTTCATGCATATCCAACACCCTGACCTCATAATAGTGCACTGTGGTGGCAATGACCTAGGCACTTTGACTGGGGTAGGTCTGGAAATCCTTTTGAAGGACACCTTTTCAGAACTGATTTCACTTTTCCCCAAAACTGCCTTGTTGTATTCTAACATATGCCAAAGGCAGAAATGGAACTGGTCCGATCATTTTTGTCAATTTTTTTCCTTGGATCCACGCACCTAACGAGAGAGAATCCGTGCACCCAACGCGTTAGGATGCGCGCACCCTGCGCGCATTTCGCCATTTTTTTTTTTAAAGGGGCCCCAGGGGGTCCTTCTGGGACCCCCTAAGCACCTCTCGAGGGGTCAGAGTATTTCCACTCTGCCTCCTTTATATGTTTTACACACTTATTCCCCTTGCTTCTTCAGCCTCGCTTCTACCGAGGCAGAAAATGGCCGCCAACAGTTCCTGGTTTCGAATGTAGACAGACACTCGACAGCCAATTAGCATTCAGCGCGTGATCGGGAGGGTGGGTGCTCGGTTCGGGGAGGATGCGCTTACGGTGCGGGTAGGGTGCGCAGATCCTCCCCGGCCATAGATATCACTAACTTTTTTACCCTAATTTTCTCAGGAACTACTAAACAGATTCACACCATTTATGCAAAAGGCACGAGTCTGAACTGAGGACTACCTCTTTGCCAAATTTGGTGTCATTCCGTTCAGCGGTTCAGGCTGTAGCTGCGACAACAGATCCTATGGGAAATTGCATGGAGAAAACGCGCTTTGGGACCCCCTTTTTTCTCGGCCCCTGCTTGACTAATCACCACGAAAGTTTCAGGGTAGGAGCGGAGCGTAGCTGGCCAAAAGTTCGGAAAATGTTGCGAAGATTCGTCAACCGGCGCCAGACTTATTGGGAATAGAATGTTGCGGATTTCCCATGGAAAATAGGTCCTAACTATAACTATCTACTGGCGACCGCCAGTAGATTATATATATATATATATATGATATATGCAAAAGAGACCACTCTGTTCAAAGTGACCCAAGGACACAGCGGGGATTGTTGAAGTAACCCTTTAATCACTAAAAGTTGCGCAGCATAATGCATTTCGGCTTTTCTGCCTTCCTCAGACGCCGCTTACAACTGAATGGTGCAGTTTCCCTCCTTGAAATGCCTCTGGTGCTCCCTGTGCTGGGAGATCAGCTGACCCTGCTTGATTGGGAAAAGCTGCAGTCAAGTCTGAGACTACAGTTCCCAAAATTCAATTCCTGGTAAGTACCAAAAGCAGGGTTAATGTTGCTCAAGTGGGCGCTGTAAATTACCATGTCAAGGGGGGGCCATGTGGTGGCAGGCATCATCCATCTATTACAGTGTCAGAAGTCCTTCAAGTCCCCAACGCCCCAGCCTCGATTACAGAACAAACCAGGCTGTGGTGAACGCTGTAATCAGCCCTCTCCTCTGTGCAATCACAGTCCGCAATCTGGCAGCAGCCGCAGGTATGGTCCGTTCCCGTGGCGGTCCTGGATGATTCACTTCCGTGAAAGAAGAAAGTATATATATATAGAGAGAGATTTATATTCTAGCCAAAAGTAAACGGATGGAGCCAACATTATGCTACTCCAGCCTTGAGCCCAAAGACAGCCAGGGTTTCAAGTTTCTTTTGCCAGCCACTTTATCCTTGTGTGCCACGAATTAAAGACAAAGCATTTGATGTAAAACAGGACACAGAGATATCCGTCTAGTGGCTGAATTGCACTATGTGAAACTAGTACCACCTGGTATCAATTTCTGCTTCCCCTCTTGACCAAAGTGTGTGAACCAATGCAGATATTTTATTTACCTGTGTCTTCTCTCTCTTCATTGTCACATATAAAAGAACTTGTTATCTGTGAGTTCAGGATGTGTGCCATACATAAACCTGTTTGATTTAAAAGATTTTAATATAGTGTGCACATGCCAATTGACTTGCCTCTCAGTTCCCTAATGGATTCTCATTAGGGCTTGGGAGATGAATGTTTTTAAGTTTGTGCTTGAAAACGATAATTTCCAAAAACTGCTTCTCAATGCAGTGATATAATTTAGTGAACTAAGGTGAAGAGCTTCCGTACTTTAAATTAATACACTTTTTTGAGTTTTGAAGGGTTTTTATCATATTTGAACCTTGTGTTTGTTGCATGATTTACATGCCAAACATTTTCATGGGTTAGCTCATCCATGGCCCTCAGAGGCTCGGCTCTCCTTGTTAATATGTTGGCTCGCTCATCTTTAGGTGAATACAGACACGACATGGGACAGGACTATTATGCACAAAGGGACTAAACACAAACTAGGGCAAAAGCCTGCTCCCCCGCCTTTTCTCAAGTGATCTTGCGTGTGGCTGAAATGCTGTCTTTTTACTTAGAATTGTTGCTAGGTCTTCAGAAGAATATTCAATGGTGCCTGCCAGGAGGAGCCATACAAGGATAAGGGCTCAAATCCTCCTAAGACAGTGACATCTAATCTGCATGCACATTTAGTAAAGGCCACTATAGAGTCTGTAGGGTGCCCTATCAGTTTAATATGCGTCGACCCATGATGGTAGGCACCATTCCTAGCTGTATTAGCTTAATAAATGGTAGAAGAAGGGCAAGTGATAATGGCCCCGAGATAGTCCCAGTTTCTTTAACTCATGCATGATAATGGAGCCCACTTAGGGGTCAGGCAAGCTATAGTTTCATAATTAGAACATTCCAGATTTCCAACAGGTCAGTCCTTGATGTATGACCTTCGTGGCCTGGGTAATTTAAGCTGAATGTCTTCAGTAATGCTTTTTTTGCACTGTGGTATGTATGTTGCCCTGCTTTGTTGATCCTACTTGTTTCTATGACACCCAGGAAGAAATGTTTATTGAGGTTGCCTTTGTGGACTGCCATAACCTCTGCCACCAAAGAGAAGACTTGATAGACAATATTATAACCTTTTGAGTAAACTTTTTCTAGGGCAGGCTGGGTTTCTGTTTGACTGCTGGCTGTCACTTTATAGCTATAGAATTATGAAGCATCTCATTGCCTCTAGGTAACTCAGTGCAAGTCTATTAGTAGCTCTTTTTGATGATAGCTTTGATTTGTGTTTTGTTCTCTTTCATTTTGTTTGTCATGATGGGAAGAAAGCAGTTAGAAGTGATATGTTCAGCTGCTGAAAAGATTGCTTATGAGAATTAGGGGACCAATCTAGAAATGTTCTTAATTAGTATTTATGTTGTAGCGAGAGTCTTCTTACCAACTGGCTCCCATGCCCTGAAACGTCCTTCACCTCTGGCTATACCAACCTATTTCCGTGACATAGAAACCTATTACCATTGTAAAGGTGGTTTAAAATTAAGGATTCCAGTTCATGCTCTTTTCTATTAAGTTTTTATCCCCTTCAATGGAAGATAACCAACACCGCTCCCCGGTCACTGGGCCTCACGTGGCTTAAGTCACACTGTCTGGGTCCTCCCAAAGCAGGTGGGAATATGTAGCAATTTGAATTAGGATATAGATCCTAAACAAAGGGGGGTTTAAAACCACTCTGGAAGTTCACCCACAGGTCTCAAAACACAAAGGAGTCATGCAGTATCTTGACACATTTCCAAACTGTCTTGGAAGCATTCCTTCAACCCAATCAATCTGTCTTGCTACTGCCTGGTGCCAAGATGTCTTCGGGAGGGACCAGGTGTGGAGAGGGCAGTTGGTTCGCCACGTTAAGGGTCAGAAAGGAATCAACTGATGAATGGGGGGGTAACACAGGGGAGCCTATTAATCGGATGAGGCACCCTTATCTGTACACAATGATCCGGGTCGCGCCCTGGTAATCTGGGCACAGCACCTGGTGCGACTCATACCAACGCGCACCAGATTTCAAAAACGATAAGTTGCAATTTCCGTGCCTCCCTGACCTTCTTCCTTACTCCGGTGATGACAGAGGGAACTGGCGAAAAACAGATGCTGCACACTCACGCACATACAAAGAAACGGTTTGGGAAGTTTGGAACTCATTCAACAGCTCCAATTTCACTGAACAGCAGCAGTTAGAAAATCGAGATAAAGATCGAATCACCAATTCAAGCCAACACAGAATCGCTTAGTGTCTGCGACATTTTTGACCCTTGCATCTCATTTGAATTAACAGTTGAATACTCAGCACATTACCCGGAACTGAAAACCATTGTTGACACTAAACCATTACCAGAGCACACCATTCAACCCAGTTTTCGACAGTTGCTACGAACTTAAAGGCAATTCCTGATCTCTCCACTTCAATAGTGTCCGACCCCGTCCTGGTCCTGAGAGAACCCTTAAAATGTATTGGGTTCAGAAACTCGTCGACCCCCCTCACAGCTAGTAACAGCCACTACCAGCTTATGGAATATATCCATATACAAACAGGACTTTCTGTCTGTTGTAACCTTTGTTGATCTAGCTGTAACTGGCATGATGCTTGTCTAATAAGTATTAATTATTTGCACTGCCATACAAATAAGGACTGATCTGATGTTTGTCACATTGTTTTTTGTACAAACTTGTTTGTTCATTGATGTGGTTCTTTAAAGTGTTTCTGTTTGAAATGTGCTTTACATCAATGTTTATCTGTTTTTATGAATATTGTACAGTGTCTTTCTCTATGATATCAATCAAATGTCGTAATAGTTTGTACTTTGAATGAAATAGGAAAAGGTGGAATAAAAGCACCATAACCACTTAATGATTAAAGGTGGTTGTTTCTGAAAGTATTATTAGATAAACACCCCCTCTATATCCCTGGAAAGGAGGCATAAGGACGTGTGCGTGTTGAGATGGTTTGCACCAGGCAATTCCGATCACACACAGTGAAGAGGTGATATTCCGTACCTCCCTGGAAATGTGGCACAATGTCCAATGCGTGATGATGATACAGGTTGCGCCAGATCAATCCTCTCACACACACATACAGGAGCAAGTTCAGCATAGCCACATGAGGTAGAATGAGGCACTATTAAGGGTACACCCCCACCTCCGAGGGTTGCACCCTGTGAATCGGACACCACATGCAATGAGCATGCAGTTGGCGTAGCACATGAGAGAGATGCAGCACGATTGACGAAACGAGCACATGGGGTCCTACCACCAGTGAATCCGCTCACCACCAACTAGATGTTTGAGTGTTGGGGTCCCTGCAGTACAGGAACCATGCATCTTAGATGTGGGCTAGATTTCCTAGGCTCTGCACTAGACATTCCGGACTCCAGACACAAGTCTTAGTTTCACACTCACACCAAGCTACCCATTGGGATTCATTAGTCGAGGTGGGCACTTGAGAGGGCTTTGCTCTCCAGATGTCACAGGTAAATGTGTAGGTCCCTCACGGGAGATCTTTGATGTCCCTGAGATCTCTGGGAGAATAGAACGTCTGCGTCCAGCCCTTAGAGAGCACACTTCAGGGCACCACACTTCAGGGGGTCCTCGGCCCAGGCCAGCCACTATTTGGACTGTTATCCTTCATGTGCACAACAGAGTCCTCTGGCAATGTGCACCACACAGTCTGGGTTCTCCAGTCCCACGTCCCCACAAGCGTATCTCACCCTTTTCTGAAGGATGGCACCCATAGTAATACTGTTGTGTGTCTTTGAAGTTCGGGTGGTTTAGGGGTTTTTCTCAGTGAACCACAGGTGTCTCCCCTAAATTGTATACCTGCCTGCCATGGGCGCGTAGAATGCAGATCTTAATCTTTAGTGGGGCCATGATTTGGCCTCTAGAGGCTTTGTGTCACAATCTCTATCTTCAATCAATCACATTCACCCCTCAAATGGCAGAGATCTCCTGTTCTTGTGGAAGGCCCATGGTTTATAGCTGCCACTTGGAGAAAGCACAGATGTGCTCCCCTGACCCTGGTGCCCACTGGAGCCAGGCACCTCGACACATGAGAATCTTAGAGCATAGAAATGTCCATATTCTATGAGTGAAATTTCTAAGCGAGTCATGCCATAACCCCCTTTACCAAAGGGAAGGGTTTGGCATGGGAAATCCATTGATAGGAAACATCACGAGACTGTTCCACTGCAATCCACTATTGAAACCCGAAGTAATATGAACCACTTGCCCATGTTAACCTTATGGGAAGAGTAGACCTCATAGGTTGTGAAAACACACATAGGTATTGTTCACTACCTGTGCTGTTACGTTGGACGCATAGTCCCCAGTTCCAGGGGTGCAAGTGCATCCGCCCGAGTCTGCACAGCAGACTGAGCATGGATTTAACCAATACATATGTGCCCTAATGCGCAAGCCTGTGATGGCATACGGCACATGCATTCCCAGGCAACACAGGAGCGGAGGCGCCCAAAGAGAGGCCTACCATAGTGAGCTGCTTATATGTTTAGTCACGATAGATGGCATTGCGCACCCACTGGCCTGCAGTGGCAGACCGGGCAATGGCCTTTTCCAGGCCCCAGCACCATAGGTGCGAGTGCACGCTCCCCACCCTGCCTGGGCTGACCACCTTACAGGTGCGATTGCGCACTCCTGGCTGGCGACGAGGAGCTAGGCACCTTGGCACTAACACCATAGGTGCAAGCATGCGGACACAGACCTGCATCAGCAGGCCTGACCTGGGTGTTATAACTCCGGGAATGCAGATACACACTCACCGGCCCACGTTGGCAGACAGGGTACCTATCCACTTTAAAACACACAAGATGATGGACGGAATGTTGCACAATGGCAAAACATTCACCCCCAGTCAAGGATCTGGGTTTAATCCATCGTTATTTTGCTCACCACGCCACCCCACTTCAGACATGGCCATATGCAAATCAGTCTTGACCCTGTGCCTCATGGGAACAGTCCAGCCCGAACTGCCAAGCCTTGTCTTCCCTGGACCGGAATCAAGCATCCTAGGACCGGTTTCTGGCTATCAGCCGTCATCAGCCAGGATAGCTTGACTCCAGTGGCGTTGTGAGCACGGGACCCACGTCTGGGCATACCCTTCCCACATATGGGGAACAGCAAAACACACAAGATGATGGACGGAATGTTGCACAATGGCAAAACATTCACCCCCAGTCACAGATCTGGGTTTAATCCATCGTTATTTTGCTCACCACGCCACCCCAGTTCAGACATTGCCATATGCAAATCAGTCTTGACCCTGTGCCTCATGGGAACAGTCCAGCCCGAACTGCCAAGCCATGTCTTCCCTGGACCGGAATCAAGCATCCTAGGACCGGTTTTTGGCTATCAGCCGTCATCAGCCAGGATAGCTTGACTCCAGTGGCGTAGTGAGCACGGGACCCACGTCTGGGCATACCCTTCCCACATAGGGTGAACAGCAAAACACACAAGATTATGGACGGAAGGTTGCACAATGGCAAAACATTCACCCCCAGTCACCTATCCACTTTGCCATGGGTGCCAGAGTGCATCCTAGCCTGCACACTAGCCTTGTATTAGAAACAGCATAAGGGCCAGGACGCATCCAGGTGCATAGTTAGCACCTCTCAGGTACAGGTGCGCACTCCTTGGTCTGCGTGGGCAGACCTCCCATGTTTCCGCACACCGGGTCTGTGTCTCTTCCTAGCCTGTGTAGGAAGGCATACGCACTTCCCCACTGCTTTGACAGTGAGGACATGCTCCGGGCCCTGAGGCCACACAAGACAATCAGCAACACCCCAGGGGTATCCCATTGGAAGAGCCAAACGCCAAAGTAAGGGAAGCCCCACATGAGGGGTGCCTCCCTACTGGGACAGGGAACATCCACATGTACCCACCCAGCCTTCAGCCCACCGCACCAATTAGGGCTTGCCCGGGGTTTGCCCTCATGGCAGGGGATGACCAGCACAGGGTTGGCTAAGACGTAAGTGATGCCAACCTAGGCAGGGGCGCAATGGCGATCACAAGACTTTAATGATAGGTCCGATACACTGTTGACAGGCTATGCGGTGCAACTACTAACCAGTGCCATACCCGCCACAAGTATGTGGTATACCTTTTTTATAAGATGCACGGAGGTTCGGCACCTAAACCTATCGCAAAATGCACCCCATGCCCAATATGGGTGAGGAGGGTGTGTGCACCTTCCCTCTGCAGTACAGTGAGAAGATACTCCGATTCCTACGGTCGTGCGGAAAGAGTTGGCAAAGACTAGGAGGAAAAAGAGAAATGTTTTGGGGTAACTTCCCCAAAGAAGGCCAACACTACAACAATGCAGTCATATGAAAATATTGGCATTATAGTACAAAACATGCCCAACTTCAGTTATTTAAGGAAAGCTGGTTTTCTTTGAACTCCCTATGCTGTCATTCTGCACAGATATTTATTGGGCAGCCATGTTGCCAGCATGGAGAGAAACTCTAAAGAAAATACCTACTTTCAGCCAGCATTCTTTCATTTTTAACAATGTAGACATTGAATGCACCTTGATTTCCCGTTGTATTTATGTGCAAAATCAGGCAGGGATGTAGTTCTTAAAAGCAGCCTTCTTTTTTCTTTAAGATGAATGATTAAAGTGTAGGCATTAAAGAAAACAAATGAGAGTCTACAGTCAGATAATGAGTCAGGGTAGTAATATTGCAGGAATCCGCTCTCCAATAATGAACGAGGACTGGCTAGGATATAGTAGAGGCTTTGACATCATTTGCCTTCAGGAAACCTGGTCCAGAGATGATATTACCATAGATGAGTATCGTTCATTTTGTGTTCCTGCTTTACCATCTCTTGCAGGGAGGGCCAAGGTTGGGATTGCGGTGTTCATAGTGGTAAAATATGGATTTATAAAGGCCAGCTACCTATGTTCGTCACCTTGGTATCAATTAATTATGATTTCCATTTTAATTAAGGTCAAAGTCCTATTGGTGAATTAGTACCATAACATCTTTGATCAAACAAACTGTCGGGTTATTGAATCCCTACAAAATGACATTACTCAAGCCACCGGGAAGTGGTAACCGTTATGCATCCTTTGGGCGGGGGATTTTAATTGTACAACCCGTAAGCATGGTTACCAATGTGTGTGCGGGCTTATAGATACTGAGGGTCAGTCCAGCCTCATTTCATTCATTCGCACCAGGGTGAAGCCTTAAATTCCATCCGTAAAGGGAATGACTTGGATTTTATGAATAGCTTGGGCAGTGAGCCTCTACTGCTATGTCCAACATATACTGGCTATGACAGGGCCAGCTTAATTGTTTTCATGCTGATATCTAGGAATTTTATTACGCTTGTTTACGATTTTATGTTGGAACCCAATTGTGCGAGCGATCATAACCCCCATCGTCTCCCTCAATGTAAAGATAAAGGTGAGAGAGAGCGATGAACGCCCGATCCATTACGACCCGAACATGGGAGTCAGAATAAATTGGGGCAAGATTAACCCGACAAAGTTTGAGGAAGATACCATTAGAGGAAATTACCACTCAATAACGGGGTGTTTGCGGTTAGACTCTCCGCCATGGGATGTTGCCCGGGAGTTTGACTTATTGGGTTCTGATGTAGCAAAACAGCTGGCCAGTAGCATTTAATATAGGGAACCCCAGGAGGCCCAATGGTTTAACTCCGAATGTACCAGAGCTCATAAAGAATTAAAAAGGGCCCTCCATATTACTCCGCGCAATAGAGATTCAGTTAAAGCTGCAAGGCACAAATATAAACTTGTGATTGAGAAACAAAAAGCTTAACTGAGAAGCTTAGCATGGGAAGATCTGGAGAGGGCAGGAGCTTTAAAAGACCCAAGAAAATTCTGGGAAGGTATCCATCACCCGTTTTTTACTGAAGAAGGGAGGCAGATGGACTCACTAATTTTTTCAGGTGCTTGGTTAACTCATTTTACTGGTATTTTTAACCCGCTAGGCAAGAGGGTAGAAAAGCATACAAGAGATACGCCTGTAGATTTACCCGCAGCCACCAAACTTAGTCTATCTCTAACAGTATCTTAGGTTGAGGAGGCGTTAGCACAGGGGATCTGCTTGAAAACACATGGACCCAGATGGGGTGGACCTTGACCTTTTTAAATACAATCCTAACCTGTGGGCACCACTGCTGACAAATGTTTTTAAGGCAGCCATCATTGGCCCCATGCCCGCATCCTGGAAGGAGGCACTCGTGGTCCCTGTTTTTAAAAAGGGCAATAGAAGGGACCCAGCATGTTACAAGCCAATTTCACTCATTGATGCCACAGTTGAGGTGTTAGGCAGAGTCCTCCTTGCCCGCTTGGAGACCTGGGCAACCACTGTAGAAGTCCTGTCTAAAACGCAATTTGGCTTCAGGAGTGAATTAGGCACGACTGAGCAATGCCTTCATTTGTCCTTAATTATTAACAAATATGTGAAGGCCAGGAGGGGTTCAATCCACCTGGCTTTCATGGATTTGTCCAGTTCCTCAGATACAGTTAATCAGGACAAATTGTGGGCTATGATGGAAGGCACGGGCCCAGAAAAAGGACTGGTATCCCTCCTTCCCAGGTTCCACCTTAACACCGAGGTTGCCATAAGATATGGCACCCAAGGGGAAAAAACTGAGCTGATTGCCTTAACAGACGGTGTCTGGAAAGGGTATATTTTAGTCTCCTTGTTTTTCATATATACTAATGGTTTGGAGGCCCATTTATTAAGTAGGGTGCATAATTTTCCAACAATTGATATTAAATCTGTACCCTTATTAGCTTGTGCAGACGACACAGGGTTAATGGCAATGCCGGCTAAAAGCCTTCAGAAATCCCTCAATATTTTTACTGATTTTATGTCTTCACTTGACCTAAAAGTGAAATTCATTAAATCATACATTATGGAATGTGGCCCTAAGACTACAAGATCTAAAAACTTTGTCATGTGGGACAAGCGAATAGAAAAAGTAGACAACTTCATGTACCTGGGGAATATATATAATAACCAGCTGATCTGGGAACCTCTTGTCACAGCAAGAGCCCATCTTACAAATAGGGCCGTGGATGGGCTATTTCGTTTTGCACATAGATTGGGCCACAATCTAGTGAGGGAATTAATTACCATACATAAAGCAAAATGTCTTTCTATTGCAACATATGAGGCAGGGGTGTGGGGACATCACAAAAGCCGCCAGCTTCAAATATTGGAAAATAAAGTTTCCAAAAGGTTATTGATGACCCCGAATAGAGCTTCTAACTCCCTATGTCTCAAGGAACTGGGATTAGAGTTTGTAGAGGATCGTATAACTAGTGCTCCCTTGTTTCTATGGGCAAAAATGTGGCTCTTCAAAGAATTAATGTTCTTACGTGAAGTAATTATAGATTGCCAAAACATGGCCAATGCCTTAAAAATACCATGGCTCAGTTTTGTGAGGGACACTTACCATGAGATAGGGCTGGGGCATTTTTATGATAATCCTGGAAATATCGACTAAATGCTAAAGCCATTATTCAATCCAATTCAATAAATCTTTATTCAATCTCTTTAAAATCAGATCATGAAAGCACAATTCATTAAACGACCCGTAAAACAGTACAAGCAATATTTTATAAAACATATAAATCTTTAAAATCTTGATAGGCTATAAATGGCTTTTAAGTCAGGATCAGTTGATATATATATATATACATTTAATTCTTGGTTACGACAATTTGACCAGCAAACCGCCGCACACCTTTATCTTTCTCAAACAAGCCCACAAAAAGCTAGCTACTGAAAAACAAATGAAGGGGTCGGGAAGTGACTTTAAAAATATAGTGCCACCCTACATTGGTTAAAGTTGTAGCGCCCTCAGATAGGGAGAAGAAAGGCTTCTCTTTCTGCCTGTTAAAGTTACAGAAAAGTTAAAATGTAGGTCCGATTGCAGTGAATGGTTATCGCAGGGACATGTGCTCAGGTAGGAATGTTTAAATTTCTTTTCTGGATACCCTAGCATCAAAGGGATGAAGTTCAAGCGGATACGCAATAAGATGTATCTGTGCTGCGCTACTGTTGTGCGTGCCAGATAGGAATATCCATCCTCTAGTCTGGGGAGAATAAGATTATAAACAAGGAACGCTTTTTGGCGCTCATTCTTTTCCCTGCAGGCAGAATTAGCCCGCTTCATGTATGCCTCAATTATTTTCTGTTTAGAGAACCTCCTGCAGACTAAATGGTCCCAAAATAGTTCTCCGAACCCAATTGCACTTAGTTTAGATTCTACGTATCTAAGCCAACCAATCTTTTTGTAATGATCCAGCTTCAGACAGTCTTTGATTATGCACTGTTAAATTAACAGAGTTTCTGTGCCATATGGAAAATCAAAAGAGCAGTGGCATCAATCTAATTGTGTCTGCCAAGTAAAGTAGTCCTAGTTCCAGATGTATAATATAATTAGAGGAAGAAGGGGGTAATGACACCCACGTTTTAATAAAGCTGTCTTCCAATATTTGAAGTTACTCAATGTGTGCCATTCCCCAGACTTCCGCCCCTTAAGTAACCGCTGCCTTTGCGAGATAGATGTTTTTAATTGGTTTCAGGGGATTTGCACCTAGCTTCCTAACAAAACCTTTTGTGACTTGGAGACTTCTTTCCATGCCTAGCACTCTTGCCGCCACCAAGCTAGCCCATGAGTGTTTTTTGTCAAATAAGACACCTAGGTATGGAAAGGACTCTACCACTATTTATTTTAGGTCCAGGTGGAAATAGGGGGATTTTGCCCCTTTACCTGATCCTGCTATAATAATGTAGGATTTCGTTTAATTTACTTTGAGGGTTAGTGACACCATTAGTGAAGAATATGAAGGTATAAGATTTTGGAGAGCTACCCTCGTCCTAGCAAGCAGGACTGCATCGTCTGCATTTGCCAATATTGGAAGGGGGGTGTTGTCAAAAAACGGCACGTCTAGGGGAGAGCCAGTCAGGGCTGCCTCAACCCCGTTCATGTAGATGAAAAAAAGCAATGGGGCAAGGACGCATCCCTGCCTGACTCCTCTCTCGATCTTAAAGGAGCGTTTACATTCCCCATTTACGCCATATCGGACACAAGCAGTGGCATTAGCATTTAGCTGGCGAATAAAGCTAATTATAGGAGGGTCGATCCTCATCCCCTCCATCATGGGCCACAGCTTCTGGTGGGACACGCAGTCAAAGGCGGCGGTCAGGTCCATAAAGGCCATATAGATCTTCCCGCCTTTTGCTTTCGTGTATTTTATCAATACAGAACGAAAGATTAAGGCATTGATCAACCGTACCCTTTCCCCTCTGGAAGCCATATTGAGCCTGCATCATAATGTTGTTTTCCTGGGCCCAATCCTCCAACCTAGATAGTAGGAGCCGACCCATAAGCTTAGCAGTGGTGTCCAATAGGGAGATGGATCTGAAATTCTTTGGCCTACCCCTGTCTCCTGGCACTATTATGCTATGCTTCAAGGATGGAGGCGGCCCCTCTACCGCTATGCTGTTAAAAACATTAGATAGCAGGGGAGCCCACATATTGTAATTATCCTGGAAGAGATCAATCGGCACCCCATCAGAACCTGGGGCCTTCCCTTGAACACAAGCCGCCAGCCCTCTTCTAACTTCACATAGTGAGAAATTTAATCTGTCTGATAGTAGGAGGACTGACTCAGGAGGAGGGCTAGCCAAGGAGATGTTAGAGCCAAAGATGCTTTCAAAGTATTCCACCCATGACTCTTCACCTACATTTACTTCCAGAGACGGATCATTAGGGTCTTTAAAATGAGGTGCATTTATTACTTTCCAAAACTCACTGCTATTACCTGAGCTGGCCGCTTGTTCAAGATCATCCCGAGCTTTCTCCCTGAAATCCTCCTCTCTTTTTCTTCCGGCAGACTTGTAGTCGCAGCGTAATAATCTTATCAGTTCTGGGTTTCTCGGATAATTTTGTTATGCTGTGAGAAGGGCTTTTTTTGCTAAAGAGCATGGAGAGTCAAACCTTAACATACTTTTATTTACCAGGAATATGGAAATAATTAATAATACGATGGCAGACTATATAGGTAAAACTTTTAAGCGGATTAATTATGAGTCCACGATTGATTTTATTTTAGTTTCCTCTCAATTGAGTGAAAAAGTCTTTCACACAGACAATTTATTTACATGTTATAGTGACCATGACATTCTACACATTTTAGTACTCCCTGCAATGTAGTAGATGTCCAACAGGTAGCAGCAAACATCTCCTTATCCAGGAAAAATGTGTATCAATTAAAGTGGGCACAGTTTGAGAAGCAGAATCTGATCCCTGTAATTATAGCACAGATCTGGGATGATATTTTATACTGATTGGATGAGGAGTCCTCCTCTTCACTATTAGTTTCCCACTTTTCAGTTGTTTTAGTGAAAGTAAAAGGGGCCCTAACCCGCCGCAAGCCGGTAAATAGCTTTTCCGCCAAGCGATGATTTGACTCTCCATGATCTTTAGCAAAAAAAGCCCTTCTCACAGCATAAAAAATTATCCGAGAAACCCAGAACTGATAAGATCATTACGCTGCGAGTACAAATCTGCCTGAAGAAAAAGAGAGAAGGATATCAGGGAGAAAGCTTGGGATGATCTTGAGCAAGCGGCTAGCTCAGGTAATAGCAGTGAGTTTTGGAAAGTAATAAATGCACCTCATTTTAAAGACCCTAAGGATCCGTCTCTGGATGTAAATGTAGGTGAAGAGTCGTGGGTGGGATACTTTGAAAGCATCTTTGGCTCTAACATCTCCTTGGCTAGCCCTCCTCCTGAGTCAGTCCTCCTACTATCAGACAGATTCAATTTCTCACTATGTGAAGTTAGAAGAGGACTGGCGGCTTGTGTTCCAGGGAAGGCCCCAGGTCCTATTGGGATGCCAATAGATCTCTTCCAGGATAATTATGATATGTGGGCCCCCCTACTAACTAAAGTTTTTAACAGCATAGCGGTAGAGGGGCCGCCTCCATCCTGGAAGCATAGCATAATAGTGCCAGGAGATAGGGGTAGGCCAAAGAATTACAGATCCATCTCCCTATTGGACACCACTGCTAAGCTTATGGGTCGGCTCCTACTATCTAGGTTGGAGGATGTGCAGGGTTTGTTTGCTCCACCCACTCAGTGCACCAAAATGAGATCTACAACATGGACTGGCGAGTCGCAACTTGTAGTCATCGGTCACTCTAACATCTTATCCGAGGCCCCAACACTATTACCATCGGGTGCAAGGGGTTTGTTTCCCTGGCAGCACCAGCACTGGGGCACACAAGAACTAATCTTCGGCCAATAGGAAGACTAGACAAATTTATGGGAGGCCCTGAACCCTGCGGATAGAACCCTGTACGCTTATAATTGGGTTCTATCCGCAGGTAATCACGCAGTGCAGGCACACGGAGGATCTAAAGAGCGCTGAATGGGTGCACTCTGAACCTCTACACAGGCCAGTCGCTCTCCGATCTGCATTAATTTGGCTAAGATGTGATCCAGTAAAGTGGCCATCATTCTGCTTATTTCTGCCCATAATGCATTGTTTAGTACTGGGAGTGGAGGCGGGATGCCTAGAGTGGATGGTATTGGAGGACACTCTGTTGCAGAGCTCATAGCCACCTTGGAATTTGCTCCATTTGGCTTTGGAGCACAAATGGATTTAGTTGGCTTTGTCTTTGAGATCCCACCACCTCTGCGTCGCTTAGCTGGAGGGTAATTTGGAGAGTGATTTTGGGTGCGTGCACAAGTTCACTGCTGGGTATATCGGGTAGGTCAGGAAGGTCTGGTAAAATGGTTGGATTACCCATATGGTTTTGTGGAGGAATATCCGCTGTTAACAATTGCGCTGGCTGGATGAGAGAGTCAACCTCTGGGGGCTTCCCTACAGGGGACCTCAGTGGATATTTCATTGCTGTAGAATGCCTTTTGGTTTAGCCAGTGCTGCCTCTATTTTTCATCGATCAATGAAGGAGACTCTTGAAGGAGTATATTTGGACAAAATGTTGAAGAGCATGATAAGAATATTTTACAGGCATTATCATATAAGTGTTTGACACTGAAAATGACTCAATGCAAATTTTCGAAGAGATGAGGGGAATATCTTGGGCACTTAATGAGTTGATCAGGTATTAAACCTAAACGTAGTCATGTGGAGGGTATTCTGAAGGCTCCTAATCCCAGCACCAATTAGCAAATAGTCACCTTTCTAGGAATTACAACATGTTCTGCAAAATTAATTAAAAACTACACTACAAAAGTCGAACTGTTCTGGAGTTTGTTAAAAATAAATGGAAAATTTGAGTGGGATGAAATAATGAATTTTGCCTTGAATGAGTCAAAAGGTTTAATAGTCAATGTCTTAAACTGTTAGTAGTGGATAAGGAAGGTGTGGTTGTGGTAGATGCGAGCAATTGCGGCCTGGGAGCAGTTCTCATGCAAAGAGAAGATGGAAAAGTGTGGATAGTCTCTTATGCATCAAGAATGCTTGAGGGGTCAAAATTTGTGATTAAGGCAGATCGGATCACTGACAGAATATCAATGGACAGAATATCGAGCTACAGGAATATCAAGTCTACAATATCGATAGATAGAATATCGACAGCCTATCTCTACAATGGTAAGTACAAAAATATAGTTGTTTAAAATATCTTTTTTTTTTTAAATGTCTTAAAAAGAATATAAAAATAAATAATTAATAAAAACATAGAGGCCCATTAGAATGTCGGGCAGATCGCCACTGCCCGCATGACGGTGGCGATCCGCCCGTCATTCCTTCCCGCCTGCACGCCATTCTCCCCCCGCCATATTACTATGGCGGGGGGACCCCGGCAGACAGAAAGACCGTCCGCTGGTTTTCCGCTGGTAGGCAATCTGCCAGATTGCCTACCGGGCGGAAAAGCTGTGAATATGGTGGCGGTCTCTGGTAGACACCACCATCCATATTAGAGTGCAGGTGGGGACATTCCTTTCGCCACGGAAAGGCATGCAGACTTCGACATTGGGGGCGGTCCCGTTTCCCGGGAGCGTCATACTAATGACCCCCTTAGTTAGAATTATTTACAAATTTCAAAAACTGATAAATGATAAATGTAATATAAAAAAATTAAACATACATATTTCTTTTTTTATATATATTAACTTAATGAATCATTATTTAATTTAATTATAAAATGTTAGAAACATAAGAAAAGTTATAAATACATATATATACACATAAACCTGTAATATAAAAATATATAAATAAATTAAAATATTAAAATTAATATTTATTTAAAAAATATGTTTTACACTACATTAACTTTCAAAGTAGGGAAATGTTGGATAGCGTAGGGGATAAAATTACTATTCCCACTACAGAAAGTGCAACAGAAGGGAAGTTTGTTGGATAGCGGAGGGGAATAATTTACTATTCCCACTACAGCAAATGCAACAGTAGGGAAAGTGTTGGATAGCGGAGGGGAATAATTTACTATTCCCACTCCTGTGAGTGCAAAAGTAGGGAAAGTGTTGGATAGCGGGTGGGTAAAAATTACTATTTCCACTCCAACAAGTGAAACAGTAGGGAAAGTGTTGGATAGCGGGGGGTTAAATTTACTATTCCCACTCGAGCGAGTGCAACAGTAGGGAAAGTATTGGCTAGCAGGAGGGTACAAATTACTATTCCCACTCCAACTAGTGTAACGGTGGGGAAAGCTTTAGATAGCGGGAGGGTAAAAATGACTATACCAACTCCAGTGATTGCAACAGTAGGGAAAGTGTAGGATAGCGGGTGGGTACAAAATACTATTCCCACTCCAGTGAGTGCAACAGTAGGGAAAGTGTTGGATAGTGGGTGGGAATAATTTTCTATTCCCACTCCACCAAGTGTAACAGTAGGGAAAGTGATCGATAGCGGAGTGAAATAATTTAGTATTCCCACTCCTGAAAATAATTAACAGTATTTAACAAATAATTACTTTTTCAAAAATAATTTACCTCCCACTATATTCCCCTACAAACGTCACCATCAATATTGTAAAATATTACACAATTAACATAATTATTTAACAATTAATTAATTAACTAATAACAATTAACAAGCCAATTAAAAACAATCGAAAATAAATGAGTTCACACAATTAACACTATAAAATAACTTTAAATAAATATTGTATATAAAAAATGAAATTTTTATTAAAATTTAATTACTTCCCACCCTGCTCCCCTTTCAACCCACTACCAGCTCATAAAAAATTACACAATTAACATAATTATCGAGTATTTATTAATAATTCAAATCCAATTAATAACTAATTAACATTTTAAAAACAATTACAATATAAAATATGAATTACATAAATATTATTTAATTCAATTATTAATTTATTAATTATAATTATATTACTTCGCACCCTACTCCCCTATAAACCACAACCCACTTCTAAAAAAACTACACAATTAACATATTCAGCAATTAATTATTAATAACCAATTAATATTTCATTAATAAATTAATTACCACAATTATCAATATAGATTATTAAATACAAAAATATTAATTAATAAAATTATTAATTCATTAATTTACATTAAATTACATACCAGCCTATTCCCCTATAAACCCACAACCCGCTACAGAACTAAAATAGACAAACATTAATTAACATAAAATTAATTACTTATAAAAAATTCAAACATACTTTCCAAAAATAAGCTATACTTTTAACATATTATATAGCGCGAACTTGGCCCGAATCGGGTATCTGAGCGCTTTACATATCACCGGTTACGTTACATGAGGACACACATGCATTTTTGTTAGGCACTGGGAGATTAAGTGATTTGCCCAGAATCACCGGATGTTCAGCGTCATTGCTGAGACTCAAACCCAGTTCCCCAGATTTGAGGTCGACCGCACTAGCCGTTAGGCCAACTGCTCTCCCCAACAACGATATTTTTACTAACAATATTTTTCCTAACGATATTACTAACATTGATATTAATTAAAGCGATATTTCTTGACTGCATGTCGATATTCAGTTCGACCATAATCTTGATAGTCGATATTCTGTCATATCTATATTTAAACATCGATATAATGGTATATCGATAATTAGCCATCGATATTATGTCTGCATACCAGGGAGATCATTATTCGTAAATTATTGGAACATATGTTATGGTCGGGTGGTGGATTAATCATGACAGCTAGGTTAGCCAGGTTAGTGTCTAGATTGCAAGCATTCCATTATAAAGTTGAACATGTCCCAGGGAAAAAAAATATTCATGCGGAATGTATGTCAAGATTAGCAATATTAGTAGAGGATCTGGAAGGTAAAGGGGTGGAGGAGTATGAAGTGGCCTTTACTGTTGCTAATGTTAATTTGATTGCCATAGCCAATTCTGCCTTTCAAAAATCTAAATGGTGTGATGAAATCAAGTTGGAATTTAGTTTGAATATTGTTGCTAAATTCATTGAGAGCGGGTGACCAGAGGAACATAATGTCCTGGTGGTGTTGAAGGGGTTCTTTAAGGTACACTAAGAACTGGATGTTGAAAATGGGATAATTATGAAAGGAGACAAATTTGTGCCACTTTTTGGTCTGAGGAAAAAAATTATTGATTGTACACATGAAGGTCATATTGGAATACCTTGTACTAGGACACATGTGAGAGAACATTTTTGGCAGCCTGGTATTGAATCTGTGATTGATCATCATGGTAGATTGTGTTGTGAGTGTGCGTCTAGTGACAATTCGGCTAAGCCACTCATTGTCAAGTTGAACTTCCTGCAGGACCATGGAGGAAGGTGGGAGTTGACTTTTTTGGGCCATTTGAGTTTTTCCCCAGCCACGAAGCACTCAGCATTGTTGTGGTGGATTGTTTGTCAAAATGACTGAAGGCCAAATTGGTCAAGAAGATTACTTCAGAAAGTATTGTAGAGTTTCTGGATGAGTTATTTTACAGAGAGGGTATTCCCCAAAAAATTGTTTCGGATAATGGTCAGCAATGTGCTAGCATATATACTCAATATTATTTAACTAAATGTGGAATTATTCATGAGAACATTTCTGAATTCTATCCAGAGCCCAACAGTCAAGGTGAGGGATTCAATAGAGCAGTGAAAGATGCCATCCAATTAGCTGTCAATGGAGGATTAAATTGAAGGAAGGCATTGCAATCAATGTTATTAGCATATAGGACCACTCCAAATTCTGTGACTATGTCAAGTCCATTTGAGTTGTTGAGAGGACACAAGCCAAGCACTAATCTTGTGCTGTGATTATTCAGGAGCACGAAAAGTAGTGATGTTGAGGTTGGTTTTCCAAATTTAAGGAGAATGGTTGAATATTATAAACATAGAATGAAACTCAACATGGATAACAAAAGGGGTACTTGTAGTAAGGAGGGTGTGAAAGTTGGTGATTTAGTGTGCCTCAAGAAAAACATAACTGTAAGCAAAAGATCGGCGTATTGTTCTGATCCTGTGAGAGTTATTGAGGTTTTTATGAATGCAGTATGTGTGATTGTGGTGGTGCGGTTTGGAATTTTAAGTGTGTTTCCTTATTCAAAGGGAAAACAGTGGAGCTGATGGGATATGATGAGGACGGAATGGGGAGGGAAGAAGACAAATGTAATGTATTTTTGATGTACCGAATATTAAAATGTATCAGTAAGACAAACAATGATTTGACATCAAGTGTGCCTGCTAGTTTACAGGCTAGAGCTCCTTTTCCTTCTACTGTGAATCTTTATTTTACCCAAGGTACTTGCAAATAGAAGCAGAAGACGCAGATTGCCTGCCAAATTCAATGATTACATTTTGGAAAACAGTTGCATACATATATCAGTATGTTTTATTTATTTATATTGAGGGGGAATGTGTTACATATGTTATTATTCACATTGAGGACTCTGATGTTTTTTGTTAAAGGTGTGCATTAGAATGAAGGGGAAGTATAGGTGGCAGATAAAGTACGTTGTGGGCATTCTTTGACTGGGAGAAAGGCAACTGTTCATGTGTACATACGTTCACATGGGTGAATAAACTGCATTAATTTTGAAGATTTTGAGCTAGAGACGTATGATTTAAATAGTAATCCATATTTTCACTCTCCTGTTTCTCTATATGTACAGATGCGTGTTTTTTAAATGTAATATCTCTGACTGGTGATTGACCTCTAGTGAGTGTGACATCCTGTTTTATGCTCCACCAACCCTAATACCACCTCTCGCGCGTAAGCCATAACTGTTCGACCAAAGCTACCTTTGTTGAGTCAATGAGCCTAGTTTATTTTTATGTTTATTTCAGTGTTTTATCAAGTTTCACTCACTTTGGGAAGCCCACTAGGCAGGCATCAGGCACGCAACACCCATTTGACTCAAAGGGCTGCCCGGGATGAGACAGCTTCCCGGGCACCCACACAGCCGCACCCGAGCACTTCACAGGTCTTTAAAAGACCATATGCATGTTATGAGGCCTCGCTGTTGTTTCACCCCTTCTAAGAGCCCCTGCAGCGCCACTCTGCCTATTGCTTAAAGATTCAGCCCCCCACCCCCCCGAATTATTTTCTTAGCCCCTCCCAAAATTTGGCTCTAGTTGCGCCTCTGGCAGGTATTGTTTCTCCATGTAGTCCCTTAGGTATCCCCAGCCCTTTCTTTCAGACTTTTGGAGGTGAGCATCAGATGGGTCGGGGTCCTCATGTGCTCACCAGTGCCATCCTCCAGTTCAGAGACACTACTTCCTGCCTCAGTGACTCTGTGCACCACATTACAGAGATGTTGGTGGAGCAGTGCCATTTCAACTACTTTCTCGCCATTCCTGCTTCATGGGCATCCAGGTTATCACTGATGTCCTCTAAGATCACCTTTGTCAAGGTATCAGCAGTTTCTGATGCTTTGAGGTGTCCATCTTTACCAAGTGCGGGCGCCCTGCAGACACCTGACTCACTGCTGCATGCTCGTCCAGTTGTCTAGTTTGGCAGGTGGCCTCCCTACACCCTCACTATCCTAGGGTGCCAGCAGAGAGAACAGTGGAGAATGCAATATCAGAGGAAGATGTCGTGCTCAGCAACAACACAGGATCTTTATGGCACTTCCTCAATGCGCGGCACAAGAAAGGTTAGACACATGCAGCAATATCTCCCCATTTGAGAACACCGATCTTTAACTGAAGAGGCAGTCACCCTGGAAGCTTTGGGGGTTCCAATCTTTAGCACTTCCACTCCCTCCCGAATGTTGCCACAGCCAGCTTGGCAGCAGAGGGATAAGACTGCACAGCTTTCCGGCTGCGCCCACAGACACCTTTGAGAAATGGGCTTGAGGAGGCCACACTCACAATGATTCGGGCACGGGTAATAGCACTGCAAGCAGGGTACGAGTCGAGGGTAGACGCGGGTGGACGGCATCCACCCATTATTTTCACAGGGTAAACGCCGTCCATCCTGCCAAGAATTTGGGCCCCACTGAGTAATGTGCTGAACTCGTCCCGGTAAAATTTCCAAACGCCGGGACACTTTCTGCAGTGCCTGCACGCTGTCTGCTTTCCTTCTGCAACAAGCAACAAAATGCAGGCGAGGACAGGGCTTTCTTATTTAAAAACTCCTGCTGGGCCCATAACAAAGCCCGAATTTGAGGGGTCGTCAGGCCTCCTTTTGTTCGAGTCTCATGGCTGGGAGCAGTCAGGAGCCTCACACCTGATGTAAATGAAGAGGAGGGGAAACAAAGGCTCACATTTTATTAGCACTTCACACATACTTAACACAGGCGTTTTTTTTCACTTAGTTCAGTCCCTGTTTAGCAGATATGCATGCACTGTAAGAATGTCAGATCTGTTGATCTTTCCCAGTATTTACACAAAGCAAATTGTATTTATATAGAGCTTACTACACCTGAGGAGGCGTTGAAATAATTTAGGTACCACTATTTTTTCTTGTATAGCCCTACTCATCCCAATGCAGGGTGTCAGAGCACTTTACATCAACACGTGCATATTACATGTACAATAAATTATATAAGTTTGTGAATGAATGTACAGGATGTGTTAAATAAAACATAGCTCACCGTGCTATCACCCTCGCAATGCGCTCAAACGCACACATATTAGACCTGCTAAACATATATGTGAGGGCTTTAGATCTGATGTCACGCGTGATGCCACTTTCTGTAAAGTTGTGGCTTGTGATGACACTTTCTATGATGTCAATTCCTGTGATGCTATGTGTGATGTCATGCACATGATGTTGTGCGCCGTGATGTCGCGCGCCGAGATGTCATGCTCCATGATGTCACTTGCTTACTGCCTAACTAGGTTAGTCCTCCTCCTTCTTTTTTTAGGACTTGTGCCCTGACTGTAAGTAGAATATTTATTTATTTAGAGGGAGAATCAAAGTGGGAGTTCTAGGTAGAAGGACCCTCCATCTTGGCCACATTTAAATGTATTAGAAAGCATTAATTGTCAAGTGTTGGCATCTTTGGTGTACTTCGATATACAAAGGGGCCGATTCTGATCCTGGATTTTTATTTTCCATACAAATCGGATCTGTATTTTTTTCCATACAAATCGTACAAGTCCCTTCCAACCCGTGTAGTACTATTCGTACGGGAAAAATACATACAGATCGGCCCGATCCTTACAAATCGGATCGGGAAAAGCTGTACGACACGGACTTGTAAAAAAGACCATACAATTTGTAAAAAGGCTGTCCAACCCGTCAAGTACGATTCGTACCGGGTTGTCAGCATGCGATTTGTATGGAAAATGGCCTGTATACGGGGAACGACTCGTACCGGGCTACGAAGCGAACCCCTATAAGCCTCGTACCCTGGTATGACTTGTTCTGGGGGTACGACTTGTACCGGGGTACGGGTCGTATAGGGATATGAGGCGTACAGGGGTCCCCCCACATGCGAGGGGTGTGTATGGAGCGTACCCCAACATCGCGCATGTACGCACCATACATACGCGATTTTGGGGTACGCACCGTAGATGCGCGATTTGGGGTACGGTGCGTACACAAGCGATTTTGGGGTACGGTGCTTGTACGGTGCATACACGACCAGTACCCCTTCAGCGCGTATATACGCACCGTACCCCACTTTCCGTGTCATCGGTACGCACCGTACATACGCACCGTACCCCTTTATTCATGGGGTGTACGACGCGTACATGGGGGGTCCGTCTCCTACTGTTTTCGGTGCGTACAATGTTTTCCCAGCACTTTTTGCCTCCTGTAACAAAAGAGCCGTACGGAGTGCCGTTTGTACGAATCGTACTTGACGGGTTGTAAACTGCTGCCGGGAATACATGTGAACGTCACGTACAGGGCAATCCGATTCGGAATTGCTTGTATATACGAGTTGTATGGTCTTTTTTACAATTTGTATGGAGAGCGTCTATTTGTGCGGATCGTACTTCCTAGGTTGTAGGGGAATCCTTACAAGTACGAGTTGTATGGGGAAAACGCTCCATACCACGATTTGTAAAGCGTTTTCCCAGGATCGGAATCGGCCCCCAAATGTAGAGAAAAAATAGAATGAAAACAAATAATATAGGTATAAAGAGGGCATTAGAGTATAGTAGACTGTAACAAGAAGCCCAATCTAGTATTTTTCAGTTACTGTCTGAGGCGACATTGCTTATCTGAAAGAAGTTCTGGATCGTTTCATTTTGAGAAGTTTCCTGGATCTGTTATTGTTAATTTCAGCCCTAAATTGGGTGTCTGAGGCATTGCAGAATTTGTGTGCCCTTGACTTCCAGGGAGTTTGTATGAGCCTTTATCATAGTTGGTGATAATTACCTACAATAATGCTGCATTCAGTATACTCCCTACCACTATATTGGCAGGGCAAATATTTTATTATTATTTTTTACCTCCACCTATACTTACCTTGCAATGTAGTGGCTAGGTATTTGCACTGTATCCAACATTTTTGTCATGAAATAAAATGCCTTCAGTGTAGTGGGGTTACACCCAGGGACTGCCCTCTGGTTTTCAATCAGTTGAATAGGCATTGGGGAGGGACTTGATTATGTGTGTAGAAATGTTGCCCTTTTCGCAGAGTCACCCTGGAAATATCGCCTTTGGGTGGACCCTATATATTTGCTGGCTGTAGAACTCTCTGCACTTTACCCCTACTAACCAGTTATATAGTGCCTGTGCTCACCTTTCAACATGGTGAAATTGGTATACACCTAGTTGGCATATTTAACTTGCCTACAAGTCTCTAGTCTTGGTACAAAGTGTACTCAGGCCTATAAGTTAAATGTCACTAGTAGACTACAGCACCCTTTGTGTCACCCACTACAGTGACTGTGTAAATATTACTAGGTCGGGCAGGGGATAAATGTGGTACCAACAATATTTTTGTCATGTAGTGTCATTTTATTTATTGAATTGTACTGTTTTTCTAATTTGGTTTGGGATTTTTACTGTTTTGTATTTTGGGTTGTATTACTGTTTAGGTACTGCATAAATGCTTTACACATTGCCCTATGTTAAGCCTGTCTTCTCTGTGCCATAGCTACCAGGGTGTTGAGCTCAGGTTAATTTAGTGACTTTGAAGGTTCACCCTGACATGGGTTGTGATTATTTTTCAAAGTTTGTAGTCGCCCCCACGAAAAAATATATATAATTATCTTATATCTAATTTTTTTTACAATGTGTATAGGAGTGTTGGAATTCAAAATGGGAATATAGTGATGTTAGACCTGGCACACTTGAGGTAGTGTTTCACTAACCTCTTTGCTTTTTTCTCATGGGTTTTGCTGATTCTCTTTTAGTGGCCTTAGGGCTCTGGGCACTTTCCTACTGTAAATGCAGAGTGAAATACCCTTCCTACAAATGTTGGGAAGTGGTGCTGACCTGATGTTTTTAGACATATCTCAAGCCTGCCAATGCAGGCCTGTGGGGGCGCACGTGCACCTATGAGATTTTTAAACATGTGTTAAGCCCGCCATTGCAGGCCTGTATGTACGCAATTGCACTTATGCTCATGTTGGCCTTTCTAAACCACTTGCGAATCCTGAGGGCACCTTCCACTACCACTAGTGCATCCCTGAGGAAAGTCCTAAGTGGTGAAGCAAGTGGTAGGTGAAGGCAGGGCAGGTACGCATGTGTTTCCTGCCCAGGTAATGAAGAATATCCATGCATATTTTCACTGCCTATGAGGTTTGCTCTTCCCATAAGTTAACATGGGAGAATGATTGAAATTACTTCACGCTGCAATAGTGGATTGCAGTGGAGCAGCCTCATAATGGTTCCTATCATTGGATTCACAATGACAAACCCTCTCCTGCGGGAAAGAGGGATTTGTCTTTAATAGCTCAGAAATGCCACTTCTAGAAAGTGAGCATTTCTCTTCTCTAAAACTCTTTGTGTGCCTTTTAGTTTGCCTCCAGTCCACACTGGAGGCTGGGGGAGCACATATGTGCATTCCCCAGAGACAGCTTTAAACATGGGCATACAACTAAAATGACAGACCTCTGCCATTTGAGGGTCTGACTGGATAGATTTTGGGGGAGAGGTATTGGCACCTTGGCCTCTGGGAAGCCAGATTATAGCCCCACTAAAAACTAAGATCTGCATTCCACTGCCCCATGGCAGACAGGACTGAAATTTAGGGGAGACAATTTTGGTTCAAAGGGAAACTCTCCGAAGCATCCAGACTCTGAAAGGCCCACTACAGTATAACTACTGGTTCCATACTTCAGCAGGGTAGAGATACACTTGTGGGGACATGGGACCTTAGATCCTGGAACTGTGTGGTGCACACTGCCAGGGGGATCTCTTGTGCACAAGGAGGATTACAGCCATCGGAAGGGACCATGCATCCTTCCTAAATAGTGGCTGGCCTGGGCTGACTACCTGATGCTGTGTGGCACCCGTATGCTCTCCCCCTGTTCTCTTGTGGAAGTCTCAGGGAAATCAAAGACCTCTCACAAGGGACCCACACCGTATATTTGTGAGACCTGGAGAGCGTGCCCTCTTAAGTTCCCACATTGTCTGCTGGATCCCATCTGGTAGCATAGCGTGGCGTGAACATGGAACTAAATATTGTGCCTGGAGACCGGAGTACTTTGTGCAGAGCCCCAATATTACTGCCTTCATCTAAGGAGTGTGGCCCCTGCATTGTGGGGCTTCAACTTGCATAAGTGTCTTGGTGGTAAGCTGATTCACCGGTTGCGGGACCCCGCATGGCCCCCTTCGTCAGTCATGCTACATCTCTCTTGTGCGACACACCGACTGCATGCTCATTGCGTGCAGTGTCCGATTCACAGGTTGCGACCCTCAGAGGTGAGGGCGTACCTGTAGTAATGCCTCATTCTACCTTGTGCGGCAATGCTGAACTTGTGTGTGTGACCAGAATTGTCTGGTGTTACCCATATCAACACGCACCAGACGTTGTGCCTCATTTCCAGGGAGC
The DNA here is from genome assembly GCF_964204655.1 of Triturus cristatus. Lineage (NCBI taxonomy): Eukaryota > Metazoa > Chordata > Amphibia > Caudata > Salamandridae > Triturus > Triturus cristatus. Next base: position 496,402,779 of record NC_140592.1, on the reverse strand, counting down.
AAGGAGTTTGTGACTCTGCATTGTGTGTGACCCGAACTGTCTGGTGCCACTCGTAACAATGCACACCTGATGTTGTGCTTCATTTCCAGGGAGGTGCGGAGGAGCAGGTTTGTGTTCCGTGGTGCCCAGATTGCCTGGGTGCTACTTTGATCGACATGTGTATGACGGTGTGCCTCCTCCTTTGGAGAGGCTCTCCTGCTTCATCCTCCATTCATCGATTGTTGCTTTTGTTCCCCCTCAATGCGGCGGCCAACTTCCCTCTTCTCACCCATCCCGACAACTTTGTGTTGCCAGGTAGTATTGCCCAAATCAAGCCTGGGTGGTGAGAGTAATTGCCTGGGCAACGGAACGCTTCTGAGAACGGTCAGAAGTGGGTCAGGAGACAGCCTGACCAAACACACTTTCCCTTTCCCTCCCCCCCCCCCCTCATCCCCCCCCCCGGCTTCACAGAACTGGTCTGGTGCCAGAATTCACAGTGCAGAATCCTTTGATTGAACGACTATTGCCCTCAGCCTTATTCTGCTCTTCATACCATGGGTGAACTTCCTGAGTAGTGGCTGAACCCCCATTTGTCGACTGCTGCCTAATTAGCCCTGCTACCTAACCCACCTTCTTCCAAAGGACTCTGACTAAGTGTAACTTCAGCCGCGGTCGGCCTCGTATCAGGGAGAAGTTTGAAGTTTTTCTTTATCTCCAGCCTGGGGGTGTAGTGTAGTTGGGGTTAGCTGAATGGTGGAGGAGGGCTTGGGACATGGGGTGTGTATGTGCATTTTCAGCTGACCAGCAGGATATCAGTTGCACAGCATAACAGTGCTGTATGCGTGTGTGTGTGCAAGTGTGCTCCATATGGACCTGCCTGATATCCGTGGCACCGGGTAGGTAGTGCTGATTGAGTGTGTGGGAGTGACTGCCTGTTATCAATTGCACCACACGGCGGTGTTGCTTTACACATTTTTTCCTTGCCAAAAGAATACTATGTTTGACATTGATTTTTACCTGTGCAGCCTTGGCCCACGGTGCTGTTTAATGTGCTGTAATTATCTGGGTGTACACATCTGATAGCGTTGTGATCTGGGGTGCATCCTATTACTGTCTGGTATTGAATTTTAATAATTGCCTGGGTGACACTAGTTCTGACAACGTTTAGCACCGCATCAGGTTGCGGGGAGTAAAGTAAGATCTCTCCAAAGTGTGCATATTACTGATATAATTTAACACGGTTGGGCCTAGTACTGCTTGTGATATTGCCAAATGTGATTTATGCCCAGATGTACATGATGTCCATGTTGTGTTAATTAATGTGTGTGTTGAACACATATTTTATCTACATACACCATGAATGAAGTCTCTTTTGTGACGTTTAGTGTATTTATTGGGTGAGAGTGCTGTTCCAAATGCTTTACACATTACCTCTGTGATAAGCCTGCCCAAGGAATGAGTGCAGGTTATACAGTGAGTGTTATCACCCACCCCTGATGGGAGTGGTAGGTTCTGCTTGGCTAGAGCCTTGCCTCAGCCAAAAAGAATGTGCCAGCAGTGGCGGTGCGTCCATTGAGGCGCTGGGGCGTTGCCCCACTAATACCACCGATCTCCAACATCGTTTACAACTTCGTTCCACTTCTAAGTTACAACAACTCACGCTAATTGAATTCCTAGCTGGCTTGCCACCGGGCCACGCCCGAGGCAATCAGGATGCTGAAGGGGGTGGGGCTGAGGCAGCACTCAGGGTTTGACTGACAGTCAGTGACGACAACAAGCAAGGGTGGTGACGTGACGGTCTAGCGCACTAAGCGCAGCAGCAATAGTGCGCATGTTCAGTTTTGAGCTGGTCATTTTTCCGACCAGCCCAAACATGCGCATTAGCCTGCACATTAGGAGAGTGAGGGTTGCTTCATGCCGCAGCCACCGGTCTCCTAATGGGCCGGGGGGTATCCCAGCTCAAGTCAATCCTGGCACTGCTGTAGCAGCATCTGGATTGGCTGAGAGGCACGCATTCACCGCACAGTCTATGGCATAATAGGCATTGGGTGCCGTGCATGGGTGGCACTTGGTGAAAACGTATGACCAATCACTGTGGCTTATGTGAAGCCATGCAGACAGGGATTGGCCATTTCGTTCATGATGACGACCATGACGTCGTTGCAGCAGACCGTGCCACCCACACAACACACCTACTACTACTGCTCGTGGCTCGTGCTCGGTTGGATGCATTGATTTCATTTCTTTCGTAACCAAAAGAATCCTGATCATCGTTGAGATTGATAGACGTAAGTCAGTGATTCTAGTGTTTTATTTACATATTGTTTTACATGTGCACGAGGCCGGACTGGAAACCAAAATGAGAGTCATAGGATCCAGGAGGAGGTTGGATGACAGCGGAGGAGCCAGAACTGCTTGTGCTGCTTAGCCGCAGTATTTCACATACTCTGTTGATTTGTGCCTTGGTAGCAAAGGGTGACAGAAGGGTTCAATAACAGTCCAGGATGACGAGGACTCAGTCCACTGCCTGGACATCATCTTGTATAGTATAGCACTGAGGAGGGCGAGGATATGGCCTTTGCTGTGGGTAGGAAGGAGCTCCAGGCCAGCACTGACACTCGGAACCAGCTCTGCAAATACTTCGGCCTGACCCATATTGTTCCCCCCGCAGCCCGCAGGGACGTACAGAATGTCATTCCTGAACGGTAGTACCGCTTGACTCTCCCAGGCAGGCACGTGCAAACAGAGCAGCACTGCCATTGCTCTTTCGTTTTGATCTGTAATACACCACACCCTCCCAGCAAGGCACAATGCAGCACACCAGACAACGCAGCTCTGCCACGGTTGAGCTCACAGCACTCTGACTCAGAGACTGCTGCACCACTATTTTTGGCTCCCAGTGCGGCTGGTTATGCAGTGTTTAGTGTGGGAACCCAGGCTCTATTTGCACAATAGTGCAGTGGGTTAATTGTGCTGTAGAGAAGCGTCTACCTATGCTGTAGTGTAAAGACCCGGTGACTAACAGAGGTGCAAGGGTAATGAGTTTGTTTCCACTGCAGGTACACAGTTGGTAGTTCTGCTGTAGTCCGGAGGCTCCTGTAAAGTGGTACTGTAGAGTGGGGCCTTTTGATATAGCTGTCTTGTAGTGCAGCCTTTCAGGGTTATTTCTTTACGGGATGGAGTCTAGATATTGTGCAGTGCGAGTGCTGTAGAAGATCACCTGGAACCTAGCTTTCTAGTATGGGGGTCGAGTGTTATTGTTTTGCGGTGTGGCCTACAGGGGTCTGGTTGAGCTGCATGAGTGTGTCTGTGCATGTCCTGTGCTCTGTTGTGCTTTAGCATGCCGTTCTGCTGTGTTCTGTGCTGTCCCATGTATTCATGCTGTGCGCAGTGCTGCACGTGCTGTGCTCTATTAAGCGCTGCTGTTTTGCATTGCATTGCACTGTGTACAGTGCTGTACTTTAATGTGCTGTGTATTGTTGTATTATATTATATTCTGCTTTGATGTTCACTGCTCTAATCGAGTGCCAAGGGGTTTCCCGTATTGAATTGTATGTCCGGATTTGTGCTTTTGTGTGCTATGCTGCACTGTATTGCACTGTTGTATGCTATAGTTTTCTGTACTGTATTGTGCGGTAACGTTGTGCACTGTGCTTTTTATACCAGTCTTATGTTTGCTGGACAGTTCTGAGGCTTCCTGGACTGTGCTGTGCTTTGCTACACTATACTTTGTGGTGTTTTACTTGCTTTGCTGTGCTGCACTATACGGCAATGGCCAGCAGGCTGTGCTTTGCTGTACAGTGTCACACCAATCAGCGGCAGCTCTGCCACGGTTGAGCTCACAGCACTCTGACTCACAGACTGCTGCGCCAGTGCTTGCAAACCCGATCCAAGCATACTTTGGTGTCACTGTAATTAATTAGTCTCGCATTAAGCACTGACTATACAGTGCTAAACCTTACAGACAGGTCTGTCTGCCTGTGTTCCATTGCTTTGATCAGCTAACTCCACTTTCTAATCTCTTCTCAACAACACTGCGACACAGACGCCTGTGCCTTTGTTCATCGATTCCGACCTACGTCACGCTGTGGTCTCATAGCATGGGGACTCACGGAACACTCTGCCAGTGTTTCTCAGTTCGGGTCAACACCAAACTTTCCAAGACAGTAGTCCACAGGCAGCCCTGATATGCAAGGGCTGATTGAGCTGGCATTGACATACATTTATTTTGCACTAGCTATTGGGCACAGTTCCGCACATGGCAGCTGCAAGATCCTGGCTTAAACTTACTTGCCCTGTTTTAATTTTTTACCACTTTTGGCTACATGGTCTTTTGTGTATAGAACTATGGAACATTTGCACGGTTATCTTGCTTTCTGAAATATCAAAATTTCCTTGGGGGAGAACCCCCCCTAACCCCCCTTGATAAGTTCGGGCTCGCTCGCTATGCTCGCTCGCCACAGCGCACCACATGCAACTTTTACGCCTCACCGCTTTCAAATATCACCAGCCGCCACTGCGTGCCAGTTCCAATAAGTGAGGGACCAGATTTTGATTGATTGACGGGATTCTATTTGATAAGGTCTTATAAATAATGCAGACAATATGATTCTGGTTCGGAGGTAAACTTGGCTAATCGCTAAATTCCTAATACCTAATATTGCCATTTGCCCAGGGCAGTCCTGTGCTAATATGATGAACTACTTATTCTGTAACCCACAAGCTACAGCATAACACAAACTCCACCTTACAAGTCGGTACTGATTAACTGCATCACCCAACCTTCCAGGGTCTGCACAGGTTTCCAATCTCAAGACATATCTTTTTGAAGTCTCTCTTCATCTTCACCCAACAATCCATGGTGCAGGGCCAAGCTTCCTTCAGTCCAAAATCTGGGTCTACTGCCACAGGAGAAGCCTCAGATCCAGAGTGGCCTTGCTCCCGACCATCATCTCCATCAGAATAAGAGCTTTATTATTCTTATTAAGTGACTGTGATCCAGCGGCATACCAGCAACATATACTCCACTACCATATACTCACCTTCGCCCATAAACACACAAACACACAGTCTAGTAAAACCGCTGGAGTCAAAGTTTGTATTTCTGACTTCAAGATTAGTTTCTGATCATTCCTAACTAATCTTTCCCTGATCAAAATGTTCTTTCCTCTGGTCGATGGACCATTAGTTGAACTAGTTGATGGTTAAATGACATTAATAATTTCTCTTATTACTTATGAAAATAACCACAGACTCTGGAAATATTTTAAATCTTTATGTAAATTAATTGCATGTGAACCACCTCAAAGTACAGTACAATCTCCGTCACTCATAGGAAGGAAGATTCAATTAATCAATCATCAGACACATACTTTGTACCTTGCAATGACTTATGTTCCGAAAGGAGAGGACAGAGAGAAAAGGACATCTGTACATTCATGTATAATATTTACCTAGGATGGTGTGAAAACCAACCCCCTTGCCAAAGGGCTGGAAAAAGTCCCCTGGGAAAGATCAGGCAACAAAGGCTTCAGGACAGGAAAGATTACCTCTCTAACACCGACGCTTGCATAGCACCCCTCTCTGACACTCTCTTCCTCCTCGAGATTCTTCCGTGATCTTCTTCTAAAATTAATTAAGATAGATGGTCCTGCATTCGATTCTTCATCAGCATCCCAAGCTCTGCGGCATTCAGCAAATCTCCGCCTGACTAACTAACTAAGACTACCTCAATTATACCCTTCAATATTCATGTACCACCCCTTAAAGTTTCAATATCTTAAAAATACGAATTCTGATTGGCCAGGCAAGGGGAAGATCATCACACCATGCTTATATGTCATTTGAGTCTATCATCCCATTGTTCATAAATACAACCCCTTAATTTTTATTCCAAAACTTTATTCCCACCCATATTCACATCTTAATAGAGACAATTGTTTAAGTTTGTCATGAACATCCATTCATCCAGAGGTCTTCGGTGCTTGTTCCCAGGGTATGTAACTTTTGTGTCCTTGGATCGCATTCAAGAATATCGTCACTCTTTCGACTCATGTTCAACAGGCATGCGCGGAGGCCACGTGTCTAACAAACTCTGGACTCATACGAGAGGCCCAAATACACACTAATAAGAAAGTTAAAAAGACAAATATTATTTTTCAAGAATAAATGGTTTCACTGTATACCACCCATCTCTACTCTAACCCCATTTACTTATTAATGCTTTCCCCACATTAGCATTAGTAAAATAGCTTGGTTTAATTTCAGCAAAGCAGACGCCGTGCATGTGAGCTTTCAATCCGCCATTTTAGTATTTTCTGCTAATGCATGAGAATTTACCTCCAAGCGACAGCTCGTCATACTGCGTAGATGCAGTTGACGCATGCGCAATAAAGACTTCCTGTTGGCAGCCATTTTAGAACTTCGCTTATGTTACTTACGTTAGTTAGCACATAGGCAAGCTTCTCTAGCCCTTATTTTGGTGTGGTGCATATTAGATTTACACAATACGTAATTGATATCATGTTAGTACGTTAAACAAGAAGATTGCTTTCGAGCAAGTCTCTTTTCTACGAGTCCTTGCTCCATCAACTGGAGTTCTTTCTCTGCACAGTCATCTGTGCTCTGGAACCCCCTCCTGATACAAGTAAGGATAATCAACAATCATCTAGAATGTCGCAAAACATAGACCTGGCATCTTCACTCATTTTCATTCACTTACTGCATAAGAGTCCTGCATTGGGGAGGGGACCTGGTCCGTCGGCTAGACTGCTGACTTTGGTGCTGGAAACCAGGGTTCGAGCCTCAGGGTCACGTCCATATCCTGTGATTCTGGGCAAATCACTTAATCTCCCCATGCCTTAATGTGTAATGTAAATACGGTGCTCGTGTAAAGCGCTCCAATACCTTCGGGTCGAGTTTGCGCTATATAAATATGCAACAACAAAAAAGTGTCACTACATGGCAGGTATGACAAGAGACCAAAGATTTTACCCATGGGCACCACAGCAGCCAACAATAATAAGATGGATAACTACTTACTCGAGTGAAGCGCTTCCCAAATGCTACAACACCCATAACAACCAGCGGTGGATTGGTAACACGGGCACTCGGGCAATGCCCGAGGGGCCGGTGTCCAGTTCCAGCTGTGGACTGCTTTTTTTAGCAGCCTGGTGGGCCGATTTGGGCGGTGCCTCTGTTGTTCAGATACCGCCAGCGGCCCAGTGGGTGTCTGAGTGGCCTTTCTGGAGGCCGATGGGCGCTCATTACCTCCCATTTACAACAGGCAGAGGTGTCGCTCCCTTTCTCTCGCTGGGCCTGCCGATTAATTTATGCATACTGAGTGGGGCAGGGGGCCTGAGCAGAGGTCGCCCCACTTGTTTTCCGGTTGTGTTTCACCAGTGTAAATTAATCCGTGCATTCCCCCCCCCCCCCTCCCCCCCCCCCTTATTTTAATAAAATTTCGCTGAAGCAGTGTTTTGAGGAAAGGCAATAAGCAAATGCGGGCCACTTTTCTTAACGTGCCCGGGCCGATTTTTAATCCCAATCCAACCCTGATAACAACTACCCACCCCCGAAAAATCTACGAGAAAAGTTTCCAGTTGAAGTGCTTTCTCCACAGTAAGTGCGCAGGAACCACCGCTGTAGCAACCCTCCCTCGTCCCCCAACACAGCTCTTCCCTGAACTTGGTACCCGCGACTCGGACTCGCCGGGACAGTCTCGGGTTTTCACAAGCTGCCCCGGCATATTTAGACAAATTTGTCCCTAGTCCCAGTTTTTGAAGAGAGGGAGAGGAATGTTTTTATGTTCTACAAAGCAGGGCTAGATAGCGGCTGTTATAAGAAAGCAATTTCATTAAAATGTATCTCTTATTTATTTTCTTCGTGCCTCTCCTGGGATTTTAGGTTGGCGAGCTGTCATTCTGTGCCGCTCGTTTGCTGTAAAATTGCAGGCCTCCTTTTATTTTTTCGAAATGTCCCAGTTTTTGGTATTCAAAAGCTGGTCACCCTGTACCGCGCCAAGGAAAAGAAGTGAGCGTGAATGAAAACCGCGGCACCACAATAATTCCTTCCCTGCGGACAAAGTCGAGAGAGCCCCGACGTCTGGCTGCTTTTGCGAGATCCCTGACAATATGATTGGCTTAAGGAGCTGGCGAGGAGGCTGGCAGCCGAGAGCGCTCTCTTCCAGGCCCATCCCTGCCCCCCAGCCTGAAGAAGAAATACCACTGGGGCTGCCTGGTACTATTCAGAAGTGAGTCACCGCATCCAGCGGCGCTGTCGCCTGTCATGGCGCATTTATCATATTTAATGCTCGTCTAATGTGATATGTCATGAGTGCCGTGTGATCCATCACAGACTGGGGATACGCCAGCCCCCCTGGATCAATGCCACGCGCTCCCACCTGCCGGCCCCCTCCTGCTCAATTATTACAGGTGATTCCTTGCCAACCCAGGGGGCGAGGAGATATGCGGAGGAGAGGAAGGTGGTGGGCAAAATGCGGTGGGATAAGAAAGAGAAGAGGGCCGAAGACAACGAAGAGAGAAAGCGACTTAAGAGTACAGGGGGAAAGATAGAAAGGGGAGAGAGCGGAGAAGATGAGGGTGAAAAGGAACAGGGGGTTAAGGGAAGTGAAGGAAGTAGTCGGGGAAAGGGCGCCAATTGCCAAGTAAGAATATAGGAGGAGAGAGAAAGAGAACAGTCAGGTGATGAGGGTGGAAGTGTCCTCCACGCCTATGTGATTGCCACATCCCATGTTAGCTCATTCATGACAGCTGCAAACTTATGGTGGAGCAGGGTAAAATGAGGGGGAGCTCTCACTGCCGCTCTGGTTAGCGCACTGCTGACAAGATAGACCAGCGAGCTGAAGTTTGCTCTAATCGTCTGTATTGATCTGAAGGTCACGACCTCAAGTCTCCCACCCTTTCAGGGTCAGCAAATTGAAGGCCATTACGTTGTGTACTCGTGACATCATTTCTACGTCCATTTTGTGTATTATACCTGCTGAGTGCTGCCAGGACCCGATCCACTTAAAGCCCTGGGCCCGAACCCTTTTCGAATACGCTTTGGTGATTGGTAGCAGGTAGGGTGAACTTCCTTCCAGCAGAGCTGTTTCCCCCTCTTTTCTCAAGTCGCGATGCATGGTCGTCATTCGCTGTTGTTCGAGGGCAGTGCAAAGAAAGCCGAGCAGCACTCTGGCGATGGAGCAACGTGTTATGGGGCCGCTAGCGCTGATGGAGGCCCTCGTGACATGCCCCGCAGCTGCAATGATTGACGCCACACTTCGTGTCTGGGTCTCGGCGCGTGACTGCCTCAGCAGGCCGCGCCCCTTTATTTTATACAGAGGCGTACGCCACGTTCGTGGCGTACGCGTTGCGTAGTGTCCTCATGCGCTCTAGCGTCTAACGCTAGAGCGCTAACTGTAACATCCCTCCCCAACTTGGATAACAAAATAAACCAAAGTCCATAACAGTCACTCACTTGTTTGACAGGCAAAGTCTTTAAGGCGGCTGCTTGGCGTGGGGTTCGCTCTCAGACCATACCTGGCAGTGGCACGAGTGCCGGAGCTGGGTGGGTGGCTATTCGGGGCTTCACCTTCCGTCGGGGCCTGAGGGCTCTGCTCTGGGGCGCTGCTGGCTCAGCTGGACATCAGTCCTGGTCCCAGCTCTGGGGTTGAGATCTCTTCCTCCCCTCCGTCCAGCCCCCTCTGGCCGCGGTCGGTGGCCTCCGGAATGCGTTTGAACCACGAGATGTTCCTGTTGGTCGACTCCACCCCTCTTTCTGCTGTGACCATTGTACCCCGCCTCTGTGCCACAGTCCAACTACCTGGTTCATACCGGGGTCTGAATTTTCCTCCCGGCCTTCTGTCCTTCACGAGGACGCTGTCCCCTGGTCTGATGTCGCGGTCTCGACTGCCTCTGGCCCGGCTCACTTGTCGGTTGCGGTATGCTCGTCGTTGGAAAACCTCCTCCGCTTCGAACGGTGGGGGCGCCCACCCAGGGACTGTGGGTAGCCCATCGCGGCGGGGGCCATTGAGCATGAGAGACCACGGGGCTTGTTTGGTGGAGCAGTGGGGCGTGCTCCGATATTCCCCGAGGAATCGCTGGATTTCCCTTTCGGGGTCTAGTTGCTCCACGCCGGCTATTCGAATCACTTTATTCAGGGTCCTCATGAATCGTTTTACTTCTCCGTTGGCCTGTGGCCACTGAGGAGTGATTCGCCGATGTTGTACTCCCTGATGCTGAAGGAACTCCCCGAACTCATGACCGTGGAAGGGTGGCCCATTGTCGCTCTTCACCTCCGAGGGGCGCCCGAACATGGCAAATATTTTCTCCAGCGCTGGTCCCACGAACATGAAGGCTGTGGACGGTAGAACTTCCACTATGGGATATTTCGAGAAGTTGTCAATGACCACCAGCGACACTTTTCCGTTTGGGAGGCTCCCGAAGTCTATACTAATCTTGTCCCATGGGTACCTTCCTGGTTCTTCTGTCACGATGGGGGCCGGAGGCTCCGGGCCGCTTGTCACCTGGCACGCGGCGCAGCTTCTTACCACCTCGTCCACCATGCCATCCAGCCCCGGGAACCATATCTTCGCCCTCATCCTGGTCTTCATCTTCTCCGTCCCTTGATGGCCGTCGTGAGCAATGGTCGTGGCTTGATGGCGCAGTGCGGTGGGCATGACGATCCTAGACCCTCGCAGGACGACCCCATCGCGGGTCATACTTAGTTCATTCCGCACTCGCCACATCTGCTGCAAGTCCTTCTTGTCCTCGTCTGCCCACGAGTTGGCGGTGTGTAGGAAATCAGCCCATGACCCTTTTTGAAGAGCTCCCCGTGTCCTTGCCAGCACGGCGTCGTGCTCCCCGGCACGTATGATCTCCTGGATTGTCAGTATCCGAGGGCAAGTCAGAGCAGCTAAGAGGTCGATGTGTGCTTCGGTGTCCTCTTCCTCTTCTTTCCCGATCGGGGACGTCACCCCACTTTCCGGGTGTCGTGACAGAAAGTCTGCCGGGTTTTTCGCACCTGGCCGGTATGTCACCTCCATCTGGTATTGTTGTAGTCCAATGGCCCACCTCTCGATCCTCGGGGGGGGGGGGGGGGCGCTGTCCCTTTGAACAGGGGCACCAATGGTTGGTGGTCTGTCACCACAGTAAAAGGGTGCCCGCAGACATAGAGGTGGAAATGCCGGCAACCCCATCGGATGGCTAGTGCTTCGCGTTCAATCTGAGAATATCTCTGTTCAGTTGGGGTGAGTGCCTTGCTGGCGTAGGCCAGGGTGGCCCATGTCCCTGGTTCTTGCTCTTGCGTAAGGACTGCGCCCAGTCCCACCGGGCTGGCGTCGACAAGCAGTTCTGTCTTCCTGGTCGGATCAAAGTAGACCAGAGTGGCCTGGTCCAGCAGCGTGGTCTTGATAGCATGGAAGGCATCTTCTTCCTCTTGCCCCCAGCGCCACAGGGTTTCTGTCTTCGTGAGGCGTCTGAGAGGTTCCGCCGTGGTAGCCAAGTTTGGGATGAACCGCCCACAGTACGTGGCCATCCCGAGAAAACTGCGGACTTCCGACGCAGAAGTCGGTGCTGGGGCGTTCTTGATAGCCTGGGATTTTCTTGGGTCCACTTGAATGCCATGGTTGGTAAACGTGTATCCGAAGAACTCGATGCTTTGTTGAAAGAACTGGCACTTCTCCTTGTGCAACGTGACCCCAAACTCTCTCAGCCTCATCAGTGTGGACCGGACCCGTCGGTAGTGTTCATCCACTGTTGTGGCGTGTATCAGTATGTCATCACTGACGTTTAGTACTCCTGGTAGCCCCTGCAAGATGTCTCTGATAGTGTTCTGAAATATTTCGGCCGCCGAAGAGATGCCAAAGTTAAGGCGTCGGTACCTGCGTAGCCCCAGGTGCGTGCTGAAGGTAGTGATATACCTGCTCTCTTCGGCCAGCGTTAGTTGGTGGTACCCCGCGTTGAGGTCCAGTTTGGAGAACCACCGGGCTCCGTTAAGGTCTGCGATTATGTCATCCATCGTGGGCGTGATGTGCCTCTCCCTTTTGATGGCCTTGTTGGGCAGCCTCATGTCGATGCACACTCGAATCTTGCCTGGTTGCCGGGGCTTTTCCGCTATCACCATGGGTGATACCCAGGGGGTGGGTCCGGTTACTGTCTCTATGACACCTTGCTCCTCCAACCTCCTCAGCTCCTCCTCTACCAGCGGGCGTAGGTGGAAAGGAATCCTCCTGTGTTTTAACGCTGTGGGTGTGACTGAACGGTCAATGTGGAGCTTGACTGGTGGTCGTCGGATGTTCCCCAGACCAGTGAACAGCTCCGGAAACTGGTCCAGCAGGGTAGTCGTCTGGGACTCTTGCACCTTCCGGAGGAATGCGATCAGCCCTAGGTCTTCGGCTGCGTGCCCGCTGAGGAGGGTGTCTGCCTCTTGATTGATCACATGTATGTCAATCGTTATCTCTGCGTCATCCGACTTCACCGGCACCGTCATCTTTCCTGCCAGGGGCAGCGGTGTGTCACTTCCGTAGGCATAAATCTGGGCTTTTGACCGTCGGAGTTCGGGCTTGGGTCGGAGGCGATTGTATTGCTGCACTCCCATCACGGTGACTGACGCCCCTGTGTCGATCACTGCGTTTATCCGGGATCCAGCGACTAGGACGTCGCACCTCGGTTGTGGTCTTCTCGAGCTCTTGAGGGCTCTGGTGAATGAAATCAGGTATGTTTCCCCTTCGTCATCATCGGACTCCATTGCATCTTCCCGCAGGGCCTGCGCTTGCTTGCGCCCTGGGTTGGTGGGGGAGGCCAGCGACAGCTGGGATAGCTGTCTCACCATGGCCTTCTCTGGCCTCTTTCCCCTCCGGTCCCGTTGCGCGGATCGTTTGCGGCAAACAGACGCAAAGTGGTTCATCACGCCGCAGTTGTCACACGCCTTTCCTTTCGCAGGGCACGTCCTGCCTCCGTGCTCGTCATACCCGCAGTACCCGCACGGGGCTGCAGGCTTCTTTGCCGCCGGTCGGCGGGAAGCTTCACGCGTCTGTACTGCGTCGGCCCGCTCCGTTTTGACTGTTACTCCTGACCCGGCGCTTCGTGTGAGCGCCATCTCCATCTCCTCTGCGCGGGCGTCGGATAGATCATGGGACCGTGCCAGCACTAGAATGTCCGCCATCGGGATGTTCGGTTGGCGGAGAATGAGTGTTCGTAACTTTTTGCTGCGTATGCCGCATATTATCTGTGCTCTGATCTCCTCCTTGGCTCTATCACCCACGAGGTGCGTGTCTGCCAGCACCCTCAGTCGAGCGTGGAATGCATCCACCGACTCCCCTTCCTTTTGCCTCGCTTGGCGCAATTTGAAATGTTCAAAATCCGGGTTTAACTGGGGGTCGAAATGCGCATTGAGGGCTCTCACGGCCGCGTCATAGTCGTCCGCGTTCCCTGGGTTGGGGAGGTGCTTGAATAGGAGATAAACTTCTTCCCCTGCATAGTGGAGTAGTAGGGACCGTTTCACGGTGCCATCCGTCTCCCTGGTGCCCGCGAAATAGTTGTCGAGTCGGCCAATCCACGTTTGCCAGCGTGGGGCGGCAGTGGCAGGGTCAGCAGCTTCACTAAAAGGCGGCAGAACGCCGGACGCGGGGTGCAGAGGCACTGCCTGGGCGGGGCGCTCATCATCACCCATGGCTCCCTGGGGCACAGCACAGCAGGAGGGATGGCAGCAGGCAGAGGAGGCCGCAGTGGCAAGAGATGCCCACACCTGGGATTGACAGAGGGCGTCAGGGCTCAGCCAGGGCACAGCAGGCAACTGGGGCAGAGGGCTTCAGGGCCCAGCCAGGGCACAGCAGGGAAATAGAGTCACTCAGTTCAGTGGCAGGAATGTTCATCTGCCAAAATGGGCCGTGTTCGGTGCACACGTGCACTCACCGTAGGTCGAGGCAGACTCAGAGGGGCCCAGCTGCACTGCCTGCGTGAGACGGAGCCGGTTTCAGTCGGGCCCGTCAGGATCACGTGCGCGCGCGCGGGACTGCCGCGGAGCGCGTCTTCCAGCTGGGGCACACGGGGTCGATCTTCGCACTCGTCGCCAGTGTTATGGGGCCGCTAGCGCTGATGGAGGCCCTCGTGACATGCCCCGCAGCTGCAATGATTGACGCCACACTTCGTGTCTGGGTCTCGGCGCGTGACTGCCTCAGCAGGCCGCGCCCCTTTATTTTATACAGAGGCGTACGCCACGTTCGTGGCGTACGCGTTGCGTAGTGTCCTCATGCGCTCTAGCGTCTAACGCTAGAGAGCTAACTGTAACACAACGGACAAGATGCGGCGATGAGAAGAAAGGTAAAACATAGCCCAAAACCATGACTGATTGTGGGCATGAGCGAGCAGCCCGAGGCCAAACGTATTGGCTTCGAGAGTGAGGGAGAGTTCCCCGATGGAGAAATCTTTGAGGCACGTAGTTCGAGTAAATTAAAAATATCCTCTGTAAACGCTGTTTCAGTTTGCTGTAGAAGTCAATTTCGACGCAGCTGTAGCAAGCACCTGCTTAGACTGTTCTCTGCAGGAAAAATCTTTAGGCTTTCCAAGAACTGGCAATATCGGCACAGAGCGCAAATGGGTAAAAAAAAAAAGAGTATTTTCAAGGTAATGCGCAGTACCCGGATTCCCTCAGAACAGCTCATTGGAACAGCAGGCAGGGGTCATACTCGGGGGTCACACTCTGAAGTCTCTGCACCCTGGCAAACACCCTCCTCCCTAGTGCAACATACTGGTCACGGGCAGTGGCAGGACAGCCGAGGAGGAAGCCAGAAGTTTTATTGAAATACCACACTCTCAAAGCACACAGGCAAGGGGTGGTCTTTTGTGGGTCTTGGAAGCTCTTCCTTATTTAAAATGCTGTAAACAAGCTAATACTTTCAATTCTTTTTTATCTTTACAGTATCTTGTTGTTAATGCACCACTACTCAATAACCCAACCTCAGACGTCCTCCATTGCGTTGTTGCTTCATTCTGTAAACCAAACATAATTAAATTAGAGTTGGTTAATTAACAGTGGTGGGATCTTCTTAGCCTCTAAGTTTTAATAAAATCTAGGTTTTAAACCCATCAGGCTGTGGAAAATCTACATTTTATAAGACATGGGGGCTAGCATTAGGCAAGTACAAAGTCCTGCTAAAACATTATCAATTACACTCTCCACTGGTTTCAAATAACAATTTCGAAACATATTCTTGTTCGACCAATTAGCAGCTCTTAAAATATCCTGAAGACTCCACCCATTCCCAAAGCTTTTCATGCGGAATCTCCCCACACTGCATTGGTCCAAAACAACTAACATCCAGACCAGCATCTCTCATGACTTCCGTCACTCTTACAAACTCCTGGGGACAACTGTGCTCCTCACCTGTTTCCTGCCACTGTGTTTGGTTCGCCCTCCCGCCGCTGTTCATCCACCATACGGCCGCAGTGAGGAGGCAGGGACCACACCACCCAGACTCCCTAGCGGCTCCTCCCACAGCCGCCACCAGCCAATCACACGCCTGGAGGCGCTAGAAACCGGCAGCCTAACCCCCGCGTCGTGGGACGCGCGCGGGTGACGCCGGGAGAAGCCCGGGACAAGGGCGGGACCATCTGCGACCATCAGAGGCCAGAGGAGGCCTGGCTGGGCCACCCCCCTTGTGACTGTCTCAGAGGTAATAACTTACTAACTCCACCCTAGTAGCACGCTACTCAGACATCTATCCATTCTTGAACAGATTGCAAACAAAAAGACATTATAAACAGTGGATTATAGATCATTGTGCAATCGCGGGAGGGTTTAATTTTTATATATCTTGTAAAGCAGGGAGGATTCAATCACCAGCTAACCAGGCAAGGAGGTAGTGTAGTGGCGGGTTGCTGCAGTGTAAGTTCCTACGCCCTCCTCCTTTCCTGTTTCAGTTCTGTCCAACAGAACTAAAACGCGCTCTGTTACAAGCAAAGTAAATTCGTCTCGGACCTTGAATCCTTTAGGGTCTGAACCAAATGTTGCGTTACAACCTACTGCGATTGACCTGATGTTGCAAAAAGTCAATAGGGAGATTGAGCACACAGAGAGAAGTCTGTCTATTCCAAATACACCTACACAACCCACTGTTCTAAACACATCAGCAATTTCCCATAACGACTCTCTAAAAAATTCCACTGAAGGTATTCCTTGTGCGCAGGTGGCAAAAGAAGTAGTCATAGACACAAATAGGAAATCAAAACAAGGGGGAAGCAGGAAAAACAAACAAAGCAGGGTTACACACGGTTCGAAAGATAGGGAGGCAGCAGTCACCGAAGTGCCAGTGACACGTCCTCAAACTCCACCTGGATGGATGGACGAAGTAATAGGAGACCTCCAAAAACACATGGAAACTTTCATTATGAATCAGCTGAAACCAATAATTAGCAGGCTAGATAAAGTGATTAATGAATTGACAAAGCAGGGAAGATCTAAGGGCCCTATAGATTGTAATTTAACAGCAAACCGTTCCCTAGCAGGCCCCACGCCAGCTGGTCAGATAGTCGGTAATAATAACTGTGTGAGTAACGAGCAATACACAATTGTACAAGTCCACGAAATACCCAAACCTACAGCCCAGGTAGAGAGGGGAAATACTGAGAAGGGGGGGACAAAGGACACGGATAAGGACCAACAGCGAACAAATTCCCTGCTAGCTCAAATAGGAAATCCAATAACCCATGTCCACACTAACACAAATCTGACAAGCCATGAGCCGAATTACAGATTTGTTCATCACGCACCACTACATATTAATCTGCCCCCTGAAGCATGCCCTTTTGTTGTTGCTTTTACAGGGGTTCCCAAACTCAGGGAAGGGGAGAAAGAGTCACACATGGAACTGAAAAGCAAAATAATAAAGTGGTTAAACATACACAGGCCCCTGCGGGGAGGAGAGTGCGGGTAGATTGTCCATGTGAGAAGGGTAAACTGGATAGGCAGCAGGAGGAAAGATATCACAGGGGATTGCATTGTAGTAAACTTTAGGAACGCTGATCTAGTGAAACACATATAAGGCAGCTATAATAAAAACCATACGAGCACCATAAGTTCCTTACCTTTAGGATACTTCTACCCGAGAAGACGCGCTGCAAACGTCTATGCTTATGGTAGAACAGGAAACACACCAACAAGACATTGGGCCAGAATGGAAGAGCAGAGAGGACAGGGTTGTACTCAATGGGCAAATACAAACAGGTTTAGCCCGCTACAGTCCCTTGACGAAAACGACTGACTATCCCAAATTGGGAAATGTCATGAAAAGATGGCTGAAAGGGTGGACAATAAATTAAGTGCACAGAGGGTCCCAGAAAGCTATCAAGCAAAGAGGGCGGATGTACATCGAACATCTGTAGGTGAGGGTGATCAGGGAGTGACATTGCTTTGGAAGGATGATCTAAGGACACACAACCAGGGAGGAGAGGTTGGAAAAGCACTGAGAGAAGGTCTGATGTTACTGTCCTGGAATATTGCAGGCTTGGCAGGGAAATTTGAAAATTGTGATTGGAAGAAAAACTGCCGCGGCTATCATATATTAGCTTTCCAGGAGACATGGGCGGTAGAATCCTCCCCTTCTCAAATAGAGGGTTACAAGTGTTTCTTTGTAGCAGCTATAGAAGGCAGATCAGGTAGAGCTAAGGGAGGGCTGGCTTTGTATGTCGATCTAGATGTAGAAGGCTCATGGTCACAACCTTCCTGGACATCGCACACCATCCAGGCAGTTGTATTTCAAGGTCAAGGGCTGAGATTACTGATATTCAATATTTATAATTCAGGGCCAGTGGATGGGAATTACTCAGTAATCCAGGAACAAGATAACAGACTTAATTATGAGATTAGTCAGAGGAAAGGGGTAGGAGAACCTATAGTGTTGATTATGGGTGATTTAAATTGCCATCTTTGCCCAAAATTGTTCCCCGTAAGTGCTGACTGGTCATCATGCCCGGCAGAGAGTGGGCCACACTTTGAGCACAATAAGGAGGGTACAACCTTTATGAAGCTATTAGACACTTATGCTCTAACACATACAATAGACTTGGTGGCCCCGGGTAGGGATGGTACTCTCACTCCAACATTCAAAGGTAGGGGATGCCACTCCATTATAGACTATATTATGATATCTACCTTTGCAAAGGACCGGGTCAAGGAGGTGAAAATAGATTGGAGTCCCTTCAGTGACCATAACCCATTGACGATGGAATTAATATATAGTGGTCGCTCTATTAGAAGTAAACCGGCAGCCATCGAGTTGCGACCAGTGGACCAGGGGAGGCGACTTAGATGGGCAAAAATTAATGCCCAGGAGTTCTATGGAACTCTAGCAGAAAAAGGTAAAAAACTGATTTATGATTGTCTTTATCCCTTAGTAGAGGGAGGTGTGCTGGTCTCAGTGTTCGAGTCATTAACTAACTTGGTGGGCGAACTACTGAAAGTAAAAGGGACCAAAAAGAACGGAACCCAACCACGCTGGTTTGATTCCGAATGCTCGCGAGCACTGAGAGACTTAAAATCATGCCTTAAAACCCAACCTAGGGACAAGCAGAAAGTAGCTCTCTGTAGAAACATATACAAAACAAAGGTAAAACCGAGGAAGACCACGCTTCAAGCGGAAGTCTGGGCTGACCTAAGGGAGGCTGGGGAGAATAGAGATTTTAATGAATTCTGGAAAATCATCAATAGACCCTGCTTTCAAGACAGTAATGCTCAGGTGCTTAGCAATAATATACTCCCCGAACAGTGGGTGGCTCATTTCAAGGGCCTTTACAATCATAGCAGTGATACTGTGTCTGTAGGGGGTTGGGACGGGGTTCGGCTCAGTGAATCAGAATTTTCACTTCAAGAAATCCCCCAAGCAATCCAAGGCCTGACACGTAACAAAGCTCCGGGGCCTGATGGTACGCCACCAGACCTCTATCTAAGCAACATCGATCTTTGGGCCCCTATTATGACAAGGGTGCTAAACGCAGCTAAAAAATCTGGTCTTCCGCGATCTTGGTCTACAGCATTGATTGTCCCTATCTTCAAAAAAGGGAGTAGGGACAATCCTCAATGCTATAGACCAATCTCGTTGATAGACGTGTCAGCCAAATTGCTGGGCAGGGCGGTTTTAAATCGCCTCATGGCCTGGACAGAAGAGCACCACGTCATAGCAGACACCCAATATGGCTTTAGATCGGGTAAATCAACAAGCGATCAATGCCTCAACCTTTACTTATTAGCAGCAAAATACATAAAGGCTAGTAAAGGTACACTCTACATGGGTTTTATGGATCTGGCTGTGGCTTTTGATAATGTAAATAGGAGTAAACTTTGGGCCATGATGAGCAATCTGGGAATTGATCCCGGACTTATTAACATTCTCAAGGAATTACATTGGAACACCACGGCCCGCTTTAGCATGGGGGGGGGGGGGCGAGTACCGATCCCTTCCCGTGCACCAGCGGAGTGAGGCAGGGATGTATCCTTGCCCCCTTTTTATTTTCCCTTTATATAAATGAGTTGGAGAGAACACTGGCTGACTTAAATGTGGATTGTCCCAAAGCAGGAACGCGTCATATCCCGGTACTGTTGTACGTGGATGACGCGGTCCTGCTTGCTCGAACAGCTCTGAGTCTACAACATCTCGTTGATGGGTTTGTGGAATTCATGGACAAATTAGACTTGTCCATGAATCTGAACAAATCCTACGTGATGGTGGCGGGCAAGAAACCATGCAGGAAATTTGTATTTAAAATAGGGTCCCACACACTAAAAACTGTAAATTCCTTCTCCTACTTGGGCCTTTTGTTTGATGGGGAGATAAAGTTCGACTTTTTAATTGAGGAAAGGTGTAGAAAGCTGGTCTCCGCAAACTGTGCGATACTCAACTTTGCCCGTAGGCTGGGTCGCTGGTCACCAGAGCAAGTAATGAATCTATACGTAGCTGTAAGTACTGCAAAGGCTTTATATGGGGCAGAGGTCTGGGGCTTCAGGGATGAAAAACTTTTACAATTGGAGGAAGATAAATTCCTACGTAGGATCCTGAAGCTACCACAGAGTACCCCAGCATGAATTGTACACACTGAGCTTGGGATTCCATGTATCACAGACCAGGTGAAGGTGAGGCCTATTATGACATGGCTCAGAATTTGGGTGAACCCCGAAGCTGAGCTAAGTAGGGTAATAGTTGGCGATTGCTTACAAAAAGACAATTGCCTCCAAATTCCTTGGCTGAAGTGTATCAAGGATACATTAGGAATCATCGATCAGTCGTTACTATTCACTGATCCGACTTCCATTACCACTGCTTGCAGACATCAAATTAAAAAACAGCTACTAGAAAAACTTGAATTGCGAAGATTAAGCTCCGACTCGGCAAAAAAATCGGTTGTGGCACACCGTCTAGTGAGTAATGGAGAAGGCATTGAGCCCTATTTATTTTTAATGTACAACCAGCAGGATAGATTTTTAATGTGTCGTTTTAGGCTCAATTTGTTACATAATATTTTAGCATATCCATCAGGTTTTACTTTAACAATTGAGCAGAAGGGAGTCTGCGGCTGCGACAATAGGTCTCCGCAGGACACCCTTCATTTTGTACTTTTGTGTTCTTTTTATCGAATTCCCCGCCGCAGATTTCTTGTTGATATTTTAAAAGAAGTAAAACTCCGTCAAGCCAAGACTGCCCTACTCTTTTTGCAAAAGGCCAGTGATATGCGTATCCTGTGCTCTATTATGAATTTTCTGAAAATAGTAGTAAGACTAAGAAATACAAGAGACTGAGCAACGATGTATATAATGCCATATGTTTTAAACGTTTTAACCCTCCTTTTAATGATGTATGGTTCAGAAATGTAATTAATGTATTTTGTACAATGTATTTTTATGATGGTTTAATCATCGAAATAAAGATCTACTGAACTGAACTGAACTGACTTCCGTCACTCATCTTGCCAAAGTTGCAATCGCAACTGGTTTATGTGGAGACGTATATGAGCTCAACAACTGCGTCACATCATTCCCCCTTAGGCTCTTAGTTCTCATAGTCCTTCACACAACTTACCAGACACAACCTGTGATTATTTTAATAAAAAAGGTAAAAAATTGTTCTCAACATTGTTTTGGTTTTTTCTTAATATAAAAAATACACCCTCGTTCTGAAAAGCTTTACTAGTGACTGCTAAGACTCTCCATCAGAAGATATCCTATAGGATACCAAGCAGAGTAAAATTGTCAACTTTCAAGAGATTTATCAGACAACTAGTATCTACCCACCTTTACATACCACAATAAAGAATATCTAGCCACTGAAGGATTCAAAACTCTCATACTACGCATTATGCCCCTAACCACCAAGTCCTAACACATTGAAACACCATTCACCAAAGAATGTCAACAATAATGATTCACTGAGGAGGACCGCAGATCCTATATTTGGAAGAGATTTCCTTACTAGATTTTAAATTCCAATTCAGGATTAATATCACAAGTGACCAGAGATGCACATATTTATTAGAACTCTTCGTTTCTATAGTTTTGAATGCAGCCTTAAAAAAGCCCTTGACTTGCACACCTATATAGGGCAAAACACATTTGGTTAAGTCTGTAGACATATCTTTTGGTTAAATACTTCTTCTGCATGCAAGAAAATGAAGAAAAATAAAGCATTCTACTGTGAAAGCAACTTTAATGGATTATTTTAATTTCGAATTGCACCTTAATATACTGGAATCTCTACTGTGTTCAATTTATTTGAAAGAACTTCATAAATCTTTGGGAGGACACACTGATTGCTGTTGACATTTGAAATTAAAAGGGGCACTGTTGGCCCAATTCACACACGAGTGGTACACTTTCCTCCTCACCTGAATTTAAATATTCCAATAGAAGTATTAATCAGTGGGCCATGAGTGTTTTGGGCCTCTAAACAAAACTCGTTAACCAAAGCATGGACCTGCTATGATAGAGAACCTTTGCGCATTTACCATTTTGTAAGCAAACCCTTACTCAAATAGTTTAGTCATATAACTCACAGCATTACATTAACTACATCAGTTGAAATAGGATCAAACCCCTGTCAAAAGCACCATCAAAGTCATTTTCCCAAGCCAATCTTTACACTTTTCCACTCCTCGGTGCCCAGGAGTCAGATATAAGTCTGAAATCCCCCTTGTAAAACCAGGCATTTTCCACTGTCTTCTGTAATCCTCTATGCCATCACAGATAACTGGCCTCCCGTTATTTAACTGTGTAACACCCCTTAAGGTCCTAGTATTAAACTCTTGGAACTCGAAAGACATATTGAGAAATCCACTCACTTCTCAATTATTACTGGAAACCATGCCCTTGGCCTCCAGATCCGTGTTATGACAACCAGAACCTTCTTGTTCCTGCGCACATGCATCACTAACCTTAGTAGCATCACAAAAGGAGGGAAGGCACAAGGTGCTAACCCTCTCCAATCCTGTAGGAAAACATCTACTTCCCATGCCTAGTGATCCAGTCTCCCAGTGACAATCTTCGCCAGCTGACAGTTTATTCTGTTTGCAAACAAGTCCACCCCGAAAGGACCCTATATATCCTATATCTTCTGAAACACAATCCTGTCTAGCATCCAGTCTCTCAAATCCTTGAAATTCATTGGAGCCAATTCCCCACACCATTGCTTAATCCAGGAGTATGCTCTGCCATAACAGATATTCCTTTGATCAAACAATAACTCCAAAATCCTTTCGCTAGATCTGCTAATCCCTTCAATCGAGGACCACCCATCTTGTTCACATATCTCGACGCAGACACATGGGTCTATGTGAAGCATTACACAACATTTCACTGTCTCCTGAGTGAAACAAAAAATGCAATTTAATCTGCTACAATTAGACAATTGATTTGTAAGTTCTTCTCTTGATTCATCCAATGACCACCTACTGAAAACACTCTACATCTCGTGCTCCATCCTTGAAAACTCGTGTCTGTCCCTATAGCAATTTCTGGTTTCTGGTATCTAAAAAAATTGCCAGTCCTTACCATGCACTTACATTCTGAAGCCACCAGCTAAGCTCCTCACTCGACTCTTGATCCTAAATTATCTTCTGCGAATATGACCAACTGTACTGCTCGATTTTCCCGGCCCTATTGTGTTGATGGGTGATTAGGGTGACTTCAGTCTCTCTACCATTCAAGCCTAAGGGTTAGAGTAGTGAATGAAGTCTATTTTCTAGGCACTTCGACATGATCCTGTGTTCTTCCCCATAGATTAGGGCTTGCACACATATCCTAGGGGATAGATTCGTTAGTCTTAGGGATAACCTGCCCTGTAGTGAGGGTATTTCATGGAGCCGTGCTGAATTCAGGCCTGGTAGGCCTCAAACGGGGGAGACTCCATCTTTCTTTCTGCTCCAGCAGCTTGAGATGCTTCTAGGTTAAAGGGGATGTTTTAGTTATGAGGTGTTATTCGCTTGGAGAGAACCGGTTCAGACCGGCCCTTATCGAAGGATTGTATTTTTCTTCATGCCGAAGACACTACATCAGGCCGGCCGGCTGGGAAAGTGTCCTTGGCACGGGGAGGTACAAGAATTTGGTGGGCGGCAGGTTACGGGCTGGAATTTTCCATGAGAAAATGCACCTCTATATTAGTGAAAGTCTGAGGCAGATACTGGCACTTATTCTTTCAATCCATAGGCGGCACCTAGCCGTTAGCAGAAAAGCTACTACTTATTCCAGGGAAGACAGATGACAAACTTGAAGGCGGAGAAAGACCAAGAGACAGATACTCTTCTAGCAGAATTGCCAGAGAGGAGAGAGTAGCCGATGAGGAAGAGGTCCCAGTGACTCGGAGAAGGGAGCTACGGAGGTGTGATCTCCAGGCGAGCCGAGGCACAGACGAGAAGGGAACCTAGATGACCATTGAGTGCAGGCTACACACGACTAAGGTGATGTCGACCCCTTTCTTATTAGAGTGTACAACCTAATCTTTCACTTTTCTTTACAGGTTATGTGTTACACAGTAATGTTATGTGCTTGCGTATATAATAAATAATAAAGTCAGTTTGTAGTGAATCAACATGTGCTGCGTGTTCTTGTATAAGAGGGTAGCCTATTCTTCTAGTCAGCTGTGACTTGACATGAACGGATGTTAACACTGGTCAGGTAAGTGGTAACTGAATAAAGGAGGGAGAAGCCCCTCAAACCAGAGAACAGGTTGTGCTCAAACTAGCAGTTCTTGTGTGATCCGATGAATAGTAAAACTGATTCCCTTGTTGTATGTTATGATAATTATAGGATGAACTTGTACTGAGTCTGCCGTCTGGGTAGGAAGCCCTGGGTCCGTTTGGGACCGCGAGGCTAAGGCTGCTGTCTGGGTAGGAAGTCCTGGGTCCGTTTGGGACCGCGAGGCTAAGGCTGCCGTCTGGGTAGGAAGTCCTGGGTCCGTTTGGGACCGCGAGGCTAAGGCTGCCGTCTGGGTAGGAAGCCCTGGGTCCGTTTGGGACCGCGAGGCTAAGGCTGCCGTCTGGGTAGGAAGTCCTGGGTCCGTTTGGGACCGCGAGGCTAAGGCTGCCGTCTGGGTAGGAAGTCCTGGGTCCGTTTGGGACCGCGAGGCTAAGGCTGCCGTCTGGGTAGGAAGCCCTGGGTCCGTTTGGGACCGCGAGGCTAAGGCTGCCGTCTGGGTAGGAAGTCCTGGGTCCGTTTGGGACCGCGAGGCTAAGGCTGCCGTCTGGGCAGGAAGTCCTGGGTCCGTTTGGGACCGCGAGGCTAAGGCTGCCGTCTGGGTAGGAAGTCCTGGGTCCGTTTGGGACCGCGAGGCTAAGGCTGCCGTCTGGGTAGGAAGTCCTGGGTCCGTTTGGGACCGCAAGGCTAAGGCTGCCGTCTGGGTAGGAAGCCCTGGGTCCGTCTGGGACCGCGAGGCTAAGACTGCCGTCTGGGTAGGAAGTCCTGGGTCCGTCTAGGATCGCGAGGCCGCCACTTGTATTATAAGAGGTCTTGGTATATATAGTAGGAATTCCCTGTCCTTAGGTGGTATATATATATGTGGTTACTTATTGTGAATAGGCCCTAGGGAGGGGGTAACATTCTGGCTGGGTTAGAGAGGCTCTGTTGAGCGGGTTCTATCTGATCCGAAAACCCAAGCAGAACACCAACCCACCTTAAATATCTAATTTTCAGCCTCTGCACTGCTCGATAATAAAGAGGGCCTGGGAAGATTGCCTCGATAGTTGAGGATAGCAAACCTAGGATCCTTGCAAACATTCTCAAAGATATGTCCTCTGTCATCATAAACCTTTGTAACTCCTTCCTTAAGCTTTTCAATTTCTAGCTTGGTAACTTCAGTTTTATCTAAGCTGTAAATACCAAGAAACTGTGCCTCCTGACCTGGAAGCAGATAAGATTTCTTTTTGTTGACCCAGAACCCTAGGAAATGTAGGAGGTCCATTATTAAATCTTTGTGGCTCAAAAGTTCAACCTTGTCCTGAGGCATTACCAAAATGCCATCTAGGTAAATTAGTAACCGGACTCCTCTTGCTCGTAGCCAAGATGCAACAGGGCACAGAACGTTTGTAAAGCACCATAGTGCCGAGCACAGTTTGCATGGGAGACTTTTGAACCTCCAAAACTTTCCCATCCACCTCAACTGAAGGTATTTTTCATGTGGACCCCAAATTAGAAATGTCAAATAAATATCTTTCAGATCTAGTTGTGTCAACCAAACATTCTTTCTAAAAAATATCTCCTTAAGGATGCATACCCTCCATTTTGCAATGATTATACACAACCTATTCATTCAGTTCTTGAAACTCATCACAGGTCACATACCTGGAAAATTGTATTTATATACCCTAGTGAATTGTCCTTCACCTCCACAATTGCTCCTTCTGCAGGCAATTCCTCTACTTCCTTGTTTACCAAAATATTTTCCTCGTCCAACTAAAAGATCTCTTGAGGTGCTTTCTCTTGAAATGCAAAGCCTACAAACTCTATTCTGAAACCTCTCACCATTTCTTGAATCAAAGGATAAGCGTTACTAACATGTTGAACTCCCACATTGACTTCTTTCTCCTCTTGAAGATCTTCCTCTAGAGCATTATTTCTGCAGGAAGAATCCTTGAGAGGTCCCAATCCATACTGATTGAAATGTAGGGACTAAATCCTCTACCCATAAAGGGTCTGGAAGTTTGTAATCCTTGGCCGGGGTAAAGACCTGACATTCCCCTGGCCCCGCTAAAAACTCTATCCTCAAAAATGTTTTTAGTATCTTTTTGGGATTTCTGAATTGAGCTAAATACACCCAGGGTACTTGGCGGTTTCCTTAAAAAAGTTATCTCCAAAGAGGCAACCTTGAGTAGAAGGTCCTCCCTCTTTTGATGAAAGATCAATTCATTTTGGGTCCATATTCAATAAAATACGTTTTCTTCTATCATTCGCGAGAGCTGTATTATGCGTTCCCAAGAGGGTAGATTGCTTATTGCACCCACTGGCGCAATTCATCTGGATCCACTTTGGTTTAATTAATGTAAGACTCCTTCGCCATTTCATATATTTTTGTTAGAGGACCTAATATATACAGAAGTCTGTTATGGGAAGACTTTAGTCTCAGGTCCAAGCCCTTCCACGAGTCCTTCCACTTTTGCATATAAAGTCTAAGACCTTCACATCTAGATCCAGTGTCAAAGCAACCATATCAGGAAAAGTTGGTCTTGGACATTCAGATTGCAATCTAGACTGTTAGAACCGGCCCTCGTAACCTAGTCAGACCTGACCCCTGCACCTCACACCAGCCCCGAGCCCACAGCCTAGCCGATCCTTCCCACCAGAACACACACACCCGACCCGGACTTCCCCCGTCCGTGGCCTTCCTCCTTCGGCCACCCCGGGCCCGCGTGCCCACTTCATGCACCAAGATGGCCGCCCGGCCCCAGCGCGACCCTAGCCGCCACTCCGGCTGGAGGACATCGCGCTCCCCTTGGGATAAGAAAGGGAGGAGCAGTTTCCATTACACCTCTGCGCTTCCCTGGGAAGGTGGGTTTCGATCGACCCGCCGGCCTCCCCGAGGGCTGGCGCCACGCCTGCTGGGTGTCTGGGGCTCCTCCCGACCCGGCCCTGAAAGGATCAAAGGACAATGGCAGGAAACCCCCAACAAGCGACCCCCAGGTGACAAGACCCCTGCCTGCACAGACTCCGGACATCAAAGAGGAGTCGCCCTATAACAAGGGGTGCTCTGGGACGGTCCGGCAGATTCGCCTTGGAAACACCTGAGCCCTGCTGAGTGACTCGCGGCTCCGTGAAGATCGTAAGACCCCCGAACTTGTGCTTGAGCCCTGCTGAGTGACTCGCGGCTCCCTGAAGATCGTAAGACCTCCGAACTCGTGCTTGAGCCCTGCTGAGTGACTCGCGGCTCCCTGAAGATCGTAAGACCTCCGAACTCGTGCTTGAGCCCTGCTGAGTGACTCGCGGCTCCTTGAAGATCGTAAGACCTCCGAACTTGTGCTCGAGCCCTGCTGAGTGACTCGCAGCTCCCACAGACTCTCTTGGTCCCGCCGGACCCCACGACGACAAGCGTATCCCCCAGCTCGAGGATTGTGAGCTGTGCGCCGGGTACGCTCCTGCATTTGATCCATATCCTCAAAGACTGTCCCGCTACCTCCTATCCCCCCTCCAAGAATTTGTGAGCCCGCGCTCTACTTGTATATATTTTGCCTTGCGGATCATAAAGATCCTACCACTCCGATCTGATAAAGATTTGCTCTTAAAAACTCCTTGTGTGGTGTCTCTCTGTCGTGTGGTGCCGAGTGTGCGATCCTAGATACGAGGTTCCTCCCCTGAGGAGTCTCCCGCCAGTGCCCGGCTATGATACCTCGAGGGTGGGTCTCAGGGCAGTCAGGGCCCCCTCCGGGCCCCTCTGAGGTCACCTTCTAACATAGACCGTACATCTTTTGGAATTTCTCTTCGTAATCAATGTGCGACATACTGAGCCACATGAAGACATGGTGACAAATCATGAGATATAGGATGCTTGATCTGGAAAGGATCGAGCATTTTGTTTCCAAATGGGTCCTTAAATATGCCCTTTTCATTTGAGGCCTTATCTTCCACCTTTTAAGTTCCATTTTCTTTAATTTCAATCACCTAATTCTCAGAATCAAACTCAGAGGAATATGATAAATCAATCTCTACATTCTCTGTATTCTTTAGCATATCACTACTTGAGGGAACTTTCCGTGGGCCTTTCGGTTGTCCATTCACATTGCCTGTCTCACTACCTATCAAGTAGTTTGGCTTAGTCTCATTAATATTTTTCACCTTCTTTGGTACATCATAAATAAATTCTTTTGAACTCCTTTTTCCCCAAGCCTTGCCAACCCATCCACTGCAACTATTGTCTTCATTAACTGTTATTTCTGGAGCAAAACAGATACGCAATTACCTTCTGCCTAAGATTCAACCACAGACATTCCAACTGTTTATCAATTGAATCAGAAATAGATCCCGAGTTTTCCCAGTGTCTTATTGAAATAATTTTCTATTTTCCCTTCCATATCAGCCTCTCTGTTAATCTTAGTCATCTTCCTGATGTATT
This sequence comes from Triturus cristatus, assembly GCF_964204655.1. Classification (NCBI taxonomy): domain Eukaryota; kingdom Metazoa; phylum Chordata; class Amphibia; order Caudata; family Salamandridae; genus Triturus; species Triturus cristatus. The sequence continues at coordinate 496,374,224 of NC_140592.1, read as the reverse complement.
GATCGATATTCATGCTTATCTGTCAAATTCCCTCACATCATTTTTGGCTACACTAATGTTAATAACACAGCTCAAAGCCCAACGATGGCCAATGAATGTGTATTACATTATGCATTCAGCATGCCACCATTGCCAAGATCCTTTCCTATAAATCACGTGGTAAGTGTGCGCAGGCAGAAAGCCTTTCTTCTCCCGTGAGTGTTGCAAAGCTTGTGCAGGAACCTCAAGGTACTCCCACATCATGTTCAAAACATGCAGCTGATCCAGCGATCTGGGATTAACACATTTCCATTACCTGGGCCCAATTCATTATCCTACTAGTCCCTTAACGCTGGGTGAGTGAATACTAAATTCACCGATTACCACATCATCCTCACATTATCTTTTGTGGCGATGCTATATTTATTTATGTAATTAGGGTTTGGCAAACTGATATTTGGATCTAGATAAATACTATTGCATGTTCATCATAAACCAACTCTAAAAGAAAATAATATGACAAACTCACTTATGAATTAATAATCCTTTATCTAATTAATGTGTTTGCTCATCAAATACAATACAGCTCGAATTATTGATCACCATACAAGAAACAATAATTGAGAAATGACAAAGAACATCTCATAATCGATGCATTGAGTGAGTGGATAGGCGTAGAGACAAAAGACATTTGCGAAATAGTTATGCAAATTCAGATATTCATACTAACCCACTAAGGAAATTAGGAAAACTACTCTCTGGTCATTAGAGCAGCAACACCCCTCAAGAAGAGTTGAAGAGCAAAGACTAAGTCAGGATTCAGCAAACAAGAATAGCCATCCCAAATAGGAATAGGAGACAGCAACGCAGCCCTCTCCTCTCGCAAAGTAGAAAATCACGCAACCCAGGAAACGCCACCCACCAGGTACCTAAGTTATACTCTAAATCCCAAGTAAGACCAACCCACAATGTATCATAGCACACAATTCCTCTTCATGCTATTGGTTGAGGAAGGGGGTGTACTATCACACCACTCTCATCATGACAATCCTGCAAAATAGTCTATTGTCCATTTTATTTATTTGATCAACTTCCAGCCAAGAAAATACACATTTTCGGTTCCTTCATATACACATCTCCTCCATCTTGGTCATGTAACAGCTTTGTCCCTCGATTGTTCAATTGCGCCGCTCTCTAAGGAAGTATCCCGGCTTCGAAGATTAATTTGTTTCTCCATGCAAACTTTGGCAGGCAAACAGGACCCATGAAGGACGAACAGTTTACGATTCCCCTTTCTTGCACAGTTTAAACACACATTTATTTTCTAAAATGATTCTTGGGCCTTTTCTCCTGGGCAGAAAATCATACTTCTACGGAAAACAAACACAATTATTATTAATCATTTATAATGCTATACCATAAACGCACCCACCCTGTGTGTTCCATATTTCTCATTTATACCCATGCTCTCCCCAAAATAATGTTATTTCCAATGTAAATGAGTATAAAATAAACAAGCAGCGTTAGTCCTTTTATTTTTCATTTATCGTAAGCATTTGCAGCCTACTTAAGCTTCCTAGTTCGCTCTTGCACATTTTCATTTTCCCTTGCGTTAACCCGACTAGTCATTCTTTCTATGAGGGTTCAATCCGAGCAGGTTTCATTTCGCGAAAACCCTGCTCCATCAATCCCCCCTTTGATGGCGACTTTGAGCCATCACCCAATAATCCACAAATACAATTTGTCACCATTTTATCATTTAGAAAGCTGTAGTTCTCTTTTGTTTCAACATAACTCCATCTATATCCTTTACTATTTCATAGTAATTTCCTCTCCTGTCTTCTAATTCTATTTCTTCTCTTTTCCTTTTTCTTGCTCTCATTTTAGCGTCCTGCATTCCTTTCTTACATTTACAACACTTATATATAAATAATAGCATTAATATCCCAGTAGCAACTGCAACTATTTGTGTTAGTATTCTCCCTAATAAGCTATTACCAAAAGTAGAAAACCAATTGCCCACCGAGGAGAACCCCTTAAGTCTCTCCCAAGCACCGTCAACCTTCAGTTCTGTTAAATCTTCTCACAAATGTGTAATATTCTTAATATATCCCTCTAGGCTCTTACTTTTTTCAGAGATATAAGTACAGCACTGTTGACTTTTCAGCATGCTACAGACTCCACCCTCTTTAGCCAATAATACATCAAGGTCAACTCTATTCTGCAAAACCATAGATCTTATCGCAACCATTTCAGTATTAATCATTAAAAACCCACCAGCAGTGTCTGTTGATAGATGATCAACCACTGTGGACAATTTTCTAATTTTGTGTGAATTTAAAAGTACCCCAACTGAAGGTATCAATGCTCCAAAAATGTCTCCCACAATTTCCGCAGCACTAATTCCCCTCTTACTACGAAATAATTTACTCTTTTTTTCATTGATTCCATGACTCTTGTCTAAATGATAGACCTTAGGGAAAACTATTCCCATATAACAACACCCATAACAATGTGCAGGCAACCTGTAATAGTCTTTTTTTACAACACAGATAAAAGATTCCAGGGAAAACAGGATCAGTACCTCCTCTTAGTTCCCATCCTCCCGTAATTAGGAAAACATGATCACATTTACTGGAACCAATGAAATAGTTATTAAAGTCAGTTTTTAATCTAAGTAAGCAAAGCTTCCCTCTATGATGCCAATCTAGAGTCATTGCAGCATATGACTCACCCTTTTTGTGATCACCTTCTCTAAAAGCCCACGGAGGTACATGGGACTTCTGCTCAGCAGCCTTTTCCTTAAAACTCTGTCATCTATCTTCTACCATATTAATAAACTCAATCTCCTCCTGACATGATCTGCAGGTCAAGTAATTTCTATGCACATGTACTATATCAATTGGTTTTGTAGAATGGAAATTCTCACCCATAACTTCTGCATTTCTAGCACTGTGCACTCTATTCATATTTCTTCTAATTGGAATTTCTGAAAAAGCTAGATCCATATTTGAGTAGTAGTATTGTAGATACTCCTCTTGTAAAACGGACCGGATAAAACACTACATGAAACTCCATAGGTTAGAGGTAAGTGATGATAGGTCACTCCCTCAGAGACGGACAATGGCAGTTGCATGCATACATAACAATCTCTCGCATCCATTGTATCAACATACTCGTACAACAATTTTGTAAAAACATTTAACGAAAAGTCATGAATCGAGTTATCTTGGTGATAGACATATTCATCTATAATTTTTTCCATGTTAGTTTGTGGATTTTCTTTGAGATTTTCCACATCCACTTTTTCACTCAACACACTATTAGTATTATTATTTCTATTAGGATACATAAAGTAAGGTACGGCAACAATTAATGTTAACCAAACCAACATTAATAATAAAACCCTAACAAAGCAAACATTAATTTGCTCAACCACACCTGAGGCTTCTGGTCGATAGGCACAATGCAGCTTTTGTTCAATTTGTAATGCTGCACAAATCATCCGAATTATTTCATTATTGAAATGTGTCCCTCTATCTGTTTCTAAGGAAACTGGAAATCCAAACCGCAGTATTATCACTCTCAAAAGCAACTTAGCAACTGTTAGACTATCATTTCGTCTTGTTGGATATACTTCTACCCAACGAGAGAACAAACAAACCACAACCAACACATTCCAAGGAGGGAGCTCAATGAAATCTGCCTGTAATTAGGCCTGGGCAAAAATTTCGTTCCGTTCGCGGAAATTGCGATAATTTGACATTTTTGCGTTCCGCGGAGAGCGCGAAAATGTCAAAAATTCCGGTTTCCGCAGCTTGGCGATAATTTGTTTCTTGCTCGCGCTGTAAAATGATACATTCTCGCGCGCGCGCGATCGCCTTACCTGAATCCCTGCGTTCGCCGACAAGTTTTCTTGATCCGGTCGCGTTCTCCATGAGATGTTGTATTGTTTTTAGCCATTTGCGCTGTCTCGCGACAGTTCGCGCCCGCAGTGACGTCATGCGTCGCGCGATCACGTCTTTCTTCTCGCGATCATGCACCGCGAGAACAACTCAAAACAAGATGGCCGCGCCCGCAAGCAGCCACATGGGTAAGTTGGGGACCCGCAACCATGCAGAAAATCGCGCGAACATGCCGGAAAAAAACTTCCGCATCTTCGCGATATTTCTGCTTGTTTGCGATAATTTTAAACATTCTCGCGATAATTTGCGAAGGTTAATTCCGCAAATTCCGCCCACCCCTACCTGTAATCATGTAAATGGTCCTGCTGCTTTTCCAATTTGTCCCCAATTAACAACAGTCTTTCTTCCTGGATTCTGCTGCTGGCATACTATGCATCTCTGGCAAAGACTCTCTGGAGTGACCCTACATTTTGGGTTATACTAAGACTGTTTGAAAAGCCTAATCATGGCATCTCTCCCAACATGTGTTAAGTCATGATACATCCTCGCCATCTGAGGTAGTAAGCATTATTGGTCTCCCATCAGTATACACCCACACTTCATCCTCTACTCTTCGAGTACATCCTGATTTGATCCAGACTTCTTTTTCTTCCGCACTAGCTTTCTCCTGCAATTGTCTAACTTCCTCCCATGTTTCTACAGAAGAGAACATTAGGTGACAATTTGTATCTGGTTTTTCTGTTCCTTTGTTTATTGAAATTGAATTTTGTGCACAGAATCGTGCCACTTGATCAGCATGCCAATTCCCACTCGCCACATAGTCGTTTCCAGATTCATGTGCTGGACATTTTACCACTGCAATTTCTTTGGGAAACAGTAGTGCAACTAACAAATCCTTCACATCTTTACTGTTTCTGATCGGTGATCCAGAAGAAGTCAGCAAACCATGTTGCATCCACAACTGTCCAAAGTCATGCACCACCCCAAAACCAAATTGACTGTCAGTGAATATGGTTACTCTTCGATTTTTGCCAATTATACACGCTCTGGTTAAAAAAAACAGTTCTGAAATTTGAGCTGACTTTACTCCTTTTAAACATGATGCTTCAAGAACCATGGTAACTGTATAAACAGCATAAGAAGCACAAAGAGTACCTTTTTCATCTCTCAAACAAGAGCCATCCACAAACATTACACAATCTGATTCTCCCAATAGTGTATCTTTTATATCTGACCTTGGTTTGGTACACAACTCTGTCATATACAAGCAATCCTGGTCTGCTTCATCAACCACTTCCTCACAATTTGTCCTTGGCAACAATGTTGCTGGGTTCAGTGTTGTGAATCTCGTCACAGCCACATTTTCGGCTCCCAATACCACTCTCTCATATCTAGTCAAACAACTACTCGTAAGGTGTTGCGTACGCGTTCTCATCAACAAAATCTCAACAGAATATCGCACAGACACTTTCACTGGATTTCCCATCACAATTGGCTCACTCTGTTCCAGACTTACACAAGTAGCAGGCACAGCGTTCAAGCAACCTGGCAATGCTGCAGCCACTGAATCCAGAGTGGCAGAAAAATATGCCATTGGACTACGTGCCATTCCAAGTGTTTGTGTCAGGACTGAAAGTGCACATCCATCTTTTTCACAACAGAATAGTGCAAAGTCCTTGCTATATTCTGGCATTCCCAATGCAGGTGCTTGACAAAGACTGTCACTCATCTCTAAAAAAGCTTTCATACTTTCCTCATCCAATTCAATTGGAACGACTACATCTTTGTGAGTCAGTCTCTGTAATGTCTTGGCTGTCAGTGGAAAACCACTGATCCACTGTCTGCAGTATCCAACCATACCCAGAAACATTCAAACTTCCTTTTGTGTTTTGGGAGGACCCATTTGCAAGATCACAGCAATTCGATCTTGTGATACTTTCCAGACTCCTTTCTCAATTTTGTGTCCCAAATACTGAACCTCTTTTTGACAAAATAGTAGTTTAACTGGTGACACCTTATGCTCACCTACTGCCAAATGGTTTAGTGGAGCAATTGTATCTGTCACACATGTTTTTCATGTCTTTGATGTGACCAATAGATCATCTATGTACTGCAAAAACACCAAGGGCCATATGTAGGTAAATTACATTTACCGATTCTTAAATACCGAATTTTACCGATTCGGTATTTATGAATCGGTAAATGTAATGTAGGTAAATTATTACCGATTCGGTAAATATCGGTATTTAAGAATCGGTATTTACCGAATCGGTAATGGCAACTGGCTTCCCATTCATTCCTATGGGCCTGGAGGCCCATAGGAATGAATGGGAAGCCAGTTACCATTACCGATTCGGTAAATACCGAATCGGTAATGGGGGAGGCAGTAGCATGGGTGGCAGGGTGTCACATTGACACCCTGTTGCACCCCTGATTCGTCCATGTGTGCACATGTGGCGCACATACATGCCCTAAGGGCATGTATGTCTGCCACATTGCACACTTCAAATAGCACAATAATGCTTTTTTACAGGTATTCGTCATTTACCATCAACTTTTAGTTGGTGGTAAATAACGAATCCACACACCGACGAGACACTCCCCCTACATATCATTTCAGGATTCGGTATTTACCGAATCGGTAATTTTACCGATTCGGTAAATTACCGAATCCTGAAATATGCCCCCTACATAGCAAAAGCCTAAATACCGGTCGGTAACGGAATATTTACCGAAAATCGGCCGTTACCGACCGGTATTTGGCTTCCTACATATGGCCCCAAGTCTTTTGGCATTACCAATGACTCCAGACACTTTTTCAAAATTGGATTGAAAATTAAAGGACTCTCTGTATACCCTTGAGGAACTCCGCACCATGACAAAACACGGTCTCCGAACCAGAACGCAAAAAGATATTGGCTATCCGGATGCACAGGTATCGAGAAAAATGCTTGGCACAAATCGATCACTGAAAACCATTGTGCATTACAGGGAATTTGATAAAGAATCACTGCTGGGTTTGGCACTATTGGACAACATGGTACCACAATCTTATCAGGTCCTGAATTATCCAGTACTTTCCGCTTGGTTTCCTAATCCCCATAATAGGTGAATTACAAGGACTCCCTAGTATCTCTCTCAAAACACCTTGTTCAATCATTTGCTCAATTACAGGTGTAACTCCTGCAATAGTCTCAGGGCTCATTTTGTACTGAGGCATTTTTGGAAATTCTGCCTCCCTGTTTGACTGAGATCTGAATAGGATCAACTCCTTTCATCAATCCAATGTCTTTCCCTGAAAAATCCTGCACATCTGTCATCACTGTTTCTCTCAATTCAACAGGCAAATCCTTCACTGTAAATAAAGGATACAAATCATTCACCTCTGCCCCTTGCAATCATCACCTTGAATGCAACATCCTCATCTGGTGTTTGAAAAGCAATGTCATCTGGTGTACAATAGATGGTGCAATTCATTTTACACGACAAGTCTCTACCCAATAGGTTTACCGGACTTGTGTGAAACACCACAAACCGATGTAAATCTCGAAACTTTCCAATGTGTACCTTCATTGGTTTTGTCACTGGAGTTTTGATAAGCGGATTCAAGATGCCCACAACTTGGATAGTATCTCCCAAGAGGGGTAGGTTTGGAATTTCTGCTGTTCTCACAGTAGAACGGGTAGCCAGTGCCTACAAGGAATGTAATAACATTACCTTCAACTTTCCCATCCACAAAAGGACCACACTGCTCTACCTCAAGGGCTGCGCCACGCACGCACTCCTCCTCCCCCCTCAGGCATCCTCATTGAGATGTATCTGAATTACTCTCCGGACACTGTAACCAGTATTGTGAAACCATTTGTACATTTTGATTCTTACCAACTTGTTCACCTGAATGGAAACCAGCATTCACACTGTATCTCTGTACTTGAGCATTCACATTATTAGGCATAGGATCTTGTGGTATTTGTTCCTGTTGTACCTGCGGGTGTAACTACCTGTTGCTGCTGCAGCTGCTGTTAATTCACAAGCACCTCATTCTGCATATGTGGATTAAAATTTTGATTCATTCCATTATTATTCCCTAAAAGAGTCTTCCTCTGGTTCTTCCAATGTCCCAACTTACCGCACGCATGACAAGGAAATCTCCGTTTCATATCTTTCTTATTTCCTATGCCTCTACCTTTTCCTTGAACCATAACACCACCATTAGTCACAACAGCACCCATATTAGAAACTTGACCATTCTGAAAATTCTGATTCTGCCCGTTTGCTTGGAAATCTGTTTGAGAATAATCCACAAAATTCCCACTCTTCTGTGCCACTTCCACTTGTGCCCACGTCATTTTCTCTTTTAATTTCTTATCTCTTGACTCCATTTCATCACAACAGTATCCGCATATCGCAGTATTTCGTCCACTGCTTTATTTTGCCAGCAAAACAAATGCTGCTGAATCATGTTACTAATCTCTGGTTTCAACCCAGACATGAACTTATATACAAAGTGTCCCATATCTTTGTCAGTTATGCTCTCAAAACCACTATATTGTTTGAACACCTGTAAACGCCTCTCATAAAAAGCATGTATCGATTCTTTTGACTCCTGAGTCATTCTATCGATCTTAACCCAATCTGTCCTTTTGGTGAAATCTTACTCTTCAAGTAAGTAATTATCTGATTATATTTCTTCATCACTTCATCCGACGGGGCTCCAGTTTTTATATCTCTAGGATATTCCTCTTTTGGACAATCTACTGCAATTTTACACTCATTCCACAAATCAGCTGGAACCAGAATATCAAACAAACCATCTAAGTCTTTCAACAAAACTTTTTAAACCTTCACAAACCTCTCTACTTGTTTATACCATTCAACAGGTTTTTCTCAATCTGGTTAACTCATTCGTAAAAGACAAAATGTCCTGCCTTGACCAAGGAATGTGGACATATCCACCACCTGGAACTTCTCTCATCGGATATATCAATTCAGCTGTCACTGTTTCTGTCCCTGTTTCTCTCACCGGAAATAAAGGAGACCCAATCGCACCCTTATTCACAAGCATTTCTTCTTTCTTTTTAGCCCACCTGCCTTTCCAACATTCCAATTCACTCCATCTCTTCAAGGAATTATTCAACTCTTTTATCTACAGTCATTTACCAAAAGCATTCAAACTCTCCAAATCATTGTCACTAAAATCCAATCTATAGGTCTTTTGCAATGCCTTTGATTTTTCAATATCCACTACATATGCCTGTGCAGCTTCAGCAAACTTCTCCTGCAAGCTCTTTTCTCTCATCGTAATGGTGTTATACAAAAATAACAAACCTTCTTCCTGATATTTACTCCATCTCTCTGGACTAATTGTACCTAGAATAGTTTCTTCCAAATCTGCTTTCAATCTACTCACATCCATGCCCTGTTTCATTTTACTAGACACCATTCCTCTGATCCATTCATCTAACTCTTCTGGCGACGGTCATACAGATTCTTCAGAAGCGGGAGTCCCTTCTCTCGCATTCTGCATCAATTTAGTAGGCTCTACTTGCACTTTTCTCTTCGGTGTTTCCATTTGTCCTTCTGCTATATCAATCAAGGTTCCCATCTCATTTGCTCCATATCACTCCTAGCATTATTCATTGGTACTGTTAATGCATGTACTCTTGAAATATTCTGACCCTCACTATACAAGGGAACTATGGAGCCAATTTTCACTGGAACTGATACGTCTCTGCATTTAAGCTCATTTGATTAATTATCTGTGTCAACTCATCTTTCGCCTTATTAATCACACCTAAATCTCTCTCCTGTGTAGTCTGTGAAGTTTGTGAAGCTTATAGAGCTTCTATTTCAATCAATGGGGCATTTGGTGTAATTATTTCCAGATATTCATGATATGGTGGAGGTCTAGTTAATAACAGCTCATCCAATAACTCATTATCAATCCCATTTGGATCTGGTTATGTACTCTCTACACTATTCTTTTTCTCTTTACATTTCCCTCCAGCTTGATCATCAGTAACAATCACCAGATATAATCCCTCTGAGATTACATCTCTCCTCCATCTTTTCATTTGGGCACCCCATTTTCCTATTGAATACCTACTTACTGTAGTTCCATATTTTGTCCCAGTCCTTTCTCTCTCGCTCCTATACGCCTCATGTTCCCATTCCTCAAGCGCCTCATACTGCATAGGTATGGGATTTGGTCTCAATAGATTTATCTGATTTCTCAGGTTCTCTAAAACCCTCACATTAAAAGTACAATTTTCTGGGAAGGCCAAATTTCCTTCTGCTTCCGTATACTTCACCCAGTTTTCCAACCATGTACACGTATGATATCCATGCTCTAATGACATAAAAGAAGCAGGCGAACCAGCAGGCTGTATAGGAACTCCCTCTCTAATAGGTATAGGCACATCCTTTCTAAACAAGGTTTTCATCATCTTTAAGAGCTTCATTTTAACTCTCTCTTGTTACTCTAAACTCAGAAACAAACAAGAAAATCCTTCGGTAATTCCACTCATGCTATTTGTTCACACTGTCCAATACCATCGCGACTCACAGCAACAAACCAATAGTAGCACAATACATTCTAATGACGTTTCCGCAAACTAACCAATGCCAGCACGGCTCTCTGTGACGTCAGTATAACTCCTACTACAGACCCTCCCTTTACAAAATATTACGCCAATGAATTTACAAAGTCTTTTCTAAATAAAAGAATTATTAGAAACAACACAAAACACTGCTGCTTTGTCTGCCCCACTAAAAAAGAGATAGTTCAATCACTCATAGAAGTCCTTTTACACCCAGCGGAATATCGACCAGCATTACTCCACTCTCAATCATGCGAAAGAACTCTTGGTACTTCTTCAGCTGCACTCTCTAAAGGTTCCCAATATTCTTCCACTATTACTAACTTCAGAATAAGTCCTTATGCAATATTAACAACCTCTTTTGTTGCTTAATATCACACCAGCAGACAAAACACTTCTCTAGTGTGTACTGTCCACACTCTTCCTCTGCCCATGAGGCGAAAATATCCCGGGATCTTAGGCAACTCCGTACCCGTTTATTCCAGACAACATAAAATGCTAGCCCAATGTATCGGTAACCAAAATCATTCATTACAATCATTAATTTGACAAAATAATTAAATTAAACCATCAAGCTGCTACCACAGCACTGCACTGAAAGGCAGAACCAGTAAAAAAAGAAACCAACCGCATGCACAACGGTCCTTCAAATAGTATGTACTTCAAAAATTAATCTTATCGTACTCAAAATCTTGTAATATGTCAGATTAACCACTAAAGACTTTATCAGTAAAAGAATCTGTAAAACATTCTTCCCTAGATTAGAGATACTGAAATGAAAACCGGTTTAGATGATGCAAATACACACTTAAAATGATTAATTATTTTGCTAACAGCAAGTGAATCCAGATAAACATGAAAATATATTACCTTCAAAACATATAATTCATGTAACCTGTCTAATAAAGGCATATAGTAGAGATTTCCTATATACTTATCTAGAGAGTTGCAGCAACAAATGAAGGAAGAGAATGTGTCTTCCTAGGTTTTATAGTTTATTGAGATGTTTTCGGCATTCTAAATTCTTACCATTGTTGCTTCTGTGAGTGGGCTAATAAAAGAATCATGTATAATGTTAGCCTACATTACTTGACATATAAACCATGTTACTGCAGTTACTGTTTGAATTTTGAGTCATTTGTCTGTATATGCCTTACCCCTACCCCACCTGAAGAAGGACTGATTGACCTGTGCTACTACTGAGAGTCAAGTGCTAAAAGGGGTAGTATTTGGCGCAGTTTCTCAAAACCCAAAGTATGTCAGGCCCAAGTCAGGAGTAAAAGACTGTAGTCCCCACAGTTGGGCCCAATAACCCCTGCTTGCCCCTTGGGCCTCTGAAAGGGGTTGTGATAGAGGCCTGCTCCAAAGATCTGGAAAGCAATTCCCTTCCAGATCAGTTAGAGCCATTGCTCAACACTTTTGAGTAAAACTGAAGACTCATCTCTTCAAACTAGCCCTCATCCTTGTGTATTTTCCCATGTGATTGGATCTCCACGGAAGGGATCTCTGCAGAACACCTTTTCCATATCCACTTCAACAAACATAACAAAGGTTAAGCTGTATAGCACTGCAGTCATTAAGTTCAAGGTTTGTACTATATATGTTGCCTGCATATATACCAATCAAAAATCCTGCTCCAAATATGCTAGTTAATAGGTGGCATATACATGCAGACATACACAAACATGTGAGTATATGTGGACATAAATGTATGCAAACACAGACACAGGAACACTGGTCACACATGCCCGACACAAACATAGACACACACACAGAAGATGAACACACATGGACTCACAAGTGGATTCAGGTGGACGGAAAAGATACAAAAACTCTCCCTGACACACATGCAGAGGTCGGCGAACCACTAAACGCTCGAGCCAGATGGTTGGCTCTGGCTCAGTGTGAGTTCCTCTATGAGCTCTCGAGCCCAAAAAGAGCAGATCCTTCATGTGACTTCTACCTACCACCCTCTCTATAATATCTTGCACTAAGGATTAAAGACCAAGCAGTACACTTTGAGAAATGGAAGAGAAACATAGGAGATACCTATCTAGTGGCTGAATTGTCCAATGTGAAACAAAATGGTGTTATCCAAGGCAAGTATTTTATTTCACCAAGCCTACTTTTTCAGTGTACCTTCAGAAATGTGACTTCAGGATGTGCACTGTATAGTAAACGTTCAGACCTGCCAAGTCACATGGTGCAACTGTGTGGCACACAATATTGGCTCCCCTCTACCGGTTGCCCAGTGAGGAGCCAATATTACACAGTGGCAGGGAAAACGAGCTGAAAACCACTGTAAATAGTGAATTTTAAGCTCGCTTTCCGAGGCTTTGAACTGCCAACGTCCAATAAGGGCTGTGAAATACACCAGAACATCGGCACCAGCCTCAGCACGCTTTGTTTTCAGAGGAGGGGGTTTGAGGCAGGGTGGGGGCAAAAGTGCCTTTTAGGTATTTCTCAGCATGAGGCCCTGCCCCCTCCAAGGCCCCACCCCCTTTTCACATGGTGAGATTTGTATTTAAGTTGGCCGATATGAACTTTTTGCGTTTAATTTAATAGACTATAATTTTTTTTCCATGTATAACAAGAATCTAAGCCAAACATAATGTACACATGAAAGCTAACTTGCCTCTTTTTCACTAATGGCATAGTTGTCTGACTGTTTTGGGACTGTTTTTAAGATTAGGTTTAAAAACTATCAAATGTAATAAATACATTTCAATGCAGGGATTTATTCTACGATACTAAAGTGAAACATATCAACACGTTAAAGAAATAGTGTTTTTTGAATCTTGTAGATAATTTATCGTATTTATATACAATGTTTTGTTGCAGGGTTACGTGCCGAAATATTGACTCTGCTTGTGCATGGGCTTTTGGAGCCAAGCCAGACCCTTGGCCTTGGATTTCGCTCAGTTCTTCATGTTCAATTGTGGGCTTGCCCACTTCTTACACACACATATGGACACATATAGAGATTATGAGCACAGGGACCCACACACATATGATGACAAACACACATACAAAGGCCCACCCGTAGACACAGAAAACATAAACTCATGGATACACACAAAAATGCACCCTTTATCTCTTTTGTTATGGTTAGAGAAGCGTAAGGCATTCTTTCAGCCTTAACGGATAAACACTGCACTGCAAAATAAAAAATACTACTCGTAAGAGATGCCCCCACGTTAGAGAGCCAATTTTACACATGCCTATCCAATTAAAACAAACATTATCTATATTGTAGTGATGCTGTGAGCTCACATGTCAAAACTTAACAAACGAAATCCAAACTTTGCCAAAAATCTAAAATTTGATAGTGCAGAGATTTGTCTCCTCAACTTTTGGTCAATTGTTCTTATTAGGCAGCATAAGAGGTAAGGAACTTTCCAACTCATTAACTCCAAGACAGAACTTTTTCAGAAACTCAGGTCCACAACTGGATTCTGGTTAATCAGTTTATTGTAAATTTTGAAAAAGACTCAGCTATATCAATCTTAGCATGATAGTATAAAAATACAATGAAAATAGGATGAAGCCAAATCTCCTGAACCGATTCATCCAACAAAAAGAAAACTACCAATTTGGTTATTGCCACATAGGTTACTAAAAGACTAAAATGTGAGTTAGATTGCATCAAACTCTTTAAAAGGGGAAAAAACAAAGTTCCCTAACTATCCCCACACAACTTAAAAGGGGAAACCTAGTCTAAGCGAGGTTGAAAAGGTGTCAACCATCAGAGTCCTCCTAAGAGGAAACTCAAACTATGGTTATGTAGCCTAATGCCACAATCACCAAGAGAGGTCTGTACGTCGAAGCATTTCCAAAAGAAGTGTCTTCTGTCGCTATCTACATTAGTACAAAAGCAACCACCAAAATACAGGCACCTCCTACAAACTATGGGTAACTTTCCATTCCCCCAGCGCCCTTTATCGACTCCTTTCTCCACCTCCTGCTTCACACAGTAAACTCCCCACACATCCTTGGTGCCATCTCTGTCTCCCACGAGAATTCATCCCTCCTTTATGTCATTCCTTCCAGACATATCTCTTGACTGAACAATAGACTCTTCACTAACCTAAGGATGTCTTGTCCACATATTGTGGGAACTCAAATACATACAGTTCAGGCAAAAGCAAAATTAAACACTAGTGGGGGAAGTGAATTAAAACACAATTCAGGCCTACCATGAGGCTAAATTAACACCGCACAGGTTATAATACATCCTCTTTGTAACTCATAAGTCATGTTATATCATACTTTTCATCATCATGAATAGCCAGTTCTACTAAATTATTACTCCAATGGTGATAGTAGATCATTTCACAAACACCTTTCAAAGGACACTTAGGTATCAATATGAGATTCAAAGTATTCAGTTACACTACTAACACACATAAAAAATTAAAAATATGATCGAACAGAGAAATATTTTGACATCTTGAACTTTAACTTTTTTAGTCCTACATTCGTCCCATAGAATACACGTGAGGGCTGGCTACTCATGATTATATTGCACTCCTACAGAAATGTTTAAAGAAAGATTGCAGCAAAACGTAAAGAGTAAAACTACGCTTCTCCAAAGCTTTAGCTGATAAAGCAATCCATACATACTGCTAACAATCCAGGGGTGGAGAAGGAGAAAATGAGAGGCGGGAATTTGAGAGATAGCGATATAGAGGTAGGAATCGGGATGGAGATGGTGGAAAGGTGCTACTTCTCCTGCTCTGCCGCTGACAGCCCCTCCTCTTACTTCCTCTTCCTGTTATTCCCACTCTTTTTGTCTCTGGCTCGCTCCTCCTCACTTGCTGAATGAAAACCGTGGCTTCCACGAAATGGCTCGTTTCCCTCACTTTCCTCTCCTTTCCTTAATTCATTCCCCTGTGAATTTGATCCAAAAGAAAGAGACAATTTTGTTGGAAATGTCTTTTTATGACATTTTTCTATTCCAAAGTGGAGCCTCGGGAGGGAGAGAAAAAAAGATTAAAAATACGAAAAATAACTAAATAACCAAATAAAGCATGACAGAGTGGTCTCAAAGTGGCCAGATAGGTTTTATTTACACCCAAGCACATTAGCGCCACTTTACAGCGTTTGCCAGTGAAGCGCTACTTTCATTTTCTCGTCTTGTTTTTTAATAACATTGTTTTCCATGGGTGGGGAAGTGCACCATTCCTGAAGGTACTGCAATACCTGGTTGATGTGTGGTGTGAAAAACGTTTAATGTGATCCTTTTCAGCTGTTTTCCTTATTTAGTTTATAAAATGTGTACCACGGCTCTGTGTTCGTGGAAGTGGTCTTTTTAAACCATGCTGCTTACGTTTTGGAAGGATATAAGAAATGGACATTGAAACGGGTCCCTTTTGGGCCCTATAGTCATGTTCTTAACATTTCAGGTAAAACCACTCTGTTTTCTGAAAAATATGTGTAAAAGCGTTAAGGTAACCATGTTGTTCCTTCTCGAATTTCACATGCTTTACTTAATCTTGCATTCCCTATGAGTATTTGCTTTTTCGAGGATGTTATTTCTTTTTTTTCAGGCAGCATATTACACTTACCTAGTGCATAATTTGTATTGAGTTGCATCCAAGTGTTTATAGCGGGGAACAAATGGTTTATAGATGAAGGCAGTGCGAGTTTCTCTCAGTGGGCAGTATGGTGTTCAGTGGGGAAGAGGATGTGGCACTATGACCAGAGCTGCCGAATTTGGAACTAGGGAATCAGGTTTAGCCTTCACGACTAGTCCACTAGACCACTCTTCTGAGGGAGCACATTCCCATCTAGACCTTAGAAGGCCCACTAGACTTAGAAGCCCTGCTGTCTTAGCACCAGCAGTTGGACCCTAGCGGTGGTTAGTGTGGGTTAACTTGGGCGTGTGGCCAGACGCCGATGTAGAAGGACATGAATGGCATCGCCGCCTGCTTGTTTGTTTCCCGCCCGCCCGCCTGGAGGAGCCCACACCCGGAGGAGGACTGCAACGTCCAGCAGCCCCAGCGCATAGGTCGTGCTTCAAATCACGGTGCTCACCCGCGGCGCATTGTAGCCACCTGCTTGTTTGTTTCCCGCCCGCCCGCCTGGAGGAACCCACACCCGGAGGAGGACTGCAACGTCCAGCAGCCCCAGCACGTAGATCACGCTTAAAATCACGGCGCTCACCCGCGACGCGCGCTAGGACGAGCCCAGGCGCAGCCCGGGCCAAGGGTGGGCCCGTCCACGCCCGTCGGAGCCCGGAGGAGGCTGGGCTGGGGGCCCCCTCTAACAACTACAGGAAAGTCCAGAGAAGACCAAAGGTAAAAGCGTTTTAATTGTTTTCATGTGAGTGCTACCTGAGACATTCTAACAATCAATAAGAGAACGAGGAAGAAAAAAGAGAAACAGTTCAATTCCCCTAGGTATAAGTATAATTAATCAACAAGAACTGGTCCCCAGAGATAACAGGGCAAGGTATGTGTACGTAAATACTGATTAGTTCAGTGAAAAACCATTCGTTTTTTTAGGAAAGGCCTCACCCACCAACCTAGTTGGTGGCATGCTTCATCATCGGCCCCCACCTGAGGCACCGAGTGTACCCCAGGTGTGCTGCGACGCCTGAACTACAGTGGAGCGGGTTTTTTTGTAAGGTGAGTGTGCAGTGCAAGTGAAGTGCATGTGTAACTTAAAAACAGCTGTCCCAATGGTACCAGATATCAAGTAAATTAGTTTAATGATGGGCCATGGGCAGTATTAAAAGGAAGGCGAAGGATGGTTCAGGAGGTATCAATGGCCACCACCATCCTGTGGGGTCAACATGTTTCAGCCAGTGCCTATATACTGGTGCTGGCTTTCATCAGGACCAAAGTGCAAGAAGTGAAAAAGACCGAGTCTAGCAGAGTGTTTAGAACCGTCTATGTGTGGCATGCGCTAAGGTGCCCTAACTGGCAGAGGGGGTGTCCCTCTTAAATCCAATCTCCATAAATTAATGGGACTGGCTCCATGAGTCTGGAGTGCGGTGGTCTGTCAAAATACCATTCGCAGTTGACAGAACTCCTACCAGAGACCTCCGTGGCCACTCTCCAGCTCCGATGGAAGGTGACCTTCCATCGGAGCTGGAGAGTGGCCACGGAGGTCTCTGGTAGGAGTTCTGTCAACTGCTAATGGTATTTTGACAGACCACCGCACTTATGGAGATTGGATTTAAGAGGGACACCCCCTCTGCCAGTTAGGGCACCTTAGCGCGTGCCACACATAGACGGTTCTAAACACTCTGCTAGACTCTGTCTCTTTCACTTCTTGCACTTTGGTCCTGATGAAAGCCAGCACTGGCTGAAACATGTTGACCCCACAGGATGGTGGTGGCCATTTATGCCTCCTGAACCATCCTTCGCCTTCCTTTTAATACTGCCCATGGCCCATCATTAAACTAATTTACTTGATAATTAGTTTGGCGGGTGAGGCCTTTCCTAAAAAAACTAATGGTTTTTCACTGAACTAATCAGTATTTACGTAAACATACCTTTCCCTGTTATCTCTGGGGACCAGTTCTTGTTGATTAATTATGCTACCCGAGACAGAGATTACTGTTACTTGATTTCCCAATTTACCACCCCTCTGATTACATAAAAAAGCAGAGCAAGAATGAGCAAACGAGAGGGCCAAAATCCCCATGGGGCACTAGTATAGTGGGGACACTTGACTCTTTTTAACAAGGGCTACGTCAGTCCTGGAACATGAGATTGAGATAACAGAACGCCGATTATCGCTGGAACCCCCAAATCAGAAAAGGTTATCTTTGGGAGGGACATTGCCAAAGCATAATTTAATTGAGCCACTGCTAAGAGACTCGGTCATGGAAGAAGCCACCAGTATAAAACCTACACCTCAGGACATGGACTTGACTGTCATCTCGCAAAGAGTTTCACCAAGTGTGGCTGCAATGAAAGGACTCCCAAAGAGTAGCATGGACACTGCTGTAAAGAGAAAAAGGGCGGGGGGCTCGCAAAGACCCAAACCATCAAAAGCCCCGAGACTTAATAAGCGAGAGGGGGACGTAATATTGGGAACAGCCCAGCAGGAACTAATCGACGGAGAAATAGGAGACTTGGCTTCCTGCCCCCTTATGACTGAACCTATGTGGCAGAAATTGGAAACATTGGTTTATACAATGTTAAACCCTTTTTCACTAAAATTAAATCAGATAGAGGAAAAGTTAACTGCCTTAGAATTTCATACCAAAGAAAATTCCCATGCACTAGAGGTAGTTCTAAAAACGTGCACACAAGTGACAGAAAGATCGCCCCCCCAGGATAAGCCTGGAATGGGATCTGGCTGTAGCACAATTATGTTAAATACATCTCTTGGATTAGCAAACAGGGCTCAACAGGCAAACGAAAATCAAGAGGCAATAACTTCTAATGCAGCTCAACTTGTAATCAGCCACTTGGCCCCCTGTAACACAAAGCCTCCTAGTGTAAGAAATGCTATAGAAGTAGCTGACACAATAACCCAGGCAGTGGCAAATTCTAATATATATCCTATAGGCCAGAATGGTACACTGACGGGGGTAACCAGGATTGCCTGGCAATAGAAAGAACCTCTATCGTGATTAAACAGGTAAATGAGGCACAGACCCTACATTTACCACCAGCAGCGGCTCCCTTGGCCTTAGTGTTGGGGAATGTTCCACCATTGCGGGAAGGACAAACAGAATCAACAACACAATTGATGTCGAAATCCCTCCACTGGTTAAACTAAAACCTGGATATGGTGGGGGCTAAAGGCAGGAATATTGGAAACCAGATAATCATGGCAAGAAGGGTATCATGGGTGGGCCCAGCTAGGAAACATTTGACGGGAGACTGTGTGGTTTTAAACTTTAAAAGCAAACTTGCTGTTGGCTTTATCCTGCAGCACCTGGGTAATGTCTATATGAGAAATTCACACATTATTGCTTCACCATTAGGATTTTTCTATAGACCACCCACACTATGTAGATCCCCGGGTGATCTACAAATTAAGGAAAGATCATTAGAGAGCCAACCCTGGGGAAATAGTGGGACTATCGATTGGAGGCTGGAGAACAGATATGCGCCCCTTTCCGACCTTGATGCTTGTGACTGACTACAGCCAGCTCACACAAGCGCACAGAAGATTCGAAAAAGGCAATCCCCCGAAATTTTGGTAAATATGGAGACCTTACAACCACTTACTCTACAGGTACCCAGTCCACATTTACCTTCCCCACAACAGGAGAAACACAGAAATGTATGGAAAATATCCTCATGGAATGTGGCGGGTATCATCCGTAAGCTGACTGTTACAAATTGGCTACAGTCATGGAACGATCAGGAAATAGTATGCTTCCACGAAACTTGGGCCCTGGACCCGATCTTCATTAACGGTTTCAGATCTTATCAGAGTGAAGCAATTCCATCTACTTCCTGGAGGGCAAAGGGTGGCATCCTAACCTTAATTAGGAACGACCTAGTGGTAAAAGTAAAAACAATTTTACAACCAAACGAAAATGTTCATATTTTGGTATTGAAAATACAGCAGGAAGGGATATGGGTCTTAGTAAACTTTTATAATAACCGATTTGGCCCAACAATGCATACGATTGTGGGTGAACTAGACAAAGCCATATCTGACATCGTACACAGGAATAAGTCCCAGAACAGAAACATTATATGGCTAGGTGATTTTAACATACATCCCTGTAATCATAATACCACCCATGTACGTGGACTCTAGGATATGTGGGGTAATCCCATACAACATTTTGTCCACAGTGATTATGGTAATGGCCTAAATAAGTTATTAGCTTCTTTAAATATGGAAATAACCTGGGATCCAGACTTTAGTTTAGATATACTCCCGGAAACTTTCCAAAGAAATGGGGTGGGTTCAACGATTGATTATATACTTTTGACGGCTCCGCTCATCGCAAGGGTTGTAAGGGTCGATACTATTTCTGGCGACCATGCCATTGTTTCAATGGAATTGAATGTATCAATACCTGAGAGACAACAGAGAAGTAATGTGGATACACCTATCGTAGCTCAGAAAAATGAGGTACAGCTCAAATGGGCACACATTGATAAAACTAAGCTGGTCTAAAAAATTATAGAAAATACCAAAGAAAATATTTTTCTATGTTTAGACCCAGATGCCAAAGCAGAGGAAGTTGTTCAAGCTTTCTGTAATATCTTGGGAAATATAAAATCAGCCTTAACAAAAACAAAAGCGCCAAATAGAGGCAAAGGTGGGAGCAGGTTTGACCCTGCTTGTACAAGAACTAGGAAGGCTCTGCTACATGCTTTAAAAGCTAAGCCGAGGAACTATGAAGAAATAAGAACATTGCGGGCCGCATATAAATTAGCAAGGAAAAAAAGAGAAAATGAAATCAGGGTGGAGCTATGGGAAAATCTGGATGAAGCAGCTAAATCTGGAAACAGTTTTGAGTTCTGGAAGCTGGTAAATGCACCTTATTTTAAGACCCCCAATGATCCATCTTTAGACATACACATTGAGGAGGAGGCATGGGTACTACATTTTGAAAACATCTTTACTTCACACCTAGGTACACTAAATTGTCACGCATCAATGCAGGAGTTAAGTCAAGTTCCTTTATCTTTTTCACTTACTGAAGTAAAAGCAGGGCTGGACTCATGTAGCTTGGGAAAGGCCCCAGGACCCGATGGAGTCCCAATAGACCTCTTTTAGGACAACCCGGACTTATGGATCCCACTACTAACAAACGTTTTAAATAGTATAGCACTGGGAGCTCCACCCCCTTTGTGGTCCATGGGGGTGATAGTACCCATTTATAAATAAGGGGACCGGGCAGACCCAAAAAACTACAGACCTATCTCCCTGCTGGACACAACATCAAAGCTTATGGACCGCCTTCTCCTTTCTCGCTTAGAGGATTGGGGAAGAGAAAATAAGATCTTGATACACGCCCAGTACGGCTTCCAGCAGGGAAGGGGGACTGTAGATCAGTGTCTAAACTTAGCATTGACAATAGAACAGTACACCAGAATGAAGAACGGCAAACTGTACATGGCCTTCATGGACCTTAGCGCAGTATTTGATTGCGTGGCCCATGATAAGCTATGGTCCATAATGGAGACGATGGGGCTTGAACCTGCCATATTAGATTTTATCAGGCAATCATATGCAAACGCAACGGCTTCAGTGCGTTATACCAAAAATGGAGATTGCACACGTTCTTTTAGAATCTCCCGGGGTGTAACACAGGGGTGTATATTGGCCCCTTTTCTTTTTTCCCTATATACAAATGGAGTAGAAAAGGCATTGACATTGGCTACTAGGGACGTTCCGCTTTTCAATAACCAAATGCTACCTCTATTGGCCTACGCAGATGATGTGGTTTTAATCGCCAGAACAGGGATTGGGCTACTAAGGCTGATTACTGCATATGTCTCCTTTATGGATTCTCTTAAGCTAAAAGTGAACCAATCCAAGTTGTTTGTATTAATAGCAGGGGCCACAAAGAAAGAAAAGGTACTGCACTTCTGTGCAGGGGCGCAAAAAATCGAGATAGTCAACTTGTTTCCCTATTTGGATATCCTTTTTGACAAAGATTTACTGTGGGCAAAACTAATGGAGGGTAGAAAGATGGTGATGGAGAGGGGTATCGTTTCCTTAAAAGGTTTTGCTAGAAAATTGGGGGCCACACCATTAATACCGATAAAAAATATATATCAGGCTAGAGTTAAAGCAGCAGTGACTTATGGAGCTGGGGTGTGGGGTTTAGCAGCAACGACACCACTACAAACTATTGAAAATGTATCTTTTAAATCGGTAGTGGGTTTACCCTCCTCCTTTCCAAATGGTATTTTACACTTGGAATTGGACATACCTTATATTTCAGATTATATCCAGCTAGCCCCACTCCTCCTCTGGCACTCAATTTGGAGGCGAGATACAGTTCCATTGAATCAGTCAATACTAAGGAGTTGTTTGGCAATGGACAAGTGGAAGAGGTCTAGGTGGCTCAACTATGTAGAGTCACGGCTAAGGAAGATTGGTCTCCACGAACTTTTTAAAGACCCCTTAGCATGTAAGATGGTCTCCAAACAGAGAGTGAGTGATATATTTATGTTGAAGACCAACCACAAACGAAGAGTACAACAAAATGAGACATATATGCAGCTCAGGCATATAGCCTCAACCCACGTCCAACTGGGGGAGACTTTTCCTATTTAACTAATGTAAACAGGATGCAACATAGATTTATATTATTAAGGTTTTGTACTAATCTGATACCTTTAATGATAGGCTATCCGGAAATCACATATAACCACGCTGACTTAAGTTTGTGTCCCTGTAATAATTTATCACCTCAAACAGAATTGCATATATTCTTATTCTGCAGCCTATACGAGAAGGAAAGAACTGTCTACCTTAAACAATTTTAAAGAAAATGAATTTTAAGCAGTGTCAGGTAGCATTATATTTTCTGAAAACACTTCCCAACCCCCTGGTGTGCTATTTAGTTGCGTCATTCCTGTGGGCTTGCATGAGGAAGAGGAAAGGGTCAGCGTCCAGGCAACTGAGTATGTAAAAATGATAACATAAGCACCCAGAGTTAGTACACGAAAAGGCTAATCTCTCCTTATTTAATATTTTATGTACTTTTGGTTTTATTGTAGAAATTGTGAAATTAGTTTTAAATGTGATCTATTTATATGTGCTTTTATGATCTTTTTTTATGTGATCGAATAAAGATTAAATGAATGAATGAATGAATGAATGAATGGCATAGCTCCCGCCTGGCAATCCCCCATCCACTGACATCCTGATACCCAGTACCCCCACATTGACTATAAGAGCCTTGGGTTGGGCCACAGTAGCAGCTGGTGACCTGAGGACTACTGGCGGTGAGATGTTCAAGAGGGAGGGGTGCCTCACATTTGTGTAGCCAAGCTGGTGGTTCCCTGAGGGATCGAGAGGAAAGGCAGGCTCAGCGACGAGAACCAGGGAGACTCCCAGGCTGCAAGAGGAGTAGGAGAGATAATTGGGAGAGGACTGCGGCTGATAGAGCAAATGCCCCGGACGGCACAGAGTCCTGCCAGGGAGAATTGGGAGGGATGCTGGCTAAGGTGAAATCCGCGTGGTCTGGGTGTGTTGCCGATGGTGCTACCTGCACCACTGGCCTGCAAGACGTGATCCTGCGGCATCACACCTGTGCCTCGTGAATCCAGCGAGCTGCCAACGGGAGTCTGCTCCCCCTGATACATGCTTGCTGCAGTGAAGACTGCGGTGCCCCAATGCCACTACAGGAAACTTCAGATGTGTCCCTGGCTCGGAGTCTGAGGTGAGTACTGGTGGACACGAGAACAGCACCACCTATAGGCTGCTAGAAGAGCTCTGCGGTGATACAAGTGTGAGAGGGACTGGCCCTAACACCACTGTGGAGGAGAGATGTGGGGGTGTCAGGTGGACTTCAAACCCTGCGGAGGTGCCCCCTCTCATCTTTGGCTGCATTAGGGTGGTCCCTGGTGAGTGACTGGCCTGGGGGAGTCTGCAGATCGGAGTTGGGGACCTGGCTGTGGGCACCAGAGTGGAGGTGGTGTGGACTGATGCTGTTTGTGGAGGTGTTGCGGCCCTGCTGCCCACTGTGACCACCACTGCACAACTGTATTTAGTCCTTGAGACAGGGATCGAGAAAATTGAGTCGGAGTGACTGCAAAACTTCCTGTCCTCCAGCCCTCTGTCCTGAGACTTTGGAAGGTGTTGACCCCAGCCCCCGAGTTGTGCAGAGAGCTGCGAGAAACTTCTGAAGGCCTCGTGCTCACAATGCTGTACCGGGAAGCATGCCAGGGGTTAGCAGCGGAGGACCTGAGGCGGCTACCAAGTAGAAAGGGACGCAGTTGACGATACAATTGGTGAGGGCGACTGACGGCCCTGCTGTGTAACCTCGAGAGCTTGGCTTTCCTCTAGAGAATACCGGTCCCCTGGAAACCAGGCTAATAGGAGGGGTCTGGCAGACTTTGAGAGCTGCTCCTTATCAAACATGAGGAAGGTATCCAGGAAATGACGGTAGAACGCTCCTGGCCTGGGCTCGATATCAGCACACACTGATGAGGAGGAGGCCAGATTGGCCCCTCAAGACCGTCCAATGCTCTGTAACATTTTGAAGGCTATTACTGCATCTCATGCAGTGCTGGAGGCAAAGATAGATGCCAAAGGTACTGATCTCAGTCTACTTAGGGACGACCATTGGCGGTTAGCAGAGAGAGTTGCATTCACTGAGCGCACACTGACAGACATACCCCCAGAGATTGCATCAGTACAGCACTCACTGGCCATTATGGAAAGCTGAGTTAAGACCCTGAAAGTGCATGCAGAGGACAGTGAAAATGGATCCCACAGAAATAACATTCGATTCATGACCCTATTCTCACCTGGATTTGGGTGGGGATGAACTGGGCTGGGATGCTCTGCATTATCACTGGCCATTTTTCTTCACCCCTTATTATTATTATTATTTGGAGTTTTGTATCGCGCACGGTTACCCTTGGGCATCCCAGCGCTATCCATAGATCAAACCACCACCCAACGCGTGGCCCTTTAGACCGGAAACAGATGCGTTTTTAATAGTTTGCGGAAGCGCAGATATTGCTCTCTGCCCGTAGGCTAAGTGGAAGCGAGTTCCAGGCGGAAGCCGTATTCACTGAAAACCTTCTCCCTCCAGTGCGGGCCCGCCTTACCCTAAAAGACTGGAGGAGAAATTTGTGATCCGAGCGAAGAGCCCTTGCTGCCTTGTAGGGTTGGATCATGTTCCTGAGGATCGCTGGACCCTTCCCCTGCAGACTCTTCTGTGCCATGCAGAGTGCTTTAAAGGTTACTCTTTCCCGCACCGGGAGCCAGTGCAGCGCCTTCAGTGCTGGTTTGGCAGACTGTCTTCTAGGAACATTAGTCAGCAGTCTGGCCGCCGCATTTTGCACCTGCTGCAATTTCTTAAATGTGGATTCCGGCGCGCCCAAGAAAAGTGCATTACTGTAGTTCAGCCTCGAAATGATGAGCCCCTGTATGAGCAACTTACGGGAGGTCTCAGGAAGGAGTGACAGAATCCTGCGGGCTGACCGGAGCATACCGAAACATACACCGGCGGTCTTTTTGGCATGTGTTCTGAACGTCAAGTCCTGCTCCAGCCACACCCCCAGGCTCTTAATCTCCTTCTTCGGGCTGGGAGGAGCACCCATATACTCGGGCCAACTACTGGGGGACAGGGCAAAGGAGGATTGACCCAAGATCATGAGCTCAGTCTTAGAGCCGTTCAGTTTAAGGGATGAATTACACATCCACCCAAACACTTCCTCCAGACAGGAATGAAGCGCCACTGGTTCTTTCTCTAGCTGAGAAAGCCCCACCACCATCTGTGTATCATCCGCGTAGCTAATGATGTTAAAGCCAAACGGAGATACCACATCCTCCAGGGGGGCCATATAGACGTTAAATAATGTAGGGCTCAACGACGAGCCCTGGGGAACCCCACACTGGAGGGCGAAGGGGGGAGACTTCTCATTTCCTTCCCATACTTCAAATGACCGACCTTCTAAAAAGGAGGCAAGCCATCCCAGAGCCATCCCAGTGACACCCAACCCATCCAGTCGCTGGAGTAATACCTGATGATTCACGGTATCAAAAGCCGCACTCAGGTCCAGGAGGATCACTGCCACTGACCCTCCTGAATCCAGAATGCATCTGGTTTCCTCCACCACGGCCAGAAGGGTGGTGTCTGTGCCCTGCCCAGGACGGAATCCCGTCTGGGACTCCCGTAGCAGGCCGTTGGTCTCCAAAAAATCCGAAAGTTGGTAGTTGACCAATCTTTCGGCCACCTTGCTCACCCCTGGTTGCATTTACACTGCTGCTCCCACAAATAGATACCCTTTGGTATCGTGTTTGGATGGGGTCTGGACTCTTGCCTGCCTGGGGGGAGGGAGTTGTTTTGTTTGTTGTTTTCCAGTTGGGACTTGGGCGTGCCTGGCGAGCAGAGTACAATTTAGACATACCATTAGGAACATACAAGAGTAGGCTAATGAGTGACCCCTGGGAGTGGGGAAAGACGATACCAATTGACACATGGTGCCCACAGTACAATTTAAATGCCTCTTGTGGAAATGTCAGAGGGATGAACACCATGTCTAAACAACATAAAGTATATGCCTATCTTTCTAGGAGGGGCTTACACATTGCCCTGCTGCAGGAAACACATGTAACTGCCAAAGAGGGGGCCGCTCTACAGCACAGGTGATGAGGTCAGGCCTTCGATACAAACTACTCAGCCTTTGCCAGAGGAGTGTTGGTGTGGATTAAACCAAGGATACTTTTTCAGTGTACTGGCCACCTAGTGGATCCAGAGGAGCGCTATGTAGTGGTAACTGGTAAATTAGACAGTCGTGGTGTGAAAATGGGGAGGCTCTATGGCTAATGTGGACCAAATCTCATTCTTAGAAACCCTTTCAAGAACATTAGTGCCATATCTAGTGGGGTTGATAATCCAGGGAGGAGATTACAATTGTGTAGCAGACATTGACTTAGATCGCTCCCACCTGCCCCTGGGGAAGTCCCCAACAGTCAGAGTGGTCAAAAGCTTTGAGGGGATGGCAGTTCCAATGAGGTCTCATTGACTCGTGGAGAACGTTACACCCAGAAGAATGAGACTATTCCTTTTTCTCACACCTACATGATTTACACTTCCGGCTATACTCTGTACACCTAACGTACACAACCTCATTATAACTGTTGAATACTTAGCTAGAACAATTTTTGATCACAATCCCCCTTTGTTGGGATTCCGTTGGAGACAAACTAGGCTGTGTATCCCCACTTGGCGGCTAAAACCGGTATCCCTAGAGAACCCGTTTTTTCAGTCTGAGATATGAACGGCTATAGGGCAATACTTTGCAGAGAACGAAGGCCACTTGTAGTATGGGGTGCCTTCAAAGCAGTGATTATGGCTAGATGTATCTTAAAGCAACTGTAATTTGTGGGACTCGTCTACAGGATACATTGGCCGCAGAACAAAAGCTGAGGGAAATCGAGGAAAATA
Source organism: Triturus cristatus (assembly GCF_964204655.1). Taxonomy (NCBI): domain Eukaryota; kingdom Metazoa; phylum Chordata; class Amphibia; order Caudata; family Salamandridae; genus Triturus; species Triturus cristatus. Next base: position 496,346,673 of record NC_140592.1, on the reverse strand, counting down.
GCCCCGAACATCGGGGATTGCAGGAGACATTACTGGAAGCTAAAGAATAAGTGGCCGAGCAGGTTAAAGACTGTGGTGCTTTGACTACAGGACTTACATGATCCGAGTGCATCCAGAGAGAGATCGTACTGGGGCGCACCTGGCATGGTGGCTAATCCTTCCAAAAGGGGGTCAGTCAACCTGGAAGTTAGAGAAGAGTACACGTCCCCTCTCTTTTGGCAATAAGATATAAATCAGACATTACGCAATTATTTTGTTGATCTATATCAGAGCAGGGTGACCGGCATGGATGCCGACATCGATACATTTTTAGGGACTCTGATGCTATCGACTGTATCTGAGACGAGGCGGATTCCCTGGGTGGGGACGGAGAACTCCATGAGGTCAGGGCCACCATTAAATCGATGACTAAGAATAAAAACCCCAGAACCGACGGCTTACCAGTCAAATTCTTCTCTATGTATGTTGAGGAGCTCAGCCCCCCGCTAGTGAAACTTAATAATTTGGTGAAAACAAGGGGGCAGACTCCCTCCGACCACAAGAGAAGCTCTTGTCATGCGGTTATTAAAACCCAGTTGATAAAACAGCCTACAGACCGGTATCAATGCTCAATAAGGATTACAAGATCATGAGCAAAATTCTGGCCAAGTGGCCATATATGACGACCCTCATTCATCTGTACCAAACGGGCTTTATACCAGGCGGTAATACGGCCCTTCATATTCATAGACTTCGTGTGTTGGAGCTGACTCATATTGTAAGGAAGAGGCTGCAATCTTTGCTGTGGATATAGAAAATGCCTTCAAAAGCCTGGAATGCCCCTATCTTTTCAGAGTGATGCGAAGGTTTGGGATGGGTTCTAGTTTATGTGGAATGGACTGCCTTACTATACCCAGATTCTCTGGCTTGAGTACGGGCACAGGGAACGATATCGGACACTTACCAGGTGGGGAAGGGTACTAGGCAGGGTTGTCCCTTATCGCCCGTACTGTTTTCCCGAGGTATGGAGCCTCTGGACTGTCGTGCCAAACTGTGATCACCTACCGGGGTCTGGAAATAATGGGCAGGCAACATCATATTGCAATATACGCCGTAGACCTTTTACTTTTCCTCCGTACCATGAGGGAGTATTTTGAAGGAGCAAGATAGCTCCTTGCACACCTTGGAAGAGTATCAGGCCTCTTAGTTAACTGGAGAAAATAGTGCCTGTTTCCTACTGAAGCCGGTAGAGATAGACCGACGGTAGTGGGCAAAGTGTTATGGGAATCCAGATGCCTCCCATACCAGGGATTAAAATCTATCATGACCCGGTTAATTTCCTGGATGGCAATATCAGTAAAGTTATCCGAGGTGTGAAGATGAGTTTGGCGTTCTGGGTTACTCTCGGTGTGCGGCAGAGTCGGCCTATTGAAAATAGTGGCTTTACCAAGGTTGCTATACTTTTTCGTAGTTCTTCCATTATGGATCCCGGTGGGTGTATCCATATCTTACAATCATTGATAACAGGCTTTACCTGGCGATCCGGCAGGCGCAGAGTGCCACTGACTACCCTTCAGAGACCTACGACAGCAGGTGGCCTGTCCCTTCCGGACTTTGAAAGTTACTACTTGGCTGCGCGGCTGCTGTGGCTCACGCAGTGGGTAGCCAGAAGGGTCCGCAGGACAGAGCTCTTCGATCCTTCTGTGTCGAGACTTTAACTGCTATGTTGTATTGTGTTACAGCTGCCTGACCCGGAAGTGGAAGACTGTTCTGAATTTAGAGTATCCCTCAAGTGTTGGGTCAGGAGCTAACAGAAGATGAAAATTAGGTGACTATACGCCCCAGAAATTCCGCTGAAATTTCTTCTAGAACTTCCACATGGTGGGAACTGGCTTGGGTGGAGGGAATGGATGGTGGCCGGAGAAACAACGATTGGAGTACTATACTAATTTTGCTCTTTGCTATCATTCAAAGAATTCCGGGAGCGTTATGATTTGACGCAGGGACATTTTCTGTTAGATAGGGCCCTCACCGCAGCGATTCAAAAACATTGGGAGGCAGGGCTATCGAAACCTTCACTCTTGGGAGGAAGTCAGTATCTAGTAGCTTCCTCAGGCACATCTAAGGCAGTCACTTGTTTATATCACCGGCTTCGGGCGATGCACTACCTGCATGTGATCATTTATGATTGCACTGGGTGGGGGATCTGGGTGTCCCCATTGAAGAAAAAGACTGAGATGACTTAGTGGACCACTTATCCAGAGTATCTAGGAATACCCGGTTTCAACTGATCAACTTTTATATACCTCACAGGGCATATCTCACACCAGGACGGATAAGCAGGTATTTCGCGACAGAGAGTGCTAAATGCCCCCTATGTGAGGAGTCAGAGGCCAAATTCCTTCATATGTTCTGGAGTTGCCCCGGTGCTGGTAAGCTTTTGGGGGGCAGTAGCAGATGTTCTAGCTGAGATGATTGAGAGGGAGGTTCACTGTACTCCGGGGCATTGTTTACTACACTGGGTTCCACACACCTCCAAGACTAACATTACCAGCAGGTTCCAGGACCTGGCACTCCTCCTGGCCAAGAGGGAGTGTGGGAGCGCGGGTTTGATATACAGGCGAGGAGGTTGGATATATTTGCCAAAAGACCATTTTTTATTGCTTTTGTCCGGAAAGATATTTAACGAGGTGGCGGTTCCTTCTGATTCTCCTCCCGCTGCTGTCTTGGTTAGACCCAATGGGGACGCCGAATCCTGGGTGCCGGGCTCTTCTTCCTCTTTCTCTCGACTGTCTTCCCGGAGGCTCATAGGAGGGAAAGAGAGTGAGCCGTCAGTCATGTGTTCGATACTCTATTGTATGTTTATGTAGCCGTCACCACACCACAACGTGCACAAAGTCTTCTTTCTTAGGAATAGTGAGGGCAGGGACGTAAAATAAAAGGGATAACAGAACCAAACTGCGACCCTATTCCTATACGTCAATGGGGTCTTTTAACACCTTTCAACATGAGGCGCTTGGGTTAGCTTTAGTCCTGCTTGCGTAATATGCAGTTTCAGGTTCACCCTTGGCTCTGAAATCTAATGCGCGCTACGGTATTCTTTCCACAGGGCAAGTTGCAATTAATCGGTGCCTAGGGGTGAGTTTGTGATCCCATCTCCACCCTCTAAACCACCTACCCTCACCAGCTCCTGTAGTCACTCCCCGCTTCCCCCTAGACCACCCCCGGGGTCCCTTGGGACGGTTGTACTCACCGGCTTCGCTGCAACTCTCCAGAGTTGCGGCCGCTCCCCAGCCTCCTCCGGCGGACACCACCACTCCTCACACCACCGCTCCTCCGTCTCCGCGTCGCCGCCGTCTCCCTTCCAAGCGTCCTGGTTCTCGGTCTCTCTTTCCACGGTCTTCGTACCGGGTCCGTCTTCTCTCGCCTGCTCGTCCCTCCGATCTCCTTCCTCTCTGTTCCTGGCTTGAACTCCCGCCTTCTTGTTACCTCCTCCTTTCATTGGGTCTATGACAGACCTTCCGGGGTCAACCCCGCCCACTTCCGGAACTTCCTTGATCTCCGTATGTGAATAGACAGGGGAGGAGTATGGGTATTGAAGTTCCTGGCAGTCCGGTTCCTCCGGAACATAGGGAGACCCCCGCAATCCTCGAGAAGAGCCCTCCAATGGCGACATGACCGTAAGTCCGCCCTGCGATTTCTCACACCCCTTTCCCTTGCTGTCCTTCTACTGGGAGTTTGTTCCTGGGGGAATCTGGACAGATAGTCCATATTTCCTTGTTCGCTCCCTTGCCTGTGCTTAGTTTGGAATCGATATGGTTGCAGGGAAAGAAACCATCTGAGAACTCTTTCGTTGTGCCCTTTGTTCCTGGCTAGCCATTCTAGCGGGGCGGGGTCAGTATATAAGGTGAATTCCCTACCATCAGGGTAATATCGCAGGGTATCAATGGCCCATTTAATAGCTAATGCTTCTTTTTCAATAGTGGCGTCGTTTTTTCTCTCGGAAACAGCTTGCGGCTGATGTATAGAATAGGTTTCTCTCCTTGGGGTGTCTCTTGGGACAGAATAGCCCCTAATCCCTGATCTGAGGCGTCTGTTTGAAGGACAAATGGGAGGGAATAGTCTGGACTAATCAAAACAGTATCGGAGGTAAGAGTTGTTTTCAAGGATTTGAAGGCTTGTAGAACATCTGGGGGTGGGTTTTGTAATATCTCTTCGGTATTGACCTTTTTTTGAAGTAGGTTGGTCAAAGGAGCCGGCAATTGGGAAAACTGAGGGATAAATCGGCGATAGTAGCCTAATAATCCAAGGAAGGCTCGAAGATCCTTCTTGGTTTTGGGTAAGGCTATTTGTGAGATTGCAGTTAGTTTAGCGGTTTGTGGTCGTATGACCCCCTCACCTAAGAGATATCCGAGGTAATGAACGGTCTGTGCTGCAATGTGGCTTTTGGCGGGGTTTATTTTAAGACCATGTTGTCGTAGAGTCTGAATTACTTGAGACAGGTGTAGCAGATGTTGTTCCCATGTGTCACTATAGATGATTATATCATCTATATATGCGCCTGCGTAGGACTCATGGGGCTATAACACTATATTCATTGCTCTCTGAAATGTTGCTGGTGCCCCATGTAATCCGAAGGGCAACACTTTAAATTGATATAACCCATCCGGGGTGGAAAACGCTGTTTTCTCTCTATCCTGTTTTCGAAGAGGCACCTGCCAATAGCCTTTGCATAAATCCAAAGTGCTGATATATTTGGCCTTACCTATCATTTCCACCATCTCATCTACTCTAGGAAGGGGGTACGTGTCAAACTCTGATATTTTATTGATTTCTCGGAAGTCGATGCAAAATCGTACCGATCCATCCGGCTTTGGTACGTGGACAATAGGGGAGTTCCATTCACTGATAGATGGTTCAATGATATCCATGTTCAACATATTTCTCACCTCCTCTCTTATAAGCTGATGACGGGCTTCGGGAATACGATAGGGTTTTAGACAAACCCGTTTTCCTTGGGGAGTTTTTATTGCGTGTTCGATAAGTGTGGTCCGGCCAGGAGTGGCAGAGAAAGACTCAGCCAGTGGTTGTAACACTTGGGACAGACTGTCCCATAAGGTCAGAGGCAGACCGGGATCGATACACTGTTCGAACAAGGAGGGTTGTACTCCCACCATGCTCACTGAGATAGGCAACGGCCGCTCCCATTTTTTTAGCACATTAACATGGTATATTTGGATAGTATGTCTAATTGGGTCGGTTTCAATACGTTATGTCACCGGGGTTATTTGTTCCACAATAGCATAGGGACCCTGCCATTGTCCTAGCAGCTTTTGGTCTGATGAAGCCATCATAAGCAGCACAGAGTCTCCCACTTGAAAAGTCCTCTCTTTGGTCCCCCTATCATATTGTCCTTTCTGAGCCCTCTGGGCGTCTTCTAAGTTGTTTCGAACAATAGCCCTGATCTGACTTAAGTGAGTGCGTAGGTTGGACACATAGTCGGTCAGGGTTTTAGAGTTATCTGGTTCTTTTTCCCATCCTTCTTGCGCCATGTCCAATAAAGTACGTGGTTTATGGCCATATAACAATTCAAAAGGGGAATAGCCGGTGCTCTTTTGTTCTTTGCACCGAATGGCGAATAAGGCCAAAGGTAACATATCCTCCCATTTTCTGGATTCAAGGGCCAAAAGTTTTTAAAGAGTGGTCTTAATGGTGGCGTTGTGCCTTTCCACCAATCCATCGGTTTGTGGATGGTACGCCGCTGTTCTTATCTGTTTGACCCCTAACTGGGAGCAGACCTGTCTCATTAAGCGTGATACAAAAGGGGTTCCTTGGTCTGTCAATATTTCTTTTGGGAATCCTACCCTTGAAAAGACAGTAATCATAGCTTTGGATATATTAGAGGCATCGGGTCGTCGTAAGGGTATGGCCTCCGGGAAGCGAGTGGCGTAGTCTACCATGACCAGGACATACCGACACCCGCTACGGGAAGGTAACAAGGGTCCTATTATGTCCATACCGATACGATGAAATGGCTCGTCTATTATGGGCAGGGGTCGTAGAGGTGCTCTGGGAGGATGATATCTACTATTTTTCTGGCATACTGGACACTCTCTACAGTATCTTTTGACATGCTGATATATTCCAGGCCAATAGAACTGTTCCATAATCAATTTCTCGGTTTTCTCGGTCCCAAAATGACCCCCCAATAAGTGGCTGTGCGCTAGGAACAGTACTTTTTCCTTAAAGGGACCTGGAATCAATAACTGGGCTTTTTGGGTGGGGGATCCCTTTCGATATAATAAGCCATGTTTCTTAAAGAAATAAGGACCTACGTGGTGGGGATCTTCATTATCTAGGGCTTGGATCCACGCTTCTTGTAGCACCGGGTCTTCTTGCTGGGCGGCATGGAAATTTCTGTCGGTTTCCCATGAATGCTCATCTAGAAGGCCGGGTAACGCCAGCGGGCTTCTAAATTTTTCGGCTCTCCTTTGTTTTCTACTTTTTCTCACTTTGGCTGGTGGCCACTCGTTATCTCTGTCTTGGGCGAAGGGCGCGGAAGACCACCATTCTTCCTGTTTGGAACTGGAGCCGTGTAACAACTGAGTCAACTTTGGGTAATCATTCCCCAGTATCGCTTGTTCCGGCAATCGAGGTATCAAGCAGACAGTCAGGGTTGTTCCTGAATCATATGGATGTTGGATCTGCACTCGGGCTGTGGGATAGGGTTTGGTATCCCATGAACACAACGAATGGCTACAGTTCCATCGATGGGACCGATACGGCTCCCCAGTTCTTGAGTTCGTATCACACTGTGTAAACACCCTGTATCTGCTAGGGCAGTCACGGGTTGGCCATTCACGGCTACTGTGCATCGATATGGGCCTTTTTTCTTTTCAGAGGGAGAGCAGTAATAGTTACGGGCCATTCCGATTTCCATCGGTTCCTCTTTCAGGGGACAAAACCGGGCGATGTGCCCCACTCTCCCACACTGAAAACATTGGGGTCCCATTGTCGGAGTTGGAGGAGCGGGACCTCCGTGAACAATAGTTATTGGGTCCGGTCTTTTCACTAACTGAGGACATAGAGGACGATGGGTCCTAGGACCCGTGATTCTCCCGGTGGAGTCTTCGTGCCCCTTCTGGACCTCTTGTGCCCTGTTATATGCACTGGCGATTTCCACTGCGGTTTCAAGGGTGAGGTTGGCCTGTTGTCGGACCCACTTTTGGATAGGTGGGTGAAGGGAGGACAGATATTGCTCTAGATATATTTTTGCCATGATCCCCTCCTTATCTGAGGTAGCTGGTTTTAACCACCGGTCAGCCATGTCTTTCACCCTAAAGTACAAGGCTCGGGGGGTTTCTTGGGGTCCCTCCTTCATTTGTCGTAGCTTCCGTCGATACGTCTCATCATCAACCCCCAATCGCTCCATAATGCAGCGTTTGATATCGGCGTAGGGAACCACCCCCTGTACGTTTGCAGCCTGATAGGCGGCCTGTAGGCCCCGTGATAAGAGAGGACCCAGATATTGGCCCCATTTATCGGCTGGCCAGGAAGCCGCCGTCGCCATCCGTTCAAAATTGGTAAAAAAATTGTCCGGATCTTCCCCAGAAACATAGCGCTGTAGGACCACAGAAGGAAGAGTGGTGGGACCTCTCTGGTGTCCCAGAGCTTCAGTCAGTTTGTCCATAGCAGCCCCATGGGGTTGGCCCTGACCTGTGAGCACTTGTTGTAACTTGCCCCGGTCTTCCTGTACTACGGTCAGGAAGCGTTCCATTACTTTGCCCAGATGTTCCTGGTTTTCTGCCATTTTTGCCAGGGCAGCCTCCATGACGCCTCTCAATCCCACTTCTGACACCACTTGTGGGAGCGCGGGTTTGATATACAGGCGAGGAGGCTGGATATATTTGCCAAAAGACCAACTCTTATTGCTTTTGTCCGGAAAGATATTTAACGAGGTGGCGGTTCCTTCTGATTCTCCTCCTGCTGCTGTCTTGGTTAGACCCAATGGGGACGCCGAATCCTGGGTGCCGGGCTCTTCTTCCTCTTTCTCTCGACTGTCTTCCCGGAGGCTCATAGGAGGAAAAGAGAGTGAGCCGTCAGTCATGTGTTCGATACTCTATTGTATGTTTATGTAGCCGTCACCACACCACGACGTGCACAAAGTCTTCTTTCTTAGGAATAGTGAGGGCAGGGACGTAAAATAAAAGGGATAACAGAACCAAACTGCGACCCTATTCCTATACGTCAATGGGGTCTTTTAACACCTTTCAACATGAGGCGCTTGGGTTAGCTTTAATCCTGCTTGCGTAATATGCAGTTTCAGAGTCACCCTTGGCTCTGAAATCTAATGCGCGCTACAGTATTCTTTCCACAGGGCAAGTTGCAATTAATCGGTGCCTAGGGGTGAGTTCGTGATCCCATCTCCACCCTCTAAACCACCTACCCTCACCAGCCCCTGTAGTCACTCCCCGCTTCCCCCTAGACCACCCCCGGAGTCCCTTGGGATGGTTGTACTCACCGGCTCCGCCGCAACTCTCCAGAGTTGCGGCCGCTCCCCAGCCTCCTCCGGCGAACACCACCACTCCTCACACCACCGCTCCTCCGTCTCCACTTTGCCGCCGTCTCCTTTCCAAGCGTCCTGGTTCTTGGTCTCTCTTTCCACGGTCTTCGTACCGGGTCCGTCTTCTCTCGCCTGCTTGTCCCTCCGATCTCCTTCCTCTCTGTTCCTGGCTTGAACTCCTGCCTTCTTGTTACCTCCTCCTTTCATTGGGTCTATGACAGACCTTTCGGGGTCAACCCCGCCCACTTCCGGAACTTCCTTGATCTCCGTCTATGAATAGACAGGGGAGGAGTATGGGTATTGAAGTTCCTGGTAGTCCGGTTCCTCCGGAACGTAGGGAGACCCCCGCAATCCTCGAGAAGCCCTCCCATGGCGACATGACCGTAAGTACGCCCTGCGATTTCTCACAGGGTGATTGCCAGACATTGGAAGTCCCTAAGAGGGCCCTCTGTGGAGGGATGGAAAAGAGAATATGAGGGGGCTTATATGCCTGAGGGAGTCCAGACGAGGCCGAGGATCCTTGAAGGCTGCTAGGGTATGGGAGGCATTGGTAGAGTGAGGAGGCACAGGATACCCCCTGATAATGCAGGAGCACGCCTGCTCACCATGCGGAATTACACTCTGAAGCCATGTCGTTTTTCTTAGCACGAGGCATTGGAGGGGAGGCAAAAGGACTAGAGAGCACATATCTGCATAGGACACTATTTCACACCTTCTAAACGCTGTATCTCCAAAAATAGATTCCTGCCTGATAAGTAAACTGACTCAGCCAGGGCACGCTGAGGGAGGGGAGGTGGGTGGGGGGTTAGACTGTTTATTATAGTTCAATTTGCAGTATATAACTCGAAGGACCTCTGCCTAGATGTATTGCTGGAAGTACACTCAGACTTTTGAATGGTGCAAACTATGTACCTTACATATACATTGATGGGCTAGCATTTTTCCATAACAGGCCCAACCAGGGGGAGGTTGCCTTGACTATCAGCTGACTGGATTGATACATATGTCATTGTTTATCTATGTCTTGTTGAACTAGAGACCTGGTCTGGTTTTGTAAACAATAAAAATGTGTTTTAAAATAAAGTCTTTGTTAACCTTGAAAGCCTGTCCACCACAATCCATACTGAAGTATACCTCCAGTCGTGCGGGCAGGCCTACAAAGCAGCACACCCTAAAGCAACAATGACTCTGTCACTGAGGTCACAGGACCCTTGAGACCAGTCCGCCTCAACCATTGGTACCTCCATTGGCCTTGTTTGGCAAAGCAGGCTTTTCACCCACACCAAACTAAGTTCATAAACTTCACAGTCTCTCTGCTTCGTGCACAAGCACTTTTAACAAGTACTGCCTGCTTTGGGGTCACTGGAATTATGCAGCGATGGGGGACAACATTATGTCGCTGTGGTGACTAAATTATGTAGCAAAAAAGGGTGCAGCATAATGCAGCACATTTTCGGATACTTTATTATTTTGACAGTTTTACACATACTAACAGTCACTGCAAAGATTTTGCCTCATTAGAATCCACAAACAGAATAATTCTAAAATTAATCATAAATGCGTTTCATAACAGGTATTGCACTCCAAATGTAAGAGTCATGTAAACACATTTGAGAGGCAAGAAAACAAAATACACTCATAACGTTTGAAGGAAAAGTGTCCATAAGAGGAGGGTAAAGAGATCCCTCTGTCTGATTCTGTGATTCTTGTATTCGGTTGCCTCTTCATCAAGTACAAACAGACACAGCCAACGCGTTACAGGCTTCCTCAGGGCAAAGTCCTGTGTCTAGCAACTTAGCAAGACACAGAAATGGCCGTAGTCAAGAATAGAACATCAGCGTTGCAAAAAGGCTTATAGCCACAAAAAGGCTCGAAATACACACCGTGTATGATATCTTAGGAGACAAAGTTGCATTCCACTGTCGGTGGAAACAAAATCACTTCATATGGCACTTGAAGGGAGAGTGAATGTTGATTTTCTACTTTTGGTATTTTTGAAGGCTGATTTTTTTTTAAACTCGTTATTAAAGATATACAAACATCGAAGAATAGGAGCAAGCATGAGAGCTGTGTTTGTATGTTCTAGTTTTCATCAACGGGCAGGAGTTTTCCTGTTCCTCCGGTTTTGTTAACATACTTTAGTCTACGCCATGTTGGAAGCGGCCTGCTTCTACGACAGAAGCAGGCTGCTTCCAAGATGGCAGCGACTGAAGCATGTTAATGAACCCTTTCATTCTCTCATCCGTGTCTCCATCCTCGGTCTCTTCCCCTTTTCTTTCTCTCACTTCCAACTATCTCCTTCCTCCTTTTGCCTCCCTAACATCCTTATTTCTATCCCCTCTCTCTTTTTTGCTTCTCCTTACTTGATTTGTCGTTCTCACTAATCATTATTTCCTTGTATTCTTGCACTTTTCCTCTCTTCCTCCCCTTTCTGTCACTCACCATGTCCTTTTATTTCATCCCTTCCCTTTCTCTTTGCCACTCTCCTTCCTCCCCGATTCCCAACATACGACACTGACACTGTCCCTGTGTAAAGTGTAAATATAGATCTAGGCCCCAGCAGGCTCTTGGGCCCTTCCCCCTTCTGGGCCCGATGTCCCTGGGAGTGACAGAAAGAAGATGGGAGAGATGAAAAAGAAAATTGGCATGAGGATAAATGAGCGCTGAGGAGCCTTACTGTTTTGCTCTTGTCTTGTGTTTTTTAGGTCTAGCATAAGCCAAGGTCTTTTGTAAAATAATATTGTATACATAAAAGTGGTTTTCAGTCATCCCTCTTCATCCATTGTTGTGCTGTAGTGTCATTCACGTTCTGCTTCCACTCACCACAGCAAACATCATGGGCTACCGGGTCAGCCTACTTCAGCCATTGTCTTACCTAACTGTGATTGGCAGAGTTCTTTTCTTGCACAACGTGCATTTCTGCACACTAAATACCCCCCCTCAGTGCTAGTAACCAACGTTGTAATGTGTACTTTTTACATACAATAAATATATATTTTAACTCAACGACCTTTTGTTTTCTTACATTGTGTGGCTTCGTACAAAAACATTCTCGAACAAAATAAACATTGTCAAAGCCAAAAGGTCAGCAGCCAATGCCATATCTATTGGCTTTGCCAACGCTTGCTCGCTTTTGAAAGGGATTGTTGCTAGATGTAAGGGCATCAGGTCACTCTAGGACAGGGGTCTTCAAACTGTGGGGCGCGACCCCCAGGGGGGCCGTGGAGTGATGCAAAGGGGGTCGCGCCTTCCCAGTCACACTTCTGCCCAGGCCCAAGGGCTTCAGCCCCCCCCACACTTCCCCCGTCCTGTGTCTCAGCCCGGCTGCTGCAGTGAAACTTGAGCTGCTGGGGGCTCAGCTGGGCAGTGTCTGGATTCCTATCTCCGGCACCCCCGTGTTTTTTCACAGGTCTTTAAAGACCATTTAACATGCCTTTGTAAACTGCTTACAGAGGCTTAGGTTTTTTTGCTGGTTCCAGTACCCCCTGGGTCCCCACTGTGCCTATTCCTTACATTTGGATTTTACATTCACTGCCGTAGTGTGAGAATGCATTTCATGGAAAGGAATACAAAGTTGGCTTCCTGGGGGCGCCGTGTGTGAAAGTTTATTGTGCTTTTGAAGCACCTGCTGCCGCCCCGCAATTACCAGGCCTCACATAAATGTCAAGATAACTCGTGTGATTAATTATCTTCCTGGAGCGAGATCAGCATTTTGTTTAGTTGAGGTTTTGACTTGGGTGAAGTTAGTGCAGAGGGTTAATATGCCTGCTGCAAAGAACGTGTACCAAGTAGATTACAGAGTGCAGATCAGCAGGTTACTGCTTTCAAAAGAGACATCCTTTTGTTACTTGCAATTTATAACTTAAAGTCCTAATAGAGAATAGTGAGCTATTAACTTTCATCCTAGAACAGCATGCACACTACAAAGAATACATTATTAGACCATTGATTAATGTTGCAAAAAGGGTTAATTTGGCTAGAAATCAATTCTTATTATTAAAGGAAACTCCCAACTATGCTGTTTCTTTTTCGACTCTGAGTTTGTGCTTCTCCACACCAAGCACTCTTGAACTATACTGCCTACCAGTATGGATGACATGTGACTCCTATACTTTTAGTCCTTTGGCTTATGTAACATTTCCTATACACTGATTTACACACTTATGATTGATTGTCTCTGTGTAATGTGTGTGTGATGCAAAGTGCTCGGACACCCTACACTGGTATGAGTGGCACTATATAACTAATTCAATGCATCTGAGAGTGTGGGGTTATGGAGACTTGGTCACTGTTAAAGGGTGCTAGTGAGAGAATCCGTGGTGGGGGTGGTCATTGTGGGGGGCACCAACAAACATTGTCGCACAGGGCACCACCAGCACTAAAGCCGGCCCTGGGAAGTATGCACAGATAAGCGCTGAAGATACCGCTTTAGGTGACTGCTTTTTTTTGTACCGACTGGGCCACCAAAATAATCTGCTGGGAACCCTAACCATAGGACTGGAAGTTTGTTGCAGGATCAGCACATTATTTATTTCCTTCACCCTCGATCCCCGATTAATGCCGCAATAGTTTAACTTAGATATTAAAGTCTACACCACCGTCAATAACATGCTGAGTTACTTCATGGGTCTGGGAATGCACCCTGCATTCAGACAACTCATTCCTCATTCTCGCCCTTCATTGTCACGCTCACCTTGCACTCACAGTGATCACAATGCACTCACACTGATCACCATGCACTTGCACCATTCACCCGCTCACCTTGCACTCACAGTGATCACAATGCACTCACACTGATCACCATGCACTTGCACCATTCACCCGCTCACCTTGCACTCACAGTGATCACTCTGCTCTCAAAATGCACTTGTCCTGCTCACACTATACCTCAACCTGCAGTCACACGAGTACACTACTCATCCTGCACTCATGTGACACTTCACTCACCTGTCCCCCTCACTACTCAATATGCAACTCACTCAAGCAAGCCCATCAGTAATCATACATTCATTCATCCCATTCTGAACTTGCATCCGCACCCAAAATGAAAGAGGACAGCAAGGGAGTGAGAGAATTTGATTGAAGAGGTCAGGGATGAGGAGAAATGTGAATTGCCGAAGAGAAGTGTGGACACGCAAGAAGTGAGTGTGATCCAAAGGTGAGGGCTTCTGTTAGAACAAAGGGGAGATGTGAAAGAGGAATGGGGGGACTGGAGAGGTGTAAGATACAAATAGACAAAAATTTGAATGAAGAGACGAGGTGAATGAGAAGTGCTGAGGGGCACGGGAGGTGACAGGGCCAGAGAGGCCATGAGATAAATGTGAGAGACTGTTAGAGATGAGGGCAGTGAAAGGACAGAATGGCAAGAGGTGATTAAAGGTGAAGTGAGAGGTTGCATGGGGAGAGTTCAGAAGTTGTAAAAAGGGGTGAAAGAAAATGACCTGCAAAGTGAGAGAGGGATCCGGGGTTAGGAGAGGAGAGAGGGATGGAAGGGAGGGGGTGAGAGGAAAGCTGCATGGGTAAACGGCTTAACTCCACACAAAACCGCCAGGGTTTTAAGGGACCCCTGCTTCTTCCGGTCAGGGCCAGGTGAGCTTCTAATGTGGCAGCACGTATTGCTGCAGAGTGGAAGGCCCTTCACAAAGGTTGACTTGAAATCTTTCTGATGATAATTGCTGTATTTTGGTTATAAATGGGTACTGATTGGGTGAAATCTTTCCTCAGCGTTACTGTGTGTAACAAATATCAAAATAATGAAGCAATGCTATCCCAAAATACGCGGCATCACATAACCTTATTTACATTTTCATCCCACGCAATTTAGTCAACAGGTTTAGACATTTTTGTCAAGAGGGGGTCCTTACGCCTCAAAATGTTGACAGGGGGGTCTCGGCATCCAAAAGTTTGAAGACCTCTGCTCTAGGAGCCTGAACCATAACTGTGATGTCACTTCAAGGACCTGTTTTCAGATAGTGGCATTTCTCCGTGAAACATACGGAAGACAGACTGTTACTTCAACACACAAACCGAATGCTAGTCTTGTAAGAGGCTCCACATGGTCTGTTCATTACAGATCCGTGACTCATGGGTCGTAACTGGGTCTTAGTGCGCGTGGTGTCAGGCTCCCGACTCCTGACGTGCATGCCAGTCAGGAACCAAGACATGGGTCTGCAGTGCCTGTCAGTGGCACAACCCCTAGTGAATCTATGCACCGTTGTGCATAGGACAAAGATGCACTTTTCGAAATGGTATTTCTCAGCAAATAGCTTTCTGGAACTCGAAAACAAGTTATAGTCGGTGCCTTACTATGGAAGACTGAACAAACAGGCCTAAGACTCGTGCAAAGATCACATAGGGGATGTAATGTCAGTCAATGGCCATGTGTTATCACTTCCTGGTGCCATTGGAGTACGGATAAAAGGCTTGGCTCGGGGTGAAGTGAGAGAAGAGGAGGACATGAAGAAATAGAGGAAGGAGAGTACTTGGATAGCAGAGCACAGACAGCAAGCGGCGTTCGAGAGCAAAAGAGAAAATGAGAATGGACGCAGCGCCTAATGCCGTATTTCCTCTCAATAAACGCACATTTGTAATCAGCATTTAAGGCGTGAATAGATCTGGATGCCGCGTGTGGCAGCGGCAGCTCTTTAGCGTAAGGAATTGGCTCCATTCTGTGAAATCGATATGATATTAACACCTCCCATAGCTTGATGTAATGAAAGCGCACTGTCTGCTGCGGGCTCGGCTCGGAAATCAGGGCACGTTGTTTATGAGGCTAATTCGAGCAAAGCGCATAAGGTGATGTGCACCAGCAATCTGGACAGGGAAGCATGCTGCTCACACTAACAGACTGAACAGTGAGAGAAGGACCAGTCACTGCTGAACTGGGCTTAAGAGGGCCCCCAGGGAGGGAAGAGGGAGGCGTCGAGAAGGAAAGGACAGAACAGCGGAGGGGAGTGTGAGAGGAGTGGGGACAGAAGAAAAGTGGAAAGACAGAAAGGACACATGGAAGAAAGGATAGAGTAAGTGAAGCAAGCGGGGGGAAAAAAGAGAAAGGGAAGGACAATGAAGAAAAAAATGGAAAGGAGATAATGAGAGAGAAAGAGATATTGAAGAAATGGCGGGTAAAACAAGAAGGCGGAAGAAAAGAGAAGGGAGAAGGAGTAATCTGAATGGAGGGAAAGAAATAATACAGTGAGAAGAAATAAGAAAAGAGGTTTTAAGGCGGGGATGGAAGCAAATAGATAATATGAGGAGTGGTGGGAGTGGTTGGAAGGCTGTGGAAACGATAAAGAGAAAGGAA
This sequence comes from Triturus cristatus, assembly GCF_964204655.1. NCBI lineage: Eukaryota > Metazoa > Chordata > Amphibia > Caudata > Salamandridae > Triturus > Triturus cristatus. The sequence goes on along the minus strand of NC_140592.1, from coordinate 496,330,831 downwards.
AAGAGAACGTAGAATGGTGGGAGAGAAAGAGCGCAAATGAAAGAGAGAGAAGGAAGAAGGAAAGGACGACACCAAAACGACCCTGGAAGCAGTGAGAGAGTGAAGGTACGAAAGAGAAATGAAGGAGGGGAGAAAGGGGTAAGGGGCTGAACAAAAAAATGAGAGTGAGAATATGAGTAAGAGAATTATGGACCAAATGGAGAAAGATGACGAAATTGACACAATAGAGGGAAGGAGGGCACAGGAATGAGGGAGGGAGCATAAAGCATGGAAGAAGGTGAGAGATGGCTGAAGAAAGCAGAGAGAAGGCGGGGAGGCTGTGAACGATGAAAGGTGTGGGACTATTATGCCTGAGTTCAATTAAAGAGAGGCACAAGAAAAACATATTCACGGTCTCCGCTAGACCTTTCTAAGTATTTATGATGTCAAATCAGATTCCCCCATTTGACCTCTCTACAGCCCTCATCATCATTTTTTGTTTTAAAATACCTATATTTCTTGCAGGTGCCTTTTGTCTCAATACACTAGAGACCTCTTGACTTTTCCTCACAGAGAGCGGAGGCTAGGTACACATAGCCAATCAGATCTAGACAGCAGGAAGTATTAACGTATTTCTAAGATTCACAGTCTGCAATCATTTATGGTCGCATATAATTTTGGAAAAAGCAGTTCCTATTTGCAAGCGCCACTGTGTAGATATAGTTAGATCAAAGTTTTCATACCAAGAGGCCTTTTTCGGTAAAAAAAAAAACCTTGACGTAATTAGACGAATATTCACAAAACTTTCCCAAAAAATGTTTATTTACCTCTGCTGCCTACTGGAAAGTTTTGGAGCGATCTGTCAAGCCAGGGCCGAGAAAAAGGTAGGGTTCCATAATGCCTTTTCGCCATGCAAATTCCCTTAGGAATTGTAAGAAGTGATACAGAAAAATAGCTGAAAACAACAATTCCAAATATTGTGGAAGACTAGATCTTTGCTCAGAAACCGTGCATTTTGTGATTTGGTATAAATCTGTTCAGCTGTGTTTGAGGACCTAAGCCTCAACATACAGCGATACCTGGATTGTTGATCCTGCGGGAATTCCGCAGTATAACCACAGTACAGTACATTTCGAAACAAGAGCATTATGATTGACCGTGAGGGTTGTTTTCCATTGCCCCTCCTCAGTATTGTGGGACGGGTACCAGTTATGGAACTAAGCAATCGGATTTGCTGGTCACAACAGCAACAGAAATGTTATGGCTGCCGTTTTGGACTTGGGGCTCAGTCCTGTAAGAAATTGGGTTACTGGTTAACTGGGTTGTGAGCCTTGGTTAAGCAGCAGCCACAAATCTAGATAGGACAAAGCACAAGCAAACTCCAAATTAACCTGCATTCAACCCCATGGTAGCTTGCCATAGAGCAGTCAGGCTTAACTCAGGGGCAATGTGCAAAATATTTGTACAACACTTCAAACAGTAAAACAGTGAAAACACCACACAAAAGACCCCTCACCAGGTTAGAAAATAGAGCTTAATTTGATAAATAAAACCCTACCAAAATGACAAAAATCCAATCAGTAGAACTGGAAACATGAATTTGTAAAGAATAAACTGTAATATGGTGCCCACAAACATAAAGCGCCACCTGCTGCTATCTGGTCTCACTGGATCGGGTCAAATACAAATGTGCAGGCCGAACAGTGATGTAGTGCAGATTGGACACAGTCCCAGATTACTCCCACTGAAAGTTTATCTCCTCAAGTTTTGTGCCAAGGGTCCTGTTCATGTTGAGAGGGGCAGCGGCAGCAAGGAGAGCATCACTGGTGGTGGTCGATGTGGCGAGGAGCGGGCTGTGCGACACGGGTGGGCAGTATGGAGCCTCACATTGGCCGTCCTTTAATGAGATTGATGCTTGCTGTGTAAGATATAAGCTGGCAGCCACTCGTCCTGATTTTCAGTGCAAAAGGTGCAGTTCTGATGCAAACTTGCCCATTCGAGGTCGCAAAGATCCCAAATGCTTGATTTTAGAGCCCACTGAACCACACCAAGGGTACACAACCTGAGGGGCACAACTTGGGGGTCAGGAACTTGCTGAAGACGGGTTCAGGAGCTGTAGGCGAGCTTGTTCTGTCTCTGAGGCTTAGATCAGGAAGACAGCATACTAGCCCTTGGAGTTACTCTGGGGTCCTGGGTTCAAGATGGGTTGCAGGTCCAGTTGTTCTTCCCCAGTCAAGAGGGTGACAAGTCAGCAGAGCAGAGCAGAGCAGTAGCTCCTTCAGAGTAGCAGTCCAGCAGAGTTGCAGTCCTTTCAGCAGCACAGCAGTCCTTCTTCCTGGCAGAGTATCCAAAGGTTACAAAAAAACTAAAAATTATAGTGACCTAATCACACTATTAAAAATCATATAATACTGAAAAGAATTGGGAAACCAAGTAGGAAAAAGTATTCCAGATCACTGAAAAATGCTACTTAATCAGAAATCAATCAATTGTAATCATCTCAATCATTATTTCATGAGGCATATCTAATACAATTGTTCATCAAGATTTAAGACAGGCTTTTCTTCTCATTGCATCTCAATGCGTTTCGGTGGGCGCTAGTATATGGCCATCACCATCTTCAGGAAAAGACATATATAGTTCCCAATATCAATTTTAAAAATCTGTAAAAAATCAACATAAAGAAAAAATTAGCTACACCATTTTTAGTACATCGTCTCAACGTCCATAAGGTAAACACAAGGGTGACAATAAAGAGGTTTCCACATTCATACTGATCATTCATTTCTCAAGCACAAGGAATTATTTTATGGGGCACGTATGGCCCAGCAGAAGGGTTAAACAACCACAACTTCTACAAAAAGGGAGCTACATAAACTCGTCTTCTTTACCCATTCATGCAGCAGACCAACGTCTTTATACTCAGTTCTACAACGAGTTTGTTAAAAAACTGCAAAGGATTATATGTTACTTTGGCAGGTGTCTGGTTTATTTAAATGCGGACATGAATCATCTCCAATGGTAACCTGCCCAATTTAAAAGGTGCCGATAATTCCAATACCTATTTATAAATGGAGAAAAGCCACCCTCATTTATAGTTCCAAGGGCATATAATTCGTCATATGGGATACACATTGGTAGTCCTCCCCTAAATTACCTCAAGCCAGTAGTGTAGAGAACAGGCTATTCATACGGTGTCCTTTTTCTCAAATCATTGGATCACAGTTACCTGTAGCCGGCACTATCTTGCAGTCTAGTTATCTGGAAGATATGGAGCTATCCCAATCTGTAAGTATGTATAGTACATATTAAAACTATGTTCAATTGGATCTATGCTCACACATTACCAAAGGTTCTGGATATATTCAAAATAATAATTCTGTACAAAATTGCAAGCGCTCTATCGCACAAATGCCGGAATAACGGGCACATCGTAATCAGCGTGATGCGTTCCTTTTCCTTACACCTATTTTTAATCAATATAAGTAGGTGTAAGGAGTTCCTACATCCCTATGTTCCCTAGTGTTTTATGCTTGGGCTAACCCACATTACGCATTTCCCTTTGCAGGCGCTGTTGCGGTGAAACCCCACATAGGTTCTCCCTAAATCTATTTCTACTTTAACCTTCTCGCAGTCTGCTTGCAACAGCCTACACGAGGAACAGACCCGTGCAATAAAAACACAGTATTTAGAGACATATGGAGAACACGAATTACCTTAAACTCTTGTTATGGTGGATCTATCCTCCGGTTCGGTAATGATATAAAATGCCCCGCCTTTTAACTCGAGCCACTTTATGGTGCAGAAACTTATTTCAGTTCCGTTATAGGATCTATGGAAAAACAGTCCGATATTGTAGGGCATATGGTATAAGCCCTTTCACAGCTATAGCCCCATTGCAGTCAACTAATACGGTTCCCTTAGCGAAACGGCACATACCTGGGTTTATCCGAAAGAAACGCCACGGGGTGTACGCTTCCGTCCGTTCTCCATTGCCAGGAAACGCGGTCTTTAAATGCACCCGTAGCTGGCCTATGACCCGGAAACAGACATCCGTTTCCGTAAGTCCGATTAGAGCCGCCCCTCATTTATGTAGAAAAAGGCTGCCATCTTAGAAGGGCTCCTGATGTCTTTACCGCAATGTGCCTACACATTATTTTTTCTCAGACATGAGATTAGAGGCACAATCTTATTGTAAATAATACGGTAAATATACACAAATCCCAAACAAAAAAAGTACCAGTGGTGAGTATTTAATTAATGGGAACTTATAGTCTCCTCCATCTCATTGAACCAAACTGCCAATGTAGGTTACAATACAGCGTAGTATTCTATATCGAAGGATGTCACCTCAGCATCTCCCCTATCTACAGACAGTATTGCCTCTCCCTAACTTTTTTATATATTAAGGGCAAATTATCAGCTCTATCTGAGAAACAGCTATATCCTGCTAAGACCAAACGTAAAGGGGCTTTCTCAGTAAGACCACCCAGGAGAAAAGGGTTTCCCTAAGTTGCCCCAATAAGTCGGTCCCACTCCTCCGTAGAATTAAGTCCATTTCGTACAGTATTGAGATAGGATATATACCATTGTTCATGCGCTTTACGTTTCAAATGGATATTTCCACCTCTTTTTCCAATTGTGACCTTCTCGAGAATTAACCACATACAATCATTCTCGTTATGGTTGTATTCTAAAAAGTAGGCTACTAAGGGTGCAGTTATCTTTTTGGTTTTAATGGCTGACCTATGTTCTTGTAGTCTGATACGCACCTCTCTACCCGTTTCTCCTACGTAGCCCTTACCACATGGGCATTGTAAGAGGTAAATAACATTTTTACTTCTGCAGTTATTCAGTGTTCTTGATTTGATGCAACAGCCATTATAGGTAATCTCCTTCTTCTGTAAACATTGAGGGCATACATTACATGTACCACACTTGACATTTCCGATTGCCGGAGCGTTAGTGATCGTTCTCTGGGTATCCTTCACGATAGGTTTGTACTAACATATCTCTTAAATTTGTATTATTTTTAAAAGCAAAAAGTGGTTTGTCTATTTTAACCTCTTCTTCATGATTCAATATATGCCAATTCTTATTGACTACATTTTTAATTTGATTGCTCAAATTTGAAAATTTCTAACAAACACCACTTTGGCTAATGGTTGTTTCTTGCATACAGATTTATTAATCAAGGCGTCTCTATCATAAAACCTCGCTCGATTTAGGGAGTGTGATAGAAGTTTTTTAGGATATCCCCTATCTCTGAATTTACGCTTAAGGTCCTCGGCATGTTTATAGAAATCACTCAAATCAGAAAAATTCCTCCTCAATCGGAGAAATTGGCTGAAAGGAATGCTCTCTCTCTCTGATTTGGGGTGAAAACTTGAAAAATGAAGAAGCGTATTTTTAGCCATAGGCTTCGTAAAAAGCTTGACCTCTAAGACTCCATTGGCATCCTTGATTGATATATCAAGGAAATCCACTTTAGTAGTGCTACAGTGTGAGGTAAATTTGAGATTGGGGTCTCCTAAGTTAAGCCACTTTAAAAACTCTTCCAAATCATCAGTAATGCCTTCCCAAATAAAGAATATATCGTCAATGTAGCGGTACCAGCCCGCTACATTTTCGTAAAATGGGGCTAATTCATTATAAATGTGTTTAATCTCTAATTGGCCCACATATAGGTATGCCAGACTAGGGGCACAGGTGGCCCCCATGTTGGTACCTTTCTTCTTCTTGAACAGCTCATCCTTAAATAGGAAGACTTTATTTTTTAGAATCATCCTGACACACCTAACAATAAAATCTTTATTGGCACCCCCTAGGTCTTGATCCTCCAGAATGTCACGTATCACATTGACTGTGTCATCCTGCGGGATGTTCGTGTACAGAGACTCAATGTCCAGGGTAACTACTAAACACTGAGTCTCTCTACAGAAAGGTTTTCCCTCAATGAGTGAGATAATGTGGGCAGAGTCCCTCACATATGACCTAAGATCACATACAGTGGGACGTAAGTATTGATCCACTTATTTACTTATAGGTTCTAACAAGGAATCAATGCTCCTCACTATCGGTCTCTTCGGTGGGTCACTATGGCTTTTATGGACCTTGGGTAGCCCGTACAATGCTGGGGTCCTAGGTTCTACATTGTTTAAAAACTTGCTCATCTTCACAGATCCAGTCATTATCTCTGGCTTCAGTTAGAAGATCTAGACATTCCCTGGAGATACTAGCAAGACTATTTGCATTAGTGCGTACATAGTGTTCAACCACATTCAGCATACTGTACATCATAATGAACTGTGTTGAACACAACTACTCCACCACCCTTATCTGCGGGTTTTATTGTCAGATTCCTATCTTCTTTAAGGGAAGTTAAAGCCTGCCTCTCCTCTCTAGTAATATTGTGCATAATCGATCTGCTAGTGCCACTAAGGATGTTCTGAATCCCACTCTTCACTGCTTTTTCAAACACTTCTATGTTCTTACCAACCATAGCCTGTGTCCGAGTGAAAGATGACTTGGGTTTCAGGCCAGATAGGTTAGTGCACTCCCAAGTTTCACGATTTTCAAAAAATCTCCTAAGTCTAATTTTGTGGAAAAAGGCACGCAAATCCTTCTCTAACTGGAAGTTATCAATTTGTGTAGATGGAACAAAGTTAAAAACCTCTATTTAAAATACTGATTTCTGTGTCACTCAATGGTCTGTCAGACAAATTAATTACTGGTGCTTTGTCTGACGACAGTAGCACTGATTTCTCATGCGCATATATTCCTGTGGCTGGGGAGGACCCTGGGCAGATTGACCCCTCCCCGAGTTCCCATTGTATCGTTGGGTTCTCCTTGGGCGTGAATCTAAAAAAGACCCATGATCTTTCATATTGCCCCTATTCGCGGTCTCTTCTCTGGAGACATTGTCCTCCTCGCTGTTAGAACCTGATATTTCAGAGAAAGTAATCTGCTTTCTACCACCTCTATTATAAATTTGTTTATTTATAGGTCTTTCCCATTTGGTATCATTCCTCTGTTGGAAATAATTTTCTTTGAGATACGGGTAGGCTTTTTCTTGAGAAAATCTTTCCATATACTTCCTCCCTGGAGTGCCCACCTACCTGCTGCCATTCAGTGAGCTCAGGTAGGTCCCCTAGTTCAGCCACTTGTTCCCCCGTAGGTGCCAGGGCATCCCCCTCAAATGGTGCCTCCTCCTGGACCGTGGAATCTGTTGGGCCGGTTTCCCACGCACCTTGCCTCTTCTTTTTATGGCAGGCCCCAGGGCCACTGTTTCAGGCTCCAGGTCCTCTTGAATACCTTTACTGGCGGCCATAGATCGAGTGGTTACACAAGCCCACTAAGGCAGACCCAACATCTCCAAATGCGCCTGGCGCTCCACCTCCTTCCAAGGGGAACTCTCCAGGTCATTTCCCAGCAGACAGTCTACAATCATGGACGGACTCACAACGACCTTCAAAGAACCTGAGACCCCCCCCCCACTCAAAGGGAATCAGCGCCACCTTGCAAAGTCGCACTGAGTTGTATGCTGCAACTACAGGGTGAAGCACATCGGGAATTACCTGCTCTTCAGACACCCACTGACACCTGACAGATGTCAAACTAGCTCCAGTGTCCCTCAGAGCCTCCACCCCCTGTCCATTGATGGTCACCCACTGCCTGTATTTCTTAGTATTCTCAGGCAGAGAGATTTCCTGGACCATCTCTCAGTTTCCCAATGAAACCAGGGTCATAACTGCTTGCTCCCCCCCCTTCCAAGGACTCAACTTCTCCCCCAATGCTAATCTCACTAATCCTGGTGTTGGAGCACCAGTGGGTGCAGATGGCTTCTTGGGGCATCTAGGGGAAATATGACCCACTTCCTTACAGAAGTAACAAGTAAGAGGACCTCGGTTGTCCCGCCTGCCCCTATGGAGCCAGGCCCTCTTAGCCTTTGGGGACTGGGACCCTTTCCCCGGGGAACTACTTTGGGGCCCTTTAGAGAATCCCTCGTGGTTACCCTTGTCCTCCCCCACCTTCTGCGGGGGACCCTGTACAATTTTGGCACCTCATTCATCTTCAGTGTGATCTAATATGCCGTGAACCTCGCATATATATACTCACCCCTCTGGTAATCTCACACTAAGTCTTTGGGAATGTACACCTTTCCTACTGGCACTGGTTGTATGCTGCCACCACTTGTCCTGGACTCGGCCTGTTTAATCTTCATTTCCAGTTCCCTCAAGCTTAACTCATCAGCTAAGAGAATCTTTTTCTCTTCCAGGGCAAGAGCATTCCTACTTTCCTCTGCTCGTTTTTCACTCTCCATGAGCAGCTTCTTCTCCTCTGCCTGAATTTTAAGTTACAACACCAACAACTCATGCTCTATGACCCTTTGGTTTTCCTCCAACTCCTCTGGTGAAAAACTCCTCTCTGAATGGCTACTACCAGCCCCTGATGCTGGTCCCTCCACCGGCAAATCGTGTGGACCAAATCGATTCCTTGGGTCATCCTCATCCACCTCAACATCACCCGCCTCATGAGTCCCTTTGGCTTCCCACCAGGCCCTCAAGCCCACTTGCAGCTCCTCCTGCTTGGCGCTACTCTTCATGGGGCATCCCAAAACCCTGCAGAATTGCCTCAATGGATCAACCTTGTAGGTAAGCAATGTCTCAATGTTGAACTCTAATTCTGCAGCCTCACCGGCTCCTTGACTCTTCTGCGACATGATGTGTGGCTTAAAGGTTGTTCAAAACAAAACCAACTAGAACCAACAAAGCAAGAACACAATATGTCGTTGCATTGTGGTCTGCGCTATTTATGATGTACACCAATCCCTGTGAGTGAATTTGCGAATACACATTCAAATCCCACCGCTGCCACCAAATGTTAGACCCAGGATCCATGGTTTGTTGAGGTAGGTACCTTAGGCCAAGTAGGGACCCACGTTCCAACGTCAGGAAAAGGAAGGTCACCTTTTTAGATAGCCCCGCTCACCCCCTCGGTAGCTTGGCACGAGCAGCCAGGCTTATCTTCAAGGCAAATGTGTAAAGTATTCACAACCATGCTCACAATAACCCAATGATGACACCACAAATACACTCCACACAAGTTGTGTAAAAACGAGTATAAACTTTATGTAAAAAGATATACGATAGGACCACATGATATAAACCAACATATGAGGTTGTGTAATATTTCTCCTGGCCGGTTGTTAGGCCAGCCAGTCCTTGTAAGTTCTGGCGATATCAATGAGCACGTCTGAACATTCTCCTGTACTCCTAAAATCATATCATACAGTTGTAATGCTAGAATCAGATACTTTTGCAATGTAATAATACTGTCATGCATAACGTAACAATCAGGCACTTTGTAAGATCAAATAATGCAATGCGTGATACCACCACCAGATATGTCGTTCTGCAAAAATAAGGCAATGCATATACACTAATCAGGTAATTCATTATGCAGGAGAAATGCAATGCGCAATATGCTAATCAAGGTAGATCGTTATTCAGAAATAATGCAATGCGTCATATGACAATCAGGTAGTTCGTTATGCAGATAAAAATGCCATACATCATACACTAATCAGGTAGTTTGGTATGCAGGAATAATGCAATGCGTAATACTCTAATCAGGTACTTCGCTAGAAAGAAATGATGCAATGTGTAATACGACAGTCAGGTACTCCGTTCTTCAGAAATGGAATAATGCGTATTACACTCAGGCCCCGATCACCGGGCCTTAGGCGGTCTCTCCACCCATCACAGTTGCCCCTCACACAGTATGATGTAATCCTGTTGATGGTGACCTCAGCTAGGCCTACCAGTGCAAGGGGTTCCCCCTTCTCTGCACAGAGTCCTCAGACCAATAGGAAGAAGTTGGCACAGAAACTGGAATCGAAAATACAAAGTTTAATAAACCTCATGAGGTGGAACTATATTCACACAGCAACCTTCGGTGTTGAGTGAAGTAGCACACTGAACAGAAGAAGCATGGTCCCTTTATACCCACACAGGGGCTGAAAAAGGCGGTACAAGTACACATGAGAAGAGTTATGCACATAGATGGTCATACAGAAACTGCACAGTCAACAAGTAGGAGGAGTAATAAGTTGCTGACATCAGTTAGAACAGCCTGACAGTTCTATACTAGGAACAGGTGCACTCTACTAGCTAAGCACATCTGCGCATGTGCAAGACTCTGGGAGAGGGAAACAGCAAATGTCCAGCACATAGCTAACTAAAATGGCTGCCAAGTACAAAATGGCTTTCAGCTCATGCTAAGAGATTAATGCAATCTTCAACAGATGGTCCTTTTAGCATGAGCTAAAGACATTCCCATAATCCAGTAGGAAATATGCATATTAATTTTTTCATAAATTTATCAATATCCTAATTCATTGCTTGGTGGGCATTTCTCATTCTAAATATTGTTAAGCTGGTATGTATAAGGTATAAGCAGGAGTACAAAGGGAACAGGCCATTGGGTCATACAGATAGCAGGAGAGAGTAATTACTATTATCAGAAACAGAACTATTAGCTTTCTAGTCCTAAGCAAATCCTAGAACCATCCAGTCAAAACATTTTCAAGACTCCTATGCATTTCAGTGACCATCAATTTCAACTTCAAAATAGCCAACAGCACATATCTAATAAAACATTTTCACTAGACTTTTCCAGTGTTTCTTTTATGAGGGCTAGAGTATCAATCAAGAAAAGGGTAAAGTAACATTTGTCAATTGCTCAGATGAACTTTTCTCTCGCAGAATAAACATTATTCCTAATACAATTATGAAAGCAGTCAGACATATTATTACAAAAATGAACTTGGATCCAGAGGACCAGGAGGACCACACAGGACCATGAGAATTAGGATGAAGAGCTGCAAAGAGTTGCTCCTCCTCAAAAATGGGACGATCAATGGGGTACATTTTCAACAAAAAAGAAAAGGAAGTCCTTGGGAAATTAAAGCCGCTGTACTACCAACCAGAGGGGAGTCTTCTCCCTGTGTCTGTTTGAGCCTCACAGGCAGGCTCTTGTTGTTCCCACGGTGGAGCTGCACAACTCGCAACTCAGGAATCACGGCCCAGTTTCAAGGGAAAAGTTTCTTCTTTCAGGATAGGGCAATCACCCACCAGGGCAAATGCTCTCAGCGATCCTGTCCAGTGTCTCAGGTAGTGCACCAGTTTTCTTCATTTCAATCTAACAGGCACCAGAGACACAGCACCTGTACCCTGAACTCAAGTCCTTCCCTAACTCCTGTATTGCTCTGCTGGCACACTGCTCTTTCGTTGGGGCCATAGATTGCATTCAGTGTGCCCAGGTATCTCTTGACCAACAAAGGTGAAAACTTTACAGCCACTTTGGGACCAGGATTCAGAGGCCTGATGCTAGGATCTCTGAAGCAACCCTTGTTTCAAAGGGGGTTACCTCAAGCAAAAACTTTCTCGCCTTCCTGGTCGGTCTGACTCTCGGCTGGGCATCAAAAACTTGATCCACGATTTCTCTTTTCTGATTTGTGACCCCGTTTTTCGCCCAAGACAGTGGCAGGGGTACACACTTCACATCCCAGTGCTTCCGGCCTTCTACCTTCACAGAGGTCCTGGTTGCCAGCAATGCCTGTGCTGGTTACCTTCACTTTGACTTCAAGCTGGACTGGTGCTGACTCTCCAAGCTGGATCTGATGTCCGCGCCCCTCTGGCAATGGTTGTAAGGCAGCAAATATCTATTGGTGGACAGAACAAAAGGTCTTTAGACAAGGCACAGAAATAATCTATCAACAGAGAGGAAAGTCTCAGAATACTTCCTAGTCTAGGGACGCCCCATATATTAGCAAGGCACCCAAGAACCACTTTCATCTATGTGAGAGTAAAAGAAACAACAGCCTGGACCTATTGGCAAGTATAAAAGGAACTCTTTGGTGAACTGACAAGAGTAATACGTCACCCAACCCCAAGCAGCCAAGGAAGTCTGTGTTCATTTACTAAATTCTGAGGAGAAGAGAAAAACAATGCAGACATACTCCAAATCCTTACATCTGTATATTCCAATCTTAATCATCTAAAGACCCTCAAGAAAAAAGGAAATGTTCTACACTTTTACTCATAGACTTTGCATTACTTGTACAGGACTGCAGACACTTCTAAAATGATTTCTCTTAATAAAAGCACCTACATTGTATGCTTAGGACCATGCTCTCATGTTATAGGAGCAACAGGAAATTCTAAAACTGCTAATTTAACAGGGATTCCTATTACATAAAGAACTAAAAAACTTCAACATAATGGGTACATTTTCTCCAGCAGAACATCTTGTGACAAACAGACTCCTATAAAACAATATTTTCCTCAAAAATGTTTGCTAAGGATCACATGGGCATCTTCTCTGCATTCTATTTTTCACAATCCAAACTATGCAACATCAGCTCTAGTAAGGACTGTCAGTTTAAAAAAAAAAAAAAACCTTTATTCAGTAAATCCGGAACACAGCTATTCAGCCGACAACCCGGAGGTTCGGCAGCTTAAGTTGAGCAACACAGAAAAGCGTTCGCACTACACCGAAAGGAGAATCAGAAAGGTTCAGTTTTAAATAAACACAAACACAAACCAAACACTAGCAAGGCGATAAGCTTCGAATGCACACGAGGGGTGCCCATCAGGGGGAGCTAGTCCCATTTCGTCCACCAGAAACAACGCTATAATGAGAAGAGGGAGGGGGAAAGCAGAGACTCATAAAAGGCAATCAATCATCAACAATGAATACATAGCCGGAAAGAATGTCAAGGGGAAAGTTGCTCCTCAGGCGGATCCGGATCAGGGGGCAGACATATGTCCCCCCTGTAGTGGTTCCATCGCCCCCATACTGCATGCCATTTCCACGGCCGCCCTCTAGCACAATACACTGTCTTTTCCCTGAGCATGCTCCAATCCATATTTTCCTTCCACGCTGCCAGCGCAGGAGGCCCAGCAGAGCCCCACAGGCGCGCGATGTCCCGCTTAGCCACCATGTTCCCCAGGGTCACCCACTGAGTCTGTGCGTCATCAAGATCGGCAGGACCCCAGACGTTCAAGAGACAACACCGCGCCTCCGGCTGCATGACAATGCCCGTCACCTCCCCCATCACTGCATAAACTCGCCTCCAAAACTCCATGATCACGCCGCATTCCCAGATGATATGTAAGAAGGTACCCACCATGCCGCAGCCTCGCTTACATAAACCCTCCTCAGAGAAACCCATACGGACCAACCTAGGACCTGTCACGTAGACTCGATGGAGTATTTTGAGCTGCACCAGCCGCAGACGCGACGGAATCGCAACCTCCCTAGGAGAAGAAACTGCATATTGCCAGTCTTCGTCATCCAGTTCGAGGCCATCCCTAGTCCATTGATCCCGCAACCCCCGAAAAAGGTCAGCCCGGACATTAATCAGCTTCTTATAGATGAGAGAGATCGCGCTCTCCGGCATATGTCCATCCAGAATTCGGTCCTCCAACGGAGAGGACGCAGGCCCCTTCTCACCTTCGACGAGGACCGACCGCAAGGCGTGACGCACCTGGGCATAGCGGAAAAACTCAGTGCTCCCCAGCTCATACTCCTTCTGCAGCTCCTCAAAGGACTTCACCCTGCCCTGAGCCAGCAAATCTCCGACCCTGGAGATACCGATCAAGTCCCATTTCTCGAACCCTTTGGTATGCCAAAGCTTCCCCAGGATATCAGAATCAAACAACGGGGTAGCGAGGGTAAGCCTGCCCCCCCAACCCAGGGAGTCCGTCGCCAACGTCCACACCCGCACCGCCACCCCAGTGGGCCCCGTAAGGGACGAGTCCAACGACTTCGAGTACAAAGCTCTGTGGTAATTACCGCCACGCAGTAACCACCGATCCATGGCATAGCCGGGGCTCAACGCCGAGCCATAGACGCCATGGTTAATCGCGCACAACTGGGTGGCCCAGTAGTATGTTCGAATGTCCGGAAGCGCAATACCACCATCGTACCACGGGAGCGTCAACTTAGCGATCGCTATGCGCGGCCGCCCGTCCCACAATAGTGAACGCTGGAGGCTCTCGACCTCTCGAAAGTAACTAGTCAGGACCCATTCAAGGGTATTCTGCAAGGCATAGAGGAAACGGGGAAGAGACATCATTTTAAACAACGCGGCGCGCCCGAGGAGGGAGAGCGGCAACCGCCGCCAGCCCGCCGCATCCCGCCGCAGACGCGCCAGGGGGGGGGGCAGATTCTTCTCATATCGCAGGATAGAGTCAGTGGAGATGTAAATCCCAAGATACCGGAAGCCCTGCTGGGCGATCTGGATCGAACAGTTTCGGGGGACAGGCGGAACATCGCCACACAAAACATAACGATATGACTTTCCCCAATTGATAACAAGGCCCGAGTTCCTACCAAAAGAAGTCAAGACGTCGCAAATCACTATGAGAGACTTCTGGGGCGAGGCGAGGTATAATAGGATATAGTCAGCGTAAAGTGAGATACGGTCCTCGTGGTCGGGCGACCATCGAAGGCCACGTATACTCGGATGCCATCGTATCCACGCTGCCAGCGGTTCAAGAGCAAGGGCGAACAACAAAGGCGACAGGGGGCAACCCTGCCGGGTGCCCCTCCCAAGCTTGAACGGCTTGGACGCCCTCCCGTTTACCACAACACTAGCAAGGGGACCCTCGTAAAGCAACCTCACCCAGTCCACAAAACCAGGCCCGAAGCCGAACTTGGCTAGCACCGCCCACAGGTATGCCCACTCCACCGTATCAAACGCCATCGTGGCGTCAAGAGACGCCACAATAGCCGGCTCCCGCAGCGTGCCCGCCCTAGCAATCACCCCATGGAGACGCCTAAGGTTTAATGCAGTGTTACGATGCGGAATGAAGCCCAATTGGTCCAGGTGGATCAAATCCTCAAGCACCCGGACCAAGCGAATCACCAGGATCTTAGCGAGGATTTTTGGCTCAGCATTAAGAAGCGATATCGGCCGATAGGAACTACACTTGTCCCGAGGCTTACCGTCCTTATGTATCACCACTATGGTTGCCAGTCGTTGATCAAGCGGCAGAGACCCATTCACCCGCGCCTCCACGAACATGGCGCGCAGGTGAGGAGCGACCTTATCCGGACAAAGCTTGTACAATTCGATAGGCAAACCATTCGGACCGGAGGCCTTACCGAGTTCAACGCCCGAATAGCACCCGCTACTTCATCAACCGTTATATCACCATCTAGGTCGTCCCTATCTACGTCAGAAAGGCAGGGCAGAGCAATATCACGCAAAAGGTCACACGAGTTCGCAGTCGGCCTGTCCGAAACCGAGGTGTACACTACGCGGAAATAATCTGAGAAACACTGGACTATACCTTCGGGGTCAGTAACAACCTCTCCCTACTCCATCGTTAACTCCGGCACCACTCTATTGACCCGCTCTTTTTTGTCCAACCAAGCTAGCAGTTTCCCGGCCTTATCCCCAACATCATACAGACGGCCCTGCTGCTCCCTGCTAAGGGTCTTGGCAGCATTCTCCGCCAGATCCCTGTACTCCGATTGCTTCAAACTCAGATTATGCAGAGTGTCCGCTGTAACCTCCTCCTCCAGGGTTACCTCTAGAGCCGCGATCTCATCCTCAATCTGTATCACCTCGGCGTCTTTCCGTCGCTTGGCGGCCACCACCAAGGAGAGGGCCTCCCCTCTCAATACGCCTCCCACAGAGACACCGCTGAAGCAACCGAATCCTGATTGTCCTGAAAATAGTGATGAACTGCCTTCAGCAATGCCCTGCGCGTCTTGGGGTCACGGAATTACCAGGGGTTAATAGGGGCCACCCTACCCCCTCCTGCCCGGCCAATGTCGAAACGGACCCACACCGGCGAGTGGTCAGATATGCCACGTGCCATATGCCTAGCCTCAGAAACTAGCGAGGCATGCGCAGCCAGGGTGAGCAAGTAATCAATCCGGGAGAGACTACCATGCGCCCCGGAGTGAAAGGTATACTGACTCTGGGTGGGGTGCCGGAGTCTCCAGCAGTCCACCAAACCAAAAGTGTCTATGAAGTCAGGAATTCACTTCTGAGCCCCCCCGGTATCCCTGGGCGGGTGCCTATCGAGCAGTCCAGAGCCAACAGCATTGAAATCTCCCCCCACCACTAGCAGCCCCTCAGGGAGTTCCAACAAGGCCCTGCCCAGATCCGCAAACGTGGAGGCCTGCAGGGCCGGAGGAATGTACACAGAAACCAATACCAACGTTCTACCCTCCCATCTCCCCGCCACAGCTACGAACCGCCCCCTATCGTCAACAATGGTGGAATCAACCTCGAGTGGCAGTGAGGCTCGAACAAGTATGCCCGCCCCCCTGGAACCCGATGAAAAGCCAGAGTGGGCAATGAATTTGTAACCCTTTCTATTAAGTGCATAACACATATTCCCTATAAGATGTGTCTCCTGCAATAGGGCAACATCAGGCGAGGTCCGCTTCAGGAATTGTAAGACGATCCCCCGCTTAATACGATCACCCAAGCCATTAACATTCCAGCTAATAATATTTAGGCCCCTACCCCCCATCCCCAAACACCAAGAGACCTCCACCCCCCCCGAAAAGCCACCACCAAACCATCCTGACAACCATTACTACGCCTTGCAAGAAAAACCCCCCCAACAACCACCCCAACATCCCAAACCCTCCCCCCTCCCTGCACCCCTGCGTCAGCTTACAAAGCCCCCCCAACTTGCAGTGTGCCTGTCGCCCTATCAAAAACAAATCTACAAAAAGAACCCCGAAGGAGGAAAGAGCTCCAAACGGCCCTCCGCCACCCCCCCCATTACTGCAGTTAGCCACAAGTCATTGTCCGGGGCAACATAAAAATAACCTGACACCCGGGGCATCACTCCTGCTCAGCCCGGCCACTGTCCACTCCCGTGACACAGTCCCCGCCGGTCCGTCTCCGTGGCAGAGCGTCCAACCAATCTCCGGCCATTTCAGGCGAGTCGAAGAAGAAAGTCTGATCCTCATACACCACACGTAGTCTGGCAGGGAAAAGCATAGCGTACTTCAAATCCATCTCCCTAAGGCGTCTCTTAACCCCCAGGAAACACTGCCTTTGCTTCTGCACCATCTGGGTGAAGTCAGGATAGAAGCTCACAGAGGCGTTCTGAAAAGGAACCGGGCCAGTCACCCACGACGCTTGCAGGATAGCGTCCCGATCTCGAAAATGGAAGATCCGGGCGACAATCGGTCTCGGGGGAGCTCCCGCCTTAGGCCTCCCGCCAGGCACCCTGTGAGCCCGTTCTACGGCAAAAAACTTTCCAAGGCCCTTAGGCCCAAGATGGTTCACCACCAAGTCTTCAACGAGTAGGTCCACTGAGCGCTCTTCCGAGGATTCCGGGACTCCAGTAATGCGCACATTGTTGCGCCTGGCCCGACCTTCAAATTCCTCCAGCCGACGGGCGGAGAGGTCACTAGCAGTCCGCAGCTTCTCGACCTCCGCCTGCAGTCCCAAAACATCATCCGCAAGGCCAGTAGTCTTGAGGTCCAGGGACTTGACCCGCTCATTGGTTTTGGCCAAATCCGCGCGTATCAAGTTAACATCGACCAAAATCGTGTCCACTTTTTGTGCCAAGGCATCAAACTGTCGCCCGATCGATGTTTGCATCCCCTCAATAGCCCCCATGGCATCCTGCAACGACAGCTCCGAGGCCGGGGACGAGTCAGCTTTCTGTACTTCCAGCGACTGTCCCGATCCACCAGGCGACCCCTTCTGCTGGGCATATCGATCCATATTGTTGGATTGGGTATAGCTTCCCCGCCTGGTAGCCTTGAATTTCGGCTTGTCAGCCTCTGCTTTGGCCGACATTGCAGACTTGATGTAGGCAATTACGGAGAAACGTCCCTCAGCCAGCTAAATGAGACAGGCCGGACCGTCACTCAACGACCAGGGTCGGGCGCAAGTCCTCCAGATGTCCGTGGATCCTCAGGAAGCACTCTCAGGCCGGAGCCAACATAGGGCGAGAAAGTGAAAGTGAAAGTGCGGCGATCTCCATCCGCCCGTTCACACCCCACAGGCCCGCTGTTGTTCAATTAGAGGCCGGGCATCTTGCCAACGCGAGCTCCTGGCATCCTTCGGAGGTAGGCCGCAATCTGCCGTCGTCCACAACTCCGGTCCCCGGCGGGCGATTTTAGCCCGGGCAGCGTCAATCGCCCCCGCGATGATTCATCTGCAGGATACCGTGCATAAGAAACAGGATGAAGAACAGGATAGTTGACGGAGGGCGCGAGGGTCCCGGGAGCTCAAAGCTCACGCAGCCATCTTGGTCACGCGCTAGGCTCCTCGACTGTCAGTTTATTTACACAGACTAGCTAATAAAAACTAGCAATGCCCTTGCAAAACTATATGTAGCATGAGAATAACAAACAATAGTGGTGTTATCACCTGAGAATTTTAGAACAAAAACTACCCGCAGCTAGTTCCCCTTAAAGATCAAATAAGGAAACCACAATCTAGACTACTCATCCTTTCATAATTTCATCAGACAGGATGGGCAGTAACATAGCAAATTTATTTATTCATTTTATTAATGCTAATAATGTTTAAAACAATATTACTGAATAGCCAATTAAATATCTCATGGCTATTTCACAGACAGTTTAGACAGGCTCAAAAGAAATTGAGAAAAAGAGAAAGAACACATACATTTGCCTACCCTTAATTTGTAGAGGAGCTAGCCTCCTCCCCCCATTTTTGACAGTAGGAAACCTGTAACCGGTTTCATTCTGTCAACACTATCAACCCCAATTTGTAGCAACTGGGCATAAACAAACTCTGAGGAGCTAAATAGCACATTGAGCTAGCTAAAGAACATATTCCTTTAGCAAATGTACAAGTGTGACACGTGGGCACATGAATTCAAACTAAATCCCATTGCTTCCTTAATTCAGCCCTAAAAGCATTAGTGCTACATATATGGCAGAGCCATTGTCTTAATAAGAGCTGACATATACCATTATTATTCAATCTGTTCATATGAGTGAACAAAAACTTGCTTTTGCAAAAAAAAGCAAGCAAAACCTCTTTCTGTCCCTGCCCTGCCATTTCGTCTTTCAAATGTCGAAATGTCAAAGCAAATGTTGCGCTGAGCCCTGCTTCTAAATGTAGAACTTCGACCTTTAACCTATTCACAGCTGTTCCATCTTGAGTGCAAGGTTTTCATGCAGTTTTACAAATTCAAAATGACCCTGGAGACTGAGAGCTCAACAGCAAAACTCACTCCATTCCTGTCTACGAGCAATTCAGAGGTAAGCTTAATAACTTCTGCCAGATTTTTTGTACATATTTATATTTGTAAGCAGTGTGCCGAGTGCTTGTCTAGCAGTATAGATGTCAGCTATTCATTCTATGCTTACATATGTGCATTTACTGTAGCCTGAGGCAGTTTAAAAGCTGCTCTGATTGGAATAACCTTATTTAAATAGTGAATTTTACTCATTTTCGACTTTGATGTTTGGGGCACTTAAAAATGAATATCCTACAATGTTTTTGCATAATAGTCATCCCCAGAATGTCCCCTACATATCCCAGAGATGTGGCATCAGAAATGTATAATGTATACCCTTATAAAAATGAGTTTTGTACGCCTGGGTAAAGTGACATTTCACATGTAAGTGACCCCCTATTGCTGTATAGCATGGCTTAAATTCAATTTGGATGCTAGGAGGTCACAGCATCATTATTAGGCATTATAAATATAAAAAAAAACGAATTTAATGCACCTATTTTAAATAAAAGAAATTATATAATCAAAATATATATATTTTTTAAATAAATCCAATCATTTTGATGAGTCCACATATGAAAAGCAAGCTGCATCCCTTGCCTATCATATTTAAACACATTCATTCATAGCCCTAAGAACAGAAACTTAATTTGAAAGTCTGCGCCACTTTTAAAGGACAGTCTTTATTATTTAACATCAAAAACCACTCTTATCCTTATTTAAAAAGGCATTAAGAAAAGAAATCCCTACTGTCAATCTGTCCTCTGTTTATCAAAAATAATGAAACTATATTTCTAACTTTTAAAACAGCAGTCTGAAATGCTGGATTTTACACCGTGCTTGCACTGACTTAAGGGGTAGTGACGTCAGCTGTTTTCTGTGGCTGGAGTCAGAAATACCCACGTGCTGACACAGCTGCTTGACACGTAAAGGCGTCGAATTCACACGCCTTTCAAGTCAGCCTTTCCACAAATCTGTCGTTCTGTAATGTATTCAGGTCTGCAACAACCAACTCACTCAGATAATGTGAATGCCTGTTAATACCTAATACAGAAGGATAAATGCTGTGACATTTTGTATCCTAATTTTATCTATTGCAAAACACACAATTTCGTTTTTTGAAGCTTTTTTTATTCCTATTAAATGTGGATTCTAATTTTATCTTCAACATTGTGGCAATTTACACACATGTATAGTGTCTTACTCTGTCAATTTAATGATAGCGTGCAGCTATTTAGCATATATTATATAATTCATTGCTGGATTCTTTTAAAATGTATTTTATTTTAATGATATTTGGCATAACAGAATGATGACAAAAAAAAACATTGAGCCCATTCCAAACATTTTCAAAACGGTGTCATACACATAATACAGGGCACTTAAGGCTAGCCATTCTTGCACCAAGAGCGCAATCGCTACTTACAAGTACCTCTAATGACAAACCACAGACATTTAAACACACATTTAACCCACAGATCAACACTTAGGACAGAAACAAAAGACAGCCCACAGACTGTACTTAAACCAAACCATTTGTAAATACTAGTTGTAAGTCATATTCACTAGATTTGGCTGGCAGAACACCAAGAACGCTCTGCATATCACCACTTATGAATGTTACTAAGTGCACAGACCAGGATCCTTTCTATGTACATATTTAGTTCCTCGGGGTACTAGTCACCAAAGAAGAAATACTTTTTTATACCTAAACCTAGTTAAGTATCCCCTCTAGGGGAGCCGGCTAATTATATACAAGTTTAAAAATGGTACATCCAAGAAAGCAACACATTCATAAATTCACCTGGGGGAAAACAAAAAGACCATCACGCATTTGCTTGCAATTAACTGCTTTGTTCTTCAGCTCTAATGCTTTCACATAAATGTTCTTTCGCAGTTCTTTTTCAATCAAGGCTTGCTCACGCTACATTCGTTCACGCACTTCTTTCTCCCACATTCGTACACAATCAAACATCTCTTGCCTAGTCTTTCGCTTAAACATACATTGTTCCACATACTCAATCTTTCGTAAATCAAATGACCCATACATAGGCCAACGCAACTCAGGATCCTTACGAGTGTATTTATTCCATAATGCGCTGTACATTATAGAAGAAAGACCATACTTAATATACATATCCCTATTAGGCGTCCCCTCCGGGGGGCCGGTTGTGCTTCATCTAGTCTCAAATTGGTACCACTACAAAAGCAACACATCCTATGAAGTGTGCTAAAACAGGCATGCCAAAAATAGTGCAGAATATGCAGTATTATAATCAAAGTTGCACTTCAGGTACCTTTAGTACGATGTGCCGTTCAAATCAATTCAGATAGAGAAAATTCTCCTCATTACCTGCCTATATAAATTGCAATCCATATATAAATCTCATAACAAACCAAGTTGGCCAACACCAATTCCAAAATCCAAAAGCCACAGTAAGTGTTACTAAACTACCTTACCAATCCCAGGCATCAAAACCAACAGCAAGCGCCACAGAAGGACACTTACCAATCACTTGGTGTCCAGGTTCCAACTGCCAAGTTCTAAAATCGACCAAATGGTCACTGCACGGCGAATCAACAGAAGAGATCTCAGTCGAGGACCGGCACCACCTGAATGGTCAGATCAGAAAGAAAGGAAAAACGCTGTGGTTGCCAAGACTCGGGTCTCATCGGGCAGCGATCGCGTCCAGAGCGAGATTCTAATCCTTCGTCGCGACCAATCCTTTGGGCATCCGAGTCACCGATGAGCCCCAGTAGTTGGGCGCCAATTTGTTGATGGTGACCTCAGCTAGGCCTACAAGTGCAAGGGGTTCGCCCTTCTCTGCACAGGGTCCTCAGACCAATAGGAAGAAGTTGGGACAGAAACTGGAATAGAAAATACAAAGTTTAATAAACCTCATGAGGTGGAACTACATTCACACAGCACCCTTCGGTGTTGAGTGAAGTAGCACACTGAACAGAAGAAGTATGGTCCTTTTATACCCACACAGGGGCTGAAAAAGGCGGTACAAGTACACATGAGAAGAGTTATGCACATAGATGGTCATACAGAAACTGCACAGTCAACAAGTAGGAGGAGTAATAAGCTGCTGACATCAGTTAGAACAGCCTGACAGTTCTATACTAGGAACAGGTGCACTCTACTAGCTAAGCACATCTGCGCATGTGCAAGACTCTGGGAGAGGGAAACAGCAAATGTCCAGCACATAGCTAACTAAAATGACTGCCAAGTACAAAATGGCTTTCAGCTCATGCCAAGAGATTAAGGCAATCTTCAACAATCCCAAAGTGCAGCTTCGCACTCCGGCCCCTGCACCACCACTCCTTTGGTGATACGGGCCATGACACAAGCCGAAGCAGAGGCTTGCGCTGCCAACACGAGAGAGAGGCCGAGAGTGTCTTCCTCCGAGCCCACGCCCCACCCCAGGAGTCGACACACTTTACCTGGGAGGCACAAACTCACTCTCCTCTCCTCTCGGTCAGCGGCTGGGCCTCCAGGGCAGTTTTGTGAAATGGCAACTGAGGCTCGGGCCGGCAACTCAGCTCCTTCAGGACTGCCGGTCAGGGCCGCTTCACTTACGAAGATCTCAGGCTGCCACAAAGCACACGCACACAGCGTCTCTGAATCTTCTTTCACTCCGGGTGCACGATCACTGGGCACTCCACACACGAGTCTCCGGCTGCACAAAGATCACACGCACAGGGTCGCTGAGACTCACTTTACTCCGGTGCACATGATGACAAGGCCAATCCTCATTAAAGTCTTGCGGTGCACAAGGCACCCGCACACAACGGCGTTGAGACTCACTTGGCTTCCGGTGCACACGATAACACGGCAAATCCTCACGAAGGTCTCACGGTGCCCAACGCACCCGCACACAACGGCGTTGAGACTCACTTGGATTCCGGTGCACACTGTCACTGGACAATCCTCACAAAGGGGTTCAGGCTGCACAAAGCACTCACACACCGTGTCGCTGATCCTTGCTTGGACTCCAGGTACCCCCAATCACAGACCGATCGTCCTGAAGATCTCAGGCTGCACAAAGCACGCACACACAGTGCCACTGAGACTCATTTGGATGCCAGGCGCCTACGATCACAGGTAGTCCTTACGAGGACCTCAGACTGCAACAGGCATGCTCACATAGCGCCGCTGAGACTCTCCTGGAAACTTTTATGATCCTGTGTTTCCGAACAGGGCGCTAGCTCACCTCAGGCCCTTTGGGATAGTTACTTCAGGACACAGCACACCGCAAAGTCCTTCAAGCAGGGGGACACAGCACACAGCAAAGTCCCTTTAGCCTTTCCTTGGTTGAAACAGCAATCTGCAGGCCAGCCCCAGATCACACAGCAAGAGCAGTCCTATCCATCAGTCTCTTCAGTTGTTTCTTCCTTGGCAAAGGTCCTCTTGACCACAAAGTAGCTCCAGTCTTGTTCTCACTTGATCAAGCCATTCTTCAAAGTTCAGGGGCTTCAGTTCCCTTAGTTATACCCCTCAATGGTTTTGAAGTCTTTGTGCTTCAGGGGGCACTGACCCCTGCTCAAACCAGTTCTGGGTGCCTCCCTGCCAGTGACACCTCTCTTCCTTTGATTAGTGGGGGTCTAGATTCTCAATCACTCAGCAGGAGATGGGACAATTGTTTTATAGCTGCAGCCCAGGCCTCTTCACCTCTAGGGGCTTCTCCTCCTCCTACACTCCAGATGCAGGTCAGCTTGGTGCTGTCTCACCTCCTCTCCTGGGTCAAGACATTCCCCAGATCCTATCGCTTTCAAATCCAGACAGTCAATCCACAGCCAGTCAGAGACACACAGAAATGTCAGAGCACAAAAATGCAGCCGCATTTAAAAGAGTGGCTTCTGAACACACAATGCAAAAACCACCTACATAAAAAGATGTGTTATTACATTGTGAGTTCAGGCATGCTAAACATCACCTTTCCAGCTTAAACATTTTGGAAGACAGGCTGGAAAACATATTACCCAGTCTTCCTATTCTGTCCTATGGGCAAGATGGCCTTTCCACAGTGAAAAACGAAATGGAGATTATTTCACTGTCAGGACATGACACACCTTAGTACATGTCCTACCTTTCACATGCACTACACCCTGTCCAGGGGGGACCCCAGACCTACCATAAGGGTGTCTTAGGTGCACAGAAAGGGAAGGGTAAGGTCTGGCAAGTGAGTGCACTTGACAGAACAACATGGCAGTTTCACAAACTGCGTGCAGGCCCTGCAATGGCAGGCCTGAGTTCCCTTTTTAAGGCTACTTGTCTGGGTGGCACAAATAGTACTGCAGGCCCACTGGTAGCATTTGCATTACCAGCCCTGGCACACATAGTGCACTTTACTAGGGACTTTACTAGTAAGGCAAACATACCAATCATGAACAACCAATTCCCATTACTTTATACAGGGAACACTTACACTTTGACACTGGTTAGTAGTGGCAAAGTGTCCAAAGCATCTAAGACAGCCAAACAAAATAGCGGAGGTAGAGGCAAAAAGTCAGGGGTTGTCACGCCAAGAAGTGCCAGGTCTAACAGCTAGGATCCCAGTTGTGTGTGGCTGGTGGGAGGAATACATAAAACCTAACTGCCAACTACACCCAGTCTTGTGATCAGAGAAAGGCTAACTTTCTAAAAGTGACATTTTCAGAATTGCAATTTAAAAAATCCGACTTCACCATAAGTTAGGATTTTAAATAGTGATTCCAGAAACACCAAACTTGAAGTGGCCATCTCTCCCCGTGTGAAAATTGCATTTGTAATAAGGCAACTCAAATGTTATCCTATGGGAGAGAAGGTCTTGCAGAAGTGAAAAACAAATGTAAGAATTTTTCACTACCAGGCAGGTAAAACTTAAAAGTACTTGTCCTTCATTTTAATACACTGCACCCTGCCTTTGGGGCTGTCCAGGGCCTACCTTAGGCGGGATTTAAATGTATTGAAATGGAAGGTTTGAGCCCAGCAAAAGCTTTATTTTGCTATGTCCAAATGACAGCCTAAAACTGCACCCAAAGGCTCTGCAATGGCATGCCTCAGACATGTTTAGAGGGCTGCTTAAGGGGGCAGCACAATCAGTCCTGCAGACCTATTAGTAGCATTTAATTTACAGGCCCCCGAGCACATGTAATGCACTTCACTAGGCACTTTTAAATAGATTAAATAGGGCAATTGGGTATAAGCCAATGTTACCATGTTTAAGGAGTGAGCATGTGCACTTTAGCACTGTTTGGCAGTGGTAAATTGTTGAGTCCTAAGCCCAACAAAACTAGTTCCAACAAAATGGAGGAGGAAAGGCAAAAGTTTGGGGAAAGAACACCCTAAGGCTGGCAAGTCAAAAAGATCCCCTTGTCCTGAGTTTTAAAAAAAACCCATAAGGGATAAGGGGCAGGATGGAGGTAATCTGGCTCACTGGCCCATGTTGGGGTAGGGGTCCAAGAGGTACCCCCCCATCCTGGGGCCAAAATATATTTTTTGTGTTGGTGGTCCTTTGGTGCTCCAGTGGGATCCAGAGAGGCCTACCGTGAGGTTATGCGGTTCTTCCCTGGGATCCAGAACAGCTTTCCTGTGTGGTGCCACGGGAGTATAGCCGGGTACCATAGGACAGTGCACGTGTTAAAAATTAAAGCTTGCAATGTCCTGAGGTTGGTTCCTTGGAGTGCTACTTGTGCAGCAGAACTGCCAGAGTACTGTGGTACCTCAAAAATAAAATACATTTGAAAATGTGAGGTGTGTTCGTGGGAGGTTGTGCGACTGCTGGGAGTTTGCCAGCAGCAGGGTGCTGGCCACCTGCAGGTTTGCTTTTGCAAGGCTTTTGGCCCATATTCAAAAGCTATACTCAGGGATGGAGTTTGTCGAATATGACTAAAAACCCTAGAAATTCATTGAACAAAGCAAAGGTTAAAGTGACGTTATAGTTAGGTATGGTAATAAGATCATACTTTCCGTTAAAAGAACTAGGTCTGGGTGAAATTTGATTTATGCTGGAGTAATCTGAGTAATTTGTGTAGTTCATTGTTACTCTTTTGATGCAAAATGACAGAAAATTACACAATTAGGCCTGTTTACGTGATTATGGCACAAAAATACTATGGCAGGAGCATTGGATTTAGCAAGGGCGAGTGGCTGGTGGCTGCTGCTGTTCGTGTTCTGTTTCATTTAGCCCTATTTTCATAGTGCAAAATGCATCCTCTGGTCCATTTTAGACGTGGGGTGCATTTTGCGCCAAGAAAATATTGCTAAATGCTGGGTTACGCTCCTCGAGTAATTCCACCTAACTTCGTTATTTTGCTGTAATTTTACATACTGATGCTACAGCAAATTGCAAAAGTTACACCCACCTAAAAAAAACAGATATTCACTGACGAACCACAAAGGTTAAAGTGACGTTCTAGTTAGGTATCGTAGTACTATCTTGCTTTATCTTAAAAAAAAATCCCTAGAAATTCCTTAAAAAAACAAATGTTCATGTGCTGTTATAGTTTTATGGTTTTCAAACAAAAAAATGCTTATATATTTTACTGAGCTAACTATAAAATGCACTCCTGCCATGCGCTGCTTGTGACCTCATATATTACATCACTCAAGATATTTTAACTGATATAATTGATGACATTAGGGTGCCGATTCCGATCCGTTAAAAAAAATTACCGTACGACTCGTATCTGTATTTTTTTACGTACGATTCGTACAGGTCCCGTACAAATGGCGAAGCACGATTCGTACGTGAAAAATACATACGAATCGCTTCGGGAAAAGACTACGAGACGTCCCCGGACAGTTTTACATACAAATCGTAAAATTGAAGTCCGAGCGCACAAGTACGATCCGTACCGCCCGTCCGAAAACACAAGTGCATGGAAAAGGCCCCATACAGAGCAAAGTTTGTATGACCCCTACCCCGAGTACACTTGTGCCCGGGGTACGAGTCGTACGGCCCCCCCAGCCTCCCCCCTCCCACGTATGTCTGCACCGTACCCCCCACCCCGTATGTACGGACCGTACCCCCACCCCGTATGTAAGGACCGTACCCCCCACCCCCCCGGATGTATGGACCATACCCCCACCCCCGTATGTACGGACCGTACCCCCCACCTGCATATGTCCGCACCGTACCCCAGGCGTACCCCAATCCTCGCTTATGTACGGACAGTACATACACGAGGATTGGGGTACACCTGGGGTATGGTGTGGACATACACGGGTGGGGGGTACAGTCCGTACATAGGGAGGTGAGGGGTACGGTGCAGACATACGGGGGGTGGGGGTATGGTGCGGACATACGGGGGGTGGGGGGTACAGTGCGGACATACGCACCGTACATATGCACTGTTGGCCTATGTACGGTGCGTACCCCAACAGCGCGCATGTACGCACCGTACATATGCAATGTTGGGGTACGCACCGTACATGATGACACGTACGATGTGGGTGATGGCGTGTACGTCGCATACCGGGCCCCATTTTCATCGTGCATCGCAGCGTACTTAGCTTTTCCGGCACTTTTTGGCTCCCAAAAAAATATAGCCGTGCGGAGTGCTGTAGGTACGAATCGTACTTGCTGGTCCGTAAAACGCTGCCTGACTCCGTGCGGACGTCGCGTACGTGCTGTCCAGGATCAGAATTGTATGTATTTTTTAGCCGTACGGTGTTTTTTACGATTCGTACGGAAATGGTATTTCTGTACAAATCGTACTTGCTGGTTTATAAGGAATTCCCGGGTACGAGTCGTACGGAGAAAATGCTCCGTACGACCATTCGTACCCGGGTTTTACAGGATCGGAATCGGCACCTAGGTGTTCATTTATTTATTTATTTTGATAGTTGTTTATAGCACGAACATGACCCTTGAATGTCTCATAGCGCTTTACAAATATTCAGAGAGCTGAGCAATAGCAACAATAATATCATACTCGAGAAATATACAGGAAAGAGTAATACCTGGAAAGGAAGGGTATGCTTTGCAATGGTCAGAGAGCACAGGAGATAAACCAGTAAAAGCAAAAGTATTGCAGTTAAGAAAACTGCAGGATCATGTAGTGTCAAAGAAAGGGAGGGTAGTGTCAGGACTGAGAAGTAGAAAACACAAAGTAGTTGGTGTGTCGTGAGAAGAAAGTTGAATCGGGATGGATATTTTAGGATCTAGGAAAGAAATGTGTTCATCAGGAGTACTTTGACTTCTTTCTTAAAGGATACAGTTGAGGGATTCATTCTGATTTCAATAGGGAAGGTGTTCTAAATTCTCAGTGCAATTCCAGAGAAACATTGGTTGTAAGTTTTCTTGTGGAATCTCTGAGGTTTCAGAAGGAAAGTGTTGAAGCATCTGGATGATCTGGAACCACCAGAAAGTTGTCGTTTCTGAGCAAGCTATCTAAGAGTTTTGTAGTGGAGGGTTTTGTGTGTCATGCAGGCAAATCTTAGCTGGATTCTTGGTTCGAAAGGGAGTCAGTTGAGGGATTTCAGATCAGGGACGATGTGATTGTTTCTTTTTGAGCCAGTGCTGAGCCTGGCAGCAGAGTTGAGTGAGGTTCTCAGAGGAGCTAGTTTGGATCTGGGCAGTCCAGACAGGGTTGCACATCCATAGTACAACCTGGGAATCACTACGGCTTGCACAGCATGCTTGAAGTCATTGGGTGGGAGGAAGGGTATTCATTTTCTTAGAATGTTCATTTGGTGAATCGCTTCTTTGGCGGCATCACTGATTTGTTTCTGCATGTTGAGATTCTTGTCAAGAGTCAATCCCAGTAATCATGCAGAGTTAATGACTTGTGAAATGCAGTTGAGGGCTGTTAGATGTATCAACCATTCTTCAATGACTGGTGATTGATTAGGTGGGGACATTAGTAGGATCTCTGCTTTTTGAGTATTTAGGGCCCCATTACGATGGCGGGTGGACTTTGTCTGCCTGCCACAGTATCAGAAAACGGGACCGACCGCCAGAGGTCCCGCAAGGCCAATTAGGTTGCGACCGCCACCCTGGCGGTCGCATCTAGCATCTTTATCAATGCGGTGGGCGGTGCTGTAAGCAGCACCCGCCACAATGTTAAAGTGACATGTTGTGCATTGCCATGCACAACGTGACAGACCCAGCGCGGTGCCTGCCACCTTGTGCGTGGCAATGAAGGGGGGTTATGGTAGCCTCCAAGTGCAGCCACCCACCCCCCCACTTCCCCGAGGGCCCACAACAGGCCCCCAAAGGGATTTAGCGTATGCCTATCCATGGCGGAGTCTCTGCCATGGAAAGGCATACCCACCGCCAGCATCATAATATGGATGGCGGTGCCTGCAAGCTGTAAGCAGCACCCGCCGCAATGTTAAAGTGACATGTTGTGCATTGCCATGCACAACGTGACAGGCCCCGCGTGGTGCCTGCCACCTTGTGCGTGGCAATGAAGGGGTGTTATGGTACCCCCCAAGTGCAGCCACCCACCCCCCCACTCCCCAGAGGGCCCACAACAGGCCCCCAAAGTGATTTAGCGTATGCCTATCCATGGCGGAGTCTCTGCCATGGAAAGGCATACCCACCGCCAGTATCATAATATGGATGGCGGTGCCTGCAAGCTGTAAGCAGCACCCGCCGCAATGTTAAAGTGGCATGTTGTGCATTGCCATGCACAACGTGACAGGCACCACGCGGTGCCTGACACCTTGTGCGTGGCAATGAAGGGGGTTATGGAACCCCACAAGTGCAGCCAACCCCGATGGTCCACATTGGGCCCCCATAGTGATTTACCGTATGCCTTTCCATGGCGGAGTCTCCACCATGGAAAGGCGTAGCCAACGCAAGCATCCTAATATAGCACCATATTGTGGGCCTTTTCCGCCCGGCAGGCAATCGTGCGGATTGCCGACCGGCGGAAAAGCGGTGGACGGACTTTCCGTCTGCCGCGGTACCCCCGTCATGGTAATATGGTGGGGGGTAAATGTAGTTGTGATGGCAGGCGGATCGCCACCGCCAGCCGGGCAGTGGCGATCCGCCCGCCATCATAATAGGCCACTTAGTTTGAGGTAATTGGATGCTAGCCAATTTTGAGTTTTCTGATGAGATGTGTTTAGAGACCTGATGTCTTCTGGGGCGGAGAATTTTATGTATAGTTCGGTATCATCAGCGAACATGTGATAGTGGATGTTGGACGAACTCAAAATTTCAGTAAGAGGTTCCATGAACAGGTTGAAGAGAGTGGGAGAGTGAGAGGAGCCCTGTGGGACTTCTAATGTCTGCCACAGTGAGTGATTAACTTTGACACTTTGAAATCTGTTATGAAGCTAGGTGGTGAACCAGTTAAGGACTGATCCTGATTACCCAAACGGTGTTCCAAAAGGTCAAGTAGGTTGGCATGCTTAACCGTATGGAATGCCGACGATAGGTTGAGCAGGATTAAAAGACAGAATTGGTTCTTATCTAGAGTTTATAGGGAATTGTCCACTAT
The DNA here is from genome assembly GCF_964204655.1 of Triturus cristatus. NCBI lineage: Eukaryota > Metazoa > Chordata > Amphibia > Caudata > Salamandridae > Triturus > Triturus cristatus. The sequence continues at coordinate 496,300,148 of NC_140592.1, read as the reverse complement.
GTGTGTCTTAGCTGATTCAGTGCTGTGCCCTGGACGGAAGCAGGATTGAATTTGGTCTAATAATCGAATTACAGAGTTGGATGTGAATGCATTTTTCAAGGAGCTTCACCAAAGTAGGGTTATTGGAGATAGGTCAGAAGGTACTTTAGTTTGAATGAGCAGCTTTTGCTTTTTTTTAGGATGGTAAACCTGAACAAACTTTAGGCAGTTGGGGAAAGTGCCTTGCAGGAGGGAGGCATTAACAATCTTGGTCCAAACTGGGACATTGCGGGTATGATCTTCCTGAGGAAGTTGGGAGGTAGAGGGTCATTGAAGTGGTTTGAGGGTTTGAGCACTGTTACAATATTATGAATGGTACTTTCCTCAAAGGTTTTTTAAAGAGTTCCATGAGCTTTTGTTTTTGAGGAAGTGTGCCAGGGGACACAAAGGAACAGTAGTCCGGGAGGCGGGGAGGATGGCACGAGGAAGGAGAGGACATTGCTCTGCAGTAATCTGCAGATCATTTGTCAGGCTCTCTGTCTTCTGGAGAAAGAAGGAGGCAAATTCCTCGCAATTTGGAAGTGGATTAAATTCAGCAGGGGACGGAATAGGTGCACAGTTCGACTGACTTTTTATGAGTTCAAAATGTTTTTTGAGCTGGTTTCTGAAAAAAATAGCTTTCAAAGTTCTGATGCTTTTGTAGTATCTGTTTCTCAATGATCTCAAGTGCTTGAGGTGTTGAAGGGTCAGAGCTCATCTCCACTGACGTTCCGCTAGCCTCAAATGGCGTCTTTCTGTATTGCGGCTACCATTAAACCACGGTTTGGAATCTTTTGCAGACAATCTTTTTAGTTGTAGTGGAGTGACCATGTCAAGAACCATGGAGCGAGTGTAATGATTAGTAGGATCATGGACATCTGAAAACTCTTCAGTAGGAGGCAGGATGTTGTGGCTAAGAGAGGTCAATTCATTATGGGTGAGGTTTTTCAGTGTCTGGGTTTATTTAGTTGGGCTTTGTTGGTTATCACAGCTTTACTGATGAAGAATGTGATGAGGTGGTGATCCGTCCAATCGAATGGAGGATAGATTCCAATTTAGTTGAGTTGGGCTTCGCGATGATACCCTTTGTTGTGGGTGGGCCTGTCTAAAAATTGGGTCAGGTTAAGATCAGCCAGGAAGGTTTTAAAACTGTTACCTGCAGGATCATTCAAATCATTCCAGTGGAGGTTGAAGTCTCCCAGGAAGATTTGCGTACATTGTTTATCAGCGTTTGTTACAATAGGTTCTGTGATTAGTTTTATGAAACCCAGACTGTCACCTGGGGGTGGTAGATCATGTGTAGTTTGCATAATGATCTGTTGTTGCAAATTATTTATTTATTTATTTAAGGTTTTTGTAGAGCGCGTAGTAACCCTTGAGCATCCCAGCGCTTGAACCTGACTTCGGGGGGGGGAACAGCAGCAGGAAGGAAGAGGAATCAGGGAAAGAGAAGAGTTTTCAGTGCCTTCCTGAACTGAAGGAGGTTTGGTTCGGTTCTTAGACTCCGAGGGAGGCTGTTCCAATGTTTGGCAGTGTGGACCAAGAAGCGGCGTCCTCCAGACCGAGCTTTTTTTACTCTGGGAACCGTGATGACATTCTCTCCGTTCGATCGAAGAGCTCTTGCCGCTTTGTAGGGGATGATAAAATTATTGAGGATGGGTGGGCCTTTGTTATGGAGAAGTTTGTGGGCCAGACAGAGGGCTTTGAAAGCAACCCTCTCTCTGACTGGGAGCCAGTGAAGGAGCTTCAAAGCTGGCTTTGCCGAAGATCTGGCTGGTGTGTGAGTGAGTAGTCGGGCAGCGGCGTTTTGGATTCTCTGCAGGGTATTAAAAGTAGCTTCCGGGGCACTCAGGTAGATTGCATTGCAGTAATCTAACCTTGCCAGGATGAGGCCCTAGATCAATAGTTTCCGGGAAGTGGCGGGAAGCAAAGGGAAGACCTTCCTACATGCCCTGAGGAGACCAAAGCATATTCCTGCTGTCTTTTTGGCCTGAGTTCTGAAGCTCAGATCCTTTTCGAGCCATACGCCCAGGCTCTTGACCTCCTCCTTGGGGCCAGGGGGGTCACCTAAACAGTCGGGCCAGATGTTAGGCGGCAGGGAGGGCTCTTTGTGTCCGAGCAGCAGGATATCGGTCTTGGACCCATTCAGTTTCAGCGCTGAGGTGTTCATCCAGCTGTGGATTTCGGTGAGACAGCTGTGGAGATCGGAAGGATCTTGGTGTGGGTGTGAAAGGGTTACCACCAGCTGGGTATCGTCGGCGTAATTGATGATCGTCACGGCGAACGGGGTGACCAATTCCTCCAACGGAGACATGTAAACGTTGAATAACGTAGGGCTAAGAGATGAGCCCTGCGGTACTCCACAGCGGAGGGGGATCGCGGGAGAGTGGCTGTCATTCTCCCAGACTTGGAAAGAGCGACCATCTAGAAAAGACATGAGCCACTTCAAGGCCGTGCCCCTTACTCCAGTGTCTCTCAGCCGCTGGATTAAAATCTGGTGATTTACAGTGTCGAAGGCCGCACTGAGGTCCAGGAGGATCACTGCCACTGATCCTCCTGTGTCCAGAATGCTTCTGGCCTTCTCCACTGCCGCCAGGAGGGCGGTGTCAGTGCCCTGGCCGGGGCGGAAACCAGTCTGGGAGTTCCTGAGTATGTTGTTACTTTCAAGAAATAGTGATAGTTTTTTATTCACTAGCTTCTCCGTGATTTTACTGTTTCCGGGGAGGAGGGAGATTGGCCTGTAGTTGGCTAGGTCCTGGGGGTCCAGTGAAGGTTTTTTCAAAAGACCTTTGACCACCGCCGCTTTCCAGCTGGGAGGGACTACTCCCTGAGTGAGGGAGACATTGATGAGGGACGTGAGAGGAGGGATAATGGTGCTGGACACTTTTTTTCAGGAAACGAAGCGGAGCAGGGTCGCTGGGGGAGCCACTTTTAATTGTGGCCAGCGTCGCGGCGACCTCTTCCGTGGATACTGGGCCGAAGGTGTCGAGAAGGGGTGAGGGGGCATCAGTGGAATGACTGTGGCAGTGGGGAGAGTTAGAAGGGTCCCTGTCCGTATGGCCGGCGGGGGGTTGGGATGCGAGAATTTTTTGAATTTTCCCGTCGACAAAAGTGGCCAGTTGAATACATTTACTTTCCACGGCTTTGGGGTCCAGGGGTTTTGCAGGGGGATCTGGAGCCTGAAGAAGTTCTTTAAGAATAGCGAAAGTTTCTCGGGCAGAGCAGGGCGAGTTTTTAATTCTATCTTCGTAGAATACGCTCTTGGTTTTTTGGAGCTCCCGTTTGTAAGTTTTTATGGAAGCACGGAACGTACCTTTCTTGTCTGCTGTCTTGTCTTTCTTCCATATGCGTTAATTTCTCTTGCATTCCTTCCGTAAGAGATTCAATTCGGGGGTGTACCAGGGAGAGGGGTTAACTCTCTTGGTACGTTTAAGGGTGCTGGATCTCGGTAGGAGGCAATCCAGTGATTGGGTGAGCCATGTATTGAATTCAGTGTCTGCTGTAATGGTGTTTTGGGAGGGAGGGGGGATATTTTCCCTAAGTTTGGCTGCCCATTCTTCTGGGACCAGTTTGTGCCAGCGTCTGATAAGAGTTCTGATTTTGGGCGGTTGAGGTGGAGGAATATTGATGTGCCATTCGAAGGGGACCAGGAAATGGTCCGTCCAGGGAAGAGGGAGGTGAGCGCGGATATTAAGGTCTTGAATGTTTGTGAAGATGGGGTCAAGTAGCTGTCCTTTGTCGTGAGTGGCCTGTGGGTTCTTTAAGCAGAGACCAGAGGAGGAGATGTCCAGTAAAAATTCGGCTGCCTGAGTGTCGACTGGGTCCAGAAAGTGAAGATTGAGATCCCCTAACAAGAGGTAGTTAGAGGTAGTTGTAGACTCGAGAGTGACATGGTCGATGAGCTTGCTGGGGAATTCGGCGAGTAGGCCGGGGGGGCGATATACAAGCAGTCCCGACAGGGATGTTACTGGTGAAATTTGGATGGTGAAGTGGCAGCTTTCGCAGTCTTTGATGTTGCCATCTAAGATTCTGCAGGTGAGGGAATCCTTGAATATTATGGCTAGGCCACCTCCTCTACCACGCGGTCTATTCAGAGAACAGATTTGATAGCCCGGAGGGAGCGCGTTGACCATGTCAGGGCCGTTGTTGGGGGTGAGCCATGTCTCAGTGAGAAACAGAATGTCCATGGCGTGGTTTGAGATCAGGAGGTTTATTTCGTGGGCGTGTTTAACAAGCGACCTGCAGTTGAGTAGGCCTAGCTGGAGGCCACCGCGTTCAATATCTGCGCCGGGAGGATTACAGAGACTGCAGCCGGTAAATGGATTATCGCCCATGAGGGTGTAATTGCAGGAGGGATGTTTTAGTGTATTCAGGGCCAAAAGCCTATCTCGGGTATAGACCGGGTATTTCTTGGGAGAAATGGGCATAGTGGCTGGGCCTGGGACCGTCCGGGCCCGGACGGGCCCAGACGGGCTTGCCTTCGGCGCGCCCGCTGCGCCCGTCCTCTGCGCGTCCGAGTGCTGCACATGATTTTATGCCGGGAGAGGGTGTGGGGGGCGTGGCCTGATGAAGTGGGCGTGGCCTGTGAGCAGGCTCGCTCGCTGATGGCGGTGATGGCGATTTCCTACCCCGTGACAGCGTTCAGATCGGCTGCACGAGTGTTAGGGATTCTGGATAAGTGCCCCAACCAGACTAGCAGGTGAGGGAGAGGTGCGCAATTATTAAAATCAATTTAACACACAAGTTTTAAAAACAGTTCGATTTCGAGCAGAGCTCCCGGCTGTGCCTCAGGAGTACAGGATTATATCGATGCAAGGCACTCACAGGTGGATTGAATGGTGGTTTGTGCATGTTTAACTGACAGGTTGATGTGTGTGCAGGTGATGCCTCCACCTCGTCCCCTGGATTTATCTAATCTAGTAATACCATGGTTAGGAGGGACTAGTATGTCGAGGATGGGAGCAGAGGATTAATTTAGCCATGTTTCACTCAGAATTAGCAAGTCAAGATCATGTGTGAGGATAAGGTCCACAATATCTCCTGCATGTCTTGAAGCTGAGCTGCAGTTGATCAGCATATATTTCAGTTTGGTTTTGAGGTGTGCTAGGATAGAGTATGTTTGGGTAATTCGCCAGAGGTTGTGCTTGTTGTCCGCTCTATGGTTGAGCCTAGGAGCTCTATGTGAGTTCGCTGGGATGGGATGAATTATTCCCTGATTGTTAGTGATATCAGATAGTGAAGAGTTATAAGACAGAGGAGGGCTTGGATATCATTATCGGATAAAGGGACTTTCTATCTAATCGGTCGTCTGAGCTCAATGGGATAACGTCTAGTTCTCAAACTCAATTGCATAGGCGTCGTGGAAGGAAAGGTCAGGTCTGGATTCTAGTAATGTATGGGAGAGGGATGTCAGGTCTTGAAGCAGTGGGCGGGGGGTAAGGGGTGATGTTGTTGGGGATAGGTTGCTGATGTACTGGGGAGAGAGAAAAGGAGAGGGTGGACTAGGGGTGGAGATAAGATCGGCATTAGGGGGAGAACTCAGTAAATGGGTGAGAGGGAGTGCCAGGTATTCAGCCAAAATATCGAGTGTGAAATGTCGACTTACACAAATATCGAGTTTAAACTATTGTGACACAGAAATATTGTCAGCAAGAATATCATGGTCAAGAATATCGAATTTGAGGTAAGAAATATTGATTTAAAAAATATACCAGTCATTAATATCATTTGTAAAAATGTAGTTGTTCAAAATATTGATTTTTTTTAAAAGTTATTTATTTTAGTATATATCATAAATGTATGTGATGTATTTTTTTGTTTAAGTTTTGTTTATGTTTTCTGATATATGTGTTACATTTTTAGTAGCTATGAATTTTATTTTAATTGAATTTTGCATCTTATAGGTCTGTAGCGAATTGTGGGTTTATAGGGGAATAAGGTGGAAAGTAATTTAATTCTAATAAATTAATGAATATTTATTTATTTATTAATATTTATTTAATTGAGATTGTATAATGTTAATTGTGTTTTAAACATTTTTTTGTACATTTTGGTGCCGATTCCTATCCTGTAAAACCCGGGTACGAATGGTCATACGGAGTGTTTTCTCCGTACGACTTGTACCCGGGAATTCCACCTTACAAACCAGCAAGTACGATTCGTACAGTAATGCCATTTCCGTACGAATCGTAAAAAACACCGTACGGCTAAAAAATACATACAATTCCGATCCAGGACAGCGCGTACGCGACGTCCGCACGGAGTCAGGCAGCGTTTTACGGACCAGCAAGTATGATTCGTACCTACAGCACTCCGCACGGCTATATTTTTACGGGAGCCAAAACGTGCAGGAAAAGCCAAGTACGCTGCGATGCACGAGGAAAAGGGGGCCCGCTACGCGACGTACACGCCATCACCCACATCGTACGTGTCATCATGTACGGTGCGTATGCCAACATTGCATATGTACGGACCGTACCCCCCACCCCCGTTTGTACGGACCGTACCCCACACCCCCATACGTCCGCACCCTACCACCCACCCCCCGTTTGTACGGACTGTACCCCCCACCCCCGCGTATTTCCACACTGTACCCCCCACCCCCCCGGTTGTACGGACCGTACCCCCCTACCCGCGCATGTCCACACCATACCCCAGGTGTACCCCCAACCGCTTTTTTTCCGCACCGTACCCCAGGCGTACCCCCCACCCGTGTATGTCCGCACCGTACCCCAGGCATACCCCCCACCGCGTATGTCCGCACCACACCCCAGGCGTACCCCCCCACCCGCGCATGTCCGCACCATACCCCAAGCGTACACCCCCACCCATGTATGTCCGCACCGTAACCCAGGCGTACCCCCCACCCGCGTATGTCCACACCGTACCCCAGGCGTACCCCAATCCTCGCGTATTGCTCACACTGCTGCATGGTGTCTGAAGCACAAGGCCTTTTTGAGTGTTGCTGTCAAGCCAAACAACATGCACCAGTGTTGGCCATTTTGTCAGTATATTTCCACTCACTGTAAGGTGAGCATGGTTCATGGCGGGCTGTTTGGGTTGGGTGGGAGGGGGGAGTGTTAGCCCTCACTACATCTCTTAGCCAACCCTGTAATACACACACTCTTCCCAACCAGCACAAAAAGCCCTCATCCAGGAACTCGGCTTACCTGACAGTGAGTGCAAATGCACTGACAAAATGGAATGGCTGACACTGGGGACAGGTGTTAGGAGCACAAGGCCATGATGGGATTTGTGGCCAACTCTGACAACAAGCACCAGTGTCAGACATCTTGATGAAACATTGCCACTCACTGTGAGGAAAGCAGAGTCCCAGGTATTCTGTTTGGGCTGGCTGGGAAGGTGGGTGGAGGACAGGGCCTGATGGAAGATGTAGTCAGTGCAAACACTACTCATTCCAAACAGCACTATAAGCCCACCTGGAACTATGCTTACCTGACAGTGAGTGAGTATGTACTGGCAATATAGATGGCACTGGGGACTGCTGTGTGGACCACAAGGCCCTGATGGGATTTGTGGCAAACTCAGACACTAGGCATAAGTGTCATGCATCTTGATAATCCATTTCCAACACTGTCAGAAAAACATTCTGCCATGTAGTCAGTTTTCTCTGGGTGGGAAAAGTGTGTGTAGGACAGACCCTGATGGGAGTTGGAGGAATGGAAAACACTCCTACCCCCACCTAGCACAAACCCTTCATCTGGGTCTATGGCTACCTGACAATGAATGGAAGTGCACTAGCAAGATGGCTAGAACTGGTGCATGGTGTTTGGGGCACAATGCCTTGTTGGGATTTGGATTGAAGTTTAACACCATGCAGCAATGTCAGCCTCCTTGCTAGTATACTTCCCCTCACTGCCAGTCAGCCATAGCCTCAGAGGAATTAGCTGGGCTGCGTGGGAGGAGGATTATTTAGAATCGCTACAACTCACATCAGGCACTGTCCAACAAACTCCTTCCCACCCACCACAAACAACCCAACAGGAACTAAGCTCACCCACAGTGTTTCCAAATTCACTAGCAGGATGCATGACACTGGGCACGGTGGAATGTGTGTGTGTGTGTGTGTGTAATACAGGTCCTGATGGGAGATCTGGTCATTGAAAACACCCCTCCTCTCACAAAGCTCTACAGGCCCACTATGAAGCATGCTTACCTGACAGTGAGTGGAAATATGACATCAAAATGCCTGAGACTGGGGACTGGTTTTTGGAGCACAACACCCTGATGTGTGTTGCTTTCAACTACAAAACCATGCAGCAGTGTCAGCTAACTTGCTAGTCCTCTCACTGTGAGATACATATAGGCACAGAGGAGTTATCGCTGTTGGGTGAGAGGAGGAGTATTTGTTGCCAATAAACTACCACCATGCTTGGGCCCACACACACATTACCACCCATCCCAAAAAGCCCACCTGGGAATCCACTCTCCTGAGAGTGAGTGTAAATGTAGTGGCAAGATGGCTGATACTGGGGACTGGTATGAGGAGCACAAGGCCCTGATGGGAGGTGGTCTAAAATAAACACAAGAAGATGATGGACGGAGCGCCGAAACCTTTCAGACACTCACCCCCAGTCACAGATCTGGGTTGAATCCATCATCATTCTTTAGCTCACTTCGCCATCTCAGTTCAGACCCAGCTATATGCAAATCAGGCTTGACCCTGTGCCTCATGGGAACAGTCCAGCCTGAAATGCCAAGCCAGATCTTCCCTCAACCGGAAACAAGCCTCCTGTGACCGGTTTCTGGGTAACACCCTTCATCAGCCAGGCTAGCTTGAATCGAGCGGCAAAGTGAGCAAGGGACCCATGTCTGGGCATACCCTGCCAACTTAGGGCGAACAAAGCAAACACAAGGAGATGATGGACGGAGCGCTGAAACTTTTCAGACACTCGCCCCAGTCACAGATCTGGGTTGAATCCATCATCATTCTTTAGCTCACTTCGCCACCTCAGTTCAGACCCAGCTATATGCAAATCAGTCTTGACCCTGTGCCTCATGGGAACAGTCCAGCCCGAAATGCCAAGCCAGGTCTTCCCTGAACCGGCACCTGGGACCGGTTTCTGGGTTACACTCTTCAACAGCCAGACTAGCTTGAATCAAGGGGCAAAGTGAGCAAGGGACCCACATCCAGGCATACCCTGCCAACTTAGGGCGAACAAAGCAGACACTTTTCCCCAGTGTCAGACATCGTGCCAGTACATTGCCACTCAATGTTAAGAAAGCATCCTTCAAGGTTGGATGGTTGGGCTAGGTGGGAAGGTGTATGTAGGACTGGGCCTGATGGGAGTCGGAATAATAGCAAACACTCCTCCACACACATAGCACAACCACTTCATCAGGGGGTATGTCCACCTCACAGTGAGTTCATGTGTACTAGCAAGATGTTCGACACTGGGAACTGATGTTTAAACCTATCACAACTACCATATTTGCCTCTGTGCTACAAACACCAGCCACCAGCGACAAACATCATGCAAGTATATTTCCCAGCATTGTCCGGACAACACTCTTCCTGGTGGCCTGGTGGGGCTGTATTGGAGGAGGGGTGTACGTTTCACAATGAGAGCACAAGCACTCAAACCTCAGTTTATCAAAGTTCTTTGCCACAATATGGCAGATAGAAAAGTTTGTGAACTCCTCTGACTATGGAGTCTATGTACAAAATACATGATCTGTGTAGGCACAGCTAAGCAGTCACACATTTTGCTACTCACAACCTCACATGTGTATAATGAGATAACAAGAGCACCTCACTCACACCATTCCAAAACATATCTGGAAAAATTAACAGACTGTGAGTGTGTAGGCAGCCACACCAATGTGACTGTGAAAGACATGCACTAAGCCCAGTACACAGGCCTCAAATATACCTACATTGGGGGAGAAAGAGTGTGCATGTCACCATGAAGGTAAAGATGTGGACAACACCAACCCACCTGTGTCATTCACAGGGTGTCACGAACCAGTCAATGGATTGGGCCAGTAACGTCAACTAAACACAACATGTCCATTTATGCACATAGGTGTACATGTCCATCAATCCACATCTTGTCAGAAATATATTGTACTCAAAAAACGTATGCCAGCATCATGGATGAAGGAGGCCAATCTACCTACATAAGCTCATCATTACGTTCAGTAGCCTATGTAATAGGTATGATTCGAGGGGCTGTGGACATTCACATCAATCATTGTGTCATTTCTGTACCCACAGGGCGAACTGGGAACACCTCCGGAACCAACCAGGACAGACAGTCCCAGACTCTGGTCGACCTGGAGCTCTCCGGTGTAAATGTCTCACAGCCATCTTCGGACGACGAGGAACGACCTGGCCCATCAGGTTTGTGTCACCCCACAGCACCAGCAGAGGCTACATAAGGATCCTCTGCAATCACTCCTGCCTCAGCTGACAATACCCAGCTGACCCCTACCCTCACAGACACAGCAGCCCGGGACACCCCAGACAGCACAGCAGCACAGGGCACTCTGGAGTTGGCGGATAACAACACCCCTGTCAACGAGGAAGGAGGCTCAGAGTCGACTGGGCCACCAGCAACTGGTCCTGCTCGGGTGGGTAGGGGTGGTGGGAGGGGACGTGGGAACCGGGGCCATCATGCAGCTGTTGCTGCCGATAACGAGCACCCAAACCTCTCATGGATCATCAATGCCTACGAGGTTTGCCAGGGAGATTTTGGCTAGGTCGTCGGGATCCTCAGGAACATTGAACAGCTGCAGGCAGCTCAAAACCTATGCCAAGACACTTTCACAGATAATACTGATGAACTTACTGTGGTGCAGCGGGACATTGTCACCTGCCTCCACCAGATTGATAACAACATGTCCACACCTCCCTGTGTGCCCACTACATCTGGTGCATCAACGTCAGCACAAGCCACAGGGAGGGATGTGGACGCTGGCGAAGAGTCCTTAGCACCATGGTAGCCTGCACCTGAGGGTCCCCCGCCAAACGTGGAAAGGGTTGTCTGAGGAAGAATTCCTTAGAGACAGATGGCTATGCATCACCCCGAGGAAGTGGCAATCTGCCCCTGATAGCCTCCATTGTGTTTCAAGCGTTCACTCTGTTGACTGTCATTGAACTGTCCCACATCGGATGGAGGGTCTAAATTGGACTTTGGGCTCAAATAACTGTGGACTTACTTTTGAAGACTTCATCTACAAACACTACCAACTCCTATCTGGACTTTCATATTTTTGTTGTTGTGGGCACACCACCATTGTGTGGAAATATCGCCTACCTTTTTGCACAAAAATACTGACTTAGAATACCAAATGTACATATTGCAATGACCCGCAAAATTAGAAAGATGAAACTGTAAACAACATTGGTAACAAATCACTTCCAAAACATAAACTAAGGGCTTGTGAGTAAATGTACCTTGAGACAGCATTATAGATAGACACAACAAGGTTATCACACAACCCATAGTACATGGTACAGATTCAATGGAAGTCTATTGTATACAAAACTATCTACATTTACCAGCACAGTCAACAATCATTGTTAGCAAACGAAATCATCATGGCCCATTTTATTAGATAAAAATGTTTGGAGTTGTGTGATAACAGACAAGGCACACCTCAATGTGGAACACAGGTTTATTCTCCCGGTACAACCTGGTGCATTAACACAAACTAAGGTCACATGGCACATCAACAAAATGAACACATATTAAAAAAAAACATCTGGTCAGAAGGGAGTATGTGCCATGGATTACCGGAACAGTTCAATGATGTATTATGTCACAGCCTGATAGGTTTGGTGAGGACACAATTCTGCTGTTGGCATGGCAAAGTACCCTGGTAAGGAGAAACATAGAACAGTGTCAGTGACTCAAGAATAATGTTGCTTAATGTTGCAAGCTATGTCCGCTAAAGCATAAAAATGTCAGTGTGAACACAAGCTAGTATTGAGGGTGGCATTGAACATGTCAACCGGCAAATTTTATTAACCAACTCAGTACAAACCTCATGAAAATTAATATACACTCGCCAGCATACATACACATTGTACAACAGCAACACACAAACAAACATTTTGGGGTCATCATCACCTCCTCTCATTGAATACTTACATTCAGGTGAAGAAGTTGCTGATAAGTTGATGTCGAAAATCCCCACCATCATCCTCATCATCACTGGCATCATGTCCTGAGCCTGGATCCTGCCTTGCTGGTGGCTGCTGGTCTCCCTCATCCAGTATTTGTGGAATTTCCTTCCAGATTGCAAGGTTGTGGAGCATGCATGATGCTGTGATTATCTTGCACACATTCAATTGTACAAAATCATGAACTACGGTCTGGACCTTCAAGGGGTCGTATTGTAGTGCTCCTCCTGTGCGATCCAGACACTGGAACTTTGTTTTCAGGAGACCAAATGTCCACTCAACCACTCACCTGGTATGACCATGTGCCTCATTTAACCGCACTTCTGCAGGGGTGACTGGGTTGTGCAGAGGTGTCCGCAACCAGGGAAGGTTAGGGTATCCAGAGTCAACTACATAGAACACTGAAAAAAGTTCAGTTGTCTGACAAAACAGCACTATCTGACATGCAGTCGATACACACTACAACATACACATAAAACATCACATACCAATAAGCCAGGCCCGGTCATGTTGCAGGTGAGACATCATATGGGGGATGACGCTGTTCCTCAGGATATAGGCGTCATGTGCTGAGCCAGAGAAATGTGCACAGACGTGTGAGGTCGACATGTCCGCCAACCACACCACCTGGACATTGATGGAGTGGAAGTGCTTCCTTTTTCTGTACACATGTTCATTGGCCTGTAGTGGTACTAACACAATATGGGTTCCATCAATTGCACCGATGACGTGGGGTATAAGTCCCAAGGCGTAGAATTTCCCCTTGATGTCAGAAAAGTCACCTGGTGTTGGCAACTTGATGTACTGTTCCAGGTGAAGGAGCATTGCCTCCAACACATCACGCAGGACATGGCTGAACATCGCTTGTGACATTCCGCCAGATGTTGCCACCATATCCTGGAAGGAACAAGTGGCAAAGACATGTAAGGCAGCCATAACCTTCACCTTGGGGGTCAGTGCAGTTGGATACGTGCGACCAGGCATCAAATGTGTTGTCAACTACTCGCCAACTATTCAATTATTGGCCTGGTGAAACAGTATTTTTTAAATGTGTCACATTCCTCCATGGTCTGCAGGTCTGGGAAGGGCCTGTAGACTGGTGGTCATCTGCGATATCTATGTGTAGAGTGTAAACACAATTGTTGGTAGTTACAAATATACAAAATAACATGCATTAATACAAACAGAACATGAAATATGAGCACAAATTATACTATAGAACATTTGTAATAAATGTTTAAATGAATTTGGTTGATCTTAGATACATATCACAGCATTATGACCCTTGCCAGATCTGTTATCACGGTATGGTCACACAGCAATTTGAGTGCCGTAGGGACAAATTCACTTTTATCTATCACTGTTCATGTTAATCAAGCATCACATACTAAACAATTCCCCGCCAAATAAGCTGAGATATAGGTTTGTGAGAACAATTACATGCTTAAAATATACCCACATAAGGATCAAGAAATACCAGATATGTGGAACACCATATACATACCGTGTCCCATTCTGAAAATTATGTACGCTACTGTCACAAGGTGGACACAGTCATGTTGTCAGGTCTGCATCACACATACAATTGCATACACAAACCATTAACAATGTAGGAGTTGCATATATGACGCCTTCATACACTTGAGTCTGGGGCACAAAGATACACTGGTAAATCACACAAAAAACACAATCCTTTTTAGCTGCATAATGTCATGGTTTACTCATTCAAAGGTAAATATTTTAACCATGAATTACACACAAAACATTTATAGTCAGAAATGATGGCGCATTGGATCACACAGTCACCAAATGCAGTGAGTAGGTAAAGAATGGACTTTTACATCCCCATAAAGTCATTGGCACTGTGACCAAGCCTAGGAAGGTAAATGGAGATCTTATGAATCATCTTGATAATATCCACAAATTCAGTGTGTCATGTGCCCCTCAAAGTTAGCTCCTCGTGGGAGTGGGAGCTATTCATATAAAGGTCCATTTCATCTTGAAAAATCATCCTCCACACATGGAATGCTCTAAAATGTAACAATTACAGAAGTGTCTGCACTGTCGATAGATTATTGAAAGGACACGGTAGCCGCATCCGAACCTATTGGCTGCATGTTGTTATGGTGACAGACGAGGGTGAGTTTTCTAAAGACGCGGTAGCCGCATCCAAACTGATTCTGACACAATCCATTGGCTGCAAGTTGTTATGGTGGCAGGCGCGGTGAGTTTTCAAAGGACACAGTAGCTGCATCCAAACTGATTGGGACACAGCCATTGGCTGTAAGTTGTTATGGTGACAGACGCGCATTTCAGTTTGTCTCCTCATCGCATGGAAACTGACTGGGTAACCTCCCATCACCAATGTATAAAAGTCGCTTGTGGTCCGATGATGAGTTTGTGAACTTCGCGGTAGTGGTGCCATCTGCAGGCAATGTAATGCATTGGACAGATTCGGAAAATGCGACTTACGCGAACCTATCACTTTGGCTACATGGATTTAAGACTGTCTCTGCTGTTTAGATATACAGTTCCCTAGAGACTTCACTACCTGCATCATTCCTGCATCTCCCCTTCTCTCTGCTGCTGTTACCATATCCTTTGGGACCTACTAAGGCACGTACAATGCTCATGGCCCCAGCTTTCACAGAGAAAGAGAACCAGGCCCTGCTGGACACACTCTTGCCACTGTACAGCCAGCTGTTTGGAAACTAGATGAGCAGGTGAGTGATAATTACACTGCATTTTCATTGGACACGTGCAATTACCATGCACTACTAGCATTAGAAATCTCATAGGCAAGCATCTAAATTGTGTTTTTGCAAGTTTAACAGTGTGTAGGGAACTGTTCTGGGCAGGTACAGTGCTGTAGAAGTGTGTGTACTCGGGTAAACATCTTAGAACTGTTCTCATGGGATGGAGTCATCATTGAACACAGGACAACTGCACATAATGCCATATGCCTACCCCTTAGACATTGTTGCCAATGTGACCATGACCTATGTGTACAAGTGTCTTACTCAGAAACATGTGGCATGTGAACTAAGGGTCTATCACCATGTCATCCTCACAGGTCAACACCCATGAGAATGCCAAGATGTGGAGGACCATCACCCGGAATGTACGCGACGCGGGGTTGGACACTTGGCGCGTCCGTCATTGCCGCAAGAGGTGGCAGGACCTTCGTGGCTGGAACAAGAAGCTCACTGAAGTCCAGCTGGGCCTGTTACCTCCAGGCAAGAGGGGAAGGAGACGAACAATGCTTCACATCCTAGCTGTGGTCTTCCCTGACCTGGATGAGCAGTTGAAAGTCAAACAGCAGCATGGAGGGAGTGAGTGTGTGCCTTGTCGCACAGCTTTCTTTAACCATGCATGCTGTAGTATCTTAACCTGCTGGCCCTTTTACAGGTCGAAAGCCAGCAAAACCTACTGTTCCTTTTTAAAAGATGCATATGTAAAAGTATCATTAGATGCACAGTTATGCTCCCTTCATCAGGGACATGCGATGAAGTTATGTTCAGGGTAGTGACAGTAGTGCCATGCGGTCAGCACAAATTACAAAAACATGTGCATGGGGATAACCTTCAGCAGTAATGCGATAGCTTGACATGTGTCTGCACATTGACTAATGGGTGAGCCTGTTCTCAGTGTGGTTTTAACGGATGTATGATGTTACAACATGATCATTTAGATCGTGGTACATTACATTGCTGTTTTTACAACGCAAGTCGTTACAACGACTTGCGCTGGAGGGCGCTGGACATAGGAATATTATGATTTACTATTCCAACTCCAGCCTACGTACAGTAGGGATGGTGTTGGAATAGTAAATCACACTATTCCTTAGTCTATAGCGCCATCCAGCGCAAGTCGTTGTAACGACTTGCGTTGTAAAAGCAGCGATGTAAATGTATTGCGGTGTTTTGACCGCGTTGTTAAGGTCGTTTTCAGTTTTAATAAATCTGTGAAGTATGTTGTTATTGGAGCACTCAAGTATGGAAAGCACATGCTATACATCATGGCAGTATGTGTCTATGTTGAGGCCTAAGTGAGTTTTGCTTGGTAAATGTGCCAATGTTTTGTCCCAGCTGTGCTGCTCAGTGTAATCAAATGTATCCCATGGGGCAATCACCGCTATGCTAACTCTTGTCACATATCACACTGGCCTTACACATGATTATGTGGAATATTCCATTCTCTCCATTCAAAAGAGTGAGTCCATGTGTCTGACTCGGAAACAGTCACAACACATGCCATTCAGTGTCAAGCACAGGTGGTCACTGGTGGAAACATGGCTGAAATTGTAAGGTATGATGTTAGATACACATTCACAACAGTTGACGTGTGTAAATGTTCTTGACTATTCATACTTGAGGGTTTTGTAAACCATGTGTATGATGCATCACTGACATATTGAGAGATGCCAAATGTACATCATGCTGGCAAAATTAACAAATTGAGATGGAAAATAAGAGCAATGTAAGCTGTACAAAGTGTGCAATATGTCTAATCGAAGTGAGGGACAATCATACTTGGCCATACAAATGGTGACTTCAGCACTCTAGACAGGATTGTTACACAGTGTTGACTGGACTCATGAAGTATATAGGTTCAGTACTAATAGTCTGTACAGACAATGCACCTAGATGTGCCAACGGCATGGTGTTCCACCTGAAGCATTGTGAAGCTGCAGTCATCAGACTTGTAAGTGTGTTGAACATTTTTCACATCTGAAAATGGTGACCTGTTTACAATGTGCACAACATTCTGATTCATCTTCATGTCACTGTGCATATATGACACAAGACAGTGTGCAACGTGACTCTCACCCTAGCTATGCCTACTACCTTGGTGTTTCCACAATAAGAGTCAGATGTGTGACCTGACAGTAGAGAACCTAAGTTACAAGACAAATGTGCACATCACTGATATCTGTGTGACATGACTCATGCAGTGACTACGCGATGTAAATGTTTGATAAGGGAGACATTTGAGCTGTGACATTTTAGCCAATGGTTCACAATTTGATGACTAAGGATTGCAGAATGGATACCATCTCTCAATTCAATTGTGTGAATCCTATTCCCATTGTGGGGTCTAAACTCCCTTGCATGAGATGAGATGGGTATGACGGGACACAAGACCGTCAGGAGAAAAAGACAATAAATCCCCTGCTTCACAGTCAAGTAGTTGACATTGTGGTTGTATCATTTGATATTGATACCCCTAATATTGCAAATAACATCATGTGTGAAGGAGCAATGGGTAACTGGCAGACAAACAGGTGCCATGGAGGTTAATGCAGCAAGAGGTAATAGCAGTAGTCAATATGAAGTATTTTTTTGATCTGTGAAGATTTGTGATGTTACCTATGTGTCAAGTACGTACAGATGACTTGTGATTCTTTTTCATTCTTGTTCACTGCAAAATCAGTGGCCAGTGGAGGAGGCAGTGCAACAGATGTAGGAGAAGCAGTTCATCAGTCTGGGTCCTGTGATGAGTCAGAGGAGGAGGGACCCAGTGGTGCAGAGGATGAGGGGAGCCTCACTGAGGGCAGCTCTGAGACAACATCAGCAGGCTTTGAAGCAGAATACAGCTCCAATGAAGACTCCCTTGTGGTGGTGGAGGAGACAGGGACTGTATCCTCTACATCAGAGTCCACCACCACCACTACCATCTCCACCCTCCCAGCTGCTCCCCATCCCATTGTCCGTCGCCACTCCTCTTGAAGGGGACCCATCTCCTTCGGGCCAGGCACCTTACCCCCTGCCCCGGTCTCCCCTGCTGCCCTTAGTGTGGAGGCCATTGGTGTCCCGAGGCAGATCTCTGTGGGGCAGACAGCAGTGTTGAATGACCTCCAAGTGTATACCAATTATTTGACACAAATGGCATAATTCCTGGTGGGCATTCACTTGGACATGTCTGCTCTACACAGATCTAATCGGGTTCCTGCCTCTACACCAGTGTCTCAGCTCCAGCAGTCCCTCCCTCTCCTACCTCTTCCCCATCCACTGTCCCAACTACCCTAGCTGACCCAAGCACACACAAACACACACATGCATACACCTCAACAGCCACACGCAGCACACAAACACACAGACACAAGGAGAATCCCCCACACATGCACACTCAGGAGACAGAGAGCATACTCACCACCAGGGACATACCAGCAGATGACACACATGCATCCACAGACACTCCACAGACGTCAGAACCCTCTGCCTCCACACCCCTACCCTAGCCTCTCCTGATCCCCCCTCTGCCCAGACACTCTACCTCTGTGATTTTGGCCTCTTCCCTACCGACACCTCCAAACCCCTACCAAAGAAGAAGAGGCAATCCACCCCACCAGACCAGGCATCTAAACTAGCCCTGGGCTAAAAATCTGTTCCGCTCGTGGAAATTGCGATAATTGGACATTTTTGCGTTCCGCGGATAGCGCGAAAATGTCAAAATTTCCGCAATCCGCATTTTACCGGAAATGTTTTGCTTGCTCGCGCTGTAAAATACTACATTCTCGCGTGCGCGCGATCGCCTAACCTGAATCCCCGCGTTCGCCGACAGGTTTTCCCGATACGGTCGCGTTCTCCACGAGATGTTGGATTGTTGGTAGCCCTTTGCGCTGTCTCGCGACAGTTCGCGCCCGCAGTAACGTCATTCATCGCGCGATCACGTCTTTCTTCTCGCGATCATGCACCGCGAGACAAGTGAAAACAAGATGGCCACGCCCGCGAGCAACCGCATGGGTAAGTTGGCGAGCCGCGACCATGCAGAAAATACCGCGAACGGGCGGGAAAAAAACTTCCGCATCTTCGCGATATTTCCACGTGTTTGCGGAGATTTTTAAAATTTTCGCGATAATTTGCAAAAGTGAATTTTGCAAATTCCGCCCACCCCTATTCTAAACATGCCGCCCACCCCCCGCTCAGAAGAACAAAAAGCTCAAAACAAACCACCCCCCAATCCACCCAGTCTCCCAAGCCTAAAGCCCCTTCACCAACCCAAACCTGCCCAGCACAGTACCTCCAGAACCAAAAAAAAACCCTCCCTAAAAGCCAGAGTTCCTCCCTATCCCTGTCTACACCGTAGAGCATTATACCATCCTCAAAATGGTCAAACGAAACCCATTCCCACTCATTCAAGCCCTCACATTACAGCTTCCCCCCCCTCACTCTGACCCTACCACTACAGTGGACCCAACGCCCCCTCAATCTGACCCATCCACTGCAGTCGACCCACACACCTCCTGAACCCATCCCTCTGAAAACCCAACCCAGTCCTCCCTAGTTTTGTCCCTTTGGTGCCTGGCATGCCCCCTAGATGCCCCTCCAAGGGGAGGTGACCCCTTGCAGGATTAGTGCAGGCAAGAGTCGATGGGCAAGATGTGTGGGCCCATTAAGCCTATGGAGATTTTTGGACTGGCCATTGGCCTTGTGTAATTCATCTGCATATTCATGCAGAACAAAGCATGTTCACAGTTTTTTTCTTTCTGATTTCTGTGTCCCCCAAATAGTTTTTTAGTTGACTGTAAATCAGGTACAATTAGTGGTGTAAGTATATGATTATGTTAGTATGGTGTGGATTGCATATGGTCCATGGAGTATGTTGCCTCTGACAGTATGTTGTCAATATTGTTGTGTCTACATTTCCTGTGTGTCATCATCCACATCAGTTTTGGCTATGAGTGTGAAATGAAGTTGCACACATTTACTCTTTTACATCACAATTGCACATAGGTCATGCATTCATATGTCAACATAGTGCAGGTGTCTCAAAGTGCAACAGTTTAGGAGAAACATGCTGCAGATGTTTGTGATGTTCAGAAAGACACCTGTCTCATCAATAAACCTGGGTACATATGGAGTTGAACTACATGGCAGAACCTTTGGACACACCCATGTACAGAAAGTGATGTTACAATACTTGTATGTGACTTGATAGCGGTGGGGTGCTTTTGGGCAGCAGACCGGGGGCAGAGGACTCCATATCCCAGGAGCCCCAGTGGCAGGAAGGGCTGCCGACACATCGCGCCTGGAGGCGCATAAAAACACCCACGCACTCCCGTAGCGCGGGCGTACTTGGGCCGTGCCCGGGGGAAGCTCGGGCGGGCCCGTCTGCGCCCGTCAGAGACAGAGGCTGGGCAGGGCCACCCCTCTTGGCAGCAACAGAGAATTGCATCCACCACAAACTCACACCACATTAGGGTAAGAACTACTTCCATTCATTCATTTTTATGGAACTATGTGAGCCGTATGTAATTTTATCCTCCAACTGACCCACCGGATTAATTGTGATATTACTCTCCGAACTATAAAGTCGGACTAAAGTTGCGCCCATATCGAACCTTTTGGAAGATCTCTTTTGCCTGGCAGAACACCGTCTCTACTTTTATAAAGATTCATGTACTTGCCCCACTTTGACTGGCATAAATAACTGAAAAATTTTTCCTCTGATAAATAGGCCTAGGAACGCCAAGGGACGCTGCAAACAATTCTTATTAGCTGAATAGACAGTGTACTTCTTCCCTGTTACAACTGTCCTGTGGATATTGTGTAAAAGCTTGATAGTTTCCCCGCTACTAGATTTAAAACCCTGCCACCAAGTTTGAGCGGCTTGCTAGAAAAGAAAGGCACTAGAGTCAGTAACAGGCAGGAAGAAGATGGCTAAATTTAGCAAAGCAGCGACCTCTACAGCAGACAACTGCACTTTAGCATCTATTGACAAGTTGATCGAGGAGGTTGAAACTATGCTAGCAAATGGGGATGAAGCGGCACCTAAAGGCCCAAAGAAAATCTCTACATACTTTAGCAAGCAAGGCAAAGCAATCTCCACAAAACAAATCCCCCACATACGCAAGTTATTTCTTCCCAAAAAGACTCCCCCAGACGAGCCACTACAGATTCAGAAGAATGCTCTAATAGATACTCAATTTTAGCAGACGACCATGAAGAAAATACTGAGGGCCAAGTGGAGATGATCGAGAGTATAACTGGGCATGCAGCCGGCTCGAGAGAAGCAGAGACCCAAACAGAATTAGAGGACACTAACGAGGTACTGAGGGACATTTGCCAAAAGCAGAAGTTTACACAAGAGGAGATTGCAGAACTTAAGAGAATGCTTTCGGACTTGCTAAAAAGTCTGCCTATAGCTCCTAAAGAGAAATGTAATTTGATAAATTGCTCTGTGTACCCTGGTGAAACTCCTGATCTGACCAAAAGGGCAAGCAAGCACCCACCAAAAATCTTATAAAGGATCCAACAGTCCAGAACATGCACCCAACTAGGACAGCTTTTCATTCATCAAGACCAAATGCACATAGGACCCACTTGGTTGAAACCATTAAGCCACTGGGAGCCAGGTCGAAACGCAAATAATGGCCGGGAGGGGGAAGGCCATCGCCACCTACAGAACACCCATTCATCAACCCAGCACTCATCTAAGTATAAGCCAAACATATACAACGTCTTTTTGATAAATGTCCCAAGATTAACCTGGGTAGCCAGAGAAGATGAGTATTCCCTGATAAATAAAGCGATCCACTGGAGTCAGATATAAATGTCAGTGTCTCGCTGTAGTAAGATCTGATATCGTAAGAGCTGAAAGGTTCCAGCAGAAAGGGGGGAGTATGGACAATATAAAGTTATCGTTCCATTCAAGGTTTATAGCAGATAGCTTAATTGACATGAACCACCGGTCACATACTCTCTCTGACTCATTGATTACATTCAAACAAAACATTCCTCACTAACCATCTGCACCAACCCATACCAAGATACACAGGAGATAAAGAACTTAGACACTGTAGATTGACTGGCAAGACAAGACAGGGTGAACAAGATGGCAAAGGGACCCCCCCGAACAAGATACAAACCCCATCAGTCCGTGTTCTAGTCCCCAATAAAGTTTTGATGTTATTTTTCATGCCTCACATCTTGAAACCAGGGAAGATAACATCTATCCAATGGGGGAGGGTAATACCCGTGTTGCACCTAGTGACATGCCGACTACCCATACACTCCTGACCTCCAATTTGATAAAGATAATTTCTTGGAACATAGCTGGGCTCAAGCAAAAAATTAAGGAATCGGATTGGCAGAGCTATGTAGAGGACTTCAATGTTTGTCTTTTCCAGGAGACATGGGCCAGGGAACCACAGCATAAACAAGGGTACAGAACCTTTAGTATAGAGGTACTACAATCAAAAAAAGGGAGAGCATCGGGAGGACTGATAATATGGGTAAAGATTAACCTAAATGTTACCATAGAAACTGTAGCCACAGGTTCATTGGGCATCCTGGGCCTGAAACTCAAGTTTTCTAATGCTATACAGCTGTATCTTTTTAATATATATTTAAGACCTAGGGAATGTTCAAAAGAAGTACCCCAGCTAGAACACTTCAAGGAGGTCCTGGTATCCATCGACCCAAAAGATGCCACCGTTATAGGGGGTGACTTCAATTGCTGCTATGAACCTATGGTGGGACTCAACGTAGTTTCTGAAGAGGAAGATCAACTTGGAGGGATTCTCCTCCTCCAAACAAAAAGCAGAGCGAGATGTACCCCCTCTGCTATTCAAATGCTCCATTTCACTATCGAGAAAGGTCTTAGAGCATGCAATGGTCGCTTCCCCTCAGACCTTGCTTGTGCAAACACCTTCTCAGGAGGAAACTCTAGGTCGAGAATAGATTATATACTTATCAGTACATCACATTGGGCATATGCACAGGATTTCAAAGTCGAGGAGAGATCAGAGAGCGACCACTTCCCACTATGTTTAGCTTTAGATGGGAAACACTTTCCAATCTATGCATCACTAGAATCTAACCCAAGAGTAGAACTAAGGCAACATCTGGTAAGTAATAATTGAAGGTCAGTTAGATGGCCTGCTGTATTAGACCAAGTTAAACCCCTAACCTGCATTTATAACAGCTTTAGTGATCTTGTAGGCCCGTATTTGGAACAAGACCGTGAAATCAATAAGATAACAGACATCCACCAAAAACTGGTAGAGGAAATACAAGTTCACTTAACTAAACCACGGATAAAAACGGGTATTGCAAAGGCAGGGGCTCAGTCATCTAACTTTTGGTATGATGGGGAATGTAGATTGGCCAAAACCCGTCTTATTAGTGCCCTCAAAAATAAAAATGCACTTGAGATTAGAGTAGAAAGAACAATATACAAGAAAACACAAAAGATAGCCCAAAGAAAATGGGAAGATAGTAATTGGGAAGAGCTTATAGTAGCGGCAAACAATGGGGACCAAGCCATGTTTTGGAAATTAATGACCCATGGAACCAAACATGACGTCACGGCCTCTGACCACTATCTAGACCCCATCACCTGACAGAGGCACTTCACAAACCTCTATGATATCACTGTTGATTCGGATTCAGCTAATCACTCCGCAACCAATTCTTACCTCCAATACCAACTTTAAAGTTCAGCAAGGAGGATACGGTGCTTGCTGTAGCAGCCATTAAGCCATCAAAGGACCCAGGCCCTGATAGAATACCGGGGGATTTATTCAAACACAGCCAGGAAGTGTGGGTACCGTACATAAATGAACTAACGAATGCAATAGCTAGGGGCAGCCGGTGCCAGCATCCTGGAAGGGAGATGAGATAGTCTCCATTTATAAAAAGGGCAGCAGGGAAGAGCCTGCAAACTATAGGCCTATAAGCCTTATAGACGTTCTACACATTTTAACTAGGCTTACAGATTGGATTACAGCAGAGTATATACTATCACCATGCCAGGCTGGCTTTAGGCAGAAAACAAGCACAATGGACCAAGTGTTTAGACTCCTGATCATTGGCTGGAAATATACAAGATTAAGATCTAGCCATTTATATGTCACCTTTATTGATTTAAAGACGGCATTCGATTCCATCCCAAGGGCCCAGTTGTGGGAAAACTTACACCAACAGGGTGTTCCTGACGAGATCTTAATCCAAATTATCAGGCTACATCATGACAACTACGCTAAGGTACGATGGGGCAAAGGTGGTGAGCTTACTGATGAGACCAAGGTCAAGAGGGGAGTGCGCCAGGGCTGTGTCCTGGCGCCGACCCTGTTTCTCTTGTATGTAAACGATCTGGTTGAACATCTCCAAATTTGTGTTCATGATTCGCCAAAATTAGGTGGTAATTATATCTGCGCCTTAACATTTGCGGATGATACTATCCTGCTGTCCCAAACACCTAGTGGCCTGCAGAACTTGCTCCACAGCCTTAATAAATATCGCAAAGCAAAAGGCCTCGAGGTGAATCTAACAAAAACGAAATACATGACTATAAGGCCACACAGACGTTTAAAGAACAAAATTGACTTGAATGGCACAGTATTGGAACGTGTATCAAACTTTGTATTCTTGGGAGTTACCTTAGACTCTAAACTTTCCTGGGCCACACAGATAGAGAAGTCAAAGGCTATTTTAATGCAAAACTCTATTCCCATTGTAATAAAACAAGCTGCAACATCCTCAAAAGCCATCACCCCTGCTCTGGAATTGTACAAGGCCAGAGCCCAAACTGCCGCTCTGTAGTGTGCGGAGAATTGGGGAAGTGGCTCTCTCAATTCTCTAACTATTACTGAAAACAAAATCCTGAGAATGCTTGTCGCCCTTCCTCAACATACTCCATTGATCCCTCTGACCGATGACTTGGGTATTAAACGCTTGGAGCACCTAGCAAATTGGAGAACCCTGTCATTTTGGATCAGAACTTGGACAACAGCAGAATTAGCAGTGTACAGAGAATCACTTACTGAACTGTTGGCACTCGACACCCAAGTTTCCTTTCCTTGGTTAGTCCATATTAGAACATGGCTCTTTGATCTAGGTCTGAGCAGATACTGGTTGAATCTGAGTCTGCTGAATCCTGAATCAAAATGTGAGATTAGGCGGTTATTCTGGGACTTTATTAGAGATAGGGTAACTTCAATCTAGGTCTGAGCAGATACTGGTTGAATCTGAGTCTGCTGAATCCTGAATCAAAATGTGAGATTAGGCGGTTATTCTGGGACTTTATTAGAGATAGGGTAACTTCAATCAGCACACAGGGTAGGCTCACCGTACAATTCCTTCAGTACAAAATGACCCCTTGTTTTGAGCGATTCCTAGATGAGATAAAACCACAATTGGCATTGTCTATACCTGAAATTCAGATACGGTATATTGAAAATCAACTGTATTGTTGCCAAATGATCAATGTCACAACTGGATCTCTGACATATTATCGAAAGACACATTATCGAACTACACAAATATCGCAACAAAAATATCGACATCAAAATTATCGACATTGTATACTTAATTAAAAAACTACACTAATATCGACACTACAATATCGTAATACAATTATATCGATCACACAAAAATCGCACACATCAATATCGCAATACTAAATATCGACATAAATAAATAAATATAACACATGTAACAAATATCGATAACCAAAATATAGACCTCAATAATATCGTTTTTTTTACATATATCGACAATTCTAATACTAATAAATCCAATACTTTAAACAACATAAATACAATATTTTCCTAAAACATACATTTTCCAATTATATTCTACTTAAACATAACATTTATAACTATATAAATATTTAACAACATAATAAAAAAACACAGAAATAATTATCACATAGGCATTTCGAACACATTCAAAAAAATTAAGACACATTATAAACAATCTTTTTCTATATAATTATTTAAAACTCTCCTCCTTTAAAACTAAATATACTCTTACTTCGCATTTTCCATAAAAGGAAACCAATTAAATAAAAAAAATTCAAAACATCCAATAGAAAGGCCACATACAGAAAGCAACCAATAACATTCAAGAAACTATTTAAAACCACTATATAAACCAATTAAAACAAGTCTTCTACTGTGCCTTAAACCAAAGCATTGAACGAAGAAGAAACTCTGCTAAACAGAAGAAACCTACATCCTACTACTATTCTAAAAACGTAAGTAAATTACCTTTTCTAAACTGCAAAATTAAACTAAAACACTAATTTATCTTTACTCAAAAAAATAACTAACTTATATATTCCATCTCTTTATGTTTCCACTACAGATATTACTCTAAACAGCTAAAGAAAAGATTGAACATTGCCAGAAAGGACTCACTAAAAAAGTAAGTATACTATCAAAATACTTTCTAAAATATTAATTAAATCCTACTCAAACCCCAAAACATCCTAAACCCCAAAACAAATCCATGTTCTCTTTTTTAAGTTTTTAAAAACCTGTATAAATTAACACCTAGGTGCCGATCACGATCCGGTAAAAAATATCCCCGTGCGACTCGTATCCGGTCTTTTTACCGTACGAATCGTACAAGTGCCGTACGAACTGGCAATCACGATTCGCATGGTAAAAAGTCCATACGAACCGCATTGGGAATCATTCCCCACACGTCCTCGGGTCGGAAAATGTGTCCGACACGTCCTCGTACGAATTACCGTACAAACGTGAAAGGTGGAGTCCGACCGAGGAAACACGATCCATCCTGTGCGTCCGAGGTTACAACCGGATGGAAAAATCACCGTCCGCACCGAACTCCCATAGCAACCATGGAGACGTGCCCGCATACGCGCCGACCCCCCCCAGCCCCCATAGGTACGTGCCGACCCCCCCCCAGCCCCCGTAGGTACGCGCCGACCCCCCCCCAGCCCCCGTAGGTACGCGCCGACCCCCCCCAGCCCCCGTAGGTACGCGCCGACCCCCCCCAGCCCCCGTAGGTACGCGCCGACCCCCCCCCCAGCCCCCGTAGGTACGCGCCGACCCCCCTGTATGTACACCCGTGTACGTGTCGAACCCCCCCGTGTACGTACGAGTCGAACCCCCCCGTGTACGTTCGAGTCGAACCCCCCCGTGTACGTTCGAGTCGTACCACCACCCGTGTATGTACGGTGCGTACCCCCCAGTGTACGTACGAGTCGAACCCCCCGTGTACGTTCGAGTCGAACCCCCCCGTGTACGTTCGAGTCGAACCCCCACCCGTGTATGTACGGTGCGTACCCCCACCCGTGTATGTACGGTGCGTACCCCCACCCGTGTATGTACGGTGCGTACCCCCACCCGTGTATGTACGGTGCGTACCCCCACCCGTGTATGTACGGTGCGTACCCCCACCCGTGTATGTACGGTGCGTACCCCCCGTGTACGTACGAGTCGAACCCCCCCGTGTACGTTCGAGTCGAACCCCCCCCGTGTACGTACGAGTCGAACCCCCCGTGTACGTTCGAGTCGAACCCCCCGTGTACGTTCGAGTCGTACCCCCACCCGTGTATGTACGGTGCGTACCCCCAGCGCGGGTGGGGGTACGACTCGAACGTACACGGGGGGGTTCGACTCGAACGTACACGGGAGGTTCGACTCGTACGTACACGGGGGTACGCACCGTACATACACGGGTGGGGGTACGACTCGAACGTACACGGGGGGGTTCGACTCGTACGTACACGGGGGGGTTCGACACATACACGGGTGTACATACAGGGGGGTCGGCGCGTACCTACGGGGGCTGGGGGGGGTCGGCGCGTACCTACGGGGGCTGGGGGGGGGGTCGGCGCGTACCTACGGGGGCTGGGGGGGGTCGGCGCGTACCTACGGGGGCTGGGGGGGGGTCGGCGCGTACCTACGGGGGCTGGGGGGGGTCGGCGCGTACCTACAGGGGCTGGGGGGGGTACGGTGCGTACCGGGCCACCTACTCTGGTCGATTCGCGCCGTACTTCGCTTTTGCGGCACTTTTTGGGTGCCGTGAAAATATTGCCGTCCGGACTGCTGTCGGTTCGAATCGTAATTCCTGGGTCGTGAAACGCTG
This sequence comes from Triturus cristatus, assembly GCF_964204655.1. NCBI lineage: Eukaryota > Metazoa > Chordata > Amphibia > Caudata > Salamandridae > Triturus > Triturus cristatus. The sequence goes on along the minus strand of NC_140592.1, from coordinate 496,272,137 downwards.
CCTGAAAGCGTCCCGACATCACGTCGCAGCATTCCCGGATCACATTCGTATGTATATTTTCGTCGGTCGGTGTTTTTTACGATTCGTACGGAAATGGTGTTTCCGTGCGAATCGTAATTCCATGTTTGTAAAGTTTTACGACCGGGTACGAGTCGGACGGGGAAAACGCTCCGACCGACGGTTCGTACCTGGTTTTTACCGGATCGTAATCGGCACCCTATAGTCTATACCAAACAGCAATACCACCCCACTTAAAAAAACTAAAACAACCAAAACAATATATGTTCTTTAACTTTCAGAGACTACATCAACTAAACAGCATTTTGTCTACAAAGAACATCTTCATTCAAATACAACCAAAAACACTTGGTAAGTATATATAAACATTTTTTTTTGTTGCTATTTTCATTTAAATATATAAAGTACTATTGCATATATTTTCATATACATTTTTTCCAGATTTCTAACACATCACAATGACAGAAGGAGCCCAATTTATAACATCACTGAAAGGAAAATTCCTATTGTGTTACATGGGTTACACATACACCCAAGAAAAGCAAACGGAACGAAAAGTGAACTGGAAGTGTTCTAAATATTATTCAAACAAATGCTACGGACAAGCAACAACAAGAAAAACAACTGTACTATATACTAGAGAGCATAACCATCCACCCAATCTCTCTGAAATAGAAGTCAGATCAACCCTTGAAAATATAAAAGAATTAAGCACTGGTTCACAAACTGCTACTAGTGTAATCCTAAAAGAACTATTACCTAGAGTGCCCAAAGAAGCAAGAGGCCAATTACCATCAATTGCTTCTATAAAAAGAACAATAGCTAGGACCAAAAAATCAACCACAACAACAATACCATCCCCTAAAACTTTTCAAGATATCATCATTCCACCAGAATTAACTATCACCCACAATAATGAACCTTTTATTTTTTTTGATAACAAAAGTACAGAAAAAAGAATCATAATGTTTGCTACTGCAAACAATATAACTAAACTCCAACAATGCCAAACATGGATGATGGATGGCACCTTTACAATATGCCCAAAACCATTCTACCAGCTTTACACAATACACGGTCAATATCACAACACTTCCATACCTTTAATCTATGCACTATTACCTAACAAACAATACACAACATACAATGAAATTCTAGGAAAACTAAAACAAGAATCAAATGATTTTTCCCCTCAAAGAATTATCATAGACTTTGAGCAAGCCATGATAAATTCCATTCTAAAACTGTACCCCCATACATCTATCCAAGGATGTTACTTCCATCTAAACCAATGTATATGGAGACATTTACAAAAATCTTCACTAAGTGTAGAATATGCCACAAACATAACTTTTGCACATCAAATAAAACTTCTAACAGCCCTAGCTTATGTACCAACCACAGATGTTGCAGAACATTACAATCTTTTATTAGAAAGTCCATTCTACAAGCAAAATGAACTAAAGTTATCTCCCCTCTTAGATTATTTTGAGGATACCTGGGTGGGGAGACTACACAGATCAGGCCATAGACGTCAGCCAAATTCCAAATACCTTGGTGGAATGTATATGTAAGTACACTCGACCAACAATCCAAAACTAACAACGCAGTCGAGGGCTGGCATAATGCATTCCTAACTTCTACTGGGAGAACAACTCCAACACTACAAAAACTACTAATTGCCATACAAAAGGAACAAAGTTTCCAAGAATTAAGAATGCAACAATCTGTCCTACAATTAAAACCAAAACAATCTAGACAAATTACTCAAATGTATAATTACCTACAACAACAGGTACAGCTATACCCATCCACAAGAGGACTTGAGTACGTAAATATAATAGCTCAAACTCTCTTCTAAATCCTTTCAAAAATATTAACCCACAATTCTACTAAAACAACTATCACAACATAAACAAACCACTTTATTATATCACATATTTAATTATGTGGTCTAAAATATATAAATAATTTATATCTACATATATTTAGACAACATAATTAAACAAAACAAGTACACAACAACAATAATAAAAATATTATATTTTCCCACCCACAATTAAAATATTTAAATGAACTTACCTGTCTAGTTGCTCCAATAGGATAATAACATTCCTTCCAAATAAATCCAGGTAGTTCAAAATCCATAGGTATCAAAAATGAATCCACATAAAATTGAAAAATACAACTGTTTTTCGAAAAAATCGTCTAGGCCAAAAAACGACAATCCAATAACCATAAAAATCCCGAAAAATATTAAAAAGATAAATAACCGCTCCTGGAAACCCGAACAATAAAGGAAGTGAAAAATAAATATTAGTAAACACAACTAATACACACTTCCTTTAAAAAAAAAACGGTGTTTGAAAGAGACGAAAATATCTTCTACGTAAAACCTACAAAAGAGAAACAAACATTCCCACCCAAACACAAACACACATAATGCACCTAAAAACATCACTACAAACATTATTCAAACACTATAAAACTTTAACACACCTAAATAACAAAACACTAACAAAGCCGCAAACACGGAACACAACGTAAATTATAAAACCGTATACAAACTATTACTAACACCCTAACTTCTAAAACATCACTCCATACACACTTATTACAACATTACTACTTCCACAAAACACTTAAAACTATTTAATAATAAAGAAAATAACTCTTACCTTCTCAAACGCGAAACAGCTCCCGACCGCGACCTGGATTCTACCAAAATAACCCAAAACACCAGCGAGCGGTTACAAAATAAAAGACCCAAACAAACATAACAACTTAAAAAAATACCAATAAATGCCCTAACTAACATTACACATTACTTTAAAAATTAGTAAAACATTATAAATAAAATACTCAAAAATAATACCTATTTTTTATATATGTGAAAATTATTTAACTTAAAATAATAAATAAAATAAAATAAATATATTTACTAATATAATAATAAAAATGTATATATTACCAAAAAAATGTATAAACATGATATAATTAATATATTGTATCTACAACATACCATAACTAAAAATAAAAAGAACTATTCTAAAATGTAAACATTTTCAATATTAATTATCTAATATTAATATTAATAATTAAAATATATTAATCATATATTTCAAAACATACAATTTCTTATAAATTCAAATAAAGTGTAAAAATATTGAGTACACAATATAAATTAAAAAATATTAAACAGCTATAAAAATCTGAAAAAAAAATATTTTAATTATTTTGTCTGTTCATATATTAATGTCCAAAATATACATTACAAAAATATATATCCATTATAAAAAAATTATTACAATAATACAAATGTTAAATAGTATTTATTTTATTACATGTTTATTTCAATGATTTAATTATTATAATATGCGTAATAATAAACAATATTTTCTCTGTAATTAATATACATTCCAACAACTATAAAATAAATATTATTTTCCTTTGTACTATTTAATACAAAAAATTGCAATTTGCATTCTGATATAACTTCTATGTTTTATCCTACAAAAACTAAAATCTACAGAATTATTGTAAATTAAAACAAAGTAATTTAACTGTTCCTATTCAACTCTATATTTAATTATAATAATTGCTATTTAACAAACTTAATTAATTTACTACTCCCACTATAGACTGAACTTAATTAATTTACTATTCTCACTCCAATCTATATTGAATTACAGTATGTGCTGGACACTGAACTTAATAAATTTACTATTCTCACTCCAATCTATATTTAATTAGGGTAGGTGCTGGACACTGAACTTAATTAATTTACTTTTCCCACTCCAGTCTATATTTAATTAAGATAAGTGCTGGACACTGAACTTAATTAATTTACTATTCTCACTCCAACCTATATTTAATTAGAGTAGGTGCTGGACACTGAACTTACTTAATTTACTATTCCCACTCCAGTCTATATTTAATTAAGATAAGTGCTGGACACTGAACTTAATTAATTTACTATTCTCACTCCAACCTATATTTAATTAGAGTAGGTGCTGGACCCTGAACTTAATTAATTTACTATTCCCACTCCAGTCTATATTTAATTAAGATAAGTGCTGGACACTGAACTTAATTAATTTACTATTCTCACTCCAACCTATCTTTAATTAGAGTAGGTGCTGGACGCTGAACTTAATTAATTTACTATTCCCACTCCAGTCTATATTTAATTAAGATAAGTGCTGGACACTGAACTTAATTAATTTACTATTCTCACTCCAACCTATATTTAATTAGAGTAGGTGCTGGACACTGAACTTAATTAATTTACTATTCCCACTCCAGTCTATATTTAATTAAGATAAGTGCTGGACACTGAACTTAATACATTTACTATTCGCACTCCAATCTATATTTAATTAGGGTAGGTGCTGGACACTGAACTTAATTAATTTAGTATTGCCTCTCCAGTCTATATTTAATTAAGTAAGTGCTGGACACTGAACTTAATGTACTATTCTCACTCCAATCTATATTGAATTACAGTAGGTGCTGGAAACTGAACTTAATTAATTTACTATTCTCACTCCAATCTATATTTAATTAGGGTAGGTGCTGGACACTCAACTTAATTAATTTACTATTCCCACTCCAGTCTATATTTAATTAAGATAAGTGCTGGACACTGAACTTAATAAATTTACTATTCTCACTCCAATCTATATTTAATTAGGGTAGGTGCTGGACACTGAACTTAATTAATTTACTATTCCCACTCCAGTCTATATTTAATTAAGATAAGTGCTGGACACTGAACTTAATTAATTTACTATTCTCACTCCAATCTATATTGAATTACAGTAGGTGCTGGACACTGAACTTAATAAATTTACTATTCCCACTCCAAAATATATTTAATTAGGGTAGGTGCTGGACACTGAACTGAATAAATTTACTATTCTCACTCCAACCTATATTTAATTAGGATAGATGCTAGACACTGAACTTAATTATTTACTATTCCCACTCCAGTCTATATTTAATTAAGATAAGTGCTGGACACTGAACTTAATTAATTTACTATTCCCACTCCAAAATATATTTAATTAGGGTAGATGCTGGACACTGAACTTAATTAATTTACTATTCTCACTCCAGTCTATATTTAATTAAAATAATTGCTGGACACTGAACCTAATTAATTTACTATTCTCACTCCAATCTATATTTAATTAGGGTAGATGCTGGACACTGAACTTAATTAATTTACTATTCTCACTCCAGTCTATATTTAATTAAAATAATTGCTGGACACTGAACTTAATTAATTTACTATTCTCACTCCAATCTATATTGAATTACAGTAGGTGCTGGACACTGAACTTAATTAATGTACTATTCCCACTCCAAAATATATTTTATTAGGGTAGGTGCTGGACACTGAACTTAATTAATTTACTATTCCCACTCCAGTCTATATTTAATTAGAGAAGGTGCTGGACACTGAACTGAATACATTTACCATTCTCACTCCAATCTATATTTAATTAGGGTAGGTGCAAAACACTAAACTTAATTAATTTAGTATTCCCACTCCTAAATATATTTAATTACACTAGATCATGTATACTGATCTTAATTAATTTTATATTCCCACTCCAATATGTATTTAATTACAGTAATTGCAATACAAATATATAAATATTAATAGATAAAAAAAAAATATTTTTAATCATTATTCAAAATTTTACATAAAACAATACCCATACTTATCCTCTACAAATACAACTCCCCAATCTAAAATGTATCCCAAAAAATTATATTATAATATATTTCTTTTTTATTATAAATTACTCAATATTACAAATTTAAAATACTTTTTTAAAACACTCCCCACCCTTATCCCCTATAACCCAACATCCCACTCCTAAAAATAATTTTAAATTTTACAATCTAAATCAAAATTTATAAATAATTTTTATACAATATTACCAACATTTTACACAATTTTATAAAACTCCACACCCTTATCCCCATAACACAACATCTCGCTCCTAAAATTAAATATAACATTCTAAATTTTATTCTAAATTTCTAAATATTTTTTACTAATTATTCCTAAATTAATCAACATTTTTAAAACACTCCCCACCCTCATCCCCTATAACCCAACATCCCACTCCTAAAAGAAAATATAAAAAACAAATTTTTATTCCAAATTTCGAAATAAAATTTATTTAATATTCCAAATTAAAAACAAAATTTTACAACACTTCCCACCCTTATCCCCTGTAACCCAACATCCCACTCCTAAAATTAAATATAAAATTCTTAATTACATTTAAAATTTATAAATATTTTTTTTTTTTTAATTCTCTAATATATATACACATTTTTAAAACACTTCCCACCCTTATCCCCTATAACCCAACATCCCGCTCCTAAAATTAAATATAAAATTCTAAATTAAATTTAAGATTTATAAATAAATATTTAAAAAAATTCAAAAATATATAAACATTTTTAAAACACTTCCCACCCTTATCCCCTGTAACCCAACATCCCGCTCCTAAAATTAAATATAAAATTCTAAATTAAATTTAAAATTTTTAAATAAATATTTAAAAAATTCAAAAATATATAAACATTTTCAAAACACTTCCCGCCCTTATCCCCTGTAACCCAACATCCCGCTCCTAAAATTAAATATAAATTTCAAATTTGAAATAAAATTTACTAATTAAATTTTACAATATATTACAAAAAAATTTAACATTTTAAAAACACTCCCCACCCTTATCCCCTATAACCCAACATCCCGCTCCTAAAATTAAACATAAAATGCCAAATTTATTTCAAATTTTCGAATTAAATTTAAAAATATATTACAAAATTAATAAATATTTTTAAAACACTCCCCACCCTTATCCCCTATAACCCAACATCCCGCCCCTAAAACAATATAAATATTTCTCATATTATATACATTTTAACAATTTATACAAACAACTTCAAAATATTTACTAAACATACAATAACGATATTTTAACATGTCGATATTATTACTAACGATATAACTTACTTCGACATATAATTAAAAAAACAAATACGATATTTTTAACATCGATATTATCTATTTCGATATTTTGTACTTCAGATATTTTTAACTCGATATTTATGTCCCTCGATATTAAAAAGTCGATATGTAGACTGCTCACCGTCACAACTTAAGGAGGGGGAGTCCCACTGTACCTTATGCCAGATGGGGGCTGATGAAGACATTTCACACGTCCTGTTTTTCTGCCCAGTATATAATTCCACTAGAAGTAAGTGGATAAAACCAATAGGCAGTGTCAGGAGAATGAATGATATGTTGAGAATATTAAAAACTGCCAACTTCCGCCTAATAGTATTTGGAGTCAGCCGATTCCTATCAGCTATAAACTTTATAAGGAAAAAGAGAGGGCAAAAATTGCAATTCCATAATCAGGCCGCCACTCCGAAGTGCCCATCTAGTGGTAATGGTGTACTACTCGGCAAGAACAGTCATGTTTAAAATCCAAGGGGATTGGATACCTCAACCACGCATTGTATTGTCACTGAATTACTATTTAGCGTAAATACAACTTTTTATCCTTGACCTAAAAGGCTCTGTAGAGGGAGCTGCAATTAATGGAGTGGGGTAGATACGTGGGGAAGATCATTGGCCAAAACTATATAGTATCGAAAGCGAAATAGCTATTCTCCTGTGTAAATATAGAAGTACTATTAATTGCCATGTATTTTAAAAGCGTTTATGTTTTTAGTAATATCTTGATGAACTTATGAACTGACTGTTCAAGTTTTCCGTAAGCATTTTATTGAACTTTTTTATAAATGTTTAAATCCTATTAGTTTTTGTATTATTCTGGACACAAATTAATTAATGCTGATGTTCAAGCATAATGGTATATTGTAATAACTGCGCTATTGCACACCCACCGAACACGCACGTTTCCAGAAATTGATATTGGTACAGAACAAATAGTATTTTGCTTCTCATGAATTGCACAGGCGCTTTACAGATGAACAAGATAATAGGGCAACCCCTAGATTGCCAAGACCACCTTGTGGGACTCATCCAAACTCAATACGAACTCCAATAAAAAACAGATGTATATTGATGCGATGAAGTGAGCAATGGATGAGTGTATCTCAAATGAACTTTACATGTATGTACTGAATTTTACTGTTTTCTCACTTTTATGGCCTCATAGGCCGAAATATTTGATGAAGATAGTTTTGAGAAATGAGCATTTACTTGGAGGTGGATGTGAAAGGGGTCGTAGCCGCACAAGTGGAGATCATGCAAGCCATGAGGTAATGATGAAATGTACATATGTGTAGATTAGGTGTATGTCAGTAGGCAAAACTAGCATCCAGAGTAAATATAAAGATGTGGAATGTGTTTGCTCCAGCTTGCTGTCTGCCACTGAATGTTCTTGACTGATTTTTGTACAGGCCGCTCTGAGTTCACTGGAATATGCAACGCTTATTGTCCTCACAGGCTAATTTGCCTCCACCTAGCCTTTCATGTCTGAGTTGTATGTGGGGAGCTGTGTGGAGTTACCCTTTGTAGGTAGTTGTAGTTACTGATTGTTCATTCTTGCCCTTGCTTACTGCCTTTTGATGGAGGTGGTGATTGCTTATATTGTAATGTCATGATGGTGGAACATTGGATGACAGTATATTGCTTAGAGTGCTATAGCCCCCTCATGTGAGAAGTCAATGATGTGTGTTGTTGTACCACCTGGTGTCAGACTACTCTAGAAATGCATCCCCACGCTTCACAGTAGACTACACACACATGGTTATTATTGGCATTCTGACTTTGAATGTTCAAGGTATGGGGACACCAAGGGAGATGGACTCATTGTGATGATATATCTGGTTGTGCTGAGGGAAACACATTGCACTGTATGCAAACACTCATGTGACACTGGAACATTACACCCAGTTCCAATGAGTGTTTGCATTGAAAATATTTTGCAAGCTCTAATCTGGCTTGTTAAGGGTAGCCCTTGTATGTGTCCATGGGGGTCCCCATTTTGCCCATTAAACACTGTCCTAGAGCGTGAGGGCAATATGTCTTTGTGGAAGGTTTCCTTGACTTTTTCTTAGATTTTTGGCAGTGTTTCAGTGCCACATGTGTACAAAGCAGACTTTATTCTGCACATATCCTCATCCTCACAAGATGTACTCATATCCCCTGGCTTGAGCATGGCTATGTTGATTGTGTTTGAAAGCCACAGATTGAGCCCTCCCCCCCGGCATCCTCACCAGTGCTGGCTGCTTATCTTACACAATAGGCTGTGCGCTAGACCCTCCAACACTGTTGGTGGATCCTACCTCCTGAGACTGATGCGTACTCCTACTACTCTGCAGGACACAATCTGCTCATTCAACATGGGATTTGTTTTTGCAGCACACACTACAGCCTGAGGAGCTTGATGCAGAATTGCTGTGAGTGACATTCTCCAAAGATAACTGTGTACACATACAGTTAGGGTGTTGAGTGCAGCGCCCACAGTCCACACCATGTGACTACATCCCACCTTGTTGTTGGCCCATGTTTCTTTCAAAACCAAGATGGATTTTGTCTACAAATAATTCAATGACGAATTTGACACAACCACTTCTAGGTTGTTGTATTGGGAGGCACTGAAATCAGTACAGAGTGGCTGGGTCTGTGGAGTAGTGTGTTGTCTGGGCAAACATCCTCAGCGCTTTAATGTACACAGAGGCATCACAATGTCATACTTTTGTGAGTATATTGGAGTTCTGTTGCCCTGCAATGTTTTAGTGTGTGTTGTGGTGGACTCATGTATTAACTTAGTGATGCATACATATGTCTGGTTATGGCAATTCCTGTTCCACTGTCAAAAGTGTGTTTCTAATAGTATTTGGTGGGCTAAGTGTACCTTCCTAATGATGACATTTCCTCATTGGACATGCACAACATGCTAGGGACCCATGGCCTGAATGGGATCAGAATGATATTCGGGCACTCTGAAAGCAATTGGCAAACATTCTTTGATCATCTCTTTCATTGTAGCCTCGGTGCTTTTATCTGTCAAGGGAGGTTTCACAAAGGCACACTGCTGCTGATCAAGAGGGTGCTGTGTAGGTTAGGTTGTCCAAAGGAGACTTGCCTCCCTGCAAGGCCCCTACATACTACGCAACCTCCCTGCACCTGCCATGACCTGAAAGTGATGGGCGGGTGGGGGAGATGCCACTGCTTGTGTCAAGGCACGCAAGACAGCGCACCAATGTAAGTATGTTTCAAAGGCTGTACCCCAGCCTCAATTTACAGCCCAGCTGGTGAGTGGACAACATACTTGCACCACATTGCACTTGTGAAGTAAGTCAGTCTCTTGGTGTGCTTTACGGAGTCCCCAAAATCGTGGCCCACACTTGACCCTGGTGCACAGGCCCATCGACCAATGTCCAATTTCACACATAGCCAATCCAAGCCTATGCAGAACCCTTTCTGATCAAAGTCAAAACCCATAGAGCTCTATGGGCTTCAGCGCCCACCCCCCCTGTCCTGTTTGTCAGCCCAGGCTGACACAGCTTCCAAGCACACACACATAAAGTGCTTGAGCTGCTGTGTGTGGCTGGTCTGTCATGTTTGTGTATCAGCACCTGAGTATTTCACATGGATTTAAGGGACCATTTACTAGATGATGAGGCTTTATTTGTTTTTCAACAGTCCCTAGAGCACCAGCATCTCCACTCTGCCCATTCTTCAAAGTTGCCAGTAACTTTTGCTGCCACAGTGTGGGAATGCATTTCCTGCAAAATGACCTTTGGGTGTGTTTTAAAAAGAATCCTGCAGCATGTACTCCACCAGTAGGTATTGAGGCACTTTGCATGAGCACCAGTTACATTGTTTAGTGCACATTGCTGGGGGCTTTAGCCCCCAACCCAAGATTTGACTCTACAGTGCTGGGGGTATTAGCCCCCCCAACTCCAGATGCGCCTCTACATTGATGGGGTATTAGCCCCCCAACACTAGTTTGCCTCTGCATTGCTGGGGGCATTAGCCCCCAACCCCTGATTTGCCTTTACATTGCTGAGGTTATTAGCCCCCAACCCCAGATTTGCCTCTATATTGCTGCGAGCATGAACCCCCCAACCCCAGATTTGCCTCTACATTGCTGGGGGTATTAGCCTCAGCAACCAAAGATTTGCCTCAACATTGCTGGGGATATTAGCCCCCAACCCCAGATGTGCCTCTATATTTCTGGGGGTATTAGCACCCCTACCCCAGATGTGCTCCCCTCAAATATTGCCTCTACTTTGCTAGAAATATTCCCCCCCCCATTTGGCTGTAGTTGAGCCCCTGCTAGGTGTATAACTTACCGTCTGCAACAAATGCATTGGTTGTGGTTGTAGTATTTATCATTGATGTTGAGGATAGGGATGACGTGTGCGATGGGATACACGGCTGCACAGTCTCCGTCTCAAGAAACGTGTTGTGGCATGATTCAGAGCTGAAATACTCCCTTTCCGGATGCTCTGACGTGTTGGTTGTGGCGATCGATTCGGCGCATAGGAAGTACGTATTGTACTTGTCAGGTTGGATTCGGCTTGGGGAGTGCCTTCAGACGACTCCATTCTGCGTTTCCTGATAGTTCTCGTTAGGAAAATGAAGACGGATTCGGAGTGACCGAGCAGTTCGGTAAGTAAAGGGTTTTGGGCATCGTAATGCGTCATTTGGTAAAACCGGATCACAGTATAAGTCGGTTGGAAGGTCCGACTCCGGACGGCTTTGGGATGACCTTCCTTACGAGATTGTAATTGGGCCCTTAATTGCAATTTGGAAAGGTTTGATCAACCCTTTTGCAAGTCAGAATGAGTTTTCCACCTCACTGAAAGGGTTTTGTGCATCTCAAAATATTGTTTTTAGTCACAAACCCTGTAATTTTGTTAGTTGCATGACTTGCAGCCTCAAAGGAGTGCGATCTATCAAGCCCAATCGGTTATTAGAACTTGTCTTTTTTAAGTTCCCAGAACATTCCGGTCAAATATGTGATCGTAGTAATAACTTTCAGGCATATTCCGCTTTTTAAAATCATTAATCTACTGAAAGTGTTCCTCTTCTGGTATATTATATGATAGATGCAGAATTTCCACAGAATCAAGTAATTTTGCTGGGATACCATCTTAATACTAACCATTTTGTATCTGATAAACCAGGTTCCACAACAGAGACAACAGTGGTTTTGAATTAGGTTGCATGCACATGGAGGAAGCTAGACATATTCATTATAACCAAATATTTCAGATATTTAGACTTTTCCAATTGTAGATGAATTATCAGGTGTCTCTATGGCTTACAAATGCTCTAGACATGGATAACCTTAGAGTGATAGTGATCGAGAAAGTCGTAAGTAAGAGTGGCCAGGCTTCTCTTGATTTTCTGCAGAGCAGAAAGTATTTCAATCTTAAAACTCATCTTTCAGAAGCATAGATGCTTCTTGAAGTAAAATCAAATTAAATTCAATCAGAGCACTTGAATCGTATGGCTTCAGGCAGTGTTTGACAAAGGCTGGATCTCATAGAAAGGTTGCGCCTCTTCGCATCTACTTCTCTCTTCAGCAGTTGAGTTCCTACTCCCTCTACAAACTGGAGTACAGGCATAGTTCCCTCAACATTCCAATGCAACACTCAGTCGGAACACTCCGCTCACCCACATATGTGCTCCAACTGGACAATTTATTCACTTGACATACCTCCAGTAATGACTTCACACCATTGTACACATTGTTGTTAACCATAAGATTTGCCAGCATTCAATCCTCATGAGTAGAGTCACCTTTAGTGCATCTATCAATTACCCATTTATTATTCACTGGAAAATACACATGCATTAAAGTATATAAACAACCTGTATTCTTAGTTCTTTTTTCTTCATTCCATGTTGATTTGTCAGTTCTTTGATGTCTCTGTGGGCTTAACACCATTTGTGTTGCTAGAGGAGTGTGCAACATTATGTTTGATTTTAATTCTGCCTTTAAGAGTCGTTTTGTTTCAAATTGTTAGGTTGTCCAACATCTAGAGCTGGCGACACTGGGAAAGCATTTCCCATCCTTTCACCTTCTTGGACAAAGGCTTGGAACTTCATAGCAGTCTTGCACCAGACTTCCAGGTGAGCACGTAACTAATAAGAAGGGCATAATATTTGCCCTCTTTTGTTTGGTACTCCATATATTTATTTTGAGTATTACAGATATGTTATATATTTGTAAGTTGGCCTCTATGAGCATTTGCAGTAATAACTTAAGGAGAGGATGTAGCCTTACGGCTAGAGCGGTGGATAAGGAAGCTGGGGAACTGGGTTCGAGTCTGGACAACGACTCAACATCCTCTGATTCTGGGCAAATCACTTAATCCCCCCATGCCTAACAAAAATTAATGTGTCTGTCTGTAATGAAACTGGTGCTCATGTAAAGCGCTCTGATACCCGGGTCTAGTTTGCCTACATAAAACTAAAAAAAATATATATATATAGCATATTTAAAGCTGCTAGTGTTTTTTGTTAGTTGCAAGATTTCAATTTACTGGGTCACAGGGGCATTGTATGGTTTTGAGATATTTTATTGCCTACTTCTGATGCCTAAAAATTTATTTCAGTAGAGGAATAGTAGAGTTCAAGGTTGGTGACTTGAACAAAACCAATTGAGGTTTTATTTAATATGTTTAAGGTCCCTTTTATGTGCAGTTTCAATCAGTAGTATGTAATTAATGTAACATAGGTGGTATAGTTCTGTTGTGCCAAAAACACATTATCCTACTCTGGTTCCATCCATACTGTCATTGCTGGTCCGGGATTCTGAAGGAACTAAACTTCCAGGTGAGAAGTAATTGGGGAATAATATAAAATAAACGTTTGCCCTGTATCTCTGTGAGCTCATTTTACTCTTTCTGACATGCTTTGCAAGCTAACACAGTATTGTTATGGGTGATGTTGGCGTATTGTGGTGTATTGTGATTCCACATCCTTAGTTTCCAAGATTGCTCCTTCTAGAAGTGGCAGAATGATCTAAAGTCATCCTAGTTAGTTTCTGTTTACACGTATGTAGCAAAGAAATGTGTTTGCCAGGGATTTTAAATCTTTTCTGTGAATGTAAAAACGTTTTCTGTCAGCTAAAGGTCAAGGTTGTGGGACACCCTAGCTGTTCGTCTTTCTGTGTAATGTGTTTATCTAAAGGGTGCCAAAACTTTCATCTTTGGAACTAGATTCACGAGTTTTTGAATTGTTTTTGTAGATGTTTGATGTTTCGTGGTTGAACTTCATTTAATTTAGGAATGAGCTGTTTGTGTGTTTCCTGTATGTGGCCTAGTGTGTATATTATGAAAACTGCCCTGCCTCTCTTGTGGTTTGATTCCTATAAATCCTCTGGTTTTGGCGGGAGATAAACAGTACTGCTGTATCGAGTATACCGAATGTTGCTTTTTGTCTGTACCTTCCTGTGTCTGAGGCCAGTTTCAGGTCGAGTTCTGGAGGGTGGTGGTGGTCAAGTTTCTTGTTTTCTATTTTTGTCACTGTCCATTGTTTCGCATGTCACTGTTTATTTTCGAAAATAGACATGACTTTAAATTAGCAATGTATGAAATTTGAATAATTTGCTTTTGTCTAAATATTAGAAATGTCTGCACAATTGCACATAATTACGTGTAATGCAAATCCGTCCTTTCATGCTACGTTTAGGATGAAATGTATCCTTGTGCCAATTTGTGACTCAAGACGCATTTAGTGCTAAAAAATTGTTCAAATACCAAAATCACCACGAGCAACGGCCTCTCACATTCTGTAATTTTTGTGCTTTCAAAGTAATTTTTTACAGCGAATGGTGCGTAATTACGCAATGTGGCATAATAGCATTTCAGGAATTTTGAATAGGAGCATTACCTGGAATTCTCAAAATTAGGCAAATTACACCAGTGCAATGTAAATTTCGTCCAGACCTTCTGTAAAGGAAATTGTAAGAGGTTGATTGAAATTTGGGAGTCGTTTGTCAATGTTCTAAAATAGTTTATGCAGAAGTGGGCAAAATTGTGCATAGTTTTGCAGGACAGATTAATAGCAGTATTTACCAAATTCTCACATGCCCCCCACACAGTGGGGCATATTTACAACGAGGCGATAAAAAATTATCGCCGCTTTAGCGTCCGTTTTCGTCCGAAAAGCGGCGATAATTTTATCGCTATATTAGCAAGGTCACGCTGACGCGTGAAACCTTGCTTTAGCATGGGGATTTCTAACGCCCAGCTGTGCATCTCTAATGAGATGCAAAGTGGGCGTTCCCGACCTGACATGATAGGAGAAATGTCGAGCCCCACGCTATGAAGCATAGCGTCACGAAAGGTAGCGATAACACCTATTATCGCTACTTTCCTAACACCTGCTTCAGGACTGACTTAGCCATGATATCCTATGGAAGTAGGATATCATGGCCCTATCAACAAGCTAACATGAGATTATCGCTGGGTTTCCAGTGATAATCTCATGTTAGCCAGTTAGCGTGAGGATTTTTATCGCTATTGAGATAAGCGTTGCTAATAGCACGCTATCTCAGCGATAAAAATCCACGCTAGCCGGCGATAATTATCCTATCGCTAAGTGCGCTTTGCGATAATTATCGCCGGTTGTTGTTGATATGCCCCAGTATCTTTCAAAACGTAATAATATGCACCTCATTGTCGTTGGTGTCCTGTAATAGCACTGAGGACGTTGGAGATAGCCGACTACTGGAGATAGTGGAGAATATCGACACTCATACCAGTTGGTAAAGGCCTTAACAGCGCCTGGAAATAACATTTTGGATCCATAAACACTGTGACTCAAAGCATGATAATCTCTCCCCCAAACCTTTTTGACCAGCTGCTCGCCCGCTCCTTTTTACCATTCACTAATGTGCCCAAATCATTACTATAAACCTCGCTCCCCCCACCGGCATGTGCTCCGTTTCTCTCCACCTGCCTTCTCTTTTGTACTTCTCTTGTTATCCTCCATATGTTCTTTGTATAAAATGGTATACATCTCCTGTACGATGCTCTGTAGGTAGGTTCATACGCACTGACAGATGGTCATCCAGAAGAATTTCTTCGAGTTCTCTGACACTGATTAATTACACTTTGCTGAGATGAAAATATGCAGCTCGTTCTCCATTTATTAAACAAGCCACTGAATGCACGGTAGCATTGTTGTCTATGCATCGATCTAATCCTCTTGTGTTCATCATAACAGTGTGCGCCTTTGATTTCCCTTTTGTATTACTAATTGATGTTCTTAAAAAATAAAAACACAAATGTGGTTGTCTTTCACACTGAAGGAATTTTACATTTACTTCGGATCCCGTAAAAATGCCTGCTACCCGTGCATGGATCAAAGACATGCAGAGGGCCAATTTACTACAATTTATGATATCAATGAACATCCCACCGGTTCTA
Organism: Triturus cristatus; assembly: GCF_964204655.1. Lineage (NCBI taxonomy): Eukaryota > Metazoa > Chordata > Amphibia > Caudata > Salamandridae > Triturus > Triturus cristatus. Next base: position 496,255,661 of record NC_140592.1, on the reverse strand, counting down.
AGAACTGGCGGCTGAAGAATCAATCATGATGAGGCAATCGTCTTGAGAAACCACACTGTGCATGTATCTCCACTGTTCAATTCCACTGGCTTCCTGTGCTTGATTTGCACATGTGTTTGCAGGTGGTGGGCACCTGCACTCATTTTTGGGGACCCGGTTTTCTTGTCATCATCAGACCTAGATCTAGAGCAAGAAAGACACAAAAGGTAGATAGAAGGAGAAAGAGAAATGTAGGAAAACAGTGACAAAGGAAAAAAGCAAGGATGAAAAAGAACCTGTAAGGGTAACATAAAGTCTCAGGCAATGTGGTAAAGAGATGCATCATGGGGACCCAAAACGATCCTTTCCTTATATCGGACAACTCCGGCATCCAACATGGCCGGCAGCAATCTCCTGAGTAAAACCTTGAGCCTTTGCACTTATATTTGTACTTACTTATGTATTTATAAAGTAAACCCTGCTGGTATACGACAGAGAAGATTCCTAGAACGCTAGCTACATTGTATTATAGAATATGGTCATCACTAAGCTGTAGAGTAAGCCGAAGAAAGAAAAAGGATATGGCCTTCTGTTCTAGGGAATACGTCTAAATGTGACAGCCATAGTCTCATTACAAGGACTGTGCAAAGCTGCAAACAAAGGGGACATGCACTGTGGGGGGGATTTTCCCTTGTTGGCCCAGGTCAGTGCAGGGATGCGTAGCCGCTAACCGTGTCCTGGGGAGCCTCGTCATTATCCTTTCGCGATACCGGATAATCCCATGGCATGACTTCCAACAGCAGGGAACGATGCGTCTCATTGGGGAAGGGGGGGGGCATAATTTGCCGTTCCCCACTCTCACTCAGGGCACAACTACACATATGCAGGTTGAAAGGGAAGCATGATTGGGCCATTAAAAACATTCACTATTACATTACATAAATGCTTCACAGCGTAACGGAACATAACATGCAGACTGTGAGTAATTAGTGAGACTGTGTGTAGTAATATTTAATTGAGAGCATCGTCTCGTCTATGCAAGCCTGAGATTTGATTCTGAAGATAGATACATATTTGATTTACCCTTGCCCTGACATTGTCTCAACTGACTTTAAAGCCTGTAACTTCAGAATCAAGAACTTTACACCACTGAGGTGCTTGAGGACAGAAATGTTGGTCCCACTTCATACTGGACTTTCCTTGCCAGTGGGGCCTCTTAGTACCCTATAACAAGATTGTTCTGCCTACCAAATGGTCTGCCCCTGGCAACCCTATTCTCATCCTTTGACAATCTCTTCACCCCAACCATAATCTCGCCACCATCCCCTCTCCACATTACACATCCGCCCCAATACTACCCCTCGATATTCAAACCTCCCCTGCTTTCAACATCCCATCTGTTTGATGTTTATCTGTGATGGTTCGGTAACATTACTGGAAGGACTAAAAATGCCTGCTATACAGGCCTGGCCTCTCCTTGTCATGGATATGAGATTGGTGACAGGAGTGGTTGTATGACAGAGGCACACATGGCTAAACTACGAGTGCCTCTATATCGCTGCCCCAACAATAAATGCATCTGAATAAAGCATTCCTTTACCACTCATGCCTTTTCCACATATACCTTTACCACACAAGTGTGTGTTGCTGGTAAAGGGATGTGTGGTAAAGATCACTTCCTGTGCCCTAAAAACGACCCAACCCCCCTGAGCCCTAAACACTACCCGACCCCCTGAGCCCTAAGCACTACCCTGACTCCCTGATCCCTAAACACAACTGCACCCCCTGAGCCCTAAACACTACCTGACCCCCCTCAACTACCACAAAACCCCCTGAGCCCTAAAACTACCCCAATCCACCCCTGAACCCTAAACACTACCCCAACCCCTCCTGAGCCCTAAACACTACCCCATACCCCCCTCCAATCCCTAAACACAACCCTGACCTATCCCGAGCACTAAAAACTACCCTGACCTCCCCAGTCCTAAAAACTACCTCGACCCCCTCAAGCCCTAAAAATTACCCCAAACTCTTCAAAAGTACCCCCCCCCCCCCGCCGAAGCTTGGCCCCGGCCCCAGCCCCACTTACCAGGCCGCATCCTCCCCCGATCCTTCCTCTTCCTTTGCCCATCCATCCCAGCATCTAGGCCGCTCCTATATACTCGTTGTTAAGACATATGCGTGGTTAAGGCAAGCGTGGCGCATCCTGCGTTATAAAGGCCATTTCCCGATGGGAGTAGAACGAAGTGCTACATCCACCGTAGAGCTGTCTGTGTTGTCACAGGCACGTTACATAGTAATTTGCGAGAGAGACCCTATGTGGGAAGAGTTTATTGTGGTGTGTGAGGTCTTGATATGTGGCTTTGTCAGTAAATATGTTCCTGGTGGTATTCATGTTGTTGTTTGCAGGGTATGTTATTGTGTGGTAGATCTTGCTTTCTTCAAACATATGAAGTCATCTTGTGGAGAGTGTAATATGCTTCCCATTCCTCGGGTGTTGTCTTGAGGGGATAGATGATCATATAAGAGCCTGGAACTCAAAAAGCCATATTGGGATGGCCTTTAGAGAGGAAGGAAGTGTGTTTTTGTAGTTTCCTTGCCTGGAGTTGGGATTTGTTGAACCTAACTCTCCGAGTTGTGGGAGAATGTTGGTGTATAGACTTTGAGTAGGACGGCTGGTCTGAAACTTTTGTTGGAGGAATATTGATTCTGTTCCCGCGCTCATGCACAGGGCTTTGAATGTGATCCCTCTAGACAGAGAAGCCAGAGTAATGTCACAAGGGCGGGGGTAATGTGATTGCAGTGTTTCCGGAGTAGGAGAAGCCTGGCAGCTGAGTTTTCCACGTGCTAGACTTGCTCAGGGGCATTTCGGCAGAGGTGGGTTTAGTCCATTCACTTATCACGGGCACGAGAGCACAAATAAATAAATGCAAACACATTTTATCCTGGGTCATCTCAATAATCTGAATATACAACACAGTTTTCCTTAAATGCTGGTATCCTTGTCCCCCTGAAAGAGGACAAACACCAACATACATGGACAGTAAGATTGACAGCATATTCCTCCATAAAAGCACTAAAGGCTTGGGATGGGTCTGACTTTTAATTTTCAAAACATTGCTAAACAACAGTGCAAATAACTTATAATTTCAAGCATTATTTCCAGGAAATTATAGGCACACAGCAATCTCATAGAGTTACCTGTGTAAACATCACCAAAGACGCAATACCAGCTTTCTGCAGATTTGGTCAGTAAATGTATATGTCAAGAATTCCTGTCATACGAGGGGAGGAAAACGGTAACCAGCGAAAACGGACTACATCTCCCAGGATGCTTAGCGGTTGAGAGGTTATGTAAACAGGAGAGCTGTTACATAACTCAAGGGAAACACGCCCTTATGTAAACAGGAGAGCTGTTACATAACTCAAGGGAAACACGCCCTTATGTAAACAGGAGAGCTGTTACATAACTCAAGGGAAACACGCCCTTATGTAAACAGGAGAGCTGTTACATAACTCAAGGGAAACACGCCCTTATGTAAACAGGAGAGCTGTTACATAACTCAAGGAAAACACGCCCTATAAAGGGAGGAACCGGGAGGTACAAGGCTGTCGGATATTGTGTTTACACCGACGTACCTGCTTCGTGAAGAGCAGTGTTCCGGAGTGGTGCTCCAGTAAGGCAAGAACGGAGGTAGGTCGAGTCGTAACTCCCAGCCCGACCAGAGACACAGGGACTGCCAGCTGTAACGCACACCAGGAGGTGTTTGCCGCGTTACAGACTCGGAAGTCCACAGGATCGATCGAGCGGCTGCTCTCGGTTCAGTCTTCTTGCTTGTGATTGGGGTATCGGTGACGCATCACCAGGAGGTGACTCCGCGTCCCGGTGCAGTCTGAGGAAGAGGTTGAGCGGCTGCTCCCTTCAGGTAGAGACCCCGGCTGGGTGTTTCCCTGACTCCTCTATTCTCCCCAACACTCTTCGTGCCCCTCACAGCCTACCGATTGGCATTGTCGGCCATTTCATTTCTGCCCTCTGTTGGCATACGCCGGGATCGGCGTATATGCAGAGGACGGTTAGGACCATCCGTGCTGTGGGCTGGTAACGTACTTAGCCTGGAGGATTCCAGTGACTATAACTTTTGTTTGTTCTTTGTATTTTATTTGCCTTCATTAAAAGAACTAACCCTTCACAAGTGGTTGCGTCCTCATTGTCGTGTCTGTTAAACGATCCTGAGACGTTCAGGGCGTTACAAAATATCCGACCTTAATAACACTAACTGTCTCCCGGTCGATAACAGACATGGCAACACTTGATGATGTGCTGGCTTCTTTAGTGGCCATGCAAGTTGAAGTGGCTGCCTCTAGGCAAGAAACAGCCGATGTAAAAGCCAGACTGGATGCTATCCAATTGGACCCGCTCACGCCCAGCACCTCCCTCACGAACCAGACCCCTGCGGTAGTAGTGGAAATGCCGGTAGCCATCCCCTTGGCAACACCAGAGAGGTACAGTGGGGATCCTAACACAGTGCAGGTATTCCTCACACAAGTGGCGCTACATTTATCGTGCAAACCAAAGGCGTTCCCCACGAGTCAGGCTCGTGTGGCTTTCCTTATATCCTATTTGGCTGGAAACGCGGCACAATGGGCCGTACCTCTGGTGAGCAGGGACGACCCCCTCTTATGTGATTGGGGTGCTTTTCGCGAGGAATTCCTGAAGGTATTCGACAGAAGGGCTGACTCGTACACGGCGGACCGTGAAATGCTTGAGTTGAGACAGGGATCCAACGACCTGGTGCAGTATCTCAACGCGTTCCGAAGGCTGGTTGCGGAAACCAAGTGGCCTGTTGCTAAACAGACGGCGCTCTTCCATCAAGGGCTGTGCGATGAGCTCAAGGACGCCGTGGCTCATATTGACCCTCAACCCAAGACATGTGAGGGCCTTATCAACCTGGTATTACGGCTGGAACATAGGCTAAGTGAAAGAAAGGGGGATTATGGGAGAAAAGGAAAATCCCTTCCATCCTATGTGACGGTGGGAAGTCCTGAAACTTCCACCGCATCCAAGGGAGAACCCATGGACATCAGCGCAATACGAGCGAGCCTCACAGCCACGGAGAAAGAGTCACGCCGTAAACAAGGATTGTGCCTATATTGTGGCAAAAAAGGCCACTACGTACGTGAATGCCCTGCCAAACCGAAGACGTCACGTTATCGGGCCAACCGGTCGGTAACAGCCGTGGTGGACATACCGGCGGAAAACTAGAGGACTCCAAGACCAGAGAAGGGGCATCTCGGAGTCACTCATCCATCCCTTCACTTTCCAACTCGGTCACTAAGGGACAACGACACCTGTTTATCACGGTGCACGTGGGAGTGCATGACCAGTGGATACCCGTTGTGGCCATGGTGGATTCAGGGGCCACTGGCATGTTTATGGACCACAACGAGGCATGCAGGCTAGGGCTAGTGCTTCTTCCCAAAGCAGTACCCGAAGATGTCTATGCGGTAGACGGAAGGCGATTGGTGACGGGGCCCATCGGACAGCACACGGGGGTCCTTCCGATGAGATATGGGAGGAACCATTTGGAACAAATCGATTTTAACATCATCCGAGCGCCCCAATATGGCGTCATATTGGGATTGCCGTGGCTACAGAAACACAACCCCTTTGTGGATTGGCCAACACATCGCATCGAAATGACGTCACCGTATTGCATCCTGCATTGTGGAATAAGAACGGAATCCCTTGACGCAGATGAGAGCGGGAGTCAGACGGTGGCTACAGCGGCAGAAAAAGATGTGGCTCTCCCCCAGGCTTATCACAGTTTTGAGGATGTATTTGATGAGGTGAAGGCGCAAGTGCTACCACCACATAGACAGTTTGACTGCCAGATCGACCTGGTGCCAGGGGCCAGCGTTCCCAGCGGCAGGCTGTATGCCCTGACGGAGCCTGAAAACGTGCATCTCCGGGGGTACCTGGATAAACTCCTCAAGCTAGGATTCATCCGCCCGTCCAAGTCTCCGGCCGCCTCGCCACTCTTCTTCATCCCGAAGGCTAATGGGGAGCTGAGAGCCTGTGTGGACTTTAGGGCATTGAATGCGATAACCATAAAAAATCGGTACCCCTTGCCTCTCATCAGTGTACTTCTGGAACAGGTCAAGAAAGCTCGTATCTACACCAAGTTGGATTTGAAAGGGGCATACCATCTGGTGCGCATGAGGGACGGAGACGAGTGGAAGACCGCCTTTAAGACCAGGTTCGGCCTTTTTGAGTACCTCGTCATGCCGTTCGGTCTGTGCAACGCCCCGGCAGCCTTTCAGTACTTTTTGAATGAGGTATTCAGAGAGGAGTTGGATATCTACGTGGTCGTATATATCGACGACATCCTCATCTATTCGTCCAGTGTGGAGGAGCACGTACACCACGTCAAAGCTGTGCTCCAAAAGCTGAGGGAAAACATGCTGTTTTGTAAACTCAGCAAGTGTGACTTCCACGTCACATCCGTGGAATTCCTCGGAGTGATGCTGAGTCCAGAGGGACAGGAGATGGCAGAACGAAAGATCAAGGCGGTGAAAGAATGGCCGGTGCCCCAAAGCGTGAAGGACGTCCAAAGTTTCATTGGCTTCGCCAACTTTTACAGGCGGTTTATAGATGGATTTTCAGGAGTGGTGGCCCCAATCACACAGCTACTGAGGAAGTCCAAGGAGTTTGTCTGGTCCCCTGAAGCGAACAAAGCCTTTGAGGCCCTGAAAAGCGCCTTTGGTAAGGCGCCGGTGTTGGCTCACCCCGATCCGGATCTCCCCTACGTGGTGGAAGCGGACGCGTCGGATGTGGCGCTGGGGGCTATCTTGTCCCAACGCAACCACGACACAGGGGTGCTTCATCCCATTGCGTACATGTCCCGCAAACTCAACGACGCCGAACGCAACTACCATATTGCGGAGAAGGAGCTTCTCGCAATCAAGGACGCCTTCACCGAATGGAGGCATTGGTTGATGGGGGCAAGACATGTGGTATCGGTGTACACGGACCATCGGAACCTACAGTTCATGACGGCCACTAGACACCTTTCTCCCAGGCAGCTGCGGTGGATGATCTTCTTTGCGGGGTTCAACTTCCGCATCACATATCGGCCGGGGACGGAAAACCGGAAGGCGGACGCCCTGTCCCGTCAATCTGCAGTTAAGGAACCATTGCCTGCAACCGAGCGTTCCATCATTTCCCCGAGGATGGTATTGGGGGTTATCCAACCGGATACTTTCCTGAGGGGAATAAAGAGAGGGATCAGGTCATTCGCATGGCGGAGGTGGCTCCTCAGTCACAGAGAATGGCAGCTGAAGGACGGGATACCCCTGAAGGGCAGGTGCCTATTGATACCCACGCCTAGGCTAAGGAAACAAGCATTCATCTGGTGCCATGACTCTCCATGCGCAGGTCATTTGGGCTTTGAAAAAACGGTGGCTAGCATGGGACGGCATTTCTGGTGGCCAACCATGAGAGTGGATGTCAGGAGGTGGGGACAGGAGTGTCCTACGTGTGCTACCATGAAGGCCGACCATGGCCGAACCCAAGGGCTCTTACATCCACTTCCGACCCCGGATAGACCATGGGATAGCATATCACTGGACTTCGTGGTGGGCCTACCGGTAGACCAGGGGATGACGGCAATACTGGTGGTGGTGGATTACTTGACGAAAATGGGGCACTTCATCCCCTGCAAGAGAGTCCCTACGGCCGGGGAATTGGCGTCACTACTCCTAAAGAATGTGGTACGACTGCATGGATTACCTGGGGTGATCGTGTCGGACCGGGGGTCGCAGTTTACTGCGCAATTCTGGAAGACTTGGTGCACTGCGCTGCATGTTAAGACCGCCCTGTCCACCAGCTACCACCCTCAAACGGACGGCCAAACCGAGCGCCTGAACCAAACGCTCAAACAGTATCTGCGATGTTTTGTGGACCAGGGCAGGGAAGAATGGGTCGACTTGCTATGGGTTGCAGAGATAGCCTATAACAACGCCACTCACAGCTCCACACAGTCATCTCCGTTCTATAGCAACTATGGCCAACATCCCAGGTTCTTGCCATTTCTACATCCGTTCAGAGAGGACAGGATTCCCGCCACAGCGGACAGGGTGGCACACATAAAAGACACGTTGATGCGCTCAAGGGCTGTCCTAATAGAGGCCAAGAGAAGATACAAGGCTGCGGCAGATAGGAAGAGAAGGCCCGGGCCACTGTACCGCACTGGAGACTATGTCTGGATATCCACAAGAAACATGAGGTTTCGAAAGAACAGTGTGTTCCATCCCAAGTACATGGGCCCCTATCGAATTACCAAGTGTATGGGTCCCGTGAACGTGAAGGTGTGCTTGCCCCAGTCATTGCGGATACACCCTGTCTTTCATGTATCATTGCTCAAACCAGCACCCTCCAAGCCGTCTGGGACACCTAGGCCGGTATGCGTGGAGTCGGAGGTGGAGTATGAAGTGTCGGGCATACGGGCGTCCAAATGGCGCAGGGGGAAGCTGTGGTACCTGGTTGCGTGGAAAGGCTATGGCCCGGAGGAGCATTCATGGGAACCGGCTGAAGGGGTTCATGCTCCGCGCTTGGTCTCCTTGTTCCATCGGCGTTTTCCTGCCAGCGCTGGACCCGTGGGGAGCCGCTGAGAGGGAGGATGTACTGTCAAGAATTCCTGTCATACGAGGGGAGGAAAACGGTAACCAGCGAAAACGGACTACATCTCCCAGGATGCTTAGCGGTTGAGAGGTTATGTAAACAGGAGAGCTGTTACATAACTCAAGGGAAACACGCCCTTATGAAAACAGGAGAGCTGTTACATAACTCAAGGGAAACACGCCCTTATGTAAACAGGAGAGCTGTTACATAACTCAAGGGAAACACGCCCTTATGTAAACAGGAGAGCTGTTACATAACTCAAGGGAAACACGCCCTTATGTAAACAGGAGAGCTGTTACATAACTCAAGGAAAACACGCCCTATAAAGGGAGGAACCGGGAGGTACAAGGCTGTCGGATATTGTGTTTACACCGACGTACCTGCTTCGTGAAGAGCAGTGTTCCGGAGTGGTGCTCCAGTAAGGCAAGAACGGAGGTAGGTCGAGTCGTAACTCCCAGCCCGACCAGAGACACAGGGACTGCCAGCTGTAACGCACACCAGGAGGTGTTTGCCGCATTACAGACTCGGAAGTCCACAGGATCGATCGAGCGGCTGCTCTCGGTTCAGTCTTCTTGCTTGTGATTGGGGTATCGGTGACGCATCACCAGGAGGTGACTCCGCGTCCCGGTGCAGTCTGAGGAAGAGGTTGAGCGGCTGCTCCCTTCAGGTAGAGACCCCGGCTGGGTGTTTCCCTGACTCCTCGATTCTCCCCAACACTCTTCGTGCCCCTCACAGCCTACCGATTGGCATTGTCGGCCATTTCATTTCTGCCCTCTGTTGGCATACGCCGGGATCGGCGTATATGCAGAGGACGGTTAGGACCATCCGTGCTGTGGGCTGGTAACGTACTTAGCCTGGAGGATTCCAGTGACTATAACTTTTGTTTGTTCTTTGTATTTTATTTGCCTTCATTAAAAGAACTAACCCTTCACAAGTGGTTGCGTCCTCATTGTCGTGTCTGTTAAACGATCCTGAGACGTTCAGGGCGTTACAGTATAATTATCTGTTTTCATAACAGGGGTTTTCCGAAGGCATTCGCATATGTGCAAAACACTTTTTTCTTCAACCATGTCCATATCACTTTGATGTTCTGGCTGTCTATATGTAAATTTAATTCAGCAATAATTTACTGCCCAAAATAAGTCTGCAGTGCGAGAGCCTCATTCCTCTCCTTTTGACACCTAGAAGGGGCGTCTTCAGCACTACATAAAAAAAGAATTGTTGGTCCGACGTTGGTTTTTGAAGATATTTCTCCCAGTATGAAGCCCAAGGATATTTAACTTCCTTTTTAACTACCCAGTGGTTAGTTCCAACTCTATTTCTACGTCAGAATTATCAGTGCTTTAAATGTGCTGTCACATGGAGATTCTAGCCCAAACCATAATACCAAGGGAGAATTTGGTTATAAATGTGTCTGACTGCAGTTTGAATGATCATGAATTGTCTATCCTAAATAAAGGGCTCGGGTTTTGTCCTATGAATCATGGCATCTTTTTTGCACTTTATATAGATGCTTTCAAGTTTGTCCGTAAAGCCAAATTAAAATGTAATTACCATCTAATTAATTCAATAAGACACAGACTGAGTGTAGACCTATATTATCAGAACTATCTGTTGCGCAGCTGAAAGATATTTCTGTGTTACTATCACTCAAAGATAATGAAGCTGTGATGGTGGATAGGTTGGTAATTGATCTCGACATACAAGATTACACAATAGAGAGTGGACTCCATAGAGGGAGTAAGTTTATACCACAGGCTTTACACTTAAACAGCATTGATGTATTTTGGTAGCAGGTCACAGATGATCTCTTTTTCCTAGAGAACTAAATGAATAAGGGTGTTGGTAAATAACATCCAGACAACCAATCAAAAGAAGAAAGAGCTGCTCTAACTGGCCTTAGAGATGATGTATCTGTGATTATATGTGAGGCAGACAAGGAAGGGAATGTTGTCTTGATGAATCGATTGGACTACGAGAGGGAGGTTTACAGACAGCTGGACAACCCCACATGTTACAAGAGGTTACATGGGAATCCATATACAACTGCCATACCCAGAATAAATGAAAAGTTAGCACATTGGAGGGGAATTGGGTTGTTATCCGATTCTGAATTAGATTTTTTTAAATCACTCTTTCAAGATTTCCATCTGTACTTTTTTTTTTACAGAGTTTTATATAGCGCAACATGACCCGAATGTATCGGGTATCAGAGCGCCAGTTGCGTTACATGAGGACACATTCATTTTTGTTACTTACTGCACAAAGTCTACAAAAAAGATCAGTTTCCCCCTGGATCCCCCATAATATTGGAAATGTGCTCCTTATCAGAGCACCTATCACAATTTGTAGACTCTTTCCTTAAGCCCCTAGTTGTGAATCTTCCTTCATTCATCCGAGACACAACGGATATATTCAATAAATTTGAGGATCTTGCATGAGAAGACTCGACATCTAGGGTTGGTAACCCTAGACGTTGAGTCTTTGTGTACTTGCATGAAACAGGATTTAGAATACATAGCTATGGACCATTTTCTGTCCACAAGAAGGGCCATCTATTTGGACAAAATGCTATTAGAAATGTTTGATCTGATTCTAACCATTATTTTTTTTCTTTAAAACAAGGACTGGTTTCAACAACTCCAGGGCACAGCTAAAGGTTCCAAATTTGCACCATCCTATGCAAACCTTTTCATGGGTTGGGTAGAACAGATGAATGCCTGGGCCCAGGTGGCAGCTGAATGAACTAAAACAATACATTACTGGGGCTGATACATCGATGATGTGATTTTAAATTGGACAGGCACAGAGGGGCAAATGTTGTAGAATTTTACAAAGTAGGGGGTAAACTACACAGTACACTCTTCAGGAATGATACAGCTGTTAATTGTATTTTACATCATGGCCGTGCACATCCTCTGTGCCCAAAATGCACAATCCCCTTTGGGGAAATGAACAGGATGTTCAGAAATTGCAGTGACAGACTAGAAACAAGGGGCTACAGGAGACCAGATCTGCTGAAAGCAGCGCTAGGGCAAGAAATACAGTAAGAGCCAACACAATAAAGGTTAAACCCAAGCCAAAGGCCAGGGACCACCTATCCTTCACCACTACTCACTCTAGAATAAACCATGAGGTATTTAAGAAGTCTGAAGAGAGTTCTGGGTATAGGGACGCTGATTGAAAACAAGCCTTCCATAACATACAAAGGGAGCAGACCATTAGAGAAGTTCTCTGTCCGAATTACACGGTACCAAGAACACAGGACCCGGGAACTTGGTTGAGACTCCCAACAGGTTTTCTTACATGTCGGGAATGTAATGTTTGTCATTTAGGTTTGCACAAGAAAAAGAGGTTCAAAAACAGCTGTCATAACTATGACATGTATTAGTTTATCAATTATCAGTCAACCTTTGTGGTATCATTTTTTGTCTATGTCTGTTCTAAAAAGTATGTAGGGTGCAAAACATGACAATTGAGATAACGCATTCAGGAACACCATAGAGCATGCATTAAACAAGATTTGACTTACTCACTAGTATCACATGATGGTGAAATGGGGGCAAACAGAGATAATTTTAGCTTCCATGGTATTGAATCAATTCACTCAGACCGAAGAGGAGGTGACTGGGAATTATGGCTGAGACAGTGTGAATCTAAATGGAATTGTAGACTTAGAGCAGTTCAAAGAGGTTTAAACTTGGATGATGAACGACACTACTTTCTGTAATAGCCCTCTTGTTTGTGGAGTGATTCAACAATTAATGATCAAAGTGGACCAACATTTGAGGGATGATGTGTGTAGTTCGTAAATGTTAACATGTCCTAATACACTGATGTCAACTGCCATGAAGATGTCTGTTCCATGAACCACATTTCACCTCTTAAACATCTTGTCTAGACTTTTCTATCTCTATCACTCACTCTATCTGCAAGTATCAGTCTGTAATTACCTGTTCAGACCATCAGTTTGCTTCTTTGAGTACCTCACATTTGATGGGGTGGATGTGATTGGTCTTTACCTCATTGGAGGTACTTATGGAAATATGGCACATGACTGAATGAACGCATTCAATTCTCTCATACACTATGCTCATGCCTAGTTGCGGCAAAGGTCCGAACCGTCGTTTAACCACACATACGGTAGCTTGCAGTCTAGTATTTTACAAAGGGAAGGTATAATGCTAGATGTTGTGGTGTACACTTCTTATGTCAGGGTCAGTCCCACAGGCAGAAAAACACCCCACTACTGGTCTTGTGGCTGCAATAGGCAAGGCACTACATATTTAAGATGCTGAACCACACACTTTCTTTTCGACTGCCCGACATCGCGGGGGACGGGACGTGTATCTGTGGTACTGTACACGGGTAAGTCTTTGAGAACTGATGTGGGGTGCATTTGTTTTATTGGTACTCTTTATTTAGAGTTAAGCTTACTTTGCTGATAGTCTAAAATACTTTTTGGGGGAGTACTAATCGGGGAGCTGTTACAACACAGTTGTTGGTATGGAGGGTTGTAAACATCGAATAAATATTGGTATGGACAACACCTGCTCTGCAATACTTGCAATGGAATCACCTCTGGATTTAATGAACTGCCTAATTCAGCAAGTCTAGTCATTTTATATAAAACGTACAAGTGCTTGGTATCATTGTGGGCTCTTGTTATGCTGACACGGGTTCAAACATCATCTATTACGATGTTTAGAATTTAGTTCCTGTTGAGTGGCGGAGTTTATGCTTAAGCCTACATGATGCCTCAGTTATTATTATGTGTGTACCTTGTTGTTCAACTTGAATTAAAATCTTGTGTACTTTATAACTGATACTACACCTTCACATCAGAAGTATAGGCATGATCTAATTTGTTGTATGTTGAAGAGTAGGGTATTCTCTTCTTGATTGGATTGAGATGTTTGACTTAATTATATTTTCATTTGCATGAGTGCAGCTATAACAGAACTGCAAGGAGCTTTGGCATTTAAGGTGCCTGCAGCTGTCCCTCGTGCAAGTAGTGCTTTAGAGGAACACGCAGTGGACACTATTTTCTAGGTAACAATTCCCTTACAATGATCGCGGGCTCGGGTGGGAATGCGACTTGGGTCAACGTATCATTAATATGGTCTGCTTGCAAATCAGTTTTTAGTTCTACCCTCTCTATCTAATTTGACGGGTATGCAATCAAAACTTTAGGCATCATAAAGACTTAACAAGTTATCCGTTCTCTGGGAACATTTTATACGAAGATCAGCATTAACTACATCTTCTACCAAAGTGTTCCTAGAGCCTCATGATATGAATTCTAGCTATCTAAAAGATATCTGCTAATTAGGATCGGCGCAGAGCACTAAGCAATCTTAGTATAGACATACTTTGATCATTACGTCAAGATCAATTGGCTTATTGATGGTCTTTCTTTTTCACTTCGAAGAGATTGTGTGTTTGAGAACCACTGGTTTGTGGTATGATATCTACTTGGATGCACATCACACACTTTTTAAACGGGAGATATACACAGCAGCCCCTGCATGAGATCTAAAATATCTTTTCATCAGAAACTAATATTGAACTATCTGCAAATCTGGAATTTCATGACAAATTCTCGCTTGATGTTGGCTTAGCACCGAATTGAATTTGAAACAAATATATGAAATATCAATTTATATTGATTGTTGGTGTTTTTATAACGTTAATGCTTCTTATTTTCCCAGTGGTTCAGATATCTGGGTAAGAGACCCGCTAAGAATTTGTTAGTCTTCTACTTAGTGTATATTGCGTGGGCAATGGCATGGAGACTTGCTTAGGTGTCTTTTAACCCACTGATTCTCTTTAAACATTTGTAACTTTTAAATGACTAAATTGGATTTGTGTGCGCATGTGTTTTTAATATTGAACAATTCCTCACGTTCTCCTGTTCTACCTGTGTTCACGGTTTTATGCCTTCTGGTGTTTCCAAGCATTTAGTGTTGCACATACACAGGTCCAAGCAGCTCGTCTTTTCAAAAGATAACAATGCTATTAGGATGATATAGAAAGAGATTTTTCTACTTTCTGAATCTTCCGATGTCATGGACTGAGTAGTTCTTTACTTATGTCTCCTTGGTTTGTGTAAACAGGACACAGCCTTTTTGGGTTGATGGTCTGCAATGTAACTGTAGAGCTTTGTGTGTAGGTAACATGTTCCTAATGTATCATCTTACATGTATCAGTTTATGACACACATGTGTTCTTCATATTTGCAGCCCTGATGAAGCATGCGAAAGGTGAAATGCTTTGGCTGTGTTAGCTTAAAATGTACACAATAAAGAGAAGTAGTGCATCAATCATCAAGGCCCACGATCATCTGTTTATGCTAAATGTGTTAATCCCTAACTATTTCTGTTGCCTCTCTATTTTTGGTATACAAATGTATTTAATGTATGGTCAATGTGCTACTGACCATTGGGTTGGGAAACAAGTTCTCTGCTTGTGTTCTTTTGTCTATTGTAGTGAGAGCTCAAGGCTGTGCGGCATTGAATCCCCTAGCTGCATTCCCTATCTTTTGTAGATCCCAGATCATTGTTGCATTTTACAGATCAAGCAGCAGCAGGGGTCGGTTTCCTTCCTTGCACACAGGACTATGACAAACTATTCTTGGTACGCTGTATAGTTTATCAGCAAAACTGCATGTCTCTGCACATTTGGTGGTCATATCAATGGAAAATGTGCTGTCTCTAAATGACAGTGCACTACCACACCATGCAAGACCAGTTAGATACTACACAGTTACCACTTTCATGCTGGAGGTGACTCATTACATACATTTGTTTGTGTGATGCTTGGCTTTTTCACAATCCATATGAATTCAGAGATGTAACATTAACTGCAGCAAAAACAGACTGCAGAATTCCACCTGTTATTACTCACGGCATGAAAATCTTGATTCCCAGTAAATGTTTCCAAGGAGGTTTACCCCTGGCTTCATCCCTAAAGCCACCTTCACATCACGCCCTCTCAGTCATATCTCAACTTGGTGAGTACCTGCACTTTTCTAATTTCCCATTTAAAGCACTGAGACCTATGCTGATAATAAAAGATAGAGGGAATGTGCTTAGAGCCTATTTTTATGTGTGTAAAATGTATTGTATATACATGTAGCTTTCTTAAAAATATATAACAAATGAAGTGTATCATGCAAAATGCAATGGGCCAGTATGCTTATAATGGCATACCGTTTAGGACATTTTAATGTAAGATACTAGCAAGAGACTGGTTTGAGGTGAACCTTTCTAATGCAAAGAGAAAATCAATTTCCTCCACATGTATGCTACCTGAACTATTCTCCAGTGGACAATAATCACATGAAAAGTTTATGTTACATGAAATTGTGAAAATATTTAACATTTTACATAAGGAGTGTGAGAAATTGGGTTGTTGGTTGACTGGGGTTTGAGCCCTGGTCAAGCAGCAATCACAGTCCTTGTCAGGGTAAGGCACAAGCAAACCCCAAATGATCCTGTGCTCACTCCTTAGTAACTTGGCACCGAGAAGTCAGGCTTAACTAAAAAGCAATGTGTAAAGTACTTGTGCAACACTTCAACAGTAATAAAGTGAAAACACCATACAAAAAGGATCCCACACCAAGTTAGAAAAATTAAACTAGACCAAAATGACAAAAATCCAATCAGTAGAGCCGGAGATGTGCAATTTTAAAGATTTTAGTGAAAATAGCACAAAAAAACACAAAGCACCAACTGTGGTTATGTGATCGTTTTGGACCGGGACAAAGTCACAAGTTGAGGTCAACTTCAATGAAGCGCAGTCCGGCTACAGGGACCTACTTAGGTCCACTGAACACAGGAACTTAAATCCTAGTGAGTGGTCTGTGCAGTGTTGCTTTGCAAGACTTTGTGCCGTTCAGCTTTGGTTCCAAAGAAGCTGTGCGGCTAGGCTTGCAGGTCTTGGCATCATTTGGCATTAGTCCCAGGGAGCTGTGCGGCGCGGCTTTGCAGGGCTTTGGGTCACTTTGCATCGGTCCTGAGGAGCTGTGCGGCAAGCTTGATGGGGCCTTGCATCGCTTTTTGTAGTGTCTGATGAGAACAACAGCTGGGCTTGACAGAACACCTTCAGACCCACTTCTAAGGGTCCTGGACTGGGGTAGCACCACTTGGGAGGGCAGGACTCACAGATGGCAGAGATCATGTGCTGGGCTCAAGGTTATTGAAAGCCTGTTATGTCCCTGATGTTTCTCGACAGGAGGCCAGCCAACTAGCCCTTAGAGTTACTCTGGGTTTTGGGTTGAAGAGATGCAGGTCCAGTTCTTCTCACCCCGGCAAAAGGGCAGCAGGTCAGCACATCAGGGCATCAGTCCTTCAGAGCAGCAGTCTAGCAGAGTGGCAGTCCTTTCAGCAGCACAGCAGTCCTTCTTCCTGGCAGAGTATCTACAGCTCCAAAAGTTTACTGAAGTGGTTGTGTCTGAGGTCTAGTATATATACCCAGTTGTGCCTTTGAAGTGGGGAGAAACTTCTAGAGGCACGCCTTTGCAGTGCACAGGTGCCCTGCCTTCCTGGCCCTGGCTCCAGATTATCTACCGTGGGTATGCAGCCTTTTATGTGGAGATAGGACACAGCCTTTTCAAGTATAATGGGGGCTGGGCCCAGCTCCTCGCTCCCATCTTGCCAGTGATATCTCATCCAGTCACACTTAAGCTCCCCATTGCACATGGCTGTCTAGAAGGACTGCACAAAAGCCAGCTGTCACACACACCCAGTCATATGACCCAGAGACAGGCTGTAGGCACCAAATGGCAAAGGCAATAAAAAAAGTTTCTAAAAGTGCCATTTCCAGAATTGCAATATAAAATCTGACTTCACCATGTGTTAGAATCTTAGATTGTGATTCCAGAGACACCAAACACGAAGGCGTTACCAGTTCCCATTTGAAAATTACACTTTAAAAATGTAATACGTTAGGCATCAGCAAAGTGGGGGATCTCTGGACGAGGGGAGGATTTAAAACGTTCGAGATGCTGCAGACGGAATTTCAGTTGCAGGGCAGCGAGTACTTTCGGTACTTGCAGGTCCGGCATGCGCTGGGCTCCGTCTTTCCGGACGTTGCCTCCATCCCGGAGTGTTCCCCCCTGGAGGATAGAGTGCTGGATGGACACGTCCCTGACAGCACGATCTCACTGATCTACAAAAAACTGATCAACGACCGCTCAGACTTGTTGACTGCCCTTCGTGAGGCTTGTTACAAGAAACAAATGATGGACGGAATGCTGACAATGCATACATTCTCCCCCAGTCAAGAGATCTGGGTTAAATCCATCGTTCTTTTGCCCACTACACCACCCCAGTTCAGACATGGCCATATGCAAATCAGTCTTGACCCTGTGCCTCATGGGAACAGTCCAGCCCGAACTGCCAAGCCATGTCTTCCCTGGACTGGAATCAAGCATCCTAGGACCGGTTTCTGGCTATCAGCCGTCATCAGCCAGGATAGCTTGACTCCAGTGGCGTAGTGAGCACGGGTCCCACGTCTGGGAATACCCATCCCACTTAGGGCGAAAAGCGTTACAACAAACAAATGATGGACGGAATGCTGACAATGCATACATTCTCCCCCAGTCAAGAGATCTGGGTTAAATCCATCGTTCTTTTGCCCACTACACCACCCCAGTTCAGACATGGCCATATGCAAATCAGTCTTGACCCTGTGCCTCATGGGAACAGTCCAGCCCGAACTGCCAAGCCATGTCTTCCCTGGACCGGAATCAAGCATCCTAGGACCGGTTTCTGGCTATCAGCCGTCATCAGCCAGGATAGCTTGACTCCAGTGGCGTAGTGAGCACGGGTCCCACGTCTGGGAATACCCATCCCACTTAGGGCGAAAAGCGTTACAACAAACAAATGATGGACGGAATGCTGACAATGCATACATTCTCCCCCAGTCAAGAGATCTGGGTTAAATCCATCGTTCTTTTGCCCACTACACCACCCCAGTTCAGACATGGCCATATGCAAATCAGTCTTGACCCTGTGCCTCATGGGAACAGTCCAGCCCGAACTGCCAAGCCATGTCTTCCCTGGACCGGAATCAAGCATCCTAGGACCGGTTTCTGGCTATCAGCCGTCATCAGCCAGGATAGCTTGACTCCAGTGGCGTAGTGAGCACGGGTCCCACGTCTGGGAATACCCATCCCACTTAGGGCGAAAAGCGTTAAAACAAACAAATGATGGACGGAATGCTGACAATGCATACATTCTCCCCCAGTCAAGAGATCTGGGTTAAATCCATCGTTCTTTTGCCCACTACACCACCCCAGTTCAGACATGGCCATATGCAAATCAGTCTTGACCCTGTGCCTCATGGGAACAGTCCAGCCCGGACTGCCAAGCCATGTCTTCCCTGGACCGGAATCAAGCATCCTAGGACCGGTTTCTGGCTATCAGCCAGGATAGCTTGACTCCAGTGGCGTAGTGAGCACGGGTCCCACGTCTGGGAATACCCATCCCACTTAGGGCGAAAAGCGTTACAACAAACAAATGATGGACGGAATGCTGACAATGCATACATTCTCCCCCAGTCAAGAGATCTGGGTTAAATCCATCGTTCTTTTGCCCACTACACCACCCCAGTTCAGACATGGCCATATGCAAATCAGTCTTGACCCTGTGCCTCATGGGAACAGTCCAGCCCGAACTGCCAAGCCATGTCTTCCCTGGACCGGAATCAAGCATCCTAGGACCGGTTTCTGGCTATCAGCCGTCATCAGCCAGGATAGCTTGACTCCAGTGGCGTAGTGAGCACGGGTCCCACGTCTGGGAATACCCATCCCACTTAGGGCGAAAAGCGTTACAACAAACAAATGATGGACGGAATGCTGACAATGCATACATTCTCCCCCAGTCAAGAGATCTGGGTTAAATCCATCGTTCTTTTGCCCACTACACCACCCTAGTTCAGACATGGCCATATGCAAATCAGTCTTGACCCTGTGCCTCATGGGAACAGTCCAGCCCGAACTGCCAAGCCATGTCGTGAGGCTTGGGTAGCCGATGGGCTGGAGCTGGACGACGAGGACTGGATCTCCGCGGTGGCCTCCCCGAAAGAGGTGGCCATACCGGCTCGCCTTCGTTTCGTCCAGCTCAAGATACTCCACAGGGTCTACATGACGGGGCCAAAGCTCCTGCGTATGGGCTATGCTGAGGACGGTTTGTGTAAGCGTGGGTGTGGTGCGCTGGGGACTTTTCTGCATATCTTGTGGGAGTGCCCGGAAGTGGAGGGGTTCTGGCGAGGTGTGCATGAGGTGCTGCGAGTGGTCACGCATGTGGTGCTGTTGCCCGAAGCGAGGAGATGCCTGTTGAATGTGTGGGAGCCTACCGATTACTCGGTGCCGCAGACGTGGTGGGTGACTCTGGGGTATATGGTTGCCAAGCGTGATATTGCCCAGCTGTGGGGATCCCAGAGGCCCCCGACTGTCTCGGCCTGGAAGGAACATATGGATTGGTGCATGTTTCGGGAAAAGGTGGTGTATGTGGCGAGAGGTAAGCCTGCGACATGGGTGAAAGTGTGGGGCCCCTGGAACGCCTACCGCGGGGGAATCTGTGCTCCACCGTTATTGCCCGATACGTCGCCGGCCCCGTCCCCTTAGCCAACTCATCCCCCCGGTACCTGGGCATTAGGTGTCCCCAGCCCTAGTTCTGATCTCTCCCCCCCCCTCTTGAGATTCCTATAGATGGCTAGGATCCCCCCTCTAGGGGAGCACGTGTTGCTATTCCGATTGAGGATTGCCTTGTGGGTTTGTTTGTATTTGTTGTTCTTTAAGTTTAAAATGGAACCGTATAATGGGGTCTGGATAGTGTGGCTCGCAACGATGTTACCTCCTGTGCATGCTCGGCCGCAGCACCATGTGTTTTATAAATGTATATCGTATGCTCCTTTTATTGCTAGCGGCCGGCCGGAAGGTTGTAGGCCCATATTTGTATAATTTTTGAGTCTTGTAATAAACGGTTTCAAAAAAAAAAAAAAAAAAAAAATGTAATACGTTAGTTTCAATGTTATCCTATGGGAGAGGATGGCTTTGCAGTAGTGAAAAATGAATTTAAAGGTTTTTCTCTACCAAGACATATAAAACTTAAATGTACATGTCCAACTTTTTTTATTACTCTGCACCTCTGCCCTTGGGCCTGTTCAGGGCCTACCCTAGGGTTGACTTGTATGTATAGAAAAGAAAGATTTGGACCTTGCAAAAGGCTTTTTTGCCAGGTCAAAATGCCACACAAAGGCTGCACACACAGGGTGCAATGGCAGTATTGAACATGTTTAAAGAGCTACTTAAGTAGGAGGCACAATCAGTGCTGCAGATCCACTAGTAGCATTTAATTAACAGGAAATGGGCACATTTAGTGCCATTTTACTAGGGACTTATAAGTAAATTAAGTATACCCATTGGGTATAGGCCAATGTCAGCATATCTCAAGCAGAGAGCACAAGCAATGTAGCACTGGTAAAAAGTCCTAAGGCCTGCAAAAACGTAGCCAGCAAATACAGGAAGTCTGAAGGCGAAAAGTTAAGTGGAAAACCATTCCAAGGATGCCAGGTCTAACAATGATTTAATGAGTAAGGGGTCGGCCCTTGACACAGCTGGAGAAGGCAAGTAAATATTATACACATAAAAATCAACCAGCTGGCGTTTCCAATAGGCTGCCGCTATTCTAAGCAGACTGAGACCAAACTATTTAATAAGATGATCACTGTCATTTAATGACAGTGATCATCTTATTAAATAGTTAGGTCTCACAATGAGGTATAGCAATTTTGCTGTCGCCATTTTGCCCTTACAACTAAATTTGAATGACTCCAAAGCTGCAATCCTTTTAACTTGCTTCAGAATCAAATGTGAAGTAATACACACCAACATTCTAATATCTGTATTTGCCTTAATTCGTAAATATTTACAGCCATTGGAGGGCAGCTTTGCGTTTCTTTTTTTAATACATTACTATCAATCAATCAATCAGGGGTATTGTAAGCGTGCTACTCACCCGTGAGGGTCTCAAGGTGCTGGGTGGGAGCCGCTCCCTATCAGTCGAAAACCCAGGTCATGAGCGTCTGCCTGAAGATGTTTAAGGAGGGGGTGCGTCTGATGTTGAGCGGGAGCTCGTTCCAGGTCTTGGCTACGATGTAGGAGAAGGTTCTTCCATCTGTTCTGACTCTGCGAATGCACTGAGTCTCGGCGAGGACGAGGTCGGCGGATCGGAGGTTTCTCTTGGGCACGTGGAAGGAGATTCTCTAGTTGAGGTGTTGTGGTGGCATTTGTAGGCATCTGTGAGTATCTTGAAAGTGACTCTCTTCTCAACGGGGAGCCAGTGGAGGTTCCGTGGGTGTTGGTTGGTGCATTTGTGTCGAGGAATGCCGAGGACGAGTCTGGCTGCGGTGTTCTGTATGGTCTGGAGCTTGCAGAGCAGAGACTTGTTGATCCCGGCGTAGAGGGCGTTTCTGTAGTCCAGTTTTCTGGTTATGAGTGCGTGGGTGACGGCCTTCCTTGATTCGGGGGGGATCCACTTGAAAGTCTTTCGGAGGATTCGGAGGGTGTTGAAACAGCTGGAGGCGATGGCATTGACCTGTAGTGTCATGGAGAGGGAGAAGTCGAGTACAATGCCGAGGTTTTGGGCGTGGTTCGTGGGTGTGGGAGGCCTGCCGAGGGCCATAGGCCACCAGATGTTGTCCCATGCCAAGGGGGAGGGTCCGAGGACGAGAAGTCTGTCTTCTCCGAGTTGAGCTTCAGGCAGTTTCTGCTCATCCAGGATGCGACTTCCTTCATTCCTTCCATTTCCAGAATCCCCGCACCATTGCCCCCGCTGTAGGGGGGATGAGGCAGACTTCCTCCATATGTTATGGTCCTGTCCCTGCCTTAGTGACTATTGGGTAGGAGTCCGAGAAGC
The DNA here is from genome assembly GCF_964204655.1 of Triturus cristatus. Taxonomy (NCBI): domain Eukaryota; kingdom Metazoa; phylum Chordata; class Amphibia; order Caudata; family Salamandridae; genus Triturus; species Triturus cristatus. The sequence goes on along the minus strand of NC_140592.1, from coordinate 496,233,077 downwards.
ATTGAGCGCAGTCACTAGACTCCCTGTCCCGGACGACGCATTATATTGTCTCGCAGGCCTCCGCAGACGCACAAAAGTGCAGAAAGTCCAGTTACGGTTTGTAGATCTGGCCCTTATCATGGCTGTGAGAGCTATTACCATGCGATGGAAGTCTCCTAGGAGTCCGGCGGTATCCACGTGGCAGAGTGACATGATTCAGTGGGGGAGGGTGGAGAGTGCAACTCTTCGCAGGGAAGAGGATAGGGGGCTCAGGAAACAACCCATCTCCATGGACTGGGAGGCTATGCTGCTTAAGCTAGAATAACTCGATCTATTACCTTCGCAGACTATCCCAGCCCATTAGCACACAGGATTCCTATATGACCCTTTCATTTTAGGTTTCGTGACCCAGACACACAGGTTGCTAACCCGAGGGCGTTGCTACCCTTTGGGTTCTACATCATAACGCCACAGAAAGATAGTTGAAGAAACCAAAACACGACTGACCAGGAGTGGGGAGCGGGTGGGTTAGGGAGGGAGGGAGGATATGGTTTAATGGGGTTCCCTTGTTGATTGGAATCTAATTGTCTTCTATTGTCGATCTATATTGTTAGATCCTATTGTTTTGATGTTCACGACGCTATTGGAGATCACTGTCTTCGACTTTCTCGTTCAAGAAATGACACATGTAGTCACTATAAGTAGCATGTATAATGTTATTAATATAAAAGCAAAAGACTGTCTCTGTAGAATGACCATTACATTTTAGAATTGTTAAAGTCATCAATAAAGTATGTTAAAAAAAAAAATCCTTCATTCCTTCCTGAAGTTGAGTCTGGTGGTGATTGGGTCCTTGGTGAGAGAGAGGATGAGCTGGGTGTCATGCTGTCTGACGATGGCGGCGAGGGGAGCCATGTAGATGTTGAAGAGCATGGGGCTGAGCGATGATCCTTAGGGCACTCCGCAGTTGATATCCGTGGGTTTGGAGAGGAAAGGTGCTAGTCTGATTCTTTGGGTTCTGCCGGTGAGGAACGAGCGGATTCATTCGAGGATGGTTCCTTATATGCTGGCATCGTGTAGTGTGGCGGTGAGTGTGCGGTGGGAGACGGTGTCGAACGCTGCAGAGAAGTCAAGTAGAAGCGGTGCCGCGGTGTGTCCTTGTTCGAGGAGGGCGCGGATGTTGTCTCTGGCAGCGAGAAGAGCGATTTCGGAGCTGTGGTTGTTGCGAAATCTAGATTGGGAGGGGTCGAGGATGGAGTTTTCTTTGATGAATTTGGTTTGTTGTGCATTGACGGTCTTCTCTGTGACTTTGGCCGCGAAGGGGAGGAGGAAGATGGGTCTGTAGTTCTTGAGGTCGGTGGGGTCTGCTGAGGGCTTCTTGAGCAGGGGTCTGACTTCTGCGCATTTCGAGTCATCAGGAAAGATGCCGGTCTTGAAGGTGGTGTTGATAGTGTGTCGTAGTTCGGGAGCGATAATGGCTCTCTGGAAGATGTGCAGGGGGCAGGGGTCCGTAGGTGCCCCTGAGTGGATGCCTTTCATGGTCGAAGTGGTGTCTTCGGTGGTGAGTGGGGTCCAAGAAGAGATGGTGGGCTGAATGACATTGTTGGAGCAGGACGTGGTTTTGGAGTGGGGTGTCTGGTTGTTAAAGTTGCCATAGAGTGCCTTGATTTTCAGATGGAAGTAGGATCCGAGCTTGCAGCGGAGGTCCTGGGAAGGAGTGATGTCCGTGGTTTCGCTAGGGGGCTTGGTGAATTCCTGGATGATGCTGAAGAGTTGCTTGGAGTTGCTGGCGTTGGGGAGGATCTTGTTTTGGATGAAGGTCCTTTTGGTGGATCTGATGAGTTGGTGGTATTCCGTCATTGCGTTTTTGTAGGTGGTGCGGTCTTCTGGCATTTTGCTGTTTCTCAAGACGTCTGCAGGTGCGTCTGGATTCTTGGAGGTCCGTGGTGAACCAGGTGGATTTTCCTGGGCTTTGTCTGTTGGGGTTGCGTAGTGGTTCAAGCTTGTCTACGCAGCTGGAGATCCCTCGGTGGAGTCTTTTGGCTGCGAGGTTGGCGTCAGTCGACGTGGGGGGGGGCGTCGCGTTTGAGGGTGGAGTTGAGTTGTTCCTCCATGACTTTGCTCCAGTTCCTTCGTGGGGTGCGTGGTGCAAGTTTGGGTGGCGTGGGTTTGTCGACGTGGAAGTGTACGCAGCGGTGGTCTGTCCATGGAGGTTGCGTGGCGTGGCTGAAGTGGATGTTGTATCCTCCCGCGAAGATTGGGTCGAGGGTGTGTCCTGCCTTGTGGGTAGGAGTGGTGACGAGCTGTTTCAGTGCGATGTTGGCGAGGTTGTCCAGGATGGTGGCAGAGTTGGGGGTCACAGGGGTTGTTGAGAAGTTAGTTCAGGTCTCCGATGAGTATGTAGTCCATGGAGGTGATGGCATGGGGTGCGATGAGGTCGGCGACGGTAGTGGCGAACGAAGTGCAGGGTCCGGGGGGTCTGTAGGCGAGGGTGCCGCGGAGAGTGGTTCTGGGGCTGGTCTGGATCTGGAAGTGAAGCTGTTCTGTGGTGGGGATGGAGTCCTTCATGGTGGAGGTGGAGAGTCGGAGGGAGCTCTTGTCTACGATGGCGAGTCCTCATCCTGGGTGGTTGGGGTGGGCCTCCCTCTGGATCTTGTATCCGTCGGTGATGGCGGTGGCAATGTCGGGTGCGGAGGAGGCGTTGGTCCAGGTTTCTGTAAAGAAGGTGACGTCTGGCGAGAGGGTGTAGAGGAGGTTCCAGATTTCTATGACGTATCTGTGCAGGGAGCGCACGTTGAGGAGCATGGACTTATGTTTGGGTCAAAGGGAAGACTATAGTTTTATTTCGATTACTTAAAACCTTTGGCAATTCAATAAATGTCCATGTTTAATCAAACAGTTGTTTGACTTATTAGGATTTTAGATAAAATTAAGTTTATCAACAGTGTATTACATTTAGCAAGTATGTTTCTCATGATATCCATTAGGGTGTGAGAAAGTGCCTCTTTTGATATGGTTAGCTTCGACTTTTTGTTAGGTATTTGATGTGGTTCCAACCAGGTCGCCTGTGCGAGTGCTTCTTACCTAAAACATATCCACGATTGGTACTTCTGCACCCTGTAAGTCCCTAGTACGTGGTACCCTGGGTACCTAGGGCCTGAAAGCTGTAGAAGGTCCCCGTGAAACTTCACTCACTAGGACCATGCAAATGCCATTGCAGCTTGCATACCCTTGTGAGGTGATAACCGAAAAAGTTGACATGGCACCCTGCCTGAGCGCCATGCCCGGCAGCACTGCCTGAAGGTATGGGTAAGTCGCCCCTCTAGCAGGCCTTACAGCCCTAAGGCAGGGTGCACTATACCACAGGTGAGGGCATGTTCTTAAATATTGTAAGTGCCAGGGAAGTCATCAGGAGTACATGGGCTGGTAACTCGACAACTCGAGTTTCCAAGCACCATGATGGCATCACTGAAACCAGGAGTGTTTGGCACCAAACAGCTCCTTGTAATAAATCCATACTGATGCCAGTGTGAGATGTATTAAAACATGTACTCAGAGGGCACCTCATATGTGCCTTTGAAAATCTACTGACCGTGGTGTAGGCACTGACTGGCATTATGCAGCCTGCCACACACAAACATATTTCTGGACCCGTGTGTCGAGAGCCTCTACTCTCTGGGACCACAAACAATGCACATCCTTGGCAGAGGTGTCACACATACTTCCCGAGGAAGGGTCAGTGCTCGAAGGGGAAGCTTCAAAGGCCTACCACCTTTGTAATGCGACCACATTCTCTGCTACTAGCAGCAGATGACAGCTTCAGTTGCACTCTCACTTTGGGGGGAAAGCCGGCACGAAAACTAAGAAAGACCAGGAGATGTGCCCACCTTGGCCAACTTCACCCCTCAGGTGGAGGAGAAGTTAAGTTCACTTTTCAGTCCCCTCCATCTTGAAGATGAGCGGACCTCTCCAATCAGGAATTAATCTATGCCTCCTCCCACAGGAGGTTTGCATAAGAGTGGGCGTAGTAACCCCAGGCAAGGAGCCCATTGGCCCTACCTGCTACTCCTTTAAAACGCCCCCTGAATTTAGTATTTAGGAGGCTCCCCCAGACCTAGATTCCAGCAACCCACGTAGAAAACGTTGTGCGCCAAAGCCTGAAAATGACTACTGACTAGGTCCCAACCCTACCAACCTGTTTCCAGCTATAAAAGACCCTGCGAAGAAGACAACACCTGTTCTGTGGCCAGTGACTTTCAGAATCCTGTGGAAACTTGCCTGCTGTTGATCAAAGACCATATCTGCAGAACGCAGTGACTTTGTCCAGAAGAATCCAACTCCAAGGGCTCCGGATCCAAATGGAACCGCGACTCCTGACCACTATGCAGCCAACGCCCACAGCCTGAATGGCCCACCTGTCCAGTGAAGTCTACCCAGTGATCCTGACATCAAGCCCAGGGTTGGCCGACCTATCCTGGGCCCCTCAACGAGGCCTGCAGCCTGAATCCAGATGCTCCCCTTAAACGTGACCTGCTTTGGTAAGAAGGCTCCAATGTCTAAAGGCACCGCTGAACCCAGTGTTGTAACAAAGGCCCCTGCAGGCCCTCGTGGTGCGGGGGCACCCAAGCTCCAGGGGGACCCATCAGCACAATACCATGGCCTAAGAGCTCCTGAGTGTGGTCGGAGGGTCCCAGTCCATGTACTTTGCAGGGGGGGCCCTCGTGTTTCGTTAAGACACTGCCTGAAGCCAAAGCACCTGCGTCTTGGTGAGCTGAATCAGCTGTGCCACTACGACCCCCAACATCTCTCCTTACCTCTGCTGTCATAGGTCTTCCTCCTGCAACCCTTGGTGCGATGCCTGCAGCCTGTTTGTTGAAAGCAGAATACTTATTGAAAAGCATTGGGTGGCCAACGCTGAATTTGCATCCTACACCTGGCCGTCCCTGTACCACCCGTGTTGTATGTTTGTTGCAGCTTTGTGCCCCCCTGTGCTTGACCTAACCTCCAAAGCTTGGCCCCTGCAACCGATTTACTTATCTGTAAGCAGTGTGAATTCGTGGGACCCCCAGTCTACATTCAAACGCATCGGGCCATATTCTGATTTTGACCTCTGCACTCGGCCACCCGGTGCCTCTGGTGGTGCAGTTTCAGTACTCCCCTGATCCTTGCCGCCCCTTGCTGACCTTTGGTACCAAAGACTTGAACTGTAAGTCGTATACTTACCCTCATAATCACATTATTGTTTTACTCCATAGGATAACATTTAACTACTCCGAAATTGTTCTAAGTGTCAATTTCTGATAGTGAAAAGTATTTCTATTTAAAAACATGCTTACCTTATTGCAAAGATCTTGGTCTTAAAATAAAATACAAACAAAGATTTTTTTTCTACAATTGGTGTGGATCTCCTTTTTGAGTCGTGTGTCCATTAGTATTCAATGTGGTGCAATAAATATCTTACACTCCTCTGTGTTACATATAAGGCTGCTCCCCCACACTACCACTAATAGAGCACTTTGGGTTTACATTTAGCCCCATACACTTTTGGGGAACCCCTGAAATCTGTGCCTGGTATAACTACCTAGTGGCATACCATATTCAGGGCCAGCTTCCTACAAAGCGCTCATTAGATTCATTTTCCAAAATGTTGAAAGTGGGTAACCATGCCATAATTATTCCCCAAAATAAATATATTTGAACCCTCACTGAAATCCTTGCATTTATATCAGAATTTAGAGCTTTGAAAATATAGGAACATTCTGATTGAGACGTTTCACCACAGCTTTCTCACCTTGTGACTTTTCCCAGGTGCCAGACAGAATACGGATATTTTTTGATAGCAAGTCCTTCACACGTTTATAAGTGGGATTGTGAGGCTCTGCACCAGATCCATCCCATCCCAGATGTGACATCGGGGATGCTATATCTGCACCACTTGTACGTGCTGACAACAGTTTCTTTCTGTCTGTATCCTTCCGAAACAGATTGGGAGGTCCCTTTGAATCATATCAGCATGATAGTTTTCTTTTTTCCTTCATTTTCCCGTGTGCAAGGGAAATGTCCCTTCCAAAAGCAACAGGGTTTAGACCTTGCAAGGACTGCAATTGACAAACGTCTGTGAAAGACACCCATGGTGTCTGTCTCTGGTACCTTGGGTCCTGGCACGACTCAGCATTGTGCAAATACTGCACGAAGATGAACAAGTAGGCCATCCACCACCACAAAGCCAAACTTGCTGTCACACAGCTTTGGCAGAAGCCCAAGAAGGCCCAGTCAGTTGAAGAAATTCAAGAAGTCAAAGCATGGGTCCCCTTCGTCCCACCACTCCCACCATTCAGCGTCCCACAATACCACGTGTGCTTCTAGGCCACAGAGTTGATCTCCTTGCTCTGAACTGATTCCACAATTTATCCCGATGCACTTGACTTTTCTGAGCCATCTGCATCACCTCAACAAATCCATGAGTTTAAAATGGCCCTAGACAGAATTTTTGGAACTCCACTGAATCCCTCTGGGGTGCTTTGAGGCCATTAGGATCCAAGGTGTCCTCCAGTCAGGTTACCACTGGTAGGGTTTGTCTCCGATGCCGACTGTCTCACTTGATCTTGCTACAAGGTCAGCATTATCTCTGAGCCTGGCGCCACTGGATCCTGTCCTGCCAAACTTCCGGTGCCATGCTCGATGTCGCAACCCTGGGCCTCAATGCCAGTCCAGATATAACCAACATCAGAATCAGAGCTGATAGTTTCATCAGACTCAGAAACTCAGTTACAGACGCGCCCCCACCAGAGGTCCCTCCCAGCATGCCTGTACTCCTACTGGGACCCAGAAACCTACCGACCACAGGTTGATGACAACAGTGACGATTGTGATTACTCATATGATGATGAGAACATATTTGTGGACTTACAGGATGTCAGTGGACTGGACATCTCTCTAGACATTGATATTTCCTCCCCTAACCCTGCTATTGCATTAGAAATGTATATCTCCTGTGCCACAGTAATTAGGAGTGTGGTAGACATTTGGACCTTACCCTGTCTACAACAGAGGTAAAGGTGAATGTGTTGACTGAGGTACTCAACCCAGGCCAAACAACCCAGGAACCCTCGCTTCTGTTCAATGAAGCCATTACTGATGTACAGGTGAGCACCTGGGCAAAGCCAGGATCTTGCCCTCCAGTAAAAAGGCAAATTGTAAATCGACATAGACCTCATTATGGGAATAGAGATTTTTTACTGGAACACCCCACTCCTAAAAGCTGAATGGGACTGGCATCTACTAGCTGCCTTAACCATAATGCATTCCCCAGAAAAACCCCCGATAAAGATTCAAAGCATATGAAAGCATTTGCCAAATATATGTTTTCTGCGGCTAGCCTTGCCCTTAGGTCTCTCAAAACGTATTGCCTCCTGGGCAGTTACCTGCATGCTTTGTGGGACAGAGTCATAGATATTTCACCAGCTGCCCTGGATGAAAAATGATCAACTCTGCACCACCTTATCTAGGATGGCCAAGATGCAACAAAGTACTCTAACTGAACAGGCCTCCACACGACCGACTGTCTGGGTAGGGCAATTGAAATCAGGGTGGCACTTCTGTGCTATGCTTGGATTCACTCTTCGGGCTTCACTTCTGATGTCCAACTATCTCTAATGGACAAGTCCTTCTAGGCTGTTTGAAGTGAAGGTGGACTTGGCTATTGAAAGATTTAAAGAGAGGAACACTCCTCTCTTGATCTAGCTCTGCCTGTTTACCACTTTCCCCCACATACTCGCCTCTTTCAAGGCTTCGGTACTGGATACCAGCAGAGGCAATGCCAGTATTAACCTCAGCAGCCACAGGCCTCTCTGTCCTTTTGGTGTAGAGGCCAGGGATCGAGCTGACTGTGTCCGGGCCCCCAGGAGCAATGTTCTACCCAAACCCCTGCCTCCCTCTTGCAGCTCTAGCAAAACCACTTTGATTTACCCTCTGCAGCACATGAACTCCCGGTGGAAGCCTGCATCACCTTTTACCTCCCTGGGTGGAGGAGCATCACATCTGATCAATGGGTGCTCCATATTGGGGAACATGGTTATTCCCTACTATTCCTTTAGCATCATTTGTATATGCTACACACACCACAGCACTAGACACTTGTCCATAATCTGAGGAGTATTTCTAGATCTCTTGGGCAAGGGAGCCATAGAAGGGTGCCTGCATCAGAGATAAGCACTGCCTGTTACTCCTGTTACTTCTCAAGCCAAAAAAGGATGGTGGCCTCTGCCCTATTCTAGATCTTCACCATTTGAAATTTTCCCTCCTGAAGGACAAATTAAAAGTGCTCACATTGGCCCAAGTACTGTCTGTCCTGGACCCATAAGACTAGATGATGGCATAGGATTTGCAGGACTCCAATTCCTACATCCTCATCCTGCAGACCCACAAACATCTCTGTTTTTTCAGGAGCGGTCTTGCAGTAATTGATAAAGTCTGTGACCCTCATTGCCACAATTGCCGATACTTTGTTAGGGGACTTGAAGGAATCGGGTTATACTAGCCACCATCAATTACTACAAGTAAGACCACTCCTGAGAAAAAACATTGTGATTGCATACATTATACAGCCATTGCGTAACTGAATGCAGAATGTGGTATACGCTGGGGTTCAGTGTGAAAATAGTGCTACTTAAGCAACAACGCCTGCACTAACATGGTTTTCAAGACCAATAATGAATGACAACACACTGAGTAATGGCTGACAAGCGAGAGATTAGTATGGAATAGTCAGCTCGTGCTAAAGGTTAACCAACAGGAGCAGTTTCAGACCTTTTTAAATGTGATCATGTGACTCTGATCGTGGGGCCTGGAGCAAGGGTAGGACGGACGCTAGTTGCACTGCCTCCCTGCCATCAGAGCAATAACGTGCTCTGTCATCCCCTAATCATTAGGGATCTTTCACCTCGGGATTATTTAACCAACTGCTTCTGGTTATCAGTCACGAATCGCTGAACCAGGCATGCGGTAGTGCTCAAGCACTTTTTTATCATACTTTTGGTCCGGATGAAGTTCTACCACACCCGTTAGGGGCTAATTTGGCATGAAAAATGTTGACCCTATGCACCACACTAGCCCTATAGGATCATTACATCCAGCTGGGGCCTCTTACTTTTAATTAGGCTAGTGCCCCCTGGTAATAAACATAATTAGTTTGGACTGCTCTAGACCTATTTTAAACCACTCACTCGCCGCAATACCCAGCCCACACACCAGCACTCACCCTACGGCTTCATCAACAAAAAGATCTCCGCCAAAGAGCCCCTTCACGGGTGCCCGTCGGGCATGGCAGTGCCGGCCCGACGAGGAGCAGACCCAAATGATGAAGCATGACATCCTTTGGGGTGTGTGAGGGCACACTGTAGAAAAGACCTCCCTTCCCACCCCACCCTTAGGAACTGCACACCTCCTCTGTTTTTCACTCTGATTATAGTGCCAGCATTGAGAAATGCAGTATGTGCCGAAACACATTTGGATAGTATTAAAATTGATTTTTTATGGACCCGTGAGTGCTCCGTCTTCCTTTTGGTGAAAATGTAACTGTGTGCAGCCGCTGGCATAATGTAGGCACTCGTTTAAAGTGATTCAGCGGTAATCAAGTGGCATTTGGGACATATATATATATATATATATATATATATATATATACACACACACACACACACACACACACACACACATATTATAGAATTATAGAATGCCATGTAAATTAATTACAACTTGCATACTGCAGTATCTAAAATAACATCCCTTCCGGCAGTATCTATGTGAGACACACTTTAATGTACAGGATTAGAGAGGATATTAAGGTTAATCCCATAACCAGAGTTACAGTGTTGCTTACTGTGAGTTGTGTGGATTCAGGGTACATGTGGATGCACGCACAACATCATGCACATGTTCAGGTACAGGAGCCATTCTGAGGCACTCGGGCACCTTCCAAAATGTCCGAACTCATGTTTTCCATGGCAAACTTAGGCAATCTCCATATAAGGCTACTGTTGTATGAGGTTGATGATATGCATGACGACATACCATAGATTGCCACTAATACCATGTTCTAACTCATTTTCGTGCCTAGCTGCAATGTATGTATTCACCTAACATTTTGCTTGGGTACCAGTGATGGAGGTTTGCTCTCATCCGCAAACCAAACAATGCCTTTGCTGAGCGTAATGCCTAATTTAGCCAAATTTAGCCATATACTACTTACATTACACCATTATCAAAATTAAATGGCATTGGTGTAAAGCACACAGTTCCTCAGCCATTGACCTTGTACATTATTGTACAGCAATTAAAATATCAATCCATTCCAACTGAAACAGTTCCATAGAAGTATACTCTGCCCATTGACGAGGATAGCTAGGGGTCTCAACTGTGACCCCTGGCTTTCTCCTTTCTATCTCTCGCACTGTTCTTGCGCTCTCCTGATCTCAGAAGTTGCAACGGCTGCACCAGTCACAAAGCAGTTGGACTCTCTGATAACAGAAAACAAAAAATATAAAGTTGCTTCATTTCTTTCTCCTTTGTGTAAAAAACACAAGAAGCAGGTGCTCCAGGCTGCTGCTGGCTGTGGGACAGAAAACAGTTGAAACTTGTTTCTGTTTCAGTTTGTCAGCCATCGGTACACCCTTTAATGCTTTGCAGGCCCAAGCTCCTCTATGCACTGTGGGGCAGATTTACAAGCCCCTTACGACACATTTACGCAGCTGTTGCGTCACTTCTGTGATGCAGCTGCGGCGTAAACCATGCACCTTATTTACAACATGACGCATCTAGGGAGCTGTGTCACGTTGTAAAGCCCTGCACCACATGAAAACTGCGTCAGGTTTCATGTGGTCGTTTCGGCGCAGGGTGGGCGTTCCGTCGCAGGAATGCCTTGGAAAAGTGAAGCAGTGAAATCTACAAGGTTTCACTGAGTCACTTTTACGTCCATGCTGCGTCAAAATCCTGTGGCCTGCTTGAAGCAGGCGCAAGGAGTGATGCAGCATGTTAGGCATAGGGCGCCCCTGAGCATTGCTGGAGCCGCGTTGCGTTTGTGACACGACTCCAGCAATGCGACGCCCTTAGACGACGGGATGCGACACGCATCTACCCATCTGTGTGCCACGGCGCGCCACATTGTAAATGCGGCGCATCAGTGGTGGCGCATGGGTAGTTTTGCTTGTCACTTGTTTTCTGGTACATCCCTGCTGATTTGCAGAGATGTGCCAGAACTCGCAAATCTGCCCCTGTGTATGTTTGCCCTGAAGACTAGGGGGCTTATTTATGAGCCCTTGCATCACTTTTGCGCCGCCGGTGCATCACTTTCTGTGAAGCACCAACGGTGTAAAAAATGCGCCATGTTGCGTCATATTTGCAAAGTGACGCATCTAGGTAGATGCGTCACTTTGTAAACCCCTGCGCCACATTATTCCTGCGCCAGGTATAATGAATGCAAGGTGGGCGTTCCGACGCAAGTAAGCCTCGTAGAAGTGACGCAGTGAAATCAATGAGATTTCGCTGCGTCACTTTTAGGACGCAAATGCGTCACTATCTTACGCCTCCTTCACAGCAGGCTTAAGACTGACGCAGGCACATTTGAAATGGGACTGGCTCATGTGAAATGACCCATTGCTGGAGTTGTTTCACGTTTGTGTCACACTCTAGCAATGCGTAATTTTTGCGCCTACAGATACGTCAGAAATACTAACGTATCTGTAACTCCTCACGACATGATACATCATACTGTAAATATGGCGCATCGTTGGTGTCGCAAGGAGGGCGCAATGAAAAGTGACGCATCGCTGTTTTCACGCAGCGATGCGTCACTTTTCATAAATGAGGCCCTAGGGATTTTGATGTGTTTCTCCACTCGACTTTAGTAGAAAAGGTAGGAATTAGAAGGACGTGTTTCTTCAGCAGACTTTCCTGGTTTTCCACTTTCTCTGATGTCAAGGAGCCAAAGGTCACATTATCTCACTTCCACTACCCCTTACATTTTTGTAAATGGATGTCCATGACTCTGCCCCCTCAGAGCAGAAAAACTCTGGAGGATAAGAATTAAAAAAAAATAGAAAATAGGAAATGGCATAATGGTAATTTAATCATAAAAAGGAAGGAAAGTGGCAAAGAAAAATACACATACAATGAATGCCCTCTTACAAAGGAGCATCTAGCATTTTAGACAGAAGAACCGCACTGGGAAATAAAAAAGCTTTTACAAATTAGAAGTGAGGAAAGACATAAAATACATGAATCTCCAACATTTCAGTAGATTATTTAGTAATCTTCCTTCTGACTATTCCATGTTGCCACTATGTAGGTATTGTTCAGTCAGAATTTTCACAAATAACTTTGGGGCTGTTTAACATATCTGCACAAGACTTTCCATAAACAAAGTTCATCCACCTGGACTCCTTCACTGATCCATCAAAAAGGGATGAAAAAAGGACGAGATCCCAAAATGTTGCTCTCCATGTCACATTCTCATGGGACTTTTTGCCCGGTGATACAGAAAAAATGGCTGGAAAAATGACACCAAATTTGGCAGAAGGTTAGAAGTTCACTCAGAAAACGTGATCTTTATGAAATTGTTTTTGCCATTTGTTGTGTCCTATGAAGGTAGACACCTGGAGCAAGGATGTATTATTAAGTTTTCTTTATTCAGTCTCCAGTACAGGTTACTTCAGTCTTTAATCCAGCCAGCAGAGGTGTGGTACCAGCCCCACCAGGAGCAGCCTGCCTAGCTGCTCAGCCCATCTCTAACTGCCAACACTCATCCACTCAGACACCCAGGCATTCCACGCATCACAGGCACACTAACATTCCATGACCAACTCACACTCTGGCTGAGCAGCTAGAGGCAGCAGGGCTGGAGTACATGTTATACAACTAAGTAGGGTATAACACCATTTTTAGCTTTAAAAGTGGGTTGAGGGAGAGGGGAGGCACAGCGGCCGGGCAGCTGACTCTGGAGCGCGGGGCTCACGGTTTGATCCTCGGCGCTGGCTGCAGCTCCGCTCAGCATCATGTGACTGGGCAATAGTTCACTTAATCTATAGAGTTAGGTATAAATAGACTGTTGGTCCCATGGGAGTCCTGCGGTGCAGAACATTTAAAAAATATGAACATCGGATTGGCAGAGGGAGATTTTTCTCCCATCAGCCATCTGATCTGATTGACTGGCCACAACGCAGAATAAAATGTTGCACCATTACATGACTCAGGGACTCGGTGCCTGTGTCATGAAAATATTTTATCAAAATAGTTTAAGTGGGGAGGGTATGGACACCCTTACCCCAGATACTGCTAGAGAGGATCCAGAAGGACCTCCCCAGAGACCAAAATTGTCATGTTTTTGAATGGTGGGGAGCGGTGCTATTGTGGTACCCAATGCGGGCCTTCCATGAGGTACTGCACAACTCCTGTGGGAGCCGCCTCTCAAGCTTTACGTCAATGGTGATTTAGTACCATGCAAACTTTTCCAATGAAGCTTGTGCTGTGCCATGGCAATATGGGGCGTAAACTTGGGCGGCAGGTACACCTGTGGTATGTGAAAAAAATGTGGATTGGATGCCCTAGCTAAGTTGTACCCTGTGGTAAATCCCCTGCTGCACAAGGTCTTCAGCCATGGGCAGAAGGCAATTGGGCTTGTCAGGCTCTGCAGTCGACCCCTGCAGGTGCCCAAACCTCCACGAGTTCCTCAAACCTTCTTTTTTTAAGCATTATTTTGGGGTACCTCCCATAAGGTATTCCAGTACTCATCTTGGAGCCGCCACTCAAGCTTCACTCCCATGGTATTGAGGTACTGACCAAGCTTCCCCAAGGAAGCTAGTGTGGTACCGCTGCACCAAGGGAATGAAACTTGGTGGCAGGTACACCTGAGGCCTCGAAAAAATGGGAAAAAAGAAAATTTGGGTAGGTTGCTGTTGGCGGGGAGAGAAGAGGAGGGTTGACCACAGTGCTTAGTCACAGGTCTGGCCCTGGGGCCACTTTCCCACTGTGCATAGCCTTCAGCCGTGGGCAGTCGAGGTGGACACCCACAGAAGGTTGTGTGCTGGGCCAGGCTGGGGTTCAGGCCCTGTGGCCACTCCAATGTAGCGGCTTGGCTTTTTTCCTACTAGGGGAAGTAGAAGGTTGGTCTGCAGCTGTGGGATGTGATGCTGTGGATTACGGTGAGTTTGCCGGTCATCTCGGGGTTGGGTGCGTGTGCTGCAGGGACATTGGATGATTATTAAGTAAAAAAAACTGAAATTCACTGAAAGAACCAAATGTTAAAGTAACATAATTATGTATGGAAATTAGATATTAGCTTATGTTAAAAAGCAAAAAAACTGAATTTCACTGAAAGAATGGTTACAGTGATATTACTCTTAGATGTTGAAATAAGATAAACACTAACATTTAAAATCTAAAGAACCTCTTAAATTCACCAGTTACCGTCCACTGCTTAGGACTTTTCACATGTCAAGTTAAATGACTTGATTGATGACATCACGGATTGCATCATCCACTCATTGTGACTGCATCCTATAGGGATTATGGACTTGAAGTAATTAAACACACTACAAATGTGGCCAATTTTCTATTCACCTCAATGAAGTACCCTCTTATAGACTCCACATAACCTACAATTTTATGTCAAGAGGTTGACTGGTAGGAATGTTCCCCTAAAAAGACACCTTCTCCTAGACCCTATGGACAACCCTCTGCAATTGGGTAAAGTACACTATACAGATTCCTGAGATGCATATAATGGCATGCAACATTACAGGAAAAGAAACTGACCATGCGGTAGTTGCCACTGCGCACAGTGCTGGGGGTGGCTATGACCCTTGGTTATTAGTCACCTTAACATATACAAAGTAATCAAACAAATCAATTGAGTTCAGAAGACATATATTGATTCATATATGTAAAATGTTGATACACATATACTTATGGATCATTTTTTTGAACAGAACACATCACTTGTAGTGTATCCTGATGCTGATACATTTATATCAATAAATAAACAAAATACATTTTTGGTTCATTCAGTTTGATACATGAGAGAATAAAGATGAGCCCAATGCATTTCGGGACCGACACGTCCCTTCGTCAGGGGAAATCTAAGGACAAAAACACAATAATAATAGACATTACTGATAAATGAACACATACTTGTGATACTCAATGAAAACCATTAATGATGATACAACAAGCTATTAGTCACACTCCATAGGAAATTAAACGTGCCACTATTTGTGGGGTTGTGTGAATACAACAATATATTATGCTGAAATGGAGGCAGCAAGAACAACGCCACCAGAAAAAGTAATACACCGTGGTGATAATTAAAAGGGTGGTGGTCTATAATCTGCTAAGAATGCAGAGAAGTTAGAAAGTACGGAGGTATACATGGCAAGGTGGACTCACCTCGTGTAATGTACCAAAAGAGACCTCAATAAGGGTAAAATGACGGGCAAAAGCGTAAATACCAGCCGATGCACTGCTGCGGGAGAAACAACGACAATGGGTTGGAAACAAGGGCTAAGAAGCGGAGCGGTAAAAATGTGCAGAAAAGTGGCTTACCACTTACCAACAACTGTACACGTGGAAAACACAGAGGTTTTAGGCTAAAAAGCGAAAAATATACAGATGAAAATGGTGGGACATCCCATCAATTAAACGGAAAGCAATGAAATCCCCAAAAAACGAAGGGCGACGGAGAAAACAAAAATGAAGACTTACATGAATGTCGAGGAGACAGTTGGAACGCGAACCGTTAGAACAGGTAAGGACCGGTACCTGGAAAGGGTACTCGCAAGGTCATAGCCACCCCCAGCACTGTGCGCAGTGGCAACTACCGCATGGTCAGTTTCTTTTCTTCACAGACTTTATGCCCGATTGACAGCGAGCATACCACTGCAGCACCTAAGTCATAAGTGATTAAGCTATTGCTCTTACCTGAACTAACAGGAGTGCGCTGCCCCCCGTCATCGATGCAACATTAGAGCCATGCTTACAGCACCAGTGTGAGATAAGCCACCTCCAAGTGGGACACCTGTACATTGTACATAGTTCAACAATTTGCAATGACTCAAAATCATCAGTAACATTCTGGAAAAACACATTGACACCTTCAAAATGTCTTACAACATAGAATTTGATTATAACACTGTATTACACCTGTTTAGCATGGGCATGTTCCCAGATATTTTCTGGTGGATAATCCAATGTCAGCAGAGGCTTTGGCCTTTCTCACAGTTTAAACCACAACGTACTTTGAAACATACCTCTGCACCCATTTGGTGCACTTAGCATTTTACTTGTTTAAAAAGGAGTAATACTTGTACTTCAAACTTCAGCAGTTTATAAATGTATAACTTTCATCATGTACAATCACACTCATGCAATAGGTCCACAAGTGTACCCTCAGTAACTCTATGTTGTATATGATGAAAGCATTATCAGTGACATCATCAGTGATGCAATTTGCGACATCATTAGTGATGTAATCAATGAAGTTATTTAACATATTATGAGTGGTGTAATATGTGAGGCCACAAGCAGGGCATCGCAGAGGCACAAGGTATATTTATGCCACTAAACTGTAACTGGCAAAAATATATGTATATATAAAACAACTGCATCCTGATTTGCCTCCCAGAACAGCCTACTTATGCCTGCGGTATCTTTGTTCCTGCGGCTAACAGTTAACATTTTGGAGCCTTTTCTAACTGTGTAATATTTTTGAACTCACTTGCTGTTAGCAATTGGGCCTCTAGTTGGCAGAGGTATTCACCCTGTCCAAGTAGACACAACCATCCGAGTCAAGGTAAGCTAGATTCACATTCAAAAATACCCTGAGCTTCCCCTCAGGTAGTTTGGCACAGAGCAGTCAGGTTTAGCTCAAGAATCAACGTGTAAGGTATTTGTGTAACACACACCCAGCAAAACAATTAAAACACCAGAAAAATACTCCACACAGTTTAGAAAAATAAAACTAGATAATAACTGAATGAGTAAAACAAGACCAAATCAACAAAAATCCAATAAGTAGAACTGGAGTTAGGAATTTTTAAAGAATAAATCAAAAAAAGTGCTTAGAAGCCAGTAGTGCTAAAGGGTTATTTTTGGTCGTGCTGGACCAGGGCACATCTAAAGTTGAGATCGACCGGCATAGAGGGCAGGCCAGCTGCAGGACTCAAATAGGTCCTCTGAGAAAGTACTTTGGATGGAGCAAAGCGTTGAAGTCGAGCATCGCAGTCTGGGCCCAGATCGTCGTCGAACCCCTTGCAATGCAGCCGTTGCATTGTCGTCGAACCCCACAATCAGCGTTGGTGTTGAAGAGCACTGCATCCATTCCGATCGGTGTAAAATCATCACTGCACTGATTTTGAAGCAAAAAAGCAGCAGAACCCATTTCCAAGGCCCAGGACTGGATTGGCACCTCAGGCAGGGTAGGACTCACACAAGTCCAGCAACAAAGTTGTAGGAAGTCTTTGATGGCCCTGAGACTACAGAAACAGTAAGCAAGTCCTAGGAGTCAGGTTGGGTTCAAATGAGATGGGGCCAGTCCTTGTCCTCAGCAGGGATGAGATCAGCAGGCAGCAGGGCAGCTCAGCAAAGCAGAAAGTGGTTCCTCCAGACTAGCAATCAAGCAAAGTGGCAATCCTCGTGACAAAGTAGTCTTTACTACTGTCAAAGTTCTCCACAGGTCCACTAATGTACTGTCTTGATTGAGGCAGAGCCCCAGTACTTATACCAAGTTGTGTCCTTGAAGTGGGGGTGACATCAAAGCAAGCCCTTGAAGTGCACAGGCCCTCTTTCATCCCAGCTGTGGCTCCAGACTATCAGTAGGAGGTAATCAGCCCTTTGTGTGGGAAACAGGACACTGCCTTTCTGGGTGTAAGTTTGAGCTCCCCCTCTTTCTTCCTGCCAAAGAAGAGCTGTCAGAAAATAATGCAACTGGGTTCTCTGTCAGGCCCACTCTTCCTGTGTTTGTGGCTAACTAGAGCAAATGCACAAAGTGTAGCTGTCACCCATCCCAGACGTGTATTGGAGACAGGCTGCAAGGCACACAGAGCAGCAAAAGCAGAGAAATACCCATGTTCTAAAAGTTCAGCATTCTGTCCATCACTTGTCCCTTTTGCTTTTGTCGCCCTAAGTGGGAAGGGTCTGCCCAGACCGTGCTCACTGCGCCTCTGGATTCAAGCTAGCCTGGCTGATATGGGGTGATGCCCCAAAACCAATTCCCTAAGGGTTGTTTCCAGTCCAGGTAGGACCCGGAGTGGCAGTTCGGGCTGGACTGTTCCCATGAGGAACATGGTCAGGACTGATTTGCATATGACTGGGTCCAAACTGGTGTGACGTGGTGAACAAAAGAATGATAGATTTAACCCAGATCCTTGTGACTAGGGGTGATTGTTTACATTGTTCAGCATTCGGTCCATCACTTGTTCCTTTTGCTTTTGTCACCCCAAGTGGGAAGGGCATGCCCAGAAGTGGGTCCGGTGCTCACTGCACCACTGTATTCAAGCTAGCCTGACTGATATGGGGTGATGCCATGAAACCGGTCCTAGGATGCTTGCTTCCGGTCCAGGGAGGACCTGGCTTGGCAGTTCGGGCTGGATTGTTCCCATGAGGAACAGGGTCAAGACTGATTTGCATATGGCTGGGTCCAACCTGGAATGGCGTGGTGAGCAAAAGAACGATGGATTTAACCCAGATCCTTGTTACTGGGGTGAATGTTTGCATTGTTCAGCATTCCGTCCATCACTTATTCATTTCACTTTCTAAAAGTGCCATTTTCAAAATAGTAATGTTAAATCCAACTTTACCATTAAAGAGTGGTTATCATTACCATTCCAAAGATATAAAACATGTTTAGCTACTCTTTTCAGATCGGGAATGACAGCATAAAAGTGTTTTAAGGAATTCCCAATGCTAGCCTATAAGAGGAGTAGGCCTCACAGTAGTGGAAAAACAAATGCGGCTGTTTGTCACTACAAGGATATGTAAAACTTAAAGGTACATGTCTACCCTAGGGTCTACCTTAGGGGTGATTTATGTGCAACAAAATGGGAATTTAAGGCTTGGCAAGTGGTTTTAAATGCCAAGTCAAAATGGTAGTAACTGCACACGTAAGCCTTACAATAGCGAGACTGAGACACGTTTGAAAGGCTACTTGTGTGGGTGCGACAACCAGTGCAGCAGGCACACTAGTAGCATTTAGATTACAGGCCCTGGATATCTACTGTATACCACTTTACAAGAGACTTACAAGTAAATTAAAAATTTGAGTTGTGTATACATCAATGGTACCATGTTTAGAGGAGATGCACATGCACTTTAGAACTGGCCAGCAGTGGTAAAGTGCTCAGAGTACTAGCCCAACAAAAAGGTCAGAAAAAGAGGAGGAAGAAGGCAAAGTGTTTGGGGTGACCCTTTTTAGAGGGCTATTTTCCAACTCTTGCCTGTGCAAAAACAACATTATTTTGCTTGTAAGGCAAAATCCTGACAAAAGTGTTTTTTTAAACTTTCATTTTGCTATATATCTTTCTGAGGGTCTATATGAGAATAGCAATTTAGATAATGTTTGATGTAAGCATTGACTCTGTGTATTTCGGCTCCTATAGAAAATTAGGTTATCACAGGGAGGAACATTTCCTCCTCAGAAATGGTTTTTATTTTCTCAATTTATGAGGTTAGCACTTCACTCAGTTCCATCTTCTTCTGACACTGATCTTCAAGATAGGGTACATTGTTCTAAACTCGTTGGGCCTCAATTATGAGGCCCCTTGCACCGCCGGAACATCACTTTTTGTGACGTTCCGTGGCACAGGAGCCTGCTCCATATTTACATTGCAGCACTAAGCCACTTTTTTGGCTGACTCTTAAATTTGGCTCCCTTTAAGAAAGTTTTCACCGTTAGAATTGGTAAATCTGAGGCAGCGGCAAAAACTAACGCCAACCCAGGGGAGGCGTAAGGGAGGCACAACGAGGAGAACTATCTTTTGTTCTCCTCGTTTTGCCTTTTTCCATGTGTGCTGCATTCTTCAGCACACATCGAAAGAAGAAAAAGCCTATTCTGAATGTTTCTGTGCAGGAAGGTTTCCCTTCCTGCACAGAAATAATCCTCCCCGCAACGCAGGCACCCTTGCACCATGGTGCAAAGGTGCCTGCGTTGACGCACGGCATACCATTGTGCACTGGCGCAGGGCAAAAAGGCAGAAATTTGCAGTATCTGATAGATACGGCACATTCCTGCCCTTTTCTTTTAACGTAGGGCAGCACAGCCTGCCCTACGGTAAAACCTCATAAATGATGCCCTCTGTTTTTTAGAAACAGATAACATGATTTATTTATTTCTGTAAAAACATCTGCTATTGTTACCAATTAGTGCCAATGTCTTAATAAGGGCTCTATCTCTGAAATCCTTAGAATCCCCTTAATCTGATATTTCCTCTTCCTTTCGTGTTTAGTCATTTTGGTGGTTTAGTGAGTTGGCAGTCTGCCTTGTTCTCTTTTTAAGCCAAGGGAAAACAAACAACAATATCTTTGTTTCAGGAGCAACGTTTGACTTGCATACATTTTTGGTCAAACGATTATGTGCTGAGCAGTAAGGCTCTCGTCTTTGCCGCTGTTGTCGCCTGAACCACAGAAGTATTTTAAAGTATTAGTTGCTTTGAAAACAAATTCCAAATTCTTTGCTTATTAGTATAGTGGCCATATGCTTTCAACTGAGAGTTGCTGAATGTTTTGTCTCAGTGTCTGAGATCTCTACTGGACTAGATATATTTTACCTAATTTGATGCATATCAAACACTAACCATGTGTTCACATGAGCATACTTATTTTTAATTAACTCACCTGCTATTTATGATCCAACGTGTATCTTACTTTTTAATATAATTGGCAGAATGTTACAAACTACTTTTGTGCGCAACTTCATTAAGGGGGCTGGACAACAGATGCCAAATAGTCAAAGATTGCTTCCTTTCTTAAGGTTAACACTTTAGATTAAAGCTGTGTTATAGTTATATACATAATGAAGTGTAGGTGATAAGAATTCTGCAATGGGTCAGTAAACTGTACTGAGAAGCTGTTTGAGCCTGTGGTATAGCTGTTAAGAAACATAAACTATTATTTGCTCTATCTCTCTCTGGTTTACATCTCTATCCATGTTTGTACTTTCTTCTTCATTGGGATTATGAACACCTGAATTTACATCAAACATGGAAACAGTAGATTTATATTGCTTAAGTTTAGAAAATCACCATATTTCACATGTTGTGAAAAAAGCAGTGCTGTCGCAGTGATGTAAATAACAATCTTACTGTACATTTTCATATATTACAGATTTAATTGCAATTGTAATTTCAAACTTAAGTTATCATACATAACATTTAAACAACGATATCCCGGCACTCCAAAGTTACAGTTGCAATTTGTGTTGGTTATTAACCACAGAAGCATAGAACAGAATATTAACAATGAAACTGGCTGCAGAACAGATTAGGTCCTCACAGTAATATGTAGAAAAAGGATAATTTAATTACGAATTTTTACAAAAATAAGGAGGAATCGCAATCATGAGTACACTTCAGAAATCCCTAATACAATAGGTAACAGTCAATATTTCATGAAAAGAGACCATGTGGTCTCCAAGTCTTAGTCCAGATGGATAACAGCCGACACGTGTTTCGTCACGTATAGTGACTTCCTCAGGGCTTTTATTGTAAGTTAGTAGAGACAATTTAAGTAACAGTCGTTTGTTTAAACTTGTTCCCAACGATATTTCGATTGTACGTTTTCCAAAACTTCATTCAAGAATAAGGAAGATTCCTCCCGTGTCTTCTTCACAACGTGTCTTTCGTTGTGAAGAAGACACGGGAGGCGTCTTTTCGGTTGCGTCAAACACATTACGCGGGCTGACCATAGCCGGTTTTCTGACCCCACTTAGCATGGCGGAGCCAATAATCATATTAAGAACTAATAATTAAATAATCATACGAGGATCGTTACAACGACCACTTATCCGAAAAGACAATATAACCAAGTACCCTGGCCATAGCACATCATAGTTTGGTCTATATTTCTTCAACATTAGATACAATTGATGGAGATTCTTTAACCTTCAAGACAAGTTGTACAAATATCAGAACCACTCCTTAGGAAACAGACAATACTTACAAACAACTATAAGGAATCTTCCTTATTCTTGAATGAAGTTTTGGAAAACGTACAATCGAAATATCGTTGGGAACAAGTTTAAACAAACGACTGTTACTTAAATTGTCTCTACTAACTTACAATAAAAGCCCTGAGGAAGTCACTATACGTGACGAAACACGTGTCGGCTGTTATCCATCTGGACTAAGACTTGGAGACCACATGGTCTCTTTTCATGAAATATTGACTGTTACCTATTGTATTAGGGATTTCTGAAGTGTACTCATGATTGCGATTCCTCCTTATTTTTGTAAAAATTCGTAATTAAATTATCCTTTTTCTACATATTACTGTGAGGACCTAATCTGTTCTGCAGCCAGTTTCATTGTTAATAT
Organism: Triturus cristatus; assembly: GCF_964204655.1. Classification (NCBI taxonomy): domain Eukaryota; kingdom Metazoa; phylum Chordata; class Amphibia; order Caudata; family Salamandridae; genus Triturus; species Triturus cristatus. The sequence continues at coordinate 496,210,524 of NC_140592.1, read as the reverse complement.
TCTGTTCTATGCTTCTGTGGTTAATAACCAACACAAATTGCAACTGTAACTTTGGAGTGCCGGGATATCGTTGTTTAAATATTGCCTAGCACGGGGATTGCTTTGCATGACCCATGTATTTCAGCACCTAGGTAGTAGGGTGCTCTTTTATCCCAAGTGGCACCACTAATTGATCTTGTCATGTGACCTATTTTCCTGTTCTGACAATTATTACTGTATACCCAACTCGAAAATACTAACCTTCTTTGATGTGCGCTCCCATATGCATTACTACCTTAGATCTTTCTTGTTATCATACATAACAGATGAAGTTCATTTCGTTTTTCTTCATATAAATCCTTTCACTGAAAAAAGCATTATTGGGGATTGTATTGTAAGAAGGAACAAACTTGCAGGTCTACAGGACCGGAATTTCAGAGATGTTATGAAAGCTTTTGAATATTTGGATCTTCATTTTTATAGTGAGTGTAATAAAAAAATATAGTGCATTGTCATGCAAAGTGAATGGTTAGCACATGTGCTAAATTTTGCTTTTCTAGACATAGTACTTAACTGAGGTGCAAGCAAGTCAGACGTCTCTTAAATAAGCTACATGGATCTTGCATAATGATGAGCATTTACTTTCTTTTTTTAAAAGTCTCACCTTTCACTGAGCTAGCTACTTAAGCCCAATAAATGTATGATAGAAGGGTCTGAAGTCATCACTTATGTCTTGGTTATTTAGAAGCAGTCTCCTTTTATTGTAATAAACATTTCTAGCTTGTTCATTCTTACTCTTAGTGCTAGAACTGTGCCAGTTATTATCCTACTGTCCCAATAGCATTTTCATTATGTCAAACCTAATTCATCCTTAGTTTTATGAATTGTATTGCTTTTAATGTTGTTTTTTCATATTTAATATGTGTTTTCTATTATAGATTCCCTCTGTTTGAAGCACTGCCTTTCTCTTTTCGGCCTAGTAAGTTTCTATGGCACTTCTTTTAATATTTTATCCAGATTCCTTGAGATTAGAGTTATTCGACATTAACCACCCATTAAACATGCATTGAGGGTCTAGCAACTTGTTTTGGAGACCTTTACAAGCTCATGATGCAGAACTAAAGGTTTCAATGTCTTTTAAATGGGACATATTTGGCTTCCAGTTGAAACAGACACACTTTTCCCAGGATAAAATGTTAATGGTTTCTAGGTGTACATGGTCATACAAATAGATATTACTTATCTTAGATTCATTGAGAACATTCATAATTGATTTACTTGCCTAGAAAAAGGCATTTGTGGAAAAACATTTCCTGACTTTTTAAATAAGGTTCATTTTCCCTTAAGGCTCATTTTAAAATATTTGTGTGTTTGTCAATCTTGCATTTTCAATGAGAACTTGGGGAACTACTGTGTCATTCAGGTGATTCAGCTTGGTGAGGTGTGTTGTGAATACAGTGATGCAATACTAAATTAAATCACCCACCACCCACAGACTAGAACTGATAAAACAGTATGGTTCTCTTTAGATAATGTGATTCAAGAGCTGACTTTGTGATTGCAAAATCTATATTAACCTGAAATGTATTTCTACCGTCTATAGCCAACTTCAAGTGCAAGGTATCTTCCTTCTATTTATATTTAACACTTTTCTGCTGGTTAATTGATTCTCTTTGATAACAGTTCCTGCGGTCTTTGATGCCTGATTCCCAAAAATATTGCTTTGACTTACTGCTGAAGTACTTCTAGCTTAAGCCAAAAGTAAGACCAGGTTACTCATTGCTTACTCTTGAAGTTTAGTAGTAATTCAGGAGTACTACAAGAATATGTCACACCTACTTAAAGCAAATTCTTCAGGAGTTGGTGCCATGGTGTTTAGTAGTATCAGATGTTTCATGTCAGCAAGGTTATCTTTCTTTCTCTTGTATTATCAAACCTTTCAAATTTAAGAAAACCGTCACTATGCAGTGTCTTCACACAATATGTTTGCACCCTATTTAGGTCCCCTCCACATGCTTTTCATGCATGAAATCCTAGTTCTGCTCTAAAGCACTGCTGGTTTCATTTTGGTAGTGCCTATTGCTCCTCCGAGCAAAAACATTGTATAGCAACATGTCTGTGCGGTACAGCATTACATGATTTGTAGAAAAAAATAATAATAATATATATATTCATTGAAAAAACATAGGTTACAGGGCTCATATTTCACTTGTGCAAAACTAGTGAAATACAGCAGTTCTAGTTACCTGCTTATGACCTCACATATTTCATGGTTTTGTACGATGTGAAATCTGAGCCTTACTATACCGTCCGTCCCTGTAACCCAGTCCCCATGGCTTTATGCACAAACAGGAGGGGGTGCGCGGGTGCCCCGTCCTGGGGCTCTCTATGCCCTGGGGACTACCACCACCCGGGGGTTTCTTTAAACATTAATGCGGGGGGGACTGCATCGCCTCCCCCTCCGCCCTGGTGACCATCACTCCCGGAGCTTATTTCTTTTTAAATGGTGGCCCTCCTGGACCCTCCCAGCCCCCGGGGCTGCTACCTCCCCGGAGCTTCATGCTAAAACAACGCAGGGGGCCTCATTTACTCCCCTCCCCCCCCTTGCAGCCTTGGGGACTGCCTCCTCCCTAGGGCCTTTTTTTACATTGAGTGAGGGGGGCACACGGCCCCCGCATCCCCGAGGACCACCACCTCCCTGGGGAAAAATCAAGAAAGGAGTGGGGCCACATGGACCCTTTCCTGGAACCATACATGGTCATGGGGACCGCCAACTCCCAGGGCCTGCTCCTGCTACCTCCCAAGGTGCCCACCCTCGGGAATTCCCCTTTTTGGACTACTCTGCAATCACGCCTCCTGGCATGCTGCTGTTTGGAGGATGATGTCCCCTTGGCTCTAGTGTGTCCTTAGGGACCAACAAACCTTCCTGTTACCTCCAATAAGTCCTTCACAGCAGAATTGATGGGAGGTCTTCAGAGACCATGGGCCGTATATATCAAAATTGGTTTTGCGATTCTCAAAATGCGATTATTAGCAAATCGCGTTTTGAGAATCGCAAAACCAAATGTATATAAAAGATCACAAAATTTTAGCGATACACAGAAAATTGCAGAATTATAATGCAAATACCTAATTTGTGATTCCTTAATTGCGATTTCGCAAATATGGAATCGCATTTTAGAGAATCTTCTATTCAGGTGCAGCTTGATGACATCATTACCAGGAAGTGTGACTGCCCATGCTGCACCTGATTGCCAGAAGTTGAGTGAGAGGCTGGGACGAGAGGGAAATAACTGTGCACTGCTAGTCAGAGAAGGAGAAATGGATCCCCAGGAGAAAGAGAAGGTGCAGGAGGAGAATGTACATAAAAGGAAGCAGAAGTTTAGTGAGAGGGAGCAGGAGGTACTCATTCAGGAAAAGGTAGTCAGCCATGAGCTCCTGTTTGGGTAGAAATCCCTACGTGTGGCAGAGGCACATAAAAGGAAAATTTGGCTTGAAATCCAGGAGAAGGTGAATGCCATTGGCGTGACCCACCACACTGTGGAGGACCTCTGCAAAAGGTGGTATGACATGCACCAAAGATCTAAGGAAAAGGTGGCAACAAGGTTGGCAGAGGCGAAGAAGACTGGTTGTAGAACATCCACTGCAACTGAGTCCACGCCCCTTGAGGAGTTGGTGAAGGGCACCCTTCAGCCCGAGAGTGTCAGTGGCGTGGCTGACCTGGACAGCTCCGACCCTCCAAACACCAGACAAGGTAAGTTGCTTGCCATTACTCCCCTGATACATCACCACCTCACACACACACTCAGGAAACACCCAGACACTAAACAGGAATGCAACTCCAGTACATGTTAACAAGCGCACCCAGCAATGCATTATGGGAGATGTAGTCAAATGCACCAAACAGTGGAGCAGTGAGACACAGCAAGGTACAATCTGGATGAGTAATTCAGGGAAGGCAAAAGACAGACAGATAGTACTCATGTAACTCAAATTCTGAAAACTGTATTGCATGACCAATGCGAGGCAGGACACCAAATTGATGTGTGCATTTACATTCACAGCACCACTTGAAACACAGGAAGTCATGTCAGAAGGTGAGGATGCAGCCTACAATGAGGACCAGGCAGGGAAAGAGGAGCAGGAGGAAGACAGATCAACAATCCCTGTGCCTCATAGTGCCGCCACTCCCACTGCTGGAGGCAGGACCACAGGACACAAGTGCAGAATCCCAGCCAGTCCAGGGCCAGCATGCATTACAGCACAGAGCACAGTCCCCTGTCCATAATAGTGAAGGAAGTGGGTCCAGACGCAGGGCACGGCAGTCCACCAGCGCTGCTGCCGTAGATGAAGACACCGTGTTTGGCGAGCTTGAAGGCACCATGGTTAAAGCCCAGGGCCTGCAAGCAAAAGCATTAAGGTCAATACAGCGCCAGTTTGCCTCACACAACCACAATATGACAGAGATGAGGGATGGGTTCAGGGACATGACAGATGCACTACAAGGACTGTGTACCGAGCTGAGGAGAGAAAGGGCAGCCAGGCACAGGGAAAGACAACGCCTCCACAGCTGGCTGGACATGTACACCAAGGCTGTCAACCGCCTGAGTACTGCCACAACCCTGCTGTCACGTCGCTTTATGAGCATGCAGCATGAAATGGCTCACTGGTGCCAGCATGTGGCCAAGGGCCTGGTGCAGGTGATGCATGCCATGGACCAGCTGCGGACAGCTGCCACAGGTGGCACAAGACCCCTGAGCTCATTGGAGAGTGAGGATCAGTCCAGTAGGAGCAGCATCATTCCACCATTTCCCCAGGATAGACGGCGGAGTGCGCGGCAGGGGAGAACACAAAATGACTCAAGGGATGGTTTTACCCAGACAAGCTAAGATCATCTACAATCTGCTTTCTCCTCCGTGGTGTACGGAAAACGACTTTTTGGGTGCTTGTGTTTGGTGTTTGTTCCCTACCTACGGACCTGCTGCACGTTAATGTGGTCACTTCGCCGCTCCTGGGGCCCTGATGCTGAGGGTCCCCCCTGCCGCCGCCTCATTCCATCGCGGCCTTGAGAGGGGGAGACTACAGCTCCCAGGCCGCATTGCGCCCAATTTCCTGCTGTGTTCGCGCCCGGAGGCGCTTAAAAGAACGAGGCTTCCTCCGCGTCGCCGGACGTGCGCGGGCGGTGCCGGGCTAAGCCCGGGCAAAGGGCGGGCCGTCTGTGGCCGTCAGGGGCAGACAGAGGCTGGGCTGGGCCACCCCCCTTATTGCCCGAGGACTGACACTTTGTTTGGTGCCTTTGACTATCTGCTGACCAGCGAGGACTGTGCTTCCCAGGACTTATTGAGTTAGGTGTTTGTTGGTGTTGGTGTCGTATGGTAGGTGCCTGGGTGGTGCTTAATGCCACGCCTGTAACCGCAACCTGTAACCGTAAGGGGCTGAAGAGGTTGGCCTTGTCCTGGTTTCTCACATAAGCTTATTTTAGGCTTAGTGCGATTTGGAGGTGTTTTGTACCTGGAGGGTCCTCGTCTTCTCGCTAGTTGCCATATAGTAAGTTTCGATTATTGTTCCTGTTTATTACTTACCATGACTAAAAGTAACAGCAAGTGTTCTGCAATGGGGGGCACGGGGACTTTAGACGCTTTTTTGAAAAAAGCTGAAACCGTTGTTTCCAGGGAAATTGAAATGGTGGAAAGGAGGTTATCTTTGGAGCCATTATCACAGCCTAATCTTGTGAAACAATCTGGTGATCCTATTTTAGGTTTAGGTGTCGTACAGGCTGTATGTCATTTCCCTGTTGGGTCTGTGTCAGAGTCTAGCCCTGTTATTCCTCCCGTCTCTGGGAATACCTCTAGTCTTCTTTTTTCACCGCCAGCTACACGGACTAGGCAGTCACATGCCCTTTCTGTTGCTGCTACTAAAACAGTCAAGGGGAAAAGAAAAGCTAATATAGCCCCTAAAGGAAGTCGTAAACAAGCTAAACAACCCAGGAACATAGATTCCGTTTATGGTTTGAATTGTCAGGAAAGTACTGTGGCCGTCCAAGCCACGGTTGACAAGAGTCATGGGTGTTACGAGAGTACTGATCAGGGGGAAATAGCTACTATGGGAGTTAAGACGGCCGATTTATTAAAGCTTATGGACGAGCGATTGAGAGCGATTATACTGCCAGTTATGGACAGACTTAATAAGATTGACGACAGACTCACTCTCATCGAACGTCAGATAGTGGGCCAGGATGTATCAATGCACAGGCAAAACCCACCCGAGATGCACCCTTTAAGGGTAGTAGCAACTAGAGTCTCTGACCTAGCTGAGTCTTTGACGACCACTGCTGTAGGTCCCATTAATCCTCCTCCAGCTGCCTTAGGAACCAATGGTGGTGTTAGCTCGAGGCTTAGTGGCACGATAGGGAGATTAAGTTCTCTTGCTGAGCATCCATCAAGGGAACGACCTTTGCATTTGCTGCCGGAGGCCTGCCCGTATACTGTAATTTTGGCAAATGTTCCGAAATCTAGTGATGGGAGGGAAGAGCATTGGTCTTCCTTAAAAAATAAAGCCCTTCACTTTTTGGCTGGTACTTCTTGGGAGCCGCCTCTTTGAAAGTTTTAAAATGGTAAGAAGGGTTCCATGGGTGGGGAAGACCAACAAGTCGTTGAAGGGTGACTGTGTTGTAGTGAGCTTTAGCTCTCCCGATTTAGTAGTCAACATCTTAAGAAAGGCAGGGCCGATTAGATTACATCAGGACTATGTTAATGTTCTCCCGTTAGGGTTTTTTTATCCACCTCACATTTTGGGGTCCACTGTAAGCAGGGGGTATATCCCTCATTTCGTCCCTGCGAGTAGGACATTGGCTCTTAGTAATAGATATGAGGTCCTTAGCACTTTAGACGTCAATGATTGACTCAGTGCTGTTAATACTCAGGCCCACAACAATGAACCTAGATTGGTTTTTTCTAAAGAGTCTGGGTCGGTACTGACTGTGAAAGACAATATTGACCTTAATGGCTTTGGTGATAGAATGTTACCCCTAAAGGCAGCTTATGGTGAAGGAACTAGTCAGATAACCTCCGAGGTGGCCCAAGTGGACGGGAGTGAAATAGTTCCTCCTATTATAACTGGTAACGTGATTCTCACGGTTCCGGTAAATTGTGAGGTTGGTGATTTTCAACTCCGTTCATTGAATCCGGTGAATTTCGTGCCACAAGAGAGGGGGAAGGGGGGGGGGGGGTAACCCCAACATCAAATAAAATTATGACTTTGTCATGGAATATTGCCGGCCTGCGAACTAAAAGAGGCGATATAAATTGGAAGGCTTTTCTTTCCACCCACCATATAATTGCCCTTCAAGAAACGTGGGAGGCTAAAGACCCCTATTATTTGGATGGGTATCAGTCCTTTAATAAAAACGCTGTGCCTTCCTCTATGGGGAGATCTCGGGGGGGTCTTTGGTTATTATTTAGCCTCAAGTTACTGTATAGTTTAGAACTGTTAGTGACTAGTTCCTCAAATATATTGGCGGTTAAACTTGAAGGTGCCAATTGCCCGTCATTATTAGTGGTTAATTTTTATAACTCATTTACTAGGTCTGATGAACTGGAGCACCTAAAAGCACTGTTTACATTTTTGGAGGAGTTTGATGCAAGTAGTGTTACACCTTATTTTCTTTTACTTTTTGGCGATTTTAATATTCATGAATGTCATCTCAATTGTTTTGAAAATATTAATTATGATCACTGCCCTCAAGAGGTAACTCACTTTGAACATTCTAAGGGTGGGATGGACCTAGAGAGTATTGTATCTGCCCTTCATTTATTTGCTCCTGTACAAGATTCTTTATCTCCTGTCCCTACGTTCACTGGACAGGGCCATAATAGTATGATTGATTATATTTTTGTTTCTTGTCTTTTGAAGGACCTTATAGGTTCCTTTTGTGTCACTCAAAACGCCTTAAGTGATCACAATCCTCTCACTATGGAAATTAATATTAATGCTTTGACGAGGGTTAATCCTCTGCCTACGATTGCTAACTTAAACTTAGTTTCTATAAATCAGGGAAGACGCTTGAGATGGGATGTTATTACCCCGGCTGATTTCCTTGAGAATTTGTACAATTGTAATATCGTGGATTTAAGTATATGTTTGTTAACAGAGTCGCAACCAGTGGAAATCCTTGGTGCTTTCGAGAGAATAACAAAACAGGTAGTGGGCAATTTAACCCACCACGGGAGACCAAGGCCTAAGAAATTTAAAAATTGGTTTGATCATGCCTGCTCTAGTGCTCATTCTGCACTCCTGTCGGCATTAAAAGAAAGTGGGAAAGACGCAAGTAAGATTGTGGAGGCAAGAAGGTCCTATAAAAAAGTAATAAAGGCAAGGAAAACTCAGTTAAGAAATATGGCATGGGAGGAATTATCAGAAGTAAGTGTTTTAAAAAATAGCATCCAATTCTGGAAGGTGATTAAAAGTCCACTTTTTGACGAGCTGGAGAACACAAATAGAGACTGTCTTATCACACCAGAGAAATGGGTGGCCCACTTTAGTGGTCTCTATTCTGAAATTCTTCAATTTAATCCAGTGAACTATGGGGATATCAATCAGGCTTCGAAAATTGTTTTTAAGGAAGACGAAGTCCAGGAGGCCATTGAGTCAATGGCAAAAGGTAAAGCACCAGGTCCGGACGGTGTCTCCGCTGACTTTTATAGGGCAGATTCAAGGTACTGGGCGAAGCTTTTAACTTCTGTTTTTAATGCAGTATCAAAAGCGGGTGCTCCTAGTTCATGGGGCAAAGCAGTTATAGTACCATTATTCAAAAAAGGCTCAAGAGAAGATCCGGCATGTTATCGGCCTATCTCTCTCTTGGATTCTGCCATGAAGATAATGGGTAAAGTAGTTCTCGTTAGATTAACAAATTGGTTGGAAGATAAATCCATAATTTCTGATTTACAATATGGGTTTAGACAAGGAAAGGGCACTGTGGGTCAATGCCTCAATTTACATCTTATCATTTGGAAGTACACGGTCGCTAAACAGGGGGATTTACACCTAGCATTTATGGATTTGTCCACTGCTTTCGACCTTGTAAATCGTCAAAAATTATGGGCCTCCCTAGTGGTATTGGGGCTTGACCCGGTGTTGATATCCTTCCTGGCGCTTATTCACGAGGACACCACCGCAGTCGTCCACTACAATGATGACGGGAGTCTGTCTGAAGCTTGGCAGGTAAAGCGAGGGGTAAGGCAGGGGTGCATTCTCGCTCCCCTGCTTTTCTCGCTTTACATTAATAATCTGGGTGAGGCTTTAATTTCGACCAGTAAGGATATCCCCAGAGCCGGCTCAAAATTGATTCCCGCTTTATTGTATGCGGACGACACGGTTTTGCTGGCAAGAACCGCGAGAGGCCTACAAGCCCTTTTAAACGGATTTAATGATTTTATGGTCTCTTTAGACTTATTAATAAATTTTTAAAAATCACTTTCCATGTCAATTGGTTGTGGGGGGGCGAAAAGGGCTAAATTCTACTGCAATGGGCAGGAGCTCACAAAAGTGCAGACCTTCCCATATTTGGGGATTGTCTTTGATGACAGGAGAACTTGGGTCATGTAATGTGCCCAGAAAAAGAATATTCTTGCTAGGGCAACAGGAGCGCTGTTGGGCTTTGCAAAACGTTTGGGCTGTAAACCCCTACCCGCTCTTATGAAGATATATAGTGCTAAGTGTGTTCCCATGGCCCTATACGGCAGCGAGGTATGGGGTTATAAGGCTTCGACAGAGATCCAATCAGTAGAAAATGCCTTTTTCCGGAAATTGCTGTCACTCCCCCCATCTGCTCCTATTTTTAATATTCATGAAGATCTGGGGGTAGGTTATCTTACTTATCAAATTTCTGTGGCCCCATTATTAGGTTGGTTGAGGGTTTGGGCACAGCATCCTCCGAACCTAAATCAACTTCTTACTCAAGACTGTTTGTCGCTTGATAAAGCCATGTCTATTCCATGGTTTCGATATATCAAAACTAACTTCGAGTCACTCGGCTTCCCCGAATTCTTTGATAAACCAAGCGCGCTGAGTAAAATAGAAATAAAGGCCTTTAAGACTCAGTTGTTGAGTAGGGCAATGTTACTGAGGGAAGGAGGGGAACTGGGAAAGCCGGCAGTCAGGAGGTTTGTCACGCTAAGTATAGGTAGAGAGATTCAGCCATACCTGACCTATATAAACAAACCATTCCATCTGTTTTTGTTAATAAGGTTCAAGCATGGCATGCTTCCCTGGCTTTTAGCTTACCCCAAGGGTTTTTTCAAAGAGGGAACCCTGGGGCCCTGTCCTTGTGATAACATCTCAGTACAAAACACGCTGCATTTGTTTTTCTTTTGCAAATTTTACGCTTTGCAGCGTAAGAAATTTATTTTTCCTATTTTTAAGAACCGTAATTTTGAGCAAGTGAGGCCCGCACTGGTTTATCTGCAAATGCTAGGGTCACCACTGGTATGTTTCGGGGTAGCCAGCTACATCACAGGGGCTATCAGGTGTAGAAATAGGGCGCAGTCCTTTTAGTAACCTCCCCATATTTCTAGTACCGTTTAATCGTTGGAGAATGAATTAGTTTTGATTTTATGGGATCCGTAAAAACTGCAGAATCATTTGGATGACATACATTTTATTGTGATTATGTGCCAATCATATTGTATCACTTATTATTCATGAAATGTTGTTAATTGTGTTTAATTGGTATTGTTTTAATGGACTTATTAGATCACTGTAACCGTAACTATTTGCATCATGAAATATCGTCGTATGCTTTGATGGTTTAACATTTTTAACCGAATAAAGCTATTCTTGACTTGACTTGACTCAAGGGAGGGCAGTGGCCACCCTGAGCAAGGGGCAACAGGCCATGACCGCAGGAGTTGAAGTGGCATCAGTGGATCATGGCAATGTGTGAGGCAACACATTGCATCTTGACTTATGTTTGTGTGACATCCTTGCACTGTGGGTCTAACATGTGCAAGCAATTGTGACACACATTAGGTGTATGTCAGGCTGTGTGACAGATATGTTCCTGCCCCCAAGGAAATAAAATACACAGTTGTGCACCAATCTGTTGCATTATGTCATCATTACTCACCTAAAATAGTTCTGTGTGATCTCATCTCGTCTCTGGCGCCCAGCAGCTGCCCCGACACTACCTGCTGGTTTGCACCATGGAGATGGGCCCTCCTCATCCGATGACTCTGAATCTGTGAGCTCCTCTGGGGTGCCTTTCTTGGTGGCGATGTTGTGTAGCATGGCTCATGTGGCCACGATTTTGCAGCACGTCTCGGGGCTGTACTGTAGCGCTCCTCCACTCTTACGGAGGCAGCGGAAACGGCTCTTCAGGATTCCAAATGTTCTCTCAACGGCACAGCGTGTGGCTCTGTGGGCGCTGTTATCCCTCCGCTCCCCTGCAGTGGCTGGATGCAGGCACGGAGTCAGGATGTAGTCACGTACAGCATACGCACGGTCACCTGCAGGGTGACATGAATTAGGTTAAACACTGTCCTGCCATTTCAGACCTTTACTGATTGTGTGTTTGAAAGCTATGCATTTACCTAGCAGGTAGTCCTCACCAAACTCACCATCTGTGAGTTGTTGGTTTATTCCACTGTGGCGAAACATGAATGAGTCGTGTGTGTTGCCAAGGTATTTAGCTACAATATCAGTGATGACATGTTTGGCATTGCACACTACCTGTATGTTCAGGGAATGATAGGACTTGCGGTTCCTAAACACATACTCATTCTGTGATGGGGAGAGTGCGACATGGGTCCCATCTATGCAGCCAATTACGTGGGGGAATTGGGCTATCTGGTAGAAATCCTGCTTGGCCATATCTAGTGCCTGTTGCGTTCTGGGTAATTGTATGTGGTGATGCAGCCTCTGTGCCATTGCATCAAGGAAAGTGTGAAAGAAGTGCAACAGGCAACTCTGGGAGACCCCTCCTGCTATAGCTATCACCCCCTGAAAACTCCCTGATGCCAGTAAGTGCAGTGAGCAGAGGACCTGTACATGGGTGGGAATGGTGTGTGCCCTGCGTGTGGGGTGTTCTAGTATGGGTTTGAGCTCCTCTATTAAGTCCAAGATGCTGTCTGCGTCCAGCTTATACTTCACATGGATCTCCTCCTCGGTCTTCTGGAACAGGGTGATGTGCGCTCTGAAGATCCTTTCCTGGCATCTCCTTCTCTGTGCAGCAGCTCTGATTCGCAGCCTCCTGGCTATCACATACAGCCGAGCCATTGTGAACACCCCTGTAGCATTGTGGGCCTGTTTAAATAGGTTGCACCTGGTTACCACCTGATCAGAGTTGGTGGTAATTGCGATGTGCATAATTGCGATTTTCACATATTCGCAATTTGTGATTTTTACATGCATCTCTTTTTGCGAATTCTCTATTTGCGAGCAGGTTATTAGCAAATATTGCAAATGACATGTTGCTTATTACGAATTCGCATATTTATTCGCAGATTCCCTGCCTCGCTAATTTGCTAATCGCTAAATTTGCGATTACTATTTTTGCGCACCGGATCCCTTTCTTACATAGGAACACTCTGTTTTGCGATCACAAACACAGTTTTTTTGCGATTTGCAGGGTTTGCAATTGCAAAACAGCTTCATACATATGGCCCCATGCCCCCTTTCTCCAACACGTTGCAAATGTGCCTTGCAAACTGCTGGTTGGGGGATAAAGTCCTCTTGGATGCTTAGGTTTCTTGAGGGCCCAGAAGCTCTCCTGTTACCTCCAGTAAATCCCGTGCCCTTTGTCCACCACTCTGCAAATGCAACTACTAGTTAAAAAACCATTGAAATTCACTTAAAAAACAAAAGGTTTCTGGGTCGTTATATATAGAGGAAATAGATTTTGAAAAGCCTTTGAAATTCACTTAAAAAAAAAAAAGTTTACAGGGTTGTTGTTATAGGAAGCAAATAGAATTGAAAATCCTTAACAATTCGCTGGAAAAAAACAGTTTACAGGGACGTTATAGATAGCTCAGATTTCACTGTACAAAACCAGTGAAACTTGGTATTAAAGTTACCTGAACTAACTATAACTGATGCCCCCACAATGCACTGCCTATTGTATTGTATTGTAATTGCATTTATATAGCGCTTACTATCCCTGACGAGATGTCAAAGTTCTTAATGCTGGGCCGCATGCTTGTCCAGGATCCAAGATTGATGGTTAATTCAGTGTTGTTGGTTACTGTTTGTTATTTATTGGGCTCTGTCTTGTGCACTCAAAGCAAACTATTCCATGTAGTAATTTCTGTTTTTTATGGTTGCCTACACTACCGCGCGGAATGCCGCTCATATTGCGCTATGCTCTGTTACTCTAATGTGTTTTTAAAACCTGTAAAACTTACCTAAAAGTTTGACTGTATATGCTTTTAACTCACGGCTTAGCCTAAAACTCTTTCACTCGTCGTAGATTTCCTGACACTCCCCTCCCCAGGCCCCCAGCCTATCGGCCGCAAGGAGGAGAAGGAAGAGGGCGGGGCTTAGCTACTTATGTTCACGGCAGCGCGGGAGCGGGGAATTGTTGCCTACACTACCGCGCGGATTGCCGCTCATATTGCGCTATGCTCTGTTGCTCTAATGTGTTTTTAAAACCTGTAAAACTTACCTAAAAGCTTGACTGTATGTGCTTTTAACTCACGGCTTAGCCTAAAACTCTTTCACTCGTCGTAGATTTCCTGACACTCCCCTCCCCAGGCCCCCAGCCTATCGGCCGCAAGGAGGAGGAGTAAGAGGGCGGGGCTTAGCTACTTATGTTCACGGCAGCGAGGGAGCGGGGAATTGCTGCCTACACTACCGCGCGGATTGCCGCTCATATTGCGCTATGCTCTGTTGCTCTAGTGTGTTTTTAAAACCTGTAAAACTCACCTAAAAGCTTGACTGTATGTGCTTTTAACTCACGGCTTAGCCTAAAACTCTTTCACTCGTCGTTGATTTCCTGACACTCCCCTCCCCAGGACCCCAGCCTATCGGCCGCAAGGAGGAGGAGGAGTAAGAGGGCGGGGCTTAGCTACTTATGTTCACGGCAGCGCGAGCGCCGGCGGCGCGCTGAAGGCGTGCCAAAGGCAAGCCCGTCTGCGCCCGTCCGCGCCCAGCCGGGACCAGGGACCGAAAACCATGGACATATTATTACTTATTCCTCCAAAATGCCGCGTTCGCTAGCCACCCACAGCTCACACCTCAACCTGTCCATTTCTAAGCGTCTCAGGCAATGCAGTATATACTCTGAACCTCATCTCCAAGACATTCCCCTTATCCCAGGCCCTCACCACCCTATTACCATTATTCCCAAAAACCCAACGCTGGCCGCTCTATGTATTCTATATCTTAACACCCGCTCGTTGGTCAAGCACCAACTGGATATATTTTTGCTACTCAGTCTGGAGAAACCTGAAATTCTTTTGATTACTGAGACCTGGCTCACCCAGGATTCCGCACCCGACATTTTAGCAGCACTCCCCTCGGAATACTATATATTAGCGGCAAACCGACCTCAGGGCACAAACGGTGGTGGAGTCGCCGCCATTATCCACAAAGATTATGTTTTCAATGCTCTTACCCCTCTGGTCCTTCCTGAGGTGGAATACTTAGTTATTAAATTAGACGCCGTGACCGGCTCCATCATCTTTGTGTTATTGTACCGACCCCCCCATGCCATGCCCACTTTTCCGTCTGCCCTTAGTGAAGAAATGGCTAACTTGTTTACTAACTATGCCAGCATCTTACTTATAGGCGACCTGAACTATTGGCTCAATGACGCCCGGGGCGGGTCACATGCAGCGGAACTTACGAAATCCCTCGCCAATCTGAATTTTACTCAACACGTTTCCTCTCCTACCCATGTTAAAGGACACACTTTGGACCAAATTTGGTCCTCTAATCTTAACCTTTCGGAGCTTACGGTTTCACCCTGTATATGGTCCGACCATTACCTAATTAATTTCACAATCACCACCATCACTAAAAACAAAATTCCCTTAATAGGCGGAGGCATGTCTAGAAAATGGAGTTCTGTTGATAAATCAGGCTTCACTAACTTCTTAGCAAGGTCCATACCCCCCTTTAACTCAGACCTTAACTCCATGAACAACGCGATCTCAGATTGGCTATTAAAGGCCTGTGATGCTCATGCCCCTTTCATTAAATTCACACGGTCTCGCCATACTGACGCACATAAGTGGTTCTCCACTGAGCAAAAAACTCGAGCTAAGGCAAAAAGAAAGAAAATGGAGACTAAATTACACCACGGAGGACTAATCTCTGTTTTCCCTAGCCCAAAATAATTATAAAAAGGCTATACGTGAAGCCAAAGTTGCATTTTTCTCTGCCAGAATACTCAATGCACAAAACAAATCTAAAGAATTTTTTTATATAATTAACGACCTCTGCAACACAGACAGAACTCACCTCAATCAGCCTCCTTCTCCGGAGTTCTGTAACTCCCTCAATTCCTGTTTTTTGGACAAAATATCTACTATCAAAGCTAGCATTCCCGCCATCTGCCGCACAGATAACACAGACTCTGTCACATCCAACTCCTTCGTCCTGGATCATTTCCCTGCTTTATGTCCCCAAACCTTATCAGATCTGCTGGTCCGTGTCAAATCTGGTTCCTCCAATGACTGCTGCCCCCCGCATATTCTAAAAGAGGCCCTGTCTAAACTCCCCCACGGTGTGCTTCCCTTCCTAAATGAGTCTCTCCTCCAAGGCAAGATCCCCACGGCTTTTAAAAACGCGATTGTGGTCCCATTACTAAACAAACCTGGGGCCGATCTCCTGAATCATTCCAACTATCGCCCCATTTCCTTGCTTCCTTTTCTCGCAAAGATTCTTGAGGCCCACGTCGCCAGGTCCCTCCCGAACTTTATCGAACAGTCTGACCATCTAGAACCCAATCAAGCCAGGTTCGCCCCGCACACTCTACCGAAGCGGTCATCCTCGCCGTGTTAGACACCTTGCGAGCCAATGCTGACAAAGGCATCCATCAGGCACTTATTCTTCTGGATCTGTCAGCTGCGTTCGACACAGTGGACCATAACATCTTACTGTCCCGTGTCGAACAAGCAGGCATACAAGGCCCGGCATATAACTGGATCCAATCATTTCTTGAAGACAGAACACAGGCCGTTCGTTTGGGCACTTTTACTGCCCCCAGGATCGTCACCTGCTGTGGGGTTCCCCAGGGCTCATCCCTCTCCCCTCTCTTATTCAATCTTTATCTTAAACCCCTCATCAACTCCTTAAAACACAGGAAAGTTACGACCTTCAACTATGCCGATGATCTCCAACTTGTCTTTACACTGGACGGCTCAAACTCTGCTTCTGAATTCCAAGCTACCATGCTCCACATCCAGCGCTGGATGAATATCAACCACCTTAAACTCAACCCCGGCAAGACCGAACTAGTCCTACCGGGAAAAAGCGCAATCATGTGGGGGGCCCATTTTTGGCCATCTGATTTCGGACCACCCCCCATCCCCTCTCCCTCAGTAAAAAGCCTCAGAGTCACCCTAGATGCCGACCTCTCGCTTAGAGAGCAGGTGGGGCCTGTAGTCTCTTCATGCATCTTCCAACTGAGGAAAATTAGGAAAATTGCTCACTTACTCACCCCCCCGGCCCTCATCCAGGCAGTAATAGCCCTTGTACTGTCTCGCCTTGACTTCTCTAACGCCATTTACCTTGGCCTGCCTATGTTTTTGCTCAGACGCCTTCAAAATAGTGATGATCCAGGCTGCTAGATTAATATTTCAGCAACCTAAATGGCATTCCGCCAGACCCCTTTTGGCTAAACTTCATTGGCTCCCAATTGCCCAACGTGCAGCTTTTAAGACCGGATGCTTAATCTTCAAGGCCCTGCACTGTAGAAGCCCCAAATTTGTTAGTGACTTGATCGTGAAACAAATCCCTCGTCGCAACCTCCGGCTGCTTGCTACCCTTACCATCAAACTCAAATGCCAGGGGGGGGCGCAGGTTTTCGTACCTAGCGCCTGGATTCTGGAACTCTCTACCCCTAGACATCAGAGCACAGGAAAACTTAATGGGATTTAGGAAGGCCCTTAAAACATGGTTGTTTGCGCTCTCACAAGACTAGCTTCCCCGCCGCGTTACTTTGCAACAATTAGCGCCATGAAACCTCCCGGTGACCGTGCGCTTTATAAATGTCTATTAACATAACATAACATAACATAACTATAGAATTAGCGGTTGGTCGATAATGTTAGTCAGAGCGGTGAGCTCAAACACTGAAGAAATAAAAACCTTTTTAGGGGTTCACTGATACACCTGGTCCTTTAAACCAACAAAGAAGAGATTGGCATGGAAGCTGTAATATCAAAAAGAAGTATTTATTAACCTCACATGAGGGAGACTGCGTCAATACGGTACCCTCAGGCCACTGTAGAAGGCAGTCTAAGGAGTGCAGAGAACAAGGGCCTTTTATACCCACACAGAGGCTAAAAAGGAGGCGGTACAAGTACACATGAGAAGAGTTACACACATAGATGGTCATACAGAAAATGCACAGTCAACAAGTAGGAGTGGTAATGAATTGCTGACATCAGTTAGAACAGCCTGACAGTTACAGTCTAAGGCAGGTGCATGAGCAGCTACAGACTCTTCTGAGCATGTGCAAGGCTCTGGCTCAGTGCTGAAAGAGTTAACTAAAATAGATGACACAAGCAGAATACATGGGCAGTCAACAGTGAAGAGGGAGAAAGCACATGGCGAGCACATAGCCAACTATAATGGCTGCCACAAACAAAATGGCTTCAGCAGATGTTAACAGCTATTGCAGCTAGTTTTCCACAACACGTGGTTGGTGGGATTAATATAGTAGTTAATAGAGATTAGGTATTGTTAGGTTGCATAGGTATAACTTTCAGCAGAGCAAGAAGAGATTGTGATCTTGTAAATGAGTTGTGGAAAATTTGCTAAAATATAGAAAAGTCAATGGTGCATGTGTCAGAGAAAGTTGTGCTCAGACAGAGGAGACATGTAGAGGATGGAAGGGACGGAAAGGGACATTTGAAAGAAATTAGTAAAAGGAGAGGCAACAAACCAAAGTTTTTATCAAAGGACAGTTTTTAATGCCTGATTTGAGGAATGTTGTGAATATTATTGAAACAGCGTGCAGTTTGAAGATGCAAAATGTAGAAAAATTATTTACTTGTGAAGATTGTGCTATATTGGAAATGTTAATAGGTACTAGAACCAGGTATACCATCTCTCCATTGCTAGACTACTGCTAAACCACTGATCCAGCCAGGTCAGTTGATCAGCTCAAGTTTTGAAAGAGAAAAATAATGGCTGGATGCATATGTCGAGAACATACATGGGAATTAAGGTACGTATTGAAAACGAGATTCTGGGGTTCATTCTCAGGTTTAAGTCAAAGTATTAATTCTACAGCAGAGTGGGATACATTTAAATGCCTCTGTTATGTATTGGCACAAGATACAAGATGAGGACAGCTTCCCAGACAGTGGAAGTGTATTACCTGCATTCCAGTGGCTGGAGGGCAGGGGATGCAAACACTAGTGATGCGTGAGTGATGGTGTTGGAGAAAGGGCTCCCTTTACAAATTCAATGAACACTTTATTGGCGAACAGCTGCTGATAAGACTTCCTGAACCAGTGCCCTTTTTGTTGATGCCATGGGTGAGGCGGGGTAGAGCTGCAGGTTGAAAGGGAATCTTTAGGTGAGGCGAAGCATTGGCCTACCTTAATCACGAATCACTGACAAAATATTGAGGTACAAAAATATTGTGACAAAAATATCGAAGTCAAAAATATCGACATCCTATCTACATCATGGTAAGTACAAAAATATCGAGAAAAAAATATCAATGTAAAAAATAATTACTATAGTTAATAATTTATTAATTAATGAAAATTAATTACCAATTAATAATGAATAAACAATACATTAATTATAAATACCTACAAATTATTAATTAATTATAATTAATTTACTTCCCACCCTATTCCCATATAAACCCACAACCCGCTCCAATAAAAAATGAATACAATTAATATAATTATCAATTAATAATTAATTAACAATCAATTAATTATCAATTCCAATAAATAAAAATTAATAATTACTTAATTAAAATTAAATTACTTCCCACCCTATTCCCCTCTAAACCCACAACTCGTTACAGAACTATAAATGCAAAATTGTATTAAAAATAATTAATAATTTCTCAAAATGATGAATTAATTTACTATAATTAAATTACTTCCCACCCCATTCCCCTATAATAAACCCACAACCCGCTACGGAACTAAAACGCAAAATTTACTTTAAAAAAATTACTAACTTCTAAACAATGAATACATATATTTTAAAAAGAAATAGAAAACATGTGGAAACACATACATATAAAATACATACTAAAATTCATAACACTAACATAAACATGAATATTATTAACATCGATATTTTTGCTATCGATATTACTAACTTTGATATTAACAAAAACGATATTTCTTACCTTCAGGTCGATATTCTGGTCACCGATTTTCTTGATGTTGATATTCTGTCCATACGATATTTAAAACTCAATATTAATGTAGGTCAAAATAAAAAACGTAATATTATGTCTGTGCACCCTTAATCACACTTCAGTGCAAAGCCTTCACACCTCTTCGTGTCTCTGTTGTGTGCTTCTAAAAGAATCCTTAGATGCTGAAAAAAACTGTCATGGTATTTTCTTTTTTTAAACAACCTAATTAACCATTATGGCGTAAAGTTCCTGAAAAATGTGACCTGTTCGTAAACAGGCAAAACTGGATTAAATAAAAAAAACTGAGCACCTGACACCCTCTTCTCCTAAGCAGTCTCCAGGCACAGTTTGTAACTGTGGGCTAAAGATACATTACATTTTCAATGGATGGCTTGGCAAGACTGTTGCATTGATCAAAAAACACTTTTAGGACACCATGTAACAGGCCTTTGCAGATTATACGTTCTAACTGTAAACAGAAAGGAAGTATGTGCAATATCAAACCAAATTGAAGAAGAAAATCTCTGCCTGCAATTCTGAATTCATGTTCATGAGGCACAGACACTCTCTGCTCATCAGTGTACTTTGAGCTATAAAGGGATTCACAGACCACAAGTGAATGGGGCTCTAACTGTCTAAGGGTCCTTACTGACCACTCACTGATCAGGAAGAGATTCACTGTGAAATTTATGTGCAATACTTGGGTTTTCTCTGATTTACTAAACAAGCACTGGCAAATTCAACTGGTGCGTGCTTAATGTACTTATGACCTCACATATTACATAACCCATGACATTGTCAGTGACATCACTCATGCCATCACTGATGGCATTTTAAATGACATCACTCATGACATCATCCACAGAACCACTCACACACCTACTCCCACCCCCATACAACCTCTTGTATGCCCACTCACACAACCGCTGACATACCCATTCACAGACCTCACTCACTTGTACAGCCACTCAAACAACAATTCACTCACCTATACAGCCTCTTATGCAACCAGTTACTCACCCAAACAGCCAGTCACATAACCACACACTCACCCATACAGCTACTCACATACCAACTTATTTACCTACAAAGTCACTTGCACACCCACTCACTCGCCAAATCAGCCTCTCAACACAGCAATTTACTCCACCATACAAGCCCTCACACACTCCCTCAAACAACCACCTATATACCCATTTACACATCTATACAAGCACTCACACATTCCCGTACGCACCCATACAGCCATTCACACAACTACTCACTTAACAAAGCACCCACTCAAACAGCCATTCACTCCCCTATATTGCCACTTGCATACCCAGTCACTCACTCATACACCCAGTCAGATACCCACTTACCCACCCATAAAGCCAAACCCCCCGCTATTCACCCACCCATACAGCCATGACATCCCCACTTTCTCACCAATACAGCCAGTCACACAGCATCTCACTCACCCATACAGCCACTCACACACACGCTTATACACCCATACAGTCACTCACACACCCATAAACTCAAGGATAAATAGTCACACAGCCACTCATATTATAGATATTAAAAGTAGTATCACTCATTGGTAGTATACCTAGCATACTACTAGAACTTTTGTGGTACCTTAGTATATATGTTTAACAATCATAAACTCTTACAAAATACTTACACTCACTGGATGGTTTATCAGTGATGTCATCAGTGATGTCATTTGAGATATCGTCAGTGATGACACTGATCATGTAATGAGTGATGTAATAGGTGAGGTCATAAGCAGTGCATTACAGGGGCATAAGTTATATCTAGCTCCGATAACTATAACTGCTGAATTTCACAGATTTTATGTGAGTGAAATCTGAGCCGAAACACAACGGCCCTGTAACCTTTTTATATATATATATATATAGAGAGAGAGTTACTGAAAAAAAATCAAAGGTTACAGGGACATTGAAGTTAGGAATAGAATTGAAAAAAACCTTAAAAATTCACTAATAAAGTTTACAGTCACGTTATAAATAGAGTTTAGATTTTACATACATGAATCATAGAAATTCATCAGTTATAGTTACAATTATCTCAAATATCTATAACTCGTGCCTTAAGGTAAATATAACTCGCCGCCCGGCCGCTGCGATGCACAGCTTCCTCTTCAATAATTTTACAGCAAATGCTGCAGTGAAACTATCAATTTTGTCATAGAAGATATCGTGAGTGATGTAATACATGTAAATAATAGTGCTTGGCGAGTGCAGGAGCTGTAGTTACCCAAAGGCAGCCAACCCAGAAGGGAGGCTTGCAGCCTCACTTCCCTGGGTGGTTTCAACTCCAGGAACCCCATCTCCTGGGGCCCGGCACATTTTGTAGGAGGGCATATGTCCCACTCCCTAGGCCAATTTTGGCCTCAGGGACCCCATCCCTGGGGCTCAGAATTTTTTTTTAAGGAGTGGGTTATGTGTCCCCTTTTCCTGGCCCATTTTTAGCCCCTGGGGATTCAATCCTCCATCCATTATTTCTGGCACGGTACCCCTGACCAACTACCTTCCCATCTCTCTCCTTCCATGGCTGAGTAAGTTGATTGAGAGATACATAAATTCCACGCTGGTACAGTACTTAGAATCCAAAAACTTGCTTCATGTCTCTCAAACAGGATTCCGTCCTCCGCTCTGGACTGAGAAGGCCCTTCTGGCTGTAACAGAGAAGGCAAGGAGACTCCTGGACGAGGGCAGCTCAGCAGCAATCATTCTTTTAGACCTCAGTGCCGCTTTCTAAAGGATCGGTTCTTTGAAGTCTTTGAAGGAACTGCCACATCAAACCGGTGGCCGCTTAGCTGTGGGGACCCCCAGGGTTCTTTCCTGAGCCCCACGCTTTTCAACACCTATATGGCCCCATTGGCAGAGATAGTCCTTCCATTCGGCATAAAGATCATAACCTACGCAGATGACACCCAATTGGTTGTGGCATTAAATCACCCTGAGGGATCATCCTGCGCGCAGGTACCTGCCTAGAGGCTAAATGGGGACAAGACCGAACTGATGTTTCTGGGCAATTCTCCATCACCCTCCGCGGCACTTATATGGCTGACCTGTCTTGGCCCTATTCCCACCCCAAAGCACCAGATTAAGAGCCTAGGCATGTGATTTAAAAGCTCTCTGTTTTAATCATCAAGCCACTAAGCTCTCTGCTACATGTTTTGGCCTAATGAGAATGTTAAGAACGATCCTCCCCCTGCTCGCTTTCCAGGCGAGGACAATTATGGTGCAAGCCCTCATACTATCCCTCCTGGACTACGGGAACGCATTGTATCTGGGCGCCCTTCAGTCCACAATCCAGAGATTACAAGTGATCCAGAATTGTGCGGCTCACCAACTGCTCCAGATTCCTCGGAGACAATCAGCAAAACCTGCCTTGAGGAATCTTCACTGGCTTCCAATTCGGTCCAGGATACATTTCAAGGTCATGTGCCTGGCCCATAGAGCTATGTGGAAATCAGGCCCAGCCATCATTCAGTCCCTGGTCACACCCTATCAACCCCCCAGAAGTCTTCGTTCCAGCTCCGCTTTTCTTGCCACTCCAAGGAAAGTACGAAGATCCAGATGGGGTGGATGCTCTTTCTCCCTGAATGCCTCCAATCTTTGGAATTCTCTCCCCCCTACCCTCCGAGGGGAACCAAACATACTGGCCTTCCGAAAATTTCTCAAAACTCATCTTTTCAGTACTTCACATTAGCATGACACACCTATCTGTCTGTTCGCTCCACAAGCGCTAGGAGGCCTCAGGGTAGCTACACGCTATTGAAATCCAATTTCATTCATTCATTCATTCAATTCTCAAGGGCCCACCACTTTTATTATGTGGGAGGAGGAATGCAGCCTCCTTACCTGGGCTGATTTTAGCCCCTGGAGCCCTATCTCCCACTGCCTGTTCATATTGCAAACTGGGAGGGGGGAATGCAGCTCACCTCTCCTGGGCCGATTTTGAAATGCTGTATACAATGAAAAAACGCATTTCAATTTATTCTAATATGGGACAAAAATATGTAACAATTACCCATATATTATTTATGTTACAAATAATGGGTTTAAGGTGCCACGTTAATGAAAGTCTGAATCTGAGTCTGATTAACACTTGTGACATACACTCGTATCATTTCAGGGCAAATACAACAACCATGTTAACATGCAGCAAGCTGCATAATGCATGCAACTTTATCAAGCATGTTGAAAACATATACTACACTAACATCCCTCCCTTGAATTTCAATTGTCACTTAGACAAGTTTATGCCACTGTCAAGTCAAGTCAAAAATAGCTTTATTCGATTTAAAATGTAAATCATAAAAGCACAGTTTATAACATACAATTACATACATTTAGAAGCAAATAAACATAAAAGGATAAAATGATTAAAAAGATTTTCAATCAGGTTTAAAAACCAGGACTCATGTTCCACATTGTTTTCCTTGAGTTAATAATGCATTTGAAGTATGTAACCACAGAAGTTGTGAACATTTCATTTTCTAAAAGTTGGAAGGCCAAAAATGCCAAACGACATTGTCTCATGCCTAAAATGTTTCAAATCGGCACTATCGATATTTTTCTTGGGAGAGAATAAAATGTACAGAATAAAAGGATGCGCATCATAGATTGTTGTGATAAGTCATCGCATGTGCAAGCGTCCAGGTTTTTGGACCAGTCATTTATGACCAGGAAACTTGTAAGTCTGTGAAAAGACCCCAGGCGGAAACGAGTCAGCAACATCCTATCATAACTCCCAGATACATGTACAAGATAGGGCTGAAGACCGTGACATGACATCAACAACTGGTTTTCCAGGACCGTAGGTTTAACAATTTCTTGTGAAAGTCTAATTGACTGTAAATGAACTAAACAGTCTGCTTTTAATGTTTGTCTTGAAATTGATGTATTACTATCCAGCCTAGCAAAATATATAGGATGGCCAATGTCACTCGTGAATTTTCTAATATAGTTTAGCCAGGGGATAGAAGATGCCCTATGAAGCCTTAAGCAGTCGTTAATGATGTCCCAATTAAAACTGGTGTCTATTGTCACCCATATATTGTGCCATAGCAAAATTGGTTCAATTTTAATCATATCCAAAATATACGGAATCCCAAGCTCGACGTGACAAATAGAGGCAGCAGTGCTGTTGGGGGCCGCCAATAAATATCTTGTAAATGCGTTCTCAATTAATTGTAGGGGCTAGGTATTCGTATGTCCTCAAATGCCTGCTCCATACTTAGCTGTAGTGATACACATGGCTTTATAAATTTCTATTAGTTCCACCACTGGTCTTCTGCCCAATCTTCTAGCGAAGTTGACCAAAGCACCAGTGGCTTTAGAAAATTGCAATTTCCTGGCTAAAACTGCAAATGACCAGGTCCCCCTATGGTCGAAGTGGATGCCCAGGTACGTAAATCTATTGATACATTCCACCTTATTGTTGTTAATAAAGATATCACGACATTTAGCCATTATTCTTGCCACATTTCATTATATATGTTTTTGAGATGTTCACTTCAAGGCCCCTAGTTTGCATAAATGTGGCAAAACTAGTCACAACTCTCTGCAACCCTAATTGGGTACGGGCCATTAAAACCACATCATCTGCGTATAGTAATGCGGGAATAGGGTGCTTATTAATAAGTCCTGACATTGATCAATTAAAACTTGGCCTAGGCCATTACTATATAAAGTAAAAAGAAAAGGGGCGAGCACACAACCTTGTTTCACTCCTTTTCTGATTGGTAATTTGGCTGTACATTCACCCAGGTTTCTATATAGGACCCTTGCACCTGCATCTCGATATAGCTGCCTCATAAATTTTATAAGGGGTGGGTCCACCCCCATTTCTGCAAGTATGCTCCAAAGTCTATCATGTCTCACGCAATCGAACGAAGAGCTGTGGTCCACCAATGCCAAGAATAGCCTTCCTTGCTTAGCCTGCTTATATTTTCATCTAACATGAGGCTTAAATTCAACCCCTGATTGTCCCTAGACCCTGGCGGAAGCCATATTGCAGATTAGAAACGACACCTGTATCTTCCGCCCATGTCTGTAATGTATTTAAAATAACATGACCTGTCACTTTGAGAAAAGAGTCCAAAAGAGAAATCTAGCCATAGCATGTAGGCTTATTACGATCCCCCTTTTTAAATATCGGGAACAAAATCGAATTAGACCAAGATGGAATAAAATCCTGGTAATGGCAATCTGTTAAGACCAGAGTTAATAATGGGCCCCAAAGCGAGAGATTTGATTATACATGTCTACAGTGACTCCATCCGGGCCAGGAGCTTTTCCCCCTGCACTAGCATTTATGGCACGTGTAACTTCATCTAATGAGAAATGTAAATCCAATGAGAACATATTAAAAAATTCAGTCTCTAAGAAAGGTTCAGATTCTACTGGATGCAGAGCCTATTCTGCATCATTATATAAAATAGTAAAATGATCCACCCATTCATCCTATTTCAATTGCTGGTAGATCTCTAGGAGCTAGGAAAGCCACATTAACTACCTTCAAAAAGCTAGTATTGTCTCTACGTAAGGATGCTTCATCCAAGGCCCGCCCCGATTCAGCTCTTAATATCTCCTTACATTCTTATAGCGCACGTCTGTAGGCACTTCTAGCTAGATTTATTTGCAGCTGGTTTCTATCCTGCTTGTGTAGAACTTTTTAAAAATTTGTATGCTCTCTTGTGCAGTCGAACCACCCCTGCTTCTTGGGCTGGCTCTTCTTAATTTCCACAGTTTAACTCTTATTAATCTCTGCAGAAATGGAGCAAAAGGAGTTCAAAATCTCCACATAAGAAGCGGACTCAGTGAGGCAAACTGAAAAATCCTGATTACATTTAGTTATTAATAGTTTAATAAACTCAATCGGGTCTACTTTAGGCCAGCTCAGGGAGTCCCCACTAATTCTATTAAGGGCAATGTTAAGTGCAAGATTCTCTGATGTGCCACCCCTTATTTAACACACTGCTTGGTAAATGAAAAGTAATGCTCATTGGGAAATGGTTGCTCATTGCGTTTGAGTGGATTTCGAAATGTGTTACCCTACTTGAGTGGCGATTTGTGAGCAGAATTAAATCAATGATGGAACCACACCCTCTGCCATTATATGTACACCTAAATGGGACTATTGGGGTACATAATTCATTTGCGAACCCCAAATCAAATAAGAACAAAAGTGAATTTAGTAAGTTCCAAGATGTTGTGTGTGGAAAATGAGCGTAATCAGAACCTTTTTCATGGGCTAAACCACAGGTACCCCCATAGCATGTTGACACAGTACATTATTAAAGTCCCCTCCCCAAATGACACACATATCTTGGGCCGTATCATCCTGTAGCTTGGACAGATCATTCTGTAATTTTTCAACACACCCAAAATCTGCTCTGTAGGAATATTGTTATAAAAATGTAGCAGAGCAACACAGTACTTTTTTCCCACATGCAACAGCACAATCTGGTAGTAAGTGGCCGAAATCTTAAATATTATCTTATTGATGTTACCACAATTGGATATGTAAGTACACGGACCTCCCTTGTTTCTTCCATGGGCTGTAATTACTGCTGGTGAGTGGAATGGTTTATAACCGTTGAATTGCAAACGAGTTCTCCAGCCAAGTTTCTTGAAAACACAGTATGGAAAAGTCTTCAACAAAGTTTGACCACAAAGGATCACTAGCTTTCGTTCGCAAACCAGCAACATTCCAAAATAGTATATTACAAACAGGCGACCTATTCTCTGCATCTTCCCCCTGTGGTACGGCCATAGCATGACAGTCAATTTCATTCTGTTGGGCTGTCTGAGCCAGTGTGTCTAAAGTACTTACAGGAGTCTTAGTTGGAACGGAAATGCCAAATCCAGTGGGCAAATTAGCTGACATATTTTTAGGGGTAACACGTGTTTCAAAACAAGCAGACACAACGTGACCTGCTATTTGGACACCCAGTACCTCAGAGGCAGTCGGTCAATCAATATCCTCAAGAGTGGATAAAATATCAAAACGGTTGGATACCGGAACATTGTAGAGACGAGGGGATGGCCTGGAAGCCCCTACTCTAGATTCTCGATTGAGTAACACAATGTGGTTGGTAAAAGTACCCCAAAGGCAGAATGTTACCCGTGTGCGTTATATGTAAGTTGCTCTAGATAGAATTGCCTGTATTAAGTGTGGGGAACTAAATGTCAATACTACACAGTCTCCCGCCAGTGATTTATGGTCTCTACCAACCCAGGAGACCCTTCTAGCCATTTTAAATTTGGCAAATAGAGCCTCAGTTAGGCCTGTTTTTGTGCCCAACCAGAATAGGGATTTATTTCTCAAGGCTTCCTATGACTCATTCGTCTGTGTCGTAAGAACTGGAACGTTAGCCAAAACTGTAGTATAGGGTGTGGCTGCCGGGGGTAGGTCAAGCGTGCATACGTCCATATACGCTTTTATTTGAGGTATAGCAACCTGCTGCTTGTTAGCCCTTGTATTAAACGAGGCGG
Source organism: Triturus cristatus (assembly GCF_964204655.1). Lineage (NCBI taxonomy): Eukaryota > Metazoa > Chordata > Amphibia > Caudata > Salamandridae > Triturus > Triturus cristatus. Next base: position 496,182,477 of record NC_140592.1, on the reverse strand, counting down.
AAGCCCTCGGAATGGAATCAGCGATGCAAGTTGCTGGGGTCCTATTAAAAAAATAGCCTGAAGGTCTGAGTTTATTGATGGATTAGGATCAACCGTTTCTTGTGGGACAGCGCGTGACAGTTGGCCAACAGGCTGGGACAGCAAATCCCCTGATGGACGAGTGTCAGAGTTAGTTATTGGGAGGGGATATTGAGTTACTGCTTTGCTTTTTAGTATGTCCTCGATTGCCCCCACTCTGACCATTAATCTAGTTAATGTACCAGATACATTTTTGTGTAGTTCGTCTATTTTGTTTGCGATCTTAAAAAGATCGGCTGACTGACCCAAATAACTAGATTATTTATAGAAGATGGGATCTTCCTACCTTCATCGGGTTTACCTAGTCTACTCACTTTTTTCCATTTCTTCTTAATATCTTTCCTAATAGATGGTTGGATTGAATTTGGCTCCTTAGGCGGAGCATCTGGATTACTACGTTGCCTAGACAGTGGCTGTGGGTCACAATCTAAATCGCTCACATAAATATGCCCTGATGTCTCTTGAACGCACCCATTCAGAGGCAGATGTCCTGTTGCAGCCTCTGGCTGACTATTTGAAGAGGCTTTGTGTATGTTTACCCTAGGGCTTCTAGCTACCCTGCCACAAACCTTGTGTCAGGGACTCTTCAACAGAATTTTTTTTTTCTCGATAGCATCCATTGCCCCAGTCAAATAATTCATTAGTGATTGCTGAGCACCCCCTGCTGATTTAGCTATATTCCCCAAACTTTCTCTTACCCATCCCGTTCCCTCCCACGTAAGTGATCAACAAGTAATTAGGAATACAGTACTTTGCATACACAGTAGTTGTGAGATGAGGAATCTTCAATACGTCATACGCCTGCAATAATGAACCCTCTCTTGTACCAGTTCAAGTAAATCAAATCAATTCTACATAATATCAAGTCTTTACCATATCTGATCGTACCAGCTAGTGTCTAGAGTGGCTTAACCGTATTATATAAAGTCTCGAGCGACCTTTCTTAATTAGTAGATATGTCTGTGATTGGTCAAAAATAAATGAAGTGACTCACCCTCACAAAGTTCAATCCACGTTTAACGCACTTTTCAGGGGGGTGGCCCAGCCCAACCCCCTCCGGACTCTGACAGGCTAAGACGGGCCCGTCTTGGCCCCGTATCCACACTGGCTGAGCCCAGGCATGCCCTACGCATGTCCCGCACTGCGGGACCTCCGGCGTCCTTTTGAGGCGTCCCGCGCCCCTCCTCTTCACAGGGACCGGGCAAAAGGTGCTTCGTGGCAGATATGGCCAGGGTCCAGCCCAAAAGTGTCTTGTGCAATGCTTCCTGTGCTGCTGGACCTCCGACGTCCTTTTGAGGCGTCCCACGCCCTCCTCTTCACAGGTACCGGGCTAAAAGTGCTTTGTGGCAGATACAGTCAGGGTCCAGCCCAAAAGTGTCTTTTTCATTGTTTCCCCCTATGCCACTGTCTTCCCAGAGTACTGAGACGAATATCCAAATTTCCCTGCAACAGACCTTTACTGGTGCGTGAGAAATAAAGAGGAGTTAGTAATATCCAAAAATTCACATTACACTGTAACCTATTTGGCTACACAGTGAGGACCCAAATGTTAATAAATGGGATTAAATGTAGGTTTATTACAAATTCAAAGCCAAGCTGACATATGCAAGTCTCAAGAATAAGTTGGAAAAATACAGAACACTACTGGTAGTCCAAACCACCTAACAAAGTTTAACCTCAGTAGCATAAAGCAAGCAAGGAATTCAATAATAGCAATACAGAAAATAAGGAAAAGAATCTGATGATCAGTATTTGATTTCTGGTCCTCTTGCTTGTACATAAGTACATCTAAATTACTTCAACTAAACCTAAACTAAGAAGCACTAATTGGGGAAACCCAAATGAGATTCAGTACAGCAGGAAGCTGTCAGCACTGCAGAGACTTCTGTAAAAGTTCTCAAAAGTCATGAGTATTATATAGCATTAAGCAACACAACAGAAATATAGAAAAGAGGTCTGTCCCCCTCTGAGTCTCAAAGGAATATGACTAAAGCTGAAGTGTGACCACTGACTAATTTTTCACAGGACATTCATGGATCACACATCACGTGTTTCATTACTTTTCCAACCTCTCACTGTAAAACTTGACGGTTTCATTTGATACTCCCATCTCTTGGTCTGAATATCCAAATGTCTTTGGATTCCTCCAGTCTCCAGATACTCTCATGCATTTTTTTAGTTTGCGCCTACTATCAAATGAATATAAATCTGATGTCAATAAAATTACTCAAACAAGATAAATGCAGATATATATATGAAAACTGCACTTTAGTATCACTATTGGAAAACATTAGTATGCACATTCATGTAAATGTCTTAATTATACAGGGAATGCACCTTCAGTATTTCAGTCAAGTTTACCACTTTAGGTTAATGATATTAAAGTACACAAATATATGGTACTACACACACTTATATGTGACATAGTCAAGATGTGAAAGGGTGAAGCCAAAATTGCACTGCTCCAGTCTAATATGCAAATTAATCATTGACATTTGTTTACTAACCTATACTTAGAGTGAGGGAGTGCTCAACACGCTTAATGTATATATGTTGATCCTTTTTAAAGCATTACTGCACCAGCTGTTGAAAATGCAAATAGCCCAGCGCTTCAGACCAATCAGTTTTTCTTGATGTTAATCTTCAGTGAAGTGTCGAGCACTAAGGTGAAGGCCTAGATGCAGCCTTTTTCATATCTTGTTTTTACTGAAGCAGCAACTCTCGGACATAAATGCTCATGTGCACGAATATATTTCTTGTTTATTAGTACCAGTACTTTGTTTCATGAACACAGTTCATGTCATTCATTGGCTCACTAGTGGAACCCATTATTCTTTTACCTCTCTTTACTTCACACTTCTGCATGCCTTCGATCGACTTGAGTTTTAAAACTGCTGTGTATTTTGGAATAAATAGCAATACGAGTGAAGCGATTCTTCCTGCCGTTTTTAGTGGATTATTGGAGCCAATCCAGATAAAATACTGCCTATAAAGTATGCTGGTGCTCATGACTCTGTTCCTAGGGTATAAATGAATGCATTGGATAACCCTTTACTATCTGACTTCAAAGGTGAACATATCCCTCCCTAATGTGTTAGAAACATGAAGAACTCTCGTTTTAATAAATACTGTTGTGTAGACTACTTGTGATTGTCACTGGTGTTGCACACTGACAAATTAAATATATAGTAGTCAGATGCAAGTGTTGACTTTGGCTCCTGCCACAAAACTATTCAAATCCTGCTTGCCAGTTTATTAAGCATTATATATCAGAGCATGTTAGTCTTTGACCAATATTTCAACATGGCTGCACATTTTTGGTGAAGGTAGTCAGTCACCTAGTACCACAACATTCAGTTCACTCATTCCTGTTCCTGTTTAATTCATCCCTGCGAGCATGACTTTGCTAGACAAATTGAGTGTGACAAATCCTTAAAGGTTTGCATTCTTCAAAATGTGTTTGTAAGAATGAATTTCATAAAGCTCAGATATGATTGGGTTGTTAAAAAGGTTCCATTGCACCTGGTGAATTTTTAGTATCTGTAAAATAGATTGCATTTCTAGTATCACTTTGAATTACTTATTTTCTTATTTATATATTTGAGATGATTCTTTCCTAATTTTTAACTCTGATATTGTGAGTTCTAATATCAAGAATATACTTAAATTTAATATTCTACGGCAGTGTTTTCTAAACGATCGGTCACAAGACGATTTTTGGTGAGTCTGGGAAAAGTCCAAGCAATAAAGATAGGCCCCTTTAAATTCTGTGTCTTATTTGTCACATTTGGCAGGTGCTTCAAAGACAGAAATCAAATGTCAGGCCTGAAGACCGCCACACTGCGAGACTGCCCGCACTATTACAACTGTGGCAGTTGGACCATCGCAAGACCGCCAGCACTGCCAAGACCAAGGATCCTGCTGGGCCGCCTATCTATCAGTGGCAGGAATATGCTGGTGGAGCCGCAGATGGCACCCCCGAGCATATTCCGAGCTGCCATTTCATTGCCCTTTTCAAGGCTGTGAACCTGCCATGAAAAGGATGGCTGAATGGCAACAAAGGGGCCCCCTGCTGAATTTGGGCCTGGGGGTGCATGCAGGGGGGCACATGTAGTGCCACACCATGCAGTAAGGTGCAATCAGTGCTCTGACTTCGGCGATCTGCATGATAGGCTCTTCTATGAGCCCAGCAGACCGCCGCCATCAGAATGCCGCAGGACCGCCCACCAGACCAGGATTTAACTCTTAAACTGGTGGATGATCACACCACGACTTTGGTGGTCCTACAGTGAACGGCTTGTTGCACCGTCCTCTGTAGGACTGCCAAAGTCATATTAAGACTCTAGGTGGCCTATTATCATGGCGGGCAGATTGCCACCGCCCAACATGCGGCGGCGATCTGCCCGCCAAAACTCAACACCGGACGGCCTTTTACCCCCCGCCACATTAGCATGGTGGGAGGTAGCGCGGCGGACGGAAAGACCAACCGCTGCTTTTCCACCCGAAGGCAATCGTCACGATTGCATGCCAGGCGGAAAAGGCCCATAATATGGTGGCAGTGCCTTGCAGGCACCGCCATTCATATTATGATGGGTGCGTTAGAATGCCTTTTCATGGCAGAGACGCCGTCATGGAAAGGCATGCGGTTTTTGGCTTGGGGGGGCCTGTTGAGGGCCCCCAGGTGTTGGGGGTGCACATGGTGGGTACCCATGGTACCCTCCTTCATTGGCATGCACAAGGTGGCAGGCACTGTGCTGTGCCTGTCACGTTGTGCATGCCAATGCACAACATGCCTTTTTAACATTGTGGCGGGTGCTCCTTACAGCAGCGCCCGCCACAATGTTAAATATGCAGGATGCGATCGCCAGGGTGGCGGTCGCACCCTAATAGTCACAGCAGGACCGCCGTCCCGTTTACCGTTACGGTGGCGGGCGGAGTTTGTCCACCCGCCATCGTAATGGACCTCTAAGTGTTTTGACACATTATCGCTGATCTTTTTAACATGGTATTGGTGCATACTTTTCTCTCTGACTGCAAAGAAAGAGAAGTTTTTAAAGTGAAATATGTCACAATCTTGCTGAAGCACAGGAAAAGTGAAAGCAAAGGAGGTAGGATGTCGTTATGTTTTTTGCAGCATACAACAAAATGTAAATAGCTGTAAATGAACTGTGTGCATTCAACACTTGGGAAAGGAAACATGAAGCACATTTTGTTATATAATTCAATTGCACTTTAGTGATGAACACATGCTAAATATTCACAGAAGCCCGATTTCCACACATTAATATTGGGTGCTATGTAGTTTTATCAGTAAAACCGTATAAATGTGCAAAGATAGTGCCCATTTCAATGAGAAATGTGCTGTCTGTAAATAACAATGCATTATCACACGATGCTTTAGTTAAATTACAAAATCGCCCATCCCTATGTCCTTAAAGGTAGTTGGGTCGAGTGAGTTTGTTGTTCTAAAAAGAAATGTATTGGTCTAAAACGTTTGCGAACAACTGTTCTGAGGTCACCCTCTATTATTCCAAATTAGCTGTTAACACTTTCAATGTCAATTTTTCAAATTTACCTGGTTGCTTTTCTTATACAGTACATTTGCTGAACCGTCATTGCTTCAAGTGATATTAAAACTCTTTTAAAGATGCATAATATTTGCAGATACTTTCGAAACATGCTCACATTTGTATTGCCATTCAGTGGTTCAATTAGGTGTATATTAGCATTCCGTGAATTATTATTAAACCGCTATTGACTTTCTTTTCTCATTCTGTTTTTTTACCTGGTTTGTATTATACCTAGGATAAGGCCTATGTGAAATGTTTGCTATTTTGGCTAATCATGTGTAATTTTGCAAATTTTGCTTTACACGTGCTATGCGAGTTCCTGAAATTTTGTCATTTCACCATATGGAATTATTGCCCCATGTTCACAGTAAAATATTAGCATGGGAGCTCGGGAGCAATGTGAACATCCAGAACGCGAGCAGCTGTTGTTCTTTGCACTTATGTTTTTTTGTGTTCTTATTTTTTCGCAAAATCGACATGAGGTAATTTATTAAAATATTGTGCTAAATGCAGCTTTTGCATTTTGCGGCATTTTGCTGAATATACAGAATTGCGCACACATCTCTGCCTTGAATCAAAGGTATTGGTAAGCGGTCCTGCATCTGTGCTAATAAATCTCTTATGACACCTATTGGTATACGTTCCATGGGCATGGCCACTTAGACTGATCAGGAAATAGGAAAACTTAACTACTTCAGGTGAATTTTCCTACCTTGGAATGGAGCAGCACTCTGTAGATAAGAACACATCATCTTGTAGATATCTGATATGTTTAAGAGGCAGTCTACATAACTCTCGTAAGTCTATATGTATCTGTTTTCAAATAAGATCATCATCAAATAAGGAAGCACAGAGACTCTATATCAGGGATAAGATTCTTGACAGTGTCCATGTCTTATTGGATTGTGAACAATCTTGGAGAAACAATGTCATCAAGGTTGTGATGAAAAACACCTCCACTGCATCTGTTGGTTCTAGAATATGGTAAACAACGTCCTCCCCATAAACACCATATTGCAGTGAGATCACCACCGGGTTCACAGAATGCACAATTGTGTTTCGATAAAATAAGCCTTGCTTACTTAGCTCTATTGTAACTGATTTTGAATCTTCACAATTTGGCAAGTGCAGTGCATGCAAACTTTTGATAAGAAACACCTCCATTGTAGTTCATAATACAAATGTGATAAATGTAAACTCGATCTAAACATTAGTGCATGGAAAACCTGTGCATTTAACATTGCATGCCTGAACATGAACTATGTCCTAAGTGTGATGGTATGCCCAACATGGGTTCCTTGCTCAATTTCTCAGAGGTCTCAAGCTGTGCCTCAATGATGAGATCTAACTAGGCCAAAAATGGTCTGGGGTTGCTTTTGTTCCCATTCGGGGGGACCTAGCCTGGCAGTTCGGGCTGGCCTTTTTGTATGGAACATGACCAAGACAGACTTGCATATGGCTGGTCTCTGTCTTTTGAGGTGTAGGCTTGAAAAAGGTAGGTAATATTGATACAGTAGTAGAAACTGTTATTGGTAATATAAAGAGCGACGGGGCCCTTCTGGCAATAAGTCAGAAGTATGCAACTACTCTTCAAGATTGCTTCAGTGTCTCGGTGCCAGCACATATTGCCTAAGCTGCTAGTAAACTTCTATCAGTGTTAGGACAAAATATCAAATAAACAATATCGTGATTCCAAAATATTGTGTCAAAACTATCGTGATGTCAAAAATATCACTGACAAGAACATCGAAGGTAAGAATATGGGTCTGATTACAATGATGGTGAGACCGCCACCGACAGCCTATCAGTGGCGGTCTCAACGCCATGGTAAGCAAGCATGTTTTCCACCCACCACATTAGGAAAGCGAGCAGCGGGATGGCGGTCAGAGAGACTGACCGCCACGGATCCGATGGGTTCAAAGAACCCGCTGAACCATCGGAGAGCACCCCGATCCCTACAATGGTGGCAGTGCCTGACAGGCACTGCCGTTGGCATTATGATGTCCCTCCTTGTCAGACGTTTTATGGTGGGTTACCCACCATAAAACGACTGGAGGGAAGGGACATTGGGGGCCTGTAGTGGGCCCCCCTTTCCCTCTAGCCCTCAGTGTTTGGTTTTGGGTGGCACCTATGGTGCCCCCTGCATCATGTGGCAGGCACTGCATGGTACCTGCCACATACTGTAGGGATATCCCCAATGTGCGTTTTTTGGACTGCCAAGTGTGTTGCAGCCAGCAGCACATGCCGCAATACATAAAATCTTGTGCGGTTGCATTTCGGCATTTCCCTATGGGAGCATGTGTTATGGCCATAAACCGTCCGTTGTACGTGCTCCCATAGGAAAATATGAGGTGGTGTTAATCCCTGCACCCCGTGGGAGGGGCCTCAACGTGCCTGCATTGGGGGGGGGCAGGGATTAACAGTGGGGCACCATAAGTATACCTTCGGCACCAAACCGGAGGCAGAAAAAAAAAAAAAGGGGGCCCTGCTAAAACACACTTTCCAACAGTTCTTCCATGTCAGAAAGGCCGGCATGAAAACCCTGCTGGACACCGTGCATCGTAATCCGGATGCATTAAACCGCCATCCATTTGGATTACGGGCCGGTTCCGACTGGCCAATGGGCTCAGCCCGTCTGAAGCCAGCCAAAATGACCAGCCAGTTTCAATTCCATCTTGCTGAATCAAAATTAGCCGGTCGGAATTGAAACCGATGATGTCAGTTGTAAGGCCTCTGACCTGAGGTCGGAGGCCTTACGTCCAACATCGTAATAGACCCCAAAATCTTTTAAAACATTTTAAAGTTATATTCCTATTCATTTCCATGGAGACCTAGTCTTTTTTTTTGGTTTCATTTAGTGGCCACCTTTGTTTTACAGCTGGCGTCTATTTTGTAGTCTATTTATCTCATTTGTAGTCTATTATCTGGGATCCATGTCGCTGGAAGGTGCTGCTGTTTGTCAAAACAAGTAAGTCCTTTTAAAAAAAACTTTTTGTGGTTTTGCGTATCGGGATTGGGGGAGTTCTAGAAGTTAGTTATAGTGTCATTTGTGGGTGCTTACTATATTTAGTTGTGGTAATTGTAGTGTTGTTGGTCTAAGTTTTTGTTCACTGTTTTAGTAATGTATTGATCTATTGTATTATGTTATGGTTCTTGCTTTTGGATGATTATGGTAATGTAAATGTTTCATTTTTATTTTAATGTTTTTTAGGATGGGTATTTTGTTTTCTTATGCAGGTTTTTTTTTTTTACAAACTGTGTCCTCTGGCCGATTTTCATTTCGCTTTCTTTTTTTTTTTTAAAGGAAGCAGATTGGGTTATTAGCAAGCCAACATTTTTGACGTTACTTTCCCTTTCTTTTTGTACTTCCAGGAGTGTTTCATTTTTGAAACATTTTTGGGGGGTATTAATGGTTCCTGGATATTCTTTTTTTCTTTTGCAAGTAATTTTTATTGGTATTTTATAACATAGGAACAGGAATAGCATATCATACATAATGCATTAGTACAGTATCAGTGAATGAGACAAGAGTCTCCATAGGAAGGGGGGTAGAAGCATTGCAAAATGATGATTATGACAAGCAAGTCAGAGCTCCTGTAAATTACAGATAGCAATAAAACAGGTGTAATGGCATCAGTGAATAAAGAAGGGAAGACAAAGAGAAACAATAACAAGAAGATCATCAAATTACGTACAGGATGAATATCTTCTGAATGATATTTTATCACAGAAACATGAGGTTAAAAAAACGGGCGAGGAGGGGAAAACAGGGGACAACAAGTGCACTCATTCATAATAAAGATTAATGGGATGTACATGCCTCTGGTTCTGGAGGGTCTACAAATGTCAATAAAGTCACATGTCTGATAATATGAGGACCAAGTGAGGGAGAACAGGAGGGAAGAGGGAGGTTAATGCTTCACATGTGAGATCAGGGCGTGTGTAGTCGGTCAAGGGTCCTTTCTCAGAATGTTTCGAGCAAATTATCCCAATGGTCAGAAATGGCCCTTTGTTTCCTCCCCATGTAGAAGTGTGCTTTCAGCTTGAGCCCAAACCAGCATAGAAAGCGCCCACGCGGACATCATTGGGGGAGTCGCTGCCTACCATCTGTGGGTGATTAGCCATTTAGCCAGTGTCAAAGTGGAACACAGAAGTGATGCAGTTACAAGTCCCCCTAAACATCCATCAGCGATGGATCATAAAACAGCAACATACTCAACTACAAGAAGGTTAAGTGTAAATACTACCCACCGGGATTCGAACAGTTCAAGAGAACAGGCCAAACTTGTATACACACTTATCAAGATAGCCAAAGAGTCAGGATGCGCCCCAAAGGCCTTGAACCACGCAACAGAAATATCTTCAATACAATACCCAGAACATAAAGTATCTAAAGTTAGAAGATCAGACCGAATGGACGGGGCCCCAGGCCCAAATGGTATCCCCCAAGGTGATTTTTAAATGGGATCCTGACTTTTGGGCAGCCCCGTTGTCTCATTTATTCAACCAAGTGAGCAGTTCAGGCACACTTTTTGAGATTTCAAGAGGCTCAATAATTATCCCAGTGTACAAAGGTGGGGACCAGACAGATCCAGCAACCTATAGAATGATTTCTCTAATATATTTGGAAGCAAAATACTATGCCTCACTGATCCATAGGGACCTGTAGACTGGTCAGATAACAACAATATAATCCTTATTCAATCTAGATTTTGCATGGGCTCCGGCACTATCACAAATATTCTAGCGTTAGGATTAATGGCAGACAAGAGCATGCGGCAGCGGAAAAATCTACATTTATGTTTCATAGACTTCAAGGCGGAATTTGACCGAGTCAATGGAGGCCTCTTATAGAACAAACTAAGGCAGTGAGTCTTCCAGAACCAACCCTCCGAGCCATAATGCATCTGTACACAAATACGTGGATTCAAATCAAAGTAGCAGACAGCACTAGACTTACAAGGAAAATACACACTGAAGCAGGACTCAAACAAGGCTGCATGTTAGCCCCTCATTTGTTTAACGTTTTTATGGCTGATCTCTCGCCAAAGTTAGATCAGGTAAACTTGCATCCACCACGCCTGGGTCCACTACGAGTTAGGCATCTATCCAAAGCAGATGATATAGTTCTGCTAAGCTAAACTAGAGTAGGGCTTCAAAGAGCGATCATTGAACTGAAACACTTTGCCAAGATAAATTTATTAGAAATAAACATGGCCTAAACAAAAGTAATGACAATAATCCATTGTGCCCAGAAACAACTACTATTTAGACTTGGTAACAAGAACCTGGATACAGTTACAAATTACAAGTACCTCGGCTTGCATATAGAAAACCGACTTAACTTCCAAACACATAATGAAAATTTAACTAACAAAGGAAATGGTTTGATATTTACCTTCAGCACAATAGCAAAGAGTCTAAATGGTCAATCATTAAAGCCATTATTAGCTGTCAGTCATTAAGTCTTTATTTTGATTTAAAATCATGAAAGACAAATCCATAAAAAATCCAAAACTATCAATGTAAGCAAGTTATTAGACATAAAAACATAATGGTAAATTTCATAAACATCAATGGGAGCAAGTTTATACATTAAAAAAGATTATATACAAGAGGATAGCAGATCCACAATGAAAAGATAGATAAATATATAATAAATAATTAAAATTACTAAAAATCTCAACAAAAAAAAAGACTCCCACCATGGTATATATGATCATCATAATTACATTATAATCAAAGCTGCACGAAACATAATATTATTCGCCCCCAACAGCATACAAGGAGACAATTATCATTGCCTCCTCTCCTTTGCACGTATAACCCACATCCAGCTTAAGAACTTGGCAACGGCAATCACAATGGATTCATTAGTTGCAGTTTTAAGGATCCTTAGTGCTTCGCTGCTTAACCTAGTCCCCAGGTTTAAACAGATAGGTTTTAACCATCTGTGCCTAGGAGTTTTATAAGCTGGACAGGCAAATAAAATGTGTGCTAACGATTCATACCGCGCTGGATAAAATGAACATTTGCTGTGGTTCAGGATGTGCCATTTACTAACAAACGAATTAGTGGAAAGTGATCCCACCCTAAATTGGTGGTAAAGTTTCCTGTCTCTAGTAGAAGTGATAAGGTCCCAATAATTTTCATACTCCACCTCATGCTTATGTTCAAAGTAATCCCTAGATAATGATGGTCTTATTAAGGCTAAAAAACGCTTCGTTTTAATCATATTCCAATATGCTGCCTGATATTCATTTTTTGCAGGAAAGGGTTTTCGACGGGATTTACCCACAATCTACTCATCCCCATCACACAGAGAGTGATTTTTACCCGTCTCAGCCATAACATTTTATGCATGCTGTCAGCCTCCCTAACTTCCAAGAGTGCTTGTGCGTACCTAGACAGCTCTGGGGTAACCCAGAGCCTTCTCCAGTATGCCACCGGTCTAAATTGTGCCATATCTTCAATAGAATAACAGCCAAGATCTAGAAATAGGGGCAATAAGGGAGTTGACTGGGGCAGACCAGTCAATGCCCTAAAATTTTTATTTTGGGCTGTTATTAAGGGGGCTAGATTGTCGAAGCCCCACAATTCGGCCCCAAACAAGACTGAGGCACTAATTTTAGTACTATATATTTTAAGGACTGGAGCAACAGGTTTAGTGTAAGAGAGACGCTGCTCCTTCAGTAGGGCACCTGACAGTTGAGCATGCCTAAGAGTCAATAATCTAATCTGAGGCTTCCAACTAAGTTTACTACCAATAGTTACCCCCAATGAAGTAAAGTTCTGAGTCTGTTCCAGGATACCTTCCTTCATTTCAACTCTACCATTAATAACCTTGTGTTTATGTAGGACCATAAATTTCGTTTTCTCTACATTCACTAGGAGATCGTGATCCTGACAGAACTCCTGAAATCTCTCCAGGGCAGACTGTAAACCCTTCTGTGTCTTTGAGAGTATCAAAGTATCATCTGCGAACATAAGCAACGGGATCTTCAAACCTGCTATGGTTGGAGCATCAGTGGGATAGTTCTGGAAATACTGGACTACCTTGTTGATATACCATGAAAAGAGGGTTGGTGCCAGAACGCACCCCTGGCGAACCCCCTTTTCTATAGGGAACCTTTGTGTGACCCTCCCCTGCCTATCCCAACGTACCTGCGCAGAATTAGCATTATGTAGGGTAACCAAAAAAGCCAATACTTCAAGTGGCATACCTAGTTCCAAAAAGGTTCTCCACATTTTGGCGCGAGGGACGAGGTCAAAGGCCGACTTAAGGTCGACAAAAGCAGCATAAATAGTGCCCCCGCCTAAAATTACCACACGCCAATAAACTAAGATAAACCTAAAAACCTGGTCAATAGTACTAGTACAGGAACTGAAGCCTGCCTGAAGTGGTGACAAAATATCAAATTTGTCCATCCAGGCCTGGATTCGGCTTAGTACCATCCTAGCTGAAACTTTCTGTATGCAGTCAATGAGACTTATAGGCCTATAATTACCTGGATTGGAGTGGTCTCCTTTCTTAAAAATTGGGAGAATTACTGCTCCTGACCATGTATCGGGCATAGATGCTCCACTGGCAATAGCATTCACAAGGAGCTGAATGTAGGATGTCCAATTAATTATATCATGGAGGAACAGATCCGCCGGGATGCAATCCAACCCAGGTGCCCTGCCTCTAGAGACTGATTTTAATGATGTTTCCACCTTTTTCTTTGTAAAATACAGAATAGGTTTAACACATGGCAATTAAAAATTTTCCTGTGTGGGGTTCGTAGTTTCAAACTGGGCCTTATAGTGAGAAACCCACTGCTCAGGAGCTACATGGTTCACTGGCACACTGCTCGATTCACCCCTACCCCATTTCACGAGATGCCAAAAATTGACCATGCTTCTCCCTGTACAAGCCTTGCGCAGCTCTGCCCAGTATTGTTCGTCCCATTCCTTTTTAGCTTTCTGTTGGGTCAACTTGTACCGCACCCTTGCCTTTCTTATATCCCCCCGGTTCTTAGATCTTTTTGCCCTAGCTAGAATACTATAGGCTTTTCTACATGATTGACCATACCAAGCGGTAGCCTTCGGGCCCGAATGAGTCTGGGTTTTTTGGCCGTAGTAGTAAAAAAGCCTTTGAGCTCATTAAACAAATCACTGTGGACCTGAGAAACCTTTAAGTTCACCTCCTCTTGAGTTGCACAATTTTGAAGAATAGCTGTTGCACTCACTACTAACTCACTCATCTGCTGTAAATGCTCTTCTTTTTTAATAACATTGGTCCATTTCACTCTCCTTGTATCATTAGTTAAATATGCTTCTACATATGCAGTTCCAGGCACCTGACTAACAGGAATAGTAATGCCTTTGAGCTGCAGGGAAAGAACTAGGGGGTTATGGTCGCTCTCGGTCCGCTCCCAAACTACCATATCTACTAGGGAGGGCCAAAGTTCCTTGTTAAGGAAAATAAAATCAATGCGACTACTTGGCAACCCATTGTTAAAGGTTTGCGAGCCCTGCCTATCAGAGACGGACCTCCCATTAACAGCCCTAACCCCATGTTCCAAACAGAACACTTTCAACTGCAATGCTGCCCCTGTCCATTTTTTAATGGGAGGAAGATCCAAATGGGGTATACCCCACTGGACATCCTCCTCAAAACTGAGGTTGACATCATTGTCATCGAGGGGCTCGAAAGAACAATTAAAATCTCCTGAAATTATCATGTTGCTTACACCTCTGTAATCATGTAAAAACATATCAAGGAGAGCTACAGTGGGAGAGGCTTTCCCACCTGGCATACCCCTAGCATAAACATTAATAAGCAATAAATCAGGGACTTCTGCCAACTGTAGCTTAATTATTATAATGTCCCTACTGTCAATATACAATTTTTCCACCCTATAGAGGTCAGATTGCCTCAACCATGTTGTGAGGCCCCCATGGGTCTTCCCCTCTGCCCCCCTTGTGCTAGTTTTGAAAAATGTTGGAATCCCTGACGATAAACATGGTCCATATCCCAGGTTTCTAGGAAGGTCATTATATCATGGCCTTCAATAAAAATAGGCCAGTCCGCTGAGGATATCTTAGAGCATGACCCAGCTACATTGCAGGAGACTAATTTTAGGTCTTGCGTGGAGCAGGGCTTATTTACTTTGCACACGGGGGCGGGTGTAATCTACAGAGACATTGCCTGGAACCCCTTCACCTAACGGGATACTTATTTGTGGAGGTCTACAGTCCCCTTCTTCGCCCACCATATTGTCACTCATAATTCTATCACTCCTGTTGCCCGATGATGCTGTTAATATCGGTGCTCCATTATTATAAATGTTCGTTATACGATCAACCACACACCGCTCCTTAAATAGGTATGTGTCTGGACTAATGATACTTGGTGTATGTCCAAGTCAATCTATTTCCTCCAAAGTGGAAAAGACTTCAAACCTATTACATATAGGAACCGTGTAGTTATATGGGCCCGGTTCAGAATCTAAATCCCTCAATACTCCCCTACCTCGTACAAGATCGTCACAGGACTGGTAAAAAAAAAACAGGGGAAGTATATTAATGTTGTCCTTGGTTAAGTACACTGTCCCTGCCCTGTCAATAATTGTATGGACCAGGCGCGGGGACCTAAAACTTAAGACCACACAGTCTCCCATAAGGGCCTTCGCGGATTTCCCAACCCAAGGAATTCTTTGTACCATTTTAAATTCACTAAATAAAGCATTCCCGACCCCTGTTCTTTTGTTCAACAGATGTAGGGCCTTATTCTTTAGCGACGACCAATGTTCATAGGCACATGAGGAAAGCATTGGTACATTTGCTAATACAATTGTATATGGAGTTGCTTCGGGTGGAAGGTGCAGGGACATACTAGGACTCGCAACCCCCCCCCTGAGATTGTTGATGGGCCCAGGGACCTACTAGGCCTGCTTTATTAATTGAATTAACATTAACATTTGATGGAGGAATTGCCATAGAGTTTCCCATGAGAGCCCTTTCCTCAACATGGGGAGTTGACGTAGCTACACTAGTAGGTAGTAAAGGTAGTATAATGTCAGTATTACTCTCCTGTCTGACTTCAACCATACCTACTTGCCCTGGCCCACTAGATGTTTGTGAAGTACTAAGTATGTACTGCTCAATTACAGACAATCGCTTGTCTATTTCTGACAATTTCAGCAGTAACGGATCCAAAAGGGCAGTAAGCTTCTCCCCGAGTCTGCTTACGTGGTCCGCCTCGTGGTTACTACATGTATTGCTAATATTTCCAGTACCCACGGTATTAGAAATCAATGCTTCCTTTGAGCCTCCCTCACAACCAAGAGTTACAGGCTTCCGTTTCACCATTTTGGATGACTGATGCGTTGTTTTTGGCGGGCCACGCGCTTTCCTTTTTTTTAACAGGTGCTTTACCAGAAGCCAATACGCTCCTTTGCTGACGAGTTAATACTTTGGTAGTGGATACCGAGAGTATGGGTGAAGAGCTGTCTAGACTAACTACCTGCGAAGACCTATTTTGCTGATGCACCGGGGAGGTATGGCTCAGTTGGGGGGAGCAATCAAATACTACATTTCGTTCAGGTATAGGGGATGATACAGTAGGTGCAGTACCGATGGTGAGTCTCTGAGGCACTCAAGAAAGTCTCCTTTCTGTCAGCTAAATCTCATGAATTAATACTGACTCGGCCCGTCTCAGAAACGCGTCCAATGTACCCACTGCCCCGAGCCCTCCTCCACCCTTACGCTTGCCTTTACTCATTTCCCCGGGCTATAATATGAAAATGACAATGAGAAAAATAAAAAACAATCAGATACTCAGGCAAGGCTACCCAGGGAGAGTTTGAACGGGTTACACTATATGAGATGTCAATAAAATGTCATTAGGATGGGCCAGCCCATTCTCCTTCGATCTCTAACGGCTCAGACTTCCACGGGTACCTCGAAAGGTAAGGTAAGGACCCTGCTGGCAAACACAGGCAGACACAGGTATGGGCAATTGTGGTGAGACTCCCTTGGACTTGCAGTCAGAAAAAGAAAAAAACAACAGTCATTCATTCAGTTCAAAGAGTCACCTGGATACGCCAGGACAACAAGTTTCCACTTAGCAGAAATCAGGCATAGGGCATGCGCTGATTTTAAAAGGTTGTTTTGGCAGAACAGCACCGCAACTCTCTAACCCAGTGTGCCCCAACCAGCGCTGTACCTGGACCAGCAGGAGTCCCTTTTAGTTTCACGCTCCTGCCCCTTTAAGAGAGCGAGCTGTGTCCAGTGCGCGCTGCCCCCTGGCGCTAGTTAATTTCTGATTCCTCTCCCCTGATCCCGGTTGCAGCACGAGGAAGTGTGGAGCGCTGGGATGGACGGTAGGGGTGGAGGCTCCGATCACGCTGGCCCTCCCCGCTTCACTCCCCACAAACAGCCCACTGCAAGGTAATCTCCCAGATGGGAGAAAATGGGTGTCCGCGAAACATCGCTCTCTTTCCACTGTGGCCGTGTGGAGGTTCTGAACACACTCTGAACACGCTCCCCCATCTGCTTACAACGGCACTTGGATAGGAGCTACCCCGGGGGGGAAGCTGGTGCCCGCAGAGCCAAATGCCCCACTCACTTTGTCTCACTAGCGGGGGTAAATGCTCCGTAATCTTTATTAACTGGATTGCTGGGGGGCTATAGTCGCATTAGTAGACACTGTAGACACTGTAGAGCAGCCCACAGCTCCAGGGAAGCCCGTCACACCCCTGCTCCCCCGCAGTCTGTAATGGCCCCCAACACAGCGAGTAGTATCGCTCCACCATGCGGGGTGCAATCGTGCAGTATGTCCACCCGCTGGTCACAGAATGTTGTGCCTTCACAGAGGCCGATGGCCGTATCCCCCACGCAGGCCTACCTCGTAGCAGGAAGAGCAAATGGTTCAAAGAGTCACTCATAAATTGAGATTTAATAGTCTTTGAACCATTTGCTCTTCCATTTAGGCAGACCTTGCTCTCTACTGAAAACCGGTAAGCAGCCTTCCTCTTTTCACCTGTATAATTAAATGGGATACCCTGTGTTATTTGCTTGTCCCTGTGAATTTTTTCCTCATTTCGCCTGCAAATCTTCTTTTCCTTTAACTTTCTTCTCTGGTGTCAGCACTAAATGTTCTATCTTCTCTCGGTGATATTATATATGTTTTGACGAATCTGCAGACTATGTGCCCTTCGACGTTTATCTCACCTCACCAATTACCTTCCAAAACTATCACACACTTCTTCTTTTCATGACTGACCCTTCTTTTTTCATTTTAGGACCCTATTAATCTTAGACATAACTAAAATAACATTTTTGGCTCTGCCCTGTTTATGCTGTTGCGCCTAGGAAATTGTCACTAATGATATGATTCTACTAAAACAGTAATGTGTCAACACACCCTATATGGCATTTGTATTGATATTATGTCATCTATGTACATATTCACCTGCTATATGCTGTTCTATATGAAAACGAAATGTCACCACTAATAAGCCCTTTGATCTCTTCTCTCCTTTTTGAACTATCGTTTCTTTTCTTTCCTTCCCAACGTGTTCTCCATGTTTACTTCCCTTTCCCCCTGTGTTTCTCTTCCCTCCATCTCTCTCTCTCTATCCCTCACTTTGAAATTTTTGACCCTTTGGTAAATCCACCATACTTTTTCGTTTTCTCTTTCTCCTTCACTTTTTTCACCCAACTTTGCACTTAACTTATCTTTATCTTGTGATTGTCAAATCATTTTAGCCTTGAAAAAGCCCAAGGCCAATGGGCCACTAGGGCGAAACACGTGTCGGCTTGTTTGCTCTCTTTTCGCATATGTAATTACATGTCTATAGTCCAAATAAATGCTGATATACAGAAGGATATGCAGCATATTGATGTTTGAGTCTGGTGGTTATGTGGGGAGGAGCCAACTTTTGTGTAGTGTTCTGAAGATAAAGTACTTATCTGAGGATGTTATATTTGAGGGTAAGGTGTTCCATAGTTTGGTTGCTTGAAGAGAGAAGGATGGGCCACCTACGGATTTTTTCCTGTTTTTTGGGATTTTGAGGCGAGGTGCCATTCTAGAGTGGAGATTTTTTTGTTGAATGTATTTGGTGGTTTTATTCCTTAGGGGTCCTATTCCATGTATCGCTTTGTGGGTGATACAAAGCAGCTGAATGTGGATCTTCTGGCAACCGGTAAACAATGTAGGGCATTCAAAGTAAGGGAGATGTGGGCTTGTGGCTTTATATGTTAGAGTAGTCTGGCAGCAGATGTCTGAATCCATTGTAGACTTTTGATAGTTGTTGAAGATGATCCATTGCAGAAGCTATTGGCGTAATCAAGTTTAGACAGAACAAGAGAGATAGTAGCCTGCACCTTTTCATGGAAATCCCAGGTGCAGAGTTTTTATAGCAACAAAGCGTGACCTTGCTAGTTTGTCCACTTGGGCACTCATTGATAGCTTGGAGTCCATCCACAGCTCTGAGGCAATTGGAAATCTGTGAGTTTCCTATTTCTTCAAGGCTTTCCAGTGTAAGGAGTATTTGTGTGTCATCTGCATAGTTATAGCATGTGAGGGGAAATTGATTGTTCAGTGTCGGGAATGACTTCATGTTGTTATTGAAAAGCATGGGTGAGATGATAGAGCCTTGAGGGACCCCTGCTTTTGTGAAGTACGGTTTGGGCAAGAAGGAAGGGGTCTGGATGACATTCATTCTGTTTTGAAGGTAGTATATGATCCAGTTGAGGGCAGTCCCCAGAGTCTTTGGGCATCATTACGATGGCGGTCGGACTCTTGTCTGACTGGCACCGTATCGGAAGCTGGACTGCCCGACAAGGAGTCAGCGGTACTGCTGCCTTATTACAATGCTAACACCTTCCCGGCAGTCACAAAGTGTATATTTTCCATTGTGGCGCAGGCTGCAGCACAAGCCACAATAGAAAATGTACACATTAAAAACTTTCCTACACCGTGTGACAGGCTCAATGCCGGGCCTGCCACATTGTGCTGGGATGTTTAGGGGGGGGCACCATAGGTGCCCCATAGTTATGTTTTGTAATGAACCCCAATATTGGCCTGAGTAGTCACCTAAACTTTCTCCAACATTTTCCCTGCCATTATACTACATAACGGCTTTTGGTATTGACCTTTCACCTAGTTAGGTGCTGCATAAAATGTTGTGTGGTTTTCCCAGAAAACTAGCCTCATTAACTATGCATGAGGATTCTCTGAATCACAGCAGGATTACCATCTTCTGCATAATAACTATGTATAAGGGTCATCCCTTTCGTCACCCTCGGCCGACATGACACAGCAAGGTAGAACCCCTGAGGGTACCTTTTGGGTATATAAACACCAATTCTTTCCTGGGGCGGCAGAGGAGAAATACTTCCATGCTGAAACATTGATGCGAGATGCTGAGGTTCCAGCACACAGACACTCCAGCACGCAGTGGTCAGACATCCCTCGCGGGGTGTCCATCTCGAGACCAAGAGAGAGTCCTTCATTCTCTCACACCAGGTAATGGGGTTGGTTTTATCCAACGGGGATTCTTGGCTCTACACCTGCATACACGCTAGGTACACTTAGGTACATCTAGTTAGGGTTGCATACTAGGAGTATTACTGTAATGTATTTATATGCTTGCATATATTCATTGTTTTAGCACTATGGTAGAAATCTACCATCCATTTACTCTGTTGGTGCTTATAATCATTTATATCTGTTTCTGTCTTATGGTTTTTCAGCACACCTCTTTTACACTAGAATGACGCTGGTTCAATAAAAGCTTATTGAAAACGTCCCCACCGTTTATTCTGTGTATCTCTCTGAGACGACGTGAGCATGAGTGACTGAGCAAAAAGTACTGTACTGTTTCCATGATCCCTGATGAGACAGGGTTGTCATGTTCGATAGTTGCCAGAAACTATTCTCTCCTTGGTAAGAGGGGTTTAGTGGCACTGTGAGCTAGCTGGTATACAGGCGAACATATCCGGTGGGGTGTCTGGAATCAGTCTGAACACCAATCCCACAGTTTATGTTGTCTAAACTTGCAGATCCAATATAGATTTATAGGAACTACACAACACCGTAGCAGAGGGCCAGGGGGAAGTGGGCATTACCAGGGGGCCTCAAAGTCACTTTCTGCCTGCCTTTTCATGGCAGGTGAACCGCCATCAAAGGAGAGGCAGAAAGGGACATTGTAATCTCTGTGGCAGCGCCTGAGCAGGTCCTCCTCTATTGTAGGAAATAGTGACCCTCCGGCGGGCTCACAGCGTCGGACTGTCCCTCCGCCTGCTGCCTCCAACCTCATGCATTGCAATGCGTTGGTCTGACCGCAGCAGCAGATAGCAGTCAGACTGCATCTGATGAGCTGTCGGATGCGGTCCAATTACCATCAGAATGACCCTCTTTTGTCTTGGAGTGTCATGGTCAACATTGTCAGAGGCAGCTGAGATGTCTAAGAGAAGTAGTGCAGCCACCCTGTTCCGGTCAACTTTGTTCTTAAGATCATCCCAGATGGCAACGATGGCAGATTCTGCCCCTATTCCTGGACGGAATCCTGTTTGGAAGTCTGAAAGTAGGGAATTATCTTCAATGAATTGTGACATCCGGGCGAAGGCTGCTCTTTCCATCAGTTTGCCCACGAAAGGTCCATTTGTAATCAGTCTGTTGTTGTCGGTGTTAAGTGAGTCCAAATTATTTTTCTTTAGTAATGGGTGTATGTATGACTTTTTTTTAGATCTTCTGGAAATATTCCCATAGTTAAGTTATTGTTGACGATTCTTCTTACTAGTGTGGCAGCAGAGCTAGTTAGAAGAATTTTCTTGAAGATTTGTGGTGAACATGGGTCAGAAGGGCTGCTGGCAGGCATGCTTGTTTTGACCAGGTCCATAAATTCATTGTGTGATATTTGTTGGAAGGAATGGAGAGGCTGGGTTAGCGTACTCTCTCAGTTTTTGTTTGGAAAAGAGTTGGTGCTGGTGTTTTTTTCTTTGTTTTAAATAGGAGTCCAATGTGTCTGCTTTGGTCATGTAATGATTTTCCAGTTTCATCTGTGAATTCTTGAGTAATGGTATGAGCTCCTACTAGGCAATTTGATTTAAGAAATTCTGTGAGAATTGTATAGAATTCTTTATGTGCACATTTAGCATTTTGAATTATGTCTGAATAGTATTTGTTCTTAGCTTTTTTGATTCCTGACTTGTATAATCTGTAAAAAGTGTCTGTAGGTTATTCAGTGATAACATAAAGTGGGAAAGATTATGAACCCAGAGGGCTCAGTCTAATAAGCCATCATGCAAATCAATGTTAAGGTTTGCCAAGAAACTAGGACATAAGCCCCCAAAGGATGTGACCATGCTTTATAAAAATAAAAGCCTAGCTATCTGCACATACAGGGCCAACGTTTTGGGGGTACTCGGCAGCTAAAGCCTTACAGGTGGTGGAGAATACATTTTGAAATAGGCTACTGGGAACTCTATAATCTACTCCAAGCTTCAGGACACACAATGAATTGGGGGTAAGGTTCCTGGAAGATAGGGTAGGCCTGTCCCCTATTTTATTATGGATCAAAATTTGGTCCACTCCTGAATTGGCTTTTTCATGCAGAATAGTAGAGGACTTTCTGGTGCAAAGGAATTGGACAACCGTGCCATGGCTTAAATATGTTACAAATAATTTTCAAGAGTTGGGATTGAGTAATATTTTTGAAAATCCGGGCATTATAAAGACACACTTTAAGGTCCAGATCAAGAAACAGTTCTGTATAAAAGAAAGAGGATGCTAGGATCATCTCGCTCTAAACCACCCAAGATGTGGAAGCATACATAACATGGATAAAGGCACCGGAACTCGGGTTTTATTTTACACGATTATGAGTGAACACAATTCATTACTTAGTGGCCTTCCCTACTGCTTGCACATGGTTTGCACCATGCGACGGGAGGTCACTACGGTCAACTAAGCGCTTAATGCTTTTTTGCATCTTGTACACCTTGTTTAGAAAACGTTTCTCCACCTCATACTCAGCAGAGGATCTTTAAAAACTCATTAGGAGGGTTTGCATTATTTACAGTGTCTTGAATCTCCTTTGATATGTTTTGCAGTTCGGAATTTTATTACTCAAGTGCTGAGATTAAGGAAGAAATATGCATTGTGACCCATTGTTTTAACGTTGATGTAGGTTCCGCTTGATTGCTTAGTATAGATTTGGTTGGCATCAAGGGATTTCTATAGGCAATGTGAAATTTGTCTACGATCAACTTCGTATCACTATTTGTATTAATTCAATTTACGATTTGAAGGAGTTGAAATATTTTAGCTTAATTGTGATTCCATTACGTTTTTGTTAAAGTGTGAAATCTCTCTATATGTTTTTTATTGTGATTTTGCAGTTAAGATCGACTCATAAAGATAAATATGATGATGAACATGGTTTGAATCATGGCTTGTTCAAAAGCTCGGAGTAAGGGCAGCTTTGTTTAATTGGTAGTAGGGCACATACAAAAGGTATGTTTGAGTTGTGATATTCATCACGTATGGTGTATATCTGAGTGAATGTTTGGTGGCACAGTTTGCAAGTCCCCTCCATCATCCAGGTTTGTCAATGTCTTAGTTTGTTTTAGTAAGTTATCTGCTGTAGAAACTATAAGGATTATTTTTTCATTGTTTAAGTTGGCATATAAGAGTAAGGGTTCCTCATTAAGGGCCTGATTACGACTTGGCATTTGCAGCACCTGGGTCCACCCCCCCCACTGCATCGCCAAAACCATGTTCAGGTGGCCCACCAGATTAAGAGTTTCCTCCTGTCTCGCTGGCTTTGTTTTTGACGTTCCCACGGTGGTGCCCTGAAAATGGGCACCGTAATGGGAACCCTCAAAACAGTTCCTGCACGTCATGGACTGTAAAGTCAACGCCATGCAGGAACTGGTGTGAATGCACTTAGCGGTCACATGTTGTGCCCCTCTGTGTGCGTCCACAGGGTGTGAGATACCAGGGAGCCCTGTGCGGAGAGGAAACTTGTAATATGCTTGGCTGGACTGCTGCATATTACTGCTGTCACACTGCTGCAACACCGCCAGGGATGGCTGCAGTGGGGCTGTGGCGATCCGATAGCCCGAATCATGCTGTACCCCCACGAGTCTAGTGATCTGTGGACCGCCAGTCTCGTAATAGAGCCCTCTGTGTCATTTTTAGGCATTCCGGTATTTAGATGTCTTTGTATCTTCTTGGGGAAGAAGATGAATCACTGGTGGCTTTTTTAGTTTATGTAATTAGGCATTTTAAGGTGGGTATAACTGGTAGTTTGCCTGTGATGTGTTTGGGGACTTTAGAGAGTATTTCTTTTAGGATTTTTGTTGTGTGTTCTTGGGAGGTATTGCTTGCCTGACTTATTTCATGCAATAATTCCCTTACTTCAGTTTCTGTCACATTTGGGTGGTGGTTGTGTTCCCTTACATTAAAATCGGCATCATCTTTTGTTGTATCCCTCCCATAGCATCCATCAGAGTAATATCTAGTACATTTCCATTTTTTAGTTTCCATCGATATACTTTCTTGGTTGTCTATGTAGCCCATGTGCCATAAAAATTGCTTTCCTTTCTGTGATGTTCTATATCTTGCTCTTTCTATCATTGTCTGAAAGAAATTTAATTGTATAAAGATTTACAATTTTAAAATGTTTAATAGGTTTTGTTATTTGTATATAAAAGTATGCAACTCGTTTTGTTATTTATACTTATATGTATATTTTTTAAAAGCTGATTCATACTTTGTTGGTTTTCTGTTGGGTGTGTTGTAATGTGGAGCAGGTGGTTTATTTTCTGTTGGGAGAAAAAACAATACACAAGTTTACTTGTAAATGTTTGTTGGTAGTTAGTAGGGGTTGAGGTTGTTGTTTTTTCTGTTGTAGTGTGAGTTTCTTCTCATATTAATTTACATTCACATACTTTTGTTTATGCCTTTCCCGAGGTTTGTGACCCGTGTTACTGTTCGTTGGCTTAATAATTGCTTGACGTTGTAGTAATTCTTTTTAGTCAGTACTTGCAAAGAGATAGAAGTA
Source organism: Triturus cristatus (assembly GCF_964204655.1). Classification (NCBI taxonomy): domain Eukaryota; kingdom Metazoa; phylum Chordata; class Amphibia; order Caudata; family Salamandridae; genus Triturus; species Triturus cristatus. The sequence continues at coordinate 496,157,768 of NC_140592.1, read as the reverse complement.
GAAGAGTGTTTTGTTAATTATTTGTTTGTATACATTTTTTACTTACATTTAAAGTAAGTTGTAGTTTAAATATAATGTTACTTACTTTGCTGGGTAGTTGTCCTCTTCTTGCAGCTTTTGTAGTTTTTGAAGTAGTAAGTCGATACAACTTGTGTGCCTTTTATATTGTTGGTTTAATTGTTTGTGTGATTTTATTGGTAAAGTTTAATTTTATCGGTTAGTTTTACTTTTTTTTAAAAGCACAAACAAAACACAGATGATGGACAGAATGCCGAACAATGCATACATTCAACCAAATTCACCACAAACACCCAGTTTGGATCCAGCCATATGCACATCAGTCTTGACCTTGCTCCTCATGGGAACAGTCCAGCGGGAACTGCCAGGCCAGGTCCTCCCTGGACCAGAAACAAGCATCCTGGGACAAGTTTCAAGATATCACCCTTCATCAGCCAGGATTTCTTGAATCCGTTGGCACAGTGAGAATGTGACTCACATCTGAGCAAACCCTTCCCCTTAGGATGACAAAGCAAAAAACACAGACAATGAATGGAATGCTTCAGTCATGTCAATCCATGGTGAACTCTATAATGTTTGATATGATGGTAATACTTTTGCCTGTATATATATGTATATATGTGTATATATGTATATATGTGTATATATGTATATATATGTATATATGTATATATATATATGTATGTATATATATATATGTATGTATATATATATATATATATATATATATATATATATATATATATATATATATATATATATATATATATATATATATATATATATATATATATATATATATATATATATATATATATATATATATATATATATATATATATATATATATATATATATATATATATATATATATATATATATATATATATATATATATATATATATATATATATATATATATATATATTCTGCTTCAAGATGCCCAAGGAGTGAAGAGGCACTCTGCAGCCAGGAATCCCAGGTAGGTATTTATTGGTAAAAACAGCTAGGCACGTCGATAATCATAACAGCTCACACGTCGCTGTACCTGACGCGTTTCGGAATCTCCTTCATCTGAGGCATTCGACGGTGAAATCGATATGTCCTGACCACGCCCACACTTTAAATAATGGCTCGCCTCTGAATGGGCTGTCCTATTGGTACTGAGCTTTCTGGGACTTGTGGTCGGATGCAAATGTTACTGTTGAGGCAGTGCAAGCCCTCTGATGGGCCTCAACGTGCCGTCGCTGCTCTAAATCCAGCCCAGCCACTCCGCGATGTGTGCCCGCAAGAAATCCTCGAACACTGCGGCCCCCTGCAATCCGTGGGGTGGTGCTCCTTCGGCGGCGGGGCAGCCGCCTAAATATTCTGCTTCAAGATGCCCTAGGAGTGAAGAAGCACTCTGCAGCCAGGAATCCCAGGTAGGTATTTATTGGTAAAAACAGCTAGGCACGTCGATAATAATAACAGCTCACACGTCGCTGTACCTGACACGTTTCGGAATCTCCTTCATCTGAGGCATATATATGTATATATATATATATATATATATATATATATATATATATATTACCTACTGGCGGTCGCCAGTAGGTAGTTATAGTTAGGACCCTGTTTCCATAGGAAAACCGCAACATTCTATTTTGAATAACTTTGGCGCCGGTCGACGAATCCTCGCGAAATTTTCAAAACTAATGGGGCGCTACGCTCCGCTCCTACCCTGAAAGTCTCGGGGGGATTCGTCAAGCGGGGGCTGAGATAAAAGGGGGGTCCCAAAGCGCGTTTTTCCCATGCATTTTTCCATAGGACCTTTAGACACAGCTACAAGCCCGAACGGCTGAACAGAGTTCCTTGAAATTTGGCAGAGAGGTAGTCTACAGGTCAAGGAAGTGCCTTTTGTAGGTTTGGTGTAAATCTGTTCAGTAGATTCTGAGAAAATAGCCTTTAAATCAATATATATATCTGAGCCAGCTTACGGTGCGCTTACGGTGCGCTTACCGTACGCGTAGGGTGACGTGCGCGAGCGCGATTCTGATTGGCTGTTAGATCTTAGTAAACATTCGAATCGGTCGAAACCAGGAAGCGGCGTCCGCCATTTTCTATCTCGCACTCTGAGGGATTAGTAGAAAAACAAAGACCAAAAACATATAAAGGGGCCGTTTAGACAGCTCCCAACCACCTAACCCTGATGATGGTCTCCTCAAAGAACCCCCACGGCCAAAAATTCAATTTTAATTCTTTTCGAAAAATCGCCGATTACGCTTACCGTATGCGTACGGTAAAAAATTAAAAAAAAAATATATATATCCATATTCTCCACACCCCGTGTGCAAATGGTGCCCGTAGGGCACCATTTGTGCACGGCATATGCAGCGACCATGCTACTTCAAAAAATCAAACATTACCTTTCACAACGAAGCGCATAATATGTCCTCCATGTACATGGCCCATCCAGCGTAACGTGGGCACGCGGTGCGCGTAGCGCACCGCGTGCCCACCCTGCGTGCATGGCACTAACTGCGTAAAGTGGGCGCGCGAAGCGCACCGTGCGCGCACGGAACGAACTGCGTTAAGTGGGCGCGCACGCCACGAATGGCGTAAAGTAACTTAGGGGCATATGCATCAACCAAACGAATACCGATTCCTTAATAGCGAAAAATAAGGAATCGCCATTAAGGAATCGGTAATTGGCATGCATCAACAGATTCGGTGAAATTTAGCGATTCCTTAAAAATCGCTAAATTTACCGATTCCTTAATAGCGGGGCACGCAAACGGCCTCACTAGCAAATAGCGAGTTCGGTAATACCGAATTGGCTAATAGCGAGTTCGGTAATACCGAGTTAGCTATTACCGAATCGGTAATAGCGAAATCGCAAATTGCCGCATCGCTCCGGGAACGTGCAGATGACATCACCAACCAGGAAATACTGCTGCCCCACCCACATAGCCTCGCCAGAGGAGCAGACAGGAGCTGGGAAGGAGGACAGGCTGTGCAGAGTGGGGCCACACCGATTCTGCAAATCACATCAGACATCCATCATGTCGCAGGAAGTGCCATCCAGCGCAGAATCAGCACGCAAGCGCAAGAAGAAGTTTTCGGACAGGGAGCTGGAGTACCTCATCGAGGGAGTGTCCAGCAAACACGACCGCCTCTTTGGCAAGCTGTCCCTGAAGGTGCCTGAGACAGAGAAGCAGCGCATCTGGCAGCGCATCCGTGAGAGGGTCAATGCGGTTGGCGTCACTACCCGCAGCATCGACGACCTTAAAAAACGGTGGTATGACCTGCGGAAGCGCGCCAAAGAGAGGATTGCTGAGAGGCTCCGGGAGGCTAGAAGGACTGGAGGCGGCACATCGACTGCACCATCCAACACAGCCCTGGAGGACCTTGTGGAAGGGACGATAGAGCGGGAAGCCGTCGTGGGGGTGACCCAGATGGACACGTCCGGCGCAGCCACAAGTGCCCAAGGTAAGATGCATGCCTGTGCCACACCCAGCATAGCGTAAATCCATACCCATGCCCCCAGCCCAATCTCACTGTGTCTGCAGCTCTGGCACAGACAGCTCCACACATGACACTACTGCATCTTGGGAGTTGTAGTCTAGTCAGCCCAGTGTGCATGTACAGGCGTAAATCCAATGAGCATACACCACATAATTTGTACATGGCTGGAGACTGTTCATTTGTTGGACCACAGAGGGACATTAATGGGTACAACACTATGTAGGTGTAATCATCCCACTAATCATGCGCTGTTTCACACACAGATGCATCACCTGGGGACTCTGACGACAGCGACCAGCTGATCATTTCGGAGACACCCGTGGAGTCAGACCAGGAGACAGCGCAGGATGCGCACGCATCGCCAACACCTGCCACCCCACCAGCACCACCTCCACCAGCGCCACAATCAACGGCACCAGCACCAGTGCCACGAGCTAAGGCAACAGCGCCACAAGCAACGGCACCAGCAAAACAGCCTGCAGCTAGTACAGCCACAATACCGCAGAGGCACAGGCACCAAGTTGCGCCCTTGCAGGAGATGGCAACACCCCCCCCCCGCAATTGGCACCCAGGCAGCGCACATCCACACCACCTGCTGCACCACCTGGAGGCCCAAGACACGCACGGCGTCACAGGGCCCGTCGCAGTTCTGTCTCCTCAGCAGACCAGGATGTCCCAACAACCTCTGCAATCGAGGAGAGGATGCTGCGTACACAGAGCCTGCAGGGACGACATGTGGCTAGCATTAGCTGCAATATCGTGCGCCTTGCGAGGGAGATGCGCGCCATGACTGCAGCAGTCACCGACATGGGCTCCGCGGTCAGGGACATGGGCACGGCGGTCAGGGACCAGACCACTGCGGTTGCTGATGGCAATGCTCAGCTCAGGGAGGAGGTACGTGAGCTCACCCGTGCCATCAGGGAGGGCCATGAGTCCCAGAGGAGGAGTAACCGGCAGCTAATGTTGCGTTCCGCCGCCGCTACCAAGGCCATACAACGGCACAGCAACAGCACCGCTGTGTTGGCACGCCGCACAGTCTCCCTGCAGGTGGACCTTGGGCACTTCTGCGGGGATGTGGCTAAGTCACTGGGACACATCACCACTGCTGTGGAACAACTTCAGAGCAGCACATGCAGTGCTGCAGCATTGGGAGGGGATGACACAAGTGAGGCTGCCTCCAGTGTCAGCAGCGTGTCACTGGCAGAGGCCAGCACCAGGCGCCGCAGTTCGCGTGCCTCCACGGGGACAGGCCGTGGTGAGGCATTGGATGCACCTGAGCGGAGGCTTGGTGTACGTGGCAAGCGCCACTAGACAGTTGGACATGCTGCAGGACCATGGTGGGGCAACCATGGCCATCCAATTATTTTGTTTGCACAGGCCTGACTTTAAGGCACCTTTTATTTACATGTATGCAATCGGAGCATGATTTACAATGCTAGTTCTGTTGCACAATCCTCAGTGCTACTGTGCATTAAACAGTTGCACCCAAAACCAACTTGTAATGTCTCATTTTACCCAGGGTCAAAAATGATTTTGCATTATGTATGTCCGCCTCCTATGGCCCTTTGCTGTGTTTGGGATGTGTGCCTGTCGTCGTTGGGCGGGTGGTTGGTCAGCCCGGTGGTCGTCATCCCTGTCCACCTCCATGGGTATCCCCCTTCTGGTGGCAATGTTGTGCAGCATTGCACATACAGCAATTATCCGACAGCATGTTTCTGGTTGGTATAGCATGGCGCCGCCAGTCTTGTGGAGGATACGGAAGCGGCTCTTGAGAATCCCAAAAGTCCGCTCTATCACATTCCTCGTGCTGATGTGTGCAGCGTTGTAGCGATGTTCCAGCGGGGTTGCTGGATTTAGGTATGGGGTGAGTATGTATTCCCGCAGGGTGTAAGCACTGTCACCTAGAAGATAGAAGCATAGACTTAGCATTGGTGATGTACATACATGTGTGGTGTTGGTGTGGGGAAGCGTATTTCTACGTACCTAGCAGGAGTCCCTCTCCAAATTCTCCATTGATTAGTCGCCTGTGCATTCCACTGTTGCGGAAGATGTATGAGTCGTGAGTGCTCCCTGGGAATTGTGCCACTAGGTCCGTTATGATGATGTTGGCATCGCACACAACCTGCACGTTGATCGAGTGGTATGACTTGCGGTTCCGGAATAGGTACTCATTTGCTGACGGAGGACATATGGGGATATGCGTGCAGTCGATGCATCCAATCACATGTGGAAATTGTGCCACCTGGTAGAAAGCCTGTTTGGTGCGGTCCAACTGCTGTGGGGTTGTGGGGAAGCTGATGTGTGTGTGGAGCATTGTCAGCATGGCATCTAGGAATTTCTTGAAGAAGCGTGACAGTGCGCTTTGCGAAACACCTCCGGCCACCGCAATTACCCCCTGGAAACTCCCTGAGGCCAGTAGGTGCAGGCTGCATAGGACCTGAACGTGCGCAGGGATAGCATTTGTCCGGTGTGTCTGGTGCTGCAGTAATGGTTCCAGGTCTGCAATCAGGCGCATGATCATAGCGCGATTGAGGCGATACTTCTGGTACACCTCGTCCTCATTCTGGCCGAGCAAGGTTATGCGCAGTCTGAAAACTTGCTCCTGGACCCTTCTCCTGCGCTGTCCTGCTGCATTGATCCGCATCCTCCTTGCAAGCACGTAGAGGGCAGCCATTTTGTGGGAGCCAACAGGGTCTCCTGGGCCACATTTAAGGGTTTAGTGATTGCCTCAATCATTTGCACATGTTGGAAGAATTTAGCCTCATCTTTTTTTTTTTTTTGTAACTTTACCTCCAGGTTTTGATTCCCCTTATTTAGCTCTTGCAAAATAGCGATTTTTGGGATTTTCGTTATTAGCGAGTTTTGTTGCATTGGGGTGCGATTCGTTATTTGCTATTGGCACTTTCCGGGAGCAAATAGTGATTTCGGTAATTGCTAATTCGGTATATAGCGATTCGGTAAATTAGCATTTTGGGTATTAGCGATTCGGTATGTTCGAGGTGATTTATTTTGCGATTCGTTATTTGCTCAGGTTTTGGGTTGATGCATTGGGATTGGGTATTTTTCACGCAATACCGGGAGCTATTAACGATTCGGTATTTTACCGACTGGATTTTGGCTTGATGCATAAGGGTGTTAGCATTTAAAAAACCGTACAAATTCACTGAAAAAACCATAGGTTTCACACACGTTATAGTTAGGAATTAGCATTTAAAAAACCTTGCAAATTCACTGAAAAAACCATAGGTTTCACACATGTTATAGTTAGCTGGACATTTTACTGATAAAAAACCAATGAAATTCCCCCGTTAAAGTTAGTGCAGGCAACTATAACTCACGTGACCGCAATCCTCTGCTGATGACATATGTGTCTTTATGAAAAAAAAATATTTGTAATATATGTATAGCTAAAATTTAATGGAAGAAGACATGGGCAAATAAGTGTCTAAATACAGTATTAGCATCAGCAGAGGATTGCGGTCACGTGAGTTATAGTTGCCTGCACTAACTATAACGGGGGAATTTCATTGGTTTTTTATCAGTAAAATGTCCAGCTAACTATAACATGTGTGAAACCTATGTTTTTTTCAGTGAATATATATATATATATATATATGAAAGAAAGGGTTGCCCTGCTTGAGACCGCACACTCGGTAAGTAACCACTTTATTGAAGACTTGGCAGGTTGTACAGGCTTACAGCACAAATCCTCTCTGGGAAGCCTGACGCGTTTCGAACATCCTTGTTCTTAATCATAGGCACATCCCAAAACGGAGCCGCCACAATGTTGCAGAGCAGTTATTTAAATTCACCAACATCCCGCCCCCATGGGCGTGTACCAGAGTGCCTGCTGGAGGTTGAAGTTCTGCAAGAAATATAAACCCAAATGGGTGTGGCTGGCATCCAGGAAAGATAATCCCCAACAAAGAGTGCATTTTAGGCTGAAAGTCCCGAAACACTCTGCCGATATGTGGCGGCTGGGCTCAGTCGCGAGACCGCACTGCTGCGAGGGATGCAGATCAACGGAAACTTCAACATAAGGTTACCGGTTGAGCGGTGAGGTTCCCTGGTTGTCGACACATATCGGCAGAGTGTTTCGGGACTTTCAGCCTAAAATGCACTCTTTGTTGGGGATTATCTTTCCTGGATGCCAGCCACACCCACTTGGGTTTATATTTCTTGCAGAACTTCAACCTCCAGCAGGCACTCTGGTACACGCCCATGGGGGCGGGATGTTGGTGAATTTAAATAACTGCTCTGCAACATTGTGGCGGCTCCGTTTTGGGATGTGCCTATGATTAAGAACAAGGATGTTCGAAACGCGTCAGGCTTCCCAGAGAGGATTTGTGCTGTAAGCCTGTACAACCTGCCAAGTCTTCAATAAAGTGGTTACTTACCGAGTGTGCGGTCTCAAGCAGGGCAACCCTTTCTTTCATATGTGGCGGCTGGGCTCAGTCGCGAGACCGCACTGCTGCGAGGGATGCAGATCAACGGAAACTTCAACATAAGGTTACCGGTTGAGCGGTGAGGTTCCCTGGTTGTCGACACATATCGGCAGAGTGTTTCGGGACTTTCAGCCTAAAATGCACTCTTTGTTGGGGATTATCTTTCCTGGATGCCAGCCACACCCACTTGGGTTTATATTTCTTGCAGAACTTCAACCTCCAGCAGGCACTCTGGTACACGCCCATGGGGGCGGGATGTTGGTGAATTTAAATAACTGCTCTGCAACATTGTGGCGGCTCCGTTTTGGGATGTGCCTATGATTAAGAACAAGGATGTTCGAAACGCGTCAGGCTTCCCAGAGAGGATTTGTGCTGTAAGCCTGTACAACCTGCCAAGTCTTCAATAAAGTGGTTACTTACCGAGTGTGCGGTCTCAAGCAGGGCAACCCTTTCTTTCATATATATATATATATATATATATATATATATATATATATATATATATATATATATATATATATATATATATATATTCACTGAAAAAACCATAGGTTTCACACATGTTATAGTTAGCTGGACATTTCACTCGTGAAAAACCATTGAAATTTCCCCGTTATAGTTAGTGCAGGCAACTATAACTCACGCGACCGCAATCCTCTGCTGATGCTAATACTGTATTTAGACACTTATTTGCCCATGTCTTCTTCTTTACATATATACATATATTACAAATATTTTTTTTTCATAAAGACACATATGTCATCAGCAGAGGATTGCGGTCGCGTGAGTTATAGTTGCCTGCACTAACTATTACGGGGGAATTTCAATGGTTTTTCACGAGTGAAATGTCCAGCTAACTATAACATGTGTGAAACCTATGGTTTTTTCAGTGAATATATATATATATATATACATATATATATATATATATATACATATATATATTCACTGAAAAAACCATGGGTTTCACACACGTTATAGTTAGGAATTAGCATTTAAAAAACCTTAGAAATTCAGTGAAAAAACCATAGGTTTCACACATGTTATAGTTAGCTGGACATTTTACTCATAAAAAACCATTGAAATTGCCCCGTTATAGTTAGTTCAGCTAACTATAACTCGCACGCGCCCGCAATGCACTGCTGATGACGTCACATATTACATCACTCATGACATGGTCAGTGACATCACTCATGACATCACTGATGACATCTCAAATGACATCACTGATAACATCATCCAGTGAATGTGTGTTTTTCTGAAAATTAAATATGTTTTATATATGTATATCTCAAGGTCGATGGAAGAATAAATGGGTATATAAGTGTCTAAATGGATGATTTGTTTTTGAAAAATTGATTGTGTAACTGACTGATTAAGTGTATCATAGTGAATACATGGCTTAGTGAGTAATGTTTAAATATGTAAATATCTGTATCAGTCTCTCACTTTGTGTATAAGTGGCTGCATGGGTTGGTGAGTAGCTACATGGGTGTCTATATAGGTTATTAGTTGGTTTTTTGAGTGTCAGTCTGAGTGTCTGCATGTTTCGGTGGGGGGTATTATGTAGTGCATAGGTGCATGAATGAGTCACTCACTGTTTGTATGTGTTGAAGACAGCATGTGTGCAGGACTGTATGGGTGGATGAGTGTGTGTATGGGTGTGTTAGTGAGTGAATGGCTGTCTCAATAGTGTCTTTATGAGTAACTACATATGTTTTAAACTACTATATGTGACTATTGGTGTATATAAGTGAGTATATGTGAGAGTGAGAGATTGAAAGAGTTCCTGTATGAATAAGTATGTGTTTCTATAAGTGATTGTTTAAAAGACTAAGTATGTGTAAGTTTCCGTAGAAGTAAGTGTGGTGGTGTGTGTATAACTGTATATGCAAGTAAATGTATGTTTGATTCTTTATTAGCATGAGTGACTATGTGTGTGAGTAACTCTATGGATGAGTGGCATTGTGTAACTGGATGTATAGGTGTATGAGTACATATGATGAGTGAGTACATGTATGAGTGACTGTATAGGACTGTTGGTGAATGAGTGAATGTGTATGTGAATCTTAGAATTACTGAAGAGGTTGTTGTAACTGGTATTGGTATGTCCATTGTTTTAAAAATTTTAGTCTCTATTATTGAATGTGTGTATCAAAGGTTATATTAGGGTGAGAGGAGGTCTGCCACTCTATCACAAGGATGATGTCATCAGTGATGTCATTTGAGATGTCATCAGTGATGTCATGAGTGATGTCACTGACCATGTCATGAGTGATGTAATATGTGACGTCATCAGCAGTGCATTGCGGGCGCGTGCGAGTTATAGTTAGCTGAACTAACTATAACGGGGCAATTTCAATGGTTTTTTACGAGTAAAATGTCCAGCTAACTATAACATGTGTGAAACCTATGGTTTTTTCACTGAATTTCTAAGGTTTTTTAAATGCTAATTCCTAACTATAACGTGTGTGAAACCCATGGTTTTTTCAGTCAATTTGCAAGGTTTTTTAAATGCTAATTCCTAACTATAACGTGTGTGAAACCTATGGTTTTTTCAGTGAATTTGCAAGGTTTTTTAAATGCTAATCCCTAAATATTTCGTTTTTGAAACCTATGTTTTTTTCTGAGAATTTGTATGGTTTTTTATATGCTAAGTTATGTATTTTTAATTAAAGATATTTTTTTTTATTTAAATAAAATTACTTTATATTCATTTATATATTATCTGTATTTTTTTATAAATTATTTTTTTAAATAATTCAATTTGGATATTTTTTTTTTATTATTTTTTTAATTATTTAATGTCCTCTTTTTTTATTTTTTATTTTTTTTATTTATAAATTCTTGGGGTGCGCGCTCTGAGCGCGCACCTAGTACTATTTTGTATGTTTTTTATGAATTCCGGCGTACGTTATTTACGTACGCAAATATACTTATTGGTGCGCGCTGGGAGCGCGCACCCAGTACGTATGCGTACGTACGTACGCATGCGTCCTACGCCCTCGACGCGGTTTACTTCTGCATACGCTAAAATTACGCGCAATAACGGTCGCGTATACGCGTGTTAAACGTATGCGCGCTAGGTACGCGTATATGACGTATGCACCTGCGCGTTTACGCGTTCGTGCATACGTCATCACGGGGTGCGCGCACGCAGCTTGCGCAGTGCGCGCACCTCGGGTTTATACATAATAAAACAACATTTCTTATTGGTTATCATTACTTTCAGTTTCTAATTGTTTCAATACCACACCCAATCCCCTCATGGCAAGTCATGTGATCAAGAATCATCACTTATGATTGGTTTGAAGTACTTTCTGTTCCAGATTCTTCCTAAACCACACCCACTCCCCTCATTATTAGTTCTGATTCCTTTGGAGAAGGAGCTATTCTGTTGTTGAGAGACAATGGCTGAACAGCAACCTACTTCAGACAGTGACCAGGACACTCTTGAGAGGCAGAGGAACAGGAAGCAGAAAGACAGCTTTGTATGGCAGTTTTTTACTTTTCCTGAGAATGAGAAAAAGGTAAATGCACCAAAAGTTACATGTGTACTTTGTAAAAAAGTCTTATCTCGTGGGAATCCTAACAAGAAATATTCTTTTAGCATTCACACTATGTTGAGACATGTTTACAAAATGCACCCAGCATCTTATCGTCGAGCTTCTGGAGAAAACCCTCCACCTGCTCAGCCGACGACATCAGCAGCAGCTCAGCCGAGCACATCTTCGGCAGCTCAGGGGAGCACTTCAGCTGCGATGGTGCCTTCACCTGTTTCTTTACCTCTTGTTGGTCCACCTTGTTTGGCGAGGTTGTCTACACGGTGCACTGATTGCGGTTCTCTTATTTCTGTGGGGGAGACCAGTCTTGATCTCCTTCAGAGAAAATTTGATGCGCATCCATGCACTAGGCCATAGATGTTTTTTCTTTTTTTGCGTTTTTCTCTTCCTGTTTCCCTCCATTAACTCAAGGGCTCTTTTAAGAGCCACTTATAAACTTAACCAAACAAATTTTTTTTTTGAAAATGTATTTTGAAATTTTTTGAGGTGCGCGCACCCTGCGCGCACCCAAAGTTTTTTTTTTTTTTTTTTTTTTTTGAGAGACTCCCCCTTTTTCCTACTAATGCAACTGTGAAATCACCAGAGCAAAACGCAACAAATCTCTTCCTGTAATTCCTATTTGCACACAGAGTCATGTTTTCACATTAGTCACAAAACGAAAAATCTTTGCCAATTTGAATGCACACTTACTGCTCTTTTTTGTTGGCAAGTGAAAATCACTTTTACAGACTGACACATTATGAATCCACTTTTCAGATTTTTTTAAATGCACATGTCCAGACTGCTTTTTCAGACCACAAACCATGTGTATGCTGGGTGACTGCCTACACTCCAGCAAGGGCAACCAGCCTTAGTGATGCTGAATGTATTTGCATTACAGACTGAAACCTCAAAACCCCACAGCAGATTATCAGAGCCAGGACCTCTGTTCTCTACACCTCTCTCCACTCAGCAGAACCAGATAATGGCAATCTTTCCCTCTATTTTTCCACACATATACATGTTAATTTCAAATCTCACTGCTTCCCCCTTTTTTTCAAATGTAATCACACATTTCTATTGCTTGAAAACCAACCCTTTTCCAAAAGTACCCTTCCCCCTACTTCACTTCTGCCTAGTTCCCTTCCCCCAACTTGACTTCTGCCTGCTACCATAGCAACAGCTCATGGAACACTGCTGTGTGGAGTTAGGTCAGAAGTTCGCCACACAATGTTTCAATTCCACAGAGCAAGAGTGCTTGACTTTTCAAACCTTACAGCAAATCCATAGTACTGTTCTTTGGTAACACATTTTTCTGAACCAATACAAAACATGCTTCTATTATTTTACACATACAGCCTAGTTTTTAGTGTAGAATGGTATGAAACAGCCAATCAGTTCTTTTTTTTTTTATAAAAAATATGTATGCCTCCATTTCCAAACTGTCTTTCATTTCTTTTTACCATTCTACTGAATTACACCTCATGAGTGCATCCAGATCTCCTTTGAAGATGTGCACAGTGTGGATTGTAGGACACAGCTATGTCTTCTGGAGTGAAAAATTTGCAGAGAAAAGAGGTATGGTGAGAGACCTTGCTTTGCCAAATGTAGACATCAAGTGGATTGGTCAGAGAGGGTTAAAGTGGCACCAATTAATGCCTTTGGTGAAAACCTTTCAACATCTCCCACAGCCTAACCTTATTATTGTGCACTGTGGTGGTAATGATCTAGGCACTTTAACTGGGGTAGGTTTGGAAATGCTTATTAAGGACACCTTTGTGCAATTGATGTCGCTTTTTCCACAAACTGCCTTTGTATATTCTAACATATGCCAAAGGCAAAAGTGGAACTGGTCCAACCAATTTTGTCCGCAGATTGACAAAGCAAGGAAGCACCTCAACAAATCTATTTCTGCTTTCCTCAGAGACTATGGTATGGGTTCCATTTACCACAACAACTTGCGTTACGACATGCAAGACATTTATAGAAGAGATGGTGTGCACTTCACTGATGAAGGCAACAGAGTCTTCCTCTTGAACCTCAGACTCTGCATCGGTACTTACTTGTAGGTACCGAAAAACAAACAATAAACACAAGGGCTCTTTTTAGAGCCACCTTATATCTAAACACTTAAATGCAATTTCTTTTATTATTTTTTTTTTCCGGGTGCGCGCAGGGTGCGCGCACTCGGCGATATTTTTTTACAAAATATTATTCTTTTTTTTTGCCCTACAAGGTCCTACTTTGACCCCCTTACAATGCCTACTGGGTCTATTTCTACCCACTCTGCCCCCTTTTCAAGTGCTCCCCCTTTGTTTATCACCCCCTCTTTATGCGATAGACAAAATGGCGGCCGCCGCTTCCTGACTTCCACCGATTCGAATGTTTACTAAGATCTAACAACCAATCAGAATTGCGCTCGCGCACGGCAAGGTGCGCGCACCCAGCGCGCACTCTGCGCGCTTACAGATATATATATTGATTCAAAGGCTATTTTCTCAGAATCTACTGAACAGATTTACACCAAACCTACAAAAGGCACTTCCTTGACCTAGGGACTACCTCTCTGCCAAATTTCTAGTAATTCTGTTCAGCCGTTCGGGCTGTAGCTCGTTCTAAAGGTCCTATGGAAAAATGCATGGGAAAAACGCGTTTTGGGACCCCCCTTTTATCTCAGCCCCCGCTTGACGAATCCCCCCGAGACTTTCAGGGTAGGAGCGGAGCGTAGCGCCCCACCTATTTTGAGAAATTCGCGAGGATTCATTGACCGGCGCCAAAGTTATTCAAAATAGAATGTTGAGGTTTTCCTATGGAAAAGGGGTCCTAACTATAACTACCTACTGGCGACCGCCAGTAGGTAATATATATATATATATATTGCCACGAATTCCTTAAAAAGGATTGACGACGCCGTGTCTTGTGCTGCAAATTAATTTTATTTGTCAGCTGCTGGACGCGTTTCGCCTGACCTGCAGGCTTGCTCACCAACATTTTAAATAAAGTTTTTACACCAATTTAAATGTGCTCAAATCAAAACAGAAGTCACATGATGGACTACAAAAACAGTATAATGGAAAAAAGACTCATAGTTTTTTGTAATCTAAATAATTACACATTACTTTTCTCTGCACACTTAATATTTCAAACATGAATCATTTGTTTATGTTAGTACATTTTAAATATTTTAAATATTTTAAATATTCTAATTTAGCCCCAGTGGGCTTTATAACTCGAAAGTTTCTATATTGAAACCAATCAACATAATTGATACTGCTCATGCCTGAAAATCAGCGTTTGGTATATACAACTCTTGAAAAATTACATTTCATCTGCTGAACATGTGTTCTTTGCCCATTGTGTTGTAATTAATAAAGCCCAAGTGGGCAACAGTTGATACAATTATCTACAGTCTCTTTTGTACTTCCAATAGTATGTGACTTTCCTCTAATACTTATTACAAATTAACCGTGCTCAAATGATAAAAAATGGTTAAAAACGAAGAAAGGAAGTAGTGCATTTTCAATACCTATTCTATTTACAGATGTGTGTATAGATCTTCTTCTACATTCAAACCTGCAGGGGTTTTGCAGTTTAGTTTTATTATGTACTTGGATTCCATTTTCCTCAACTGCTTCTCACGGTTTCCCCCTCTCTCATTTGGTTTAACAGCATCTATTACATAATAGGTTAGGCCCGTTATGTTTTTTTGGTGGTATCGTTCAAAGTGACGTGCCACAGGGTACGTTCTGTCTCCATTTTTGACTGCTCTTAGATGCTGCAACACTCTCTTATGGACTGGTAAGATCGTGCTGCCCACGTACCTCAGTCCACACGGACACTGAAGCACGTAGACAGCATGGTCTGTCTTGCAAGTATAATGACCTCTGATTTTGAATTCTTTACTTGCTAGATTCGATGAATATTTAGTGGTGTTGGTCCCATGGATGCAAGCTTTGCATTTTGTGCATTTGACAAAACCTTCTTTTTTGTTTAACCACATTTTGGACGATTTAATGGGCACCTTTTCATTACATTACTAACTAACATTTCTTTGAAGCTTCTTGCTTTTCTGAATGTTAGTTGGGGCCTTCTCTGCACGATTTTACCCAGCACCGGATCATTTCTGATCAGATGCCAGTGCTTGGATAATATGTTTCTCACATGTGTGTGCTGTGTGTTAAACGTGGTTATCATCCTGCATACATTCACATTTAGAGTTTCTTTTTTCTTTTTTGTGTTGCTTGTCTTAAATAGAATATCTTCTCTGGTTCTTTTTTTAGCTTTCAGAATGGCTGAGTCTATACACTGATCTGGGTACCCTCTCGCCTGAAATCGTGTATGTAAAATTTTCAACTCTGCATCACAGTTGTTTTTGTTGCTACAATTACGGATTGTTCTGAGGCTTTCCCCATAAGGAATACTATTAATTAAATTCTGGGGATGGAAGCTTTTGGCGTGTAGCAACGTGTTGCCTGCCGTAGGTTTACGGTATAACACTGTTTCTACTTTGCCCTTGTCAATATAGATGGTAAGATCCAGAAAATTGACTGTGGTGTCACTGATGTCACTAGTAAATTTTAAGTTCAGATCATTGTTCTGTAAATGCGCAACAAAGTCTATTGCAGAGTTTCTGGAGCCTTTCCATACGATGAACAAATCATCAATGAATCTGCTCCAATGCATTACATTGTTTTGCCAAATTTCTGGGTACATTTTTTGGATCACCTGCTCCTCCCACCAGCCCATATGCAAATTAGCAAAGCTGGGGGCGAAGCAGGTGCCCATCGCTGTGCCACATACCTGATGGTATAGTTCACCATTAAAAAGAAAGTAATTTTTCTTTAGGCAAAAAGCTGTCATTTCTATTAACATCTGGGTGTGTGCCCAGAATTTTACTGGTCGATTGCCCAAAAAATGTTTGACTGCATTTAAGCCATCTTCATGGCGAATGCTGGTGTATAAACTTGTCACGTCTATAGTTACCAATAAAAAATCACTTTCCCATGGCATGTCATATATTCGTTTCAAAAAATCCCCTGTATCCTGGATATATGATGAAAGACATTTTGTTAAGGGGCACAAAAAGGAATCTACAAACTTGGAAGTATTGGCTAGTGCACTGCCAATAGCCGAAATTATAGGACGGCCTGGAGGGTTCAATTGATCTTTGTGTATCTTCGGTATTAGATATAACACAGGTGTTACTGGATTACTGATTTTCAAAAAATTCATTTCCTCTTGCTTCAATAGACCCCTTATGTACCAATCTGATAACATACTATTATACAAAACATGACTATCCTGCATAATTGATTCAGATATTTTGACATAGTTCGAACGATTGTTCAATTGTTTGTTTGCTTCCAGTAAGTATTTCTGTTTGTCCCAAAGTACTACATTGCCGCCTTTGTCAGCATTCCTCACAATGCAGTTGGAATTCATTGCTAATTTGTTGACTAAGGCAAGGTATTCATGTTGTTGTTTTGATACAGTTTCTTGTTTGGACAATGTTTTAGTACATAGTTGTTTTAAGTCATTGACTACCAATTCACTGTAGATGTCAACTGCATCCTTTCCAGTCATTGGGGTAAATTTAGAGGTTGGTTTGAAATGCGTTGGATCATTGCTGATGATATTGATGCCTTCACATTCTGCCAATGATACTGCTCGATCAATGTCCGCACTTGTATTTGTGGATGGTTGAGAAGAGCAGAGAAAAGAAAGGCCTAATTTTAGAATTCTTTGTTCTTTTCATCTGTTATTTCCTTTTGTTCTTGGGCTGCTCTGCGTTTTCTGAATAATTTTGTGCCCTTCCTCCTCTGTTTCCTCTGCCTCTTCCTGGAAACAGGGGAGGAAGGGCACAAAATTATTCAGAAAACGCAGAGCAGCCCAAGAACAAAAGGAAATAACAGATGATGACAAGGCTACAATTGTAAATCTGACTAACATACAATTATCTGAAAAAGAACAAAGAATTCTAAAATTAGGCCTTTCTTTTTGCCCTAAAGAAGACTTCAATTACGTTTAAACAAGACTCGATGTTTTCAAATTTACTCGATCATTAAAACTGAAAAAATACTTCAGTGACAACGCTAAAACGACATTATCAAATGAAGACACCTCTACATCGGAAACAAGCACAGAATTAGTAGTAGAGGACATGAACTTAATGTTAGACTTGTACAATTTGCAGGAACAACCATGCTCTTCTCAACCATCCACAAATACAAGTGCGGACAGTGATCGAGCAGTATCATTGGCAGAATGTGAAGGCATCAATATCATCAGCAATGATCCAACGCATTTCAAACCAACCTCTAAATTTATCCCAATGACTGGAAAGGATGCAGTTGACATCTACAGTGAATTGGTAGTCAATGACTTAAAACAACTATGTACTAAAACATTGTCCAAACAAGAAACTGTATCAAAACAACAACATGAATACCTTGCCTTAGTCAACAAATTAGCAATGAATTCCAACTGCATTGTGAGGAATGTACTTTGGGACAAACAGAAATACTTACTGGAAGCAAACAAACAATTGAACAATCGTTCGAACTATGTCAAAATATCTGAATCAATTATGCAGGATAGTCATGTTTTGTATAATAGTATGTTATCAGATTGGTACATGAGGGGTCTATTGAAGCAAGAGGAAATGAATTTTTTGAAAATCAGTAATCCAGTAACACCTGTGTTATATCTAATACCGAAGATACACAAAGATCAATTGAACCCTCCAGGCCGTCCTATAATTTCGGCTATTGGCAGTGCACTAGCCAATACTTCCAAGTTTGTAGATTCCTTTTTGTGCCCCTTAACAAAATGTCTTTCATCATATATCCAGGATACAGGGGATTTTTTGAAACGAATATGAGACATGCCATGGGAAAGTGATTTTTTATTGGTAACTATAGACGTGACAAGTTTATACACCAGCATTCGCCATGAAGATGGCTTAAATGCAGTCAAACATTTTTTGGGCAATCGACCAGTAAAATTCTGGGCACACACCCAGATGTTAATAGAAATGACAGCTTTTTGCCTAAAGAAAAATTACTTTCTTTTTTTTTTTTTTTTTTTTTTTGAAACCGTTTATTGCACGATAAAAAAAGTTACAGGCATGGGCCTACAACCATCCGGCCGGCCGCTAGAGTAGCAAAAGGCATATAACATACATACAGTAAGAGTCTCCTGGCGGAGCAGATTGGCAAATCAGGTGGTATCAATAGCGTAGGCCGCATCATTCCTAGCCCACAATACGGTTTCCTTTTGTCAAACAGAACAACACAAAAAACCACACCCGCAAGGCAACCCGCGATCCAAGTGACAGTACATGCTCCGTAATGGGGGATCCTAACCAGCAGCAAAACTCTGAAGAGGGGAATGGGAGTATAGCAGGGACTGGGGAGCCACGTGCCCACGGCTGAGGGAGGGGGTCGGCTATGGAGATGGGGCTGGCGAGGCTTCCGGTAGGAGTGGCGGCTCACAAATACCCCCACGGTAAGCGTTCCAGGGACCCCAGAGTTTCACCCACGCCCCAGGCTTACCCCTCGCCACATACACTACTTTTTCACGAAACATACACCAATCCATATGTTCTTTCCAGGCCAACACCGCCGGGGGCCTCTGGGATCCCCACAATTGGGCGATGTCCCGCTTCGCTATCATGTATCCCAGAGTCACCCACCGCGTCTGCGGGACCGAATAATCATTTGGTTCCCACACATTCAGCAAGCATCTCCTCGCTTCAGGCAGCAGTGCAACACGCGTAACCACACGCAAAACCTCATGCACACCACGCCAGAATCGCTCCACTTTCGGGCACTCCCACAGTATATGCATGAAAGTTGCCAAAGCACCACAGCCACGCTTACACAATCCGTCACCAGCAAAGCCCATACGTAGAAGCCTCGGCCCCGTGACGTAAACCCGGTGAAGGATCTTAAGCTGGACGAAACGAAGGCGAGCCGGGATGGCCACCTCCTTCGGAGAGGCCACCGCGGAGATCCAGTCCTCGTCGTCCAGCTCCAGCCCATCGGCAACCCAGGCCTCGCGGAGGCCAGTCAGCAGGCACGATCTGTCATTAATCAGTTTTTTGTATATAAGGGAGATCGTGCTGTCTGGTACATGGCCATCCAGCACCCTGTCCTCCAGGGGGGAAGACTCCGGAATGGACGCAACATCCGGGAAGACGGAGGTCAGCGCGTGGCGGACTTGTAAGAATCGAAAGTACTCACTGCCTTGCAGCTGAAACTCCGTCTGCAGCATCTCAAAAGTCTTGAAACCCCCCCTCGTCCAGAGATCTCCCACTGTGCTGATTCCGATCGTGTCCCACTTCTCGAAGCCCTTCGACGTCCACAGGGAGCCCAACCTCTCCGACGCATATAGCGGCGACGCCCGGGTCAAACGGTCCTTCCACCCCATAGCTGCATTAGCCGTGTGCCATACACGCACCATAACACGCGTCGGTCCCGTCAGACGGGAGTCGGGCGTGCCAGAATAGAGCGCTCGATTATAATCGCCACCGGGCAGGAGCGTCCTGTCCATTTCAAATGCCGGGTTCAAGGCGGGCCCGTAAAGGCCATGATTGATTGCAGCTAGCTGGGAGGCCCAGTAATACCGTTTAATGTCCGGGAGGGCGACCCCCCCATCGTACCACGGGAGCGTCAATTTGGCCAGAGCAATACGCGGCCTCCCGTCCCAGAACAGGCGCCGCTGCAGGCCCTCCACCTCGCGGAAGTAGCGCGCTGGTACCAAGTCCATAGTA
This sequence comes from Triturus cristatus, assembly GCF_964204655.1. NCBI lineage: Eukaryota > Metazoa > Chordata > Amphibia > Caudata > Salamandridae > Triturus > Triturus cristatus. The sequence goes on along the minus strand of NC_140592.1, from coordinate 496,137,486 downwards.
TTCTGGAGGGCGTACAGAAAGCGCGGCAAGGACATCATCTTAAACAAGGCCGCTCGGCCAAGTGGCGAGAGCGGAAGACGCCGCCAACGCGCGACATCCTCTCGCAAGCGCCGGAGGGGGGGCAACAAGTTCCGCTCATAGCGGGCCTCCGGGTCTAGGGTGATATAGAAACCCAGGTACCGGAACCCCTGGGCGGCAATCTGGATCGGGCAGTCACGCGGTAGGGCCGGAGCCTCCCCGGAAAGCACATATACGCAGGATTTCGCCCAGTTGATGACAAGGCCTGAGTTACGCCCGAAGGAGCGCAAAACATCAACCAGGACAATCAGCGATTTGCGCGGGGAGGCGAGATACAAGAGGATATCATCCGCGTAGAGGGACACGCGGTCCTCATACTCAGGGGTCCAGCGGAGACCACGGATAGAAGAGTGCCACCGTAGCCACTCCGCCAAGGGCTCCAAGGCCAGTGCAAACAGGAGCGGCGACAAGGGGCAACCCTGACGCGTGCCCCGCCCCAGCTCGAAAGGGGCCGAGACTCGCCCATTCACCACCACCTGCGCCAGCGGGCCCGAATACAGCAACTTGACCCAGCTAATGAACCCCGGGCCAAATCCGAATTTCGCCAGCATAGCCCAGATGTATGGCCATTCAAGCGTGTCAAACGCCATGGTGGCGTCCAAGGACGCCAAGATGGCCGGCTCCCGCACAAACGGGACACGCGCGAGCACCCCGTGCAAGCGTCGCAGATTAAGAGCCGTGTTGCGATGGGGTATAAAGCCAGATTGGTCTTGGTGGACCAAATCGCCCACCACACCGACCAACCGGTTGGCCAACACCTTGGCGAGGATTTTGGGTTCCGCGTTCAAGAGCGAAATTGGCCTGTAGGATGTGACCCGCTCACGGGGTCTCCCCTCCTTGTGTATCACCACAATCGTGGCCAGACGCTGGTCCGGCGGGAGGGAACCCTGCGAGCGGGCCGCCAGGAACATCGCGCGCAGGTGGGGCGCTAGCACGTCCGGGCGCAGCTTATAAAGCTCGATGGGGAGACCATTAGGGCCCATGGCCTTGCCGGACGCGACCGAGCGAATAGCCAGGGCAATTTCGTCCGAGGTGGGAGGAGCGTCTAACGAATCCCTGTCCTCCACCGAAAGGGAGGGCAGCGCGATGTCCCGAAGCAGGGAATGGGAATCTTCCTCCGAGCAGGGGGAAACCGGGGAGTACACCTCGCGGAAGTAATCCGCGAAGCAGGAGACGATGGCTTCCGGCTCGGTGACACGCGTACCATCCATCCTCTCAATCAAAGGAACCACACGACTCGCTCTCTCCCTCTTATCCAACCACGCAATCAATTTACCCGCCTTATCGCCCACATCATACAATCGTCCCTGTTGCTCTCTACTGAGGCCCCTGGCCGCCTCCGCGACGAGGGCCCTATAGGCCGCCTGCTTGAGGTGCAAAACATGCAACTTGGCATCCGTTACCCCGCTCCCCAGGTCACCCTCCAGTTCCACAATCTCGGCCTCCACCCGGGTCACCTCCTCCCGCTCACGCCTCCGGGCATGGGAGATAAAGGAGAGGGCCTCCCCTCTGAGGACTACCTTAAAGGCCTCCCACAGGGAGATGGCCGAAGGGACAGACCCCACATTCTCGTCAAAATAGCGCTGTAAGGATTTAATCAAGTCGGCGCGAATAGTGGGGTCTCGTAAGTACCATGCATTGATTGGGGCCACCCTGCCCTCCCCCCTCGGGAAGACATCAAAATGTAACAGTAATGGGGAGTGATCCGAAATACCCCGCGCCAGATGGCACACCTCTCCTACCCTCCCAGCGTGGGCCGCCGGGACCAGGATGTAGTCAAGTCGCGAGAGGCTACCATGGGCGCCCGAGTGGAAAGTGTATTGCAGCTGCGTAGGGTGCTTTAGTCGCCAGCAATCCACCAGGCCCAGTGTGTCTAAAAGGCCGGACAGCCACGCCTGTGCCCGGGGGAGGTCCCTAGGGGGATGGCGATCCATAGACCCAGAAACTACCGCATTGAAGTCCCCCCCGACCACCAACAGGCCACCCGGGAGGTCCAGGAGGAGGCGCCCCAGGTCCGCGAATGTAGTAGCTTGTAACCCAGGCGGGACGTACACTGACATGAAAACAATCACTCTACCCTCCATTCTACCCACCAGGACAGTGTAACGTCCCCTCTCGTCATGGCGCACCTCATCAATCTCCAGTGGAAGCGAGTTCTTGATCATGATACCCACCCCCCGCGACCCCGAAGTGAAGCCCGAGTGGGCCACCAAACGATAGCCCCGCCGATTCATGGCATGGAAGGAGTTACCTATAAGGTGTGTCTCCTGCAAAAAGACAACATCTGGCGATATACGTTTCAGGAACTGCAGGACCACACCACGCTTAATCCGATCCCCCAGGCCGTTAACATTCCAGGACAACACAGCCAAGTCCCTACCCCCCATCATACGTAGAAGCAATCAGTCGTCCCCCACAGAGCATTTCGAGAACAGCAATACAGTAAAGGGTTTGCCTTGCGGTGCAAACAAACAACACACCCCCCCCACCCCCCCATCCCAACAAAACTCCCCCCTCCCTGCACCCCTGCATGAGCCCAGTCAGCCCCCCCAAAGTGCAGTGTGCCTGTCGCCCCATAGAGAAAGACTAACTAGTACCCCAGAGGAGGAGGGAAGCCCCCAACAGACCCCGTACGACCTCCATAGGAGGGGAATATACACGATCGAGAAATGGTAAAGAAGTATTGTCCCGAGCAGGGCCTATTATTCACCCCTTAGTTCTGATCCGGCAGGCCCTCTCCACCGCCCGCACCCCCCCCACCCCCCCGGCCCCGATCATCAGGCAGAGTGTCCAACCAGTCCCCAGCCGCCTCGGGGCGATCAAAGAAGTGCGTGCGACCTTCCACCTCCACCCTTAGCTTAGCTGGAAAGAGCATTGAGTACTTTAGGTTCAGGTCCCGCAGGCGACGTTTAACACCGAGAAAACTGAGTCTCTGCTTTTGGACCGCCGGAGTATAGTCTGGGTAGAAACGCACATCCATGTTGTCAAGCTTGACCGGTCCCTGTTGCCTGGAGGTCTGCAGGATAGCGTCCCTGTCCCGAAAATTAAAAATCCGGGCAATGAGAGGCCGCGGCGGGGCACCGGCCTTCGGCCTGCCCCCAGGGACCCGGTGAGCACGCTCAACCGCAAAAAACTTACTCATGCCCCGGGGCTGCAGATGGGTAAGGATGAGGTCTTCCACGAAGAGGTCGGCGGCCTCTGCCTCTCGTCCCTCCGGCACCCCCACAATACGAACATTATTCCTCCTGGCCCGACCCTCAGAATCCTCCAGTCGCCGGTCCATCAGGGCGCTCGCCTGGCCAAGCCGGCGCACCTCCTTTTGGAGGGCCGCCACATCTGTCTCGAGGCCCGTTGTGGTGTGGGTCAGGGAATCGACCCGGTCATTCGTCTTAGAGAGGTCGGCCCTCACCAGGCTCACATCCACCAGGACCGAGTCTATTTTCTGCGCTAGGGTGTCGAAGCGCTGGTCCACCGAGGCCTTCATCTCCGCGATGGCGCCCATGACGTCCCGGAGGGTCAGGTCCACCGGCTGGGCAGATGTCTCCGTCAGGCCCGCCGGGGACGTGCGCGATGTCTCCGGAGATCCCTTCTGGAGAGTATAGCGGTCCATACTGTTGGATTGGTGCGCCGGGCCACGGCGGGTCGTCTTCACCTTCGCCCTGTCGCCATCTTGTTTGGTGGACATGCTTGCTGTCCCACCGTCGTGCCAATCTCCGCAAAAGGGCCGATAGACCCGTTCACGGGGTCCGGGGGAGGGAGGGCGGCCACCGCACCGCAGGACGATCCACAGCAGGCGGGTCAGCCGGGCACCTGGACAAGACCACACCACCGCACCCCGCTTCGCGACTCTACCTCGCTGGAGGCGAGGAGGGCGCAAAAGTGAAAGTGAAAGCGCGGGGTACTCGAGTCGCCCAGCCGTGCCCGCCGCTGTTGTTCACTTTGTCCCCGGATCGCCCCACTACTCCAATCCGGGGGGCCGGCACGGGGAAGGCCGCAACCTTCGATCGGTGCTCCCGCCGGTGTTCGGGGTCCGATTCGAACACGGAAAACGGGTGGCGCCTCAGCTCGGGTGCACCGACACAGTCCCCTCGAAAAGGACAGGATATAGTCAGGATTAATTCAGGAGGTCGCGGAGGTCCTCGGGAGCCTCGCACCTACGCGGCCATCTTGGTTGCGCGCTAGGCTCCTCCCCAATTACTTTCTTTTTAATGGTGAACTATACCATCAGGTATGTGGCACAGCGATGGGCACCTGCTTCGCCCCCAGCTTTGCTAATTTGCATATGGGCTGGTGGGAGGAGCAGGTGATCCAAAAAATGTACCCAGAAATTTGGCAAAACAATGTAATGCATTGGAGCAGATTCATTGATGATTTGTTCATCGTATGGAAAGGCTCCAGAAACTCTGCAATAGACTTTGTTGCGCATTTACAGAACAATGATCTGAACTTAAAATTTACTAGTGACATCAGTGACACCACAGTCAATTTTCTGGATCTTACCATCTATATTGACAAGGGCAAAGTAGAAACAGTGTTATACCGTAAACCTACAGCAGGCAACACGTTGCTACACGCCAAAAGCTTCCATCCCCAGAATTTAATTAATAGTATTCCTTATGGGAAAAGCCTCAGAACAATCCGTAATTGTAGCAACAAAAACAACTGTGATGCAGAGTTGAAAATTTTACATACACGATTTCAGGCGAGAGGGTACCCAGATGAGTGTATAGACTCAGCCATTCTGAAAGCTAAAAAAAGAACCAGAGAAGATATTCTATTTAAGACAAGCAACACAAAAAAGAAAAAAGAAACTCTAAATGTGAATGTATGCAGGATGATAACCACGTTTAACACACAGCACACACATGTGAGAAACATATTATCCAAGCACTGGCATCTGATCAGAAATGATCCGGTGCTGGGTAAAATCGTGCAGAGAAGGCCCCAACTAACATTCAGAAAAGCAAGAAGCTTCAAAGAAATGTTAGTTAGTAATGTAATGAAAAAGGTGCCCATTAAATCGTCCAAAATGTGGGTAAACAAAAAAGAAGGTTTTGTCAAATGCACAAAATGCAAAGCTTGCATCCATGGGACCAACACCACTAAATATACATCGAACCTAGCAAGTAAAGAATTCAAAATCAGAGGTCATTATACTTGCAAGACAGACCATGCTGTCTATGTGCTTCAGTGTCCGTGTGGACTGAGGTACGTGGGCAGCACGATCTTACCAGTCCATAAGAGAGTGTTGCAGCATCTAAGAGCAGTCAAAAATGGAGACAGAACGTACCCTGTGGCACGTCACTTTGAACGATACCACCAAAAAAACATAACGGGCCTAACCTATTATGTAATAGATGCTGTTAAACCAAATGAGAGAGGGGGAAACCGTGAGAAGCAGTTAAGGAAAATGGAATCCAAGTACATAATAAAACTAAACTGCAAAACCCCTGCAGGTTTGAATGTAGAAGAAGATCTATACACACATCTGTAAATAGAATAGGTATTGAAAATGCACTACTTCCTTTCTTCGTTTTTAACCATTTTTTATCATTTGAGCACGGTTAATTTGTAATAAGTATTAGAGGAAAGTCACATACTATTGGAAGTACAAAAGAGACTGTAGATAATTGTATCAACTGTTGCCCACTTGGGCTTTATTAATTACAACACAATGGGCAAAGAACACATGTTCAGCAGATGAAATGTAATTTTTCAAGAGTTGTATATACCAAACGCTGATTTTCAGGCATGAGCAGTATCAATTATGTTGATTGGTTTCAATATAGAAACTTTCGAGTTATAAAGCCCACTGGGGCTAAATTAGAATATTTAAAATATTTAAAATATTTAAAATGTACTAACATAAACAAATGATTCATGTTTGAAATATTAAGTGTGCAGAGAAAAGTAATGTGTAATTATTTAGATTACAAAAAACTACGAGTCTTTTTTCCATTATACTGTTTTTGTAGTCCATCATGTGACTTCCGTTTTGATTTGAGCACATTTAAATTGGTGTAAAAACTTTATTTAAAATGTTGGTGAGCAAGCCTGCAGGTCAGGCGAAACGCGTCCAGCAGCTGACAAATAAAATTAATTTGCAGCACAAGACACGGCGTCGTCAATCCTTTTTAAGGAAATCATGTCAATTCATTACGGACCTTGCGGGGTTGGTCTGACAAGACGACGCGCCCTTTGATCTGGATACGCGGCAGGATTAACCAAGCGGTTTTCGACAAGTTTATATATATATATATATATACATTATCTACAGGGCGGTCGCCAGTAGATAGTTATAGTTAGGACCGTGTTTCCATAGGAAATCGGCAACATTCTATTTTGAATAACTTTGGCGCCGATTGACGAATCCTCGCAAAATTTTCAAAATAGGTGGGGCGCTCCGCTCAGCTCCTACCCTGAAAGTCTCGGGGGGATTCTTCAAGCGGGGGCTGAGAAAAAGGGGGGTCCCATAACGCGTTTTTCCCATGCATTTTTCCATAGGACATTTAGTCCAAGCTACAGCCCGAACAGCTGAACAGAATTGCTTGAAATTTGGCAGAGAGGTAGTCCTCAGGTCAGGGATGTGCCTTTTGCAGGTCTGGTGTAAATCTGTTAAGTATTTCCTGAGAAAATAGCATTTAAATCAATATATATATCTATAAGCGTGCTCTGTGCGCGTACGGTAAGCTTACCGTACGCGCACGCTGCTGTGCACGAGCTTAATTCTGATTGGTGGTTACATGACTGTAAACATTCGAATCGGTCGAAATCAGGAAGTGTCGGCCGCCATTTTGTGTGTCTCACACTGATGAACAATGGTGGAGAACGTGAAAAGGGGGCAACGAAGAGAGTTGCAGACCCCCTAGCGTTTGTCAGGGGGTCCAAGAAGGTCCCAAAAGTATGAAAAATACATTTAAATTTTTTTTTTTTAAATCGCGGGGTGCCCGTATGGTAAGTTTACCGTACGTGCACGGCAGAAAAAAATCATTAAAAAAAAATAGAAGTAAAAATCTAATTTAAGTGTTTAGATATTAGGGGGCTCTAAAAAGAGCCGTTGTGTTTATGAAGTGTTTTTTTTGTGGTACCTACAAGTTAGTACCGCTGCAGAGTCTAAAGTTCAAGAGGAAGACTCTGTTGCCTTCATCAGTGAAATGTACACCGTCTCCTCTATAAATGCCTTGCATGTTGTAACGCAAGTTGTTGTGGTATATAGAACCCATACCATAGTCTCTGAGGAAAGCAGAAATAGATTTTTTTTTTTTCTTTATTTTTTTATTTTTTAAACCTTTATTACAAAGTTCAATAGATATACAAGTATGGGCCTACAACCTTCAGGCCGGCCGCTAGTAAACAGTGAGACCATAAAACACATTTATGAAACACAAGCGGCAAGCAGTAAGAGTCCCACAGATCAAAGATATCACTTGCGGCTACAATGCCCAATCATCGCAAATGGCGGTTTCATTTTAAATGAAAAACGAAAAACAAACCCACAAGGCGGCAAAAGTCTAGACCACATTATGTGCTCCCCTCGGGAGGGCCCTACCAACCTACAAGAATAGGAGGGAGGGAAGGGCAGGGGCAGAGACAAAGTGGTCACGATAACACAGAATCAAGGGAACGTGCAGACTAGGGAGTCAGGGCCGCCGCCAAGTCGGGCATCAGTGGCGGGGTACAAATCCCGCCGCGATAGGAGTTCCAGGGGCCCCACACCTTTACCCATTTCCCAGGCTTGCCTCTCGCCACATACACAACCTTTTCTCGGAACATACACCAATCCATGTTTTCCTTCCATACCGAAATCGTGGGCGACCTCTGGGAGCCCCACAATTGTGCTATGTCACGCTTGGCCACCATATATCCCAATGTCACCCACCACGTTTGCGTCACCGTGTAATCAGTCGGCTCCCACACATTCAATAAACACCTCCTGGCCTCGGGAAACAGCGCAACATGCGTGACCGCTTGCAACACCGCATGCACACCGCGCCAGAATCGAGCCACCTCCGGACATTCCCACAAAATGTGGAAGAAGGTCCCTAACAAGCCACACCCACGCTTACACATCCCATCCACCACATATCCCATACGCATCAGGCCCGGTCCCATAACGTAGACTCTGTGGAGTATTTTGAGCTGGACGAAACGAAGGCGGGCCGGTATGGCCACCTCTTTCGGGGAGGCCACCACAGATACCCAATCCTCGTCGTCCAGCTCCAGTCCATCAGCGATCCATGCCTCACGAAGGGCGGTCAGCAGTCCCGATCGATCGTTGATGAGCTTTTTATAGATCAATGAGATAGTGCCATCCGGTACATGCCCGTCTAGCACTCTATCTTCCAAAGGGGAGCACTCTGGGATGGACGCGACCTCCGGGAATACGGAACACAACGCGTGACGAACCTGTACATACCGGAAGTACTCCCTATCATGCAACTGGTATTCCGCTTTCAGCGCATCAAACGTTTTAAATCCCCCCTTCGTCCAAAGATCGCCAACCCTACTGATGCCCATCGTGTCCCACTTCTCGAAGCCTTTCGTCGTCCACAAACAACCCAGTCGCTCAGAAGCATACAATGGCGTCGCCCGGGTCAACCGATCCTTCCACCCCATCGCCGAGTTTGCCGCATGCCACACCCGTACCGCGACCCGCGTCGGACCCGTCAAGCGTGCGTCGAGCGATCTAGAGTAGAGCGCACGATTGTAGTCGCCACCCGGCAACAACAATTTGCCCATTTCAAAGGCCAGATTAAGGGCGGGCCCATAAAGCCCATGGTTTATCGCAGCCAGCTGGGAGGCCCAGTAATAACGTTTGATGTCAGGGAGGGCGACCCCCCCATCGTACCACGGGAGCATCAGCTTCGCGAGGGCGATCCGCGGCCTCCCATCCCAAAACAGTTGGCGTTGCAGACCCTCCACCTCTCGAAAGTAACTAGCCGGAACGACATCCATCGTGTTTTGTAAGGCATATAAAAACCGTGGCAACGACATCATCTTAAACAGCGCTGCCCGGCCGAGCGGCGAGAGCGGCAAGCGCCTCCAACGCGCCACATCCGCCTTCAAAGGTTGGAGGGGGGGAGTAGGTTCTGTGTGTATCGGGCCGCAGAGTCCAGGGTAATACAAATACCCAGATACTTAAATCCCTGTTGAGCAACCTGGATAGGACAACCCCGCGGGAGGACAGGAGCCTCCCCTGAGAGGACATATACACAGGACTTAGCCCAGTTGATGACTAGGCCTGAGTTACGGCCAAAGGAATGCAATACATCCACTAACACAATCAACGATTCACGCGGGGAAGCGAGATACAAAAGAATATCGTCCGCGTAGAGAGAGACTCGATCCTCATACTCAGGAGTCCATCGGAGATCACGAATCGAAGGGTGCCACCGCAGCCACTCCGCCAGGGGCTCCAAGGCGAGCGCAAAGAGGAGAGGCGACAGCGGGCAACCCTGTCGCGTGCCCCTGCCCAATTCAAAAGGAGCCGATACTCTACCATTCACCACCACCTGCACTAGCGGTCTGGAATACAACAATTTCACCCAGCCAATGAATCCCGGGCCAAACCCGAACTTCTCCAGCGTCGCCCAGATATATGGCCACTCAAGCGTGTCGAACGCCATAGTGGCGTCCAGGGACGCCAAAATGGCCGGCTCGCGTATGAACGGAACCCTCGAGAGCACCCCATGCAGACGCCGCAGGTTAAGCGCGGTGTTGCGATGAGGGATAAAACCGGACTGGTCCTGATGGATCAGATCGCACACCACGCTGACCAGCCGATTAGCCAGCACCTTGGCCAGAATTTTCGGTTCCGCATTCAAAAGCGAAATGGGCCTGTAAGACGTGACCCGATCACGCGGCCTCCCCTCCTTGTGAATAACCACAATAGTGGCTAGACGCTGGTCCAGCGGGAGGGAACCCGCCGCCCGGGCCTCGAGGAATATATCACGAAGATGCGGCGCCAGTGTATCCGGCTGCAATTTGTACAATTCAATGGGAAGGCCATTAGGACCCATGGCCTTACCAGAGGCGACTGAACGTATGGCCAGGGCGATCTCCTCAGATGTCGGAGTCGCGTCCATCAACGATTTATCCTCCTCCGAGAGGGAAGGCAACGCAATATCTTTAAGCAGGTCGCGAGAATCCTCTTCCGAGCGAGAACTTACCGGGGAATACACCCCGCGGAAATACTCTGCGAAGCAATCAACAATTTCCACCGGATCAGCAACACACACCCCATCTATTCTCTCAACCAGCGGAACAACTCGACTCGCTCTCTCCTTTTTATCCAGCCACGCAATCAGTTTTCCAGCCTTATCACCCATGTCATACAGACGCCCCTGTTGCTCCCTACTCAGGCCCCTGGCCGCTTCGGTGACTAGGGCCTTGTAGTCCGCTTGTTTGAGTCGGAGAGCATGCAGTTTATCGTCCGTGACACCACAATCCAGGTCGCCCTCCAACTCAGTTATCTCAGACTCGATACGGGTCACCTCCTCCCGCTCACACCTCTTGGAATGGGAAATGAGGGACAGGGCCTCCCCCCGGAGTACCGTCTTGAACGCCTCCCACAGAGAAACAGCCGACGAGACCGATCCCACATTGTCTCCAAAATATTGCTCAAGGGATTTGATCAAATCTGCGCGAATTGCGGGATTACGCAGGTACCAGGGGTTGATCGGGACCACCCTCCCCTCCATCCCCGAGACAATATCAAAGTGTAATAAGAGTGGGGAGTGGTCTGAAATACCCCGAGCAAGATGTCGCACCTCCCCGACCCTCCCCGCCTGTGCCGCTGGCATCAGAACATAATCAAGTCTCGAGAGACTACCATGAGCCCCGGAATGAAAGGTGTATTGTACCTGCGCAGAGTGTTTTAGCCGCCAACAATCCACCAGTCCCAGGGTATCCAAGAGGCCAGACAACCAGGTTTGGGCCCGGGGGAGATCCCTGGGTGGGTGACGATCCGCAGATCCGGAAACCACAGCGTTAAAATCCCCTCCAACCACTAGAATCCCCTCCGGCAGCGTAAGAAGAAGGCGCCCCAAATCAGCAAAAGTAGTCGACTGCAACCCCGGCGGGACATAAACCGAAACCAAAACAACAGAAATAGATTTGTTGACGTGCTTTCTTACTTTGTCAATCTGTGGACAAAATTGGTTGGACCAGTTCCACTTTTGCCTTTGGCATATATTAGAATATACAAAGGCAGATTGAGGAAAAAGCGACATCAATTGCACAAAGGTGTCCTTAACAAGAATTTCCAGACCTACCCCAGTTAAAGTGCCTAGGTCATTTCCACCACAGTGCACAATAATAAGGTTAGGCTGTTGGAGGTGTAGAAAAGATTTCACCAAAGGCATTAATTGGTGCCACTTTAACCCTCTCTGACCAATCCATTTAATGTCTACATTTGGCAAAGCAAGGTCTCTCACCATACCTCTTTTTTCTGCATACGTTTCACTCCAGAAGACATAGCTGTGACCTACAATCCACACTGTGAACATCTTTCAAGGAGATCTGGATGCACTCAGGAGGTGTCTTTCAGTAGAATGGCAATATGAAATGAAAGACAGTTGTAAAATGGAGGCATACATATAATTTTTTTTAATAAAAAGATCTCATTGGCTGATTCAAACCATTTTACAGTTAAAACTAGGCTGTATGTGTACATTTTTAGAAGCATGTTTTGTATTGGTTCAGAAAATTGTGTTCCCACAGAAGATTAATTTGGATTTGCTGTTAGGTTTGACAGGTGAAGCACTCTTGCTCTTTGGAATAGAAACATTGTGTGCTGAACTTCTGACCTCTCTGCTCACACCAGTGTTCCATGAGCTGTTGCTATGGTAGAAGGCAGAAGTCAAGTTGGGGGAAGGGTTCATTTGGAAAAGGGTTGAAGTTTTCAACCAATAGAAATGTGTGATTTCATTTGAAAAAATGTGGGAAGCACTGAGATTTGTAATTAACCTGTATATGTGTGAAAAAAGAGAGGGAAACATTGCCATTTACTGGTTCTGGTGAGAGGAGAGAGGTGTACAGCTCTGAGATTCTGACTCTGATAATCTGCTGTGTTCTCCTCTCTCTGCTTTTCTCATTTCCGTTGTACTCCCTCAAGGACGGTAAAAAAAAATTTTTTAAATATTAATTAAAAAAATTTAAAACAAGTTGTGAGGTAAGGTTGGCTCTTAAAAGAGCCGTTGTGTTAATACAGGGACAGAGGAAAGAAAGAATGGGAATATTAACAAGGACCACAGATGTGCTGGTCTATCTTATTGTTTATTAGGGAAATACTGGTCTCCCCATGAACAATTAGACCATAACATCTGTTGCACCTCATTTGTACCCTCTGAAATCGAGGGTTCCTTTCCACAGGAGCAGAAGAGGGTGATGCTCCCACCGCAGAGGAAGTGCTCGGCTGAGCTGCAGAAGATGTACTCGGCTGAGGTTCTGCGGAGGTGCTCGGGTGACTTACTGAAGGGTTTGCTTCAGTATGTCGAGCAAAAGTCCTTGGATGAACATCCCTAAGGTGTCTCAACATAGTGTGATTACCAAAGGAATACTTCTTCCTCGGATTACCTCTAGATAACACACGCTCACAAAGTGAGCAGGTAACTAAAGGAGCATTTACCTTTTCCTGCCCCTCAGGAAATGTAAAATACTCCCAAATAAAAGAACTCTTCTGTTTCCTCTTTCTCTGTCTGATGATGCTGCTGCCCTGCTCACTCTCAGAAGAGGACTGCTGCTCTGCCATTGTATCCCAAAGACAATTCAGCTCCTTCTCCTAAGAAATCACAAGCAGTAATCAGGGGAATGGGTGTGGTGTAGGAAGATTCTGGAACTGAAAGTAGTTTAAACCAATCAAAAGTGTTGTTTCTTGATCACATGACCAACCATACGCGCACGTTAAGCTTACCAAGCGCGTACGGTAAAAGTACGCATGCGCGTACGAAAGACACACGCACGCGCGCATGCGCATTACAGGCACGCTCGTACACTTCCGCGTAACGTGCGCGCGTGCGCGTATAAAGCATGCGCTTAAGCGTCGCGTAGGAAGTACGGACGCATCCGCAAATTGCGTAAGCATGCGCACACGGAGTATAAATATTACGTACGCTCACCGTACATAAAGCGAAGCGTGCGCTTACGGTAAGCTTACCGCACGGTAAAAATAAATTTAAAAAAAGGTTTGTTGAAGATATTAACTATGTTATACAACTATCTCTAACCATTTATTTAAAAAAGGTGAATCATACTATATTGAAGAATGCATTAAATCCATGAATATATACATAGGTAGCATAGTGTTTAAAGGAAAAAAAGAAAAAGAAAAAAAATGAAATTCACAGAAAAAACCGTAGGTTTCACACAAATTATATTTAGGAATTAGCATTTAAAAAACCTTGCAAATTCACTGAAAAAACCATAGGTTTCACACATGTTATAGTTAGGAATTAGCATTTTAAAAACCTTGCAAATTCACTGAAAAAACCATAGGTTTCACACACGTTATAGTTAGCTGGACATTTCTCTCGTAAAAAACCATTGAAATTCCCCCGTTATAGTTAGTTCAGCTAACTATAACTCGCGCACCCGCAATCCACTGCTGATGACGTCACATATTACATCACTCATGACATGGTCAGTGACATCACTCATGACATCACTGATGACATCTCAAATGACATCACTGATGACATCACTCATGACGTCATCAATGTGATAAATTACCACATCTTCTCACACCCTCATAAAACCTTTGATTTACAAACTCAAAATTACAAATTTCCATTCTCATATTCATAAATAATGCAATACCAATAACTGCATACAAACATATTAACTTTTAGGTCTTTATACACCTCCACACACTCACCTGTAAAGTCACTCATAGTTACAGTCACTCCATAAAAAAGTATCATATGAATTTATACACACACCTATATAGACACTCACACACTACCAATCATCCATAGAGGTACTCTCACACCTAGTCATTCATACAAATAATCACACTGCCATTTACTCACCTATGCAGTTATACACACTCAAGTTCCCTTGCTCACAAAAATAGTATCACATGTTTATGCTCTATTAGAATCATTGACAAAAGCACACACTCATCCATACAGTCACTGTCACAATCACACACTCTCACATCTAGCCACTTATATACTCTTACACACATATATACTGCCTTTCACGTATGAAGTTAGTCACAAATGTACCACTGAGATATACATTCAATCCATAACACAGCCATACATACACTCACTCAACCATACATTCCATCACAGATGCACTTTTAAAAACATCCACTCATAGAATCACCCACTCACTCATCTATGCACAGTCACACACACCTTACCCACACAAACACTCAGGAACTCATACAGATACTGAGACAAGCAATCAATAACTCATATAGACACTTATATAGCTATTCACAAAACCATGCCGCCACTTATACACCAACACACAGACACATACAAACATTTATACAGTTTAGTCACTAGTCTGAAGTAAGATGCAGTTAAACGACTCACTTATCGAGTCAGTTACGCAACACAGAAAATCATCCCTTTACACACTTGTACACCCACTCATTCTTTAACAGGCCTTTCCCTATATATATAAAAGATATTGAAAATTTTAAGAAAATCACATATTCACTGGATGATGTCATGAGTGATGTCATCAGTGATGGCATTTGAGATGTCATCAGTGATGTCATGAGTGATGTCACTGACCATGTCATGAGTGATGTAATATGTGACGTCATCAGCAGTGGATTGCGGGTGCGCGAGTTATAGTTAGCTGAACTAACTATAACGGGGGAATTTCAATGGTTTTTTACAAGAGAAATGTCCAGCTAACTATAACGTGTGTGAAACCTATGGTTTTTTCAGTGAATATATATATATATATATATAAATATGTGTGTATTCACTGTCATTTCAGATGTCTTCAGTGATGTAATTTGAGATGTCATCAGTGATTTCACTGGCCATGTACTCAGTGATGTAATATGTGAGGTCATAAGCAGTGCATTGGAGTGGCGTGAGTTATAGTTAGCTCAGAGAACTATAACTGTTGTATATCTCTTGTTTTGTACGAGTGAAATGTCAACCTAACTGTAACATCCCTGTAACCTTTGTTTTTTCCCAGTGAATTTGTAAGGTTTTTTTTTTTATTCTATTCCCTAACTATAACTTCCCCAGTAATCTTTGGTTTTTTAAGTGAATTTCAGCCACCTCTGTCTTCAAAACTTATAACTGGAAAATGGATTATAACCAACACACTAAGCATTTTACTATATAAATGACTCTTTGATACCATGCATAATTCCCTTAATATCTCTAATACACAGTGTATATGTCTTTCAGTGGAAACTGTGACTGCATACATCACAGTATCAGTACGTCTCTCATTCACTGTATATGTATTTGAGTGGATCTGTGAAATGGTGCATTAGTCTATCAATGGTTCTGTAACGAACTGCATGACTGTCTCATTGCATCTATGAGTGGGTGCATCAGTGTCTCAATGGGTCTGTGATTGGCTGCATGAGTCTCTCAGTTGATCTGTGAGTAGGTGCCTTTGTGCATTTGTAAGTAAGTATATGTACTGTCTGACTGGATCTGTGAGGTGATACATGAGTGTCTAAGTGAGTGTCTGAGTGGGTCTGTGAGTGAGCGCATGAATCTCTCAGGGAGCATGAGTGTCTGAGTGGTTCTGTGAGTTTGTGCGTTGGTCTCTGAGTGGGACTGTGAGTGGGTGCATGAGTCTCTGACTGTATGAGTGACTGAGTGCATAAGTCTCTGAGAGGGTCTGTGACTGAGTGTGTGAGTGACTGAATGGGTGTGTGAGTGGGTGTATGAGTGTCTGAGTGGATCTGTGAGTGGGTGTATGAACATCTCAGTGGGTCTTTCAGTGGGTTTGTGAGTGTCTCAGTGGGTCTGTGAGTACATGTGTGAGTGGGTCTGTGAGTCTCTGAGGGGGTCTGTATATGGGTGTGTGACTCTCTGAGTGAGTGTCAGTGGGTACATGAGCATCTGAGTGCGTCTGTGAGTGGGTGCATGAGTGCTGAGGTGGGTGTGTGAGTGGGTGTAAGAGTCTCTAAGTGGGTATGAGCCTGTGCACATAAGTCTGTGAGTGGGTCTCTAAGTAGGTGCATGAGTGGGTCTGTACATGGGCTCATGACTCTCCGAGTGAGTCTGCAAATGGGGGCATGAGTACCTGAATGGTTATGTGAGTGGGTGCATGAGCATCAGAGTGGGTATGTAACAGGATGTTTAAGTGTATGAATGAGTATCTGAATGGGTGTATAAGTGTCTGAGTGAGTTTGTGAGTGCGTACATGAGTCTGTGATAGTGACCGGCAAATCTGTACAAATATCCACGGCCAGAGATATCACTATGATGTTCATCTTTAATTTCACACAAAAACTTCTGTACGGATTTGCAACAAATAACAAAAAGCACAATCTGCATAACAACATCCAACCTTTTGCCAAATTTGGTGTAATTCTGTCCAGTGGTTCGGGCAGTAGGTTCGACAATGCTTTCCTATGGGAAATAACATTACAAATGCACCCTTATTTTGCGCCCCTATTTCTCAGTCCCCACCACACTGATCACCCACAAACATTCCATGACACACAGAAAATGTTATGAAGATTGGTCAAATGAGGGCAAAGTTATAGGCAAGTAAAAAAATGCTTTTCCTATGGAAACTAGATTCAAACTATACCTGCTGGCGACCGTCAGTAGGTAATATATATGTATTTCAATTGTTGGATAAAGGCTTATAGGTTTATACTGATTGAACATATGGTTCATATGAACT
Organism: Triturus cristatus; assembly: GCF_964204655.1. Classification (NCBI taxonomy): domain Eukaryota; kingdom Metazoa; phylum Chordata; class Amphibia; order Caudata; family Salamandridae; genus Triturus; species Triturus cristatus. Next base: position 496,120,563 of record NC_140592.1, on the reverse strand, counting down.
TATTTTATTTTACTGATTTTGTTATGTATTGAACAATATTTTGGGGGAGGATTCATATTTCTTTTGATGAAGTATTATATTTATTTTATGCTACTTAATGTTTGTTTTAATGTTTTGTTTAGCGTAGAAAGTAGTCATTTTTATTTTTAGTAATGATAATGTAATTATTTTCAAAATTTTATTGTAGTCGATATTGTGTGAGTCAATATTTTTGACTATTTAAAGTTAACAACATTTTTGTTACCAATATTTTAGTTTTTGATATTGGTAAAAAACAATATTTTTAGAAGAGATATTTTCTCAATATTTGTGGTTTTATTAGTGAAGTACAGGAAGACTGTATTTGTTTTTAATGATAATCAAATGCCGATATTTTTGTGTATCAATATTGCGTGTGTCAATATTGTGTCATTAAACCCTCCTGTCCCCTCCTTCCACATTTGTCTGGTTTGAGTGCTTTCAATTGGTCTCTTGCCAGATGAGGTATGTATGTAGGTAAAGCTGACCAAGTTTGCCCTGGCAATGTTAAAGGTCCTAAACGTGAAGTAATTTCCCTGGCACAATGCATAATGCTCGCTAAGGGGACAAAACACATATAGACTGACTTTGACTTCAATTCTGAAAATAAAAAAAGAGAACATCACAAGAACTGATCTGAAACTGTGCACTTTATACTACGAAGAGAAACTTTGTTGATCAACTACTCATTGTGTGTGGTCGTATTGCTATATGTGCTTAATTGGATGGAGATGATTCGGTGCTCCGCAAATTAGATTCACAATTACTGAAATGTACTGGGCTCTATCTCGCATTTTAGAAAATATACCACATCTTTGCCTTTAGAAAACTCTTTTATATATTTTATTTCAATATTGTCTTTTGATCATCGTTTTACTGTGGTACATTATGCCGTATATAGATTTAGCTCAATTTTTTTCATATTGTAAGTAATAGGTCACATTATTACGAACATTCCAGAGAATGTTGTCAGCCTCCTATAGTATGTTTGTAGTTACTGTATTATATACGAATTAGATATGGACACACAATGCATAAATAAAATTGCTTTTAGAACGTATATTTACCGCAGTGCATTCTTATGATTAATTGTCAGGCAGTTTCAGTAGATTTGGCGACCAATGTTTTATGCCAGATAGCCAAGAGAATATTTTATACAATACATGATATTTAGCATTTGGTGAAACACATTAGAAAGGTAAACATAGACTCAATAAAAAAACAGCTATGTGCACGTTTTTCAAACAGGCTGAAGTTCATTTCTCATGCCATTGTTATGTGCCACAAGGCACCCTGTGCACGCACGTTTCTTGTATCTTATTCCTCAAACCACAGCAGCAATGGAGCAAAGATGCCCATGTTGTACATAGATGAGAATACTAATGGCTGCTGATTCAGTGCTTCTGCTGCCAATAATGGCTCCAAGGGTGATCCTTTTAGATCATATTTCCTCACAGAAGCTGTTGCCCTGTCCCAGTGAACAGGGTGTCAAGTAGTGTTTGCCTAGGAGGCTAACGCTGCGCTTCGCCACTTCCTTGTAAAAAAAGCCCCAATTTTTTTCATCGCTTTTCCTTTTCTGCCGGTAAGTGGGTCCCTCCAGCAGTCTTGCAGAGTGCATCTTGGCGCTGGCTTCTTTAACAGCAACACCTCTCTTTGTTTTCGCCATCACTGAGCATCTACAAGGCAGGACGATCAGCGACTGATTGGACGTCAACTATCCCATCGTATCCCATCACTCTTCCTTGTCTACCATAGCTGTACGTTGCCCGTATTAGTGGCATAGAAGCCAGAATTCACTGAAAGGGGCAGATGCGTCTCCATTGCTACATGCATGCACTGCCTTCCAAGAGGGGTGGTTTAACGACAGGACGGTCTGCGCTGCAGATTTTAAAGCAGAAAACAGCAGCAGGGTCACTCCAGCTACATTTATGTGTGAAAAAGAATGCAGAGACCCCCACTCTACCCTACATCCCCTCTTCTCAAAACTAGCAAGAAGAGAAAGGTTTTGAACTACACAAAATGCTGCTAAGGTTCAAAGTAGGGCAAGACGACAAGCAACTTGAAGTCCTTCCATTTGGACCCTAAAAAGTCACCCAACTCTTTAAAATTGCTGTGTGGGCCCCAGAAGATGCCTGTATTGTTTGGCAAGCAGACGTTGGCGTTTGGCATCAGTTCTACCATGTTTCCTTCAGAATGTTGCCTCAGACTAAGGTGCAGATTTACCAAGATTCTGTCGAAGCAATGCTGCACAAAACTAGCTGTCAAATTTAGTGAAGTATCATATTTATCACATGTTGATTACGATGATGTCATCACTGATGAAAACGCAAATGATACCACGCTCATGGGATGCTAAACATGATCCAGGGCACAAAGACTATTCAGCAGTACCTTGCGTAACTCTTTAGTCAAGACATAGGGCCTTATTCTGAGTACGGTGGTCCTACGATCGCCATACTCGTGATGGTGGTCTGACTACCACCACTGTGTGTCCGCCTGGTGTACTTAGAATGTGGCGGTTGAACCGCCACAGGACCGCGACCTCTGCCTGGATCCAGGATCCCATGGTTGTGGCTCAGCAAAAAGGGGCAGGAATATGCTGGTGGTGTCCCAGCGGCACCGCCGAGTATTTTTTGAGTTGCATCATCACTGCCAATTTATGGCGGTATGCCCGCCATGAAAAGGGTGCTGGAAGTGCAACTAAGGAGGCCCTAGCAGGGGCCCCTGCCAATTCTGGGCATTGGGGTGTTGTGCACCCCTGGAATTGCACCCCTGTTCCTGCACGTTGTGGCATGCATGACAGTGTTCATGCCACACCATGCAGAAACGTGCTTCAGGTACTGTCACGGAGGCGGTCTGCTGTTAAGGCTCCCCTATGAGCCAAACACAGCCGCTGCTGTGAGACTGCTGCAGCAACGCCCACCTGCCCTGGATTCAACTCAGAATCCGGAGGGCAGGCTCACCACGGTCTTGGTGGTCCTCCAGCCAGCGCATTGGTGGTGGTGCTGCAGGAGGACCATCAAACTTGTAATAAGGCCCATAATTTTAAGTACAATTATCTTCACGCAGACATTTTCTCAAGAGTACATTGCGTACTGTATGTAATTTTAACAACTGTTATATGTTTTAAACATTGAAAGATCATTAGTTGTTGCCCACCCCAATTTCTGGTTATTGGTTTCATTTAACACTAGTGTTCTTGACAAATTTAGGTCGCGCTACATGCATAACCCTAGTGGGTATTAATTTGTGCATTTCCTGCCTATAACACCGGATTTGTTTATTTTAGGGATTTTGCGCGACACAAATTATTCAGTACTGCGCTCATAAAGAATTTTGGTCTTTGATATTCTGTTGTGATGCTTTGTATCTTTGGAGTGCCGTAGAAGAACTTCAGTAAATCAGACTAATTTCTGATGAGCTCATGCCTTCCTGTGTCCTTATCCTAACACATGGCTGCTGCAGGTTGCTGAGAGACAGCTCATTCTACAGAAATGTAAATTAACCATTTCACATCATTTTTTACACTGGCAGCACACAGGGCCGGACTGGCCGTAGCGGGCACCGGGCAATACAGCGGTGCGACGCACGGGTGGGGGCCGGTTTTGGCATAGCTGCAAAATCGGCCCTGTAACAAAATCGGCCAAAAACTGGCCCTGGCAAAGAGCTCTGCTCGTTGCCAGGTCCGATTGTGGTTCCCAGTCCGGCCCTGACAGCACAGAAACATCCAGATACACCGCTAACTCTGTTCACCTATTTGCTCAAAATTGCTGCACCAGTGAAGAAGTCAAAATATTACGTATACATGTTCTAAAACACCTAGGGGCATATTTACAATGGGATTTCGCTACTGGAACGTCACATTTGCCTATTTTCCAGTGGCACAATGCGCTGCACCATATTTACAAAGTGGCATTAAGCCACTTTTTGTGGCATAACGCTGCTTTGTAAATATGGTAACCTTTCACACAGGTATATGCGTGAAAAGGGTGTACAATGTGTGTTGCTGTGGGCGTTTCACCTCAACATCTAAAGGGATTACTACTGGTATGGGTAACAAACTGTGTAATTAATTTGAAATTGTAAAATTGATCATCATGTGTCTTCCATTTTGTAGAACTTCTATATTTGAATCAAGAAAGAGTATATTGTTAGATGGGACATGTTCAATGTATCTATCTATTTTATTCAATTGAATGAAATTTTGTTTGTTTATTTTAAACAAAAGACTTTACTTGCAGTATCTCTTCAGTGTTCACAGGTAGCACAGGTGAGCACTGAAGTATTTAAGTTCAAAGAATATGGCGATCGCCCTATGTGAACAAGGTGGAGGTTGCCACCGAAACGCGTCATCTTTGTTGTTTCGTCAGTAAATAAAAAAGGAAATTGACTTCCATCCCATTGTGAAGGTGCCTGCCTTTAAAGTTGAAAAGAGAGGGGCAGGACTGTGTGTGTGTGTGTGTGTGTGTGTGTGTGTGTGTGTGTGTGTGTGTGTGTGTGTGTGTGTGTGTATATATCTATGCATATATAGCTTATGTGTGTGTGTGAGTGTGTGTATGGCAATCGAGCATTCATTTTTGGCGGCGGCCCGCCGTCGAGTTGCACCACCCCGGGAAGAGAGGGGGCCACGCGGCTTGATATATGCATAGCCGTCCTTGTGGAATGCTGACTTCAGATTAAGGAAAACTGTTTGTGGGGGCCCATCTACGGGCTTGAAAAGGACAGAAATTAGTGCACCATCAGTGGTTTGATTTCGGGACTTCGATATCCAGAATGCTTTGGGGCATTGGCCCGCCCATCTGGGGGCGTACTATGAGCATTAATGGACAGAGAACCGAGCACGCATTTGTGACCGCAACTGCCTCTGAAGAAGAAGGATTTTGCCTTCGAAACGCGTTAGGCGAATCGCGTCTGCAGCTGTCAAATCATATCCACCAGCAGCATCTTGCCTGTACTGCTCATTAAAGGCTTGCCACCTTAAGTCCAGCATTCGAGTGCAGCTCAATTTTGGGGTATGGCAATCGAGCATTCATTTTTGGCGGTGGCCCACCGTCGAGTTGCACCACACCGGGAAGAGAGGGGGCCACGCGGCTTGATATATGCATAGCAATCCTTGTGGAATGCTGACTTCGGATTAAGGCAAACTGTTGCTGGGGGCCCATCTACGGGCTTGAAAAGGACAGAAATTAGTGCACCATCAGTGGTTTGATTTTGGGACTTCGATATCCAGAATGCTTTGGGGCATTGGCCCGCCCATCTGGGGGCATACTATGAGCATTAATGGACGGAGAACCGAGCACACATTTGTGACCGCGACTGCCTCTGAAGAAGAAGGATTTTGCCTTTGAAACGAATTAGGCATATCGCGTCTGCAGCTGTCAAATCATATCCACCAGCAGCATCTTGCCTGTACTGCTCATTAAAGGCTTGCCACCTTAAGTCCAGCATTCGAGTGCAGCTCAATTTTGGGGTATGGCAATCGAGCATTCACTTTTGGACTCGGCCCGCCGTCGAGTTGCACCACCCCGGGAAGAGAGGGGGCCACGCGGCTTGATATATGCATAGCCGTCCTTGTGGAATGCTGACTTCGGATTAAGGCAAACTGTTGGTGGGGTCCCATCTACGGGCTTGAAAAGGACAGATATTAGTGCACCATCAGTGGTTTGATTTCGGGACTTCGATATCCAGAATGCTTTGGGGCATTGGCCCGCCCATCTGGGGGCTTACTATGAGCATTAATGGACGGACAACCGAGCACGCATTTGTGACCGCGACTGCCACTGAAGAAGGATTTTGCCTTCTAAACGCGTTAGGCGTATCGCGTCTGCAGCTGTCAAATCATATCCACCAGCAGCATCTTGCCTGTACTGTTCATTAAAGGTTTGCCACCTTAAGTCCAGCATTCGAGTGCAGCTCAATTTTGGGGTATGGCAATCGAGCATTCATTTTTGGCGGTGGCCCGCCGTCGAGTTGCACCACCCCGGGAAGAGAGGGGAGAACGCGGCTTGATATATGCATAGCCGTCCTTGTGGAATGCTGACTTCGGATTAAGGCAAACTGTTGGTGGGGGCCCATCTACGGGCTTGAAAAGGACAGAAATTAGTGCACCATCAGTGGTTTGATTTCGGGACTTCGATATCCAGAATGCTTTGGGGGCATTGGCCCTCCCATCTGGGGGCGTATTATGAGCATTAATGGACGGAGAACCGAGCACGCATTTGTGACCGCGACTGCCTCTGAAGAAGAAGGATTTTGCCTTCGAAACGCGTTAGGCGTATCGCGTCTGCAGCTGTCAAATCATATCCACCAGCAGCATCTTGCCTGTACTGTTCATTAAAGGCTTGCCACCTTTAGTCCAGCATTCGAGTGCAGCTCAATTTTGGGGTATGGCAATCGAGCATTTATTTTTGGCGGCCGCGACTTTTGGTAGGAAATAGATAGTCGGCATGACTGGACTATCATTCTTTAGAAAAGATTTCTCATCATCTGTTATCAGTGCCTCTTGATGTCAATTGTCAATTTTAGATTCCAACTCCAGAATTAGGTCATTTAGTGGGTTACTTGTCAGTTTGGTGTAGCTCTTTCTGTCATTTAATTGTCTCATAGCTTCTTTGATGTAGTCCTCTTTACTTAATAGCACCACATTTCCCCCCTTATCTGCTGGCTTTATTATCAGATCATCTTTTGTCATACGGTTTTTCAGAGCCTGTCTTTCAGCCTTTGATAGATTTTCTTTTCCATTCGCATTGCATGTTTAATCCATTTTTCTAGGTCAGACACCACCAGGTCATGGAATACATCGATTCTATCTCCGGGGCGGAGTACTGGACAGAATTTAGACTTGGGTTTGAGACCACTGTTAATGCTTTTGTTACTTGCAAGATTGAGATCCTCTAGTACTTGTGAGTCTGTCATTTCCTTGTCCCCAAAGCCCAACATGAGGTCACATGATGTCTTGAGGACTGGTATATCAGATATTTTGAGGTTGCTGTCTGCAGGTTTGCATGTTCCCTCCTGTTTGTGAATATGTTCCGATCAAGAAAAGACTTTTGCTTTTAGCTTTCTCACAAACTTATACACATCCACTCTGGTTTTAAAGTGGTCAAAGTGTTGCTCCGGACAGAAAGTAAGTACTTTGTTTCGTACACTTTGTTTATGTCGATTAAGGATATAGTTTGATCAGTTGATTATTAAATTCTCTTTCTTTTTCTTCATCATGTATGTGTTCATTTTTTCTGACAGTTACGGAGGGGGTACCCCTTTGTCCTTTCCACTTCCTCTTCGCGTTTTTCTTTGTTTCTTAAATTTGATTGAAAGTCTCTGCCTCTCCCTCGTCCTGTTCCTTGGTTTTGGGGGTTTCTCTGGTCGATGTACATCAGTTTCATCCCCTCTAAAAAAGTAGTGCAACCTCCTACTCACACATTTCTCTCTTCCTCACTCACATCTAATTCTGACTCACTCCTGATGGTGGTCGCTGTTTCTACCATTGTCATTTTCCCTGAATGTAGTTTTTATTTTAATGCATCAAACCTGATACGCGTCTGTAACCTGATAATGAGTAACTATATGTCCCAGAATGCTTCATTATGGGCACCAATGGGCCAGAACTATATAAAGGGAAAGTAAAGATGGACTGACAATATCCTGAGCAAGACCCATGGTGGGTTTAAACGTGTTGGTGGTGGAAGTGGTGTAATTTGCACGTTTGCAAATAAAAGTCTAAAATGTAACATTCTCCTGGTGTGCAGTGAATCCTTTTTGATACTCTGGTGGTTGAGTATATATAGATATAGATATAGATATATTATCTACCGGTGGTCGCCAGTAGATAGTTATAGTTAGGACCGAGTTTCCATAGGAAATCTCAAAATTCTATTTTGAATAACTTTGGCGCCGGTTGACGAATCCTCGCGAAATTTTCAAACTAATGGGGCGCTCCGCTCAGCTCCTACCCTGAAAGTCTCGGGGTGATTCGTCAAGCGGGGGCCAAGAAAAAGGGGGGATCCCAAAACGCGTTTTCCCCATGCATTTTTCAATAGGACCTTTAGTCGCAGCTACAGCCCGAACGGCTGAACAGAATTACGTGAAATTTGGCAGAGAGGTAGCCATAAGGTCAAGGAAGTGCCTTGCGCAGGTCTGGTGTAAATCTGTTCAGTATTTCCTGAGAAAATAGCAATTAAAAGCATATCAATATCTATACACGCGCAGGGTGCGCGCACTGTGTAAGCCCTGTGCGTGCACCCTTCGGTGCGCAAGCGTAATTCTGATTGGTTGTTAGATGTCAGTAAACATTCGAATCGGTCGAAATCAGGAAGTGTCGGCCGCTATTTTGTCTGTCGCACTGAAAAGGAAAGGTGGAGAACGTGAATAGGGGGCAGAGTAGGGAGTTCTTGACCCCCTAGCCATTGTCAGGGGGTCACAGTAGGACCACGAAGGGCAAAAAAAAAGATTTAAATTTTTTTTAAAAACATTGCGAGGTGCGCGCTCTCTGCGCGCACCCGAAAAAAAACATTAAAAAAAATAGAAATAAAAATCAAGTTTAAGTGTTTAGATATTAGGTGGCTCTAAAAAGAGCCCTTGTGTTTATTGAGTGTTTTTCGGTACCTACAAGTAAGTACCGATGCAGTGTCTAAAGTTCAAGAGGAAGACTCTGTTCCCTTCATCATTGAAATGTACACCATCTCTTTTTTAATTACTTTGCCACTCCCCTCTCTTTGTCAGGGAGTCTCTGAAGGTTTACTAAAGGTGAAAAAACTGATTATTTTTTTAAAAAAACATCATTGTGTGCGCGCACCCCCAAAAAAAAAATGACAAATAGATTCAAAAAACAAGTTTTTGTGTTTAGATTTTAGGTGGCTCTAAAAAGAGCCCTTGAGTTAATGTAGGGACAGAGGAAGAGAAAAACGGAAAAAAAAATAACAAAACTATGGCTCACTGCAATAGTGCTCCTCAAATTTTCTCTGAATGAGATCAACACTGCTCTCACCCATAGTAATAAGAGTACCACAATCCATGCAGTGTGTACTCATCCTCCCAAAACAAGGACGAATATCCAGAGGTGTGTAAGAAGGTGAAGGCACCATCGCAGAAGAAGTGCTCGGCTGAGCTGCCAAAGATGTGGTCGGCTGAGCTGCTGCAGATGTCGTCGGCTGAGCTGGTGGAGGATTTGCTCCAGAAGCTTGACGGAAAGTCACAGGATGCATTTTCTCAACGTGCCTCAACATTGTGTGAATACTAAAAGAGTACTTCTTATTAGCATTCCCACGTGATAAGGTGTGCTGACAAAGTATGCAGGTGACTTTTGGTGCATTCACCTTCTTTTGTCCCTCAGGAAAAGTGAAAAACTGCCATATAAAGGAGTCTTTCTGCTTCCTCTGCCTCTGTCTCTCAAGAGTGTCCTGTTCACTCTCAGAACGTGGCTGGTGCTCTGCCATTGTCTCACAAAAACAGAGTAGCTCCTTCTCCAAGGGAATCAGAACTAACAATGAGGGGAGTGGGTGTGATTTTGGAAGAATCTGGAACTGAAAGTACTTTGAAACAATGAAAAGTGATGTTTCTTGATCACATGACTTGCCATGAGGGGATTGGGTGTGGTGTTGAAACAATCTGAAACTGAAAACCAATTAAAAGTGTTGTTTTATTAATCACATAACCCGAGGTGCGTGCACGGAGCAAGCTCAGAGCGCGCACGGTGCAATTACACATGCTCAAACGCGTACGCCCATAAGTATTGTGCGCGTAAGTAACGCGCATACGCAGCACGCGCGCATGCGTGAACGTCAGCGCGCGGACTCCGCGCGTATGCGCGAGTGTAGTGCGTGGAGCACGTACGACACACGCAAGCGTACGTACGCATGCGTACTGGGTGCGCGCTGCGAGCGCGTACTAAAACGTACGTATGCGTACGTATATAACGTACGTATGCGTACACAAAAAACATACGCATGCGTACTAGGTGCGCGCTGCGAGCGTGCACTAAAATGTATGTATGCGTACGTAGATAACGTATGCAGGCGTACATGAAAAACGTACGCATGCGTACTAGGTGTGCACTCAGGGCGCGCACCCTAAAAATTTATAGAAAAAAAAAAAAGAAATAAAGTGGACATAAGTTAATAGAACATATTAACAATGCTTTTCAACTTTATCCAAATTCAAAGTGAAAAAAAAATTTGCCACACCAAATTAAAGGATACAGATAATTTATAAATGTATACATAGGGAAATTTTTGTAAAAGAAATATATAAAAAATATATTAAAAAATTCTAAAATTAACATTTAAAAAACCTTTGAAATTCGCTGAAAAAACCTTAGGTTTCACACACGTTATAGTTAGGAATTAGCATTTAAAAAACCTTGCAAATTCACTGAAAAAATCATATGTTTCACACACGTTATAGTTAGGAAATAGCATTTAAAAACCTTGCAAATTCACTGAAAAAACCATAGGTTTCACACTTGTTATAGTTAGCTGGACATTTTACTCGTAAAAAACCAATGAAATTCCCCCGTTATAGTTAGTTCAGCTAACTATAACTCGCGCGCCCGCAATCCACTGCTGATGACCTCACATATTACATCACTCATGACATGGTCAGTGACATCACTCATGACATCACTGATGACATCTCAAATGACATCACTCCGCAGTGATGTGCCAGACCAGGACCTGCTGGGCCATGACTACATGGCTACACTCATGCTCACTGTAGCGGTGGGTGTCAAGGCCCGCTGTGGTGAACTGCGGTTGGATAAAGGAGTAAGATTTCTGTTCCTCACACTACAAGATCCATGATTCACTGGTGTAGCTGCAGGCACCGCCCACTTGGGAAGTACTGACACAGGTGTTGCTGCAGCTTGGAAGCTTAAGACATTGCGTTTTGAGTACCCGCCCCTGGACACGTGAAGGAGTGCCTCGACCAATCGCAGAGGGACAATCTGAATTTAAAAGGTGAACAGTGAATGACTTTATGTTTGAAGGCATCTGAGGAAGGCGATTACGCTGAAATGCATTATGCCGATCATTGCACTGCCATTAAAGGAGCAATTTCTACTTACCTGCGTGGGCTCAAGTCCTTTTCATGAAGGGGAAGGACCATGGTTTTGATGTTTGGTGCTGGCCACGAGCACGTCGAGTCCCCATCCTCAAGAGTTCGGCGTTTTGTGGAACATTTTGGTTTTGTCTCAAAGCGCTTGGGGAGCGCCGAACCGCCACACTCCGCAGTGATGTGCCAGACCAGGACCTGCTGGGCCATGACTACATGGCTACACTCATGCCCACTGTAGCGGTGGGTGTCAAGGCCCGCTGTGGTGAACTGCGGTTGGATAAAGGAGTAAGATTTCTGTTCCTCACACTACAAGATCCATGATTCAGTGGTGTAGCTGCAGGCACCGCCCACTTGGGAAATACTGACACAGGTGTTGCTGTAGCTTAGAAGCTTAAGACATTGCGTTTGAGTACCCGCCCCTGGACACGTGAAGGAGTGCCTCGACCAATCGCAGAGGGACACTCTGAATTTAAAAGGTGAACAGTGAATGACTTTATGTTTGAAGGCATCTGAGGAAGGCGATTACGCTGAAATGCATTATGCCGATCATTGCACTGCCATTAAAGGAGCAATTTCTACTTACCTGCGTGGGCTCAAGTCCTTTTCATGAAGGGGAAGGACCATGGTTTTGATGTTTGTTTGGTGCTGGCCACGAGCACGTCGAGTCCCCATCCTCAAGAGTTCGGCGTTTTGTGGAACATTTTGGTTTTGTCTCAAAGCGCTTGGGGAGCGCCGAACCGCCACACTCCGCAGTGATGTGCCAGACCAGGACCTGCTGGGCCATGACTACATGGCTACACTCATGCTCACTGTAGCGGTGGGTGTCAAGGCCCGCTGTGGTGAACTGCGGTTGGATAAAGGAGTAAGATTTCTGTTCCTCACACTACAAGATCCATGATTCAGTGGTGTAGCTGCAGGCACCGCCCACTTGGGAAGTACTGACACAGGTGTTGCTGTAGCTTGGAAGCTTAAGACATTGCGTTTTGAGTAGGGGTGGGCGGAATTTGCGGAAGCGACTTCCGAAAATTATCGCGAAAATGTTAAAAATCTCCGCAAACAAGCAGAAATATCGCGAAGATGCGGAAGTTTTTTTCCGGCATGTTCGCGAGATTTTCTGCATGGTTGCGGGTCGCCAACTTACCCAAGTGGTTGCTTGCGGGCGCGGCCATCTTGTTTTCAGTTGTCTCGCGGTGCATGATCGCGAGAAAAAAGACGTGATCGCGCGACGCATGACGTCACTGCGGACGCGAACTGTCGCGAGACAGCGCAAATGGCTAAAACAATACAACATCTCATGGAGAACGCGACCGGATCGGGAAAACTTGTCAGCGAACGCGGGGATTCAGGTAAGGCGATCGCGCGCGCGCGAGAATGTATTAATTTACAGCGCGAGCAAGAACCAAAATATCGCAAAGCTGCGGAATGCGGAAATTTTGACATTTCCGCGCTCTCGGCGGAACGCGGAAATGCCAAAATATCGCAAATTCCGCGAACGGAACGAAAATTTTGCCCAGGCCTAGTTTTGAGAACCCGCCCCTGGACACGTGAAGGAGTGCCTCGACCAATCGCAGAGGGACACTCTGAATTTAAAAGGTGAACAGTGAATGACTTTATGTTTGAAGGCATCTGAGGAAGGCGATTACGCTGAAATGCATTATGCCGATCATTGCACGGGCAATTTCTACTTACCTGCGTGGGCTCAAGTCCTTTTCATGAAGGGGAAGGACCATGGTTTTTATATATATATATATATATATATATATATATATATATATATATTACCTACTGGCGATAGCCAGTAGGTAGTTATAGTTAGGACCACGTTTCCATAGGAAAACCTCAACATTCTATTTTGAATAACTTTGGCGCCGGTCGACGAATCCTCGCGAATTTCTCAAAATAGGTGGGGCGCTACGCTCCGCTCCTACCCTGAAAGTCTCGGGGGGATTCGTCAAGCGGGGGCTGAGATAAAAGGGGGGTCCCAAAACGCGTTTTTCCCATGCATTTTTCCATAGGACCTTTAGAACGAGCTACAGCCCGAACGGCTGAACAGAATTACTCAAAATTTGGCAGAGAGGTAGTCCCTAGGTCAAGGAAGTGCCTTTTGTAGGTTTGGTGTAAATCTGTTCAGTAGATTCTGAGAAAATAGCCTTTAAATCAATATATATATCTGAGCCAGCTTACGGTACGCTTACCGTACGCTTACGGTAAGCGTACGGTGGCGTGCGCGAGCGCGATTCTGATTGGCTCTTAGATCTTAGTAAACATTCGAATCGGCCGAAACCAGGAAGCGGCGGCCGCCATTTTGTCTCTCGCACTGAGTGTTGTTTATCAAACATGATGGCCAAAAACATGTTACGGGGCTGTTTTGAGAACTCCCTCCCACATAGTCATGTTGAGGGAGTCCCCAAACATCCCCCAAGTGCAAAAACGGTTTTATTTTTTTTTCGGCAATTTCGCGGGGTACGCTTACCGTACGTTACCGTAAGCGTACGGTAAAAAAATAAAAATAAAAAAAACACTATCCACACTTACCCCACCCCCTGTGCTTTTGGTGGCCGAAGGCCACCAAATGTGCTGGGCTTATTACAATGGAAAAAAACACTATCCACACTTACCCCACCCCCTGTGCTTTTGGTGGCCGTAGGCCACCAAATGTACAGGGCTTATTATAAGGGAAAAAAACTTAGCATTTAAAAAACCGTACTAATTCACTGAAAAAACCATAGGTTTCACACACGTTATAGTTAGGAATTAGCATTTAAAAAACCTTGCAAATTCACTGAAAAAACCATAGGTTTCACACATGTTATAGTTAGCGGAAATTTTACTGATAAAAAACCAGTGAAATTGCCCCGTTATAGTTAGCGCAGGCAACTATAACTCACGCGACCGCAATCTTCTGCTGATGACATATGTGTCTTTATGAAAAAAAAATATTTGTAATATATGTATAGCTAAAAATGTATGGAAGAAGACATGGGCAAATAAGTGTCTAAATACAGTATTAGCATCAGCAGAGGATTGTGGTCGCGTGAGTTATAGTTGCCTGCGCTAACTATAACGGGGCAATTTCACTGGTTTTTTATCAGTAAAATTTCCGCTAACTATAACATGTGTGAAACCTATGGTTTTTTCAGTGAATATATATATAAGAGATGGTGAAAAAATGTGAGGAAACAAAAATCAGATTTTTACAACGAGGATACAGTCATGCTGATATTGCAAGAGGGGAATTGAAAATGAAGAACAAAAACAGAATGGAACTGCTAACCAATTGTGAGAAATCAAATGAGACAAAAGGATCAACAGAAGACAACCAAACACGTTTGATACTCACCTACAGTAAGGAAACTCCTATGATCAGGAAAATACTCAACAAATATTGGAACATACTACAGAAAGATCCTGACATTGGTATGTCTATAGGAGAACATCCACAGATATCGTACAAAAGAGCGCCTAACCTCTCGGATCACCTGGTACGAAGTCACTTTGTAGCCACAAAACCTGAAAGCTGGCTACAATCAAGATCGAAGGGCTTCACCAAATGTCTCTCTTGTAAAGCCTGTAAAATAGGAAAGAACCTTAAAAACATCAATGATCCGGCTGGTAAGAATTTCCAGATAAGAGAGACTATCACATGTGAATCCACTTTTGTAGTATATCTTCTCCAATGCTTTTGTGGAAAACAGTACATTGGTAGCACAACGTGCCCCCTCAAGAAGCGCATATTGGAACATGTGCGTGCCATTCAGAACCAAGATACGACATATGCAATAGCCAGACACATGTCACTACATGTGGGAAAATCATGGTTGGACATAAAGTACTCGGGACTGATCACAGTACCCCCAAGTGAACGAGGTGGCAATCGCACCCAAAAATTACGCAGACTTGAATCGCGCCTAATAATGAGGTTCAAAACGAAACAGCCGTGGGGCCTTAATGGGGACGAGGAACTTTATGTACATTTATAGACCTTAACAACCATTTTTGTTATTTACAACCTCACCACAATTTTCTAAGAACAGTAACATTCGGCTAGAACTGTATCAGCAAATAATCTCGCTGTAGTATCACATACACATGATGGAATAATAATAATTCTCTCATTAAACTGTACACCAATTTGTGTTAACAGGTAGCTTTGTATCCATACAGACACATATAACAGCAGACCTTGCTACACTTATGGGCACTCAGCCCCAAACACGTGCCATCTGCAATGAAACATCATTTGTATATAAACAAACTAATCACCTGCACTGTAGGTGTTTTTGCACTTAGCAATTAAATTTATAAACTTAGACAAATATTGAAGTAAATATACCAACTTCATCTGTAAAAAGTATCACCTTTAAGTAAGGAATGATGTTAATTCCGCACATTTTGAATTATGTTTAACTACAATACCCACAATGCAACATCAATGGCACCTTGTAGTAACTGTATAAAACCAAGAAAGGGAAAAGGGACCACTGTAACAGTCTACCGTGACCAGGAACTACGGTTCGAAACGCGTAGGGTTACTATCTGAGATTAAAACAACATCTTTACTATCGAGAGGAGTGCCGCGTCTTTCTTCAATTGTGTGAAAAAAAAAAAATATATATATATATATATATATATATATATATATATATATATATATTCACTGAAAAAACCATAGGTTTCACACATGTTATAGTTAGCGGAAATTTTACTGATAAAAAACCAATGAAATTCCCCCGTTATAGTTAGTGCAGGCAACTATAACTCACGCGACCGCAATCCTCTGCTGATGCTAATACTGTATTTAGACACTTATTTGCCCATGTCTTCTTCCATACATTTTTAGCTATACATATATTACAAATATTTTTTTTTCATAAAGACACATATGTCATCAGCAGAAGATTGCGGTCGCGTGAGTTATAGTTGCCTGCACTAACTATAACGGGGGAATTTCATTGGTTTTTTATCAGTAAAATTTCCGCTAACTATAACATGTGTGAAACCTATGGTTTTTTCAGTGAATTTGCAAGGTTTTTTAAATGCTAATTCCTAACTATAACGTGTGTGAAACCTATGCTTTTTTCAGTGAATTTGTACGTTTTTTTAAATGCTAAGTTACTTTACGCCATTCGTGGCGTGCGCGCCCACTTAACGCAGTTCGTTCCGTGCGCGCACCGTGCGCGCACAGTGAGCACGCGGTGCGCTTCGCGCACCGCGCGCCCACTTTACGCAGTTAGTGCCGTGCACGCACGGTGGGCACGCGGTGCGGTACGCGCACCGCGTGCCCACGTTACGCTAGATGGGCCATGGGCCATGTACGCACGATGCGCTTCGCGCACCGTGCGCACATGGAGGACATATGATGCACTTCGTTTTGAAAGGTAATATTTAAATTTTTTGTATATGTTATAAGCCATGCACAAATGGTGCCCTTCGGGCACCATTAGCACACGGGGTGGAGAGAGTGTGGATAATTTTTTTTTTTTTTTTTTTTTTTTTTAATAATTTAGTTTATCTCGGCTGTGATAAACCATGCACAATTGGTGCCCTTCGTGCACCAATTGCACACGGGGTGGGGAGAGTGTGGATAATTTTTTTTTTTTATAATTTTTTACCGTACGCGTACGGTAAGCGTAATCGGCGAAATTACCGAAAAAAATTCCGTTTTTGGTCTTGGGGGATCTTTGGGGTCTCCCTCAACATGGCTATGTGTGTGGGAGCTGTCTAATCAGCCCCTTTACATGTATTTGTGCTTTATATTTTAAACATCGCTCTCAGTGCGAGAGAGAAAATGGCGGACGCCGCTTCCTGGTTTCGGCCGATTCGAATGTTTACTAAGATCTAAGAGCCAATCAGAATCGCGCTCGCGCACGCCACCGTACGCGTACGGTAAGCGTACCGTAAGCGCACCGTAAGCTGGCACAGATATATATATTGATTTAAAGGCTATTTTCTCAGAATCTACTGAACAGATTTACACCAAACCTACAAAAGGCACTTCCTTGACCTGAGGACTACCTCTCTGCCAAATTTCTAGTAATTCTGTTCAGCCGTTCGGGCTGTAGCCCTGTCTAAAGGTCCTATGGAAAAATGCATGGGAAAAACGCGTTTTGGGACCCCCCTTTTATCTCAGCTCCCGCTTGACGAATCCCCCCGAGACTTTCAGGGTAGGAGCGGAGCGTAGCGCCCCACCTATTTTGAATAATTCGCGAGGATTCGTCGACCGGCGCCAAAGTTATTCAAAATAGAATGTTGCGGATTTCCTATGGAAACGTGGTCCTAACTATAACTACCTACTGGCGACCGCCAGTAGGTAATATATATATTCACTTAAAAAACCATGTGGAACGGGCCTTCAACGTTAGTACTGCCCCAGTGGGCGGTGTCCGTTCTCCCCTCACGCCCACCTTGATGTTTACTGGGGGTGAAGGGCTGCTGATAGGAATCCTACATCTCACCGCATTGCTTCTGTATTGTGCCCAGGCCAGCGCTTCAGTAAGTGAGGGCCTTCCGCAGAGTTGCAGTCCCAAACAGTGCTGGACAAGCAGGTTTCAAAAGCGCGGTGGTTCGGCGTATTCCAAAATGTTTTTAGAGTTACCACACTTTGCCACAATCCACCAAACAGCTTTAGAGATGGGTGCTCATAGGTGCTGTTCCACACAGGGTCGGTATTCCGGGCTGGAGACATCCCCCTCACTGCCTGTCATCAATGCCTCAACCAATCGAAGCGGGCATGTGACTATTTCAATGTGGGTGTGGTACTTACCTGATGTTTGGCGGGCATCTGATGAAGCTATTCAAGCGAAACGCGTCATGCTGTGAGCCAAATAAAGGGGCTGTTGGAGACTTGAATCCGTGTGTGCTCGACTTCTTTTCGAGGGAGTGTGGTTCGGTATTTCGGTGCGGTCACAGCACCTATGATCACCCATCTCTAAAGCTGTTCGGTGGATTGTGGCAAAGTGTGGTAACTCTAAAAACATTTTGGAATACGCCGAACCACCGCGCTTTTGAAACCTGCTTGTCCAGCACTGTTTGGGACTGCAACTCTGCGGAAGGCCCTCATTTACTGAAGCGCTGGCCTGGGCACAATACAGAAGCAATGCGGTGAGATGTAGGATTCCTATCAGCAGCCCTTCACCCCCCAGTAAACATCAAGGTGGGCGTGAGGGGAGAACGGACACCGCCCACTGGGGCAGTACTAACGTTGAAGGTCCGTTCCACACAGGCTCGGTATTCCGGGCTGGAGACATCCCCCTCACTGCCTGTCATCAATGCCTCAACCAATCGAAGCGGGCATGTGACTATTTCAATGTGGGTGTGGTACTTACCTGATGTTTGGCGGGCATCTGATGAAGCTATTCAAGCGAAACGCGTCATGCTGTGAGCCAAATAAAGGGGCTGTTGGAGACTTGAATCCGTGTGTGCTCGACTTCTTTTCGAGGGAGTGTGGTTCGATATATATATATATATGTGTATATACATGTATGTATATATATATTTATATATATATATATATATATATATTCTCCAAGCGACAGTAACACTTGCGTACTGCCCCCAGGCTAAACCTAAAAATTACATGCCCGTTTGTTATTACTAACAACATCCAAGCCCTTTAAAATCTTGTAGCTGAGCAACTGTGTATGCAACTTACCTCTACTGCTAATCTTCGAAGTATTCTGGTGTGATTTAGACTTGCCCATAGCACAATCCTCTGGCCAATCCAAGATGACCCAAAAATGGAAACTGATGGGGCCAACCAATGTGCCGCTGTACATTTGAACCTATCTGCCACTTACAGCTGGTGTCAGTGGTTTAATTTCTGCATTTTCTGTGGGTTTGTGTCCAGAGCTTTGTCATCACATTCAGAAAAGTGAAATGCGCTAGCAGACAAAGACTACAAATTACATTTTGAATCTGCCTAAATACAGTAGTAATTTGTTTGATGCAAAGCATAAGAAAATCAAGGAGAAGCTGTTGGTTGCCCATACAAGACCGATTGAGGGGAGTGCCAGAAATCAGTTGATGGGTTCTGATTTTGGTTATGTGCAATCTGGAAATGTTGGAAAGAATAGAATGACTCAGGCACAAGGTGGGAGAATGGGAAATGTGCCAATACAAATGCAAGCCTGTGGAAGAGGGATGGTGAACGATTCTGGAATTAATGCAAATGTTGAAATGTTGAAGAGTAACATTGCTTGTCACTTCTGTGGTAAAATATGTAAGTTGTTCATATCTCTTTTGGTGGGATCCTACTTTTATGTCATACAAGCTCATATAAATGTCAGCCATTCAATTTGGTCTCTATCTTAATTTTTTTCAGAACAGATAGATGCATATTAAACAGATATTTGGCTACCTGGTTGTAGACTTGGGTGATATACGTCAGTATGTAATACACACATTCCAGTTGTTCCTCTGCTCATGATTTGGTGATGGTATAATTTGTTTTTGTCATTCCTTACATCTTGATTCTTACTTTGTCTATTTGTTCACTTTTTCTTTTTTGTTTTGATGAAATGACACTGTTTCTTTTTTTTATTTAGGTCTGTATATTTTGTCATTATGTGGTTTTAGTTACAGGCCTTAATGTTTGCTATGTTGGGCACTTTGCCCTGTTTATATTTCTCTCACCTATTTGTATCTCGTCTTAGCACCTTTTCGTTTTTATAGTATCAGATAGGTATACAATGTTGCAAATCCACAGCCACATAGGTTAACATGGCAATAAGTTATTAAACATTAACTAACATCAAGGGTGTCATAAACATATCATTCAAGGTCTTCCTAGAATGGTATTGATAAATCCAACATTATGCTATTGTTTAATTTATCCTAAAATGTACAGACAAAACTTTACAAGACTTTCTTGTCTGTAAGCCAAAACCCAGCCTTACTTTGGTCTGTCCTTATTGGTCAGAGTTAAGTGTCTCAGCCAGGCTGCTTTGATGAGGTGATAAGTAGCCCCCGGGCTTAAAGAGCCCTTCTGGGAGGGCAGGGTTCTGCTACATAGGAATGCCAGAGCAGGGGGCGGGGTCGTAAAAAATAATCTTCAATAGAAGGAGGAGACAGGCAGAAGTGTCCAGTTTTATTTACACCCCTACTCTTTGATTCCAGCTAGATGGCAGGATTAAGTAAGGAATGAGCAGATACAAGAGGGAGGGACAATATGGAGATAAATGACCTTGAAGGTTTGCTTAGCCAGCTCTTGTCTTTCTGCAGAAAAATCAGCCATGTTGAATTTTTGAGAAATAGTGCTTTCTGGGAGACAATTGTGCCACACTTTGGAGGACATGGTCATGATCTGGGGTGTCCTCCTGCACCTCATTCAACATGAGTGCCCTCCTGTGTGACCCCAGAGAACAATGAATAAGTATATGAGGGGAGAATGCCTCTCAGGTCTGTTGCTTGAGACAAGAAGGTGGTAAATATTTAATTACCTGTACTATTTTTGATGTGATAAATCTAATAAGAATAACTCAGTAAAATAAGAGGCAGAATCCGTGGTATTAGAGGTTCTGAAAGGGCTTTATTCCTTTACAGTTCGAACTGCAGGCATCATATTCCATCACCACGGGGGTTCAGGAAGGGAAGGCAATACATTATTGAGAGGTAATCATTTTTATAGAAAAGGCATTACAGTGAAACAGATGCAGGAGGCGTAACAGCTGATAAGACAGATAAAAATATGCATGCGTAACTAAAATAGGCGGACATATAGGCGTAACTAGAAAACGTCATTATACATGATGTCACAAGTGGGTGGATCCATAAGAGAATCCTGCAATGTCAGCAGAAATACTTGGCAGAGATGCGCGCGCAGCCGCATGACGTGTGATTGACGTGCAACTAGGGGGTGAAGGGGACTTGACATTTAGCTCTACATGTGGAGACAGAAGTCTGGGGGGGTCAAGTCAACCTAATCCCAAATCATATCTAACATCCTATGTTTAAAGAACTGTGTTATCCAAAAGGAAAGGTCTCTCGGACGAAATCTATTCTATACTGACTATGAGTGCGTGTACAAGCGTCTAAGTGTCTACATGAGATGCGAGGGGGGCAGGAATCTTCCATAGTAACAGGGGCTATGAATTACTCGCATGGGGACAGAGAAGCCGAGCTCTTTGCTCGGTAGCTGGAGGGATGTTTACCTAAACTACTAGACAGGAATGCATGGATGAGGAGCGGAGCAGATAATCTTGAAGGTGAAATACAGTTTTTGGCAGGCAGACAGGCCGAGTCAGGCACCGTTAGCCGCACAGGGAGTAGGACAAAGTTCATGGATACAGATGCGAGCTCAGACTGAAGCTGTCAGAGGTAGAAAGCAGGAAAAGGCTTGATGGCAGAATTCAGGGCCTACTCGCCTGAACTGCAAAATGGAGTAAATGAACCATATAAAGTCGGTGGCCTTTCATACTTAGGAATGGAATATCCGGCCCATTCATGGCGGATCTGAAAGAGGACATGTTGACGGTGGACGCACATGTGTTTGCGTCTTTATAACTGGAACTGGAGGGAACATACATGTACTTATAGCATATACATGGAGCCGTTGGGGTCTAAGATAGGGGACATAACTGATCACAAAATTCATATTTCCTCATTCCCTCCTTGTCCCCTACGGACCCTCAGGAGATAACAATCTTCATCAATCCATCAATCTGTTCATATAGCATCATTTGTTCTTCTTTCTTCATCCGGGATCTTGAGCGAAAACTTGGATGTGGAATACACGATGTGGCACACAGACCACAAATCGCTGGCCCACATTGTAGACATAAGCAGCAACTGAATAGTATGAGAAAGCCAATACCTAGGAAGGATAGGATCCTCCATCCCCAGGCTGACAACACGCTCCAGAACCAACCGGACCAAGTCCAGGTGCCTGGATTCTGGTGTATCTGGCTTACAATCTTGTGGAGACGAGTTATGGCCTTATATACAGATGGCGAGTTTTCTGGGATGAATACGCAGCAACTTGATCCGATGACCCTACAAGCTCCGCCCCTATCGGCCAGGATGACGTCAAGGACAAGACGATTTTGAAGAACAACAATCCGCATCGCAGACTGCTCCTCTGTTAAGTTGCCTAAGGCGGAAGTAGTTTCATTTACTACTGCTTCAAGGGTTCTAGTTAATCTACGTATCAGTTTACTATTAGTGACTGTACCTATATAGGGAAAGAAACCTTTATTGAAATCTGTATATTTTTCCCATGCTGTTTCAGTGTAATCGACAATTGGGAGATCTCTCCGTTCTCTATTGTGTACTAAATGGGTATTTCTGTGATAATCAGGAGGGGCTAAGAAAACGGGTGGTAAAAGGAATGCGATGTAACAGGTACCATCCCAATCTAGAGGCAAACGTATATATGCAATCTGACCACATACGAAGTAGGAATGACGGGAAGCTCTAAATGTAGACTTGCCTTGATCACTGAATTCTATTACAGTGGTGCATTTACTATGGCCAATCTGTATTGAACCATTCTTTCTTACACATAATTCTCCTTTAACTGGAAATATTGACATAGCGGGCAAAACTGGTGCAGCTTCGGATTCAACATTCAGAATCATGAGGTTAAGCGTAAAATTACCTAATCCATATACTTCATTTTCTAGATCAGTTCCTGTTCTTTTGGGAAGTCCCTCCTTGTTAGGGTAGCAGACCTTAAGCAAAACTAGGTTCAGGTTTCCCCATACCCAATTGTCTTGATAAATTACTGAATTTGAATCTAAGGAATTAATCAAACTAAACCATGCTCCACAGGAGCCATTGTGTGTGAACGGATACGGAAAGAGAGGCAGAACTCCCTTATAGTTCTGATAGGGAGGGAGTCGGCCACATATCCAACAATTGGTAGCATTGCTGGTCTGATGGGAATGATGTAACATACTAATGAAAGTGTTATTGCGCAGCGCAAATCTATAGGACAACTCATGCGGGGGTAATTCGCTAAAAGAATGTTCAGCAGTAACATTGTAAGCACGTTTAGAAATAGGGTAATATATATGAAGCAATATACTGGTCATAATAATCAGAAGACTTAGGAAAAACAAAATTAATAATGTTACTGTGCAATGACTACGCAGTGATTTACAATACGCATGCTTTTTAAGCTGCATCTGTCGATTTCTTTCTCTATTCAGGTCTAGAGGATACATGTCAGAGACAAATTCAACCGATTCACCTTGGAGAGGACTTAAACAATCAAATTGTCTGACTTGTTAGACCTTAATTTCAGTTTATAAAGTTCTTTATCCGATTGTTCAACCAAGGGGAGCTTTGAATCAATCTGTGAAGAAATGCAAGGCGTAATGTTCACATCGGACGGTAGTCCATGAAATTTCTTGATATGACTCGAGTGTAACCACCCTTTACGGCCCTCGATCTTCACGGCTGTCCTTGTTGTTAGCAGAACGAGTTGAGGCGATTTCCACCTAGGCTCCAGCTGGGCCTTCCGGTCAAAATTCCGTACCAGAACCAGGTCACCGGGAACCACGTCATGGGGTTTTACCTCGGTGTTATCGGGAAAGGCTGCAGCTACCTGTGAACGACAAGATTGTAGTGCAGACATCAAGGAAGCCAGGTAATCTGTCAACATATTACAGTCAACATCAGTTATTTTACGGGGTATAGGCGTCCCCCACATATTTGGTGGTCTACCAAAGATCACCTCATACGGGGATAGCCCTGTTCGAGAATGTGCTACCATTCTCATGTAAAAGAGTGCAACTGGTAAAGCTACTACCCAATCGACACCTTTCTCTCTACATATTTTTGACAATCTAATTTTCAGAGTTTGATTATGGCGTTCCACGAGACCTGCTGCCTCGGGGTGTCGGACACAGTGGAATTTCCATTGGTAACCTAACAAAAGTGAAACGTGTTTCATTAGTTCGGATGAGAACGGCTGGCCGTTATCTGAGTAGACAACACGTGGTAAACCATACCGTGGGAAGAATTCTCGAACTAACTGTTTGGCAGTAGTCGGGGCAGTGTAATCTGAAACCGGGTAGGCTTCTGTCCAACGGGAAAGAGCACAGACAACTACGAGAACATATTTGAATCCTCGACATCGTTCCATCTGGATATAATCCATCTGGAGGACTTCAAAAGGGTGATCAGGAGGCTGAAATCCACCCTGTTCTACGGGAATGCTTTTACCTGGATTAAACTGACAACATATCATACAGGTACGAACTTTTTGTTTAGCTGCTGCTCGCAAATGTTTGTTGAACCAAATGTGTTGAATGCTGTCTAGCATAGCTTTTTCTCCTAGGTGCGCTGGACTATGTATTGTGTTAATGATGACTTGAACCATAGAGTCAGGAAGAAACCATATAGATTTTTCCTTCGTCATCCATCCTTGATCCGTTTGGATCCCTCCTAATTCAGTCCACTTCTTTATTTCATCTGGCGTTGCATGTGTCTGTATGTCAATTACATCAAGAGCGGGATCCTTAATTGTCATGCAATGTGTTGGTGTCGGAGCTATTGTCTTTGTCGCGTCAGCTGTGTGAGTTTGAGCAGTCTGTTTAGCTGTTCTGTCAGCTAGGTCGTTACCCTGAGAAATGATATCGGTAACTTTCGTATGGGCTTTGCATTTCATAATCGATATTGCAGTGGGTAGATGAATTGCGTCTAATAGAGCATGAATGAGGGGTCCGTGTTGAATGTGGGCACCGTGAGAATTTAAATAACCTCTCTCTCGCCACAGCACGCCGAAGCCATGTACAACTCCGAATGCATAACGTGAATCTGTGTATATGTTGACTTTCTTATTTGTGGCTTGAATACAGGCTTGTGTCAGAGCGGTGAGCTCTGCTGCTTGAGCTGACAAAGTGTTAATACAATTTGTTTCAATAACTTCAGTGTCTGTTGTGACTGCATACGCGGCCACTAACTCTCCTGTACTTGTTCTCATGCATGAACCGTCTACATACAACGTGAGGTCTGGTTCTAACAATGGGACGTCTGTCAAGTCTTGTCTGGGTTTCGTCGTTATAGTAATGACTTCAATACAATCATGTGCTAGTGGGTCTGTTCCGTTTACTGGCAAAAGTGTGGCAGGATTCAATGTATTACAACGTCTGATTTCTATGTGTGGCTGAAACAATGTCAATTCATAACCGGTAAGTCTTGCTATAGTCAAGTGTTGTGTTTGCGTTCGGTTCAAGAGAACCTCTACTGCATGTGGTACTTGTACTGTCAATGGATGTCCTAACACTATGGCATCGCTTTGTCTGATTGCTAAGGCTGTCGCTGCCACTGATTTCAGGCACGCAGGCAGAGCCTGAGCTACGGGATCTAATGTACTGGAAAAATAAGCACATGGTTTGTGTGAGCCTGCTTGTTCCTGAGTGAGTACTGACAAAGCAGTACCTTCGCGTTCTGTAACAAAAAGTGTAAAACGTTTGCTATAACATGGTGTTGCTAAAACAGGTGCTTGACATAAAGCTTTCTTTAAGCTTTCAAAGGCTTGTGTATGTTCTTGAGTCCAAGGGAGGACAGTCGGTGTGGCTGCCTCCTGTGTTGTCAACTGAATGAGTGGTTTTGCTGGGAATGCATATTGAGGGATCCACTGCCTACAGTATGAAGTGAGGCCTATAAAAGCCCGCACCTCCTTTTGTGTCTTGGGTGGTGGCATGTTAGCTATTAACTGGATGCGATCGGGTGTAAGCTGTCTTCCCTCCTTGGACAGCGAGTGCCCAAGATAAACAACTTGCTGGACACAAAATTGCAGCTTAGAAGGGGACACCTTGTGCCCCTTTTCGGCCAGAAACTGTAAAACCGTCAGTGATGCTTTTTCACATTCAGGCTCGCTTCGAGCGGTGATCAGCAGATCATCGACATATTGAAGCAGGGCTGTGTTGACTGGCATGTGGATACTGTCAAGTTCTCGTTTCAGTGCTTGGCTATAGATGCTGGGGCTTTCTGTGAATCCTTGAGGTGCGCGGGTGAATTTAAAGCTTCGTCCATTTAAACTGAATCCGAATAAATATTGGCTTTCCGGATCGATTGGGACGCTAAAGAAAGCATTCTTGAGGTCAATTACAGTAAAGAACGTTGCTCCTGAATCAATAGCTGTTAGTAATGAAGAGATGTCTGGGACCACAGGGTATTGCGGTACAATGCATTTATTCAATTCGCGCAGATCAATAACTAATCGATATACTGGCGGAGCTTTTGGGTCCGTTCTTTTGAGAATCGGAATTATCGGGGAATTACATACATTTGAGTCGGTTTCCACAACCACTCCTTGTGCAATGAGCTCGTCAATGATTTGCAGTAAAGCCACTACAGCATCTGGTGGTAATTTATATTGTCGCATTCGTGGTAATACCACTCCTGCTTTTAATGTGACTCGATATGGTGTAATGTTCATGCAACCAACATCAGTGGGGCCTTGTGCCCATAAATGTGTAGGTAAATTCTGTAGTCGGTGATCCATGTCTCTGGACACGTAGTGACCTTTGAAGTCACGTAAAAATAATCTTACTCCTTCCGGAGAACAACATATTATAGCTCCTAGAGCCTTCAAAGTTTTTATACCTAACAGGTTTTCTGGACATGATTTAGTAAGCAATAGATCTGTAGTTCGTGTCAATGGACCAACCGTGAGTGGAAGGGGTTGTGATACTTCATTAATGATAGGCTTTCCTGAGAATCCAAGGGAAATATTCTGTGAGCCTGAGAGGGGTGCCCCTGGAACTTCACTGCGTCGTATTGTTGTTCTGCTTGCCCCTGTATCAAGTAAAAACTTTCTGTCTTGGCCTAATAGTTCACTATGTACATAAGGTCCCTCTTGATCTACAGGGACCTCGATAAGGGGTAAGCCAACTTCCCTCTCTAGGCTGTTTCATGTGTATCGTTGATAATCGGGATAATCTGTTTGTGCATACTGATACATCTGTTGCGTTGTTGCTTGTGTGGCAGCGATAGGCTGCTGCTGTGTTGTAACCACGATCTGTGGTGGAGCTGGCATAGATTGTGGAACTGACATAGATTGTGCATGCTGAGGGATTTGTTGTTGGTTCTGATCCTGTCTAGGTGGACGTGGTCTTTCCTGGGTTCTACCTGTGGCGATATTATGTTTCAAGACTGCACAATCGTGAATAAAATGACCTGGTTGTTTACAATAGTTGCATGTCCCTTTAGCAGGACCTGTGGTATCACCCTTTTTATGACCGTCAGCTGGAACTGACTGTGCCACAAGCATTTTCATTTTCGTGTCTTTCATACGTCTTTGTTCATGTTCTTGTTCCTCTCTAATTCTATTGTGGTGATATTGCAACATTTGTAACATTTGTGACGGGGTGTTACCTTGCCAGGTACTCTCGAATTTTAATACTCTATTCTTAACTTGGGGCAGGGAATTTTCAACTAATTTTGTCACAAACAGATGTGGATATGACTCGCTACTTGCTTTTATGCCACTATTTATACCAAAACATTTTTCAAATCGGGAATAGAAATCACTGGTGTCTTCATCTTGCTTTTGTTTACAGGCTGAGATTGCACCCCAGTCTTCCTTTTTCGTACTTAATAAACGTGGCAGTACCTGTACTAGTAAACCTGGTAGTGTTTTAGTCTTGTCCCCAAGCCCTGAACCTGGAGCTCGAGTCTTCTCTTCTGCTTCTAATGCTGTCCAATCTATCTTTTGGTCTCCCACCTCCCAATCTTTTTCTTTGAGTTTTTCGTAAATGCCAGCAGGCATTAATACTTTCAATATTTTCATTATGTCGGGGTAGGTATATTCTCCCATAAGTAACATGTCTTTGATCTCACGGTGGAAACCCGCTGGGTCTTTGTCATGGCTAGGTACTACTTTCTTCATTTCTAATAATTCCATTTTAGATATAGGCGTGTACACAAACACGCGTTTGAAATTGTCATCATCCAGTTTGATAGGGTGTACTTCGCGTAAGGGATTCTGTCTGTCCATGTAATACGTCGTTCTTTCCTTGATGGGAAGTGAGACATGTTCTGGGCATACAAAAAGAATATACTGGTTCCTGAATTCTAGTATTTCTCTAATTAAATCAGTACCTGAACCTCTCCATCTATTCGTGAGTAATTCAGTCAATATATCAGGTAAGGGACCAGGATCGGAGTGTTGGCTTTTATATAATATAAGGAGTTGTTGAATCATCTATATACCAGCTAAACGCTGTTCGTCTGGGGTAAGGTTCAAAAACGTGTGTGCTAGTGCATCATCACTGTATTTTCCGGGACTGTCAGCCCATAGAACTGCTGACCTGGCTAATTCTTGTTCGTCCATAGAATCGAGCATATGATACCCCCTTCGTTCTCGGAGTAAATTATCAGCAGCTTGAAATAGGTGTTCAGGAGACCTTATATTTATTATAGGGGATTGGAAATTTCTGTTACATTCTGGGCGTGTCGGACGTATTGGATCATTAAAGCATCTGGTATTATTATGAGGTCTTCCTCTACCTACATAAGCCATCGTTTCTAATTGTCCTGCGGCTATTTCTGATTCGTCCTCCTCCTCTTCTGGTTCAGGTTTGTCTGTCTCTAATCTTTCTTTATGTATTCGTTCTATTTCTTTACGGATCTTTCGGTTCATGGCTACTATACATAACTGTTTATCATGTTTCCCTTTTGATATATTCCGACCCCATGTGGTAAGTTTTTGCATTTCTTCCGGATCTACCCCAGGCCGGTCTTGGTTTCTGATCACACAGTTTATGAAGAAGCGTAACAGTTGCCCCTGTACCTCCGCTTTCTGGTATTCCATGGCTCTGTTAATACTTTCAGGACCTCGCCCTGATTGGACAAAGTGATATATATTTTCTAAATGTGTCGTCATTCCTGGTAGCATCGTTAAATACATTGTAGCTCGTCGGATACGTAATGATGACAGCAGCATTTCGTCCCGTTTACCGGGCACAGGATCATATCTACAATCCACTAGAAGTTCTTTAAACATGTCGGGAGTTGCTAGTTTGGGTGTACGTTGGTGTGCTAAATCTCTAAGGGAACATTTATTTCCTCTGGGTGGCGTAGAAAAAATGTCTGTCGTACTTCCTGTAGCACCGTCTGAGGTGCTGGGCTCGAACGGATTTGTTGGATGTAAGATAGAAACTGTAGATGCGGGAAAAGCGGTAGAAACAGATGGGCCTGCGGAAATGGGCGTAGGAGTTTGTTGTTGTGGGACTACAGTTGGATGATCTTGGCGTTGAACATCATCGGCAGGCGGTCTGTGTGGTGCGGTATTAACATACTCGGGAGCTACGTCGTCTAAATAGGAGGAAAGAAAAACATCTTCTGCGGTTTTGGGATGCCCTTTGGGATGTGCTTTTATCGGGAGCAATGGAGGTGGCAAGTCTTTTGGTATCTTCGGGGTAGCCTTAGGTAACCCTTCGGCCAGAAGAGGATACATACCATTCATAAGGGCGTTTCTTTGTCTGTCTACTTGTTCTGATTTTACTCGGGTACCTTCCTCAATTAAGAGATTTTCTCGGGCTTTATTTGAATTCTCCTTACTTTTCTCTTCCTGTCTGAGTGCTTTTTCTG
The DNA here is from genome assembly GCF_964204655.1 of Triturus cristatus. NCBI lineage: Eukaryota > Metazoa > Chordata > Amphibia > Caudata > Salamandridae > Triturus > Triturus cristatus. Next base: position 496,090,956 of record NC_140592.1, on the reverse strand, counting down.
TACGTCTATATGATTCTTTACGCCATAATTCAATGGCATCTTTCTGTGACTGTCTGGCTTTCTTTTTCCATAATTCTTCTTCTACTCTCATGATGCAATCTGCATCCCAGGTCCCAGCTGCGGGCCACCTCTGACTTTCTGGTAATTCCTTGGTGTAGTCCACCCATAAATCAAGAAATAATACGGCGTCTAGGCCATGTTTATGATACATGAAGTACCCTGGAGTGTCCCTAGGAGGAATGGGAACAGCTTCTTCGAGTACCCCTTTTCTAGTTTTGATCTGTCTTAATTTCGAAAAGAGCGGCATTTTGAGATCTGGTTACTTAGTCTTGAACACACTTAATACAGTAAACACAATAATGAACAGTCATTCACACCACAATATGTAGAACGTTTTAAAACATTTAACATTTAACATTTAACGAACAATGATGATGACTATAGGGAACTAGTTACTAGCATGATACTAACACTAGATGATACTGAATTATATTCAAGACATACTAGATATACTGCTAAACAGTACAGATACACTGCTGAAACAGTGCAGACCGGATTTGTGTACCCAAACCCGTCTTGACCGGCACAGACTATGTGCACGTGTAAATGCCTCCCCGGCAATGGTACTCACCGGGTAGCTCGGAACAGAAGGCCTCGGAACTGAACTGAACTGGACTGGACCGGACTGGACTCGGCTCGACGCGGAACTTCGGAACCTGGTGGGCCTCTGTATACCTCGGACCTTGCTCTCTCAGCTAGGCTCTGGTCGGGATACTTCGCACTTCTCACCGCCTCGTCTGGGTGTTGATCGCAGCCTCAGTCACCCCCGCTTGGCAGGAGGGAGATACAGGAAATCCTGCGGGTACGCATTGTTGTCCGTCCACCTGTGGCAGGAGACCGGGCCTGCAACGCACCTCCGGCGCGTGAGATGAGAAAGTGTCCCTGTTCGAGCGCCAATTTATGTGGTAAATATTTAATTACCTGTACTATTTTTGATGTGATAAATCTAATAAGAATAACTCAGTAAAATAAGAGGCAGAATCCGTGGTATTAGAGGTTCTGAAAGGGCTTTATTCCTTTACAGTTCGAACTGCAGGCATCATATTCCATCACCACGGGGGTTCAGGAAGGGAAGGCAATACATTATTGACAGGTAATCATTTTTATAGAAAAGGCATTACAGTGAAACAGATGCAGGAGGCGTAACAGCTGATAAGACAGATAAAAATATGCATGCGTAACTAAAATAGGCGGACATATAGGCGTAACTAGAAAACGTCATTATACATGATGTCACAAGTGGGTGGATCCATAAGAGAATCCTGCAATGTCAGCAGAAATACTTGGCAGAGATGCGCGCGCAGCCGCATGACGTGTGATTGACGTGCAACTAGGGGGTGAAGGGGACTTGACATTTAGCTCTACATGTGGAGACAGAAGTCTGGGGGGGTCAAGTCAACCTAATCCCAAATCATATCTAACATCCTATGTTTAAAGAACTGTGTTATCCAAAAGGAAAGGTCTCTCGGACGAAATCTATTCTATACTGACTATGAGTGCGTGTACAAGCGTCTAAGTGTCTACATGAGATGCGAGGGGGGCAGGAATCTTCCATAGTAACAGGGGCTATGAATTACTCGCATGGGGACAGAGAAGCCGAGCCCTTTGCTCGGTAGCTGGAGGGATGTTTACCTAAACTACTAGACAGGAATGCATTGGATGAGGAGCGGAGCAGATAATCTTGAAGGTGAAATACAGTTTTTGGCAGGCAGACAGGCCGAGTCAGGCACCGTTAGCCGCACAGGGAGTAGGACAAAGTTCATAGATACAGATGCGAGCTCAGACTGAAGCTGTCAGAGGTAGAAAGCAGGAAAAGGCTTGATGGCAGAATTCAGGGCCTACACGCCTGAACTGCAAAATGGAGTAAATGAACCATATAAAGTCGGTGGCCTTTCATACTTAGGAATGGAATATCCGGCCCATTCATGGCGGATCTGAAAGAGGACATGTTGACGGTGGACGCACATGTGTTTGCGTCTTTATAACTGGAACTGGAGGGAACATACATGTACTTATAGCATATACATGGAGCCGTTGGGGTCTAAGATAGGGGACATAACTGATCACAAAATTCATATTTCCTCAAGGAGAAGAAGAAGGGTCCATGCTGAGAAGTTTGATTTGCACTAACCGGGCCCTACACCTGACTGAGCCTGCTGCACAATCTGGAACTAAAGCCCTGTGGAGCTACCTTGCTTCAAAAGGACTAAAGAGTGGACTGTACCATCACCACCAAGAATCCCCAGCATGGAGTACTACCACTGGATTTGTAAGGGTTTTGTCCAAGTGGATTGTGGGAATTGAAATACTAAACTGTCAAGGACCATCTTAGAGCTTCCAGACCCTTGGAGTGCATTTTGGACACTTTGGGACCTTCACAGGAACTTCAGGGAGAAGTTCCAGAAGTTTGGGGCAACTTTGAAAAAAGCTCCATCAGTGGACCAACTCAACCTCGCCAGCCAGGCTGCCAACCCTCAACCGTGAGCTGGCCTACCGTCCAGATTCATCCCGCTGTAAAGCTCCAGAGGTCCGACTTACAGAGTTTGAAGAGGAGTTGGCCGAAACCCAAGCGGACGACCCCTCACTGAAGCCGATCTGGTGAAGAGCAGTGGGGGACCTCTGAAGAAAAAGCTCTGTAATGGTTTCTAAGTCCGAACATAGGATAGGTGACCGGGAACAACTGCAATAGTCCAGCCGCCCACCTTGAACCACAAGCCGGCCTGGATCTCTGGCGAACCCTCACAAAATCCAGACTGTGTGAGAGCTTCGAGGGAACCTGGGAAGAAAAGCTCCAGAAAGGTTTCTAAGTCAGAAGGTAAAAACTTTGACCGAGACCTACAGCGAGGGGTAGTCGCGCAGGACTCCATCGCAGTCAGCCTGAAACTTTTACTTTGTACCGGTCTAGCGCAAAAAGATGTCTCAATATGCGCCAGGGGTATCGTGCTAAATCTTTCAAAATTCATATCTCCGGTTCCCTACATTATATATTTTTTATTTTGGTGTCATTGTAAAGATAGGATTATTTCCTATGTTGATAAATTGGTGTTGGATTACTATTGTGTGCTGTGTCTTAATTATTTACTGAATTGGAGTTTGTAAATGCTTTACATACCTGTCTTTGAAGTTAAGCCTGCCTGCTCGCAGCCAAGCTACCAAGGGTTGAACATGGAAATAATTTTCTAAGACCTATTCTGAGCGCTATATTGTGTTAGCTGTATTATTGCCAGTGGTAGATACATTTTTACCACTGCTAATAATCCACTTTCCAAAACCCATAAAGAACCGTCTCTATATATTTGATTTTTTTAATGCATTACAGCACACAAAAGAGATTTCTGTTGTCAAGTGCGCTGCCCATAGGGCTGGAAAGGATTTGGTTACTGTTGGTAACAACTATGCAGATCAAGTAGCCAAATGCATTTGAAAATGAAACAGTGGTTCAAGAAACTGAACCATGATATGAATCAAGAATAAATTCCATGCAGAATGAAGAAAATCTAAATTGTTTCTTATTGATTTCAATTCAAAAGTCTCAAAGTGGGTTGAGAGATTTTCAGCAGGAAATTACTGGAGATGAGAAAAACAAATGGAAACAATTGGTTGCAATGAAAATCAGCAAGATTGCATGAGAGTCCTCCAAAGAGCTATGGTGCACATTTGCAAGACTCGGACTACTGGATACACATTAAAATGGAAGGTGCCAAACTGGTGTAGCTTGGCAGTGGGTCCAGGGTGCAGACTGCTGATGGGTCTCTAGGGGGAGGCTCATGTCTGCCATTCGATGATTGGTTGTAGATGCATGTGCTGACCACCCAAATGGTCTCACAATACCAGTCATGCTGCTGCCAGCTCCAGGCGACAGTATGCAAGGCAAGTGTATGCTGTTAGCGGCCCCCTATGAAAGTGAGCTCCCAGTTTCAAGGAATTATGTGTAAAAGTTAGAGTAATCTGACTTCGGTGTAGTGTGCACGATCACCATTAATGGCAACTCAAACCCATTATGAAAAGTCAAAGGAGTATTTTGACTCAGTATCAACCAAGGTCGTGGCCATCTTGGAATAAAACAGTTAGTGTAGGTAGGTTCCCTTATTATGCGCATGACTCTCTTTCCTCGCAATATGTATTATATTCCATCCTAGTGGTTTTTGCAGGACCTTCATTCTAATTGTGTGCCCCAAAGTGCTACAACTGAAGGCCCTGTTTGAAATGTATTGGTTGACCTGCTCCCAGGCCTTCGCATACCCCACGCCCGCTTAGAAGAGGAGCCCCTCACTATGTCAGAGACTTGCAGAGAGAGAGACAAGCCAGCACTGAGATTAGTGGCCACCATGCAGCTACCAACAATAACATGCCACAGTGTCGCCTGGCCCTCGGAGACTCGGCCTTTAAGGTGAGCACTTAATACTTTTGTAACATGCGTCTTTGTTACTCAAAAGACATTTCTGAATATTTTATGGAGGTTAAAAGCACCTAATGCAGAGGTTTTGTGCACACATCAATTTTCAGGGGCTAATAGTAATAATGACGGCAAAAATGTTTGTTTTGCCTCGTCACAGTTTTGACTTCTCTGAAAGCTGTGGCCAAGCTCAACGTGTAATATGAAGTACAAAGATTTGTATTTTGTGTTGAAAGATCAGTGAGGTACTGCCTATGTCAAAGCAATCCTCTTGTTACTTCAAGTTCATAATGTTATGTTATACTTTTTATAGAGCGCATGGCTGCCCCAGCCAAGGGGCGACCCAGCGTTAAGCTCAGACAGAAGATAGTTGACAGAGCCGAAGAACGCCGCAAAAAATTATTTAGAGAACAGATGCGTTTTTATGGCCTTGCGGAAAGCAGCGTGATTTTGAATGCTTCTGATGTTAACCGGAAGGGAGTTCCAGAGTCTGAAAGAGCGTCCTCCGGCTCTGGCTCTCTTGACCCGCGTGATGGCCGCCAGATGCTGGTTGAAAGAGCGCAGGAGACGAGTAGTCGTCCTTTTGTAGCACAATTAGCTGTAAACTTGACACATCAATCTGCTTTCCAACTTCAAGGCACATTTATAACATTATTACTTTTTTCCCTTAATTGTTTGTTATTCTGTGGTTGCTAAAATGCATTGGCATCATTTAGGTGTAGCTGCTGTGACCCCTGGCCTGCCCCTTACTACCCCTGGCATTACTCTTGCAGCTCCTTGTCTAAAATAATGGGAAACTGTTGAAAATGATTGGGTTTTTTTGCATTTTCCACATAGTTAGTTTCAAAAACATCAGCGCAATCAGGTCGAGCTTACTGCAGAGGTGCACAATTCCCAACTTGAAATTGTTGCCTTTAGTGGAATAGCCTGGTATTACTTGGCAACAATTTTACCTGGCCCTAAAACTTTATTTGCAGGCATTCTCAGGCCTCCAAAAGCAGGCATCCATTCTTTGTAAACATAAATTAAATGCTTTTTTTTCAGCTCTTTATGGAGTTTTAATTATTATGCCCTAACTCTACAGAAATATTTTTTATACTTGTTTTTACGATTTGGGATATTAGTTATTTTTCTCTCTTACGTTTTAAATTACCATATTTTTATTTTACCTCTGTTATGAACCCCAATGTACCCCAATATAGGCCTTGGTAGTTGCACAACCTTTTACCTATATTTGACCTTTCATTGTTCTACATAGCGGGTCTGGCGCTGACCGTTTACCTAGTTAGCTGCTGAATAAAAGTTGTTTGGTTTTCTCAGAAAACTAGCCTAATTTATTATGCATGAGGTTTATCAGTATCACAGCAGAATTACCATCTTCTGCATAATAACTCTATATAAGGGTCACCACTATCGTCATCCTTGGTCAACATGTCCATAGTACCATGACACATTTAGGTAGAACCGCTGAGGGTACCTTTCGGGTATATAAGCACCTCATCTTCGCTGTGTAAACAAGAGGAGAAAGAAACTGACATGCTGACACACTGACATGAGACGCTGAAGTCCCTACACGCAGACTCTTCAGCACGCAGTGGTCTGACATCCCTCGTGGGGTGTCCAACTCGAGACTAAGAGGGGGGTCCTTTGCTCTCTCACATCAGGTAATGGAGTTGGCTCTTCCTTGTGGGGGATTCTTGGCTATACACCTACATACATGCTAGGCACACTTCTGTACATCTAGTTAGGGTTTGCATCGTAGGAGTGCGCATTATTGCTGTCATGTATTTATATGTCTGCATGTATTCACTGTTTTGGCACTATGGTAGAATTCTACCTTTTATTTACTCTATTGGTGCTTGTAATCGTCTATATCTGTTTCTGTCTCATGGTTGTTGCAGCGCACGTATTTTATGCTAGAATGACGCTGGTTCAATAAATGCTTATTGAAAAAGTCCCCATTGTTTATTCTGTATATCTCTCTGAGAACAAGTAAGCACGAGTGACTGAGCAAAAAGTACTGTACGGTTTCCACGATCCCTGAGGGTTCAGGGTTGTCATGTTCGATAGTTGCCAGAAACTATTACTCCTTGGTAAGGTTATGGGGCTTGTAGTGGCACTGTGAGCTAGGTGGTCTACAGGCTAACATATCCTTTGGGGGTTTCTGGAATGAGTCTGGAACCCAATCCCTTCGTTTATGTTGTCTAAAACGTGCAGATCCTATACAGATTTCTAGGAACTACACAACACCTCAACATCATGTTTGAAAAAAAATATTGCCCTTTTTCTTCTACTGGGGAACCCAGAGACTTGGTGCATTGTTTCCTCTTTCTGACGGACTTAGACTGGTTTTACAAGACTTCTGGTGTTGTGTTCATCCAAGCCGATGCCTACTGCCACTTTGCTCGAATCCATACACCAACCTAAAACATTAATGCAAATAGACAGGCAGAGAGTATCAATGCACTTGCATACATAGTAATCTACAATACTCATCCATGCACACATTCAAAAACACACCCACCTCGAACATCCATACTCAGTCACCGCCGGTGCAGGTAAGCACGGTGGAGCGGGCGGGGGCAAGTCGACAGAAGACAAAATAGGTTTTATTTATTTATTTAATTTGACCTATTCCGTCATCTGTCAACCGCCCACAACCACGCCCAGGCCCACTGCCCCATTGTGCTTACCTGTGACGGCCTCCTCTACATACCTTCAGACCTACAAACTTGAGAGACACATCTAAAACATTCATATACAAGTCTACAAAGTAAAACGAACGTTATGATTATAATACCTTCATCATCTTCATCTCAAATATTTTCAGGGAGAAAAATTTAAGTACACCAGAGGCTGGGCTTATAATCTCCCCGAACAGCGAAAAAAAGTAACATAACGGGGAGCCGTGGCCAACAACCAACAGGTTAAGCTAGCAGCGGGTCGAAAAAGTTTGAGAACCACTGTTCTAGGGGCTTAAAGGGTAGGTCAGGCTAAATTTAAGAATTTACTTTTAAAGACAGTCTGCAAGGCAAGGTTGCATTTAAAATGCAGACAGCCACTCAGCAGTGCGCACATGCAAAGTGCATAAAATCTGCTGGGATTCTAAACCTCCATGCCCTATTATCTACTAGGGGCTTGTAGGTAGATTCATACCCTTGCCCTATTACCTACTAGAGGCTAATAGGGTCTGTCAGGCCAATTGTAAATGTACCCTAATACATAGGGTAGCCTATATGTGTTTTGTGTTTCAAAAAAGCACTTGCCTGAGCCTGTCAGCAGGGCACAGTCAGAGTCAGTTACCACTAGTATCATTCAGCCTGCCATAAGGGATTCACAGATTGGATGTAAAACAGCAAGGGTTGTATATATGCTTAAGAGGCTGCTCCACCTTTATCTGAATGCTAAAGTAGTATCATTTGTATTTAAAAAGCAGCATCATTCTTTCTTCTTTGTTGGTGTTTCCAGAACTAATCAGGAATCGTGATAACAGGGTGGCTCTTTGGCTCTGAGGTCCCTTTCACCAGGCTGATAAGAGTTTCCACTCCATAAAGCCGGGATCCAGTAGTTTGTTGGAGGTCTGGGGGTACAATGATCTCTTTATAAGGGGATTATTGTAAACAGATGTCAAGATAATATTTTTACTACTCGGAATGCACGTGAAAAATAAAATGTACACTACACTAGAAAACAAGGGACGGAGAGATTTTTGCCATTAAACTTCACACACTTAAAAGTCTTTATGTACAAAAAGACATAAAAAGATTAGGGAGAGGGAATGCATCTCCTAGTCAATCTGTCTTCTGTCCATCTCAACCCGATAATTGTGGGGCTTCGAGCTCTAAAGGTCCCTATGACTCTGCGGGAACATACCCTATTTCTTCTCTGTAGTGATCCACAGTAGTTTTACTGGCAGATTGTCGGGTCACTTCCCCCCTCCGCTGGGCACTTTGCTGTCAGTTAGTAGCAGCCCTCCCATGGGATCACTAACATAATATCAAGGACAAAAATATCGCTTGGACAGAATATCATGTCAAACAAAATTGAGGGTCAAACTATCGATAAGGGAAGTGCAAACAGGTAAGTATAGATTTACTGTTCTTAATTGCACATCTACGAACCTTGAAGATATAATCAATCAATCAATCAATCATAGGCATTTGTATAGCGCACTGCTCACCCGGAGGGTCTCAAGGCGCTGGGGGGGGAACGCTACTGCTCAAACAGCCAGGTCTTGAGTTGCTTCCTGAAGGCGAGATGGTCTTGCATTGTCCAGAGGTGGATGGGGAGGAAGTTCCATGTCTTGGCTGCCAGGTAGGAGAAGGATCTTCCTCCGGCGGTGGCTCTGCGGATGCGGGGGACGGTGGCGAGAGCGAGGCTGGCGGAGCGGAGCTGGCGGGTGGGCTTGTGGCAGGTCAGGCGGCTGTTGAGGAACTTGGGGCCCAGGTCGTGGAGGGCCTTGTGTGCGTGGGTGAGGAGTCGGAACGTGATTCTTTTGTTGACGGGGAGCCAGTGCAGGTCTCTCAGGTGTCCGGAGATGTGGCTGTGTCGGGGGATATCCAGGATGAGTCGTGCTGAGGCGTTCTGGATACGTTGGAGTTTCTTCTGGAGTTTGGCGGCTGTGCCGGCGTAGAGGGTGTTCCTGTAGTCCAGCCGACTGGTGACGAGGGCCTGGGTGACCGTCTTCCTGGTCTCGGTGGGGATCCACCGGAAGATCTTTCGAGGCATGCGCAGGGTGTTGAAGCATGAAGACGAGACGGCGTTGACTTGTCTGGTCATCGAGAGGGAGGAGTCCAGGATGAAGCCTAGGTTGCGTGCGTGGTCCGTTGGCTTGGGGTTGGCTCCCAGGGCGGGGGGCCACCAGGAGTCGTCCCAGGCGGAGGGTGATGATCCCAGGATGAGGACCTCCGTCTTGTCTGAGTTCAGTTTCAGGCGGCTGTTCTTCATCCATTCGGCGACGTCTTTCATCCCTTCGTGTAGGCTGGCTCTGGCGGCGTCCGGGTTGCTGGTGAGGGAGAGGATCAGCTGGGTGTCGTCGGCGTAGGTGATGATCTTGAGGTTGTGTTGACGTGCAATGGTTGCGAGGGGGTTCATGTAGACGTTGAAGAGGGTGGGGCTGAGCGATGACCCTTGTGGTACGCCGCAGATGACTTCGGTGGCCGCTGACCGGAACGGGGGGAGGCGGACTCTCTGGGTTCTTCCGGCGAGGAATGAGGTGATCCACTCCAGGGCCTTCTCCTGGATGCCGGTGTTGTTCAGGCGCTTTACCAGGGTGCGGTGGCAGACAGTGTCGAACGCTGCGGAGAGGTCAAGGAGGATGAGGGCCGCAGTTTCCCCGTTGTCCATTAGGGATCTGATGTCGTCTGTGGCTGCGATGAGGGCGGTCTCCGTGCTGTGGTTGGCTCGGAAGCCGGATTGCGAGTGGTCGAAGGATCCGTTGGTCTCGAGGAAGGCGGCTAGCTGTCTGTTGACGGTCTTCTCGATGACTTTGGCAGGAAACGGGAGGAGCGAGATGGGGCGGTAGTTCTTGAGGTCAGAGGGGTCTGCAGTTGGTTTCTTCAGCAGGGCACTGATCTCGGCGTGTTTCCAGCACTCCGGGAAGGTGGCGGTGTAGAAGGAGGCGTTGATGATGTCGCGGAGGTGGGGTGCGATGATGTGGTCGGCCGTGTTGAAGATGTGGTGTGGGCAGGGGTCCGTAGGGGATCCGGAGTGGATGGTGTTCATTGTGCGTGTTGTGTCTTCGGTGCTGACTGGGGTCCAGGTGCGGAGGGTGGCGGTGGGGGGCATCGGTTCGGTGGTGGGGTTCGTGGTTGGTGGGCCAAAGCTGTTGTGAATGTTGGCGATCTTGTCGTGGAAGAAGGCTGCGAGGGAGTCGCAGAGATCTTGCGAGGGAGTGATGTCATTGTTTCCGGCATCGGGGTTGGAGAGCTCTTTGACGATGCTGAAGAGTTCCTTGCTGTTGTGGGTGTTGTTGTCCAGTCGTTCCTTGAAGGCTGTCTTCTTTGTGGCGCGGATCAGTTGGTGGTGTTTGCGGGTGGCGTGTTTGAGGGCCATCATGTTGTCTGTGGTCTGGTTGGTGCGCCAGGTGTTCTCCAGGGAGCGGCAGTTCTTCTTGGAGGTGATGAGCTTGTCGGTGAACCAGGAGGCTTTCTTGCTGCCGCGTCTGCTGGGGGGGTTCTTCTTCAGTGGTGCGAGGGCGTCTGCGCAGTTGGTGATCCACTGTGTGAGGTTGTTGGCGGCTTCGTTGGGGTCCGTTGAGCTGGTGGGGGGGTTCTGGCTGAGGAAGGTGGTGAGATGGTCGCCGGTGATCTTGTTCCACCTCCTGCGGGGGGCTTGTTGAGGGTGGTGGTGGGTCGTCGTTTTACTGAAGCTGAAGTGGACGCAGCTGTGGTCAGTCCACTGGAGATTGGTGGAGTGGCTGAAGGTGACGTATTTGCTGGATGAGAAGACTGGGTCAAGCGTGTGGCCGGCGTAGTGGGTGGGGGTGGTTACCAGTTGCTTGAGTCCGAGGTTGGCCAGGTTGGCCAGCAGAGCAGTGGTGTTGCGGTCCTTGTTGTCCTCCAGGTGGAATTTGAGGTCCCCCAGGAGGATGTAGTCGGTGGAATTGATGGCGTGCGGGCTGACGAAGTCTGTGATGTCTTCGCTGAACTGTGTGCGTGGTCCCGGTGGTCTGTAGACGAGGGTGCCTCTGAGCGTGGTCTTGGGGTCGGTGTGTATCTGGAAGTGGAGGTGTTCGGCGGAGGTGATGGTGTCATCAGAGTTGGTCGTGATGCGGATGGTGTTCTGGTGGATGATGGCGATGCCTCCTCCTGTCTGGTTGACACGGTCCTTCCTGGTGATTTTGTATCCTTCTGGGACGGCGATGGCGACGTCGGGCGCTGAGGAGGCGTTCATCCAGGTTTCCGTCAGGAAGGCGATGTCTGGTGCTGTCGAGTCGAGGAGGTTCCAGAGTTCGACGGCATGCCTGTGAACGGAGCGGGTGTTGAGCAGGATGCACATCAGGTGTTTGTTGCTGGGGCTCGGTTTAGCAGGTGCGGTGTTGGGTCGGAGGCCGGTGAAGCGGCAGGTCAGGCAGGTGAAGGGTCCGTGGGTGCGTCTCGGGGTGGCTCGGTAGCAGGCGGTGTTTCGGCCGGCGTTGAGTGCGTGGAGGGTTTTGGCGTCGTAGATGTGCAGGGTGTGCTGGCGAGGGCGAGGACCAGGGGGTCTGGCGCTGGGCGCGGTCCAGGCGCGGACGGGCGCTGACGGGCTTACCTTTGGCGCACCTTCGGCGCTCAATCAGCGCTCCCGCTGCGCGCGTCCGCTGCGCGGTCGCTCTGGGGGCGTCATAAGTAAGGAGCCGGGAGGGAGGAGCAGCTGGGTGGCGGGAGCGGGGCGGTGAATGGAATCACAGGGGGGCGGGGCCGCAGGGAGGCAGCGGCGGGAAATTCCAAGAAGCAGCGGGCAGTGGGAAATTCCCAGGAACAGCGGGAAATTCCCAGGAGCAGCGGGCAGCGAGCGAAGGAATCTGCAGGCAGGAGGCGGCAAAGGCAGGCAGGAGCGGCAGCAGTGAGTGGGGCGACCAAGCCCTGTGGAGGGCTGAGCGGGTGTCATGGTACATATATGTGGAATCAAGTGTAGTAAAACTTTGCTTTCCCATAGAAACTTAACTTCAACAATAGTCTTATCCTCAATATTCTGGACACAATATTCTGTCCACATGATATTTTTGACTTGATATTTTGTCCAGATACCGCTTGCATGCATGTTCCTCACCTGAAGTCCATTCACCAACAGTCCCAGAGGCACTGATCGGTGCCCAGGTGCATCTGCACCTAGGCCTTGTTGCCCCACATGGCAACATGTCCAGAAAATCCTCCTCATTCAGGTCCTTGCTCTCCTTTTTGGTCTCTTGTGGTTCAGTGATCTGGGGGAATAGGTAGGGAGGAGGTAGAGCAGTTGGAGCACAAGCCCTAACTCTGTTCCTAAACTGACTTATTTGGTATTCCCATTTTCCCCGAGTTGTTTTTTTTAAACCATGGACTTGAGATTTTTGTTTTCGTTAACAGGCCTTCCCATGCCACTGAAAAAGGAGCGCCTATTGTTCAGCATTAATAATGTGGCCTCTAGTCCCTTTCGGTGGTGACTTACTAGGTTTTGATTTTTCAGCCCTCGTCGCAATTTGCTGATGTTCAACAGCCCCGGACTAGCCCTAACAGGCACTTAATCAGTGCATTGTTGTAAATAGATCCAGGCTGTGCATGTTTTACAAGGATTGTTGGTTGTGGTAGTGTTTGGGGGACGATGATGTTTTAATGCAAAAGCTAAAATGAAAAATAAAGCACCAACCCATGGTGAGTGCATTGAGACCATTTGTTCAACTTAGCTAAAAGACTTTATCTTTTGTCATATATTCTTGCATTAAGTCATCCACCCACTCCTCAACCATTCAACTATTCATTCATCCATTGAGTTATGCAGCCATGCCTCCAAGTCCATCCATCCGTCCATCCAGTCAAGGATTGGGCATGATTCTAGAATGGAAAACGTGGTGTAATGTGTATTTAAAAATATCTGGAGGAGACGACCACCAAAAATGTAATTGTGGTGGTCAGGCTTGCTTGCTGCATTTGCTTGTTCTGTGTAGTATGAGAGCTAGTCTGACAAAATTTGCCACTGCTGCCTTTGGTTACGAGTTCTGCTCTGTTGTTCTCGAACACATGGGTAATAAGGAGAATGGTCTGCTGCTAATCTGCTCACAATTCATCATGTGTCGAGGAAACTGGAAATAGGCTAGAGGTTCCCTCAGTTATTTTCCTAACTGATCTTATGGAGGAGAGAAGGAAAGGTATCGAACTACTCACACCCAAAAATATCCTTGCTTTTGGTTAACCTATCTTTACTTGCCTGGAGAGGTAAGCAAAAGGGCTGGTGTGACTAGATTAAACTTTTTGTTTTTCTCTCGAATTCATCCTTCAAGGGTCTGTGCTTTGGGTCCTGGCGTTCCGGTCTATCTTCCCTGCTACTGTGCTACATTCAGAGCCCGCTTGCTCTATCATGGATTCACGTGCACACACACGCACAGACACACACATACACTTTCCATTTCTGGACTCTTCCTATTCCTTTCTACTCAACCAGTTTATTAGCCTGTTATCTCCTGTCCAGACGACACCTTATTGTGCATAATTAACAAGTTTCCGACAAAACACAATACAATACAGGCAATGCAAGCAAGTAATGTACGGCAAGTGAAGTTAAAGTTTAACTCAGGTTCCCAGGGCCTGTGTTCTTTCCCCAAAACTGTACCTTTGTTTTCACAAGTGGCACACCTCTCGCTCACATGTAAGACCCTTGCAAAAGGTATCAGTGGTACCAAGGGCCTTGTGGCCAGAGAGTGTCTCCAAGGGCTGCAGCATGTATTGTGCCACCCTCAGGGACCCCTCATCAAACACATACACACTACCATTGCAGACTGTGTGTTTGTATGCAGACAAAACTTAACAGTCGACATGGCACACATCCATGTGTGCCATGCCCACCAACCACTGCCTGTGGTATAGGTACGTCACCACTCTAGCAGGCCTCACAGCCCTAAGGCAGGGTGCACTATACCGCTGGTGAGAGCAAAGCTGCATGAACACTATGCCCCTACAGTGCCTGTGCCCTTCACAGACATTGTAAGTGCAGTGGAGCCACATTGAGTACATGGGCTATGAAACTGAAAGGTGGGGTGTTCTTCTGTGTGAGGCACTGGCACCTCCTGAGTGTGCGTAATTTAGGATATGTCCCAATCGAGTGGTGCAAACGATGAGGGAAAACACCCAGAGCCCTCTGAATGGAGCTAACGGTCCAAAATTACAATGTTTGCGCTAGCCTATGCATACGCTATTCTTAGCTCTACTTGCAATAAGTGTACAGTAAGTGGTACAAGTATAATTGAGAGACACAGTAATTCAAGCTCTTTCAAGTAATCACAGTCGTTTGGTGATCTTTTGTTCTTTTATTCAAAGGATTTGCCCAGCCAACACGTGTTTCTTCGTGGGGAATTACCCATTTGACTTCTCCAGGGCTGTCTGGTAAGAAATGATGTTCTTCGCGTTCTCTCAACTGGTTCTACTTCCGGCCCGGCTGACTTTAAAATGCTTCCCACTGTTCTGTGCAGGTTTCGCTTCGGTTCTAGCAATGAAATCTTCTATGGTGTCAAAATGCTGAGTATGGTGTCAATTTCCATCTCGAAACTCTCTCTCCACACAAATGTATGGCTCCTGGTTAAAGTAACAAAATAATAACTTGTTATACAAAATAATTGGTCTGGATTCAGCTTTTGAGTGTGTGCTATCATTTCGTGCCTGAGTGTGTACAATAAATGCTGAACACTACCCTCTGATAAGCCTAACTGCTCGACCACACTACCACAAATAGAGCTTTTAGTATTATTTACATGTGCTTCTGTAGGCCTTTGGGGATTCACTGGACTCTGTGCACACTATACCTTACTTTGGTGTAGTATTTACAGAGTCAGCTTCATACAAAATGTTATCTTATCTAAAAAGGGTGCGAACAAGGGGACCCATTTGTGATTAAAAAAAAACTGTCAGTGCAACTCCCCAGATTGGTTTTCTTAACCTCCTCTTCCCAGAGTAAAGATTTCAGTTTCTCTTTTAAGAGTAGACCTGGAGATTGTGGGTGTGGAATTGAGTTAATCCATAAGAATGGCCAGGTTTAGTTTGTAGAGCATTTCCTTTATATGGCTAAGTCATGGGATCTTTCTAACAATGCTAGGGTGCATAAGGTTTGTCATGGGGAATCTATAGGGAGCAAAATAATTTAAGACAGGCCTTATTTTACAGAGCAATGCAATTGGGAGTAGGGCTTCATCTGTAAATTGTGGAAGGCAAGAGGGGCTCTGGTGAAGATTCAGCACAGAGCTTACAAATACATTTTCTACCATGGAGAGACATTTCACTGATTATTGACCCCAAAGCTCTATGCCATGTAGTGCTGTACTCTTGGGATTTACAGTATACACTTCCACAGCTGAAGAAAGTGGCCTAGTTTTGGACCTCAGGAAAATCCTAAGAATTGCCTTCACCTTTTGCTGGACCTTGAGGGAGCTCCTATGTATCTGTGCATGCCATGAAAATGTATTAGTGAGTTTATCCCCCAGATAGTCAAATCCCTGCACTTGCTCTTGTAAAATCTCCTGGGCACTGATGTTACACCTCATAGAGTGGTAGGAGTTAAAGGCCATGAAGTTGGTCTTCTAAATTTGAGTTCCATCCTCATAGCTTTGCGGAATTGTAGAAACCTTTTCACTAAAATGTATAGGCCTGAAGGTGTCTTTGAGATGAGGAGGGTATCAACCACAAATAGCAGAGTTGAAACTTTTCTTCCACCTACTTTGGGCGCTTCGCTGTCTGGGATGTCTAAATAGTTTACTAGATTGTTTATGTAGAATGAGAACAGAGTGGGGCTAAAATATCTATTTGGACCAAAATACAATTATCGACAGAGAAAAAAAGTTACTCTTTTAAGCAGCTGCTATATTCTTAGTGCTAAAACATCAGTCACACGGTCTGCCTTTTTTCAGCATAACACCATCCCAGCCGTTATATCGTTTTCATTTTTAAACTGAAAGTAGAGGACTGACATCAAAGGAACTAGAAGGGTTAGTGAATGAGGACTTATTGAAACAGGAGCTCATTTTTGGCTGCAAGCTATTTGAGTCTATGGACACCACTGCCAGGTGGCTGTGTTGTAGAAATAAGTTCTGCATGAAGAATTACCAGCTTACAATTCCTTTCTTTAGGGACATTTAAAGCTGAGTTTCACTAGATGATGTTTTACTTAGAAGGCAATCCCATCCTCCTTTTCATATCTAAAGGCCAATCGTGTTCCCATATGAACCAGAAGATATGCCTTCCATTTTGCACATGTCCTTGTCTTTGTGTTTGAAAAGCCCTTGAACTCTCCTTTGACTGTACATAGACCCAAAGATGCTAAACGACACTTTTTGTGACCTGTGATTGCCCATCCTCAGACAAATAGGCATCAACAGTTCCCATGATCTTGTTTTTCCTGGAATGTTGGGCAGTATCTGGATAATTTCTTCTGAAGACATCCATGTACCATCGGACAGGGCCACGTCCACGTCTCTGGTTTTCCACCTTTATCCCTTATGTATCATCCTGAAAGCAACCACAGTGGATATTATGTGTGCTCTCAGGAAGGGTTATGCTCTGAATGTCTTCTTCCATAGGGATACTCAGCTTGCCCTAGCCTCCTCAAGAATACCTTTGATGAACGATGAGCAACTCGAGCTGTCACCATACATCAGAATTAAGGTTGTGTGTTGTAATATTCCAACTGTAGTCGAGCAAAGTGGACTGGAGAAAGTGCTGGCTGATGAGTGGAGTGACCCATCTGTTGGTCCTTTGCTCCACTTCTTTGAAGTATCCATTGCTGCCCCCCTGTCTGTACTCCGTCAAGTGTGGTGAAGGGTTAGCCTGGAGAGTTGAAGGCCAGACACTGGCTTCCTTATATGGCTCCCCTTTCTAATGAAATGTTTGCATTGTAGAAATTCTCCAGACGCCTTACACGAGGACAGTGGTGACGTGATAGCCCACAAAACAGTATGAAATCTTGGGGTCAATGAACAAGCTTTAACGAAACCTAAATGTAAAAGTGTGTATCAACCTCTCAGATCTGAACCAAACGACTAAACCTCACAGTATAACGCTGTGGGCATATCCCTTTACAGGACGAATTCCCTCACTCACCATAGGTGACATGCTTCATCATATGGGAATCTCCTCCCTGAGGAAAACCTAGTTCCTCAGGGGGCTACAACCTCCTCTCTACGAGGAAGGAGCTCAGGGATGTTTTTGTTTATACGCCTAAATGGAATTTACTAAATCCACAGATGATGAGTAAATTATATATCTGAGGAAGGACGCGATAGCCCTAGCATGTGGAGGGAAAAGGAACCGACCACTAAAGTAACCCGGTCATGTGAATGATGTGTCATTTTGCACATGTGTTTTGGATTTTCTTTAATAAATGTATTTTTGCAACACGTGTACTTTTGGTTTATGCCGCTATCTGGTGTTGGAGCGAACTAATGTGAATGTGTGCGTTTGTGTAGAAGAAAATGTGTGGTGTGCATGTTTGCGTGTGTGTGTGTGTATTTTGTGCCGTGCCTGTCTTTTCTCTTGTCTGTGACTGCCTTTGCCACTGAGCTTATACATTTTACCTTGTGCCTGTTCTAGGTTTTCCATTGTGTATTACAGGCGCTCCCTTTTGTCTACATATTTCCTTTACCTTGTGTGCGCGTGCTCTCGTTGTTGACTTGAAGCATACATTAATACCGATACAGTTAAGGAAGTGAATGGAAACTTCATTTACATTAAAAGAATGTAGCTCTGTGTTGTGTATGTGACTTCCCTAGGGTAACTTTGATTATTTCCCCTCGGGATGTAAGATCCTCCTTTTGTTTTGCTCACAGCCTTACAGCTGTAAGTAGCAGCAAGTAATTCTAAAGGCAATATCAAAGAACAGCATTTGTTTATAAAAATGTACATTTTAGATCCAAATTATCATAAAAACAGAATTACAATGATACATTGTTTACCATTCTTCAATCGGTTTGTCGCTCTGTTGGGATGGGGGTGTCCCCTGAAAGGTAAACAGGTAGGTATACCAGGCCTGAGTGCTCAATACATGTGTTGTGGCATCATGACTTTAACTTTTAGCACTGGCAGCATGCTAATTTAGCATGTGTGCAGAGGTCTGAGACTGCCCCTAGCAATGCAAGGCTTAGTACCTGTTTAGTGACCGGGAAGGGCATACCAAGCATACCCTTTGAGTCTAAGAGGACTAAGGTCCCTGTCTTAGGTTTGCCATGTAGAGCAACGGTGAAGCTTTCTGTGCTGCATGATTTCATACAAGTGAACAGACCTTTTTGTCTTTGTCGGTGAATATGTGGCCTATTGGCCCTTCTCATATAAAGTCCAGCAGTTATGTGAATACCCAAAGCCTTGCGTTGCAATCTTGTGTGAATGTTGAGTGCATATGTAGTATGATTTTAAGCAAAATTTTGTTGTATTAGAACTTTGTGTATAAGATTCTGAGTACAGAAACCAGTGGGATCCATGTTGGATGCCTCTGGTTTACCATGGCACAAGATAGAGGGTGAGGAGAGCTTCCCTGTGCAGTGGAAGCGTATTGCCTGCATCCCTGTTGTTGCAGGGTGGAAACCCAGATACTCAAGTGAGGAGGGTCTAGACAAGGGTACCTTGCGAAAATCCATTAAGTCTTTATTAGCAAGGGGCTACTGATTAGTTTTTCTTGAGCACAGCCATTGTTAGGGGTGAGACGTAGGACTGTAGTTTCTGTTGTGCAAATGTAGGAAGTTTCTAGGGCAGGTCTGCCCTTTTGTCTCACCATAATACATTCTTCAGATAGGCTGATGATAGACAGGTGTAGAAACCTCACACTTCATGTTGGCTATGTTGTGGGTGTTCCAGTTTGGAGACAGCCCCAGAGCTACCCACTCTGAGAAGCACCACTTGTTAGAATTTAGCAATGTATGTGCTTACATGGATTGATTTTACGTTATGTTATGTTAGCATTTAGAAGGCTATGATTAGCAGTAACTGCTGGCCCTAAAATGTACCCCATAGAGCCACCTTCATAATACAAGCTTAGGTTAGCATTTGTGGCTCCATTTTTTATTTTGTAGGCCATGTGAGGTGGTGACTTATTCAAGCTCTTCCATCTGTATTTCTTGCCTCAGCAAAAGACTGTGTTCAGCTTTTTTTTCCCTTTTTTATTCAAGGTTGTATTTCGACTCACTAATGAATAGGCCACTCTGCCTCTGCATGCCTATCCTTCTTCGTAGCCCTGCTCCCACATTAGGAGGAGCCAGGCTCCGCAAGGCAACCTTGAGATAGTGATAGCGTGTACCTACCGTGCAGGTGTTAGCCCATCCTTCTGTGCCTTCTTTGTTCATTTACAGCTCAAGCCGGTAACTTTCCTTTGGGGGCGTGGTTGGGGGTTGCCAGAAGAATTAATATGCGTTACCAAGTGTTGGGGAACCAGTCCCTTCGACAGTCATCTCCGGGTGCTGATCAAATTTAGCTGCGCTGCAATATATTTTACTAATAAATTATTGTTTGTATTCTCTGCTGTCGGACCGACTCTTCACTTGTTTGGAAGGCTAAGAGGTGGTCGTAAGTGACCCGGGTGGCCCTAATCGGGTCACTTCCTTCACACTTTACACATAGGATTTGTCTAGAGAACAGCCTGAGAAGGACACTCGAAAGGGGTAATCCCAAACTGGTCCTAAAGCTTGAGACAATGGATCCCCTGTCTCAAAAATGAGTAAAACCATAGGACCCAAACCCCCTGCTTGTTCCAGTTCCTCTTGATCAATGAAGCAAGTGTTCTGAAAAGCACTACAAGAGCTGGTGTGTAGCCAAGCTGTGGTTGCCTGGTATCCAGTCTCCCACCGGTGAAAGGGCATAGCCTGTTGTGTCCACTTTCTGTTGGAGGAACTGAGGGTCTCTGCCTAATGCCTAGAAGACTTATTTGATGATGAAAGAGGGAAAGATTCAGCCTTGCAAGAGTCTCTCAAGAAAGAGAAGCCCAGTGTATTGCTGGCCCGAGGAGCACCAAAAGAAGGTAAACTAACTGAGGGAAGCCAACAGAGACAGGATTTCCTGCAAGAACCACAAAAGTCCATGTAGATGTGTGCATTGGCCTGTGGCAGGCTACGTCTACCTTGCCGTATTGGGCCAGGGCGAGTCTGCATCTGCCTGGCCCTGTGTATCAGCCCAGAAGCTGGCTACGACTGCCAGGACTCCTTTGCCCCCTCTATACCAGTACAATATGCTCCCCTTCAGAAGCACCCTCCAGTCCTCTGCTCCAGCCCAGTACTTACCTGCAAGTGCAACTGACTACCCTCTCCCGCTACCGCCCCTACTTCCGGCCTGCATCAGAGCACTATCTGCAGACCTAGCGAGGTATCTAGGCCCCTCCATACAAGCAAAGCTTGCAACACAGCAGCATCTTATGCTCCCCTCCCCCAGCCCAGCAGTACCTTCACCCCAGCCACCCCATACATACACGCTTAACTCTTAACGCCAGCATTTCCTTCACCATGGTAACCCCTTATATCCCTCTTGGATCCAGCACTAACCTAAGCGCACCCCCCCACACACACACACGTACACACCACACACCCCACCATCCCACTCACCATTCCCAGCCACTCCGCTCTAACACTACTTCACCATGACAAGCTCATACACGACCCTGCCCCTCCAACTCAGCACTACCTTTTTTGCAGTTTTTATGGGGCGTGAACACGGCCCACCGGCATTGAAGGGCTTTACATGTGCACCAGTTTCATTACGCGTGGTCAGATTACTTTTCTAACGCACGGGGGTCATATTATCAAGGAACGGCGATAACATTATCGCCGCTAAAGCGGCGATAATGGGCTTGATAATATGCCCTTGTGAATTCCCTTAGAAGCCCAGGTTCACACCAGAACTTGGGCTTCTATGGGAATTCACAAAGGCTTATCAAGCCCAGCCGCTAAAGCAGTGATAATGTTATGGCTGTCCCTTGATAATATGGCCCAGGGAGATTAAGGGGCATATGTATCAAGCCCTTTTCCCGTTCGCAAACGGGACTATTCTCAGCATCGGCCCGTTTGCGAACGGGAAAAGGCCTTTTGGGATGTATCATTCCAAAAGGGCATCGCAAATTAGAGAATCGCAAATTTGCGATTCTCTATTTTGCGTTTGCATTTAAGGAATTGCAAATTGCGATTCCTTAAATGCGATGTAACAAGCACCCAAGTTGTGCGATTTCTCCTTAAGAAATCGCAAATTACCACCAACTTCAAGTTGGTGGTAATTTGCGATTTCTTTGAAAGATGCACTTTTTGGCATTTTTCAAAGTGCCATGTGGCGCACATACATGCCCTTAGGGCATGTATGTGCGCCACATGCGCACACATGCTCATTTCAGGGGTGCATCAGGGTGTCTTTATGACACCCTTGCACCCTTGAAATTATTCTCAATTTGCGATTCTCTAATTGCGAATCGCTAATTGAGAATGTCTTCCCATTCATTCCTATGGGCCTCCTGGCCCATAGGAATGAATGGGAAGGTATTCCTTAATTGCGATTCGCAATTTGCTAATCGCAATTAAGGAATGCCAAGGAATCGCTAACAATTTGCAAACTTATACTTACATCTCGTTTGCGATTCCCAAATAGCGATTCTCAAAAAATCGCTATTTGAGAATCGCAAATAGAGAATTTGATACATATGCCCCTAAGTGATATGCTCAGAATCACAGAATGTTTGAGCGGACGCTGGGACTTGAACCTGGTTTCCCAGTTCCAAAGTCAGCAGCTATTGTAACACCAACCCCTTCACCGACGCCATCCCGTACACCCATCCCTGACTCGTCAGAGCCGCACTACCTCTGCCTTTGCAGCTCCTCCATTGCCTCGCTACTCAGCCGCTCGCACACTCACCCTTTCCCCGAGCCCCCTTTCCAACTCGCTTCCACAGTCGCCGGCAGCCGCCCTCGCGTTTCCCGCACTCTCAGTCCTGGCACTGGCTGCAGTCCCGCAGCCTGCCTTCACCTGTCCCCACCCTGCTACAGCACTACGTGAACACCAGTAGCCACCCTGTGGAAAGGGGGCTCAGTGAAGCGCTCAAGAACGGCCAGTCGGAAATATTAAGCGCTATATGCAAACAAATACGTTTTCCATGATTGCCAACACTCTAGCATTCCTCCTACAGGTTGCATTTCCTTCAAACCAACACTGCCTGCATCCCAGGACACTCAGCACAACTCCGCAAGCATCCAAACGTCACCGTCCGCCCTAGTCTGATACTGTCAGTCCAGCAGGCGCTCTATACTCATTAGTTCTATCGTTCCAGCAATCACGGGCGCCCGGAAGCAGAGATCAGATCCCCCATTCCATTACACCCAGTCACCCCCCCCCCCCCCCCCACCGGGTATCACCTTTGCAGATATCGCCTTGTGAGCAAGGCCCGGTTGCCCTTCAGCCCATAGTTACTGACCTACCGCCCGACAGGTAAGAAGGACTCGATCGAATGGACTTGGAAAGAACGCGCCAGTCAGGGTGAGAGCCCCCAGCCTCTTCCTACCCGTCAGGCAGTAACCCGATACTGACATCCCTGCAAGGGAGGGTCTCGGAGGGAGGGTGCCCTCTCTGCCATGCAGATTCCATGTCAGTAACTTAGTTTCCAGGGCTGTAATATCTCACAGACACCCTCCATCCTTCTATGTGCTGGGGGTGGCTCGGTCCATGGACCTGTCATTGGAAGTGGTCCAATTGAGGGGAGGCGCCGGGCCCAGGGCCAGTCTGAGTCCAAGCCTGAGAGAGCTAGGCCCGCCTCTTTTAGTGCTCAGCCACTCAGCGGCGGCCGGGGGAGTGGCCAAGCTCTGGTGCTGATGCTGAGCCTCAGTGTGACGGGATGCAGGAGATGGAGCAACATCAGCAGTCGCTGCGGGCCCTGTGACTGCTCCAGCATCCTCCCCTTCGGCCTTCAGCGCAACACAGGAGGGAAGAAGGGCACCTGACCGCCCTCGCGCCCAGGTATTGTACCCTTTCCATCTCAGGGATGTGGGAAAAGGGAGGTGGGTGTCACCAGATCCTTTTACCCCCTGTATGTGAGAATCAGCTGTACAGCCCTCTCACCACAACAAGGACAAATCCAGTGGAGGAGAGGAGGGCATCAGCTGCTCCTCGCTCAGGATGTGATTTGTAGCGATTTTTGTTGATAGAAGATGGGCCGCTGGGACTGGGGAGCGAGAGCGGGTGATGTGATGCCGGAGGTCCGGAACGGCTGCATGTGTCTGCATTGTGGTCGAGGGGACGGAGCGGAGACAGCTCATCCGCCCTGAGCACCTGCTCCAGGAGGGAGCCATTATCTGGAAACGGTTAAGCATGGGTGGAGGGCAGTTGGGTGGGGGTGGGTGAGTCATTAGGTGGACGCGAGATGCTATAGTCCCCCTCCACGAGGTACCCCTAGTGTCTATGCGCCTTTGTATGGCCATGGTGCTGTTGAGGGTTACTGTGGTGATGGTTTGTGGGGGAGGTGGGGTCACCCTGGCAGTACTCTCCGTATCTCGGGCGGCAGGGGGGGGGGGTCACCCTGGCGGTACCCTCAAGACCTCTGGGGTTGGAGGGGAGCCCGAAAAGCATGCTTGCCTGCTACACTGGGGTTCATTTTGCAGCAGGGCACATTGGAGTATTGTTGTGCTGGTGGGGGCATTACTAAAGATACTGGACCTGTCGAGGGTGGGGGCGCGGGCTGTCCCCCATCCTATCAGGCTAGTGCAGTTAGATTCTTTGCGGGGGGGTCCTTCTGGTTCTCCGGAGGAGGAGGGTGGTAAAAGTGTGCGCCCCAATTCAAACCTCCAACATATTGCCCCCTGCATTATGAGGCATCCTAGCCTGGAAGCTACACAGTGTGGATGTGAGTGCTGATTGCGGAGGGGTGTTGCTAGGGCCACCCCCTGGACCCCAGGGGCGCGTGAGAGAGAGCGCCTCTCAACCTGTGCACCTGGTACATATGTGTGAGAATGATATGGCAGCTGTAGCGCGGCGTGGTGGAGGGAGTAGAGGTGATGGCGACGGTTGGGTTTACGTTGGGGGGATGGGTAGGGTCTGTTTGCTTCTTGTGCAGCACTGTATACCCGGGGCACTCTACACTCACCCCTGTGTATTCTCTCCACGCGTGCAGCAGTAGGCTGAAGGCGAGCGCCGTCTGGAGAATTGGCGGGGAATGGTTGCCAGCGCTAGAGCGCGTTGCCGGGAGGGGGCGGGGGCACAGGTGTAAGATGCAGGATTCTCGTGCCTCTGTGCTCACTGCAAGGCCGCGCTCCTGAACTTTGCATGCTGCCTTACCGAATACTGAATGTGACAGCCACTTGGTACAGTCCAGCACGTGAGCCGCACGACTTCTGGGCGCTTCCTGCTGGGTGGCAGGCTCGCACGGGTCATCCAAGGTGCGCCATGCAAGACAAGGGTAGATGCGCCATCCCGCCCTATGGGGTGCGACGAATCCCTTGGACTTCCAGTATATCATTTCAGTGTCGGTGTGTTTCTTTGTGGCTCGCGTGCTTCGGTACGCCCTGGTGTGATGGCAAGATGGCAAGCGGGCGCTCTGTCAACAAATTAAATGTATATATATGTGCGTAAAGTGCGGTGACCAGCGATTTGACGCCAGTTGCGGCCCTCTTCATAGCAGCACAGACTGGGTTCGGTGCTCTGAGTTTTGGGTTAGATATAGCGGTGCACTATGGATTATGGCGCTTTGAGCAGTGTGAGACGCGGCATTTATGACATTTTTAATACGTTTTTAATAGTGTTCGTTTATGCGCCACCTACCATGCACAAGTGCCTCCAGACAGAGGGGAATATGGACTATATTACCTCTTTTTCTGGGACTTGCGTTCCTTTGCGCGCTCCTCCGCCCTAGGTGTGAAACGATGGGTGTCACAGACGCGCTTACACACAAACAGACGCACACAGACACACGCACAAAACTCGCGTTTGGGCAGACCCTGGGAGGGCGTCGGACAGGTGCGGGAATCAACCGAATAAACAACACGTCCCTCACGAGAAAAAGTAAAAGAATATGGACAAAATGGGGACGAATCGATCTAAGTCCATGCCGCTGGACAGACGGCTCTTCGTCCCTGGGACATAAATCCCTATTTCCCAGATAAACGCGCGTCCATTTCCTAGACGGATAGATCCCGGGTGGCTTTTAAAATTATTTTTTGAATAATGATCAGGGTTATATGTTTCTAGTAGCCAGTCACCAGGTGGCCGCTGGCCCCGGGGGCCTCAGTTCACCCTGAGAGGCCGTGGCGTGTGAAGCGCGTGGCTGCTGGTTCTAATCTTGGGCCTCAGTACACCCCGAGAGGCATTGGCGTGTTGTGCCGTTGCCTTGGGCCCCCCGGGCACCCCAGGCGTGTAAAGCGGGGGACCAATTGCCTCGGGGTCACCGGGCACCCAGACAGGCCATGGCGTGTGAAGCTGGCGGCCGCGGGCAGGACTCCCATGGCATGGGCTGTTATGCGCGTGGCTGCTGGTGAGTGTTATGGGTTGGCTGCTGTCCCCGTGGTCTCAGTGCACCCTCTGAATCCCCAGTTTTCCAGGTTAAAAACAGCTATCATTTTGCTACATTGAGTTCCTTAGGTCTCTGTCCCCGGTGCCACTGCACCCGCTGCCCTATCGCTAGCTACTTAACGCTTCCGGTGGCCCTACCCCGAGCTCGCAGTGTGGTCCGTATGTGACATGGGGCGCCGGCTACGGCAGGTTGTGCGGGTGGTCGCTCGCCGGTCCCCGTTATGGCGCAGTATGGGAATCCCTGTTGTGTCTGCCCCGGGCCTGCGGAGCACCCTAAGGGCCTCTGGCGTGTTATAGGGGTGGGTGGCCATGCATGACCGAGTCAAGCTGCTTTCCACGTTTGTTCGGTAGGCGTCGACGGAAGCGATGCCCGGGGCTGTAGGGAACGGTGTCATTGCCCGCAGTGTGGGGGCCTTCGCCGCCACCGAGATGCGGTCTGCTCTTGGGTTAGACGGATGCCTCGGTGTATCGTGCGCCCGCTGCAAAGCTCTGTGGCAAGGCTTCCATGTCTGCTACAACGACACAGTGGGACACTGCGCCGCGTGCTGAGAGCTCCGTAAATTGCAGCGCATATTTTCCGATCTCATTAAAGTGGCCCAAGTGGTCATTGCACCCGTTTCCTCTACTTGGTTATTTTGTAGCTTGTGTTTCATGCGTTCCGATCCAAATAAGGCAGGTCCCCGTGCGCACGGCGTACATTGCCTACAGGTCAAGTGTTCCAGCGTGACGATAGTTGTGGGGGTCAATGCACTGGTTGCGGAGCTATGTGAATAAAACGCAGGCACAGGGTCCCGTCAGAGTAAACGAGATGTGTGAGTTAATACGCCAGGTCGGCAAATAAGCTGCATGTGGCAAATTCCAACCCAGTAACATTTCTGTTTCGAAGGTGCCTGCTGCGCGGTTACCTGTGTAATGTAGAGGGAACAGGGTCCGCCCACGTCATTATAGCTACGGGCATTGATGCACATGATGAGCTAAGACACAGGCCGCAGGTTCAAATACCACCAGTACGATAGCGGAGGGGGTAAATACACCGTAGCAGAGATATTTAAGCTAACCCACAAGTTACAGGTTCATACCAGTTAAATAGCTGAGTGGCTTAACGCACCTGCAGCAGATGTCTTCAAGCTAACCCACAGGTCACAAATTACAATACCAGTAAGATAGCGGAGGGGGTAAATGCACCTATTGCAGAGATCGTTAAGCTCACCCACAGGTTACAAGTTCCAATGCCAGCAAGATGTTTGAGGGGTAAATGCACCTGTTGCATTCATCTGTGTGCAACTCACGTCGAGATAACACTCCCGGTGGGAATGTTCAGCGAGTGAATGTTTCCACTGCAGAGCTCCCAGAAGACGTTGCAGGGCACAGCTGGCAATTTATTGTGACTGCCCAAGGGCTCAGGGTGACATTTGTAGAGATCTGCGTGTAACCTGCATGTCCGGGTGCGATTCAAGAGAGACTGATCCCTAGATTACAGTGGCTACTGTATAGATGTGTGGGGCTCCTAGGAGGTTCCAGATTCCAATGGCAGTAAAGGATTTGAGAGGGTTAAAGCACCTGCTGATGAGATCCGCATGCAGCTACCACACCATAGGTGCAATTTCTGGCATTTTCTTAGGGCGATAAAATGAGTACTGTTGGGAAGGGGAATTATGAATTAATATTATTTAAGCGCCAAGAGATAATTCAAGGTATGGTACGTGCTATATTAAAACGTCTTCATGTTCGTCGTCTCGAGGTTATTACTGGTTCCGATACACTGCCCATGGCTTAATGTGACGCATACCCATAATGCAGCAGGAAAACTTGAGGGAATTCCACCAGCACACGTAAAAGCTTGTCAATATTGGACGCGTATGGTTTCGTCGTCGATCCCGTTCGTCATCTTTTGACAATCACCGGGCCCTATTAAAGCGCATTGCAACGCCCTCGTTATTTCTCGAAAGCGTCTGGGCTCCAAGACCAGCCAGCAGGGCAACTGCAGCAGACGTGGTCTTGACAAGAACAGTCCTCGAAACAGTAACCTCCCTGGCATGGGGCGAGGAAAGCGCCGTATAAATATCAGTACAAAGGACACCCCACAATTCACCCTAACGTATTACCGCCTAATCCTGTGCGTTCAGCAGGGCTCTGTGCAGAATACAAACGGAAACCTCGATTGGCCCCCAGAGAAACGTAACCATTTAAATATGCATTATTTAAAATGCATCAACTCGTTGATTTTACCATCTCCTCACTACTACTGTGATATTGGAGATCACTTTCCCAATTGATTCTATAAAAAAAAGTGATCTCTTATTTTCAATCTTAAAAAAGGTTATGGCAGGCGTGAAAGACGAAAAGGGATGGAAGAAAATGCGTACTTATTCCGCGCAACATTCACTGTATTTTAGGTCTCGCCTGACCCAGCACATGCGCTGGTCTGGCGAGACATTTTGAGAGGGCTCCAAAAAGTGCGACCAGGCCAGCCTAGAGCTACAGTGCATGTGCGCAGGCGCCGCGCTTGACCACGATTAATTTCGGGGCCCCACGGCCGCTTTAATGTTTGATCGCGATCACTTTCACGGCCGCATGGCCGCTTGTTAGGTCTCGCTTGACCCAGTGCATGCGCTGGTCTGGCGAGACTTATTGAGAGGGCTCCAAAAAGTGCTACCAGGCCAGCCTAGAGCTACAGTGCATGTGCGCGGGCACGCGTGCCGCGCTTGACCGCGATTACTTTCGCGGCCCCACGGCCACTTTGATGTTTGATCGTGATTGCGATCACTTTCACTTTTGCGGCCGCTTTGCATAGCCAATAGGTCTCGCTTTTGGGACCTTATAAGTATTTAGTTATGCAACTGTTGCATGGCTAAACAGTTATAAGGTCCCAAAGGCGAGACCTATTGGCTATGCCAATGCTTGTATTTGATTGTGCCTTGAATTATTTGTAAAGAAGAATCAGAGAACGGGGGTTGACATCTGACTCTTTATTTTGGGATGTTTTACGCTTCGGTGCTCACACTGACAACAAATGTTAGTATGAACCCCGTAAACGCTGCTCTGAAACTGATGCGCTTCTTGTTTAGGGAATGTTTATGGTTTAAAATACTTTAATAAATGTGCTCTAAATAGATGTAGATACTGTTAATGATGTGCACAATTAAAATATTCAGCGAGGACTTTGTTCTTACATTCCTTGTGCTTTTAAAGTTCATTCCCCCTTCATGTGACTCCAAATTCTTTCATCCGTGACCTCATATTTTTTTCACTCATGATCGTTTTTCATAGAATGTTTGACTGCGTGCTTTTGTAATTTAACGCGGTATTTCCAATTGGTTACAACCTTTAAGGCATAGGCAACAACACTTACTACATGTGTGCGCTGGTTACTACTGCATAGTGAACGTTTGCATGACGCTGGGCTCAGGCTGTCAAAGCAGGCGTTAGAGAAGCAAACGTACCTGTTGAGAAAATGAGTTTTGTCAAAACGTGACACAATCTCTCGGGGTCAGGCTTGTGACACCCCCAGAAAAGCTTCCGGAGTGCCCCATGCTCTGTGCATCTTACCACACGGAGCGGGAACCGGAAGCAGAGAGCAGCGGCTCTTTTCAGCGTCACCAATCTATATATATATATATATATATATATATATATATATATATATATATATAACCTGTTTTAAGTTCAAGAAAAGAAACCTGATCTTAAAGGCGTTCGTCAACCACAGACACCAGAGGGCGCGCACTTTGATTCCGCACTAACATAAATAACTAACAAGCATTGGCATAGCCAATAGGTCTCGCTTTTGGGACCTTTTAAGTGTTTAGCCATGCAACAGTTGCATAACTAAATACTTATAAGGTCCCAAAAGCGAGACCTATTGGCTATGCCAATGCTTGTCTTCATTGTGACTTTGTAGAATAGGATGAGCACAGAGCCCTCTGTTCAGGCTAGTGCCTGGCTTGGATGTCGCATAGAATGGGCATGTATGCAAGGGGGGGAGTTGGGTACAGTGCACTTCTGTCAGGTTGTTACCTTACTCAGCTGTTGCAGTCAGTATTCTTCAATGCCCATGCGGGTACAGTCAGTGCCCTCCCATCAGGCTGTTACCTGGCTCAGGTGTTGTACGGAGAGGGCAGGTATGCAATGGGAGGTGAGCAGGGCCTGAAGTGAAATGGAAAAATAGAAGTGCCAGTACCCTGTACCAGAGTACCTGTTTGTTTCTGAGAAGTGCCGGTACTCTCCAACTACATGTATTATGTCACTCTTGAGATGTGCAGGTAATCTCTCTCTCTCAAAAAAAGTGCCGGTACCAGCCCATTTCAAGCACTGGATGTGACAACAGTGCCCTCTCATCAGGCAATTACCCGCCTCAGGTGTTGTTGACAGAGAACAGGTATGCAATGGTGAGGTGGGTACAGTGCCCTGGTGCTGGCCTGTTACCTGGCTCAGGTGCTGTACGGAGAGGACAGGTATGCAATAGTTAGGTGGATATAGTGCCCTCCTACCTGGGTACAGTGCCCTCCTGTCTGGATTTTGCCAGGCTTCGGTGTTGTACAGAGAGTGCAGGTATGCAATGGTGAAGTGGGTACAGTGCCCTCCCACCAGGCTGTTACCAGGCTCATGCATTGTATGGTTAGGGCAGGCATGAGCTTTAGATGTGGATACAGTGTTCGCCAATCAAACTGGTGCCTGGGTAAGGTGTTGTCCGGAGAGGATAGGTATGCAATAGTGAGGTGGGTATAGTGCACTCCTGCTGCCTGTTACCTGACTCAGGTGTTGTACGGAGAGAAGGGTATGAAACCGTGAGATGGGTCCAGTGCCAACCCATCAGGCTGTTACCAGGCTCAGGTGTTGTACAGAGAGGACAGGTAGACAATGGGGAGGTGGTTCCAGTGCCCTCCTGCCGGCCTGTTACCTGGCTCAGGTGTTGTTTGGAGAAGACAGGTAAGCAAGGGGGGGGGTGGGTCCAGTGTCCTCCCATCAGGCTGTTACCTGGCTCAGGTGTTGTACAGACAGGACAGGTATGCAATGGGGAGGTGGGTCCAGTGCCCTCCTTCCGGCCTGTTACCTGGCTCAGGTGTTTTACAGAGAATGACAGGTATGCAATGGGGTGGTGGGTCCAGTGCCCTGCTGCCTTCCTGTTACCAGGCTCAGGTGTTGTACAGAGAGGACAGGTATGCAATGGGGAGGTGGGTCTAGTGCCCTCCCACCAGGCTGTTACCAGGCTCATGTGTTGCACAGAGAGGGCAAGTATGCAATGGGGAGGTGAGTATAGTGCCCTCCTGCCGGCCTGTTACCTGGTTCAGGTGTTGTTCAGAGAGGACAGGTATGCAAAGGGTCAGGTGGGTACAGTGCCCTGCTGCCAGCCTGTTACCTGGCTCAGGTGTTGTACGGAGAGGACAGGTATGCAATAGTTAGGTGGGTATAGTGCCCTCCTGCTGCCTGTTACCTGACTCAGGTGTTGTACGGAGAGAAGGGTATGAAACA
The DNA here is from genome assembly GCF_964204655.1 of Triturus cristatus. Taxonomy (NCBI): domain Eukaryota; kingdom Metazoa; phylum Chordata; class Amphibia; order Caudata; family Salamandridae; genus Triturus; species Triturus cristatus. The sequence continues at coordinate 496,059,858 of NC_140592.1, read as the reverse complement.
GTGAGATGGGTACAGTGCCCTCCTGCCAGCCTGTTACCTGGCTCAGGTGTTCTACAGAGAGGGCAGTATGCAATGGGAGGTGGGTCCAGTGCCAACCCATCAGGCTGTTACCAGACTCAGGTGTTGTACAGAGAGGACAGGTAGACAATGGGGAGGTGGGTTCAATGCCCTCTTGCCGGCCTGTTACCTGGCTCAGGTGTTTTTTGAAGAGGACAGGTATGCAATGGGGAGGTGGGTCCAGTGCCCTCCCATCAGGCTGTTACCTGGCTCAGGTGTTGTACAGAGAGGACAGGTATGCAATGGGGAGGAGGGTCCAGTGCCCTGCTGCCTTCCTGTTACCGGGCTCAGGTGTTGTAGAGAGAGGGCAGGTATGCAATGGGGAGGTGGGTCCAGTGCCCTCCCATCAGGCTGTTACCAGGCTCAGGTATGGTACAGAGAGGACAGGTATCTATACGTGAGGTGTGTACAGTGCCTCCTGTCAGCCTGTTACCTGGCTCAGGTGTTGTACAGAGAGGACAGGTATACAATGGGGAGGCGAGTCCAGTGCCCTCTCATCAGGCTGTTACCTGGCTCAGGTGTTGTCCAGATAGGACAGGTATGCAATGGGGAGGTGGGTCCAGTGCCCTCCTGCCAGTCTGTTACCAGGCTCAGGTATGGTACAGAGAGGACAGGTATCTATACGTGAGGTGTGTACAGTGCCTCCTGTCAGCCTGTTACCTGGCTCAGGTGTTGTACAGAGAGGACAGGTATACAATGGGGAGGCGAGTCCAGTGCCCTCCCATCAGGCTGTTACCTGGTTCAGGGGTTGTACAGATAGGACAGGTATGCAATGGGGCAGGTGAGTCCACTGCCCTCCTGCCGGCCTGTTACCTGGCTCAGGTGTTGTACAGAGAGGGAAGTATGCAATGGGGAGGTGGGTCCAGTGCCCTCCCATCAGGCTGTTACCTGGTTCAGGTGTTGTACAGATAGGACAGCAATGAGGAGGTGGGTCCAGTTCCCTCCTGCAGGACTGTTACCTGGCTCAGGAGCTGTACTGAGAGGACAGGTATGCAATGGTGAGGTGTGAACAGTATATCTCTTTAGAACACACTGTTAATAAAGACCTGAAAAATGAATATATTTGAAACATTCTTTATGTATTGCAATTACCATGAATAAGTTCAGCTGAATGAGGAATTTATTTATCTACATTAATTCTTCCAAATTCCTCTCAGCTTGCAATAACAAAATCTCATATTGGTTACAACACTGTAATTACACTTAAAATTCAAGTTCCTACTGATACCAGAACTGCTCGTGCATTCGTTCAAGTACGTTACAGACACCTCCTATTTGGAATCGAAAAGAAATCACCTGAACTACAACTCCCTATGTTTTTGGTGTCTACGTACCGGCATGTAACGTCAATATGACGTCACTTCGGATCATCGCAGCCGGGGCGGATATTCAATTCCCCTTGTCCCGCGCTCCACATAAGTATAAAATACCCATTTGCCGGTTCCTCCTTTGCACAAGCCGAGGACCGGTACCCAAGTAGGTGGCGAGATCGTAAATCTAAGTAAGTGCTTTTAGACGCTGAAACTTTGCCGAGTAATGTACTCGTTTGATACAGAATCTCCACTTTTTCCACACGCCGCTTTCTCTCTATCTCTACCTTACTATCCCGTGTCTCACCCTTCCTACCGACAACCATTTCAGGACGGTCCACGTTTCCCTACCGGTCCTGAGTGATACACGTACCCTTGAAAAGCAGGGTAAGACTTAGAATGAATGTGGATATGCGTAGAGATCAGCTGTATATATGAAGTATGCATGCAGTTACGTTACAGCTCCGATTAATTTCAAGTAAACATGCACTATTCTGAGAAAAATACGCTGAGTTGTTTTTTAATGAGAGACTGGCACCTGGTGCACACATTGATAAATACAATAACTAACACGCAGTTAGTGTTAGCATGCGATCAAAATCGCCACTCCACAACTACCTGTCACATAGAATCAATATGTTACAGACGCATAGATGAGTGGCACAAGAGGGGGTGAGACTATTGACACTAGCATGCACATGATTATGGCATGTCTTTTTGTCTGGTCTCCACTATGCACCAAATTGGTACTAAGCACGATGATATTTCTGTGTTCAATGTGATTTGTGATGTTATATGTTGTCTGTCGTATCTTTTTGCTTTTATTTTCACAGATGGACGCTAACAGCTAACGGATACATTCACTGTTACACATACACGAGGAGCAGCTACTCTGCCCTCATATTACAGATAGGATAGGGATCTACCTTTCCAATCATTCAGAGGGGCCTAGCCTTTGCCCTGAAGAAAGTCCAGGACCTACATGGCCACCCAGGACTGAAACATGTTGGCACTAGGGTCCTAGGACCATTATTCTCCTACAAGACCCAACTTTTTACATTTTTTAATATCCCAGACAGACCCAAGAATAAAGGGATACCAGGGGTCTGCCTGGGTTTTTTTTTTAATCTTTAAGCCCCCCTGGCCTTCATTTATCAAAAGAGCTCCCAATACTGTGGTCGAGCCCACCCCGACTTGTAGGAGTCGGGGTGACCCGATGATGAAGCATGACACCACTAGGGTGTGTGAGGGTAACTAAAATAAATATTAAGATTCCCCTCCCTATATTTACGGTTGAGTTAGATACAACCTTTCATTAGAGAGGTCCTTGTTATTCTCTTCCTCCCTTCCCCCCCCTTTTTTTGCCTGACTCTTGAGATATACATTTTCCCATGTGCAGTTAGTCAACTTCACATCACTGACCACTAGTTGGCCCAATGGAGTACCTTTTGTGATAAAAACTCTACCTAGGGAGGACGTACTCCTTTTGTAATTACCTCTCTAACCCTCCTGGCACGGGGAGATTCCCCAAAGCCTTTGTGTAGACATAAAATGAGGTGTGAACAGTGCCATCCTGCGGGCCTGTTACCAGGCTCAGGTGTTGTACGGAGAGGACAGGTATGAAGGGGGAGGTGGGTCCAGTGCCCTCTCATCAGCCTGTTACCTGGCTCAGGTGTTGTTTGGAGAGGACAGGTATGCAATGGGGAGGTGGGTCCTGTGCCCTGCTGCCGGCCTGTTACCTGGCTCAGGTGTTGTACAGAGAGGGCAGGTATGCAATTGGGAGGTGGGTCCTGTGCCCTGCTGCCGGCCTGTTACCTGGCTCAGGTGTTGTACAGAGAGGGCAGGTATGCAATGGGGAGGTGGGTCCTGTGCCCTGCTGCCGGCCTGTTACCTGGCTCAGGTGTTGTACAGAGAGGGCAGGTATGCAATGGGGAGGTGGGTCCAGTGCCCTCCTGCCGGCCTGTTACCTGGCTCAGGTGTTGTACAGAGAGGGCAGGTATGCAATGGGGAGGTGAGTCCAGTGCCCTCCTGCCGGCCTGTTACCTGGCTCAGGTGTTGTACAGAGAGGGCAGGTATGCAATGGGGAGGTGGGTCCAGTGCCCTCCTGCCGGCCTGTTACCTGGCTCAGGTGTTGTACAGAGAGGGCAGGTATGCAATGGGGAGGTGGGTCCAGTGCCCTGCTGCCGGCATGTTACCAGGCTCATGTGTTGTACAGAGAGGACAGGTATACAATGGGGAGGCGAGTCCAGTGCCCTCCCATCAGGCTGTTACCTGGTTCAGGGGTTGTACAGATAGGACAGGTATGCAATGGGGCAGGTGAGTCCACTGCCCTCCTGCCGGCCTGTTACCTGGCTCAGGTGTTGTACAGAGAGGGCAGGTATGCAATGGGGAGGTGGGTCCAGTGCCCTCCTGCCGGCCTGTTACCTGGCTCAGGTGTTGTACAGAGAGGGCAGGTATGCAATGGGGAGGTGGGTCCAGTGCCCTCCTGCCGGCCTGTTACCTGGCTCAGGTGTTGTACAGAGAGGGCAGGTATGCAATGGGGAGGTGGGTCCAGTGCCCTGCTGCCGGCATGTTACCAGGCTCATGTGTTGTACAGAGAGGGCAGGTATGCAATGGGGAGGTGGGTCCTGTGCCCTGCTGCCGGCCTGTTACCTGGCTCAGGTGTTGTACAGAGAGGGCAGGTATGCAATGGGGAGGTGGGTCCAGTGCCCTGCTGCCGGCCTGTTACCTGGCACCGGTGTTGTACGGAGAGGGCAGGTATGCAATGGGGAGGTGGGTCCTGTGCCCTGCTGCCGGCCTGTTACCTGGCTCAGGTGTTGTACAGAGAGGAGGGGTATGCAATAGGGAGGTGGAATAGTGTCCTCATGCCGGGAGGGTGGCTGCGGGTCTCTCTTGTCAGGCTATTCATGGCTCCAAGTTTACAGTGATAATAGTTGGAGGCTGGAGAGAGGTCTGCATCGTACACCTGTCCGAGGGTCACCTGGCTCAGGTGCTTTATTAAGAGAAAAGAAAGTAGTCACCACTGAGGCTGCCACCTGGCACAGGTGCTACATGCTCTGGGCAGGTGTACAGAGGTCGCCTATCATGCAGTCATCGGCACTAGGGCTTTAAAAGGGGACCGGTAGGCGCTGGAGAGATGTGTACTCCCGAGCTGCCCTGGCTGTTCAAAGCTTCAGATGCTCGTACATGAAAGAAGAGACACGGGCGGCGGGGGCGGGTATATATTGCTCACCAGTCTCCTCCCAGGCTCTGACTTGGCTCAGGTGCAGCAGCCTCGAGGGCTCTGGCGTTGCCCGGAAGGAATCTCCCTAGGCTGCTAGACAAACAGCCAGGCCTCCTGGGCTCTCGCTCTAAAAGAGCGTTTAACCTATTCCCTTCTTCCATCACTGCCCTCCCCCTCTCCTCCCATCACCCGGCAGTGCTGCGCAGTGAGTTGCCTGGGCCACAGACACCAGTCCCCACAGCCACCAGCGTGCATCGAGCAGGTCCCCGGGAGGCAGGAAGGGTGCCCGCCCCCCACCCCACCCGCTAACTCCCCTGGAACGCGCTTGTCAGGAAAAGAGATCGAGGCATGGGGGTGAATCGGGGAGAATTGAGAGTTGGACGGGAGGGGGGAAATGAGAGAGGAGAAGAGACATGCAGGAGGCGATAGTGGTGAACATTGAAGGGGCTTTAGGACACTGCGCCACACTCGCCAGCTGTGAACGTTATTTAGCATTCCCAAAGCGCCTAGTCTGCAGTTAGTAAGGGCCTCGTAGCGCTTTTGGTAGCCCAAGATATGACTTTCCTTGTGACCTTCCGGAGAGCGGCTCTAGGCCTTGCTCCCTTCCTCGCCTGTCACTGTCTGTGCGTAAATCATCATTTGTCTGTGGTATTTTCTGTGAGAGGCTCGTGGCAGACAGAGATCCATTAAGCACAGTGAGCACGTGCATGGAAGTGTATACAGCATGACGCCCTTGCCTCATTCAGTCTAGAAGGCTCAGATGAAGTCACCATAGAGCACCGTGTCATGACCTTCGAAGTCAGTGTTGTCACACACAGAACTAATCTGTTTCCAGCTTTCAAAAATGTCACTGGGTGCGTGATAGTCACTTCCCTTTACAATCTACCCCAGACCCACTCCAGCTCAGCGGAAACTCTTTTCCATTCTGCTTCTTGGGGTCGACACGCTCTCCTTCCGGGAACTTAAATAGGACAGCGCCTTTCTCTTAACGTGACCTTCCGGTGTCTAAAACTTTTTTCTCTAGCTCCCATGAATGCTTTTGATGGGCTTTCTACATCTCTAAAGGGTCCACATGCCGTTTTCCATTTGGCGCAGGATTTCCTCTATGATTGGAACCTCTGTCTTGGAAGGTGGCGAAACCAAGCTTATTTAACAATAAGATTGAACTATTGTGTTTGCATGAATTGGTCTCAATTAACGCTTTTTGCGAGTTAAGTATTTTGGCCACTCAAACATACTCGTCAAACTAGAATCTTAACATTAACGAACATATTGATTTAATATGATTGCTTTCATAGGGACATTTAGATCTTGCACTTTTCTGTGAAACTAGTGATGTGTAGCCCAAAGAAATATAGTAGCTATAGGCCCATGCGTTTTAGGGAAGGAGTCATTGCATCAATCACATACACCATGAGGGAACTGAAACCCCCCCAGAAAACATAGTTTTCGATAACAGGTATCCGCTGGGGCAGTGCTTAATTTGTAAGAAAAAAAATCATAAGTATAAGGTCCCAGTATTTTTCTCAGGACCCCGCCAACGACGCTGCAGAATTCTGACCTTGTCTCGTCATGTTTTCACCTCATGCCTCGTTTTTAGGTCGCGCCTGATCCAGCGCATGCGCTGCTCTTGCAAGACTTTTTGAGAGGGCTCCAAAAAGTGCTACCAGGCCAGCCTAGAGCTACAGTGCATGTGCGCGGGCGCGCGCGCCGTGCTTTACCCCGATTACTTTCACTTTCGCGGCCGCTTTGATGTTTGATCGTGATCGCGATCACTTTCACTTTCGCGGCCGCTTTTCATAGCCAATAGGTCTCGCTTTTGGGACCTTATAAGTATTTAGTTATGCAACTGTTGCATGGCTAAACACTTATAAGGTCCCAAAGGCGAGACCTTTTGGCTATGCCAATGCTTGTTTTATTAGCCGACACTTCGTGTCTCTTTATCCGACTCAAGCAATTCTATTCAACCATTGCTTTCTCCTTTCTCAGTTTGTCATTGTTTTCTCTTTCGTCTTATTTCACTTTATTTCTCCCTTTTTTGCCATTTTCTCTTTTAGTCTGGGTCAAAGTCTGATGGTGAAAAGTAAGTCCCATTCCCTAAACATGAGGCCCGGTGCCAGTCACCTGCAAACACCAGCACAAATTGAGCACTATATAATAAAATAAAAAATACCCATGAAAAATGGAGACAATCACATCTATCCATTGGATAAATTAAATGTTCACAAGTTTTAATCACCTGCAATGCGTGCATTTAGTGAAGAAAGTAATATTTTTAAGTTGGAAAAGTGAAGTCATATTAGGAAGAGGGTAAAGCAGATCTAGCTAACAGACCATGGCCCACTTTATATCACGGGGATGGCCCTTTGTTCTGCCAGGGGGAAGGAGTAAATTACTCCACCCCCTTAGCGGCGGGACCACCCGCTGAATTTATAAATGACCAGCAGGCTAGAGGTCATATATAAAGTATTGGCAGGAACTGCCGTCATGCTGGTTCATGCCAATGCATATCGCAGTGTGGTGCAGAGTTGCATCAGCATGCTGCACCTTGCAACAAACAGTTTATTTAAAATAAATTAAAAAAAAGCTTCAAAACAGGATTTTCTTTTTCAAAATAAAACAAAAGAATACTTCTCTTATTTTACTGTTCCTCTTCCCCAGGGTTTGGGCAGGCGGACATGTAGCCATTTCTCGGACAGCACGTGCTCTGTTGAGCTGTTAGAGAGGTTGGACAAGGCGGTGATGGAGTAGTCACCACTGTAGCCAAATGAAGGTCCGTCCGCATCAAAATCAGGTGGGCAGACCTTCATGTTGGCAGTGTGTAGACTCTGCACCCTTGCGCTGGCGTATGCCCGTATGTCTCTTTAGATTCATTGGAAAATAGATGCAGATAACGTCAGCTCTTGGTTTTGGTCGTTTTGGTTGGGCAACCTGTATTGCAACCAGTCTTCCCTCACCTAGGTCTTTTAGAGGAATTTTCTGTATTCAAAATCTTCTTAATTCCTTGCAGACAGTTTCAAATCTGACTGTGGACCAAAATCAAAGGTTTCTAAGCCGTGTGGCAAGGACTTGTTAGTCACAGGTATGACAGGATCCTTAGAAAATTGCAGTAGAAATTGGTCAAAACATGCTTCCCAGGTGAAGAGTTGCAGCTACAAAGAAGTAGCCAAAAAGGTTTAAGCAGCCACAGCCAAGCTCTCATTGCCTTTAGAAAAATGGCCCAGAGTCCAATTTTGTTACTTTCTGTTTGTAATGAGAACTGGAGGTTAGGCCTGAGACCCCAAATTGAAACAACACTTTGGTCTCAAGAGTTCCTCAGTGAGATGTTATCTTTTTCGTCATTGTCTTTTCTATCTGAAACACTCTTCTACTGATATTCACATATCTACTCCTGGACTTTTAGGTTCAGTAACTCTGCTCACATATGTAGTATGATTAGCTCGTGAAATAGTCCCCCGCTTCTGCCATTCTCATAGCTACCGCTGTGATATAGTAATTACTCCAAAAAAGTTTACTGTTGTCAGATTTATCAGACCATATAAACTCTTTCCCTTTTGCCCCTCCCCCTTCCTGTCTATGTATGAAATTAAAATTTTGGACAAAGGTTTATCTTTATACATACTTTCTTCATGCACTACCACTCTTTAACCGCTAACTGTTTTTACCTATTGATCCAATTCGCTTATAGTTTGTCTTTGCTGTTTTTCTTCTGATAGTCTATTATACAGATAGCTTGTCTTCACGAGTAGTGCTTTCTCTTTGGTAGCCTGGTGGATGTGTTGTCTGTTTTCTCAACCTTCTGTCTTTATCTATTTCACAAGTACTGTGCTCTGACATGCAGAATATATCCTTTCTTCATACGCCGTCTGCCTTCATAGGTAGTCTGTCATCAGGTCTAGTGTACCTTTACAAGTCCTCTGCCTTAAAACTAGTGTGCCTTTTTGTAGTAGTTTATATATTCAAGAAGTCTCTTCTCACAAATAGAATGTCTTACTCACTCTTCAGAGGTAGTCTTTATTCACAGTGGTCTGTCAGCCCTCCATTCACAGAAAGTCCTCTTAGATTCACTGACAGTCTGTTTTCAGAGGTACTCACATCACAGTCTGTCTTCACAGGTTGCTTGTCTTCATTGCTAGACTGTCATTATTGTGCATAAGTGTGGCTCAATGGTTGGAGCAGCAGACCTCGATGCAGAGCACTGGCCTGGGACCAGGGTTCGATTCCCGCCACGGCAGGGTCTCAGGCTGTAAATTCCTCGGACCTGATATTCTCGCCTCAGTGCCTATTCTAATCATGGGTCCCATGCTGCAACTCTGGGCAATAGCTTGCTTAATCTCCACAACGGCCCCAACAGCGCTGGGATGCCTGGCTTCACCATGGGGGTGCCCAGGAGTGGACACTTCACACGGATAGCCAGGAAGGGTTCCTACAGCGGTATGAGTACAGGGCTGAGATACCCCTAGGGGTGATTTGGCGCTATATAAGCACATACACATTTACATTATTGGCAGTCTGTGTACTGGCAATCTGTCTTTGTGAGTTGGCTGTTTTTTTTACACTCTATCTTCATAGGTAGTTGGTCTTGATGGACCACCAGATTCGAGCATTATCAGAAGTCAGTTTTCCCAGGAGAAATTGTTTATTGGGTGGCCTGTCTTCTCAACAAATTTGTGTATATAGACCATCTGTTACCCTTATTAGGTAGTATGTGTGTGTGTGTGTAAGTATGTGTTTTTCCATTTGCTCAAATCTTGCTGAAAGGTAGCAGAATGCTGTACAGGGTTAAAGGCAAAGAAACAATCAACGAAGGATTAGAGGGGTAGCTGCGCCTTGAGAGCAGACTGGACTGTTGCTACACTTTGATGAAATGTTCTATAAAGACTTATATCTTTATCTTATTCCTAAAGTGGAGTAGGTGGACACAGGGGTGCTGTTCCAGGTCTTCGGAGCAAAGATGAGAAGGCCTGTAACTTTGATTGTCTTTTTCACTCTTGCAGTAAGGTGTGCCAAGAGTCCCCAGAGGCAGTGAACGTGACAGCCAAATAGGCAGGGTGGCTTGTAAATCATGCATAGTTTTGAAGATGTACATGTTGGTAAGACGAGCCACTGGAGTTCCATAAGACTTGGAGAGATCTGGCCATATTTCTTTGTGCACTTGATGATCATGCTGTGACTTCTTAAGAGGGTCAATGTGGAGTATATGGAGCAGGCATTGTCATCATCTACTTGCAAGAGTGCGAGGGCTTGAACAGCAGCTCTCAAGTCACTTTCCAGGAGGAGGGCTTCCACGTTCATCAGTAAAGAGAACTGGCACAAGGCTATCATGGCATCCTTGATGATGTGTTCCTTGTGTTCCCCACGAGGATCAACGCCCGATGATGAAGCATGACACCTGCATGAGGGCACTCTTTCTAAAAGGAGGAAATCCCCTGCCCTATAAATATCTTCCATCCACCCGTGTCTGTGAGACAGTCTCCTTCACTAGTCCTTCTAGTGACCAAATGGGCCCCCTTTCTCTACCCGTCAGGAACAGTCACCCTCAAGTGATTATAATGTTAGTCTTGGGAGCTCGGGTACTGGACCTCTTTTTCCCTTTTGCTCCCATTCCCCCTTCTTTGTGATTTTTGCGAACAAGCATATAATTGGTTGAATAAATCTGGCACAGATATTGTGTCCTAAATACAGTCTACAAAAAAACCCTCCATTGTAGTCAATAATATCAAATCTACTCCCAAAGGAGCAATCATTTTGTAAATGATAATCAAAACACCGTGTTTATGTTGGGCAATATTTCTGTATGTGATATTCTGACATACAACGTTTTGTAGCTCACTGTACCTTTACAGAAAGACACTGACTATAGGAATATCAGTCTTGATCCCATTTAAAAGGAGGAGTCCAGCTCGGCCATGTGCCTTCTGCGCCAAAACACAAGCAATCCACAACAGGTTTTGCCACATTGGGCTTTATTGGTGAGCTTCAACTTGAGTCCCAAGTCACAATGAGGTTGTGACCAACATCTAGGTACACCAGTCACACTTAGGGTAACTTGCTTGGAGAAACAAGGCTGTGGCATATTTAACCACTAAAATTCCCTCTGCATTGCACCAACATGCATTGTTTTAACTCCTTGTTGCCTTTACAGAAACAGACTGAACACTTGCAAAGAAGAAATGATCTTGATCTACAGAAACAGTTGGGTGCCTCTGTATTGAACACTGGCAAAGCCGGACTCCTTTAGGGCCTATTTTAAAAGCGGAAATTATCCTTCAACACAAACTTATGGAAATCTTACATGGAATAAATACCAAGAATGGAAAATTTGGTACTGGCAAGTTCACCTTGTCTTTTCAATTCACCTGTTCACAATTCTTATCCATTCAGTTTACGTCCATCTGTATATCTCTTTCAAATTAGAGTCTATATTATCACCGGCCGTGAGCAAATCCTCTCAATACTGAATGCGTCAAGAGTGTTTTTGTTTCCCTAAGTCATACGCTCTCAGTCACTTTATACATTCCCTCCCATTCCTTTTTTATATTTTCTAAATGCAGATTTGGACATATTTTACAAATTTCAATTTGTGATAGATTCAGAAATGAGATTTCTTAATTTTTCAATTTGGCATTCTAATTCAGAACGTGTCTGCAGTTCCATTTTATCCAATTATAGTATATATATATATATATATATATATATATATATATATATATATATATATATTAACGTCCGAAACGCGTTGGATGTTTTTAAAAGAATAAAATTGCCAGAAAACGAACCTGCATAGTGCTGATTTCGCTTTCACATGGAGGGAGAAAGCGTGTCCTGGAGTGACATATATATATATATATATAAAAAAAAGTATTGCTTGTTTTTCTTTCTGTGCATAGACCATAGATCGTGTTTAACCCCTTCCATGCTCATGACGGAACGGTTCCGTCATGAGCATCGGTTGAGCTGTGCTCATGACGGAACCGTTCCGTCATGGCCCCGCCCGCGCTCGAACCCTTCAGCACCGCGGGGGAATCCGCGCAGCGCTGAAGGGGTTAAAGACCTCATTTAAGGTTTGAGGAATAGGAGGGACACCCTAAGCCAGCAGTCCTACCTACCTGCCAAACTAGCAGCTCCAAAGCTCTGTTTAGAGTTGGAAGAACAGTTTGGGTTACTGTCGATAGAGCTTCCACTGGTATGGCTGATGGTTAATCTAGGCCTAGAGTGGCGTCCATCACAGGACCAACGGTAACAGGAAAGGTCATCCCAAACTAACGCGGTTGAAATTTCTGTCACTCATTTTCATTGCCAGTGTCTGCTGTGTATGGCACGGTGGGAAGACGCAGGGCAAATGTTACATTTTCCCCACATGCAGGGGAAAGCTCCATGTCTGTATGGGCCGCTTGCTTTTTTGTTCACAGAAAACAAAACCCTGCTTCGGGAGTTTGTTTTCTCTGAACAAAGATGCTTGCCAAACGGGAACTTTAAACATGGTGCCTACTTGGCAAACCTTCATTGCTGTAAAGAGTGCTGCTGTGATGGCAGATGCCATCACAGTATAGAGATCCCTGCCAGGCAGGCTTGGATGTCTAAATGCACTGGGCGGTTCTTCGCTAGGGTGGTAGAGGATATGACCTCTGCTCCCAGGGTGAACCAGAGGAAGGTCTGCCAAGGTATACATAAATGATTTTTATACAGCAACCTTTCTTTTGGCTACTAATCTGGGGGCTAGCTGTATTTTTCCCCAGGGAGGTGTCTAATTTGTCTCAATATTGTGTCTGTGTATGGCTAGATGTTCCATTTGTGGGCCCTATGTTATGCAGCATGAAGGCCTTTCATGTCAGTGCTGCAAGGCAGAATGCGTGCTAGGCAAATCACAATAACATGACATGACATGTGTCTCGAGCCTGGGGTCAGGAATGCATGTCCAAAGGCAGCATTATGAAAATCGTGTTGATTTTAGGGAAGACAACCAATTTTATAATTGATACTCTGCCCCACAAGCACAATTACAGATTTCCTTATCCACACAAGTCTGCAATACCTAATTCCATAAAATATAGTACCCATGTACATGTTTTTCAAACTAAAATTGAGTTGTGTCGTACCTAGCATAACCAGTAACCTTGAAAACATGTATTAGGCAGTGAAGCAGGCTAGTAAGGGTACTTCTACTTTTTCAGAATGTATTTCTTATTGCATAAAAGTCGAGAAATATCAAACTGTGTACATAAATTAGTATTTTGTTGCCTTGAGAGGGTAGGCAAAATGTTTCACCTTTTTTCTGCCACCAAATAACATTTATTATTTTACTCGTTTAACTCTGGCTACAGAGAAGATATTAGGCTAATATAAATAACAGGGATCGGTTATTTTATTATTTATGTACTCATTCGTAGAGCATAGCATCACTCAAGGGTTTCTTGGTGCTAAGAAGCAAAAGCTAAGCATGGTTACAAGAGGTCTCCCATAATTCAGGTCCCTTGTTACCCTAAAGGAATGATTGATATAGCTACTTAACATTTACTCAAAGTTTGTCATATACATCAAATGCTGCAGCAACACTACCAACGTTTGAGTATTTGAGAATGAACAGCATTTTAGTTAGAAACATTGTAGAAGTGTAAGACCACCTTGTCAGGATGGATGGGTATGTTTAAGTGTGTGGTAGTGGATTCACATCATTAACTCCTCCCTCTCTCAAGACTCCTTTCTTGACGTTCCCAAATGCAGTCAAATCTCACACCTACCTAAAAAATCCTATCTCGATCCCAACCTACTGAAAACTTGTCACCAAACTTGAACCTTCCCTGGTTCGGAAAACCATTGAAAAATGCATCCCTCTACAACTCTCTAAATTCATTACTAGTTAAACCTTACGATCAGTCCATCAACCTGGATTAAGATTAGGCCATGGATTTGAAACAGCATCTTTAAAAATCATGGATGATTTGCCCAGAATACTAGATGGTGATGAGTCCTGCTTGCTTATTTTATTGAACCGAAAAGTAGCCTTCGAAACAATCGATTACTCCAGACTATCTAACCGTTTCAAACATTGATTCGGATTTAAAAACGCAGTATTCACATGGTTTTCCTTCTTCCTATTCACACACTCCCAAATCGTAAAACCTGAGGGCAATGTTTTGGGTCCAGAGGGTTCCACAGGGATCTATCGTGTCCCCCACAATCTTTAGCTTTCATGTAGAACTTCTAGTTGCAAAGATTCTCGAGCCTCTCTCAATTAACATGCAGACAGCACTCAAATGTATCCCAAAACCTCGAAATTAAAATACATTCTCACCATAACACAGCTTTACTCAGCATCCAAACCTGGATGAACATGAATTTTCTCACCCTTAACCAAAAAAAGATTGAATTCATTCTATTCTCTCTAAATCTAAAAAAGCATTTGACCCAGATCTGTTACTGCACCTTAACCTCCCCCTTTTCACCTCAATTTTGGCATCATTGGCTCATTTTGGCATCATTGGCTCACTCGCTTTGATTTACACTAAACCCTTCCCCAACCGAGGTCCCACAAATAAATAAAGTTGTCAAAAGTGCTGTTGATCATCTCTCAACCCAACTTTGGTAATGCTTTTCTAGCAGTGGCATCTTAAGCTGCCCTTATGCCAATAAAAGCTGTCTACATGCTGCAGCCAGACTGATCTCCTCAAGCCAAAAATTCGACTATATCTTCCTAATAATCTTTGACCTGCACTTGCTTCCCATCAAGGTCAGAAACAATTTCAAGCTGGGCTGCCCTCAAAGCAACCCACTTGAAAGCCTCATCCTACTTGACCAACCGACTGAAAACTCCAGGAGTAAGCAGGCATCTTAGAAGCCAAGAAACCCTTCTTGTAGAAACACCTTTATTTTGAACTTTACATATTTTGCAACAGTCCTTCTCAGGAGAAGCCCCTCTCTTCTGGAACTCCCTGCCCACTGAAATCAGAACTGCTCCAACCTCTCTCTCGTTCTGTAGTCTATTACAGGCGCACCTTTTATACTATACCGGACCAAATAACTCTGCGTTGTATAACACGACCGCAGCAGCGTCCTCACCTCATGGTCAGAACTGATTGTTATATATGCATTTTTCACATTTCTTTCCTCATTCTTCCCTCCCTACCTTCTCTTCTTTACTTTTCACTCGCTTTCCCTTACCCTGTCTTCTATATTTCCCCAGTCCAAACTCCTCGATCTCCCTCCCTCTGCTGCCTTCCCATTTCCTTCCCCATCCCACTTTAACTCCTTCCTTTCCTCAGATCATGCTGCTCCCATATTATTAACCATTGTCCACTCACCTATTTTGCACTGCCTTCTTCCCATCTTTCTCCTCCTCTTCCTCGTTCACCAATTCCAGTTTTATGTCAGACCACGTGTCTCATTTACTTTTTCAATGTAAAGCATGCCTATACGTTTGGTGATCATGCGCTCTATAAATTATCAAAATAAATGATGAATGCAAAAACATGAACTGGCTTAATAATTATAAAACGTATAAAAAGTGTACGATATGTGCTTCATTTTATAATGGGTAGAGGATGGATTTTGGGATGGAGACATTGGGAGGAGGGGAGATATGGTACTGGAGGTCAGTAGCTGTTCTTCCTATCGGAGAAAGAGTGGAGTCTTCCGGGTAGTTTTGAAGAGAAGAAGGGAGAAGATTGTTCATCAGGTGTGCAAGAGTGGAATTCATTTAAGGGTTCTCCGAGGATGAAGGACCAAAACCCTGATGTGAGTTTGGGTGATTTAAGGGTGGACTGTAGGCTCGGCTAGAAATAATGCCTACATGGATGAAGAGGGAAAGGGTTTCAGTGAGGCCTTGAATATGAGAGTCATCAATGTGTTTAGGGATCAATTTTTGGTACATATCCAGATATCCTGGTGTCGGCAAGGGAAACAGTTTTTTGTCGGAGAAAATAATGCATATTGAGGTAGGTATCCCAGTAGGCCATGGCAATAGTCTATTGTGATATCAATCAAGAGACCAGCTTGGAGAACTGGAAACTCAGTCGGTGAAGATCAATGATGACACTATTCACCTAACCAAGAAGGCGGAGAATCAAGATATAGGGCACTAACAGAGTGAATGAGGTTTTTTTTACAACTTATAGACCCTTGGTATTAGCAAACATGTGATCCATTCTCTCTTGATTAATAACATTACCCACGGAAGCCGAATGGATTTCAGCTTCTATCTCCCTCTAGATGATATATGAATAGTCTATTTTGCCCAGAATTTATGTGTTGCAAGGCCGTGGAAATGTGGATGTTTCTAGCGCAGATATGTGGCATTAGGGTGCCAGGTTGGAAGGCTATGGGAATAAGTGGTGAATTTGGTACACCGAATACTGGGAAAATATAATATTTCTGTTCTGCAACAGTTTAGCATAAAGAGCCGAAGAGCCATTACAGTCAGACAGCCTGACCTGTGAGATGAGCGGTTGAGGAAGAAGCATGGATATGAGAAAGGAATAACAAATGAAGGTGTTATTTTTCAATGCTTTTACAGAGGCACTCCCTTATAAGGAGAAGATAAATTTAAAAAAGAGAAAACCCCATGTTGTATCAAAACCCCATTTAAACGCTTTTTTGCCACGCGTCTTTTCACATTGCATCATAGGTCATCAACATACAGATGACCTAGATGTGTTAATTTATATGTCCCTCTGACCACATTATGGCTTCCTTTGGAAAATCGATGTAGAATCTAGTTCATTATGTTATATTGATGGATGTCACAACTTAGAACTATTGACAAGAAGTTCCAAAAGGTAGGAACGTAATATGTTGGCTAATAGTTTTTTGGATATGGTTAATGATATGTCCTATGGCAAGATGCTTGAATGAAGTCACTTTTTTGAAGCACAGTTCCCATCGCTCCTTATCTGCTTCTTGCAACTACCACTCCTTCCCGCTCTCCCATGTCTCCCAGCCCTCCCTGCCACACCCACTGTTCCATGCGCTCCTGTCACCTCCCAGGGCCTATTTAATGCTGGCCATATCAAGCCCGTCTGTGTCCACCAATGCCTGGACCTCGACCTGCCCTGGGAAACCTTGTCCTTCCTTGCCCCACTGCCACCCCACTCTGTCCCTCTGATCCCTCAAATCCGGCCGTTTCTCACCAGTTTACTGCCACGCCGCACCACAAAACATGGAAGAAAAATGTAATTGCATCTCCTGCTGCTTCACTTGCGCCACCACACCAATGCTCACTGCTACTTCACTTGCACCACCACACTGATGCTTACTGCTACAACACCCTACACATTCCCACCGACAATACTGAACAGCCCACCCACTCAGACCTACACAAACTAACCAACACCTCACTTCTCGCTGTCAAGCATGCTCCTCAATACCTGCTCACTCAACAAACACACCACTGAGATCTGGGACAGACTGGATGACACTGCCCCAGACCTCCATTTTCTCACAGAAACATGGCGAACCCCAAAATCAACACCAGCCTGGTAAACAATTGTAAAGCAAGACTGCCGACACAAACTTGAGAGAGGAATAGCCATCTTCAAGGACTCCATCAATTGTACCATTTCCACAGAATACGGGACTAACTACATGGAACACCTCAACTAAAACTGCAAATCACACCCAACTTCAGCCTGGGCGGAACTACCAGTAGGGCACTGTGCAAACTTCACAAACAACATTGTGGACTTTGTTGCTTCACTAGTCATCAAGTCCAGCGCTTATATCCTCCTAGGAGACCTCAACTTTCATCTAGGAGGCCTGAGTTGCTCTAATTCAGCCGCACTTCTCAAAAGCTGTGGAAACCTTGGACTCACCCAACAGATCTCCTGCCCAACTTAGGCTGACGGATACATCTTGGACCCCATCTTCACCTCACTTAACAACACAGTAAACACACCCACACCAACAATCAGGACTGAACATGCCATCGGCAGTTTAAAAATTAACATTCTTTACCACAGAACAACCACAGCTAACCAAGCTCGTTGATGCTGGAATAACAGATCAGAGATGAATTTTGCTTCTGCCCTCCACAAGAACCAACCAGTGCACACAGGCAAACAAGTAAGCGACAAGCAACGTTAACAACTGGATAAACACCTATGCCTAAACCCTGGCCTCTCACGAACAAAGCCAATCAGCAAAAACCCAAAAGCAGGCTGACTGGTACAAGGAACAACTCAGAAGGAGCAATCTGCACTGCAATCCATTAGAACCAAGGTGGAGAGCCACCCAAGAAGAGTCGGACAAGAATGTCTTCAAAGCCTCCCAGTGGTGCTACTGCCAGCAAATTCAGGAAACCAAGAGGAAGGCCCTAGCTGTACAAGTTGATGGCAGCCCTAATAGCAGATACAGTTTCTCCTGAGGCGGAAGCCGGGAGACCGATCACAGGAAACTTTTAATGATTGTGAAAAATGTGTGTTTTTAAATCTAAATTGCACTCCCTGGGCACTTAAAAACTGTACTGTGCACTTACCCTTTTCTTTCCCGTGCAGCGGATTTTTCGCTGCCGCGGCATACAATCTACCCCTGACGCCATTCACGGGGATTCCCAAGGCCACGCCCACTAAGGTCGGCCACGCCCCCCTCTTTTCCCCGTCACTTCCCCTATAAAATATGTGCTTTTACCGGACGTGCAGCGGACGGGCGCAGCGGGCGAGCCGTTTGCGCGCCGAAGGCACGCCTAAGGCAAGCCCGTCTGCGCCCGTCCGCGCCGGACCCGCGCCTAGTGCCAGAAGCTATGCCCGTTTTTGCGGCTTGCGATACTCTAAATTTGATCTATGCAGGCTGGACCAGCGCTGCTGCGATCACCCGATAAGCGTTGACTTTGGCGACACTTGTATGACCCCCACATGTTCCTCCTGTGGCTTTCAAGTACTAACCAACCCTCCGACCTTTTCACCTAATCTGGCTGGCCCACCTCCAGCTAAAAAAGTGCATACTGCTTTAACCAACCAGCTACAGGCTACTAATCAGGACAACTGCTCAAAAACGATGATAAATAACAACAGATCTCTCAAATGTATACTACTGAACGTAAGGTCCATGCCGAAGCATAAACATGAAATTGAAGCGTTGATCACTGATCACAACGCTGACCTTATGTTCCTTACAGAAACCTGGGCATCAAATGCCTCTGGTCCTGATTGGAACACCGCCACTCCCGAAGGTTACTCTGTGGAATGTACAAATAGAACTGGATCTATGGGTGGAGGTATTGCGATAATTTATAGATTGCACCTCAAATTACGTATATGCCCCCAACAAGACCTAGAGGCCGAAGCTATGACCTTTAAGATTAAAGAGAATAGCTGCCTGATCTTCGAGGGACTACTTGTGTATCGCCCCCCTGGCCCGAGAGGTCCTTTCACCAAAGCATTACACACCTTTTTAGAAACAACGTTTGACTCAGTTACCTGTACTATTCTGGGTGATTTTAACTATCATCTTGAGGAGAATAACGATTCGGACTCAGCCACTCTTCTTGATAATCTCCTCAGCTTCGACATGAAGCAGCTAGTTGACAGGCCCACTCACTCAGCAGGACATACCCTTGACGAGATCTTTACCAACAGTAACCACATTAAGATTACGTCTATTCTCTCTGTACCATGGTCGGACCATAACGCTATCTTTTTTAACTTGCAACTGAAAAACCTTGTAAATCAGCGTAGAAATTACATGCCTCCCGAAATAACCCGTCCCTGGAAAAAGCTTGAATCTAACGCCTTAGCCAAAACACTGGCCAGTAACCCCCCGAACTTTGAATGTGGAAATAGCGAGGACTGGGCAACTAACTTCAGCAATTGGATCACTGAGGCAATCAATGAACTGGTCCCAATGGAAGCAAAAAAAACCCGAAAACGGTCCCCCACCGCTCACTGGTACACGGCAGAGGTGAAAGCAATCAAGATTAAATGTCGACGAGTGGAGCGGATATGGCGCTCAGACTACAGTCAGGAAAACAAACTGGAATACATAAAAGTCCTACAGGAGTATAAACAAATAATTGTACAGGCCAAAGCTACCTATTTTACAGATAAAATTCAAAACTCCTCTAACTCTTCCAGGGAACTATTCAAAACTGTAGCCCATTTAGTCAAAAGCCCCCGGGACACAGTCTTCAGTCCAGATCAGAGCTTTGTTACTGGAATTGCCACTTTTTTTCAAACTAAAGTACAAATGGTATATGATGATCTCAGCACCATGGTATCCGACATATCCACCAGTGATGTCGGACAGTCCACTCCGACCACCTCCTGCTTCTCTAGTTTTTCTTTACTAGAGAAGAAGCAAGTATCCGATCTACTCATTCAGATGAAATCTGCCCCCCCCCCTATGTACTGCATTCGATCCCTGACAGCATCGCAAATGTCCTGACTTCCCTGCTTAATAAAATTATTCATCAAGGTGAATTCCCCAAACGCTGGAAGATGGCCTGCATCAGACCTATTCTTAAGAAGGACACCCTTGATCCCTCTGAACCCAAACACTACCGTCCCATTCCCTGCCTGCCCCTACCTGCTAAAATCCTGGAAAAAGCCATGAATCAGGAAATTATGAGACATGTGGATGGAAAGAAGCTGCTGGGTCCATCACAGCACGGTTTTAGACCCCTTCATTCCACTGAATCAGTTCTTATCATGGCCACCGAAAAAATACGTAAGACCATGGACGAGGGTGGTCGGTCGGCCCTGATATTATTAGACCTCACAGCGGCCTTCGACACTGTAAACCACTCTGTCCTGCTAAAAAGACTACACAGTGAAAAGTATATTCCTAGGCAATCACAATTGATACAAATATCAGCCACTAGGTCAATTGATATAAAACTGAAAACATTAGAAAGACTTTTAATAAGAGCCAGTGTACCATATAATAATAAAGTTAAAAAAACATTTTTTTATTGTTGTCAGCATAAAATCGTATTTTATATTTAAATCAACATAAAACTAAAACACAATACAATTTCTAAAAAATATACACATATTTTATAAAAAAACAAAACTTTAAAAAAATACAAACTGGAATGCAAATACAATGACATAAAAAGACTATTCAATGAACACAATGTAAAATGATGAGGATAAACCAAAATGTAAGCATTCAAGATATATGAAGTTGCGGCAATAGATTATCTTCGACGCGCGTTTCGGCGCACTAGCGCCTTCGTCAGGAAAGCCACACAATTTTTCTCGTAACAACAATAAGAGTAAAAAGGTCGAGAAATATTGAGGTCTAATGCTCGCTGAATTATCAGCCGAGATTCTGTGGTAGATGGGATGTATTAAGCGAGCGACTGATGAAGCAATAATTACACCGGTGATTTCCGGTTAAATGCGGAGGCGAGGATAGCAGACAATTTGATATATATTATACTTATTTCATTGATATGTTGAAGTATATATCTTCCTTTTTTTCCTTCCTTCTTTTTTTCTTTTTGCTCAAGATGGTCTATGGATAAAAGACCCTCGTTGGAGGTAGGACGTGCCTCACTGTCTTCTTCGCTACTCCCGAGAGATTTTGGCCAAAAAGACTAACCACCCTAGGATTCACCGGCACTGCTCTGGCCCTTATCACCTCTTTTCTGGGCGCCCGAACTCACCAAGTGATCTGGAATGGATTGCAATCTACAGAATTTTCCCTTCCGGGTGGGGTCCCACAAGGATCGGCATTGTCGCCTACATTATTCAACCTATATGTCACCCCTTTAGCAGCCTTGATCAGATCATATGACCTACAACTGGTGTCTTACGCCGATGACACTCAAATCATAGTGTCAATTTCACAGTCAATCGAAGCCACGGCGGAACGCTTTAGAAACTGCCTTACCGGGGTGAAGAACTGGATGAGCCACAATTTTCTTAGACTGAACACGGATAAAACCGAAATCATAGAGTTCGGTCATAAACCATCTATCTGGAGTGATCTATGGTGGCCTCCCGAAGCAGGATCCTGCCCTCTCCCTGTAGACAAGGTCAGGAACCTTGGGTTCCTATTAGATAAAGATCTTTCGTGTAAAGCCCAGGTCAATCAGGTGACATCGACCTGTTTCTATAGTATCAAGGTGCTCAGAAAAGTTTTACCCTACATCCCGATCATGTTAAGAAAGACGGTGATGGGAGCCCTTGTAATGTCCCGGATTGATTACTGTAACTCCCTCTATTTGGGAGCAGGAGAAAAACAACTGTCCAAACTGCAGGCAATCCAGAATGCGGCGGCCAGGGCGCTGCTGAACCTCCCCAAACGCCACCCCACATCCAAAGCCATTCGGGAGCTTCACTGGCTCCCGGTCAGGCGCCGTATTCAATTCAAGGCTCTTTGCTTGGTACATAGGTCCCTACATGGTAAGGGACCCGACGATTTTACCAATCTACTGCCCCGCTATGTACCCTCTCGAACGCTGAGGTCAGCCAATCATCACCTAGTCTGCCAGCCCAGAATAAACCGAGCCCGATGGGGAGGAAAGTCATTCTCCTACCAGGCGGCTAAAATATGGAACTCGCTACCTCCAGTATAACGCGCCCAAAAATCTAAAATGAGCTTCAGGAAGGGCCTAAAGACCTGGCTTTTTACCCAAACTTAACTGCTCCACTGCTTTCTTTCTCCTCTGTATCTCACAGCGCCAAGACGCCGCGGCATTCGTGCGCTTTATAAGCATTTCAGTCAGTCAGTCAGTGAATACATTTCTGTGATCATCAAGGACGTCATCACACCCACAGCAACTAGCAGCAACATCACCCCCACTCAAAAACTGCGCAATGACCTCTCAGCCTTTTTAGGAGCAAAATAACAGTCGTATATGACAACTTTGACCCGCAATCAGACCCTAGGGACCTGGTAACTAGCCTGACCATATAAGACAAGGGACTCACCCTTACAACAACATGGAACACCATCACAACAGAAAAAAACTCAACAATCATGAAGAACACCCACTCCCGGTCCCTGGAATACCCCTGCCCACACCATGCTTTCAACAAAGGCCCTAGCGCAATCAGCGAAGTCCTCATCACCATCCTCAATATCTCAACACCACAGCCACCAGCCCAGAAGCCTTAAGGCACACATCTGTCAACATGATCCTGAAGAAGCACTCCGCAGATCCAGCCGATCTCATGAACTGCTGACCGATCTCCATATTACTATACTCAGCCAAGGTCCTGGAAAAGGCCATCAACAGACATCTTGTCCATCACCTTACCAATCGCCAGCTCCACGATGCCACAGAGTCAGGGTTCAGACCCAACCACAGCACCTAGACAGCCCTCATTGCAGCAACAGACAGTCTCCCACCCTGATAAAAGACTACATGAGATAGATTGATGCATCATTGAGGGCAGTTTCCGTGGAGTAAAGCACCCAGAACCCGAACAAAACTGTATGAGCAAGTTGTTTCTAGGTTCCACAGCAAAAGCTTTTCCAGCAAAAAGAAAATAGCTGCATTTATACCATTATAAATGGTCAATTGCATAGTTTGAAGAAGTTAACTAAAACATTGTTTCAAGCATAAATGGTTCAAGCATTATCAACAAAAGGTCATTGTTCACACTTCAGCCAGTGATTGCTGCTTTTAAGCATTTTGTCCAGAGAGTGTAAACATTCCAAACTAAAAGAATGGTGTAGGGCTGGATGCAGCAGGGAACTAAAAGCTAAATTACTTAAATGTAATTCAAACAAGGTATAGAAGAGTCTCGCTTCATCATGAAAAGGTTTTGTTTCACTTTCCACGTAAATCCGTGATCAAATAAACTGGTTTCAAAGCAGCCCTTCTTTCAAGAGTGCACTCAGACTTCAGACGAATACCAAACAGGTTGTGTGTCTTTTTAAAGTGCGCTGTCTTAAATATGAAAGTGCCTCCTAATGAAACAGATATAAAATAAATATGAATTGTATTATACCGCTCCGCAGTGTTGTATCGTGATGGAGAGATGTGCTTCTGAAGGCCTCTGGTGTGCAGAGAGTGAAATCTCGAAACTGAAGACAGGTTTAGCATAAATAGCCGAGATGCATAATAGATGCGTCACGTGGGTCCTTAACAAGAAAACTGTACACTAAAGCTTGTTGTTTGCAGAGGGTGACATTATATGGGTTTTGCACAATTTATTTTACTCAGCGAGGTGGAAATTACAGTGTTAAAATGGTGTCCCTGTGCTCCCAAGCAGGGCAAAACAAATAATTGTGGCAAATAAACTGTGACTACGATCGATGGGCTATTTCTGCTTTTCTTTAAGGAACTTGATTTTTTGCACGTGGATCCCTTTTGTATGAGCATGTGTAAAAATTTCAAAGTAGCTAAATAATGATAGAAATGTGCCACATAATTTGCATTTATTATCTGAGTATGTGGCGCACTTGCTTTTCTTTGCCATGCAATTCGTTTTTTCTAGCAGCATAATTTAGTCAACCCTGCCACACAGTGGTTGAACTGCAGAAAAAAGTATGTGATCTGTGATTCTGAATCAGATGGGATGGGGGGGTCAGTGAGTGTAGGGGCGGGGTCAAAGAGGTGGCTAAAAAGGCCAATTTCATATGTAACTATTTTGTTTGCCCTTCACCTTATGGTGACTTCATATAAAAAAATGCACACACATTAAATGAAAAATAAATGCTAGTTTAAGGAATCAGTGGGAATGCACGCTTTCATGTCACAAAACCTCAACTGGTTGATGTAATCACTACAGATACCTGCGTGTGTGTAACGAGAGAGCAGCTAAATTGAATCCTGGTTGTTACAGTGGGGAATAGTGATAGTGCTATGAGTTCCCAGCCTGTGACAGAAAGCACTGAGCATATGCAAGTCATTATTTTAATGCATTACACGCAGTAGGCAGCAAAATGTGTAAAAAGGTTGGGGGCTTATTTACAACACAGCGCAATGGGCTTCCCATTTTTACATGGCCATGAGAAGTCACCTTGTGCGACTTTTCATGGCCTTGATAATATGTTTTCCTTTCAAGCATAACTCTGCGTGGAAGAGGAGTGCCATGGGTGTTGCTGTGGATGTTCCCACGCAACATACATGGAACTTGACACATTCTAGAGTTACAACATTTTGTGAATCTGGGAATGCGTTAGAATCCTACGACTCCCCAGGGGAGGCATAAGAAGGTGCATGCTGCCGAAAGCGGAAAATGTCTTTAAAGATTGGTTTTGTGCAGGAAAGTGTCCCTTTCTTCACAAAAACAATCATACCCTCAGAACAGGCACCCTTGCGAAATGATGCACGAATATCTGCGGTTGCGCACGGCTGTTGTTTGTGCGCATGGGAGGACAGGAATGTGCCATATCTTGTAGCTATGGTGCATTCCTACCCTTTTATGCACGGCAGCACAGCAGGAACGCTTGCCGTGTTGCTGTGCATCAAAATATTGTAACCGAGGTTCTTGATCTTTAAGGTAAAACAAGCACTTCCAAAATATACATTTTAGTAATACGCAACAAGATGGTATCTAGTGAAAAAGTGTCTATAATTGTCCAATAAAATGACACACTCAATAATTCAGCTGGTAACACCCTAACACTACAGCTCAAAAAGAATAAATCTGTTCCATCTTGATGCTTCAAGTGCCTCTATCAATTAACCCCTTCGCCGCGGCAGGAATTCCGCCGCGGCGCTTGGGGGGGTTTGGGGGCAGCACGGTGGCGCTGTGCTCGTGACGGCACCACTCCGTCACGAGCCACGGTTGAGCTGTGCTCATGACTGAGTGGTTCCGTCACGTCTCCGCCCTCTGCGCTAATCGCCCGCACAGGCGGGGAATTAGCGCCGCGTGGGCGGAGCAGCCGCCAACGGCCACAGCATGACGGAACCACTCCGTCATGAGCACAGCGCAACCGTGGCTCATGACGGAGTGGTTCCGTCATGAGCGGGGAAGGGGTTAAAACATAGACTGACTCCCCAGCAGCCTTCAAATTTTACTAATTAACCAATTGCACACATTTACATTCCTTTCAGGTAGCAGGCACCTTGGGGGAGGCTTGTTGTGTCTTATTTAACTCTCTATCACTCTTGTAGTTTAACAACACAGGAGACCCCATTCCTGCTTCTTTCAGCTTGAGGCGCAGAAGAGCGGCATAAGCTGCCCAAGGACGCCGGATTTTTAACAAAAAGTACGGTGACGTTTTTTACATTAATAAAGCACAGACACGTCGCTTCCCATAGACGCCCCCCACCTCAACCCTGGCTACCTCGTGGTTTATTCTTCCATTGCAGCACAGTTTCAGCGCCATGGGATTGTGTGAGTTGGTTGAACACAAGGATTCTGAGAAATGTCCACAAACAGGTTATTCAATGACAGTGATGATGGAAGAGGGAATGGGCTCATAGGTAGGGGGGTTTGAGCAGTGTCGGAACAAAGGCGGTTTTTAAGCAATGCAAGTAAGTGACAGAGAGTGTGGGGCGCCGATGAGCCGGGAGAGCGGCAGGAGAGAACTCTGGAGCAGGGGCAGGTGCTCGACAGTTCGAGGATTGAAAGAGTTGGATGGGATGACGTTTTTTTAGCGCAGAAATGATCCCAGTCAGAGGTGTGGAGATGAGGGGAATTAGCAAGGCAGAGTGGGTGGGAGGTAGAAGCGGGTGTGTGGAAGGAAGAGCTGTGTGCAATTTCGTGAACAATGCAGCTAGTAAACATTTCAGGTGAGACGTAGGAGGTAAAAAAGAGAGAGGCAGAGTGCGTAATGAATTCAGTCTAGGTGGAGGGAGGGAGCTGAGGGAGATTAGGAACGCATTAGTTCGGGCCAGGTCCTGGGAGAGCAGGTTTCAGGGGTCGCTAGGGAATTCAGGATTTCCTCTGACTGTGAAGGGACAAGTGCATCTGCGTCTTGAGTCTGCCAGCTGTTCAGGATTGTGGAAGGGGCATGCTTGCGTTGAATGAGAAGAAGGAGTATTGAGTTTTGTTTGCTGGTCAGAGACTGGTTAGCGGACTGGATTTAAAAGGTGGAGTAGGTAAGTTTGGTCTGGATCTGTTTGAGGAATATAGTCATTTGTGTGCGTCCTTTAAGTAATAGGGCTCCTTGTTCAGGTTTACTGAACACTCACAATCATACATTTTAGCGAGATTGGTTGATGGTGGTCAGAGTATGAGAAAGAGGGCATGATTCTTGGATGACCCAAATGGGTCTATAAATGTCTGGATTGATGAGGGATGTGTGTGTTGGTTGGAGATTTGGCTGAAAGGAGTTGGGCGAAGGGCGTATTGATTGATGTTCAAGTTACCGTAAGATAAGAGTGTAAATGGAGGGGACAAAGTCCAAGTTGACATCGGGATTCTCTAATAATGAACATGCAGGGGACATGGAGTATGTGTTTGGAGTAATAATGTATGATAGTTGCCTCTTGAGGTTCTCCTGAGAAGGATCATAACTGGCTACGCATTTGGGCTCTCCATGTACTGAATCCATTGGCTAGTTCATTAAACATTTCTCCTATGCCACTGTTTATAACGTAATATTGGTAAAGAGATTTCGCATTAAGTGGGTCCATGTCTGTTTTCATTCGTGTTTGCTTGAACATCTTCCTAATTGGCCCATTCTAAAGGGCTTCTTTGAGATTTTCTTTAATAATTGGGTTATTCGGTAGACAAAGATTTTAACAATATATTGAGAGTCCATCTCCCCAGCTGCTTTCCCATTTGTCTTGGTGCTTAATTTTGAATTGATTTCCTTTATAAAGACAGGCTGTTCTAATGATTCTGTGGCCTCCTTCTGGGTATTGGCAGTTAGCACATGAAAGAGGATTCATCAGTGTGTCTTCATGGTTTTCAGACGGCTTTGAAGGGATGGGATATTACATAAACGGTTGAGTATTTACCACTTGGTTTCTTAATTTACTCCCATGCGTTTTTAATAATAATGGGACATCTCTGAAACCTATAATTGTGTAAAGTGTGATGGTGAAACTCATCCTATTGTTTTACCTTTTTGATTGTGCTCTTGTTTACTATAGAACAAGGAAATGTTATTGTTTGCTTAGTATAATTTTTTATATCATATTTTGCATGAAAGTAAAATCTAGTTAATAATGCATTTCCTTTTTCTAGCTTGACCTAAAGCTGACATTTTATGCTCCATTGTGACACATTTTTAAAGAACTGTGCCCCAAAAGTATACTTTTTCAGAGGCAAATAGACCTTCAAGTCACTGGACCACTCCCTCACGTTCAAGTCATTTCTTTAAACTGCTTCTTAGTTGTATCTTCAGTAATCAATATGTTTGCAGGTTAATTTTCATTGTTTATCTCATAAATTGTGCATTATGAGTTTTAATAGTGATTAGCAAAGGTGTGTGTTAGTGATCTACAGTCTCTCTTGCTAAGATCGCTCATTTTTCATATTTTTGAATTATGCCGTGTGATTTGATTTTAAAGATTTTCAGTAGAATGTACCGTGAACATGAGTCTGGTTGCTGTAGTTTCACCGTGAGAGAAGTAATGGGTGCCAGGGATCTCCCAAACCATTATCAGCAAGTATTTATCATCAGAGCTCCACCCCTCTAGATCTCATGAAATGCAGTGTTGGTCTCACACCAGACCCAGAGTTAGGTTCCTTGTTCCTGCCTCCTCCAGCGCCTATAGTGGTATTTCCTAATTCTACCAAGGACAATTCAGAAGCAATTGGAACCGAATATTGTTGTCATTTGATGCTTCAGCAGAACTTCTGCTTTTTCAAGGTACTACAGGTTAATATTTTATTGATGAAAACAGGCGCACATATTTTTTTCTGCTTGTTCCTGCCTTATATGATATATTTTTTTTAATCTTTCTTTGTTTTACCTGCTTCCTTTGCTGAATCTTGATTTTTATGAAATAGCCACATATCACTTCTGTAACTTAAGATAGTAAAACACCTTTTTAACTTTCAGATTATGGTTCACACCTTTAAAATGCACAGGTCATGAGTATCGTCCTATTCTTCTGTCTGATGATGGCGGCAATATTTATTATACATGGCACTTTTTTGGTAACATTCCTACAAAGAGTAATACTTAGTTAGTCATTAACTTGACATTGTATGCTCATTAGCGCACCCATTTTTAATGAGTGTTGTTTGTGATGCTTATATTAACTAGTAAGGTCATTTTTATGTAGCAATTACATACCTGCTCGGTTACAGCTCCTGCTGGAGAGTCATGTATACAATAAAATCCTGGTAACCATTGCAAAAAAACACTTTAATGTGATGAACAACAACCACAGCCTTATGCAGCCGAGATCCCTCCTCCTGCCGCTGGACCTTGAGAAAAGGCTTGAAAGTTAAACATCAGTAGGTCTTGCTTACCAGACAGTTTGTAGCTGTTAGCAGTGGAGCACTCTTAATAATAATTCCAGCACATTGCAGTGGGCTTAGAGTCCACGCAATGCTTTCCATTGGTTGGTTTTCTTGTTACTGTCATTTGCTTGCTTCTTATTCAGTGGCTTGCCAAGTCTTCTTGCACTTGTCCTTTTCCTGGACCATAGTCTCTTCACCAGCCTTCTGATTGACTGACTTGTATCCTTCCACAGCTCACATTTTGGGGAGACCTTTTTTATTTTAGGCACTTCATGAGAGTGCATGTGTTTTTCCTTGTGTGCAGGTTCCTACCCACCAAATCCGCCCACCCACCTCCCCAAGTGCTCTGTGTTGCTCCCTCCTTCTGCCACTTTCTCGCTCCTTTGCATGATGCTTTTTATTCCAAAACGCGCGCCTTGTTGCTCCCTTCTTCCTTCACCATCTCCATTTCTTTCTCTTCCTTGGATTTTTCATATTGTTTTATAAATTATTCTTACCCACCCGTCCATTTCTCCCTCTGTAGTATCTCTACCCATTCGCTGTTGCTTCTCTCTCACATGCTCCTCTGTTGTTCTTTCTGTCTGTTGTTGTTTCCCCACCACTAGCCGTCATCATGGAAAATATATATATATATGTTTTCGGAGCGCATTGGCTGCCTGGCCACTACAATTATCAAAAAGCTCTTTAGTGCAGGTAAAAATTATTATTTTATTTACCGATTCAAGTGGCATTGGCTGTTGATTGATAAGACAGGTTTAAAAAACAGTAAACCTCGTTTTAAAGGTCTCTGGGCTTTGCACTACGCCATCTGTTGTCAGTTCTGCACAAACAGTGACTTGTAGTATTTGCCAAATTATAAAAAAAATATTTTCAGAAAATCATGATCCAGGGTTTATACAGGCTCTGTTTCTGACACACAATGTAGCCCTGACAATGCAACGTTGCATGCACGCTCAGTTTGTGAAAGCAGTGTTTAGACTTTAAAGAGGCAATAGTCATGCTCCCTCACTTCGCTCCTGGTAGATGGGTGAGAGCTGCTTTTGTCTTTTGTTTTCAGGAGGAACAACATCTTGCTTGAATATTTAAAATATGTTGGAATACATTATAATATATTTTTTGGGCTTTGTTAAGATATTTTACCAGGGTTTCAGTATGATAGTAGAATAAATAATAGAAAAGAAAAAACACAGTGTCAGTTGTATGTGTAAGTTCCAGCCCAGGTCAAAACTCTCTGGGGCCAATTTCGATGTTGGTCGGAGTTGCCTCCGACTCAAACCATCTCGGTCTCGGGACCGACCGACCTCCTATCGGCGATTCCAACCACCTGCTTACGATGTGACTGAACACTGTTCGGTCGCATACTCAATTTTCTCTATGGAGCTTGTGTTATGGCCATAAACCGGCCGTAATCCAGGCTTCCATAGAGAAATGGGGGTGTGTGGAAAACTCTGCACCCTGTGGCAGGCACCCCATGATGCCTGCCACAGAGTGCAGGGTTTTACATGGGGTACCCTAGGTACCCCCTCGACCGCCAACTGTATGCCGCGGAGGCAAGGGGGCCTTGCTAGGGCCCCCCAAAGTCGCTTTCTGACAGCCTTTCCTTGTCAGAACAGCTGGCACAGAAAGGCTGTTGGAAATAGGATATTACTGTGCGGTTCCGACCATCCGTAAGACTCAGAGAGCCAGTTGGAACCAATTAATCATAATCAAAGTTTTATTGTATAATTTGTTAACATTATCACAATACCACATGTATAGATAAAAGTATATAAAAGTTAACAACCATAAAACATCTAATCATTGTCACCAAAGTCGGAACCAATTCTGAATCATATTGTAATCGGGAGGTCGGACGGCAAACTGGCCGTGTCGGTCAGAAAGCCTCCGACTGTGGTCGGAGAGCTTCCGACTAGCAGTTGAAGGCTTTCCGACCGACATCATAACCGGCCCCTCTGAGTTGGAGTTTTGTCTTAGCGGTTATTTCTTGAGCTCTTACTGTCATTTGCCCTTCCAAAGTATTGCTTTCACTGCTAATAAATTGGTCTTTACACCAGTGTTCTCAATCTTGCAGTTTTGTTCACGAGGGCATTCAGAATTTAGAACTCAAACTGTTCACTGCTCTTCTAAGGCCTGATGTATTGAATAATGAAATACTTTCTAAAAATTAAGGGCACTGAAATTATGTAAGTGTTTGATGTTTCCAGAATAATCATAAATGTACCACACTTGTCAGATAATCCACCATATACTTCCTGGTAGCCCGCAAGCCCTCTAAAAAAAGTTTGTCTTTACTTTCCTTCTTACAATCGAGTTATGATTTCTCTAGTTGACTGTACTAACGATGAGGTAGCTGCTCAACTTTGAGCTGTATTTTGCAGTTGAGCAGTGGCATCATCAGAGGCAGGAACTAAAATCGGAATCAAATCATGGAGCAGAATTGCAGCTGCAGCTTAAAAAGCTTATTTTTTTATAAATGTTTTTATTAGAGTTTTTAGAGTTTTTTCAAGGTATATAAATGTATTGGCGCAGTGGATATCAGGATGTTGAAAATTGCAAAGATATGCAATATGGCGAAACACCAAAACATTATGCTCAACAAGAACTCGGGAGAGGGACGTGTGTGGAGTCAGACATAGACTGTTGTGTATTAGTAAAAAGAGGTAAATTGGTAGCAATGTGAATGTGGTTGAAGGGGTCGCAGAGGCAGGGTGGGGAAGTGGGCTCATCACATATCTATGGATTCTGAAGAGGCAAAGGGGATAGGGGGCTGAGGGGTGAACATGGGCAGTACGGAGGTATGATGGGGTCGTTCATGGTGAGTTCTCAAGAGTTGTGTTTTGGGATGAAGTGATCACCAAGGAATTATGTTAATAGTGTGTCCCACTCCAGTAAGATGGGGCATTTGCGAATGTGGCATGCTTCTTCATAGCAGAGAGTAGTTCCCTCAGCAGTCCCCCATTTACATTCTGCGTCCTGCCAAGCCGCTAAGGGCAGAGCATTGCATTGTGAGCGTCCTCTTAGCCAGTAGTAGGGCTGGGCTAGTAAAGCGCGTGCGGTCGGTCTGTCTCTTTCTACGCTTAAAAATGGCAAGACTTGAGCCTGGCGTTTATGGAGACTGTATGGGGGAAGTCCAGCGCCTGGGTCCATTCCTTATTATTCAGCACCCTCCCCTCATCATCTTCCCATTTGGTGCGGAGCAGTCCTAAAGAGATTACTATATGACTTTGAATCGCCTTGTAGAGCCAAGTAATTTAGTGGCCACCTTCCCCCATGGTGCAAAGTGCCTGAAGAACAGCTTGAGTTTGGGGTTCCTCGTCTCTTGTCGACAACAGTGTGAGGCAAGTGTTGTGTAGTTAGCAGCAGGTAAGGAATGGTCATGTTTCGTCTGGAGTTGTTTAAAGAAGAGAAGATGGGCATCTGAAAAACATGTCGCCGGCCGTGGTTAGAGAGCCGTTGTGCCAGCTAGACAGGATTGTAGTGGTGTATGTGCCAGGGCAGCGCAGGTGGCCCTGCAATGGGAACCCCGCAGCGTACTGAAGGACATGTCAGGTGAGAAAGCGGGTTCTGGTGATACATTAGTGGGCCACTTTGACCTGTAACATGGCTTTTTGTTCTTATGATGTTTGATGTACTTATGGCAACATGTTTTTTTTTTAATGCTATAGGTTACAGCAAAGATGGAATTTGTCTCCGTGATTATTCACATTCTGAGGCGCAGCATTTTTTTCTGACATATAGCAAACTGATTCTAACATCTTTTTGCAACAAATTACTAATTTAATTTTGATGTGTTTAATTTTGCACAACAGATTCCGATTTTATTATTCATATCTACTATTGTATTACCTCTTTCACAGGAAAGACCTGTCGTAAATAAAGTATTACGCACTCAGAATTTCTATAATATCAATATGATCATGCATAAAGCAAGAGGCTGAGTCTGTGGTATCAGGTTCAAAAGGGCTTTATTCCAATAACTCGAGTTATAGGGAGAATAGTTCCATCACCACAAGGGATCAGGAAGAGTCATCTGATCAGAATTCTCAGAGTACAGTATATATACATTTTAATAATATACGTAAGCAGGAGTGCTTCAGGCGGAGCAAGAGAGAATGAGATAAGAGCATGTGGGTGTGTAGGTAGGCGTGAAGGTGGGCGTCCACTTGATGATAATAGGTGAGTGTCATAGGTGGGTGGATGCCTGGAGGGGGTTGCGTGATCAGCTGGAACTTTACTGGAACTTTGCCTTACTTGTGCTCAACTTGAGTGTGACGTGTAATTGACGTGTGACTGGGGGAAGGCTGCTTGTGCAGTCGGGGAGTCTGGAAGAGAGGCCTTCAGTGTCAGGACGACCAGCACATCTTGTATTATCTGATATCTAAAGTCTGGAGCAGGGACTGATTTGTGACATAGGTTGCCCATCACCAAGAGCCAATGTGGCATCTATTTCTTCATTTACTGCGTAGGCCTTACATGGGGGCTATGGGCTTTTCACTGACGTGAGCTTTGCAATCACATGAAAAGAGACAGAAAGGCTAGGCTTTCTCCTTTGCAGACGGGTCGTGTTTATTCCTCCTTCTCCAGGCAGGAATGTGGTTTCAGTAGGAGTAAGCAGATAACCGTGCTCAATACTGTCTCGGCACCTCGGACAGGGCCCCTTTGGCTGAGGCCCAAGTGTGCAAGGCCAAGGATATGCAGCTGCAGCTCTCAGAGCGTCTGAGGCCTGAAACCTCTTTTGGCTCTGGCTGAGCCACAAACATGGGTTTTCATGAAAATGCCACGAGTGCAAGAAAACATGATGCAAAACGTGTAGGCCTCAATGCAGATTTGTCGTTTCTCTCATGGGAGACTGGATGATGGCAGGCCACGTTATAGCATAAGCATCATGATAGACAGGCCATGGAGGGGAAATGCATAGGTTACATGCATGCGTACATGAGTGACGGGGAACACACGGGGACACATAGGCCTCATAATTTTTATTTCCTCATTCCCTCCTTGTCCCCTAGTGGACCCTTCATGTCACATCTATTCTCATGAGACAGTCGATCTGTTCTTGCAGCATTATTTTTCCATTTTCAATGCTTTGTAAATGGGGATGTGGAACACATGCAGTAGCACACAGGCCGCAAATGGCCGGGCCACACTGCAGACATAGGCAACAACTGAATATCATCAGTAGTATTAACCCACAGACGGTCAATACTTTCCATCCCCATGCCGATATTACTCCCCAGAGCCAACTGGACCAAGTCCACGTGCCTGGGTCTTGGTGTATGCTTTGGGCAACCTTGTGGAGCCTTGTTATTGCTTTGTATACAGACGGTGCATTATTAGGGATGAAAACGCAACAGCTGGAACCGATGACCCTACAGGCCCCGCCCCTATCCGCCAGGATGACGTCAAGAACAAGACGATTCTGAAGAACGACCATTCTCATAGCAGACTGTTCCTGGGTCAAGTTCCCCAGGGCTGATGCAGTCTCATTTGCAACTGTTTCTAGAATCCTTGTTAGCCTGCGGATAAGTTTACTATTCTGGACGGGACCTATGAAGAAAAAGAATCCTTTGTTGAAATCTGTATATTGCTCCCAAGCTGTCTCAGTTTGGTCAATGCCGGAGGCATCGAGCCCTCGTCTGTGTCTGATAAGTGCTAGTTGGAGATTTTGATGATAGTTCGGTGGGGCCAAGAAAACGGGTGGTAAAAGAAATGATATGTAGCACGTCCCCTCCAGTCTAAGGGCAGTTGCACATAGGCTGACTGGCCACAAATAAAATAGGTGTGTCGTGATGCTCTGAAATAAGACTTTCCTTTGTCTGTAAACACTAGTATAGTATTACACTCGCTGTGCCCCAAATGTACTGAGCCTTCTTTTCTGACACACAAGTTCCCTTTTACTGGCAGGACTGTAATTGAGGATGGACCTAAATTGTGTATGGGCTTGACATTCAACACTATAAAGTCTGCAGGTACTCTTCATTTTCTAGATCTGTACCTTTCCTTTGGGGAAGACCTTCTTCATCTGGGAAACATGCTTCATTCATGACTTTATTCAAGTTACCCCATACCCAGTCGCCCCTACACTCCTTGTCTTGACATTCTTTGGCATCACCGTTGATGGATGTCATTAAGGCAAACCATGCTCCGCAAGAACCATTTTGGGAGAATGGAAAAGGGAAAAGAGGCAACACTCCCTTCACCTTCTGATACGGGGGAAGTCGGCCACAGACCCAGCAGTCTGTAGCATTGCTAGTCTGATGGGAATGGTGCAGTATCTGAATAAAGGTATTGTTGCGTAAGGCAAGTCGATAGGATAGCTCATGGGATGGCAGATCACTAAATGTGTGCTTCATGGTATCATTAGTGGAAGAGTGTAAGAGTGAGGCAATAGGAGGAAAAATAGCATGTAGTATTAAGCTGATACATATTATCATGATGCACAGAAGAGATAGAAAAATCAAAGTCACTATACATCTACCACGTAATATTTTACAGTATTTGCTTTTCATCTTGCTCTTTTTCTCGTTATGATTGTTCGAGATCTTATACAAGCCAGAATACATGTTCAACCGCTTCACCACCTAGTGGACTTAATTGATCAAACGGGTTCTGACTTTTTAGATCTAAATAGCTTTGTACTCCTGCTGGGGAGTCTCCTCTAGTAAAGGGGGCTCAAAGTCTGGAAAGTTCGGGTCCTTTTTAAAAGAATCGTTATTCCCGAAGTAGCGTTTACAATGATGAAGATGAACCCATCCTTTCCGTCCTTCGACTTTAACAGCGGTCCTCGTGGTTAATAATACCAACTTTGGCGTCTTCCACCTCGGCTCAAGAGGGCTCGTTCTATCAAAGTTCCTTATTAAAACATAATCC
This sequence comes from Triturus cristatus, assembly GCF_964204655.1. Lineage (NCBI taxonomy): Eukaryota > Metazoa > Chordata > Amphibia > Caudata > Salamandridae > Triturus > Triturus cristatus. The sequence continues at coordinate 496,024,141 of NC_140592.1, read as the reverse complement.
CCAGGAGCGAGGGAATGTTCCTTGACCTGGGTGTTGTCAGGGAAGGCGGCAGCAACCTGCGAACGACAAGAGAGTAGTGCAGACATCAAGGAAGCCAGGTAATCTGTCAGCATGTTACTATCAACATCAGTAATCTTTTTAGGCATTGGAGTGCCCCACATATTCGGTGGTCTACCAAAGACCACTTCATAGGGAGATAAACCTGTTCTAGAATGGGCTACCATTCGCATGTAAAAGAGGGCAACCGGCAGGGCTACCATCCAATCTACACCTTTGTCTGCGCAAATCTTTGCTAGTTTTATCTTTAAGGTCTGATTGTGTCTTTTTACAAGGCCTGCTGCCTCAGGATGTCGTACACAATGGAACTTCCAGGTATACCCTAACAGAAGGGACACCTGTTTCATGAGTTCAGAGGAGAAAGGCTGACCGTTGTCGGAATATACGACACGCGGTAATCCATAACGGGGGAAAAATTCTCGCACCAATTGTCTGGCGGTAGTTACAGCAGTATAATCAGGGACTGGATAAGCTTCGGTCCACCTTGTCAGTGAACATACTACTACCAGGACATACTTGTAACCTCTACATCTGTCCATTTGGATATAATCCATTTGGAGGACTTCAAAAGGATGGTCAGGTGGATGGAATCCACCTTGTTCCATCGGAATGCCTCTACCTGGATTGAATTGGCAACAGATCATACATGTTCTGACCTTTTGTTTCGCTGCTGCACGCAGGTGCTTGTTGAACCATATATTCTGTAAGCTGTCTAGCATTGCTTTCTCTCCTAAGTGTGCAGGACTATGTGCGGTATTTATGATCACTTGTACCATCGAATCAGGAAGAAACCATGTTGTTTTGCCCTTAGTCATCCAACCCTGATCAGTCAGTACCCCTCCTTGTTCCGACCATTTCTTTAATTCGTCTACAGTAGCATGTGTCTGTATGTCTTGTACATCTTTGGAAGGATCCCTGACTGTCATGGCTTTGGTCATTGATGGTACCTGTGAGTTTGTCATGTCTAGTGGGGTCTGAGCTGTCTGTTTAGCAGTTCGGTCTGCCAGATCATTGCCTTGAGAAATGGTATCTGTGGCTTTAGTATGTGCTTTGCATTTCAGGATAGCTATGGCTGTCGGCAAATGTATCGCTTCCAGAAGGGCTTGTATAAGGGGACCGTGCTGTATCTTGGCCCCGTGAGAGGTCAAGAAACCTCTTTCTCTCCACAGTACTCCGAAATCATGAACTACCCCGAATGCGTATTGGGAATCGGTGTAAACGTTTACTCTCAAGTGCTTAGCTCTTATGCACGCTTGTGTCAGGGCGATGAGCTCTGCTGCTTGTGCTGACAGTATGTCTATTCTTTTAGTCTCTATGATTTCAGTAGCAGTGGTCACTGCATACGCTGCCACTAATTCTCCCGCCCCGTCCTCATGCATGAGCCGTCAACATATAGTGTTAGGTCAGGGTCTGGGAGTGCAACATCTGTCAAGTCTTGTCTTGGCTTAGTCACGGTATGTATTACTTCAACACAGTCATGTGGGGAAACGCTTTCTGTACTGGAGGGCAAAAGAGTAGCAGGATTCAGTATGTTGCATCGTCTGATCTCTATGTGTGGTTGAAATAACGTCAGCTCATAACCTGTCAGTCTCGCTACAGTCAGGTGTTGGGTTTGTGTCCGGTTCAAGAGGACCTCCACTGCGTGTGGTACTTGTACTGTCAGGGGGTGGCCCAGCACTATTGAGTCACTTTGTCTTATGGCTAAGGCTGTTGCTGCAACAGATTTTAGGCACGCAGGTAAAGCCTGTGCTACTGGGTCCAATGTACTAGAAAAATAAGCACAGGGCTTGTGTTTTCCTGCATGATCTTGTGTTAGGACAGATAGTGCTGTTCCATCCCGCTCTGTCACAAAAAGCATAAAAGATTTGTTGTAATCAGGGATCGCTAAAACTGGTGCTTGACATAAAGCTCTTTTTAATTCTTCAAATGCCACAGTGTGTTCTTGTGTCCAAGGGAGGACATTAGTAGAAGCTGCCTCTTGTGTCGTCAACTGTATTAGGGGCTTGGCTATGTAAGCATACTGGGGAATCCACTGCCTGCAATATGAAGTGAGGCCAATGAATGCACGTACTTCCTTTTGTATCTTGGGCTGTGAAAGGCCAGAAATCAATTGAATACGTTCTGGTGTCAGTCGCCTACCCTCCTTGGATAGAAAGTGCCCAAGGTACGCCACTTGCTGTTCACAGAATTGTAACTTCGAAGGGGACACTTTGTGCCCCTTGTCAGCCAGGAAGTGTAAAACAGTGAGTGATGCATTTTCACAGTCAGTTTCCGATCTTGCAGTGAGGAGAATGTCATCTACATACTGTATCAGTGCTGTGGTGGTAGGCATATGAATACTGTCTAGTTGTCGTTTGAGTGCCTGACTGTAGATGCTAGGACTTTCCGTGAAGCCCTGTGGTGCTCTTGTGAATCTGAAGCTGCGTCCTTTTAAACTGAAACCGAAAAGATATTGGCTGTCCGGATGTATTGGGATACTGAAAAATGCGTTCTTCAGATCGATAACTGTAAAGAACGTAGCCTTCGCATCAATGGCAGTCAATAATGAAGAAATGTCCGGGACCACAGGGTACTGTGGCACCACACATTTGTTTAATTCTCGCAGGTCCACAACTAATCTATAAACAGGTGATGTATTGGGATCAGTTCTTTTAAGAATAGGAAGAACAGGTGAATTGCATATGTTTGAATCTGTCTCTATCACCACCCCTTGTGCGATTAGTTCATCTATTATTTTCAGTAACCCTACTTCAGCCTCAGGTGGGATTTTGTATTGTCTAATCCGTGGCAGCACTACTCCTTCTTTGAGGGTGACCTGGTGTGGTGTAATGTTCATGAAACCTACGTCAGTCGGGCCTTGTGCCCATAGGTGCTGCGGTACATTTTGGAGCCTGATGTCAATATCTTTCATTACAAAATGTCCCTTGAAATCACGTAAATACAGTCGCACTCCTTCTGGCGAGCAACAGATAATTGCTCCCAGTTCCTTTAACGTTTTTATGCCAAGTAAGTTTTCTGGACATGATTTAGTAAGCAGTAAGTCTGTTGTATGTATTAGTGGACCAACTCCTAAAGAGACTGGTTCTGAAACCTCATTAATAATAGGCTTTCCTGAAAAGCCCAGGGATATACTCTTTGAGCCCGAGAGGGATGCCCCTGGAACCTCGGAATGACTGATGGTAGTTCTACTCGCCCCAGTGTCAATCAAAAACTTTTTATTTTGTCCTAGTAAACGTGCATGCACATAGGGACCCGCTTGGTCCACAGGAACTGGAATAAGGGGCAAGTCGAATTCCCTCTCTGGGCTGCTTCATGAATATGCTTGGTATTCTGGATAGTTAGTTTGAGCGTGCTCATACATTTGTGTTGTGGCATGGGCTGGTGCAGGTGCATGGACAGGCGGCGGCGGCGGTGGAAACGTATCTGATGTCTGATGTGTGTTATTTTCTTTGGAAGGATAAGGACGTGGCTTTGTTTTACCTATAGCTATATTGTGTTTCAGGACAGCACATTCATTTACGAAGTGGCCTGGCTTCTTGCAATAATTACAGGTCCCATTAGTTTGTTTTGTGCTATTCTTGTTCATGTTTGTGTTTGCCGGTGTCGATTGGGCCACCAGCATCTTCATCTTTGTGTCTTTCATGCGTCTCTTTTCCTGGTCGTGTTCTTCTCTAATTCTGTTCTGGTGGTATTGTAACATCTGTAACATTTGGGAAGGGCTGTTTGCTTGCCAAGTACTCTCAACCTTCAGTACCCTATACTTCACCTCTGGTAGGGAATTTTCTACTAGTTTGCTCACGAAAAGATGGGGATATGAATCGCTACCGGGCTTAAGACCACTATTGATAGTGAAACATTTCTCAAACCTAGAGTAAAAATCGCTAGTGTCCTCGTCTGGTTTCTGTTTACAGGCTGAAATAGCATCCCAGTCTTCTTTCTTGGTAATTAACAATCTGGGCAAAACTTGTACAAGGAGTTCAGGTAAGTCTTTAGCTCGGGGACCCAGACCAACCCCCGGGCCTCTTCCCTCTTCCTCTCTTTCCAACAGATCCCAGCTGAGCTTTTTCTCTCTCACCTCCCAGTCCTGTCCTTTAAGCTTCTCGTAAATACCAGCAGGCAATAGTACTTTTAATAATTTTAGAATGTCAGCATATGTATATTCTCCTAATCGAAGAATGTCTTTTAGTTCTCGGTGAAAACCCCCCGGGTCTTTATCATGGGATGGTAACATTTTTTTCATTTCCAATATCTCTAATTTTGACAAGGGGGTGTAGACATACACCCGTTGCAGTTCATTGTTTGCATCCTTTACAGGATGAACCTCTCGTAGGGGGTTCAGCTTGTCGTATGACTGTCCCTTAACCTGTGGTGGAGCGGGAAGCAGGGACCTAGTCACATATACTATATATTTGTGTCGCTGATCCAGGATGACATTAATCAATTCAGTACCCATGTTCATCCACCTGTCTAGTATTATGTCGTCCAGCAACTTATACAATAGACCAGGACCAGAATATTGACTCTCATATAACGTGATCAAATGTTGAACCATGTAAACACCAGCTATGCACTGTTCGTTTGGTGGGAGGCTCAAGAACGTTTGTGCTACGATATCATTATTATACATATCATATTGGGATATCCACAGGGTGGCTGACCGGGCTAATTCATTTTCGGTCGGGGTGAGGGGCTGATCGTTACCTAACCATTTATTCACCGCTTTTTCGGTGATTTGGAACAAACTTTCAAGGCAATATCTTTCTTTTATAGCCGTTCCCTGTTTACGGTGATTGAGGCCCTTGGGCCTTTCGAATCGCCGGGCATGGCCCACATAATGTATTCTGTCTTTGTCTCCTGCTTCATCATCAGATGATAACTCAGCCTTTTCGTTTGGGCCTCCTTCGTGTGACGCTATTATTGCCTTTCGGATTTTGGTCAACATGTTGTCTGTCTGGCCTGATTTATCATGCTGACCGGCATCTATGCGATCACTCCAACCAATATAACAACGGTCTACGTCCCCGTCGCCTTCGTCTTTTTCCCTGATCAGACAGTTAATTAGGAAGCGAAGGATATAGTTCTTAATAATTACTTTTCTATTTTGTACAGCTTCTGCTATGCACTCAGAACCTTCCCCTGTTCTTATGAATGTGTACATTTTCTTTAGATGTTTATCCATATCTGGTAATTTTTCCAAATCTGCGACTGCTCGTCTAAGCCGTAGTGAAAACACGAGCATTCTGCCCTTTCCTGGATCTGGGTCAAATATACATTCGGAGATGTCTACTTTTACTGTCGGCCCCCCTCCTGATGTTGCCCCGGATCCTCCCTCCCCGCCGTCCTCGAGCTCCTGGAGCTGTTCTTGCGTTGGGGGTGCAGGGAAAAATCCGTCCACGTATGCTGGTGGGGATTCCTCTAGGTAGGTGTTAATGAACGTTTCGGCTGCGGTTTGTTTTATTTTTCGGGGTACTTGCGGTGGCACTCTAATGGGTCTTTCTACTGGGGCCACTTTTGCTAGTTCCTCTGAAAGGACGGGATAAATACCAGCAACGACAGTATTTCTTTTTCTTTCAGTCTGCTCTCTTTTTACCCGTTCCCCTTCCTCCTGTAATTTCTCTTCTTTGGCTTTTTCGGACTCCTGTCTACTTCTCTCTGCTTTGTGGAACTCTTTCTCTGTTCTTCTATGTGACTCCTTGCGCCAAAACTCAATGGCATCCTTCTGAGCAGGTCTAGATTTTCTCTTCCATATCTCTTCCTCTACCTTCATAATGCATTCCGCATCTTACGTTCCCGTTATGGGCCATCTATACTTTGTCTCTAAATCCTTCGTGTAATCCACCCATAGTTCTAAAAACAACACGGCATCTAAACCATGCTTACAGTACATGAAATGTCCAGGTGTGTCTCTAGGCGGAATGTTAACTGGTTCCTCTAGTTCACCTTTTCTGGTACCTATCTTACGTAGTTTCGAAAACAACGGCATGTTGGAATGTAACCGAAAACAAAAATCACAATGACCCAAAAAACAAAAATCACAATGAAACAAACTTACATAAAAACCTGACACATTCAAACCTAACTGAACCTGACTAAGACAATAACATTCATACAGTTATATCGGTGCACCTGAAAACTTGGACTTTATTTCTTTAATACTTTAATTCTTGATGCATGCTCTTGAACATACCGGTCTCACAAGTGAGACACGTCTTTACCGTGTTCATTAAATGAACCCGTCTTTATTGCAACCCCCATGAAAAACTCACCGGGAAGCAGAACTTGAACTTGAAGGCCTCGGACACTTGACGCTGCGCAGGGAATGGCGTATCTTAGGTGGATCTCTAGAAACCTCGGACACAGCTCTCTTGCAGGGTGGGCTCTGGGTTGGGACGATCCGCAATCCTCACCGCCTCGTATGGATGCCTGGTCGCAGTCTGTCTCCTTCGTTGGCCTGAGGGAGTTGGCGGGAAAACCCGCGATGTGTACACTTGAAGTCCGTCACGGCTGTGGAAGGGGGCAAAACTGGACCTTCATCTCCGGCGCGTGGGGAAAGAGATTTGTCCCTATTCGGGCGCCATTAATGTCGTAAATAAAGTATTACGCACTCAGAATTTCTATAATATCAATATGATCATGCATAAAGCAAGAGGCTGAGTCTGTGGTATCAGGTTCAAAAGGGCTTTATTCCAATAACTCGAGTTATAGGGAGAATAGTTCCATCACCACAAGGGATCAGGAAGAGTCATCTGATCAGAATTCTCAGAGTACAGTATATATACATTTTAATAATATACGTAAGCAGGAGTGCTTCAGGCAGAGCAAGAGAGAATGAGATAAGAGCATGTGGGTGTGTAGGTAGGCGTGAAGGTGGGCGTCCACTTGATGATAATAGGTGAGTGTCATAGGTGGGTGGATGCCTGGAGGGGGTTGCGTGATCAGCTGGAACTTTACTGGAACTTTGCCTTACTTGTGCTCAACTTGAGTGTGACGTGTAATTGACGTGTGACTGGGGGAAGGCTGCTTGTGCAGTCGGGGAGTCTGGAAGAGAGGCCTTCAGTGTCAGGACGACCAGCACATCTTGTATTATCTGATATCTAAAGTCTGGAGCAGGGACTGATTTGTGACATAGGTTGCCCATCACCAAGAGCCAATGTGGCATCTATTTCTTCATTTACTGCGTAGGCCTTACATGGGGGCTATGGGCTTTTCACTGACGTGAGCTTTGCAATCACATGAAAAGAGACAGAAAGGCTAGGCTTTCTCCTTTGCAGACGGGTCGTGTTTATTCCTCCTTCTCCAGGCAGGAATGTGGTTTCAGTAGGAGTAAGCAGATAACCGTGCTCAATACTGTCTCGGCACCTCGAACAGGGCCCCTTTGGCTGAGGCCCAAGTGTGCAAGGCCAAGGATATGCAGCTGCAGCTCTCAGAGCGTCTGAGGCCTGAAACCTCTTTTGGCTCTGGCTGAGCCACAAACATGGGTTTTCATGAAAATGCCACGAGTGCAAGAAAACATGATGCAAAACGTGTAGGCCTCAATGCAGATTTGTCGTTTCTCTCATGGGAGACTGGATGATGGCAGGCCACGTTATAGCATAAGCATCATGATAGACAGGCCATGGAGGGGAAATGCATAGGTTACATGCATGCGTACATGAGTGACGGGGAACACACGGGGTCACATAGGCCTCATAATTTTTATTTCCTCAGACCAAGGGGCATATCAGCAACAACCGGCGATAATTATCGCTAAGCGCACTTAGCGCTAGGATAATTATCGCCGGCTATCGCTGGATTCTATCGCGGAGATAGCGTGCTATCAGCAACGCATATCTCCAAAGCGATAGTAATCCAAGCGTTAGCTACAAAACAGTGCGATTATCACTGGAAAACCGGCGATAATCACACTGCGACAGGCGATACCTTGCTGATAGGGCTGGGTGGATTTAGCCATGTAATCCACCTCCCATTAGATTACATGGCTAAACCAGATTAAAAGCAGGCATACAGAGACCTGCGTTAAGCGCAGTTAGCGCTTCTTTTATTATTGCTAAGCAGGTTAGCGATTTCCTTGTTAATTGGAGAAATGTCGTTTAGCGACATTCTCCACGTACGTTTGGCAAGGTACGCCCACTTTGCATCTCATTAGAAATTTCACTTTGCATCTCATTAGAGATGCAAAGCTGGGCGTTAAGGTAAAGGGTGCTAAGGCAAGGATTCACACGATAGCGTGACCTTGCTGATAAGGCGATAAAATTATCGCTGGTTTTCGGCCGAAAACGGACGAAAAAGCAGCGATAATATTATTGCGCTGCCTTGATGATATGCCCCTAAGACCCCAAAGATTTAGGCTTCTTCGAGGGAGCTCCGGCATCATTCCTCTAATTGGTTATGGAACTCCTTAGAGACCTGCAATATCCTTATAATATACGACACGTCTGATGCGAATTTGCTGATTTCGACAACATAAGAATTGTATCACTGGGTCAAAGGTATCAACAAGTTACTTAAAAAGCGCTACACTTTTTGCAACGGTTAAATGGTCAGCTTTTAGTTTTTCAAATTTGAAGGAGGTGCAACATTTGCCCAGACAGTAGAACTGTTCAATAAAATGACAAAATGGTGAAACAGGAATGCTACAGAATGTGCAACACAGTATGGTGCATGCATTGCCTTTTCTCTTGTCGCAAAATGTAGTCAGTCCTTCTGCATCATAATTCTCGTGGCCCTGCTAATGAGAGACTCCTTTAATAAATGTGTGTTATAAATACCCGTCCTGCCAGGCAGTTTTTTTGTTGAAAAACTTACGTCTGGCAGCTTAATAGTTTTAACCCAGTTCTGTTGTTTGGAGACAAATTTTAAAATACAGATAAAATCTGCAGAACAAATGATGATACACCTTTGCAACACGGAGTATCTGTTCTCATGATTTTAATCAGTTTGTGTTTCACACAAACCAATTTTTTGCTGAGAACTGGTGGGAACATGTCAAGAACAGAATATAAAATCGAGTTTCTGTGTTTCAATGCAATGCAAAATCACGAACAGGTGCGACACTTTCATGACATCTATAGAATGAACAGAGTTTTGGTTTTGTTTTAAAACTCTGTTTTCAATCTATTAAGACCAGTTTGTATCAATATATACTTGTGTTTAATTTTTTTTTATCGTAGCTAGATACTAAAAAGGCGAGCCCAACATTTTTATGGCACCTGCGAAAGATATGAATTTTCATCACATTAAATTTGAGTAATTCCACAATTGTTCCCAGCTTTGAAATTTCACACAATTCTTATGCACTGGAGACTGGTTCAAGCAGAAAATACCTTGTGGGTTACATGGTCTCCTCAAAAGAGTTCTACTGCCAATATCTCAAGTGACTTTAAACTGGAGGTGTGCCCACGAAAGAGACTGGACGCTGAATTTATTGAAAGGTTGTGTTATTTTCATGAAATATAATGAGATGTAATGTAATAAAATGCAACCAACGTGTGTGAAACAACATAGCACAATTTTGTTCACCTATACTTATAATGCCACAGAAACTGCCAATAATTTTGCCTTTAATGACTGAACAAATCTCCTTTGCCATATCGCGGAATCCAGCTCATGGCAACACCTAATGTTTGCTTCATTGCTACAAGATTAGTGGTGTTTTAGTTGAACGTGCCATACCAGTGTCTTGAACATACTGCTACCACTACTCTTACTCCTACTACTGCTACTACTACACTACTACTGCTGCTACAACTCTTACTCCTACTACTACTGCTGCTGCTATTCTTACTTATACTACTGCTACTACACTACTACTACTGCTAATACTACTCTTACTCCTACTACTGCTGCTACTATTCTTACTTATACTACTGCTACTACACTACTACTACTGCTAATACTACTCTTACCCCTACTACTGCTACTACTACTAATAATGACACAAATAACCAATCACAAAAAACACTACCTTCACCAGTCAGCCGTCAACTGCTGGTGAAGGGAACGCCACGGGGATCACCTTTCAACAGAATGCATATGCGCACACACAATCCTACATTAAACGAAACAGCGACAAAACACTAAAGCTAGATTGTAACACAATAGTAGTAACAAATCAACAATAATACTGTTGGTTGGTTATTTTTTAATTCTCATTCTTATTATTATTCTCCTTGTTATTATTCTCATTCTTACTATTCTTCGTCTTATTATTATTACTGCCGTTGTTGATGTTGTTGTCATCAGCCTACTGGCCTTAGTCTTACAGAAGGGTAGCTCTAATTGTAATCCTATGTGTGTTGACTTCTGGTAAGATTAAGCCTCATTTCTTTAGGTGGGTCCTGCAGAGGAATGAAGACCTTTTTAAACTTCTTTTGGTCAGTATTTATTAAGAGTAGATGTTATTTTAAAATGTTTTGTTTGAGCCTCAAGTTATAGTAGACGTGCATTCGAACACGCGGTCGCCTTCGGTGAGGGTTGCAGTCCTCGTTATATTATTATTAATATTTTTATTATTTTTATTATTATTATTATATTATTTTTGATAGTCAATTTATTATCATTTTGGAAAACAAACAAACAAGATGACAGATACATCTTACACAGTAAAGCCAATTCCATCTCCAACAGGCAGCAAAAGACCCCACTGTTAAGGTAGGAGTATTTATGCAAGCCACCCAAGCTGGATAGCAGCACCCCGTTACATGGGAGAGCCAAAGCTGGTAATTTAAAACAGTAGGTTCAGCCATTTGCCCCAAACCCTATGGAACTTCGCAGGACAGCCAAGTGCCTCAAAGAGGGTTTCCTCCTGGGCCGCGCACCAATCCACACCCCGGCACCAATTTCGCAGGATAGGGGGGGTTGGGCTGGGCCCAGGCCGCTGCCATATCTCGTTTAGCCACAGCGACCTCAATTCCCAGAAAATGTTTGTCCGCTCTAGAGCCGTCCAAACCATCGAATACACCCAGGAGAAGACGTAAGGGATTGTGTGGAGCCTGCCAACCCAAGGTCTGTGTGAGCTCAGATTCCACCTCAGACCAGAAAGGGTCAAGGCCTGGGCAAAGCCAGACCACATGGTAGAAGTCGGCCGGAGCTTGGCTGCATCTGGGGAGTCTGGGGAGGGGTGCAGCCTAGCCCTGTGTAGGCGCACGGGAGTGAGATAGGCCATTAATAGAGTTGAATGAGGCGGAGTTTGGAGGATGCCGTAAGGGTTTTGGGAGCCATAAGGGCATCGCGCCAGTCTGCGTCCTCTAGGGGGCCCAGCCATCCCTCCCAGCGGGCCCGGAGTGAGACCAAAGAGGTTGGGCCATTGTTCACCAGGGAACGGTATATCCGTGACACCCCTCCCCTACCCAGATTGCCCATCATGACTTGTGCCTCTAATGGGCTAAACTCGGGTAGTGATGTACCTATTGGGCTATGTACAGTTGAGGGCCTGGCAGAGCTGCAAATACTTGTAGAATTGGGAGGTGTGAAGGGTGTGGCGTTGCTGTAGATCGGGGAAGGCCCTGATGTGATCCTCCACCCAAACATCTCTGAGCAGAGAAATCCCAGCGTGGTCCCACTGTCGGAAACCTGTGAGGGTCGATGCCTCTCGCAACCACGTGCCTTGCCAGAGAGGTGTTTGTTGAGTGAGCCGCTTATCCCAGCGCGTGTGTCGCAGAGGGAGCACCAGGCCATCAGGACCGCTCTGGTGGTTGGTGGCATCGTCTGTGGTATGGGAGCCCCATATAAGTAGGCTTGAATATGTGGAAAGTCAATTTCTCGTTGTTCCGTCCGATAGGCCGGTTCAGACCACCTCCCAGTGAACAGTCATGGATGACAAGAAGTCTGGTAGCCAGGTTATAAAGATGGAGATTTGTTATGCCCATGCCTCCATCAAAGGGTGGAATTCTGCAGCTGGCCAGGGCGATACGTGGCCTCCCTCCCCCCCAACAGCGTGATCACCATGTCAAACTCTCAGAACCAGCCCCCGGGGAAGTGAAAGGTGGTATTTTGAATGATGTATAGGAAGCGGGGGAGGATCATCATTTTAAAAAGAGCCCCTCTTCCAAGTGGATTAAGTGGGAGAGTCTGCCAACGTTTGAGGTCTTTTTTGGCTTTCATGACCAGGGGGGTAATATTAAGTGCCCGTTCTAGCTCTGGGAGCAGAGCCACCCATATTCCAAGGTACTTGAACAATAGTCTGATGGGGATACTCGACTGCCAATCAAAGCAATCCCTTGACAAATAGAGGGGAATCAGGGTAGACTTAGCCAGGTTGAGTCACAGGCCCGAGACACTCTCAAAGGCCCGGAGCACCTTCAAGCATTTGGGACCGGAATATTCTGGGTCTGCCAAGAAGAGCAGGACATCGTCTGCGTAGAGGGCGATTTTTTTCCACATGATGGGAGTCCCAGGACCAACCCCGGATTTGGGAATCGCTTTGTATGAGGCAAGCCATGGGTTCCATCGCAAGTGCGAATAAGAGGGGTGAGAGCGGACACCCCTGGCGCGTACCTCTCTGCATTGGGAACTCCTCCAAGATAGCACCATTGATAAGGACCCTGGCTTTGGGACTGGAATACAGAACATGGACAAGGTGGCGGAAGTGAGGACCAAAGCTCATCGTCAGAAGGACGTCCTCTAGGTATCGCCAGTCCACCGTGTCAAAAGCCTTCCCGAAGTCTATAAGGAGGAGGACAAGATACGGTGTTAGGCAATGGCGGAGGGCCAGGGCAAGGTGGAGGTGCCGTATGCAGTGCCTGGTACCACACATCCCAGCAGAGCCGCCAGTGTATCCTCGGGGGGGCAAGCAGAATACAGCTGAGCATAGTAACCCGCAAAGGCCTGTGCAATGGCCCCAGAGGTGTGGTGGTGAATTCCAGCGGCGTCCTGGATTTCAGGGATGATTCTGTTGGCCCTGGGGTACGAGACCTAGTTGTGCAGCAACTTTCCATTTTTGTCTCCCCAGCCGTATATACGGGCCACAGAGGAGCGCCACAGCATCTTGGCAGAGTCGAGGGATATCTGTCAGACTTCGTCACAAATTGCTGCCAGCTGCCTAACAGGTTGGGTGTCGGCTGTGTCCGAGAGAGTCAGTTCCAGCCTCGTGGCTTGTGCCTCGAGCTGAGTCAGGTGAGTGGTCTGAGCAGCACGTTTCGCATCCTCGTTATATTATTATGGGTAGGAGTGGGTAGCCGATCTTGGGGCTAGTATCAAACAGGTTTACACATTCTTTGATACTTCTTGAATTACTTGTGCATGAAGGTAACTGTCCTTTGATCATATTTTTGGTATCCTTAGGTGAGGATATATGTAATTATAAAATAATAAGGAGTTCCCTTCTGTAACCGCAGAAGTCAATATTAACATCTGTGGTTTACTCTTATCTAATGGTAGATGTCCTTTGAAATATTTTTGTTTGTCTCATGTTAGAGCAGAGCTCCAGAAGTCGGCAGCGTAGCCTTGGGCCAGGTTAGACATGCTTTTGAAGGGCTGTGGGTGCGTCTAAGGTAACAGTAGGCTTTTACTAAAATGATATGGGTTAGTCTCTGGTGAGAGTAGACCTCTTGGTCTTGAAATCCAGTCAAGCGTCTCTTAGGCAGTGATTGGGTTATTCTACAGATGTCCTATTGGACAAGATCCCTTACAATCTGCCTCCTTCACTTGAAATGCTGTGTGCTGTGCCGCTCAGGCTACAGTTGCAGCAGGAGATGTGTGAAACGTTTGGAAGCTGCATGAATGAATCTCCGGAGAGTGTGGATCTACCTCCCTAGCTTCTCGTTGGTCCTTGGACAATCCTCGTCTCCAAAGTGAGGCAATGAGGAGGGCGGCTGATGTAACCCGGAGACATTCCAAATGTCGGCCTTGTGTGCATCGCCAAGGTGAGCGCTCTCTGCGATGATGTAACTCAGTGATGCGGCAGGCGGCAGCTGTCTGTAGTAGTAACAGGAGCTGTCACAGCTGTCGTTTAGTTCTCAGCACAGCGCGCACGTAGAGGTATTAGTGACAGATCTGCAAATGCGTCTCTCTAGGCTCCAGTCTCCTGTCTGTGAAGGCTTCAGCACACCCTACCTCAATTAAACGGCAACGAAAAAGTGACGGAAGGCTTAAAGAAAAGGAAAACACTGGTGTTTACCTTTACTGACGAGAATGAGAAAATAGACGATTGAGAGGCAACAAGTGCCCTAATGCCCTGCGTATAATAAATGGTAAAGGTGACACACCCTTAAAATATGCAAGCAAGCTCATTAGTTTGCGTATGACATAGACACACCTTTTCAGCAAAAGTGAAGTGGGACCCTACCTCAGCCCAACAAGCCTTAGAGAGGCAGAGCTATGTTGAGCAATCAACAAGTTTCTCTTTCCGACCATGGCTGTGCCTTGTTATACCGTGCAGGGTTTTAAATTCATTCCATTTTGCTAAATTTCTCATAATTGATGTAGTTTCTTACACACAAACCTTATTTCTCTTGGTGTACATAGATGGCAGGCACAGTGCTGACCACCCGGTGTCTTGGTTCGAGCCGACCTATCACCCTGGTTCTTTCGAAGCACTGGTCTATGAACCTAACTGACACCAATTAAAAGACAAGGAATGCAGAGCGTCATGACATCATACCGTACTGGTGATTTCATCAATGGTTGAGGGCATCTCAAGACATTGACCAATGTTCAAAGATCCTTGGCAGGGCGCACTCCGTTAACCAATAGTGAAAGAGTCTTAGCAGCTGCTTCGTGACATCACATTATTCATTAGCCAATGGCGAGAGAACTTTACCTGCGTTTGTAGCCATCACATTCCCAACCACCCAATAATAATTTCCTCCTAACTGTGTTGTATGACATCACATCACCAATCAACCAATGGTGTCAGTTCCTGAGAAAAGCTTGATGCCTTTACACTGTGTTAGACTTTGTTCGAAGAACATGAAGAATTATTGATTACATCAATCTTTCCAAAAGGAAATGACAAGACAGTTTCAGAAGTTATTTATGCCATCACATTAGCTAATATGAAACAGATTTGAAGTGTTTAATGATGTAATGCCCCCTTTGATCAGAAGCAAGAGAGTTTTGTTAATCGTTTTTAAGTCAGGCACTCCTTGAGCCACTGCTGAGAAAAAAGCTTGATGATTTCAAGAGCTCTGTTTTCAAAAGAGCGTTGGCAGTGGTTGACAAATGCCTTCTACCATTCAGGCAAATGAGGCAAAAAAGGATTAACGCTGGCTGATGTCACAGTCTTCATTATCAAGTGATAAAAAATGTCTGCGTCGTTTAATGATATTGAATGCTAGTAACCAACAGCAACAGAACACTGACCATTGCTTGTTCACTTACAAAGAGCAAACCTCTAGGCGTAGAGCATCTGGATAAAAAAAAGTCCAAAAATATAAATTTTCATTTTGATTAGATTTAATACGAAGTATCAGGTGGGTAAGGGGTCTGAAAATATGGATATATAATTATGATGCAGCAGAAAATAGAAGGATCATAAACAATATTTTAAAATAAATATAAAATAAAAAGTTTAATCGCATAATCATTTAGTTTAATCAAGACTCAAAATGTTTTCTAGAAGTAAAACACTAGTATAATTTTGCCTTTCTAACTTTATTCATTGTTCTCTGCATAAGCCTTAGCAATATACATTGAACAAAGATTAAAACTTCTATAATACATTTAAACAAATCATGATTACTGGAATATATCATCAAATACTCAAGCAAACAATAAACAGCAATAAAATCAATAAAATTAATCTGTTCACCAGATAACCTAAAAGAGTTAACATAGAGTTAAATACTAGATTCCACAGCCCTACCTGCTCATGGGCTACAAATTCCATTTGTCGTGCTTAATACTTTACATAATACAATGCAACAAATGTACATTACGTCCCAAAATGGAGTAAGTGATCTTAAATCAATTTGGTTTACACGTATTCTGAAGTCGGCCAGTCACAACGCAAGCAGTCCAAATACAGCTAGAGACCGCACAATAAATCCCAGGCTTTCCTACCATGTCCTCCACAGTGATGTTACAAATGCAGAAACAGGACAGTCCTAACATAAAATGCTTAAAAACTGATCAATATATGTAACGTGCAGTCTTTGACCACTTGAGTTATCTACTGCTGGAAAGATGTCTACATACCTCGACTGACCCTCCACGCCCAGACGGATCAGCAGTCCCCTCCAGCGCCCTGAGACCCTCACAGGTGAGTGGCTGCGCCATACAAACTCCTGATAGATGAGCTGCACTTTCCAAACTCCTGATTGATTGATTGACACACGTTTCAGTCCTCCCTACTGAACCCATTAGACGGGCACACCTGCAAACAGATTTATAAAATTGAAGTCCATGGCTGGAAAAAAGACATTTTTTGTGGCATGCGGTCAGATCAGAACCCTAATGTGCACGTCTATCTCTGTCTCATGGACTTCCGAGTCCTTGAACCAGGGGTGCACAGAAGCCAGACTCACGTGGGAAATTTAAGTTAACGATCTACAGTGCATGATTCCTATTTGGAGTAATTGAATGTGCATTTATCCCATGTGGAGATTCTGAAAATCTGGCCTGAATCTGGGTTTTGTGGCCCAGCTGAAACCCTTGTATCTGAATGAAATGCATGAGGTACTGCAAATAGTGAGAGTTCCAAGGGCACTCAGCACTTCCAGGCCAGGATTCGTTGGCAGCCCGTAGCTGCACCTGTTATTTACAGCAGTGAAACGGCAAAACATTCTGCTTCAAACCCGTCTCTTTCTTCAACCACATTCATTCACACTCTGTCCGTTTTGTTTGCCCACCTGCCTTCACCACTCTTCTCCACACACCCCCTCCTTAGTTGTGACAGAACCACCGTCTCGTGTAAGTCGAATGCAGGCTGCATTCTGGGTGCCTCTCCTAGCAATTCGGGGGGGGGGGGGGGGGGTTGGATCTCTCCTTTTGCATATATTAGACGGCTACCAAAGCAGAGCCTTTCATGTCCCCTATTCAGGGCCGGACTGGGATCGCAAACCAGCGCTGGCAATTACGTCCCAACGGCCCCAGCAGAGGGGGGGGGGGGGGGGGAGGGGCAATGCTGCTGCCCTTTTGTTAAATGGGGCCAATTTTGCAGCACTGCCGAAAAATGGCTCCCAGTAACAAAAACTGCCCCCACCAGTCCAAAACCCACCCCCACACTTCCGGCCCACTGTGAAACGCCCGGTGCCTGCTATGGTCAGTCCGGCCCTGCCCCCCATTATAGCAGAGGATGCTGAGAGTGACGGAAGAAGGGGGTTTAGGGGAACTGGGATAAAAATGAATTAATGACAACGTAGAAAACGTAGAAAAGGTTGAAAGGAAAACGGTGGATGAAAGAGAGTGATCTTAAGCCAATATTTGATATTTTATTGCTGTAAGTGTCAGCTGTTACCATTTTCCAAATCAACGCCCCTCATTTTTTTTTACCTCCAATAGAGGGAATGTTGAGTCCTCTTAGCTGGAAATGGAAACTTTGACCTGCTTGTTACACACAGTTCCAGGCATCCAGTTTAAAACACTTATGTGTTACCATCCAGTTTACCAGCCCTTGCCAGCAGGAGTCACTCTAAGAGCATTAGATTTCAGGATTCAGGGAAAAGGGATGAGGTCAGAGGGCGTAGGAGGGGAGGGCAGGAGAGATAGTGCCTCATTGCAGGGCGTCAACAGTTTCTCCCTCCAACCTATGCCTGCTCGGCGCCGTAACATTTAAACAAAATATCTCAGAATGGACAAACCAGTGGCGTAGCCAGCTAAGTGGAATATGATTATAAAAATACCATAGTGGCATGGACGTCATTTGGGGGTACTCAGGGGTCGCAGCTGTGACCTAGCTTGCTCCCTGATACTCCTGGCACTTCCCTTGCGACCCCTGGAATAAGAGGGGGCAAAACGTAGCAGACAAAAATGAAGTTCATGCATAGAGGGACCTGCAGAGTTGCTAAAAGCTTCCAGCTTACTGAAAACCATAAACGGCACGCCTCTCCCTCACTCTTCTTAATTAACCACACTGCTAGTCGCTGCCACCATAACGCGATAATCGCCCCTCAGTGGTCATCACGCACGACATGAAAACACTTCACACACAGAATCAAAACAAAGTCAACACACGTCCAACCAAACAACCTGCACAGTGTAGTGTGCTTCCCGTGTGGGCAAGTGCTTCAGCGTCCCACATATGGGTAGTAAGCACCATGGAAACGTTGCAGTGCAATACAACACAGGGTTTGAGTAATGCCGGATTTGCTTAGGCAACGACCTGACAGATCAGACCTGACTTATCAAGGCTTCCCTTGCCCCAGTCACGCATGGCTCAAGGGGAAGAAGATGATGCAGGGCTGTGCAAGGCCCCATGGCTGCCTGGGCCTCCAGTGCCAAAGAAAGCACCCTGTGTCTTGAAAATGTGTGCAACGTTCAATCTCCAAGTTAAAAAACTCATCCAGCAGTAATAAATATGTTTACCATAATCTAGTATTAGATTACCAAAGTCTCAAAGCAACTGATGTTCTTCGTACCTTAGTCAAAGATACCCATTTTATCGAACAGGAGAAAGACTAAGGGGCATATTATCAAGCTCATTATCGCCGCTTTAGCGGCCGTTTTCAGCCGAAAAGCGGCGATAAGGCATCGCACTATTAGCAAGGACACGCTAGCGCGTTTTTCCGTGTCTCAGGACCGGTTTTCCTTACGCCTTGCATTGCATCCCTAATGAGATGCAAAGTAGGCGTTCCCAAGAAAAACAACATTCAAAATATCGCTATGTGTCCTTCGCAGTATTTAAGCCCGCCCAGGACACCCATAGCGATACTAAAAGCCGCGCTAACCGCGGTTATCGCCGGTATTTTACGTCTGATAAAATCCTGACTTCACCATCTTTTACATGGGAGGTGGATTGTACGGCTAAATCCACATCTCCCTATTACTAAGGATTCCCCTATCGCTGCAGGTTTATCGCTGGATTCACAGCGATAAACCTGCATTTCGGCGCTATCGCCAGATTTGTAATCGCCGTGGAGATAAGCGTTGTAAATAATGCAATATCTCGGCAATCAATTCCGGCGATAGCCGGCGTAAATCAAAATCGCGCTAAGCGAGCTCGGCGATATTTATCGTTGTTCGTTGATGATATGCCCCTAAATGGCCATTTCAACCCGGAATATAGTTAAACCTTCCACCCACAAGTTTATACAGATCTTCACATGATGAGTATTTGGCCACATGTTTACCTCACAGGAAAGTAAAGTGTGTGCCATTGTAGGATAACCATATATAAAAAATAAATAAATCGGTGCTTTTTACTAAAATCGAAGAAGGACTACAATTTTTCATCAGCCAAGGGGTGCAAAATGAAAGAACATCAACCTAGAAAAAACAGACGAGGCACTGAGGAAATAAAGTGCAATTTTTGAACCCACTGTCTCCGCTGTTAATCAAATTGCTTTCTGAGAACAACTGCTAACTAGTTTTGCTTTGGAACATATAAAAGGTGCCACCGTCAGTTTTCAGTCCACCCACCCTGAACACCGGAACACGAGCCAAATTTGCTGAAATCTGCCAGGGCAGCTGTTAAAAAACAGGACTGATCCCAGCAAATCCGGGACGCCTGGTCATCCAATGCTATTGCATTATTTTAAAAAAAGCTTACTTTCCCTTATCCCAAGCAGGAGGGCTGGCTCACCAGTGTCCGTGTAAACTGGGGACCCAGCTTTTAATAGGGGAGTTTCCAGCTTGTAGTCAGTATGCAACTGGAGGATAGGGGGGAGGGATATTTGATGCATTTCCCAATTATGGACATGTAGACATCAAATATACCGCAAAAAACGGTTTGAAATCAGTCGCGTGGAACTTTATTAACAAAAGACAACAGAAATTAAGTTGAAAAATGACCACCGACTTCCTGGTGGCTTTGGCATGAAAAACACAACTTGGATAATACCCTGTAGCTTAATTTCCGCTTTCCGTTTCTCCCTGGGCTCTGAGATTATGCAGTAACAGTGATTGAAATTATATGGCAGGATTGACTAAATTATGCATCAAGAACGGGCAAATTGTACAGCAGAGCGTGGCACACTATGTGCTGTACTATTTTGTTCTTTTTAATTTTAACACACATTCATGCTGTGTGGAGAAAGATCTCCCACATTAGTGCCATAGTATTATAATTTAATATTTGGAATACCTTAATCATCAACTGAAAGGGGACCACCGGTTAACTATTGTAAGGGTCTGCAGTGTGCGGCACGTGTGGCTCTTTTTTTATTGTTATCTTTTGAACCGCTTGAGCTAGATACATATTTTTTCTTGTCGAAATCTGTACATTATACAAAAGATGGCAGAATACATGACAAGTGCTATAATCCATAATTAATCCAAAATTATGTGTAAAAATACGTCGAATCAACTCACATAATTCCAGCGGCCCTGCGATCCTTCCTCCTCTGTCAATGAACATTAGGAATTTCAGAGACACCTAAAACATTTTTTAGGTCTCGCCTGGCATTAGCTGCATGCATGCGCTGCCCTCGCCATGCAGGGCCTTTTGGAATCAATACACTTTCGGAAGGAACTTTAAGCCCCGCCCTTGTTTTAAATTGGCTCGCGTCATTGTTTATGTTGAACGCTTGCGAGTGATTGAAAACCGGGCTTTGGGGTTACCGCCTTGTCCACTTTTAGGACTGCCCATCTGGACAGGCCAATGCCATCTTGGATTCCTGTGACGTAGGAGACCGTGCTCCTAGCTTGTTTAGTGGTGCACCTGCGGACAGTCCCCGTGCTCCGGACAGAGTCTCTCTTTCCCGCTACTACTGCCTGAGAACTGCGGACCATATATCATGTATATCAAACGCTTAGTGGTGGGGGCCCTGGTTCTGCCAAACTCTAACCTTTCTGTGTCTTCCTAGAATAAACATCTGTTACTGACTTTAATTCCATCCCCCCAGGTTTGCCCACTGCAGCTAGCGCCCAGTACAGCGCTCCTTTGTAAGGAGCTAGATTTGCGCTTCGAAGGTACCGAGACACACTTACACACAGAAGTTTTACCCTAATATGAAGGTTTATGAATGTCCAAAGACAAACCTGCACAGCAGCAGCTCACTCACTTCACATAATACTTGGAACATCTTTTGACAGAGATCAGCATGGGAGTCTGTGTGTAGTTCCTGCTGAGCCGCTTCTGTCTAGACCCAGCAGGCTGTTGCATTTTGCCCTCTGTGGCCCCTTCGGAATCAGACAAGGGTATGCTGTATGCACCTGGGTCTCGAGGGTGTGCTCTGAAATGGTTGTATTATGTCGCTTGCAAAACTCTTAATGCTTCTTAAATTGATCTCTTAAAATGACTCTTAAGTGGAATATGATGATAAAAATACCATAGAGGCATGGTCGTCATTTGGGGGTACTCGGGGGTCGCAGCTGTGACCTAGCTTGCTCCCTGATTCCTCCTGGCACTTCCCTTGCGACCCCTGGAATAAGAGGGGGCAAAAGGTAGCAGACAAAAATGAAGTTCATGCATAGAGGGACCTGCAGAGTTGCTAAAAGCTTCCAGCTTACTGAAAACCATAAACGGCACGCCTCTCCCTCACTCTTCTTAATTAACCACACTGCTAGTCGCTGCCACCATACCGCGATAACCGCACCTCAGTGGTCATCACGCACGACATGAAAACACTTCACACACAGAATCAAAACAAAGTCAACACACGTCCAACCAAACAACCTGCACAGTGTAGCGTGCTTTCCGTGTGGGCAAGTGCTTCAGCGTCCCACATATGGGTAGTAAGCACCATGGAAACGTTGCAGTGCAATACAACACAGGGTTTGAGTAATGCCGGATTTGCTTAGGCAACGACCTGACAGATCAGACCTGACAGATCAGGGCTTCCCTTACCCCAGTCACTCATGGCTCAAGGGGAAGAAGATGATGCAGGGCTGTGCAAGGCCCCATGGCTGCCTGGGCCTCCAGTGCCAAAGAAAGCACCCTGTGTCTTGAAAATGTGTGCAACGTTCAATCTCCAAGTTAAAAAACTCATCCAGCAGTAATAAATATGTTTACCTTTTTCTAGTGTTAGATTACCAAAGTCTCAAAGCAACTGATGTTCTTCGTACCTTAGTCAAAGATATCCATTTTATCGAACAGGAGAAAGACTAAGGGGCATATTATCAAGCCCATTATCGCTGCATTAGCGGCTGTTTTCGGCCGAAAAGCGGCGATAAGGCATCGCACTATTAGCAAGGACACGCTAGCGCGTTTTTCCGTGTCTCAGGACCGGTTTTCCTTACGCCTTGCATTGCATCCCTAAAGAGATGCAAAGTAGGCGTTCCCAAGAAAAACAACATTCAAAATATCGCTATGTGTCCTTCGCAGTATTTAAGCCCGCCCAGGACACCCATAGCGATACTAAAAGCCGCGCTAACCGCGGTTATCGCCGGTATTTTACGTCTGATAAAATCCTGACTTCACCATCTTTTACATGGGAGGTGGATTGTACGGCTAAATCCACATCTCCCTATTACTAAGGATTCCCCTATCGCTGCAGGTTTATCGCTGGATTCACAGCGATAAACCTGCATTTCGGCGCTATCGCCAGATTTGTAATCGCCGTGGAGATAAGCGTTGTAAATAATGCAATATCTCGGCAATCAATTCCGGCGATAGCCGGCGTTAATCAAAATCGCGCTAAGCGAGCTCGGCGATATTTATCGTTGTTCGTTGATATGCCCCTAAATGGCCATTTCAACCCGGAATATAGTTAAACCTTCCACCCACAAGTTTATACAGATCTTCACATGATGAGTATTTGGCCACATGTTTACCTCACAGGAAAGTAAAGTGTGTGCCATTGTAGGATAACCAGATATAAAAAATAAATAACTCTGTCCTTTTTACTAAAATCGAAGAAGGACTACAATTTTTCATCAGCCAAGGGGTGCAAAATGAAAGAGAACATCAACCTAGAAAAAACAGACGAGGCACTGAGGAAATAAATAAAGTGCAATTTTTGAACCCACTGTCTCCGCTGTTAATCAAATTGCTTTCTGAGAACAACTGCTAACTAGTTTTGCTTTGGAACATATAAAAGGTGCCACCGTCAGTTTTCAGTCCACCCACCCTGAACACCGGAACACGAGCCAAATTTGCTGAAATCTGCCAGGGCAGCTGTTAAAAAACAGGACTGATCCCAGCAAATCCGGGACGCCTGGTCATCCAATGCTATTGCATTATTTTAAAAAAAGCTTACTTTCCCTTATCCCAAGCAGGAGGGCTGGCTCACCAGTGTCCGTGTAAACTGGGGACCCAGCTTTTAATAGGGGAGTTTCCAGCTTGTAGTCAGTATGCAACTGGAGGATAGGGGGGAGGGATATTTGATGCATTTCCCAATTATGGACATGTAGACATAATATATACAGCAAAAAACGGTTTGAAATCAGTCGTGTGGAACTTTATTAACAAAAGACAACAGAAATTAAGTTGAAAAAGGACCACCGACTTCCTGGTGGCTTTGGCATGAAAAACACAACTTGGGTAATACCCTGTAGCTTAATTTCTGCTTTCCGTTTCTCCCTGGGCTCTGAGATTATGCAGTAACAGTGATTGACATTATATGGCAGGATTGACTAAATTATGCATCAAGAAAGGGCAAATTGTACATCAGAGCGTGGCACACTATGTGCTGTACTATTTTGCTCTTTTTCATTTTAACACACATTCATGCTGTGTGGAGAAAGATCTCCCACATTAGTGCCATAGTATTATAATTTAATATTTGGAATACCGTAATCATCAACTGAAAGGGGACCACCGGTTAACTATTGTAAGGGTCTGCAGTGTGCGGCACGTGTGGCTTTTTTTATTGGTATCTTTTGAACCGCTTGAGCTAGATACATATTTTTGCTTGTCGAAATCTGTACATTATACAAAAGATGGCAGAATACATGACAAGTGCTATAATCCATAATTATGTGCAAAAATACGTCGAATCACATCACATAATTCCAGCGGCCCTGCGATCCTTCCTCCTCTGTCAATGAACATTAAGAATTTCAGAGACACCTAAAACATTTTTTAGGTCTCGCCTGGCATTAGCTGCATGCATGCGCTGCCCTCGCCATGCAGGGCCTTTTGGAATCAATACACTTTCGGAAGGAACTTTAAGCCCCACCCTTGTTTTAAATTGGCTCGCGTCATTGTTTATGTTAAACGCTCGCGAGAGATTGAAAACCGGGCTTTGGGGTTACCGCCTTGTCCACTTTTAGGACTGCCCATCTGGACAGGCCAATACCATCTTGGATTCCTGTGACGTATGAGACCGTGCTCTAAGCTTGTTTAGTGGTGCTGTTGCGGACAGTCCCCGTGCTCCGGACAGAGTCTCTCTTTCCCGCTACTACTGCCTGAGAACTGCGTACCATATATCATGTATATCAAACGCTTAGTGGTGGGTGCCCTGCTTCTGCCAAACTCTAACCTTTCTGTGTCTTCCTAGATTAAACATCTGTTACTGACTTTAATTCCATCCCCCCAGGTTTGCCCATTGCAGCTAGCGCCCAGTACATCGCTCCTTTGTAAGGAGCTAGATTTGCGCTTCGAAGGTACCGAGACACACTTACACAGAGAAGTTTTACCCTAATATGAAGGTTTATTAATGTCCAAAGACAAACCTGCACAGCAGCAGCTCACTCACTTCACATAATACTTGGAACATCTTTTGACAGAGATCAGCATGGGAGTCTGTGTGTAGTTCCTGCTGAGCCGCTTCTGTCTAGACCCAGCAGGCTGATGCATTTTGCCCTCTGTGGCCCCTTCGGAATCAGACAAGGGTATGCTGTATGCACCTGGGTCTCGAGGGTGTGCTCTGAAATGGTTGTATTATGTCGCTTGCAAAACTCTTAATGCTTCTTAAATTGATCTCTTAAAATGCCTCTTAAATTGATCAGACAACACTCTGTCACTAAACCGGTTTAATGGTGTGTTGCGGGGGAGAGAAGAGGGTTGGTGCAGAGGGGCTGAATTGACCCCAAGGCCAGGGAGGGGCCGGTGTCCTGGCTTATATAAACAGGGTGTCCGGTGTAAGTGCGAGGTGAGGCGGATGAAGAGACATCTCCTGGTGAGTACTCTGCGAGGGAGATTGCACTTGGCTTTACAAGCTATCTCAGACAGTAAGAGAGTTTACTAGGGAAGTTGTTCGAATTGGTACCTTTGTTTTTGTGATGATGCAGAGACTTTGTGTACACTAGCACTTTTACACCCGCACACACACATATCCATGCACAAACAGACACACACATCACATCCATACATATCAGACTTAAAAATCAGGCAAACACCTAAACAAATAAACACACAAACACACACACACACACAAAACATACAGTTCAGACACACGGACACATCTACACAACACATCCATACACATCAGACGCATAAACCTTAGGCAAATACCAAAGCACACACACAAATCACATCCACACACATCAGACACACAGATACACACAGAAGATTCATACACATCAGACACATACACATTAGGCAATCACCAGTCATTACATTGGGACTGCATTGAGTGCCTGAGGTGGGGATCCAGGTAACAAGCATCGAACGTCATCTGTAAGAGGTCAAAGCAAAGGTCCTGGACTCTCTGCAGCCACACCCCAGTAGTCACCCATATTTGTCAGTATGTGCCACTGAGTGCTCATTTGATCTTGGGACGTCGACTGTGGTCGAGTGTCTTGTGCACCTGTCCACCAGATCAGAACTGCATCTCTTAAGATCAGTGGTGTTGAAACGATTTTCAGGGTGGGGGATGCTGCCAACAATGTTGTGGCAATTAATACATAGGCACCGCGAACAATCCAAGGGTTTCATACAGGACAAGTCCATTCAGGAGACTGGTCAAGGTGTGGTATGGAGCAAGGGGCGCATTATGAAGAATATGTTATTAAAAGCATCATGTGATATAGCACACTTTCATTTACAGACATCATGTATCCATTGATAAGGCTGCAAACGTTGCACTGACGCAGTTTTACTGATAGAACTATATAGCTCACATACAATAATGTGTAAAAATCTGGTTTCAACAAATGTTTATCTTTTACTCATCCCAAGTAAAGGATCTGCATTTGTTTTGGTCCTATTAAATATTTGTTTCCATCACACTTTAGGCGTGCTTTCCTAACTGCTGATGTTTCAAAAATGTGTACAATTGATTTACAGGTATCTACATTTCGTTGCGTAAAAAAACAAGCATTTGCAATGCAATAGGTCTCGCATTTACGGGAGTTTAAGCTATTGGCATTTTAAACGACAATGCCTTTTATTTATGTTTTAAAACAAAAATAAGACATTGTCATTTGCAATGTTAATAGCTCAAACTCGCATAAATGTGATACCTATTGCATTGCAAATATTTGTTTGTTTTGTAACCACTCTCGGGAATCTATATACGGTCCTGTGTCTGTTAGATTAAATCCTTTTGTTTGGTGTTAATGAATTAAAAGCCTTCAAAATGAGTCAGTTAAATAACCCAGCAGTTAAATATTCAGTGATAGAACTAAAACAAGTATTGGCATAGCTAATAGGCCTCGCTTTTGAGACCTTATGAGTATTTAGTTATGCAGCACAATATCCTTGGTGCAACAACATCAACTGTTGCATGGCTAAAAACTTAAAAGGCCCCAAAGGCGAGACCTATTGTCTATGCCAGTGCTTGTTGAATTTTGCATGTATGTTTTTATGTATAAATGTATGCCTATCTGTGCGTGAGTGCATGCTGTGAATGGGTATGTGCACGTATTTTTGCTTGTGAATGGTGGGTGTACGTTTGTGCACTTGGGAATGGATGTGTTTGAGTGATTGCGTGGGGATGGATGACTGTGAGTTTGTGTGCACTTGTAAGTGAATGGGTGGCAGTGAATGTGTGTGTCCGCCTCACTGCTCAGCCACTGAGTATTATATATCATAAAAAAACTTTAGGGAAAAAACTGTCTACCTGTGTATTCCTGTGCATTGTCGGAATCATTGCCATTCATGAACGTTATAAGAGAGTAAAAAGGATTCTATACCCTACCATGGCATCTTCTGGTTCCTCAGTGGCACTAACTTTAGACCGTGTTTACTATAATTGTGTAACTATTTCCAATATTGTACCCCTGGGTACAGAGTTCCACAAGGATAGAAAGCTGAACATTGGTGCACTGTTTTGTGTGATTCTTTCGTTTGGGCAACTGGGAGACAGCAATGATAAATTGAGAATTGTATGCAAAGGATAATATTTATTTTGCACAGCTAAAATATATGTGTGCGCACGGCATTAAAGAGCAAAAGCACTGCTGGCTCTCCAAGCGAACAGGTCCAGAGTCTCTCTACCCCTTGCCAATGTTACTTAGATTGCTGAGTTACTGGAAACTGGGTGCTGCTGCATCGAAAGCCGCCACACCAACTTAATGCCAGACATTTTGGATGGGGGCCCAGTGAGCTTGTGAACTTGAAGACAGCTCAAAAGCGAATTCTCAGTAGGATCCAGAGGTTTTCTGTGTTATTTCCTGGAGCGCTAAGGATAGAATTTAAAACAAGTATTGGCAAGCCAGCAGGTATGTCATTTGGACAGATTGGCTTTGCCAATGGTTTCAGTGATGCTGTACAACAGCCCAATAGCAGTGTAGAATGCTTAAAAAAGAATAAAATAAAGTGACAGAGGAGGCAAGAGAAGTACACAACAATGACAGCTGAAAACCCATGCGTTCTTGTGGAGTGCTTAACCAAAAAGCAAAACATAGTACTTGAAAATTGAGGAGCAGGGGGAAATAGATAATGCAGCAATGCTCCAGGGGAGGGACACTCACAAGAAAGGTCAAGAGGTAAAGCCCACACTGGCAAAAAAAGAACAAGGAAGTTAACCGCGGGGCCAAAGTGAAAGTGATCGCGGGAGGAAAATGCTACTGCCGGCCACAGCTTGCAGTGCATGTGCACGAGCGGTGCGCGCGCAGCAGTAATCACGCGATATGGCACCTCTGCTCAAGCGCGCGCCCGCGCACATGCACTGCAAGCTGTAGCCGGCTGTACGATTTTTTGAAGCCCTTACTTAAAGTCTCGCCAGACCAGCGCAAGCGCTGGGTCAGGCGAGACCTAAAAACTATTTTGTATGATTCAAAGAAGATAATTCCCTGGCCCAGTACAGCATAAATCAGAGTTTTCTGTTTTTTTGATCCCAGCAGTGTCTCCATGCGCCTCCCCCTTTTACTCATTTAAAGTAATACTGCATTTTCTGGAACAAAGAAGTAATAGGACAGAAAGGGACCAGTATATTCCAAAGGTTTGAAACTTTCAACCAGGTAGATCCCGTGCATTGTGTCCCTCTGATGTGTTTACTAAGATCACTGTTTTGAAATAACTGCAACGAGACCATAAGATCAGCCTACAGTTCCCACTGTAGAATAAGAATACCTTATTTAAAGATCCCAAAAACGAGTGACTCTTGTGAACAACGTCATTCTTTATATGAAAATGGTGGGTTAAGCACATGCTTCAAAAATCTTGCAGGTATCGGTTTGCATCCCATCAGGCCCGTCTCAGTCTTGTGCCATTTCAAGGTTAAAATGAACCAGTTAAGAGTAACCACTTGATTTGTCATGTATTCTATAGAAAGGCACTATTTAAGCATCCGTGTAATCTAGTCAGAGTCGTGGAAGAAATGTATGCCCTTTACAGAATGTGAGGGTGCAGAATTTAAGAAATGCTATTAACAGCTGGTATCAGCCAACAGCATGTGTGCAATAACATTATAAGCTGTCTTAGCCCAGCCACTGTATCTGTGAATTTCATGGCCTCACTACTGACTTAGATACAGCAAAGTAACAGACACTGGTGCTGCAGCACTCGGCATGGATCGGAGGTAGTGGGAACGGGAGCGGGAGGGGGGAGGACGCAGGGGGAGCGGATGTAAAAATCTAAAATAAAAACTTACCTTCTTGCCGCTTCCTCGCTGTGTCTCTCCTCCGTAGTCCTCCCTCGCTCGGCCTTAACAGGAAGCACACCCAGGCTCCCAGTCAGCCAATCACAACGCTACCTTAGCAGCGTTGGTATTGGTCTGAGCACCATGTTTCAGCCTTAGAAGCTGACTGAGAGCTTGGGTATGTTCTCTATGCAGGCTGCAGTACAGCCTGCATGGAAAACATGCGAAGTGCGCAAGACTGTTTTGGGTGGCCCTAGAGGGCCGGCCAAGAACTCATTCCACACAGAGTGTGCTATACCACTCCTCCCCTGCCCCTGCACCCTCAAGCAAAGCTGCGGAAGTAGGAGAAAAGAAAATGAGAATAAAGCGAGTTATTATCATTACCACCTTATTTATTTATTTTAAAACTTATGTATAGCGCTGGCTAGACCCCGGAGGTATCAGAGCGCTTTACATGGGATAGGACATTGTTACATAGTTACATCAGTTACAGTTACTGTTGCAGTTACCAGTATATGCTTAGGAGAAAAACGTGAGCTTACACAATCATATAAGATATTAGCGCGTAGCATATCCAAGACACACGTCATATGGGGAATGGAAGGTAGGGGGGAAAGGTACACAGGGGAGAGGAAAGCAGACAGAGTCAGGAAATCTGAAGGGGGAAAGTACTCCAGGTGGAACAAAGCAGTCAAAGAGAGAGACAGATAAAACCGTGAAGAACCGTGAAAAACAATGTCCAATGTCCGGCTGGGTAGGTGACAGCCAAGGGGGTGACCCAGAGCCAGACTCCTCTATAGCTGCATAGGACAGCTCCACCGGGCAGCGGCCAAGGGTACTCGGGCTCTGCGGAAGTACAAACAGTTATAGTTTCAGCCCGTGGGGCATCGTCATAGTTCCATAGAAGGCATCAGTACCGGTGATACTGGAAGGCGCCGTCGGCATCGTCCTCCATCTCGCCCCCAGGTCGGAGGACGTAAGGCGAGATCACTGGCGAAGTCATATGAAAAAGGTTCCCTAGCGATGATGGTATCTCCTAGAAGTTTGGGTGACTAACAGATGCCTGGATTAATGCATCTAAAAAGAGGGAACTGAGACCTTAAAAGCTAAGAAATCCAATAAAGTTGTGAGGGGCACTTGCACAATACCGGACATGCTGGTAACTGACTGATATTTTTAAAAAGTGCCCCCCAACTTGGTGTGACAAGGAGGGGTTTAAAATGAAGTCTGTGTTGCAGCAATTACAGACCGCTATATTGCCAATCGATTTTGCCTTCCCTTAGTGGAGGAGCCACCACTGCACTAGAGCAAGCATTGCTAAGGCTACCAGCTTCCAGATCACTGCTTCTGCCTAGCAGAGGAAAGGGGCAGGAAGAGGAGGATGAGTGTAAAGGAGTCAACGCAAGCTTGCCCCTGAGCAGAGTGGAAAACAGGCATCCAAGATGGATCAGCCAAGTGCATTCACTGCGAGGTGTCCAAAAAAGAATTCACCTGTTAGCAGTTCATTAGTAAACTTCTTGACTGCTACAGTAATCCCGCAAAAAACAACCTCAGCACTCATCCTGTGCCACTTTTTGTCCCTGAATGAGGCCTATTTATAGGCCTCTGGAGGGGATTGCATTTAAAGAAGAAGGAATATGTAATTTAGTTGGACTAACTCAAGCTTGTGTCTGCTCGTGATGTGGATTGTGTGCGTAAATTGAGCATTTTCTTTGGCTTATGTGTTTTTTTGGGTTAGACTAGAAGAATTGATGAGTTGCTACATTAGACTGTGATGATTTAACGGTTATACAAAATGTCACAGTATATTACTACATCATGTAGTCCCTATGCCTTCAGTAAGTACACGGCGCCACTAAAAATCAACCCTCTCTAGACAGATATATAGATGAAAGCGTATGAGGAGTTGCAATCTACAGAGACGTGGCATGAGGTCTTCACTGGGTTGTATGACACTATCAAGGTTGTTACTGTTGATCTACAGTAATATCGCATCCACTATATCGGCCTACCACCAGACTGTAAATTATGCATATTTTAACTATTCCTATCTTCGCCCACACCTTGGGAGGTAATTGTAGGTGTAATTAAGAACAGACATGTTTCTTTTTGAGTCGAAGGATAGTGGTGTGACTATGTGTTAAAGGGGATACAAAATATTGTGGCATTCATTAAGAGTATTGGAAGTCGTCTCTGAGCTCCACGAACTTATAAAGGAACTTGGCCTTCAGCCTCGTTCATCTAGGTGGCCATTGGACTCCTTAGTGACTTGTAGTATCCTTATAATGCACAACAGAGGGTACTTTACGTAATATGTAAAGTATTTGATATATTTGCATTATAAGTCGTGAATCAGCCTACTTGATTAAGAGTTAACTTTTTTAATCAAACATTTTAAATCTATTTTATTTCATGTGCAAAATGATCTGGTTTCTTGAATTTGCCCTCAGGAGATAATCATTTTAGACTATGTCCTGCCCTAAAAAATACCGTCCTATAAGTGTACAGCACATGACGTTGGTTAGGACGACAGCAGACATAGTCCTTGATTTGAAGCATGAGATTTTTTCCGTCGGGGTATGCTATCAATTTTTGTGGATGTGTCAAGCGCAGCATTGCAGAATTTGCTTGTCAGCATAATGTCTAGGATAAAAATATCTTATTTCTTCCTTCGCTTTTTTTTTATTTCTGTGGTTTTTAAAAAGCGCACGATTAGCCAAACCTAGTTTGCTTCCTAGCGAGGTCATCTTCTAACCCTGTGCATGAAGCCCTAGCTCTCCTTCTGCTCTCTCTTGTTGGGAATTGAAATCCCAGCAACAACATTTGATTGGGCAAAGATCATCTGGATTCCCTTTCACACCCAGAAGTGACAGTTCCTGTGGAAACCCTAGGGGAATCAAGGGTTACTGGCCCGAGATTGTGTCAATCTAGTCTATTCACCACTTGTATCTTGGAGCATCACCATACCACTGGACCTAAGAGAGAGCACCAAGTATGCGCCTTTAGCACTTGACCATATGGGGTAGCAAAGTTGAACAGTCCAAGGCTTTGTCAGGGAGTTGGGTTAGTGTGGAGTATGAGTCTTAGGATTCAGTGCCCCAAAGAATATCAATCAGTAAATCAATGTTCAGTTAGTGTTTTCATTTATGGAAGAAACTGTAAAGGTGCCATCAACACAACAATAATCAGAGGGCACTAATAGTAATACATCGGGCTCTCATGTAACAGTCACAATGGTTTTGGGTAAAAGCCTCTGCTGTTTCTCTAGGTCACATAGTAAGTGGTATCTTAGTAAAAATAAATGTGACCTTATTCCCTCTTGAATGCTTCTCTTATATTCTTTTTGGTGTTCATGAGCTGCAGGCCTAGCCTGCAGGTGTGGCAATCAGTGACACTGCAGGTGGTGCCCGTCCCGACATGGTCCACTGAGTGGAGACTTCGGGTCGATGCCATGGCCTGGTCAGGTGAGCATCGGCAGTTCCATTGCCCATGGTAGAACATGTGCTCAGGTGCCCAAGTCGTGCCGTTCACAGTCTCCTGGATCTTGCACTGTAAGATCTTCCTTGGTCCCAGGCACAACCCCTCCACCCAACACATGTAGGAGTTCACCCCCTAATGACAACAGTGGTGGTAAGGCAGCAATCCATATCTTCTTGGATGATCGGGAACGTCTTGGCACACGGCTCATATTTATTGGTAGAGACCGCAGAATGTGACTCTCATGCCTTCAGAACATCGCTCTTTCAGGCATTAGGATTCTTTAGCAGGAATGCCCGTGGAATGCGTAGTTGGTATTCAGGAGTGCCACAACTTCACAGGAGCTCAGAGTTTGTGCACATGCTGAATGGACACTCAGGTCTCCCAGAATTCACCCTGCAGCTTGAGAGGAGCAGATTTTTTCCAAGGTAAAACACCAGTTTCAAGTCATTGCTGCCTCGAGATCGCCTCCGCCCCTTCTTCTAGGCAGCAGCTTCCTTATGCAGGAGCGCCCCAAATGCCCTTCCTCAGCATTTATTCAGCTCCTTCCTTTAAAACTGTCCCGAAGGGAGCTTCTCCTAGCAGGCTGTGGAACTCCTCGAGTTTCTGGTTTGCCTCTTCTAGCAGAAAAATCTTGGCATCTCAGTTGGAAGTTTCTTTCCTATCTTTATACTAAGGTTGCAAGTAGAGTTTGTTTATTCCATGAAACCAGCTGTGGGACTGGTTTTGGCACTTGCTGCCTTTTGCTTATTTCTTCCAGTCTGCTCCAACCACAGTCGTTATCTCCTGGTGTTTTTAAGATGGTGAGACGGAATGACTTGAAGCTAAGGGGAGACCTAAAATAGAGATACAAAATGGGAGAGGTTGTCCACTTAACTATCTGTTAACCTGTGGGGTAGGCCTTCCAGGGAGCAATGAAGCAGGAAGGGCAGAAGCATTTTGCACATTTAAAAATACCCTTTGTCTGCTCTCCTCCACGCCGTAATGCCTGGTCCACCCCTCAAGAAGGTCTTGGCTGAGCCCTGCAATTCACATTGCTATCTAGACGCTCTTCAGCCTTCCTCTTAGGTACCACCTGGGTTTCAGGAAATCAGAAAGGATTAATGTAACCACGAGTACATCTAACACACACCTCAAGGCGCAACCTCTTCACACAGAAGATATACCTACACACGCTGCATCCATGGCCCACATGGACAGGGTAAGCGACCCTGTCTTAGGAAACTTGCCAACCCATTTATAAATAGATGAGAGGTCTGTAAGTGATTGTCCCTGCCAGGTGACAGGCAAAAAAGGCCTGCCTGCATTATAGTTTGTTACTATCCCCACAGTCAGTCCTCTGCATCCTGGTGGGCTGATGGCAGTCACACTCAGCTAAAAGAGGGTGCATATGGTGTGCCCCGCCAGACCACAGAGCTTCCTTCTGGGCAGCATTCTGTGATGTGAGAAAACCTCAATGCGCATGCACGATCATCGCTTACGTGAAAAGACAAAAATCTACTGAACTTGCTATGATGAGCGCGATGCAGAGGCCTGTGCCCTCCAGAGCCCTGCAAGGGACTCCTTTCTCTTCTAACAGAATCAGTTAGTACAGTCGTTACAAATAACATGTTTTATTGAGCCATATATGTTGCCTTGCTTGAAAGAACATGTGAGTGTGCAAAAAGTCTCTCCTGGGAGAATTTGAGAAATGGGTGGACTTCGTGAATCAAGCACTTTGTGTAGCTCCCTGTATAAAAATGATGTCCAGGTAAAACCACAAACTCTGTTCCCACAAGGTGTGACTTTCCAGAAACAGAGGTAGAAAGTCTCATCATAAGTTGACATGGTTGATCATGAATCCTGATCCTGAATACGGTTACCATTTGTTTATATTTGCAGAGGGTCCAGTTATTTATCAGGATGCTTAAGGGTGAACCAGTGCTTAATTTGTAAAATATTAAGTGCCAGGGCTCTGACCAGGAGGCCACTGCAGCTTGTACCACCCTTTGCCCTTCCCATCGCACAGACCCCCTCCTTTATATGAATCTGCTTCGTAAAAGTTATGTCAAACTATGTGAATTGGAGGTGATTCACTTCTAAACCACTTATCTTGTTTTTCTTCAGTAATATCTTGTAGGTTTCTGTTGTGTGGGATTACAAACAGCTTATATTGATGGGTTTTTATCCGAACTATCTGCTCATTTTCACAGGTGCTATTTGCATGTGTTTGCGTGGAAGCATTGCTCCGTATTCCATCACAAAAAAATAGTTTCTTCTACTGGTGATTTTGTTGCAGCTGGTAGTTTGTCTCTGTTTTAGCTTGAATCAAAAACTAGGGTCGGATCTTTGAGTGAGTGACTTCTTTGGTGAGACTGAACGTTTAAGTAGGAAATATGGTATTTTTTTAACTGTTGATTTTTCCTTTGTTCTGATCAGATGTCCAACTTCTTTTCTTTGTGAGAGGAGCGCATAAGGCTTTCTATTTATTACATATGCTGTGAGCTCAGGAAAGAAATTCCCCATCTCATCTATATACTTCAAGTATCTTCTGGTGCTTCTTGAATATCTTAGTTTTAGTGGCCGGTTTCTTGGCGCTTTCTAAGATAGAGCTGTCTAGTAATAGGAGCTGATTGTTGCCTTTATTCTCTAAACAGACACCTCGCTTTTGAGAGCTCCGCAGCAGCCGGCATTTCTCAAGTGAAGACTGAAACAGGCCGGAAACAGCTCCAATCAACAGGGCTGCTAAACCTGACACTGCCACCTTTCAATACACAGCAACGTGTAGAGCACCACAGTGAAATATTAACAGAGCTCTCGAAAAACAGACCCATTCTGGGTGTGTAGTGGTCTTGCATATGTGTGAGCCCCAGCACAGTTAGAGGTGCTGACAACCCTTTATCTGTGGGCATTAATTGACAGATATTCGCAGTTGTCTTCCAAAAAGATGTCTGTCCATGATCTGGAGTGATATGCATCCATCTAACTAGAGCCATGTGCCTTTTCACTGCCACTCGAAAGCAATTCAGTAGTTGTAGTGTGGTACAGCAGCCATTTACCCCCCACCACCTTTCCAGTGATCTGGTCCCAGGTTTTACAGCGCCAAGATGCTCCCTTCGGAGCGAACGTTTGCGCTCTACAAACACCTATCCAATATCCAATATCCAATACAGATGCTCTCCCTCGTCTGCCACGGAGAACATATCATGCAATGTGCCGCTAGACATCTGTAGCGTGTGAGTGCTTCAGCCACAAAGCCTGCAAAGCACTGCACCACCAGAATGTCGTGAGCACTGCATCAGTGGAACATGTGTTGAACATCTGTTATTTCCATAATATCAATGGGTATACACCAGCCGGTCACTACTTTGAAACAACTACCTTGATGTCAAAACTGCAGAGATTACCTCCACAGAGATTGCCACTTCCTTGATTTCTTTCAGAACCATCGCTATGGAGATAGCCACTTTATTAATTTATTTCAGTACATTAACTTTTAATTGTGTGAAATTAATTTAATTAAGGATACATCCTATGTTTTATTTTATTATTTATTAACATTAGAATGGCATGGATGATCATTTTAATATAATGAAATTTATTATCCTTAGATGTGGGCTAACTATATACCTATGGTATGTATGATTATATAAATCTAATGAATCAAAATAGATGTACTTTAAATTAACTAGGGGTAAGGGTTAGTACGAGGGGTAGCTTAAGAATTATTATTTAATTAAGTGTTGGGGTTACTATTAGGGAAAGGAAAAGTATAATTATTTTATTAAAATTAATTAAAGTTGAGGATTAGAATTGGGGATAGATGAATGGTAAATAGTTAATTAATGTATTGAAAAAGTAATTTATTATGGGTTAGGGTTTAGGTTGATAATGATTACATGTAATTCTTAAAATATGAATTAATGACGGGTGTAGGTGTAATAGATGCGTTTGCTACACTCATTTTAATCATTTATATATTTATTAGATAATGGCTAGGTTAAGTATTGGACTTGAGTTAAACATGAATAATTGATTTAATTTAATTGAAATGATTTACGGATTAAAGTTAGTATGGTGGTGAGTTTAATAATTAATTAGACCAATGTTATATTAAATATAATTAATTGATGATTAAGTTTATTGTTAAAGTTAGCTTTGAGGATTACTACTTATTTAAATGTATTGTATTCCAGGTATTTATAGTGATACATTTAACTGTTGGAGTAGGGTAAAGATAAGTATAATTAAATAATGAATGTGTATTCATTAAAATAAATGCAGTTTTATAGTTAGTATCAGGGTGCAAGATTAAATACCTTTTATGGGTTGGGGAACAATTACAATGAGGAAAACTATTTTAGCTGGCTAAATTGACAATTCTTTTTTTTTTAAACGGAAATAAGAGAGCCTTGCATCACCAAGAAGCTTCAGTGACTTAAATGGAAACATATATTGGGACCTGCTGCCCCTGATTTTAAATCTGGTAGGGTGAGCTCAGGCCATCATACTTCTGTAGTTGCTATATAGCATATCATTACATCTGCTCATACTTACATCCCTTCAGTAAAGCACGTCAAAATGGAAAAACTATGCCAGTAATTGTTGGAATATTGAGACTAAAGCCCTCTACATAGTTTGGCAAAACTCCATCGGCCAGAACTTTAAAATGTTTGTGGTCTGTCCTATATAGTCCTCCGGTGAACACAATAAACTATGAGTCCACTGTGAGCCTTCCATGGCAATGGTAACAGCAGGGCTTTAAGTGGGCCGGGTCTTACCGGGTCTGAGCACCGGCAGTTGTTTAAAGGGGGCCTTGAAACGGGTCTCTATCAGGCTGTTTTGTGCCCTGGCACAGGCAGTCCGTGTTTTTCCCGGACTGCAGTGACAGCAGGCACATCGTGTGCGCGTGCTTACACTGCTCACTTCTCACTAGTGGAGAAGTTATGGCATGACGTCATGCCAAGTGAGCGTTGTAGGGGGAAGGGAAATTCTTGCTTCTTACATCTCCCATGTGCCTGCTTTTTAAAACACAAGACTCCGAGCGCTGTTGCGAGTGAGGGGGTCATATTGCATAGCGCACACTCCAAATTGCCACTTCTCTTTTTAAAACTTAGGAGCAGCAACATTGTCGTGGTGTCACCAGGGCTTCAAGTGGAAGCTTTTTCAATATTATATATAAGCCATTGTTGCTGCTTATTAATCTTATGCAACTAACAACCATTGACAAAGCCAATAGTCCTGACTTGTAGTAGTTACGATGTTACTTGTATCATACATTTGGATGCAATGACAGAAACAGCAAAAACAAGTCGGGCGGCACACTATGCTAATCACAGATTTTTAGCTTATGTGTTTTAAGCCACACCCTTAATTACATTGGCCACGCCCCTTTGAGAGGCCCCCAGTTTTTTCATCCCACTTAAAGCCCTGGGTAGCAGTGATTCTCGTCTTGTTGTAGAGACCATTATGCCTCCCCTGTTGATAAGTTTACCTGTCCGCTCTCCCTGCTAGCAGTCCACCCAGTCTCCCATGACTCTCGACCTTTTGTGAAGGCTCATGTGTGGAACGTGTGTGGGTAGTGTGTCATGCATGAGTGCTTTTACGGTAAGGATAAACGAAAGGTGTCTTTTTGGGACATGTGCATTGCTGCACAAAAATGGCTGAATACCTGCTGGCGGCTTATGCCTCCAGTGCACCTGGCGGCCGGCACGTCTCTGTCCTCAGAACACTTCCATGAAATCATCCTGACCTTTTACTTGGGGGAAATAACCATCCCTTTTCCACTGATCCGAGCAGCTTTCACATGCTACTGTGAATTTCGCCTCTCTCTTTTTCCTGCTGGCTGTTGCCTAGCAACGGTGACCTCTACTGGATTCTGTCTGAGAAAAATCCACATTAACACCTTGACCAATCCAAACTGGGTTGACCTTGGAACCTCAGAGCCTGGATCGTGCATAAACAAGAAGACAGCGTTGGAAGGTGCATTTCCCCCTGTGTAGGAGAAGACCTCGAAGCTGTAAAAACTCAAAGGCAGCCCTTCGGAGAGTACCCCATAGGGTCCTTTTAGCAGCACTAAGCTCAGCGGCTATGCCAGACCATGATTGAAAGATTCTTTTGGACTTGGAAAATATTTGAGAAGTTCACTTAGTCGTAGAAACCGAGACACTGTTTCCACCCTTAGGCACTGCCTAAAAGGAACCCTTAGTGGGGTCAATTCATAGTAAAGAAAATGCTTCTATGATGGGAGGAAGGCCCTCAGGAGGCCAACGCTGGATATTCGTCGAACGAACCCGCACATTGTATGGATTCGATTTCGTTCCTTGACTGATAAGTCAAGAGAAAATGTCACTCTTGGGGAAGAGAGAGTGGCACATGATGTCTACTGAGAGTTTTTTTTTTTGTTGCATATTTATATAGTGCGTACTCGACCCGAAAGTATTGGAGCACTTTACATGAGCACAGTATTTATATTACACATTCAGGCACGGGGAGATTAAGTGATTTGCCCAGAATCACAGGATGTGGACGCGGCCCCGAGGCTTGAACCCTGGTTTCCAGCACCAAAGTGGGCAGTTTAGCCGACGGACCACATCTCTCCCCAGATTTTAATGGCCTCCGATCCAAGACGCCACAGATGTGCCATATTGGGAATCAGGAATGGGTAATCCCTGCTTGAATCCGTGTTTGCACAATGATTCCTGCATGGCTTTCCCTGATCACGGCCTCTTTCCTCCATGTACATTTGAGCATGTCCTTCTGGACAGCTCGTCATCCTGATTCAGCCGTATACACAAATTTACACCCTAACTGGGATTACCATATATCATGACATGAATGGCATAGTTGGCTATGAGTGTGCTCATAACACAATTTCCAACGTGACATGCCACACACTAACGTCCAACAGAAATCTTTGAACAAACTCCTCCTATATTTGCAACTTAACCCTGTTGTGCCATGTATTCACCTACTCTTGTATGGTAGATAACAGCAGTCGCCACACAAAAACACCACACCGATATCCCCATGTGCAAGAAAATGGCCACGTCTATTGACCTAGAAGATGCATAAACAGTTGGCACAGCCCTTTGCCCTCCCCGCA
The DNA here is from genome assembly GCF_964204655.1 of Triturus cristatus. NCBI lineage: Eukaryota > Metazoa > Chordata > Amphibia > Caudata > Salamandridae > Triturus > Triturus cristatus. The sequence goes on along the minus strand of NC_140592.1, from coordinate 495,984,580 downwards.
TGACACAAAATGTTTTACTCACAGCTCAGTTAATAAGACACAGTCACATAACAGACAATATGACCAAAACACACCATCCATAACACGTCATCACAAGCTGTTCAGACTCCAGTCAGAGAGGGTAAACACTGGAAACATGTGGGATGTCCCCAAATTGCGAAAAATGCTGAGTCCACACCAGCGGAAGAATGTGTACTATAAAAATGCCAACAACATAACAAACCAACTAAACCTTCCAAGTGCTGAATGAAGTGAGCATTCCAAGCACTGCAACTGCACCACAATGTTATCTTATTCAATTCACCAATGCATCACAGGAAATGCCACATGGCAACATAAGGCACCACACCGAAAGGGAATACCTTCCGCTGTACCAACAGAACATGACAAGCACTACAGCAGGAGCAAATTTAACATTCTTTATCACTGGAGAGAATTGTGCACTACAGACACCGAATACTGAATGCGCTTTACCAACATACCACCAAATGCATTGCACCAATAGGATCTCGCAGCACCACGCCAACAGAATATCACAATAGCACGTCAGCTGGGAACCTAAAACACTGTTATAGCAGGTCTGATTCTAACTGCAAAACACAGTTCATACAGGGCATCTAAGAAACTAGCACTAAAAGAACATCTGATGCACTGCACAAGAGAACATCAGAAGGACACCTAAGCTCCCCAAAAATGAGAACATACCAAGTACAGCACTAACAGAACCTTTCAAACACTTCACCAACATAATATGTACAAATGCCTGAGGAGATAGCGCTTAGAATGACTGCACAAACAGAACACTGAATGCACCACTTCAAAAGCACATTTAGTTGTACTGAATCAAAGCACATACCAAGCATAGGACCGACAGCACTGTACAGCACTTCACCAACAGAAACTACAGCACAAACAAAACTGTGAGGGCCTTATTTATGAAAGCTGTCGCATCACTGCGTGAAAACAGTGATGCAACAGTTTTCACTGCATCCTCCCTGTAACACCATGGATGCGCCGTATTTAATATACGGCGCTTCATGTTGCAATGAGTTACAGATACGTCAGTATTTCTGACGTATCCGTAGGCGCAGGAATGACGCATTGCCGGTGAGTGTCTCAAAAGTGAGGCAATTCCAGCAATGTGTCATTACACATGGGCAAGCCCCAGGGCCGGACTGGCCGTAACGGGCATCGGCGTTTCCCCGAGAGGCCGCTAGGGTGCTGGCCGGTTTTGGGCCCCTGGGGGGCCCGTTTTTGTTACCGGGGGTCGGCAGTATCGCCCCCCTGTAACAAAATCGGCCGAAACCAGCCCTCGCAAACTGCTCAGCTGCACTCCCCCTCACCCCAGGGGGGGCGGCTGAGCAGTATGCCAGGGACGGTTTCTGTTCCCAGTCCGGCTCTGGCAAGCCCCATGTTAAATGGGCCTGCGTCAGGCTTATGCCTGCTGTGAGGTAGGCGTAAGATTTTGAGGCATTGGCGTCCTACAAGGCATTTTGTTGGAGAACACCCACCCTGCATACATTATACCTGACACAGGTATAATGTAGCACAGGGCTTTATAAAGTGACACATCTGCTTAGATACTTCACTTTGTAAATAGGGTGCAATGTGGCGCATTTTTTACAGCGCCGGTGCACCACAAAAAGTGACGCAACGGCTGCGGAAAAGTGTTGCAAGTACTCATAAATAAGGCCCTGAATACAATGCACCCATGGAACATCCAGTCACTGCTCCAGTATATTATCCAATCATTAGTCGACTCCACTACACCACCAGGACTTTACTAGAACAATTGAACATCATGTGCACAGCATACCACACAAAGCGCCAAGAGAACACCCAATCCATGTGCCCAGCAGGTCATATAGAGTGCCACACCAAGAAAACACCAAAGCTACACATTCAGTGCACTAAACCAATAGAGCACCTGATGTCAAGTGCCAGCCTAATGCTTGCAGGAGGGGAGGACGAGAACACCTCACACATTGCACTTTTTAAAACATCTAACACAACATCACAACATCACAACAGCAAGTTGACTGCAGTGAACATAAACACACTGCATTGTGTAGTATATCAATGGACTACCCTTAGACGTCTGAAGCAATGCACTAACAAAACATGTGTTCCATTGCACCTATGTATCATCTCACGAGCTGTACCAACCCACCACTTTTTAAAAAAACATATTTTATTCAATTTTGTAAATTCACACCGTACTTGTACGGGGTATAGTTCAAGCCGAACAGCAGACCCATACGTTTAGCTGTACAATCAAGAAATAACATGCAACTCTGTTGATAGGTCCGAGAATGGGTCTCCGTGGTAAGTCCACTGTGCCCCCCCCCCACCCCCGCTCCAGTACAGCGGGGCTAACTCAGCGTCACATGGTGTAGATGCAAAACACAAACTAGGTCACAAATAATGTCTATTCAGCCAAAATCCCTCCAGCAACCCTCCCTTCCCCATAGCTCTGTGGTGGCTAGTTGCTCTGTTGGTTCAGTGGTGGAGGATGAATGCGCGCGGCCGTAGAGGTGGAGCATCAGCCCAGGTGGTTCAGTCCATTTCGTTGGTGTGCGCCGAGGTCCAGATATCCAATCGGCCAACCACTTAATGCACTGTAGGAAAAGACCATTCCAAGCTGAACAACAAGAGAACAACGATTGGACTCACTGGGCATCACACCACTTCCAATTATATCACATCCCAAACACTCTACAAACAGATCTTCAAATGTACTGCACCAAAGGAACATGCAGTGCAGTGTACTGATAGAGCATTCAATCTACTGCACCATGAAAAAATTAAATGTCCCACAGCATCAAAATATCACAAGCAGTACACCCACAGAACATCTGGCGCACTACACTGGCAAAGCACAACAAGCACTGCATTCTCAGAACTTGCAGCCTTCAGCGCCAGAGAAACAACACACACACACTCTGCATTAACAGAACATGTTAAGTACTGCACCGCCAGAGCACCTCATGCGCTGTACCAAAAGAGCCTTAACTGCTCCTGCCAGAGTAGCAAACGTGTGCTCAGCAGGAGAAAGAAGAGACAAGCGGAATGAATTTCAAGGCTGCCTATAAAAGATGCAATTATTCACTTACAGCTGAGACTAGTAAGTCTATAGCTTTTAATTAACAACTGCAGTTGGGGAGGATGATTAATAGATAATCTTATGTGTTAAACTCTAGCTCGCTCCTCGGCTGAGGAATTTTTTCAACCTCTATACGGGGCAGTACTATCATATGCTGTGACATAATACCCACAGTCCGCAACAAACCACCAAAGTATTGACCGGAACCTCATAAATTGTGACAGCGGCGGCTGGCACAGGTAAGCGCGGTGAGGCAGGGCAGGGTGTGGCCTGACAGGGGGGGGGAGAAGCTGACAGACGACGGAATAGGTATTATTAATGTATTTGATTACAGCGGCAGCCGGCACGGGTAAGCACGGTGGGGCGGGGCAGGGTGCAGCGGGAGAAGCCGATAGATGACGGTATAGGTATTATTTATTTATTTAATTATACCTATTCCGTCGTCTGTCGACTCCCCCCCCTACTCCGCCCCACCCCACCATTTTGCCTGCGCCAGCCGCTGCTGTAAACTGAGCCTTTAATCAAAGGGCTGAGCACAAGCTCACACACTCAGCTAAAAGTCCCAGGGGTGGACAGTAACCTCACACCCTCAGCAATATGCATCACCTCTCGTCATTACCATCACACACTCATCTATACCCCTTAATCCTAAGGATTAATCACACACTCCCAGCTATATTAAACCCCATTACTGAGCGGTAATCTAGCACACTCAGCTAAGCAACCCAGTAATAAATAGCAACCTCACACACCTAGCTATCAACTCCAGTGTTAGCCAGCAAACTTACGCACTGAGGTTTATAGACTGCCAATAGGCAGTAACAACACACATTCATCTTAAAACCGCAGCACTGCTTGTTAAACTCACACATCTGTCCCTCAACTAACATTCTAAGGAATAGTCAAACACACTCATCTGAACACCACAGTACCTGGAAGTGCCATCACACACTTAGCTATCACCCTATTATTGGGCAGTAACCTCACACACCAAGCCATATACCCAGCAGCAGTCACTAATATACATTCAGCTGTACAGCCCAGTACTAAACAGTAACCTTACAAATTCAGCTGTGCACTCCAGAACTGGGCATTAACCTCACACAAGTAGCAATACACACCAGTACTAGGCAGCCACCTCCCACACTCAGCTATGTCTCCAGTACCAGACACTCACCTCACACATTCAGCTATACCCCTCAGCACTGTGAGGGGTCAGACTGGCCTATAGGGCAGTCAGGCAGTACCTGAAGAGCTGGCCTGACAGGTCACTCTGTGGGCCACCTTGTTTGGCTGTTTTATGGTCTGCTTGGCCCGTTTTTGCTTTTGATTTCCCAGATAATTGAACAAACATTGCCTGCAGCAGGTTCATTTCCACGTCTTCCATACCTGCAAGATACTTATGGAGCGTGTCTTTACAAGCTCAAAACTGCCCAAATTGCAAACATGGGTCACTTTTCTAGCTATCTGATTTGCAACTAGGAAGGAGGGCATTTTTATTTTTGTACCCAGATCTATTTTCTGTCCCAGTGCCCCTCCCCCACACATGTACTGGGCAGTAACCACACACCACTATAAACACCAGTACTTGATGGCAAACTCACAAACTCAGCTCTCATATTCAGTGCTAGACAGTAGCCCCACACACACAGCTGTATATAGTGCCACTAGGTAGTAATCTTATTTTAAACCCTCAGCTCTGCTCAGTAAACTCACACATTCTGCTCAAAACTCAGATTCTAAGGAGTAGTCACGCACTAAACTGTACTCTATACTACTTGAAAGTAACCTCACACTCAGCTATAGCCCAGTACTTGCCAGAAACCTCACATACTCAGCTATGTACCGAGCACTGGACACCAACCTCGCATATTCAGATTGCGCCTTCCCTAGTACTGCGCAGTAACCACACACTGCATTATAAATGCTAGTACTGGCAGTAACCTCACATACACAGCTGTACATGCTGCCACTAGGCAGTAAGACCAACTCCTCTTCTAAAACCCCCCACACTACTTGCTAAACTCACACATTCAGCTCAAATCTCAAATTCTAAGAAGTAGTCAACACACTCATCTGTACATGACAGTATCTGGAAAGAACCTCACACACTCAACCACATTCCCCTGTACTGAGCAGTAACCTCATAAATGTAGCTATATACTAGGCCCAGGCGAAATTTAAATTACAGCGGCATATTTTGGGGAATTTTACATCACTCTTGCTAAACAAGAGTCCCATAATTGCACCACCGTTCGCGGCAAAAATCTTTCACAGGAGCGTGGAAACAATGCTAACATCAGCTGTTTGCAACAATTGTATTTTTCATGCTTTTTTAGAGTAAAACGTGCCCTGGCGTTAAACATTTATACCAGAGCGCATTTCACACTAAAATATAGCTGATTTGTATTTTGCGAAATAATGTGTAATTTTGCTGGATTTTTTCCAAAATGTTGTGTAATTACGTGAAAATGCAAATAACACAAATGTCGCACCTCTGCTATATACCCCAGACCAGAGCGCATTTCACACTAAAATATAGCTGATTTGTATTTTGCGAAATAATGTGTAATTTTGCTGGATTTTTTCCAAAATGTTGTGTAATTACGTGAAAATGCAAATAACACAAATGTCGCACCTCTGCTATATACCCCAGTACTAGACACTAACCTCATTCGTTTAACCATACAAGCCCCAGTAGTGGACAGCCGTTACACTGAGCTATAATTTCCAGTGCTAGACAATAACCTTATGAATTTAGCTGTTCATACTGCTACTAGGCAGTGGCATCAAAAACTCATTTCCCCAGCACTGCTCGGTAAACTCGCACATTCAGAGCTAAACTCAAATGTTAAGAAATAGTTATGCACAAATATGTACACCACACTGCCTGGAAGTAGCCTCACATGCTCAGCTATACCCTAGTACTGGGTAATAAACTCACATACTCAGCTATCCACCCCAGTACTGTACACTAACCTCACTCATTGGGCTATACGCCCAAATCTTAGCCACCAACGTCACATACTCAGTTAATACACTCCAGTAATGGGCGATAACTTCACACACTCAGCTATTAAACTCAGTGTTAGAAAGTAACCTCACACACTTAGCTCTATGTGCTGCCACTAGGCAGTAATAGCAAAAGCTCATCTAAAATCCCAAGCGCAGCTTTGTAAACTCACAAATTCTGAGTAGTCAAACACGCTCATCTGTACACCACAGTACCTACAAGTGACCTCACACACTGAACTATATATACCCCATAACTGGGGGGAAAACTTCACACACTCATAAATAAAGTTTACAACCCAAAAAAAAACTTCACGCACTCGCCTATACACCCCAGTACCGGTCAGTGACTTTATAAAATGACCACTGTATTACTGCCAGGTTCTCCTGTGACCCCCAGCTGCTCAGCCTCTGGTTGACCAGCAGGATTGACACCACATCCTAGAGTAAAGGGAGTGTCAGGTCTTCAAGAAACCCCAGTGGACGTGGGCGTTTTGACCTTCAGAAGGTGCTTTATATAAAATCAATCTCTTGCCGAGTCTCTGCTGCTACATTTCCTCGGCAGGGTCGGCCACCATTGTGTGGCGAAGCCTTTATGGCTCATCCAGGAAGAAAGCCGCTTGGCTTCCTCACGGCTGCGTCTGCTTTTGTGGCCAGCCACTCCATCAATATTCTTTTGAACAATGCCAGGTTTTAATCTGTTGTTTTGCCCCACGCCATTCTTACTGCTCGCGGCAGTCTTTGGTCTAACAAGGTACCCCTGAGATTACGTTTGAACGACAAAATATCCCCATCACGTCAAATAACATTATTTTGTGGGGGCGTGGGGGGTTGCTGGTGGGTTTAGAAAGGGTCGACGAGCGCAGGTTGATCTGAGCGGGCCCTTTTTGCGGCAAACGACGGCTTCGGCTGGCTCCTTTCTTTGCCTTTTTCCCCCAGACTTGGCTAGGGCTGTTTACTTCTGCTGCAGTGCCTGGGACGCGAGCAGAATGATTAATGAGGGCGCCCGGCGCGCGCAGTCTGAGGCCTAGGTGAGCCGTCGTCGCTCTCTCTAGTGCTATCGTGCTGTTGTCGACGTTCACAGCGGGGGCAGTGGTGTAATACGAAATGTCGGGACCCCGCCCTCTGCAGAATGTGCTGCGGGGCCCTGAGACTTTGATATCTCACAGATGTTCATGGGTTTGAGTGGAGGGCCCAATGCAAAGCAAGCGGTGCAGGGGCCTCCATTACACTTGAATCTCTCATCTATACATTTATGCTCTTTTGTCTCTAAATCTTTCTGAAACCGTCCACCTGCACATCTCAGACCTCATCACTTTCTTATTCAGCGCCCTCTTTACACACTCTCCTGCACATACTTGCGTCTCCTACCCCTCACCTCCCCTACACACACACTATACCTGCTTACATGTAAGCTTTGCTTTTCTTAATCTTTCACCTGGGCAATATTTCAACAGTTGTGTACCTCCTTCGCACACTTTTGCATAGACTCACATTTACAGTTGGCACTGTAGAGAGGCCAATGATTGGATGTACTCTAAACCCCTTTAATTTTCTTGATTGGCACTGCGAGAAATTCACTCTGCCTTCGGCCTGGACTCCTCAGCTCTTAATCAAGTCCCATTATAATGTCCTCCCACAACCTGACCTCATAGAGCTATATGAGGCAGCTCTTTTCACCACACACACTACACGTGAGTAATATGTTGCATCAAAACCCTACAGAAACACACCGACATCCTGAAAAAATCAAATACAGAGTTTAGGGATAAGTGAAAAGGGAAATAAAAACAGGAACGACATCGCTGTTCCGAGGCTGAGATGCCAGTGTCTGTTTTTGCTGGCTGCAGCTGTCGCCCGGTGGTGGTATACAAGGTGGGACCTGGAAAATTAAAGATGGGGCACCTGCCACACCAGCCCTCCCTAGAGACACCACTGGGTACCTGAATGCAGAATCAGGTCTGATTTGCACCGCATGCCTCAGAAGCCAGCAACTCATTCTGGTGAAGCCACTTCACCCAGTGGTGTACCTAGACTAGTTCCTGCCCATGGTGGTCCTTGTGACGGCCACCCCGCGGCCATCTGTAGGAGCGGGGGTGCTGGCCTATACCCGTGGCAGCTGCCCTGCGGCCGTATGTAAGCGCGGGGTGCTGACAATGCCGCAGGTAAGAATGCTTCTCCACCCCACCCCCCTTACTACGTCATTGGCAACACCCTCATCATACCTTCAATCTGACATGGCCGAAAGAGTCCTTCAGCAGTCATGGAAGTAGTGTATGGCAAGGGGTCGATGTACCTTGCATGAGTGGAGGGGATATTTAGTATTCTATTAGCTCAGCATTGCCACCCTCCTAAAACCCCAATTATGTTATGGTATTTTAATTTATTGCACGCTCAAATCACCCCCGAAGTTGTATCATGGCGTGAGACCAGGGTGACAGATAGAAGAAGCTGTCCTTAAAATAGATGGGTCTTTAGAGCTTTCCTAAAATGGAAGTGATTTTCACAGGTGCATAATTGCAGTGGCGGTTTATTCCACTGATGTGGGGCGAGAAAGGAGAACGGTCTGCGACCTGACCTAGCCTTTCTGAACCTGGGGACCTTGAGCCACGCCTGCTCACTGTGTTATGTTATGTTTGTCAAGCACCTAACACAGCTTGAGGCAGCATCAAAGCACTGTGAGGGGCAGATGAAAGGTGGACACCGATAAAGAGAATGAGGATCTAGTGTTTTTGAACAGAAAGAGCTACAGGATTTGGAGCCAACCAATGGGGTCTAGTAGTCTGATTGACAGGCAGGTGTAAATAGAGGAGAAAAAGCAGGGACAGGAGTGGCAAAGACTGGAACAGAGAGCAGAGAGGTTGAGAGGGGTCGAATGTCAAATGTTGGGGCAGCGCCTTTGCAAATTCTGTCCTGATAGACGCAGAGAATACGACGTCAGGGTAGCCTACCCTGATGGAGGGAAAGATTTAGAGTGTCTCTGATACACTCCATGTTCTGGTCTCCAAATACTCAATTCTGAGCAATGAAGGAATATGGCGTAGAAATTACTACATCTAGAATTACCGATCCTGTTGGTATTGGTACTCCCCGGTTGCTGGATTAGCGAGTAATTTCAAGATTCTCCTGGAAAAGTACAAAATAACATGGAGGAATCTGCATTTCTACACAGATTTCTGCATGTTATTGACAAACTCTCGTTCGCAGGTAATCTAGGTTGAAAATATGGTTTTACCACATTACTCACGATTTTGGTAACGTCTGTTACCAGTTGGAATTATTATGTCTAAACCAGTGTTTAATTTGTGAAAACATAAGTGCCAGGGCTCTCATCCAGAGACCACTGTAGCTTGCACCACACAAAAATGGCTTGGGCATCAGGTAATAGTCATTTTTATTGTACCCTACATTAATAATTAACTGTTGTTGTGGTTGCCAGACAGCGCCACCTTGTGGCAAACTGTCACAAGCGCCTGTATTGACAATCAAGTGCTGGCACCTCCGGCTCAAATTAACCACTGGTTTAAACTTGTATTAGGTCCACAGTTAGGGTCAGTGGAGTGGTCTCTGGTGGCCAGCCAGCCTAGGTAAACCCCCTTCCCCAAAACAGGCAGTAAAAAACTTAGGGGTTTGGTTGGACTTTTCCTTAAACTATCGAGTCCAAACAAACAAAATGGCAGGGACCTGTTTTGGTCTCCTACGGGGGCTTAGACCCTTGCTGGGCTTTTTTGATGCATCCACGCGTCAGGTCATCATTCAGGCGACGGTTCTGTCGAGACTTGATTATGCCTGTTCCCTCTATCTAGGGTCCAATAAGTCAGAGGTCTCGAAGTTGCAAAGGGCACAGAATGCAGCAGCAAGAACACTCTTAGGCCTGCGCAAATCTTGCTCTGTGTCAAACGCAATCCGCCGTCTTCACTGGTTACCTGTGGCCAGGCGCATTGAATTCAAAACCTTATTTTTCTCTTTCAAGATTTTGAAACTGGCCACTCCTCCTATCCTGGCCAATCTTCTGTAGCCGTACGCCCCTACACGACTTCTCCGTTCACAGGGTCAGCACTTGGTGGTGGTTCCCCGGACACGTAGAGTGCCGGTGGCCGCTCTTTTCGTTACAGAGCCGCCACTCTTTGGAACACACTCCCTGGGCAGATTCGTGGCCTTGATAATTATTTAGCATTCAGAAAGGCCATTAAGACTTATCTTTTCCCTGCATCTTAGTCCTTGCCTGCTTCTTTTGCATTGTCAGTCTTTCCTGTACTAGCGGCGGGACGCTCCTTTGCTGGGGCAGCCGTCACCCTTTATAAGACACAATAACATAACATAACATAACAGTTATCACTGCTGTTGATCACTAGCAGTCTCCACTACTTATGTTTCTTTGTTTTATATTATACAATTCCAATAACACCCCAGCATGAATTGCATGTGCAGTCAAATGCTCACACTGTTTTTACTCCGGCTTCTGCGCTTATGATGGCTAATAATATGCAAATAGTATTGATGCACTTGTTGCATGAGTTTTTACCCCCATTCAAGGTATTTTGCACTCAACATGAACATCAGTTGAAAAGCTGCCAACATATGCTAAAGGGAAGCAAATACAATTTGCACTCAGCAGTTAAGTGTAAGGGCAACAAGCCACTAATATTTGCTTCAGATTTTTACTTAAAGATTAATCCCAATTAACCAATGACAATCAATAACCATTGGATTAACCACTAATCTGGGTTTGTGGTGCCACTGTAAAGCAATTCAGCACCTCGTCAGGAGGAGTTGTAAGCACTATACTAATCGAATTAATGCAACATACAAGGTTTATGGAACTATACGATTTTGTGTCTGTGCCATTTTCCACTAGGTTTGGGATTGGCCACATTTGCCAAATAATTCATCATCTACTACATAATCTGTAGATTTCACCAATCTTTTTTTGTAGCCCAGACATCAAACGTTATCAACAGCTCGGCTACACATGTGTATGCACAGTGGAAGGCCTTTTGCAAAGGTTGAATAGTCACCTTTCCATTGCTTATTTCTGTATTTGGGTGTCAAAGTATTACTAAAGAGGTGAAACCTTTGCCCAGATAGTATTAACATGTGAAAATTCCAGAATAATGACATAATGCAGTAAATGTGCTGCATATTGCCATATAATTTGCCTTTTCTTGCTCCATAATTTAGTCAACCCTGCTGCATAATTTGTTCCTACCCTGCCACATAATTCCAGCAGCCCTGACAAAACATTACTCACCTAAATGACCCCTCTGATACTGCTGTAAAACCATAGTCGCTAGGTGTCACTGCTGCAACAAATAGCATACTCTGTCAATCTTTTGGCAGTGCTGCACATATACTTATTTGGCCTCCAGTGTCCCCATTACGAGTACCAGTTATTCGGATGGGTCAAGTAAAAGGTGTTAATCCGACCCATCAGAATTATGAGGTTGGTGGTAACACCACTGATCAATGGTGTCGTACCCAGAGACTTTACCTGGTGAAGGTAGACAGATTTTCCGGGAGGTATACTGGGAAAAACATACCGTTTTTGGCATCGTAAATCCAATCTCTGCATGCTATTCCTCAAAAACTAATTATCCCCGTTATTTCTATCAATCCGAAATTACCGGATCTCCCATAATCACTAAATAAGAGGTAGAGAAATAACAAGGATTTTGACAGGCCACTCATAATGAGGACTCTAGTGTCAGTGCTGCACAGCTCTTTTACTCCTGGATGATTTTGCAGCTCATATCATAAAACAAGCATCAGCAAAGCCAATTGGTCTAGTCTATAACAAAACCTTTGGCTAGGTCAATGTTTTTTAGTCGTGGTGCAGCAGCAGGGAGGGTTGGAGAAAGGAATGACGACAGGAGGGGCAGACGAATAATGAATGGCTGAAAGTTTTTTATTTTAAAAAAGTGCTATGATGTATCTTGCACCTTTGTAGCTTTATTTTGTTCCAGCCGGTATGTGGGTGGTGGGAAACACGGACAATGGAATGGGGCAAGCAACCACACAGAGGGCAGCAAGGTGCTGGAGCGGCAGGCAACAACATGGAGGGCAGATACAACAATATGGAGGGTGGGATGGGGCAGTAGAGGGCAAGCAACAACACAGGGTGGGAGGAGGCAGGAGGTGGCAATCAACACCACAGAGAATGGAATGGGGAAACAACTCAGAGGGCGGGAGGGCCCGGGAGCAGATGGGAGTGGGCAAGTAACAACACGGAGGGCGGTAGGTAAGCAATAACATGGAGGGTGGGAGAGACAAGCAACAACATGGACAGCAAGAGGAAGGCGGGAGGGGACAAGCAACAACACGGATAGGCGAAGGAGGCAAACAACACCAGGAAGAGTAGCGGGGGCAAGCAACAACATAGAGAGGGCATACAACAGGAAGAAAGCGGGCAAGGAGGAGAAGGATGGGAACAAACAATAGAAAGGACATGGCCATGGAGGGGATGGATGGGGGCAAGCAACATGAAGACACATTCACTCTCATGGAGTGCTCACCTAAAAGAAAAAAGTAGCACTCAAAACACAGGCAGTGGAAGGACTCGAGTTCTTTAGTCATGCTCCACGGGAGGGTCAAACACAAGAAGAGGACATGAAGTCGGCAGCGTTAACACATCAGAAGCAAGCAAATAAGAGTGACAATGAAGCCAACCAGTGGTAACCAATAGGTGGGCTCTAAGCTCGCTGTAAGCTCACATAATGTCTCACAAGTGACAACGTATGTGCTGTCTCAGGCAAAAACGAATAATAGTCTGCCTCAAGGTGTGCAACTACGTCACAAGTCTCACCTTGGCAACACAGTGTCCCTGTTGCACATATTACACTGTGATCACCATAGTCCAATCTGCACCAGTGCAGACATTTTTTCAAAAACAAAACTGAGTTTTTAAGCAAATCATTTAAAAAAAATTGTAGAACTTGATCATAGATTAGGATATCTGTGTAAAACTTCAAATAGTCATAAAAATATTTCTAAGTTATCCCTGTGAAACATAATATATATATATGCAGTTTTTGATCTCATACTTTCTGCAATATCAACTACCGCAAGAGCAGTTTGTTTCAGTTTATAGTAGAAGCAGCAAACAGAGTGCAAAACGTTTGCCCTTGGTTGCCCCAGTACCGAAGATCTGTAATGCAGCTGTACTTGTATCCATCACACACATCATATTCTGACCTTCAGGCTTCATATCAGCGTATGCTACACTCTCATTACTAGATCCAGTACTTCCCTTGCATTACTCTAGCCATAGGTGTCCCTACAGTATCACCTGGTGGTGCCAAAGCTCTGTTCTGAATCTGCCTAGGCCAGTAGTTGTCAAATACTTTTTGTTGATATCTTATTCTGGTCAATGGCTGGGTGCCCACAAGGTGTCACTATGAAACATGTATTACTTTCACCACTTTGTCTGACTGCCGTACATGCCACACTGAGACATCTAGGTGTCAGTGATGTACATGCCGTACTCTGGATGCCACGTTTCTGTGATACTCATCCCATATTCTAAGAGCCTATTAACCGCCTTTGCCATATCCCATACTTTGAACACAAAATGTCGCTGCTTCACATGCTACATTTTGACCACAAGGTGTTGCTTCTACATATGTTACACCTTAGCCACTAATGGTCCCTGCTCCTTATGCTGCACTCTCTCCACAAGGTAGTAATGCTGCATTTTCCACATTTAGGCTATTATGTGTATCTGCATGACATACACCACACTAGCTACTATGTGTCACTGCTTGGCATGCCTCACACTGGCCATTTGTGGTCACTGATGCGTAAGCAACACTCATGCCACAGCTTGTGACTGCTGCAGATGTTATTTTCTCGCCACTGATTTTACTGATCACCACCCACGTTACACTCTTGGCCATTCAAGTGCCGCTCGTGTAACGGACAGCCGTTCATTGGCCTGCACGCTGCACCACAGCCCAATAATGCTCAAATATCCAGTAACACAGCCCTCTCTGTATTAGGTGCAAGCTGTTGGAGTTAATAATTGCTACCATCAAGGGATTTATCAAGCTGATTCTGTAAACAGCAGAGCCTACCTTTACCACTCAGTCATAAAGCTAGGATTCTTTTGAGAGCAGTGTCACCAATTATGTTTGCTGTTTGCTGCTCCCCAAAGAGATCTCTTAACTCAGAGGCTCACTGGTTGTGGGAAGAAATGCTACTCCCATGTGTTGGAATAATAGAGTGACACCTTTCTATTCCACAGCCTGCGGTTCAAGGATCTATGTAAAGAACAGCAGACCTGTCCACTAGGTTAGCCTTGCCTGGCTTAGATAATAACCAAAATGTGGCTTCCAAACAGAAGGCAAAGCAAACACTAGGCCAGCTCCAAACCTAATGTACCCAAAAACCTAACTGTGGAGTCCTAAAGGTTTTCTTAGGAGCTTGTTGCTGGTGCTGCCGAATAGCAGGGTTGCCAAATACCAAGGCTACTTAGGTTTGATCCCACCTCATGCTCTTTCTTCCACCCCCCAGTGCTTTAAGTGGGATGAAAAAGGTGGCGGGTCTCTAAAAGGGGTGTAGTCGTAACTCATTTAAGGCGTGGCTTGCATAACTAAGGGTGTGGTCCAATACATGTGGTGTACAATCCTAAGCCTGATAAATAAATACACAGAACCATGCAATAAACAGAAATGACTGAAATCAGCAATATACAGTATGTATTTAACAAGTTGTTTAGCACTGGCACATTTGACCATTGGCAATACATTTTCAGAGATGTTTTATTGCATTGGCAAAGTGTGCATTGTCAATGGCCCCTTTTCCAAGGGGCCCCCTGGAAAAGTGAACTTTCTCTCACACCTGTCTAATTCTCCATCTCAACCTTTAATGTATTATTCAATATTACTTGTCAGCATGGGGCTTGAACTAGCAGAAAATGGGCAATAAAATGCAAATCTGTTTTGACAGGGGATCCTAAAGAAGGTCTTGCCAAGGGCGTCTAAAATCCTTAAGATGACACAGTACATTTTGACTAAAGGTATAAGAAGTTTAGTTAGGACAACATCTACACAACATGTACAGGTAATGCCTGCTTTATGCGGTTGCATGGGGTGTGCCCTCCCATACCAAGCCGATAACTACCATTCTTTAATCCGAGGATGAAGGTGAAAACCCTACCTTCAACTCTGCCGAGCCTCTCCCCTGACCATCGCCCTCTGTCCATCTACCACACTTACCAGTTTTCATTAATACTCAGCCTGTTCCCATGCTTGAGGAATGCGGGGTGTCTGCATGCAATCTGTGTGCTGCTGTATGAGCACCCGATAACCAATGCTTGTCCAGTTGTTCAATTGGGCACTGACTCGGGTCCATTGGACATTGAAATAACAAGCCGAGTGTTGAAATAAAAAATTATCCCTGCAACAGACCAGCACAGGTAGTGTGTCCACCATTTCCAAGGAGAACCACCCTTCGATTTAACGGCACAACAGGATAGTGCAGATTTCTTTCTTCGCAGGGCAAAATCTGCAGGGGATCCGCAAGAAGATCATGTGGAGAGGGTGCCGCAGAGAGTAAAATCGCTATTCCAGACTGTAGAAAGCAAAAACAGCACAGTCTCAAAGAGATTTCTTGAGAACAGGCAACGAGAGTCCCACTATTTTTCAAAGAAAAAAAGATTGGTTGCGCTCTCTAGTTTATTGCCTGTGTGAACAGCATGAGCCGCTTCTATTCGTTATTTGAAGAGTTCTTTGCAATTGAAAATTGTATTTATGTTCGGCCTAGGCAGAATTTCGATTATGCTGGAGTAATCGGAGTAATTTCAGTAGATCTGGGTCACTTTTTGACAAGGGACTGCCAATAAGTATGGGATTGCTACTCCTTACGTAATTAGGAGTCATTCGGGGGGGGGGGGGAAATCCTACCACAAGAACACATTTGCCCATTTGTGTTCTGCTGCATCTAGTGCTGTTTCATAGCACAAAATAACTCCTCGCATTCATTTTGGACGTGAGGGTGCATTTTGAGCAATGAAAATAGCACTAAATGCTGGTAGTAAATTGAGGAAAAATCCTACCCTAAGAGTACATTTAGCAAGCACGATTGGCTGCTTGCACCCACTATTTGTGTTCTATTTCATTTAGTGCTATTTCTTAGTACAAAATGCATCTTCGCATCCATTTTGGACACGAGGGGGCATTTTTGTGCTAAGAAATAACACTAAATGCAGAATTACTCTACTCGTGTAATTCAAGTGGTATCTTGCGGAATTCTTTGGTAATTCCACATGATTACGCTATAAGGAATGAGGCGAATTACACCCACCACTAATTTATATGGCACCCACTATCCCTGATGAGGCATTAAATCGCTTTACTGCAAGTAGCATTCTACTCCCTATACTGCAAGTAGCCAGCCACTCCTGGACCCACGTTTAGAGGTAAATTGGTAGATTAGTAATATGTGCTACATTTTCCTTGTAAGACTAGTTGTGTTAAATGTGTGCTTTTGAGGGCTTATGTATTTTGTCAATTGTTTTGACTAGGGATAGATTGATTGAAATGTATTAATAAAGGGAAAATGTGAGATGTCATTGAGAGTGGTGGATATGTGCACCTGCTAGGATGAATTAAATAAAAAAGAAAGAGTTAGAAAAGCATGTTTGGAAGGCCACATTAATCAGAAACCTGTGGGAGTCAGAGGGTGGATGAAGAAGAAATAGACTTTTTTAAATGAATAAACAAATTAGTATATACATGTATACACAGACGCACGCATACACATATCAAAATATAGCATATATGTATATATATATGCATATAGCTGCATGCTGTCTCTCATATACTGCAAAACATCTATCCAGCGCATTTTTAAGAGTCCAAAACTACCCAAATTTGAAAATGTGGGTTTTTTCAGCTATGTGCTTCAATAATGGGGGCACTTTTATTTTGCTGCCGGCCTATTTTGCGCCCCAGTCTAACGCTGGTTATGTCTTTTTGCAAACAGAGACATTTCTTTATGACACCTACCTGACATAAATAACTTGTTGCACCCTTCTCCTATGTCTTACAATGAATGGAACATTGACTAGAGTTGTATCAGATACACAGAGAAGTGCTTAATTTGAGCCAATGGTTTCTGGTGCTCAACACCAGTACTTAAATGTGAGCACCAGCGCTTATGACGGTGTGCCACATGGTGGCTCTGTTTGATTAATTTAGAGATGAGCACTAAAACAGTTGTTTACTACTTCAATATACATTAAAATGACCAAGACCTGCAGACCAAGACATTCTTACAGCTTTGGGGGGTTGGAATAGTCTGAATCATCACACTAGTAGAGTGTGATGGTTAGTAGTCGCGTTGGTACCGTCATTGGCAGCACTGGAAGGGGCAATGGGTGATGCAAGCTGCAGTGGCCTCCAGACGAGGGCACTGGGACTTATGTCTTTTTTTAAACAAATTAAGCACTGATGCAGAGAATGTAAAGTTTGTTTTCTCCGTACCAATAATAAATGCTGCTATCCTTAGAAACCATTCCTTGGTTACAAAAACAACCACTGATCCTCACAAAGTATAAAAATAAGAAAAAGAATAATAGTGCTGTGCATTTAGTGTGCGCTTCTTGAGCTAATAAAACACATACTGCGCAGGCGCCGCTTAATCACTGTCGCAGGCCTGGGCCCAGAGCCTCCCTATGCGCGCAGTGCCACTGCTGGGTGGATCTCCATGGCTAGATGAAGACACACTGCAGTGCAGACAGAGCCAGGCAAGGACACTTGTCGCCACTGTGCCAGGGCCATGCCTGGTGCTCCAGTCTTCCAGCTGCAAGTTTGCCAATCGTAGGCACAGGTTTTTGGCAGGTACCCGCGCTCACTCACTGTGCACAGAGTGAAGATGCTCCCTGATGCAGTCCCGCCCCCTGCCACGCCCACACATAGACATGCGCGGACGACAAGCGCGTCCCGGGCCCAGCCATAACACCACCCATGTTTCGTGCAGTACTCATTATTGAAGCTGGGAATTAAATGTAAGCAAAATGACAACTGTCCCAGTGTCCACCATTGAAGCAACCATTTTTAAGTAAGAGTAGGGTGACAAGAATTTTAAAGCCAAAAACGGGGACATTTCACAAAAATAGAAGAAGGACTACAATTTTACTTCAAGTGATGAGAGCACTCCTCAGCAGAGAATTACAGAACAGGCAGTAAGAACATAATTAAAATGCAATTTTTAAACCCAGTAGCTTGCCTGTTAATTCAATTGCTTTCTTGAAACAACTGCTAACTATCCCTGCTTTTAAAACATTAAAAACACCTTCCACCGTTTTCAGTCGACCCTCTTTAAAAACCCGGATATGAGCTACATTTCTTGAAATCTGCTGGGACAGCTGGTTAAAAAACCGGGACCGTCCTGGCAAAACGGGGACTCCTGGTCACCCTAAGGAAGGGCCCAGAAATCTAAGGCGTGTGTCCTACAAACAGTGATGGGAGCCAGGGGTGGTAAGCAAAGCAGCAAGGGTAGCAGCGGGCGGCCTAGAGGTCACGGTTGCGACCCCTTATTGACGTTGATAGGGACTGGAGTAATGGGGTACTGGAAGGAGGGGGCTCTGGAGGCACGTGGAGGCTAAAGGAATCACAAGACTATGTCCGAGGAGTCAAGAGGAGGCATTGGTCTATTGGGGAGAGGGCCAGAGAAGACACAGAAGAGTCAAACAAGGCAGTGGGCAGTGGGGAGAGGCAGGGCAGAGATGACATGGGCAGGAGGAGCTAGACTAGACCCCTCTCCTAACCAGGGCCGGACTGGGAACCAAAACTGGCCCTGGCAAAGAGCTCGGCCGGCCCCTCTGGGTGTGGCCGAGCTGTTTATCAGGGCCGGATTTGGCCGATTTTTTTACAGGGGCCGATTTTGCAGCTATTCTGCAAAAACGGCCCTTAAACAAAAACGGCCCCCGGGGCCCAAAATCGGACCCCACGCTAGCGGCCTACCGGGGAAACGCCCGTTGCCCGCTACGGCCAGTCCGGCCCTGCTCCTAACTGATGCTCACCCTCTTTAATTGGCCCTGTGGTAGAGCAGCGCCAATAAAAGGAGGTCAACCATTAAAAAAAAATGTGCAGTTAATATAATAGCGTGAATTTTACCTTTTCTTTGCAAAGCACAAAATCACGAAATTGTGCGGTGTCTGACTTGTGATTTACTGCAAGAGTTGATTACATGTTGTGCATTACAAGGCAGTAATTACGCTCAAGAAATTCAATGTCCATTCAGAAATATTTCTTCTGAAAAAGAACAGGTCAGTATTACATATAGGAAAAGCAGGGAAGTTAACATGGTGATGAGCACAGCAAACCTGGATCTTTTAGAATCTTATTGGTTCGGGGTACAACTCCAAATGAATTTATAGCGCTTATGTAGCAAGGAACAGTATTCAATAAAACCTCCGGCCTATGGACAATGTTATTAATTGGGGAGCGCATCACCTGTCTTAGAAAGATTTGACCCTCACTCCTTTACTACAACTGAGCAGGGTTCTAGAATGGAGAACTCAGGTGGCTGGGGTCTGGGTTGCTGAGAATCCGTTTAACGATTGTAGCCGGAAGCCCAGAATTATTTTTAGCGCCAAAAACTGACGAGGCAAAGAGAACTCTAATTTCTACCCACAATAATAGATGGTTTAGCATGCCAAAAAACAGGTCCAAAGTCAATGTTTAATTGTCCAGCAGACGCGGCCATCAAGTAGCCAATCATAGAACAGGAACTAAACACAATTCAGAAGGTGGCAAGTTATTGCCTCAAATGGTCTCCAACGTCGCTGATCAAACACGGGACTTCTGGTGCTGTATATGGGCCTGGACCCACAGAAGGTTTCTTGGAGTTACCATATTTTAGTGACCCATTTCTGATACCGAGCTCATTGCAGTAAAAATGTTTTTGTGGCAGGAGAACCCATGGGACCTCAGGAAACATCTGTATGATCATATTCCATGTATACCAATTAGGTAACTTCAATTCAAGCGTAGGCTACAGAAACGTCGGAATCTATGCGACCACTAGGGTTTTAAAGATGCTTTAAACAATTCTGGAAGTAGGTTGGCCTCCCCTAGCCAACGGCCCACCTCTTTGGTTCTAAGACTCTTATTTGAAGTCTGGCAGATGGATTACGTTGTCACAAATGTGACGGCTAGCTGCCTGCTCTATTACAAGTGGCATAGGATATAATGTGCTTGTAATAAGGTGGATGGGATGTCCGTCATGTTTGTGACCAAGTAACTTGTCTGCTAAACTTTAAATCAGGCCCGTAGTGTGAAAGCAAAAAATACTTTTGTCCCTTTGGTCCAGAAAAGTGGTGTTACAGGCTACCACAAAGTCTTATAATTGTTCAAGAGTGTCCTGACAAATCAGACACAAAATACTTGCAGCCCTGGAATGTTTTCTGCAGGGCCTTAATCTTTTTTCATTGTCCGGTGGCATCACTTTGGTTCTCGGCAGTGAGGGTGCAAAGAGCTTGCGATGATCACCATACAGCTGCAAGCTTCAATCGGCTGGGGCTTGCTGCTGGTGCTGCTGGTCAGCAGTCTACTTCTCTCCATGCTGTACTGAGCAGGAGTGCTTCCTTTGCTTCCACAGCAAATCACAGCACCCATGTCTGTTTTGGATCCTGTCCTTGGAAAGAACAGCACCTTCTACAGTGCAGCTCAGAAACCACTATGTGTTGATGCTGTGAGCCCTACAGAAACCCTGCGACTACGGCCTACTGGCGTAAAGGGCCTAGAATGTACCTAAAGCAAGGTCTCTGGAATCAAGTTAGGGTTTCTTTCTCAATGTTCATATTAAGTCTGGGTGGAGTTTGCGAAGTTCCGCTACGCGGAACTTCACAAAGTGCCAAAAAAACTCTGCTGCACGACGCAGAGCTCTACAAGCACAGGAGTGCGTTACATCGTGCTGCTAGTGCTGATTTTTAGCACAGGGTGGTTGTCCCATGCTGTAAAATCAGCACAAATGGCACCACGTCCAGTGCAAGAGGGTGCTGCTTCTTTCTGCCACTCGAGTAGATGTTCTACTCAAGCAGGCGCTTCCTCAACTGGAATGTAAGGTTTCTCAATGTGAGCGGTAGCGACCATCCACCACTGCCCATGTTGAGAAATGTCACCGGGAGGTGGTCTGGAGTAACATTTACCTCTCTTGCGCTCTGCAAATTAACATTGCGAGCGGGGGAAAAACTTAGCTACGCATAGTTTTTCTGAACTCCGCACGCTACACAGAGCACGGAGTGACAAAATCTCCACAAACTCTGCGTGCAGAGCTGAATTTCATGCCCAGGCCCAATTCATACTCCTAGCCAACCGAAGTGAAGAGCACCTTCCATTGATATTTTATGGGGACTTTCAAACACTGGACAAGACAGTCAGGCACCAACTGATGATAAAATATGATTTCTCAAAGAGGGAGTGCAACATATCCAGTTCAGTTGTCTGTATCATTACTACTAATAGAAATATCTTTATTCGATTTTTTTAAAACCATGAAAGCACATCAAATTATACACACAAATAATTTTACAACAGGTCACCAGTATCTAAGTGACCTATATGTTAAATGATATTAATAATGCTCATGTAAACAAATGATCCCACACACATTTTGACTTGGAGAAACAATTAGAAAAGTGAATAAGTGTAAGGTGGTTCCTCAAGTCCAATATCACAACTAGTGACATTAATATCATATACACTGAAGAATATATTCGATAAAGTGTTCTGTGCAGCCGGTTTCCCAGCATGGACGCTTTTTTCCTTCATTATCGAGTAGATTTACATCATCTAATTGATTAAGTCATTAAAAAAATTCTTACGGTCATTTAAAGCTGTTAAAATCTAATAAAATCTATTACCCATTAATTAAACAAAATATAAAATCAGAAACTGCCCAAGTAAATACTTTCGGATTTGGTCCAAATGGACACAATTTAAGGACGATTAGTGGGGACACCTGCGGAGGACAGTACAGTTTCCTTTCTTTCTGGAGCTCATTGTGTCTTGGTTTTTATATTGAAATTGTAAAACATCTGCTGCATAAGGCTTTATGTATATGTGATTATTTGTAGTGAACAAGGAAATAAAAAGAGTTATTATAAAACCAAGAGGTAGCGCAGGCTGAGTGGGAATTAAGCCGTTCCCAGTGTTTGGCGCAGCCTGCAGCTCGCCACAGGCTTTGCAGTGGGCCTCTCTAAACCAGACTCACTGAGCACAAGGGGGAAGACTCATCTTATGCCTCAGCAGAACTGAAGGCATAGCTGCTAAGGGGCAGAACAGGCCTTTGTCAGTCGTTTGTATTCAGGCAGGTTGATGGGATAGAAACTGAACAGGGGTGGCCCCTCCTAAGGCGCTGAGGAGCGTTGCCCCGCCTGCTGCGAGTGCAACCGGCAAACACAAATAAATAAAATGGCATGTTAATGCCATTTTATTTATTTGACCCTGCACCGGCTTGAGATGTGTACAGAGCAAGGGTGGGGGCGGGGCTGAATCCTGCAAATGCAGGAAGATAACACTGGTCTAGAGTGGGCATATCGGATTGGCTAGCCATCTTGCAACAGCCAGCCAAACATGTGCACTGTATCCCCAGCAATCCAAAGGCTGTGAAAAGGCCTGGGGTTTGCTGACACAGGCCCCCAGTCTTAAAATCAGTGGTGGGTGACCTGCTCCCACTAATCCTGGAGCTGCAGGATTGGTTGGTGTTGCGATCCATGAGCAGGAACAAAGCCCTTTCTTTTCCTGCTCGCGGACAGCAAACCGAAGTGCTGCAGCGGTCGTGCTCTGGAATTAATGGTGAGTCGCGCGCCTCACCATTTTTCATTCAAGCCAGCCGCCACTGGAACAGGGATGAAACTGCTATAGGGTTCATGAGGCGCAGTACTGTGGGTCGCTTCAAGGACAGATCATCCAGAAAAACCCTCCCCTGTGCAGTGGAACCAACAGCATCTTCTACATGTTACCTTTCCTTGAAGAGGAAACCAGTCTCACCTCAACCAGTCTCCATAAATGCACCCCATCATAGAAACCTGTTGGATATCACCCACAACACGCTTCGTGAACAAGGATGAAGGAAGGACAACAGTTGTGGTGAAATGAGTAGATTTTTGCAGGCCGGACGGATGATCTTTGGCGCTGGTAAAGTGGCCTGTGCTCCCGAACTATTGACTTAACTGTCCAGCCTTCAGTGCCCCCAAAACCTGGTCTAAAGGGATTGTAGATATGCTTGGGGTGCAATTTGGATTCACACCCTGGCCAGCATAACTGAGGAGTGTCAAAAGGAAACATGGAGGAATCTCAGTAGACTTGCAGACTACCAAGTTCAGTGAAAGTAAAACACAGGTCATGCCAAAAAAAACCAGTAAGAGGCAGGATGGCACATGCAAAGTATTTCTTACCTGGGATGCCTATAGAGAGGTTACTGTGAACATAGATAGCTCTCACTCTATGGTATAGGCAGGAGACTGAACTCAATTTCTGTGAGACAATCAAAGGAAAGGGTCGTGTGTTTGTGTCTGTGTGTGTCTGTGAATCTTCTCATTGTCTACAGAGCGGCTTTTATGTATCAAATCCAATTGCAGAGCAGCAGTGCTTTCAGTCACGGTGTGGGTTCACCCTCTGGGACGGCCGGATAGCAGAGGCCTGGCTTTGTGGCTCGGGCATTCTGACAGGTGAATCATAAGTTCGATGTTTTTTTTCTGTGATATGATCAACCCAGCCTTAACCACCTCTATCCCACAGATGACCTTGCCATTTTGATTTATAATTGTATTCGAGTATTGATTTCATGCAGACAGTCTTTAATAACCCACATGCACAGACTGCAATCAGGAGGGAGAGAGGAGGCGGCTGCAGAGAGACACTGAGAGGTGCGTGGCTGAGATCAGTAAAACCTTGCACTCTAGCTTCCAAGTGTCCTGGGGCTGAGGGCGTCAGCTCTGCCCGATACTGCCCAAAACAGGCAGAATTTTCAGAGCTGACCAGTTTTACCTCAGTTAAAAGCAGACAGTGAGCAGAAAGCTTCGGCCTAGTGGTGTCACTTGGAGGAGATGAGGTGTTGGGTTGGGGGTCCGTGCTCCATCTGTAAATGTCTTGTCCCTCTCCTTTATGTGACTCTCCACCAGATGAGACCTGCTAATGTATAAATATATTTCACTGTATGATGACCGGACAGGGCCTTTGTTGGGGGCGTTGTCTCATGCTGAGAGCCACCTAAGAGGCATTCTCCCCCCAACAATTCCTTCCTCCCCCCACAAAAAACACACACACACAAACGGCTGCAGAGGCTGTCACTGAAGTCCCTAGGTGTTTCCACACCCCTTTAATGGGTATTGGCTGCATACAGTCTCCAAAGACAAGATGGAAAGCCTCCTTGTGCAGTAGTTTCCACCAGCCGCGGTCAGTGCAGGTAACAGCGGTGGGGCCGGGTGGGCGTGGGATTTCGAGGGACGATGTCGAGGGAAAATTAAATAAAGAATTAATTTTCCCTCATGATCATCTGTCCGAATCCCCCCACCTCCCGGCCTCACCGTCCCACCGCTGTTACCTGCACGGACCGTGGCTGGTTTCCACCTTGTCCTCCATAACAGTGTGTGATTTCAGTTCCTTGCCGGGTTGCCGTGTGAAGGAAGATTAAACAGTGTGACACACGGTGGCACCCTGGGAGTTGGCAGGTCTGTAAAAAAAACGACACTACCCTCCGCCTGGGAATAGTGATATTGTTCCTGTTTACATTTCCCATTTTACTTACTCTTTTATTACATGAGAGCATTCCGTAATTTTTTTCATGGAACATATTATTTATGTATGGTTGTAGGTGATTTCATAGAAACAAGATTTCATGGAATACTAATATTGAAAAACCATTTCATCTAAACTGTTTAATGGGAAATATTTAGAGTGAATGGTTTTACCTTTTCGTGGAAACCAATTTTTGGTTGAAAATGGCTTTTGAATACTTTTTTTTGAAGTGTAAGCACAATAGTTGCAGGCCTTACTTTCAGAAACAGTTTTGTTGAATATATTTATTTAATGGCCTTACTTAAGGGGGCATTGTTTCATATGTATAATATTACATTGTCAATTACTTCAGATGATTTTAAATTACTGACCCTTCACCACCTGTAAACATCATCCATTGCTGACCCCTCACAACCCACAAACACCATCAATCCCTGCCCCTTCAGCCCCCTCACCACACCTAAAGTACACTTATCCCTGATGCCTAAAAGCCCTTTCTCCCCCAGAAATCCACCATCCCTGAACCATAAAATCCCTCACTACCCGAACTCCACCATTCCTCTACCCTAAAAACACTTCTCTATGTGTAAACCATACTCATCCTAGGATCATCGTCAACACCTCACTTCAGCAGTTACAGCGGGGGTGGAATTCTTGATGGGTTCTTCTGTATACAACTCAGCAGACAAAGACTGATCAATAACGTGAAAGGGTGGCCGGGTAAGTGAGTGAGTGAAATGGTGAATGGGTGAATGAAAGGGTAGATGGATGAATGGATGGATGAATAAAAGGATGGATACAAGGAAGCATGAGTGACAGAATGGATGGATGGGACGATGGATGGATGGATGTAAGGGTGAATGGATGCATGAGTGAAAGGGTGGATTGATGATGAGAAAGGATGGATGGATGAGTGAAAGTATGGATGGGTGGATGGATGGATGGATGGATGGGTGGAGTCAAAGGGTCGATGGAGGAATGGAATAGAAGGGTTGGTAGATGGATGAGGGAAAGGATAGATGGATTGGTGAGTGGAAGGATCGATGGATGAGTGAAAAGATGGAGCTGTGGCGTCATGACCTTCCAACTTTAGCATCTACAGCAGGGGTTGAGTTCTTGATGGGCCTTTTCTGTCTGCAACTTAGCAGACAAAGGTAAATGAGGAAAGGATGGATGGGTGGCTGTGTGAGTGAAAGGGTAGATAGATGGATGGATTAGTTACGGGATGGATGGATGGATGAGTGAAAGGGATGATGGATGGGTGGCTGGATGGATGGATGAGTGAAAGGATGGATGGATGAGTGAAACAATGGCTGGATGAGTGAAAGGTATGGTAGATGGATGGGTGAAAGGATGGATGAGTGAAAGGGTGCATAGATGCAAAGAGAAAGGCTGGATTGATGGATGAGTGAGTGAGTGAAATGATGGATGGCTAAGTGAAAGAGAGGGTGGATGGATGGACGATGAGAAGATGGATGGATGGATGAGTAAATGAAAAGATGACTGGCTGAGTAGAAGAGAGAATGTATGGACGAATGGGATGAGTGAAAGGGGAGATAAACGGATTCATGGAGTGAAAAGATGGATAATGGAGTGAAAGAGTGGATGAGCGAAAGGATGGATGGTGAGTGAAAGAATGGATGAGTTAAAGAATGGATGGAAGAGTGAAAAGGAGAGTGGATGGTAGATGCATTTAAGAATGGATGAGTGAAAGGGAAGGTGGATGAATGGATGACTGAAAAAATGGATGGATGACTGAAAGGGAGGTTGAATGGATGAGTAAAAGCTTAGATGGATGAGTGAGTGGATGGATGGATGAGTGGATGGATTCATGAGTGAAAGGGTAAATTGATGGATTGAAGAGTGGCAGGATGAGTGAAATGGTGGATGGATGGATGACTGAAAGGCTGGCTTGATGAGTGAAAGGGTAGATGGAGAGGAGGGTACGTGAAAGGGTGAATGGATGGATGGATAGATAGGTTTGATGAATAGGTTTGGAGATGAATGGATAGGTTTGCATATTAATGGTGAAAGACTGAATGATAGACAAAAGAATGAATAGATGACAGAATGTAAAGATGAAATTGTGAATATCAGCAGGTGGTTGGAAGGATGAAAGGATGAATGGATTGGCTGGAAGAGACAAGAGAGCTATTCCTGGGGAGGGTCATGATGACTGGCTTTGTTTGTGCCATAAGAGCTACAGTTCAAATTGAGGGCATTATATTTTTCTAACTACTCCCTTCCCGTACCCCTTAAAACACCTCAGCACACCCAAACTCCACCCATCCATAAACCCTAAAAAACCCTCACCTCCCTTTAACACCAACCATCCATGACCTATAAGAAATCCTCATCACCCTAAATCCTCATCCCTGAACCCTAAAAACCCTTTTCTACATCTAAATTACACCTATCGCTGAATCCTTAAACTCCTCACACCCTAAACTCCATCTCACCCTGACCCCTAAAAACTCTTGACCACGTAGCCGCAATGCATAATTGACCCATAATACCCTCATCATCCGTAAACTACTCACATCCATGAGCCATAAAACCCCTCAAAACCCTTACACTCACCCATCCCTGAAACATAAAAATACCTCATACACCTAAGCACCACTCATCCATGAACCCTAAAACCCGCCCTACACTCCACTCATCTCTGAAACATAAAAAAAACCTTTCTATGCCCGATCTCTGTTTGTTACTGGCCCTGAATCCAAAACCACACAGTACTCCTAAACTCCACTCAAGTTTAATGTAATTTTGGATCTTTTCTCAAAATGATCTTTCCTTTATAATGTTTCTTTTAATTTTCATTTTTTTTTTGCATTTTCTTAAAATTGACTTTCTTTAAAACTGTTTTTCTGTTGTTTGGTTTCCTCCAATGTAGTTTCTCAGTTTTCATTTTCTATTAATTCACACACACCACTCATGTATAGTGTTTACTATGAAAAGAGTAGCCTCTATGCATCTGTGTGAGTTCAGGTTGTGGGTAGATGTTTGTAATGGGCCATGGTTGAGAGTTTAGGCCAAAGGTTGTGCACATTTTTTTACAGTGACCGTTAGTGGGTTATAGATTCCAGAAGGCATGCTCATCTAATCCTCGGCCTTTCTGCTGAGCGCACAAAGCAAATATCGGGTGTACCAATTGTAATCTTGAGTCTATGCGAAAGTGTGTGAGGGAGTGCTTACAGGTGAGTGAGTGGTGTGTGTTGGGGGTGTCGATGAAGTGAAGGCGATGCAAGGAAGTAAGTACCTGAGAACGTGAAAAGGGGTGCTGAAGAGGAAATAGATAAGGGTGTGAGATAAGCAGATGGAGCATTTCAGAAAGATATGAGGAGAAAAAGAGTGTAAGTATCTATTGAGAGGCTGCCAAAGATAGTGATGTGACAAGGAGAACCGGAGTGATTGAGATACTCCAAAGATCACCAGCCCTTCCACAGACCTTATTCATGTTTAATTCAGTTTGCTTAAAATGTTTAAATTACCTTGTGTGTGGCTTAAAATGTTTAAATTACTGTGGTTGTGTGTGTGTGTGTGTGTGTGTGTGTCTGCCTGAGCGTATAAGCAATTGCAGTTAAATTGAATGTGGCCCAATAACACATTATTTAGAGCATTCACACATTTATTACTAGAGTGTCAAAGTCAAATTCGAGTTTAAATAGATAGATAGAGAGATAATTTTGCCATTATAGTTAGATGTTCAAATAAGAGAAAGAAACGACCATTTAAAATCCTCAAAAAAACTGCAAAATTATTCTGTAATAGTTTACTGAGCTAACTATAAAGTGCACCCCACCATGCACTGCTTATTACAACACATATTACATCACTCATGACATGTTAAATTACATTATTATTCACCTCACCGATGAGAGTCAAAAGACATCATTGAGGCCCTGCGCCCAAACCACCATGACCGGTGAACACCCTGCTGCACAGGGCAGGGCCTATGGACAGGCTCTGCACCCAACCCCATGCAGGCAGCCAACCCCATGTTGCAGGTGTCCTTTGGCCCTACCTGTTGGTTTAACAGATTGCCCTATTTTGAATTTTTGATACTCTGAGACTCACATACACACACCTACATTTTTAACTCCTTCAAGGTCAGCTCAAAGACTTCTTTATATGCGAATTTCTCAAAAACAGTTGAATGGGGTTACACATACTTTTTGCCAAATTTGGTGTATTTCCAACCACCATTTTTTTCTATATCAGAGACCACATTTTCCAATGGAAACTAACATGGGAAATCAAGATTATGTGATTTTCCCTTTTTCTTTGCCCCCACATGACAGATAGGCACAAAAGACTCCATGACAGAGCTTTCGCGGATGAACTTTTTTATTTAAAGTTTTGTGCAGATTCATCAAACTACGCTTAAGTTATTAGCAAAACAAAAAACTCTCTTCCTATAGACCACTGACCTAATTATAATTGCACAGTGTCTGACATGACCCCTTTTGTGTCCCTGCTAAAAATCACTTACAGAAATGCCAATGCTTCTACTTTCAACACATTAGTGCCAAGATGTTCTGCACCATACTGCCTCAAGCAAACGGATTATGTTTCATGCAGCTGAGATCAGACAGGTTCTGCCTCATACAAATGGCAGCAAATGTGTTCTGCTGCATTCAGCTCAGAGTGAACACTATTGTGTGGAGATCCAGGAAGAGGCTTATTTATGAACATGATTGTGTTCACTTTCACACCACCGCTCATTACAGATTTGGACTGGGGCTCTAAGTAATGTTAGTAAATACCTCCATGTCGCAATGCACACAATGCTCTACTTCTCTGTATCTAGTTTACAAACCAAGTGTATTTTGGGAGTCGCAGCCCTGGTGCACAGCAGTTCATTCAATTAAACCACCACGCCTATAAACGATGAATTGTAAAAGAGAAGTCCAATACTGCAGCATTCAAAACATGGAGTCATTTGGAAACCTTAACTCAAGCATAAGACTAGGGGCACCAGCCAGAAGTAGTGATATAGAGTGTAGAAAAAATAGCTTGCCTGTGGAGTGGTGCAAACTGAAAAACAATGGGAATGAGTCCCAGACAATAACAATAGTCGGGTGTCCCTTTAACCAACCAGTTGGGACCTTTGAGGGCCTACTAAAAGTGGCCCACCAGGAAAGAGCAACCACAGCAGAGGCTATCTGCGAGCAGGCCTTTTCATTTTACAATGTGACTAAATTATGGCCAGTTGAATTCCAGCACAAATTTGTGTCTATACTTTCTGAAAGGAAACATCTGGGGTTCTTGGCCAATTGACCCAATTGCTTGGGTTTATGATAGGGTGCGTTCAAATGTGTTCACACTCTCGTAGAATATCTCTTTGGCGAACAACTGTAAATGGCTCTTTTAAAAGGTGCTAAATAAAGGCATAGATTGTAGAGGTATGCATGGGGCTGTGGGCCGGAAGGCGGCTCACCAACAGTGTGTGTCCTCAGACCTCTGACCACGCGCTGGTACTTGCACCTCAATCTTTTATTAAAGTTATCAAAGATTTTTTCCCATTGGTAGACTGGACCTTTATTGGTTGACTTGAAGTGCTGTAAGGGAGAAGACATCAACGATACATTTCTGGCTTGTGAAGCCAATGTGACTCCACGATAAGGACCAGGAATAACCAAATCTGGGTAAATTAATTTTATCTTAGGATACTAATCAACCCAGTATATAAGCACAACAAAAATAAGTTCAAGCGATACAACAATGCAGCATGTAAGCTGAAATATCTCAGTAGACTGAGTCGTAATAAAATGATATATAGAATAGTAACAGCCACAAGAATAATAACACAAATTAAGGTAAATATATGTTCCATAAGGAAACTTCTCTTCTCTCTTCTAAACATAGGTCAACTTTAGGCAGGGCCACTGGAATTATGTGTCCGGAGATGGCCAAGTTATGCGGCAGGGTTGAGTAATTTCTGGGGCAAGAAAAAACAAATTATGTGGCATAATGCAGCATATTTTGTAATAGTATTACTTCACTATTTTGTCATTTCAAAGATTGATAACCCTTTCTGGTAATTGGTTGCATCTCATTAGTAACAATTTAAAACCCAAATTAAGCAATAAGCAACCAAAAGGTGACCAGTTCAGTATTGCAAATGTCTTGCACCATGCGGCAACACGTCTCACTGCTTTTTTAGTAACTGTTGAACAGTTTGAGCTAGAAAAACTTTTTGGGGGTTAAAATCTTCAGATTATGTGACAGATGTTGGATTATGTGGCAAATGCGGCAAATCTATAATCAACTAAAAATCTCCACAGCCGCACAATTGCATACATATTTCCAGTGGCGCTGACTATAAGACCATCTACCCAGTATTTTTATATAGGAAACTTAGAAGGTGTCACCACAATAGAGACTACTGTAGAAGTCTTGGAAAAGGCGATGGGTGTCTAAGCGAAAGCTTCACACTTGCAGGGAAAGGTAAGCAGAGAGGTCTATCCCTCTCCAAGTCTAGGAAGAATCTGCCCTTCTCTCTGTGGGAACACCAATTTAAATCACAAGAGTTTAAGAAACATCTTTATCTCCTCTCATACCACCAGGAACCAACCAAATTGTTACTTGAGAGGAGCATCTGCCCCCTCCCTTAAGTTTCCCATTGCATTGAAACTGGGACTGTAAACACCACAACCTTGAGCATCCCGCCATCCTGGTACATGATGACCAGTCGGCCTCTTTTGACTGATAGTTCTCCACGTTCACTGCCAAGTTACTCTCCTCAGATCTCCCTATCGACGGTCTAATACAAACAATACGTCTTTCTCTAACTAATGAGAAGCATGATAATGCACCTGCAAAAAGAAAAAAAGAATAAACTGACAAGGCTAAAAGCATTTCAATTGAGGCCTGTAGTCAGGATAAGCTAACTCTGCAGACAATATGAACTTTGAATACATAATTATACATACAAGTACAACTTTAATAATAAATACAAAACGTGAAAAAGAGAAGACATGATTACATGTTTCAATGGAATATTAGGGCATTCGTATGTAAACCTCTAGGGCCTCATTTACAAGGAATTAATGCAGTGCAGTGCCGCAAGCCATTTGGCTGTGCCTTGCGGTGTTAATTCCAAAGCACAGGAATCGGTCAGATCTACAACTATATGACGAATCCCTCTGCTCTCCCCTGCGCTAGTGCACAATTTGCTGCCATGCGCTGATGCCGGCACCCTTGTGCCATAGTGCAAGGGTGCCTGCATTGAGGGGAATGATTGCTAATGTGTAGGAGAGTGTCCCTTCCTGCACATAACAATCTGAAATGGTGTTTTTAAAATTCTACGTAGTCTGCTTAATGCAGCACACATACAAGTTGAAGACCAGCATTTTTTTCAATGATTGTTTATGTGTAGGAAGGGACACCTTCCTGCACATAAACAATGACAAGAGGTGATTTCGTCATTCTGTGTGTGCTGCAGAATACAGCACGCATAGAAAGAGGGAAAAAACAAGAAGAAATAGAAATATTTCTACTGATTGCGCCTCCGCCTCCCTTGGGGAAGCACAGCATTCTGACGCATTTCCAGGTTTACGATATCTCATAAATCTGGAAATGTGGCAGAAGCCATGGGAACACCCACAGCAACACCCATGGCACGCCCCTTTCAGGCAAAGTGTTGTGTGTAAAGGGTCCATATTTACAAGGACACAAATAACTACGCAGGGTGGCTTTACGTGTCCTTGTAAATATGGGGCAGCAGGTTGTGCCATCGGTGCATTACAAATGCACCGGTGGTGCAAGCGGCTTGTAAATAAGCTCCACAATCTCTATGATGATTGCGTGACCCCATTGAACAGGTCCTTGCGCTTGCATCTCCTGCAGCAGTTCTCCTGTCTAGCTTGCCTGCAGTCCACTACCCTCTGCTGCCTGTCAACCTGCTGCTCTCTGCTTGTGCCTCCTCTGTTCCTTCTTTTCGTTTTTTGCCTTTTCTGCTCGTTTTTTTGCCCTCTGATTTGCCTTTTTCTGCTTGTTTTTCTGCCTTATGTTTTGCCTTTTTCTGCTTGTTGTTCTGCCCTCTGTTTTGCTTTTCTGCTCATTTTTCTGCCCTCCATCTTGCCTTTCTGCTCATTTTTCTTCCCTGTTTTGCCCTCTTCTGCTCTGTTTTGCCTTTTCTGATTGCTTTCTGCCCTCTGTTTTCCCTTTTCTACTCTGTTCTGCCCTTTCTGCTTGTTTTTTCTGCCCTCTGTTTTACCTTTTCTGATCTTTTTTTGTGCCCTCTGTTTTACCCTTTCTACTTGCTCATTTTTCTGCCCTCTGTTTTGCCTTTTTCTGCTAGTTTCTTCCCTCTTACCACCGTTTTCTCAAGACCTGGCTTTTCGACGGAGACATCGCAAGCCAGTGCCCAGATGCCCCTAGGGTGACAGTGCCACGATCTGCAAATGCTGATTGATTGATTAATACTTTTAAATGCTTCACACACCTTAAGAAAGTTAAAGACACATCGTGAATATAATGTCAGTTATGAGTATATAATTGCCTAATTGTGGGCAAATAAAGGGTGGAGCCTAAATTCCGCTGCACAGCCTGTAGGTGCCTGAACCCTACTGGTCCTAATTCAGGCACGGGCATCAAGGCCCCCTTAGCATCTGTTTGTATGGAAACCACAGCTTTACATGATACTGTGGTCCCTTCTCACACCTGATCACTTGCACCTGTGCACTAATGGTAGCTACTTCCTTACAAACAGTGACTTGCGCTCAATGCGTTGTCTCCTGAAGCTCTGTGCTTGAATTTGAGCATCCGACCAGTGACAGAGCCGGCTGTTTGCTCCTTCTCTGTCCAGGTTGTTTAAGCCCTTTTCATAAGGTAAATGTGGAGCCATAGCGATTTCCACTCATTTGCTTCGTTCTACATTTCGTCATTACCCGGAGGTGACATTTTGCGCATGCTCACACAGCAACAAAGACGAGAACTGAGGCCTTTACTGTGGCCTTGAAAAGATCAAGATAAAGATGGGAGATGTTAAAGAAGCTGAATTAAAAGGAACAATACAGTAATCGTCAAAACAGCCAGCGTGGATAATGTGAGGGATTTGTTTTTGTCTTGGTATTTCTAAAGTGGTTGAATTGCACAATTGAGAATGGGAATGTTCCTACATTTAGAAGAATGATTTTCTTTGAGGGTTATGAACTTCTAATTTCGAATCCCCATACATAGATGTATTTTAGAATATTGAGTATTTAAAGGCTTGCTGCCATAAGCTTGTAGCTAAATTTCCTGCGATCATAATATCCAGAAACAAAGTATTTGTTGCTGAATAAAGCTTTAATATTAACTCCACTGCACCTTGACGAGATATGTATACTTACCTTGTCAATATTTTGGTCATCAATAATTTTGCTACTATATAATATGATAATATTAGCTCAATATTTGTCTACCGTTCTCCCTGGTCATTGTTCCGCCCCGCTCCTGTTATTGTCTTGCTTGGAGGCAAAAAGTAATACTTAACCCCCATCCCATATGCAGATCGTTCAACTAGTCCCTGCTTTATAACCCAGAGCATTGGTGATCCTATAAATCTGGGTTTCCTAATACAAGTATAAGTTCCAGCTTTCACAGTGTTTTTCCCCAGGAGACTAGAACCATGTGGAGGTGCTACATCTGATACCACATCGATGCAGTTGAGTCCCGTGCAGGTAAGAGCGGTAGGGAATGGGGGGAGGGGGGAGTAGGGGGATGATGACTTCGACAGACAACCACGAGGGAAAATTAAATAAAAAATTATTTTTCCCTCATGGTCGTCAGTCGAAATAACCCCTCACCCGACCCTATTGCCCTACCGCTCTTACCTGCACCGGCCACGGCTGCATAGATTACCTCATCACCGCTTTCCTTGTCATAAATATTCATTCAGCAAGCATTTATAATGGCTGTGCACCCCTTGTTAATGTGGGAAACTGCCTTCGAGGGATGAAAATAAAAATAGTATTTTGCTTAGGGGCTCGTTCATTGTTGCTTGCCCTTCAGGAAAGGTTTTCTGCACACTGCTTTCGGTCTGGTGGGGTTTAGAACTCTCTTGTCTTCAGCCAAAAAGGCCACCTTTAGTGACACAAAATTATCTTTTTATGACAAAAAAAGGCATAACATGGCACAAACTGTAAAATAAAGCAAGATTCACTCAGTGTCGGGTGGCTTTATATGTTTTAAAGTCTTTACCAGACCCGTTTGTTTGTTTTTCAATGGCTTATTTTTTATGGGCATGCTGGAGGAAGAGAAAGGGGATGGATGTCAGTTCAGTATCTTGATTTTTATAATATTAATTGATGTATATATTGTGAGGTTTTTTAAACAGGGGGTGATTAATGAGAGAATTCTAATGATTTTAGACTATGATTTTAATGCATTGGGGACTAAAAGTGCATTTTAACGAATTGGGGAATTAAATTGTATTGTAATAATGGGAAGCTAAGATAAAATATGTATTTATTCTTTTATGATCAATTTTTAATTTTGATCGAACAAAGACTGCATTGATTGATTGATTGACAAAAAAAGCCATAACATGGCACAAAATGTGTCTTTTGTGAGCTAAATAAGCTAAAATTACTCAGATGATGGCCCCCCAAATGCCCCACTTTTGACCTTTCCAATACTGGGAACTATCATTGTAAACGTATATATAATTTTTTCAACAAGATTCAATCCCCTGCCAATGCTCCATCGAGCAGAGTGATTGCATACAACCTTATGCATGGCTTTTGTAACGCACGTGTGGATCGAGGTCAATCTGAATTGTAAGCTTGAGGCCCTCGCTCATAATGAGTGGGACCATGGGACAGAGTCTTGTGTAACGGGTCTTTTCACCTATAAGGAAAGGGACAGAGAAAGGCCCACTGGTCTGGAAGTACCATGTGCAAAGGACTAACACAGAGGACCTCCAGACTCTTTACAACCGGCGGAACCCCTGATCTCTGCGTCCTCTCTCACTTGATGAAAGGTACAAGGCAAATCTCTAGTATGCGATGGGAAAATATGTTCTTAGCTCCATTGGAATCCATTTTCTTAGAAACTGCTGCCCAGTAACGGTTTGAGTGCACAGGAAAGTAGGCTTGTCTATATTTGGGACCTCTAGTCCATGTATTCCAAAACAATGGAAGTGCATACAGCACGGGTGTGTGTATTCTGCGCTCAGTTAATTAATCCTGGTGACTGAAAGGCCTTTTTAGCCCAGAATTAGGCGGTGAATACGAGTCAAGTTGAGAACGCTAAAGATCAAATTGAATCTCTTTTTGAATTGGACTTAAAATATTCCCCTCTTCTTCTGGACAGGCAAACGTTTGTCAAATTGCAAGACATTTGGATAATGACTGAATAAGGCCAGTGTTAAATACCTGCGTCAATCTAAAGCAATATATTACCTGCAAATTGCCAGAATCAACCAGTAAAACCTCGGCTTACTACGTTAATCAGTCAACAAGTTATTTATTAACCACTTCAGTCATTTAATGGAATGCCTTTCGTTTAGCCTATGATTAACCAATAGAACACTTTTATGCTGCCTCAGTCAACCAATAAATCCCTCTTGCTATCCCAATCAAACAACAGAGTATCTGCTCACGAACAAAATCACCCATTGGAATGCCTCCTTTCTACACCAATGATGCAGCATACGTCCAATGTGTTCACTCAGTCAGCCAGTAGAATATCTGCTTACCACGTCACTCAACCAATTCAAATTATGCTTACAAATCTAATTAGCCAATCAGGTGTCTGCTTTCTGCTTCCACCAGCCTTTGTAAGTCAATATGATGCATGCGTAGTAGCTCACTTAACTGACAGAGTACCTGCTTATTATGTCAATAAACCAATAAACTGAATTTCTAATAACCTCCAGTTACTCATTAGAGAGCGATATTTTTTTAGCTCAGTCATCATAGAAAAGCTTATTCACCAGTCGGATAATTGCTTAAGTCAAATGCTCTAAGCAATAGTAGGTATACTTTTTCCATAATCATCTTCACATTACTCTGTTCTGTAATATATTATTGAAGGTTTCACCCCAGAATCAGGGTGGACATAAACGTGCCAGTACATTAGTATTTACAGACACTTTGCGTCTTTATTTGTTCCAAATAAAAGCTCAGAACCTTACAATCTAAAAGCTGTGTGCCTTTAGAGCTGACATTAATCATAAAGGGCTGCAGGAAAGCTAGGCAATGCCCTTCTTTCTCCTAGCTACTTAGCACTGGAGCACGCTCCATCTGTAAAATATCAATCAGAAGTACGATTTTCATGAGGATTTCATGAAATATTAAGAAGGGGAACCAGTCAAAAAACGACCAAGAACGGCAACCACAGTCCTATGGCTTACCCCGCTTGCGCCAGCCTCGAATTAACAACATCACCTGGACGCTAAAGCTCCTATCCTCAGTGCAGCGTTGGAGTCGGGCGCAAAAACTACCTGAGGAAATTCTGTTTCCACAGAGTGTCTGTTAGGGTTTTGTGTCTGGTTCCTTGTTTTCTACAGAATAATGGGAAGAACTTGTGGAGAGGGTATTTGCAACTGATTTCCATGTAAGGTACCCCCATTACTGTTTTCCCTGCACAATTTTCTTCAGATAGAAACTGGACGAAATTCTGCAAGGGAAAACTTCAAGAATGAGTCCCCTTTGTACAAAACCCCTTATTGCAAAACTGGGCATCTACACTGTCCTTGATTTTACAGTTACCACATTGCTCTCTACTTGGCTTTAGCCATGCCTTTACAATACTCCTACAACTAACCGATCTCAAACTAACATGCCGCGACACCCCGGCATAAGCTTAAAGCCCAGACCAGTCCCGAGATCTTAGAAGATCCTGATTCAGTTGCCAGTAATTACCATCACTGGTTAGACTCCTTCCTTAACCAATTGCCTCCATTTAAAGTCTCCCAGGGTCATAGAACTAATCCATCGGAACCTCAGTTCTCCGACAATCTTGGGCAGCAAAAATAGAAGTGTTGTAAACTTGAAAGAAAATGGAAAGATGAATTACGATCTGAAGGATAAAGAAACCTACAAATCTTCTATTAAAACATATAAAGACATGATCCGCACTGAAAAAATTGAAGCCACTAAGAACTCTTCAAAATAATTATTTGCCACTGTGAAAAAATTATCAAAGTTCCCAGAACCCAAATATAATATGATCAATTGAGAGTTTTGTACCACAAAACTTTTACCACTACAAAGGTGCCCCCGCTGCCAGTGGGACAGCTAGACCCTTAATGGCGTATCAATTTCACCAGAACAGTTGGTAACCTCCAAAAACGGCGCAGATTGCTGTGATGATTTGACAGATACTAACCTCAATATTTCGGCAGGCTCATGCTGTAGTAACAAATCTAGCATCCTGTCCTCTTTTTTGCCACTGACCATAGATCAGACTATAAGTCTATTAAGTCAAGTAAAATCAGGTTGTCCATGGGACCCATGTCACCTAAGATCATGCATCTGATACCGGAGGTCACTGCAGCCTATCTCACGAGCATGTTCAATTTGATGTTCAATAAGGGCTACTTTCCAAAAAATTGGAAAATCCTCTATGCTGCAGCTCCTTAAAAATATCAACCTAAACGTCGTGGATCCTAGTAACTATAGGCCAATCATCATCAATTTATCTTTATTTCGGTCGCCAGGACCATAAAAGAGTACAAATAATGCAACAATAATTATACAAAGTAAAATAAGCGATAATGATTCAAAAACATAAACAATTGGACTAAAATCATCAGAATAATTCATTCGGTTGAGAGGACTTGAGACAGTGCGTACGAATAAACCATATTGAAGTTAAAAATTTTGCAACCGCAAATACAATAGGAGCAGAAAGATCTGATTTCAATATTCTGAAAGCTGGGGCATGCGTCTGAAACCCAAATTTCTAAGAAGGGGACGGAGCCAGTAATTCCTTGGTCTTTGATAGGCCGGACAGAAAAATATAACATGCAAGTCTGTTTCACAGGAATGCGCACAGGTGGGGCATTGGGTTGTGTGATTTGAATGTGCCCACAGAGCCGTATATGCCCTAAGGGGTAGTGTATTGAAGCGCCATTGCATGTAAAGTTTCCTAGTCAGTGATGGGCCCATGTCGTTGAATGTAAGCTCCAGGTGGTAAAAATCTTTAAAACCCAAGAAATTAGCTGTTTGGGAGCCCTCTCGAGAGCTCATGATGGCAACATTCAAATTGTGTTCGTAGTAAGCCTTCGAAATGAGCTTTCGGGAGACCCTGGGGCAAGCAGATGCCGGATCATACCACAATTCTGGTCTACCGACTGCCTCACAAATGCACTTGATGTAGCTGAGCCATGGGATTTGAATACTTTTGCAGAGACGCAAAATCTCCAACAGCTCAGCTCTGTATTTCAGGAGATCCGGGGAAGACCATATTCAGGCCAATCTCATGCTCAGCATTTCCAGCAAAGATTGTTTAGAAAGCCTTTAACCATTGTTAGAAATGGTGGTCTCTCGTTGGGAATGATTTGCACCTTTGTCCAAGTAGGGACCCTTCTTCCTAGTCAGGGTAAGCGGGATACACTTCTTAAATAACCGCTGCTCATCCCTTTGGTAGCTTGGCACAAGCAGACAGGCTTATCTCAGAGGCAGTGTGTAAAGCATTTGTGCACACATACAGTAATAAAGTTAAAACACTCCAAATGGACACCATACCAGTTTAAAAAACATAAGTAATCTTTAGCTAACTGAAACAAGACCACATCGACAAAAATCCAACATACAGTTATCGAGGTATGGCTTTTAAAAGGTTAAAAACATTTCTGTCCACAGTAAACTATAGATGCGACATTTTCAACACAAAGTACCTTTGATGCATCAAAATCATAAACACAAACAGCTACAGGGATGGTGATGCATCGGTTCCTTACACGTAGGGAAGGTGATGCGTCAGTTCCTTGCTACAGGGGAGGTGATGCGTCGGTTCTTACTGTGCGGGGAGGTGATGTGTTGGTATCTTACTGTGGCCCCGGCGTTGTTTTAGACTTGGCGCACTGGTGCGATGCGTGGAGATTTTGGGATGTGTTGGTTCTTGATGCGGCAGCACCGGTGCCTCGTTGATCTCTCCAGCCGTGGTCCCACCATAGGGCGGTTCTTGCAGTTGCACCACAGGTATGCTTCGGAGTCGGTGCAGTAATCTTGCACTTCAGAAATCGGTGCACGAGACTCAGCGGGGAAGTTTTCTCCAGCCGCGGGCAGACGCTGTGTCAGTTTCTTCAGCGGCAAGATGGCAATGCATGGGAATTCTTCCCACACTGCGGTGTTGCGTTGGAAACAGGTGCGGATGCTTCATGCTTCTCTAGTTGCTACGCTTTCCCCAGCTTCCAGCAGCAGGAACAACCTCCAGAGGTCCAATACAGGAACAGGCACCTCTTAGCAACTAAGAACTCCCAGCAAGGAAGTTCAGGGGAGCTGGTGGTGAAGTCTTTGTGTCCTTGAGACTTTGGAACAGGAGGCAAGCTCTACTTCAAGCCCTTGGCGGTTTCCTTCAAGCAGGAAACACAGCACACAGCAAAGTGTTTGTCCTCTCCTTGGCAGAAACAGCCACTGCAGGCAAACCCCAGAAAGCACACAGCAAAGGGGCAGTACCTCTCCTTCAGCTTTCCCAGCTCTTCTCCTTGGCAGACATTCCTCTTGAGTCCAGAAGTATTCTAAAGTTCTGGTGTCTCGGCCCCAATATTTATTCTCAATTTCTCTTTATTCTCTTGTGGCAGAGAGGCTCTGTGCTCAGTCTAAACCAGTTCTGTCCTCTCTGGTACAGCATCCTGGCAGGAGGTGGAGACAGCATTGTATAAGGCAGACCAGGCCCATTCAGGTGCAAGGAAATCTCCTTCCTCCCTACTCTAAATGACACCCAGGTCTATTCAGCTCAGTCCTGATTCATCCAGGAAAGGCATGACACACATCAACCCCTCCCAGTGGCTGTTTACAGTGAAGGAACATCCCCAGCCCCTGTCCCTCAAATGCCAGACAGTCAATGTACAAACCAGCAGAGGCACATAGGATGGCTAAGCAAGAAAATACCTACTTTCCATAAGTGATCTTTTCAAACCCACAATATAAAAATAATCCTTACTAAAAGATGCTTTTTTATATTCTGAGTTCAGGCCTACTAAAATCCATCTTTCTATCTTGTCCCAATGGAAAGTTATACTTATAAGATGTTATAAATAACCTCCCATTCTATCCTATGGGGCAGATAGCCTTTCAATAGTGGGAAACGAAATGCACTTTATTTCACTTTCAGAACATGTCACAAACATCAGTACCTGTCTTACCTTTCACATACACTGCAAGCTGCCCTCAGGGGTACCTTGGGCCTACCTTAGGGGTGACTCACATGTAATAAAAGGGAAGGTTAGGGCCTGGTAAGTGGATGCACTTGCCAGGTTGACATGGCAGTATAGACTGTACGCAGACACTGCAGTGGCAGGCCTGAGACCCCTTTGAAAGGCCATTTGTGTGAGTGGCACAATCAGTGATGTGGGCCCCTAGCAGCATTTGACTCACAGGCCCCGGGCACACACAGTGCACTGTACTAGGGACTTAGTAGTAAGTCAAACAAGCCAATCAGGGAAACACCAATCCATATTCACAATTTACAGAGGGAGCACTTGCACTTTGGCTCTGATCCACAGTGGCAAAGTGCCCAGTAAAATCCAGCTGCCCTAGTGACCCAGCACCCCCTCAAATCCTAGGCAAGGCTGGGGAAGTAGTCCTCCCGGTGTTACTGAAGTTGATTAAGTCCTCCATCTTGACCGGACTAGTAACACCCACTGTGGAAACACACCATGGTGAAGGCGCTATGAAAGAAACCCAGTCTCAACCCTAATATTCTTGGAAATTACCGCCCTATTTCCCTCCTTCCCATGATCAGTAAAATGCCAGAAAAGCATGTTAATTCAGTTATCTCCACCTTACTCGAATCTCACAACATACTTCACCCCTCACAAATTGGGTTTCGCCCCAACATGGGACCGAAACCGCGTTACTTGCAGTGGTCGAAAACGCCTAAAAGATCATCAACAAAGGTGGATTGACAGCTATCATCCTTCTGGACCTCAGTGCCACTTTCAACACTGTTAATTATGACATCCTGATCCACAGACTGAGGAATGTTGGACTCTCAGGGAGTGTTATCACCTGGCTGAAATCCTTCCACGAGGACAGGACCTTCCAAGTCTTTGAGGGAGATAACTCGTCAAACCAGATCCCACTTTGCTGCAGTGTCCCTCAGGGATTGTCTGTGAGCCCAACGCTGTTCAATGACTATATGAGCCCTCTGGCAAAGATTGTCCTCCCTTTTGGGATAGAAATTGTCACCTACGCCGATGACACCCATTTAGTGGTGGCCTTCCAGGACCTACCTCGCCCTGTCTAGGCCCCTGCCTGGAGAGAGTCGCCAAATGGATGGAATTCTCCTTCCTCAAATTGAATGGAGATAAAAAGGAGCTCATGCTACTGGGCAATTCACTCATCTTTGATATCGGCCCAGCATGGCCAAGTTGTCTTGGCTCCCCACCCACGCCAAAAAGCCAGATCAAAAGTCTTGGCATGTGGCTAGACCGGTCACTCACATTTGATCATCAGGCAATGAGACTGGCCACATCCTGTTATGGTATCCTGCTGATGCTCCGCAAAGTTCTTCCGCTCCTCCCCTTCTCAGCAAGGAGACTCATGGTCCAGGCCTTAATCCTCTCTCTCCTCGACTATGGAAATGGTTTGTATCTAGGAGCTCGAGGGGCGACCACAAACAAATTGCAAGTCGTTCAGAACTGTGCTGCTTGAAAACCTTGCACTGGCTCCCGATTGCGGATACAATAAAATTCAAGTCCCTATGTATTGCTCATAAATCCTTCTGGAAGAAAGGCCCCCCATCCTCCAATCCATCATCTCCCCTTACCGCCCAAACAGATGCCTCCGCTCATACAGTCTCTATCTAGCCCTGGTCCCCAAAATCAATAGGATGAGAAGTGGTGGCTGGTCTTTCTACTACACTTCTGCCAAACTTTGGAATACTCTCCCCCTCCATTTATGTTCAGAACCCAACCTCCTTCCCTTCCGTAACTTTTGAAAACTTGGTTTTTCCAAAACCCCACCTACTAAGCTGTTGTGAGCTGCCTTGCCCTGTCTCTCTGCTAGCACTGGGACGCCTTCGGGTAGCCATGCGCTCCACAGATACTCCTAACATAACATAACCTAGACCAGCAAAAACAAAATCCAGCACACAGCAAAATTACAGGAGGCAGAGGCAAAAAGACGGGCCAAAACCACGCCATGGATGGCAGGTCTAACAACCGTGAATCAACCTCATTCATCAACAAAAACCATCTGTTAGAGATAACTCAGTTTGAGTTCAGAAGCCAACAAAGCACAGAACTGGCTTTGATTACCGCCACCGAAGGAATCAGACAAACACTCGATGCCGAAAGGAATGCAGCTTTGCTTTAACTAGACCTCCTGGCTGCACTTGACACGGTTGACCACACCTTGCTTACCTCCTTAAGCATCACTGATAGAGCTCTCTCCCTTTTAAAATATTTTCTTACTGGAAGACTGGAGAACAAGCGGTCGCCTTAGGGGACTTTACCTGTCCTTCCTTCTCCTTTCTATATGGGGTGCCT
This sequence comes from Triturus cristatus, assembly GCF_964204655.1. Lineage (NCBI taxonomy): Eukaryota > Metazoa > Chordata > Amphibia > Caudata > Salamandridae > Triturus > Triturus cristatus. The sequence goes on along the minus strand of NC_140592.1, from coordinate 495,941,070 downwards.
CAAGGGTCATCCTTGAGTCCCACCCTGTTTAACCTATATGTAACCACACTACCACACTAGCTGATCTAATCAAATCATTTTGCTTTGCACTAGTATCCTACACCGAAGACACCCAGATTGTGGTGTTGGTGACCAGATGCCAGCGCATCCAGACTCCATGACTGTATACTTCAAATTAGCAGTTCGGTGAACAGTAACTGCCTGAAATTAAACTCTTCAAAAACTGAGGTTCTGCTGTTCAGCAGTGGTCCATCTTTTTTGTTCCTAAGTGGTGGCCTCAGGAACTTGGAGCCCTTCCAACCCTAAGCACAAAGGTAAAAAACCTCTGTGTCATGTTCAATAGTAAACAATCTTTTGAAGGCCAGATCAACCTCATCACATCTTCTTGCTTCTTCCTGTTGAAGCTGCTATGGAAGGTTCTTCTTTTTATACCTTAAGCTTTGCAGAAGACGGTAGTCAAAGCCCTTGTCACAATGAGGTTAGACTACTGCAATGCGCTGTTCACTAACATCCAGAAAAGATTTCTGAACAAGCTACAGATCCTCCAGAATGCGGTCGCCCATCTGCTTCTGGGCATTCCCAAGCCCAAGTCAGTATCTCAAGGCCTGTTCCAGCTGCACTGCCTCCCCATTAGCAAAAGTATTGATTTTAAGGCTCTTTTGCATTGTTTTAAACTCTTTACACAAATTAGGCCTTGCATATCTGACACAGCGCTTTAAGCACTATGTCACTAGCAGACTCCTTTGATCATCTTCCAGAAAAAAACTTGCCTGTCCCCAAGTTCAAAAAAATGAAATGGCGTGGCAGACGCCTTGTGACATATACTGCTCAGTTATGGAACTCTTTGAATCTCGAGCTGAAGGAGAAATCTGACCTGCTTGAGATCAGAATACACTGAAAACCTGACTTTTCAACCTCTATGATTACCCATGGCCTCTTCTCCATCTGGCAGATCTCCTTCAGTTGGCTAGTGCTTGGATACCCCAGGGTAGTTGAGCGCCTTAGAAATGTTATTTTCATTTCATTTCAAGGACTTTGTCCGTGCTCACTCGCACTTTTGTACACAACCCTGCTGTTTTTCTATGTACCACTCTATACCACCTTTGCATTGAATCACCTAGATGCCCTCAACTGCAAACCTACCATTATTGATTCCACTAAATCCCTTGGAATAATACTGGACAAGAAAATGAACATGCTAGCACATATCAGTACAACCACGTGCAGTGCGTCATTCTAACCCAAACTACTGAAGAAAGTCAAACCATTCCTGCCACTTTCAGACTTCAAACAAGCAGTACGATCACCAGTGGTTTCCAGACTAGAATCCAGACCTGTGATCCTTTCAGGTCTTCTCAAGACAAGAACAGCTCCACTCAAAGTGACCTTTAACGAAGTAGTGAGACTGGTAACAGCCGCTAGACGCTTTGACCACATTACCTCATCACTTAGATCCCTCAACTGGCTCCCTCTCAAGGCCAAAACTCAACTGAAAATTGCTTGCCTTCCACACAGAGCCTTACATTTGAACGACCCAAGGTACCTGGCAGAAAAGATTTGAGTCTCAGGACGTAAGCACTCCCTCAGAAACGCAAACTCTCTCAGGCTTGAGCCCCTTAGATTCAGAAAACTAAAAACCTACACATGCTCCTTTTCTTAATCGGCACCAATGATTTCGGATTTCCTACCACTCAAGGTGCAATCAAACCCATAGACTCACTAGTTCAAAAAAGAGGTGAAAATGTTCCTACTGAATGTATTCCTCTCACAAACTCTAGGTTACACTATCACTTGGGCTCAGTGGGTGCCACAATGACAGTAATATCAATACAGGACAGAAGCACATCCTTCCCAGGAGAACCCCACACAAACATTGCTCCCCCGGGTACCTAAACTGAACGGATTCGGGGCAGACTTAGAAAACCATCCTGGAGAATCTATCCTAGTGCCTCATAATTGAATGCAAGACGTTTAATATTAACTCTGTTACAACATACCATAACTTATTTGAGTTTTTAACTTTTGATATATTTGTTTATCAATCATATTTACAGCACTCTGATACCCTTGGGTCATGTTCGCGCTTTATAAAATACCCTAAATAAAATAAAATGAAAAATATACATCATTTTTTACCAAGATGCTTAAGAAGTAAACATGGAAGTGCTCTGGGGATTCGATGATCTGAGGCCACTAGCTTTGGCGCTGAACAAATTTGTGTGAAATATAACTGGTTTGCCATCTAGTACCCCTCTGCAGCCGGTCTTCTACGACCTAGGGTGTAGTAGATTGGCAGAGGTCCCCAAATTTCGTCCTATTGCTTATTGGCGCAGATTATGGTCTACTCCTGAGCTAGTGAATTATGCTTGCGCTTTTAAAGATGTATGGACGGCTGACACTTCGTGTAAGATTAAATGGTTACAAAACATCAAAATAACGTTAATTGGTATGGGAGTTCGTCACTTGTGGGATGGCCCAGAGGGTCATAAGTTCCCCTCAAAAAAAGATCTGAAAGGTCTATATTGGACCATGGTGGATAGGAATAGTTTACTTACCGCCAAGCCTATATTCCTGACTGGTAAATGTTTAGAGTTTAAACCTTACCCTCAATATGAGCATTTTTGGGATATTATCACCAAACCCAGGGACAGACGCCTATATTTTCAATTTCGGGCTGGATCGCTACCGATAAACGCATTTACATGCAAATGGCAGACAGGAAATGACAGCAAGTGCAAATTGTGTCTAGAGGGTGAGGAGACATATTCGCACATTTTATTTGTTTGCCCTGCATACCAGGCGCCACGGAGAAAAAGTCTACGGCCATTATGCAGAAATATGGGTGTTAGGAGTAGCGCTATAGCCATGAGAATTTTATTAACCAGCACGGAAGTGTCATGTGTAATAGCTGTCGCTAAATTCCTAAGCTTGATGTGGCTAATTCGTGGAAAAAAATGTGTAAAATCTGATTAGGCCGAGAAACACCAATGGCTGTACAGGAAGATAATAGATAAAGGAATGGGTAGGTTAATATCTAGCTGTTAGCAGCTTAATGCATAAATGGTGTGTTGTCCCAGGCATCAGGATCTTACTTCTTCTTCTCTTCATAAACATTGTGATTTAAGACACACCGTTGTATGAATTTGTATATACTTGCTATTTAATTATTCTGAAATAATGGTGTACATTAATGATTGTATTTCCTTAGATTTTAAATAGCTAGTAGAATGGACTTTTATTGGAATTAAGTTTTATGTTTTTATATATCTATGAAATTAAATTTTTTAGTAGAAGAATGTCCCCTTTTTATATATTTTATGTTTAATTATGCTGTCACCCCTAAATGGTTGGGTTGATGTTATATTTGACAATGTCATTTATGATCTTAAGTGATCGCAATAAAGATTATATGATGATGATGAAATATAGAATCACTTGGGACCATCTGAACACCACATCACACCATTGCTCTTTATCAAGGAGCATTACCCCACAATTATGGCATAGGCAGACGTTGTTGGGATGCACATGTGCAAAATATAACTACTTTCTTGCATCAATCAACTTATATAATGGCTGTTTGACCTACTCAGTTTTAGAGTCCTACAACTGACCCCCTTGCCCCCCATAATTTACTTAGCCAGATCATGCTACAAGAACAGGATCAAGGTCCCTAATGGGAGTACCCTTAGATCTGTACTTCAAAGGGCTACATCTAAGCAGAGGTGGACTGACCATTAACTCTGTCTGGCAATAGCCAGATCGACTATGTTGCATTAAAGATTCAGGAACATTTCCCTGTTTATTCTGGTACAATTCACTAGAGGGGTTTTCACTCGGCCTTATTAGCTTCCCTAGAAGTAAACAAATGTGTTTCTAAAGCTGCACTCAGCAGGACACAGTTTTAGCTGCAGCTCCTGTTTCCCAGTCACCTTGTAAATAAATGAGGGCCCTTCGTAGGCACTTCTGTGCGGTTCATGTTTGGTTTGTGGGGCTGCTCGAGCAACGTTTGGCCCGGTCCACCCATGATTTCTCAGTTTGCCCCAGCATCTGACTATGCAACCAAAGGTTGCTCAGTGGCACAAGTATTGAGGGGACAAATTTTGACCACAAAAAATATCGCCTGCGGACTATCGACTACCACTTTATTGTCATAGTAAGAATATATAGGCATGTATAGATTTGTTTTTCTTAATCTATATTTTCAATATATTATCATGATAATCACAGAGAGGCAAGTATACGTTTACTTTTCTCAAATGTACATCTTCAGAGCATGAAGACATATTTTAATGGTAGGAGTAGCCAAGTATAGTAAGTCTATACTTAGCTATATATAATTACCTCGAAGATATCGTGAGAGTCAATATTCTGGAATCAGTAATTTTGTATAGCGATGTGAAAAATGTAATAATCTGCAAATGCACCCCAAAGCCCGTGAGGCTCTCTTATCCATGCGAACTGCTGCGTGGATCCTCTTGGGTCAGGTGGACGCACAGCAGAGGCAGAAAACGGAAAGGTAGAGATGGTGCATGAGGTAGAGATGGTGCATGAGGTAGAGATGGTGCATGAGGAAGAGATGGTGCATGGGGTAGGGATGGTGCATGCAGGTTAAGAAACAGTCGGAGGAAACCTGCATGGAAGTATGAACGTCAGGTGATCCCACTGCTCACCAGTTGCCGAGACCTTTGGGCGCTCCAGATTGTAGCCCTGAGTCCCGACTCAGGATCTGGAGCGGATCCCATTTGAGGGATGCTAGGTGGTCTTCGGAGGGATCTTGTACATGGCCCCAGCAACCACACCTGAGCAAGACAGTGGCTTTCCCAAGAGGCACTGCGCTTTCTGCGCGTCACCATGTGTAACACACCCCCCAGGGGAGCTACTTTTGTTTGTGGACTCCTCATAGACACGTTGCCGTGTGATTTTCTGCCTTTGAAACAGACCGAGATCTTCATCAAAGTGTGGGCTTGCGACTCCCCCCATCGTCAGACGGCGGCGAGATTCAGCAGAAATGGCCGCCTGGCCGTGGCCGCCTTCCTTTGAAAGCGTCGCAAGCACCAAAGAATATTCATCAGAAAGAGAGGCGCCAAACAAAAGAACCCTTCCTTCCCTGCAAGACTACAGCTTTCTCGGCGACAAATAGGCATTTTCGCTCCATAATCGCTGCTTCAATTTGAGTTCCTTTATGATTACAGCTCCGGCCCCGCACTTACTCCCGCGGGCACGCGGCAGGCTTTTTGTATGATTTCCGCACAGAGGAATTGTGCTCAGCACATAGGACCACCATCTGCAAACACCTGACCCAGAATTTGATAACATTTGGAAACATTTTGTTTTCGGTCCCACACGAGAAGATCAAAGATGTTCCTGTTTATCTGTAGGAAGACTTACTTTTATAATCTCCTTTAACCCCTGAATTGCACATTGTCTATTGAGGACATAATTTTTTCTTCTTCTAAAAAGCACTTTATTACTGCGGAGGGTTAAAAATGCTCTCCCTCGAAAATGATGGCATTTTGACCTTCTGTTAAAAGAAAGAGCTCTGGGTAAATGCCCTTCAGCGACTGCAAAATGTGTCACGTGGAGTATATGAAACTGCGAATTGCTGAGATTTAAAATTTGTAAGTGACCGTTCATGTGTAAAACATAATGCCATCTCCCCAGAGAAGGAGCTGACAAGACATCCGTTCTACTATGAGTATTATTACTATTCACATTATCATTCTGGTCATACTATGATCATTAATATTGTTAGTAGCATGAAGACTGTTATTATTACTAGTAGCTGTAGTAGTAAGAACATTATTGTTACTACTACTAGCACTACAGCTAATAATAATGGCAATTGTGAAATAGTACTAGAATTATTCATACTAATGCAACGACTACTAATAATAAAAATACGTTCATGTAGTACTTTCTAGCTCATGTCTCAAAGTGCAGCCTCTACCTTTTGCAATAGGAGGTTCCTTTAAACTGAATGCGGCCTTTGAAAAGTCATTTTGTTTTTCTGTGTCTTTAGTTATGAGAGTGATTGGCATTGTGCACCCTGTGCACCAGACCTTTCATATGGACAGATAAACACTGCACTGTTGTGTTAACTGCCTAGCCCCTCACATAGTAAGACTCAAACACAGAAGTGTGGCTCAATGGTTAGAGCGGCAGACCCTGATGCAGAGGTCTAGCCTGGGACCAGGGTTCAATTCCCTGCCTCGGCGGGTCTTGGGCTCAAAAATTCCACAGACCTGATAATTCTCGCCTCGGTGCCATTCCAATCATGGAGTCCCACTCTGCAACTCTGGGCAATAGCTTGCTTAATCTCCACAACGGCCCCCACAACGCTAAGGATGCCTGGCCTCCACCATGGGGGTGCCCAGGAGTGGATGCCTCACAGGGAAAGCCAGGATGGGTTCCACAGCGGTGTTCGTACAAGCGCCTTGAGACCCTTGCGGGTGAGTAGTGCGCTATACAAGTATCAATTTACATTTTCATTACACAGGCCTACGTGGTTCAGGTACCTGCTGCTCAGATGTGGAGCCCAGGGTTCTCCGTCCCTTTCCCTAACAAGACATTCCTATGTTCAATGAAAATCATTCGAGCTCCTAATATTATCTGTGTTGTACACATCAGACCCTATTACTTCAGTGGCCACCCTCAGCAAGATTGCCAGCCGTGATCACCTCAGTGCAGGATTGCCCGCACCGGTAAGGTAAAAAAGGCTTAATGTATATTTTCGAGTGCCTCTACAAGGGTAACCCATAACAGCTGCAATGCCCCCGGTACAAGGTAATAATATTGGTAACAAGCCTCCAAATGCTGCAAATATCAGCTTTAAATATATTTCAAAATGATGGGTTCTGAAAATACACTCGTTTTTATAGCAAATACACACTTTTCAGTTTTGGTATACATTATTAATTCAACCAACTAAAAACTTCTAATTTAATAGGCTGGGCTGCACATAAGAGAGCTACTCATAGGTAGCTGGAGAGCTACCAGTAGCCTTACAAGCTACTCGTAGGAGAAACCTAATCTAGACAGACTTGGGGGCATATGTACAGACCCTATTGCCACCAGAGCGTCACTTTTTGTGACGCTCCAGTGTCCTAGCGCCATTTCCCGTATTTACAAGGTGACGCTAAGCCACCTTGTCAATATGCCCCTTTCTGCCGCAGTCCTCTGCTGCAAAGGGGCATGCAATGGATGTTGCAATGGGCATTCCACCACAACACACGTTGCTTTTTGACGCTGCCCCAGATTTACAAGACTGAGGCACCACCAAAAACGAATGCCAGGGAATACTTCTATCAGCATAGAAGGAGACATTGTTAAGTCTGCAGCACACATAGAAAGAGCAAATCGTCATTACTGATTGTTTATGTGCAGGAAGATGTCTCTTTCTGCACATAATCGCCCCTGAAGCGCAGGCACACTTGCAACATGGCGGCAGGGTGCTTGTGCTGGCGCTAGGCAGCTTTTTTTTGTGCAAGCGCTAGGAGAAACATAGCGGTGCACTGTATTCACGTGAATATGGTGCATTCCTGCATTCAAAAAATGTCACGGCACGGCATTGCCAAATTTAGCGTAGCACCACCCTCTGACATTTTTTTGTAAATATGCCCCTAGGTGTGTCACTTGCTTAGTCTGCCAGGTGTGTACATAACACTGTGTATTTTAAACAAATTCTAAACATACACTATTTGCATTCAGTTTGTACTTTGATGGACATGCAGACGCGCAGTAAACACTGCACTATTTATATTTTGATCAGCGCACAAAGCATACAGACAGACTTGCCGCTGGGCTCTGCTTGTATTAGGAGACGGGACACCCAAATGTACAGGCAGACTGTAACATTGTGCTATTGTATCACCTATCCAGTTCACCAGCCAGCCAGACAGACTGTACACCTGGAACTTAGGTGCTGTTATTACTTCACCAAAAGTGCTTGCCGATTGACTACAGCTTCATATTTGTATATTTTGCAAGGTGTGTCAAAGGTCCAAACAGCATGCAAACACTCTGCTTTCACTACCATGTGGTAGAGGCAGGATGTTAAGTTAACCCTATGGCCCTCATTACGAACGGCCTTAATCATGCCCGTTATTTACCGCTCTCTGATTTGGGGGTCCAGACAATCCCGGTGGTGATGAAATAATGGGAATTTTGAGTTTTTCTGGTATAACATACTTTAAGTGGACATGCCATACTAATTTCTGCATGTTCTTTCCCTGGTATTTCCTTTCAAAGACTTTACCGAATAGAAGTAGGTGAAATCTTCAGGTGAAATACCCCTTATTAGTGTTGTCGCCACTGTGCACATAATTCCATTGCCAAAGGGGGCCTTAAAACGATGCTCCTTCAAGCCAGACCTAATAATGCTGCAATGAAAAGAACAACAAAGAGTGTCTGTGGTGTCTGTGGCACTGACAGGCAATCACTCCTAGCATCTCAGGCTTTTAACTTCCCAGCACTGATACATAAAGGAGTAGTGATCCTGGGCTCTACGAGTTCTTGGAAACATTTTCTCAACACAAATAGGAAACCGGATAGGGTGACCAGACGTCCCGGATTTCCCCGGCCAGTACCAGTTTTTAGAGGACTGTCCTGGTGTCCCAAAAAGTGTAAATTTAACGTAAATGTCCTGGTTTTTGGGACAAAGGTCAGGTCGCAGAATTGAAAGTTATACCTCCATTCACAGGTGCCTCTGAAGGATAAAATGTGAAGTAATTTATCTGTTTATGGCTGCCTGCTCCCAGGAGAGACAAACCGAGGCGGAAGGCCGGGGCCGGGGGGGGAGGGATCCTGCCACAGGCATATGCACACACACACACAGTTACAAGTGTGTGTGGGGGGTGGGTGGGTGTGTGTGTGTGTGTGTGTGTGTGTGTGTGTGTGTGTGTGTGTATATATATATATATATATACACACACAAGCCTGTGTGTGTTTGTATGTATGCACATATGGGGCTAAGCAAAAAACAGGACAGACCAGATATAGAAGATTAAAGGATTTTGTCCTACTTTTATGTCTGGTCACCCTAAAACTGGGCCACTTCGAGATGTCTGAGAGCCCAGCCCAGTCACAAGAACAACAGAGAACACGCAGTGACCTCTAATCACCAAGAGACTGCTCATGAGGCAAAAGACGGCTCACAGTGTAAACACTGACACTGTGCAATGGCGTCCCTGTAGATGTGGCGGCCCTTGCTCAGCCACTACTATTGAAGCACGGCTTTAATGAGGTCACCACCAAGAAATCGCCCCCATTGCCGCAACGGAAGGCCGTTCATCTCTGCGGGCCTTGTTTCCCTTCTCAGCCGCAGGAGCCGCCGCGCGCTGCGCCACGTCAGGACGTCAGCAGAGCGGCGCTTCCACGGCTCCAAAAGAGGTCGAATTGAATGAAAGCTGAGTTAATTGGACATAATGCTCCTGTATTCGAGGGCTCAGGCCAGGGTGTCAGAGTTCCACTGTGTCACCGCTCTGTGGGTGACAGCTGCAATGCCACTTCAGCGAAATGAGGGAGGAATAAAAATAAATCGCCCCAGTATCAGCAATCCGAAGTAAATCTCTACGAAAGGGACTGTCTCAAACTTGACAGGAGCCCGAGCGAATGAGCAAAGGGGGACCTTCGTCCTGGTCTTTAAACCGAGGCCGGTTGCCATCCTTCTAGAGGCCACGGGGAAGTAAATGTTGGATTAGCTCTCGAGGGAGGTGTACGTTCACACTAAATTCTAGTCGGTGTTATGTCGTGGGCCCTGGACCCAGTGCTTGATTTGTGCAGTGTTTGCCTGTGGTCGGCACCGGCGCCTTTTATTGACACTGGCACATATGTATGGCAATCCACCACATGCTGGTGCTGGCTGGCTGTCTTTAAACATCTTCAGACGATTTAACATTGCAAAATACACAGAAAAAAAGTACCAGCACCTGCAGGCTATTCTTACAGCTGTGAATGGCCAGCAGTAGTGCTTATTGTCATATTTCCAGAAGTCCGATGGTAGGTGGGTAACATTGGTACTGGCATTTGGCAGCGCTGGCAGGCATAGTGGGTGATGAAAGATGCAGTGGCGCCCTAAGGAGTATCTTGGGCCCTGGCACTTATTTATCCACAAATTGAGCACTGCCCAGGTCCACAAGATATGTAAACGACTGACACGGCCACCAATACCATGGGCAGATAACTGGCCTCAGGCACACGCCCCCATCCCTTTTTAGGTCTCGCCTGATCCAGCGCATGCGCTGGTCTGGCGAGACTTTTTGAGAGGGCTCCAAAAAGTGCTACCAGGCCAACCTAGAGCTACAGTGCATGTGCGCGGGTGCGTGCGCCGTGTTTGAGCGCGTATTACTATCACTTTCGCGGCCGCACGGCCGCTTGGCATAGCCAATAGGTCTCGCTTTTGGGACCTTATAAGTATTTAGTTATGCAACTATTGCATGGCTAAACAGTTATAAGGTCCCAAAGGCGAGACCTATTGGCTATGCCAATGCTTGTTATTAACTGCGTAACCTGATTGGTGATGCATGAGATCTGGACCAGCCTTAAGCCCATGCAGCTGGGTCCACACCAGGGCAACGACCTCCAGAGGGTCACTGGCGCTCCCTCCGGCAGTTTCTTTAAGACTAAATTTCAAAGAAAAGTATGTTTGAACATTTTTTTCTGAAGGCTGTTGGGGTCCTTGTTTGCTTTTTCGATTTTTTTTATTTTCATGACGCTCCTTAATCTTGCCCTCCTCACTTTCCTCGTACTCCTCCCAAATGTTCAGTACAAAGACCGATAAAGAGAAGGAGTGGAGGTGGGTGGCGCCAAATGTGTTTTCGCTCCCAGGGCGCTTGCTGAGTAAGAGCCAGCTCAACCTCTTTACATGCCCATTAGGACACTACAACCAATACGACAGAGATTTGGATACATAATCTGTCTACAGGAGATCTGCTCTCAATATGTACGTGATGTGAGTTTTGTCCATTGTGTATTTTTTATCAGTGATTCAGGCCCAGCCCATGCATAGACGCATTTTGATTACAGTATAGATGAGGGCTCGAGTTGAGGGTAGATGACGTCTACCCACCCTGCTTCAAAGCTGGCTACTTTCGGTGGAGTGCCACGTTCCTTTCCTACTTCTCGCGGAATTCACATAAATATGCAGAACTCGTACCCGTGTACTTTTCTGACAACAGGACACTTTCAGCAACGTCTGCACGTTGTCTGGTTTTGCTCTGAGCAGCAACTGCAGGCGGGGAAGGAGCTTATCAGATTCCAGCTTCACCCATAACAAAAGCCGGAGTTAAGGGGCCATTAGGCCTATTTTTGCTGGAGTATCCTGGCTGGGAGCTATTGGGAGCCTCACACCTAGACTCAATGGGGGGAAACAAAGGCGCACTTCTTATCACTTCATTGGTACTTAAGAGAGAAATGCTTTTGACTTTGTTCAATCTCTCTATATAAGAGTTATGCATACACGGTAAGAATGTCCGATGTGCCGGGCATCCCAGTAGTTACACAAATAATATTATAAATGCCACTATTTTGTTTATTTCTTGTGTAGCACTTTAGCACTACTCATCCCAATGCAGGGTGGCAGAGCGGTTTACCTCAAGAACAGATTACACATTGACAATAAATCATATGTGTGTACATCATTATAAAGGATGTGTTACATAAGAGAAGTGAGGGTTACAAGTTGTAGGAGCCACATGTCCTTCATACCTTACTGTGCTATATTAGGAGGTTTACAAGCTATGAACTGCAAGCAAAAAAATGATCTCTGTCTTAAAAGCAGTAACCCACTTACCTATTTACATACATAAAAAATCTGTCATCTGCGTATTGCATTATGTGCTTTGCAGAAGACATATTAACCCTCTATGCTACTTTGATTCAAAACTAGTACTAGGCAAAACACAGATCTCTCCAACAAATACTTTATCCTCCCGAGTTATATTACCATTATTCCCTGAGATTTAGTTTACACACAAAGATCTCTGCAGCAGGTACCTTAACCCCATAAGATATTTCAGAATACAGACATAGCAACCAATAAAGCAGTACAGGATTACTGCCACGTTTCTCCTTGTTGCCCATTTCTTTGTGGCAGGCTTAAAAAAGAAACATGAATGTATAAGGTGAGGCCCAGATTTTGCGCGAGGGTAGTGTCAATATTTTGGTACAACCCCAATTCAAAATCGAATTTGTGAAACATTGTAATGCACTCCAATGTACTCATGATAAACACATCTGAGGTATTAAGATCTGATGTCACTTCCTGTGAGGTAATGGTTTGTTATGCCACTTCCTGTGATGCCACATGTGATGGCAAGTGTCGTGATGTCACTTCCGGTGACGTCACACATGATAATGTCACCTCCTGTGATGTCACACGGGGTGCTGTCAAGTGCAGTGATACCATACCCTTTCTGCCTCACTTGGTGAGACCCCCACTTCTGTTTTTAGGACTTGAGACCTGGTATAGACATATGTGAGATTTAACCACATCGCATGTGTACTGGAAGCCTCACAACAGCCTTGGTTTATTTAAATTCGGGGAGCAGCATCTGTGTCTTTGAGATCTAGTGACAGTACACCTGTGTGCAAGATTTTAGGTACCTGTTTATGTGAGGTTTAGAATCTGTACCTCTATAAGTGAGATTTGCGCAGAGCATCTTTGTACAAGAAATTTGACAAACTGTGCACGTGAGAATTCGGCGCAGCATTTCCTTATGTAAAATTTGTGCACATAATTTTGACTACAGTATCTATGCAAGTAAGAGGCGACACAGCTTTTGTGAACACAAGATTTTGAATATTGTTTTTGTTTTTAATTTTTGGGTGTACTACCTTTGTGAGTTTTGTGCACAGTATGTTCATTTAACATTTCAGTACCTATGTTTGGCAGATATGAACTCCGTTTTGGCGTTAGCGAGATTTGGGCACAGTATGTGTTTTTAACTTTTTCCTGCAGTATTTGCGTATGTTGCCTATATAAGTCTCATTGTACATAAGATGTGGGTACCCCGTCTGTGCACACCTTGAGAGTGAGGTCATTGTTTCTGTAGGTGTGATTCGGGAACAGCATCAGTAAGATATCAGTGCATGGTCATTGAAACTTTGAATATAAAATTATAATAAATTACCCCTTCGTATGTGCGTGTACACCTAAATGGGTTTCCTCGTGCCAGTGGAAGGCTGGGCGGTGAGCACTGAGGAGTTCAGAAAGCAGCGTGGTCAGAATATCGGAGTTAGTGAGATAGCATTGTGATCTTAGTGATATATGCCGTTTCTATAGAAATTGTCTTTATGTGTCTAGGGTTAACCAAGGCATTTCTATTCCCTCGCTGGTCTGTGGTTGTGTCATTACAAATGTTCTCCTGCCCTCTACAGCTTGAGGCAATGAGCCCACTGAAGCCACAGGCTAACTGCACTCTGAGCGACAACATTGCAAGGAGCATAACCACACACAAAGTAGTTCCTTTAAGTGTCAGGCAATAACATCACAAGGCATTCTTTTTGAGTTATTTTTAATTTTTATTTTATTCATTTCTTTACATTGGCGAGAGCTCAGCACCTCCCCAAACAAAAACATTTTGCTAAAGCAATGACAAAACCAAACAAAGCAAGGGCATGGAGCCAACCCCATGCTTATTGGCTTGGCCAATGCTTGTTTAAGTGAGGCATTCACAAAAAATAAACTTGAAATGCTGAAATAAACTAACGGCTAGTAGAAGACGTTCAATAGTGGTAACTCTCCCCTCAACTTTTTGAGCATCTTTACCAATTTGCTTAGAAGGTATTAATTTTTCCCCCCAACACCCTGCCATAATCCCTTTTATTTATTTATTTATTTATGTTTCTTGTATAGCGCCTGAATCACCCCGTGTGGGGTACCTCTGCGCTGGGACTACCTGTGGCCATTCCAGAGAGGATTGGAATAATTCAGTTTTCAGAAGTTTTCTGAAGGCTGGAAAATTTGTACACTGACGAATCTGTATAGGGAGAAGATTCCAGTACCGAGGGGCCAGGTGAGAGAAAGCTTTTCGTCCCATCCGCGCCAGTTTAATACGGGGGGTGCAAAGAAGTGCTTGATGACTAGATCTCAGTGGTCTGGTCGGTGTATATCTGACCAACTTTTGGGAAAGATAGCTGGGGCCCATGTTGTGTAAGGATTTGTATACCATACAGCAAATCTTAAACTTGACTCTTTTTTATTGGGAGCCAGTGAAGTTTGCGAAGAAGAGGAGCTGAGGGAGTTTTAGGAGGTGCGTTGCTTACTAGGCGAGCCGCTGTATTCTGAACTATCTGAAGTTTATTTAAAGACTTTTCTTTTGCTGAGATCAGTAGGGTGTTATAATAATCCAGGCGACTAATAATCAGAGCCTGGGTTAGAGTTTTACGGGTCGTAGGGGGAAGTAGAGGAAAACCCTCCGGAGAGTACTGAGAGTGTGAAAACAGGTCCTAGCTGTGATATTTACATGTTCCTCTAGTGTTAAATCCTGATCGATTCGGACTCCTAGATTCTTTACTATATCCTTTGGGGACGGGGACGATCCCAATTCCTCTGGCCACCAATTGGGGGACCATCTTAATTTTGCATCACCGAATAACATGATGTCTGATTTATCCGTATTCAGCTGTAGAAAATTATCCCTCATCCATTGTGCAATACCTTTCATTCCTTCTGAAAAGATATCTTGAATGTGTATATTTGATTTATCGAAGGACAGAAGGAGTTGCTTATCATCGGCGTAAGAAATGGGGGTGAATCCTAGTCCTCTTAAAAGTCCTGCCAAGGGGGTGATGTAGATATTGAATAATGTGGGGCTCAGGCAGGAGCCCTGTGGGACCCCCTTGTTGATGGTGGTGGTCTGTGCGTGATATGGGCCAAGGTTGATAGTTTGTGTCCTGTTAGTTAGAAAATCAGTTAGCCAGCTCAGGGCTTTACCCCTGACACCTATATCCTTAAGGCGTGTGATCAGAACCTGATGGGATATGGTGTCGAAGGCTGCCGACAGGTCGAGCAGCACTAACAGTACTGCCCGACCATTGTCAGCTGCCATTCGGATGTTATTAGTAACCTCCACTAATGTTGACTCTGTGCTATGCTTTGGGCGGAAGCCGGACTGTGATTGATCGAGGCGATGGGTGGATTCAATAAACTCAGAGAGGTGTTTATTTATATGTTTTTCAAGAAGTTTACTATATAGGGGGAGTAGAGAAATGGGTCGGTAGTTAGTGATATCCTCTGGTGGTATCTTCGGATTTTTCCTTATGGGAATAATCTGAGCTGCTTTCCACTTGGCTGTGAGGATACCTTCGTCCAAGGACCTATTAAGAATTGAACATATAGGCCTGGCCAGAGTGGCGGACAAGGTGGCGGCGATTTTGGCCGGCAGAGGGTCTAATGGTGAACCTGATTTGGCATTTTTTAAGAGAGAGTCAACTTCGGTGATGGTGAGGGCTGGGAAGGCATCTAGGGTATATAGATCTGCCTCAGTGGGAGGTAATTCTATGTGAGGGTCTGAGTGACGGATGGAAATAGAGGTGATTTTTTGGTATATTTTTTCAATTTTCTGGGAAAGGTGATTCGCAATATTGTCACAGAGATTTTGTGAAAGAGCTTCTTCAGTATTGCAAGCTCTGGGATTGGTGAAAGTGTTTAGTATTTGGAACAACATACGGGAGGAATTTTCTGCTTTATTGATCTGTAAGGCAATGTGTGATTTGCGAGCAAGTTTCAAATTTTTGTGATAAGTCGCTAGAGTACTTTTGAATTGATTTTTATCTGCTGGGTTGTGTGAGAGGCGCCATGTACGTTCTAGTTTTTTACAAAGGCATTTTTCTGTTCTGAGGATGGGAGAATACCAAGGGGCCTGAGTGCGTTTAAGGGGATTCGATTGTGACTTTAGAGGGGCTAAGTGATTAATAGTGTCAAGAAGGTTGGTAGTTAAGGGCGCTAGTCTTTCCTCTGTACTATCCGATTCCTCATAATGGGGAGGGATGAAGGAATCCTGGAAGGATTGTGGTGTGATTTTATGCCACTGTCTATATTCCCTGATGGATTTGGTTTTGGGGCCAACATTTCCGTGTTTGCCCTGGATCAAGAAATCAATCATATAGTGATCAGACCACTCTAGGGGACTCATAGTTTTATAGATAATATTGGGAGAGTTAGTTAAAATAAGATCAAGCATATGTCCAGACTGGTGAGTAGGATCAGTGTTAATTTTTCTTAGGTTCAGAGTGGAGAGGTCAGTTAATAAGGTGTTTGTTTCTTTATTTCCAAGATTTTCCCCATGCACATTAAAATCCCCTAGAAGAAGGAAATTTTTGGTGGAAATCACGTGGGGAGAAATTAATTCCAGTAAGTGAGATGAAAAGTTGGATAAGGGCCCAGGGGGTCGATAGACCAAGGCACCTTTCCAACAGAGTTACGGATGTATATCTGCTCTGAAGATTAATATCTCCATAGTGTCAGTGCAGTGTTGATCAATGATAGATATCTTAGTGGGGTCTTTATATATGATTGCTAATCCTCCTCCTGCTTTGAGAGGTCTGTCCTGTCTTTGCACATGGTAGCCCTCTGGGAGAGCGATAGCAATGTCAGGGTTAGAGTGGGGCTTAGTCCATGTCTCTGTCAGGAACCCAATGTGGGGGAGAGTGGAGGATAGCAAATCCCAAATGTTGATGGAATGTTTAGGTAAGGAGCGCACATTAGCCAAGAAACAATTCCAGTCTCTGTTGTTTGGATGTGCCAAATTCAAGGGCTCCTGTTGTACCTGTATTACATTTGTTGAGATTCCATTTTGTACTGAGCATTGAAACCTGCAGTTTCTACAAGAGAAAGGCCCTTCTAGGGCTCTGGGAAACGAGCATGTTCCGTCAGTAGTCCAGTCTCGAGGATTTCATTGTGGACAGAGAGCAGAACAATAAACATGTCTCCTGTCTCTAGGGTCAATTCAACCAGTCGTATTTTTGAGGGCCAAAGTACTTCTCTGGCTGAGAGGATTGGTCTGCGGGCCAGATGTATCAAAATTTGGTTGCAAAAAGAAGTCACAATTTTCCGACTACACTTGGATTTGGCAATGTGACTTATGTATTATTAAGTCACATCGCAAAGTTTCCAGTGGCAGAAGAATGCACTCGCTAATGAATATTAATTTGGCAGATTGTTGTTCCCAACTCACTATGATTGGCTATATAACCTTTACAACGCAGTCATTACATTGCACTACCTTTACATAGCAGTAATTACGTATCAACATCCTTTACATCGCATGTCATAACGCAGCGCAGCCATTACGTCGCATGTCACTTCAACGCATGTCATTACAAAGCAGGCATTACATCGCAAGTCATTACAATGCATACGATTACAAATCATAGTACCCTTACACTATCAAACACTTATCCTACTGTTGCACTCACTTGAGTTAGAATAGTAATTTTTACCCTTACACTACCCAACACTTACCCTACTGTTGCACTCACTGGAGTTAGAATAGTCATTTTTACCCCTACACTATCCAACACTTACCCTACTGTTGCACTCACTGGAGTTAGAATAGTAATTATTACCCCTATACCATCCAACACTTACCTTAAATGCGATGTAATGGTATGCATTGTAATGGTATGTGTTTTTAAAGCTATAATGCAATGTAATGGAATGCGTTGTAAAGGTAGTTTCTGAAAATGTGATTTAATGGCATGCGATGTAAAAGAATGCATTGTAAAGGATGTTGGGAGGTAAAAACTGCGTTGTAAAGGCATGCATTATAAATGTATGCGTTGTAACATCATACATTCGCTATAAGCCCAGGGATTGTAGCCTGCAAGGAACATCATACCGCCATGTGTACTACCAAACCAGAAACATTTATTTTTTTCATAAGACCAGGTGCAGCTTTTCTTTTTTTTTTTTTTAAGTTCCAGTTTAGGAAAACTTTGGGGAGTGCAGGCAATGGTCACCTTGTGATTTTGCGAATTGCAGGGTTTGAGATTGCAAAATGGCTTTATAGATCTGACCCACAGAACTGAGGGGCTTATTTACAAGCCCCTTGCGCCACCGATGCGTCACTTTTTCCCATTTTAAAAGTGACGCACCAGTATCGCAAGGGGCGTGCAAATAAGTCTCTAAGTGTGTTATTAGATAGAAAGTCGCGGCTGTCTGAAGGTGGCTGGCATGATATAATGCTAGTCAGCATCCTTACAGTGTCCCTTTTTTAAACCAGAGTACATTGTATCAGAAAGATTTTCCTAACACCCACTGCCCCCTCAAAGATTAATAAACAATGAGAGATTTACAAGAGCCATTTGCACCTTGAACAGACAGGGCCAAAATAAGACAGCAACAGAACCATGTCTTTTTAAAGGTGCAGGGAAACTTCTTTTACTGGCATTAAAATATGTCTTTGTAAAAAAAATACCTCAATAGAATTCAAACTGACTGTCCTGCAAAATTAAGATACATTCTTGTCTTTATCTGCCTTTCATCCGGCTAAGAAAATGCTGGTAGTGGGGTTTCTCTTTAAAGGACTTTAGCAACACATTTAATGACTAACAAAAGGCACACAGTGACAGAGAAATAGTAGGACTCTGCAGGGGCGGCTGTTGACATTTGAAAATGGCGGGGCGTAAAAGTGCTGGAGGAGTGCCCCGTAACATAACCTGGACGCTAGCTTACCACTTCGGCGCAAAGGTGGGAGAGAAAGCTGCCAAGCCTGGTGTGGTGCACACGCTTCCGTTTATCCTCGCCTCTACCTCTCCTCACCTCTCTCTCTCCAACCGCTATCTGTTGATTTCTATCGCTCTAGCTTATTCGTATCCCGCACACCTGCAATTACCCAGTACAGGCAATCTTCGCCAATGGCACAAAATACACCTAGAAAACAGGGCCAAATTACCCTTTCCCCTTCAACTACAACCAAACTGCTCTTTTTCGCACAAACTAGATCTTCCCACCATTGCTCCCACACCCCTAAACCCATTCCCAAAAACCTAGAACACCCTAAATTAACATCCCAAACATGTGCATTACCGCCAGCTCCCAAAGGCGTAAAGTCGTGTCAAAACGCACTCTGAAACTAGGCCCAAAACACACCTTCCCCTCCATGGATTTTCTACAAAACACTTTCAATAAAAATTAGACCTTCCCAACTCTGATCCCAGCTAAGCAAATCCACTCGGAACCACCTGCAACACCCTACAATCGAACCCCAAAAACATGCAAAACTCACGTTTAACATGGGCTCCTACGGCAGCTCTTTCCCTTCCTCGACTTTGCCAAAAAACACCCTTACCATCGATCGATTCCTCCCAAACTTCCTGCACACCCATCAATTCCACCTCCCTGCCACTCACAGCAGCCCCGTTTCTGTCGATCCACTGGAACCCCCTAAAAAACACTTCTCCACGCACCCCAACACCGCCCATTGGATAACATTGCAATCCGGGCCTTCACAAAAAATGCTCTTTTTTCTCACTTCCACTACTTCGATCATCTTCAAACTCACTAGGACCCTAGTTCCAGCCATTCCCAAGAATCTCAGCAAGAATTACACAAATCCATCCACTGGAAGGGGTACGACTTTTCACCCAAACACAAGCCCCCCGCAAACCCACAAAAACACCCCAAAATCAGCCAAATCTGGATGGAATTTTGACAAACCACCCTAAAGCCTTCCCAACACCATTATGCACGAACCTGAATCGGGCCCTGAGCCCTAGACTCCAGGAACCCTAGCAAATTTCAACCCTAAACACCACCCCAACCCTACCACCTAACCCTAAACACCACCCCAACCCTACCACCAGCAGCGGGAGAACTGAATAAAATCAAAACTAAAACTTACCTGACCGCCTCTGCTCCTGGTCCGCGTTGGCGCCTCTGCCCCCTTCAAACCGGAGCACCACGTCAGCACTGGAGTGGCAACCCCTCAGCCAATCCTGGTGCTGCCAGGATTGGCTGAGGGCACAGCTTACGCTATGCCCGCCGCCTGCCCATTAGGAGACCGAGGGGCTCCTAATGGGCATGCGCAAGGCAGTAAAAACATGACTGGGCACGGGCTAAAAATTACTCTCCATGCCCACTCATGCGCACTTGTGCTGCAGTGCTGCCTTTCCCTGGTTTGTCTGACAATGCATGTCAGTCAACATGACGCCGGACCGCCCACGTTCCAACGTCATGCTGACTGACCTGCATTGTCAGTTCTCCCCACCCTCGGCGTCTCTGAACTCAAGTAAACAAAGTTCTGAGACACCGAGGAGGGAGCTGTGGGCGCGGGCGGGGGCAACGCCCCAATGGACGCACCGCGTATCAGGATGGTGGGGGGGGTCCTTGTAAGAGACCACCGCACTTACAGTGTAGTGTTTATACAGAAAGCCTGTGTTATAGTTCCCATCCAGTGAATGAAGTTTTAATATGTCTTTTAACATGAGCTGACCTCATCAAAAGAAAGAACATTCTAATAGAGCATCTAACCACTTATTCCTCACCTTTTAAATACGTCCTCAGGTGTCAGATTGGATCTGGAATTTTTTTTCAGCTGTCCCCCTGCACTTTACCTGGTGCTTTGGTAGGTGCTCACAATACCGCCAATAGCCCACAGCAGTACAACAATCTCCATAGTTTTTTGTGGACACGACCATGGAACCCATAGGAGAGGGCAATAGGGACAGCAGGCAATGCAGTCTTCCACACCCCCAGCACCTCCTCTCCAGGCCTCTTTAGCATTCCTGTGTCACATAGTCAGTCACCCTGTCAGAGGCAGGATCGGATATTTTCAGTCATATTGACGGGCGTTCACTTTAGACAGGTGAGTCCTGCAAATTGTTCAACGCGATTAAAATGTTAAAATTCTCAGAACCCTGCCACACCTTTCAATATCCTCAGAACGGCTGACAGAGGACCATCTCTTCCTTTTGCAGCAGGAAGTGCAGGCTCTTTGGCTATGGGAGCCATAGAGAGGTTTCCAGCACCTGAATTCATCCATGGTTGGTTTTCCTGCTACTTCCTAGTGCCAGGAATGGACAGGGGCCTCTGTGTCATATAATACCTTGCCCTCTCAATGCCTTTCTGAAAATGGACAAGTTCAAGATACTCACCTTGGCTCAGCTACTGTCTGCCCTCAACCCTGGAGACTAGATGGGGAGTGTTGGACCTGCAGTATGCATACTTCTACTTCCTCGTCCTGGAAACCCAGGCGTTATCTTCGGTTCACGGTAGGCCACAAGCATTTTCACCTCACTGCACTCCCTTTTGGCTTGTCCACTGCCTCCTGGATATTCACATAAGTAATGACAATTGTTGCAGCACATATTTGGAGGTCAGGGTCTGAGTCCTCCTCTACCTCGATAACTGACTGTTGAAGGCTGGCTCACCCCAGGTAGTCGTCTCCCACCTCCAGACAATGGGGAACCTAACATTGTATGGGTTCACTTTCAATATGCTAAATCACACCGTACTCCTTCACAGACACACTCCTCTTCATCTGAGCCATTGTGGACAGGGTGCAATTTCATGCCTATCCCCCCGAAAAGAGAGTTCATGATATCAGGACTATGGTCCTAATGTTTCAACCGTTGTCCTTGATCTCAGTGAGAATGGCTCTGAGGCTGCTGGAACTGATGGCCTCCTGCATCCTGTTTGTCAAGCACACCAGGAGTCATATGTAGGCTCTGCAGCGGCATCTGCAGCCCCAGTGGCCACAGCACCAGGGGGGTCGTTCAGATTTGGTCCAGATTTCAGAGGAGACTGCAAAGGATATGCAGTGCTGGCATCGGGACCATGATTGGATCAGCAGCAGCCCCCTCTCCATTTCCCATTCAAAGCAGACAGTGGTGACCGATGCATAGCTTCTGGGTTGAGGAGGCCATCTGGGAGAGGTGGAGACCAGAAGCATCTGGTCACTGGTAGAGGCCCAACTCCTTATCAATCTTCTGGAACTGAGAGCCATCTGCTTGTCATTGAAAGCTCTCCTCCTCTCCAATAAAAGAAAGCTTGGCAGGTGCTCATGAACAAAACACCACTGCAATGCTATTTCTGGTAGAGACTCTGTCTATCTGCAGATTCCTCACTGACCCACCCACCTCCATGTTTCATGAACTGGTGTCTTCACAAAAACGATCTCAATCTAGGAATCTGCACACTGGTCATGACCAATCTCTGCAGATGCAGATCTGTCAGGAAAGCAACTGATGTCAGAGCACATGGGTGGCACCTATACAGGCCCACACAAATCATATCTGGCTCGGCACAACGATGCAGAGCCACCAGCACCATCAGCTGGCACACACAGGTACTGCTGAGAAAATATCCGGATCCAGCTGAGGCCTGGGGTAGTATTCAAAAGGTGATAAGTCTGTGGGTCGATAGAGGCTCTACCAGATAGAGCACTACTAAAGGTAAGTAACACATTGTTCTGGAATGCCTCCTGTTGCTGATTAATAAGAATGCATGACTGGGTGAAAAGAGTATTTTTATCTACTACTCTGGAAGACCCCTCTTAAAACTAGATAACAGGACTCCATATCAAGATGGGGGGGCTGCCCTGTAAGAATCTCCTGCAGCCATTTTGTCCAGTTCGAAACTGTGCACATTGAGCAAAGAGTACATTGCGGCACATCAGCACTAGCGCTGCCTGCCACTAGGGAAGGCATGCTTCATTCTAGTGTAGTATCTTTGTCTTACTTCCTGAAGCCCAGGTTGTTAGCTTTCACTACCAACGTCCTTGCAGTCTAGAAGTGCTCCAGGTTGTACAAGTTCATCAATAGCCTCTGAATCTATCTCTCTCAGTAGCAAACTATATATGCTGGGTGAGTGTGCCACCCTGAGAGCTGATAATGAAATTGATCGAACCTGGTGGCCCTTGCACTACCGTGTATTTACGGGGAAATTGATTCTTTTTTTATGCCTTAAGATGTAAATACGCGATATGTAATGTTAGACACAATGGCTGTATTGGACAAAGAATAGCAGAGCTCCAGGTTAGAATAGAACGAGACTGCTTTCAAGGGCCTCTTGCAGCCATTTTGTAATATCTCTATTCAAGGCTAATATTGAAAGAGAAAAAGGACTGTAACCCAAGGGCGGTGAGGGAGTTTATCAGTAACCTAAGGGTGACTCTATTAAGTACACTGTGAACTCCATGACTCGGGCTGCTGCCGTCAGCACTCTGCAGCTCCCGAGGTCTGTATGTAAATTCACCACTTGGCTTTCCGAGCCTGTAATTCCTTGGCTGCATTTTTTCTGATTTCCTGACAGCTGAAGAAATGGATTCTTGCAAACACCACCAAGCCCTGTATTTGTCTGTCACTAACACTGCTGCTAATCCACTCTGAGGTGAGATGTCGGACACGGTGCAAGGGAGGGGGGGGGGGGGGGCGCGTAGTCGCTGTTGGTCTGAGTGAACCTTGAAATGAGCAGATGTTCCTATATACTGCATCACTGACGACTCTGTATGCTGTCTTTTCTTTCATTCAGTTGCATAAGTGGGGGTCATTTGTGCCCCTCAACCTTGTACCGTTTGATTTGGGCTCATACTCGCCCCTTCGACTGAACTCTGCTCAGTGTAGCTCCCCCCCCTCCATTAATTTTTCCCACTTGCCGGATTCTGTTCCATGCACTTTCACTCTTAATTTTCATGTATTCACTAGGCCAGGGTAACAGTGTGTTTTTTCTCAAGCGCCTTGTCATGTGAATCCTACTTTTTGGGCGTCTCATTTTTTATTTTTTTTGTATTCCCTTTATGCTTTTCAATTTAATTTTCACCTGGAGACTTGTTTTCCCAGAAAATGTCTTGCAGGAACGGTGAAACGACATGATTAGTGGGACCGCAACATTCACCACATGCATGGCTCGTGGGTGTCACAGGGAGTGTCGTGCAGTGGGGGTTGTGTGGGGGTCATGCAGGTGTCGCACGGTGGGGTTGCGCGGGGTGAGCAGGGTTTAGATTTTTTTTTTTAACTTGCCTCAACGGCGGGTCCCGCGTCTTCTGCACTCCTGCTCTCCTGAGTCCGCTTCTAGGAACAGGAAGCCGGCAGCCAGGTTCCCCCCCTTACCCCCCCCCCGCGAATCCCAACGCGTTGTGATTGGTCTGAGCACCGTGGGGCTGTAGCAGAGGGCATGTTTTCATGCAGGCTGTAATGCAGCCTGCATGGAGAACAAGGAAGTGGGCATGACTGGTTTGGGCGGCCAGAGAGGGCCAACCAAACAGTCATTGTGCACTTGAGTGGGTAAACCACTCCGCCCCTGCCCTGCTCCATGGGCAGAGCCGCCCTGCCCACCCTCCTGCCCGCAAAGGAAACATAACATGATAATAACTGAAAGTTATTATCTTGTTATCTTTCCCCCTCTCGCACAGCTTGCAAGCAGTGGGCGCCACTCCTCCGCCATAGCGGAGGAGCCGCCACTGAGCGCGTGACTTTAAAAACAGTATGGAAGATACATTGATGAGGTATCCCACATAATGTTTGTGTACGAGAGCAGACCGCACTCGTGGTTTTCACCCAGCAACAATCCACATGCATATATATATTATCAGTTCCATGGTTATTGTATTTGCTGAGTTATTAGTAATTTCCCTTACTAGATTATGCCAAGCCATGTATTTATCCCAGCATATTTTAGAAAGCAGTTGGGCCTTTAGACTGAAAATAATCCAGCATCTCCTAACAAGCAGTGAGTCTTCGTGTCCTAACACCTGTCGTGGCAGGTGCTGAGGAAGAAGAGCAGGGCGGGGGGAGTGGAATGCGGCAGGGGGCAACAAAATAAAATATAAAAAACGTACCTGCGGACGGCCATGCCACGCTCTTCTGCTCCTCTTCTCGCAGGCACAGGCTCCCAGACTCCACTGTGTCCAATCCTGACGCTGCTCTCATGTCATGAGAGCAGCGTCAGGATTGGGCTGATCGCCGAGGATTTGCACTCCCAGGGAGACTGGGAGCCTGTGCCTGCTGTCTCCAACCCAGCAATGCAGCTATGTTGGAGAGAGCTTTAGTGCGCATGATGGTTTGGTCAGCCAGAGACGGCCCGCCAATCCGTCATGCACACTGATCACAGTGCACTACTACTCCTCCTGCGCCTGTCGTCCCCCATGGCCCCAAAGACTTGTCAAGAAAGGAAAATGAAAACAATAATAAAACATGTTTATTATCCTTTTATTTTTCCGTTGTGAGGCAGCTGGCGGGGGTGGGGGGGGAGGGCGAGGCTCATCCGCCATAGCAGAGGAGCTGCGGATGCCTAGCCCCTCCCAGAGCTCGGGTCTCTTTGTAACCATCTCCCCATTGAGAGGGGGGGGGAGGAAATGATGCTATGCAGTCTTTCATGTCTGCACTGTTCAGAACAAACAATGTCTCAGTCAAAGAGGCGTTCGAAATGTAAGCAAATGTATCAAACTTTGCTTCCTTGCAGATTTGTTCTTTGTAAGGCTCGATGCTATGCAGTGTTACTCATCACGCGTAGCTCTCCGGACAGCAGAATGGAAGAGGCCTCTCCCCAGTACTTATGTTATGTTTTTGTTAGCACGACTGTCAACGTTTGCTAAAATAAATAATATAGCGATCTCACGCACTCAGCTATCATTACCATTCGAAACATTAGCTCTGTAGGCCCTATGCCTTGCCCATACACACACTAAAGTGCTAGGGCTGTTATGTTTGACATAGAATTAGGCCTGATTTGTATGTAACGTGTATATGTTATCATGAAAGCCCAGCCACATACGTCTCTGTCTGCTCATTTCATTATATGTATCTCCTATCTGCCCTCTGATTTTAAGGGTTCTTTTTCTTTCTTTTTTGCCATCATTTTTTAGGTCTCGCCTGACCCAGCGCATGCGCTGGTCTGGCAAGACTTATTGAGAGGGCTCCAAAAAATGCTACCAGGCCAGCCTAGAGCTACAGTGCATGTGCGCGGGCGCTCGCGCCGCGCTTGACCGTGATTACTTTCACTTTCAGGGCCGCTTTGATGTTTGATCGCATCGCGATCACTTTCACTTTCGCGGCCGCTTGGCATAGCCAATAGGTCTCGCTTTTGCGACCTTATAAGTGTTTAGTTATGCAACTGTTGCATAACTAAACACTTATAAGGTCCCAAAGGCGAGACGTATTGGCTATGCCAATGCTTGTTTCTATTGCTGTACTTTTTCTCTTCACCTCTCATAACGTACATTATCTGTCTTCGAGTTTCTTATATTTTTCCCACCCTTTAGTCTTATTCTCCCGTCCCTCTCATCAGGTATTCTTCCTTTGTACAGTTTTCTTGCATTCATTTTCACCCTCTTGTTTAAAATATTTTGTCTCAGTTTTCCTTTCATTTTATGGATTTTCTCTCTCTGCCTGCTTTGCAGGTATTCCAGTTCTCTTCCCTTCTCCTGTTTAACATATTCTTTCTCGATTCTCTACTTTTCTAAATTCTCGCTCTGCTATCTCTTGCCATATGTTATTTCTTCCTCTTTGTCAATGCTTTTATAAATTCTACTTCTCTTTCTGTCATTCTCCCTTCTCATAACCCCGCTCTCTTCCCCTAAACTTTCCTCATCCACCATCACCCTCGCAATGAACACCACAAGCAAGTCCTCTATCCTCTGTAACTCAGTCTATGTGGCTATTTAAGTTGTTATTATGCTGGTCCTTTTTGGCATATATTACTATGTGCAAGAGGTTTCTTCTGGTGGAAATTTCTCCTGCACTATTTATTTTAATTTCTGACAGTAACCTTTTCCCATCTCTCTTCCACGGCTTCGAATTCCCCACAAACGTGGCATACAGGCAGTCTAGATGAACCAGGTACCTCTGCATGCGGCAAGCTTTGTCAAAGATGGAGGGTGTTTTGTTAACCTACTCTTGCGATGAGGAGCTGTGGGTGTATCTTGCTGCTGGAGTAAGCCGCACCTAACTCAGGAATAAGTCACAACTGTGTTATCCACGTGGCAACAGTTCTCTCTGTTTCTCTCTCTCTCTCACACACACACACACACATACACACACACACACAGTTCTCTCTGTCTCTCTCTCTCACACACACATACACACACACAGTTCTCTCTGTCTCTCTCACACACATACACACACACGTGTGGGCACACACACCAATAAGGTTCCCACAGTGTAGGTTAAACATACCCTCAAATATATACACACCACAATTAGCAAACACATACACAGGCTTTTCCTATTATTTTCACCCTTAAGCTTTGTATTTCATGAATGATGGTCTGCCCCAAGCTCAACAGTGGTAAGAACAAGCATATTACTTTCTGGATACACACATACACATAAACACATAAACACATCTATCTATCTATCTATCTATCTATCTATCTATCTATCTATCTATCTATCTATCTATCTATCTATCTATCTATCTATCTATCTATCTATCTATCTGTCTGTCTGTCTGTCTGTCTGTCTGTCTGTCTGTCTGTCTGTCTGTCTGTCTGTCTGTCTGTCTGTCTGTCTGTCTGTCTGTCTGTCTGTCTGTCTGTCTGTCTGTCTGTCTGTCTGTCTGTCTGTCATAGTTGTGTATACACACAAACACTCGTAAACATATTGCGGAGGTGGCAATAACACCTCTGCAGTTATGTTAAGCTGTTTAGGATAGACTTTCAAACATTAAGACATTTTTTTTAAATGTATATTTTTTGTACTTTTATTGCACAAAACGTACCAAAAGGCAGCGGTCAAGGGTCAAAGGCAAGCCTGCAGCAAATATTTGATAGGATAGGTAGCTGGGTTCTCAGAGCTGAAGTGTACAGTGATTGCATTGTGATGTAAAGTTTTTTTAGAGAGGTGTATTTTCAAGCTTTTTTCATAGTTGGAGCACCAGTGGGGTGGTCCTGATGGATACAGAGTTTGTTCCAGATCCAGGGTGCATAAGTGGACTTCTTGGACACCAGTTTGATGGTGTCCAGGCCTCGGCTGTGCCAAGAACCACCAGAAATAGTGAACATATCTGCAGGACAAGAGGGGTTGCTGGGTGTTATGTCATTGTAAATGATGCAGCTGGTTTTGAAGATGGTGCCCGCTGGCACAAAGAGCCAATAGATTTCCTCGGAGTGATTTGATCATATTACTTCAGAACCTTGATGAGATTTTCTGCGGCATATATGATACTATTATAGGAGGCCCAATGTTGAGTCTAGGATGCAATGATGCAGGCACAGAAGTAGGTTTCTGGAAGAAACAGTTTCATTTGTTAAGAGACAGCTGGCACCAGGCAGTCTATGTTTTTTTTGGCAATGCGTTCCTTGGGTATGAGGTTCGTGCCAGAGGTGAATCCAAGTAACTCAGCATTTTGTGAAAGCTGGGGCTCGAAACCATCAAATGTTTATGTAATTGAGCCAGGCTGTACTGTTTCTTTCTTGTTATTCTTTTTTTTTAAAGAATCTTTTTATTAAAAATTACAAAAAGCATTGTCACATTTACAATCTGAGCCTTGGATAATACAATATACCATAAATCTCCATTTACTTCTGGCACACATTGTAAAGGAAACTATGTATACCCCATGTGCAGAGAGGAGAACTCAGTGGGGGGATCCCACAACTCTCCTCTCCAAACCTGGTTCCATAGGGCCTTAATAACCCCTAAATGCCACCCACTCTCCACAGACCTTATTCCACTTCTGTGGGCATACCCGACTTTCATAGACTACTTTTTCCGTTTCACAACACCAATCAAGGTCGGATTCCCAGTGCACCACCCTCGGAGGAAGACTGGCTCCCCATTCTCTGGTAATATTCCTTTTTGATACCACTTCCTTGTTATTCTTGGCAAATAACAGGAATTCTATCTTGGCAGGCATGAGCTTTAAGTAGGCACTGAACATCCAGGCCTGGATGAGATGCAGGCAGTGTTTGAGGCATTAGATGTCTGAAGCAGAGGATACTTTCAGGTAGAGTTGTGTATCAGTGCCTAAAGGTGAATTTTAATGCTGTTATCTGTGGGTAGAGCCCAATGTAGAGGTTGAAGATGACAGGGGACAGTATGTAACCCTGAGGGACTACACAGGTTATAAGGATTATTCAGTACCTGAAGGTGACCATGTGAATGAACTGGTGTTGGTTGGAAAGATTGGAAGAGAACCAGCGAAGCACGTTGCCAGTAAATACCATTCAAGACTCCAGGGTGTGAATGGTTGACTGTATCATAGAGAACTGAGAGGTCCAGCAATCTCAGGAGGTGGGAGTTATCTTCATCTGTGTTAATAACTTTAGCGTGATTCAACTAATCTGTAGGAAATATTCCAACACAATTGTTGATAAATGTTATGTTCGACATGACATGTTTTGTGCAGATCAATCAAGTAGAGGCAAAAAAAGAGGGTACAAAAATGTATATTTCACATTGTAACTCCCACAGGAAGCTTTGAACTGTGCTGCAGAAAAATGTTTAACAGAATTACACCAAACCTGGCATAAAAGTAGAAGTTTTCACAAAGAAGTATATTTGCCAATTTTGGTTAAATCGATTCAATATTGTTTTGAGATATTAGAGATGAATGATCCAGAAATCGAGAATCGCCGACCATCAGTCCACTCAAATTTAAATCTTTTTGGGTGTGGGAAATTTTTCTCCAATGATCCATTTTGGGTCTGTGAAAACAAAGTTGTGTCCGCGGGCCTGCGACTGTTCGATTGACTGGCCACAACTTTAAGAAACTTTTTGTGGCTGCTATAATGAAACAAATAAAGGTGCCATAAGGGGCTATCCTCTGACACTCTCACTCAGGTGGTGGGCCCCAAACAAACACCATAGTTGTAAAAATATACCGCAGGGTTCACAGAGCCTGAGGCTGGACCAATGGTCCTGAGTGCAACCCTGAGGTCCACAGATGGGAAGTCAAAGGTCCACAAGGGCCTCAGAAGCATGGCAACTCCTCACTGTAAGGGCTCCTGGACCCAAATTGGACCTGTGCGGCACCCAAAAACCCCATGCAGTTTCCAACAAGGGTGCAAGAATGTGCAAGGCTGCATTAACTTAAGTATGGTTCACACAAATCAAGGGTGTGCGCCGCTGGCGTTACCGACCCACTGAGGGTTTGTAGAAGACTTGACTTGGCCACAGGTCCACTCCTGCAGCCAAAGTCTGCAGTGCATAGCCAAAGGCTGTGCACATTGGGTGTTGGCCACCGGCGGTGAGGGTTGTGCATGGAGCAACCTTTGGCTTTGACCAGCAGTGATTGGCTGCCTGTAGCAGGATGGGTGCAGGGCTTGGCCAGAGGTCAGGCTCTGCTACTAACCCCTGCAGCTCATAGCCTTTGGCTGGCCTCAACAGCAATAGGCCCACCCACAGAAAGCTAGGTGTAGGGCCTGGTAGCAGAGCAGGTCTGATGCCCACCCCTATTTGCGGGTAGTCAAAAGCCTTGCGTGGTGAAGGTTGGCCTCACCAGGTAAGTGGGATGCAGGGAACATTTGCATGTGGTATATGATCAAGCAAACCTAAAAGAATCACTGAAAAAACAAAGGTTAAAGTTTATGGTGAAGTTATGGGTAGCCGTAATAATAGATCCTTAACTTACTTTAAAGTAAATTCATTTAAAACAACAGATAAAATGCACTTATGGTTGCAAAACAACACTGAAATTCACGAGTTATGGTTAGGTCTGCAATCCATCAGTCACACATTAGCCATGCACACCATAACTTACATACCAAACCATTGCTTTTGACCTCACAATATTTATACTAATAAGTAACAACACCAAAAGCCACAATCTAATTAAATAGCAACCTCTCTAACCCATAAATAATACTGAATTCATAGTTATCTCTTCCATAGTGTTAGTGTTAATATGATATGTAATCTCGTCTGTCTCATCAAGGATGAAGCCATGAGCATTGCATTTCAGTAGTGGTGTGTTTGTTTTAATCATTTATCACCATAGACATAGTGTTGAAATCAGCACTTTCCGGTTGGCTGAAGTAATTCCCACAGCCAAGCAGAACCTACCGCTTCCGTCAAGGGCGGGTGATTACACTTGCCGTATAACCTGTACTCACCCTTGGGTAGCTTGGCACTGAGCAGTGAGGCTTTCTTCAGAGGCAATGTGTAAAGCAAAGGCATGGAAGCCACACGTGATAAATACACTGAGCGTCACATAAGAGACTTCATGCAGGATGTATGTAAATAAAGTTTATATTCAACACACAGAACATCATAACGTGAACATCATATAATTTTGGGTAAAATACACATTCGGAAATATTACTAGCAGTACTAGGCCCACTCGTATCATTATGATATCAATAGTATGCACAATGTGGAAAATTCCTAATCTACCACTCACCCCCCATAGAAAGAGAGCACCATTATGCGGTGCGACACAATATACACCCTAGGCCCACCCTAGCAATCCTGATAATACAGTCCCACACGGAGATAGGGGACACCCAGGGTCACAACGATATCAAAGAAATGTGTATGTACATACATGACATACATGACAACAGAACACTTTTTAGCAGCCCCATGGGCAGGAGCTGAGCCGGTAAACCCAATGTCAAATGTATAGGGCTTTTTCTAGGAAACCAACATATAGAGCGGCACAACACAGCTAGTGTCGTGAATCACAGGTGTTCCGCCGACTATCAGTCCCACTACGAGATGCCACAAGTGTCAGCTCATTCCATACGGAACACTCTTGCACACAATGCACTCAGCCCTCCAGTGCTGTGCTCTGGTACCCAGCAGTTCAATGGATCAGACTCTGCATACTCCGTCGCCAAAACCTCCGTCCTCCTTCTGGTTCACCCCTATTTTCCGATACTCACGGATGGAAGATAACCAGCTCCACCTCCTGGAAACTAAGCTGCATGTGGCTGCAGTCAGACGTAGTCTGGTAACTCAGGAAGCAGGTGGGGATATGTAGCAAGTTTCATTTAGGAGGTAGACATAAACAAGGGAAGGTTGGCAGCCATTTGGGAAGTTCATCCCCAGGTCTCAAAACACAATAGAGTCACGCAGTCATGCAGTCTCTTGACTTGCTTCTGAACTTTTTCAGAAGCATACCTTCAACCTAGTCAATCCCTCTCGCTACTACCTGGCACCAAGATGTCTTTGGAAGGGGCCAGGTGTGGAGAGGGCAGTTAGTTCGCCGCGATGAGGGTCAGAAAGGGAGCAACTGAAGAATGGGGAGTAACCCTGGAGAGCCTCTCAATATGAGGAGGAACCCTGAGTGGTACACGATGATCAGGTCGTGCCCACGCAATCTGGGTACAGCATCTGGTGCGCGTTGGTATGAGTCACACTAGACACTTCAAGTATCCAACATAAAGAGTTCCAAATTCTGTACCTCCCTGGAAATGAGGCATAGTGACTGATGCAAGTTGAGATGGGTTGCACCAGGCAATTCCAGTCACACAATTAAGAGTTACAAATTCCTTACCTCATGGGAAAGGAGGCACAACGTCCGGAGCACAATGATATAGGTTGCACCAGACCAGTCTAGTCACACACACAGGTGCAAGTTTAGCAGTGCCACACGATGTAAAATGAGGCACTATTATGGGTACACCCCCACCTCTCAGGGTCGCACCCTGTGAACCAGATACTACACGCAATGGGCATGCAGTCAATGTGTTGCACAAGAGCGATGCAGCACAATTAGGGCCATGCAGGGTCCGGCAACCGGTGAATCTGCTCCCCACCAACTAGATGCTTATGAGTGTCAAAGTTTCTGCATCACAGGAGTCACCCACCTTAAATGTGGGCACAATTTCTGGGGCTCCACACTAGACAATCCAGTCTTGAGACACAAAGTCTTAGTTCCCTGCTCACACCGTGCTACCCGATGGGACTCTGGAGCCGATGTGGGCACTTGAGAGGGCACCTCTCTTCAGATGTCATTGATGGATGGCGTAGGTCCCTCGCTGGGGATATTTGATGAGCCTGAGATCTACGGGAGAACAGCAGGCCCACAGACTGACCTAAAGCACACTTCAGGGCGCCACACTTCAGCAGGTCTTTGGCCCAGGCCAGCCACTATTCAGAAAGGGCAATCAGTCCACTTCATGGGCAGTTATCCTCCATATGCACTAAAGTGTCCTCTGGCAATGTGTACTTGCACCATGCAGTCCGGGTGTAATTTCTGCCTATCCCTGATGCACAAAGTATGAGATAGAGCATCACAAAAGTCTTAAGGATGTCCTGTGCTTGTACTATGAAGCTCACTGTGTTTTACTACTACTCTAGTGATGGCAAAAATCACAATTGCTTTGAAAATGAAGCATTTTCTTAACATTAAAACTTCTGGTTTTCGCAGTCATTTTATTTGTGGTACACCAGATGCCTGGAGCCTCTCCTCGCCCCTAGCCACGGCTCAGGGTGCTAGCTGGCTGTACAAAATAACAGTGAACCTAGGAATTGCCCATTTGCTGTCATGCCCTTCTGGTGTTCCTGTGGTCTTTAGAGATGTAGCTGCATCGCAGGTAGGTGTTTGGCACCTGGGTGAGTTTAATTTGCACATAACTTTGAAATTATAAGTCAGGTCTTGATATTTGTGTGCCGCAGCACACATAATGTCTTTGGAATTTCAGAGACAGGGCTTCTGGGGAACCTGTAGAGGTTTTTCCTGCAGAATCCACCACCAGCATGGTAAAAATATTATTTCACTTCAAGGTCCATACTGGCTCCTGGCTAGCACTGAATATGTTATAAAACACCATTATGCCCATGGTCCCTGCTACTAGCAAATCAGGAATCTGAGTGTTGTCCATGCTGCCAAACTCTCAGCGAAAGTGACAAATGTGTTGTTTTTGCCCCCTCGTTGGACTTGACCCTTTTTGCAGGGTCATCCCTGAACATTTTGCCTTCCTCCTGATATTTTTCCTGATCTGGTGTTGGTGGTTTTAGGACTCTGGGCACTTTATCACTACTGTCCAGTGTAAAGTGCATATGCTCACTATGGTAAAGCATGGTAAGATTGGTCTACACCTGTTTGGCTAATTTAATTTACCTATCAGTCCCCAGTAATGTGGTATCTCATATACCCGGGGCCAGTAAATTAAATACTACTGGTGGACTTGCAGCGTTGATTGCGCCACCCTCCAAAGTAGCCTTTCAAACCTGTCTAAGGCCTCTGCCATTGCAGGGCCTGAGCACGCAGTTTACTGCCACTGTGACATGGCACATAAAATGGGTGCCACGTCTGTGACTCCCCTTTACTACATATCAGTCACCCCTAAGGTAGGCCCTAGCTAGCCCTATGGGCAGGGTGCATTGTAGGTAAAAAGGTAGGACATGTGCCTTAACTGTGTGGCATGTCCTGGTAGTGACAAACAGCCATTTTGGTTTCTCACTACTGTGAGGCTGCCCTCTCATAGGAATGCATTGGGGATTCCCTGATAAATGTTTCAGTCATAATTCCTGATCTGAGAGGAGTAGAGTGGTCAAGTTTGGTATGTTTGGAATAGTGGTAATAAATGCTGCGCAATGGCGATCGCAGATTTATTATCACTATTTTAGAAATGCCTCTTTTAAAAGTTGTGATTACTGTGTGTCCTTGTGCCTGCCTGATGTGTATTGCATGTCTGGCTCTGGAGTGACAGGGGCTGGGTGAGCCAGCACGGGTCTGAATAGGACAATCTGCCTTTGGAGTGGTGGGAGGAGTAGCACCTGGGACTGAATGGGACTGTGTCTGCCTTCCA
The DNA here is from genome assembly GCF_964204655.1 of Triturus cristatus. Classification (NCBI taxonomy): domain Eukaryota; kingdom Metazoa; phylum Chordata; class Amphibia; order Caudata; family Salamandridae; genus Triturus; species Triturus cristatus. Next base: position 495,906,433 of record NC_140592.1, on the reverse strand, counting down.
CAATGCTAGTTCCGCCCCCCCCCCTCCCCCCGTGGTGTGTCTGGGGCCAGGACCTACACTGACAAAGGAGGATGTTGTGTATATGTGTAGGTGCCCCCAGAACTGGTTTGAACCGGGTGCAGAGCCCTGTGAAGGGGGAGAACACAGACCCTTGCAGTATAAGTATTGGGGCTGTGACCCCATGAAAGTGCTGTTGGTGGTTACCTGAAGGTAGAGAAAATTTGTTATCCCTTGGCAAAAATGATAAGTTAAACGATTAAGTTCAGTCCTATTCACACCCCAAATTTTGAGCCCATGTGTTAGAACATAAACCTCGACTTCAATAAAACATAACGATCACTATGTTTCATGTATAGAAATATTTACATAAAGTTTATTAAAAACACATTCCAATGCAATTAAAAATAGACATATAACTGTCTAATATCATAAAACACAATTCAAATAACACACGTTTCACATAGAGTTAATAATAACCTCCTCTGTTGAAACACCTAACACTACAACAGACAAATTACAGAGAGACAAGAAAAAAGACAGTATCTTCTGTCATTAATTAACACATCCGTTCTCACAGAGTTCTTTTCTCAATAATTCATCCTATCATTTTTGCCAAGGGATAACACATTTTCTCTACATCTTAGTAGTACCCTAATCCCCTGGTTGCAAAGGGGTCTCTCTCATCTCTATTTTGACATTGGTGGTTACCTGAAGCCTGCGGCCGGCAGGCTACTGGACTGGCAAGAGGAACCACCACTGGAGGACTGACCTGCTGCCCTGCTGGGCAGCTGAAGGGACTGCTGGTCTTTGGAGGAGACTCAGTGTGCTGGCCTGCCTGTGCATGCCCTACCCCTGCCAGGGCACTGGAGAAAAGCTCTGCCTGCCCCCTGGAAGTGCCTTAAAGGGGGATCCAGCCTGAGCACTGGAGTTTCTTCACTTTATCCTGTAGCCCTTGTGCCCTAGAGTGGACTGGTGCCTCAGGGGAACATGTGGAGCACTTCCGTGGCACAACGCCCTGCCACGCTGTCTGCCCATCAGGAGAGAAGGTGTGGGCACCCGTTTGTAAACTCTCCGGAGCCGAAGGAGAGGGCTCCCGTGGCGAACCTGGTGCTAGTGCTGAAACCGGAAGGACAGGCAAGGATTGCCTGGTTGCGGGCGGGGCTCTCAGGAGAACAAGGAGAGCCCCGCGTGTCTGCCCAGACTGACTGAGGCGAGAGGAGAGCCTCACAAGCAACGAGGCAGGCTGTGCACAGGTCGGGGGAGTGGATGAGCTCTGTTCCGTGATGAGCGTGGCCAGAGTCAGTCTGCAATTTTGTGCCAGGAGTGCGCTTCGTATTTTGGTCAAGAGTGCTGTGCCCCGCTTTCCATGGTTACGGAAGGGGACGCCTGGTTGGGGACAGGACGTTGAGGCAGGAAGCCTGATCTTCGTCGGGGCTCCCAAACAGAAGAGGAGAGTCCCACTGGTTTGCTCAACTGGTTGGCGGTGGGCTCCATTCCTGTGCCTCAGCGAGGGAGAGTTGGTTGCCGCTGAGAGGAGAAGAAGACGGGCCAGCTGAGAACAGAGGCAGCCGGAAGACAGGCAGAGGTTGCCTGGTTGGGGGCGGGGACTGGCCAAAGTTAGAGCTGGCGCCTCGTGGGTGCCAGAAGCCGAGGTTGCACCAGAGGGCCTGGAGCCTCGCAGGCTCCATTCAGTGACTTACCGCCTCCCCCCACCAGGTAGAGGGAGAGGCGGGCCACGGGAGTCTGGAGATCCCAGGGCACAGCGAGGAGACCCCGGTGAGGAGGCCTGTTATCTTCCTTTTGTTTTTGCCAACATTTCTGTAGTCAGCTGGGTGGCCAGGGAGGTCGTCCCACCGGAGCAAACAGTGCATGTTCCTCCCCCCCTCAGGGGCATCTGTGTGAAGTGGAATACGACCTTGTTTGTTTAGGGGCCATTGGCAGGTCGCCCCCAGGTGCTTTTACTAGCACCGAAGTGACTCGCACAATTCCCGGTGTAGATAGGCAAGTGGCCGGGAGTGCACATGGACAGCTGGAGATTACCATGTAATACCTATGAGAAGCACGGTAATGGGCAAGCATGGTGCACCTACAGTCAGTGATTCCCTGATGTGACGCTGTCACAGCATTTCCTGCTATGATGTGTTTGGCTCTCTTGGTATAGATATTTCTGTCCAATACTACCTAGAATGGAATGAAATGGAATGGAAAAGCATTTATAGAGCGCATGGCTACCCGGAGGCATCCCAGCGCTAATAACCGACAGTAGGGGGAACCAGAAAGCTAAGGAAAGAGATACGTTTTAATTTGCTTGCGAAAGGTCATGTGGTCAGGGGTGGCACGTAAGTGAAGAGGTAAAGCGTTCCAGAGTTTAGAGGCATTATAAGAGAAGAGTCTGCTACCACTTCTGGACCTCTTAATCCTAGGGATCTCAGTCAGATGCAGATCATCTGATCTGAGTTTACGCTTGGCTTTGTATGGGCGAATCATGGTGGAAATCGACGGAGGACCGAGTCCCTGCCTTATTTTATGCACTAGGCATAAGGACTTGAATTTAATTCGTTCCTGAACCGGGAGCCAGTGGAGGGAGCGAAGGGCCGGTTCAGCTGACAGTCTATTAGAGACTCCCATTAGGAGTCTTGCTGCACTGTTCTGCACGGATTGTAGTTACTTGATTGCTGAGATGGGAGCGCCCAAATACAGGGCGTTCCCATAATCCAGTCTAGAAAGGATTAATGACTGAATTAGTACTTTCTTAGCTGTGGATGGAAGGAGAGGTAAGACCTTTCGGGCCATTCTGAGTAGGCCATAGCAGAGGGCTGCTGCTTTCCTGGCTTGCGTTCTGAGGCTGAGGTCCTGGTCCAACCATACCCCCAGACTCTTGATTTCTGATTTTGGGATAGGGGCTGGGCCCATACATGATGGCCACAGCTGGCTGGGGTTATAACGGAGGGAGTTACCTAAGATCATAATCTCAGTTTTTCCTCCGTTGAGCCTAAGTTGGGAGTCATCCATCCAGCTTGACATGTCATTCAAGCAGGAGTGAAGGATGTGGATTTCCTGTTCGGTTTGGGTAAGCCCGACCACTAGCTGGGTGTCATCAGCATAGGTGATAATTCGGATTCCGTGAGGTTCTATTTTGGCTGCCAAGGGGGACATATACACGTTGAATAAAGTTGGGCTAAGCGAAGAGCCCTGGGGCACCCCGTTCTGCAGGTGTATGGGTTTGGAAACCGTGCTTTCATTGAAAACCTGGAAGGTTCTACCCTCCAAGAAGGATGATAGCCACTGGAGTGCCGTGCCATTGATACCTATATTCCTGAGACGCCGGATCAGAGTCAGGTGATTCACCGTGTCAAAGGCGGCGCTCAGGTCAAGGAGTATAATGGCCGCCGATCCTCTAGAGTCCAAAATCTTCCTGCTTTCTTCCACCACTGCCAGTAGCGCGGTCTCGGTGGCTTGGCGTGGACGGAAGCCAGTTTGGGAGGGGTGAAGCAGGCCATGATTCTCGAGAAACCCTGAAAGAGTTAAATTTACGTGTTTCTCAGTGATCTTACTGATGGCCGGAAGAAGGGATATGGGGCGATAGTTGCCTGGGTCGGTCGGGTCCAGATTAGGTTTCTTTAGAAGAGCTCTTACCCTCGCCTCTTTCCACCTGGGAGGAACTATTCCCGTGGTAAGTGAGGCGTTGATCAGGCTTATTATATGCGGGGCTATGATGGGGGTGACCTGTTTCAAGATGTTCAGTGGCGCCGGATCAGCCGGGGAGCCGCTCTTTACCGTGGTCCACGGGGAGTTAAAAGTTTCCTGTGTCACAGGTGGGAGATCTTTCAGGATGAACTCTGTTTGGAGATTCATGTGAAGTTGGGGGGGGGGGGGGGGAGTCTTCCTCACTCTACTTGACTCATATTTATGCCCTGATTTTGCTGTGAGGTTGGTGTACATATATGGCAGGTGTCAGCAGGGCTGGGGGCACCCATGTGTTCAGAGATGGTGATTACAACGTTTTCTGGGGTGTAATTAGACAGGATGTCTACTGAAATACCATGCCGTGTTTTCTGATATGGGCAAGTTCTCAGTATTTCTTATTACCCTAATCAGGATGTTATGACAGTGGCCCGATTGACCCTGTCGTGTATATAGTCCCCTGTAAAGTACTACCTAGTGCCACTTGGCACAGTGTATATTTGCAATTGTGATCTAATGTGGTTATGAGTAATACAAAGGCTATTTTTATATAACCTTGTGTGGATTTTCTTTTGTGGCGTGCCTAGTGTGTCGCTGCTGTGTGAGTGTGCTGCGCAAACGCTTTACACATTGCCTCTGGGATAAGCCTGACTGCTCCGCCAAGCTACCAAGGGGGTGAGCAGGGGTTATCTTCAGCATGTAACTCCCTTGCCCTGACTAGAGTGTTGGTTTCTGCCTGGCTTAGGCGCTTGCCCTAGCCAACCAGAAATACCATTTCTAACACCCCTCTACTGGACAACCAAGGCCTAAATGGATTGCCCTCATGTTTAGATCTGTAAGCGGGTTAGAGGAACTCACGGACACAGGTACTGCTTTTATGCTGGCCTTGATTGTCCTTAACAGTCTTTTCCTCCTGGGAGGCAGTCTATAGTAATGTAAAGTGAGTTCCGGCTCATTATCTGGGGATCGGCGTCCTCTTTGAAAGGGGCTTCCCTCCTTCCTCCACTCCAGGGTGCTCCCGTGACGGCCGCCGGACCAGAAGGCAAATGCAAAGAAAAAAAGAAAGGACTTGTATTCAGTCGACGGTCCTGCCGTAAGTGGTGAACGGGTAGGAACGTGAGGAGACACACGGCGCACAATTCCCCAAAACAGTATAACCCAAACAAAAGGGAATGCCCCGTGTCGATAGTGCTCAGGGGGAGGGGGTGTATGGAAGTTGACGGCGTGATCACAGGAGTTTAAAACCTTTCCTCCCTGCCCACCCCGAGACTCGCACCCATACCTGGGTGAGCCACGCGTCTCCTGACGCGTGGCTGGGCGGTGCGTGGTGTCCTTGGCCTCCTGGCTCTGTCGGTCTGGGAAGGGAATCGTCTGAGGGTCGCCTCCGTCGGGAGTTCTTCCTCGGCTCGGTACTCTCGTCCCTCGCTCTCGCATTCCCCTTCAGGTCTCTCCGTTTCCTTCTCCTTCCTTCCGGGTTTTGGGGCCTCTGACGCGGTGACGTCCCAGGGGGCGGGACCTTACGCGAACTCGGCCCAGTGAAAGAAACAGGGTCATGCTTCCTCCTGTGGTCGTGGAAGCGTCGGTTCTTGCTGGTTTCAGTTTTTGGGATGCTGCGGGGAAAGAGGCGCAAGAGGTATAGTCCTGCTATTCATCTCTTCTATCTCTGGGGGTCCAGACTGGCTCCCCTCGTGACAAGATCCTTCTGTTTATTGTCCAGAGGAGAGGCATATAGAATATACAAAAGTGACACGACCTCGATCATGGTGGTGGCCGTCTCTAAATTCCTGTATGCAGCTTGGATAATAAGAAGGAAAGTGTTAAAAGGCGCTCAAAGCCAGGTTGCAAATGCCCCCTTTTGATTTTATACGCCTTGGTTGATTTTATGGATATTTAATGTTATTTATTGTTGTTTTTACATGTGTTTTACTGTTGCTTTTAAGATGTTATTAACTGATGTATAGTATCTTGATTATGAAACAATATTTTGGAATAGCAATAAACGATACGATGCTAGCTACTGCAAAAATGCTCGATGGGCTGAAGCATCAAAAGAAGGACACGAAATGTCTGCAGACATCCTTGAAGCTTACTTAATGGAGAGCACTTGCCTCAATCACATCAGTAACATGCAAGTAGAGTGCTGCTGTGTGATGATCTAAGGGTGCACTTGATGCTTCAGTGTCAATTCCGCAGTTACCTCACCTGCACTTCAAGGGTCGTTGTAATTCACTATAGTCTGCATCTTCATGGTAGTTTGCCCCCACTGGGGTGCTTCCAGAGTAACCGAGGGTTATAGGTCACAACTTCAACCACATAAATATTACAGTACAAAAATATTGTTGCCTAAATATAGACAACATCAACGCTGAATACATACTTTGTGTTACCCCTAAATGTTGACAGCATAAAAGTCATCAACTAAAAAAAAACAAGATCAAGTACTAAAATATAGAAAACAAAATATAGTTTTCCACATATAATGGAATTGACTAAAATGTTGGCAACATAAATATTGTGAACTAATGTATCAACAAACAATGCTTAACAAAATACCTCATTAAATGTAGTACACCAAAAATGAAAATAAAAATCCAATAGTCAACTAAAAAGCCGACTTAGAAACATATATTTTTTTTAACATTTATTTATTGGCATTCTTGTAATAACCTGCCACATTGTGCGTACACGCGTATCCATTGCGCATATCCAATCGGAAACTCATCATATGAAACCATAACGATAACAGACAGTGGGAACAAAAAGGAAACATTTTGGGGGAGTCAGTTGATCCATGTTTTGTACTTGTGTCGTTAGCAGAAGATGAGTAACTGCTCCAAATGTGTTGCTTCAAATATATCTTAAAAATGAATAACTAATCCAAACCGTAATTATGAAACACATTAAGGGAACTTCACAGAACAAAGAGGAGAAGGACCGCATGTGATAAGCCTTGATCAGTAGGGGGAGTTTCAAGGACTAGTAGTAGAACCGGTGGAAAGTCTGGGGAGGAGTTGAAGGGGCAGAGGATTCTGGAGTGTGACCTGTGCATTTGGACTGTCAGCGGCCAGCGCATACAGACAGATATTAGTGGGGATTGAGGGTGTCCCTTTGGGGTATCTTAATTTGGACCTCCCCACCTACTGCTTGTTTCTCATGTCCTGTATCCAAAGCGTGATTGCCGTGGCCCTCTACCCCAACCATCCGATTTTTATCTGTGGTTTTGCTCAAAACAGTGCAAAAATATCTGAATTTTAATCACATCTTCCACCATTTCTGCTTTTTGAGGATACCCAATTGATAATGCAATTGAGAAGGCTTTTGGGGCAAACTTGGTTACTCCCTGGAGGTGGACAAGCACTTCCACCCAAACGCGTGTACCTTAGGGCAATTCCTGGCCAGGTGTGGCTAGTCTGCACCCTCCTGTCCACATCGCTGGCAGGATGCAGAGGGACCAGGATATACCCTGCTGATCTTATTGGGGGTGAGGTAAGCTTGATGGACCTATTTAAAATGAATTCTTTTAAATCTAGTATTGACAGATGTCTCCTTGACGCAAATTGTAACCCAATCTGAGTTGGTGATTTCCTCTCCAAGGTCAGTGCTTCAGGCGGCTCTAGCCACTAAAGACCTCCTAGGCCTATCGGGGCCCTATACAGTAGTGATATTAGGTGTCTCATCTCCCATGTACTGAGCATAGTCTGTAGCATTTCTGTCAGGGGCGGTGTGCTGGAGAACGCTGTCCAGATATCCCTGGCTGTTTTATCTAATTTTCCATATTGTAGGAATTGTCCTTCTTCCACAGAAAACGTCTCTCTGGCCTCTGAAAAAGATATGAAGTGCTTTGTGGGATACAAGTCGCTCAGTAGTCTGCATTCCTGTATCTGCCATTGTATGGTGGACATGCTGTTACTAATATCACAGAATGGCTTCAAGAGTCATACCTCCAGGTCCCGGGAGAAGCCGGGCTGCTGTGCGACACTTACAACCACCTGTTCCCCTTATGTGAGCGGTATGGCGCACCAGATATGTGTATTCACCCACAACTCTGGTACCCCGCTTTAGGAGCGTCATTAAATGGGTGTCACCATATGTTCCCCTGAGCTTCCTCTTTTCCCAGTACCCAGGGGGCAATCCATTAAGGCCTCCGTTTCGTGTAGAGGGGGCACAAACACAACAAGTTTGCCACTTTCGCTAAGAGTTTGGCAGCATGGACAATACAGAGATTCCTGATTTGCTAGTAGCCAAAATATTAACTTCAGCGACCCATTTTACCACATGTTTTAGGTGCGCAGCATAGTATAATTCTATGTCTGGAAGACCCATTCCCTCATCCACCTGATCCCGTTTTGAAGTATCCAGAGACACTCTGCTTCTCCTTCCTGTCCACAACAGTGCAGCTAATATAGTGAGTTTTGAACTACATAGAGACACCTAGGCAAAAAGATCATCTTCGAGATAGCCACTCTTCCCAGAGGCAGCGATATCCAGAAGCGTATCGATGCATGCAACCCTTCAATTAACCTACCAAAGTTATACTCGTATGATTTTTTAGGACTCCCTGCCACCCTCATCCCTAATTATCTAAATCTATCGACTTCCCACTGTAGTTCAAAGTCCGGCTGTTGATCCATGGGCTTGCCCCTTAGCCACTCTGGGGAAAGAGGATGGACTTTGTCTAGTTTATCTTAAGTCCCGCCACCTCCTTGAAGTCAGCCAAAGAGGTCAAAAGCACCGGTACCTCCTCCTTCGGTTGCTGGAGAGAAAACAATGCATCGTTCTGCGTAAAATGAAATTAAATGAGTCTTGTCACCCACTCTTGTCCCCCGAACCGTAAGCAGTTCTCAGAGCCAAATGGCAAGTGGCTCTAATGCCACAGCAAAGAGCAGTGGGGAGAAGGGCAATCCCTGTCTCGTACCCCTCTCCATGCCTCCTCTCCGAACCCTGGCAGAGGGATCCATGTACATTAATCGCACCCACAATCCGAACCCCATCCCAAAGCCCATACGCCTAAGGACTCCCATTAGGTAGGGCTAGTCATGCGTATCAAAGGCCTTGGCTATATCCATGGCCATCCATGCCAGCTCTGTGTCCCTCTTGTGTTCTGACTGCAGTACGTGGATTAACTGCCGCACGTTCATGGCTGCACTGTGACCTGGTATAAACCTGCATTGGTCTTCATGGACTAGTTGTCTCACTACAGCTCCAAGGTATGTTACTAGGATTTGGCATTGTACCTTAGTGTCCACATTGATTATGGCTAACGGCCTGTGGGAGGATGGGCCCATGGGGTCCCCACCAGGTTTTGGCAACATGTATATGGTTCCCAAACTGCAGGCCTAGCAGAGGTCCTCTAGTAATTTTTTAGATAGCATAGGTGAAAAGCATTGATAGTACACTACTGGAAGCCCGATCACCTCAAGTTGTTTTCCCCACTTGAATCTCTCCTAAAGCTGTGCCCACCTTTCCCAGGGTGATATCTGCATCTAGCTCCTAACACTGAACATCAGGCACCTGCGAGAACTTGATCCCATCCAGTAAGTCCTCCATCACCCATAGCATTAAACATCTCTCTCAGTTAGTACCTGAATGCGTAATTAATCTCAGCTTGTGTTTTAGCCTGCGTGTCATATGGGCATCTCCCTAGCATGACTTGAGTAGTATCCTACTCACTCTGCAGAATCCAGGCCAGCAATTTACTACGTTTGTCACCTTCTCTCTTTAACCACTGCTGGTATTCCCTCTGCCTCAGTCTGTCCCATGTTATTTTTACTGACCCATTTGTTTCTAGAAACTCCAAGCTATGCTCCCTGTCATCATGTTCTGTACGTTATAGTGTTGCCAAGTGCTGTTCATGTTGCATCAGGTCCAGCTGGAACTGTCTCGTCATCCCGTAGCTTTTGCCCATGTGGACCCCCAGCATCACTGCCTTCATGGCCTCTCATTCATTTGCCCTAGTAGCTGTGGAGTCCCAGTTAAGATCCAGGTAAAAATAAAACTGGGATCCCAGTCCCTTCCTACACTCGACATCATTATGCGCTCCAGGTTTTCCTATGTGTTCCCTCCCAACAAACTTCATTCTCAGAGAGGGATGTTCAAATAGGAATGGAGTTAGGTACATCACCTCCCTTGCACTGTAGCGAAAGACTCCCATTGCTAACACTCTATCTAGTCTACTGTGGGTGTGGTGAATTAAAGCAGGAAATGAGAATTCTCGTCTGTTCAGATGGACGTCACTCCACACATATCTACTGTCGGTGTTGTGCATCACTGGTTTAAGAGTAAATGTCATACCTGGTTTTGTGCCACATTTAGGGAGATGCCTATCCATTGATCCAGCTAATATATAATTGAAATCTCTCTCACACACCACCAGGGAGCCAACACAAACCCTCAATATTGTATCTTATAAAAAATATCCTTCTTGTCAATGTTGGGAGCATAGAGATTAGGAATGGTGATGTCTCTGCCATCTAATGTTCCCTGAATTAGTATGAATCGGATCTCAATGTCAGCTTCTGTTGATGTACGTTTGAAAGGGATTCTGGGTGCCACCCACACCAACACTCACCTGGTATAGGCCGAATATGTGACGTAATACAGTTGGCCGCATCATTTTATCTCGAGTCGCTCCCTCTCTGGGTCTGTTAAATAGATTTCTTGTAGGCATGCAATATGGATCCTATGTAAGTGCCATGCAATGGTTACTTATTCTATAGAAGAAAAAAAAGGATACAGGCATGTGTCAAAGTGTATTGTGAAGCTCTGTATGTGTCTCGCTGGTCCCAATTTTTACCTCACAGCATCATACAGGATGTGGACACGTTGCGGTGGTCCTCCTCGGCCTCCAAGACATCCTCCGGCTTGTTGGAAGGTGAGCCAGTAGACACCTTACCTACAGGTGATGAGTCCTCCTTCGCCTACAGGGTGCCATCATCTTGCAGCAGTACCCTGAGGGTCCAATGACTCCCCAGGGGCAATGTGACAGGCAATCCTGGAGTCTCACACCATCCCGTCCCCCTTTTTGGACACTTAGCCTCGATGGTGGTTGCCCCCTTCTAGTCATGGCACCTTATCTCAGAGTTCCAGCTGTGACCAGATGTCCTCCAGTCGGACAAAGAAGGGTGTTTTAACCTGTTCCATGACTCATAGATGCGCCGGGTAGAGCAGCATATAAGGTAGATTCAGGGCTCGCAATTGTTTTTTCACTTCTGTAAAGTCCTTTCTCTTGTTTTGGACCTTTCTGGTATTGTCCAAATAAATTGTGATTTGGTGGTTATTATTGCAAACATATCCTGCCCCCCTGGACGCCTTAAGGATTTCATCTGTCTTCAAAGTTGAATATCCTTCCTATGATTGCATGGAGAGGCCTGGCTGTTAAGGCTATATGCGCACCACTCCTCTGTGAACATTGGTGACATACCCTGTGGTCTCAAGGAAGTTTGTATCCATTCTTCAAGGAATTATTATTATGGTGTGTAGCATTCAGCTCCCTCTGGAAATCCTATCAGTCTTAGCTTGTTGTGTCTTGAGCGGCTTATGCATCCTCATCTCTGTCTTCCTACTTTTTAGTTATGAGAGCTATTCTTGACACTTGCTCTTTGAGTGTTTTCACTTTCGAGTGCAGATCGTCAATGGAGTGTTCAGTCCGGACCTTTTCTGCAACATTTTGCAGGTCTGTGTGGAGTAAGTGAATTTTCCACAGTAACCACATCTATTTTGCCATTCTAGATCCGTGTATAAACGCCAATAGTTCTGCTCTGGTAGGTTGATCCTCCTATCCCCCCGTTTATCTGCCATACCAGCCAAGGCCCACCTAGTGGGGCTAGGAGTCGCACCCTGAGTGTACTGAGTACTTGGTCTATGTGGCCTTAGGAGCTTAATCTTTTCCCATCATCACAGCGGCATCTCTCCATCTTGAGCCCGCTGCCCATTACGTCGGGGGTCCCAAAGACAGTCAACGCCAGCATGGCTCCTCGCTGTCCCTGGATTCCCATGCCTCAGTCCAAGTATCTCAACAGGCCAAGTGAGCTCCCCAGCAAGGTCTGAGTATATCACACAGGAAGGGAGGGTGCAGTCCGCTTGACTTGTCCTCCCTATCAGGCTCTCGTGCTGTTGATTTATCTTGGCTATAACTATAAAGTCTTGGATAAGTGTGGTCAGAGGTAGGGGGCCTCTACTCCTTACCCTCCAGCAGAAATCACCATCCTTTCTCCCTTCTGCTGAGGAAGTGTTTCTCAGTGTGGGCACAGAGTGTTGTCCAAGCCCCCTTCAGAGTCCAATTGACACCCACAGTTCAGGTCCAAGGCCACACCGAACATGCCAGAGCCTGCCTGGCTCAACGAGAGAAAGGGGCCAGACAGTCCTCACACCTGGCCTGTGGCCCACATAGGGTCCAGGAAACCCGTGGCACTTCCTCAGTCAAGGTCCTCTGAGTATGGGTGGCCTCAGATTGGCCTTGCCTTTCTAATGCCCTCAGCAGTGCCACTCCTTGTCTGCTCAGAGAGTGGTTCTGGTCCGCCCACTGCGGCCTGCAAACCCTTCCAGGGCCCCTTGTGCATGCGCCAGCTCTGTGGTCTCGGCCCCTTAGTCCGCTCCCAGGCTTCACAGCCCCTTCACGGGCACGCCTCTCTTTGGGAACGGCAATGCCATGCTCCTCAGCAGTCCTCCTGATGCGATCCACTGCAATTTATCACCGCCTATTCTCTCCGCTGTTGGTGAAGGCCTCGGGGGCATCGGGACCAGCAGGCCAATTCAAGTCCCAGCGCAGTTGCCTATCAGCAGGACTCGCCATGTAGGCGTCACCACCTGTGCTGCCACCAGGGCTCTGAGTGAAGGCATTCCATTGCCTCCCTTCCCCCGGAGCAATTCTGTTCTTTTATGTCCAAGGGGGTTGGAAAGTTGTGACCATCCTATCTCAGCCTGGGTGGCCGAATTTTGGGCAGGATTATAAATTATATTTTATTGGGGTGACAAAGCTCCCTAAGAAAGCGTCTCGTCGGCCATCTTGCCTGGCCATGCCCCACCCCCAAAAAGACCATTGAGAGGTATAAATAGTGCACACCACAATTTTAAATCTTTTTAAATCAGCCTGAGGACAAAGTGAACATTATTTGGCACTAGAGAAGTATCTAATTATTAACTAAGGCAAAGGAAGTATACATTTATTTTACTTAACTCTATAATATATATGTATATAAGTAAATAAACTATACATTTAATATTACATATATTTCTAAATGTACTCCCATTGTATCTCAAACACAGAGACATCACCTGAAAAACTTTGGAGAAAAAATACTGCCAAAGAAGACAAAGCAGCATGATCAAACTGCAAGAAAATTAAGAGATTATTCATGCAAAAGTAACAACAACCAGTAAGTTTGCAAACTATTTATTTATATTCTTTTATAAACAAACTAAACTGTTTGATCTCCTAAACATCAACTTTTTACACATTTTCAATATTTTTAACCTTTTTCTTCTGTGTTTGTTTTATCACTTTTTTTTTGTTTTTTTTGTTTTAAAGAGTCTTCTTGGTTTTGAAATTGAACTTTTTGGGTTAATTTTATTCTATTTTTTGAAAACTCATTTACATTTTAATTTTTTATATACTTTGTGGATTGTGTTCTTTGAATGTAAATGCTGCTTGGATTTCTTATAGCATCAGTACTGGAAGCGTTTCGTTCATTAATTTATATATTTAGTATGTGTTGCATAAGTAGCTAGTCCTGTATTTTTTTCCTTTGCACCGTGGAACATGTAAATTAAATCCTTTCAGATCTAAAAATGTCAATGCACTGCCCTACACAACCTCACAACAGCCAAATTAACATACAATGGCTATTCATATCCTATATGGAATACGTTTAATAAACAAACAACTTTGGAAATGCACTATAAACTGCTCCACTGGTTATGAGTAACCTACAACTACAAATGAAGCCCTTGCGAATATATGAAAACATAATATTCTACATACAATAGTTGAAGTAGAAATCAGAGGTATTCTGCATGGCTTAAAAACGGTGGCTTCTACCTCTACTGCTCCTTCAGCAACTATTCTAAAAGGCTATGCCCCCACGGCTCTACACAACCAGCTGGTCAAATGCTACCTGTGCAAAATCCTTAGAAATTATCAACAGAAAGAGAAAATTGGAACAATAAGTTAGGACCACCCAAAGCTTTTCCTAAAATGTTATTTCCCAACCTCTTTTTATTGCACAAACTAAGAAAGACTTCATGCTGTACAACAATAAAATAATGGAAATGTAATCATAATTTTCTATACTGCTAGTAACTTTCAAATACTAATACAGTCACTGAGTGGCTATAAGACTGGACTGTCATGTAATATTTTCCTGCTTTTCCCAAACATGGCCAATATCTGAATAGGCCTTAGTCTAGGTCTAGGTCATTTTACCTAACAGCTAAGCTTCTGCATACAACACATTCAGTATAATAATAAAAGCAAAACAAACAACTTTACACCTGCAATGATAACTACTCTGACTGAAACCTTTCCCTTCAAACATACATTCAAGGATGCTATTTTCATTTTAATCAGTTCTGTAGGTGCAAGATATAAAAATGTACAATAATAGTACAGTCCTCCATCAACGGCAAGTTAACATTTAAATTAAAGCATGTATTAGCTGTGGGTGTATCTACCTCATCATGCTGACAGTGTGACCTAATTGACGCACTGAAATTTAAGGCTTATAAATAGAAAACAAACCCACTATTAGACTATTTCGTGGTCACCTTTGTCGGTTGTGTGCACCGGTCAAGGAACAGCACGCATACGAAAAAATGTCTTGATGGTACATGTATTAAAGCACCTGAAGACCACAAAACCAAAACTCAGAATTCCACAGAAGAGTACCACAATTAATTCTTGGGAACCATAGGGAGACATCCCCCCAACCGGTATAACTTTGAAAACATAAAGAAATATTACGATTACCAAGAACTACAGCAAAGACAGTCATTAGACAAAACTATTTGTCGTAACGTCTCCAGGCAGACTAGAGAAATGCATGGCATGCATGCTGAAAAGTCCTCCTATTTGAAAACGTATACAATAAGAATTACGTGGCATCAATAGCATGCACCCTAATGTAACAAGTTAATAAAAAGCAACTACAAATAAACTAACAATAAAATTAATTGCCATACCAATCTAAAAATTAAAATGCACCCCAAAAACCTGAGCTTTACATTTTAGAAATGTTTTCTATACATAACTTATCCAGTATATATTCTTCCATCCATTCTGCAACTTACACTCCAGTGCATCATATAATGAAATTAGACCTACAAGTTCCATGATGCAAAGAAAAACAATACTGGATTAGCTACTTACACAACACATATTATACACATACGAATGAATCAAAAACCCATACACATTCATATTCGTGCACAATATAATCAGTACAATAATCTAAAAGCAACACAAACTGTAATACAATTTGTAACACAATACAGATGTAATAGAAATACCAAGAAGGCCCTTTTAAACATGAAAACTTAAAACAAAAATAGAAGAAAAAGGTAAAAAATATGGAAACTAAAAAACATTTTTCTTGAAAAAAACTACGTTGATATGAAATCATTAATTTAAAAACTGAAGCCCTTCTGTGCCTGTATCATCAACGCAGTACAAATACCCCTTCCCACAAATTTGTGAAAGTTTGCTGGGGGATGTTACTGTTCTAAGTTCAGTCTTACAAACATTGGGGAAACGGTTTAGATTTGCAAGGGTCAATCTTTCTATTATTACTCGAGACCCAAAATCATCATACTTTGGGGGAGGGTTGTCGGATTTGCTGATCTAACTCCATGCCCATAATCATTGCAAAACGTTAATAAACTGAGAGTGGCAAATGGATAACTATTTCAACTCCAGTACAACAAACATTGGGTACATTTCATAAATTGGGTGTTTGGAGATTTGGTATTTTAACTCCAGCCCTACAAACTTGGGGGAAAGGGCATACATTGGGAGGGGTGACGCTTATTATTCTAACTCCAGTCCCACAAACTTTGGGAAAGTGCATCAAGTGGGGAGGCTGTGATTTACTATTCCAGTCCAAGGAAAAACATTTTGGGGTGCTGGTTTAGTATAATAAGTCATGTTCAACAAAAAATCATTTAAAATGTATGTATGTGAACCGCAAAAAATTCCTTACCCGATTTCCCAAAAACATATTTTACCCCAATATTTAAAGTAAACACCAAACAAATAAAGACTACCAACCATCATCTTTTAGTTTTTACAAGAAAAACACACTACTCACCCCAACCCCAAATATACCATATTGCCCTGGAAAATAACAACATATATTTAAAAAAATAAACCCTAATGTCTGTTAACCTGAATATTGAAAACCTATTAATACTGTTTAAATGTAACATTTATTTAAATAATTAAAATAATTATCCTATGAACATGAAAAAGTAATGAACCCCGAAATAAAAAATAACACTTGTGAAGAAACCATATACCCCACAATAACATTAATTACTTTGAGGCCCTTCAACTTAAAAATAAAATCCTCACAATAAACCACAACTCACCAAATCCTCTCGAAAATCACTTAACTCATAAAGATGAATAATTGCTGTAAATAACAAATTCATTTAAACCATGAAAACTATCAACCTCAATATTTTCAACAAATAAAACCCATAAACCTTTTAAACAGCATATAAAATAACCTATAATATTAAAGATTTTAAAAATTGATCCCTGAACCACCAAAGTTATACCCAAAAATAAACAATATGGGCACCAAAGAAAATATAAAAAAACATTTCCCTAATGTAACTCACAACTGCATTATTTATATAAAAAGAAAAAACACACACACGTATATATGAACCCTACCATTTACAATTATCACCCATTATATAATAAATAAATGTATTACACTCTAAAGGTAATTATGCTCCAATATACTTATAAATAATTGCAAACTAAAATAATACCCACCTTAGCCTGCAAAACAACCCTCACCACGCACAAAATAAGAAAGCAATTGTTTTTGCATCAAGAAAATACAAGAACAGAAATATAGATATTTTTTAAGTCAAAACCTTTGCTATGACTACACGTTATGAAATGAATGCCAACTGTATTAAACACATCTGTATTTTTGCGTAGAATATTTTTAACCATGATCTTATTTGAAACAGTAAAAAGCATTGTACTTTCCAAAGATAATTTTTCCTACAATATTTTTGTTGACATATTATGTTGACCACAATATTCTTGTACGATGATTTTTATACATTGATATTCATGTAGAAGACTTTTACTGAGAGCAAACTGACTAGTCCTGCTTGGGCAGATATCTTACTTCTTTGATGTTCTCTCATGCTAAGGCAAAGTACAAATAGACACTTTGTCATGATCTAAATCATGATCTTACAAGTAAATTCTAATTTTAGGAGAAAAAACAGTACGTGTATGGCAGAATGCTTATAACAAAAATATTGTCTGGGACAAAATATTGTGGTCCAAAGATCATTTTCAAATGGGTGTTGATTTTGTGATAGTAATTCCAAAAGGGGTAACTTTTTAAAAATTATATTTTCAGGAGCAATATGTTTTTAATAATATTTTAAACACAAGATTTACACCACTATATCCTAGTACAGTTTCCATGTAGTATCCATCTCTGAAGTCCAGGAACCACGCTTCAGGTCCACATAGACTTTCAAGTTCGGGGAGTAGAGGGACAGTAATTATACAGATCAGGGAAGCTGGATAAGGTCACCTGCTCTCAATTAGAAGTTGGTGCTGTTCTGAAATGTTGGGGGCGCTTACTCAGGAAAAAGATACTTTTTTCCGGGGCTTAAAATCAGGATAAAAAGGGGAAAACTGGGCACAGCTAGCAGGATGTGTATCCTCCCTCAAACTAGACATGTCTATTTGGAAAGGGATCCGATGAACAGATGTGCCTCTGTTATGGCGGTATAATAACGCGTACGAGCAGTGATGTCAGGCGTTCCATATCACATTCCTAGCACACGCTCTGGGAATGTGAAGGATCCTGTTATCGGGGGCACGCACTAGATGAGTTTTATACAGAGGAATCTGTAGATCTCATCTAAGTGGTACAGTTAAAAGGCAATGCCCTTAATTTAAATAGACTCTTTTCTGCATTTTCACATTATCCTAGGAGCCTTGACATAAAACATACAAGCCTAGCAGGTAAAATATTGCCAGGTGGTAACCCTGGTGTCTCACGAGCCACCCATGTCTCAGCTCATGAAATGTGTGCAAACAAACACGAAAAGGTCGGCATCTGTGAGAAACTTCAATTTTTAGTTATTGTCTTTGCCCAATATCTTTGTTCTTATTATAGTTTCCGTCTTTGTTCCCTGACTTGGTGTTTTTTCCCTTTTCCTTTGCTCATACCTTTTCCCACCCGATGCATCTATTTAACCTTTAAAGAAAAGGAGAATTTGGGGAACTGTCAATTGAGGGCAGGGGTCCCTGAATCGTGCGCCTTCACCGGGGCGGATGGTAATTCAGTAATAATCAAATGTCAGCCTTGTTTGCCAACTGCATGAATCTGCAGCAGAGCTGAAGCATTCCTTGAACAAAGTCCATGCTTATCAATATCCATACTTCGTTTATGCCTCCGCAGGGTATCCTTTCCATTCTTTTAAATTTGTTTTATTTTGGTGGTCATTATTTTACTATTCTATGTCTAATTTTTTTCCACATTAAAAGGTGTGCACCCTTTATTTTTGTCTTCTCCGGAATGATGCAACTATCTACCTCCTAGGTTTATCCATTTATGCGGCACCAAAATTAAAGATGTTTGAGGCCCTGGGCAGAAACACAGTCTGGAGCCTCCTACTTGGAATTTTTAGAGCTTTTAAGCTTTAGAAATTACACAAATTGAAATGCCATTCCAAATTTAAAGAAGAAATGGCAGCTAACTACGAATGTTGCTCATTTTTGTCAATTTTTGCAACATATGGCTATATTTCAACAGTGTGTTCATTATATCATTTATAAATGTACAAATTAGTCCAAAGTTTGTTCAGATGAAATTGTTTAAGTTTGTCTACAAAATGTACAGCGCAGAACTTCATTATGCCGTGCCACTGTATAAGTAGACACATCTTGCTTGCTGTGACATGTTGCAGTTTGGATTATTGTAGCTTGTAGCTTGATAATGCATATACAAATATATATAGTCCATGTTATTATACCGCTACTGCATTGAAATGTATACAGTGATTGTAGGACAGACATGGAGTCAGGCAGTCCTAAAGAGACGTCAGTTAGAGCAGTATCCTCCTCATCGGCAGCCTCGTTCCAACTTGTGAGGAGGGATTTTTACTCTTAGTCATTTAGGGTTGACACAAAAGTCTGTGCTCTGACTCTAGAGAACAGAGGTCACAAAATCATATAGAAATAAGCTTTCTACAGCAGAGTTATCTTTCAGAGTGCAAAGATATTAATTATGTTCAGGGTTCGCGCAGGACAGCCATCTGCCTGGCGAGACACATCATAAGCTTTCTAGAGCAGAGTTATCTTTCAGAATGCACACATCATAATTATATTCAGGGTTAATGCAGGAAAGCCATTTCCCTAGAAACACATATCTTACATTTAAACAGTAAATTATTGGGAGCGTATACCTTTGAATGGAGGACTGACAGTTTATCAGGATGGACTTAGAGAACTTTAATATGTGATACATTTCTGACCCCCTCCTTGAGTAAACTGAATTAAAGGAAATTCGAGCAGCCTGGGCTTAGTATGCCTTTGGAGTGTGATCTTAAAGATTTTTGGAATCCCTGAAAAGACATAATTTGGGATCCTTTATTCAAAACAACTTTGAATTTTATACCTATTTTCAGTTAAAAATAGCATGAGAGGGACCCTAATGACCGTATTAGATGATCAAATCTGCAACATTCCCTTTAGCTTCCGGCTTTTCCCCAACTGCATACACTCACGTATCACAGTCGTCACACACTTCACTGGTCAATACCTACTCACATTTACATACATATGGACTCACCAGCAGGAATAGATAGTACCACAAGATCATTAATCATATCAGAAAATATTTAATAAAAGCAGGCGTTCTTGTGTAAACAATTCCAATGTCAATCTATTAAAAATGCAATAAGACTATTAACAAAGACTAATGTAAAAATTGCTGCAGCATAATTAAAAATCCACACCATACAAGAGAGAGAGAGAACACATGAGACAGTACACTTTGTCATAAATTCATCAGCTAATTTGTACAAACAATCAATACAACCACAATTGGTATCGCTCAACAACTTTGCCGGTTCGTTCTTCAAATTCAGCTTTGTATATGCGTCGACACGTTTCAGAAGTATTCAACCAATTCCAACCACCTTCTTCAAGACAGTTTTTTAAATCTCTCTAATCAATATAAATTAATCATTGGCACTTCTTTATTGCGTATAGGCTTTACCTCCTTGGTGGATAATTTGCGCGCCGTATGTCTCAACCAATCTCCGAGTTCTTAGCCACTGACTGCCACCCTGCCTTGGTCTCCCGTATCCTCTACTGGTCTCCTGCTATCTTATTTACTGATGGCATGGCTTAGCTATAATCTGTTGGGTTTCTTCAATCTTATTTGCTAATTATCCAATAAGGAGAGAGGGTGTTGCCCCCATAATCAAGTGCAAACGAACGTGAAAGGATAACCGGCCCAAAACAGGTCTCATGGAGGATCATTTAATTCCATGGTTGAGACTCTTTATAAATGAAGTTGGAAAGTGAGGAGTGTCAAAAACATATACACAATTAGGAAGTGCCAATAATTAATTTATATTGATTAGAGAGAGTAAAAAATTCTGTCTTGAAGAAGATGGTCGGAATTGGTGGAATACAACCAAAACGCGTTGATGCATATACAAAGCTAAATTTATAGCACAGTAGATGAGCGATACCAATCATGTGGCTGTATTGATTGTTTGTACAAATTAGCTGATGAATTTATGACAAATTGTATTGTCTCATGTGTTCTCTCTCTCTCTCTTTTATATTGTGTGGATTTTTTTAATTATGATGTATCAATTTTTACATTAGTCTATGTTAATTGTCTTATTGCATTTTTAATAGATTGACATTGGAATTGTCTACAAAAGAGTGCCTGCTTTTGTAAGATATTTTCTGATATGATTAATGATCTTGTGGCACTATATATTCCTGCTGGCGGGTCCATATGTATGTAAATGTGAGCAGGTATTGACCAGTGAAGTGTGTGGCGACTAGATACGTGAGTGTATGTGTTCGGAGAAAGGCCAAAAGCCAAAGGGAGTATTTGCAGATTGGATAACCCATTTTAAGGAAATACAAACCATAGTTATGTTAAACTACTGAATTACACGTTAAACTTTTAGAATTGAAGCTACCCAAAAACTGGCCAAGGATCCACGCACTAAACAGTACCAAAAGAAAGCTTGAACAATCATTGGCAAAGCAATATCATTTTGTGCTTTGAACTGTATTTTTTTATGTCATACAACATTTTATAGAAAATAGTGGTGGCTGAGCACTTCTGTGCCACAACACATTGCATCAATTTACTTATCATTATAAAAGCCTATGGGCACAGCACACAATTGTGCAGGCTATGCAACCGTGAGTACCACCCTTACCAAATACTCCCCATTGTGTCCAACCAGCCTGTTACTCCACATCTATGAAAGACATGGTAAAGTAGACTTGGCGGATGTCTAGAGGTGTAGCACAAAATATTGAAATAAAAAATATACTCTTAGCTCGTGAAACTGTAGATTTAATTGACAGATATTTGTGATCAGAAATAAGTCATATTCACTTGTGTCATTCTTGCTGTAACAGTGTAAATCAAAGCACTCCTCCAAGGATTTTCGCCATTCCATCAAGTGATATCTGTCTGATAATTTTGACCGTAATTCTCTACTCCTGTCTTGTCCTTTCTCTGTTCTTTCTAAGGGCACCCTGTCCTGGGTAGACCGTGATCTTCAGCTCTGTGAGAGTAAGCAAAAGGGGAGGGACAGGATGCAGGAGAGGAAAAAGCCATACATGAACATTATAGTGAGAGAGGTGAAGTAGAGAGAGAATGGATGTTTGCACAGAGACATGGTACTGAGATAGGTGAGGTAGGGAGAGACGTAAGGCAAAGAGAAAAAGATGAGGTAGTTTGAAAAGAAAGATAGAGGCAGAAAGTGGAAAATGTTATTAAAGAAAGAGTTAGAGAGATAGGTAATGTGAGGTAGAGAGAGCTAAAGATAAGGAGGGGGCAGGAAGCAAAAGGGAGAGCGGTAAAATACACTAAGGTATAGAGAGATAAGGTAGAAAGGGAAAGGAGTAAGAGAGGGGAAATCGGTGACGTGTTGACAAATATATAGACAGTTGCAAGGTAACGAGAGTGCTAAGGTAGAGAGAAGGGAAAACTGAGATGACATGTTAGAAAGCAGACCCAGCAAAGAAAGTAATGAGGCAGAGAACAAAGGCGAGAGTGGCGGTGAATGTAGAAAAGGGGACGAGGATCAGAGAAAAGAGGTCAAGTAAGGCAGATGCAGAAGAGAAACAGCCGCGGACCGTGAAGTAAGGGCAGTGGGGTGGTGGGGCCGGTGAGACAGGGGAGGATTTCGACGGACGATGACGAGGGACAATTAATTATTTAATTAATTTTTCCTAGTCATCATCTGTCGACATCCACCCCCCCACCCAAACCTGGTCCCACCGCTCTTACCTGCACGGGCTGCAGCTGTAGAGAAAGAGGGAAGGTGATAGAGAGGTAGACAGAGAGGTAGAGAGATTGAGGAAGATAGATGTACAAATAAAGTGAGGGAGAGAGAGAAGTGTGGCAAGGAGGTGAGTTGACATAGAGTAGATGGTGCAGATAAAAGGTGAGGCAAAGGGACAACGGTGAGGTAGACAGGCAAGGCAGAGAGGGAGGTGGAGTGGAGAGCAGTGCTTTAAATGGGAAAAAAATAGTGAAGGTACTCATTTAAATGTGGCGAGTGGGCGGGGCTAGAGGCGGGGCAAAAGGCAAGACATGCAAAGCTTATTGACTTATATACTAGTTGCAGCGCATACCAAAACATGAGAAATTTGTTTCTATAAACAAAACAGGTTAAATCGTTATACAAAATGAAAGCCAAACACAGTGATATTTTAACATTTCCTTATTTTGTAATATTTCTCTCGCTTTTCTCTCACACAAAAACACGCACAGACAAGCAGGCAAACAGACAAACATAAGCAGACACTCACACAAAAGTATCAGGTGGGATTAAAGCCCTTTAACCTCCTTACCTCCCATGGATTTCTTCATTGTGCTGTCACTGAACTGCCTTGATTCCTTGCAAAACAGCATGACAGCGAACACTCGGGTATCAATCAAATGAGCCCACGCCGAATAGTTCAGTAGGGGTTCAGCTCAGGGCTATAAAAGTGCTTTGGCTGTCAAAGAGACAGGCTATCACCACTAGAGGCCAATGCGCCTACCCTTCAGGTGTACCGGTACTCGCCACGGCAGAAGAGAAGTGCCAGCACTTAGAGTGATAAAAAATAAGGAGTGCCAGTACTCCGTACCTGTGAGTACCGGCCCATTTAAAGCACTGGTGGAGAGCGATGAGGCACTGAGAGAGATGTGGTGTACAGAGAAAAATGGGGTAATGCGACAGGCGAGGTGGAGAGTGGTCATATAGAGTTCTGAGAGGTAAATAGAGATGAGGTATAGAGAGGAAGAGAGGGAAAGAGAAAGGTGAGGCTGAGAGAGGTAAACTGAATTGAGGAAAGCTAGAAAGCGGTGAAAAGCAAACCGTAGCGAGGTACAGTGTGAGGTGTGAGCAAAAGAGAGAAGCAGAGGTGCAGAGAGAAGATGTAGTGGGGGTCACTGAGAGGTGGAGAAAGGCGGGATAATGAGTTATTTTGAGAAAGATCTGAGGCAGGCATAGTGAGAGAGGGGACCGGCACATAGTGATAAGTAGAATGAGAGAGAAAGAGTGAGAGGGAAAGAGCAAGGGATTCATAGAGGGGTAGATGCGGTGAGAAGTCACGAGAGACAGGCAAAATGTTTCTATTTTTTAAATGTAATAGCCTTCATTGCCAGAGAGTGCAAAGGTTGGGGTTGGGGAGGCCTGGCATGACCAGCTCTCAGATTTAAAAACAATCTGATTTATGCCCTTAGTTATCGCCTTACCAGGACACACTTCCTGCAAGTTTGAACCTCTCTACTAATGCCCCCTTTGCCCATGATTTAATACGGCTCTTCGCTTTGGTGAGGGCAGAAGGAATAGCAGCTCAAGACATAGGGCCGCATACAATAACAACTCAGTGGTGGTCAGTTAGATTTACTCTTACCCATGCATACATACAAATAAATGCATTGAAGGGATTAGGAAAATATCTTGACCGGCCTACCAAACTTTTACACATGCATTTTATCTTATTTAAATAGAATTAATAAACAATGGAACAAAAAGTAATACAAGTAATTATGTATGATGGCATGAACTATGAAAATGAGGGACATTTTTGGCGCTTTTCTTTTCTTTTTATACAGTCATTTCGTTCATGCTTAATGCATTTGGTTTTCGATTTTGTAATGAAGCATTATGGTTATGTAATAATTGCACTAAACTGATAGCATTTGCAAATGCCAATAATTATTTGATGAAATGTAGGAAGCACAGATCGATCTTTTTATAAAGTCCAACATGATTAATTAGGTCCATGTGTGTGGGGGGGTCAGTTATCACTGTTTAATATACATTATAGATGTACATTTGTTTAGACGAATTTTTAAATGTGAACTGATGACTCTTAACAAAGATACTTACGATCATCTTTTGATTTTTAAACGGTTTCATATATTGTTTAACAAATTAAGTCTGTATTCTTTATGTTGAAATGATGGAAAAATGTCCAAATAAATATTGCTCAACCTAAGCTGAGCATCTCTTACCAGCTCAGGGAACAATACACTTCAGAGATTATAGGCTCAAGCATGAAGGGCGTCCCTCAGGTTAGAGAGAGTAAAGACTCAGACTTCAGTCAACAAACTAGCTAATGTCACACAGATCTCAAAGGCTCAGGGTTTGAACACCTGCTCGGGCAGGAAATCATTAGATTGGAGAGTCCTCAAATGTGCAGGTTTTAAGTGCTGTCTGTATGCGTGCATGCCCAAACTAGCATAGATGTTACACCTACCTCTCTAATGCCGTGTGCCGCATAATATGCAGACTCGCCTTGCAGACAGCAGCGTTTTCTCACAGGTTACACAAATCTCCCATGCTTCAAAAAGAAAAGTCCTCCAGAGACAGTGATCTTACAGACACAAGTCCCTATGCATCATGGTATTCAGATCTAGCATGTGCAGGGCAGAGGAGCTATGAGTACATTGGGTTCAAATTTAAAGGCGCACGCATCAGACAGCAGACGTTTCCACCAGGTCACAAAGATGTCACAGATCTTGGCTTAGAGCAAGCTACCACTCAAGAACACAGATCTCATCGGCTTGGGCAACAGACAACAGCACTGTTCCTTGTGGTACACAACACACACAGGTTCAGGCCTATGATAGCAGTTCTCTCAGGGCTGACATTGGACAGCAGCAAATCTACCCCCAGTACTAGACCCCTTCCAGGAAATAGTAGACTTAGCAATCCGTTTATGAGGAGCTTCCAGGCCCAGACTCCAGGAAGTCATGCTACTCTTGTTACAGATATAATACAGGACTGCTCATCTGCCAGGGCACATGGTTTCGCATTACTCAGATCTTTCAGGCAAATGCCCCACACTTCAGGCTACATAGATCTTTCATGCTCCCGGCGTCTGACAGCAATGCTTATACACATAGACTGGCAACATCAGAGCTAACGCCCTTGATGACGAGATCTTACTGTTATCAGGAATCCCACAGAAAATGTGTACCTTGCTTCACATAGCACCTATATACTCAGGTCTCAGAGCTATTCCAAATGTTGCACAACCCATACACAGTAAGGTGCTATACAGTGGAGCTATCTCTCAAGGAACAGCACTCTTGCAAGCTCAGGACTCTGACAGCAAAGCTGTCCCTCAGGTACACAAACATTCTTGGTTCAGTGGCATCACTACCGATTATAGTTGATCGTATAGGCTCAGGCACTTGTAGGATAGCTATCACTTGAGTAGCACAGATCTTACAGGTGCAGGGCTCTTACAGATGCAGGCCTATGACAATCCCTCAAACTACAGTGCGTGTGCAGTCTCTGGCATCTGATAGCGCATATTAACTTATAATTAGGGCTCCCTGTTTTCCGTTTTTACTGATTTTTACAGATAAATACAGACAGAAAACAATTCATTTTCCTGTCTGTATTTATTTTTAAATGTGGATAAAAACGGAAATTGGGTTGTTTTTGAGTGATTCTAAATGCTGTCAATCATGACTGCCAGGCCAATAGCTGTGCGGATTGACAGGCAAGGGGGTTAAAAAATATAGGAATCTTAGTAAAGAGCCTTAAACAGCAGTAGATGATACTAAAATTTACATATTTTCTTGCACACGCATAATTTGCCACCTGTGTGTGTATATATCATTGAAACCTGTCAGGCGTTCAGGCAAGAGTGCACATTAACTGGTTAAATAAATGCAGAAATATACACATTTCATCTATTTTTTTCACAGAACCGAAAATAAATATGGATAAATACTGGTAAAATATACAAAAAATAAATATGGATAAATACAGACGGAAAAGACAAAAAAATAAATACCATAAAACCGGGAGCCCTACTTATAATTAAACAGGTCTTACTAATTTAGACCCGTAACAAGAGAACTATGCCTCAAGTTAGAACGCCTCCACGCCCAGCATCAGAGAGCAAAGCTTTCCTTCAGGTTACACTGACCTCACACACTCAGGCTTTTGAGAACTGCACCCCAATTCTTCAATATGCCGGCACATTACAAGCTCATGCGTCAGACATAAGCCCTATCCATCATGTTACAAAGATCACACAAGCCTAGACTTCGGACACTGGAGTTGTCCCATATGTGATACCGATGCAACTGATGCCACAGGCTAAAAGAGCAAGGCTATCACTCAGGCCACAGAGAACCAACAGCTTGGGCATCAAGCTCCCGTCAGTTACAAAGATCATATATGATATATAATGAGTTATATGGAACTTGTAGGCTAACGCCTCTGATAACAGAGCTGTGCTCTTCAGGCTGAGGCACCCGATCAAAAAACTATCTCTTAGGCCACACATGCATATGACGCTGTCAGAGTCGGGACAGTGAAGACAGCCGAGGATGCTCCTAGGGAGCGCCGGGACGTTGCCCCACTGCCCCTGCCACTACTGCTTGGCATATTACAACATTTATCTGAGAACAAGTGATCTCACGGTTAGTTCGTTCACATATAAAAACTGTAATTTCACCTTGCCAGCAGCAGAGGGCTCCACTCCATATATTGCGCATGTGTTAGGCTGGGCTGTTACAGCCTGGCCCCACACATACACAAAACATATTTGTCTTGCTGCACTAGCATCCCGCAGTGCAGCATGTCACATAATGGAACTTCAGGGCTTGTCAATCACACACCCTCCTGCCCAATCGGAACCTGGAATGGAGAAAAAAGGTCTACTGCTGTACCTTCAACCCTATTCCAGCTTCTGATTGGGTGGAAGCTTGTAAGTGTGCCTCTGGCTGATGAAGACGGGGGTAGTTGGAAATCGTGGGCCTTCCCAGGTAAGTTTTTGGTGTTTAAGTGTTTGAGTGTGTGTTTGTCCGTGTGCTGGGGAGTGCCTGTGTATCGATGTGTGAATGTCGTGTGCATGCCTGCAACTGTGTGTGTATGCATGTCTGCTTGTGTGCAATCAGAAAGTCTGGCCCAGGGGTTGGCAAGGCCCGAGGCAGAGTGCTGGATAGTGCTTTTGTGCCTGCCACTTCCATAATCCACCAGCCGCCACTGAGTGAAAATGGTCTCACATTGCCAGTGCCTAATTTGTACAGAATTAAGTGCCAGTGCTCTCGTCAGGAGGGTACTGCAGTTTGCACCACAGGTTGGCTGTTCCAGCGCTGCCAATGATGGTAACAACACAACTGCTAACCATCAGACTCCTACAAGTGTGACAATTTGGTTATTTCAGGCTCCCAAAGCTATAAGAATGGCTTGGGCGGCAGCTAATAGTCATTTTTGATGTATATTGAATTAATATTTAACTGTTGTTGTGGTCATCTCTAACTTGGCCAGGCAGCGCCACCTTGTGGCATACTGTCACAAGCACCGGTGTTGGCAAATAACCACTGGCTCAAATTAAGCACTGCAATACGCAGACCTAATATGCTTATTGCTGGGTTAAGACTCTTACAGAAAAGATATTCCTGAGTCCAAAGGACTGTGACAGCAGCACTATCACTCAGGCTATGTAGATTTTTTTTTACTTGGGCCTCAGAAAAATACAGTGTTAGCCCCTGTTATATAGTTTCTATAGGATCTATCAATCAATGTTCATGCATCCCAAATGCCCTGCCCCTCATTTGCACTGATCTTCCAGGCTAAGGTCTATGACAGCAGAGGACTTACTGCGGTTACATAGATAATAGAGGCTCAAGGGATTAATAGCAGGGCTATATTTCAGGTTGCAAAGGCTCAAGCACCTGCTGGTTAAGCTATCTCTTAGGTAAGTGCAATCTGAGCAGGAAAGACATTGGGCTGCTGACCTATCCTCAATGCAGAGGCCTTACAGCAGTTTTGTAAACCGAGTCCCATTCAACATGTTGAAAGATCTTAGGGACCCAGGGCCTTATGTAGGTGGGCTGGCATTTACCACTTCATAAATACCGAATCATACCGATTCGGTATTTATGAAGTGGTAAATGCAATGTAGGTAATGAGTCGGTAAATATTACCGAATCGGAAAAATTCGGTAAATACCGAATCGGTATTTACCGATTTGGTAATGAGGCATACCTTCCCATTGATGGGAAGGTATGCCTCATTACCGAATCGGTAAATACCGATTCGGTAATGGGGGAGCACATGCAAGGGTGGCAGGGTGTCACATTGACACCCTGTTGCACCCCTGATTCGGCCATGTGTGCACATGTGGCGCACATACATGCCCTAAGGGCATGTATGTCTGCCACATTGCACACTTAAACGTGCACAAAAATGCTTTTTTTCACCTATTCGTCATTTACCACCAACCTTTAGTTGGTGGTAAATAAGGAATCCCCACACCCACCACACACTCCCCCTACATCTCATTTCATGATTCGGTATTTACCGAATCGGTAATATTACCGATTCGGTAATTTTACCGAATAGGTAAATACCGAATCATGAAATTCTCCCCCTACATCTCAAAAGCCAAAATACCGGTCGGTAACGGTATAATTACCGAAAATCGGCCGTTACCGACCGGTATTTGGCTTCCTACATGAGGCCGCCAGTGTCTAGACAGCAATGCTGTGCCATAAAGTTACACAAATCTTACAGTATCAGACATCTGAAGTCAAAGTTGTGCTTGAGTTATACAAACAATAAAAGTTCAGGCTCTTGACAGTCGAAGCTAGTCCTCATTATGCAGAGGGCACGCGGGCCCAGGTCTATGGCACCAGAGCCGTCCCTCGTGTTTCTAGTCTGGTAAAACAAGTAACTCATCATCATCTTTATTTCGGTTGAAAGAACCATGAAGGCAGATAGGAACAAACACAATAATTACAGAAACGCACAATGAAGTTGCAAGCTCAATTTGTCACAAAAGTTTAGTAGACGGGTGTAAATTTCAAACCAGATTACATCCTTTAGCGCAAATGGTTGATGAATCTAACAAAATACCCTCAATAATATATCTGCTTAATAAAACAGGGTGCCAGAAAAGCCCTAAGTAGCTCCAACTCGGAATGTTATGCGATCCGGCAAACTAGAACATAACCAATAGGAGAGGACTCATGTACATTAGTTATCGCCAAAGAATTAAAGTGCATAGTGCATATTAATCCTTAGTAAGCTGTTATGGGAGTGACTGCCTCAGGACTGGGTGCGGCACAGTTTTAAGTGAAGAGCTGCTAACTTCCACAAAAACCTGTCCATGTGCAGGAGATCAGCTCTCGAAATATATAAAAAAACCGAGGGGCAGATTTATAAGCCCTGTGCGTCACTTTAGCGCCGCCGTTGCGTTACTTTTGTGACGCAGCGGCGGCGCAAAGCTAGCGCCATGCTGCGGCAGATTTACAATGTGACGCATCTAGGGAGATGCGTCACGTTGTAAAGCTTGCGCCACATGTGGGCGTACCTTCACAGGGGGGGGGGGCGTTCCGGCGCAGGAACGCCTCTGAAAAGTGGCTGAGTGAAATCTACAAGATTTCACTCAGTCACTTTTCCGGCCATGCTGCGTCAAATCCCTGCGCCTGCTTGAAGCAGGCGTAAGGATTGACGCAGCATTGTACTGTTAGGGCACCCCCGAGCCTTGCTGGAGCTGCGTTGCGCTTGCGACGCAACTCCAGCAATGCGCCGCCCTTCCGCCATCAGATGCGTCACGCATCTGTTTATCCTTGCGCCACGATGCGCTGCATTGTAAATGCGGCGCATCTATTGTGGCGCAAGGATAAACTTGCGTGACGCATCTTCCCTGGCGCATCCATGCTGATTTGCAGGGATGCGCCAGGGAACATAAATCTGCCCCCAAGTCCGAAATTTAGGCAAGCTGATGTCCATGTGATTTCAGGTAGCTTTTTTATGTGTGAGGCGCGTAGATCTGACATCAACAACTTCCATCATTAGAAGCATGTCAGACAGTCGCATTTATAAAGGTCCTCCAACCTTTATGCTACCGTTAAAATCTTCAACTAACACGCTGCACACACGTCATGGTGCAGCAATGCAACCTTCATTTGCGCACATGGAACTGGCTGAGCACAGACAGTAGCTCTGCAAGTGCAGCTCGCACCCAAAAATGGCTCAGCACAGACTGCGATAGGTGTCTGGCTCTCAGCCATACTTGCCCATGCCTTAAGGCGCGCCTAGATTCAAGGGGTGCCCATATCATGAGCATTCCGGTGAGAAGCATCTTTTGCTTCTGCTCTGATTTGGGCTTGAAATACCTTTAAAAAAGGCGTGGGGGGGGGGGGCTGTATGGTGTAGATGCTATTAAAGGGAATCTCCATTTTCCAAGGGATCTTGCTGTGGATATTAATTCCTATTACGTTTTACTCCCCATTACATTAAAAGCTGCTTCGCTGTCACAACCAATCTAGTACGTCTCACAGCTGATCTTCATTACAAAGTGTCTGTGATTGTTGAACAGCTTTGAGGGATATGTACCTTTGACTGGCAAAGTTCCACTCTGCTTACTGTCCCTACAAGCCTGAATGCCCATATCCATTTCACAAGTCGTCTACTACCCCTCAGCACCCTCAAGGAGCCTCCTAGTGCTATGAGCATTAAGAAAATGAGCCCTAAAAAGTCCTGCTAGTTACCCTTCTATTCAGCACTCGGGTGCTCTGCAGCTAGGTTTGTGTTATCTATCTATCTATCTATCTATCTATCTATCTATCTATCTATCTATCTATCTATCTATCTATCTGTCTGTCTGTCTGTCTGTCTGTCTGTCTGTCTGTCTGTCTGTCTGTCTGTCTGTAAAAAAGAAGCAGAGAACTCTGGGTAGTTCCCACATGTAGGTGAACAGCAGCTTCTGTATAGAGCAGTCTACAACACTAGCGACACTATGAATCTGCTCACTGCAAATGTCTGCTTTTCTAGGAAAGTTTTTAAGCATAGGATTAGCACTGTGCCATCCACTCTGAGCTAGAAAAGGACAACGTATTTTGCCATTTCCACAGCAAAGTCTTTAAGCATAGGATTAGCACAGTGCTTTCTATGCCAATCTGTAAAATGACAAAAGACTTTTACCACTCCAGGCACTGTATTACAGCTTTGGATTGGTAAAATACCATCCAAGCCAACCTGAAAGGAATAAAAGCAACCCCTGACACATGTTTCGCTATGATCATAGCTCTTCAGAGAGGTTTAGCTTTGTCTAGACACATGAGAGCACCCAGTATAAGTCAAAACAATACCCTTTCAGTCTTAGAGTGCCACATAAATTATGCAAAAATGAAGCTGAGAACTCAGAGTAGTTCCCAAATGTAGGTGGAGAGAAGCTCATGTATAGAGCACTGCAATTCATGTGGCACACTAAACCTGAAAGTGTATTGTTTCTTTTATCTTTTTCACATTTGCTGTACTTCACTAACCGTGGTCAAATGCCAGGCTATGCCTTCTGACAAATTGCTGCTTATGTTTTTTCACATGAAATTTGGGTTGACAAACTCCTCTCACTTTGCAGTCACAGAAAGCAAAGTAAAGATAATTATGTCACAATTATGTCACAATCTTGCTGGGGTACATAGAGTGTAAAAGAAAAAAGCTTTAGGATGATATTTCTTGCAACACATAATAAAATTGTGATGCTTGCAAATGAACTGTACATGTTCAGCAGTTCCGAAAGCAAAAAACTATGCTTTTCTGAAGTGTGATGGAAGTAAAGATTTGAATAGGATCAAAACAAATCAAGACACTTTTTCCTGGTAATGCGCAAATCATTTTTATTGAAACCCAATTTCCACATTAATATTTGTGAGCAATATAGTTTTATCAGTAAAACTATATGTCTATGTATATTAAGTGGCCATTTAAATGGAAAATGTGTTGTCTTGAAATAATGGTGTGCTACAACATGATGCTTTAGTTACATTAAAAAATACCCTGCTTCATATACATTAAAGCTAGCTTGGCTGCATAGGTTTGTCAAGCTAAAAAGTGGGTCGTGGTTCTGAAAAGTTTGGGAAGCATTGGTGTAGTAGTTGGAGGCCGGTGTCAGGAAAATTATAGGAGCTGATTTGGAGTTTTGTGGAGAGGATGCTATATTGCAACGGAGTACCCTCTCCGGCAAGCTCACGGTCCACCCAACTGTTTGTAGATAGGCAGTTTAATGACAACTGAGCCCCTCCACTGACATACTCCCCCGATGGCCTGATGCAGTATGGGCCAACGGAGATTAGCCATCAGACTGCCCGTCCTATTTAAAGTGGGTGGTCAGAGAGCTTTTTTCCACTGTCTGCCACAGCCAGGTAAAACATGGAGATGGGAGACAAAAAAAATGACCCCCGCACCGTGGAGATACCTCCCATGGCTTGGGGTACCTTTTTCAAAAACAAACTCCTCGCTTTAGGAGTTTGTGTTTGAAAAAAGTGAAGCATTATAAAAGCCATCCGTCAAACTTTTACAACATTGACAGGAACCGCTGTCACAGAGGTTCCTGGCAATGTTAAATGATATCTGTGGGGTCAACAAGCATCTTTAAATTTGGGAGACTGGTTGTCTGTGAGGGTGACAGAGTAATTTTTCTCTGTCTCCATGACAGACATTACTCTGTCCTACAAGCTGTAAACCAGACCCACAGTTTAGCTCAGCCAGAGATGCTGCCAGCCATTTATAACCATAAGGGTATAAATCGGTAGCATATAGAGCAGAAGTCTCCAACCTCTTATACAACTCTAATCCATTAAATCATTCCCAACTTAAAACAACTATAGTAACTGTTACAATTGTTACCAATCAAACTAGGTAATGGGATTGTCATTTGGCATTCAATCTACTTTGCTCTTCCTTCCCAGCCCTATGTTTGCTCGTACACAGCGTCACTGACATTACAGAGTCTGCTTAGCAAACAATCAAAAGGTGGCTTTGTTTAATGGTGATTCTTCGTGTTGCAGGCTTTGTGGTGTCAGTCGCTCTGCATGCGTGTTCAAGAGTTGGGATTTGCCATTGGTTTGGCCAGCTGCTGCTTCAAGGGTCTACAGCTCACTGGTGCGTATTCCTGTGATTTGCAGGAGACAACAGTGCTAAGCTCAAGGCCATCTGAATCAGTTATTAGGCTGGACTGCAAGTCCAAGAGCTACTTACTGTAATCTGATGAGCTACTGGTAGCTCCTGAGCAACATGTTAGAGTCCCCTGCTTCACAGTATCATGTAAGAGGGCCAGATGAAAGACCGAAGGGACAATCATTTCACTAAGTCCTGCTAGGTTATCCCATACTTTAGTCCATAACCATTGTATGGTCATGGTCGAACAACTCCTCAGGATGTGGAACAGGTCACACATTTTGTGGTCACATCTTCCGTAATTAGTGTGTGAGTAGTTTTCCCTGTATATTTTCTGAGAGGATCACTGGTAATCATGTAAGATTTTGAAATATAGGAATTTGAGTTTTTTCTCCCCGAGCACCTTGTCCTGGTGAGGTTTCAACTGTTTCTAATGGAGGAAGATCAAACTTATTTGCAAATGGATGGTCCCAGTCTAGTGGCACAATGAGCAAGGGGCCTGGTATGTGGCTCATAGTCATTACAAGTGGTTGAGATTAATTCAAGATTTCCACTCATCGCTTTTTTTGCTTACATCTATTACATAGCAACGGTGCATGGGCAACTGTGTCCGGTCACTTTCATGGGGCAAGCTTGGGTGCTAAATGTGCATTTCTGCAGTGCATTTTACGGAAGAGGTCATGCCAGTGGCTGTGGTCCCTTCCATCTTATACTGTTTGCCTCTGGAGTGTGAAAAGCAAGTGAAAATGCTCTATTGGGTATCCAGGGCACTTTAGATTGTGCTGCCCCAAGAGGCAATGAACTGAACTATAAAATTGCCTCAATTACTCTCCTTTGAAGAGAGGAGCCCTTCCAACCAAAAGATCACAGCAATGACTGGTACATGCTGATGAGGTTCAGATTGTTCCTTGGATCAGGCATACTTCAAAGGATATCGGTGAACACAACAAAGAAATGATTAGCATCCATTAGCTGTCGACAGGCTTAGTTGGTGATCAATACCCTCTTGTACACCAGCTGTTATAGGTAATGGCTTGGCCGTCAGTCCTTTGCGCCTCAGGGAGTGGGAAGGATCTGGCTGTGGATGTTGTAGAGACATCTAAGTACCCTGGAACCATAGATTGTGCTAACAGAGATCCCAGCCATGTGGTGGCCTCCTCTTTGCTTACAATTGCCAACCTTTCAAATATAGGGTGTACTGTGCAAGAGCTGCTCTTCCCCAGACTTAGAAATGTGATATTTAAGGTTCTCAGAGGTTCCACGCATACATAGGCTTCCTTAACACTTACAAATGCAAACTTGAAGTCCTGGCGTGTTGCGCCAGCATCTCCTACTTTTATAGCTACCATATTTAAAGCTCCTAGTGATGCTGTGCATGTGCCAGCATCCAAGAATTAATAAAGTGATCCAGTCAAACGCGTGAATCAATCGCATCCTTTAGTGATTAGTCTGGCCTGCTTTCTATGCCATCATTGTTTTGCTCACGTGCCATTACAGGCAGTGACGTTATCATACACAAGTCCCTCTTGTCCTCACACTAAAAAGCGACAATTCAGCTTGAACAGCTAGTGTACGTCCCCTGTGTGTGCGGACACAAGCAACCTCTCATCCGCTGTGTCCTTATTAACTGTCTGGTGAGATGCAGCTCGAGTCACTGTGGCATGGTAAGCCACTGGTAAGCCATCTGGGCATATCCGTGAGCATCTCACTGAGATCCTTCACAAATATTCAGATGGGAAGCTTTTGCAGAGGCTGTCAAAAGTCGATTTAAAGGCTCTCCGCACATGCAATGCTGTTCTCTATATGCAGGAGTGCCATACCTGAACCTCAGAGGGACAATCCACACGCACTTAAACCCCTTATTCAAATTAATTGCAAAACATATGACAGTGAGATTCTGAGTGTGTGCTTCAGATACAGCTCTCAGAGGTTCTGCGCATGCGCCAACATCCTCTACCTGTAATTTTATCAGAGAATGTTATTGTCCTTATCAGGCCATGCTCTTTAACCCTGAGATGCACAGGTTTATTTTGAAGTCTTGCTTGGCTTTTAATTTGAAATATATGAAATCTGGTAATTTTTATGGATACTTAGATGCAGCTGGTCAGGGCACTTGTGAAAAGCTTAGCAAATATTTTAATGTGCATTTTCTGTTTGATTGTTTGCATTTTTTTTATCAGCCAGGCACTTAATTTTTAAACCCATTTTTTACAAGTATGTGATTAAAACTAGAAAATAAGAAATTCGACTTTTGCTTAACATGGAAACGCTTGATATAACGTGCGGTTTGGGGTGATTTTTAAGGGAAGTTTTTTGATAACTATACAATAATTTGTAGATTGTCTTAATATACTTCGGATGTATGTATTTGCTTTTACAGTCTATGGTCTAAATATACTCAGATTAGTTTTTTTACTGCTACTACCTCTTCGTGCGTCGGTGCCATATTTTAAGTTATGGTGATTCAGTACACGTGGGGGCCTCCCATAAACGTACACATTTGCAATGTAAGGCTCTCACAGATAGTGTTTGTTCATTGTCTGCCATCTCTGTTCATAGGAGTGCCTCATATAAAGCTCTCGGAGATGGTCAGATCAGAAACCAAAGTCAGCCCTGGCAAAAACGTTCAACCCAGCCTCACACTGCAGAATGCCATACATAGAATGAGGTCACTTGGGGCCATATGTAGGTTGGCCTCACATTTACCGATTCATAAATACCGAATTTTACCGATTCGGTATTTATGAATCGGTAAATGTGATGTAGGTAATGAGTCGGTAAAGTTTACCGAATCGGAAAAATTCGGTAATTATGAATCGGTATTTACCGATTCGGTAATGAGGCATACCCTCCCATTGAGGCCCATAGGAATCAATGGGAAGGTATGCCTCATTACCGAATCGGTAAATACCGATTCGGTAATGAGGGGGAGCATATACAAGGGTGGCAGGGTGTCACATTGACACCCTGTTGCACCCCTGAATCTTGCATGTGTGCACATGTGGCGCACATACATGCCCTAAGGGCATGTATGTCTGCCACATGGCACTCTTAAATCAGCAAAATATTGCTTTTTGCAAGGTATTCGTTATTTATCACCAACCTGTATTTGGTGGTAAATAACAAATTTCTAATACTAATTTTCACTCTTTAGAGTGCTCCCTACATCTGATTTCAGGATTCAGTATTTACCGAATCGGTATTTTACCGATTTCTTCATTTCCGATTCGGTAAATACCGAATCCAGAAATCAGCCCCCTACATCGCAAATGCCTAAATACCGGTCGGTAACGGGATATTTACCGAATTTCGGCCGTTACCGACCGGTATTTGGCTTCCTACATGAGGCCCTTGTTCTTTCATGGTCTTGGTAGCCCATCCTGCTCAGAATGGAGCCATTTAGCCTGCAGTCCACCGACAAATGCAGGAGTGGCCGTAATGGTCAGAACGGCCCATCACTCAGAAATTCTGCACATATGGCAGCATCTTCTACTTATGAGCGGCACTTTGATGATTCTCCTCATATGCGCCAGTGTACCAGACACTCCTGAGGCCCCAGATTTAAAACAGTTGCAGAATCCGATCAAACACCTGTAACCTTTGCATGTGTGTGTGCCATATTAACTCTCTGGGGTCTTCTTGTTGGCCTCTGCACTAACAACAGCCATATTTATATACATTAACGGCCTTTGTCCACCTTTTATCACCATTCAATAAGCACCAGTTTAAAATGGCCGGCAGTTAGTGGGAGCTACCTGCAGAATAGGTGGGCCAAAACCATACACTCCGAGTGCTCACTGGGCTTTCTTTGCACAAATTTCAGAATTGACCCCCCAAAACAATCTGCCTAGCATTAACAGTGCTCCTGTTGAGGTGGCGGGCAGATTCCCAGTGGAATACTGTGGTTACCAAACAGTAAATTAGGACAAACCCTGAAACCCTGAAACCTGTCGGTTTATTGCTCTCTCTCTCCAGTTGTCTCTCTTTTTCTCCTATCTAACACTATAGTCCCTCTTTAAAGCTCATCCCATCTTCCTTCCACTTCCTTTACACTCCCTTCTTATTACGTCTCGCTGTTTTTTTCCATCTTTATTCCTTTTAAGATCTTAGTTGTGTCTTCCTTGCTCACCAGTTGGGTGTACACCCTCCTTTCTTCTGGTACTCAAGCCTATCTTTAGCCCACATAATGTCCAGGGTAAGTTGTGTAGGGACTTTGGAAGCTGAATTCTTGCTGAAGGTCATCCTGGTACTGAATGGCAGAGTTGTCGAACACTAAAAGTGGCTTTTCTTGTTTCCACTTTATCACTCTTTCTTTTGTCTCCCTACATTTCCTATGTGTTTAGCTCACTCAGTGTTTAGCAGGCACTGTTCCATCCCTGCTTTCTCCCTTTGTCACTGTTTTTATATCTGTTTTCTTCATCCTCCTGTCTCAGCTTTCCTCCTTCTTAGGTCAAGCTTGGGCAGCGCATGTGGGGAAGCAGCATTTACATCGCATGTAGTACAACGCATGCGATTACAACACAGTCATTACAATGACCGTGTTGTTACAACGCTAACCATTACAACACAAGTCATTTCTACGACTTGCTGTAGGGGACGTTCTAAACTAAGGAATAGTATAATTTACTATTCCAACACTTTCCATACTGTATCGCATGCTGGAGTTGGAATAGTAAATTATACTATTGCTAGGTTCAGCGCGCCCCCTAAAGCAAGTCGTAGAAATGACTTGCGATGTAATGGTATGCGTTGTAACAACACGGTCGTTCTAACAACCGCGTTGTAATCACAAGCGTTGTACCGCATGCGATGTAACATCGTATATTCGTGCATGCGCTGCTCTGAGAGCCATACTGTATTGGAGTATGGAATAGAATCCCCTCCCACTCTCCGCCTATATTTGTCATT
Organism: Triturus cristatus; assembly: GCF_964204655.1. NCBI lineage: Eukaryota > Metazoa > Chordata > Amphibia > Caudata > Salamandridae > Triturus > Triturus cristatus. Next base: position 495,867,952 of record NC_140592.1, on the reverse strand, counting down.
GGCTTGTGTCATTGTCCTTCGTGAATGCTGGCTTCTGATTCCTTAATAGGCTTGTTAGTCCCTCCATAGTACCGCCTTGTCTTCATTCGTTACCTCCCATGAGGACTGACCCTTTTACTTCGGTTGTTACACAGTGGGTCTTTTTTAGCCTGTAAGCACCATTTTCTTTAAATAGTTTCTCCTACTACAGGCACAGCATGCTTTCCTGCAACATTCAGCGTGCCATGCCTGCTTTCACTTTCTAAGAAGTGCGGGACAATGGCGGCCGTTTCTTTGAAAAAGTCTCGCATTTACAAGTGTTTGAGTTATTGGCATTGTACATGAAAAGGCCTTTTATTTATGGGTTAATTATCAAAACATATAAATAAAAATAATTTACAGTGCCAATAGCTTAAACTCTTGCAAATGCCAGACCTACTGCATTGCAAATGCTTGTTCTCCCTTGCTTTGGGTCAAAGTCTGATGATGAAAACAAGTCCCTTTTCCCAAGGATGAGTGCCAGGCAACTCCAGCCATCAGTACAAATTAAGCACTCCTGGCCTGCACGCCCTAGTATGTAATCGCATCTCTCTCTGCTGGCGCAGTGCTGCAGAGGGGGCACTTGCTAAGCATCCAGTTCAGCATTTGAAAGGGGAGGAAAAGAAAAGGAGCTGTGCTGTTACTTGTTCCAACTTTCCAGAAGCTCTAAAGCAATTTGTGATAATTGAATACAGATTGTACCTGGAGACTAGCTTCTCAGAGATGTGATAAAAGAAACCTTTTGTTCACAGAACACACACATGGAGCTGAGCCGACCATTCGACTCTGGTGTCCTCTGTAATCTGTCAATTGTGTAAATCAAGGCTTCCATCCTCACAGCTGGGCTACAATCCTAGCCTGGCCTCTGTGTAGGGAGTCCTAGCCTCCTCTTGGCCGTTCATTGAGTGCTGTCGTTTTTAAGATTGGTCTGTGATATTTGCCAGTCAGCCTGAGGTCACTTCCCTTCGATAACACGGAGCGTAAATGCCCTCGGCTTCGGCTTTACCTGGAAACCCATGGGAGAGCAGCTTACTTGACTGACAGTGGAGGCAGCTGCATTTATAGTTGCTAATACTCTGTTGTGATAGAGTCAGTATAATTGCCCCTCAGGGCTTGGATTAGCCTTTCTCTCTTTTCAAGGGATAAACCCTTGCATCCATGTGCGCATGTGTGTATTCATTGATCTTCTGTATTGTTCTGTAGTTGCATTTATATAGCACTGCATACCTATAACGCGACACCGAGCATGTAGTGCCCTACTTCGTGGTAAGGGAAAGTGTGTGCAGGGGCACGTATGCTTGGGGAATTATGCTGGTGAGGAAGGAGCACATATAGAAAGACACACGCTTGTCCGCCTTGCCCGGCTCTGCTACTGCTGGAATATGAGTAGGGGTGGGCGGAATTTGCGTAATCGCGTTACGCAAATCTCCGCGAAACGGTAAAAAATCTCCGCGACCATGTACAAATTCCGCGAACACGCGGAATTGCTTGTTCGCGATGCTTTTTTCCTGTTCACAGTTGCTGTTTGCGTGCTCGGGGAGAAATATCTCGCGAACACGCATTTTGAGAACGCGAACAGGAAAAAATTTCGCGAAGTCTCGGAAACCAGAATTTTGGGCAATTTCGCGTTCTCCGCAGAGCGCGAAATTACCGATATTCTGCAAATTCCGCGAGCGGAACGGAATTTACCGCCCAGGACTAGATATGAGAGGTAAAGCTTGTGTACTAGTGCTAGCTTCCCATTTCAGTTAGACTCAAACAGCACATGCTTCAACTCTTCTTTTACAGACAAGCATTTCAGCCCTGTATAAAGGGGAAACAGGGAAAGAGGGAGCAACAATATGCTGGAATCATCAACACACATCAACACAGGAATACCGTCTCCAAGAACATCAAAAACAGTGCAAATTAGGGATGTCCCAATGAATTACTATTAATCTGCATTACTCCAAGTCCAAGCTGCCTTATCGCAGGAAGAGAGGCAATTCACTTGCCTCGTCCTCATTTTTTTTAATCTTACCCCTATTGCTAGATAGAACTGCCTGCAAGGCATGAAGGACATCCAATAGATACCAATCAGGAAACACTGGTAGCCAGAAGCCGGGAGAGGGAGGAATGGAGCACTGTGATGAGAAAGCCTCGACTTGGAGTAATAAAGATTCAGTAATCGGGAAATTACCACCTCGTCTGTCATCCTTGTCACTATCTTAACATGTAAGCACATACCATATAGTCACACCAGACATTTCAGAGAAACATTGAAGAAAACATATTGAGTGTGTGTGGAACCCACAGCACAAAGATCCCACAGGGAGAATTAACCAAACAAATCCAAACTAGACAACAGAAGGATTGGCAGTAAACTAGGAAGCTGCAGCCAAACAAACCACCCAAAAGTGAACAAGGAAGAAACAACGCACAAACCCCAAGGGTCCTATCAGTGAAGAATCAATGCAATACAAACGTACTGTGGGAGCAAAACAGAAGGGAAGGCAAACTCCAGCACATTATTAAGCCATTTGACAAAACTGACCAGCGAGTAGTGATACCTGAACAACAGGGAGATGCGAGGAGAACTAAGGAACAGGAAGTCCTAGAATGCAACTAAAAAGTGACAAAAGAGCTTGGGAAGAAACAATGGCCAAGGAAGCTGCACACTGATGCTCAAAATAAAAGGTAACCAAGCCACCAGGATTGGGACACACTCCCAGAATAAGACCCTGACCATATTGCGGTAATCAGAAGGCCCACTAGGGCAAGAACCTGAAGCTGTATGGTAATGGTAAAGATAGAAACCGCAACCACCCGCAGAAACACACATGTAGAAGAATGAAGGATAGAGAAACGTCTGGCTTAAAAGTCTGGTGCCAGAAACAGCACCCCTGGTGACAGCATCCTGATCCAAAAAAGATGTCCTGGTGATGAAACGCTATACCATCCCTTGAGATCAACATCTCACTAGGGTCAGAGAGAACATCCAAACTGGTGCATCCATGGAACGAAGGGACAACAGCTTGAGTTATGCACCAGGTAATCAAAAGCCAAACCATGACCTGAGAGAGGTCAAAGGGGAGAGTTGGATCATTGAAAAAAGTAGTTGGGGTCAGAAATAGTGGTCAGCCAACGTAATTTCCCTCTCTTGCTCTGGGTTAAAGTCTAACAATGAAAAATAAGACCCATCCCCAAAAACGAGTACTGGTACTCACCACCAACAACCACCAGCACAAATGAAGCACATTTGTTTTTAATTTCCTGGCTGAGTGGAACTGTACTGCTGCTTTGACGGTGCACCCCCTCCAATTGCCCATGAAAGAGCCCTAGGTCTCCAGGAAGCTGGCCCTCGTTGTACTCGACTTTCGCCTGGATGAATAAGCATGGCGTGGGGAACACCCGGAAGTGGATCTGGCTATAGCGGAAGGTAAAGGTTTCTATGACAGATACCCTACCTCGACTCAATCCGTTGTGCTGGAACAATTTTCGGATTGGGGTGTGCTAAGTGTAGCAAGTAACCCATTTCTGTTCAGCTGAAGAATGGTAGGTGAGTAGTGTGTGTCCAGTGATTAATTTGTCAGGCCTATAGTCACAAAAAAAAAAATATAAAATTGTATGTTTTGGTGCTGCCTTTTACAGGAAGCACATTTTCCATTGAAATGGCCACTACATTTCCAGCTGTCATGCAGACTTACTGCTAAACCTATCAATCTCACAAACAATAACATGCTGCACTCGAGTGTCAGTGCACATGTATCATTTGTGCATGAATCAAGTAAAGTTCCTTGGTTTGTTTCGATCTTATAAAATCTTTGTTCCCTTCACACTTTGGAATTACAAAAAAACACTATGGCCACATTGGAAGGCTTCTTGGTGCTAATTCATTTTGCAGTAGTATGTAAATTTCACTTGCAAGTATTTAAATTGTGTTGTGTGCCTGAAAAGATTTGACATCCTGCAGTCTTTCCTTTCATGGGGTTTGGCCTCCAGGAAGATTGTCACTTGGTTCACATGATAAAAGCCCCCGATTTGCAACCATGGAAAGTAAAAGTAGACTAATCGTGATCTGTGTCATTGAACTCAAAGGAGATACAACACAATAAAAAGTAACCTTAAAGTCCTCCTTTTATCACACTCCTTTTGAACTTCTGCAGGGTTATTGGGGGTGCGGCGGGAGGGGGGGGGGGCTGCACTCCCGGCACCCCACTTTCAGCGCCTCTAAATTTAACCCAGTACTTTATTGACAAGGTTCCCTCTGCCTGCGAGGCTGCTCAGATTCCACTCGCCCCTCCCTTCTCCCCAAACACGTGGAGGTTGCGCCTAACCCCACCTGGTAGGTGAGAGCTGGAAAGGAAGAGCTAGGCCCGGAGCGCACGTGGAGAGCCGCGTTAATGTGGCGCGAGTCGCAGCTGCTGAAACGTCTTCCCTGTTCCAAGCTCCCTGGAACCCAGGTGGCGGCAATGCTGCATGAAGCTCGGCTGCACTAACACGACACGCATGTGGAACTAATGGTTTCTTTCAGCATCTGCGCTTGAGGTAAAAAGTGAGTGCATTTTGTTATTCTTTTGCAGACGCATTCAGGCGTTCGTAAGTGAAAGCGCATCTCAGACTCTTCCAGGTTTCTGCGTGCTTTCTGGCCTGTGTGGAACTGCCTAATGAGCTAACTGCTCCCGCTCTGGATTCGTGGCTGTGTAATCAGACAGTGTTTGGTTTCACAAAGTAAGGTTGAGTATGGCAGAAGTGCAAGCTTCACTCGCACAAGCTGAAGAAGTACAGGGCAGGCGGCATATCGCTACCGTCACACATGCAGAGCGTGGGGGAACGCAGGCAGGGCTTTGAGTAGGCCGTGGACTCAGTGGCGTATCAATAGCCCCGCAGCTCCGGGTGAGGCGAGGTCCTGGGAGCTCCCTCCAGCTCAGTGCACGGGCACTGGGCCTCGACTAAGAGCTCCTTACTGGGTCCGGAGCGTGGGTGGCCCCCTCCATGTACTTTGCAGGGCCCCCCTTAAGTTTCCTTACGCCACTGCGGGTCCTGACGGCTCTCACACTCCGCAGTATTCAAAAACAGACTTTGAAACGGTTCCCTAAGGCCCCGTATTTATGTCCTTAACTTTACAGGCCAAATATTGTTTCTCACTCACTGTAAACACCCTCAATGTCAGCCGGGGTAGGTAGTAGGAGTAACTGCAGGGCGGTGACGTGGGAAGGGGGAGGGGCAGGGTGGGGGGTAGTAAACTACGGATTACGGAGGTTTACAGGTAAGTTAACATATAAATTAATAAAACGAATTTCGTTGCGTTCACTGTATCGATCGATGCAGTGCACATAACGAAATTCGTTTTATTAATTTATATGTTAATTTACCTGTAAACCTCCGTAATCCGTAGTTTACTACCCCCCACCCTGCCCCTCCCCACGTCACCGCCCTGCAGTTACTCCTACTACAGACCGCGGCTGCTCAATGTAATACGTCAGAGAAGCTGTTCCTATTCATGTTTCACTAAATCTTGAATTCCTTAAGATTATTTGCTTTTTCCACATGCGTTTCTCTAGGTTTTTTCTTCCAAACACCATCGGATTGTTTTGTAGTGCTTGCTGTGAAATGAGATGCCACTGGATTCATAAATAGAGTCAGACTTTAAAAAGGTGTTCTTAGATGGGCACAATTGAAAGCTCCAAAACTGAGGCTGAAGGCAGTGCGAGTTTCTTCATAGTGAATCTTAGGGGCATATCAACAACAACCGGCGATAATTGTCTCTAAGCGCACTTAGCGCTAGGATAATTATCGCCGGCTAGCGTGAATTTTTATCGCTGAGATAGCGTGCTATTAGCAACGCTTATCTCAATAGCGATAAAAATCCTCACGCTAACAGGCTAACTGAGATTATCGCTGGAAACCCAGCGATAATCTCACGTTACCTTGTTGATAGGGACAGGCAAACATAGCCATGATATCCTCCTTCCATAGGATATCATGGCTAAGTCAGAAAAATACCAGACGTAAAAAAGCAGCGTTAACCGCGGTTAGCGCTGCTTTTTTTGTCTCTAACAGGGTTAGCGACATTCTTGATAATAGGAGAAATGTCGCTTAGCGACATTTCTCCTATTATTTTACTCTGGAACGCCCCCTTTGCATCTCATTAGAGATGCAAGGGGAAGCGTAGAGTAAAAGGGTGCTAACATGCAAATTTGCATGTTAGCACCCTGTTGTTGATAGGGCGCTAGTTTTATCTCTCCTTTTTTGGCTTTTAAAGCCAAAAAAGCAGAGATAAAGCCCTTGTTGATATGCCCCTAAGTGCTTCTCAAAGGTGGACATGATACAAGAACACCCACTCTTTGGTCTCTCCTCAGAGTGCACAGGGCAGTGGTCACCTATCTGTCAATTGTAATTGTGGGAACTGTGTGAAGTAGCTCCACAGCTGTCGAAATATGGACGGCAGCAAAGGAAAAGATAATGTTGTGCTTACAGGTGAGTGGGTGGTTTGTGTGGGTGGATGGTGAAGTGGAGGAGATGAAAAGAATTATGTGCAGAAGGAGAGGGAGAGAAAAGAGATAATGTGAGATATGTAGATGGAGGTTTTTCAGAAATATGTGGGGTGAAAAAGGACATAAGAGTCTAACATAGTGATATCCTGCAGAACAAACAGTGGCGTAACGAAAGTTGAGGGGGCCCCCCCTGCCACGTACACGGAGGGACCCCGCTCTGGATTTAATCCCGACCTCTCCGGCGTGAGTACAGTGCTGAGGGGGGTCCCTGGAGCTCAGCCCCCCCGCACTGCGGGGGCCTGTTACGCCCCTGAGAACAAAGTAATATGACCCGTATAATATTTAATTCACAGACTAGTATTTTCAAGATGTAAGCATTTTCAATTCTGATCAGTCACAAATCATTGTTGGTTCTCATTTATCTGTTACTGCATATGTGCATTGTTGTGTGGTATGTCTGGAGGCACCAAAATGCTGTTCGGGTTGCACACTGTGTGAACCACAGAATTTGAGTTTGCATATGTTAAGCCACACCCTTAATTACATAGGTCACTTCTTGGAAAAGAGTTCTAGTTATGTTTCTTTGGCTGTTCCCCTTTTGGAGACCCAGTCTTCTCTTATTGAATGCCCTCAAACACGCTGGGGGTCACGTAACTAGTTAGCAAGAAGGAGTCTCGTTCGTTATCGGAATTAACTAGACAAATCGCTCCACCAACTAACAACGGCCATGCACCACCACCCACAGAATCGAGAAAGAGCTATCAATCTGTCAATCCTTTCCGTGTCCGGGTCGGGTGAGGTTTCCCGTGTTGGAACTTGTTCCTTACCCTCCACCCCACTAGACGAACTGCACATGCAATGCAGGTGTCACCCATGAATGCAGAAGAGGTCAAGCTTGTTATCAGCTGCACAAGATTTCCTCACAAACACAGAGGAGGAACTGCACAAGTGGTAGGAGTAAAAGTCTTCTGCACACTTACACACACAGAACAGGTACACCAAAGTTGTGTCGAAAAACACAACCAAGTTCAACTGCACTCCACACAATAGACAGCACTGGTGAGAGTCAGTGCAGGGTTGCTTCACCAGTCGAGCAAGCACATGGTAAACATATGGTGGTGTCAGGACTCAGTCCTGGACACTGGCATGTGTCAGGGACTCTGGCAGTGACTGGTGCCAGGGAAGACAAAGTAGGCAGAATACTGGGTACAGAGCTGCAAAAGATCACACAGCGCGTCAAAGGAGAAACGGAATCCTAAGAGGAAGCTCTGTACAAGAGAATAAGAGAGTTAAGGCTCAGAAAGGACAGGCCCTCAAAAGGCAATTTAAAAGCTCACAGTAATCACATACATCAGGTGTAAGAAGGATAGCAGCAGCCAGCCACAGGTGTGTTAATTTCCTCCACCCATCCTTGGCCTGCAGGGGTGGCGATGAATCAGTGAGCGGGGAATTCTAGGTAATGGAGTTTCAAGCATGAGCAGGCTGGCTTCCACAAAACCCGGCATGGGTTGGGAATGGATGTCAATTCCCAAATAGTGTCCAAATGGCTGGAAGTCAGTATATGCATGAACGGGAGGGTCCAGAAGCTATTATGACACTGGAGTGTCCCACAGTTCAGCCCCCTGGTGGCGGACACAAGAACGCAGGGAGCAAGTCATGACAGGTGGACAGCATTCAGCCCAGAGAAAAAGAGCAGGCATTGCAAACTTGTTACTTTCCCCACACAAAGAACATGCACAACACAAGTCCCAACAGTACAGATGCCCCTCAGAGTTACAACAGCTACTGTGTGGATAGCAGCATCATAAGCTTTCGTCACACATGCATTGAGGTAGAGCCTTTGCAATGTCAGTGCAATCTTCCCTCACTCAGACAGTAGGTCTAGCAGACGTATCCCTAGGACAAGCTTAATACACACACACACACCCTCCCTCCCCCACTTAGTGTCCCTACGCAGGCTAAAACAATTATGCCTTCAAGACCTAATAACGTCCTCTTGTATGAACAAATTCAGTTTTGAAAAAATGAGGACACACTATGAAACACGTAGGAAGAATACTATTTGAAATGTATTCAAGAAGACATTAAAATCTATCTAAAATGATGGTACATATGTTATGAAGTTGACTGAGCAGTGCTCACATGAATTACATGTGCACACAGTGGTAACGTTCGTGACAAGAAATGAAGAAAGGTTTACGATGGCTCACGTTTGTTTTAAGGGAAAATAGACAAGTAGTGCCCCATGGCTGCTGTGCACAGACACAGCAGTGATGCTGATTTGCTGTGTAGTGACTTATACTGAGATTGCCAGCCTGACTCCCCTCAAACGCTGCCTCCAACAACTACTTGAGACTTTTCCTCAGCCATAGGCATTCTGTTAAGTATCGAGCAATGCTACCTTTTGCAAGTCGGTGACCTCATCCTGATGATAACCCTTCCTTAAGCCTGTGCTGGGGTTGAAATGCCGACAGTTACCAAGCTTTGGTCTGTGTGATTGCACTTTTAGAGGACCTTTCAGAAGACAATCCGTGACAGTCATCTTCTTGCTTACAAGAATTAACATCAATTGAAAACCGTATTTCTTTTCTTACGTTGTTTTCGTTATCGCTGATATTGCCCATTTAATTAATGTGAGCACTGCACCATCTCCATAATCACGTGTCATACAATTTTACATATTTTTCAGTCTTTTTCAATATATATAAAATATTACTTTTTCATATGATTACCATTGTATATTCATATTTAAATAAGTCTCATTAGTGAGACTGCTTATAAATGAACCCAAAGGAACCACTGTTCTTCTTTTTGTACCCAGTTTCCTATGGTTATTGGGTTGCCCCTTCCTCTCTACTACAGCTTGGGCAGCAGTAGTCCAGGGGCCAGATGTGCAAAGCTTTTTTTAAGTCACAAATGGTCCAATTATCAGAATCGGCCTGTTTACTCCTGCAGAAAACCTTTTTAATGTACAATGCCCTATTTTGCGATTTAGTCACCTATTACCAAATCGTAAAATGAGTTTGTGATTTGCTCCTCAGGAAGGGGCGTGTTAAGGACAGCCCTTCCTAATACCGAATCGCAATGGTATGTGTGAATGCGGTTGCAAAACGTTTGCATTTTATTGCCTACTTCAAGTAGGTGGTAACTCATTCGCGTACGGGAAGGCATCCCCAAGGGATCCCTTACCCTTTGTGAATGTTTGTAAAAACCTTTTTTAAGAGCAGGTATTGATCCCACATAGTTTTCTTTTTCTTTTTGAAACACATCCCGTTTTCCTTTAAGGAAAACGGGCTGGAGTAAAAAAAAAAAAAAAAAAACATGGCTTTCTTTAAAAAAAAAAAAAGCAAGCAGGCACAGACAGGGTGGTCTGTTGAACCCAGTAGGCCACCATCCATGTATTTTTTGTGATTCCCAGTGGGTCCCGAACTGAGACCTACCTCATGAATATTAATGAGGTAGGCCTATTTGCAACCCTCTGGGAATCGCTAAATGTCTGAAGCATACATTTGTATATAGGTATTTGCGCTTACAAAATAGCAAATTGCAAAAATATGCTATTAGTTAATTGCAACCCCATTGCTATGTACATCTGGCCAAATGTTCCTTTAAAAAATAGAACAGAAACCAGAAGCGCAACAGTTGTGCAAACTTCAGTTATACAGAAAATATGTACTTCAAAGGCAGCAGCAATATAACTTTTCTTTACACAGAAAACATTTACACCGCAGGAAGGCTAAGACTTCCACACATAAAAAGAACAGCCTCAGAATAAGCCCAGCAAGCTTCGATCATACACCGCAGGCAGCAACATTGCTTGAAGAATCTACCAATCTGATATATGCTTAAATTGCCTCTGGACAGAGAGCATGTAATGTGCAGATTTTATAACGCGGCATCAGAAATACTTTCCAAAGAGAGATTTTAGGACTCTAGACAGAAACCGTAGCTGCGTGGTGGTAGTAGATTTGTTATTTAAAAGGAATGTATGATGTTACAGCGCATACATTTACAATGCATGCCTTTACAATGCAGTTTTTACATCCCAACATCCTTTACAACGCATTCTTTTACATTGCATGCCATTACATCACATCTTCAGAAACTACCTTTACAACGCATTCCATTACATCGCATTATACCTTTACAACGCATACCATTACAATGCATACCATTACGTCGCATTTAAGGTAAGTGTTGAATAGTATAGGGGTAATAATTACTATTCTAACTCCAGTGAGTGCAATAGTAGGGTAAGTGTTGGATAGTGTAGGGGTAAACATTACTATTCTAACTCCAGTGAGTGCAACAGTAGGGTAAGTGATGGATAGTGTAGGGGTAGAAATTACTATTCTAACTCCAGTGAGTGCAACAGTAGGGTAAGTGATGGATAGTGTAGGGGTAAAAATTACTATTCTAACTCCAGTGAGTGCAACAGTAGGGTAAGTGATGGATAGTGTAGGGGTAGAAATTACTATTCTAACTCCAGTGAGTGCAACAGTAGGGTAAGTGATGGATAGTGTAGGGGTAAAAATTACTATTCTAACTCCAGTGAGTGCAACAGTAGGGTAAGTGATGGATAGTGTAGGGGTAGAAATTACTATTCTAACTCCAGTGAGTGCAACAGTAGGGTAAGTGATGGATAGTGTAGGGGTAAAAATTACTATTCTTACTCCAGTGAGTGCAACAGTAGGGTAAGTGTTGGATAGTATAAGGGTACTACACTTTGTAATGGAATGCATTGTAATGACTTGCGATGTATTGCCTGCGTTGTAGTGACATGCGTTGTAGTGACATGCAATGTAATGGCTGCATTGTTATGTTAGATTAATTTCTATAGCGCTCGACTCACCCTGGTTCATCTCGGCGCTGCCTAGAAATAGTAACCTGAGGATTGGAGGGACCAGAGTGAATCAAAGGAAAACAATTAGAACAGAAATGCTTTCAACTGTTTCGTAAAGATACAATAGCTGGAAATTGTGCGCAGGGCTATGGGGAGCTTATTCCAGTATCTTGGAGCAAGATATGAGAATGCTCTGCCCCCTGTGCGAATCAGGCGAATTCGGGGAACCTGAAGAAGGCCTAGTGTGCTGGATCTGAGGTTTCTGCAGGGTGAGTATTTTATATGTTTCTTTGCAAGTAGAGAGGCTCTCTGCCTTTCAGAGCGTTGTAGGTTAAACAGCAGATTTAAAAAAAATCTCTTTTTTTTACTGGTAACCAGTGCAATTCCCTGAGCAAAGGATTCGAGGGGGAGCCTGCAGGACGATTCAGAATCATTCTAGCTGCAGTCTTCTGTATTACTTGTAATTTAGCAAGGAAGGTCTCACCCACTTCGGCAAGCAGAGCATTTCCATACTCCAAACAACTTATTACCATTGCCTGAACTAAAGTTCTACGATGGGAGGTAGGCATATAGGGAAGAATTCTTCGAAGCAAACGTAGACTGTAGTTACAGGAACTGGTAGTGGCAGCAATGTGGTCTTTCATGGTCATCGTCTGGTCCAACTTTAGACCTAGATTTTTTTACAGATTGTTTGGGAACAGGAGCTGTACTGATAGTGTAGGGGATGTAAAGGATGTTGCGATGTAATGACTGCTATGTAAAGGTAGTGCGATGTAATGACTGCGTTGTAAAGGTAGTGCGATGTAATGATTGCGTTGTAAAGGTTGTTTCCCATTTAAAAGGGAAGCCTAAGAGGTGGTCCAGTGTGGATTACAGAAATCACGTAGCGAGTGTTAATGTTGCAGACTTTCAGGTAGAACGTTCAATATCTCTTTGAATTCTGGTTCTAAAGTCCTGGGCACATAACGGTAAAAACAAAGCTGCAAGGTCCAGAATATAAAGTTAAGTAAATCAATCAATCAGAGATTTGTGATGCACACTACTCACCTGTGAGGCTTTCAAGGCCCGGGGAGGGGGGGGGGGGTGGGGAGTGTTTATTGGGCATGTAACATGGGGGGGATCACTTGCCCCACCATTTTCATTACTATAAAGGGAATTAAACATCACTGTTTCATCATTTTCATTATTATAGTCAGGAAATATCATCAATTATTTCCTTAATATAAAATGCCCATAAATACTGAGAACTCCCAGCCACCCAAGCTTATTTTTTTTTATTTTTTTCATACTAAATAAAAAAATTCTGCTTTCAGGGTTTAGGAGCATCTCTTTGAAAAAACAGTGCCTACAGTCCAAAACAACTGTCACAGTTTATGTTCCCTAAGAGAGCACCCACCATTGTAAAGGGTTTCATCTGATAGAGCCCTCTAGATGCAGATTCCTTACCTTAGAATATCCCCAGGCGTCAGACTGGATCTGGAAGATTTTTGAGTAGTACCCCTGCAAGCCAGTAGATGGCGTAATTTGGCTCTGCGTCGTTGGCGTCGTCCACGTTGGAAATGACATGCACAATACCTGTATAGGAGCCACCTCGGCCCACTGACGTCCGTTCATTCCATTCCACTCCAAATAGCAGAGATCTGGTCTGAGCTACCTCTCAGTCATTTTTTGACTGGTCTTTTTCAACTTTTTGTGAACTCTTTTTGAGATTTTTTATCTTCTGGTTGGAAGATGTCACCAAAGAAACCATCTGTTTTCAAACCATGTGGCGCCTGTCATAGGCAATGTTGAACACAGACCCTCACTTGGTATGTTTTTGGTGCCTGGAGTCAGGACACGACTCCAAGGAGTGCAAGGATTGGCACGCCATGCACCCCAAGGTGCTGAGGCAGTGATCCATCCAGCTCCTTGGCGCACATTGTCAGTTGACTTTGCAATGCTTGAAATCCCGTGTGCGTGGGAGATCCCAGAACCGTTCGTGGAGCGTCTCCCGATGTTCATCGTCACATTCAAAGTCATTGGCTAAGTCGGGTAAGTCCCACAAACACAAGAAATCGAAGAAATCCAAATGCTGTTTGACTTCACAGTGTCCATCGAAGTCATCCGAAGAGGCAATGGAGTGTCAGCCCGATTGTGTGTCACCTCCATGCTTCCCTGATTTTCCTGGATTGACACACGACCAACAAATTGTTTTTTTACAAGGCCATGCACCTCAGCTCTGGGTGGTCCGGCACCTCTGAAGCACTTGTGGGCCCCACAGGCACAGGAGGGGCCCCCAATGGGCCACTCCAGCTGGTTCACCCTTAGCATCAGTTGAGCCCCAGGGATCCTTCTCTGGATCCAAAGCGGAGCTGCCGGCAAGACAGAGACCTGGCTCAATGCCTGTTCCAGTGCTGACACCGCTGGTGTCACCGTCACCCCTAGGCAGCCCTGTCCCCATCATCATTCCCGACTCTGACATAGAGCCAGATGGATGTCGTCCAACACTGCATCTGGCGCTGACCGAGGACATACTTCAAGGAGTGGAGACTGTGCTTTATTTGATGGATAGGCCTGATAGGGGTGGGGTTTGGGAGGGGTATATGGACTCTTGTGGCGATGGAAGAAGACGAAGAACACAACAACTGGTATGAGGAACTGTGTGAAGCCAGAGGGTTGGACACCTCACCTGACACTGGCCTCGTTTCCCCTCCTACTTTGGCTATGGAGGAGGGAGCCTTGTTTGCCATGGTGGTGGTCAGGGCGGCTGAAGTCCTGGACCCTTAGTGTCAGTCAGGACTAATGTCTTGACAGAGGTGCTTCAGCAAGGAGTTCCCCTCTTAAAACGCTTACTCCCATTAAGTGAAGCCCTTATGCACGTCCTACTTGGGGCCTTGTCCAAACCCTGCACAGGGCCTCCTTTGAATAGGGCATTCTCTCCAACGTTTTGTCTGCCCTAGACCATGAGACTGGATGGTAGCATTGAACTTGCAGGACGCATATTTTCACATCTCTGCCCTTCTAGCTGACCAACGCTATCTGTGGTTCACGGTAGGCCAAGAGTGTTGTCATTTTTCTGTGCTACCTCGCAGTCTTACCAGCATCCTCACGTGTTCACCAAGGTAATGGGAGTGGTCACAACTCATCTGCGGAGGTCAAGGATTTCAGTCTTCCCCTACCTTGATGACTGGCTGTTGAATGCGGGCTCGCCCCAGGCAGTTGTCACCCACCTTCAGACTAAGGCGATCCTCCTGCACTTGCTGGGGTTTATTATCAACATGCCGAAGTCGCACCTGACACTCTCTGACGCTCCCTTCATCGGAACTGTTCTGGACACTGTGTAGTTTCGGGCCTATCCTCCAGAGTAGTGAGTCCAAGATATTCAAGCTATGGTTCAGATGTTTCAACCACTTTCCTGGAATTTGGTGGGACTGAGCCTGAGGCTGATACATGCCCGCAGGCATATACAGGCTTTGCAGTGAGACCTGAAGGCCCAGTGAGAGCAGCATCAGGGAAATCTCTCTAACATGTTTCAGATCTCAGAGGGAACTGCCAACACCTTCAGTGGAGGCTAACGAACCATGATTAGGTCAGTGGCAGAGCCCTCTCCCTTCCTCAAACAGATCAAACGGTAGTGACAGATGCGTCACTCTGGAGCAGGGATGGCCATCTGGGAGAGGTGGAGATCACAGGACTCTGGTCTCCAGCGAAGTCCATGCTCCATAACAACCTGTTGGAGCTTCGGGCGATTCGCTTGCCATTAAACGCCTTCCTTCCTTCGATCAAGGGATAGTGCAGGTGTTCACAGACTTCACCACTGCCATGTGGTACTGCAAAAAATTGGGTACTGGTGGAACTGGTGGCCCTGTGCCAAGAGGGCTTGCACTTCTGGACATGACTCGAATGTCAGTGGATTTCCCTGGTGGTTCAGCATCTGGTGAGATCTCTGAATACCAGAGTGAACAAACTCAGCCCAAAATGCCTAGCCGATCACAAATGGTGTCGCCATCCAGAGGTGGCGCAAGGTCTCTCTCAGTAGTGGCAAAAGCCTTGTCTTGATCTGTTTGACATTGCAGAGAGCGCGCAATCTCAGCAGTTTTGTGTGCTGGAGGTTCCAAGGCGACTCTTGCTCAGAGATGCTTTTTGTCTAGAGTGGAGCTCCCGCCTCCTGTATGGCTTTCTGTCCATACCACTCCTGTCCAGAGTACAGAAGAAGATCAGGAACAACCGGGCTTAAGTCATTCTTGTTGCTCCGTATTGGGCAAGGAGAGTCTGGTATCCCAAGTTGTTGCGCATGACCATCGGTCCTCCAGTAAAACTGCCTCTACAGGACGATCTTCTGTCACAGCAACAGGGCAGGGTTCTGCACCCGAACCTGTGCAACCTCCACCTGCATTTACGGAGATTGAGCAGCAACAGTTGACAGCTTTTGACCTTCGCCCAAAGCCTGTGATGGTATTCTGGCAGCCAGGCATCCCTCAAACAAGTCGGTATATGACTGCATTTGGAAAGCGTTTGTTTTGTGGTGTGATTCCCACAACTTTGAACCCCTTTCTGCACCTTTATCCAAGGTTATTTTGTTAGCCCTATCTTTGGCGCAACAGAGCTCTGCTTTTTGCACTGCTAAAGGGTATCTTTCTGCAATCTGTGTATTCCTGCGGTTGCCGGACTAACCTTCTCTTTTCCATTCCCCTGTTGTAGCCATTTCTCAGTTGGACCACAACCTTGTTCTCACTTTCCTGACATGTGTGCCATTCAAACATTTGCACATTTGCCCTATCTGGCTGATGACCATTTAACTACCTTTTTAGTGGTCATTACATTGCCCAGGAGGGACAGTGAATTGGAGGCCCTCTTTGTGCAGCCTCCCTACACCTCTTTTTACCCGGACAAACTGGTCCTCCGGACACGTGCCTCCTTCCTTCCAAAGTTGTCATTCCTTTCCATGTATTCACCCTGCCTACGTTCTTTGCACTGCCTCATCACTCCAAAGAGGAGGAGGGACTCCACCTTCTAGACCCACAAAAAGCATTGCCATTCTACCATGACTGCAAAAAAGAGTTCTTGGTGGATGATCATCTCTTTGCGGGCTATTTTGGATCCAAAAAAGGGAAGGCTGCGTAGAAGCATACCATCTCACATTGGATCATCCTGTGCATTAAGATCTGCTACACAATGGCCAAGAAACAGCCCCCTGAGGGCTTGCAGGCACACTCCACCACAGCCAAAGCTGCGACCACTGCTTTAGCACGCCACATTCCTCTCCTGGACATCTGTCAGGCAGTGATGTGGGCATCCATGCTCACGTTCACAAAACATTACTGCCTGGACAATCAGGTCTATCATGTCGGGTGCTTTGCCTGTTTGGTCCTGTAGGACCTTTTGGTCTAATCGGGTTCCCAGACCCACTGCCGGAGAGGTATTGCTTGGGTATCTGTTCTAAGGTAAGGGATATGCTGCCACACATCTCTATCATATGAACAAGTTACTTACCTTCAGTAACGCCTTATCTAGTAGAGACTCTATCTAGCCACAGATTCCTTACCGACCCTCCCATCCTCTCTGCTCTGCAAACCGGTTATGGTGTAAGGTACACCCGTTCAGCAGGGCCTTAGTCTTTTCCCCACCAGTGGTCATTTCTCATTGTGTCCCTGCACTCCTGGCATGAAAAGTCGTGAAAGTAACTTACGCCAGCACCCAGAGGAGGTGCCTTTAATAGGTACAGCTCATGTCATTTCTGTACTGACTCCGCTGAGCTGAAATACGACATCTATTGGTATGCATGGCGGATGCTTGAAAATCTTCCAGAATAAGTCTGACACCTGGGGATATTCTAAGGTCAGGAATCTGTGGATAGATCGAGTTTCTAGCAGATAAGGTGTTACCAAAGGAAAGCAACTTGTTCATTGAAGGAAAAAAGAACTGGTGACATAGCGGGATAGATATGGCATGCTAGTGGCAGTTGGGCCACCGCCCCAGCCATATTGTGGTCATCAAGCTATATGCAAAATGAGACCCGAAATTTACTTTGTCTCAAAGATGCAGCTCAAAATTGAAATTGTAATGTACTATGAATAACAGGCTAGAGGATCATCCTTTTCCCCTGGGCAACAAAACTTTGCAACATGCTCTGTTCTAAGGTAAATAACATTCATCACCACCATTCCTTTAACAAAGCACTGAATAAATGGCTGTTCTCATGATCTTGAGCTACGAGAGGCAACCATCGCTGTATGTAAAGACAAACATATGAATCTATAAAAGAGGCCAACCTATTGTATGCAAGTGGACCTATAGCTAAGACAGATTAATTGAGAGAGTTTGCATTAGAAGAGTTTGCCACCCTTTCCCACTGGCTCCCATGATATGGACACTTCAAGGAGCAATGTGGGCTTCTGCTCAGTAAACCGGCTATTTCAGAAGCACACCACACTTTATATCGCAAATTTCTTTTAGGAGTTCTTCTTACTAAGGTACATATGTGTATATGTTCATCAAATGCATCTGTTCATGAACTCTGAGTTTGAGGTGTGTGAACCTTTGTTCATTTATTATAATGCGGTATTAAAACTAGATACCTGTGCCATAAGTGGCTGATGCCCATTTATAACCTATTTTCAATCACAAACTGTAATAATGCACTTACACTGTGTCTTAGAACATATGTCCAATCGCTCTGAGAGGCTGTAGCCCGTTATCTATGAACAGCGAGGATCTTGACGAGGAGACAAAAAAATATGCCTGGGGCTGTTGCTAGCCCTGATATGTCAGGCGCATGTTAACAGTTTAACTTGCTGTTATGATGTACGTATTCGATAGTATTTTTATATATGCTCTCCCACAGTAGGTTCCTGTTAACTTTTTTATCTGTGTACTTTTTTAATGTCCTGTACTGGTGTGTTTTTTTTATTGCCATCCTATTGCTCTGTCTTGCTGATGTATGTATTTGTTATGGCTACTGCTGAAAGCAGTAATACAAAATACACTTTATCTAAAATACACAGGCACATATTATATACAACCTCTCTGACGTACCTGTGCCACAGTTGAAGCCCATCCCTGATTATCACACACATCATCGACTTACAAGCACACCTACACCCACCGGTTAATCATAAAAATATCCACCCTACCGTGGAAGCTCCCTACACGGTTTCCGCCGCATATGTTTGCTGCAGTGAGCATAGCAGTACAAAGGAGCACGCCCCTGCCACTCTCCAAGTATCCATCCCACTTACCTCTCGGCTCACCAACCGAGACCCACATCATCCACACATGCGTGTGACTGTCCACCTCTGAGGACAGCATGCCTGCACTTCAGGGCCACACTTGTGGCAGCAATGTGCTACATAAATAGAATTGCAATATAATCATGTTATTACATTTAATGCTGTGTTTGGGTTTGATACGCCATACCCTCCCCCACCAAGCTTCGCATAGATCCATCTCAACTGGAAAAAGAAATAAGATCCTTCAAGTTACCCAAGAGCTCTCTTCTGAAATCGGGGCCAAGCGTAAGGCTCTTCTTGGAAGTGCAGAGTGAGAAGAACGAGGGTGCAGAGGGCGATGCACAGAGAAGAAAGAAATCAGGTAGTTAGACTTTAAAGCAATACCATAGAGTGTTGAGTGCAAGTTCTTAAATTAAGGACTGCTGGAGGACCTGACCTTTAGAGGCAGATGGGCGATATATGTTACTGAAGGAGTCACCCAAATACAGAAAATGGTCTTTGAAGTTAAACTATGGATTCAAAGTATCCATGGAAACAGTTCGTTACACTTCTGCTTTGATAAAGCCTCTGTGCTAATCGGGGCTCCACAGATCGAGCGAGTTAGGTAAGTTGCTAAAATCAATCCAAAGGGAGGCGTTAGGGTGCAAACTCTGCCCTCGCAGCACGCAAATGCGCAACATTTTATATCAAGTCTGAACGTTAACCATATGACTTTATAAAATACATGATAGAGCTAGTATCTTGCTTTTTTTCAGCTCGGACTTTATCATGTCTCTACAGTTCTATAGGAACCTTCTGGTGTTCGAATGCTGATATTTGCTGTTTAGAGTATTAGTGCTGGTGGAGTGTGGATCATTAATCTGTGCGAAAGACCTCAGCGAGTGACCTTCAGAAATGCAAAAGATGTCTACTCCAACACCGCTGCAGCCCTTTAAGGCCTGGAGATCTTTGCTGTCCCTGTGTCCCCCTGTCCACCATCCACACCAAGTGTGATGCCTTCCGGTGACCCTTTCTAAGTGAAGGGGGAGTTTCCTATACCTATTGACATATGGGGTCTTTGGTGCTAGGCTTTCACTCAAGATGTTGGGTTTTCTTGGTAGAGTACCTTCACCCCCAGGGACCAAGAGTTGGCGAGTAGTATTCTATACTGCCCATCAATGCCTAGCATATATATGAGTTTCACCAAGGAGGAAAGCTCAGGAAAGTTCCTGGTTAGTTCTTGAGAGGCCTGTGGGCATCTCTATAGTTTGGTGATTTCTCTTTTGTTCAGTACCATGCAACAGCTGAACAAATATTCCTGGAGCAATTTACAGTTTTCTTCTGGTCCTCTGATTTTTGGTGTCATTTTGTGGGCAATTTGTAACCTCTTTGAAAGTTTTATGATCTATATGTTCGGAGGGGGGTAAAAGGTAGAATACTTCCCAACACCCTGTAAAGTATCATCGTGGCAGCAATTCCTTTCATGACCAAGATCAGGGTGGTGTTGCAAGAGTGGCAGTTCAAAGGGCTTGAGATCCATGAGCAGCCAGAGTGAGAGTCTGGACACAGAGATACACATGATGAGGAACTAGCAAAATGTTACCGCAGTGTGAGGTGGTCGGGGAGCAGTGACAGACCATGAAGAGCTTGGGGCACACAGGCCTACAAGGAGCTGTGAGGAGCCTGGCCTATATGAACAGGGTGCACGAGCAGATTTAGACATAAGACGGACAGTGTGAGATTGTGGTATCACATGAACAGAGTATGAGGAGCAGCGGGTGAAACAGCAGACCGTGAAAGCTGCTGGTACATATAAAAGCACTATTAGGAGCCTGAACAAATGAAACACCAGCAAGAAGTGATTTGGGGTTTAACAGACAGCACGAGGAAGTTGGGCATAGGACTGGACATTACAGCAGTCTTGGGCAAATAAATGGACAGTTCATGCAGCTTGTGGCACGTGGAAGGACGAGGAGCTGGGGGCAAGTACACAATGACAGCAGGGCATTGAGAGTACAGGGACAGTGTACTTTGTATGGATCGCATGAACAGACAGTTTGAGGAGCTTGATCATATGGATAAAAAGTACCAATGCTTAATTTGTAAAAAAAAAAAATTGGGTGCCTAAAACTTTTCTTAAAAGCCTGCCTTTATACTACCACATATTGATGTTGCTAAATACAGAGGGTCTTGATTCCATCTCATGCCTCTGTTTTCCACCAACCTGCACTTCTTGTCTCTTTCTGGTGTTTTTCATCTCTGCTTTCTCCCTTTGCCAGTGTTTTTCTATCTTTCGTTTCCTCCTTCTTTATCCCTTTTCTGCCTTTACCTCTTTTGCTTTGGGTCAAAGTCTGAAACACAAGCCCCTGCTCTCTAAAAAGAGTGACGGTACCTGCTACCCCGTACTCAAATTAAGCACTGAGAGAGTCTAAAGAACTTAGGCTAGATGGGCAGAGAAAGAGAATGTGAGAAGCCTGTGCTGCCATGGAAGGTTTAGTCTCCAGTGCCCTCAAATGATCAAACACCGTTCTGAAGCAACAGCATCCGAATGCTTACAGCGCCTAGTGCGTCCGGGTTGAAAACCTTACTTTTTGACACGCTGTGCCAGAGCTTTGCCGAGCTCTCCAGTTTTCAATATTCTAAGTAGGAATTAGCATATTTAATGATGTCTCGTGAATTGATGCGACATGAACAAATTGTGCCACCAAAGACGTCATATTAAAGGGTTAAATTAAATGCTTAAAAATAAAATCATGGACAATTAATAAGATAGCTTGAAATACGACGAGAATATAGACATGATCTAATCCAATTAGAGGATGTTTTCTGACATGCCGTATTGTATGTAGAAAATATATAATCAAATGCCTACAAATCACTGACCAGGTAGCAAGTCCACCTTCTATATTAGGCCACAGGAGCCTCGTCAGCAGACGGAGAGGACTGTTGTGCGTTGTTAGAAATAGCTGGTTCCGAGCTACAAATTCCTTATTTTATTGTTGATAACAGCAATTGCCTTCTAGAGATCCTCACTTTATTGTCGAAAACTGCAGATTCCAGGTTGAGGCATCCTTTGTTTATTGTTGATAGCAGCAGATACTTCACTGTAGGATATTTCACTATGGTCTTTCGTTTATTTGGTAAGAGCAGATTCCAGACTGCTTATCCACTGACTTACTGCTGGTACGTGCAAATTTTAAATTGCAGGGTTCTTGGTTTATTTTTGGTAACAGCAGATTCCTACCTGCGGCATCCTTGGTTTATTTTTAGCAAGAAAACATTCCTTGCTGCTAGGTTCTTGGTTTCTTGATCCTGTAAAATATTTCTGGCCATATAGTTTATAACTGCAGATTCTAGACTGCAGATGCCTTGTTTATTGAGGATGAGAACAAATTCTGATTTACAATGTCTTTGGTTAATGTTGATATCTGCAGAGTCGTTCCGACACACTTTTTGGTTTGTTGGTAGAAACAGCAGATTCAGTGCTACAGAGTGCTTAGTAAGTTGTTGATAACAACAGATTCCCAGCTGCAGATCCCTTACTTTATTGCTGGGAACCACATATTGAAAGTTGCAGGGTTCTTGGCTAATTGTTGAAAAAAGCAGATTCCTGGTTACAGGGTCTTTGGTTCATTCTTGTTGCCTTCAAACTCTATGGTGAACATTCCTTGGATTATTGTTTGAAGCAACAGATTTTATGCATCAGATTGCTTTGTTTATTGGGGCAAAGGCAGATCTCACAAATTATGGAAAAATTGCTACTCACACTATCTCTTCCAAGCAATTTTTGGAACTAGTGGATTTTAATATTCACAGTGGAGATAGCGCACACATTGAGTCCGCTAACTTCCTTGTAGATATGGCCTCCCTAGGATTGGTAAAGATCTATGTAGGTCCCACTCACTCGGCCGGGCATACCTCGGACATTATCCTTACCAACTCACCCCGTATACTTGCAGAACCTCCTTGCCCAGTGATCTGGTTGGATAATTGTTTGATTAATTTCCAGATTACAGGCACCCAACCTAGCTGCACACCCACTTACCCGATTCGCAATCTTAGAAGACAATGGTATAAGATTCTTTTAGGAAAAATACTTTGTACCGCCTATATCTGAAGAACCTGGTGATATCAACACTAGGCTAAATGTACTCCACAAACCCATGAAATCAGTCACAGATACTCTTGCGCCGTTAAAACAACAGCATGTTAATCCCCAAAGAAAACACGCGGCTTGGTAGACCTCTGAACTTCGTAGGGAAAAGTCTAACGGCAATAAATTTGAAAAAACTTGGCGAAAAACACAAACTATGAAGGAGAAAGCAATTTATAAAACTGCCCTAGCATTCTACCATAAGCATATTAAAAAGGCACTGAAAGTCCATATTACCTCTAGGCTTAGTCAAGTAGGCAACTCTACAAAAGAACTCTATAAAGTTCTCAATTCCTTTACCAACCCAACAGTCTGTATCAATAAGATCCAGCCCTCTCAGGCATTATGTGATAATATTGCCAATTATTTTGAGGAAAAAATTTATATAATATACTGTCAATTTCCCAGAGACTCTGAACCTCTGGCTATCACTGTCCTATTGTCTACATCTCCAAGAGACAAGGATGCCTGCTTAGAGTTTCCCTGCTCTACATGTATCTCAAGTCGAAGAGATGCTGAAAACAGCCAAATCTGGTTCACCACTCAACATTATGCCCGCCAATCTGTTTGCCTTGTTAGCCACGCAATTAGCTCCCTCCATTTGCACTACATTAAATGCCTCTCTGAGTGAAGGGATACTTCCACATGGATGGAAGGTGGCACACGTGCTTCTGATCCGTAAAAAAGGCACATGTACCTGCAATGGAGTTGGCAAACTACTTCCTTATTTCACTTCTCCCACTCATAAGTAAACTCCTGGAAGGAGACATCAATACTAAACTTATGGGGTACATAGAATCTCAAGGCAGCCTCAAACCCTCACAGTCTGGTTCCAGACCTAATTACTTCACTGAAACCACCCTTATAGGTGTCACAGACTAATCAATCTTGTCCTGGACTACAGTAAGGCTGTGCTGTTAGTGCTGCTGGACTTGTCCGCAGCTTTTGATACTGTGTCTCATCACAAGCTACTCTATAGATTGAATGAGATTGGTTTACATGGACAGGCGCTAAAATGGCTTGCGAGTTTTCTGGACCAGCATACCGGAACTGTTAACTTGAGTAATTTCCGTTCCCGCATCATGACGCTCACTAAGGGGGTACCATAGGGCTCCTGTCTCAGCCCTACCTTATTTAATGTGTACGTGGCCCCTCTTGCCAAGATCATTAGAGATCATGGGATTACTCCCTTTTCTTATGCGGTGGATACCCAACTACTTTTATCTTTTGATAACAACAAGGCCTCGACCAAATCGAGGCTTGGCTGATGGTTTGCAAGCAATTCCTGGCTAGATGACTGAAAACTTCCTCCAGCTTAATGCAGATAAAACTGAAATTCTATTATTCAGCAGCGCTCAAACTTTATAGTTCCCCGCCTGGTGGTCCGCAGAGTTGGGCTCAGACCCTAACCCAAAAATACTGGCTGAAAACCTGGGTGTCCGACTGGACCACTCTCTTATTATGAGAGACCAAGTTTTGTCCACTTCAGGTATTTGCTTCCACACGTTGAGTCTTCTCCATAGAGTGTTCCATCCACTTCCTCAATCTGTTCGTAGGACCCTGATTCAAGCCTTGGTAATCAGTTGCATCAATTACTGCAACGCCTTTCTTGCGGCTGCAAAATGAATCCCTGCTGAATAGACTGCAGGTGGTTCAGAACACGGCAGTCCATCTGGCACTTAACATACCCCCCAGAACATCTTCCCTGCCATTGTTGAGGCGTCTTCACTGGCTTCCCACCCGCTAAAGAATCAAGTTTAACGCGAGGTGGCGGACTACTGGCGCCGGGTCCACACGGTCATGGGACAGGTCACCGGGGTTGTGCTGCTGCCGGAGGTGCGTCGCTGTGTCCTGAATGTGTGGGAGCCCAATGACTACAACGCGGCTCAGACTCGGTGGGCGGCCCTAGGGAACATGATTGCCAAGAGGGATATAGCGCAACTTTGGGGCGCTCAACGGCCGCCCACCGTGTCAGTATGGAAGGAGAATATGGACTGGTGTATGTTTCGGGAGAAGACAGTGTATGTGGCCCGTGGCAAGCCGGGGGCATGGGGTAGAATTTGGGGTCAATGGAATGCGTATCGCGGAGGCATTTGTACGCCCCCCCTGGTAGACACTGATATCGCCATGTCCCCCTGACCCTTGACGGCTCCTGGCGCTTTTTGTAACAACTACATATGGACGTTCATCTCCCTTGACCCCCTTCCCCCCCCCCCTCCGTCCCCGGCCTCCCGGTACTCCTCTCTTTTAGCGGATTGCTCAAATGTTCTGACTGGAGTCTCCCGGGGGGAGCCTGAACCGCACTGGTATCCCTCGTAACTCGCCTTTTGTTTTTATTGTTTTTTCTTTTTGTTTCTGTTATTGTTGGACTGACGCTTGCTGTTCTTCGAGAACTATCTTGAGCCACTGCGGGGCAGTGCCCTGGGAACGGATTGCAGCCTTGATATGTGTATATTTCCTTATGTACCTAGCGGCCGGCCCGGGTGGTTGTAGGCCCATACTTGTAACCGAATTATTGTTCAATAAAAACTTTTTCCAAAAAAAAAAAACAAAAAAAAAAAAAAAAAAAAGAATCAAGTTTAAAATCTGCTGTCCAGTCCACAAAGCACGCTATGGCAGAGGCCCAAGCTACCTTGCGGAAAAACTTAAGTACGATCAGCCTGACAGATCACTTTGATTAGGAGAAAAAGCTCTGCTTGCGATCCCCAGTTACAGAAAACTCTGTATTTGGGGCTTATCTTGCCCCAAAGTATTGAAACTATTTACCTGTACAACTACGTAAGTGCCCAGATCTCCATTTCAGGAAACTTCAGAAAACAGAACTTTTCAGTAACCGATCACTCGGGCCTTGTATACCCGCTCCTCTAGCAGAGAGATACCCATCCTGGGGTGATTCCAGCACTTTACAAATTCCTTCATCATCATCAATAGTCTTTGGTAGGGGTAGATTCCAGACTACAGGTCCCTTATTTAATGTTGGTAACTGCAGATTTCATTCCACATAATCCTTTTTTATTTGCAGTGACTGCTGATTTCAGGCCGCAGTTCTCTATAGCTGAGCCGGCAGTTGCCTCATTGGCCATTGAACGTAACAATAATTCCTTCAAGCAAACTCTTTACAAAATGTAGAAACATAATAAATCTGGCACCACAGTGCAGAATCTGGAAGTAGAAGCTGTCTGTGCTAATCTACCACACATTCTCGCCTGTTGGATCCCTGCACCCTGAGGCTCTCAGCGGCAAGAAGGAACCGTCTCTCCTAGAGTTTTCACACCTGCCTGAGCAGCCGCTGTATCTTCTTAATACAGTGCGACAATCTGTGCACCATTTTCAGTTGGAGATATTGTACAGGCATCCCTGGAAAGGGGAGCGTGCTATGCCGTTGCGTACTCTGTAGAGCAACAAACAACTCTTGATGGCTTAAAGCTTGGCTCTAGTGAGAGAGAGTCTTTGACTAGGCCAGAGATCCACAGGTTAAAGTACCAGCAGTTGCGAGATTCAAGTTCTGGACAAAAAGATTATATTTCCACACCGCAATTATGATTTGAAGGTGTGAAAATTTAACTTTGCAATACTGAAGTGAGGCTTCAATACAGTGTATGGGAATTACTGATGCTATGCAGTAAGGAGAGCGCATGAGACTCCATTAAAGTGTGCAGTATCGGCGAGCCTGTTCATTTGGAAGACGCCCCTCTAAGGTGTGTGACTCTGGTAAAGGTTGAGATCACACTGAGAGTGGCAAAAAATTAGACTTCACTGTAAGGTGTGAAATTCAATTTAGGTATGTGGGATTATAGGGGTGTGAGAAGTTGGCCTGGCATATGCTGTTCCTAGTTATAGGGACACCTTGCACCAGTCCAATTCGACTCTTATTGATGATAGGTTTAAGACAACCTTTAAAGAAAGCTATCCTAGTGGTAGCTGTGGAGAGCAGCCTTCAGGCTAAGTCTTGAAGGAGTGTTAAGCTTATTGTTTTACCATAATAACCTCTTGAATAACCAAATGAAAGAGTAGCCCACACAGGTATATATATAAAATATATGTATTTATTCTAGACAGAATCCCACAGTCACTTTATGTGGCTAGTGGCAAAGTTACAATTCAAACAAGCATTTATAAACACAATAAATAGCACAGAAATCAATGGGCCCCAGGGGGGGACCAAACCATATACTAAAATAGTGGTATAAGAACCACGACAATTGTACAGGCAATGCCTAGGGCATTCAGGATCGCTTGCCCCTTCAGAATCCACCCACAGTTAAGAGGAAGGGGACCCACGGGAGACGCGTGCAGTTCAAAGAGCTGCTATCGGGATCGCAATGTTAGCCTATGGAGAATGTCGTGGTTGAATATTTAAAGTTTAAAGACACTTCTAGCAGTAGTACAAAGTTAAGGCTTGAGACTTAAGGCTTTGGAGAGCCCACCACCACGGGAGTACCGAAGTACCACTGTTACCTGCCCCAGGGAAGCCGGGTGCATAGGTCGATTCTGGTGTCGGGCCGCGGGCTGATTTTCAATGGAAAAGTAGTCCAAACTGCTGCTAGCTGAAAGCGTCGATGAAGTCGTGAAGATCTAAGATGTAGAGAAGAACCTGAAAGCAGAGGGGACAGAGTCTGGGTCACGGCACAGTGACCAGGGGGCTCACAGCAAGGAGCCCTTCGATGTCGGGTGCTTCAGGTGAGATAGATGCAGCTTGGCTCTGCAGTCACGGGCTCCGGGAGGCTTCAAGGAAGGCCAGCTTCTGGAGGGCAACTGTCCCACGTCGGATGAGGGTCGCTGCGGTGTTAGTGTCCCGATTGGATCCACTAAGCCTTGGCAACTGCAACCCACGCGAGATGAACAAAGCAGCTGCTGGTGCAGACCCACGAGGTCTGAGGGTGCTCTCCTTTGGAGAGAGCGCAGAACAGGCCTGGAGCAACCAGGGGAACTCTTGGATGTGAAGATTGTCCTCCGCCAGGGCCCACAATTCGAGAGACAAGGGACCGCGGAAGGCAGCAAAATGGAGTGCGTAAACGGGCACCCACGGGCCACCGGAGCGGACTAGGGAGTTGAGATTTGGCATGGATGCTGCTTGAAGGTTGGCTCAGAAATGGGCCAAAGCACAACTTCCCCACTGGTCGGGGTCGTGTGCTATGCAAGAGGTGGCTGGGGTCTCAGGGTATGCAGGGATCTCGGCACCCACGTGGTCCACGGTGCTCAGACTTGCTGGGCACGCTCACAGGACTCTGGGATGCTCTGGAGACCCACCTCAAGGTTGCTGGAAGACGTCGAAGTTCGTGAGAGCAGCGAAGTTCCAACCGGGTCTCTTGCAGTCTTTCAGGTGCCTGCCAAGCAGGGGGATAAATCCTTTATCCCAAGGGAGATTTCTTCAGTCAGCTGGGCAGCAGCTCGTCGAAGGTCAGTTATGTAAAGTTCTTGATTAATCTGAGGCTCTGGGGCCAGGTTATTCACATATATCCCCAAGATTAGGGGATGGTCCCAACAAGAGCCTACCAATCAGAGTAGAGGCGGGAAAGGGTGGCTACACCCACTCCCCTTTGTGTGTTTCCCGCCTGGGCGAGGGGCAGGATGCCCCTGAACCGGTTCCAGGCGTTGTATGCAGAATTGGGGCTCTGCAGCTGCCTACGTGCAACTCTGAAAGGACATTTGGTGCACCCACCCTGTTCCAATCCACATTATCCTGTCTGGGGAGATGCTAGCACCTCCCTGTCACAGGAGCCCTATTGTTCAGCTGGCGAGGCTGGGGTTTTCCCCAGCAACAGCCAGCCAGGGTCGTGTAGGTGGCGGGCAGTAGCCATTTTGTGTAACTTGTGCACTTTTAAATTGGTGTCTAAATTCTACCGCTTTTCCCATATCGCCCTTCTAGCAAGGGGGAATCGTACCCTCATGCCCATGGCTGGACTGGGGGTATGATTCCTTCATGTTTGACACCAAACACGATATGGTTCTGTGTAGCCATTCTCAAGTTATCGCGATGACGCGATTTACTTATAATGCGGTTAAGAGTATATGGTATGGCTACACTACAAACAACCCAGTAACGATTTTATGAAGGTTGCAGAGAGGCCCTACTCACGTAGGGGTCCCCCCTCACACATACCTCAGCACCCAGCCCTGTAGGATTATCAGGGCCTGCCATAGGGGTGACCTATGAGAGTATATGTGTTGTAATGGTGTGGGATATAGGGTACCTACATCCCTGTAAGGGGTGCTAGCACCACCTTACCCAGACTACAGTAGTGGTCTGGTGGTGTCAGTTTGTGTGGCTGTCCCAGGGTGGCACAATAAGTGCTGCAGCCCTGGTAGGCCTACTGGGGGACCCATGCCCTGGGTACCTAGGGTACCATCTACAAGGGACTAGTAAGGCATGCCCAGCAACCAATTAGGTTTGTACCTAGGGTACTCACATCAGTTTTAGGGAGAAAGCAGATAGGCTGGGGTCCTGGATAGCAGGATCCCAGCCAGACTAGTCAAAAACCACTCCAATACCAGGCAAAAAGTTGGGGGCAACCATTAGTCCGATCCCACTCTCCTACAAGGGGCTTGCGAGGTGTGAAATTGTACCCCAAAATACATTTTTTTAAAGTTTGTTGGATCACCAAGGTAGACTAGGAGAGCTTCTGCCCTCCATTAAAGAAGATTTCTAAGTCAGATGTAAGACTGCAACCCACATTGTAAGAAACCAGTAAAGCCCATAAGATGAACTAGCTTGCCCCCTACAATAGGAGACTCTCATACCACAAGTGAGGTGTGATCAATGTATTCCGCTGGCCAGATCACTGTTGACCTTCGTGGAGATGTTTAAGAAGGTAATTCTTTCTGAAAAGGGTAACTGATGGTCGAAAAAAGTCACTCTGAAGAACGTAGGCCGCTCTTTCAAGAAGTGTAGAAGATTCAATCAGTTAATCAATCAGGATTTGTAGAGCATGGCTGCTACACCTGGGAGGGTCTCGAGGCGCTCTCGGAAGATGCTGCCTGTTCTCCTATTGGTTGAAAATCGAAGTTTCGAGGTCCCTCCTGAACTGATGGAGCGATGGTGAGTCTCTGAGGTGTAGGGGATGTCGCTCCAGGACAAGAAGGGTAAACGATTGGATCTAGTGACGAACGTTACAAAATATTATGCACTGGCATTGCTTTCTGTTTATTTGAAATATTCAGTTTTTATTAATGCTCGATTCCTGTCTCATGTGTACACGAATCTGCCCCCTATGGATTTTCATGAGAGTGAACATGCCTGTTAGGCGTTGCTTTCACTTTTTCAGCTCGGCTTGGTGGTTATTTCACTGGTATCTGCAATTGTAATATTTTTTTCTGGAATGATAAATGCTTAACGCCATTTTGTGGTTTTGAGGCTATTTTGCTAATCCATTAGTTACAGACTTTTGCAGAGTCTAGGAGTTAGGGTGTGCCTCATGAGCATCGCTTGTGGACTGATTGTGTATCTCTTAGAAAGCTCTAGCCTACAACGAGACCGTCAGAGAACTGTTTTCTCTTTAAAAAAAAAAAACAGATTGCGTTTCTTCAAAACCTGGGTCATACTAAATGATTTTTTTTATGACAGTTTTTCAAATATATCTGTTAAAATCCAGAGGTTCTGAAGTGAAACTCTTTGAATATTCCAATATTTTATGGTGAAATAACCAAGAGCATCGCTTCCCTGCAGTAGTGAATCATATTGTTGCCAGTAAGAAAAATGTTTGCACGTCCCTGGGGGCTGTTTGCGCGGCTGGATACCATTGAGCCCATCCAACCTTGAAAGAAGCCCTCTGTCCTCAACCCTACGTGGGGTTTCCCTGTTTCTTGCATGGCCAGTCAAGCCGCCATGTCTGCACATTCTTTGTGCTCTCTTATCTCTTTCTCGCTCACATTCCTCCTCTCTCTCTTTTCTTTCTCTCTCTCTCTCTCTCTCTCTCTGTTCTCGATTTCTTTCTCTCTTTCTTTTTGGTCTCTTACTCTCAGGAGAAACTGTATTCTCCTTCCACCTTCTCACTTTCTCCTCTTTCTCAAAACACATATTTAATGCGTGAGCCCCTTTTCTCTATTCCTTTGTTGTTGTTGTTTGTTTTTTTTTAAATATCAGGCCAGATTTAAGTTTAGGTTTTCTGTGCCACATGCTTTAGGCCGGCGATACAGCCCTTACACTATCTGTCCCAGTTTTTTTAAAACGCCCTCGGACTGTTCAAGGACCCTACTGCCCAGGGCTTTTAAAACCTGACTCTGTATGAGCAAATATACATATGTATGTCCTATTAAGGATGTGTATCCAGTGATGTGGCGCCTATTCCTAGAACACCTGGAGCGATGCAAGTTCTCCTCATTTCCTTATTAATGGGATGCTTAGGGTTGGATGATTGACACAATGCTGGGTGAAGCATAGATAATCATATAGGGGAAAAACAAATGATTGCAGGATGATGCAGATTTGCAAAGTACCCCTGGACTTCAGCCTTAAAAATGGGATGCCTCATGCCTCATGCCTCATGCTTCTTTCGCCCATTGATAAATGATAAAAGTGCTATTGAATGTAAAATAAAGTGTTATTAAATACACATTTTGAATTAATAAAAGTAATTCCTAGAGTAAAGTTATTTGACTATTTAGGAATATGATCCACGAAAAACGCAATATGCATTTTCTAAATCGATTTGAATTAAAATCAACAGTCTCCTGCCTGTGCTAGCTTCAGTGCAGAATGTGGCGGACACACAGGGGCAGGCACAATAGAGGTTTATAGGAAATACGTCTTTGTGGATGATCACCCCAGAAAAGTTTGTATTGATGCTGCCAGTTTTTCAGCTCAGATGTGCAGTGAGCCCTGTTGACAAGACCCCGGTGCATGTGTTCTGAACCTTCAAACATATGTGCGACTGGCTAATACCTGATTGGCATATTTACCTTACTTTTAAGTCCCTAGTACATGGGGAACTCAGTGTACCCAGGGCCTGCAAGTTAAATATCACTGGTAGACTGCAGCACTGATTGTGCCACAACTGCAGCCACAAGGTGAAAACATGGCTCTGGGCCTGTCACTTCAGCTTAGCCAGGCAGCTTTTAAACCGCTAATTCAACATGACAAAATAACCCTTTGTGCTAAGTACAACCCTTCCCTTTTAATATTATTGAGTCTACCCCTAAGGAAGGCCTTAGGAGCCCATAAGGCAGAGAGCAGGATATTCAAAAGAAGGACATTTTTCTTTTATGTATAATATGCTCTGAAAGTGAAAACTCGCCATTGTTGTTTTCAGTGTAACAAGGCTGGTAGTCGCATTGACTTGCATGAGGTTACACTGGCCGCACTGCTAAGAGCTAACTTGCATTTAAAGTAACTCTTTATATAAATGTGACTTTAGAAAGTCACCACTTTCCATCCCAAAGTTCCAGTAGCTGTTTTTGACTAACTACACGAGTTGACAACTGAGCCAGCTTGCTGCTCTCTTGCCAGGAAGTGTGAATTTCTCACAGGAATGGGGAACCAAAGTCCCGGTTGGTAGGACGAGGTGTGACCACCTCCTGACAGGATAGCTAGAGGGCTGTGGATGCAGATGTCCAAGCTTATAAGGGTCAGCGACCTCTCACAGGCAAATGTGAGTCACACTTTAGCCTAACCTCTCCTTTGTCTAGGTTAACAAGCTGTCTTCTCTTCAAAAGGGGTAAAACCTGTTGCAGAACTTTCCAATAGGAGTTGCTCATTATACTGGACACATCTCAGGGGTGTGCCATAGCTCTGACCTAGGTAGGAAATGTTGTGTTATCTTGGATTTAAGCAGAGAGATGCACTGTGGGATTGTTTAGTGCCAGTCCCCCAGGAAGTGATGTAAAAGTGGAACGGGATGACAATGGAAATTTTACCCTCATTTGTTAGGGACCCTTTCCAGCCAAAAAATCAAAACTGGAATAAAAAGGGCACCCCATGGCATCAGCCTCAGAACACCACTGGCCTGAAGAAAGGTTGTACAAAGTAGGACTGCACATTTTCAACCAAAGACAGGACTTCAGAAAGAGAGGACTGCTCCTGATATTAAAGTAGTGAGGAGAGACCAAAAGGGCTGGACTTGCTACCACTTGTGCCAAGGACCAGTGAGTGCACTAAAAGGGCTAGTTTGCTAGTGTCCTGTTAAGCTCCAGAAACAAAAACGCTAAAAAAAGAAAGTCCTGCAAGTGCCCAGCTGAGCATTTACAACAGGATGGCCCTTGACCACGCTAGTGCATCCTGGGAGATTGAATCTTAGCCCCCAAGTGGTGCTCGCCTATAAGGTTCTGGACCCTTGGCTGGCCTATAGATGTAGCCTTTCTTCTGAAAAGAACAGCAACTTGTGAGAGTAGAGCTAAAAAATAATGCCTCTTGAAAAAGAACCAGAGGTTAACACACTACAATTACTCAGCTCCCTGTCATCATCAAAGCCTTCCTGGGCCGCTGACTTCAGAATACACCTGCTGAAAAGTGTTGCAAGTTTGTGGATAGTATCAAACTCCCATGGAGAATCAGGGCTCGTACAGGACCACTTGACTTCTCCTGTCTGCTGATGTTGAGCCCAGTGACCGATCTCGCCTGCAGACGACCCTGCTGACGAGCCTCTTTGACAGAGAAAAGAGCCAACAAGTTTTATAAGTGAGAAGGTAAATGTTTGACCGGGACAAACCCGGGCATTAGATCAATGCTCCAGGTCTGCCTGAAACTTTTGCTTTGGCCCAGACCCCCGCATTCGAGGCTCAGAGTTTACCACTACAAGTAAAAAGCAGTGATTTTTGAAGATTTTGAGCGAATTGCAGTGATTTATGAGACCCTTTGAAAAATCATTACTACAGTTCCCTGAATCAGATGTTTGTCATTTTTGTGTCTATTTAAAGAATTAAAAAATTTTTTTTTATAAATGGGTGTGGGATTTGTATTGATGTTTCATACTTAGTAACTGTTTTGGTACTGATAAATGCATAACGCTTGTTTTACTTCTTTGTAACCCAGTTACTCAGTTCTAGACTTGATAATGAACAGTGACAGGATCAGTAAAGCTTAATTCTAAAATGATGATAATAATAAGTCAAGAGGATACTACTTTTACTGCTACTAATAATAACAACAATAATAGTATTCTCAGGAGGCTTGAAGTATTTCATAGTAGCCATAATCTTCCGAATGCCAGATTTGCTTAATACCCAGTCTGTCCAATCTTGATTCTATCTCATAACTCTTTCTTCCAACACTCTACCCTATTCATCACTTTATTGTACTTTGGTTTGTTTTTCTTCCCTGCTTTCTGCCTTTGTCCCTGTTTTCCTGCCTTTCTCTTTTGCCTCTTACTTTCTCCATTTTATGCTTTTATCTATCTTGCCCTTCGTCAAAGTCTGAAGATGAAATACAATTCGAGCCCCCTAAAAATGAGTGCTGGTCCCACCATCTGCAAACACCGGTACAAATGAAGAACGGCTCTTTAGGAGTTGTGGGGATTAACCAGTCTTTGCAAAATAGTCCAGAAGATCTTAGTTTATGGGTCCCTTAACTGGATTCTGTTGGATGACGTGTTATGATCTATTTGTTAGTGTGCATGTTCCTGTTATCTGGTATGCATTCGTAATACTCACGGTGCCAAAGATGTGTAAACTTGTTTTTAAATACATGAGCTGTTTTAAGGGTTTTAGCTTGAAATTAACTATTGCATTCTTTCGGCCATTCATGTTGAGAGATTTTGGTGTAATTGAAACATTTACTGAAAGAGATAAGGTCCCACTGTACTGACTCAGGGACATTTGAGGGTAGGAGGAAGAAGAGTAGAGTGCTGAGCCTGGTGGCTCAGTGGGCTTTTGCATCCACTGCAGGAATTTGTCTTTCACAAAATAGTCACAGGTCCAAATTCTGCTGGTCCGCTCAGCATTCCATCCTTCCAAGTTTGACCAAATGATTACCATTGAGTTGAGTAACAAATGTCTCCTGTCTCTCAATAGAGCCATTTGACTGAAAGCGCGCTTTACAAATGTCCCTGCTATTCTTATCATATTATAAGTTTCAAGGCAATTGGGGAGAACCGTTTGTGTTCAGACATGTTTGGGTCGTCTGTGCTTGACTTTGGGTGTTAGGAGACAGTGCGGCTGAAGGAGGCAGTAGCAGTAGTGAAACCTTTTCTTTTGGTGTTCGCTCAGGCGCATCTTAAATTGAGGTCTCGAGGACCAAGGGTCTGCTGGACAGAGATTTCTGAACGAAATGTTGATATTTAACAGAGAGATGGTTTCTCTTCTTGAAATTATTTGGGATTTTTCAGAAGAGTGAATAATGAGACTCTAAAAGTCAGTGGGGAGTTGGATCAAGAGTTGTACTTCATTCATTTCAATACGGCCCCTATATATATATTACCTACTGGCGGTCGCCAGTTGGTAGTTATAGTTAGGACCCTGTTTCCATAGGAAAACCGCAACATTCTATTTGGAATAACTTTGGCGCCGGTCGACGAATCCTCGCAAAATTTTCAAAATAGGTGGGGCGCTACGCTCCGCTCCTACCCTGAAAGTCTCGGGGGGATTCGTCAAGCGGGGGCTGAGATAAAAGGGGGGTCCCAAAACGCGTTTTTCCCATGCATTTTTCCATAGGACCTTTAGACACAGCTACAGCCCGAACGGCTGAACAGAGTTCCTTGAAATTTGGCAGAGAGGTAGTCTACAGGTCAAGGAAGTGCCTTTTGTAGGTTTGGTGTAAATCTGTTCAGTAGATTCTGAGAAAATAGCCTTTAAATCAATATATATATCTGAGCCAGCTTACGGTGCGCTTACCGTACGCGTACGGTGACGTGCGCGAGCGCGATTCTGATTGGCTGTTAGATCTTAGTAAACATTCGAATCGGTCGAAACCAGGAAGCGGCGGCCGCCATTTTCTCTCTCGCACTCTTAAGCGGAGAGGAAAAACAAAGGCAAAAAACATGTAAAGGGACTGTTTAGACAGCTCCTTACCACCTAGCCTTGATTAATGGGTCCCCACAGTTCCCCCAAGGTCAAATATTTCAGTTTTTTATTTTTAAGAAAAATCGCCGATTACGATTACCGTACGCGTACGGTAAAAAAAAAAAAAAAAAAAAACTTACCCACACCTTCCCCACCCCGTGTGCAAATGGTGCCCGCAGGGCAACATTTGTGAAAGGCCCATCTACAAAGTAGAAAATGTAAAAGCTTACATTTCACAGCGAAGCGCATAATATGTCCTGCATGTGTGCACGGTGCGCGAAGCGCATCGTGCGTACATGGCCCATCCACGGCACTAACTGCGTAAAGTGGGCGCGCGGTGCGCGAAGCGCACCTCGTGCTCCCTGTGCGCGCACGGAACGAACTGCGTTAAGTGGGCGCGCACGCCACGAATGGCGTAAAGTAACTTAGCATTTAAAAAACCGTACAAATTCACTGAAAAAACCATAGGTTTCACACACGTTATAGTTAGGAATTAGCATTTAAAAAACCTTGCAAATTCAATGAAAAAACCATAGGTTTCACACATGTTATAGTTAGCTGGACATTTTACTGATAAAAAACCAATGAAATTCCCCCGTTATAGTTAGTGCAGGCAACTATAACTCACGCGACCGCAATCCTCTGCTGATGACATATGTGTCTTTATGAAAAAAAAATATTTGTAATATATGTATAGCTAAAATTTAATGGAAGAAGACTTGGGCAAATAAGTGTCTAAATACAGTATTAGCATCAGCAGAGGATTGCGGTCACGTGAGTTATAGTTGCCTGCACTAACTATAACGGGGGAATTTCATTGGTTTTTTATCAGTAAAATGTCCAGCTAACTATAACATGTGTGAAACCTATGGTTTTTTCATTGAATATATATATATATATATATATATATATATATATATATAATATACAATATACAGTGCCAAAGACCACCAGTGGTCTGCTGGAAACTTTTCAGGCAGGTGCTGCCGTGACATGAGGGTGGACTCACGGTATACTTCACAAAGCTTCCCAATGGCAAAACGAAGCACTCGCTGGGTCTTAGTACAATTCCTTTATTGCAAGAAGATGCATTTTGGTGCTAGCCTTTATCAATCCTTGCTTCACTGTGAAAAATTACTTCTTGGCACCATTAGCCTTCTATAGATCACATCAAAAGCTATAATTAGTAAATTGAAAACAGCACAAAGAGAGAGGACTAACCCCGTCGTCATTAAAATACTGATTAGTTTGTGGCCATATTGTTGTGGTTTCATTCATTTTTGTCCAAATGGTAGTCTCCTTATTCGTGCATTCCCCATAACGCAACATACATACACTTATATAGTTAATCACATAATTCTACCTACAAATAGGTACACTGATATGATGATACAGGTTATCACACCTTCAGCTCAGTTCATGCAGTTTTCTCCAGTTTAAGCCATAAATGGATTGCTACTTAACTGTTCCTGGAGACATATCCTTTTCACAGATAATTTCAAAGTTAATGAGATATGCCCCTCGCCTCAGCCACAGTACAAATTCCTCATAACGCCCAAAAAGAGTTCAGCAGGTTATGGGGTGGTCTTCGGAACTGTAAATTTAATTGTGCCATGCCTGAACCGCCATGCAGGATCCAAAATATGTGCCCATCAACTGATTTCAACAATTATTCAATTGCGGGAGGAACGGCCAGTTGACAGACCCCCCCGCATGTACGTTATAAGGATTGTGAAACAAGGATTGATAATGGTTAGCGCAGAAACGCGTCTTCTTGAAATAAAGGAAATGGATTATGACCCCACGAGTGCTTCATGTTGACTTTGGGAAGCTTTGTGAAACACCAAAACATGTCGGTCGTTGGCAGATTAAAATAAGCTTTTCCTAAAAGATCTCCCTGAGTGCCGATCTCTTCTTGTGTGACGAAGAGGCTTGTGTAACGGGTTCTCAAGGAGGGACACTACACGAGGTCTGGGTATCTTGAGTTTTATTGATACAAGTTTGTGTTTTGTCCGGCTGGTTATTCTCTCCCTCGCAAAGCGGGCTGGATCCGTGGTATTCAGAGCTCCGTAGGCTTCTTGGGTCGTCTGGTTCCCTGGGTCGGCCTCCTCTCTCGTCACTAGGTCATCTCCCGGTATTCCCCAGAAGAAAAGAATAAGGGACGGTATTAGGATTGCTATAGAGGCGCGTCGCGCCTCCCACCTAGGGCCAGGGAGTGAGAAATCACCTTTAGTGTAAAATAAAGACGTCTACTCGAGTGTCTGGAAAAAGGTGAGGTGTTTAACTAAAGAAAAACGGGAAGGGGTTATACCAAAAGAAGCGGTCGGTTTAGCGCGGCCACTCCCTCATCCCTATCCAACCCGCTACCCGGTCCCGTACCTGTCCAAGCCACGCTCCTTCCCTGGGAACGTGGCTGGGCTCTTCGCCGTATCCGTAGCCAATGGTCCTCTCGTCTCTTGTTCCTCTGTTCTCCTCCTGCTCTCGCTTTCTGGTCTCGTCCGAATCGTCGTCTCTCTCCTCACTCCGCTCGTCTCCGTTTCTCCTCCTGGGATCGCCGTCCGCTGACTTGCTGGTTCCTCCCCTTTTTGGTGATCCGCGCTCCGTGACGTCGTCTAAGGGCGGTCCTTGTGGTTGCGGAGCTTCCCAGTTAAAGGGCAACGCAGGGGCTAATAGGAGGTGATCTTCGGTATCCGATGCCCACTCGTCCTGTTGAGAGGGGAGAAGGTTAGAAGCCCGTGACACTGGGGTCCACCAGTCAGTGCTTTCCGGTGCCCCCTGAGCCGCCCGTAGTGTCCTGTCACATATTGGAACTGTGATTACGTGCTGACAAGCACGTTCAATGGCACCAGTAGCGATAGGAAGCACGTCTGCTTCAGCGTTGTCAACTTTGAAGACTAATATATGTATGTGTGTGTATATATATATATATATATATATATATATATATATATATATATATATATATATATATATATACATACATAAGAATCCAAACTTTTTGCAGAAGTATCCCAATACTCGAGGCTTCTGAAGTAGGAAACGGACACCAATTAGTGCTATTTCTTTTTTATTTTCTTGCAGTGAGTGCCGCCATGACGCGTTTCGGGCTCTCAAGCCCTTGATCACATGACTTGTCATTAGTTTTTTTCCTTTTTATAAAGTGCTCGTGCAATCATAGACCATGAAGACAGACTATGCGTCCTCAATACCAACAGATCATTATTTTTGACATAATGCCTTAAGTTACAGGGTTACAAAAAGGATCATGTATGGTTTTAATCATTAATCCATACATACCTGTATTGATTTAAACCATTATAGACATATGATATGCATAATCTATTCAACAAGCATTGAAAACAGGCTGTACATTTGTCTCCTGTATGTTTAAACTCGTGGCATAATGCCGAAGAATAGCTGAAGCTAATATCGCTGTATTACAATAAATAGTTTCACTTCTTGTATAAATACACTAAACACGATAAACGAATACAATGGTATTTGCTGTATAAATGATGTGACCCTGTGGCATGACAATTGTTTTTTTGGGGGAAGAGATAAGTAGGAGGGTATACATTCAAATACGTGTTAAAATCATTCTAAATGAAAACACTCAAAACAATTTAAAACCACATTATAAAATGTAAAATGAATCCCTTCCTTGGAAGAAGACATTTCTTTACTAATATTTGAAGATAAATCAATTGTTGGGCTAGGTCTAAGAATGTAAAGTGCTGAGAATATGTGCAAAACCTGGAATAAAGTGCAAATAGTGCTGAAATACATTTAGAAATAAACCAGTTGAAATCCAGTATTTACAAAGACAATCCTCTTTTAGCCAAAAGAAGGAAAAGATCTAAAAAATTCATTTTTTTTAAATGGCAGATAGTAGGGTGTCTGTTGAAATATAGGAGGATACCACAATTATTTAAGCTGGGATACTGTACAAGGCCACTTAGCTAATGCTAGGAGTCAAATATTTATATCAGTAAACTTAATTTTAGAAACTGTTTATACAAGATATAAATCTTTTTATAGAATTTAGAGCCAGGTATACAAGTCTTCGGTCATATTAAGACCATTCGGAGACTTGCTGTCAAATTCCAAAATATATTTAGTTTCCAGTTTCCTCAATTGGGCCTCCCTGTTGCCCCCTCTCCTAAGTGATGGTACCGCGTCCACAACATAATATTTAAGGTCATGTACTGAGTTGTTGTGGACTTCCTTAATATGTCGGGCCACAGGGTAGCTGGGATCTGCGTTAGTTACGGCTCTCGTGTGCTGGAGAATGCGCTTGTGGACTTGCAGCTTTGTGCTACCGATGTATTTCAGTCCAGAAGCGCATGCCAACACATAGATTGCATACTCTGATTTGCAGGTTAAAGATTTCGAGATTGTAGACGGGGCCAATTTGAATGGGGTTATAAAATAATTTTTGTTCAAACCCAATTTGCAGGCTTTGCATGAAAAACATTTCTTGAAACCGCTAGAACTTAATAGCCAGTTTTTATTGGCCGAGATTTCTGGACTACTTTTAACTAAGTAGTCATTGGATGATGGCACCTTCCTATAGGTAATGACTGGATTGACTAAGAGATGTTCCCCAATTATGGGATCAGTGCGTACAATATGCCAATTTTGTCTTATGACGCGGCTGATTATATCCCTTTGTTTGTTATAAGTCATTATTAACCTAGGATTAAGAGGCTCTTCTATTTTTTGACTAGGGATCACGTGCGATTCCATTCTGGCAATGGGGAAAAGTAACTCATCTCTGCGGATTTGGCTTGTTTTATTTATTGCAGCAGAGATTGTGTGCATAGAGTACCCCCTCGCTAAAAAGCGATTTTTGCATTCCTCTTGTGCTAGCGCCAGATCATGATCTCTACTGCATATCTTGCGTAGCCTCAGCATTTCTCCATACGGAATGCTGTGTATGGTGTGTTTCGGGTGAAAACTAGAAGCGTGGAGAATGGTATTTCCCGCTGTTGGTTTGCGATGCAACCTGGTTTCTAGTTTATCATTACGAATAAACACCTCCACATCAAGAAAATAAACCGAGTAATTACTGATATTGTATGTGAGCTGTAAGTTAATGTCATTATCATTAAGCAAGCTAATGAAAGATACTGCGCTTTCCCTGTTACCATGCCAAACTAAGAAAAAATCATCGATATATATGACCTATTTAATTACATGTTTGTCAAATATGTCCTGGTATGGAGCATGTACTACTTCCTCCTCCCACCAGCCCATATGGAGGCAAGCATAGCTTGGTGAAAAGCTTGCCCCCATAGTCAAACCTTGAATTTGCTGGTAAATTTGGTTCTGGAAGAGGTAGTAGTTATTGTTAAGGCAAAATTCAGTCAGAGTTAATAACATTTTGTTATGGTTAAGGGACTGAATTGGTCGCCTATCCAGGAAGTGTTTTAAAGCTCGTAAACCATCCTTATGGTGTATGCTAGTGTATAGACTAGACACATCTATAGTTATTAATAGATAATCTTTGCACCATTGTAGTTCATGGATTTTTGTTAAAAAGTCAGTAGTGTCTTTTATGTAAGAAGGTAGAGCTCTGACATGGTCCTGTAGAAATGAGTCTATGTAGATGGAGATGTTTTCCAACAGACTTTGCTTGGCCGAGATGATGGGTCTGCCCGGAGGTTGTTTGATGTCTTTATGAATTTTAGGAATAAAGTATATCACGAGCGTTACAGGGTAGTCTTTTTTTCATGAACTTGTATTCATCCACATTTATTAAGCCTGCACTTTTCCATGCTAGTAGCCATTTGAAGAGCTCATTTTGTGCTGCCACTAATGTTGGTTTGTTGCTCAGTTTGTAGCAGGTTCGATCACTCAGCTGTTTCAACGCTTCTTCCAAATATAGTTTCTTTGGACAAAGAACAACATTGCCTCCCTTGTCAGAATTTCTTATAACAAGAGAGTCATCCTTTTGCAATTTGTTGATCAATTGATTGTACTGATACTGGCGTGCTTGTTGATGATTACAATTTTTTGGGACTTTGTGATTGAGTTTTTTGATCTCATTCTGTACTACTTCATGGAAGGCATCGATAGAATCGCGTGGTAGAATAGGGACAAAAGTTGATTTTGGTTAAAGTCCCGAGTTAATAGTGGCATTAGTGGAAATGTCTTGCTGCTCCAAAATTAGATTAATATTTTGTGAATCTAAAGTAGGGGAATTGTTTGCTTCGAGAGCTTGCATGTCACATAGTAGCGCGGTATCAGCTACCACTAATCCTTGTGGCGGTTCGTTTATTGCTGAATTTGTCGTTGGAAGACAGTGTTTGTTTTTTTGTAATTTATGAAATTTTATCAGTTTTAATTTGCGTATAAACTTGTAGACATCAACTATGGTTTGTACATACTGGAAGTTGTATTCCGGACAGAATGATAGTCCTATATATATATATATACATATTTTACATCAATTGTTTGAAAAAAGGATCATATTTGATAATGTGGAAAACCTTATTCATTGTTTGCGTTATTTGCACATATACTTTGCAAATTGTTTATATAAAATGTACTTAAATAACTATAGCAATATTTGCACAGCGTAATTTGCACACATTGCAATATGCTCTTTTTTGCACATATTTATTTGCATTGTTTGCACATAATCTTGCATTGGTTTTGCACATTTGTCTAAGGTTAATGAATGGCCTTCGCATTTGTTTATTTTATCAAGCGAGTATTTTAGAAAAGTATTTGCATTTATGCCCTATCTTTTTCTGCAATATATTTATTTTGCTGACAGTGATGTGCACTACATTATCAGATCCCCATACAATGATGTTTTGGAATAACTCATCATATGAATAGAAGAAAGACTGAACCACTCTGTTAAACAATACATTTAGGCACATAGTAGTTTGTCTATGTCTATTACCCCACGTGGTGCACACAAAGCAGATTTAAAAAAATGGCACTGACTATCTGTGAGCAAGGGCAACCGCCCGAAACGCGTCAGATTTTGTGCATCTCTCCTAATAAATAACATCTTGCCTTATTCCTGGGATTCGTGGTGTCTCTGTTCGCCGAGGAGGAGGTACAGCGTCATCGTGGTTGTTTTATTTATATATATATATATATATATATATATATATTTCAGCCACAGTTTTTAAGAATTGCTGCGCACTCTGGTCAGTTGCAATAAAGTAATTTATTTCAATTCGTTGCTAAACACGATCTGTACGCGATCTGCTGACAAACGCGTTTCAGCCTCCTGGCCTTCGTCTATGTCAATAGTGTTCAGTTACCATAATCTATTTAAGCATTTCATTGGTTGCCATGATCATAGAAAAATGGAAATAAAAAGCGGACCACATATGTACAAGTATTTAGTGTGGGAAGTGTCGGCCATCTTAACACTGTGCAATACTATATACAAATTAAATGTTTAGGCTGCTCTCTCAAATTATAAAGAACAACAGTTTCTGTGTCAATCAAGCATATATACATTTGGCAATTGAATCAACGGAATTCAGTCTCACCGACTTTTAAATTCATGTGCACACTACGTTAGTTAATCAAACACATGTTGTAAAAAATAGTAATAATCACGCCCTGAATGGGCTATCTTCGTTAGTTACGAATCAATACACAATGGGTGAAATAGAATTCCCTATCCACCGCTTTTCAATTTATGAGAGCGCAGTATGTGTTGATTGTAAAATAACGCCCTGAATGGGCTATCGTATACTCTGTGGCCATTCTTCCCCTTAGTTAGAAAGTTACAAGGGACAGCGTTAGGGTTTTAAATTGTTTTATCCAATAAAGGACCAAAGTTCTTCCTCCTGATTTAGTCCCCCCGGGGTTTTAGTGCGTAGCTCCACTATGAGTTTCGCCTCAAGTTGTCTCAGTGACCTGACTCTGTCCCCTCCTCTTTCTCCCGCTGGGACCTGATCTATGCAAAAGAATGTCAGTGTGTCACTTTTCGCACCATGCAACCCTGCAAAATGCCTCGCCACTGGGTACGTTTTGTCCCTATTCGTTATGGCTCTTTTGTGTTCCAGGATACGCTTCTTTGCTGGGTGTATGGTGCTTCCTATGTATTGCAGTCCACAAGGACAAACCAGGCAGTATATTACATAACTGGAATTACAGTTAAGAAGTTTGTCAATGGGTCTTTTAGTTTTCTTGCCTGGCACTGCATAATCTTTCACCTTTTTGCAGTTTTTGCACGCCTTGCAACTCATGCAAGGAAAGAAACCAGTTATAGTTGGTTTGGTTCTCGGTTTCTCCTCAAAGTGGCTGCGCACCAAGATATCTTTTAATGAGGAACTTTTCCTGAAGGTGATGTCAGGATTTGGAGAGATTAATTTTCCCAGGACCCCATCAGTTTGGAGAATTCCCCAGTTCTTCTGTATGAGGCCCCTAATCTTATGAGCCTCTGCCGAGAAGGTCATGATTAATCTGACCTTAGATTGGTCTTCA
Source organism: Triturus cristatus (assembly GCF_964204655.1). Taxonomy (NCBI): domain Eukaryota; kingdom Metazoa; phylum Chordata; class Amphibia; order Caudata; family Salamandridae; genus Triturus; species Triturus cristatus. The sequence continues at coordinate 495,823,885 of NC_140592.1, read as the reverse complement.
TCCAATATACTATCAGAGACCTGTTTTTTAGTGAGTAGCTCCTGTCTATTTCTACTTGCAGCCTTATCTACTGCTTCCTGCAGCACTTTACTGTTGTAACCTCTATCTTTGAATCTCAATAGAGATTCATCCGCTGCCATTTGGAAATCCTCAAGGCGGGAGCAGTTCCTCTTGAGCCTTAAGAGCTCCCCATACGGAATGCTATTGATCAAATTCCGTGGATGTTGGCTCCAAGAGTGCAAGACAGTGTTACCCGCTGTCGGCTTGCGGTACAAAAACTGTTTTTTGTACACTTTACTCGTGAGCAAGGGATTGCTATCCCGAAACGCGTAGAGTCGGTCGTTTGGCTTTTGTCCAAATAAAGAACTGGTTTTGAAAAGCTCAAGAGTTGTCCGTGGCTGCTTTGTTGTTCGAGTATCCAGGAATAACAGCGTCTGGTTTATATATATATATATATATATATATATATATATAATCTACTGGCGGACGCCAGTAGATAGTTATAGTTAGGACCCTGTTTCCATAGGAAATCCGCAACATTCTATTTGGAATAACTTTGGCGCCGGTCGACGAATCCTCGCGAAATTTTCAAAACTAATGGGGCGCTACGCTCCGACCCTGAAAGTCTCGGGGGGATTCGTCAAGCGGGGGCTGAGAAAAAAGGGGGGTCCCAAAACGCGTTTGGATTGCGGTCGCGCGAGTTATATTTAGCTGAACTAACTATAACGGGGGAATTTCAATGTTTTTTTATGAGTGAAATGTCCAGCTAACTATAATATGTGTGAAACCTATGGTTTTTTCAGTGTGTATATATATTATATAGTTATATTAGAAACGGTCCTGTCCGCCCTCTTCTCTCAGCGGAACCTTAGACACGGACCTCTCAACTCCAGAAATCAATTACGAAGTCCCACAACACGGAAAGTGGGTGAAGCAGTGATGGTTTATTAGCGAATTCAAACCAAGAAATTCCCAGGACCAGTGCCTGCCATGACGCGTTTCGCTCCATGCAGGGAGGTTGATCACATGATGCGTCTCCGTATTGTGACGTGTTAAATAGAAACAATGGGCACAACCAGCTTAAGAAAAAAGCTGTCATGGCTCAAAAATATAGAAAACAGACTGCAGCAATCTACTTGTTCAATACAATACATCTGAGCATTGATATTTTTGTAATTATAATCATGTGCAAAATACGCAAAATTTCCATGAGAAGCAAATGTGTGAATACATATAAGTTCATAGGAGTGGTTTCCATAATCATTACATAGTGTATTGGAAAAAGTTTTTTTCGAAAAGCCCACTTCTATAGTAACCTACATCACAGTTGGTAGTATCTTTCAAGAAATAAAGGGCAAGTGTCCCAATTGAATACCAAACTTAGATGACAAATCTCCGAAGGAATAGCGTTAAAAAAATAATATGCAACTCAAGAATACATAGTTACTGCAATGGACCTAAAACATCCAGTAGATGTCATGCATAAACTAATTGGTAAACCGAGCTATCGGAGGAGATACAACATGTATCAGCTTGGTCAATATAGCAGCAAATATTACTCACTAAAGTGCAAATGCACTAGTGAAATACCAGTCACGTATGTAAAAACCATAGGCTAAAAGGGACCAAAAGATGACGAAACAATGGATAAAATCTCATATCCGTCAGATTAGCAGCATGTGTACCAGAGTAACACAATTAGTGCAAAAATTATCAATATGCTAAAAAGGACCAAAAATGGATAAAAAATCTCCTATTGACATAATTGCATAAGATTTGTAAAAAATACAGTCAGAGTTTCACATGATAATAAATAGTCTGTTTGTTCTTAAACTAAGGTGCATAAAAAACAGTGCAAAATAGTGCTATATAAAACAATTGGAATCATTAGCGGCAAGGGAAAAACCCTGAATCATTTAAGCCAAAAGACTCCTAAAGTGAGAGTGCAGTAATAAATAGAACAGATAGAAAAAATAGAAAAATCACAGAACAGACCATCTCAATACATGAAAGGAATATACAAAAAGTACTGATACAGGGCAAGATACTTCAATCATAAAAAATTATGCAAATCTACATTCATGTTAGGGCCATTAGGGACTCTTGTGTCGAGAGCTAAAATGAAATGAGACTCTCGTTGTCTCAGTAGCTTGTCTCGATTACCTCCTCATCCGGGGTTGGGAACTGACCCTATGACTGTATACTCCAAATCCTTTAGTTTATTCTCATGAACAGATTTGAAGTGTCTTGCGACCGGATAGTTATGGTCAGAATTGACACTGGCCCTAACAAGTTGTAGGATATGCTTATGCACTGGAGGTTGGTGCTACCAATGTATTCCAGATTGCAGGTGCACTTGAGTTTATAGATGGCATATTCAGTACGGCAGGTTAAATGTTCTGGAATTGCTATCTCCTTATCACTAAAAGCTGTTTTATAGTGAGTGCTGTTTTTAGCGAATGTGCAAGCACGGCAAGAATTACATTTAAAGAACCCAGTCCTAGTAAGCCAAGTACTTTTAATTTTTACCTCAGGCATAGGTTTCACAAGGGCATCCCTCATAGAGGAAGCCCTTCTAAAGGTGTTGGCTGGTAAGCTGGGTAGAATGGGACCAAGAATGTTATCAGTTAAAACAATAGGCCATTCTGAATAAATAACCTTGCGGATAGCATTTTCTTGAGAACTAAATGTCGTAATCAGGCAAATAGAATGCACATCTGGCTCCACAGTCTCATTCACAGAGTTAATACTAGATTGAGGCTGGAGCAGGTTAGTTCTAGGCAGACTATTGGCTTTGTTTAAGGAAGGGTCAATTGATGATCCTTATAGCCCCTGTCAAGAAATCTGCGAAATGCTGCCATTTGACATTCAGTGGTGACAATTTCAGATTCTCCGGATATGAATGAACTCGCCGTACGGTATGCTGTTGATAAGGTGACGGGGATGTGCGCTGTCCGCATGTAGAATTGAGTTACCAGCAGTGGTCTTTCTATGTAACTTAGTGCAAAGCATGCCTTCATCTACATACAACAAAACATCAAGGAATTCGACAGAGGAGCTATCAATAGAAGCACTAAACTTTAGATTTAAATCATTAAAATTGATATCTCCTATAAATCTCATAGCATCATCCTTAGAACCACTCCAGACTAAAAAGATATCATCAATGTAGCGCCAATAATTGACCACATGACTCCACCAGTGACGGTGAGTGGTTCTGAGGACATGCTTCTCCCACCAGCCCACATACAAACATGAGTAGCTGGGGGAGAAGCAAGTCCCCATCGCCACACCGCGCACCTACTAGTAATTGTCATTCTGGAATAGAAAAAAAATTGTTGTTAAACATAATTCAATTATTTCCAACAGCATATTGTTGTGTTCTTTCATATCTATATCCCTATTCTCCAGAAAATGTCTTGTAGCATTGATACCATGACAATGATTGATACTGGTATAGAGGGATTCAATATCCATCACCACCAAACACCAAGTTACATCTTTGACCTTATTTAAAAAGTCAGTAGTGTCTCTTATGTAGGACGGTAGAGTGGGCATATGTGGCTGCAAGAAAAAGTCAACATATTTGGATAAGTTCTCATTCATACTTCCCTGAGCTGAAATAATAGGACGACCAGGCACAGAAGTAACCTTCTTGTGTACTTTAGGCAGAAAATACAGCATGGGAGTGACTAGATGTTCAATATTAAGGAAATTCATTTCTTCTTTAGTTAATAATCCATTTCTCTTCCATTGATAGATTCTTTTACGTGTTCTTTCTTCTGCAGCTCTCATTTCAAATTTAGTTGAATGTCTGTAACAAGAAGTATCAGAAAGATGTCGATCAGCCTCTGCCAGATAATCAATGCGGGACGATAACACTGTATTACCTCCTTTATCCGATTAGTTGATAATGAGATCTTGGTTTCTTTGCAGCCTGGTGATCAACGTGTGGTATTGTCTATTTCGGTAGTCCCTCTGACGTGATTGAAAAGGTACAGTTCTATTTAAAAACCTTGAGCTCTGTAATAACTTGGTCGCTAAGTACATCCACTGCATCTTTTGGCATTAGGGGGAGAAACGTTGAGGCTGGACGGAAAGGGCTAGGAGCTGTTTTATTAAGACAAGTGTCTTGATTGGCCATGGATAGATCACCATTGCCGTTTTTTTGCGCCAAATCATATAATATCTGTAAATTAGGAATGTCTTTGACCTGTAATGAACCATCCGTATTGATGATGTTAGAGGCATTAACAGAAGATCTGCCACCAAATGTGCTTAGTTGAAAATGTTTAATCAATTTTATTTTCCTTATAAATTTAAACACATCTATCCTTGCCTGATTGTAAGAGAAACGGTGCTTGGGACGGTGCGGTCGCCAGTAGGTAGTTATAATTAGGGACATGTTTCCATAGGAAAAGCGTTTTTTGACTTGCTTACGTATTTGGCGCTGGATGACTATTCTTCACAAACTTTTTGTTAAAAAAGTGGCTTGGTGATTCTTGTTGTACATGGAAAGTTTTGGGGCGATCTGTCAAGCAGGGCTCGAGAAAAACAGGGGGATCAAAAAAATTGCGTTTCCAATGTTAATTCCAATTGGAATTTTAGACACCATTACATCCTGAACCACTGAACGGAATTACACCAAATTTGGCAGAAAGTTGGCTGCTGGTCCAGAAAGCAAGCTTTTTGTGAACGGGTGTAAATCTATTCAGTAGTTTTGGAGATATTAATGGAAATTCAAATTTGTATATACAGGCATGCGAAGGCTTCACAAACCCTCCCGATCTCGTGCTGAGATCTGATTGACTGCCAACACTTCAACCAGGAAGTTCATAAAAAAAAAACATTAAAAAAATGAAAAGGGGTCAGGGTAGGAATACCCTAACCCTTTAACTCTGGTCATGGGGGTCTCAGAGAGACCCCGACAGGGCCAAAAAGCGCATAAAAAAAGTTCTGCCGCAAAAACGCAATGGAACCACAAATCCGCTGTAAAAATTCTTTAAAGTCCAAGTGTGTGTTCCCGCACATGTTTTGAAAACAGGCTATGTCCCGAGAGCATTTTTCTAAAAAAGTAGCGGGACACACGGGGCCCACCTTCTAAGGTTCATTGAGCCCTGGGGACCACCACCTCCCCCGGGCTAAAAATCACGCATAAGTAAGTCCCCAAAGTGGGATTGCTTAGACCTAGTTTGAGGCCAAGACCTCTTTCTCATCCACTCTACAAAGGGGCCTACTTGAGCTCTACTGGTTGAGGGGTGAAGTCCCCATGGCTGCTGAGGGTCGTTGGGGGCCAAGCACCCCTATTGTTACCACAAGTATGACCCCCACAGTGGGATTGCTGAGACCTTATCGGAGGCCTCGTCCCCGTTCTCAACAAACCTGCAAAGAGGCCTCCTGGTGCACCACTGGTTGGGGATGAAGTCCCCTTGGCTGCTGAGGGTCGTTTCGGGCCAATTTACCCTATTGTTGGCACAAGGAAGTCCCCCACAGTGGGATTGCTCTGACACCATCTGAGGGGCTGCTCATTTTCTCAACCACTCTGCAAAGGGGCCAACTGGTGCTCTAATGATTGGGGGATGAAGTCCCCATGGCTGCTAAGGGTCATTGTTGGCCAAGAACCACTTTTGTGGCCCCAAGTAAGTCCCCCACAGGGGGATTGCGCCAACCTCATTGAGGCCCCACCCCCTTTCTCAACCACTCTGCAAAGGGGCCTCCTGGTTCTCTACTGGTTGGGGGATAAAGTCCCCTTTGTTACTAAAGGTCCAAGTAAATCCCCGACAGCAGGATTGCTCAGATCTTGGCGGAGGCCCCGCCCCTTTCTCAACCACTCTCCAAAGGGGCCTGATGGTTCACCACTGGTTGGGGATGAAGTCCCCTTAGCTGCTGAGGGTTGTTAGGGGGCAAGAACCCCTGTTGTTGCCACAGGTAAGTCCCCCACAGTGGGATTGCTCAGACATAATCAGAGGCCCGCTCGCTTTCTCAACCACTCTCCAAAGGGGCCTCCTCGTGCACTACTGGTTGGGGAATGAAGTCCCCTCTGCTGCTGAGGGTCGGTGAGGGCCAAGAAACCCTATTGTTACCACAAAGAAGTCTCCCCCCAGTTGGATTGCTCAGACCTCGTTGGAGGCCTGCCCCCTTTTTAAACTACTCTGCAAAGGGTCCTCCTGGCACACTAATGGTTGGGTAATGAAGTCCCCTTGGCTGCTGAGGGTCATTGGGGGCCAAGAACCTCTATTGTTGCCACAAGCAGGTCCCCCACAATGGGACTGCTCAGACCTCATCGAAGGCCCTGCCTCCTTTCTTAATCACTCTTGAAAGGGGCCTCCTGGTGCACTACTGGTTGGGGGATGAAGTCTAGGGGTGAGCGTACCGGTAAGCTCCGCTGGCGGTGTTTTTGCCGAACTCTGCGTTCCAAGCAGAGCAAGGAGCAGCAAAACTCTGCAAACTCTGCCAGCAGAGAGGAGTTTACCGCCCACGCCTATCAGAGACTCACACAGCCACTCACAGACCCACTCTGACACTCATATACCCACTTATAGCCCCACCTATACACTTTTACACCCACTTACAAACCTACTCAGACATTCATACACCCACTGAGACACTCATGCACTCAATCACACACTTAGGGCCTAGTTACAATGCAGTCAGAAACGGGTCTGACCATCGGTCTGAGCTGTTCAGACCGCATCATAATATGCCAGTCGGATTCCTTTCCGACCCACCCATTATGATGGAGTTGGTCAGAAAGGAATGTGAACGGTCATTCCGACTGTCTTCCAACGGGCTCGGAGATCCCGTCAGCCAGTCAGAAAGTGGCCAGTAATCCCAATGGCGGCACTTTCTGCCCTTGGGATTACAATGTTAAGTGGAGACAGCCTTTCTGTTCTGTCCTTTCTGACACAGGTAGGCTGTCGAAACTTGACTTTGGGGGCCCCAGCAGGGTCCTCATTGGTGTGCGGCCTCCGATTTGAGGCCAAGGGGGAACCTAAGGTGCCCCCCTGTTGATCCCTGCACCTTGTGGCAGACACCCTGAGGTGCCTGCCATGGGGTACATGGATAAACAGCACCTTGCATTTTTACAATGGGAGCATGCATTTCGGTCAGAATGCATGCTCCCATTGTAAAGTATAGGAGTGTGACCGAACTCCTAATTAGTCGTTCCGGACCACCGACCGGGTGTCGTTGGTCCCTTGCCCGAGACAGAGGAGACTACACCTGACATCGTAATGAGGCCCTTAGTGTCAAAGCTTAGTGGTTACAGTTAGGAAATACAATTTAAAAACCCTTACAAATTCACTTTGAATGAAAGATTACAGGTCTTTATAGTTAGGAAATAGAATTTTAAAAAAAGTAAAAAATTCAATGAAAAAAACTAAGATTACAGGGATGTTATATTTAGGCTCAGATTTCACTCAAGCAAAACAAATGAAATTTGTATGTAGTGTCAAAGTGTATATATGTAGTTAGGTATAGGAAATCTAGCTTTATTAACTTTCAGTATTTTGGTTTCGATATTTTGTCCCCAATATTTTGTTAAACACCCTAGAACTATGGAGTATTGTCATGAGTAAAACAACATTAAAGTCAATAGAGCTGTAAAAGCTGGTCATGAATAGCTTTTTTTAAATGCATTGGGTCTGTTGAGACTGCTCTCCAAGGTTGTGACGCTCGCATCCTGAGAGAGAGAACTATACCACAGCAGCTCACACAGTTGACAGGGTTAAGCGTGTTATATGTGGCCTAGAAAGGGCCTGGGTGACCAGAATTCTCTCTGTCAGAGAGTGTGAATCTCTCTGGGAAGCGGGCTGCCTAAATGCCAAATGAAATGTCGCACCGTCCTGAAACGTCAAAGTTATGTGTGACTGGCCTTGTCCGGTTGATTAAACCTGTGGGTATAGCAGAAGCAGTGTGGAATTGTGACAAAGGCATTTTATAGGCATAACATCCTCGAAATAGCTCCAAAAGTATATCCAATCAGGCTCAATAATTGGGCATAGTGTATCAGATTTGAAGAGGAATGTCGGTGGGTGAAGAGATTAACTTTGCAGGGTAGCAGTGCCAAGGTGATATCTGTCTGATTTTTCAGGGGGTGAGATGGTGAATGGTAAAATCGAGGTATATCTGTTTTAAAGTCAGCCATATAGTGAATGATACAGTTGAGATCTGTCTGCTTTTGGTGAGAAGGAGAATGGTATAGCTGAGATCTCTGTTCTCCAGGTGTGATCGTGAATGGCAACACTCGGGATCTCGCTGCTCTTAGGTAGGTCATATGGTGGATGGTGCTGTCAAGCTCTTGCTGTTCTTGCGGTAGGTAATATGGTGGGTGTATAGCTATGATCTCTCTACTCTTATAGTAGGTGATATGGTGAATGATACATTCGAGATCCGTCGGCTCTTTCAGGAGTATGATAGTGAATGGTGAAGTCAAGATTTGTATGCTCTGGGTGACAAGGTCCATGGTACAGTAGATCTCTCTCTGCTATTACAGTGCGTGAGATACTAGACGGTGCAGTCTAGCTTTCTTTGGTCCTACAATTGGTGAGATAGTTAATGGGAGAGTTAAGATCCATCTTCTCTAATTGAGGTCGGGATGGTACATCTTACAGATGGGAATTTTAAGTGGCTTTGCTATGATGGATTGTGTGATGGTAAGTGTTACAAAGGGGCCATTCCATTTCTCATAGACTGAACTGTCAGCACCATACTGAGTTTGAGATGAATGTTACTGAGAGAAACCTTTACTGGTAGCGTTAGGGTTTAGAATGGCCGGCATTAGCATGAGATAGTAGGGTGAATACCGGAAAATAATTAAGTCTGGGGACAACGATATTTCAGGAGCAGGCATTGGGGCGGCTTCTATGTTAATGTAGGACAAGGGCAGAGTTGCATATCACTAGTGCATGGCAAGAAGACACTATGTACCAGTCTGAGCTTTCACTTAACAAATCATTGCATTCTGGGATTTGTAGACGTTGTGAGCCTCACTTGAGTTTTTTTGTTTGAATCTGTTTACTAAGGTTTTCCATTTTTACAGTACAATGACACTGCCATTGATAGTGTAGTGTACTCTGTAACATACAATGACCTATTATCTAAACAAGATATTGTGATAAACATGGTATGTCAATAATACACAGGCGGATCACCGGGTATAATCACTTGTGGAGTTAAAGACAGATTCACACAGTTTGATAGAAATGAAACAATAATAACTCTAACAAAAGAACTTAAAAGGCCACACAGCTTGGCGACCCATCACCACTCTTCACATCCTCCATCTCTGAAGGATATTAGGATATTGCATGACACACCCAACGCTAATGACTCCGGAAGGCATGTGCATGAGGGGCGTCTTGACGGATAAACCAATTAGTAGCAGCCAACAACCTTAGGCTACATATCCAGGACCCCTACCCCAATATCAGTGCTATCATCGGACTTGTGTGAGCTATTAGACTGCAAGTCAGATAGATTAGTATTCCAGTAATTAGCAAGGGGATACTTTCTCAGCCCTAGTGTGTCTTCTCTATGCAGGGATACACTTTCAGCTTGTGCCCAATTAAGCATCGATTGTTCCCAAGCTGCAAATGGTGGGGGTTCAGATGATTTACATATGCAGGTAATGCAGTTCTTAGCCACTATGAATCCCAAGTCTAGAAACCAGAAAGCCACCCTGTGTTTTTTGTCTACGAGACAACCATAGGAGGCATATTTCCCACTTGTGTAGATTTGGACACTCGGTGCATGCAGATAAACTTGATGTGATGCTAGTCCAGTAGTTATGTAGACTGGGGCAGGGCCACAACATATGCAGCAAGCCAGCGTTTAGGTGGGTGCAACGGTGGAAAGCTGCATCTTGTCTGTGATAATACCGATTTACAGTGGCGGGTGTGAGATAAGCCTTGTGTACTATTTAGAGCTGATTAACTTAAACCCAACATTGCGTGATACATGCCTTGGGCCCTCAAGCAAAGCGGCCAATTCCTTATCAGTGCAGGGGCGTGCTAAGGTGAGCCTCACCTGATAATACTGATTTGTAAAAGCTGATAATTGTGTACATTGTATCACTTGACATTAAACAATATGAAAACTCTTGTGCATGGCAGAGTGTACTCTCTGCAAATAGTCTAATGCTTTGGTACCCATCAAAAATGCAGCATTACCTTTTGATGGCGGATTTATTGTGTATTCATGCGGTTGGAATATGCTCCACTCAACTGTTTACGTCTTTGCACATGTCTTGTGGATCTAGGCATTCTCATTGCCACTGGTGTCTCTATGGCCTGTGGAGCACACAGCACAAACCTGAGCACCTTTCTGTAGTATCTGTGAGTAGTTTGCGCAATCCCTCGTGTTATGGGTAAAATCATTTGCATTGATGACACATGAAGGAAGTGACCCGATTAGGGTCACCCAGGTCACTCGCGACCACCTTTCAGCCTTCCACACAAATGAAGAGTCGGTCAGACAGTAGAGAATACAAACCAAAGATATTTTATTCAAGTACACTTGAGTGGAGTCCGGTCTGACCAGCCTCCTTGTATTGCTGCAGAGGGACTGACTTCAGCAAGCATGGTGATACAATAAGTATAGTTCAAAACCAATAAAGACCCGTCCTGACTGGAAATTTACAGTTGGTAGCCGGTGAACAAAGGAGGTACAGAAGGATGGGCTTCGATCCTCAGACTGGGCACATGCTATCTCAGTGCCAAGGTCACTCTGCCTGCACCTGCCACTCTAGGGGTGGGGGCAGGTCTATCTAGTGGGAAAGGTATGTACAGACAAAGAGGGTGTACTCATTAGTACAGCAAAGCTCAACCTTGGAGAAATGAAAACGATTCCAGCCGCTTTCAGCTGGGGCAGAACATTAGAGAGACAGAAGTTAATTTTTGATCACAACTCAAAATGGTGTCTGGATTAAAATGGTTCTGCGAATGCTAACTTTAAGACATACAATACATGGATAACTCATCCAAAACATTTTTATTCCAACACATGTAGCACAGATAGCATTGAAACCAGAGTTCCCATTCCCTTTAACTCTTTTTGTCACATTGTAGGCCTGCATTTACCCCATTCCATTGTTCACGCTGTTTGCACTAGAGATGTGTGACAGTTGTGTAATTTGCTTTTGCATAAATGACTGAGTAAATACACAAAATGAAAATCAATCATTTAGAAATATATTTTAGCACCTCGTGTTGATTTTTGACACAAGCACACATTTTGCGATAAGAAAATAGAGCAAAAGCAAGTAACAAAAGCAACAGCCTCTTGTGTTCTGGCTGCTCGTAATTTTTCTGAGTGCTCTTTAAAAAATGTTTTGCCATAAGTGGCGCATAATTACCCAGCATGGCGTAATGGTGTGGCTTCAGGAATTTCACATAAGAAGTGTCAGGTAGAATTCTTGAAATTATGTGAGCCATGCCGGCATAATTTAAATGTATCCTGGGCCTTGTTTGCAGATACTTTGTATGTCTATACACACCCTAACTCCACCTGTCAGACCCACTAAACATACTGCGATGACTTGTCAAAGCTTCCCCATTCCACCTAATGAGGCTTGTATTGATTTTGCAGTAAGAAAACGAAGCCTGAGGTTGGAAAGGAGTTATTTGTGGAAGACCTGGATGGCTTACATCTCATGCCAGGAGCCCCACTTTCAGTGTTCACATTTTATGTAAAATAAAATCATTCACCAACACAGCTGACCTGGGTAGCTTTGCACCATGTATAAGTAGGACTTAACATTATCCCCAGAAGAGACATATTGAAAAATCACTCCAGCGAGAGACCTTAAAATGGAGGTGTCCTTTCATACGTGACAGTAAAATAAGAGAAATTAAAGGCAATTTAGTCATGAGCAATGAACCCCAACAATAATGCCCTGGGTGCTTACCAAACTATGGCAAAAATAGGAATAGAACGCTAATTGTTTTTTTAATTCAATTCACATTGGGCTGGGGCGTTCTTGTAGCTGCTCTAGTTTCTCCCCTCTACTGCATATACATTGTGCACACACAAGATACGCCAGTAGAAAGCGGCCCTGCTTGTAAAGCCTTGTACGCACATTATGCGCATGTCCATGTGAGCAATTCCATTTTGAACTAGCAATGTGTGCCCAGTTCCATATGTGAAGCATTATATTCACACAGTGCAGATACGTGTAAGTCTTCTTTCGGTCTGGGAACCTTTTTGTGCACGCCGTGTAGCCCTGTGCATTCTCACTTCCATGTGCGAGTCCCTTTTAAGACAGCGTAGCCTTGACTCTGCATCATGGTATCAGTAATATCTTTTGAATATACTTTGCAAGTCTGAGCACACTGCATTTAACGGATGATTCTTTTGGGGATTCCAATGAACGCCTGTGCTCGGTCCATCAGTCAAGACTTTTGCACACACAAAAGCATCAAGGTACTTATTGACAGTGGGCATTAAAAATAACATTAGTATAGATAATGTGTAAAAATATTCCATGAGAAAAAGAATGCTTTTATATCAAGTCCTTACACACGGCCCAGAGTTCAACAGATAATATTATTCATCAAGCAGGTGGTTAGTTACCTTTGCACACACAAAGAGGGCATATGCATGTCAAGTTTCACATGTGATGCCTTTTGACCACACAGTGTTGACCTGAGCTCACCTTATTCTGTTTATGACGCCTTATGTTCAAACACTGTGGGTCTGTGCATTTTCAAATCCACAAGTGATGCAATTTGCACACAATATGCTGGCCTGTGGTTGCAAAATGTCTTTTATAATGCCTTATAGGCCACTGCACACCCAACTGTTACCTTTTGCACTAATTGTTCAGGCCTACTACAAATGACCATATTTGTTAGTAACACAGCTGCACCACCAAATCCACTTGTAATAAAATAGTAATGCATACTGAACGCACTTTTCAACGATAGCACCTTTTGTGCCCCTTATGTAGATTTGTTTAAAATCCAGTCCACCTTTGTAACCCTTTGGCACACACAGCATAGGCTTGTGGATATCTCATTCCAAATGGATCACAAAAATGCCCATACTTTGTTGGCCCCATCATGCCACACCTCAAAAGTGTCAATTGTTACTTTCATCTGGTAGACTTGTGCACTCTCTAATCTAATCGTCAGAAAACTTGCACATAGTTTGAGGGCCTTTACAAGGACCATCCCATCCAGTAGTGACACCGTTTGCACATGTTTTGTAGGTTTGGCCACAGTCCCACTCGCAATGCCGTTTGCAGCAATGCCGTTTGCAGCAATCCCATTCCAAATGTGAACTACTATTACTATGTAGATTTATTTTTCATTCTCTTCCACTGTGGAATCTTTTCCATATACTGGTTGTGAGCCTTTACAGCTAATTCTAGTGATATCTCCTCCTGCACATACACTATGGAGGCCTGTGTACCCTGAGTTCCAAAGGTGGCACCTTTTGTGACACTATGTAGGCGTGTACCTATCCCTTCCCAACTGTGGCCCTGATTCTGAGTGGGACAGTTTACCAACCCATTCGTATCTCCCTGTGGTTGTTGGTTTCTCAGTTGTGTTGCATTTACTGCACCAGGTAATTGCCGGGTTTAAAATTTCAGGGCAAACCTATCGGCATTTTCAAGGGAAAAATATACTGTATTTACGGTAATATGTATATTTTGTGCAATATGAACCAAAATCCATATACTATTCTCAAATATATACCTTCCCTCCGACCAATCATAATCTGAGCCCTGGACTCACCATGTAGACCTGCATACACCTAATTCAACCACTGACTGCTTTTGGACAGGCTCTATTCCAGCCATCACTCCATTTGCTCACAAAACGTAGGACTGTGCGTGCAATATTCCAACTCTGACAACTATTGCACATACTCTGTAGGCCTACACATAACCTATACTTAGTGAGCAGCCTTTTGCATTCACTGGATGTACCTGCACCTGTCCCGTATCGACTCGTATTCCTTTTACACTCACTGCGATGGCCCTAGTCAATCTAACATCTTTTGCACACAGGTGCGCATCCATACGCAGACACCTGGGTGAGCCTTTCTGTGCCAAATTTCATCAGTGCCCACCCAATTCTCCATGTGAAACCTTCTATATGCACCATTCTCAAACTTATCTCCAGCTCCAAAATGATTGAAGAACAAATGGGGGTGAGACTGTGTGTGTTCCCTATGAACCTGCATGCTGTATATGTTCTTTGAGATGAAAAATTAGGTGTCCTGACCCACTTTACCTCTCTGGGTTGCATGGTAAAGTATTCAAAGCATAGCTCAGGCGAGGTTGTCCAAAGGGCGAGATCAAATACTGCATAACACAATTGTTTGTTACATTAATAAGTATCTTAGTATAATGGAGTAGTACACATTCTAAACAAAGCTGGGAATTTAGTAGGCCTGGGTGGTGAACTTGTTTTAGTTCGCGCAGTTTTCTGAGTATTCTGCACTCCGTGGAACACGTTGTGTTCCGAAAAACTGGAGCAGAGCTTTTTCCTTGCTTGCCAACATTTAGTTGGTGAGCGCGAGCTAGGAAAATCCAACACTAGACCATCTTCCAGCGAGATTACTCAACACGGGCAGTCACAGATGGTCACGACCGCTCACGCTGAGAAGCCAGCCGTTCGCGTTGAGGAAGCGGCCGCTCGAGTAGAACATCTACTCAAGTGACTGAAAGAAGCAGCGCCCTCTTGCGCTAGGCATGGTGTTCGTGCAGATTTTCCATCGTGGGACCAACACCCATGCTAAAAATCAGCGTGAACGGCGTGACCTAACGCACTCCGATGCTTGAAGAACTCCGCTCAGTGCATCTGAGTTTTTTGGTCACTTAGCAGAGTTCCATGTGGCGGAACTCCTCGAACTCTGCCCAGGCCTATAATTTAGGATGTCTAGCACTCGGAGTTCTAGAGATACCCATTGAAATAGCTCAATGCTGGGTGTGTGTTTTGCAGTTTACAAGTCAATTTGCAATCACTTTGGGAAATTTAGCTCTTAGAGGAGAGAATAAGCTAGCTTTATCGTTTGAGACAATAGCACTTTGGAAAGCCTCTGAGATTTCATTTGTGCTAAAATCCTTTACATTTGGAGTATTTGGGGTACCAGTTGGAGGCCATTCTCTCTAAGATTTTGTGTTTTTCATGTCTCTTGATTGCAAATCTGAACAAAGTCTCAAAATAAATATCAACATTGAACTAAAACTTGATTTATTTCAGATTTTTATTGAAGGAGACAAATTGATCTGATTTCCCCAGGACACTAGGGTCTCCTGGACCCTCGTGATTTGTGACAAGGCTCTCCACTAGCTATCGGGACAATCATATGGAATATACCACTGAAAGAAGTAAACAACCGCCAGATTGTGGTGGGCTTGGATGTCATCTAAATATGCTCAGGGTTACCTTGAGCCTACAATGAATGTATGTTTTGAACGACTGGAAGGCCAGGCTTAAAAGTTAGAGGAAGTCTCAAAGAGTAGATAGCCTCAAGATTCCATCTGCTCCAGGTTTAGAATAGACACCTCTTGATGCTAATGGGCGGCAGTTATCTCCCTAACCTCAAGATAAGATTGTAGTCTGAATCTCAAGTCCAGTGAATGAGCTTTGGGAGCTTAGAAGCCAGCCATTTGTTGGACCTCTGTCCAACCTGGCAGGGTTGGTGGAGAGTCCACAAAATGTGATCCCTCATTTGCTATTTGGATGTTGTAAGGAGATCTTTCATTTGCCTCTGTTCGAAATTATTGCAGGAGAACCACGACGTAATCTGTGATGACCTGCTTTTATACAGCATAACTCAATGGATTTATAATAGGGGTGGGCGGAATTTGCGGAATTAACCTTCGCAAATTATCGCGAGAATGTTTAAAATTATCGCAAACAAGCAGAAATATCGCGAAGATGCGGAAGGTTTTTTCCGGCATGTTCGCGCGATTTTCTGCATGGTTGCGGGTCGCCAACTTACCCATGTGGCTGCTTGCGGGCGCGGCCATCTTGTTTTGAGTTGTTCTCGCGGTGCATGATCGCGAGAAGAAAGACGTGATCGCGCGACGCATGACGTCACTGCGGGCGCGAACTGTCGCGAGACAGCGCAAATGGCTAAAAACAATACAACATCTCATGGAGAACGCGACCGGATCAAGAAAACTTGTCGGCGAACGCAGGGAATCAGGTAAGGCGATCGCGCGCGCGCGAGAATGTATCATTTTACAGCGCGAGCAAGAAACAAATTATCGCCAAGCTGCGGAAACCGGAATTTTTGACATCTTCGCGCTCTCCGCGGAACGCAAAAATGTCAAAATATCGCAATTTCCGCGAACGGAACGAAATTTTTGCCCAGGCCTAATTTATAATACAAAGAATACAGCTATATTGGCATGGCTAAACATACTGTGCAAGTATTGATGAAACTTGGTTGCTTAAAATATTTCTTAGAATTTTCTTTACATTTGCATAATGCATTATTTAATGAAAGTACTGGCTTCCTGTTGTGCAGTCAATATTTAATATAAAGGTTTTTCGGGTCGAATGAGTAATATCATGCCAATTTGTATGTCTGTGATCCTTGAGGTGCCTTATGTTGTAACACACTGCTAGAAAGATGGTGATTTCCAAGTCGGGGCATAACACAGACCTCTCTAAGCCTGAAGACCAGCAAGGTTTTAGGCATAGACTTTTTTGAGCTTGATCCTCACTTAGAGGAGATGGACAGCATACATCTCTGAGCCAGTATGCATTAGTAGATTATGCATATCTAGTCAGACGTAGTGTATTTTAGTGTATTGTTTTTACAGTGCTTTGTACGCTGGACGAAGTCATAAAGCACTCAAAAATGCATCATGTTAAGGAGCACTTTTTGGAATGCATGGTTGACAATGGTGTTGGTTATGGTTGGATGTATTGATAGATGCTTTGTGAAGTGCATATGGTTTGATGTGCTTTAAACAAGGTACTAGGTTATTAGAGACAGTGGTCCCTATCACGGAAAACATGAAGTCATAACCACAAAAGTACAATTAGAGTTGTGTATGTCTATATCCAAATGGAAAACATAGTATTTATTTAGACATTCATTAAACATGAAAAGCATATTGTATAATGCAATGAGCCAAAAGTGACGGGGTTTTGTAAATCAATAGATTTCCAGTGCTCAGTCATTTATTTCCAAAGAGAGTATGGATGGGGAGAGGAAGGGGGGGGAAGGGAAGAGAAAAAGAGGTTACAAGGAGCAGGGTGGGTCTTACATTAGCTAATGTAAGACCCATAACTAACATATCCACCACTCAAATTGCTTTCATATTTTCACTATACTAATTCACCACTTATCTTTTATGTGTTCCGGAGTAGCGTGCTACTCGCCGAAAAAGCGCCTCATCAGGGGTAGAAAGCGATATATAAATGCAATTACAGTACAATACATGGAAGAATGCTCCAAAGTATACACCGGTGGCATAATCTTAATTGGAAATTGCAAGGTTGATGATTAATAGTAACCTTGGGGGAAGCTGAGATGAGGTCAAATTAGCTATAGTTGCCTCATCAAAGGATACCTGTAAAACATAATTCTCTTTGAGAAATTGGGGAGAGGTTTGTATCCATAATCATTCTCAGTTTCATTGCTTGGTGTGATGGTTTAGGACTAGGAGGGGGACCTAGAACCTTTGGCTGGATGGTAGACTGGTGGAATGTAGTTGATTTATCACATGGTAGTACTTCCGTTAGTGATGTATTTAATTTGAGGCGTTTGGTTAGCATACAGTGGTCAGCATCTAGGGGTCATTGTCTGATGGCACATGTCTCTAGGTCAGATTGGTTCTCAGTTTATTATGTTTTACATGTTATCAACAAAATGTAGCAGTTGAGGTTGAAGGGAGATTTGGATACCTGTAGGGTATTAAGATACATATTATAGAGATGAAGGAAACTGCAGAATCTTTGAGGACCTCGGGTAATTGAATGAAACAGAGATGATAATAGATCTGTTAGTGAGGAACAATGCAATCCAAGTAAGGATTGTGCCTTGCGTCCCATTATATCCAAGTGTCTAGAACAAGATAACGGACCATATCGAGAGAGACTGGAAGGTCAAATAGCAGACATGTCTACTATACTCTATTTAAACCCACCTTAATACTGGTGTAATTCCTTAACGCTATCAGTACTGATTATGTGCTCTGAATAGACCAGAATCCTGCCTAGAATTTAGAGAGAAGATTTTTTTCTTCCACAAAGGCTGATAATTGTATGCAGGCAATTGTGCTATTAGATTACTAAGGAGAGGAGCAATGCAAACTTGGCCTTAATTAGATTGTTCCATAGGATTGAAGTGGGGTACTTAAAAAAATGATTCATAAAATTCTTTATGTAGATGGATTCATGTAGGTGGTTTTGAGTCATCCAGTATTAGGTCAGATTCCAGATTGATGATATTTCCAGTTGGGATGACATCAGAGCTTTTAATGAGGATGGCCTACACTGTGTGGGATATACAGTGCTCCTGGTGTGCCATAGGCAGTTCTGAGGTTGTAAAGTCATCAACAGATAGAGAGTTGAAGGAAAATAGTCTCCTTCATGGAATGGGTTGAGAGGTCAAGCAAAAAGTCATCTTTGATTTTTGCATCAATATACCTTTCTAGATATTTGGCTCTGTACAGAAAGTGGTATTCACTGATGATGTTGTCAAGGATAGTTCTTAGTCAATGGTGCAAATCTTGAACCAAAATTGTTGGGTTATGTTGGGGATGTGAAAAGTCCCCTCCATTACTCTAGAGAGATTGTGCTCCTGCCTAGAAGTCCTCATAACAAGCTGTACTGTGTTTGACTAAATCTCAGCACACACAATGAGCATATCTGTGCACTTGGCCTTTCCATGATCTGGAGTGAGACCTACTGCAGTGATCTGTGGTTGGGAAGGCACACAAAGTGCCTCCCTTTATTCGAAGAGTGGCTGCTGTCATCTGCCCGGGTGTAGGGAACTGAAAATGATGGCAGCACAGTAGTGTAGAGCAGTCCTTTTTTACTGTTACCAGCTTACAGGGCCCTCTCATATTTTTTAAGTTTTCTGAACAGTCTCTTAAAACGAGGTTCCTTGTCCATCCATAAGTTCTATGGATGTTGCATTTGAGTTTTTGCGAATGTGATACTTGTATGTTAAGGATGTGTATATGAAGGATGAGCATGGAAAGCAAAACTGTGCATGTTGCTACAACCACCATGGGTTCCATTTTGTATCAATCAAACATTTGTTCAGGTAATTGTGATAGTACTTATGATGGATACTTGAGAAGATGTATTTTGCAGGGCTTCCTGTTCACCAGAACATTGTAGTGACCCATTTCAGTAGGTCAGACTGAGAAGGGTTCTGAAATTAGAAAAGGAATCACAAAACAAAGGGGGTAGCCCAAAATTAACCAGAATGACCTGGGTAACTTGTGATACAGACAAACTGTGATCAGATTGTAACAAGCAACACGAGGCATAGAAGAACTGAATATATCAAAATATCTCCTACCACTATATGGCAAAGAAGAAAAACAGTCTTGTAGATGCAATCCACAGTTACCAGGTTAGGCCAGCAGACAAGATGTACACTAATATGATTTGTAAAAAGGTCTAAAGGACCCCCCCCTTTTCTTTTTTCTACTCCTTACCCACACGAGCACCTTCTCTGAGCACTCATCTTTATCACTTTATCCATTCGTGGATTTAAGAGTTTTCGATATAGTGTGTAATAAGAATGTTGTTTGAGACTGACTTATATGTAAGTAAACTTTCATAAATGCACTTATGTGTATGTGTCTTAATCTTCTGGTTTTGAAATCTTGTCTGCTGCCCTGACCTCATAACTGTGGATTGAATATACAAGACTGTTTTTCTTCTTTTCCATATAGTGGTAGAAGATCTTTTGATATATTCAGTTCTCCTATGCATCTTGTTGAAATTAGTAAAGGAGCGAGAGGGCTCCTTTGAAGCTTGGGAGTTCCACTCACCCATTCCTCACCTATTGCCCTCTACGAGAGGCTCTACTCCTCTCAGGTTAACGGGAAGTTAAGTGTAATAGTCTCACTGGCTTTTGTGCTTTTGTTTTGGTTTGCTCATGACTGGAGATTTCCAGTTTCTCCTGCCTTCCTGCTCACGCTTTTCACAAAGACCATACTGGGACCACTCTGCATGGTAATCACAATTGTGCAGAACTGTTCGAACTGGTCAGATAATGGAACTTCTACAATACACAAGGACTGTCTGCAACTTGAATATAAAGATGGGGGAGAAACCTCGAACCAGTGTGCCAAGAGTTCCTGATTGAACGCCTGGTATCCCACAGCAGTAACTAATGGGAGATTTTGTTGCACTCAAAGGTTGGGGTAGGGACCGCCAAATCCCCTAGCTAGGTATAGGATCAGTAACCTGGGAAGAGTTGACTAGTCTACCATAAGGAGCTGCTTGCAACTAACTTTGAAGGAGGTCGCTGACTTACATTGCAGGAGAGGCATTAGAGTTGCCTGTGGTAGAAGAAGACAATTCTATAACACTATATTGCTGACGAAAATATTGTGGTACTAAATATCGGTCAAAAATATTGAGGATACAAATACTCACTTTCGGTACTTTCTATGTAAAGCACAAAAATATTAACTGCAAAAATATAGAGGCCTAAAATATCATCATTAGATAAGTAAATATATAGAATCTAAAATATTTACCATTATTTTAACTTTAAAACTTTATTAACTTAAAAAAACTATTACATTTTATAACTCAAAGACATTGAATAAAAATATATACTTCAATATAAATAAAGAAAAAACAAACACAACACGGAAATAAATATAATTATTAGATAAACATGAATATTCCAATAACAAATGCTAGAAATAATTAAAAACTCTTAAAAACACTGAAAGATTATAAGAGGTAAATATATATTCTTATATAATGGTATGTGGCCCAAAAATCCCAAAACTCGAAGTTTTAATTGTAAGGGGCAAGACCATCGAAAAGGTGGAAACATTCACATATCTGGGGAACATGTTTAATAAGGAGATTAAATGGGATTCTTTGGTCACGGCAAGGGCCCAGCAAACAAGTAGAGTAGTGGAGGGGCTGTTTAGGTTTGCCTGTACGATAGGCCATAAGCCAGTGCCCGAGCTTGTTACCTTATACAAAGCAAAATGCTTGTCGGTTGCAGCTTATGGGGCGAGTGTGTAGGGTTACCAAAAAAAATGCTTGTTACAAGTGGTGGAAAACAAGTTCATAAAACGTTTGATGATTCCAAATAGTTCTGCCACCTCTTTCTCTCCTCAAGAAGTGGGGATGGAATATATAGAATATCGCATTGACATTGCTCCCCTGCTTTTATGGACCAAAATATGGGTCTCTGATGAATTAGTTTTCTAGGGAGATCATCGAAGACTGCATTCATTTGCACAAGTCTTTGAAGATTCCTTGGCTTCATTTTGTGAGGGATAGGTTATTGGAGATTGGGTTGGGCGAGTACTTTGACACCCCGATGAGTATCCCTACAGATGCGAAGGTTATAATAAAAGAGGAGTATAACATCTGGGCAACCTTGTGTAATTTGCAATTGGAGGCATCCGGTCCTAGCTGCCCTTTTATGCCTAAACATCAATTTTACCTATCCTTTACCATGAATAGTCCGATGCGTTTTCTTTTAACAAGATTCCGCTTATGCACTTTGTTCTTTTTAGCAGCATTTCCCAAACAATCTGCGTGGTTGGACAACCTTACCACCTGCCCTTGCGATAACATGGCAACCCAGAGCACCCTACACTTTACTCTCTTTTGTGCACTTTATAAAGAACTGAGGAGAAGATTCTTGGTACCCCTACTAACGAATATTCGTCCATGTACATATGTTGAGGGGTTTAGACATCTGCAATCGTTGACCAATTCTGTTATTTGTAGTGCAGTGTTAAATTTTCTTAAAACAGCAATGGGCATTAGGAAACGTTATGAATTACAGTAACTGGTTGGGGAGAAAAAATGATTTGTATAATTCTGTTTTAACAAATATGAGATTTTATGGCGATGAGGCATTTATTCTTAATTGTGATTTTACCTCATTAAGGATTTTTTGTCATCTTATTTGTAATATTTTTAAAATGTATTTTAAAACTGTATTGTTTGTTTGTCAAATGTTTGTGGTCTTGTGCCGAATAAAGTTAATTTGAAAGAAAGAAATATATACAAGAAAATATTTTTACAAATAATTTATTACAAATAGGGCCGATTACGATGTCGGACAAACCGCCTCTGATGGCCTGTCGGTGGCGGTCCATCTGACATCTACTCACTCAGTCCGACTACCGCATTATGATGCATGGAGGTCAGAGGCAGTGGGTGGAGGGACTGACCGACGCTCCCGATGGGCTCAAGGAGCCCGTCGAACCGTCAGTTGGAATGTAATACCCTACAATATGGGCAGTGTCTGTTCAGGCACCGCCGTAAGGATCACGATGCGCAATTCTGACTGCCTTTTCATGGCAGTCTGACCACCATGAAAAGGCAGCCGGAATGGGACTTTGAGGGCCCCCAGCAGGGCCCCTGTCCCCTGTGGGCCTCCTGCCATGGGCCCAAGGAGGCATCTGTTGTGCCCCCCCAAACATCCATGCCCCGTGTGCTAGGCACCACAGCACACAGGGCATGGATGTTTTGAGACATCCATTTTTCCCTTGTGGCTTCTGCTAGAACGTTATGATTCTGACCGCCTACACGGCAGTCCCATCATAATTTAGCGGGTGGGACCTTCTACTACTTGTCGGTCAGTCCCACTTCCGCTACGATGTCGGTCGGAGGTGCATTGTAAAAAGGCCTTAAATATTACTCCCAAAAGCTAAAAATATGCAATAAAAATGTAATTAAAACTAAAATAACTTGTAAAAATAATTCACAGAAAATGTTTGTTAAAAAAGTAAGACAAATTAAAAAAAGTAAATCATTGGATTTTGGAGGGCTCAAATTTGTTATTCCTTCTCCAAACCTAGCAGCAGGGAAAGTGTTGAACTTTGGAGGTGTCAGATTTACTGTTCCCACTCCAACCTGTGCAACATCAGGGAAAAGGTTGGACTTTGCAGGGGTGGAATTTATCATTATCTCTCCAACCTGTGAGACAGTATGGAAAGAGTTGGACTTTGAAGTTGTCAGATTTATTCCTCCTACACCTACATAAGCAACAGTAGCAAAAGTGTTGAACTTTGGAGGGGTCAAATTTACTATTCCACGTCAACCTGAGTAACAGATGGGAAAGTGTCAAACAGTGGAAAGATCAAATTTGCTATTCTCACAGCAACATTAGCAACAGTAGGGAAAGTGCTGAACTTTGTGAGGGTCTTATTTAGCACTTCCACTCCTATATTTAAAAACAAAACTAAATATAGATAAAAAATAAAAATATTAAACAAAAATATTAATTTGCAAATTAACAATATTCAATGACTATAAATTATTCAGAATTATGTTTATTAATGCAACAATAAAAACAGTATTTAACTATATATATATATATATATAATCTCTATATTATCTACTGGCGGTCGCCAGTAGATAGTTATAGTTAGGACCGTGTTTCCATAGGAAATCCGCAACATTCTATTTGGAATAACTTTGGCGCTGGTTGACGAATCCTCGCGAAATTTTCAAAATAGGTGGGGCGCTCCGCTCCGACCCTGAAAGTCTCGGGGGGGATTCGTCCAGCAGGGGCTGAGAAAAAAAGGTGGGTCCCAAAACGCGTTTTCCCCATGCAATTTTCCGTAGGGACCTTTAGTCCAAGGTACAGCCCGAACGGCTGAACAGAATTACTTGACATTTGGCAGAGAGGTAGTCCTCAGCTCAGGGATGTGCCTTTTGCCTATATGGAGTCAATCTGTTCAGTAGTTCCTGAGAAAATTGCAGTTAAAAGCACATGCATATCTATAGCCGCGCACCGTGCGAGCACCGTGCGCGCACAGTGCGAGCACCCTAACGTGCGCGAGCGTAATTCTGATTGGTGGTTACATGTTAGTCAACGTTCGAATCGGTCGAAATCAGGAAGTGCCGGCCGCCATTTTGTTTGTTTTCAGTGCGAGAGTAACAAAGGAAGGTGGCGAACGTGAAAAGGGGGCAGGGTAGAGAGTTCCTGACCCCCTAGCCTTTGTCAGGGGGTCCCTGAAGGACCCCAAAGGCAGAAAAAAACATTTTAATTTTTTTTTGTTTTTAAATCGCGGGGGTGCGCGCACCGTGTGCGCACGGTGAAAAACCCCAAAAAATAAATAATAAATTTAAATTTGTTTTTTTTAATACGTAGTTTATTGTAAAATAAATATATAAAAAAATAATAATACATACATAACTTAGCATTTCAAAAACTGTACAAATTCACTGAAAAAACCATAGGTTTCACACACGTTATAGTTAGGAATTAGCATTTAAAAAACCTTGCAAATTCACTTAAAAAACCATAGGTTTCACACATGTTATAGTTAGGTGGATATTTCTCTCGTAAAAAAACCAATGAAATTCCCCCGTTATAGTTAGTTCAGATAACTATAACTCGCGCGGCCGCCACTCTATCACAAGGATGATGTCATGAGTGATGTCACTGACCATGTCATGAGTGATGTAATATGTGACGTCATCAGCAGTGGATTGCGGTCGCGCGAGTTATGGTTATCTGAACTAACTATAACGGGGGAATTTCATTGGTTTTTTACGAGAGAAATATCCACCTAACTATAACATGTGTGAAACGTATGGTTTTTTAAGTGAATATATATATATATAACACTCTTCCCACCCTACTATTATTATAAAATGCGAACTCTCTCAAAAGCCGGTAAAAATAATGCTAGAAAAATGAATAGTACATAATAATTAAAAAAGAAAAACATAAATTAAATATTATATAAAAATACTGAAACAGTATATATTTGATAAATATCAACATGTTTTAAAACTCGATAAATGTACATAATTATGAATGTAATTAACCATTAACAGTTAAAGCCCTGAATGAAAAATTGTCATTTTAAGTTATCTATTAAATAATGTATAAATACAATGATGTGCATAATTAATAACGAAATGAACAAAATAAATTGTATAAAATCTAAACTATTTCTAAACAATTATAAAAAACTTCCCACCCTACTTCCCTACAAAACATACAGCCTTCAAATAAATACATACAAATAAAAGAAAAAAACCCTTTAAAATGCATTACTAAAGGAAAAAAAGAAACAAGCTATACTAAAATAATTTATAATGAAAAATGTAATAAAACATAGTTGAATAATAAAAAACAGTATTATATACAACTATTTAAAAAAAAAAAAACTTCAAAAAGAATACACTTACCTGTGTCATTCTGCCCCATGATATTTTTGGGATCATAATATTTTTGACGTGATTTCTGGGTCCAGTGAAATATTTACAACAATATTAAGGTCGTAGACCAAGATTATGCTGCTCAGAAAAAGCCAAACCAGGTGAAGCAATGCCATTACTGCAGCATGGGGTGCTACCTCATAGAGAAACTGCAAGACTGTCTGGAGGCCTGGAAGTATCTCCCCAGTAGAGACCAAATGAACACCTTTCTTGAGGGTGTCTGGGAATCTGACAGGGGAATTTCCATTTGCAAACCAGCATGAAGGAGTGCTGAAGTGCTAAGATAAAAACACCAGTGGATATACTTGGACTTCTGAAAAGGACTTCAACTGCTAAGAGAAGTAAATGGATCTTGACTTCTGGTCAGACCCATCCAATTTGCATTGCATATGGCTCTGTTCAAACTGAGGTGTCATGGTGTGCAGAATAACGATGGACTGGGATGTGGCCTTGAGTAATTAGCAGTGGCTGAGATCAGTTCAATCCTTCCCTCAATCACTTTTTGTATACTTTAAGTGTTGCCCTAAGTGGGACGGGTATGCTCAGAGGTGAAGCCCATGAACACTGTGTCACTGGAACCAAGCTATACCTGGCTGATGAGCCCTAACCAGGGTGTAACTGGTTATGGGCTGCTTATATTCTGGTTCAGAGAGGATCTGGCTTCGCAGTTCGGGCTAGACTATTTCTATTAGAGCAGGGTATAAATTGCTTTGCAGATGGATCTAAACAAAGGTGGCATGGTGTGCAGAATAATGTTGGAGTGGGATACGACCTGAGTAATTCCAGTAGCTGACATTAATTGAAGCATTCAATCCATCACTTTTTTGTATACTTTAGTTTACTTCACTCAGGCAGAAGAGGTACGGAGCCTGAAGTGAATGTATTGCATGATCAGTGAAGTCTGCAGGACACTGTGACAAGGTAATGGTGGGCAAAATTTAGTCAAGTGTATGCCCAACAGTGTGGGTATTGGTAAAGGGTCCATTGTATAAGATTCAGTGAATCCATGTTGTATAGCAGTCATTTGGTTTTGGGCGATTTAGGTTTGTAACATGCAGAGGTTGGACTCTTAAACTGATCTCAAGACGGGTTCTAGGAAAAGCTCAGCAAATGTAGGATTGTATGTCCAAGTTATGTAGATAAGAAATGAGGATATAACGCATGATGTAGTAAAACGTTAGAAGAGCAGAGATTAGCATTCTGGAGCCATATTAGCTCATACGGTTTTCGTCGAAGGTTTTATGGATGATAGCAAGCATCTCTTCCATACATTTTTGAGTAGCAATTTGTCATGAAGAGTGAGTGTTCATTTGCTGGCTCCTGGATTTTGATTTACTTTTTCATTCTCATTGAAGGAGGTTGGGAGCCAACCACCAATCTGATTGGTTGACACACTTTACATTTTGGTGGAAAGGCCAGTAATTTATTTGGATTTGTCCATGACTTCTTCCTGAATATCTGAGAGAAAGCCAACATCTGGGTTTTGTTTTCCCTTCAGCCAAGACAGACCAGAGGAACAACAGGCAGGGAAGGGGTGGTGGATGTTGCATTCAATTAGCCTGCCCTCCAGTGGCCAGCAGCGCTAACTTCATGGGCAGAACCCTTTTAACAGGGCACAAGCGTACTACCCGCTTGGTGGGAAAAATGGCTGCATACATTTTTTGTGGGTCAGGAGGCCTCTTTTGTGTACAGCAACAATAACTGTACCTTAACCTCACTTCATTGAGGCCCACCCACCTACAACCAGGGCTGTGTTACTTTTAGGGTGCATTGTCCTTATTTGTTCCACGGCACACTTTTAACGTGGTGCCCTCATTGCATCTGCAAACTCGAGCCTGCCCTTGGGCAGCGCATTAATGAAAAGCAGAGCAGTTGCTTGAAGCAGCAGCCCCATTAAAAAAAAATTATCTTTTTTATTGACATTTTTCACATTTTAAGCATACAACCAGAACAATGCATTTGTACCATGTATAGTTGCTTGCAGATGTTAAAATATTCAGTACCAAACTATGAAAAGACAGATGAGTTGTTCAATAGATACTAAGAGCAGACTCATGACAGCGTCTGTATTAAGGGCATATCGGTGTCCAAGAGTCTGATCACTGGACAGCTTGTGAACGTTTCAGACATGGTGCATCTTAGGCCAAACTGTGGACATAGTGTACAACAAAATTAGGACAACTTAATCCAAGGAGGAGTAAGGGAGTTGCATGAGACCTACTGTCGTGCCTAGTATAACAGAGTGAGCCAGCCCTATCAGGGCCCCAGTGACAGCGGGATTATGAAGAGGGGCCATGCATCTCTGGAAGGCAGCGCTACTCAACTCCATACCTAGGGAGTATGATTAGTAGCTCCATATTTCACATTGCAGGTGGTACCCAACCCAGTCTAGAAAGATGAGACATAGATCCCACTGCAGGGTGGTGCAGTGAGTGACTGCATCCACCTGTAGGTGGTTGTCTGGGTCCTTGGGACCCCCTTACAACCTTTCAGAAGGCAGCCATGGGGAAAGTACTGCCTCTGGGTTCACCTCTTTGTGTGCAGTTAGTGTAACCTCTAATAGCATATTTGCAGAAGTCAAGAGTTTCTCTCATTGGACTGGAGCCTCATCCCCATGCTAATGAGGTTATGCCCCTTATAGATGGCGCTGGTGCTCCATGCTCTCGGTTTTACAGAATGTGCCAAACAAGCGCCTGCGGTCCCTTCTCCAAGATTACAATGCTCCGGAGTCCGGCCAATGCAGCGGTACAAAAGAGGGTGGTGATGGACGGAGCATCAGAACCAATCAAACACTCACACCCAGTCAACAGATCTGGGTTTGATCCATCACCGTTCTTTAGCCCACTCTGCCACCCCAGTTCAGACAGGGCCATATGCAAATCAGTCTGACCCTGTGCCTCATGGGAACAGTCCAGCCCGAACTGCCAAGCCATGCCTTCCCTGGTCCGGGAACAAGCTTCCTAGGACCAGTTTCTGGCATTTCAGCCGTCTTCAGCCAGGCTTGCTTGAATCCAGTGGCAAAGTGAGCAAGGGACTCATGTCTGAGCATACCCTGCCAACTTATGGCGAACAAAGCGGTACAAAAGGGGGTGGTGATGGACGGAGCATCAGAACCAATCAAACACTCACACCCAGTCAACTGATCTGGGTTTAATCCATCACCGTTCTTTAGCCCACTCTGCCACCCCAGTTCAGACATGGCCATATGCAAATCAGTCTGACCCTGTGCCTCATGGGAACAGTACAGCCCGAACTGCCAAGCCATGTCTTCCCTGGACCGGAAACAAGCTTCCTAGGACCGGTTTCTGGCATTTCAGCCGTCTTCAGCCAGGCTTGCTTGAATCCAGTGGCAAAGTGAGCAAGGGACTCACGTCTGAGCAGTCCCTGCCAACTTATGGCGAACAAAGCAAAAACCAAAGGAAACGATGGACGGAGTGTTGAACATAGCAAGCACTCACCCCCAGTCAACTGGTCTGGGTTTAATCCATCACCGTTCTTTAGCCCACTCTGCCACCCCAGTTCAGACATGGCCATATGCAAATCAGTCTGACCCTGTGCCTAACAAAGCAGTACAATGCAGCCATCTCAGAACAAGCAGCATGCCATTGAGGTCAGTTTCTTCAGGAGAAAACAAAAAAGTGTTGGACTGAGCAGCTGTTTCAGTCAGCGCACGCCCATTCCACACACTTATACCTGTTGCTCTTTCGCGCACTTGTCATTCATGATGATGTCATGACACTTGCCATTTTTACAACCAACATGACTGCTGTTTCATCCTCGAGTGACAATCTCTGTTGCTCCTTTGTGTTTTTCGTTACCTGCTGCGAGAACACAGACAGCCTGAAACCTCTGAGGCAAACTTTGGGTCCTTTTAAGCACATTAAAAACACTGTGTCAAGTTTAAAAACGCAGCTTCTGATTTTAGAGCGATTTTCTCGAATATTTTCAATGCTCCTTGCGATTCCTTTAAGTGGCGCCTTTGTCCCACAAGGGAGGCGCGTGCCCCACGAAGGGAGATGACGTTCGCTCTCATAGCGCCGCGTTTGAGCAGGCGGTAATTGCAGTTTGACAGAACTGACAGGACCCTGTCATGCTTCGAGGGGCAGTAAAAAGGAGATATGATTAAACAGATACAAAGTGTGGGAGGGGAACGTAGACAGTAATAACACATAAATATGTATTTTGCACAAACAAAAAGCGCGTTGGTTTCAAATCTTGGCTTCTCGTTGGGAAGGGAGTCGGAACGGAGGACTCCTTAAATGGGACTGGGGGGGATTAAGGCTGAATAGGGGGTGGGGGCAGTCCAACTTATCCCCTCGCTATGGCAGACACGATCTGCTTTCATGCCAACATTTCAGACTTTAAAAAAATATTTTTTCATTCAAAACGATAACCGTCTAAGGGCATGGCTTTGTTTAAAGTGAGCATCACATATGGTGCACAAAGCACTCTAGCTTTCAAAGCGCAGTATCACCGATGAGGCGGTTCGTGTAACGGGAAGAATGAAGGAGAAGTGAGTGGGTTTTTGAATGCAGACACTTACAGAGCTAACCACTTTCATTTGTTGGCAGTGTCTTACATGTCATTGTCGTTGCGCTGGAACCCAGTATTGGGGCAACTGATGCAATGAAAGATGACCTCGATTCCCCAGCTCATGAGGCCTCACACCCTCATATTGCACTTTCTGAAGCATGTTGGTCTTCACCCCGGTACCCTCTGTGTTGGAGAGCACTGCGGTCACAATGGCATGATCATTATTTAAGATATTGACAGGGTGCAGACAAGAAACAGATTTAATTACCTGCCCTCTTACGTCTGAAATGAGAGATTGTTGTTCCACGAGAATCCTAGATTCCATGCAACCACTGGTTAAATCACAACACTGCAGTTGATATTATCTGTACTATTTACGACAAAGGTTACCCTTTCATAGTCCTCTGGGCTTTGATGTGTGAGGGCAGATATTTGAGGGCTAGAGAGGTAGTTTGCTGTTCTTTGCCAGATTTAGAGCGCTATTTTAGTGAGATGTTTAGTGGTTAGATACTTTGAAATATGAGAAAAGCTAAAATGACAACTGCTGTCCATAATGTGACTTTTGGGGGAGTGACATGACAAAGCTTGAGTCTGGGGAATCATGAAGTCTCACTTCTCATGCTCACTTCTGCTAGCACGCAGGGAGTAGCCGGCAGATGGACAATGCAGCACACTTTATATACACATTAATATCAGGCGATTAGTATTTTTATATTTTGCAAAAAAGCTGACCTAAGATTTGTATCCTCATCCTTCAGGCTTCTGGACTATACTCAACACAGTTTCAGAAAAAGCTGTAGCACTGAGTCGGCGTTGGTAACAGCTACTGAGGAGATTCGGGAAGTGCTGGACAGGGGAGGGATTGTTGCCCTCATCCTGTTGGATCTTTCAGCAACTTTTGACACGGTTAGCCACGATGTTCTAGTGGAACTTGTGCGCAGCCTAGGGATTGAGGATGCAGCATTAGAGCTCCTCAAATCCTTTCTGGTAAACAGACAGCATACTGTGTCAAAGGGCAACTTTACATCTAAACCTTTCTCCTTGCCCTGCAGAGTCCATCAGGGGTCAACACTGAGTCCAACACTTTTTAACCTTTATGTGGCACCACTTGCGACAATCATCAAAAGTGGAGGCATTCACCTGGCGTCCTACGCCGATGGCACCCAAATCGTGGTGTCACTGGCAAAGCCCGAAAACAACTCCGGTATAGAACTCTGGACCTGCATGACCAATGCATGTAAGTGGATGGATTACAACTACCTCAAACTAAACGCCACTAAAACGGAGGCCAATCTCTTTGGTAACAACCCATCACTCTAGACACCGGAATGGTGGCCACCCGAACTGGACTCACTTCCTGAATCTGTAAACAAACTAAAAAATCTTGGCTTGTTGATAGATAAAGAACTGAAGTTCAGGGACCAAGTTAACAAAATCACATCAGCCTCTTTCTTTTCAATAAGGTTCATAAAAAAATATTGAGAGATTCCTGCCCCCTGAACTCCAGAGAACGGCTGTCAGAGCATTGCTTCTTACGAAAATAGATTATTGTAACAGCCTCTATCTCTCGCAGTGGGTCTTGAAAAGAGGCTCCAGACTCTGCAAAACGCTGCTGCCCAATTCCTCCTCAAGATTCCCAAACATGACTCAGCAAGAGAAACCATCAGGAAACTGCACTGGCTGGCGGTTAAACAATTTTGCAGGTTTAAGGCTCTGTGCCTGGCCTATAAGGCACTGCATGGACTGGGAGCAGACCTTTTCAGAGAGAAACTTAAATGGTACATCCCAGCTAGGACACTACGCTCAGGCTCCGCAATGAACTTGATTGTTCCTCCTTTTAGGCGAACCAACAGGGGTGGAAAGAGCTTCTTTAGGGCCACAGCAGTGCTCTGGAACAGTCTCTCAATGACACTGAAAGATGCTCCCACCCTACTCACTTTCAGGAAAGCCCTAAAGACCTGGCTGTTCCCTCAGGAGACTTAAAGGCACCCAGCCCTAGCTAAACCTTGATGAGGTCATCTAATTCAGCAACTTTTACCAGTTACAACAGCGCCAAGATACCTATCGGCATTAGTTGCATTTTACAAATTATATAAATAAATTACATATACTTTTAAATAGTCCTTAAGATAGTTCAAAATGGAACTAAAAGGCAATAAAGCAACATCTATAAAACTGTAAGAAGTAAATTCAATAAAAGGTTTTTTCAACACTTAGATTCTCATTCAGAGTGGCGTCTGTATTTCGATGGGGCCAGTGAAGGCAGTTACCAGCCCCGGCAAAATCAAGAGAGCTGGGAAAACACTGCGGCTCGGGTTCTTTTCACATGAACATCCTATTGAGAAATTTGGAAATCCAGGAGAATCTGACCAAGTAGCACAGATACCGTTGGTAATCCTCATATCTAAGGGGACCCTCAGCATCTAACTAGTAATTTCTTGGTAACCATAACCTCTGGAGCTACAGGTACCCAGGTATTGGTAACTTCAGGGGTCTGAAATTACACAGAGGATTCATGGATCATTCCTCAAATATAACTTAATTTTGGCGTCAGCCATAAAAGTATGCAATAAATGAAGAAAACATAGAAGATATAAAACATCTCCATGGTACAACAAAAGTAGCAATTAGCAGCAAAAATAAGTTTAAAGTTACCCATGCAGAATCTAAAACATTTTATAAAACCAACAACCACAGTTGCCAAATGATAGAAAAAGGGGTAGTATTCTAATGTGCTACAATAAAATCACAAAACGGCTATAGCAGCCTTTCTTTTTGCCCACACCAATCCTAGAAATGTAGCTTCTGCACAAGCATACAAAGAGGAAGGATTAGCTCTTCAAATCCTTCATGCAGACCGGTGCAGTCCAAGAAGAGCGAGCCTTAGCACATGCAGGACAGACAGAAAATAAATGTGGTACGGACTCGGGTTGGCCTTAGCAAAGGGGACAAACCTCTGAGGCTGCGCCCACCCACCTTGCTGTGAACAGCTTCACGGGGAGTGACCCCACTCTAAACTGGTGCTATAACTTCCTGTCTAGAATACCTGTGATGAAATCCCACTACTGCTCCTGACCATACAATGGCTTAAAGTCTAAGAACTCCCTTGTCAGTGTGGAACCCCACCCCTTACCTTGTATTCCTCCCTCCGAAATGTGAAAGCCCAATAAAGTTTTTTTCAACACACCCTTGGAGGGAATATTGTCCATAGTAGGATCAGGCGAAAGGCTACCCTACCCTAGAGAGGTTAACCACTATTTCATTGAATACAGCCAAGGACTTTTATTAGACCTATCGGCCTTGATTGTCTATTCTTGGGCAGCTGCATAGTGCACCAACTCCGGGGTCACCCAGATTCTCCGCCAATATAACACATCGCAATAGTGCCTTAAGGGCTAACACATGTCCAGGAATAGGGAATACAGCAGGGTGCTGGACGGGAGAGAGATTAATGATCTTAAAATTTTGTTTTTCGGATTTCTCCAGACCAGCAATGTCTCCGAGGCCCCATAGTTCGGCGCCATGTACCCTCTGCTCCTAGGGCTTTTGCTTCATTGACTTTCAGTGCTGGTGCAATAGGCCTTGTGTAGGACATACGATGTTCTTTTAAAATTGCACCAACTATCTGTCTACGTTTGATGGCTGCCATGTTGATATGTGGGTGCCATGATAAATTGGACAAAGGTTTGTTTCCAAAATACGTAAAGGAGTTTGCTCTTTCTAAAACCTCCCCCCCCCCCTCCCAGCGATAGACTTCTCTTGTATTTATTGTGATGATTAAATGCCATAAATTTAGTTTTGACTAAATTAATTTAAAGGTCTATTTTCTGCACAAAAGACAATTAAGCTGGTTACTAGTTTTTGCAGACCACTCAGTGTTTTTCAATCAATCTGCAAACAACAATATTGGTGTCTTGGTGTTAGCTATTGAAGGGGCATCAGCTGTAACTTCAAAAAGATGATGTGCCAGGCCACTTAAAAATAGGGTAACCAGGGTAGGGTCCAATACGCATCCTTGGTGGATGCCCTTCATCACTGGAATCTTATCAGTCAATTGACCGTGTGGACCCCATCGCACTCAGGAAAAGTTTTTATCATGTAACCTAATCAACAAGGACAATATATCAATAAGCATTTCCATATCTGTAAGGACCAGCCATAACCTTGCACATGGGACAAGGTCAAAGGCGGAGTTAAGATCAACAAAGGCAACAAATAGGTTGCCCTTGCCGATCAAAACCGTCTTCCAATAAATTGTAGCAAAACTGGAAACCTGGTCTATAGTTGACGTTTTAGCACAGAAACCGGCCTGCAACGGGCTTACAATGTTGTTCCCCTCAATTCAATACTGGATTTCCACTAGCTCCACACGGCTAAAGACTTTTTATAGGCAGTCAATTAGGCTAATGGACCTATAATTGGCCCGGAGGCTCTCGTATTAAAGATACTGCAGAGATGAAATATATGTTTAAGGTCCATTTTTTAGCTTTCATCTGACAGCGTATGCAGTGTCTCTGTAAAACTTTTGTTTACTACGGTGGGCTTATAGCCTGCCCTTAGGTTACCATTTGTTATCTTCAGCATCACTCTCCTTTGCTTTACTTCTGTTTGTCACAGCAGGTGGATGTCATGTGCTCCTCTTGTGTTTGGATCTCACCTGGAGCATAGACCATGTACTGGTGTCCATTCATACCTCCTGTTTTTTAAGCTACTTTGTTTGTCTTCAAGCATTCCATATGAGAGCCTGTGTTTTCAATATGTCTCCCATATCCCCATCCATTTAGCTTCTATTCGCTCCCTCCCACCCACCCCCTTCCATGTTGCTTCGTTTTCCTCCCAACCCATGCTCTGTAATCTGCACCACCGCACTTAATGCCAAGGCACTCTATCCCACTGCACTCTACTGTAAGTCACTGCATTTTACACCACTCTACACCATAGCACTCCCTGCCACTGCACTCTACTCTGCACCACTATACTCTGTCACTGCACTTTGTCACTCTACTCGGCACCACTCTCTTCTACGCCACTGCACTCTACACCACTGCACTCTATGCCACTCTACTCTACTGTACTCTACTCTGTACCACTTTACACAATGCCACTGCACTTTACTCTGCACCCCTCTACTCTATGCCACTGCACTCTACGTTACTCTACTATACTCTCCAGCACTCTACTCTGTCACTGCACTCTATGCCACTCTACACCACTCAACACCAATGCATTCTACTCTACACCATTCTACTCTATGCCACTGTACTCTATGCCACTGCACTCTATGGTACTCTAAGTGACTGCACTCTATGCCACTCTACTCTGCACCACTTTACTCTAGGCTACTGCACTCTATGCCATGCTACTCTACTGTGCACCATTTTACTGTATGCCATTGCACTTTACACCACTGTACTTTATTCTGTGCCACTGTACTCTACGCATCTATACTCTACGACACTGCACTCTATGGCACTGCACTCTACTCTGCACCAATCTACTCCACTGCAATCTACACCAGTGCACTCTGCACCACTCTTCTCTATGCCACTGCACTCTACTCTTCTCTGCACTGCTCTACATAACTGCACTCTACACAACTCTACTCTAGTCTCCACCACTCTACGCTATGCTACTGCTCTCTGTCCCACACTTCTCTACTCTGCACCACTGAACGCCGCTGCACTTTACTCTACTGTACTGGTCTCAATGCCAGACTACTCTACTCTACACCAGTGTGCTTTACACCACTGCGCTCTACCCCACTCTACTCTGTGCCATTCTACTCTATGCCATGGCACTCTAAGGTACTGCATTCTACTCTGCATGATTCAAATCTATGCTACTGCACTTTACTCTCCTGTACTCTACACCACTGACCTCTACTCTGCACTACGCTACTGCACTCTATGCCACTCTACTCTGCACCATTCTACTCTATACCACTGGACTCTATGGCATTGTACTCTACTCTGCACCGCTCTACTCTACTGCACTCTACTCTGCGCCATTCTACTCTACTCTACACCAGAGCACTCTACACCTCT
Organism: Triturus cristatus; assembly: GCF_964204655.1. NCBI lineage: Eukaryota > Metazoa > Chordata > Amphibia > Caudata > Salamandridae > Triturus > Triturus cristatus. Next base: position 495,787,938 of record NC_140592.1, on the reverse strand, counting down.
CATCTACTCTTCACAACTACACTCTACGCCCCTCTATTCTGCCCCACTCTACTCTACTGCACTGTACTGTACTCAGCACCACTCTACTCTAGCCCACTGCACTGTATACCATTGAACTGAATGCCACTCTACTCTGCACCATTCTATTAGAGAACACTGCACTCTATGGCACTCTACTATTTTCTACACAACTTTACTGTATGCCACTGCACTCTACACCATTGCACTCTATGCCAATGTACTATACTGTGCACCACTGTACTCTAAGCCACTACACTCTGGCACTGCACACTACACCCCTATGCTCTTCTCTGCACCACTCTACTCTGTGCCATTCTACTCTATGCCATGGCACTCTAAGCCCCTGCATTCTACTCTGCATGACTCCAATCTATGCCACTGTACTTTGCTCTACTGTACTCTACACCACTGACCTCTACTCTGCACCACTCTACGCTACTGCACTCTATGCCACTCTACTCTGCACCATTCTACTCCATGCCACTGGACTCTATGGCATTGTACAATACTCTGCACCACTCTACTCTACTCCATACCACTGCATTCTACACCTCTCATCTACTCTGCACCACTGCACTCTACACCACTCTATTCTGCACCACTCTACTCCACTGCCCTCTACTCTGCACCACTGTACCCTAACCCACTGCACTGTATACCATTGAACTGAATGCAACTCTACTCTGCACCATTCTTCTTTAGAACACTGCACTCGATGCCACTCTACTATTTTCTACACAACTCTACTGTATCCACTGCACTCTACACCATTGCAGTCTATGCCACTGTACTATACTGTGCACCACTGTACTCTATGCCACTACACTCTATGGCACTGAACACTACACCACCATGCTCTTCTCTGCACAACTCTACTCCACTGCACTCTATGCCAATGCACTGTACACCACTCTACTCTGCAGCACCCTACACCACTGTACTCTACTCTGCACCATTTTATGCCAATTCGCTCTACGCCACTCTACTCTGCACCACTACACTCTACACCGCTGCACTCTGTGCAACTGCACTCTAATCTACTCTGCACCCCTCTATAAAACTGCTCTCTATGCCACTCTATTGTATACCATTCTACTCTGCCACTGCACTCTACGTGACTATACTCAACTCCACACCACTCTGCTCTCTGCCACTGCACTCTACACCACTTTACTCTATTCTGCACCACTCTACTGTACACCACTCCACGCCACTGCACTCTGAGGCACTGCACTCTATAATGCACCACTGTACTCTTCGCTGCTCTACTCCGTGCCACATCACTCTAGTCTGACCACTCAAATCAATTTCACTGCACTTTACACAACTGCACTCCACACCACTGCACTCTACTCTGCGCCACTCTACTCTGCACCACTCTATATCTCTGCACTCTATGCCCCTCCACTGTTCACCACTGCACTCTATGCAACTGCAGTCAACCCACTCTAATCTACTCTGCACCACTCTACTCCCTGTCGTCGCTCTCTACGCCACTGTACACTACTATTCACCACTCTACTCCACTGCACTCTATGCCACCATACTCTATGCCACTCTACTCTACATCACTCTTTTCTGTACCACTTCACTCCATGCCACGGCATTCCAAGCCACTGCACTCTACTCTGCACCACTCTACTCTGCACCACTCTACTCTGCACCACTCTACTCTTCACCGCTGCACTCTACGCCACCCAACATTACTCTGCACCACTCAAATTTACATCTCTGCACTTTATGCCTCTGCGCTCTATTTCTCTCTACTCTACACTCTTCACCACTCTATGCCACTGCACTTTACGCCACTGTATTCTAATCTCCACCACTCTACCCTACACCACTGCACTCTACTCTGCACCACTCTACTGCATGCCACTGCACTGTACACCACTGCACTATATGCCACTCTACTCTAGGATGCACCATACCATTCTACGCCACTCCACTCTACAACACTTCGCTCTACTCTCACCACTCTAAGCCAGTGCACTCTAGGTCAGTGCACTTTACGCCACAGGACTCTATGCCACTGCACTCTACTCTATACCACTGCAGTGTACGTCACTCTACTTGACTTTTTACCACTCTACTCTATGCCACTGCACCCTGCGCCACTGCACTCTGCACCACTCTACTCTTCAACATTGCACTATGTGCCACTTTACTGTCACTGCACTCTGTTCCACTGCACTCTACCTTACTCCCTCTACGCTACTCTAAGCCACTCCAAGACATTCTCGGGAACGCCACTCTACGCCATGCCACTCTGACACTCCACTCCACTGTATGCTACTCTACTCCACTCTGTCACTCAACTCCACTTCACTCTACGCTACTCCACTCTACTTTAGTCCACTCTATGCCACTTCACTCCACTGTACCGCACTCTCCTCTACGCCATGCCACTCCACACTCTACGCCATTCTAGCCCACTCCACTCAACACAATGCTACTTCACTCTACCTCACTTCACTCTGTCACTGCAACCCACTTTTTTCTCTGATCTTTGTCACTGCACTCTATGCCACTGTACTCTAATCTCCAACTCTCTTTTCAATGCCACTGCACTTTACTCTGCACCACTCTACTGCACACCACTGCACTCAACACCACTGTACTCAGCACCACTCTTATCTATGCCACTGCACGCTACACCACTGCACTCTATGCCACTCTACTTTAGTCTGCGCGGTACCATTCTATGCCACTGCACTCTACAACACACCACTCTACTCTGTACGACTTCAAGCCACTGCACACTACCCCACTGCACTCTACACCACTCTACTCTTCACCATTGCACTCTACGCCACTTTCCTCTGTCAGTTTCCTCTGTTCCATGGCACTCTACTCTATTTGCCTCTACTCTACTCTATGCCACTTCACTCCAAGCCGTTCCACTGTACGTCACTCTACATCATGACATTCTATGACACAACACTCTACTCCACTGTAGGCCACTATACGCTGATTTACTCTACGGCATGCCACTCCACTTCACACTCTACGCCACTGTACCCCACTCCACTCCACCCAATGCCACTTAACTGTACGCCACTTTGTCCCACTTCATGTTACGCCACTCCACTCTATGCCACTCTGTCACTCCACTTTATGCCACTTCACTCCACTGTATTCAACTCTACTATATGCCAATCCACTCCACATTCTACACCACTCTAGCCCACTCCACTCTACACAATGCCACTCTTCTCCATGCTATTCAATGCCACTTCACTCTACCCCATTTCACTCTATGCCACTGCAACCCACTTTACTCCACTCCGCTCTTTGTCACTCCATACCACACTCTGCCATTCCACTCCAATCTGCTCTACTCTGCACCACTCTACTCTTTGCCACTGCACTCTATGCCACTGCACCATACCGCTCTATGCCACTGCACTCTATGCCACTGCACTCTATGCCACTGCACTCTATGCCACTGCACTCTACAGCACACCACTCTACTCTGTACCACTCTAAGCCACTGTACTCTATGCCAGTGCACTCTACTCCACACCACTGCACTGTACACCACTTTACTTTACTCTTCACCACTCTACTCCATGCCTTTGCACTCCATGCCACTGCGCCACTGCCCTCTACACTACTATACTCTTCACTGTTGCACTCTGTGCCACTTTACTCAGTCACTGCACTATTTTCCACTGTACTCTACTCTACTCCCTCTGCTCTATACACTCCACTCCAAGCCATTCCACTGTACGCCACTCTACGTCACGCCACTCCACTCCACTGTACAGTACTCTACTCTACGACACACCACTCCACACTCTACACCACTGTACCACACTTCATACAATGCCACTCTACTCTATGCCACCTCACTCCACGCCACCTCACTCCACGCCACCTCACTCCACGCCACCTCACTCCACGCCACCTCACTCCACGCCACCTCACTCCACGCCACCTCACTCCACGCCACCTCACTCCACGCCACCTCACTCCACGCCACCTCACTCCACGCCACCTCACTCCACGCCACCTCACTCCACGCCACCTCACTCCACGCCACCTCACTCCACGCCACCTCACTCCACGCCACCTCACTCCACGCCACCTCACTCCACGCCACCTCACTCCACGCCACCTCACTCCACGCCACCTCACTCCACGCCACCTCACTCCACGCCACCTCACTCCACGCCACCTCACTCCACGCCACCTCACTCCACGCCACCTCACTCCACGCCACCTCACTCCACGCCACCTCACTCCACGCCACCTCACTCCACGCCACCTCACTCCACGCCACCTCACTCCACGCCACCTCACTCCACGCCACCTCACTCCACGCCACCTCACTCCACGCCACCTCACTCCACGCCACCTCACTCCACGCCACCTCACTCCACGCCACCTCACTCCACGCCACCTCACTCCACGCCACCTCACTCCACGCCACCTCACTCCACGCCACCTCACTCCACCTCACTCCACGCCACCTCACTCCACGCCACCTCACTCCACGCCACCTCACTCCACGCCACCTCACTCCACGCCACCTCACTCCACGCCACCTCACTCCACGCCACCTCACTCCACGCCACCTCACTCCACGCCACCTCACTCCACGCCACCTCACTCCACGCCACCTCACTCCACGCCACCTCACTCCACGCCACCTCACTCCACGCCACCTCACTCCACGCCACCTCACTCCACGCCACCTCACTCCACGCCACCTCACTCCACGCCACCTCACTCCACGCCACCTCACTCCACGCCACCTCACTCCACGCCACCTCACTCCACGCCACCTCACTCCACGCCACCTCACTCCACGCCACCTCACTCCACGCCACCTCACTCCACGCCACCTCACTCCACGCCACCTCACTCCACGCCACCTCACTCCACGCCACCTCACTCCACGCCACCTCACTCCACGCCACCTCACTCCACGCCACCTCACTCCACGCCACCTCACTCCACGCCACCTCACTCCACGCCACCTCACTCCACGCCACCTCACTCCACCCCACCTCACTCCACCCCACCTCACTCCACCCCACCTCACTCCACCCCACCTCATTCCACCCCACCTCACTCCACCCCACCTCACTCCACCCCACCCCACTCCACCCCACTCCACCCCACCCCACTCCACCCCACTCCACTCGAATCCACTCTACATCACTCTACTCCATGACACTTCACTCCACTGTATGCCACTGTACTCTACGCCATGCCACTCCACACTACTCCGGCTCATTCTACTCCACATAGTGCCACTTCACTCTACACCATGCTTCTCTACCCCACTTCACTCTATACTACTGCAACTCACTCTACTCCACCCCACTCTGCATCCTTCTACCCCACTCTATGCCATGCCACTCCACTCTACTCCACACCACTCCATGCCACTTCATTCTAGTCTACCCTACGCCACTCTTTTTTATTCCACTGCACTCCACACTATGCCACCCTGCTGTATGCCGACCCCACTCTCCCTATGTCCTCAAGATGATTTTATAATGGCTGATTAGCGCCGCTCTTTTTTCCGCTCAAAATATACTTCTGCAAAATAAATATGTAAACATTCACTTCTTTTCATCAAAATGCGACCTATACTTTCGTGGCATTTTGTGTTCGACAGAATCCTGTGTATAATACTTTCTAAATGTGCTACTATCTTCGAATGCTTCTCTTGCAAATGTGAGACCTATATATTGGGAAATCTCGATAGGCAAGTAGCATGCGAGGTGAATTCGGCTCTTGGGCCAGGAGACTTGTGCTTCTATGGCCGATGGAATGTAAAGGAAGCAAGCAGAAGGTTTTACAACAAGCATTTGCAATGCAATAGGTCTCGCATTTACGCGAGTTTGAGCTATTGACATTGCAAATAATAATGCCTTTTTTTTTTTTTAAACATAAATAAAAGGCATTGGTATTTACAATGCCAATAGCTGAAATACTCGTAACTGCGAGACCTATTGCATTGCAAATGCTTGTTCTAACATTGTAGAGGAAATACAAACCTATTTATGTCTGGCTACAAAGTGCAGCTGCCTCATACCTTATGTAATCAACGTAAAAAAGAGCTTTCAGGAGTACTGCATAGAGTGTCTTTTGCTTCGTCCAAATGTTCATGGACAGGAGTACAAGTTTTGATTGGACAGATAATGTGTGTTTCCACAGTAAAGAGCTTACCCTCCAAGAGGTGTAAACAGTGGCTGCTCCTCCACTAGGGTGGAGGAGTGTCGCCCCTGTGCTTTCTTACAGTGCGAGAAAGCCAAAACATAAAATGGTAATAACTTTTGGTTATTACCATTTTATGTTTCTTTCTGCATTGCGGGCGGGACAGGAGTGGTATGAATGCTCATGACTGGTTAAGTCAGCCCTCTGGGCGCGCCCAAACCAGTCATGCACACTCTGCACTTCTCCAAGCAGGCTGCATTTCAGCCTACATGGAGAATATGCCATCCCCTACAGCCTCTGGGTGGGCGGCGTCCCGACCAATCGCACAGTACCACTGGATCATTGTGATTGGCTTAGGGGAGGGAAGGGAGGCTGTCTGCTACCTGTTCCTGCCTGTGGCATGAGGGTAGGAGCAGTGAAGACGCGTGGCCCGGGCCGGCAGAAAGATAGGCTTTATTTTTTTAATTATTGACCACATCCTCTTAGTGTGACCCCCCCTCCCCCCACCCGCAAGCCATGCCTGCCGCTATTATCAAGTTGCAGAGCCACAGTACTTTTTGAAGTCAAGCTATTGTGTTACAATCGTGCTTGACCTTTACTTCAAACACATGCTACTCCAATGCTTTAAGTAGGGCCACTGTAATTATTAGTTTTTGCCGTCATTTGCTGCATAATCTCCAGCTTTTAACAAAAAAATGTTTCAAGCTCAAACGGTTCAAAAGTTGCTAAACATGCAGTGACAAGTGTTGCTTTGCAGTGGCAGGCCATTTTCAAACTGTGTCTGGTCACCTTCCTGTTGCTTATTGCTATATCTGGATGTTAAACTTCTACTAATGAGGTGCATCCAATGGCAACAAAGTGGTACACGTGTAAAATTGTCAAAATAATGAAGAAATCTATCATAAAACGTGCTGCATTATGCCGCATAATTCACCCTTTCTTGTTGCATAATTTACTTAACACTGCTGTATAATTTGGCCCTCCCCTGCCGCATAATTACAGTGGCCCTGGCTGTATGTCCCAAAGATAATTGGCTAAATATCGAGTTTTTTCCTTTACTGGCAGCTGCAGATGGGAGGAGGGCAGTCAGAAGGAATGTGTTGGCATATTGCAATACGAGCCACCTCTCCACTTCCCTGTCCATTATCAACTTTAGAGATTTTCATATATATTGCGTGGGGAGAATTGTTTTTAAGCTCCTGGGCTGCTGAAAATTAATGTAATTATAATTAACTTTAATTTATCATATCATTTCTAAAACTTACATTACTAATAAAATATTTAATTTATTTCAAATGTTTCATATATGTATGTGTTTTAATAATTGTATATATTAAATTAATTAACTTATTTAATATACTGTTAATATGCTGTAGTTTTAAATTACCCCATCAAAAAGAAACCTTACTACCCCTTAATGCATCCGATCCCTGCACCCTAAAAGCCCTTACTACCCCTTAACTCTACCCTTCCTTGAACCCTAAAAACCTGTTACATCCTCTTAACGATGCTCTTCCCTGAAACCTAAAAACCCCTTAATGCTACCCTTCCATAAACCCTGAAAACTGCTTACTACCCTTATGTGAAATCTGAAAACTCCTTACTACTGCTTAACGCTATCCTTCCATGAACCCTAAAACGTCTTAAAACAACTTGCGTCTACCTTTCCTGGACCCCAAAATACCTCTTACTGCCTCATGCAGTTGCCTTTCCCTAAATCCTAAAAACGTATCACTACCCCCTAATGTTACTAATCCAGAACCCTAAAAAAGCCCTACTACCCTTTGCAATTACCCTTTCCCGAACCCTAAAAACCATACTACCCTCATAGTTCTACACTTTGGTGATCTGAAACCTTTTACTACCTGGTAGTGCTATCAACTCCTGAACCGTACAAATCCCTTACAACTGCTTAACACTATCCTTCCATGAACCCTAAAACTTCCTAAAACAACTTAAGTCTGCTCTTCTTTGAACCCTAAAAACCTCTTACTGTTCACTGAAGCTACCTTTCCCTGAGTACTAAAAACTCATCACTACCCCCTAATGTTATGCATCACCGGACCCTTACAAAATCCTACTACCCTTTGTAATTACCCTTACATGAGCCCTAAAAGCTCCCTGCTACCCCATAGGGCTACACTTTGGTGATCTAGAATATTTTACTACCTGTTAGTGCTACCCACGCCTGAACCCTACAAATCCCTTACTACTGCTTAACACTGCCCTTCTCTGATACCCTAAAAACCATGCACTGCCTATTAACACTACCTTCTCCTGAACCCTACCAATTCCCTAAAGCTACCCTTCCCTGAACCCTACAAGCCCATTACTATCCCTTAATGCTGCTCATCCCTTAAACCTTGAAAACTCCTATTTACCCCTTAACACTACCCTTCCTTGAACCCTAAAAAACCTTACCACAAGTTAATGCTACTGTTCCATAAACCCTAACCCCCCCCTACTCAACATTGTCGTTCTGTGATTCCCAAAAATCCTTATTACCCCTTAATGCTACCCATTCCTGAACCCTTAAAAACTGTTACCATAAAGTCACACTCATCACTAAACCTTAAAAATCTCTTACTATCCTTAGTAAAAAAAAACGTACTACTCCTTAATACTACCCATATCTGAACCCTAAAAACCCTTTACTACCCTCTTGCAGCTATCTTCCCTCAACCCTAAGAAACCCAACCTACCCCTTATGCTACCCTCCATGTAAGGCTACACACTTCCTTAACCCAAAAACTCTTAACTACTTAACACTACCCTTCCCTGAACCCTAAAAGCTCAATACTTTTAAAGCTACCCTTTACTTAACCCTAAAATCCCTATACAATTTCTTAACTGTCTCCTTCCCTGAACCCTGCAAACCCCTTTACCGTACCCGTCTTTGAACACTAAAACCCCTCACTACCACCTAATGGTGGCCATCCCTAAACCCTAAACTCCCTTCCTAACTCTTAAAGCTACCCTTTCTTGAACCCTATAAACTCCTTGCTACCCTTTAATGCTACCCTTTCATGAACTCTAAAGATACCTTACTATCCCTTAATGCTTACTCTTCCTGAACCCCCCTTCCTACCACTTATAGCTACGCTTCCCTGAACCCAAAAGACTTACTACCCCTATGTGCTTCCCATCCACGACCCATAAAATACCCGACTACCACTTAAAAGTACTCTTCTGCGACTCCGAAAAAACCATATTACTTCTTAACGCTACCCATCTCTGAACCATAAAAATTCTTTTCACACCTTAATGCTACCCTTTCCTGAATCCTAAAAAGTCTTTAATACTCCTCGGTGGATCTTAAAACCTTTTACTTCCCTTTAATGCTACCTTTCTCTGAACGCTAAAAACCCTTTGCTACCACCTAACTCTACCCTTCCCTGAACCTTATCACCCCTTACTACCTCCTAACAATACCCTTCCCTGAACCCTATAAACCCCATTACGCTACCCTTCTCTGAGCTGTATAGATTCCTTACTAGCCTTTAATGCTACCCAGCCCTTAATGCTACTCTTCCTTGAGCCCAAAAACCCATGACTTCCCTTTAATGCTGTCCACTGCCCTTCTCTGAACCCTACAAATTCCTCACTACCCCTAACGCTCACTTAGGGACTCTGCTTGCTGAAAGCACTGGGAGCCTAAGGGTCAAATACTAGGAATAATTGTGTATCAAATTACTGATTCCATGGTAAATCTTCATTCCTATTACAACTTCAGAAAGAGGAGGCAAGCCCAACAAGCCCTTGGAGAACCTTTAGAGATGTAGGATATAGAGAGTAAACTCCAGTCCTATCACTTCCAGACATGGAGCAGTAGGCAGCAGGCCAACACAGCAAAGCAAGCAGCAAAGTGGCAGTCCCTACTGGCAGCACAACAGCTTGCCTTCCTGGTTTAATGTCCTCAGTTTCAGAAGTGCTCTGAGAATATGGTGTCATAGGTCCAGTACATATACCCATTTTGGCTTTTGAAGTAGGGAGATTTCAAAGAAAGGCTTTTGTAGTGCCCAAGAGCCTGCCCTTTCCTGCCCTGGTCCCAGACTCACTACAGGGGGGTATGCAACTCTTTGTGTGGGGATAGGCTCAGCCCTATTCAGGTGCATGTGTCAGCTCCTCCCTCTCACTCTAGCTCGGGAAGACCCACCAGCCTGGTGATGGGCATTCAGGATATGCAGGAAACACCTCAGCTCCCTTTGTGTGTGACTGTCTGATGGAATGCACAAAGCCTAGCTGTCACCCAACCCAGACTTGTATTCCAGAGAAAGGCAGAGGCACAGAATAGTTGAGTAAGACCATGGCAACTTTATAAAAGTGCCATGTTCAGACCTGCAATTTAAAAGCCAATTACACTAACAAATGTGTTTTTAAATTGGGATTCCAGAGACACCAACGTTACTCTTCCTGTCTTTTCCCAATTGGAAGTTACACGTGTAAAGTGTTACAAGGTAGCTCCAATGGTAACCTGTGGAAGAGATAGGCCTTACTATAGTGAAAAAACGTATTTATGAGTTTTTCACTACCAGGACATGTACAACTCAAACGTACATGTTCTACCTTTTAAATACACAGAACCCTGCCCATAGGGCTACCTTGAGCCTACTGTAGAGGTGACTTATATGCAAAAAAGGGGAAGGGTTTGACCTGGCAAGAAGGTGAAATTTCCAGGTCGAAATGGTATTTTAAAACTGCACACACCGGCTCTGCTGTGGCTGGCCTGAGACATGTTTTAAAGGGTTACTCGTGTGAGTGGTACAATCAGTGCTGCAGGCCCACTAGTAGCATTTGATTTACAGGCCCTGGGTACATATAGGGCACTCTAGTAGGGACTTATCAGTACATTAATTCTGCCAATCATGGACAACCCAAATGCCATTACATTTTAGACACAGAGCACATGCTCAACATGTTCAACAGTGAAAAAGTGCACAGAGTCCTAAAACGAGTGAAAACGAGGTTCAGCGCACAGCCACCACAGGTGGTCAGAAAGCAAAAAGTCAGTGGAAAACATGAAAAAAGATGCCAGGTCTAACAGAGCAATTTGCAGGATGTTGAATCTTTTCCTGTTATACACAATTCAGTAATGGCATTACTGCGGCCAGTTGTCATGACTTTTCCACAAATTTAGAGATCAATGTTCAAGCATTGCTTTTGTCTATTTTTTCCACAACTGTTGGTGTAAAATGAGCACGTCTTTTTGCTTGTGCTGTGGAACGTATAGTAATGAAATACCTCTAATGCAAAAATAACATTGAATGTTATGAAAACCACTTTTCACATATTTCACCAGATTTTTTTTCCAACTTCCCACATAATGTAAGTACCACCAAAGTACTATATCGGTGAATGACATATATACAAAATATTGGTTAATGACTAGTCTATATTTTTCGTAGTAAGGTTCATATAGGTAAGGCAGTGCAGCTGTCCGGATTACATATTTTAGTAATTCTTTCAAATATGCATAGAGTGAGCTTTGGCTTAGCTCCACCCAGGGGTGCATTACTCTCACCTCATGGTATGAGCTGGCGATGTGTCATTCCACCTTCCAAGAAGTACTTCCATTAGAATGCTCAGTGGATTAATCTAAATATGAAAAATAAACTCAACTATGCTCTTTGTCACGTTAATTTTTTTCCCCCATGCATTCTACACAGATAGCAATATTTTGTGCTACTTTTTACCAGCATTGGCAAAGCCAGTAGAAGAGGCTTTAGTGTGATAAACATTTGTGCATACAGTACATGCATACAGCATTTATGGAATAATCTCCTTGTCCTTCCCCAATAGTTTTCCATACATCCAATCCCTGCAGCTTTGTCATACGAACCTTTACTCCTTCCGTCTGACACTCATAGAGTCCATCTGAGCGGCAGCAGGGAGGAGTAAAGGTCAGTACGACAAAGCTGCAGGGATTGGATGTATGGCAAGCAGCCGCGGCCCGTGAAGGGAGATTCGTGGGGCGGAAAGGCGGGGCGGGCGAGGGGCAGGGTGGGGGGTACTAAAAACCAGACTATGGATATTTGGAGGTAAGTAAACAATTAAATAAATAAAACAAATTTCGTTGCGCGACCTGCATCGCAAAATGCGATGCAGCGCACGCTACGAAATTTGTTTTATTTATTTAATTGTTTACTTACCTCCAAATATCCATTTTCCGGTTTTTAGTACCCCCCACCCTGTCCCTCCCAGGGAAGTCCCTCCACGGGCCGGGATTCAGCCTTGAGGGAGAGCCCTGCCACTTCCAGACATGAGTAATAACTTGGGGGTATAAGCTGATGGACTACGATGTTGCTCATTCTAAGATATATGGGGTTTGCCCGGTGCCCGCTACGGCCAGTCCGACCCCGATTGTCTCTCTGGATTTCCCTTCTCGAAACACAGGAGCAGCAACATTGTCGTGGGGTCACCAGGGCTTTAAGTCGAAGCTTTTTTCAATATTATATACAATAAGCCATAGTTGCTGTTATTTATCTTATGCAACGAACAACCATTGACAAAGCCAATAGTCCTGACTTGTAGATATGATGTTACTTTTAGTATCCTATATCTGCATGCAATGACAGAAACAGCAATATTCAAGTCGAGCGGCACACTATCCGACCTAAGTACAGCTTACGTGTTTTTAAGCCACGCCTTTAAGTATATTGGCCACGCCCCTTTGAGAGACCCCCTAGTTTCTTCATCCCACTAAAAGCCCTGATAACAGGTGTCGTTGTCTTTTTCGTTCTGTTAAAAGAATGAAAGACTAGTTTGCCCTTCATGAGGTTCGAGACTCTTACCTGGAGGGTACAAAAAAAACGCCGGAGATTGATTAAGTCACGTTGTTATTTAACCTTATCTGGAGCACCTGCCAATCAAATGTGAAGGCCTACATGCTTGTAGCCCTCCCCAGAAACGGTTAAGGACATCCTTAATGCAATGCCTCCAGATATGGTGGTGCCCTCATCCCAACATAGTGGCTGTCTGCTCAGATGTGTCTTGCTAAGACCATAAACCCGTAACATCCAGTGATGACAAGATGGCTTCAAGCTTAGGCTGGCTGAAGAAGGACTCCGCTCATTTTGGAAACCACATCATTTAGACGCTGCTCTTCCGTGTAAAGGGTTGTTTATTGATCCACCCTTGCTTTTCAGGGACTGGCGGAAGAATAGGAATTTTAGTTAGATGGCTCCTTCCAAGTTCCAGGCAACGTTTGTGTGCTTGATATAAGGAATCAAGAAATAGCTATGGAAAGCTACCCCTGTTCTATTTCTAGGGGAGACTGCTTCAGTAGCTCTGACTTTTATGTGTAAGCACAAATATAAACACACACTCATTCACAATTGTTTTTGGCACACTGAAATCAACCGAATGGATTTGTCAGTGCTCCAAAAAAACATTATCTGACAATGATTGATTGAATGTTAGATACAGAGGGATGACTGAGTTTACCTTTCTGAAATAAAAATAGTTCCTCGTGCATTCCAATGCAAACCTTTGCTAGATGGTGTAATGACACACCAAACAACCCAGGGTTTTGAGTGGGTCGAGTCCTGTCGAGTCTGAGCGCCGGCAGTTATTAAAAGGACCTCTGTAATCGGCCCCTTTCGGGCTCTCTAGTTTCCACTTAATTTACCTAGCCGAAAATTGACAAAAAGCAGGAGGCAGGCGCCCGTTTTGAGATCTGCATCGGGTGACGTGGCAAATGTGTTTTTGTAAAAACAGAACTCTGTCCGATCAACGTGTAGAATAGCGATAATGAAGAGAGGTTTTTTTTTTTGTTTTTTGTTTTTATGGTTTCTCCTACCACACTCTTTAGCAGGACTGAGGTCAAGTCTCAAAATCAAAGAGCAAACTCAAATAAAGTGTCGGAATCGTTTTCAAATGGGACATGGCACTTCCCCCTCTGATCTGTGGTGGCATGTTATTTCAGTTTTATCTTTAGTGTGTCCAGTTTCAGGACTGTGCAGTGGTGTCCTTGCACCTTCCAGCATCTCAGGCAGGATGCTCACTTTTTGAATCTCCAGAGACACGGGATTCTAGATTTACTTGATTAAGGCTTAGGTTTAATTTCATATGCCAGGCCCCTTGTAAAGAGCTCCTCGTCACACCTCCATGGCCTAGCCATGCCGCATTTAGAGACCCTACACTTTTTTTTACCCCACTTAAAGCCCTTAAGCAACCAACATTATGATGTGAGGGAGAAATACAGCTGGGATCGGAGCCAAAATCCACTCTCTATGTAGTTCAGAGAATTGGTATCAATAGGTCTGGCAGACAACTGCACTATCAAGCTAGTTCTTGAAACCTCATCCTGAAGGTAGTTTGTATACGTTTCACAAAAGAGTTCGTGAAGTCTTGATTTGTTCTTATGTTATAACAGCTTGTGGTGAACTCTGCTAGGTTGTGAAGCATCCACAATGCTCCTCCATTTTCCATGCTAGGGAATACTTTCCTTGGTGATTAGTTGGTGGCCTTTGATGGCAGTATGAACTGAGAGGTGCACTGAACTATACCTCCCCTACCATCAAAATAGAGAGGGTCACCTCAGTACTTGACCTTTTTTAGTTCTCGGCTGCGAAGGCTGCGCTTGCGCAGTCTAGCTCCGAGATTTAATGACTTGGAGAAGAGGGGCTTGAACCCGCCCCTCTTCTCCCCTGTTCTCCATTGGCTGGCCTCTTGAATGCTGGCCAGCCATTGGAGAAGAGGTCAGTTATTCCGATTAGGCCCCGTCCTGTTCGGATCGGGGGCGTGTTTTTTGCAAGAAGTCTCATTCTCTCCTCCAGCCAATGGCTGGAGGAGAGAAAAGACAAACACGCCCCCGAATCCGAAAATGCCTCTGCCTTTCTCCGAGGCATTTCTTCTTGACCTCGGAGAAAGGCAGTGGTGTGCCTTTTGCTCTGCCTTGTTTTTCCTTAAATGTGTTTTCAAAACGGCTGGAAAAAAGATGCCCGCACGAGATAGAGCGGGTGGCAACAGTGTCATGTCACAGTCCAAGCAGCAATCCTCCCGATATCTCGCGCTGCTACACGCGACACACGAGTAGCTCATTGCTTTTTTTTTTCCAGCTTTGCACGCTGGGACTTGTAGTTTAACCATTCAAGTGGTTAATGTAGGTTGAAGTGAATATAAAACAAGCAACTCATTTCTTGAAACCAAACTTGCAGGACGGGGGCTGCAGCCGCCCAGCTCCTTGCTCCTGGTGATGCCCAGGGCTGCAGGTTCGAGGCCTCGCGCCTTCCTCCGGGGGCCGGGTGGGGCGGCGCGCTCTGTGTGTTTGCTGTCTGGTGACTCAGCACAGGAAGGCATTAACGCCCCCCCTCCCTAACCCGCCTTTAAGCGCCCCCACCCCTTCCTCTGTCCTTCCCCGCCGCCCCCGCTGCCAGGAAGGGAGACAGGGAATGTCTGCGGAGGTAGGAGAGGCGCGCGCGCCCGGTCGGTGCCTCTTGGACGGTGGGGTGGGGAGACGTGTGGTGGTAACATCGACAGGCTGCTCTCGCCTGGACACTGAAAGCGGCGCCCGTCATCGGATAGATGTTTGTGTGGTGTGGGAGGAGGGGTGGTGACGGTCTGTGTCGTGTCCACGTTGAAAATGTCATTCACAGCCCGTCCCGCCCGTGTTGTTTCTCCTGTATTTGCAAGTTTTTCCACGTTGCACAACTGGTTCTTGGTGACTGGTAATTGTATTTGTCGTTTCCACATGTAATTTGCCTTCATGTGTGTTGTCTGTTTTTATTGACTGCCGGGTATCGGGCCACATTCTGTCCCTATTTGTGTCCTCAGTTTGTTTCTAGTCATTTTGTGTAAGCACTTGTCTTTGCCCTGCTTGCGTGTGCCTCTTCCCAGTACTGTTGGGTATCCTATGTATAGGCGATGCATGCACTGCACGAGGAGACGCACTGAGCTACAGGGAGGGTGCGATGTCATATTATGCAGGTGTAATTTTATAAGTGTGGGCATTCCCACGTACTACAATGCCCCCTACTGTTTCTGTACAGTGGGTTTCTGTACTTTACAGGCAGCAGCCTCTCCGTGTGTCCCCCGGTGTTCTTTAGACCCTTTTCTGTACTCGTCTGTGTCCATATAATATTCCTGTGAAGAAGTGTATGCCTGTATATTTTTCATCCTATTGCATGGGTATTTCATGTTTGTCCCTATGCTGTCTCCTCTTTTGGATAGTCTTCAGTTAGTGCCCCTCCCTCTATTCCCTTGCCATGTCTGTATTTGCATTGCTCATGACATTATTTTTGTTTGTTTTTGTTTTTAACAATGCCGTTTATTTAAATGTTTTGAAAGCAAAAACATAAACAAAAACAAGCATTTACAATGCAACGGTCTCGGCATTGTTAAAGTTAGAGCTATTGGCATTGCTCATGACATTATTTTTGTTTGTTTTTGTTTTTAAAACATGTTGAGAAACGGCATTGTTGTTTGCAATGTCAATAGCTTAATCAGTGTGTGTGTAGGTGGCTCTGTGTGTGGGTGCAAATGCAATAGGTCGCGCATTTGAGAGTGATTAAGCTATTGACATTGCAAATAACAATGCCGTTTCTTTAAATGTTTTAAAAACAAAAACAATCAAAAATAATGTCATGAGCAATGCCAATAGCTCTAACTTTACCAATGCCGAGACCATTGCATTGTAAATGCTTGTTACGTGCGTGAGCTCATTGCAGACTCACTGAGGGGCGGGAGGAGGAGGGTGTCCCACTGCTTGTATTCTCATTCCTCCCGTAAAAGATCATATTGACTTTCTTCCTCATTTTATCAATCTTCCCGTCTCCAACTTTCACAACCCTACGCTCGACTATGCTTCTTGAAAGTAGGAGTTCTCCCTGCCTACATCCCGTTTTCCACGCTTCCCCTGTTTTGCCCTTCATTTCTGTCTCGCTATCTGCTTTCTGTCCCTACCCCTCCCTTTCCCGCGTTGGTCCCTCCCTGTCCCCTCCTTCGTCTTCGGGAGCAGTAAGTTTACATGTAAAACAGTAAAATATGGCCAGAGACCTCTCTTGAACAGGCGGGAGATCCCCACCCGACAACCTTCGCTGCACTCTGTGGTGAGCGACCGAGTGCCTGGTGGGTGATTCTGTCTGCCGAGTGACCGTATCTACAGCGAACCCCTCTCTGCTGCGAGTGCCTGCTTGCGGTGAGTAGCTGTCTAGAGCGGGTGAGTGACTGTCTTCAGCGAGTGACCGTCTCGGGAGAGAGACTGTGAGATTAAGTGGGTGACTGTGTTTGGTACGCAACTGTGTTCTTGGTGAATGGCTGTCTGGCTGCACACATGCTGGGTTAACCAATGTTTATTTGCAGTTTCTGTGAAACGGGGTCTCGTGAGTGTGTGTCTTAATTTTAAAACAGTTAATGTATTGTTTTGTTTATCGATTAGATTTTGTGAATGATGTGTGCATCTAAATGTTTTTTATTCACTGCCAGTAAAGCTTTAGCCCGGAATGTGTATGGCTATCTGCGATGTGACTGTTCTGACGTGTTCTGCTCCTTGCAGTGAGAGGGTGGCTGCAGAGACGGTCTCTGCTTCAAGCGCGTTTCTACAGAAAGTGACTTAGTCTGCAATGAAGTCCAATATCATCAGTGAATGATTCTGTCTGCAGAGAGTAACAGTGTCTGTGGTAACAATATAGGTAGAGAGTGGCTCTATGTCCCCTGCGAGAGTCAGTCGCCAGTGGCTGAATCTGAGGTGTTGGAATGCCAGTGATGACGTGCTGCCGTGATAAGGCTGCGTGTGATCAACAGCTACAAATGGAATGAGACTGTCCCGGATGAAAGACCGCCGAGGGCGGTGTTGTCTAAGGTGAGTAGGTGTCCACAGCGAGACAGTGACTGTGGTGAGTGGCTGTCTGTAGTGAACGACCAAGCGTGTCAGCAGGGAATCATTTTATATTTGTCAGTTGACTGTGTCTGGGGTCGGTGACTGCCCTCAAGGTGCGAATGCGCCTTATCAGTGATTGTATCGACTGCGAATACGGAGGATGCAGTGTGTTAGAGTTAATCGTAATCGTAACTGTAGTGAGTGACTGCAAAGAATGGCTGTGGGCAAGGAATGACTTTGTGTCTTATTTAAAGAGATGATGAGGGACTGTTCGTGTGCGTGGCTAGCTGCAGTGAGAGAGAAAGACGGTACTGAGTGGCACTGAGTGACTGCCTGCAGTGAACAACGCTGGTGAGAGGCTTGATCTGGAGAGGGGGGTGGGGGAGGGGGGTGGGGGAGGAAAGCAAGTGCCTATGCTCGAGTGACGTAGTCTACCATGATGAATGACAGCTAAGAGCCTTGTGTGAACCTAGGGCCAGAGATGGCCTCCGATATTGTTATGGCGAACATGCCCCCGTGTCACAAGAATGGCCGTGGGCAAGGAATGACTTTGTGTCTTTTTTAAAGAGATGATGAGGGACTGTTCGTGTGCGTGGCTAGCTGCAGCGAGAGAGAAAGACGGTACTGAGTGGCACCGAGTGACTGCCTGCAGTGAACAACGCTGGTGAGAGGCTTGATCTGGAGAGGGGGGTGGGGGTGGAGGGTGGGGGAGGAAAGCAAGTGCCTATGCTCGAGTGACGTAGTCTACCATGATGAATGACAGCTAAGAGCCTTGTGTGAACCTAGGGCCAGAGATGGCCTCCGATATTGTTATGGCGAACATGCCCCCGTGTCACAGAAATGCGTGCCAGGTGTGGCGCTCTCATACACGGCCCAGCGATGCAATGTGGCGCCTTTGGAAAGGTGGCCAAGGTTCAGCGCCAGGAGTCAGCAGGCGGTGATAACAAGTAAACAGGAACAGGGCACCGGAAGACACCACCGCCTTTCTCCGAGGCACAGCAGAAATGCCTCGGAGAAAGGGAGCGTCCTTTTCAGATTCTGGGGCATGTTTTGCTGTTGTCTCCTCCCTGATACTTTTCGCAAAAAACACGCCCCCCGATCCGAAAAGGACGGGGCATGATTGGAGTGACGGGACCTCTTCTCCAATGGCTGGCCAGCATTTACTAGGCCAGCCAATGGAGAACAGGGGAGAAGAGGGGCGGGTTCAAGCCCCTCTTCTCCCAAGTCATTATCTCTCGCGAGCGAGACTGCGCAAGCGCAGCCATCGCTAGCCGAGACCTAATAATGTCATAAGCAATGCCAATAGCTCTAACTTTACCAATGCCAAGACCATTGCATTGTAAATGCTTGTCCTTAACATGCCCTTGTGTGTGTGAGTACGAGTGTGTGTGCATGAATACAAGAGGGATTCGCACCATGCTTGGGATCCTTGGAACTCAGTATGTGCATGATAAATTGGGCACTATCTCTTTGCAGTGCGAATCCTCCTCCTTGTGTTTCTTTGTTGTGAGACCGTTCTCCTGCATTATTCCAGGCTCAGGAGAATCTTTTTTTCCCTTTGCCCCAAAACCTACATCTTTTCTTCTAGCCCCAGGTTTTTTTTTATTTGCACTGTTTTTAGGGTTAACTACATATAGGGAGTGGTCTTTCAGTTTAAGGTAAAACCATCCCCCCAAAAACCCAGAGATGAAAAATAAAATTTTAATTTATTAACATTTTATTTTTCATGCCCGTCCCAAAAAGACCATCAGGACGGGGGCGGGACCACTGGTGAGTGACAGCAGCAGGGAGGAAGGTGGGCTGTCTATGCACTGTTTAAAGTGTACATGTCTTTTTGGCCAGATGTCTTGCGACGGCCAGCCCCACATGCGCACTTTAAACATCTCTAACCCAGCTGTCTTAAAACAGCTGGATTAGAGCAAGTGCAAGCCTTCAGAGTGCTGTGGAGTGCAAAGTGAAGTCAGCCCCTCCAACCAGGGCACTGATCTCCTGCAGCATGAGAGAAGTACCAATATTGATCAAGGGAGTTGCTGCATCCAGTTCCTGTGGAAAGAAGAGGACCGTAGCTGAGGACATGGCGTTCAGTAAATTTGATTTATTTGTATTTTATTTTGCGCACCCCACCTCTGTAGATGCCAGCTGCCGCTGGGTAAAACATGATACATTGGTTGTTAAGTGCATAGGAAACCTCTCTATGCTGGATTTTACTTTGTTGAGCTCCTGCTAAGAATATGAAAGATAGCACCTTTTCTAAATGGAAGCCAGGCGCATGTCCTTCTCCAGGAAGCCAAATATATCTTCATATTCTTGCTCCAATAGGTCGGTATTTTCAAGACCTCTAATTGACCTATGAGTCCTGTGCTTGTGGTCCTCTGAAAGTAGAACGGACTCTCTTGGATGTTACCCTTTTGCCAGGATTGAGAACTTCTTTAAATATTTGACTGCGCTGTCAGTTTTGGGAATGTAGTGGTACTTTTCAGAATTTAATTGCTCAACTGTAAGATCTGGGCTCTTCGGATTTCTCCTTTATTTCTGTACCCAACAGTATTCTGGTAAACAGGATTTTAAGAATTATTTTGTTAGAAATAATTCTGCCATGACATTCACCTTGCTCTAATTATTGAGGTATGCCATATATAGTCGCCCTCTACTACAGTAAGCCTTGCCTGCTCGACCTCAGCTACCGCTGGGGATTTAAGGGAAGTAGGCAAGTCTTGTCTAATTATTGCAAACAACAGTATCAGATCCTGGATCAGCATGGGGAAAGAGCACCATGGCATAGAGAAGGCAGCAGCCTACTATGATAATCCCGAGTCTTCCCTATCTGCCACTTGACCTCACCAAAAGGCCTGGATGATGTGTGTGTAGGAGAGCGAAATGTGATTGATATAAACAAATCCAGGAAGGGGACCGCGACGAAGAACGGAGTTTAATTTGATTTCCCAGTGGTGGTAGGGGGCGGGCAGCAGAGAGATTATAGAAGCTTTCGGAAGAGTGGGAGGGATAAAAATCGAAATAGAGAAATCCTGGTCTTAGGTTCACCCAGTCCAAATATTCACACCAGGTTCATATATCTTCCGAACCTAAGGATAAATGGCTAAACCTAATCCAATGCTTTGTATGCTAGGCAAATGTTTGGACCAAAGCGAACAAAAAAATCTGCTAGTGTTTTGATTTAGCATTAATAATTGCCAGATCAAGTATCTAGAATCTTGGAAGCAAATTGGACCCCAAGCACCGAAAAACGGTTTTACGATGTGAAATACAGCCAGCAATGACTGGGATGCAATAATATTGACCATAGAAGCCAAATCTTATGCTCAACCACAGTGAAATCACAATCTAGTATGGAGGAAAGTACAACCTAGGCCTGAAAAGGGCTTTCTTACCTCCGGATTGGCCTGATATGGCCCCTGGAGGGAATGGTGTTTAATATCACAGAGAAGCTATGGGACACTGCTGAGTGGCAAACAGCATTTGCACCGAGGTCATTGCCAGGCATTACCTTTACCACGCATCAATTACAATGCATATGCCTTTTACACGCACATTCTTATCATGCATATGCCTTTACCACGAATGCCTTTACAAAGAAAATGTAAGTATTTTGCAGGTAAGTGCGTAATATATATATGTGAGTGTGCGTGTATGTGTATATACCTACTAGCGGTCGCAATTAGGTAATTATAGTTAGAAACTTTTTTCTGTAGGAAAATAGTTTTTTCTTTTGCCAATATCTTTGGGGTTGTTTGACAAATCTTCGCAAAATTTTCAAAACTAATGGGGCGGTCAGGCCAGCTGCTGTGTTGAAAGTTTCAGGGTGATTTATCAAGCGGGGGCTGAGAAAAATGTGGGTTCCAAAACAAGTTTTCTCCATGTTAATTTTCATAGGAAATTTTAGACATGGCTACGGCCCAAACTGGTGAACGAAATTACACCAAATTTGGCAAAAAGGTAGCTCTTGGTTCAGAAAGCACTCTTTTTGTTAAATGGTGTAAAGCCGATCAGTAGATCCTGAGAAATGTAAAAATTTCTCAGATATACAAGTGTGGCCGCGGAGGATTTGCAATTCCTCCTGATCGCGAGCATGCAATCTGATTGGCTGCCAACACTTTGAATCAGGAAGTCTTGGCAGCCATCTTGTGACTCCCATAGCAAACAAGTGTGCTCGCTTTTTCATCAAAGCAAGCACACTTTGCTTTTAACCCCCAGGGAGATCCATGTGAGAACCTGGTTCCAGGGGCCGAAATTGGCCCGGGGAGGGGGGCCGCATGGCCCCCTTCTTAAAAGAAAATATATATTAAAAAGAAATGGCCTGGCCCCGGGTGATGGGGTCCCCGGGGTCAAAAATGGCCCCAGATGGGTACTGCTCGGCCCCCTTCCCTTGAAAATCAAAACAGAAATGCCCATACCCCAGGGGGACCGCACAGTCCCACTCCCCTTTCTAAGCAAAAATAATGAGAACGGCCTAGTTCCGGGGGATGTGGTCCCCGGGGCCAAAATTGACATCAAGAGGGGGGCCCCCTCCCTTTTTATTTTAATTTTTATTACAGGGGTCAGGCCCCGGGGGATGGGGTCCCAGTGGCCCAAAAGGATCAAGCAAAGGGGACCACACAGCCTCCCTTTCCTAAAATAAAAATAAAAACGGAAGCCGGCAACTAGCCGAAGGCCCCGCCCCCTTTCTCCACTACAATGGAAACGCGCTTCCTGGTGTGCTCTTGGTTTGGGTATGAAGTCTCCTTCGCTCTTGAGGGTCCTTAGGAACAACTAGCCCACCTGTTACCTCCAGTAAACCCCACACAGTGGATTGCTGAGAGGTGGTCAGAGGCCATGCCCCTTTTCCCACCACTCTGCAAATGCACTTGTCAGCTCACTGCTGGTGGGGTGATGAGGTCCCTTTACTTCCTGAGGGCCTCAGGACTAAAGTGGACTTCAACTCCCAAGCAGCAGTGTAACAGGAGGTATGTTTGCAGAGTGGTGGAGAAAGGGGGCGTGGCTGCTGACCACTTCCCAGCATTCCAGCTGTGTGGGGCTTACTAGAAGTAACCGGAGTGCTAGTTGGCCCCCAGGAACCGTCAAGAGGCAAGGGGACTTCATCCCCAACCAAGAGCGAGCCAGGAGGTGCGTTTGCTGAGTGGCGGAGAAAGGGAGTGTGGCCTTCTAGCAGAACTCAGCAATCCTGCTTTGTGGGACTTACTGGGACTAGTAGGAAGGGTTGCTGGTCCACAAGGACGTCCTTGGGGCCAACCCCCCTTCAGTAAGTCCCACACAGTGGGATTGCTAAGAAGTCTTCGGAGGCCACGCCCCCTTTCGCCACCACTTTGCAAATGTGCCTGCTGGTGCACTAGTGGTTGGGGGAGAAAGTCCACTTTACTCCTGAAGGACCTCGAGGTACCTCCTGTAAGTCCTATGCAGCGGAATTGCAGGCCCAGCCCCCTTTCTCCACCACTCTGCAAACATGACTGCTAGTTAAAAAACCTTTAGAAATTCACCCACAAAATGGTTACAGGGACGTTATAGTTAGGAAATAGCATTTTTTTTTAAAAACCTTAGAAATTCACTGAAAAAATAAGGTTACAGGGACGTTCTAGTTAGGGTTAGATTTTACTTGTACCAAACCAGAGAAATGTAGCAGTTATAGTTAGCTGAATTAACTATAACTCACGCCCCTGCAACGCATTGCTTATGACCTCACATATTACATCACTCATTACATGGTCAGTGTCATCACTCATGACATCTCAAATGACACCAGTGATTACATCATCCACAGCATATATGACACTCACTCACACCCCTATAGAATCTTTTATACACCCACTGCCACTCCCACATAACCATTCACAAACCCATTCAGAGCGATACCAGTACTTACACACCCAATCAATGATTCAGTGATCTACACACACTTCCTCTCGCTCGCCTATACTGCTACTCCTAGACCCACTCACTCACTAATGCAGCCATCGGCATTTCCACTCATAAAGCTCACACATTAAGGGAGTCACCCATAGAACTATTCACAAACCTAGACACTCACCCATACAGTCAATCACACAACCACTTAATCACCCAAACAGTAACACAGCCACCCACTTACTTACTCAGACAATTAGTAACACATTCTCACTCACTGACAGAAGCATGCTCTCATTCATATAGCCACTCACATTCACTCACTCATGCATACAGTCACTCATATACCCTGTCCCTCACATACACTGCCCCTGACATACACTGCCCCTGACATACACTGCCTTTCACACACTCGGTTACTCACCCATACTGACAAATGCACACAATCACCCACACAACCATACAGATACTCACTCACCCATACAACTTCTCACACACACAACAGTACCCCATACAGCCACTGACTCACCCACTGACTCATCCATACAGGCAGACACACATCTCCTCACCCACAAACACAGACACCCAGATAACCATAGACGTAGTCAGACAAACAATCCATCAGCCATATAGCAATTCACGTACCCACTAACACACTTATACACCCACAGAGACATCAACTGACAGACAGATACACACATTCGCACAACCAGTCACTCATCTCATACCTTCACTGAGACTGCTCAGACTGGAGGACAACTAGATTCTAAACTAGAGAAACCTCGCATAGTGCCAGAATGTACGGATGTTAAGGTCACAAGTCGTACTGCTCTGTTTGTAGTCAAAACCCATCCAAAAACCAAAGTCCACAAAAGGAAAAAACTAGAGGCAGTGAAGTGATCAAAAATATAAACTATGAATTCCAACCCAGATCTACAGAGATTAAGTTCAAGTAAAACGAATCTTGAATCTGTAGGGTGTCGCCCTCCACCATGGTGATGCTGTAGAAAAGGTTAGGGGGTACGCTGGAGCAGATCCTCTAAGGCGGCCCCTTCCTTTTCTTTTGTGATTTAAAGGAAAGAAAACTTTGAGTTATTCTTACAGTTAGAGTTAAGATTCTTCAAATTACAACAAATTTCATGCATACAGATCTGAAAGGAGTCTATACAGCAGAAAAATTCACGACAAACAAGAGATAAGGACAAGCCAGGAGGGGACTATTCCTAGCTCCTAGTCATATAGATACTAATTTCCCTGTCCTGGTTAAGCCCATCCGGGCTTTTAGTTTGAAGGTTGATTATGTGCCAGGACTCCCTCTTGCACAAATGCAGTACTCCCCTCCCCTCCCCTCCCCTGTGTTTCTGCTGGATTTGTTCTATGGCAAAGCAGGTCAAAAGAGAGTTGTTCGAGAGATGGTAATTAGCGAAAAGCCAAGCTACTGGGTAGTGAGGGTCTTTGTTACTGATAGCTCTCATATGTTTAAGGACCCTCTTATGCTGTCTATGTATCTCTTTTTGCAATGACATTCCAGAATGTAAATTGTGATTGTGGTTCCACACGTAAGAAATTGATTGTTTCTCTCCCCCGTCGCGGTATGGTAAGACTGTTTCATGGTGCTGTTGCGGCAAGCTTTGCATTAGCCGCAGGGAAAAAATCCCTGGAGACCAAGATGTATATTCAGGTGTGTATTGGTGATCTCTCCTTTAACCAGCTGGTCCCTAAGATTCTTGCCTTTCCTATATGTGATTAGGGGTTGGTTTGGTATTCCATGACCGATGGTAGAATCACTGGACAGGATATTCCAGTTCTGATTCAGGATTTTGGAGATTTTTGGGGATTCTTTGTTAAAGGTAAGAATCACCCTGGTGGTGGTATCTTCTTTGGGGACAGACTTTTCCTCCAAGGTTTCTTCTGACTTTTCCTCCAAGGTTTCTTCTCTCCTTATTTTGCAAACCTTCTCCTTTGCCCTTTCCAGTACCCATCTAGGGTATCCTCTTTCCCTGAACCTAGTCACCCTGTTCACTTGTTCTGCGAGGAAGTCCACCTGAGTGCTACAGTTCCTCCTTGCTCTCAACAGCTCACCAAATGGAATGCTACATTTAAGTGTTTCCGGGTGACAGCTGAAAGCATGAAGGAGACTGTTGCCTGCTGTGGTTTTTCTATGTCGCTTAATACTAAGTTGGTGATTCTTAATTTCAAACACTACATCAAGGAATTCGATATGCTTTCTACTCATGGAGTATGTAAGGTTGAGGTTAGAAGCATTGTCATTTAGTTTGGCTATGACTTTTCTTGCACTTTCCTCACTCCCTTTCCACACTATAAATAGATCGTCGATGTATCTATACCATCTGATCACCCTATTCTCCTTTCCTTCAGAGATGAGGTTTCTTTGAACCTCTTCTTCCCACACGCCCAAGAGCAAATTGGCACAGCTAGGGGCAAAGCAAGTACCCATAGCTGTGCCAAGAACTTGCTTCTACATGGTACCATTGAACAGAAACATATTATTGAGAAAACAGAATTTCAACAATTTTAACAACATTTCAGTATGTTCCAGGTAGCAGATTCTTCAATTGCTCAGGAAGGGCTGGCAGCATTGTATACCAAGGGAGTGATCGATGATGGAATAAAGAGAATTTACATCCATTGTTATCATGAGGTAGTCTTCCTCCCAAGTAATGTTTCTGATTTTCCCTAGGAAGTCTTTAGTGTCTTTTATATAGGACAGTAAGGCCATCACATAGTCACAGAGGAAATGGTCTACATATTTGGAAATATGTTCGGATACACAACCTATCGAGGAGACGATGGGTCTGCCAGGTGGTGTACTAGGGTTTTTTTGGACCTTAGGTAACAAGTAGAAGCTCGGTGTTTTAGTTTAGTAACATTAAAGGTAACAGTATTCCTCCCAATGGAGGATACCACTGTCTTTCCATTCAGTCAGCATGCTCCATATTTCAACAATACTAGCATTGCACTCCTGCATGCTAGTTTTGACGTAGAACCTGATAGCATCTAGTTGTCTTTGTGCTTCTGCAATGTAAGTGGTTCTGTCACAAAGCACAATGTTTCCCCCTTTATCAGCAGGGCGAATGATAATGTTAAAGTCTTCAGACAGGGATTTGATTATTCTCCATTGCTCTTTGGTGAAATTAAGGGAGGTATTGTTTGTTTGTTTTTATTTACGAAATCTAATCAAATCTTTGGTAATACTTTTGGAAATGCGTCGATATTGTCATGTGGCATTAAAGGAAGAAAGACAGATTTGGGTTTGAAATTTTTGTTTGCTGGTTGGTCACTCCTTATCACAATATTATCTTCTGTGGGATCTAAGCCTGTTTTCCAGTACAGGTCCTGCATAGCTAATAGGGCATTTCTGTCTTTTATGCTTAGATATGTGTTGTGTTCACTTTTTTCTGTTTCTTCAGGTTGAGAGCTTAAAATCCCTTTACCTTGATCTAGTCCCCCTTTGATAGCATGCCATTTATTTAATTTGAGTTTCCTCACAAATTTAAATATATCAGTTCTGGTCTCAGGGTAGTTAAAAATGTTGGTGGGGCAGAAAGAGAGACCTAAGCAGAGGGTATGATTTTCAGCCATGGATAGCGGTCTGTGTGACAGGTTGATAATTGTTTTGTTTACCAAATTATCACTCATTAGTTCTGTATCTTCAGGCCTAATTGTTTGTTTCCCATGAACCTCTTTCCTCATCCCCTTCCTCTTTTGTTTCCTCTGTCGCTTTCTTCTCCTCCAGTTCCTTACTTGCTTCTTCCTCTTCCCCGGTCCCTTTGTCCTCTGCATCTTCCACGAGTCTTTGGTGGTTGTACGGTCCGTGGGGTTTGCCTCCCAGTCCGTAGGAGGCGGTATTCGTCTAAAAAAGTGGGCTGTACTCTAACACCCGGTTCTTTTTCAGACATTCTGTTCGGCACCAGAGACAAGTCTCCTTCTGTGTCACTGCTGGTTATTGAGTCTGTGCCACTCGCATTTTCAGTTGGACTTTCGATGGTTTCTCCTAGTTACATTTTCTCACATAAATGGTCATATTTGTGACTATAAGTGAGTATTCTACCGTTCTCAGTAGTCTATGCAATCTCGATGTAGCTTTCGTTGTTTACGTGCCTTAATGTCTTCCTCGTAGGTCTTTAGTCTTGTTTTTAAGTTATCAACATATTTTTTGATGATTTACTGCTCCTTGTGGTTTTTTAGTTCGTCTTCTAATGATTTGAGTTCTCGTAATATTACCTCCCTATCTTCCCCTGCATATTTTACCAAGATAACATTTGTTTGGAGCTTCTGGCAGAGTTGTCCACCCATTTCTCCAACATCTTTGGGTTAGGTGACTCATATGATGGGGTAGTATATATGCGCAATCCTCTTGGCACCATGTCTTTATCGATATAGTCCTGTAAAGAAATGGCTTCCCACCTCGATGTCTCTGATTTCTTAAGTTTCTCTAGTCTCCTAAATTTCGCTTGTAAGCTACTGTCTTTAGCTTGTGTTACCGTTTTCTACTGACCTTTATTAGGTGCCCATGCAAAGAGACTCAGGGCAGCAGCCCTCCTCTCCAAACCTTCTTCCATGTTCTGTCTGTATGTGTTTAGAACTTAATTATGTGGACTGTGTACTACAACTGAATAGTCCCTCATGGTAGTACCTCCCTTCCTCAGTAGTGGAAGTTCCTGCTGCAACTCTGTCCTCACTGCTGTGCATGCTAGAATAAGCAGCATGTTTTTGTTCATATGACAGCAATCCATCAATTCAATAATTGACGACCATTCAGGTCGGTAGGATAGTATAACATTTCGGCCACAGCGGTTCTGGCAGTCATTAAATAGATGCTCCCAACTTCACCCAATCTGCCTACCTTCGGACGGGTGCTGTCTCCTGCAAATGTGAGGGTATATCCCGTAAATTATCACAGCTCCAAAATGAAGGCTCAAAGCACTGACGGGATTTTAGTTTTATTCTGAGAAAATGCATTTGCTCAGAATACATGAATGATCTGAGTTGTATATTATCCTACAGACCTGAATGGTCATCAATTATTGAATTGATGGATTGTTGTCAAATGGACTACAAACTGTTGGAATGTTTGCTATTCAAAACCACGGCAGCGGCGAGGGATAAAAAGACTTTCAATATGACACCAGTCTGGTTTTGGGGACTTCATCCTACAAAGGACTTCTAAGAGTCAGTCTACATGACAGGTACATCCGAAAAAACATTTTGTTTTCATTCCATTCAAGAGAAAATGCTGCATTGTCTATAAGAGACCACAAAATCATTTTAATCATGGCAAAACTAAATGATTGCCATTTGGTTAACTGTCGTGCAGATATGGCGGCTAACACATCGGTATTTGCAGCAGGAAGTGTGAGTCCTTTGTCACTGCTTATTCTTCACGTTTCACCAATGAAAACACCCATGAAGGAATTGAAACTTTTGTGATTTTGAGGGTGTTTTAAATGAGCACTGAGGAAGGCAGTATGCCGAAATGCATTTGTTTTTAGGAGCTGTAATAATTTGTGACTCACCCTCACATTTGTAGAAGATAGAACCCGTCTGGAGTTCGGCAGATAATAAATAAATAAATATATATATATATATATATATATATATATATATATATATATATATATATATATATAATTTTATTTTTTTATTACCTACTGGCGGTCGCCAGTAGGTAGTTATAGTTAGGACCCATTTTCCATAAGAAATTCGCAACATTCTATTCCCAATAACTTTGGCACCGATTGACGAATCTTCACGAGATTTGCAAAACTCGTGGGGCGCTTCGGTCCGCTCCTATCTTGAGAGTTTCGGGGTGATTCGTCAAGAGGGGGGCATGAAAAAAGGGGGGTCCCAAAATTTATTTTTCCCATGCAATTTCCCATAGGAAACTTTAGACACGGCTACAGCCCGAACTGCTGAAAGGAATTACACCAAATTTAGCAAAAAGGTAGCTCTTGGTTCAGAAAGATCCCTCTTTGTTAAATGGTGTAAATCTGTTCAGTAGTTGCTGAGAAAATCAAAATTAAAAAAGTTTCGATATCTACTGCCTTGCAGGATCCGCGCACCCTCCCGATCACGAGCTTTATGCTAATTGGCTGTCAACATTCCAAACCAGGAAGTGTTGGCAGCCAAGAAATCAGTCAAACAAATGCGCAAAACACACATGTATATATATTTTATATATATATATATATATATATATATATATATATAATCTACTGGCGGTCACCAGTAGATAGTTATAGTTAGGACCGTGTTTCCATAGGAAATCTGAAAATTCTATTTTGAATAACTTGTGCGCCGGTTGAAGAATCTTCGCTAAATTTTCAAAACTAATGGGGCGCTCCGCTCAGCTCCTACCCTGAAAGTCTCGGGGTGATTCGTCAAGCGGGGGCTGAGAAAATAGGGGGGTCCCAAAACGTGTTTTCCCCATGCATTTTTCCATAGGACCTTTAGTCGAAGGTACAGCCCGTACGGCTGAACAGAATTACTTGAAATTTGGCAGAGAGGTAGTCCTCAGGTCAGGGAAGTGCCTTTTGCAGGTCTGGTGTCAAGCTGTTCAGTATTTCCTGAGAAAATAGCATTTAAAAGCATATAAATATCTATACACGCGCACCGTGCAAGCGAAATTCTGATTGGTTGTTAGATGTCAGTCAACATTCGAATCGGTCGAAATCAGGAAGTGTCAGCCGCCATTTTGTCTCTTGCACTGAAAAGGAAAGGGGGAAAAAAGTTGGAAAACGTGAAAAGGGGGCAGGGAAGAGAGTTCCTGACCCCCCAGCCTTTCTCAGGGGGTCACTGAAGGACCCCCATGGGTGAAATAAACATTTTAATAAAAATCGCGGGGTGCGCCCAAAGCGCGCGCACGGTGCGCGCATGGTGAAAAACCTTAAACATATATATATATTAATAAATACATAACTTAGCATTTAAAAAACCGTACAAATTCACTTAAAAAACCATAGGTTTCACACACGTTATAGTTAGGAATTAGCATTTAAAAAACCTTGCAAATTCACTTAAAAAACCATAGGTTTCACACAGGTTATAGTTAGGTGGACATTTCACTAGTAAAAAACCAATGAAATTCCCCCGTTATAGTTAGTTCAGATAACTATAACTCACCCGACCGCCACTCTATCACAAGGATGATGTCCTCAGTGATGTCATGAGTGATGCCACTGACCATGTCATGAGTGATGTAATATGTGACATCATGAGCAGTGGATTGCGGGCGCGCGAGTTATAGTTATCTGAACTAACTATAACGGGGGAATTTCATTGGTTTTTTACGAGTGAAATGTCCACCTAACTATAACCTGTGTGAAACCTATGGTTTTTTAAGTGAATTTGCAAGGTTTTTTAAATGCTAATTCCTAACTATAACGTGTGTGAAACCTATGGTTTTTTAAGTGAATATGTATGTGTATATATATATATATATATATATATATATATATATATATATATATATATATATATATATATTCACTTAAAAAACCATAGGTTTCACACATGTTATAGTTAGCTGTACATTTCACTCGTAAAAAACCAATGAAATTCCACGTTATAGTTAGATCAGGTAACTATAACTTGCGCGCCCACAATAAACTGCTGATGACGTCACATAGTACATCACTCATGACATGGTCAGTGACATCACTCCTGACATCAATGATGACATCTGAAATTACACATTGTGGATTGCGGTCGCGCAAGTTATAGTTACCTGATCTAACTGCGCAGTCCATGCCGTGCGAGCCTCGCCTTTTTTTACGCGGTAACATTTGTTTTTTTCTCCCTTGTGGGTCCTTTAATTTATTTAATAAATGTGATTGTTACTTCTTTATTTTTATTTTTTTCATTTTTTTTGCCGTGCGCGTACGGTAAGCTTACCGTACGCGTACCCCGCGATTTTTTTGTTAAAAATTATTAAATTTATTTTTCGTACTTTTGGGTCCTTCTTGGACCCCCTGACAAACACTAGGGGGTCTGCAACTCTCTTCGTTGCCCCCGTTTCACGTTCCCCACCTTTGTTTCTCAGTGCGAGAGACAGAAAATGGCGGCCGACACTTCCTGATTTCGACCGATTCGAATGTTTACAGTCATGTAACCACCAATCAGAATTGAGCTCGCGTGTCAAGAATTCCTGTCATGCGAGGGGAGGAAAACGGTAACCAGCGAAAACGGACTACATCTCCCAGGATGCTTAGCGGTTGAGAGGTTATGTAAACAGGAGAGCTGTTACATAACTCAAGGAAAACACGCCTTATGTAAACAGGAGAGCTGTTACATAACTCAAGGAAAACACGCCCTTATGTAAACAGGAGAGCTGTTACATAACTCAAGGAAAACACGCCCTATAAAGGGAGGAACCGGGAGGTACAACGCTGTCGGATATTGTGTTTACACCGACGTACCTGCTTAGTGAAGAAGCAGTGTTCCGGAGTGGTGCTCCAGTAAGGCAAGAACGGAGGTAGGTCGAGTCGTTACTCCCTGGGCCGTGTCTTGCCCCATCGTCACCTGTGAAGGACCCGGAAGCTCTACCGGATAACCATTGAGCTTCGCTTTTTGACTCGGCTGAGTCAAAGCGCAGTGGCGCTTTTGCTGGTTGGAGTCGTAACTCCCAGCCCGACCAGAGATACAGGGACTGCCAGCTGTAACGCACCCCAGGAGGTGTTTGCCGCGTTACAGACTCGGAAGTCCACAGGATCGATCGAGTAGCTGCTCTCGGTTCAGTCTTCTTTGCTTGTGATTGGGGTATCGGTGACGCATCACCAGGAGGTGACTCCGCGTCCCGGTGCAGTCTGAGGAAGAGGTTGAGCGGCTGCTCCCTTCAGGTAGAGACCCCGGCTGGGTGTTTCCCTGACTCCTCGATTCTCCCCAACACTCTTCGTGCCCCTCACAGCCTACCGATTGGCATTGTCGGCCATTTCATTTCTGCCCTCTGTTGGCATACACCGGGATCGGCGTATATGCAGAGGACGGTTAGGACCATCCGTGCTGTGGGCTGGTAACGTACTTAGCCTGGAGGATTCCAGTGACTATAACCTTTGTTTATTCCTTGTATTATTTTTGCCTTCATTAAAATAACTAAACCTTCACAAGTGGTTGCGTTCTCATTATCGTGTCTGTTAAACGATCCTGAGACGTTCAGGGCGTTACATCGCGCACGGCACCGTACGCGTACGGCAAGCTTACGGTAAGCGCACGGAGCGCGCTTACAGATATATATATATTGATTTAAATGCTATTTTCTCAGGACCTACTGAACAGATTTACACCAGACCTACAAAAGGCACATCCTTGACCTGAGGACTAGCTCTCTGCCAAATTTCAAGTAATTCTGTTCAGCCGTTCGGGCTGTAGCTGTGTCTAAAGGTCCTATGGAAAAATGCATGGGGAAAACGTGTTTTGGGACCCCCCTTTTTTCTCAGCCCCTGCTTGACGAATCCCCCCGAGTCTTTCAGGGTAGGAGCGGAGCGTAGCGCCCCATTAGTTGTGAAAATTTCGCGAGGATTCGTCGACCGGCGCCAAAGTTATTCCAAATAGAATGTTGCGGATTTCCTATGGAAACACGGTCCTAACTATAACTATCTACTGGCGACCGCCAGTAGATAAAATATATATATATATATATATATATATATATATATGTGTATAATCTACTGGCAGTCGCCAGTAGATAGTTATAGTTAGGAGCGTGTTTCCGTAGGAAATCTGAAAATTCTATTTTGAATAACTTTGGCGCTGGTTGACGAATCCTCGCGAAATTATTAAAACTAATGGGGCGCTCCGCTCAGCTCCTACCCTGAAAGTCTCGGGGTGATTCGTCAAGCGGGGGCCGAGAAAAAAGGGTGTCCCAAAACACGTTTTCCCTATGCATTTTCCCATAGGACCTTTAGTCGAAGATACAGCCCGAACGGCTGAACAGAATTACTTAAAATTTGGCAGAGAGGTAGTCCTCAGGTCAGGCATGTGCCTTTTGCATATATGGAGTCAATCTGTTCAGTAGTTCCTGAGAAAATTGCAGTTAAAAGTACATAAATATCTATAGGCGCGCACCGTGCGCGAGCGTAATTCTGATTGGTGGTTACATGTCAGTCAACGTTTGAATCGGTCGAAATAAGTGTCAGCCGCCATTTTGTTTGTTTTGCGTGTGACAGGGAAAAAGGAAGGTGGCGAACATGAAAAGGGGGCAGGGTAGAGAGTTTCTGACCCCCTAGGCTTTGTCAAGGGGTCCCTGAAGGACCCCGAAGGCTGAAAAAAAAATGTACATTTTTTTTTTTTTAAATCGCGGGGTGCGCGCGGGGTGCGCGCATGGTGGAAAACCTTTAAAAAAAAAAACATTTTAAACGAGCCATTCCATATTACAGGATACAGTCAATCTATAACTATATACATAGGTAGTTTATTGTAAAATAAATATATAAAAAATATAATAATACAAATATAACTTAACATTTAAAAAACCGTACAAATTCACTTAAAAAACCATAGGTTTCACACACGTTATAGTTAGGAATTAGCATTTAAAAAACCTTGCAAATACACTTAACAAACCATAGGTTTCACACATGTTATAGTTAGCTTGACATTTCACTCGTAAAAAAAACAATGAAATTCCCCCGTTATAGTTAGTTCAGATAACTATAACTCGCGCGACCGCCACTCTATCACAAGGATGATGTCATGAGTGATGCCACTGACCATGTCATGAGTGATGTAATATGTGAGGTCATCAGCAGTGGATTGCTTGCGTGAGTTATAGTTATCTGAACTAACTATAACGGGGGAATTTCATTGGTTTTTTACGAGTGAAATGTCCAGCTAACTATAACGTGTGAAACCTATGGTTTTTTAAGTGAATATATATATATATATACATATACACAAATAGTAGTTCCACACAACGGCGGACACAGTGACCGCACTTCCCTGTGAAGTTCCCTTGTTGTTTCTGAAAAAAGTAGTCAATCTGATTGAACAAATATTTGGAAATCCTAGAAACTCACGTAAAATGTTGGTGGAGATTCATTGATGACCTTTTTGTGGTATGGCAGGGCTCTGAGGAGGCAGCATTAAAATTCATTGAATCCATCAACATCAATGATTTAAATCTTAGTTTTACCGCCAACATTAGCAAAACCAATGTGGTATTTCTAGATGTAGAGCTCATTGTCAATCAGGACAAATTAGACACCAAACTACATAGAAAACCCACGGCAGGGAATGCCATCCTCCATGCAAAAAGTGCACACCCAAAACACTTAGTGCAAAGCATTCCATATGGGGAGTTACTGCGCATCAAACGCATCTGCAGTAATGAGAAAGATTTGGAAACAGCACAATTGGAATGCTTAACCAGATTTAGAGAACGAGGCTACAGCAAAACTTGTTTAGTTAAAGCTTTAAACAAGAGCAATTTGAAAACGAGGGAAAATCTGCTAAAACCAAAAGTAGAAGCAACCAAACTAGATACACCACACCGTAAATTTAGATTTATCTTGGAATACAATCAGCACGAGTCATCAATACGTAAGATTATCAACAAAAATTGGTATCTGATTAAACAGGATCCAATAATAGGTGAATCAATTTCCAAGAAACCCTCCATAACATACCGAAAAAATACTTCAATGAAGGATACCCTGGTGGACAATGACCCCTGTGGCCTTACAGCTAAGGGGTCATGGTTAGCTCAAAGAATCGGATTTTACAAATGTAAAACATGTAAGGCTTGTCAGTTTGGAGTAACTACCACCGAATATTCAACCCCTTTCGGTGGACCAAACAGACAGATCACAAAGGCCTTAAATTGTAAAACTGAATATGTGATTTATGTGTTGGAATGTCCTTGCAGACTGAGATATATCGGCAGTACCATCTTGCAAGGACATAAGCGAATACTCCAACACATACGGGCCATCAAAAATCATGACCAGGCCTGTCCTGTGGCACGTCATTTTCATGAGCAACATGATGGTGATCCACAGGGTCTTAAATATTTCCTATTGGATTCAGTACCCAAAAACAAGCGAGGGGGTAACAGGGAAAGGACCCTTCGTGTCTTGGAAATGAATTATATTCTAAACCTAGATACCAAACAACCCAATGGGTTAAACAGCTCTGATGAATTACATGCCAGTTTGTAACAATAATTATGGTCCATCAGCATAAGTACCAAATGAGCTATAAGAAGGACTTTTAGAAGTACATCTTATAATGTTCAAAGTAAAATCATAATATTAAACACAAGTGAGAAACTGCGATAGTCGCAAGAAATAGCCTCTGTAACAAATATATTGGCAATTCGAACCAATTTAAACTTACCATTAATTTTAAGACCAATTGACCTACCGAATTCTCCCTTTCCAAGTGAATTGTTTTTAATCACTTTTTTTAGATTAATTTTAGGCACTTAGCACCTTTTTTTTACAAGCACTTTATTTTTGCACATTAATGGGTGATGAGTAGGGGTGGGCGGAATTTGCGAAAGCGACTTTCGCAAATTATCGCGAAAATGTTAAAAATCTCCGCAAACAAGCGGAAATATCGCGAAGATGCAGAAGTTTTTTTCCCGCCCGTTCGCGATATTTTCTGCATGGTTGCGGGTCGCTAACTTACCCCTGCGGTTGCTCGCGGGCGCGGCCATCTTGTTTTCAGTTGTCTCGCGGTGCATGATCGCGAGAAGAAAGACGTGATCGCGCGACGCATGACGTCACTGCGGACGCGAGACAGCGCAAATGGCTAAAACAATACAACATCTCATGGAGAACGCGACCGGATCGGGAAAACTTGTCGGCGAACGCGGGGATTCAGGTAAGGCGATCGCGCGCGCGTGAGAATGTATTATTTTACAGCGCGAGCAAGAACCAAATTATCGCAAAGCTGCGGAATGCAGAAATTTTGACATTTCCGCGCTCTCCGCGGAATGCCAAATTATCGCAAATTCCGCGAACGGAACGGAAATTTTGCCCAGGCCTAGTGATGAGTACACAACATATACAACAAAAAATATTGAAAAAAATCTTTTAGCAGGTGAAGACATTAGACATCATTTTGACTTCAGTTCCAGAAATAGTTGGTTAGATTACCAACCTATTGAATAAACAATATCCTTCAATGTACCAGTATTGGCAATCTGATATATGTAAATGATTAAAACCCAATAATTTAAACGGATCAGCCTATACTCTACATAAACACTATTAGAGTAAGCAAAAGAGCATTTGGGCAGATTAATTGGTTTTGGATTTATCCTATTATATAAATTTTGTGCATTTATTTATTACATTTTATTAAATGATGCAATGTATTTAATCAACATATGATATTGTTTTTACTACTTTTATGGTTGTATTTTAAACAGGAATTGTGTAGTATTTGTATATAATTATGTATTTAACTATTTATTTATTTATTTATTTAATTGCAAATTTGCACACAATGACTTGCACCTTATAAGTATCCACAGAACTTAATTTGAAACTGAGTCTAAATTTTTTAAATTTTGACGACAACAAATACCAATTCTATGTTGATGTCTTCTACTTGCTTTTAAATGTTGGTATGAACACCTTAAAGAAACCAAATCAGGTGGTGTTTGCACATGAAACACAACCACAACAAATAAAGTTAATGAATTATCTCACAACAAAAAGTACTGGAAAAAAGAGAAAAAATGAAGGAGGAAAAAACAAGCTTTAAAAAAAAGTGTGTAACCTTGAAAAAGCATTCCCATTGGTAAATGCGGAGTCACGTTTACTAAGACGCCAGGATGGGGTTTAAAAGTACAAAGAGTGCTTTTTTCATTTTTACAGAAATTATTTTTTTACGCAAGAACATTATGCAAATGCATTTTACAGATTGACAAAGGCAATTACTGCCGAGACGCGTCTCTGAGGCCTGAAAGAGTCCATAACGTTTTTGTTTGCCACACCCTTGCTTGAGTGACAGGTTTCCTTTGGTGGATGTAAGGGAGCATTGGTGGATTTAAAGACACGTAGCGGTAGCGTCATCAAGAGCACCACCTGCGATAAGGTGGGCGGTAGACCATTCCAGGAAAGGGGGGGGGGGCGAGAGAGAGAAAATATGTATATGTGTACACACACACACACACGTCACCCTCTCCGTCCCACTAGTCAGACAAGGGCACAGTGCAAGATATCACTTTGTGAGCAAAACTACATTCCAACAATATGTTAGTAAAAATATCTTTTTATATAAACCTTAATTCAGCATTACAGTGCTTCAAATAATCTACAAAAATGTATATATATATTTATCCCATATGTGATATAATATATATATTTACACGAAATGCTAGACATATCTTATTTCATATGATAAAGATAATAGTCTGTTTTTTTAGAAAACCAAAAGTTGATGGTGTGTGATGTGCTAGTGGGGTTAGAAGAATGGAAGGCGAAGGAAAGAGGTTAGCCTGGACAACTGAGGAAAGGTTTTTTAACTTCCTATAACTATTTTCCATTTCTTAATTTTAAGAATCAGTTATTTCAATTGTATACGTTAAAACCCCTGACTTCGCCATCTAATATAAAGTGCAATTTGAACGCAAGTCTTCATGAAAAGTACGCTATGCAATATTTTTCCTTTTCTTCTTAATATATATATATATATATATATATATATCTCGTTTTATCATTGACCTCCAAACCACTACACCCTTTGGTCTAAATACAGAGGAAGAATTGTCATGTCATCTTGGACAGCGTTGAGATACTCTGGGTATCTGGGGACTTAGGTACAACCATGATTTTCGCCATACTGTGATGAATAGGCTAACTTTTATTGCTGCTAATACTATCATTTATTCCTATTATGATGCTAATGTTTGAAATTGCTCATATAGGGCTCTAATTGAACGTAGTTTCTAATATTTATTAGAAATAATCTTTAATCAAGTGAATGTTGCCTGCCCATACAGGGCTCAATTCTGTTTTAATTTAATCAGAAATCATTGTTGGGTGACTTGGCTCATATAGAGTAAGAATTTCTCTGATTATGCCGGCCTGTCGATAAATTCATTTATTATTTATTATTATGTTTTCATTTCTATTTTCATTGATGAACTTTATAAAACAGAGTAAAAAACAAATGTTTCAATATAAGTATAGATTGAGAATTAATGTGAAGTCTCTTTACTCTGTTTATGATTTAGTGAACTGGAACTAGAATTCATGAACCAGATATAGTATTGCTCGAACTAGCTGCACTTTGTAACTCAGTCGAAAAAGGCGCGAACGCCGAAACTCGTCCTGCTGTTACTGCTGTTTTTCTCGAATCATGGAATAAATTATATGTATCGAGAAACCTTGCTGTGTGCGGTCCCCTTCATTCACAGAGTGGAGTTTTCTGGAGCTGTATATATATATATATTTCACTGAAAAAACCATAGGTTTCACACATGTTATAGTTAGCTGTACATTTCACTCGTAAAAAACCAATGAAATTCCCCCGTTATAGTTAGTGCAGGCAACTATAACTCACGCGACCGCAATCCTCTGCTGATGCTAATACTGTATTTAGACACTTATTTGCCCATGTCTTCTTCCATTAAATTCTAGCTATACATATATTACAAATATTTTTTTTTCATAAAGACACATATGTCATCAGCAGAAGATTGCGGTCGCGTGAGTTATAGTTGCCTGCACTAACTATAACGGGGGAATTTCATTGGTTTTTTACGAGTGAAATGTACAGCTAACTATAAGGTGTGAAACCTATGGTTTTTTCAGTGAATTTGCAAGGTTTTTTAAATGCTAATTCCTAACTATAACGTGTGTGAAACCTATGGTTTTTTCAGTGAATTTGTACGGTTTTTTAAATGCTAAGTTACTTTACGCCATTCGTGGCGTGCGCGCCCAGTTAACGCAGTTCGTTCCGTGCGCGCACGGTGCGTTTCGTGCACCGTGCGCGCACAGTGAGCACGCGGTGCGCTTCGCGCACCGCGCGCCCACTTTACGCAGTTAGTGCCGTGCACGCACGGTGGCAGCGCACCGCGTGCCCACGTTATGTGGGATGGGCCATGTACGCATGATGCGCTTCGCGCACCGTGCGCACATGGGGGACATATTATGCGCATCGTTGTGAAATGTATTCTTTATTATTTTCAGATGTGTGATATGCCATGCTCAAATGTTGCCCTTCGGGCACCATTTGCACACGGGGTGGGGAGAGTGTGGATAATTTTTTTATTTTTTTTTATTTTTACCGTACGCGTAAGCGTAATCGGCGATTTTTTGAAAAAAAAAACATTTTTTTGGCCTTGGGGGTTGTTTGGGGACCCGTATATCACTGCTGGGTGGTTATGATCTCAATATACTGCCCCTTTAGACATTTTTTGGCTTCATTTATGCTGCCCCACTCGGAGTGCGAGAGAGAAAATGGCGGCTGCCGCTTCCTGGTTTCGGCCGATTCGAATGTTTACTAAGATCTAAGAGCCAATCAGAATCGCGCTCGCGCACGTCACCGTACGCGTACGGTAAGCGCACCGTAAGCTGGCTGAGATATATATATTGATTTAAAGGCTATTTTCTCAGAATCTACTGAACAGATTTACACCAAACCTACAAAAGGCACTTCCTTGACCTGAGGACTACCTCTCTGCCAAATTTCATTTAATTCTGTTCAGCCGTTCGGGCTGTAGCTCTGTCTAAAGGTCCTATGGAAAAATGCATGGGAAAAACGCGTTTTGGGACCCCCCTTTTATCTCAGCCCCCGCTTGACGAATCCCCCCGAGACTTTCAGGGTAGGAGCGGAGCTCAACGCCCCACCTATTTTGAAAATTTCGCGAGGATTCGTCGACCGGCGCCAAAGTTATTCAAAATAGAATGTTGCGGATTTCCTATGGTAAGAGGGTCCTAACTATAACTATCTACTGGCGACCGCCAGTAGATAATATATATATGTATATATATATATATATATATATACTACTCTACAAGTCCATATGATTCCATATGATACCTTTGCATTGTGCACCCTTGCATCAGTTTTCATACTACTCTATCTAGCTCTGTAAGATTCTGACTATTTTCAAACTGATCAGAATAGGCCTGCTAAATTTCAATATATCTTAACCAAAACAATAACAAAGCAAATAAAAAAGGTTTAAAATGGAGAGAGAAGGAAAGACACACCATATACCAGATGAAAGAGAGCTGTAAATACGTTGGGGGGGGGGGGGCAGAAATGGTCCAGGCAAGAATGAAATTTGAAGTGAAGGGCTTAAGTTAAAGAAAGGCCGCAGGGGAATAAAATAAGAGAAGAGGGAATTCAAAGAGAAACAAAGGAAATACAAAGGAGGAAAGGGAAGGTGGGTAGGTGTCTTGGAAAAGAGACATGGAAGACAAGGATTAATGGAAAAGATAATGGAGAGATGCTCAATAGAAGGAAAGAGGAGGGAATGGCATGAAAGAAATATGTAGATAGAAGGGTCTGCAACAGGATAAGAAAGAAAGGAGTGTGAAGCGAGGGAATGAGGGAAAAGTCTGCATGAAAGAAAGAAATGAAGCGAAGATAAGACAAAAGAGTGGATGGTGTGATTTGAGAATGAGGAACCATGAAGAAGAAATAAATCTGCAAAATTGAATACGAGCTAGCATGGCAAAGGAGCTAGACCTAAAGCTACTTGACTTGTGTGTGTCTGCACTGCTCTCTGATACATCCACACAACTGGACATGTTCCTGGTCTCTGGTGTTGAATATGGGTCTCATGAAAACATGTGGAAGAGAGGAAGCAGCACTGACCAATGATACCAGGTTTGTGTGAAAAAGGCTCCTTTATTCAAACAGCTGCACATAACAAAACAACCTAGGACTTTGCCGTACAAAACTAAAGCCTCACTATACAAATTTTCTCACCTATTTCAAGCTACCAGTCTTCCCAAAAATCTTCCTCCCCCACAACAACCTAATTCAGTTATAGTGTACTTGGTCCAGAGCTGCTGAACTGCAATTGTGACCTTTAAGCTCCCCAACCACTTTACTACAACTATTACCCTCCAATCAGCTAAACTTCCTACAGAACGTTTTCATTCCTGGATTGACCAGGCATGAACTTATCAACTAGTTCCCTTTCAGCATGAATTGCCACTGTCAACAACAATAATCTTCAGTAAACGATATAAACTTCTCGGCCAACCGCCTATGCACCTGCTTGAAAGCGACAACTTTAATAACATAGCAATCGCGATGTACACCTGTTTGAATGAAGACGACCCTGATGAAAAAAGCTGTCTAGTGAGGTACCACCCACCTTGTCACCAAGACAAAAGTGTGGCTGGCACCTCTCTAAAGACCCAGTTTTAAACCCCTTGGGTTACAAAAATAGCCCAAAAGATGCACAAACCCCGAGCAGTTGTCAGACTGCTCCACTTCCCCATATTGCCCCGGGAGCAGACCTTCCTTCGGTTGGCTGCTCCCAAAATCCCCACTGGGGAAAAGGAGGAGCAGCACAGGCCACTGACACCAGGTTTTTGTGAAAAAGGCCACTTAATTGAAACAGGTTCACGTGACAAACCAACCTAGTCCTTTACCTTACAAAACTAAAGCCCTTCTATACAAATTTCCTCACCTATGTTAAGCTAACCCTCCCCTAAAATCTCCCTCCCCCACAACAACTTAATTCAGTAATAGTGTATTTGCTTAAGAGCTGCTGAACTGTGACCTTTAAACTCCCCAACCACTTTGCTACAACTATTACCTTCTAATCCACTAAACTTCCTTGCTTGTCTAGAGGAGAACTTGTCTACCTGTTCCCTTTCAGCCTAAATTGTGGCAACGATGAACCTCAGTAAATCATGGCAACGTGTCTGACTCCCTCACCACATAGATCTAATGGATGTTCAATACCTTAGCCAAAACCAGCTTCTGCTGCAGCAAGTACAACTCCATGCCCATGAAGGACAAATGTACACTGTACCCCGAAAAAATGCAACATCCTCATAACGCAACCTACCTACACCAACCTCTCTACAAAAGGAGCGCATCTCCTTGTTGCACATCCTCCTGGCCTTATTTATAGCTGCCGGACGATGTGACCCTCGCCATACTCTCCTGGGTACGGACTCCGTCTAAAGGACATGGCACCCTACCCATTGTCTGTTGATCTACTTCAAGTCCTCCTCAGGTCTTTCAGTAAGGCTAAACCTTTCTGTATCACCAAACTGTTCTCACCTAAATGTAGAAGCAAATATCTGAGCACCTGCCCCCAACCAACAGCCTATTCAAATGTGTTATTAACTCTCTCAATGTCATGTCTCCTTTCCCATGCCAAATGATTGTTTAAATGCCAACATTAAAGCCCACATTCAACCCGTGTGTACTGGACCAAGCCTGCCTCTCAGCCTACGTTACGAAGGAGGGGCTCACAATCCAGATATTCAAACCAACTGCCATGGGCCAGAGTTGAAACCTGCAAAACCGAAACAAAATTTGACAAATTGCACGTATCTCAGCAACTCCACCCCACAACCTAATGCTGAAAACAGCTGGATGACCATATTCCCAAACCCACT
This sequence comes from Triturus cristatus, assembly GCF_964204655.1. Taxonomy (NCBI): domain Eukaryota; kingdom Metazoa; phylum Chordata; class Amphibia; order Caudata; family Salamandridae; genus Triturus; species Triturus cristatus. The sequence continues at coordinate 495,744,504 of NC_140592.1, read as the reverse complement.
ATCATTTCCTAACTCCCACCCTGCCTACCCTCTTCTGTAGCCATCCTGATCTGAAAAGAATGTGTACAGAAACCCCTTGCATCCAGGCCAATAAGTACAATAAGCCTTGCACAATATCGCCGCCAACAACTGAAACGCGGACACTGGCTTCCCATCCTTGTATTGAAAGATCTTCTCCCCCCGTACTGACCAAGGTTTAAGAGCCAACCCATATTAAATTGGGAAAAACTTAGCTCCAGTGTAAACATGCAGCAGAACACTCTTGCCCTGACCACTTTGGTTTGTTTTGGACTGTAAACCCAAACCCTTAGCCCTTCCTCACACTCCCTAACCTTCACCCACAATGTGCTCTGGCTCACTTTATCCCCCAAAAGCTCAGACCCCCGAAACGCAAAAAAGAAATCCACGTCATCAGTGTGGAAAAACACCATCTCCTTGCCTATGCCGTACCTCAAGCACTTTGCATAGGATACTCAAAGTAAAAGGCCTCTTCATACAACCCAATCAACCCCTCTCCCTGGACCACCCTTCCAAGATCCCCTTGCCGCGCTCGCCCACGGAAGGAGCATAGTCACACCACAGCTTATCCATAAAGGTGGTACCCATCAACTTCACCGAACTTTTTACCCTGGACTTGTCTTTTTAAATCAATGTCAACTTTAATTGCACTAAGTCCTCCACCCTAGCCCATGAATCTGTCCTCCTCTGAGACCCCCACCCCCCACTAAGAACTCTGCCCAAGCTTGGGAGTATACACTGTCCTCGTGGATACAGCTAGTTAATCCTCTACCAATTGAAGCATCATTTTTCTCCTATTGTCCATAGGTATTGAGGCATTCTGGTCCTGACTCTGTCCACCTCAGTGGCCAGCCCATGGAATCTCTCCCATTTCAATGTGACAAAGCATCTTTAATGTCATTGTTCACACCTGGCACATGTCTGACTCTTAATACAACATCAAGGTGAAGGCATTTCCACACAAACACCCTCAACAAGCTCAAGAGTGTGCATCCCTCGCCAAAGACTGTTGACTACTTCTACCACTGTCATGTTATCTATTTGAAAAAAGAAACTTCTTGTGCGCTGTCCTCCCCACAATGTCACCGCTACCACCAGGGGAGAAAATTCCAGAGACTCCATGCTGCGGCCACCCCTTTTCCATAATGGCGGCCTATCCTCAGTTCACCAGTGAACCTGGAAATACAGGCCAAATTTAAATCCTCCTGAAGCAGCTGAAAAAGTTTGTGCATACCAGTCCACCTCTGTCAAAGCTGCTAGTGGAATCCTGTTAAAAGATTGGAGAAAAACTCACGACATCCTCAAGTCCTCCTTAACACCCCGATGACAACCTCACATGATGGTCCGGCAATGATAGACCTGAGAGGGCCAACCCCAACCTCCTACAGAAGGTCCTCCCTGCTCTCATTACCCTGAATGCAAAATCCAAATGCCACAAGAGGACTTGCACCTCTTTCACTATCTTTTGCTTTTGACAACATCACATCCAGCATCCGCTACACGGTTCTTTGCTTATCCTCTGGCAATTTGATCTCCATTATGCCTGAATCAATTTCGAAACAGAGAAATGAGATAACCCTAAAGACAACTCCTGTTTTTGCTGGAGCCAAGGGCATACCGAGGTCGCCCGGGAGCTCCTGGAAACTGTTCAGCAAACGGTGACAGTCTGTTGAACCGGGGTTCCCCTCGATTAAAAAGTCATGCAAGTAATGTGTCGTGCTCTTGACCCGTGTAACTTATGAACAGCCTTTGGAAAGAGGTGCTGAAACACTCACAAGGTGCACATGATATAGAGCAGCCCATGGGGAGCACTTTGTCTACAAACCATTTTCCCTCAAACTGAATCCCACCACAGCTGAAAGTCAGCAGGGTGTACCGGCAACATATGGGAGGCGGACTTAATGTCAGTCTTCGCCATAAACACCCCCTGTCCTACTTTCTCCACCAAGGATAAAGCCGCACCAACAGATGAGTAAGTGACTGAAACATGTTCCTCCAGTGTGAAATCATTCACAGACTGGCCCTCCGGCCATGTGAGGTGTTGAATCAGCCTTATCTGGCCCGGTTCCTTTTTGGGAACCAACCCAATGGGGGACACAATTAAGTCATTCATTGGCCACTCCTCAAAAGGGCCCGCCATCCTACCCTCTTGAATTTCTTTTAGCAGTTTATCGATCACTACTTGCCTGTGCTTGCTAGCTGATTTCAAAGGATCCACTCAGCACCTCACCTGTGGGCCCTTGTAGCCTAGTCTGAAACCCCAATTAAAGCATTGTAACAAAATCCTAGCATCTTCCTTTCTATTGTAATGGGGAAGCCAAAATTTCAATCTGCCCAATTTAATGGGTGTATGAGCCATTCCCTGCAAGTCCCTGTCCACCCCCTTTTGATCGCTAGATCCCTGCTGTGACCTGCTGTATTCCTGTTGTTGTCCCTGCTCGGTGAATTACTGGCTTGACACCCGGCCCGAAGCAGTTAACCAATGCATGCCTGTCTGAGCACTTCGAGCATTTGTGCCAGAATTTACAATATTCCCTCATGCAGATCCCCCATATTGAAATCCTAACAGGCTTCTAATTGGTTAGCCCGACCTCTCCTACGTGGGGTGCCCCTGAAAGGGCCGATACACAATAGTAGCTGCTAGCTGTAAAAATTGTTTTACCAACTTTAACTTTGCTGGCCCCATTGTATGCTGCCATAGGTCCATATCAATCTTCCCCATTGTGCCTCTGAGCCAAATGCCATACGGGCCCTGAACTCCTCATTGTACTGGCCCCATGCGTAACCACCATAATTTATATGGGCTTTTCTAATGACATCCACGTATTTGAAAAGTGCGACGACCTCTCGGGGTATTTTTTGCAGTGTACGCTAGCGTACATAAGGAATGCTTCTGTCCAATTCTCAGTGGTGACCGGCACTTCCGGCTGTTTGGACAGCTCAAATTTTTCTTCTTTTGAGCCTTCTTTTGACTTTAGCTCCCTGTGTAATCGCTTCATCTTTTCTACATATTCTCACTTCCATAGTCTCTCCTCAGTGGCCACCATGAGGTGAGCTCCCAACAGTTTTGACGCCCTTATAAATGTTAGTTTCTTTATTTTTGACTCTTCACACTCCAGCTTGTCTGCTTTCCCCATTCCTCTACCTTGTGTCTTGTTTTGTGTCCTTTTCAGCTCCCACTGACTTGTCTGTCACTTTCACAGAAGACCCCAGCTGTTTCTTACCTAGCTCTGATGTCCTTGAGCTGCCTTTTGCTTTTTTTTTTGTCCCACCCCCATTTAGCCACTTGCACATTGAGGACTGAGGGTCACTGAGGACACAATGTGTTTGTCTGTACCCACGCCTGTCTGTGTCTTTGACGTAAAGAACCTTGCTCAAGTGGACCTCATCGCTGACTAGAGGCTCCATTGCTTCTACATCCACTGATACCAATATAGCATCATACGCCCTGTTCCGCATTCCCTTACCTGGCATAAAAATCAGAGCCCTCACTTGGGCCTGTCGCTTCACCACTTTGCCTCTCCACATGGTTCCACCACTTCTGCCTTGACTGCGCTTGGAACCTGCACCCTATAAAATACTAAAGCTTGATTGATAAGTAGCTGCCCCCGCCCCAATTGTTGTTGCCACCCTTCCAATTCTATAAGATGCCCCTCATCCTCTTCACACAAATCACCGTCCTCCAAACTCTCATCCTCGTAATCCATTGTGCTTACATCATGATGCACCACAACATTTTTAACTCACTTACACTGGGAGGCTGCACCCTGCCCTTCCAGCCTCTCTGAGGATGCTTAACGACTCCTTCAGTGAACCCCACTGCCGGGGTTGCATTCTACCCTCCTGCACGTTGTTATGCCAAGGCAAGGCCAGACCTTCTTGGGGCGATGATCTTGTCCACCACCGCAGTCCAGTTAGCCGCACAGGGCCATGCTTGCTCTTCTCCTGAGGGCCAATGAGCTATACTAAGCTCTACCGAGTGCGCCACTGCTGGTGTTGCAATGACCTGTGGTAGATAAGACAGGCCTGGTGTGCTGGTACGACCCAAAGACTGCAAAGCCCCTAACTCAGCCAAGCCTTGATCACTCGCCGAAATGCTGCACCATCCTGCCAACACCACCTGGGGCCTGGCCTGTGTACTAAAACCCACCCATGGCTGTGATTCACCACTGCCAGACCCTGGCCATGTACCCCCGCAACCTGATCTACTGTAAACCTCCATGGGGGTCCTCCCCCCTTCTCCCACTGCATGTCGACGTTCCCCGGGGCTCAAATATGTTTACTGTTCTATGCTGGTCACCCTCCTCCTCCTAACTCCAAATCTACTTGGCTGCTGCCACTGCTAGGGGGACGCCCCTGACTTGGGTCTACTCCCCCACCCCTGGGTCCACTAAATCACCCTGTATAATGACATCTCCTACAAAGTAATATGGCTTCGGAATATCCCCCTGCTGCTGTTCAATCAACTGTCCCTGTCCCAATCTATGGAGTTCCATCCTGCCCATAGTACCCCACCCATGCCTGATCCTTTATCTCATGTTAAAACCAGTACTTTGGTCTCACCTCTCTCTTGTAACAGCTGTGGATAAACCTGTTGGAAATCCACTTAATCCGCCCCACCTCTCATGCCTCAGCTAAAGCTTCCATATCCTATGCGGGAAACATCCTTTACCACGATGGTGTTACAACGAGGAACGTTTACCACGCAACACTTACCTCGTAGACGTCTTCACCACGCGTTCTTCTTCAACGAACATCTTTACCACGCAAGTCTTCTTCCGCCTTCATCGTCTGCTACGTCCTACGTCATTAGTGTAGTCCTTTTTTACTGTCTAAGGTGTTGAAGACGCGAGTTAAAGGAAAAAATTAGAAAAAAAGGGGGCTTGGGGGGTCTCCCCCCAAAAAATAAAAAGTAAAAAATAAGAAAAAAAAGGGGGGTGGGGGGGGGGATCCCCCTCCCCCCCCCCCCCAAATAAATAAATAAATAAAAATAACGTGGGGATGGACAGGAAATCGACGTCGTTTTATGAGAAAGGAAATGACGATTCAAATTTAAGACGTATAACGTAAATCAGGAAGAACGAAGAGACGACGTGAAGAGGTAAGGGAAATACAAATTTAAAATACATATATATATATATTGAGGGTAACGGGAAGGGATAATTAAAAAAAGTATTGGGGGAAGGGGGATCACGTAAGGGTACAGGGGAGGGGTATAACCTTTACCAAGAGTATTCCATTACCATGCAAGTATGCGTGGTAAAGGAATATTAGTGGTAAAGATTATGCGAGGAAAAATCATTCCGTTGTAACGCATGCGTGGTAAAGGCATGCGTTGCAACGGAATTGGTTGTAACGACATATATTCATCCTATGCCTGGTGTGCTCCCCCAACCCCTCCCTCTTTACTCGCGCCTCTCTGAGGGCCAGAACGGCCTCTCTCGCCTATATCCGCTGCTCCCCCTTCCCCTACCCTTTTCAGAGGCCACGCATGAATCCGCTGTGGCCCCACCCCTTGTGGTCACCAGCGAGGCCTCACCCGAAGACGGGCAGGCTTCGCGCATAGCGCTCATTGTATTTCTGCAGAGGAGGTCCTCAGCACTCCCAGCTGCTCCTGCTCCAGTCTCAAAGGCCACATAGGCCCACCCGACGCCAACCCCAATGATTCGGGGAGCAGCCCCTCCTGCTCACCTGGCAGACATCACGCTCGGGGTCTGGTGTGGCAGGGAACACTCCCAAGACCACAGCTGCACCCCCCTCTGCTGCTTTCCGCATGGGGTGAAGCTACGCTGCAGTGCTCCCTCCACCACAAGGTCAAGGCGCTCCACGTCTTCCAGGAGCTTAAGGGCCACCACCACCATCCCCTAACCAGAAAAGTCGCCCACATTATGGTAAGCCCACAAAAGTTATCACCGCCACAGGGCAAAGTATGACGATTCTCAACAAGATATGCCTAAGTACAAAAAAGCGGTAATTACCAGCCACAAAAACGCTGTCTAATGAGGTATCAACTACCATGTCACTGAGACAAAATGGTGGCTGGCTCCTCAAAATGTCTGGTTAGAAAGTTAAACCCCTTGAGCGACCGAAGTAGCCCAAAAGAAGCACAAACCCCGCTTCCCCAAAGTACCCGGGTCGCAGACCTCCTTCGGTCGGCTGCCCCCCAAATCCCCATTTAAGGTCCTCTAGGAAAGCCAGCAGCAATGAGACAGGCAGGCGCATGCAAGATAAGAGATGGCTAGAGATGGAAGTGGCTGGGGCTGGAATGGCCCTTGGCGTGCCTTTATCAGCTCCGTGATTCATCTACTTGAGTAATTATTGCTTCGGCTTCGTCTTCCTCTGTACTTGCAGCTAATTCGGGAGTTTGCCTGCTCCAGCACACACATACGCAATCTCCTCCATTCGTTCTCCTCCTCCCTCTCGCTGCCAATTAATTTCAATTATATTTCAGTGGCATGACAAGTCAAGCAAGCAGGGCCAAAAAGTAAATACATCAGTTATGTGAAATAATACAGTAATTGCAGTATTTATCCTGTTCAGCATTCGTGATTATGTCTAGCGGATTAGGGTTCATTTCTGCGTGCTCGTCTCTAACCTGGTGACACGAAGAATCGCATTTTACAGCGATTTTGTTTGGTTTTACCAGAGCGGAAACGGAATTGTTTTTTTCTACTCTGTGGCTTTGTTTTTGCATACGTGTCTTTTTGTGAGAAGATGTTAAATCTAACATTTGACTTGTCTGAGCGAAACAGTGAGCATGTTTGGGCCTGTCAAATAACAGGCCTGCCAACTAAAAAAAGATATATTACCATGTAAGCGAGCAGAGCCTTGGACGGGGTGGAGCCTTGTGCCAAGAAGTACCTAAGAGGCACTCTTGCCACCCTTCCCTCAACAAAGCCCCGTCTCCAAAAAGTAATGGAACAAGCATTTGCAACTCAATAGGTCTCGTATTTACGCGAGTTTAAGCTATTGTGAATGACAATGCCTATTATTTTTGTTTTTTAAAATATAAATAAAAGGCTTTATCATTTACAATGCCAATAGCTTAAACTTGCTTAAATGCAAGACCTATTGCATTGCAAATGCTTGTTTAAGTTTAAAACTGAGCACGGTGCAGCTTCAAGGGCACCGCGCTCGGTTTCTTTTTTTTTTTTACTTTAACACTGAGCGCGGTGTCCTTGAAGTGGGCACTGCACTCAGTGTTAAAGTGTAAAAATAAAAATAAATAAACAGCGCAGTGTCCCAGAAGTGGACGCCGCGCTCAACATAAAATTTTAATATAAATAGATAAACTGAGCACGGTGTCCCAAAAGAGGGCGCCGTGCTCAGGATGTAAATACACTAAAATAGCATCCACCATTGTCCCCATAAACAATATAGTGCTGACTCCCTAGATAAAGCTGACGTGTAACTAGCCAAGTAAAAGGTCTAGTCGTCATGGGCAGTGACAAATGGCGACTAGGCGGTAACAAGGAGGGACTAACAAGCCTCCTAATGAATCGGAAGCCAGCATTTACCAAGGACAATGAGACAAGCCAATGAAAAGTATGGGCGGAGAGAAGTCGAGGCTTACACAGCATACTCGACTACTGCATGCCTCGTAGAGCGAGGAGTGCATGCGTGCTACCGCTAGGCTCGAACTAAAAATGAAAATGTACCTGCAGCTCGCTGCCTCTGTGCTCTTCAGCTCCCGATGCACAGGCTCCAAGTCTGCCCTGTGCCAATCCAGACACTGCTCTCATCCCTCATGCTGGTATTACCCAGCATGAGAGAAACACTGGGATTGGGTGGAGCAGACAGGTTTTACGCTCCAACAGGGACTGGGAGCCTGTGCCCGCTGTTCTCCATGCAACAGCGTGGAGATATCTAAGTACGCATGTCTTTGTTCGGATGACTCAGCCCTCAAGACTCGGCTCCGTCATGTAAAATAAAATGATAATACAGCAGTTTTATTAATTGCTTTGTTATTATTTTATCTTACATGTTACTGATGCCTTACTGAGCTTATCACTGCTGGCTGCAGCAGTGGGGCAACGCTCCTCCGCCATAATGGGGGAGCCGCAGATGGTTAGTACCAGTGCTTAATTTGAGCCAGTAGTTTCCAGTGCTTGGCACCAGCACTCAATTTTCAAAACCACTGCTTGTGACACTCTGCCACAAGGAGAAGCTGTCTGGCTAATTTAGAGATGACCACAACGACAGTTAATTATTAATTGAATATACATTAAAATGACTATTACCTGCTGGCCAAGCCATTCTTTTAGCTTTGGGACCTGATATAGTCTGAATTGTCACACCTGTAGGAGTGTGATAGTTAGTAGTTGTGTTGTTGCTATCATTGGCAGGAGCAATGTGTGCTGCACGTTGCAGTGGCCTCGTGGTAAGAGCCCTGGCACTTATGTTTCTTTTTTTTTTTTACAAATTAAGCACTGGTTAGTACCCAACAGGCTTTCACCCATTACAGACCCTCACCTTGAACAGCCGCCCCACATCCATGTCCAAATTAACTGGTATATCCCCCAAATTGTTGACTGCAGACCCTCAGCAGACCTTGGGCCAAAACAGACCCCTGGACTCTACACAATATTCTAGCATCCCCTGTGCTGAAAACCTTCCCCCCTCCTACACCCCGCTCTACTTCCAAATACACTCCCTGGCACTTACCATGACTGTTATTGCCTGTTTAGTGCATAACATATTTGTATAACAATACTTTTTGACATAATCGGAGATGTTGAACAGAAGACACTTTGGTCCAATTAAATTCAAATTAAACAGCATTATCTTTCCCAGATCCCTCCCAAGGCAGCATCGAGTAACTTTAACACCTCAACAAGTCTGTGTCTTGAGCAGTGTTAAACTGGCTACTTTGTATTGTGTCATTAATGTAGAGCTTTATACCCGAACGAGGGGTCCGAAGCGCTTTATGCCTAAAGGTACCTCAATGCCATGGGAAGGAACATGAGAAATGGGAAAGAGGAATAGTGATAGAGGAAGAGAAAGGAAGTGAAGAAAGTGCCTTCTGTACAGCGGGGGCATCCCCTAACCCTTCTAGACAGTCGCCAAGGCTGAGTACATCAATGTGGCGCAGCAGAAAGTTCTCAAACTTTACAAGTGGACGGGGCCATGGATGAATGCTTGCCTTTGCCCTCACCTGTTCCCATCTTCCTTTTATTAAATAAAATTTCATAACTGCCTTGCAGTTGAAAAAGTGCATTTTTACTGCACCGCTCTTGTGTACTGTGACTTCATCCACAGTTGTACTTTAATTTCTCTATTGCCCTTTTGGGGAGTTTCTTTCCCTCAGAGGAGCTCCCACAGCCTCCTAGTGGCCCCCATCCAGTGCTTAATATGTAGAAATAAAATAAATAAATGCCAGAGCTTTCGTCAGGAGGGCACTGCAGCTTGTTCCACACATCGCCAGTGTTATTAACACAACTACTAACCCTCACACTCCTACAAGTGTGACCATTCGGACTCTTCCAGGCCCCCAAAGCTATAAGAATGGCTTGGGCGACAGTTATAGTAAATGTTAAGGTATATTGAATTAACTATTGTTGTGGTCATCTCAAATTAGGCAGACAGTGCCACCTTTTGGCAGGCTGACACAAGTGGTGACAATTAAGTGTCTGTGCCGAACACCGGCTTAAATTAAGCACTGGCCCTATGTCATGTGCAAAAGACTCAACATAGCCACGTTCTTCATCCTACAGCAAACTGCATTCTCTGACCTGTAGTTTAACTTTAGCTATCCGCATGCAAAGGGCTGTTGGCTACAAAGCTAGGACTGGCTGAAGGCAGTGCCCATGGCATGGGGGCCACAGGGCATCTATATGCACACGATGCTCAGGGGCCACCCGCTTCACAGGAATCCTGCCAGGAAAGAAATCCTGCCCTCCTGAAGAAGTGCAGGATGTTTTCAGGGACACCGGAAACGTATCAGTCAGTCCCCTACTTCCTAATGAGAAGAAAGGGAAGGAAAAGAGATGTATCTAGCTAATTGTAAACTGGAATTGTAAATGTACTTATATAACGTTACAAAGACTGATGAGGCATTGAAGCACTTTTTTCGGCGAGTTGCATGGTACTCTGGAACCCACAATTAGTAGTTAGTAGGTTAGTACAATTTTTTTTGTTTTGTTTTTCCTTGTGCATTAGTTATGGTAGGATTTTGATCTTGATATTTTGTGTGTCTAATAAAGTTTGGGGTAGGGATAGAATGATAAGACAGGATTTGAGAAGTTGAAGTAGTGAGTTGTTTTGTAAGCAGTGGTTGTGTGTGGTTGTTAGTTGGGTGGCATGGTTTAAAAGGAGGGCTAAAACATTGAGAAGGATGTTTGGGAGTTCAAAGTAGTCCGAAGGTTTGGGATGGGAGGGAGGGATGGAAGAGGCCTTTTTTTTCCATAATAGCAAAATGCAAATAATTTATACGCACATATATAAACATGATACCTGGTAAAGTTGTATTTGTTTGATGAAACCCCTCTATATAAATGCCCATATGTACATTGAAGGCAATATCTACATGGACTGCTGTCCAAATTCATCGTGTTACTTTTTTAATGCTTTCAAATAGCTACAATTAAACTTATACATAAACAAATATACACATGGCACGTATTGTAGTTATTAGAAGCAAGCGCAACCCTCTATATATGCAACTATATGTACACAGAAGCAGCAATTTTTACACTGTCTGATATACAGATGAATCCTGTGATGTAATTTATAATTTTCCCTGATATAAATGTATCTGCTTATAATCAGAGGCACAGTTCACAGTACAGTGACGTGTACTTGTATTACGAGAGCCCTTTTCCATACCGTGAGAAGTATAGTTTGTCATGTCTAAGCATACTTGAGTTGTGAGTATAGTACTACAGATAGGGGCTGGAAGATAGGGGTCGGATGGACCACAGAGGTAAGCCAGCATCCTGCTGACTCCCACACACGCTAGGCATACTATCCCGATATTTAACAATTCAAAACATGTCTTATCATCTGCTGAGGTATCCACACTTAGCAAAGGCCTGTCCCCCATTGAAACCAACCGTTAAAATTGAATTAAACCCCAGACAGAAATATTGCAATTCTTTCGCAAAATTAAACTCTATTTCTCTTCAGGTGACTACCCATCACACATTGTGGCTACCAACCTCAGACCACCCTCAACATTTTTTCTCTCCATTATGGGAATACTACTTGGAGTACTAACATTTGAGAAAGAACTCGCCACGATTAGAAATGATCCATGCTTTACTCCTTTCTACATTAGTCGCCAGGTATGGCAAGCATGGAATAGCCTCAGGGATAACCTTGGTAGGACAATAAGCCTGACAGATAAAGTTGGAGGGATAGTCGTACAAGACTCGGATAATTATAAGCAAGAAATGTACAGACAGTTAAAGAATCCAGACCCCTGTACGACACTTGCATACATTCCATTACTGGGGATCCGTACAGCGATTCTGGAAGCCACCACGAAAGGAAAAGAAGCTGGCATCCTTAGGCCAAATAAGTTCAATTATCGGAACAAAAAAAGCTCATATGAACCCATATGTATACTACCAAAAGTTCATTACGGTGACAATCTACCAGGTAGACTGATACTGTGTGGATGTGGGACATTGCATAGACAGACAGTACTACCTGCATCCAAATGAAACAAGCACTGGCAAAGCCAATTGCTGTAACCTATGCAAGATCTGTTGACTTTTTCAGTGTTTTTAAGACATTTTGCACAGTGAGCTGCTATGCAACATGGATTAAAGTCCAAAAAAAAGGGTATGACACGGCAAGCGCACACCGCGTTCTAGTGGTTTTTTTTTATAGCCATGTTAGAGATGCTGTGCAATATGCTAAGAAAAAGCAGGAGGGGGAAGCAACAGGAGGGAGACAGGAACAGCGATAACAGACAACAGGAGTAAAAGGTTCAGGAAAACAAAATGTAAGGAGGTGCAGGGGAAGTGGGAGGGGAAAAGAAGAAATAGTACCTCAATCATAGCGCTAGCAGCAGATGGGCACTAATTAAGTGGAATAAATCTGTGTTTGGTCCATGCTCCACAGAAAGGAACGAAAGTGACGCTTGGCCTGAGCTGACCAATTAGGAGGCTGCAAAAGAGTGACACTGAAGCCAACAAAAGGAAAGCAATGGGCGGGCACCAAGCACTTTATTGTAAATAATAGTACCTTACAAGCGAGAGCGCATGTGGTGTTGTGGGCACGACCTGAAAAGGGCTTTTTTAAGCAACTTAGAATTTTTTTTTATAAATTGCATTCAAAATTAAATGGATAAAGTTACAGTGCTAGGTAAAGGTAACAGAATGAATAGGCTGTAGAATATAGTGAATTGTAAGATTTAAAAAAAAAAAAATTATTGCATGAGACAGGGCAGGCCCGATTGGACCTTCTTTGAAACGGGTAACAACATTTTGTGTTTTTACTTTTGAGTGGGCTCACTGTCTTGAATAAAGAGGGTGACTGTGACGTGAGTCTACAACTCAATTTTAAAGATTGCTTTGAACAGTCGTTCTTTGCAATTCACGGGTTTTGTCTTTTCTTCTTTTTCTGCTGGGAACAGGAACACAGCTTTCTCTTGCAACCTGTTCCCTCTTTTCTCTTCACTGGACTCTAATTTCTTTCTCCCATGAGTGGGTACCCGATGATGAGAAAACGTGGGCATACTAGCGAGAACCGGCTGGCAGCCTCCCTGGTGGTGCGTACGTGAGGGGCCCACTCATGCTTCACCTTCTTTTCTGCTTAAATACTTTTGATTTGTTTTTGTGAAGGTGATGGGTAGTGAAGGGCTGTTTGTTGTTTGAAGTTTGATAAATTGAGGGTGGCTGGACCTAAATAATTTCTGGATAAGAATACCAGTAGTAGAAGAAAAATTGTTTTTTCTCTCTAAACAGTTTTTTGGTCCTATGCTAAAAGTTGATACCCCTCTTTGGTGCCTTGCCTTGCTTGATATATTGATTTTGAGTGGAGGGCGGCTTGGCACTTACCCTCTGTAGCTCCTATTTTGTGATCAGGCCCGATTGGAGCCAGCTACCTGACTTGATTCATTGTAAATTTGGATAGTCGCGCTCTTTCCCGCCAAGATACTCCAGGTAGGGGGGTTTTCGAGCCGTACAAAATAACTGCCAAAGGTTGACACTTAAGAGCGCCTCAGTGAAGAAAGCGCCTACTTTCCTGCATTATTCGTCACTTATTTTTAAAACTGGCTCCTTTCCAAAGTCATGCTTTTCCAGGTCGCAGTACCCCGGGACTTTGGAAGATATACAAATAAAATTGTGTGATCATAGCGCTGAATCTATATAGCTCTAAAGCCCAACCACTAGGGGGCGGAATAATGAACAGCTTGTGGATCTGGAACGGGGTCATGCTACAGAAGATTGGATTTATTTCCACACACGACCTTGCTCGGTTGAGCTATTAATTTTGCAGGGCCCTCGGAGGCATTTTGTTGTCGGCATGGGCACACAGACGACAGGTGGGAACAAATAATTTAACTCATTTCCAGGTTTGTAAGTACAGATTCCAAGACTGCTCACCATACGCCCTTCCCGCTTTTTCAAAATAAAACCGAATACACTAAAACGGGGGGCCCCTCTCCACATATGCTACACACTGAATTTCAAGCAGCCCTCCCATTTTTAAGAAGCACCTGGTACACAGCTAAAATACAGATGGTGAAATTTTGTTTACTCACCTGACCTCTGACCTGGCCTCCCCGCGGTGAGAAGTGGAAGGGGGGGGGGCGGGTTTGTGCAAATACAACTCAGTCTGACCTGTCTCCCCATCCTCGTGGCGGCAGCTGGCCTGAAGCCTCCGTTAGGGAGGGGGAGGGGCTAAATGAGGAGTAGACCTGGGGTGTTCTTGGAGGGAGGTGAAGGGTGCTGGGTTTCTCAGGCACTACTTACGTAAAGTAAGGGGTTACATACTGGAGAGGGTTTCAAATACACTCAATCACAAAATGCAAGTATAACAGAGCCACCAAGCTTCAATTTGGTCAAACAGCTTCATGTTATGTCTCCGTGTTATTAATGATTAAATGGCTGATTCTGCCCCAGCCGGTCCCGGCAGAGTAGCCCGTGTGTCATGGGCCCCAGCGCCTGGAAGTAAATGGGTCCTTCACTGCTGTTTGAATTATAAACTACAGCCGTAATCCAGGTTCACTGGACTTCACCTTCGGCCTCTGGGCCCCCGGCGCACTACTGGTCGGTCCCTTTACCAGTGTCTGAACCCTCATGATTGACAGTGCGATTCGGTCCGAGGAGAGGCTGGTCACTGCCCCTACCCGGCCCTCCCCACCAGACCCCATAAGAGACACTTGCCTAGACCTCACAACAGGTCCTGCGCCCAGGTAGACCTGTGTGTTACCTCCGCGTCCTAGGATCCATTCCCGGCACATGGCTGACTCAAGCGTTTATCCTTCAGATGTCAATAAAAGGAGTACCAGTGAGCTATGTAATAATAGGCCTCATTGTTCAAGAAACATCTGGCTTTGCTGGCGCTATTTTTAGATCATATTAGTACATCTTGTTGGTACCCGCTGAGGTAACAAAACAAACAACAAGGGTGCGCGCCTCGCGCAAGTGGGGGGGGGGGGGGGGGGGAGTGCGGCCGAGAGCAGGAGCGTTTCCCTTGCGGGAGTGAGCGCAATAATTGCTAACATATGGCGCCGCTCGCCAAGGGTGAACGCGTTGCATTGAAAGCAATGCAACGCGTGCACGTTTTTGCCTGCAAAGCTGAATCGATTTCAAGAGGTCTCTTTCCTATGCAGCGCATGCGCGCTGCATAGGCGAGACCTAAAAAAAGCTTGCTGAGGCTGGTGTCGCTTTATCCTGGGGTGTTTAAATACCCATTAATGACCATCCATTGTTCAAAGACTCAAAAGACTGAGCTAGAAGCCCACTCTTTCCAGTGGTTTCAAGCTTATTTTTTCTTGCCACCATGTGTTATCGGTGCCTCATCCGGTGACTGTGTGAAGGGAGCCCATATTGTTTGATGCACAGTAGGACCATGTGAGTTGGCTGGTCTGCAGTGGCGGCTGGCATGACTCGTGAGTAGGGGGGTGGGCACATGGGGGCACGGGGAGAGTTGTGCGGGGGCCATGATCATGGGAGGGAGCATAATAAAATATTTAAAAAAATAATAATAACTTATCTTACCGCCGGGTCCAACCTCTCTGCCCTGCTCTCCTGCCTCCGACTTCAGGAACAGGAAGCAGACAGCCAGGCTCCCTCCCCTAAGCCAGTCACAATGCTGCAATGCAGCGTTGTGATTGGTCTGAGCGCCGTGACATGGTACTCAGCCAGAGGCGTGGGCATGTTGTCCGTGCAGGCTGTAATGCTGAGAGGACCGACCAAACAGTCATTGCGCACTTAGGAGTGGGCAAACCACTTCTCCCCTGCCCTGTTCAGAGAGCAGAGCAGCCCCGCCCATGCGCCCGTCCGTTAAGCAGCGCAAATATAAAATGATAATAACAAAGTTATTATCATTTAATTTGTTTGCTACCCACACTGCTTGAAATCGGTGGGCGATGCTCCTCCACCATAGCGGAAGAGCTGCCACTGCTGGTCTGACATAAATTAACTTAAATATAACCTGATAGCACCTTAAAATGATAACCACTCATGACAGCACAATCCCTCCAGTTTGCAAGCATGCCTACGTAAAGGATTAGCGGGACCTTGCTCTGTGATACATTTGCATGGATACATTGATTTTTACATTTCGTGCACACTGTCCCACCATGGGGCTGATGAAGATCAGGTCACCTCTAGTGCTGGAAAAAGAATGTCTGTGCTCATATCCAGGGCTAGACCAGCCTATAGGGCAATCTGGCAGTGCTGGAGCTGCTGTACCACCCGGTCAGTTTGTGAATCTATTTTTTTTGTTATTTTTTTTACTTTTTGTGGGCCTGTTTATCTTCTGGTTGACTGGGCTTTACTGATCATTTCCTTAATATTGCCATATTTATTGCCTAGAGCAAGCACAAAGGCATGCACCTAGCTACCGGATTCCCTAACGGGGCCCACTTTTATTTCGGTGCCGTTGTCTTTTTTCCTGCCCTAGTTTGAGGCTGCTCAGATCAAGGTATAGCTAGTGCTGATTTTAGGTCATCTCTGGGGCTGAAACCAGGTCTCCTCTAGAGCTGAGATCAAGTAGACTACTGCTGAGGTCAGGGCTTCTCTAGTTTTGAGATAAAGTGGTTGGTGCTGAGGCCAGTTAATCTTTATTGCTGAGGTCAGATAGTCTCCAGTGCGATGCCAGATCATTTTGTCTTAGGCACTGATGTAAGGCTGTCTCTGGTGCGGATATAAGGCTGTCTCTAGTGCTGAGGTCAGGTATTTTTTAATGAAGAGAAGATGTCATTTTAGTGCTGCCATCAAGTCACCTCTAGTACTGGTATAAGCCTGTCTCTGTTCCTGAGATCAAGTTGTCTATCCTGCTTATAACATAGTATTGAGATGGATTGCCTCTTTTGCTGAGATCTGGTAGTCTTTGGTGCTTGCCTGAAGCAAATCAAAGGTGGCTAGTAAATTATGAACACATTCAGACATTCAGTAATTCTGTGCTGTACGGACGGTACACGCTAAGCCTTGAGAAAGATACTAAATTGTGAAACACACTGGTGATAACCATTTGAGGTTTTGTGTATTATTATGGCACAATTGCACTTTGTAATTACATTGACAAAGTAAAAAAAGAACTGGAGGGATGTTGTGCTCCTGAACATGGTAATTTGAGTAGCGTATAATGCAGGCTACTTTGCCTCAACGCTCTTAAAGTGCGCCAGCTTCTCTAACCGTCTCTAGACACTGACGGGCACAATTTCAAATAGTTCCTGGGCAAACATTGATGTGTTCGAGTGCTAATGAAAATTCAGCTAACTTCTAGAACTTCAATGCCACCAAGTTTAATTTCTTTCTAGCTCCCCGAAATTATGAGTCTTCCGATTGGCAGGAGATATGATGGTTTGAATCCCATGGTAAGTGTGAGTTGGTTAAAGTGAGTTGGTAAGAATTAGTTGGCACATTCAAATCAGTAGTAAGTGGAAGTTACAACTAATACTAATGGAACCTTAGATGAGATCAAGGTTCATGCATCACAGAAACTCTTAGTAGTAAAAATATAAATAATAACTCCTAGGATCCACAAGTAGAGGCTGAAACGTTCAGTCATAAAGGGTAGTGATGAGGAGCAGAGTTAAAGATAATCACAATATTGTTGTGCAGGACACAATGAAGAGACTTATTTTAGAAGTAAAATAAGCTTTATTCTCTGCCATACAATTAAACCTGTCACCTGGTTCAGGGTTGTAAGGGTCATCTTTTGATTTCCAAACCAATTGTACATGTATGAAGTTTAGGTCGGGGGTGCCTGCCTCTGCTGTACATGCTGGAGTGGAGCAAAACAATGGGGAGTTTGGTGGGAAAATGAAAAAGCAGCACAAGAGGTAGAGTAACATATTGGACAAGGAAGAATAACATGAGCAAGATAACACGGAACATGTTGGAGGAAGGGAGTTTGGCACGTGAGAAGCTCACAAGAGACAGCTTACTATATGAGGAAGACATCAAAATGAGGGGCAATTATTTGGTAGGGGAGGAAAAGCACACGAGGAAGAGATGGAAAACACATGCACTCACATGCAATGCTAAAGCAAAAAGAAAAAAGTAGTTCCCTAAAAGTGAGCAGTGAAAGGATAGAAGCTGGACAATCAGAGAGATGGAAAAGAGGCTATGCTCCATGAGAGGGGCATACTTAAGCTGGGGCAAAGAAAGCCATCAAACAAGAGGCAAGCAAATAAGAGCTACAATAAAGCTGACCAATGGTAACTGTAGTCTATTGGGGCCTACTGTCAGAAGTCACAATTTTAATTGTTAGGAGACTGTATTAGGATAGTGACAGTACTATGTATATGTTCATCAAGGAACATGAAATTTAGTATTCTTCTTCACTTCACTTCTCTAGATTCTAAGACTCTTTCTCTTCAAAATAATGAGGTCTTCTGGTGAATGGTGACTTGAAAGCTCCCTGGATGTGTCAATTTGACCCTCGAGGAAAATGCAGAACACAAGTTTAGTCAGTACTTATCATTTGGGTTTGTTCATAGGTCCTCATATGTGCCTGTACCCTTCACCTGGTGCTCACGGGGTTAGTGACATCTCTCCCTGTGAATATATCACATGTATCATAGGTGTCCCTGTAAACTAGCCCACCACCCGTGGAACACATTCATGCATGACGGTTTAACTTGCCTGGGGCCACGACCCTCATGGGTCATCTCTTCGGGGGTTACAACATCCATACTTTATCAGGGCTCGCTGAAACCATACCCAGTGCTGCTACGGCTGTTTCCTCTTCCTCATCTTGCGTCGTCTGGTCCTTTTTTCAGACTCCTCAGATCCTCTTCTACACTGTGTCACTCTGATTGGCTCGTGTCTGTGTTTCCCCCCCTCTTTCTGGAAGCGTCCTCCTCCTTGGTCGCGTTCTTCTTTTCTTTCCGTTGCGCAATGGTTAGTCTTTCCCTCATGTTGACCGCAGTCGTGCGTGATTGGACCTGCATGACTGAAGTAATGTTAGTTGAACTAGTGAGGTTATCGAGGTCGACCTTCATGGACGTATATGACGCGTTCGGTACCGTATTGCAGTAAGCATTGGTTGAAATGTTGCTGGAGCAGAGTTTTCTATTGAAAATTTATTGAGATTTAAGCTTCAGTTTTGTCTCTGTCTGTGGAAGTAGGGAGAATATATATGCTCCGATCTGCAGCAATGTAAGCCCGGTAAGTTCTTGGTATGCCCGCTTTTGCAATGAGACTACTTGCATTGTGTGGTAGGTTCGACCTAAAGTATTTAAGTTGTTTCTCTCCCATTCGAAATACTCTAATTGACACCTGAATTCATGTCAGGGACTTTTTGTGGGATCAGTTCCCACAATGGCCCACAGGTTGCGCTGAATCTCCCTGAGCCTTCTGGAAAGAGTTGCATAGATTTCCTGCAAGTATTAATAGTATGGGACTGTTATTAACAGGAAGTATGCAGACATTGTTCTGTGTAGCTTTAGGTTGGCAAAAAGCAGGTGCTGGGACGTTGTCCTTTAGCAAAATGACTGTTCACTTTGCGCACAAAGAGTTGAGATGTCAAATAGAGAAATAGCTACATTTGTGAAGTTGTGGCAAGAAGTGGCAATAGGGCAGATAGGACAATCCTCCATTTTTATGTACAAATTATGACAATATTCATGTCATCTGGGTTAGTAACTGTAGTAATAATTATTTTCTTGAAAAATAAACAAATGGTTTTACCAACCATAGCTCTTGATTTGTAATAGCCCACCAGTGTTTTTGATCATTTATGACCGCCTCTCTCCATCAGGCAGACAGGCAGGAGCAAGGCCCTCCTGCAGGCCAGGAAAATGGGCAATCACAGTTGGGGTTGCCGATGGTCCCTTGCTGTTCACTGCACCTGCAGCACTGATGATAGCTACACTAATGCAAGCAGGTGAGAGGTCTTTCTGAAAGGGTGAGACAGACACTGGAAGGAGGGTGAGGTAGACATTTTCTGAAGATTGACATAGAAAGTGGAAGGAAGGCGAGACAGGAAGAAGCCGGAGGCTGACACAGGAAATGACAGGAAGCGACACGAGGACGAGGCAGAAAACGTCTGGAAAATGAAACAGGGAGTTGTGGGATAATCGAAGAGGCAGTCTGTCGGAAAGATGAGACAAAAAGCAAAGCAGTTTCTCGAAACTTTGACCTTGGCTAATGGGAAGTTCAAGAAATTGGAAGTTTGCCTGTGATTGGAAATATTTGAAGATTACCCTGTATGGGATCCATTCCATAACCAGTGCGGAACATGAGAGTGATCCAACTGGATTTCCGGATCTGGCATTAATTATTATACTGGAAATATGCTGAATGTGTCCCTGTGTAATTGAATGATTCCAGGAGACATTCAGTATCACCCACACGGTTTCTGATATCTGTTCTGAGCAGCAACCTGTGGGTGGTGAGTGGGGGTTCTTATTTTCATCTCCAGCTAGAAATAAAACAAAAGCCCGGTGTAAAGGGTCATCACCCTTCTTTTTGTTTGAGTAGCATCCTGGTTGGGAGCTCTCTGGAGCCTAACACCTAGATGCCAATGGAATGGAGTGAAACAAAGGCACATAGGTTGTTATCACTTCACATGTAGTTAAGAGAACATTTAGAGGAAGGATTTTGACTTTGTTCAACCCCTGTATATTAGAAATATGAATGTACTGTAAAAATGTAAGATGTATGAGTAGCTACGCAAACAGCAATTTAAATAACATGTACTAATTCATTTGTTAAATCTAATGCTTTTATAGCACTAATCAATCAATATTCTCTTTATTAAATTATTTAAAATAATCATAAAAGAACAGACAAGCATCACATAAAATATGCAATGAAATTACAATAAATAAGTTAAAACGGAGGCATAAATAAGTAACAGATTAAAAATTCAAAATGCTATGCCAACATATTGCATTTTTGAGAAAAGTTCGCACCACAAGTCAAACTGTAACATCTGCTGCCATGCAAAGAAAATGAAAGGCTGGCCGGCACTGTAGAAACCCCTGCCCTTTTAAAATAGGCAATGGAAATCTTCACAGAAAAGGTTCATAACATTTACAAAAACAAAGTAAAGTGCAGCAGTGTCTGTGGGGACTTATTATCACTGGGGCACACAGAAATACAATTTGGATCGAACTTCCCCAATGGGAAGCAGAGATTACACCTGATGGTGCCCATCTGAAATCTGGTTATGATTGACCTCTGCCATGCATTGTTAATCTGTGAAATATAGGGCTGTAGATCCTGGTATGTCTTAACCATAACAAAGTCTCTCGCAGACGTTTTTCCTAGTTCCTTCGATTTCCTAGCAGCCACAACCAATTTCTGGAACTCCTTGGCCCAGCCAGCCTCCATTTTATTCAGTCAATGTGGGAAAGAATAAAACTCTGGTTGAGCCAGGTTATTTGTCATGTTTCTAATATAGTTCCGCCGGGGTATTTTCAGACCCAGATCACAAGACAGACAATCCGAGATAAGTTCCCTTTTGAGGACTGCATGCTTGTTCCCCATGTTGAAATCCAGAGAAGCACAGGGGCGAGCTTTATACGACCATCTGCATAATCTTACCCCGATTCCTCACGTAGTGCAAAACATAGGCTGTTGGTCCCAACTCCAAGCAGGCGCCTATAAAACTGATTTTCTTCCTGCTGCATAGTGTGGCTATTCTGATATACCCAAATAGGAGCCCCAAAGGATAGAACTGGTAGGTTTAGCACTATTCATTCCAATACAGGGCGCTGATGCCATTTTATCACGCCCATGCATTATAAAGAGGCAAATAATACAGGTGTAAATCTATGTACATAATATGTTACGTAAGACAATGAGGTCTACAAGCTGTAGTAGTCACAGATAATCCATACTGCTAAGCAATATATGTTAAAAGTGCATGTTCTGGCGAAACCCATGGGGATATGTACAAAAAAATGTCAGAGTGCAGTGTTACTCCCAAATCGGTAACGCCGCAATCTGAGATTTTTAAAATGCAGGTATGCCGTATTTATAAAAATATGGCGCACCCCTGCGTTTTCACTAGCGCTGGCACTAAAAAAGCTGCCTCGTGCCAGCGTAGCCACCCTAGCGCTATGTTGAAAGGGTGCCTGCACTGCAGGGTCAATTTTTTATGTGCAGGAAGTGACATCTTCTGTCACATAAACAATCTTTAAAGGCGACTTGCTGTTTCTATGTGTGCTGCATAATGCAGCACGTATATAAAAAGCAAAATAGGAGGTGAAATTAATATTTTCTTCTCGTATCCCCATCCTAAAATCAGGTTTTAACTGGCCTTAGATTTTGGCGCTGCCCCGTCCTTGTAAATATGGTGCAGCATCAAAGAGCAATGGGTGTTGCGTTGGAATGCCCACTGCAACACCCTTTGCTCGCCCCTTTGCCCCGTGCGGACTGCTGTGGAAAGGGACATTTTTACAAGGTGGCGTTAAGTGGCTTAAAGCCACCTTGTAAATATTGGGTATGAAGCAACTCCACCGGAGCATCAGAAAAAGTGATGCTCCGGTTGCGTTAGGGGCTTGTTAATATGCCCCCAAAGTCTGAATTTAAAACGTAGTGCAGTTGTTGGTGTTGTCTGTATTAATAAAACTTTTTTACTACACAAAGAAACTCTCCGTAGAAACCTTTAGAATAATGACAGATTGATTTTTTTTTTTTAACTGTTCTAAAACCATGCTTTGAAGTTGGTATGCAACTTCTTGATGGGAGTTCACAGCTCACTGTGATTGCAACTCAAGAACTGAAAGGAATAAAAGGGGCTCTGTTTCAAACACTCTATTCCACTTGCCTATCTACATAAAATGCAAATCGGCAATCTGCATGTTACATAATGTGCTTTGCAGCAGGAACAGCAGCCCTCTATGCTACTTTATGAGTTAAATTGTGACTGGAATAAACACAGATATCTCCGGCAAGTGCATTATTTGCAAAGTTTTATATAGCGCTGGCTAGACCCGGGGGTATCAGAGCGCTTTACATGAGGATCAGCGAGTTACAGGTTACATAGTTACATAGCCAAGTATAGACATAGGAGGAAAAAAACATGAGATTACACAATAATGTGAGTTATTAGCGCTTACACATGTCTTATGTGGAGGGAAAAGGTAGAGGGGGAAAGGTAAACCGGGGTAAGGGAAGCAGGTAGGAAACACAGCGGGGAGGCGAGGAAAACAATGTCGGATATCTGGCTGGGTAGGTGACGGCCAAGGGGTGAACCAGAGCCAAGCTCCTCCATAGCTGCATAGGACAGCTCCACCAGGCATTGGTCAAGGTTGCTCGGGCACCGCGGTGAGTACAGACCGTTAGGTTTCCGCCCAGGTGGCATCGTCAAAGTTCCATCGAGAGCACCGGTCACGGTGTTGCTGGGAAGCTCCCGCCTCATCCTCCTGCTCGCCCCCAGGTCAAGGGTCAAATAGTGATGCCGCTACCCGTGCAGAGGTCAGCTGCCGTTAAAGCCTCCTTGCCTCCACCAGGAACCGGGGTCTCCGAGCTCCCTGCATTAACCACCAGGGTCATCTTAGCATTATTATACCATAAAATTTGCTGGACACACACAGATCTCTGCAGAAAGTGGCTTAACCCCAAGAGTTATTTTTAAAATGCTGCCTCTTTATGATCAATTTAGTAAGCAAGAAGAGACTTACTGTCATATTTCTCCTTGTTGGTAATTTCTTTGTGGAAGCGTTTAAAATAAATAAATAACTGTATAAATTGACGGCCAGACTCTGCTTTTTCATGATAACCTCCCCTTCTCTCTATCGCGCCGGGGTACATATTTCCAATTCCAGCACTCTCCAGAACAAAATAGCGTTGGCGGCACTTGGATCCGCATAACTTCCGAGAATCTGATCTGCTTCAGTCATGAAGGGGTTACGAGGAAGGAGGGGGAATCATAGGTTTCCATGGCACCGTCTCTGTCAGTCGAACCCGATGACTCTCAGACTCCCTGCCCCGGGAGGTCCTCTGAGACAGACCCTTTCCGACTGCCACAACCCTCTGCGAGCAAATGAAAATCATTATTTAATTAAAGGAAATCTTTCCTGCAAAGCTTGTCTAATCCTTCGCGGTCGCCTACATCTGAGCAGCTCGGGCGCACCTGGAACAGGCTGTACCGTGCCTGACAGGCATTGCTCTTTCTGGGACACATTATCCCGCCTCCGCATGGGATGAGCGAACCTTGTGTTAACACATCTCTGTGCATCATGATTGACAAGTGTCCTATGGGTCAGGAGGCACACCTGTGGCCGGGCTGGCATATTACAGCCTTCCACTATGGACAGCCGCTTCCGATAAAAGTCAGGCTCTGCCCAGACCTACCCAGGCATATATGTAGGTACCACACTTCATGCAAGTCCACATAATGCTATTTTAAACCTGCTTCAGGTTCAGTCACTCTAAAGGCACCCACGGGGCCCAACTGAACAAGGATTTATGATTCAGGCCCATACGCAATATGCTGCAGGCTCCTATTTTCTAGCCTCTCTGACTCAACCAGGTAAAGCTTTTATACCCAAACCGGTCATAAAGGCAAGAGGATGAACCATAGTTGTTTCAAGCAGCAGTGCTTTGATTTGTACTCATTTTTACAGTGGCGGGAACCGGCACTCGTTTTTTGGGGATCCCAATTTATTTATCGTCATTGGACTTTGACCCAGAGCAAGAAACAGACAGGCAGAAAGGGGAGAAGAAAGAAGGAGGAAGAGAAATTTAGGAAAAAAATGACCAAGGCAGAGAGACCGGATGGAAAAGAACCCACAAGAGTGAGGTAGACAGGGAGTGAAGAGTGGTGAAAAAAGGAAACTTGAGGTAGAATCAAGACTAGGAAGACTTTGCATTCAGAAACCCTGGCATTTGACAGTGCCAGCAAAATGCTACCAAGAAAATCTTTGTGCCCATGTACATATTTTTTTTTTTATGAATTAGGCACTGGCAAAGAGTTGGAAGATATCAGGACTCCTGTATGTTTAACTGCTGTTCATACGCCACAATTTCTTATGCCTGTTACTACACCTTGTACCAGACTTCATCCTGCAGGTTCCTCTCCATTCATGTTCCCTCTCTTTGCACACCAGTCCATTTAAAGCCAATGTAAACAGGACATCATGTACATTGAGTGCTAAGTGTTGGCTGGGAAGTTGGCAGGCTGCAAGCACAGTGGAAGGCATTGACTG
This sequence comes from Triturus cristatus, assembly GCF_964204655.1. Lineage (NCBI taxonomy): Eukaryota > Metazoa > Chordata > Amphibia > Caudata > Salamandridae > Triturus > Triturus cristatus. The sequence goes on along the minus strand of NC_140592.1, from coordinate 495,719,699 downwards.
CAGAGAACTGTGTGTTACCTCAGTGTCACAGGTTTCAGCTGATTCAACTCATCCTTTCACCTTCCTGAGTTTGCTAAACGTAGCACTGTTTAGTTGGATGACATCATCATTAGCTTGCTCCTCAAGATGATTCAGTTTCCAGTGCCACCAAGCTGTTGGTATCCTTTTTTTGCTCTACAAAATAAATATATAAAGAATTATAGTAAATTATATAAGCAGGAGTAATATTGTCATTATTCTTTTTTCCTTAAAAATGTTGGTAGCTCTCAAATTCAATTGTTTTGGCATTCATAGCAGACAACGCTCTAATGACCACAGATGAAGATGACTCATGCCTCCTGATACTGATGGACCTCTCTGTCTCTGTATCTCTCATATCAGGCCTTCGAGACGGTTGACCATCCAACCCTCTTCGACACCTTGAAAGTCTTGAATAGGACTCACACGCAACCTCCTTCACTCGTTCTCCTCCAACCTTTCCAGTCTGCACCAGTTTGTTCTCATGGGCACCTCCATGTCCCAAAAGATCCTTATCACCTACATATTACCACAGGGTACCATAATGTCTCTTGTCATCTTCAGTCTTATCATCGTGCCCCTTTGGGCTCCACTCGCAGATAACAGCGTCAAGATTCACCAATATGCTGACAATACACAACTGTACATGAAGGTCTCCTCTGCGCAAGACACCCAGCGCCTCAAGCACTGCCTGCACCTTATTCAGATCCAGATGTTCAGCATCTCCCTGAAGTTTAACCCAACCAAGACAGACATTACAGAATGGCTGTTGATTGCCATAACAACAAGCAAGAAATAGTGCAACCTGGCAAAATAACTTGAACATTAATGGATTCAAACCCCAAATGTCACCCGTTTTTATTGGCTTTTAGGCCTCTGTGCACTTTACCACTGCTATATAGTGCTAAAGTGCTTATGTTCGTTCCTCTAAACATGGTAAAATTGGTTACAACCAATTGGCACACTTAATCTACTTATACATCCCTAGTAATGTGGTACTACATGCACCCAGGGCCTGTAAATTAAATGCTACTAGTAGGCCTGCAACACTTATTGAGCCACCCACTTAAGTAGAGTTTTAAAAAATATCTCAGGTCTGCCATTGTAGCTTATGTTTAGTTTTGAACTGCCATTTCAACATGGCAAAATTAACTTTTGCCAGGCCTAAACGTTCCTTAATACATACAGATCACCTCCAGGGTAGGCCCTAAATAGCCCATGGGGCAGGGTGCAAAGTAGAAAAAAAAGTTAGTCAGTGAAAAATTCTTAAATCCGCTTTTCATTGCTACAAGGCCTACCTCTCCAGATAGGATAACATCGGGTTACCTTATTACATTTAATAAGTAGTACTATTCATTGGGAACAGGTGGAAATGTCATGTTCAGTCTCAAATGAATTGTAATGTACAGCCTTTTTTTGGGTAAAATCAGAGTATAAAGTCACAATTCTTAAAGTGCCACGTTGGCATTTTCTTGTCCTAACCATTTGGTGCCTACGGCCTATATCCTGGGTCACATGACTTAGGTCCACATGTATGTAGCTTTTCATGTCATCACTAATTGGGCCATTTGCAACCAGATAAAAGCATTTTTCTATGTTTAAAGTCCCATTTTGCGATTGGGTACCTGTTACAGAATCGCAAAATGAGTCAGCGATTCATTATTAAGAAGGAGCGTGTTAAGGGCATCCATCCCTTCCTAATAGCGACTCGCAGTGGTATGTAAGAATGTTTTATGACTGAAATGCGGTCGCAAAACATTCGCATTTTACCACCAACCTAAAGTTGGTGATAACCCATTAGCAAACGGAAAGAGGTCCCCAGGGACCCCTTCTTTGTGAATGCATGCAAAAACATTTTTTAAGAGCAGGCAGTAATCCCACGGGCCATGCCTACTCTTACAAAATTAAAAGAATACTTTTAATTTTTGTTTTGGAAACACATCTTGTTTTCCTTTGAGGGAAATGGGCTGCATTTAAAATGAAATGTTGCCTTATGTATAAGCAAAAACAGATATGGTGTTCTCTCTACCCAGCAGGCCACCATCCCTGTGTTTTTAGGGATTTCCAATGGGTTACATATTGCGACCGGCCTCATGAATATTAATGAGGTAGGTTAATTGCAACCCCATTAGGAATTACTGAATGTGTACATAGGTGTTTGTGATTACCTAATGCCGAATAACAAAAATTCGCTATTAGGTACTCACAAATTGAAACCTACGCACAGTTGGCCCTAGGTGTAGTTGGCAGTTGGCCTTTGAGTGTTCCTCCCAGACAGTATCACAAAGGGGGACTGGGTGTTGGTAGGATGGGCCATCCTGATCTGATGGCAGGGACGGGCTGTGATCACCACGCTTGTACCTCAAAGAGCGACCTCAGTACACAATCAAAGAACTTTATATTAGACTTGTGTGACTCCAGAAATTTTGTGACCAGGGCAGGGAGGAAGGAAGTTTGAGAATCAGAAGTGGGGAAAGTCTAGAAGTTTCTCCCACTTCAGAACAGGCATCAGGTATACATACTGGACCCTCAGACCAATCTCTGGTACAATCCTTGACCTATGGCTACTACAAAATAAGGACTGTCCTGCTGCCTGAGCCCTGTCTTACTGTCGGAGAAGGAAGACTGGATCGGTTTCCTTAATTACAGGCTACTTCGAGAAACTCCAAGGGTCAGCTGACCGATCTGCTGTACAGAGATATAGGGGCATAACAAGTTCCAGAGGCCTCCCTGCAACTGTCTAGCTGACTTGCTGCACTGACCTGACTTGCTGCACTGACTTGCTGGCTGGGTCCTGCAACTGGACCTGCCTGAGCCCTGTTGGCCTCTGCTGGAGTGAGTTCCTGATCTGCAAGAGGTGCCTTCTTGGTCCTGAAGCCTTGGTTGGTATCAGTTGAGCTCCTCCTGTGAACAAAAGGCAAAATCGTGATGTTTTGGGCTCTTTCCAACTGCAAACAAGCCTGTTTGGATCAAGACCTTGCTGCTCGCAATGACCGCCAACACGAAAATCGAGTGAACCTAACTCTTAGTGCTACAGAGACTTCCAATGGCACCCGGCAGAGACCTGCACTTTGCGCTACAGCATCTACAGCCTGCGGTGATCGCCAATGTGAAGCTCCTACAGCGACCGTCTGCGATGCCCAAAGGGATCTTGGCTTTGCAGCAACAACTGTCGGCGGCACCAAGCCTGCTCCTCGCGGCCTCCTCCACCAACAACTGGACTCTTCGCGCCTGACTTTGTGAAGGCAACTTTTTCAGTGGTACTAAACTGGTCCCTGAATCCAGCCCTCGCTCCATTTTGGTTTGCTTGAACTTATGACTTTCCCTCAGTATATCACAACCAGATGACTGCAAGTGGCGCTTTCTGCTTTTAGGCGCTATACCTACTTAAATCTTCAAAACTGCTCATTTCTGGTTCTACTGAGTGTTTTGTTTCATTTTGGTGTCAAATAATAATGTATACAATTTTGCTCTGGTTTTTTTTAAATACTTGTGGGATTTTTCTTGTGTTGTGTTTTCACTTTATTACTGTTTGTGTACTTCATATATACTTTACGCATTGCCTCTAGGCTAAGCATGCCACCTTTTGTGCCAAGCCACCAGAAGGTTAAGCACAGGCTAATTTACTGACTGTTTGTGGTCTACCCTCAAAATGATTGTGGTTGCTGCTTAAGTAATGTTTAAACCCCTTTATTCAATAACCCAATTTCTCACAGACACCAACCTCACCCTAAAAAAACAAAGTGTCAAAAAAATAGTGTCAAAAAAAATAATAACATTTTGGTACTCATTTCCTCTTTAAAATAAAAGTGAAACCGTTTCTTCCAGAAAGTGACTTCAGAACGGCTGTTCAAATCCTTGTACTTTTGCATCTGGATGGTGTCAATGCCCTGCTCCATGGCACTCCAGGCTCCACACTGACACCCCTTTAGGGCATCCGTCTTACACGCAACAGTGTGTCTCATCCAGGGAATGAAGAAATATGATAACATCACCCAATCCTGATGGAACCTCAATTTGCTCCTCTTGCTGAACACACTTTCGCAAAACCAGCTGCATCGTTTACGAAACCATCATGAAAGTACCCCTGCTTCTTTTCCGGGCAAGATTACCATCTCTGGTTGTTCTCGGCACACCCACAGTCAGGCCACCATCAGTCTGAAAACTATATGGTAGAAAAGACAAAAAAACAAGGCAGCCAACCTTTTCCGTCTATGTACTCCGTATCTAGAACAACATTCCTGTATCTATAAGAACGCCCCAGTGCTGCTCCAATTTCAGACCAAGTTAGACACACCTCTTTAAAGGAACACTACATCACAATGCAGTTACAATGCAATAACCTTTTACCTCTCTTGACAATCGTTGACTATATTCTTGCCTTTTACCCTTTGCAGCAGTCCACTGCCTCTTTGGTTTGGTTGCCACACTACAAATACCACATGCATTAATACATTCATTTTGCCAGTCCTGCATCTCTTTCCATTGTCAACTCTGCTGCTCTTTCAGCGACCCTCAAGTGAGTTGCTTTGTCTTTGTTAGTCACTAGACAGCAGCACGCCTCAGAAGGCCTCGACGCCATGAATGTCTTGGGCACACACATTCAAATGGCTATCTTTATCCGCTTATTGCTCCAAGAGCCCCTGCAGTTCATATACTCCCCAGATCACCCAAAGTCGACTTTTTTCGTAATGTACACCATTCACGATACCTCACTAGCGTGCTTCAATCAAGATCCCAATAGGGATCTTGACAGTTCCTTGTAGCCCCCTTCGCCTCAGTCTAATTCTGGCTGTCACTGACTCAGTGAGCTCCGGTGAGTCACTCCGTCACCTTGTGATGGAGCTTAGTTCCCTCCCACTCACCAGGGAATGTGGCTGTTCTTGGTGAGTGTGCACCCTGCTTCCCGCCTGCGCCTTCTGAGGGGAGGGCCGCTGAGCCCAGGCACAGATAGAGATGGAGTTGGAAAAACTGGAAATGTCAAACGTCTAGTATTTTCCTTAACGCATCAAACACAGCGATTCTGACACTTTCAGCCTGCACTGATCCGGCGCCGTCTATTAGCCTCCTGCCTCCTTAGCCCACATCTGCTTTCGCCGCAGTGTAGGAGCCGAGCCGCGCGCGCGATGGTTCTGCCGTGGTTTATTATGGCGCATGGCACAGGGCTTGTGATGTTCACTTGTAAAGGGCACTCTTTTCAATGAGTCGTGTACGAACTAACAATTGAGTCATTCATATTTCATGGCAATAAAGCAATTAATGCATCAATGTACATGAGAGCGAAAGAGCCATGCTCAATTATGTCTTGGGTTGTTCATTTAATTACTTAGAAGTACTTATTTTATTAGAAAATCAGTAACAAGTGCAGGGCAACAAAGTTTTTCTTAGGAGCCCACCGCCAGCTATGCCGAATGATTGCCGTAATGCCAGGGCTGTTTAATCTTGGTTCCACCTTATGCCTCTTTGTTCCAGCATCCCACACTTCCTGTCTCTTTATCTCACTCTTGCAGGTTCTTTTTCATCTCTGCTTTCTCACATTGTCACTGTTTTCCTGTCCTTCTCTTTCTTTTTCTATTTCCTTTTCTGCGTTTTTGTCTTTGTGGCTCTGGATCAGAGGACGATTATCAATGATATGTCCAAGTGTCCAGAAATCAGTTCCTATGCTCACCACTATCAGCGAACGGCACAAGTTACGTACTATAATTGAGCGTTTTTCTATAATTCTCATACTGCTTGGCAGCTTCTTCTGAGTGCTCAAAAGGATAGCTGTAGGGTTGGGTATGTATCTGACAATCACAAGGCCGAGACTTCATGCTTAATAAAGTAAGCCGAATGCTAAAGAAAAACCTTAAAGTGAGCCTTCAGTTATTGATGGTGACCAGCAGTCGGCAACAAACAGGATCTCAGAAAATCATCTTCATTTCTCCTGTTGAATGGAAAGTTGACCTTTTGATCTCCTCCAAAATCACTTTTGGTTCGCTGGGTGGGTGCCCAAGTATGCATTAAGAAGGCACCCACTCAGAGCCTAGGCATTTGGGAGATCCTATGCATGTGTTATTGCATGGGCCTTCGAGATGCGTCTTGTGGATAGTGTACAGAGAGCATAAGATTTAAATCATGCTGCAGCTCTTCATTCAAACCAATGCCAGCAACATCCTGGAATGAGCTTAGGAGCTCAAACATAGTGTGACAATATGTAAATCAGGAACACTTGTATATGAGACGCTGCATTCTGCTAGTAGAAATGCTTGTCCGGGGGTCCTACAAATGGTGACAATCTTTGCCGTATCCCCTCCAGAGCTTCCTGGTGACGGGACCCTGGTAGCGGAGCATCACTGAAACAGTTGGAAACTCCCCAGTAGCTTTCACGCGAGCATTGATGTTTCCATCAGCGTAACGTCCCAGGTATTGGGCCACTAACTTGCCACCTGCTCCTCCCAGACACTGCACCCAGAGTGTAGCAAGTCTTGTCAAGCAACTGCTAAAAACTCTGTGATAGCCTCATCCCTTTTTTGATTAACAAAATACATAAAACCAGAGGCTTCTGCCTTTAGGGTTGAGGTGGCAATACTGAAGAGATAAATGATCAGCCCCTAATCACTAATAAGTACTGCAAAAAAGGTGAAAAAAGATGACCGCAATGAAATTCCAAACTTCACCTTCACTGGTGCTACTCACTTCCATACAGGTGTTTTGGTTGGCGATCAGATATTGCGGGTAACCCGTGCCACATTCATCTAGTGTGAGGTAACTTTCCAAGTTGCTTGTCGATGAAGCAAATATTCAACGTCATGATCATAGTATTTGCTATTCTCCTGTAGGATTGGGTGGAAGTTTAAGACGTCACAACTCTTGCCTAGTTTCAGAGTGTTCAGAACCTTGGCACCTTTTGCTTAGTAGTGGCTCATCCCTCAGTCTATTTGTTTAGAGCAGAAAATGGACGATGAATGTGTGTTATGGTGAATACTGGAAGGCATCAGACGCGTCTGATGAACAGCGGTCATGGACTTGCAGTAAAGTAATGTCTTAACACCTGTTTGATGGCAAACACCCTAATTGAGAGTTGTGGGTTAAATTCTGACTCCTGTGAAAACATGAGCTTCCATACAGATCAGAATGCTCCGTTATTAGAATTTACACTGTGTGAGGAACACCTCTTCAGCCCCTAGGCCTAGAATGCGCGCTGATCCATTGAGTGCCCCACAACACCCAACATTCAAGTGCAGACGACGCTATAAATATTGTTTACGCAAACCAGAGCTAGGGATTGTCAATGACAGTAATAGCAGATGTCGCACCTGTAACCCACGTCAATGTCGAGGGCCCCCGGTCCATCTATTACCGGGTTCATAACGCTGTCTCTTTAAGCTTCTGGCAAAGCTCCAAGCATCTCTTCAGAAGCAGACCATGACGACCACTCCTCCATTAAACATCTACTTAGAGCCAAGATTACAAGGCTTCAGAATGAGAGAGAGAGGCGGAAAAAAGGGGCCCGCGCAGAATCACCAGGAAAATGAACTCTGTAATCAGAAATCAGCCCAGGTGCTGCATTTAATGTGATTGGCTAATTAGACGGTGCATGTTAATTATCCTCATTATCCAATGAGGTGCGCCAAACGAGGGGAGTTAAAAATAAGCTGATGGCTCATTTGCATGCTCTTTCCTCCCTCCCCCTGATTGCCGTTAGACGTTATTTTACACAGTTTTGTTTGCTCACTCACTTCTTTTTCTGGTTTTTTTCTTTTTTTTTCCTTTTACTCTCACTCTCCTTGCACCTCTGTCTTCTTCTTTTTGCCCGTGCTTCTTTTTGCACTGCCCACACCCTGACATATGCATATTTGGAGTGTGAATTGATAGAGAGCAGGGGTCTTACAAGTGGGGGCTTCAAGTGATACCAGGGGGCCGAGGGCGTGCCGAGCTTTGGAGAAAAGAAGCATAATGCTAAATACAGTGTTGTGTTTTAAGTAGGGGGAAAAATGAGCACCAGTAAGCCGCTCTGTAATGGGCCATCACTAACATCTTTTCTAATGTATGTCCTCGCTGGGAGCATGTGTCAAAAGGGAAGGGACTCTAAATATGCGTCAAAACCCCCACCCCCATTTCTAATAATCACATTGTGGATATGTTTACACATTAGTAAGGCCTGCATGACCAGAATAGTAGTTTTAAACATCATGTATTTGATTTAATTTTTAAAACTGTAACAAAACTCAATTGCAATGTTTAAATAAGCATAGACCTATTTAAAAATTGCCAATTTTAATAGAATAATGGTGAAAAATTCTGAGAGGGGCTCAATGATTTATTTCCTCCCACTGGGGGGGCGCACCATTAAAAAGATTGAAGACCACTGACCTAGAGATACAGACATAACATGCATGCATCATCTCCTTTCTCCTTAAACTGGGATACACACCACCTTGTTTGAATCCAATTTACTATTGGTCTTGCGAGGGTTGTATGTGGCTATTGGTATCAAATGTTGTGGCTTAATGTTGGGTGGTCACCAGGCCAGATATATTGAAATGCTTTGTAAATTGGTTTCTTCTATTGAATAGAATTGAGTAAACCTTCTAAAATTGCAATTCGGTTACTGTTGACAAACTTCTTTCCGTTATTCATTTGCAACTTTTTCTGGCGCTCGCTGTTCTTGCAACTGTTCAGGGGCGGATCCTCTGCTATGGCGGAGAAGCGTTGCCCCGCTACTTTTAAGCAGTGAGAAACATAAAATGATAATAACTTAGACTTATTATCCTTTTATGCTTCATGTCCTGCTGCTTTGCAGTGGGCAGGGTGGCAGGGCTCCTCTGCTCTTGGAGCAGAGGATGAGTGGTTTGCACGTTCCTAAGTGCGCAATGGCTGTTTGGTTGGTTGTTATGGGCCGCCCAAACAAGTCATGCGTACTTTCCCCATTCTCCATGCAGACTGCATGGAGAACATGCCCACCCCTCCAGCCTCTGCCTCAGTGCCGTGTCACAATGCGCCAGACCAATCAACGCTGCATTGCAGTGTTGTGATTGGCTTAGGGGAGGGAGACTGGTTCACTGCTTCCTGTTCCTGTCAGAGGCGGCAGGAGAGCAGGAGCAGAGAAGACGCGGGACCCGGCCTCACGGTAAGTTTTTTTAATGCTATATTGTACAGCTGACATCTATAGTATATAGACAGCACAATCAGTTCCTCATATCGTAGTCAACAAGTCTATTTCTTTCCATTTTTACTTGAAAGCATGTACTTAAAAATGATGTGGGTTTTGGGTAGATCTTTTCTGCGTCACCACTGCTCATCGCCTTTCTCGTCCTTTCAGCATCTTCTGCTTATTTTAGGCTAATACTGTGTGTGTATGCACACTCGACTAATGTGTATCTAACTGAAGATCGAGTTGCTTCTTGAGAATTTTTAGCCTTTCGAAGAACACCGAAGGACTGCATTCAAGTTCCAAAAATGATAGTTAGTATTTGTCCATCACCCCTATTTAACATGCTTTATTGATCATTGGTGTATACCAATCCAAGCAATATCGCTTGCTAAAAGTTTGGCACATCGATCGCAAGTATATACCTTCTTACCAATCTATGCATAAACACCCCAGAAGAAGTGAACTTAAATTTTACACAACCACATTCGATCAATAATAGCACTGCCTCAAAGCCACATAATTGGCAAAGGTGCCCCAAAACATACCACCATGATGCTAGAACAAGAGTACACCCCCGCAGAAAAAACAAATACCAGTCCTTCTGCATACAGCCAGGAACTTAATCCTCCACACAGATCTACACCAGTATGTAACAGACTACTATCCAATAACATAAATTACTACACAATACACTACTCTGTTCAACCCTTTGTGGCCACTTTCCCGTATGGCTCACTCCCAAACATTACGAAGCAGAGTGAAACACAACATAAAAATACAATCTTGACTTCCAAAAGCTCTTACCCCAGGGCCATAAAGGACACCTATATTCATAAAGCACTATAAGACCATACAAATGGTAGAAAGTACTGTACACGTATATATAACATATTGCAAATTAAAAATAAGACACAATACAAACTAATAAATCTACTAATGTTAATATTATCGTTTTGGTGCCTTCTGTGCATCCTACCGGTGCATCCCACGGACTGCTTTGGGCTTGAGGCGTACAGACTGGCCAGTCTCACACATTTTGACAGTTGGAAGCATGCATGTTCAGTGCCTTAGATTCTGGGGTATTAGTGTTCTTCATTCTTGGAATGGGCTATATTGGCCAAGGGTGACATGTTTAAATCTTTTTGATTCTTTGAGGTTTTGTATGCTAGGTTTTATCTCTTTGGGCAGTGTGTGGTACATTTTTCTATTCCTACTTCAGTGTACGTTGAAGTCCTAAACACATTTGCTGGTGTATATTTTCATTGAGATATTCTGTCACATTCTTCCAATCTTTAAGGGATGGGTATAGGTAAGCCCCTCCATTTCTGCATGTTGTTTATTTATTTTTCAGGTTTTCAATGGTGTGGACAAGGCCTTGCCCAGAAACAGTGTTGAACATTTGGTGTCAATGAAAGTTTACTGGAGAAGGACAATCTAAATGTCACATTACAATAGGGAACAAGGTTGAGATAATTAGCAATCGTTTTAAAACATTATTTCAGTGTTTGTATAAAACTTGTCCTTGCGATAGCCCATGTCACAATACTGAAAAGGTAGAATCCCATGAAATGCATACGTAATAACACCCCAGACGGCTATAGAAGAAACAACACCATGTTAATTCAAGCATCTGCATCCGGGAATAGCATCAATAAAATTATTATACAGTAGGAACTGGCTGTCGCTGGTGTTGGAGCACTGAATAATAATTGGAAATCAAGTGAAATAAACAAGGAATAATATCTAATTTAGCAAGAGAAAAAACAGCATTAAGGTAGGGTAAATCGTCACCTTAACAAGTTTATATAGAATTGCCTAGCATTAAGGGTTGTGGCAAAGACGTGATATTTAGAAATAATTGGTTCATATTATTTAGCTCAGGACAATCTTCAGAATTATTTTCATTTGCAATGCTTTGTTATTCCCTAGACTGATTTGCCATATGTAAATACCAACACCACTCAAATGGCCAGATATATATCAGAATTGATACGCAAAAAGCAAATTGTGCACCAACATTTTGTGAAGTGTTTCAGATTTTACAAACCCATTAGGTACTGATAGGTTGGTTTGGAAATTTCCCATTCCGAGTGATCCACAATGTGACCTAACTCATGAATATTAATGAGGTAGGTTCTCAAAATGGAGGTCATTCCTATTGGAGGAAATCACAGAAATGGTGGTCTGCTTGGGTCAGTGGACTACCATGTCTGTGATCGCCTTTAAGTAAGTAAACCTGTTATTAATGCAACCCGCTTTCATTAAGTGAACAGGGCAGAGTTTAAAAATATACGTTTAATTCTTTTTAAAGGTTTGATTGAGAGTCAGCAGTGCTTCCGTGGATTACTGCCTACTCCCCAACTATTCTTTTTAACTTTCACAACGCTGAATGTTTTCCTTTTGTTAGAGAGTTCCTGCCTCTTCTGAGGTGTCATTAAGTTGTCAGTGGTTTAGAGGTGCAAACCATTGAACGATCTGGTTCCGAATTGCAATGTGGAAGGGACGCCCTAATCACACCCTTTGCAAATTGCCAGGCAATAACAATTTCTAAACCCATTTTGTGATTCGGTATGCCTTTGCCTAATGCTAAAGGGGTCTAGGTCTTGCAAATCGCAGAATTTGTGACTGCCAAATTCCTTAGTGAATGGGGTCCCTCACCAGTCTGGGTAGCAAAGGTATCACAGTATGGTAGGTATAAGGTGAAGTTCAAGGACAAGAAGACTAGGACAATAGAAGTAGCTTTCATTTTCACAATGGGAATTTATTGAGTGGCCATATCTAGAAGGGTTGTTAGCATACAGTTGTGGTAGCCAGAGGTGAGGCCATAGAGGTGATGTAGCGACTTAAATAGGTAGTGAGAATATTGACATTGAAGACAGTCTTATTTACAGAAACATGCTAATGTGTAATTCTCTGGAAAGTAGTGTTAACAACATTTCTTCCATGACTGTAATTTCTAATAAATGATTCTCCTTTGGAGGAATTAGGACCAGCAAGGCAATGGCAGAAACTCTAGTAGAATATCGCATGGAGTAGATTACTAAATCCTTTAGTCCTACCTGGTACCTGAGTACCACTGATGGAATAATGTAACTAGGAGTGTATCTTCATGACATGTGTTGGGGGTGTGACCCCCCCCCCCCCTCCCCTCCAATAAATGCATTCCAGGCTTGGTAGTTGTGGTTCGGGCCTAGAGTCGGCTGTGATATCTTTGTGTGAGGTTTTCTCTCCTGAGCTAAGAATAAAAGACAAAACAGTAACCTTTGATGTAAACAAGAGAGATCGACTGAGACACCCATCTGGTGGTTGAATTTAAAAGTGTAAAACTGAATTACCTTGAATCAATATGGGCTTCACCTCCTTGTTGGAATTGTGTGAGCCTCAGCAAATATTTTATTTCATAGAGCCTCTTTTTTTTTTTTTTTACTATTACATATGAGTGCACTTTTAAATACTTGAGTTCAGGGTGTGCACCATACAAGCAACTCTTATGTTTGATTTAATATACTATAATGTTACTCTATCTATAATAAGATTCTAGGCCACACTTAGTTTTAACATGACTACTGACATGCCTCTTAGTTTACTTATGACATTGTTGTTGCGTGGCAAACCATGAATATTTCTAATAACTGTCACTTTTAATAATTATCTGTACTAGCATAATCGTGTTAAAAAAGAGCATATTACGGAGATGGGACTTACTCAAATGTGAGCCAGATTTTAAAGGATTGTTTTCTGATGTTCCGCTTTTTGCCTATAAGAGATCTCTGAATCTAAAAGAAATCTTGAACAAATCATGTACCAAACCAAACCAGATGTACAAGGGCATGTCTAAATGTATGAATTGTTCTCATTGTAACAATGTAATGGTAGGCAACAGCTTACCACATCCTCGCACTGGGAAAAAGATCAATTTGTACTTTAATGCGAACTGTAATAGTCACCATGTAATTTACATCATCAAATGTCCTTGTGATTTATGTTATGTGGGCAAGACTGAACGTGTCCTTCGAACTAGGATTACTGAGCACAAGAGTCGGATCCGGACAGAGACCATCAGCTCTCCGCTTGCGCAGCATTGGGTAGCTGCTAGACACTCCATTGCTCAGCTTAAATTTGGGGTTCTTGAAAACGCTGAGGTTATCCCTGGAAGAAATATGGCGAAACTGTTATCACAACGCGAATCTCACTGGATATGGTTCACGCAATCACTGTCCCCATTGGGATTGAATGAAAAATTCGAATTATCATGTTTTCTATAACAAGTCCGCTTGCTGTCTTTGGTCATTATCTCTGTTAACTGCGAATCTCTCTGCTTGGTGCTCTATTGTTAATGATTGTCAAACATTACACATCACGAACCTTTGGCACTTACATGCACTTTCTATTATGGCCGCCACCGTCGTCTTTTGCTCATGTAGTCCTTTCTCTATTTTCTTGACTTTTCTGACGAGTGCACGTACATAAACCCATTGGCTGTTCCTTCCCATTTGCGGAAGCCGGCGCTGTGGTTGTAGAAGCGGTTGTTTTCTCCTCAACGGGTAAGCGGTTTGGGTGTTTAGTATCATTTCCTCACTTTCTTAGCTTGGTCCTGTATTGTTCACTTATACTTCGTTATATGTTTTACATTTTTACAGAAGTCTCTTCGACATCTCTTCTTCTTTGGCCATTGTCTTATTCCATATTACTATACGTGGTAAGGTTTGCAGCTCATTACGCGGTCACTTTTGTTTTTGTTTTAGCCATTATTTCCGTTTTGGTCACCAGCGGCATTTGTTCATCTCTTAGGTTTCTCACCCCGTTAGTCGTCTGGTATACTTCCAGTCATACACGACATTGTTACTTTGTTCATTTCAAGGTATGACAGCTAGATTTTTTCTTTTCTCTTTTCTCTTTTCTCTTCAAATACTCACAGATGTATAGGTGGCTATAGTTTTGGGTGTTGGCTTTTCTTTTGTGGACACATCTATCGGTGGTTACAACTTTGGGTGATGGCTTTTCTTTCGTGGACATATCTTCATTCTTTCTCGTTTATTTTTTCATCATTTGTTCCCTTCCGACTTATACGTAATCATTGGTCATTCCGGTTCCTGTCCTCTTATGAGCCATGCTGCATATACTCGTGCTGTAATTATGAATGTATACATACCGCTATTATTCATTTTCTGCAGATTCCCCTGACGAAGGGCTTTGTTTTACAGCCCGAAATGCATTGGGAGACTTGTACATCGGAACAATTATTTTGCCTTTGATTTTCACTTATAAAAAGCTGATTTTGGCTACAGCCACCTTGAACATTGGTGTTCTTCAGTATTAAAGAAGAATTGTTTTCAAGCAACACACGACGTCTGCTGGATTCCTTGTGATTCAGCGAACATTCGTTGGTCTTCTATTGTTTAATGTGTTTCACTTGAACTGTACCTTAACTCAATGTCAATTTACGCTATTAATTCACACTGGATAGTGTCTTCGTAGTGCATTGGGTATTCCCAGGTACATATCTGGGTACTACTTTTACTTGTTGTATTTAGTGGCCTGCAGAGCCCCTTAAACCCGGTGCACACATGACTATGATTAGCTAGTTTACTATTGAAAGTTTTACTCACTGGTTTAAATCAGATTCTTTTGAGTGCATCACAGCTGCTTTTTTCAAATCTTAGTTTACTTATGACATTGTTGTTGCGTGGCAAACCATGAATATTTCTAATAACTGTCACTTTTAATAATTATCTGTACTAGCGTAATCGGATGTAACAAGGTGAAACACTTCTGCATGTTAAAGAAGTTGTAACGCCCTGAACGTCTCAGGATCGTTTAACAGACACGATAATGAGGACGCAACCACTTGTGAAGGGTTAGTTATTTTAATGAAGGCAAAAACAATACAAAGACTAAACAAAAGTTATAGTCACTGGAATCCGCCAGGCTAAGTACGTTACCAGCCCGCAGCACGGATGGTCCTAACCGTCCTCTGCATATACGCCTATCCCGGTGTATGCCAACAGAGGGCAGAAATGAAATGGCCGACAATGCCAATCGGTAGGCTGTGAGGGGCACGAAGAGTGTTGGGGAGAATCGAGGAGTCAGGGAAACACCCAGCCGGGGTCTCTACCTGAAGGGAGCAGCCGCTCAACCTCTTCCTCAGACTGCACCGGGACGCGGAGTCACCTCCTGGTGATGCGTCACCGATACCCCAATCACAAGCAAAGAAGACTGAACCGAGAGCAGCCGCTCGATCGATCCCGTGGACTTCCGAGTCTGTAACGCGGCAAACACCTCCTGGTGTGCGTTACAGCTGGCAGTCCCTGTATCTCTGGTCGGGCTGGGAGTTACGACTCCAACCAGCAAAAGCGCCACTGCGCTTTGACTCAGCCGAGTCAAAAAGCGAAGCTCAATGGTTATCCGGTAGAGCTTCCGGGTCCTTCACAGGTGACGATGGGGCAAGACACGGCCCAGGGAGTAACGACTCGACCTACCTCCGTTCTTGCCTTACTGGAGCACCACTCCGGAACACTGCTCTTCACTAAGCAGGTACGTCGGTGTAAACACAATATCCGACAGCGTTGTACCTCCCGGTTCCTCCCTTTATAGGGCGTGTTTTCCTTGAGTTATGTAACAGCTCTCCTGTTTACATAAGGGCGTGTTTTCCTTGAGTTATGTAACAGCTCTCCTGTTTACATAAGGGCGTGTTTTCCTTGAGTTATGTAACAGCTCTCCTGTTTACATAACCTCTCAACCGCTAAGCATCCTGGGAGATGTAGTCCGTTTTCGCTGGTTACCGTTTTCCTCCCCTCGCATGACAGGAATTCTTGACAGAAGTACATGTTTTTGAAGTTCGAAGACATTGTATCATATGTTTACATTATGTTTGCTGCATGATATACATGCCATACTCTTTCATGGCTCGGCTTGTGCACGGATTGGCTCTAGCTCAGATCACCCTGCTAATTTCCCTGCACACCCTCATTTATTTTCAACTTTGGCTTAGTACATGGGTCCATCAAACACTTGGCAAAATGATTTGTAAAAAGGTGAGGACTGGAACCCTGGAGCCCCTCCCACATGCACGAATTTGGCAGCTCTACATCAAGACTTCATGTGGCAAAGATAAAGAAGAGCGTGTGCAGTGAAATACATTTAAAATAATTGATCCCAGGGCAGGGAGTCCAAGCTGTTGTATTGTATGTGACTGTAGTCATGGGTTCCCAGGGAATACTACCAGGCCCATGTGGGAAAGGCAGGGCATAGCCTCAGCGTGAGTGTTTGGGGTGTGACATTCCTCAAATGCATTCTTGGTTTGGTAAGTGGGACTGAAAGCCCCGAGTCGAGTCTGCTATGTCTGTGTCCGTTTCTCTCATCATTTTCATTTCAGTGAGAGGTTTAAACTTGCTCATTTTTTAGATTGGGATCTAAAATATATATAATGACTGGTTTCACCAATAATGAGTAAATCTGAACCCATAGAAGTACTACTTGAATGAGTGCAAATTTACTTCTTTTTGAAATTCACAAACAATAGCAATAGTAGGCTTGGAAAACGGTGCCAGTCTCATGTTTCCAGGCATACTACTGACACTCAAACACCAAAAAGGGGATGGGAAGAATGCTTGCAAATAGTCTAACCTGTGGCAGTCACTCAGAGTGGCTTTCTTACCCAACTTTTTTCACCCAGAGTGCCACCTCTAGACAGAGGTCCACATATTGCAATCACTATTGAATCTGCTTCTCAAGAAAACAGTCCATCCCAAACCTTTGTCATCTCACCCCTCCACTTGTCATTTCACTGCATTTTTTAGTTGGTAAATTTCAGATTCACAACCTCCCGAATCTCACTGACTAAGGTACGCCCTAGATGTAAGATTATAAAGTCACAAAGTGGATTTATTCATCATAGAAATGTGTCCGAAGGTTACTGGAGAATGAAGGAATATGCAGAACAGGACAATATCTGTTTCCAAAGAAATTTTTGCTGAGAAGGGTTGAGTTTTATCCGGAATAGGGTGAGTAAAGGGACCAGACAAAGCTCAGTAGGATTCGAGTTCAAGATACGTGGCAGGCTGCCAGAAAAGTGTACTTAAGAGATTCTTGTTTTCTTAAGTTCAGTATTTCCTGTCTGAGCTCCTCCTTCCTGCATAGCACCCACAATCCTCTCAACATTACAATTTATGAGCTGGGTGTTGCAGTGTGTTTTACATGCACCTCATGGCCAACTCCACAAGTTAAAAACAAATGGGAATGCAGCACACGGGAGGCAGACTTAAAGCGGTCTTGTGCCTCTATACAGCGATGGGTGAAGATTCCCTGCAACCACTGACTATGTGAGGGACCGCTGGACGACAGACTTAGGCACCTCTACAGATGACTAGGATTGGGAGAATGTCTTGACTAGGAACCACAAGGTATCGAGGAATACCATATTGAGGCTAATTTATTTATTTATCCTACACAGGATGTAGCTCACCCTGTGGCACATTAACAAGTATTTCCATAGTGGGGACATGGGGTGCCCACTATGTGGGTAACTCAGGGTGGAGTTGTTCCACATGCTCTGGAAATGGCCATCATTGCTCGATTACTGGGACAAAGAAACGAAAACAGTGGCAGCAATCATTGAGCAATCTGTTCCTTGCACGCCGGCCTGCTGCCTCTTGGGCCAATTCCCTCACGCCTCCAAGACTTTGTTCACCGGCAGGTTCCAGGATCTGGCCTTTATCCTAGCTAAACGAGAAATAACTAGGCATTGGAAATCAACCGAAGGACCTTGAATAACACTGTGGAAGAAGGAGCTAAAGAGGTTGGCAGGATGTGAGGGGAAGGTCTTGCTCAGGAATGCTTGAAGGGGGATAGGCTTGGTTGAGAGGGCCAGGGCCAGGGCCTGGGTGACACTAGTGGATACCATGAAGGGCCCAGAACCAGACTCGGGGTAATTCATGCCACTGATGCGATCCCTTCCCGGTAGTCCAATACCGCACAACCCTGGGGGAGGGGAGCCCGGAGGAGACCTAGAGGAATTTGAGGGTAGTCATTTGCTAGCTTGGTGAGTTGGGAGTAATCATGATCAGGAGAATGCCAGGAATTGGAACATAAATTATCCTGTTCCCATTTTTAAGGCTCAGCAGCGTTCTGCAGAAGGGGAGGGGGAGTTTGCCTAAGAGATGTAATGTACAAATGTTGTTGATACATGTGATTAGACATAATTTTCTTCAACTTTATTTAATACCATACCAGGAAAACCTCCTGGCCAGTGTATATGATCTACGAATATTAAATGCAATAACAATCTCTTTTTTTTTTTTAAAAAGTGAGACTGCAGCACACAAGGAGATGGTACCAGAAACTCCAGCTAGGATATATAGTAAGGAGGACAAGTCTGCATGTGTTATCCTCCCTGTGTTTTCGCCGACTTACAGGTCCGATGTACATCTGAATATGTTACCAAAAATACGATTTAGCATAAATATTGTGGCCTAAATGTCACTTACAAAAATATTGCTAAGTTGGATGTAGATATTCTGTTTTGAACTCCAGTGGGATGCTGTTTTTGTAAACGATATTTAGGACACAATATTTTTCAGATAGTATTTAGGCCACAGTATTCGGGTACCATAGCTTGTCCTGCTCTTATCTTTTGTAAGATGATCAAGATGAAGGGACAATTGTTCTAGTTTCTTTTAAACAGGGCTAGGCAGCTTGAAACTTTGAAAAAGTGTTTTTCCCTTTCTACACCATGTGGCCATCGCTTGCCCGTCTTCATCATCTACATCCTGTTTCTGTCTGTTACGTCAAGGTGCATGTTTGCCCCTTCATTGTCCTCATACCTCTTTCATTGTCGCTGATTTATGGACCTAGTTGGTAAAGCCAATGAAGCCCCGAGTGAGTGCCTTGCTTAGCAATTTTAGGTAGGAGCTAGAGTTGAGTCAGAGTTTTCTGTAGGTGGTAGTCTGATTAGGACATGATTGTCCTCAGGTGCTTTGCTTTGTGTTTAGAATTGCTGGGTGTATTTTTATAATACTTCTTCTCCCTGATTGTTATTAAGTGATCACGGGCTCAGCTCTTAAGTTAACTGGTAGAACGATTGTAAACCTTTGGCTCAGCAGTCACATTTTTGGATGCTCACATCCACACTTGAGGAGAACTCTTCAGTCAGCCTCAAGGTAACCCTAGATGATTGTATTCTACTACACTGATAAAAGGTGTGCATTTTTAAAGCTAATTCCTGGGTTAGCTGGCTTTGGTCCTGTGTACATGGGACCATACTGTGCTTTTGGTCGATTCCTGTCCCAGAAGAAGAGTTTCTCTTTATGATCCATACACAAAAAACTCTTTTTGTGGGTAGAAGAGGCTCAGAAAACATATTTACTTAATTCTAGAGGGCCTCTAAGTCCAAGGGTCTACTCTTGATGTCCCATCTGTTCTTTAGAAGGCAGGAAAGTTATCCCTTACTCTTCACTCCTACAGGCTACACACACTCTTTTGCTTAAGACATAAGATGGTGGTAAAATCAATCCAGATGCTAATCTTCTGGACATATAAGTCTTCATTTGGTGTAGAAAGGCAGCTGGCAATCTAGGTGAATCTGTACATGGTCCTTTATTTTGAGCTAAATGCAGCACCATGGCTGCACATCAACTACATGCTTGCAGTGACCTATCTTCTGCTCCAGACAATGTGTGAGGTAGGTATTGACTGACCGAGGAAGGTACCTGTTCCTCTGTAGATCTGCCAGATCCTGTACTAGTTCATGGACACCCTAATTACGTTTCTGAGAAAGCTGGTCTTTTCTTATCTTCAACCACTGACGAGAGACTCCGGTTCCTCAATGCCATGCTAAAGAATCGACCTTCCAGAGCCTTCGCTGCGGGAATGAGGAATGTCACAATATCACGTTACAAAATATCAATCATAATATCGTACCAACAATATCGACTACCACTATAATTTTGTGTTGGTAAGCATAGATTTATTATCCTTAACACCACATCTACGTACCCTGAAGAGATAAATGCATTGCAAAAGTATGTAGATGTCTAGTTAATGAAAGTATATCTACATATTTACCTCCATGATATTCTTAAGGGGAAGATATTGGGAGAAGAAGATTTTTAAAGCTTGAAATTGGGGTCAAACACCTCCCTCATGGTCCTGCAAGGTACAGTGATTCACTTGCTGACTACATTAGTCAGGTTATCCGAGAGAGAGCTTTCGGCCTAATTTCTTTCCTGTTACCTCACTTGAGCAAGGAAATGTACTAACGCAATGACTGGTTGTGCTGCTCTCAGGGCGTTCGATTCGAGGCACTTGACTCTCATCAAACACCACTCCAGAGTTAAACAATGGAGAGTCTCAGCAAACCTCAAGACACATGTTCTATGAGCACTGTAGGCTGTGTGTTTTTTCATATCACTGAAAATTGTTTCTTTCTGTTATTTTATTTGTTAAACCTTTGCTAGGTTGTGGACTACAGCTTCATATAGCCTTTCATTGTGTGTTCTCTGTTCGGCCTATTATCTTTCATGAAGCTGGTGAGAAAACACTAAACACAAGAGACTCACATACCTGCATGTTAAAGTTTAACCCTGATCCGCTCAACTAAAATTGTATGATCATGCTAACAGAACAATAATCTACAGGACTATTTTTTTATTAGAAAATAAATTGTTCGTGTGCAGGTATTCCATAGGTGAACGCAAATTCTTTTCTAATAGGAGCAATTGAAAATATTAAACCAAACAATGATAAGCCTATGCGTGTGTGAATATTAGAAATATCCCAATTGACTTTTGCCCGATGGCTCCTGGATTTCATACAATAAATAAGAGGTCGAAATCCAACTGTTTGACGATTTAACGTGAACATTTTTAGATGCCAACATAGACAGTGGTTTATATAAGTGCAATTGCCAGACTTCACTGTGCACAGATGAGTGCATAAAGTAGAATGGAATTAAGGGCTCGCTTGCCATTGGAGAACTGGTCAATCCTTCAACTCGGGCTCATAACCTAATAAATCAAGGTGTGAATGTTCGATTGAACGATGATGGCATGCTAATTTTGCACTAGAATTCTGGGGCACAGCGATTTTATACTTTGGTGCAGTTATTAGCCAGTGATAGGATAATCTGGCAAAGATGTGGGCAGTGGCGGCCGGCATTGCTCGCTGGTAGGTTGGTGGTCGCTGAGGATGTGGGGGTGATGTCGGGGAGGGGGGCTGCAATTGCAGGAGGGAGTGCGCATAATTAAAAAAATAACTTTCCTTGCCGTGGGGTCCCACTTCTCTGCTCCTGCTCTCCTCGAGGAACAGGAAACACTTATCAATCACAACCCTACAATACAGCAATGTGATTGGAAGGCTCCTCTGACCAATCCCAACGCTGCAATGCATATCATTTTATGATTTTGCTTCTCGCACTGTGACGTCACCCTCCATGCGCCCTTCAAAGCTCCACAAGCGATACCAAAGGGGATGATGGATGGAGCGCTTGAGCAAATCAAACACTCGCCCCCAGTCAACTGATCTGGGTTTAATCCATCATCATTCTTTAGCTCACTCCACCACCCCAGTTCAGACATGGCCATATGCAAATCAGTCTGACCCTGTGTCTCATGGGAACAGTCCAGCCTGAGCTGCCAAGCCATGTCAACTGTTGTTTTTGCCTTTGTCACCCCGAGTGGGAAGGGTATGCCCAGACGTGGGTCCCGTGCTCTCCATGCCACTGGAATCAAGCTATCCTGGCTGAAGAGGGGTGAAACCCCGAAACCGGTCATAGGGTGCTTGTTTCCAGTCCAGGAAGGACCTGGCTTGGCAGTTCGGGCTGGACTGTTTCCATGAGGCACAGGGTCAAGACTGATTTGCATATGGTTGGGTTCAAACTATAACGGCATGGTGAGTAAAAAAACGATGGATTTAGGCCCAGATCTCTGTACTGGGGAGAAAGTATGACATTGTTATACATTCTGTCCATCAACTGATGTTTTTGCATTTGTAACATTTTACAATCATGTCTTCCCATAGGGATAAGATAGAAAAATAAGGTTTAGGCTCTCTGAACTCAGAATTTAATAACACATCTTTTACTAAAGATGATTTTTAAATTGTTTGTTTGAAAATGCCATTTTTAGAAAGTAGGCATTTTCTTGTTTAACCATTCTGTGTGCCTCTGCCTGTTAGTGTATTGACTGACGGTTTTGGAGTGACAGGGGCTGGGGAGGTGCATTCTCTCAGACAGCCACCGGGGGGTTGATGTGTGTCCTGCCTTTCCTGAATGATTTAGGATGGGCTGAATAGACCTGGGCTGCATTCAGAGTAGGGATGGAGTTCTCACTAGCACCTGAATAGGCCCGGTCTGCATTTAGAGTGGTGGGAGGAGATTTCCCTTGCACCTGAATAGGGCCGGTCTGCCTTAAACAATGCTGTCTCCACCTCCTGCTGGGCACCTGCACCAGAGAGGACAGAACTGGTTTGGACTGGGCTCAGAGACCCTTGCACAAAGAGAACAAAGACATTTTGGGGTATAAATATTAGACCTAAAACCCCTGAAATTTAGACTACTTCTGGAATCAAGAGAAACCTTTTCCAAGGAGAAGAGCTAGAGAAACTGAGGAGAAGCACTGCCCTTGCTGTGTGTCTGGGGTTGCTGTTTTCTGCCAAGCAAAGGAGAAGGTCTTTGCTGTGTGCTGTGTCCTCTGCTCAAGGAACGTCTCCAAGGGCTTGAGTAGAGCTTGCCTCCTGTTTTGAAGATTCAGGAACACAAAGACTTCACCCCCAGCTCCCCTGAACTCCCTTGCTGGGAGTTCTGACCTGCCAAGATGTGCCTGTGACTGTTTTGGCCTCTGGAGGTTATTTCTGCTGGAAATGCAGCGCAATGACAAGGAAATCGGTGGTTGGCTCTTCTTGTGACAGTTTTTCCATTGCAACGCTGTGGTGTGAGAAGAACCTCCCCGCGTCGCCGCACCGCTGCCAAAACCAACGCAGAGCTTGTCGCCGTGGCAAGAATCGACGCATGGAGGGATCTCGGCTGAGAAGGTCGACGCAGCGCGGCTTGCCGCCACTGCATCGTTTGCCGACGCATCCCGGTTTTCCACGTATCGTCCCTGTGCGGCAAGTTTTCCCCGCTGCATCACCCGCGGTTCAGTGTCGTCTCAGAATCGACGCATCTCATCCCCCTACAGACCGGACCCAACGCCTCTCTCCCCTCTGTACAGCAGAACTGTCACATGGTATCCACAAAGGTCTCAGGAACTACGCATCTCTTTGTTTTCCGATGCTTCTCATCGCTGCGGCTGTTTGGCTTAGTGAATTTTGTCGCAACAACAGGTACTTTGCAAGAAATCACACTTCTATAGTTTTCTATGGGCTAAAACCTTTTGAAAGTCATTTTTCGTTTGAAATAGCTTTATTCAACAGTTTTGTCATAAAAGCGAAACACATACATACAATATATAAATAAGATAATAAATATTGTGGATCTAAAACGTTTAAAAACAAATTAAACAATGAATACTGCCGAGTAGATTGGTTCTAAAAAGATTTTTTTTTTTTAAAACATATACGCTCAGGATTGTCCCAATCAAATCAGATCATGGTTTAACATATCAACATAACTAAGGCTATTACAATCAGACAGCCTGAGGCAACACCCTAAATCTGATGGACCAGGCCCAGCCTAGAAACTTTGCCATGGCAATTGCTATTGGCTGTGATGAATCCGTTGTAAGTATTCTTAGTGCCTCCTCATGCTTCCTGAAGCCCAAAAGCTTACAGATGGGTATGACCCACATGGCACGAGGTTTTTTATACAGTGGACAAAAAACAACAAATGGCTTACAGTTTCTTCTTTATCAAGACCATTTGGGAAGACTTTCATAGTAACCCCAACCCAGTTTGCCAGTAAATGATCTTACGGGTAGGGTACCGATCCTCATTTGGAAGTATAACTTCCTGTCTAAAGGTTTCTCAATGAAGTCCCAATAATGTTCTAGAGCAGGTTTTGACTTCAATTCAAGGAACCGACCTGACAGTTGTTTTAGTGCACCCTTTATTCGCGTTGATGCCGTTTAGCAACTTCTTTGAGGGAAAAGAAGCATTTTGGGGATCCTCCCAAAGTTCTCTCAGGCCTAGGTTCACCAGCAGCAACCTTATCTCCCTTAGCCATTTAATCCTGAGGAGACGATATGTGTCCATTACATCTTTTAGACCTCTTGCATAATGTGAGAGTTCAACCGTACACCACAGTCTTCGCCAATATAAAAGAGGGCGAAGTTTAGCCAGATCCCTTATTGATTTCCTTCCCAAGTCGAGCAATAATGGACACGTGGGAGTACTTTTCGGGACGCCAGTGACCTTGCGCAAAAAAGAGTTTTCAGCAACTGTTATGGTGGATAGATTCTGGAACCCCCAAAGTTCCGCACCATACAGAGTAGAATTTAGGACTTTCAGACCATAGATCTCCATTAATGGGCTAATAGGTTTGGAGAAGGAGGTATTAAAATTAGCTGTGAGAATCCCAGCCTGTTGTTTATGCTTTAGGGTAGCTGTATTAATTTGCTTAGACCAACTCATGTCTGGCTGAAGCATAACCCCCAAATATGTAAAGGCATCTACTTTTTCAAGAGGTACATTATTTACAAGATTTGTGCTCATTAAATGTCATAAATGTTGTCTTTTCTGTATATATTATGAGACCCCGAATCGAGCAAAAGGCCTCAAACCTACTAAGGGCCTTATGTAAGCCACTAGGGGTCTTAGACACTATCAAAGTGTCATCCGCGAACATGAGAACAGGTATGCGTTCCTTCGCCAGCACAGGGGCGTTGGTGGGGGTCTCCAGGAGGAATTCAGCCACCGCGTTCACAAAGAGCAAAAACAGGGTAGGCGCAAGCACGCAACCCTGGCGCACTCCCCTATCAACGGGGAATGAGTCAGTGACCTCACCCTTTGACCCCCACCGGACACGCGCATGATTATCCACATGTAGGCGGATGATCAGAGACAGCAGATCAGCAGGCATCGCCAATTCACTTAGGACACCCCACAGCCTTCGTCGTGGCACCAGGTCGAAGGCTGCTTTCAAATCAACAAATACCACATACAGGGCTCCTTTTCCCAAAACGACTGTCTTCCAATAGATGTTAATAAAACGGAAGACCTGGTCGATGGTACTTGTAAGGGGGCGAAAACCCGCTTGCAGTGGGGTAAGAATATGTTCATCATCCATCCATAACTGAAGCTTATGTAAGATCAGTCTCCCCATGATCTTTTGGATGGAGTCTATAAGACTTATTGGTCTATAATTGGCAGCAACAGATTTATCCCCCTTTTAAAAAAACGGCATTATCTCGGCCCCTTTCCAGGAGGCCGGGATCGGAGCCCCACAAGCAATAGCATTTGCTAAATGTCTTATGTACAGGTGCCAAGAGGTTTTATAGTTTACAAACACATCTCCTGGAATGTTATCCATTCCAGGAGCACGACTAGGAATTATGGCATCCAAGGCCCTGTCTACATCACCTAACGTAAACACCTCTCCAGAGAAGAAGGTTATATCAATGGGACCCATAGACTGTTCGTCCTCCAAAGAAGCATACTGGGGTTTGAAATATTCCACCCAATGATGGTGGGCAACATTGTTCTGCGGGGGGTCCGGAGTCCCCCCCTATCCCACTTAAACGTATCCCAGAATGCTTTAGGGTTCCGTGACACACATGCTTCTTTGAGCTCTACCCATCTTGCTTGATCCCAAGATTTTTTAGCAGCTTTGACTGCTCTTTTATAGGAGTCTCGTACCAACCTTACTTTTCTTGGGTCACCTTCACCTATAGCTAACCCCAGGTTTCTCCGCAACTGGTGACAATTGTCAGTGAACCATCCTTCAGTTTTATTCTTCTTCTTACCCTGGCGATACTTGACAGATTTACAAAAGAACAGTTTTAGTTGCTCGAACAGTGCTGCGTGCATCACGGTGACATGGGTCAAAGGAGTCTGGCTTCCCTCGTCAGAGCCCCAAACTTCTAATACCCTGTCCACCTCATTATTCATCTCTGTCAATATTTCCTGGGATCTTGAGACTTTTTCCCATCTCAGATGGCGTATATCATTAGACAATACCAGGTCGCTGGCTCCTTCCACTGGGCTAACTGGCATAATTTCACCTAACAGCCCAGCCATTGTGACAACGAGAGGGTCGTGGTCACTTTCCACTCGGGTAACTATGGCCATGTCCCTCACACAATGCCACAAAGGCAGGCCTACCAGCACATAGTCAATAGGACTCTCCCTTCGTCCGTTATTAAAGGTGTTAGCCCATTCTTATCAGAGAATGTGCGTTCATTTACAGCCCTCAACCGTTGCCCAATACACAGTCCTTTCAATTGTATTGCCACCTCTGACCATTTTTTAATTGGCTCAACTTCCAGTGTGGGTATGCCCCAAAATTCATCCTCCTCCTCTGTTAAATTTTGGTCGTTTTGCCCCAGGGGTTCAAACGTAGTATTAAAATCCCCCACGACCATCGGGCTAGAATCCCTTGGAATATTGTCCAACATCCTTTCCAGGTCAGCTATAACATGGGAACGACGCCCACCAGGCAGTCCTCTAGCATAGACATTAAAAATACATAGGCTAGGACTTTGTTCTGTGGCAATTTTTATAGCAAGAATATCATTACTATTTATGGGTATTTGTGTGATTTTGCACCTAAGTGCCTGCCGTACCCATATTATCAAACCCCCCATTGGGCGACTCTTCACTTGTCTTATCGCAGGGACCTGGAAGGAGAGATATCCCAAACGAAACAGGGGCTCTATTGCCCAAGTTTCCTGAAAAAAACAAAAGTCATGGGTATCAATATAATCTGACCATTCAGAATGTACTAGTTTGGAAACCATCCCTGCAATATTCCAGGATAGAAATTTTAGGATTGTAGGTCTATGGGTACAGAAATTATTTAACGTAGGACAGCCCAATTGAATAGGGGGAGAACCCAAGATCGCGGTCGTCCCCAACAACGGTTCTGGCTTATTGCCCCCATTTTCCCCATTAAGCTTCCAACTATCATCGAGTGGAAGTTTATTTGGTGAAGTCCCAACTAGGGAGTGATTAGGTACAATTGGGTTTCCTTGAACCACGCCGGGCATCTTCAAGCCTAGATCTGGGGGGTTGATACCTTTTAAGATACATTCAGAGTTATGTTGATTAGTCATAGTTAGTAGTCAATCACACTCCTCTAGGCCAGATAAAATTTCAAATCTATTTCCTAGTTCCCCCCCGGGCCGCCCTACCAATGCACTCCTACGGGCCCTAGTTTTCCAAATGCCTGCGGGGGGGGGGGGCAGGGTATAAGTATGTTAGGGCAAGAGGTCTTATCTTAGAAACCATACCTTGGTGATGCCCACTACAGATATACTCCCCAGCTCTAGTGTCCCCAAAATGAATAATAATACAATCCCCCTCAATCGTCTTCTGTCTTTGCCCAACCCAATCCACCCTTCTTGCAAAAAGAATTTTAGCCAAGGCTCCGGGTTGAAGAGATCGATTCATATTCAGCCAATGAATACACTTATTTTTTAAGTCAGTGTATTCCTCACGTTGTCCTGGTCTCAATGGGGGAACCCCTGTCAGAATACATACATAAGGAGTAGATGCAGGGGGGAGGTCTATACGTGGAAGGCTGCCTAAAGATATATCATGTGGCACCCTGCTACCCCTATCTAAGGCAGGGGGAATTAAATCAGGACCATCCAACACTGCACCCTCCCTACTTGGGTCATATGCTCCAGTTGCGGCAAGCGGAGGGACCTGGGAGATAGGGGCATTCACAATCGCTGCAAGATTACTTTCAGGTACCGCTGGTTGCGAGGAATGTACTAATGGGTTTAACCCAGAACTAGTCTTAGTAGTTCCCATCATACGCTGTCCACTACTAACACTGTCCACAGACCTCACACTGTTAATAGTTTTAGCTTCTCCTCCTTCGATTAGATCGAGTCTGTTTTCAATGGAGATCAATCTTTTAAAAATAGGGATACAAATTCTGTTAACTAGTAGTTCAATTTTATCCCATATTGCCTGTGTCAAATCAGACGAAGTATCTGTCCCTGAAAACATTGCTTGATCTATCTCAGCCATCGGTGTAGACAAAATCTCGGCGCTATTTTCTAGAGGCGCCAATATACCTCCAGAAGATTCGGCTATAGCATTTGGCTTCTGGGTTTTTGCCTTCCTACCCTTCTGGGCCATACTCCTACGCTTCCTCTTAGTTACTGGCAATGGGTGCGCAAGTTTTACACCACGTTTACAACAAGTCCTAACATTACTCTCCGTAGGGTCAGGCGAAATGCTATCAACTAAAGAGCCTAATTGACCCTCAGATGGAGATACAAATGTAGATATAGTCTCCGCCCCCCTACGGGATTCGCTAGGAGCTAAGTGTACTAAAGCAGTGTGCACCCCCTGATCAATGCCTATACGCTCTTCTGGTTGAACAGGTGTGCCAGAGATAATAGTAGGGATAACTGGAACTCTAATAGACGAAATGGGAGACACTGCCCCAGCTAGGAGACCCATTGAGGACCTTCTATTGGCCACAATTTCCAATGACAATCTTTTTTCAGTGCGGTCAATTTCGTGGGCCAAGATTGAGGAAGCACGAACAATAAATTGGTCCAATGTTCCCATGACTGAACCTGAAGGGACCGCCTTCCCACCCTTGCCCACCCTGCCCGACTTAGTTGCCATATCTTCCCTGCAGAAGGTGCTTCTCTTTCCCTGTGTTCCCACACGCGCACCAAAATCAAGACACGTAAGATTATGAGTGACTCCTGGCGTAATAGCAACAAAATAGAAGAGCAGAGCCGGCTGCACAATGTCCAATAATAACAACAGAAGGGAGGTCCCTAGTTGTCAAAATGGCACAGGTGGTAAACAGATGAATGGTCCCCAGCAGTAGCAACAAATCAACAATACCTTTTAAGCATCAGCGGCTGGTCAACGTTAGAGGGATGGCCCAGCCCTGCCTATTCCTGGCAATGACGGGCAAGGGACGGGCTCACCCTTGGCCTGGGCTTGGCCTGGGCTTAGCCTGGGCGCCGCCTGCGCGCGTCCCGCTCTGCGGGGCACCTGCGGGTCTTTTGAAGGTCCCAGGTGCTGCCGGACACCGTCACTGGCAAGCGCCCGGTGCTGGGAATGCTGGGGGTTGTGGTTTTGATGGCCGTTCCCCTCACGGCGGCAGTGTTGCTGCTCTATAGGGACTTCTCCCCCACGATGGCCGTTCCCCTCACGGCAGGTAAGGAAATCAAATTATTTGGCTTCACCCGGTCTCCAAAGGCTCGTCATTTTTCTTAATACTCGTTTGTTGGATTTTTGTCGTTTTGATCTTGTTAAGTTTAGATAAAGATACTTTATTTTTCTAAACTGGTGTGGTGTCCATTTGCAGTGTTATCACTGTATTACTGTGAGTGTTGGTACAAATACTTTACACATTGCCTCTGGGATAAGCCTGTCTGCTCGTGCCAAGCTACCAAGGGGGTGAGCAGTGATTATCTAAAGTGTACATCCCCCTTACCCTGACCAGAAGCAAGGGTCCCTATTTGGACAAAGGCACCTACCTCTGCCAACTAGAGACCCCCATTTCTAACATGTATTTATCCATTATTATTTTTTGCCCATCTTATCAGTATTTATTCATATTTATTTTGTTTTGTGAGTAAATGAAGTTGTTAAATTGTATATCTTCCCACTTATTTAACTGATACACGTGCACTCATATTTTGAGGCCTGTCATGTTTTAGCAAATTAAGCAGCCATATAGAACATAACATGTCTTTCGCTGGCATGATTTACATTTCTCTAAACTGTGGCTTATGTACACTGAATGTGTCTGGTTTTGAGCTCGTTTATAAAAAACATCTTGACTAGTGACTACTTTGCATTGAAATGCTTTTGACTTTGCATATTGAATACCTGTGGTCTTTGGATTGTTGTCTATATCGAATGTCTTTGGGCCTCGATTTATCTACGTCAAAACATGGTGTTCACAAAGGATAAATATGGAGGTTCTGTGGTGTACTCGGTGTTGTATTGATTGTCTTTGATCCTCCACAGGTGTTCATGAAAATTGCTTTGACCATATGTGCTATAAGAGGAACAAATTAGCCTCTCAAATTGCGGACGTTGATGCTGCCTGGTCATCTTGTACACTACCATCATGTGGAATGGCTTTTTTAAAATCTCACTTATCCTTTCCAGTTGTACATTAAATCGATTTATTAGCTGCCTATCCCGTTCTCATAACGTGTATAAAGCTCTGCATCCTTCAGAATGATGCAATTGGGTTTCCATTACCGGCTGCAAAAGGTGGCTCTGTGGTCCGCACGCCCGTGTAATGAGCCCCTTAAAAGATCTGCTCTGTCGAAGCCCCTTTTTTCTGTAGGATGTTTCTTCTTTGAATAACAGGAGAAGGGGTTCATTTGAATTAGAGATGAGGTTGGAGAAAGTGAGGTTGACATGTGGAAGGGCGAAAGGAGTGCAATTGGACGAGGTGGGAGTGTAGGGGTAGGACAAAGGGTGTGAGGTAGTAGCTGGGTAAGATGGAGGTGGAAAGGAAGTTGTCAACGTGAGAGAAAAATGTTTTATGCATAAAATATCTGTTTCTGAATGTGAATCGTATTCAGAAAATGTACAAGAGATGGTGGAATAACTATGCAATACATAAATGCCTATAATTCTGGCATATCATGTGGAGGGGAAGGCTTGTGGAGGTGGGCGGCCAGTTTTAATTCGCCTTTTTAACATTTTCATTTCAAATCTTTTCAGTTTGTCTTTTTTAATGAGCTGTTTCCCCAGCCCTGGTGAAGTCTATTCTCCCCTGCCTCCGTCCCACTTGTCAGGCGCAAGAACATGGCAGGTCTCGCTCAACTTCACCGCTCGCTCTTTCCCTCTCCTCTAACCCACCCTACCATCAGAACTGCCAGCCCCCACTACCCTCCCCAAAAGAAGAAAATCCATGAAATATTCAGGAACTTTGTTGATATAAATAATTACAGCTCGGAATTTAACAAGATGCAAATTTCCTGTCCCTGGATGCCTGAGGTATAAATTGCTTTTTGACAGCCAGTTACAAGGGTAATCATTTCAGAAAGGCAATTTTATTGAAATGAGCCTTGCATGGTATTAGTGGCATAATGGCTCGGCTGCTAATCCCAGGCAGTAAGAGAGAGGCTGCCCTTTAGAAACAACAAGGCAGCAAATAGGGCCGTCGTCACCCCCACCAGCCTGCAGGCAGAATCATTTTACCCCCAGTCCCCCTCCCCCCACACGCTTCTTGTATGAAAAGAGCAATTCTGAGGGGGTGGTAGAGCTGAGGGCGAGCCTTTTTTGTGTGGCACTTGATGTTTCAAAGCTAAAAGATAGGAAAGATTGTGTTTTGTTTAGCTTGTTGTTTATCTGAGGACCTCTATTCTTACAAGTTTGAAGATGTGTTGAAAAACATGAGTTTTAAGTTTCTGGGTCTACATGATTTGCATGACTACTGATATGTGCCTGACCATCTCTGTTCATGATGAGTTATTTACTGGGGTCAAGCTCTGCGCCATTGTATGGTATATTACAAGCTTGCGATTATGTGGTGTGCACAGTGAGGGTTTGAGGTGCGCATGCATGTTCTTTTAGTGCCTGTTTCCTTGCATTTGTTGGGTAGTTGGAGGTTCCATCAATTTCAGTGTCTCCTCCGATTTCTGTTCATCATAGGTCAAGCCCTGCTTTGCGTATTAGTGTCCCTTGTTGGAGTGCAGTCTCTCTTTTGGTCATACTTAAGGTTACCGTTAAGATTAATTGAATTTCACTCCTAAGAAAAACCTATTTTCAGCTGGAACCTTAATATTTGGCTTATATCTCTCAAATCTCCCTCTTGTGGACGCTTTTACCTTGGGATCTCTGTGGGATTGGCTCACGCTCTGATGAGGCCCATGTCAAAATGTCATATAGGGACCCCGCTATATCTGGGTAGAGTACTGCTCTATTACTTACAAGTAATCTTCATTACTCCTGGTCCTGTTGTCTTCGTCCCATTCATTACTTGTGGAGATAACCATCTCCTGACAGAAAAAAAGAACAGAGTAATGCTGGAGCCCTAACCTCACCCCTCCCACTGGGAGTACATAAGCAGTTCTTACCCAGTATTCCGCCTGAACTACCAAGCCAGTAACAGAAAGGTCAGTCATCCAGGAGAGAGGGAAGGTCGTAATGAATAGGACGAGGACAACGGGACCAGGCGTAATGAAGATTAACGGTAAGTAATAGGGCATTACCCCCCCAGTCCCTCCAGTCCTCATCAGTTTCATTACTTGTGGAGCATACCAAAGCCAGAAAACCAGTCTCCCGAACTCCCAAGTACACCCAGGACACTACACCAAAAGCAGCATCCCAAGGGAAGCAAAAGGGAGAATCGCAGAAAACAGGCAGGAGCACACAAGCTGCAAAGCCCCCAACCAAACAGCAGGGTCATACCCCCCAGAAAAAGCAGAGACGACCAAGGCAAAAACAGGAAACCCATGGAGCGCCATCCAGTGGTCAGCCAGCCCACCGGAAACCCCTCAAACCAACAAGGAGGAGGAGCACCCGCCAAGGAAGCACCAGAGGCTGCTAACATAAGTACAGGGAGTAGGCCACACACGGAAGAAGACCCAAAGCAGCCAGACACACTAGCAAGCCAGGAACAGGCCAACAGGGACACAACCAAGGACTGGATGAACCAGCAGCCCATAAGCAGAAGACATCAGCAGCATTAAGGAGACAACCAACTAGGAAAAAAAAGGACAAGCAGGGCAATCCGGCCCCATGACCCCCAACCCCCAAAACTGCCAAGCGAATGGGAGCCAGCCCCGAAGGTGACAAGGCAAAGACAAACAAGCCAAAGCCGGAAAAGAGGCAAGCCACAAAGACGCCAAGTCCAAAGGCGAAGCCCCAGAGGGGCCGAAGCAACCAAGCCGCCAGACTCACCCAGCACAAGGAGGACCAGAACAGCGGAAGTACCACACAGGACACGAAAAACCTTGAAGGGCGCCCACCTGGCAAGAAGGCCACCAAGCCTAGGAACACCATGCAGCCCCAGAGACCCAGCCGCAGAACCGACCGAGAACGTTCCCAAGAAGACAACAGAAAAGACACCCAAACCTGCCGAAAAGACCCACAGCAA
The DNA here is from genome assembly GCF_964204655.1 of Triturus cristatus. Lineage (NCBI taxonomy): Eukaryota > Metazoa > Chordata > Amphibia > Caudata > Salamandridae > Triturus > Triturus cristatus. Next base: position 495,686,355 of record NC_140592.1, on the reverse strand, counting down.
ACCCCACAAAGAGTTGAGGGGTAGCAAGGAAAGACCCAACAGCCCCAGCCCAAACCAGGAGACAAAGACTGGCACGGCCTGCAACAGGACCAACACTCCCAGGGAGCCCCACAGCAAACCAGCCCAGACAAAAGAGGACAGGGCCAGATAACAGGGCCAAGGCACATACCCAGAGCACCAACCAAGGGCAACCCACAGAGAGCTAACCAGAAAGGGAGAGAGCAACAACCACACCCTACAGACCCAGCCACCAGAGAGCCCAGAAGACAGTCAATGAAAACCCGCCGAGGAGGAGCAGGCCCCAGGGCAGGGCCGACCAGCACTAACCACCAAGCTGACCCAGGACAGTAGCCCAAACACTCCAACAAGGAGAAGGAGCCGGGGCACAGGGACAGGCCAACAGGCCAGGACCGTGGCACACCCAGAGAATGAAGAGGACACCAGGACACAAACCGGGAATCACGCCGAACAAAGGCATGGCCGAGGCCAGAAGGAAGCAGGCCGGATGAGCACCAGAACACCAGCCGCCCAAAGACCAACCAGAAAGACCAGGCAGGGAAACACAGGGGGAGACTAAAGGCCAGAACGGCGGTGGGGACCAAAGGCCAGAACCCCAGAGACACCTCCCGCCACCAAGAACGAGGCCAACAACAGGACCCCGCCCAGGGAAAGCAAGGGGTGAACATCCGCAGACCCTGAACCAGCCAAGAAAACGGTGAGGCAAACTCCACTGAGATCAGTAGAACCCAGATGCCAAAACAGGACCAACAGGGAAGACCCCGCCCCACACAACACACACCAAGGCCAAACACCCACAGCCACAAACCCCGGGGGTCAACCAAAGTTGAAAAAGAAAGGACGACAGGACCAGAGAAGACCAAGCCCCCCCCCCCCCGCCACTGAAGAGAAACCCGGGAGCCCAGAAGGGAGGGTAAAAAAACAAATGAACAAACAGCCGATCAACCAGCCCGAAGGACAAAAGACAACCCCAAGAAATCACCCCAAGGGAGCCCCAAGACCAGCCACAGAAGGGCCACAAAAACAGGAGAGAGAAACATTGAGGCCCACAACCCAACCCCGCCGACGCCCCAACAGGCTCCCATAAAGCTAGCAGACTGACCAACAGACAAGCCAGCCAAGACAGAGGGCCACCAACACCGCGCCCCCCCACAGGCCCGGAAGGAGCGGCACAGGGCCAACAGACGTTACCCCAACCACATAGGGCAGAGAGAAAGATGCAGGAACCAGCCACCACCAGGCCCCCTAGGGAACAAAAAGCAGTAAGAAGCCAGGGCAGAAGCCACACAGCCCGCACTGCCACCCCAATGCCACAGCCCAGCCCACCTCAGGAGAAGGCAGGCGCAAAGTAGAGGCCTAGGGAAAGGGCAAGGTGGTTGGCCAGCCCCCCTACCCCACCCCCAGGAAGCCCCTAACCAGAAGATAAGGGTAGAAAAGGCACTGCCTACCCAACCGGACAGGCCAACGAGGGGCCAAACAAGCCACAGCGAAGCGAGGACAGCCAGAGGCAGAGCCAAGGACCCACCACCAGACCGTAAGACTTATGGAGACACCACAACCTAAGGGAAAATGAGCCCGGTGGGCACACAGGCCCTCAACCCATGAGGGCAGAGACCGGAAGAGGGACCAGGCAGAAACTGGATCCAGGCAGACACAGCAACAGCAGGCACACCAAAAACCCTGGAAGACCAATGGACCAGAGACATCAGAAGTCCATACCAGCCCTTGAACCACAACTCACCGGCCGGAAAAAAACAGCATAAAGATGTAAAGGAGCCCCAAAGGACCAAGCCCAAATGGCAAGACCAAGCCCCAAGCAGAAAGGGACAGGGCCCTGCCAACACCGCATGGACCCAAACCCAGCCACATAAGCACCAGGGACACCGCAGGCAGAAACCCAGCCACCGAATACAGAGCCCGCTCAATGGAAGCCATGGACTCCAAGACACACCATCCCAGAAGCCCCAGAACCCAAGAGGCCCTCAGTAGAAAGAATGGGGAAGAGAATCACCAAAGGACACCACCCGGGCTGTCAAACCCGACAGTATCACAGTCAAAAGAACGTCCCCACCTGCCAGCCACACAAGCCTGAAGCCAGAGCGCCAGGACAAAGCCCAAAAACTGTCCAAAAGGCAACCAGGGGCATCAGATGCACCCAGAGCACAGTTCCTGAGCTACCGTCCACCCCAAGGGCTGCAGCAAAGCAGGGGCAGAGAAAAGGCACAGCCCGGCGAAAGGGAACAACGGGGCCCACAAGCAAGAGTGAGACCAGGACTAAAGGTCACGGAAAAGCAGGGGAAACCGCAATGCGGCCCGCACACCCAGGGCAGGCAGACTCCAGACCACACAGGGAGCAACTCCAATGCCCCAACCAGACACAAGCAAAAGGGGAAACACAAAGGAGCCGCAGAAGTGAAAAAACAGCCCACATTGCCCATCCCCCACCTGTGGCAAAGGACCTAGCAGCGGGGAAGCCACGGACCCCAAATAGGCCAAGGCACCTTGAAGGAACGAAAAGAGGTCAGAAGAAACCGCGATGCGGCAACCACCCCTGGGAGAGGCAGATGCAGAACCACACCATCAGCCCCCACCAGCCAGCCCAGGCACCCTCCACAATCCCAGTGCAGAGCAACAGGCAAACCCATACACCAGCCACCAGGCACACCAGGTGTATCACAAGGACAACCCCCGGCCCACCAGCCACCAACGAACATCCGTATGTGACCAGAGAAGGGCACCGAAGGCACATGGCACCCCATCGAGTAACAGCCCAGTGGACAACGCCAGGCCAAAAGGGACAGCACAACATCAAGCCTCCAACAGCGGCAACTGAACCCATGAAGCAGGGAGGCCGGGAACACCAAACGTCCCACCATGCCTGCAATGAGTGTGACATGGACCTAGGTAGGAAAGGAAAATAAAGAGGAAGAAAACCGCTAAGTAATACTCACCCCCAGAGTAGGCAGACTCCACACCTAACCGACTGTCCCCACCAGCTGACGCAGACAAACTTCACACACCAGCGTCGAGCTATCACCAATCCATCATAATGGCCTGTCCGGCATGCCAGGTGCACCACCAGGACAGCAACTGCAGTGCTTCTTCCATCCCGGCCCAACCACCAGGAAGACGTGCCCTGCCACCCGGAACAAATGGGGAGGGCGGCGCACTAGCCACAAAGGACCGGCCGGCAACATCCGTGCCTCCCGAAAAGCCAGGCAGGCTGGGAGGCACCACTCAGCACATTAGAGACATCCAAGCAGCCCTACGTAAGACTGCGGAAGACATCTTCAAGCAGCACCAGCTACCTCGTCCCATTCATTCGGCAGACAGAAAATAAAAACAGGTGGAATGTTGGATAAGTTTGGGCTAGGGTCCCAGCATTCCTCTGTTCTTTTTTCTGTCGGGGTAAGTACAGGTGGTGAATGGGACAAGGACTGGGGTCACTGGGAGGGAATACCTGTTGGTATTTTTTTTACTACAGTTACATTGCATTGATTTTGTAAATACAGTAATGCACTTTGTATCATTAGTTAACACATTGTTCAGTGGTGCTTTTGGAAATTTACTTTTTTACAATAAATCAAGGAACTGTGCAATAATTGTGCTTTAAACTTCAATATGAGGGATACAATTTACATTAATCATGCCCTAAACTCCGCAATGGTCAATAAAAGGGTAGGGTCTTGTTTCTAATAAACCGCAATATTCAGACCATAAACTCTCTAATCCCCAGTTTCAGATCCTTTGCCACCCTCATGTCAGTTTAAAATAATTAATTTGCTCAAATAAACACACCAAAACCGCCTTCAAATATTGGTCCTTTACCAATGGGAACCCAACTCAGCTTTCACACTAATTGTTATTTGTGCTTTGGAAAAGGGGAACAGAGGACATAATTTAGAATATACAGAGGAGCTAGTGAGAAGTTGCCTTTCATTTATGTTTTCCACAAATAGTGAAAAATTGTGATTTTATAGCACTTTTGACGAGTACATTTGGTCAAAACGCAGACATACGTCTATATGGCTGGCATACACATTTGCCCTTGTGTCCAGTCTCCCTTCCCCTTATCTCTACTTCCTAGTAATCATACACCCTTCCGTGTGTTTCTTTTACTCTAAACCTTTGCATTGTCTTGTTCCCTCCTCTCACTCTGCTTCCTACTGTTGCTTAACGTCTGTCTTTCTTTCTCCCCTTATTTTTAACTATCGTTTGCTTCAATGAATCTCTTTGCCCCTTATCTTTTCTGTTCTTCTCTTCCCTTCTCTGGCTCTTTTTGCCGCTTCTCCCATTTAATCGTCCTCTCTGTACCTGTTTTTTCTTTTGCACCGTTTTTTAATCTTTTTTTCTCCTGCGTCCTACGTCTTCTTTCTCTCTTTATTTATTTCCACCCAACATTTTGCTTCTGTTATATCTAGGTAACAGTTTATTTTAGTTTTCCTCTCAATCATATCTCCCTCTTATTTTAACTTTCACTATAGTTTCTCCATCCCTCTCCGTCTCCTCATTCAGATTCTCACCTTTTATTTTTTTTATGTCTATCTCTTCTACTTCTGCCCTATTTTCATCATTTTCTTTTTTTATTGCTCTTTCCCAATATACATTTTCTCTCACCCACCTGCCTTTTATCTGCTTGGGTGTCTCTTTTTATTGTTTCACCACTTGCTTGCCTTCTGCCTCTATTTCACTCTTTATTTACTCCCTCTATTCTTTCTCCCATGAATTACTTACTTTGTTCCTGATTATCTGCTTTAATTGGCACTGCCTCTCACTTACATTTCTCCCTGTCTGCACTTCCTGTTTTTACTCTTAAATCTCTTATTCTTGTACTTTGTTTCCTTTGTAATTGTTTTTCATCTCTCCTCCTTTCACTATCCCTCTCATTACTCTCCTCTTTCTCCTCCATATTCACCCCCATGCCTACATCCCTTTCTCTTTTTTCTCCCTTTACTTACTTCTCTGGCCACCTCCATGCCCAGTACCTTCCATATTTGCAGAATGGACTTCAGAAAGAAAGTCTCTAATGATACCAAGTATGGAAAGCTGCTTGCGTCTGCCATCGAGCATCCCTAATTACGGGGAGCGGCAGATCCTCCGCATGCGTCCGTGCTCCTGCAGAGAATTCTGGGATGGCGGCGAGAATCTTAAGTGAAAACAAAGGTCAGCCGCAGAGCACGCTGGTTTTGTGTCTTCCTATTTCTCCTCAGCTCCCCACAAGTGACTGCAAACAACCTTTGATTGGGTAGGAAGAAAAGTTTTTGAAAGAGCCATTGCAGCACGGGTACAAAGCAAGGTTGACACTGCGCAGCTACTCTGCGTCTGGGGTCCTGTTCATATTAAAGGACTGGCATGGACTGGTGCTGGCCCTGGATCTCTGTGCATTGCTCATACCGTTCTCTTGCACAGTGAGGGCTGAGCTCCTGTGGTAAGTCCAACATTTGGTGCATTTTTGGGGGTACATAGGTACGGACAAAGGCCCCTGAGGGCTTTCACAGCATTTTGACACAGTTATGTTATGTTGGTTTGTGTAACACGCTAATCACCAAGGGTATCCAGGCACTTGGGCAGTTGAAGCCACGCTTAATGGGATACCAGCATCATCTTGGCATCGTATCCGATGCTTAGAATCAACCTGTTCGAGATGTGAAATATACAGTGACTGTAAGATAAAGTGAGAATTACTGTCAAAGAACTGCGATTGAAACTGTATTCAAAGGAGTAGTCAGAGGTCCATAAGAGAACATAAGGGTTAGAATATCAGTTTAAACAGACGTATTTAGAAGCAGGATTATGTGCTTGCGTCGTCAAACATGCATTAGATGGGGAGCATTACAGTACCTTTGATTATCCATTATAACTATTTCAAAAGGTATTGTATAAGTTCATATATCATGTAGCATCAGAAAGACCGGGATTAATTGATACTGGGCAGAAAGTTTGATCCACACATAACAGCTAAAAAAAACTGCTCTTAATTAATGTTAGAGGAGTTGCAGACAGATGGGGAGTGGCCACGGTATTGCTCAAGAGTTTGTATTTCCCTGGATCGCTCAAGCAGACCCAATCTTTTACCTATCTTGGAATTACTTTGGGGTCAACACTGGAATGGAAACCCCATATGAATTACTTATCCACAAAACATGCACAGCTGGCCGGAGTGCTCTTAAGAGAACTACGATCCTCGGCAACACAACCAATAGCTCCAGCCCTAAAAATATGATACTAAAATACGGGCTTCTGTATTATACGGGGCAGAACTGTGGGGCCATTTAATATCTCGGCCCTGACAACTGCCCAAAATAAGTTAATGAGGGGCCTGGTGAGGCTCCCCCCATCTACACCGCTGATACCCCTCTACTTAGATTTGGGCTGTCAGAGAATTGAGGACGTTGCACAATTTAGACCGATTGCATACTGGCGGAGGATCTGGGTTACCCCAGAACTCTCTCACTATGCTCAGGCTCTATTAGAAACCAGAGATATGGACAAAAGGAAGTTGAATACCTTGGTCAGAGAAGTTAGGTTGATCTATAAAGCTATGGGTCTGGGGGATCTATGGGATAACCCATTACAAAATACTTTCCTGTCACGCAAGACCCTAAAGGAGCTCTACTGGGCCATTGTAACTCAAAGAGATTTCCAGAAGTGTATTGCTCCTTAAACCACTAAGGATTTCTTGGAGCACAAACATACACCAGCCTACGAACTATATTGGGATGTCATTGCCATTCCTGAGGTTAGGAAACGGTTCCACCAGTACAGGGTGGGAACTCTCCCAATCAATACATTTACTAGCAAATGGTCAACCAGTAATGGTGTTTTGTGCCCTTTCTGTACTACTCAACCAGAAAGCTTAGCTCACGTCCTGCCCGGAGTATAAATTCCCACATTATAAGTGGCTCAGGCCAATAGGGATTCAGAAAGGCAGCAAAAGAGGAACAGATGCGCTAAGGATTTTAAGAACGGACTGTACCGAGAGTTTAGTAACTGCCGTGGCCAAATTTTTGAACTGGATGTGGGCAATCCGTAGGAACAAACTAAAAATAGTGAATACCCCATCAGTTTAATCTTCTTTTAAATTTTGACTGTCTAATCATTATAAATGTATTGTAAATTTTGTTTTATTTTTAGTGTGTTTAACCTCAATATATAATACTTATGATTTTAATTGACGTGCATGGAACAATCAGTAGATGGGATCAACCCAGTAGAACTTATAAGAACATCCTTTTGATCTTGCAGTATATCAGTTAAAATAATTATTTATACATTATATTAATGCACTATGGAATTGATGCTGTGTTTTTATTTTTTAAATATGTTGTCTTTTATGACATGTAGTCGAAATAAAGACTTAAGAAAGAATAAAGAGAGACTGAAAGAGTGAGATAATTTGATAGTTACAGGCAACAAATGCCATACCTTGAATTCAAAGTTTGAGTCAACTCGTGAGGAAAATCACAACTGCTTGAAATATTTGATCTGTAAATGAAAATATTCTTTGCTCCTGACCATGTGGGAGCCTCCGAAAATGGTTTATGTGCAAGATATATATTTTGGGCTGGTTAGGTGTAGGGCCCTGTAGAATAGACATCATTACATAGGCATTTTCTCGCAATTGTGGGCCATTTTAAAGAAGAAAGGAGTGCCATATTATGATGAAATTTACCAGAATCTGAGAATTGGTGGGCTGGAGTTCTTTTTATGTAGTTCAAATTAGAACTGCATCTCCATTGTCGAGCCAGTGCAACAGCCTACTTAGGCCTATATTGGGCCTTTTCTCTCCAGGAACCCAGTCCCTTCTCACTTGAGATACCACCTTTACTCCACACAAGCACTGTGAACAATATCTAAACCATTCCCTTATTATCCTTCCACACTTTGCCCTACCTATGTGATGTTGCAAAGATTTCCCTCTGCAAATTTTTTATCGTTCGTGAAGGTTGCAAAGTGTATAAAAACCATTGGTAAAAATTCCCCGCTATAGCCTTTGTAGGACCATTGCCCACCCTTACGACTAACATGCACTTGCGGAAAGATTTAACAGGAAACTTTTCCCGAAAAATTTCGAGAATTCATGAATGAAGTTGGTCTGCGTTTGTGAGTGCCAGATGTCCCTCTGCCTCTCTTTCTCACTCTCTCCCTATTTCTCAGTGTTCATTTGTCAGTTTCAGTCTCTCTCTGCCTCATTTTTTCCAGCTCTATTTTTACCCTTTCTCTTTTTCCTTTTCCTTATCTCTCAAAATGATCTCTCTCCCGTGCCTCTTTCACTCTCACTATTGTTTTCTCTCACTATCCATCTGTCTCTCTGCCTTCTCTTTCTGTCTCTGTTTCTCTCTGTCAGTCTTCTTCTTTGGGTAGCTGTTTGTCTGTCTTTCTCTTTTTCTCTTCCATCTCTTTCGCCCCGTCTCTCTTTGTTTCTCACTCTCTCGCTTCTCTCTACCCCATCTCCCAGCTGTTTTCTCTCTTGCTATCCCTCTGTCCTTTCCCTCTCTGGGTCTTGAAGTGGGTAACCTTGGTATTCGCGGACACTCCTTATGTCTGATGCAATCTGGGGCACATAGTCTCATCTTGTTGTGTCTAAGGTGCCCTCCATCCACATGGCCCCTAGACTCTCCAGCTGGGATACTCTGATTATTAGCATAAGGCTTCCACACTCCCCTTACTTGTTGATGCTGGACTTTCCCATCAAGAGCTCTTGCACACAAGACTATTTGAACTCCTGGAACTGAATTTGGATGGAAACTGTCCTAATGGCTCAGGCTGATCTCGTCTCCAAAATTCTGTTTGCCTTGTGGGTGGTGCCGCCATATGTGCTATTTTTCTACTTGCTTGTGATGGTAGTGCACCTACCATGGTGACTGGTATTGTAGTTAGGTCACACAGATGAGTCATTTACTGTAGCCTTGCATATCCTTGAATCAACCATGCCTTTGATCAGATTAAAGGCATTTTTTGCCTTCTTGCCTTCAACAGCCTTTTATTCTCTCACATCGCTCTCTTTCCCTAATGTTCTGCCCTTCTCCTTCTCTGATTTTCCTCAGTCCCACCTTCTCTGTCTCTTCCTGTTTCCATTTTCCCAGCTATCCCTCCACTCCCTTCCAATTTCTCTTTAACCTATGTCCAAGGTCTCCCTGAAATGTCTCTCAATAAGCGCCGTTTGGCTCAGCTGCCTGGCACTTGTGAGATTAATTCCTACGGCAGGATTGGCACTCTTCCTTTCATGCCCTCGGGTTTCAGAGGTAATGTCTCCTCTGGGCCTGGAAAATTGAAATGTGTCAATCGGCGGGTTGAAGACATATTTCAGGGCAAGAGACCTCCTCTTCGAACAGCCTTTTCAAGTGATTGAGGAAGCTGGAGAGTCTGCGGCTCTTTGCAAACAAGTTGAGCCTTTTCTACAGCCAGTAAGTCATCTCAGTTTTCCTTTGCACTGGTTTGCAAAACTGTCCAAGGGGAATATACATCAACAAGAAAGCATTGGAAAGTCATGTGCGTTAGTTGAGTAATGTAATTGGCCAAATAGGGTTCTGTTTAAGCAAAATCTTTGGATGCACGTGCCACCATTTGTAACTTTTCTTTTTTATTATTACCTGGTGACTTGAATTATGTGTTAATGGAGAACCAAATTATGCAGAAAACTGACTACATTATGCAGCAAAAAAAGGCAAATGATGCGGCATTATGCAGCACCAAACATGACAGTAATATTTTGGTATATTGACATTTTAACACATAGTAGTACTGATGGGCTTGAATTAAGCAATCAGCAATTAACCAATTGACCTTTGAAAGGGGTCTGCCACTCCGTAGCAGCACGTATGGCAATTTTAAGTAACTTTTGATCCATTTGAGCCGGAAACTATTTTTTTTTGTTAAAATTATCCTGCAAATGATGATCATGTGGAAGTGTGCTAAATCCATAATTATGGGAACACAAGCAGCTGAAGAATTACATAATTGCTGTGGCCATTATTATTATGCGTTTACAGATATACATATAGTCCAGTATTTAGAAAATAGCTTTCCATTTCAAAAATATAAAATTAGTAAAACCTACAGATATATAAACATACACCATCTGTAGCCAACTTAACATAATTTGCAAAACATATCCATTTACAACACAGAAACCTAAAATTGGCATGGATAAGGTTCACAGTTGTATTATACTCTATGAACACAGCTTTTTTGTGCTTAGTATGCAACATCTAGTAAAATAGGGAAATTTGACAACTGTAATTTAAAGGTGGTGCTTAATTGGAAAAAGAAACTTAGTGCAGGGGCCCATTAAGGTTGCAAAGTCTTTGAGCCTGCTGGTTGCGCCCCGAATGCAAAGGTTGCTGAATGTCTAGTCTTGATTCCACTTTATGCCACTCTCTTCTGGCACACTACACTGCCGGTAACTTTAAAGCAGTGTTGCAGGCTCTTTTTCATTACTGCTTTCTAACGCTGTTACTGTGTACCTTTCTTGCTCCTCCATATTCATTCTATTTTCTGCCTTTCTTTTTTTGCACGGAGTCAGTCTAATGATGAAAAACAAGTCGTGGTCCCCAAAATTGAGTGCTGGTGTCCACCACCTGCCACCACCAGTCCAAATTAAACAATATTTAGGGCTGGCCTGGCTGTTCCACCACTGGCACCTCCCACATAGCCTGATGGCTTGAGGGGGCGCTGATTACAGAGCTTGAAGGATTGTCGTAACACAACCATGCACCCCGCAGCCCCATTCTAATCGTGACCTCCTGAATTGTGAGGATGGTTCGAACATTTTTTGTCAGGGCTGATTTTGGTTTCCAGTCCGACCCTGTCCTTCTTAAGTAAATGTCTTTGCTGCTGGCTATCTCCCTCCAGAGTGGAAGATGGACTCAACCGTTCCTATTCTAGACTATTTTCCTGCTTAATATGTGCCCTTCTCAGAGGAGACATTAATCCACTTCCGAGCTACAGACGTGATCTGATAAGAAGATGATCGCTGGAATAGCGATATGTGAAGAGATTGTGAAGGGCAGAGTTAATGGAGCAGGCCTCTGCATCTTTTATCACTCGGCTGTCTCTACACAACACATATGGCTGGGCAATCATTTGCCGCTCTTCAAAACAAAATGTCCTCCTGGAAACCTGATTCCCCAAGGAACTCACTTTACTTGACATTGTTGTCTGTACTTTATGCACATCTGTGTGTGAGAAAACAGTCGGTGATGTCACCAATATATGCCAGAATGTTTTGGGATCTAAGAATAGTTTTCAAATAAACACAAATCGGGGAAATACACAAATGTACTGCTGAGAAAAGCACAAGAAAGTCTAAAGCTTGCATTATCATTCCAGTGCATGACATTTGAATCCACAATTCTGTTTTTGCAATCAGTGTGAAAGGCAGTTGTAAAATATCAGCAATTTAGTGTCATATTTCTTTATTACATTTTTTATAAGATATATAGATATACAAAAGTGCTGCACGACAGTATGGTTTTACAAGAGTTCATAGACCAGAAACAAAATTACTGTGATATGAAAGAGGAGAGACTTATTTATACAAAATAATTGAGAGGGAGGGTAAGAGAGGGTTAATATAGAAGATAAGAAACAGGTAATGGGAGAAAATAATATAATGTACACTATGTTTAAAAATTCATAACCTTCATTGCTAACAGTCATGGAATGAATTAAACAGATTGAGATGTGATTAGAAGAGGACAAATTTGAATCTGTGGAACATTAAATGTGATGAACCTTAAGGATGATAGAGGGTGATAAATAGATAAATATATATGTATGTGTATATGTGCATATATATATATATTAGCTACTGGCGGTCGCTAGTAGGTAGTTATAGTTAGGACCTATTATCCATAGGAAATCCGCAACATTCTATTTAGAATAACTTTGACGCCGGTTGACGAATCTTTGCGAACTTTTCAGAACTCGTGGGCCGCTCCAGTCCGCTCCTATCCTGAAATTCTCGGGGTGATTCGTCAAGCGGGGGCGGAGAAAAAAGGGGGGGTCCCAAAACGTGTTTTCCCCATGCAATTTTAGTCGCAGCTACAGCCCGAACTGCTAAATGGAATTACAACAAATTTGGCAGAAAGGTAGACCTTGGTTCAGAGTCATGCCTTTTGCTTAAATGGTGTAAATCCGTTTAGTAGTTCCTGAGAAAACCAAAAGTAAAATCACATATATATCTGGGTGGAGCCTAACCACACATCTCATCGTGAGATCTGATTGGCTGTCAGCACTTCATCCAAGAAGTGTCGGCAGCCATCTTGGGACCAATATATATGATAGCACCTCATTAAAAAGCATTGCAGTTAATAGAAGGTTTTAAGACTTTAGTTACATTATAAATCATTTGTTGATGGTACCATACTCATTTTAGGAATTGTGGTATGTTCTAAGGTAATTTTACCATGTGAAAAAGCCTTCTGCTGGGATATCATGAATCATGTTTGAGAGAAAACTATTTTCTCATGCTTTTCCCACAGAGGTTTGGAAGGTGATCTATAAGCTAAACTGAGAGCATATTTTCTGTAAATTCACATTATCTTTCTCAGTCATGTGAGAATAAAGTCTGACATTCTCAGTAAAACATGTACATACAACAAGGGCAGAGACTGTCAGTTGATCCCTGTGTGTTCTACTGCAGCTTCCCAGAGTGTTCCAAAGAACAACTAGAGCGCTAACAGTCCTACTTATGACAAACATATGGCAAACCTGAAGCCATCTTGATTGGAATAAAGTGGTAACTCTTAAAACATTTAATTTAAAAAGGAACAAAATTAGGGGGTTCATTTTGACATAGAAAGTATGATTAGTTCTGCAGAAAGAAAAATTAGGGCTCATTTTGAGTGACTTCTCAAATCCTCTTCTATTTCATTAAAAAATTCTGACATGCAGACTGAAACCTGCACTTTTAATACCAGCAGCAGACTTCCCTGATGAGCAGTAGCTTTACTACAGTGATCTAATAAGCAACTAGAGTTCTAACATTCTGAATTTATGGCAAATGTGTGACACATCTGAATGCCTTATTGATGGAATCAAAGTAAAAAACTGAAATTATTTCTACTGAGGAGACTGTAGTAAATGAGGAAATTAGGAAACTTAATAACAAATACGTCTCCCAAGATAGCCACCAGAGACAAAAGAGCCCAAATGTAGCACAAATATCACCCAGATGTAGCCCAAGTATAGCCCAATGACAGAATGTCCCAGAGTGTTCTAAAGAACAACTAGAGCGCTAACAGTCTTACTTATGACAAAAGTATGGCACACCTGAAGCCATCTTGATTGGAATAAAGTGGTAAGACTTAAAACTTTTAATTTGCAAAGGAACAAAATGAGGGGGTTCATTTTGCCCTAGAAATTGTGATTCGTGCTGCAGAAAGAAAATTTAGGGCACATTTTGACTTCTCAAATCCTCTTCTATTTCATTAAAAAATTCTGATATACAGACTGAAACATGCACTTTGAATACCAGCAGCAGACTTCCCTGGTGAGCAGTAGATTTACTACAGTGATCTAATGAGCAACTAGAGTGCTACCATTCAGAATTTATGGAAAATGTGTGACACATCTGAATGCCTTCTTGATGGAACCAAAGTAAACAAGCATTGAAAATGCAATAGGTCTCGCCCTCGTTTAAGTTAAAGCAATTCTGTTTGTAATTAGGTGGCTTTTTAGCTTTGCTTTTATTAGTGTTTTTCAAACATTCATGTACATAACATGCATATGCATGCATATATGTATACGTATATGTATGCATGCATTTATATTTGTATTTATATAGATATGCAGATTATATATATATATATGTTTATATATATATATAGTATGTATGTATATATATATATATATATATATATACATACATCTATATCAATGCATATGCATATATATGCATATATGTGTGCGAGTACAGAGAGGTAGAGGTAGACAGTAGTAGAGAGAGGTAGAGAGAGGTTCAGAGGTAGAGAGTAGAGAGTAGAGGATGAGTAAGAGAGTAGAGAGTGAGTAGTAGAGAGTAGTAGAGAGAGTAGCAGAGAGTGAGTAGTAGAGAGTAGTAGAGAGTGAGTAGTAGAGAGTGAGTAGCAGAGAGTGAGTAGCAGAGAGTGAGTAGCAGAGAGTAATAGTGAGTAGTAGTAGAGAGTGAGTAGTAAAGTGAGTAGTGTGAGTAGTAGAGAGTGAGTAGTAGAGAGTAGTAGAGAGTTTCAGAGAGTGAGTTGCAGAAAGTGAGTAGCAGAGAGGGAGTAGTAGATAGTAGAGAGTGAGTAGTAGAGAGTGAGTAGTAGAGAGTGAGTAGTAGAGAGTGAGTAGTAGAGAGTGAGTAGTAGAGAGTGAGTAGTAGAGAGTGAGTAGTAGAGTGAGTAGAGAGTAAGTTGTGAGAAGTTGGCCTGATGTATGATGTCACTAGTTATAGTGTACACCTTATATCAGTCCAAATACCCTTATGGTGATTGGTTGTAAAGTCAACCTTATAGACCAGCTATCCTAGTGGTAGCATGGACAAGAGCAGTCTTAGGCTAAACTCTGAATGGCATGTGAAGCCAGCTGTGATACCATATATAATCCCTTGAATACCAAATGAAAGGACACCACAACAGATATATATATAAAATAAAGTGTATTTATTCTAAGCAAACCCTCAGCACTCTTTATGAGATTAGAGGTAAGTACAACACAGTCTTATTAATGCATACAGTAAGTCACACAGGTAAGTAATACAGTTAGGCCCTAGGGGCCACGCAAACCATATACTAAGTAAGTGGTATAAGAACCACTGTCACGGAAATAGAATAGGCCTAGGGAATCGCTGGGGCTACACTACACTAGCGTTAGTTAGGAAGTGGGAGGCCCACGGGATTCGTGTGCAGAGTGGAAACACTCACGCGTAATGCGTAAAAGTCAATAGCAATAGTACAGTTTAGAAAACGGTAGATTTAGGACACTTCCGGAGTAGCTAGGAAGTTGAGACTTGAAAACTAGACACTAGGATAGTCACTATCCTGATGAGCACCGGAGTACCCAAGTTACCTAGCCCACAGGCTGCGGGTGCATAGGGGTGAAGATGCGTCGTTTTCGTCGTCGACTCCTATGGATGCCTGAAGAAAGATGCTGACAGGCAGTCAGGGGAGAGTGTCCGGTGGATCCCAAGGCTGGGATCAAGAAGAGAGGAAACCTGCAAGCAGAAGGGACAGAGTCAAGGTCACTAGCCAGTGACCACGTGGAACCAGGAAGGAACCAGGCGATGTCGTGAAGAGTTGCAGGTGAAGGTGAAGCTTGTCGCTGCAGCCAGGAGGACCAGGAAGCGTCGAGGACGACCAGGACCAGGAGGCGAGCTGTCCCACGAAGGCTCTTGCTGTCGGCGGCGTCTAAGTTGGACTAGGACTCACCAAGCCTTGGCAAGCGGAACCCACGAAGAACGAAGGACTTGCTTCTGGTGCAGACCAGGAAGGTCTGGGGTGCTTCTTCTTTGCAGAGAAGCGGGAGCCAGTCTGGAGGAGCCAAACCAGCGCAGAAGATTTCAGGGTGCGTCGTCACAGAGGCCACTAGCCAGCGGGCAAGCAACCGGACAGACGCAGCAAGCAGGAAAATGCTGAAGGGCCCCAAGCAGGACTCGTGGAGTGTGGGGGGCTGGTCTTCGGTGCAGATGGTGCTTGGGGTTGGGGCTTCTCAATCCCCGGTGCACAACTTCGAGGGTACCTCAGAAGCTGCGCTGTAAGTTACTAGCCACTTTTCCCAGGTAGCCGGTCCCACGTCGCTCGTCGCCTCCACGGATCTCAGCTCTGCTGCAGATGTGGATGAGGGTCGGAGAAGTCTGGAAGTCAAGGCTCTGGTCGGGCTCTGCAGTCGGTTCCTCGTAGAACGGTCGCAAAGCAAAGGGTAGTCTCTTGATGGTGCCTGTTTGCACAGGGTAGCCACTCCTTGGCCACAAGGGAGATTCTTCAGTCTTCTTCTTTCGTCGAATGTCGAAGGTTCAGAGTTTCTGTTCAGTTTTGCAGGTGCAGGATAATCTAAAGTCTTGAGGCCCAACTCCCACTCTTATACTAATCTGGGGGGCTGGGATACCTGCTAGGTCACGCCTTATGGGTGGGACCTGGGAGGGGGTGGTTACACCCACTTCCCTTTGTCCAGTTTCGCGCCAGAGCTGGGGCTGGAGTGCCCCAGCGCCGGTTTGAACTGGACTATGCAAGGAACACCTTGTGTGCCCCAGGCATGTCTCATTCCTTTCAGCCCACCCTGCCCCAATACACTAAAGGCTGTCTGGGGAGGTGCTAGCACCTCCCCAAGTAGGAAACCTATTGTCCAGGCCTCCCTGGCTGGGATCACTCCCAGCTGCAGGAGGTCAGACTTGTGTCGTGGCAGCAGCATCCATTTTGTGATGCTGAGGCTTTGGTCAGAGGCTAACAGTTGAAGTATGATTTTAACATGTCTTTCCCTCTAGAAGGGGGGAATAATATTCTCATGTCCAGAAATGGCATGGGGGTATTATTCCACAGTGTTAGACACCTTACACGACATGTTTCGATAAAGCCAAACCATAGTTACCATAACCGTCTAAGATTATAAGGCACTTTAAGAGTATATGGTAGGCTATATCATAGAACAGCTATAAGGACAAGGTTCCGAAAGCTGCAGACAGGCTCAGCTCATGCTAGAGCACCATCTCACATGTTACCAAGCACTCTGCCTCCAGGATTGTTAAGGCCTGCCATAGGAGTGACTGATAGGTACACATGTGTCTATATGTAAGTTAGGTATAGGAATACTACACCTAAGCAAGGGGTGATTACACGACCTTGCCCCAGCTGAGTGATCAGCCAGTTGTGTCAAAATGGACGGCCAGGGGTGGCATAATACATGCTGCAGCCCCTGGTAGGCCTAGGGTACACCTATGCCCTGGGTACCTAGGGTACACTGTACAGGGGCCAATAAGGTGATCCTATCCAAATGGGTTATGCACCTAAAGTACATAGTATTAATTTAGAGAGAGAACAGCAGGGCTGTGGGTCTGATTAGCAGGCCCACAGCCACATCTAAGTCGAAAACCAGTAAAGCAAAAGCAAAAAGTGGGGGTGAACATAGAAAGTAGACCCTACTCTCCTACATAAGTAGTAGAGAGTGAGTAGTAGAGAGTGAGTAGTAGAGAGTGAGTAGTAGAGAGTGAGTAGTAGAGAGTGAGTAGTAGAGAGTGAGTAGTAAAGAGTGAGTAGTAAAGAGTGAGTAGTAAAGAGTGAGTAGTGGGGAGTGAGCAGTAGAGAGTTTTAGAGAGTGAATATTAGAGAGTGAGTAGTAGAGAGTGGTAGAGAGAGAGTGAGTGGTAGAGTGAGTAGTAGAGTGAGTAGTAGAGTGAGTAGTAGAGTGAGTAGTAGAGTGAGTAGTAGAGTGAGTATTAGAGTGAGTAGTAGAGTGAGTAGTAGAGTGAGTAGTAGTGAGTGAGTAGTAGTGAGTGAGTAGTGTAGAGTGAGTAGTGTAGAGTGAGTAGTGTAGAGTGAGTAGTGTAGAGTGAGTAGTGTAGAGTGAGCAGGAGAGAGTAGCAGAGAGTGAGTAGTAGAGTGAGTAGCAGAGTGTAGTAGAGTGTAGTAGAGTGAGTGGTAGAGTGAGTAGTAGAGTGAGTGGTTGAGTGAGTGGTTGAGTGAGTGGTTGAGTGAGTGGTTGAGTGAGTGGTTGAGTGAGTAGTAGAGTGAGTAGTAGTGAGTGAGTGTAGTGAGCAGGAGAGAGTAGCAGAGAGTGAGTAGCAGAGAGTGAGTAGTAGAGTGAGTAGTAGAGAGTGAGTAGTAAAGTGAGTAGTAGAGTGTAGTAGAGGGAGTGGTAGAGGGAGTGGTAGAGGGAGTGGTAGAGGGAGTGGTAGAGGGAGTGGTAGAGGGAGTGGTAGAGAGTAGTAGAGAGTGAGTGGTAGAGAGTAGTAGAGAGTGAGTGGTAGAGAGTAGTAGAGTGAGTAGTAGAGTGAGTAGTAGAGTGAGTAGTAGAGTGAGTAGTAGAGTTGAGTCGTAGAGAGTTGAGTCGTAGAGAGTTGAGTCGTAGAGAGTTGAGTCGTAGAGAGTTGAGTCGTAGAGAGTTGAGTCGTAGAGAGTTGAGTCGTAGAGAGTTGAGTCGTAGAGAGTTGAGTCGTAGAGAGTTGAGTCGTAGAGTTGAGTAGTAGAGTTGAGTAGTAGAGTTGAGTAGTAGAGTTGAGTAGTAGAGTTGAGTAGTAGAGTTGAGTAGTAGAGTTGAGTAGTAGAGTTGAGTAGTAGAGTTGAGTAGTAGAGTTGAGTAGTAGAGAGTTGAGTAGTAGAGAGTAGTCAGTCAGTGTAAGTCAGTCAGTCAGTTTCAGTCGTCAGTCAGTCAGTCAGTCAGTCAGTTTCAGTCGTCAGTCAGTCAGTCAGTCAGTCAGTTTCAGTCGTCAGTCAGTCAGTCAGTCAGTTTCAGTCGTCAGTCAGTCAGTCAGTCAGTCAGTTTCAGTCGTCAGTCAGTGTCAATCAGTTAGTGTCAGTCAGTCAGTGTCAGTCAGTGTCAATCAGTTAGTGTCAGTCAGTCAGTGTCAGTCAGTGTCAATCAGTTAGTGTCAGTCAGTCAGTGTCAGTCAGTGTCAATCAGTTAGTGTCAGTCAGTCAGTGTCAGTCAGTGTCAATCAGTTAGTGTCAGTCAGTCAGTGTCAGTCAGTGTCAATCAGTTAGTGTCAGTCCGTCAGTGTCAGTCAGTGTCAATCAGTTAGTGTCAGTCAGTCAGTGTCAGCTAGAGCAGCACTGCTGACCTGGTTTCTCTGGCTCTACAGCAGCTCTGCTGACCTGGTTTCACTGGCTCTACAGCAGCTCTGCTGACCTGGTTCACTGGCTCTAGAGCAGCTCTGCTGACCTGGTTCTCTCCCTCTAAAGCAGCTCTGCTGACCTGGTTCTCTGACTCTAGAGCAGCTCTGCTGACCTGATTCTCTGGCTCTAGAGCAGCTCTGCTGACCTGGCTCTAAAGCAGTTCTGCTGACCTGGTTCTCTGGCTCTAAAGCAGCTCTGCTGACCTGGTTCTCTGGCTCTAGAGCAGCTCTGCTGACCGGGTTCTCTGGCTCTAAAGCAGTTCTGCTGACCTGGTTCTCTCCCTCTAAAGCAGCTCTGCTGACCTGGTTTCTCTGGTTCTACAACAGCTCTGCTGACATGGTTCTCGGCCTCTAGAGCAGCTCTGCTGAGCTGGGCCTCTGGCTCTAGAGCAGCTCTGCTGACCTGGGTCTCTGGTTCTAGAGCAGCTCTGCTGATCTACTTCTTAGGCTCTAGAGCAGCTCTGCTGACCTGGTTCTCTGGCTCTACAATGGCCCTGCTGACCTGGTTTCTCTGGCTCTACAGCAGCTCTGCTGACCTGGTTCTCTGCACTCACGATGCACGCACCCGACTTCGTGAAAATATATTTAAAAATAATATAAGTTTATTATAAGTACAAATATATTATTTTTATGAATATCTTAGATAATCTCTCCCTAATAAGTATATTAAAGACACATACATATCATTTTGGAACATAAATAGTGTTTGCGGGAGTCGCGCACCCAGCATGCCCCAGCACGTATATGACGTCACGTGGGACCCGCAACCGCGCAATCTTCTCATACCGTAATGCGCATGTGTTGTGAATGTGCGGGAGCAGGAGTCGCGGACTGGTCGCATACCAATCGCACACATCATGTAATATTAAATGTATATGATGTAACTGAAAATCACGCAGTCCTCGCACACCGTACGCGGATCCTTCACGACTTTTCTAAAATGGCGGCTAGAATGCGTGCACCCACCGTGAAGTGTACGCTTTGAGTGCGCGACTCCGAAAAAAAATTGGAATTTTTTTTATTTAAACGAAAATAATATAAATCTATTAAAATAAAAAATGAAAACAAGAAAATTAATCAATATTACAGTTTGATTTAAAAAAAAAATTGTTGCAATTTTCAGAAAAATATATAATGGTATTTAATTAATAAAATATTTATAAATAAACAGTTAAAAAACTGTAGAAAATCAGTACAAAAAAAATAGGCATAACTACTAGCACACTTAAAAATTTGCATTAAAAAAACCTTTGAAATTCACTGAAAAAAAACATAGGTTTCAGAGACGTTATAGTTAGAAATTAGCATTGAAAAAAACCTTAAAAATTCACAGAAAAAACCATAGGTTTCAGGGTTTTTATAGTTAGCTGGCCATTTCACTCGTACAAAACCATATAAATTCCTCCGTTATAGTTAGTTCTGCTAACTATAACTTGCGCGCCCGCAGTGCACTGCTGATAATGTCACATATTGCATCATTCATGACATGGTCAGTGACATCACTCAACAGAGAAGTGCTTGAACCAGTACTGTATCACAATACTACAGGACAGGCAAGTGCTACAATTCAAACGTCCACCCACTTAAGAATGGTAAATCTTATATACCCTGGGGCAATAAACTAGTCCTGGGAAGACAGTGAATGTCTTAATACTGCCCTCATACACTTTGCAGTGTCATGCTTCATCATAGGGCCACATCATACATCCAGGTGCAGACCAACACTCTGGATGGAGCGCAATTTGTATTAAAGAATAACAGTGGTGAGGGTAGAGAAAATTAGGAGGAACACAAAACACAACGTAACAAACGAAAACAAAACTTGAAGGAGAAATCTGTTCCCCTCAAACAAGGGACCAAAATGTGCAGATACAGATAGTTAAAACTCCCTAGGGGTCAACACTCAATTGTTTTATTCCTGTTGACCTCTGGAAGGATTAAAACATAAGAAATGGGATAGACAGGGGAGGTAAAGACCCCCTATATCCCCACTGCATATACCAACATGTTTCTGTTAATTTTATGCGCCCAACCGAGTCGCTCTGGCATTCATCAGGGTGTTGGTCCCTACATTTTTTAGTCTCCACCCCAAGTCGGGTGTTTACCTTCTTACTTTAGTGCGTAGGACAATGTCCAGTTGTCAGATACTCTGGGAATTACCGAGAGGAAATATATTTCTGTAAGAAGAAAAAAGGGAGGACAGAGCCCATAAGTTAGGTCCTATCCAACAGTCATGTGTTCCCCGTTATTTAAAAACTAAAATTCATGTCTTCACACTAGTGCAATCAAGACACACATAGTGTCTACATATAGCCTTGTGATTTTATGTGAACACACACCTAAGCCACTGAGAGATTAACCACACCGCGTGTATCGCCTACAACCACTTAAACACTCAGTGACTGTATCCATAGAACTTAATTATCACAATCGAAACCAGCCCCAGTGTGTCATATCACAGGAGTGCACCTAAATCTGTATTGTTATTGTTTCGTATTACTGCAATGTACTCACAAGAGTTCACAAGAATTTCTCTGAACCCGGGACCTTTGCGGGACTGCGCTCTTGTAGTCACACTCTACCATAAAAACACAGTGGGTAAAGATAGAAAGGCATAGTTCCATTAGTGATTCCTTCTCCTCATCTTGCGTAATTATGATGCAAGCAAACCTCAAAACAACCTCCTTTAAGTCTAAGGTAGGCTGCCGAAAGCCCAACTCAGTCCCATTCTGAGCTCTATATTAACAAAATTGGCAACCCCAAGACCCAATGCACTCTGTAAACTATCATGGAGTTCTATCAACCACCGCGCATGAGAATATCAAAATGCCACTGGTACAGAAACTCCCACTTACTACTCCAAAGAGGCACCATCAATTGCGTCCTCACG
Organism: Triturus cristatus; assembly: GCF_964204655.1. NCBI lineage: Eukaryota > Metazoa > Chordata > Amphibia > Caudata > Salamandridae > Triturus > Triturus cristatus. Next base: position 495,664,660 of record NC_140592.1, on the reverse strand, counting down.
CCGGTCCTCCGTCGAACACGGTGTGCTGCCATTTCAACACATTTAAAGAGCCTCAGCGATTCAGCTCCACCCTTACCTGATGGACATAGAAAAGGGGGCTCACTAGGATCTAAAGAATCCCGAATGGTGGCCATTTTGAAAGAGTATTGATATCAAGTGTTCTCCTATAACATGTATTCAATATTAAGTATGAGACTGCAATCTTGAGTACAATGCGATGTGCCTCGGTTATTTTTGATCTTTCAAACAAATGTTCCGCTAACGCCTCCTCAATAACTGTGGAATGCAATCACAAACCTCGGGATACTTCAGACCAATATGTCTCGATAATATTGGATCTACGAGGAATCATACGCTAGTAAAAAACCAATGGCCATCAAATACAAACACCCCATTAGTGATTGCTCAAAGCGCCTCCAGCCGGATACTAGCGCTATCATTATTTGTTAGTAATCCCATGAAGTAAGAACCATTTTGTGATATTTATGGTTAGTGGCATCACCGATGACATCATCCATGTGACAATCTGATACACCTCATCATACACTAGTATAACCTTTCATCACTCACTGTAAAATACAGAGTACCATATTTGAAACAATTGACACACCAATACCAGTTACTACATGCCCACTCACTGATTCCTAAGTCTACACACACAACTACCCATTCAACAACAGAATCATTTATACATGCAGTCACTAATTAATAGAACACTATCAAATGCACTTATACACATATATAGACATTGATTCATCAGCAGCCATCTTAGTCGGTTATGCAGTCATTCATGAAAAAAATTAATCACACTTACATTTACTCACTTACACAATTACCCAACAACACCTCATTTATTCAAACATATAGTAACTCATAGTTAATATGTTAAAAAATCACCATTACAATTATACACTCATTCATATAGTTACTCTTACAATCACTGTCTCCTACACATACTTATTTATATACACCAACTCTCACATACTGTGCCTTTTTATTTTTTTACTTTGTTGAAGATTTACAACTAAAACATATATTCGCTTACCAACACACAAATAAATACACTCAGTCACCCAAACAACTGTTTCCACATGCACTCTTAAACCTATACACCTAGTCAATCAAAAATTCACACATCTATGCATAGTTACACACACCCCATCCAACCACACACAAACTCAGTGTCCCATACAAATACTCACCCAACTAATCAATAACTAATATACACACTCATATAGTTAGTGACCAACTGATGTAGCATGTTATACAACAACAGAGACAGTGCTGCACACATTCACATAGTTTAGTTACTAATCCATGTATTAAGTGAGATACTTTTAATTACTCACTTAAAGAGACAGTCAGACAGATACTAAATCCTCCATCCAGACAGTTATATATCCACTCAATCTTCAATACAGATTGGTGTATATATATATATATAATACATATTTAAATTTCAAACAAAACCACATTTACTGGATGATGTCATTTGATATGTCATCAGTGATGTCATTGACCATGTCATGAATGATGCAATATGTGACATCATCAGCAGTGCGTTGCGGGCGCGCGAGTTATAGTTAGCAGAACTAACTATAACGGAGGAATTTCTATGGTTTTGTACGAGTGAAATGGCCAGTTAACCATAACAACCCTGAAACCTATGTTTTTTTCTGTGAATATACATATATATGTGTATATATATATATGTATGTGTGTGTGTATGTGTATATATATATATATATGTGTGTGTGTGTGTGTGTGTGTGTGTATATATATATATATATATATATATATATATATATATATATATATATATATATATATATATAGGGATGTAGACTCCTTACCTGGAAAAGGAAAGAAACAAACAAAAAAGAGAAAGAGGGAAATGGGGAGGAAGAAAGGACGGAGGAATGAAGAAGGAGGGGAAGATATTGTGTATTGTGCAAGCAAAATACAGGAAAAGGGTGAAGGGGTAAATGGATGGATGTAGGGTAAGAGAAAAGGAAAGAGAGGAAAAATGGAGAAGCAGTGGATGGGGAGGAAAAGGAGAAAAGATGGATGAAATATAAGAAAGAGGAAAGAAACATTGAGGAATCTCAGAGAAAAGAAGCCTATACCTGTTGGAAATTGTCCTCCTGATCTTGTAATCGATATATTACATGTTAATGGGATGCCGCCTGAATCATTGCTACCATCCAGTCTTCTTGCGTAGGGGGTTTGACGATTGCTACTGTCTTAGTATACAAATTTTTGCTGTAGAAAGTGCAGTGTGAAAAAGACGACTTTGTGGACGAATAATATCAGGTGAGTTGCCAAGATAATGCAATATGATATTGGGAGGAGTAAGGGGGAGACGGAGTGGCATTGTTCCTTAAGAGTATCCCCACATAAGCCCAAAAACATTGTACAGAAGGACATTCACAGAGTATATGGGGGTGGTCACAATTGATTACAGGACACCTCCAGCACTTAGAATGGGATGTTAATCCTGCTCTTTGTAGTTTCAGAGGCGTCCAATACCAATCATGTAAGGTTTTAAAAAGGAAGAATTTCAAACGCGCCTCCCAAGTACCTTTGTCAGGAGCTTCCAATACGTCCAACCAAACATCTTCTTCAATGGTAATGAGTAAGCGCTCCTGCCATTTCTCAGGAAGGGCTTTAAGAAGCGGTTGTGAGTATAAATGATTAGTTAAAACACTATACAGACCTGACATCACTCCTTTATGTCTTCCCCAAGAAAGGAGATAATTCAATAATGGCAAATAATCTAATGTCCAGGGAAGAGGACCCAGACAACTCTTCAAGCATTGCTGTAGTAGCAAATATCACAAAGTCTGGTACATGGAGAGATCAAATTCCTCACACAGCCGGTGAAAGGGTTTCAAATCTCCATTTAAAATAATCTGATCCAGTGTCTACATGCCTCTTGATCTCCAATCAGACCAGTGAAGCGCATGACAATTTAATCAAATACTCTCATTACCCCAAAGTAGAGCTTTATAGTGTAAGCGATGATCAGTCACGAGAAGACTATGCGCTCTATGCCCATGCTTGGTGTGTAGCTTGGCTCACAGGATGCGGAGGGGAAGCAAGTGGGTTACGGGTTCCATAAAAAAATTAAGGCCATCATCATGATTAAGTAGAGAATATTCCATTGTATTTGTAACCCATTGTGGGGGGGTCAGTCGTTCCTGGAAGCAGGTAAGCTAATTGTGAGAGATGCAGGGCAAGAGAGTAATGTTCGAGAGATGGCAAACCGAGACCGCCATGGGAGCGGCGAGCCATCAGTTTGACAGCAGCTAGATGGTACCCATAGATCCCCAGACAAAAGCCTGAATATGGGCATCTATTCGACACAGTGTAGACAAAGGGATTACAATCGGAAGCATTCAAAGAGCATAAGTAAAGTGAGGGAAAGTGACCATCCTTACGGCCTGCACTCTTCCTACATGGAGAAACCTAAGATGGACCATTTACCGAAATCAGTTAATATTTGTGTTATAAGGGGTGAGAGATTGTCTGAGACCATACATACCAGACCTCAATTAACCAGTATTCCCAAATATTTTAGATGCGAAAATTTCCAGCAAAAGGGATGCCCATTAACATATCAGCAATTTAATACATGGGAGCTTGTAATCCCTGTATAAAGGTCCGTCTTTAAGACATCCATAGCCATTTTTAATGAGTACCTCTAGAATTATGCGATTGTGCGGCTGCAACTTTTTTCACATAATTACAGATCTGCCGCATTTACCACATAATCTATCATCTGCTGCATAATCAGCAGATTTTAACAATGGTTCAAAAGTTAATAAAAAAAACAGCAACACATGTTCTTGTGTAGTGGAAGGCCCTTTCCAAAGGTTGACCCTTATTGCTATATTTGAGTGTTATATTGGTACCAATGAGGTGCAACCAATGCCAAAAGAATGCTAACCAGTGTAAAAATGACAAAATAATGAATTACTACTATTACAAAATGTGCTGTGTTATGCTGCATAATTTGCCTTTTCTTGTCGCACAATTTACTCAACCCTGCTGCATATTTTGGGCCTCCCTTGGTGCATAATTCCAGTGACCCTGCCTATATTAAAGAAAAGCCATAGCTGCTTAACTGTAATAACTTATTACAATTGAATTCGGACGTCACAATGTCTTCTGTCATAGCAGCACAGGGGTAAGGCCGTAAACCGTCCGTAATACATGGGCACGCAGGGAGGTGCTGTTCATCTCTGCACCCTGTGGCAGGCACCTCAAGGTGCCTGCTACGAGGTACAGGGATCAACAGGGGACACTGCCCCCAACCAGAAGCCTCACACACAAGGGGGCCTGCGGGAGCCCCCAATACTTTCCGACATGGTTTCCATGTCGCCCAGGCCAACATGGAAACCATGCCGGAAACCATGCATCGTAATCTTATGGGCGGAAAGACCTGCCCTTTGGGATGATGAGCCGGTTCTGACTTGCGGACGGGCTCCTTGAGCCTGTCAGAATCCAGCCAGAATGACCGTCCGGTTTTAATTACGACGGCTGATACATAATCAGTCGGTTGGAATTGAAAGGCTTTCCGACCTCCATCGTAATCGGCCCCTTTGTGTGAAAACCGATTCTAATATCTTTTGCAAAACAAATCTTAGCTCCTTTTGTGTTTTTTGCACTAGGTATTCCAATGTTATTCTTCATGTTTAAATGCAATTATCTGGTCACAATAGACCGGGTGCAAGTCACAAGGTCAGATTGACCGCAATGGAGCATGGGCCGGATACAGCACTAAGTTCATTCCGCTGACAAAAGTACCTTGTGGCCTGGGCGTCGAGATGTGAAGTCCTTGCATCCAGATGCATGGGCCAGCGTTGAGGACCCATCGAAAAGGAGCTGCAAAACAACGTTTGTGGTCACGGTGCAGCCAGGATGGACTCTCAGCTCAAGCTCAGCCACTAATGTGGTCATCCCCTCTCACAAACTTTCCTCCTGGGGAGGTAGGAGCTTTGTTATCTGTACTGTGAGGAACTGGAATCTGCTCCCCCTTGAATTGAAAACAGCTCCGTCCCTGCTCCTGTTTCGAAAGTCTCCAAAAACATGGCTTTTCAGTCATTTGAAACTGTAGCTGGTTACTAACTTCTGTCACTTAGCACCAAGATGCCTCCGGGCATTTGTTTGCACTTTACAAAAACTCAAATCAACCAAATCAAATTAACGTCCATGACCGTTGATGAGGAGCTGCGATGCAAGGTCCAGCGTCGTCATCAAGGAAGCTGGTGAGGTTCACGGAAACTTGTCCTGCAATGCGTTAGTGCAGGGAACTAGATGTGTTGCACAGGACCAGTGTTGGGCTGTGTCGGTATCAAAGAAGTTGCTGGTGCATGCGAAGACTTACGCTGAGATGTGTTGAGGAAGGGTGGCATCGCACTGGTCCGGACTCAATGGCAGGCTCCATTGCGCTGGGTCGAGATGTGTGCAGATGCTCCGATGTGGAAAGGTCTGTTATGCTTCTGTGGCTTAAACAGGGTGCCAGCCAAGTAACCGCTGGAGATTCCTGGAGTTCAGGGTCCACACATGCAGGCTATATTCAGCAGGGAAACTTACAGCAGCAGAAGAGACATGGTGCAGCAACAGCAGTCATTGGTCAGCAAGCAGGTCAGCGGGGCAGACTTCACAGCTGGGCAGTCCTTCTTCCGTGTAGAGTCCACAGGTCCAGAAGTGATCTGAAGAGCTGGGTCCAAGCGTCCGTTATTTATACCTGGTGCCTACTTTGAAGTGGGAGAAGCTTCTAGAGTCTTCCCCGTACAGCAGTGTCTGGAATTTCCTGCCTCCTTGCCCTGGACCCAGCTTGTCTGGGAGCACAAAGACTACTGTGAAAACCTTTGGAAGTGTGCTAAGGCAGAGTCTTTGTGATGTGCATATGTGGTAGGTGACAGCTCTGCCCCCCTATCAAGTCCGAGATTGCCCATCCTGCCAACACCTATTCCTTCTCACTATCTGTGAGTAATACAGAAAGACCAAATGCCAACTACACCTAGATATATGTCCCTGGATATAGGCTGATGGTACCAAATGGTAGAGACAGGAAAATGCCAACTTTCTAAAAGTGCCATTTTTAGAATTGTGTATTCAAATCCAACTTTCCCTTTAAAGGGGGTTTTAAATTCCAGTTCTTTAATGGTCAAAGTTGACATTCTTACCTGCTTTCAATTGAAAGTTATCCTTTATGAAAAGCAGTAAGATAACCCAATGTTGAGGTTTATTTTGCCAGGTCGAAATGGCAAATTAAACTGCACACACATTCTGAGATGGCAGGCCTGAGACATGTTTAAAAGGGCTACTTAAGTGAGTGGCACAATCAGTGCTACAGGCCCCCTAGTAACATTTAATTTAGAGGGTCTGGGCACAGGTTGTACCACTTTATTAGGGGCTTACAAGTAAATTATGTGCCAATTGGTTGTAAGCGAATGTTACCATATTTAAAGGAGAGAGCCCAAGCACTTCAGCACTACTTAGCAGTGGTGAAGTGAGCAGAGTCCTACGGCCAGTAAAAACAGGAGGATTGAAGGCAAAAGTTAGCGAAAACCACACCAAGGATGTCAGGTCCAACATCTGCCATACATTACAGGGATTTTGCAAGTCACTTCAGAGTTTCATGACCTTATAAAGGAACTCAGTCTTCAACCTCATACATCTGTGTGGTCACCAAACTCCTTGGTGACTTGCAATATCCTTATAATATATGGCAGGAGGTACTTTTTACCATATGCAATTTCAGCTATTACTACTACTACACATTAGGTAATGGCTGTAGATAGGAAGAGCTTCTTGTGTTTAATAATGTAATATATATTCTAAAGGGACACCAATTGTGGATACCTCATCAGCTATGTACTTTTCTCCTATCAGTGCTGCACCTGATAATCCTGCATGAGTGTCTATGTATTTGCTGCGGGTTGTACCTGGGTGTTTCCTGCTTACTGTGGTTTTACTCTTACCTGCACTGTTCCTTAACATGACTGTGCTCATGTCTTTGTTAAACCATATTTGCAAATCTCCTCGTAAACGTATCACTGTCCCTGCCTGTGAGGCTTCTTTTAAACATATCACTGCCTCCCTAGATATTTGATCTATCACAGCCCTAGCTCAAAGGAGGAGCAGAGAACATTGTTATTTTAGATGGACCATCTGGAACATGGGATGCTCTACTGTATGCAGAACAGTACAGACAATCAGGTCTGATTGAAACAATTCCCATCATGTCCTTTAGGCTTTTGTTAAGCATACCACCACTCAAGCTGTGTTGCTCCTGTTAAACATAGTGTCTACGTGTTTCCCGCTTAGCATACCCCTTTTTGAGGCTGAATAGTTCCTTCTTAGCCCATCTCTGCTAATGTATGTGTGACTTCTGCTAAGTTTAACTAGGGTCTCTGTGGTTCCTCTTAAGTATATTTATGCATTTTTCCGCCGTGCATCTTGCAAAGTTTACCATTGCACATGTCTCTTTGGCCCCAGGTGAGGGTGCCTCTGTACTTTTCTGCATTGCACGTGCCTAACTCACCGCTCCTCAAGTCTGCCCAGCTCCCGCCAACTGCACACCAGCTTGCATCTGCAAAGTGTTTGATAGGTCGATCTCTGCCTGTGATTCTGGGGTTTCTGTAAATCTACCCTGTATCTGTTGATCTCAGGGTTGTGACCTCGGGTTAAGAAAACCATAGCTTTATGGACCTCCTGGGTTCAACATAGGAACAGGATGAGAGACTGATGATTGATCAAACCTGGTTGTACGAAATACATTTGGAAAAAACATCCTAAAATGGATTTTCGGATATTATATTTGGCTGAAGACACAACATATAGAAAAGGAAAAGAGGCCTTCAAACAGTGACAGTTAAGTACACGAGCATTTCTTTATGACTTTTAAAGTAGACCCATTTCGTACCCAGCCACTGGTGACGATGCCCTCCTTTGGGTGCTGATGGAGAATGCAAGAGCCGGGCCCGATATCTCATTGAAATAACGCATCCACTGCAGGACTCCATGCTTGAAATCATTGTCACAGGTTTGAATCCTGGCAAGTTCATCAGCCTTTCATCTTCACCGAGTTGATAATGAGTACTGTTTGGGTGAGCGTATGCTTTAAGAAGCATTTATTTTGTGTTATAGTCTGTGAATACGTTTCCAGTTCCCTGTGCCATTTACTGTGACTTTGTTGGTTCACACTGCAAGCAGTAGTCAACTGACTCCCAAAGGGGCATCACTGAAATCTAGTAGCCTGTGCATTATTAGAGAAAGTCAGCGCTCATTCCCTTTAGTAGCTATGGCGTTACTACATTTATATCCATAATGAGCTTACTCGAATGGGCTTTCTACCAACCATCTTCACATATTGCTCTGTTGTTGTGTTTCACATTTTTCTCCAATCCACTGCATCAAGGAGCAGTGGGTCAGTCAACTTCAGTCACTGGATAAATTCACTCTGAGTGATAGCATTCAGTTATTTCACATAGAAAACATCTGCATATTAATTAGTTACCTTCAGTGCAAAGGACTACTATGCAATGTGTGCTTTTTAAAAACAAAAAAAGTATTTTTCTTTTTAGCCAATTTTTTTTTTTTATTGGCAAGGGCCCGGCAGCTTCCTAAACAATACATTTTTAAATAACAGTGGCAAAGTAGAACTTGCAGTGACAAATGGAAAAGGCTAGCAGCCAATGCCATACCGATAGAATTTATACCAATGCTTGTTCTATTTTGATCTATTGGTAGTTTAGTACTATGACGATCAAACTAGTTCATTGGGATTAAGGTGCATGAAAGGCAAACTGATGGTCTTATCTGCACACCGATGGTTCCTCTGATGACTGGATGGCTTAAGACTGAAAGAAATAACCCGCAGCCTTTAAATTTTGCCTTTTCTAAATGGCGGCATCACTAGCCATTCATGAATAAGGAGATTGAAACACTCTTGCGTGCTAAATAACAGACTATTGTTTTTTTAATCATTTGCATAAGCAGCAGTAATTGTTATATTTCTACTTTTGATTCAGTTAGGTATAAAAAATATATGCGCTTATCATTTTGTTATAGAATAGCATTAATATTGACAACCTTGCAAAGCACTGGGCAGATGTGGAGTCACAAGTTGGGATGAAATAACTTATTTACCTAATGTCTTTTAAAGTAGGTAGATGATGTTACATGCAAAAGCAGATTTCGCCTAAATTAACATGTTGTTCATGTCGGAAAAGCATTGACGCTGTTTCAGCCCCTTTTGCATTATGTTAGAGTGGCTGCATGTCCAAAATATCCTTAGACAGTCCCACTATTTGGAAAGCAAACCCGTTGTGTGTTATTATTACTCCTTCAATAAATGTTGCCATTTGTACACTGACTAGAGGCTTAGCTTTTCATATCCAAGTGATCACAACTGATCACCTAGATGGAAACCTATTCCAAAAGTATGATTAACTTTGATTGGTTGAAGGACCTCATTGTAAAGTTGGCTCGGACAACCCTTGCCCGTTGTTCATTCGCTGTGGGACCCAATAATGAAGGTGCTGGCTCTGTAATGGGTGACTGCCTCGGTCTGCCCATCTTAATAAGATAGCATTCTGAGACATTTGCTGATGAAGAGATTGTTCTGGATTGATCTGAGAATTTGTGGCAGTGTGTCCAGCAACTCCAGAATAATTCTCTACTGATGTCGGAATAATCCAGAAACCCCTGTGTCTAGAGATATGGCAATGACTGCACCAGTTTGCCGTTGATTTTTCTTCCTGATCTTAGTCTTTTATTTCTTTCTTGTGCTCACCCTTGTGTGTTTAAGCTATGTCTTCAGGTTACAGTAATATCAAAACTTTTACCTCAAGCATATGGTTGCAATGGTTAGATAACAGAATGGTGTCATGTATTTTCATTATTATGACAGGTATTTGCAGTTGGCCAAAGTTAGACTTATTGGCCAGTCATTTTTTTTAACATTTTTTATTTTGAGAGTTACCCTCTTAACCTCCCTTTATCTAACCAGTACCCTATTTATCCCTCTCACATTTCTTTCTTCTTCAGTTCTAACTCCTCTTTCCTCTTTTGTTCTTTTGAATGGGATTGGCCCACCTTGTCCCTCCTTTCACCCATTTCTCATTTTAGTTTATTCTCCCCACCATGCTCGTCCTTTTTTCCTTTTTTGTGGGTGCATCATTCTCTATCCTTATTTCTTCTCCAAACGCTTTCAGAATCCTACCTTCTTTACCTTTGTCACCTCTGTTGGGTCCACTGTTTATTTTTCTTGCCAACAATATTTTCTATTAATTTTACAATAAATTATTCTTTTTAAAATATTTATTTTTCCATACTATTTTCGTCTAAACAGTGTTTTTTAATTTGTTTTTCCACTTAAAGGATTTTCCATTATTTGTTTTTTTCAGTAAGGGTCCTAATATTTTGTTTTTGCATGAATTTACATACTACATTTTAGCATGTTTACTCTACCCATTCATGGTCAGAGGGTGTCTGCCCCCCAGTATATGTTCAACACGCCTTCGCTGTATTCAGCTGTAGTCAAGGGTGTCTGTCTTCCGTGTGACTTAATGCTGCCTGGCCCGGGCCATGGCATTTTAGGAACTTAAGAGTAGGGCAGCATTGTCCAGTGACGTAACAAAACTTCAGGGGGGCTGCAAAGTGTATGGAGGGGGCCACAAGCTCCTGAGCCAGTGAAGTGCTCTCAGGACCATCCATGCCCAGTGCTGGAGTGGCCCCCTGGAGTTCAGGGCTGCGGGGGATATTATTATTCCCAGGCATGGCCAACACAGGTAAGAGCGGTGGGGCGGAGTGGGGGGAGGGGGCGGACTGGGAACCAAAACCGGCCCTGGAAAAGTGCTTGGCGGCACCCCCCCAACACCCGCCCCCCTCTCCGGGTCTTGGGGGAGCCGCCGAGCTCTTTGTCAGAGCCGGTTTTCGGCCGATTTTGTTACAGGGCCGATTTTGCAGCTATGCTGCAAAAACGGCCCTGTAACAAAAACGGCCCCCAGTGGGCCAAAACCGGCCCCCACCCATGCGGCGCACCGGGGTATTGCCCGGTGCCCGCTACGGCCAGTCCGGCCCTGATGGGATAGGTAAAATAAAATTTTAAAAAATCAAACCACTTACTTTGTGCTTATAACGCAAGGTAAGTGTTTTTATTTATTAAGGTAAGTGTTTTTTTTAATTTTTTTCATTTTACCTGTTCCGTGCACTGGCGTAACGAAACTAGAGGGGGCCTCCCTGCAAGACACGTGGAGGGGCCCCCTCCGGGCTCAATCAGGAGCGCTTTAGCCCGAGTGCTGTGCTGAGGGGGGCCCCCTGGAGCTTGCCCCCCCCCCCCACCGCGTGGGCATGTGTTACGCCCCCTGGTCCCGTGGTCTGTCCACTGCCCCGCCACCCCACCGCTCTTACCTGTGCCGGCCGCACCTAGTTATGCCAGACTCCCCCTGAGGTCGTCTGTTCCGTTCCCTCCCCAAACTCCAGACCATGTATTTGTGTCTAACGATGCTCGGCTGTCGGTGGTTGAAGCAGGAGGGAGCGGCCGACCCTGCTCGTATAATGTTTGTTCTGTTCAGCACTGTGGCCTGGAAAGACAGAGAATGAAAAATTGGGGCCTGGCGAGCACAGATGTGTCTTCATTAAGAGGTCAAGGTCGCCGGCCCTGTGACTGGCGGGGTGGCTGCGATCCACAATTTCCGCACAGCTCCGAGAAGCAGTGCCAGGTGACGCTGCTGCTGTACCCTTGGGGATTGGCAGACTTTTCCCTCCCTTCACATTTTGTCGACCTCGTCCTCTTCTCTCAACCGTCTCTAAACTCGTTATCTCCACTCATTGGTATCCCCCCTCACCCAGCAAGCCGAGTTCACTGCCTGCCTCGGTCTCCTGGTTCGTCTCTCTAGCTTTCTTTTTCTCTCTCTGCATTCCTGTGCCTCCCCTCCCTGCTGCTTCTCCCACCCTCGCGTTCCCCGCACTGGTTTGTGTGCCCTCTCCCCCAGTGTCACTGAGATGGGCACACGATTTCCATCTCCTGCTGCCTGACCACTGTGGCAGCCGTTGGTAATGGAATGATGCCTGGAATGCATGCCTGCGTTTGTTTGTGTGTTGTGTGAGAGAGAGGGTATGAGAGAAGACTGCATGTGAGCTTTGTGTATTTTCACGTAAGGAAGAAGGGGAAGTGTGTGTGTGCTATGTTTATATGCCATCCCTTGCGTATATGTATCTCTGGGTATGAGTCATTAAGTCCATGTGAACTTTGTGTTACGCCAGTGTAATCATGAATAATTTCCATAATTTTGCGTTACACTTGGTACACAAAATTCACAAAATTGTACCATTGTGCTACATCATACAATTTCAAGTCTGCTCAGGAAAAAAACGTATTGTAGGAGCAATGAAACAACGTGAAGGAGCAGAATGTGAGCAGCTGTTTACAGAACTCGCCTTTTTTTTGTTGCACTTTTTTGTGTGTGAAATGCTTTTGAATCTTTACCACACGTGGCCTAAAACAAGGGTGTGTTCTAGCTCCTTTATTGGTCAACCTTTACACCGCACAGATAGGACGATCGCTAGGAAGGGCGAATTCAAGCCCACCACAGATTAGCCTCTTCAGGCTTCTTGTGATCCCGTACACTGGTGATCTGCTCATATTTGATCAACAATAGTCCGTTTGCAGTGCGCTCTTAATGAGCTCCACACCTACTATACTGTGAACAAGTGGGTAGCTAATCCAGACGAACAAAGGTGAGGATGTTCGGCCTGGGCAACCAATCGATTTCTCAAATATCCAAGTATAACTATCTTGGAGTCTGGTTTATGGACTCGAGTAAACCAAATGTGGATCTCAAATATATCAGTAGGAAGACTCAGGCAGTAAAATTCGCCTTATGCAGACTGTATCATCCGTTTCACGTCCCTCTTCAGAGGCCATCATACGAGTTACTCAGGCAAAGTTGCTACCCAGCCTTTCTTATGGTCAACATGCCTATCTGGGGGCATTCTCTACAATACTGGATTCGTCTCAGTGCAATGTCTACAGAAGGTTGTTCCACCACCCAAAATATGCTCATTGCTGGCTACTTCCCTTGGAGTTTGGCTTGTATGGCCAAAATCGTGAATGCAAGGCTGCCTTCCTCAAGTATTATTATGCCATAAAGCTAGCCAAACCGGATACCTTGAAAAAGGCTCTTCGATTGATTTTTATTGCTTTGATCAACCAATAGTCTATATATCTTAGGAAGGCTGCTTTTGACCTAAATGTTAATTTGGATATGCTGTCGGTCCTCACTGTTCCTTACGTCAGCACAAAATCAATTTTGAGAAAACAGGTTTCCCATGTTTCTAGGAAAGCTGACTTAGCAATGGTATATTCCATCACTTATGAAGCCCCAATTATAAAATCATGTGTGGAAATGAAAATGCAACCATACCTAAAGTCGGCATTAACCGGGACGACCAGGCATTGTATATTTAAAGGACGTGTTATGGTCCTTCCAATCAACGAATTTTAAATAGAGGGGGCAGGAATATCAGGTGGCAGATCCTGTAGCTTCTGTGAGTATAGGAGATAGTCCATGATTCACCGGTTATGCTGCTGCCCAGAGTTTTTAACTGCACGCCACACTTTACTAAAGCCAATGCTCACGCGTAATGGGGTTTCCTCCTGTAATGATGCGCTTGTCTGACTACAACTGTAACCATGTACTTAACTCGTTTTGGGAAATTTGTCAATATGAACTAAAATGCAATAAGGCAGCGAAGGATTTGACTATTCCCATTACTGATCTAGTGGCAGGATCTATATTTTAAACTTTACTTACATGCTTTTGTTATGGAGTCATATTCTATCGTTGGGTTTTATTATGGACAGCTGTTAATAAGCTCTTAACTAACTAACTCTTTCTTTTATTGATTCTGTGTGGTTAATTGTGTCAATTTTAATAAATTGAAACAAAATTAATTCATTCTAGTGCGAAATGCATTTGGACATGAGGACAGGACACATTTCATGCTAAAGTATAGGGCTAAATGGCAGATTTGCATTTCATGTAAATTCGCGTAATCTTTTTGTAATTGCGCAATAAAAATTACACAAATTTTGGAGACCTACTTTCATGTAACTGTGTACATGTGTGAAGGTGTGTTATTATTTGCGGAATGAATTGTGATTGCTAGTGTTATTTGATATGTGTGTGAGCTTAAGGTTGATTGTCTGTTTCTGTAAGATGAAATCTGTGAGTGTACATTTCTGTTTGTAATTATGATAGCCTTGTGTGTTTATGTTGCTCCATCTATATACACACACAAAGAAATCACAAACAAATACGTTGCCATGTGTGTATGTGCGTGTGATTGAAGCGTGTGTTTGTGTTAGAAAACCGAGAAGGGGGCAACCCAATACCTAAAGGGCACTGGGAGTATATTGATAGGCTCCTGAACCCATTTTTAGGTCTCACCTAGCGACGCAGCGCATGCGCTACATCGCTTGCGAGATCTATTGTTGTCGATTTTGCTTCCGAAGGGGGACAGGTGATGAGCACGCGCCCGGACAGGCGATGTGCACGTGTACGGCTCGCGTCGTTTGAGCACAATGTGCACATGGTGCGCTTTCACTTTCCTAGTTACTGCTTTACTTTGTACCTACTCCCTCCCGTTGGTTGTTGTTTTTTCAGTGTTCCATTCGTCGCACAGAACTGTGGGGGATCTAGCACAGCAAACGGAGGAACGCGCACGCACTGGGGGCACTTGCTTGGTCTTGTGCCCGGGTGGACGCGCGGGCGTGCATCATCTCAGCTTCCCGGGGTTGAAGGAGCAGGCTGGGTGCAAAGACTGTATCCTGGGGGGTTCTTGCATCATGGGTTACAGTAACTACGCACGGTCGATTCGAGGTTGCGCGACTAGAACCAAAGTGCATCGCCAGGGCACAAAACAATTGTTTGCTAGGGACTGCAAGGATACAAGCAGCCTGCGTAGTGTCAGGAAACTCCACGGGGGAGAGGCGGCACTGGGCGTGCGCTCATAGGAGCCTGCAGCCCTCTCAGTGTAACCTCGGGCAGAACAAAGTTGTGTGCGTTTCACCAAAAATGTTTTCTTTTTCCGCCCTGAGCAATTGTGCTTTTTAGGGCTGCTGCACAGTGATCCTTATGTCAGTAGAGGGACTGAGCTCAGACCTCTATCAGGTGGTGGGGGTTCTTTAAACTCTAGAAACGTTACACGCACAAATGAAGACCGTGACAGGCCCACACGTGACTTGGTACGACCACCCCTGTCGGAATCCCACGGAAAAAAGTAAAGCACATTATCCACTGCTTGATCCCAAACCAGTTATTTACACAATTGCATCTGATAGTAATTGGGGCAGAGTTTTGCTGTTTTGGGGGGGGGTACGCCACTCTGACAGTGCATCCCAGGGTCCTGACGCAGTTTTTCATTCTGCGCTGTTTACGAGGCGCTCGCGAGCACGCTTGCTCAAACGCCGCATAATGCAAAACAACAAATAAAACAAGAACAACTGGGACTGACTCCAAACAGCATAAATTAGAACATTTGAATGCTTGAGCCTGGCAGCGGTACACTGAAGTCAATAAAAAAAGTGCTGTCCAGCCATCCCATGGAAACAAATGCCCGACAGGAACGTATTTTCTCGAGGCCACCGGAAACAGTATACACACATTCATTCTCGGTTCTCCAGTAACAGCGCTGTGTTCTCCTACAGTCAACCGTTAGAGGCACGCGTTTTATTTTGGCTGCTGAAGTCGGCTTCTCCCACCTCGAACACCTGCAGCTCGCAAATGTCTGGAGGGAATGCGCCTGGAAGGAGGGGAGGGGGCAGAGCGCTACACACACTGCCCCCACGCCCCATCGCTGCACGTCTGCCTCCAGCCAGTGGGCTCAGCTCCTCCCGGCTCTAAGGCAGCCCGGCCATCGAAGGGTTAACTTTGCCAGCCATGCACTAGGTCTCGCATTTATGCGAGTTTGAACTATTGACATTGCAAATAATAATGCCTTTATTTTGTTTTTGTTTTAAATACCTAAATAAAAGGCATTGTTATTTACAATGCCAATAGCTGAAACTCTCGAAACAGCGAGACCTATTGCATTGCAAATGCTTGTTTAAAATTATGATTATGCATGCCGACACTTCAATTGTGCTTGTTTACACATGGCATTATTTTGAATAGCGTGTGAAAGTGATTTTTTGTAATGCTTCATTGAATATCATAAGAACACAGTTACTGTCAAGTTAATGTTGTTGAAGACTCGACTCATTTCGTGTTTCTGTTCGATGTTTGAACATGTGGACACTCCGGATGGCCCGTGTTAGCTTGTAGCAGCCTATCACTGAGTTGTGGTATGTGAAGATAAGTTTCATTACATTTTTTGGGAGATAATCAATTTAAAGCTGACCGTGTTCAATTCCTGACATGCAAGGTAGAAATGTCGGCAATCGAATTGGACTGTTGTTGCAAATATATATATAAACACATCTGATGCTATGGATTGAGTATAGAGCTTTTGTTTGTTTCGTTCTAGGTGTGTTGTTTTGCCCCATCCCCCTTTTGGGATGGTTTCTACACTGCCTCACGTTTCCACTGCACCGCGTTCACTTAGTTGTTGATGATTTGTCACCATTCAAGCTAAAATGGATGACTGTAAAAATCCTTAAATAAATGGAAGGTTTAGAGTACTTTCTGGCCTCTCTTACTCTTTGCTGATTCACTGGCTAGAGGTTCTCTAATATTATTTATTAACTTATGTTCCCTATGTGGGATATTTTTTTAAAATATATAGTCTCTAGTACTGCATTGCTTCAGTGAGTACAAGTTACTGGCATCTTGAACGTATGTACTTTGATCATTAGGTTCAAGTGTTACACATATACATGACTGTAAGTGATGTTTCATTATGGCAGTTGTTTGTACAGCACTTGATGCCTAGAGACCTCCCCCGAGCAGGAAGAAGGATTAGTTGAGAAAGAATGGGGAGATGAAGCATGTCAAGCAAAACTGCTCTCCCAAATCAGTCATACCACATCGTCTGGCGGAGATATCCATCGTTAGACTTTTAATTGGCTGGATGGAATGGTGAGAACAGAAAAGGCTACCCAGGAAATGGGGCTGCAAGGACGGGGCCAGAGAGCAAGGGAGTAGGGTATAGTTGGAGAAAAAATAAATGAAATAGTTCCTGGGAACCAACAATGTGATTGCCTTCTGCCCTTGCGAGCAGTTTTGTATCACTATCCATGGTTCTTTGTTGGTTTTATTTATATATATTTGTATGCTCTTCTGTGTTTCCATGTACATGAGATTCCATGTGATCATCATGCCCGTCCCAAATCAGGATATTTACTTAGCAAAAAAAAAGTGGTGGATGGATGTGATTGAGTTACTCGAACCAATATTGCTTATGTTGGGTGAGATCCATTCCATTGTTTTAGGTTCCATATGCCATTGCAGACCCGGACCAACAATATTTATATCATTTTTGGCTTTACTGGACTAATCATACATGATAGCACTAGACAATGCACACACAAATTGAGATACATACACCTACAAGAACAGATTCAACACTACAAGTGCTCTTCACCTTGAAACATGGTGTCCAAACATTTTTCAGAACAACAAAACAGCATTTAGGGTGAAGATATGTAATATTGAGCAGGGATTATTGAATTACCAGATTATCATAGCCAAAATGTTGGAGACCAAAATATTGAAAGGTAAGTATGCATAGGCAAGTATAGGTTTACTATATTTAACACCACATGTGTATAGCTTGACAATATACATTTCATTTTCGTCCTCTATATTCTGTAAATTAGATATTTCATACCTAATATTCCAGACTATAACCTTTATTTATTAATCCTTTATGAAAAAATCAGGAATTAATCTTGAACCACTTAACGTGCACTTACACTGGCTCACAGGGACCCTGATGAAAAACTGTCATATTTAAAATAGTCAGCAATCAGTGTCTACTAGTCTTAGATCAAAAAGATGCCAAACTTGCATGTAAAACATTAGGGTCATTGAAGTTATCTTTGGGGTTAACATGCCCAGGCTAGCTTCATGGAAAAAATGGTCTTCTTGTGTGTGTCTATGACTATGTGGGGATGCATGCCATGGTGTGTTTGCCTGTGTGTTTGTTAGTGTTGGACTGTAAAAAGGACTATGTGGTCCAATCATCTTCCTAATTAGGGGCTTGGGAGGCAGCCGACCCTGGGAGGTATTCCCCCTGTGCATTTTGGACATGTTGGTGCAGTCCAGTAGATTGAGATGACTATTGACAGGGTAGATGGATGAGGCTAAAGGGTGGTAGAGCCATTAGGAGCTGCATTTCACCTTTATGGAAAGACAAGAGTAGCTGGGAACCTATAGGGGAGGCCTAGGAAATTGTTGGCCTTCCTGTCCCTCAACCCTTTATGAAGACTGAGGGAGAGAAGTGCAGGAAGAGATTGATTTTATGAGATAGGTGCACAAAAAGGAAGGTTGTCGTCATTGTAAGTGTGTTGTCGCTAATGGGCAGATGCTTTGCAGGTGGTTTGCAGTGATGTTAGATGTTTTAAAAGACTTTCATTGCCTTTTGGATTGGGCATAGCAGCTTTCAGGGAGGGTAGGTTGTCATGTTGAGATGCTAGAAAGTTAAAGGTTCATAATGTTATGAAGTTAATAAAGTTTTGGATGCAGGGAATTGGTACAGTGACGGCAATTGAAACTCGGGAGGTTACAGGTGTGCTTGGGGGTAGAGGGTACATGAGAGACAAGTGGTTAACATTTTATAGTGAGGATACATTGTGTATATGGTGATTTGCTTAAGGTAAATTTTGTAATGTGCACTTGCTTCATTAACGTGGCCTTATTCACTCTAAATGAAGTTGGAGTGGTCAATGTCGTGCTCTTTTGTCCCACGACTGCATGACCTCCGTGTGCAGGTTGATATGTTGGGCTCAGTGTAATCTTCAGTGCTGCTGCCTTTTCCCAAAAGTATACAGAAAGTGATGGATGGAAAGCTTGAATTAATCTCAGCGACTGGTAATCACTCGGGCTGCTTCTCAGTCCATCGTTATTTTACCTACCGTGTCACTTCAGTTAGGACCCGGCCATATGCAAATCAGTTTTGACCTTGCTCCAATGGGAACAATTTAGCCCAAACTTCCTGGCCAGGTCTACCCTGACCCGGAATACAAGCAACCTGGTACTGATTTCGTCCCTGTTAGGGCTCATCTGCCTGCTATAGCTTGATTTTAGTGACAGTGTGCACGGTACCCATCTCTGCCCCTGGGTTGCGCATGTTACTGTTCAGAGAGGACCTGGGCCCAGCTATTGGTCCAGCTGGAAGATACAAGGGAAGCACAGGAATCGGTAAGAAATTTGCTCCGATTCACTGTAAATTGGATGACCAATAACCTTCTGAAAGTGAACGCTGAAAAAACAGAGGTGCTGGTCATCACAAACCGAGTCAATCCCTAATGCGATCTGTTCTGGTCCCCAGAACTAGGTACAACACCTATTCCTGGTAGGGTGGTCAAAAGCCTGGGGCTAAAGGTTGATGTAGACCTTTCCATGGCCCCTCAAGTCTAGGCGGTGGTGGGGTCTTGCACGGGGGTGCTGAGGCAACTGCGAAAGTTAGCACCTATTCTATCAGCCCCCACTCTGCAGTCCATCGTGTCCGCCACAGTCATCTCGAGGCTGGATTATGGAAATGCTTTATATCTTGGCCTGCCGCAGAAGTTGTTGAGGAAACTGCAGGTGGTGCAGAATGATGCGGCCAGGCTGATCTATTCCCTACCTAGGAACTCGCATGCAACCCCACTTCTCCGGATGCTGCACTGGCTGCCTGTTAAGTTTAGAGTGCAGTTTAAGTGTCTTTGCATGGCTCACAAGGCAATTTTCGGCAAAGCCCCAGAATACATTAAACAGCGCCCGAGGAAGTACACTCCAGGCAGAACCTTGCGTTCGGGTAAGGCCTCCAATCTGATCCAACCCAGATTTAAGTTAAAATCTAAAGGGGGCAGGGCTCTTTCTGTACTTCTCCTGCAATTGTGGAATGAGCTACCGGCCAGCCTGAAGGAAGACTCGCAGCTACTGTCCTTCAGGAAGAACTTGAAGACTCATCTGTTTAAAAAGGCAACATCTTCGCCCTAACTGGGGCGGACGGCGGAGTGATCCAGGAGACAGCAGGTTATGTTCCTTTTCTGTGTGAGCGCTTAGAGACCGGCAGTGATAGGCGCTATACGAAAACACTATAACATAACATTATGTATTAGGGTGCACTTTCCCAGTTTGCTCCTGGCACACCTTAAAACAAGTGCACCGGAACAAACAGAGAAAGTGGACCCTACTACATAGAATGCACTGCCCCTAGGGCAGCCGCAAACTTGTGCTGCCCTGAGGGTAGTGCATTCATGTGAAATACGGAAAGGCTTTAAAGCAGCAGCTTCATGTTTCACTGTGCAGGTTACAACCTGCCTGCACTTTTAAAGAGGATTAGAGATCCCCTTGCAGGTGGGTGCCGGGAGTGACTGCACCTACCTGCAAGGGGATGTCTGAGGGGTCGAGAGGACCCCCTTTTCCCCCTCCAGAGGGCTGATCTCAGGGGGTGCAACGACAGTGCGACAGTGCGGGCAGGGCCGGACTGGGAACCACAAACGGCCCTGGCCAAGTGCTCGGGCGGCACCCCCAACCCCCCGGAGGTGCCGCCGAGCTCTTTGCCAGGGCCGGTTTTCAGCCGTTTTTGTTACAGAGCCGATTTTGCAGCTAAGCTGCAAAAACGGCCCGGTAACAAAAACGGCCCCCAGGGGCCCAAAACGGGCCCCCACCCGCGCGGCCCACCAGGGGATTGCCCGGTGCCTGCTACGGTCAGTCCAGCCCTGAGTGCGGGTGGGCACTGTCAGTGCACCTCCTGAGAGTGTCATTGCCGTTGCACCCGCATCTGTAAGACTGGGTGCAGAGGCAAAGGGATTCCCTCATTTGCATGGCGGAACGCCCTCTGAAGGCAGCGGTGGCGCTTTAAGTGCTCCAGCTCTATCGGTATTACAAAAGGGGCCTCACAAGCGTCTGTGGGCCCTTCTGTAATACCAAAGTGCCCCAGGGGTGTGTAAAGCGGGCACAAACGCCTGTTACGGCCCAGGGCCTTTTTCATAATAGGACCCCTGGCGTGGCAGTTTGGTCTGGACTGTTCTCATTGGAGCAGGGTCAAGACTGATTTGCATATGGCTGGGTCGAAACTGAGGTGGCATAGTGTGCAAAATAATGATGGATTGGGATGCGGTCCCAAATAATTTACCCGTGACTGAGATTAGTTCAAGCATTTCATCCATCACTTTTATTTATTCCTTTGTGTGCCGTCCTCCCTGACAAACGACCACACTCCTGCCACTGCCCCTTTGTTCCTAGACACAAGTATGAACAGTGTGAAACGGGGTGGTGTAGGGTGTGGTAAAACACACACGTCCACATGCTCTTCATAATAGCGCTTCCGTGTGGGCGCCATTTCCGCCTCGCGCCCGCCATTATCGAGCAGGCCAGATTGCGCGCACTCGATATCACTGCAGCACAGCCCGCCCCTCCGCTAAACGCGGGCTTGAGTGCTTTCTATTGATGCCCAGAAGGCTCTGTGTGAGATTAGGTGACAGATCACCTCTCTGCCAAGACAACATGCAGCAGGCTTGGGAGAGAGACAGTGAGGGAGAAGGGAAAAACACCGGAGAGGCGGACGTAGTCTGGAGAATCGAGCGAGAGAAAGGAGGACAGCCACAGAAGGCGGGAACAGGGAATGCAGAGGAGGGAGCGCAGGGTGGAGAATAGAGAGACGCAATGCAAGAGGCAGTGAACAGAAAGAAAAAATAAGAGCATGTGGGAATATACTGTCGGGTGTGAGGGGAGGAGAGGGCGAAAAAAGTGGGGAATTCCATGAGGAGAGGGAGGAAAGTAAAAGGCTGGAGAAACGAGGCGAGGGACAAGAAGAGAGGCGGTTGCAACTGAGAAATGTAATCGGCCGAATGTATCTTTTTTTAGACGTATATTCTAATGTGGGGTAGCGCTGCAGATAACAGGAAGCAGTATGCACATTTTACAAACCATCAATTTAACGTTAGAGAGGGAATTTTGTTGCAGTACTGGGTATATGTGGAAATGGGGGGGGGGGGGCTGGGGGGGGGTCAAGACCAATTTTAAGGGCCATGCATGGGCTTGTTGTGGAAGGGGTGTTTTTGTGATATTTCCAAGTAATAAAAGGGATGGTGCATTTCTCAAGTACATTGCAACTTGTGAGATCAGAATAGCCTAATGAAATATTTTGGGTGTAACCCCTCAGTTTGTGCCTATGAATGGGATGTTTACCGTCTCAAACCTTATGTAGTTATCTATAAGTCACAGTGATGGTCAATAGTATGTGTTGAGACGAGGGGTACTCTTCCAGTACTACTGACCAGGTTTTCACGTGAACCAGACCCTTCTTTTTCAAGTTTGCTTTCCAAATCCTCTTTGTCTCACAGCATAGGTTCTGGATGCTAAGATAACTGTGGGGTTGTCTGTTTTGAAGGTAACACCTCTTCCTGCTAACAAAGTAACTTCTTCATGTATATAGTTACGCAACTGGGAACGTTTCTGGGCCAAAGGATATCAGCAGATGATATGCATGGAATTTGGTGACTGCTTTTGAAGCACTTTCTAAAGCTCTTTCAGTAATGGGGAATAACACCATCATAGAACCACAGAATAATTTACCAACACTCAGATTTTGCAGCCATTACTTTAAACCTTGTGTGGCAGTAATATAAACATCTTGGGCCAAAAGACCCCAGAAATGCTTGCCTGGGGTGAAACAGGTAGAAGTCCCGCACTGAGTGTTGAACAGCACCCATTAAGCATTTGAATTTACTTTCTCGCTAAATGCATCTTTTTCATTTACTTAGCTAGTTTACCTTTTTGTGTGACATCCAGTCTACTTTTTATAATTTTTGGGTAGATTTGCATGGACACTGTTTAAGAGGTTATTTATTTACTAGTTAGATGTGATTCATTAGTTATCATTCCTTTAAATCCTCTCTTGATTAAAATCTGTATGTGTTTTATTATCTTGTGCTAATGTTCCACACATTGAGGATTCAATGTACACGTGCAAGTGTAATGTATGATTATTTAATGAATTGATGAAGAATTAATTTTTTGTGTACATTATAGTTTGATTCAAAGTATAACATAATTAAGATATTCCCTTTTTCCTTGAGTTGTGTATGTTGGCTCCAACACACCTACATCTTCTTATCTTATTGTCCCACTTATAATCTTTTTTTCACAGTAAGATAATAGGACTAACAGTCATTAATTTCTGTTGGACGGAAACTAAAGATCTGTCCAGACGGGTTTTAGTTTTCATAGGTTTTCATGGGACACACCATTTGTTTCCCCACATGTACTTGCCGATCTCTTGCATGAAACTTCAACACTAGGGCATACCCGTTGTTCGAAGTCACACAAAATACCTGTAGGAAACTAGTTTGAGATGGCAATATCTTCTGTTACACATTTTCTGTGTGAATCAGAGTCCCACTGGCAAAAATGGAGTCACGTTTGTTACAGTATGAAATTATCAAATTTTGTGGATGTAAAAAAAAAGTCCTATTCTAGGCAGGGTTGAGCACCTTTGGGATTATCCGTCATTGTGCCTGTATATTGGTCTATGGTTTGTATGTGGCTCCTAAACTTTCTTTTAGTAGCAGCAGGGAATCTTAGATTCCATACACAGGGTCAAGGTCTGGCATGAAAAGATTGCCTGGAGGAGCCATCATTATCCACCCAGTACTAGGTATTAAAGCGATGTGGCTGGCAGAGTAGCCATCATCCGGTAATGCAAAGCTCTGCAAAATGTACCTTTTTTTGCAGTCAAACCATAAAGATACACTATTATACAGCAATTAAAAAATACAATTTCCAATTTATTTTTTTTGAAGTAGAAGAGACAATGGTGTTACTGCTACCTCCACTTGTTTTCTATCATGCACTGAACATGTTTGAGTGTTACGTCTTGAGTGCTGTTCATGAATAGCTTCTGTCCATCGTCTAGGTTTAGTACCAGTGGTGTCATCTTGGTTTATGGGATACATGTTGGGACAGATGTGTATAAATGAAAATGGCGAGGATAAAATGTTTCTTGTTTTTCGTCTGAGGTGTCAAAGGGAATTATTTTACTATGTCTAGTTGGATCAGTCTGGCTATTCAAATAGAGCCCTCTGTTATAAGTAAAACCTCGTGTGAACTTCCCAGTGTTCAAGAAAAAAAATACATTTAATTCAAGAGGAAACGCTAAGATTTGAATCAATTAAAGTCGCTAACAATATCGATTTTACAAGCTGTTTATGTGAACAGTATAATCAGTGCAAACTGTAAGAAGGTCTATTTTGGACATCGTTATCATTTTCTTTATCAGGGCAGAGTTGTGTGTACTTCAGAGGAAAAAAGGCTAATTTAGAATTTAGCACTCTAATTATAATGTTTCTTTTCTGTGTTTGTTTTCACAGGTCCAAGCAAATGAACCCACGACCCTGAGGTCCTACCAGTTTTTTTGAATGCCAAGGATAGGAGGAACTCCCTACAGCAACCAATTGCCAAGTAAATTTGGAAAAAACATAGAAGACAACTCTGGGCCTTCAACTTATTCATCTACCACTGCAGTAACTCGGCAGGAGACTTCAGCTGCCATATTCAAGGAAAACGTCCACCACCTCTACCTCTCTTCTCTTTACAAAACAGTTGGTGTCTGATCACTCGTTTCCAGTTTTATGACACAGTCACCGGTTACACTCAGGCTTGTTGGGGTTGTGTAAGGCTCCCAGCCACTCCTGCTGCAGCCATACTTGAGGACAGTAAAGCCTACAGTGTTTGCACAAATCATCCATGGGGTTAGACTGAGGCAGTCAGTTGAGCCCACTCGTTCTCTGGTTGAATGTTTTTTCTTCTCCCTGCAGACACTGCTGCGGCAGGACATTTCTTAAGGCACCAGAGCCTTCTTTGCCGTGATAAGCATAAATGGTGACATCTAAGAACATCTGAGAGAGGAGGCCATTTGCAAAGTTGCTCATTCCTGTTGTGGTTGCTGGTCAAAATAATGGCTGCTTCCAACAAGATTCAGTCAGCCATGCTGAGCATTCTGTTTTTGGTGGGGTTGTTAGGGCCAGGGACTGCCCTAGAATTTAGTGGAGGAACGGGGCAGTGGGCACGCTATGCCCGATGGGAGGCAGGCTCAATTGGGGAGTTGAGCTTCAGCATCAGGACGAATGTCTCCAGGGCCCTAGTCCTCTATTTGGACGATGGAGGCAACTGTGACTTCCTTGAGCTACAGATTGTTGATGGTCGTTTGCGTCTTCGTTTCACTATCTCCTGTGCTGAACCCGCCACAATATACCTGGAAACGCCGATAAACGATGACCGCTGGCACATGGCCCTCCTGACCCGCAAATTCCGTGAGACCACACTTAAAGTGGATGGCGAGACTCGCTCAGCTGAAGTGAAGTCCAAGCGACGAGACATGTCGGTGGTCAGTGATCTATTTGTGGGTGGCATCCCAGCTGATGTGCGACTCTCAGCCCTGACGTTGAGCACTGTGAAGTATGAGCTGCCATTCCAGGGACTGCTAGCCAATCTGAAGGTGGGCAACATGCCCCCTACAATGCTGGGTAGCCAGGGCATCCGCAATGACATGGAATACCTCTGCTCCAAGCAGAACCCCTGCCAAAACGGAGGGGTTTGCTCTGTACTCAACAGTGAGATCCAGTGTGATTGCAGCCTGACCGGCTTCCAGGGCAAGTTCTGCAGTGAAGGTAAGCATGACTTAATCTTATGTACATTCCTGTTTGTTTTATTATACAAGGACAACGAGGTGGAAAGGCGGGAGGATGCTACAAATGCTGTGTTGTGAGCCAATCAAGGCTTGGACTTCGGCACTGCCCGCAGGTGCATAGGTGTGTTGATATGGGTGACAGTCAAAGACCATTGTGCACATCGGGTCTGGCATTTTCCTGTCTACTATAGGGCAGTAGACTACACTTAGTTTCAGCACTGACTTTATTATTTGTTGAAGAGTTTATAAAGCACAGTTCTTTACCAAATGGGCAGCAGAATCCATTATGTAGAAAAGGCTGTAGGATTACTCAGTGATGAGAGTTGAGGTCATAACGTTGACTGTACTTAGCCTGTACCTCTGATTTCTTTGTGTTAAGTTTCATTTACTGCTGCCCATATGGCAAATCAAATTTTACACAGATCTTTCATGTTTAAAAAAAAAAAATGTTTTAAAGAGTTTTATATAGCGCGAACTTGACCCGAAGATATCAGGTATCAGAGCGCTTTACATGAGCACCAGTTTTGTTACAGATGGACACATTCATATTTTTTTTATTAGGCACGGGGAGATTACATTATTTGCCCACAATCACAGGATGTTGAGCATCTTTGCCGAGACTCGAACCCTGTTCCCCATCTTTGAAGTCGACCGCTCTAGCCGCAAGGCTACATCCTCCCCCCAAGTGAAACAATTCGTTAATTTGTATTTTTCCTCTTATGCCCTCCTGCACAAAAAGCCAAATATAGTACCTCCTCCTTCTATTCCGTAATGATTATTTCTCTCTTTATGCCTTTAGTTTCCTCTACTGTGTCAGTGGTATCATTAGATCCCATGAATCAGAGTGGCTGGAGACTCCTGCCCTAAACAATTTCTATGATTTGAACTGCAAAACAATCCACAAAAATACTAAAACAAGTATACACCAAACAAATGTTCAAAGATTGAAATATTTTGTTAGATTCACAATCAAATATAGAACATTTTTTAACATTTTCAGTTTTGCTGCTTTATTTCTATATACTTCATTTTAATGTATTATTTTTTTAATATAACTTAACTTGGTAACACAGTTGTGGACCCCCAAATAGGCCTCACAATCCCCCAGGGGTCCTTGGAGCACAGGTTAAGAACCACTGGTCTAAACCACTGGTAATTACTCTGGCTAGCATGCCAACCTTTTTTTTCACCCTCTGTGCCACTATAAACTGATGCCCAACATAGAAAAAACACTACTAACCCTTCTCATGGGAACAGTGCACCCTAAACTGCCAGGGGAGCCACCCTCCCTTCAGAAGGTTGCACAGGGAACAGGAAAGCTGGCAATCCCAGAAAGTGTCAGTATTGTTAGACCTCGTCGGTGAGGAACGAGACATGACACAGGAAGTAACTGTCGTGCATTTACCCTGTGTTACAAGGCAGACATAATGTCTACCAGGAGCGAGATAGCTTCTGAGCAGGGTATCCATCTTTGGCAAACTTCAAGACCAGCACACAGTGACAAACAGACACACTCTGCCCCCAGCCATTATGGGAGTGGCGGTGCACCATTGGTATGGGCAAGAAGGTTCCCCTTTCAACTGGTTTTGTCTCTGATTCTTCTTTGGCTTGCCTGTTCTCTGTGGTGTGAATCTTCTCAGAAGCCTAGCTGTTGTAATTGCAGAAGCTGCAATGGCATGTGGGTTAAGGGGGGGTCCAGTGATTGGCCGTTTCCACCCAGTTGTGGTGCACCGGGACATATTCCTTTCTTGCATTAGGGCCCATGGCCAATGCTTGCATCCTCTGCTCCTTCAGTCCGTCTTTGAATCTTTTATTGATCATTTTATTTAGCTCCCATTGCTCCCCGGATTAGCTTCCCACATTGACTCCGACTAAACACTTTTGCCTTATCACCCTAGCAGTGTGAGATGTGTGTGTCACAAAGAGCAGTAATGACATTCAGCAGCAGTGGCAGAGCACGACGACGCTGCTGCTGCAGGACTCTGCCCATGTCACCAGAAAGGCTCCAACCCTCGTGACTCTGATCGGGGGTCAAAGGGCATGATTACGTACTCCCTTGGGGTGTACGAAGAGCCATGGGCTTTGCTACATCACTGTGCGTTAAAGAGAGCTGCAGTCACAGATCCACCAGCAACAAGACTGCAACATGTGTCAAGGGTGTTCTGCTATTGGGTTGGGAAAGAAGAGGCTTTAGTGCTCCAGGGGACAGGGTGAAAGTGTGTGGGTAGGAGGTGGGTAAGAAGGGGCAGGCACACCAGGGAAAGGTTAACGAAGTGTGGAGGAAGGAAGGGTACACATATGGAACTTAGAGGCAAGGAGGGAGCAAAGAAGGAGAACAAACCTGAAGGAGAATGTCGCTGTCAGAGACTGTATTCACACAACACCAGGCATCTGCTATTTGGCTGTTCACGTTTTACAGCTTTTGCATGCACCTCGGCGGTGATCACGCCCGACATGGAAACACTTCCCACATATGATCAAGACAAAGACAACATCTTCCAACCACACACCCTACATATGTGGTCGCTTGCTCCCCATGTAGGCAAGCGCTTCAACATCCCACACAGGGGCAGTAAGTGCTATATAAATGCTGCAATACAATAAGTTACAATGTAGCATTGCAGCGATTGCCTTTTTTGTACATCCCTCTGACACCCTCAAGGCCTGGTCTGTACTATAAAATAAACATGTAAATAATAAAAATGTGTCCTTACAGAAGTAGACACAGCAAAGAGAGAAGGAACAACCAGAAACTGAAGTCCAATGTGTTTGCTGTGTGGAGGCTGATATCTAACGCAGACAGCGGTGGGTTGGCCTGGAAGGTGCATCGCCTCGGACTGAAGATCCTCATGGGTGAGACAACCCAGCCATGAAAATCAGAAAGCTTCCAACCACACGTCTCGTACACAACCAAGGCCCAGCCCTCACTATCACCTCCATGTAATGTATCTGATATCAAATACTATGCAAGGCAACATGACAGGCTGTTAATCAGTCGAAGAGTCACCTTTTAGATGATCTCATCCAGAAATGTGGGGTAAATATGTTTTGTGAAGGATTCCTTCAGCTTTTATGCACTAACATTGCTTCCTGAGGTTTCTTCAAACACAGCTGAGGCACGGACTCCCGCACTGATGCACAACTTCCTATAAGTGTCACATTATACTAGCTCATTGGCAATCCTCGGTCAGCATCCTCTGTATTTCATCCTGGGGCTGCAACAACAGTTGAGACTTCTTGTGTTTGAATCAAGCCAATGTTGTGTGTTGTGAGACAGTGTTTAATTTGTGCAATTGGGTGACACCGGCACACATGGACAAGCAAGAGAGAGAAAGGCAGGAAAAATAGAAAGAAGGACAAGAGAAAGATAGGGAAAAGTGACAAAGAAAGGAAGCTGGAATGAAAAAGAAAGAACCTGGACAAGAGAGATAAAAAGAAACAGGAAGTCTAGAGTGGTGAAAGAACTAGATATGAGGTGACATCAAGACTAGGGAGCCTTGGCATTCAGCAATCCCAGCATTCAGCAGCAAAGGTGGAGGGCTTCTAAGAAAAGATTTGGGAAACGGCATCTTTTTTTAACAACTTAAGCACTGCTTTTAATGACAAGTGAAGAAGCTTTGGGAATGACAGAAGCAGATTCATTATAAGCAAAATTAGTAAGGAAATCAAACTTGGTAGTTGCAAGAAAAATAACCTTCAGCATTATTGTTGAACCTCATGAATAGCAAGGCCACGATGATGTGTTGACTGGAGTAGAATACCAGTGTGGAATTCCAGTCCTCAGTCATGGGGTGTGCCATTGTTCTGGTATCCAGATTAACGAGGTGTTGGAGCAAGGACCCGATGTTAGCAGGTGGTTAATCCAAATAGTCCTACCGCTTTAGGAAAGAGCTGCATTTCTGCCCGGCCCATTTGCTAGTCATGTAATGATCCTCTCCTGCTAGCCAACATTCTCCCCTTGGCTCTAACACCCTGTCCACCTTTCACCCCCTGCCTCAGACCAGCCCCCTACATGCAGTTACCACCTCAGAGCAGGTAGTAAATGTGTCAAAGAAGTATTTTGCGAATTCCGGGCATTAATTCCTGTTCCGCATGATTTTCCAGTTCTGAGAGAAATAACTTGTATGTGAAGATTCTTTCCGGTATTGGAAATTTCAGCTGCCAGATCTCCACATTCAATACATCACAGGGCACAACCGGGGCCAAAATACTTGGCTTTGGAGCATCTTGGGAAATCAGCTGGATCATCCATGGTGCGGTCCCATGTTCAGTCAAGGCACTCTCCAGAGCTGTATCTCTCTGTCTTTGTATTCACAAGGGAGATGAATGAATTCACTTAACTCTTTTAAATATAGATCCTGTCATGCTCTGGCTTTCAAGCCCAGAGTGATCTGTCGGTAGCTTTAAAACATGTTAGCTACTCCTCGAGTGGAACATAAACGAGCTACAGCTATTTTGTGAAAATGCTATTTTGAGTTTATTGTCTTTACAATTTGTGAATGGTACATCGGGAAATAAAGATCAGATTCTACTGCGCAATCCAATTAGTCGATCTAATCTATAGCTGCGGTGCCCAATGTATGTCAATCGAGGCTCAGATCAGCCTCAGATTTTTAAGATATCCACGTAAAATACATTTACATTCAACTGATATAAATGGCATGGAACCAGCCCTTCTAGACCTGTAATGGATGCCTCTGAGCTGGAGCCATCTGACTCCGTTGTCAGCATGCCATCTGCAATGTACCTCTCAGTTTCCACTTGCGCCAGAGTCTTCCTTTGGGTCTGCAGCCGCATTTGACGTTTTCGCATAACCGTGCAGCTCATTTTGAGACCCCAGATCTAAATGTTCTTTGAGTAGTGGGTTTATCTCAGAGGAGCTTAATAAAATGACCTTCACGTTTCCCTCATCAGTGATCCTCCCTCTCATTGGCATGCCATTCTTCCTGCAAAGATTGATATTTTTTACAATGTGGCGTAAGGCATGCTTTGTTCTGACACTTGTTTTCCTATTTTTCTAATTCTTCTGCTGCGGAGATTGATAAGCTGTGGCTTGCTATTCATCACATGCACAAATATATATGTATTCTACTTTGCAGCTGCTTCCCCATGGCCTATAAAATATCTTCTTACCCTTGTGCGAGTCAAACAAAGGTGTCGTTACCAAAGGTGCATGTATGCTGGTATCTTAAGCAAATGGCACTATTCTCTCGGTTGAAGTACCAAAGCTAAACAGTGCTCAAGAAGAATTCTGGCATTAATTTGATGCATTTCAGATTTAATCGTTATTGTGGGAACTCATAACTTATTGATGGTTTCCACTCACCAGTTAAAACAGCATTTTTGTCGAGTGCTGGCTGCTGCAGTTCATTGTAAAAGCCAAGCCTGATTAAGATACTAACAGAAGGAGGGAAGGGAAGGCAATCCAGATTTAGGACATGAATATCTAGATGTAAGACTGAAGAGGGGATATACATCCCGACATGTGCGAGAGGGGGTGAAGGTGATCCAGAAACGAGATGGAAGAAGCAGCGCTGAGCGAGACGAGAGAGAAAGAGAGAGACATAGTGCAATGAGGATCCAGACATAAGGGAGCGGAGGAGGTGAAGATCCAGAAACAAAAGTGGGGAAGAGCAGATTTAGATGCAGAAGATAGCTGGTATCAATGATTCAGACATAAGATGGAAAAACATGCAATGACAACCAAAATAAAAGCGAGAGGATCCGATTGCCGGGTACCAAGGGATTCTAGGATCCAGGAGACTTACCCTCAGGAGGAAGAGGAGAAGAATGGCACCTCCTGCAGGAGGGTGGGACAGCGAATATGTGGTACTGGAGATTGGCAGTTTAAGAGACAACAGTGATACCTTTCCAGAAATGAGAGAAAGGGAGCAATGAGGATCTAGCCACAAGAAAATGAAGAGGCAATAGAAATCTGAATACATTGGAGAAAGGAAGAGCTGCCAATCCAGAGACAAGAGAGAGGAAAATGAAAATCCTGGCACTACATAAGAGATGAAGCTTGATACAGAAGCAAGAGACTGAAGAGCTAACAAGGAGTGGGCCACAAGAGCCAAAGATAAGGTGCTGTCTGATGAAGATAGGGTGTGCTTGTCATTAGTTTGAAAGCGTACCAACCGTAATTAATGCAATACAGGAAAAGAGTCAGGCCTGGGTACTGATTGAAAATTTGTGCCATGACCTTCAACATCTGCCATTTGTCCTTCCGAGTTCATCTAGCACCTTTGTCTTTCATCTGCTAACGAGCGAACATGCTTCTTTTTGGAGCAGACTGGATGATACAATAATAAAAGTTCGTGAACATTAATAATTCAAAAAGACAAAGATAGATGTTTTGGAAGCTAAATGAGCAATCTGAAGCTTTACTGCATCACTAATGTTCAGCAATGGTGCCAATACTGGAGAATTGTTTACCATTGTATGATGACGGGAAGGGGGTGCTTGGAGGGGGGTCAGGGACATACTTGGTTGGACTGAGGAGAGAAGGCTGTTTGGAGTGGTTGTATGTCACAATATTGAGGTAATAAAATCGACCTCCACATATACCAACAGTATAATATTGGCTACAAATATATTGTCATGACAAGCATATTTAGAAAATTATTGATCTACTTACTTTGATGATCTGTTGATAGTTGATATTGTGGAGTCGATAGTAGTGCTGGTCGATATTAAAACATTATGATAAAATATAAACCATCCCCTCTTCTGATGCACCCACGGAGCTGTACAGCAGAAGGCAAGGCGAGAAATGTAAAGGGGTGCTGTCAAAACAATTGTAAATAGTCCTTCCCTTTCTTTCCATACCTTGCACTGCACAACTCACCAGCGTGCTGCGCAGGGCAGGCTGGTTGGTCCTCCATCACGTGTAGAGGAAGGCTGCGTGGGCCTCGCAGCAGCGTGTCTCTAATAGCCAGGAGCTCCAGGGTGACATCCGAGGTGACACAGCACACCAAGGTGACCTTGAAACCCCGCACTCGCCTTCTATGCTAGTCCTCTGCTGCTCCCCGCCCTGCAGAGCGCCATCAAACACTGGATCTGCTTTCCTATGGTTGTTGATAACTCGCGGGTTGGGACTTTTGGCGCCAAAGCAACCCTTAATAAAGCACTAATCAAATCAGTGAAATGGAGGCTATAAATCGACATATGCGGCCTTTAGAAGAAAGCTTTTTACCGGCAACTTTCAAATAATTCTTGCAGTGTATTGCAGTGCATGTCTGGAAGCAGAGAGGAAGTTTCAAACTGCCTTTTTTTTGATGCTGTGAAATGCTTTCCTCAACTTCAGGAATTAGTACCTGACAACACGCTCTGTAGTACTCAAAACGAACATGTCTGATATGTATGTAAAATACTATTATATTTTACAACTTGTATTTATGCTGTTTATATAGTACGATCATGTTCCGAGGGTGTTAGAATAGAAACTTGCTTGATACGCATTTACAGTTACTTCGGTCATTGGAATAATACATTATAGTGCTTAATCCAATTAGCATGTGGACGTCTTCAGTGACACTTTCAGTTAGTCCTGACTTAACAGCACTGAACCTTCTGGGACTTTCAATTTTGCTTTATAAGTATTGAATTGACTATTCCAGCATGCAAAATAATGCTGACTATCGAAAATGTTTATCTAGTTTATTGCATAACAGATCAAATGTAAAGATGCTCGAAAAATATATTTTTAATTTTAGAGTCTCAATATATTTTTACATAACATATTTAGCAAATATGTAGTGGTTTAATGGCTTGACTCTTTCTAGTAATTCCCTTTCTTGTAATTTACACAGCTAACAAGTTATATAGGTCAGATGGAGAACCAGAAATATTAAGTCAGGTCTTGACCCTACCTGCTGCAGCATTATGCACTTTACTTCTGTGTTACAGTAGAGTACATTATGCATACATGCAATTTCACTATCACAAATACTTACTGCTGGAGCAATAAGTTAACGCGTGGGGAAGGGATTGCTAAAGTTTGTGGAGAGTAACAGAGAGGCAAATATATAAAATACATAAAATATTACATATATTCAAAATCCAAGAATAGTAATCCCCACACTCACTAAAGAAAACCTTCAAGAGACTGATTTAGAAGCCCGTGGACTTTCCACTGTATTCACCGAGGAGCAATCCACTACACTCCTTGAGAGGCACTCCAGAACAAATGCTTGGTTTCTCTCTACCACACTGAGTGTGTCGCTCCCCTGCATGCTCAAAGAGGATCCCCCCCAATCATCATTGCCAATGGTTGCCCTCACCATATATCTTATGAAAAGCCTCCCACTGCACAAATACGGAGCATGTCCAAACGCACACACTGTGACCCTTTCCCATCACCCCCAAAGAGAATGACTTCCATCAGTATCAGTGAAGATCACACCTGGCAGAGACTCTGAGGAGCACCCGACTGCACACAGTACAGAGCACATCCCAAAGAGGAGGACCACACCAGACTCCGCGAAGAGCACCCTGACAGACTCAAAGGGGACCATCTCATTGCACACAGTATGTAGCACTCCCATAACACTCTCCGAGGAGCGCTCTCCCACCCTCAAAAGAAGGTCCCCCACCACCCATACCAGGCACACACTCACTATGGAGCATCCATCGCCATACTCACTGAGAAGCAACTTCCACTACATTCACTCACTGAGGCACAATCTCTCTCACTGAAGATTGTGTAACTGAGGTGGACCCTCAGTCTCACTGAATGAGTAGCACCTACACCACACATACGAAGAAGCACCCCAGCATTTACACTGAGTAACACCCCTACAGCTCTCACCATGATGATCGTGCACCAACCCTCTTTAAGGAGTACAAGACCTAATAAGGACCATCAGGCTACTCTTATGAGGAATACTCCTACCACACTGCTTGATGAGGACGTTGTCATACTTACAGAGGAGCACCCCAAACTGAAGCCAGCTTGAGTGCACACTCGGTTATGAGAACCTTTTGCCAAGGTCACTCAGGAGCACGTACAGCCATGCTCACTAATAGCATAACATAGCATACATTTGTAAAGTGTGTGTTTACCCCTTGGCTTTATTAAGGCTAAAAAAAACTGATCTTCATTGTTATACAACTCAGTGGTAGTTACTGTATTAATCTTGGAAAGATGAAGAGCCCAGAAAGATGAAAGGCTTAATGCGCCGATGGGACTTGAACCAGCTATAATGAGGTCAAACGGTGATTCCTACATTAGTCCCTGAAGCACCAGACTTTGTCTCCTCTAGCAATTTCCTTGAGGAGCACCCTCGACCAGAGTGAATATGGACTGCAGCCACCACATCTTGAAACCACTTCCACAATGGGACCTGATCACTATTTGATCCATACTTTCATCGCATCAGAGAGAACCTGTATTTTAATGTGATATGCAGTTCTTCAACAATAGCCTGATTTCTTAGAAGCTGTTATTGTTGCCACTAATACCACTGAGGTTTGGGTTCTTTTCAATTTTCCAACCCAATACATTTTCTCCATCGTTTCTGAGTTCCACGTAAACCAAAGATGGTTCTATCAGTGTACTTTCTAACCGGTATATGTCCCTATATGGAAAACAGCAATATCAATCTATATATATATTTTTCTTCCTCTACTTCATCAAGGTAAGTATCAATTTAATTTCCTTAGCTATACTTACCTTGACGATGTAGTTGTGGGCAGTGTAGTGGATACAATATAGTATGCCTCATGGAGGGGGCATGTTTTAGCTATGTCTATATTACTTAAAGTGCAACTTTGAAAAGGTATTGCCTTTCTACCTTTATTCTGTTTGGTAATCCCTAACCATTATTTGATAAGATATAAGTAAGATTAAAGGTTACATGAAAGTTATTCATAAAAAACCTGCGCTGGCCTTTATTTATTTATTTATTTATTTATCAGTGTTACATAGAGCAAAGACACCAAAGGGTGTAGATGCACTTTACATATTAGCAGTGACTACAATGCAAGGTCTTACAGTATCTAAAGACGAATGAATGAGAGGGAAGTGAAGGAAATAGTGGAAATACAGTAAATGTTTGGTGTGGGAGATCAAAGGATTGGTAAAAAGAAGACTGGGAGGAAGTTGGGGATGAAAGTTAAGAGGTAACATCAAATAAGAGGAAGAGAGGGAAGATTGGGGGAAGGTGGGAAGGAATGGGGTTAGGGAAGTGCTGGGGAGGAAAGGGCACAGGAAAGAGGTAAGGCTTTGGAGGCGAGAAAGAAGTGGGGAGCGAGAGAGCGAGCGAGGTGGAAAGGAGTGGACGACAGGGAGCTAGATGGGAGGGAGGTGGGAAGAGGCTGAGGGGAAAGTAATGAATGAAGAATAGAAAATCCAGGTATGAATAGGTTGGAGGTGAGAGAGGGTGAGTGAAAAAGAGAAAGGGGAGAGAGAAGAAAAAAGAGATGGAGAGATGCAGCAGCCAGAAGTGAATGTGAAGGGAGCCCGATGCGGAAGCGAAGGGAAGGGCTACAGGAGGGAAGGATGGGGTAGGAAGGTCAGGGAATGAGTGAAGGCATGAAAGGACTGAATGGTGCTGGAAGTAAGTGTGGCAAAGAAAGTAGGGTAGACGGGGGGAGCCTGAGGTGAGGAGAGGGAGGGATGAGGCGGATGAAATGGAAGGGAGGGACGGACTGGGGAGGTAGTGGGAAGGAGAGAGGCAGGAGGGAGGAGAGGAGGAGTAATGAAAAAGGAGAAGAAAGGTCAGGGAAAAAGGAGAGGATGAGAGAGAGGGTGAAGAGGAGCGAAAAGAGGAGGCGTGCAGCGGGGGAAAGAGAAGTGCAGCAGACTATGTCCTTAGGTCATAGTTTCCCCTCACATAGGGAAACTGACTCCGTAAACGAGGAAGAACAAAACTGCTGTAGCTGTTGCCTTAGGTTCTGCAGCATACCCCTGATAGTATCTTTGCCCTGCGTTTCAACTGAATATTTGCCTTTTTGCTGCAGCTT
Organism: Triturus cristatus; assembly: GCF_964204655.1. Taxonomy (NCBI): domain Eukaryota; kingdom Metazoa; phylum Chordata; class Amphibia; order Caudata; family Salamandridae; genus Triturus; species Triturus cristatus. The sequence goes on along the minus strand of NC_140592.1, from coordinate 495,627,838 downwards.
GAGGGGGCCTAACCCCAATGGACGGCTCAAACAGCTCATCATGCTCTGTGAGGACAACTCTGTTTCCCCCTGAGATTATGAGACTCTCCATAGGTCTCTCCGACCTGCAGTCTTGAGGTTGCAGACCCCTCAACCTCTAAGGCACAGGTCCTTCTTTATTTTGAGGTGAAACACCTTCCTTTTGGGGTCACTTAATGACTTATCTTTTAAGTGAATCCAGTATTTGCCGACCAATAATAGCACTTCAGTAATACTGAATGTTGGCAAACATTAAGCACCTGGTTACTGCAATAATGATTAAGAAGAAAGAAAAATGTCCATGTATACGATAGCTACCGGTCACCTTTGGGGACCTGCCAATAGGGTTTCTCTGCTGATCAGGAACACTGTTTTCTGACTAAAGGGCACGGGGTGGAGGATGCATGCTGCCCACAGAGAAACAACAAGGACAGCCACGACTCCACTACTACTTCTGCGTGTATCTTTTGTCCCTAGAACCTATGTGAGACAAACCCACTAGGTCTACCAAGCCGGCCTGTCCATGAAGACTGTCCTTTATCATCTGCACGTTGGCAGTATCCACGACACTGCATTCTGAAATGCTGGTAATGAGGCCCCTCCAAGAGGCCAGCCTGTAGAGGGAAAGTCTGCTGCAACCTCACTGGGTGGATTTTCTAACTGGAAAATGCACTGCATTGGGTTACACACCAGCTGTGCGGAATTTAAGATACCAGCTGGGCCCACACTCCAACCTGGGTCAAATCTACACTGACATTGAGCAGAACAGCGTGGACCTTTCAAGCATAGTGCTTCCAGAACATAAAACTGAGTGCTGCCTCTGTCCCACTTGCTGGGAATACGCCTGAAGACTCTCCTGAAGCTCTGCTGCCTGCCCTATTGCTACTGAGTGACTTCACGCTTGGAAGCCCACGGAGCCTAGAGATGCAGACACATCATCTAGAAGTCCTCCCCTCTCTCATAAAAAGAGCGGGGCCTTAGAAACCAACATCATTAGGTTCAGGTAAGCCAACTGTTGACGTCCTGATGAGCTCAGTCCCAATTGGGGCCATATTTTATTGTTTTTCACCCGCTGACCTTGATGTTGCGTACAGAGGTCTAATATCTATTTGACCTGTGTGTTGGCTGGTTTGAGAGACCCTAAAAGGCAGTGAGAACTCGCTGTCTCTGTATTCTTTCCTGTGAGCTCACAAGCCATTTCACCCAGTGGGCCAGACTGCAGCCTTCTCCATTTATATGTGAGGTTTCCCCTAGTTTGAAGCTGCTGACCCCAGAGAATCAGATGAATTCAGATGCAATTTCAGAAATATTGTGTTGTGTACTTATTCGTCCTTATGATGGCTTTCTGCTCACTTGGAAAAGGGGTAACAGTGTCAACAAGCCTTAGCTGCCACTACTGCTTACAAATCAATTACATTTCACTTGATTGTTATTCCGCTGCTCGAACTGTTTCACAAGTTACGGGTTACTGGACTTTAACTGTTCAAATGGGAGACACTAATGTGCTTAAGCTTTACCTTACTGTAGAAGCCAAAATTGGGCTCCAAGTACACCCCTATAGCACTTGCACCTGAGAGTAGCGAAGTTGAGCAGTCTAAGAATTACTTGGGTTAGTGGCATGGTGTTAGAAATGCAGCACTCAATAAAGCGTTCAGAAGATCAGTGTCCAGCCAGAGATTTTATGTAAGTGAGAAAGTACTTTACTTCTATCATGCTATGTAATACAGTAAACAAAATGTAAGAAGGCAATATTATCTATACAAAGGGTAAGGAAATTTCTTACGGTGTGTAGGGACAGTCAGTTCAAGCTTAAGCCACTTCCATAACAGAGGTATAGCTATTTTCAGCGCGAAGCTCAACCCTTGCCCTTACAGAGGAAAAGAATGATGATTTCTGTTAGGACCCCAAGTGTACCTGTCCTGAAAGGATATCATTTGAATGGAGCGTAATTATTCCTAAAGCAATTCTCCCTAGAGTGTCTGTTGCTTGCATTGCACCTTACTTGATGTCCTTTAGTGTCTGTAGGCTGAACCTGCTGTTCCTGGCTATGGCAGCGCTGCACTTACTAGGTGGTGTGGCATCCCTAAGGCCCACCGAGCAGGATCATACTAACTCTGCCCAAGACACAGACACTGCTTCAATCTCCAACGAACGTGGGTGGGTTGATGCGGTTTTTGGAGAAGGAGAAGGCCTTTCTCTTCTGGATCTGATTACGTCAGGAGAATCTTGACTCGGGGAATTTTTCCTCAGACTTAAAACTCTACCACCGAAAGAAAACAGAATACCCTGTCCTGTTCGTCGTAGGTGATCCAGTGAAAGCCAAACTAGCTGCATTCTGTCTGTTGTGACCAGTGACTGTGGTCATGCTCTTCTTAGCCACCGCAGGCATTCATTTGCAGTCCTTGTAACCTGTCTCCTGTGCTTCTGTTGCTGTGGTTTGCTGTAGGAGTACCAGGGTCGCATGGTCTTATCGCATCGCTTGATGCTACAGATCCTTCCCTTGCCTGCAACGTTCATGTTTCTCTTGTTCCTTCCTCAGCTCTTCTTTTCTAGGTAGAATCTTCCTTGTGCAATGGCAAAAGCCAGTACTGCTCCTCAGTTCTTTCTTTCTAAACAAACTCTAGGCACTTTCCTCCTGGAAGGTTGCTGAACCCCCAGATTTCTGTTTCTGAGCCAGCAGTCAGCTACTTCCAACCCTGGAACACAGAATAGCTCAATGTTCTCCAGTGGTGTGTGACACCAGATTCTAGTACAGCAAGATTTTGGCACACTGGATGCTGGTCCCTGCAACTCATGTTACAGAGTTTGTTTATTCCAAAAGTCCAGCTCTGGGACCGGATTTAGACCGTTCTTGTCTTTTGCTTATTCTTCGCAGATTGGTCCAGCCATAGTCTTTGCATTCAGGTGTTACCAGGAAGGTGGAGTGGAGCTGAAAGTCTTGAGGAAGGAGAGACCTAGAACAAGGACACAAAGCTGGGAAAGTCTTTCCCACTTAATTGTATATATTAACTTGCATCATAGTGTTTTCATGAAAAAATGGACCAGGAAAAGACTTTCCCTACAACTCTACACAACCCTCTATCCCCACTCTACTCCACCTTACTGTGTGGTACAGAGGCCCTGTTTTCAGTGAATTCCTGTATATGTATGTATGTGTGTGTGTGTGTGTATATATGTCGCCAGTAGGTAGTTATAGTTAGGACCTTGTTTCTATTCAAAAAGCGTTTTTGTTTTCCCAATAACTTTGGTGCCAGTTGACGAATCTTCTTGAAAGTTTCAAAACTTATGACCCGCTCCGGTCAGCTCCTATCCTGAAAGTTTCGGGTTGATTCGCCAAGCGGGAGCCGAGAAAAAAAGAGGGTCCCAAAACGCGTTTTCTCCATGTTATTTCCCATAGGAAACTTTAGACACGACTACAGCCTGAACTGCTGAACGGAATTACACCAAATTTGGCAAAAAGGTAGCCCTTGGTTCAGAAAGAGACCTTTTTTAAATGGTGTAAATCCATTCAGTAGTTGCTGAGAAATTAAAAAAATAAGAGTCAAAAAATCTATTTCCCATCGGAAACTTTATGCAAGGCTACAGCCGAAACTACTGAACGGATTTACCCCAAATTTGGCAAAAAGGTACTGCTTGGCTCAGAAAGCGAACTTTTTAAAAATGGTGTACATCCGTTCAGTAGTTGCTGAGAAAATCAAAAATAAAAGTTTCAATATTTAGAGGCGCGGTGGATCCGCGCACCCTTCCGATCACGAGCTTCATTCAAATTGGCTGTCAACACTTCAAACCAGGAAGTGTTGGCAGCCATCTTGTGCCTCAGTAGAACCGAGGCACAAGAAATCAGTAAAACAAACGCGAAAAACAAGAAAAGGGGGCAGGGAAGAAACACCCTGACCCCCTAGGCCTTCTTAGGGGGGTCCCACAAAGACCCCCAGGGCTAAAAAAAAAGCATTTAAAAAAAAAAAAGAAAAAAAAGCGAGATGCGGTTAGATCCGCAGGTCCGGCCGCACAAAGAAAACAAGCGTGGGCTCCCTCGCTTCGTTATTAATTAGCTCCGGGTGGGCCAAGTCCCAGGGGCATGTAAAAAAAAGTGTGGGGAGGCCCCAATCACCCCACACTGCCCTGGGGACTGCCACCCCCGGGGCTTTGCACAAATATTTGCGGGGGGCACACCTGTGTGGGGGGGCTCGAGCCCCCCCCAAGCCCCGGGGACCACCACCAAAGGTGGGAGGGGGGCCGTGCGGCCCCCCTCCTGGAGCCAGTGATGGCCCTGGGGACCGCCACCCCCCAGGGCCAGTTCCTGCAGTGTCCCGGGGTGCCCACCCCCGGGACACTGCTGTTTACAATGACAGGGCAGGAGCCTCGCGACTCCTGCCCTGTCATTGCGCACACTGCTTTGCTTCATTGAAGTGAGAGCAGGGAAACCTGCTCTCGCTTCAGTGAAGCAAAGCAGAATTGCTTTTCCACACGGGGAGCTGCATGTCAGCATGTCCCCATTTGGAAAAGCAATGCTGGCTCCCGCAGGACACGGGGAGCCGGTGGGACCGTGGGGGCATTGGGGCTCCCCCCGCAGTCTCCAACAGAGAGAGCCAGCCCCGGGGGATGGGGTCCCCGGGGCTAAAAGAAGCCTCGGGAGGGGGGCCCACGCGGCTGAACTAACTATAACGGGGAAATTTCTATGGTTTTGTACGAGTGCAAAGTCCAACTATAACTTTCCCTAAAACCTATGGTTTTTTCAGTGAATTTCTAAGGTTTTGTAAATGCTAATTTCTAACTATAACGTGCCTGAAACCAATGTTTTTTTCAGTGAATATATATACACACACACACACACACATATATAATATATATGTTTTTTTTACATTTCAAAATATCTTTATTGAAAATTTTATGCAAAAACAGAACAGGAGCTGGTGTCAGGGCCAAAAGCCCCAAAGTACCTATGACGGTGCTTCACCTGATCAGCAGACAAATGCCATCAATAGACGAACCCCTTGACAGTGAAATCGCCCCTTATATATGTGTATACATAATATATATAATATATATGATATATAGTATATATATAATATATATATATATATATATATATATATATAATATATATGTTTTTTTCACTGAAAAAAACAAAAATTAAATTGACGACATATTAAGGTGACAATGTCAGTTTAAACGTAACATTTTACTCCAGTTATAATTATTTCAAGTAACTATAACTCACACTACACCATGCATAGTGTTGTCCTCAATGATTTAATTTCAGATGTCATCAGTGATTTTGTCAATGATGTCCTAAAACATGTCATAAGTGATGTAATATGTGTGTTCATAAGCAGAGCATGGCAAAGGTGCGAGTTATACTTACTTGAAATAACTATAAATAGTAAATTTCATTTTTTTTGTTTAACCCCTTCGCCGCGGCGGGAATTCCGCCGCGGCGCTGGGGGGTGCGGGGGGGCAGCGCGGTGGCGCTGTGCTCATGACGGAGCCGCTCCGTCATGAGCCACGGTTGAGCTGTGCTCATGACGGAACGGTTCCGTCATGACTCCGCCCAGTTGCGTTGTCCCCCCGCACAGGCGGGGAAACAGCGCCGCGTGGGCGGAGCGGCCGCCAACGGTCGTGGCATGACAGAACCGTTCCGTCATGAGCACACGGCAACCGTGGCTCATGGCGGAGCGGTTCCGTCATGAGCGGGGAAGGGGTTAAAATGTTATGTTTAAACTGACATTTTTCACCTAACTATAACGTTTTCTTTAACCTTTGTTTTTTTCAGTGAATTTCTAGTTTATTTTAATGTAAAGTAATATTTCATTACCATTCATAACTATACTAACCCCTGCTATGCACAAGCTTTGGCCATGAGTAGAGTTGTTCGACGGCAGCCAATCCACAGTTGTGCACGACCGTGTCCCTTTGTCCTGAAACAGCAGCCACAACATTTCCCCTCATGTTGCGGCCAGCCAAGCTGAGTGCAAGCTCTGGCAGGACTTCCCATGGGAGCAAGAACATCGATGGGAAAAGCGCCCCCCGCGGCAATCAGACTGATTTATTATTAAAAGATTCGTGCTTGTGGGACTCCAGCGAGAGCCCTGCAAACACAGCTGTCCAGATCTGCATACATTTTGAACCTTAACTTTTCAAAAACAACTGAACGGACTTATGCCAAATCCCGAAAAGGATGTTTTTCGGTTAAGATCTAGCTGCCTGTCCAATTTGGTGTAAATCTATTAAGCAGCTCAGGCTGCAGTACTGTTAAAAAACTCCTATGAAAGTTGCACATGGAAATTGCATTTTTTTACTGCCCCCATTTAATGAATGGCTCATCCCAAAACTTTCAGTGGAGGAACTGATCTGGATGAACTTGTGTTTTGGAAAGATTTGTGAATATTTGTCAAATGGCGCCAAAGTTATTAGCAAACCAATAAAAGTTCTTCCTATGGTAACTAGGTCATGACTATACCCACACAGTGGCACTAGTCACCATGTTTCATATATATATCTCACATACTGGTGTTGGGCAGTTATAGTTAGGAGCAACACTTTTCCCATAGATGAAGCATGCTTTGCTCAGCTAATAGCTTGAATTTTTTGGTGCCATGTGACGAATCATAATGACATTTTCAAAACCAGTGTTCCAGTTACTTTAGCTGCTGTTTGGAAAGTTTTGGGGTGATTGGTCAAGGAGGGCCAAGAAAAGGGGGGGGGGGGGGGGGCTAAAACGCTTTTTTCCATTGCAGTGACTATGATGATTTTGCATTTTTTGATCATGACTATAGCCCGAACTACAGAATGGAATTACATCAAATTTAGCAGAAAGCTAGGTTTTGGACAAGAAAGAGTGCTTTTTGTCATTTGGTATAGACCTGTTCAGTAGTTTTGGAGTCATTAAAGAAAGAACAATCTAGATATCTAGGCATGTGGATCCTTCACAGATTCACCCGCAGGTAATCCGCAGTTACCCTGGGAGGATCCTTTGGTACCCACGGAAGACCCCTTGGCCCGAGGGCAAAACAAGGCCCTGATTGGCTGGCTGCAATCCGAAAAGAAAGTTGTGGCTGCCATTTTGTTTCTTGCTTGACCATGGGGAAGGAAAAATAAAGTGTCAAAACATATAAGGAGTTAAGATAGAGGTATCCCTGAGGGACCCCTCATGTGCTAGAAATTACCCTAAAAATGTTTTTGGACCTGTAGATCCGAGGCCCAAAGGAAAAAAAAACCTCTCCCACTCACAGATCCTACCCTCTCCATGTACGGCCGAAGGCTCTGCGCAGCATGGGGTTGGGGCTGGACGGTTGGTCGCAGGGCCTGGCCCCAGGTCGATCGACCCCCACCATGCATGACCAAAGGCCATGCATGGCAGTGGTTGTATTAACATACGGTAATTATATGTTACTTTATGTTTTAAATAAGCCATAGAAATTCACTAAAAAACCAAAGGTTACAGGAATGTTATAGTTAGATTCACATTTTATCACACAAACCCATAGAAATTCATCATTTATAGTTATACTTACAGTTGTACCTATCTGAAGAAACTATAACTCGTGCTATTAAGTACATTATAGTGTTATAGTTTCTTAACATAAGTATAAGTATAACTGTAACCGCAGAATTTCTATGGTTTTGTGTGGGTAAAACATGAACCTAACTATGTTCCTGTAACCTTTGTTTTTTTCAGTGAATTATATATTTATCAGAATGTTACTGTTTTTAACCCCTTGCATGCTTCTGACGGAACCACTCCGTCATGAGCCACGGGCACCGTGTTCTCATGACGGAGTGGTTCCGTCATGCTGCGGCCGTTGGCGGCTGCTCCTCCCACGCGGCGCTGTTTCCCCGCCTGTGCGGGCGATCAGCGCAAGTGGGTGGAGTCATGACGGAACCACGCCGTCATGAGCACAGCTCGCCCGTGACTCATGACGGCGTGGTTCCGTCATGAGCATGGCGGCGCCGCAAACCCCCCAAACCCCCCCAGCGCTGCGGCGGAATTCACGCCGCAGCGAAGGGGTTAAAGTAGGAAGCTGAATTAGCTTCTACAACACATTGTCCATGTTGTGGCCAGCCAATTAAGGTGGGGGTCTCATTTGGACCTCACCACATGCCCCTGGGTTTCAGGGTCTGTTAACCCTTTCCCCTTATGTTTTTTATTCATTTTCAGGATGCATGAACCAATCAGTCTGAGTACTGCAACGGCTGCCACAACATCTAGTTCATGCTGTGGCGAGCCAATCAGGATTGACTAATCCACGTTAAACTGGCCAGTCTCAGCATGTCTGGACACTAGCAGTCCAGATATACCTAACTTTTTATCCCCTTGATGCCTAACCCGAGCTCCTCTTTAAACGCTAATTTCTCAAAAACTGCTGAACAAATTTCCATGCAATTTCTAAAAGTATGCTTTGCCGGACTTTCATAATTTCATTCAGCCATTTTTTCTGTATCGGACAGCAAAGTTTTCTACTGGAATTAACTTGGAAATCACACATTTGGACAACCCTTTGTTCATATTCCCTCTTGACAGATCACTGCAAAACTTTCCATGAAGGAGTGGAAGTGGAGGAACTATTTTTTTCTGGAAGTTTCATGCAGATTTGTCAAAGGGCTACAAATTTATCAGCCAAACAAAAAACTCAGTTCCGATGGCAACTCTGACCTAACTGTAGCAACAGGATGGCAATCACGACTTTGAAATAAAGAAATACACACACACACACGCACGTCATTTAAATAAAAAAAAACTTGCTCGATCAGTTCATCTACTTTCCTTGATATCAGAAATATGGACCTGTGACTGAGATTTGGTGCACACACTCAAGAGACGTTGCCTAAAACAAATCTCTGCAATCTAATTGGGCCTACTCCGATAGAGGATGAGGTGTGACTTCAACTATATTCAGTTGGTTAAATGTCTCCACTTTAACTGACTTGGTTAGATTTTTTTTTTATTGCCCTACCGTGGTTCCAGTTCTTCTAGGAAAGTTCAATAGATTAATATACTGATTACGAGTAATCTGCAGACTGAACACAGATAGCCGCAATCACAGACATGAAACTCCACTTATAAGTGCAGCTCCTGCAGATGTGTGTGGATATTCTATTCTATTCAATCAATCAATAAAACTTTATTCAGCTTTTGTGATAAAAACCATAAAAGTCATAAATACAACAAAGTTATGAGCTCCCATCCAATTGGTATCATCGAACACCATATTCCATACAAAAAGATAAAACACAATTTTTGAGTAGTGTATAACAATTCATCCATCAAGCCTACTCTACACATAGTGCTAATCACAGCTGGATCTAAGCCTAACTGCGGCCTTTAAAAAACTAAGAACATACCATAACGTGGACCCTGAGAGCATAGCTAGAAAAGTAAATGCAGAACGCACTTGAGTAAAATTTGCTGATTTTATCATTGGGATTAATTAGGTCATCCTCAGCAACTCATAATAGCTACAAAACATTAAAAAATAAATCATGTCCTGATGGGACTTGCTGTCCTAAAAGCATAGCGGCGTGATCTCACCTTTGCTACTCCCTCGAGGATGGGCGAGGAGATAAAATAGGTCAAAACGGAACCTTGTCAATAGAAAACGGTTGTATGTATTGGAAAGCCCAAGGAGATACGTTTCCGTGGTGTGTACAGTTTTCAGGGTGATGTATGTACGTACACTGGGCTTCATTAACTTATGCTCCTCCCTGTTCACCACACAGAGCCTGCAAAAAGACTCTTTAGCCCAAAGTAAGTCCTTCCTGTTGATTGAATCTGGGTCACTAAAGAGATTCGACCTGCCAAGAGTCCTGAACCCTTCCCGAATATACTTGAACCAAGGGATATGGTGGACTTGGTTGAGGGCCATACAATTCCTTAGGATGTCTTTGTGTAAGGTGATCCCGTTGTTCAACCAAACTTTAAGCCAATAGGGTAATGGGTGAAATAACAGGTCTGACATGTAAGACATACCCAGTTCTTCGTGTCCGGAAAAAGTGGAAGATCCCTGAGGTACACATAGGAGTCGTCTCGGGAACCTATTTTCGACTCTTTGTAACTCCTCATGCGATGTATAACCCCAAAGTTTACTTCCATAAGTTACCTGTGCTAAACACTTAGCTCTGTAAATCTCCAAGATTACACCTACTTGTGTTTTAACCAGCTGCGATGCGAAGTTAAAAATAGCAGTGTTAACCCGTTAGAATTCCCCTTTCTATTTGGTTCTCAGAGGGCCCTAGTTTAATTTGGCATCTAGCATGACCCCCAAGTAAAGGACCAGTATGGACCCTACCTTAAAGTTTAAGGACTTCCTTGAGCTTGGCCCCACCTGCCTCACATATGACTTAGAGTTGTTACCTAAACGGTCCAGATCCTCCATAAACTTCGCAAAGTAGTTGAGTAGGGTTTGCAGGCCCCTCGGTGTCCGGGCCATAAGGACGGCGTCTTCTGCATACAATAATACTGGTAGGCCACGCCGTCCCTCCTGAGGGAAGTCTACCTGAGTGTCAACTAGTATTCTCTTCAAGTCGTTGATATGTAAGTTAAATAAGAAAGGGGCAAGATATAACCATGTCGCACCCCTCTCTAAATTGGGAATTGACGGGTGACCTTACCCTCATTTGTGTACCGTACCTCTGCTTTAGTATCCCTGTGAAGCTCATGGAGGAAGAGGAAGATGTCTTTGTCCACGCCTATACCCAATAGGGACTCCCATAACTTGTTTGTTTACACGGTCGAAAGAGAAAGATAAGTCCATGAAGGCCAATTATATACTACCAGATCGAACAATGGTATATTTGTTAATGATCATGTATAAATAAAAAAATTGATCGACTGTAGACCTCCCTGGACTAAAACCATATTGGATGTCAGTTAGGATGTTATTGTCGTATGCCCATGTGGACAGCCTGTCCAACAGAAAACGTCCCATCACTTTGACTGACGAGTCCAATAGGGATATGGGTCTATAACAGAGGGGTACTATCCCTATTCCTGTTTTAAAAGACCGGAACAATGGTGGATAGGGACCAAGTGCTAGGCAAGTCCCCTCTTATTGCGGCATTTAAAACGGTGGTAAGGATTGGTACCCACAACTGGGGATTAGATAAGTAGAGGTCCAGAGGGATACAATCAGGTCCTGGCGCCTTGTTCCTGGACAACTCTACTATACCCTTACTAACTTCATCTGCTGTGAAGACAAGGGAGGACTTTCCTCCGCCACCAACTAGACTTGGATCTGATGGACTGCTGAACATATCCTGGAAATAGCCAACCCATTCTTCTTCTGTAATTGGTTCATCAAGGGCCTGTGAGTTTCCACCTGACAGAAAAGGACAGTTGACAATACTCCAGAACTGGTTACTATTTTTCAGGGTATATGCCTCAATAATCTTACTCCATGCCTCCTCCCTTAGCTCGGCCTTGCGCCTTGCTAGTTCGGCTTTATAAATCTCTCTACATTTTTTTACCCGAGCAGAATCCCTCAGTTTTGTGCCTAGTGCCCCCCTCAGATTCCTGGCCGCACAGGAGCAATCATGATCAAACCATCTCGTAATTTGACCCTTTGAGGACGTGGGCGGTGCCTTAAGCAGGTAACCAATTTTAAATGATATGGCTGAGAATACTTCCAGAACAGCCCCTGCCTTCCCGGGCCTGATTGTGCAGATATTGATCTTCCTCTTGCACTTGGCCAAAAGAGACTTGCAAAAAGTATCCGGGTTTTCTGCGCCCACCTTAACCGTCTGCCTTGGTCTGTTGTACTTAATGTTCCCCTAGATGCTTGCATACAGGTTTTCCTAGGTCTTGGCCAAGTGGTTGAGATGCGCAGCGGATTATGATCACTGTGAATACTCTCTTCGTCACTAAATTCCAAAAGTAATTGGAAGAAGGGGCTAGAAACAAAAATCAAATCTTATAAACATTGAGCTCCCCCTCCCAGTAAATGTCGGATTAATATGGTTCCTGCCATGGGCCACCTTGCTCTTAGACCTGATTAGATCAAACTCATCGACTAGGGCATTAAGACTAGCTCCCTGTGGGGTGTGTTCAACATGCAAACCCACCATCCAAGGGCATCCTATGCTGGTTATAGTGCCTGCGTTTGGATCCCCACATAGATGAATGTTGAAATCTCCTGCAATCATAAGATAGCCATTCTGGGAAACCCTAGTAATCATTCTACTTAAAAAAGAGCCCATCAAAGCGATGTTACAAACATTTGGAAATACTGAGTTGGCATTATAAAAGTTCAACAACAACAGGTTTACCGACCCCTGGGAAAAAGATAAAGCCTGCAGACAATCATTATCAGTTAGTGATTCCTTCAGGCGGCACTGTATGTCCAGGGAGACATAAATTAGCAGCCCACCCTTAGGTCTTCCCACCCGTAAAGGAATGGCTAGTACAAAAAAGGTCTTAAATCCCTCAACAAAGAAACTGTTAGTAATAGACAACGTCTCCTGGAGACAGATCACATTCAAACCTTTTATATAACTAATCCATCCGGTATCTTCAGTCTTGTTAGCTATTCCGGCAACATTCCATGAAATAAATTTACAAGCTTTACCATCCCCAGGACCCATAGAGGGAGACCCTGTTTTCCTACGGTGAGTTGATGCCATCTCTATGGAGTCTTTAACAGTATCAGTGAGTCAATCACAAGCGTGCAATGATTTCAAAGGTGTAACAGAGTTGTAAAGGGTTATGTCTTGAGCTGCCATCTGTTGGTTTAATTCAGGACGATCGGGATAAACTGGAAGCCTCCTGGTGCCCACCCTATTGGGCATCAAGGCACGGGTGAAGGATCGGTAAAAATACCCCAGGGGGAAGGCCATGATGGACGATACAAGCCCACCCTTGTTATTCTGTGACACTGAACGTAAGATTCTCTCAACTAGTTGGGGTCTGTTAAAATTGACAATGATACAGTCTCCTGCCAGGGTTTTTGTAGTCTTCCCAACCCAGCACACTCTTCTTGCCATAATGATGTTTTTTCCAACCTTAGGCCAAAAGATGTGTTATGATCCAACCAATGCAGTACCTTGTTCTTGAGTTGCTCAAATTCTTCAACGGCGCCAGAACATTACCATGTACTGTACATACGGAGAGGATACTGGTGGAAGATGTACCATTGGTAGCCTCTGCCTCTCCCCCATGGCGTCCGATGCCTGGGGCTCTGGGAGAAAACCCCTACCTCTTCCAAGCTCTCCCGCGGGGGTTTTGGCTGAACCGGAACAAACTGCGGGACACTAACTTCAGTGCCCCAGCTCCACCCGTAGGGACGTCCACCCGGGGGTTTAAGTCCACCAAAGGCTGTGGAAGGGGGTAGGCACTACTTTGCGCAGGTGTTAATGGAGGCCTATACCCACTTGAGCTTTGATCACTGTTTATGTTGCCTATTGGACAGGGGCAGTTGCAGCTCCCCCAAGAGAAACCATCTTCCCCGCAGGACTATTTTGGAAAACCCTTGTGAGCTCCTGCTCCAGTGAGACTAGACGTTGCATGATGGGGTCTAGTTTACAGTCGATGTTAATCATCAAGGCGTCCATCCAGCCGTCCATAATGATATCCATGTCCTCCTTAAACAGTGGTTGCGGATTACTAACACACTGTCCTGACCTCTCTGCCCTTGGACGTTTGGCCTTAGCCCCTGTCGCCGGACCTTTACTTTTTACTCCCATACCTGCCCCTGCTTGTGATCCCCCTGGCCTGACCTTAACCCCTGGGCCCTTGATCGATATAATTGGGCTTGTAGGCTCGAGTCCGCTGTTGCTGACTATGGCTACCTCTGGGCCGTGGTTTCCATCAATCCCCGAGGTTGGTGATCCAGCTTGGCTTAATGAGGGTCCATATTCAAGCTGGGTCTCTTGGGCAGGATGCGATACAATACCCCCACTGTGCCTAGCAGTCAAGATACAGGCGAACGAGAGAGCCGGCAGGCCACCAGCTCAATTTCCTTATCTATAATCCCTGCAGCCCGTAACAAAAATGCATCCATTGTTGTGGCTTGGGGACCTAGGGATGCTAAAGTTGGACCTTTGAGTTTCCCCATAACTCCCACACAGGGGTAAATATTGATTAAACAGTATAGACAGCTGCAGTGTCGAGGGGGACTAAGGTGCAGCCGCTGACCTAGCTGAAAATCCTCTCACTTCTATTCAGTTTAATACCTTCGCGAGTATATGGTTGGAATCAATCCATGAGGCTCCTTTCTTTATGCTTTCTTTTGGGGTGCCTGTCCTGGTTGTCCACAGGGTCACCAGAGGCTCCTACCAACGAGTCCCAGTGCCAAGAGAGGTGGCCTAGCCCAGCCTCCTCTAGGCTCTGACAGGCGTGGACGGGCCCGTCCTTCGCCCTGGCTTAGCCTGGGCGTGTCCCGCAAGCGTCCCACGCTGCTAGAGGCATCCAGAGCTTTTCAGCGCATGCGGTGCGGGCGTGTTGCCCAACTCCTCCTCTGTGTCCGGTGGGTTTCTGGGACACGGAGTCCTTTAGGAAAAAGACAGCGGCACAACAGGCAGCAACAAGACCCTGGCAGCAAGGCAGACACGCTTATCAAGCTGCGGGAGACGACCAGTGCTTTTCAGCGCGAGTGGCGCGGGTGTGCTGCCCAACTCCTCCTCCTCGCAGTGTCCGGTGGGTTTCTGGGACACCGAGTCCCTTAGGGCAAAGACAGCGGCACAACAGGCAGCAACAAGACCCTGGTAGCAAGGCAGAAAGGCGTCTATTCTATTCTAGGCACTTTGAAAGTACGTCTACCCAATAGGCCTCCCAGCGCTAAAAGATCATACCAGTCTCAGAATCATTATTTATTAGGTAAAGAGATAAGTCTTCAGCTGTTTCCTGAAGCTAAGTTCCTCCTGATTCTTTCTAAGTGCAGCTGGTGGAGCATTCCATAATTTGGGCGCTAGATAAGCAAACTGTCTTTCTTGATCTTAGGAACAATAAGTTGTCCTTGATTCATGGATTGTTGTGATCTAGGAATAGAGAGGTATGAAATGTTGTAAAAGTTGTACTCCCTTCTTGTGCACGGCCTGATGGGCTATGAAGCGGGCCTTGGACTGCATCCTCTTGCGTACCGGCAGCCAGTGTAGGGAGCCTAAGGAAGATAAAAAAGAATGAAGTTCTGCAGGTCACGGAAGTTCTACCGGTCACAGATTGTAATCCCATTGAAAAAGCGTGTGGGGCTTTGGTCAATTGTTCCAGTCACATCCTGCTGAAATGGCTCCATCCCACTGCTGCACTGGCAGTATGTGTTCTAACTACTTCAGCAATACCCTACGGTCTAAAAAAAGAAAACCATGAGATTGAAACATTCCCTCGTATAATTCACTATTGTTGCAATATGGATCACTTCTGTCAGCAGACACAGAAAATCCAAGCTTCACTCCACATCCCACCTACAAATGGGCTCTCTGCCAATTGGACTCTTGGCCTTTAATCTGCCACTTCTGCTGTACGCAGTCTACAAATCAATATATAACTGTTTTCGTAATCAAGTCGCCATAACTTGAAGGCAGGATTTTTTCGGGTTGAAATACATATACCTGTAGCTGTTAGTTTTGAAGATATTTTATCTGATGGACCTCCATCAGTCGTGGATAAGAGAAGGGATAGTGGCTGAGTGGAGCCTCATATCACAGGCAGGTTTGAAGGGGAGAGTACTGCAGCTGGGAATTGATTTCATCACAGTGCTAGGTTTCAGTGTAAATTCACCTCACGCCCCATGGGTGTCGGCAATGAAAATCCCTTTCATAGGGTTGGATGTGTCAATTTGTGAGTAGTTATGAACGTTTTGACTGCAGTGTAAGAGGAGCGCAACCGACATAAGTCATGAGCTAACATTTGAACCATTGATACAAACCCCATGATGCAATGAGCAGTATTCGAATTAACAGCAGTGACCTTGTGAATGAACTCAGTTGTATGTTATTATATTGAAGTCAACAATATGGGTCTAACATAATATTGAATCCTCTAAATCTACCTGGAACTACATTGTAGTGTATGTAAACAGTTCCTATTCTTTCTTAGACCTGTACTTACCTTTGGAAGTACAAAGTAGTGAAATTAAAATTAACAATTGTATATTTACCTTGCAATCTAGTTGCAGGTCAATGTAGTGGATATGCCATTAATGCCCTGCGATATATCACTGACATTATAACAACCCGCTACCTGTACTAGCATCAGTGAAGAGAGGGCTAAATAAAACTGTACCATACGCATTGCATTTTTTCTTTTCTTTACTTATTAAAACATTTTATGTGTGACCTAATAAAGAAGTATCCGACTGCGTTACATATAGCAACATAAATACACGAACAAAAGAAACAAGCACTTACAAAAACAATTCTTTCCACCTTGCCCAAATACCTCTCTAAAACCCAGGCATTGGCAAAGATATACAAAAGACTCGCAGATGATGGATGGAATGCAGAGCAATTCAAACATTCACCCCCCAGTCAATAAATCTGGGTTGAACCCATTGTTCTTTTGCTCACCATGCCACCCCAGTTTAGACCGAGCCATATGTAAATCAGTCTTGACCCTGTGCCTCATGGGAACAGTTCAGACCGAACTGCCAAGCCAGGTCCTCCCTGGACCGGAAGCAATGATACTGGATGTTAGACTTGGCCCTTTCTGCAGGGTCATCCTTGAACTTTTTGCCTTCCTCCTGGTATTGTTTCTGAACTGGTTTTGGTGGTTTTATCACTGCTGTCCAGTGTTAAAGTGCTTTCAATGGCAAACTTGGTAAGATTGGTCTACACCTGTTTGGCATATTTAATTTACCTATCAGTCCCTTGTAAAGTGGTATCTTATATACCTGGGGCCAATAAATTAAATGCTACTGGTGGGCTTGCAGTGCTGCTTGCGCCACCCACCAAAGTAGCTGTGGTGATGTCATGGTATTAGGTCTTATGTGGAACCTTGTTAGAGTGTTGATGAATTCTGTGTGCTCAATGTTCTTTACTGTCAGTTGGTTTCCTGGTCTGGTGATGCAAGGGACGGCTCTCTGTGTCCGAGAATAAATCTACATTACAATCACCGTGTTAAAGTCATCCTTTCACTGGCGACAGAAGGATGGGATTTCGCTCCACAAGCTACCACCATACAACGAGGTGCCAATTCTGACTCGCTTACGCTTGAATACAGTGCGCTTTCATCTGATGGTTCGTTACCAATTAAACATAAACTTCGCAATGTTCCTTTAACCTCTTCAGCGCTGCGCGGATTCCCGCGCAGTGCTGAAAGATCTGAGCGCGGGCGGGGCCATGACGGAACGGTTCCGTCATAAGCACAGCCCAACCGGCGTGCATGACTGAACCGTTCCGTCATCGGCATCGAAGAGGTTAAGCATTAGAAGTGATCTCTCAAAACATTTGCAATCTCTGTGTGAGCAAGGCATAATAGAGAAGGTTGAGTCCACACTTTGGGTTTCTCCCATAGTTTTGGCCAAAAAGAGATCTGGGGGTCTGAGGATGTGTGTTGACTTGAGGAGTCTCAACGAAGCTATTTGGGTTGATAGTTTTCCTCTTCCGCGTATTGAAGATCTTATCGCTAAAGTAGGGAAGTCTTCTTGGTTCACCAAACTTGATCTCAAAGCGGCCTATCACCAAGTTGAGTTGCATCCTCAGTCCCGACATTTGACAGCGTTTGTTACTCCTGATGGGGTTTTCCAATTTTGTCGTCTTCCTTTTGGTCTCGCTTCAGCTGCGGCAATATTTCAAAGATTAATGACAGAAATGTTTAGTGATGATCCCAATGTAGTAGTTTTTCAAGACGATATCCTTATCTTTTCGGAAAATGAAGTTGAACATGATGCTGCGATTGATAGTGTTCAATGTTTTGTCAAATAGAGGTGTTACTTTGCAAAAGAGTAAATGCATTTTTAAAGTAAGGGAAATTGAGTATTTGGGACATGTCATCTCAGAACAAGGAATCAGACCCAGACCAGGCCTTATTAAAAGTATAATTGAGGCTCCCTCTCCACAAAACAAAGAACAACTAATGTCATTTCTAGGCCTTTGCGAATTCTACTCCAAATTTATGAAAGATTTTGCCAAAACCACTGAATGTTTTAGGGCATTACTTAAGAAGGGTGCAGATTTTATATGGTCTGAAGAGTGCCAAAAAGGTTTTCAAACTATTAAAGATCACATTGTCAAGGCACCTGCCTTGCAGGCATTCAAGGAAGGTAATCAAACTGTCATCACGGTTGATGCTTCTGACTATGGTTTAGGAGCGATTCTCTCTCAGTATGCTTGTGGGAGAGAATATACAGTTGGTTTTGCTTCCAGGACTCTCCGTCCGGTTGAACGGAAGTACTCTGTGATCGAAAAGGAGCTTCTAGCCTGTGTGTGGAGTGTGGAAAAATTTAAGCAATATGTTTGGGTAGATCTTTTATTTTAAAAACTGACCATAGACCCCTTGTAGATATTCTCTCTGGCAAAAATGTTAAACGTACCACTGCACGCATAGCACGTTTGTCAACAAAACTCATTGAATACACATTTAGTGTAGAATACATTCCTGGAGGAAACAATTGTAGAGCTGACTGTTTGTCGAGACTACCTATTTCAGACCCGGATGATCATGATTGGGAAAATGAAGTTGAGGAATGTTTTGTAGCTCTTATTAGTCAGGAGAATTTATCCTTTGCAGAGGAGGATTGGATTATACAAATTGACAAAGATCCGGTTTTAAAGGAGGTTGCATCTTTAATTAGGAAAGGGTGGCCGAAAGAGAAGTGTTTATCACCTGAACTTCAAATGTTTTGGAAAATCAGTAGTGAACGTTCTGTAGAAGGTGGTAAAATAATTAGGGGTGACAAACTCATTCCTCCCAGTATTTATCGTGAGAAAATTGTGTTGGCCGCGCATTCTGGTAATCTTGGGTCAACTATCACCAAAAGAAAAGTCAGGAATGATTTCTGGTGGCCTAGGATGGACATTCAAATAGACACATTGGTTAGAAATTGTTCACGTTGCAATACCAGCGACAAAGTGTTAGTACTTGAGGGTACTGTTGAGTCTCCTGTGGTTCCTCCAAGTAGAGCGTGGCAAAAAATTGGAATGGATTTTCTTGGTCCGTTTCATGTTCTTCCCTCTGCTTCAAGGTATTTTTTAGTAATTATTGATCATCTCTCCAGGTGGGTTGAAGTTGAGCCCATCTCTGCACCAAATTCGAAAAGTGTTATTAATTGTTTGAACAACATTTTTGCTAGAGAAGGTTGTCCGGAAGAAATTCTTACGGACAATGGGGTGCAATTTGTATCACATGAAATGACCACTTTCTTAAATTCATGTGGCATAAAACATACTAGAACTCCTTTATATCATCCACAGAGTAATGGTAAAACAGAAAGATTTAAAAGAGTTGTGGTAGAATGTGTACAAGCAGCGTTCATATCTAGATCTTGTGTTTTTAAAGCTGTTAAGGATCTTGTGTGGTCGTATCGCACATCACCTCATGTTACTACAAACTTTTCACCGTTTGAACTTATGCGAGGAAGAAAAGCATCTAGCCAAGTATATCCTTTCTGGATGGTTAAATCTTTTCATCAGGGTTGTGATTTGAAATGTTTATGGGAATCTGCATGGAAAACTTCGAGTGATGTTTCATCTAAATGTTGTCATTCTTCAAGTAAAAAGGAGCCGCATAGATTATCAATTGGAGATTGGATGAGAGTCAAAAATCCAGTTTCGGTTAGAAAAGGGTTTACTAAATTTCTAGAGTCACAACAAATTATAGATGTACGTAAGAATGCTGTGAAATTGTCAAATGGTAATTGGTGGAGTGCTTCTCGCATAGCGAAAGATCCATCTTTCTCTTCCAACTTTAGCAAATGTAATCAAAATGTTTCAGGAGGGGATAGTGTCAGGAAAAGCACTAGAATGTGTTCTAGACCTCGTAATTTGCAGGATTATGTATAATTGTCAGTAATTGTTTTCTTTGTTGTTGTCTGAAGAAAAAGTTGTTTTATTTAAGGGAGGAAGTGTGGTGATGTCATGGTATTAGGTCTTATGTGGAACCTTGTTAGGTCATTTAGAGTGTTGATGAATTCTGTGTGATCAATGTTCTTTACTGTCAGTTGGTTTCCTGGTCTGGTGATGCAAGGGACGGCTCTCTGTGTCCGAGAATAAATCTACATTACAATCACCGTGTTCAAGTCATCCTTTCAGTAGCATTTCAAACCTGTCTAAGGCCTCTGCCTTTGCAGGTCCTGCACGGGCAGTTTACTGCCGCTGTGACGTGGCACATAAAGTCGTTGCCACATCTGTAACTTCCCTTTTACTACATATCGGTCACCCCTAAGGTAGGCCCTAACTAGCCCTATGGGTAGGGTGCAATGTAGGTAAAAGGTAGGACATGTGCCTTAAATGTGTGCCATGTCCTGGTATTGACAAAATGCCTATTTGGTTTCTCACTACTGTGAGGCTCCCTCTCATAGGAATACATTGGGGATTCCCTGATATGTATTTCCGTGGTAATTCCTGATATGAGAAGGGTGGCGTTATCAAGTTTGGTATGTTTGGAATAGTGGTAATAAATGCTGCGTAATGGTGTTCGCAGATTTATTATTACTATTTTAAAAATGCCACTTTTAGAAGTGGGCATTTCTGTGTGCTATGTGTCTTTGTGCCTGCCTGTTGTATATTGCATGTCTGGCTCTGGATGACAGGGGCTAGGCAGGTACAGTGGCTCCAGAGGGACAGGGTGAGTCAGTGCTAGTCTGAATAGGCCGATATGCATTTGTAGTAGTGGGAGGAGTAGCACCTGACCCTGAATAGGACTGTGCCTCCCTTCCACAATTCTGGCTTCTCCCCTCTGTGGTGTGTCTGGGGCCAGAGCCTACACTGACAATGGGGAGTGTTGTGCACTTGTTAAGTGCCCCCCAGAACTGATTTGGGCTGGGTCCGAAGCCCTGTGCCAGGGCAGAACAAAAACTTCATGCCATATAAATATTGCAACTGTGACCCCATGAAAGTGGAACTGTGTTTACTTGAAGACCGGACTGGAGGACTGCTGGGTGCCAGGAGGAACTGCAGTGGGACACAGCTGCTGCCTGCTTGATGGCTGGATGGGCTGCCCTCTACTGGGAGGCCCTGCGTGCTGGCCTGCCTGTGCCCAGGTCTGCCTTGCGGATGCTTGGAAGAAGAGCGCTGCCTGCTCCCTGGTTGTGTCTTCCAGGGGGAAACAGGCTGAGCGCTTCATGTTCCTAAGTGCCCTGGTGCTTTCAAGCCAAACTGCCAGGTGCTAGAGCTTGTGAGTAGCTCATTTCTGGTGGCCACTTTACTTATCTTGTGTGGAGCTGGCTACTGCGTGGCAGTTAACTGTCTCTGTGGTCTGAGCAACTGGCAGCGGGCACCGTCGTGCCGTGTCGGGGAAACAGCCGGAGTCTATGGAGATTTTGCTCCGTGATCCCCAGCGTGCTGGAAGTCAGGCAGAGGATGCCTGATTGTGGGCAGGGCTCCAGTCAGGAAGTGGAGTGCCCCACGGTTTCCCTTAGCCGGGTTGTGGGCAGGCCGCATTCCCGAGAGAAGCCGGGAACAGCAAGTTCGTTCTTGCCACAAGGAGCAGTGTAGATGTGCTGATCAGACACACCTCTTGTTCCACGTAGACAGTGGCGCCCACATTAGCAGCAGACGGTCCTGACCAGGGAGCAGGTGAGTGCCCTCCCCCTTCTTCCCTCCTTACGGGGCCACATACCGCTGCACCACCTGAGCGCGGACAGTTGGTTGATTTACCTCCTGTGGGGGGGGTGCCTCAGATACTAGCCGTATGGTTCCCGTTGGTCTGAACAGAGGGGCTGAGCCCTGACCGAACCGCAACTTGAGTTACCAGCCGCGCCACTTGTCTGTACTCAGCTGTCTTCCGCCTTCGGGGGCCTTACTTGTGGAAAGTACTGCATTCCCTGACAGGGTCACAGGAGTGAGGTGTCCTAACAAGGAGGCAGTGGAAGGGAGTATGCCCTCTAGGTAAATCATCATTACTGTAGTTATGGGCATGATGTGTTTATGATATGTGCATTCCGATAGGTATTCACTCTGATGCACTACAGATGATAGCTATGAGTAAGGTGCCCTGCTAAGCACCATTATTTTGGTCATGCCTAATGTGTTTGTGCTAAGTGCAATTGTACCAGTAGTTACTGGCTGGTTGCCCTACCTAACTGATTTAGGCGATTATGACAGTGGCCCGATCGGCCTATTGGTGTGTATAATACCTATAAATTCATGACAAGTGCCTGGTGGCACAGTGTATATATGTGATATGTTCTAAAGTGTTTTATGGATAATGCAAAGGCTATTTCTATATAACCTTGTGTGGAGTTTCTTTCGTGGTGGGTCTAGTGTGTTGCTGCTGTGTGTGTGTGTTGTGCAAACGCTTTACACATTGCCTCTGTGATAAGCCTGACTGCTTTGCCAAGCTACCAAGGGAGTGAGCAGGGGTTGTCTTCAGCGTGTATCTCCCTCGCCCTGACTAGACTGGTGGTTTCTGGCTGGTTTAGGCGCATGCCCTAGCCAACCAGAATTCTCATTTCTAACACTGGGACCGGTTTCGGGGCATCGCCCCTCATCAGCCAGGCTATCTGGAATCCAGTGGCACAGTTAGTCTGGGCATACCCGGCACACTTAGGGCGAGAAAGCAAAAGCCACACAGATGATGGATGGAATGCAGAGCAGTTCATACATTCACCCCCAGTCAAGAGATCTGGGTTAAATCCATCGTTCTTTTGCTCACCGTGCCACCCCAGTTTAGTCTCAGCCATATGCAAATCAGTCTTGACCCTGTGCCTCTTGGGAACAGTCCAGACCGAACTGCCAAGCCAGGTCCTCCCTGGACCGGAAACAAGCATCCTGGGACCGGTTTGGCATTACCCCTCATCAACTATTCAAACACAAAAGATCTGGCGTTGTTGGGCAACACCCATATATTCTAAGTAAGACTGGTGTAAGGGGTTTCTATCTCAACCCAACCGCTGCTACTCAGTTATACAGTCTGATCCAGTCCTCTGTGCCCATCTCTCTAATATTTTAATTCTAAGTAAGACTGGTGTAGCGGGTTTCTACCTCAACCCAACCGCTGCTTCTCAGTTATACTGTCTGATCCATCTCTCTGTGCCCATCTCTCTTTAATATATTACTCCTCATCAGCCAGGCTATCTTCAATCCAGTGGCACAGTGAGTCCGGGACCCACATCTGGGCATACCCAGCGCACTTAGGGCGGGAAAGCAAAAGACACACAGATGATGGACGGAATGCAGAGCAATTTAAACATTCACCACAGTCAATAGATCTGGCAAAGATATATCTGTTGTAGGTTTTGTAGAGGAATTTGGCAAAACATGCAGCTTAACATACACATTACATGTGTTGACTTGCAATGGTACCCATTGTCCCAGAGTCTGCTTGCACTTTAATGTGTTCAAAATTATTTACATTTGAGCCTTTGCGCCATTGAGCTGTGAATGTCCACACCATGCAAGGAATTACTTCCGTTAAGCTGTAGTCCGTATTATGCAATGGTGGCACTATCATGGCATGCATGGCCACAATATATCATGAATTACCAACTTAAATCAGGGTGCAGCACTGTAATGTATTTAGTAGCCCTATATGTCCACAATATGACAACAATTAACACTGTTCTTAGAGGACCGCTATTATCCAGTGGGTGAACATTACTGTGCCATAAATTAGCAAAATATATAATGAACGATTTACATTCTGTCAATACCACCATATGCCAAAGAAATACACCATCATACTACAGAAGCCCACACTATGCCAACAATTACCCCCATTATGCCAGGGCCTACATTTTACCAAGGATAGGCTAATGCCTTGGTAGCTAATTACCAAGAAGTGCCACTATTGTTCCAGGCACAGCATTTAATCGGGGATTGGCATCATGGAAAGCAAGCTCCAATTTTGCTAATAAACAATATCAGAATACAAGGGCCAGCATTTTACAAAGGGTGAGAGAATGGGCAATATGCCATTGATACTCTCAAGGTGCCAAGATGTACCACCATTGTGTTAGGAACCGAACTTTAGAACGTGTGGATATCATGCTGTGGATGACCCACACGTTGTCAAAAGGCACCACCATTATGTGATGGCAGGATTTTTAGCAAGAGTGCACAGTGGACATACTTTCGTGGATGCTCACAGGTTACTAATAATTATTATCATGTGCCATGGCCAGCATGTTTGCACACACACACACACACACACACACACACCTACCTACACCTGCCCTGGTACCGTGTCAAACGTTTTTTTATGCTTGCAATTTTTTTTTAACTTGCAGTATGCAAAACTCTTGAAAATTATACAATTTCATATTAAAGAATTTCTTGTCATGTTTTACATATTGAAGAATGGTTCGAGCAGAAAATGTCTTGCAGAGAGACATTTTCTGCATGAACTAATCTCCTGCCAGTATCTCATATGACGTTTTGATGTGATGTATGCACTTGGCTGACATTTTCACATGGCATATTGGTAAACACAATCTTAAACCATTTGCTCAATTTTGCTTCATTTCTATGAAATTTAACAGACGAAACTGCATGATTTTGCGTACACCTAACCCGCACCATAAAGTCCGCTCACCAAGGCAACAGAGAAGTGATGGATGGAAATGCACAAACACTGGTTATGGCACTGGGTGCAATTCTACCGTGTTTTAGTTTTTATATGATAGAAATAAAAAAAAAGGCATACATTAAGCACCATACGGGCAGGCACACCAAAGAAGTCAATCCAAAAACGTCCAAGGATCCTAAGTCAAAGAGCCTGACTCTGCACTGAATTTGTGGAAATCGGATGATACAAGAACAGCATTGCAGGGTCGCCACAGACTCGCAGCGGGCCAAAGAATCATGTCCGAGATCCTGTCCTTTTCCTGTTGAGCCATTGCTGGAAACAATCCGTATATATAAATATATATGCAAAATCGGTCCAGAGATTAGTCAGCTGCAAGTGTATTGTACAAGCAAACTCCCAACGAAAGAAACACGGGGTATACATCACCAAAGTTCTTGGAGCAAGATGTAGGAGCAAACCCTTCCCGGTAAACCCACACTACCACAGAGGTTCACGACAGACCGACCTACTGAAGAATGCAATGCATGTGTCTCCGTGGAACACACAACTGCAACCACCCGATTTCCCCAAAGGGACCTGGTTCACCAACGAAATCCTGGGATACAACCCAGAACCCTTTTACCACCTGCTCACCCCGAGGGCAAAATTATTGAGACATATATCTGGACCAGATGATTCATGAACGCAAGTCTCTGCCTGGATCCCTACCACCTTTTTCAGTTGTGCGATTGCCCAGAAAGGGACATCCTCGCACTACTCAGCTCCCTTAAATGAATTAAATAAATGAGTAGATATACATTTCTGAGGCAAATCCTTTAAGTATGCACTTCAAGCTGCCCCCAAAAGACTCCAACGCGGTGGACTGGGCTCCACTTTCCCGCGGCACGCGCCGCAAACGTGGCGATCTTGGATCCGGGCAAATAAAGAGTTCTCCTTCCCTTGATTTCGCATCCCTTGATGCTCGTTTGCTCCATGAATTATTAATAAGACCAGTCTATCCCCTGCACGCTCTGTCATGGTACATCCTTGCCTGCGCGCGGAGCTAGAAAATTTCAGAGGGTCCGATAACTGAATATATTCTGTTAATAACATAATCCGTGGCCCCCATGCAATCAAAATCCGAGCTTTCGAATTCCCCGACCTGTCAAGTCACTCTCACCAACTGTCATGTTTTGCATAAAACTAATTTTGTCAGTCAATAAGTTATTCTAAATGCAAATAAACAGCGTCTCTGTTCCCGGGGTCTGCCACCCACATTAATTTGCAGCAAGAGAAGTTCCTTTGGCTGCAAGCACTCGTCAAATAAGGACATACGACATGGGAGATGTCCAGACCTGCTCTAGAAGTGGAAATTGGCAGCAATATGCAAATCGGAGCTCACAGTCGGAGCTTTAAATGGGCAGGTGCTGACAGGTACTGAGAACCGGCACTTGAATTTGAAAGGAAAAGTATTAGCACTACTTAGCAGGGGTGCAATACTTTTGAAAGAGAGAGTACTGCCATAGCACACAATTACTCTGGGAATAGCGAGTACCGACCAGCACTTGTATATATGTCTATTTCAAGCACTGCGCATAGTGATGGTGTAAGCCTTGACCTGCATGTTCATATACCTATAAGACTTGGTTGATGGGAGCCACAAACTTTCTACAACCACCATATGTGACTCTGTTATGGAAACAGGATACTAGAGGTGGTAGTGTGGGACAAAAACATTTGAGCATATATGCTGTGTGTTATTTTGTTGTGGTGATATAGTGTTCTTGTGTTTTTGTGGTTCGTTGCATTTGTGCCGAATTGTGTTGTACTGCTCTTGCTGTGCTCTCTTTTGAATGTTTTGTTGTGATGTGTCCAGTTTTGGGGCTTTGGGTATGTTATTGTATACTTATAGCTGCTTTTGACCCTAACTTTTATTTGGTCTCCAGTAACTGGCTACATTTCAGTTTGGGGGACTGGTAAAATAATCTGTCCCGCAGCCCCTGAACAATCTAATCCCCCAGAGAAAATATCTTTTACCCTTAGAGCATAGTTGGATTATGTTTTGTCATGTTATGTTATTTACTTTCAGGTTGTATCTTGTTGGCACTTGTATAGCACACGGTCTGCCAAAACAGCTCTACGGTTTTGTGAACACCAGCATTAGTGCGAATGGGTACACTCCACTGTTAGGTAAACGCAAGTCACATGTGAGTGAAATTTCATGGCGTCTCTATGGAACTTTAAAGAAAACAAAGTGAAGAGGTGGGAGGACTAATTCTAGGTGATAATTGTAACCAGGACAGTGCTTAATTTGTAAATAAAAACTTGCCAGTGCCCAAAGCTCTCCTCTGAAACAAACGGCTGCTGAAATTAAGTGTGCGAGTGTAATCCTAAAGCCATCTTGGACCGCTTTATTCCATTTACAGCCACTCCCTGCCCCTTCAGATCGCTCTTGCAGCTTTCTGCTTTCTCCCTCTGCGACGCTTTCAGTCTTTCTCTTCCTCCGTCTTTCCCTTATGTGTTCTTTTCTTTACTGTAAATGTCTGATGCAGAAAAATAAATTCAGGCCTTCAAAAATAAGTGCCGGTGCCCCCCATCTGCAACCACCGGTTCAAATTAAGCACCGAACCAGGAGGATATGTCAGGACAAGTTGCTGCTCGAAGATATGGGTATGGTATATCTGTTCAAATATCTTAGTTAATTTTATTCCGGCTCTGCGCAGTGCGAGGCACATGTCCAAGGGGATTGAATTATATTGCAACTATTATTTAATTCTTCCTACCCTATGTGGGGTGCTAAGTGTTTGCCTACATGGGCAGCATGCTACACTGTGTAGGGTGTATGATTGGAAGGGTGTTGTCTTTGTTTTTGCTCCTATGAAGGAAGTGTTTCCTTGTTTTGTGTGACAGAGCTGCGGTTACCATGTTAGGTGATTCAGCGCTCAGCAGTGTGATGGCTAAAGAAGTGTGAGAAATAGGTGCTCACATTATGGTTTTCAGTAAGCTCTCACCTTTGAGAAGCTCACATGTCCTGTAATGATATTTATTATGATCATAGTCCACATAACTGGTTATTGCACTGGGTTGTCCATACTGCGATATTTTGTAAGTGTATGGCCCTGAGCAGACATAAATTGGAGGGAGAAGTAGTAGTGAGACCTGCTGGGATGGACTTTATTACTATTATCTCATATCTGGTGGTCTATATGAGATATACTATCACAAAGGGGAGACAAGAAGGGGG
This sequence comes from Triturus cristatus, assembly GCF_964204655.1. Lineage (NCBI taxonomy): Eukaryota > Metazoa > Chordata > Amphibia > Caudata > Salamandridae > Triturus > Triturus cristatus. The sequence continues at coordinate 495,599,987 of NC_140592.1, read as the reverse complement.
CTATGGGGCTTACACCTGCCCTTACTACCTCAAAAAAACCCACAAATTGGCGTGATACCCTCAGAGAGATGCTTTTTGCTTAATCAGCAAGTCAGCAGGTTAGTACCAGCGACCCAATGAGTTCTCTGTGTGCTGCTAATTGTTTGTTACATAAATTCAAGGCAATTCCAAGAATTGGATGAGGATGGCCCACTCACATAATGTCACATGCTTCATCATTTGCCACCTTGGTAAGATGTTACCACCAGGGCGGACTCAACTCAGAACGGGGCTTTTCTGTGGGAGTCCTTAGATATTACTTCTCTCAGGACAATGATTTTGGTCCAGTTTATGACTTTAAAAAACATGGGATAATCCACTAAAGTATCCTTTAATTTGGTGGTATACCTGGTTGATTAAAAGATTATCAAGGTGTAAATACAGGAGGCATACTTACGTGTTATGACCTGTATGAGTCACTGTGCAAATAATTATGACAACATGTTTCTGCCTCTAATCAGCCGTGGGTCTAAGACATTTGTCAGGGCTGTGTCTATGCCCCATACTCTGCAATTATTACGTGCTGTGTGGGCTTAGATGTAAACAGAGGACCTACCTCTCAACTGGTATCATAATTAGTGATAACCTAGCACTAGTTAGCTAGGTGCTTCATGGACTGTTCGGGGTGGGTCTCTCCTGTAGTCACACTTTATTCTAGGTGGAGAACTCACTGGTCAGCTAACTTGCCCTATCGAACAGCCACCTGGTGACAGATGACTGTTCGATGGGGCAAGTCAGGTGACCAGTAGGAGGCAGCTGTTCGATGGGGCAAGTTAGGTGACCGGTGGGTTCTCAATCTCGATGAAAGTGTGACTGCAGGAGAGCCACCCCGAACAGACCGTGAAGCACTGAGCTAACTAGTTCTAGGTTATCACTAATGTCAATATGAGATATCAGGAAAAGATCCTATGTAACTTGTTGGGACATGCAGTGGTAGACCAAATTAAAGGCCTATATTGGTCAGCTGCATATATATATATATATCAGATCTCTTCAGTTATCCACGCCATTTCAATTGGTGATAGGTGGATTCTTGCTGTGCATTAATACAGTACTGGATGATGGACATGATCTGTAGAAGTTCTGTCTTTCTGAGAGTAAAAGTGTAAAATAGTTTAAGGGAATATTCTGCAGCCAGTATGAATGACAATTGTCTGCCTGACTGCTAAGTGTTATAGTATTAGTATTAGAAGAAGGCAGTAGGGTTATATATGAATTGGCAATACTATGTACTATCCGGGCTAGACATAGGCCAGCCCTTCATAATTTACCTAGACATCGAAAGTAGTGTGCCAGTTGAGCTGTTCAATATCTGTGAGCTGTAGACTCTAGATAATGCATGAAGGTATGTGTAGGAAACTGGCTTTTTATGTAGTGTGCCAAAATGAGGTACACTATGGCGAAAGTCCAGACAACCCTTATTGGTTTACAGGGCTTAAATTAATAATTCCAAATGCTCTCTTTTGTGGTAGTGTGGGCGAGCAGTTTAGGCTTATCAGAGGATAATTAGTGTTAAGCATTTGTTGTGCACACAGAGTCAATAAATGAGGGACACACTCAAGAAGAAATATGAGATCAATTTAGAAAAATAACATATGTTTTTATATCATTTTTAACCTCAAGAACTTTGTAATCGGGTAAGTACTTTAGACGTTATCAAATTTAACAGTAAAAAATTACAGGTGTCAGATTTGTGGCATGAGCCTCGAACGGGGTAAGGTTATCCTGTGTGAGAAGCATTCACTACATAGGGTCACTTGCAAACAACTTATAGAACTGTATTTCTGGAATTAAGGAGGGTAGGGGCCAAGGTCCAAAAAAGCACCAATTGTTCAGTTTGACCTGCCCTAAGGTATCCAGGTGCAGAGGTGCTTTAAGCGGCAGTAGCCTTGGATGCAACACGCTGTAGTCGATGAGAAAAGTACCTGTGAAAAAGAGGCTGCAAGGGGGTATGGGGACCAGTCCAGCAGAACCCAAAGAACTCTTGGGGTATCAGGGCCACAGAGACACTGGACTCAGGGTGTGGGGCTTAGGTGCATAGGTGTTTTGTCTGGTGGGTTGTCGAGTTTGAGGCTCCCACAGTTCTTGGTGCGCCTGCAGAGAAGGGAGAAGAAACACAGCAAGAAGACTTCTGGCATGGAGATGGCCTCAGGTGAAATCCCACAACTTGCAGGTCGGTTTTTGTGGTGGTGGTGTTCGGGCTATCACAAACAAGCCTTGGTGCTTGCAACAGGCTCTGGTACCGTGGGTATTGGTGAAGTGCAGCTCATGGGGGCCTGGTGATTCTAAACTCAATGGGGAGATGGGTCTGACTTCCTGGAGCACAGTGACCTCATCCTGGGTGACTGCTGTGTCAGTTGGCCCTGATTGTCAGTAGACTTGTGTTCCGGATATCACAGTCAGTGCCTGCAGGGAAGTGGCTCCTCCACTTCAAGGGAGATGCTGGCTGGTTGTCAAAGTGCTGTCAGCCTTCCAAGGCATCTGCACAGCGACAGGATGAGTTGGGTCTGGGCGATTTTCGGGCAGGCGCTGGCAGGGTTTGGGGCCAAAGTCCACAGCTAGTCCTCTGTTCTAACTTTCTTCAGCTCTTCTTGGTCCTTCTTCTTTTGGAGTCAGTTGTATGTGCACTCCTGGAGTCTGGGGGGCACTGAATTTAGGGGTGTTAAGGCGGTGAATGGTAGTAACTATTGGGCTACTTACCCTTGGGGTCACTACACCCCCTATATGACCACTTCCTTTGGGGAGTGGGCTTAGCCCTGTGCCAGAGTTCCTAATTCCATCAAAGTAAAGATGGTGGAACCCTTCTTTCATGGATCATATCAGGAAGCCGACCTTAGCGGTGTGACTAGCCTGGTAGCGCAACACACCTACTTACATAACTAATTTATCACCTGACCTGGTGCCAAATGGGCCTCAGGGCAGGGGGTGACATTTCCCAGGTCTGGGGAAAGCCAAGGGCGCATATCAATGGTGGTAGGGGCTTTCAAGCACCTGATCTTGATATGCTCAAGCACTAGTCATCCTGCTGAAGGAGGTATGAACATCTTTCTCTGGAGCAGGCATTGTTTCTGGCCTCAGAGAGTGTGGGCTCTCACCTGCAGGGGGTCAGAAACGTATCTGTAGTCGCAGGCTGGATAATACCAGTCAGCCAGCACACTAAAAGGCGGGTAGGTTTTTAGGGGGACCTGCAAGATGCCGTCTGGGTGCATGTTTTGATAAATCCATTACTGGCAACAGTATGAATTTATCAAGACAAGGCATTTGATACCAAACACCATAGGTTTAAGAAAAGCCATCATGTAGCTGGGGACCTCGTAATGACCAGTGCCCAGTGCATATACATAAGATGGCTTCCCTGTTTGTACTATCTAATAGTTGAACTAGACAGCACAGGGGCATATGGGCTCATGCAGATACATGTCCTCACATGTGATATAATACACACTGCCTTAGGTCTATAAGGCCTGCTGTAGGGCTGACTTACATATATTGCATGCAGTTTCTGTGAGCATGGCATGTGGGTGGGTGCCATGTCATGTTTTTACATTTGTTTGCATCAATTCATGCAGCCTGCAATGGCAGCCTGCATTAATTTGGTGTGGATCCCTTAGGGTGGCACAATACATGCTATAGCCCTTAGGGCTCTCTTTAATACCCATGCCCTAGATGCCAGGAGTACCATTTTCTAGGATCTTACAGAGATGCTGTAGGTCTTGCCAGTTGAGGTACAATTGAATAGTTTCCTTGTTTTGGGGAAAGTGCACTGGCGCCGGGGACCTGGTTAGCACAAAACCAGTGCACTTCAGTCAAAATTGCATCACATACCAGGCAAAAGTGGGGGTGACCAAGTCAAAAAAGGGCACTTTTCTACAGTGTGATTATTATTCTGGGGTTTATCCCAAGGTTGTTGGATGATATAGCTATCTTGGAAATAGACATATTTTCTCCTCTCTTCTGAAGTGTACATGCTACTGAATGCATCAAATTGTATCAATAGTTTCAGAGCTTGGCGGCTTGTACAGAGAAAGTGGTGCCTCCTATAGGTTCTTATATTAAGGTGGTATAATGATCCATTGGTCAAACCTGGAGACAGTGCTCTGTTTTGTTTGCATTGCCTGATTTTAACTTGTAGGTAAAGTGCTCTTTTCCTTGTGATACTCTGTGGAGGTTGTATGACGTTACAACGAATTCCGTTGCAACGCATGCCTTTACCACGCAAATGCATTTGCTACCCATAACCTTTACCACAAAAATGCCTTTACCACGCATATTTTTACAACGATTTTTGTTGTAAATCTATTCCTGTTAATGGCTTTTTTCTGGTAAAGGTTATCTCCGATCCCGGCCCCAATTCTATAAACTGCTCCCGATTCCCACCCACAAACCCTTTTATCAAATACCCCTCCCCTTAACCCTAATAATTTACCCCATCTCTTCAAAACCCCCTCATCCCTTACATTTTTATTTTTAAAAACGAAAATCCCTCTTACCTTTCCTCGACCTCTCCTCTTTAAGCTGTTCCGTTGAGATGTTGCATGTCGTAAAGAGGAAGCAGAAGTGTCTTTCCGTTTCCTCTAATGACGCAGATTGCCTCCACACTGCGACGGAAACTTCTTTTTCTCATGTTTTTTTTTTTGGGGGGGGGGGGGAAGACCCCCCAAGCCCCCTTTTTTAATAATAGCCTTTACCACACATTCCTTTACTACGTATTTCGTAGTAAAGGTATGCATGGTAAAGGCTATTCGTGGTAACCACGCATGCATTGTAATGCACGCGTGGTTAATGTAATGCATGGAAATGGCCGCGTTGTAGTGGCCGTTTCCCCTCTGGACAATGCAGATTGCATTGAACATTGCTCTTCGAGATAAGGGTAGCCAGAGGAATGATTGCTGGACTGGAGTCTTGCATTTTCTTGGGTGAATGTGATAAAAGTGTCTTGCTGCAGTATTTTAGATGCATTGTATTTTGCATATGATGAAACTGACTTGCTATTGGCATCATCAAGCTTGGAGGTTACAAGTACCATCATAGCTTATAGCTTTTGTTAGTATCCAAGAAAAAACAAGATGTGACATATTGTTTGTATTGTATAGAAGGTGCACTTTGTGACCTTGTTGACATGTGGTATCAAGAATGGTTCTGAATACACGGTTAACCCTAGGTTCCACAGGTCACGATTTATGTGTTTGCGGTGATGAGCTGTAGGTGATTACTTCTAATCCATGCATTTATGGCATAAAGCCGGTTGCCAAGTTTTGTGTTGTAGAAATGTTCTAGGCCATCCATTTTTAGAATGATTTGTATGCCACCTGCATAGCTACAACAGGTGAGGTTGATTGTTGTAATTGGGTCTGGTAACCGTGTGAGGTAGAAATTGAATAATAGGGTACATACAAAGGCCCCTTGAGGGACACCACAGTGTTGGCTGTGAGGGACTGTTGTGAAAAGGTGGTAGGTATGCTATGCTTTGGGTGTCTTTGAGGTAAAAAGGCTATCTATTTTAGAGCCATCACATATATTCTGAGAAAATTGAGTCTTTGTCATAGCATATTTGAATTGCCTCAAGTAAACATTCTAATGTACAATGTTAGAGGTGCATGCACTGTGATACAATATTTACTTATGAAAACCGAGGAAGGGCACTGGTAAGAAAATATTGAAACTGAAATGGAGTTCAGAGGTATCATATTACACTAACTATTGAGATAATTGATAATGCTGAAACCCAACCTCTGTCAGTCCAGTATATGGATGGCAGGGAGGACATTACATCCTTTTTGTATGTGTTATTTGTATAGCATGAACCTAGCGGAAAGGTAGTCCGTGTGTTAAGGTGACATGGCAGCTGAAACTACAAAACAATATGGAGTATTAGCAGTGAGAACCGTGATCTAGTGAAGAAACTATGGTGGCTCATGTGTACCAAGGTGGCTATGGAAGTAAATATTACCATCAACTTATGACATCACTTTTCACCTTTGCCTTAAAGAACACATCGTTATCAAAAAAGTTGAATGAAGAGCAAAAGAGAAGAGTTGGAAGAGAAGGACGTTAGGCGGTTGAGAACAATGTAGTGAGAAAGGAGTAAAAGATACTGAAGATGTGGGGGAAGAACACGGGTCATCGGTTCAAAGGGAAGGGGGCTGGAAAGAAAGGAGGTGGAGGGAAAAAATATATCTGAAGAATACTGATGGGGGTAATTGAAGCAACAGATTTAAGAGAGGATGATTGGAGTAGGGCAAAAAGAGTCATTAGGCGAAAAGTGAAAGTAGAGACACAGGGAAAGGGAGATTGAAACAACAGGGATGAATGATTTGTTGTGTGTAAGGCACAGAAGCAAGTGCACACAGTGGATACTGGCTGCAGGGAAGGCTGCTCTGGGTGGGGCTGTGAAGTAGAGAAGTTTGAAGGAGCTGGGTTCCCTCTCATATGTGTACTCCGGAACCCTCAGCCAATGGACCTTTGGTGTCTGCTTTAGAAGTGTAGATGGAAGAAATAACTAATTAGGTCTGAAGCATGGGCTCAAAGAATCAGGACTCCGAAGAATCACAAACTCCAGGTTTCCAAATTTAGTGGGTTTATTACAAGGCCAAAAATAACTGAATATACAGACACCTCAAGACGAGGTTATAGAAATACATTGGAACTAATACAAAGCCGAACCTGCAAGCAATTCTCAGTCTTTGGATCATGAAAAGGATGGCAAATTCCAAAACCATTACGCAGGCATTAAGTGCCCCTGCATCAAGCTCAGACTTCATTGAAGGTTCATAAGTAAAGAGCATTAACCTACCCCTACACTACAACTAACATAACATCCCTACATAGCATTCCCCAGGCAAGATTGGAAAAGGTGTCAGCACGTGAAGACTTCCTAAGAAGTGCACTCACGTTGTATGGGTCATGTAGCCAAAGGCTACAGAACTCATTCTAAGGTGCTCCTTCAGATCTCCTCTCTTCTCCTAACTCCACCCCTGGGGCACTGTCCCTAATTCAAATCACCAAATCATAAACATGACCATTAGGTAACATCTGATGGCCTCATCTCACTGAGCGCCTCCTCATAGGTTGTTTTCCATTTTGTTTTGATACTCCCAGCTCCTGGCTCGATGACCTTGATTCCCAGGCTTTCTCCAGTGAGAGAGAACACCACCTCACATTATCAGCACTCCGTGTGCGAATGTATCCTGTCCTCCCGAGCCTAACTCCTAAAACAAAAGCGTTATTCTAACTAATGAAGATGAATTTCTCCACCTGCAACAGAAAAGTGAGAACAGAACAAATTCAACATGTACATGAATTTCACGAACAAACCCCTTATTGAGAGAGCCAGGGAAAAAACATTTCAGGCCCACAGAAATTAGCTAAGGTATGAGTAAGGCACATAGGCCTCATGGAAATCACGTATAAATGAACCTTTAAATAAGCATTTCTAGATCAACACGTTACATGAGCACATCAAATTAGTTAAGATGGTAAGCCTCATACACAAATTCTACACATTAATGTTTTCAGCTAAGTGTGTTCGTATTGCGACATTAATTTCTCCACGTTTACATGAAAAATATACCTAGCACATCATCTTTCACATTATTACAGTACACATTCTACTGTCTCACGTTAATACGACAAAAGAATAAATGCAGGTGCAAACTACTCATGATTATGATGCACCCCTACAATTTAAAGAGCACCGTCGCGCTCTATCAAGCTCTAGGGTGGGAAGGTCCCATGCAGTAAAACCTTTAGCGAGACAGAGAAGGGGAGCACTGGTTAGCAATACGATTGACACCTGTGCACGCTTTTGTAATGTCTTTGAGTAAACGCAAGACTTGGGAACTGGGACTATGGGAAACCAGAGGAAGCAAGAACATTGAACACCAATTCCTGCTGAATGGGGCAGACCGGAAGTAGAAGAGACAAAGGGATGGAGTGAACTTATGTGGGAACACAGATGTGGGGACTGGCCAGAGCACAGAGGTATTTAATGAAGTTTGAAAAAAGGAAAACCAACATGCCATGTGTTTGGGGTAGCCTCATTTGAAGAAATAACCTCAAATATTTTTGTCTCCTTGCTGTTCTAAGGGCGTCTATGTTTCATAGGCCTGTCAAGGCCATAAGACAGTATACAGTGTGATACCAAAAGGACCTACCATTCCCACATTTGTTTGTGTCTGTCTGTGCCCTTCTCAGTGAAGAGGATCGTTTCCCTCAGCATCTCTGATGCAGTATTCCCTGAGCCGTAAGTAGTAACAGCAAGGAAGCGCTCTGGCGACTCTACTTTGCATATTATCTCTAGTTAATCCCCATTTCTCTTCCCTGTGCTGACTGTTCCAGAATCCGAGTCATTTTTTTTGTCAGGCTCATGCTGTCCTCTGAGTTGCTGGGCCTTTTCAAATCAGTCCGTCATTAGAAGGCAATGTCTAGGCACATCAGCGAAGCTTCCACTTGGAGGTGATCAAAGAATCTGAGATATTCTGCCCTGTTCCCGGTGACAGAGAAATGCATGCAACACTAAACAGATTTCGTCCTTGGTGGTCATTGGCAGAGGGGTATTGATGTGTCCGAGCGCCAACGCGGCTGGAAGCATATTTGTTCAAGATATTGTTGGCATGCCAAGGGGCACTCAATATGACAGCAGGAAAAAAAACCTGAATATACCCAAACACACTGCCTTTTTGCTCGAGGTGCAGCAGCTCACCCTGCTTGAATGATAGGCCATGTTAGTGCTGTACTACGGGGTTGCTACTGCAGGGAGCAGACGGGGCAGTGTGTGAGCAAAAGGTGAAACGGAGCAGACGAGATAGTAGGCGAGCAAAGGGGGCAGTGTGTGTGAAGAGGTAAAGAGCAAACGTGGGGTATACTTTGTGAGTGGAAGAAGTGTGTATCTGTAAGAGTTAATTGGATTTTACATTAACCTGTCGATTCTTCAGACTGAATACATTCCTTAAGTGGATAGGCCCGTCCTATGTGATCCTTTCATATATGAGTAAAAAAAATAGCATTTCCCCTGAGCCCAACATACTGTTTTATGCACCTGGTTCCAATGGAGAAGGCCTTACCCTGTCCTCTGCGTGGATATGCGGATATAGATGGTGTTCCCATTAACAAAGCAATATGAATTTATAATGCACGTCACCCCAGAAACCTCACCCTCTTAGAACAATTTTATATTTAAATATGTACTTGATATTTAAATATTGTGATCTGGGAGGGACTTATTTTGCTCCGATGTAGGAAATCTGCTGACGCAAGGAAGCAGCTAATGATACGAGCCCTGCGCTCCATCTGTCGAGCTCGGGGTAGGAATAGCCTGCGGAGGAAGGGCCTTTTTGCAAATTCTCCGACTTTCTTATCTTCGCACCATTAGGAAGAAGGCCTGGTGGGACTGCAGGGTGTGGAGATGCTGCGAAAGAACCAGCGGGTGTTTCCCCACCACCAGCTACAAAATACTGGGCATCTGTGGGCACACTGCAGGTGATGTTTAATCACCTGAATGCTAATCAGATCATTCTGTGTTTCCTAACTCCACTACCCTTTGGAGCTGGCTTACCCTGTTCAGGTTTGGAGCACAGATAGTGCAGCTAAACCCACTAGTCTTCATGTTCCCAGTGGCCTGCAATTGTGTTTTCCTGTGTGTGCAACGATGACCTCTTGAGCCAATCATAGTGCTTCAGAGTGTCCTTCAAATGATGGGTGTTAGACCTGAACCCTTCAGGCAGCTTTTCCCCACACTTTTTGCTTCTCCTACTGGGTTTTGCTGATTTTCTTGTTGGTAGGTGAAATTCAGGGCAAGTACACCTATTTGTCTCCACCCAGTTAGAGAGAAATACCCATAGGTGTTTTCACTACCTATGAGGTTTGCTCTTCCCCTCGGTTAACATGGGGAAATGGTTGAAATCCCTTCAGGCTGCAATAGTAATGCAGTGGAGCAGCCTAATGGTGTTCCTATTATTGGATTCGCATCGACAATTGCTTGCCAGTGGGTAAAGGTGGCTTTTTCGTAATTTGTGTAGAAATGGCAATATTAAAAAGTGGGTTTTTCTGTGCTCTAAAATTCTCTGTGCGCCTTGGTGCTTGGCCCCAGTCCACACTGGAGGTTGGGGAAGCACATGTGGGTATTCTCCAGCAGCAGCTATAAAACATGGCATGTAACTGGAACAACAGACCTCTGCCATTTGCAGGCGGGTTGGAGAGATTGGAGAAAGAGGTTTTGACACTTGGCCTCTGGAGCCAGATCATGGCCCCACTAAAGATAAAGATTTGCATTCCACTGCCCCATGGCAAACAGGACTGAAAATTAGGGGAGACATCTGTTGTTCAAAGAGAGAACCTTTGAACCAGCCCCAACTTCAAAGGTGTACTTCAGAAGTAACTACTGGTGCCACACTTCAGCACAGAGTGAGATATGCTTGTGGGGATGTGGGACCGGAGAACCTGTAACTATGTGGTGCACATTGCCAAAGGACTCTGCTGTGCACAAGGTGGATTACTGCCAATGAAAGGAACTGCGTGCCTTTCCTTAATATTGGCTGGCCTGGGCTGACTACCGGCTGTTGGGTGGCACCCTGAAGTATGCTCTCCAAGGGCTTATCGCGCTTGACCCCTGTTCTTCAGGGGTCTCAGGGACATCAAATATCTCCTAAGAGGGACTCACACCATCTGCCTGTGGCACCTGAAGCGCGGTGCCCTCTCAAGGGCCCATATTGTCTGCTGAGTTCCAACTGGTATTGTGGCGTGGAAATAAGAATTGTGCCTGGAAACTGGATTGCCTTGTGCGGAACCCCGAATTCTGGCCTGCATCTTAGCCGTTTGGCCCCCACATCATGGGGACCTTGGCACGCATGAGCATCTCGTTGTTGGTGAGCGAATTCACCGTTTGTGGGACCCGGTGTGGCCAACTTCGATTGTGCCACATCTCTCTCGTGCGACATGGAGACTGCATGCTCATTGCGTTAGGTGTTCAATTCACAGATTGCGACTTTCGGAGGTGGGGGCGTAACCGTATTAGTGCCCCATTCTACCACGAGAGACATTGCTGAATTAGTGCCTGTGTGGGTTACCAGAGATGTCTGGTGAGACCAATATCAATGTGCACTGGACGTCGTGCCACATTTCCACAGAGGTATGGAATTTGCAACTCCTTTTTGTTCCTGTGGCCGGAAAGCTCTGGTGCGAACTGTATCATTGTGCACCCGACGTTGTGCCCAGACTGCCTGTGTGTGACTGTGATCAATGTGTACCTGACAAGGTGCCTCCTCCTTCTGAGAGCCCCCCCTACTTAATTCTTTGTACATCAACTGCTCCCTTACTTGGCCCTCAGCGTGGTGGACCAACTGCCCTCTTCTCAACCAGCCTTCCCCCACGACACCGTGTTGCCAGGTAGTATTGCCTGGCTCAGGCCTTGGTGGTGAGAGTGACTGACTGGGCTGGAGGAACTCTTTAAAAAATGATAAGAGTGGGCCATGTGACTGCATGACCCCTGTGCTTCGCAGAACTGGGCTTGTGCAGGAGGCCCTTGGGGACCCCTTTGGTGTGACTGTCTATTTCCCGCAGCCCATGTCTGCTCTGCCTCCTGAGGGCAAACTTCTCAAACCCCTTTTTGCCGACTGCCTCCTAATTGACCATGCTGCCTACCCCCATCTGCTTCCCTGGAACCCTGATGAAGAGTGACTTCAGCCGCATGTGTCCTAGTGCCCGGGGGAAGGCAGCATGTCTCCAATCCAGGGTGTAGGATAGTCGGGGTGAGTTGGAGGGGGGGTTTGGGGGCTACAAGGTCTGCTGTGTGTGACCATTTGACAGGCTGGGTATCAGTTGCACCGCATTAAGGGTGCTGAGTGCGTGTTTGTGCAAGAGCTTCCGTACAGACTTGTCTGGTATCCGTTGCACTGGGTATCAGTGCGGAGTGAGAGTGTGTGTGTGTGTGGGGGGGAGTGACTGTAGGGAACCGCCAGTGATTCATGATACTGGTCGGCAGTTTGTGTGATACGTTGATTTCTTGCCATAAGAGCATTACGTTTGACATTGTTTTTTCCCACACGGTCTCAGCCTGAGGTGCTGCTAAAAAGTGGTATAATTTTGTGTATGTAGATATTTCTGATATCGTTGACACCTGTGGTGCACCCTGTAACTGTTTGATATTGAATTGTAAGAAATACTAGGGTGGACCTGGGGTGAACAACGTGTTGCACTGCTTAAGGGTGCAGGGGGAAGGGGGGTGTAAAATAGGAACTTTCCCAAGTGTGCATATTGTTGATGTCATTTGCACATGGTTGGGACTAGTACTGCTAGTAATAATTATGAATGTCATTTATGCCCAGAAATACATGATGTTCATATTGTGTCGATTATTATGTGTGCAGAATACAAACATAATTGACACACATTATGTGTGAACTCTTTTTTTGTGACGCTCAGGGTGTTTATTGTGAGTGGGTGCTGCGCAATGCTTTATACATTGCCTCTGTGGTATGCCAAGCTGCCCAAGGGTGAGGCAGGTTGTACAGTGTGTGTAACCATCTGCCCCTGATGGGAAGGGTTGGTTCAGCCTAGCTGGGGTATTGCCTTAGCCAACCAGAAATTGCCATTTCCAACAATAGGTTTCAGTTTGCTGTAGCTTGTGCCCTCAGTAGTTAGGAAATAACATCTTGAAAAGCTAGCAAAATCCTGGTGCCACCTTGCTTGTTTTTGCTCAGTTTGAGTCCGCATCCACTCTAATTGCATATCAGTGTCACCTATTTTAATTAATGCAGCCTGAATTCTCCTGCTTGATTGGTGCTTGACCAGTGCTTCCCAAACTTTTTATATCTATGGCCCAATATTTAGAACGGCATACTTTCGTGATCCACCTAGCTAATGGATATGAGGCAAAACATTTTAATGTAACTAAATAATTGTGTGGTAGCGCGTTGTCATTCAAAGACAGCATTTATTGCATTGAAATGGCCACTAAATTTGTACAGACTTACAGTTTTACTGGTAAAACTATATTGCACACAAAAGATACTGTGTGGGAATCAGGCTTCAGGGTATGTTTATCATTTGTGCATCACCAAATAAAGTGTCTTAATTTATTTGGGGTGCAAAAGGGGGTGGTGATGGACGGAGCATCAGAACCAATCAAACACTCACACCCAGTCAACAGATCTGGGTTTGATCCATCACCGTTCTTTAGCCCACTCTGCCACCCCAGTTCAGACATGGCCATATGCAAATCAGTCTGACCCTGTGCCTCATGGGAACAGTCCAGCCCGAACTGCCAAGCCATGCCTTCCCTGGACCGGAAACAAGCTTCCTAAGACCGGTTTCTGGCATTTCAGCCGTCTTCAGCCAGGCTTGCTTGAATCCAGTGGCAAAGTGAGCAAGGGACTTGCGTCTGAGCATACCCTGCCAACTTATGGCGAACAAGGCGGTACAAAAGGGGGTGGTGATGGACGGAGCATCAGAACCAATCAAACACTCACACCCAGTCAACAGATCTGGGTTTGATCCATCACCGTTCTTTAGCCCACTCTGCCACCCCAGTTCAGACATGGCCATATGCAAATCAGTCTGACCCTGTGCCTCATGGGAACAGTCCAGCCCGAACTGCCAAGCCATGGCTATGTCTGAACTGGGGTGGCAGAGTGGGCTAAAGAACGGTGATGGATTAAACCCAGATCTGTTGACTGGATGTGAGTGTTTGATTGGTTCTGATGCTCCGTCCATCACCACCCCCTTTTTTTACCGCTTAATTAATTTGGATCCTTTTAAAATGTTTGTTTTCAAAATTAGAAAAAAATTGCTTTATTTCTGCTTTCCTAACTGTTGAATGTTCATTATTTATTTATTTATTAGTTAATTATTATTATTATTATTCTTAATAATAAAAAGTTCTTATAGTTGCACAGCTACCCAAAAAGGGCTTCTTGGTGCTGACAGAAGAAGTTAGGACAAATGAGGTCTTGCTCTGCTTTTGATAAAGGGATACGTTTTCAACTGTTTCCTAAAACTAAAGAAGTTTTTGCCTGATCTAAGCTGAATAGGTAGGGAGTTTCAAAGTATAGATACCCGGTAAACGAATAAATAGCCCACACCTCTTGCCTTCCTGATTCTAGGAACAGTTCAAAAGGGAGAGGATATTGGATCTCAGTTTTTTGGGGGCACTGTATGGGGTGATAAGATGTTGAAGATTATGTGGGCCAGGGGAATGCTTTATCCTATGTGCGATACATAGCACCTTGAAATCTATTCTTTTATTTATGGTTCATTTACAGGTATTTACATTTAGATGAGTGTTCCAAAAAAATTACACCACACTGCCTTTCCTTTCACATCACCCGTACCACAACAAAATTTCCACATAATTCACTTTACTTTTCTTTCTCTGACTGCAATGTGAGAGGAGTTTGTAAACACCAAACCCTGTGTAACAACTAAATAAGCTGGGGTGGGGGGACACTAAAGAGCCAGCAGCAAGAATGCCCACAATCTAGTGCAGCTCTGCAGGCCAGGGCTAGACATCTGTTCAAAATCCTGAAATAGGACTACTATCATCTATTATGAAGGGGCACAATCAATCCCCTGACACCTCACAGGCACTGAGGAGATGGAACTGCCTTGAAAGTGCCTCACATTGGCAGGAAACGTCTTGCGGAGAGACCCAGTTGCAGCCGAGACAAGTAGAAAATGCTGCCCGCCACTAGCTGCTAATCATCTGTCCAGCTGTATTGCATGCCTACATGGCCTAGAAAGTGAGGAGGCACAGTGAGTACTGACCGATTGCTGTGATTGAGATCGGCGTTCCAATATCGGGCACTAGACATTGCACAATCGTTCCCTACAGACCTCACCTGTGAGGGATCGTGTGAGGGCCAGTAAGCGTTCTGCAGGACTTTGAGGACTATATGTGTCCATCTGCGCACCTCCTGAGGTGAGCCCGGGGCTGGTGGCAGGCCCAGCGGAGTAAGTGCAGACAAATTACGGGGTGACTGGAGGTGCCTCTGTCGGAGCAAGCTTACCATGCTGCTGGTAACTGGTGCAGAGTCCTTGCTGGGAGGGAGATTACAGCATGGGCCTGTCGGTGTGTGCTCTGTGCGGCCTAGGCCCAGCGAGTCCGCTCATCTGCTCCTTGTGGCTCCTGATCATTGACTGGGGCTGATAGGTGCCTGAGGAGCATAAAAAACAGCCGTGTGAGCGGTGGATTGCCAGGCACATGCATCATTTGTGAGTTGAAGAGCGGTGGCGTAGAGGGGCCCTACTGCATACTACATGCAGTGAACATACTGACTGAGTGCCCCATAATCTTCTTTAATAGCGCAGCAGGAAGATATTGAACTAGGCACTGCAGAGCAGGGCTCGAGGAGTGAGCTGACCGTACGGCCAGAAGGAGTTGGTACCTGACCTGTTGGTGGAAAGAGACTATAGGAGGGCATTGCAGACCTGGGTGGAGAGAGGGCTGCCCTCCGACTCTGTTTCAGTATATATGGGCTTGTGCTGGGGCCTGGGTGCAGGGAACGGGCTCTGAGGTGTTGTTTTACTAGAGGTGACACTGCCGACACTGATACGGCACATGTCTGCCGTCCTAGCTGCTGCGAAACAGAGGGGTCTGCGTGGTGCCCCTGAAGAGACATTGCAAGTCGGCGCCTGCAGCAATCATGCTGCTCCACAGGAGACCGCTTTTCTGGTGCCTTCCTGCCTTCTGCGATCGCTGCCTGTCGCTAGTTTGCGGGGCCTGCAAGTGAATAACTTAGCTATAGGAAAGTGGACAAACACCAGTCAAGGCTGATATTTGAAGCTCAGTGATCCACGAAGGCCCAACAGCATGCAATATCAGACTCGGAGCAAGACCTACCGACCGGTGGTAGCGCCACTCTGGAAAGTGAGTTGCTGGCAATGCAACAAAGTCTGCAGTTCATTGATAGCAGCATATATCCACAGCTGAGGATGGACTAAACTCAGTTGGCGCTTAGTGCTTGAATATGGACAAAGTGTAGGCGGTCATACAAGCGAAGAATGAGGACTTGTAGGTTAGATTACATCGGAATCATCCCTGCAAAATGGCCATTCCAGAGTCCATAAGCACAGGCAGGCTAGAACAATACATTGAAAACATGCTCAGGGAGATGTTTGGAGCGGAGCTTTTTTCTGCAGTTTTGATTCTCGAACATGCTTATAGATAGTTGCTGACAGACCAATCCTTGGGACACCTCATCAGCCCATTCTTGCCAAGCGACTGAACTATGATGATCGCAATACAGCACTTTGACTTGCGCTTGAATCAGAGAAATGATGTGGCGCTGTATCTTGACTTTACAGCAGCGGTTAAAGTGGTGCAACGAGAGACCCTACCAGTGAAAAGGAAACTACAATGAGAATTCAATACGCAATGCTGTACCCAGCCCAATTGTGAATTCAATATAAGGGCAAGTCAATAAGTTTTACAACACTTTAAGGAAGCAATGTCCTGCATCAAAACATTGGATCGCTCTGACAAGAGTCACTGGGATACTGATAATAATGACAGTGCAATCTAGAAGATTAGGCGGTGCACTCTGATGATCTCAGATGACTCGAAAGCATGGATGAGGGGTGATAATGTTGGCTACAAAAATAACTTCTGAGGTTATAATGCCCATGAATGTTAAAGAAAGTTCACCTTATGACACGACTAGTACCCTAAGACTGCTATATCTGATTAGCATGGCAGGTTAATTTTTAGCAATAGGATATGATATATTGCATTGCCGATTCTGCTTAAATGAACTTGAACACCACTTAGCTAATAGGTCACCATGGAGTCCTTGAAGCAAAGCCCTGGCCACCTCACTCTGTGGAAGGGTACCAGCCACTAGTGGCCCTCAGAGGGAGCACCCCGAATGTTTACACTTTGTTTTATTCGATTGCTTGCAAGCATTTAATCATGTTGACCATGTTATATGTGGGTAAATGAAATCAAATGGGAATGGCTTTGGCATCAATGGGATGCTGAAGGGGTGAAATAGGTGTTTATGTTGCTCAACTGTTATGCCACGATGCAGAACGGTTATCAAGAACATTTCATTGCCACAGACAAATTGTTACACTAGCTGATAATTGATGTTGGCTGAACATACAAGAGGCACCACACTAGAGTCAACAGGCTGCATCACCTGGGTTGCATGGATCGTCAGGGGCCTCAACAACCCTAAGAAAATGAGACAAGTACTAGAGTATTTAGACTAACATCAAATTCACATTGCCCTGCTACAAGAAACGCACCTTACTCGGCACACGGAACATGCCACTGGAGCTAGATGGGGTGGGTTTAGGGTGGCCTTGTCTTACTCATCGTACTCACGTGGGGTAATGTACTAATCAGAAAAGGTCTACCTTTTAACCTAAGCTGCTCAGAGACTGATGTTCACAGAAGATATATAATAATGCAGGGTCAACGATGCAGCACCTTGATTACCATTGTTAATGTGTATGGTCTCAATATTGATGACCCAGAGCTTTATACGCATATTTGGAATCGACTGCACACACTATCACTATCATCTGGGGTAGAGATCGAAACACTTATTTAGATCCATTCAAGGACCGTTCGACCACAGCGGGGTTGTTAAACAGTCTGCAAAGGTGATTAGTGAGGTCATGCAGGAACTCGGACACATTGGCCTATGGAGACTGAGAAATCTTGAGGGGAGAGAAGGTACCTTTCATTCAACTGTTCATAACTCCTTTTCAAGATTAGATTATTGGTTGGTGACGCAAGAGGTTAATGCATGGATGAATACCATTAAGCACTTACCTAAAACATTATCCGATCATGCACCGGTCAGTATTCCTACACATGCCCGCCGCAATTTCAGTGGAGATTACAGACAACATCCCTACTAGATCAGGTTTTTAAAGAGGAAGTGAGGATGGCAATAGTTAATACTTGACAACAATGTGGGCTCAGTGCAGGGTGCTTATATTATATGAGAGGCATTCAAGTGATCCATAAGGGGTGTATGTATGAGTCTTCAGGCTGGGTTTTAAAATCTATGCACACCCATTGCAAGAGCATAGAATCCTCACTTATGGAATAGAAGAGGGAATATGAAATCAACCCGAGCCTAGCCGCATTGGCAGTGATATGGGAGAAGGACACAGCAGAGCAGGAAACTCAACACAGGTCAAGGAGGTGGAAAGCTAGTGTGTATGGCAAGTGAGGCAGGTCACATGAAGTTGAGGCAGTGGCTGAGGATGGAATGGCGTGTCACGATATGCCGAGCATCCTTGAAGCCTTTATCAATTTCTTTGATTCCATGTATGACGGCCGAAGGTCTGCAGAGGAAGCGGGAATGGTACGTGATCTTGAAGACATTGCATTAGCGTGGCTTTCTCCGGGTCACAGAGAATTCTTGGTGCAGCCAATTGCCAATGAGGAAATTAAAGAGACCATCAGGGCACTGCCTAACGGTAAGGCAACTGGTAGCGATGGAATTTCAGGGGAGTTCGATAAAGAATTTGTTAATATATTGGCATTGCACCTCAAGTAGCCTATCAAAGACAGATTCTCCCTTCGACTCTCAGGGAAGCCCTCATAATTACTTAATTAAAACCTGATGAGCTTCGGCAGAAAGATGAGTCATTTAGACTGCTGTCCCTCATAAACACATATGTCAAAATACTCGCCAAAATACTAGCTACTAGACTCAGACTCCTGCTACCAAACATGGTACTACTGGATCAATCCGACTTTATGCCAGCAAGGTCTATGACACATAATTTGCATGCACTTTTCGTGGTGCCCCAGCATTTGGTGCCCACGCCCTCAGCTGTGGCAGTTCTTTTAGGTGCCAAATAGGCATTTGATTCTATCCAATGGTGATATATGTTTGGGGTACTGCATCGAGTGGGAGTTCCATGAGCTTTACTACTATACACTACACCTGTGGGTAGAATAGGGGAAATGGGCCCACATTCCTAAATTTTAGAGGCATGCATCAGGGGTGTCCGCTATCGCCTCTTCTATTTGCAGTAGCATTGGATGCACCTGCTTGTATATTGCGACAGCGACATACAAATGCGGCATTGCGGTTTTACCAGTGACCTTTGGCCATTTTGTTATATGCAGACGACATGGTTCTAAATGTGAGTGACCCTGGTTTCAACTTGGAGCCCCTTATACGAGAATATCTAAGATATGAATGGCCCTCAGGACTGGGTATTAACTAGTCAAACTCAACAATTTTTCCTTTAACACGGGTCACTGCGCCGCATGCAGTGGAATACCCTCTCGAATTGTGTGATGACCCTGTCGGGTACCTAGGGATATGGGTGCATAGAGATCCAAACTTGGTCATAAGTTATAATAATGGAAGGGCTATCTCTAAGCTTGAGGACCAGGTGTTGCAGTAGTCCAGGCTCCCGCTGTCTCTTGCAGACAGAATAGCACTAATGAAAATGATGGCGTTACTTAAATTTCTGTATTTGTTTATGAATTTATTTATTTATAAAGTTTTATTAGCGCGAGCATGACCCACGGGTGTATCAGAGCGCTTTACAGTACATAATTCTCACAAGTTATACATACAATCGGAAATCGCATGTAATACAAAAGAGGTAGACATTGGTGTTTGGATATAATCGGTGGCAAATAGGCAACAAAGTGTTTAATATTTAGGATGTTAATTTGTTCATTAGAAACAATTTGGCTTCTTTTTTGAAGGTGGTAAAAGAGGAGATTCTACGTATGTCTGGTGGAAGGTTGTTCCAGATATTCGGTGCGATACTTGAGAAAGCTCTGCACCCAGTTCTCTTTTTGTGGAAGGATTGAGGTTTTTGTAGTAGTGAGCTTGCGCTTCGCGTATGTCTGCAACCTCCCGACCGCCCTAGCTTTTGCGCTAGATAGCTGGGGGTGTTGCTATTTAGAGCTTTATGTGTCATGCAGGCGATCTTTAGTTGTATTTTCGACTCGTAGGATATCCCTATTCGCCTGACGCAGGCGTGGGTAGGTAAACATCCTAGGATACGCTGGGTTACAATGACACTGCCATATCGTCAGGGAGGATTCAGAGCCCTAGACCTGCAATTATATTATCTATGTGCACAGGCACACTTTGCCCACTATTGGCACTATGCACCGAGGTACATCCCAGATGTGGCAATTGAAAGCGACTATGCCTATCCCATTCCTCTTAAAAGTATGATTTCATACACATGCACTGGTCTCCCACAGAATGAAATTAATACAATACACTGTACCGCACAGGCATGGAGGGTGATAGGGTAAAGGGCACATGCAGAATCACTTTATGCACCGGACTTGCTGCATGCGCACCATTCGGCAATCTTGGTGATGAAGGAGCCTGGATCTTGGGCTATTCTGGGGGTGGCAGGACTGAAAACACTGGGTAATGTATACCCGGGGGATCCTTTATAACCCTTGCTGACCCACACTGCAATAGTAGTGCATTCCCAATGCCAATCTTTATTTACAATAGATTTCGTGCAGCTCTCCGAAGCTTATATCCACAGTTTCCCGCAGAGCCGCTACCTTTGGGGGCACTCCAACTGTTGCCTAAGAGCAATACACATAGGAATTTAATCACAAGGTTGCAAAATGCATCCCAAAGGGATAGTCGACCGATCCTGATGGGGCAACTTGACAAGTGGAACACTACTCTTGATACTTCATTCAGTGTAGAGGACTGGGACTTCAGCACTACACTAACAGGCAAAGTAACATTAAACTTCAGCCTCAGAATTATTCATTTTAAATATTTACACCAAATGTACTATACCTTGGTTCAACTATGTAATTTTGGTTTCTGAAAGGTGGCAAGCTGTGTTCCCTGTGTGACAGTCAGCTGATTTTCTGCACTTGGCATGGGTCTGTACACTAGTGCACCAATATTGGGAACAAGTGACACCTACATTCACAGCAATGGTAATGGAGAGAGTAGAGTGTCCTTCTCAGATATGTCTATTAGGTCTTGTTAGATCTATGCAACCTACTAATCGCAAGATAACAGCCATAGCGCTGCTCTTAGCAAAGTGGAGGGTTTCAATATATTGGGGTCAAAAAATGTTTCTGAAACACCAACATTGGCTTCAAGATATGGAATATTGCTGTGATCAACTCGAATGCTATGCTGAGGAACTTCCACGTGCATCTCGGCCAAAAGATATTTGGAGTCTTTTCACCACATACCTGCTAATGGCGCAGGACAAAACGCAAAGAATGCTGTCCCTCTAAATGATCCTTGGATAGAAAATTAGGGGTTGTACTGATTAATTTACTCATGTGGCCTGATGTTGCTAACGTATTGCCGTGATATGTTTGCTATCAATGGCAATGTTTGTTATGTTATGTGATTGAAAATGCATAAATAAAATAAAAAAATATATAAACTTCAATTTGTCAGAAGACATAGCCTGAAATAAATACTGTGTTAGACATGAGGTTGATTGCTTATCTTTTCCAAGATCCATGTCTGATCAGATGCAAGAACTAGGAGACTGTCAAAGCCTGGGGCTATACAAGAGTGCTTTTTGTGCTTAAAAGTGTGAAGAATGTATTATTGACGAAATTGCATATTTTTTCTGGTAAAATTTCACATAATTCCATGCATGCATATTGTGTGAATTTTTGCATTCATTGCAAAGTATGATTTTGCAAGTACATCCCTTCAAATTTGTTTTACCCTAGTGTACACCTCACATAAAAAAAAAAAAAAAATGAGACATTTTCTGATTGAACCGGTCTCCTGCTGGTACGTGGCAAGGCTTTATAATGCAAGATACATCCTGGGGTAAAAAAAAATATGCAAAATCACATAAGTGTAGTTTTGAGAAATTTCACAAATTGTGCATCATGCAAAATGTGTGAATTTTAATGGCGCTATTTAAATTTCACCTGGGCATAACAACAACAAAAGGTTGTCTCATGCGTGATACTCCCAGTGCCATCTGCAGATCAGAACAGAGCCATAATCTCAATTTTTTAAACTCAGACCATTTGCCGAATCGAGCAGAGTATTAATTCTCTTTGGCACCTATTAAAGAATGGTGACTTGTGTATACTTTTATTGGTCTTATTTAATGAGTACCTTAAAAACACACAATTTAGAGGTAATGAGAGGTAGTGTAGCACAGATTGGTCTGGTGTCCTGATTGATGCATTGTGGATGTTAAGACAGCAATTAAGGAAGAAACATGTGGACTAGATGTTATGTTAAGGGATTTTATAGATCACGTGGCTGATCCAACAACGGGGCTTCCCCAACAACGGTACTTCCCAGAGCTGGACCTCAGAAATGGGAAGCAAATGCCAACAGCCTCTCAAATGGAAATGAAAGGGATTTAGGAAGAAAACAACCATGTCGTCATAGATTTCCTGAATACCAGACAGTTTATTTCTAATCCAAAGTGGAATTGCATTCCAAAGGGTGGGAGCCTTGGTGCGGAAAGAACGGCCACCAGCTCGAGGCCTCCGAGCTCGGTGAACAGTGTCCAAGTTGAGGTCAGCTGAGAGCAGGTGGCAGAAGGGTCTGTAGCAAGATAAGGGATTGGACAAAATAGGAGCTCTTTGGGAGAACAGGATGTTATGGGCGGTACACAAGGTCTTAAAATGGATGCACTTCTCTAATGGAATCCAGTGAAATTGGTTAAGAAGGCCGGAAACAGGGCAAAACTTTGGAAGGACAAATGGCAGCCTAGATGCCCCTTTCTGGGCAAGCAGTCTTTTAATAACTGACTTGTTAGTGCCAAGGTACAAGATGTCGCAATAGTCAATTCGGGACAGAATTACTGCTTGAATAATAGTATTGGAATCAAAGAGGCCAGGAATTGGTTTGAGGCTTCTCATATGCCAGAAACAGGTGCTAACAACTGATTTAGCTTGTGCCTGAAAGGCCAGGGTACTGTCTACGTTGACTCTAAGTTTTTAATGGTGGGCTTGGATATGGGGGAGACCCGAGAGAAGAGGGCCACCAATGGTTATCCGAAGAAAAAGCGACTTTCCCCAGGACTTCAGTGTTGCTAGCTTTCAGGCGGAGGCAGTTGGCATTCATCCATTCTGCAACCGCTAACAGTCCTCATTGCAAATTAGACTTATCCAGCGTCGGGCTATCTGTAAAGGAGAACACCAACTGGTTGTCGTCAGCATAGGATATCATAGCATTACCAGTAGATTTGATAACCTGCGCCAGAGGTTGGATATAGACATTAAACATGGTGGGGCTCAGTGAAGAGCCCTGGGGGACACCATGAGGTACAGAATGAAGGTGGGAGTTATGAGTAGGTGAGATGGAAGGAAAATGCAAACTATGAATATGCCACCCAATCTATCCCAGTGCTTTGTAGGCACAGCCTAGATAGATATGAGGGGTACTAAAACCCTCTTACTTTTAACTTTGTGACAAGGAACTATTATTAAATGTGTGAGGTAACCCACTGTGATGCAATTTTAATTCAGGAGTGGTCCAATATGTGAATCTACCATGTGGAACAACAGTTACATCTTCTTAGAGTGTAATATTAAACTTTTACCATAGAAGGATCCACATACCTGGCAATGCAAGGCCCTCCCAAAGAGCCTATGTGAGCCCACCATTATCGTTAGCATCCCTACTGTGTTGAAATGCAGACCCCCGGATGAAGCATACAAAGTCCGATTGAGTGAGGGTTTGACTTCCTTTTAACTCTAGGGTTTGAGCTAATCTATGCTGCATATACCGTCCAAGCACATCTGCCCAATGACGAAGAGAGGCCTTTCTTAATTTAGTTTCACAACAGTGACTTCAGTATCATATAATGTAGCAATCCTAATAAAAAGGGTCACCAAAAGTGCTGGCTTGAAATGAAAACAGTGATTAGTAGGGTTGGATTTAAGAGGGACACTATAGAGATGAAATGTTCCAGGCTTAGCACAGCGCCCCATGACCTTAAACCCTTAAGATGCCCAAAAGAGATGTGTATATATTATCTACTGGCGGTCGCCAGTAGATAGTTATAGTTAGGACCGTGTTTCCATAGGAAATCCGCAACATTCTATTTGGAATAACTTTGGCGCCGGTTGACGAATCCTCGCGAAATTTTCAAAATAGGTGGAGCACTCCGCTCCTACCCTGAAAGTCTCGGGGGGATTAGTCAAGCGGGGGCTGAGAAAAAAGGGGGGTCCCAAAATGCGTTTTCCCCATGCAATTTTCCATAGGGACCTTTAGTCCAAGGTACAGCCCGAACGGCTGAACAGAATTATTTGAAATTTGGCAGAGAGGTAGTTATCAGCTCAGGGATGTGCCTTTTGCATATATGGAGTCAATCTGTTCAGTAGTTCCTGAGAAAATTGCAGTTAAAAGCACATACATATCTATAGCCGCACACCGTGCGAGCACCCTAACGTGCACGAGCGTAATTCTGATTGGTGGTTACATGTTAGTCAACGTTCGAATCGGTCAAAATCAGGAAGTGTCGACCGCCATTTTGTTTGTTTTCAGTGCGAGAGTGAAAAAGGAAGGTGGCGAACGTGAAAAGGGGGCAGGGTAGAGAGTTCCTGACCCCCTAGCCTTTGCCAGGGGGTCACTGAAGGACCCCGAAGCCAGAAAAAAACATTTTAATGTTTTTTAAAAAAAATCGCGGGGGTGCGCGCACCGTACGCGCACGGTGAAAAACCAAAAAAAAATACATACATAACGTAGCATTTAAAAAACCGTACAAATTCACTGAAAAAACCATAGGTTTCACACACGTTATAGTTAGGAATTAGCATTTAAAAAACCTTGCAAATTCACTTAAAAAACCATAGGTTTCACACATGTTATAGTTAGGTGGATATTTCACTCGTAAAAAACCAATGAAATTCCCCCGTTATAGTTAGTTCAGATAACTATAACTCACGCGGCCGCCACTCTATCACAAGGATGATGTTATCAGTGATGTCATGAGTGATGCCACTGACCATGTCATGAGTGATGTAATATGTGATGTCATCAGCAGTGGACTGCGGTCGCGCGAGTTATAGTTATCTGAACTAACTATAACGGGGGAATTTCATTGGTTTTTTACGAGTGAAATATCCACCTAACTATAACATGTGTGAAACCTATGGTTTTTTCAGTGAATTTGCAAGGTTTTTTAAATGCTAATTCCTAACTATAACGTGTGTGAAACCTATGGTTTTTTCAGTGAATATATATATGTATATATTCAAAAATACTCCCTCCTCATCAGTAGGAATACTAGACACTCTGGTATACTGCAAATATATATTTTAATGGCACAAACAACGCGTTTCGTCTTTCGTCTTTTTCACGCTCTAACATCCATAAACACAATTCCTTATTTAAATTCATTGAAACAGAAAACGGACTACATGACCACAATGTGATTTGTCAAAAGGGAGTAAAAATATGTCAGCCATCTTGTAACATTGTTCAAAGTCATAAAAAAGTAAATGGTTATTTCAAACACCGCATATTTACAATCGATGAGCATTTGTATTGACAATTCATTATACACGCATGTAAAGCTCATTAAATAAAATGAATAAATATATACATAATTTGATAATCCTTTGTGAGCTTAATTGCGGGGTTAATATTAACCAATATTCAATGCATTTTTTTGCAATTTATGTACAATGCAGATAATGAATACTGCTCCATAGAGCCCCAGTGGGCAAATGTTCAATCCATTTATGACTGATATACAGATATGATAAATGCTACTTAATAAAGCCCCAGTGGGCGCAAAGCTTCCAGACATAAAGTCTAGCCCCAGTGGGCCATGATCATTAAGAACTAAAGAAGAAAAAAGTGATGTACCCCTGCACCTGTGAAAGATAAAAAAGCAATTTAAAAAAACGTATTTACATGGAGAACTAATATATATATATAGTCACTGAAAAAACAAAGGTTAAGGGCCGTTATAGTTTGGAAGTAGAATTTAAAAAACCTTAGAAATTAACTGAAAAAAATGAGGTCTTAATCAGTGCATATCTATGGTTTTTTTAAATTCTATTTCCTAACTATATTGGCCCTGCAACCTTTGTCTTTTTCAGTGAAAAAAAATATATACAATTTGGCACAAATACATTAACATACAAAACTGCAGTTAGTGAACAGGAATATACCACCGACAAAGCCCTATTGTGTAAAATTGAATATGTTGTGTATGTTCTCTTTTGCCCCTACGGACTTAGGTACATGGGAAACACCAAGCTGCAGAGGCACAGGAAGATTCTACAACACATAAGAGATATGCAGACCCACCTATATATCCGGTGGGTCTGCATTTTATGGAACACCATCAATCAGATCCTAAACATCTTAAATATTTCATCATAGATTGTGTTCCATTCAGCAGACGTGGCGGTAACAGAGAAAAATGTTAAGACAACTAGAAACCCGTTACATTTTAGAATTGGATTTAAAAAATCCTAATGGCCTGAACGTCACAGAAGATCTGCGTACATATTTGTAAAATGCCAATCAAACTAAGTTGTCTGACTTTCATAACCACTTCTGTCTGTTCTCGCTCTCTTTTACCTTTTCATGATTGCTAACCTAGTATTCATTTAATTACAAAAGGAATTTTCCTTTTCTGTATGAAACTAGTTACATATCTGAGCTACAAACTGTTACAGAGCAGCTAAAATGAACCTTACATCACACACAAGTCGGTACAAGATACAAGCTATATCTTGTTTTCACACCTTTTTTTAGATATTTAATAAGTATTGACAAAGGCTTTTGTCAATAAAGTTTATGGTGATTTGCACATATTTTGCACAAATTTGCACAAAAATGCTTGTTTGCTCAGTTGCTCAACGGGTGATCCAGACACACAACTGTAGAGTGAAAAGATGGCTTGGCTAAGTAGGTTTTATGTCCGAACAGGGAGTCTATAACAATTTTTAGATCCCTGTGGTACAGATATCACCTGTCTAAGTTGTGCGATAGTGAAGAGACATATATTGGGAAAATTGGATCAATTAGGTATTCATACCATGATTGTTTACAACATTTTTCCTCGTTTCTTTTTATAGATTTTATGAATATTAAAATCTGTATTTTTTATGAAACATGTCTTATCTATACATGCATTATTGTATTTATATATATGTGTATTTATGTATGTATTTATGTAAATGAACCTACAATTTGCACTATTTTGCACAACTGACTGTAGATAAACAGATGCCAAATCCATCTACACCTTTAAAATTGTGACTGAAACGAAAATGAAGGTGGAACTAATGTAATGGTATTCATACCGACATGTAACAAACTCTACATATGAGCACTCAAGTAATGCGACTATTTTGAGCACTGTCACTTTAACACTCATGGAGAAGAAGAAAACACAATCTAAAAAAATTGTATTTAAACTGTCATGTGACTTCAAAGCTTATCATGTGTTCAAGGCTCTACGGAGTTGAAACGCGTTATGGCTGACTTACCTCAAGAAAATAAAATTGATTGAATGCACCGAGATGTGGTCCGTGCTCCTTTTTTCTATACATTGAAGTGCCAAGCAGCAGCGGAGTGTTCCTTGATATATATATATATATATATATATATATATATATATATATATTCAGTTTTCGCGGTGAGTCCGGAGATCGCAATGACATAGTAATGGTGAGCCCAACAGTTACGTCTCCAAAGCAGAAAGCGAAGGCAGGAATTTAATGGCCACCACCACATTAAAAAATGATAACTATATAATTAAGTCTAACCATCACAGTAGATAACTTACTATATAAATAACTCTATAAAAACATTTATCAATATCTCTAGAACAATGCATATTAATGATTCATTGATATGTTTTTTATATTTTCACCAATATTCGCGATGACGTGGATAGCCGCGATGTCCCTGCAATGGTACATGGGGGGGCCGCGCCAGCGGTCTTTGTATTGCTGTGAATATTGCACATGATTAAAAAAAATCATTTTTGGACACATAACTTGAGTCACTAACACCCCCATTTCTCAACCATGGAGTCAGAGTATCGCCACCCTAACCCCTTATGTGGGCTTCCAGATGGTTAGCCCTGGGAACTGTTCCTGAAAGATAAAATGGTGGCTGTAACTTTCAATTCAGATTGTGTCAAGCCAATCAGAGCGTTCCTGTTGGTGTGTGCATTTGCGATTAATCACGAAACCACCTATAATTTTGAAATTACATTTCTCAACAACTACTGAACGGATTTACACCAAATAAACAAGAGTCACTTCCTTGAACGGGCATCTAACTCCCTGCCAAATTTGGTGTACGTCTGTTCAGAGGTTCAGGCTGAAGCTAAAGGTTCCTATGGGAATTACAATTGCAAATGCAACTTTATTTCGCCCCCCAAGTTCTCAGGACTCACTGCACGGATCACCTCAAAACTTTCCAAAACAATAATATCCACTGCAACAATGTTTGGGAAACATTTCATGTAAATGGGTCAAACGATGCCAAAGTTATAGCCAAGTCAAAAAATGCTTTTCATATGGAAACCAGATCCTACCTATAACTATATACTGGTGATCGTGTCTTTAGCGTCGTTTAACTAATCTTTACGACATTTTCAGAAAAAAGTGTCATACGGTGTCCTGTTGTGCATGGAAAAGGGGGGCAAAAAAAGTGTGTTTCCCATGTTATTTCCCATAGACTCTTTAGACATGACTGCACAAACCACTACACGGAATTACACCTAAGCTAGCTTTTGTTCCGCAGATTCTTTTTTTTGTAATTTGGTGTAAATCTTTTCAGTAGTTGTCGACAAATGAAAGGAAGCAGAAATTTGTTTATCTGAGAGCGCAACAACTTCACAAATAATAACAAGCTCATGCAGAGATCTGCAGAGCTCTGGCTGGCTGCCAACACATCAACCTGGAAGTGTTGAACTCACAAAAAAAAACATAAAAAAAGGAAAGGGGGCAGGGTACGAAAACCTTGACCCTTTAGCTCTGGTGGTAGGGTCCTAGAAGGACTCCTCCAGGGAAAAACCCATTAAAAAAAATATTTGCCATGAAATTCACAAATTTGCTGCAAAATCCACACACAAAAAAAGAAGGGTTCCCATGCTTGTTTTGAAAAGGCCCCTGGGTGGGCCAGGTCCCGGGGGCATTTTTAAAAAAACGTTGGGGGTGCAGGGGCCCCCCCCACCTAAGGCCCTTAGATCCCCAGGTACCACCACCTCCTAGGGTCCGTAATTACATAATAGATGGAGGCAGCATGGACCTCCCTCCTGGGCTTTCACAAAGCCCCTGAGACCACCACCTCCCTAGGGCTTTCATTTTAATAATGGAGGGGGTCCGTTGGGACCACCCTCCTGGGCTTACTAACCCCGTGGACCACCTCCTCCCCGGGGCAATAAATTCAACTATTTGTGGGGGCCACACAGACCACTGGGTCCCGAATCACCACCTTCCTGGGGCCAGACCATGCAAACAGATGAAGGGGTCCACGCGGCCCCCCTCCTGGAGCCATATATGGCACTGGGGACCACCACACCCCAGGGCTGACTTCTGCTATGTCTCAGGGTGCCCACCCCGAGACATAACCCTTTGCTCTGATTTGGCAGGAACTTTGACAGTTTCTGCCCAGTCAGAGCAACTTCTCCAGTTCCAGCAGGCTGTAGCTGTCAAAGAGCTCCTGCCTGCCGGAAGCCTCTTTCCCTGCCCACAGACATGCTGGCAGGGAAAGAGATGAAACTATTTAGCTTGCCTGCAGGTAGCTGCATTTCTATCAGCTCCCTATGTACAATAGCAATGCTGGCTTCTGCAGGATGCGTGGAACCAGCTGAAGATCAAGGGCCTTAAGGCTCCCCCGCAGTCCGCATCCTGCACACTGTGCACCTTGCCTGGGACCAGGGCACCCAGAGATACATGGCCGGGCCCTGGAGGATGGGGTCCCTGGAGCCTAAATCAGCCTAGGGAGGGGAGTGCACAGCTCCCCTCCCCATTGAGTTAAGGCCAGGCCCCAGGAAATGGGGTCCCCGGGCCATGTGTGGCCAGGGAGGGGGGCTGCATGGCCTACATCCATTTTAAAGACTGTAGGTTCTTTTCATCCTTTCTTTCTCCTTTGTCGCTGTTTTCTTATGGTTCTCTTTCTTTTTCTTCCCCCTTTTC
The DNA here is from genome assembly GCF_964204655.1 of Triturus cristatus. Lineage (NCBI taxonomy): Eukaryota > Metazoa > Chordata > Amphibia > Caudata > Salamandridae > Triturus > Triturus cristatus. Next base: position 495,569,872 of record NC_140592.1, on the reverse strand, counting down.
TGTTATTTTTGTTTTTGTGTGGGGCTATGTTCTGGTTCCCGAAAATGATGCCCGTGCCCACCACCTGCAACAGACAAAAATGAAGCAGTGTCTCGCGTCTTCTTTGGGCCTCCTTCGCTCTGTTCTGTTATTCTCTGTCTCCACGTATCCTCTAATTTCCCTCCTTTCTCCTGTGATGCTCGCCGTTCCCTCCTCACCCTCTTCCGTTCTGTATGCTCTTGTTCTCCCCCCCACTTTCCCCCTCACATCTTCTCCTCGCCCTCCCCTCTTCAGCGTTTCCCTCCTCTCTTGTCCTGCCTCCCTTCTCAGATTAATTACCTGCAGGTACACCGGAGACCCCTGCACAGAATCACCTGCTTCGCCGTCTCTCCTCTTTCCCCAGCTCGGCCCATTCATCAAATGCTACTTTCACTCCGTTTGAGCCATTTTTAGATGGAATATATTTTCCCCTCACCTTTTTTGAGGCAGTAGGGGACTAAGGGGGAAGGGAAAGGCCAATTTAGCATTTCGCTGGAGCTGCAAATCTTTCTTGTGCTGGGCTGAAGGGGCTGGAAAAAGAGCTCTCTCGTTTCCCGACATACAGACTCCCCCCTCTTGCTCCATCTCTGCGAAATATTTCATATTACAGCGACCCGACCTCCCTGGATGAGGCTAAAATCGTTCAGTTGTTTGGCCTAAAAATGTGTTTTGCTCCCTCCCTTTATCTCCATAAATTGCAATGGGGAGTGGCACTTGTGGTCCCCTATGTTGTTTCTCTCAATCATAAAACCCTATGTTATGTAGAACGTGTAAGATTTAAATGTACAGAGTATGTTGGAAGAATTGGATTGTTGGCATCAGACGAAGGATGCAGATCTGGCCAGCCCAGGCATGCTGACATGGTTGACAGATGCACCACCATCAGGACGATGCAGACTGTGCAGCAGAAAAGTCATCTCAGCTCTCCTGCGCACAAGATGGTATACAAGACTTCCAAACGGGAAAGCAAAGATTGCCCAATACCAATCGGAACACCAAAAGCCAAGAAATTGACAAGTGTAGAAAGCCAGGTTGCTCGGTGGGAAAAAGTCCCTCACCATGGTGCAAAGCTAGCGCCTAGAAAGGCAAGCAAAGTTTCTCTATACAACCTTGCCTAACCCTTAGTGACTTGGGACCAACGTCAAAAGCTGCTTTAGAGGATGTGTGTTATGGATCAGCAATACTAACTTGAATCAATAAATCACTCTGAACAATTTAGTAGCAATAAAAAGTAATTTATAGTTAAACAAGTGACACAAATTGAGATTAGTTATAATTCCACTCCACACTGCCTCTCCATTCTGCAAAGGCAGTCCGTGACCAATTCCCGCCATTTATCACAAGGACACTGGAGATGTCCTCCCACTCAAAAAGGACAGCACACCTCCTAGCTCCAGGCTGCCTCTTCTATTAAGTTTGGGCCAGAGAGCTGGATGAGAGTCAGTTACCTTGTTTAGGCATGCAGAGTTCACAGATTCCAAACTTTACATAGTTACCTTTAGCGTGTCCATGACTTGCGATCTCATGGCAGACAGAGCCACAGAGTCAGAGTCACGTCTGGTCTTTCTGGATAGGAAGACAGTGCCCCTGTCTTCCCCGATACAAATCCAGTCTTTGGTGCTGCCACCAAAGTCCTCATCTTACATGGGGGAGTTATTTGTGAGTACCTGTTCACAGTAAGCAGAAGTTGGTTTCATCACCCACTTTCACATTACTGCGAAGGATTTTCACACAGACCACCAGGACCAAACCAGTTACAATTGATCAGCTGGTTTATTTCATTAGAAGAGTTCTTTTTGGTGCACTTTTGTGTCCCTGGGCGGGACTAGGAGATCGGTTAACCCTGACACTCTTTTTCAACATACAAAGTACTTTGTGTGAGAGGTTACAGTGCTTCCCCATTATTACAGTAGTCTCTCCTCTGCTTCCAAGTTCTGCACCAGATATGTTCCTGGTGTGACTGTGTTAGCGAAGTGTCCAGAGATGCACTGAGCGGCTTCAGGCGTGGGGGCAGGTCCTGCCCAACCGTGAGACCTGTGATGAGCTGGGAAGCAGTGGCTCCAGCGTGGGGCCTGTCTGACCCTGTGTGCCCCAGTCTCATCTGTTGAGTTCCTGCTCCTGAACACGTCAACCCTTCGGGAGTTTGTACAAGACTTTGTGGCCCACTGAAAACAGCTTCCTACTTTGACAGACAGCCTTTGCAGACCCTCTGTGACTGCCCTGCTGAACCTGTCCTTTGAAGATTGAGGTATAGAATGATTGAGCCTGTTGTCGGTGTGTGATCGACCTACTCTGCCCACTCACGGAACTCTGTAGAATTCAGCAGAATGTTTCTGCAAAGCCACGGAATTCTGCGAAGCGAAACTCAATGAGCCCTGCCCACCCCTAGATAGCAGTCTTCATTGGCATGAAGCAAAGATTTAATCTCGAACATCATAATTAATAGTGGATCCATCAGGGGTTGGGGAATGTATCTGCTCTAATCCCTAGGCACTATGTGCTTTACTACATGCGTCTAATTTATGGCTAAAACTCTGCAAAGTGAGTGGTCGGTTCAAATTATCACAACCCTTAATAGTAAATAAAGGGATGGCCCTTGAGAGACAATTACACTTGCTCCCTACAATGGTAAACCAATGCTGTTTGGTTTGTCATCCATGATTCCAGGATCTTCAGAAAACCAGAACTACACTATATATTTTGTCTCTTCCAGTTCATACACTGAACCATTAGAAGTTATGCGGAGGCGCCTCTCTGTCTCAGCCTTCTCCTTTCCTACTTGGTGTGCTAATTTTCAGACGTCTTGCAAAAGTAACAAGCATTATGCTTAAACCTCAGCACTCACTTGGTGATGCTGCTTCGATACAAAACAAATGGCAGGTTGTGAGCTGTAGCTGAGAAGGTAAATGCAGTGCATTTACATGCAACTGCAAACGCTCACTTCACCAGTCTTTCAATCTCTCTTCAAGTACTAAGCAAAACACAGAGAGTGAGAACCTTATTAACAAAATTCTCAATGTGCAGTTCAGACTGATTCCATCAGTCCAATAACAAGAAAAACAAGTAAGGGACCATTCTAAAAAGATGTGATCTCTTGCAAGTGTTCACCTTTTTGAAAGGAAATAAACAGTGAATACTATGGTGACTAATCCAGACATAACCTCCGAATTTGAAACCTAATCTAGAAAATCATATTCCTAAAACACATTCTGAAATCATCTCTAAACACATTCTTGAGCAGCCGCCTCATTAGAAACGCATAACATAAGCAATCGACTTTGCTCTGCAATTGCCAGGCAGCAGTGCACCCCCAACTACTGAGTGTTGTTCAATACGATAAAAGAGAACAAATACGCAAAAACATATGAAACATAACAAGACAGACCCAAAAAGAAAAGAGCAATTTTCACTAGTTGCTTTGGTGATAAGTCTTTGCAATTCAGGCAGCACTTTGGCTCTGTAGTGTCTTGTGTATTATAGAGTGTGGGACACCTGTGGTCCCTCATGGGCTCCATAGTCGAGTGAGGAAAGTGAGCGGGTATAGTTGATAGAATTCATGACGCAGTACGTGCCAGTTACCGTGTACACTTTAAGAAATAGAGACGTGGTCTACCCAGATCCGTGTGTGTCATAATTCATTTAAATGCTACTGGGCGGTGGAGGATGCTACAACTGGCAACAGGATAGTAGATACGTAAAGTCTGCAACCTGAAGAGTCGAGTGTGCTCTCCCAGAGAGTTTTTCGAGGTCCAGTAAACTGCTCTTGTATGCCTCGGGCACCACAGTCAAAGTGAAAAATTGACAGTTGGAGTGTGTGGAGTTGAAGTGCAACTCCAGCCAGTATGAAACCTTCGAAGAAAGTGATGGCTTCACAAAAAGTTTCAGTAAATGTCAGTCAGAAAATTTCTGATGCGACCAGGATAAGAAAAGCGATGGCACAACCATCACAGAGCCATCTTTTGTACAGTGCGGAAACATCAAAGGCAGCCTCACCCAGGTACAGAAAGTGCAACCAGCGGCGACAGCCAGGTGCAAGCAGATAAATGCAAAAGGAGCGCTAAAGACAGTGAAAACCTGGCACCATGCAGAAAGTTGAGAGTGTGAATAACCAGAACAAAAGACAAAAGCACTACTCACCGTCAAAGAAGAGGATGACACCTCACCACCTTCGGTTGGGCATGACAGGCCAAGCGCTAGGTAACGGGCTGATGCTCGTAACAAAGATACCGGGCCATAAGATGCTAAAGGTCAATTGCGGCCTGAACAGCATCCGACAGCAGCTTCAGAAAACAGCACAAAGTATGATGCAGATGTTTTCTTAAAGTTGCCATCTTCATTTGATGCCCCCAAAAAGAAAAGTCTTGGGGCCAGATGTATGCTGCTTTTTAGCATACGCAAACTGGTCTAAGACCCGTTTGCGCATGCTAAAAAGCATGGGCCCATGTACAAACAGTATTTTGCAACTCGCAAATAAGTTGTGACTCTCAAAATATTGTTTTGCGACTCGCTATTAGGAAGGGATGTTCCCTTCCTAATAGCAACCACAATTGCGGTCGCAAAACACTCACAAATTACTACCTACTTCAAGGAGGTGGTAATACATTCACAAATGGGAAGGGGTCCCCAGGGGACCCCTTCCCCATTGCAAATGTATGCAATATTATTTCTTAAGGGCAGGCAGTGGTCTTAACAAATGAAATGAAAATGTTTCACTTTTTTTTTTTTAATGCATCTTATTTTCCTTTATGTAAAATGGGCTGCATTTAAATAAAAAAGAGCTGCTTTATTTAAAAGCAGTCCTAGACATGGTGGCCTGCTGAGCCCAGCAGGCCACCATTCCTGGGAGGGCCTGTCATTCCCAATGGGCTCGTAAATTTCAAGTGGCTCATTAATATTCATGAGCTTCGCAATTTGCAACCCAATTGGGAATCGCAAACAATGTTAATTTCACTGTTGTACATGCCAAATAGTGCCTCGCAAATTGCTAGTCGCAAATGCGATGCAACTTGTGAGGCACTATTTGGCAGGTCGTAGATCTGGTCCTTGGTGCACAATGGGCTGCTTGGATTGAAACTTTTGATGTGAAGATCTTTTTGCGCCTTGATCTGACCAAAATATATCGAATTGGAAGAAAATTGAAGGTACATTGCTACCTTTTCAACTCATGTTGGTTTGTTAAGATACAAAAGATTGAGGTTTGGAGTGTCTTCAGCTGACAAACTCTTCCAAGATGATGTGTGTTGCATTATACAGCCTGTTGTGCCTGCTTTCAATTACAGTGAAGATATATTGGTATCAGGGGCCACATGAAAGGAACATGATAGAGCACCTACACAAGTGTGCAGTCTACTTGCTGATGCAGGTCTCATGTTGAATGCTGAAAAGTGTGAGTTTCACAAAACAAAACTAAAGTTCTTTGGGCACATTTTCTTGGAGGGGGAATGACTCCCAATTTAGTCAATGTTCAGGATTGACATCTACTTCCCCAGCACAAGATGTAACCAATCTGCCTTCTTTTCTTGGAATGGCCAGCTACTGTTCCCGGTACATCTGTGACTTTGCCACTGTGAGTGCCCCATTGAGAGCGTTAACAAAAATTAATGTTTCATTTTAGTGGTCACAGGAGTGTGATCAAAGTTTCAAGGCAATTAAGCATGCAATTGAAAATGCGACTGAAATGGCTTGCTTTGATCCGAAATTGCATACAGAGATTGTTTTGGTTGCCAGCCCTATGGGTTCCGGGACAATTCTTACCCAACATAGTGGACATGCAAATGCCCGAGGGCGCATTGTAGCTTATACTAGCCAAGGTTTGTCACAGACTGAATTAGTGTACTCGCAACCTGAGAAAGAAAGCCTACCTGTTGTGTGGGCTTGAGACCATTTTTATGTGTTTCTGTATGGGAAGCATTTTACACTTGTTACTGATAACCAAGCACTGCTCACTATTTTTTATGAATCCGAAGGCCAAGATGCCCCCTAGCAATGAGAGGGGGGTCTGCAACTATAAGAGTATGACTACACCATTCTGCACTGGCCATGGAAATATCAAAACCCTGCCAACTACTTTTTTTGAGAGCCCATACAGTTTCAGGTTACGCCTCCTAAATTGGCTGCAGCCTATGTCAATTTCATTGTGAGAACTAGCACTCCTTCATGTGTGTCCGTGTAGCAAATAAGTGCTGCTACAAATGCAGATAGGAATATACTAATCCTCAAAGTCATTGTTAGGCATCAATCCCGAAGAACACATGCTCAGCCTCTCGATAACGACAGTGAATTTCAGAAATTTAAGAATGTTCATGATGAAATGTCAGTTACTCAAAACAGATTATCCTGCAAGGGTCAAGAATTATTTCTGAAAAGTCTATGACAGCAAGTCATTGAAGTGACACATGAAGGGCATCGTGGAATTGTTGCTACAAACGGACCCCTCTGAGACAGTGTTTGGTTCCCTAATCTTGATGAGCGAGTTGAGAGAGATCTCCAAGCTTGTCATATGTGTAACTGTTTATCTCCCAAAACAACAAAGCATCTGTTGAACGTGTCAAATTCTCCCCAAAACGTTTGGGACAACATTGCAGTTGATTTCTTTCGACCCCTTGTAAATGGTCATTACCTCATGGCAATAGTAGATGAGTACTTCAGGTTTCCTCTACTGTAAGACCTTTCATCAATCACTCATCTCATGATCGAATAGTTGAAAGATTAGAAAGTATATTTTCAACCTGGGGCGTTCCATCCATTCTAAAATCTGACAGTGGCCCACCATTCAATTGTTAGGAGTTCAGATTCTTTTTTGATCATTTAATGATCAAGCATCAACAAAGCACACCTTTATGGCCACAGACTAATGGCGTTGTTGAACCTTTTAAGAACACTTTTAAAAAGGCTGTCCAGCGCGCTGTGCTAGAAGAACTTGAGGTCAAGTCAGTGCTTTAGTCTACCCTTCATGCCTACAAATCTACCCCTCAGTTTTTCAATCGGCGAAAGCCCGGTCACCCTGATGTTAAGGAGAGTCATGGGTACCAAGCTGCCACAGTGGTCCACTGAAAGAACAATTGATGCCAAGAAACTTCCACTCATTGAGTCATCTCACAAGTCCAGAATGAAGACTAATGCTGAGAAGCATCGATGTGCTCAAGACATTACGTTTCAGCAAAGGGATTGCACCCTTGTTAGGCAGAGGCAAAATCTCAAATCTGATGCTCCATTTGATACCCATCCATTACAAGTTGTGACTAGTAAAGGGGCACATGGTCCCTGCTAACTGTCCTGGAAAGTCTATTACAAGGGATTAATCACATTTCAAGCACCCGCCTCGGAGTTGACAGACATCTGGAGTGAGACTTTGTCATCAGAGGGCCAGAAGAGCGCCAGAACTTCATCAGTGTCTGGACTACCAGTGTCGGCTGTGGTCCTTTCACCTGTGTTTCTTTTTAGGCCCCACACCATAAAATCTGGAAGAGTGGTTTGAGTGCCTCGATGACTCATTGATGAACTATGATGTATGTATGTTTTGTTTTGTTTGCTTGAACTTTTTATTTAACGAAGGGAGATGTAGTGTTTTGTGTTATAGAGCACGGTAACCCTATGGTCCCTCACGGACTCCGTAGTAGAGTGATGTAAGTAATTGGGTGTGGTTGATAAAATTTATGACATAGTACATGCCAATTACTGGTTACACTCTAAGAAATAAAGACGTCTAATACAGAGTTACGTGTGTGGCGTAATTCATTTACATGCTACCGGGCTGAGAAAGAAGCTACATGCCCTAATTACAAATGGCCCATAAATTCCAAATGGGCTGGTAATAGAAGTTACTGGACCCATCAGAATCATTCATATTCTATGTGAAACATAAGGGAAAAACATGGAGGAATTAATACTGGAATATAGTCTTGTTTCTTTTTCACAAAATTGAATAGCCCAGTAATTTCCCTTTCCCCGGAATTACAGAGACCATTGATATTGGTAACTCTGGAGCAACCAAATAATGGGATTTGTGAATGACCACTCTTAAAAAGGGATTTTGTACTTTGTAGTCAAGTGATGGGTGAATGAATTTTACCCCAGATTAAATCATGCTGAATTTAGGTACCACATTAAGAGCTACCTAATCATTTCTATTTGCAAAAAAGTATAGGTTTGTGGCAACATTTAGAGAAACCTAATCAATTAAATGAACAAGTTATTCACAATTTACATTTTGTACATCTGATGAAAAACCTCCTACAACTAGCAGAGCTCATCAAACTGTTCAACTTGTTGACTCGCAGATCGTTTTTATTTCAGAATGAAAATTAGAACTCATTTGCACCGGGACACCCATTAGGGTATCTATCTGCCTTAGTCTATACCTTTTTCACAGTTGACACTTTGGTGGCAGTTTCTGTTACTCTTCTTACTTATTCTTCTTATTCTTTATTTTGTTTAGGGTGCTTTGGGTATGGGTGCATATAAAAGGAAATGGCATGTTGCATCATAGTACATTGGTCATAACTAGAAGTTGATCATTCAGTCAACCATTCAGCATTAAAAGGTGGTAATTGCAGATGGCCCATAGTCTAATATGTTCCCAATATGATGACACAGCCTTCAAAGACGAGTCTTGGAAGCCTTAGTGAGAAGGCCAAGCTGGTCTTGCGTCCAACCAGGCAAGATGTAAAATCTAACTGAGGGAGCTGGTTGTTTAGACACAGTGATCATCGAAAAGCTAGGGTAGAAGGGTGCCACTTTAAAAAGCTACTGAATTCAAGATAATCACATGCCAGTCTCAACCAGAAGTTTAGAAATTGGATTTTGAAAATTCCACTGGGAGGAGCCATGAATGTGAACAGAACAGCCACTTAATCTCTTACCCAACACAACATTATTTTATTCCATGAACATGGCATAAAACATGGAAATTGGTTAAATTTGCGATAGACGAGAGTTGAGACATGCATATGTTTTGTGTGAAAATTAATTTTGATTGGTTAAGGGCATTCATCTAAGCTGTGTTTGAAATGTGTTGGTTTTTGGTAGAGATTTCTATGAAAGTCTGCTAAACATTCTGTTCAGTATGTTTGTTGCAAATGTTTATTTGGATTTTCTGTATAGTGTAGGCCATTCTCCTAAAAGCAGTAATGCTCATCAGGTATGCCAGTTAAAAGTATACTACACTTTCTACTATTTGAAGATTACTGTGCATTCTGAAAATGTGCAGAATTTGTAAAGCCATGATGGGGAACCTTCTATCCATTGTGGATGCAGTGAATTTTCTCTTTTCCGTTAGTTAGCAAATCATGGCAACTTACACCAAGTGTAATTTTGTGTCCTACACCTTGAAGTATAATGCATTCAGTCGTAGGAAAAGGGATAGTGTGAGACTTCCTTTTATCAAGGCACCGACCAACTCAACAATTCTTGGTGGTCTATGAAAAATACATTTTGGCTTCTTGTCCCCTGGTAAATGGATCATATGGGATGCTTCAAATGAGGATTGTCCCCTCCTTGCCCCTGGTGCTCGAGTCAGCCACCTAGTGTTGGTTGACTGAAGTATCAACACTACCAAGGATGTACGAAGAGATCGATCACAGAGACGGATATGTTGGATCAGATAGAAAACAGAGCCAGTGCCAAGAATGGAAAATCATTCATAAGTTATTATACTAGCCTTTGGCCCTTATGCTAGGATTGTGAGATAATTTCAATATAGAAGACACCTGAGATTTACGTTTTACACAATAGCTCATTGTCTATAAAGATTGGTCACGTTATCTCATGCTTATGGGCCTTTCGTTTTAACTGCTGTGAATGTGTTACTTTGCTAAACCATATTGTAAGATACTTTAAAATGTGTTGTTTCGTTCATGAAATACAGTGGAAATAACTAAACAATATGGAAAATGTTGACAGTATCTTCTTGATAATGTTCTCTAAAAATGCACCTAATGAAAGGAAAAAATTGTTGGATAACGAAAATAGCAAATTAGCAAAGGCTAAGGTCAGTCGCTTTCTCAAAGTCACAGTTTGGTGTACCAGTGTATCATGTCATGAATTATGAATCACAACTCCACTGAAAGTGAAGACCATGTCAGTGGCTGGGCCACCTCGCGGTTAGTCTCAAGCGAAGGAACGAAAATGGGTCACAACACTGAAATGTTTTTGAAACCATATTGTGGGATCAACAGAAATCAAAGTGGTATCGGTAAAATAAAATTGTAGTTGTGCTGTGCAATGACAAAGAATGAACAGTGAACATACAGCAAATTGTGAGTCACAACGAGTAAGACAAAAAAGACATTAATATGCTTTCAAAGCCTTGTATCCACCCACGTCACCAGGCGCGTTCACTGAATGTTACTGAGATGGGTCAGACCTTGATTAGCAATAGATCGAAAGCGAAGGCTGAGATTGAAAGCGGGTGCTGAGATCGAAAGCGGATGCTGATCTGATTGGCAAGTTCAATGTCATTCTATGACAGAATGAAGCTGACCTTTCTGATATTGTGGTCCGATCCCTCGTCGATGGTTGGCCTCAGTCTATTAAATTACAGATGGGAAGACCTCTTTAAAAACATAATTTACAAATCCTTATAGAGAAAAAGAAGGACTTAACCAGTCTCTCAGTTGGAAGCTGGGAGATGAAGAGAAGGAGCCTTTCCTTCTCCATGGTTTTAGCCATGCTTTTGTTTTGGCTCAACCTAACCTGATGAATTGTCCTATCGTTGTTGTGTCTTAACCTCTTCAGTGCCCATGACGAGCTGGACTCGTCATGGGCCGCGGTAGCGCTGTGCCCATGACGAGTCCAGCTCGTCATAGACCCCGCCCGCTAATGCAACGGCCGGCACAGGGCGGGGAAAGGGGCGGGCACTGAAGGGGTTAAAGGTCAAGAAGGGCGTTGTTTTAATAGGTACACAGACCTGCTCCATGGAGATTTTTTAAATCAGGATTGTATGTGATGGATACCTCAGTTTGAGTTCTGTCGATCCCACAGCATGGTTTCACGAAACTTTCAGTGCTGTGAACCATTTGCTTTATGTCACTTGTGACTAACGGCGCGGTGTGCCCAGCAATCGAAATTTTCATAACTGCCAGTGTTGTCATTTACAATTTTAGATTAATATTCCGTCTGCTGGGAGTGGATGGAGGGCATCCAGGATGAGTGTATTCAGCAATAAATACGATTTTCTCTGATGCAGACACAGCCTGACAGCCTAGTTTTGGATTCGGGGTAGTCTTTGTACAGAAGATGTTACAGTAGTACAGACGTGTTAGCGTCAGCTTCACCCATTAGTTGGATTGAGGATAGAGGGGACTTTCCTGAACTTGTTAGTTGGAAATGCATGATCTTGGCATTTATCTATCCGGGGCTATCTGGATCTCACAAGGGGAAGTTCCGAGCATTCAAGGTCAGAGTCTCCTGTTCTTGATCACGTGCTCCATTGCGGAGAGTTGCCACCTTTGAATTGTTTCATCAAGAACTAACAGTGTCTTGGGTGTGCGATTATTTTGCTTCACTGTATGCAAGTGATGCAAGGACACAACGGACAAACTGTACAGCAAAAATATTAGTGAAACACGGGAACTATGAAAACTATGAAAACCATAAAAAATCCAAAATATATTTTGAATTGCGGTATATTACTGGTAACATCTGGGGGAAATGGAGACCGCATCTGCTAGGGGGCTGACAGACTGGGGGATGAGATAATTCAATGGTAGACCTATTTCAGTGCTTTAAATGGGCAGGTACTGCCCGGTACTGAGTGCCTGAACATTTTTAATTTGAAAGGGAGAGTACCTGTACTTCTCAGCAGTGCTGCAATACATTTATTGGAAGAGTACTGGCACTTCTCAGGCGGAAACAGGTACTATATCTAAATAGTGAATAGTACCTGCACGTCCATATTTCCGTTTAACGCACTGTCTATTCCCCACTGTGGTAAAGACTACAATAGCGCGAGTGGTGTTGTAGGGGGCATGGCAGCTGGCTGAAGGGCGAGGGCTGAGAAGTAAACAATGATAGGTGTGCGGTCTGCGTATTGTTTGGGATAAATCAGCTGTAGGGCGGATGTAGTAATGGATGTTGATTCGAGATAGCCATGAGTAGCAGCTGCCATGCCTGTCTGTCCTTTAGCACCCATGTTAACCCTGGCGCATGGAGCATGCTGACAGCAAAATGAGGAGGTCTGTAGGTGCCCTATTTACTTACTGAAGTTGCAACCCCTTTCCCTTCCCCTAGAACCTTAGGAGAAAATAGAACTATGCGGAGGGCCTAAGGGTGCAACAAGAGATCAACCGTATCATATCACTGGAAAGGTCAAAGGGTATGTGATGTCGCTTAAGCTACCCGTAGTATTTTCAGGATTCGAATTTCCATGGTGGCAGATTTGAGAAGAGAAGACTTTAAAGTGGAAATGAATGTGTTCCGCTGGCAATGGTGCAGATTTGAGAAAATATTTCTTAGAAGGGTAATATGGTAAACGGGTGGCTTGGGTAATGTTAGAGGTTTTGCAGTTGAGGTCGGTGGGCGAGAATGGAAGGCCAGGTTGTAGTGGGAGAGCTGGGTGGGACAAGTGGGGGTGCTGAGTAGGGAACAAGAAAGGAGGAAGGGATTGTAATATTAGAGACATAAATATGGGGAAGTGAAACGGCTGAAAAGGGAATGGGCTTGGTGGAAATGTTTGTATCTTTAGATGTGCACATTGTGGGGAAGTGGCCGGCCAGAAGAGGGATGGGAGAATGTCAAATGAATTATATTAAAAGGTATAGAAAAAGTAGAGTAGTGGGGCTATAAGAGGGGTGTAAAGTTGAATGGCATTGTAACATTTGATGTATACAAAGTAGGTAAGTCGATGGGCTGAAAATTAAATAATGATAGGTCGATTTGACAATACTTAAATTTTTTAGTACAGCTGGGCTGTAGCATTGGCGTTTATAGCCAGGGTCGAGAGCTGTCGCTCCCTCTTAAGCTTTAAGCCTCAACAAATCCTGACATTGCCTCGTAGTCATTGCAAAGTCACATTGAAGGTCCAGTGACGAATATTTTTGGCCGCCCCGGAGGGTTGACAGTCAACTCCTGAAGGCTCCCATTTGACAGATCCGACTGGCCATAGTGAATCTGGGCCATTGCACTCCACCCTTACATACGATCTGTGACCCAGTGTTTGTATCGCCTGAGGATGAGAGCTTTCTGCTCCCTCAGAAGAAAAAAGGCTTTTTTCAGTTTTTTTGAGCCGACATAATGGTTGAGATCGAAATATTTGTATAGTGTGCTCATATCTGGGGATTTGGACCCGCAGAATGTGCGGTCGGTGCTCATTGCTGTGGAATCAAGGTTCCTTAATGGATAATGCAGGAAAGGGTATAGACTGAGACAAAAAATCCATGTCTGTTTAACGCATTAGCAGGCCGATGGGCAAATCCCACAATCTATGGCGATTTAATATTGTAAATAGAGTTGCATCAAAGATTAGGGCTTAAAAATGAGGCTTGATAGGGAGAGAAGGTCCATGTAGATGAGAACGAGTAATAGATTGAGAAAGGGGCAAGAGAATGACCAAACCACAGAGAGGGAGAAATTTTGGGGAAAGAAGGACGATTTAGAAATCAGATATAAGAGGAAGGAGTTGGTGGGGGGGCATAGGCAGGAAAAAGGAGCTAGGAGGAAAGGTTAAAGAGGAAGTGTAGAAGGAGAAAGAAAGGGATCAAAATTGGAGGAACTAAATATAGACAGAGGAGGAGAAGTAGCACCGAGGAAAAAGGGAAGAGACACTGAGACCTGGGGAGGGGAGAGGGAATCCAATATGGAAGAGAGGTAAAGATGAGTGATTAAAAGATAAGTAAGAGATAAAATAGTGAGCAAAATGTGAATGTTAGCAGTGGAGTAAAGCAGCTTGATGGGGTACACCTGCAGAATATGGTGTGGGACCCTTGAATCCTCTGTACCCATGTAACTCACAGATATTCATAGGCTTTCAGTTAAATGGGGCCACTTGAAGAGTATAGGCCCTTGCACTACTGGGCCCTGTGGTATGCCCATGATCGCTGGATAAAATATACCATATGGATATTTATTTTTTCCGTCTTCCCACCATAGTGAAGTAGCAGCAGAGTAAGGGCAAGGTTCTGTACTGCTGAACAGGAACTGCCTATGGCCTTTCTATATTTAAATCCATTGTGGCGTTCATTTGCATGACAAATTGACTTACCAGGAATGGCGTGTTGGCTGGAGCGTGAGGACCAGTTAAAAGGCAGTTCCAAAGGCTGAGGCGTTGTACGTCAACTTCAGAAAAAATCAGTTTTTGGAGCACATTGGGCAAGGTCTGGCTACCAGTAACAGCTGCAGTGATGCCAGAGGCCTGCCATACAGGTGTGAGGCCTGTTGCAGCAGTAGCAGAAGTGTCCACATGTGTACAGTTGGATGGGGGAAACAGAGGAAAAAGGAACCACTTAAATAGAGCTTGAACCTTGGGAGTAAAGCAGGGCTGCAATAGGTGGCAATCCAATTCAATATATTAATTTAAATTATGTATAGTTATCACATAGTAGATTTCAGACCACAACCTAACTATCAGAGATCAGAAGCTCATGCTAAATATCGAAGCCTCTCTTGCTGGATACCTTGTCTTGACTCCACCTCAAGACTCTTCTCTCACCCTTCGCTTCCTGTCTGTTCATCTCAGACGTGCACATTCTTTTTTTTATCCCTGCTTTCTCCCATTGTCACTGCTGGTTTCAATCTTTCTCTCCCTCCTTTCTACCTTTTCTGGCCACAGTCTGATTAGGGAAATAATTCTCAGTTCACAAAAAATGAGTGCCTGCAACCTGCGGCCATCCACACAAATAAAGTACTCCAAACACTTATGTAAAATTTAATGGAATCCAAATAAAATAACCACATAGAAAATCATAGCATTGGCATCTCGTAAAGTGGTGAGAAGTAACAAAAAAATGCTTGAAAATTTCCCCAGTGAGTAAATCGCATAAAATCCTCTACCTTCAAAATGATGCACAAATATCATGACAAATTCACATCTCTGATGTGACTACCAAAGGAGCATTTTGACTTGATTTGCGTAATATATATATACCACATATACACATAGAAAATAAAAGTATTCTCTTATATAAGAACAAGCAAGGGGCGCAGATGTCCGAAATGTGATCAGGTGTACCAAACAATATGCCATTAACATTTCTCAGAGAGTTTTAAGGGCGAGACCAGCAAACAGGAGCATTAAACATAATAAAATGGTCCTTTTGTAAAAAGAGGTTTTGCCCATTTCAGGTGATGCAGGATAGACGACGGCTGCATACCCCTTTCACACCAAGGGCAACCAGCTGCCCACCGCTAATAAAGAGATACACCTTGTGTGACAACAATCCAATTGATCGTGAAGGGCCGAGAACGAGGGGTGGGGAGTTTATGTGAGTAATGATTACACTTCTTGACTGAAACTCAAAACTATCACTAAAATGCAAAAATTGCCCCTTGCCCCGGAAGTATTGTTCTCATTCAATAATAGAAGTAACAAGAACACATACAAACTGAAATGAAAACAGGAACGTAAGTTAAGTCCGGTATCTCTGGGTTATAGTTCAGGAACATATTCATTTTAAAGCCATTGGGGGCTAACACACATGTGCATTTAACCTCCACAATCTAAAGTAGAAATGATTGCTTACATTGGTTAAAGCGAACCCTCAGAACTCTAATGAAGTGATATTCAATGAGAGCCATCTCCCGGAGCCTGCCAATAAAAATGAACTTTGTGGAATCTCTCTACCAAGTCCTTTTCTTCTTGCTTAATCTTAATAAAACAAGGAAGAGACTCCTCTGGAGGAATATAAGGGGCTCAAACATATGTTCATCTAAAGAAATGGCAAGCCACCAGTTCCCAGAGGTGATTGTGAAGGCTGCACTATTTGTCAGAAGACTCTACTGAGGAAAATATAATAGCATAGACTATAGTGGAACCAGAAGTTGGAACAACTATGCAAAGCAATTTTATGAGCCGCAGCAAATCTGCTACTTTGCTGAGTGGGAATCGAAGATGTTGGTCAAGCATCACAAAAGAGACAGGTTCCTGAACAAGGGCGAGTGTGGCCGCTGCAGGCTAAATTCCTGTAGTCTTTGTAATTTCAGGCAAAACTCAAAGAGGCTAAAAGACAGCAGCAGCCGCCAGACATTATAAGAGAAGATTGGAGTTGAACATAAGAACCTTCATTCTGTGTGAGACTGTCATTTCTCATGCCCTCTTGGACTACATTTGCTACTGGATGCCTTGCATACATTCGAACCCATAAGGGTCTTGGATCTAGCATCGGATGCTGGGTATACTTTTAACAGGAACAGAATCTTTCTTGGTGATCTCATGGAAAATATAGCCCATTTCATTTCAATGTGACAATAGCATGAGAAGCATGAAACCCTCCTCCTGCATGCATCTACCCTACCCATTATAGCAATGAATTGGCTTTTATGGACAGTAAGCATATATATATATCTAACTCACTTCTTCTGTTCTTCTCATCACTGTCTATTCCTTAATCATTTGTTGCTTCCCATGCACTCTCTCTCTCTCTCTCCTATCTGCCCAATCTGCTTGCATTTTTGTGTTTGAGGGTCCAGTTTTAATGTTGTAATATCCCAACTGCAGAAGTGTCAACAAAAAAATGCACACTTATTTTAACCTTTTATCAGCTACACCTTTTCAATATTTGTTTGTATTAGAATGCAGCTTTATTTAGCAGGTAGGGCCAGAGCAACCGGTTGAAGATGTTGTGGACATATAAACAATCTCCATGTAACGGGATGCAGGCCAGGAATGAAAAATGAGGTGGTCACATTCCACGCATTCCACTAAGTAACTTTGCTTTCAGATCAGTATCCCTGGAACTCAGGTAGCCTCCGGGTTTAAGTGATGTATAAATCCAGAATCCAATTGAACGCAATGGTGCTTCAACCCCAGGTAAAAAACAAACAACTAAAAATAGACAGCATACCATGACCACACATAACAGGCCTCTAATAGAATACATTTGGTCACAATGGCTGCACTTCAAAGTCTATCTCCTGTAATACCTTTCCTATAGTTAATAGTCAGGAGTTATCTGAAAGTTCTGGTTGTAAAAAGTGATTATCTGGGAACAATCAGGATGTAGTCTGCGCATACCCACCCAGTTCTTGGAAACCAGATAATTTTCCAAGTGCAGGTCAATAGTTTGTTTATTTATTTAATCATTTGTGAACAAAGCCAAAACATTTTGATGAGAAGTAAAGTGCTGAAGCACATTTATATTTCTTTTATTTATTTCAAAAGTTTTATATAACGGGAACGTGACCCTCGCGGGTATCAGAGTGCTTTACAAGTGAATGAAGGCCTACACATATAAATCAATAAACATAGTTCATATACATACAGGATAAGAGAACAGTATACTCATAAAACAGAATTCTGAAGGTCAATTCAAGAAATTTGTTCATAAATAAAAGTTTGACTTCATTGACCAAAGACCAGATTAATCAGAATATATGAGAATCAAAAGCATCGTTGGTGAGTTAACACATGCATCAAAAGGCTCACGTTTGTAGGTTTGTGAATGCAAAGTCAAAATACTAACAGTTCCATGGACTCATAAAGAAATTCTGCATTCTCTGGACAGTATTTCCTGACAACCCTTCTGCAGGAGGATGTGTGATTTTTTGCAGGAGAATATGTGACTTTTTAGATATTCCATGGACAATGCTAATTTGAGTAAGAGGCTTGGGGCGAAGGCACAAGTGCGTTTTGGTCTGGGTGGTGAGCGTACTGCCTCTTTCCCCATTAGGAGGGGGGTTAGGCAAGGTTGTGTCCTAGCCCCTTTCCTTTTTAACCTTTTATATTAATGGGCTAGGGAAGGCACAGCTTAAGGATGGTCGAGACTCTCCCCAAATAGGTGGTCGTCCTATACTTGGTCTCCTTTATGCGGATGATGCAGTACTGATGTCCCATACGCAGATTGCTCTCTAGAAGGTTTTTAAAAGTTTTTCTAATTTTATGAAGGATCTTGGTCTTAGCATTAACACAACAAAGACTTTTATAATGAGATGTGGTCGTGGGAATCAGAGGTCTAGGGATATGTTTGTGGATGGGCACAAAATATCCCCCGCCAAGAGTTTTTCATATCTTGGTATTTAATTTAATCAGAACGATTTATGGACCCAAGCCATTTCTGCAAAAAAGCTGGTGTTTATTAGAACAACAACTGCTCTGGCCACCTTTTTGAAAAAATTGGGTAGGAAACCGCCAGGAGAGCTTATACAAATTTACAAAGCTAAATGTATTTCGACATCAATGTATGGAGCGGGAGTCTGGGGCTTTGCTGACAGACACCCACTACAATTAGTGGAAAACACTTTTTAAGGTATATTTTGTCAGTTCCAGCCAGTACCTCCACATACATCTGTCTTGCTGAGTTGGGCCTCCCATATATCTCTGACCTTATAAAACTGGAATCTAGTCTACTCTGGCACAGGACATGGTCAAAAGAACAGACCAAGTTAAACAGATTCTACGGGATGGGCTGAACTTGAAGGGGCCTTAAAGATCCCATGGGTTACGTTTGTGCAAGAGTTTATGAGATTTAGGTCACCCAGAATATTTTACTAACCCGAGCACTATCCAGCTGATTACCAGAAAGAATCTAAAAAAGGAGGGTCTCCAGTTATTGGACATGTTAAAATTGTCTGGGGAGACTTTGAAGCCCAGTGTTCAGCAGCATCAGGTAGTTCTAACTACTTTTAGTATGCAGCCATATTTAGCATTTGTCCCTGGTGGATACAATAGGCTTCTGCTAACCAGGTTTAGACTGGAGGGATTGTCCACAGATTCGTCTCCTTTCCAAAAACGAATGATTGGGCTCGAAAATTACAATTATGTCCTTATGATAATCACTCTGTCCAATCTACCATCCATTTAGTTTTATTTTGTAAATTTTACACAGAGTTAAGGAAGGTGTGGTTAGTTCCACTCTTAAAAGTTCTGGGGGTGAGACAATC
The DNA here is from genome assembly GCF_964204655.1 of Triturus cristatus. Lineage (NCBI taxonomy): Eukaryota > Metazoa > Chordata > Amphibia > Caudata > Salamandridae > Triturus > Triturus cristatus. The sequence goes on along the minus strand of NC_140592.1, from coordinate 495,550,825 downwards.
TCGCCCGGCACTAATCAAACTCCAGTTTCTAGAAAATGAGCACATAGCCTGGAGGATATCCATATTTCTGAAGAAAGTGCTTTGTCAAGAGCATAGTGATATAAGGAGTGAGATTGTTTAGGCGCACTGTCATTTAAATATTGTCTGATTTTAATTATGCTGAATTATATATCAAATGTTATAAGGTTTTCAATGTTTATTGTATATTTATTCTTGTGTACATTTTTGCGTAAAAGCATTGTATGTTTTATGTGCTTTTATGATTGTTAAAAAAGCAATCGAATAAAGCTTTCCTTGTTGCTTGAACCTTGAGTAAAACGTTATCATTCTCTGCCTAATCCAATTAGAGCAATACTAGCAGCCCCTGACTGACGTAGACCGAGTTACCTAGAGGACCCTTTGAGTGCAGGTTTACCTGGACAAACACAGGAAACCACAGACCATTTAGACACAGTAGTCCTACATGTACAGGCAGTGCAGAAACAACTAAAGGTACTTCTTATAAAGAAAACAAAAAAAACACCAACATGCGTTTCAACCAAAGCCAAATCAGAATGGTTTAAATATCCTTAACAAACAGTCATCAGAAAAACACGTAAATGCACTTTTACCAAAGCAACCCAAAAAAGATCTTAATGTCCTTTCAACACACCCATCCCAGAAGCACACAGATATTCTTAAATACAGGCAAACCAGAAACACGTAATGATTCTATATTCACAGGCAGTTCAAAACGCCTAAAGGTGTTTTAACCACAGGCAGCCTAACATATTTAAAGGTTCTCAAAAAGCACAAATTCCAGAAACACCAAAGATCTTTTAATAAGAACACCGGAGAAACAATATATCTTACTCCAATTAACTTATTCCAACAACTCTGTAGAAGTCCATGACAGCTAAGAAGCAATCAAAGGCCTTTCAACTACAAACTACACAGAAATAAACAAATGCCCTTCAGCTACAGATAGCTCAGCAAAACCTACAAGGCCTCTTTTTTTATACAGGCAACCCAGAAACCTATACATCATAGAGAGGCAAGTAGTTCAGAAAGATCTTTCAAGCATGACCAACTCAGAAACACCTCTGGGTACTGTAGCCAAAACTAACTCAGACCGAACCCAACACCCATCTGGGAAAACTAACCATATGCCAAAGGAAATGCCTAAGACCTTCAATAATAGGCAACCCACAAACACTTACATGTATGTTAATCATAGAAACCAAACGGTCTATTACGATTTGTCCGCCCGCCACTGTAACGGAATGCGGGACCGTCCACCAGGGAAGCGGCGGTCCCGCACCTGGAATTAGGATGCTACCGCCACTGTGGCGGTGGCATTCCCTATTCCCAGCATTGTGGCGGGTGGTGCTGACAGTGCGGTGCCTGCCACCTTGTCCATGCCAATGTGCAACCCCCAACCTCCTGGGGGCCCGCAATGGGCCCCCAACACAGAAGAACACATGCCTTTCCATGGCGACATCACCGCCATGGAAAGGCCAATTGCCGCCATCATCATAATATGGTTGGCGGCGTCTTTCCAGACACCGCCACCATAATATACAAGTTTTCCGCCCGGTCGACGATTCGACCGGCGGAAAAGCGGCGGATGGTCTTTCCATCCGCCGCGGACCCCCCAGCCATCCTAATATGGCGGGGGGTCTTTTAGGTATGGATGGCGGGCGGATCGCCCCCGCCTGGCCAGAGGTGACTACCGTCGGCCTGGCGGGGACGATCCGCCCGCCATCCTAATGGGGCCCTAAGTGTTCTTTGACTGTAGACATTATAGAAACACCAAAAACTCCATCAAGAACATGGAAACGTTAACCACCTAAATCTGCTTCAATTACGGGCATTCCAGAAGTAATTAAAAGAGGTTAAATCACACCCAGCACCGCAACATCAAAGCCAGTTTAATCTCAACCATGTGTGTGTACAAAATTGTGAAGTTTTTCTATGGCAGACTTCATAATATTCTCTCAAATACTATTGTCCGAGTGCACCAGCTCACAGAAATATTTGCCTGGGGTTTTTTTTTTTGTTACATTGGGACTTTTGAACACAATTTAGGCCATTGTAAGTTAAACAATATTGTGAACATACTTCCAGTTTTAAAGTTACACGGGAAGCAGTTTCAAAGATAATTTAAGACAGCATGGCTCATCTGTTTTCATTGACAACTAGTAGTCATGTGGAAATATTGTCAGTTTAACGGGAAAATGTATGCTATTGTGTAAATTGTACTGAAAGCAAAAAAAGGCAAAAGCATTTAGACCAGTAATGTGAATCACTTTTAAACTTTCATCATGCCATACAAAAACAAAATACCTTCAATCAGAACAATTTAAAAGTCTTTCAGCCCTAAACTATCTAAGCAACCATCCAATAACATCTACAATCATCATGTGGTTTATTCAAATTAAACAGGACGGGAATCGTGGGTACATGCCCATTAGAATCCATTGGAAAATGGATACACAACCGGCAGGAAGAAAGATTTACATATTGTTTGTACCATTCCAGAATTTGCAAACAAGCATTTTCTTTAAAGAGGAAATGTTTGTCTCAGAGGTGGACAGCAGGCTTTACTTGATTGCTTCATGCCCACCATCCACCCCCTCCAGACACAGCCACACAGTGAGCCAACCAACAAGGCTCACAACAAAGAAGAGCGTCCAGAATCAATGAGGGATCAGGTTGCCAGAATACTACCTACTAGCGGAGCACAACCAGTAGCTGTCTGCATGTGAGGCTTCATTGTTATGAGATCTTTACAACTGCGCAGCAGCAACAGGAGCTTTTCCAAGCATTGGGGCAAAGCTATAGTGACCGGCTATGACCTCCACAGCTCATGTTGCAGTCACCGAACCTCTTTAGCTGACAAAAGCAGATGCAGGGGCAGCTTAGTTGGCAGGTCCAAAGTCTTTTAGTTCAGTGTGTCTGCTTGGAGTGCGATGAATGAATCCATGGAGAGAGTCCTTGGCACTTCACAGCAGTGTCTGTGATGAGCAGGATCTGGTAGGGACTTCACCACTCGGGTGAAATGCTGCCTTTAGCTGATCAATATTTACATGGACCTAGTTGCCAGGCTATAGATGGTTTGGTCATACAAGTGGGCAGTTCAGCTTGCACCTGAGAACAGAAGCTGTTGAGACAGTGAATCAGTTGGTCGCAATATTGCAGAGTCACATCATCTTTCAAGTGCAAGTCAAGAAAAACTGAAGACATAAGAGGTATAAACAGTAGCTCCATGGGACGGCCTATAATAATTTCATAAGGCCATCGCTTAGCTTTTCGAATAGAGGTGGCTCAAACTGACAATGTTCGAAAGGAAAATATCCGGGACCTGTAAGCTTTGGTGTCCCTATAACTCTTGGATATATTTTTTTTTCTGACATACTATTAAACCATTTCACCATCTCGGAAGACTCAGTGTGGTAAGTACAACAAAAGTGTTGTTTTATTCCTAAAGTCTTACATAGTTCTTTGACTACAGATGACACAAAGTCAGTACCATTGGTCCATATGGATTTCAGATGGGATCCAAATCTTAGGAACAAAATCTTGTAGCAGTTTCTTAGCCATAGTTACGGCAGCTGCTTAGGCACATAGGTAATCATCAGTCCATACTGAGAACATGCAAACATAGGAACAATTTGAAGGTGGATAAAAAGCCCCCATGGAGGAGGATGGGCAGTCGGGAGAGATTTTGACACCATTCCCAATGTTGTCGGCTTGGTCAGTGGCACCGGAATAGCCAATGGAGGGAGCCAACCACTCTCCCATGCTTGTGTATCCACACTCTGAACCCTTTTTACATGCTTTTTTCAATCAAACACTCTATTCTACATCAGAGAAACATTCTTGTGTTCAGCAAGGTCTTTCAAAGTAGTGAAGGAATGAGTAATATGAGAACATACAAAGTTACTTTAGATTTGAAATGCAGTGTACTTTTTGTCAGCTTGATCAGATAGGGCATTTCGTCTGGACACTTCATCCTGCACAAGCTGATGAGCAGCATATTAAACAATAGCAGTTTTAGAAAAGAGTTGGAGTACCAAGTAAACCTTTCACATATGATCCATTTTATATATGGTCTCCAGCAAAGATGATGAATCCTCTTTGCGTGTAGAGAAGCCCAAGTCATGAGTGACTCTGAGACTTTACTTGAAGATTTTCAGTGAAGATTCTATTGGTTTTTCAAGCAGCTAATATAGATACATGTTTAAAAGTAATCAGTTCGGCCAATGGCATATAGTAAAATCATGCACAATACATGTGGCTTGGCCAGCTACAAAAGTGGTGTTCCACCATAATGATGAAGGGACAATATTGTGGGACAGAAATGTTGTATCAAAAGTATTGTGACGTTAAAAATATTGTCAAACACAACATAGAAGGTAAGAATATTGTTTTTTAGGTACTTTGTTATCTTTTTCGTACAGTTACACACCATATTGTTTATTTCAGCACCTGGATATCCTCATGGGTGACAAGCAGCCCTCTACAAATCCACCGTACATTACATTATTAATTATTATGGTGTATTTTAGTAGTTTCTCTTTTGCCAGTTATTATTTTAATGTTAACTGTGCCTAATGTTTTAGTAATGTGTAATTTTGAACTTCGGGAATATATTTAAAGATTTTTTTATTTTATTTTATTTATTGGTGGATTGTTGGGTTTGTTGGGTAAAAGGATGGGAAGTTGTTTAATATTGATTTTTAATTGTTTACAATTAAATATTTAAAATTTTAATTCGCGAATATGATTATAATTATGTAAATATTTTATTTGGACTTTATTTGAGAGAAGCCTTTGAGGTTCCTCTTAGCATTATCGGTAGGATTAATCTAATCAAAATGAGTATACTACCTAAATTTCTATACTTATTTAGGTCCATACCATTCCTCGTTAACAATACGTATTTCAAACGGCTAGATGGGATTTTTAGTAGCTTTATCTGGGGATACAAAAAGGCTCGCAGATCAATTACTCTGCTTAAACTACCTCTCAATCAAGGCGGTTTGAACTTTCCCGACTTGAGATCATATTTCTTCTCAGCTTTTCTCAGCCGTCTTCGTTGCTTGTTAATTCGTGACAAGCAACTGTTTTATTGCTACCAATTTGCTCTGGGGGAGGAATCTAATATGTTTTTAGCCAAAGCTAACAACCCAAACTATTTCAAACGTGTAAAATTTAAGACCATCAGAGACAGTGTTAAAATTTGGCAACTTATTCTGGCCAAGTGTAACACGTCTTTTTCCACCCTCAGTTATCTTTATGGGTTAACCCTGGCCTTCCAGGGATATTCCATGATGGGATATTTTCTACGTGGAAAACCGCTGGAATAGAAACACTTGGGGATTTATACGGCAATGACGGCCTCTTGGCCTTTGAGACACTAAGAACACTTTATAAACTACCTACAACCTCACAGTTTAAATACATCCAAATACATGATTATCTAATACGCAAAATGAAGTTACTAAATATTTCAGATTCAGATATCTGGAATTGTTTCTATTCTAACAAGGTTAAATCACTTATTAGTCTCGGCTATAGAGTCCTAACCTCGCTCAAATTAGACGACTGTGGGAAAATGGCGGAAAAATGGAGCTCTAGGTTAGGCTTGAATATTACTTCTAATCAGATCTCTTCTTCGTTCTGCAGTATAAATCGCTCGGTCCAGTCTTCTAGTTTGAGACTTCAACAATATAAAACGATATGCCAGCTATATTATACCCCAGAAAAAATTTCAAAATGGTCCAGCAATAACTTGAATAGCGAACGGACAAGGTGTCCCAAATGTGACCTTCTAGCCGCCAATCTTGAACATATGATGTTCACGTGTCCTCGATTTATGGAATTTCGGCATAAAATTAGTCAGGGTATGGCTCAGATTCTGTCACAACCAATCACACTTAGTCTAACTAATGTACTTTTAGGCACTCCGTTGACAAATAGCTCATTAGAAGCCCCGCAAGCCGATCTCATCAACATACTGATCGGATGTGCCAGACTGACTATTGCTAGGACATGGATTTCAAGAAACTCACCACATGTGATGGACTGGTGGCTCCTTGTTAAAGAAATTTATATTATGGAATCTTCTCTTGCTAGGATCAGAGGTGTTAAATCTCTTCAAAAGATAGACAGAATCTGGGGTTCCTCAACTATATGAAGGCCTCTCAGATGGGTAGAGGGCCAAGATTGGTGAATACACAATTGTTCAAAAGAAGGTCGACCAGGGTGATGTCGGAAGGAATGTGTGTTCCCCTTTTTTTTTTATATGTCATTTATGCCTGCTCTCTCCTAGGTAATATATATATATATTTTTTTTCTTTTTTCCCGATTTCTAATTCTGATGCTCTTCGCTCTGCTCGACATACTTGTTATTTCAATCTATACTATGTCTTGTTTTTCCTTTTAAATATCTTGTTGTTCTGATTTCTTGTCCTGATCGCAATAAAAAAAAAAAGACAAAAAAAAAACAAAAAGAGAGAAGCCTTTAAATAAAATGGTAACTGCTTGTCGGAATGTTTAATTGGTTGCTTAGACTAATTATTAAAAAAATTATGTAATTGATTTTTATATAATTTTTGTATTACTTATTTGTAATTCGCTTCTAATAAATATTTTTTAGTATCATTTGTTAAACTAATGCATATTGTTAATTTTTTCAAGTATTGTTTAGCTTTATTTTATGGGTATTGGATTTTTAGAGTAGCAGGTTGGGAAGTATTTTAAATATATATTTATGTTTTGTAATATTTTTAATTAGTAAATATGTTAAGTTTTAATCTTAATTGGCACTATTTTAATTTGTAATTATTGATCTACATTTTATCTTATATTTTATTTTTATTTTTTTATATATTTGTTTAAATTTACTTTGTTATCTTTTGGTTGTTTTTGTTTTTTATTTAGAAGTGGGAATAGTAACTTTGAGGTTTCCAATGTCCAACCCTTTCCCTACTGTTTACATTAGCGTTGAAGATGTAAACCTTACTTTTATTATGTATTTTTAATTTTTGAAGTAGTATTTTTATTCAATTATTTTTAGGTCTAATAATATATGTATGTGTCTATGTTTTTGTAAATGAAATATATAGTATTATAAATTATTCTTATTTATTAGTTGTTTAATAATTCATGTTTACTTTATATTTGTATTTGTATGATATGTTTATTATTTACATTTAGCGTATGTTTTTATTTTATGTTTGTAAGTTACAAAATGTAATTTTACCTTTTTATGTTTGTATTTTAATGTCATTGTTTATATAAATATATTTTTGAAAGTAAATGTTCTGCTTAATATTAAAAATGAGATATACTTTATACTTTTTACATCAATATTTTTAGATTATATTTTTTCAATTTTATATTTTTGTTTCCTTTATTTTATCATACAACCACCTGCAAAGTACCTTTACTGTTTCTCATAGCTTGGTAAAGGTGCATAATTGTGACCAAGTTGAGGCTTGGTTAGATGGGCTCTCCACTGTAGGCAGTAGGGAGAAGTAAGCAATGTTTAACATGGGACAATGTGTAATATGTGATGTATCTAGTAACAGGATTCCAACAATCTTGACATGGCAGGGTGTGGGATTTTGATGGTCAGTAATAATGCTGCTTCACTGTGAGGTAGAGCAATAAACAAATGAGAGCCCAACCCAATAGTCTCAGGGGCCTCAACTGGATGGGCAGCAAGGGCCACTGCACACAGGCACATCGGCCTCCAAGCTAAAACAGCATAAAGAGCAACAGAGTATTAGGCAATGGTTTTCTTTTTATCGTTGTGATCCTCAACCAGAACACCTAAAGTGAAACCGTCTGTATCATGAAAATACAATGTGAAAGGCTTCGAGTGGTTGATTAAATCTGAAGCAAGTGCAGAAGGTAATGTTTGTTGCAGAGGCACACATGTTTGTTCGGTCTCACTGAACCAAGTCAAAGATTCAGGAATTTTTTTTTGCACACAATCTGAAATATTAGTTTAACCAAAAAGTCATTGTAAGCAGTATTCTGCCATCCTCTAAAGTTTGCCTACCTGGGAGATGGTCACAAGTCTGGGTTGGTTATGCGTTGCGTCCTTTCGGCCTGCAGCCAGATGTTGCTCACCTGCCGAGACGTCATGACTGAAATATCAAACAGAAGTGTAATTTCTCTCTAGACACATTGTGCCCCAATCTAATTCAATGAGTGGAAACAAGAAGTCAACCGTGCATCGGTCCAGTGGGCTAGAAACGACTGTCAAATAATCATTATATTGAACCAATATAGAACCTTCCAAGACGTTGAGGTTGTCCAGACCCTTCTTGAAAACGGGTAAAAAAAATAGTAGGTGATTTGGTGTACCGTTGAGTTAATCCGAACCATGTGATTTGGCTCCCAGAAAATGTGAAGGCGAAAAGATACTGAATGTAAGGTTGTGTTGGGGTGGAGAAGAAAGCAGACTATAGGTCTGCAAGAGTAAACCACAAGGGGAGTCGCCGGTATAATTCAAAGAATATTAGCAGGGTTATGCATAACAGTAAATCTTTGCAGTGCCACAGCATGCAAATCTTGTACAAAGCAGTAAGGCTTTTTGATTGCCAGATTAAGTGAGTTACAAATGCTTACAGTAGACATTAAAATCCCTTGTTTCGATAGAGTGGCAATGATTGGGTGAATTCTAGCCTCTGTCTCAGGATGTAAGCCATATCAAGGAATGCATTGAATTTGTTTGTCATGTGGACCACTTTTACCTTTACTGGCTCAGATTTGTTCACCATACAATAGAAGAACCAGAGGAAGACCCGCTCATAAACATCATTTTCACCGCACAACAGAGGCACTAGAGGAAGACCTACTCATAAACAGCTGGTTCACAACACAACAGAGGCACCAGAGGAAGACCCACTCATAAACAGCCCATTCACCACACAACTGGGGCACAAGAGGAAGACCCACTCCTAAACGCCCAGTCCACCGCACAACAGAGGCACCAGAGTAAGACCCACTCATAAATAGCCCATTCACCACACAAGAGCGGCACAAGAGGAAGACCTACTCATAAACACCCAATCCACTGCACAACAGAGGTACCAGAGGAAGACCCACTCATAAATAGCCCATTAATCACACAATAGAGGCACAAGTGGAAGACCCATTCATGAATAGCTCATTCACCGCACAATAGAGTGACCAGAGGAAGACCGACTCATAAACACACAGTCCACCGCACAACAAAGACACCAGAGGAAGACCTACTCATAAACAGCCCGTTCACCACCCATAAGAGGCATCAGAGAAAGACCTACTCATAAACAGCTGGTTTGCATCACAACAGAGGAACCAGAGGAAGGCCCACTCATAAACAGCCCATTAACCACACAACAGGGGCACAAGAGGAAGACCCACTCATAAACACCCAGTCCACCGCACAACAGAGGCACCAGAGGAAGACCCACTCATAAACAGCCCATTCTCGACACAACAGACACGCTGAAGGAAGACCCAGTCATAAACACCCAGTTCACCATGCAGCAGAGTCACTGAACGAAGGCCCAGTCATAAATAGCCTGCTCATGATGAGGCAGACACACCGAAAGAAGACACACTCATAAGCAGCCCATTTGCAAAGCAATAAAGGCACCCAATTACCAGGAGCTGCAGAGGGAAAGACAAGACGTCATCTAAAGATGCCCTCTGAAATAATTCTCAGCAAAGTTCATTAAATTTCATTTCGGAAGATTGTGTCAGCATAATTGGGATGACAGAGATCCCACTAATGAAATTACAGCAAACACTGGCTTTTAATGAGAAATCTTCATGCTCGTAAGAGGCAGATAAATCCCACGAAGTATTGCTTTCAAGGGAGGTAGATTTGGCCGTCTGGAATTCCCCTGGGGAGGGGTGATCTATAAAAAAAATAGGTTGCAAACCTTTGTTTTTTTCACGGACAGGGTGAAGGAGGACCTACGCAATTGTTGTGTGAGTAAGCTCTGTGAATAGAAAAACATAATCTCAATTGAGTGAATTATTTGTTTCATCTTCACTATCAGCTGTAGCGGGATGATTTCCAGTGACCCCAGAGTTGCCTCTTTCTGCACTGTCTGCAGTCAAGGTCTCTTCTCTATTACTCTCTTTTGCGTTGTCCAGAGTGTCTGACCACCATTGGTACAAGGTAGCCGCAATCTCCACTGTCTTCTGTAAATAATTGACCTCCTGTGAACCTGGTATAGCTTTCTTCTACACTGTCTGCAGAGAAGGGCAATCCAATGTGACACTTCTTATTCCACCATGTCGCTAGACCAGCCCAAAATAGAAGAGGCTTTTTCATCAAGACATTGAGCTGTGTGCTCTCTATTGTCGTGATCAGTGGATTTTCCATACAGGTATGAGCGCCTATGATACTTTTGAGAGTGGTTCTAGGGATCCGTAGATCTTTCCCCCAGGATTCATCTTAGTATGCAATCCTTCCGAAGTCTGTGGAAAGGTCCTTTTTCGCATCTTTACTCACTGCATGAACACTTGTTTGCCTTTTCGATTTCTGTCAATGTTTATATGTGCTGAAGTGTTCTTAGGTAGAGGTTTGATCTAACAAAGGGAAAAGAATAATTAATGGTTGAAATGTTAGGAGGTATTCATACTATAATGGAGAGTAGCCAAGTATGCCACTGGAAGTAGTCTCACAATGTTCCCCTGCGGTCTCCTCTTCTTCTTGGTTGGCCTTTGCACGCAGCTGACATGCTCCCAGTCCCTCTCAAACACATATATTGTCCACTGTGCAAATAATGCATCTAGACATGACAGGGGGAGCGACTGGTCAGGTGACACTCCACTCATTTTTGTAAGACTTGGGTTTTTGGGATCCAGAATATATTGGGGATTACGGGAAGGTTCTGCCTGGGGCACAATACGTTCGACTCAGCACCTTCTTTAGATATGGTTACTGGTGAACAGTCAATTATTTCCAGCTTCGCCCATCCTCAGCCCAGTTACCAATGCTGGTCTAGAGCCTGCAGCGATGAAACCGACATTCATATAGTGATTGCGGCTGCGACCTGGATATAAGTTCAGTATCTCCTAGAATTTGCACCTCTATCTGCTGCCCTGGAGCCTCTCCTCTTAGTCCAGCAGTAGATGGCGCTGGCCTCTAAACCCAGATGGCCTTGGTCAGAAGCTACACTGTGAAGGGAGGGTGGCAGAGAAAGTGTCTTTGGGGTTACGCCTATCCCCCAGGGAATCAACTGTGCTTCTGACTATCACTGGATCAGTGTTGGGTGGATGCTTAGAATAAGGACATCCAATGACATAAAATTGCATGAGAAGATATGCAGGCTAAGGAAAAAAATATTAGAATGGGATAGCTGATAGGCAGAGTCGTAGCCATTCGCCCTTACAACTGCTCAATTTGTCTAAAAGCTCGATTAACCATGATGCAGGTCTACAGATGTAGGCCTGTTGCCATGCAGATGCTTTGACAAATGGTGAGTAAAGACCCTTGGAGAAGTAAGACAGGGGAGGGGCTCTCTGCTGCTGTGTTGTGGACTCTCTTTTGTGGCAGGGTCTTTTGTGAATAAGGTCAATGTTTCTCTAACAGACTGATCTGATCCTGTGAGACTACTCAGAGGGCCCTCAGAGTGCAAATGCTGTGTGAAGGCTGCATATACAAGATAGCTAATGCGAGGGCCACCTCTGCACTGAAATATGCACCGTTTGCAAGAGGGAATAGGGCTGACCTTGTGAAGTCTGGCTTTGCTCAGCAACAAGCAATACCTTACTTACTTTGAAACAAAGATTGACCCTCCCACCATGATTTTCATCTAAGATTTTCTTTGCAATGCTGGTCAACGGGTATTTTGAAATATATACATGACTCCCATTTTGAAAACTATATTGGAGCAGAAAAGCATATTTCTTTCTTATGAATGTGTCATTCATTGTAGCTTGCAACATTTAGGAGGAAGCTTATTTTTTTCTCTTGTGCGGATCATAATGCACTTGTTTAGCTATTGACACTAGGGGGCCCATTAGGATGGTGGGTGGATCGCCACCGCCTGTATTGCGGTGGCGATCCGCCCACCATTCTCCACCGCCCGCCTAACATTTCCCCCCGCCATATTATGATGGCAGTGGGGACCCAGGCAGACGGAAAGACCGTCCGCCGTTTTTCCGCTGGTAGGCAATCCGCCTGATTGCCTACCGGGCGGAAAAGGCCATCAATATGGTGGCGGTACCTTGCAGGCACCGCCATCCATATTAGGATAATGGCAATGAATTGCCTTTCCATGGCGGAGACTCCGCCATGGAAAGGCATGCGGTCTTTTCTTTTCGGACCGTTGCGGGGTGGGTGGCTGCACTTGGGGGGTACCCATGGTACCCCCTGACATTTGCATGCACAAGGAGGCAGGCACCGCGCAGTGCCTGTCATGTTGTGCATGTAAATGCACCACATGCAGTTTTTACATTGCACGCCCGCCGCAATGTAAAATATGCGTGATGTGCCCGCCAATGTGGCGGGCGCACCGTAATCCGCAGAGCGGGACCACCGCACCCCTGGTGGGCGGTACCGCATCCCGTTATGGTGGCAGGTGGACTTTGTCCGCCTGCCATCGTAATGGTGCCCTAGGTGCGGGCTTAGTTTCAAATGTTGTTCTGCAGAACAGCTGAAGCTGGGAAGCATACCTCTTCACATAGTGTCCTAACTTTGCCCAGAATCCTGTCATCGCTCAACTTGTTATGCATGGAGAAGTGTCCTGTTAAAAGAAATTGCCCGAGACTTTAATCACTAAACTTTTAATTCCCTCTCTTAAAGTGAGTTTTATGCAAACCTTTTTTATCACAAACCTACTTATAGTAGTTCTACCAACATCTGTTTGTTTTTAGGTCTCACCTAATGACGCAGCGCATGCGCTGCTCGCCTTGGTGAGATTTATTGTCGTCGGTTTTGGTAGCGAAGGGGTACAGGAGATGTGCACGCGGCCAGACAGGCGATGTGCACGCACTCGCCCAGACAGGCGATGTGCATGCGTATGGCACGCGCGTTCAGCACAACATGCGCATGGCGCGCTTGCAATTTCACTTTTTTTTTTAAGCAATAATCAATAGGACTTACCCCCGCAGACCTTCCTAGTCTGGCGTGACAGGTCAAAAAGCATAGCCCCGCCCAGGTTCGTCCGGGTGCAGACAGGCCTGCTCTTAGCCCAGGCGAGTCCCATGCAGCGGGAACCCCCCGTGGCTAATATAGGCGCCCTGGGGCACTTGGAGAGAGCTGGCGGCATCTGGTCCAAGGAGTACTAGGGCTTGTGTTCCTGCCCCCACTGCCAACCAGGAATGAAGCATACTGATGAACTTTAGCTGTTTTTGCACAAAGTTTTTGACGTGTTAAGTCACCCGCTGTCCTAGGTGAGAATTATACGTAGCACTTTAACTGCTCATTCCACAGTTTTAATACCATTTTCTAACCAAAGCTTTACTCTGTACTGACGCACTTTAGGTGTTTTTGCACAGATAAACCTCCTAAGGTGGCCCAATATTCTTAAGCCATTAGCCGTCCAAGACAACAATCGCACAGCTCTTTTATCCTCTTTTTGCATTGCAATAATACCATTTCCTGTCCGTTTCCTTTGTATCTTATTTTCAGTAATCATTGCACAATCGTTTTATTGTCCTAATATAGCTAGAAAAGGCATTTTTATCCTAGTGCATCTTGGCACTGGAGATGCACCTTTGATCTAATTTATCTATTTTACTACTTGTTTTTGCATGCCCCTACCTAGCAAACCCACCCCTCATTTGTGCTACAGTGGAGGCTGATAGAGGCACCAAACTCTTGAGCGAACTGGCCCCATATCATCAAGGGAAGGTAGGTGGACTAAACGGAAGCCCATTGAGGAGTACAACTTATGTAGGCTGTATTATACCCAAAGACATGCAGGAGGCAGGCATGCTAGTAATGAGGAATATGCGCACGGAAATGTCTTTTAAAATGTCGTTCTACATGGGGCAGGGATTGTTTTGATGAAGGCAAAAACAACGGATGATGGACAGAATGCAGAACAATGTCATACATTTACCCCAGTACAGAGATCTGGGCCTAAATCCATCGTTTTTTTGCTCACCATGCCATTCCAGTTTGAACCCAGCCATATGCCATTGTTTTGATGAAGCGCATGCATTAAAACATTTTGCAAAGTGTAACTTTTAAGTCGATTTATTGTATGGCTTTATTGTAAAGCTCAATCAAGAAATAAATCTCTCTCTTTCGCAAGTTATCTAATGCCCAGGAGCTACTCCTCATGACTACGCCATTAAAATACAACAGCTCAGCCCAGAGCTGCGGGAAGCTTTGTGTCTGTAAATACTGACCTGCAGCCCACACTCACAATGAGGTATAGGACTGGCTGAGTGAGGGGAGGTTAATATCACACTCGCAGAAAGGCTGCGTTCAGCCGGTTATCCATTTTAAATTGCTTTCTTTTTGATTGTCTGTCAATTGAGGGAAATTGTGGGGGGGGCTGAATTTTATTGTGTGAATTTTCAAAACGAGCCTCGTATATTGGGCTTCTGGTCTGGGAGACGTTTTGTAATTCAGCGGCCATCTTGAGCGCGACACGCGTTTTTCGCGGTCAGCGCTCTAGATGTTGCACGCTGCTCCCCGGGCCCAGGCAAATCCTTTTTAAGCTGGTCAGTACGGCGGCGCGGTGCTTCAGAAAGGCTGCGTTCAGCCGGTTCTCCATTTTAAATTGCTTTCTTGTTGATTGTCTGTCAATTGAGGGAAATTGTGGGGGGGCTGAATTTTATTGTGTGAATTTTCGAAACGAGCCTCGTATAGTGGGCTTCTGGTCTGGGAGATGTTTTGTAATTCAGCGGCCATCTTGATCGCGACGCGCGTTTTTCGCGGTCAGCGCTCTAGATGTTGCACGCTGAACCCCGGGCCCAGCCACGCCCTTTAAGTAGGATCCCTGACGGGAAGCGCAGCGGGCGCGCCGCCAGCGCGCCGCCAGCGCGCCGAAGGCGCGCCTAAGGCAAGCCCGTCTGTGCCCGTCAGCGCACTGTCAGGGCACAGGGCATGTCATTCTGCCCGTCCTACCTCTGAGTCCTTCACCCCAATCATCCTGTCGGCTGAGCGGCTCAAATCTCTGCAACCTCCTCGGTGTCCAAATGAAATGCTCACCCCAACGCCCCCCCTTTTGACTTTGCTTGTGTTGACTGTGCGTTTCGCTTTTCGCCGCAGCTTACACCAATTGGTTCAGCTGATGTCCCTTTAAGTTCTGTCACCATCACCGCCTGCCTCATCAATGCGAGATCCGTGAAAATGCACTGTGTGGATGTGTTTGATTTGGTCACAGATAATTAATTGGACATCTTGTTTGTGACCGAGACTTGGCTAGATGCCTCTTCCAATCCTTTAGTGACCATGGCCACTCCCATGGGATTTAAAGTTCACCGGGTTGATCGCTGCTCTGGCCGAGGTGGTGGCCTGGCCATCTGGTACAGGGACAATTGGACCTTTCGGAGTGAAATTTCTACTCTGGGGCGACTGTGAAGCCTTGCATTTTAGTTTCCAACTGTCGGCCCAATTCACTCTTGGCGGCTCTCTGATTTATCGCCCCCCTGGTTCAGCTGTGAACTTTTTAGCCTCCTGTGGCGAGGCTTTAGCAGAGCGGGCTTTGAGGTTTTTGAAGTTTGTTCTCCTTGGGGATGTTAACATCCACCTGGATTACAGTAAGGAGGCAGTTTCGGTTGCCTTTTTAGATTCCTTACATCTTACAAATCTTTCCCAAATGGTCTTGTTTCCAACTCATAAGGGTGGTCATACTCTTGGTATGATTTGTACTAATTTTCCCATTTCAGTCATGAAGCCGCGTCCAGTGGCTTGGTCGGATCATTTTCCTATCTTTTTTTCTTGGGCTTTACAAAAACCTTGGAGACCGTCCAACTGTAAATGCCCGCCCCTCTCCAGGAAGGTGGTCCCCTCTCAGCTCAGCATCGCGCTTGATGTCTCTCGGCCCACCTTTGGCATAGACCTGGAGGTTAATATCACCCAATTCGCTGAATGGATCACTGGATCAGTGGCTGCGGTGTTTGCTTCAGGGCTGCCCAGGCTGAGAAGAGAAGCCCGTTCTAAGCCATGGTTTACTCCCACGCTGAGGAGACTTAAGCATATCTGCAAAGTTGCAGAGAGGACCTGGCGATCCGGTGGATACCAGCACCATGACAAAGTGATTCTTAGATCTAAACAAAAACTCTACTATAGAGCGATTGGGGAGGCCAAGGGCCTGTACTATGCAGCCCGTATTGAACGTGCTAATAATGCCAAAGAGATCTTCGCCATAGTGCAGAGTTTCCTTGTACCCAGTGCTCAGGTGGCAATTGCCCCTGTCTCGGACACCTGGTGTAACACTTTGGCATCTTTCTTTAAGGATAAAATTATTAGCATCCAGGAGACATTTCGGCCTTCAACGAAGTCAGGCGGCCTGAGCAAGTTCCCTCCCTGCCTAGGGTTCTACCCATCTCCAGCTTTCCTGAGTTTTGTCCGATCGACTTGTCTGGCTCCCTGAGAATTCTTAAAGGCCTCAAGTCTGGCTCGCCGATCGATCCGTGCGCTGCTAGATTACTTGCGGATGTGGCAGATACCATCAAGGTTGAGGTTAATCACTTGGTTAATCAATCACTAAGGGAAGCGCATGTGCCCATGGCATGGAAACATGCCTTAATTCTGCCACTCCTCAAAAGGCCATCCCTTGATCCTTTGCTCCCAGAAAACTATCGACCCATCTCACTTTTGCATAGCCTGGCCAAAGTTTGCGAGAAAGCGGTCACGTTCCAACTGACTAATTTTGTCGAGGGAGCGGGCGTGCTCCATCCGGCGCAATCTGGTTTCCGTGCCTCCCACAGTACCGAATCCGCTCTGTTGGAGGTTTCGGAGTCGATTCGGGAGTGTTTGGATGCCGGCGGGAGAGCGGCATTAATTATGCTTGATCTCTCGGCGGCAGTCGACACGGTGCCTCACGCCATGCTCCTTGACCGCCTCTCGGATATTGGAGTATCTGGGAAAGCTCTGCTTTGGATCAGCTCCTTTCTGGAGGGAAGGATGCAGCAGGTTTGGCTCCCTCCTTGTGCCTCGGTCCCCTTGAGGGTTACTACGGGTGTCCCACAAGGGTCGTCACTTAGCCCTCTGCTTTTTAACATCTATGTGACTCTGCTGATTTTTTTGGCGGAGTCTCTGGTGGCTAAAGTGATGGCTTACACGGATGACACCCAACTGCTGTTCACTTGGAACAAAGAAGACGACTCGGTGTTCAGACCACATCAGTGCTTGTCCTCTGTCTTTCAGTGGCTGGCCAATGCACAGCTGAAATGCAATGAGGCAAAGTCGGAAGTCCTGTTGTTCGGCTCTTTTTCCTCTGAGTTCAGAGCAAGACTTTGGCCCTCGGGCTTTCCATGCCCCTCAGCGATCAATGGGGCTGTTAAAAATCTCGGCGTTTGGTTCGATGAAAACTTGGACTTTGCTTCGCATGTAAAAAAACTTGCCGGCACATGCTTTGGGCTACTGAGGAGTCTGAAGAAGTTTCTTCCTCTGCTGCCAGACAGGGACAGAGAGACAGTTGTGCAAGCTCTGCTTCTCTCCCGCCTAGATTACGCTAATGCCCTCCTGGTGGGATGCCCGGGCTACCTTGTAAAGAAACTGCAGGTGGTCCAAAATTCAGCAGCCAGACTTCTAGGCGGCCTGTCCCCTTGGCACAGTGCTCGGGATCAACTTCGGTCACTTCACTGGCTTCCCGTGGAATCACGCCTTAAATTCAAAATGTTGTCTATCGTACATCAGGCCCTGTATGGTCGCGGCCCCAAGTATTTGCAGGATAGATTCTTCTTTTATATCCCTAGGAGACAGCTGAGGTCATCCTCTCTGCTGCTTATGCAGACCCCCAAATTCAAGTGTCAACGGTTGGGGGGCAACTCGTTTGCCCACAGAGCCTGCCTTGCCTGGAACTCTCTTCCCTTGACTCTGAGGGCTATCTGTGATCCGCGCCTGTTTAGAAAGTCCTTGAAGACATTGCTGTTTTGATGGACCTCCGAGGTTCGGCCGCCTTTCTGATGCTAGCGCCGGGACACTTCCGAGTAATTGCGCGCTGAATAAATTAAAATAACATAACATAACTTATACTGGCAATCTAACTGAATCTAAGCATACACGTATACTTCGTAGGTGCCATTACTTCATTGTTAGTACCAGCATTTTCTATAGAGAGAGCCTTACTCACATGTACACCAGGATACTGAAAGGTCAGGCTATGCTGTGCACACAACTACACATATTGCACTAAAGCATTCTACAAATCAATACAACTCTTTGTAGACTTTACCGAATGTGAAGGCTGTATCAGAGGATGTCTGAGCTCTTGGCTTATCTGCTGTATTCAAATTCAGACAAACAGGATATTTGACAAGATCGCCTTTTGTGCATGCAATAAGAACCGCTATGACTGGGTAACATTGAGGCTGATATCTGGAGGGTCGCCACACAGTCCTCCATTCTCCATTTCCAAAAACACAATCTTGTGCTGTTATTGATGCCCGACAAGCATCAAAGTGGATTGTTTCCATTATGTATTTTAATTTGTTACCCTGCCCATAGTTTTTGCAGCGTTTGTTTTGTTTATGCCACTTTCTTACAGAACACCTAAAGGGAGTCATCCAAGTTAAAAGTTTTGAAATGTGGAGATTTTTTTAGGTGAATTTTGATTTATTACTAATTGACTGTATTTTCCCAAAAAACGCGTCAATGAATTATTTATAAAACATTATGTAAAGCTAATCAACATCACACCAGCTACCACACTGGGTGCACTAAGGTTTAAATCCATGCGCAGCATGTGAACCTACAACTGACACATGCTACAAAAGAAAACTTAAAAATACAACAATCTTTGATTGACAGCATGTTTCTGCCATTGACCCACATGCCTACTTTCCCGACATTTCACGTGGGATTTGCTTTTTCACAGAAGCTTTAGGTACGTATACAAGGCAGCACCGCTACGCACAATAGAGGAAGGCAAGCACCCTCCAGGGCAGGTGGATTGAAAAAATATGAAATATTAAACTATAACCTATGGCGCACACAGGTTGGAGCAGATGTAAAGAGTTCTCTCTCAAAGCTGGGCACAACCAGGCTTGCTGTTAACTGAGGCTGCGGAGGACCTAGGGGGAGACAGTAACAGTCCCCGACGGCCGCTCCCGCCGCCTCCTATCCACGTCCTGCTTAAGGATTTCACGGGTTCCTCGGTGCCGTCCGCTCTTACAGCAGCCGAGGCAAATGAAGCCGAGGAGAGAAAAAGTTGCCTCAGACCGGCTCCCAATCTCGCCATAATATACCTGTGTAATAGACTCTGGCAGAGGGTAGCGCCACGAGTCCCGGAGGCGCTCGGTGCTTCACTGGAATGCGCAGGCTTGCTCGGCTTCTCCAGACGGGCTGGGGGAGGAGAGGTCTGTGAGCCACTCGTGTCGTCTGCGTCAATGAAGCTCTTCTCCAGCTGGACAGAATGACACTTACACCTGGGATGGACATTCACGGATCGCCTGGGGGCGGCGGGGCGTCACTTTAGTATGTTTACAAAAGGTAAACATACGATTCAAGGAAGGAACCGTGAGAAGTGACTGACGACCTTTGATTAGAGCAACAAACCTTTTTCATCATACAAGACTAGCGTAAACCCACAAAATACCCATCCTTTAAGGAAAAAACAAGTGATCAATAAAACAAAACCGTGTGTCAATTTAACTGCCTTTACTTATTTTAAATGTCAGGCAACCAAAAACATAAGAGAGAGCATGCAGGCTTACTCCTAACCCCTAAAACGACAAGTGGTTAAACGCTCGTCACTGACATCTACTGTGATCTGCTGTCAGGAGATAAAACTCCCACAAAGGTCAAAGGTCAACTCTACCTATCGTTCAAGGTCATTACTCACTTTGCCACTGGATTCAAGCAAGCCTGGCTGAAGACGGCTGAAATGCCAGAAACCGGTCCTAGGAAGCTTGTTTCCAGTCCAGGGAAGGCATGGCTTGGCAGTTCGGGCTGGACTGTTCCCATGAGGCACAGGGTCAGACTGATTTGCATATGGCCATGTCTGAACTGCGGTGGCAGTGGCCTAAAGAACGGTGATGGATCAAACCCAGATCTGTTGACTGGGTGCGAGTGTTTGATTGGTTCTGATGCTCCATCCATCACCACCCCCTTTTGTACCGATTACTGAGTGTTAGGCAATGGGATAATAGCAAGCAACACCAGTGGCTGCTGGTGACATTTAAGACATTTAAAAGTGGTGATGCGTAAAAGTTTGTGGGGAGAGGGCGGTGCCCAGCGAGGTCGACTGTCATAAGGTGGGGGTTGTGGGTTCTCCTCAGCGAACATTTTTTTAAAGAGTGAGTAAATAGTGCCTTTTCATTTTTAAAGGATATATAAGATTGAAAGATGGGTAATAAAGCGATTGTGAAGAGTAGTTATGACATCAATAAAGAGATTTCATACGACAATGATGTAGGTAGCTGCTTATAGCACTCGTAGAACTAATTGGTTTCAGGGGTTTGGAAACTAGCAGTAAAATTGCTTTCAATGTCCTGACAAATTGAAGAAGCGAATTTTGTAGATTAAAAAACGTTTCAATCAATCAATCAATCAATCAAACACATTTATAGAGCGCGGTACTCACCCGTGAGGGTCCCAAGGCGCTGAAGAGGGGGGGTGCTGCTACTGCTCGAAAAGCCAGGTCTTGAGGTGTTTCCTGAAGGTGAGATGGTCCTGGGTCAGTCGTGGTGTGAGGGGAGGGAGTTCCATGTTTTGGCTGCCAGGTAGGAGAAAGATCTTCCTCCGGTGGTTGTTCTGCGAATTCGTGGGATGAGGGCGAGGCTGGTGGAGCGGAGCTGGCTGGTGGGAGTGTAGAACGAGAGTCGGTTGTTGAGGTATTCGGGGCCCATGTCGTGAAGCGCTTTGTGTGCGTGGGTGAGGAGCCTGAACGTGATCCTCTTGTTGACGGGGAGCCAGTGCAGGTTTCTCAGGTGGGCGGATATGTGGCTGTGGCGAGGGATGTCGAGGATGAGTCGTGCAGAGGCGTTCTGTATGCGTTGTAGTCGTTTATGAAGTTTGGCGGTGGTTCCTGCGTATAGGGCGTTTCCGTAGTCCATTCGGCTGGTGACGAGGGCCTGGGTGACAGTCTTTCTGGTTTCGGTGGGGATCCACCTGAAGATTTTCCTGAGCATGCGCAGGGTATTGAAGCAAGAGGACGAGACGGCGTTGACTTGCATGGTCATCGTGAGGGAGGAGTCCAGGATGAATCCTAGGTTGCGTGCGTGGTCTGAGGGTGTCGGTGCGGAGCCCAGTGCTGTGGGCCACCAGGAGTCGTCCCAGGAGGATGGGCATTGTCCGAGGATGAGGACCTCCGTCTTGTCTGAGTTCAGTTTCAGGCGACTGAGCTTCATCCATTCTGCGACATCTTTCATTCCTTTCTGGAGGTTGGTTTTGGCGGTGGCTGGGTCTTTGGTGAGGGAAAGTATCAGCTGGGTGTCGTCGGCGTAGAAGATGATGTTGATGTTGTGTTTGCATGTGATGGCAGCGAGGGGGCTCATGTAGATATTGAAGAGGGTTGGGCTGAGCGAGGAGCCTTGGGGTACGCCGCAGATGATCTCGGAGGCCGCTGAGCGGAAGGGAGGGAGGCGGACTCTCTGGGTTCTGTCGGAGAGAAACTAGGTGATCCAGTCCATGGCCTTTCCTTGGATCCCAATGTTGAAGTGGCGGGTTATTAGGGTGCGATGGCATACTGCATCAAAAGCGGCTGAGAGGTCCAGGAGGATGAGGGAGGTTGTTTCTCCGTTGTCCATCAGTCTCCTGATGTCATCGGTGGCTGCGATGAGGGCAGTCTCGGTGCTGTGGTTGGCTCGAAATCCAGACTGGGATGGGTCGAGCAAGTTGTTTGCCTCGAGGAAAGCAGTCAGCTGTTTATTGACGGTCTTCTCGATGACATTAGCTGGGAAGGGAAGAAGAGAGATGGGGCGGAAGTTCTTGAGGTCTTTGGGGTCCGCTGTGGGTTTCTTCAGCAGGGCATAGATTTCTGCGTGTTTCCAGCTCTTGGGGAAGGTGGCTGACGCAAAGGAGATGTTTATGACATTCCGGAGATGGGGTGCGATGATGGTATCGGCTTTGTTGAAGATATGGTGGGGGCATGGGTCAGAGGGGGAGCCAGAGTGGATGGAGTTCATGACGTTGGTCGTGTCTTCAGTGCTGATGGGGGTCCAGGCGCTGAGGGTGGTGTTGGAGGTCACTGGTTCGGTGACTGGAGGTGGAGTCTGGGGTCCGAAGCTCTTGTGTATATCTTTCGGTGGAAGAACGTGGTGAGGGAGTCGCAGAGTTCTTGTGATGGTGTGATGTCGTTGTTGCTGGCACTGGGGGTGGAGAGCTCTTTGACGATGTTGAAGAGTTCCTTGCTGTTTTGGGTGTTGTTGCCTAGACGTTCTTTGAATGATGTCCTTTTGGTGGTGCGGATCAGCTGGTGGTGTTCGCGGGTGGCGTTCTTGAGGGCTGTCATGTTTTCTGTAGTTCGTTCGTGGCGCCAGGTTTTTTCGAGGGTTTGGCAAGATTTCTTTGAGTCTTTGTGGGTGTCTGTGAACCACGGGGTTTTCCTGTTGCCGGTGTTGCCTGGGAGGTTCTTCAGTGGAGCAAGGTCGTCGGCGCAGTTGGTGATCCACTGTGCGAGGTTGTGGGCTGCGTCGTTGGTGTCAGCGGTGTCGGTTAGCGGGTTCTTGTTAAGTGATGAGAGAAGTTGGTCTGTGGTGATCTTGCTCCAGCATCTTCAGGGGATTTGTTCGTGCGGTGGTGGGATGTAGTCTTTTTGAAGGTGAAGTGGATGCATCTGTGGTCGGTCCAGTGCAGCTCGCTGGAGTGGTTGAAGGATACATGGTTGCTGGCGGAGAAGATGGGGTTGAGCGTGTGGCCTGCAAGGTGGGTGGGGGTGTTCACCAGTTGTTTGAGTCCGAGGTTGTCGAGCAGGGTGGTGGTGTTGTCGTTGTTCTTCTCCAGGTGGAAGTTTAGGTCCCCTAGGAGAGATGTATTCTGGTGAGGCTAGGGCGTGCGGGCTGATGAAGTCGGCGATGGTTTCGCTGAATTGTGTGCGCGGGCCCAGGGGTCTGTAGATGAGCGTTCCTCTGAGGGTGGTCTTGGGGTCGGTGTGAATCTGGAAGTGTAAGTGTTCGGCGGCAGGGAGAGTGTCTTCGGCGTTGGTCGTGATTTCGATGGTGTTCCTGTAGATCAGGGGTCTCCAACCTTTTCTGTAGTGAGAGCTACTTCTGGTCAGTGAAAATCGTCGTGAGCTACTTAATGCCAAGCAACTGTCACATTTTTTCGAGAGACACCGCACGCCCAGTTTCATTGACTTTAAGCCTAATTTCTTTGGAACCCTTACTTTTGTTTGAACAAAAGGGACCCCACTCCCTCTTTTGAAGTGACAGACAGCCGTAGGTTGTGCTACCTGAAGCAAAAGCTTGTCTTGCTTGGAACCATTCCTGGAAAGTATAACGAGCTATGTGGGATACAAGCCCAAGATCTCCTTTTGTAATCCTCGATCAACTTGTTCACACACTGCAAAAGTTAAATCTCAACATATATATTCCTTACCAAATGTGATTTATTGAAGTCTAGCTTAGATGTGCAGTCACTAGTTTTCAAAAAAGAGACTCATTTAGTAAGAACCTCAATTATTTCCCCTTCATCACATACTCTTTTTTTTTTTTTGTAAAGTGTTAAAATCTCCCATCCTGGTTCAGATTTAAATATTGTTTAACTCATTTGATTTATTAAGGATTTTATTTTCTACCATGTTTTCTTGGTAGGGGTGAAAAGGGATTTTTCTTTATGTATAATAAATATTTTTCAACATAATACATGGCCCAATCAAGTACAAGTTTCACGGAGTTTGTGAAAAAATAGAATTTCAACAGTCACAGATGCTCTATGCCTGGGGCCAAGGAGAAGGCTTCCAGTTTATGTGGCTATTCTGTTTAGGCAGGTAGGTACCCTCCAATAGCTTCCTTTGTAAACAGGATAACTTTTTTTTTAGGAAATAAGTTTGAAACGCTGTTTTATTTCAATGAATAAATGTAATCATTAAGACAGCATTTAGTGTGCAAGTAAAATCTGCAAAGCCGCCTCGCCAATACAGCTACTAGGCCTGGGCAGTGGCTCACAATGCATCCGTAACACAATTTTAGGACCGGACTCTTTATGAAAGTGTGGGAAACACCTGTTGTTTTTTAACTGCTTTTATTGAATAAAGAGAGAGGCTGGCTATTTTCATTACTATATTGGCGTCAAAACACTCTTAACAGATATGCTCTGGTCCTAAGAGGCAGTCAAACTCAACTGAGGATTTAACTGGAATACTCCAAATCTGTCCATGATCCGGAACTTTGCTACCCAAAGAAAATTGTAGTGTTGGTGTTGATTACCACATGCACTAGGAACAGAGAAGTTCTGTAGTGTTGGTGTTGATTACCACCATCACTAGGAACAGAGAAGGTTAGAGGCATGGGCAAAGTGGGCTCTGGCACAGAGCCCCACCCTTTCTGGGGGCCCGATAAAGCCAGCTCTGTTCTGCAGAGAGCCTTGCCCGATAGACCTTTAATTTGTCCTAGGTAGGAAATATTTTCAGCTAAAGGAACCTGAGATCTGGGCGGGTAAGAGCCCCTCCCCCACCGGTGGCCATCAGGAAGAAGAAACGACAGTCATTACCTACATTAAAAGGTATAAAATCCAAAGCAGCACTCAGCGGACATAGTCTGATTTCTCCATTCACCTGGAAGTTTGAAAAGTTTAAAAATGCACCGACAAAATTAAATTTTCTAAAAGACACTTGTGATGCTGGTTTTCTTCAACAGAAGGTTTTGAGGGCTTACCTACACTCATCATACCAGAAGTGATGGCGAGAAGCCCGGGTGCTAAATAACTTGGGCATGGAGACCATGCAATTGAGTCCAGAACTGTTTTCAAGGACAGCAGCCAATTGTGAATTAACTAATCACATCCCTCTGTTTTCTACCACATCCCCATCTTCCCTTTACCCAACCAAACTTAACACGTCAGTTCCTCCACCAATTGAGGTCTTTAAGGTCCCTACACCTCAGGTAAAACAACAACACCGTCTTGAATTTGCTCAGCAACTGGTGAACACTTGTGCCTTCCCAAGTCCTCAAGAAAGTCTTTCTCTTGACTCCGATCAAATAGCTCAAAAAGAGGCCCTATTCACCAGGTGTGCGTTCGATAATAAAGGCAACACAGGTAACTAAGGCAATAACACAAAACAGAGAGACTTGGAATCTGGGCTCTGCACACAAAATGGACTAGACTAGAGCGAGTTCTTACTGGCACCCAGAACTAAAGGTACACAAGGTTGCAGATATACCACAAAAAATGTATGCGCCTTTTTCTGGTGTCGGAGCCTATGTTAGTACATGAAGGTAATCAAAAGATTTCTCAACTCAGGGGTGAAGTAGTTTGCTTTCTTAGCTCTGGAACAATCTCGGATGTGGCACAAAGTCTTACATTTACATATCTCTTACCCGAGCAGTCTAACTCTAGCCTGAATCAAATACAATCTGCAAAAACCCTGTGCAAAGTTCGGACAACATTGTACCATCCTGCCCAATTGTTGTAAAAGACCCTATTGGATGATAGAAACAGTAAGCTTGCTATTACAAATTAATTCTGGGATTCTATAATGAAAATATCACAGCTCACTGTGGATGCTTAAACACATCGTTTTAAATATCATTTTCCTTTAATTTATTAGGAATGTGGATGACGTGTGACGGTCTGCTACAGACCTTTTGCAGAGAATTGTTGTGTTAATATTCATGCAATATCCATAAAAAAAGGTTTCATTTGATCGAAACACATCACATATTAGAATTGCGACAGCATCACAGACACTATTTGCAGTAAGTGAGCTGCTGCTGTGTCAAATATTGAAAACACACATTCATATCCCTGAATATTGGATATAAACACATGCATAATTTGGACGAGCGTGCCTGTGCCACAGAGGGTATGAAAGGGTTAAAACTGGATCATAAAATCGTAGCTTTCTGAAGAGAGGAACAATTACGTTGCTTTCAGGAGTGCAGATTTATCGTGTGCCTTCAGTAAAGGAAACTGGAACTTGGCAACACACTGCTGTCCTGTTTATAACCAAGAGCTGGAAAGCGGGAGAAAACGATATTCCCAGTCTTTCAAGAGCCCATGGCATACCAGCGGCTAAGGTTATAAGACGCACATCGCAGCTCGAGTCTAGAGAACAATGCATTATTATGGTGTTTACTGGCCAGGCCAGCGCTTACCGTTTGATCTGCTGATGAAATATGTTCCAGGCAGAAAAAGGCTGGTGGTGGGGTTCGTAGCAGTTCAATACTGCTTGCGCCACCTGCATGCTAGCAGGTTTTCCGGGACTTGCTGCTCCACTCCGACCCACTTGGTGCTTGCTCCGGCACATGTCTTGACTTACACAATCAAGACTGCGGTGCCAGTCTGTGAAAGGCAGGTGGCGTGGAGCAACAGCGTCATCATCTTTGCCCTGCCCACCCCAGCTAAGCTCAGTTAGGCCAATCTGAGCAGCTGGTTTTGGTAATGGCAGGCAACGGCAATGAAAAAAGGCCTAAGAACACTAAATGATGAGAACAGGCTACACAATTGAGATGCAAGGCGCGAGCTACTCATGGGGGTTTGGCGAGCTACTGGTAGCTCGCGATCGACCGGTTGGAGACCCCTGCTGTAGATGATGGCAATTCCGCCACCTGTTTGGTTGATGCGGTCCTTCCGGGTGATCTTGTAGCCGTCCGGGATGGCTGTCGGTGGCCAAGGAAGCATTCATCCAGGTTTCCGTGAGGAAGGCGACGTCTGGTGCTGTTGTGTCGAGGAGGTCCCAGAGTTCGATGGTGTGTTTGTGGACGGAGCGTGTGTTGAGGAGGATGCACTTGAGGTGGTTGTTGTTGTTGCTTGGTTTGGCGCGCGGGGTGCAGGTCCGGAGGCAGGTGAATTTGCAGGCTTGACAGGCGAAGTGTCCGTGGGTTCGCTTCGGGGTGGCTCGGTAGCAGGCGGGTGTTCGTCCAGTGTTGAGTGCGTTGAGGGTGGTGGAGTCATATTTGTCGGGTAGCCTGGCTTCGGCGTGGGCCAGGGATTCTGGCGCTGGGCGCGGTCCAGGTTTCAGATTGCGGGGTATGTTTTTCCCCTTCTTCTTCAAGGTTATCAAGTGGTGTGTACAAGAATTCACCTGCAGTAAGCCTAGGTGCCATTTCGAGGCGTTTGTATTCTTTTAACAAAATAATCCAAATAGGTAACATGTAAAGCAAAAGGCTGTGAAATGTTCTGAAAGAGACAAAGATCAAATGAATGCGTCCTCCACGCATCAGGAGTCCTGCACGCACTCCTATAATGTGTTATTGTTTCAAAGCACTTAAGTGGCGGTGCTGTTCCCGTAGTAGTGCCTACTCTTCGGTCTCCTACTTGCCATTCCGGCACACCCAGCCACCGGCTCCGTATAACCAAACAAGAACGCCACCTACAGCGCTCATTTAACCTGCACACTTCCACACACCAGGGCATTTGTGTTTGAGATGCTATGTATGGCATGTTTTTATGGCTGACAAATGGCTTGAAGAATGCTATCGCTTGCATTCCAAAGCGCACCTGCATGTAGGCCCCTAGCCACTGTTCAGGCCATAGGGACACAGCAAGCACACAGATGCCATGGAAGTGATCAAATATATCGTCAATTGGCAGATATTTTGGATAAATCTATCTTGTAAATGATTTTCGGGGGGTACAGGCATAGACTCACTGGCCAGTGGACTAATCGCCTCCCTTTACGCTGCATTTCCTTACAGGCCATAGTAGGTGCTCAGTGAAAAACAATTATCACGCAGTGCAGAAATGAATATTCACAACAAAATTAAAATGTGTATCTTACAGGCGGCACCAGAGAGTGCACAGAGTGTGCAGGACATGAGCCCCAATAGCCAACCCTTGCTAGTAAATTTCTTTCCTAGTGCCAGTGGCTGCAACGGCCGCCGCATTTCGACCCCTACGTCACCATCACAACAACATGTACAGATTGGGCACAAGCGCAGCCAAGACCGATGAATAGGACGCCCCTCCCTCCCCTCGTCTTAATAAGAATCTAAACTTCGGTTTTGAAAGAATACACTAGAACTATTCTGGTTTGCCACTGTGTACATGTTTCAGGTTCTTTTCTGACTGCTTTCCTTTACCACAGCCTCAACTCTTTTTTTGTTTTTCACACAAGCATTTGCAATGCAACAGGTCTCACATTTACGCGAGTTTGAGCTATTGGCATATGTTTTGGTTTTTAAAACATAAATAAAAGGCATTGTCATTTACAAAGCCAATAGCTCAAACTTTCGCAAATACGAGACCTATTGCATTACAAATGCTTGTTTTAAACGTTACAGACTTGCCACAGTTCCCAAACATTGTGAAATGTACTTTAAAAAATCAAAGTGTAGCAGTGTAAAACCCAAATTCGTGCACCCTAAATTGGCAGGTCTTTTCTGGACAATTATTATGTACATGGAAAGACATTATGCCTCCACCAGAAAACCAGTTTGGCCTTGTCAGTGCCCCGGAAAATTCTGATCTACCAGTATAAATTATGAGATTTGCACCAACACCATACCCACCCCCTTCGCAATTTTTCCAGGTAGATTGTGGAAGGCTGCTGCTGCCAATATTTACTGGGGAATACATGCACATAAAATACAGAGGAATGCAGATTTTTGAGCAAAAAAGCCCAAAATCTGCATGTTATGTTCTATTTCATTGCCAGAATTTGGAATAAGATGATAATCATTGCACCAGATAGATTCCGTACACTTTGGTGTTGGAGTTTAACGAGTGAAATAATTATTGCACATTACACCTGGGTACCGATAACTGAGGTCGTAGTCTCCCGTGAGCCCCCCCGATGCTTTTTACTACATTTTTACATCCGTAGTTCTGAGCAGGTTACCCATAAACATGTTCCTGTGCTGTCTTGCGTACATGACTCATTCAGGAGACACTAGGGGCCTTATGTAGGTGGGCTGGCATTTACCACTTCATAAATACCGAATCATACCGATTCGGTATTTATGAAGTGGTAAATGCAATGTAGGTAATGAGTCGGTAAATATTACCGAATCGGAAAAATTCGGTAATTACCGAATCGGTATTTACCGATTCGGTAATGAGGCATACCTTCCCATTGATGGGAAGGTATGCCTCATTACCGAATCGGTAAATACCGATTCGGTAATGGGGGAGCACATGCAAGGGTGGCAGGGTGTCACATTGACACCCTGTTGCACCCCTGATTCGGCCATGTGTGCACATGTGGCGCACATACATGCCCTAAGGGCATGTATGTCTGCCACATTGCACACTTAAACGTGCACAAAAATGCTTTTTTTCACCTATTCGTCATTTACCACCAACCTTTAGTTGGTGGTAAATAACGAATCCCCACACCCACCACACACTCCCCCTACATATCATTTCATGATTCGGTATTTACCGAATCGGTAAATTTACCGATTCGGTAAATACCGAATCATGAAATTCTCCCCCTACATCTCAAAAGCCAAAATACCGGTCGGTAACGGTATAATTACCGAAAATCGGCCGTTACCGACCGGTATTTGGCTTCCTACATGAGGCCCTAGATGAAGAAAACAATTACTATACAATGAATTGAAGCAGTCATGGAATTTCTATGAAATACATTTGTTATCTTTCTGAGAGGTGCTGGTATTGCTAGGGTCTGTGTGTTAGCAAGGTGGAGTCCAAGTTAGATTACATTTTGATATTGCAAATTGTCTACTGCAATTTAGGCCTAGGCATCATCGGCCCTTAGACAATCTAGCCTACCTACGCTTGGCCGAAAATCTATCTAAGACACCTATAAAGGTTTTTTCGATTTTTTAAAAAATTCTTTTATTTTTTTTATAACATTATATTCAAGAGTCAATTTAATATAGTGTATCCCAGCCTTGGTGGGATATTTTTCCTGAGTCAAACATGCACAGCCACCTTCCATCCTTCTACAAAGCAGCCCAAAGGCTGGTTTTCATTAGCTCCATACCATGTCCAGCTTATAATGACAAGCTGCAGAGACCAGGAGTACCATGCTTAATTCACTGCCAGATGGTTCAAGGTAAGATATACGAGCCCACAAAGGGCAGAGCAATCATCAACATGAGTTTGTGAAAGAGCATGTTTTTAAAAATGGCCTGCACAGCTAGTGTCTCCTGTGCGGAGTTGGTAGACAAGAAAGCACTATAGGGTTAGTCACATTGGTGGACATACCATGTGTTAAGGAAAGAGCTTAGAAGGGGCTGAACCCTCATGTAAGTCACTCAAGGGGAACAACCCAATTAGCTGACGGAGTATCAGAAGCTTAAGAAAGCAGTTGCCGGGAGGTCCGTCTGCCAAATGTGCTCAGGGAGGTGAAACAATGGTCATCCCTGGGTGCCTATACAGGAAGCACTGCTCCAGCCACACTTCCCATAGTCTCCACCCGGAAGCGGTCCCCACGGACTACACTTCCCATCATCCCGCAGTTTCTTCCAGGAAGCCGTGTTCCGGGCACTATTTAGTGCGCAGACCTGGTCCTTGCTTCCTTCCTGTCGGACGGACATCTGGTTCACCCTTTTTTCCTTACTTTGACGCCACCACCTTTTTCTATTAGGTTGGGTTGGCTTTGGCTAATAGCCCAGGACAGATGCAGCGAATTTTCTAACCTCTGTGGGCGAGTCTCGCATCCCTTAATCACGTTTCATGTGAATATAGTGATTTCACCACGTCCATTGTTTTGACTGTAGTGACTGTCTGTTGTGTTGTGGTACAACCATGTGACACATGCCTTTCCTTGTTAATCCAAACAGCGCCCAACGTTGTTTTTTTTGTTTCACCACAGGTTTCACCAATGAATATACTGAACTACAGGACCACTGGTTCAGTATAATACACTGTTGTTTTTGTTATTTTTCACACCTATAGATAGGTACTGATTGCAGTAGCTACTTGTTAATCCTGATGAAGGCCATGATACTCTGATAGGTCCAAAGGTCGAAACATGTTGATCATACGTTAATGCAGTTGTCTCTAATGTCGGCGGTTGCGTTACTAGCTTTTTGTTTTTAATCCTGTCACATGGTAGCTGAATAAAGCTTCCCATATAGCTAACCTTGTAGCCAGTTTTAACCACTCTCACTTCAGCACTGCACCCCACTCTAAACACACCACGATCACATAGGGTTTTAGAATAACCCTCCTTTCCAATATAAAACATCCATGTGCTCCACCCTTGCAGCGAGGGGGTTGTAGCCCACATCTAGACTACGTTCTTGATGCGAGGAGGCATACCTATGATGAAGCATGACACCTCTGGTGTGTGAGGGAAACCGTCCTTAAAAGGGATCCCCCTCCAGAACGGGGCTGTATTGATAAATGTCATTGTCGTGAATGAGAATGCCTTGTAACTGTAGTTGTGGTTTGTGTATGTAGGGTGAGTGTAATGTGTGGTGCTTCTAGTAGTAACCTCTATTTCTATACCGAATGTCTATTACTGCCCATCAGGGGGCATAGGGTTCCTTGTGCATTTGAGGGTCATTAACCCTTTGCTACTTCCTTGAGCTGGAACTGAAGCTAAAACGTGTGGAGGACTGCACTGCGTGCAATGCTTGTACGCCCAGCTTGTCGGTTTAACTGTTATATGTATCCAAGAGAATAAATAGCCATCAGCTTATTATAGTGCCACTCCTCCACAGTAACTGCCTGCCTGCATGTAGAGACATGAGCATTAGTTGTGGGGACCCTTACAGGACCAGGCCTTGATAATATTCTGCTAGTCCCATTGTGACCTCTTTCCTGTCTCCTGCATTCTGCTGTACCAGGCTTTCATTGCGTGTTACTCTTGTGTGGGGCCATCTGTGAGAGGCGTCCATTGTGGAGTGACAGGCTGTTGAATAAACTGCAACTGCTCAACCACTTCAGATCCTAAGAGAAAAGTACAACAGCTCCAAAAGATTTATGTAGGTTTCAGCAAATCTGCCTTTCCTGCCACTTGATTCAGTATTTGGAACTGGATAATTTGGCGTGTAGTATTTTTTCAGTTCCTGCCACACACACTGTGTGGTGTATATTGCAGAATTCTAGAAGGTAGTGATTAGCTGTCTTCAGCTTTGCAGTAATGTAGCCCGGGTGTCATAGTCATACTGCAATCAAGGAAAGTGGCCTAGACGGTATTCAAATAAAGATATAACTGGGCAGTGGGTCATTCACACCCCTTTACCTGGGTGTCCCTGCACCTGCTGCACTAATGATTGCCTTCTCTCTGCTAATGGGACTCTGACTTCTGCTTTTACTTTTCTCCTATATCCATCCCACTCTCATCATATTCCACTCTTTGACAGGCACCTTCCTATCTCCTTCCTTTGTCTCTCTTTCCTCCTCTTCTATCTCTCACTCTTCCTTATGTCTTTTCTCCCTTCTCTCCTGACATTGTTGTTTCAGGCCCCTTTACTTTTCACTTCCCTTGCTCATTTTATTCGTCCTTACCACTTTGATCCTCCATTATGTAACATTTTTCTCTCCTCCTCTCTATAACCCTCTCATTTTCTTTCATCCCTTTCACCTCATGCATTTCTCCCTTATCTTCTACTACTCCCTCTGCACCAGTTCCTAATTTTTGAAACAATAAGTGCTAGGGTCCAAAGTTTTGCTCGATGCTCACAACAGGCTCTAGTCAGTGGCGGCTCCTCTACTGTGGCGGAGTGTCGCCTCACTGCTTTTGAGCAGTGCAAAGTAAAGTAAACATAAAATGATAAAACTTTGAGCTTTTATCATTTTATGTTTCCTTTGCTGGTGGGCAGGGCTGCTCTGCTCTCGGAGCAGGGGAGGAGCGATTTGCCCACTCCTAAGTGCGCAATGACTGTTTGGTCGGCCCTCTCGGGCTGTCCAAACCAGTCATGCGCACTTGCCCCTTTCTCCATGCAGGCTGCAGTACAGCCTGTGTGGAGAACATGCCCAGGCCCCCATTCCCTGCCTGAGCGTCCAACCAGGACGCTCAGACCAATCACATTGCTGCACTGCAGCGTTGTGATTGGTCGGGGAACCTGGGTGCTTACCAATCACAATGCTGCAGTGCAGTGTTGCGATGGGTCAGTGGGGTCTGCTTCCTATTCCTCGAGTTCCAGTAGGAGAGCAGGAGCAGAGATGCAGGACCTGGCAGCAAGGTAAGTTTATTTTTTGTAATATTTTTCATATTCGCGCCATGACAAAGTCTGATGAGGTCAAATAAGTTCTGATCCCCAGGAAGGAGTATTGGAAAAACATCTGTAAATCTCCCCCACTCTGCCTTCACAAAGAATTAACACAAAGCCAGACTCCAGGCAGGCTCTGTATTTACAAATCTGAAAGTGCAGACTGAGCAATAGCCGCAGCTGGTGCAAGGCAGACTGAGCTGCTTCCCATCCTTAGACCCTGGTGCCACTGCACCGGCCGCTCTACTGAAAACCACGTCCCCGCAGTATTGTCACGCGCGTCTTCATTCACAGGTGTAGAAGCAAACCTCACCACGAATTTGTTTATTTTCCATGGCCATCGTCAGCAGCCTCCAGCCCGCGTGGGACTCGCTCTTTCTTTATGGCGGCGCGCGCGCTCGTGCAGTGCTGCTGTCAGACGGCCGTTAAAATCGACCTTGCTATAAAATTCATTATTCAAACTGCTGTTTGGGGGGCTGCACGTGGGCCGGGTCAGAAGAGTGGCAGGTGTGAGGAGGAAGCAGAGGTGCGTGAAAATGAACATGTCTTTATCGAATTTTCTGACTGTAAATCTGGGCCTCGCCGTGCGAAGGAGCTACGAGAGGGATGGTGAAGGCATCGGCGACCGTATCGCAGCCCTAGGCAGCGACACTCGAAATGTATGGTTGTGCAGCAGGACGTTTCCCCATTACTATTGATTTGCCGCATTGTCCTCAATATCCATCACCTGCTGCATAATTTGCAGGTATTAACCAAAAAATCTTGTTTGGGCTCAAACGGATCAAGTTTTAAAAACACTGCAACCTGTTGCTGTGCGTTGGATGGTCATGTTTGAATTGCCTAGTGATGTATTTGAGAGTTAAACTGGTATTAACGAGGTGCAGTCTCAGACAGTGTGTATTAACGTGTAAAAATGACAAAATAATGAACTAATATCACAAAAAAGTGCTGCATTATGCCACATAATTTACCTTTTATTGCTGCATAACGTAGTCAGTCCTGGCAGAATTTGGTCCTCTCTGGCGCACAATTCCGGTGGCCCGGACTATAGGAATGGTGGCTGCTAGACATGGATTGAGAGCTCAAAATACCAAAAGGAGAGGGGAGCAGGCGTTGGTAGATTATGCGTCTGTTCATGTGAGTGTTGAGGATAAATTCCACTACAAGAAGGGCAGG
Organism: Triturus cristatus; assembly: GCF_964204655.1. NCBI lineage: Eukaryota > Metazoa > Chordata > Amphibia > Caudata > Salamandridae > Triturus > Triturus cristatus. The sequence goes on along the minus strand of NC_140592.1, from coordinate 495,516,295 downwards.
GCTTGAAATGGAAAGATAGAAGGGCAGGTCTCTTATACCAGAGTACCTGCTTGTTTCGTAGAATTCCTGCCCAATTAAATGTATACACCGCTGCTGAAAAGTACAGGTACTCTCCCTCTCAAAATAAAAAAGTGCAGGTATCAGTACCGGACAGTACCAGCCCATTTGAAACACTGCAGAAGGGACATGACGTAGGCTTCTGCTTAGTGCTTAATTTTATTTATTTTTTTAAACAGACACACAAGTGAATGCGCCTAAAGCTTTTCTTGGGGGCCGGTCACTGCCAAGTTTCGAGTGAATGCACTTCTTTCCTCTGTCGCCCGCCGCCGCACTCCTCCCATGCCTCTTAATCTGATTCGTGGCGGCTCTTTTCTATCCCTGCTTCCTCCACGTATCACTGATTTCCTATCTGTGTCTTCCTCCTTCTCTGTCCCTTGTCTGCCTGTATCTCTCCCCCTTTGTCTGCCTGTCTCTCTCTCCTTTGTCTGCCTGTCTCTCGCTCACTCTGGGCCAAAGTATGACGATAAAAAATAGTTCCTGGGCCAAAAAAGGAGTGCCAGTGCCCCCCACCTGTACCCACCAGTACAAAGTAAGTACTGGAACTGCAGACCCTGCTCAGACCATAACATTTGCATATGTGTGAATTTGCCAGTCTTAAGTAAAATTGTAGTTTTCCCTGACCTAATTTCTCTTGAGTGCAATACTGTTTTTCCTTAATCCACTTTCTGGTGGTTGGGAGATAACGAACAGGAGAAAAAATTGAAAAGGAAAGTGGGCCAAGTGATATAGGGTTTGAAAATCACGTAGTACGTGTCAGAAAGGCACACTTTATTTCCAGTACTATTACACAAAAGCTTGTCCAATTGCACAGGAGAGGTGCACTCTGGTTACTATCTCTACTAAATTGGCGCATTTGCGAATTTTAGGCCAGCATTTAAGCACTGCAGGAAACACCCACAAAGCACATGCAGTTCTATTACGTGTTAGACTACAATGAAATGTTTATCCGAGTGGAGAATCATTAAGCCTCCTCAGTAGGAAGGGAGTCTGGGCACTGAAATAACATAAACAATAACACATACGCTTCAAATCAGGTGTGCAAAGAGATTTGCTATGCTGCCCGGAGTTCATCAGCACTCTCCCCGCTTTCATTTACCAAATGTTCGATGTTGATGTGGTCTTGTGCTCTTGCTCCATAATACTGACGAGAGGTGGGCGAGTGATGACGTGGCTATGCTGTAATATGGTGGTTATGTGATGGCTGTGTGATACTTTGAGGCCAATGGCCTACCATGGTGCAGGGTTGTATTTCACTATTTAAAGGTCAACAATATCCGCCTTTAAAACTATTGCATCCACTACATCGAATTCCACTAAATTTCAAGATAAGTGTATACTTAGTATACTCAGCTCCCCATCCACTCACGGAAGGCGTACCATGGGATGCAATGGTTAGGTTGAAGTAGTGTTTGCAATGTTTTAGTCTTGCAAGTTAGTTGCACTCTACCTGGGTGAAACGATGTGGATGATAAGGCAAAGGCGACAGGCAGCTGATGAACATGCGGTGCCAAGTATGAGGATGGCGATGATCAAGATGATGCACTGAAATAATGATTAGAAGATGGTAACTTGTTTTTTTTCATTTGGACTCTTCTATAAAGTATTTCAAATAAATATGTAGCACAATGTTGTGTTTTATGGAGCAAATCACTAGACTTTCACAACTTGTATACATGGTGGCCATATTCCAAGAGCGAAATGAGACTTCACACAATAAAGTTGCCATCGTCAATAGAGAATATTTTTGATAAGCAGATTTGTACCTCTCTAGTATTGAGTGAAGACAAGGCGTCCTGCTGATGTCACATGGTTATTCTAAATTAAGGACTTGTTTCTGACACTGGTGTAGTAAGTGAATAGCGCTTGGTGGCTATAGCAAACTAATGCATCCACTCCAAGAATTTGTGTTTGACCTCATTGCCAGATGTTTGAATTGCTGTGGATTCACTCAGCCTTTCATCCCACGATCAATAAAATGAGTACAGGTGAGATGGATAATAATACAATATCAGTTCTTCAGCACCATGAAGCCCTAATGGCGGAATTGCACAAGTATACAATGTTATGCTAGTAAATTATTAGAAAGAAACCGAAAAATAAACACGTTAACAGTAAACCACAAAAAAGATGCAGGTTCAAAAACAGTTTAACAAAGCTCTAATATTGCACACAGCATACTTTTATCATACCCGTCTCTGATGGTCCCAGGGGTGTAAAATGGAAGTTTTTGGAACCCACATAGCTGTGCAGCCACTAGTGTTGTGGATGAGCCGTGGACAGCCACACTAGTAAATTCCTATGACATGTAGGGCCTTTTTACCAATATGCCTTAATACCCATGAACACTAACCACTCCAAGATCGAAAATTAAAATTGATTATCTACACATGTTAGATGAGACATGAGAAGTGACTGCTAAGTTGGAATCTCCAAAAGAAAATCGAAAATCTGATATTTGAAATCCTGAGGTTTCTACAATTTTAACATAGGTGAGAGCACTGTCTGAGCCAATCCCTTGTCCTCTTGCTAAATGCACTTTAATCCAATGTTATCCTTATCTCATTGATAAAGGTGAATTAAATCATGTCCTCCCGCTCAGTCAGTGAACAAATCAAAGAGCAACTGGATAAATATAGTCATAGTTGCTATAGCAAAACACCACTGTTTGGAAAGTCATCCATAAAGTTGCTTCTTTAACAATGATGGACTCCTGAGAAAATGGGAGGGAATGCCAATTTAATTGACATAGAAGCTACACATTTGCATCAGTTTTTATATGCCAAATGACAAACAGACTATCAACAAATAGTAAAAACCTAACATCTGGAAATGTGGGGACCAAATACATTATCTTAATAATAGTGGTTAAAAAAAACCTGCTGAAAATAATTGCACTTTCTTAAGTAACCAAGGAACCACAGGCCGTTCCTACACCGCTACATTTATTAATCAAATCATTTGTTGGTGAGTGATCCTTCCCAAAAATTATTTGGTAGTAAACTCAATACCATTGGGCAAGGGAAAGTGACATCACACCCGTAATCACACACCTATGATTGTAAGTATGTATGTTTCTGAAGGAGACGTCTAACAGCAGTGTTCTCATCTCACAAATTTCCTCAGGTGCAAGACTGAATCTGGAGAATTTTGATAGCGATTCCCTCGTGCATCTGCAGGTGACATTGTTAGGCTCTGCATTTGATGAATTCCACCCTGTATTGTCTCCGGGGCCACTATATCAGTACCACCTCTGAGGCACGACTGCAGCACCTACTTCACCAATGCCTGAAGTGGTTCCAATAATCTTATCCAATTCAGAAGCTCTGCCGCAACTCCCCTCTGAGGTCGCAGGAAACACACTATTACCACCATTCAGACCCTGAGCTCCTTTACGATTAAAATAATGCTGAAGATGAGACCCCTTATGATGATGACAATTTATTAGTCACCAGACATTGGTCTTTCTTCTCCTAATCCTGCCAAGCTACAGAGGAATCTCCCTCCTTCCCTGTAGTTATTGAACAGGCAGCAGAACTTCCGGACCTTATCCTACAATGCACAGAGGTCAAAACTAAGGTCGTCATTAATGTCCTTCAACTAGGTCAAACAGACCAGAAGCCTCCCTTCCCTTTTCATGAGGCCCTGTCAGACGTAGTGCTGAGCACTTGGGGAAAGCCAGGAATGTTGCCGCTCTGTCAATAGGTACATTTGAAGACAGCACATACCTGCCCCTGGAGATCCAGACTTCCTAACCAACACCCCCACCCCGGAAAGCCTGGTGTTGCAGGAATCTACAAGTAGACTCCATCTCTGTGTCTTCCACTATACTGCCAAATAGAGTCGAAATGTAGGGAGACATGTGCCAAGCACATGTTCTTGCCCCCTTGGGAGGTACTTGCATGCATTGTTGGGCAGAGTGATGGACATCCAACCAGCTTTTCCTAATTATATCTGTCCCACTCTGCAACATGTCATTCAAGACAACCCAGACTCAGTGAAGTACTCCATACATTCAGGTCTTGCACTACCAACTGCGTGGGTAGGGCAGACTGGATCAGCATTGTGCTTTGGTACCTTGCTTGGATTTGCTTACTGGCTTTTCAAACGATGTCCAGCAACCTTTTTTTTACTGCTTTTTCCACCAGTAGGTTGTGCCTGGTTTATGTTCCCACTCCGATCTATGATTGGCCTACCTGCGGTAGTCTGTCTATTACATCTCTGGGGCCCGAGATCTTCGATTAAGCAATTCCAGAAGCAACGGATTTAGAAACATATAAAACTCAATAACAAAAATTGCCGTGTCCAGGATTGCAATACCAGCAGGCGCGAGTGTAAAAGCGAGCTCACATTCCACTGCTTTGTTTCACATGTGGAAAATGTGAAAAGGGCTTTAGGTGACTCAATGAAGTAATTAAATGAGCTGGAAATCCCAGCGGGCACAGTGCTGCATAGTCTGTGCAGCTGTTTTTGCCAGTGTGAGACGTGTTGTGCCACCCACACTCCCCACAGAAACGAACGCTTTGGACCGCAAAATATTTGTTCAAGACCGAGAATAGTCCCGGTGTTTCAGAGTCGTGAGTTCTGCAGAGAGTGATCGCGGTCTGTTTTTCCCTTGAATATCTGCCTGAATTTACCTTGATGAATAGAAGCGCCCACGCATGTCGACGGGGATACTCAGGGAGACAGGTCCTGTGGCACGAACGTCCCTAGGGAATGCAGATTCAGGGGATTATGCACAGTTTGAGTTTTATGGATCCACAAAAGGAATGACAGCAGTGGCGGCCCCTAGTAGGGAAAGTGGTGAGGCCGCGAGGGGAACAGGAAAAAAAATATAAAAATAAAACTTAACTGTAGCCTGCCGCCCAGCCCACCGCCTTGCTGCCTCTTCAGCTCCCGATGGTGCACACACAGGCTCCCAGACTCCCCTGCGCCAATCCAGACCGGGATGAGCTGCCCATGGGCGACAGTCTAAATAACGGCCGACGGAACATGCACCAGTTGTTGCATGTTCCTACATTTGTTGAACCTTAAATAACCCCCTTAGTGTTAGCTTTCAATAGTATATATGTGTGAGGGACCAATTAGCCATTTCCGTCTTACAGACATTCAAAAATAGACACATAAACAGATGTAGAGAAACACAAACATGTTCACCTACATAAATATATGCAAACTGCTATGTAAATACATACAAGAATGCATACAATCACACACTAGATAAACACATTCACATATGCTCACCTCTATATACATGTGTACATAAACAAATATCCACACACATAATTACATACCTATATGAACTCAATTATATAAAGAGGTATGGAAACAAACTGAGATAAACACAGAAACATATGTACACAACAATGAGAAGATGTACAGAAAGATACAAACAGATAATCACATAATGATATGGATACATACACGTAGAAAAATGCCTAAATAATGTATATAACATTCAGCCTGATATTGAGAAGGAAGGTTCGCAAATAATCCAGTGCTTTTGCATACTAACTGTATTTGCGACCACACCACTAATACTGATGTACTAAACATCATGTCCATTTAGATTATTTGCAAGTAAATTTATCTTATGTAGTTACTCAGAAAATCTGGCATGGATCTGGTCCTCCACCTAGGTTGGAATCCTTGAGCTAGACAATATTAGGGAATTTTATGAGTGACACAATGCCTTAAAAATACTTTTGTCTAAAGGGGGTGAGAGTGGACTTCTCCCAGTGTATGGCTTCTACCACTAGACGTACATCAGTGTAAAAATGTACCACTGGGGGTTTGTCGCTTAGTCAGTGGTTGTTGTTATGATGTTGAGCTATACAGGAAGATACACAGAAAAATGTCCACTGATACTTCCACATACATGCAGAAAGGCAGAACAAAAGAAGTCAGCAGCCACTGGAAGCCCACTTCAACCTTGTGCTTTGTGCCTCTAGTGTTGTAGCATTTTTTACATGGTGTGAGGGTGTCTTCTGCCAGTGGCACCGGACGTGCGAGGCAGCCTGTGTATCCAAAATAACAAATAAGGATGCAAAGAAAGACATTGGTTAGGGACACGCAGGGTACACAAGGCTCTCATTAAATCCTTGAAATAATTTGCCAAACACTGCTAACACGGACCAAGCTTTTTATATATGTATATATATTCAGTGAATAAACAGTGCTTGGAAGGATGTTATAGCTAGGTTAAAATGTCAACTGAAACGTACCATTTTAAATTAACAAAACAACTGAAATTCACCAGTTATAATTATCTCAAGTAACTATAACTATTGCTCTAAAGTAACTTTAACTTGCACCATCACCATGTGCTGCTAATTACGCCGATATTACATCACTCATGACTTGTTCAATGGCATCATTGAGAACATCACTGCAACATCCAAAATGACATAATTAATGACAACACTGTGCATGGCGTCAATGCGAGTTATAGCGACTGTGGGATATGAGTTATGGTTACTACTTAGTGAATTTCAGTAATTTTATTTTAAAACAATATGTTTCTATTGACATTTTCACATAACTATAACATCCCTTTATCCTTCGGTTTTTCAGCAGTTTTGTTATTTCAAAACAGTACTTTGTAACTGACATTTTCACCTAACTATTATGTCCCTTTAGCCATTGCTTTTTTCTGTGAATTTTGAAGTTTTTTTTTTAATGTAGTGTAACATATTATTAACACTCCTAAATATAAAGTCAATTTAATCTTTGTGTTTTTTTTAGTAAATTCTATGGTTTTTTAATCCTAAATTAAAATGCCCATCACATGCACAGTGGAGCTGGGCACTGGACCTGACTGTCATTTACCAATAGCACATTTTACATTGAAATTACCACTAAATTTGTACAAACAGGCTTTTTTACTGCTACAACTATATAGCACACAAACCAAAACGTTTGAAAATTGGGGTTCAGTGAATATTTCTCATTATAAACATCACTAAATAAAATTTCTTAATTGTTTTACTCTTATTAAAATCTTTGTTTACAGCATACTTCAGATTTACAAAAAAGTGCTTCATTTGTGCTTTCCTAACTGCCGATATATTTAGAATTAGTTGTAGAGTTTATTTATAGGCATTTCAATTTTCCTGTGGATTAAAACAAATGAAATCCAGCAGTCTTTTCTTTCAACTCCGTGTACCCAAGCAAGTTTGGCACATAGGCCACTTACAAAATCCTCTCAATTTGCAGTAGAAAAATAAAACGCACACCAATCTCCATGTTTAAGAAAGAAGCAGCAATTTGTCAGAAGCCATATCCTGACATTTGAACTCTACCTTGGTGTGCACAGCAAATCTGACAAGATAAAAACTAAATTTAAAGGCATCCTCATTGCTTATTCACCTTCTGAACTCCAGCATTTTTATTTTTGAGGTACTGCAGTACCCCCTACAACCCTGCTTTCAGCGCCTATCCCTCTGTACCTTAAAATCGAATGATCTAGTTACAAAACCAGCAGATTAACAGAGAGCAATTGTGTGACAGACAAAGTTATCATACAAGATAGAATACCTTTGGTTACTATCTGATACTTGCAAATACCAAATAATCAGTGGTGACCTCACAAGAGAACTTTTGATTGAAATGAAACATCTAGTGGAAGAGGCTGCTATTCACATCTGGATAAATAAATTGCATATGGATAATCTAATCATAGATAGTCCCAAATTCACATACTTTTATACCATGCCTAAGGCACACAGGTCACAATGCCCTCTTATAGGAAGCCCAGTTGTATCTGAAATAGTATCTGCTCTAGACCCGTTAGCCAGCTTTGGTGACTAGTTCCTATGTGCATTGGTCAAAATCCTTTCCTCCTACATACAGGGTACAAACACATGCTGAATCTACTAAAATCTTAACCTTTAACCCTGACTATGAACAAATGATTGGACTTGACTTGTGTGGAACAAATGATAAATAGCAGGACTTAACATTTTCTTAAGTTAAGCATGTCTGCTCTGTGCCATAGCTACCATGGAAGGAGCTCAGGTTTAAATCACTGAAACCCTTAACAGGTCCTAACAAGATACTGACCTTATTACTTGTGAGGACTACTGTCCACTCCAATTGATAATTCACTTTCTCACAATGTGGAAAAACTATAGGAGTATTCTACAAGAGGAGAGTCTTCAAGTAATTGAGAACCCGTTGTATGAGTCCAACTGGACCTGCAAAATTCCAATACACTTCATCATGAGCTTAACGGTATCGGATCTCACCAGGAATAACTTTGAGTTTCAACCCTGTTAGAGGTTAACTGTGACTCCTGATGAAAGCCGTGGATCCATAGGGGCCGATAATCGTAAGGCTGAAACATGTTGACGAGCAGGATACTTGATGTTAGAAATGGGTGTCTCTAGCTGGCAATGGTTTACACCTTTGTCCAAATAGGGACCCTTGCTTCTAGTCAGGATAAGGGGAATACACTCCTAAAATAACCCCTGCTCACCCCCTTGGTAGCTTGGCACGAGCAGACAGGCTTATCTCAGAGGCAGTGTGTAAAGCCTTTGTGAACACATACAGTAACACAGTGAAAACACTACAAATGGACACCACACCATTTTAGAAAAATAAGTAATCTTTATCTAAACAAAACCAAATGGCAAAAATCCACAATACAGTATCAAAAATAAGATTCTTAAATGGTAAATACAGTTCAGTTTAATTCAAGTTGTAAATGCGACACTTTTCCAACAAAGTACCTTAGATGCGTCACGCAAAACAAACAAAAATGTTGCAGGGAAGGCGATGCGTCAATTACTTGCTTTGCGCCTGTTCCTTACTGCAGCGCAGGGGAGGCAATGCGTCTGTTCCTTACCGGAGAGGAGGGGATATGTCTGTTTCTTACGGCATTCCGGTTACGATGCGAAAAGATGGTGCCTCGATGCGTGGTGACGATCTGGTGCGATGCAACAGAATGGCGGCTCGATGCGACGATTCGAAAGATGCATGAACATTTGTAGCTGCATGGCAGGTACAGCGGCAATCTTCTCGGCGATGCGTCGAGACTCGGTGTGGATGCGGCGCACTTCTTCGTGGCTTGGCAATGCATCGGTACAGGTACAGATGCGGCACACGTCTTCTCCATGACTCGGCGATGCTTCGGGAATCCGTGCGGATGCGACACGCTTCTTCCTCGTTGCATCGATCTTCCAGCTCCCAACAACAAACAGTCTCTAGTAGTCCTAAACAGCAGCAGGCACCTCATTGCAGGTTGGAGTTCCCAGCAAGGAAATTCAGGGGAGCTGGTGGTGAAGTCTTTGTGTCCCTTAGTCTTCAGACAAGAGGCAAGCTCAGTTTCAAGCCCTGGGAGATCTTCCTCAAGATGACAAAGCTAACAACAAAGTCCTTTTTCTCCTTTCCTTGGCAACAAGTAACCAGTGCAGGCCAACCCCAAACAGCACAGGAGCAGTAATCTTCCTTCAGCTTCTCAGGTTCTTCTCCTTGGCAAAGGTTCCTCTGGATCTCCCAGAAGTGACCTAAAGTTCTGGGGTCTGGGTCCCCCTTTTTATACACACAAATCCTTTGTCTGTGAAGGCAGAGAGTGTCTGTACCCAGCCAAAACCAGTTCTGTCCTCACTGGTGCAGCTTCCTGACAGGAGGTGGACACAGCATTGTTGAAAGCAGACCTGGCCCAGGCAGGTGAAAGGAAATATTCTCCCCTTACTCTAAATTCAAACCAGGTCCCAGCCCTGACTGATCAAACTGCTGGAGCCGCAGCCCTCTCCCAGCTCCAGTCACTCACAAGCCAGACATGGAATACACAAACCTAGCAGAGGCACACTGGATGGTTAGGCAAGAAAATACCTACTTTCTAAAAGTGGTATTTTCAAACACAGAATGTTAAAATCCCCCCCACTAAAAGATGCACTTTAACATTCTGAGTTCAGGCATACTAAATTGTATTTTCCCATTATGTTCCCAGGGTCAGTTATGCTTACAAGATGTTATAATCAAACTTCCCATTCTGGCCTATGGGAACAGATAACCTTGCAATAGTGAAAATCGAAATTGGCAGTATTTAACAATCAGTACATGCCACACACATCAGGGCATGTCCTACCTTTCACATACAATGCACCCTGCCCACGTGGGTATCTTGGGCCTACCTTAGGGGTGATTAATATGCAGAAAAGGGAAGATTTAGGGACTGGCAAGTGGGTGCACTTGCCAAGTTGACATGGCAGTCCCAGACTGCACACAGGCTCTGCAATGGCAGGCCTGAGCCACATTTTAGAAGCTGCTTCTGTGGGTGGCCCAATCAGTGCTGCAAACCCACCAGCAGCATTTGATATACAGGCCCTGGGCACACATGGTGCACTGTACTAGGGACTAACAAGTAAATCAAAAAAACAATCATGGAATCACTAATCCATAACAACAATTTACAATAGAGAGCACTTGCACTTTGGCACTGAACAGCAGTGGCAAAGTGCCCAAAGCATCTAGACCAGCAGAAACCGGTGAGGCAACAGCAAAAACTGGAACGGAGACCCACACCAATGGTGCCAAGTCTAACACTTGAGTACATAAAATCCAGCAACATCCACTTTCTCTTATTTTTAACTGTAACAAGTGCACCCAATAAATAGATATCAGGGTAGGCGCGAGGTATTTTTAAGCATCTTTAGATCCCCCTACAGTGAAGCATTATCATATTGCTCCCTCCACTGAGGTCGAGCCCATCCTGATATTTAGTATACCAGGATGAGACCAAATGATGAAACATGCCACTAAAAGAGTGGGTGAGGGTCCTTTTACCCAATAGTAGGGCACCCAATAGTTGTAGTCTTGAACATCTCAGACCATTCCTATTGTGCCAGATAAAATATGTAATTTACAAAACGTGCACTAATAATTCACATATTACTTGAGTGCAAAGATTAAATCCCATGTTAATATCACGGTAGAGTGTAACTGTCTCGAGAAAACACAGCTTAATGCCTCTATATTCCATTCTGGATTCACTTTAAGGTGAGTGCAAATCGATTCACGGTGAAAATAAACGAAAAGAAAAATGTCTGTTAACAAATACATTTATAAAAGAATTGGTTGCAGACAACTACCCATGAAGGGGGTGGAAAAAAGTAAGATTTTAGTATGAGAACCACATATGCAAGTTGTCGATGCAAAAAAACAGTAGTCTTAAAGTTTAGACAAATACTTGATGTCTCCAGTCTATTGTCCCTCTGTCGAATTGAAGAAAAGAACAGATGTTGACATGCCAAGAACTCAGTTGATGAATAACTTCAATCCAAAATTAAAAATGTTAAAACTAGTACTTTATTACATTATGGTACTTTGCTTCTGCACAAAAAAAACTGAAGTATAAGTTCTGCAAGTGAAATAAAATTCCGAAATGTAAACTATACCATGCAGTGCAAATTAACATATAGATATTTTTTCTCTGCAAAATAATGAAAACGTGTTAGACGTTTTACACTAATGTTGCTTCATAAAAATGAAGCAAACATTTTACAGATGTTTCCAGCATAATAAATGAAATGTCTTTCGCGTTTTTTCACTTATCGTACTGAAAGAAAAAATAACATGTCGCTTAAGGGAGAATTTCCTGCAAATGGTTTTAGAGGTATAGAAAAATTTATAATTTCAGAATATGCAAAGGGCAAAGTTGAGAATTGCACCCAATTCCGGTTTGTGCACGTGTGCACACACACAAAGTAAACCGATGCTTCTTTCGAAAAAGCATTACTGCACTTTCGAACGCGGCATCAATAACACATTGTTGGACGGTCCCTGAAGCATCAGAGCAGAGGAGGAGTGCATTGGGTTTCTCATTAACTGGGGTCGTTGCTGTTTGCTGGTCCACAGAAGTCCCTTTCTGGTTGAGAGATTTAGAAAACATGTCCCCTCCCATGCCTGGAGCAAGGCATTTTGGATTAACATAATTACATTTTAGGACGCCTGACCATTTTCACTAAAGTGGGTCGGGCTATCTTGGCCAGTTGCAGACTTTGCATGGGGAACATAATAAGAAAGGGAACACCCAGTGTGTATATCTAAGCAGCAGGGTCCCTGGGAGATAAAGGTGACCTTAAATATCAGAAATCCATTGATTAAACTCCGTCTCTTTTCACATAACAATCAATCCAAATTACACATGAATTCTTCCTCACACACTGACCGGGGGATATGCTGCACGGGCTGATATCGAGCCAGGAGTAAGAGATCTAAATGGACCAGGTCAGATTGGTAAATCAAAAGCAAACCAGACAAAAATGTTTTACGCATTCCCTCCCTCTTCGCGTTTTCTCTCTTTCTAATCATCCTCTCTATCTCTCCTGTCTGTCTTCCCCTCTCTGATCACTCGCTCTCTCTCTCCACCCCTCTCTCCCCTCTTTCTCTCTCTGTCTTGAAGCCCTGTGGGCCTGCTGAAATTAATCTCAGGGAACTCTCAATGGCACCGGCAGCTGTCCCGGCCTCCTATGGCTCCTCCGGACTCTTGGGGAAATGCCGATGGAATGATAGCCCGTTCCAGCTCTGAAATGTACCTTCAGTCAATTGCTTTGACAGCAGAATGATCCATCTACCACAAGAACACTTGATAAAAAATAGCGTTTTCAGCGAACACTGCACGAGCAACATGCACATATTATGTATGTAGTATCTGTGAAGGGCAAATTTAGCCTCAAGGCAGCTGTTTACTGACCAGGGTTAAAGCCAAAGATACAGTTGAACTGCATCTGGATGGCAAGCGGAGTTTTGATTAAAGAAGTGGAGTGCTACTGACGTAGTGTCCTTTCAAGAGGTGCTGCTTCAGTTATTTCTAGAATTAAGCAGGATTGGGACGGTCCTGACTGATAAAGGCAAGTTGTTCCAGATCCTGGGTGCGGAGCTGGATAAGGTACACTGCTTTGTTTCTTGTTTTCAGCTTTCTTTGTCCCAGTCTGATGGGATACCGACTGCGGGTGTGCCGAGATCCATGGCAGGTGGTGAGCTAGTCAGCCAGATAGAAACGGGTGCCTGTCGCAATGGCTTTGCAGTTGATGTTGCTGGTTTTGAATATAGTGCAGGCCGGTAAGGGGAGCTCCATCAGGGTGGGTGTGATATGGACATGTTTCTTCAGGCACTTGATGAGAGGGCCAAACCAAACTTCATCAGGCCAAAACAGTTTGCAGACAAAAGGGGCTGTTCATGATGTGGGATATTTGATCTCAGGACAGTCAAAAATAAACTTTAAAGATCAAAAACGTTCTGGCTGATGCTAGCGAACAGACAGATTTTTCATCTATGGTGGCTCTGGAATCCAGCCATCAATTCTCTATCTGTGGTGACTGTGTTTCTGTAGTTGGAACCAATTCGTAATGGCGCCTCGTTCCTTTAGGACTTAGTGCCAAGTTTAATAGTACCTCTGTCATGCTATTGTCCCTGGTTTCCCCATGTCACTTTTACTGGTGGCCCCATAATTTAGCCCCTTTACTTTGTCTGTACCTGGTTCCTCTCTAACTCTTTTCATGACTCCAATATCCATGCGTACTGTGCGTATCCATCCCTAGTTTGTTTTTGTCATCATCCTTGCTTTCTTTCCATCACCGTCCCGAGATTCTTTTTGTCACAATCTCTAGTTTATCAGTATCGCTTTTCACTGACTTCTCTGATCACTGTTACTGGATTCGTTTTTGTCCATATCTGAGGTTTCTTTGCTTCTGTTCCAAGTCACTTAGTGTCTGTCTTGATGCATTAACTTTTTCAGCTGTGTGTCCCTGGTTGGTTTATATGTCACCATCCCTGGTTGCTCTGTCATTTATTCTGGTGTTTCTGATCCTATTCATTGCTGCTGGGTTTTTTTCTGTATTGAGGTTCCTGGTATCTCTGCTCCTAGCTTCTATGTGTCAATGTCCTTCTTGTTTCTCTTTATCTGTTTTTGTGTCTCTAAGTCTACATACTGTAGCGTGAGCCTTTGATTTCTTTCTTCTGTGTACCTGCTTAATCAATGTCACTGCCCTTTCCTCCTCTCTGTCCGAGTCCGTGTTTTGTTATACTGCCCTGGTTTCACTTTACCACCGTACCTTGTTTCTCTGCGCCTCTGTCCTTTCTGTGTCACTATTCTTAGGTTCCATTTGTTATTATCCCTGTTTTTTCAATCCCTTTTGACTTTGTGTTTCTATCCCTGGTGGATGTGTGTCTCTGCCTCTGTTTTATCCTTTTCTCTTTCCCTTGTTACACTCATTTCATATACGTGTATTCTCAGCGTCTCGGTTTGTCACGGTCTCTGTGCCTCGTACTTCTGTGTCCCTGACGATAGATTCCCTATGCCTTATGTTTCATTTTTTAGGTTGTGCCTGGGCAGGGCATGCGCTGCTCTATGACGCATGCTGTATTGAGGTATGGAATAGAAGCTCAGCCCATTTCTAGCCCATCTTTTTACTTGGCTCCTGTTACTGTCCTTTCAAAATCATAGCTTTTCATTCATGAATAGGCTTAGTAGTCCCTCTTTGGTACCGCCTTGTCTGCATTTGTAACCTACTGTAAGAAGTAGACTTTTTACTTGTATTGTTACACGGTCTGCTTTATTTAGTCAGGGGGGTACTATTTTCTTTACTGATCTTCCCCTATTCCACCCATGACGTCGCAGCACGCAGCCCGCTTTTATGGGGTTATTAGTAATGTATTTATTTAATTCACAGCGCAGTCCGCTTTAACTATAGCGGGCGCGCTTATTTATTTATTGGATTTACGGTGTGGGCTGCTTTCACTTTAGAGACCATGCTTATTTATTTATCGAATTTACAGTATGGTCTGCTTTTACTTTAGCAACCGCGCTACAGAACCTTTCTTTCAATACTTATTTTTTCTTTTTGGGTAAAAGCGCCCCATACCGTGCTTTCGCTTTAAGGCTGGCCACGCCCCTTTCTTTAGACACTGCTCACTGTAACCTGAATACAGTGAACAGCGTCTAAAGAAAGGGGTGCGGCCACTATTAGTGTTCTTGCATTTGCGAGAGTTTGAGCTATTAGCATTAGAAGTGACAATGCCTTTTTTATATGTGTTGCTTTTAAAAACGCATAAATAAAAGGCATTGTCGTTAACAATGCCAAAAGCTTGAACTCTCACAAATGCAAGACCCATTGCATTGAAAATGCTTCTCCTACTTGTGGTGTCTCTCCCTGTCTCACCCTTTCTCTGTCTCCCCACTGTGCCCCTCTGCTTCTGCCTTTGAGCATGTGCTTGACCCTGCCCCGGATTCCCTGTGCCTCGAACTCTTCTTCTGAGTTACATTAGGAAGTCTTGTGAAGCCACATTCAGAGCAAGGGTGGCCCTGACCGCACACACAGCAGTCTGAGGAACACTGGGCATAAAATAATTAGCTGTCAATGGAAAGCCAACGTTGAAGGCATTTCCTCAGGTTTTGGCAGCACTTTATTGCCTCACGGGGAGTGTGAAGCGTTATATAAATATTTTCATTCAAATACAGTGTGATTGTTACTTGACAATATTGGTCAAACAGGACAATTTGCAGTCTTTCCGAGCTGCACACAAAAGAGTTTAGTATTTTGTTTTAGGATCAACTAACTGTGGAGTAAGAGTGCCATGGACCGCAGCCAGCGTGAGCATCCTTGGGGCTAATTGTGGAATAAATGTTGTGTGTGGAGATGTTTAACAGCCGACAATGATTTAAGAGGAGTGGCAGGTTCGATGACAGGGTAATGCCAGTCCTCAAAGCAACCTGTATGGAGGGAGTTGAACGATAGATGTCGCAGGTATGCCACCGTACACTGTCTCCTTACCCCTCCCTGACGTTCACTTGTTTGGCATAGTCGATGGCTTGTTGTTACCCAAGAGACTTCGGCGTTTACACCATTCAGCACCGCGGACAGCGCCTGACGCGTGCACAGCGCTCAGCTTTCATTTGATGACATTGTCTTTTTGTGGTCCTTGGGGATTTGTCTGGAAAAGCGCGGCAGAACGAATCACCAACCAGAGCGCAGACTGCGGATCCTTTCACCAGGTCGTTTTCTCTGGTTCTCTGAATCCCCATCTGATGCTTGCCACTGTCATGGTTTCTGTTTCTCTGTTGTCCCTGGTTTCTATTTATCTGTCTCCGGTTCATCCATTGCCCTTAACATGGTTTAAATTAGTATCTTTCAACGACCCTTCAAGTCCCGCCGTTTGCTCCTCTGTCACTGTCATTGTTTTTCCATCTGTGTGCATCTTTTGTCAGTCTTCTGCGTGCCTGAAGGTCCATGGCACCTGTAGCTTTCTGGCCTTGATTTCTCTGAAATGCTGTCCCGGATTTTGGTGTCTCCAATATTGTTACCTTGTGCTCACTCTAGTTTCTCAATTTTCTTCTCCTTTATACCCTTTTTCATTTCCTCTCCTTCACCGGTCCCAACCCCTCTGTCACTGTCCCTCAAAACTGGATTAAACCATGTGGAGAACCCTAGGCAGTAAAAATGTCGAGACCCCCCTTCCTCGCAAATTATCTCCTAATATGTTTTTAATTTTAATGGGTGCATTACATTAATACAGTATTTTCTCTATAGCGTCTTAAATGTAAAGTTTTCGCTTCTTTGAGTCGATTAATTTTTTTCTATCTTGTGGAAACAATTTGGAAAGGCTTGATTTTAATTTCCGTTCAAGATCAATTTAATATTATTTTGATCCGTTGTTCCAGGGTCCCTATAAGGAGTGGGGCCCATAGGCCGTGCCTATTTTGCATATTTGGTAATCCATTACTGCTGTCCCTGGTTTTTGCATATCTATTATTTCCTGTTTTCTCTGACTGTCTGTCCTTAGTTTATCTCTGCTGCTGTCTCTCATTTCTATATCCCCACCTACTGATAAATTTGTTCTCACTCCGCTTTCCCTTTTTGTCCGTATGTCTCTCGTTCATGCACGAGTTTGTTTTCATTTCCTCTCTTTCACTGTTGCCCTTTACCTCTTAGTTGGTGTCCATGGTCCTCCCTAGTTTATGACCCTTGTTCCCTTGTCTGTTCCCGGCCACCTCTCGTCGTGGTTTCTTGGGTCACGTTCCTGCTTTTTTTGTGTAACAGTCTGTAGTTTCCCTGTGATGTTATGCGTGCTTCTGTCCCTGCTCCGTCCATGTATTTGCCTGTCTCTTCTTCCTCCGTGTCTCTGCTCCCGAATCCAGTGTTGCTGTTCGTGGTTTCTCTGCATCACTTGCCGGGTTCTATGTGCTGTTGTCAGCTTCCCGTATATTACTGTCTAATTTACTTGCGAACATCTTCAGTTTTCTCTTTTATGTTGTCTCTGGGTTCTCTAGCAACAGCTTATGTTCTTCTTTGCCTGTACCCTTAGCACACTCCCACTCCTCCATTGTCAAGACAGTGAAAGACAGGCTGTACACAAGTGAAAAACGGGAACCGGAATGATAATCCATAAGCGACACTCAAGGTAGCCAGTGGTAAAGTCCCATAGGATTCCCACATCCGGCTACGCAGATGGAACAGACTGAATCCGTGGTCGAGTTGCGCAAGTCGTGCATCCATAGCGTAGAGCGCAGACCAACAGGAGTATGCCAGCAATTAATGCGAGAATCAGAGGAAACCCTCCGAAAACCCCAGAAAAAATAGAATGGAAAATAGTCGGTATTATACCAAAGATAGACTGGAAAGACGTCACAAGGCCAGAGCCTACAATTTTAAAAAAATGGACCAGACCAGTCGTAGAAGAAGCATTGAAGATAGTGTGTATTAATGTGCCAAAATGTAGGGGGAGGTCAGTATTCAACAGAGCTTGAACTTCCATGCGAGTGTTCGCCACCTGAAGGAGAAATGTTTCACGTGACGAAGTCAACGCAACCTCCTTTTGAGACAAAAGAGCCCTTATTCTGCTCATCCTATTGAACTCTGCTTTCCTCTATCCTGTATGTACCCGGGAATCAACCCCAAAAATCTACGTTGACAGGTATCCGAACTTTTCTGCAATACCAACCAACCTTTAGGGTCCAATGCACTAATATTGAAGGTGGAATTGGAAATAAAAGACTGCAACATAGTAAGGGACAGATCTGTGTGATTCTCCCAACCAGGATAAGCACCCAGATCCGGGATTGAGGGGGAATTTAATTTTTTAGAAATAGCCAATCCAAAACAGGTTGTCTGAAAAATTGTGGAATTTAAAAATAACATGTGGTTTGCGATGAGGCAGGCACGATGTAAAGCTTCTGTGCCTTGTACTTGCCAAGACTTAGTTCCCCAAACCGATTTGAGATCAATAGCATCTTTCCAAACGTCATTCCCTCCAATTGCCAAATCGTCCATAAAGGACTTGGAAAACAACAATTTAGTGTGTGTCAAACGCACCTTTGAAATACGTTCATCCTTAAGTTTAAAATAAAAGGATGCATTATTTGATACACTGAAATCCGAAAAATATGAACATTTGTCGACCAATGTTTTTGAACTACCAATCATCGGGGCAGGGCAATGTTCCCACTGAGTAAAGTTGACTAAACTACGAAATGTGTTAGCCCTATGAAGAAAATGAGTACCATAATGTTGATAACAAAACTGCTCTGCATAGTTTTCAGTATTCAAATACAAATCCTCAGCATCAAATGCGGCATAGTATTTCAAATCAGAAAACAGTGTCTCTATAGTTTTTACATCCCAATCATCAGACCGAATGTTCTGTTTAACCACATCACCCATAGAAACACGATACACAGATGGTACATTAATTACTTCCGTGGGCCCATGAATTTGAAATTTAACTGCATCCCATGCTATTCCATCACGGACAGGCCATGCGGTGATGTTCACAAAAGTCTGGTCCCTCTTCATGATGTGTGACGATGAATGTGGGGCCAAAGTTCCATTAATTAATCTAATTGTAGAACGTTCATTCAGGTATTGTCCATTTATAAGCCTAAAAAACACCACCACAAAACCAATGGACATGAACAAAAAAATGCAAATGAGCACCAGCCAAATGTAAATCCAGGGGGGAACCAAAAATTGTCTCTTGAACCAGGCAAAAAATTTTGAAAATTTGGAAGGGGCAGTGGAAGTCAATGATTCAGTTCCAAAGGAAGAATTAGACTGGACAATGTCAGTTGAATGCAAAAGGGGCAAAGGAACATCAGCAGGATAAGAATACTCAGCATCATCAGGCAAAGCACCATCCGCAGGTGAAACAGCAGAATCAGAAAGTACTTGCATTTCAATGGCAACCTCAGGCACGATGTCACATGGTGGAACCACAACAGAACTGCGCATCATCGAAGGGCAAGAAACTGAAGGTGTCAGACTATGGAGTATCGGCCACCCTGTGTAGCTTGACATTGTCAACTGAAATGTACCTGTTGTCTCTGTGACCAGGAAGTGGAGGCAAAACAATTGTGCGGGTACCCTCAACTCCAAGCACTGGTGCACGATAAGAGGGGCCAAACTCCTTCTTCTTCTCCACCTTCTCACGGACCAGATCACCAACTCTGGGTAGCCAGCCCACTACCGCAATCTGAAGTCCAGCCTCGGTCGCAGAGGATATGTGCTCTTTTGCTAGAGTGTCTCTTGTTTCTTGTAGATTCTGTAAGACAGTACAGTGATCATCTAAGTCAAAAGGCGCGGCCGCCGCCGCCATGTCAAGACCCTCAAGGTCAGGGACAAACATTCGAACTCCGAAGAGCATCATGTACGGGGTCCTCCCACCCAGAGACCTTCTAGGGAGATTATTAAGTGCACGTTGGACGTCATACAAATGGGCTAGCCAGTTTTTGCCAGTACCTAACACCCTGGCTGTCAATGATTGCTTTAGGTCACGGTTCATTCGTTCCACAACACTATTGCCCTCAGGCCGGTATGGAGACGAAAATTTGACTTGGACCCCCAAACTTCTCATAGCTTCTTTGTAAGCCTTAGAGGCGAACGCAGGGCCCTGATCAGAGTGAAGGGTGCCACATGCAAAACTCCCTATAAAGACACGCAATGCTTTGATGACAGTCCTGGCATCAGCACTCCTGTGTGGCCACACCCAAAGAAAACGTGTGCACGAATCTACTGCAACCAAGATATACTTGTACGCAGTGTCAGAGGAAAAAGGACCGCAGTGATCTAAATAAACACACGCTAGTGGTTGATTAGATATATGCAGCTGCGTTTGTGGTGGTCGCGCCACCGTAGATGGCTTTATTTGTTGGCAAATGCCACAATTGAGGACATAAGTCCACGTATGTTTGTACAAACCGTACCACCAATAACGCTGTTGCAACAGTGACACAGTTGCGGACACTCCGGCGTGCGCTGACGCAACACCCTCGTGCGCAGCTTGTACCAATGCAGGCCTGCAGTCCACACGTCTATACAATGTTATCCCATATGTCTGTTTCCAGTTTCTCTAAGTTAATGGTTTCTGGTTTCTCTATGACATTGTCTCTGTGTTCTCTGACCCCAGTTTCTGCTCCTGAGTCTTAGTTCCTAGATCTCCCGAGTGCCTGCATGTCCCTAGTTTTTTTCTTGGTTCCACTTTGTTTCTCGTTCTTATATCTCTCTGTCACTCCTTAGTGTCTATGTTCCTGGTTTCTCTGTGTCAGTTTCTGGTTTGTTTGTTATGTTATTTCTGTTCCGGGGCCTAGTTTCTGTTTGTTTGTGTCTCTGTCCCTGGTTCCTCAGTAAAGCTACTTATTGTTTGTTTGTGTAATTCGTTGGTGACTCTGTGTTGCTGTTTTTGGTTTCTCTTTGTCTCTGTCCCTGGTTCCTCTGTGCTGCTGTTCCTAGGTCCTCTCTGTCACTCCCTGGTCTCTCTCTACCACTCGCTGTTCCTCTGCGTTGCAATGCATGGTTCCTGTATGGGCTCCCTGCTGGTTTCTCTGTTATGCTGTGTCTGTACTCTGCTCGCACTAACTGTTTTTCAATGTCTCTGTCCCTTGTTCCTCCAGGGTGTACCAGCCTATGTTCCTCTGCAGTCTGGCCCTTTGCCATGTGTTGGTGGAGGCTTTTCCTTATACCCCAGTTCACGACTGCTCTAATTTGCCAGTTTTCTATTCTCTAATGATGCAGTACACGTCCTCCTGTACTCCCGCTGTCTGTGTGGGCGCCTGCTCCGCACATGCCCCAGCTCTACGCCAATTACGAGCGCTCCACCTGCGGGGAGACCTACATTTCCAGCCTGGGTATGGCCTAGCCTCTTGTGTCTTCTAGGACCGGTAGGGCCTTTCTACCGCACACCCATCCCTCCCCATCCCCTGGCCGAAGGCGACGGTGAAACAATGCCTTCCCGTGCTCCCCGTATCCTTTCTGCAAATATTAGCCCAGGGGTGATTAGAGCATGTGTTAAACGCTTGAAGAATCGTCTTCCAACTGAGCAAAGAGAGCTGGCTAAATATTGGAGCTGTTATCGCATCAAGCAGACATGGAGATGGAGGAGGGGGGCTGGTGGCGCAGGTTCCACGGGAGCCATTTCCCTCCATCTCTCTGTTCTCATTATCTGGCTCATTCTGTGGGTGGGTGAGAGCAAGACCTCAGGCAGGTTCTAGATGTATTTTTTAGGTCCGGGCTAGCGACGGCTTTAGGCCTCTCGCCAGCCGCATATTTCTCTCCAAATAATACAATTCTTTCTCTCTCTCTCTCTCTCTCTCTCTCTCTCTCTCTCTCTCTCTCTCTCTCCATACGCACATATATATGCAGATTACTTGGTATGCTGCCAATGATTTGTTAAAATACCATACTGAACATTGTAATTGTGTATATATATATATATATATATATATATATTCACTTAAAAAACCATAGCTTTCACACATGTTATAGTTAGCTGGACATTTCACTCGTAAAAAACCATTGAAATTCCCCCGTTATAGTTAGTGCAGATAACTATAACTCGCGCGACCGCAATCCACTGCTCATGACGTCACATATTACATCACTCATGTCATGGTCAGTGGCATCACTCATGACATCACTGATGACATCATCCTTGTGATAGGGTTGCGGTCGCGCGAGTTATAGTTATCTGAACTAACTATAACGGGGGAATTTCAATGGTTTTTTACAAGTGAAATGTCCAGCTAACTATAACGTGTGAAACCTATGGTTTTTTAAGTGAATTTGCAAGGTTTTTTAAATGCTAATTCCTAACTATAACGTGTGTGAAACCTATGGTTTTTTAAGTGAATTTGTAAGGTTTTTTAAATGCTAAGCTATGTATGTATTATTATATTTTTTATATATTTATTTTACAATAAGCTACCTATGTATATACTTATAGATTGACTGTATCCTGTAATATGGAATGGCTCGTTTAAAATGTGTTTGTTTTTTTTTAAGGTTTTTCACCGTGCGCGCACCTTGCGATTTTTTGAAAATAAAATGTTTTTTTCACCGTTCGGGGTCCTTCAGGGACCCCCTGACAAAGGCTAGGGGGTCAGGAACTCTCTACCCTGCTCCCTTTTCACGTTCTCCACCTTTCTTTTTCACTGTCACACACAAAACACACAAAATGGCGGCCGACACTTCCTGATTTCGACCGATTCGAATGTTGACTGACATGTAACCACCAATCAGAATTACACTCGCGCACGTTATGGTGCGCACCGTGCGCGCTTATAGATATCTATGTACTTTTGACTGCACTTTTCTCAGGAACTACTGAACAGATTGACACCATATATGCAAAAGGCACATGCCTGACCTGAGGACTACCTCTTTGCCAAATTTCAAGTAATTCTGTTCAGCCGTTCGGGCTGTACCTTCGACTAAAGGTCCTATGAAAAATGCATGGGGAAAATGCGTTTTGGGACCCCCCTTTTTTCTCAGCCCCCACTTGACAAATCACACCGAGACTTTCAGGGTAGGAGCTGAGCGGAGCACTCCATTAGTTTTGAAAATTTCGCGAGGATTCGTCAACCGGCGCCAAAGTTATACAAAATAGAATTTTCAGATTTCCTATGGAAACTCGGTCCTAACTATAACTATCTACTGGCGACCGCCATATACTTGACTTTTCAGATTTCTCTCTTACCAAGAATGACCGAGCCCAAATCCATAAGCGTGGTGAAGTAATTTATTAAGTTATGGCAAAATTGCCACATATATATATGCAGATTACTTGGTATGCTGCCAATGATTTGGTCAAATACCATACTGACCATTGTAATTGTGTGTGTGTGTGTGTATATATATATATATATGTATGTATATATGCAAGACCGCAGGCTTCTTGCCATGCTTGCTAAATAAATATATATATATATATTCACTAAAAAAACAAGGTTACAGGGACGTTGTAGTGAGCTTAAGATCTTACACACATAAAACCTTAGAAATTGGTCATGTGATCAAGGGCGGGATCGCCCGAAACGCGTAATGGCGGAGAATGGCTAAATAATAAATACTGCACGAGAAACATTGGGTCTGCGCTCGTTTGTTTTCGACTGAAGGAAAAGTGAAGGCGAGTGGTAGTGATATATATATATATATATATATATATATATATATATTCACTAAAAAAACAAGGTTACAGGGACGTTGTAGTGAGCTTAAGATCTTACACACATAAAACCTTAGAAATTCTGCCGATACAGTTATAGTTGCCACAAGAAACTATAACTCATGCGCCCCCGGAGTGCACAGTTTTCTCATCAATAATTTTACAGCCAGAGTTGCAGTGATACTATCAATGATGTCATAGAAGATGTCATGCCAGATGTAATATGTAGGGTAATAGCAGTGCATGGCGAGGGTGTTTGTTATAGTTACCTTAGGGCACAAGTTATAGTGACATATTTACAAACCCCTATCGCCATTCTGCAGCACTCATAGAAAGAGCAAAAAGCCATTAATGATTGTTTATGTCCAGCGAGGTGTCCCTTCCTGCACATAAACAATCATTGAATAATGATGATTTGCTACTTGTGCTGCAGAATGGAGCACACATAGGAGTAATAAATAGTGATTATGGATTGTTTAGGTGCAGGAAAAGACACCTTCCTGTATATAAACAATCATTCTCTGCAACCCACTATGGTGCAAGGGTGCCTGCGATGGCGATAGGCAGCTAATTTTAGCGCCAACTCTAGGGAAAACACAGAGACGCACCATATTGTAGTAAATTGGCGCAGCTCTGCATTATGAAAATGTTGGAGCACAGCGCTGCCAGATTTGGCACCGTACCGCGCTCCGACATTTTCTAGCAAATATGCCCCACGGTTTCTTGAAATAACTATGGCTATAACTGCCGAATTTCTATGGTTTTATGTGTGCAAAATATGAAACTAACTAGAACATCCTGTAACCTTTGTTTCTCTAGTGAATTTCGAAGTTTAAAAAAAATTCTATTTCCTAACTATAACATCCATGTAACCTTTCTTTTTTCAGTGAATTTCTAGGGTTTTTTAACGTTAAGTTATATTTATATACCATACCTTGATCCAATCGCCACCGACTGTGGCCAGGCCCTGTGACCAACCCCCGCATGCAACCATCCCTACACTGTGCACAGCCAGTTGGCGGTTGGCCAACCCCTGCTTGCAACCAACCCCAGGCTATGCACGGCCTTCGGCCATGCGCAGCGGGGGCTTGCGGCCAGACCCTGTGGCCAACCCCCCCAAAGCAGCCATCCCACAGGATCCCTCCACAGACTGTGTGGCCCCAGGGATCCCATCCCTGGGGCCAGGTGCACTTTTCAGGGGAGGAGGGCACAGGCCCCCGGTTTCTTTTGGTCCCTGGGACCCTCTCCCTGGGGCCCAGCAACATATTTCAGGGGGAGGGAGGTATGTGGCCCCCTCATCAGGCCGATTTCAACTCTATGGACCCAATCCCCCAGAGCCCGACACCATAGTTAGTAGGAAGGGGGCACGTGGCTCCCCTTCCGGGGCAGAAACTCCATCCCCCAGTGCTGGGTACAAATGTTTGGGGGAGGGGGCACATGGTCCCCTTCACTGGCCACTTTTGGCCCTGTGGATCCTTCCACTGTACATTTTGTGGGTGAGGGGGGCATGTACCCCCTCCCCTGGCCGATTTTGGCCCCGGTGGTCCCATTCCAGGGCCCTGGCACATTTAGTATGGGAAGGGGGCCATGTGCTATCATTCCCAGGCCGATTTCGGCTTCTGGGACCCCATCCGCCCCAGGGACCCCATCCCCGTGCGTCCAGAGGACACCATCTCAGCACATTTTGTGGAGGGGGCACGGGGCCTACTCCCTTGTCCAATTTCAGTCCCTGGGACCACCTCCCTGAGGCCCGGCTATATTGCAAAAAGGGGAAGGGGCCATGTAGCCTCCTCCCCAGGGCAATTTTGGCCCCGAGGACCACATCCTCTGGGGATCGGCCGTATTGGGATAGGGGTAGAGGGGTGCTCAGCCCCCCTACCCGTGCTGATATCAGCCCTTGGGGACCCATCCCCCAGGGCCCAGACAACAAAGGGTGGGCACTGTGGTGCCCACCCAGGCACTTAGCACACTATGCTTGGGGGCTGCGGGAGGAGCGCCAAGGCTCCATCAAAACCCCAGCTGGCTCCCTGCCTTCAGTGGGAGCCAGCATTGCTCAGGCCCACAGGGAGCAGCTAAAAATGCTGCTACCTTTGGGAAGGAGGAATCTTCTCATCTGTTTCCTTGCCCGCTTCATTGAGGTAAGGGAAACAGATGAAAAGACCTCTCCTAGAGTGTAGAAGCATTTTTCTTGCTCTTGCACGCTGGGAGTGGATTTGATGTTTGCTCTTGCTTGGCGGGAGTTTTGAAATTGCTCCCTCCAAGTGAGAGCAAACACAGGTTTCAACCTCTATGTCCCGGGGGTGGGCACCCCGGGACATAGCGTGAGACGGCTCTGGAGGATAGGGTCCCTAGGGCTATTAATGGGACAGGGAGTGGTGCCATGAGGCCCCCTTCCTTTAGTAGTTGTGGGCCGGGCCCCTTGGGATGGGATCCCCAGGGCCGAATTTGGCATGGGGAGGGGACCAAATACCCTCTTCCCCTTCTCACAATCATCCAGGCCCCAGGGGATGGGGTACCAGAGTGGACATTGGCTTGGAGAGTGGGCCACGCAAGCCCCACCCCCCAAATATATACATGATTGTTCCTGTGGGACCTGGCCCACACGGGTTGCTTTTAAAAAAAAAACATGCATGAAGGATCCTCTGCAAATACGCAGCAATTAAAAAGAAAAGTTTTGTGGCACCCAACTGCCAGGCCTAGGGGGGTCAATGTATTTCTACCCTGCCACTAGTAGTTTGTTTTTTACCTTTTTTCCTATGACTTGGGCAAAGTACCAAGTCCTAAGATGTTTGCCACCACTCCCTGGTTGAAGTGGTAGCAACTAATCGGATCTCAAAATGAGATCTGTCGGATCCGTGGACCCTCCACATCTATAGATATACCTAAGTCTTTTTTTTCTAAATTAATTCAAAACTACTGGACAGACATTCACCAAATTACAAAAAGCACTCTTTCTGGACCAAGGTCTATCTTTATGCCAAATTTGATGTAATTGTATTCAGCTGTTTGGCCTGTAATTGTGTCTAAAATTCCTATGGGAAATTGCAGGGGGAAAACACACTTTAGGACCCCCTCTTTTCTCACCCCAAAACTTTCCAAACAGCTAAAGTGACTGGCAAACTAGTTTTGAAAATGTTGTGAAGATTTGTCAAAGGGCACCAATTTTATAGCAAAACAAACCCTTTTCCTATGGAAACTAGGTTGTAACTATAGCTATGTACTGGCAACCGCCATCTATCTGTCTGTCTGTCTGTCTGTCTGTCTGTCTGTCTGTCTGTCTGTCTGTCTATCTATCTATCTACAGACACACAGGAGGTTTGATCAGCCCTCTTTACCCACTGGTCTTTAATGTGTCTTCCCATGTTGATTCCCTGGACTATGGAGTATCATGGTGCAGTGGGTCAGCCCCTGCTTCTGCTGGCTGTTTTGCACTGTGAATGACTGCATTTGTCACGATCACACAAGCACAGCCGCCTGTAAAAGAGTGCACTTTATATTTTTTATGCCTGTAAAACTTTCTTGCTTATTATATAGGGTGTAAAAAAAGATTGAAAGCTTGCCAGCTAGAATGAAACAAACATTTCTTAGTGCGGTGATGAACAGATTAAGTCAATGCTAGATACCAGAATGCCATTCCAGGTCACTTTAGGTCTAATGCTTCCAGGAGTGACTCCTCCATTAGGGTGGGGAAACGTCGCCCTGCTAACAAAAATGTTCGCCAGAAAAGTCCCAGAAATTGAAAAATAAAATGGTAATAACGTTCATTTATTACCATTTTATTTTTCACCAAACTGTCCCGAACCGAGTGTCAGGACAGGGCGGGGTAATTGCTGCAGCAGGGAGGAGTGGTGGGCTGTGCACTTAGTTTTAAAGTGCACATGTCTGGCTGGCTACCTTGCTATGGCTAGCCAGACATGAGCATTTTAAACCTCTCTAACCCAGCTGTCTTAGACAGTTGGGTTAGAGAAAGCACAGGCCTCCAGTGCTCTTGAGAGCGCAGAGAAAGACCACTCACTCCAATATTGGCACTTCTCTCATGCTGTTTACCAGCATATTAGTTGCTATTCTTCGGACAAACTCGGCTCATGGTCTCTTAAGGTAGAAAAGTTGATTTCTTGCTATGAGTGACGTACAGTGTCACTGCTCCGGCCCATTTTAGTATCTCGCAATTATCTACTAGAACCCACTCTGGTCGGATGGAACTTTTTACTTGCCCAATAGCGTAGAGGGAATAAACACAATTATCAAAATTACTGTCCACAAATTGCCATAATCAAGGACGCGAAACTTAATCTCTTGGCTCTCTGGCTTTTATTATCAGCATAAAGATTTGAAGATACAAAGTCCTCAATACGAGGCACAACAAGTACATAGGCACTAACACAAATGCTACTCTACGAAGAATCCGCATACGGCTAAAAATAATTAAAAGCACAATTTCTAAAAGCATGAGGTAGAAAACTACCAAGCCAATGTCGATATTAGGGACACTGGACCATACCATCTCTGTCCCTACTCTGTACTAGATGACATCCCTACTTAGCAATCCCCAAGACCCTCAATCGAGTAAAAGGTGTCAGAGTGAAACTTCCTAAGAAGTCTTCACTTAGAGAGCTTGATCTAAGTTGCCCCCTCTATCTCTTCGCCTAGCCTTCCTCTGCTCAGGGCCGCTCTGATCTGCCTCCACCCTCGGGGCGCTGTCCCTAATACAGATCCCCAAATTCCCAGAACACGCCCTTTGCGCCTCCTCTTCTGTGGGGTCGACTTTCAGTAATTTTCCACAGAGCGCTGTCCAGTTCCATCGTCCATCGCTTGGCCTTGAGTCCCAGACGCCATCCGCACTAGGAGTTACGATTGGCACATTCCAATGCACTCCCATGTCTGGCTTTTTCTACATAAGTCAATTTGTGAACAAAGAGCTTCTCTACTAACGAGCAACTGTCCTTGCACCTGGGGTGAGATCATGCAAGGCAGACATACTTCACATCTTTTAACTTGCAATTTACTACAGCCTAAAACCTCTACTGGAATAAATCCTTTTTGGCCTATTGCCCTTGGCTAACATAAGAAAATACCAGGTCTTTCGCCTCAACGATATATGCGAATTCTGGCCACTACTTCGGTTACACAAGCAGGCCTAAATCACAGTATTGACATTTACGTCTTTCTTTCATGTGTGGTCAAACTAAACAGTCTACAGACACGAATTCTAAGTTACACATTTCTAACACCACATTACTTTTCATGTAAGCTAAACTCTATACATTTCCCTAAACGTGTAAAATATGCTTGTACATAGCTAACACTTCTATTAAAATCGATATGGGTTATACAATTTTTAATACATTGCACACAAAATACCTGAGTATACATTTGATTATATGCGGGTGCCGACTAACAGTGAATATAACGCACCCCTACGATTTTCAACCTTCTAAGCGCTACATCATCACAATACCCCTAGTGACCGAACGAAATATTTTACTAACCACAAATTAAAGGGTGAAAAAGAAGTTGTTAATGTATTCTATTTACTCTTGGCTGGATACCTGTGTCTTCTGACTGTTCTTGATTTTGATGCAGAACACCCTATAGGGGACTTTTTGTTTTGTACATGAATGATCAAAGAAACATGTCTCACTTTCACTCTTAAAATGGATACACCTATTTGAAGTGTCAGACTACACTGTGACTATATCCCTGTGGATCGCCTTTGAACAAACTAACCTGAACAAGACATCACCAGTAGAATTCACGTTTTTTAATGTCAATCTACCTATTTTTGGTGCTTATCTTGGGCCGGCGCTTCTGTAAGGCCAGGTCAGGCATCAGCGCCTTGACGCCATCAAGTGGCGATGCCAATGTTACAACAATGTGCCTGATTTGTTTCTTATCAGCACCATGAATACTTCACCAGGTAAATACTAAAATGCTAAATTGCCTTTCACCTTTCCTGGGGTCAGCTGACACATCCTACCAAGCAACCCCATAATATGTGCACAGTATTCATCCTTTTCCAATCAGATCCAAAGACAGGAAGTGCGTGAACAATTCAGGCTTCTTTGTTTGAATGTTCACTTGTCGATAACGTGAAAAGTATGTTCTAGTTCGACCCCACCTCCATTGGCTCTAGATCTTATCAATTTATTCAATAAACTGAAACTTGCTAATTTACATAGTAGGACCACACTGCCAGGCAAGGAACACTCACATTCCATATGGTCACACTGAGAAAACAGACAGTCTTGCATCTCATACACACTGCACACCTACACCGCACTAAGATACACCGCAATATTCTGGACTATAAGTATAAATGCACTAATCGCAGGAGCCAACATCAACATTATCCAATATGAAATTGTTTATAACTCTATGACAAGAGTTTTTTTCACTGAATACTCTAAAGCTGAAATTACATGGCGGCTGGCATCAACCGGAAAAAGGGGGGGGGGCGTGTTCATATAAAAATATCAAAATAAACGGGCACACGCGTGCAAACAAACGTAAAATATATTTTTTAAATCTCTTACCTGACAACAGGACCTCCTGCTCTGGACCTCGTCGCACTGCAGCCTGGCCACCAGGAAACTCCCTTACCCAATCAGGGCGTTGCTTTCACCAGCATGAGAGCAGCTCTCTGATTGGTGGGGGTGGCCTACCTCGGGGCTCCCCAGCGCAATGGAGGCCTGCAGTTGCTCTTTGACAGCTGGGTTAGAGGTTTCAAAGTGCGCTTGTCTGGCTGGCTGTTGCAAGACGGCTGGCCAAAAGGCTATGCATATTTGAAAAGTACACGGGCAACCCACTCTTTTCTCAGTCCCTGCTGCTTTCATTCAGCGGCGACCCACCCCCGTACTGACGCACGTTCAGGGTGGGAGGATGTCAGGACGAAAAATAAAATGGTTATGATGAATTACCATTTTATTTTTCATCCTGGGGATCGGGGGCATGTAAGTGGGGTGAAGCTCCTCAGCTTCATTGGAGCAGCCACCCCTCTGAAGTTGTAACAGCAATATTTTCCTTCTCAGGATATTATGGGGAGAACTGAGGGGAGCTTCCTCCTCTACTTATGAATTTATGATCAAATTTAAACTATCACCACTAGTTAGATGATACAGCGGGATGTAGAAAAGCTGAGAGCGGCAGGCTGAACAGGAAGCAACACCGCACATACTGGATACTGCCATCTCCTGCAATGCCCATTTCATCTGGTGCCCAATTGACAACAGTTGAAAGTCTTTAAACAACCCTACAACTCACTAGTGTCCCAACAGTCCCTGGGCGAAACTGAAAAAAGTCTCCTCACCCAATTTTAGAATTTTTTTTTGTAACTTCAATTTCGCACAATATTGTGTGCATTTAATTCAGCTTTTAAAAATGAATTGCTTTCAAAATTATTTTTGGTTCACCAGCAACATTTTCCCCTCACAGTGGCCTCTGTGGAGCAGACACCAATGTAGGCTATGGTGAGGTCTTGACTGTGTTAAGCCCGTTCTAGACTAAGCTAGTTTTTGCAAGTGCTAGAACCAAGGCTTTAAGGTGCTCTGGAAGCCTCCTTCCTAAGTTTGATGTCTCTGTCCAGGTAATACTCATGGAACTACTGCAGTTGGTGCAACCCACATGTCCCTTCAAAGTTAAAAACCGCGGCACAAATTAAGCACTGTACAGTCACAGTCGTGCTTCCTATTGTAACAAGACCATCTGAACTTTTACTTCCTTTAAGGACCTGTTTGCCCTGCCAAGTGCCTCTCGCCTGTCTCTCCTCTCTTGGTCCTTCCCACTCTGTGGTCAGATGCCTAAGGCAGACTTTCTCACAGTGCATCTCCGCCTAGTTGGATGCTAAAATTCCGAGCAGGGCAGCTGCATCCACAAAGCTTCTTTCTCGTTTTCTCTCTTTTC
The DNA here is from genome assembly GCF_964204655.1 of Triturus cristatus. Taxonomy (NCBI): domain Eukaryota; kingdom Metazoa; phylum Chordata; class Amphibia; order Caudata; family Salamandridae; genus Triturus; species Triturus cristatus. The sequence continues at coordinate 495,484,903 of NC_140592.1, read as the reverse complement.
CCAGCTCTTTTGCGTCTCTCCTGCCCCACCTCTGTGCTCTGAGGCAACCTGCGGTTGGTAAGAAGCTCTAAATCAATATTAAAGATAGAATATTTGAAATACTGTGCCTTCTAAACGATCCAAAATAGTGTTTTTGACAATAGTGGCAGCATAATAATACATGAATACATGATTAGCCCGAGTTTTACGTCGCCTCTCACATGCTCAGCTCTGCATGAAAGCAATTCTGCATGGCTTGCTGTGCTTAAAGACATTGTTGCCCATGGAAACAGTGGACATGATGTAAGTGGATGCCATTTTGTGGGGGTTAGAAGCAAAACACTATGACCTACATTGTCACGGACATTCTCTCTATTTTAGACCTAAATCAGGACTATGTAGTAACCACACTAAAGGCATAATACTGTCCATGTATCATGGTACAGTCAGAATGTGCAGCGCAAACCGGAAAGTTCATCCTCAGATGTTAGGTGACATCAAAGCGCTCTCGTCATTTGGCCTCAGGTATATGTATAAACTGTATGTATATGTTGGTGTTTGTATAGCAAACGTAGCTGTAGAGCAATGGAGCACTGTACATTATGCGGATGGCTGAGAGTGTATCCAAGAGATGATTCAAGGCCCTGTACATCAAGTAGGGATTTACATTTTTGAATCGGGCAGAAACATTGTTTCCCATTTTGCAATTACATTTCATAATATCAAAACTAAAGTTCATTTAGATATTGAATTACCCTTCGGATGGTTCAGCGGCAGGTTATTCTATATGGCCTTACATTATACAAATGCTCAGCTGGTTCGTGTATGAAAGCGACATTTCCCATTGTTGCCTGGCGTTCGCCAAGTCTTGTTCGTCCTCGGAAGGCAGGTTGTTGTTGGATACTTTTAGACCGAATTTGCCTCACCCTGACTGAAGCATGGCACACAAGAGACTCCCGGGAGGAGGGGGGCGTTATGTAATGGGGCTAATCAACAGAGTTATTGCTGACCTCACAACATGTCGCTTTAGTGAGGTGAAGACCTTTGATCAATGGAGATGAAGTAAAGCCCAATCTATCCTTTTTGGAGCTTTTATCATTCTGTTATACTGGCCATATTTTAGGAAGCCACCAATTATGCTGCTCCTCTCAGCTTCTGCCATAAACTGTCGGACCATATTACCCCCAAAATCCACTGGCACCCTATCAAGCACCGGGTCGAATTAAAAACCCTTTATCATGAACAAAAAATCATAAAAGTCTAAGTCGATACTCAGGGAAGTACATCTTTTTTTAGGATGATCTACCTGCTTACATTTTTGTACTCTGTGGATGTTTTTGCTGCTGCACAGGTCTGTGAGTGGGTCACTGCTGTTCCGTAGCAATGCACTGTCCATTTTCTGTCCGATGGAGGTCCTCCCCTAAGGGCCGGGACATCCAGTGGGCCGATCTGTGGCTATGGCTAACACTGAGGACTGTCAGGATGTCTAGACTGGAAATTGGAAAAACTCCCTGTTGGACAGCTGTTGGCCTGTAGCGGGACGTGTGTGCTTTGGAGGGACAATCGACCATTATGAAGTTAAGCAACGCAAAGCTATGCTTCACCCCATGAGAACTAGGCAAACTTAGCCTGACTTAGTAGAGTGGAATTTTTCCCAATTTTGCCGGAAAGTTCAAATCTTCGCCAGCCATACTAACCTTTCTTCCTCTGTGTAAATCATGATCTTTTTTTTTTGGTGTCCTTAGTAACATAGCTCCTTCACATCCCCATGAAAAGCATTCTAACTATGTTGGAGGCAGCATGAGCGTTTGTCACACAAGAAATACAATGAAAGATTTGTAACGGCTGGAGGCTGAATGAAGAAAAGGGAGAGTATTGTAAGGAGAGAGGAATAAGTTAGAGCAGTATAGAAGAGAGATGGACAAATCAGTAAAAGAGAGAGCTAAGGAGGGATAATATAGATTTCAGTGGCGTGAGAGCTCCAGTGTTAACTGGTGGGGTTCCTGCCTGGCCAACCATGCAGTTCCTCCATCGGAAACATGGCAGTAGCCACGCCCCTTTTAAGGCGAGGCTACAACTCTGATTTTTCATTCCCAGTGACTTCCTGGGAAAGAAAATATAGAAATGTCCTTGAAAAACTCCCTGTGTGACAGGGACATTTTTCTTTTGCTTTTAGCAACTGCTGAGAACTAAAAGAGAATGCAGAGCAGGCCGAAAAAACATGGTGCCCACATGGCATTCAACAGTGATTAATGTGCATTGGCTGAACTCTAGATATGGCGGGTGGTCCTCAGCTGTGAGAGGAGAGGCAAAGACCCATTCCAACCGGCTCGCTTTCGGGTGACCTACCAAGCATTACAGGCGTGCCTACAAGACTAAGTTACGTTTTCTGACTAAGGAATGGTAGGTAGGATTCTTTATCTGTGTTTTAGACTTCTGTCTGTGCTTTTCATATCTTGCATTAGCCAGGATGTTTTAATTTTACTTAAATTATATGTATATTATACTTAATTAAACAGGACTGCCAGACTCGTGGGGGCATAGCAGTAGTGATCTCCCAACTTACAATAAGGGTGGTCGGACGGCGATTGCCCCTGCCGCAGCTGCGAGGGAACTGCAGTTTCCTGGAAATGTTTTGGAGGTGTAGATGCAGTAATATGCTTGATGGGACCACTGTGGTACAGCCAAGAAGATTACAAGTTTTCTCTCCGCTATGGTTTTCATGGTTGAGAGGAAACAAATGGGGCCCTACAGGGCCCCCTGGTGCCTCACGCCCTGTGGATGCACACAGGGGGGCACAGCATGTGCCCCCTGTGTGCATGCACACTAGTTCCTGCATGGAATGGACTTTACAGTCCATTCCATGCAGAAACAGTTTTTGGCATTACGATTGCAGCACCCATTTTCTGAGGCACCTCCATGGCAACGCCAAACACCAGCCCGCCAGACAGGTGTAAACTCCTAATCCAGCAGGCGGCCTGACCACGGGTTTAGCAGTGCAGTGGTGGGGCGGACCCGGCACCGCACTGTCAAACTCACAATCAGGCCAATACTGATTTGTCCAGAATCTCAGAATGTTGAGCCCACGTCCTTGAACATGATTATCGAGGTCCAATGTGGGCAGGTCCTCTCTTCAGTGTTACCTTGGCCACCAGTCAGTCAGTGTGCACCACTTCATCATTACTATTACTTATAGGTACCTCTATAGGCACCTATAGAGAACAGAGTGCTGAACATGGATGGGAGCCCTGAAGTATGATTCAGGATCGTTTCCAATGAGGCCGGATAGATGAGTCATGACTCCTCCTGTGTAGATACGTAGTGTCTCTGAAGAGATTCTTTCGAAATTACAAAGTTTTGGGACAGTTCTCTTACTGATAAGATTGTTGTTCCAGATTCAGGTTGCGTAAATGGAGAAGGCCAGCCTTTTAGTTTTTCCTCTCCAGTCAGCAAAAAATTGAGTCAAATACAAACACTTAAGATGCGATTTCTTCTTTTTGTTGCCTGTAAGTGGAATAGGGTTCAAGCTGTGTCCTTAAAGCGATGCGCAAGAATCATAAAGGAATATAGTTCACCAGAAAAGCCCTAAGAGAGACAGAACGAGACAAAACAGACAACAGATAAACTAAAGTAGAAACAACAGACAGCAGTGGAGAAAGTAGATGTGGGAAATGTTGAGGATAAGCAGGCAAAAACTAAGGATGGAAGGATGAGAAATTGCAAATATTTGTGAGAAAAATAGGAGAAAGGGAATGTAAGGAATGAGAGAAAGGGAGAGAAGTGTAGAAAGAGGGCAGTTATGTAGGAACATAAGATGATCATATTGAACGGCGCAGACAGATGTTTGGGATATTGGAATCATGAGAGTTACAAGGAAGGTGAATTTTTAGGTCAGAAGAAGCAAATCCTTTAGGAGACTCCCCATGCAGTTCTAAAAGTGACAGTAGCTAGTGATTTTTTTAAATACGTTTCTATATATATATTTTTTAATGTACGAAGTACCACGGTAAGGTATTTGGGAATATCACAATACTTGAAATACATTTTTAAAAAAGGATAAAAAATTTAAAAATACACTGTACTCCCCTATATTTTACTAATATAGTGTACTATAGTGTATTTTCTATTTTTTTATAACATATTTTATTAAATTTCCACAGTACCGCTCGGGCGAGAGCCTGACTTAATTCACTTGATAACAAAATATCAAAGGGATAGCCGCATTGGAAATATCAATGGGTACGGTTTGTTTACAAAACAAAAGAAAACAAACTAAGAACTGTACGCAGACTTCCCCACACCCCCCACAATGGCGAGCAAAATTCAATACACACATATGACCAAGAAAAAGAAGTGGTATATCATACATTTGGGCTCACAAACTTCTCATGAGACTGTTTCTATGGGGATTGTGAAGGAAAAGGAGGGAGATCAATGCCACGGTATGCGGCCCACCAAGACCATATCTTTCTATGTTTTTGGGGGTAGCCCCTCGCTTAAAACACAGCCATTTCCGCACCCATACATTTATCCAGCTCTTGTCGCCACTTCCCTATCATCGGTGGCGAAGTTCCCTTCCACAACTGGGCTATGTCTTGTTTGGCAATAGTAAGGGCAAAAAACAGTAGGTGTTGCTTAGGATTTTCTATTATTAACCAATTTTAATTTTCACAAAAAAGTCTACAGTGTACAATGGTAATACCTAAAAATAACCACATTACTTATTTATTTTTTTAAGTACAGTTCTCCATAAACTACTGAAAAAATATAGAAAATTATAAATAAATGTCTCTACCTATTAACACCTTAATAAAGTGCGCATAAGTAGACAACAATAAAACCAACTACTTACCTATATTTAAAAACCTAAGCCAGAAAGCAGCGACACAGAATGCAGCAAAATGCAGAACTCAGACAGACTGTGCTGAAAACGGCATGGCTGCGTTTTATGTGTTATAAAGATAGCCATTAGTCAATCACCTACTGCCTTATCATGCTTATGCACCACAGTATACTGCAACCCTACCCCTGTATACCAAGGCGCAATATACAATTAAATATTTGCAACTTACAGATTTAACATTCCTTACAGTATTTACTCATACTACCACAAATTACCATTTACACCTAATGCATTTTCTTGTGAAATTAATTTATAACTGTTCACACACTTTCTTGCTACCTCTGTTACAATTACCACACTCCACTGTAAGCCAGGCCACTCTATGCCACTCCACCCTACGCTGTTACACTCTAGGACACACTGTCACTCCACTATTCAACACTCCACTCTATGCTAATTCACTGTATGCCACTCCACTCTACTCTGTCACTCCACTCTACACCACTACACAGTACTCTAGTGCACTCTATGCCACTCCATTTTATGACACTCCAGTGTACCCCAGTCCACTGTACGCTCCTCTACTCTATGATATTCAACAGTATGCCATTCGACTGTAGGGAACTCCACTCTGACACTACAATACTTACTCAATCAATCAATCAATCAAAGCATTTGTATAGCGCACTACTCACCCGGAGGGTCTCAAGGCGCTTGGGGCGGGGGGGGGTTCAGCTACTGCTCGAACAGCCAGGTCTTGAGCTGTTTCCTGAAGGCGAGGTGGTCTTGGGTCAGGCGGAGGTGGGTCGGGAGGGAGTTCCAGGTCTTGGCGGCCAGGTAGGAGAAGGACCTTCCTCCTGTGGTGGCTCTTCGGATGCGGGGGATGGCGGCGAGGGCGTGGTTGGTCGATCGAAGCTGGCGTGTGGGGGTGTAGAAGTTGAGGCGGCTGTTGAGGTATCTTGGGCCTTGGTTGTGTAGGGCTTTGTGTGCGTGGGTGAGGAGACGGAAGGAGATTCTCTTGTTGACCGGGAGCCAGTGTAGGTCTCTCAGGTGTCCGGAAATGTGGCTGTGTCGGGGGATGTCGAGGATGAGTCTTGCTGAGGCGTTCTGGATCCGCTGGAGTCTCCTCTGGAGTTTGGCGGTGGTTCCGGCGTAGAGGGAGTTGCCGTAGTCCAGGCGGCTGGTGACGAGGGCCTGGGTGATCGTCTTCCTGGTCTCGGTGGGGATCCACCGGAAGATCTTACGTAGCATGCGCAGGATGTTGAAGCACGACGAGGAGACGGCGTTGACTTGTCTGGTCATGGAGAGGGAGGAGTCCAGGATGAAGCCCAGGTTGCGTGCGTGGTCTGCGGGTTTGGGTGCGCTGCCCAAGGCGGTAGGCCACCAGGAGTTGTCCCAGGCGGAGGGTGAAGAGCCCAGGATGAGGACTTCCGTCTTGTCTGAGTTCAGTTTCAGGTGGCTGTTCATCATCCACTCGGCTACGTCTGTCATCCCTTGGTGTAGGTTGGCTCTGGCGGTGGCGGGGTCGTTGGTGAGGGAGAGGATCAGCTGGGTGTCGTCGTCGTAAGAGATGATGTTGAGGTTGTGTTGGCGTGCGATGGCCGCGAGGGGGCTCATGTAGACATTGAAGAGGGTGGGGCTGAGCGAGGAACCCTGAGGGATGCCGCTGATGACTTTGGTGGCTTCTGATCTGAACGGGGGGAAGCGGACTCTCTGTGTCCTTCCGGCGAGGAAGGAGATGATCCATTCTAGTGCCTTCTCTTGGATTCCGACGTTGCTGAGGCGCTGCACTAGGGTGCAGTGGCAGACAGTGTCGAATGCCGCGGAGAGGTCCAGGAGGATGAGGCCGCAGTTTCCCCGTTGTCGAGCAGGGTTCGGATGTCATCGGTGGCTGCGATGAGGGCGGTCTCGGTGCTGTGGTTGGCCCGGAAGCCGGACTGCGAGAGGTCGAGGGATCCGTTCGTCTCGAGGAAGGCGGCCAGCTATTTGTTGACGGTCTTCTCGATGACTTTGGCCGGAAACGGGAGAAGCGAGATGGGGCGGTAGTTTTTGAGTTCGGTGGGGTCTGCTGATGGTTTCTTTAGTAGAGCGCTGAGTTTGGCGTGCTTCCAGCTCTCTGGGAAGGTAGCGGTGTCGAAGGAGGTGTTGATGATGTCCCGCAGGTGGGGTGCGATGACAGCGTCGGCTTTGTTGAAGACTTGGTGAGGGCAGGGGTCGTTGGGGATCCGGAGTGGATGGAGTTCATAGTGCGGATGGTGTCTTCGGTGGTGATCGTGGTCCAGGCGCGGAGGGTGGTGGTGGGGGTCGTTGGTGCGGTCATAGGGTGCATCGGTTGTGTGCTGAAGCTGTTGTGTATGTCTGCGATCTTGTTGTAGAAGTAGGAGTCGAGGGAGTTGCAGAGGTCTTGTGATGGGGGGGATGTTGTTGCTTCCGGCGTTGAGATTGGAGAGCTCTTTGACGATGTTGAAGAGTTCCTTGCTGTTGTGTGCTTTGTTGTCCAGTCGTTCCTCGAATGCGGTTCTCTTGGTGGTATGGATCAGTTGGTGGTGTTTTCGGGTTGCGAGCTTGACGTTGGTCATGTTGTCTGGTGTAGGGTCTCTGAGCCAGGCTCGCTCGAGGGCACTGCAGTTCTTCTTGGAGCTCTTGAGTTCGTCGGTGAACCACGGTGCTTTCTTACTGCCGGGTCTGCTGGGCGGGGTCCTCAGTGGGGCGAGGTCGTCTGCGCAGTTGCTGATCCACTTCGTGAGGTTGTTGGCGGCCTGGCTGGGGTTCGCAGAGCTGGCGGGGGGATCTTGGCTCAGGGCTGGGGCGAGCTGGTCGGCTGTGATCTTGTTCCAGTTTCTGCGTGCGACCTGCTGCTGGTGGTGGTGGATCGTGTTCTTTCTGAAGCTGAAGTGGACGCAGCTGTGGTCTTTCCAGTGGAGTCCGGTGGCGTGGCTGAAGGCGATGTGCTTGCTGGATGAGAAGATGGGGTTGAGTGTGTGTCCGGCGTAGTGGGTGGGGGAGGTCCCCAGCTGCTTGAGACCGAGGTTGTCGAGGTTGTCCAGCAGGGTGGTGGTGTTGCGGTCGTTGTTGTTCTCCAGGTGAAAGTTGAGGTCCCCGAGGAGGATATAGTCAGCGGAGGGGAGGGCGTGCGGGCTGATGAAGTCGGCGATGTCTTCGTACTCCATATAGATTGGTCAATGCAGGTCCAAAACTCCTCCCCAGCAATTGAGATTTACAAAGTGCAGGCTTTAAGAACTGTTTTGTATGGCTCTGACATTTGGGGTCACGTTAAGTGCAATATTCTTTCAGTCACGGAAAATAGATTCATTAGGTCCCTTTTTGACCCTTCCTATGAGTTTGCCTTTGACTCTATTGCACCTCGATTTGGCTTTTAGAATAATCGCCAAGAAAATTGAGCTTATGCCAGTGGTATACTGACATAGACATGGAACTTCGCCGGCTCTGGATTTACTATGCCTTTCTGTCATTCAATAAACACCATGGCTACTGTATGCTAATATTATACCCAGGCGTGGTGGTTAATACTAAGGGGCTGATTAGCATGGCGGGCGGACTTTGTCCGCCCGCCATAGCCCCGAGAAATGGGACCGCCCGCTATGCATGTGGCGGTCCGCATGTGAAATTAGGATGCGCCCACCACACTGGCGGGCGCATCCCGCATTTTTAACATTGCGGCGGGCGGTGCTTTCAGCAGCACCCACCGCAATGTCAAAAATGCATGTTGTGCATTTGCATGCACAACGTGGCAGGCACTGTGCGGTGCCTGCCATGTTGTGCATGCAAAGGTAGGGGGGTACCATAGGTACCCCCCATGTGCCCCATGTGTTTGGTATTTAAGAAAATGCCGGTGGGAGAGACCAAATGATCATTTTTATGGTTCACTGTTATCTTGCATTGCCTTTGGGCTTAAAAAGATCTACTGTCCTGGGTCATTACGTGGGCTTCAGAAGTTTCAAAAAATCTTGCACTTTGGCATAATAGTTATGCTAATTAAATGGAAAATTGTATTTTTAACTGTGATGGTTTATTGCTATTTTGCACTAGAAGAGTTAGAAGATCTTGAATTTTAGGCCAACAGTTGCACTGGTTTAAAGGAAAATTGCACTTTAACTCCCATGGCTTATTGCTGCATTGCACACATTATTGGATATTTAAGTCCCAAAATCGTGGGTCCTTTTTATGGGTATTAGATGATTTTATATTGTGTTTGGGTAATTTGTTTGATGTTTTGCACTGTAAAATTGGGACCCATGTGTGCAATGTTTTGTACTTTGAAGGTTTACGTGGCATATGGATATTGTTTGACTGGTTTTATTGTGCTTTTTTGTATCTGTGCTTTTATGATCTTGACCGATTGAAATAAAGGGCCTGAGTTAGTTGTTGGCAGGCACAGCGCCAACCTTTTGCAGCGGCGGTTGGGAAAACGCTGACAAGGAGGTGGCATCCCGACCGCTGTATTATGATAACAACTTGGGCTGGCGGTGCATCTGTGGCGAAGTCAAGGCAGCGGCATGCTACAGCTCTAGTTAAGAGCCGCAGCCAATGGCAGCCATGCTGATAAGCATCTGGGCAGTCGGACAAACTATTTCCCTGCAGCACAGTCTGCAGGAGTTACAGTGCGCACAACCGTGCAGATGGCATGGGGGTACGCATAGGAGTCACCATGAACATGTCTTCAGGGCCCACTCGCACTGGAGACATGTTTTCAATCCCAAAATCCGCCTTTCCACCATTTCTTTTCATGGCAATGTACTCGCCATGAAAAGGTCAGCGGAGAGACCGGTAGTAACCCTGACGGCAGTGCCCATGCTGGCACCGCCACCATTGACTGCCACTCTCCCCACCGCCTCCACCACAGGAGCTCAGATCTTGGCGGGGTTGGCGGTCTGGAGACTGTCAGATGGCGGTCTCACTGCCCACATCTTAATCAGGCGGTGGGACCACCAGGTATGCAGGCAGTCAGACTGCCAAAAAGCGACGGTGGTCCCAGGACCGCCATTACCTAAATCAGGCCCAAAGTCTTGATGATGATGAATACACTGTGCATAGAGGTACGCAAGTAATAATAATTTGAAGATGTTGTAGTTTAAGTTTTGTTTGTAGATAACAAATAAATAAAGTGATATTAATTGAGAGGTGGCGCATAAATTATACATTTAAGGTATATCTATAACCTAAGAATTTGTAACGTTTGTGTATTTCATGTTTGGTTCGTATAGAAACAATAAGTACAGTTTTCCTAACTATAACAAAGGTTTAACCGTTGTTTTTTTTTTATTGATTTTATATATATATATATATATATATATATATATATTTATTTATTTAAAGTGCAGATGCCCAGAGTTTTTCCTAGAAGCACCTTGACATGCGCTGAAGAATGTCATGGTTGCCAAATACCAATTCGGCCTTGTCATGATTCCACCTTAGTCTTTTTCTTTCACCATGTTAAAATTCCTGTTTCTTTATACCACTTTTGTAGGTTCGTTTTCATGTATGCTTTCTCCCTTTTTTCCTGTTTACCTTTATCTCTCTTCCTTCTTCTTGCCCCATTTTCTACCTTTCTCATTCCTGATCTGATTCAAAGTCCGAAGATGAAAAATAAGTCCCAGTCCCTAAAAAAAGTGCGTTGGCATCCACCACCATCCAACCCGGAGTACAAATTAAGCTCTGCTTAGCACCTGGAGCTTCCATTATCACCTCTTCAGTTGAATTCTGAACATGACTTAACTGACATAGTTACTGCAGAGATTCTTGCCTGTCGGCTACCGTGGCTACTTGGTGGCCACCATAATCAAAATAAGTATGAACATGCGGCAGAGCGACATTTGTTCCATGCCCTCCCTCTTCTATCCAAATCCTTTGCACTTAGTCCCTGAATCACATGCCTCGCTTTTGCTTACCATGGGGATGTCCACCCTGCCCCCATAGGATATCCCCTACCCGAGTCCAGCTCTGTGGACACCAGTTTTTACTGTGGAAAGAAATGAGAAATATTGCTATTGTCAGGACGAACACCGCGCTGCTTTATCACCATTATGGCTGCGCCAAGGTACCTGGGGCTGCTGTAATAAGGTGTCACAGAGGATTTAGCGGCAGAGAGGAGAAGGTGCTGAGGCTGCCGCTAGGAGGGAGGAAAACTGGTGCAGGGGAGGTAGATGGAGGAGAAATCTTCAGTGCTGCTGGTACACACTTATCGTTCATGGCCTGGCTCAGACTAGATGGGAGAGCATTACGCGGGTGTACCGTGTGGTAACCTGCAGGAGACCCCACTTCTCATATCCTGGAAACACACTCCCACCGCTCCTGCAGGTTATTGCAGTGGCCCTTACACATTGTCCCTCTACATCATGTTCACAGGCAAGGTATGCACCTAGGGACAAAACGTATGCTTCACATGATGCATATTATGTACACTCAAAGTACAGGTATTGTTTGTAAGCACATGGAAATGTATCCCAGATCATGATGATCAATATAGGTAAATTCAATTAGGTCATGAAATGTGTTTCGCGTGTTATTGGAAGCACATGTGGTATTATATGTATGGACCTATTCTGAAATGTAGGCACAATTGTAATAGTTGGGAGTAAGACATTGCAATAAAGATTAGAAATTACCAAAAGGCATTTTTGAGGCATTTAATTAAGAGCTATTTCTGCTGTCTAAGGAATTCGTTTTATACAATCTGGGAGGCCTGAGAATTGGGTCAGGCTGTCGGAGACCCGAGGTTCTCGAGTGTGTTTGACCTGATGGGTAGCTCTGTTGAATCAAGACTGAGCCTTTAACAGCTGTATGAGCCGGATTGTACATCGTGTGTGTGTTTTTTTGTGTGTGTATGAGAGAAAGATAGAGAGGAAGAGAGAAATAAGGTATAAGGTAGGCAGTGCTGATTGAGACCTGATTTGTTAGATTGTCTGTATTTCAGATAACAAAAAAAATCGTCCTACAAAAATAGAAACTGAACAAAATCAACTACCATAATATTTTGAAGGTAAGTATACAGATGAAACCATAGATTTACTCGATATGCACGTATCTTAAAGGTAAGGTCATCCTGTGTAGCTGTAGAGCTAAGAATATTAACTCTGTATTTACTTTACCTTCACAAGTATGTGACAGTCGATATTCTGGCTAAAACAGTTTTGTAGGACTCTATTTCAGACTCCATATATCGGTAACACACCTTTACATCAGGGTATCTGAGGATAGGTCTGCTGTTTGAAGGGGTGGCTCTATATGACTTGTGTTCCATGGTAAAGCCCATCTGTCTGAGTCTGTACTATCTATATTAACTGAGGGATACTCCTGTAGTCTTTGAGGTCCAATCGCTACGCACCAGCATGTTGCAGGAAGAAACGCCTCGAAAGGACTTCTCTGCATGTATTCCACTCAAGGGGCAGTCACGTGATTGTCCACGCCATGGACAATAGGAAAAGTGAATATGTGTTTGCTGTTGGTGTGGACCTGGCACCGAAAGAGCTGAGGAGCTTTGGGTGGCTTCACAGGACATGCATCTTGGACAGCTCGTTTTGATGCACTCAGACCTCTTATGTCTGGTCACCTCAATGTATCCCACTAAGCAGTACACAAGTTCGTGTACATTTAAGGATTAGGACTAGCCTTCTTTGGAGCTCCAAAATGGATGCCTCGGGAGACCCCCTGGTACCCTCGCTGCCCTCGGCTGATGGCTGGTTAACATGATCAAAGGTTCCTGTGGTGAAGGATGCAGGCAGGTCCTTTTATAATGATTAAAGGCAGCAGAGGCTGAAGTCCCCTGGCCCCTCTAGTGAAAGAAAGGGAGGTGGCTTGAGATGTTTTCCGAGCATGTGTTCCGGGAAAGCACGCTGCTGGGAGGGAGTGGTATCTGAAGGAATCGTTACACTGCATAGCCTGTCTTGAGGGGGGCTTAATTTGTTTAAAAAAAATACATATATATATATGTAGGACCTCAAAGGAGACGGAAGGGGGCACACTGACATGGGGTGGGGAGGGAGGGGGGGGGGGGCCGCATGGGCTGGAAGTTCATTCGCCCGGATATTGGCTGGTAACAATGTAGGTGAAGTATCCTCTTTGACGGGGGGGGTAGCGGGGCTTGTACTGAGTTGATGCTATGAAAACAATAAAAAATGTTTAAAAAAAAAAAAAAATGTAGGACCTCAAAGGATTATTTGGGAGCAAGTCAGCGGTACTGCTGAATGTTGGGTTTGCAACTACCAAGGCTATCTAGTTTTGAATCTCCTGTGTGCTTTTTCGTTCCATCACCGTACACTTCCTGTCCCTTTATCTTACTCTTGCAGCTACTTTCCATCCATGCCTTCTCTCTTTTTCAGTGTTTACCTTTATTTCTCTTCCTACGCCCTTCTCCCTTCTCTTACTCTCCCTCTTGCTCTGGGTCTCATTCAGATTATGAAAAATAAGTACCCCTCCCCAAAAATGAGCACCAAGAGGTATAGCTCTGCTTCCTGAGGTCTGCACCTTTACAGGCATTGTTCTGTTGTCTATGGTCTGCAGTGAAAGATGTCTGTTGTAAAAGGTGTGGGTTAAAAAGCACTGTGCGACAGCAGCCCCTAGACAGCAGAGTTATAACCAAATCTGTGTATCACTTCAGGCATAACTGCTCCCTATGGTCTGCATTAACCCCTTCGCCGCGGCAGGAATTCCGCCGCGGCGCTGGGGGGGTTTGGGGGCAGTTGCGGTGCCGCTGTGCTTGTGACGGAACCACTCCGTCATGAGTCACGGGCGAGCTGTGTTCATGAAGGAGTGGTTCCGTCACGACTCCGCCCACTGCGCTAATCGCCCGCACAGGCGGGGAATTAGCGCCGCGTGGGCGGAGCGGCCGCCAACGGCCGCAGCATGACGGAACCACTCCATCATGAGCACACGGCGCCCGTGGCTCATGACGGAGTGGTTCCGTCATGAGCACGGAACGGGTTAAAACATTCCCAAGGAAGGATCTGTTGCCTGGATTTTACATGAACACAAACATAGCTATGCCTTCTGTATTTTGCATCACTGAAGACGTGGACAAACACAGGCACAATACAACATCTAGTAAGGCTTGATATACAGAGCGGCTGGACTCAGCATAAAAGGTTGAAACTTAGGCGTTTGGTGCCCTGGATATGATATTCTGATTAAAAGGACATCGCTGCATTGATTTAGTTTTGCTCTTTCGGACATCCTTGCCATTGACTGGATAGACTGGACTAGTAAACATACTAATCGAACCTAGGCAGTATGTACTGGATTCATCCTTTACTTCTGCATCTTTTTGGTCAGACCCTCTGGTGGAAGACTAAGTAACCAGCAGGGATTCTGACGATACCCCCTACCACTCACCTAAATATAGATACGAGTGGTCCCGATGAAGGTGGATGTGATTTGCTTATCCCACCGAAACATGCGTGAGCTGGTTGTTTTGTATTCCTAACCAACAACACAAATACAGATATTTCCTAAACTGTTCTCTCCGGTATCGTTATCGGTGTATGCTTTAGTGGTTGAGGAGGTTATGTTTGATATGTGAGTGTGAGAATGTTTTGCTGTGCATGAGGTCAGAATGGTTGTGTGGTTAGATATAAGGGGTATACTATATGTCAGCATTGACAAATGTTTTATTATATATGTATAGTTCCTAAATTTGTTTTAGTATGATAGGATAAATGTTTGATGTATCACAATGTGAAAGAGTTGCACACTTGCACTTATGAATAAGTTGTGGCATTACAACCATGTTTTCAACTTTGTATAATAAGATGATCTAATTGCAATAATATGAACACGTTTTCAAATAGTTCTAAAACATAATAAAAGTGCAAATATTAGCATGTCTGTGTTTTTGATTTAACACAATTCAGTTACGGACAGCCCATAGAGCTCCAGCCAGCCTATAGAAAAGCCATACAAGTCGGTGGGAGTAGGTCTAAATTTCTTTTTGCATCATCACAGCCATGGGTCTTTAATAGACTTTGAGCAGGCACTGTGTTGCTATCTATAGTCTACATAAGCACAGACAATGTTCAAGTATCAATCAATCAAACAAACTTTATTGGGTTTTTTGAAAAAAAACATAAAAGTCAAGTTAAATTAAAAACCATCAATGTACATCATATAAAAGATTAATAACAGTACAGGACATCTAACACAGCCCCGTAAATTGCAGAATTACTAAAAAGGTCTATTACACAAACCGGTAAATTCATAAATAAAAAGGTCTCATCAAACCACAGTGGCCAAAATTCCCCCTCCTAGGTTAATCACAACTAGATCTGAGCCTGACCTCAGGCCTTAAAAAACTAAGGACATATAATCCTGAGTTGCTTGACAGCATTTGTAGAAAAATAAAAGCGGGTCTAACCTGCCTAAAATTTGCCTTTTTTAAAATAGGGAGGATGTAGGACTTTCTTGGTACCTCATAAAAGCTACAAAACATTAAAAAATGCTTCATATCCTGTGGAGACTTACTGTCGCAGCAACAGGGTAGGAGACTCTGATGTTTATGCACCCCTCACGGGTGGTCCAGGAGATAATGAAGAAGATCCAGTCTCTACAATCTGCATCAACATAGACATGCTTATACTCTATCTCCTAACGACATAAACAGAAGCATAATGTTGTCTACAGATTGTATAAGCAGTAAGTTTGAGATGACTCTGTGTCATCAGAGGAATAGTAAAGCCCAAATGGTTCTTCTATAAACCATTTTAATCTACAAATTTAGTACATCTGTTTCAAATTAGGTCGTCCAGGCTTCATTTACCAGAATACAGGGGTCATTAAATTAAATCAATGGGCTGGACCATGACCCACAATGAGATTGAATCATAAGCAAAAATATATCTACATGGACATAGTTCTGCCATTTATGGTCTGCATCAACCTTACCTCAGCTATATGGTCCCCGTTCCCTACCCTTTGCCTGTTCTCCCATCTGTTGTCCTAGATTTCCCGTACTATCTATGACCCCATATTATATCAACCAGGGCAAAGCTCTTTTTTCTCAGGCACGAGCCTCTAAAATACGTGTAACCCTATGGGTAGCCCTGATGTATGACACTTTGTAAGATGAGTATCCTAGTGGCTATTGTAGGTGAAGCTTGCAAGAGCTGTGTAACATGAGCCATAGCTCTGTATTCTCGTACAATGCATGTAGCATTGGGAATTGCTCTGTGTGACTTAAGAGGCAACTTTGCTGTCAGAAGGCTGAGGCAGTGCAATTTGTGCAATTTGAGAGCTGAAGTCTACTTCACTAAAATCTGTGTAGCATGAAAAATCTATATTTTGAATTAGGTCTGACCTAGTAAGGTCTGAACAGCTTGAGGTACAGCAGTGTTGCCACCCGAGGCCTGATTCTGTAAAGTAGGTGTGTCCAGCGGTTAACCCGGTTGTTTAATGTGAGGGCCTTTAAGATCTGTGTAACCTGAGGATAGCTCTGTTGTCTGAAGCCTGAACCTGTGAAATCTGTGTAACCTGAGGTTAGCTCTAGTGTCTGAAGTTTGGGCCTGTAAGATCTGTGTAACCCAAATATAGCCCTGCTGCTGTCTGAGCCTTGGACTTGTCAGATGTGTGCATGCTGAAACTCCACTGTGTCCTGCAGGATCTTTTAACTCAAGTGGTAGAGCTGAGCTAGTTATGCTGGATTTATATTGAATTACTTGGTATCCTCATGTAATGGGAGTAAATATGCACTGCCCTGTAGATCACTTGTGGAATTTGTAGCTAGTGCCAACATAACCTAGTGTTCTAGTGATTAGACATGCCTGCTGTACCCTTGTTCCTGGCGTGGGCAGTGGCTAATTTGTAAGAAAACATATGTGCCGAAGCTCTCGTCAGGAGGCAGCTTGCACCAGCCCATTTCTCCTGTTAACGCCGCCTAAAACAGAACCCACTACACACCATGAAAGTGGGGAGATGATGTGGTGTGAGGGCCAGAGCGGCTGACTTCGGTGCTGAAGAGCCAGGTTCAAGTCTCAACGTTGGCTCAACATCCTGTGATTCTGGCCAAATCACTTAACCCCCCCCCCTGCCTAACATAAATGAATGAGTATAGTGCCGTTGTTGATGATTAAGTGCTGGTGCAGAGCACCAGAAACCACCTGCTTAAATTAAACACTGGGCTTGGGCCTTCAGGGCTGGACTAGGCAACAAAAAACAATCTTTCTCTTCTTCCTGTCAGAACTCTTTCTCTCTACCTCCCTCCCTTCCTCCCTTTCATGTGCAGCCCCACTGTCCCTTCTGAGATTAACCCCGGAGACCTAGGAAAAGTGACAGAGGCACCAACAGCTGCCTAGGTTTCAAAACCTTCCGCCAGTGGTTCCAGCCCACCATGGAAACGCCCAGTGGAGTAAGAGGCCAGTCTCACCCTGTGTGCCCTCTCTGCCTTCCTGTCTGGTGTGATCTGTAGGGCGGGATGCTGAATTCGAACATATGGCAACTAAACATCTGAAGTCTGGATTGTCCACCGGCGAAGAATATTCTCAGCTACCATAAATTACAGATTTCTGTTCAGTCTTTGAAATTACTCTGCCTACAGGTGTTCCATGTTGTGTATTAATACAGATATCGATCGTACCATCTCTCATTCGGCTTCTTTGCACTGCAGGCAGCTCTGACCCACGGTACAGGATCATAAATGACGGCACAACTTCCAGACCGTAATCGGAATCAGTTCCTGACGCTGACTCGGGGTGGCACAGACGGAGGATGGGCCTGGGGCGTTCCAGGAGCATGTCCATGTTAAGGCTTAGGTCTTCTTTGCTCCCTTTTTGCAACGCCATCCCTTTTTGGGCCAGATGCCATGACTTTGGGGGTAGATCTATCACCGACGCAGCTGCCAGCGAAGAACTTCAACATCTCAGCATCAAAATCCAGGCAGTGCCGGGGCCCGGCGTTACTATTGTTCCTCTGATCTCATTTTGACAGCTTGATACTTTTGTATGCACACCCATCCCAGGGGTATTCCATTCATTCTCAAATCTCCCATTAGCTCAAGTGACTTAAATTCAAGAACTTTGGGGCCCATTAGGATGTACATCCTTCCCCGCCCGCTATCCATTCCCCCCCTGCCATATTAGTATGGCGGGGGGTACCGTGGCGGACAGGAAGACCGGGCGGAAAAGGTTTTAATATGCAGGCGGGAGGCAGCCTTTCGCCGCCACGGAAAGGCATGCAGAGTTTAAAGTTAGGGACCCGTTGCGGGCCCCAGGATGTTTGGGGGGAGCACATGGGGGTGCATGCACAACATGGTAGGCACCGCCCGGTGCCTGGTACACACAACATGCATTTTTGGCATTGCGGCGGGTGATGGTGAAAGCACCGCCCGCCATGTTAAAAATGCAGGATGCGCCCGCCAGTGTGGTGGGCACATCCTATTCACCCCCACGGGACCGCCGCACTTATGGCGGGCGGTCCCTTTTTACGTCAGGATGGCGGGTGGACAAAGTCCGCCCGCCATCCTAATGATGCCCTTTGTGTTTTTTTCCAAAAGTAACAGTTGAAACATCGATTTAATCGAATCATTTATGTTCAAACGCACATTGTTTGAAGAAGGAGCGTTTCTATTCATTTCCTAAAATCAATCATTTGCATTTTGGGAACCTTTTGTGGTAAACCCCATTGCTTCTCTCCGTTTGTCTTACTTCCTCGTCATTCTTTCCTCCCCTTCCATCTGTTTTATGTGTTATTTTTTTTTTACTGAAGGTCCTTACCTCGGCACTCTATTTTAACAATGCTGTCCCCTCTTCTTTTCCAAGCCATTATTTTATACTTTTTGGTCTCCCAACTCCTTCCCTTTCATGAGTTGTCCCTCTTCAATATTTCTGTTTTCGTTTTTCATCATTTAGCCTCACAGCTTTTCAACTTTGCTTCTGATAATAATAACTTTTTTTCATAGCACGAAACACCTCACTTCTGACGACTGTAAGCACTGCACATTAAAGATATAACTATTACTCACTTCATGATACTATCTTTACCCAAACAGAATGGCCTCTTTTAACATAACATGAAAGGCTGAGTCTTCCTTGTTCTCTGAATAGGTGAGTCTTCAATGCCTCTCTCTGGGTAAAAATCAAAAGGTATGAAACATGGTCTAACCAGGATAAAAGTCTCATACCCGAGCACTAAAAAAACGTATAATTTGGGGAGAAATATTCTAAGAGGCAACTTTAGCTCTTGGCCAGCATGAAGGTATTTTAAATAGTATCCCTGTCATTTCCTGTTCCAGTGCAGTGGTTCTTTACATTTTAACTTATATGGACCCCCCCCCCCACACTTAATCATTACTGGGACCTGGGGACACCAATGGATCATTACTGGAACCTGGGGACCCCCACTGAGTAATTAGTGAAATCCAGGAGCCCTGGCCTAAGCATACACAATAGTTTGAACGGCAAAACAATACATAAAAAATACAGCAACAAAAGCATTCAGCAAAACAATATACAAATGATGATATATTTTATTTACTCACAAATCTAAAAAATCTAAATTTGAATGGTAAAGTTGGACCATTTCTAAATTCAACTGGGGCCACTAATCATCCATACTGCATTCTATTTGATGCACTTGCACTGCTCCCATGAAGAATGCTGGCTTAATTTTTTAGCTTCCAATTTTAAATTCCTTGATATTTTCAGATTTGATTTTACATTTTCAATTATACATTTTGCTGCTTTATGTGTGTATATATATATATATATATATATATATATATATATATATATATATATATATATAAGTTAAGAATCACTGGTCCAGTAGATAACGGGCATCAATCAAGTCTGATCAGGAGAGGGAAATCTGGCCTGGATTAGGGTTTTGAACTGCTAGAAAACTTTATCTATGGATACATTCAGTGCCTATATTTGTACCACTCTCAGGTGGTGATGCCTGCACTCATTTTGTGGGATGAGGTAATATTTTTCTTCATTAGACTTTGACCCAGAGCAAGAAAGAAAAAGGCAGAAAAGGGAAACAGAAGGAATTAGAGAAAGCGAGAAAAGCAATGACAGAGGGACCAAATAGAGATTAAAAGGAACCTGCAAGAGGGAGATAAGAAAACACTGTGATATGGTGGAAGAAGAAGGTATGAAAGTGAATAAGGGCTAGGAGCCTTAGTATTCAATCCAGGTATTTGGCAGCGCTGGCACCTACACTTTTTTTTGTTTTTTTTACAAATTGAGCAAAGGTTTAGAATCTGTGTTGTGAAGATTTCTCTTTCCTAAATAGTTTGCAGTTTGTTCTTTGGCGCTATAGTAGAGTTTACTTTCCTTCCGGAAACTGGCAGAAAGTTACTTCGCACTTTAGCAGCAAACGAATTTTCTACTGTGAATTGGCAGAGGAGTTTTTGCTCACTTTGGAAATTAGCAACCCTGTTCTGTCCTTTTGGAAGGTGGCAGAGTTCGTTTTTGGTACTTAAGACAGGTGTGTCCAAGATTCGCCTCATTTACATAGGTCCCTAGAAAGTACTGCTCTGTAGACATAAAAAGTGCTTGACACATTGGAAAGCTGTAGAAAGCTCAGCCTCCACTTATGGTGGTATTTAGCAAATGTGCCCAATTCCTCTATCAAGGCCTTAGACCTGGTCCATATTTGGCACCATCTGTTTAGGAACAAGTAGATCATTCCTATCTCTGGCCTGTGTCTCATTATTAAGGTCGCAGGCCTCTAGGTGCTACATTGTGAAGAAGGCTCATTATTTTGCAAACTGGAGAGAAATATTGAGAGCAGACATCAAAGCTTAATAACAGTTATGTGTATTTTTACAGTGTATATATATATAAGGGAGGTTATCCTGGCATCTGAAGAGGTACAATGTGGCTCTGGCTGGGGACTCTTTGAAAAGCCAGGTTTTCAGTTTTTGTGGAAATCAAGGACTGAGTTGGTGGTTCTGATGTGCAGGGGTGCTCAGTCCGGGTATTGGGAGAACGTGCGCCTGTTGGCTCAAGTTCTCCAATTGCAGGGGTCATGGGCAAGCAGGAGGTAGGCCGAGCGGTGGTTTCTGGCAGGGATGTGGAATCAGATGCGGCTGATCTTTTATACAGGCCTTGATTAAACAGAGTTTTGTATGTGTATTTGAGGTGATTGCAGAGTGTGCGCTTATGGACCCCGTAGAGGTTTTAAGATGTGTGGAGATGTGAGTGATGGGTGAGTGTGAGTGTGAGCTTAACTGGTGAATTTCAGATGACGTGGAGTCTGTTGGTGAGATGTGTGAAGATGCAGACGTAGATTGTATTTGTGTAGTCCAGCTTTCTGGTGACCAGCGCCTGTGTGATGGTTCCACAAGCAAATAACACGGAGGCAGGTCCAGTAATACCTCCATCCGTCTTCTGGTTTCAAGGGGATAAACCACACATGCTGCAGCAAGTTAAAGCCACAGCTGTGAGCTGTGAAGTCGTCAACGTCCCTTGGCTTGGGGAGACTGTATCCAAAGCGGGTGCAAGCATTCCCCTAGAGTGGGAGTGCTTGCTGGACAAAACCAGCTTTTTAGTGATCATAGTAATAACTTTTTTATAGCGCTCCACACCACACCTGCTGTCTCTAAGCACTTTGGATAATAAAAGTGACTATGATCAAATGTATATGCTTGTTTTAATGACCACAGAAAACTGGGATCCTGAGTTTATATTGGAGTAAACAACAGACTCATCCCTTTCTGTGTCTGAAAAGGCTAATTTCTCTCAGAGTTCGAAAATAGTTCAGTAACGGTCATCAAGAAAGTCGGCAGATATTTTGTGCATGGGGAAAGGCAAACTCTCCCTCTCTTGGCTCTAATATACTTTTCTGACTCTTGCAGAGGTAAAGTAATGGAAGCACCACCCAAGGAAGTCCACTTGGCGCACAAAGCTAAACATATAGCCCTCAGCGGTTGAAACTACAATCTGAAAGGTCATTGAAAAGTTCAAGCGCAGTCCATTCGCATGTATGACCATGGGACGGATTTAGTCGGCTACCCATTCCCACCACACATGGATAAACATTCCAAGTCATCACAGCGATCAATAATTGCATTGGTTCACACAAACTTTAATATTACAACAAAAGAAGTGCATTACAGCAATTGTTACTCCATCCTCTTCGAATGAAAAATTAAAATTACTGCTAGGACGCATTGGTACCCACCAATCATTATCACCTGGAAGTACGATCTTACTCATTCTCCTCCTCTCTTTCAATTGCAAATTATTTTATCCACCACCTCCTGTAGTTTCATATACAACTACACAATTTTCATGAACTTTAAAACATTTGTGAAGTCGTTTTTTGGGGGGGGGGAAAAACAACAGCAGGGCAAACTTTCCGCTGAGTGGAGGTGTGCAAAAAAATAAGATAGAAAGAAACAGTAAGAAAACACTTGTAAAATGGTTTTGCAAGGAAATCCCCTAAAAATATACTTTATGCAGAAATAATTTCTTGCATGTAAACTTCATTGACTCTTCATAGTGTGCCACCCTTCTTAGCTGATGTTTGAAGCTTCACTCACCTCAAATAAGCGGTAAATGAAGTTCAAACTTCGCCTTCAATAGTCAAATAAAGTTGGCAGACTGCCCCTTTCATAAAAGCAGAGGAAGTTTCCAAACGTTTTCGACCTTGCCCCGGTCAAAGTTTTGCGACCCCATCCCACTGGCATTGAGGGATTCTTGTCTCTGGTTGTCCTACCAAAAAGTGCGTCATCCCGTGTCTTTGCTGCTAAGGCCAAATAGCAGTATGATGGAAATGTCATGCCCTGGGTGGAGGCTGTGTGCGCTGGGCATTGAGTGGTGGCTTTTACGCATTGCCCCTCAAAGCCGCAAGTCAAGTGCCGCTGATGCTGCATATGCATTAACTTCACAGGATTTGCTACAAAAAAGGTGCTTACAATACACAACGTGCACACCCCTAATGCTAGCGTAAAAGCATTTACTTTCAGTCTACTTGAAAAGCCCCAGTAAACTGAAAACATGCTACTTTCAGAAGGAAATTCTACACCTAACTTTTTAGTTCTATAATAACCATTGTCACATCAACACCACAAAAGCCTTCTGGTATTAGATCATTCTACGGAAGTGAAATAAACCTTCAGGGAGACCAAACAAAGGACATGTCATGTCTCAGTAAACTATATGCATCCCAGAAATCTAGCCAACGTTTAGGGTACATCAGAAACAAGTTTGAGCATTTTAAGTAGAACTCTACAAAAATCTCAACTGTCCTAATTCAAGCTGTGTCTCAACACGTGATCTCTTTTCCTTATCCCTGATTTTTCAGTGTAGGTTTGTGTTCCTCAACTATTGTCTAAACTGTGGTTCTTCACCTTTTGAGTTCTGTGTATTGCCACTTATTCATTGGTAGAATTAGGATCCATACTGAATCATATTGGAATCCCGGGACCACCACTGAGTCAATATTGAAATCCGATGACCCTGGCCTAAGCAAGTTCAACAATACATTCATCAAACAAATACAGAAATGATTCGATGTTTTATTTACTTTACAAACAAATGCAAAAAAAAAAAACATTTTATATGTAATGGGAAGGGTTACGTTTTTTAAAATTCAAGTGAGACCCCCCTTCATCCATACCATAGTCTGTTGTATGCCTCCCATGGTTCAATCAATGGATACACCTTCATTTTTTGCTTCCAATTTCAATTTTTTCCACTCTAACAGAACATTTTAAAATCTTACATTTTACATCTTCCTTCTTTTCTTATGTAAACTAAATGTTATTTAATTTTCTAAGCAGTTGGTGACCAATTGAGTAGGTGTTACGGACCCCAACAACTGGTCTACAAATATATATATATATATATATATAGGACTTTATTCCATGTATCACAGTTTCTTTTACCCAATCGGCGAGAACTCAGCCTTTGTGACTGATCAGTTTGAGACATACAAATTTAGTGCATTAGATAAAATGTATAGAATCACAGAATTGTATTTTTTTAAAGAATGGTCTATTAATTGAATGTGCGAATTTTTATCTGCATTTAATGAAAATAAATGAATATGTGAATTTTAAAGAAGTCCCTCCTTCACTGACTTGTGTCTTTTCTTTCTCTCTTCTTCCTCCTGCCTTCCTACTTGGGCACACCCAGAAGAACACACTATGGAAGGTGAGTGCCCATGTGCAACCTCTTTTTGCTTAGCTGTAGCCGCAGGTAGTGGCCGGCGCTGCTTAGCCTGTAATAGGATCGGGCCAGTGACTCCTAAAACTGTGTACATTTGGAAGGGATTTGGTGTGAGTGAAGATGACACCATTTCTTGTTCAGTTTTAATGAACAGTCTGTGGCAGTGCTACGAAAAGCTTCTGCGATAGCTGAAGTGTCCTGTGAAGGAGGAACTTAGACACAGCTCTCAGTAAGCCTTGTAGGTGGTGGGCGAACTGAGGTGGTAAGTCGTAGGAACAACTGAGCCTATTGAAACTCAGTGGGAGGCACACATATATTGCTTTCCTAAATATGACATCTCTGTGAACTTTCAACAATAGATACGTCCTGGAAAACCATATACATGCCGATTTTTTTTAGGATATCCACAAAAGATATATTTACATACATTTAATCCAAATAGAACTCATCGGCAATCATGAAAGTCTGTTATTGAGCCAGCCCTTCAAAGTCTGCGTTACATAACCCAGCCCTAAAATATACCACAAGCTACAAACAATGCCTGTGCTTGCTTTATTCGGCACCGTTTCTAAAAAATGCTTATCTTGGAGTTTGGCATGAATGTAGACTGATAAACACCATCCAGACATTGAATGGCGGGACATCTCTGAAGTTAATCACTAATCTTTCTTAGGGTCTTTATCTTTCTGTTGGGTTGGCTTCCTTTTCTTTTTCTCTGCTTACGAAACCCTCCTACACTTATGAGTCGCATACGCATACACACACTCATGCACACACACACATACACACGCATATCACAGATCAATCTGAGATGGGAAAGCTCCTTGCTTGTTAGTGGACCGAGGCTCGTCTATAAGACTCTCGGATGCTCCCTATCTAAATTTCTGTCAAATTGCTCTCTGAATGGGAAGAAGCACAACAGAAGCACAAAAAGCCACTCCAGTTTTAGTGTATTGCTGGTTTATTTTCATGCTGGATTGAAGCAACACGTTAAGACCTGAAAGGGTCTTGGTCATATTCTGATGTGACCAAGAACCTTTCTGGTCGAAACACATTGCATGTGCTTCTTCACACGCAAAGAGAGAAAATGAACACTCCCACCAAACAATCTATTTATTTATTCATTTCGTTGGAGTGTCCAGTGTGTGTGTGTGTGTGTGTGTGTGTGTGTGTGTATATATATATATATAACTTTTATTTGGTATGAGAGTCGACTTTCTTAAGAAGATTCCAGTCGATTTCAGTTTCAACTTGAAATTGGCTTCTAATTATGGTATTTTGTGTAGCAGTCTAGTGTTCCAGTTAATATGTCTTAAAGCAGCAGAAATTGCATTTACATAGATAGTCTAAGTTCCCAGAATCCACATGCCACAACATGACACAGTAGAAACCATTTGCTATTTGTCTTCATTAGGCTTTGGTAACCAGCTCTATTACTCACAAATTATGTCCCTTAAGTTATGTTGCTATCTGCAAGGTGTTTTCCCATGTTGAGTTTATCAGATTGACTCTAGGACCGTGTTAGGGTACCTCACTTATTAACTGGCTCTATAAGGACAGAAGAGCTATCTTAGGTTTTAATTGTGCCCTCTTCTTAGGGAAGGAATCTGAATTTTCCGAGCTATTGGCAATAAATAATGGATCCATGCGGCACCATGGCACCTAATACAATCCTGTGCCTCCTTTAGCAGTTCGGATCTCGGGAATTTATTCCTATTGGTATCACTGTGACATAAGACTACAACTCGTGTAATGAACTGGCATGTTATGTGAAAATACAGAATTAAGGATATTCCAGTGTCAAAGTCTTGTTTGGTCACCAGAGAAATATTTTCTTTGAAATCACCAGTGGTTGTGTTAAAGATTGTTTTTGCTTTGAGTTTGGAGTTTCCGGAAACATTTTGCAGGGCAAGGCCTATGTTTGAGGTGAAATGAAGGATTTGTTTTTTTCTCCTTTGATTGAGCTATGTCAGCACCAGGACCCCATAATCCTCGAGGAGACACCCTAGGTACATATGCTCTTGCAAGAAGTACATGGGGTCTGGCAGGAAGCACTGACTTGAGCCAGACAGTCTGCAACATTTCGAGTGTGTTTAGACCTGAGGTGCAGGAAGGCTCCAATACTCATTAGAAGGCTGAGTGCACGTTGTGAGTTGAGGCATTGCGCTTTTCAACTATTTGCTATTGTAGTGAAGTGATTTAGGAGCCTCTGGGATTTATTTCGGCCGTACAATTAGAACGGTTTTTCCTACAGACTTCCTGTAATTTGTTTCAACTTCGTTTTCTATGTGAATTTTCGCAAATTATGCAAAGCATGTTTTTAAAAACATAGAGAAAAGTTACACTACAAACAGTTTGTGGGAGATAGACACCACAAAAAGCCCGTTTATGGGTATAATTAAAAAAATCCTTTTGTGAAAAAAGTTTCCCCACAAAAGAGATTTGAAGATTGCTAAATTCGTACAAGCTTACCAGTGGAGTTGTAAAGTTTGCCCCCCA
Source organism: Triturus cristatus (assembly GCF_964204655.1). NCBI lineage: Eukaryota > Metazoa > Chordata > Amphibia > Caudata > Salamandridae > Triturus > Triturus cristatus. The sequence continues at coordinate 495,458,461 of NC_140592.1, read as the reverse complement.
GTCCTACATTTCCTGAACTAATGAGGTGTTCAGTGAGGATGAGAGGGGTGCGCAAAGTTGTCTTTTTTCAACAATCATGAGGTTTCGCAGACAAGGTCGGACTGGCTTATAGAGTAGTCAAGCAGTGTCCGACGGGCTGATTTCGCAGGTCAGTGTTTGGGTCGGTTTTTGGGCTATTTGTGGGCCTGTTTTATGGGCTGCTGGGCCGTTTTTGTTTTGTATTTTTGCTGTAGATTCCTCGGATATTAAAACAATCATTGTCTGCAGCAATCTCTTATCCACCCACCGATCCATATCCTACAAAACACCATGCAGCGTTTCTTTACACTTTCAAAACTGCCCCAGTTTGCAAATATGGGCGGCTTTTTTAGATTTCTAAATTCACGTATTCACGTATTCCTGTGCCTATTGTCTGTTCTAGCTGATCCTGTTCTCAGAAAACTCTTCCGCTCTACGAAGGTTGCTACATTCACGTTAATATCATGACTTTTTAGACTATTTGTGTTGCACACACCCTTATTTACATTTTTTTATTTGTTGTGTCCACCAAGCAAACTCTACAGAAAATCATTTTGGAGTCAATCTAAGTGATAGAATAGGGTGTAAATACCTCTCTTGTAAATACGGTTTGGGCACGGTATCAGGTCATTTTATCCTCTTGATTCCAACTGTTCCAACTTGCACTGGGAAATAAAGTGTAAAAAGGTTTTTCGTTTTTTTTTGCTTCATCTTCCTATCATTGCAGTGTTTTGTCTGTGCAATTTCCTCCAGAAGTACTTGCCGACAATTGAGCATTTAAAAACTTGGAAGACACGGTAGCCTGGCAAAACCTGTGATGCTCGCTGTTAAACCAGGTGCAAGCACATGATTTGTCAGATTTACACTATTAGCAGAACTTGGAATGAGGCCATGACTGTTTCTCAGCTGCGTTATTCCAATGTGCATCGCCAATTTCTGCAAAAAGTTTTTCTTACAAATAAAAAGGCTGCGCACATTTTCAAGTTTGGCTGTGTTGGATTAGAGTAAAAAAGGTCTTGCATGCAGTGAAAATGTAAAGGTAAAAGTAAATGGGGAAACGATTGCAACCCTCTCCATGGACAGACATTGAAACTTCTCAAAACTTCACCCTACTGTCAAAAAATCTTTGCTCAGCTCTAGTTTTAGTACCACTCACTCTCAAAATGGCTCAGCAGTTGCTCGCATTGTCTTTTCTGCTTTGGGTCTGTGTGGCCCTGGCAATTGTAACTTTAAGATTCACCTCTAAACAAGCATTGGCATAGCCAATAGGTCTCGCCTTTGGGACCTTATAAGTGTTTAGCCATGCAACAGTTGCATAACTAAATACTTATAAGGTCCCAAAAGCGAGACCTATTGGCTATGCCAAGCGGCCGTGCGGCCGCAAAAGTGATCGCGATCAAACATCAAAGCGGCCGCAAAAGTGAAAGTAATCGCGGCAAAGCACGGCGCGCACATGCACTGTAGTTCTAGGCTGGCCTGGTAGCACTTTTTGGAGCCCTCTCAATAAGTCTCGCCAGACCAGCGCATGCGCTGGGTCAGGCGAGACATAAAAACAGCCACCTCAGAGTTCCTCATCTATTTGTGGCCTTATCTTCTTGCCTCATTTTCTTCAAGGCACCCTTCTACTTCATTCAGTCCCACATTTTCCACACTGGGCAACCCCTCAGAGTGTTTAGGTCTGGTGTTTGCCAGGACATTTTGATTTTACTAAAATAAATGTATTCTATACATACTTAAAGGGGGTTTCAACCTTTAGTCTGCTTTAGTGGCATACCCGCTTTGCTCTTCTCCACGGCTGCATATGGCATGGGGCAATGGGACAGCCCACTTCAGCCACTGATTCCTTCCTCTGTGAGGGAGGGCATTATTCCAATGAGCAATGCATGACAGACAGACAAAGTAGTACCTTTCAGTACAAGGTATTAGTTCGTCATTGTGTGAATATAATACATTTTATAAACAATACATTTTATAAAGTTTAACAGCTACCTCAGAGGTGTCCCGGCACTGACACAGTCAGGCAAGAGAAATAGGATGTGAGGGGTCTAGCATTGGCTGAATACCCATGTCTTTGGTGCTTTTCTGAACTCGATTTAGATTGGATTAAGCGAAGTCTGTCCGGAAGGGAGTTCCATAATCTGGTCGTCACCACCGTAAAGGTTCTACCACCAATGCGGGACATCGCAAATTGCAGTAGGCACAGCAGATTCTGGGAAACCGATCTTATAGAGCGTTTTGTTAATAGGGGTTGATAGGGAATGTGTATTATTTAAATGCATAAGTTTATAAACCTATTTTTTAAAATTAATTTTGCTAACCTTGTGATGACCTGGGAGCTTCACAGATACTGCTATCAGGATCCTGCTTCCTCTTGCAGTATTTTGCACTGTGTACACCCACTACTTCCAGCCGTCATGTTTGAGAATGGGCCCATTCTAAGATGGTCATCGCTTGCAAATAGCGATGCAACATCTTTGAATGTTTTTGCAAAACTCTAAAGACATCTACCTGGGCATGCACATGGATGGGCGACAACGTTATTTTAAAACTTTATTACAAAACTATTCGATAACAGCCTCCTGTGCACATGCATATGAATGCATGTATGGGCGGCTATTTAAAAAATATATTTTTCGAATAAAAACGTACAAAAACATTAGAAATATTGTTAAAACCAATTGGAGTGGCAGACATCACCAGACTTATTGATTTTTGTGAAACTTGTTTTATAAGCGCTGAAGTGTACCTAACCTTTAGCTCACAGGGCACATTTGCAGACCCCCAGGAAGGAGCAACACTGTCTATAAGGAGGTCACAAAATGCAATCAGCCTCACACATAGCAACATTGTAATGTGTACTGTTGAAACAATACGTATGATAGAGATTTTGATGCATCAGCTGTTCTTGTGGTATGTGCACAAACTTGGACTGCTTGCAGTGCTCATTTTTTACAAAGTAGGTGCAGGGGGGCAAGCATTTCTTGAGACGCGTCAACAGTACTGCAGATTGCTGAATATAAAGGCTGCCTGGGCTTGATTCCACAGCATGGATTTTTCTTCTACCACTCTACCATTCTTGCCTCTTTATCTCTCTCCTGCAGGTTCTTTTTCATGCCTGTTTTCTTCCTTCATCACTCTTTTCCTATCTTTTGCTTGGGCCTCCTTTCATCCTTTTCTGAAATGCTGGCTCCTTTTCTGCTCAAAGCCTTAGGATGAAAAACAAGTCCTAATCCTAAACAAATGAGTGCAGATGTCCAACGCCTGCAACTACCGACCCAAATTTAGCACCGGCTGCGTGACAAAGCTGGCTCATACCCTACCGGTTATAAATATATGTTTTGAGTCACCTACGAGTGAAAGATAAGTTGTCACAAGAAGGAAAAGCAGACAGGAAGCACGTGTATTACACCTTACTCCAAATAATACTGTCTCTGAGCTGGTTGCTTGAGGCCTCTTTTTAGCCCCACCGTGCCCTAGATACACTGTGTTGACCTGTCACTTCTATCCAGCGGGCATTTAGACTTCCACTTAGTGAAGTTGAAAAAACACAGTGAATCTTAGAGTCATGCAATGGCGCCCAGCTTCCTGCCAGCAGCATTGATTATCCGTCCCCCAGACAAGTGCTGCACTTGGAATATCTTAGAACTGTTTGGGTTCCCTGAAGTCTGAGCACGTCTGAACGAGGTCTTCTGAACAAGAGGACCTACCGAACCCAAAGGCACTAAACAACAAGCAGTGCTTAATTTGTGCAGGCGGTTGCTGGTGATGGGCACCTACACTGAGTTTTGGGAACAGGGACTTAATTTACATCATCAGATTCTGACCCGAATGAAGAGAGAGAACTGCAGAAAAAGAGACAAAAGGAAAGAGAAATGGAAAAATGAGAAAACAGTGACTAAAGGAGAAGGCAGGGATGAGACTGTTGCTTCAGGAGGGAGAGAAGGAGACAGAGTCCAGGATCATGGAAGAAAGAGGCATGAGGAGGACGCAAGACTAAACAGCGTTGGTATCCAGCAACCCCAGCATGCAGCAGTGCCGGTAGTGGGCTCCCAAGAAAAACTTCAGAGCCCCACACTTATTTTTTTTTTAAAGAAATTAAATGCTGACAGTAATAGTCTACGTCTAAGAGATATTTGGGGCTTCTAAATGAGACAACAAGGGACTGAAGGTGGCCTTCACATAAAATAGTATTGTGTGCAAAACAAACTTAATGCGTAATAAGCGCAGAACATATTCTCCAGCTGGAACCTGGGCCCTGCGAGGAAGGGTTTTAAATCTTCTACAAAGGAGAGGAGTGGAGCCGACTGCGGATGACATCCCGGGCTGATGCTTGAATCTCTAAGAGCACATTAATTTGACCTTCTCTCGTCTAAGCATTGAGGTAAATGCTTTTATACTTATGTCGAGGTGAACTGAATGATCAAGAGCTTTAATAGGCTTAAATGAATATAATTAATAGCAAAGCAAAATGCTGGTTAGAGTCACATTATTGATGGGTTAAGATCGACCTGCAACAATATCAACTCCACAATATCAGCTTGCACTATAGCATCAAGATAAACACGTGTGATGTTAGAGCAGTAAGTTTACACTTTAATGTATTTACTTAATTGTATAGCGATCTATAATTTGGAATTAATATTCTTCCAGGACGATATTTTTGTAGTTCGTATTGTGAAATACAACCAATTAGTGATATAAATCCAATTTTAATAATGAGACCGAATTTTGAATATATTACATGGCCATAGAGAACATGTTCCTTCTAAAAAATAGTAACAAAGGTTCTTTTTCCACTCTCACTCACACTTGAAAAAAAACCATTATAAAAGTTTGACATCAATTTGCTAGCCAGACATGTAAGCATGCCTGGCATTCTGTATTGATGAGTCTTAACGAGACTTTCCCATTTAAAATTGCTTGCCTTTGCAAGAATATCTAAGCAAAGACATTTTTTTTAAAAGGTCAGCTATAATCAGCTGACCTTTACTTAACCTGCGACCCAGGTTTATCCACAAGAGGTACAAATTTAATCAGGGTTGGCTGTGGATTGGAGTCAGAGAGTCTCCCAGACCCTGAAGTTGTATGGTCTACCTACCCCTATCCAGCGTGAGTCTGCAAGTGTTCTATGTGAACAAAAATGTTGAGTATTAGGGTAGAGGCAGTACGGTGGACCTGTCAAGTAGGGTTGTGCAAAACTGCAAAACAGTTTTTTCAAATGTGTGCGAAAATTACATGAAAGTTTGTGAAATGTGATTGCTGGTATTTTTTAAGCCTGGGCAAAACACTACGCTACGCTCGCGTAGTTTGCGAAGTTTGCGTTACTTCGCACTACGCGAATTGCACGTAGCACAGTGCAAACATGCGTAGCGTAGCATTGCAAAGTGCAGCGGTCATTTTTTGCTTGCTCGCGGTCCTCAACATCGAGTTGGCGACCGCGAGCAAGCAAAATGACATCCCGGCGAGACTTTTTCCTTGTTCGCGATCAGCAACATCAAGTTGCCGATCGCGAGCATGTAAAATGAACATCCCGGTGAGATTCTCAACGCGAGGAGGTCAGGTTTCTCATTGTGAGTGGTCGCGTATGCTCGCAACTGCTCGCGATGAGAAACTACCAGTCCGCGTTGAGAAATCTGCAGCTCGTGTAAAAATCTAATCGAGCAGCAGTAAACTACAGCTAGCACTGTGCAAGATGCCGTTTTCAATGATTGCACAGTGCCGGATACTTGTCCGCACTGTGCAATCATTGAAAACTACATCTTGCACAGTGCCAACAGGGTACTACGCAGTTCGCGAAGTGCTACGTGTAGCTCGAGAAGTGCACATTGCGTAGCTTTGCGTAGTGCAACTTCGCAAACTACGCCCAGGATTAGTATTTTTGAGACAATTGAGCACGAGGCTTTATCTCGCTTTCTAAAATCATGTTAGATGCCAGTAGGAGACAGGCTAGGCAAAAAATGGTTTTACTAATGTCACAAGACATTTTCTGTTTGAACCAGTCTCCCCGGGCTAAAAAGCGAGCACCATTTTGCACCCATGAAATCCAGTGAAATACACACAACCTTAAAAAAAAGTGATTTGCATGACATTTCAAGGATGACGGAAAATGTTGCCAGAGTGGTTGTGATTTTCCTGTGTCACTTGTTTGCAGAGTGATGACAGAGCTCATGGATGATGCACCTGACGTGCCTGATGCTGCATAACACAATCATTACACAAAAATATCAATACACACTCTGGAATATTATTTAAAGTGCAATAATACAATGATGGCAGTCTAAGCCTCTTTCGTTAAACATTAGCAAGACAGTAAGTTTAAAACGTTCATGTTTGTGCCCTATTTTGTTGAGGTGGACGAGTTTGTGTCTTTGTAATGGTTACAGGCTTCCCAATTATGGATAATGCACGCAGTAACCTCCTGGAATAAACAATCCTAAATTATAGGGTAGTTCAAATTGGAAGGGGTTTGGACTAGTTCCCACCCCCACGGACTGCTAATAGAAGCACAGATGAACTTTACCATCCAGTCCAATGATCTCGCCATCAAGGGGTTAAGGAGTCTGTTGGCTTTGGGACCTCAGCATAATCCAACAGTATGAGGGTAGGCCCCTAATGTGATACGGTGACAAACTTCTGACACCCAGACTAAACACTGTTGGGGGCCCATGCTCACACCCCACTGAAAAAAGGTTATGGCAGCGCAAGGCGGTGTCGTAGACGGTGAGGTGGAGTCCCCACACTTAAGGTTGGTTGATGGTGTGGGGTACGTACATGCAAGGCACAATCCCAAGTTCTGGAGTCAGCTGCACTGAGGTTTGCAATTCCTTGTGGAACAGTTCTGCCCAACCTTTAGAAGGGATTTGAAGCAATATGGCTGGTTCTTCTGTGGCTTTCTCCACTGACCGGGGATTTCCTCTGTAGCAGTATTATAGCAGACAACCTTCCTTGTTGTGGTATGATCTTCAGGCTTAGTCCCAGCCTCAGGGAGAAACACAACTCACCAACCAAGTAGCCCCACAGGTTAGCTGCAGAATTAGCGAATATTTTCCCGAGTGGAGGTTCAGATTTTGGCAATTTTGCCAAAAATCCATTGTAAATCAAGTCTAAAGTGGGCTTTAACAATTTGGTGTGTGCTGATCAGGTGGGTTGTGGCTTTGCAGGCTTTCCCTTACTCAAAGAAGGTCAGATGTGTATCCCACAGTGCTGCATATGTTCCAGCTTTCATTTTGGCGACCGGAACATGTTTTTCATCATCAGACTTTTACCCAGTAAAAGAGACGTAATTCAGAAAATGGAGAAAGAATTAGGAAGATAAAAGGAAGCAGTGTCAAAGAGAGAAAGCAGGGAAGAAAGAGAACCTGCAAGAATAAGACCGAGAGGAAGTGTGAGTAGTAGAAGAAAGAAGCATGTGGTGAATCAAGTCTAGGTAGCCTTGCTGTTTGGCAACCCTAAAATTCATTAGCACTGGTGATAGGTTCCTAACAAAACCTTTGGGCCCCTGCACTAATATTTAACCCTCTCAATAACAAGTTGAAGGGGAAACGTGTTCTCTCCCTTGCTCTGGTAGCAGCCTGGGACTCTGCTTTACAGAAGGAGGGTCCATTGCTCGGGAGTCCCGTGGATTTGGGATATTTATACGCGGACAATCACAGGAGAACTTGCCTGCAAAAATATGAAACATCAGCAATGGGCATCAGATATAAACAGCCACAGACACTGAAATAGCTGCTTCAAAGGCATTTCACGTTGGTATCCGTTGATTTTCAGGTGTGAACCTAAAGAAATTGAGGGGCTTCTTTACAAGAGCTTATCGCTCCCAAAACATCATTGTTATGATGTTCTGGTGGCAATAAGCCCTTTGCCTATTTACAGGGTTACGTTAAGGCACTTAGCACGGTTTAGCGCTGCCTTTTGAATAAGACACCCTTTTCACAATGCATTTAGCTTGAAAGGCGCGGGCAGTGGGTGTTTCGGTGGGCGTTCCACTGTAACACCCATTGCTTTTTGACGCTGCTCCTTATTTACAAGGGTGGCGTAAATATGGGGCAGCGCCAAAAATAGGACCAGGGAAAACCTGGTGTTAACCTGGCGAAATGCGGAGAAAGTATGAATTTCTCCTCGTTTTTGCTGTTTTCTATGTGTACTGCATTTTTAAGCACACATAGAAACAGCTAACCGAAAGTCGTGATTGTTCATGTGCAGGAAGGTGTCCCTTCGTGCTCATAAACAATCATTAAAAAAATGACGAGTTGCAACTTCTATGTATGCTACATAAAGTTGCACACATAGAAGTTACACATCTCCATTACTGATTGTTTATGTGTAGGAAGGGTTCCTGCACGTTCCTGAAGAGGAACAATCATTCCCTGGAACACAGGCACCCTTGCACTATGGTGCAAGGGTGCCTGCGTTGGCGCTAGGCAGCGATATTTAGCACCTGCGCTAGGGAACATGTAGGGGTGCACCGTGTTCTTGTAAATACAGTTCATTTCTGCACCGGGAAATTGTCAGTCCGGTGTTAGCAATCTTGGCTTAACGCTGTGCTCCAACAGTTTCCTTGAAAATATGCCCCTGAGTGTTTTGTGCAGTATAATTTGGTGCCTGTATCATCAATGGAAGTCACCCCAGCTTAGAGGGTCAAGGGTGTGTCCTGTGAATTTGTGTTCCTACAAAGACACTTGTTGACCATGGGGGTTAAAATGGTATGGGGGTTCTGTAGGCAGTGGAGGGTGCCTCCTACTGTACCACAAAGACACAAGGAAACGCCTTTTGCCTATTTCAACTGTGTGCCTCTCAGGATTCATTCTGGGCATTATTAGAAAGAGGAGGTTCTAGACTGCGGCTCTGTGTGGTTCAGAGCACCTTAAGATTTTCAGGGCCTTATTTACAAACTTTTGACACACTGTACCACAGCAGGCCTTCCTGTTGCGCTGCCATGCGTCAAAAGATAAGGGCAGGAATGTGTTGTTTCAACAAGATTGCATCATGGTGGAAGGGTGCACACATTGCAAGGATGATTGGTTTTGTGCAGGAAGCAACACCTTCCTGCACAAAAACAATAATTGATAGCATTTTCCTCTTATTTTGCGTGAAGCAGAATGCAGCATGCATAGAAAGAGGTAAAAAAAAAGAGGACAAATAAAAGTATTTCTCCTTGTTGTGCCTCTTCTATGACTCCCCCGGGGAGGCGTACAAATCTGACGCATTCCCAGGTTTACGATTCCTCGTAAATCTGGGAATGCAACAGATTCCATAGGTGTTGCGCGGGCCACCTAGAGCAACACCCATGTAACGCCCCTTTCACCCAGTGTTCTGTGTGAAAGGGGCACATATTTACAAGGCCATGAAAAGTCACAAAGTGGCTTTTCATGGCCTTGTACATAAGCTGCGGCACATTGCTCCACTGGAGCTGTTGCGCCAGCCTACAGAAACCCCAGTAACACGATGCTCACACCCTAACTACTATTGTTGGCGTGTGACCTTGAGCAGTCCACTCCCTTTTATTGACTCCCTTCCAGCCACGCCTGGCCAGAGGATGTGGTGTAACTACATCCTGGTGGTTGGGCAGATAGTAGGACCACTAACCTGCTGCATCCGTCTCCAACTCAGTCCTTGATTAATCAGAGTTCAGTTCACATGACAAGCATAGCCCATGAGCCGCTGGCTGGGCTGCAAATTGGGACAGAAGTTCTATCAATGGTATTGACTCTGTGCCAGCAGATCACGTACAGTAGAGTGGTTGCCTGGATTTTCTTGTTGGCTTCTCTCCAAGTTCTGTGGGCTTTGATCCTCCGGCTCGTTTGGCTTGGGATCAAATTCATTGCCTTCCAGTCAGTTGGTATCTTCTTCATATGAGCCTTGAGGAGGGGTGAGTGGCAGATTCTCAATTCTTTTGAACCACAAGATGTTCCTAGATATGACTTCATGGTCTTTTGTGACTCTTGGTGCCATCACTTCTGACAACAGTCCACGTTCCAGGCTCAAATTTTGTGCTGAACTTCCACCCTGGCTCCCGGACTCTGATGATCACCTTGTCACCAGGCATCAGGGAGCGGTCCTTTGCCTGCCTGTTTTGGCTGGCGAGAGTGTTGCATTGGTCACAACACTCCTGGGTCCCTTGACTGTCGTAGGGAGGTGGCGTCCAACCTGGGCACGGCGGGATGGAGTCTCGACGGGGTCCATTGAACATCAGGGTCCATGGTACTTGGTGAGTTGTACAATGAGGGGTACTCCAATACTCCCTCAAAAATGATTGTAGATGGCGCTCGGGGTTAGCCTGTTCAGCGGTAACGATGCGCAGAGGCATGTTCATGGTGCGAATAAATCTTTCGACCTCCCCTTTGGCCTGCTCCCCACTTGGGTATAATGCGGTGATGGTGTATTCCCAGTCGGTCTAGGAGGTTTTGAAATTCGGCTCCATGGAACAGTGGTCCGTTATCCCTCTTGATTTCGCAGGGCAAGCCGAAGAAAGCGAATGTCTTCTCGAGGACTGGGGCCACGTGCACGAAGGCCAGTGATTCAATTATCTCTACCACATTATGTATGTCGAATATGTGTCCATTAGGACGAGGGCTGTCCTCCCATCTGGGGAGCTGCCAATGTCCATGCTGAGTTTACTCCAGGGGGTGGTGCAGGGGTTTTCCGTAATCACTGGCGCTGGTCATTCCGGTGCCTCTATTATCTGGCATGCTGGGCACTTCCGCACAAAATCTTCCACTAGCTCCTCCAGGCCGGGGAACCATATTTTCACCCACATCCTCGCCTTTATCTTTGTGGTGCCTTGGTGTCCTCCTTTGGCTAACGCCATCACATGGTTTTCTCAGTGCCTTAGGAGTTACGATGCAAGATCCGTGCAGGAGTACCCCGTCTGGGGAGGTGCTGAATTCATCTTGTATTCTCCACATCTTAACCCAGTCCTCTTTCTCTTATCCTAGCCAATCATTGGTGTCCCGCCGGAGTCTCGCCAGGTCCCGCTTAGAACTGCTGCTCACACCTGCACAATGGCAGGATCTGCATCCGCTGCCTCTTTGATGTCTTCCAAGCATAAGACTTGGGGGCAGGCAGCCGTCGAGATAATCCTGACATAATCCTCCACGTTTTCATTGCAGTCTTGATGGCCGGGTATTTCAGGATGGCGTGACAGGAAGTCTGGGAGGTTCTCCGAACGGGACGGTAGACCACTTCCATCCTGTAGTGTTGTAACTGAATGGCCCACCTCTCAATCCGCGGAGGCGGGTGGGGGTGGCTGACCCACAAAAGAGTGGGACCAGCTGGTGGTGGTCTGTGATTACCTTGAAGGGCTGGCCACGTAGCTATAGGGGGGGGAAGTGTCCTCAAGCTCAATTGATCATAAGGGCCTCCCGCTCAACTTGAGCATGCCATGTCTCCGTTGGTGTCAATGGTTTGCTGGGGAATGCCTGTGGGACCCAGCGACCTGGTTCCTGCTCTTGGGCGGGAATAGCCTCCAACCCAAAGGGGCTGACTGCGACCAACATTTCCGTCTGCTTTTCTGGGTCAAAGTAGACCAGTGTGGTGTTGTCAAGAAGGGGCTCTTTTATCTTCTGGAACACGTCTTCTTCCCGGCACCCCCACATCTATTTTGTATCCGCCTTCATGAGAGATCTCAAGGGTTCAGCGAGCGTAGCCAGGTCTGGGATGAACCTCTCAGAGTAGGCCATCCCTAAGAAGCTTCTTACTTCCTGGACAGTGACAGGTGCAGACGCACGCTTTATGGCTATGGATTTTCAGGGGTTGATTTGTATCCCCTCGTGATTGAAGACACCCAAAGAACTCAAGAGACGGCTAAAAGAAGAAGCATTTGTCCTTAAGCAACATCACCCCCGTGTTCGTTGAGGTGTCTCAGGGTGGTCTTTAGGTGCTTATGGTGTTCGGCAGCTATTGATGAATGGATCAAAATGTCATTGCTGACATTCAGGACACCCGGTAGTCCTGACAGGGTTTCACGTACTCCATTTTGAAATACTTCAGCGGCCGATGAGATGCTAAAGTTGAGGCGCTTCTACCAGAGTTGAGGTCCAGCTTCAAGAACCAGCTGGAGCCATTCACATCTGCCACAATTTCGTTCATGGTGGGAGTCATGTGCCGCTCAGTTCTGATGGCATGGTTCAGTAGCCGCATGTCAATGCATAAGAGGATTTTTCCTGGTTGCTTGAGTTTCTCTGCAATGACTATTTATGAGACCCAGGGGGTGGGTCCCGAGACCTTTTCAAATATGCCTTGTTCCTCAAATCTTTCAAGCTAATTTTCCACCAGGGGACGTTGATGGAAAGGGACGCGACGGTTTCTGAGTGCCACTGGCACAATCGATGGGTCACTGTGTAATTTCACTGGAGGACGTTTGAGGCAACGTAGTCCCTGGAACTACTCTGCAAACTAGTCCAGCAGTTTGTCGACTTGGTGTGACTTCACCCTCTTGGCGAAGGACCCAAGGCAAGGTCCTCTGCTGTGTGGCAGCTTCTGAGCATATCTGATTCCTGGTCACCTCTTGCTCTTCGGATTGCACCGGCACTGATGTCCGTTCATGGAGGGGTAGCTGCGTTTTGCTAACGCACGATAATATTTTGTCATGGGATGGTTCCAGGAGGGGCTTGGGTCTAATACAGTTGTATTGTTGTACTCCCATCATGTTGACGGAGGCCCCTGTATCAATTACTGCCTTCACTTCGGATCCTGCTATTCGGATAACACATGTGGCCTCCTGTGGTGTTTTAGTTCCCTTGTAAATGAGATGAGGAACATTTCCTGTTCTTCCTCTTCTTTGGGGGAGGAATCTTCCACATGGTGGCTTGGTGTTGCTGATGGTATTTTTTTTGTTGCATATTTATATAGCGCGAACTCGACCCGAAGGTATTGGAGCGCGTTACATAGCACCGTATTTACATTACACATTCAGGCACGGGGAGATTAAGTGATTTGCCCAGAATCACAGGATGTGGACACAACCTCGAGGCTCGAACCCTGGTTTCCTGCACCAGAGGTGGCAGCGCAGCCAACGGACCACATCCTTGACACGCTAGGTGCGAGAGAGGCATTTGGTGCACCAGCTGATTGGCTGCCGATTATCTCTGGAACCTTTGTTTCTGAGCTTCTTCCTGCACACTGTCGCGAAGTGGGTCTGGATTCCACAGTTCAAACAGGTGCAGCCTTGCTCCGGACACTCATTAATTGGGTGTGCTTTGCGGCCGCAGTAACCACACCTCAGTTTAGTTGGTTGGGTCCGATCTCTGTTGATTTTGAACCTTCGGCCCTTGGTCCGGACCGCATCAAGCAATTTCGTTTTGACACAGGTGGACTTTTCTGGAGACTCCATTTCGTTGGCCCATGCGGAGGACAGATCGTTTAAACGTGCAAGGATCAGGATGCCGTCGAGGCTGATGTTTGGATGGGGTAGGATCAGGCATGGCAAGGTTTTGCTCCGGCATCCCTGTATGAGTTGACCACAATTTTCCTTTAGCTCGTCATTCTCTGTGCACAAGCTCGCAAGTTTGCGCAACCTAGCATAACAAGTGTTGATGGATTCCCCTTCTCCTTGGTAGGCCTGATGCAGTTTAAATCTTTTAAAGTCCGGGTTTAGCTGGGGATCAAAATGGGCACTGAGTGCTCTTACTGCTGCGTCCTAGTCTGTGTTTGATCCTGTGCTGGGTAGGTGTTTGAATAATTTGTATGTTTCTTCCCCTGTTTGGTGGAGGAGTAATGAGCTTTTGACAATGCCATCTCTCTCCCTTGAGGCAACAAAATAGTTTTCCAGTCACCCGAGCCATATTTTTCATCTCTGGGGTGCTGTTGCAGGGTCAGCTAGTTCGCTAAATGGAGGTAACACCTCTGCGAGGGCATGTTGTGAGGGGCTCAGCTGGTGGGGCTGATCTTCGTCCCACATGCATGGTGTGTCTCTCAGCTTTGGGTTGGTGGCTTGGGTGTTAAATGCCCTTGAAAAGCTGTATCACTGTCCTGACATTTGAATATGCTGGTGAGTGTGCTGATTGTTGTTTGGCTCCCACTATTTCTTGACTATAGCTGTTTTCACTATTCCTTGTATTTCATTCTGAAGAATTTTTATTTCCTGTGTCCATTCCTTAATTGTATCAGCCACTGCTTGTTGGTGTGGTCGTGCTGTGCCTCGATTAAAGCAGGGTGCTTGGGGAAAGATGGCATAGGCTGGATTCTTTAATCCTTCCTCCTCGTTTCTCCCTCACTCTCTCTGAGTCCGCTGGGGATGGCGCACACAGCCGAGGGAGATGGGCTGGGCTGGGATCGGCTCGGCACTGTGGGAGCTCCTTCTGGCGGAGGAGGCTGTGCGGCTACAGTGCTCAACCTCCATGTCAACTGGATGGAGGGAGGGCTGGCCGTAATGGATTTTTTTTTACTGCAGACGCCTGACGGCGGCAGGATAGAATATGCCACCGTGCTGATGCCGGAGGGGTTGCTGGTGAGTTACGGTGCAGGCTGCGTGGGCTCGGCCCCACCCTCGCCGCCAGTGTTGCACGGGCCTACAGAAATCCCAGACACACTAAGCTGACACTCTAATTACTGGTGTTGGAGTGTGACCTCCAGCGGTCCACTCTCTTTTATTGACTCCCCTCTGGCCACACCTGATCAGAGGATGTAGTGTAAATACATCCGGGTGGTGGGGCAGACAACAGGATCGCTAACCCTGCTACAGGAGTGTTCAAAAAGTGACGCTCAGGCAGTGCAAAAGTGCTGCTTGGGCCTTGTGAATGAGGCCCTTAGTATTCTTGGTGAGACAGTGGTATTCCAGATGCCAGCAGTACCTTTCAAACAGGGAGGTGCAGCTGTGGGCGCGCTTTTGCTTTGCAGGATTGATAATGGCCTTGCTTTAGGTTTGTTTCATGCATTCCAGTACCTCGCGTTCCCTGGGGGGGCGGGGTCCTGCTCGATTCCCAGAATTAGCCTAGTTATAGATTTTACAAGAAAGAGGTGTATCTCACCTTTCCACCAGTAACTCTCCCGTGTGGGATCGATTAAGAAGAGGTATTTTCTGTACACTATGAAGTTCAGGTATGGGATGGTGGTGCACGCTACCACCATAAAATGTATGCTCCGATATTATGAGTGTTTAGCTAACAATCTCCACGGGACGCTGGGCCAGGCGCGAGGCTTCTCGAAATGTTTGACGTTCAGCCCTGATTCACTTGGACTTTGTTGCTAGGTGATGTGCTGAGTGTTTTGTTAAAGAGCCTCTTAAGAACCCTTGATTGTGATCTCCAGGTGAGCTGGAATAACTGCTTTGCTTTGGGCTCGTTATGCTGCTCGGAGCGTGTGGGCTGAGCCCCTTTAAGAACCTCCATCTGGAAGAAACATTTCACGCATTTCTTGGGAAATGCGAGCTAGCTTTGCCAGTACAGAAATAGAGGTTTGTGTTGAGAACTCGTTCTTTCGCCGAGAGTTCACCCAGGCCTGCTCTTGCAGCGACATCTGTAGGTAGAGACGGGAGGAACATGTTTTCAAAATGCAAGACACTAATCCAAAATGCAAAACACGAAGTTGGTTCAGGGAGGTAACGTTATTTAGAAGTCTGTTGTTTTCGCAGAAAACTCATTTCACCAGTGCAAACAGCGAACCGTGCACTCTGTTTCTGGTAAAAAATCTTCAGGTCCTGCCTATAGCTTAACACTAATTGTAAAGGTGAAAAAGAATAGCAAAAAGAATGCTAAGCTTTTGGAATTAACTTTTGGCCAATCTACGAGCTCCCCTAAATAAATCAAACTCAAAACATAAAAAGCCAAGTATTTACATCACAGCGACACCTGCTGGCAATGCTCTTGAAGTGGCAGTGCAATTAAAACCAAGTACAGTTTTCAGTGGCTCCTGCTGGTGCATCCAGGGTGTGACGGTAGCGCAACAGAGCATATGAGGAGGGATATTCTAATACTTCATGCACAGTCACATTTGCTTGCCAGGCCTGGGAGTTTTGATGCAGGGACATAGCATATGGGGAGTGTGTGGAAGCCACTGATCTAGTCGTACAGCTGCTCTGCCCATAAGTGGCGGGGGGGGGGGGGGGGGGTTGGTGATAATGAGAACCACACTTATATTGAGGACTTTATGCAATGCGCCTGTAGACTTCTTACTCCCAACATGGAAATGTCAAGTAGTACACTTAACGCATCATTATCAGCTCTTTTCTATAGCATGTAAAACCCAAGGAGGGTATCGTAGGGCTCACACTAAAGATTTCTCGCCATGCTTAAAAAAAATAGTATTTTGTAGGGTCGTTCCAATCTTTGCATCCAGTCTGCTAAAGATGTTGTCTCCTGCTTGAGCCGTTTTCACTTCGGGAATAGTCATCAGGTTTTTCTTGCCAGACTGAAGTGCTCTGCATAGCTGATAAATGTTACCTTAGCCACAGTGTAATTGATGACCTACCTATGCAGGGCCTAGAGTGTCTCGGTCAACAACTCGAATTTCACTCTGCCTTTAAATGGGAGCCAATGTAACCACCATAGAACCAGGAGTATTTGAGCATGCCATAGAGTACTGGTGACCAGTAGGGCAACAACTTTTTGAATAACGTGTAGTTTTTGTGGTGTAGCAGTGCATGCAAAGGCTGAGCCAACAGAATATTAGCACATGAAATGGCTTTATCACTAATGGTGCAGTACTCCTGGAGAATAGGCCTGATTTGGCACATTCATTTTACATTCTATCTTCAAAGACAATGCTCTCCTTGGCAGGGACTCTCCCAGCCTTGTCTTTTCAAATATCGTATGATGAGGATGATTTGTTCTCCCTCTCCATAGTTGGTTTTATATGCTTTGCACATCATGTTCACTTGCTACCACTTCTTTTGCCAGGGATTATTGACATCCTCTCAAATTCTCACCAAGAGAAACGCTACTACCAAATGCCTCAGGCATCTGGTTCTGATGAAGGCCCCTGGAATTGGCATAGGGAGTTGAAACGCCATGGACAACTGACCCTGTGGACTGCCTCTATGAATAATATTCTCCTCATAGACTGTGAAAATATAATATTTCAGCCCTCTCTGATTGCAACTCAATTAAACCCAGTGCCAAAGCCATAATTTCTTCTTTTCTCCACATGCATGCATGACAAATCAAAATTGTGCCATTTTCTTTGAAATTGCATGTCTTTTTCTCACTCAAGCACCGTGCTGGTGGCATAGTCTTATTGTCAGAGGGACCGCCTAGTGAAATTTACTTATACAAGATCAATTGACCATTGCCTTGGAATTTGGAATCAGATGGATTACTTTTTTAAGATTAAAACATTTTTTTCGTGTTGTAGCCCACTTGAATAGGTATGTTTTGAAGTCAACTATTAAGAAGTTTGCACCTGAAATCCTATGGTTAAATAGCGAACTACAATGCTGAATTCCTCTTAGATTGATTATAAAGGGTCCCTTCCTTATCTAATCATTGTTGCCAAGGTCCTGGAGTATACTGTCATCCCCTTTTAAATGAGCTGTAGTAGCCTCCAAAGCAAGAAGGCCAATTGCTGCTCATTCAGTGACACGATTAAGCCAGTACTCATTTTGTACCAACGCCCGTCTCTTTCATAGCAGGCAAAGAATCGCATTGACAGAATATTCCCTGTCCGTATTAGGAAAAGGTCATAGCAAAAATGTTGAAGTCCCCTTTCAGTGTCCGCGAGATGTACATCTTGCTTGAGGACTGTGATATAAATACGGATCAGTTTCCCTCCAGCTTGCCCATTAAAAGGGGTTAGCATCAACTGCTATTTCTGTTTTTTTTAAAATTTTAGTGTTGGGTGTAGTTGCTGGAATCATGTAATCTGCTTTCTTGCTTTTGATCGGGATTTTCATATTTTATTTTTGTCATCTCTCAGATTCTATAGGATTTCTCTGTTGCATCGGTATTCTTCTGTGCAGTGACGTGAATCCACATTTTTACAGTATTTGAAAATATCTTCTTGTATTCAGTGATTTTCTATTCACTACTGATTTTGTATATAGTGAGCATTGTGTAAAGCCTTTTTTCCAGGTCTGGGTCAGAGTAATGGGAAGGATCAGTTTTTAATTCTTTCATTTTTCATTAAACCTTCAGTCTGAGCTCTGTTGAATCACCTCAGATTGATTTATACAGCTAGAAAAATAGACATTTGAGGTGAGCAGATTCCGAGTGCGGCTAGTGCTCTATACAGAAGCCGCTCTCCACCTAAATTTGGGAACTATCCAAAGTTCCTTGCTTCTTTTTGTATAATTTATGCAACCTCTAATCCTGAACGGGTATTGTTTTGACTCTACTGGGTGCTCCTTGTGTCTGGACAAAGCTAAACCTCTCTGAAGAACTATAGTAATAGAGATACACTATCAGGGGTTGCATTTATTAATTCCAGGCTGGCTTGGATGGTATTTTACCAATCCAAAGCTGTAATACTGTGCCTAGAGTGGTAAAAGGCTTTTGTCTTAAACAGCTCGGCTAAAATGGCAAAAAACTTTTTCCCTTTCTAGCTCAGCATGGATGGCACCGTGCTAATCCTATGCTTAAAAAACTATGCTAGAATAACATTTGAAGTGAGCAGATTCAAAGTGTCGCTGGTGTTGTAGGGTGCTCTATACAGGAGCGGCTCTCCACCCAAATGTGGAACTACCCAGAGTTCTCTGCTTCTTTTTTGCATAATTTATAAAACACTCTAAGCCTGAAAGGATATTGTTTTGTGATGTATATACAGGGCCGGCTTTAGGGCAGTGAGACCTGCGCTGTTGCACTGGGCGTTGATCTGTGAAAGGGGCGCTGACCTCGGGGGGGGGGGGGGCACTGTGTATAGCAATAACTTATGATTGGAGAGATGAGGGGCACTTTTGTCCGGAGGTAGTGAGAGAATCCGAAGAGGCAGTCATGGGGTGTGGGGGCGCCAGAAATGATTGCTGCACTGGGCGCCACCAGCTATAAAGCCGGCCCTTTATGTATGTATGTTTGTATGTATGTATGTAAAGATATATATATATATATATATATATATATATCTACTGGCGGTCGCCAGTAGATAGTTATAGTTAGGATCGTGTTTCCATAGGAAATCTCAAAATTCTATTTTGAATAACTTTGGCGCCGGTTGACGAATCCTCGCGAGATTTTCAAAACTAATGGGGCGCTCTGCTCAGCTCCTACCCTGAAAGTCTCGGGGTGATTCGTCAAGTTAGCTTTTGGCCCAGAAAGCACTCTTTTTGTTAAATGGTGTAAATCCATTCAGTAGTTCCTGAGAAATTTAAACATTTCTCAGATATACAAATATGGCCTCGGGTGATCTGCAAACCCTCCCGATCTTTTGCTTGAGATCTGATTGGCTGCCAACACTTCAAACCAGGAAATGTTGGGAGCCATCTTGTGACTTAGTTGAACTGAGTCACAAGGAAAAAGGTTAAAAAAAAATAAATAAATAAGAAAAGGGGACAGGATAGAAACACCCTGACCCCCTACGTCTGCACACCAAAAAAAGCATTATTTTTTTATTTTGGCAGGATTTGCGTTGGATCCGTGAATCCGGCTAAACATTTTAAAAGAATACCAAAGCGTGGACTCGTACACTTTGTTTTCTTTAAGACCATGGGTGGGCCAGGTCCTGGGGGCAATGACAAATAAGAGGCGGGGGCCTAGGTGGGCCCCCACATGCCCCAGTGACTGCCACCACCCCGGGGCTACAGAGAAGATGGGAGCGGGGGCCGCGCGGCCCCCTCCAGGAGCCCTCCATGGCTCAGGGAACAGCCACCACAAGGTCCAGCTCCAGCAATGTCCCGGGGTGCCCACCCGGGACATTGCAGTTTGCTATGGCTTGGCAGGAGCACTGCTCCCACCAAGCCATAGCAAACTCTGCTTTGCTTCATGGAAGCGAGAGCAGAAAAAATGCTCTTGCTTCCATGAAGCGAAGCAGAATTGCTTTTGGGGAGAGGGAGCTGCATGTTCGCCACGCCCCCTTTGTCCACCACTCTGCAAACGTGCCTCGTGGTGTGCTCTTGGTTGGAAGATGAAGTCGCCTTCGATGCTGAGGTTCCTTAGGGGGCAACTAGCCCACCTGTTACCAGCAGTAAGCCCCAAGCAGTGGGATTGCTGAGAGATGGTCAGAAGTCATGCCCCTTTTTAACACCACTCTGCAAACATGCCTCTTGGCGCACTGCTGGTGGGGCGATGAGGTCCCCTTGTGTCCTGAGGACTTCAGGACTAAAGTGAACTTCATCTCCCAAGCAGCAATGCACCAGGAGGCGCATTTGCAGAGTGGTGTAAAAAGGGAGCGTGGCCTCAGACTACCTCTCAGCAATCCAGCTGTTTTGGGCTTACTGGAGGTAACAGGAGGGCTAGTTGACCCCCACGGACCCTTAAGAGGCAAAGGGACTTCATCCTCCAACCATGAGCGCATCAGGAGGTGCGTTTGCAGAGTGTTGGAGAAAGGGGGCGTGGGCTGCGACCACCTCTCAGCAATGCCACAGTGGGGAGCTTCCCGGAGGTAACAGGTAGGCTAGTTGACCCCTAAGGACCCCCAGCAGTGAAGGGGACTTCATTCCCCAACCAAGAGCAGGCCAGGAGGCGCGTTTGCAGAGTGGTGGACAAAGGGGATGTGGCCTGGTATCAGAGCTCAGCAATCCTGCTTTGTGGGACTTACTGGAGTTAATGGCGGGTAGTTGGCCCCCAAGGAAGTCCTTGAGGTCCAACTACCCCTCCTGTTACCTTCAGTAAGTCCCACACAGTGGGATTGCTAAGAGGTTTTCGGAGGCCACGCCCCCTTTCTCCACCACTCTGCAAACTTGCCTCCTGGCACACTTCTGGTGGGGGGATGAAGTCCACTTTACCCCTGAGCGATCTTGGGGGCCAAGAAGCCCTCCTGGTACCTCCTGTAAGTCCTATGCAGCAAAATTCCTGATCGCTGGTTGGAGTACCAGCCCCCTTTCTCCACCACTCTGCAAACATGACTGCTAGGTTAAAAAAACATAGAAATTCACTGAAAAAAACACAGGTTTCAGGGGTCTTATAGTTGGAAATTAGCATTTAAAAAACCTTAGAAATTCACTGAAAAAACCACAGGTTTCAGGGACACTATAGTTAGAAATTAGTATTTAAAAAAACCTTAGAAATTCACTGAAAAAAACACAGGTTTTAGTGACGTTATAGTTAGGAATTAGCATTTTAAAACCCTTAGAAATTCACGAAACATCACTGATGACATCTCAAATGAAATTACTGATAACATCACTGATAACATCATCCACATAATCTCTGATGCACCTCCTCACACCCCAATATAACCTTTCCTACACACACTCACAATTTCAGAATACCATTCTCGAAACCATAGATATACCAATACCAGTACGTACATTCCCACTCACTGATTCATAGGTCTACACACACATCCACTCACTCGCCCATACAGCTACTCCTACACCCAGTCGCTCACCAATACAGCCACTGATATATCCACTCATACATCCATACAGACACCCAGACTCCGCCATTCACCCATAGAGCTACTCACACACCTAGTCACCCACGCAAAGAGTCAATCAGACTTCCACTTGCTCATGTATACAGTTATACACACACCACCTCACTTATTCATACAGATACTAACACATACTTACTCTCTTATACAATCACTGACACAAGATCACACTCATCCATCATGCCACTCTCACAAACACTCACTCACACAGTCACTTATATACTCTAACACTTGCATATATTGCCTTTCACATATGCAGTTATTCCCCCATATACCACTGAGACATCCATTGACTCACAGACACAGCCATACGCACACTCACTCACACATACAGCCCCTCACAGACACTCATGAACCCATACACCCAGTGAATCACCCACTCACACATCCATGCAGAGTCACACACCCCTTCACCCACCCACACAGTCAGGCACCCATACTAGTACTCAGATAACCAATCAATAACCCATATACACACTCATGTAGCTACTCACCAACCCATGCAGCCACTTACACACCAACTGACAGACTGATACAGACATTCACACAGATTAGTCACTCACCCATACATTTACTGAGACACGTATAATCATTCACTTATACAGTCGGTCATGCACCCTCTGAATCAGCCATACAGACACTCATACACCCACTTATTCTTCAATACACCTTGGCATATCTATCTCTCTCTCTCTCTCTCTCTCTCTCTCTATATATATATATATATATATATATATGTATATGTATTAACATAACATTATTGCGTTTAGCAATGATTTTCCAGCACTCCAAGAGGTAGAGGTCATTCGACTTCTTATTTTCAGTGATGTTTACATCAACGTGTTTCGACATCTTGACGCCGCCTTGTTCACAATACAAATACACCATTTGATTAAAGTTAAAATAGGCATTCAAAACAATAGACATCAACAACGGACTATATTTTGCTGCAAAATATTTTCACTGTGAATTTGGCGGCCATCTTTAAACATTTTGTATGAGCCAACCTTTATAAACAGTATACCATTTCCCCAGCTTTATATTATAAAAGCTTATTCAATACTGATAAGGAGTATGCTCGTTATGATTTTACCACATGTAAATTGAAATATTTTGCTGAAAAATAATTTCTTACTCATTTTTGTCATTTTTTCATTATACAAACCAGTTTCATACTCATACAAATCTTTTATACTCTTTTCAGTTGCAATATAAAATGTAAATAGTCCATTGATACTCAATTGGAGGGCCATAAATTAATTTTGATGTTCATACAAAAAGTGCCAGTGCATATTTCCATTTGTCTTCAACTCCGTTCCTTCACTGACTTAAAGTGCAAATTCCTACAGTACTAGATAACCAAAAAGGTGCCAATGCATGCTCTCTACAGTACAAGATATCAAAATAAAGTGCTTGTGCTTTAATCTTCAACTCAGTTCCAACCCTGATTTAAAGTGCACATTTCTACAGTACTAGATATCAGAAAAAAAGTGCTAGTGCTTTTAGTCTTCAGGTCAGTTTGTTTACTAACTAAAAAGTGCAAATGCTTTAACTAAATTTTATATATAGTTGGTTTCAATTAATATACTTATGTTTACCCACAATAAATATATAAATACCCTACCTTTTTTCATATATCAAATAAAAAAACACAGGATTAAAAGAATCATTATTTTGAAAGGATCATTTTTAGATACCTATCTATCCTAAAAAAAGAAGTACTCATCCAAAATATAGTAAAATGCTATTTTTCTTTCAAACCGACCAACCTAACTATTATGAAAAAGCTAGCAAAATCCAAACATTAAAAACTAATTAATTGTACTGTTTTAACGTCAGATTAAAATTTCAACATCCCTCCATATCCAAACTTTATTTCATGTCGATCAAAAAATATCCGATTATTTTACAAAAACTCCTGGTTTCCTTGTTTGCAGCATTACTCTTCATCTTTCTCTTTTATTTTATACAGGTATAAAGGTCCTCATCGATATTTAAACCATGATGCTCCTTACTGTTGAACTCTAGAATAAAATAAGTTTCAAGATTCCTGAGTTCTCTCTCCCTGTCCCCCCCCCCCCCCTCTCTTGGGGATTTCTGCTAAACAACTGTACTGCAGACTTGAGGGATTGCTCTCATGATATAATTCAAAATGTCTGGCAATAGGATAAGTTCTATCCTTATTGATAATTGCTCTACGATGTTGCAGGATTCATTGGTATACAGGTAGAGTGGTACTTCCTATAAACATTTTTAAGCATGGGCATTAAAGTATATACACTACGAAACTCGACCTGCATGTTAGAAAACCTTTGACAGTCACTATTTGTTTAAAAATGTCGTAAAATGTGTGCGATTCAGTCCACGTTGGCACGCCTTGCACTTTAGAAATTTTTTAAAACCCATCTTTTGTTGTAACCTGGTTACGGTTCCTCCTTTCCTTTCCTGAAATTCGCTTTTTACCATCAGATCTTTCAATGATTTGGACTTTTTATAATGTGTGGTGCATAACCCCTTTGGATGAATCTCTTAATCATTTCCTGCTCTACTCTAGAATATTCATTCAAATCACTGCATGCCCTTCTCGCTTTGTAAAATTCCCCGAACGGTATACTCTTAATTAAAGGTGCAGGGCGAGAGCTATTCGCGTGAAGAATAGTGTTGCCAGCTGTTGGCTTTCTGAATAGTGTGGTAACCAATTTATCTCCCTGCGGTCTTACTCTAACATCCAAAAAGTCTATGGTAGTTCGACTATAATGTCCCACAAACTTCAAATTAAGGTTATTCTGGTTCAGATCATTTACAAACAGTTCTATTTCACTTTCTGTGCCCTGCCACAGCACAAAAACGTCATCTATAAATCTGACCCATAATAATATATGGTTTGACCACAGTTCCAGGGGGGCCCCCTGAGCACCTGCTCCTCCCACCAGCCTAGATTTAAGTTGGCATAACTGGGGGCAAAGCAGGTGCCCATCGCCGTCCCTTGTTACTGATGGAACAGTTCATCACCAAATAAAAATATGTTTCTGGTCAAGCACCACTCCATTAATTCCAAAATTATCAAATTCTGCTTCAAAAATCTTAGGCCGTCCCTATGTCTTATACTGGTATATAAAGTTGCAACATCGAGAGTCACTAATACCATATTATTGACATTCCAACATATATTATATATACATTTTAAAAAGTCTGTTGAATCCTTAATAAAAGATGTTAGTGTCATTACAATGGGATTCAAAAAATAATCTATGTACTTAGAAGCGTTCTCAAAAAGACTACCACATGAGGAAATTATGGGACTCCCTGGTGGATTCGTGGTGCTTTTATGCACTTTAGGGAGCATATAGAAAACGGGTAAAATCGGTTTCTCTTGTTTAATGAATTCAAATTCATCCCAACTAAGTAATTCTTCTTCTTTCGAAGCTTCCAGTCTCATATAAAATTGTTCCTTTATTCTTTCATAATCCGTCATGGTAATCCTCGAGTAACATTCACAATTGTTCAATTGACTGAGTGCTTTCTTTTTATACAGCTCTCGTCCCCATAACACAACATTTCCCCCTTTTTCCGAAGGTTTTTCCAATACCCCTTCATCTTTCTGTATTTTAACCACTGTTTTGTGCAGCATCGACTTCTTCGGATTACATTTCTTCTTCTTTTGGAATACAGTTGCTTCAACCCCTTTGTTAAATTCTCCCCAAAGATATCCAAATTAACACGTGCACTTTGTGGTGTAAACCTTGAAGGTAGTCAGAATGAGGTATGATCTTCCTTTCCTAAAGTCTCAGTCTGGGATTCAATTGGATTTTCTCCTTCTAATACTTCGTTAGTACTAGAAATATCATTGTTAGATAGTGTCAATAGATCTTTCAGGACAGGTGGATCACTTACGGTCAGGCCATCGGGGTCATTTAAAACATTCAATTGAGTTGTCGTTCTAAATGAATTTCGTGAACTTTGACTTAGATGTAATTTTGATGTAATTTTGACAGCTTTAACTTTCTAATAAATCGGTATAGGTCCATTCTACTGTTCGTAAAGTCAAAATTGTACTCATCACAGTAGCTAAGTCCCAGTTCTAACACTGATTGATCTTCTTTAGTTAAAATCATTGTGCTCAAGTTAATAACTGTCTTTCCATCATTTTTTTCTTCACCGGCTTCTTCATTTGGGAGCGCATAGATCTGTTTGTTTGCCATTCTGGCGCTATATATATATATATATATATATATATATATATATATATATATATATATATATATCAAAATGTTCCTTCGAATAACGATGCACACTCAGGAGTCCATTGCATCCACAGGTATTTATTTCAAACAATCGCTACGCGTTTCGACACACAGAGTGTCTTGATCACACGATCTCAATGGAAAATCATGACGTGTATATATTAACAAACATAAAGAAAGCACTTCCTGTTAGGTATAAATTTTCGCCACATTAATCGGCATCCATCTTAAACTAGTTTGTATATAATGAAATGCATCACTGTTTCTTTGGTTTGCGAGTCTCTAGAAAACGAAAATTGATTCTAGCAATTGTATAACATGTATTGTACACTCATACATGATGTGATTGTTTAGGAAGAGAAGACTGTTGATATTCAACATTTGAATAAAAACACAGAAAACTATCATACAACATGGCTATTGGGTTGCTACGATCGCACATTTGTTTGTGCATTGTGCTCGTAAACTGCAAGTGCAGAAAAAACAGCTGAAAGAAAATTCTTAAGATTAATACTGACAGTTACTAATAGTTGTATGAACTCGTGTTTGTCTTTCTGTCGATTGTCAATAAAGTTTATAGACAAACGAATGAAAAAATTATATTTCTGTATAGTGCGACAAGTGCCAAACTAATGCAAGAATCCATTTATCTTTTAAGTACAAACCAGTTTTTGTGCTTGCAGGCTATTGTAGCAGAATAGATGGAATGCAACTTAAGGCACACTCTCATAAATGCGATCTAGTATCCAGCGTTAGTAGAGTCTTAAACGTAGCTTGAAAAGGCAAGTGCCCAACAAAAGCTTACTTATTATAAAAGAAATAGGTGAGATGGATCATTAAGAATTGAATGTCACAGTGGCTATGATCCAGGCCTCTAGACGTGGTTCAGGTTTAATGAATTCCAGGTAAGTGCATGTGAGCGTATAAACTAGTATCAGAAAAAAGTGCTGTACATAATCGGACGTGTTTTAACTTCTCTTTGACGGTGAGTGCCCAGATGATTCTGACGAAGGAGAAGGGTAGGGTGCCCGTGAAAATTGTGCCCGCAAGTGCCAGTGAAGGGTCCCTTCCTTTCCTCCTGAATTTCAACAAGAAAAAAACATAGGTTAAAAACACATTATATACAATATAGATCTGAAATATACGTTGTATTAATCACAAGAATTGTTACTGTACGTACAAATTCAAAATTAACACAGTTAGTAACCTAGAGATGGGGGTGAGGGGGTGACAGGGAATTTCTAATCTTCCTGTAGATGACTTGCTAGTTCTTCATCAAGATTGTGCCCCCCCGGGAATCTGGTTTCTAATTCTATGATCCATTTCGATTCTTTCTTCCTAAGGGCTGCCTCTCTGTTTCCGCCCCTCTTACTTGTGTTCACCTGTTCAATAGCAAAAAATCTCAGAAGGGAGTTATTCGATTGATGTTTGGTTTCAAAATGACGAGCTACGGGGTAATGCTGATCTTTGTTAGTAATAGCACGTAAATGCTCCTGCACTCGTTTCTTAACCATGCAGGTTGTGCTACCCACATATCTTAATTTGCAAGGGCATTCTAGAACATATATTATGAAGGTGGTGCTGCATGTCAGGAATTGCTCTATTTTTCTGTTGTGTTTCGTCCCTGGGACCTCAAACTCTTTCACCATATGGCTAGATTTACACGCCCTACAGTGCCCGCACGGGTAGAAGCCTTTGAGATTATGGTTCTTTCCTGGAATTTCAGTAATATCTCCTTTAACTAAGATATCCTTAAGGCTTCTGCCTCTGCGATACGTGATCGAGGGTCTGTCTCCTATGTGTGGACCTATCACGCTGTCTGTTTTCAGGATTTTCCAGTTGTCAACTAGTATTTTCTTAATCTTTTCAGAATCATGATTGAAAGTAGTGATTACTCTGGTTTCGAAATCTTCACTCTCTGCTGATTGCTTGGTTTCCAAGGTGCTTGACCTCGTGGTATCCTTGATTTTATTAATTGCTCTGTTGAGAGCCCATTCCGGATACCCACGTTCTCGGAACCTTGTAAGCATTTTCTCCTGCTCTTGTAAATACAACTCCTCGGTACTGCAGTTTCTCCTTGCCCTCAGTAATTCCCCGAATGGAATGCTCCATTTGAGAGCTTCCGGGTGAGCACTGAGGGCATGAAGGAGACTGTTCCCGGCTGTTTCCTTTCTGTGGAGACTGCTGACTAGCTTGCCTTCTTTCACTATAATGAGTGTGTCAAGAAAATCCAATTTTTCCCTACTAAGGTTAGAAGTAAGTGAAATGTTGTATGGGTTAGAATTCAGTTTCTCAATGAAGATGTGTGCTTCTAATTCTGTACCCTTCCAGATGACGAACAGGTCGTCAATGTACCTGATCCACATCACTACTGAATCAAATTCAGATTTGAGATTATCGTCCTTGCGGATTTCTTCCTCCCATTTGCCTAAAAACAGATTGGCAAAACTCGGTGAAAAACAAGAACCCATAGTGGTACCGCGTATTTGTTTGTATAGGTCACCATCAAACATAAAAATATTGTTAGTAAGGCATATTCTCAACATTTCAATAATCATGTTTGTGTGTTCAAGATAACATATATCCCGTTGTTGTAAGAAATGAAAACAAGCCTCTATACCTTGGTCATGGTCTATAATTGTATAGAGTGAACTTACATCCATTGTGATCAAAAAATACTCATTGACCCATTCTACATTCTCAATTCTGTTTAAAAAGTCTTTAGTGTCTTTAGTGTAGGAAGGGAGAAGTGTGACATAATCTCTTAAAAAGAAATCTATATATTTAGATATATTTTCATTCACACTTCCTATCGCAGAGACAATTGGTCTGCCTGGTGGTTTGTTTGCATCTTTGTGGACTTTGGGTAGTAAGTATATTATGGGTAGTTTAGGGTAGTCATTTTTCAGAAAACAGTACTCCGGCCAAGTCAGTAGACCATTCTCTTGCCATAGAGCCAGTTTCTCCCATGTGTCAGTGACAGTTTGGTTATATTCTGTGGTATTGCTGACAACATAAAAATTGCTATCATTGAGTTGTTTGTAGGCCTCCTCAATGTACATCTGCCTACCCCAAAGGACGATGTTGCCCCCTTTGTCTGATGGTCTGATGATCACGTTAGTGTCTTTGGCCAGTGTGGTGATAAAATCTCTTTGTTGTCTAGTTAAGTTAAATTTGACGTTCTTATAATTGACTGCTCTGTGTTTTTGTTTTTTCAGTTTTCTGTTTACAACTTCATGAAAAGTGTCTAATGAGTCATGGGGTAGAGCAGGGCAAAATACAGATTTGGGTTTAAAAGGGGTACATGCTGCTCTATTTGTGTTGGTATATTGTGAATATACCCCATCTTCATTATTCGTTTCAATGTCACCCAAATTGTACACAGTTTGTAACATATTTGCATCACCTACAGTCAACATGGGAAGATTGCTAGCTTCATCACATACGTCTGGCATGGTAGTTGGTTGCTCGTTGTTAAAGATAGAGTGCCATTTTTTTAATTTTAATTTACGAATAAATTTAAAAATGTCTACTCTGGTGTTAGTGTAATTGAATAGTTCAGTGGGACAGAACGTAAGTCCTAAACACAGTGTTGTTTTCTCATTTTGAGTTAGTGTTCTTGATGATAAATTAATGATAGTACGATTTACCATTGATAAATCCATGTTCATTTTGCTCCTCTGTAGCCCCCACGTTTGGTTCCCACTGGCTCTCTCCTTCCGTTTCCTCTGTTGTTGTTTGAGGCGTTTCTTCTTTGAGCGCCCCTGCCTCTTGTTCTTCCTCTCCCCCGATTCCGTCCTCTTTCTGTTTGATATGGTTGGGGTGTTGATTGTGATTGTTCCTTTTGTCGACGTGTTCTCAACACCCGAAACTCGTCTAAAAGAAGCACCAACATTTGGAGGCCCACACGCGTGGATGCGTGTGGGCCTCCAAATGTTGGTGCTTCTTCTTTGTGGATTTATTACCGGCCCGCACTGGGTCGCGGAGAGCCCCCGCCGCGGAAGAGCGGGTCCGGTGTTGTTACTTCGAACAACACCAGTGGAGCAACGTGATGTTTCCCTGGATCGAGATCAGCACAGACATTTCCCGTAAGCATTTGAGCACCCCACTGTGGTGTTTTATTCATTTGAGGAGAAAAGAGCAGCATAAGCTACTACAGTTGGATTGTATTGAAACCACTACAGGTACCATGCTACACAGCGGTGACAACAGAAGGCGGGACTTCTAAATGCAGATAAAAAAAATCATGGTGCTGCCTCTCCCTATTTGCCATTTCCCAAGAAGAAGGGCGCGGTGACGCCCGAAACGCGTTGGAACTACTATGGCTACTCTGCTTGAGTGTGTTAGGGTTCTGTACTGTGCTGCCAGAGAAAATTAAATAAACTGACATGGATGCGTGTGGGCCTCCAAATGTTGGTGCTTCTTCTTGGTGGATATATATATATATATATATATATATATATATATATATATATATATATAACATTCTTAAACTTTTTAGAAACACTCGCAGTCACTGGATAATGACATCAGTGATGCCATTCAGGATGTCATCAGTGATGTCACTGACCATGTCATGAGTGATGTTATATGTGCCGTCAGCAGCAGTGCATTGAGGGGGCATGAGCTATAGTTAGCTCAGCTAACTATAACAGATTAATTTCTCTAGTTCTGGATGAGTGAAATGTCAGACTAACTATACTGTCCCTCTAACATTTGTTTTTCCATGAAAATTATTTATATATATATATATATATTTATATATATATAAATAAATCCAGAAAGGATCCTGCGAGTGCTCCAATGCGTGTTCAAGTTGCTGTGCAGCAAACGTGAGGTCCCACCCTCACCGTAAGGAGTAAGCACCCGCCCTGTCTTCAGAGTTTGAGGTGGGAGTGGTGTTGGTGAGTTATTAGTCGAACTCCCGAACCGCCGCCGATGAGTTCTTTCCGGCCGACGAAAAAGTCGCAAGTTATTCAAACTTGGGGTAGCCAGTTATCTATCTGACACCTACTGGGAAAACATCATGTAAAATCCGGCGGCTGTGGCGAAGGACATGGGGCCATTGGAGTGGCGATACAATAAATTGGACATGAGTCTAACGGAACATCAGAGCCAACCCATTGGCCCGGTATCAACCAATGGCAGAAGTGGACACAGTATAACTGATCAATCATGCACTGTGTACCATGGACAAGCTTCACAGCATTGAGAAGGCGATGAACGCCGAAACTCGTCTGCTGTTAATAAATAAAGCCAGAAATGATCCTGCGAGTGCTCCAATGCGTGTTCAAGTTGCTGTGCAGCAAACGTGGGGTCCCACCCTCACCATAAGGAGTAAGCACCCGCCCTGGTTTCGGAGTTTGAGGTGGGAGTGGTGTTGGTGTGATATCTATCTATCTATATCTATATCTATATCTATATCTATATCTATATCATATATATCCCAAAATCCACGTAGTACAGTAGGCTCTCAGTAAAAAAGGCACGGCAACTCCGTAATGCAGGTCCAAATGAAACATTTGGACCTGCATTACGGAGTTGCCGTGCCTTTTTCACTGAGAGCATACTGTACTACGTGGATTTTGGGATATATATATATATATTCCCAGAAGCGGGCACCGACTCCAGAAGATAAAGTGCATACATTTATTGCTATTGCTCACTCATGCCTATGACTCTTTTCGGCCACAGAAATGGCCTTCATCACATGCAACATGCTGCGGCATTCTCAGCAATTTAAAACAAACCCCACATGATTAACAAAATAGACAGCAAGGGAAACAGACTGAAAACTAATACTGTGGGGTTTTAAAAGACAGACTAATTACATCTCACATTTATATGTATCGAAGAATTATTTAAGTCTTGTATTTACAAACTGATCTTGTTTGAAAACATACATTATTATTAAAAGCTTAAATTATGTTGATATAAATGCCTATAAAACAAATATTTGTGCCAGTTTGGAAATGTTGGTAGTGAATCCATTATTCACAAAGCGGTCATATCTTATGTCAGACTCTATTTGATCACTTTTTACAATCAAACCAGCATGTGATTGCAGATTAGCTTTTAATAAATACAAACTATCACTATGGAAATCATGAATGGATCACTCATCAGAGTTAATTCTACATCCTAGTGTGTTATTTATCATCATTGTCTAACGGAGAATACAGAACATATTATGGGCGCAAATGCTCAAAGTTTTTTAGTAATCAAACTGCACTCTAATCAAAATATTAGTAACTCATATTGTCTTTATCCATAAATGCCAGATATCTAAAAATATTAACTAAAGTGCTGACTGTGTAATGTGCATAGTGCGACAAAAGTGCTTACTGTAATTCAGTACTAAAAAGGGGAAGATATTTAGCAACTATTTGAACTACATTAATAATATTGTATATTATATGATGAATAAATGTGTGTACATGTAACCCTTATATCAAGATTAACACAAATACAATAGCACTGCTTTTTTGACATCCGAGTTGTAAAGAAAATATATATATGTATAAGGCTTATAAAAGTTGCGCAACTCCTCACTATTAAGACCATTTGGTGTTTTAGAATCTAGTCCTAAAACGAACCTTGATTCCAACTGGTGGAGCACTTTTTCCCTGTTACCCCCTCTTCTCAGAGCCGACACTGCTTCAACCACGTAGTATTTTAATCAATTGAGGTTTTTGTTGTTCTTCGGTTTGAAATGGCATGCCACCGGATATGGGGTACCCGAACTAACAATAGCTCTAAGGTGCTGCAAAATCCTCAAGTGCACCTGCAACTTAGCGCTCCCCACATAGCACAGCCCACAGGTGCACTCAAGGACATATGCAGCAAACTCAGTTCTACAAATATATATATATATATATATATATATATATATATATTACCTACTGGCGGTCGCCAGTAGGTAGTTATAGTTAGGACCACGTTTCCATAGGAAATCCACAACATTCTATTTTGAATAACTTTGGCGCCGGTCGACGAATCCTCGCGAATTTTTCAAAATAGGTGGGGCGCTACGCTCCGCTCCTTCCCTGAAAGTCTCGGGGGGGATTCGTCAAGCGGGGGCTGAGATAAAAGGGGGTCCCAAAACGCGTTTTTCCCATGCATTTTTCCATAGGACCTTTAGACAGGGCTACAGCCCGAACGGCTGAACAGAATTACTAGAAATTTGGCAGAGAGGTAGTCCTCAGGTCAAGGAAGTGCCTTTTGTAGGTTTGGTGTAAATCTGTTCAGTAGATTCTGAGAAAATAGCCTTTAAATCAATATATATATCTGAGCCAGCTTACGGTGCGCTTACGGTACGCTTACCGTACGCGTACGGTGGCGTGCGCGAGCGCGATTCTGATTGGCTCTTAGATCTTAGTAAACATTCGAATCGGCCGAAACCAGGAAGCGGCGGCCGCCATTTTCTCTCTCGCACTGAGAGTGATGTTTAAAATATAAAGCACAAAAACATGTAAAGGGGCTGTTTAGACAGCTCCCACACACATAGCAATGTTGAGGGAGTCCCCAAAGATCCCCCAAGGCCAAAAACGGATTTTTTATTTTTTCGCTAATTTCGGCGATTACGCTTACCGTACGCGTACGGTAAAAAATTATTAAAAAAAAAAAATTATCCACACTCTCCCCACCCCGTGTGCAATTGGTGCCCGAAGGGCACCATTTGTGCATGGCTTATAACATATACGAAAAATTAAAATATTACCTTTCAAAACGAAGTGCATCATATGTCCTCCATGTGCGCACGGTGCGCGAAGCGCATCGTGCGTACATGGCCCATCTAGCGTAACGTGGGCACGCGGTGCGCGTAGCGCACCGCGTGCCCACCGTGCGTGCACGGCACTAACTGCGTAAAGTGGGCACGCACGCCACGAATGGCGTAAAGTAACTTAGCATTTAAAAAACCGTACAAATTCACTGAAAAAACCATAGGTTTCACACACGTTATAGTTAGGAATTAGCATTTAAAAAACCTTGCAAATTCACTGAAAAAACCATAGGTTTCACACATGTTATAGTTAGCGGAAATTTTACTGATAAAAAACCAATGAAATTCCCCCGTTATAGTTAGTGCAGGCAACTATAACTCACGCGACCGCAATCTTCTGCTGATGACATATGTGTCTTTATGAAAAAAAAATATTTGTAATATATGTATAGCTAAAAATGTATGGAAGAAGACA
Source organism: Triturus cristatus (assembly GCF_964204655.1). Classification (NCBI taxonomy): domain Eukaryota; kingdom Metazoa; phylum Chordata; class Amphibia; order Caudata; family Salamandridae; genus Triturus; species Triturus cristatus. Next base: position 495,424,545 of record NC_140592.1, on the reverse strand, counting down.
TGGGCAAATAAATGTCTAAATACAGTATTAGCATCAGCAGAAGATTGCGGTTGCGTGAGTTATAGTTGCCTGCACTAACTATAACGGGGGAATTTCATTGGTTTTTTATCAGTAAAATTTCTGCTAACTATAACATGTGTGAAACCTATGGTTTTTTCAGTGAATTTGCAAGGTTTTTTAAATGCTAATTCCTAACTATAACGTGTGTGAAACCTATGGTTTTTTCAGTGAATTATATATATGTGTACAATCCAACCCTACTCCTCACAGAAAAGGGCACGCACACAAAGAATGCTGGGTTAAAAGGCATTTATTACATTGAGCCTCCTCCCACCCAGTAGCACAGAGAGAATGCGTTTTCGGCTGTCACAGCTGCCTTCGTCAGTCTAGTAATCGCCATTTGTTTGAACTATTTATAGTCTACATGAATGTATAGACACAGAAAACATACTGCTTTCATTTTGGGAATTTAAAAAGACACACTACCAGAAAGCACGAGCCCTCGTATGTAAATACAAATAAATGAAAATTATATGTGTTATGTACACAAAGGATGGTCAAAAAAAATATTTAAAGAAAATTATAACATCGACATGTAATCATGGTGGTCTAAATGCATAGTGCCTGATGCAATGACATGTACCTATAACCTGCATAACGTGTCTATGAACCCATTCTAATTGCCTGAGGTCTTCACTCGTGGTTTAAATGCTTTCAAAGTCTCTTAAATCATGATTTTTAGGCGCGTGCAATGTAATTAAAACATTCCTAAATAACAATCTAATGAATTGCGCAATTATAGTGCAACAAAATAAAGGAAGTAATTACAATTGACTATCCCTTTGATCGGATTGGGAGGCCACTCAAATCACTACCGGCAGCTAATGTGAGGATATGTTGCGGCATGCGCTGAACTGATGGGTCATGCAGAGGTGTCTAACTAATAATATAAATCAACACAGTAATTGTGATTAAAAAACGCCACTGCAGTCCCTTATTTACATAGCAAAAACTTCACAGGAATACACGTCCCATATTTGTGTATATATATATATATATATCCTTCAAAGTGTGTCCCGTGCTCGGGGATGCACTCCATCACAGGCGAACTCACAAAGTCCTTTTCATTAGGGGAACCGGCAGTTGCATTGCTGAGCTTATTTTCGGCCTAACATGTTTCAGAGCCCCCAGCTCCTTTCTCAAAGGCAGTCCTCAGCCTCGCGCAAACAAACAACGTGCACTCGTTTTTTTCTTCATTTAAATACCTTTAATAGGTTGCAGGTGAGCCATTTTGCTAAGGATTCTGGTATCCCATTTTGCTAAGGATTCTGGTATCCGTAGTGCACATTGCATTAATTTTAACCCTCCAGTGGGTGTTGCACGACTGGGGAAATTATTCAAAGTTTTTCAACCCTCCAGTGGGCCCCAGCTGCTCAAATGCACGGTTTAATTTAAAGCACAGTGATGTCGCATACAGGTAACAGTCTAGTCTTTACCTTGCGCCCCATTTTCCTTCTTGGGTGGTGCTGTCCCCCACGGCCTGGACCGCCGTGTAAAACATCCTTCAAAGTGTGTCCCGTGCTCGGGGATGCACTCCATCACAGGCGAACTCACAAAGTCCTTTTCATTAGGGGAACCGGCAGTTGCATTGCTGAGCTTATTTTCGGCCTAACATGTTTCAGAGCCCCCAGCTCCTTTCTCAAAGGCAGTCCTCAGCCTCGCGCAAACAAACAACGTGCACTCGTTTTTTTCTTCATTTAAATACCTTTAATAGGTTGCAGGTGAGCCATTTTGCTAAGGATTCTGGTATCCCATTTTGCTAAGGATTCTGGTATCCGTAGTGCACATTGCATTAATTTTAACCCTCCAGTGGGTGTTGCACGACTGGGGAAATTATTCAAAGTTTTTCAACCCTCCAGTGGGCCCCAGCTGCTCAAATGCACGGTTTAATTTAAAGCACAGTGATGTCGCATACAGGTAACAGTCTAGTCTTTACCTTGCGCCCCATTTTCCTTCTTGGGTGGTGCTGTCCCCCACGGCCTGGACCGCCGTGTAAAACATCCTTCAAAGTGTGTCCCGTGCTCGGGGATGCACTCCATCACAGGCGAACTCACAAAGTCCTTTTCATTAGGAGAACCGGCAGTTGCATTGCTGAGCTTATTTTCGGCCTAACATGTTTCAGAGCCCCCAGCTCCTTTCTCAAAGGCAGTCCTCAGCCTCGCGCAAACAAACAACGTGCACTCGTTTTTTTCTTCATTTAAATACCTTTAATAGGTTGCAGGTGAGCCATTTTGCTAAGGATTCTGGTATCCCATTTTGCTAAGGATTCTGGTATCCGTAGTGCACATTGCATTAATTTTAACCCTCCAGTGGGTGTTGCACGACTGGGGAAATTATTCAAAGTTTTTCAACCCTCCAGTGGGCCCCAGCTGCTCAAATGCACGGTTTAATTTAAAGCACAGTGATGTCGCATACAGGTAACAGTCTAGTCTTTACCTTGCGCCCCATTTTCCTTCTTGGGTGGTGCTGTCCCCCACGGCCTGGACCGCCGTGTAAAACATCCTTCAAAGTGTGTCCCGTGCTCGGGGATGCACTCCATCACAGGCGAACTCACAAAGTCCTTTTCATTAGGGGAACCGGCAGTTGCATTGCTGAGCTTATTTTCGGCCTAACATGTTTCAGAGCCCCCAGCTCCTTTCTCAAAGGCAGTCCTCAGCCTCGCGCAAACAAACAACGTGCACTCGTTTTTTTCTTCATTTAAATACCTTTAATAGGTTGCAGGTGAGCCATTTTGCTAAGGATTCTGGTATCCCATTTTGCTAAGGATTCTGGTATCCGTAGTGCACATTGCATTAATTTTAACCCTCCAGTGGGTGTTGCACGACTGGGGAAATTATTCAAAGTTTTTCAACCCTCCAGTGGGCCCCAGCTGCTCAAATGCACGGTTTAATTTAAAGCACAGTGATGTCGCATACAGGTAACAGTCTAGTCTTTACCTTGCGCCCCATTTTCCTTCTTGGGTGGTGCTGTCCCCCACGGCCTGGACCGCCGTGTAAAACATCCTTCAAAGTGTGTCCCGTGCTCGGGGATGCACTCCATCACAGGCGAACTCACAAAGTCCTTTTCATTAGGGGAACCGGCAGTTGCATTGCTGAGCTTATTTTCGGCCTAACATGTTTCAGAGCCCCCAGCTCCTTTCTCAAAGGCAGTCCTCAGCCTCGCGCAAACAAACAACGTGCACTCGTTTTTTTCTTCATTTAAATACCTTTAATAGGTTGCAGGTGAGCCATTTTGCTAAGGATTCTGGTATCCCATTTTGCTAAGGATTCTGGTATCCGTAGTGCACATTGCATTAATTTTAACCCTCCAGTGGGTGTTGCACGACTGGGGAAATTATTCAAAGTTTTTCAACCCTCCAGTGGGCCCCAGCTGCTCAAATGCACGGTTTAATTTAAAGCACAGTGATGTCGCATACAGGTAACAGTCTAGTCTTTACCTTGCGCCCCATTTTCCTTCTTGGGTGGTGCTGTCCCCCACGGCCTGGACCGCCGTGTAAAACATCCTTCAAAGTGTGTCCCGTGCTCGGGGATGCACTCCATCACAGGCGAACTCACAAAGTCCTTTTCATTAGGGGAACCGGCAGTTGCATTGCTGAGCTTATTTTCGGCCTAACATGTTTCAGAGCCCCCAGCTCCTTTCTCAAAGGCAGTCCTCAGCCTCGCGCAAACAAACAACGTGCACTCGTTTTTTTCTTCATTTAAATACCTTTAATAGGTTGCAGGTGAGCCATTTTGCTAAGGATTCTGGTATCCCATTTTGCTAAGGATTCTGGTATCCGTAGTGCACATTGCATTAATTTTAACCCTCCAGTGGGTGTTGCACGACTGGGGAAATTATTCAAAGTTTTATTAATACCTATTACAGGTATTTAAATGAAGAAAAAAACGAGTGCACGTTGTTTGTTTGCGCGAGGCTGAGGACTGCCTTTGAGAAAGGAGCTGGGGGCTCTGAAACATGTTAGGCCGAAAATAAGCTCAGCAATGCAACTGCCGGTTCCCCTAATGAAAAGGACTTTGTGAGTTCGCCTGTGATGGAGTGCATCCCCGAGCACGGGACACACTTTGAAGGATGTTTTACACGGCGGTCCAGGCCGTGGGGGACAGCACCACCCAAGAAGGAAAATGGGGCGCAAGGTAAAGACTAGACTGTTACCTGTATGCGACATCACTGTGCTTTAAATTAAACCGTGCATTTGAGCAGCTGGGGCCCACTGGAGGGTTGAAAAACTTTGAATAATTTCCCCAGTCGTGCAACACCCACTGGAGGGTTAAAATTAATGCAATGTGCACTACGGATACCAGAATCCTTAGCAAAATGGGATACCAGAATCCTTAGCAAAATGGCTCACCTGCAACCTATTAAAGGTATTTAAATGAAGAAAAAAACGAGTGCACGTTGTTTGTTTGCGCGAGGCTGAGGACTGCCTTTGAGAAAGGAGCTGGGGGCTCTGAAACATGTTAGGCCGAAAATAAGCTCAGCAATGCAACTGCCGGTTCCCCTAATGAAAAGGACTTTGTGAGTTCGCCTGTGATGGAGTGCATCCCCGAGCACGGGACACACTTTGAAGGATATATATATATATATATATATATGCCACAAGGAATCGCCTCACCAACCGCACAGCATACCAGTGCAAGAGACTAACACGGACCCAGAGTAAGTGCTTAGTGGTTTTTAATAAATCAAAAACCCAATAGCTGCCATATATATATATATATATATATTCACTGAAAAAAACAAAGGTTTCAGGGGCATTATAGTTAGCTGGACATTTCCTCGTACAAAACCCTAGAACTTCCCCTGTTATAGTTAGTTCAGCTAACTATAACTCGCGCCCCCGCAATGCACTGCAGATGACGTCACATATTACATCACTCATGACATGGTCAGTGACATCACTGATGACATCACTGATGACATCTCAAATGACATCACTGATGACATCATCCAGTAGGTATGTGTTTCTGTACAGTTTTAATATGTTTAATATATATAGGGAAAGGTCTGTTGAAGAATGAGTGGGTGTACAAGTGTGTGAATGGATGATTTTGTAGGTGCGTAACTGACTCTTTAAGTGAGTCATTAAATGTATCTTACTGCAGACTAGTGACTAAACTGTGTGAATGTCTGTATGTGTCTGTGTGTAGGTGTATAAGTGGCTGCATGGTTTTGTGAATAGCTATATGAGTGTCTATATGGGTTATTGATTGGTTGTCTGAGCATCTGTATGGGTGCCTGAGTGTTTGTGTGGGTAGGGTGTGTGTGACTCTATGCATAGATGTGTGAGTGGGTGATTCTATGGGTGCATGGTTTTAAGAGTGCATCTGTGATGGACTGTATGGTTGGGTGAGTGTATGTATGGGTGTGTTAGGGATTGAATGTATATCTCAGTGGTACATGTGTGACTAACTACATATGTGAAAGGCAGTATATATGTGTGTAGGAGTATATAAGTGGGTATATGTGAGAGTGTGTGATTGTGAGAGTGGCTGTATGGATGAGTGTGCGCTTGTATCAATGATTCTATTAGAGCGTAAGAATGTGGTACTATTTTTATGAGTAAGTGAACTTGAGTGTGTTTAACTGCATAGGTGAGTAAATTGGACTGTGTTTAATTACTTGCACGACTGACTAGGTGTGTTAGTACCTCAATGGATGATTGGCGGTGTGTGAGTGTCTATCTAGGTGTATAAATGCATATGATAGTCTTGTACGGAGTGACTGTAAGTATGAGTGACTGTACAGGTGAGTGAGTGGAGGTGTATGCAGAACTAAGAGTTAATGAGTGGTTATGTAGTTATTGGTATTGGAGTATCTATGATTTTCAAAATGGCCGTCTGAAATTTTGAGACGGTGTATCAAAGGTTATATTAGGGTGTGAGAGATGCACTATTTTATCCCATGGATGATGTCATCAGTGATGTCATCAGTGATGTCACTGACCATGTCATGAGTGATGTAATATGTGACGTCATCAGCAGTGCATTGCGGGGGCGCGAGTTATAGTTAGCTGAACTAACTATAACAGGGTAATTTCTAGGGTTTTGTACGAGGGAAATGTCCAGCTAACTATAACGCCCCTGAAACCTTTGGTTTTTTCAGTGAATTTCAAAGGTTTTTTAAATGCTAATTCCTATCTATAACTTATCTCTGAAGATATCATGAAAAGCATTCTTTTTTAAAAGTAGGGTGCACATTAGTTTTGTGGAAAAGCATCTTTGTGATTGGTTAAGAAAAAGCAGTTTCAACGTGGAGTACATATCCAAGGATAAAATTTGCTCAGATCAACCACACCTGCTACTTGAATTTGAAAGGCACTGTTCGAACTTAAAACAATCGTCAACTTTTAACCTGCACGTGTCGTTAAATATTCAAGAAAATGTTACAAAAAAATATCGTTAAGTTTAAAAATATTGATGAACTTTGAACCTGCACGTGTTGTAGAATGTTCTAGCAAGTGTGTTGATAGAATACGTTGCACTTCTGACTTCTATGTGTTGTTCAATATTAAAAAAACGGTTCATATGGAAAATTAAAAAGAAACCAATAGAGAAGTTTTGAAGCCTAAAAGAATCAAGGAACTATTCTAATTTATTCTTTACATGTATTTATGTGTGCAGCAACAAAATTATAGACACAACAGCAGTAGGAAGAGGAAGAAGCAGGGAGTGGGGGGAGGGGGGGAGATGGGCAGAATGGCACACATGCACAATTAAGTACAACACACATATAGACTAACAAAGGCCAAAATGAAACACACCAACAAGCAGCACAAGTCACACAACCCGCCAACATCACACCACTGAACGAGCATAGAAGTGAAAACCACGCTGCATTCATACAGGATGTGTACATAGGCCAGTCGTTGGTGTTGTGGGATGTCTGTGACCATGGTCATCATGGATGAGATGCCCAGCATGTGGCACATGGTCGAGTTCACTGTGTGTTATATTGCCAAATGGCTGCACCTCCCTCCCACGAGCCCCCACACTTTTGTACGGTGCGCCATTGTAATGCCTATTTGCGCATGTCCTGCTACATTCCTACTACAACATCACAGTGCCGTTTGGAGGTGGTGCATGCCAGTTTACAACATCAACTGCTGCGGCGCTTGTAGCAGGCCACACCAGAACACAGAGACACACTTACCGCACTTCCTGTACACGGACATGTCCCCTCTCCGGGTAGGCTCACCCCTGCACTGACCTGTGAACCCCAGACCAGCACACGCCAGTTGTGCATGCAGGAGGATGCGTGCGTAGCTACACATCCAGGCTCACTGCCAACGCTGAGGTGACAGCACACCGTGATGTTGCAGGGCTCGTGCCTATCATGCTAAGACAATGACCACAGGGACACACTTACTAAGATGTGGGTTTGGGGGGCATTGGCGGTCCTGGAGTTGTTGAGATGAGTCTTCTGGCCCTCATGGGTATCCCTGTATCATGCTCATTGACTCTATGGTACCTGTGGGTGTTCTGGTGTGGCTCTTGACTGTGTTCCCTTTCATGGTGCAGGTAGTTGTCCTGCTTAACACCAGCAGAAAGCAGGTGTAAAATCTCTGGTGCTAACGTGTCTTATCGCCGGAATTTGTTTCGCATTGCAATTGGTGTGAAAGTTGTGATGGGATTTTTTTCGTGTGCAGAACAATATACAAACTGAGCAGTGTATCTCATCAAGATCCAGCACCTGACGCACTATTCCCAATCAATATAAATACAATGAGATTTCTTAATAGATTTTGTGTGTACACTGTAACTACAGCCAATACCTCAGTGCAATACAATACAGGATTTTAGTATTTAGAATAAATCGGAAAGGTGCACCTTGTGTCTTTTTGCACGGGAACGGCTACTCTCCATTTCATTATCAGCACTTTAACGGAAGTAAAGTTGAGATAAATCTAACACACTATTCAGAAGTTAGTGCAAACTGCAGATATCACCAGTATTCCAGCAATAAGTCCCCCAAAATTTAACACCATGGTGGACTCCATCAAATAACAGTAATAAGAACAAGAAAGAGTCACACAGCGGTTAAGAGAACAACCAAAAACGTTATTAATTTTTTTTCAAACTTTATTTTTTATAATAATAAATATATAAACGAAAAACTATTTTCAAACTTTATTTTTTTATTAACATATATATGAACAATAAACTAATAAACAAAATGTAACAACAATAATAAAAAACAACAAGGCGGAACACTACTGTGGGGACAATGGATGTCGACGACAGACCTGGAAAATAAGAAAGATTGTTAAAAAAACAACATGGTATTCTCAACAAAATACCACAAGAAACAAATCACAGATATAAAATGTTGTTAGCTGTATGCATTTTATATAAGTTTAAATTACAAAAACTGTAAATGTTGCCGCTTTAAAATATTTACCGAATCTGAAGAAAATGTTTTGCAGAAGGCACCACACAAACAACGTTTTTCTTCAGTGGTGAGGAAATTTTTTACTTTTTCCAAGGAGCAAACAAAGACCAATGCCACCTTCGTCACTCGCAAGATTTGCCAAAGAGTTCTGTTACGAGGAGATCCTAACAAAAAATACTCGTGCGGCACAGCAAGTATGATGAAACACCTAAGGACCCTTCATCCAAACAATCTTGCACGAGAAGAGTGCAAACAGATGAGAAACACTCCTGTTCTGTATCTGTAAAAAAGAATCACAAATAAATGTATATTAATAACTTTCAAATTTATACTATTCCATTACTGTACAAACACATTTTATATAAAAACTGACTATGAAACTATAGCCCTGAACCACAAGTGTGACGATCATTAAAACACTACATGCATAGTGCATACTACTTTGAAGCAGTTCATGCCCTAAAGCCTACCTCACTAAAACACTACATGCTAACTGACTAAATGATTACAGTAGTATAAGGAGACACACTTGGTGACTCACAGGGTGTTTGCTAGTAGAGTATGAATACTAACTAGGGAATAGAAGGTGTGAAACACAACTGTGTAGGTGATTAGAGGACTGCATCCATACTGCATAGGCATTTAAAGCAGTCCATGTGCTAAGGCCTGGCTCACTGCATGACTACTTGGGTACTGACTGAATGATTATCGTACAGCAAGTAGAGTGCCTAGGTGAATTTATAAGTGCTAGGCTTTTCGCACAGAGAATAGATTAGTACTTGGTACTGAATGGGTCACTAGAGGAGTGCAAAGGCAGTGACAAGTGCTGGACTGTATGGATACTGACTAGGAAATTGAAAGTGTGAAAGACAAGTGTCTAGGTGGTTAGAAGACTGCATGCATAGTGCATAGGGGTTTGAAGCAGTCCATGTGCTAAGGCCTGGCTCAGTGTATGAATACTTAGGCACTGACTGAATGATTAGAGTACTGCAAAGATAGTATCTTGGTGAATTTATAAGTGTTTGGGTTTTAGCACAGTGAATGGATTAGTACATGGTGCTGAATGGGTCACTAGAGGACTACAAAGAGAGTCACAGGGTATTTCCTGGAAGTGTATGGATACTGACTAGGGAATTGAAGGTGTGAAAGACAATTGTGTAGGTGGTTAGAGGACTGCATACATAGAGGATAAGGGTTTGAAGCAGTCCATATACTAAGGCCTGGGTCACTGGATGAGTACTTGGGTACTGACTGAATGATTAGAGTACTGCAAGGAGAGTGCCTGGGTGAATTTATTAGGATTTGGCGCTGTGAATGGATTAGTACATGATGCTGAATTGCTCACTAGAGGCGTGCAACGGCAGTGACAGGGTGTTTGCTGCAAGTGAACGGATACTGACTGGGGAATTGAAGATGTGAAAGACAAGTGTGTAGGTGGTTAGAGGACTGCATGCATAGTGGATATGGGTTTGACGTAGTCAATGTGCTAAGAACTGCCTCAGTGCATGAATACTTAGGCAGTGACTGAATCATTAGAGTATTGGAAAGAGAGTGTCTAGGTGAATTTATAAGTGTTTGAGTTTTGGCACAGTCAATGGATTAGAACATGCTGTTGAATGGGTCTCTAGAGGACTGCAAAGGAAGTGACAGGATGTTTCCTGGAAGTGTATGGATACTGACTAGGGAATTGAAGGTGTAAAAGACAAGTGTATAGTATGTCAGAACACTTTTATTTGAAGCAATCTATTTGGTACTTAGAAACTGACTAAATAATCAGACTACTTCTAGGACAGTGCTTAGGTAAAACATTTACATTTTCAGTTCTGCTACAGTGAACAGAATAGTACATGGTACTGCACCTTAGTGTCAAATCCTGACTCATTTTATCAATGCATAAGCAAAGACTAGCTTCTAATGCTACTAAAACTTGACAACATGAGAGGTTTTAAATTAGTTATCTGTCAGCAAATACACAATGTTACCTAATGCTTCTCTCACAGTGGTTCTCAAATGCACACAGACTCACAGTGTAATTCTAGACAACAACCACTATACCTAGGAGTTTAACAAAAATCATTCACTACTGTGGAAATGGTAAGCGAACTGCACACAATCTTCATATTTCATGACTGCACTTTTGTGTCAATGCCTGACTCATTTAATCAACACATAAGCAAAGACTGGCTTCTAATGCTACTAAAACGTGACAACCTGACTGGTTTTAAAACACTTATCTGTGAGCAAATACACAATATTACCAAATGCTTCTCTCACAATCCTTACCCAAATGCACACAGACTCAGTGTGATTTTAGACAAGCAACACTATCCTAGGAGTTTACCAAAACTCATTCACTAGTGTGGAAGAGTTAATGGTGCTGCACACAATCTACATATTTAAGTACAGCACATCAATGTCAAGACATGACTCATTTAATCAACATATAAGCAAAGACTGGATTCTAATGCTACTAAAACTTCTCAACATGACAGATTTTAAAACAGTTATCTGTCAGCAAATACATGATGTTACCAAATGATTCTCTCACAGTGATCCCAAATACACACTAACTCGAAGTATGATTCTAGACAAGCACCACTATCCCTATGAGCTTACCAAAACTCATTCACTACAGTGCAAGTGGTAAGGGAACTGCACACAATCTACATATTTCACAACTGCAATTTACTGTCAATGCCTGACTCATATAATGAAAGCATAAGCCATAACTGTCTTCTAATGCTACTAAAACTTGACAACATGACAGGTTTTAAAACAGTTTTCTCTCAGCAAATACACAATGTTACCAAACGCTTCTCTCACAGTGGTTCTCAAATGCACAAAGACTGTGTGATTCTAGACAAGCACCAGTATTCCTAGGAGTTTACCAAAACTCATTCACTACACTGGAAGTGATAAGGGAACTGCACACAATCTACATATTTCACGACTGCACTTTAGTGACAATGCCTGACTCATTTAATCAACACATAAGCAAAAACTGGCTTCTAATGCTACTAAAACTTGACAACCTGACTGGTTTTAAAACACTTATCTGTCAGCAAATACAAGATATTACCAAATGCTTCTCTCACGGTGGTTCCCAAATGCACACAGACTCACTGTGTGATTCTAGACAAACAACACTATCCCTTGCACTATATGAAAACACATTTCTTCATCTAGAAGTAGTACTACATTTTAGTATAGAAACATACCATAACTAATTTCACAAATTCATAAAAAATGACTGGTTTCTAATTCTATCAAAATATAAAAACTGCACAGTTATCTCTCTACAAACACATGAAAAACACAAATGCCAATCACAGAATGGTTTCTACATGCACACACATTGTAGAGAAAGAAAGTACTCCCTAAACTTTAGCAGGAAAAATACATAAGTCTGGTTAAAATCAAAATAGTCCACATACATCCCCTCACAATTAAATAACTCATCTTTCAAGTTCTTTTGTAGATTAAGGAGAATATCAATCACTCACCATATTTTCTTTTACATAATCTCTGCACTGTGCACCTCTCAGCAAAAGCAAAGAATGGAAAAGTTTCCCTTTCATTTTCCACACATATACATGTAAACATCAAATCACAATCCTTCGCACATAAACTCAAAAGCAAATACACATTTCTATTGGTTAAACATTTCAACCCTTTCCAACTGAAATACATTTCAACCCTTCCCCCAATCTGCCTTCTGCCTGTTACCATAGAAACAGGTCATGGAACACTGCACTGAGCTCACAGGTCACAAGTTCAGCACACAATGTTCCTACACAAGACAGGAAGTGTGCTTGACTTTTCAACATATCCGCTTATCATATATAATGTTCCTTACAATCTGTTTTTGTTAACCAATAACAATCATACCTTTAAAAAACAAGAATATACACCCTACCTTTCAGTGTAGAAAGTTGTTATACAACCAATGATTTCTTGTCGTTTTTCAAAAAACGTTGCCGTGGATCCGCGCACCCACCGCGAGAGAATCCGTGCATCCAACGCGATAGGATGCGCGCACCGTGCGCGCATTTCGCCGCTTTTTTTTTTTAAAAAGAGGGGCCCCAGGGGGTCCTTCTGGGACCCCCTAAGCACCTCTGGAGGGTCAGAGTAGTCCCACTCTGCCCCTTTTATATGTTTTACGCACTTATTCCCCTTGCTTCTTCAGCCTCGCTTCTACCGAGGCAGAAAATGGCCGCCAACAGTTCCTGGTTTCGAATGTAGAGAGACGCTCGACAGCCAATTAGCATTCAGCGCGCGATCGGGAGGGTGCACGCTCGGTTCGGGGAGGGTTCGCGTACGGTGCAGGTAGGGTCCGCGGATCCTCCGCGGCCATAGATATCACTAACTTTTTTACCCTAATTTTCTCTGGAACTACTGAGCAGATTCACACCAAATATGCAAAAGGCACGAGTCCGAACTGAGGACTACCTCTTTGCCAAATTTGGTGTCATTCCGTTCAGCGGTTCGGGCTGTAGCTGCGACAACAGATCCTATGGGAAATTGCATGGGGAAAACGCGTTTTAGGACCCCCTTTTTTCTCGGCCCCCGCTTGACGAATCACCACAAAACTTTCAGGGTAGGAGCGGAGCGGAGCTGGACATAAGTTTGGAGAATTTCACGAAGTTTCGTCGTCAATTGGCGCCAAAGAAATTCCCAATAGAATGTTGCGGATTTCCTATGGAAAATAGGTCGTAACTATAACTATCTACTGGCGACCGCCAGTAGATAATATATATATATATATTCACCACAAATCCCTCCTGCCAAGGAAGAAAAAAGCAGGTCGCACTCACATCGGTGAAGGTTTACAATTTTTTATTATTCCATTTTCGGTATTTATAAGTTCATAGTTAGGATAAAGGTAGGCAATCCCAGAAAATCGCAGAAAAATGGTTAAAGTGACATTATAGTTAGGTTTAGACATTTCATCCAAACATACAGTAAAAAAAAACTCAAAAATTGACTGTCAGTACTCCAGCGAATGTACAGTTATGGTTACAAAACAATACCTAAATACCAGTGAAATTTGCCACTTATATTTCAGTGAAATGTCTATAACATTTGCCATTCTCAAGCACTGATTCTGACCAAACAAAGCAGTGCATAGGATCTGGCCGTGTACCCTGTGCTCCATGGGCAACGAACCCCACTGCACACATAAATAGGACTAACACTTTTGAGAATTGCAGACACCAGTTTGGACTCACATCCCTTGGGTGCAAGCAACACTACATGGACTGTGGTCCCATGCAACCTTTTTTGCACATGACATAGTAGCATGGCACCACAATGCTTGTTGTGAAGCTGCACGCTCATGCATCTATGTTCCACACATCATGATGTGTACAGTAGGCATACTGGCATACTCCTACATGGACAACTAGAAATCTAGGCTCTAAGTGGGAGGGATAAGGAAAGTAAGACTGGTAGAATTGTTTTAACGGCCAGAAATGTGATACCGGGCAAGTGCCCTTATATAATAGGCAGCCAAGTGGCATTAAAATACTACCCAGAAAGCTATTAATCCTCAAGTTCAACCCATAGTTGTATATAGGATTGACTCCCAATGCCTCTCATGATGCCCATATTCAAACAATGATTATAATAGAGAATGGTAGAACAAGGCAGATTCGGAAATACATCACATGTACCACAGAATTTACGATATACATCTTGGAATGCCCATGTGGCTTAAGATATGTGGGTAGAACCAAACTCTCGCTCAAGATGAGAATTTTACAACATCTATGAGCTGTCACTAACAATGATTCCAACTACCCAGTAGCCCGTCACTTCCAGACAACACATGTTAGCAACAAAAGGTACCTGAAGGCTTTTTGGGGTCGACTGTATCATGTGAGAGGGGCTGACAGAACGAAAATGTTGCGGACATTGGAATCAAGATACATAATTGATTTGAATACAAGAATACCATATGGGATGAACAGCAGCGAGGAGTTAACAACATATATTGGCTGATTTCAGAATTTTCTCTTACTTTCAAGTGTTATTTTTATAGGAAATGGAACCTATTTCACTCACTTCTATATTGCACTGACTGGTACTTTTTAAAAATGAGTTGCATACTCGTTTAGCATATTTGGGGACTTGCCCTAAATTATAATTATTGTTGGAATATAGGCATCATGAGAGGAATTATTACACTGTGAAACTTGACTTACATATGAGAATTTTTCAATGAGAATTTTTGACCGATTTATTGAATGAGAACTGTTCTTATTATTTTTATTCATTTGATGCTAATTTTGAAATAGTATGAATCATGGTGAATACTATTATGCTTTTCTCAGTCATTGCGGAAAGTCTTTTCTCTATGTCCTCTGGCTCTCAGCGTATTTCTATGGTGAGTGAAGCACATTGTGTAAACTTGTCAAAGGCTTCATATCTGAAACGCGTTGTTTTGCACATAAAATCTTGGTGCTAATCACTTGGTGTGCCGCTCGTTTATTCTGAACTGTGGAATGTGTGTATATGTATATGTGTGTGTATATATATATATATTATCTACTGGCGGTCGCCAGTAGATAGTTATAGTTAGGACCGAGTTTCCATAGGAAATCTCAAAATTCTATTTTGAATAACTTTGGCGCCGATTGACGAATCCTCGCGAAATTTTCAAAACTAATGGGACGCTCTGCTCCTACCCTGAAAGTCTCGGGGTGATTCATCAAGCGGGGGCCGAGAAAAAGGGGGGGTCCCAAAACGCGTTTTCCCCATGGATTTTTCCATAGGGACTTTAGTCGCAGCTACAGCCCGAACGGCTGAACAGAATTACGTGAAATTTGGCAGAGAGGTAGCCATAAGGTCCATGAAGTGCCTTTTGCAGGTTTGGTGTAAATCTGCTCAGTATTTCTAGAGAAAATAGCATTTAAATCCATATATATATCTGTACGCGCGCAGCGTGCGCGCTGGGTGCGTGCACCTTGCCGTGCGCGAGCGCAATTCTGATTGGTTGTTAGATCTTACTAAACATTCAAATCGGTCGAAACCAGGAAGTGTCGGCCGCCATTTTGTCTCTCGCACTCTGAGGGGGTGAAAAACAAATCTGGAGAACGTGAAAAGGGGGCAGGGTGGACAGTTCCTGACCCCCTAGCCGTGGTCAGGGGGTCCCAGAAGGACCCCCAAGGGCAAAACAATTTTTTTTTTTTCCAAAAATCGCCGAGAGCGCGCACCACCCAAACGGAAACAATTCTGCATAGTTCGCGCAGCGTGCGCGCACTCCGCAATTTTGCAAAAAAAAAATGTATTTGGCCATTGGGGGCGAAGCGCTCCGTGCCCACCGCACGGCACGAACTGCGTAAAGTGTGCGCGAGGTGCGCAAAGCGCACCGCGTGCCCACAGTGCGTGCACGGTGCGCGAAGCGCACCATGCGCGCACGGCATGAACTGCATAAAGTGGGCGCGCGGTGCACGAAGCGCACTGCGATCCCACCGCGCGTGCACCGTGCGCCCGCCGTGAAAAAGTTTTGTTTAAAAAAATATATTAATAAATACATAACTTAGCATTTAAAAAACCGTACAAATTCACTGAAAAAACCATAGGTTTCTCATACGTGTTATTGTTAGGAATTAGCATTTAAAAAACCTTACAAATTCACTTAAAAAACCATAGCGTTCACACATGTTATAGTTAGCTGGGCATTTCCCTCGTAAAAAAACAATGAAATTCCCCCGTTATAGTTAGTGCAGGCAACTATAACTCATGCGACCGCAATCCGCTGCTGATGACGTCAGATATTACATCACTGATGACATGTGTCTTTCTGAAAAATAAAAAAATGAAATATATGTATAGCTAAAGATGAATGGAAGAAGACATGGGTAAATAAGTGTCTAAATACAGTGATGTAATATCTGACGTCATCAGCAGCGGATTGCGGTCGCGTGAGTTATAGTTGCCTGCACTAACTATAACGGGGGAATTTCATTGGTTTTTTACAAGGGAAATGCCCAGCTAACTATAACATGTGTGAAACCTATGGTTTTTTAAGTGAATATATATATATATATATATATATACATATACATACATATATATATATATATATATATATATATATATATATATATATATATATATATATATATATATATATATGTACATTCATTAGAGTCCAGCTAGCCACTCTGTAGTTAGAGTTACCAGAATAGGGTAACTCTAACTACAGATAGGGATTTCAAAAAACAAAATTAATCACACTGCACCTGTTTGACGAATGTTCGTGAAAGTTTGCAGACCTGGTGCACCAGTTTCATTATCGGAGTACTGAAGGTTTTGTGGTTCTTCGTCAAGAGGGGTCCCAAAATGGGTATAAAATCGAATGCATTTTACAGACTCTTTTGCATGTGGTGCGCATTACCTTTATCTTGCCCCTTCTACATACACCAGCTGTATCCTTGGATATTACATGAGTTATAGCATGTGAATTCTTTGCATTAGGTAAAATACTTATGACATCTGAAATTATAATCTTTGCCAGAACACAGTGCAAGGTACAGTGGCGAATGATAGTTTATGTAGTGTGGTGAGTGAGGTGACGACTGTGTACGGAGGTGTGCGAGTGATATTACTTTAACGGTGTTGCATATGTATAATTGTGAACTATAAGTATAACTTATAGTAATTTGAAAGTGGTGCATAAATGATAACGTCAATACATAAGTGTAACTTTTGATTTTGTTATGTTTGTGTAGTTTTTGTTGTGTTTGTCACAAATTAGTAATAAATAAGTGCATAAGTGGAACGTAAATCCTAAATGTAAGAGATAACTGTAACTTTAGAATTTCTAATGTTTGTGTAGTTTAAGCTGTGGTTCTAAACCAAACATAAATACAGTTCCCACATATCATATCATATAAAAACAAATTGGTCCATAGCTACTGAGGAGTACTGAACAGTATCACTATTCTTTCCTGTCCGAGAGTCCTAGACACTCCAGATGGTCAGCAAAGATGCAAACATTTCCGCAGACTCACCAGCAGTGGCTGTGGATGGGCAGTCAAGGCTTTCTCAAGGAAGTGTTTATTGTTGGGCGCTCATATACTATATGACACAATAATGATCCCAGTAAGTAAAGGTGAATATCCAGTCACAGACATTTCACTGAAAGGAACTACAACTTCAAAATAGCCGTAGAAAAATGAAACCACCATAGGAGAACTTAACTTTTAAAGCACAATGTACATTGCACCTTTGTTTAATTTGTGCTGGTGGTTGCTACCAGAGCTCATATTTGGGTAAGGACTTATTTTTCATCATCACACACTGACCAAAACTAAACAGATAAAGAAAAAAAAGAAAATGGGGGTTAGAACTGGGAATGATAGGAAAATGGTGGCAAAGGAAGAAAGCAGGGGTGAAAAGGATTCTTCACGAATGAGTTACTTATAGAGGAAACTTATGGCGGATGAAACGAACCAGATGTGGAATCAAGACTTGGCAGTGTTGGTATTGTGGAGTTTCTGTTGTTGGCAGCAGGCTCAAGAGAAAATCTTTGGGCTTCTACCTTGATTTTGTTTTTTACTCTGGCTTGTCAGCAGAGCAGTCACCCTCTTTGTCATCAACACAAAAAGAGCATTCAGAGGCTTTACTGTGTGAGGGGCTAAAACTCCAGCCTCAAGTTGATACCTTTGAATACAGCATTTGATTGGCAGAGGTCGTGTGCTTCCGCTGAAAGAGTGCTTGCCATGCACGTCTTGTCTTTAGGGAAACCTTGTGCTCAATACAGAATGGATGAGTTGGTTATGGTGCCAATCAAATGATCACGTCTGACCCCTTTAATAAAGTTAGATATAGGCAGAACACCTGGTATATTTATTGTGAAAAGCATATGTTAAAGTGAGTATGCATTTAACGCAGGGCTGTTATTACATTGTGTCAAAGACTGTAGAGCTGTATTAGGTTACATGGGATGTCAAAGATTACCATAATAGATAACGGTTTTGGTGTTGGCCACATTTTCTTACAAAAGGGTAGAAGATTTGCAATGTGATAATCCTTGTTAGATCTTCTTAGGAGGATCATACTTATTTTTACAGACCATCATTTTCTACATAATTGTATTTTATGTCTGTCTGCCTGAAGGATGCCTTGTGTGAAAATTATTGTTCAGTACAGTAGGCCTGAGTTTGTTGTGGTGACCAGCAGGCGATAAAGGCTATGGCTCTGACTGGTTAACTGGAAAAAGCTGCATCCAGTTCCCTAAGTTTGATCTTTTTATTATCCATTTTTCTGACAAATCTAGAAGGCTTGGCATATTTATTGTTAAACATATTTGTTAAAGACAATAAGTCTTTAAAGGTGGATTGTAAATACAGTGTGTTAAAGAATAAACATGCATTTTCTTAGATGAATCTCACAGATTACTGTAGTAGGGAAGAGGCCTGGTGTTAGCACCCCCCACTGTCAAACCATGGGCCTGGGAGATTTTCACTGTGTTAATCCCTGTTATAAGGAGTTGTCTTTTGTATTGCCAGGTGTAATGGTGTGTATATTTTTAATTTTATGACTGATTGCCTGGTGGTTGCTGTGTGCCATAGCTGATGCTCAATATAGTGGGCCTAAGTTGGTTCTGGTGACAAGCCATTGATGAGCATTATAGGCCGGAGCCAAGTCTGTGAGAAAATTGATGTTAGATGCCATAGGTCTGATCTGCATATTATGAACAGTTACAAGGCAGAAGGTATAACCTATGTACTGTTAAAAGCATATGTAAAACCCGTACGCTTGTAAGGGTGGATTGTTATTGTGCTGTGGTAAAGGCTGGTGACAGATATTTTGAATCATGAAATCTCGTAGATTACAGTATTAGACATGTGTTTTCGGTGTTGGTAACTCTCTTCTGAAAGCCCCTCGGATTTGAAGATCTGTATTGCAATAATTTTGTAAGACCTTTTAAGAGGGGTTGTGTATTGTTTTGTCAAAAGTGATTTTGCTCTTATTTGTGATTCTATGACTGTATGCATAATGGTCACCAGTTTTTGCACAAATCAGTAGGCCTTAGCTGCTTAGGGTGACAGGCCAATAATTAAGGCTAACGGGGTGATTGGTACATTGAGGAAAGAGATGGCAGGTGCCATATATCTGATCCGTTTGTTAAAAAAAGGTTATAATAAAGGCTGTAGGTCTGTCTTATTTATTGTGAAAAATGTTTGTTAAAGCGAATAAACCTTTAGGGGTGGTGGGTTGGTGTTACACGTTGTTAAACTGTAGAAAGGTACTTTGTTACATGGGAGCTCACAGATCACCTCACTAGGCAAGGATTTTGGTATTGTTCATCTACTTTGACAAAAACAGGGATAAAAATTCTGCCCTGTTAAAATCTTTCTTAAACCGCCCCCCCCCAACCCAACCATGAGAGTAGTTGTACTTTATACATATTTATGTGTAAACCTATTTATACTTTTATAATTGTATGCCTATGGTTTCCTTATGGGAAAGCTTGTGCTCGCTATAGCAGGTTGGAGCTGGTTATAGTGACAAGCCAATTTTAAATGATATAGGCCAATGGTTTTTATTGCAAATGCTCACGTGGATCAATGTAAGAATGAGCCAGGGGATGGATGAATGAATGCACGAGTGCAAGGATTAGCATCAGAGCGCATTTTTTTAATGACGTATTTAGTTTCTAAACTAACTAGTGACTGAAGAAGCACTTTCAAATATAAGGGTAAATATAGGCGTACTGGCATTTCAAATACTTGTTTACAAATTAAACACTGTAAGCGAAGGGCTCGGAAAGTAGCCTCTGCAGGGGCGTTCCGCAGGACCCTACAGATATTGAGTTGCACAGGGGTCACCGTCGCCCAACCCTTTAGGGTGCCACCAGCTCTTCCATGGGCCCCCATACAGTGCAAAGCCAATTGATATCTGTGAGTTAAAGGAAACTTGAGGGCCCCTCACATTCCGAAGAGGGCCCCATCATTTTGCGTTACGGCTCTGGGCTTCTGAGATGTAGGTTAGATCGCTCTCGCCAAGGATTGTCGTCATAGCCTGAGAGTTGAAGTTATGGGAGTTCTATAAACATGGCCGACTCTGCCGTGTAGGCCCGCGCGCCAGGACAGCTGTACGGAGAGAGAGAGAGAGAGAGCGGACTCACGGGAAGTCATTAATATTCTAAACCCCGGTTCTTATTCTTGCACCGACCCAAAGCAGAGGCGTTGCTGCTGATGGGCAGCTGGTGTAATTGACTCTGTACTAATTTCTCTCTAAATATTTCATAGTGTAATGGAAGTGTCTCTGACTCTGCTGCTTAGGGGCCGAGAGGAGCTGGCGGTGGCAGAGTCGCAGAGATGCTTCCTGGATCGTCCCTGCATTATTAATAACTGGCAGAAATATAGCGATCAGGGATTGATGTAAACATCTGCAGACCTGGGGAGAAATGTGAGTGGAGCTGGCACAGTTGCTGCAAGAACTAGAGGATGGGATTCAGTACAGATGTGTCAGAGGCTGTGGGTTAATAGCGCGTGGTATAAGTGTGGCAGTGCCCATGTGTTAGTAGCGCGTGATATAAATATGTCACAGGCTATGTGTTATCAGTGTTTATTATACATGTGACAGAGACAGTGGGTTATCAGCACATGGTATAATTGTGGCAGGGGCTGTTAGTCAGCAACGTGCGGACGGTGGGGTATAAACAATGCCAAGCCCTTTCTCAAGGGGCCGCAACAGATTACAACACCAATTGCAACACCTATTGCCGATACCAGCGCTGCCAATGCCAGTACCAACACAACTACTAACCATCACACTCTTACAAGTTATTCCAGAGCACTCAAAGCTAAAAGAACGGCCTGGACAGCAAGTATTCTTTGTTTCGCTTTTTAATGTATATTGCATTCAACACTCTGTTAATGCCCTCAGATCAAAATTAGTAAAAAAGGGCCACCATTTTGTGGACTGTCATAAGTGCCGGTTTTGAGAACTAGCACCTGGAAACCGTGGCTCAAATTAAGAACTGGATATCATTGTTTCAGATGCTACAGGCTATCAGAGTGGGTTAGCTGCGTTTAGTGTGATTGAGGCAGAGACTGTAGGTTAGCAGTGCCTGGTATACATTTGGCAGAAACTGTGGATTAGCAGGGCTTGGTTTAAATGTGGCAGAGGCTTGGGTTTGCAGCGATTGGTATAAATTAGGCAGAGTCGGGGGGTTAGAAACAATTAATGTGATTCTGGCAGAGACTGCAGGTTAGCATTGTCTGGTATAAATGTGATAGAGACTGCAGGTTAAGAGGGTCTGGCATAAATATTGCCAGTGTTGGGGTTGGCAGCTCTTAGAGGCTAGAGTTAGCGGCGCTTGGTGTAAAGGTGGCAGAGTATAAGGTTAGGAGTGCTTGCCGTAAATGTGGCAAATTCTGGAGTTAGCAGCATTTGACATAAATGTGGCATAGGTTGAGTGTTAGAAAGTTTGATATAAACGTGGCAAAGGCTAAAGTTAGCAGTTAGCAGTGTGTGGTATAAAAATGGTAGAGTCTGTGGGCTTGCAGAACTTGCTACAAATGTGGCTGGGGCTGCAGTTGGCAGGGCTTGGTTTACATTTGGCAGAGTCTGGGGTTTAGCAACGCTTGGTGTGATTGTGGCAGAGACTGTAGGTTTGCATTGCCTGGTATACATTTTGCAGAGACCGTGGGTTAGCCGGGCTTGGAATATGTATTACATTTGCTGAAATGTGGCAGATGCCGGAGATAGCAGTGTCTGGTATAACTGTTGCACAGGCTGGATTTAACAGCACTTAGTATAAATGTGGCACAGGCTTGGGAAAGCAGCATTTGGTTTAAATGTGGCAGAAGGCAGTGTTAGCAGCACTTGGTATAACTATGGCAGAGGATGTATTTTAGCAATGCGTTGCACAATTGTGGCAGAGACTGCAGAAGGATGTGGCATTAATGTTGCAGAGGAAGGGGTTAGCAGCACCTGGGATTTATGTGGCGGAAGCTATAGGTTGGCAGGGCATGGTATGAGTGTGGCAGAAGCCAGGGTTAGCAGCTCTTTCTATAAATCTGTCAGGAAGCTGTGGAAAGCAGCACTTGGTGTTAAATGTGGCAGGGCCCGTGGAGCACTAGGAATAAATGTGGCAGAGCCTGTCGGTCAGGAGCGATTGATATAAATGTAGATGAGGCCCTGGAGCTTCTCCACTCTGATGACAGAAACAACATGGAAACCGCTCTGGTCTGTGGGCCAGCCATCACCACAATAGAAACCGCCAACACCAGACTCTATGCGCATCATCTTCTCAGGAGCTCCATTGA
Source organism: Triturus cristatus (assembly GCF_964204655.1). Lineage (NCBI taxonomy): Eukaryota > Metazoa > Chordata > Amphibia > Caudata > Salamandridae > Triturus > Triturus cristatus. The sequence continues at coordinate 495,401,809 of NC_140592.1, read as the reverse complement.
ATCCTTGTCCACACTACAACTTCACTAAAGGGCTTAGCCACATCTTGTTTCATAGCTCTTACATCTCCACTGCTACCTTTCCGAACTCTTGGAAACATGCCACCACCCTACAGCTCTTGAAGAAGCCATCAGTGGATCTTTGACCTTGGCCAACTTTTCCCCCCTCCCATACCCAACCAAAGTATTTGCAAAATGAATCGATTCCAGCTGACTAACAACCTCAATGCAAACCACCTCTTGGACCCCTACTTATCCAATTCACACCCAACCACAGCACAGAGACAATCCTCATCACTGCCACCGATGACATCTGCTCATCATAGGCAAAGGGAACACAGCAGCACTCATCGTTGTAGAAATTATGTTGTTATGTGGCTTTGTAAAGCGCTGCTAATCACCAACAAGGGTTTACAGGCGCTGAATAGGACAAGGGATGGAGAAAGGTGGTTGGATTGAATCATGTCTTTATTTTCCCAGAAGAGACAGGTCTTGAGCTGGGGTCTACTGATGGCTTCTTCAACAGGGTGGTGACTTCTGCATTTTTCCAGTTTGCAGGGAAGGTGGCGGTGGTTAGGGAGGAGTTGATGAGTGTGGTGAGAGCAGGGGCGATGATGGTGCTTCCTAGGTTGTAGATGAAGAGGGGGCAAGGCTCCGAGGGGCTCCTGAGTGGATATTTTTTCACCAGGGCAGTGGTGTCTTTGTTCGAGAGGAGCTTCATGTTGATCTTCGGTTTGGCGGTGGCAGCAGAATCCGGCTGCTTGAGGAGGTTCAGGTCGGTGGGCTGAGGGTCGAAAGTGTTGTAGATCTTGGGAATCTTTTGGTGGAAAAAGTTTGAGAGGTCACCACAGAGTTTTTGGGATGGGGAGATGTAGCTGTTGGCTGCTGCGGTATTGGAGAACTCCTTGACGATGGTAAAGAGTTCTTTGCAATTGTTGGAGCTTGCTTCGAGTCTGAGGGTTAAGGCTCTTTTCTGTGCATCTAGTAGTTTGTGGTTGATGGCGGCTTTGTATCTGAGTCTTGTGGTGGTGTTTTTGTTGAGTATCCATTTTCATTAAAATTGTTTGTAGTGGCGTTTGGACTTCCTGAGGTCATTCATGTACCAGTTGGGACGTTTGTTGTTCTGTTTGGTGTTCATGCGAAGGGGGTGCAATGTGGTTAGCGCAGTCAGTGATCCAGTCTTTGAAGACTTTTGTGTCACCATCAGGGTTTTCGTTGTGGCTGGGGGATGTTCCTGTAGGGTCTTGATCCATTCTTCTTGAGGCAATCTACCACATTATTGTGAAGGTATGCTGTTTTTTTTTTGTTGGGAGAGGTGACTCGTGGGTGGGTATCCTTAAGTGAACGATGTACTGGTCTGACGATGTGAGCGGTGTTATGTGGGTGGTGGTGATTCTGTTGTTAAAGGAGAAGATTGGGTCAAGCGTATGGCCTGCTGTATGGGGTGGTCAATGGACTATCTGGGTGAGTCCAAGGTTGCTGATGCTTTTGTGGAGGGCCTTAGAGTTGAAGTCTATGTTGTTTTCCAGGTGGAAGTTTAGGTCTCTGAGGAGGATGTGGTTGTTCGATCAGATAGAGAGGGGAGAGATAAGTCCACAATGTGGTTGTAGAATTCCACTCGGGCCCAGTGGATGGTAGGTGAGGGTTCCCATTAGGGTGGCGTTGTTGTCCGATTGTATTTTAAAGTGTAAGAGTTCCATGAAGTAGGTGTCTGAGTCCATGGAACTGGTGCAGTTGATCGTGTTTTTGTGGATGACTGTGAGTCCTCTGCCGGGTTTGTGGGTACCGACATGATGAATTATTTTGTAGGCAGGCGAGATGGCTGCAGTGACATCCGGGATGGATGCTGGGTTTAGCCAAATTTTGGTCAGAAAGAGATGGTAGAGTGCATTGCTGATTAGGAGGTTCCAAATTTCTGTGGCATGTTTCCTGAGTGAGCGGACGTTAAGGAGCATAGCAAATAGATGGTGTGGGGTAATGATGTTGTGCATCAGTTGTTTGGTAACGTGTGGTGGTTGCTTGGCAGCAGTTGTCAGCGCTTGACCGGTCGCAGTTGAAATTGCAGTGGGCACGGGCGAAAGGTCCTACCGTGGTGCTGGGAGAGGCGCAGTAGCACCATGAAGGCTGGCATGTGGTGTGAGGCTGTAGAGGATGGTGGCAGAGTAGAGGCGGCATTCATTAGCTTCCATTTCTGCAGTGGCTGTGATAGTGGTCTTGCAACAAATAATGTAGGGGCCAGGGTTCCTGGTCCAGGGCACGTGCCCGGCATGGACAGAATCAGACGGGCTTGCCTTTTGTGTGCATTGGCAGTATATGATATTGTCTCCCACACCATCCTCGTCAAACTCCTCCTCACCAAGGCTACAATTTGAGGCCAGGCACTATGTTGGATCCACACATTCTTCTCAGAAGTCACCCAAACTGTCAGCCTGGTCCCATACTTGACCAATGCTTCCAACTTGATCTGCATTGTCCTGCAAGCCCCATACTCTTCGCCATGTACATGTTTACCTACATCAGCGTCACCTGATCCCTTCATTTTAGCATCATCTCATATTCAATTGACACTCAGGATCATCCTCTCTCTACCAGAAGACACCTCCACCACCCAATCCAACTTTGTCTGATGCATTTCCTTAGTAGCAGACTGGATGGAAAGTAACTGCATCAACCTCAACAGCAACAAAACAGAGATGGTCCTCTTTGGCAAAGACACCTCCTTCTGTTGTCCTGGCGGGTGGCTTCTTGAGATAGGCCTGACTCCTTGCCAATAGACTGTACCCAGGAGCCTGGGCATCGTTATCAACCACAGTTTCTCCATGGGGGAATCAAGTCAACACAGGTGCTTCCACCTGCTTCTACACCCTTAAACTACTCTTCAAATGGCTCCCTCTGGACACCCGCAGAACAGCCATGCAAGCCCTTGTCACCAGTTGGCTTGACTATGGGAAAGCCTTCTACTTTGGCATCACTTCCCTACTCAGCAAAATGCTCCATGTTTTACAGAATGCAGCCACAAGACTTACACTCAAACTCCCACGTAGCACCACATATCCAAACACCTCAAAGAATACCACTGGCTCCCTATCCACAGTTGCACCCTTTTCCAACTCCTCACACACACTTACATAGCACTATACAACCAAGGTCCAGCATACCTCAACAACCACATCCTCTTCCACACTCCAGCAAGGCACCTCTGTTTGGCCTCGCCCACCTCCCACACATCCACCCGGCCAGAGGCACAGGTCGAGCATTCTCCTTCTTCGCCTCCAAAGCCCAAAATGAACTCCCTATCCAATGAGAACTGGCAATTCCATCCTTGAATTCCGATAGAAACTAAAAACTTGGCTCTTTCGTTAGGCCCCCAGGCAGGCCTATTTGCCTTCACAGGTGCTAGGATATCCTCCTGGGTGATATGCAAGCCCTACAAATAGAAATAACATAACAATAGAGGCTGGGGCTAGGAACACTTGGTATTCATTTTTACAGAGTCTGGAGGAAAGAGCATTTGGTATAAATGTGGCAAAGGCTGGCCCCAAAGAAGAACGTCTCCAAGAAGTTTGGGCTACATAACTAAGGCTTTAGTCTCATACATGCAGAATAGAGTTTGGTGCTTGATAAATTCATAAGTAGAGCCTTTTTTTGGGAAAAGGCTAACCAAAATTAGAAGGTAACAACATATTTATTCAACAGTTAATATAACACTATTATCCTGGACCATAAGGAATAAAACACTTGTCAAAGTACATTAAGAGGCAGGCTGCACCTAGACTGCTTGCTCTCATTACCCTTCGAGAGTCAAGTGTACTAAAGAGATAATCTGGGTTTTCAATTGAAAATGAAATAGTATATAAGATTTTGTGTCTACTTTGTTGCTTTACCAGGATAAAGATTAGATAGTTCTTGGTCCACTTTGAGCACCTATTGGCACTGCGTACATATGATAATAGGAATAATGGGATCAGACTATTGAAAGACTGTTGGGGATACAGTTGATTTATATTTGGAAGAAGCGCCAGATAGGCATAATGTAGAGGTTCTGCAGGGGTGCCTCGTCAGCAGTTGCAGCAGATGTTGCACGGGTGGTGCATCGGCAATAGGAGCCCTTAACTACCGCTCAATCCGAGACTGGAGTTGCAGGTTGCGTAACAACATTTGCATGTTGTGCAATGGAGTTCAAGCTTAATTTCAGACATTGGTTAATTTGTAAAAAAAAATAAGCCTCTGGGCTCTCGTCAGGAGGAAGCTTGCACCTGCCCAAATACTCCTGTTAGCACTGCCTAAAACAGAACCAACTACTAACCATGAAAGTGGTCAGCACATGTGGCATAATAGCCAGAGCTGCCAACTTCGGAGGTGGGTAACCAGGTTTGACTCTAGGTGTCGGCTCAACATCCTGTGATCCTGGGTAAATCACTTAATCTCCCCATACATTAATGTGTCCTTAACTGGTGCTCATACAAAGCGCCAGTGTTGATGATTAAGTGTCGGTGCTGCACAATGGAAACTACTGGCTCAAATTAGGCACTGATTTAAGACCTACCAGAAACCACTGAAGGCTGTGCAATGTTTTGAGAGTTTCTTTTTTTTAAACCTTAGACTACTTTTAGCAGGCACAATGTTTGTGAAGATTTGAAAATAGGACAAATGCAACAATTTATGTCACACATAGTAAACTCTCTATGCCACTGGAGCCTGGCTGATGAGGGGTGAAACCCCCAAACCGGTCCTAGGATGCTAGTTTTCCAGTGCAGGGAGAACCTGGCCTGGCAGTTCGGGCTGCATTGTTCCCATGGGGATCATTGTCAGGACTGATTTGCATATGGTTGGATTTAAACTTGGAATGGCATGGGGAGCAAAAAAACGATGGATTTAGGCCCAGATCTCTGTACTGGGGGGAATGTTTGCCATTGCTCAACCATTCTGTCCATCAATTGTTCTTTTTACACATAGTAAACTTACAACCGCGGGCTCATCATTTTTTGGATACAAATGCTTTTACGATTTTTTCCATCCAAATTGGGAATACTTGTGAATTTAGTACTTTCTGCACATAATCCTGCGTGTATCAGAATTTACCAGACGCGTTCACTGGGTGATTTATAGCAGGTTTGGCCTGCCGAAATTCAGATGGGGAAAATGAAGGTGGGGAAAATGAAGGTGGATACCGCTAAACCTGTGATTCCATCCTCTTAGCTCTTAGCAAACGTGTTAGTGAATGGATTGGGAAAGAGACAGACTCTCATAATGAGGGCCATATAATCAACAGTTTGACTGGTATACATTCTCTGGCAATTCTTCTCACCGTACCTTGTTTTTCAGTCCTATTTCTCCTTTTTGTGGCAAATTTGGCCGTATTTATTTAACTGCATTGATTGAGGAATTTCAGCTTTCTTTAGCAAGAATTTTGTGATTTTGGTCTGTTTTTTCAAGGGCCTCCCTCTTCCTTTCTGAAAGACACTAAGGCAAAATGATTGTTTGCATCAAATGTGGCAAGAGCATTCCTGGGAAATCTACGACTTTAACAGTTTTTTTAAGCATTGGCTGTTTTACATCTAATCCTATCTCTCCGACGAGCAGCCAATTCACGAGCCTGAATTTGCACATTTTACTCCTATCCCTTAAATAAAAACAATGGTCCACGTGTACCTACTTTTGTAGATGTAATTTTGGAATTGCAATTAGAGTGGGAATTTACTGCAAATATTTGTCACAGTCCAAACTTTAAGACCGTGTGTGTTTACCACCTCAGTTATATAACTCCCCCAAGGGGCAACCATTTCCCCTCCGCTGACGACAGCGTTTAAAGCCGATTATTGACTGTTGGAAGCACCATTTGGGGATGGAAAATCGACACGCACTAATTTTGTCATTCGCGATTTTTTAATTCCACGCGAAGATACAACTTTTTCACTGATACATCATACTTAGGGTGAAGAAAGCATCGTGTAACAACCTGGGACGGTGAGTTTAGTTTTAAGCACTCAAGACATCCCACTGGTAAAAGCAACCCCGCAACGAGTGTCCCACTAAAGACGATTTACATTTGATATAGGAGACCCAGGGGCCGGAGGAAACTCCAAACTGCAAGATGTCTAGCACTGGATGACCAGCACGCTAGAAACACTAGTCGGCAGGAGGGGTGACTAAAGCTCTGCACACTGTTTTATTATCAGTCAAATACTGCACCAGGCAAGCAACTCCGAGCCTGCTCTCTATCTGTGGCGGCAAATAGTTTATGTGCTTATTAGAAATTGTGGGTTCAGGAGGCAAGGATATTTAATGCAGAGGAGAAACATTTGGTATCCAAAAAGAATCTGAACAAAGTATGTGTTTGCGTCCTTGTCTTATGGGACACAGGGGAAATCACGTGGTAGGCTTGTGGACAGTGGGTTTCTCTTAGTGTTCGGTGGGCAGACGGACGCTTAGCTCATCAAGTCTGGTCAGTATTGGTCAGCCTAGTATTTAAAAGAGGTGCAACGTCTTCTGAGGAACATTATGGCCTTCTGAGCATCTGCGTAATACCTTTGCTGTTTACAGGTACAAATGGAGGTGTCTTCTCAGACTCTCAGTTCACAGAGGTGTGATGTAGTATATTTTGGGTTTGGCTGAGATTCCGAGGATGATCCTTTGAGTGAAGTCACAGGTTCATATTCTGCCCTATCCTCCCACCTACAGCAACCAAGCTACAGTACCAGGCAGGCAGGCAAATAGACATAAAGGGAGAGTTTGATATAGGATTACTTTTTAGTCTTGCACACTTCCCGTGTCCTTTTATTATTGCTTAAAGCTTATTTCTGGGCCTACCAAAATGAAAGGTCAAAGACACTTTTGCAAAAACAATTGGACAATATCGGGCAGTGACATCTCAGAATTGTAAAACGCACTATTCAAGACCAGCTGGTGACTCATGACCAGCGCAGAAACTTAACACACACCTGAGCTTTATATGAAAATGATTGAGACGTAACAAGCACAGCAACTAAATTAACATCAAATGGGATAGCTTATTGCTCTCTCAGTATATCTGTACTCTACACCTCTGCCTCTCACTGGCCCAGCTCAAAGAAGCTGTCTGACCCCTTACTCAACTCGCATTAGCATAGCAGCCACCCATAGACTCGCCATGCAGACTCCCACCTGGATTAGGTCCTGCTGACAGTGTGATAGAACTAAAAATCCAAACATTAGCATGCTTCTTGCAAATTCGAGTGCGTGCTTCCCAGCACTAAGTACCTTAGAGTCACATGGGTTTCATTATCAGACCCTGCTTAGCTAACCAGCATGAATCCCCGTTTCAATTGGCGGGAAACAAACTAGACTTGTGCACTGGGATACTTTCATAACCACAGAAACACATTAGCATGTGTAGCTTTCATAGTCTATACATATATGAAAGCACATCGGAGAAGCCCTTTCCACATTTCACATACAGTGACCCCAGGAATGAACTTCACATTTTGCCTCACTCTCAGCACTTAAAAAGTGGGAACTGATCCTGTACCATCTCTTAACATTCATCCTTTCATAGAGGTTCCTGATACACGTGCAAAATAGAAAAAGAGGTCTGAACAAATAGGTTTTGACACAGTGCCAGCACACCTGCAGACACCATTTTATCTTACAACATTGAGTGTCTACAATGATTTAAATATTAGGTTATGTAACATGCACTTAGATCACTTGATAGGGAGGCTACTACCATACTTCGCTGCAGGAAAATATTATAGGCAGTGGTAGAGTAAGGACGGATGTATGACATTGCCATGCAGGCCATTACCACTCATGCATTGATCGCTCATGTAATACCATGTATTGACAATACAACGTGTTGCATCACATTGTGGTAATTTACCAAACATGTATTTTCTGTCTATCTATCTATCTGTCTATCTATCTATCTGTCTGTCTGTCTGTCTGTCTGTCTGTCTGTATATTTTTGTATATATATATATATATATATATATATATCGTCAATCCTCAACGTGCCTGCTCTCACATTAACATAGGCTCCAACATGCTCGGGCTCACTTTGGAAGACTTTATTGTGACTACAGGTAATGTGTTTCTTTGTATATATTCTCTTAAAACACTAGAGGTTACAGGGAGATGTTAGAAAATAGAATTGTAAAACCCATAGAAATTCAGTTAAAAACAATGGTTACAGAGACGTTATAGTTGGGAAATAGAGTTCAAAAACCTTATAATTTCATTGAAATAGCCAAACGTTAGAGGGACGTTATAGGGCTTGGATTTCACTCACACAAAACCATCGAAATGCAGCAGTTCTAGTTACCTGAGCTAACTATAATTTACACCCCGCAATGCACTGCTTATGACCTCACATATTACAGCACTCATGACGTGGTCAATGACATCACTAATGACATCTCAAGACATCACTGATGACCTGAATGAATGAAAAACAATTTATAACGCGCAGACTAAGCCCAAAGGCATCAAGGCGCCTAACAAATAAGATCAAAAGACACAGAGCCCTATTCACGGATATGCCTTAACAAAGAGCCAAGTCTTTAATGCCTTCCTAAAAAGGGGGACAGAAGGTTGAGTTTTAATTTCCATGGGGAGAGCATTCCACAACTTAGGAGCTAACTGGGAAAAGGACCTTCCTCCCCACCTAGCTCTCCTAAATTGGGGCACCGATAGCAGGCTCTTTCCTAAAGAGCGGAGATTTCTACATGGGACATAGGGTACTAAAAGGTCCTTGACCCCTCCAGCTCCCCGGCCAGATATCGCCCCGTACGTCAGGCTGAGGATCTTAAAAATAATCCTGGCAGAAATAGGGAGCCAGTGTATGCTCTTCCTAACAGCAGTAGCAGAGGAAAGCTTCGGGGCATCAGTCACCAATTTGGCAGCCGCGTTCTGGACAATTTGTAGACGTTGCACCAAACCCTTGTCTATACCAAAGTAAAGGGCATTACAGTAATCAAGCTGTGAGACCACCAGGGCAACCACAATTTGTTTGCGCGCCGGAGGAGCCAGGTAGTGTTTTATTTCCCTTAAAATTTTAATAATGCCCCAGCAGGTAGCAACCGTCCTGTTTACCTGTTGATTCATGGAAAGAGAGGGGTCAATCAAGACTCCCAGATTACGGGCTGAGTCAGTGGGACACATACCCAGAGTGGGAGGCCACCACTCAGCGGACCATACGTCACTCTTACCACCAAAGACAAGAACCTCAATTTTTTCCCCATTCAACTTCAATGAATTAAAAATCATCCATTGAGAAACTGCCTCCATACAGTTCCTGAAGCTGAGAGCAGAGGAATTGACAGGGTGTGAGAGGGACACCATGATCTGGGTGTCATCAGCGTAGGAAACCACCTCCATCCCATAAGATCTTATTAGCTTGGCAAGTGGGGCCACATAGATATTAAAAAGGGTCGGACTAAGAGCCGAACCCTGTGGGACCCCACATTGAACAGGCAGGGATGGAAATAGAAATTTGCCTAGTTTAACCCTCTGTTCCCTCTGATCCAAGAAAGAGGCCAAAAGATTCAGGGCCGAGCCTTCCACCCCTATCTCCCTAAGACGAGATGTTAAAGTCACTGGGGATAAGGTGTCAAAGGCTGCTGTCAGGTCTAGCAGGACCAAAAGAGTAGTATGGCCCTGATCAACCTCCTTACGGATGTTATTTAGCACAACTGTAAGGGCCGACTCCGTGCTATGAAACCTCTGAAAACCATGTTGGGCCTGATCAAGAAGACCAGAGGAATCCAGAAAAGCTGTCAGATGTTCATTTAAGTGGGTCTCCAGCATCTTTGCTGGAGCCGGGAGCAATAAGATGGGTCGGAAGTTCTTTAGAATTTCAGGATCCAGGGTTTGCTTTTTTAATAAAGGCTTAAACACAGCCCTCTTCCACACGGCAGGATATACACCCTCCTGTATTGCCCTGTTCATAATATCCAGAAGGGGGGGGCAAGAAGTTTTCCCTGCAATCCTTAAAGACTTTGAGGGCATGGGTCCAGAGGGGACCCCGACCTGGTCTTACTCAACAACATGGCCAGTTGGCATAAGGCAAGCAAAGGAAAGCTGGACAAACTAGCCTTAGAGGTCCGGTTTTCAGGTCCAAGGCCAGATACCGCCAAAGAAATAGGGGGAGGCAGAGAAGCCCTTTGCAATTCCAGGGCAGAGTAGATATCAGCTATTTTGGCGTGGAAGAACTGGGCGATCCTATCACAGAGATCTTGAGAACTGACAATAGGGTCGGGCATTTGCAGCGTACACAGAGAGTCAACAATTCTGAAAAGATCTCTGGGGGACGAAAGAGCGGTGGTTAACTTAGCGAAGTAATCCTGCTTTTCTTTGATTACCTCAGCCTTGTACCTTTTCAGAGAAAGTTTATGCTTCTCCCTTTCTTTATTGTCCCAACTCACCCTCCACAGCCTCTCCTGCTTCCTACAGCCCTGCCTTAAGCGTCTTAGAGAGTCAGAAAACCAGGGGGCCGATGGACTCTTCCTAGCAGAGTATCGTAGGGAGACGGGGGCCAAAATATCAACAGCCCTGCCCATGGAAGAGTTCAGTTCACAGGCCGCCAAGCTGACGTCTCTCACAGTGGCGATCTTGCTATTGAGAATTAGGGGAGCCAGAGTCTCATTGGAAATCAACTTATAGTTATGCTTAGGTTCTTTTCTACTAGAAACACTGGGCCTAAAGTTAGCAGGGGGAACCTGAAGCTCCAAAGGAACAGCCAGATGGTCAGACCAAAGCAAAGGAGTTGGCCGGCCAGTTGAAATCCTAGGATCATTCGAGAAAACCCCATCCAGGATATGACCAGCCCGATGAGTGGGGTATTTAACCAATTGCATGAGGCCACAAGCAGACATCGCATCCAGGAGAGAGAGGGAATCCCTGGAATCAAGGTTATCCAGATGAAAATTTAAGTCCCCCAGAATCGTCAGATGCTCACAACCAAAATAAGGTTCTAAGAGGTTAAGTAAATTCTGACTAAATTCAATTCTAGGTCCAGGTGGTCTATAAATCAAAATACCCGCAAAAGGGGCAGCGAGAGAAGAGGTTATTATAAAATGTAGGGCCTGAAAAGAATCCGAGGGGGCAGATAGGGGGGTAGTGCGACAGGAATAGGAAGTTTGGTGTAAAATCCCAAGCCCGCCTCCTCTACGCCCCACACGGTCCAATCTTGCAAGAACATAGCCATCAGGGATGGCATCTACAAGATCCGGACCGGAGGAATCAGAGGCCCATGTTTCCGTTAGAAACACCCAAGAGGGCTTTCTAACCGACACAAACTCGCTGAAGGCTATATTATTCTTCATCAATGATCTGACATTGATAAGGAAACCACTCTGTCTTAGTTTTCGGGAGGTGCATCATACGTAATAGAGGGATTACCGGAAGACACACCATTTAGCGGCCAGGCGCAGGGTGGCAAATAGCAAGCGCAACCCGGAGAGTCCACAAACGCCTCCGGAGGGTAAGAGTAATGACATTGGAGACGTGGAGGTCTAAGGGCTACTAAATCATTATACGTATACGAATAGCTTACATTATAGGCCTCAGCATGTCCGACTGATTTCGCACCATGTCCGTCCTCCAGCCCGTCCTTAGCGTGGATGGGCGCAGATGGGCTGGACTCTGGCGCGACTCCGGCGCGAATACAGCGCGACCGCTGCGCGCCAACGCTGCACGCATGCATCATTGCCTTAAATAGAGGTCTAGCGCGACAGCCTCGCTGCTAGACCGCAACACAAGATGGCACCCGCTATCCGTCCCTACCTAACCCCAAGATGGCACTAAGTGTCCACTCTACCGGGCAGGGGACCCGCTGAAATCGCTAATTTAGTGAGTGTAAGTGTTTTCTAAGAGTTTATGAATGTTAAACACATATACTAAGCTATTACAAAAGTTTAATTAGTTTGCTAGGTGTACTACTAAGGAGTGATAATACTTCTAACATATAATGTGTGAGTGACTGTGTGCATCTGTGTGTAAGTGGGTGTCTGAGTGACTATATGGGTGTATGAATGGATGTACAAATGGCTGTATAGATGTATAAGTGGGCGTGTGAGTAGCTGTGTGGGTGATTGAGTGGCTGTGTGAGTGGCTGTATTAGTGAGTGAGTGGGTGTGTCAGTGGCTGTATGGGTGGGTGAGTGGGTGTGAGTGATTATGGGGGAGTGAGTGGGAGTCTGAATGGCTTGTATGACTGAGTGGCTGGGTGTGTAAGCATGCTGTATGAGTGAGTGAGTGGCACTCTGAGTGGGAATTTAGTTAAGTGAGTTGGTGTGTGAGTGGCTTTATTGGAGAGTATGTTTCTGCCAGAATGGCTGTATTGGTGAGTGAGAAGATGTGTGACTACTTGTATAAATGTGTGAATGGGTATGCAAATGGTTATGTGGATACGAGTAAGTATATGATTGGTTGTAGGGGTGAGTGAGTAGCTGTGTTGAGAGGCTGTATGGGTGAGTGAGTGGGTTTGTGAGATGCTGTATAGGTGAATAAGGGGTAGTGTAGTAGCTGTATGGTTTTGTGCGAGTGAAATCTAAAAATAACTAACATCCCTATAACCTTTGTTTTTTCAGTGAATTTCTAAGGGTTCTTAAATTATATTCCCCAACTATAACGTCCCTGTAACCTTTGTTTTGTTACATGAATGTCTAAGGTTTAAAAAAAATTCTATTTCTTAACTATAACGTCCCTGTAACCTTTGTTATTTTAAGTGAATTTCTATGTTTTTTTAACTAGTATTCACATTTGCAGAGTGGTGTATAAAGGGGGCCTCCTACCATCTCACAGCAATCTCATTTGGTAGGTATACTGGAGGTAACAGGAGGGGTTCTTGGCACCCAAGGACTCTCAGCATCCAAAGGGACTTCATCCCCCAACCAGTAGTGTACCAGGAGGCGTGTTTGCAGAGTGGTTGACAAAGGGGGCAGGGCCTCGAACAACCTTTCAACAATCCCGTTGTGTGGGACTTACAGGAGGGAACAGGAGGGTTTCCTGGCCCCTAAGGACCCTCAGCATCCAAAGGGACTTCATCCCCCAACCAGTAGTGGGCCAAGAGACCCGTTTGCAGAGTGTTGGAGAAAGGGGGCATGGCCTCGATGACTTCTTAGCAATCCCACTGTGTGGGACTTAATGGAGGTAGCAGGAGGAGTTGTTGGCCCCCAAGGACCTTAAGCATTCATGAGGACTTAATCCCTCACCAAGTTGTGCACCAGGAGGCCCCTTTGCACAGTGGTTGAGAAAGGGAGTGGGCCTCTGACAACTTCTCCCAGCAGGCATTTTTTAGTTTTTATATTATATTAGGGAAGGGGGCCATGTGCGGCGGATTTCAGCCTCGGAAACCCCACAGCTAGGCCTTTTTACAGTAGGGAAGGGGGACCACACAGTCCCCTCCCCAGGCCAATTTCAGCCTGAGGACCCCATTCCCCAGGGCCCAGCCTTTAAAAAAATGATTTAGTAATATGGGAGGGGTGCCATGCTGCCCCCTCCTCGGGCCGATTTCAGCCCCGGGAGCCCTGGGGCCCCATCACCGGGGCCTGGCCATTTACAAATGGGGACGGGCTGCACAGCCCTTCTTCCTGTGCCAATTTTGTCCCCAGAGACCCCATCCCACATTGCATGGCCATTAGGGTACCAAGTCTCCACCGGGACTGCAGGGGGAGCCTGAATACTTCTGCGGTCCCTTCCGACTCGAGCATTACCTTCAGACACAGGGAGCTGCTAAACATGCAGCTCCCTGTATCTGAAAGCAATTCATCTGTTTCCCTGCTTGCTTGACAGTGAGCAGGGGAACAGACAAATGCTCTGTTTCTACCAAGCGAGAGAATTTGTCTTGCTTGCTGGAAGCGAAGCGTTGGCTATGACTTGGCGGGTGTGGTAAAGCTCCCGCCAAGCAACAGCCAACAGCTACATCCCAGGGATGGGCATCCTAGGACAGAGCCAGCCCTGGGGGTGGTGGTCCTCAGGGCCATCTATGGCTCCAGGAAAGGGGCCGAATGGCCCACCTCTATTTTGTTCTTGAGCTTTCCCCTGGGAGGTAGCAGTCCCTGGGGCCGTGAATGGCCTGGGAGGGGGGCAGCGCAGCCCCCCTACCATTTTTTTTAAATAGAATTGACCACGGGGAGGTGGTGGTGCCTGAGGGCGTCCATAATGCTACCCATTACAAATGTAATAGCCCCTGACAGGTGGTGGTCCCTTGGGAACAGGGAGGAGGGGTCTGTGAGGCTGTAGGAGAGTAGGATCTGCACTTATGTTGCCCCCACTTTTTTTCTGATGTATACATTGGTTTCTGGCTATAGTCTGAATGGGTCCCTGCTAATCAGGGCCCCAGTCTCTCTGTTCTCTCTAAACGACTTGGTGTGCATATTAGATGCACTAGTGATTGGATACTGTGGTACCTTATGAGCCCCTAGTATATGGTACCTTAGGTACCTAGGGCATAGGCACTTCACAGGCCTACCAGGGGCTGAAGCATGTATTATTCCACCCCTGGGAAGCAGACTCAATCTGACACCACAGGCCTGCTACTGCAGCCTGGGTGAGGTAGTGTTAGCACTCCTCACTGAGGTATGGGTGTCTATATCTCACCATACACACACATATAAACCTATCAGCCACCCCTATGGCAGGCCCTATCAATCCTGAGGGCAGGGTGCTTGGTTTACAATGTGATGGGGTGCCTCTGCATGAGCAGGACCCCTCTGCAGCTCGCAGGGTCTATTCCTTGTGGCTGTTAGTGGATGCGGTTAAACTATATACTCTTAAGTGCATTATAAATGCTACCTTTGGAATGACTGCATCAAAACATGTCGTGTTTGGTGTCAAACAACTTGGAATCATACCCCCACATCAGTCCAGGATGTGGGAGTATGATCCCACCCTTCTAGAGGGGACGACATGTGCCTACTGTGGAAACACGGTAGAAATCTGAAAGAGCCCTGGCATCACAAAATGGATGCCACCAGCACAGACACTGGGCTGCCCTCCTGTTGCTGACTGAATCTCGCAGTGGAGGAGGCCCAACAATAGGCATCCTGTCACAGGGAGGTGTCATTACCTTCCAGACAGGATTTAGTGTATTATGGCTGGGTGGGTGCACTCCTAGGGTGCTTTGAAGTCCTGCACTGGGGGAGCAGTAGGCTCCTCTGTGCATATGCCAGCTCAAACCGGTTCAGGGGCTACCTGTCCCTGCTCTGGCGTGAAACTGGACAAAGGGAAGTGGGTGTAACCACCCCCTACCCTGACCCTCCCAGAGGAGTGGTCATAGAGCTAGTCCCTCCCCTATCTTCAGTATAAGATAGGAAACCTTGCCATTGCAAAGTAGATAACCCTGGACGGCGCTCTACAAGTAAGAATCCTGGCCCTTCCATGCTCCACTACCTTTGGAAGACAGAAGAATCTCCCTTGGAGTCAAGGAGTGACTCCCCTGCTTGGCAGGCACCAGAAACTCTAATCAACGGTCGCAAACTTTCCCGCTCCCGCCGGAGTCCAAAGTCCCTGCAGCCCCAGAAGTGGATTTCCTGACTTCTCGACGGCCATTGTGAGACCCCAGCAAAACTGAGGCAAGTGGACCCCACGAGTGACAAGGAACTGCAATACCTGGGAACCATGCACTATTGTTGAGTGCAAACCCTTCACGACGTTCTACAAACTTGTACTTTGGGCCATTTGTGGCCCAAGCCACCATCAGGACGTGCAGCGAATATCAGAGACCTACCCTGTCCCGAGTGACCGTGGGCTCCTGTGAAGCATTTCCTCAAGAGGCATCTTCGCAATCCCTTGCCCGTTGGCTTGTGGGTCCCCCAAAGACTTTCTTATCAACTCAAAGGGCTCCCCTGGTTGCTCCAGGCCTGCCCTCACTCACCCTCGCTGGGTGAGTCCCTCAGACCTTGCTGGTCTGCACCATTGACTAAATTCACTTTCCACAAGACTTGCTGTTGCCAAGGCTTGTTGGCTTCAATATGGAGTCAGCTGCAGACGTCATGGGACACTACAAATCCAGCTGCTGGTCATCATTGATCTCTCCTGGACCTCGTGAGCAAAGAGTTAAAACACCCTTGATCACCTGAAATCCACCGACATCCGTGGGCATCCATCTTCCTGGCGCCGGGTCACTGACAAGTGACTGTGAACACTGTCCCTTCAATTTTCAGGTCATCTGCATCTCGAATCCACCCTTGGATTCCACCGGACACTTCTTCAGTCTTCGCAAGCAGCAAATTTTCTTTGGTCTCCATAGAAAACAGCGACGCGACCAGACACCAAAAGACACCTATGCACCCGGCTTCCCTGGGTGAGGTAACTCGTGCACTCCGGTGCCCTAGTGTGTGTTAGCCCTCGAATTACTTACCTTGTAAGTGGCTTGCTTGTAGGCTTCCTCGAAGTACCCTAAAACTTTATAAATCAAACCGTGACTTGCTCCATTGTAATCAATAGGGAACCCACGGCTGTGTTCACACACTGCATGCGTCTCCCGTGGGTCTGTTACTTACCTGCTTTCACTGCAGTAGTGAAGCCCCAGCGATTCTACAGGCCCTAGGCCTTGTCATTCTGCAAGTCGACTTTCCTAAACCTCTTTTTTAGTATATGGTCTGGTACGCCCCTAGGCCCCAGCCATATTTGTGCTCAACTTATTGTGAAACGTTGATATTTGAATGTGTTTCTGACTTCTAATCTCATAAAGAGATTAGTAGAGTGTTTATAGAAATAAATACATATATATTTGATATATATACCTGTGTGGTGTCCTTTCATTTGGTAATTCAAGAGATTATAAGGCAAAACAAGCTGCTTTACATTCCTCTGAGACTTAGCCTGAAGGCTGCTCTCCACAGCTACCACTAGGATAGCTTTCTTTAAAAGGTTGTCTTAAACCCATCTACCAGAAGAGTCAAATTGGACTGGTGGAAGGTGGCCACTATAACTAGTGACCAGCATATGCCAGGCCAACTTCTCACAGAGGCCCACCCAATTTCTTTTGTATGAGCCCCAGGAAGGTGGCAGTACCTGGGGCTGTGGGGGACCATATGGGCCCCCCACTCATTAATTTTACCAATAGCCCTGGGAAGGTGGCAGTTCCTGGGGCACGGGGGTCCACAAAACTCCTCCATTACTAATCTATAAGCCCTAGGGAGGAGGTGGTCCCCGGGGCATGGGGGTCCACAATACCACCCATTTATTTAAAATAACAATGGCCACATACCCCGATGACCAGGCCCACCTGGGAGCCTAATAATAGAAAAGCATGGGAGCCCATACTTCTCTTTTTTTTTTAATTTTCATCGGGAGCCGCAGATCCAATGCAGCTCCTGAAAAAAATTAAACAAAAATGTTTTGGGGGACCCAACAGAGAGGCCTGGGGGTTCAGGGTATTCCTACCCGGCCCCATTCGCTTTTTTTAACGTTTTGTTTTTGTGACATGGCTCAAGCCGAGTAGAAGATGGCTACCAAAACCTTCTGGTTTGAAGTGTTGGAAGCCAATCAGGTCCTTCACATCCCTATATATACAGATTTGGATTTCGGTTAATATCTCTAAAACTACTGGACAGATTTACCCAAAATCCCAAAAAGGTACTTCCCTGGACCATGAGAAAAATGCGTTTTGGGACCCCCCCCCCTTTTGTGTGACCGCCTGCTTGACAAATCACCACAAAAATTTTAATGCAGCTGCTGAAGTGACCATTGTGTTAGTTTTAAAAAATTTCACGAGGATTTGTCAAACAATGCCAAAGTTATTGGCAAATGAAAAAAATTTCTACCTATGGAAAATAGGTTCTAACTACAACTACCCATTGGCGACCACCAGTAGGTAATGTGTGTGTGTGTGTATATATATATATATATATATATTACCTACTGGCAGTGGCCAATAGGTAGTTATAGTTAGGACCATATTTCCTTAGAAAAAGTTTTTTTTGACTTACCTATAGCTTTAGTGTTGTTTGACTAATCTGCACAAAATCTTCCTAAAAAAGAGTCATACTGAGTCTTGTTGTGCGCGGAAAGTTTTAAGGTGATCCAATCAAGCGAGGGCCGAGAAAAAGAGGGGTTAAAAAAAAGTAACCTTCCCATGTTAATTCCCATAAGAACTTTGAACACGACTACAGCCGGAACCGCTGGACGGAATTACACCAAATATGATAGAAAGCTAGCTTTAGGTCAGCAGATTGTGCTTTTTAGGTCTCTCTGAGTCAGCGCGCATGCGCTGCTCGGAAAGACATTTAGTAGGTGAGTTTTCAAAGTGCTGCTGGCTGGCCTAGTGCTTGCGTTAACGCGAGCGTGCACGCGCGCAGCCGGCAGCTTTCAGCGCCCAAGGCGCCATCTGGAGCTTTCACTTTTTCCACCGTCGCGCATGCACCCCTGCTTTCACTTTTGCCTTCCTCTCTCTCGTTACTCTCCTCCAGGCTTGCTGTCTTCCTTCCTAACCTTGCCATTGGCCTCTAGCACTGATGGACTCCTTACCTCTCTCTTGGTCATTCACCATCAGCTTCTGCATATGTTCAAACCTATCACTTCATACCAGAGAGCTCTTCAGTACGTACTCCACTAGTTTTGGTTTATCAAATCCGTTGCTCACAAGCAATAATAGACGATGACTTCATGCTGCAAGTGGGCAATCTGTCGGATGTGAGCAATCCTCATGCAAACAAAGAGAAAACAAATTCATTGCTCTTCTTAGAATAGGCCTTTCTTAAAATACAAAAACAAACGTGCACGTATGCAGCATGCCGAGGAAAGATAATGAATGAACACTTAGTGCAATTTTATTGTGTCAGGAAAACGCTTGTAGATTATTATTTTTGGGGGGCAATTTGTTAACTCCATCGAGGCCATTTTGCCGTGTGCTAAATAAACATTTAGGTCCTACATGCAGCACAGTGTGATTTTTTTTATTTTATTTTTTTATTTATATGCCTCCTCCTTTTCCCTAGTCTACCCTGCTAAGCCCCTTACAAGCAACACTGTTTCCTCTATCAGCCCCTTACGCATTTCTTTTGTCTTTCTTTCTCCTCCCATGTCACATCTTATACTGATCTGTCACATTAGAGTTGAAACAGATTGCTATGTTCTTTTCTTAATATTTCTTTTTTACTTCCCAACTTGTTTGAGTTTTCCTTTTTCCATATATTTGTGAATTGTGTGAAGGTGGTATTTAAAAAAAAAAAATTTACTCAGCCCTTGAGCCATGTGCAGTAATTTTGGGAATTACTTTATTCTTTGCAACCAAGAAGCCCTTTTAATAAATTGTTTAATACTAGAGAGACACTCTTCAGAATAACATCCCTCTCTACCATTTACTGTGAATGCGACACTTCTCTTTAAACCATGCGGCGCCTGTCATCTTTTGCCTCTTTTCTAGGGCTCATGAGGAAAGGTTTCAAAAGCCACCTCCCAGCCTGGACTGTTCCTATCGCTGCTGCCTGATTACGGGTTTGAGTTTAATTTATTTGCATGTTTTTGGAATAAACAAACTGCGAGTGCCTTCTCCTGTAAGTCTCTGCAGTCAAGAGCCTTCATGGCCCTTTACCATCGACTCATGAACTTTCCACCCAGAGGGAACAGACCCTTATTAACTCATCCATCCCAAGCCCTTCCTACATTTTATGCATAGATTCTTATGCATTGAAGCTGCTGGCAGGCTCACCTTCCCCGCATGACAGCAGGTTTGCATAAGCATAGCCTTACCATCAACCCCTGGTAGTTTAATTACACACACTTTATTTTCTGACCGGAAAAATATTTATTGCACTTTTATGTCTCAGAACTCTTTATCCCAAAATACATTGAAATCCAGTTGAATAACATTGTTTTAGCCAAAACACATTTCTCTACACCGGTCAGTCACTCTCGCCAGTTCTGCATTGGTAGTTTCACTTGGCTTAATGTTTTAGGAGAGATGAGGCTGCGGTTTAAAAGGGCATGTTACTGTAATGTGCCCCCCAGGCCAGATGAATACCTTCTGCCTCACAACCGTTCAACTAAACTTTTATGTGAAAGTTTTTTTTATGACTCTTTTTATTTGCAAAAATAAACTTGTTGGTCTTTCCACATTTAGATTCACAGATATCACAGTGTTGCATCCACAGATTCGTATACAAATATACCACTTCAGATGTCGTAGTACACAAGATGGTATCAGTACATAAATCATTACGGCGTTAATGGTTCGTCAAGGGAAGGGGTCATGGGAGTTTCACACAGGTTTCCACGGTACTCATTCCATTTTGACCAAACTGCCTCCCATTTCCGGGGACAACCCCGGGCCACATAGACTGTATTTTCTTGCAGCATGCACCAGTCCATGTCTTTCTTCCATGCACTGAGTGTTGGAGGTGTTCCCACTCCCCATGGGCGTGCTATATTGCGTTTTGCAATTACTTGTCCAAGCGTTGCCCATATTCTGCCTTTTGCGGACAAGTCTGTGGGCTCCCAGATGTTCAAGAGGCACCTTTTAATTTCGGGTCACAAGTCAACCCCCCAGACAGTACGCATACAGTCATGCACCCCCTTCCAGTAGGCTTGTATTAGAGGGCACTCCCATATTATGTGAAGAAACATCCCTACCGCCCCACACTGTCTCCTACAAAGCCCGTCCTCACTCCTACCCATCAATACTAGTCGCATACCCGAGATGTAAACTCAGTGTTGTATTTTTAGTTGTATCAACCTCAATTTTGCCGATATCGCTACTTTTTGGGGGGAGGAAAGTGCCTCTCTCCATTCCTCTTCATCAATCTCAAGAAGGTCAGTCTCCTATTTTCTCCTAAGTGCAAGCAATGGGTCAGGGGTGTGATGTATGAGTTTTTTATATGTGAGGGAGATATCCCTCTGCGGTAAATGGCCGTCAATCAGTCTGTCCTCTAGGGGGGATGACTCTGGAAGCGTTGTTCCTGGTGGAATGTTAAACTTGAGTGAGTGCCTGATTTGTATGTATCTGAAGTACTCCGTTTGCACTAATTCATATGTTTGCTGTAGTGAGGCACATGTCACCATACCATTGGGCCTCCATAGGTCTTTTATACGGGAGATCCCTATCAGGTCCCAGTTACGAAACCCTTTGATGCGACCCAGTGTACCCAGCCTTTCGGAGACCCAGAGGGGAGTTGCCAATGTGAGTTTGTCAGCCCATCCCAGTTTGCGGCTCACAATATGCCAGAGTTGGACAGAGTGCCTTGTAGGTCCTGTGAGGGGATATTTGTTAGGTTTAGAGTAGAGCGCAACCTCAAAGTTCCCCCCCCGGGAGGAGCCACCTGTCCATCCCATACCTGGGATCATCCCCACCACTATATGTGCCCTGGTTTATGGCCGAGAGGTGTGCTGCCCAGTAGTATTTTCGGATGTCCGGAAGTGCTATAGCCCCATCGTACCACCCTAGTGTAAGTTTCTGAAGCGATATGCATGGCGTTCCAGCCCACAACAGGTCCCTTTGAGTGGCCTCAATATCTGCAAAATACTTTTGTGGGACTAAATCAGGGTAGTTTTGGAGGGCATACAAAAAACGTGGAAGCGCCATCATCTTGAATAGAGCTGCCCGACCCAGTAGGGACAGCGGGAGCCTCTTCCAAATGGCAGTTTCCCTTTTGAACCTTTGCAGAGGTGGTAAGAGATTCCTCTCGTAACGGGTCGTCACATGCCTGGAGATAAAGATTCCATGGTACTTGAACCCCTCCGTGACTATCTTGATCGGGCAGTCAGCGGTATTGAAGGGGGGGGGGCGTCATGTAGGACGTATAGTAATGATTTCCCCCAGTTGATGCTGTAACCTGAGTTTTTCCCAAAACTGGTGAAAATGTCTAGGGCAACTCAGGAATTTGGAGGGGGAGGCGAGGTACAAGAGAATATCATCCGCATAAAGCGAAATCCGGTCCTCCCACCCATTCGCCCATGTGAGCCCCCGTAATGAGGTCTTGTCGTATCCAGGCGGCGAGAGGCTCCAGGGAGAGGACGAAAAGCAGGGGTGAGAGGGGGCAGCCCTGTCGCGTCCCTCTTTCCAGTGTGAAAATCTCTGAGATCTTGTTGTTCACCACAACCTGGGCTAATGGCTCAGTGTAGAGGAGGCGCACCCACCCGATGAAGTTAGGACCGAAGCCCATCTTTTTGAGGACCGCCATCATATAAGGCCATTCGAGCGTGTCTAATGCCATAGCGGCATCCAACGATACCACAACCGCGTCTTCCTGGATCGTGTGGCAGCGTCCTAATACTCTGTGGAGTCGTCGCAGGTTGAGCGCTGTGTTGCAGTGCGGCATGAAGCCCGATTGGTCTGGGTGGATCAGTTTGGTAATTATCGGCTTGATCCTATTTGCGAGGAGCTTCGTGAGGATTTTGGGTTCAGCATTTAATAGTGATATTGGCCTGTAAGAAGTGCACAGCTCTCTGGGTTTCCCTTATTTAGGGATGGCCACCTGTATGGCGATACGCTGGTCTCTCAGTAGCTTCCTCAGAACTTTACTGTCCTCGAACATATTTTAAGGTGTTGACTCAGGCAGTCAGGTTTGAGCTTGTACAGCTCAGTAGGGAGACCGTTGTGTTCTAGGGCTTTCCCAGGCCGGAGTTCATTGATTGCCTTGGCCAGCTCTGCTACGGTGAGTTCACCTTCCAACGTCTCCCGGTCGTCGTCAGAAAGGGTGGGCAGCTTAATGTCAGCCAAAAGTGCGGAGGAATCCTCCTCCGGCCGCCCCGACCCCCTGCTGTATACTCTTTTGAAATGTGCTGCAAACTCGCTATTTATCTCCTGAGGTTCAGTAAGGGGGGCGACCCCCTCAGTCTGAAGCTCAGACACCACCCTCTGCGCTTTCTGCTTTTTGTCCAGCCAGGCTATTAATTTGCCCGCTTTGTCCCCTTGGTCATACAATCGGCCGTCTCTGTCTCTTGCTAGGTTTTTAGCGGCATCTGTGGCTAGTTCCTTATATTCAGCCGCTTTGAGCTGCATCTGATTCAGAGCCCCAAGATTCCCGTCAACTTGCTCTGCCCGTCCAGAACGAGAACATCATGCTCGATGGTAAGCATTTGTGTCTCCTTTTCTGTGCGCTGTCCGGCAATTATGGAGAGGGCTTCACCCCTCAGTACGGTCTTAAATGCTTCCCAGAGGACATCAGGGGATTCCACCGTCCCAACGTTTTCTTGGAAGTATTGGTCTATCGAGCGGGTGATCTCCTTCTTGGTCACAGGATTGCGTAAGAACCAGGGGTTTAGGGGCGCAACACAGCCTACCCTCTGTTTCCAAATAGTGAGGTGTGCCCATATAGGGGAGTGGTCAGATATACCCTGTGCCAGATCTTTGATCTCTCGAATGGTAGTGTCTTGCTGCAGAGGTGTAAGGATATAGTCTATCCTAGAAAAAGTGTGGTGTGGTCCCGAGAAGAATGTGTACTGCTGTAGGTTTGGGTGGCGCATATGCCAGAGGTCAACTAATCCGAATGCCTCCAGGAGATTGGAGAGCCACATGTGCCCCGTCGCAATGTCTCGGGTGGGTGCCTATCCAGTCCTCCCAACACTACGGCGTTGAAGTCCCTACTAATTAGAAGCTGCCCCTCAGGAAGGGAAAGGAGAAGTTTACCCAGATCATGGTATGACTGAGTTTGGAGACCCAGTGGAATATAAACCGTCACCAAGTTGAGTATGTGTCCCTCCCACTTCCCCGAGAGCACCGCATAGCGTCCCAGCGGGTCAGTCTCCGAGTGCTTAATGACAAACGGAAAGTTACGGCGCAACAGAATGCCTACCCTGCGGGATCCCGAAGTGAAGCCGGCATGTGTCGCCAGTGTATAGCCCCATCTATTGAGTGCGTGACGTGTTGCTGATGAGGTGCGTCTCTTGCAAGAGGTCAATATCTGGGAGGTGCCGTTTAACAAATTGAAGAACTATACTCCTTTTGAGCTTGTCTCCCAACCCGTTAACGTTCCAGCTAAGGATTTTAAGACATTTATCCCACCTTGTAGCCATCACTGGAAGCTATACTAGTACGCAATCTGTAGCTCCTGCAACACCGCACCATCCCACAAGTACATTCCCTGCATGACCAACTTAAGCCCTCATCCCCCCCAGGCATCACCAAGCATCAAAAAATAACAATGAAACTGTCGTCCCCCCCCCGCCTCCCTCCACCCTGCTACCCTGCCACGTAGGTTTACAACAACCCACATCCCCAACTAGCAGAGAACCTTTCGCCCCAAAATGGGAGAGCGAGAAACCCCCCCCCCCCCCGAAAAACTGTCAGGTGGGGAAGTGCGCTGGGTTTTATGTGAATTTTAACTTGAAATGCACCTCTCACAGCCAGCCAAGTGCCTGACCCAGGCTTTGTCAGTCCCACAGTGCTGCACTGATGTTGAACGGACACGTTCTTTCCTTGCAGAGCTCATAGTGGTTCAGACCATTTAGTAAGCCTGGAGTCCCATCAGAAATCGTAAATCTGAATACAAAAAGCAAACCACATCAGAAGTGCAAGTGGTATACAAATGTATGGCTTCTATGGTGTTTGTGAGATAACTCCCCCTTTGCATCCGGAGGTGGCAGCCGTGGCCCGCGCAGGTAAGAGCGGCGAGGCAGTGGGGGAGGGTGGGGTGGATTTCGAAAGACGACCCTGAGTGAAAATTAAATAATTAAATGTTCTCTCGTGGTTATTTTGCCTAAGGAAATAGTTACTCACCAGTAACAATGGTTTTGCAACTTAATTTTTTGTTCTGTGTTTACATGCTGCACATTATTCCTCGTCCACCATAGGGACTTTAGTGTGGCTCAGAATCATGCCCACCATGGGACCACAAAGCATCACTGCCATCTTCAAATTATCTTTGCCACCATGGGTTTGGAAACGTTCTCCTGATTAAAATATTTTTTATCGAGCTTCCCTAGAATGTACAACCTTACATTTAAAAATAAAAAAAAGTGTATTAAGGTTCTATCCCCCATTTTCTTATTTCGGTCCAAATTGAGCAATTTGATTATTTTCTCCATGAACCTTTTTAAAAGAAGAATTATAGACTCAGAGAACGATGAAGGAGCAGGAGGTCAACGTAAAGGCATGATGCAGAGTAGATACAATAAATAATAAAATGTCTTCACTCAACAGGCCAATCCGTTTCAAGACACTAGTTTAGGGTCGACTATTTAGGTTACGATCGTCCCAAAGAATTATCCGACAATTATTCCACAGAATAAAATGCAATACAACAGGGTTTAGTATTTTCCATATGTGTGATGACTATCCCCAGATCCAGGTTTCCCTTTCAAATCTGGACTAACAATTGGATTTCTTATGATGTAAGCACTGAAAATCCACATGTCCATGCATTTACCAGGGTGTTTGACCCACTGTCAAATTTTGGCACGTTTGCCATTCAGTAATTAATACAGGGCTATAGAATTTACTGCATTTAGTACCTGTTGGTTGCCATAAATTCTGAACGCTTGTAGGTGCAATCCTTAGCCAAGTAGGTGTTTGTTCAGGGATCCAAAAAACATGGGACACTTGTAACGAAGGTCTTAAAAGAGAAATATTACTAGGGTTCAAATCCTCAGCCAACATGAAATATTATTTTTTGTATAGATAGTGAGTTGGCAATCTTGTTTTACTATTGGCAAATCCTTTATTAAGAAATGCGATCTTCTCTTCTTTTGTGCTTCACATTCACTGATCACGCTACTTATGCTTAGAACCAAGATCACATTGAGGAGGCATTTATAAGATGCGTATTCTGTGTTTTTTCCACACCAAAGAACCCGGTCCTCATCTTCAAACAGATCATCTGTTGGGTGTAATTGAAAAAAATCAAGCTGTGTCTCAGTAGGAGGTGCATTTGGACAAGGACAGTAGCTCTTGGGTCCAGAATTTCCACAAGTTTCCCAGGATGCATTGGGTCCAATCCTGTGTTTTTTTTTCTTTCCTTTTCTATACGAAACAATTTAAAATGATGTACTCCTTCATACCTCACAGGGTACTTCTGCTTGAGGAGACTATTTTGTGGACGCCTACCATGGAGTGTCTTGGGGTCCTTGGCGCTAATTTACCAAGATCGGGTTGAGAAATAAGTTTATTATTTGAAGTACTCAATGACCTGATGCAGCAGAGCAGATCAAAATTATGCAGCGGAGTTGACTAACTTATGGAACCAGAAAAGGCAAACTATGCAGCGTAATGCGGCACGTATTATGATAGAATTACTGTATTATTTTGTAATTTTTACACGTTAACACTGTCTGGTCAAAATGTTTCACTGTATTAGTATCAGTTTAACAACCAAAAACAAGCATTGGCATAGCCAATAGGTCTCGCCTTTGGGACCTTATAAGTATTTAGTTATGCAGCACAATATCCTAACAACATGAACTGTTGCATGGCTAAACACTTATAAGGTTCCAAAGGCGAGACCTATTGGCTATGCCAATGTTTGTTGTTATTTGGTGTAGATCTGTTCAGTAGTTGTTGAGAAATTTAAGGAAATCCAAATAAGGATATCTGTGATCATATTTAATTCGTGAATAATAACAAGCTTGTATAGGGAAATGCAGAGCTCCGATTGGCTGCTAAATGATCAACTAGTAAGTGTTAGCAGCCATCCTGAGACTCAGCTCAACTGAGTAGCGGTATGGGTCTGAGAGTGCCTGTATGGGTGAGTGAGTGGTTGTGAGTGGCTCTAGGAGTGAGTGAGTGTGTGTCAGTAGCTGTATGAGTCTGTGAACGGGTATGTGAGTTGTGTGGGTGTGTGAGTGGGTGCATGAAAGGTTGGTTGGGAGTGCGAGTTATTCTGTGGATGATGTCATCAGTGATGTATTTTGAAATGTCATCAGTGATGTCATCAGTGATATCATTGACCATGTCATGAGTGATGTAATATTTGAGGTCATAAGCAGTGCATTGCAGGGCCCTTAGTTATAGTTAGCTTAGGTAACTAAACTGCTGAATCTGAATGGTTTCGTACAAGTGAAATCTGAGCCTAACTATAACGTCCCTGTAACCTTTGGTGCTTCAGTGAATTTGTGTATGGATGTGTATACCCCCCTTTACCTCTATCCATCCCTAAACCATAAAATTACCCATACCTCCGTTACTTACTTCCACCCACCCCTAAATCCTAAAATGACCCTCCGATTCCTTTACTTCTACCCACACCAAACCCTGAACACACCCTTACCTCTCTTCATTTCTACCAGGCGCGCAACACCAATTGGACTCAAAGGGCTTCAGACCCCCCCCCCCCCGTCGTGTGTGGCGCCCGGGATGAGACAGCTTCCCGGGCACACACACAGCCGCACCCGAGCACTTCACAGGTCTTTATAAGACCATTTGCATGTTAATGAGGCCTTGCTGTTGTTTCACCCCTTCTAAGAGCCCCTGCACCTCCACTCTGCCTATTGCTTAAAGACTCAGCCCCCCTCGAAATTTTTTCTTAACCCCCCCGAAATTTGGCTCTAGTTGCGCCTCTGATTTCTACCCACCCCTAGAATCACCGTTACCTCCTGTTAACTCTACCCCCACCTAATCCACTTTTTTTTAAAGTAACATAAAATGTGTATTATTGAAAAAAAATACTTAGCTGAGCGGCAAAGTACTATGTGGTGCAGGTATAAATACTCCCTTGCATGGTACTGTGTGGCAAAGCTCCTGCAAGGTTAAGCTTTTGTGGTTAAGGCTGCTTACCCATGCATCCTTATTCTGCCCAGTAGCATGTGAGGATTGCCTTCAGAGCCTTGGCTTGTAGCTCCACACATTTCTTTAAAATACAGCAGTATTTTCTCATAGAACAGAAATCTGCTTCCAGCTCTAGTGAGTCAATGGGCCTACGTATAAGCCACCAGTGTCACCAAATACACATTTTAACAGACAGGCTGCCACTTCCAAGAGCTGCAGCGAACGCCAGCTAGTCTTAAAAAAACGAAAACATGGACAGCTAAATCTGATGCTCACAGGGAGAGCTCAGATCAGCAAACTACCTCTGGGCATGGTCCGAAGCACGAAGCTTCCTATTTTACTTGCAAGCACCCCCAAGTGATTTCACAGGACTGAGCTTTTGGGTCGCAATTATATCTCTTGCCTGAGTCTCTTTTTGGTAAAAGTCTTGATTTACATCTGGCTCCGGGAGACGTGTTGCCTGTTGGCATTTGAAGGAGGAAGGGACGTATCTCCTGAGTGCTCTTGGTCCAGGAACAGGGATACAATTTGGGGAGTTTGGCTCAAAACATTGCTGCAGATGAAAAACCTGATCCCCCAATGTAGTGCGGCACGAAAGTCCCTGGGAAAGTTTTGACTGCCCAACAGTGAAGTTCACACCTATTGAAAGAGCCAGACTTTTTGGGACTGTGGGTGGTTGTTAATATAAAAGTAACGTAGATTTATAAATAATGTTTTTCCGCCCTGGTACATTTCAGCCAGTATGTAGTCTCACACCATCTCTAGGAGCCCAATCCTCCACTGTAATCAAATATGTTTTGCGTTTGAGGCACTTTAGCGTGTACAGGGCAGAGACATGCCAAGAGGCAGACGCAACATTTCATCCATCTGAGGGTAACAGAACGAATTGCTGTGATCTAAGTTGTAAACAACCATTATTTTAGAGCCTATGGGCAATCGGTTTGTTTTGTGCGCTTTAAACATGTTCGTTATTGTTCGCTACGGTCACGGTGGTGCATCAGATATTCTCACCCTGCCCTTCATTCTCTTGCCTCGCCTCCCAAGTCCTCAAATGGGGTTAAGTCCTTCACCCTTCTGATTTGGACTGCGTGACGGCCCCGAGACTCCGGGCTACCCTTTCAGTGTGACTCACGCCTTTGATCACGCCATGCTCAGCGGGGCCCGTCGAGAGTTG
The DNA here is from genome assembly GCF_964204655.1 of Triturus cristatus. Classification (NCBI taxonomy): domain Eukaryota; kingdom Metazoa; phylum Chordata; class Amphibia; order Caudata; family Salamandridae; genus Triturus; species Triturus cristatus. Next base: position 495,373,020 of record NC_140592.1, on the reverse strand, counting down.
GCAGAAATGTACAACAAATAAGAATCTGTTGACATGGAAAAGAGAGGAAATAATGTTGTGCAAATAGCAATGCAGTCCCAGAGAGGAACAGGAAGCGCGCTGCCATTGCTTCTTCGGGCTTGGTGGGTGAGTGTTGATTGGCCTCAGTTATTCCCTATCGCCATTCGTGTCTGTGGGCGCGGGGGCGGGGATGACTCTTCCAATAACTACAGCTATGTCCGCGCGCTCACCCGTGAACACGCGGACTTTACTTCCGGCCTAGGGAGCAGGAAGAAACGTACAGGAGCCCCCTGGATGATGATCCGCATAATCGCTTGATGACTGTCGAGGACCTTAATATTTTGCCAGTTTTGATACTCGCCTCAGCAGACGGAAAACTGAAAGTCTCGCGTGTGGAGTGAGGCCTGCCATGATGCGATCGATGCTGCCCCCGAGGCGCGCTGCAGGCGGTGTTCCAGCGTGCCCACAACACATGGGCAGAGGAGGTGAAAGCAGGAAATGAGCTGGCCACTGACTTCTTTAAATAGAAGGGAAAACCGCACTGGCTATGCATTCTTCCATGCGATAACCTGTCGGCTGCTAGGCCCAGTGTGCCTCTTTCTACCACCCTTGCCTATCAACAGAGATGTTACATTGTACTGTGTGGATAAATGAAACTACAGGGTCGTGAATTGTGATGTCCCATGCCTTTGGGATCCAAAAATCAATCACCATGATTCGTGTATTTTGAAGACTTGCACCACTCATTGTCGTCGTTGGCCCAGTCCATGGCAATCCATTGCAGGGTTGGCCATTTCTTATAGAATTGCAACTCCCTTTATCTTCTTCAACAACGTAGAGGTCATAAAGGTAATAAATGACAGGCGCGCAACACCCATTGGGCTCACCGGGCTTCAGCCCCCCCCCCCCCCCCCCCCCTCATGTGTGTCAGCCCGGCTGAGACAGCCTCGCGGGCTGGCGTCCGTCTAATTGCAGCCGGACCCGAGTACTTCACAGGTCTTTAAAAGACCATTTACTCGTTAATGAGGCTTTTGTTGCGTTTTCGCCCCTTCTTACAGCCACTCTGCCTATGGCTGGAAGCGTTAGCCCCCCCCCCCCGAAATCTTTTCCAGCCCCCCCCCCCCCCCCGAAATTTGGCTCTAGTTGCCCGCCTGATAAATGACATATGAGAGCACTGTGGCATATTTTTCATCTTCAATTGTAGGTCAGTTATCCCACCAGAGTGATTATTTGCAAAATGATTAAAGAGAAGAACTGATATAAAGAATGTTCTGACCGTGTGAGATAGTACAAGTGTAAACACTACAGCTGACGTCACAGTGAGGTTTTGCTTACATAACCTTGAAACTGTAATGCTCATCTTATGTACACAGTACTACCATTGTGGGGTCACCAAAAAGGTAGGGTTGTAGGGCATGGACAGGCAAAAGCTCTTCCGAAATCCACCGGAGGAGGCAGCCTGGGTTCCAGCTTTATCATTTTCTGGATTATGGTTAAAAAAAAAAAAAACTCGTTCATCTGGCTCACTTGATTAAGGCTTTTGTGGACAACAGAGAGGAGTTTGCAGCTCCACTCGATTTGCCTTCCTCTGGAGCAAGGACGTTATTTGGTAGGAAAACGTTTAAAAAACATAGCAGAGGAGGAGATGCGACCTCGTGTAATATGGTATAAATTACTCCCGACTCTCGTTGTTGGTTATTCTTCTTTATTGCTAAGAAGTCATCAAAGCGGACCCGCAGGCTAACAGCTGTTGCTCAGTAGAAAGGCAAGCAGGAATACAAACAGAGGAAGCATTCTAGAATACAGAGAGGAGGAATGAGAGAGAGAGAGAGAGTAAAGAAAGACTAGAAGAGAATGTTAAACCTCGTGACTAGAGTTGTTGACTTTTGGAACATGGGGATTCGGGTTCAAATCCCAGCTTCAGCTCCACGTCCTATAATTCTAGGAAAATCAGTTAATCTCTCTTTGCCTAAAAACATATGTAATGTAGACTAGTTTTGTATAAAGTGCTCTAATCTTTTGGCACAAATGTACGCAATGAAAACCTGTATAACAATAGCTTTTTTGAGAAAACAAAGGTTATGTGGGAGTGATTTGTCTGGTTCTCCTAGTGACTTCATTCAGCACTTGAGGTGTTCGTTGAGAGGTATTGGGGGCAACTGCAAACAGCTCCTTTTCAGTGCTTTGGATACAAAGAAGCCTCGGATCTTCCCAGCTGGTTAGAGGCTGCTTTTTATTGCACCATTTTCTCTTTCTGAGGATGCGTCATTGAAAGTTTGATGTGTATCTAGACTGTTGGATCTTAGGGGCTCATTACGATGGCGTGACGTTCGCCACAGACCGTTTTGCCATCATAACGTGAAATCCCCACCGCCATATCACGATGGCGGTGGGTATTGTGGCGGACGGAAAGTCCGTCCGCCACTTTTCCGAAGGCAGGCATTGCCTGCTGGGTGGAGCAGGGGATCCAATATGGTGGCGGTGCCTAGCAGGTACCGCCAGCCATATTAGGATGTGGCGTTTTGAAGGCCTTTCGATGGCGGCATCGGGCTTTTGGAGAATGGCCTTGGGGGCCCTTTGTGGGCCCCCGGGGGGCTGGGGGTGCACTTGGGGGGTACCTATGGTACCCCCTACATGTCACTGCACCAAGTAGCGGGCACCGTGTGGTGCCTGCATTGTGATGCAGCGACATGCCTGGCATGCAATTTTGACATCGCAGCGGGTGCTGCTGTAAGCAGTACCCTCCGCAATATCAAAATGCGGAATGCGACCGCCAGGGTGGCGGTCACATCCTAATTTGCGGTGCGGAACCGCTGCATGTCTGGCGGCCGGTCCCAACACCGCGAGGATGGTGGGCGGACTCAGGTCTGCCTGCCATCCTAATAGACCCCTAAATTTCCATTGCTCAGAAGGATACTATGCATTTTTTGGGGCAATCGTAAGCGACTGAAGGACGCTACAAGTATATATGTAGGCGACAGGGGCTGGCGCTGTGATGCATGTCGGTGCGCTGTTGAAACATTATAAAGCCTACTTAAGAAGACTTACATGACTCTCAGAAGGCGTTTTGTAATCTTGTAGTCCATCTAATGGTCACATTGGTATATTGCTTGTGCTAGGTGATGGAAGTTAGGGCCAGATGTACATAGGTTTGGCTTTGCGATTACAAAATAGCAAATGTTTGCTATTTGGTAATCACAAACACCCATGTACTGATGTGTCTTTGACACATTTTGCGATTCCCAGTGGGTCACATATATACCTACCTAATTAATATTCATGAGGTAGGTCTCATTTTGCGATCCATTGGGAATCGCTAAAATCAGAGGGATTGTTGCCTCCTGGGGTTAGAAGACCAGTATGTCTGTGATAGCTTTTAAATAAAGCAATGTTTTTTAAATCTTTTTAATGCAGCCCATTTTCCTTAATGAAAAACGGGATGTGTTTCAAAAAGAAAACCGAAAAATGTTCTTTTCAGTTTTTAAGAGTAGGCAGTAGTCTGTGGTCATCATCTCCTTGTGTTTGCTTTGTTCGCCCTAAGTTGGCAGGGTATGCCCAGACGTGGGTCCCTCCCTCACTTTGCCACTGAATTCAGCTAGCCTGGCTGATGGGGGGCTTGGCAGTTCGGTCTGGACTGTTCCCATGAGGCACAGGGTCAAGACTGATTTGCATATAGCTGGGTCTGAACTGGGGTGGCGAAGTGAGCTAAAGAACGATGATGGATTCAACCCAGATCTGTGACTGGGGTTGAGTGTCTAAAAAGTTTCAGCGCTCTATCCATCATCTCTTTGTGTTTGTCCGTGGGACCACTGCCTTCTTTTAAAAAAACGTTTTTAAGAACATTTTTTTTTCTCCAGAGTTTTATATAGCGCAAACTTGACCCAAAAGTATTGGGTATCAAAGCGCTTTACATGAGCACCAGTTGCTTACAAAAGGACACATTCATTTTTGTTAGGCACAGGGAGATTAAGTGATTTGCCCAGAATCACAGGATGTTGAGAAACATTGCCCAGACTCTAACCCGGCTCCCCCGATTTTTGATCGATCGCCCTAGCCGTTAGGCTACATCCTCTTCCCAAACATTCACAAAGGGAAAGGGGTCCCTTGGGGACAACTTCCTGTTTGCGAATGGGTTACCACCTACTTGAAGTAGGCAGTAAAATGTGATGTTTTGCAACCACATTTTGGTCTCAAAACATTCACACATACCATTGCGATTCGGGATTAGGAAGGGACCCACCTTAACACTCCCCTTCATTATACCAAATCGCAAACCCATTTTGCGATTCGGTAATGGGTTACTGTAGTAGTTTCCCTTTAAAATTGTTCCACATGCTCTGTATTGCTATGATGTCATTCTCATGACAATGGAATGCTGTTGTTTGAATCCCAGGAGGGTCAGTTCCTGGAAGCTGTGGAGATGAACAGTCAATAAAGTACGTGGTCTTACACCTACCTTTTCTGGGCTATCACTACAGTTACTAAATCGAAAACTAGGGCTTTGTACATTAAAACATTTTTTCTCCAGTCGCCAATGGCCTGATTCTACGAATCGGGCCGTTTGCGACCTTTAAAAAGCTTGGTACATAAGACCCTTAGGCTTATATTTATTTATTCATTTTTTGTAAAATACCCCCATGTCACCTTATGTCCACTTGCAGCACTAACGAATCTGGTAGAGAGGTTTGTGAATGTGACATCTGGTTCGATAAACTGATGTAAGTGGGGTCTGTAGATGACCATATATGTGCTTAGTTCATGGGGTCCGAGTGAATCTTACTAATTAGGCCTCTGGGCCAGGGTGGGTGAATGTCAAATGTCTACTGGAATAGTTGCTTTCTTTAAGAAATGCTCTCTAGCACGCTATCAACCAATAATAGCATTTTAAAATAATGTCAGTTTTGCCGTTTCCAAGCACTGTACAAACATTAAGTATAGAAACCCTGAATACCCAGGCAGCTGGATCTGCACAGATTCTGCTTTTCTACTAGGCCACTATGGCAACAAAAAAACATTTCTAGGTCTAGCATATATGTGGTATCAAAAGTCTTTCTGTCCTTTTGTAACAAGAACTTCCTCTTTAAACTTCGTTTTGCAGCACAAGTTACACTTAACAAGAGTGTTAAGTGTAATGAGCCCCGGGCGCGCATCTTCTGTTCAATATGCAGCAAGGCTTTAAAAGCAAAAGTACATTTGTAATCAAATAAATTCTGTTTGGCGGCCTTGAAGTGCATGGAATAGGCCTACGTGTGAGCAGATTTGACAGCAATTCTCCCTTGCTGGCAAGGATAAAGTTGAAAGAGGAATTATCTGAAAATTACAAAGGAAGGCCCTCGAACACAACTTTTCTAATATCTTCCCCCTGTAAGATATTTCTAAGTTAAAGAATAGGAAAGGGATTCTTAACCTAGAGAAACTGTATTACGTGAAAGTAACCCTTTCTCCTTCATACGGGATACTTTTCAAAATGACACCAATCTAGGTATTCACTTAAAGCCGCAAACCGTATTAAAGCATCGTAAAATTACAAGTAAAATGTCCATAACTGGGAGCCCGTGGAAACATTCTCTCCTACGTGGGCTCGCTCTCATATTTATAATCGGAGACATGACTTTCTGGTGTCAGGGAAGATAATACTTCTGGTGTACACACATGAAGAATCCAGCACTGGAGCATCGGAGTTGCAGGTTGGTAACCTTTCTTCTCCATCGTGGGATCTCTGTCATAAGTGTTTGAAAAAGGCTCACAGATGGCAGGGAAAATATGTAAGTGTTTATGGATATGAGGAAGATAATCATTACGGCAAATCAGAGTTAATAGGTTGATTTTTAGTTTAGATCCTTCGAAGTGTTGCTTCAAAGCAGATTCCGGCAGGGCCCTTGTTATGTCCCTGTTAGGTCGATAGCCATACCTGAGCATCGACACGTAGCGACAAGATGCCGCGCACTGCTCCTACTGCCCGGTCCGATTGGGGCCCCCACCGACTACAGACAGGGGTCTACAACTAAAGTGACGTTTCCCTTGTCTATGTAAAGTACAAGATATATAGCTGACGTCTCGTTTTTTTCTGCATATCATTCACAGGGCATAGTTTACACATTCCTTATTTCACCATCCCTGTGAAGAGTAGAATTAGGTCTTCCTGGTCCTGAAGAAATGCCATGACCCATTATGGGCTGTAATAGGCATGAGACATGTTGACCTTTCTATGCACTACTTTTTGTAGCTAAATAGATAATGAAGTCTATTTTATGCTCACATCACGCTTCTAACTTTGACAAAGGGACCAGAGTATTAAAACTTCGCTTCATGTCTGGATCCCTTTAGCCAATTTTAACACAGATTTCACTCACCCATTCTACTCAGTTTTTATCACTCATTCATGTCAACATACATCAGCAAAAAAAGAAAAGACCCCCGGTAAAGAGTCCCCTTGAGGGGCCCGTTGGGCCTTTCAGCGCCGGCCCAACGAGGAGCTGACGGATGATGAAGCTTGACACTCCTCGGGGTGTGTGAGGGGTCTTGCTAAAGAAGCACTTCCCTCACTTCACTAGACCTAGTCCCTCACTCAGGAACAGGACATACAAGAGTATACTCTTTCATCATTGGTGGGGCACATGTGCTGGACCTTTTAAAAAATGCCCCAGTCCCTCCTTCTTTTTTTGGTGTAAAGCAGACTTCAGGAAAATCTATATCTAGCTGATCTCATTGGGTGTTGGTACCATCAGCTGATCTCCTTGGGTGTCGGTACCACCAGCTGATCTCCTTGGGTGTCGGTACCACCAGCTGATCTCATTGGGTGTCTGTACCACCAGCTGATCTCATTGGGTGTCTGTACCACCAGCTGATCTCATTGGGTGTCCGTACCACCAGCTGATCTCATTGGGGTGAAGGTCATGTGTGTTAGAATGAAAAGTAACAGTGGTGTGTCTCGTGTCAGGAACCTCTTACAGTAACAGTACATCTCACCAGCTTCAGGTATCTCTATATGTGTGTTGGAATCAAATGCTTCAGACCCCCCCAGCCTTCCATGCCAGCTTCAACTCGTGCACAACTGCTGCCTCTTATCACGCGATAATGAAGCAAATATTAATGAGTTATTCCGTTGCAATTATGTAAATCAGGTTAATCAGAGATTAAGGTGGGGGAGAGGTAAAGAAGCCCTCAAAGATTCAAGTGAGTTAAGGAGAGACTAAATGGCAGTTTCAGCTGTAGAACATTTATATAGAAGCGGGAGAGGGGTTTTTTGCCTACACCCTTTCCTGGTTGGCAGAGCTGGGGGGAAACTGATGGGGCTCCGTCTGTGTAGAGATCCCTTCGCTCCTTCTTTGACTAGGGCTACTATAAGGACTTACTAGGCGGGACTAACTCTAGCCCTAGTAGGCCAGCACCAGAATTTTGTAGACGGGGGGCCATGAATGTAATAAAGAGGGGTCCGCTGACGAAAGACCTGTCCGATTTGTAAGACTTCGGATCAGCCTTTTGAGCGCCATTGACATTTCTTGTAGGGGGCTGACTAGGATCCCATTTTGGCAGGAGGATCAGCGTTTCTTTAATTACAGCTATCTTTGCTGTCTTTGTAAAACACTGTGTGACTGTACACGGCTCGTTTACTAATGTAATGTATTTGAAATCATAGCGGTTTTAGAAAGATTTTAGAGACATTTCATAAAAGGGGCCTTATGGTATGATCTATTACTTCATGATTTCTTGTAGTATCTAGGAACAGCAAATACATGCACGCGCCTAACAGCAAACCGAGAACCACAGTAATTCAATTCAGTTTTATTTTAAATGACTTAAAATCATCACAATGTATGAAAAGCAACAAAAAACCAACAATGCATTAATACTGCCTACTAAACTAAACTAACTACAAGAACAATCGCAGTATAGTCTTTAAAAGTAAGCTGCCCTGTTATCCAAAAACCCAATAGAAAAATTAAGCCCCACAAATAACTGCTACTGCAACAACAACGTATATATACTCCCTTGATCGCCTCAAACTTGGTGTGCTTTTTAACTAAATTGCAAACCTCAACACTCATTGGCAAAGCCAGTGGGTCTGGCATTGGCTGGCCGCCTTTTGGATGTGTTAATCTGTTTTTTTGTTTTTGTCATGGTTTTAATAAAAAAAATATTGTTGAGAAGCTGCTGGTGCTTCTCCATTAAAAAAATTAAATTGACTATAAGCAAAAGTGTTTTTGGTCTCACAAATAGTATAGTAGTCCTTGGCACAGAAGAAAACCACTGTGTTTGTGGATATGCTCCTTGTGAAAGAGAAGATTGCCATTGCTCACAGTTAAGACAACCAATGGCTGAAGTGGGCTGACCCGTTGACCCTTGCTGTATGCTGTAGTGGACAGAAGAAAATGTGAATGACGTAACAACAGACCAAAGCATGAAGTAGGCTGACAGTCCTATAGCTGAGTATATTATGTATTTAATTGTAGTAGACTCAAAATGTTTTGGCTAACGCCAGACCTAAAGTTTGCTAACATAAAAAAACATAAAATACTCACTTTTCTTAGGCTGTCTTCTATAACCGAAAAAAAAGTTGTTAATCAGGCCACAAAATTCTTTGCTTCTGTGATGAAACTTTTTCTGCACATTGAACTTTCTGAGTTCTATGTTCCTGTTATGTCTAATGGTATACCTGTAAAAGGTAATAGTTTATTAGATGCCATATAGTGATATAGGAGGGGCTGGAGGTGCTGGATAAAAATTCTAAATTGGCAATTCTGTTAAGTTCTCTTATCAGTCGATATAAGTTGCCACGTGTTTTCAACTTTAAAAAAACATTAAGTTAATAAAATCATAAAAGGTTTACTACCAAGAGTCATAGCATGGTCAGAGGACCTAATCAGACCGCAACTGGACCCACCATCACTATCACAACAAGACTATATTTAAACTATAAACACCTCATGAACAATGTGTTACAACTCGAGTGTAAAACTAGCAAAGTAATACTTCTTCCCAGTCCTGTCCCACGGATTTGGTCAGTGGCGGCGCCTCCGGTAAGGCGGAGGTGTGTCGCCCCACTGACTCAGCTGCAAGCTGAATGCAAAAAAATAAATAACGTTCGTTATCATCATTTTGTTTTTTGCATTCACCTTGCAGCTGAAGCCGGGGGGGGGGGTGGGTCTGAGCTCCCCGCACGTCACAGGGGAAGGAGTGCTGGCTGCACCTATAGTGCGCATGGCACTTTGACCAGCCCTCTTGGGCTGGCCAAAGTGTCATGCCCACTTTGCATGTTTTCCAAGCAGGCTACATTACAGCCTGGGTGGAGAACATGCAGAGCTTGCCAGTCCCTGTCTGAGCGCCGAACCATGGTGCTCAGACCAATCACAATGCTGCTAAGGCAGCGTTGCGATTGGTCTGGGGATTCTGGCAAGCTAGGTGCTTCATGCCGAGTGGAGAGGAGGACGGAGAATGAAGAGGTGGCGGTCGTGGTCAGTGGAGAAAAGGTAAGTTGATTTTTTTATATTATAATTTCCCTCACCTCCCTCTGTATTCCGCCTCACCACCCCCCTGGTTGGTAGCAGCCGCTACTGGATTCTGTGGCATAAAAGTGAATAAATAATTATTCGTTAAACTAGTCTTTACAAAGCCTTGAGCAAAATCAAGGAGCTTTCTGAGGAGACTCACTGGGAGAGCTTTACATGATATTGTATGGGGTATTAGAAAAAGTTGTAGGCAACATTCTGTCTATAATTTCAGTTCAACTGCTTATGAGCTAACAGTACACTGTTGCTGCTATTAGCTTATAGCTTGATTTATAATAAGGATCTTTATTCTACGAAATACTGGTTTTAGTTTTACGTTCATCACATTGTCATCACATTGGGGCTACAATTTGGTGTTCTGATGTAGTAGATGACAGCTAACACATGCGTCGTGGTGTGGTGCTGGTGGGGCTGAGAGACTAGATACATCGATAAATAGATAGATGGATAGATAGATGGATGGATGGATGGATGGATGGATGGATGGATGGATGGATAGATAGATCAATCATGCTCTTTTCCACCAGGCACCCAATATGCTCCATTGTCTCCACTTTGTGGTGGCACCAGGCGCAATATTTCTCACGCATTGTGCCACCTCCAGGATCCTGAGCAGTGAATATATAGCAACTTAGGGGGCCGCGGGCAAGACAAGGAACATGATCTGAAGAGAGTTGGTTGTCTCTTAACAACATTGCCCCCTCTTTTCCTTGAAGGCACCATTCCTAGCTAGGTGACCAGGGGTCACTCATACTGGCAAATGGGAGACAGTTGTTACAATAACCACTGTTATGGGTAAGGATGCTCACTTCTGTGTGGGGAAGAAAGTCTGGGAGAAAATCGTGGGTATGGGGACAGTAAAAGGAGACCACACTCTGTAACATAATCGCAGGGATGACGAGAAAAGGCAGCTGCCAAGCAGGTTATCTGAAAGTGAACACATGTATCCGCAGGGCACGGACATTACAGCGCAACCGTGTGCGTGCGTGACTGTGCCCCACAACTATTGTGCATCGGTTAGTGACTACTTCCACCGAGGAGTAGGGTCTCCAATGGCACGGGTGCTGGAGAGTCTGGAGACATCTTATCTCAAATCCGAAGGATGCTGGGCTGCCTTGGAGGGCAGAGGGGCCACTGAGGGAACATGGAGGTTGGCTCCCTCCGTTCTGTTCCTTCTCTCAGGGAGCATTAGATGAATCTGATGAGCCACATCTTAATACGAAGGAGCAAAGCTGGGAGCTCTATTGGAGACAATGAGGTGGTAGAGAACCTGCCACGGCTCATTTAGAACATTCCGACTAATCTGTTTGGAATAGTCGAATAACGGCCTAAACCACCTGTCTCAGGCTATAACAGCTGTTAAATGCCCTCTCCCCCATTACAGTCTCGCGCTTGTGTCTCAGAACTATAGTTTGGGGACAGGGCATTTATTTAATAAAAACTATAGCGCCAGACAGTCTTGGGGGCTATTACTTGCTCTTCAGCCCCCCTCTGTCTAAAGTAACCGCCTGTATCTGATGCCTAATGAGGCCCTCTTATTATGTGGTGGGTTGTGTGTATCCTCTCTCTCTCTCTGCATTTTAAGTTTGAGCCATCTCTGTCATTTCTGACCTTTCTAGGCCTCAGCTCCTGCTTCTTCCACCCTCCCTGTCTCCTCTTAATCCTCGGCTGGGTACGGGGAGGGGGAGGAGGGAGACTCGGGTCCAATCTTATCAAAGGCGCCGTTATCAGGGGATGCTCATGGCGCTGGGAGATAAGGCAGTGAGCAGTGTGCGTAGAGATCCACTCCCGGCGCTCGTGCCCCCTCCTCTCCTAATCCCTCGCCGAGTCTACTGTGAGGGAGGAGCGAGGAAGAGGAGGGTAAGGGGCAGGGGGCGGGGAGGAGAGAAGAGGGTAGCTGAGCAGAGCTTGAGGGGAACGGACGAGAAGAAGGGAAAGAAAAGTTGGGGGTAGAAGGAAGGAAAGAGAGGAGGGTGTAAGAATAGGGCACCAAAGACCGTTCGTCATCTCTTAACCAGGGGATTTAAGGGAGAAGTGAAATATGGTTGGATTAAGAGGTGCGAAGGAATGAGTTCAAAGTTGCACCTACAGTGGAAGGGAACGGGTGAGAACCGGTGTTGTACGCTAGGAAAGCAGAGTGGCAAGAACAGAGTAGAGAAGCTTGGGAGGGTGGTTGTGGAAGTTTTTTTGTGCCTAACAAAAATGAAAGTTTCTTTCTGTAACGAAACTGGTGCTCATGTACAGCGTTCTGATACCTGATGTCTTTGGGTCTCGTACGCGCTATCTACAACTCTAAACAAAAACAAATTAAATAAGGGTGAAGCCATGGTAGGGCATGGATATGACTTGTCTAAATATTACAACTTAATGCATTGCTCATTTATTGCCCAAAATGCAGGCTGTGTTCTGTATGCAAGCCATTCAGTGAATCAGTACACTCAATATCTCCGCAGATATATCACACTTGATCGCTTCTGTAAGTGCAGTTGTTCCAGGTACCTCACTGGAGAGGAATGAAGTTGGGCAGACATGGTGGCTTCTGCGATAAGACACTTTTGCCAACACAAGTCCAGTATGCGTCCAGTATGCCTTCCCGTCAAGCTCCAGATCCTGTTAACAGCTGCACCTGGTTTCAACAGAGTCATGCTGCAGGCTAGGATATTCGTCTTACTGTAGAATCGGAGATGAGAATTTTCAAATGTTAAATTTATACTAAGTGCCAATAAGCACAAAGCGACTACTGCAGTTATCTGGTCGTGCTAGACCTGGATAAAGTCAAAAGTTAAGGCCAATTGTGACCTCAGACTGCAGGTTACACTTGACTGATTATAGGACTCTGGTCTCGAGCTGGGGCAAGATATGGTCCCTAAAAACCATCTGTGAATGGGGTGAATTTAACCCCTTGATATGATGATTGTCCTAGGATGGTACATCAACCAATATTCTAAAGTATTGTGAATACGACTTACCATACTTTAAGTCCTGATGAAGTTCCTAAGAATAAGGAACTAAACACGTTGGCTGAATTTTAAAATTTGTACAATCCGAAGCATTCATAAATGAAGATGATGGACTAGATCTTGTGGAAATGAACTTCTTTCCTGGTGCAACTTCCCTTTGAAGAAATTCCTGTTTTCTGTTCTCCAGCGGCACTGAACGGCGGCAAGTGCCGGAAGCGCATGCACAGGACACTACATTTCAATATATCGGATTGAGGTGCAACACCTATGGTCCGCCGCTGTTAGCGTTTGTGTTTATGCAATCGTGGTCGAGTGTTGGTAGGACATAGAGGCCAGGTTTTTTCCAGTGAAAAGTTTACCTTCTGACTTTGAAACTTATATGGAGGAAAAGTGTTTGTCGACGGCAGGCAAGCTTGGTTGATGCAGGACTCAATGGCGGCATGTTGCTAAAGAGCAGGATACAGGGGTGATTGTTGACGAAGATGGGAAAGAAGCTCCAAGTGTGCAAAGTCTGTTCCCAGGAAGGCCGTGACCTCAATTGGATGCTGCTCGGCGCCAGTCCAGATGAAGCCCTCTACATTTGGACTTCAAAACTTTTCTGGAAGTCGATCTCCTTTGGCAGTGCAAACCAGCAAGCTGAGGCTAACCAGTAATTCAACAGCTGCAGGTTCAACGGCTGTCCTGGTCTCGGAAGGTTCTCCAGACAGAAAGTTGGGGAAAGGTTTCTAAGTCACCCCACCAGCCTCATCTCGACACCTCTAATGGTTTCTGAGACCAGGACACATTGAAGAAACATGGTCTCTAAAACCATATAAAAAAACCCTAGTTCCCCTCAGACTTTGTCTTTTTCCAGGCCTGTATTCTAATGGGCGTTTGCTTTAACACAGTAGCAGACAAACCTTCTGACCTACAAAAAAACTCTACAATTCTGTTGTACTGGAAGTCAGATAATATCCAGAGAGACTTTTGTGTCAAATCATTGTCTATTAACTTCATAGTGAACTCTGTAGTAATTCCGAGACACATGTTCTGAAGCCCTCACAGTGTTGGACCCATAGACTTATATTGTAGTGTGTTTAGCCATATAAAGCAGAATTGTGTTTGAGGACACATCTCAACAACTGTGCAAGCTATGAGCTTGGGATTTTCATTCTTATATATTATTTTAAATCAGTGGTTCATTTGTGAAAAAATAAGTGCCCGGGCTCTGGTCAGGAGGCAGCTTGCACCAGGCCTTTGCTCCTATTAGCGCAGCCTATAATAGAATTAACTGCTATCTATGAGACCCTGCAAGTGGGGAGAGGATGTGGTGTAACGGTCAGAGCTACCGACTTTGTAGCTGGGAACCAGATTTGAGGCTTGGCAATGGCCCAAAATCCTGTGATTCTGGGCAAATCACCTAATCTCCCTGTGCCTACCAGAAATGAATGTGTCCTTAACTGGTGCTCATGAAAAGTGCTTTAATACCTTTGGGTCGCGTTTACGCTATAAGTGCCGGTGTTGATGATTAAGTGATGGTGCCGAGCACCCGAAACCACAGGCTCAAAATAAAGTACTGTTTTAAAGAGTCTATTTTAATGTTTCGAACAAATACTTCTGGCTGAAGGGTGATCTTTGTTGAGTGTGTTCATTTGTGTGTTATTTTGTATTTAAGGCTAATATCCAACAACCTTCTTTAAGTGAACATTCACAGCTTAACTGCAGTGACTACAGGCAAGCTGACAAAACTAGGAGTGTTAGCTATTTCCTGCAGATAAAAAAATTCATGGACATTGGGGAGAAAAAACAACATCACACAATGATATTGCTCAGTACTCTCATTATTATTGGCCCAAATAGTTCTTTTGATTTTTTAATTTTATTTGTGGATCTTGTATGTCTGGAAAAGATATGAGGGATTCGAGGGTCCTTCAATACCGACTGTGAGATGTATTTATATATAATTTATAATATTAAAGCTAATTCAGTTCAAGGCAATTCTAGGTGGTTCGACTCTTCAATCTACATTCTCATCAATGTATATGACCAGAACGAAGTTAAGTTTAGCAATTCTGAAGCACCCCAAAATTTAGTTTATTCTAGTGCGTCCAGGTTGAATTCTCTCAGGACTACTTTTAATTTCCCCCATGCCATGGAAAAAAGGGCCAAAATCGTCCCAAAAAGAAAAAGTCAAATAAGTAACTGACAAAAAAGACCACAACAGTCTGTGGATGGTTTTGTGGAAAAGATCAGTGTGTTCAGTGCCTTGAGTGTGTATCTCTGTGCAAACCTCTCCAAGCACCTTCATTTGTAGAGTCTTACCTAACTTGAACTCATCTTCACACACCAAACAAGAGAAATACTTCCCCTGACCTTAAGTGGGATCACCCGTCCTGGAGACCTTCCTCCATAATCAAAAAGTTTAATGTCTATTGATTTGCCTGGAATTATCATCCAAAACACCTATTCGCTCCCTTCTTGGAAACTCAAAAGTTTGATATGTGTAGCTTGTGACATAAGGTATGTTCTGCATTTGGTTCCAGAATTATCTTGGCTATCCAACACCCAAGATGGCCGCAAAGAACTGAAGCTCTGAGTCTTTAAACTAACTTCAACCCCCAATCTCCGCTACATTATCTGTTCAGCCCGTTTTCACTGCCTGCCCAGGGTGGCTGCTGTCCTGCAGACTAAACCGATCCATCGCCGGCCTGAGAGCTGACTATCCGACTCTGAGTTCTCGCGTTGCGGCTCCCTCCTTCCCTAGTGGTGGAAGATGAAGATCTTTAAATGCTCTAAATGTGGAATAATGACGTGTGTTTTTTAGTAATATTTCCCAACGCCTTCTTATATATTTGTACTGTGTATTGAGCTCTTTGGAATGTTTGATTATTGTAATGTACTGTTTATATGTTTTTGTTTTTTATGTTTTTCTTTAATAAAAAGATTTTCCAACAGAATTACCTTAAATTAATGTCATTTCTTTTTGTTAGTACAATGTTAAATATGCTAGAGAGGCTGCACGCAGGCCTCCCCAACTGTTCTCAAGTAAAGTCAAGGAATACAACTCAGTGCAACTTTCCCGAAACATCCCCCAATCTTCCACTCGCCCCCCCCCTCCCCCCCCAGGTCACTCCGCTGTAGCGTACCGAAGCAGCGCAATGTGGTCCGTGCTAAGCCTAGCGTCACCGCCCCCGTCTCCTTCATTTTATCATCAGTCTCAGTCAAATGCAGTCGGCGTAGGTATCTAGGGCAGGTCAATTCATGAAATTCAGCTGAGAGAATGAAATAAATGGTCGGCAGAGCTCTCGGTAGGTATCTAATTGTGAGGTTAATGCCAGGGTCAGGCATTCCATTCCCGGTATGCGCCATATCCTGAATAGCTGTGCTGTGCGCGTCGGGAGTTTGTCTGTGCGCGTCGGGAGTTTGTCTGTGCGGCAGTGGGCCAGAATAGTTTGGACCTCTGCTACCTATGCTTATCCAATGTGTCACCCCCTACGGAATTTGAGTGAAAAAGCCAGAGGGTTGGGTAATCCTAGGACAATGTATGTGGGAAAGCGTGGCAGCTGTGTGTCTCGGTATTTGCCAGTGTCGGCCAGGACCACTTCCCAGTATTGTATGAGCTTCGGACAGTTCCAGAGGAGGTGAAGTAATGGTGTCCCGGTAGCCCCACAGCCCCTCCAGCAGTCTGCCCTACTGCTGAGGTCCTTTTTAGGCAGTCTAACAGGGGTTGGGTGCCAAAAGGTTGCAATCTTGACAGTAGTTTCTAGGCTTGCTGTATGACGCACAGTATGTCCCGCCCTGTAATAGCTCTCCTCCCATTACTTGTGAGCCAGAGTCCCCCCGATCTCCGGCTCCCACCGTTTCTGCCACAGCATTCAGTGATAGGATGTACAGTTCATTGAGGGTGCGCCTGTCATTGTCTTTGGACAGCAGCCACTTCTCAAAGGTGGTGGGCGAGCGCTGGGCCCGCACGGATATCTGGATGGGTGTTGTGTTTGGGCCCTAGGCCCTCATGCTAGTAATGACGGACACCGGACACCTGGTTAGATGGTGGGTTAACTGGCCCCGAGCACGTGCGCTCGGCCTCTTTTATTAGCCTAGTCACCTGACCCAGTGACGTAGGTGGTGGGTGGGTGTAAAGTGTATTACACACAACGTGAACACTAGAACGTGTCCAATGCTAGGACACTACATTCCTCCCAATCTTTAATAACAAAAACCCGGAGTCAAATGTCCAACCTAGGGGAGAAAGAAATATATATACAAATGTACTACAGTGACTAACTTCTGCAGAGTCGCTCACGCTTCAGCGGCCTGGAGTCACCGACGATGTTCTTCCTGTCGCGGACGATGTTCTTCTTGTCGCGGACGATCACCAGTTCACTGTGGCACCAGTCATGGGTGCTCGATGGAGTTAGTCTGTTTGACGGCTCTGCCTTGAAGTTGCTCTCACCGTCTTTCTTCGCTTTACATTCTTGGCGACAAACGCAGTTGTTGAGTTCTTTTGGTTCAGCGCTAGATGTTGCCATTTATCTTTTTAGTCCAGTCCTTTTCTTTATCTGTGGCGTGTGTTCTGTTTTGCAGAAAGACGGGTCATTCGCAAGACACCCCTCTCACCAGGATGCCCCTCTCACAGGTGTTCCCCTGCCACGGGATATCCTTGAGGCCCTCTTCCTCAGATCTGGCCTGGGTTCAGTGTCCTGTATCGTGTTACTCCCATGCCGATAAGTACGGGTGTGGAGGAGACGGCAGGTCTCACCTCAGATGCCGCAGTCAGACCTGGAGGGTAGCTGTTGGCTCCTGTCTTTAGCACGCGAAGTCTTCATCCTCCTGAGACCTTTGCTGAAGGGCGGCTGATGACCATCTCTCGTCGCGGGGATACTCTCTCTCACCGGCATCCCTGAGGCCTTTGCCCCTGAGTCACCACGGCTGGCATTGACCAGTGTCCGTGTAACCCCAAAGGTGGGTGTTTCGAATGGTCCGGCCTGCTCACCTCTGCAGATCCCAGGTGTGCTGAAAGCATCATCAAACAGATGGTCTTTTCTCCGTGCCACGGATGTTCGTTAGGACTTGCGCACTGTGTTCTGACGCTTGTCACCTTCCTTGTCTTTGAGGTGTGAGTAGTCTTGCCACACTCTTCTCTCTGTCCTTGTCTTTGAGGTGTGAGTAGTCTTGCCACACTCTTCTCCTTGTCCTCTATTTCTTTCTCCGTGAGGATGTCATGTCACTCTGACTTCTTCTCCTTCTTACAGTGGCAACCGTGCCACTCAGGTCTTTCTTTCCCCTTTTTCTTTAAGTGGCAGACGTGCCACTCTGATGTCATCTTCCTTCTTGTAGTGGCAAACGTGCCACTCAGATATCTTCTTTTCTTGTGGTGGCAAACGTGCCACTGCGATATCTTCTTTCTTCTTAGTGGCGGACGTGCCACTCTGGTCTCTTCGCTTCACGACCTACTTCGGACCGTTCCTGGTCTCCTCTTATCTGGCCAGGCTTCTCCATGCAGCGCGCGCACTCTGCACGTGTTCCCCCTGGTCTTGTCCTCGTCCGAGAACACTCTCTTCATCTTCCTCAGCATTCCGAGTTAGGGTCGTGACCTTCTCTTCATCTTCTCCTTTTCACCAGTTACTTCGGTTGAAGTTCGTGGGGCCATGCTCATGGTCCGCTTCGTTCTTCTCCCTTTCACCAGTTACTTCGGTTCTTCTTGAGCTTCTTGGACCACTTGTCGGTCCGCGCTGCCGATCGCTGGCAGGATATCTTCGGTCTTGCGTCAGACCTCTTTGTGCAACTCCTGGCGAGTCGGCTTCTTTGGTGCGACCATGTGGCAGGTCGGCTGGGCCTTTTGGGGTGCGACCATTTGGCTGGTCGGCTTGACCTTTGTGGTGCGACCGTTTGGCAGGTCGGCTTGGCCTTTGTGATGCGACCATTTGGCTGGTCGGCTTCACGAGGTGTGTCACGTCGTGTGAGTACCTGTGTCCGCTGCCTTGTCAGGCGCTGGTGCGTGCTACTCTTCGTACCGTCGTGGTACATCTTCAGTGTAGCGTTGCTCCTAGTATCATGATCACTTGAGGTGGTGGCTTCTTGGCGCCACTGGGTGTTGCTCTGCATCCATGGCCGCCAGTGTCGGATACTTGCTGCGCCCATCCTCTTCAGTGGGTTCCTCTCCTGTAGGCGCTGCAGTGTACCTTCCGCGTCCGGCGTACATCTGCACTGAGTCCGTTTGTTCTCTCTCGAGGGTTCTCTCCACTTGATGCGGCGACAGCGCAGTCCTCGCTGGGGTGGATGTGGCTCGACACCGTTCTTCTTTCTTCCTCCTTGTTGCTGCGGGATGGCGCTGCATCCCTGTGGCACACTGTCTCTTCACCCTTGCAGTTCTGTGCTTCTGTCGCGTTCCTGCGCTTCTGGCACATTCCTGTGCGCCTCCGTCGCATTCCCGTGCGCTCACCATCGCGCCTCCGTCAGACCTTGCGGTACGTGCCTTGCTGCCTCTTCTCCCTTGCCGTCGGTGTCGCTGCTGGACTTCCTTGGCTTGCTGTAGGCTTGTTGGTTTCTTAGTGCTGCAGTACCACCAGTGGCCACTGGGTGGCAGTGTTGCTTTTCTTTTGGCTTCAGCAGCAACCTTCTGTACTGCCAGAACTCTATGCCTTGTTTTCCTTTCCTCCATTTCCCCAGGCTCCGGTAGAGTGCAGAGGGCTGGAGGGGAGCTGGAGCCAGGCAGACCAGTGAAGGGCAGGACAGGAGCTGAGCAGCAGGTAAGTCTCTTCATTTATTTGTGTACTTAAGTTTGTTGAGAGGCATAGGGGGGCACAGGCACTGATGTGAAGCTGCAGGGGTTGGGGCACTACTCTGTGTGTGCGCGCGTTGGAGGGGGGGGGGGAGAAGTGCTCCTTCTCGCTGCGGGTATGCTCCGCTTTATGTCATCAGCTACATGGAGGGTACAGGCGCCTGGGCTGGTTAGAGGGTGAGGCAACACTCCTTTTGGGCATCGTGCCATCGCGCACATGGTGTGAGTTTATTTTCGGCAGCGCTGGCCACTTGCTGCTCTGAAGGCGCTGCTGGGGGACCCACGAGGTGGGGGCATGATCCGGATGGCCGGCGGCGGCCATTCTTTACTTTTGACATCGCCCTCCCTGCCCGCGGCAGCTTCCTGCAGTCCTCGCGAGGCAGGGGGGTGTGTCGGCAAGCTTGTTCCTATGCGGGGTAGGCACCCGCCGGTTCCGTTAGTCGGGCTCTGCTTCCGGGTGAGCTCCGCTTTATTTATTCACCTTCTCCCCCTTCGCCGCTCTCTGTGCATGCCACGCTGGGTGTGCCTTTATTTTATTTCCTCTGCACTGTCCGCGTCGCGGGCCAGGCAGGCCTCGCGCTCGTCCCCTTGATTTAGTTAGCGCTCCGATCCGCGCCTTCGCCCAACACGTTGCTCTCCCCTCATTGGCGGCGCTGGCCGCCTGCGGTCGCATTCCGCTGCGGGTGGGCTCCGCTCTCCATTGTCTCTTCGTCCCGCCCCCGCAGCCGGTCACCTAGCATCACGGACCGCGCGGGGGGGGGTGCTGCTGGTGGCGCTTTGCTATCGCGGCGGGGTAGGCTCCCGTCCGCTTCATTTGGTCCGGCGCTCCATCCAGGGCTCACCTTATGCCCGGCTGGGCTTTTCACGCGGGTGGGCTCCGCTTTTACTTGCCGTTGGCGGGCCTCCTTCGTTCCGCGGGTGGGCACCGCGTGTCACACGCCTCTTGCGGGGGTCGCAGCCGATGCGGGTGGGCACCGCTCGGCTTGCCTTATCACCGGGCACTTCCGGGCACAGCGGCAGGTCGGGGTGGGCACCCGACTTCCACGCTTCGACTCCGGGGCACTGTGCTTGCCCGCGGCGGTGCTGTGGGCTCCGACTCGCCCGGCTGTCTTCTCGGCGCGTCGCGCCTTCCTGTAGAGGGGGGGTGGCCTTAGTGGGATCACTCCTCTCCCCTACACGAACAGAAGGGCTGCTGCGGCACGCTGGGGCTCACAACCCTCGTCGCCATTGTTGTGTTTGGGCCCTAGGCCCTCATGCTAGTAATGACGGACACAGGACACCTGGTTAGATGGTGGGTTAACTGGCCCCGAGCACGTGCGCTCGGCCTCTTTTATTAGCCTAGTCACCTGACCCAGTGACGTAGGTGGTGGGTGGGTGTAAAGTGTATTACACACAACGTGAACACTAGAACGTGTCCAATGCTAGGACACTACAGATGGGTGACCCAGTGCCTGATTTGCAAATAGTGAACCTGTCCGTCTCTGAGAGCTCACAGTCACGTAGAGCTGTTTTGAGAGGGAGGGCCCCGCAGTGTCAAACGTATGGCCCACGGATTGGCAGCCAGCTATTTGCCAGGCCGCGAAGGCGCTGGGGCAGAGTACCGGGACAAACTCCGTGTTACCAACCATCCGTGTCGGCAGCGATGAAAGAGGTCAGGCCATGCTGGGCAGTTACCTGATCCCAAACTCCTAGCGTGGCTCTGGTGATGGGGGGGGGGGGGGGGGGGGGAATACAAGCCCCAGATCCTCTGCTGCCTGCGTAATAAGGGAACTCTACCGCTGTCGCCCAGTCCAATAAGCAACAATGCTTTTCGGACTCCTTGCGGTTCCTTTCCACCGAAAAATTCAGTTGTGTAACTTGGTTATAACTTTGACGGCTGGGAACACCAAACACCCCCATCTCGGGTTCCACGACAGGTCTGCTCTTGGCACATACGTGACCTCTGACCAATCCGAGACGAAGCAGTTAATTTCCCTGCTGCAAAGTTTGTATCATGCCTACTGGCGGTCCTTGACGTAGGGCCTTTCCTCCTTTTTAGCTGAAATAGATAAAAGAACATGCAGTTTTAGAAATGGGCAGTCTACTAATGTGAAATCTGCAGAAAGGGTGAAAGAAAGGGAGAGATGACAAGCGTAGCAAGAAGTACAGGGCCTGTAACATTTCCAACTTCCTGACTGTCTCCATACATCAACCACATTGGAAGCAATTCCTGTGTTGCAGCACAATTAACTGACACTCTGCATCTGTCAGCAGTTTTGAGATCAGTTGCCACATTGCTGCAGAATGCCACTCATGCTGTCTAGAAACATAGAAGATGACTGTTCATGGCACCGATAGGCCTAGCCTGGATGCGTGTTTCCTGCCAGCTGTACAACCAGTGGCGGCCAGCATGGCTCGCGGGTGGCGGGGTGGGTGCAGGGGATCAGCGATAAGGGGGGCGCAGGGCACACAGAGCACAATGTAAAATAAAATACACTAACCTTGCCGCCGGGTCCCGTATCGCCTCTCCTGCTCTCTTCCATCTCAGACTCCGTCACAGCCAGGCTTCCCTGACCAATAACAAAGCTGCAATGCAGCGTTGTTAATGGTAAGCACCCAGGCTTGCAGCGTTGTGATTGTTACACGGCGCTCAGCCAGGGGCTGGATGGGTGGGCATTTTCTCAATGCAAGCATAATTCAGCCTGCATGGAGAACAGGGAAAATGCACATGACTGCTTAGGGCGGCCCGAGAGGGCCTACTAAACAGTCATTGAGCACTTAGGAGGGTTTTACCGCTACTCCCCTGCTCTGCAGTCCCACCCCGTCCCGCCCCTCATGCAAAGCTGCTGCAGCAGGAGGTCAAAATAAAATAATAATAACATTACGTTATTATACATTTTTTTTCCTCCTTTTTTTGCTGCTTCATGGCAGTGGGGCAACGTACCTCCCCCTTAGCGGAGGAGCAGCCACTGTGTACACCCAACTGATGACCACATTACAAATGCCTGATGGTGCCCATTGTGGCGAGCAACTTGCTCCAAGACATGTGAGATGGTCAGGTTGCACTTCAGCTGCAATGAAAAAGTGTGGAGAGAATGCAGTCTCCTCTAGCACTGATTTCTGTATGGCACGGACATCTGTTTCAAAATTGACCCTATCATGTGCCGTAAACACTAAAATGTTGTAAGTAGCTGCATTTAAGTTGTGGCAGCGTATAGAGGTGGATTACACCGGCACTTATTTTTGGGGATGGGACTCATTTTTCAACAAACCGACTTTGAAAGATTCATGAGGTAGATTCAAGACAGGTCGGCCTCGGTATCATGCAACCCCGACATTTGGCAGCACCAGTGGCGTGCTCCTAAGAACAGTGTTGAGCCCCTGCACTATATTTTTGTATACAATTTGGGCGCGGCGTAAGGAGTCACATTACATTGGCCGAAATACATTATTCAAAAGCAAGGTGAAGAAAAATCTGTACGCAAGCTCCATTTTTGGGTTTCAAGAACGGTGTGATTCCTCCCAAAGACCAACAGTTGCACATTTTGTCATAGTTGCCTGCAAAAGCATGAACTAGCAAATGTGTGTTACTTGTGACACTGTTGTTAACAAAAAAGGGTTTGAGTCCGCCTGTGGCTTACAATTTGTTGACTTGCGTGCACTCTTCTTTACAACCTCGCAATTCGTCAAGGCAGACCTAGCATAATTTCAGTTCCTTTGTGTGGAGCATCGACCAAGCACTGATTGATTCAACTTAATCAGTGCATGTCTACTGCTCCTGATGTGCTTGGGGCACTATCTTATTCTTTCTAGGTTCTATTGCCCTGCAAACAGAAGGCGGGAGACTGGCAAAAATGTGCCCAGCAGGACAAACAAAATTGCAGTTTTATTTTTTATAGTTAAGTTTCTTTAATTTTGTCAATTCTTCTTTTCTCACTTTGCACTCACTTCTTTTTTTCTTGTGGGCGCTGTTCTCAAACGATGAAGATTTTCTTAGCGAAACCCACTGCAGTCCACGTCAACTCACTCAGCCCAGTCCACCTCAGATCAATCCAGTCCACCCCAATCCAGTCAAATCCACAACACTCAAATCCTCCCAATCCACCCACTACAAGCCACCCCTCTCCAATACAGAACAGTCTGCCCTACTTCAATACAGCAATCCAAAACAATCTACCTCACTCCAATCCAAAACAATCTGCCCCACTCCAAAATAATTTGCCCCACTCCAATCCATAACAATCTGCTCCAATCCAAAATAATTTGTCTCACTCCAATTCAAAATAATCTGCTGCACTCCAAAAAAAAAAAACAATCTGCCCCACTCCAATCCCCAAAAAGTCTGCTCCACTTCAATCTGCCCCACTCCAACCCAAAACAATCTGCCACATTCAATCCCCAAAAATCTGCCTCATTTCAATCTGCCCACTCGGATCCAAAACAAACTGCCCCACTCCAATCCAAACAATCTGCCCCACTCCTATCTGCCCCACCCAATACCAAAACAATCCGCCCCACTTAAATCTAAAACAATATGCTGCACTCCAATCCAAAACAATCTGTCCTGCTCCAATGTGCCCCACTCCAATTCAAAACAATCTGCCCTACTCAAATTGAAGACAATCTGCCTCACTCTAATCCCAAACAATCTACCCCACTCCATCTGCCCCATTTCAATCTGCCCCACTCTAGTCTGCCCCACTCCGGCAGATTGTTTTGAACTGAACTCCAATCTGCCCCATGCCAATTGAGAACAATCTTCTCCACTTAAATCCAAAACAATACTTTGCACTCCAATCCAAAACATTCTGTCCCACTCCAATCTGCCTCACTCCAATTGAAATCAATCTGCCCCACCTGAGACCAAAACAATCTGCCCCACTTAAATCCAAAGCAATATGCTGTACTCCAATCTGAAACAAATTACCCTACTCCAATGATCCCCACTCCAGTTTAAAACAAAAGGTCCCACTCCAATCGAACACAATCTGCCCCACTTCAAAACAATCATCCCCACTCCAATCGGCCCCACATCAATCCAAAACAATCTTTCCTACTAAAAACCAAAACAATATGCCCCATGCCAATCCAGAACAATCTGCCCTATGCCAATTCAAAACAATTCGCTCCATTCCAATCTAAAATAGTCTGCCTCACTCATATCCAAAATAATCTGTGCTACTTCAATCTGCCCCACTCCAGTCCAAAACAACCCGCCCCACCCCAATCCAAAACAATCTGCCCCACTTAAATCCAAGACAATATGCCACATTACAATACAAAACAATCTGCCCCATGCCATTCCGCCCCCTCTGATCCAAAACAAACTGCCCCATTCCTATCCAAAACAATCTGCCCCACTCCAATCTGCCCCGCTTTAATCCAAATTAATCTGCTCAACTCCAATCTACCCCACTCCAATCCAGAACAATCTGCTCCACTCTAATCTGACCTACTACAATCCAAAACAACCTGGTCCTCTCCAATCTGCCCCACTGCAATCCAAAACTATCTGCTTCTCTCCAATCCAAAACAATCTGCCTCTCTCCAATCCAGACAATCTGCAGAACTCTAATCCAAAACAATTAACCCTACACCAATCAGCCCCACTCCAATCTGCACCACTCCAATCTCAAACAATCTGCCCCACAGAAATCCATATCTATCTGTTTCACTCCAACATTCCCCACTCCAATTCAAACAACCTGCCCCTCTCCAATCCAAAACAATCTGCCCTACTCCAATCCAAAACAACCTGCTCCTTTCCAATCCAAAGCAATCTGTGCACTCAAATCCAAAACAATCTTCTCCACTCCAAAACAATCTGCACCACTCCATTCCAAAACAATCTGCCCCACTTCAAACTAAAACAATCTGCTCCACTCCAATCCAAATCTTCTGCCCCACTCTAATCTGCCGCTTGCCAATCCACAGCAATCTGCCCCACTCCAATGCAAAACAGTCTGTCCCACTCCAATGTTCTCCACTCCAATCCAAAACAGGCTTCCTCACTCCAATCCAAAGTAATTTGCCCCTCTTCAATCCAAAAGTCTGACCTACTCCTGTCCACACAATCTACTCCACTCCAGTCCAAAGCAATATGCCCTATTCCAATCCAAAACAATCTGCTCCACTCCAATGTGCCCCACCCTAATCCAAAACAATCTGCCCCACTCCCATCCAAAACAATGTGCCGCACTCCCACTAAAAACAATCTGTCCCACTCCAATGGGCCCCACTCCAATCCAAACAGTCTGCCCTACTCCAATACAAAGTACCTGCCTCTCTCCAATTCAAAACTGCCACACCTAAATCCAAAACAATCTGGCCCACTCCAAACCAAAACAATCTACTCCATTCCAATCCAAAACACTCTGCCCCACTCTAATCCAAATGCAATCTGCCCACTTCAATCCAAAACATTCTGCCCCATTCCAATTTTCCACATCTCAATTCAAAACAATCTGGCCCACTCCACTCCAAAACAATCTGCCCCACTCCAATCTAAATCAAACTGACCACCTTCAAACAATCCAAAACAATCTGCCCCACTCTAATCTATTGTACCACAATCCAAAACAATCTGCACCACTTCAAAGCAATCTGAATCACTCAAATGCAAACTTCCCCACTCATATCCAAAGCAATCTGCCCCAATCAATGTGTCCCACTTCAATCCATAAAAACCTGCCCACTCCATTCCTAACCAATCTGCCACACTCTAATCCAAACAATCTGCTCCACTCCAAATTGTCCCACTCAAATCCAAAATAGTATGCCCCACTCCAATCCAAAACAATCTGCCCACTCCAATGTGCCCCATTCCAATCCAAAACAATCTGCCTTTCTCCAATCCAGACAATCTGCAAAACTCTAATCCAAAACAATTCACCCCACACCAATCTGCCCCACTCCAATCCACAACACCCCACTCCATTGTGCTCCACTCCAATCTGCACCAGTCCAATCTCAAACATCTGCCCCATACAAATCCATATCTATATGTTTCACTCCAACATTCCCCACTCCAATTCAAACAATCTTCCCCTCTCCAATCCAAAACAATCTTCCCCACTTCATTCCTAAACAATCTTCCCCATTCCAATCCAAAACAATCTGCCCTACTCCAATCCAAAACAATCTGCTCCATTCCAATCCAAAGCAATATGCACACTCAAATCCAAAAGAATCTTCTCCACTCCACAACAATCAGCGCCACTCCAATCAAAACAATCTGCCCCACTTCAAACTAAAACAATTTACTAAACTCCAATCTAAAACATTCTGCCCAACTCTAATCTGCCGCTTGCCAATCCAAAGCAATCTACCCAACTCCAATGCAAAACAATCTATCCCACTCCAATGTGCTCCACTCCAATCAAAAGTAATCTGCCCCTCTTTAATCCAAAACAATCTGCCCTACTCCAGTCCACACAATCTACCCCACTCGAGTCCAAAGCAATATGCCCTATTCCAATCCAAAACAATATACCTCACCCCAATCCAAAACAATCTGCCCCACTCCCATCCAAAACAATGTGCCGCACTCCAATTCAAAACAATCTGTCCCTCTCCAATGTGCCCTACTCCAATCCAAAACAGTCTGTCCTACTCCAATCCAAAGTATCTGCCCCTCTCCAATCCAAAACTGCCACACCTGACTCCAAAACACTCTGCCTCACTCTAATCCAAGGCAATCTGTCCACTCCAATCCAAAACATTCTGCCCCATTCCAATTGCCACACCCAATCCAAAACAATCTGGCCCACTCCTATCCAAACCAATCTGCCCTACTCCACTCCAAAACAATCTGCCCCACTCCAATCCAAATCAAACTGACCCACTTCAAACAATCCAAAACAATCTGCCCCACTCTAATCTGCTGTACGCCAATCCAAAACAATCTGCA
The DNA here is from genome assembly GCF_964204655.1 of Triturus cristatus. Taxonomy (NCBI): domain Eukaryota; kingdom Metazoa; phylum Chordata; class Amphibia; order Caudata; family Salamandridae; genus Triturus; species Triturus cristatus. The sequence continues at coordinate 495,345,903 of NC_140592.1, read as the reverse complement.
CCACTTCAAAACAATCTGCCTCACTCCAATGCAATCTGCCCCACTCCTATCCAAAGCAATCTGCCCCACTCAATGTGCCCCACTTCAATCCAAAAGAACCTGCCCCACTCCAATCCAAACCTATCTGCCACACTCTAATCCATACAATCTGCTCCTCTCCAAACTCTCACTCAAATCCAAAACAATATGCCCCACTCCAATCCAAAGCATGCTGCTCCACTAAATGTGCCCTACTTCAATTCAAAAGAACCTGTCCCACTCCAATCCAAAACAATCGGTCCCACTCCAATCCAAAACAATATCCCCATTCCAATCTGCCCCATGCCAATCCAGAACAATATGCCCAACTTAAATAAAAAAATAATAGGCCGCACTACAATCCAAAACAATCTGTCCCACTCCCATCTGCCCCACCCCAATCCAAAACAAATCTTCCCCACTTAAATCCAAAACACTATGTCACACTCCAATCCAAAACAATCTGTACCACTCCAATGTGCCCCACACAAATTAAAAACAATCTGGCCCACTCCAATCCAAAACAATCTGCCCAACTGCAATCCAAATCAATTTATCCCACTTAAATCCAAAACACTATGCCGTATTCCAATCCCAAAAATCTACCCTACTCCAGTTTTCTCCACTCCAATCCAGAACCATCTACCCCACTTCAATACAAAACAGTCTGTCCCTCTCCAACGTTCCCCACTCCAATTCAAAACAAAATGCCCCACTCCAATCCAAACCAATCTGCCCCACTTCAAAACAATCTTCCCCACTCCAAACCAATCTGCCCCACTCCAATCCAAAGCATGCTGCCCCACTAAATGTGCCCTACTTCAATTCAAAAGAACCTGTCCCACTCCAATCCAAAACAATCGGTCCCAATCCAAAACAATATCCCCATTCCAATCTGCCCCATGCCAATCCAGAACAATATGCCCAACTTAAATAAAAAAAAATAGACCGCACTACAATCCAAAACAATCTGTCCCACTCCCATCTGCCCCATCCCAATCCAAAACAAATCTTCCCCACTTAAATCCAAAACACTATGTCACACTCCAATCCAAAACAATCTGTACCACTCCAATGTGCCCCACACAAATTAAAAACAATCTGGCCCACTCCAATCCAAAACAATCTGCCCCACTGCAATCCAAATCAATTTATCCCACTTAAATCCAAAACAATATGCCGTATTCCAATCCCAAAAATCTACCCTACTCCCGTTTTCTCCACTCCAATCCAGAACCATCTACCCCACTTCAATACAAAACAGTCTGTCCCTCTCCAACGTTCCCCACTCCAATTCAAAACAAAATGCCCCACTCCAATCCAAACCAATCTGCCCCACTTCAAAACAATCTTCCCCACTCCAAACCAATCTGCCCCACTCCAATCCGACCCACTGCAGTCCAAGACAATCTGCCCACTCCAATCTAAAGCAAACTTTCCCACTCAAATCCAAAACAATATGCCCGATGCCAATCCAGGAAATATGCCCTACTCAAATCCAAAACACTCTGCCTCACTCAAATCCAACATAATATGCCCCACTCCAATCCAAACCAATCTGCCCCTCTCCAATCCAAAACAACCTGCCCCACTTAAATCCAAAACAACCTGCCCCACTTAAATCCAAAACAATATGCGGCACTCCAATCCAAAACGATCTGCCCTACTCCAATTTGCCCCACTCCAATCCAAAACAGTCTGCCCACTTCAATGCAAAACAACCTGTCCCTCTCCAATATGCCCCATTCCAATTCAAAGCAATCTGTCCCATTCCAAAACAATCATTCCCACTCCAGAACAATCTGTGCCACTCCAATCCAAAACAATCTGCTTTACTCAATTTGCCCCACTTCAATCCAACAGAACCTGTTCCACTCCAATCCAAGGAATCTGCCTCACTCTAATCTGCCGCACTCCAATCCAAAACAATCTGTTCAACTCTAATCCTCCCTAATCCAATCCAAAACAATCTACCCCTCTTAAATCCAAAACAATATGTCGCACTCCAGTCCAAAACAATCTACCCTACTCCAATTTGCTCCACTCCAGTCAAAAACCATCTACCCCACTTCAATACAAAACAATATGACCCACTCCAATTCAAAACAAAATGCCCCACTCCAATCCATACTGCCCCACTTCAAAACAATCTTCCCCACTCCAAACCAATCCGCCCCACTCCAATCCATAACAATCTGCTCCACTCAATTTGTCCATCATCAATCCAAAACCACCTGCCCCATTCCAGTCCAAAACAATCTGCCCACTCCAATCTAAAACAATCTTCCCACTCAAATTCAAAACAATGTGCCCTACTCCAATCCAAAACAATCTGCTCCATTCCTATCCAAAACAAGCTGCCCCACGTAAATCCAAAACAATATGCTGCACTCCAATCCAAAACAATCTGCCCTACTCCAATTTTCCCCACTCCAATCTAAAACAATCTGCTCACTTCAATGCAACACAATCTGTCCCACTCCAATATGCCCCATTCCAATTCAAGAGTTGTAACAATGGGGTGACCCAAAGACCACTGGGCCTGGGTAGTTAATGGTACATTAAGGAAATATCCCAGTGGAGATCAATTAGAACAGATAAATCAATGAGTGTGTTAATCAAGAGTATCTAATCAAAGTCAGACACCACCATACATTCACATCCATTGATGGAAAGAATGCATGGTGGTGTCTGACTTTGATTAGATACTCTTGATTAACACACTCTATTGATTTACCTGTTCTAATTGATCTCCAGTGGGACATTACCTTATTGTACCATTCCAATTCAAAGCAATCTGTCCCATTCCAAAACAGTCTTTCCCACTCCAGAACAATCTGTGCCACTCCAATCCAAAACAATCTGCCCCACTTCAATCCAAAAGAACCTGCTCTGCTCCAATCCAAGGAATCTGCCCCATGCTAATCTGCCGCACTTCAATCCAAAACAATCTGTTCTACTCTAATCTTCCCTAATCCAATTACCCTGACCACTTCCATCTCTGTACATATTTTAATCACCTGTACATATTACGCACTCAACTGTATCACTGAGCAATATGTCACTTGATCACAACTCACTTCAAACTTCACCTTTTTGACAGCCTCGTATATAAAAATTCTTTATGTGTAGGTATATATAAATGATGCAATTTTTATAAAATATCATAATACCCTGCAAACCTGATTTCTTTGTGGTCTTTGTTTATATATGGGTGTGTTTCCTAGAAACGCTTTAACATTAAACTTGTGCAGAGAATAACCTGTTTTAATTGAATTATCTTTATAAGAAATAGTTGGTTACACCCGACAGAACCATTGTTTTTTGCACTACTCCAATCTGCAGCACTCCAATCCAAACCAATCTGCCCCACCCAATCCAAAATAATGTGTCCCACTCCAATGTGCCCGACTCCAACCAAAACAACATGCCACACTCCAATCCAAAATAATGTGTCCCACTCCAATGTGCTGGACTCCAATTCAAAACAACATGCCCCACTCCAATTCAGAGCAATCTGGCCCACTCTAATTCAAAACAATCTGGCCCACTCTAAAACAATCCGTCCACTCTAATCTGCCCCACTCCAATCCAAAACAATTTGCCCCACTCAAATCCAAAACAATCTGCCCCACTCCAATCCAAAACAGTCTGCCCTCACCAATTCAGAACATTCTGCTTCTCTCCAATCTGCCGCACTTCAATCCAAAACAATCTGTTTGACTCCAATGCAAAACTGCCTGCCCCTCTGCTATCCAAAACAATCTGCCTCATTCCAGCCTGCCCCACTCTAATCCGAAACATTCTGCTCCACACCAATCTGCCCCACTCCAATCCAAAACAATATGCTTCACTCTAATCTGCCCCACTGCAATCAAAAACAAGCTGCATCATTACAATCTGCCCCACTGCAATCCAAAACAATCTGCCCCACCCAAATCAAATTTGCACCACTCCAATCTAAATCAATCTACCCCACACAAATCCAAACCAATATGCCCTATTCCAATCCAAAAAATCTGTCCCACTCCAATCCAAAACAATCTGCCTCACTCCAATCTGCCCACCACCATTCAAAACAATCTGCCCCACTCCCATCTAAAACAATGTGCTGCACTCCAATTCACAACAATCTGCCCTATTCCAATCTTCACAACTCCAATCCAAAACAATTTGCCCCACTGCAATGCAAAACAATCTGTCCCACTCCAATCCAAAGCAATGTGCGGCACTTCAATCCAAAGCAATTTGTCCCACTCAAAACAAATCTGCTCCACTCCAATATGCCCAGCTTCAATCCAAAACAATCTGCCCCACTCTAAACTGCCTCAATTTAATCCAAAACAATCTGCTCAACTCAAATCTGCCCGCTCCAATACAAAACAGTATGTTCCAATCTAATCTGCCCCACTCCAATCCAAATCAATCTGCTGCAGTCTAATCCAGAACAATCTGCCCCATTCCAGTCTGCCCCACTCCAATCCAAACAATCTATCCCACTCCAATTCAAAACAATCTCTCCCTCTCCAGTCTGCCCCACTCCAATCTGCCCCACTCCAACCCACCTCACCCCACTCCATTTTGCCCCACTCCAATCTGCTCCAATACAATCTGCCCCACTCCAATCAAAAACAATCTGCCCCACTCCAATCAAAAACAATCTGCCCCACTCCAGGCCAAAACAATCTGTCCCACTCCAATGCAAAACAATCTACCACACTCCAATCTAAAATATTCTGCACCAATCAAATTCAAAACATACTGCCCCACCCCAATCTGCCCCACTTCAATCCGAAAAAATCTGAAACACATCACTAAAAACAATCTGCCCCACTTCAATCCAAACCAATATGCCTCACTCCAATCCAAAACTAATCTTCCTGATTCCAGTCCCAAATATTCTGCCTCGCCCCAATCCAGAACAATCTACCCACCCCAATCTGCCCCAACCCAATCAAAAACAACCTACCCCACTCCAGTGCAAATCAAATGAAATTAAATGAAAAAGAGATTTATAAAGCGCAATACAATTACCCTAAGGTGGCAAGGTGCTAGCTCATTCGGTAAGAAATGCCATTGGGTGTTAATTCAGAGTCACAGATTAAACAGCCAAGTTTTTATTTTAGCCTCTGGGGAAGGGAGTTCCAGAGTCTGGTCGTATGCCCCACTCTAAGCCAAAACACTCTGCCCCACTCCAATTGAAAACAATCCGCCCCACTCCAATCCAATCTACCCCAAAACACTCTGCCCCACTCCAATTGAAAACAATCCGCCCCACTCCAATCCAATCTACCCCGTTCCAATCCAACCCACCCCACTCCAATCCAATCTGCCTCACCACAATCCAATCCATCTCACCCCAATCCAATCCATTTTACCCCAATCTAATCCACTCCATCTAAGTCCACCGCACTATATCCCAATTCACCCCACTGCAATGCACCACAAATCGCCACCAGTCCAATTCACCTCAATCCAATCCACCGCACTCCAATCCAATCCACCCCAACCCACTCCAAACCAATCTACCCCTCTCCAGTTCCACCCATACCCCTCCAGTTCACCCCACCCCACTACAATACACCCCACTCCAATCCACCCCATTCCAGTCCAACCCACCCTACTCCAATCCAATCCATGCCATTGTAACCCAACCCACCCCACTCTAATCCACTCCAAACCACTCCACCCCCTCAAATCCAATCCACACCACCCCAGTTCCATTCCATTCCACCACAACCCATTCCACCCACTCTACTCCAATTCATCCCATTCTACTCTAATCCATCTTAATCAACCCAATCCAATCCAGCCCAGTCCACCTTAATCCACCCACCCCACTCTGATCCAATGCACCCATGCCACTCAATCCAATCCACACCAATCCAATCCACCCACTCCAAACCAACCCACTCTAGTCCAACCCAGCCAAACCCAACCCATTCCAGTTCAATGCAACCCACTCAGTCCAACCCACTCCACTCAAATCCACCCCATTCCAGTCTGATCCACTCAAATTCAGTCCAACCCAACCCACCCAGTCCAGTCCACCCCATTTCAATCCAGTCCACTCAAATCAAGTCCACTTAAATCTTGTCCACTCCAGACCAGTCCATCACAATGCAATCCACCTCACTCCAATCAGCCCCACTCCATTCCATCCCACCCCACTCCAATCCACTCCACTCCATCCAAATGCAATTCACCCCACCCAGCCCACCTCAGTCCACTCTACCCCACTCAATCCAGTCTACCCCATGCATTCCAATCCACCTCACTCAACTCCAGTCCACCCCACTCCAGTCCACCCTATCTAATCCACTGACTCAATCCAATTCACCCCACTCCAATCCAATCCAATCCACCTCAATGCAATCCACCCCACCTCAATGTAACCCACCCACTCCACTCCTCCCCACCGTAATCCAATCCAACTCACCCCACCCTTCTCCAATCCACCTCATCCCACTCCAGTACACCTCATCCCATTCCAATTCACCCCATTCCAATTCACCCCATCTTATCCACCCCACTCAAATCCACCCCAATCCAGCCCAATCCACTCTACTCCAATCCACCCCTCTCTACTCTAATCCACCTCACTCTACTCCAATCCACCTCACTCTACTCCAATCTACCCCATTCTACTCCATTCCAGTCCACCCACTCTATTCCAATCCACCCCACCCCACTCCACTTCATTCCAATCCACCACACCCCACTCCACTCTACTACAATACCAACTTCAGGCCACCCCACTCTACCCCAATGCAGTACATCCAGGCTACGCCACTCCAAGCTACCCACTCCAAGCCACCCACTCCAATCCAATTCACCTTAATCCACCCCACTCCAGTATATTCCAGGCCACCTTAATTCACCTCATCCCACTCCAATCCAATCCACCCCACTCCAAACCACCTTAATCCACCCCAACCCAATCAAAACCACCCCACTCCACACCAATCCAACTCAACGTACTCTAATCCTGCCCACACTCCAATCCAACCCACTCTAGTCCAATCCACCCCACTCCAGTTCAAACCACCACAATTCACCCCACGCAAATCCAGTCCACTCAAATACTGTCAACTCATCGCAAATCCAGTACATCCCACTGCATCCCACTCCAAAGCATTCTGCCCCAATCCAGTTCAAAGCAATATGCCCCACTCCAATTCAGAACAAATCCACCCAAATGCAATCCACCCACCCCACTACAATACACCCCTCCCCATCCCAATCCAATCCCCTCAATCCAATCCACCCCACTCCATCCCAGCCAAATCCAGTCCACCCCACTCCATCTCACTCCAGTCCACCCCACTCCAGTCCAATCCACCATACTCAAACCAATCCACCCCACTCAAACCAATTCACCCCACTCCAATCCACCCTACCTCAATGAAATCCGTCCTACTCCAATCAACCTCACCCCAATCAAGCCCAACCCACCCCAATCTACCCTGTCCCAAACCAATCAATCCCACTCCAGTCCACCCCACCCCACCCCTATCCAATCCACCTCATTTCAATCCACCCCACTCCAATCAGCCCAACTCCAATCCACCCCACTCAATCCAACCAAATCCACCCAATCCACCCACTCCACCCCAATCCACTTCTCTCCAATCCACTCTACCCCAATCCATCCCACCCCACCTCATTTCAGTTCAGCCACCCCACTCCAATCCATGCATCCCGCCCCACCCCATTCCAATCCAGCTCACCCCACTGCAATCCAATCAACTCCACTCCACTCCAGTCCAGTCCAATCAGTACACACCAGGCTAATATAATCCACCCCAATCCACTCCACCCCACTCCAATTCACCCCACTACAAACCAACCCATTCCAATCCAGTCCATGTCACCCCATCCTGGTCCTGTCACTTCAATCCAGTGCACCCATCTCAATCCAATCTAATCCACCCCATTCTAATCCAGCCCACTACACTCAATCCACCCAACGCCCCAATCCACCCCATCCACCCCACTCTGCTCCAATCCAATCTCCTCTACTATCTCACTCTACTCCAACCCACTCTACCCTATTCCACCCCATGCCACTGCACTCTATGCCACTGCAGTCTGACACACCCTGCCACTGAATCACTGAACTCTACTCCCCTCAACTCTGACTCTGTACTCCACCTACTCCACTCTAAGACACTATGCTCCAACAAATCCACTACACGACACTCTACTCCCCCACTAAACTCTATGACACTCTACACCACTCCGCGACACTCCACACCACTAACTTTAAGCTGTGCTGAACAGCAGCCACACTGGTGTACAATATCACAAAAACACGTCAATAGCTCTTGTATGGGCGAGACCTATTGACTTTGCCAGTGCTTGTTTATGGTGTTGTGATTAGGCAGGAGTTGCTGAGATCTAATCGATCAAAGAAGGATTCCTGAGGGGTTGTACTTGTCTAGCTTCAGAAGCAATTTGATAAACTGAGCCAAAAAGTGCCGGTGTTTTCAAAAATGGTTCAGGCAAGAGGGCAAAAAAAGATGTCTGCAAAGAACCTCGATAATTGAATTCTGTATGTCCAAGGGTGTAAGGTTTGTGCAGTCAGTCAAGACCACCAAAGTCATTTATTGATGAAATAAGAAGGTATATTATGTTTGGTCTGGGACATTGTTCCCTTTCTTCCATATTTCTTTACCTCTAACAGCCATTTCCTTCACTTTGATTGTTCTACTCTTCCCCTCCTGCTTTGTTTCCATGCCCATCCTTCTGTAACGACGACTTCTTCTCTCTACAGTTACTTCTCTTCCTTTTTCCATCTCTTACCTGTTATCCCATCCTCATCTCTTTTTTCTTACTCCTTCTTCCTCTTTCTCCTTCTCATTTCTTCTTCCCTTTCATCTTTTCCTCTCCTCCTTTTTCCACCCCCGTGCTTTTTTCTTTCTTTCCATTCGTTTTGCCTCCTCTGTCTTCTTCTCTCTTAACTTCCCCTCATCTTTAAACCTCCTTTACATTTTTTCTTTTCTGCTCCGCTTTTTTTCAATATCCCTTTGTTTTCCATATGTCCTGCACTATTTGTTCTACCTTTCTCTATATTTACCTTTCTCGCTTCCTAGCCCTTCTCTCGCGGTTTCTTTCATGCTCTCAAGTTCTTACTTCCCTCCTTTGTTCAGTTGATCTGTTGCTGAGTGCTTGATGTAATTCGAAACATTTGGACAGACAGGAGTCTGAATCGAGGAGATAAGATTTAGTTGCAGGGTGACTTTTACCTGCTCTTGATGTCATTTCTGTACTGAACAAAGAAAAAAACGGAACAGAGAAGCCGACTCCTGGCTTCGGCCTCCTCCGCCTCTTCCTTCAAACACCTTCGCATCTCCTGTAGGTGTCCTCGCCTCGAACCCTGCCCTCCACATCCACACAGACAGCACATACTATAATACACTCTCTCTCTCTTTCTGTCTCTCTCTCTCCCTCTCTCTCTCTCCATCATGTCCCCTCTGTGTCCAGTTTCCCAATTACCTTTGTTCTGTGTGTCACAGCATTTTCTGAGCACTCCAGTGCGCCTCAAACAACTCACCACCACAATAAATGATGGACTTTGATAGGTGGCGAGATGCTCAAACTGTGCAGGTAAGTCCAGAAAAGCTTTTTCCTTCCTGCAGGTCTCTCCCTTCCTAATCTCAGTCTCAAATAAGTGAGCTAGCTTTAATCCGCTGCCTGTTGTCTATCAAGCAGGCATTCACCTCATTTGCTCAGCCATGACATCTCAATCCCTGCCATGTAGCCAGCATGTAGCCAGCTGGACTTATTATATTGCCTTGTGTCTGTCTCAAGGAGACTGCTCTCCTGTCCCTTTACTAAGCAAGCTTCAAACTATAACCCAGGATCCTTAAGGCCTCAGTCTAAACCTCTACACTCAAAGTATACAAAAGGCCATTGGCGGCCGACACAATGAAGAGGTGGTGAGGCGGGTGTAGACTGAGCGGAGGAGCGCGGTAAGGAAAGCATGCAGGGGGTTTAGTAATAAAAACAATAAAAGACACTTACCTGGAGCTGCCAGTCACCTCCCGCATCGCGCCTCATCCTTCCGGGTCTCATTAGGCATTGGGGCAGAATTAGACTCCCTGTGCAATCCCTGCGCTGCTCTCATGATCAGAGAGCATAGCTGGTATTGGCCAAAGCAGGCTGAAAAGACCCTCCACTCAGAGCAGGGAGCCTCTGCTGTTTCTTTATCCTGAGTGTTCAATGAAGTAAAACATAGGTGCACACTTAAAAGTGCACATAGCATTCCTCTTTCCCCCTCTCATGCCCTGGCCCCACCCATCTCTGCACAAGCTGGCTCAGAACCGGCAAATGAAAAATAAAACGGTTATAGGTAATCATTTTGTTTTTCACCTGCTGGCTCTGAGCCAGTGGGGTGGTGCTCCTCCGCCGTTGCGGAGTAGCCGCCCCTGAAGAAGGCCTTAGGAGTTCATCCTCTGGTACAAGAAGTGCTACTGCCAGGAGCAGTAGGCTATTCCTGAAGTCTCGGCCAAAAACGGCTGCAAGATTATGCTGCCCCCCTCTCCCCTTTCAGTGCTGGACACTGATTTTATGTATTTATTAACAGTCTGTGCTATTATCTGTTTTAAGCCCCCATCACCCCTTTGAGTGGGCAACCACTGCCTGCTCCTTTGTTAGGTGCCATCTTTAAAAACTGTTCAACAAACTTTCTTATTTAAATGGTGTGCTCCCACAAACTAATGACATATCTGTATGGCCTTAATCTGTTGACCTGGATCCGGCACACCTCCCTCGAACATCTTTCGGCAACAGGTCCCAGTGCCTTCCACTGTGTCCGACAGACCTCCGTCTCCTGCCCTCTATATGATAGGACTTATACTCCTGCTTGATGTGTTTTGGCAAGACCTTAATGTTCTGCCCCCAGCAGCCCAAATTTGCCCCCATATGTGCTTTATTATCTTGCCCTGTATTTGATCTGCATCAACCCTTTATTAAGCATGTCTAATTTCCCCTGTTCAGTAACGGTCAGGCCTCAGTTCCCTGCATGTATTCATTGGTCTGCTTCACTGGCCTGCTTGGATCCAAGCGGTTTCCATCTCCTTCCACGGCGTGCCACAGTTATCAGTTTATCTTAGTATTTTTTCAAGCAGACTTGAAGCCTTGGTCCGGTGTCTGTGAGGCCCTGCCATCAGGTGTGTCTGTATTGACGTGGATCTTTTTGCTTTATGGTTCATCAATTGTCGAATATCTCTAACTGTCTCTTTGTTGGATGTTGCCCCTCGGTGTCTTTGGCCATTTGTCAACATCCTGTTGTTTATTTTCACCTCTTATGGTGGCCTGTTACATACAGAAAAAGTACCAAAAAAGGGAGTAGAGAGGTATCTGGATAGAATCTACCTCCTGTATAACTTTTTATAAATAATGTGATTCTGCCCTAAACAAAATAAAGACTGTTTAGTATTTTTTGTTGTTTTATTTTTAGTGATGTGAAATGAGGTGTGTTTAGTGATCCATGATATGCCATGGAAAGACACTAGGTGTTTTTAAAATACCCCTCACACACTATGAATCCCATAGTGTCATGCTTCATCACAGGGGTCTTCCCGTCCCTCTACGGGGCGGGGCGGGGCGTGCTACAACCTGCGAATACGGGGGAGCACTGTTGTTATGAAAGAATAGGCTATGTGTAGTGAGGGAGTGAGAGTGGTAGGGTTAGTGAAGATTACAAAAAAATAAATTAAAAATTCCCTGGCTGGTAGAAAAAACTATTTTATTTATTTCTCCGGCTGGGAACCTTAAAATGGGGAATGTGTAGGGGGTGTGTCTTAATGCGATACCCCCTACTGGGTCAACATGTTTCGTAAGCAGTCCCCACTGCTTTACTCATCAGGACCGAATGTGATCCCTACTACACTCAGAATATCAAACTGGTTTACATGTATGTATGCCTATTATTCAAAAAACCAGACCACAAAAAATGTGTTGGTCTGGAGAAGGTTTCTTAGGGGTACATTGATCCCTGTATTCAATAACCGACTTGGTATACTATTTGGAGTGATACACGGGCTTCATGAGCTTGCACGGATCCACGGAGCAGCACGGAGGTACATAAAGGCAAGGAAAGAATCCTGTATCATTGTTTATTCGAGGCATCCTTCCCTCAAGTGCAGGCTCATGAAGCCCGTGTATCACTCCAAATAGTATACCAAGTTGGTTATTGAATACAGGGATCAATGTACCCCTAAGAAACTTTCTCCAGACCAACACATTTTTTGTGGTCTGGTTTTTTGAATAATAGGCATACATACATGTAAACCAGTTTGATATTCTGAGTGTAGTAGGGATCACATTCGGTCCTGATGACTAAAGCAGTGGGGACTGCTTACGAAACATGTTGACCCAGTAGGGGGTATCGCATTAAGACACACCCCCTACACATTCCCCATTTTAAGGTTCCCAGCCAGAGAAATAAATAAAATAGTTTTTTCTACCAGCCAGGGAATGTTTAATTTATATTTTTGTAATCTTCACTAACCCTACCACTCTCACTCCCTCACTACACATAGCCTATTCTTTCATAACAACAGTGCTCCCCCGTATTCTCAGGTTGTAGCCCGCCCGCCCCATAGAGGGACGGGAAGACCCCTGTGATGAAGCATGACACTATGGGATTCATAGTGTGTGAGGGGTATTTTAAAAACACCTAGTGTCTTTCCATGGCATCTCATGGGCCTGTTACATACACCACAGTCTCTAGGCATATCTTGCACGCTGCCTCGTAGTCATCCTGCCTCAAATTTGGAACATCGTGCCATGGAAATGACTCTCTCTTGATTGGACAGTGACATCTCTCCCTCTCTAGTATTGTATCTTTGTTCCTGTGTCTGACCTTGGATATCTAGATTTTGTGTGTCATGTTGGTGATTGTCTACTGATTATGGCTCATGATATCTACTACACCTATTTCTAATCTCTTCCCCTCGCTGTTCAGTATTTCTCCCTTTTTGTTTTCCTTGCACTAATCTGCAGTGTCTCTCTTCTTCTTGCCTTGGCATTAGATCTGTAACTCTCATTGGTGTGTATATTACCTCTTCACTAGAGGCATGAAAAAGTCTCAATTTTTTAATCCATGGAATTTCACCAAAAGTCTTGACAATTATAGGGATACGAAATTATGCAAATTTCAGGAAATTGAATGGTAGGGCGTACCTGACATTCAAGTCAGGTGAGATATCAGCAGCACAGTGGTTTGTGGAGAAAATGTCTCTGTAGACATCTACTGTTCATACCTGTCTCGTGCGGGCAAAAACAATTCTGCGAAATTTTGAACCTGTGAAGTTTTGTAAAAATATTTAAGTTTACCAAATGATTTTGGTGTCATGAACACAATTCTAGCAAGCCTACTGTTGGGTAGATGTCACTCTCATACTTGTTTGTCCGTCATTAAAACCCATGCGTTTTTCTCCTATTTCAGTTGTGCGTTTTTTAATTCTGTTATTGCTGTTGTAGCTCGTAGCTTCTAGCATGGCAACTGATTGGTAAGCACTGGTTCATACCAGAATTAGGAGTAATTTTGGCCCAATTTTATTAGCTCATTAATGGTGCGATTTATGTGCATGATTATTTTCTATCATTCATTTTCCTAGCAATATCCCAGTGGAGGACTCCTTTTAGTCACCTCCAAAGTTCTCTTGTGGTACTGCAGTTTATGCCAACAGTTATGGTACTGCACCTTGCCTGTGTATGCGGACACATGACTGTAACATCACAAATCATATATAGAGACATGTTGATTTTTTGAATTGTGTATTGTGTTGGGACCAAAGTCAAGTGTTTCCTTTCTCAGTAGATCGGTCCTGCAACCTTTTGCGTTTTTCCCCTAAATATTCATTGCATGCAACAAATTTCACATGAAGGTCTTTCCCTCAAAAACTCTCCAGGTGGTGGATCTGTGGTGCTTTGTCTGGCTAGACAGCACCAAAAGGGCATAGCTTTTTAGGTCTCGGCTAGCGAAGGCTGCGCTTGCGCAGTCTCGCTCGCGAGAGATAATGACTTGGGAGAAGAGGGGCTTGAACCCGCCCCTCTTCTGCCCTGTTCTCCATTGGCTGGCCTCGTAAATGCTGGCCAGCCATTGGAGAAGAGGTCCCGTCACTCCAATCATGCCCCGTCCTTTTCGGATCGGGGCGTGTTTTTTAAAGAAAGTCTCATTCTCTCCTCCAGCCAATGGCTGGAGGAGAGAAAAGACAAACACGCCCCCGAATCCGAATCCGCCACTGCCTTTCTCCGAGGCATTTCTTCTTGACCTCGGAGAAAGGCGGTGGTGTGCTTGCCTCTCCCGCATCTCTGACCTGTGTATTGCTAACAAAGGTCTGCGAAACCCAGTCCTATTAGGCATCTTTTCGTCAACCTATTCAATCGGCTGAGAAAGGAAAATGAAGGAATCTTAATCTGTTTACCAGTTTCTTATCAGTCTGCTGGCTCATTCTAATGGCCATTCTGTTAGCGCTCTAGTTGTTGTTTTATTGTTATGAGACCAGCAAAGTCACAACTGGTCACGCGTTTTCTCACGTGAGTTGCAGGGACTTCCTCGTTGCGGTCCTTCATCCATTTCTAACTCTCATTTGGCACTGGCAGTACACAACAAGGGAATGTTTCTGTTCTGAGAGGGTGGGATTTACAGGCGTGGGTGCCTGGGATCCGGAAGCTGTATGGCCGAAGATGGCAGTAGTGGCGACGCTGCTGTCTCAGACGGTGGCGCGGGTCCTGAGATTGGCCGGGCTTTCTGAGGAGGAGCGGGGCGCTGGCCGTGGGATTCGAGCCATGGACGAGGGGGCGCTGGAGGTTTATGGTGAATACTCGGAGCTTGATAGAATACTAACCCACCACAGATCTGTCAAACACTACCCTGCGATCTCAAACAGTTATCAACTTCATGCTATGACTTTTGCAAGGAGAGTGCCATGCTTCAATGGTGACTTCAATTACAGTGTTTTAATTCCAACCGAGACATCCTAACAAGAAGGCCAAGCACTGGTATTGTGTTTCAGCTTTTACATAGCGCTTCCTACTACTGACGGGGCCAGAAAGCACTTTGATGGTGATTGGCTGACTGTGAAGCCATTTCGAGTGTACGGTTGGAAAGTTGTGGGGTAATTGTATGGTCTTTGCAAGAAGCACTGCGCTTAGTGCATATTGCTCAGGGACATGCTTCATATGTGTCGTACTCGTATTACTTAATTAAGTTTAGCACTCGGTCTCGGTATCAAATTAGTCCCATTCTCCACTATTGCAAAGGTTGTTTCAGAGCTGGTCCACATCTGATGTGAGGAAATAGTTGTCCAGTGTGTTTTTTCCTTGGAATTCTAGTATTTGTAGCAACACATTTATAAAAGACAACAATCTGCAAGCCCACATTTTCAAAGAAAAAACATGGCCGAATGTTCCATTCCTGCACCGGGTCAATGAAAGAGGTGTTTGTTTAGACTGGGTTCCTAAGCCTGGCAATGCCAGATAATCAATTGTGTGGGATCAAGACTGCACACTCCTATCAGTATGTAAACAAATGTACCCTTTGTACTCTGTGTTACTACATTGAGCGTGCTGGCTGGGAATGAGGAGCCAACCCCTGTGTTAACTAGATTGCTAATGCAAGAGTGTATGTTCACTTGCCCCTTCCCGCACTGCTGGGGGTGCAAAGAGCTACTTGCACAGGTTTTACAATATTTCAGTACTGCCTAGACATACATTATCTAATATACTATACACTCATTTTGTCAGAATCTTCATCTTTTTGTTACGGATCACTCTCCGTAATCAACTCATTAATGTATACAAAACATAACATCAGATCATTGAAAACAGTTTGTACACAGTATTCACAGAAATCAATAATGACTGTAGTCGTTTCCCAATGCATTTCGGGATAACCTTATCCCTTCGTCAGAGGAACTAAAATGAAACAAAAAAGCCAGTGTTAGACATACAAGGAGGAAATATCGCTCCTAAGCTTTGCCAACCATTGACTCTGATAATCTGTCTGGATAGTTATCAGCATACATTTATGCCAATGTAATCACATGATACCGTATTCGGTGTAAAGTCCTCTCACTGAATTACTACTAGTGATACATAAGCCATCACCATAAAGTGTGAAAATATTCTTTTTGCGTGCTACCAAGTGCCTGCAAGCTCCAACAAGCATTTACAATGCAACGGTCTCGGCATTGTTAAAGTTAGAGCTATTGGCATTGCTCATGACAATGCCGTTTCTTTAAATGTTTTAAAAACAAAAACATAAACAAAAAAAATGTCATGAGCAATGCCAATAGCTCTAACTTTACCAATGCCGAGACCATTGCATTGTAAATGCTTGTTTAGTAACTCAACCCTAAAAAGTATGGGGCTACCCAATTGCTTGGTGACAGTGATTGAAAGTAGTGGGGTGAGTCCTTTTACTGTAAACCGATGAGGTCATCCAATCCCAGTTTTGAATTACACTAATCATTTCCAACAAAACAAAAAAAGATAGATAAACAAGTCAAAACCCGTTCCTTCTGGCACAGAAGGCCGGTGTCCAATCATTAGCGATCCTTCCTTGCCAGATCAGGGAACCCGGACCATGCTAACTAGCTGGTAGATCAACTTCTGCAGCACTGCTCAAGCCGGGTCTAGCACCCTGAAGCAACAGAGTCAAGAAAGAGCAGGGTGAGGAGGAGACGGGCGTTTTTATTTAGGAATGGAGGGGTCCATTGGAGGCAAGGGAGCCTCATTGATTATGTTAAATATTTTCCTGAAGCGCAACATATACCCGGAGGTATCTAGGCGATACTCTGAAAAGCTGGCCCAACTAATTATTAAAAAGCCAAGTTATAAGAGACTTTCAAAAGGACACTAAGTCAGTTAAGGCCTTGATGTGTGAGGGAAGGGAGTGCCATAGTTTCGAGGCTCCTGCCTCCCAAGAAGGAAGGAGAGGGAAGGACAGGAGATCATTTATTGTCATTTGAAATTGTAGTTGCTTTATATGTGCTCTCTTCACCTTTTAAAAGAAGACTCCCACAGCTCTCAAGTTTCCTAGGTACGTGCCTTCCAGGCCAGGTTTCTGTCCTTAACTTTTGGGACTTGTAGTGTTGGTTTGAAAATCGGATTTTACGACCACAAGTCCTAGGATGAAAAAATAAACATGGTCTGAGTGAGCTACTCATCTATGGATCTAGTGAACATGAGAGATCTGGAGCCCTTTTTGTCCAGCTCCATAAGATAACCTGAAGGGAGTTGTTCATTGACGTGAAACGTGATTTAGGTAAACTTTCAGTTCCTCTGTCACTTGTCTATATTCTTGCAAGAAGGGGAACGTTTCACACTTGAAATCGCTTACTCCTGTAATGTTCAGGAGTATCTACCCTGTCGGGCCACCTTGGACTTTCATGAGTACACAATTGTTATTAGACACAGGTCATGAGTGTTACCTTCAGAATAGCTGTCAGACGGCCCCGTGCCGTGTTTGACAGGTTTAGCTTGGATTTCTAGACAATATCATTTTCCATTCGGGAACTTTACTTTTCATGTAAAGTGTTTGATAAAATGTCTGGACTGGTTGACTGTGTGACGCATGACATGGGACCCAGACCTTAACTTATGGAGGACATCTTTTTCATCAGACTTTGACCCAGAGTGAGAGAGAAAAGCAGAAACGGGAGAAAGAAAATTAACGAGAGAAGTGGGAAAACATTGATAAATGAAGTTCGTAGGGGCTAATCAGTACTGCAAGAGTGAGGTGTAGAGTCTTTGAAGAAAGAGGCGTGGGGTGGAATCCAGACTAATGCACCTTGTTATTCAGAAACTGTGGCATTCAAAAACGTTAGACAGGGTCCTACTAAAAACTTTAGGCCTTGTACTCCATTTGTTAAAACAGATTACGCATTTATGGGATTACCTCCCAGCTATACTTCAGCCAGTACTGGTTTTTGAGCCAATAGCACTAAGCATGCTGGGAAATGTGCTTTCTCTTTTTCAAATATTAATATAGGCCTTGAGCTCCAGCGCCATTGGTTATGTTAGCAGATAAATCTGGACTGGTTGTAATTACCTTCACGATATGGGGCCAGTGACAACTATATGAATATTTTCTTGTGTGTGGAATACCCGGAGTATTTCTAACTGACTAGCAGGCCACGATTCTCTTGGCGGAATGAGGTGCATGAATAATTTTGCTCACGGATTTTTTTCTCGTCGGGAAGAAGCGGCATGGCCTGCGTCCCCCAGCACGCGATCAATCACGCAGAAAACAGTTAGGAGGCGATTAGAGGCCTGCCGTTAATTCATCGAACCGAGCATAGCACTGGGGCGTGTCGCTGGCACATGCTTACCATCACCCTTAGGGATTAACCGGCTGGTGGGTCAGAGGGACGCATCAATCACTTCGTGCACGCACACCTTCACACTTCGCCCATACACCACACTAGCAATTTTAAAGGGGCGGTGCAGTGAATGATGTCACAATATATCTCGAAACACAAGCTGACATCATCTATCAAAAGAACATTGAAGAATGCCTAGCAATGCAAGGACTGGGAAAAACATATGGCCAGGGAGTCACTGATGTTCCTGCTACTTCTATTACCTAACAAACATCAATGACGAAGATAATGTCCTGAGTCCATTTCTTATTACTTTGGGTTAAGGGTCGTAAGACCTCTGGCTGTATTATTTTTTTCCACACAAATCCATTTTTTTCATAACATTTTTACACAGTAACCACATTATTACCATCCTTGTTTACAAGTGAGACCTAGCCTTAACACAGACTCTAGTACAAGGGAATCAACTAACCATAACAAGTCTGTTCCTGTGCAACCAAAGAAAACATTCCATAACCGTTCCGAGTGAGATCAAGACTGACTCTGTGCCCATTCCTATTACACCTCCTCCGTCGCAAACGATGGGGGCCCTCCCTATGGTAGGGACCCATGTTCCCTCTCCCGTACTGGGATCTTTCCTGACTCTGGGAGTTCTTGTGCAGGGGGCCCGGCTGCTCCTAGGATACCAACCGCGGGCACCCTGCTCTGGGGATGGTGGGTGGGGAAAACTCTCTAGCCCATGCGGCTCCCGGCAGGACAATGCACTGTGAGGGGGTCCACCAGTAGCACTCCCATGAGCGGGTGATTGTTGTGGGGGGGCATCAAGGTGAGAGATGTGGCCACATTCTCATCAGCAGCTAGCAGGATCAAAAAGACCTGCACGCTGCCACACTGGCCTTTAAATAGAGGTGGGATTTGGGCCATGCCACCCCAGAAGCACTTTAACGCTTCCGGTTCAGCGCCCTACCTGGCCCAATCACCGCCGCCCTTCCAAATGGGACCAAGGGCGAAAACGCCTCAATCCCATGAATGGCCCTTGGCTGCCCACCATATTGTCAGCTCTTCCAAGTGGGAAAGCCCAGAGAAATAGCGAGATCAGCTGACTTTGGAGAAGAAATACTGCTTGCAAAATGAGGGTGGCTTGCTTTGGCGTGAGCAGCAACTCCTGTCGAGCAGCAACTCCTGTCCTGATGTAGTGCATTCTGATACTCGTAGTCTTGCATTTATAAAGGGAAAATCCAAGTTGCAAGTGAACAGAAAGAAGACTGGATGAGCTCCTCACTCTACATTGGGCAGTTTGAGATCTCTGCGGCTCAGTTCCTCTCACTTTCAGTTGGTATTTTAGCCAAAGGCATTTTGAAATCTGATATTTGTTGTTTTCGTTTAACTGTCATACATTTGGTCTTGGAACCTCCAGCATAAAAAAGCATGGTGTTGCTATTAAGACTCAACCAAAATAAGATGTCAAAAATAACATGTGGTTTATTAGGAAGCGATGGAAACAAAAGAAGTGGTAAAGGTGGAACTAGGAGTGCTAGTGAGAAAATCAAACTGTAAGTGTATCTGAAGATTGAATTCTATATACTCTGAAATAAATGAATTTTTTGGGTAGCCTCATTCAGTGTAATTGGACCCTCACCTGAACACTTCTGAGTAATGCACACAAGGTCACACACTGTCAATGTGTGAACATTATTACATTGATAAACAAAAATATAAATAGAGGAAGAATTGACATTTTTAAAAGTGCTAACCGGCCGATCAAGGTCAGTGGTAGCTGGGTCCATTTCTCTAGGAGGGTTCTAATCTTATTTCGCAATGCCAGATGATTCAGACTAAATAGTTGTCCTATATTGTTGGAGACAAAAATGACCAAATATCTAATCGGTTCTTCTTTCAGAGCTTGAATACTCAAGTTAATAAGTAAAAAGTTACAATCTGTATTAAGAATTAAAATCTCTGTTTTGTCTTGATTTATTTTGTAGCCTCCTATTAGTTCAAATTTACTAAATTCTAAAAGAACTTCTTCCACAATCTGCTTATCCTGGCATAAGTACATAATTATATCATCTGCAAAGAGTTTCAGCTTAGCCATTCCTTCAATTCGGGCTCTAATCAGGGGATTTCCGCAGATTCTTATAGCTAGGGGTCCGATAAAAAAAAAAAGTAAAAAGTAAAGGTGACACCGGGCACCCTTGTCTAGTTCCATGCTTTTTCAGCATCAACCATAGTAATAAGGGTGGGTATTTTATTGTTGTTCACATAGTCAATAGCTTGAATTAAAAACCCAGTATTGGTGGACATGGACCTTCCTGCTACAAATCCAGTTTGATCACTGTGGATTAAATCCTGAGCAATGGGGGTAAAGCGTTGTGCCCAGATTTTCATCAATATTTTACAATCAACATTAAGAAGACTAATAGGCCTGTACAAATTAACATCCTTATAATTTACCCCCTTTTTAACAAAACTAACCAATAGAGATTCCTTAAAACTCAGGGAGACACAGCCACCCTGTTTAATATTGTTAAAGTTTTGCCAGAATGGGGGTCATTTCTTTAGAAAAGGTTTTATAAAATTCGATTGGGAATCCATCAGCTCCACAGACTTTAGCCCCAGCAATCAACTTTATCACCATTATAATTTCTTCTACAGAAATATCTATCAGGAGCTGTTCCACCAATGTCCCTGAAAGAGTAGGGAGATCAACCTCCTCAAAATAATTGCAAATTTGATTCGCTCCAGCTTCATATCTAGTAGTATATAACTGCGAGTAATGTTCTAAGAAAACCTGAGCTATTTCTTCTTTATCCGTTAAAGGAGTTCTTGTCTTAGGCTTGAAAATTTTAGTGATCATAGCTGCTTCCTGTTTGGTTTTAGTAGTTCCAGCAAGCATCTTACCGGCCATTTGACTCTCTTCGTATACTCGCTGTAGATATGTTCTGGAGCTGGCAATCTCTTCCAATATAAAAAATTCCTTTAAATCATATTTGGCCCTATCTATCTGGGCTCCGGCATCTTCCGTCCCCACGGGCTGTATATTTCTTAATTTTGTTGCTTCTTCTACCGCCTGCTGAAGTTTGACATTTTTTTCTCTCCTATGTTTGATTTGAGCAGTGGAAAGAGCAATCATTTGCCCATGGAGGGCAGCCTTAAACCCCCCCCCAAATAGAGAAAATGTCTGCCGTATTTTCGTTTATCTTAAAAAATTTCGGCAATCCACTCCCTTGTATCAGCCACCCATTGGGGATCCTGCAGAAGGAGATGATCCATCTGCCACCTGGATCATGGCCTCCTGCACACCCCAATTTCCATTTCAAATTTAATAAGCGAGTGGTCAGAGAATGGGTTATTCTCTATGTCAGAGGATGTATAGCCCAGGGATTGTGATATTAAAAAAAAAAAAAATCAATTCGGGATGCCGTATGAAATTGATTTGAATAACAAGAAAATTTGCTTATCAACGTACCCATAAAAATCAACTCTAAGTATTTTAAAGAAATTGACTCTATGTTAGGGAATTTTTTTGAAATTAAAAGGCCTCATGGGTCAAACTACCTGTATTGCAACTGGAGATAAACCAAGGGGGTTTGGCCCTACCAAACATTCGAATCTACTATGAGGCAGCTATATTAGATCTTACAGCTCGTCTACTGGAACCTAATGGGAGGATAGACACATATTTTTTTGAAAGAATGATTTGTGAGTCTGGGACACAAATTTCAATTTTTTTTTAAAACAGATAAACTACTCAAAAAGTCCTGTTACAAAACTATCCGTGACTATTCTGATCGACTCCTGCCCTTTCTTAAACCGGCAAACTGCTCTGGGTTTGTCTATCTGAAATTAGAGAAATGCAGGGTTTTTGGTCTGCAAATTCATTCCAGCCGCCTGAAGAGATGGAAGAACAGTGGCTTTGAGGATCTGGGCCATTTTTTTATTCTAAATACAGTGATTATGTGGGATGAAGTTCTAAGTAGAACTGGCAATCGAATCAAGCCTGGGTTTCTGGAGTATTTGCAGATCATCAACTTTATTAAAAAATACAATCTCCTGCCTAATGATCTCCGAATTGACCAGGTCAATGCCCTATATAAAGCTAAATTAAAGGGGGTAGGACATTTGTTACTCGCTACTGATAAAACTAAAGGCATTCCCCCTGGTGAATGAATTTTTGGAGAAAATATTTCAGGAGACTAACTGCTCCTTTTAGCACCAGGAATGGCAGGCTATAGCCCAGGCAGGAAGTAAGGCGCTGGGAGCAGCTAATTTAAAAAGAATGGCCTTTCTGTCACGGTGGCTGGCCTACTATACCCCGAAAAAGCTGAACAAGCGGTATGCGGAAGTGGAAAATAGATGCTTCTGATGCCAGTCTCATGGAGAGGGAGACAGGCTTCATATATTTTTCACATGTCCAAAGCCTGAAGCTTTCTGGAATAATATCTTCTATGCAATAAGCCAGGCTATTAATATAAAAAATCGATCCCGAGGCAGAATTGGCTCTCTTTGGGCTCTCTAAAGTAAGGTCAGATTTGACCAAAGCTGAAGAGGTGTATATTACAATCTGCTCGATAGTAGCACGTTCTCTAATTCTTCAAAATTGGAGATCGGAAGAGATTCCATCGTATTCTAAATGGCTAAATAAAATGTTAAGGACAAGGAGATTCAAAGAAGCATATGCTAAACGGGTTGGGGCAACAAAAAAGTTTACTACAAATTGGAAACTATTTGATAATCGAGATGTATCAATGGAAGTTTAGCACTTTAGCACATTGCACTTTAGGCCCCAAAATTGAGAGGTTTTTTGATTGTGTGTCTTTCATTAAAGGGATTTATTGATAAAATAGCACTTTAGCACTTTACCACATGGCACTTTAAACCCTATATAATAGGGGAACTTTGTACTGTAATAATGCAAAAATTCCAGCTGTCTTTGCTATTACAATTCATGATTATTAGATACAAGTCATTTTGGGATCGTATAGGAACAGGAAGGTGCAATTATTTCTTGATGTTTATAAATATATGGATACGCCGGACTCTTTTAAAATGATATTGATTGATTGGGGTATGTTTATCCTCATTTTAAGGGTTACAGTTGATAAATGTATAAACTGTGTATCTATGTAAAATGCGTATTAGTTGTAGTATTTGTTTTTTCTCTGTCCTGAGGATCATCTTTATTTATATTGTAATGTCCCTTGCTCCGCTCTGCAAAAATATTAAATAAAAAATAAAAAAAATGTGTAAACATTGTTGATGGATTACCGAAAAGTGACAGGGGATAAGAGGCGGAATGAGTAAAGAATTGAAGACAAATTCCTAGCCACAGACCAAAGGTGTTTGTCAGTCAGTCTGGTTGTGTTCATGTTAAAAATGTAGGGGCTGCGGAGAATGCAGTAGCGACCCTGGGTCCACAAGCCTGGCCTTCAATGACTCCAGCCCTCTGGAGCAAATGCCCAATGGATAAATGGTCTGTCCGGCTCTGCCTGCATGCTTATTTTTGTTGTCCAAATAACCAGTACTGGCAGTGCGCAGGTCGAAGGTTCCCACTCTTTTCACAGGGTGGACAACCCCACAGAAATGTGCTAAACTTGACCCAGTGTAATTTTCAGACACTGGGACACATTGAGCAGCGCCTGCAAGTCCTCTGCTTTCCTTCCAAGCAGAGCTGCAATGTGCAGGTGGGGAGAGGACATATCAGTTTCCAGCTGGGCCCATAATAAAGACCAAGTTAAGGAGCCTCCTTTTGTTAAAGTATACTGGTTGGGAGCTATGGGGTGCCTCACATTTGAATATAATAGAGGGGAAACAAAGACATGCATCTTATCACCTCAGAGGCACTTAAGAGAGTCATGCTTTTGACTCTGTTTAGCCCTATCATATAAGAGATATACATGCTCTGTAATAGAATGTTAGATGTTTCGGTCTGTCCCAGTATTTACATAAATAACAATTTAAATACCACTACTTTGTGGTGTTTCTTATATAGCTCTATAGCGCTGCGCATCTTAATGCAGGGAGTCGGAGCACTTTACATCACACGTACACATTATACTTTGACAATAAATCATTTATGTGTAAATCATTGTGTAAGATATGTACATAAGACAATGAGGTTTACAAGGAGTAGGACATACATGTCCTTCATAGCTCACTGTGCTATATTAGAAGGATGTCAATATATGAACTATAAGTGACAAAAGGCTCTCTGTGTTAAAAGCAGTAACCCACTTACCCATTTTGATAAATTAAAAATGTAATTTGCATGTTACATAATGTGCTTTAACCCTCTATGCTACTTTGATTTAAAACTGACACTTGACAAAACCCTGATCCCTCCATCAAATATGTTAGCCTTCAAAGATATCTTACCATTGTTTTTGTTACCGGCGGCCGGCAATATCGACCCCCTGTAACAAAAAATCGGCTGAAATCGGCCATATCAAACAGCTCGACCGCATCCCCTTCTCACCCAAAGGGGGGGCCAGAAGAGCTGTTTGCCAGGGCCGGTTTCAGTTCCCAGTCCGGCACTGCCCATAAGATATTTTAAAATGCAGACTTTGCAACCAATTAAGCAGAACAGATTTATTCCCACGTTTCTCCTTTTTGCCAATTCCTTTGTGCAGGTTTTAAAATATGGATGTATAAATTGAGACCCAGATTTTGTGTTGGGGTTGTGTCACTTTTTCGCACAACTCTGACGCAAAATTTGATTTGGGGGTATACTGTAATGTGCTCAAATGTACTCATGATAGGCCTTCAAAACATATGTTTGAGGTCTTAAGAACCGATGTCACTTCTTGTGATGTCACTTCCTGTAAGGTCATGGGTTGTGATGTCCCTTCCTGTGGTGCCATGTGTGTTGTCACAATCTGTGATGTCACGCACTGTAATGTTGCATGCCGTGATGTCACTTACATACTGTGTAACTTGGACTGTCCCCCCATTTCTTTTTTTTTCGACTTTTGCCCTGAGGGCTGGCTGAAAAATATCCTCCTAGTGTGAAGTTAGTTGACTACTAAATAGGGGGGAAACTTCCAGTGACAGAAAAGGGCAAATTGAGTTGGCAAAAAGCAAGTCAGAATGAAAAAAAGACAAGAAAACCGGCCGTCTCACCTACATAACGCTGGCATGTTCTGCACACTGATTCCCGCACCGAGGTAATCTTCGGCCGCGTTTTCTCCTGCGGTCTCTGGGGCTATAAATATGGACGGTATTTCTCTCCACCCTGCGTTGTATCGCGGAAGAGAGGCGTTGTCTTCCTTCTGACGTGCTCTCACGGCTCCCCCGGCGCGGCAGCCTCCTGCCTTCCATATCACAGAGCAGTCCCCGGTGCTGGCGTGTCATGCGGCGGGTTAATTACTGAATCTCCGGGTGGGACCTAGGGGAGAAGGTAGCAGTCCTTTCATCTTAAACCTGTGAACCTCAAGTGTCGAGAGCGGTGTGGGATTAAGCCGATCTGGCGGCTCATTGAGCGAAAGCATCCGTGGCGGGGGCCTGTGTGAGACAGCATGGCCCGAAGGTTGGATTGTCAGCAGGTCCCGTCACCCTTTCGTTCTCCCGATGTTAAAATGAATGCCAGTTACTTGGGTGCTACTGTTCAGTCCCTAGATTTCCCTCCCTTTGCCACTACAGGGCTGAAAGGGTCTTGAGAAAATAGTGTACTCATCATGACCAAGAGAGATTTTGGCCTCGAATGTGTCTCCTGTCTGTGCCTAGACTGACTTTCGAACATCAGGTGTGCTTCTCGCTGCATTCTTCATGCGAGACACCAGCAACTGCGCTTCTTTACATTGTTGCCTCGTTCTTTACAATGTTTTGCAAAATAATCAGCGATTTCCTCCTCCCAATTTCTTGTTCCATGAAGTCTTCTGTGCTGCAGCTAATTCCCCACGCACTAGCACAGGGTCGGACTGGTAGAAAAATAGGCCTGGGCACCAAAATAGAAGTGGCCTCGATTAGCTGACCAGTTAGCTAAAAAAATGTCCCACCTTTGCCAATAGGGCCAGTTTTGAGCTTCAAACGACATGCTGTGTGTTTTTTTGCAAGGCATAGGAGACTGCATGCCTTTTAGTTTGCTGCAAGCAATTTTTGTTGCAATATCAGGGAAAACAGCATTGAAAAGTGCCCCACCCGGCCTTAGATCAGGCCCACAAAGTGCCTAAAAAACGTATTGGCAAATCCAAAAGGTCCCGTCTATGGAAAAGCTATTGGCTTTGCCAATGTGTTTCAGCCATTTTGTACACTAGCGTAGCTGTAGTTCAGCACAGCTAAAAGTTAGTTGCGTAGAATAAATAGTTGAGTGTCGTAGAGTGGAACGGTGTAAAGTGAAGAAGAGTGAGTGGAGTGGCAGAGAGTGTTCTGTATTAGAGTGGCATAATGTGTAGTCGCGTACAGTGGCGCACAGGAGTGGCATAGAGTAGAGAGGACTGGTGTAGAGTGCATTGACATAGTGTTGCAGAGCATAGTGTGCAGTGGCATTAAAGTCAGCAGCATGCAATACAGTGTCTTAGAATGCAGTGACGTAGAGTAGAGTGGTGCATAGTAGAGTGGCGTGGTACAAAGTGGAGTGGCACAAAGTAGAGTGATGTAGAATGCAGTGGTGTAGAGTAGAGTGGTGTTGTGTAGGGTGGCGCAAAGTGGTGTGGAATGGCATAGAGTTGAGTGATACAGAGGGTAGTGGCACAGAGTAGAGTCGAGTGGCATAGAGTGCAGTGGCGTAGAGTGCAGATCAGAGTTGAGTGGCAAAAAGTGCACTGGTATAGACTGGTGCAGAGTAGCGTGCCATAGAGTGGTGCAGAGTAGTCTAGTGCCATACAGTGCAGTGGCATAGAGTGCAGTGGTGTAGAGTTGAGTAGTGTAGGGTAGTGCAGAGTAGAGTGGCGTAGAGTTCAGTGACAGAGTGTCAGTGTGCAGTGGTGTAGAATGTAGTAGAGTGGCATTGACAGCAGTGGCATAGAGTGCAATGACAGAGTGCAGTTGTGTAGAGTACATTGGCGTAGAGTACAGTGGTAAAGAGAAGAGTGGCGTAGAGTGCAGTGGCATAGAGTGGTGTGGTGCAGAGTGGCATAGAGTGCAATGGCATAGAGTAGATTGTTTCAGAGTAGAGTGAAGTGGTATAGAGTGGAGTGCTGCAGGGTAGAGTGTAGTTGTGTAGAGTGTAAAGGCGTAGAGTAAAGTGGTGTAGAGTGCAGTGGCATAGAGCGCAGTGGTGCAGAGTAAATTAGAGTGGCGGACAGTGTAATGGTGTAGAGTGTAAGGGCATGGAGTTGAGTGTTACAGAGTAAAGTGCATTGGCGTAGAGTGTATTGGCATAGAGTGCAGTGGAGTAGAGTGCAATGTTGATGAGTGGTGTAGAGTACACTGTGGTAGAGTGGAGCTGTGCAGAGTAGATTAGTGTGGCAAAGATTCGAGTAGTGAAGAGTGCAGTGGTGTAGAGTAGAGTGGCGAAGAGTGCATTGTCATGAGTAGAGTGGTATAGGGTAGAGTATAGAGGTGTGGCGTGAAGTGGCATAGAGTGCAGTGGCGTGCAGTGGTTTAAAGTGGAGAGATGCATAATAGAGTACAGTGGTGTGGATGGTGCAGAGTAGAGTGGAGTGGCGTAGAGCAGAGTATGCATGGTATGGTAGTGCATTGCCATTACAGACAACACATTTTCTATAGAAATTACCATTACATTTGCACATACTTACAGTTTTACTAATAAAAAAGTATTTGTTTCCAACACACTACAGAAATAGCAAAAATGTACTCCATTTGCGTTCCTAATTCTGATATATTCTGAAATACTTACACAGTTTTTTTTAATGTTGTTGTGTACTACAATAAATGCTTTCTAACTCCTAGCATCTTGCTGTCACATAAGTCATCTTACTCTGAAGTCAGAGAAAGAAAAGTAAATAAAGGGAAATTAACCAATGATTTGATATTCTACACCAGAAAACGGCCACGATGGAGGAATGTCTTCTACTCCATGCTTCGTATAACCGGTACCAGAAAAACACAGTACGCCTCAAACTTACAGCCTCACCCTCGTCACTCTACAATGCAAATGCTACCATTTCCCTTTACAATAACTGGGTTATCCTAATTCAAGCTTCGGATGACAATTTAGCCAAGATGGATAACATCTTCCCCTTCCTCAAGACAGCTGCTAACTCCAAGTCGTCTCCTTCCCCCTCAAACATGTTCTCACAACCGTCATCAATCTCACATCCCTCCCCAGGCCTGGGGTGATCAAATCTGATCATAACCCCCCTCACTCCTGAAGCGACTTCGGTTCCATCCAGCCACCTGACTTAGAATCATCAGAACCTACGTCCTACGTCCACATCACCTATGAACCAAGCAGCTACTGGACCTGCAGTTTCTTGCACCTCCCCAGGCTCCTCACGGATCCAAACTAGTTCCCTAGGTGAGGATTCCTCTCACTACTCCCCACCCCCTCCTCCTCTAGGGACCCTCCCTGCCCGATCCACCCTAACACACCCCTTTCCTCACCTTCACAGCACTGCCACACGCAACACTTATCACCCGCCATTGACTACCGGCTCCTCTCTTCACCTTAACAGTGACTCATCAAGACCACACTGCTTCATGCACTACCCTTAACCTCCTCAATGCCCCCTTGGTCCCCATAGCTCAAGGACACACCCCCTTCCTGGAACTTCCCATACAACCCATATCCAAATACCAAAAACCAGATTGGGCCGCTCGTTTTGATGAGATCTTGTGTCACCTGTCTTCTCACAAAAGAAGTCTGAGAACTGAAGTCCATTACTATCAAACACATCCCCTTACCCAGAACACTTAGCACACTAGGGACCCAAACTAGCGAGCTGATTGACACAATTCCCGACCCTGTCTCACACACTTTTCCCAATACCTTAAAAACTTTAACCCTCCCTAATGCCTCATCTCACCCCAGAAGATTTAAGGATTATCTGTCGGCTATTGAGATCCTTGATCTACTCGTTTCCTATTCCCTCCCTCCTGGCTCTGACAAGTTCCTACTGGGTCAAATCCAAACTATCCACGCTAACCCTGACAGTCCCAGTTCTATGAATAGCGAAAACCTCAAGCGAGTTAACATCCTCCAGACCCACTCCCCAGTTGACCGACCAGCTGAAATGCGTACTTCACAATTGCATATCAGCTAGTAAACACACACTCGGTCTCGTAATCAGAACCCCCCACCCCAATCTCCTGTGAATACCTATGCATCACTATATTGTGCAAAACCCACCTGGTCTACATACTACATACATTCTACCACCCACCGGGAGACAATCTTCCCTTCATTGAGCACTTAATGGGAATCATCTCTTCCAATGACGACCCTCTAGTGTCCCAAATCTTCCTAGGAGACTTTAACCTACACTGGTCTACCCTAATGATCATGTAGTGAATTGCCTCAAATCCTTCCTTTTGGATCAAGAACTGACAAAATTCCGTGATAGCTCAACTCACAACAAGGGTGAAATCCTGGATCTCATAATAGCCAAAGGTAAAACCATCACACTGAACTTCATTAACCCATGCGATTGGTCCGACCACCTCTACATCCTCTTTTTCATCAACAGGAACGTGTCCGTAAAGGGGGTCCAGCCCATGAAAACGAAGCAATCGAAAAGGAACCTCTGAAATATAAACACTGAAGAACTAGCTACCGGTTGCAAAAATGCCTTGTCACAAGCAGACTTGAAGGATGTACAATAACTCACTGATTTTTATAATTCCTCTATCTCTAATATCATGGATGCTATTGCCCCTTTACAGCATAAAAATGCCTCCCAAAACACTTCCAAGTCCTGGTTCAACTCCAACCTAAACTAGTCGGAACGCCGTATGCTGAGGGCTACCGAAAGATCATGGAGATCCATGCCTTCCGCTGAACATTTTAACCTTCTTGGAGCTATCAGGAACTCTTACAACAAAAATGTCAAGACTGCATAAACCGACTTTTTCAGATCCCTACTCTATCAAGCTAACAACTGCCCTAAGAAACTATTTGAATTCATTAAACAACAATCGGTCAAGGCACCCAACCACCATGACCTTGGTGACGGCTCTCCTACATATGATGATTTAGCTGTCATCTTCTCCCTGAAAACAAACAGCATCAATTTAGACATTGAATCAAAGAGGGCTCTTCTCCAGGTATATAAAACCACGGCCCTACCTACCCACCAAGAGCCACTCATTCCCCCCTAGTTTAAGCCTCAAAAACAACGCATCCTGGCACACCTTTACTCACCTCAATGAAAGTGACATTTACAACCAATCTGTCTAACCACTTCAGTGACCCTCTTATCCCTTCCACCTTCAAGGAAATAAAAGCCTCCATCCTCCCCTTATGGTCTAGGATCGTCAGTGCTTCACTAGTGCAAGGCATAATCCCCGACTGTCTAAAAGCAGCACAGGTCTCCCCTATCCTAAAAAAAAACGAACGCAGACAGTTCCGATCTGAATAACTTCCGCCCCATTTCCAACATACCCGCACTGGCAAAACGTCTTGAAAAATGTGTGCTAATTCAACTTTGCTCACACATAGAGAAATTCCAACTGTTGGATCATCATCAATCTGGCTTCAGGAAAGGGCACAGCACCGAATCGGCACTCAAGCACATCATGGATGACATCTTAAAATTCCTAACCATAATGAATCCTGCTTATTGATCCTCCTTGACTTATCTTCTGCCTTTTACACTG
The DNA here is from genome assembly GCF_964204655.1 of Triturus cristatus. Taxonomy (NCBI): domain Eukaryota; kingdom Metazoa; phylum Chordata; class Amphibia; order Caudata; family Salamandridae; genus Triturus; species Triturus cristatus. The sequence continues at coordinate 495,314,833 of NC_140592.1, read as the reverse complement.
TGAACCACATCAAACTACCATCTACTCTGGAACACAGGATGGGCCTTTCCGGGTCGGTATTAAAGTGGTTCACTTCCTTCCTTCAAAACAGATCCCAAAGAATAAAGATGAATCACTTTCTTTCCCAGCCCTGTACAGTAACTATGGGTGTTCCACACGGTCCACCCTATCACCCATACTGTTCAATTTATTCTTGGAACCGTTAGCAAATGCCTTGAACTCCGCAAACATCATTTTTCATATGTATGTGGACGACACTGAACCCTATCTGAAAATCACCTCCCCAGAAGACATCATCTCACTCAACTCAATCCTGATAAACACTCAAAACTGGCTCATGGACAACTGCCTCATGCTCAACACATCCAAAACTAAATTCCTTCTCATCGCTACCCTTAATCACAGTCCCAAGACTGACCACTGGATGAAACACCTCACAGCCTTCAACTGTTCCCCCCACATTGAGCCAGCTAAATCGCTCTGAATCACACTAGACTTGCACTTGAATATGAAGAACCATATCAGCAATGCAACCAAGGGAGTTAAGCATCATTTGAGACTACTAAGGAATCTCAAACCATTCCTTCCACAGAAAGATTTCAAATTGGCGGTACAAGCTTTAGTTTTGCCAAGTCTAGACTACGGCAGTTCCACGCAATGTGTTCTCCCCAAACTGAGCCTGGCCCTGCTAAGGGCTTCCCTTAATGTCACAGCTAGACTGATTATTGGAACAAAAAGAAAAGAACACATTTCCCCAGCCCTAAAATCCCTAAACTGGTTGCCATACGAGGCCAGAAGTCACCAAAAAATTGCCTGCATGACGCACAAAGCCCTCTACTTCAAGACCCCCATCTATCTGGCTCAACAACTAGAACTATCAGGGGGATTCAGATGCATCACGAAGTGCAAGTGCAATGCTCCTGAAACCACAGCTTTTCCACAAAAAGAGATTGAGTAACAGTCTTCTCTGGCATTGCCCCAAAGATTTGGAACTCTCTTCCTCTGGAAGTCCGTACAATCTCCTCAACCGCTTACTTAAAAAAAGAAGTAAAAAAAAATCCTAATGCTCAAGTTCCTGCCTGAATAGACCTTGACTTCTAGACTACATTACTGCCCTCTATTCGGTCTTCTTGATTAACTTTGTACATGATTATATACCTGGGAATACCATTGTTTAGCATGCATTGTACTTACATATGTTCGAATGTCCCTCACCCATTGATGTATCCGCCCTAACCTTATGTGAAGAGTTCCGACACCTACAGGAGTCTTGCACGCGTCTTGTATAATTATGTAATGAACAAATGTTTTGCTTCCCAATACTGTATCCCTCTCACCCAAAAATTTTAAGCGCTCTGATACCTGTAAGGGTCATGTTTGCGCTATACAAAACTTTATAAATAAAGATAATTAAAAACATAAACAAGACCCTCAGAGGACAGTGCCTGACATTTGACCTCAGTCTTTGAATGCACAGAAAATGTGACAAGATAAGAAAAAGATTTAAAGGCCTGTTTACAGGAAGGGAGTTTGTGGAAGCATACAGTAAACACGCTTTAGGAAACAGGAGGGACAAACTGAACCTGGAGAGCCTAAAGCAAACAAAGCAAGCAAATAGAAAGCCAGAAAACACGTGTTACAAGTCACAAAGCCAATGGTATATCAATGGGTGGAATGCATTCCGAGGTCAACTTTCTGAAAGTCCCCAAGATATAAACAGCCCACACACTGATGTGGCAGAACATCTATCAGGGACTTCCTGATTGCACTATAGGCCAGTCCAATGCTGTCCGGGCACATGGATCCTGGGCAGGTTATTTCAGCAAATTGACTGTTAAAACATGTTATGTGCAAGAACGTGCACGCATAGTCACCGTCAAAGCTCAGACTAGACTGAGGCCATGGTGGTGGATTGATCTACATGAGAGCACATGGAGTTAGTGGCATAGACAAGATTACTCTGCAGTCCAAGAAGGGAATTAATTATAATATTTTTTCCTTCAAATAGAGCTTAATACCACGATTATTACTGTTTCGAAGCAAGGAAAATAACAGGTGTTATTGACACCCAATTCAATGGAAATTAGTTTATCGACCTAAGAAGGAGATAAGGCTGTGTTGGCTTGTGATTTGTAGTTCACCATAGGTGTCCGCGGCAAAGCGCTTAACATAATAGGTCAATTTATTGCATTCCAGGTGCTTGACTAAGGCACTTAAAACAGCGGTGTAGCCCGTGTGTCTTGGCCCTGGTGCAAGGAAGGACTTTGGCCCCCTGATGCTTTTTGAACAGTGAAATACATCGATAAGCAAGGTTTAGTGGGCTCTTCAGGCCTATGGTCCCTGGTGCGTCTGTACCTGCTGCACCAGTGGAAGACACCCCCCTGACTTAGAGGTCATTTTTGGTAGTTTCTGTCTTCAGATAATGCAGTGAATAGATGAAAGAGCACATTTAGCATAAGGTGCAGGGGTTTACTAGAGGAGACAAGCCAAGCCAGGGATAAAAGCAAGACTGAGGAACAACTGTGGTATGTTGGGGGAACAGGCCAAGTTTTCTTGCCCGCTTGATCACTGATCCCTCAGCTGAGCTGCATGTATTCCCTATAAATCGTCTTGTGAGTCTCAATTCCACACTACTGAACCATCCAGTGAGATGGGTACTGGGCCCTTAGCGACCAAACCACTTTTCACGTATATAGCACCCTCTGACCTGCTGCCTCCTCCCCTCACAGACAGAGGAGGTTTTTTGGAGCTACCGAATGGGATTTGAAAAAAATCACTTCTCATCTTAAGGATATCCACAATGAATATGTAGGAGGGCAATTTACATAATACAAATTTCCAAGGAGATTATTTATCTGTTTGTCATTCTGAAACCTCCACTCAGTAATTCAGTTTGGTATAACTTTGGGGCAATTGTAATAAGAATTTCAACCCTTCCATCTGAGGTGGGATAGAAAGTCTGGGTCCTGGCTTCAGAATATGATCCAGGGGCCGCCTGTTCTGCCTATTTCACTGCCACTCCTTGGTATAGCCTCCAGTTCTGCCTCTGTTCACCTACTAACTAGAAGCATAGAGCTCTCAGGCCTAACTTTGCTGGAGCATTTCATGGCAGAAAGGGTGAATTTGTTGCACGTTCATATGACATGATAACAAACTTTACTGAAACCTCAATAAGAAATTATAACATAAAAAATTCAATTTTCTGGAAGCTTTACATGAGAATCAGAGCCACTGCAATAAGTGTATTTGTGGCGTGTTTCCACGTCATTGTGAATCCCCTGCCCTTCCAGTGCTTAATTTGAGACCGTGATTTTTGGTTCTTGGCACCGGCACTTAATTGTGAACACCGGCACTTATGACAGTCTGACACATGATGGCACTGTTTGTCTAAATTAGAGATGAACATAAAACAGTTGTTTATTAACTCATATACATTAAAAAGGACTTAAACCTGTTGCCCAAACCATTCCTATAGCTTTGGGGGCTTGCATTAATCTGAATTTTCAGAATGATAAGGTGTAGCGGTTAGTAGTTGTGCTGGTTCTGTCACTGGCGGCGCTGAATGGGTGGTGCAAGCTGCAGTGGCCACTTGATGAGGGCCCCTGCACTTATTATTTTTTTACAAATTAAGCACTGCTTGCCACGTAATCAACATCTGCTGCGTAACAAGTAAGTTGCAACAAAAAGTAAATTCTGGCTCAAAAGGTACTAAAACCTACATAATTTAAAGAATTTTTGGGTTCCCAGGCAAGTCATATTTTTGGGCCCATGTATAAAACAAATACTAAGTTATATATTAAACTTTAACAGGGTCACACAAAAACAGTAGAAATATGCCTTGCTCTGGACTCCAAAAATGTTTAAAATCACAGAGCAGAAAGAAAGAGTCAGAGCTAGGGGTAGGCACATAGGGGCCGAAGTTTAGCTAGAGAAATAGGATAGACAGAGGTCAAATAGAAAAAAACGTTACTTTCCCAGGAAGCTCCTTCGAAGGTGGGGGCCATGTGCAATGACCCATTTTGCATAGTGAAGCTCATGCATGAACATGTATCAGTCCCAAGATGCAGCCACCACGAAATCAGATGGAAAAAATCACCATAGGCCAAAGTTTATCCAATTGAAAATATTGTATTCAATGAATCCCAGTTTTTTTATTTAAATTGCAGGAATATTAATTTACATTTTCAAATGTGTGTACTATGCCAGTACAGGCCTTTTCTACAGCATGTCAAAATGACCAATTCCTCAAATGACGTGCAGTCTGTAACCCAATGCATTTCGCCCTTCTTCAGGGGTGACTGGTAAAGAAAGAAATAACACATCAGGACCGCTTTAAATACTCGATTGTCACAGTTTTTACTAAAGGTGCCTCATGTCTGTTAAACGCAAAACAACCTCTGTGCTGAAAACCCAGTGACTGTTACGTCTGCCTACCTTGAACAAAATGTGCCCTGTACAATACTGGATTACAAATAAAGATGAGTGAAAAATAAAAATGAAAAATAAACTCATGCCATGACTTGAGTTCCATTAAAACTCCATGACACACACACTCATAAACGTGAACACTAGCCCTCAAACCTCTTCCTGCCTCCCGAAATTCAAACCAATCAAAATGAACAGCCTCTTTGTTAGTCATTCATGCTAAATAAAACATTGCACCCACTGCGCTTTATAACGTGAAAGTAACACTCATTCAAAACACGTGCTCCTTAATTGCATCAAAGCATAGAAATAAACAAAATATGTAAGGGTGGACAGATTCAGAGGACAACATACTATAAATAATAAAGCATTTGCAAACCAGATTGGAATTTTCCGATTTTGCCCATGCCTTGAAATGTCTGACTAAAACGAGCACCACAAATGGTGACTTCCAGTGACAGACCCTTTTAAGTTGGTGACCTCTGTCTTCGGGTGTTAAACTGGTACTGAGGCGAAACTTTTATACAAACAGTGCCAACGTTTGTTAAAGAAGCAAAATAGCAACATACACTGCGGCAAAATGTGAAGCATGGTGCTGCTTAGTTTGGCTTTTCTTGCCGCATAATTCAGTCGACCTGATGCATACTTTTGTCTTCCATTGCCACATAATTCTACTGACAGTGGCCCTGATTATAAATTGCTGCAGCAAATCAGAGAAAGTAACATTTCCTGAACACAGCGTGCAAATGAAGTGTAATTAAGAAGCCAATTACAAGAGCCTTCAAATTGTCTACTGAACTGGGCAGCTCACTTTCAGGAAGGACGGCCAGCTCACTTCACGCCACCACAGCTACATTTTTTTCCAGTCCTGTGTGCTTTCCTGTGACATAATTCATTAGTTTTGTTCTTCCGGGTGCTTCCTTGAACAAATGGACTAACAAAGCTGACTGCGATGGTTTGTAGGTGAAAAGCCGAAGGCTGGAAACACATATCCGTGGTGACATGGAGGAAGGCTCCCACGCTCCCTGGGCAGGAGTGGCCAGTTTGCCATCCTGGCATTCCCATGTGGGCTTCAGGGCAGGAGGCTGCTTTAAAGCTGGATGGACTGCACCGACCAATTTGTGCCCCCATTGCTCCATTCTAGCAGCCGCGCCTGGAAGTATGGAGCTGAGCTTAAAATATTTGCCAGGCGTGATTTTGGTTTCTAGTCCGGCTCTGCGACCCTCACTTTGAGCTACGCCACTATAACAACATTTCGATCCAAATATGAATCACCACGGTGAATTTGACATAACACTTAAGCATCTACCTTTTGGTGCCGGTTCTAAGGAGTTGGTTGGAGACGGAGGTGACCTCCAATTTCTCGACGTGAATACAAACACTGCAGAGGGAGCAACAAAGAAAGGGCTCGAAAGGGGGCGTGAGGAGGGAAACAAAGGGAGGGATGGCAGGTGTGGGAGACGGGAAATCAGAGGAGACGGAGAAGAAGTGTACAATGAGAGAGAAAAAAAGAGCCATTGTGTGAGGGAGAGGAGAAAATGAGAGCGGGAAGGTGAGGCACGGACAGACAAGGGAAGAACAGATTTTGCAGCAGTAACAATATGGAGTCCGTCATGCCTGGGGGAACCCTGGTTCTGGTCTCCATGACAACGGGAGGAGAGCATTGAATTCTAATGCAACATCCTTGCAGGCTTAGAGGCTAACGCGCTGGTGCCGTGGCAGACACAGCCGTGACAGAGGCGGTATGCCTTCGGATGCTCGACGACTGTACCCGTGCTGTGGCAGACAGACGTGTCCATGACCACGGCTGTTTGCACAAAGTGCGAGATATGATGGCACTGGTGAAGTGCAGGGGCACTGTTGAGGCGTATTTTATAAGTGGACGTTTCCTTATCATACCCCTGTTGTGCCAAGATAGCGGTGTCAGTTACCGGCACTGATGCTGTATACACTCTACTTTGAATTATGTCGTACTCCTGTATGGGAAACAAAATTCCCAAGGGAATTTTGATCTTCCATTGATGAAACCAATGGAGAGGCATTCTTATCTTAAGAAATCGCTGCTACCAGGAAGACCAACGCAGGGGCCCAATATGACCCTTGCCAAACCACGCCTCCACCAAAGGACTCCTATCAATCAGCGAAACATTAACACCCATCCTCAATGTCTCCATCAACTCAATCACATTCCTAGACACCTGGAGCCATGCCACCACCACACCCTTGCTAAAGAAACAATCTGCTGCTGACCCAGCTACGCTTTTGAGCTTACGACCCATCTCCCTCTTACCTTACCCAGCAAAGGTCTTAGAGAAACTATTCAACCGATGCCTCACTGACCACCTCAGCGACCACCAGCTCCTTGACACCGCGCTGTTCAGATTCAGGCCCAACCACAGTACAGAAACATCAGTCCTCGCCTCCACAGATGACATCCGCATGATTCTTGACAGATGAGACATGGCAGCCCTCATTCTGCTGGACCTCTCTGCAGCATAGGACCCAGAGCCCCCCAGTTTGAACTCGACCCCCCCCCCCCCCGAACTCAACCAAGTCAATGACTAAACATACTCCAATCTTAAGCTTGGGTAACAGGTCCTGTTAATTCACATCAAAACAATAAACACAACATTCTCCAGCTAATAAGCAGTTGTAAGTCACACAATAGTATAAGGATTGCATTATGAAATTAAACATAATAAAGTATATCTGCACATATCTATGAATTATGTGTAAAAATTGATAACAAGATCCATATTTACAAGAGTTGCATGTGAGTTCAACATGAGAGAATCCCATTGCACTAAGGACTTGCTTCCCTTAATTTTCTTGGACCTCACAGGTGAAACCACCTGTATCAATGGGGGGATGAGGGGGGGGGGGTCCTAGCCCTCTGTACGCTTGATGACCTTCCTCTGGTTCTGCTCCTCCAACACTGTGTTACCACAGGGGCCCCAGGATGTGAGACTAAGAGCTACAGCCCACTGTCCTAGTTCACATCCTGGTTATCCCATTGGTAAATCTGTTGCTTATGCTTCCCCGAGCCGATGTGACCGTCCTTGCAGAGTGAAGGATTGCTACCCACCCCCTCAGTGCTGCCCTAAGAAGTATTAGTATCTAGAGTCCATCTCATTTTCTGTGACCTGACACTCCTCTGCCCAAATGGGAGTGGGAGGCTGGGGAAATTGTTTTGCACGTCGATGAGCGCCACTAAAGCCCTGGTCCTGATGTCACCATGGTCAGCTATAAGGAAAAAGCGAATTCACGGGGAAATAAATAGGCCCCTGCCATCCAAACACTGGGGCCAGCAGTGATGCGCCACCCACAGCGCCCCTTCCTGTTCCTCATCACTTGCCTGGCAAGACCAGGCATAGGAAATGTAATTCGTGGACCAGGGCCTCCCCTGCTTGCTGCTAGGTGAAAGAATCGTGAGAGCAGGGGAGTGTGTTGGCCCATGGGGGTCCTAGGTCCTAATACCATGCACCCTAAAGGGGGTGAACCTAACATATAGGTCCTGGAGACGCTCTGTTTGGACCTCCCCCTCTCTCTAAATCAACTGAGTCAATGACAAGACATACTCAAGTATTAAGTTTGGTTAACAGCTCATGTTGATTCATATCAAAACAATAACCACAATATTCTACAGCTAACAAACAGTTCTAACTCACACACTAGTAAAAGGTTTTTATCATGAAATTACATATAATACAGTATTAGCTGCACTTATCACTTCTATGAGTTAGGTGTATACATTTGCATGTGAGTCCAACACTGAAGAATGCCACAGCAATAAAGACTTGCTTTTCATAATCGACTCGGACCACACAGGCAAAACCACCTGTTTTATTGAGGGGCGGCACCAGCCCTCTCTACACTTGATGACCTCCTCTGTCCCTACCCCTCCATCACCATGCTGCTAGAGGAGCCCAAAGATGCGGGACCAGGATCTACAGGCCAGTGGGCTCCATTGGTGAAACTAGCCTATGCCGCCACAAACCTATGTGACAGTTCTTTGCAGAATTAAAGATTGCTACCTGGGGGGGAGGGGTGTCTGGTCCCAAGATGGCCACACTACTGTGAGGCTACTTGTTCCTGGAGCGCCATCTGTTATCATTCTGCCAGACGATAGCTAGCAGGACACCCTGTGAGTGACTGCTGGTGCTCCAGAAGTGGCAGTGTACCAACAGACACAGTTTGGGCACTGAGAGAGGGCTGTGCCTTCTGAAAATTGACTTAAATCTGCAGTCATGACTCCAGTAAAATGGCTGCTCCAGTGGCCTAGGTGCTGAGGGGAGACTGAGGGCCAAAGGATTGAGATTGATGCTGGTGCCGATTGAGTCACCCCTGTGCTGCTAGGGGGGCTGGGTATTACTGACGAGAGTCTGTTGCGCCCGAAGGCTTTTGCCTGATCCATGGTTGTACCGCCCCCAACATGGCAGCTCGGTCACTATGAGAGCGGCATGGAGAATGCGAAGTGTGGGGTCAGATCCACTGCCTGCAGGGACTCTCCTACTGTGCTCCTGGGGAGCGAGGAGGTGGAGAATTGGCAGCTCGCCTTGGGTGTCTATACAGAGAGTGGCTTGGCCATACAATGATTCTGCGTGACATTGGTGCCCCAGTCAAGCACATTGAAGGCGCGCCATCTGTCCCATGTGATAGAGATTGCGGACCCCTGGCGCTGCACTGATACTCCCCGGAGGCTGGCGGCCACTCGTACCAGTCAGCCCTCCGGAGACAGCTGATGACTGGAGGTGAGAGGGGCTGGCCGAGTGGTGGAGGACTGGAGGCTGAGGGATCTGCTGGGACGATCCTGCTGTGCCCCTCCCAATGCAATAACCACAGCTTGCCAGCATCCTCTTGGACCCAATCGCTGGCCCCAGGTAATGATTGATGATAAACGCTGCAACTCTGGCGATGCTCTGGGCTCCTTCTGGCAAAGTGAGGTGCTCCTTCTACTGTGTAAGGCTGCTGGTGCCAGGTGATTCATGGCGACTTGAATTGCGGTTGCATGCAGACTTCCATCGTGCTCTGATGCAATCCCATTAATGTTTTGGTGGCCGGCCTTGAAGAGGGTGGGGGCTGAAATTGATGACTGGCACTCTGCCTCTCCTCCTGAAGGGACTTTTACCACCCTGGGCAAGAGCAAACACAGCCACCATCGTTGGGAAACAGTGGCAAATGGGATTAAAGACATCCCAAGTTGTTCCTCATGTCCAAGAGGGCCAAAGGTGACTTACCGGATGATCACAATATGCTGCAGGCTCATGGGGGAGAGGGTGAGAATCATGAGATTAAATTCCTACTGTCCCACATCCAACAACTCCTCTCCTTTATTGATGGAAAACTGGATGCACTCTTGAACAGAGTTGACAAGATCACAGCCAAGCTGAATAAATAGAAAAAGCATATCTCAGATGCTGATAATACAATCTTGTCGCTGGAAGATGACACAGTACGCCACACCAGTCAGCTGACTGATACGGAAAAGATACTGAAGGTTCTCCAAGATAAGAATTAAGACTTTGAAGTCAGATCCTGGTGCGACAACCTCCGATTAATAGGTCTACCGGAATTCACCAACACCAGCAACATGGCTGACTATATTGAAAACCTACTTTGGTCACGGTTCAGAGCTAAGCGATTGTCACTATGGTTTGTGGTGGAGAAAGCTCATTGATCTCTGGGCCTTCCCGCTCCCAACGCACCTCCAAGACCCATCATTGGAAGACTTCTCTATTTCAGAGACTAAAACATGATTCTGAGACTCTCACAAGAGAAGCGATATATAGTGCATAATGGCATTGCTCTCTTCATCTTCCCAGACTTTGCCTTAGCTATCCAAATGGCAAGATGGGATACCTGCAGCTGAAGCGCAAACTGCTACAAGCAGTCATTCCATTATGCCATGCACTATTGAGTTCACTTGAAAATAACGTACCAAAATAAGCTGAGAGTATCCCAAGACCCATCCAGTGCTGCTCCCTTTGTCAAGCAGATTGTAGCCAAACTTCATGCACAGCGCAGTGAACAAGTCACTGTGTGGGATGGATTGCTGAGTGATGTGCAGTAAGCTGTCAAAGCAGAATCTGGATGGGTGTCTTCCCTCTGAATAGATGGATCAATACAACCATTAGACACACTTGCAGTCAAAAGTGGACATGGCTAAAAACGCGAGTCAGCCCCCTGTGGACTTGGTGGGCTTGTCTCACAGGACACATTGCCGGCCACTGGTGAGCTGCAGCAGGACCACCGGGCTGAATTTTCACACGACTGTGGTCTGCAATCTACTACATTCAACCCAAGGCAGATGTTTTATGTATGAGGCCTATACTCATCAAAGCTTTGGTTCCACCCATGGCTAATCACCCATTGAACTGTGATGTGTGTTTCTTCAAGTTATTACCTTGTTGGCATGGGTTGGGAGATTGGGGCGGGTTAGGGTTTGCTAGCTGGTTGGGGTCGCAGATGTGGGAGGATGGAGGGGGTTTACTGGTTTGTTTGATATTCCACACAGGCACATGTGGTTCATATTTGAATAGGCAACTGTATCATTTTATTGCTTAGAGAGCTGTGGGGTCCCTGGACACCACTATGGCTGGCGGGTCGACAGCTTTATAAAACACTCAATGCACAAAGACCATGAGAAGCAATGCTATAATGCAGCTGACCTTATTGACCCGGAATGTGTGTGGCCTTATTAATTCATGCAAGACCACACAGGTCTTGCATATCTAGGCAGACACTACATAGACATTGCTCTGCTCCAGGAAATGCACATAGCATAGAAGAGCAAACTCTGTCCAATGAATACGTTTTGCACCTAATAAGCAATTGCGACCTATTCTTCATACGTCCGATGCGCAGCAGTGCTAGTTAGAAGGGGCCTCTTGTTTCAACTCCTTTACGAGCAAAATGATTCCCAGGGAGGGTATAACTTGCTACAAGCTATGATCAGTGGTCGACATATAAAAATCTTAAACACATATGGCCCTAACACTTATGATACAGATTTCCTGGAGCAGGTCTTGTTGATGTGCATCTCCTCGCCCCTCAGGTTTTATTGTGGGGTGGCAAATTTATTCTGGTCCTTGATAAACAAGTGGACTGCTTGAACCCTAGTCTCTGCGTGCACCACAAAGCTGTGAAGACACTGGCTGCTATCATGGCTGATGGTGACCTGATGGGCATACCTGACCGCTAATGTAGGAACTCATGCATCCACGGCGCATGCATCCTGGGCCTACTTTGATTACTGGCTGGGCTTCTCCAACCAAGCACATTGGACATTTACTTGGCGCTTATCCCGACGGTCCTCCAAGATGATGCATTTAATGAGGAGATTCAGTCTGAAATCCTGACTGTCTTTCAAAGCAATGAGGGGTCGGTTGACAGTGTAGGAACTCTATGGGGGGCATTCAAAGCCTACATACAGAGTGTAAGCATGGCTAAGCATAACAGGGTTTAGAAAGCCAGGCATAACAGACTTGACCTGCTCTAGAGGGAACTAAAACACTCAAAGAGCCTTTGCCGTGCACCCCTGGCACCCGAAAGCATAGCGAGCCTGCATATCGAACTGAACGAATGTCTAACTCTAGCTAATAAGGGTCAGAACATAAGCACATATATACTCGTGCCACAGCAGATGGTGAGACTGAACGGCCAGGCAGTACTCTGGCAGCTATATTACGCAGCCACCACACAGTCCCCATCCTCACCTACACGCCCCGTTCTAATAGCTCCCCCCGGGAGTACCTCAACTACTTTGACCGTGTCATTCTGGCATGGTTGGAGGTCCTGAGACTTCAGTTTCTAAACGCGCCACTTAACCTAGAAGAGATCACTGCTGCCATTTTGGGACTCCCCACCTGCAAGGCCGTTGGGAGTGATGGACTCCTTGCAGAATGCTATAAAGCTTACTTAGCCCAACAAACCCCCACTTTCTGAAAGTATAGAATGAAGCACAGGAGGTAAGCTTCCTTTATTACACTAGTAAAACCTGGCAAGGATTCAGGTGACTGTGACTCCTACCATCCCCTATCTTTAATCAACATTGATGCTAAAATCTTGGCCATGGTCCTGGCAACCAGGCTGATCTCTTGTTTCTGTTCCTCGTGCTCCAAGACCAAGCAGGAATTATCCCTGGCAGACCTACAGCTCATAATCTCTGTACCCTCTTTGCCCTCGTTCACCAGCTGGACCCTCAACTCAATGTGGTGGCAGGCGTCCCGGATACCACAAAGACCTTCGACTCCCCAGAATGGCCTTTTTATTTGCCGTTCTTGATAGAATGTAGTTCCCAAACATTTATACTCACTGGATAAAACTCCTATATACAGCCCCAACTGCCAAAGTCCAATTGAATGGCTTCCTCTCTGACCCTACACCGCTGAGCATGGTCACCCGACAGTGCTGCCCTATCACCCCTTTGGAACCACTGGCATGTGTGATACAACAATTGCATGCTCAAACATTTTTTAAACTTCATCCCAAAAAAACCTTCTCATTTCCCTATTTGCAGATGACATAAACCTATACTTGTTGCACCCTGCCAAAAACGAAATCCCATTCATCAGGGAGTTTACTGGAACAAGTCAACCGTCTTCCAGCTTACTTACAATACTCCAGGGGTAGCCCTGGAATTTCCACTCACATGGTGCACCACCACAATGAAATATCTGGGTGACAGCTATTTCCAGCATTTGCCTGCCCCTCTCACTAATGGGGTATCTGGTGCTAATGAAGAGGGTTATATTACAGAGACTCTTATAACTCTTTTTCAATGTCCCTATCTGTCTCATCAAACATTTTTTCAACTCACTACGCTCATATATATTATCTGACTGGCATGGGCGGGTAGCAACCATGGATTAGATGGGAGGTCCTTACATTGCCTTAGGCATGGGGTAGCCTTGCGGTGACCGACTTTGAACTATGCTATGCCTGTGCCCAAGCACATTCTGCTCACTATTGGGTACACCCTTCGCCTTACATGACACATATGGTAATGATACAGCATGGCCTCAGTCCTTGGCAGTGATGATCGGCCAGCACCTACCAGGCAGGCGCAATGAGATTAACACAGTAGCTAGCACCCCAGCAGCCATGATTATGATATGTGATCGGCTCTGTGCATTAATGCTTTTTGTCCCAGCACAACTACTCACGCACCACATCACACGGGAGCCTCTCATTTACCGCAGGCTTCATGGTTGGGCTTGAAGACCATGGGAGAAGTTTACCCAGACTTCCACTTCGTTGACCTCTACACCATGGCTGAGGATGAGGGCGATACAGTGCTATACCTTTTCACTTACAGCCATCTGAAAGCCCTTTGCAAGACTCATAATCTCTATTTACCTCCGGCCACACCAGCATGCAGTGTGCTCAGCACTTTACCTGCACTGCCCCCCGTCAAACAGATGATTTCTGTCCTTTACAACACAGTGCAGGCCGAGACCACTAAGTTGGCGCATCAAGCTCGACTAAGCTGTGAGGGAGATGTAGGCGGGCCCTCACTGATAAAAAATGGAAATATTGCTGCGAGCAGTCAAGCATGCTTTGACCTAATGGTAGACTATGATATTCACATTTAAAATTTCTCCATCACCTTTACGGTACACCCCTAGGCGTTGCTAAGCTTTGACTGCATCAATACTCCACATGTCTGCATGTAGATCGCCAGATGCAGATTTCATGCACCCAGCCATCAATAAACAGGTATTGGGTAGCAGTATTTGACACCCTTTCCACTGTGGTGGGCATTATCCTGGCTCTCCTGAGGTACACGGCACGCATCCCCCACACCACACAGACATTTACAACTATTGCTTTGTTAATGGCTAAGAGGAGGGTGGCAGGGATAATACCCCCACTGTCACGCAATAGATATCAGACTTGAGGAACTATCAGTAACAACTGGAGATATACTGCTCAACAGAACCAGAAGCCTGAGAGCCACATGACAGGCGGGGTCTGCTGTAAACTTACCTACTGGATACTGCTGCTCTGAGTGGATAGAGTGGCTAGAGGGGGAGGCAAGACTATTTGGGCGGTGCCCAGGATAGAGCTGGACTACAGTGGCCTAATTATCAGGTATATCTAGTGTGCCAACCCCCTCCGCTGCAAGTGTGTGCTACCATGTGTCTACCATTACACGTGTATCTTTCTCTTTGCCCATGATTTGAACAATTGACTGTAAGCGATGGGAAGCGTTGAAAAACAGAGATGTGTCAATTCCTGAGACCTTCGTGGATGCGATGCGACAGTTCCGCTGGACACAGGGGAGTGGTGCGTCGAGTCCGGTCTGTAGGGGGAAGGGATGCATTTACTCGGAGACGACTCCAATCTGCGGGTGATGCGCCGCGGAAAACTTGCTGCACAGGGACGACGCATGTAAATCCGAGATGCGTCGCCGAATGATGCGGCGGCGTCAAACCGCGCTGCGTTTTCTTCAGCCGCGATCCCTTGATGCGTCGATTCTTGCAGCAGGGACAGGCGCTGCCTCGGTTTCAGCAGCAGTGCGGCAGTGCAGGGAGAGTCTTCTCGCACCACGGCGTTGCATCGGAAAAACTGTTGCAAGAAGAGCGATGAGTCGATTTTCTTGTTGTGTTGCTTTCCAGCTCCCAGTAGCAGAAACAACCTCCAGAGCCCACACACAGCCACAAGCACTCCTGGCAGGTGAGAACTCCCAGCAAGTAAGTTCAGGGGAGCTGGGGTAAAGTCTTTGTGTTCCTGAGACTTCAAAACAGGACTCAAGCTCTACTCAAGCCCTTGGAGACTTTCGTCAAGCAGGGGACACAGCAAACAGCAAAGTCCTTCTCCTTTCCTTGGAAGAAACTGCAACTGCAGGCCAACACCAGACACACAGCAAGGGCAGTACTTCTCCTCAGTTTCTCCAGCTCTTCTCCTTGGCAAAGGTCCTCTTGATTCCAGAAGTAGTCTAAAGTTCAGGGGTTTTGGGTCTGATACTTATACCCCAAAATGTCTTTGTTCTCTTTCTGCAAGGGGCTCTGAGCCCAGTTGAAATTAGTTCTGGGGGGCACTCTGCAAGTGCACAACAACATCCATTGTCAGTGTGAGCCTTGGCTCCAGACACACCACAAGGGGCGGAGCCAGCATTATGGAAGGCAGGCACAGCCCAATTCAGGTACAGGTGCTACTCCTCCTACCACTCCCAATGCAGATCAGGCCTATTCAACCTAGTGCTGACTCATTCAGAAAAGGCAGGACACACATCAACCCCCCCGTAGCTGTCTGAGAGAATGCACCTCCCTAGCCCCTGTCATTCCAAAGCCAGATGGTCAATACACATCCTGGCAGAGGCATACAGAATGGTTAAACAAGAAAATGCCTACTTTCTAAAAGTGGCATTTTCAAAAACACAATTTAAAAACCATCATTAGTAAAACATGTGTTATTAAATTCTGAGCGCCTAAACTTTATTTTTCCATCTTATCCCTATGGGAAGATATGCTTGTAAAATGTTACAAAGCATTCCCCATTCTGTTCTAAGGGGCAAGATAGCCTTTCAATAGTGAAAATCTAAATTGGCTGTATATCACTATCAAGACATGTCATACACACCAGTACATATCCTACCTTTCACATACACTGCACCCTTCCCACACGGGTACCTTGGGCCTACCTTAGGGGTGACTGACATGTAAGAAAAGGGAAGGTTGGGGCCTGGCAAGTGTGTGCAGTTACCAAGTCAACATGGCAGTTAACAACTGCACACAGACACTGCAGTAACAAATCTGAGTTACCATTTCAGAGCTATTCATGTTGGTGGCACAAACAGTGCTGCAGGCCCACTAGTAGTATTTTATTTACCAGCCCTGGCACACACAGTGCACTTTACTAGGGACTGACCTGTAAATCAAATGTGCCAATGAGGGAACCAATCATAATAACAATTTACACAGAGAGCATATGCACTTTAGCACTGATTAGCAGTGGTAAAGTGCCCAGAGTCCCAAAACCAACAAGCACAGGTCAGGACAAAATAGGAGGAAGAAGCAAAAACTTTGGGGATAACCCTGCAAAAAGGGCCAAGTCCAACACCCTCGATAAAGAGATCAGTGCCCACATCTGACAGGTGCACCACGTCATGATGAAATGTATGTTCCCCCCTGATCAACTTCTGTGGGAAGTCCCTTAGCCGTCCAGCCCTGGGCAAGATGTAGCCATTTACACGTCCACGTTAAGACAACTAAACTGAAACATTAATGGCCCTTGACTTAATGCCAGTGTCCCAGTCGCAGCTAGGTATCATATGCGACCATGCAATGAAGTCGTTCAGGAAAGACAGGCCCAGTCAGGAAAATTCTTGCAGTATATTCTCCCTCCAAGCTTTCTGTCTGAATTTTACCAGCTCATTACCACCCAGGTGGATAATCATAACATAGTGGAACTAGAGTCCCCCACGACCCGTAGTCTTCTCCACCATTACCCATAAGAGATCCTGAGACCTCCCTTTCCACACCGTCTGAAGACCATGTTCCTCAACACGACCAGATTTGGCCTAAAGAGCGGCTGCAATGTGTACACTGTACACTGCCTGCATCATGGAGTGACTGATGACCCACATGACTTTTGAAGGCATGACTACTAGAACAAACCAAAGAGAGAAAAGTAATGAGACAACACAGGAACAAAGATAGAATTAATAAAAATAACAGTTCAGGTCAAATGTAACGCTTGAAACATGTTGAGGACCATCGGCCTATGTGCTTCACTTCTAGCTGCAAGAAAGCTCCCTCTCATGTGAATGTTGCAGCACCTATTGTAAACAAGTGAGGAGAATACCCCACTGGATCAGCCCCGATGCATCTGAGGGCTGCATAAAAAATTGGTGAGAATCGGTAGTGAGAGGGACTCACCATTGAGGTGAATAAAAAGTGTAGACACATCTAACTCCGGTTGCACAGCCAAATAATCAAGTATTCGGGCTACTGGGCAGAAGGTAGTGGCCGGGGGCTCCTGGAGTACAATGGTAGCCCCTCTTCCCAACTGATCCGTCTTCAATTTCCTCTACCTAATGACCCACTTACTATGCACAATCTAAGGACCTCTCCACAGCAAGCCGACAACACAACCTTGCTTTCTCTTCCCAACAAATTCAGCAACCAAGTTTATGCTGATTTCCGCTGCTTTGGTAGTTCCCTTTTATGGTGCATAAAAAGGAACTACCAAAGGCACGGAATACAGCACAACCTTATATGGTGATCCACATACATTGTGTAGGTTGGCTAAGAGTCTTGCAAGTTTCTCAGTGTAAAGAGCCTACTGTGATTCCCTATGCTGGTGCGTAGGCTGTGCTCACCCAGCTAGACCCTTCCTCACCAGAAAACTTCTGCCAGCATCACGCTCCCCTCTTATTTTTGCAAATAAGCCAATTGTTGGCAAATGTGCCCTAGCATATGAATTGTTTTGCCTGTGAATGAGCGCAGCCACAGCCCCGGTTCTAAAGTCATGATGTCCAGTTAAATGGAAAAGGCCAATTCAGTGCGGGCATAAGCAGCCCCCTGCCAACCCCAACACTGGAACCAGAAGTGATGCACACTCACAATGTTCCTTCCTGGTTCATGCCTCAACCTAGAGAGTTCAGGGACAAGTACTACGACTTGTGGACGCCCCTGCCTTCCTCTAGGCCAAAGAATCACAAGAACAGGGGAGGGTGCTGGCCCACGGGGGTCCCGCATCGTAGCGACACACACCCTAAAAGGGGGTGCTCTCTACATATTTCATACGGTCTCACACCCAATCCTACTCAGGCACCTGCACGAGATTAGCATGCAATGACCCACTCTCCACTGGATCTCTATGTGCAGTGGGGAAAAAGTCCGCCCATATACTGTGTGTCTTTCCACAGATAGGGGCTTCCAAGCTGTGTTCTAATTCAAACTTTTGGAGGCTTCCTGTAGAATGCAGTGAGGGGCCCTGACCCTCTTAAATCGCACAGATATTCATAGGCATTAGACTAAATGGGGGCCCCGAAAAGATATGACACCCTGCGTAGCAGGGGCCTGGGTAATGCCCCTGTCTCTGATGTCCTCTTCCCGGGCACCTGCGAGGTCGCCAAGGACATTTCCACAGTATATATATCTTTTTGGGAGTTTTATATAGCGCAAACTTGACCAAAGGTATCAGAGCTCTTTACATGAGCACCAAGTTGTGTTATGGATGGACACATTCATTTTGTTAGGCACGGGGAGATTACGTGATTTGCCCAGAATCACAGCATGTTGAGCGTCCCTGCCGAGACTCAAACCCATTTCCCCAGTTTTGAGGTTGACAGCTCTAGCTGTTAGGCCACATCTTCTTAGGTCTTGAGAAGATTGAGCGTAGCTCCCCACGTAGCACATCATCCATATGAAGATCAGCAAAAAAAGACTATAATACCAATTAGGTATATGACTTTACTTGCGTGTACATTTTGATCACGCTTACCTTGTCACCCCACTGCCAGGGATTAAGTAGGAGAGGAGATTCAATAGCTTCTATTTGATTCTGATCTAAGAGCCGGATTACTTGTGAGCACCACAAAAGGAGACATTCTTCCAGTATATACCCGACCCGTACTTACCTTGGCCCTGCTAGTTGCTTGCTCACTACAATGGACTCGGGGGACTGAACTATTAGTGATGTCGCAAGCATGTCTCTCAACTCATTAGAGACAGGTATAAGAAACGCTGCCCCGTGAATTCTTACTGTAGCGGACTATAGATATGGAGTATAATTCTGTCCTGTTTTATGCATAGCTCAGTAAAAAATAAAAATAGACAAAGACAGTTGCTTGATTTAGAGTACTTGCACATCTCGACGAAAGCTAATCAAGTTTGTATGGTAGCTAAATCCCCTACGGAGATCCATTTTAAAGGCCTCTAATTTACAATTCAGTAACAATAGCAGAGAAAATAGTAAGTGTGACCAAGTTCACGCAATGTGTATGTCCATTACCAAGATCCATTTTAAGGGCTTCTACTTACAGTTGGGCATCCAAAGTATGGGTAATTCTACTGTGGCCAAGATCACTCAGTGTATTTGTCTAATGGGATAACAAAGACATGAGCGCTGCAGCTAAAGGGTATACTTTTGCTTAACCTTCCTTTTAAGGTACAGTTTAAGCTCTAAATATTCCACACACATCATCAGGATGTTCCCTTTAACATTAACTTCCCACCAGGATGTGTTAATTTGCACCGAGAAACTATATACTCAATCAGACTGCATGACCCAGTGTAGTAATTGTACAGCTCTTCAATCCCTGGCCTGCACAGCACCCAGGATGATGTGCTTCATGGCTCTCTCTCGAACACTCTTTCTGCTTCTCAATCTCCAGTTCATTCACCACTTCCTGCACAAACTACTTAGCTGTCACGATCTTCCTTCCTATCTGTTCTGTACGGCTCTCACCCCTATCTATTCACCATGCCACATAATTCCACTACACAAATACACTTCACACCACACAATTCCAACCCACACAATTCCCCAACTAACAATTTCAATATAACCCTCATGATTCCACTCCACACCACATACATCCACTACACTGCAAACCAAAAAACATTGGTAAAATACATCGTCGTTTACGCCAATTGCTCTAACTCTCGCAAATGCGAGACCTATTGAATTGCAAATGCTTGTTTCTACAGCAACCCGGGTGCATTGCCCCCCCCCCCCCCCCACCAGCACTAATTATCACCTTCCCAGCCCAATGCTCCAACTCCTTCTCCGTCTATCTTAGTTCAGAGTAAAAAATGCTCCCTTTATCAAGTGTGGTAAATGGGAGAACTAAACCACATGGAATTGAGAATTCCATTACATTTTACACCCCATATATCTGGGTCTGCATAGCTAGGCCCCATTCCATGGAGCTAAACTCGTAAATGGAGTAAAAACTAGGCCTGGGTGGTAAATTCCGTTCCGTTCGCGGAATTTGCGGAATTTGGGTAATTTCACGTTCCGCGGAGAACACGAAATTGCCCAAAATCCCGCTTTCCGCGACTTCGCGAAATCTTTGCTTGTTCGCGTTCTCAAAATGCGTGTTCGCGAGATATTTCTCCCCGAGCACGCAAACAGCGATTGCGAACAGGAAAAAAGCATCGCGAACAAGCAATTCCGCGTGTTCGCGGTATTTCTGCGTGTTCGCGGAGATTTTTTACCGTTTCGCGGAGATTTGCGTAACGCGATTACGCAAATTCCGCCCACCCCTAGTAAAAACGTGCACAGATACCAGTCGGAAACGGAAATTCAGGCCACTGCTGATGTTTTCAGTCCCGTGGCAGGCAGGTCTGAGGCCCTGGGTTCTGTGACAGCCGGCGATGCCGTTGACGCGCTCTGTCCACGGATCACTATGTAGCGACGGGTGTGGCTGAACTTCGAGCTACGGGGTGAGTAGGGACACCTTGGTCCCTTGGTGAGCACTCTCCCAGTAAAGCCCACAACCACCATGTCTACTTCTGATCTCCGTGGAGATTTAGTAACCGCCCCGCCGGTAAACCCTGCTGTAAACTACCTTTATACTACCCAGCTCTTTTTTGTGGATTGGACGGGAAGTAAGTTCTGGAACCAGATGCTCTAATGAAAGGCAAATATGGGGTGGGTGAACACTCAGGAACCCATGCTGAAACAGCATGGAAAACCCAGGGCAAAGTCCGAGTTTCCTCCCCATCCGAACAATCGGTGGTTCGTTCCAAAACGGGGCAGCAATATTGCGCAGGGAAGTACCATTTTTGAGAGTTTGGGTTTCTAGGGTGTGGTCATACAGCATCAATAAGCGTTCTGTTAACCAGAATGAGAAAAGACGCAACAGTTTCCTTCCCTTTGTGCTGCAAAAAGCGTCATCTTGCATGTTTCTTTTGCCATACTTTGCCATGCTTGCATGATGTAGCCTGTGGGCACGGGGGGGGGGAAGGGGGTGGGAGCGCTGCGTGGTCTAGGCTCCCACCTTGTCATTCTGAAGTGAGCGCAAGCTGCAAACACCAAGAGTTGTTTCCAGAGCCCTCAACTTCGAGGGCCTTAGTGTTACAGACCACCAGTGTTGACATAATTTCCCTTAGTCATGAGGCCTCACCCCCAGTAGTCCGTCTCTTCCCCTCGGATGCAGACAGCCGAACAGAAGTAATAGGGCCCAGCAGGCACAGCATCCGGAGTCCCTCACCTTTGCATCACTGGCCTACAAGTGCTGAGACCCGACCACCGTCCTGCAGCAAACAGGAGGATCTTTTACAGAATAACTATAGCAGGCCAGCTACACTATGAACGGGTACAGGCTGTCACCGCTGAAGTCCATCCAGAACAGAGAGAATGATTGAATGAAATAACTGCCAGACACGGGGGTGTCACAATGCCTCCGGCTTAGCAAGTCGTGTCACCGCATTTCATATGTATGGCTTTACAAGGTTGCAAAAAAGGCAAAGGAGCGATAAAGTGCCCTAAACATGTGACCTGTGCCTGCTACTTCTGCATCTTAGAAGGGCCACAGGTGAAACCGACACACAGCCTGCAGGAGGTGGAAAGGATAGAGACCTGAGCATAGAAGCATACTGATGGCTAGACAGCAAACCAAAGAAGAAAACAAGGATAAGTATTGGCAAATTCAATAAGATTGTTGATATCACACACAATAAAAATACACGCTGCAGTGTAAAATAATTAAAAACATTACTTTGTGTGCATAACTTAAGGATGACAAAAAAATGAAATGCTGATGACAGAGTGTACTTTTCAGATGTAAAATAATTCCTAAAGCATTCAAATACAGGCCAGACTGCAACCACGAAAAGGTAATAGAAAGAAGGTACGACTATAATACACCATGAACCGATATGTGATTGTGACTGTCTGAAGCCAATGCCTGAAGGTTCCTGAGCTGAAGAAGCCAATAGCTGATGGAGGCCACACCAAAGCCCCTTTGAGTATGCATAGCATAAGCTCGGATGCAGTGG
This sequence comes from Triturus cristatus, assembly GCF_964204655.1. NCBI lineage: Eukaryota > Metazoa > Chordata > Amphibia > Caudata > Salamandridae > Triturus > Triturus cristatus. The sequence continues at coordinate 495,292,454 of NC_140592.1, read as the reverse complement.
AACTGGCGAACACAGAAAGAAGTTTGTAACACAGTTTATTCTGATGGACATTGATGTTTGTCTCAAAAGTCTGATAAATATTAGCTTCTGAAACCGTATTGTACAGAACCCAAATCCATGGCAGATTATTCTGATCACCATAGGTTCTGGCACAGTGTTCTGAAGAGCATTAATTTTGGGCTCGGTATTCTGACTGGCATTCTCTGTCACAGTATTGCCATGGGCCTTTCTCTCTCGCATTTTTCCATTAGAAAATTCTCGTTGGCACAGAAATGTGAATATGAATAGCCCGTTATCGCCGAATTGTTGCCTTGCCTGCCCTGCTGTGGACTACATCCCCCATGTGCATTTTTCCGCATTGGGAGGCGCTTAAAAGCAGGCCCGGGCTCCTGCAGCGCGGGAGCCCATGCTTGCTGAATTGTTGCCTTGCTTGCCCTGCTGGAGAATTGGAAAACTCTTCAAAACATTAGTTTGGCCGCATAATAGAGACTCTCTGGATATACGTCGAGCTACGAATTTAAAGTCACTGTCAGGGGGATGGACCTTTACGTTTATTCTAAAGTATTTTAAATATTGTATTTATTGTCGTTTGTACATGTTACTGTTGGGACAGGTGGAGAATTAGGAGAGTGCAAGTAAAGACACCACAAGACTTAAAACTTCCCACACTGATCCTGTGAACTTTATTCCAAAAGATGGGGAAAAGAAAGGCTATGACCATGACTGTTGCCATCAACAATACCAAGGGGACACCTCGCTCAACATTATTTAACTATCTCACCGGAGCAATGGGGGCTATCGAGAGACAGATTACCACAGTGAAAGAGACTCTGAACTTTGAAAAAATGGGGGTCTCAGTAAAGAAAACAAACCAAAAGACATGTGTGCTGATAGCACAGAGGTATCAAAGGGTGTTCAACTCCAGAACGGTTGTATCCAAATTGTCCCCGAAGAAATATTAGTCAGCGATCAGGAGTCTGATTCACAACCCCCACTAAAATGCCCTAGAAACCCAGCGGCATCAAAAAAGTTAATGGTAGAGGGGACTCAAAAGCAGATAACTCCTAGGGAACCCAAGTCTTTACCCTTGAAAAACGGCAAAAAAGCGACTAAACAAGCCAAACAAACTAAAACACTAACCTGTCTAGACAAGGGGCAAAAGGGAAGGTCTCACTCAAAAATCCAACTCTCCATCTCCGCTAATGATCTTGACAACCTAATCACATTAGTGGTAGAATTAGATACATTCTTAAGAGATGCATTAGCTAACCTAACTGAAAGAGTCACCAGGATCGAAGAGAGTTTGAATAATACACAGAGGTCGCAGAGGTCAGAGAGTATTGATAACCATGGTAGAAGTCTGCATAACCAAGTGGGCTTGGGTGAACCAAATAGGGTTATGAGAACAGACAGCACCAACAGACAGACGCTGCAAACGTCAGATCAAGTAAGCTCATGGACACAAGACACTGCGTATCATGTAATGAAAGCCTCAAGAACACTAGATGAACCTCTAATCAATCTCCAGAACTTCAATCAATTTAATGTTAAACGGGGTAACGAGAGGAAAGGTATAATTATACTAGAGGGTAGTGCCACACAAGTGACCAATCATGATTTATCTATCCCTCCATCTTGGATGAATTCTCAAGACAAATTAAATCATTTAGATTTACCCCCAGCTGCTACACCATACTCAGTAATACTCACTAACGTCCCAAGATTGATGGTCAAGGAAAATAAATCTTGGAACTCTCTGAGAAACAAGGCGCTGCATTGGTTGGGGCTAAAAACAGGGCTAACCGAGGCTCTGTTCATGGAATTCAAAATGGCCAGAAGAGTAAGCTGGCTCGCTAGGCATCATAAAAACCTCCCAGGGGACTCTATAGTCTGAACGTTCAAAACTCCTCAACTAGTGGAGAGTATCCTCTGGAGAGTAGGAAATAATATAACTTCCTGCGGTATCAATGTCTTACCTTCGGGCTACTTTTATCAACCTCCTCCGAATATGGGTCGAAAAGATAACAGAATAGCAATCCACAAGAATAGCCACTCCACATATAATGTACCAGTAAATAACTGGTTTGACTCTCTCCCTACATTAGACAAGATTGATTGACTAAGCATCGGAGATACAAATAACTCGCCCAGAGAGACCCATGATTCACCCACCCCAGCAGACGCACTCAGGTTGTTTCCCGTTCATGATATAAACCAGGAAAAGGGCATAACTGTTGTCTTTAAAGAAAGATCTCCAGATATCACATCTGTAACCCCCGCCATTCCACCTCTTACCCTAGGGATAAGACCGTCTAAAGAAAGGGGCTGGATACACAAACCGCCATCAACCATCACAGAATGATCTGAGACCCCAAATGTCAATGCCAATAATAATAAGATGGAAAATATATCCGAAATAATTTGGAATATTGCAGGCTTGCGCACGAAATGTCAAATCCAGTATGGCTTGACTTTGTTGGAAAATGTGATGTTCTTTGTTTCAAAGAAACTTGGGCGGTAGGCAGCATCCATATTAATGGCTACAAGACATTTCATACTGCTGCAGTCCCTTCTGTTCATGGGGTTTAAGCACATTTGTATCTAATATGTGAATCTAGTCAAGATAATTCTGCTGATATCTGATTGCTATTATCAAATCGTGACCATGCACATGGATAAACATCATTGGTCCGCACTGGTTAACTTTTACAATAATGCCCCAAATGATTAAATAGTGGGAGTTTTGAAAAGGCTAACAGTGACATGAACAAGTTACAATGTGATAATATGAAGGCTGTGATTATTGTATGGGCTGGGGATTTTAACATTGGTGTGTGCCCGTTAAGCGGAGGTGAAAATTGTGGTTTAATAGCTGAGGACGACAACATATACACCCATTTCCCCCACACAATTATGGGGAGCTTTTAAATGAGATATTATTTTCATTTGATTTAGTATTTGCGATTAATCTTTGTACCCGCTTAGTCCTTTTCATACAGACATTTAAGGGGAGAGGTTTGAATTCAGCCATCTACTACATAATTCTGCCCAATAGGCATTCTACTAAACTCATAAAGTTTAGAACTTATGAAAATGCAGTGAACGACCATTTCCCACTGAGTGTAATTTGATCCTCCCCGAATTACGTGCGAAACATCTGGCACAATTCAGTTTATACGGTCCAAAATATAGTGTTGGCCAAAATAAATGGATACTCATTACGATGGTCCCAGAAAGAACCTATGGAATTCACAAAGAAAATTGTGGTAAATTGCCAAAAATCCTTTTTACTATGTCTAGATGAGACAATTACCCTCGATGATATTTGAAGATCTTACGCCCAGATCACATCTGAAATTAAAAAAAAAGGCTTGAGGGTTGAGAATAAAAAAGCACAAGGGAATAAGCAAGGGTGGTTTGATACAAAATGCACAAAAGCTTATTCAAAATTAAAGCACGCACTGCATAAATCGGTGAGAGATAGCAGCGAAATAATGGAAAACAGGAATATAACCAGGCCCTGAAAGCACGCAAATGCAAACTAAAAGATAACGTATGGGCTATATTACACAAGGCAACCCTGAAAAGAGGTAGTGCAGCTTTTTGGCGTGCGGTAAATGCCCTATTCCTTACAGTTCAAGATTTACCTGCCATTGAGATCGCCATAGACAAACATCAATGGGTAGAGTATTTTACTAAGGTGTATAAACAGGAACCAGATGGAAGCAGCACGATAATTGCATCAACACAACAGGAAGCCAAGAACCTAGGCAAATATCCGATAGACCTACGCTTTACCTTAGACCTGGTAATCGGTGCAATAACTGCAAGTAGGGGAGGGAAGGCTCCCGGCCCAGATGGAGTGTCAGTAGACCTTTTTTAATCAAATATACCTTTGTGGGCCCCTATTTTAACACAGGTATTAGCAGCATGTTGTTCCACTGGTTTCATAGAGACGTGGTTGGGGTCAATATTGTTCACTATATTCAAAAAGGGCGATCGACAGAACCCAGCGTGTTACCGCCCAATACCCTTGTTAGACTCCTTGGCTAAGGTGGTAGGCCGGATTGAGCTCATTTGGCTCCAAGATTGGGCCGAAGACAAGAACATTCTCTCACAAGTACAATTTAGTTTCCGTCAGGGATTGGGTACCCTTGAACAAGGATTAAATCTGAACATTTTGTTGGGGAGGTACAAGCTGTCGAAACAAAAGACTATACCTCGCATTCGTCGATCTCACGGCAGCTTTTGACTGCGTGGTTCATGACAAGTTATGGAATATTCTAGTGGAGATAGGGGTGGATGCTCCACTTAATCATTTTTTTTAGACAACTCTATGGTAACGCGTAGACAAGGGTTCGCTATGGAGTAAGGGGTGAATGCACTGCACCATTCAACGTGCAGAGGGGGTTTAGACAGGGTTGCGTCCTGGCACCGTTTCTATTTACACTCTATACCAAAGTTCTAGAACATACAATGGTGTAGAAGGGCCTGGACGTACCACAAATAAACAATCGCCCCCTACCCGCCCTTCTCTATATGGACGGCGCCGTGTTGATGGCAAGAACACAATTGGAACTCCAAAGGGCACTTACGGTATACACTGAGTATATGAATAATTTGGGATTGAAAGTAAACACGACAAAACTTTAATCATGGTGTGGGAAAGGCAGCGCAAAATGTAGGGATATATTTATTGGTAACAGAAAGGTGGAATTCACCAGGACATTTCCCTACCTAGGCATTTTATTCAATCAAAAGGGGACCTGGTCCCAAGCAGTGGGACATGGTCCCAAGCAGTTAAAAATAGGAGATTACTTTTTATGAAATCAACGGCAGCTCTGACCAACTTCGCTAGGAAATTGGGAAGAAGGCCACCGGTCGAGCTGCTGCATAGCTATCAGGAGAAATGTGTCAGTATGGCAACTTATGGTGCTGAAGTGTGGGGTTATTGTGATACAAAATCTATATTGCAGGTTGAGAACACCTTTTTAAAGTTTCTTTTGGCTGTCCAAGGCAGTAGATCAACATATATTTGCCACTCTGAACTAGAGATACACTACAGCTCAGATCTAATTAAAGCCCAACCTGTTCATTTATGGCACAGGATCTAGACTTCTACAAAGACTACTTTGAACCGGAATTTTTTAAAAGAGAATCTCAAGTTGGACCGGGTACTGGAGTTACCATGGTTAAAATATATAAAGGATTTTATGAACGATCTTGGTCACCTTCAATATTATAATGACCCCAGTACCATAAGTTTCATCTCCAGAAAGGATTTGAAAAGACTCTGTATGACCCATCTGCAGGTAATCAGATTTTCGGTCGAGGCAACAAAATCTTTGGTACAGTCCAGTCAATTGATCCTGACCACTTACGGGATACAGCCGTATCTAGAACTGACATTAATTGGCTACGACAGATTTGTATTAACATGTTTTAGATCCGGAATCTTCGATCATCTGGTAAGTTTCCCTGTAATAAATGATTGGGCCATAGTACTAAGTAGTTGCCCATGCAACAAATTGTCCCAGCAATCAACAATTCATGTGGTTTTATTTTGTAAGTTGTATGCAGTGCAAAGAAGGAAATGGATCGTACCAGTTTTAAGACTACTGGGTTTGAGATGATGCAGACCAGCATTTTTAGCACTACAACTTCTGGAACACGAACATTTTATAAAGTCAATCTCTTCTTTTTTTAAATGTATGGTCATATGTAGGAAAACTATTCTCATTTGATACACGTGGTCCTAAACAAAATGAAACTGAAGTTCCTGTATGAACAGAATCTCATTATTCTGTAAATAGCTTACAAATGTAAGTCTTTTCAACGTACATTTTTTAAATTTTTTTTATTTTTTTGTCCTCATTCGCCTTCTTGCCACCCTTCTGCTTACGATGCCGCCCTGGGTTTTCAGCTTCATTTGCTGGATACAGGAGGGTAGATGTAAAGCTTTAGGAATGGAGGCCCCTCCATAACCATCGCACCTTCTATTGCCCCTGGAAGACCACCTCTCCCAGCCGCACAGTCATACCATTTCCCTAGTCTTCCTGTGTAAACAGAGAAGATTTCCGCCAGCCGAAACAGATGAAGACTTAATCATTGGACTTTTAAAGCTTGCACCCCCAACTCTTGACCATAATGTGTTAGAAAAGGCTTCCAAAAGTTGTATCTCTTTTTAGGCTGATCCTGTCGCAGCCTTGGATCCTCAGGATCGTATAATGCTCGTTATGGTCCACCTCTCGATACCACCACGGTCTGATTTAGTATACAGACTCCATGGAGTGATCAAGCGGGGGGAAGGGAAGGATGGGGACAGCTGGGAGGGAGACCTGCAAGACAATAACAATCAGGTAACGCACAGTAATTAGACACAACCTGGAATCTACTATAACTCTACGGATGCTTATCACCCTGTCTATATACCTGTAAAGAAAATTACTTCGTTTTCTAGTCAGCATATAGTGGCTATCATGGCGCTGTAAATATCTAAGGATATGAAAAAACAGGTTAACAACATGAATGTACTGATTCACCCGTACCTCTCTATCAGCTCTTTGTAACCTACCCGAAGATATGCTGAGCGGGGCCTTACAGGGGTGCAGAGCTGACTTGAGTAATCTCAGGTTCCCCTGTAGCAAAAGAATACAAAGAGCACCCCAGTCATAGGCATGTGAACATAAAGCGCATGAAATACGATGCTCCTTAAATGCAGGACAGATTCATAATCCAACCCCACAGTTGTCAAGCTTTTATAATTGAAAATAATGAACTCAAACTTTCTGATACGTCTCAGAACACTGATTACAAACAGCTTGTTGGGAATCCGCCTCACTAACCACGTGAGTACCAAAACACAAACTGAGATCAAGTACCAACGCTCTATCTCTTCGTATATGTAGAAGACTCTCCAGGAATATAGGATGTAGAGCAATTCACAATGGTACTATCATGGCTAGGACAAAGTAAACAAAGCTTTCCCAAGGATAGCAACCCCCGCCTCAAGGAGAGAACGCCATCAAGGTATGGGAAAGGCAGCCGCCTCCCCTCTGTTCGACAATAGTAAGGTCAGGCAATCAAAACCCTCAGCTTGCTCATATGGGAACAAACAAGGCTCTTTTCCGCAAGAACCCGGGAGAAGGGTTCAGCCAACGGGATAGCGGTAACTCAATCAGGAAATAAACGTATGCCACGTCTGCTGAGTGACCAGGAAGTTAGTGAACCAAGAAAAGTGTTGCGCTTGCACCCTTACCAGACCTCGAGGACTCTGCGTCTCAGCGGGAAGAGTAACTGGCACCCGCTGCTCCCTCTGCGGAGAATAAGTAACGCCCCTCCGGAAGCGTGATGACGTCATCGACCTGATCGTCACAAGGAACCATGGGATTGGTAGTTCCAGTCGAGGACGTACGCCTCGTCAGTGTCTTCCCAGATGGAATCTGACAGATCCGAAATATCCATCTTAGCAGCAAATTTCCTTGATTGTAACCAACCACCCTCTGTAGGGCTGACAGGGGAGACCCAGAGTTTACATATCTCTCTTCGGGCCAGCAATACTGCATAGAATACAAGCTTCGCTTTATCGCTCATGTCCTTACCATGCAGCTCTGATCTTCCACATATAACCATCTCAGGGCTTACCTTTATCTGCAAGCCTAGAACCCTTGATAGACAGCTACCCACGGCCTCCCAGAAGGTCTGAATCTTTGCACCTTGCAGAAACATATGCAGATCATCTTCATTTGGGCTTCCGCACTTGGGACACAACATCACTCCACCTGATCCGAATTTTGAAAGTCTTCGTGGAGTCCAGTAGGCCCTATGCATAGTAAAAAGGTGGTTCTTCCTTAAATATGCGGGTTTCACTGTTTTATAAAGCATAGACACTGTTACTTGCCCTTGGTCTTCTGTCGCAGTCTCCGGCAAGCACCTTACCCACAGGCTCTCTGGTAGCATGAAAGGACCATCCTCCATCTCAAGTATTAGCCAATACCATAGTGCAATTTCTATCTTAAAAGTACAGTTGGAAAGAAGCTTCTCCTCCAGTTTATTAGAGGTACCTATCAGATCGCCGGATGCCACGTGCCAACTATGTATCTGGAGTTATTTAAATCTGGAGCAACTGGGTCCCGCTCCTCTTCACACTCCCCCCAGGACATTAACTGCCCTTACGGGAATAGCTGCTTCCAATTCAATAAACCTCTTTCTTTTAAGGGACGAGCCAGTAGATCTTTTGTCCAAAGTGGGGACCCTGGAACGTCCCAAATTGGAGCCAGCTGACTGAAATATGGAATTTTTAAAGCCCTTCTAATTTTGTACCATGTTTCTGCCAAGTCCTTTAAAACCTTCAATCTAACCTTCTTAAAATATTTCGGATCAGCAAATTAAAACAAAAACCCACTCTGCATTTCTCTTCTTCTTCAACATCTCCCTATACATTCTTCCTTTTTCAGTGTCTGCAGGTGTACCAAATAACATCCTACTATTTTTTAACAATGCCCGTGACTAAAGCAGCAGGCCAGGCAACACTAAGCCCCACTTCACTAACTTCCTCCTGAGCTTCATCCAGGACAAACGTGGCCCTTTTGACATCCAAAGGAAAGAACTGATTTTGCCCTGCAGCCTTACTAACCACTCCTTCCTAAAACTTAAAGGAATTGTTTCAAATAAAAAAGTTAACTTTGGCAGGATCATCATTTTCACCAAGTTAGCTCGGCCAAATAAAGTAAAAGGTAAATGCATCCATCCCCGTAAGCTAGCACTGATCTCCTTTCTGAGCTTATTGAAATTCTCCTTAGTGAGGTTGATTATGCTGTGTGTGATCTTAACTCCTAGGTACCTCATCTCTTTTTAGCAAACTATCCATACGTACTCATATTCCAAGTCATGACCTCCGTTTTCTCCTTATTGATCTTATAGCCTGAAATACTACCAAACTCGCTAGTTACATCTATCAAGCACTTCATAGTTTTTTGTAGATCGGGTGTATAAATTATGATGTCGTCTGCATATAAACCTATCTTTTTACTCCAGCCTTCAAACTCGAAAGGCACAATGCCCTCTGTACTCAAACTCAAACCCTCTGTACTCCTTATTCTGCATGCCAATTGCTCGATATATAGATCAAACAAGAGTGAAGACAGAGGGCACCCTTGTCTAGTACCTCGCGTAATCTGAACTGGCTGAGTCAGTACCCCATTTACTAATACTCTGGCCTTAGCAGCTGAATATATAGCTGTTAACGTTTTACAAATATTCGGACCTAATTCAGATATCTCGCCACCGTCTGCAGATATACCCAATTAACACCATCAAACGCCTTGGCTGCATCTAGAGCAATAACAGCCAAGGGAAGATCGAAAGACATGGCCATATCAATAGAACCAATAAGAGAGTATGTCAGTTCTTTCAGTGTTCGACCCCTAATAAAACCTTTCTGATCCTCGTGAACCAGATATACCATAACACTATTCAACCTTCCTGCTATAATTTTGCAACATACATTTATTTAAGTGTTTTAGATGTATGCTTTTATGATTTTATCACAAAAATTGAATAAAGCTTGTTTTGATTTATTGATTGATTGACTGTTTGAATATTCTTGATTATTCCAATGGGCCTTGGCAGATACAGAATGGACATTGTTTTTGTTGACAGAGTGTCAGGTTTGATAGAATCATCAGGTGCTATACTCAGATGGGCTTTATTCTTTGTCCTGCCATTCTAGCTAGCATATGTCTCTGGAATAATATTCCAATAGGCTGCTATTCTTTGGTAGGGTGTAACCTTCAATGATACATTTTTCCAATAGACTTAAGCACACTTTTCCAATTGGTTTTCTCTTCAAGCACCTCATTCTGTTGGACATTGTTCTTTGGCACAATATTATTTTGACCATCACAATCCCTAGGAGCAGTAATCTCCTAGGCGTCTGTATTTGGCACAGTAGTGTACTAGGTATTGGTTTGTGGCTCAGTTTTTATATTCGTATTATTTGCTGACAGAGATTTTCAATAAGAATTTCCTTATACCCCTTTTGATGATTGTAACTTTTAGCCCTATTTTTTGATTGGCATTATTCTCTGGCATAGTATTCTGAACGTCAGTAGTTGAAAAGTTTCTGTAAATACCTTGTAGTGTATGCTAATGGACTCTATTGTCTGGGGTGGTATTACAGTGTATTCCATTTTCACAAGGTTAGAGACCCAGAGACTATGAGACCAGTCGCATTCTTCCAAAGTCACTATTCACACTCAAGAGCAACTGGACTAATTTGAAGAAGGAGAAATATAGATCCTTTTCTAGGAAGAAGCTGATTCCTAGTACCTCCGGGTACCCACAGATATTGGAGTAGATGCCTCAATAATTTTATCGTGACATGCTTTATCATCGCTGCCTATGCCCATCCTGGTAGGGTGGCACTACCAGGGTGGACTCAACCCAAAAAATGGGAGTTCCTAGATAAAATCTGGCTAGATAAGCAGGGATCCAGAAGGAAAGTGAAAAGTTAAAAACAACTAAAGATATTCCCAAATCATCCCTTTATTTATAGGTTACCTAGGCTGTGGATAAAAAGGTTTATTCTGGGTTTCTAATGCATCTAGTTGTTCAGTTAACCTTGGTACATAAGTGCCAACATGTTTCGGCCTGCTCTAAGAGCCTATCTGGGGTGTGGGACTTCGTCAGGGCTATTTAAAGTATCCCTGCCTTGCCCTCGCAGGCATACCATGCACACATGAGACTAAGGCTCTCACCTGTCTTGGTCTTCTGTCCTTGGGATATACCCTTATTCTGTGTTTTTCAAGCATCATGCATGTCTGGGGCATGATGTTGTCCTATAGACACACTTATCAAAAGATCAGACATCAACTGCACACCTACATGTCGCCACCTCCCAGACCTTCACCAATTGGTATTTTAGTAACCCTTTTTTCATTGGCTCACTCAGTATGTTGATGAGTTGTAGTTTATATCTGGCGAGTTGTATTCTATGGCACATACATTTCATCAGGAGCTGCATTTGCATAGGAATTGTGCCTGACAATATTTTCATGAAAGTATTCACTGGTATTGTATTCTTATGTAAATAGATTTTATGTAAACTATGCTGATGGATTTTATTCTGTACCTTTGTAACCTGATGGGCATTATTCTGTAACCCCATTTTGTGATGGACTCTATTCTTTGGCATATTTGTTTGGTGGGCATTTCTCCCTTGTACTGCATTTGAAGTTCATTATTCAAGAAAACTAATCGGTGCTGCCCCTTTAATCTTACCAGCTTTATAATGGCACTTTGTATGTTAAAGAAATTAGATGGGCATTATCCTCAGGTACATTGTGCTAAAAGTTCTGGTTTTTTGCACTGTATTCTGCTCGAATCAGCATCTGGCCCATAATCTGATGGTGGCTTTTCCCAGGCACAGTATTCTGAGTGGTAAAATTTTCAGGCACAGTATTCCAACAAGTATTATTCTCACACACAGTATTATCATCAAATACAAAAAGGTGCCAATTGAGGTTCATGCGTCAGAAATCAGAGCATGAAGCACATAGTTTAAATATGGCCATCCATTTTCTTTGTAAATCCAAGAAATTGACTTTACGGGCTTGATGCACTGCACTGGTGTGACACCCTCTTATGTAGATACTCTCGTACAGGCCAATTTAATTTTAAAAAACATGCACTGGGCAAATATAAATTTGCTACATAAATTCAATTACATTAAAGAAACATTAGCATTTATCAGGAATTTCTCAAAATATATTCAGCTAGTTAAAATTATGTATAAGCATTCTTTTTCTAGGTTTGTTCAAAACCTGTTTAGTAGTTTTTGATATAAAGGCATTTAAAAGGAAAGGGGCAGAGGACGTTTTAAGGGGCTAATACTTGTATATCTCTGCTGTTTAAAATCTCAAATTGATCCAGTCGATTCAATTTTCAAATTTTAAAACAATGTGATCGGCTGGATTAGGGCTGAAACAAATACCTCCACAGCCATGGGTGGCCAACCCAAGGTCAGTGGTCATAGGTACCCAGAGGCATGGACAATCTACAGCACTCCCAAAAAAGGTTATGTTTTCAGCATGCAACTTGTGAGTCAGAGCTGACTTGCCATTTTAGATGTTGGATTCAGTGGCCATGGCGGGTAACTCGCGTTTGACTGCTATTTACAAAACACATATTTAGCAGCAAAACAGATACAAGAAAACAGTTAACGCAAGTACAGCATGGTGGTTGACCTTGAGTTATGTAATGTATCTGAAAGAGACTGTAGTTATAGATTCCTTACCTGTAGAACTACCCCCAGGCATAAGACAGGCGTTACCTACGGTTCACGGCAGGCCACAAGCATTTTCAATTTATCATGCTCCCCTTTGGCCTTAACAGTGCCCCTCGGGTGTTCAGGAAAGTGATGGCGCTGGTCTCAGCTCATCTGTGCAGATCAGGGGTCCCAGTCTTCCCCTATCTCAACGACTGGCTGTTGAAGGCGAGCTCGACCCAGGCTGTCGTTTCCCACATCCAGACTACTTTGGACCTCCTGCATTTGCTGGGGTTCACTATTAACGTGCCGAAGGTGCATCTGATTCCCTCTCAGAAGCTTCTTTTCATCGGAGCAGTTCTGGATACAGTGCAGTTTTGGCCTTATCCTCCCAAAGCAGCGATTCTGGGATATTCGGACTAGAATATTAATATTTCAGCCTCTATCCCAGATTTCGGTGAGCATGACCCTGAGGCTGCTGGTCCTCATGGCCTCCTGCAGCCTGCTGGTGGATCTTGCCAGATGGCATATGTGTGCTCTGCAGTGGGACCTGAAGTTCCATTGGGCACAGCATCAGGGAAATCTTTCCGATGTCATCCAGATCTCAGTTGGGACTGCACGTCAGTTGCAGTGGTGGCTCACGAACCAGGATTGGGTGAAAAGTAGATCCCTCTCCCTTCCCCAACCAGAATTCGCAATGGTAACGGATGCGTCACTCCTTGGATGAAGCGGCCACATGGGAGACAGGGGCGTAACACAGGCCCGCAGCCCCCGCGGTGCAGGGGGGTGCATGAGCTGCAGGGGGCCCCTTCAGCACACTACTCAGGCCCAAGACCTCCAGATTAAATCAGGAGTAGGGCCCTCCCTGTACATGGCAGGGGGGGCCCCTCAACTTTCGTTACGCCTCTGATGGGAGAGGCGCAGATCAGGGGACTCTGGTCTCCGGCGGAGTCCGGGTTCCACATCAACCTTCTGGAGCTTCGGGCGATCCTTCTTGCACTGACGGTATTCCTTCCTTCTGTCAAAGGAAGAGTTGTGCCGGTGTTCACGGACAACACCACCGCCATGTGGTACTGCAACAAATAGGGTGGGGTTGTGGACCCTATGTCAAGAGGTTCTTTACCTTTGGACATGGCTGGAACATCAGTGCACATCTCTGGTGGTTCAACACCTGGCAGGTTGCCTGAACGCCAGGGCAGACTAACTCAGCCACCGGGGCATGAGGGATCACGAATGGCATCTTCACTCGTAGGTTTTGCAAGGTCTCTTTCAGCAGTGGGGAGAACCTTGGTTAGATCTGTTTGCCACCGAAGAGAATGAGCAATGCCAGCAGTTCTGCGCATTGGAGTCTCCAAGGTGGCACTCGCTCGGTGCCGCTTTTTGCCACGAGTGGAGTTGCGGCCTCCTTTACGCCTTTCCGCCTGTACCACTTCAACCCGGAGTGCTGAAGAAGATCAAGCGTGACCGGGCCCAAGTCTTTCTTGTGGCTCCGGACTGAGTACGGAGAGTCTGGTACCCCGAGATCTTGAGCATGGCCATCGATCCTCCGATCAGGCTGCCTCTTCAGGAGCATATCCTGTCGCAGCAGCAGGGGACGGTCCTCCACCCAAACCAGTCTAGCCTCCACCTCTTTGTGTGGAGACTGTAAGCATTTTTGCGGATTCAAGAATGAGTAGCATATAGGTATTTTAAGAGGTTTGTATGGTTACAGGATGGGTAGTGTATATGGTAGGAAATAGTTTTTAGGGTTCAGGGATTGGTCTTGCACAGGGGTAGTAAGGAGTTTTGTAGGGTTCAGGGATTGGACCTGTATGAGTGTAGTAAGGAGTTTTTAGGGTTCAGGGATGGGTAGAGCACCAGGGGAGCAAGGGATTTTTATGGTTCAGCGATGGGGAGTGTATTGGGGGTTTAGAAGTAATACTTTCCACCTTACCTAGGAAATAAAATACTTCCTATGTAATTTAAAGTGATACGAATATTTCTGCTAAAGCAAAACATATTGGTGTTCAACTTATATTCACATTGTACAAGGGGGGAGGAAGCACGCTGCTTCTCATCGCAGCACAGTTCACCCCTCTGCATTCTGGTATATGCAGGATGCTTACTTCCAAGTTTCTGTAGTATTTCACCAAAGTTCATGTATATTCACATTTTACACAAAAAGCAATCCTTTTTATGTTGATTTTTTTCACTACAGTAACCTTTCTTAGAGCTTTAGTCAGGACTAAAGGAAATTATTTGTCTTTCCCTTGTTCTTTTCCCTCTAGATCTCTTATTGACTTTCAATGTATGTTTATTTTCCATTGCTTGCTTCCTTTTATGAATACTCCCATTGTTTACTCCATCTGTCTTATCCATTGTTTTCCCCTTCTATTTTTACATAACTAAGCTTTTGCAAGACAAAAGGTCTGGCTTTATTGATAATGATAAATACAACCATGTAGAAATATTGTTTCTATGTGTCAACACATTGAAGCCAGACCGATTGGATTTGTGAATGCATGTTTCCATGAGTAAGTCTGCATTTCTCAGTGAAAATCGAGAAGTCTCAGTTAAGATAGGAGTAACAAAGAATTATTTGCAGAAATAGCTTTGTGTATTAGGCGCCAGTATGATAGCATCAAGAAGGTCTCCTAGAGAGGCATTGTTTTGATGGTCTGGCTTGGCAGCGCAGTTGCTGCCAGACAATTCTGTGGGCATTACTAGAGAGGGGCTATAGCTCAGCGCACATGTTGGAAGCCAGGAGTACATGTTTTGATCTGGCAGAAGTTGTGTGCTTCCTCCCAAAAATTGTTTGCCCTTCATGCAGCTGTGATCATTTTGTTTATTCATCCAGCTATCTAAGCTTGAAACACACATGACATTGGAAAGCCATTAAAGGACCTTAGATAACTTCTAACTTAGATAATTTATGTTTTCCATTGTAGCAGCTCAGAAGGGAGGACGGCAGTCCTTAACCTACGTTGATTTTTTGGTCTGGCTTGACAGTGCAACTGTCACCTGACCATTTAACCTACATCAGTATTATTCTGTAACTATTTGCTTCCATACAACTACATATCTAGTACAATATTTTTTACTTGTAATGCTTCACATTACCACACAGCATTCTTTTAAAGACAGACCTGTTGACATTGACAATGCTTGTTTGTTAAGCAATGCATTTCTGTTTGAAACTTATCTTCTGGCAAAAATGTTTTATGACCACCAGTTTTAGTGCAGAAATAAAAATAATTCTGCTCTGCAGTAAATGACTATATTCAGAAGAAGGTATGTATCATGGCACAAACCTAACACCACACAATCATTGAGGAAAGAAATTCATAAATATATTAGTAAGTCACATAAATGTCATTATTGGAGTCAGGAATAGTGATTCTGGGAGGACTGCCCCGGAAACATAACATTATCAGAAACTCCTGAGCACATTTCCTTGCATTATATTTAAACCACGTGTTTATTTTGTCTAGCAGCGTTTCTAGGTTGCTTAATTTACCTCTATTTATAAATGTTTTTGCTTTCAGTAATTGGAACGGGCGATCCGTTACTTTCTAGTGTTTGTGGCAGAATATATGTATATTTTTATTTGTTTCCTTCAGTTATTCCTCTCAGGCAGTGTATCATTTAGGATGTTGACGTGCTTCAAGCTGCGTAGGAGGTCAAGGGTCACACACCTCATGATGACACATTTTAGTGTGCTCAGTGGTTAATTTGTAAAAAAAATAAGTGCTGGGGTTCTCGTCAGGAGGCAGCTTGCACCAGCCCATTTCTCGTGTTAGACTAGTGCGGCCTAAAACAGAACTACTACTAACCAGGAAAGTGTGGAAAGGATGTGTCATAATGGCCAGAGCTGCTGATTTCCAAGCTGGGGAACCAGGTTTTAGTCTCTGTGTCAGCTCAACATCCTGTGATTCTGGGAAAATCACTTAAGACCTATCATAAATGAATATGCCCTTAACTGGTGCTCGTAAACAACCACTGGCTCAAATCAGGCACTGACTGTGCCTCAGTTAGGGGTTCACTTTACAGAAGGTTTCATGTTAATTGTGCGATGAGCTTAGCATGAGTGAGATACACATAGTGAACAGGAAATTGGAACTGAAGACAACCAGCTCTTAACCAATGTGGTCTGGGCAAACGTTCTGCAGTCTCTGGGCGAGGCCTGACAATTAGACACCAAGTCACTGGTTTGCTCTGAAATGAGGTGCTGAGTGTGTTGAGTGGGCAGCGTGCTCTGGCAGAGCTGGTGTTTTGGAGAAAGATGAGTTTGCATGGTCGGCAGGTTGGGCGGCTCATTTGAGTTGTCACATGCACTGGAATGTGTTTCTCATTTCTGCATGCTTAGTTTGTATGGTGTATGGTGCCTGAATTGGTTCAGAAACGGCGCGGAAGTGATTTGAGAAGAGCTATTCTTTGAACTGTGGCAGCTGTATCATGTACTAATTTAGTATGGCTGAAACATCCAGTTGTGTCGTTGATATGGCTCATGACACCATGGGATAAGAGGAGTTGCGTGCCACTGTCCTGTGTGGTGAATGTGACCAGGCCTGATGGTGTGGAGTGGGTTGTTTAGAAGCAGATGCACTTTGGTGAGCTCCGACCATTTTAGTGTCCCAGAAGCAGGGGGCCAAAACAGGCAAGAATATTCTGTAGGCCCCTCAGAACTCTCTCTTTGCTAGGACATAGGTGACTTAAAAGGTGCGTGAAGCGTTCCTCGTAGACATCACTTCCCGTGGCAGGTGATCGGCATCGCAAGAGCTGGAGAGTAGCAGGCTCCTAGATGCTGAGAAGTGATGAGAGATGAGACACTGAGCTCAAATGAAGAAGTGTCACCAATCAGGAAGTAACAACTGCAGTGACAAGGCAGAGCCCGGGTTCCTAATGGAGGATGCATGGCTGTCAGCTTCCCTACAAGGGCTTCAGACAGTCTCTGTCTGAGGAAGGGGCTGGCGCTGTGATTAATAGCAAGGGGCGGCACAGGAGCCCAAGAGCAGCCGACAACCAGCAGCGATCAGAGTCTGAATATTAATTCCCTGTCCCACCCCTTCTCCCCCCAAGACCAACTCATGTGCGGGGAGATAACGGCGCTGACGATGCCACCTTTGTTGCTTAATGCCGGGAGTTTGGTGGCTTCATCGCAGCTGATTGGGGGCAGCAGTACCAGGGGAGCGAGACGCAGGAGCTGCAGGCGGCATTTCTGTCAGCCGGAAAAGGACAGTCACTGACAGTGAGGGGCCTGGGGGGTTGGTGTGTTTTCCTGCGGTTTCAATCAACCAGGACATTTTTAAGGAGATAAGTGGCAGTACAGGTAGGAAATTCAAGGGGAGAAAACAAATAGGAGAGGGAGAGGTTATAGGGGGACAGGGTAGTCAGAAGCTAGAGAGGTATGAACTTCAGGAATGAATTAAAATAGAGCCAAGACCTCTGGCGGGACGAAGATTCACCTCCGTGGTAGAGGAAAAGGAGCAAGACAATATAAATGCGATTCGACAAAGAGGAAACACAATGACTGGAAAGGAGGGTCCCCTCCTCTACTAATTGCCTTTTTTATTGTGGGTTCACACCCGTGGTAAAGGGTGCTGTGGGACTGGGAGGTTGGTAGAGTATTCCAACATGTGCAGGAGTAACCAGAACTGGTCACATTTGTGATGGTTGGTCTCAGTATGAGGGAATATCACCCCATCTGAGGTCCATGGTGTGTTCTCTTCGGGTAGGACACCTGTCACTTTGGGGCTTATAGTGTCCTTGACTCTTGAGAAATCTTAATAAAGCATTTCTGGAGTGGGGCCTGAAGCCAAGATGAGAGCTAAGCATGGATAGATGATAACGAGTGCTAATTATTTTCTGATGTGCCGGGAGCAGACGGAAAGGCGAGTGCTGTAAGTGTTCATAGGAGGAGAGGGGAGGCGGAATCTGATTGCAGAGAGAAAGCTCACATAAGAATTAGGATAGTGGACGGGGCTGAAGATGCTAACCTGTTTTTTTAGGAGGATCCATTCCCCTGGGTTTACCTCAGACTCGCTTTCTGCCTAGGTCAGCATCTATAGATACCTAAATCTTCCTTCAGCTCATTCCAGCAGAAAGGCAAATGGCAAAACATGGGGGCAGTTTCCAAGTATTGCCAGGACACGATTCTCGATCTGTCACTCAAGAAACCCCCTTAAGAACAATTATTTAGGATGCCCCCAAACTATGAACTATTTTTTTTAAATCCACCGAAAACAGGGATCCAGACAGACCGTTCCCAAGTAACGCTGGACCTCTGAAGTATGCAACAAAAAAAAGTGATGGATGGAATACTTCAATTAATCTCACCCACTGGTAATTACTCGAAGCACTTCTCAATTTGTCGTTATTTTGCACACCATACAACGTCAGTTTGGGCCCACCCATATACAAATGAAATCAGTCTTGACCCTGCTCCATTAGGAACAGTCCAGCCGGACTGCCATGCCAGGTCTTCCCTGAACCCGAGCACAAGCAACCCAAGTAGTAGTAAAAGATCTGTTAATTTAGATCGTGGTCTTTAAAACATTTGCACATTTTATCTATACAATTTAAAACTCTGATTGAAAAACTTCTACATCTAAAATCCATTAGTTGCTTCCCGGGAAGATAAAATAATTAAAAATCTACCCACCACACAAGTCTTGTCTAAATATTGCATATTGTATAAAAAACCTTATTGCATCACATCGACTCTTAATCCCATAGTTATTTAAAGCAGGTTTTCATAAACGACACCTTAATGCTAAAAAATATAAACAATCACATAATAGATATACATTAAAGCATCTCGCCCTTTAGCTGCAAGTCAAGTGTCCATCCTCATCTAACACATCCTTCAATATGTCACCTCGGATATATAACCAGTTTCTAAGTCATAGTCAAAATGCGCGCATTGCATAGTTCTGTAGATTCGCAAAATATGGGAATGCCGTTTATTCTTGCCAAGAGGCTCTCAAATGCACTGTTGATTTATTGAAAGAAAAACGCCTGAGATCTCGAACTCCGTACTCTGCTGTTTGGATCCTTATTAGATGGAAGGTGGAGTACCTCTGTATTAAATTTCTTACATTTAAGGTCCCACTCAATCTGTTGGAGTAGCTCAGTTACTTGCCTTGCCCATTTTAGTTCACTGCCACATTTTTCTTTAATACAGTAACTTGATATGTTTAGAGTTTGGGCATTTAATTGTTTATAGCACTAGCGCACAGAGATTCATGGCCATATAATTTGAGGCTTTCAGGTTGACTTCGAGTCATATTGCTTGGACAATTGCTTAGATGGGAAGACCAAGCAGAGTTTTAAGGCGTCTCCCTTCTACCAATCACCTTTTGCCACTAAACACATTACCTCTTCCTCGGATACATTAGGTTGTGGGGACCATTGCATCATATACTGTCCACACCGGTTGTACTGTGGATCCACAAAGGTTCCTTTATAATGTCTTAAGCCCTCCTAACGTGGATGATGCACAGATTTTAACAATGTTCAGATGCCTTTTACACGAGAGTTTGTTATTAAAGGTCATACCAAGATATGAATGGGTTGAGAATTCAGCGACCTCTTGGTTACCGATTGACCTAGTGTTTACTTTTATTGCCTAGGGCCAATATTTGTGTCTTTTCCATATTAACAACTAACTGGTTGGCTTCACAATAGTTACTTAACACCCTTAATCTTACTTTAAAACCTACTTGCATCAGGTCCAGTAGGGCTAGATGGTCCGCATACAGTAAGCAAGGTGCCCCCCCCCATTTTCGGAGGAAAACAATATGTATTGAAAAATATTTTAAGGAGGTCAGCAAGGCATTGTGCAAAAGAGAGGGCCCCAAAACACACCCTTGACAAAACCCATTCTCATTTGGGATTTTATGAGACTGTGACCCTATTCCATCTAGTTTCACTCTAGCCCAATTTCATCTATGTAAATCCTTTAGGATCATTAGTGGATCCCTAAGTAATTTCATATCTGCAAGCTTATGCCAAAAAGTCTAGGGATTTATGAGGTCAAAGGTCGAGTGGAAATCCACAAAACAACACTATAAATTACCCCTTGTCTCAACTGCATCATGGGCCGTTGCCTAGAGATTTAGGCAGTAAACAGCAGCTCATGGCCCTCTTTAAGCCCTCCCTGCTCAATGTTAATAAGATTAGTCACTTCAATCTGATCTCTTATGTATTGAAGGAGTGTTTAGGCATATAGTTTTACCCGTCCACCTATCAGGCTGATCAGATTGTCGTTTTTGCGGGTTATGAGAATCTTTTTCCTTTAATATTGGCTTTATGATTGCCCCTTTCCGGCTATTCAGAACTTTTTCTGTTGTGAAAAATTCAAACGCTGGCTCAAAAATTCTGGTCCACCAATTAGTATTATTTTGACTATTACTGCAGGCAAATCATCTGGGCCTGCGGCTCAAGATAAATTGAGGGTGGGGATTAAGTTTTTTATGGAGTTTATTGATAAATATGTCAGTCGACCCTCCTCTAATGCGTACTCCTCAGCGTACATTTGTTTCTACCCGTTTAAAGGTTACTCAGAAAATTTACACAGGTGTGTTCAGGGACCATTCCACAGTTAATACTCGAAACCTTCATACTCCCTTTCTGCGCCAATCTCCCAAATGTACTCCTATCTCTCAAGTACATTGCACTAATAATTTCCTCACAGTTTTCCTTATAATGGTTAGTCTTGTTCCTTTAGTTTACAATAGTTTGTTTGAGTCATAAAATTCCAGTTTTTACCCATTTTTTGTCTTAAGTGTCTCATCTTCCTTTCTAATGCCCGACATTAACTATCAAACCATTTTGCTGTCCTTTGAGAGCTCGTCCGTTTTCGGTTAGCATTAGCAAATTATTTTACTTGAGAAGATTTTCATGCAATTTACAACACCTGTTACTACTTCTATATACTTTTTACCAAATTCTTTTTTTAATTCTCACCCAACTTTCCAGATTAAGCACACCCTGAAGCTAAGTAAGTAATTCAAAATGTGTATCATTAATTTGAGTTGCCAATCTCTTGGAATATTGTATTTGCAGAGGTAATACCTGTTTTTGTTAATCATTTTCGGGTTATTTCCGCTCTTAGAGGCCAGCGATCGCTGCCACCTACCTTAGCTAACTGAAAATCATTAAAGAATGCAAAGTTTCAAGATTGTGTAAAGATATAGTCTATGGTCGTATTCTGATGCCCTTGTATAAATGTTTGTGAGGCTGGGGAATCTGTCACAAAACAACCGTTAAGACAGATAAAACCCCTGTAATACAAGCACTTCTGCATTTGTCGACCCATACTTGTTTTGATGCATTTTGGAAATACAGTCTGCGGACGGAATGTTGTATACCGTCAACATTTCTCTCTGTGCAAAATCCTCTTGATTTGGTTAAGTGAAGGTTAAAGCCACCCAATAGTATTACCAGCATATTTACATATATATTCCAGATTGTACTTTTTTTTACCTATGCATTTATTGACATTTTAGAAAGTTAATCAATATTACAAAAACATATGACGGTGACAGTGGACATCTCCAGTGGTAATGTACAGGGATACATTAGAATATAGTCGACTTCCAAGGAAAGGAATCACAGCTTCGTAGGAGAGGTGCAGGGAGTGGAAAGTCTACAGCATCAGGATAAATAAATACATTATGTTGATCAACCGAAGGAGAGGGCCCAGAGTCCCTGCCCAGGGAAGATGGAATGCTTGAATTAATCCCACCCACTGGAAATTACTGGGACCACATCCCAATCTATTGTAATTTTGCACACCATGCCACCTCAGCCCAAGAGATTGATTCAAGCATTCCATCCATCACCTTGTTGTTGCTGCAGTTGATGCTTCAAGTGTGACATGCATACCCAGATGTGGATCCTTTGCTCATTGTACTATATGACTCGAGCTACACACTATTGATAAGTCCCAAGTAGAGCAAAACCAGCCTGGGTTTCCTAGTGGTCCCTTCTAGAGTGGGCCTTGCCTGGCAGATTGAGATGGACAGTTCCAATGCGGAGCAGGGTCGATGCTGATTTGTATATGCTGGGTCTTTGTCTAGAGTGGCATGGTGGGTGACAACAATGGACTGGACAGCAACCCCAAAAGATTGGTAGGGGCTGCTATTGATTCAAGCACTTCCTCCATCAACTTGTTGTTGTTGAAGTTGGACCTTTAAGTGTGTTGTGGATGTAAGCGCTTGTGACCTGAAATGTACAGTCTTGACTCACGCTACTAGCTACCCATTAATATCCTCTCAACAAATGATCCCTGGTTCATAATTAGAGTCACAAATATTTAATCCAATACTCCTATTTGATACATTGTATTCTGCAGCCTAGTGTCATTCATCTCTCACAATGCATTGCACATCTCGCCAAGATATGAGCCCTAACAGCAGGCTCGGTGCTTTGTTAGCAAAGTGCTTCTAGCAACGTGTTTAGAGCGGTCATAAGCACCATAAACAGAGGAATATAATCTGTCTAAGATCTGAAATCGGCATAAAAACTTTAACATTCAGTTTGCAGTGGATTAAACATTAAACTATTTCACATCTATCGGAAACTGATGATGCCATTGCAGATGTGACTCGAGTGAGCCGTATATATTCAAAATATGTCCGTAATGGATGGCATCAATTCAATTCTGCCTGAAACGGACATTACCTTAAATTCATTCTGAAATGAATGACACAACTTCAGGATAGGCCTGTAATGGATCATAATGCTTCAGATTATTTCGAAAAAGAGAACACTTTTTCAAAAGATATCCGAGCAAATTCTGTCTGCACAGTATGTGACATTTAGTAGGAATAAAGCAGAATGGCAGACAGCTGAACATACTGTGTCCATTTCTGAAAGGGCAGCCAGATGAAAACCAATTAAAAAAACTCCTGACGACCTGATGTTTCCAGCAAGTCTTCAACTGAGAAGCAGGATCCCCACCCACAATGACCAAGAAATCCAAGACCCCTCAGACTGGCTAGGATCCAACTGTGTGCGACCTAGAATGTAAAGATTTTCCCCCACTTCTGGGTACCCATCACCGTCCTCAAAACAAGTGATTACTATTCACATACAGCACCTCAAACCACCCCTATTTAGCCTGAGGGTTACTTTTGATAAATCTAATATTGCATTCTGATAACATTTGGCCTATCAATTCATGGTATGTTCCACCAAGATGCATTCACTCGCACAAGGTTATATGCATGATATAGAAAGACTATGAAATTGTGCTGTGTGGAGCAAGGTTGATATGAAATCCCCATAAATAAATATATTAGACCCATCGAAAAAGAGGAACACATTCAAAATCTGCCTGATTTGGATGAACTACTTAGGAAATGTGTCTAGTTTCGAAAACACTAGCTGAGAACCTTAAAAGGAGATCACCAGCTCAAACTCTGTTAGGTAGGAGACCTCAGCCCCAAACGTTGAGTTAGTATGGGTGTTGCAGTAGGTATGTGGAAGTAAGGCATTGAGTTTATGAGCCCAGTTAGTTGTTGAGTGTGTTTACTGGGTTTTACCGAAAGTGGAACAAGAAGATCAAGGCCAGGTAAGGTGAGAAACGTCTGAGAAGGACCCACATGCTGCTCCAGCACCCCTGAGCAAGGTTGGGACTGCTGGATTGTAGGTCTTCTTGTTTCATGAAAGGTATTTAAAGTCTGCACGTGTGTCAGGTCAGTGCCGCCTAGGATGATCAGCTATTAATGTGTTATTTTTTGGTTGTCCTTTCCATCTAAATCTTGCAGTGGTCTTTGATGAGTATGCAAATGTTAAGTGAGTAGAAGCCACTTCAGGTCATACATGGTTAGTGAGAAGTGACTGAATGCTCATTGGAAGTTGAAAATAGCAGTGACATGAAGTACTGCTTTTAGATGTACTTTGTCACTGCCAACTTGCAGCTCTACTTATAAAAAGTGGAGAACTCTGCCACTAAATCTACTAGAATGGACAGGACTACATCCAGGCTGTGTCTTAGGTAAGGGGAGTAATGGAAGAAGTTCCTCAGAAGTTTCTCTGAAATGGGTGCTGTTACAACAAAAGCTGCCTGAGTTTTAGGTTGCTGCCTCAAAGTTTGCTTAATGCTGAGGCATCATTTTTTCTCTGCGTTGAAACATTCACATGAACATACAGTCCTTTTGCTACCCACCCACTTTTGTTACAATAGCTATCATCTATTTTCAATTATGGTAGAAATGGGATAGCGTGTAGCGCAGATTCACCTTGCTTTTCCAATGTGGATTTGCACAAAAATACTTGTTTACTTTTAGCAAGATTTGTTGAAAAACTTCGATTGCAGCCTGCACACACAGGAAAATGTAATATCTATCCCCTCTTTGATAACATCATTTCTTTGTAGATCTGAAGCCAGGAATGAGGCAATCAGTAGTGATATTGTAAGTCAAGCTCTGAAGTTTGTTCTTCAAAAAAGACTTTGCCTTAAAATTATAATATTTCAGATTGTTTAAATTGAGGAGACTTAAGCTTGATGGATACCACACTAGAGCAAGGTGCTTTTCTGATTTATTGGTGTATTAAAAAACCACTATGCATACTACGATTTTGGGCGGGCTTGCGTCTGCCCGACACTGTCTCGGTGTGAGAACTGACCGACCATAGAGTGGCGGTTCCACACCCCCTATTACGATGCGACCGCCCTCGGTGCGGTCGCAAACTCCCATTTCTCTATGGGAGCTTGCAGGCGCACAACACCCATTGGGCTCACCGGGCTTCAGCCCCCCACGTCATGTGTGTCAGCCCGGCTGAGACAGCCTCGCGGTTTGGCGTCCGTCTAATTGCAGCCGGACCCGAGTACTTAACAGGTCTTTAAAAGACCATTTACTCATTAATGAGGCTTTTGTTGTATTTTCACCCCTTTTTACAGCCGCTCTGCCTATGACTGGAAGACTTAGCCCCCCCCCGAAATTTTTTCAGCCCCCCCGAAATTTGGCTCTAGTTGACCGCCTGGGAGCTTGTGCTGCGGCCGGAAACTGGCCGCAGCACAAGCTCCCTTTGAGAAATTGGACTTTTTATGAATCACTACACAGCATGGCAGGCACCTCTTGGTGCCCGCCACACGGTGCAGAGATTTACAGAGAGGCACCATAGGTGCCCCCCAGGCTTCCAACCGGAGGTCACTGATGGATGGGGCCCTGCTAGGGGCCTCCTAAGTCACTTTCCAACAAGTTTTCCATGTCGGGCTTTCTGACATGGAAAGCCTGTCTGAAACCGACATCATAATCCTGACGGCGTAAACGCCATCCTAAAGGGATTATGAGCAACCTTCGACTGGAGCCCGTCGGAATGACCAGCTGGGGTAAACTCTGACCACCTTCTTTGTAATACGGCAGTCGGCGTTTAAACCAAGAATGCCGGTCGAAAAGCCTATGACCTGCGGTCACAGGCTTTTCGACCGGCATCCTAATCTGCCCCTATATGTTCATATATCTGGATAAATAAGGTATATGTTCTTTCATTATCAACATGTTTCACATTCTGGGATCTTAGAAACTTTAAAAAATATTTAATGCATTTTGGGGAAATCAAGGTTCTTCTTTTGAATGACAGTAATGGAAATCTGGATTTGGGGAGTGCAAAATCTCTAATTAATAAGAGAAATATTGCAAAAAGTCACAAAATTTAGCAAAGTTCTCTTGCTGGTATTGTGGCTAAAAACTGAAGCTGGAGTGTGGTTGGAGGAAATTATAGGCCTTATTTATAGGTTGGGACATGAGATACTCTCTCAAAATTTGACAGATTTTCCATCTGCCATATAACAAGTGACGCAGGCTAAAATGCACCTGTAATATGGTCGACGAGACATCTGCGACATTTGTGACAGAGTATCTCATTCACCAAACTCTGAAAAAGACCCGGTGTCTTCCTTGAGATACTTTCTGCTTGATCCAGTCTCCCAAATGCAAAACAATTGCAAAATGTTAGATCTACAAATGCTCATGCAATATTGTGAAATGTGCAAAATGTATTAATTTCAGGAGATTTCAATAGTAGAACGAACAATTGCCAAGTCTTGTTCAGTTTTAGAGTTTTAAATCATCCTTAATTTTGTATTGGGGTAGAGATAACATGAAACTGGGGAGATGAGGAGAAAGGCTTAATTTTGAGTTTTTTGTATCATTAGCGAGTAAATGTATGATAAATCCCAACGCAAGAGCTATGCAGAAAAGTGAGAACGAGTTAAGAGTCCGTCAAAGAAGTAGAATATAATGCCTGTAACTTCTAGTCCCAATCAGGGACTTTTGAAGGAACACCAGGGCACAGAGACATAACGAGAAAGAACATAATGCAAAGTGTCCATAGAGGAAGGGAAAGTTGTGGATTAGAAAGCCAGTCAGACCTTCTTAGCAAACATATTGGATACATTCTGCTCTGAGCAGCAGAACTTGCCAAATACATGGGTCAAGAATTCAGCACTATTCCAACTCTTCCCGGTCTGATCTAATTTCGCCTTACCTCATACTTTATTTCGTTGCATTACATTTCTTATCCTAAATGTATTCGTAAATAGCTGTTTCTGCTTTTTTTCTTTTAAAGGCTAAGGAAAGCTGTTGTTTCTGAGGTCATGATCTGGGTGTTTAAAATACATTCGTGCTTCAGGTGCTAAACATCTCTTTCGACAGGAGAAATTAATTTTGATATATTTTGCAGTTAGAGCCAGAGGGCATCTGTAGGACTTTGAGACACAACAAAATCACAGCCACATACATTCCAAGACATGCAAAGCCGCACATCTAACGATGCAGAAGTTGTCATAGATATCGTCTGATAGGGTGTGTGCAGTTTTCCCTGATAAAAGCCTTTTCCTATTAGCCACCTTTACACGCTCGCCCTATCTCGTTGATTTGTTTGGCAATCTGCCGAGCTGAGGATGACGGCATTGGTCTGTAAAAAATGTGCCCATCTTTAAAATGGGAATTTATTTGACATCGACATTGCATTTGCCAGTTTTTTACGAACTACAAAAGTAAACGACTCTATTCTTCTGCCATTTCTTAACTATAAATAGAATTCTTGGTCAAAAAAAGATTGCTGCAACGTTGATGTTTTTTTTGCTGGAGTAGTTCATAATTGCTTCAGTCGTTTCAAAATATATGGGGGGTCTGAGCGGAAAACGTGCACCTGAAAGTGTACCTGGTACAAGTTCATCAATATAAATTAGGATACTACCTGCTTAATAACAGCAATGCGGGTATGTCGCGTGTTAAGGTGGAATTTGCATCGTGTATCTTTCCACAGTCTTCCGTGCTGACTACGCGTGGGTGTCAGGTTTATAAATGTCAGTGAGCAAGTCTACTGCGCAATGCCAGATTCTCAACTCCATCTTTTATTGTGCTGAGTAGCTTTATGTGACAACTGACATAACAACACAAATGCTTGAAGAAATTGACCTTTTTACTCCGAAAAGACTGCAATATATATGTTATTGATGATGCGAACTACTGTCTACCATTATTAACATTCATCAAAGCTAAACGGGCTGTGCTTACAAGTATATCTACCCAGTGACAAAGGTTCAAGAGGTCCTCAGTGGATGTCTTTCTCTGGCAACCATTTAAGTCTTTGACTTCAGGCAATGAAAGCGTTTGGGTGGCGATAGCTCCTGCCAGGGTGATGACCACATGCTCTGCACCGATGGCAATGCTGCCACCCGCTAGGCCAGGCATGACCCCAAACTGGAATGGCCCAGTATCTTGAAGGTGATGCGACAAGTCAAATCAGTTTTTACACATAAGAGATCTTTTCAAGGTCACATAACCTTGCACAAGTTCTTCATACTAAGTAGTTATCCCTCTCTCTTTCTGTGTGATCCCCTGGGCTTTGTACTTACTAGAGCTATGCCTCACTTCACAAAGAGGGTGCATGCTTGAGAATTTAGGCAAAGTATTTGGCTCTCTCCGTTGGCGGTTCTTACAGGGTCAAACAGTTAGGAAGCAGACCTATCAGGTTATAGCAGTTATTCAAGAAAGCAAAGTTCTCTCTCATGCTATGACTCCTGAGATTAAGCTTTTCAAGGCTCAGGATTTCACACAGGGCTCACAGGCTCAGGGGCGTAACCACTGATATATTTTTCAAACCATCCAGTTCTCACATTCTCATAAATGTAGACAGCCCAGCATTGCATCAGCTGACAGGTTTTACAGGATTAGACCTGTAAGACAAGGCGTGACTCCATTGAGAAACCTCTTAGCAATTTACAGTCGTTTCTTTAAACACTAAAATTATGCAGTTATGACTGAGTCACGTGACATGAATGTTCATTATGTTTGTGTGGAAGTGGACTGGGACTAATGCAAAATGCATTGCTGCTACATAAACGTGATATTATGGTGGTTTTTACATGTATCCACAAAAAATTACAAAAAGAATAGACGCTATAAAGCCCGCTTGTAGTCTTAGCTCTGTTATGCATACAATGATACAACCCCAGGTGTGTGTCACTGAATTTCATCACCACGTCCCAGGTGCGTAGTAAGAGGCTTTGTTGTGTTAGCACTTGAGAAGGTGTCAAAATGTGTCCTTGCTTTCTGTGGATTGCACAGGATTGCTGTTTCCCACTTGTGTCTTGTTCTAACAGCCACGCAGCAGCGCATTCCTAAATCAGGGCGCGACAGGATAGTATTCTGCACAATAGGCAGTGTGGTCCTAATGACACGAAATGCAATCTGTTTCAATACAGCAGCATACACGTGCATGCCCGTGTTTTAAAGGGAAATTCTTGGAAAGATAATTTTTAACTTGAAAGAAAAATATTTTGTGGTGAACTGTAAATCACCCCGAAGGGAATGCAGAAAGAGAAAGCAATGTCCAGTCAAGAGCAAGGAGCACACTGTCCTTACACACTGCCGCTGTTTTTTATTTCCGCATCTTCTTGTGTTGCTGTTTTTATCATAGGGTTGGCCCATACCGGTAACTGACCCATAGATTTACTTTGTCTGATTTCCTGTAGTCGTCCTCGGGCTATTTTCTCTTTTGTTCTTACACGGGCTGTTGTGGTTTTTTCCTGTACAGCCCTTAACTTGGACTTTTTTTGTAATTTCCTAACATTGTTTGCGTTCTTACGGATTTATATTGACAGTTTTTCTTTCATGTATTTGCACTAACTCTACCGAAAGACCCACATCAACTGTTCTTCCATTAATTTACAGGGTGGTTTACTACCAAAGACATAACTCATATTTCTTACTTTTAGTTGTACCTTGGTATTTTTCAAATTGATTTGTATGGTGAACCATTTGTCCCGTAGATTCTTGAATGCTTTTTTGTGCTTGCATTTTAAGTGTATGCATTGTCTTGCCTTCAGATTTAAATTGGTGTTAAACCCCTGTCATCTCCCACGTCCTTGGCGCTGTAGTTTATTTTACCCTTTTGCTTATTCCCTTGCTTTAAAATCATTTTTTTGCTGCCCTGCTTTTGTGTTGTAGCCTAGAATTGCTTGGACTTTTCCCCATTAAAGATTTGCAATGTTTATTCTTTGAGATGCATGGACTGTTTTCCTGCTAGAAGTAGACTGACGTGTTTTGGATAGATCTACATAAGGTGTTTTTTCATACTTGTGATATTTGTTATTTTCCCGATACCCTTATTTCCATCTTTTTCCCATTTTAGTTATATTTCCCATTGCTTGTATTGATACATTTTCCATCTTTGATGGTTTTTCCCTCCATGGAATTACATTGGTTGTTTGCCCTTGCATTCCTTAGAAACGTAGGTTGACTCTGTTTTTGAAGATTTAAATTCTATGTCTTTCTATATGGTTGTATTGGATGTTTTCACCCATCTTTAGAGGTTTTTCATTACAGATTTTGCATTTATGTATTTCAAAAGCTTTGCATTGAATGCTTTTCACACTGATTTGCGTGGGTATTTTTATGAAATATAATCAGCTTTAATTATCTCAGACTTATATTGGCCATTTTCTGCCATACAGTTACAGGGAGAGTTTTCTTTATAGATCTGTACTGATGTCCTTATGAATTTGGGCTGTAATTTTTAGCCCACGGAATACCTAGTGAGTGGTTATTACATTTTTGAGCTGCATGCCAAAATGGAAAGAAAATGTGTTTAGCACTCAAGCTTGGGTTAAATGTGGACAAACCCACCCACCTTATTCATTTTTATTTTTTGTTGTATTAATCTTCAGTTTTTTGTAGTTCTGCTCATTGTAGTTTGGTATTTTTTCTCATATTTTCCTACAGATGTTGCCTCGTATTCACACCGTTCTACTATGTTCAACCAGAACATCTACTATGTTCAACCACAACACGTTTGTGCTGCAGTGGTATATAAATACCCCACTCAGGCACCTCACATTATCTGTTGTCTAGTTTAAAAACTTCACAAAATTTGGGCCACTTGGTGCAAAAGGGTACAACAAGCTTTATAGTGCGAATCTATCTAAAATGGAGGCAATTCCACACTCCATTTTGTAACTGCTTAGCGACCTCAGAAAATGTTGTAAGCCAGAGGCAAGGCATGTGCCAAAGGAAAACGAGGCCTCCTCACAACTCTTTCTGACCCATCACGTCATTCTATATCCACACAGAATTCTGTAATTGACATTCAGTAGAGGGGTTTTCGCCCTCAGCTGTGCGGAGTGTATAAATACCATGAAACAGTAGAATCTCTTGGCTACAGCTGTGGGGACCATGCAATTTACATCACGTTGACTCACTCCGGCCTGCGGGGATTGTATATTTAACATGAAACAGGCGATTCTCTCGCCACAAGCTTTGGAAAGTGTGTATTTAATAGAGCGCTTCACTATGTGCCATTGGCATTGTACATGTAAAGAATGGTTGATTTCTTCACTTCCAACTATGATTTGTCTCTATTTATTGTGATGTTGATTCTCACTGCGAGCAGGGGGGGTATTGCACAATTAACGCAAGTTTGATTCCCTTACATAGACCACTGGGGATTGTTATTTACCAGGGAGTGAATTATCTCTGAGTTGTGGGCATTGTATGTTTGTTTTCCATTTATTTGAAGAAAAAAAAGCATTTTGCCTGCCTTCTGTAACCCGCTCAGGGGTTTGAGGGGTCGGCGAATGTTTTTTTTTCTAATGAAACCAAACTTTCTTTTAATTTTTTTCCGTTTCCGACATCCCTCCAAATTCTCTCTGTCTGGTGGGATGTCTGTCACAAGTTAAGAGCTTTAAATTGTGGCAACTGGTCCTTTTTTCTCCGTGCGTTTTTATGACACGTGTTTCTTTTCTTTCTTTTTTTTGTTTTCTTCCCCCCTCAAGGTCCTGCTCATCTGACGTTAAACAGCCAAGGTACGGGTTTCTTTCTTTTAAGCTTTGATTTTCCTGTTCCCTTCTCCTTTGCACCAGCTGATCCCACCCACCTTCCTTTGGTTTCCTGCCTCACGCCTTCCTTCTGTCTCGCATTCACTGGTTTCAAACATTCCCTTGATATGTGCTGAGTATACCTGCTTCGTGCTTTTTGCTTTCTTTTTTTGTTGCTTTGTTCTGAGAATGAAAAAGTTGAATGCATGTCCTGCCAATGAACGAGCGAGCTGCTGGTTGCTTCTGGGATTTGTGGTGGGGACAGGAATGGTGGATATTGGAAACCAGTAACCTTGGGGTATTGTGTGAGCAGAAATGTACCTGAGGTTACTTGTCAGTCACTAAGATCTCAGACAGCAGTACTATCTCTCAGGTTACACAGTTCTCTTAGGCTATTGCTTCAATCAGTAGAGCTATCCCTCTGGGTCAGTTACCAAAACGTATAGGCCGAAGACAGCAGAGCTTTGCCTCAGGATAAACAGGTCATGGAGGCTCATAGACATCCGAGATATTCCTCAGGTTACAGGTTATAGAGAATGTACTAGTGAAGACAGCAGAACTGTCCCTCTGGGTAAATGGATATGTCAGCACCAGAAGATTTGTTTATTAGACGTGTTCAGACAGTACACTGCTGTACATTTTAAATAGAAGAACAGAATGACAATGGATCCATCAGCGGAGTTGGTCACAAAGGCAGGACCTATGCACCCTATTAAAGATGTGGAGGCTTCCGAACGTCCCAGGCTTTGGAGAGACCCTTTTCGAGTAGAATTTGCTTCAAATGTCTTTCTCGTGTGCCAAATGTAGTCGAACTCCACCGTGACAAAACCTAGCAGGATTATACCAAATGCTCCAGCTGGACTGGTACTCCGCACACGCTATGGTAGACTTTAATTGGTGGCAGCCACCGTCCTGGCAAACAAGACTGACCCCATCCTGCCTCTAAACACTCTACAGTCGTCTGCCCTAATCTTCAATCTTCCTACAAGCATCAGACTTTTTTGATTCCAGAAGCCTTACCTATGACTTAAGTAGGTAACTTGGCATCCCCCAACCTTCTTTTTCCTTCTTAGAACTTCCACTTTTGGTTTTGACAGAACAAGGTTGCAAGGAAATACAACACGAGAGACATCCTTATGGAAGATTCCACTTAACAGAAGGGGGGGTCAACTGCTGGGTGAAAACAGGCAATTCATTGCCAGAGGGCCCAGTGGTGACTGGAATCCGCTGGTGGGAAGCCCCCATTATACAGCTGGAACCCCAGCACGTCTTTGCCAGCCTTGGGAGGCATGTGACTTGCACTGGGACATTCCCACCATATTAGGCCCTACCCCCTCACCACCCATATTCAAGTCATATACCTAATTAGTATTATAGAGTCTTTTTTGCTGGTCTTCATATGGATCGTGTGCTACATGGGGAACTACGCTCGATCTTCTCGAGACCTAAGAGGAAGTGGCCTAACAGCTAGAGCTGTCGACCTCGAAGCTGGAGAAATGGGTTTGAGTCTCGGCAGGGATGCTCAACATCCTGTGATTCTGGGCTGATCACATAATCTCGCTGTGCCTCACAAAATTAATGTGTCCATCTGTAACACAACTTGGTGCTCATGTAAAGCGCTCTGATACCTTTGGTCAAGTTTGCGCTATATAAAACTCCCCCCAAAAAATATATACTGTAGGAATGTCCTTGGCAACCTTGTAGGTGCCCGGGAAGGGGACCTCAGAGATAGGGGCATAACCCAGGCCCCTGCTGCGCAGGGGCTACTTTATCTTTTTGGGGCCCCCATTGAGTCTAATGCCTATGAATAACCGTGCGATTCAAGGGGATTAGGGCCCCTCACTGCATTCTACAGGATGCCTCCAAAAGTTTGTGTTAGAACACAGCTTGGAAGTCCCTATCTGTGGAAAGACACACAGTATATGGGTGGTCTTTTTCCCCACAACACATAGAGTGGGATTATGTTTTGTGTCATATTCGCCATGGCTTGTCCACCCGGAAGATGAAACCACTACCTGCCTAGTCAGGCGGTGATGGTTGCTAATGAAGGTCAAGGCGTTTTTCAGTGGTGGAGACAGCTGTGGTGGCGGAGGGGGGCACATGCCACCAGAGCTGCTCTGGCCACCTGGGCACTCAGGTACTTGCCTCTGGGCTGCTAGGTGGAGAGCTGCTTTCAGGCATCTATGGGATGCCATGATCCAGCCCGGAAATTCCTTAGCTAATATATATTTTTTTAAAGTACTCACACGCAGGAAGGAATCTGGTGCTGGCTTGAACAATTTTTCAATGTATGATATTGGATCCCTTTTTAGTCCTTACCTACCTACCCTGATTATATTGCTTTGGCATGCACCAGCATGGCATGGCAGGAGGTAGATAGGAAGGGTCGGATTGGTAAGGTGTGCACTCAGGCAACTAGCGATGGGCCAGTATTGGAGTTGAAGCTATGGGCTGCATTTCTGGGCAGCATGGTGGCCGATTTAGGCTGTGTCTGTGCCGTTGACATCTGCCAGGTGCTCAGTGGTGGCCTGTGCGGCCCTCTCTTAGCTCCATTTTACCAACGGAGCGGAAGTGTCATTCCCAGTCTCTCCCTGGGCCGGTCCATTGATGCATGCAGATTGAGCAGGGGCAGGGGAAGGGGCCTGAGCAGAAAAGGCTTCATTGATATTCAGGTGTGGCTCACCATTTTGAACTAATCCATGCACAAAAAGACCTGGCAAATTTTTTTATTTTTTTATTTTTATCTTAGTGAAGTTAAGAAAACATGCCTCTTTTAGAAACCCCTCCTCTACTTTTTATAATAACACCGAAGCAGTGTTTTGTGAAAAGGTGCAATCCGCGCATGTGGGAAACTTTTTTTTTTAGGGTGCCTCGACCTGTTTTGCATCCCGATCCAACCCTGTAGGTAGGTATCTGTCATTTTCTTTACTTCTCGGTGCTGAGAAGCTAGCAGCGAGCCTTTCATCCACTGTTGTGATTCTTTTGTGGTGCTCGGCCCTTCCCAGCGACATTCCCTTCCGCCTCTTGACCCTCACCTGAGGCGTTTGCTCAAAACAGCAGCAGCAAATGCTCTTCTGAGAGGGGTCTTGATGCCATAAATCAGCAATTAAGTCTGTGCCTATGTCTGAAGCTCTGACGGAGAGACCGTGTGAGTGACGTGCATTGTCCACAACTACTGCAGCTTCAAACGTTTTACTCTAATTGGGTATTTATGAAGGTGTTTTATATAGTGCCAACATGCTGCCTTTTAGGAACCTCGGAGCATTTTTCGTTACAAGCGAGGCAAACAGACAAAGGAGACCAAGGGATGAAATACGAACGGTCCCAGTCGTAGCCTTGGTGAGATTTCTGCAATGATACTTTGGTACCCAATACATTAAAATTCTGCATTTCACGCTGATCCTTCATTTATTTTAGGAAGATTTGAATCTGACATAGCTTAAGCTGCATGGTCAATGGAGAGATGTACACTACAGTGCACAGGAGGCGTGGCAGTTTCTGCCCCATTGCGCAGTGCTGGGCCTGCTCGGCATTCCGTTGGCATCGGCTTTGCTTAGCGCACCTTGACAACGGCAAATGTCAAGCAAGGGTTTGCGATCCTTGCTTCTCTCTTCATCCCCCGAGGACAGACACGCTCAAGTTGTCATGTCCCGAGGACACCGTGACCCTATAGTTCGGAATCCTGCTGGGTCCACAGCCAGGACATTCAAAACAAAGTCCTGCCCACAGGAGTGGGCAGGGACTGCGCCGAGGAGCAGCACCCAGTGCAGGAAAGTGCAGGGACAGCATGGCTGGACACAATCGCCCCAGAAGAAAAGGAGCAAATATGCACAGAAGGGTACTGCCAATAAGGAAAAGATAAGTACGGTGTCCGAGTCAGTGTTCATTTCTCTCCAGCGCCTTGTGCAGCAATACAACCACACAGCATTGGCCACACCTAATCCTCCTGCCAGAGCAATGGCTCCAGTGTAAGAGGCAGCCCGCACTCAAACACCTTGCTGCACCCCTACTAATTCCCCATGCTCTCTGTCTTTGAAATGTCATTCCCTGCAGGAGTAATAAATGTGTGTGAGGGAATGGCAGGAGCTCGTGGTCCCACCTGTTGACATAAGACACAGTGAGGATCTGGGATTAAGAAGAAGTTAGACTTGTCGTGGGATTGTAGGGTGGATAGAATTTGGCCACAGCAGTCGAGTTTGCTATGGTCGTGAACTACCACTGGTTGTATGTTTACCCTGGCACAGCAAAGATAGCAGTCCTACGAGTACTCATACAGATTGAGCCGAGTTGGTAAGCAGGAAAGAACTGTGCATCCTGGAAGAGAGGGAACAGTTGACATTCCTATACTGTGTGGGCCCCTGGGATGTTAGACGCTGTGTTTCTTTGTAAATATTGCATAAGAGGCTCCTTGAAGACGTGTTATCTGCTCTCGCAGACAGAGAGTGAGGCAAGGAGCTTTGCCTGGGGCTGCATGATGTCCCATATCCCTGGTGAGTAGCGTGAGTTTCCTAGTTTTGGGAATCACCTTGTTAAGGCTTACCATGCTGGATATGGTCTGTCTTGGGGATCAGAAGTGTGACATGGTCTTTAAAATCCTACTCGAAATTGGCATCTCTCCATTCTACAGGATCCTCCGTCCCTCATGTTAAATTGCTTTTCTAGATCAGGACTTCGGCAGTGGTGCTTTCTTGCAGCTGTAATGATCTAGTGTTCCTCATCTGACATGGACCTCACAGGCCTAGCTACAACTAAACTTTGGTTGACAGAGCATGAGGAGGAAATGAGACACAATGGCATTTTCAACGGAGAGTTGGCCTTCGATTCCCTGGTTCACTGAACGTTCCCTACTAGAGCTAAGATGACTGGTACACATCGACACCTGGAGGTCTTCCATCCAGTTGCAGGATTCGGGCATGCATTATTATGTTTTAAAATGTTGACCTGAATCTGCATAGAACAGACAGCAATCAACAAAGACTTTATCTTGCACCATCTACTGAGCACTTACTGTCATCAGCCATACCCTGTCAATTTATCTTGCTCCTAAAGCATTGGCTCTTACGCCTCCAACACACCCTGTGAGGAGCCCCTGGTCCTGTCTGTCATTCTTCCTTTGTTACAGTCTTACTTTATCCCTGCACCATTCCAGGGTTATCTGTGTGCCATTCTAACGATAGCCTTACACTGCTGCATTGTTAGCCCTTCACCAATCCAGCTTATGCCTGTTCCATTCCAGCGTTCTTCCTGGAACTATTCCAATACTTCATCTTTCTT
The DNA here is from genome assembly GCF_964204655.1 of Triturus cristatus. Taxonomy (NCBI): domain Eukaryota; kingdom Metazoa; phylum Chordata; class Amphibia; order Caudata; family Salamandridae; genus Triturus; species Triturus cristatus. The sequence continues at coordinate 495,255,603 of NC_140592.1, read as the reverse complement.
GGTCCAATGTTATCCACACTCCATTTCAAACTTTTTCCAAGTTTGACATGTAACCCGACCAAATAATAAATGATTCCTGAAACAACGCAATTGGTTCTCTGGCCCAGTCCAATGCTACCCATAGCCCTGCCCAGTATATCATCTTAGCCTCACTCATTATTACTGATACTCCAAGTTGCACTTTTTTACCCGTTCACTTCCTGATATTCCATTATTTACTCTTAATATCCCCTTCCCTTATTTTTATCCATCCCTTCCAGTCTCCATTTCTGCCACCCCATCCTCCATTTCCCCCCCTTTGCATCTGCATGATGGGCACCATCACTGCCCTCTGTCCCTACCAATGGTTCTCACCTATTGATACACGTTTGTTTCTATTTCACCCTATTATGGCCACCACTCTTTTGCTCAAATGTATCCATTATGTGATCTTAGTTTAAAAGACATATCGGCATTACTGGTTTGTGCAGAAGACTCAGGGATTTTCATGCTAAAAATACAGTATTTTAGCTTCTTTCAACTTAATGCCATCCAATGCAAGCCAAACGTTACATTTTGATGGTTTAAATTGCCCAGATTTTTTCAGTAAATCTCCTTGTTAGGGTTTCCGTATGTTGGTATACATTCTCATTCTATTACCATGCCACCCCAAATCCCTGCCACCGAGCCACTCCCTCGTCTTCCTCCCCTCTTCTCAGACCTACTCTGCCAGCACTTCCACAACAAAGCTGCAGACCGCCTTCTAAATCACAGATTGCATTTTCCATAATCAAATTACCATTTTTCTCCTTGATTTGACAGATTGAATAGTAAATATGTTTTCTAAGCGTTATTCAAGGTTTTAATCTCGCTGCCTTTGTGGAAGCTGCGAGATAGGGCCTGGTGAGGATAGGGACACCGGAGTCCTTGCTATCATATGACGGTTTATGGGCTTTACGGCCTCCGTAAATCTTGGAAAGACTCGTAAAGGAAAAATGCGCCAGAGGAAGATGGCGGCCGGCCGCTGAAGAGGCAGCATCTATCCAGGAGCAGATGAGCCGCAGGATCTAATAGGAGAGAAGAAGTATATCAAGAGACGAAAGATGAGTTAGGAAACAGACAAACGAAGAGCTAAAATAGAAATTAAAGCATGGGTGGAGGTGAAGTGAAGATAGACGGGAAGGTAGAGATTGAAATGGCCAAAACGGGCAAGCTGCTCACACCCTGCCTCAAATGTTAAGGAACTGGAACTGCTAAATATATCCTTGCATTTCACCGCGCTAGGCGATTACATACGCCCATTCCTTCATGAAGATGAGGGACTTGAACAGACTGAAGAAGTGACATGATATGAATGCATCATTCTGTGACTCTACCATTCATTTGCGGGTTAATATGTGACACTTTTGCAACCCTTGCAAAGTTGTGATACATGCGACCAAAGCATTATTTAATTAAAGTGAACAGAGGCAGAAGACGAAAAAAGAGAGAGCATGCAAAAAGATAAGGCAAGACAATGAAGGCAAATTACAGTTGGACAAGATAAAACGAGAAAGGGTGGAGTTGAAACGGGAAAGAGACTAAACTAGAAATATGTACAATTACAGAAGAAAAAAGAACCTACAGAGATGACGTGACAGACAAGTTGAACAGAATAGCTGGGCACAGAATTTTGCCGAGCTAGGCAAATTAAAATTTGCCACCCATGCTCCCCCGGGAACCAATTCACATTTGGTCTGTTTAGGGGCAATCTGCATCTTTCTGGTGAGGTCAAAGGTACCAGATCCTATATTGGCATCAAAGAAGGTTTCAGAAATACACCGGCATCAAAGAAAGCATCAGATATTCACTGGACCGAGAAGCCATATCAGAGACAACCACTGCTCCAGAAGAATGACCAATGAAGATGAACTGCGAGGCACAGAGAGCTGAGACAGGGAAGCAATGTAAAAAAATGAGATAGGGGAGGGATGAGCTTATAGAAGGTATGAGGAAGCAGAGAAAGCAGGTTATGGGAGAGTGACTGAAAAATAAGACATTTAGAGATAGATTGAAAGAGGGAAATGAGAATGACACCTTAGAGTGAAATATAAATTACTTGTATGGGAGATACATTAAGGCGATAATAATGAGATGTTAGAGATCTTGGTGTTATAGGGAGTAGAAAGGAACAGTCAAAAACAGATGTGGAGAAAGAGAGTTAAAGGCAATCTGAGGAGATTAGTGAGCTTGAAAAGAGGGTAATGAGGGAGGGAAGGGATGAAGTACGGGAAAAGGGATGTATGAGATGAAAGAAGGCAAACGGATGGTGAGGCCTTTTGCCTTCAGGAGATATATATGAAAGTCATCAGACAAGAAGGGAGAAAAGGAAGGGGAAAAAATAGGTGGTGAAAGGGATTTAAACAGAAGTTGCTGAGATAAAGCATCACAACTGGATGGAAGAAAGAAAGAAGGGGGAATAATAGCATGTGCATGTGATTGTTCAGAACAGAGATGTCCAACATAGGTCAAGGAGGGTTGAAAGCATGCCTTATTTTCAGAATAATTTTTGGCTATGTAGATGAATTCAGTGAGGATCAGTTGTATGCAGATGTATCTTGTAGAGATAGCATGTATATACAGTGTGGATCTGCTCCTCCTAGATCAAGGTTGGGCAGCCCTGGTTTAGACTCAAGGATACACTGGAGATTTTGGGAAATACTGATGCTTAGAGAGGAGCATATCACAATTGAAGAAGAGAAACATGAACAAAAGATGAAAAAGAGGATCTAAATACCAAGAGGGGTTTGCTAAGAGTTACATCACAAAAGAGAAAAAGGCTGCAATCGAGTAGGAGAACGATAATGCAGGCGTATGGAGGGAGAGGTTGGGAGGTGCCTGTATTAAAAAGAAATGTGAGCTAATATAGACATGGTAATGGATGGGAGGAACAAGAGATGCTGACATAGAAAAGAGACAATATGAAAGGAGTGAGTTTAGAAGAGATAAAAGTGGATTACGGTGGGAACAGTTAATTGTGATATATGAGGTATGATACCAGGAGGATGTGATAGAGGAAATCTGATAAAAGTGAGATGATCCAAAACAAATGAAGTAGAAGAGAGACAGTAGAGAATGGGGTTGCTTATATTCATGATAGGATGGGGTGACACAGAAGGAACATGATAGAGATGAGATGGTAAATATGGATCAAGTGATTTACAAGTGAGGTATACAGAACAAATGAAATGCGAACAATGGAACAGAACCAATATGATATGAGATGAAAGAAGATGAATTAGAAAAGTGACAATGCAGAATGGGCGAGTCAGTATGGATGAAATAAGAAGGGTGATATAAAGGCAGCCTTATAGAAGTGGCGATCCCTCAGATGATACAGATGGGATCAGATAAGAGTGATAAGAAAAAAAGAAACAGTGAGGAAAGGGATGTGAAAGATGCACGATAATGTAAGATGGATGGGAAGAACGTCATGAGGTACGAGATATAAGAGAATTGATTAAAGACAATTGATGTGAAATTATACAAGCAAAATGAAGTAGTCAGTAAAGGGGAGTAGGAGAGACCATAATAGTGGCATGAGGTATGAGAGATGAGAAGGAACAGAGAACCCGATAGTTGAATTGAGAGTGGATACAGAACGGAAACAATGCAAGATCAAATTCAAAAGAAAGCGGATAAAAAATAGAAATTTAAAGAGGTAGGAGATCAAAAAAGGGAGACAGAAAATTGTCAACATGGAATAACATAAAGGATGTCAAGGCGATGAAATGAGAGGCATATGTTAAGTGCATTGAGAAAAACAGTCAAGTGGCTCATACTGTAGATACAAAAATGAAAATGGATAAGATTCAACAGATAAATATGTGGTGGTACGAAATAACAGCTATCATATATGTGGAGAAATTTTATTAAAAAGGACAAGAGAAATGGGTTGAGAAGTTAGAAGAAAGATGAAATCTAAGATGCCTCCTATAAGAGCAATGAGACAAAATGACAAAAGTGTATATGTGAATGCCGAGGGATGCAGGGGCAATAGTTGGGATAGTTAAGGCAAAAATGGGAAAAAAAAGAAAATGCATCATTTTCATTCAGTTATTGTTGGGACCTTATGCAATTGTGGAATTGTTAGATTGAAAGAAGGAGAAAGGCATGTATAGCAAAGTCTGGATCAGAATGGCTGTGTGAGTACAGAAGTACAGAACTGAAACGAGGGACATGACAACCCCATGCAGCCCTTGACCACCGCATAGTAGTCAAGGATCAGGCACTGCATCTTGGAGTGAGTCACCACACTGGAATAGAGAACTGCCTGTACCGCTGCAGAGGTGGCATGTGAACGGCAATGATGGATCCTGGCACAAAATGGACGTCTCTGTAGACCGAAGTAGATGTTCCAATGTTGGAGTAAGTGAATAGAGATTGCAAGTAATTGCTTGGAAGTTACCATTTATTTCACAGTGGAAGTAGTAAGGAGTCTCGGTAGGATAGAACACTTTTGGGATTATTGAACATTGGAACGTAGAGACATTGAAGTCCAACAAAGAGACTAAGGCACTTATTGAAACAGGGGGACTTGCAGAGTGATGGAGAATACTTCTAATCTGACAGTCAACATTGCAAGAATTCGCTGGAACCTATGAAGTCTGAAAGATCTTCTAGGCTTTGTTTTTTCAGAATTAGGTGAATAGGTGGATAGGGATATAAAGACATCAGTGAGCTATTGCAGACCAAATCTTCACGAAGCGGTAAGGTAGTTCATCTAGAGTGTAAGATCTCATTCCAGGGCCATGGTGCAAGGTATGGACAGCATCTGCCGGTGATTGCAGATGGTGGGCAGTAGGGATCATTTTTTAGATCAATCTTATTTTTCACTGTCAGGCTTTGAAGAAGAGTAAGAGAGAAAAACTCAGAAACTCAGAAAAAGGAGGTGAAGGAGGAAGAGAAAGACAGAAACACAGGACACGCTAGTCAATTTTACATGCTGGCAGTGCTTATTTATAAAAAAAATAAGTGCCAGGGCCCTAGTCAGTAGGCAGCTGCAGCTTGATCCACTCATGGCCCTTGTTAGTGCTGCTAATCACAGTACCAACACAGCTCTTAACCATCACACTACTACAAGCGTGACTAGTCCATGCCCCTAAAGCTATAAAAATGGCTTGGATGGTAAGATAGTCATCATTTGTAAAGTATACTGAATTAATAAACAACAGTTTGTGTGCTCATCTCTATGTAAGTCCCAGTGCTGACAATTAAGTGCTGGTGTAAAGCAACGGAAACCATGAGCTCAAATTAAGCACTGCATGCTGGTTATCCTAACCATGTATTGTTACTGGGATGACTTGTCCTCAGACTGTCAGTGTGCATTAGCTCCTGTGCCTTGTGTTCAGAGACATCATATAATAGCCACTTTCTTCTTTTCACTGTCCATTGAAAAATCTCTTTCCAAGATTTCAGAGCTGGCCCTACACCAGAGTTTCCCACATTAGTTCTGGTGCCATCTTAACGATCCAAGCAAAAGTGTATCTCCATAAAAAAATGACTGACTCATGTTCCCATTTTGAATGATCTTATAAGGAAGCTTGGGCTCGTCCATACCTTGACCGCATCAACTTTTTTCTTTACCCTCTATTAGTTAATTTGCAAAATAAGTCCTTTCAGAACTGAGCACATATACATTCTGTTCTCGTTTTAGGGTTTACTTTGTTTGAACTTTATTTCCTTCTTGCTGCCTTCTTTTAAAAACTGTGTGAGTTCTCATATAGTCCCCCTCAGTTGGCATGGGATCTCACTAAAATATTGCATCTACAGCTCAATTTGAGGACATGGAGGAGCTGTACTGACACTACATGTGCAGGATCTACAAGGTGAGTAAACATTTTCCTGCAAATTCCTAGATACATGTACACTGGGATTGAAAGGGATTCCTGCAATCTGAGGGCATGCTCCTTACTTGGCCCCCTTTCTGTGGCTCACCCAGAGGTGGCAGCAGTGCTTAATTTGTAAAATAAAGAGTGCCGGTGCCCAAAGCTCTGCTCAGAAGTCCACTGCCGGCGCTTTTAAATGTTAGCCCGCCTAATACTAAGGCTGCTAGTCTTAAATACCTGATGACTCTTTAATCCACTACCAGACGCTCCCTGTCCCTTTATCTGATTCCTACAGGGTTCTTCTTTGCCCCTTAGTGATGGTTTTCCACCTTTCTCATTCCCTGTATTTCTGCTTTGTGTTTTCCCTCTTTTGTTAACGGGAAATGTCCGATGAGGAACAATAATAGCCCGCCCCCAAAAATGAGTGCTGGTGGCCCCCACCGATAACCAGTGGCTTAAATTAAACACTGGGTGGCAGTATGATCTTACAATGGGAGATTTAAAAAAAATACCGATCTGGCACCACAGCAGTTTTCGGCCGACAATCTGACCCAAGGTGAAGAACCCTTCCATTGCCCTTTAAAATTAACTATCAATGGAGAAACCCTTAGATAAATTGCAATTCAAATGTATGTGAACCCACTCCAAGATAAAGGAGTGGTGCCTCAGACCCACACACCCAATCACGGGCGTTGTATGTTGTCTCTGGGGATTGATTCTGATGCCTCTTGAATATCACTGGAGCCTCCTGGTGTTGGTAAGGCGTCATTCCACGGCAGGTGCTGTTACCATTACATGGTACAGCATTTACAGAAGGGGCGTTTTCTTTTTAATTTAAACACTGGACGTAAACGTATTAATATGTAAGCTACTTTTGAAATTCGATGCTTCAGATAAATTGGAATAAGGTAAAAAAGTTGAAGTAGAAGTTGTGAAAACAAACCTTACACATTTAACGTTACAGTCATTTTTACATCTCTTTCGAATTTTATGTAACGAAAACAGAATGACTAAGTTCAGTGTGGTTAACCAAAGTGTTATGCTAAAGTCCAACAATGTCATGATCAGTGGAGTAACGCAAATCTACAAGATGTGAGCGAACGTTTTATAAGTCATATACCCCGGAACCTCTTCCCCGATGAGACCTTCGGGTTCAAATTTAGTATTGATTGACATTTGTTAATGTTTTCACCCATTTGTACCCATCAAAAGTACTGCCTAAAAATATAAGGAAGGGTGTAGAGAATAAATAGGTCAATGCATTGGATAAATTCCCCAAGTATAACTTCGATTTTTGTCTGAGCTTTATAGCTCTAATTCTTTCACCTCATCCTCCATCAACCCCGGCCTATCTCTCCACCTCTGCCACCTCCACCTCCACCTCCACCTTTGCTCCCGAGTCCTGTCCTGAATGGGGACGTTCAATACTTTTTCAGTGGTAGGCACTTTGAGCCTAATATCTCTAGACAATTGTCTACTTCCTGTCATCTGTGACCCTGAATACAAATATCACTCTCTATGTTTCTCCGGTACAGCAAAAGCCAGTAAGCTGTTGGGTGTCAACGTTCAGTTTCTCCCAAAACTCTTGTATCCTTCTGCTTGTTTAAATACCTCCTTAACTTAATCCTATTTTTGCTTATATATGTCAGAAAACCCTGCAACCTTGAAAACAATGATGCTTCCAAACCGATGAGCAAATTGACTTTAATTGCTAGGCTCTGGTTTGCAGCACATTGACTGTGGGTATCCCATGACAAATCACCCTTCTATTGTCTTCCTTGCACATTGTACAGCCTTCCATCCATTATCCTCCCAGTCAACATGGCTTTAGGCTAATACCCCAAAGCACTTCCCATAAGAAGCTACCTCCACCAACTTCCCAATTGTTATTACCGTGGAGAGACATCTGTGACTCAGTTGCAAAATGTACCTCAGTGTCTTCTCTTGTCCAATCCATTGCTTTTATCTCAACCCAACTAAGGCCTCCTTTTCTGAGATCCCAACAGCCTGTTTTTATGACATCCATGTTGAAGGTACAGCAATCCTTCCACTCGCTACAGCATCCTCATACCACTATTTTTCAGAGTTCAATCGATATGTTTGTCAGTTCTTCATCTGACTGTTGTGCCGGCCTACAAAAACACTGCCACTGAATGAGATAACGCATCCAGGTGTTAATGCTCACTCCTAGTGGGTACCTTGCACTGAAAGTAATGTAGTGCCTAATGCAGCTAAGTACAGATAACCTCAACAGCCCTAAAACTTCCTCTTCTCTTACTGCCTGTTTATCATTTAAGGCCACCCTTGCCTCACTGTGCACTTCACATTCTTAATTGAGAGTTCAAACCCTGTAGTAACAAGAGTCAACAAAACCCAAAGAACGCTATACAAGGTCAATTACTCTTCCATCTCTTAAGATGCTACCCTCTGCATACCACTTTGGAACAGTCAAACCCCCCCTTCCTTTTGTACATTCAATAAAACATGCATCTACACTTCCTGCCATCCCTTCTGGCCCACATTGTGCCTACATTGAAATCCAGAAAAGCAGCGCCCTTACAAGCAGGTTTCCTTTCATTGACACTTCCAACATTATCCTCTAGTGGAATAACCCAGTCTCCAACATGGCTAGTCCAGTCTGCCTACAAATGTTTGCCACACCATTGCCACTCAGCGGAAAGATTTAAATGAACCAGTCCTAGTTACTCCACTCCCCATATTTTCTCAAATAGCTCCAGAGTCCTTGCATCTTGTAGTTGGCTAAGCTAGGCTCTGTACCCAACAAGGCCAACTCTTTACCCTGAAAATGTATCTCCCACACTGGGCTTTCGAACTCAGCAGGCTAGCACGACTCCCACCAGCCCTCCTTCAACTTCTGCAAAGTCATGGATAAATGGGCATACCCCCTTTCTCCCCATGGCCGCCAGTCATATGTTGGGGAACCAATGCACAAATGTGCTGAAACTTTCCAGCTGTTGCTAGGAGAGTGGCCTGCACATCGGAAGAGCCTTGACTTTAAGTGTCTGCATTTGAGGCCCCCACCTGAAGGGGATTCCGCCAAGTTTTCTAAGAGTAGCTTGAATGCTGATTTGTTTCACAGTTGGCCGTCAGCACACATGCGCACAACTCCTCACCTGAAGCATCATCTGAGCCCCTCTGGCATTATAATACCAGGCTCCTCTTCGCTGATGCAGTCATTTACTGACTTCAATAGATGTCTGCTCCCCCTGTACTCCTATCCTACCTTTTTCAGGACCACCCGCAATGGTGGAATCGTGAAATGATCTTTGGCTGTTCCTCAAAGAAGCATGCACCTTTCCATCCGCTACTTCATTGCGCAGCTTCCATCTTACTACCTCAGGAATTTCCCTAGCTGACTCCATGTTTTTCGCCTGTTGTCTTCTCTAAGGCCTCTTATATTTCAGGGTCAATCCAAAACAAAAAGTTCTCTCTCAAAATCAAAACCCTTCACTATTTAGGTAGCCCTTCTGCCATCGTAACACATTGTCCCATCTTAGACTTTACTATTTGTTTTCTTAATATATGCACGTGTCATACGGTGGATGTGTCTTTTCCTAATACCATCCTTGGCCCTTATTTTCTTCCTGCAGCCCGTTCGGCTGCCATAGTTCCTAAAACAATGGGTAAGTGGATGTCATGACTAATTACTGATGATGTAATTTGTTCTTAGCTCTAGAGAATGACCCTCTTTTGACAGTCGAGCAGTCATTGCAAAGCAGGTGTTGCTTTGTTCTCCCTGTCATTTACCATTAAGTCCCACACAAATTGGGTGCTATAGCCTAGGAAAGGCCATACTGAAGTGAAAAATCCGCGTAATGTTGCATTGTTCGTGTCTGTTGTGTTGATCGCAAAAGGCACACAATTGACACACAATTGATGGATGGAATGCAGAACAAATCAAAAAATTCACCCCCACTTAAGCGATCTGGGTTAAATCCATCATTCTTTTGCTCACCATGCCACCCCAGTTTAGACCTGGCCATATGCAAATCAGTCTTAACCCTGTGCCTCATGGGAACAGTCCAGCCCGAACTGCCAAGCCAGGCCCTACATGGACCGGAAACAAGCATCCTTGTTTGTGCCATGAACTTAAGTTACTGATTGTTATCTGTCCCTCGCCCCAAAGTCTTTCCTTATTCTTGCTTTACCCATGGCCCTAAATTTCTCTTCTGAATGCAAAATTCAAAAAATGTATATGTGCCTTCTTTATTAAGTACCTAATTCACCCACTCCTCCAGCGATGTATTGAAACACTTTTGCAATTATAGATAGTCCTTTCGAGTCACCCTTGTTATAATTTCGAAGCACTATGCAAAAATCCCTTACTTCTTCTGAATCCCTTAAAACACTACATTTTGACATGTTCCTTCTGTCCAATGTACGCTATCACCTCTCAGTTTACAATATCCCTGATTCTAGATAGCATGCCATTCTGGCACAACTGCAGCCTTCCAAGAGGTTCTGCCACTAAGCTCTACCCCTCTGCTGGCATCAGTGGACTTCCCAGCCACAATAAATTATGTTGTTTGGAACTCCAAACTAGGCCTGGGCGGCAAATTCCGTCCCGCTCGCGGAATTTGCGGAATTTGCGTAATTTCGCGTTCCGCGGAGGACGCGAAATTGCTCAAAAGTCTGTTTTCCGCGATTTCGCGAAATTTTTGCTTGTTCGCGTTCTCAAAATGCATGTTCGCGAGATATTTCTCCTCGAGCACGCAAACAGCAATTGCGAACAGGAAAAAAGCATCGCGAACAAGCAATTTCGCGTGTTCGCGGAATTTCTGCGTGTTCGCGGAGATTTTTTACCGTTTCGCGGAGATTTGCGTAACGCAATTCCGCAAATTCCGCCCACCCCTACTCCAAACTCACCTTCGCAATGCCCACCTCTTCATCCTTATCATCCCTACTCACCTCGGGCCTCCCCCTCTTAGCCACTGCACTTATTCTTCAAGTTTTGGAATTATTATTGCAGTGGTCATTGTTGGCAACCCCGCCTGCCACCTTCTCCACTCTCTCCCTTACTCACAGTCGCCCTACTCATTCTTTGTTTACACTTTGTATCCGGTATCACCTCAACTTCCCCTAATACCCTCTCCATATCACTCCTAGTTTACCTCCCCCTGTCTTTTAACCAGCATGGTCAATTTCGTAGCACGCTTAGCCTTGACTCAATGTCAATCTCATGGCATCCTTTAGTAGTTAGCCTTTGCCAGCTTTTACCCAAAGGCCCTTGTCCTGAGCCAAACACATCGTAAGGAAGGGTGAGCAGAGTTGGTGGAGTAGCCACTATGTGGAGTTCCACGAAGTTGGAAAAAAACTCAGTGGAACCCTGCTCCGCTCCACCCTAATTAAAAAAAAAAAAAAGGGAAATAATCACTCACCTGCTCTGGCGCCTCCGAGCTGCCTTCCTCCTCACCGTCCTCGCGGTCGCAAACCCCAACATTGTACGTCTTGGGAGGACTGCGCATTCACGCCTGCACGTGCATGGTCAGTCCTCCCAAGACGTACAAAGTAGGGGTATGCGACCGGCGAGGATGGTGAGCAGGAGAGACCACTGCGAGGAGGAAGGCAGCCCAGAGACGCCAGAGGAGCTAAGTGATTATTTCCTGTTCTGTTGGGCGGGGTTCAGGGGCTAACCCCGCTATGCCATGGAGTCAGACTTTTTACATGAACTACGCATTCCCAACGGAGTGAGAAGTTGGCAAAACTTGACTAACTCCGCTGGCGGAGCGGAGCTCACCACCCGGGCTTAATCGTAAGCCCACATATGCACCCCACTTCTTCCACCTGGGCAGCCCACTCCCTTCTCAACAAGATCTGCCTTCCTGGTCACTGAGCCTTACTTATTCAACTTGAGTGCCACCCTTACCTTACTGTTCCTGCCTCTTTGCTGATCATCTCCACTCCTTTACTCTCGCAAACCACCCAACAACCGTCCACCATCCCCTCCATCCCATTTTGTCTAAGTGCCCCAGATGCCATGCCTTGGCCCTGTGCTCACTGTCTCAAACCATGGCTTTCTACTGCAAACTCTGTCCATGGCATCCCAAAACTTGTGGCTTTGGATGAGCGCCTTTGATAGCTCAGCCACCTCTCTGCTTGGACGCTTTGCATGGCCCTAATGCATTGGAAGAGATGATCACACTGCCTAGCCCTTCACTCCCTTATCTTAGGTCCAACTTACAACTTCTGTAAATACCTCACTGTCCTTGCCCACACTGTAGGGCCAATATTTCATTACAGGGCCATTGCCTATCCCCTAAGCCCACCTACTTTCCTCCTTTGGGTTCAATGAGCCTCTCTCCTGTCACACTGGGCAGAGAGCTGGGCCTCTCTCCTGTCACCCTGGGCAGAGAGCGGGCCTCTCTCCTGTCACACTGGGCAGAGAGCGGGCCTCTCTCCTGTCACACTGGGCAGAGAGCGGGCCTCTCTCCTGTCACCCTGGGCAGAGAGCGGGCCTCTGTCCTGTCACCCTGGGCAGAGAGCGGGCCTCTGTCCTGTCACCCTGGGCAGAGAGCGGGCCTCTGTCCTGTCACCCTGGGCAGAGAGCGGGGCTCTCTCCTGTCACCCTGGGCAGAGAGCGGGGCTCTCTCCTGTCACCCTGGGCAGAGAGCGGGCCTCTCTCCTGTCACCCTGGGCAGAGAGCGGGCCTCTCTCCTGTCACCCTGGGCAGAGAGCGGGGCTCTCTCCTGTCACCCTGGGCAGAGAGCGGGCCTCTCTCCTGTCACACTGGCTGCAGAACCTGTCATTGATACACTGGCTCCAGAGGGTGGCTGCTCAGCTCGTTCAGACTGGCTGCGGAGTTTGGTACTAGTACTCTCACCCCACTATAGCTACATGAGTCGGGGTGATCTGTCTCTCTCTTTTTCTATGTTATGTCACTGTGGCAACAGAGTCACTTTACTTTCCTAACTAGTTGCAAAGCATCCCTGGCTGAAGTGACCAGCATCTCTGAATCTCTGTCTTCACTAACTGGTTGTAGACAGTACTATTCATATGCATGACATGGAAATATATTATCGACTGTCCAAACCCTGAAGGCATTACATGCATTACCATATAGCAGCACACAAAACACCCAGATCATCACACACCTAGGACTCGAACATCTCCACTCTTAATACCACCAATATACCTAAACGTAACAGATGTAATAAGCACACACAATAGAGCATGAAGAGGCTTACAGTAGTCTAGTTTCACTCATGCCCAGTTGCAGATAAAAAACTTCACTTAAAGTTGTGCATAGTCCTCAGATTTTGCAACTTCATGAAGTTGAGATGTGTAATTTGTGCAAATACATCTCCAGAAATCAAACTCTGCACTACTCAAATGTGACCAGGGGCGGCTCTTCCGCTAAGGTAGAGGAGTGTCACCCCACTGCTCTTAGAGCAGTGAAAAAGAGAAAAATACAAATGATAAGTGTTATTATCATTTTATGTTTTGCTATTGTGTGGCTGAGTTAGGGCGGGGCTGGTGGCTCAGGGAGAAGTACTTTAGGCACACTTAAATTTGCATGATTGCTTGGCCGGCCATCTTGGCTTGCCAAACCTTTATGCACACTTTGCATATTCCCCACCAGGCTGTAATGCTCCGCCTGGTGGGGACTGTGCACAGGCTCCCTGTCCCCATCTGAGCGCCGATCTATGGCACTCAGACCAATTACAATGCTGCATTGCAGCGTTTTGATTGGCTCAGGGGAGCCTGTGTGCCAGGGTGCTTCCTGCAGCTTCTTCCTCACTGGAGTCAGGAAAAGAAGTGAAGCGGAGACGGAGGAGAGGTGGCGGAAAAGGAAAGTGCATTTTTATTTTATATTTTTCAACCCACCCGTCCACCCGCCTCACCACCCCTGTTCCCTACCAGCTGCCACTGCAAATGTCAGTGTGATGTCGTTTAGCAACTCTTTACATGTCCAGAATATCCCAGGCCTCACACAACTGTAAATGGTGCTAAACACCACCACAACTTAAACCAATACACCAACTATCATGCACCCATCAGAATGTCAATTGCAGTGCGGATGGGAATGTGCTAACAGCAAATGCCAAATTCAACTAAACAAAGTAGATGCACCAAAACCACAAACTCATGAAAAAAGTACAGCACCAAAAGATATACAGACTGCGTCATATTACTTTCCAACCACGCCAAACACAGCTTGAGTTTCTGCCCCCTGTTCTGATGAGCCAACGAATAGGACTGTCACTAAAACACACAAGCTGCATGAATCGCCACTACATCTGTCATACAGCATTCTCCCCCCCCCCTCCTCCATTTTCGATTGTTTTGTCATAACTTCTGCCTTCCCAAAGGCCAACCCAATGTCAATGGACCACTGCTCTTCACACCAAAATAGCCTGCCACTTGCCATGTGGCCTCATTCTGCAATTCTTTCCACTTTTATGAGATCTTGCACTGTGAAGCCTAACTTACTGTCATCGAACTCTGTAAAGATGAGGGCACAGACGTGCCCTGGAGGCTGATCTTGCTTCTGGTCATCATCCAAGTAACGGGGAGAAATGTCAAAGAATTAAAGAAAACACATAAGCCAAGCATGGATCTCCGTCGTCCCACCTCTCTCAACACTCTGAGACACGCAATGCCCCAAATACTTCCAGACCTCGGAGTAGTTCTCATGCTTCGGAACAGAATTCCACTCCTGCTCCTGGTATATTCAGACCCAAGGAGATCAACAATGCCACAACAGCTCCCTGAGCGAAAAGAAGCCATGGGTAAGATTTTGGGTACCCCTTCCGATCCGCTAGAGCTACTTCAGGCCCTAAAGATCTGAGGTGGCTTCCATTTGGGTTGCCACAAGTGGATCCGTCCCTGACACCTTCCTCGAGCTCAGCTCTGCTCACACTGCCCCTGGCTGCCCCCTCACTGCAACTGACTCTGCCAGCCTGAGCCTCAACGCTGGCACCAACATCACCAAAGCTGGAGACAGAGCTGACAGTGTTATCAGATTCTGAGACTCTAACTCCGCCAATGCTATGTTCTCAAACTCCAGGCCATTATGCCTACTCGTATCCAGAAACATAACCTCCACATGAGGTCGATGACAATGGTGAAGCCCCTTGGGCCAGTGACCTGGACACCTCTCCAGTCCTTGGTCTGTCTTCCTCAAACCTGGTCACTGAAACAGACAAATCCTCCTCCTTCACTACATTGATGGCAAGGGCTGCAGAGGTTTTGGACCTTACTCTACCCGCAACAGAGGTAAAAACAGATGCCCTCACTGACGTCATCAGCCCTAGACACGCCAACCAAGAGCCTCTGTTTCTGTTTAACGATGCCCTGACGGACATAGTGGTGGGCACTTAGACAAAACTTAGATCTTGCCCTCCACCCAAGTTCATAGAAAAGGTGCAAGGCAACATAGGCCTGCTCCCAGGAATCTGGGTTTTCTTTTGCAACAACCCACTCTGGAGAACTTGATGGTACAGAAGACCACGAGCCACCACAATGCTAATTCCTTAGTACAACCCCTCCTGACAGGAAGTCAAAATTAATAGAGGCATTCACCAAGAGCCTGTTTTCTCTCACCAGCCTTGCCCTCAGGTTCGGTAAAACACCTTTTTGCACACTGGGCAGCTATTTGCATGCATTGTGGTACAGAGTGGCGGATATCTTGCCAGCTGTCACAGATAGCATCAGACTAACCCTAGAACAACTTATCACGGATGGTCCGGACATAGAGAAAAACTGAATTTCCTCAGGCTTGGACATGGCTTACTCTCTTGATAAGGCAGTCGAGACCAGCGTGGTGCTTCGGTGCCACACAAGGATTCTCTGAACAGACTTCTCTTTGGATGTTCACCAATCCTTGATGGATATGCCTTTGACGGCAACAGACTATTCGGAACTAAGGCTGACTCCGACTTAGGAAGTTCAAAGATATCAAGGCCACTGCTCACTCATTTGGCCGAGACCTGTGGTTTGGCAGATCCCCCCCCTACCCCCCCCCCCCCCTTCCTCTCCAGCCACTTCGCCCCCTTCGAAGCTTTAGCAGCAGATTCCATCAGAGGCAGCAACAATATGGGCTACATCAGTAACAGGATTCTCAGTTCTTTCGGGGTAGAAGTTGGTGATCAGGCTGACAGTGTCCAGGGGCAACAATATACCCAAATCATAGCACTGCCTTCTGTAGCGGCTACAAAACTGCTTTAATTCAACCTCAGCAGTTTGCGATCGCCCGGTGGGAGAATATTTCATCTTCTACCCGGGTGGGAAGCATCACATTCAACCAATGGGTCCTCCAGGTTGTGGAACATGGTTACTTATTATCCTTCCTGTCATTTCCCATAAACATGCCGCCTGCACCACAACACCTCCCACAGGACCATTTGTCCATACTCGGCAGCCAAGTTCAGGCTGTCTAGGCCAAGGGAACAATAGAAAGGATGCTGGCATCAGACATCAGGACTGGCTGTTACTCCCATTATTTTCTAGTGCTGATCAAGAATGGAGACATTCATCCCATTATAGGTCTGTGCCCTTTGAACCCTTTCCTCTGAAAGGACAAGTTCAAAAGGCCCACTCAGGCCCAACTTCTTTCTGCCCTGTACCCAGGAGACTTGATAGTGGCATTGGATTTCCAGGATACCTATTTATATATTACTGTTCTGCAATCCCACAAATGTTACCTGTGGTTTCAGGTAGGCCAGGAGCACTTCTTTGGTGTTACCAGTGCACCTCAGGTGTTCACAATGATGATGGTGGTGATGGCCCATCTACAGAGTTTGGGCATGCGAATCTTGGCATAACTCAAGAACCGGCTACTGAAAGCGCGCTCACCTCAAACAGTTGTAAGCCATCCCCACGTGACAGCCAACTTGTTGACATTGTTGGATTTCACCATCAATGTATCAAAGTCATACTTGACTCCTTCACAGCAGCTCCTCTTCATCAGGGCAATCCTGGATACGGTGCTCTTCTGAACGTTTACTCCAGCTCAACGAGTCCAGGACACTGGGGTATGGTATTGATGTTTCAACCCTTGGCCTGGGTCTCAGTGAGAGCATGCCTGAGGCTGCTGGTTCGTTTGGCCTCCTGCATCCTACTTGTGGACCACACCAGGTGACACATGCCTGCTGTACAGTGCGATCTGAGGTCTCATTGGGCTCATCAACAAAGATACCTATCAGAGTCTATTCAAGTGTCACAGGAGACTGGGAAAGTATTGCAGTGATGGCTACTTGAACGCAATTGGACTGCTAGCAGACCCCTCTACCTACCCTACCTAGACCAGACCTAATGATTATGCTGGATGCTTCATTACTGAGTTGGGAAGATAAACGGGAAGAGGGTCAGATCAGAGGATTCTGGTTTCTGGCGGAGACTCATCTCTACATCAACTTTCTGGAGGTATGAGCGATTCAGCTGGCACCAAAGGTATTCCTTCTGACCATCAAGTGAGAAGGGATGCAGGTGCTAGGTGCTTATGGACAACACAACCGCTATGTGGTATTGCAACAAACAGGGCAGCGTGGTGTCATGGGTCCTGTGCTATGAGGCTCTACAGCATTGAAAATGGCTGAACACTTTGGACATCTCCCTATTGTCCAAAAGGATCTTTAAATGCCAAGGCAGATGACCACAGCCAGTGGTGCTTAACATATCACGAATGGTAGCTGCTCTTGAAGGTGATGCAAGCCAATTTCCTACTTCTCCTGCCCAGAGTAATGAAAAAGTTTTAAAAAGTACTTTAGTTCAAGTTATCCCAGTGGCACCAAACTGGGCAAGGAGAGTGTGGTACCCAAAACGTTTGGCCATGAGCATTTGTCCTCAAATATGGCCAAGCCTGACAAACCTACACCTCTGTGCATGGAGATTGAATGAGTTGATGGCCGTCGACCTTTCTCATGAAGTGGTTGGTGTTATCATGGCAGCCAGGTATCTAGCTACTATAACCATTTTATGCAGAATGCTGGGAGAAGTTTGCTGTTTGGTTTTCCTCCCGTAACATCCAAACCTTACAAGCACAGTTCTCTTATTATGTCTGCCTTTAATCCATTAAGGCCTTGCTGTAGCAATAGTTAAGGGCTGCCTCTTGCCCCCTTCAGCCTTTGTACATTTCCCAGATCAGCCATCCCTTTACAAATCATCTGTTGTGATGCATTTGCTAAATAGGCTCATCCACTTGTTCCTTCCAACTCCTTTTGTGATGCTGCAGTGGGAGCTTAATATGGTCCTTGCTTATCTCATTTGAACCAATGCACATGGGTCCCGACCAACTGCTGACCATCAAGACAGTGTTCCCATTGCCGTACCTTCATCCATGTGGGTGAGCGCACTTCAAACCTTGTTAGTACAACAACCAAACACCTATTTCTACCAGGATAAACTGGTATTAAGTGCGAAAGTGTTATTTCTGCTGAAGGTAGTCATGCCTTTCACATAGGGAAATCCATTACTTTGTTGTACCCCTCCAAGGATGAGGATCCAATCTACAGCCTGGACCCTAAGAGGGTCCTGAGTTTCTATCTAGACCGAACCAAGTATTACCGAATAGATGACCAACTTTTGGTTGGTTTCTCTGAAGTCAAAAAGGGTAGAGCAGTGCAGAAGAGAACTGTTTCTTGATGGATTGTGTTATGCTTTAAAATCTGCTGTGGCTGACCAAAAAGCAGCCTTCAGAAGGTTTACACACTCATTTCACTAAAACAAAAGCTGTTACTACTGC
Organism: Triturus cristatus; assembly: GCF_964204655.1. Lineage (NCBI taxonomy): Eukaryota > Metazoa > Chordata > Amphibia > Caudata > Salamandridae > Triturus > Triturus cristatus. The sequence continues at coordinate 495,237,054 of NC_140592.1, read as the reverse complement.
TCTGGTGCATGGTGTGTGTTGACATTTGCCAGGCTGCTACATGGGCATCCCTCCATGCCCTCACAAAGCATTATTGCCTTGACAGTCAGGTCCGGCGGGTCGGGCCTTTTGCTTGATCTGTCCTGCCAGATTTCCTGGTCTAAGGCATTACTCAGACTGGGGCGTGTGTTGTAAATATATGTAGATGGATCACAAGATACTTCAAAATAAGTTACAGGATAGGTTTATTAAGATACAGCAGAGCAGTACACCTCTCCAACTGACCAGACGATCAACTGACAAGTGTGGAACCTTCAAGTACAAAGTAGAATGCACATAGGTATACTGGGAGGCTTAAGAGGTGTGAACATAGAGAAAGGTCTAATGACCAAAGGTGGCCATGTTGCGAGGAGTGTAAGTTTACAACAGCGTGACTGCTTTGGTTTCTAATCGCAAGGTGAGGAATCTGCGCTTAGAAGTCTCTATCTGAAAGACAAGTTATTTACGATTGATAATGCCCTTTCTGGTCGAGACTCTATCCACAGATTCGTCACCAACCAACCCACCTCTCGGTTTTGTAAAAGGGACCCTTACAGTCTTGGTAAGATCCCAAATCTCAGATCTGCTCATTTATTATGATTTCTATTGGCTCAGCTTCAGAATGCATGGACTGTGATCAGAAAAAAACTGACATCAGCACACGGAGGTGGCTCACATGTAGAGGCGCAGACATGCCTTCTGGGGTGGGATAGACCAAACACGGGCCACATGATGCCACCTATTGACAAGCATGGGAACTTGCGTTGAATGTTTTCAGATCCAGTCGTTTGTCTGGGAAATTCACAAGGTGAGGATCCGCGGTTAGATAGAGTCTCTAACTGAAAAGGTTTTACCAAAGGTAAGTAACTTGTCCTTTCGGAATTTGTTTAGAAAAATAGAAAACAATGGCAAGTGGGGTCAAAGATACATGGTGTGCACTTGTCATTCTGCTCTGCGTTCACCACACTGGCAGATACATTGAAAGTACTGAGATCCCTGTCAGTCAGTTGGTGAAAACCCGATACCGAAGGCCGTACTATGCCAGGGAGTGAAGACCAGGGTAATCTGCCAACCTGGTAGGTTGACGAGGAGCTAGAAAGCTGTGAACAAAACCCTTCACCTTTGATTCTCATAGTCTCTGTAGATTTGGGATCATTTCCGAGATTCCAGATTCTAACCTGGGGAATTTTCCGAGGTACATTCCACCAGATGTTACTTGGGGGAATTTCTGCAGTAAGATCTGGTTAATAAAAGGACAAACTTTGCAATTTTTCCACACAGGGAAATCAATCATGTAAAATTCCTAATTCTGACATGTGAAATTCGGAATCAAAAGGTAGAACGACCGGGAGTAAAAACACAAGGCGTGTTAATGTTATTTTCCATGTTCAATTTTACCGCCCAGTATTTCTGACTAGTTTAGAATGACCCTGTTAGTGACTTTCTCTGCCTGCTTAAACAGCCTAATGGAACCACAATGGTTTCGAAAATGTACACGTTATAATCTCCTACAGCGGGCACAGAGTGGCATTAAAATGTCATCCTGTAACTGGTGCACACCCCCTCCTTCCCCCCACAGACCATCTCCCCCTTAAACAGTAATTTGTTACAAAGAGAACAGAACCAAGAAGGTAGCGGTGGAAATGCAGTTCCAACGACATCAGAAAGACAAAGTTGATAAGTAGCTTAAAGCGTTTGACGCCACCGATGTCACACTTCCATAGCTTCCTTGGAGTGCCGTGGTCGACATGTCTCAAAACAGTGACTGAGAGCAAAACAATGAGGTTCTATAGGTCTTTTTTTCAGAGTAACTATCGACAACCACAGAAGAACCACCCCATGGGGTAAGTACAAACTTTACCCAACCATAAGCCATGCCACCAGGCGTGGCAAAAACATATAAGAAATGCCGTAAGAAGAACAAGGTGACCAGGATATTTTGCGTTTGAAGGAAACTGAGGTTCTACATCTGCATTGGTCCTAAGAAAGTCCAACCCATAGCTCTCCTGATCTGTTCAGATCCCAAAGGATAAGCACAGTCGGCAACATTTAAACCCACACTGCCCGCTTGGATTGTTGCTCATACGGTGGGATGGGATTGCTCTGCAGAACTTCATACAGGCAACAAAAAGCAATATGCACCACCCCTCAGACTGGGAGCCACATTAGGAGCCATGCACAAGCTTATCATAGACCCTCCTTTACATGTCCGAAAAAGCGTACCTGCCTTTTTTGTGCGATTCAGGTCATGCTTCTCTAGTAGTATTGTGGTTGGAGGAGTGCTCCTGGTCATGTTTCCTGAAGTATAGTTAAGCAGCTGTTTAATATGTTGTAGTCAACCCCGCCAAACACACATAACTTAGTTTGTGTTGCAGGACTATCCTGTGCTAGCTTTCAAAGGCTGCAGCTATACCACATCTTTAGGACAACTATTAACTTTGAGAAATGTTCCCCTTTTAGGTTCAGTGTTTTATCTCATATGAATACATGGAAAATCTGGCGGACGCCAGCCTGTACCACTCACAGTATTGCACCTCTGTTTCTGACTCTTAACTCTTCAATAAAAAGAATGGTACTCCCACTCCAGCACTGCGGAAACCCTTGCGAATTTCTGATATTCATAAATCTGCACTAGCGCTGGTGTACATTTATCAACCCAGTTGAGAATAGGGCCTTTTATGTGAGTTAAAAAGTGCAGGTCAGTCGCAACAAGGGCCTCTATGATGCCCTGTTGTGGAAAGAGACAAAGTACTACTGGCAGTTCATTCATTCTTGTAGAACTACTGTTCCATAAATGAAAGAAAAACGTATTTTACTAGATATACAGTGTTATCCGGCTGCACACAGTGGACAGTTATCATAGAAATCTGAAATATCACTTCACTTTAGGAGGTGTATGAAGGACGGCGTAGACCACGGCCGGCTTCCGTTCGAGATAGGGAGCCGTATTATAATAGTACAGTATGACCGGTGGAGGACTATAGGGGATATTCGCAAGATTTCTGTTTCGTCCACCCCCAGTTTCACTTTTTCTTCCGTGTCCCTTGATCACAATTTGTAGATAACCATACCGGATCTAACTCCCAGGGTCAACTGTGCACAGGCAAGCAGAATATTACCACCCAGGCTCCTATAGAAAGCAGCAGCAAGAGCCAATCTACCACCTTCTGACTACCCTCAGTTCTGACCTTGGTGTTCATTCACTGACTGAGCTATCACAAACTTGTCAGGAAAGTCATGTTAGAAACATTACTCTACGAGTGTTTTGGTCTCAGCAAACTCTGGATTCTATTCCTTAATACACAGAAATGTTGGTGGTATTTAATATGGGGACAAGTCTTAATATAACACTAAATTCCTTTGTGTAGGACACGTCATTTTAAGTTCTTGGGCATGTTGTGTCGTTTCCTTCAATGTGAACATAAATCTTTTTTTAACGTTTAAAACTGCAGATATGACTGACCATTAATTGCATGATTACATGAAATGGCATTGTGGACATAACATAGTTTGACTAACGAGTTACATATTCACATCACAACCTCTCAAAAGTGTGTGATAGTAAAACAAATATTCTAACACAGACACTGGGAAATCGGTAAGTCTAAACTTTACAATGTTCACCTTGTGAGCACGCATTCAACAGCTGTGAAAGAGGTTGTGAGAGGGCCGCATACCAAAAACGCAATAAGAGAAAGGCAGAGTAATGTTGCTGGGTGCATGATATGGGGCCTTTTGTGATAATTATGTCTTCAGTCATGTGAGGCCCTTTTTAGTTTCCCATTCGATTAGGGCACCATTATTGGAGTCCTAGGGGCATTTCCTTGAATCTTTCCCTTTTTAATGGATTACTTCATGTTATCCTCACGCCTCATGGGACACAAGCTTACGCTACCGAGAAAGAAGCAAGTTCACGCTGCAAAGAAATAACTTATTAGACGTTATGAAAAGACATGACAAATAAGTATTGACCAGTGCAGATGTACCTTGGCGATGCGAAGTCCCTAAGATATTTTTCAATAATTTGTCTATATCAAAGACGTTTAAGGGAAACAAAACTCGAGTTAAGCACAAGGCCTGGGGCAGTGGCAAGAGAAGCACAGGGAAGAAATACTTCTTAGCAGAAACATTTCCCTTATTTTACTTGCCGCAAAGTGTACTTTACAAGTGTAATTCGGCTTAACCAATCATTGGGTGAGACTGCTCTTTGACACACTCAAGAACAGTAAGCCACTTGAAGATCATTTACAAAGATATGAAGAAAGAATTAAGACTTTGTATGGCTATGATGGTATTCCATATATAATTGTAATTTAAGATTTTGTTTTTAAATGCGTGTAACACAGAGTGTTTCTTGATGTTATTTTTCATTCGTTTTGTTAGTTGCATATTAGGCTCAGACTTATTCTGTGTAACAATAAAGAGATGACAATGAGAGGTGGCAATTGGGGGTGGAAAGAGAAATCAGAGTACACATGTGTAATGGACTTGGAAAATTGAATGCAACAAATTGAATTGGTTCAGATTGCCGTGTGAGCAATCAGTCTCACACAGGGCTTCCATGTTATCAGGAACAGAGAGGCACATTGACGGCAAACAATTGAGACAAACATACAACAGACCAGGAACGCAAAGAGGCCTAACCTGTGTCTGTTGGTAAACGAGAGACCACAACATTCAAGACATGTCCTTTGTTATTAACTTAAATATTGGAATGAAATGGAAAAGCCTTTCTCTTGATGTCTAAGGTAGGTAAAGACGCTAGAAGTGGAAAAGTGATACACTGGTGTTACAATTAAAAGAAAGCCAGGTAGTCCAAAGATGTGGTCCAAGATCTTAGCTTTATTCCTTAGATAGGATCCACAACAAGTTCAGATTAGGCCTTGATTAATATCCATTAATGCCCCACCAGGAGCAGCCTCCCTGCTGCTCAGCCCATCTCACCAACTGATCTTTGCTTCCACTCAAACCCACTCAACATTCCGATGACATCACACAGACTGAGCAGCAAGGCAAGGACAGCAACAGAGAGTAGATGCATTATAAACTTCCTAGATTACAACAACTGGCTATTTTTAAAGAGGCAGAAACAGCCAAAACGTTGTTGTACTTATATTGCCGCTAGTCAGTAGGTTGAAAAACGAACCTCGAAAGGCCCAGCCTAGTCTGGTCCACAGAAATCGTGCTGCATCACAATGGCCGCATTGTTCTATGTCTTTGGCAAGACATGTTTCATTAAGCTTGCTCAAACAGCTGCTTCATTTTGAGTGCACCGGAATCCTACCTGCTGGTGCTAACTGCATCCACAATAAGCCAACAATCCTGTGAACACTGGTAATTCTTGGAGTGCAGAGTTACTGGGAAATCGGCAATTCTGGTTTTAAGTCTACTGAGCCTCGCAGTCCTCGTCGCTCATCCCATTTTGATTGAGCCATTATAGGTGCTGTACATGCACTCACTCTTCATGAGCACTGACATTGAGGGTTAATGTGGTGAACTAGAATTAGTTTTGACTGACAAGTCGTGCATGTAATATTTGCTGAGTGTTTTAGCTTTAGCAAGTCACTTGTTTGTAATGTCAGAAATATTTGTGTTTTTTTCCTATAGGTTTAAACAAATATGCACCCTCTCACAAATTCTCCTGCTTTCGCTGGCTTTTTGCATCCCTTTGCCCCTTGTTCCTGCCGTTCAGTAACGCTTGTAACTTTTTGGTACCACGTGCTGCCATTTTGAAACATCTGAAAGAAACACGTTAGTTAGATTCCTTACCTTGGAATATCCCCAGGCGTCAGGCTGGATCCGGAAAGATTTTCGTCAGCAACACCCTTGCGCGTCGCTAGGCGTCGTCTGCGGCTCCGCATCCGTCGTCGGCGTCGTGATCTCCGGGATGACGTAGTCGGAGTACTTAGACGCCGCCCTCACGCGCTGACATCAGTTCTTCTTTTTTCCACGCCAGTAAGCGCAGATCCGGGAAGAGCATACCCTTTTAGTCACTTTTGACTAAACTTTTTGAACTTTTTTGGTTCCTATTTCGAGTCGACCTAGACTCCTGGTGCCGGTAGGGTTCAAGCCGTGCGACGCCTGTCACCTCCTGATGTCGGTTACGGATCACCACCGCTGGTATCTCTATTGCCTTGGGGCCAACCATGATGCCGAGTCGTGTCTCGACTGCCGGGCCTTGACCTCGAAGGCTAGGCGGGAGCGGTCCCGCAAGCTGCTTGAGATCCGGCAGTCGGTTTCGCGCCGCTCCAGGTCCCGTTCGAGGGACCGGTCGCGGAGCCGCAGCCATCACCGCTCGTCGGGGTCGAAGTTCTCGCATTCCGGTAAGTCGAGGCGCAGTAAGAAGTCGAAGAGGCGACATCGCTCTTCTGACTCCCCTCGCCGGTCGCGTCACTCGGCCGAGGGTTCGGGTGGCACCAACCGCGCGGCTGTCGAAGCCGCAGGGGTTGCATTCGGCCCCATACCCTTCGGTCCCTGGGCCTGATGCGACTCCGGAGGTCTGAGAATTCCTTATGGCCATGAGGAGCCTCGCTCCGCCATCGAGGCCTGCCAGCGCGCCTTCGGGCCCCGCAGGCCCGACTGGGAGGCCTAGCGAGCCGGTAGCTCCGGCGCCGTCGTCGACTTCATTCCAGACGCCGCAGGCCCCCGTGTGATCCAGGCCTGGATCCCGGTCGACGCTGGTCGACCTTACGACCCCTCCACCAGTGCCGACCCCTTCGGAGCCGCCCCCGGCACCGTCTTCGGACGACGTCGTCCCCAGGTTTAGTCCCGGTCCGGGCCCGGCGTCGGAGCGGCGCCACCTGGCGCCGTCCCTGTTGCTGATGGATGACAGATTCATCTACCGCCCGGCTCTGACCTTTCCGCCTGTCTACCAGGAGTCGGATGACGGGGACGACTGGGAGGGGTCTGAGGACCCTCTGGCACAGCAGTGCCAGTTAAGCCAGGACTGGGCAGAAGAGCTGGAGGATGCCAGTGGTCTTGACACCTCCCCTGACACTGGCTTCATCTCTCCTCCCTCCGTGGCTACGGAGGAGGGTGCGACCTATTCTGTGGTGCTGCGCAGGGCTGCCGAAGCCCTTCATCTGGAGCTCCCTGCAGTGGCCGTGAGGACTAACCTCCTCACCAAATGGCTTCAACCGCCAGTATGCTCCTCGGAGCCTCTACTGCAGTTCAGTGAGGCACCGACTGATGTTCTGATGGGCACCTGGTCCAAGCCCTCCACAGTCCCTCCTGTGCACCGGAACGTAGCCCGGTGCCACCGCCCCGGGCGACCCCAGCATTCTGTCGGTGCACCCCACCCCTGAGAGCCTGGTTATCCAGGCCTCTACCTCCCAGACCGCTTTCCCGTCCGTTCTTTCGGATCTGGAATCCAAAAGGTTGGAACAAATTGGGAAGAAACTGTTTTCCTCCCTTAGTTTGGAGTTGTGGTCTATCAACACTGCCTGCCTTTTGGACCGTTACACCCACTCCTTGTGGGATACGGTGGCAGACGTACTGCCCCAGTGTCCGGAGAAGGCCCAGACACGGCTCGCCCAGGCTTTTGCCGAGGGGTGGGATGCAGCACGGTTCTTGATACGATGTGGGCTTGACACAACGGACTTGCTAGGTAGGGCAATTGCGACCACGGTGGCGATTCGTCCCCACTCCTGGCTGAGGTCCACGAATTTCTCCGGGGATGTCCAGAGCACCCTCATGGACATGCCCTTCGATGGCCGTCACCTTTTCGGCAGAACCAGCCTCAACGCGGTCGCGGACGTGGTTTCTGCCGAGGCGGAGCAGGGGGACAGAGAGCCAGTCAGCCCACATCTGCCCCAGCAGCATCTGCCTCAAAGCCTTCCTCGTCCGAGCTTTCAGGCCCATTCAACGGCAGTGGGAGGCAGAGTTCGCCATCACCTGCCCAACTGGCGTACCATCACATCAGACAGATGGAAGCTGCAAATCGTCCGAAGGGGCTACTCCCTCCCCTTCGAGGCGACCCCTCCAGCCATGCCACCGCAGTACCACCGCATGTCGGGGGTTCACTTGTGACTTCTGAAGGCTAGTTACGGCCCCCTTGGCCAAGGGGGCCATCGAGCACGTTCCTGGCCCAGAAGTAGGTCGGGTTGTTATCCCCACTTCTTTCTGGTTCCCAAGAAGGGCAAAGGGGGCCTACGCCCTATCTTGGACCTCAGGAGCGTCAACGCTTTCCTCCGGAAGGAGAAGTTCAAGATGCTCACCTTAGCTCAGGTTCTGGCTGCCCTAGACCCTGGAGACTGGATGGTAGCGTTTGACTTGCAGGACGCATATTTCCACATCCCTGTCCTGCCGGCCCACAGGTGTTACCTGTGGTTCACGGTAGGCCACGAGAACTTTGTTTACCGTGCTCCCCTTCGGCCTCACCAGTGCCCCTCGGGTTTTCACGAAAGTGATGGCGGTGGTCGCAGCTCATCTGCGCAGATTAGGGTTTCCAGTCATCCCCTATCTCGACGACTGGCTGTTGAAGGCGGGCTCACCCCAGGCAGTCGTTTCCCACCTCCAGACTATGGCCGACCTCCTGCATTTGCTGGGGTTCTCCATCAATGTGCCGAAGTCGCATCTGAGTCCCTCCCAAAAGCTCATTTTCATCGGAGCGGTTCTGGACTCGGCGCAGTTCCGGGTCTATCCTCTGGAACAGCGGGTTCGGGATATTCAGGCTCTGATTCCGATCTTTCAGCCTTTATCCCGGATTTCGATCAGGTTGGTGCTGCGGCTGCTGGGTCTGTTGGCTTCCTGCATCCTGCTGGTACATCACGCCAGATGGCAGATGCGGGCTCTGCAGTGGGACCTGAAGTTCCAGTGGGCCCAGCATCGGGGCAACCTGTCCGACCACATCCTGATCTCAGAGGGCACTGCAAGACAGTTGCAGTGGTGGCTCACGGACCGCGATTGTGTCAGTGGCAGATCCCTCTCACTACCCCAACCGGAGCACGTAGTGGTGATGGATGCATCCCTCCTGGGATGGGAGGACACATGGGAGAGGTGGAGGTCAGAGGCCTCTGGTCTCCGGCGGAGTCCCGGCTCCATATCAACCTATTAGAGCTGCGGGCGATCCGGCTTGCACTGAAGGCATTCCTTCCCTCTGTCCAGGGAAGTGTAGTGCAGGTGTTCACGGACAACACCACCGCCATGTGGTATTGCAACAAACAGGGTGGGGTGGGGTCGTGGACCATTTGTCAGGAGGCTCTGCACCTTTGGACATGGCTGGAACATCAGGGCATCGCCCTGGTGGTTCAACACCTGGCGGGTTCTGGGAACGCCAGGGCGGACGAACTCAGCCGCCGGTGCATGATGGATCACGAATGGCGTCTGAACTCAGACGTGGCGCAAGGCCTCTTTCGGCAGTGGGGAGAGCCTTGGTTAGATCTATTCGCCACCGAAGAGAACGCGTAATGTCATCAGTTCTGCACGTTGGAATTTCCAAGGCGGCACTCGCTCGGCAACGCTTTTCGTCACGAGTGGAGTTGCGGTCTGTTGTACGCCTTTCCGCCTATACCACTTCTGCCCAAAGTGATGAAGAAGATCAGGCATGACTGGGCCCAAGTCATCCTTGTGGCTCCGGATTGGGCACGAAGATACTGGTATCCCGAGCTACTCAGTCTGTAAATCGATCCCCCGATTCAACTGCCTCTTCAGGAGGATCTTCTGTCGCAGCAGCAGGGGACGGTCCTCCATCTGAACCTGTCCATCCTCCGCCTCCATGCGTGGAGATTGAGCGGCGGCAGTTGATGCCATTTGACTTGCCTACTGAAGTCTGTGATGTCATTCTGGCAGCCAAGCGCCCCTCCACTAAAACTGTATACGCCTGCAGGTGGAACAAATTTGCGGCATGGTGCACAGCAAAGGCTGTGGATCCCCTTTCCGGCCCGCTTTCTGAGGTTCTCCTCTTTCTTCTTTCCCTGGCCCAGCAGGGCTCTGCTCTGGGCACCCTCAAGGGATACCTTTCAGCTGTTTCTGCTTTCTTACAGCTTCCTGATCAGCCTTCTCTTTTCAAGTCCCCTGTTGTTGCTCGATTCTTTAAAGGCATTACTCGTATGTTTCCTCCTGTCCCTTTCGTAATGCCTCAGTGGGACTTGAACCTGGTGTTGACCTATCTGATGTGTGCTCCTTTTGAGCCACTTCATAATTGTCCTCTTCGTCTAACTCTTAAGACTGCTTTCCTGGTTGCCATCACCTCTGCTAGGCGGGTGAGTGAGCTCCAGGCTCTCTCTTCTAAGCCTCCTTTCCTCTCTGTCCATCCGGACAAGGTTGTTCTCAGGACTCGTCCTTCCTTTCTCCCTAAGGTGGTAACTGCCTTTCACATCGGCCAGTCTGTTACATTGCCCACCTTCTTTTCACCTCCGCATCCCTCGAAAGAGGAAGAGAGGCTCCACCGTCTGGACCCAAAATGAGCACTGTCCTTCTATCTGGACCGTACGAAACAGTTCCGGGTGGAGGACCAACTCTTTGTTGGCTACGTGGGCGCTAAGAAGGGACGGGCAGTGTACAAGTGAACCATCTCTCGGTGGGTCGTTCTGTGCATTAAGACCTGTTATTCCTTGGCTAAGAAGGAGCCTCCTGTGGGGCTGAGGGCCCATTCCACTCGGGCCACAGCGGCTACTACTACCCTGGGTCGGGGAGTCCCTCTGCAGGACATTTATCAGGCAGCTAAGTGGGCCTCACACGTTTGCTAAGCATTACTGCCTGGACAGCCAAGTCCGGAGAGACGGCTTCTTTGGCCGTTCCTTTTCTCCAGGACTTCCTGGTGTGATATTGTTTTGCAGACCCACCACCAGGGTTGGTATTGCTGGAGTATCTATTCTAAGGTAAGGAATCTAACTAACGTGTTTCTTTCAGATGAACAAGTTACTTACCTTCGGAAACGATATATCTGTAAGAAACATTAGTTAGTTAGATTCCTTACCGCCCCACCCATCCTCCCCGTTCTGCGAACTGATATCTAGGGTTAAGGTCATCCCTTTCAGGGCCCTAGATTCATGGCACCAGTGTCGGTCTCTTGCATGGCTCTGCGTTCCTGGCGCGGAAAGCTATGTACAAGAACTGACGTCAGCCCGCGAGGGCGGCGTCTAAGTACTCCGACGTCATCCCGGTGATCACGACGCCGACGACGGACGCGGAGCCGCAGATGACGTCTAGCGACGCGCAAGGTTATTGCTGACAAATCTTTCCGGATCCAGCCTGACGCCTGGGGATATTCGAAGGTAAGGAATCTAACTAACTAATGTTTCTTACAGATCTATCGTTACCGAAGATAAGTAACTTGTTCGTTAAGCGCTTTTCCTTAATTTTTGCTGTCTTTTACCCTTTAGTTATCTTTGGGGAACATCTGCTGGAGGATTTCTTTGCCAAATCTAGTCCCGCCACCATAGTGGGAGTTGCGTCAGTTAAAATGATAGCATGAAAGTCGGTATTCTATGCAATAGTGGCGAGATAAGCACTTTTTTGTTTACCAAAGACAAACCGTAGAAATTTGGAAGTGTCATTGGAAAACTAAATGCAATGCCTCAGGGGCTAGGATTTTTTCTTGGTGTATGGTGACATTTTTTATTTTTCTCTCAATGGCATGGCTGACCCTGGCATAAAAGAACCAGTGAAAACGCCCAGCATTTGATCGCATCTAAGATTACAAATAATTTAACCTATCTGTAGTCTCCAACACACCTTTCAAACTCTCTTTAAAGATGTCCACAAAACAACACTGCTAGACCCAAATTAGACTAAACAAGACTGTGATTGCTGGATATCCCTGAGCACTGACAAAAAACACAAATGTCCCTACACAGTGTCTACTATATTTTTAGTTATAATGTTATACACTAAGTTAATGTCCGTGAAAAACCATATAGGCAATTCATTAAACAACAATTGATCAGTGCAACACAGCGAGCGAATAACAAACTTATTATAAAATCAATATAGAATTTATTAAATCATAATATACAATAAAAAGGAAGCAATTCATAAAATCACAATACACAATTCAAATTTAAAAAGAACATTTCATTATCAAAATACAGGATTGCAGTATCGTTAGAAAACAGGAAATAGTGTTAATGGCTGATCCACTGTGATGGGGGGCACTATATTTATATTCCCAAACTTCGCCATTCGTATTGTATGTTTTTTTGCGGTGAAGATACTTTTCTGATTATTACACCGTCATGGTCATCAAAACAGGTTGATTAAAAACCTAGGACGGGCAAAATGGCCTCCTTGCCAGCAACCGAACGACAACTTCCGGGTCAAGATGCATCTTGACGGTGAAGTTTGGGAATATAAATATAGTGCCCCCTATCACAGCGGATCAGCCATTAGCAAAATTTCATCTTTTTCCTTGTCTGTTGAACCAATGGACCTCTCTGAAGAATAATATCATATTATGGTGGCCACAGGAAACACAACTTCCTCAATCTGGCATCTAATACAATAGAGGCTTTTCATAAAGTGACACATTTCCAGCACCTTATTGCAAGAAGATCACTTCTACAAATCAAAATTTAACTATTATTTAGAAAACTGTCCTGAAGAAGGTGACAAATTAAAGACTCACTGAAACGCAGCGTCGACTTTTCCTGTTTTCTAACTATATTGTAATCGTGTATTTTAATAATGAAATGTTCTTTTTAAATTTGAATTGTGTATTGTGATTTTATGAATTACTTCCTTATTATTGTATATTATGATTGAATAAATTCTATATTGATTTTATAATAAGTTTGTTATTCGCTCTCTGTGTTGCACTGATCAATTGTTGTTTAATGAATTATATACCTATATGGTTTTTTGAGTTTTTAACGGACATTAACTTAGTGTATAACATAACTAGAAATATAGTAGACACTGTGTAGGGACTTTTGTGGTTTTTGTCTATGCTTACCCTGTCCCTATCAACAATATTAGGGTACCTCCCTTTTTTGTTGCTATCCCTGAGCACTGTCATGACTGACAAAGATGTTTGTAGCATGACCCTGTTTATATTATGCTTTCTTGCACTAAGATTGTAACTGGAATCAGTGCTGCTGAAAAGTTGGCTTTCTTTGGTAAAAGTCTGCCTAGAGCATCGCTTCACCCTGTGCTTAACCACAGCTTCTGCCTGTATCGTGAATATAGCCTGAGAAGCTCCGATGAGGGTCGCGGAGGAGAGAAGGTTCGAGATTCTGGCATGAGACGCCCCGGCGAGGGGTTGTAGAAGAGGAGGCTTGAGATTTTGGCATGAAAAGCCCTGATAAGGGGTTGCAGAGGAGAGGAGGGAGGCAAGGACGGGAATGAAAATGGAAACATGAGGAAGTGAAGGAGACAAAGGGATAGGTAATGAGGCACATTTGAATTGAGTGGAGAAGAGGGGAAGAGACATGCAGATGAAGTGTCTGGGAGACGAAGTCAGGGGGACATCCGGATTGGGAAAGAGACTAAGACACAGAAGACTCAAGGGGTGAGGTAGAGGGTTAATAAGATGTGCATTATTGTACTTGGAGGGGAGGAAGGATTTAGAAGAAAGGAAGAATGAAGGAATGAGGGTGCGGTACCAGAATTTCATAAACAAAATATTGCCCGACAGAAAGATTGTGTTCGAAAATAGCCCTAATGGTGATAAGAATAGAAAATGTGAATCCCAAGGAGCAATATTTTCATAAACTATATTTAGGAGACATGGCATCAACCAGTTTTGGCAAAGGAAGACAAGATGAGGATTAAAGTATTGGGAGAGAGTGGAAGGGGAACGGAGGAAGGGATTGAGAGAGGGCAGAAGTAGAGAAATGAAGAGAGTGGAAGAGGGTGAAGGAGACACAAGGATGAAGGTATGGGGAGAGTGGAAGAGAAAAACACTACTGGGGTCTTAAAGACCAGTTGTAAATTGTAGGCAAGAAAATACTCCAGCAAAAATAATATTTCTGCTGGATAGGTGAAATTTGGGGCTCAACTTATACTTGGCCATGTAAATTTGAAATTGAGAAGACATTGTGTTTGGGCCTGTTTTGCTCATGTCACCTACAGTGCAATTTGCACTCAGTTCCTCATATGTACTGGTGAGAACACAGTATGAGAAGGGAACTGGAACTATGCCATTCTTCTGATGCAGAATGTCCCCCTTATTTTGGGATTCGTCACATTTGCCACATAATCCAATCCATCATCTGCTGCATAAGATGCACATTGTAAAAAAAAGAATTGTGTCTAGCTCAAATGGATCAGAAGTTACTAAAAACGTGGAGACACATGTTCCTGCTCAGTTGAAAGCCCTTCGCAAAGGTTGACTGATCATCTTTCAATTACTTATTGATGTGTTTGGGGGTTAAACTATACTGATAAGGTGAAATCATCGGCCCTTCAGTGTTAGCATGTGTAACGACGACAAAATAATGACATAATACTATCAAAAAACATGCTGCATTATGCCATGTAATTTGCCTTTTCTTGCCGCATAATTTAGTCAAGCCTGCTGCATAAGTCTAGTGGCCCTGAGTATGAGCCTTTTGTACCACTTCAGCACGGGCAAAATGGCTCCATCTGAAAAAGTGGATGAGAAGCAGGGCTCGATGGACAGAACAGACCAAGCGGGAAAGACTTTCACTACTCACATCCTTTTTATGCGCTTTTCTGGTGCCTACTTTCCTCACTGAGGAAACGATGCCTCTGAAGAAAGAGCTGGGAACGACAAAGTTCCCAGCTGGGTTCAAACCGTTGAGGTTCCCACGTATGTCTGTGCCTTCTGGAAGTAGGCGTATTTCTATCTTCACTTGAAAATCATACTCCAGTTCTCAAAAATGTGAAGAAAATATATGTTTTGTTACCTTGCCATAGCCTTGCCAAGCAAGGAGTCTGAAGATATAGGTATGGCAGTGTATGTGTGCGTGTAATATACTCCCACGCGCCTTGAGACTATCGTGGGTGAGTAGTTGCGCTTTAACAACTCTGATTGATGCTGAAAAGAAAGGGTGTGAAAGGGGGGGGGGTAACTGACCTAAGGCACATACGGCCCCATCAGCACTCTCATGCGGTGTTAATAATCACATAGACACTTAGTGGTATTGTCCAGAACTGGCCCAGGGCACATGTGCGCGACACCTTTTATTAGCAGGGTCACCTGACTGGTGACACTGTGATTAATGAGTGTGGGGTAAGTGCGGAAGCCAGCCCTCAAGGAGAGGCTGGTGTAAACACATACTGTAGAAGCACTAGACCGTGGCCAGCCGGTCACTGCAGGCACCTCTGTTCATGACAGTTTCAGTACTTCTGAGGAAAACATGGTGGCCCGCCTCCCAGCAGCTCCTACGTCCACCCCCAACACCATCGCCACCGCTTCAGCCAAACCCCAGGCCTTCAGGTCAGCTCGAGCGCAGCTGCTCCCGTAGAGTATCCAAGCACTCAGCCCCCTACCATCTCCTCGCTTTTCTGTGATTTACGGAATTGCAGAGGCAGTCTTCAGGAAAGCAGTCATAAACCACCTGCGCCATCCAATTATGTAATTTAAAGTGGATTAGAGGCTCTTTCCTGATGTTAATTTGATTTGTGGACTTGGATGCGGCTCATATTGAAATGCAATTAATAAGAAATGTATATATAATTTCATCATATTTCTACGTGAGTGTATTTGAAATTATGGCATATGAAAGATGCTAGATTCCGAGCTCTATGAACAGAAGCCCACCTCGGGCGTCATATCAAATGAGGCGTGAGAAGCAGAACGGCAAGCTTCCCTCAGATACATATACACAAGTGCTACGTAGGCAGCTAAAGAGCTTCCTTTCCTCACACAAATAGGGCATGTAGAGAGGCAACGAGAGCAGCGTAAGCTTTCCTGACAAAGGCAGGCACAGTAGTGAGAGCAAATGGACACTCTTCTCTCATTCGTGCATTAATACATGCAGCAGTTCTTAATTTGTAAAAATATAAGTGTCAAGGCCCATGTCAAGAGACTACTGCAGCTTGCACTACCCATTGCCCCTTCCAGCGCCTCCAGTGACAGAACCAACACAACTACTACCCAGTGCCGGATTAAACCCTGTGGAGGCCCCTACACAGTCGAAATTTTGCCCCCCCCCCCCCCGCAAATTGTCTCCTAATACTTTTTTAATTTTACCAACCAACAATTTTAATAAACCAATTTTGTTACACAAAACAAAACACTCCTTTTAGGGGCCCCAAGGGAACGGATCAAAATAATATGTGACTGATCTTGAAAGAAAATTACAATCAAGCTTTTTTAAATTATTTAAGAAAGCTTGATTGTAATTTTCTTTCAAATTCAAATCAATATTATTTTGATGCATTGCCGCGGTGCCCCTAAAAGGAGTGGCGCCCATAGGCCGCTGCCTACATTGCCTATTTGGTAATCCGGAACTGCTGCTACAAATCACACCCTACAAGTGAGACCATTCAGACTCTTCTAGGTCTCCAAAGATAATCGAATCATTTAAATGGCAGTTATTCTTCATTTTTTATTTTTATTGATTTAATGGACCACTGTTGCTGCGTTCATTTGTAATGTACACAAACAGCACCACCATGTTGCAGGCAGTCAGAAGTGGCAGTGTTGACAATTAAGTGCTGGTGCCGAGCACCCGAAAACACCAGCTCAAATTTAGCACAGGGGCTGCTGAGGCTCAAGATCCTGTTCCACTCAGGGGACATATACCACAGATGCAGAGCAATGGAGGCTTTTCTCACATACTAGAACTGCAGAGCCAGCAGACGGGCAAGCTTCTATCACACGAAAAGGAATGTATTGAGCACAGGCAGCTGAGGCACAAGCTTACCTCACTCACAAAGACACACAGGAACCCACACACACACACAGAACATGTATGGGACAGGTAAAAACAGTGGAAGCTTTCTTCACACACAAAGGTTTGGGGAAGGTAGAGACAGCAGGAGACCGAGCTCCCATCAAAGTCACAGAGGGAAAGCAGCACAGGCAGATGCAAGCCATATTTCTCTTCAAACTTAAAAAACAAAAGCGCTGCCCGAACTGCAGAAAAGGATCAGCATGTGCTACAGCTGGGCAGGCTCCCCACACCCAATAACTGGCACCGGTAGTAGTGCCAGCTTCCCGCACAGTAGAAAAGGCATAAAATAACTATGCATGCCTCTTCATTGAGGTTACCTTGAGAGGAGAGGTGTGGCGTAGCAGCCAGAGTGACTTACTCCAGTGAGTAGGGTTCACAGTCCGATCCCCAGCAACAGCCCAGCTCAGCATCATGTGACTCTGGGCAATAGCTCACTTAATCTCCCCAATGGCCTTGAAACCCTTAAGGAGGGTGATATGTTTGCGCATTGCAAATAGGAATTATTATTATTAACCCCAGGCCTCACAATTATGCCATATTTTAAATCACAGTCTATGTTCCCAGGCAGATTGGGGGGCCAGTGGTCTCCTCACCATCTCTGCAGTGGTCTGTCTAGCACATAAAAAGAGGGAAAGAGCAAGGAATGGAGAGAGATGGTAATATGATATAGACCAGACACCCTGACACCCACCTAAGGTCCCCTATTTTCAAAAGCAAGAAACTTAGAAGTGCTGAGTAGGCTTCTCCAACACTGCCCCACCTTTGCCTATGTACAGCTGAGAGACCGCGTACAGCTGCTCAGATGTGTGGTCAGACAGCCCGCCTGCCTGCACTCTTCTCTCTGCTGAGGCATCAGCAGGACAACCAATTAGAGCAAGTTATTACGGTGATTTTTTATAGAGTGGACACTGGTCCACTGGGAACTGGAATGGCATTGTGAATTCATTTCACGTAAGTCGCCCAACAGCCACCAGAAATACATTTTGTAATTAGCGGTGATTGATTATGGTTCGAGAAAGGACCTGATTTAAAAGCAAAACAGCTCTTCTGAACGGTTTGGGAGGGCCTCCCACTATATACTTCTGGGTGCAGAGAAAGAATATCGAGGTAAAAATATCGGATTGCACAAAAATACTGTGGTAAAAATATCGTGGGTCCGCTCTATCCTCTCCATTCTGCTCCGTGTTTCCCTCGTTTTTCCCTCTTCATTTTTATTTTCACCCTTTCACTCTTTTCTCCACTTTCCTTCCCTTTTCCTTTTTCCCACTTTTGCTTCCGTTTTTCATCCCGCCGCTGCTGCCCCCGAACCCCTCTGCCCCAGCGCGATCAGACCAAGAGTTCCACTTCTCACTCCTGCCTCCCAGCTGTACAGCCCTCCCCGACACTTACTTAATGGCCCACCGCTGCGAGGACAGGCGAGCGAGACCGCTGACTCATTGTCAGTGAAATTGCTCTCGGACCCTCACAGCTCCACCATTAGGTGAGGCCCTCCTGAGCCTCTGCACTCTGTGTTGGTGTTCGAAGCCCTCCTCCATCCGCAGATTATACCTGCGCCTCATCCCTGGTGGTCCAGTGGACCTCTGACTCCTTCTTTCGCTCCGCTCTATCCTCTCTTTCTGCTCCGTTTTTCCTTGTTTTTCACTCTACATTTTTATTTTCACCCTTTCACTCTTTTCTCCACTTTCCTTCACTTTTCCTTTTTCCCACTTTTGCGTCCGTTTTACTTCCCGCCGCTGCTGCCCCCGTGGCCCCTCCCTCCCAGTGCGACCAGCCTAAGCCAGTTCCCCTCCCCACCTCCCAGCTGTCCAGCCCTCCCCGACCCCTACTTAGTGGAGTGGGTGTGCCGCAGGCGTGCCAAAGGCAATCCATCCGCGACCCGAACACGACCAGCGCCAGGACCTCCGCACCACCAATGCTACAACCCAGCGGCACTCTACACACTCAACCTAGACGGCAACAACAACTGCAAGCTAGCATCACCAGCCAACACCCACGGACCCTTCAGCTGTCACCGCTGCCTGCACACCTGCAGCACCGCCAGGAACATGGACCCACCTCAACCCACCCGCAAGAACACAACCGAACTGAAGACCCTGCAATGCATCCTCTTCAACGTTCAATCACTCCACAAACATGCCACTAAAATCTGGGACCTCCTCGACAGCGCCACCATGGACGTAGCATTCTTCACCGAAACCTGGACCAACTCCACCTCGGGACCGAACATCACCATCGCCATTCCCCAACGATACAATATCTCCTGGAAGGACCGCCCCACCCACCCGGGAGGAGGTATCGCCATTGTCCCCAAATCCACCCTCCGGCTGAGCACACTCCCTGACGAGCCCACAGACCTGATAGAACACCTACACTTCAAGATACAGGCCAGCCCTACCACCACCCTCTGAGGAACTCTCATCTACCGACCCCCTGGATCCCGTGCACCTTTCACCAACTCCATCACGGACATCATCTCCGCGCAAGCCAACGCATCCTTCAACTACACCCTGCTGGGAGACCTCAACTTCCACCTCGACAACCAACTAGACCCCAACACCACATCCCTTCCGGACAACCTCTACAACATTGGACTCCGCCAGATCGTGACCGAACCCATGCACTCAGCAGGACACACCCTTGAAACCCTCTTCACAACAGGAAACTCCATCATTTTCAGCCACACCACTGAACTCCCGTGGACAGACCATCGATGCATCCACTTCACCTTCAGAACACCCACCATCCACAGACACCAGCGCCTGCTCTCATGAAGAAACTGGACCAAAATCACCGACGACCAGCTCACCTCCTCACTTGGCAACTCCACCCCAACCACCGCGGAAGACGACGACCCCAACACCGCAGCCCGAACTCTGTACAGATGGATCTCCCACAGTGCCAACACCATGGCCCCCCTCAAGAAGAACAACAACACACACGCCAAGAAAGCCAGATGGTTTACCACCGAAATTCGAGTCCAGATGCACATGCCGCCACCTTGAAAAGGCCGGGAGGAACTCCAAATCCACAGTAGCCCACAACAACTTCAGAGTCGCCACCAACGCCCACCAACAACTCAGCAGAAATACAAGAAAAACAGCGATCGAAGACAGAATCTCCACACACGGGCACTATAGCAAAGAACTCTTCAGCATCAAGGAGTTCGCCCAACCCACCAGCGAGGCTACTGACATTCCTCCCTCACAAGACCTCTGCAACAAACTCAGCACCTTCTTCCACAACAAAATAAAGAACATTTACGACAACTTCGACGAAGACTACCAACACACTGAACCCTCACCAGCCACCCCGACACCCTGAAGCCAACGATTGACAGCTGGACACCCCTCACCACCGAAGACACACTGAAGACGATGAAGACAATCCACCCAGGGGCCCCCAAGGACCCCTGCCCCCACCACATCTTCAACAGCGCTGCCAACATCATCACACCCATACTTCGCCACACTATCAACCACTCCCTGTGGAAGGCCTCTTCCCTGACTGGAAACACGCCAAGATCCACCACCTCCTGAAGAAGCCCTCAGCTTACCCCACTGAACTCACAAACTACAGACCCATCCCCCTGCTCCCGTTCCCAGCGAAAGTAATTGAGAAAGCCATCAACAGTTAACTCGCCACCTTCATCGAAGAGCACAACATCCTAGACTCCTCCCAATCCGGCTTCAGAAAAAAACACAGCACAGAAACCGCCCTCCTAGCTGCAACAAACGACATCCGCTCCCTCCTGGACAGAGGAGAAACAGTAGCCCTCATCCTCCTCGACCTCTCAGTAGCCTTTGACACATTCTCCTACCGCACCCTAACACGCAGACTCCATGACGCAGGGATCCGGGACAAGGCCCTTGACTGGATCCACTCTTTCCTCTCCCGCAGAACGCAGCGGGTCAGACTCCCTCCTTTCCTCTCGGACCCTACACCAACCACCTGC
Organism: Triturus cristatus; assembly: GCF_964204655.1. NCBI lineage: Eukaryota > Metazoa > Chordata > Amphibia > Caudata > Salamandridae > Triturus > Triturus cristatus. Next base: position 495,216,282 of record NC_140592.1, on the reverse strand, counting down.
GGAGGCTCCCAGGGGTCCTCCTTCAGCCCCACACTCTTCAACGTCTACATGGTTCTGCTCACCCCCATCATCATAACCCACAGACTCAACATTGTTTCATACGCAGACGACACCCAACTCATCCTCTCCCTATCCAACGAACCCAAACGCAACTTTCAAGAAGGCATGGAAGCTGTCACCAATTGGATGAAAAGCAGCTGCCTACAACTCAACACTGACAAAACATAAGTACTCATCATGGGCCCACACCCCAATGCCTGGAACGACACCTCGTGGCCTTCCGCCCTCGGAAGCCCACCCACCCCCACGGACCACGCACACCACATTGGAATCATCTTGGACTCCGAGCTCAAAATGGACCGCCAGATCAACTCCGTTGGATCCTCCTGCTTTCACACCCTCCACCTCCTACATAAGACCTTCAAATGGATACCCCTTAAGCACAGAAAGACCGTCACTCACTCACACACTCTCGTCACCAGCAGACTCGAATGCGGCAACGCACTCTACGCCGGAATAAACAAAAACATCACTCGCAAGCTACAAAACATCCAGAACGCCGCCACAAGATTGGTCCTCAACCTGCCAAGACACTGCCATATCTTCCAGCACCTGCGCACACTCCACTGGCTCCCCATCAAGGCTAGAATCACCTTCAATATTCTCTCCCATGCACACAAAGCACTCCACAACACCGGACCAGCATACCTGAACAGCCAAATCAAATTCCACGCACCCCAAGGGACCCTAAGATCAGCCCAGCTCTCCTATGCCGTGGCCCCCGTGCCCGGAAGATCAGATCGGGAGGCTGCTCCTTCTCCTTCCTCGCGGCCAGAGCCTGGAATGCCCTACCGCTCCACCTCAGACAGACAACATCACTCCCCATCTTTATGATAAACCTCAAAACTTGGCTCTTCGACAGACCCCTTCCTTGATGGACTGGAACCTGCACCTCCCCTCCTTCCCAGCGCATTGAGACCCTTACGGGTGAGTAGTCATGCTTAACAGATGTTTGATTGATTGATTGAATAGCGACAGTAAAATCCTTGTGGTTAAGAATATCGATTGTAGCTAAGTAATATCGATTAAAAAAATATCGAAAGTGTTTAATGTTGTTTGTAAAAATATAGGGGCCGATTCTGATCTCGGTCGGAAGGGCTCCGAATCATGTTTGGCCGTAGCGGATCCGATTCCGATGCTTCTTTTCCGACCGATCCGTACACGGGTCCGGACAACGAAGTACGATGTGAAGATGTGCGAATTCTCCGACCGACTCGTTCCCAGCTCCGACCCGATCGTCCGACTCAGTCGCACGCAAACCGACACGTGCAATGGAGACGATTTTCGACCAAACGAGCACGATATTCGAATCGGGCAGCTCGACCGAGTCGGAGCATCCGGCTCGCAAAAGCTCCCAGAGTCAGACTTCGGGGGTCCGCATCGGACCCGCAGCCGTACGACTCGCACACAGGGGGAGACCCATGGGTCTCACCCGCACAGGCATGTACGGCGCGGATGGCACCGACACGTACCCACTGTAGGGGGCGCACTTGTTCGAGACGTACCCATTCAGTCAATGGGAGCGCATGTACGCATCGTACAGCTGGCTCCCATTAACTCCTATGGGAGTCCGACCAAACCGAGTCCGACAGCATACGTGCGCATCGTACTCGCTCGGTCGGACTGTAGGGGTCTGGCTTGGTCGAAAAACACTCCGAATCCGACTCGGTCGGAGTGCTTTCCGACCCGGATCGGAATCGGCACCTTAGTTGTTAAACATATCGATTTTTTTTTTTTTAATTAATGTTATGTATTACAGTATATATTTTACATGTGTGATGTTTGTTTTTTGTATAAGAATTTTGTATTTTTATTATATGTGTTAACATTTTAGTAGTTAATACAACTTTAACTGAATTTTGCGTTTTTAGTTCTATAGCAGGTTATGATAATTTATAGTAGTTATTAATTTTTTTAATTGAATTTTGTGTTTTTAGTTCCGTAGCGGACTGTGGGTTTATAGGGGAATAGGGTGTGAAGTAATTTAATTATATAAAATGTATTGAATACGTTTTGTATATTAATATTTGTTTATTTGTGATGGTATAGTGTTAAATGTGTAAATTAATTTTGTAATAGATTAGTATGTAGTTAATTAATTTAAATTAATTAATTATGGTAATTGTGTAATTAATTTTAGGCATGTTTTGTGGTGTTCATAGGTGTAAATGGTGTGAAGTGTGGGACGTAATTAATTTTTTATTAATTAATTAATTAGCTGTTAATTAATTTAAATTAGTTAATTAGTAATTGATTATGGTAATTGTGTAATTTTAGGTGTGTTTTGTAGTATATATAAGTGTAAATGGTGGGAAGTAATTAATTTTTTTATTGATGAATTATTAATATTTGGTAATTTAAATTAATTCGTAATTTATAATCATAATTGTGCAATTAGTTTTAGGTGTGTGTTGTGGATATTATAGTGTTAAAGAATGTGTACTGAATGAATGTTTATTATCTTTTATTATTAATAATATATTTTAAATTCTTTATTAATTATGTTAATTATGGTAATACATTTCAATAAAAATGTTGGTCTTTTTTTATTGGTGTGGTGTTATAGGGTAGGAAATAAAATAGATACATTTATGTTTTAAGTAATCTGTGAATATTTGTTCCTTTTAAATAAATATTGTTTATAAATGTAGTTTTTTTAATCATATTTGTAGGTTTTTGGTATATGTAATTAACATTATAATGTGATCTTTTTATATTTTTATTATATTTAAATGTATCTTTTAAAAATATTTTTCTTTATTTGTAAGATTATTGAAGTTTTTTCAAATTGTTTATATGTTATTAATAATTTTTGTTTTTCGCTATCCAATACTTTCCCTACTATTGCCCCCACTGGAGTGGGAATAGTACTTTTTAACCCCTCTGCTATCCAGGACTTTCCCTATTGTTGCACTAACAGGAGTGGGAATAGTAATTTTTACCCCTCTACTATCCAGTACTTTACCTACAGTTGCACTAACTGGAGTGGGAATAGTAATTTTTAGTCCTCTGCTATCCAATATTTTCCCTACTGTTTCACTAACTGGAGTGGGAATAGTAATTTTTACCCCTCCGCTATCCAACACTTTCCCTACTGTTGCACTTATTGCAGTTGGAATAGTAAATTTAATGGTTTCGCTTTCCAACATTTTCCCTACTGTTATATTTATTCTGTTGAGAAATGTACTTTTTAATTTTGCTCTAATAGTTTAATGTTTTAATTAATTATAGAATGGTATTTTCCAATTCTAAATTATTGATATATGTATATTTTTATATAATTGAAATGTTTAAAAATTAAATAAAGATAATAATTAATTATTTTAAAGTAAATATATGTATATGTATAAATTATTATGTTTGTGTGTTTATATTTTTTTATTAAGTGTAATTTTTATATTTAGTTGAAATGTATATTACATTTAATTAATTTTGATAAAGAAAATATTAATCGTTTATATTTTTAATATAATATTTTATTTATATTTGTAAATCAATATTTTTTACATCTGTTTTTACCTTCGATATTTTTGATTCAATATTTTTGTACTTAACTGTTTAAGTATAGGGAGTTGATATTTTTACTATCTGTATTTTTTTTTCGATATTTTTACCATCAATGTTTTTACCATCAATACTCTATCAATGAACCTTCTTTCTGTCAGCCTTTACCTGCTTCTGGAGAAGTTCACTGTACATTAGCAGGCGGGGCACATTCTTTGTAGGTTTGGAGTTAACCAAGACTTTTTGATTTTACTAAAATGATGCATATTATAATATGCTTGCATTTAGGGGCTTTTAGCTGGCCCTCTTTATCCCTTGGTCTTTCAGTGTGTCTATTTCTTCTGCCCATTATAGCATGGGACAATGAGTCAGCCAACTTAAGTCACTGGCTAACTTTACTGTGAATAACGGCATTCTGCTCTTTCACAAGGAATACATCCACACACAAAGTAGTTGCCTTCAGTGCCATGAAATACTATAAAAAAATTGTGTTTTTTAAGCAAAAAAAGAAACGTTTTTATATTTGCAGGGACCCCCACAGATCCCGGCCAATAAAGTTTTATAAAAACAATGACGGAACACAACAAGCATGGCATAGCCAAAAAGTAGGCCGCCAACAGCAGACCTTTTGGCTTTGATTGTTGGTGCTTGTGCTTTCCTGCCTGGTCTGCTTATTTGACTTTTGCACCATTCATTTTATACTATGGGACTAGTAAATGCAAATAGAGCTTAGTTTAATTTCAATGATGGCAACAACAATGTAAAACTTCCAAACCTATAGGGCTTGTAGATCAACTCTGAACTTGCCTGATAAATTAATATCTGGCCCTCGTACTCAGAGACAGAAGCATACACTTTGCTCTGAGAGACTGCGCTTGGCCCTGCCCAGGTCAGCAGTGGACACAATTACCCTTTGTGGGTTATTTGGATCAGTGTTTAAGTGAAATGGATTTTTCTATTCTCTCGTGGGGGCTAGAGAATAAAATGGCATTCACATTTGTATTGTAGCATTTCTATTGTGCTTTTCTACTCATGATCATGACGTGTTTTTCAAATGGTCAGATGTGTAGATGCTACCTCACCAATGAATGGACAGGAGAAACATGTTTGTTGTGGTTGCAGTTATTAGTGTACATTTTGATGTCTTATCTGAAGCCCAGAGAGGATGTTCCAGATGTGAAGCAGTGGCATGCAAGCATGTCTTACGACAGTGACTGAGCAAAAAGGAGTGTCAGGATAGAATCACACCAGCATATCTAAGCCAATCTGATAGAGACTTCTAGAAGCAGATTCCTTACCTTAGAATATCCCCAGGTGTCAGAATTTTGTCCAGAAGATTTTTGAGCAGTACGTCTGTGCACTGATCGATAGCATCATTTGACTGTGTGCCAGCGGTATCCATGCCAGAAGTGAAGTTCATGGTGATGTAAGTTCTTTCCTTTCCAATCCTGATAGCACAGATCTTGTCTGAGCTATACCTCAGTCCCATTTTGACTGACTTTTTTCTACATTTTGTTGAATTTTCTCGAGAATTTTCTCCTGGTGGGAGGCCATGTCACCTTAGAAACTGACTGGTTTTCGACCATGTGGGGCTTGTCACAGGCAAATGTTGGTGACAGACCCCCCCCCCCCCCCCCCAAGTGTGTTTGTTGTGTTTGGAGCAAGGACCACAACTCCAAGACCTGAGAGGACTGCTGCTCTGTGCATCCCAAGGTAAGAAGGGAGTGCTCCCTTAAGCTCTTTGCTGCCTGATAGTCATTGACTTTGCGGCGCTCAAGATCCTGTTCATACAGAAGGTTGTGGGACTGTTCATGGAGCCATTTCTGACCGTCTTCATTGTACTCCATGTCGTCTGAGAAGTCAGGTAAGTTCCACAAGCATAATAAGTCAAAAAAGTTGAAGGGGTCTTCGACTCTGCCACATCCTTCAAAGTCTTCCAACGAGATGAAGGAGCATTGTCACTCCAGGCCCCACGAGTCAGAAGGACCTGCATTCAGGTTTGCTCCGTGCTTCCCCAATTTTCCAGCAGCCGGAGTTAACCCTGCCCAACTGAAGGTGTTCTATTAGGCCATGCACCTCATATTTGGGTTGCTAACCCCTATAGAGCGCTTTTGGGCCCTATGGGCACTGGAGGGTCCTCTTCTGGATCCATGTTGGCGGGTTTACCCTCCGTGTCAGCCAGGCCCCTATGGATCCCATGCTGGATCTGGAGCCGAGCTGCCATTGAGACCGAGACCTTCTCTAATACCCGCTCCAGGGTCGAAGCCCCTAGTGCCGATGATGCCCCTAAGTGGCACCAACCCCAATGTTATTCCTGAATGCAACATGGAACCGAATGGACATCGTCCGACGTTGACTCTGGTGCCAACGGAGTCCATGCTTTACGGTGCTGATTCGGTGCCTTATCTGTTTTATAGGCCTGGTGAGGGAGACAAATGGGATCGGTCTATGGACCCTTATGATTACCCACCCCCAGAAGAGGCACAGGACAATTGGTATGAGAAGAAGAGGCACAGGACAATTGGTATGAGAAACTGATGGAGGTCAGTGGGTTAGACACCTCACCGGACACCATCCTGGTCTCTCCTCCTACTGTGCCTATAGAAGAGGGAGCCTCTTTCACAATGGTGGTGTGTAGGGTGGCTGAGGTCCTGTACCTTACGTTACCCACAGTAGCAGTCAAGACAAACGTCTTGACAGAGATGCTTCAGCTAGGAGTGTCTCCTTGAACCCATTCTCCCCTTCAATAAAGTCCTTACAGGCATCATAATCTGGCGTGGTCCATGCCCTGCACAGGGGCTCCTGCACATAGGACGATTGCCTGCCTCCATCGCCCAGCTGCTGGGGACCACAGCTTTCTTACCCTGTACCCCACCCCCAGAGAGCTTGGTGGTCCAAGCTACCACATCCAGAATTAATCCTGGCACGTCCCCAACCAATCCACCGACTAGGGAATCCAAGAGGCTAGATAACTTTGGCAAGAGAATGTTCTCTTCCGTTACTCTAGCACTACGGTCAATAAACGCTGTGTGCCAATTGTTCCATTATTCCCTTTCAACGGTTGCGTAAGTGCTGCCCATAGACTCAGAGGAGGCCAGAGCCATACTCACCCAGGCTATTGCCAAAGGGGAGATGCAGCTAAGTTCACCATTAGGTGTGTGCTCCACATGCCCAACTCGCTGGGCAGAGCAATTTTATAGTTAGTGGCCTTGTACCTCCATGTCTGGCTAAGAATGACTGGCTTTTCAGAGGATGTCTAGACCTCCCTCATGGACATGCCATTTGTTGGCTTCGCCTTTTTGGAGAGAAGACAGACTCGGGCCGGAGTGCTTTAAGGACAGCAGAGCTCCAGCCAGGTCTTCTGGCTTGTCTGCTGCCACTTGTCACCCTCAGTCCACCTTCTGCCCCTTTAGTGGCCACAGAAGGGGCCTCCAACTGTGTCCATACCCTTCCAGACACCAGGGTCAACAGGCTTCTCATTCTTTTCGTGACCGAGGACGCGTGTCCCACAGACCGCTTACGGCAGATAGCCAGCAGTTGGGTCAGTCCAGCAACCTTCATGGGCACCCAATAAAAGGCAGAATACGCCATCACCGGCCTCTCTGGTGGTTAGTTACATCTGACCGCTGGGTCCTACAGATCATCCGAAGGGGCTACTCTCCTCCTTTTGTAACTACCCCACCACCCATGCCACTGACCGAGGACCATCTCTCCTTGTACTCTCCTGGACCTATGTCTTCTGAACCTCTTTTTGAAAAAAGTTAAAAATGCTCATGCTCGCCTAAGTTCTGTCTCGCCTGGACACAGGATACTGGATGGTGGCATTGACTTGCAGGACGTAAATTTCCACATTCTCGTTCTGCCTGCCCACAGATATTACCTGCAGGTCACTGTGGGCCAAGAGCACTTTCAGTTTGCCATGCTCTTTTTCAGCCTTACTAGCTCCTTCAAGTATTCACGAAGGTGATGGTTGCAGCTCATCTGCAGAAGTTGGGGTTCGAACCTTCCCCTACCTTGACAATTGACTGTTGAAGGCAGGCTCACCCCAGGCAGTTGTCACCCACCTACCTTCTATGGCAAACCTCCAGCATTCGCTGGGGTGCTCTATCAAGGTGTCAAAATTACACCTTACTCCCTCTCAGATGCTCCCTTTCATCGAAGCAGTTCTGGACACAATGCTGTTTGGGGCCTATCATCCCGAGCACTGAGTCCTGGATATTCAAGCTATCATTTCAATGTTTCAGCCTCTATACTGGATTTCGGTGAGACTGACTCTGAGGCTGTTGGGCTTCATGGCCTCCTGCATCCTGCTAGATACGTATGCCCATTTGCTAATGCAGGCTCTGTAATGGGACCTCTGTCTCAATGGGCTCTACAACAAACTATTGATGGACGGAATGCTGACAATGCAGACATTCTCCCCCAGTCAAGAGATCTGGGTTAAATCCATCTTTCTTTTGCCCACTATGCCACCCCAGTTCAGACATGGCCATATGCAAATCAGTCTTGACCCTGTACCTCATGGGAGCAGTCCAGCCCGAACTGCCAAGCCATGTCTTCCCTGGACCGGAATCAAGCATCCTAGGACCGGTTTCTGGCTATCAGCCGTCATCAGCCAGGATAGCTTGACTCCAGTGGCGTAGTGAGCACGGGTCCCACGTCTGGGAATACCCATCCCACTTAGGGCGAAAAGCGTTACAACAAACAATTGATGGACAGAATGCGCAGCAGCAGGAGAATCTCTCCAACATGGTTCAGATCTCGGAGGGAACTGCTAAAGATCTGCAGTGGTGGCTAACGAACCACGATTGGGTCAGTGGCAGACCCCTCCCCCTTCCCCAACCAGAGTTGATTGTAGTGGGAGATGCATTTCTTCTATACTCGGGCAGCCATCTGCGAGAGGTGGAGATCAGAGGACCTTCGTTTCTGGCCACGTGTGTGCTCTACATCACCCTGTTGGATCTTCAGGTGATTCACTTGGCATTGAAGTCTTCCTTCCTTTGATCAGAGGAAGCCTAGTGCTGGTGTTCACAGACAACACCACCACCATGCTATATGTCAACAAACAGTGAGAGGTGGGGTCATGGACCCTTTATCAAGAGGCCCCCACGTCTTTGGACATAGGTGGAATGTCAGGACATTTCCCTGGTGGTTCATCACCCGGCGGGCTCTCTGAACACAAGAGCTGTCAAAATCTGTCAAACTCCTAGCGGATCACGAATGGTGTCTCCATCTGGAGGTGGTGCAAGGTCTTCAGCACTGGGGAGAGCCTTAGTTGAATGTGTTTGCCACCGCCAAGAATGCACAATGTCAGTAGTTTTGCGTGCCGGAGTTTCCAAGTTGACACTTGCTCGTAGATGCTTCTCATCTTGAGTGGATCTCCAGCCTTCTGTATGTTTTTCTGCCAGTACAACTCCTGCCCAGAGTTCTCAAGAAAATTAGGAACAACCAGGCCTAAGTCATTCTTGTGGCTCTGGATTGGGCACGAAGAGTCTAGTATCCCGAGCTGCTGAGCATGACCATTGGTCCTTCATTCAGGCTGCCTCTTCAAGAGGATCTTCTGTTGCAGCAACAGGGTTTGGTGCTGCAGCTAAACCTGTGTACTCTCTACCTTCATGCATGGAGATAGAGTTGTGACAGTTGACAGCTTTTGACCTTCTTCCCAAAGTCTGGAATGTTATTCTGGTAGGTTTAGAAAAATGTTCCCTTTGGATAACACTCAATGTTCAACAATACACATTCATACCATCATAGTATACTACACATATTCCACTCACTAATGGATTAAGCACTTATAAATCACCACTTAATATTATCACAATTATTTTATTATTCACAATTAATAAGTTGTATCAATCGACTTTATACATAAAGGCATTCCATCATATTAAAAACATAGTTATAAAACCAATAAAAAGGAGAAGTATAAGCAAGACAATTCACTATGTCTTCAAAGAGTGTTAATTTGGGTGTACACATAGACAGCCTAAAGCATAGATAGAACTTCCTTGTCAGAGCATTTTGGCTGACTCATCCAAATTTAACATTAAAAGCGTTGACGCATTTCGGTGGTAAGTTTTCAGTGGAACCACCTTCTTCAGGACAATGAGTTATAATTTTCTCCTTCTGTTAATTCAAAACACCTATTCTTTATATATATGTGTTGACCGGTGCAACTGCACTCTCGTTCAGATAGTTATATTCAATTCCCTGCATGGGTCACTGTTTTCCTAGCATCTTTTAAAAACACAACCCAAACGACTCGTAGAGTATCACTAGGTTGCTGAAACTCTGCCGATTCGTCCGGTTCAATTTTGCACTAAAGTGAGGGTTTCAATATTTCCCCTTCATCTTTCGCTTTTTAGCATGCTTAGCGAGAAACGTGGGTCCCAACTGGGTCTTCACGGTAGACCTTGATTGTCAATTTATTCGTATTCCCGTAATTTTTCTGGCCCGATTATTCGCGGCTCTATTAGTTGTATTCTAACCGCGTCGGTCGGTCTATCGTGCCCCAAGGTTCTTGCAGGAATAAATTGACAATCAAGGTCCACCGTGAAGACCCAGTCGGGACCCACGTTTTTCGCCAAGTATGCTAAAAAGCAAAAAATGAAGAGGACATATTGAAACCCTCACTTTAGTGCAAAATTGAACCGGATGAATCGGCAGAGTTTCAGCAACCTAGTGATATTCTACGAGGCGTTTGGGTTGTGTTTTTAAAAGATGCTTGGAAAACAGTGACCCATGCAGGGAATTGAATATAACTATCTGAACCAGAGTGCTGTTGCACCGGTCAACACATATATATAAAGAATAGGCGTTTTGAAATAACATAAGGAGTAAATTATAACTCATTGTCCTGAAGAAGGTGGTTCCACTGAAAACTTACCACCGAAACGCGTCAACGCTTTTAACGTTAAATTTGGATGAGTCAGCCATAATGCTCTGACAAGGAAGTTCTATCTATGCTTTAGGCTGTCTATGTGTACACCCAAATTAACACTCTTTGAAGACCTAGTGAATTGTCTTTCTTATACTTCTCCTATTTATTGGTTTTAGAACTATGTTTTTAATATGATGGAATGCCTTTATGTATAAAGTCGATTGATACAACTTATTAATTGTGAATAATAAAATAATTGTGATAATATTAAGTGGTGATTTAAGTGCTTAAACCATTAGTGAGTGGAATATGTGTAGTGTACTAAGATGGTATGAATGTGTATTGTTGAACATTGAGTGTTATCCAAAGGGAACATTTTTCTTAACCTCACGGTTTTTGGGTGCTCCATCCTTTTGGTTTATAGAGCCCCTCTCCTTGAATTCCAAAAGATGTTATTTTGGTAGCCAGGTATGCCTATACCAAGTTGGTATACATCTGCCATTGGGACAAGATTGTGTCTTGGTCTACTCCCCACAACGTTGACCCCCTTTCTGCAATTTAATCTAAGATTACTTCATCCTTGGCCCAGCGGGTCTCTGCTCTGGGCACAGTTGAAGGTTTTCTCTCTGTGGTCTCTGCATTTTTGCAGTTGCCAGAACAACCTTCTATCTTTAGTTCACCTGTTGTGCCTAGGTTTCTTAAAGTCCGGCAGCATATTTTTCCCCTACACCATTCTTATACCTCAGTCAGACTTCACCTTGGCCAAAAACTTCCTTATGTTTGCACTAATCGAGCCTCTACATAATTGCCCTCCTAGGCTGTTGAAAATAAATACTGCCTTCTTAGTGGCCATAACATTGACCAAGATGGTCAGCTAATTGTGGGAACTCTGTGCACACACCCTTATACCATCTTCTATTCGGACAAGCTAGTGCTCCGGACATGTTCCTCCTCCTTCCAAAGGTTGTGACTCCCCTCCATGTAGGCCAGACCATCACCCTGCCTACTTTCTTTGCTCTGCACCATGAGTCCAAAGAGGAAGAGAAACTCCACAATTTGGACCCAAAAGAAGTGTTGTAATTCTACTTTGATGGCACAAAAGAGTTCCGAGTGGGCGATCAACCCAATGTAGGATATGTCAGCGCCAAAAAATGGAAGGTGGTGCAAAAAAGGACCATCTCATGGTGGATCATTCTATGCATTAAGATCTGCTACGCTTTGGCCAAGTAACAGCCCCCTGACGGTCTGCAGGCTCAATCCACTGTGTTAGCATGTGGCATCCTGGACATCTATCTGGCAGAAACGTGGGCATTCCTACATATGTTCATCAGCACCACTGCCTGGACAGTCAGGTCTGTCGTGATGGGCACTTTGCCCATGCGGTCCTGCAGGACGTTCTTATTTAATTGGCTTCACTATCTCACCTCCAGGGAGGTACTGCTTGGGTATCTATTCTAAGGTAAGGAATCTGCTGCTAGAAGTCTCTATCAGATGAACAAGTTACTTACCTTCGGTAATGCCTTATCTGGTAGAGACTCTATTGAGACGCAGATTCCTTACTGACCTTCTCATCCTTTCCACTCTGCAAACCGATTACACTGTAATTGACATCCTTCTCAGGGCCTTCCTAGCTCATCACACCTGTGGTCAATGTTCGACGCTCCACGCCCTTGGTGTAGAAAGTCGCAAAAGTAACTGATGTCAGCGTGCCATGGTGGTGCCTATATAGGTACCACATATGTCACTTCCGTCACAACGATGCAGAGCCAAACGATGCCACCTACAGGCATGCAGGGGTACTGCTTGATTATCTTCCAGCCTGACTCCAGGGGGTATTCTAAGGTAAGGAATATGTGGCTAGATAGAGTCTCTATTAGATAAGTCATTACCAAAGGTAAGTAACTTGTTCAGCACGTATTGTGGCCTGAGAATTATTTGGGGCCTGTATTCAGGACAGGCAGAGTCTTTATTTCTCATCTGAATTATCAGTGGTTGTTAAAGGCCTTACAGCCCTACAAAATGTACATGTCCGTACTGTAATTTTTTTGATAAAGGGTGCTATCATTCATGTGGCCATCCTTGATGTGAGGGAGCACATGGCCAGGCAATGTGACGAGAGCTTGTGTAGCATTTTCAGGTGTTCCCGTTGCTGACAAGGCCTTCTGCTGCATTTTACAAGTACCCTAATTTTCTCCAGAAATAATTGCAGCTAATCTTCTTTAAATGTGCCTTGGAGCTGATGCCTCCTTCCTACTCAGACAATGCTTTTTCAACTCCCAGCGGCAAACTGCAAATAAAGCACTTCTATTTTTTAAGTGGCACTGTAAGAGCCCATGCTCTCTTGTGAGGTCCTCGGCTTAATGTCATCCTTCATTATTTTTCATTTACAAGTATCCACCTCCCTGACGCTGTGGGTGAACAGCTTCACACGAGGATGCGCCCTCACCTGGCCTCGTTTTTGGAATTTGCACGCCAAGAGCAGGGGAAAGGAAAGGACCAACTAGTTAAAATATTGGCCTCATATGCCTTTGACTGTGATGTGTCTGATAGAAATCTTCTGGCGATATGTGAAACATACAGTCCCTGCAGGGCTTGAAATGGGATGAAAAACAGGGAGGGGGGGGGTCTCTCAAAGGGGCGTGGCCAATGTAATTAAAGGCATGGCTTAAAAAATGTAAACTGAAAATCTGTACTTAGTGTAGTGTGTTGCCAGACTGGTATTTCGCTGCTTCTGTCACTGCATCAAGATATTTAATACAACAAGTAACATTACACCTACAACAAGCCAGGGCTATTGGCTTTGTCAATGGTTATTAGTTGCATAAGATAAATAAGCAACAACTATGGCTTCGTTGTATAGATAATCGAAAATGCTTCAGTTCTGAAAAGATGGAACTGTTAAAGAAGTATAACAAGTCTCTTTGAAGTTACATCAAAGGTAGTGAAAGGTGCTACAGCTGCAGAATTAAGATTTATGTTTTTCACCGAGGGTGAGGGTGAAAATGGAGAGCCCGATAGGGAGAGGTTTCAGCACCTGCTTTTTAGAACTGCCGGTGCTCAGAGCAGCAGAACCCGGCCCACTTAAAGCCCTGCGCCCCTGGGGACATTTTGTACCCGGAGCAGATTCACCATGCGTTTTTGACGCAATTGCAATGCAATCAGCGCACCACCAAGGACATCTGAACCACCAACCCGCCAGCAGCAGCAAAGAATGCAGCCAGGTAGTTTGTGGATGTGAAAACTGTGAAACTTTGGTCCCTCCCTAAAAAATGCTGCTGCTACTTATAGGTGCCTTACCCTTGTTTTCATTAGTACCAATGCAAACAGAATACAGAAGTGCGGCTAGAGCCCAATTTGTCCAAGAAAACATTGAGATTCAGTTCGGAATGATGCACCCACCACCCTTAGTCCTTTGGTGCACACTGCAACGCAAGACCCTTTGTAGTTGAGAATAAGTTGTAAGTAAATGAGAACATTTTTGGTTCAGCACAGGTCCAGTAATGTTTTTCTTTTGTGCAATCCTGTCATGCCCGTGAAGCGCACCGCTTCTCCTAAGGGCTGGCAGGCTGTTATTTGTGGCAGTAAAAGATTGTTTAAGTTATATTTTCAACCATCACCTGGGGTGGGGACACATGTACCGTCAACATCTCTGGTGGGACTATGGGTGCATCGAACTAGTCACTGAACTCACGAGGCGCGTTGCTGCCTCCAGTGTGGCCCTGAAGCATTAGCAAGGATCAAATGCTTATGATGACGAGATAGAGAGATTAGTAGGCCTAGGCGAAATTTAAACGGGACTTCAAATAATTGTCACTCCAGAGAGACTAAGTTGAGCAAACAATGCCCGGCAGAAATGGTAAAACGGCAATCGAGAAGTATGTTTTGCTCCACACAGTCTCTTGCTAGTATCACATGTGACTCTGTATGCAGGTATGCCCTTGTGTACAAAAGCCTTATGAGATACACCAAAATTACATTCTGTGCAACATGGACAACTTGGTGTAAATTCGCCTAATGTTTATGATTGTTTGCAAAATGTCAGCCCCCCAAAAAAACTGCTCATTTTGCCCATGCCTGAGTTATTAGCCGCGTGCATTCAGAGAAGAATGGGATTCTAAAATGCTTCCCATAGGAAAACAGACCTTTTATTTTCTTTGGTTACAGAATCAGGCCACACTACACAGCTGCACCCTCTCTCTGTCGGTGCCTTACTTAGCAGAGCCCTGGAGCTATAAACAGAATGTTATCTGCAGATCTGAGAGCTTCGAAAGTATTTTATAGTCTTCACTTTGTCTGCCAGATATTAGAGTCTCTGGTTGTTTACTGCTTTGTGTGCCGTGGGTAGGAGCTTAACTTGACATCTTTGCTTTACAGACAGTCCTGGTAAGATTTTCAGAACAGGCTTGGTGTGTTACCATCCATCACTGTTCAGATTAGGGAGACTGATACATTTTGGAGCACTTGTGGTCTCTTTAGAAAGCAGCTGTTAATGCCTTCAAATTTTCCATTGTTTAAAAAAAAAAGGTTTTATTTTTGGAATTTTATATAGCGCGAACTCGACCTAAAGGTATCAGAGCGGTTTACAGGAGCAACAAAAAAGGGGGGGGGGGCAAAAACGGGCTTTTGGTAAGGTCCAACTAAGTGTGCCCAACGTATGTAAACAACAAGTGACAAAGCTGTTCCTAAGGGGGTAGGGGGAAGAGGTACCATGTATGAAGATATCTGTTATGGATATTGGAGCCCTCACACAGCCATTGGGATATTGTGAATCACATACCCCTCAGGATGTAATGTACCATCATCGGGCTGCTCCTACGTCGAGTCGGCTGGTGCAATACCCGACGGGCTCTTGTTTAGAGAGCACTCTTATGGAGATCTTCTATATCCACGATAGCCGATTGTTCAACTGTACCGAGTGTAGGGCTTGGTGATAATGTAGATGAATGTTTAAAAGGGGGAAAGAGTACTATCTGAACAATTTTATTACGATGTCTCCTCGCCTGATTAAAAAATATGAGGTAAAGTTATAGTAGCTCAGATCTATGTTCTGGGTTAACTATACTGCCTCGTCTTGGTCAACATGTTTCTCACTATTATAGAGCTGTACTCAAGTGATTCGTCAGGACCATGAAATTCTATCTACAAGTCTATCTAGGAAAATTAAGTGATAGACAACTGGCGTTAATATAACACTGGTATTATTACCTGCTCCTCGGTCTACCCTATCTACTCCATAGGATAAACCACAGCAGTTCCTGGTAGGCTTGCGCAAGGAGTTCCTTGCGTTTGACACGCCGAGTCCGTGTCGCTCATAGACCTACCCCGCACTACCAGGACTGGGGGGGGGGGCAGGAGCACCAGTTACCTTAGAGGCGGACTCATTCACTTTTTTAGGCACGGGAAGATTAAGCATCTGATTACAACTTTGGTGCAGTTGTGTCGGCTCTCCGTCAGCACAGCTGCGCCAAAGTCGCGCAAGGACCATTGATCTGATTATGAATTTAACTTGTGCATGTGGACGGTCCTTTTGCCTTTCCCATGGCGGTGCCAGAAAAACAGGCATCGCAATGGGAATGGAAAAAATGTTCCAGCACAGCATGGGCGGTGATATCCACGCCGTGCTGGAACTGGGGGTGCAGGCAGACAGGGGGAGCACATGTTGTGCCTCCCTGAATGCATCCCCATGTTAAATATGAGTTTAACAGAGGCGTTCTGCAGTTTCTTGAAGAGTTTCTGGGTGATGTTGGCGTAGAGTGCGTTGCGGTAGTCGATTCTGCTGGTGATGAGTATGTGGGTGTCTGTTTTTCTGGACTCGGGGATCCACTTGAAGATCTTTTGGGTCAGGCATAGAGTGAGGAAGCTGGATATTGAGATGGCGTTTATCTGGTGGTTCATGGTGATCGAGGAGCCAAGGTTTCGTGCTGGGTCTGGGTGGGGGGTTTCCGAATGCTGCGGGCCACCAGGAGCCATCCCAGATGAAGACGGTGGGAGCCCATGATGAAGACTTCGGTCTTCTCTGCGTTGTGCTTGTGGCAGCAGTTCCCGGATATGCAATTATACTAAATGGTGCCCATGTCATTTTGTATCTGAATTGAGATTCTGCACTTTCCGGTCTTTTGCTGTTTGAGATCTTTCAGAATTACGGGCTTTTGGAATCTCTGCACTGTACTCCACGATGTCAAAATCAGTGTCCTGCACAGTGCGACCCTCAATGCACAAAATGCGACACTTTCGTGCCCAACAGTACCTGTAATTGCGATAAGGTTCCCAAAAGCTATAACAAGGAAGCTTGCAAAGGCGATGCGATACTCCTGAGATCCTGGGGAGGCTTTGCAGCAGCCCTGCTTCACGCAGCAGAGGTGGATGCGCCGGCTCCGATCTGTAAGGGGAGGATGCGATGACTTTGGCCTTCGTTGCGTATGTTTCTTAGGGGGAAGCTTCACGCACAGGTTCGATGCGACACTCTTCAATGTGATGCGATGCGTGGCGCAGCGTTGCCTTCCGGCGCCGCAACTCTCGATGCGCCACGGAACGGGACTCTGCGTCGACGCACGCAGCGATTGGAGACTTTTCACGCACCGGCAGTGGTGCGTCCCGCAAACTGGTTCTGCGACAACCCTCGCAATGGCAGGAAGCTTCACGCTTCGGGACGATGCTCGACGCACTCGGCGATGCGGAGACCCTGCGTGTTGCGATGGTGCCGCAATGAAATTTTCCACGCACTCTCGTCTTGCGACACGCAATCGGATGATGCGTTGGGTACCAGTCACTCTTGTTCACGCTTCTGCTTCCCAGCTCCCAAACACAGCAAAACGACCTCCTGAGGCCCCAAGACTGGGCAAGCACTCCAAGGCAGGTCAGAACTCTCTCAGCAGAGTTCCAGGGGAGCTGGTGGTGAAGTCCTTTTGTTCCTGGGACTTCTTAACAGGGAGCCAGCTCTTCTCAGGCCCTTGGAGATCAGAATCAAAAGAAGGGGACACAGCAAAGTCCTTCACCTCTCCTTGGCAGCAAAGCAAAACAGCAAGCAGGCAGTCTTCTCCTCTTCAGTTTCTTCCAGCTTTCTCCTTGGCAGAGGTTTCTTCTTAGTTCCAAAGTGATCTAAAGTTTAGGTGTCTGTGGTCCTCTTCTTATACCCCTCCAAGCCTTTGTCTCTCTTTGTTCCAGTGGGGGGATTCCCCTGCTCAAACCGGTTCCTGGGTGTGCTCTGCTCTGGAGCACCTGGTTCCTTTCAGAGTGAGGGGCAGGGTCGTTAGACGCTCAGCAGGAGGTGGAGCCTTCTTTGTGCCAGCAGGGCCAGTGTCCTCAGCCTGGCCAGCAGGTGGTGGAGCCAGCTTTGTGTTTGTCAGGGGCAGCCCTATTCAGACCCAGGGACTACTCCTCCCACCCATCTAAAGCAGATCTCCCTATTCACCCTGCTGCTGACTCATCCAGGCTCCTGGAGCCACCTAGCACATCACCTGACTTCAGTCAGCCAACCTGCACACAGGCACACAGGAATGTTAAACAGGAGAATAGCTACTTTCTAAAAAGTGCTATTCCCACACAGTGAATTTAAAAACCATCTTGCTAAAAACATGTATAATTAAATTCTGAACACAGAGATACCAAACTTGGATTTTCTATCTTGCCCCTATGGGAAGATAGGCATGTAAACAGCCTTCCCCATTCTATCCTATGGGCAAGATAGCCTCTCAGCAGTGAAAAACGAAAATGGCTGTAATTCACTACCAGGGCATGTTACACACCTCAGTACATGCCCTACCTTTCAGATACACTGCACCCAGCCCAGGGGGGTACCTAGGGCCACCATAGGGATGCCTGACATGTACAGAAAGGGAATGATAAGGCCTGGTCAGTGGGTGCACTGGCCAGGTCGACATGGCAGTCCTGGACTGCACATAGGCACTGCAAGCAGGCCTAAGACATCATTTTAGCGCTACTCCTGTGGGTGGCACAATCAGTGCTGCAGCCCACTAGTAGCATTTGAATCACCAGCCCTGGCACACGCAGTGCACTTTACTAGGCGCTAACAGGTGAAACAAATATCCCAATCATCGATAACCAATCAATACAACAATTTACCAAGGGAGCACTTGCACTTTGACACTGATCAGCAGTGGCAAAGTGCCCAAAGCATCTAAACCAGCAAAATCGAAATCCAGCATTGCATCAAAAAATACAGGAGGTAGAGGCAAAAAGTCAGGGGTAACCACGCCAAAGATGCCAGGTCTAACAGTGCCCATGTCATTTTGTATCTGAATTGAGATTCTGCACTTTCCGGTCTTTTGCTGTTTGAGATCTTTCAGAATTACGGGCTTTTGGAATCTCTGCACTGTCAAAGCAAGGCCTCCTGGAGACACTTTGTACACATATGACTCTGAATCATATGATTTGTACAATTGAACTGGAACTAAATCTTTGTACAAGGTTAGTGGACAAGACCACATGTGCAGCCATCTCTCCTTCCCTCTGTTCTGTGCATATGCACAGCTACAGGGTAAGAGCAGTACAGGAAGAACAACCAGGGCTGGGCAGGTTATTCTATAACTCAGGCATTTTTCTGGTGGATACCAGGGGCGGGAACTACTTCTAAAGCTAAATGGACAGACCTGACTTGGCTCCACTCTAGCAACTGCCTCCTCCTTTGTGAGGGAGTTTTGAACAGTTTTGTAGGGCTGTTTTTGGTTTCTAGGTCAGCCCTGAGAGCAACCACAATTAAACACACCCACGTCAGAATGCTTCCAAATAAGCTACATTTAAGATCCAACACACTTTCAGTCAGGCATGGCATTGCCATGAACCTTTAGCATCCTATCAGTGATTCCTTACAATCAATGGTGCAATAAAAGCATATCTCTGGTTATCTTTAGGCCTGGGTGAAATTTGAATTGCACTGGAGTAATTTCGGTAATTTTGTGCTACTCTTGTGATGCGAAATTACTGTAAATTATCAATTCCATCCGCTTATGTAATTTTGGGCAAAAATACATTTCCAAGAACACAGGAACAGAGCACAAGCCACTGTTGCCTCCAACAGTTCCTGTTCTGTTCCATTTAACCTATTTTCTTAGTGATAAATGCGTCCCTTTTGGATGCATTCTGTGCTGAGAAAATACCGTTAGATGCTCCTTACATATTTCAGCGTAATCTTGCATCATTTTGCTGCACTTTCGCATAGTTATCCTACAGCGAATAGCGCAGGTTCTGCCCACCACTTGTTATCATGCACAGCAATGAAACGCTGCTAACCTACACAGTTCCAGCCAAGCACAGAAAGCAGAGCAGCATGCAGCATGTCCACCAAAGTGCCTTGGTATATTTTCGGGGGTAAATAGCACTGTATAACTGCAACTACAATACAAAACTTGGGGTGCAACCAATCTGTGTGTCGACAAATCTCCGAAAGCCAAAGCGCCTCAGAGGTGGCCATGTTGCTTTCTTTCTAGTGGGCATGACAAGAATCCACAAGCCTTTTGGGAAGAGATGATGGGTCAGTATCAGTACTTGGACCTCTAGAAAGGGGTTGTGTATTAGAATTTCAAGCTTAAAATGCAGGTAGCCAAAATATTTACTACCACAATAACGTAAAGCTAAGTACAGGCAGGGAAGCATAGAGGTACTATTCTTAACTCCACATGTGGCGTTATACTTCTTGATCTATACTTACCTTCAGATATTCTCAAGGCGACATTTTGGCGGCATTTGTTTTGTAGCCCGATACCTTGGACACTGTCTGCTGATAGAACTCCCTAGACTGGCACCCAGTGAGATGCAGGCCTGTCGGGCAGCGGTACCCGCTGAAGGATTTCCTGTCCTCGTGTGCCATCCGTTCCAGGTGCCTGCGGACCCCCCCATCGGGTCACTGCTGGAGCATTGCTTTCTCTCTCTCTACCTCCAGCATTATCAATGGTCTCTGCTCTTACTTTGAAAGGCAGCAGCTGGGTTTCCAGTTGGTAGAACTCAATTTCCTCCACCCTCTTCCTCCGCCTGCTTAGGCATTAGGAGCGGAAAGCACAAGGGGAAGGCGGCGCCTTGTTTTCTGCATGAGTTTCATCTCATCTCTGCATTGTTCTCTCGGTTCCTCTGTTCTCAGAATCCTTTTGTTCTCCTTAATTAACCTCTTTCTTTAATATCCATCCCCCTCGCATTCTTCATTGCTCTACCTTCTATTTTTGCATTCTTTCTTCAACCTTTATCCACCCTTTCCTCATCTTACTTGTCTCTTTTCGTACCCCCTTCCTTTTCTCATATTGCCCACGCCTCCACATCTGTCTGACGCCGCCCCCTCCTGTTTCCAGCCCTGACCTCCTTCTCTCTCTGTTGTCATGGCCCTCTCTATCTCTTTGTCTCCCATGAATCCCTCCATCAGCAATTTGTAATACAATACTTTTGTTGAGTATGGGGAGGGGCCATGGCTCACAATAGGAGACATGGAGGTGAGCCAATACAGAGCTGAAGATGTAGGGGGGGGGGGGGGCAAGAAAAGAAGAAGACAGTAGTGTGACAGAAGTGAACAAGGACAGAGAGAAGGGTGCCTTTGAGACATAAGTGAAATATATTAACAGAAGAGTGTGTTGCTCAATGACACATTACTGAAGGCTAATACACTAATAGAGGCACATTCACACAGTTCATACCGCAGCGCAAAGGTCAACTCCTATGTTTTTAACATAGTGGTAAGACTGTTATCCTTAGTTTCACCTGTCCTGTTATTGCTGTGATTTTTTTGTGTATCATTATGTGTCAGTATAAACATGGACAGCCTAAGTAACTTGATAAATCATCTGCTTTGCAGATTCTTTGTTGCGGGCACTTTATAGATGAAGGCAACGTTGCCCAATCTCGCATGGCCTCTTCAATGAATGTGTTATCTCTCTGCCCCTTGTGCTTTAGCTCTGATGAAGTACCTTTATAAATAACTTGCAAACAGAACAACCTACAATGGCATAATCTGAAAAACCACAGTACAAGGTTAATATGCTATTCTCCTGCTTTCTCTGTCTCTCGCGATCGTCTTTCTCGTCTCTCTTCCGCACCTGAATTCAATTGCATTTCCTCTAACTTTATTGGCTTGACAGGCCACTCATGCACAATTTCACACCAAAAAATGCTGCCTCTGCAAGTTCACTGCTGTGCAGTCTCAAGTGGCCGCACATAAGGGGTTTAAATTGTGATATCATGGATCTTTATTTTCCTTCCAACCTCCGCCAAGTGAACTCTCCCCTCCATCCCTTTCTTCTCTCACATCTGTCCCCTTCTAGTGCCAGTGTCTAGGCACACCGCCACCTAGTGGATTATGTCAGGAATTGCGTTATAGCTACGCAAAATTGAGATCAAAAGACACATGGCACAGCGCTTCTTTGCCATGGTCCTGTGCGCATCAATACCAAGACTTATTCTCCACACCACCATAACTGGCAACCAGAAGGCACCCAATGCGAATAAATGACTAACAAAATTAAAATTCTATACAATAAAAGGAGCACCCAAATGGTAAAATGTTATTTTGCCTTAGGTTCTAAAAATCCTTACATGAGAGCTAATCACCATTAAAAAATGGTATGTCTGCTGAAACAGACTGATATGTGATGGTGTCTTGTTGAATCTGCAAGGCTTCATGGGTGAGTACCTTTTCAATGAGTATAACATGAAGTGTATACAATTTATCTTCGGGGTTTCTCTTCAGTGCCTCAGACATGCATCTTTAAAATCAATCAGTGCTCAAATTTAAGTTGTAATGATTGGTATGAAACGGATTTTTTTATCTGGCGTCTGTTGGGCCCATGTGTATTCCTGCCAAAACATGTTACCTGCCCGTCCTGTTCTCTTTAATCTCAGATTGACACTACTAGAGCAACAAGTTCCATCAGGAAACGTTTCAGCCGCCTGGCTCTCTTTTCTCCATAGTCTTTTTCAGGAGTAGGAAGGGTCAAGGTAGAAGGTGCTGGAGACAGGCGGGCAGTGGTTTCCAACAGATTGAAGAAGTGAGCATGCTTGCTCCTTTCAATGGGCTTTCAGCCATACTGACATGGAAGCTCCTGTACCTTGCCTATTCCTTCAGAACCAATCAAGAGGCCCTGCTAATGGGTTTGCTTCAGCGCACTGCAGGTGTAGCTGCAATGCTTGAAGAAAGTGCGACCATGTTCTATAGATGTTTGGTTCCAATGTTGCCGGCTCGGCATCCAATTGGAGGCGTACTTACACCTAAGCTCACCATTGTACACCCAGAACAGGGGTACTGAGAATAGTCATTTTATGGAATAATAGAACATTATTTGACTGATCCTTCAGTTTTGGTACCAGACTGTCCCACCCATCATTACCAAGCAGCTCCCTCTGCCCTCAAGCAGGATCTTCTCCAAGGGTTAGTACAGACTGGCTACAACTTCAGAGTACAGACCCACACATTTCTAGGCCTCCAACCCATTTTCTCCTTTCCCAAGGAAAAACTACAGTAACCATAGGCAGGTAAGGAGTGAAGCAACGGTGGCGCTGTGTTAAAAAACAACTTCTGCGTAAGAAGCGTGCAGCAGAGTGCCTTGTGTGTCCAGCAGTATTCCGGCAACAATAAAAAAATATCAAGATAACTCTGGTGATTAATGTTTCTGTAGGAGAGAGATCAGAGTTTTGTGTAGTGGCAGTTTTGACTCATCATAAATTAGTGCAGAGGGTTAATGTGCCTGCTGCAAAGAATGTGCACCATGCAGATCACAGAAATGTGTGTGAAGAAAACATACCACTGGCAGAGGAAAGCCTCGGGGGTACTGCTGTCAGTAAATGAGATTTAACAATGATTGTCGGAAATCTTATAGAGAGAAACAAGCAAAGAATTTACCCCGCGGGTACCCGAGGACATCAGGGCTGATGAGTTGCTCGGTGGAGCGTGTGGTCACGCTTATGCAGCTGCCTCGGGGATGACCGCAGGCTTTACACAGGCTCACAGGAGTGGCTGAAGTCAATCATGCTTGCTTATGCAGGCTTCCCACAACATGTTCGTCATCTTACCCCTTCACTGGAAGGAGTTGTTTTAGTTTTCGGCCTACACGCTTGCTACTCATGGTACAGGACAGGACAGCTTTGTCCCTATATACCTTTGCCAACAATCCTTCTGCTTGCATGAGCGGCCGTCCATGAGCATGTGTGTAGCCCTAGCATGCAAGCATCACAGCACAGACGGCTCTACAAGCAGAAGCAAGCGGAAGGCCCTGGGATGCCAGCAGGCTCCCAGCGCTCTAGTAAGGAACCCCCGAAGGCTGCTTGAATTCCCACTAGGGCTGCCTAACCAACCAACAGCCGTAGCGCAGGGGCAGAGTGTCCACCTTTTGTTGCCACTAGACTCCAATTCCCGAGATTCATTGATTTTTTTATTTTTTTTTAAACAATTTGTTAAGGTTTATAATTATGCTCTGGGAATATTCCTCTTGTACCAAAGCAGAGAAAGCAGGTCGGCTCTTCAGGGCAATTTGTTTCCAACACCTGCCCGCCAATATCCCAGAGAAATCCTAAGACTGGGCTTCTTCTAATTCAAGTGCTGCAGGAATGAAAACCACACCTGCACAAATTACCTCCTCCCAAAAATGTAAAGTGTTCACTTTATAATAGTTTTTAGGGGGGCCTACTATCAGTTCTCCTCTAGGGAAGGCTGCTGGCCTTTTCCCTGGTTTTTAGAGTTCATCACATCCTTAGAATAGTCTTAATTTTCGCCTAAATCTGCCCTTCCTCCCCACGATGGTTCTGGTGGCAGCAATAGCACCTCTGAGCCAGCTGGGTGTGTGTGCTTACCATACGGCTATTGCTATCTAACTGAGATAAGTGAAGCTTGCCATGGAGGAGACAGAGTCAGAAAGATTCAGCCGGCTTCATCGCACCATGTACGATAAGCCAAACCCAATTCCCCAAGCAGCATAACTCAAAAGTTTCCACATACAGCTCCTAAGAAGGGAGTGCTCAATGTTCTCTAAAGGGCAGCTTCTTAATTACCTTGTTTGGAAATTCTTCTGCACTTATCCACTACTTCCAGTGATGTCAAAATCCATCCTGTCTCACATTCTTCAGACATTCAAACCTCTTCCTCACTGCTGCCATGTTGGTTTAAAAGATTTGACTCTTGGACATATTTCTGTTATCCCAGAGGAAATGACTCATTGTGTGCCCATCTCTCTGACTAGTGAGCGTAGACGTTTGATTCCTGACGCTCTTGCTTGCAGCCACCTGAGTCTTATTGACAACCCAATATTCATGCAGGCAGCTGGGACGCACTCTGGTGTCAAATCGTGTCATGCTTTAGACACTCATCTTCTCCTGGTTGGTCTTGCACCTCATTCCAGGAGCAACTATTAGACCACAGTAGCATCTCGAGCAACAATTCTCTGTCTAAAATGTGTGAAGCTGCCACTTGATAGACATTTAACCCCACGTGCAAGCAATCCTATTAGATTTTAAAAGGCAGAGTAAACGTATTGTTTCTTGTTTACCTCAATGAAACTTCTCCGTTTCCCCCATCCTCCAGAATGGGCACTGCTTTGAACTAACCAAAGTTGCATGAGAGTTAGTTACGAATGGGTAGCATTCATATGTGTGTGTATGCCACTATGACCACACATTGCCACAGCTTTTTCTTGATCTTACTAGTCTCTGGTATATCTTAATTAAAGTCCCTTCTCTGAGGATCACAAAATGGATGCTGAGAAATCTGCAGACCGAGTGCTTGTGTGCTTAGGCAAAGATTAGCGTTGTTCATCTCCAAATGCGTCTGCTCATTTCATGATAACTTGAAAGTCAGTGGTCACTTCCTGTAATTCAATTATCGTCCCCACTGAGCATGTACAGACTACAAGATGGAGACGAATGGTTCTCAATTGAAGATTGTCTCCTCATCACCTCTTACTGTCTCCATATGATTGCACGGATTCTGAGGGGACTGTTTTCCAAGCCACACTTGGCCAACCATGAATTTATTATCTTACTCTGTATACCGCATCCATTTCCGCTTCCTTAGCACAGCGACATGGTGAACCCACTGGACATCTGTTATGGTGAATGGTGGTATATCCCATCTCTTCATGCTACATTTTTGGTGCACTGTAAATTCTATCTGGGCTTAGTGGTAGGTTAAAATTGTGTGTTTTAATAGGTTCTTTCTGCGCTTATTTTAGGCATCTGAATATTTCAGATTTAAATGTATGTTTTGACTATCTTGAGCACAACTTAATTTCTGGCTTTATGTGTTGCGCACATGCAACTAAACCCTGGCAAAATGTTCCTTAAGCAGGCAAAATCTTTAAAAAAATCACAAATATCACTATATGCGAATTCCTGACCATTGGACTGAACTAGTTCATCTCAGTTGGAGAAAAGTATCTGCTCCAACCAGTCTACTGCCGATGCCTTGAACAATTTTTGAGAGCGTGGGATGAGCTTGTGTTCATTTTTCACGTGACGTGCTGTCCAATTTCATTAAATGCATGCAATGCTGCATATGTTTTGTGAATATTTTGCATAGGTTGCAAAAATGCAAATATGCCCACCTTTACTTACAACTCAAGTGTGCAAAGGCTTATTCAGACAGTGAGTCTAGACCTGGGAGTCTTTAAGGTGTTCACATTCCCTGGCTTTTTATAAGTGTGCCTGATGTATTTTCATTTTGTTGTCAAGAACTCTTCTGATGTTTTCTTTCTTCTTTTATCTGCATTTTGTCCTCTTTCAGTTCAATCTCTATTTCCAGTCCATACTGTATTTCGATATATTCTTTTGATGCTTCCTTTCTTACGGATCTCTCTTATGCTTGCCTCTCGCTCCCCCGCCCCTCGCCCTGTCTCCTCTGGGACTTCGCTGTCCGTCCTCTAACCAGTCCCCACAGAGCTGTGCAGCCCTGGGGCCGACAAGGGCATCTCCCGGCCAGGCGCGCGCACGCTTTGATTTGCTGCATGAAAAAGGCGAGGAGATGAATGTGAAAAATTGCTGAGTGTGCGAAGAAGAGAGAGAATCTGCAAATATTCAATTACCACTAAAGTGACTCCATTTAAATGCTGTTCTGAAGGAGGCCGGGGAGTCAGAGGGCACCCACGTGCAGCACAAGGCAGCGTAGCAGCTCTCTGCAGAGGGAGCGTTGCAGCCCAATCAAGGAGGCTCTCTACGGAGGGGTGTATGGAGGCAGGTACCATGGACGCTGTCTACAGAGGGGGTGTGGAAGGAGGTTCCATGGACGCTGTCTATAGAGGGGTTGTGTAAGGAGGTTCCATAGATATGGTCTGGAGGGGTGTATGGAGGCAGGTACCAGGGACGCTGTCTCTAGAGGGGGTGTGGAAGGAGGTTCCATGTATACGGTCTCCAGAGGGGTGTATGGAGGCAGGTACCAGGGACGCTGTCTCTAGAGGGGGTGTGGACGGAGGTTCCATGTAAACGGTCTCCAGAGGGGTGTATGGAGGCAGGTACCAGGGACGCTGTCTCTAGAGGGGGTGTGGAAGGAGGTTCCATGTAAACGGTCTCCAGAGGGGTGTATGGAGGCAGGTACCAGGGACGCTGTCTCTAGAGGGGGTGTGGAAGGAGGTTCCATGTATACGGTCTCCAGAGGGGTGTATGGAGGTAGGTACCAGGGACACTGTCTCTAGAGGGGGTGTGGAAGGAAGTTCCACGTATACGGTCTCCAGAGGGGTGTATAGAGGCGGGTACCAGGGACGCTGTCTACAGAGGGGGTGTGGAAGGAGGTATCATGGATGCAGTCTCCGGAAGGTGTATGGGTGCAGGTACCAAGGAAGCAGTCTACAGAGGGGTGTGGAAGGAGGTAAGATAGATGGGGTCTCTAGAGGTGTGTTTGAAAGCAGGGACAAAGGAAGCTGTCTATAGAGGGGGTATGAAGGCTGTAACATGGATGAAGTCTGTAGGGGGGTATATAGAGGCAAGTTCCATGGTAGCTCTCTACAGGGGGTGGGGGTTAGGATGGACCATGGATACAGTCTCCCGAGGGGCGTATGAAAGCAGGTACCATGTACGCAGTCTAGAGAGGGTGTTCTTAAGGAGGTACCAATGATGCGGTCTCCAGAATGGTGTATGGAGGCAGGTACCATGCCATGGAGGCAGACTAGAGAGGAGGTCTGTAGAAGCAGGGACCAAGGTGTTCTCTGCAGAGGGAGAGGAGAGTTGAAGCAGGTGCCACTGTTGCTGTCTACGGGGAGGTTTATGGAATCATGTTATAGAAGGCTTTCTTAAGAGGGGGTGTGTGGATCAGGTACATGGAAGTTGTTTTCAGAGGAGAGGTATAGAAGCAAGTACCACAAAGGTTTTTTGCAGGACTCTGTCTACCTGTGCCATGGACGCAGTCTTCAGAGGGGTTCTGGAAGGAGAGGCCAAAGAGGTTTTCTGCAGAGGACGGTGTAGAGCAGATATGATGCAGGCTTTATACAGAGGTTGAGGTGGAAACAGGCTCAAAGGAGCGTTGTCTGAGCAGGGAGCATGTGCAACTGTGGCATGGAGCACCACAGGCGTGTCGAAACAGATACCATGTAGGCTGCCCACAGAGAGGGGTGGAAGCAGGTGAAATTAGCGGCTGTATACAGAGAGGTGTCACAGCTGCTTCCAGCCGGAGAGTGTGGTTGTAAGTACTGGGAAGGATCTCAGCAAATGGCGGTGTGGCAGTGAGTACTAGGGTTTCTTACTGTGAGTTGTCACATTCTAGTGTTCTTCACTCATAGGCTATAGCTCTCTGAGATGTGGAGAATGTTACCAGGCACAACACACACATTCTAGTCTGCAGAGTGCGCTGAAGGTAGTCATCCAACTCGAGCGACTGTCATAGCCTGCTTCCGAAATTCAAAGTCTAGTCCCACAGCAACAAGAAAGGACGGTTTTCCCTTGACCACGAGCAAGTAAGCCCGCTCTTTCTTCAAAAGGTGCTTGCCACTAACCATTGTTGCAATGCAATTGTTCTCTGCCATCAATACTTCACTGTAAATCTGCAGTGTACTCTCTACCATCAATACCTCACTGTAAATCTATGTTCTCCACTCGGGTTCAAAGCTGGTACAGAAAAACCTCTTAAATAGCCTAGACGGCATCCACGAGGTGACCAAGAGCGACAATCACAACTCAGACACCCTTGTCCCAATATATCTCTTTGGATGAGCAGTCCACCAGGCACTACAAGAATTCATCAAAACACACAATCTAGGACCACAAGCCGCATTCAGTTTCAGACTATCGAGCGGCTAACAGTGCATGATTTTGTACCAATGGCTTCAAGTGTTGGACACCGGCACTAATTAATGGGGACTAAGACTTATTTTTCATTATCAGACTTTGATCCTCAGCAATGAAGAAAATGGCAAGAAAAGAGAGAAAGAAGGAGGAAGGGGAGAATGCCAAAACAGTGATAAAGAAGAAAAGCAGTAATGAAGAAGAACCTAGAGTGAGACAAAGGGGCAACGTGTATGGCGGTGGAACGAAGAGGCATGAGGTGGAATCAAGGCACGGCATTGTTGGTGTCAGGCAACGGGCGATTTTGCAGTATGGATGACAGGCTCCTAGCAGAAAATGAGCCCCGGCACTTATTTTTTCATAAATTTTAAGCATAGAAGAGGCACTGAATCCACCCTAATCTCGGCATGAGATGGGATGACGTCAAGAAACACATGGAAACAGACAGAGCAGCACCATTAATTTTCCTTGAGCCACACAAAATCCCTCCATCCTAGAGGGAGCGAACCAAGCTCCTGACTTAATATCCTCTTTCCTTGCACGGATTCCAAAGAGTCTGCTGAAGCCCATTCTGCCCTGGAGCCTGACTGCTCCCTTCTGGCGGCCATTTTCCTCACTGAGCACACTACTCTTAACGCATTTGTCAGTGCAGTAATAGTCCTCATGCAACCTGTGAACACTACACCTCGACACACACGTCATACTCCGTGCCAAAGACACCCTCTCACTATAACCACCTGCATCAAGGGTAACTAGCATGCTTGCACATCGACTGCCGGGTGTCGCCTCACATTCATTGCTTCGAAGTTCAGTCTGCAGGGTTCTACCAATATATCAGTTTGATATAAATATCGATTAGCCGCATATCGTCTAGGTAATTAGATGCGGAGTTAAGAATGGTAATCCATGCTTCCCTGGGCGCGCTTATCTTGACAACATGTTGGCTGTCGATATCGTGGAGTCAATAGAAGTTCCGGTCGATAATATTGAGCTCGATATTTTGACATAGAGCCTATTAATAGGAGGACATTCTGCGGGGCCCGAGTAGCATGGAGGCGCTGGGCACGCGCCAGTTTCGAGGTCTTTTCATGGCTCAGCTAGACGAGGGGAGCAGAGACGTTTTAAGGCATGGGCAAAGTGGGCTCTGGCCCAGGGCCCCAGCCTGTCAGGGGGCCCCCTGAGAGAGCCAGCTCTGTTCATGCCCGGATGACCTTGAATAATTCTTCAACAGATTGTTTCAAACACCGTTTTCCTTTAATTTACTTTTAATGTGGGTGATGCGTGAGAGTCTATTAGAAACATTTTGCAGAGAAATGTTTTTGTTTCATACAACATACATAAAAAGTTTATTTTAGATCAAAACAGGACCTTACATATTCGTATGTCACAGAGATTATTTGCAGTAATATTAGTGAGCTACTGCTGTGTTACAATATTGAAAACGTATCACTATCCTAAATATTAGAATGTAAACAAGGCTTAGAATTTGGACCAGTGTGTGTGTGCACTGTCAGTGATCTGGCCAAAGAGGGCATAAAAGAGCTAATCTGGATCACAAATTCAAAGCTATTTGAAAAGGGGCCCCCACAATATGTTTGGCCCAGGGCCCCCACAATCCTTAAGATGTCCCTGGAGGGGAGGCAGCATACATGAGACTTCATTCCATTCCCCGAATTCAACCTTTTCTGATGAGGGTGATGGACCATCACGCCAGGTTCCTCCCTGTGAGGTTTCGTTTAAACCGGTTTCATTTTATCGTCTCGTTTTCCGAAAGGGAACCACAGGGCAAGTACTCCATGCCCTTGTGATGCCATTAATACTCAGAGTACTTTGCACTTCACGTTCTTTTGCCCTTTTTTTTTATTATTTCAAAATACTTTATTGATTTTCAAGAGGGAAGACAGAAAAAATCTGTAACAGGGTTAGCATAATTTATGCATATGGAAGGAGCTTATTTATTAAGCCTATTCTGCAAAAACATCGTTTTAGGCACTGTGCAGAAGCTGTACTACTTTTACAGCGGCTTCAAAGTGAAGACACAATCTTTTTGGTCTCCACTTTTTAAAAATGAGAATGGTGGTGAGGGTCAGGCCGCAACTTGATTCCTAGTCCGGGGTAGCACAGTCCAAACGTAGTCCGTTTTCTACGTGTGTTGGCTTGTTACCCGGTTAAGGCTAAATAGTACAGCTTTTCTTGTGCATGCCACTATGGCATTTTCAGTGAAAAGGTTTGATAGTTGCTTCGGCATATATCGGACCTTCTAGGTTTTTCGTCCAGAGTTTGTCGGGCAATAATGAGCTCAAGTGCCTGGGTTTTTTTTTATTGTTGCTTTTCTCCGATGCTATTGTAATCGCTTTTAACTATTCTAATTGTATTTGTTGTATTGTATCTTCCTTTGATCAATACAAAGTTTTTTAGCTTGCACAGATTGGCTTCTGTTTTCTGTAGTTGTATTTTTTATGTTCCATTAGCATATTAGGACTAGAAGTTGTCAACTGTTTCTTTGTTTTGTTTATTTATGTTTGATGGCTGTTTGTTTACATGGCAAATAAAGTAATTGATTTGGACATGGAGCCTAGTTTGTCTACCTCAAAGAGCTGCGAGGCACCACATATTACCTCAGCCTTGAATATGTGGCAATGTGGTGTCAACATAGCCCAGAGACATGCGGCAGCGCAAATGCCATACAGCATACAGAAGTAAGAGGCGACAGAGATACAAAATTGTGACAAGCTTCATGCAAAAGATTGCAGGACAACAGCTCCTTCGCACTAACTGCCAACTCCCCCTGGTCTCCCACATTCCACTACCTCATCACCCACCAAGACGCCATGAGATGACAGCTGCAGCTGTCAGACAGCTTCATCTCACTTTGTATGCACATATCACATAAATGTTTGTTGAATGTATCCCAGTAACATAACCTCTTTATGCAGCCGTCATGCCCACGTCTGGAGTGCGTGCAGTAAGTGAGACGTTTGTGGACTGCTAGTGAGACAGACTAAACAAGCATTGGCATAAGTGTTTAGCTATGCAACAGTTGCATAACTAAATACTTATAAGGTCCCAAAAGCGAGACCTATTGGCTATGCAAAGCGGCCCTGCGGCCGCCAAAGTGAAAGTAATCGCGATAAAGCGCGGCCCGCGCGCCCGCACACATGCACTGTAGCTCTAGGCTGGCCTGGTAGCACTTTTTGGAGCCCTCTCAATAAGTCTCGCCAGACCAGCGCATGCGCTGGGTCAGGCGAGACCTAAAAAGCCACTAGGCTTTGAGGTATCCTGACATTGCTCTCTGATTCGCTGTCTTTTCCATCGATTCACGCCCTCTTGTTACCTTCTCTACTGATCTCCTTTTTCCCTACTCCCTCCTGTGTAGCTCGCATACTCTGTTATTCACTATTCATTACTCACTTCTGCTTTTACTTTCTCTCCACTCCCTTTCACCCTACTCTATTAATATTTTTCTTTCCCCTGCTCAAAATGGTGGAGGAGGAAATGTGTCATAAAAGTGTGAGATGTTAAAGGTGCCACCCTGGCTATGCTACACAGACTCCATTACACCTTCGTCCCTCTCCCCCTGATGACTCACTTACTGAGGCCCCTGTGCCTCCAATTACAAACCTTTCCTACATATAACCCCCCCCCCTTTCTTGCTTCCTCTTCCTTTTTTGTGCTCCAAATAATCCATGGGCAGGCCTGGTGCGTATGCTCTAGTAGCACTCAGAGGTTCCTTCCCTGCTGCGCAGCCAGGCAGGTTTGGGAGGCCATGTGGACCTGTTTCACATCAATTCATGCACGGCGCAGCCATGACTGTGGTGTGGCATGAGGAATGTAGCAAGAGCTGGCAAGTTGATGGTGAGTGAGGGAAGAGCTTCTGAGCCTCCTCGCTTGCCTCCTCCCTTTATTGAACGCCCGGTCTGGAGGTCTGCTGTGCTAGCCTCCGACTGGCTTTTGGGGGGGGCATCTTGGTTGCCGGGAAACAGAAGGCTCCTTGGCAATCAGCGATTCTGGCTATTCTAAGCATGTTTGCTTTGCTTCGCCCAGCTGGAGGTCTGCAGTGCCTCCGGCCGCGGTGGACATGTCCAGTGCTTAATTTGAGCCACTGCTTTCTGTGCTGAGCACCGGCACTTAATTGGTTTCCTGTGCTCTGCACCGGCACTTAATTGTCAACACCATTCTTAGGGCAGTCTGCCATAAGGTGGTGCTGCTCGTGTAATTTAGAGATGAGCAGTATAACTTGTTTAGGAAAACAATATACATAAAAAATGTGCTAATCTCTGCATCCCCAATCATTCCTTTAGCTTTGGGGACCTGGAATAATCTGAACTTTTGCATTTACATGCGAGAGAGATGGTTAGTAGATGTTTTGGCAGCAATGACAGGGGCGATGGGTGGTGCAAGCTGCAGTGGCCTCCTGGTCAGAGCCCTGGCACTTAACATTTTACAAATTAAGCACTGGCGTATGTCTGGGTTGCCAGGGTTGTAGAGCTCCTTGGCCTCCAGCTGTTCAGCCGGTGGGGCTCTCTGTGTTGTGCCTGAATATAGCAAAATGTCTCAACAGGTGGAACATATACAGCTGCATGTTGGGCTGCTAAGTTCAAAACTCATCAGTATGCGAAGTGATACGTTTTAACCCCTTCCCCACTCATGACGGAACCACTCCGTCCTGAGCCACGGTCGCCGTGTGCTCATGATGGAGTGGTTCCGTCATGCTGCGGCCGTTGGCGGCCGCGCCGCCCACGCGGCGCTAATTCCCCGCCTGTGCGGGCGATTAGCGCAGTGGGCGGAGTCATGACGGAACCACTCCGTCATGAGCACAGCTCAACCGCGGCTCATGACGGAGTGGTTCCGTCATGAGCACCGCGCCACCGCGCTGCCCCCAAACCCCCCCCAGCGCTGCGGGGGAATTCCCGCCGCAGCGAAAGGGTTAAGAAAGGTGAATGCAGTAGCTCTTGAATTTGGGCTGCTCTCAAATTTCCGCTCCGGTGTGCCCTGCAGCATCGCTGCTCTGCAGTTCTGTTCTACTGTCGTCGTACCCTGGATGTACCATTTGTCACTGTAGATGGTTTCCTGTCGTAAGACCGATGTATCTTTGGACTGTTTCTCTGAGTCTGTAAACAATGCCTCTCGATGTGATGTTCGATGGCACTTGCTCTCGATGCAGGTATTGGTTCTGATCTGCTTTATTCCCTGCTGTGGTTTTGGTTTCACTAGTTCTGCCTTCTTTTATTCTGTGTTGCTGCCATATCTCTGTCTCCTTCTCGGCTGTCGGCTCTTTGACCAGATTCATCTGCTACCCCGAGTTGCCCCTTGAACGGCACATGGGATGTCAAGTCCATGGGCAGTGTTGTACTGATTACGCCCTGTCTGTGAGATGGGGCATGCGTTTTTATTTGGATTCTCATGTTTTATTGTGGTTTCATTGATGTTTTTCCAGGTTCGCAAGCTTGTCGTCTGCATTTCAGTGCATGTGGGCCAGAGAGGCTTTCCACAGACCTGGAGCTGCGGTGCTTACCTTTTCCTGCTTGCAGTGAGGCAGGATAGGATGGCTGGCCTTCGGCGTCCCTCGGGTGCCGGGCGCCTGTGGTGGAGGCCCAGGAAGGGACAAGTGCCTGGCTCTCACCTGTGTTGACGCGCTTCCACGTTGTCTGCTGGTAGGTATTAGGGGTTGGGGGCATGCAGTGGGTGTCTCCGAGGATAGCTGAGCTCCTGCAGGGGTCACTATTGTGTACATTGATAACAGGCGTGTCACCGTGCTCTTATGGATATTCTGATGTGGTGCAAATGTCCAAGTATGAAGCAGGATGGACTTCTGAAGAGAGGGATTGCTTAATGGTATAGCCCCTTGCCTCTGCTGTCGGTGTCATTTTGTTTCTGCAATGTAGGCATTTGCTTTTGGTTGTTTTGGAGGGACTTCTTCCCAAATGTTGTGGTGATGATCCCTGTCTCCTGAAACTCCTGTGTGTTGGCAAAAGGGGTGACTGTGTGTTGGCAAAAGGGGTGACACTGTTGACACTTTTACTTCCGGAGGTTATTGCTTTCGGATAATGTGGTTCGCAAGGGGGATGGTGTCTTTCCCGGCCTTTCATTTGGTATTGCGGTTCATGTGGGGCATAGGTGACTCAATCCTTGGATATTTTAAGGCCCTGGCGGAGGCTATGCAGAAGGGAGGGTTGAGGGGGGTGTGAATGTGTTGGATGCTCAGGTCCGGATGGGATGAACGGCTAAATTCCTGGCTTTTGTGCTGGCAATTCTTATTAAGGGAGTCTGTGGCATCCTTCTCTGCTATCATGGTCTGAAGTCACCTCTGGTTGCGGGACCAGAAAGTGTTTCTGGCTGAAACATCTTTGTCTCTTAGGTTGTGGTCGGTGGTGTCAAGCGGCTCAGTGAACAATTGGATGGTCTGCTCCAGCTGTCCTTCAAGGATGGGTGGCACACCTTGTCCTGCCGATCCTCTTCCCACATTTCTTCTGAGACATGGATTCACTCGGATCTCAGGGAGCCAAGGGGTTTCCCTTGTGCAGGCGCCCATTCCTATTCCTTCCATAGGGGCGGTATCTGCCCAGGTGGGGTGGGCGGCAGGATGTCTCCCCCGATCTGGGTCCTTCAGGTCAGCATTCTTGGCTTGGGCTGTCTGGTGGGCATGTGCCCAGTGGGTGGTCGGATAGCGGTTTCTTCCAGCATGGGTGATTATCTTTAGTCTCGAGAGGGTGATGCTTTGTTCCGAGCAGCCACCTTATCGTCTGCATTTTTCTCCTCCAGTTTTGGCTTACTGCCTGCTCCCATTACAAGGTGAGTCATCCCAATCCTGCTGGGTCGGGTCCGTCCAAGGGTGTAATCTTTTTTTTTTTCCGGTACTAACGATATTGGGAGACCTTCAAACAGTGTTGGTTCTGTAGCGCCTCATCTGATGGGTGGTGTTCGTTCCTTTTGAATGCTGTTCTTGCATCATCTGCTTCCCCTGTTGTCTTCTTGGGTCTTCGTGGCTGTTGCAGTTCTATAGGTTGCGTTCCTACCAGTTCACATTAAACTGTGTCTTTTGAGGTTTCTGAGGTTTGCTGTGGTGTCAAGGCTTTTCCATTTCCTGGTCCTGCCGTTTGGACTGCGTACCGATCCAGGTTTTTTTTCTATGGTGTTGGCTCCCCTGATGGCTGTTCTTCGTCTGCTGGGAATTTCCATCTTCCCTGTTCTGGATGGCTGTTGTCAGAGGGCTTCATTTCCCCTGATTTGTTCCATGCTCTGGCAGTGCTGGTTCTTCTGTCTTCTCATGGCTTCTTGGTGTGTGCGAAGAAGTGGTTTCTATGGATTCAGTCAACTGTATATTCGATTAAGGAGGAGTTCTGGATTGTCGGACTGATTGCCTCCCATCCTTTCAGGAATGTTGTCTTTCTCCCCAGTTGTTTGCCGAGGTGTGTTGGTTGTGAGGTGGACCTGTTTGCAAGCCTTGACAAGGCACTTCTTTCACGGTTTGTTTTTAATGGACAGGAAGAGTTGGCTTTGTGGATGGATGTCCTGTTGTGTCCTTGGCCTGTGGGACTGATGTTTGCTTTCCCTCTGTTTCCTTGATTCAGTGGTCTTGATTTGGGGTTCAGAGGGTGGGGGCTCAGGTTGTTATGGTGGGTCCATCATAGCCCCCTTCTGTCGGGTTTTCTCTGTTGATTGAAATGATGGCGGGTTTAGAGTGATGGTTTCTGTTGGTACCGTCTCTACAGAGGTTTCTTGGTCTCCAGATGCCCTCTCTAGCAAATTGCAAGTTGTGGACTTGGCAAATGTGTGGGGTAGCTTAATGTTACAGGGTATCTTGGGTTCTGTTTTCTTTTCTGTGTGGGCATACAGAAGTTTATCTACCTGGTCTTCTAAGGCTCAGCATTGGAAGTTGTGCAAGCCTGGTGTGATCATCTCCAGTGGTTCAGCTTTCTGTTTCTCAGCCCCACATGCTGTAATGCTTACAGGATGGGCTGCTAAGTATTTCCAGTCCCCTTGGTGGGGGGGATCTGTTGGACGATCAGGGTCTGGTCTCAAGGATCTTTTGGGGTTGTCCATTCTCTGTCCTGTCCTTCAGTTGGTGTGCCCATTTTTTGATTTGCAGATGGTTTTGTGGGTTCTCCAGTATCCCCTGTGTGAGCCTTTGGAGTCTGTGGGTCTATGTATTCCGACCTTGAAGGTGTTCTTTCTGATGGCAGTAGCATCTGCTCGCCGGCTGGATGAACAAAGCTTGTTGTCTTGTCTGACTTCTTTATTTTGGGAGTTTGAGGACAGGAGTGTTCTTTGGTTGGGCTCTGGCTTTCTGCCCACGGTAACTTCTTTGTCATTGTTTACAGGAGGTGTTTCTTCAGGTGTTTTTTTTCCAGATCCTCAGTCTCCGAGGGAGGTGGAATTTCATTTGCTTGCTGTGCAGAGGGCAGTTCTGATCTACATGGACCCTGTGAAGGTGTTCCCTGTCTCCGTTTTCATTGTGCACTTTGGTACCACTCCTAAGGGGGTTCAGCCTTTGACTCGGACCTTCAGCCAGTGGATAGGGTCAGGATTATGCTTGTTAAGAAGCAGTTTGGTTTGTTGTTTCCTCTGGGGATACAGGGATGGCCTATTTGGGGCATGTCTGATTCCGTGGCTGAGATGCAGTGTGCTTTTTTGCTGGAGCTGCGTCGGGCTGCCGCTTGGGTAATTCCTTCTACCTTTGGGCCTCATTATCGGGTGGTCCAGGGTCCGGCTTTTACGGATTTGTTGGTTTCCGCTGTGCTGGCTTCCGTGTTGTAAATAGTTTTTTGCCTGTGGCTTCAACTTGTGTTTGCATTATCTGTGCTGTTGTCCTGGACGGCTTATTTGCTGGGGCACTTCTCACCTACTGAGTCAACACAGTGAGAGGGACGAAGGGGTAATGCTGCGATTACTTACCGGTAATAGCATTACTCTGAGTCCTCTCATCGTGGTGACTCAGACCCTCCCTTCTGCCCTTTTCAGACTGTCCAACTGTGGGTTGTTTGGGTTCGGTACAGAACCAGAAGTAAGGAAGGGGGAGAGATTTTTATATGTGGAAAAGGGTTGTGCTAGGAGGCACAGGAGCCTCACTAAGCGAGTCATCACGGCAAAAGAAGGAGTAATGCTATTACTGGTAAGTAATCGCAGCAAATCCATGGAGAACTCCTCAGGAAAATTAGCAACTCTGCTGGTGAGTGTTCTGGGTTGGGTCTGTGACCTCATGTAATGCCGAATTGCCTGCCTTCAGTGACTCTTGGAAGAGAGCATGCCGACCTCCCTAGCGCTGCAGGAGCCTCCGCTGGGCTACAAGTCAAGGCTGCGAAGGATATGAGCAGTGACAGCCCCGCCTAGAGGCTACTGGCACGGGCAACTCTGCTCCAGCTACAGCCCTGGCCTCGAGCCACAGGAGGCTGCAGCAAGCTGTACACAGCCAGGCCAATCCCGGGGTGTGAAGTGAGGGGTGTAGAGAGCTACTGCTTGGATTGGGGAGCACCCTTCTTCGTGTGTGTGGGAGTTATTCAGCACGAGTGCGATGGAAAAGCACTTAGCGTTGTGTAACCCTTTAATGTTCCTCATGCCTGTCTGCCGTCTCAATATTGCTGCTGTCTAATTATCTTCATCTCGGTTTTCTTTACCCTGTTTCTCATCTCCCAGCCTGGTGTTAGCTACCTCTCACACATCGCCTGTCATTTCCATCTTGCTCATCATGTCCAACATCCCACGAATTTCGTAAGACCCCCAATGTCCAGGCCAGTAAGATGGCTCAAGTAGAGCTCTATGTCTAACCTGAAGGTCGAATATTTGTGTCCTGCAGGTCCACTCATCATTTCATCCTTACAGGAATGTTGAAGACACCACCACTGAGTTGGGTAATATTTAACGCCTTTTTTTAGGACCTAGAGACCAGACAGATTGAAAAGCGTGTTACATAAGTGTACTTATTATTATGACGTGCCGGTAGAAAAGCTTAAAAAAATTATGTGCATTTATTGCATTGCCGTCCTTTACAGCCTTCTGCATTCCTTCCGCTGCAACCTTTCCTCTTGCATACCCTTTAGCCATACATCCCTTTGCACAACCTTTCCAACACTATATCCTACCCTTATGGTTTCTCATCTGCTTCTTACATTCATGAGAGTCCAAAAAAAGACAGATGTACACAGGTTTTTGTTAAAATACAAATCATATATTCACCTGCTTTGGGGCATCATTTGTATTTTCAGGTCTGGTGTTAACTAAGACCTTTTTACTAAAATTATATCTGTAATATACTTACGTATGCAGGCTTTCAGCCAGCTCTCTTCATCATATCAACATTGGTATGTTATTGTGTCATTACAAATTTTCTTCACCCCTCTACAGTATGCATTGTGGGGTAATGGGTCAACCCATGTCAGCAATTGAGTAACTTCAGTGTAAGTGACAACATTCTTACCTTTCACAGCAGGCACATCCATACACAGCGTAGTTTTCTTCAGTGTCAGGGACAATTATGACAGGGACTGATTTTTTAGATTAAAAATAAGCCTCGGTGGTGAACTCCGCTCTGTTCGTGGAGTTCGCGGAGTATTTTTACTCCACGCTCTGCGAAGCTCACAGAGTTCCGATACACTCCGCTCTGCATAGCGAAGCTGAGTTTCTTCCTCGCTCGTCATTTGTAAGTTGGTGAGAGCAAGTGAGGAAAATCCAACACTAAACCAGTAGCCACCGGCACAGATAAGGAATGGCGGGGCGGGCCGGGATGTAAAAACATTAATGGAAAAAAGGACCTTCTTGTCACTCTCCCACTCTCTCCCACGACGTCTCAGTCTCTCCTGTCCGTGCCGGATCAAGAAGCAGCCAGGCTCCCTCCTGTAAGCCAATCACAGTGCTGCAGTGCAGCGTTGTGATTGGTCTGAGCACCGTGGTTCGGCGCTCAGCCAGGGAATGGGGGCCTGGGCATGTTTTCCACGCAGGCTGTAATGCAGCATGGGTGAAGAAAATGCAAAGTGCGCATGAATGTTACCTGGCCCCAGAGGGCTGGCCAAACAATCATGTGCACTTAGGATTGGGTAAACCACTCCTCCCCTGTTCTGAGAGCAGACGAGCCCCACCCGCCCCACAAAGCTGCACAGCAGGAACAAATACAATGATAATAACCTCGAGCTATTATCATTGTATTTGTTCTTTCCTTCACTGCTTTTCAGCAGTGGGGCGATGTTCCTCCGCCTTAGCCCAGGAGCCGCCACTGCGCTGGACCGCTTCCCAGTGAGATTTCTCAACTCGGGCGGGCACAGATGGTCACTACCGCTCGTGTTGAGAAACCTGCTGCTGGCATTGAGGAAACTGCCGCTCGAGTAGAACTTCTACTCGAGCACCAGAAAGAAACAGCGCCCTCTTGCACTGTGCGGGATACCGTTTGAGCTGATTTTACAGCACGGGAAAAACACCCGGCACTAAAAATGTGTTCAAATGGCGCGAGGTATCCCACTCTGCCGCTCGTGGAACTCCGCGTAGCTTGGCGGTGTTTTTTTGGCACTTCGTGAAGTTAACTCCGCAAACTCCACCCAGTCTTAATTAAACACAATTTTTGCTTTTAGACTTTTTAGTTTGATTGACGAGGGTCTGGCAGCTTTCCCAACAATAACTTTTTGTAAGAACTATAATGAAATAAAACAGGCATTAATAAAAATCAAAAGACAGGTAGCCAATGACAGACTTATTGGTTTTTCCCCCTCACAATAGTTTTAATATAATAACTGGAAAGTTGAGTATTTGACTGCTAAAACTGCTGGCCACTACCCCAAAATATTTCCTCCCCACTAATGCATCGCTACCAATTTTTCACTTCTGCTTATAGTTGCAGATGGTGGGTACCACCAGTCATTTTGGGGGGCTGTGACTTTTTTTGTACCGTCAGACGGTGAACAAAAGCAAGACAGAGACAAAATAGGGGGAAGGAACAAAGAAGAGAAAGACAGGAAAACAACGACGTACGAAGAAAGATGGGATGAGGAGTAAACCGCGAGACTGAGATAAATTGACAGGAAGTGTAGGATAATGGAAGACAGAGGCATGAGGTCGGCTCAAGAATAGGCAGCCCTGGCTCTTGATAACAGTGACATGCAGTAATGCTGAAGGTGAGCTCCTTAGAAAAACTTCGGGCCCCTGCCATTCTTTTTTTGCTTTACAAATTAAGCACTGTCACATAACCTGAGATATCCCCTCTGTCATAACCAACTCACTTATCCATCCGTAGATTTCCTCCCAAGCTGTTTGTTTATTTCAAAACTTGATGGGGCGAAAATTACATTCGAAGAGCTATCAAAGGACTATAAATAAGCACATTTCACCTTCATTCCCCCGCTCTCTCCCAAATCCCCCTCATACATCATCTTCATCCCCGCCGTCACCGGCACCCTGCTCGCCGCCCCTCCCTAAGCCACGGGCTCGAGAACATTCAGTGTTCGAATCCCGCTCTGAGCTGCGGTGAAGCAGAGACAAGAGCTCGCGCTCCCCTCCCCATCAGCGCAGGAAGTGAAATAATCCACTGGCTTCGCGTTGCTCAGTTATGTACAAATGCGGAAACCTAATATTAAGCACACCAGTGATAGATTTATTTGCAAAGGGATTAGAGTGAATCACTTGAAAGAAAGCAGTGGAATATTACACTGTTATCCCACCCGGTTCCAGACAGAAGCGGGAGATTACTTAATTACCCTGGCACAGGGACAATATCGAGTATTTGATATCATGCCACCAGCATCTTATAGTCAAAATAATAGTGACGAAAATAGAAAATATTGGCAAGGTAAGCAGTCTAGTTTAGTATATGCATATATATAGAGAGAGAGAGAGACCGAGAGAGAGAGAGAACGGCCACTACAATGCGGCCGTTTCCATGCATGCGTGGTTACAACGAATAGCCTTTACCACGCATACCTTTACTACGAGATACGTAGTAAAGGCATCTGTGCTAAAGGTAAAAAAAAAGGGGGGTGTTTGGGGGGTGTCTCCCCCCACCTCCCCAAAACAGAAACTCACCTGATTTCGTATTTTTAAGAATCTGAAGAAAAAGGATGGGGAAGCAATCGGCGTCGTAAGAGGAAACGGAAAGACACTTCCGCTTCCTCTTTACGACGTGAAACACAAATTGGAAGAGATTGGAGTGGAGAGGATGTGGATGTGGAGGGGTAAGGGGGAATGAGGGGGGTGGTGTCGCACAGAGGTAAATTATAAGGATTAATATTTAGGGTAAATTAGTAGTGAACGGAGATATCCTTTAACTTGAAAATTTCATTAACATGCATAGTTTAACAACGAAAGTCGTTGTAAAAGTGTGCGTTTTAAAGGCATTTTCGTGGTAAAGGATATGCGTGGAGAAGGCATTCGCGTTGTAAGGCATGCGTGGTAAAGGCATGCGTTGCAACGGAATGCGTAGTAATGTCATACAACCAGAGAGAGAGAGCACGACCGAGAGAGAGAGAGAGCGCAAGAGAGAAAGAGAGAGAGAGCACGAGAGAGCAAGAGAGAGCGAGAGCACGAGAGAGAGAGAAAGAGAGAGACACGCAGAGTACACTATGCTATTTATTGCCATTGTTGAATGTGGGGAGCGGCAAAAACTCAGGAGGAGGAGCTCATATGGGTCATGATGCCCCTCCCTCAACAATTATATTAACTAGCATATTATACTCTGCACATCTGCATACATGTTTTATACCATTGCATGTTTTCATAAGTATGTGTTTTACCAAAAAGTATTTATGCAAAACCAGGATTCAAAGGGTTGCATTTGTGTAGTAGGGTAAAATCACATTAAAGAGGCCCACTGACTATCGGAATAATTCTTTCCCTGAATAAAATAAGTGTTACATGCATTCTAAGAGTCAATAAACTGTTTTTTTCTAATGGCAATTTTGCTGTACTGTGGTAATAAACTCAAATGTAACCTGTGCACTGTAGTAATAAATGTGTGAATGTGCATTTATTGGCACAGTTACTGTAAATAATGTGTAACTGGGTCACATTTATTTTAACTATCAGGGGGGGCTATACATGTGTGTGTGTGTGTATTCAATGTACACCCCTGCTCGCACTTTTCGGTCTTCTTCTTTGGCCCTTCTTAATGTCCCCCGCTTCCGCAAATCCAGAACTGGAGACACACGCTTTTCTGTTTTGGCCCCCCGTTTCTGGAATAGTCTTCCCCTTTCCATGCGATCCAGTCCCATTTATTCCCATTTTCGTAAAGCTTTGAAAACTTTTCTTTTCTCTCAGGCGTACTCCTGCTAATCCCTTCGGGCTGCCTCTGTGACTGCTGCTCTTGCTACCAGCGCCAGGAAGCCGCTTGGCCGCAGTGCGCTTAAACAAATACTTTTTTCATTCATTCATTCATTCCATTCATTCATTCATTCATTCATTCATTCATTCACATAGATGTGAGGCAACAATAGTAAATCCATACAAACCTTTACATAATCACCTTCACAGTGCTGTGGGTGTTAATATGTTTGCTATGACATTAGGGAAGCATGCTAATAAAAACTTGATTCTGTCATACAATCATCAGTTCGGATAAAGAGCTGAAAAAGAGGACTCCGCTCTAGACTCAAGCTTATAAATTGTCCATACCTGCTTGAAAACCTTTCATGGTGGGCCAGTACTTTCCTTGCAGAGCAAGATGCGAGGGCTTCCAGCATATTTACTGACGTGCTCACACAGGACAGATACACGGAGGTCTCACGATTCAGTCCCTAGAGGGTTGAGGCAATGCTCGGAGAGAATCATCAGACGTGTGGCTCCCACTGGTATTCACATAGCTTCGTCTGACAACGTCCCCCTCTATCAGGGATGTAACACACGGTCCTACAGTCCCTTGAAGTGCAGGGGACCCCCACCCTCCCCCCATTGAGCCTAAAACCTAAGAATATTTGTGCGAGAAGGGATTCTCAAGGGGTCCTCACCACATACTGCATATGGACCCCATCATTGTACATTATGCCTCTGCCCTCCATCCATTTGTTGCTTTTGTAATGAGATGCCATATCCAATACAAATAGTCCATAGTTGTGTCTCTAGTAACACACGTTTCAGTAGTCTAAACAGAGGTGCCAGATGCCGCCTAGTCATTAAGACAATGTCATTCACATGGCAGTCTGAGGGCTCATCTATAATGTACATTCTGCCCTGAAACCCCGACCGGTCACCTTCAGAGAGATGAAGAGAAAGAAAGTTATAATCAAGTTGTAGTTAAGAAGAGAAGCATGAAAGCTCTGGCAGAACAGGAAGAGAGGCTGAAATGCCTGAGTGGTACCCGGGTGCCCGAGCGTTCAGGCATTGCCCTTCTCCCTGGAAAATTGCCATCATACACGGAAACACTCTGACTGATGCGAATTCGGCCTGTCTTGTTCACATAGTGCGGGGAGACGGAGTACAGTGAAGTCAAAGGAGGAAGGTTGAAAAGCGCATTATGCAGACTGGTTTCTCATCGGAACGGTCTCACTGTGTTTTTCTTGCATATCCCTTCATTTCCCCCTTGCCTCTCTAAAGCCCACTTTTCAAGCTCTTAAACATCTT
The DNA here is from genome assembly GCF_964204655.1 of Triturus cristatus. Lineage (NCBI taxonomy): Eukaryota > Metazoa > Chordata > Amphibia > Caudata > Salamandridae > Triturus > Triturus cristatus. The sequence goes on along the minus strand of NC_140592.1, from coordinate 495,172,115 downwards.
GCCATCCCTTTCCCTCCCTCCATCAGTCTACACTCCTTCATCCATCCTCCTTGCTCACTCCCTGCCGCCTCGCCCCTACAGCGTCTCCCCCATCCCCTTGAAGCTTCCCTGCCAGATGCCCTTCCCACATCCTCCTCCCACACCACCCCCGGTTCCCAGATATTCCTCTCTCCTTTCACACACAATTAAGGCTGCAGAGCCTGCCCTTGTCTCCGTTGGCTCCCAGTGACATTTCCTAGTATGGTCAGCAGGGTATTAACGAGTTTGCAGATTCCTTCTCCTCGTGCCTCCTGTCGCCCCCTTCTTCCGGGTTGTGGCTTCTCCGTTGCAGCCAGCGAGGCTGAATTTGTCACTGTACGCATGGTGTTCGTAGTTGCATTTATACAGTACTCCATAGCCCCTTGCACTGTAGCGAATTTGTTAATGGATACCACACTACTTCAAGGGTAAAAGTGTGCATGTGGCCTATATGAACAATGTTTTGATGTTGCGCATGCGGACCAGAGCTGTGCTCTTCTCATGTTTTTCTCACATCACGCAGGTGTGAGTTGAAGAGAATAGCGAGAGACAGGACTGTTAAGCATTGGGTGATAAGTTGTGGATTGATGGAAAGTGTGTGACTGTTGTGTGGCATGCTGGTCAGCCATGTTGTTGCAAACACTCACCTGTACTCATGCTTGGAGTAGAAATAATTTGGAAAGAATACAGACGAAGTGAAGGAAGATCGCCAGGAGGATAGTTATATTATTTATTGAAGATAAATAATTGTACAAGAAACAGGTGAGTGCCAGGATATACATCCGTCAGTCTCCAGGTACAACAGCAACTGACTGGAGAACTCGAATGCCACTTACCAAGTGGCATTCCAGGCACGCTCACACACACACATCTCAAAGGTAAACATATGACTGTTTGGTGCATGCCACCAACAGTTATAATAACAACATAACACATCCCCCCCTCCATAATAAACAACAACAGATAAAAGAAACAATTGAACCAAAAAAAAGAATAGCAAAATAAACAAAACAAAAACAACAAAAAATAAACAAGGATAAAAGTCCAAGGAAGAATCTCCATAACTTAATACCAAGTAATGCTACACTATGTATTCGTTGAGCCAACTAGGCAAGACACTTTTTCTATTGTTACCACCAGTATAATCCAGATTCGAGTTGACATTCTCCTGAGAAGGTTCCATGACAGAATGATTCTTAACAGACCCTTCCCCCTCCGTAAAGGAAGAAGAAGGATCTGCAGTTCCATTACTAGTAGACACACCCCCATTTCCATCCTGAACCACCCCAGGATCATGAGAACCTTCAGTAGCTAATTGAGATTGTAAACTACTATTTTCAAAATAATCTTCAATCCACTCAAAATCTCCCCTGTGATCATGTACTTGATTGTTTCCATCATGATTCTGATTACTAACTATAGCAATGTCTTTAACCCCTTCCCTGCTCATGACGGAACCGTTCCGTCATGAGCCACGGTTGGCGTGTGCTCATGACGGAACGGTTCCGTCATGACAATCCTGTCGGCGGCCGCTCCGCCTGCGCGGCGCTGTTTCCCCGCCTGTGCGGGGCGACAACGCAAATGGGCGGAGTCATGACGGAACCGTTCCGTCATGAGCACAGCTCAACTGTGGCTCATGACGGAGCGGCTCCGTCATGAGCACAGGCCCACCGCGCTGCCCCCCTGCCCCTCCCAGCGCTGCAGCGGAATGTCCGCAGCAGCGAAGGGGTTAAGATTCCAAACTCTCCCATCTTCAAGTCTAACAAAATTTCTTAAGACTTCTAATACTAGTTTGGGTGTTTCAAACTTACTTTCACCTTTAATGACCTTGAACGGTTTCTTGACACGCACCCAATCCCCCACACTAATAGACACTTCCTTGGCACCATGGTGCCTGTCATAGTAATCTTTGGTTTTTGAATGTACTAACTCCAATCTTTCTTTCACATCAGTGGGAGACCAATATTGCACTTTGCTTTCTTCCAGCCAACTAGGATTAAACTTACACCTAGGTGTTCTACCCCTCATCATGACAAAAGGGGACAACCCTGTCTGAACTTGAGAAGTGACCCTATATGACCACACTGCTTTTTGCACCTGTATTCTCCAATCCAAGTTCTTGTTCATTGATGCTTGTATAACACCCTTGATCACCCTATTAAACCGTTCCACCGTGCCATTCCCACTTGGATTGTATAGTGCCGTGTTTTTGTGTTTTACACCACATCTCTCAAAATAATCTTTAGCCATGTTAGATAGAAATTGTACCCCATTGTCCGTCAAAAGGCAAACAGGTAAGCCCTCCATTACAAAGATATTATCTAAAAATTTAAGAACAGAGTGAGTATCTGCTTTTTCCACAAATTTCACAATGGGCCATTTAGTAAACAGGTCAATAGCCACCAACCCATATTCCTTCAACTCACCTACTGGTCCAAAGATGTCCACCGCTACTGTGTCCCAAGGAAGACTAGGAATCAACCCTTCACTCATTGTAGGTCTTAAAGTTTTTAGGATGTATATCCTGGCGCTCACCTGTTTCTTGTACAATTATTTATCTTCAATAAATAATATAACTATCCTCCTGGCGATCTTCCTTCACTTCAATTGGCGACGAGGATGGGATAGTTATATTATTTATTGAAGATAAATAATTGTACAAGAAACGGGTGAGCGCCAGGATATACATCCGTCAGTCTCCAGGTACAACAGCAACTGACTGGAGAACTCGAATGCCACTTACCAAGTGGCATTCCAAGCACGCTCACACACTCACATCTCAAAGGTAAACATATGACTGTTTGGTGCATGCCACCAACAGTTATAATAACAACATAACAACTGAGTTAACATTTAAAAGTGCCAGTATCGGACTCTCAGGGCCAGAATGGGGAACCAAAAGCAGTCCTGACAAAAATGCTCAGACCAATGCCACTCCTTCTGTCTCCTTCTGCTAGCTCTCATTTACTATCCATTCATTTGTCGTTTTCTCTCTCCTTTCTTTTCTCTCTTCTCCATTTCTGAACAATCCGTCTTTCTCGCTCTCTCTCTGTCTCTCTCCTGCCTCCCTCCCTCCCTCCTCATACCTGTTACAGATAATATTGTGGGGAGTAAGAGATAGGGCCGGACTGAGAACGCAAACCAGCCCTGGCAATTAAGGCGGACCGGCCCTTGCTTGCTGGTGGGAAACACTGCTGCTGCTTAGGGCCGATATTGCAGCACTGCTACAAAACCGGCCCTCAGTAACAAAAACTGCCCCCCACCAGTCCCAAACTGGCCCCCACCCTTCTAGCCTACTGGGAAAATGCCCGGTGCCCACTACGGCCCGTCCGGCCCTGATGTCAGTGTGATCAAGAGCAGCACTGTCTTTTCACAATTGGCCTGCAAGGATTCCATCCTACTGGGGAAATGCCAGGTGAAATAAAAGGCCTGTCCAGTCCTGCGTGGCCTTTGGCTTCAGAGAGATATCGACATGATATGCTCCCTCCTACGGGCAGTGTTAGGATCTGCACTATAAAAGTGTGAAATTTGTGTAATTGGCTTTAAAAATGATGCATAATTACGAGAAATGCAAGCACACGTATTGTGCTAAAAATAGTGCAGAAATGGACAAGAGCCACAAACAGCAGGCCCTCATAGTGTGGATGTTCACGTTGTTCCTGTGCGCTCATATTACATTTTAACTTTGAATGGCGCTTAATTACGCAAGGTGGCTATTAGCATAATTTCATGTAACAAATATAATGCAAAATTACTGAAATTACGCAAGATCACTTCAGCATAGTGGGAATTTTGCCTGACTCTAATCTGCACTTATATTGTACAGCATTTAGTAACTTGAAAGTATTGCCAAGGCCACTAAAATGACATGATTCTGCAACTACAATGTTTTCTGAATAATTATGGATCTCACATACTTGGCACCTATTCCATCGTTTGGTACGTTATTTGCAGATTTCTTGATCAAATAGAACAATAATTCTTGAAAAAGTACCACACGTGGGTCGTGCAGTGGCAGATCATTTTGCAAAGGTTAACTGGTTGATTTTCATATGCTCAATGCTTTATTCAAGAGTTACACTGGTATCAGTGAAGGGACATTTTACTCATAGAGTATTAATGTGCTGAAATTCTAAAAGAGACAACTGATACTGCCACAGACCTGATCAAGACCTCATCAAGCTGCATAATTTGGCTTTTCTTGCACACAATTTATTGAGTCTTGACACTGAATGTTGTCCTGCAATTCGGCCTTATTCCAGGCTCTCTAGTGTTGTATAAGGTAACATTTGTATGGTGCTTGATAACACTGTCATTGCGCCAAAGACCTTTCTGAGTGGTTGAGTGTGAGGGTGCACGTTAGTTGTGCATGTTTGATAGAGAATACATTTATATGGTGTCCTTTGTGGGCACATCGTGGACTCATTGCAGTGCTTAATGTGTAAAATAACAAGTGTAGGGCCCTGACCGGGAGGCCACTGTAGCTTGCACCACCCATCGCCCCTGTCATTGCTGCCAGAACACCTACTAACCATGTCTTACACCTGCAAGTGCGACAGTTCAGATTATTCCAGGTCCCTAAAGCTAAAGTAATGGCTGGGGAGGCGGGTGTCAGTAATTTTAATGCATATTATATTAATTATAACCGTCTATCTTCTCATCTCTAAATTAGATTTAGCTTCTTATTTTCGGCTTGGTGCACTAGAAGGGCCCTTCTGAGATCCCAAAATGTAATCTGATTGTGTAAACTTATGCTAGAATTGTATGTTTTAACTGATTATTTATGCATTAGTTTTCAATATAGGATTCTTTTTTCCTATTTTTATCGAAGAATGTTCTTTTAAGGTTAATTTATATATTTATTGTTCCATGAACTCTCCAACAAAAACTGTATTACCCCTGTCCTAATACTATGACTCAATGATGCGATGATTTTCACAATTTGAAATTGTATGTACAACTGTATTGTTTTATTTATTCATATGTACTTTTTAGGACATTTTGTCCGAAATAAAGTTTTATTGAATTGAATTGAGATTAGCGTGGCACCATAAATGCAGTGCTGGCAATCGAATGTCAGTGCAGATCACCGGAAACCACCAGCTCAAATTAAGCACTGGCACAGTGCCATGCATCAGGATGGTTGTGGCACTTCATTTGTGTTGCAGCAAACTTTTACCTGTGCTTGTAAATTGAATGAAGGGTCTCACAAAGGTGTGAGGCATTTGCGTACGACTGGACCTGTTCTGAGCTTTAGTTTGAGGTCTCACCATTTCACTTGTTCCCTCGCATTTACGAGAGCTATGCGTCAGGAGCCTGAGGGAAACTGGGATGCAGGCAGTAAGTAGATGGTGGAGTGGGGGTGGGGGGCTGTACATTAAACATCTTACGACATATGCAGTGCTGACGACATGACCCAGTGATTGGCAGAGAGCAAAGTTCTAAATCTTCTTATGGAGACAAGGAAGGGGCGGTTCTCTTGTGGCGACGCGCTCATGATTCTCACTGGACGACGGCGTATCTCTTCGCAGAGAGCAGCGTGCGTATCCTTGGTGGCAGTGAACAGAAAGCGGCGTATCTCTCCTCACTTTAAAAGCAGGGCATTTTGTTACAGTCTACAGCACAGATTAAATGTGCCGGTTGAGAATGGCCGTGTTTCTCTTGTGCGAGTGAGAGAACCTGTCTTCTCTCAAGTGAGTCAGAAAGAACCAGTCCATTGCTGTGAGGTCTCTGTTTCTCCCATTTTTTATTTGCTATCCTTGGGATGAACGTTAATTTGGTGGAAATCCTTAGATTCTCCTCACACTGCCCTTGCAACCCCTTGTCTCAATGGGGATTAACATAGCTACTGGTTTAGCAAGCAAAAAAAGTCTCCAAATGTTTTTTTGGAGGTCTTGCCTACCAGACAACAGAAACTGTCTGGTTACGAAAGACCTATTGTGAACTTACAGCGTTATTCCAGCCTGACTATTGCTTTCAATTATTTGGTCTTAATGTCATTTGCTTGCTTCTTATTTAATTGCTTGCTTTCCTGTTCTTAGTGTGTCCCTGCCCTGGGGCATAGCATTTTTGCTGTGTTTTGGTTGACTCACACGTGTCCTTCCACTCTCAATTTTAAGGAACTACTTTTTATGTCAAGCTTAATAGACAGTGCCGCTGTCTTGTTGCATGGTTGCAAAAGACCTATTGTGTTTACCATGAGTTTACAGGGGATTCTCGCCTGCCCATTAGTTACAATTTGTTGGCTTTCTATCTTTCCCTTTGCATGCTCTTTCCCCCCCTCAAATAGTGTCACCTGCGCTCTGTTGCTCCCCCCAGCCTGTCTGTAAAAGCACAGCAATAGGTGTATTTTCGATGGGTTATGGCTGAAAGTGTATTTTTAGGATTGTTTTTGTTTTATCTCCTGCATCACATGAAATCACAAGCTTTTTTACACTGGGGAAAACGTCATCTGCTACACTTGCTCAGCTGGCTGAAGCAGAAGGTGTACTTGGCTTAACATTTCACCCAGTGGTCCTTCAATCTGCTCCCTGAGCTACTACAGAGATGCAAACGGCTGAATCCTGTGAAAAGTAAATTAGGCCTTGGCAAGCATTTCCCTTTACATTCTGACTTTCCTTTATTCTTTTTTAAATTCTGTTCTGAGTTTCCAGAGTGAAACCTATTTGAAATATAACCCATCCCATTTAAAACGATTGAAAACATTGAATTGAAGGTACATTTCTGAGATCCAATAAGATATTTTTGCATTTCCTAGAGTATTTTAAAATGCTTCTTTTTTCCTTTTTAAAGCAATACTATACAGGCAAACTCTGGCAAAGTCAATAATTCGGCACTCACTTTTTTCTCCTTGCCTAACTTCTCCCTGAGATTGCATTCGTTTTCTGGCTCTCTCCCACTTGTGCATCTACCCATCCAAAACTACACACCCCACCCTCCTTGTTGCTGTCTTTATCTCTGCTTTATGTGCTACTTCCCCTTGCTCCTTGTTGCTTTCTCCCTTGTGTGCTTTGAAGGAACCGGGTTCCATGTTCTAGACTTACTCTAGAAACGCCTGCGATAGCTCTTTGTTGCCTTCTTGAACGTGTGGAGGGGATGACAAATTGTTAGCCAATTATACAGGCACAGGGTCAAGACTGATTTGCATATGGCTGGGTTCAAACTGGAATGGCATGGTGAGCAAAAAAACGATGGATTTAGGCCCAGATCTCTGTACTGGGGTGAATGTATGACATTGTTCTGCATTCTGTCCATCAACAGTTTTTGCATTTGTCACCCCGAGTGGGACGGGTATGCTCAGACGTGAGTCCCGTGCTCTCCATGCCACTGGAATCAAGCTATCCTGGCTGAAGAGGGGTGAAACCCCGAAACCGGTCCTAGGATGCTTGTTTCCAGTCCAGGGAGGACCTGGCTTGGCAGTTCGGGCTGGACTGTTCCCATGAGGCACAGGGTCAAGACTGATTTGCATATGGCTGGGTTCAAACTGGAATGGCATGGTGAGCAAAAAAACGATGGTTTAGGCCCAGATCTCTGTACTGGGGTGAATGTATGACATTGTTCTGCATTCTGTCCATCAACTGTTGTTTTTGCATTTATACATTACCATTACAGTTACCCATGTTACTAAAGAAACACTGAGTATGAATCTTAATGTTAGTGAATTTATTACAAAGCCAAGAAAAGTTGAACACACACCTCAAGACGAGGGTGTAAAAATACCGCACTAATGCAAAACAAAACCTTTGAGCGAAATTTAGACAGTGCAGCATGCACAAGACGACCAATTCCAAAATCAATATGCAGATGATAACTGCGCCAACATCAATAGCTCTGTTCATTGGAGATTCGTAGGGGAAAAGCATTAGTCTGTCCCTATACTACCACTATCATGCCATCCCTACTTAGCATTTCCCAGGCAAGTTCCAGAAAAAGGTGTCCGCACGTGAATGCTTCGTAAGAAGTGCACTCACGTTGAATGGGTCAAGTAGCATAAAGCCACAGAGAATATGTCTCTTTACAATGCGTGGTGTTACCATGGGGTAGGTAACAACGAGGTCCTTACAATGACTGCGTTGTTACCACGCATGGCTTTACATCGCAAGTCGTTTCTACGACTTGCTCTACATGGCGCCCTGGATTTAGGAATAGTATAAATTACCATTCCTAAATCCATTCCTATTCCTAAATCTATTCACTGACTTTCCTAATGCTGGATCTTGTTGGTTAAGCCCTCCATAAGTGTACATTGGTTTTGCAGCTCTCTCCCATATTCTTCTGCCCCTGCTAAATACCCCTCACGCATTATGTCCTTCTTTTGCTGTGTGCTGTTTGCTGTCTCTTGCGTGTGCTTCTCCCTCAAGTGCTGTGATTCCCCGCCTCCCACTACCTACTCCACCCACACCTCAAGAGCCCCGCCATGCTCGTTGTCTTTTTTATTTTTTATTTTCTTGCTAAGAAAATTAAATTGTTTATTTGCCCATCCAAGTGGCATCTGCGATCTTTGATCAATAAGTAAAAAAAGAAAAATGGCGCCCGTATCCTTATGTAGGTGTTCATATGTGTGGTGACGCATGAGCATGCTTACAGGATGATATGACTCATAGCAGCGGTCACTTCATCATGTTTTTCCCCTCCTTTTATTGCCTATGCTGTACAGAATCTGTAAACTGCACTAGCAAAGCCAATATGTCCACACGGCGAAGCCTATTGGTCTGCCAATGATTGTTACTTTCTGTAGCTCAGACTCTGTCAGAGCTGCCAAGTGACCCCGCCCCCTAGCATGTGTGACACCATCAGGCAGTCTTGGCATTTTAGCAAACAGCACTTTTCATGCTGACATATTTAATCCCATATTCATAATAGGGACAAGTGACATTTTAAGGATGCAAAATGTCAGGACTGGCTGATGGAGTCCCTTTTCGGCTTTGCAGCTATGCTCCTTTCTCTTTGCATAGCCACTTTGCAAATAAGTGACTGTAGAGAGACTAAGTGTGGCACAATGGCTGAAGCCTAGGACGTCAGCAAGGTTCAAATTGCGCGATGTCTTGTTACTGCTGGCATTTTAGGAAACGACGTCATTCCCTGCCCTCTCTGTCATACATTTTCTGTTACAAAAGCCCCAATGTTTATGCTAAAGTCCACCTATGGGCACCTGCCTAGTGGAAGGGTGTGTCTTATGAGCCTGATGTTCCAAGCAGGATACTCCCCAGTGCCAGAGGGAAGAGGGTGTAGCTGGTGCTGTGTGTATATTTTGCCCTGTGTGCTGATAGCAGCCATTTTGTAAGTCTGGTTCGGATCGAACACCACAGCTTTTTGTTGCAAGTTATCCATGGGGAGCTGTAGCTCGAGACTTTGGCATTGCTACCTACTCCCCAAAATGGATGATCCCCTCCCCCCCCCCCCCCCCTTACAATGGAAACTCATTTACAGGATGATAGTAGAACACATCATTGCAAATAGCAAAGGAATCCAGTTAATACAGGTTTTTTTAAAACGCAGTAAAGAAGTTCACAGTAAAAACAGCAGTAGTGGACTCAAACATGGGGCAAAATTAAAATAGGATGAGGAACGATGGAGAACTCAGCGGAAAAAAGATGTAACCAGCATGGGAGAAGGGTTCTGGGTAATTTATTAACATAGATGCCCAGTAACAGTAGCAATAATTACAGGTGTAATTCTGGGAGCACGCGATACAACACTCACATAAAGGATGCAGCAGAACTAAGTTACTAATTGGTGAAGAGAAGAAACACATACTGATGTAAACGATACTTTCAGATGTAATCCAGAGTGAACACAACACTCATACGAAGGATGCTAAAGAACTAGGTTAGACTTGGGTGAAAAAAAGAAACACAAACTGATTTAAGCAACAGGTGCAGTGATTCAAGAACATAGTGCATGTGCCAAAAAAGCACTAGTTTGAGGCAAGATGATAGATGGGTGGGGGGACAGGTAGATAATAGTGAGGATGAAGTAAAAAAGCTGTAGCAAAATAAAAGGGAAAGTAACATAAAGAGGACGGCCAGAGTGGGTTGTGTGGTGGGCTTGATACACAAGTCTGGGGTTTAGAAGGAAGGTACATCTGGTGCATATGTGTGTGGGGAGGTGGTGTTGGAAACGGGGGCAGAGCTTCCATTGGTGAACCAGGTGCAGTGTCACTGGGGCTCAGAGGCCTGAGGGGGGGCCCTTTTACCCCTGATTATTGCCATATTTCACAATTTAAACAGTGGCCAGGGGGGCCCATTCCCTTCCTTGCACTAGGGCCTACGACACTCTGGCTATACCAATGGGGCATACAGGCAGGTTTTAAGGTGACTAGCCAACATAAGGAAACGAAAGAAGAAGAGTGTAATCACAAAGGCACTTGGTGACGTCATGTCTGGAAATGCCTTTAAAAAAAGTAGCTGTTTAAAGTCCTTCTTGAACACGACATTACAGAGAGGTAGTGATGTGAAAATCGGGAGGAAGGGAGTTTCATTAGAACAAGTCTGTATTTATTGATCCCATTTATCACTGTATATCATTTCTATATGTATTACATAACAATGGAACAGAGGACGAAGGGCACTAGGTTACATACATTTCTTACATCAGAAGGCGTAGTTCTATACTGGTCTGCCACTATGGACTCCGAAAATTATAGTGTGTTCCAATGTATGTCATTATTTAAACCTATTTGGTGAGCCTTAAATCTATATGCCCATTTCTGCTCACGTTCTAAATGAGTTTTTTGTATATTGACTGATACTGTGAATTTTTTAATCACATAATATTGATACTGATTGAAAAAATCACACCATAAATTAATATGCAAAGACCCTATTGCCTCTTTGGCTAAGATGGTGCTATGTAACACCCTATGTGTGCCTATGTGTTTTAGGCCTCCTGCCCATGCCCCGACCCCCAACTGGACTACCTGTGACATACAACACCAGTAGATCCCTTCCAATTATGTCCCCATATCCTGCCATAATAGAAAACATAACACAGGGAATGAAGAGTAAATTATAAATCCAATATATAATATCTCTCACATATCCTCCTTATTTACAGCAAGAGGTGATGTCTTGTGTCCTAAGATAATAGTGCCTCTCTAGTCACACATGACGCCTAAAACACTGTCCACAAGAATACACTAATTGCAAATGTACACTTTCCCAAATTGTCGCACTCCTGAGGGTATAGCTTCTGTGAGGGTGTTTTGAGTGTGACACCCAACAAATAAATACATTTTTGACTTTGTAGTTTGGTCCGGAAGCCCCGAGTCGGGTCTGCTATGTGGATGACGTTTTTTCTTGTCACCCTGATTTAACTAAGAGGTTTTATCGTGTTCATATTTTGGATCTGCTGCTCATGGGATCAGTTCATTCCGAACTTGTTCACCCTGTGGCTCACTACTTTTGTAATTGAAAAGTTTGAAATTCACACCTCTCAAATCTCACTGACTAAGCTACGCCCCGGAGAATTCCACCCATCATAAAATGCTCTTTGGTGTCTCGCAATGGAGTACAAAGCTCTATATAAATGCTATGATAAAAGCAGTCAGAACAGCCTTTATAATGAATTAACAAGAGAAAATACACTTTATTTCCATTTAAAATCTTTCCGCCATCTACTTCTTTCTGTCGTGAATATTTCATATGATTGGCCTGTGACTGACGCAAAACACGTGGTCTTCCGTTTCTGTTGCATAAATAACGGGATTTCTTTTGCATATTGGACAATCCAAATAATTTGGAACAACTGTTTCATACGTATAAGCCTTGAAAAAGTTACAATCGTAACGAAACACGTGTTGGCTGTTTCCATCGTTTCCAACAGGGAGGTTGTATGAACAGGACCTCCGTGGGACAACTAGCGAAAACAACACTCTTGTAAAATGATATATGTTTTGGCTTTGGGTTGCACCATGAATATTAGGGTTCCATAATTGGAATGTAACATTGTTAGTTGACATTAAAAAGAATCTTCCAGAAAAGTACCTGTTGGATTGTTTCCCTGTGAGCAGTCATATTCTTGTTGAACTGGTTACACTATTTATAATAGCGACACAAAAATTTGGAGAGTGCCGAGGTACAGTTGTTTTGTTGAAAAGGGGATAATGTTGTGTCTTGTCCTCTGGGCTGAGTTTCTTTTTGTCTTGTGTCTGACAGTGAGGATGATCTAATGATGCAATAAGAATAGAGATTTAACTGTAATGCAAAGTTCCAAGTGACTGTAGTGGGTCTAGCCTACCTTGTATGCTCAGATGTGTTGCAGTCTGTGGGTCGGAGGAAACCAAGTAGCCATTATAAAGTCAGTATGCCCTTGAAACATATCGGTGTTTGATTTGCGTGCAAAGATCTTGAGTGACTTTACTAAAGGAAGCCATCAGTACTTTGTGCTACAGATGTATTATATGGTAGGCAAATCCAAGCCACGATCAAAGTGATTGCCCCAGTGGCGTAACAAAACTTTAGGCCCCCCCCTGGATTGCCCTAGAAGTTCACATCAGCACAAAGTAGGTCCAAGTGAAATTATCAGGCCAACCCATGCTTTAGTGAACATTTTTAAATATGCAATAATTTTCAACTGTAAAAAACTGGTTTGAGCAGAAAATTTCTTACTGGAGGGATAAAACAGCATCCAAGGGATATTTTCTGCCTCGAACCAGGCTCCTGCCAGTTTCTCTTGTTACACTTTTATGTGATGTATGCCTCCACATACAAAAGCCTTGATAGATACTGGAAAAGCATATCTCAATATATGTATATTTTCTGTGATTTTCCCAATTTTTTTTTAAAAAAAATATGCAAATTTGCCCACCCAATGTATGAATGCAAGCACCACATACTTTGTCTCCCTCAACCACTGACCTTGATAACATGTGCACATAATGCTAAGAATTACTGTTCCGTAGGCCGAAGAGGATTGATGCTCTGAATATCCTGATGTAACAAACATTACAGTGCATGGTGACTCCAAACTCTTCTTTCATACTGGTAAATGGATACTGGAGCAGTGGGTAGTAAATCTCCTTATCTTACCTCACACCTTCAAATACTGTCCCAGGAAGAAGCACTAGGTAGTGTTTAGATAACGTATTTGTAATCTTCATTAGAACATTGGAATGTTGAGCGCTCCATTGAAGATAATGGAGTGCTCTTTGCTTATAGAGGCCAGTAATAGCCTGCAGAGCAACATTCCACACTGTTTTTGTTCACAGTAATAGCTGTGAACAAAGGCCTCTCGGAACCTGAGGGTGATTGAAACCTCCTCGGGCTCCGTGAGGCCTTTGTTTAATTTGTTAGAACATTCTGCCCTCTAGTGGCAGAATGTACTCATAGCCTTATAGCCCTTCGTAGCAGGGCTATACCGGCCCTTAAAGTCCCGCTCCCATTTTAAAGGCCCTCGCCTTCGGCTCGGGCCTTTGACGATGGAGCGGGCCTTTAATGGCTGGTATAGCCTGCTACGGCGGGCTACAAGGCTATATTACTCTGAGTCTGGCCTTCCTTGTCACAGGCCTTCAGACCTTGTCTCTCTCAACTCTGCCTCCCAGTACCTCTTGTTTGGTACCTTCAGGAAGTAATGTGGGTCAGTAGGTAGGATGGAGTAGTGTTTCAAAGAAATATTTGTTTTTAGTATTCGGGGCAAGTGAGTAATAACCTAGGGTTGGGTGAAGTTGTCCAGTTTTTTATTGTTTGTCGTGTAGCATGTGTATTTGTCAGTATGGGTAGGAGTGTGGGTTTGACACATGCTATGTAAAGAGGGCGGCAACTATGGAAACAACGAATTTTGTCATACTTTTGCATGCACTCTGCCTTTACAAGTTGGGAACTGCCCCAGATTTGCCGCTGTGGCCGTGGGCCACTATTTTAGCTATCTTATTTGCTAATGACAGCCACTTTTATTTTGGTGCCCAGGACTATTTTCTGTCCCAGTCCGACCCTGGATCTATGTGAGATTATGCTTGCGTCACAAAAAATGCAGATAGGCCTTGTGGGAACTCACCTCACGTGTCAGGACGGCGATGAAGAGGATTTAAGAGGCGGTACTGAGTGGCGCGCAAACGGAGGAGGCCTGCGCCCGGTATCACTGCATGAGAACAGAGAGTGGTGTTTATAAAATGACACTGCCCTGCCCTAAACCTCAGCCACCCAGCAGCGCGCGCAACCTTCTGACTGCATTTGTTTATAATCCGCCCGTAAATGTAGGAGATTAACTGTCCTCTAACGGGATTAATCACTCAATTGCACATCAGACATTTGGTAAACCCTGCCTCGGAGAAGGCTTTATTACTAGCGGCCCACTGCGGGGGCTCGGGGGCGTACGGAAGGAAAGACCTCTCATAGAGAGGCTGCCTGCCAACTGGACCTGTGTCACTGTTTGTGCACTGCAATTTAGGACACAGCGTCTTTACTGACTCTGCAATCTGCGCCAAAAAGTGTAATGAGTGACATTTTCATGTAGTACGTGTGCAAAACCATCGTCGCCATATTTTCACAGTAGGCATCCACCTCGTTTTTCAGCATTTTACCCTCGACTATTATTAATTCGTGCTGTTTTTAAAATTTTACTTTCGACTGGAATTTTAATTTTCGTTTTATTTATTTGTTATTGTCCATTTTTTTTGTGGTAGAAATTCCTTTCATCTCCTTTTTCCATCTGCTTCCACATTTTTGTTTTCCTTAGTTTCCTTTACAACTTTAACACTCCCTTCCCATTTCTTTCCTATGTAATCTTTTGTTTGTAGGATCATGTTACCAGCACTGATTTTTATGTTTCTGTGGCATACAGCGCTTAATTTGAAATAAATAAATTAATAATAAATGGAATGGCTCAGTTTTTTGTTTTTTTTTAAAGCCAGCTGCATGCATTAACGAATAGCAGGTTGCCAAATACCAAGGCTACCTATTCCCATGCCTTATGCCCCTTTCACACTTCCTGTCGCATTATCCCACTTTTGCAGTTCTTTTTCATCCCTTTGTTGTGGGTCCCTGACTTTCTCTTGTTCCTTCGTTCTGCCTTTCCACCCCAGAAGATTCAGAATCCCATCCACTGGAACATAAGAGTAGCCAAAGGCTATTATCTCTGGAAACAAACATCCTTGTTGATTTTTTAGGCCTATGCAGCTTTCCTGCCTTTCTAGGATACAAGTGGCGTGTCCCTCATTGAAATTTCAGAGCCCTGGATTGTCTTCCACACGGCTGACAACTCTCACACGGGAAGATGTTTTGCATTCCAGAGTGTTCCAAATCCCTCTGTACTTGAATCTGCCAGGGTAGCATCTCAACCTTTCTTGCTGGAAACTCACTAGGGCAATTTGTTCCAGAGATTTGAGGATCCATGTTGTTGGCCTGGCTAACTCCTCCATAGCCCTAACAAAAGCAAGAATTGCCTCTGAACAGAGTTGGGTACCAAGCTCTGAAGAATGTTTTGGATGAATGGTTTTAGCAGCATCCTTTCTATCAGAACTGCGAACACACTCGAGGTTATGTCTATCTGTGTCTGACGCCATTGATGGGTTAGGGATCATTTGATTGAGTGAAGGGCAGGAAAGCTTGAGTAACAATCAACCAATTCTTCAGACAGAAGCATGATGCTTCCCTACTATGCATCACAGAAGGGTCCAATAAATTTCCGGTACCTGCAGGAAATCAGTGGCAACTTCTACAATGTCATCAATGAGCCGAAGAAGTGAGGATCGTACATGCATCCGGCATATCCAGCTAAACTTTCCGGAACAATGAGAAGTGTCCCAGAAAATCTCCAATGTGAGGGGGAGTTTCATGCCTCACTTAACAGAATCCTGAATAGTGGTGGCAGCATCTTTACAAACATTTTGGGTGCTGATTTCTGTGCCCTACTGCCTTTTGACTGGGTTCACGCTGTATAAATGCATTCATTTCAGACCAAGTGGTGGAGCTCGAATTTTAGAATTCGCCGTCCACAAGGCAAAAAGAATCGCCGGAGGGGCTGCGAGGGGTGCAACGTGAAAGTACAGATGCTCTAGGTGAATAAGGCCACTGAATCACACCATCATCATTAATATCTTTATTTGGTCAAATTAGGACTAGACCATAACAGTATATAGAAATATTGCACATAGCCATAATCACACGTAAAATTTAAAAATGATCTTACATTAAGAACAGTTAAAATAATATATATTCATTAACGGCTTTAAAATTCCACAATATGTCAAATAACCATGCTTAAGATGAGCAAAAAGTGCAAATCGTAATTACATTTTAAGGCACCATTACACCTGTATAGAAAATGGCCGAGGTTTAAAGAGAATGATGGGAAAGGAGAACAAAAGCAAAAATGAACTGAATCACACATTGCCGTCACTGGGACGATGCCCTGTAATTGTTACCTCCCGATGAGTAAGAAGTAACCTGGGTTTCTCACCTCTATGGTACAAGATTAGAATGGAGGAGGCCCTGTCCCAATTCCTATCTGGAACCTGAATAACGGCGCCATTAAGAAGCGGGCTTGAATTCCCAATTCAAACGCTTATTAGTTTAATGGTTTCCGGATCCAGTTCTAGAGTATTTCAGGAAGAAACAGTATAGGAAACAAGGATACAATAGACGGGCATAGTCCATAACCCTGCCAACATTAGTGCACTGTCTAATCTAAACTGCAGGGGGTGTTCCCTCATTTGCATTGGGGCATGCCCCATGCTAAAGAGGGAATTCCTTTGCCTCTGCGCCCGCGCCGTGTTACCGAAGTGGGCGCAGAGGCAAAGAAGCCCTCAGGAGGCACACTGACAGTGCACCACCTAAAATTGCGCACTGTCAGGGTGCCCCCTGATGGCAGCCATCTGGTAGGGAAAAAGGAGGGCCCATGGACACCCCCCCCCCCCCCCCCCCCCCATCCCCTAGCAGGCGGGTGCAGTTAGTGACTACACCCACCTGCAAGGGGATCTCGAATCCCCTTTAAAAGTGCAGACGGGGCCCCCTGCACAGTGACAACACAGACCGGGTTCAAAGCAGCCGCTCCGTTTTTCACCTGAATGCGCTGCCCTGGGGGCAGCCCGAATTAGCGGCTGCCCTGGGACAGCGCATTCATCGTAATAGGGTGCATTTTTATTGTCTACGCGGGTCACACCTTTTTATAGGTGCGCCCGGTGCAAACAATGAGAATTCACTTTGTGTAATGTGGTCCCTAAATGGTTATTGATGCTGCCCACAATAAACAGATCATTTGTATCATTAACTTAAACAGACTTTGCATTACGTTGTGTATTCTAAAGACTAATGTTGCGCTCCCGCCTAGCACTTCAGTCTTTAGACATTGGCTTGTGTGTCTGGTGTTTTTTGGTGGCAAGTTTTCTTTGGTATTGTGAAAACCAAATGTATTCCGTTTGTGGGCTGTGTTGGATGTGCACAAGTAGTTCTATTTTTTTCTCTTGGAAGATAGCTTGTCGTATACCATAAAAGAAAGTGTTGTGATGCCAGTGAAAACAACTATGCCTTATCTGTGCTGTGTTAGATGTCTGCAGGGAGGTGTGTCTGATGTAGTCCGTTCAATGTTCGACTGTGCACATACTGTTGAAAAGTGCTACATTGAGCCACATGGTGGTCGGCCACTTTGCATTCCTGGACTGTGTTGGATGTACATGTGACGTCAGTGCTTTAAATGGGCAGATACTCACAGGCAGGTGTGCTTCTTTCATGTTTAGAGGAGAGTATCTGCACTTCTCAGTGCAGATTAATTTCTTTTAATGGGAGAGTATTATCTCTTCTCAGTAGTGCACAGTAGTGCACAGGTGGTCTTGGGCAACGAGTGCCTACATTTCTTTCATGCCATTCTAACCACTGTGTTGCGTCCTGCCTAATGAGTTCGGCTGGTGGTTATGTGCATGCTGTTTATTAAGAAGAGTGTTGTTGCAACACACGTAAGCAGGGTGGAGGGCATACCTGCGGTGTACCAGGGGTGTACAAAAGCTATTTATTTCAATGTGTGTGTTGTGCTCCCTAAGGGTAGTGCTGACACTTAGTAAGACTGTCGCCATGGAGGGAGGTGGAGTGGTGCTGTGAGGGCGAGTGATGTCTGAGAGGTGTTCTAAGAGACTCAAGAAATTATGGAGGGGGACTGAAGAGAGACGAAGGATGGGAGAGGCATGGTCACAAATTGTCCTTGTGCATGAGGTGGACTGTAAACTAGTCCTAGTTTTCCAGCCAATATCTAGAAGACAACTGGCTGCCCTGAGTTGTAGCTTTACGTTTCCCTTTATAGATAAGGGCCTCAATTCACAGCATGCTTCGTTCCCTTGACTAAAAACTAATCACTGACTGAAAACTAACCTCATGAAATTATTCTCAGCAGCCATACCGGTTTAGGTGCTTGATGGCAAACATTGAGCCATCCCTACCACACCCCGATTTTTACCACCCATTCCTAATGCTTTGTAAGGCCTGCCAGCCAATACCTGCGTCCTGCTGTCTCACATGTGTTTTCCTAGAGCCGGCCACATGCACTGGTGCATCTCCAGACTGCTGGTCCAGCCTCAGGCTTGGCTGAGCTGACAGAGACCGGTCTGACTGCTGTCCACTCTGGTCTGTCGCGGTCAGCTGCCAGCCTACCTCTCCCAGCCAATGTGCAGTGCCTGGGAGGTGAGGTCAGGCTTCTGAGGTCTCCTGGCTGAGATGAGCCTTTAACACCTTGTCGTCGCTCCAGGCGGACAGGAGGATGTTGAAGAAAGGGAACGGACAGCCAGGGCCATGGCAGTGGCATGAGCCAGAAAGGCAGTGTGAAGTCAAGAGAGGAAAGTGAACGTGAAGGGACAGGCAGCGAAAGAGGAGAATTTAAGGGGGAATTTAAGGAGCTGTGGCCCTTAGACAGTGAGAGAATTGAGATGTGGTTTCTTCTGCCTGAATCTTGAGCAATGTGTGCGCTGTTGTTGCATTTTTACTGACTGTACTAGAGGCCTGCGATGCTGTGGGTGATTTTTTTGTGCTTGAGAGCAGCTTCAGCAGGGCCAAGTGAGGGTTCAGCATGACAGAGCTAATACGATTTGCAGATGCAGGACAGAACCTCTGGTGACTGGGGTCCTTTATTCCCCATGGTTGCTCCGAGTAAAGAGGAGGGGTGGGTGGGCTGCTGGAAGAGGCGCAGAGGTGTGTGCTGCTTAATTTCTACGCTTCTCTGTCCCTCTGTGAGCTCTTTTCTCTGTCCCAGGGCAATCTGACGTTCCTTGGCAGGGCCCATGGCCAGCAAACCTGCCCAACTTACGGATTTCGTCTTTGGGGTACCGTTTTTTCCCTCTTCAATTCCACAGTTTACGAATTAATCTAAGTCATCGTCAGTGCTTGAAATGTAAAATACATGTGTGCACCCTATTCCAGAGCACCTGTTTACTGCTGTGAAGTGCTAGTACTCTCCAATTAGATGTGTTTCACCTCTACTAAGTAGTGCAGGTGCTCACTGTCTTAAAATAAAGAAGTGCTTGTACTCAGAACCTGACAGTCCCCGTCCGTGTAGGGCAGAAGCCATAGTAGTGCCTTTGGGAAATCTCTGAACTGGGCCCATGAAGAGGCCAAACACAGCTCCCTGCGGAGGAAGTGACCAAGAAGATTGTTATAGCAGTTCACTGCTCTGAAATATCTGCCCCCAGTTACTTGAGGGGTAACAATCTGCAGAGCACACCAATAACGTTTAATGATGAAGAGACAATTCAATGGTGTGAAGGCCGTCCACGGAGGTGCAATGGTCACTGGTTTATGTCACCATTTCCATTGATTTCGCGATTACACTAATTAGTGGAAAATCCTGCCTCGTTTTGACCGTAGAATGCGAGCCAGTTAGTGACATGAGTCATGTCCACAGCAAGTGGAGGAGAGGTGAGGCACAGTGCAGGTAGATAGATCCAAGTCTCGCGCTTCACCGGATGCCTGACTCCAGAGGCGCAACTAGAGCCAAATTTCGGGGGGGGCTGAGCAAAAATTTCGGGGGGGGCTGAACTTTAAGGAATCGGCAGAGTGGAGCTGCAGGGGCTCTTAGAGGGGGTGAAACAACAGCGAGGCCTCATTAACATGCAAATGGTCTTTTAAAGACCTGTGAAGTGCTCGGGTGCGGCTGCTTTTTTGCCCGGGAAGGTGTCTCATCCCGGGCTGCCACACACGACGGGGGGGGGCTGAAGCCCTTTGAGTCCAATGGGTGTTGCGCGCCTGCCTGACTCTAACACGTGGGGAGGGGGTCGCGTGGTGTTAATATAAAAAACAATTAAAACTTACCTTCACCTCTGGTCCCGCGTAGCGTTTCCTCTTTTTGCTCCCCTCAGGAAGCAGGCAGCCTCCCTCTCCTCCCCTAAGCCATGTGATTGGCTGGGACGCCAACCGCACAGGCGTCTATGGGGAGAGCGTTTTCTCCATACAGGCTGCATGCAGCCTACATGAAGAAAACGGGAGAGGACCTATGACTGATTTGGTCGGCCCTGGGTCCGACCAATCAGTCAGCGCTCACAACAGTGGGCAAGCCACTCCTCCCCTGCCTGGAGCAGGACCGCCCGCCCCCAACCAAACGCTTCTTCTTTCTCGCAGTGCTAGAAGCAGAAACATAAAATGGTATTCATAATACCATTTTGTTTCTGCTTCTCGCACTGCAAGAAAGCAGTGGGGTGACGCTCTTCCACCCATGTGGAGGAGCTGGCCCTGCTCTGACAGCTCCAGAGCCCCTCACGAGTGGACTGGCCTAGGGGGACCAGCCGTCCTGGATTTGCCAGGACAGTCCCGGGTTTTCAACAGTTTTCATGGCTGATTAAAGTAAATTTGGCTAATGTCCCGTTTTTTTGAGAGGGTAAACTGAAAACAATGATATGCACTATTTAAGGTGTTCCAAAGCAGGGCTAGTTAGCAGCTGTTATGAGTCAGCAATTTAATTAAGAGGTATGATGTTGGTTTTAAAAATTACATGTTATTTATTTTCTTAGTGCCGCTTCTGTGTTTCTATGTTGATAAACACTGTCATTCTTTGCCACTTTGTTGATGTAAACTTGTAGTCCTTCCTCTACTTTCGTGAAATGTCCCGGTTTTAAGGTCGCACAATCGGTCACCCTAGACTGGCCCTCTGAACTTCGACCCGACATTATGAGAGCTTTATTATGCTGTTGGTGGCCTGCGATATACCCACCTCCCTACACACTTGGCGGTGGGGTAGTGGCGTTGCACAAAATTTTGCCCCGCCATCACAATATGATAAGGGACTCCTTAGTGTCATATAAGTTTGAGATATTCATTGGCCTTCGGTTGATTATGGGGGCCCCTTGAGGGTTGGGGCCTCCTGCAAGGTCTTATGGTATGTCACGCCCCGGGGGGAGGGGGGGTTGGCGGGACTGATGAAGCGCTGCACCTGTTTAAACGTCTATTGGAAATCAAAGCTCGGAGCCCCTTTTATTGATCGGGAAGAGCGCGGCTTGAGGGTGGGGGTGGGGCACATGGGAATTCAAAAGAGGACGTGAGTGCGGGTGGTGCAGCCTGCACACCCAGGGCTCCATTGACTTTACCTGGGGTCTGACTTTTTGAGATCCTGTCGGCTCGGCAGTACCTGCGGCTGTTGTCCTGCAGGTATTATCCCTATGAATTTGGTGGCTCGACCACTTCTGTGTTTTGGCATTTTCGGTACACCCTTCTGCAAGGCCAATAATGAAATAGGACGCCTATCTGCTGCTACCCGCAGGCCCGCTGGTGAGATTCAAACCACCTAGGGAGAGACCACGCCACTCACTCTTCTGATTCCTCATTCCCTGTTTCGCAGGGCATAAGTCGGGGGTACATGTGGGTGGATGGCGTCTACTATTTTCACAGGGTGTACGCCGTCCCCCCTGCCAAGAATTTGGGCCCCACTGAATAATGTACTAAACTCTTCTCTGTGTAATTTCCAAACACCGGGAGACTTTCAGCAGCATCTGCACAACTCTGCTTTCCATCTTCAACAAGCAACAACGTGCAGGTGGGGGCGGGGCTTTCTTATTTATGACTCCTTCTGGACCCATAACAAAGGCCGAATTTGAGGGGTCATCAGGCCTCCTTTTGTTCGAGTCTCTTGGCTGGGAGCAGTCAGGATCCTCACACCTGATGCAAATGAAGTGGAGGGGAAACAAAGGCTGACATCTTTTTAACACTTCACGCATACTTAAGAGAGGCAACTTTTCATTTTGTTCAGTCCCTTTTTAGGATATATGCATGCACTGTAAGAATGTCAGATGTGTTGGTCTTTCCCAGTATTTACACAAAGCAAATTGCATTTATATAGAGCTTACTACACCTGAGGAGGCGTTGAAATAATTTAAGTATCACTATTTTTTCTTGTATAGCCCTACTCGTCCCAATGCAGGGTGTCCGAGCACTTTACATCAACACGTGCATATTACATGTACAATAAATTATATATGTTTGTAAATGAATGTATAGGATGTGTTACATAAAACTGGGGAATGCAAGGTATAGAAGTCACATATCATCTTCTATAGCTTCCAGTGCTATTAGCCTCGCAATGCACTCAAATGTACACATGATAGACATGCTAAACATATATGTGAGGGCTTTAGATATGATGTCACTTCTTGTGATGCCACTTCCTGTAAAGTCGTGGCTTGTGTTGCGACTTTCTATGATGTCAATTCCTGTGATGGCATGTGTGATGTCTTGCGCCATGATGTGCGCCGTGATATTGTGCACTGTGATGTCGCGCGCCATGATGTTGCGTGCCGTGATGTCGTACGCTGTGATGTTGCACACCATGATATAATTCGCATACTGCCTAACTAGGTTAATCCCCCCCACTTCTTTTTTTGGACTTGTGCCCTGCTGTTTCGTGACCCCCTTTTGTATACCAAATGTCTTTGCAATTCAAATACCAATTTCTAAATTTGGTACCGTATTTCGTTTGTGCAGGAATATCGAAGTGCAATTTTTCGCTGTCACTTGCTACAAAAATACTTTCCAAATGCACAATTACTCCAGTTCTAAACGCTTTGGACATTCTTACGTTGTGTGTAATTCGAATCCCAAATATATATATATGTATGTGCTTACATTTGAGAAGACCCAGCCAGGGTTGGATTGGGATTAGAAATTGGCCAGGGCACGCTAAAAAAAAGTGGCCCACATTTGCATATTGCCTTTCCTCAACACTGCTTCAGCGATGTTTTATAAACACCTGAAAACAAGAGGCCATTTCTGCTCAGGCCCCCTGCCCCCCTCAGTATGCACATATTAATTGGCCGGCCCAGCGAGACAAAGGGAGTGACACCTCTGCCCGTTGATAAAAGGGAGGTAATTGATGCCCATCTGCTTCCTTAAAGGCCACTCCGGGTCCCACTGAGCCGCTGGCGACATCTGAAAACACCAGACACAGCCCTAATCGGCCCTCCACGCTGCCAAAAACGCAGCCTACAGCCGGAACTTCAATACGGCCCCTCGGCCATTGCCCGAGTGCCCGCTTTACCAACCCGACCCTGGGCCCAGCAGTCTGGAGAAACGTGGTGGAGCCAGGCCGAGCAGGCCCTGCAGAGTTCACGTGAAAGAAAGGCCACGGGAGTAGCGTTCTAAGTGCGGCAGGAGCAGTGGTGCCAGCGTCCAGGGTTATGAGAGGCCCTCCGATCACCACTTTTGGGCGCTTTTAACAGTATAAGCAGAGGAGAGAGGACTGGATTCAGTGCTTAATTTGTAAATAAAAAAAGAAGTGCCAGGGCCCTCGTTAGGAGCAGCTTGCACCATACATTGCCCCTGCTATGCTGCCAGCGGCAGTACCAACACAGTTACTAACCATCACACTTTTAAAAGTGTGACAATTAAACCTACTCTAGGCCCCCAAAGCTATAAGAAAGGCTTGGGCGGTAGTCAATGGTCATTTTTATTAGCGCCACCATGTGGCAGACTGGTACAAGCCCTGGTGTTGACAATTAAGTGCTGGTGCTGAGCACAGGAAACCACCAGCTAAATTAAGCACTGGCTGGATTACAGAGACTAATTTCCTTTACTTGCATTAGCACCCATGGGACCCTTGCTTTGCCACCGAGCAGGGGAAATACTTCCCTCTTTTTTTCCACCTGCATTGTACGAGTGCACTGCAGTGGAGAATGGGTAGTGGCTTTCTGGAATGACAAATTATTCATTCTTATGCTCAGCAGTCATAACACTATAACAGGGCAATGAGGGCATCTCCTCGTAATTTCACCGAGAGTTTAGAAATGTAACGTACGTGTTTGAAAAGTGTAATCATAGATGTAATGAAGCTGTGATCATGCTGCAAACTGGCTCCCACCTGCAACCACCAATCACTGCTGCTAAGTGTCTAAACCCGCTTTGGATGAAACGGAGAATTGTTGGTTGTTATCCATTTTTGAGATGCTTAGTTTTAACTGACATAATCTAACAAATTGTTCCTACCAAAAAACTCCAAGAAATGGGACACAGGCGACGTGACCACACAAGTGCAGAAGGTGTGCAGTTTCAATCCTTCACGCGTTCCAATTTTTAAATACCTCTTCCCCTGTATTGGTTATTCTTGTGTTCATACAATAGATGACTGCGAGATTTTTTTAAGTTTATTTTTCTGTAAGCTAAGAGCAATATGTATTTCATTCTACCAATTGTTATACGATGCTCTGTGATATCTTATTGATTTGTATGACGCTTTATACTATCATAAGGCTGTGAAATCAGAACACAATGGCCCTGATTACAGGTTCATGGATAAAATATGATCTGTGTGTATTGTACAAACAGGAGTCTAGCATACCCTTACAGGTTTCCGAACATACATTCCGGCGGGTCAAGCCCGGAAATCAAGGAAAAAGGCACAGAAAAAGACTTAACATGCATTCTTAGGTGTGTTAAAAAGCAATTCCACATGCTATTCCCTATATTCAGTTAAACACTTGGAATAGGTGGTATTAGCCATATATGGAAAATACTTCACTGTAAGGTAATAGTGTTTTTCATATGTGGTAAATTCGCCCCTAACTCCGCCCAACTTGTAATGAGGGCCTGCATGTCATGTTGCTCATCAGTGTAGCTCCTCAGCGGTTAGGACCATGTCAGAGGGCTGGGGCGGGCTGGAGAAATGGAAAAGATGGACCTGGAGAAAGAAAAGTATGTTGTAGATAGAGGGGGGGAAAAAGGGGCCTTACAGATACAGTTGTCTTCCCCAAAATGCTGGTTTCTCCTTGAAGCAACAGTGTGTTGTGGGTAGCTGGCCTTTAGAAGTGTGGGCAACGGGTAGGAGTGAGGTGGCAGGAGAGGGAATGCAGGAGAAGAATGGTCTACACGCTTTAAGTCCAGGGACAGAGGAACAATGCTGTGTCTGACAGAGACTCTAAAGCACAGAATGCACCAGAGGCCAATGGAGGCCAGGGTGAGTCCGAGGGAGTTGGGAGAATATTGTTTGTCCTGCTCCACAATGTCCGCAACACAGCCTCTTATGTCAGCCTCTACCTAGTTAATACCAGTGCTTAATTTGTGTCGGTGGTTTATGGTCTTGGGCACCAGCACTTAATTATCAATACCAGCACTTGTAACAGTCTGTAAACATAGTGGCGCTGTCTGGCTAATTTAGAGATGACCGCAACAACAGTGAATTAATGATTCAATGTACACTAAAATTACTACTATGCTGCGCAAGCTATTCTTATAGCTTTGGGGATCTGGAATAGTCTGAATTGTCACACTTGTAGGAGTGTGATGGTTAGTTGTGTTGGCACTATCATTGGCACCATGGCAGGGGCAATGTGTGGTGCAAGCTGCAGTGGCCTCCTGGTGAGAGCCCTGGCACTTAATTGTTTTTTTACAAATTAAGCACTGGTGGATACATTTAGTAAAAAAATATGGACAAGGGATGACTTGTGGGTACTCATTTTTCTGGGTCCTTGGGCTCTTTGAATGACTCCAAGGATTCAAGGTTTAGTAGGAATCCTCCTCAAAGGAGTTGAACAACTGGCCATAACCATTGCCTACCTGAATGTGGCATGGATATGCAGCTTTCAGCACCTAAGTCCTCACCATAGTCTGCTGAGCTAACTGCTCGGTTGAGGGCTCTAACCTGCTATAGGATGTATGCGGTACGCAAGGAGGGAGCGGGATTCAAAGCACTGCTCGTTTTTATCCAGGAAGTCTAGAGCAATCTTCAGAAGACAGATTTGCAGACCTGAGCCTTAAGATTAGTGGGCTGCTGGCACTGTTGCATGAAATCCTGGCTTTGCAAAACAACACAATCCATTGAAAAATACTACATTGGCACAAAAAGTCTGAAGCGCCTTGCCAACACATAACTAACGTAATTCATAAATAATGGTTTTGTAATATTACCTATCCAGGCCGCATCCTGTGAAACATTTTTATTGATCTACCATGCCCGTGTTCTTCCAGAGGCCATGAAATGATGACCGTAAACATTATTCTCCCCATGTTGACTGAACATCTCTTTTTTGCACCAGTGGCACTAAGGTTGTTTCTTTGAAAATTATCCTTTCAGTTGGTATCGTTTCAGCTTGAAAGGTGGTCTAACTTAAATCACTTTAATGATCGAAGCCATAAACAATGATTCATAGTGAAAAGGTGGCATCTGGGACTTTTACCTGTCCGTAAGTAAAATACTGCCTGATTTCCACATAAACTAAACGGTTACTCAGCCTACCTTCTTCCAGACCACTATTACCTCAAAAGTAAAAGAGATCGGTAGTTACGTGAAAGCCAGAAGAGCTTAGAAAGTCTATTTAGTCACTCAAAGGAAACCAGTAAATATTCGAGGCTCGTCAAGAAGTGTGGAGGCAAGGCCAAGCAAAGATGGCTTCCCACTGGATTGTCTCAACATCTCCAAACGCATCTTTACTTCCAGGCCCACAGCCTTTGAACCAAGTGAATACCTTCCTACCACTGGCTGGCAGATGCTAAGAAGCAGGATAGGGGCCACTGGTGACACACGCGAAACCCAGGAGGCACGCAGCTTAGGACGCATAGTATGCATTCATCTTTGGCTTCGTTCCATTATAACTTGGTAAAAACATGTGAGGACTTAAGGCTACAGGTAAAACACGTTACCACAGCAGCAGTGTTGAACCATAGAAGTACACCTTGTTATTCTTCCAAGAATGACCTGCGTTGTTCATCAGTGCTTTGGTTGGTCAACTGACTCCCCTTGTTGTTGTTAATACTGAGATCAGGGCTACACGCAGGAACTATATGAGAATGCCATGGCAATGTCGAATTTTGGATACCCGGATGCTCCACTCTGACTGAAGAGGTATTTTTCCAGGTCTTTTGGGGTAATTTGCTGCCTTTCCTCTCTCTCTCGATGCTGAATGAGTACAGAGGTCTATGATTGGAGGACAGACTTACACCAAGGGACAGGCAGATGCTTTTGAGACTAGAGTGCATTGTACTGTCTATCGGTGTGTGTCTTTTTATGAATCCTTATACTAGCATTTAGGTGTAAGCATCGCATTGGAAGAGCAGCCAGTATTTTTCGAGTGAGAGTGCGCATACGTGGAACATGATCGAGGGCAAGAGAGAAGGATGGAAGGGAAAAGGAGACAGCTGGCAAGTTATAATTTATCAAGACATAGTAACATATAAAGAGAAAAAGAGTCTCTATTAGATGACTGTCAGAGCCAAGACCTGAATATTTATACATAAAGGGAATCACCATTTATAGAGAAAAAATGAGAATTTTATTGAGGAATATAATTGAGAGACACCGGAACTGTGGGAGCGATGAAGAATTCAGGGGTGGACTGAAAAAGATAAAGACCATGAGGTTAGCCTCTGAAGAGCAATGACACCAAGAGACTTTCCCCTAGTGATTGCACAGTAACAATGTCTAAATAAATATTTGCTTGCTTGATAAAGCACACTGCTATAAAAAATGGCTTCCTGCCGCTAACCTAAATGTCTCTTGGGGAAATTGCAAATGTGAATTGTTTGTTTACAAACTCGTAATTCCAATATGTGTGGTAACAGGCGTTGCTGCCACGTATTGCAACTGACCGAGGCATTGAAAATCAAGGCCCAAACTTCAACCCAACTCTGACAGCCTGTGTGAAGCCCTTGCGTGGCCGAGTTTCTGTTGGGTGTAATTTGGTGCAGCAGTGCCCTCCTGGAGTCCTGCCAGGTGCTCTGCTCATAGCACTGAACCCTTCAGTTTTTGTTGGACTTTTATTTTTCCTTGCATTGCATTATAGAAAACACGATTTCTGTTTTCTATTGTGGCAGAACTTTAGTTGATTTGTTGACCACTTATATGGAAAAAAAAACAGCATCAAAAGAAAACTAAAAGAGTCGTTGAGAAGTTAAGAAGCAAATAACCAGGTTTATAAAAGTTTCCAAAATGTACAAAGCAAAGGCTCAGTGGAAGGGTGATAGGAAGAGCGCTCTGCACCAAGAATACCCTCACCCATATGGATTGTTGAATTGAAGGGTAAGGACCATGAGGTATTATTCCCCTCCATGCTTAAGGTGAGCATCCATCAACACCCTACATTATGGATTGAATTTTTTAGACTCTTATTAAAAAAAAGGCTTCTAAAGTTCTAAGCATGAATTTACGACTTCCTCTTCCAAAGAGTTAGTCAGGTGTTTGATTATTGGTGGGCTTCTTCTCAGGGTGTTAGCAGAAAGTGTGAGACAGAATTGATCATTTTGCAGTGTGGATCCAACCAGACTTTAGTCACCCAGGTTTCAGTCACTGCTTTGGGCTTGTCCTTGTGGGCCCCAGTAGGCGGGATAGCAGACAACTATTTAATGAATGGTTTGTGTGGTTCTAGATGGACACCTCCATTACTGCCGGAAGTAACTTGCCATTTGCTGCCGAAGGACCACTGTCGTTGCCGCATGCGTTGCTCTGAGCTGCTGCAACCGTAGGCCACGGCACCATAGCTCCCATGATTAAAATCGATAAACCCTGTTGCGTATTAATGACATCTCATTTGTCCTGAATGCATCATTAATGCTAACGGCCTGCAGGACCCTGCGCGCCTCGTCCAACACTCCCCTCCAAGACAGCTCGTATTAATTGCTCCGTGTAATGAAATATTGTGGACAGCTTCAGGCGCCTTAGTGTGCATGCTTGGTATGCACCCCTCAGCCGCACCATAATGAGGAGACCGTTAGGCATTGGAATGGAGACGTGTGATTCACCTATCAAATACATTTCATCTTGAGTAAGACAAGCAGGGGTGTAGCTTACAGAGATTTGGCAGGGGTGGGGGAGGTATGAATAGTAAATTTCCCAACTAAAAATACAGTGGGCTGCAGGGTAGAGGAGTGAGATGACCAAGGTTCACTATGGACTGTTTTCGTGAGGAGCAGGGTCAGTACTGGTTCACATTGGGTTGCCTCTGTGTACAGTGACCCAGTGGGCGAAAAATGATGGGTTGGAATGCAATCCAGAGCATTTACCCCTGGTAAGACTATTTGCAAGCATTCATCCCATCACCTTTCAGTGTTTGAGTGCCTATTGTATGCCTGGAAACTTAAGACTGGCACAGTTTTCCAAGCGTACTACGAACAATGTTTGTGAATTCCAGAAGTATGAAATACATTTGCATCTATTCAAGGAGAACTCCTATGAATTTGTGCATATTTCACCGTGGGACAAACACCAACATATTCTGGTTGCTGGTGCTTGCACCAAGGTGATTGCTATTTTCTTTTTACAGGGGCATGTCCCCCCGCATCACCACTATCCTCCTCACTGTGCCCACTGTTATTTTGCCACCTACAACTGCTGTGCGGTTTAATTAAGCTCTGCAGTGCAGGCGGCAAGATGTGAGTCAGCATAATAATCGTGAGCCAGAGTCCGCATACCACTCCTGTGGATGCAAATTACTTCTTTTTTGATACACCATTCACTATTTATATTTAATATCCCAATATCAGGGGCACAGATCGAACTATCAAACCAGTAATGCATTTGAGGCGTGATCCATCTTGAGCGCCCACGCTGAAGCCCTACCCTTGCCCAGCCCACCTGGACCTGGTAGTTCTCCCTTGGAATTCATGGCTATGGTCACTTACAACAAACCGACCTGGAGTCCCTGCAATGGAATTACTTATTTTAAATGTATTTTCTCTGCACGTACTCTTCTTCATCTCTACTACAAGAAGCCCTGATGGTAGAGATACCAAATCAGTTCATGTGAGCAGGACTCCATGTTTCTAGTCCTCGCCTTTTAAAAATCATTTTATCAAGTGACCAATGTACCCATGTGCGAAGCCCAAGTCGCAAACAGAGGAGGGCATGCAGGCAAATTAATAGGGCAAGCTGAGTCACAGCCGAGCCATGGGTCTGGCTTGGCTCTAAGAGTCCATCCACGAGCCCAGCCATGAAAATGTTTGGCATGGATATTGTGCAACAAACATAATGCAACAATGATACAATCTCTTCAGAATTAAAAAACGTGCACTTCTTCAACAAGTGGAAGCGTTTCACCTTACTACATCAGATTACATCATTACATAGACAAACATCATTTTTAGAAACATTCATGCTTGTCCTCCAACGACAATGTCATTAGTGAATTAAGAGGTAAGTCAGTAGTCATTTTAACCCTAAACACAACCTAGACTCTTATTATAGATGGAACAACATTTCAAAAAGCATACATGGAACAACAATTCTGTTTATTAAATCAAATATTAGAGATGCTTGTACAGTGCACATTCTGAACTCAAGTATTTAAAAGTGTGCTCATATGTGATGATAAAGGAAAACGAGGCCCTGCAAAATAAAATATGTGCCTAGGATCACACAATTGGGACAAGCAGGCAAGCTGGTATTGATTCCAGGTTATCTAGTTTCACATATTCAAATTCAGCCATCCGATGGGAATCTTAATCTCTCTCTCTCTCCTGTTTACATCCAAGGTCACTGTTATGTCTTTCATTCTTGTCTCAGGATGAGAAAAACCGACATTGAGATAGCAGATCTGACTCTGGGCTCCCTGACCCAACTACCAAACCAAGCATGCACGCATTTTATATACCACAAACCCTTGCCCCTTTCACCCCCCAAACCCCACCCCCAAAGGTATGCCCATGAATACAAGGCATGCATTATCACAAGTAAACTAGGTCCTGAGACTATGAATGTTGGCCAACTCTTTAGAGTTTTTTTTGTCTTCAGCAGAAGAACTCATATTTGAAGAGAAACATAAAATCTTTCCACTTCTAAAGAAATTAGCTTTTTTGTTTAGAACAGTTTCAGGTCATATATGACTTGAGATCAAAAGGAGTTGTTGCAGATTATGGCAACATTCTATTTTCTTTAAATCCTTGGGTGCTTCCCAATACCTGACAGCTCACTTGCCCTTGGGTGTGAGGTGAAACCCTTGATTTGAAAGTAATGTAAAAATTGTGATGCCTAATACGATCCCAAATACGCCTTCCAACACCATGTACAACACATCTTAGTTTCTGTGAATTGATTTTACTGGACTTCACAGAAACCTCATGACAAAGAAACTGTTACTGTAATAAAAATGTTTTCTGTAAAGCATCAATTTCTGCACGATTCATGCTATAGCAAATTCCTGAAATAAATGATTTATGAAAAATATTGTGAAACCACTCTTTATGTCGCTACCCCTCTCAGAGAGATCGGCTCCCTTCTTCCAATTTTACGTCTTCTGTCTGCCCCCTATATTCTACCACTTTCCATAGAGAACTTTCAAGTTAGTTCTGAATTTCTCCATTGTACGCATGCTCACTGACTGTGGAGACAAGGCAGGGATGTGTCTTATACACGTCTAGAAGTGAGGCTGGCAAGGCTGTGACAAATGTTTATGTAGCCCACAAGGGTCCTCGACCACACTTCACACAGCTTCTTCCTTGCTGAAAGACCAATCGGTTAATTCTCTTTAGTGAATGGTTAAGAAGTTTTAAAGTGCCTGCTGCTAAGTGACCAGATGAAACATTCCAACCAGTACTGTCTTTGTTAATCGGACTCCACCTCCCACATGTCTATCTAGAGTAATGTTAAAAGGACAAGTAAAAGTGCTCATACTCTGAGTTAACTACTCCCACATGTAAAGAGAGAAGTAAAACTTATGTCTCTTTGACTGTCGGGGTGCCAGATGTCTAAAGTATGTAAATCTCTACCTCTGAAAATCAAGATTTGTGAATGGAACGTCATAGGCCACTAACATCAGAGGCCAGTGAAGCAGGAATCTCCAGCACGCTCCTACCCTGTTGTGTACAAATCCCATTGGAGGCTGTGCAATCAGCGGCAGCCACCATCAACAAAGGGTAGTGGGGCGGGTGGGTTCGTGCGGAGGTGTTGAGTGGGGGTGCATAATATTAAAAATGAAAAATAAACGTACCTTTTGTCGCCGGTCGCCTCCAGCGGCGTGTCTCGTCGCACCGCCTCTCTTCTTCTTCCTGGGTCCCAAAAGCCTCTGGAACAGACTCCTTATCCAATCCCTGCGAGGCAGAGCAGCGCGGGATTGGTCTGAGCAGGCAGGAAAGACGCCCTGCTCAGACCAGGGAGTCTGTGGGGTTTCTCCAGCCCAGCTGCTCAATGCAGCTGGGCTGGAGAAAACCTAAGCGCGCAAGTGTGATTTGGTCGGCCTGAGACTGCTGGCCAAACACACATGAGCACTTAGGGAGTGGAGTGCACTAGCACACCTCCTTCCCCCTTCCCATGCCTTGGCCCCGCCCCTCCCAACTCCGCTGGCTAAGAGCCGTCAAATGTAAAATAAAACGATGCAAGAACATTGTTTTATTTTACATTTGCTTACTCTGAGCCAGGCAGTGTGGCGACGCTCCCCCGCCATTGCGGAGGAGCCACCACTGTGTGTACTCGCTCTTAAGTAGTTACTCACTTACTTACTGCCTTTAATGCCAACTGGCATGTATTGCAGCAACAAAGGACATTCACTTCTGTCTATCTTGGGCAATTTTGTGTATGGTATGGTGTATGGTGACCCATGGCCCCAGCTGTGGCCAAGGGTCTTCATTTCTGTTTCCAGAGTTTGACCTCCAGGTGTTCTCTGACCTTCCTCTCTTCTGTTTGTCTTCTAGGGTCTAGTGGAGAACTGCTCTTGTGATGGAGTCTTGTTCCCTTCTGATAGCATGTCCTATCCGTATCTTTCTTTTTCCCATAATGATGTTGTCCATGCGCTCTTTCATCTGGTGGGTAGTTCCTGGTTGGAGATGGTTTGTGGTAGCAAGAGTGCCAAATTATTCTTAGGTTACTGGTGTGGAAGGCTGAGAGTTTGGTGATGTTGCTTTTCATCATCTGCCAGCATTCTGATACTCTTAAGCGGTTATTGCATCTGAACATATGTAGAGTCTTATAAGAACTTCACCATCTCAGAACTACTAAAGTAATTTATGAAATCCAATTCCATTTTCTGATATGATGGTTACAGTGGAATAAAGATGTTTTATTTAAGCGTCTTCACTGTCTCCACCTCCTTTCTACTTTTATACTCTAACCAGAACATGCCATTTTATCCTTAAAATTGACCAGGGCCTTGTAAATGTCGGTTTGCAGAAACAGTAACGATTTACAAGTGTCACCTGAGAAACTTGCCAGAATGTACCGGGAATGCATTTTCTGCATCTCTGAGGTAAATAATACCACACTTGTTACAGCTTGTAACCCAGCCTTTTATCTATATGAAAATTATACATTTTGTGTATCTCCGAGGGCTGCCCCAAAGTACTAGGTGGTCTGAGTGACAAATTTCACAATTTATAGTTATCTGAACTAACTATAACGGGGGAATTTCATTGGTTTTTTACGAGTGAAATATCCACCCAACTATAACATGTGTGAAACCTATGGTTTTTTAAGTGGATTTGCAAGGTTGTACGGTTTTTTAAATGCTAATTTATTTATGTATTATTTTTTTTATATATTTATTTTACAATAAACTACGTATTAAAAATTTGTATTCTTTTTTTTGGTTTTTCACCGTGCGCGCACGGTGCGCGCACCCCCGCGATTTAAAAAATAAATAAAAAATCTGCCTTCGGGGTCCTTCAGGGACCCCCTGACAATGGCTAGGGGGTCAGGAACTCTCTACCCTGCCCCCTTTTCACGTTCACCACCTTCCTTTTTCACTCTCGCACTGAAAACAAACAAAATGGCGGCCTACACTTCCTGATTTTGACCGATTTTAACGTTGACTAACATGTAACCACCAGTCAGAATTACGCTCGCGCACGTTAAGGTGCTCGCACAGTGCGCGCACGGTGCGCGCTTATAGATATTTATATGCTTTTAAATACAATTTTCTCAGGAACTACTGAACAGATTGACACCAGACCTGCAAAAGGCACTTCCCTAACCTGAGGACTACCTCTCTGCCAAATGTCAAGTAATTCTGTTCAGCCGTTCGGGCTGTACCTTCGACTAAAGGTCCTGTGGAAAAATGCATGGGGAAAACGCGTTTTGGGACCCCCCTTCTTTCTCGGCTTGACGAATCACCCCGAGACTTTCAGGGTAGGAGCTGAATGGAGCGCCCCATTAGTTTTGAAAATTTCACGAGGATTCGTCACCCGGCGCCAAAGTTATTCAAAATAGAATTTTCAGATTTCCTATGGAAACTCGGTCCTAACTATAACTATCTACTGGCGACCGCCAGTAGATAATATATATATATATATGTATTATCTATTGGCGGTCGCCAGTAGATAGTTATAGTTACACCTCGCGATTTAAAAAAGAAAAAAAAATTCACGGTTCGCGCACGGTGAAAAACCTGAAAAAAAAAAAGAATAAATACATAACTTAGCGTTTAAAAAAACGTACAAATTCACTGAAAAAACCATAGGTTTCACACACGTTATAGTTACGAATTAGCATTTAAAAAACCTTGCAAATTCACTTAAAAAACCATAGGTTTCACACAGGTTATAGTAAGCTGGACATTTCACTCGTAAAAAACCAATGAAATTCCCCCGTTATAGTTACTGCAGGCAACTATAACTCACGCGACCGCAATCCTCTGCTGATGACGTCAGATATTACATCACTGATGACATATGTGTCTTTATGAAAAATAAATATTTGTAATGTATGTATAGCTAAAGATTAATGGAAGAAGACGTGGGTAAATAAGTGTCTAAATACAGTGATGTAATATCTGACGTCATCAGCAGAGTATTGCGGTCGCGTGAGTTATAGTTGCCTGCAGTAACTATAACGGGGGAATTTCATTGGTTTTTTACAAGTGAAATGTCCAGCTAACTATAACCTGTGTGAAACCTATGTTTTTTATATATATATATATATCTATATATATATATATATATATATATATATATATATATATATATATATATGCCATTTGTGACATCTTCATACAGATCAGACAACGACACAGGGGTAGCATCACTATTCCGTCCTTGTATTTATTTAGAAACTATCGCTATGACGCGTTTCGGCATACCTGCCTTGTTCACATTGGCAGTCGTCAAACACAGAATGCTTTTTTTTTTAAAACAGAGTACTTTGGTCACATGACCCAGTTTTTTGATAACTATGGAAGACAGACTTACGTTGCTGCAAAGTTTTTAAAGTGTACAATTCCTCCTTACACATGATTACCAAAGTGATCATAACCACAATTCCTTCATTTTAGTCAACATTGAAAAAATGACAATATCAAATCATGTCAATTAATTTGTCAATTTCGGACCCTAAAGCGCCAATGTAGTATAGATTTGTCTTGACATAGTGGACCATGTATTTTCAGAACAAATTCTCTACAAGCCTCCACTCTTTTGATTTGTCTCATAAATAGTGCACACTTATTTAGGGTCCTTGCAATAAATAACACATTGTTATTTAATACATTATAACCATATCAATGTTTAAAATCCTGATCTTAAAAAATAAATATATGTACATATGTAAAGGAGTCCAAATTTCACTTCAGCAGCATTATTCTAGCATGCATTCTTTGAATATAGGAAATCCGCAACATTCTATTTGGAATAACGTTGGCGTCGATTGATGAATCTTTGCGAAAGTTTCCAAATGTTTGGCCATCTCCAGTCTGCTCCTATCCTGAAAATTTCACGGTGATTCGTCAAGCGGGGGCCGAGAAAAAAGGGGGGTCCCAAAACGCATTTTCCCATAGGACCTGTTGACGCAGCTACAGCCCGAAGTGCTGAACGGAATTACACCAAATTTGGCAATGAGGTAGTCTTCAGTTCAGACTCGTGCCTTTTGCTTAAATGGTGTAAATCCGTTCAGTAGTTCCTGAGAAAATCAAAGGTAAATTAACATATATATCTGGGCGGAGCCTAACCACACATCTCATTGTGAGGTCTGATTGGCTGTCAGCACTTCATCCAAGAAGTGTTGGCAGCCATCTTGGGACCAATATACATGATAGCACCTCATTAAAAAGCATTGCAGTTAATAGAAGGTTTTAAGACTTTAGTTACATTATAAATCATTTGTTGATGGTACCATACTCATTTTAGGAATTGTGGTGTGTTCTAAGGTGATTTTACCATGTGAAAAAGCCTTCTGCTGTGATATCATGAATCATGTTTGAGAGAAAACTATTTTCTCATGCTTTTCCCACAGAGGTTTGGAAGGTGATCTATTAGCTAAACTGAGAGCATATTTTCTGTAAATTCACATTATCTTTCTCAGTCATGTGAGAATGAAGTCTGACATTCTCAGTAAAACATGTACATCCAACAAGGGCAGAGACTGTCAGTTGATTCCTTTGTGTTCTACTGCAGCTTCCTAGAGTGTTCTAAAGAACAACTAGAGCGCTAACAGTCCTACTTATGACAAACATATGGCACACCTGAAGCCATCTTGATTGGAATAAAGTGGTAACACTTAAAACATTTAATTTACAAAGGAACAAAATGAGGGGGTTCATTTTACCATAGAAATTATGATTAGTGCTGCAGAAAGAAAAATTACGGCACATTTTGACTTCTCAAATCCTCTTCTATTTCATAAAAAAATTCTGACATGCAGACTGAAACATGCACTTTGAATACCAGCAGCAGACTTCCCTGGTGAGCAGTAGCTTTACTACAGTGATCTAATGAGCAACTAGAGTGCTAACATTCAGAATTTATGGCAAATGTGTGACACATCTGAATGCCTTCTTGATGGAGCCAAAGTAAAAAACTGAAAGTATTTCCTACTGAGGAGACTGCAGTAAATGAGGAAATTAGGAAACTTCATAACAAATAAATCTCCCAAAATGGCCACCAGAGACAAAAGAGCCCAAATGTAGCCCAAATATTACCCAGATGTAGCCCAAGTATAGCCCAATGACAGAATGTCCCAGAGTGTTCTAACAAACAACTAGAGCGCTAACAGTCTTACTTATGACAAAAGTATGGCACACCTGAAGCCATCTTGATTGGAATAAAGTGGTAACACTTAAAACATTTAATTTACAAAGGAACAAAATGAGGGGGTTCATTTTACCATAGAAATTATGATTCGTTCTGCAGAAAGAAAAATTAGGGCACATTTTGACTTCTCAAATCCTCTTCTATTTCATAAACAAATTCTGACATGCAGACTGAAACATGCACTTTGAAACATGCACTTTGAATACCAGCAGCAGACTTCCCTGGTGAGCAGTAGTTTTACTACAGTGATCTAAAGAGCAACTAGAGTGCTAACATTCAGAATTTATGGCAAATGTGTGACACATCTGAATGCCTTCTTGATGTAACCAAAATAAAAAACTGAACGTATTCCCACTGAGGAGACTGCAGTAAATGAGGAAATTAGGAAACTTCATAACAAATAAATCTCCCAAGATGGCCACCAGAGACAAAAGAGCCCAAATGTAGCACAAATATCATCCAACTGTATCCCAAGTATAGCCCAATGACAGAATGTCCCAGAGTGTTCTTACGAACAACTAGAGCGCTTACTGTCTTACTTACGACAAAAGTATGGCACACCTGCAGCCATCTTGATTGGAATAAACTGGTAACACTTAAAACATTTAATTTAAAAAGGAACACAATGAGGGGGTTCATTTTGCCATAGAAATTATGATTAGTGCTGAAGAAAGAAAAATTAGGGCACATTTTGAGTGACTTCTCAAATCCTCTTCTATTTCATTAAAGAATTCTGATATGCAGACTGAAACATGCACTTTTAATACCAGCAGCAGACTTCAGTGGTGAGCAGTAGCTTTACTACAGTGATCTAATGAGCAACTAGAGTGCTAACATTCAGAATTTATGGCAAATGTGTGACATATCTGAATACCTTCTTGATGGAATCAAAGTAAAAAACTGAAAGCATTTCCTACTGAGGAGACTGCAGTAAATGAGGAAATTAGGAAACTTCATAACAAATAAATCTCCCAAGATGGCCACCGGAGACAAAAGAGCCCAAATGCAGCACAAATATCACCCAGATGTAGCCCTCATGTAGCCCAATGACAGAAGTGTGCAAAACACCTATTTTTTGTGTATTTGCAGTTTTATATAGTTTACATGAGCATTGGTTACATCACACAAGATCAAATTCATTTTGGTTGTAGACATGGGGAGATTAAGTGATTTGACCAGAATCACAGAATGTTGAGCTGAAGCAGAAACTCCAACCTGGTTCCCCAGTTGCAAAGTCTGCAGCTCTGGAAGTAACACCACATCCTCTCCCCTAGGTGCAACATTTAATCAAGTGGTCAACTGGATAAAAAAACATAAAGATTACAAATAATTTAAAAGTTCTTTGTCGCTATTTGAAAACTCAGAAAATATGTCCTCATTTTAGTTTGTTAGAGCACTAACCATAATTGTGATGCAAATAAGACCCTCACATAAATGTAATTTCTAAAGGAAATACTCTAGGTATTACATTTTTGATTACATCAAGATGACGTCAGGCGTTCCACACTTTTGTAATAAATATAGAATGTTAGCAATCTAGTTGTTCATTGGGATATTTTTGAGAGGCAGAGGCCAGGGGCAGGGACTCTGAAAATTGAAGGCAGGTAGGAGAGTGCAGAGGCAACAATTTCACCACACTGGGCAGGCAGGAAGGGCAGTGGCAGCACAACAGACTATGGAGGGCAGTGGAAAGGGGGGCAGGGGCAACAAACCAACAATACAGGAATGGCAAGAGAGGCTGTGGCAATATAATAGACCATTGTGGGCAGAAGGAAGAGGCAGTGGTAGTACAACCATACATGCCAACAGACCCGTTTCAGCCAGGAAACATCCAATGTTTTTAAGCTCAAATGGGCTTAATTGGA
Source organism: Triturus cristatus (assembly GCF_964204655.1). Lineage (NCBI taxonomy): Eukaryota > Metazoa > Chordata > Amphibia > Caudata > Salamandridae > Triturus > Triturus cristatus. Next base: position 495,132,904 of record NC_140592.1, on the reverse strand, counting down.
TCTGTCTCCTATCTACAATCTCCTCTTTTTCAATGTAACTCAAAAGAGAAAATCAATACCCCAGTTTCTTTTCAAAATCTCCCTCTTACCAAGTTCAAAATGTTCGCAAGTATGTTACATTGGATCATGGTAGGCAGGAGGAATTGGGGTAGGGTCATGGACTTGGATAACAGAGGACAGGAGGGACATGGAGAGGTGCACCAAACTGACCCTACAGGGCAGGCATCAGGGTTTGCAGCAGCAAAATACACAACACCGCGCATGCGGTACGGGAGTGCAGCACAACAATCCATAGAAAGCAATAGGGAGGGGACAGGACCATGCACATGGACAACAGAGAACAGAGGGGAATAGGCAATGGTAGCTAGCCGACCATAATGGACAGACAGGAGAGAAAGCTGCAGCATAACAGACCATAAAGGGCAGGGGGGACAGATCAGGGGCATTACAATGGAACAGACAAGCCAGGAGGGAGGGAATAGGGGTCTGCACATGGAAACAGAGGGCTGGGGGTAAGGGGGCAGGGCAGGAGCAGCAAGATGACCATGGAGGTCAGGCAGGATGGGCACTAGAAACAAAACACACCATGGAGAGCAACAATGAGACTATGATGGCATATTCACAGACCATGGAGGGAAGGTGGAAGGGGGTCAGGGGCAGCTAGCTGACCACACAGGGAAGGTGGGAGGGGCCATGGCAGCACAAAAGACCATGCATGGCAAGCGGGAGGGTTAGTGGCAGCACAATGGCTATGATGGGCAAGAAGGAGGGTGCAGGGGCATGCACAAAGGACCATGGAGGATAGAAGGGAGGGTCAGGACCAGGGCACAGACAAGAGAGTTCAGGGGAAGGGGCCTCACAACAGACCGCGAGGGGCAGGCAGGAGGAGCAGTTCCAGCACAACAGACCAGGGAGGGCAGAAGGGTGTGGCAGTAAAATGGACCATGGAGGACAGGAGGAAGGGGATAAGGGCATGGCATGTGGACAGGCAGGGTGGAGGTGGCAGGGACAGGTTACAGTCATCTGACAATGCTAGGCAGGTGGGAGGGGAGTGGCCGCTCAACAGAACACTCAGAGTAGATAGGAGTGGCAGGTCCATGGAACATGGTGGGCAAAAAGAAAGGAGCAGGGGCATGCACAAAGGCATCGGAGGGCAGGGGAAAGGAGAATAGGGGCAGCAAGCTAAGCACAGAGGCTAAGCACGAGGTCAATGATGGGCCATAGAATTGGGCAATGGAGGGCAGGAGGAGTGCACTGGTACATCATGCTAAATGGAGGGCAGTGGCAGCACATCAGACCATGCATGGCAGGAGGGAGGAGGCTAGTCCATGGATTCAAACAACAGAGGATAGGGATGAGGTGGATGGGGCAGCAAGCTAACTGTTCAGAGAAGGTAAGTATTAGGAACTTTATTGTTTTTAAAATGTGTGTCTGTGCGAACTACTTAAATCTGAACAAGTATGCAGCATAATCTCACTTTTAATTAGGAAGAAGAGGACGTTTGTGACTGTGACTCCGGGCTCACTTGGCAGAAACACCCCCTGACCCTCCACCCCCCCATCGCAAAATGTAATACCCGTGAAAAGGGTAGGTGGACGCAGTGTTCTATAGATATAGTATATGGTATAAACTATGCACCAAAAAGTGTGATATAAGATGAACCGGGGCGTGAAATAGAATATGCAATACATTGTGCGCAATGACAGATTAATTGGAGAGCGCGGGATAGCACAGGCACTAGCGTGTGCTATGCGATATGCGCCTTGGAGTGTAATATGCACAGGGCAATGTTGTGTAACCTAACTAGTCTCTAAAGTTGTAATATAAAATATGTGCTGGGGAGTGTAACGTTGCATATGCACTGTGACAAAGATATGGATCCCAGATTGTAATATGTATGGCATAGCACTGTGCGTTATAACATAGGCATCGTGGAAGGCACGTTAGATGGGGCAATATAACACGTGCAAAGGCAAGTGTGGCATGACGTATTCACGGGGTGGTGTTACAGTGCACATGGGCTAGAGAGTGTCATAGCATACGCACTAGCTGGTGGAATACAACACAGAGGTGTGAGGCACTCGGCGGGCACTGGTGGGTGTAACACAGCATTGGGCTCAGCCAGGAGCACACTGTGACTCTCAAGAGAGGTTCGTCTCTTTTCCAGAGAGTAAAATAAAAAGTATTACACATCCGGCGGTGGATGTGTGTTTTATTAACCGTGAGGGGGGTTTCTTGCATAGTTTGGTCGAATTTTTGTCTAATCCCCTTTGAATGGCTTGGTGTGCGTGTATATTAAATGTGTCCGTCAATAGCTACCCATGTTTGTAAAAATAAATGACAAGGGTGTCTACTTGAAGAGTACCCACCGGCGGGGGCGCCGGGATTAGGCACGGTAGGGCGTCAGACACGTCAGAGCTTCACTTGCGGTGTAAATACATTCCATGTGGATTCATTCTATGCATAGTCGCCTTTTAATGAATTTCACGCAAATCGTCATGGTGATAGGTACATACGGTTTGTCCAGCATGTCCTAGGTATTTCTATAAATATATATTTTTTTAAAATAATAAAAAACAAAGGCCTGCCCCGGGGGATGGGGTCCCTGGGGCCATAAGTGGCCTGAGTAGGGGGGCATCGCAGCCCCATCCTAAAGATTAAAAAAAAAAAAAAGGCCATGACCCGGGGGTTAGGGTCCCCTGGGCCGATTAAGGTCTTGAGAGGGCCAAATTAATTTTTTTGTCAACAAAAAAAAATTAGGGTGCAGGCCCTGGGGGATGGGGTCCCCAGGGCTAGTAAATTAGAAAAAGAAGGGGGGGCACACAGCCCTCTTTCTTAAAAAAATAAAATAAATAAAAGACCGGCATCACGCCGGAGGCCAAGCCCCCTCCTTGCAGCACTCTGCAAATGCGCCCCCTGGCCAGTTGTAAGTTGGGGAATTAATTCCCCTTCAATACTGAGGGTCCCTGAGGGCCAACTAGCCCAACAGGTATCTCCAGTATGCGCCAGGGAGCTCCGTTGCAGACAGTTGTTCTGAGCCACGCCCCTTCTAACACCTCTATGCAATGCAGCTCTGTGGCACTTACTGGAGGTACCTAGTGGGTTAGTTTGACCCTAGGGACCCTTAGGATTCAAGGGGACTTAATCTCTCAACTTAGAATGGCCACAGGGCACGTTTACACAGTGGTGAAGGGAGGGGACGGGGCCTAAGGTGACGTGTGCAAACACGCCCTGTGCCGCGTTTTAAGTTGGGAAAATAATTCCCTTTCAATCCTGAGGGACCCTGGGGGCCAACTAGCCCACCAGGTGCTTCCAGTAAGCGCCACTGCTCTGTGTTGCAGAGAGGTGGTGCAGGCCGTGCCCCTTTTTTACACCTCTCTGCAATGGCGTTTACTGGACGTACCTAGTGGGCTATTTTGCCCCTAGGGATCCTCAGGATTCAAGGGGACTTAATCTCCCAACTTAAAAACCGGCCACAGGGCGTGTTTACACAGTGGGAAAGGGAGGGGACGGGGCCTGAGGTGACATGTGCAAACACGCCCTATGGCGTGTTTTAAGTTGGGGAAATAATTCCCCTTCAATCCTGAGGGACCCTGGGGGCAAACTAGCCCACCAGGTGCTTCCAGTAAGCGCCACTGCGCTGCGTTGCAGAGATGTGGTCTAGGCCGTGCCCCTTTTTACATCTCTCTGCAACGCAGCTCTGTGGCGCTTACTGGAGGTACCTAGTGGTCTAGTTGGACCCTAGGGACCCTCAGGATTCAAATGAACTTAATCTCCCAACTTAAAACGGCCACAGGACGTGTTTACACAGTGGGGAAGTGAGGGGACGGGGCCTCAGGTGACATGTGCAAACACGCCCTGTGGCGCATTTTAAGAGGTAGTTTTAATCCCCTGCCCTATTATATACTAGGGGCTTACAGAGGAGGTCATGCTGATCACAGGGGGCCCCAACGCATAGTGTTCCCTAGTGTATGTAGGTGTTTTCACTGTATTCTAAGTGTCTTTTAACATAGCACTGGCTCTAGGACTGGTTAGTCAGCCTCAGTTACCACCAGTATCCGTCTGAAAAAGTTGAGGGTACAGGATGATTTTGCAACAAGGCTTCTTTCTGCTCTTTTGTTTGTTCTTTCTGCACGTTATCCTTCTTCCTGCACTTTTCTGCGTCTTTGAGGACTTCTGTTGCTTCTTTCTGCATTTCTTTTTTTTCTTTCTGTGCGTTTTTTCTTCTTTCTTCACATGTCCTATCTCTGTAGGCCTAGTTAGAAATTAGCATTTAAAAAACCTTTGAAATTCACTAAAAAAACCATAGGTTTCAGGCACGTTATAGTTAGGAATTAGCATTTAAAAAACCTTAGAAATTCACTGAAAAAACCATAGGTTTCAGGGGCGTTATAGTTAGCTAGACTTTTCACTCGTACAAAACCATTGAAATTCCCCTGTTATAGTTAGTTCAGCTAACTATAACTCGCGCGCCCGCAATGCACTGCTGATGACGTCACATATTACATCACTCATGACATGGTCAGTGACATCACTCATGACATCACTGATAACACCTCAAATGACATCACTGATGACATCATCCTTGTGATAGTGGCAGACCTCCTCTCCCCCTAATATAACCTTTTTAGAAACTAACATTTTAAAAACAATGTACATACCAATATTAGTTACAACAACCTATTCAGTAATTCTAAGATCCACATACACATCCACTCATTCACCAACAGACCTATACAGTCACTCATACATGTACTCACTCATCATATGTACTCATACACCTATACATCCTGTTGCACAATGCCACTCATCCATAGAGTTACTCACACACAGTCACTCATGCTAATAAAGAATCAAACATCCATTTACTTGCATATACAGTTATACACACACCACCACACTTACTTCTACAGAAATTTACACATACTTAGTCTTTTAAACAATCACTTATAGAAACACATACTTATTCATACAGGAACTCTTTCAATCTCTCACTCTCACATATACTCACTTATATACACCAATAGTCACATATACTAGTTTAAAACATATGTAGTTACTCATAAAGACACTATTGAGACAGTCATTCACTCACTAACACACACAGGCACACACTCATCCACCCATACAGTCCTGCACACATGCTGTCTTCAACACATACAAACAGTGAGTCACTTATTCATGCACCTATGCACTACGTAATACCCCCCACCGAACCATTCAGACACTCATACTGATACTCAAAAAACCAACTAATAACCTATATAGACACTCATGTAGCTACTCACCAACCCATGCAGCCACTTATACGCAAAGTGAGAGACTGATACAGATATTTACATATTTAAACATTACTCACTAAGCCATGTATTCACTAACATACACTGAATCAGTCAGTTATACAATCAATTTTTCAAAAACAAATCATCCATTTAGACACTTATATACCCATTTATTCTTCCATCGACCTTGAGATATACATATATAAAACATATGTAATTTTCAGAAAAACACACATTCACTGGATGATGTCATCAGTGATGTCATCAGTGATGTCATTTGAGATGTCATCAGTGATGTCATGAGTGATGTCACTGACCATGTCATGAGTGATGTAATATGTGACGTCATCAGCAGTGCATTGCGGGCGCGCGAGTTATAGTTAGCTGAACTAACTATAACGGGGGAATTCCAATGGTTTTGTACGAGTGAAAAGTCCAGCTAACTATAACGCCCCTGAAACCTATGTTTTTTTCAGTGAATATATATATATATATATATATATATATATATATATATATATATTACCTACTGGCAGTCGCCAGTAGGTAGTTATAGTTAGGACCTATTTTCCATAGGAAATCCGCAACATTCTATTCCCAATAACTTTGGCGCCGGTTGACGAATCTTCGTGAAATTTTCAAACTTTTGGCCAGCTCCGGTCCGCTCCTATCCTTAAAGTCTCGGGGTGATTCGTCAAGCGGGGACCGAGAAGTAAAGGGGGTCCCAAAACGTCTTTTCCCCATGCAATTTTCCATAGGAACCTTTAGTCGCAGCTACAACCCGAACTGCTGAACGGAATTACACCAAATTTGGCAAAAAGGTAGCCCATGGTTCAGAGTCGTGCCTTTTGGTTAAATGGTGTAAATCCATTCAGTAGTTCCTGAGAAAATCAAAAGTAAAATCACATATATATCTATGGGCGCGGTGGATCCGCGCACCCAGAGCGCACGCTGCGCGCACCCTCCCGATCACGAGCTGCATGTTAATTGGCTGTCAACTTGCTGTCAACACTCCAAACCAGGAAGTGTTGGCAGCCATGTTGTGCCTCGGTAGAACCGAGGCACAAGAAATCCTTGAAAAAAGTGCGCAAAACGCAAAAAGGGGGCAGGGTAGAATCACCCTGACCCCCTAGGCCTGCTTAGGGGGTCCCACAAGGACCCCCTGGGCCCCCCAATTTTATTATTATTATTTTTTTAACGGGAAGATGCGCGCAGGGTGCGTGGATCCTGCAGATTTAAAAAATAAATAAAAATGAAGTTCATTCATTGGTAATTAGCCCCCGGGGGGGCCATGGCCCGGGGGCAATATTATTATGTAAATGGGGGGCCCAGAGGGGCACCCCAGCCCCGGGGACCGCCACCCCCGGGACTTTATAAAATGATGTACAGGGGGGCTCACAGCCACCCCCGGGGCTTCAATATTCATGGGTGGGGGGCTCAAAGGCCCCCCCAAGCCCCGGAGACCGCCACCCCCGGGCTTCTTTAGAATATATGCGGGGGGCTCACGGCCTTCCCGCAGCCCCGAGAAAATTTGAGAAAATAATATAAATATATTACAAAATATATATAAAACTAAAAAAACATGAGATTCAATATTTTAAACATTTTTTTCTCCCATTTATATTAAAAATATATAATGTAATTTAAAAAATAAAATATGTAAAAATAAATAGTTAAAAAAAGTTTAAAATCAGTATAAAAAAAAATATACCTATTATTACATTTAAAAATTGTCATTTAAGAAATCTTTGAAAATTCACTGAAAAAACCATAGGGTTAAGACATGTTATAGTTAGCAATTAGCATTTAAAAAACCTTTGAAATTCACTGACAAAAACATAAGTTTCAGACATGTTATAGTTGGGAATTAGCATTTAGAAAACCTTTGAAATTCACTGAAAAAACCATAGGTTTCAGGGGTGTTATAGTTAGCTGGACATTTCACTCGTACAAAACCATTGAAATTCCTTTGTTATAGTTAGTTCTACTAACTATAACTCGCGCCCGCAATCCACTGCTGATGATGTCACATATTACATCATTCATGACATGGTCTGTGACATCACTGATGACATCACTGATGACATCTCAAATGACATCACTGATGACATCACTGATTACATCATCCACGTGACAATCTGATGCACCTCATCATACACTAGTATAACCTTTCATCACTCATTATAAAATATGGAGTACCATATTTAAAACCATTGACACACTAATATAAGTTTCTAAAAACCCACTCAGTGATTCCTAGATCAACACACACATCTAAACACTTACCTGTAGATTCACTCATACATGCTGACAAAGATCAATAGAACACTATCAAATATACTTTTACACCTACATCAGCATTACACACCAGCATACATCCTATTCACGTATGCAGTCATCCTACTCACTTATGCAAACAATTAATCATACTTACATTTACTCAGCTACACACTTATACAAACACCACTTCATTTATTCATATAGATAGTAACTCATACTTAGTGTGTTATAAAATCACTATTACAAGTATACAGTTATCCATACAGTCACTCATAGAATCACTGAGTATTATGTATACTTATTTATGTACAACAACTGTCACATACACTGCCTTTTATATTTCTACTTTGTTGGACATGTATCATTGAGAAATATATTTACTCATCACTACACCCATAAAGACATTTACTCACCCAAACAACTGTTTCCACATGCATTCCTCATATACCTACTAAATCAACTATTTACACATCGTTGGACAGTCACACACCTCCCACCTAACCACACACACACATTCACTCTCCCATAAAAATACTCACTTAACTAATCAATAACTAATATAGACTTTCACATAGCTAGTAACCAACGTATGCAGTAGTTTACACAACAAGAGACCGAGTGATGCAGATATTCACATAGTTTAATCACTATCCCAAATTTTGAGTGAGACACTTTAAATTAGTCACTTAAACAGTCAATCACACTGCTTGTAAATCCTCCATCCAGACACTTATACTTTCACTCATTCTTCAATGCAGATTGCTATATATATATTACATATTTAAATATTGAACCAAACTAAATTCACTCGATGATGTCATCAGTGATGTCACTGACCATGTCATGAATGATGTAATATGTGACATCATCAGCAGTGGATTGCGGGCGCCCGAGTTATAGTTAGTAGAACTAGCTATAACAAAGGAATTTCAATGGTTTTGTAAGAGTGATGTCCAGCTAAATATAACACCCCTGAAACCTATTTGTTTTTCAGTGAATATATATATATATATATATATATACATATATGTGTATATATATATATATATATATACATATATGTATATATATACTTAACATAGACACACGGAGGAGCTAATTCCTGTTTTTTGGTAACAGAATGGCTGCTACCTACAGAGACAGTTTAGCTACATGTCTATCGTGCCTATAAATCAAAACAGGAAGGACTGAACTACATAAATTCTGGCAACTGAATTGCTTCACGGTGCTCTCTGGTGCTCTGGATTGAAGAGTTGGTCAACGTGGAAATTAGGAAAGATCGGGTTGTTTTTTGTTTTACAAAGAAAGGGTAAAAAATCCAGATTTATTTTGATACGTTTCATTGGCAAACAAATAAAATGCAGCCATTGTTCAGTGCATTAGCTTTAGGAAGCCAAAAAATCATTTTGTTCAAATGAAAGAGGGGTGACTTGACTTTGATGTGGATGGTGCTTGCTTATGATCTGCGACGTGTAGATCAGGAGCAGATGTTGGCAGGATGATCATAAGTAGTTACCATGGCAGTGGTGCTACATTTGGCTGCTGAAGTATTGTTAGGCCTTCCGTGAATACAGTTTTGGGTGATGCTGTTGGTTTCTAGGTTGGGGAGATTGGATCTCAGGGCTTCAGATCATGCCTCAGTCTGGCTGCAGCTTTTGGAACCGCCTGGAAATAGGAGGAGGTGTGACGTCTCTTGTGGTGAGTGCAATACTAATGTTTTGCACCTTGGAACGGTTGAGGAACTGTCATGTGTTTTGGCCTTTTTGAAATTGGACACCATTTGTAAGGTCTCGATTGAATAGGTCCTCTCAGGTATGTGTTATTCAGTGTGCCTTTCAGGTGCATTAGGGAAGAAGACCAAATAGATTCATTGATTAGTGCTCCGGTTTTATACACAATCCGCGGACTCATTGGTAACCAGTGATGTTTATGGAACATCGATAATGCATGGCAACATTTCTCAATTCCATCCTAGCTGCTGCATTTTGGATTTGCAGGAAGTGAGTTCTAGATATTTTTGGACTCCAGAGACACAGTATATTGAAATTGTTCATTCTCAAGAGCCTCTTTATTTTGTTTTCAGTGTCCCTGTATTAGCTTCAGTCAGTATGGGGTGTACATTTCTGCAGCGTAATAAAGAAATAGTTGTAATTTTTATGTTAAAAACCTTCTCTCGTTCTGTTGATAGACCAGTAAAGTCGATCCATGGGCAGTGTTTAGAGGCTGCGGTGACAAACATCAGTAGATTAATTATCAGAAGGTAAATGGGCAATACAATTTGTAGGTGAGATAGCTGGCAAGTCATCTTATCTAAATATAAATACTTTTCTACTCCTACTTAATCGCTCTATAACATTTCTGGAATCTCTGCATCATTCAAGAGTTCGTCCTAAAGAAAACCTGTGTACTGTCTACATAGTTACGAAAATGGGCTCCTCAAACAACCAACAACTTGTGAAGGCATCAAATAAACACTGAATATATGAAGTGCCCAAAGGGAGCATTGATGGGCTCTGCAACAATTAGATCATTTGATGTCCTCCGAATGCGTCCACTCACACCAACAATATTTTGACACTTAGAAATAATGTGAGTTGTTTAATATTATCCTCCAGTGTCCCCCGTAATCTGAAATGCTTGCTATCAAGTGTGGTGGACGGCTGGTGCATCAACACCGTGAGAACCCGCCTTTGTATGCATTTGCCAGCCATACTTATTTATCATTGGGTACTTCTGTCTCTGTGCCACAGAGCAGGTGGAAATCGGGCTGCCAATTATACCGTAAGGATGCAAGCACTTTCAATAAGACCAGAGATGGTATTATGAGCTTGAAATAAGCCGCATCAGATCAACCATTTTTCATTTTATTTAGAAAGTTTTATGTTGGAGCAAACAACTCAAAGAAGCGTCAGAGCACCTCCCAAGAATCACAGGCCTTTGTGATACAACAAACATCAGTCTTTGGCAGTAGGAGAGTCCTCTGGACACACTTTGTTGAAGTGGTAATAAAGGAAAGAGGCCAGGAATTTAACACCAATTCCACCTAAGAACATATTCCAAAGGTTTTCCTTGTGCCACTTCAATAAACTACATTAACAAAGTTGGGTTTTTTCACATGTTAAGCAATTTTGCGGCATTCTCGCAAGGTAAGAGCCTTGACAGATCAAATATCTTTTTTAATTTAGATTCAATCATAAAGGTATCTCGAGGAACAGTGGAGGACCAAGATTTATCAGAAGGCTGATTTAGTTATTTTTTTTTTAGAAGATGGCATGTTAGGGGTGCCTAAATTGGCTGAAGAAATTATTTAGTCTCGGGGTACTGGTAAAGAGTTTGATAACTTAGGTGTTTGGCCTCAGAAACAGTCTTGGATCGGGAGACGTTAATGTCAGTTGCTTCTCACCATGCAGGTGTCATCAGAGGTGCTCAGTTTACTTGAAATGCCTTTCAAATTAAGGGGTCATCTGTGGCAGTTCAAGCTTGTCTGGATATGTACCTTTCTCAGAGCAGTAATCATCATTGTTGTCATGGTGTACAGCTCAGAATATTGAATAATCGCCTTTCCAGGACACTTTCACAGACTTTCGGCCAGCTGTAAATAAATGCTTTTGTGTCCTCCAGTGAGAATGCGGCAAGTGAAGTCATTATTGTGCCAGGAATCTGGAAGCGAACTGCCTGTTGCCCTTTCTAAACCTGTCCATAATCTTATCGGTATTTAAGAAATTTCTTCATCATGTCCTAGTTCTGCCAGAGACTCTTTGTGGTTTTAACCATCCATTTTGGTTGTTGCTCCTCACTCTAATCCTGACACGGTCATTGATTAAGCAATTTTGAAAAGGATCCTCTCCCTTAATCCTAGGTACAAATTTACAATCATTAAGTACTTTTGCTCATTTATGCATCTGTTAAGTGATTCAAGATGGCTGCTTTAGCTCTTGTTCTGCCCGAGTCCTGTGTTCGGCATGCACATGTCCCATTTTAGGGTAAATAATCGAAATTTCTTTTCTATACTTGGTCCTGCTGCTGCATGAGTTCAGGATTGTTGTGCAACTGAGATATTCCAAAGGCTTTTACTGACTCTGACGTCATTTGTTCTTACACATCACAGCAGTGTTTGCAGACGGTCTTGCTCAATAATGTTTGAATTACACTCAAGGAAATAAGGAACTGTGTTAGGTTAATAAATTCCACTACACGCTTAAAAGAAAACACAACTGTCCTCCAATTTTTGAGTAAATCAAAAAAGACTCATCCAGGCTGATCAGCAATTCAAAGAATGAAATGCTAAAAATCAGCATACATATGTGGGAACTGCTTATTGGAAGAAACCATTGAACACAGAAATTCAAACATATGGGCCCCAAGAGTTGATCCAAGAACGAGGAATCCAAAGTTGGCTATTTAAGGGACGAGGCCAATATCCTATCTTTAGGAGACTTTACATTGAATCCAGCAGCTAATCATGTACACAGTCTGGGTATCTTCGAAATGTGGCCTTTGTGGTTCACTCTTGGATACACTTGATCTAACCTTCACCAGTGCGAAGAAAATCATGGTTGCATTTGATTGACTCCTATAACTGCTTAGATGCACATATCCAGAATACTCAGGCCCAACAGGTATTAAACTGTGAATCATCTAGACATAGCGATCAAATTTAGTGAAGTTGTAGAGGGGAGTAAAGGTTCTATATGACAACAAAAAACAGGATACAACTTGGGTCATCAAATATTGTCTCCAACCAAAGAGAACAACTGAAATAAACTCTGGAAAAGTGAATGAAACACATTTACATACAATATTTTAGTCTTGCAAAACATGTACAACTACAACACTGGGCCCCTTATATCTAGCCTCAGATCTCTCGGTGGCGCATCTGACAACCCAGAAACAAGTCACATCAAAAACAAAGGGCAAGATACAAAACTTGATAAAATATTGAGTCCTTTCGAGCCATATGCCCAAGAGGCTAGAAAAGAAAAATTCCATGTAGTAAAGATGTGAAGCTGAAAACGATTGGCCACGCAACAGGATATTTTCTGCTTTCCTATTTTTTCAGTGTTCTCTCATCCAATATGCCATGAACATCTGACGAAGCAGATTTGCTACTGAAGAAATGTGAGAAAGAACACTCGACCGAAAACAAACCCAGGCTACACAAACACTGAAACACATGCTCGGAGAGCTGAAACTTGGGAGGTGGGCGAGAGGAAGGAACAGAAGGAATGCAGAGTGCCTCGAGATAATTTATATTTTATCACTGATCATGTCGATGGTAAATGCAAAATGCACGATATGCATTAGAAGCCAGTAGCCTTTTAAATATAATGAAGCTATGGTGATGCTAACGATGATGTCAGCAACATTGCCCAGTGGTGTCGATGGCTCTGTGAGGTCATTGATTTGATGAAGACAATGTGTTCAAGATCTGTTACTATCTCAGATAATATCACTCTGACAATAGCTCTGAAACTGTGTGATGATTAAGCGATAGGATCATCTTGATGATGTCAGCTGTGAGGACCATGCACCTGTACTTATGGAATGGGGAATACGAGGATGACGTCGATGACATAACGCACTGACCATCTTGATGATGATCACAGAGTGAGGACGTTGATTTGATGAGGATTTGTTGATGACCGGTTATTATCTCTGATTATGACACTGTGATGATAATGGGGACATTGTCTGATGAGTAAGCTGTGAGATCATCATGAGAATGGCGAGGAGCCAATGATTATGTGCTAATGATAAAGATGATGCAGTGAGTAACTCGGATCGTTTCTAGAAATTCTTTGTCCCTAAGGTGTGTTTCAAGATGGCAAGCTTAGATTTACAAGCTTGAACCATTTAAAGGATTGACTCCTTGACAATTTGGTGCTAAAAATAACAAGTAACATAACCCTAATTTTGGACTTCCTGCGATAGAAGATGTCACTTTCGAAAAATTGTTGACCTACTCCTTAGATTGTGGGAATGTCAGCACCGATAATCAGGGCCACTGGAATTGAGGTAGGAGTTGTCAAAATATGTGGTAGGACTGAGTAAATTATGCGGCAAGAAAAGGCAAATTATGCAGCATAATGCAGCCCATTTTGTAATAGTATTGCTTTATTATTTGGTCATTTTCAAATGAGCATTGGTTGTACCTTATTAATACCAATGTAGCACCTAACTATAGCACTCAGCAAAGAAAAGTGGCCACTCCCGCTTTGTAAAGTGCCTTCCACTGCGCTGAAACACATGTAGCATTTTTAGCAACTTCTGAAGCTAGAAACAACTTTTTTGTTGTTAAAATCTGCAGATTATGAAGCAAATGATGGATTATGTGGCAAATGCAGCAGCAAATCTATAACTGTAAAATCGCCAAGACCACACAATTACATCATTCCAGGCGCCCTGTCTATAAGGCCAGTTTCAGACTCCAGTAACTGAAGAAACTCACAGATCACACCTTGTTTGTAGAGCTTTGAAGGCTTGGTTCTTACTGTAATGCAATGATGCATAATACAGTTTGTTTTCATTCACCAGACAGCTGTACGACGGTGTGGCGAGTCGCCCACCCATCAGAAGCTATGGCATTTAAAGCCGTAACAGATAAGTTAGAGGTGTGCACTAGAGCCTCAAGTCAAGGGTGTTAGAAGGCCAAGCGGATGTTGACATGCACCTAGTCATACGGAAGGGGTGCTGAAGAGCCCGAGATGTACATGTCTGCATCTTCCATGAAGCCTCCAGGCAGACTTCATGCAGCTTTCATTGGCACTGACCCTACAGATGGTTTTCAGGACCTCTGAGGTGTGTGCGAAGGAGGTGTGACATAGAATAGAAAGATGTGGTAAGGAAGAGTAGGTGACTTTTAATGACTCACTTTATTAATCTACCAGTACCTTACTAAACAAGCAATCGCAATGCCAGTAAATCTGGCTATTAAATGACCATGCCTTCTAAAACTAGCATGCGTAAGTGCACATTTTTGCATGTGCGTTTTTGCATGCAATGTCCTGGAAGATATATATTTGTCAAGGCACATATATGTGGAGTTGAGAATTGTATATCTGTACTTCCCTACGTAAACCTACCATCAAAAAATTCTGGCTTCAATATGTAGGCACAAAAATATGAAATACTCAATATTCTAGTGGAATGGCTCTGTGGCTTGAAACAGTTTGTGGGACTCGCATCCTTGCCAAATAGTGGAGCTGCATTTTATTTTTCAGCTATATGCGGTGCATATTTGGGCTTAATCCAACCAGAGCCGGACTGCCATGTCGGGCACTGGCCCTTTTTAACTCGAACCTCAGCCGCGCGTTCGCTGCTCTGAAAGGCATGCTCTATTCATTTATGGACTTGATGCTCCGCCCATTTCCCCCCCATCTTTTCAATTGGCTCCTTTACTGTCCTTTCCAAATTGTTGCTTTGGTTTCATTAATAGGCTTAGTAGTCCCTCCTTAATACCACCTTGTCTGCCTTGGTAGTAACCTCCCAAGAGGACTTGAGTTTTTACTCGTGTTGTTACATGGTCTGATTGATCTATAGTCTGTGACCACTATTTTCTTTAATGATTTTCCTCTATTCCACCCACGACGTGCTTTCCTACAACACAGCACGTCTCTCTTTTTATATTTTTTTTTTTAGTAAGGACGGTCGATCCGCTTTTACTATAGCGTCCGCTTTTCTTTCTTTATTTTATTTGCCAGCGCAGTCCGCTTTAACTATAGCGGACGCGCTGCTTTATTTTATTTGCCAGCACGGTCCACTTTAACTACAGTGGCTGTGTTGTAGAACCTTTATTTATTTTATTTTTTGGTGAAAGCGCTCCATACCTTGCTTTCACTTTAATGGGGTCCACGCTGCTTTCTTTAGATGTTGCTTGCCGTATTCAGCTTACAGCGAGCCGCATCTAAAGAAAGGGGCGTGGCCACCCTTAAAGTGAAAACACTGCATGGGGCGCTTATACATAAAACAAAATTGTTTTTAAACTTCACCAACAATTTATTTTTTTGCAAAAGCGCCCCATTCCGTGCTTTCACTTTAATGTTGGCTGTGCCCTTTTCTTTACATCCAGCTCGCTGTGAGTTGAATACGGTGAGCAGCATCTAAAGAAAGGGGCGCGGCCACCATTAAAGTGGTCTCGCATATGCAATAGTTTGAGCTATTGCCAATATAAATGGCAACACCTTTTATCTATGTGTTGGTTTTCAAAACACATAAATAAAAGGCATTGTCATTTACAATGCCAATAACTTAAACTCTCGCAAATGCGAGAACTATTGCATTACAAATGCTTGTATCAGTGGCTGGCGGACTAGGGCTGGTTTTACTGCTGGTGAGGGCTGGTTTTGTTCCTGAAATCCAGGCTGGACACATGTCCTGCCTGCAGCACATCAGCGCTTTACAAACAAACATTACAAAACAAATGAGCCAGTCAGACCTCGCGAGCTTCAAAACCATTTGTTTTTGCATTTGGCTGGTTCCGATCCACTGTATGGTCAGCATGACCAGCACCGACCTTCAGGCTTTAGGAGGAAGATGCTGAGGGGTCTGCTCCTGCTTGGCTTGAAGAGTCCAGTGCATTTATGATCAAGACTCTTCAAAAATTCAGAACAGTGTATTTGTTTTTTAATGTGGCTGTTGCAAAGCATTTCTACATGATTTATCAAATTATACCATTGCATTGAGCGGCAATTGTTGGAAGCAATTCTACTCATGAATTTAGAAATATTCGTTCCCCTCCGCCATTGCCCTGACAATGATGCTTAATAGTCAACCAAAAGGGAAATTACTTGCCTTTGGCTCCATATATGCTCTATGGTGTTACTGTAGCTGGAACAACACTATAGTATTTTGTTTTTGTGCAGTGCACACCTTAAACTGATGTATTTGAAGGAGCTCTCTTGTGGGGCTGAAAGAAGCCCAGACTCATTCTTGGCGTGTGGCTGAGCATCTGTGTGACCGTTAACACATTACTCTGCTACAACTCTGCTCCCGATTATGCGTGTGACTGTGAACCCCTCCGCCCCCACTAGCTTCATCTGTGTAGTCCCTGCTGAGCTGCTGAATCAGTGCTCAACATGACCCTTGACAGGTGTGCATAGTACATACGGCCTCTTTTGTTTTTAAGTTTGCGCTCTGCCACACATAGTCCTGCGTTTTATAAATTGGCTGGGGATGGGGACGGGGTGTGGCAAAACAGCAAGTACTGGAATTCAGAACTCTGCTGTCGTGTGTGAATCGTCTCTAATACTAACATTGTGTGGGACGTTAAACCAGTCGGATCCTACCACTGCCCTGATTCTTTGGCTCAGATTAGCCAGTGGCGGCTCCTCTGCTAAGGTGGAGGAAGGTCGCCCCTCTGCTTCACAGCAGTGAAGTAAAGGAAATATAAAATGATAATTTAACTTACGTTATTAGCATTTTATATTTTCTTCTGCTGCAGCTTTGCCTTTGAGGCAGGGTTTCTCCAATGACAGAGGAGCAGGGGAGGAGTGGTTTGCCCACTCTTAAGTGCACATGACTGTTTGGCCAGCCCTTTCGGGCCGGCCTGACAGTCATGCACACTACGCATCGAGAACATGCTCAGGCCCCCATTCCCTGGCTGAGCACCGATCCACAGCACTCAGACCAATCACAACGCTGCATTGTATAATTTGTGAAAGGCAGAATATGAAACACGGAATTAAAATATAAGCGTTGGCCCAATGCTTGCCAATGGGCCCCTTGCTAGTGCTGCCAAATACAAGATAACTGAATACCAAGCCTCCATTTGTTTCCATCTTTTGTCGTTTTCTTCTACCACCCTGGACATCCTGTATTTGTGTCTGCCTGGCATCATATTTTTCCATCCTTGCTTTCTCCTTTTGTGACTGTTTTACTATTTGTCTTTGCATCAAATTTTACATTTACTTGTACAGTTTCGGCTAGAGGTCTTTCATGAACCTGAAAAGTTTAAGATCATGAAACATAGGTTATGCCAATAGAGGGCGCCACTTACTTTCTCTCTCTTGCTCAGAGTCAGAGCCTGATGACGAAAAGTGAGACCTAGTCCCAAAATATTACTTCCTGTACCTTGTACCTGCAAACACCAGCACAAACTAAGCATGTCTCTACTCCCACACGCTTTGTTTAATACCTGCTTGAAAATGTGAATTTAATGTCTATTACAATGCTTCATTTGTTGAGGATATCTGTTGAAATGCGCGCACCAGAGCCACCCAAGGACACTGTTACCCCATAGAGGAGAAGGCGCCACTGAGCCACGGAAAACAATTCAGCGATCCTTTCCCTATCTTCCTTTCCACCCCACCATCCAGAGGCTCACATGAAGCACAGAGAAAGTTACTAAAATCATTGTTGAAAACCATGAGTTGGATAAGAATTGAGGAAATTGGAGTATTGAGGACAGAGAACTAAATGAATCCTGGTGGGCCGTAAATGAGTCTGGTCATTTGAGTGAAATAGATTCGGAAAGTGGGTCGTCGCATAGTCTAAGATTAATTTTGTGGAATATTAATGGATTAAAAGAACAAATAAAAATGGAATGTGTAAAAAATATTTCACGACAGGCAGACATTGTCTGTCTGCAAGAGACTTGGCTATGCGACAGTACCCAGATAGTGTACGGCTTCACACAGCTTCATAAAGCGGCTACGAAAGTTAGATTTGGTCGCCCATCTGGTGGGAGCCTGACTCTAATTTCCACAAAAACAACAAACAAGGTGTCTTTGATACATACCTCTTGCAAATGGATATTGGCCAGTGAGGCACGACTACAAGACCAGGGAAGGCAAAATGAATATGTGATCGTGGTTAACATATATGTGCAGTGGGGTACCCGAGAAGAATATGTAAAAGAAATGGGGTTCTTTAGAGCAGATTTGATATCCCTAAATGATAAATATGAGAAGGATTTTCTATTATCACTGGAGATTTTAATCATAAGTTAGATCCTGAAAAGATGGACCCTTGGATGAAGGAAATTGTAGACGCATATGAGATAGTGCCAGCCCTTTTTCCCATTGGTAAAATGAACAAAGAAGACGAAGAGTTAGGGAGATTCCTAGGGTCGCATGGGCTAGTTAGTCTAAATGGTAGATCGGAACTCGATAGACCTGCAGAACAAACATTCAGAAGGGGCAACAAATTGTGCCCTATAGACTATATCTTCGTACATGCCTGGAATTTTGTCTCAGTAAAACAATTTAAGGTAATTAAACGCAAAGAAAGGGACCATTATCCACTGTATTGTGAAATAGCGAGAGCTTGCCCAAGAGTTTGTGAAAAAGTTTTACCACAATCTATGGATTACCCAAAAAGACTAACCACAAAATTGACGGAGGACTATATTATAAAATTGTCTAATTTTCAACAAAATTTAGTCTCTGATATAGTTTGGAGCCCTTGTGTTGCATGGTTTGAAGGAAAAATCAAGCAGGTCGCACTATGTCTATCTGTCAATTTAAAGAAGACAAACAAAGGGGGCAAAGCTCAGCAAGGGGGTGGCAGACAGTAAATGGTTTGGTTTGACTCCGCATGTAGAGAGAAAAAAAGGCTACTAAGGAGAGAAGAAAGAAAGTTGAAGTTAAGATACAACCAGGAGAGCTACAATAATTTATTAAAGTTGAGGAAGGAATATAAAATGTTAGTGAGAATTAAGGAAAGAAGCTTTAAAGAAAAATGCTCGGTTTCTCTACTAGAAACCATAGAAAGTAAAAATACTAAAGGGTTCTGGAGGCTGATCCAAGATGCATCAGGTCGATCCCCAGGAACCATGAGCTGTGACGTCGATGAGGCATCCTGGGAGGAGTATCTAAATCAATTATATAAGTCTAGAAATTGGCCAGAAATTTGTGGAGAGAAAACCTGGAGGCGACAAGTAGTAAAAAATGTAATTCCTTTATATTCGCCTGAAAACGTAAAGAATACTATTAAGATTTTAAATCTAACCTGTGCGGCAGGGCCTGACAATTTACCTGCAGTAATAATTAAAAAAGAGCTAAATTGCTAGGCCCAATTTTTCTCAAAAATTTTCATAGCAGTATTAACCACAGGTACAATTCCAAAATCTTGGAGGGGAGCCGTAATTAGGCCATTGCATTAAAAAGGGGATAGAAAGGACCCCAAGAATTATAGATTAATCAATCTATTAGATATCGGTGTGAAAGTGTTCTCTAAAATAATCCTGGGAAAACTGAAGGAGTGGGTTGAATTAAATACAATTGTCCCCATAGAACAAGGAGGCTTTAAAGAGGGGCACTCAACACTTGATCATTGTTTTGCATTGTGGCCGTGGGCCGTGGCTAGGAAGACAGTAGAACAGCAGGGTAGATTATACTGCTGCTTTGTCGACTTCCGGGCGGCATTTGATCCAGTAGATAGAGAATGCTTATGGGAGACGCTAAAAAGATATAATATCCCAGAGGACCTATTAGAAGTTATTCAAGGACCGCACAGCGAAAATTGGGCACAAGTTATTAAGGATACAGCAGGAGGTTTAACCCGAGAAATAAAAATCAATAATGGTTTAAGACAGGGATGTGTCTTGGCTCCTCTTCTATTTTCTATTTTTCTTGCTGACTTACTGAAACTATTAATAACTGAAAGAGGAGCAAGTCCAAAGGTAAATGGAAAGCATCTGTCTTGCCTACTATACGCAGAGGACCTAGTTATCTTAGACCAAACAGAATTAGGGTTGCAAAGAAAGCTAAATGTTTTTGAGACATATTGTCTATCCAAACATCTAATAGTAAACATGGAAAAAACTAAAATATTGTGTTTTGGAAAGAAAAAACATGAATATAGCTGGTGCCTGGGTCAGACAAAATTGGAAGTCGTCAATGAATATAAATATTTGGGAGTGTGGTTTGACAGAGCTTTAAACTGGGGTATGCACCAACAGGCCCAGAAAATAAAAGCTTTAGCAGGAATTTGTGGGTTGAAAAAATTTAACAGTAATTATGGAGACATGTCACATAGACCAGTGTTGAAAGCATTTAAGGCTATGATCCCCCCACAGATGCAGTATGGGGCAGAAATCTTGTGTTTGGGGGGAAATGTTCATGGGATAAGGAGGAAGGTAAATGTTTAAAAACTCTTCTTTCCTTGCCTTGCTCTTCAATGTTACAGGCTATTAGGCAAGAACTAGATTGGCCAGCATAGAACATACAAGTCCAGGTACATCTGTGTAGATATTGGAAATGGTTGGGATCAAGAGAGGAGGAGAAAGTATCATGTTGGTGTAGGAAGGCAATATGACAGAGTGAATTAAAGTGGGCAAAAGCTGCCAGAAATAAACTGCTCTCCATTTGTGAATCGCTAAAAGTAAAAATTGACCCAGAATCATTATGTATTGAAGAACGGAAGAGTGTTCTAAAAATTTTGGGAAATGAAAAATCCAGACAGATCAACATGGATTACTTGAATCAAAAAAAGTCTGTGCATTTTATGTTAAATACCTGGAGCAATGATAATTGGTATCCGTATCTAGATACTGTACCAAATCACGGGTTGAAATTGGAACTATTAAAAGTGAGAATAGGTATTAATGCCACCCGTTCAAATGAGAAAATAAAAAACATATTAATGGGTGAGTGTGGTAAATGTACATGCGGGCTAGATTCTAAATGTACCTGTGTTCATTTTATAATGGACTGTCAAAAATTGCTATCTGTACGGCGGATGATTTTAAGGTCACTCTTTTTAAAATATGGAATAAGCTCAAGGATACAAGCAATTAAGCTCCTTATGGACATGCAGTTCTTTGATATTGCTTTGGCTAAGTTTGTACAAGTATCTAAGAGTTTTCTCATCGAATAAGGAAATGAAAAGGGTGGTCCAAGGCGGATAAACAGAGGCAAATTGAATGTCTGTAATTATATTATGTATTGAACTTTTTAGATATACGGTCTAGGCTTATAGTATGACGATACAAAAATAAGCTTTTATGAGAAAATAATGAAATTTGATTTTAGGTTCTTTTAAAATGTTAATAATTGTATTTATTATCTGTGTCATGTTGGTATATGTAGTTTAAAGACCAATTGGTCACAAACTTATTTTTTGATTGATTGATACTAAAGAGGAGTTAAAGTAGAATGTGAAAGAGAAAATGTGCCCATTTCTCTGGAATTGACACCTCTATATTTAAAAACACAATGAAACAAGCTACTGCTGACTCCACATTTGATGAGAAAAGTGTCCTGCGTGAAGTGGCACCTGAACCCTGCGGTTTTGTGACAGAATATTTTGATGTGAAGTAGTTGACCTCTCAATGTTATGCAGAAGTGTGGAGTACATTTGTCCTCTAGTCTCGCTCCCCTCAAGAGATTTTTACTCCGGGTTGGAGTCTGGCTTTTTTTTTTTTACAAATGCAAGTCATGTTATGGTCTCAGACCTCAACTGAGTCAAATTCCAAATTATATTTGCATTGAGCCTGTAGATGACCTCTGTGTATAAAAGAAGTATAAGAAAGCACAGGATGAAGTGAGCTTCCAGCAAACTCCCACCAGTCGAAAAATACACTTAAAAGTGGGGAGAGACAATGTGCAAAAATCTTTCAAGTCGATCATTGTTGTATGTCTTGGGTTTGTAAATGGCCATGTTGGCATGTCAACCATAGTCTGTTGATGGTGGACCCCCAGAGTGATCCATCGAAGTATCATTCACATGTGGCGTTCTTCCGCAGAGTGTGATCAGAACACACTCATGTCTTGTGGCACACTATATGTCTAAGAGTCCTAGCTTTCCAGTTCCTTGGCTGTGAAACCCTGGTGTTTCAATGCTGTTGGTTTGCTCTGGTGAGTCCCATATTTGGGTCGTTGTGTTAGTTCAGGTTCTTTAGCAAGAATCAAAATGCTAGTTTGATTTTCGTTTTGCTAATTTCGCTCTGGTTCTCACCATCTCTCTCTGAGGCAGGTCAGAAAATCATGTCTAGAGCTTAAGCTCGGAATCCGATGCCCAGAATATAAATGTTGGCTTCCAGATGAGGCCAAACTGACTTCATATGTTGGGCTGGTTGGAATTTGCATTTTTCTGTTTGCAGAATGCTCTGCAATTATATAAACCAAAAAATACGGATTGGGCTTTTGGTTGTACCGCAGGTAGGGACTACTGATTTGCAGTATTTGAAAGAGCATGATGAGACACAAACAGTCTCAACACCTAAAATGCCTTGAGTTTAGCTCTGGTGTTTTTGGTTTCAGTAAGAAATCAATTGATAACAGAAACTCTTCAATTTTAAAAATAAAAGTAGCTGTAAAAATTTCAGCTGTGAATCCCAGGACTGTCTTGTAGATTGGGATACAAAATGCGACAGATTTGGGCTTGTTGTAGAGGAAATTCTCCCAATGCTAATCTCCTGGCTCTTCTTTACCCTCTCTTTCAGAATTGTCAGCGTTTCATAAACACCGGGATATTTTAAAACCATGGACAGATTCAAGCAGGCCCAGGCTTTCCTTGGGTGGCGGGGTTGGCCCTGAAGCCTCTACTGTCTGTAATCTTTGTCCCCATACCTCTCTCCTCACTGCCTTTCTCCCCGGTCTCCCCTGCGGAGCTTGCGATTGCCCGTCAGCTTTGCTGGAAACAGTTTTTCTTCCCACAGCACCCCCTCTCCCACTCCCTCTCATTATTCCCTCTCTCTCTCACTCCCTTATGGTCCGTCCTCTGTGTCTTGTGATCATGGCTGTGGGTTGAGGCAGCAGGTTGTGCATCTTGGACGTGGCAGGCTGTCAGGAATGTTTGGTGATTGACAGCCCATTCAGGGTAATAATGGGTGTTGGTGAGAAGCGGCCTATCAGTGTGCAAGGCAGGCACATATGTTCCGCTGCTATCAGTCAGGAGAAAAAGTGACCTTGTTATCCTGTAGAAAAAAATGTAGTGCATATTTCTGGGCCAGAAAAAAAATACTTACATAAACAAACCCTTGAAGAAAAACAGTGACACCGCACACTGCCAAGAGCCTGGTATCTCTTTTCCCTTCCCTCACCCGGCCTATTTCTGTTTCTCTTCCACTCCAATTTCAAAGCTCTCTTTTCTTCTTTTCAGCTACTTTCCTCACTTCCTCTTCCTCAACCTCCATAATTCCACCACTCTCGCTATTCCACTCGCTCGCACGCGTTGCTTTATCCTTTTCATTCCTCAATTTAGTGGAGTATTCAAGAAAATGTCTGACATTAAAATAAAGATGCTTCATCACCAATGGCAGTAGCTTTCACGTGATGGATGTTTGTCATACACATATAGCCTTATCTTCCATCTTGCAGCCTCTGCTCCCCTTCTTCCAAGGGTGCTGTCATCCCCTTACCAGGAAAACCAGATCAGGAGAGCAGACCGTCCCCGATCTCCCAATCAATCTTTGTAACATCCTGCCCCTGGACATTCAAACCACGGCCAACCACTCTGGCTTCTGCAAGAAACTCAAAACCTGACTTTTCTTTTTTTCTTCCTTCACTGGTCAGCAGCATATTCCCTTATCCTTAGAGCCAGGACACCTTTAGGGTGATCTTGTGCTATACAAACATACCTTACATTACAACACGTTGCATCGTGTCTGACAACCGACTTGGCTCCCCGGCCATCAAATCATCTTTGTGCTCTCTTTACCAACCTTAACAGCCCCTTCATACCTCCTCTTGTTAGCTTCCTCGCTGATTGTATGTCAGAATGTTGAGGACAGAAATATTTTGTGACTTAAATATCAAGAACCAAAATATTGTGAAGGTAAGTACATCGAGGTTAAATGTAGATTTACTTTTCTTAACTTATCATACATTTGCCAACGTAATCTTTTAGTCAAGTTCTCAAAGATTTTCCCCCTTTGGTCGTACGAACTGTTGTTAACTGACGTGAAGCATAGGGGTGGGCAGTAAACTCCGCTCATCTGGCGAAGTTGGCAGAGTTTTGCCACAGCGTGCTCCGCTTGGAGCGCCAGTGTTTGGCAACAAGTCTGCCACCCGCTGCAAAGTTTAGCAGCGCCCACTCCTAATGCTCACTTCAGGGGGCGCAGTATATGCCACTCTGTGTACTTGCATCGCGATAAGAGCTGCAGTATATGCCAGTCTCTTTTTGGTGTGCTTCAGAAGAATGCAGTATCTTATACCCTGTGTGCATGCGCACTTCAGAGGGCTGCAGTATATTTCACCCTGCATGTACACGTGCATCAGTGAGCTGTGCTAAATGTCATCCTATGTTCGACTAGTCTGTCAGAGGGACGAGGTCACTGATTGTGCACATAGATCCGCGCTAACTCCTTGCGCCATTGTTGAACAAGAACATATATAACGCTTAATGCTGTTGTTGGCCGCTTCTAAGCTCTGCGTGTGCTCCATTCATCGACTTTGGGAGGATGAAAGGCTGGGTTACCTTAACAGTATTCCAAGTCGTGACCTGTAGCCGTCGCACAGAGATCAGCAGAGGGATTTTGCTATCAATGTTCGATCGGCGTTCCTCTGATCGACCTGGTCCGAGTTGTGAAAAGTCTGGTTGTTTACTGTGCTACTCTAGTGCTGTTGATAATCGTGAATACGGACTGTGCGACCCGTGCGCAGTATTCATCTCTGCAAACGTCATTCTTTTCATTTCATGTAACCGAGTTGAATCGTGCTGCCTTCCACGCCATTAAGATTCGGAACTTTTAAATAAATTCGCTGCCTGGCCCCTGGTCACGATAGGCGCGATCCTGTGCACAGAAAGAATGGCAGTTACATGGGCTTTCAGGACCACGAGCAGCTCCGTGCGCACTGCCAGGAAGCGCATGCCCAGTGCCCTGTTCACAGTATTAAAGGCCTTGGTTAGCATAACGCCCTGCACTGCACGCTGCCTGGCACAGCAGTGACCGTAACCTCCGAGGCCACTGCACACACTGCATGCAACTTATTATATTGCGAACTCAAGGACACGCTCACTGCATTCACCGCTTGGAACATGGCACGCCAATGCGATCTCTAGGCCCGAAACCACTGTATTTCACTGCAAGTGGCACAACACTGCGAGCTTGAGGGCAGAGATAATGGCATGCACAGTACCTGCTACCGCACTGTGCCTGATACCGCACTACACTGCACCTGTTGTGGTCCAGGAGCTCACACTGTGACCTCAAAGATACGTCATTCAGCGCGTGACTTTGTCAACCCTAGGGCTGAAACCACTGTCTTCACTGTGCGTGGCACCAGAAAGTGAGCTCCAGGGCTGAAATCACAGGGGTTATCTCAGACTTAAACCGGTTTAGTGTTTGTTGGTGCCAGTGCCTAATTTGTAATAAAAAATCTAAGCGCAGGAGCTGCATACATTTTTTTAGGCGCCTGGTGCTGGCACTCCCAAATGCCAGGGTGACAAATGCCAAGGTTGCCTAGGCCCCCATTACAAGTTAGGGGCTAAAATGCAACCTCTTTGCGAACAGGAGTTTGCACAGCTATCAGTATTAAGAGTTGTGTGATAATTATCACACCCTTGTAGTTTTTGTTCCAGCACAACATGCAGAACTTGATTTGTTAAAAATGGTTCTGCTTGCTATGCCTCCATTTCTTGTAATCTTGGAACATGAAATGGGGTAATGATATCTATCACACCCTTTCCACCCAACATGTAAGATGGGCCTAAGTCTTGCGCCTCATTCTTCCATCAGTGTGGCTTCCTGTCTCTTTATATCACTAGTGCGGGTCTCTTTTCACCCCTGCTTTCTACCTTTGAAACTGTTTTTCTATCTTTCTCTTCCTCCTTCCTTCTCCATTTAGTTCCTATCTCTATTTTGCTCTGGGCCAAAGTCTGATGATGAACAAGACTTATTGTTCACCAAAAAAAGAGCACCAGTCCCCATCACCTGCAACCACCTGCACAAATTCAGTGCTAAATGGTACTATCTCAAAAGATATGACATTATTGAATCTCCGCTGCATTTAGCAGCAGCTCGGGAAACTGGTAGATTTTCAATTTCCACCAAACTCTAGATCAGACACAACGCCTTAAGATGCTACTGATAATGATGTTGAAGTCAAAATGTCATTTAAAACAGTTTATCAAAATCTTTAATTTTATTTGAGTCAAACCAGTTTCTGAAATGACAAACATACTGGATAACAGTTTGACCTTTGCTTGACCTTTTGATATTTGGCTTAAAACCATTGTAGGTGCAGTGTGTCAAAAAAGTCTGGAGCAGTGGAAAACAAATGACTGCCAAGTGTTTTAAAAAAAAGTCAAAATCGTATTTATTAATAAAGAAAATAAAACATTGGGAGTGCACACTTGGCCCTAATTAAGTGTGACCCAGTGCACCTATTATGAGCGATACCACACAGTGCTAATGCACTTTTTAATATTGGCCAATACCCTTTTCACATATGGAATGAAAAGTATAATTTGAAAATGAGTGTCATCCCTCTAATTTCTGCATGCAATTACTGAATTCCTCGCTTTTTTTTTTTACAGCTATAAGTTCCACCAGGTGTGACCAAGTTTGCCGGCGTGATTCTTAATTACTTGTTTCTTTCTGCTGAAAATTGAATTATGTAGTCATTTGTAATGTGAAAACAATTGAAACCAACAGTGAAACCTTCAAAATTCAGCACCTAACCTAGTATCACTCCTGTAATATTATCCCTTTAGTATTAATAGGGACTCGTGTGCACACTGAATAGCACCCACTGTCACAGTGCTGGTTCCCGTCGGGAACCCAGGTATATAAGATCAAATCACAGGTGCACCACACACAAAGATTCAGTCAATAGGTACAGTTATAAAAGTCCATATCCAACAACGAAATTTCTTCAGTTTTTTTATTTTTATTCCATTTTCATTTTATGAAGAACAGAGTCCAGTTCTTGTGTCTCAACAAACAGTACAGCTGACGCGTTTCGTCCTTATAAAGGACTTCTTCAGGGCTGTTAATTACAAACAAATACACATACATGTATAAATACACCATCCACAACAAAGATAAAACAACAAAAACATACACATCAATGGACCAGGATATGATCCACACATATATTACATTTATATACCTATTTACATTGTGCACAAACAAGACAGACCAACAGTTGCTGTGACAGTTATAATAATTACTTCATTTTCAACTTTATTATTATCATTTTACTCTCTATATGTATTTTAAAAGCAGAAACACACTCATTGCTATCATTAATAAAGTATTTACATCTATATGATTGAGGGCCTAAGGTCCCAGCCGGGACACAAAAAGATTAATTAGTCTCATCACCATTGAGGTCTTCACCTAGTGATAAACATCTTAAGCATTATATCCTGCCCTAGAATGACAAATCAGCTCATTGGCAGTGATTTACTGTTCAAGAAGCAATTGTGAGATAACGGAGAAATGAGGTAAATGTTAGACATATATTAATCCAACAGGGCAACGAGAAGAACAAAGGCCAAATAGACAGATAACTTGTTAGGACATCATACATAGCACCCTATCTGAACTGAATTCCGCCTCATTTGAAATCCCTCATTATTAACTGGATAGCAACTAAGATGAAAGCAGGTCGTACATTCACCTAATCAACAAATCCCCCATTGGTATTTAAATCCCAACCAGTGGTGGAAGGAACGAAAGAGGGGAGGAGGGGAAAGAGGGGTAGGGGGCGAGAAAACCAGGGAATGGCTGTGTATTGGTGAGAAGGGAGAGGCATAAATCAAACAGTGAAGCTAGAACATGCAAAGAGAGGTACCCACCACTAGATAAAGATGGACTCAGATATTTACATTGAGCTGTCAGGTCGAGGGTAATTCTGTATGTGAACCGTATTCCCTTCCAGCAATTTCTGTAATGTAAATAACGGCAAGAGGAGATCAACATTGGCCCTTTGCGAAATAAATGGCCCTACTGAGAAGGAAGAAAGAAAGAGGGATGCCAAGTAAGCATCCACAGTTAAGTGCTTACTTTATATTATATTTACATTCTAGAGCCGTCTCAGTCAGGCCGCGTCCAAACTTTGACTGCCAAGCAAGACCCACTGTAATAGGATCCAGGCGTGCCAGAGTAGAGGTTGCAAGCAATGACTGCATAAGACCTGTCAGGGTTATCTAAAACAAAGAGAGTAAGTTTTTGATAAGTCATAAAGGTCTAATACGGATGTACTGCAAATAGAGCTACAACTACTGTGCCTTTGTATTAGGGGCAAAGGAAAATGTATACTAGATTATCTCAGTTGGAACAGAAGACCCGGTATGTAAGACATGTCTACCGGTCTCATATCACAGTCCAAGGCGTAACTCTGTTAATACCGCCAATGGTTAATAAAATAATAAGCTAGAAGCTACTAGGAAGTTTCACGTAGTCCCAGGAGATTATTGGTAAAATCCTTACCTATAATTTATCCAAGTGTATCAAACATCAAGTATCTCTTTGATCGTGACAGTCAAGTCAAGGACCAGCACAGTCTGAAGACAAAAGAAAAGAAAAGCATAACCATGTCATGAACCAGAATCTAAACAAGTCCCCCTCTATGCACATTGGAAGATTGCAACCACATGTGAATTGCTTGACAAGGGGCCTTCTACGCCACCTCTCTCTCCCATACATATACAGGCAAGACACCCACCTAAGGATCAGCCTTGAGCACCAAAAACGACTCCGAAGGAGCCGCAGCACGGCGCTGTAATTGCCACAATGGGTGATGGGAACCAGCAATACAGCAAGAGTGTAAGGGTGTTGTAGAAATAGACAATCTGCAATCTTAAGGACTACGTGCCATTGAAGAACAATGGCCCTCTCAGCAGCAGCCGAATAAGCATTAATCCTCGGTAAATACATCTGTACAAATATTAACCATGTGCGATAGGTACCCCAGACAGCACTGGAGTATAAAAGGTAGTGTAATTAATGGTTAATAAGCGTGTCAAGGAATTAAGAGCCAGAGAGAGAAAACATCAGTCCCATTAAGTTCATGTGTACCAATATTAGCCAATAGTTAAAATGCACTTCAAACGACAGCAGGACCAAGAAGGCCCCCTCCAAGTTATGCCCCCCGCATAATAGAAAAGAGGAAAATAACACCCAAATAAGCCCTACGTCACCAACATCAGCCTAATTCGAATAGGAGCCAGAATGGTGATGTTCCATCGTTGAGAACTTACCGCAATCTGATAGTTGCGGTCCGCCAAGGTCACAGACAAACGACGCAGCGGTAGAAAAGCAAGAGTTGGAAACAAGTGGTAGCATCTATCTGGGGTTTAAATAGCACGCGGCGCCAAAGGAAAGTGAAACACCTGTGTGTAGGGATGTAGACCCACCCAGTATAAGTCAGGGCATTCATTGCTATCATGGCGGCCATATTGCTGTGTTCGAGAGAGTGACTCAAACCAGCACCGAAGAGAAAGAAAACAAATAAGTCACAATAGTAGAAGGGACAAATTAAGGAGCTATTCAATATGTACGGTAACAGAGACAAACAAAAGGATTCTTGTCATCACAATAAAAAATTCAGGTAAACGTAAATTACACCGTCAAAGATGAAACACGTTAATATTAAAATCATGATTTTGATAATCCAAAGGGAAGTTCTCAGAATGTTTATCATAACGAAAAGAGCTCTGGAGTGGTCAGTTACGATATGTAATTGGGTTCTTAGATTCAAGAGCAATCTAACAGGTATACGTGAGCGTGGTGGCCATCTTGGTCTGGGTGGGTGACAGTGATAATATCGCGGCCATATTGGAGTGGATCGAGTCATACCACCGGCCATTCAAATTCACAATGGGAAGGGGAACACCCGATCTGCCAAAAAAATGATAGTCCAAAGGAGGCAAGTGTTATCAAATATACAAATATGATAGTACAATATTATTAGCCCAGAGGAAGTCCTTTAGGTCGAAACACGTTGGCTGTACTGTTTGTTGAGACACAAGAACTGGACTCTGTTTGTTCTCCATAAAATGAAAATGGAATAAAAAGAAAAAAACTGAAGAAATGTAGTTGTTGGATATGGACTTTTATAACTGTACCTATTGACTGAATCTTTTTGTGTGGTGCACCTGTGCTTTGATCTTATATAATTTGTAATGTGTGTCATACATGGTTAACTCGAGGACAAGTGGATGTTGTTAGCAGTGCACAGAGGTATGATTCCTTAAAATTCCCCAGAATTTCACTTGATTGAAGAGCAAAATTGACAATTTGGAGAAAACTTTAAGCCATTTTATAAATTCACTTTCACTGAAGTAAAATCGTTGCATTGGAGCTTAAAAATGATTTGATCTGATCTCCCACTCATGGTTTCATCTTATCTAGGCACGATTACGAAAAGGAAGTAGACATTACAACTCATAACACCTTGACGCCTGTAACCTTCCTTTGTTGAGTGAAACATCTTAACTCTCATCAACGAAGAACTATGATTTCCCTCCTTTCAACGTTCTTTCAAAATTGCCTCTCTAATTCCATAGAATGAACCTGTTTCCGAGGTACATTTATGAGTAGCTCAGCCTGTCTGTGTTTGCGACTAAGGATTCGGGGACCTGATATCGTCCAAACCTCATTATAATTGTAGGAGTACAAGTCCCAGAACGCAAAGCAAAATCCTTGACTGGCTCAGCTGTTCACCCATGGACCTGGGAACCTTGAGATCTCTACTGTGAGCCAAACACCGCACCTCCCCATTCTATGTGACATTCATCCTGCCTTGCACTCCCAGCTTGTAGTATTTGACTCAATGTAAAAACTGGTGGTTTACCCGAGAAGTGGGTGTCAGCCATCACAGTCTACCGAGAATTATCCATTGTAGGTCCAGAAGAGCGGGGGTCCCTTCCAGATGTTTTAAATATCTGTACGAAATACATTTACATGCTCAGTCTATATGGAAGTAATTTACGTCATAAGCAGCTATCCTTAAATTCTCTCATGGGTCCAGCCTCACCTCCTTGAATCTACATTCAGAGCCCCCAATCTACGCCAAATAATCCAAATTGGAAAATTACAGAAACAACATGGCGTCAACCAAATGGATCTAAATTTGAGTTTTATTTCCGGTGACCAAAGTTGTTTTTCATAAGAAGTTTCCTAAATAGAAAGCCACTTCTGCTTCGGGTGCTCCCATCTCTTCATGCGGGTGATGTGTCTGCTGAATGACTCCCCATGGAATACATTCTATATTGCAGTGAGATCCGGCACCTTTCAATTCTGGTTGTTGACATGTTCATATGTTCATATGTTTATCGACTAGACCTAGATACATGATGTGTAGTATGACCTCTTGGTAATTCTTCGTGCCCAACTGCAATCCAATCTAGGCCTTCAGCTGAAACATTTATCTCAGTGTCTGCTCTACCCGCATATTTTTGCATTGTTGCTAGTAGAAACTTGAACTCTGATATCATTTTTTCACTACTAAGATCACTTCGATATAAATCTGCAGGAGCCAGTGGATATTGAAAAGCCCTTTTTCTGATGTATATCGGCCTTAAGAAATACACAAGAAATGTTTCTGCTCTGTCAATCCGCTGTGGTTTCTAGTTTTGTGATCCTGGTGGTCATTTAGAGTTGGGAGAGCAGTAACACTGATGTAAATCAATACCAAACTCATGCTTGCCTGCTTATTTTTGGCCATGGGAAGAGCAGGGTTTCTGACGGCAGAAACTCTGTTGGCTCCACCATTGGAAACCTGTGACCTGAGAGCCAGGCTGCCACAGAGCCGTCAGATTATAGTGACACTCCCACCCTACTTTTGGAAAATGTCCCTACCCAGAACTGAATGAGCAAGGAAATCGCATACTACCTCCTCGACCAAGAAGAAAACTACCTGTGTCGGGGTCATTTATTTTGTTATTTTTCAAGAATAAACTCGCACTTTGGTAGTTTATTCTTGAAAAACAATAAAACTTTGAATTGTGGGTATATCAGACATAGAGGCCGCTTGATAAAGCTTCACTGCCTTCTAAGGAGCTTCTGTCGAGGTTGCTCTAACTGAACACAGAATGATCTTCATATATGGCGAGGGGTGCTGCTGGTACTGCGCCAGGCGTGATTAGAGTGGCACTGAGGACTAAAACTGGCTTTTCTCGTCTGTCCCTTTTCCTTATTTCCAGGTGTCTTCCTAACCCATATCAAGTCAACGTGTTGGTACAGTTGTTAGCAGGGCTGGGAGGAGCAATGTTTGGTGCAAGCTGCAGTGGCCTCCTAACGAGGGCCCTGGCACTTAAATTTTCAAAAATTAAGCACTGCTCCTCGGACATCCATTGACAGACAGTCCTTGGTGCATCTTAAATACCTGTCTTTACCTGACTCTATTATCTGGAAAGGGCTCTAACATCCACCTGTATCACTATCGGGCTGTTGCCCTAAAGAAGACAAAAACATGAATATAATGAATAAATGTTGTGTAGCGTGTTAGAAAGAGAGAGGGTTGGATGCCATCTCAGTTTATTTAACTTTGACAATGTAAGTAGTCCATTTTCCAAAAGAAACACGTACTAAGAAATTAAGTGTGAGAGATGCATATGTATTTTGCAAGTTTATCTTTTAACAATGTTTTTTTTGTTTTTTACAATCTGTGCGTAGTGATTTACTGACCTATCTTCAAGACATAGAATGGCAGTACAAAGATTATACATATGTTATATAGATGACAAGACCATTGACATAAATTACACTGATGCAATAAAGATACTCAGACGAAA
Source organism: Triturus cristatus (assembly GCF_964204655.1). Classification (NCBI taxonomy): domain Eukaryota; kingdom Metazoa; phylum Chordata; class Amphibia; order Caudata; family Salamandridae; genus Triturus; species Triturus cristatus. Next base: position 495,099,716 of record NC_140592.1, on the reverse strand, counting down.
GAATGGAGATGATCCATCCAGCTCAGAAGGCCTCTATACAGTTGTGGCTGGGAGTGGTGGGGTGGGGCGGGGTGGGTTAGTATGGGGTCATCTCAGTCTCTCTTCTCCTGGGCCGGAACAGGAAGCCACCAGGCTCCCTCCCCTAAGCCAATCTTGATGCTGCAATGCAGCATTGTGATAGATCTGCGCACCGATGATCGGTGCTAAGCCAGGGAACGGGAGCCCAGGCTTGCAATGCAGCCTGCATGGAGAACATGCGAAGTGCATATGACTGTTTGACCAGCCAGAAAAGGCCAGCCAAACAGTTATCTCCACTTAGTAGTGAACAAACCACTCCTCTCCTGCTCTAAACCACTCCTCCCCTGCTCTAAACCACTCCTCCCCTGCTCTAAACCACTCCTCCCCTGCTCTGAGAGCAGAGCAGCTTCGCCCGCCATGCAAAGCTGCGAACAAATACAATGACCTTAACCTTGAGTTATTATCTTTGTATTTGTTCTTTCTTTCACTGCTTTGCAGCAGTGGGGCAATGCTCCTTTGCCTTAGCAGAGGAGCCGCCACTGCTTCTACAAAGCATGAGGCGCAGAGTTCACCCCGTACCAAACTGCTGCACTAAAGAACTGGACTCTTTTGAAAACGTCGATTTCTGATAAAAGCAAGCATGCCAGTCACTCACACTTGATGTGGTCTGAGATGCCCTCTTTTTTCGTTATGTTGTTTTTTAAAATGGCTATAGCAGTCCCCTGTCCTGAGGAGACCTAATAGATCACTTAACATTGAAACGTGTCAACATCATCACCAGGGGCAAAAAATGTGATTAACAACCACAGAGAGCCATTCTTAAAGACTGAAAAGATACCATTGTGCTTTCCTAAGCTTTCCAGCCATTTACCCCTGTGCTATCCCTTTATGAAAGCATATATGGGTCATCCCCCCCCCAAAAAAAAACAACCTAGGAACTGTAACTTAAGTTCTTAAATAGATGCCTGAAAGGTATTTACTTCAAGATTTTATCACCACAAAAGAGTCTGGCACACACTTTTCCATTTCTCATTTTTCTCTAATTTAGGTCAATAGCCTTGTCATGTATATAACATTTGAATAATCTTTGTACTCCCATTTTGTGTATGTTGTGTTACATTGAATCTGTGTACGTATGTATACATATACGATCCCTCTCCCCCAATTTTTTAAATAAAATGTGATGATGATCAACTAATCTTTTTTGGTCATTCTGATGGCATAGTCATCTGAATAATGTACACGAGGTGTTTGGCTTGTGTTTACGTGATAAGTGGTTTAACCTCATGTACTTCACGAACCAAGCCCTCTTTCCCCCTCCTGGGAACAGTGCTTATACATAGTGATTTACAGAGCCATACTTGAGGCTCTGGAAGTCTACAAAGCAGGGCACGCCTCCCTGTCGTGTTGCATCTGTTTAAGTACTCCGTGTGTGCTGAATGCAAGGGCAACTTCTTTTTGTGCTAGAGCATACATAGTTTGCACAACATGGCATATTGGTGAAGGAATCTGTTTGTGTCCTTGCGCCATTGCTGCATTTTGAGGTGTTTGTGTTAACCCGCTTGCTTGTGTGTAAGGCGGTGCTAAAGGAGGCCGTACAGGAGCATGTTTACTTCCTGTTACCGCTAGAACTTAGCTACCTGCTTGCCTTGGAGTGGCATAAGCTGACGTCAGTACCCCTGTTCACAGACTGCTGAGCAGGCTTGGTAAGGAGTGGTCGAGGCAGAGCAGGTTTTTTCTTTCCACGCCAATGGCAGCAACTTAATTGTCCTGTTAGAAACACCATCACAGTCTTTCCCCAGCCTTCCCCTTACATGGTCTGAACATGAATGTCAATTCATTTAAATTCTATGGGTAGTAGAATTGACACCATGTGCTCAATGACACCCACATACATGAAAGAAAGTGACAAGATCTTTCCACCTCTGTGAACTCACAGGATGTCACGTCAGCTTACCTTTAACCCTGAAGACAGCACAGGAAGTGACAAAGATTGCATTAAGCCCCCTACAATAAATTGAATATTTTTCATATGGTAGCAGCGAGAGTGGAGACATATTAGGGTTTTGGAAATCCCGTACTCGCATCCAATATCTGATTCTGCTCATATTGTGCCCCACCCCGCAAGTGCATACCGAGCAATGCCTAGCACGTCCATCTTCTACAGGTCGGATTCAAAAGGCACATGGAGGGTGCTTCTATGCGAATCCACCTAAGGTGACACAAATGCTCATGTGTAACCTCTATTGCCTGACCACCTCAAATCTACCTTTTGTGCTCCGAACTGGGCTGTAAGAGTGGCGGAGTGTGGAGGCTGTGGCCCGTATACACTGAGGATTATATGGGCGGCCCTGGGGAATGTGGCTGTAAACACTGCCTGCTCCCACATTGTGTATCTTGTTCACAGGGATAGTAATGAACCATGTGAATCCTGGAGCACAAACCCACCACAGGGGATTTTTTCCCTCTTGTGATGGAAGGGTGGTGGAAAAGCCTGACCATTACCTTTCCCCAATCCCATACGAACCAGCATGGGGTTGCTAAATGGTGTGTCTGTGACAAGCAGTGGAAGGTAAATAAGTCGTTTACCTTCTGTCCCTGCATTTGCAGCTTTTAAGACCAGGCATCTGACAGGCAGTGCCAGGGGAGCCAAAGAGAAAACCAGAGGCAGCATCGGCTAACTTGGGAATCCGGAGTGACATCAATGGGGCTGAGGCTTCGGGCTGTCTTTGTCGACTTCATGAGCAGCAAGGAAGGCCTTAGAGTTTCTTCTGTCCACCTACGATGACATAGTATATCAGGAGGCTCGTACCAGTGGCATGGGAAGTTCCAAGTCTCTGGCTTCAGATAGTGGTATTCCTATAGTAGTCCCTAAGGCTACGCTCCCTTAAGGATCGGTCACGTTGTTTTCGCAAGTAAAGGAGTTCGAATGATGTTTCTTCTCTCACAGTGCTAGTGCGACATGTTTGTGGCAGATTTTCTTAGCAGTATTTCTCCTGGGACAATTTTCTGAGTACTTTCCTTCTATCACTGTCTTGATTAACAGTGTATTTCCTTGCACAATGTTCTGATTGCATTTTCTTCAGAAACTGTTGTTAAAGGATATTTCTCAAGCTATATACCTTCTAAATAAGCATCTGCCAGTGGGGTGTTTCTAATTGACTTTTTGAACTGCACTGCTGAGGAAAGATGTAAGGATGAAAGGCCACCGTTTTTTATTCAGCTGCCCCATACCAGTTTCTACACCTTTATCCGCTGATTTCCCTCCCTTAAAAAGCCCCAAAAACATTGGATTCTTGTCTCTCAGGGATACCCAGAGGACAGTGGGGACTCCTAATCGGGCCTCTACCAGTTTAGCTGCTGAAGCGGCGCACCCAGGCCACGCCCGCCCCCCATTACTGCTGGGCTATATTTCACAGCCACTCCAGTTGAGGGGGTGCAACTGCACCCAGGGGGAAATGTCTATTGGCCCTCACGTTGAAAACACTCCTCCTTGTCAGGCCCCACTTTTCCCGCACATGAACACTGGAGTGAAGACAAGCCCTAGCTTTCCCCTAGTAGAACTCTGGAGTGATGAAACATACCCGAATATTCGTGAACAGAGGAATGATCCTATAAACCATTGGGCGTTTTTCTGCCTTCCCGGTATGTGATTGAAAAGACCATTTTGTGGACAGAAGTGTGTAAAACGGAGGAAGGATGGTGTCCACGGGTCAAAAACAGAGCCGTGTCCTATGTCCCTCTGCTTCTTCTGTTTCTCACTGGTTGCGCAGGTTTTCAGAGAAGTCTTCCCCGGTGTGATAACTAATGGGTTGTGTTCTGTCATGCTTGGAAGTTGGAACATGACAAACATGCTCTGCCCAGCCCCCCTCCATTTCTTTGATGGAGTGTGAAAGAGATCGGCCATGATTGGCTGCACTCACAACTTGAACAAGGCGTGTGTCCAGTTTGACAATAGGTGCCCCCCCCCCCCCATGCCTTGGAGCACATACTTAAAACCTGTTCTTGCTGTCCAGCTCAAGGAACACGTTCACCTTCACATGGCCTGTGTGGGTCTGCCTAGCGCCTTCCTGGGCGTTTCAATGGATTTAGCCCAAAGCGCTGCCTGAGATGCTGTCGGCCGCTCTGGGTAGAATCCCCCGCTCACCAGCACCAGCCGGACTCTGGTGTCAGAGCAGGGGCCCCACGCAGCAGGCTGCGGTAGGTGGTGTAGGATTATGTCTGTGGAGACCACATGATATCACTTGCAGCGGGAGCAGCATAGGAGCGCGGGCTGCTAGAAGCCCCCTCGCACCATGACTGAGTGTCCATTCAGCGTCCAGCTCTTTGTTCTGGGTTTTGCAATATTGCATTTGCCTACATGAGGCCCACAAGTCCCGCCGCTTGGTGGCAGCCACGTGCCGGAGCTGTGGATAATGCCCCTGTCCCTGGTGCTGGGCTCCAGCCCAGGGCGCTGATCTCTCTGCTTCCCTGGCCAGGCCGTTGGTACTCGCGACCTCTTGCGCGCGCCCCCGGCAGCGAGATTGACGAGGCGTCTTGTTAAAGTATCGATTCCACTCGTGCCTTTTACTATGTCTTGAGCACCCTGGGTCTGCGCGTGGCCCGGCAGGGACAGCAGTGATTGGTCGGAGATGGAGGCGCCTCCCCCGCTCCTGTAGGCCCCCCTCTGTCACAGCGCCCCGGAAGCCGTAGAGTCGGCAATCAAACATACGCGCGCTGGCAGGAGGAAGGTCAGGGGCGTGCTGTTTTGACGAGTGATGGTGTCAGATTTTTCCCTGGCAGCTGGGTAATGGATGGCGACTCGGCCCTCTCCGGCTCCAGCCCCCACCCTGATGGATGAACCGTGCTGTTTTTCTGCAAGGCCGCGGAAGCCATTGGCGTCTGGTTAGTGGAGCGCTCGGAGGCTGCGTGTCACTCCCTCAACCCTCGGCGTGGATTGATGGACGCGGCGGGGAGAAGAAACCAAGAGGACAGATTTTTTTTTATTCGCTGGAAAAAAGACGACTGGTGGCTGCCAGGCCTGCTCATCAGGTGTGCTGACAGCCGCTCTAGGCGGGGCAGGTGTTTGGCTCAGCAAGTGCACCCCTGCCCCGTGCAATATATGTAGGAGGGTCGTCCTCCCTGCTTGAGGGGAGTGAGTTTAGTTTATGCATTTATGCAATCACAAAACAAACAACACTCCTTCTCCCCCTAGATAACCGCAGACACATATCCACTCCCCTACCCACCTCCTCCAAATTAAACATTTCTACTTCGTCCTTAAGGCCTATTCTCTGGGCCCTGAGGCATATTTCGGTCTGGCTTGACAGCACGGCTGTTTCCATTACTTATTTTTGCCACTTTTTTAAAATATACTCAGGGTGGGCTTTGCTTCCACACAGGAGTGAAGCCTTCTTTCACCTGTACGTCCAGTGAGTCCTGTCGCCCCCAATGGAGTGGTTACAATGCAGTGTATTTATTTATTTAATGCGTTTTTATATAGCGCGGACTTTACCCGAAGGTGTCAGAGCGCTTCACAATAGGCAAAGTAATGATACATAAGGAGAAAAATTACAAGTGAGCATGTTACAAAAACAAACGTTACGTTACAAGAGGCAATATTGACAATTGTGCAAGTATCAAGAGCAAATGAAATACAAGAGTTAGCAAACAATACGTTACAAAAGGAAAAAGTGACGTGTGCAGGTTACAAGAGCATACAAAGTACACGTAGAGGTAAAAAAAATTGCAATAAATGGCAGACACTCAAAACACTAAAACAAAAGTTACGTTACATGAGGCAGTGGTGGCCGTTGTGCATGTATCAAAAGCAAACAAAATACAAGAGGTAGCAAACGATACGTTACAAAAGGAAAGGTGACGTGTGCATGTTACAAAAGAGTTCAAAGTACAAGTAGAGGTATAATACTGCACTAAATGGCAGACACTCAAAACACAAAAACACAGTGAGAAGGCACTTCTATAGGCATGGAGAACAGAATTTCCTATACTGGAAGGACTTCCTTCAGAAAATAGAGGGTGTGAAATAAATTTGGAAGTGTCTTTGAAGGAGGAGAGCTTTGAGGTCAGTTTTGAAGGCCTGGGAAGAGGCGGTGGTACGAAGCTGAGGCGGAAGTGAGTTCCAGATTCTCACCGCGTTGCCTGAAAAGGATTGGGCCATCGATCTTTCCTTCTTGAAAGTGGGAGGTTCAAGCAATACATTTTCTGCATTACGTGATGGTCTGGAGCCTCCAGAGAGTTTCAGTTTATTCACCAGGTACCGAGGGGAGGAGGAGTGCAAGGCTTTGTGGGTGATACATGCAGTCTTGTAGATAGATCTTGCCTCTATGGGAAGCCAACGGAGGGTGGATAAAATGGGTGTGATGTGGTCGCTTCTTTTGGCCCCATATATGAAACGAGCTGCTGAATGGAGAACAGACTTCAGGGGGGAAAGGTGGGATTTAGGGAGGCCAGTAAGAAGAGAATTGCAGTAGTCCAATCTGGAGAGAAACAGCGATTGGACCAGGATTTTAAGGTCATGCTCCGGGAAGAAGCGACGAATCCCCCAAAGAAGGCGCAGTTGGTATCGAGCAGACTTTGCAATGGAATCGATGTGTGAGAGTAGATTGAGTTTTTTGTCGAGGATGACACCAAGGGATTTTGCGCTCTTGACAATGATGGGTTTATTGTTCAATAGATTGATCTGATCCTACCATGATCGCACTGGGGGAGGAGAAAGTGAGGAGGAGAGGAGGAGGAATTCTGTTTTGGAGGGATTCAGGATCAGTTGATAAGTTAACATCCAGTTTTGAATGGAGTCGAGAGTAGAGCTAAGGAAGGAGAGATCGTGAGTGGAGGCCACCTTAAGGTAGATTTGAGTGTCGTCCGCATATAGATGATAGTGGATCCCGGATTTACTCAGGAGATTTCCCAACGGTTCTAAATGGAGATTGAACAGTGTGGGTGCAAGTATAAAGCCTTGAGAAACACCTTGACTGACCGCTAAAGGAGATGAAAGACTGTTCGCCATTTTGATCATTTGGGATCTATCAGAGAGAAAGGAGGCAAACCATTTGAGCACAGTGCCCTCCATGCCCATTCTCTGTTGAAGAGTGTTAAGGAGAGTGTTGTGATTGACAGTGTCAAAGGCTGCAGAAAGGTCAAGAAGAATTAGAAGACAAGACTCCCCTGAATCGAGTATCCGCAGCGCGTCATCAATCACTAGCAGCAGGGCTGTTTCAGTGCTGCAGTTTTGAATGAAGCCAGACTGGAAATTGTCAAGAAGATCATTGTCCTCGATATGGCGAGAGAGTTGTTTCGCTACACATTTTTCTGTGATTTTCACAAGAAAGGGTAGGTTAGCGATGGGACGGTAGTTGTTGAGGTCGTTCGCATCAGCGGTGGGTTTTTTAAGCAGAGGGGTGACCTGCCCAGTTTTGAAGGAAACAGGAAGGGAGCTTTGACTGAGGGAAAGGTTGACCAGAGTGGTCCAATAGGAAAGAGAATGGGTATAGAAGTCAATGGCAATGGCACTAGGGATGGGGTCAAGAGAATAGTTAGAGGGCTTTGTATCGAGGTTGCATTTAAGGAGGGCATCATCAGAGATGGGGTCAAAGTTTTGCCAAATGGTTAAGGATTTGCGCTCCTCTGTAGGGGTAGGATGAATGACCTGATCTACAAGTGATTTCACCTTTTCGTCAAAGAATATAGCGAATTCCGCTGCTTTCTTTGTGGAAACCTCCAATTTGAAGGTTGGGGGAGAGCTGTTTGGGTTCTTGATGAGGTCGAATAGTTTTTTGGGTCTATTTTTGGCTGAGTCAAGGAGGGATTTGAAGTGCAACGCTTTTCCAAGGAAGATGTGCTTGTGGTACTTGGATCTTGCTGAACGAAGCGTGGCCAAATTTTCCGTGGAGGGCGCTTGTCTCCATTGTTTCTCAAGGGCTCTTAGGAACTTCCTTTCTTCATAGAGGGATTTGTTGAACCAAGGTGCTGAGGGAGTGGGCCTTTTCTTTTTGCTTTGGAGAGGAGCGACATTATTGATTTTGACTGCGAGGACTGTGAGGCATTGGGAGGTGAGCTTGTTAACATCTAGGTCCGGGTCTAGCCTTGGAAGTGATAGCAAAGCAGAATCACAGAGGGTACTGAGGTCAATATTTTTTGTGTCACGGAACCAGGAAGTAGCCCTCTTAGGCTGGCCAAGAGTTATAGAGTGTGATAGGTGAAGAGAGAATGGGATGAGGAGGTGGTCAGACCAGTCTACATGAATAGGGGTAGCGATGGTCAGCAAGCCTGCTTTAGAAATTACAAGGTCCAGGGTTGAGCCCTTAGAGTGTGTTGTTTCAGTGCAGTGTTGGATAAAATCGTTTGCAGAGAGGAAGGTGGCCAGCAAATTCGCATAGGTGTCTTGAGGCGAGTCCCAGTGGACATTGAAGTCACCCACGAAGATCTGATTGTCACTTTGCGAGTATTGGTCGCTGATGCAGTCCGTGAGTTCCTCCATAAACGAAGGGCTGCTACCAGGCGGGTGGTAAATAGCATGGAATCTGAGAGGTGAGCGGTGGTGCAATTGAAGCTCAAGAGATAGGCATTCAAAAGTGTGGAAGGAGCTGTTAGGAAGAGCCATAAGTTGAAGGGAGTTTCTAAAGATGACTGCAACACCTCCCCCAACTTTTTCAATTCTGTCATTTCTAAGTATAGAATAGCCTGTGGGTACAAGGAGATCAAACATAGAGTGAGAGATATCGTTGAACCAGGTCTCTGTGAGGAAGAGCATGTCAATATTGTGCAAGTTGATGGTATCGGAGATTTCAAGTTTGTGTTTTATTGCAGATCTGCAGTTGTGTGGCATACAGCGCAGCTCTGTCGCGACTGTTTTGGTGACGGGGGCACTTGGGCTATGAGGGGTGATGGGGATATTGTACCTGTATGAGGGTTCTCTAGAGGGTTTAGGTGGATGAGTGGTTCTGACAGAGGACATGTTCGGAATAGTGTAGATAGCAGGGGGAACAACCTTTACAACGCAACTTTTACAACGCACTACCATTACAACGAAACTATTACAACGCAAATGCTGTGACAACGCATGCCATTACAACGCAAGTCTTTACATCGACTTGCACTAGATGGCGTGCTAACATTAAAAATAGTGTAGTTTACTATCCAAACACCTTCCCTACTGCAACGTGGACTGGAGTTAGAATAGTAAATTACCCTTTTTTAATGTTAGCACGCCATCTACTGCAAGTCGATGTAAAGACTTGCGTTGTAAAGACTTGCGTTGTCACAGCATTTGCGTTGTAAAAAATTTGTTGTAACAGCATGCGTTGTAAAAGCATGCGTTGTAACGTCATACATCCGATAGCAGGGTTACTGGGAAGTGAAAGTGGAAGAAAGGTGGCATTCGAGTGCTTCTGAGAATTTGCAGATGACAGGCTATGCTTAGCTATTATGGGGTGTGGGGGCGAGGTGCATCTCGTGGGAGGGCGAGTGTTTTCCAAAGGAATTGAGGTGTATGGAAAAGTCGAGATCTTGGAGCTTAAAGCTAAAATGGTAGCTTCAAGTTGGGAGATGGAGGTCATTAGAGAGCCTAGCTTATTTTCCAGTGAGAGTAAGGCAGAGCACGGCATGTTGGGTGGCTCGATGGAGACAGGAGGTGGTGCACTTGACGGTGGAAGGCAGGGAGAGATGGGGGAACGGGAGGGGAGTAGGGGTATAGGGTATGAGGGACTGTTGTGTCTCAGAAGTGCACTGGATCGACACCCATTGAAATATTTGGCCCAATGATGCACTCTATACAAACTTACCCCCTGTTGCATTACTCCACCCCCTCCCCTTTCGCTTTTCCCGCCTCCGGTCCCCGCCCCTTTTGACGCTACTGCTGCTCCTTGACTGTTCCAACACCACAGCTGCATAGATGCGTGCGCACGGACATCATCACATGACCATCTTCGTATCCCTTTAAGTCTACTTCCTGGTTGTTTGTCACCTCACACCGCTATTTACCGCGGCGGACACCGTCCGATTCAGACGCCATCCGCTCCTGACTGAAGCTCTCTTTACTAGGTAAACCTACCCCACCTTGATCTCGGACCCCAATTCGCATCCACCCCCGCCCCCTCCTGGGGTCTATCACACCCATTGCTCATTTGCCCCATTCTCTCCCACAGAGCTTTAACCCCTTACTGAGTGGTTTTACTGCCGAGGTTTTCCAGGACACTGCTCCTGAGATCGATTTACACTACAAATCAGGTACTCCACTAGGTTAACTATCCCTCCTCGGGCACGCCTTTCTTTTATTCCTGGTCACCGGTTCGTGTGGACCCATTATTTTCCCTTCTCTCCCCAGACACGCATCCGTTCTGTCTGTGCTCCCCCGCCGATGCTATTTCAATCACAGTTCCTGAGCTTGACTCATTGCTACCATTCAGGTACTTGATCTACCATTTATGGCCTTCCTTCGCTCTTTCTGCACACCCATTACTCAGATTAGTTTACTTCTCACCCAGATGGATTAATTCCCGATTCCACGGATACGCCAATGGACAGCATCACACGGCTTCTCCGCTCTCCCAGGTACTCACGATTTCTGGCACCTACCACGCGCCCTTTCACATTGCACGCAAGACAATTTCCCCTTGATATATATCTTGCTGAGCCTTAAGATACCTTCTCACTTTATTCAAGTGGCTCCCTAAGAACAACACAAGCCTTTCCTTGTCCCTCCTTTTAAAATTGCACGCTAGGCGATTTCCCCTTGATACATATCTTGCTATGCCTTAAGAGACCTTCTCATCCTACTCTTGTTACTCGCTTAGAATAACGCTAGCCTCCGCTCCTTTTCCCAGCCCCTACCTTTTTAAATAAAACCCCCCTCCTTCCCCCTTCTCCCCATTCCTCACCCATCCATTCTCCTTCTTGTACAGCACCGCCTTTATCATATCAACCCGGTCCTGATGATGATCCCAAGTCACTGGATCGAAACGCCGTCGACCTGTCAGCGCAATTGATGGCGCACTGCTCATGTGGTTCTCTGAATAATTGCTTATTGATTACCAAAAATTTGCGAACTTCTGACTAGAACCTCTGATTTCACTGTATAATTGTTCACTTCACTTCACTTTGCGCCGTTCCTAGCTGATTTCACATTGTCACTTGCGTCGCCACACCGTTGTGTCACGAACACAATCGAGCACCAAGTACAATTCGGGTTGTTCACGCAAATTTATTTTGCTTGCAGTGCTGTTACAACTGTAATTTGTCCTTTATATTCTTTAATTTTTGTTCCTTTGCCCTTGTCATTTCTTCTTTGTTAAATACATAATGCCATGTGCATATTCTTCAAAGATAACTGACTGAGAGTCTCTCCTTCCTTCTTGTAATGTTTTGCACATGCATTCCTAACTGTCTTCTTTAAATGATACCAGTTGAGAAATTATTGACGTCTTCTATATACTTACCCTATTTTCAACGTGGTTTAAAGGTTTTTGCTCCTGTTGTTTGATACAAAACTCTATACAAAAGCAGTAACATTTTTCTTTTTTCATTTCAACTGTTTTTTAATGTTTTAATCAGGCCTGTAATTGCAAGTCAGACCAATTGACTTTTCCAATGTTTGTTTGTATTTAGCACTTTAAAACAATACGCTCACACATTTTCTTGAGCATTAGCCTCTAAACGTGAAAATCAAAATCAATCATGATTTTCTTCAAACACCTCTATATCAAACTTTCACTTTGCCAAAGGTATCTCTGTCTAAAGCTCACACTCTTGCTCCAGCAGAGGACTTCTATCTCTACTCAACATATTTTTCACTTATTTTGATCTTTCGACCCTTCTCTATTTTCTCGCCAACCACTGACCACAAAATGGCTGTTGATCAAGCTCAAGTCTTCATTGGTTTACCAACCTCCACTCTGGAGAGAGGATGTCTTAGCACTATTAGCATGGAGGTCTCTCTCTAGAGCCTCCCTCGGAGCTTTCTAAACCTGACGTATGGGCTGTTTTTAGGTCTCGACAAGACAGCGCATGTGCTCTGCCTTCGAGCCATTTTGTTTATATGTTGTCTACAGCCCGCCCACATGTTGCTTCCCCCAGCCCCCACACCCTCCTTCTCAATAGCTGTTGCGGCTTCTCCTTCCCTCTTGGAAGCGGCAGAAGCTGCAATTCTTTGCTGGCAAAAAGTGAGGTAGTGTAAAAACCAAACAAATATATATATATAAACCCCTAATCTGAAAAGATTTTAAAGTGACAATGATTTGGAAAACTAAGGCCCACTTCCCATGCACTCTGCGCTGTCTGCTGGCACCTTTCAAACATTCCACTGTTATGGATAATAGACAATTAAAAAGGAGGAAACAGATTAAATCAGCAGTTAGAGCCTATGCCATTATGGGCATACAAATGACTCCTGGAACTGCTTTCTGGACATTGCAGTTATGGGCTGGTAAGAAAGAAATGAAGCTGATATGCAATGAAACTGAATTTGTCAATATTGCAGTTGTTCGCCTGGAGCAACATAAATTTTATGCAAAGACAAAACATTTACACAAAATTAATGTTTTATTAACAAAATACCTACATTTAAAACAGCTGCCAAGTATTTGAAACTGGATAGTTGGGTTTTTCTTTGTGTACCTGCAATGGGATAAAAGTGTCCTGGGCCGCAAAAGCTTCTTTTTCACTTTTAAAATCAATTTGGTTACACAGTTATTGATAATAGAGAGGAGAGGAACGTACACTTTGTAGCAGTAATGCTGCCACTTTCTCATGGCATTACTGCCCCTCCCTCTTCATCACATTACTGCTCCACCAAACTTCATGGCACTGCTTCTCCCCTTTCCTCCATGTGCTACAGCCCCCCTTCTTCATCTCATCACACTCCACTAACTCCAATCTACCCCACTCCAGTCTACCCTGTCTATCCCACTCCAACCTACCCCACTCCAATTTACCCCACTCTATCCCACACCAATCAATCCCAATATGCCTCACTCCAATCTACCCCACCCTAATGTACCCCACCCAACCTACACCAATCTATCCCACTACAATCTACCTCACCCGACCTATCCCAACTCCAATCTATCCCACCCAGTCAACCCCACGTCAGTCTACCCCATCTATCCTACTCCAATCTACCCCACTCTAACCCACTACAATCCACCCCGCTAAAATCTACACCACTTCAAACTACAACAGTCTTCACACTCCAGTTTACTCCAATCTCGGCCATTCAAATCTTCTTCATTCTACCCCACTCCAATCTACCCCAATACAACCTACTCCAATCTGCTCTGCCCCAATCTGCCCCACCCAACATACACTAATCTACCACACTGTAAACTACTCCAATATACCCCACTCCACTCTACCCCTTTCCAATCTAACTCATTTCAATCTAACCAACCCAACCTACACCAATCTACCCCACTCAAATGATCCAAATCTACCCCACTCGAATGTACCCCACCCAAATGTACGCCATTCCAATCTACCTCAATCTAACCTACCCAACCTTCCCAACATACCCCAGTCTAACCCACTCCAATCTACCCAACTAAATCTAACCAATTCCAGTCTACCCCATGTAGAAAAGTGCCCCTTTTTGAATGGTTACTCCCCACTTTTTTGCCTGACATCTGATGCAGCTTGACTTGAAGTGCCCTTGGTCCTTGCCTATCAGGTTCCCACGATCTGTGTTCTTTCCCAAAACTGTACCTTTGTACCTACAAGAGGCACATCTCTGGCCACAGGTAAGCCCCTTGTAAATGGTACCATGGGTAACAAGGATACTGTGACCAGGTTAGGCCTCTAAACAATGCAGCCACTCATCCAGACCTTGTACCTTAACACCCACACACTGTCATTGCAGGCTGCGTGTTTTGGTGCAGAGAAAAGTGAAGAGTAGACATGGCACACATCCCTGTGTGCCATGGCTGCAAGCCACTGCCTGAGGCCTAGGTACATCACCCCTCAAGTAGGGTACACCAGCCCTCAGCAGAGGGTACAATGGCATGAGCCCTGTACCCCTACAGTGTCTAAATCCATTCTTAGACATTGCAAGTGTAGTAAAGCCATAAAGAGTATATAGTCTAGGAATTGGTCATTACGAAGTCCACAGCTCAAAATTGGCTTTACTAAAACCTGGGAAATTTGGTAGCAAACCTCTCAGCACACAATACAATACATTAAACCCACACTGATGGCAGTGTGGGATTTAATGTAAAATGCACTCAGAGGGTATCTTAGAGATGCCCCCGGAACAACGACCGGCCCTGGTGTGGTTTTTGAATGGCTGCCTGCCATTTGCCACCACCAGACTGGTTTCTGGACACCTGGGTCCAGAGGGCGTCCACTCTCTGGGTCCAGAAACAAAGCCCATCCTGGGTAGAGGTGTCATGCCTCCTCCCAAGGATGTGCTGGGCCCACGAAGGGGAAGCTTTAAAGGCATGCCACCTTTGTAGGCCTTCCCTGCCTTTTGCTGAACCCCAGCAACTGGCTCCCACTAGTTCTGCCCTTCACTTTGGGTTGGACAATCAGTGATAAAACCAAGCTAGGAGGAGAGGTGTGCCTACCTTTGCCAAACCCACCACTCACATTGGGGAGGCGAGGTGAAGCACACATCTCAATCCCCTCCATCTTGAAGATGAAGGGACCCAGCCAATTAGGAAGATGCTCATGCCCCCTCCCACTGGATGGTTGCATAATAGGGGGTGTACCCACCCCAAGAAGGGGACCCATTGATCCTGACCTGTACACCCCTTTTAATGCCCCTAAATTTAGTATTTAGGGCCATCCCTGAACCTTGCCTCCTTATATCCTTTGAAGAAAGAAGAAGGACCGAAGACCCATGCTGACCCAGGAAGAAGAGAACACCTACTGCTTTGGCCTCAGCCCTATTGGCCAGTCGCGACTTCACCCTGCCTACAGCGAGAACCCCGGTGAGTCAAGCAGCCCCCAGAGCCCAAAGGACCTGCCCTGCAACCATCTTTGATACTGTCTCCCGTCAGCACCAGATTTGCTCAAGCAAAGACTCACCCACAGAATCTTGATCCAGGCGGCTCTGCAATTTTGCACCACTCTGTACCCGACGTCCATGGCCCGAGTTTGAGTGGCCTAACACTATGAGGAGAGATCCCCAGTGATCCTGACCTAGGATCTGGTGATCTCGACCTCTTTCAAGCCTCAAGCCGACACCTGCAGCCTCAAACTGAAGGGTCCCCCTGACTTTGACCGAAGCTGGTAAAGAGACCCAATGCTGGAAGACACCCCTGCACCCGACACCCCACTGCCATGAGTGGTGCAACTATCGGTGTCCAGGCATCCCTAAGAACCTAATTTACTTCTCCAGCTGGTGGTCACCTCCAGGAATTCTCCCTGCTGCAGCCTGCAGCATCTTTTCCGAACCAAAGGTCACCATTGGAATCCACAGGGTCCCCGACGTCTACTTGGCACACTGCAGCCGGCCGCCCCTGTTCCGCTGGTGAAGCAGCTCATGTGCTGATTGTTGGACCCTGCAGTGCTGAGCTAACAACAGGATCATTGCTCCCACAGCCGGCTCATAAGCAGTCCCTGACTGAAGGCCCCCTTAGCCCCATTGGCTAACATTGGGCCCCTGCACCTGACTGCACCTGTGCCGCTGTTGGTGCAATTTGAGTGCCTACCTAGACCTTGGGGTACCTTGGTCTGAACCTCCCAAACTCCTACTTGTAAGTCCAGTACTTACCTGTAAAACCGATAAACATTTTTTCTCCCATAGGAACTAAAAGTCTTACTTACTCTGAATTTTAAGATCCCGGGTGTGGTATCTAGGCATACCACCCCAAGTAGTCATTGCAATCCAAAAGTATTCCTAAAGTAATTGCTGTGTAATTTTAAACTGCTTTTTGACCCAATACAAACCCGTAATGATTGCAAATCAATTCCCAATTGCACTTCTTGAAATGTTCTATGAATGAAAGTATATTTAAATAAAACATAAGTACACCTTTTTTATACTTAGAAAATTGGTATGGATTCAGTCTGAGTGTGTACTCAGTCTTGAGTGAGTGAATACAATAAATGCTTAACACACCCTCTGGATAAGCCTAACTGCTCCCCCACACTACCACACAGAGAGCTGTTAGTACTTACCTAATTTAGCCTCTGCTATACCTCTGGGTATCCACTGGACTCTGTGCACACTATACCTTACTTTAGTATAGTATATACAGAGCCAGCTTCCTATACCTCACTCCAATCTACCTCACTGTTCCCCTTACAATCTAGCCCAATATACCTCACTACAATCTACCACACTAAAATCTACACCTCTTCAAACTAGAGCAATCTACACCACTCCAATTTAGTCCATTCAACCCACTCAAATGTATCTCAACCTACCCCACTCTTACCTACCCCTTTATACCCAGCTTCAATTTACCCCACTCCAGTCTATCCCACTCCAATACACTCCACCCCAATCTACCCCAATCTATCCTACTCCAAACTATCCCACTCCAATCTACCCCAATGTACCCCACTCAAAACTACCCCACTCCAATAAACATCACTCCAAGGTACCCACTCCAATCTACCCCACCCAATGAACCCCAAACTACCCAACCCTACCCCAATCTACCCCACTTTAACCTACCTCACCCAATCTAACCAACTATAATCTATCCCATCTACCCTATTCCAATCTACTCCAATCTACCCCACTCTACTCACCCCACTCCAATCTACACCACTCCAATCCACCACAATTTTACCCCACTCCAATCTACCCCTCCCTACCCCACTCCAATCTACCCCTCTCTATCCAACTCCAATATACCCCATTCCAATGTACCCCAATTTACTCTCTTCAATCTACTCCACTCCAATCTACCTCAAATGACTCCACTCCAGTCTACCCCAATCTGCTCCCATCCACCCCATGCCAATTTATCACAATTTACCTCACTCCAATCTAGCACAATCAGCCATACACCAATTTGCCCCACCCATCCTACTCTAGTCTATCCCATCCAAATCTACACCAATTTGCCCCACTCTACACCACCCCAATCTACCCCTCCCCAGCCTACCTCAATCTACCCCACCTTCATCTACCCTAATCTACCACACCCCAATTTACTCCAATCTACTGCATCCAAATTACAACATTCCAATCTAACCCACCCCAATCTACCACAAACGATACCACCTAATCTACCCAAACTATCCTACCCCACCCCAATCTACCAATCAACCCCACCCCAATCTACCTCATCCTAAATGACCCAATCTACCTCGCCCCAATCTACACCACGCCAATCTACCACAACCAACCTACCTCAATCTACCCCACTCTAATCTACCCACTCAAGACTACCTCTTCTACTCCATGCCAATTTACACCACTCTAATCTACCCCACTCCAATGTCCACCAATCTTCCCCACTCCAATGTACCCCACACCAATTTAACCCAATCTACCCCAATCAATCTACCCCACACCAATCTGCACAGCCCAACTAACCCCTTTCCAATCTACCACAATAATCCCCACTCCAATTTACCCCAACCTGCCCCTCTCCAGCGCACCACACTCCAATCTCCCCCACTTAGGGTGACCAGAATTTTAAAGCAAAAAAACAGGACATTTCACAAAAATAGACTATAATTTTACGCTAAGCGAGCACACAGAATGACAGCGCTCCTCAGCAGAGAATTATAAAATAGTCATTAAGAACATACATAAAATGCAATGTTTGAACCCAGTAGCTTGCCTGTGAGTTAAATTGCTTTCTTGGAACAACTGCTAACTATCCCCGCTTTGTAAAACATAAAAAATACACATCCCCCCGTTTTTGGTCGACCCTCTCCAAAAACCGGGACATGAGCTAAATTTCTCACAAATCTGCCCGGACAGCTGGTGAAAAATGGGGACCATCCTGGCAAATCAGGGACGCCTGGTCACTCTACCCCCACTCCAGCTATTCCAGTCTACCCCACTGCAATCTACCCCACTCCAATGTACCATACTCCAATCTACCCCTCTACAATCCAGTCCACTTCGATGTACCCCACTCCTATCTACCCCACTCCAATTTACCCAATTATACCTCATCTAATCTACCTCAATCTGTCCCACCCAACCTATCCGAATCTACCTCACACCTGTCTACCCACACCCCAATATACCCTGTCCCAATCTACCCTGAACTGCCTCAATTCATCTTTCTCCAACCTGCCCCAATCTACCCCACGTCATTCTATCCCAATCAGCCCGAATATCCTGCCCAAATCTCCCCACTCCAATTTACCCCACCCCTAACCTAATCTACCCAATTTACCTAAACTCCCCGCACCCCAAACTACTACACCACAGTCTGCCCCAATCTACCCACCCCAATGTATCACACTCCAGTCTACTCCACCACACCACACCCCACTCCACTTTCTTTCAGCCCTGCTGAATAGGGGAGACACGCCTCGAGCCCTGCCTCACTGCCTGTATGATTGAGTTGTTCTAGGAAACCTAGCTTGCCCGTGCTCCTCATTCTTAATGGCTCATCACCACCCCCTCCCCTCCCCGTGCATGGGCTTTCTAGGCAGGCGCTATGAATTTTTAACTCTCACTCTGATTAAACGTCAGCAATAAACGGGAGAAAGTATCTGCTCGCGCTCTGCCCTCTGACCTAGGAGAATATTGGAAGAATAACTTTTTCTTTCTTTTACAAAAAATGAAGCGGAATTCATAAATATTTTAACGTGTTGGTGATTTAAAAAAGGGAAGATGAGACTGAAAGCAAATCTTCGGGGCCAGGTTCTGAATGAAGCGTTTTTCTAGCAGTAAAGCACTGCAAAGAAATAGGACTGAACTGCCTGCCCTCCTCTGAGCCCACCCACTACCAGTTTACACTCGTATCTCGGGTTGATCTGGGCATGTATCCCAGGATCTAGAGAGCTTTCGAGGAATCCGCCAAACGTTGGGCACCACAGCAAAACGGTTTTCAAGTTGAAAACAATAGAAATGTTTTGCAGCTCAAACATCTTTCCACCTAGGAGAGCCCGAGTACCTATAAGTGATAGCAAGCTCATTGACCATTTCTAACACGAGCATGAGATGGCCATAGACCCAGCTCTCGTTGTGCAATTTAAGGATGTTGATCAGACGTATCTTCCTCCGCGGACCATTTTTAACGTTTCAAATTTTCAGCTAATTTGAGCTGTCATGATGCCAGACAATACTGCATTTTATATTTAACTCTCAGAGTGGGATACACAAAAACATTTAAAATCTAAAGTTACTGCCACCTGCCTGTCGAATAGGTCCAAAAGAAATGTTGAAGAAAAAATTGATAAAGCCATTTATTTTTCATTTTTTAATGCTTGGATGTAGCTAAGAATAAAGTAGAGAGAGAGAGAGAGGGTAGGGAAGTAGAGGCATAGAGGTAGGCACAGACAGTGACGACGTGTACTAATCACTTAAGTAAAGGGACCTTGGAAGATGGGGCCAATAGCAATTGCCTACTTTGCCTATGCCTTAAATGACTCTGTCCTCTCGGGGGAGAGTGCCCAAGGAGTCTCTCGTTACAAGGCACCTTCATAGTCCACTCTGACTGAGGGCTACCGAAGTCCAATGGACACTGAGGGTAAACAACATACTGAGAATAAGAGTGCCCTCTCTAGGAAAGGGTCAGAGAGCAATTGTGTGTTAACATTAAGCAAACCTGTTCACCCATAATCCCATTGACTCACTTTTATATACAAAGTTGACAGGTGTAGCTCTTCAGGATTTTTTTATTTTTAAAACAGGTCTTGAAAATATCTTGTCTGGAGGACTCCCCACAAAGGTCTTCGCATGAGCTTCCGGCTCTCCTCACTCTCCTTGTTTTCCACTCACAGACACCCTTCTGCACAGCCCAGCCACCTGAAAGGCCAGCTATAAAGAGAGGTTTATGTTTGGGCCTCCAAGAGAGGGCCCTTGCATTGTGTCTAAGGTACTAGTGACAGAATAGAAGGACTGCCTGATGGAGGACTACCTTCAGCCCTTCACTTATGTTTTCAAGGTCTGTGATGCAGGCAGCTCGGCAAAAATGAAATGTGCTCGTGAGAAAGAGAAGAGAGTAAGAGATGTAGGAGAGCATCTTCACAGCCAGGAGTTGGAAAGTGTATTATTAGTAGTGGTAAATATGCATTTACAACTGGCAATAAGGCAACTGACACAGTCTAGGACTCAGGCTAGGTCTCAGAAGCTTACTCCCATGCTCAACTCTTGGTAGATGGGGTGCGAGCAGGCAGGCTTAGCTTCAGACAGGTATGTAAAGCACTTAAAAACACAAATTCAGTAACATGCTACATGATCGTTGTGTGGTGGTGGGAGTGTTAATTGCGTATTTGCACATCCTGCACTGGTCTTCTTAAAATTTTAAAATTGAGAAACTTTTAAAAACTGTGATTATACTTTTTTTGATAATATTTGCACTGACTCGCCTGATAATTGAAACTGCTCACAATTGCAGTCACGCTATTTTTCTGACTAATACGACCTAGCGGAGGCCGCCTGTCAGAGCGGTCCCGCTAGCACTGAGGTCAGCAGTCTAGTCGTTTTCTGCCCTGCGCAAAACAATGAGGGGGGGTGACTGCGATAAGAGACTTATCTACTCTAGTGAGGTTTTAAGACGGATTGGTAAGTCAGTAAATGATAGGATTAATATGCCCCACTGGGAGGGCACAGCTGGTACCAAGGCCGACTTCATTAGGAAAGAGGCTTTATTGGGAGGGTTGCTTAATGTTAGATCTCTGCCAAACACCAGGTGGAGATCCAACTGTTGCTTGAATTTCACCATCTAGATGTCTTGTTCATGACAGAAACCTGGACCCACTCAGGCCTGGAGGTAGAGTTAGGACTGGCATGCCCTCTGGGCTATAACATTTTACATAAGCCCCGAAACAAAGGAAGAGGAGGTGGAGTGGGGATTATTTTTAGAGAAGCCCTGGATTTTATTCAGTTAGAGATTGATGAAGAAGAGGGCTTCGAACTCTTTGGTTTCTCACTTAAAGACCCTAAGGGTTGCGTATTGGCGGGTATTGTCTGCTACAGACCGCCAGGAGCAGTGAGATCATCTCACCTGCAGGGTCTAATAGATATTATCTGCAACATGGCCATCACCCATTCTAACCTGTATATATTGGGTGATTTTAATCCATGGTGTAACGGAACGCTGGACTCTGGCTATTTCAATCTTATTAAGGCTTGTGAGAGCCTGGAATTATGCCAGGGAGTCGGTAAGGCCACTCATATAGGAGGAAAAATACTAGATCTAATTTTCTCCAAGGAACAGGCTCTGAGAGTGGTAGAGATCCTCCCGGTTGGCTGGTCCGATCACCACCTGGCCAAGTTTTGGATACTTGACCTTGGAAGAACACAGCCCGCCATTAGAGAGGCAAGGATGTTTAGGAGTAGAGACTGGAAGGGACTCCTTAAGAGAAAGACTAGTTCCCTTCCCGTATTTTCGTTCAAGGACAACTTTAATGATAGAAGAACAGTGGAAGAAAACTACATGGCTTTTTGTGTTCAGATTAAAAGTCAACTTGCCCAAATCGCTCTTGAAAAAAACTTGTAAAAAGATAGGTAGTTCGTTTGCCGGTTGGTATAATGATCATCTTAAATCCCTGAAATTGGGTTGTCGGCAGGCTGAGAGGAAATGGAGAAGAACTTACTCAGACGAGGGTAAGTCCGCCTGGAAGGCGTTATTAAGGGAATACAGGAAGGAAATTGACCTGGCCAAATCTGAATATTTTGCCAATATTATTTTAAATTCAAAAAATAATTCTCGAACAATTTTTAAAATAGTGAAGGATATGACTGTCCCGGAGTGTATACAATCTAAAATTCTGCCAACCCAAGCTCTGTGTGACAGCTTAGCTGCTTTTTTCATTGAAAAAATAAGTAACATAATTGATGGATTAAGGAGAACTGACCCACCTAGTTGTGAAGACTCCATGGACAATTTCACTGAGGTACTGGAGCCGGGAAGGGCCAAAGGAACGAGATGGGCCTAACGTCCATTTTGGACCACTTTGAGCCATTTTCGGAGGACACTTTTATAGAATCGTAGGAAGTGTGTCTTCAGGGTCCCCTTTAGACCCCCTCCCTAATAAAATTTGGAAGCAGTTGGGCTCTGAGCTTTTTCCTCTTCTACGTCAGATTTGCAATAGCTCTTTGGCCTCCGGGGCAGTGGTTACTCCACTTTTGAAAAAATCGACTCTGGACCCGACTTGTGCGGCTAACTATAGACCCATCTCTCTTCTTCCCTACCCGATAAAAATCATTGAATGACTGGTCAGCAAAAGCTTGTCTCAGTTCCTAGACTCCAATTCCAGGCTGGATGATGTCCAGTTTGGCTTTCGACCTGGCCATGGAACTGAGACTGCACTAGCGACCATACTGGATGATCTTCGTTTGCGGGCAGACAGGGGGCCATCAGGTATTCTAATTTTACTTGACCTGTCTGCCGCCTTCGATACGGTCAATCATGACATTTTGCTGACCAGGTTGGAAGAAGTCGGGGTGTCTGGTACTGCTCTCGAATGGTTTCGCTCTTACCTCTCTGATAGGTGTCAGGCGGTCTCCCTTCCGCCGTATCAATCCAAGTTCTCTGATGCCCACCACGGCGTTCCACAGGGGTCAGAGAAAAGCCCCATTCTTTTTAATGTTTATATGCGACCCCTGATTGAAATCATAAAGACCCATGGTGTGAGACTTGTGAACTATGCCGATGACACAGAAATTTTCTTTTCTTTAGAGGGAAATCAGTCGATTCCATTGACAACCTTTCATGACTGTATGCGAGACACTGCCCACTGGCTAAGAGCAAATTCTCTTCAGTTTAATTCAGGCAAGACTGAGGTTTTATACTGCACTACCGGGAGGGTTCCTCCTCCTTTTCCTGGAAATCTTTGGTCTTCTTTATCTACACCTACTCTGGTACCGGCTAAAGCTGTACTTAACTTGGGAGTCATGCTCGACGCCACTCTAACTTTGGAGATGCACGTCAATAAGGTGGTAGGGACCTGTTTCTCTTTGATTAAAGCCCTGAAGAAAATTTTCCCATTACTACCAGAGGCGGCCAGAGCGTTGGTTACTGGTGGTATTATCCTCAGTAGATTAGACTACTGTAACGCTCTATTGCTGGAAGCCCCCAAATTTCTGATTGAACGCCTTCAGAGAGTACAAACTATGGCAGCTAAACTGGCTCTGATGAAACCGCGGCGTTCATCGGGCTCGTTGGCCCTTGCAGAGCTTCATTGGCTACCGTTAACACAAAGGGTCCAATTTAAGTCCCTATGCTTGGTTTTTAAGGCCTTGCATGGCTTAGGACCCATACCCCTTCAAGAGACCTTTACGTGGTATACACCTACAAGGTGTCTTCGTTCTGCCACTGCTTATTTGGTGAAAGCTCCAAAGATTCGAAAAGCCAAGTCAGGGGGTAGGGCCTTTAGCTTTGCTGCAGCTAAGCTCTGGAACGGCCTCAGACAATCTCATGATCTTCTGCAGTTCAGAAGAAAGCTCAAAACATGGCTGTTTCCTAGAGCTTATTAGCTTTCTTTGTTGTTCCATCTGTTCCATTTCCGTTCCCTCCGAGCCATCCGATAATGAATCATGTACTGTAGCGCCGAGATACCCGTTGGGTGACTGTTGCGCTTTATAAATACCGCATACAATACAATTAAGGCACAATACAAAATAAAAGTCCAGCACCAATTTGAAAACATAGGAAATATTTGTATCTTTAAAATGACACTAAGAGAAAAAAAAAATCACATTTAGGGAACCGGAGATATCCATTTTGAAAGATTTAGCACAATTTAGCCCATAGAAACCTATAAGGCCTAGTGCACTGATACTCAAAATACGGCCCGTGGACTGCATGCGGCCCTCTTGACCTTTACATGTTGCCACCTGGTTAACAGCAGCTCTGGGCTGCTGTTTACTCGTCCCAGCACTAGCTATAAGTAGATGCTAAATAAACAGGCAAGCATTTATTTAACCCCTTGAGTGCCCCGCCCTTTCCACGCCCTGTGCCGGGCGTTTCATTAGCGGGCGGGGCTCATGACGAGATAGTCTCGCATGGGCACAGCGCAATCGCGGCCCATGACGAGACCATCTCGTCATGGGCACTCAAGAGGTTAAATGTTAATTTGTTTTAAAGAAAGGAAGTAACTAGGGAATCCTACAATGCTCAGCTTTAAAAACATCTTTATTTTTAAAGACATCATGCAGCAAAAGTGTAAAAATAGGATAGTCTCTTCAGAATTCAAAAAGTATATTTAATTAACCTACAGAACCTTTTCACCTTAGATTATTGGATTATATCAGTGCATTCACAAGTATTATTTTAAAGTGATGGTTTTCAAACGTGAATTTATAAACATTAATTCTTCCCTCCTCCCTAACAATAATGCCAGTGGTAAACTAAAGAGGTAAATCAGTTATGTGCACTCTTCGGGTGACCTGGGTTCCTGTTATAAATTAACCACATTATAGTTTATAAAACCAAACACAGGCGGAGGTTTTGTA
Source organism: Triturus cristatus (assembly GCF_964204655.1). NCBI lineage: Eukaryota > Metazoa > Chordata > Amphibia > Caudata > Salamandridae > Triturus > Triturus cristatus. The sequence continues at coordinate 495,075,166 of NC_140592.1, read as the reverse complement.
CAAAGCACATCCTTAAGTCTTTGATTTTGAGGTCCTATTATTTGTGATAATGAAGAAAATGGTGGGAAAGTGAAATAAAAAAATTGCCTAATGTCACACAATTTAATAAAGTGAGGAAGCTAGGATTAATCCCAGGTTTTCTGGTTTCACATTTTGCAATTATGCTTCACTTCACCTATGTCCACCTTAACGCCAACCCCCCGCCCAACCTCCACCCTGCTGGCATCAGTGCGGCCCTCAGTCACATCACAGAACAAACTTTTGGCCCCTTGGAAAATGTTTGTGAGTACCCATGGCATTTCGGGACATCTGGTCATGCTAGACAGGGACAAAGTCAAAGTTTAAGGCCAACCGCGAATGGAGCCCTGCACAGCTACCCCTCGCTGTAGGCCTTGGTCAACGTTTTTTACCTTCTGGCTTAGAAACTTTTCTGGAGCCTTTTCTGCCAGGCCCCTCAAAGCTCTCAACCAGTCTGGATTCAGTGAGGGTTCGCCGACTTGCCTTTCGACGAGCTCCCAGTCAAACTTATGGAAGGCAGACCTCTGAACTTTCCAGTGGGATGAACTGGCGATCCCGGCCAGCTCGCAGTCGAAGGTGGGCGGCTTGACTCTTGTGGTTAGTCCCAGTCAAGTCTGTTACCTTTGGACTTAGAAACTTTTTTTGAGCTTTTTCTCCTGGGATCTCTTGATGCTTTTCACCAGACCAGAATTGGTGAGGGTTCATCGGCTTAAGTTTCGACCAGCTCCCGGCCAAACTCTGGAAGTCGGACCTGCAGAGCTTTTCAGCTGGACGAACCTGGAGTGCAGGCCGGCTCAAAGTTGAGGGTTGCCGGCTTGGCTGGCCAGGTTGAGTCGGTCCACTTATGGAGCTTCTTCCCAAAATTGCTTCAAACTTCTCTAAACTTCTGGAACTTTTTCCTCAAGTTCCTTTGTGGATACCAAAGTGTCCAAAACTTACTCCTGGGGCTTGGAAGCTCCAAGATGATCCTTGTAAGTTTGGGACCTTGAAAGTACAATTCCCACAATCCACTTGGAGAAAACCTGTACAAAACCACTGAAAGCACTCCAGGCTGGGGATTCTTAGTGGTGATGATACATCTGAGTACTGGTAAGCTGTAGCTTGCAGGGAGTCATCTTTTTAGTCCACAGGGCTGTAGTTCCAGATTGTGTGGCAAGCGCAGTCAATCAGAGTGCCGGACCTTGTTGGTGCAATCAAACTTCCAGCATGGACCATTCTTTTTCTGTTGTTTCAAGCAGCAGATCTGAGAGGCACTGCCCCTCTCAGATATGTATTTAGTGTTCTCTGGGGTCAAACAGAAGGGCACTCCTTTCCAATGAGGTGCAGGGCAACACCAGAGAGAATGAACATTTCCTCCAAAGTGTGGCACAATGGTCTCCCAGAAAGTACTATTTCTGCAAAATTCAATATGGCTGAAGTCTCAGCAGACAGGTAAGAGCTTGCTAAACCAACCTCCAGGATGGCTCATCTCCATAGTCTCCCTCCCCCTGGCATCTGCGCATTCCTTCCTTAAGCTTGTAATCTGGCTGGATTCATAGGGGATGGGGGTAACTGGACCTGGCTTCTTCCGCCTGTCCCCTCCTTCCTTTGAAGATCATGATTTCTGATTTCCGACCCCTCCCCGTTGGTATGGCATTGGGTAAAGATACCTACAAGGGATTTATTCTCACGAAGATTTTGATGAACTATGAAACAAGTAGCTTATAGTAAAGTATTTTTTCAAAATCAATACTTATTTTAACGTGAATCAATCTCAGCAAGAAGAAAAACAATGCAAGACGGGTGTATACTTATTGAAGCACAAGTTTATGTGAACAAAATGAAAATAGAAGGGTACAAACAAACAATTCACATAAATACAGAAAGTGACAGATTTAACAATTTATTTCAACATTTTTCATCCCGTTGACACTTTTGTAATCACCCATTTCATATGTTGTAAAAATAAGAAATTGTTACCTGTATTGAAGAAAATAATTGTAAAAAATGTACAAAGAAAATAGGTGCAGTTGTCAACGTTTCGGTCTTTGGTGTGAAGACATCTGTAAGACCATCATCCACAACCCATAAATAGCGTAAAAGGCCAATTTATTTGCACATGGATGCATAACTTCAACTTTATTAACAAATAACATCAACTTTGTAGCTAAAGCCCAAAACCCCCAACCTCACACGTTCATTCACATCTTCTCCCAAACTTTCATTCCCAAAGTCATACCTCGTTCCAGTCTTCCCCGACAAGGTACTGTCCCCTGCATTTTCTCCTGCACCCCGCTCTTCTTCCCCCTGAAGGTGTGGTAGAGTCCGCAAGTGACTCCCCACCCCACAAGACTTCCACCCGCCAGCCCTGCAACCTGTCCTAGCTTTGGCAGAATAAAAATGCTGTAATTGCAACACAAATTCCCTTACCCTGACCCCTTCAACATGTAGGGTAGGTGGGCGGTCAAAACATTTCCATTTCCGTTTCCCAATACCCAAACTCCCCTTTTGGTGATGTTCAGGGCACGGAAGAGGCAAGTCACGCCTCTCTGGACCCTTATGTCCCCCTGCATGACCCGCTCCTCCCCCCCCACCCGCCTATCCCTACCCATGGCCTGTTTCTGGGGCACGAATTCCCGGGGGGAACGACTAGTGTGTGACTATCTGCTCCCCGGGGGCCGTCATTCTCATTGAGGCTATGTAACCTGAACCTGGTGCTTAGCCCAAACGCAGATTTGACATGTTTTTGTTTTCTCGTTTAACCTTCTGCTGTACTTAATGCAGAATATCTGATTACGGGGATATTGCATAACAGTGATGTGGTTTCTACTTTAAAACTATTATTTAATTGATTGAACGTGTTGCTAGTGGTTGTATCTCCTGAGCATAGTTATACTAGGTATTTTTTCTAAATTATTATTATTTCCCCCAACTTATGAATGATTTTCTAAACAATTTCATTGAAACATAACAAAATGTTCTGTCATACATGGATTTTGTTAGTTAAAAATGCACGATTGTGAGACATAACTGTTAACTAAATTTTATTTAATTGATGTCTACAGATATTTTAAACTTATTTGAGGAATATGTGAGACACGTATTTTCCAGATGGATATTGTGAGTGGGACATGCTTATCCCAAGGAGATTTGGCATGTGAACATGGGTGGTACTTGTTGAGTACCATTCAGAGTAAATTGATTCAGAATAAGGGTAGCAGGACATATCCTTTTTGCATTAAACCCTAAATACTACCAGGTTCTTCCTCACCTGAGAAACAACCTATAATCAATCGTATCTCAAAGCACTGAAGCACCAACTAGATACAGGCAAACATTTGGGTATTTTGGTCATCAGAAGGTATCATTTGCCAGTGCAAAGTAAGACCATCAGCAATCCATCACCATCTTAAAAAATGTTTTGTCAGATGTTAATAAAGAGGTCAGTAATCATGGGTCAAGTAATTGCCTGCCAATATCTAACATAAAAAATAAATCATTCATGTTATTATTTGTCACAGAAGTTATAATACATCTTCGCAAGACCATTACTGGGTTTACACCTTCAGAAAGTGAGGAATTGATCTGCATGGCACCATCAAAGCCATAGAATCTGTCCTTTTACTAAAACCCATAGGGCAGAGGTCTACCCTAAACTGAGAACGTTTATTGCAACAAAAAGCTCCTAAAGGTAATTAGTATAAATGGTCAAACCAATTAAGAAGAAGCTGGTCCTTGTTCTTGAGTGTAATAATGCTATTATGAACGTCTGGTATGATTGCACTTGAGGTGTGGGATGTCTAATTCACAGACAATTTGGCAAGTTTGTGGAATCTCTCTTCTTTGTGACTAACACAGATGGGGTACAGTTTGTGTTAATCGTCCATGTGCTTTGCCTAAGTAACCCTTCTAGTCAGAAAAAGCATACAGTGCTAGAAAGTCTTCCTTACTTAACTCCTGTTGACATTTCAAAAATGAAGCACCTTAACATTGACAGTTTGCACCCGGACTTGCTATGACCACTAACCAGGGCACAAGTCCTAAAAAAAAGAAGAGGGGGACAAAACAAGTAAGGCATTATGCAAGTGACATCATCGGGCTTGACATCACAGTGCATGACATTGCAAGTTTCATCACAGGAAGTGACATCACAGAATGCGGCATTACCTCCCATAACCTCAAAGGCAGTGACATCACAAGAAGTGACATTAGATTTTAAATTCTTACACATATGTTTAGCAGGTCTTATAATAAGTCAATTTGAGCATACTACGAGATTGAACAAATTAGTTTTTGCATCAAGGTTGTTTCAAAATAGTGACACAAACTTGATGCAAAATCTGGGCCTCTAACTATGCATTTCTATTTTTAAACTCTGCCACAAAGAAATTGCCAATAAGGAGAAAGTGGCAGTAAACCTGTTCTGCTTCATTGGTTGCAAAGTCTGCATTTTAAAATATCCTATGGGGTTAAGGAACCTGCTGTAGAGATCTTTGTGTGCCCATTAAATCTCAGAGAATAATAATAATGGTAAGATAACCCTGGAGGTTAACACGTTTGCTGGAGAGGTATGTGTTTGTCTGGTCCCAGTTTTGAATCATAGTAGCATAGAGGGTTAATGTTTCTCCTGCAAAGCTCATCATAAAACATGCAGTTGACCGATTTGTATATGTAGATAGGTAAGTGGGCTACTGCTTTCATCACAGAGATACTTTTGTCACTTGCAGTTTATACATTATAATCCTTCCAATATAGCACTGTGAGCTATGAAGGACTTGTGACTCCTACACCTTGGAACCGTCTTATGTAACACATCCTATACATTGATTTATGGATGTATATAATGTATTTCCAATATACAATGACTACATGTGCTGTAGTGTGCAGTGACACCCTGCATTGGGATGAGTAGCACCATAAAAGAAATAATAAAAAATAGTGGTATTTAAATTGTTATTTGTGTAAATACTGGGACAGATCAACACATCTGACATTCTTACAGTGCATACATCTCTCCTGTATACAAGGACTTAATAAAGTCAAAAACATGCCTCTCTTAAGTACTTGTGAAGTGATAGCAAGCTGTGTGCCTTTGTTTCCCCTCCATTGCATTTTCATCAAGATGTGAGACTCCAGGTAGCTCCCCCCTGGATACTCAAGCAAAAGGAGGCCTGGTGTCCCTTAAATTTGGCCTTTGGTAGGGCCCATCTAGTATTTAATATAACAAAGACCCTTGCCGCATTCAAGTTGCTGCTCAAAAGGAAAGGAGACAACGTGCCGGCATTGCTGAGTGCGTTCCTGTGTCTGAAATTTACACCCGGAGAAGTTCAGCATATTTTAGTGAGGCATCTCTCATTGGCAAAGTGGATGCCGTTTACCCACGTATACACCAGACTTGTGACCTGTCATTACCATTTTGAATATTTGCGTCAGCACTTGCTCCTGACTAAAAAATGTAATGATCTAGAGGTCCACTGTATACCACACACACTCATGGAAGAAAAGTATCGATTAGGCATTTTGCAATGATGCCGTTGGTGGCTAGGTATGGTACAGAATCATGCTTCTTGACCAACTCAGGGCTTTGAGGTTACATTAAAGTGCTTTGATGACTTCAGACAGCTAGGTTTGATCAAGAAAACTCGAATTCATAGGAGATTTTAAATAAACTAATGGGGTTTACTGATTTTAGCCATGTGGAGATGAGTTCATAGAAGTTGGTTAATATTGATTCTATGATGTAGCAAGAACGAAGCAAATCTCATAGGCCTCACAGTGGTGGAGTTGCATCCACCACATTATCCTTTTTGTGGAGGAAATGCATCTGATGGATTTTAAGAGTGGACTCATTACTAATGTTGGTGCTCACATAAAGTGTAGCAATTATTAGTTGTGCATAATTAAATATCTGTAGGCCCATGTTGCCAATGGGCCAGAGAAATTGTATCTGGTCGCAGGATTCGTGGCAGTTATAGTTAACTGCCTAGATTCTCTGGGGGAGCCCCGCGCTGGACGCGTTCATTGTGATGTGTCCCAGATTCAAGAGAATCCCTACAGGATACCATCATCATAGCCCTGAGAAAGAATACTCATGAGAACAGAGGGCCATTTAACCTGTTCCTGCATCATTCATGGTAGTAAAGCGAGGCTCTGCGCACTCATATGCTAACTGAAGCAAGAGGCACTTAGCTGATGATGCACAGGAATAGGGAATATAATAAGGTGTGGGTGAAATTTGCATTATGGAATCGTTATCTCCTGTAGTTTCAGTAATGTTGGGTTACTCTTGTTGCATCAAGTTATGCTTTTATGCAATATTGCATTTCTACATACCCTTCACTGTAAAAATTTAGCGCAAGCGCACATGACAATGTGAACAATAGAACTTAAGTGGCTGTTGTTCGAGGTGCTTGTGTTTTTCTGCAGTTTTTTAAATGCGAATTGCAGATTTGCATTCAAAATAGACTCGAGGCTGCACTTTACACTGATATATAGCGTGAATGCAAATTCTGCATTTCGTATAATTACGCCTAATTTTTCAAAGTGTCATGAAATTGTTTATAAACATTGCACACTTTTTGCACATCCCTGTGCACGCAGCTGTTAAATCACACTGCCAAAGATGTAAATCATGTTGTCTATACACTCCAGGGATGCATTTGTTCCAGGCAGCACCCATATCCAGCAGGCATTCCAACACTGACAGAGAAAGAGAACTACTCCACCTAGAAGATCAGTTCATAAAAGGCCAGGTCAGAAGGGATTTTCGAAAACTCAGATCACTGTTCATGGATCAGACTGCCTGGAGGAGAGCATTCCAGAGCTTGGCAGAGTTAAAGCAAAAAGACAGTCCTCCACTTCTTGCTCTTCTAATAGTGAGGACGTTAGCTAAGTGTGAGGTGGTAGATCTAAGACGCCCTCTAGAGGAAATGGGGCGTAACCAGTTGGCGTGAAATTGGGGGACCGCGCACATGAAAGACTCTGTGTACTGTGCACAAGGATTTAAATTCAATTCTTTGGGCAACAAGTAGCTAGCGGAGATCAGTCAAACCCTGTCTGGCAGATTCAAATCTAGGTATCCGTGACAGCAAGCATGCAACACCATTTTGCATGACTTGTAGTTTTTGAATAACTGCCTTGGGTGCACCTAGGTCAAGTGAGCTGCCGTAATCCAGGCCCGAAAGAATCAGAGCTTGAACTACCAGCCTCCTTGAGGGCTGAGGGACAGGGCCGGACTGGGAACAGCAACCAGTTCTGGCAGATTGCTGCTAGATTAGCACTGGGGCCGTGGGGGTGCTAGGAAAAAGCACTACTCCCTGCTGCAGAATTGGCCCCCAGTGACAAAACCGGCCCCCACCCCTCCAGCCCACCGGGGAAACGCCCGGTGCCCGCTACAGCCACTCCGGCCCTGCTGAGGGAGTAAAGGCAGAATGTTGTGCAACATACGCAGGATTTCAAAACAGGTGGTAGACAGTTTAGTAGCCTGGTCAGAGTTTTTTCCAGCCACACCCCCAGACTTTTGATAGCTGGTTTAGAAGCAGGAGGAGGGCCGAGACAGGTCAGCCAACCAAGGGCCCTTTGGGGATGGGAGTTGCTCCCAGGGATCATGTGTTCTGTTTTGGCTCCATTCAGGTTGTGGCAGGATTTGTTCATCCAGCTGGCTACATGCTCCAGACAGGGTCCCACGGTGGACACTTAGGGAACCACATGTGGGCCAGAGAAGAAAAAAACAGCTGGCAATCATCCGCATAAGAGGCAATGGAAATCCCAAAGGGAGTTATGATATCCACCAGGGGTTGCAGATACAAGTTAAACAGCGTAGGACTAAGAGAAGACCCTTGAGGAACTCCACAGGTAATTGGAAGAATAGAAGAAGAGCAAACTGTTTTGAAAACCAGAAAGGATCAAGCAGAAGCTAAGCCAGTTCAGGGCTTTCCATGTGACACCGGCCTTATGAATCTTACCGAGGAGTGTAAGGTGATGCACAGCGTCAAAGGCCTAAGGTCAAGCTGTATAATAGCAACTGTGGCCCCTTGATACAGTCTCCTTTTCACATCCTCCACGGCTGCTAAAAGAGCGGTTTCAGTTCTGTGCTTAGACCAATCAGATTTCTGTCTGGTAGATCCTCACTATATCCCAATACTTCATTTTTCGTGTTCCCCATAATCTTTCCTCCATTCCCCTTCTGCAATCTTGCAATGTTTTTTGTAGGACTCTAAGATGGGGGAGTACCAAGGGGGCAACTTATTTTTGTTTATCTGAATGATCCTCTACCGGGGTAAGGTTAGGTCAAGAGAGTGATTTTGCCATTCCGCGATCCCCTAACATAGCATAGCGTAGCGTATGGCAGGTGTCATACATGTGAAATATTTAGTGCATGCTCACAGACACTCTGTCTCAGGAACCAACAGTAGACCAGGCACTCAGCCTTGTAGCCGGGCTTAAGGGAAGCATATGGAATCTTTACTACCTGTAAACAGTGATTAATTTGTGTTGGTGTTTGACGGCACTCAGCACCGGCACTTCTTTTTGACAGTCCCCCCACGTGGTGAGGCTGTCTGTTTATATTTTTAACAGAGCACATCCACAAAAGCATGTAACAAAATAATGTACATTAAAAAAAGACAAATACCAGGGCGCCCAAACCATTCTTACAGTCTGGGTGACCTGGTATTTTTATTGGGTAAGATGGAATATCCAGAATTGTCACATTTATTTGCGTTTGATGGTTAATAGGTATCATTGGTGTTGGCATTTGGCAGTGCTGTCTGGGGCTGCGCGGGGTGAACAAAGCAGTAGCTTCAGGTGAAATACCTGGGGCCCAGGCACTTACAATTCAAGTCATATGTCTTTATTCGGTTAAAAATAAATTAAAGACTATATAGAATTCGATAAAAACACAATGCCATCACCTCCGTCAGTACATCATTTCAATAACAGTTCAGCAATGATAGGTAACTCTTTACAATTTGAACACTGGAAACCAGCGACGGTTTGTGCTCTCTGCGATTATGTACTCCGGCCCTGCGTTGACTCCTGCTCATTATCGGATCCTCTGACTCACTTAATCGTTATCGTGGCCCCCTTTTTCGTGAACAAAACGGGTTCTTTAGGAGTAAATTTATTGGGCCATCACTCTGAGAAACTAAAACTTTCATCTTTGGTCATTGTTTAATGACTATTAAGGACTAGTTTTGTAATTCAGAGCTTGACATTTTTATAAAACTGATAGCAGCCCCTAAATGTTCCATTGTGCTCTGGTTTCCTCAAGCACAAATTATATCTGATTTTTCTAAAAAAAAGCAATTTAGCTAACTGTAACTTTGGTAAGTAGGTGTTATTTTTTTTTACTGGATGCCTATTTTGAATTATTTTTTCGTTGATAGTTATTTTTATTGTTTTTACAAAATGAAAGAAAGGATGCAAACATTAGTTAAGGTTGCTCGGATTGCAATTTAAAGGTTATATAGGTTAATTCGAAATTAGGCTTTCAAGTTAATTCAAAGTTGGCATTCCCAAGGTACACTTGATAGGTTATATAAGTAACATTGCTTTGTGGGTGATAGATTGCAAATGTAGGTACAACACAACCTCTCATTCTTGTCCACCTCCCTTTTCCACACAAACAAGTGCTACAGTCTTATTAGTCCTACTTCTCATGTCCTCGTCCAGTTTTTTATCAGTCCGAACAGTGGCGGCTCCTCCGGTATGGTGGAGCATCACCCCATTGCTTTTGAGCAGTGCAAAGTAAAGGAAATATAAAATGATAATAACTTTGTGGGCGGGGCAGCTCTGCTATCGAAGCAGGGCAGGGGAGAAGTAGTTTGCCCACTCCTAAGTGCGCAGTGACTGTTTGGTCAGCCCTCTCGGGCCACCCAAACCAGTCATGCACAATTTCCTCATTCTCCATGCAGGTTGCATTACAGCCTGCGTAAAGAACATGCCCAGGCCCCCATTCCCTGACTGAGCGTGGAACCAGGAACGCTCAAAACCAATCACAACGCTGCATTGTAGAGTTGTGATTGGTCAGGGGAGCCTGGCTTTTTCTTCCTGTTCCTCGGTTCCCTCAAAGAGTGCAGTAGCAGAGACGCTGGACCTGGCAGCAAGGTAAGTGTATATTTTATTTTTATTTTTTTATTTTTTTCAATGCGCCCCAGCACTGAATACCCCCCGCCACCCTCGAGTCATGTCGGCTGCCACTGAGTAGTAACCCGACGCATGTGGACCTCTTCAACTACAGCCAATACTTTTTGAGTTAAACATATATGCCACTTCTAAACATGGGTGTTAATTTCGTCAAAGACACCAAGTAACCAAATGATAGTTGGCTTTTAACAAACTTCTGAGGATTTACTGCCTGTGCATAAACATGTAGGCTGAAAAGATGGTCTGTGTTTGTGTGAGTTACGTTTCTAAGAAGGAGACCCAGTTGAAAAAAGATCTACCTCCAGTTGCGGCTGTCAGGGAAAAGTGGTGTCGGGGGCATGAAAGGGGGGCTTTCGGAAAAAAATGACTTATCTTGTAGTCACCGTTCTCCAGCCACCGCCTCTCCTCTGATGTATAGGATACAGTGAATCTGTCAGGCTTGCCTCCTCTCTCCATCTGTAACCATCACCATGACAGCAGCATCATGATTGGTCTGAGCGCCCTGGTTCGGTGCTCAGACTGGGAGCGGGAGGCTGTGCATCTTCTCCACACACGCTGTGCAACACAGCCGGTGGAGAACAGTCAAAGTGCGCATGTAGGTTTGGCCGGCCCAAGACGGCCAGCCAAACCGTCTTGCCCACTTAAGGTGCAGCAGCAACCACTCCTCCTCCTTATCCCAGGCTGTGTCAAGCCCAGACCCACTTCAACCTGGCTGGCTCCTTACAGAAGAAGAAAATGATAATAACTTAATGTTATTAACGCTGAATTATAATTTTTATTTTTACACTTAGTGGGGCGACGCTCGCCCGCCTTAGCGAAGGAGCCGCCCTTGTCTGCCTCACAAAAGTCATTTTTGTGTGCAAAGAAACGCTAGCAGTGGCTCATTTGGAACAACTGTTTTTCGCTGCTTACACTCAGTGTCAATTACTCCCAGCATGTACTCTGAACCTGGTTTTCTGCTTACCACCCACTTGCCATAGATGCAGCATAGCACCACTGTTTTAACCATATAAATTGAGGCATGCCCAACTCTCCCTTGTCATTAGAGACCAGTGAAAGATCTCTTGTGACCCACGATTCAGAAAGTTTATTGCCATTTATACGCCATCCAAGAAATTACACCACAATTTCCCCCTCTACCAAAGCCCTGAGAGTGTAATTCGTCTGTGGTTAGACTAACAGGTTAGTTGCTTGTTCCTGCGATCCCTCCCTTAATCCCAATGCCATGAAATTCAGAGCTCCTCTGAGCTCAGGCGTTGGGATGTGCCTTGTGAGAAGTGGCCAGGTGTATTAAATTTTCATTCATCAATGTTGACCTGGGGAAATTCTGTAGAGTGTCCCAGTGTTCGCTTTAGATGTTGCCAAAGTCCAAGAGAGGAGGCTTCCTATAGTTCAGGCTGAGGGGCTTTGCCCCATAGATGAGCTGATCCCCTCGCACTCTCCTCCGTGTACTGTTTGGGGTTGGTGCAATGACACAGGTTGTTGGTTGTCTTGCACCAAGTGTCTTGCTCCACCCTTTCTAAGAAGTATTGATTGCACACAGAGACTGTCACAGTGAACCTCATTCCAGGGTCCTAAGAGGAATCTAATGCGACCTGACCCCCCTTCAGGAGCCGAGGGGGCCAACCTACTAGCAACAGTGCCTCCTGAGGATGGGAGAGGCTGGCTGTATGTGGCACCGTAGGCCTAGGAGTGAGCTGACTGCTGCTCGGGGCACATTATTATTTGAAGCAGTGCTTAATTTGAGCCAGAGGTTTCCGGTGCACAGCACCAGCACTTCATTGCCAACACTGGTGCTTATGGCAGTCTGTCACATGGTGGCACTGTCTGTCTAATTTACAGATGAGAACAACAACAGTTGTTTATTCATTTAATATTCGTTCAAGTCACCCAAGCCATTCTTACAGCGTTGGGGGCCTGCAATAGTCTGAATCGTCACACTTTAGGAGTGTGATGCTTACTAGTTGTGTCAGTTCTGTCATTGGCAGAGATGGCAGGGGCAATGAGTGGGCAAGTTGCACAGGGGCCCTGACAAGAGCCCTGGCACTTATTGTTTCCAAATTATGTACTGATTTGAAGTAAGTTTAGTCTACAAAGTCAGAACAACTGAAGCTGATAGTGTTGAACGTAACACAGTGGTTCTGTGGGGTTGAATCTGGTGGGTGCAGTACATATATCCCAACTGCAAGAGAAAATCAATCAGCGTAATTGAATCCAAACAAATGTATCCAAGATTCACTCTATGTTGAGACAACAGGTTCTGTAATCATAGGTCACAGGGAATCCATATTCCTTAAATAATACAATAGACAATAGTGCAGACAGGGCACTGCTCGAAATAGTGAATGTGTGGATTCAATAACAGCTACATGAATAGGCCCCAGGTTATCAAATACCGAAATACAGAGGAAGTCAATCATGACTTTTAGGTCTCCATATCAAACAATCAGTAGACAGCCCATGATGTTTCATCAATGTTTCAACCCTCTTGGGTCAATCTGTGGGTCTTATAAGGACACACGGTGTGTCTGGGAGCTCAGTGGATAAATGCATCCACTGCAGGGACCTGTGTTTGACCTCATGGTCACAGGTTCCAATCCCTGAGGGTCCACTAAGCCATTCATCCATCTGAGGTTGATAAAATGAGTTCCATCGAGTTGGGTAACATTAAACATCTGTGATTCAGCACCAAGATGCCTACGGGTGAACTTGCACTTTATGCTATGTTATGTCTGACATAGTTGTATTCACCCAAGTAGATAAATCATTCAACTCCAGATAAGACCAGCGTCCTCACCAACATATAAAATTGGTGGATACAATGTATATTCTCCAGGCTAGGTTAACACAAATCCAGGCTATTCTTGTCAATATAGGATACAGTGTATCTGCCAGGCCTGCCTCCTCCATCCATCTGTAACCATCTCCTAGCTTCCCCCACCCCACACCAACATTCTATTCGCAGCATTCCAGACACCGGCTCAGGCATACACGGAAAGGGTGCTACACACTGCTATAGGCCCTACGCCAGGCAGTAACAGCTGAATCACACTAGCCAGTGTCAGCCCATATGGATCAGTGCCGCCCATTTCAGCATTCTCTCTAGATAGAGTAATCTAGCACCATTCCAGAGTTAATAGGTCACATTGCAAGCCAGTCTGTCAAGGGCAAGGGCATTCCAATTTATGTAATTGGTTTTGTATAGTACCAATACACATAGCTAGACGGTCACATGGGAGCACACCTGAGAAAGCAATTAAATTCCTAAGTCTGCAGGTAGTCCAAAGTCGACATGATCACCATTTGGCCACATACTGAATGTGATAACTCATCCAATATGATTAAGCACATCTTCAAATAACTGAAATGTATACAACTATCATGATAAAGAAGAGCAGTCTGGAAAGAGTTATGTAAGATTAGCTACTTTAGGTGGAAAGTAAATATTTAGTTACTGAATCAGAGTTCTCAGAGTGCCATAGAACATCTACCCACCATGCAGAGGTACTGTGCCGGGCCACCTGACAGGCCCTGCACGTGCCGGCAGGGTCTCAGAATTCCCATGTTTCTGAGTTCCATGAGCTTATCCATTCTGGGCCTTTTCTTGCGTTCTGGTATTTGTAGTAACACCTATCATAGTATTATTGATGCATTGATACAGGTGCCAAAATGTTAGCAAAGAAATTTGATTGGCTCACCTTCTGATGCCTGAAACTCGAGCGCTCTCAAATTAATGGCAGATTATGACATCGACTCGCTGTCTGTCGTAGTCCAAATTCTGTGGCGGTCACAGTCCACATTCTTCAATCTACACACAGCCTCAGTTCAGAGTGGGAACAACCCAACCTTTAAGCACCAAACCTGTAGTAATTGTAATGTATGCCATCACATGGACCTCCTGCTATATTCTACTCACAGTACACTATCCATGGACATCACACATTATTCTACTTTCAATACAGTGTTACTCAGTGTCAGTCGCAAGGTATAGAAATGTCACACATGAGGAAAGTGAACACTTGGCATCTCTGCTGCTACTTGCAGGTCTCTTGGGCAGCATCATCTGGAAGCACTGTGGGCTGCTCAGTGCCCTCTTCAAGGCTTTGCTCCGTGTAATCTGGAAGGATTCTTAGTTCCTCTGCACTGTGCATGTCCTTTGTCCTACGTGATCTGGAAAATGTTGTATCCTGTCTGTCCTCTGCAACGGCAGGTCTTTTGCCCCTTATGATCTGGAAGAAATCTTAAATTCTCTGCCCTCTGCAGGGATCTTGCACCCCATGAATCAGATCAGAAGGCGTATTGACCTCTTTACCCTCCGCAAAGCCATTGCACTCCATGAGCCGTACAGAATTATGACCTTTCCGTGATCTAGAACGATTCTTGGACTATCTACCATCCTCAAAGCCCTTGCACTCTTTGATCGAAGAATGAATAAACTCCACACCCTGTCTATGGCATTTTCCCTCCATGAATGGGGAAGATTCTCAGTCCCTCTGTCCTTTGCCTCCAATGATCCTGAAGGATGTGTGACCTGTTTGACCTATGCAAGGCGTTTGCACGCTAATATCTCAAAGGGTTCATAACTTCTTTACCCTCCACAAAGCCCTTGCTCTCCTTAATCTGGAAGAACTCTGAATTCCATGTGAAGTCTGCAAAATCCTTTCACCTCGTGATCCAGAAGAAATTATGACATCTCTGCCTTCTGAATGTCCATTTCTATCCATGATCCAGAAGGATTCATAACCTCTCTACCCACTGCAGCAGGAAGGCTTTTGACCCAATTATTCAGAAGAATGTATGCCCACTACGAGGCCATTGCACCCCATGAGCCAGAAGGAATTATGACCTTTGCCCTGTGCACTTCCTTTATTTTCCATGATCTGGAAGGATTCCTCTGTGCCCTCTGCAAGGTTCTTGCTCTTCATGACCCGGAAGGAATTATGACCTCCCTACCCTGTGCACAGCCTTTGCTCTCCATGTTCTAGAAGGATTCCTAACCTCTCTGCCCTCTGCAAGGCTCTTGCCCTTCATGACCCGGAAGGAATTATGACCTCCCTACCCTGTGCACAGCCTTTGCTCTCCATGTTCTAGAAGGATCCCTAACCTCTGTGCCCTCTGCAGGGCTCTTGCCCTTCATGGCCCGGAAGGAATTATGACCTCCCTACCCTGTGCACAGCCTTTGCTCTCCATGTTCTAGAAGGATCCCTAACCTCTGTGCCCTCTGCAGGGCTCTTGCCCTTCATGACCCGGAAGGAATTATGACCTCCCTACCCTGTGCACAGCCTTTGCTCTCCATCATGTTCGAGAAGGATCCCTAACCTCTCTGCCCTCGGCAAGGCTCTTGCGCCCCGTAAACCGTAAGGATTGCCGACCCTCCCCCCGCTCGCTGCAAGGTCTCTTGCTTCTTGCACGTTTGGCTGGTGGTTGGTCGCTCCCTCTTCGCGCCCTCCGTTCTCCTCCTGATATCAGCCTCAGTGCCACCCTCTCTCCCCTGCAGGCCGACTCCTCGCAGTTTGTATTTTGCAGTAAGAATATGTTTGTGTTGCCCGTTGCGTGGACGACGTTAGTGAGAGTGAAGTGTTGGTCCCTGAGGCTGTGGTGTGCAGCGGAACATTTTAAGTGGAACAAATATGCAGTTTTTTTTGTTGCCTGCGCCTGCAGCATGACAACCAACCATCAGCTCTGCCGGGGCTCTTGCACCGAGCAAGAAAAGGGCCCTCCGCCCGCCGAACACCCCCTTCCCTCCCTCTGACTAGGAATATATGTGCATCTTCCTTGTGCAGCTACTGCAGAGGGCTGACATTTTTCTGAAAATTCCGCAAACGGCGGAACTCTTGAGGATTGTACAATCCGCTAATGTATTTGTGCACTATTATTTCTGATTTACATGCGATTACACCGGTGCAGTTTGCAGCAACGTTATTAGAGGTTCGAATTGCACCGATCCTGATTAAAATTTTCCACATTATTTCCATATAGCATGAAGAGCAACATTGAAATTTGGCACCTATATTTCTGGATAACATGGAATAGCACTGGTGCAATTTTGCATGATTATTTCAAGATAAAATTAAATCGCACTGGCACACTTTTGCTCAATTGTGTCTGAATTACATAGGCATCATGTAGCAAAAAGTCCATACAATCTTACTCTTACTTTTAATTATAACTCGGATAAAATCTGTTTTCTTGATGTAGAGATTTATATTAAAGCTAGTAAGTTTGAAAGCAGGCTTTATAGGAAGGAGACAGCATGTAATGCTATATATGCATGCGAGTAGTGCCCACCCCAAGACACAACCCAATTCCATTTCCTATATTGAAATGGTTGGAGCAAGAAGAAACTGTAGTGCTGATCAGAATTTTTTTTATGTGGTCAAGGATATGAAAACCAGGTTTAAGAACAGCGGATGTGATGAAAGAATAATTGAAAATGTTGCTCAGAGAGCTAAGAGCCTAGAAAAGAGGACACTTTGAAATTAATTGCACACAAAAAGAGAGGTGGACATAATAACAATGTTGTTAGAATACTAATATCGTATGGTAATGATGTGGGCAGAATGAGTCACATTATTTACAAACATTGGAACATAGTAACTAGTGACCCTATGTTGCTTAAATGGGTCACAGAAAAAACAAGCTTCACCTTTAGGAGGGGAAGGACGCTACGGAATATCATTCGCCCTAGTTATCCACGCACAGAAGCTCCTAAGAATTGGTTTACGCAGGCAGCTAGAGGTTTTTACAAATGTGGCGACTGTAGTATATGCAGGTTTGCAGATGATAACAAAGTGATGTTCCAATTTAATACAGCAATCACTTATCAAATGTTTTCGAATCTGAAATGCGCCAGTAAATATTTGTGTACATTATTGTATTTCACTGTGGACTAATATATGTGGTAACATTAGAACTTTACATGAGACAAAACTTGAGCACATCTGGGCGATTGAGGTAGGAGATTAACTTTACCCTCCATCTGTGCATTGTGAGTCCTGTACTGTTAAAACCCTATGAGGAAGATTACATTTCTTGGAACATAGAATATATCCAATGATCCGAGACACGGGAATAGAGAACTGATTTTACAGAGAACTGAAGCACTATGGCTCTAGAAGTTCTAAGTGGTGGAACAAAGACTGAAACACCATGAAATGCAGTATTTTTTGAGTGATTAGTGTTTTATCAAACATTTATTGCGACTTAAGCTGTTGCTGAATTTGTTATGATATCTGTTTGGATTTTTTCTTTTTTGTGAATTAGGTACGGATGATTTAGGTTTGTCTATGACTTTTGATTTTTATATGTACCTTTTTAATTTTTAAACATTATGACAATATGTGTCTTTATCCTGGATAATTTGGATTTATAATTAAAACAATGTAATAATGTATGTAAATAGTCTGTTTCACGACACTGTGATATCGTCCTGTGTTGTGATTTGTTGATATTTATGGGATTTTCCGCCAAAACACACTTTGGAACCTGGGGCATATGGACCTTTATTATCTACTTCCTTTCTGTCCTTTTACTAATCTAACACACTAGCCCTCTTGGATTAGACTATAGGCAATTTGATCACGCTTTGAAATGAAGAGATTATGATTCCACAAGTCTGCCTAGACATTGCCATTTGAGTACCTTGCAGGATAATTCAGAGTTGTTTTTTGTCAAATTAGGATGTCAAGAGGTAATACAAATTTAGTACGAAACCCTAATGGGGATTTGTAATAAAGGATTTTAATAATATCACTCACCCCTCTAGATTGTGGTGAGAAGAATTTTAGGAATTATGAAAATGCATTACCATTGATATTGAGGTTTCAAGATGGGGCCGGACTTAGATGCTGATACATGATGTCCTGAGAGGGACTTTAGCACAGGACTTTAGGGTAAGTAATGTAGATATATTTTGTGATTTGTACTAATAGATCTAAATCTTATACTCACAATGATGTTATGTAATACAACATTTTGGCCAATACTCTGCCTGTCTTTGAAGATATTAGAGGTGCATTTGCAAAAGAATCGCACTTCAAATTTGGGTGAGAGATTTTTACTAGTATATTTTAGTTGATCACAAATTGAAATTAACGTACATATAGATGGTGGCGTGAAGGTTTGGGATTTAAATATTGATTCATGCGTGGAGCTGATTAATTTAGTATTTTATTGTAAATGCCAGGTTGTGGAGATTATAGTTGTAGGCCCATCGTTATGAGGTGTGTGAACCTTTTTGTCTGTCTGTCCTTATTTACTCTTCTTGTGCTTACTGGATCAGATTCCTGTACATGCACCCACAGGTTTCCTGTGATTGGGTTTATTTAATAGTGTGGTGTTTTGTTTCTTATTGTTTAGGTAGGAAACGTATTTTGTTAGCACATTCCAGATATTTTAAAGATTGATTTGGAGGCCTAATACTACAGAGAGGAAATAATGACTCGTTTTGGATAGGATTTGCTATATGTACTTACATATTCTCTAATGCAAGGATTTGTGGATCTTTTCGTTATATGGAGTGGGTCATTCATTTTCATGATAGTTGGTGATGCTGTTACTTTGTGCACCCTTCCCTTTCATATGGATATTAAGGATATACCTTAATGGGTTTACCACTGTGGGGTGTTATTGAGCTACTTTGGAGTCTTCCTGTTGATGATGTGCAATAGTTAGGTGTGTTCTTTTGGTTCCTTCTGTGTCACCTTCTTGGAATCATTGACCAGTTTACACAATGCAAGGTGACGGAGTGAGTGATTGGGGAAATATGTCTATGGTGTGAGAGTATCTACTGCAATTATTGTATATGTTTCCTAGCCTTGAGAAAGTCATGGTGGTTGTGCCTGATGACACATGTGTTGGCTATGGACCTTTGAAGTTGGAAATGACCATTCTTCTGTAAAGTTGTGAAGGGATGAAAATGAAGACTTGTTTCAGCGTAGCCTAATAAAGTACTTAATATTCATTATGCATTAAAGACTACTCAGATGTTCTCTGATTATATTAAGGAGCAAGCAGTGTACAGTTCTAAAGTGATATTTCTGTAGCGTGGCGTTGGAGTCACCATACATGAAAGTGGGGTTATATCTCAGAATATCATTTGCATAAATATTGTGTCCCAAAAGTTGTTTGCAAAAATGTCATCGTAGAGGGTGTAGAGTTCGGATTTTTAACTCCAGAGCAGTGATATTTTTGTACAATGATATTTAGGACACCATATTTCTGTGAGATGATATTTTGGATATTACATCATGGTACCATACCCTTAAAGCCTATTCATAACATCCAGGCAACTTTCCATTAATTTATTGTAGTAAGTTTAGGGAATTTACATAGTGATCCTGTGCAAGAGATCCAGGATTTATTTGATTTTGAGCTCTCTGATGAGTAGTTTAGGAAAAACAGGAACATAAATATTTTGTGGAAAGTTTGAAGGTCTCTTGCGGATCCATGGCAAGGTGGACATTTGGAGCAGGCAAAACATCTATTCAGTTAAGGAAAAGAGTGTTGATCTTAACCCCTTCAGCGCTGGGCGAATTCCGCCGCGGTGCTGAAGGGTTCGAGCGCGGGCGGGACCATGACGGAACGGTTCCGTCATGAGCACAGCTCAACCGTGGCTCATGACGGAACCGTTCCGTCATGAGCATGGAAGGGGTTAAGAAACGCTAGCTTTGGTGGGTGTTTATGTGCATATTGCAATATGCAACACAAGATTCAAGGACCTTCTATGAGAAATATGTTTCTTAGACCACGAGAAGTATCTCTGGGCACTATCATTTTTCGTGGAGATCCTAAACGGAGAAATAAATCAAACAAACAGTGAAATTCGTCTTAAATATTTGTTTTCCCACAGAATCTTCAAGCACTGGATTAGTGAAATTTCACCCACGTAAAGCCCGAACATGGCTTATGAAGATTCAATTCGATGGAAAGCATAGAAGTCTATGCTTAGGTACAAGAATAATCAAAGCCTCAAGGAATTAAATTTTATGAAATCTACACAAGTATAGAGCTCAACAAAATATTGCAGCGGAGGCCAGTTATCCGTAAGTCTCAGAAGGTGCTGTTTGAAAGCACAGGGTGCTTCACAAATATAGAGACAGGAAAACATTGCCCTGGGCACCCCATTAATTCAAGAGGTGCCATATCTTTTCTAATAGTAGCTCACTCATATTTAGGGCAATGATTCCCTCTCATTGTATTTTGTAAAACATGTTGAGGCACAGGGAATTAAGCTTGAGGTACAAAGAGTGATACATTTTATTTTATATTTTCATTCAATTTACTCAGACTACAGGAAAACTGCTCTTAGAGTTACTCGTTTAAGGAGTTTTACCTTTCAAGCAGCCCCTGTGTATGGGTCGTTCATAGAATTTTAATCCACTGGCAAAACTTGATCGTTTTTTCATCAAAGTTCCTTGACGTTTCACAGTTGGAGACAGATCTGTGTAAAGCATATCTTGCTCGCCAGACATTTTGTACTTGAATCGGTCTCTTAGTCATATTTCACCTGACTTTTTATGTGAGTTATTCCATGGCATTTAAAGATTTACTCTAGGTGCCAGGAGTTAGTTTTTCATGATTTCATGTAATTTCCCCAAACTTTTGCACAAAAAAAATCCATAATATCATCCTCCTATGCATTACGTAGAGATTGCCCAACATACACAATTTGTACACTGTGAATGTCCTTGTAATAGGCCAGCTTGCAGGTGAGCTGATGTTACAACAGATGTCTTTGGTGGACAGTGTTATTGCCGCCAAGCTTGCATGAAGGGGAATATTCCACAAAGTGGAGTCCGTCAAGGGCAATGTTTTGATCCCTGGACCTGCTTCTGGTAGAGCTACCGCCCATCTGGAGACCTCCCCACCTCTCCAGCAGGGCCGCAGAGGAGGCGTGTTCATGTGGAGGATGAGCAGGCGGCGAAGTGTTGATGCGGGAAGCGAAGCGCGTCCGCCCTGGTTATTTTACTTCACCACAGTCGAAGTGACAGCTCTCTTTGCTGTAGCCTCTCCAGATGGAGGCTTGACTCTTCTCAAGTGCATAAGGCGGGAGTCCAAACCTCACCCATCCCCCCCATGTCCAAGGAGAGGGTGATTTTTTGCGATGAGACACAGCGAGCAGGCGAGGGTGCCAGCTCTTGCAAACCTAATGGGCATATCAAGGGCAGCTTGCAAATATTTGCTGTTGAAGAGATCAGCTGTCAGAATGAGTTATGAGGAAAGGCTGAGGGGGAGTCCGTAGAGCGGTCCTGTGCCGCCAACACTCTGTAATCTCCTGCATGCAGGAACGGGCAGGGCTGCCCCCTGTGCCCACAGCAAGAAGACACAACAGCCATGCAGAGGCTCAGGGTGCAGAGAAAATACAATGAACTGGCTATCAAGATAACCGAAGGCACTTGCTATTATCAGTTACTTACCCCGCATGTACCTTGAGCAGGGATTGGACATCCGCACCAACCAAGGAAATATGCCAGCAAAAATAAAAAAAATCTGCATTTCATTACAACCGGAACACTGCCCCTACTGCATGTGCACCTCCACAAAAACCAATCATACTCTGCTATGCCACGGAAACATTTAGTAAATCCTTCTTCCGCAGTTCTGAAAGGCATTGCGTGTTGTATCTTGCATAAACATTTTAGGAAGCACTAGCAGTAGACTTGTTCCAGTAGGAAATATTGCTCTTCAAAGAAGTGGCCACCATTGTTCGGGGCTGCTTGAAAGTGAAAGTGTGCATGGCGAGGAAAGCACGTCGTACCTGCAGTAGGAGAAACCCATTAAAGAAAATAGGGGCATATTATCAAGCATGGCGTCAAAATTATCGCCGCTTTAGGGGCAGAAAACTGCCGCTAAAGCGGCAATAATGGGCTTGATAATATGCTGCAGAGAATTCCAATAGAAGCCCATGTTGACACCAGAACATGGGCTTCTATGGGAATTCTCAAGGGCATATTATCAAGCCCATTATCGCCGCTTTAGCGGCAGTTTTCTGCCGCTAAAGCGGCGATAATGTTAACGCCGTCTCTTGATAATATGCCCCTTAGTGCCTACAGACTAAATAAGACATACCGTGTTGCAATAGAAGTAAAAGGGCTAGTCACCATGGGAGGTTTCAAATGCTGAGAAGGTGGTACCAAGGACGGACTAACAAGCTTAATAACTATTTGGAAGCCAGCGTTTACAAAGGCCAATGAAACATGTGGGCGGAGAGTGGGCGGGGCTTCAAAGCCATACTCCAATACTGCATACCTCTCAGCAGCGCAAGCGTTGCCCAGGCTCAACCTAAAAAAAAGGATTTATGTGAGCTTTCGCGCTTGTAAACAATACCAGGTATCTGTTCGCACTGGAGTAACTAGGATGAGTGTCAGTAAAGCCAGAGTAGGCAGAAGCTTGGTGGCATGCCATTGTTCTTGTTAACCAACCTTTGTATACCGCATAGTCTCATTTTGATGTGACCTTGCAGTGAGTACAGTAGTCCAGGGATGACTAACTTCCCAAACGGCTCCAAGAGTGCCACCGCTGACCAGGATCGGTTTCAGAGGATATGAAGTAATCCATGAGTGTGTTGTCTGAGTGCAAGTAAGCACATAGATGTGTGGTTTATGTTAGGCTAAATATGCCCCGGTTAATGATCTACATCGTATCATGTATGTGTGTTACACATGTTCAAATTTAAATATATCGCTAAAGTATAGAACATGGAGATGCATGTAGAATTCTTGCAGTCTCACTTGCTCCACACTGAAATGTATTCTCTCCACAGGGAGTGTGAAAAATGAATTACACTCTTGGCGTTGGCTATTTGATGAAACTCTGCTGGGTAGAGACAGAATTCCACGAAAAAAACACCCAGAGGGCCTCTTTGCTTTGTGGGCTGTAACAGGAACTCCAAGCAGCAGAGCAATAAAAAACACTAAAAAAAAACATGTTAAACGTGATTTTATTCTCTTTGTACACCCTAGATAACACATATGCATCTTTGCTTAGATAGACTTCCTGATTGTAACTAGGCCTGAATGAAAGCTCGCATAAATTCAGTTTATTCATTTTTGTGTAGTCTACATTTTTTTTAAACTCTACTGCTGCTTTATCTAGTCATTTTTGCCTACGGGAGACTGGTTTGAGCAGAAAGTATGTTGCAAAAGCTTTCAACCAGCATGTGCTCTGCATCTGCAACTTTAGAAAATGTACAGAAAATATATAGCTTCATTATCGAACTGACCTACTCTCCTAGTATGAGCGGGCAGGCTCAACACGTTTGTGAGTAGATCGCTTAAGCTCCAGCCTTGGAGTTAAAAGTGAATTAAAATTGCCTGCTGTATCCTTGTTTTCTATTTATTTGGGAGGTCCTCTGGCAAGGTTTAAAAACAGTGGGATGTCCCTGGGGTTTAATTGCCCTAGACTTCTACGGTCAACATGTTTCAGACATTTACTACGGAGTTGGTCAATTGGCTTTCTTCAGGACCAGTTTAGTGTAGTAATCCCTATGGTGTGTGGTTGCTAATTCCAACCAATTTTACATGCATTCGTTTATAGTTTTGTAACGCATGAACACAACTATACAGGCCATTAATAGGACTTTTTCCTTGTTAAAGGTCTGGGCTACAAGAGAAAATACATATTGCACGCATTCATTTCACCTCCTCCTTAGTGTGGTTAGTTCAAATAGCTTGGTAGGCTGAGGGTTTTGCCTAATCAAAGCTTTTCACTTAGCAGTGGTGGCTGGCCTGGTTGGTGGGTGGTTGGGGCAGGAGCGGGTGCGCTATGGGGGTGCGGCGAGGGGGGAAATGGTGCGCAAGGTTAAAAAATAATAAAATAATCACTTACCTTGCCGCTCCGGGTCCAGTGTCTCTGCTCCTGCTCTCCTCGTCGGGCTGAGGCACAGGAAGCACATCCAGGCTCCCCTGACCAACACAGCGCTGCAATGCAGCATTGTGTTTGGTTTTGAGCATCCTGGTTCGACGCTCCACTAGGGAATGGGGGCCCTGGACATGTTCTCCATGCAGGCTATAATGCAGCCTGCATGGAGAACGGGGAAAGTGCGCATGACTGGTTTGGGTGGCCCGAGACGGCCGACCAAACAGTCATTGCGCACATAGGAGTGGACAAACCACTGCTCCCCTGCTCTGCTCCGAGAGCAGCCCAGCACACCCGCCAGCACAGAAACATAAAATGATAAAAACTTAGTTATTATCATTTTCATGTTTCCTAGTATATCAGCTGAAGTTTTTTAAGTGATTTGCCTGGTTGTCGCTTGCCTAGACTTGGATGTGGATGAAGTGCTTCTACCGGCTCTTGCAAAATAAAGAGCAATATGGCCCTTTGGCTCATCCATTTTCTATCTGAGCGTTGTCTCTCATTATGTAAAATTTGCTTGCAATATATCACCTTGCCATCTGTCCTTTCTGAGGCCAGGTGTCCGGCGGTGATTTGATTCTTTCTGATTGGCAATGAATTCTGAAGCAGGTCCACCTGAGGTAAAAGAGCTGAAAGCACACAATCCATATCCAGACCGTTACATTATGTTATGTCCAAATAATACCCTTGCAAAGGCATGTTTTAAGGGAATGGAGAACTGAAGAGATGAGGAATTTCTGTGTTTTGCTTTGACCAATGTTTCATTTGTGATGATGTTTGCAGGTAATCACCAGCTCTCATGTTTCGGGACTGGGATTTATTGTTTAGGTCTTGCCTACTAGAGTGTATGTTACTGTGGTTGTCAGACATTTTGTGGGCTTACCAAAAACATACAGGGGCTTGGAGCCCGTCCATTGCTTACCATTGATTGTCTTTCCTGCCTGCTTATTATTCGTGTCCCAGTTTGTCAATCTTGTGTTTGTCCCACTCATGGAGCATTGCCTCTTTATCAGCAATTTTGATTGGTTGGCTTCTATGATTCCACTGCTAGTTTTCAAGCACAATTATTTTCTTTCACGTTAAGCCCTCTATGAGATGGCATTTTTTGTCAGATACCAGCATTGGTAAGTGCACAACTACCTCCAGAGAGGTGTCCCGGCGCTGCGGCTGTCGGGAAGATTAGGCGAGCTATTGCCCAGAGTCACAAGGTGCTGGGCAAACCTGGCGCCGGGGATTGAACCGTGAGACCCCGTGTTCTGGAGTGAGCGCCCTGGCCGCTGCACCACACCTCTTCCACCTACTCTGCCCCAGCACTCCCTGTTGCTCTCTGTCGTCTGTGTGCTTTGATCCACCACTGCCATGTTGCTCTTGTGTCCTCCCCATTCTTGCCTATGTGTTTCTCCCCTGTCGTCACCACATTGCTTTCACCCATTGCTTCTTCTCCCCACCCCATCCTCCATGTTGCTTCACTGTAACACAAGCCCGTATGTGGTTCACAGAGAAGCTGTACACTGTGGAAATAAGAAGATGGACCTAGGGAAACACAACAGCATCACCCTCTTGACAGCCAACTCATCGATACTCACAAACTTCTCAAGAATCCTGTTCGTCTGTTTGCTCTGTGTTGAAGTACAACTCGTGTTGCTCTGCTCCTGCCCCAGATCACAGGGAGGGTAAGAGGCAGCAATTCTTCAAGTATCTGACAAAAACACTCTCACTGTAGACACAAAGCAAAAGCTTCTAGCATGCACTCTATAGGCAGCAGCCATACACTTTGAGCATACGATTAATTTCCACAGTAAACACATTTTCCTTCCAATATTTTTAATATAGCATTCATGATATTTTAATGGGGTTCTGTGGTGTAAATGTTGCTTGATCATAGAGTTCCATTAAAATATGGTCACCGTCTAAAGTTGGTTTTATCTTTGTTTTACAGAAAATTGCCAAAATTGCTAGAGAAGGGCCCTGATAATCCATTCCTGACACAGGGCAGTACAGAAGGACTATGTAACCAAACCAAACTCGTTGTCTAAAAATCAATAAACATGTTTTTCATTCTCACTTGTCACTAGTGAGAGTAAGGACAGAACTACAGCCGCCTTTTTGTGAGCAGTGACCCACCTCTATATCACCAGAGAGTGCATGGACGCTTCATGTATGTAGCAAGTAGTTAGTTACGTATCTGTGTGAACTTTTATTGAATTAGAGGTTGCTTTAAATTTCTGCACAAAGACGACAGAGTAGCCTATCTATTTAGATTCAGGCAGGCCACCAGGATTCCTTTGCCAGAGTATCCGTTGGCTTCATCGCTTAAATACTTTCTACAGAATACAACCTTCAGAAGAACTTTACACCGTCCCGCTATTTAGGGTGGGCGGTTTAAAGTTTGATTTTCGTGTCCACCACCACCAGGAAAAACCTGACAGTAAGAGACAAGAGAAACAGAATATTGAGCCCCAGACCATGGGAAAAAGCTGCCAGGATGTGGGGGTATTAGTTATTTGTTTTTCAAAAGCATGCTTCCACTTTGGGAGTTTGTTTTTGAGAAAAAAAAAAACTTTTGACACGTTTGACAGCTGGCCCTTCGTCAAAGTTGATGGTACCATCCATCAAACTTAAAATACATTGACAGGAAGTGCTATAAGTGTCAATGTACAGAGTTATCTAGAGGGTCGATGGACAACACAAACTTTGGTGAACCAGATGTCCGTCAGGGTGACTGAGTAAAGTACTCAGTCACCCTGATGGGCATTAATGCATCCGCCAAACTCTAAATCGTGCCCTGAAATTGCCACAGCCTGTGTGTGTGTGTGTGCGTGTGTGCATGTGTATTTCCAGTGTGTGTTTTGATTGTGTGCGTGCATGTGTATTTGCGGCTATATGTGTGCTCGTTTCTGTAAATGTACATGAACATATGTAAACACAAACAGTTATAGAACATACATAATAAAGGTTCAAGCTACCATCTCCCTTGTTCTGTCCAAACTCTATTATAACAATAGCCTCTACCACAGATCACCTTCAACATCCATGGAAAGACTACAACGGATTCAGAACTCGGGTGGCAGACTACTCTTGCATATTAAACCGCAAGACCACATCTCACCTGCCTTGAAAGCCCTGCATTGGTTACCGGTTGCCAGAAGATCCACGTTCAAGCTACTTTGTATCACCCACAAAGCAATACATGGAATGGGACCGCTCTTCATCAGGGATAACATCATCAAACACATTCAACAAAGGAACCTCTGCTGTAAAGTGGCACCTCGCCTCAAAATCCCAGGATACAAGAAAAAGAACATGGGTGGCCCATCCTTCTCTGTTCAAGCAGCCAAAGCATGGAACTCTTTACCCCCAACATAAGATCCACAGACAACCACCTTATCTTCAGAAAACAACTCAAGAATTGGCTCTTCCCCACATAAGCACTATACGCACACAGAAATTTACAGCATATCCCTCTGTATATCTTCCATGTACTTGGATCTATATATTTATGACTTTTCTCCTAAAAAAGCATATCCAATGCACTACCCTATTTCTCATCCAATACCTCTAGCAATATCTTTAATCTACATATACCTACCTCCTTTATGCATCTATATACTTTGCATGTACTTATGGATCTATATATTAATCACTTTCTTCCATTTCAGCATATCCAATGCACTATCCTATTTCTCACCCTATACGTCTCTCAATATATCTTCTACCCCAACTATCTAACTCATCTCAAACTTCTTTCTACTCTTTCCAATGCACTACCCTATTTCTCACCCTATACCTCTATCAATATATCCTCTACATCCACTCTCCCATTTATCCCAAACCCCATACCACTACTATGATCCCCATAAAAACCCATTCTAAACTCTCCCATACTCTACCCCTCCTCGCATCATCTGACACCTCTTTTACTATACCGATTCCCCAAAATAAGCCTTTCTAATCTCCTCCCTCTGACTCTTCTCCTCCACATTCCTTTTTACTCATCCAAAGCCTCTTCCTACTGCTTTGGCCACAAAAAAAGTCTAAATCCTTCACTCTTCTATCCCTCCACTATCCCTTTCAATCAAAATAACAGAATAACATGTTCACTTCTCAAATTTTTGATTTCACTATACTAATTCACGACTAATCCTTTGAGTACCAGAGTAGTGTGCTCCCCCCCTCAAGAAGTGCTGCTACACCTCATCAGAGATAGCAAGCACTATATGTATGCAAACCTTTTTCCCTCTTCTATTCCACGGCTACCCTTATTTAGCCAAATAACTGAAAAACATACCCACCACTCAAATTACTTTCATATTTCACTATACTAATTTTCAACACTAATCCTTTATGGGTTCCGGAGTAGCGTGCTACCTGCCAATAAAGCGCTTCAATGACACATCAGGGGTAACAAGCGCTGTATAAATGCAAGCCTTTTCTCTCCCTCCCCAACCCTTCTCAATCCAAATAACTGATTAACATATCCCCCTCTCAAATTACTTTCATATTTTCACTATGCTAATTCAAGACTAATCCCTATGGTTTCCAGAGTAGCATGCTACTCGGCGAAAAAGCACTTCAAAAAGTCATCAGGGGTACCAAGCGCTATATAAATACAAACCTCTTTTCCCTCTTCTATCCAGCCGCTAACCTTCTCCATCCAAATAACTGAATAACACATCCACCACTCAAATTACTTTCATATTTTACTATACTAATTTTCAACACTAATCCTTTATGGGTTCCGGGGTACTATGCTACTCACCAAAAAAGTGCTTCAACATCCCATCGGGGCTATCAAGCGCTATATAAATGCACACCTTTTTTTCCCTCTTCTGTATCTCCGCTATCCTTCTCACCCCAAATAACTGACTAACCTATCCACCACACAAATTACTTTCATATTTCACGATACTAATTCACCACTAATCCTTTATAGGTTTCCGGAGTAGCATGCAACTCGCCAAATAAAAGCGATTCAACACCCCATCAGGGGTAACAAGCGTTATATAAATACAAACCTTTTTTCCCTCTTCTATCATTCCGCTATCCTTCTGAATCCAAATAATTGACTAACCTATCCACCACTTAAATCACTTTCATATTTCCCTATACTAATCCAACAGTAATCCTTTATGGGTTCCGGAGTAGCGTGCTACCTGCCGAAAAAGCGCTTTAACGCCTTGTCAGGGGTAGTAAGCACTATATAAATACAACTACAATACAATTATGGGTTATTGCTTATAATGTCATTTAGCACCACTATAGACCACAAGACCAAAGGAAGAATGATTTGTAAATTCCATAAAACACAAGTGTTTTTCATGAACAAAGATACACATTATGGTTTTCAAATATTACATGCATAAAATCAGTAAGATTTCTGGGCTTCTCTTCGGTCCCAACTCTTAACTCAGTGCGAATGATCACGAATCCACTGATAGAACATAATTTAAGGGCCTGATGCCACTACTAACTCTTGAAGTAACTGAGAATCTGGGTGAGAGAATAACACAGAGGGTAAAGCTCATGCGCAAGTAGAGTATTGGAATTTTTCATATGTATTGGGTTGAATATATATAACAATTGTTTATTAGGCTGTGCACACGCCTCATTGTGCTGTTGGTGTTTAGCTTTGTATCATGGAGGTGGATAGTGGTTGTTTGGAGTGGTCTGCTCTTTCAAACCTTCACCATACAAGTCCTTCCCGTCTGTCCTAATATTATGTTCCGTCTTGTTTCTGTCTTAATACCGCCTTGTAAGACCTGATTGAATTGTGCATGGGGCTGATGTGTTGTCAATGTCCTTATGCATATGTGCTCTGCTGAGTACCCACTGTCTGACAATTTACGGTTTATCCCACTTGGTGACTGTATAAGCATAACTGTTCTTGCGACCTTCCTCCAACGCTGATGGTAGTGACTGGTATGTGGGTGAGTTGGTGTCACTGCTGCATTCCCTCTGTTCTTATTGGACTGGAACGAATCTGACGTAATGTCTCTGTACATGCGAAAAGGTTATTCTATTTGCTGTAATAAATCGGGCAGCATGGGTCTGTTTCTGTAAGGCGTATATCTTTAAATCTTCTTGGCGATAACCAGTATCAGACTCTTTAGAAAATATTTGAAAGCCTGTCTAGTTCACCGTGTACCGTCCTCCCTTTAAACCCATATGAACGTAAGGGCATATAGTGCTCTATAAATACCTCATGACGATGATGAGGTCAGAGAATTGGAAGTAGAGCTTCAGTTGGACCCGGGAATCTGATGTCTGGTAAGACAGAATTAATAAAAAAGAGGATCAGGCAGGAAGAAGAGCACAGCATGTAATTTAAAAAAAAGGAAAGCAATTAGATCATACAACATGTTCTCAATAATTTGATCTGGGTGCGGAAAAGCCTAGATTCACAGGATGCTCCCTTCTCTTGCCACCACTGAATGGAGGCTTCAGTTTACCTAGCCTTATCCAATATTACCAGGCAGCCCAGTTGTGACTGAATGAATGGGAGAGGATGAAATCAGAGACGCAGTGATTGGATCATGTTCATCTTGCTGGCAATCGCCAATAGATGCCCGGTAGGCCCAGTATGAAGAGTAGCGCACATACAGTTCTGTTTGTGATATGTTATTTTGTTTTTTTGAGGAGTCCTTTCGAAAGGTCTCTTGGTAGTAAAGCTGAAACAGACCTGCAGAGTACAAACAGTGAAGTGATCAGCTTTGAGAATGTTGAAACAATATTTTTAAGAGCAGGCAGTGGTTCCACAGATCCCTACCTACTCTTAAGAAATGAAACTTCAAAATTTCATTTTTTTCTTTTTTAAATGCATCCTCGTCAGGCCACCATCCCTGTGATGGCTACGATTCCTAATGATTCACAAATTACGACCTACCTCATTAATATTCATGAGGTTGGTCAGTTTGAGACCTACTAGGAATCGATATTTGGGGAAAGAAATTAATACATTAGGATTACTGATTCCCTAATTGCAATTCAGAGATAATCACAATTAGGAAATCGGCCTTCCTAATGTTTCTACATCTGGCCCTACATCCCTTGGGTAAAGGAGGGTGACCTCAGAAAAGCATTTACTGTATCGCCTTATAAGAAACTAGGCCAAAGTTGGACCTTAGAAGGTTTCTCACCTAAGTATCTCTTCTGGCAGATCTTATCATAGTTGCAGGACAGTGACTCATCATTTGTTTTCGAAGGCTGCATTTTTCAAAGCTTTTTGTAGATGTAGCTCTTCCTTTCCTTCTGTTGAAGCATTGGCTCCTTTTCTTCACTTTAGTTGTGCATGTGTACTTTCCTCTCCAGTGGGTTTGTTCCAAAGCAGTTGCTCTCAAAAGATTTCACCAGATCACACCTACTCCAATGCCATTAACTTACTTCCTGAATACTCCAAAGCAAGCAAATACTTGTAAAACCGAACTACACAACCAGACAAATCCACCTGACGCTCTTGTAGATGCTGGACATGAAGAGCAAGGTTGGTGGGGCCCAGGGGTAAGAGAGAGAGAGAGAGACTTAATTGATATAGACCAGAAAAACATTGAAGTCAAAGTGACTAAGAGTCAACCCACAATATAAAAAAAATATAATGGCATTTCACAAGTACTCGTCGGAGCCATTAAATGGAAAAGTGACGTTTTAAAATTGATTTTTATTTTGCAAGAACCTCTTTGAAACCAAAAATCTAGGGAAGAGAAGAAAGGTAAATAGGGTTACGTAACTAATGCCTACTAGATTATAATACTGTGAAGAACTTTGGATTAAACGACTTCCCTTGCTATAACCACACCTTCCCAATGTCAGTGGCTAGGAGAATTCCCTGAGGGTACTATGGCCTAGCTTTAACAGGTCAACATCTAGTCAATAGGCAAAGGGGTAATGTGAGTAGGTACCTGGTATCACGGTTCAGCTCATTGGAACAAAGAGATCGGTCATTATCTGTGTCGCAGGGTCAAAGGTATTTCTGGTGGTTCAGGTGAGAAAAAACTCAGCTATTTCTTAATGAACTCAAAATCAGGCGAACCTAGCGCCTCCATCCATTCGAATAGGAGCCCGAAATCACTCAAGCATATGCATTTGATCAGCCATTCCTTAAATTACTTTTTCATAAAAAGTCAGTTTGATAATTTCTGACAGCCATTCCTTGCCCTTGGGATGCCCTTCAAATCATTAGAATGCATACCTTTGCCAGGGGCATAGGCATGACCAGCCATTCCCTCAAGTGTGTTACATAGCCGTCAAAATCTAATGTATCAGGTAGTATCAGCAACTTTACTAACAGTCTGAGCTCAAAGGCACTGTATGCAGACCACAAAGCTGGCCAATGAGGGCCAAGGGTCCGACTTAACTAAGTAACACGGAGTATGTCACAAGTGGGTTTATTGTGTCGAGAACAGGATTCATCATTATGTAGGCCCACTTTTTTAGCCTGAATGTTGTAAAGTACCAATTGTTAAGCACTTTAAATTATTCGAGATTTAGGCGGCTGTCTCTGACTTTTGTTGAGCTGGAAGGTCAGAGAAGCCCATTGCTCTTCCAAAAATTGTGGCCAAGAGTCGCCTAGCAGTGCCCGCAAGTAAACATCTCCATGGGTTCAAATACTATGGAGGCAACATGGAACAGTGTGGGCCTAATTAGTACTATCCATTCAGGCCTCCATTTTCCTAAGTATGAGTGAAGTCTAAAACTCTGCAGAGTAGGGGGAGGGGATGAGACCGCTCACAGTGCAGTGTGTGAGCTGGCTGCAGCGAGACACTCGAGTAAATAAACGGAATTTGAAGGGGCCATGAAATCTTCCATCTTTACCTGCTGAGGGCTCTGTTCGTGAAAGAGATCAACCAGCCCAAAACTGTGCAGATCTGCTTCACTGTTAACCTTCTGCAACACCTTTAAAGGAAATCATGGACGTGGAATTGAGGGGGGATGGCGGCAGTTCCAACAGTGCCAACTGTGGCCCCTGAATGTGTCTTTTGACCACAGATGTTCCTGGTTTATTTCCGTAAGAGCTGAGTCAGTGCCACATAATAGATGAAAACCAGACTGCCTGCCTTCAAACAAGTAAGGCCCTTTCACAAACGCAATCGTAAATCCGCACATAAAAGTACTCCCGCACAAGGTGCAGATTTACAATTCACTCCTGTTCACAAGCAGTACCAGTAGTACGCCGGATACCTGGGTTCACTGCAGCTTTCTGGGCAGGTTACTGAGAATGTTATGTGATATTCCTCATCATTGTAATTACTCCAGTGTGGAACTGTACGCAGAATGCATAGGAGACAGGAAGCCCCAGTGTCCGATTGTGTTTTTTTTCTTCTTTTTTTGTACAGGAAAACAGTTTTGCAAATGGACAACACCCACCAAAATCCCTAAGAAGTTTGGGAGTGCTGTGTTACCCTTTCACCTTAGAAGGGGATTTGCCCTAGCTCTTTGCAGGAGCAAATCTCAGACCAATTCCAGGATGGGAAAAGTTTAGGGGTTCACAAACCCATAAGATAGACCATGCTATGACCTCCCCACCCTACACAATTGTACGTAGTAGTGGCGTTCAATTATGTAGGAGCAAATGGCAACCTTTGGTGAATGTGTACCAAACCTAAACTCTTCCATTTGCATTTCTGTTTAGATGTGCAAATAGCTTTATGAATCAGCCCTGTAAGGCTTTTAAGCATGCACTTGGATGTAACTATTCCCAAACTTTTCTCAAAGTTTTAAAGTTTATGTCGTCAAGTGAGAAAAATTAGATAAGGATCAGTGTAGCAGTTACCCCAGGATCCTGGTTGTTTACAATTTACAAAGGGTGACATTATGTGCTTTCTAGATCAATTTTAGAATATATTATATCTTGCGTAGTAACTCTGAGTTGAGGGGAACGGGAACTCTGGGTAAGACAGGGTTTTTGGCTTTGGGTGATTTAGGCACATGAATTGTGGCGGACCTCAGGCACTGGAATGCGAGGAGGGTCTCATTGCTGTTACCCAGCATGAATCAGCATGGACAGCAAAGATCCAATCTCTGAGATCCTTTTATGATGCCAACTGATCGACATGCAAAAAAAGGTTGCACGCCACAGTAAGAGGTAGTATTAAGTCATGACTGTCGAAGGCCAGGTGTGCTGGGAGGTCTTCTGGTCACTATTATCTCAAAGACAAGGGACTGCAGAGGATCGCACAGTTGCAGGGAGGCAACGGGACAAGACCGTAAGCAGGCTGCGCCGGTTAATGGCTGTAATTACTTAAAAAGTGCAGCAGGATCATTTTGTGTATTTTCGATTTGTGAGGATTAATATTGTGTTTTCAGTTTGCGAATGGATTTTCTTCAAACCTTTCGGTAGATTCTCCAGGCTCATTTATCATCTAGAGCCGCTTTTTGGGAAGGTTTCCATTGTTCAATAGCTCTGGGGGGAAATGCTCACAGTCGCGTCTCTTAATTTGTTGCTTAATTGTACCAGCTGTATAGAAGCTGCATAATGCAGCTTTGCCTTATAGATTGTCCAAAAGCTGCCTGTCTTGGTATGTGGTTCAAGAAGGCTTCTCTTGCACCCACCATTGGCTAAAACCATACTCTTTTGTAAGACGGGCTCACCGCAGCCTGTCTTGTACGATTGGTTCATGGATTAATCTGTTACAGGATGGACTGAAAACCTCTTGTCTCATTGGTTTTCTCAACCAGCTCAATACTACCTCTTTTGCTTGTTGACGGAAGACTACCTTCCTTGCAGATTAGCACAAGCACGTAAGTTAATTGCCACAAAATACTTAAATTATAGAATTATTTCAAGGACTCCTCTCTTCTAGGATTGGTTCAAACGAACCTCACTTGCAAGATGGTTTTAATGCTGTCTTTCTTGTAAGATTGGCTGCAAATTGCCTCTCTCATTGATTGACTCAAGAATGCTCCTCTTGCCTGAGTACATTAAAACTGTCACTCTCTTTGCCTCTAGACTGCCTCACTTGCAGATTTGATTCAAGAGTGCGTCGCTTGCAGGAATGGTTCATAGCCGCCTCTCTTGGTGTTTGCCTCATGGCTCAGGGTACTCTGTAGCATTTTTCCTATTTGGTTCCCTAATCTCTGCCTCTCACGTGTCTGTTGTTCTCAGTTTTTCTCTGAGACTATAATGGTTGATGTGATGCCAAAGTACTCCAGAGGAAGATGGTAGTTTTCATGTTACCTCAGTGGATGTTAGCATATGTTTGGCATTAGTTTGGCGCTCCATGAGGAGCTATGGTGAAGACCATTATTCTTGAACTTCGTTCAATTATTCCTAGGTACACAACCATCCTTTAACTATAAAAATGTCCGTGCTTTAGTTAATAACATTCTGCTAATCATCTCAATTATTTGTATGTAAAGATGTATTTCTCTGTTGCACAGCACCTCAACTCTTCTTTTCAGTTGTACCTTCGTACAGGTTCAGATCGGGACCAAAACTAAGCCCGAGTACCTACAAAGAGGTGCCCAATGAGGGGGATCACAATCTATCATGAAACATTGCTTAAATAGTGTCAGGAGGCTAAGGTTTGGAGACATCTTTGGTAGATTGACTGTTTTAAAGCTATTAGGGCCTGCCCCCTCTAGGTCATTTTTTATTTTCCAGGCAAAAATTAAAAAGGGAGACATTTAAGTATAGATAACTGCCTGTTTGTACAGAAAAATATCATACCCCTTACCACCTGGGCATACTCCATACAGCAGGCCTGTGCCTTCTCCGCCCTCCATAGAAAAGGCCATGTATGTGCTTCTTGCATTGTCTCTGTAGACAGGGGCGTGCTCCCTGAAAAGTTGAAATAATGCTCCTCTTCCTATAGGTGGCACTACAACTCTGACCTGACTCTGGAATGTACCTTGGACATGATGTCATCGACCCAAGTATGGTGCTACTCTGATGCACTGAATGTCAGTTCCTTCTTTTCTGCACGCTCCAGGTGGATTTGGATCTCCTCTGCTCTGAACATTCCCCCACAAAATGTAACTTTTGCAGTGTTTTTGACAGTTTTGTCTCCCCTCTCCACCTAAGATGTCAGGGTTCAAGGGTTGTAATTCCTGACACAAGCAGATATCGCTCTAAGAAGCCATGACATCTGTCTTGTTTGGCCTAAGAGCCATTGGGCCATCCCTCTGGGTTTCCAACAGCGACTCCATCCATGACCCTGGTCCACTCTGATCAGCTTCTTTCCTACGCTGCCCTGGCACCGGCATAACCTCTTTCTCTGCCAAAGGGCTTCTCGGGTGCTCCGCCCCCAGCATCACAAATATCAGTGCCGACATCAGAAATGTTACAAAATGTGAAAGCCATTTTGATAAGATGTATTAGTCAGCTGCTATAGATTGGAGCTGAGGACCGGCAATGCCGAATGCCACTCTTACACCCACCGCCAACAGTATGATTGGTTGCTGCTTGGTTCAAAGGGAGTCCACACCAGCACAGTGAGCATTGACGATGAACCAGCAGAGTGTTTTTTACGATTTTCCTTTACATGGGTATTGCTCCTACAATGTCACATGTGGATTCATGAAACATGAAGCCTGAGCTATTCTGACCGAAGCAAGCACAAGATTGGTCCCGACCAGCTACAAGGTAGAAAAGAAACTACATTCTGTATAATGATGATGATAACTTGCAGTGCGAGCTGGATTGCTCAAATTCAGAAAAATCCTTCACTTTACAGTTAACATTATTAATCTACTCCCTGCCATTTCTGGTTTGCACACATCATGCTTCGCTCTCTAAAAGGATCAGTACTTTATACGTGAATAAATAAAATAAAGTTCAGTTATGTACATTTAGCGTATTAGTGGTAGATGTTGCACTGTATCAAGTGAACTTCATGTAAACAGATGCCTCTTTGTCAATGAGAAAAAACTCACTACGGAGAAAACAGGAGATAAAACAGAAAAAGTATTGTCTACTGGCGGAGTTGCTGCCTATGGAACTTGACCATCTAGGTTTTAATTCCAGCTTAGGAATTTCACTGTATAAATCAGGGGATTGTTGGCTGGTCATTTTATGTCCCTACTGTGTGTTGGCCAGTATTTTCAGTTGTTGTCTCATATGGTCCTATCACTTTCTTTAACTCCTGTGAGAAGTTGGCCTGGCATATGCTGGTCACTAGTTATAGTGGCCACCTTGCACCAGTCTAATTCGACTCTTATGGTAGATAGGTTTAAGACAATATTTTAAAGAAAGCTATCCTAGTGGTAGCTGTGGAGAGCAGCCTTCAGGCTAAGTCTGAGAGGAATGTAAAGCAGCTTGTTTTACCTTATAATCTCTTGAATTACCAAATGAAAGGACACCACACAGGTATATATATCAAATATATATGTATTGATTACTAGACACACTCTACTAATCTCTTTATGAGATTAGAGACCAGGTACACATTCAAATGTCAACGTTTCACAATAAATTAAGCACAAATATGGTTGGAGCCCTAGGGGCGTACCAGACCATATACTAAAAAATTGGTATAAGGATTTTGACTTGCAAAATGACAAGGCCTAGGGCCTGGGGAATCGCTGGGGCTTGCCTACTGCAGTGTTAGCAGGTAAGTAACAGGCCCACAGGAGACGCGTGCAGTGTGTGAACACAGCCGCGGGTTCCCTATTGATTATAATGGCGCAAGTCGCGGTTAGATTTTTAAAGTTCTAGGGTACTTCGAGGAAGACTACAAGCAAGCCACTTACAAGGTAAGTACTTCGAGGGCCAACACACAGTAGGGCACTGGAGTGCATGAGTTACCTCACCCAGGGAAGCCGGGTGCACAGGTGTCTTTTGGTGTCGGGTTGCGTCGCTGTTTTCTATGAAGACCAAAGAAGACTTGCTGCTTGCATCGACTGAAGAAGTGTCCGGTAGCATCCAAGCCTGCATTCAAGATGGAGAAGACCTGAAAATTGAAGGGACAGTGTTCAAAGTAACTTGCCAGTGACCGGTGGCCAGGAAGTTGGATGACCACGGATGTCGGGTGATTTCAGGTCGTCGATGGTGTTTTGACTCTTCGCTCACGAGGTCCAGGAGAGAATGACGATGACCAGCAGCTGGATTCGGAGTGTCCCACGACGTCTGCGGCTGATGGCGGTGTCGGCAACCGGATTGGAGCCAACAAGCCTTGGCAACTTAAAGTCTTGTGTAGACTGAAGTAAGTCGATGGTGCAGACCAGCAAGGTCTGAGGGACTCACCCAGCAAGGGTAAGTGAGGGCAGACCTGGAGCAACCAGGAGAGCCCTTTGAGTTGATGAAAAATCTTCGGGGGACCCACTAGCCAACGGGCAAGTGATCACGAAGACGCCTCCTCAGGAAATGCTTCACAGGAGCCCACGGTCACTTGGGACGGGGTAGGCCGCTGATTCTTGGTGCAAGACCTGCTGGAGGCTTGGGCCACAAATGGTCCAATGCACAAGGTTGTAGAACGTTGTTTAGGGTTTGCACTCGACAATAGTGCATGGTCCACGGGTATTGCTGATCCTCGTCACTCCTGGGGTCCACTCGCCACAGCTCTGCTGGGGACTCACTATGGCCGTCGAGAAGTCAGGAAATTCACTTCCGTGGCAGCAGGGACTTTGAACTCCGGTGGGAGCGGGAACGTTTGCAACCGTTGATTAAGGTTTTTGTTGCCTGCCAAGCAGGGAAGTCACTCCTTGACTCCAAGGGAGATTCTTCTGTTTTCCAAAGGTAGTGGAACGTTGAAGGGCCAGGATTCTTCTTTGTAGAGCGTCGTCCAGGGTTATCTGAATTGCAATGGCAATGCTTGCTATCTTATAGTGAAGATAGGGGAGGGACTAGCTCTTTGACCACTCCTCTAGGAGGGTCAGGGTAGGGGGTGGTTACACCCACTTCCCTTTTGGCATATGCACAGAGGAGCCTACTGCTCCCCCAGTGCAGGACTTCAAAGCACTCTAGGAGTGCACCCACCCAGCCCCAACACACTAAATCCTGTCTGGAAGGTGGTGACACCTCCCTGTGACAGGATGCCTTTTGTTTGGCTTGCTCCACTGCGAGTTTCAGTCATCAGCAGGAGGGCAGCCCAGTGTCTTTGCTGGTGGCATCCATTTTGTGATGCCAGGGCTCTATAGGATTTCTATCGTTTTACATGTCGTCCCGTCTAGAAGGGTGGGATCATGCTCCCACATCATGGACTGATGTGGGGGTGTGATTCCAAGTTGTTTGACACCTAACACGACATGTTTTAATGCAGTCCTTCCAAAGTTAGCATTTTAATGCACTTAAGAGTATATGGTTTAACCGCATCCACAAACAGCCATAGAGAATAGACTCTGGTAGCTGCAGAGGGGCCCTGCTCAGGCAGAGGCACCCCCTCACATTGTAAACCATGCACCCTGCCCTCAGGATTGATAGGGCCTGCCATAGGGATGGCTGATAGGTTGATATGTGTGTGTATGGTGAGATATAGGAATCTATACCTCAGTGAGGAGTGCTAACACTACCTCACACAGGCTGCAGTAGCAGGCCTGTTGTGTCAGATTGAGTCTGCTTCCCAGGGGTGGCATAATACATGCTGCAGCCCATGGTAGGCCTGTGAAGCACCTATGCCCTAGGTACCTAAGGTACCATATACTAGGGGCTCATAAGGTACCACAGTATCAAATCACTAGTGCATCTAATATGCACACCATGTCGTTTAGAGAGAACAGAGAGACTTGGGCCCTGATTAGCAGGGACCCAGCCAGACTATAGCCAGAAACAAGTGTATACATCAGAAAAAAATTGGGGGCAACATAAGTGCAGATCCTACTCTCCTACAACTCCGTTCTTGCAACCTAGCTTTTTTTCTGTTCCAAGAGCCTTCCAATCATACTATTCCATGTACAAGAGCTGGTGGCTAACCTGAAGACATTGGAACATGCGGAACGGAGTTCAAATCCAATCCTCAACACTTGAGTGTAAATCATGTGACTCTGGTCAATTACTTAACCTCCCTGTGCCCACAAAATGTAGCTACTTGGAATTGTTTATTTAAAAAAAAAAAAATTGTACGACACTCCATCGCTCACCAGCTAGGTTTGCCCTACATAAATACCAAATTCATTTTACTTACTTCATGATCAAGATGCCTATCTGTAAGAAAAATGTCCTCCGAAAAGAATTACGGCTCTCTGAAATGTGATGTCTTAAGTAGGTATTGTATATAACAACAGGAGTATAACCCATATACCACGTTGAGAGGTGGGTAGGTATGTAAGAAAGAGCAACAATTCTCAACAGGTATTATTACGCTAGACAATTAAAATTGTATGTCCAAGACATTAGACCGAGGGGAAAAAAGGAAGACTCTTTGAAGAATTTTTGAAGAATGTATTTAAATCAAAACATCATTTGAGCGTCATTCGTGGGAACACGAGAAAGTAATTTTTACAGTTGTATCAGCACTGTAGAAATACATTTTTGAGAAAATAATAAATAGTAACAACCCAAATTGTACTTGGTGCCGGATGTGAAAGTGAAAGTGGCGACACAAGTGACAATTGTGAAAAACAGCGACGGCGGCGCAAGAGAAGTGACAAATAATGTACAGTGAGAACAATTTCATATAAAATATACTGTGGTCGAGGAAATAAATTGATTATTTATGGTAATTCAAGACAATCGTTTTGAAACGAGAAAACCATAAGAGAAATGTTGCGCGATAAATGGCGCTGAACGGTCGACGGCGTAGACGCTCGATGTGGTCTTCTGTGTATGTCAGAGTCTCCCTTGACATTCTAGATGCCAAAAAATTCACATCCGGCACCAAGTACAATTTGGGTTGTTACTATTTATTATTTTCTCAAAAATGTATTTCTACAGTGCTGATACAACTGTAAAAATTACTTTCTCGTGTTCCCACGAATGACGCTCAAATGATGTTTTGATTTAAATACATTCTTCAAAAATTCTTCAAAGAGTCTTCCTTTTTTCCCCTCGGTCTAATGTCTTGGACATACAATTTTAATTGTCTAGCGTAATAATACCTGTTGAGAATTGTTGCTCTTTCTTTCTTTGTCTTAAGTAGGTAGGCAGTTAGGATGAAAACAGATCATATTTGCAACAGAGGTCCTGCTTTTTAGGTCTCGCCTAGCTATTACGTTTACGCAATCGCCATGCGAGACTCTAGTAAGAGGGGCATTTCAAAGTGCTCCCAAAAGTGGATCGCATGGCGAGCACGCGCACAATCACGTGCATCGTGCCGCCATGCAATCCGTTCGGGGAAGCGCTTCAGCCCACTGGTGCGTGTATGTGTAGCCACAGCCTCGGCATCATACTTCAACGGGTCCGCTCCCCCACCTGGAATGAGCTCCCCCGCCCCCGCCACAGCATGCCGAGAGATTGTTTCCTCATGGCGCCTCTCACAACTGTCCCTCCTCCACCACAGGGCTAGTCTCACGGACGCATTGCCATCCATCGATTTCACTTTCATGCCCGTGTTCTCTTTGCCTTTCAGCACACACCCCGCCCTCCCCCCTCCGTGTTTTCTTGCAGCTTTGCCCAGATCTGAGTCTCAAACAACCAAAATAATAAGTTTGCCCTGCACGCTTTCTGCGCTTACAAAGTTAACATATGCCGCGCTCATTCCCTTTTCATCCTTCTAAGGTCGATAACATTAGCTCCATTAATTCTGCGTCTAAGGTTTTAAATAACCATATGTTTTCTTGCAACTTCAGGCACTTCACACACACAGCCCCACTGCTCACACACACAGGCATCAAGGCAGCAACAGAATGCTCTGAGCCCCACCAGTGTTTGCCACACACACATGCCTCTCGCATCTTGTGTTTTCTTCCAGCTTTGGCCCGTGTTCTCTTTGCCTTTCAGCACTCAGCTTCCCCGTAACCACCATTTAATGACCATCCTGCCGTAAACACAATTTAACTACCATCCTTTTAATTAAAATAAAATAATTGCCTCTAAGGGTTTAAGGAACCATAGAAACACAAGGCAAGGCAACATACACTCCGAATGCCACTCAGAGCCACATAATTACATGCCACATAACTACAATGCACTCAATACAACAGACACGCTAAAAACCAATCAGTGCCACATAGTTACACACCACATAATTACACAGCGCTCAATGCCACATACACTTCAAATACCACTCAGCGCCACATAATTACACACCACATAATTACACTACACTCAATGCCACATGCACTCTAAATAACACTCAGTGCCAATTAATTACAATGCAAACAATGCAAGATACACTCCAAATAACACTCAATGCCACATAATTACACGCCACTAAAATCAACATACACTCCACACAAAACCACTAAGTGCCACATAATTATATTCTATATAATTACACTCTATCGCCCTCACTCTCTATCTATCTATCTTATCTATCTTATCTATCTTATCTATCTTATCTATCTTATCTATCTTATCTATCTTATCTATCTTATCTATCTTATCTATCTTATCTTATTTATCTATCGGACTATTGCACTGTCTCTATCTATCTATCGCATCACCACAGCATCACTTAGCAC
This sequence comes from Triturus cristatus, assembly GCF_964204655.1. Classification (NCBI taxonomy): domain Eukaryota; kingdom Metazoa; phylum Chordata; class Amphibia; order Caudata; family Salamandridae; genus Triturus; species Triturus cristatus. The sequence goes on along the minus strand of NC_140592.1, from coordinate 495,032,677 downwards.
CACCACAGCATCACTCAAGGGCACCGCTACATCACTATGCGCTACCACAGCATCAATTAACGGCACAGCATCACTCGACACCACCACAACATCACTCACCGCCACCACAGTATCAATCTGTACAACCATTCAACAACAACTGGCTCTAATATGTTTTCTCAATATTTAGGCTTTATTACAAATGGCACAAAAGAAATGATAATATTTAACTTCTGTTTTTGGATTTTAGGCGCAATTAAATACACTAAACATAATCTTCACAAGAGTAATTAACAAAAGTTTAAACGGTTGCCATCATAATTTACATTAACTTTTATTTAAGTATTAATTATTTGCAAAAATTAAAAGCCATTGTTATTTGTAATATCAGTACATCTAAGTCATGTAAATACAACACATATTGCATTACAAATGCTATAGGTGTCACATTTGCAACAGTTAAAACTATTGACATTGTACATGAGAAAGCTAGTAATTTCAATATTTTCAATACCAACACATAAATAAAAAATTAGTGAGTTTACAATACAAAAAGCTCAAACTTTCCTAATGCGAGACCTATTGCATTGCAAATGCTTGTTATGTACTTTCTATTGGTCAATATAAACTGCTATAATCCGCCTAGAAACAATTCAGTTTGTGTTATGTGGGGAAGGATCGAGCTGTGCTCTTGTTTTCTATTTGACTTCACTCAGAACCTCTCTTTGAAAAACATCCCAGTTATTCACAGTAACCCATCAATAATTCTGTATATGAGAGCAGTAGAGTGACTGGCATTTTGCAATTTTTTTACAGAAGATTAAGTCTGGAATCAGGATTGTAATGTCCTTTTGCCAACCTTATGTTGGAGAAAGAACATTGTATCTGTCCCACCTTGATGGCACAAGGTCTCTTGCGTTGCATTCTTGCTGAACTGTCCTCGCAATTCTCCTTACACTCATCGGAGGGCCCTGTGAACAAAGTCAGAGTGAAGGTTTTAGAGCCAGTGTCTCCTTCTCCGGCACATCTGTGGGTGAAGCATGTTCCTACACGACTTGCACATTCTGGAAGAGAGGGTCGTACTGTGCAGTAGATGCCGCAATGAAGTGTGAAAGCATGGTTTGGAGGTTGTGGGTTTGGAGGGTCTTATAATAAAACTAGATGTGCTGACGTGAGCAGGCTGTAAATTTGTTTGGTACCAACGCACCCTTTAGCTGCATTTGGACCCAGGAAATGACATCACAAGACCTTTGATTAAGGTGATGGCCCATTGTAATTTTTATTTTAATCATTCTGTGCTGAAAACTAAATAGAGCATAGGGTCATAGCACACACACAACACATTTCTACTAAAACAAGTGGAAGCTAAAGGCGTCATTTGAAATACCAGTAGTTAGGGTGGACCGATCGCAGGGATGGAAATGAGTTCACAGACCTCATGAGAGGCAATTGCCGCCCTCATCTGCCATGATATTACAGGGCTCGTGGAAAGCCTGATGCCACTTGATATCATACAGTTATAGGTTGCATGGAGGAGGTGATGCAATTACAATTATTTGCATTTGAGCTCGTGCCGCTGAAACACAAAGTCTTGTTACCGAGGACCCTCCAAGGACCACCATCCTGAGCCAGGGCCAGCCTTGGCGGGCTGGGCTCAGGCCCAGGGCCGGACTGGCCGTAGCGGCCACCGGGCAATCCCCCGGTGCGCCACACTGGTGGGGGCCGGTTTTGGGGCTCTGGGGGCTGTTTTTGTTACAGGACCGTTTTTACAGCATAGCTGCAAAATCGGCCCTGGCAAAGAGCTCGGCGGCACCCCCAAACCCCAGGGGGGGGGGGGGCTGACCGAGCAGTTTGCCAGGGCCGGTTTTGGTTCCCAGTCAGGCCCTGCTCAGGCCCGGGTCGTCAATGTTTTGAGGGGTGCAGAAGGGAGCTGCCTGATAATGTTATGCAGTACAGCAGCTCGCCCATCCCACTTGGTCTCAAATGGGTTCCCTTAAAGACTTTGTAATCAGCCTTTAATGTACGTCAGCATAATTGTTACCCCCCCCCCCATCAACCCCCTGCCCTCCTCTCATCTTCCTCATACCTCCTGCCAGTCACATCAAATCCCCATCCCACCCCCCAAACAAACACCACCTTTTCTTTCTGCCCGTGGCGCTGCCCTGGTCAATCCGCCTTGGGGCCAGCCCTGCCTGCAGCCTGATAGAAGTGTGTGAAAGCAGGAACACATTGGGCCTGCTGCCCTCGTTCTATCCATACCTCTCGGCCGGCCCAGGTGCAGCGCTCCTGCACCCTGCGGGCCCACCGCACCACCTGCATCTGCGCACACTGCTGCAGAGCTGCCAGGCTCGGGGTCTGCACGAGGCACAGATGTGAAATGAGTTTACACAGAAACCTCGCTGCAGGCGGAGCTCTTCACGCGATGAGCGCGATGCAGCGGAAAGGCGCGGGGCGGGGCGCGTGCGCGGGGGCAGGGGAGGATATTGCACTCAGTCGGTTGTTTTTCTTGATTTTATTTTAAGAAAACGATATTGCCAAGGAGTTGGTGCCATAGCTTCCAGGGATTCGTTTGAAATTGAATTAATTTTAGCTCGTTGGAGTTCCTTTCCACCAAGCAAATGCGGAACACGAGCGGAGGCTGGTGGCGGGCCGGCGGCAGGCCTGCAGCCATCGCGGAGGTGGCGGGCGAAGGCGTGTTGGGGTGGGGTGGGGGCTGCGCGAGAGGGATTGGAGAAGAGCTCTGCTGCCTGCAGAAGAAGAGATGATGCTAAATTGGGTCAAAGGTGTGAGACGAGATCAGGCGGGGTCAGAGGGTGACCTGTGAATGAGGCAACAATGACGTGGAGTGGGTCAGATAAGGACGTAAGAGAGGTGTATTTGACGAATTGTGCACCGCAAATAAAGAAGTAAGGATATGTCTGGGGTGAGACGCTATACATCGTGCAGCATAAAAAGGAAGACATGATGTGTATAGGTCAGGACAATAATGCTAGAGAGAGGCAGTGAATCATACAGCATAAAGCGGAGGTGAGGACCACCCATGGGGTAAGACGGATAATAGAGACGAGACAGTGAGTCACGCAGCAGCAGCGGCCCCCAAGCTTCAACACAATGACATAAGAGAAGAGACACTGGTTTGTGTAACATGAAGAACGAAGCAATGACACGCATCATGTAAGATGGATGCTAGAGAAGAGGCGGGGACTTGTGCAGCATAGACAAGGAAGCAGTGACACGATGGTATACCATGCAGATACTAGAGGATTGACAATGACTTATGAAACATAAAGAAGGAAGCATTGACACGCATGGTGTGAGACGTACTCTCGAGAAGAGACAGCGAATAGTGACGCATAAAGAAGGAAGCAATGACGAATGTGTTATAACACAAAGATACCAGAGAAGAGAGAGAGACTGTGCAACATATACAAGGAAGTAGTGAATCACATCGAGTAAGGCGGGTATTGTATAAGGGTAAGAGTGCATCATTCAACATAAAGAAAGAAGCAATGAGGCTCACTGTGTAAAATAATGATTCTAGAGAAGAGACAGTGAATCATGCAGCATAGAGAAAGAAGCAATGATGCACCTGGTGCCACACAAAGAGACAGCAACTCTTGCAACTAAAGAACAAATCAACGATGCCTTGTGTGAGATGGACACTGAAGAAGACGCAGTGAATGGTGCAGCATGGAGCAGGGAGCAATGATGCACATGATATACCATGGCATCACAATACTGAAGTGTGCAACATAGAGGAAGCAAAGTTGTGCATGATGTTACGCAAGGATACTAGAGAAGAGACATTGAATCGTGCAGCATTAAAAAAAAACAATAATGTGCATTGTGTAAGATGGGGTACTAAAGAGAGAATGAATCCTGCAGCATAAAGAAAGAAGCGACAATGTGCATTGTGTTACACAAGGGTAAAAACAGAGACTCTTGCAGCATAAAACGGGAAGCCATGGCTGTCAGGGTATAAGATAAACTAGAGAAGTAACAGATTGAAGTTTGCAGCATAAAGAAGTAACTAATGACATGCAGGGTGTCAGACAAAGAAGTGAATCATGCAGCATAAAAAACAAACAATGGCGCACAGTTTAAGACAAGGATACTAGAGAAGCGAGAAATTGAATTGTTCAGTGTAAAGAAAGAGTAATAGTGTAGGTGGTGAGTAAGTATGGGTATTTGAGAGTGCCACACACTAAAGGAATCATGTAATCATAGCTTAAGGCAGAAAAATTGTGCTTCATACAGACAAGAGTTAAGATGTAAATGGCAGCGTGACTGACACTGGTGCCACAGCCAGAATGGAGTAATGATATGAATAGCATAAATCAACGAGTTAAATCAACAACAGAGGAAGACATTTGTAGCACTAAGAAGGACATAACGCAACACTGATGGTGTAAGACAGGGGAAGCGTCAAGAAGGAAATGGACACCCTAAGAAAGGACATGATGGCCAAAATAGAACAAGGAATGGGTGTCAAAGCGGGGTCATGGGATCAAATGGTTATGCTAAAGAAGGAATTTGTGTTAATCTATCAAACTGTGGTTGGCAAAGAAGACACGTTGTGCTCATATAGGGAAAAGGCAACGTGTTTCACTGTACCTGCTGTTGAGTGACTACTAGCGGTGTAGTAACAGAAATTAAGATGGTGTACGGGTAGGAGTATGTTTTGGGAAGAGCTCAATGGGCAGCCATGTAGAGTTGGGCAGAAGTCAAAGTGTGGCATCCTGGGATGCAAAGCAGATGAAGTGTCGGAGGAGGGTAGGACAACCACGTGAGACATTTGTGGTGTAAACTAGAGTGCACAATTAGTACAGGGTTGCGTGTAGGATCAAGCGGTGGAAGTAAATAAGCAAACATGAGAGGATGAGGCGTAAGATGGAGTGACAGAGAATGGTCAAGATGTCAGAGGGGTGGATTCAAGATGCCTGCACTGGGGGAGTACAAGGCTTGTCATGCCGTGGTGAGCATTGTACATTGACGACGAGGGCACACATTGATAACAAAGACAGTGGTAGGGGTAGGTAAAGAATGGTTGAGAGGATTATGTAAAAAATGCAAATGGAGGGCGGATGCAAGGGGCATTGACTGGATATAATGGAAATGACAGAAGTGCAAGCATGAGATGAGTGGTGGTAAAGTGTCTGAGGAGGATGAGGGGAAAGGTGTGCAGGCGAAGTATGCGTTTACTGTAGCAACTGATACGCTTTTAGATACCATTGTGATGGCTCTAGCAGTGTTCCGTGTGAAGGAATGAAGTCCGTAGCCCTCGGGTGGGCCGACAAGCTGGCAGAAGCTGCTGCTGTTGTTTGACAGGCTCTCAGTGCTGCCTAGGGAGCCCTCTGGCATGGACCTTGTACAGATGGGAACCTATCAATCTGCTTGCCCTTCGAGGCATCCCTGTGCCAGGCAGCCGCATCTCCCTATCAGTGTGCTCCGGAAGACAAAAATGCAAAGCACGAACCGCTGTCGTCGTTTGTGGTACATGCTCTAACAACACAATCTGTTTGGTATTAAAGCTGCCACTAATATTTACCGGAGGCCTTCGTGTGTGTTCTGCAAATACATTCCCTCACTGGTGAGCGTCCCTTCCTACATCTTCTGGGCATACACCGTCGAGGCTGCCCGCGCTGCCTCAGCCTGGCTCCCAGTATCTTGTCTAGCTTGCTTACAAGCCTTATAAAGTGAGAGGTTATGGAACCAGAATATCATGGCCTAAATATCGTTTGACAAAAAAATGGGGCCAGGGTTACCAAAATGTAATGCAACGCAACCCAGCAAGACAACTTGCTGCCATGTGTTATGGGACAAGGGGAGAGCAAGGACGCACCATTTCTTTTAAGATATGACGCGTTCCGACTCTCTTCCTGGACTGGCTTACTCAGTGTTGCCTAACGCCAACGCAGGCATCCTTGTGACATGGTGCGAGGGTGCCTGTGTGACAGACAGGATTGTTTTTGTGCAGGAAGGGACATCTTCCTGCACAAAAACAATCCTTAGAGGCATTTTATTTGGTCTGTGTGCTGCAGTATACAGCGCACATAGTAAGAGGAAATAATGAGTAAAATATCAGTATTTCTCCTTGTTACACCTCTGTTGGGAAGGCACACCATTCTGAACCAATTCCAGGTTTACTATCCTTAATAAATCTGGGGCTGCGTCAAAATCCATGCGTGGATGCATGGGAACGCCCATGCTCCCCACATGGAACCCCTTACCAACGCAGAGTAACACATAGCAATGATTTGCGGTACCTTGCGTTACTCTGGATTTACAAAGCCACGCAGAGCCATGCAAGGTGGCTTTGCGTGGCTTAGTAAGTCTCACTTAATCTCTTTCATTGTCTTGTCTCGCCTTGCATAACAGTAGGGCAATGCAAGGGCTTCGTAAATCTAGGCCATGGTGTCTTCGATGTAAAGCCTTGTGAGGCTGTGTTGTATTTGCCTCCCTCCTTAGGATGTAATGTCCCCCTCCCCCCTCTTGTGTGTCGAGGTGCACTAGTGGAACATAGTAAGTGGTAGAATTTAATCTGGGTAGGTTATTCATTTAATTTAGTTATTTCATAAAGTGATGCCATTGCAGAGCACTTTATAAGGGATGAGGCACTGCATGGACCTGCAGCTGCTGCGATACGGAGTGACCAGCGGTGGAAATTAGATGTCGCACTACTGTATCAACCTGATGATGCTCAAGGTTAGGGGTGGGCAAAGATTTTACTACAGCAGCGGGGTCTGGAAAAGTGACAACTTTGCACTTCAACATGGCTGATGTAGTTTAACATCAATCAATTCCATCGGCTAGATGACCAGACCAGTACGATGCAACATCAGACTGGAGCGATATCCGTTTTCTAGCGCCAACTTAAAAAAAAAAAATCTGTTGTTCTCTAATCTTCTGCATGAAAAAAATGACAACATTGCAAGGCTGCCCTCTTTGCACCTTTACACTGGCTTTCTCCAGGTGATAGGTTAGGTCAAATAGGAGGAAAAGACTTGCTGGAGTCAGGTGACACGCTCAACGAGATGGCAGAGTGTTAGGAGCGGCACAGGATTAAGAGTGCCACCTAGGGGCAGGTGATCTTTACTGCACCAATATCTGAGGGTTCGAAATTTAGTAAGAGCGAGAAATAGCATCTATTACACGTTTAGCCCTAAAAGTGGGACATAACAACCGGATGTTGGTTCTTTAGCCACCAAAATGTGTATGTCTGGAATTTAAAGTACTTTTCCCACTGGCAAAGGTCGGTATGTTTGACCTGTCATTTTTCAGGAGATGCACCCAATAGTAATCTGGATTTTACCTGGTAATTACCTCGTTTAAGCAAGGTTGTTAATTACCAAGGCACTCATAATTGAGGCCTTGGTGGAAGGGTGATGTGAACGCCTCCATATATGTATGCATCTATGTTTGCGAGTGTCTGGTTAATGAACAAACGCCTTGTGCAAGTAAAAGGCACATTCTAGATCTCCCTTATGTTGCCCCCACGTCTTTCCATGGGGTATCCGGTCACTCTCTGATCCATTGCCTCACTTCTACTTTTATACACACCGAGCAGACGTCCTCAGGGCAGCGTCTCGCACGGAAGCCAGGACTTGTGCCCGAAATCTTTGACAGAAGCAAGAGTTGTCCATTTTCAAGAGACAAGAGCCTTCTCGCGCTGAAAGCGTTGTTTACAAAAGGAGATGTCCCCACTCTGGCTCTGAAATTGTTCATATACAATTATTGTCACCTTTATAGTGCCGGGATCACTGGTTGAAACTCGAGCGGTCTGTTTTTTAGCTGCTGAACTCCCTATGACGTAGGAGTTTTGAGCCACCAAACACCATGTGCACTGCAAGGCACTTCTAAGAGCTCTATTCTACTTTTTGCTGCTGATAGAGCTGTTCCATTTCTTGTCCTTAAATTGTTGAAAGTAAACGGGCTTTCAGTTTTCTACATAAAGATAGGTAGTGCTTGGATTCTAGTGCTAAAATCACTGAGAGACCCTATAGCTGACGTGACGCCTGTCTACAACCTGCTGCTGACATCGAGTAAAGTACGGGGCAGTGCTTTAAATGGGCAGGTACTGTCTGGTACTGAGTACCTGCACTTCATTCATTTGAAAAGGAGAGTACCTGCACTTCTCAGCACTTCCGCGATCCGCCAGCAGTTCTCAGTAGCAAACAGGTACTCTTATTAATGAGTCACTGCACTTCTATATTTCAATGTAATGCCCTCGCAGGGGCCATTTAGTTGCAGGCGCTGAATTAGAGGAACGAGAGCTGCCTGCTTTCTAGTGCAGCAAACATTGAGGAGCAGAAAAAAATACCTGGCTTGAGGGCATAGTTGGATAAGGAATGTGGGAGCTGCCTGCTCCCCAGTCTTGTAAACTTTGATAGCCATAGGGGCTATCTTTTTATACAGTTCTGTAATCATCGACAAATGCGGGCCGTCTGATCTCTTGCGCTGAAACAATTGACAGACATGGGCTGGCTGCTTTCTGGAGCTGAAATCTTTGGGAAACGCTGGCTGTCTGTTCTCTACTGCTGAAACCATTGGCTGTCCGAACACCTCCCTGCTCTCCAGAGTTCAAATCATTGCAAGACATGGCCGTCTGCTCTCTATGGCTGAAATCCTTGTCAGACATGGATGTCTGTGCTTTAGAGCTGAAATCATTGATAGGCACGCCTGTTTTACTCTTTAGATCTGAAATCGTTGTCAGACACAGCTGCCTGCTCTCTAGAGCTAAACTCGTTTTCAGACATGGCTGCCTGCTCTTTAGAGAAAAAAAAAAATTCAAACATGGCTGTCTGCTTTCTCACTCAATCAATCAATCAGTGTTTTTGTAGCGCCCACTACTCACCTGTTAGGGTCTCAAGGCTGCGGGCGGGCGTGTGTGCAGCTCAGTTCGGGTCATTCGAAGAGCCAGGTCTTTAGGGCCTCCCTGAATTGGTGTAGTGTCTGGCTTCACCGTAGGTGGAGGGGGAGCTCGTTCCATGTCTTGGCTGCAAGGTTCCACCTGCTTTGTTCCTGTAGAATCATGGAACAGTGGCTAGGGAGAGGTCGGCTTAGGAAAAGTTTCTCGTGGGTGCGTGGAAGGAGAGGTGGTTGTTGAGGTATTGAGGTCTGATGTTGTGGCGAGCCTTGTATGTGTGGGTGAGTAACTTGAAAGTTATTCTTCTTTCGACTGCGAGCCAGAGGAGGTTGGAGGAGTTGGGTGATGCGATTGTGTCTTGGGATATCGAGGATTAGTCTGGCTGCAGTGTCTGGGCTCTCTGGAGTTTGTGGAGGAGCTTCTTGTTGATTCTGGCATAGAGGGCGTTGCCGTAGTCAAGTCTGCTGGGGATGAAGGTGTGAGTGACCGTTTTCCTACAGACGGAGGGTATCCATTTGAATGTTTTGCATGGTATATGGAGGGTGTTGAAGCATATGAAGGATACTGTGTTGATATGGCGATTCATAGTGAGTGATGAGTCCATTATGATGCCGAGGTTACAAGCATGGTCTGTTGGGGTGGGTGGGTTTCCGAGTGCAGGGGGGCCACCAGGTGTCATCCCATGTGGAGGAGGTGGAGCTGAGGATGAGGACTTGCGTTTTTTCTGAGCTGAGTTTCAGGCCACTGTTCTTCATCCAGGTTGTGATGGCTTTCATCCCCTCTTGGAAGTTGTGCCTGGCGAATTTGGGTTCCTTGGTGAAGATGATGATGAGTTGGGAATCATCGGCATAGGAGACGATGTTGGGCCCATGGTTTCTAGCGATGGTTCCGAGGGGGGCCCATGTAGACATTGAAGAGGGTGGGACTGAGGGAGGATCCTTGGGGTACTCCGCATCTGGTCTTAGTTGGTTCCCAGAGGAAGGGCGGGAGTCTTATTCTCTGTGTTCTGCCAGTGAGGAATGAGCGTATCAAGTCTAGGGCCTTTCCTTGGATGCCGGTGCCGTGGAGTCTGGTGGCTATTGTGCAATGGGAGGCAGTGTCAAAAGCTGCTGATAGGTCCAGGAGGCTGAGAGCTGCTGTTTGACTTTAGTCACGGAGAGCCTGGATGTCATCTGTGCTGGCGAGGAGGGCGGTCTCGGCACTGTGGTTGCTGCAGAATCCGGATTGGGAGGTGCCTAGGATGTTGTGGGTTTCGATGAAGTGTGCTAGATGGGTGTTGACGGCCTTTTCGATGACTTTGGCTGTGAAAGGAAGCAGCGTGATGGGACTGAAATTCTTGAGGTCCTTCGGGTCCGAGGAGGGTTCCTTCAGGAGGGTGTTGATTTCAGCGTGCTTCCAGTTGTGGGGCAGTGTGGTGGTCCTGTGGAAGATGTGTGGTGGGCAGGGGTCTGAAGGTGATCCGGAGTGGATGCTCTTTGTGATCTTTAGGGTGTCTTCTGTCATGAGTGGGGCCCATGTGAATAGGGTCTGTTGGGTGGCGTCGGCAGGGGTTGGGGTGGTGCAGAAGTCTTGGTTGTCGAAGTTGTCATAGAGCGTCTAGATCTTGAGGTGAAAGAAGGAGCGGAGCCTGTTGCAGAGATCTTGTGGGTTGGGACTTCTGTTGTTTCGCTGCTGGGTTTGGCAAATTTCTGTATGATGGCGTTGGAAAGGATTCTGTCTTGGAGGAAGTTCTTCCTTGTGGCTTTCTAGAGCTGAAATCATGGCCAGACACTGCTGCCTACTCTCTAGAGCTGAAATAATTGTCAGACACACCTGTGTGCTCTCTAGAACTGAAATCATTGACAGGCACAGCTGTCTGCTCTATAGAGCTGAAATTATTCAGACACGGCCATCTGTTCTCTAGAACTGAAAACATTGGCTTTCAGCAGGGCTGCCTGCTCTCTAGAGCTGAAATCATTAGACACTACTGCCTGTTCCTTAGAGTTTAAATCATTGACAGACTTTGCTCTCTGCTTGCTAGAGTTGTAATAATTAACAAGCACAGCTGCCTGCTCTCTAGAGCTGAAATCACGGACAGATATGGCTGTCTGCTCTCTAGGGCTATAAACATGGTCAAACACGCCTGTCTGCTCTCTAGAACTGAAATCATTGACAAACACAGCTGCCTGCTCTCTAGAGCTGAAATCATTGACAGACACGGCTGTCTGCTTTCTAGAGCTGAAACTATTGAAAGGCATGGCTGCCTGCTCTCTAGAGCTGCAAGCATTGACAGGCACTGCTGCCTGCTCTAAATCATTGACAAGGCACAGCTGTCTGCTCTCTAGAGTTGAAATCATTGACAAACATGACTGCCTGCTCTCTAGAGCTGAAATCATTGACAGACACGGCTGTCTGCTTTCTAGAGCTGAAACTATTGAAAGGCATGGCTGCCTGCTCTCTAGAGCTGCAAGCATTGACAGGCACTGCTGCCTGCTCTAAATCATTGACAAGGCACAGCTGTCTGCTCTCTAGAGTTGAAATCATTGACAAACATGACTGCCTGCTCTCAAGAGCTGAAATCATTGACAGACTCGGCTGCCTGCTCTCTAGAGCCGACATCATTGACCCTCACCAAAGTTTTCTGCTCTCCAGTGGTCAAGCTCACGAGCTGGCTGCTCTTGCTTTTCAGTGCTAGAATGATTGCCAACAGAGGAGCGGTCTGCTCTCTGGTGCTGCAATCAGTGAACGACATAGGAGCCCTTTGGAGCTTATATCAGTGACAAGCAAAAGGAGCTGTTCGCTGTCCGGTGCTGAAATCACTGGCAGGCAGGGTAGCTGTCTTCTTCGTGAAGCTGAATTCATTCACAGACATATGAGCGCTCTGCTGTCTTTGCCGCAGCCACTGACGGCCGATAGCCCCCTGCTGTCGTGTCTTTACTCTCAATGACGACAGACACGGAGGGTTCTATATTCTCGTTCTTTATTTCACTCCTTACACCAGCATGTCATTCCCTCAACTGCCGACCTGACCTCCTACCCCGCCCCTTCCTGTCGCCCCTCGTCCTCCCCTATCTCCGCCCATCCTGCTCCGCCCATACAACCACTAGACCCCACATCTCTACATCTCCCCCTTTGTTAGCAATGACCGGGGTCACTAAAAGTTACATCTCCTCAATCAGCCGCTTGGGCTGGCAGATCGTTTGCCGTGGACGGAGTGTTCGGCCTTCAGGCACTGTGTTAGATTCTGTTCCGGGTGGCTGCCCCACTGGACTGTCACCCTTGCTCTGCGTCGCAGGCTGCAGAGTTTGTGAAGTTGTATGTTGCGACTCTAGAGTCTCTTGCAGAGCCGGGCTACACTTCTGAAAGTGAGACACATTCCGGGTTACCCGCCTGGTGTCTGACTCTGCTGTCAGCATGGTGCCTTTCTGACGAATGACCGTCAGAGGTTCCGCTCTGAACTTGCTGTCTGTCTTCTTGGACTGTTCTTGTTTGACGATCACGCAGTCCCCTTCGTGGAACGAGAGAGAGCGGGCCCGCCGTCTCCCATCGGCGTACGCTTTCATGGTGTCCTTGCGAGCTTTGTCAGTGGCTTCGACCTCCCGATGAGTACGGTTGGGAGAAATGGGTCGCAGCGCTCCCTCCCAAGTGGGTATCCGGGTCCGGACCGGGCGCCCCAGCATGAGTGTAGCAGGGCATTTGCCCGTGGTGGCATGTGGCGTCGTCCGGTAGGCTCGAAGCACATCATTGAGGGCCGCCTGCGGGTCTCTTTTGTCCAGAGCAGCCTGTTGGAATGTCCTTTTTAAGGTGGCCATGAACCTCTCCGCTGTGCCGTTGGCCTGCGGCCATAGGGGTGTGATCCGTCGGTGTCGCACATTCATGAGCGTCAGGAAATCACTGAACTCCCGGCCATTGAACGGAGGCCCATTGTCTGTTTTCACCTCCGCGGGTAGACCCCAGGCTGCAAATACTTCATCCAGGATGGTGAGCGTGGCAGCTGCGTTGGTGGATGGGACGAACCGGGCGATGGGAAACCTTGAGTACTCATCTATTATAACTAGCACGTACTTGCCCGATGACATGGGGCCGTAGAAGTCCATGGCCAGCTCTTGCCATACTCCTGGTGGCAGGGGTGTCATCTGGAGTGGAGCGGGTGGGTCCCCTTGCCTTACCACTTGGCACTGCGGGCAGTCTTTTAGGGTGTGCTCTACCATCTTGTCTAGGAAGGGGAACCAGACACGTTCCCGAAGCGCTCTTTTCGTCGTGACTACTCCTCGATGACTTTCGTGTGCCAGGTTGACGACTCCCTGTCTCAGTTGTTGGGGTATCACAATTCGAACGTCTCGCAGCAGTAGGCCATCAGATGTGACGGATAGTTCTCCGCACACATTCCGGAATGCTTGCCACTCCTGACGCCTTGTGGTGTCACCTTTTTCGTCCTCCACCTCTTCGTGCCGCCATCTGTTCGTTCGGACCCTTTGGATTACCTGCTGCAGCATGGTGTCCTGCTGGGTGGCGTCCAGGATGGCCTCCAGGGGGACCGCCGGTGGCCGCGCTTGGTCCACCACAAAATGGACATACTCGTCTGCCATGGACGGCGCGTCTCGCTGAGAGTCTTCTGGGTGGCGCGACATATAGTCAGCCGGGTTGGCAGCCTTCCCTGGCTTGTGCACGATCGTGAATGTGTATTCTTGCAGACGGAGTCCCCACCTCTCGATGCGGGGTGGCATCTTGGACCGGGGGTTGCCATAGATGGTGACGAGGGCTTGGTGGTCTGTTACCATGGTGAAATGCTTCCCGTAGATGAACACATGGAAGTGCTCACACGCCCACACCACCGCAAGGCTCTCCTTTTCCGGCTGGGAATAGGCTTTCTCCGTGTCGGAAAGGCTCCGGCTGGCGTGTGCCACAATGTGGCGGTGGTCTGTGTCCTGGTCATATTGAGCCAGGATGGCTCCTAGCCCGACGGGGCTTGCGTCCACTGTGATTTCAGTCTTGCGATCTGGGCTGAAATAGGCCAGGCTTTCCACCGAGCCTACCGCACTCTTGATGGCCTGAAAGGCATGCTCGCATTCGGGAGTCCACTCAAAAGCCTGTCCTTGCTTGGTGAGCGTGCGAAGTGGGTGGCTTATTGTGGCATAGTCCTTGATATACCTCGAGCAGTAACTCGCCATGCCGAGGAAGGATCGCACGTCACTGACGTCAAGTGGACTCTTGGTGCTGTTCAGAGTACTCACTTTGGCAGGATCTGGTTGCATTCCGGCTCCTGAAAAGATGTGGCCAAAGAATTTCAGTTGCGACTGATGGAACTCGCATTTCTCCTTGTTGAGCGTGAGGTTAGCCTCCAGGAGAGCATGGCAAACCCTATCTAGAGCCGTGTCGTGGGCCTGGAGCGTCGCCCCATAGACTAGAATGTCATCGCTGTAGTTCAGCGTATTGGGGATGTGATGTATCGTTTGCCGGATCGCTTCTTGGAATATTTCAGCGGCTGATGAAATGCCGAAATTCAGTCTCTTGTACCTGAACAACCCGAGGTGCGTTGCAAACGTTGTGATATAGCGGGAGCTCTCGTGCAGTTCCAGTTGATGATAGCCTTTGTTTAAGTCCAGTTTGGAAAACACCCTCGCCCCATTGAGGGCGGCAATCATGTCACTTAGGTGAGGTCCGGGATGGCGTTCTCTCTCAATGGCGGTGTTGGGCATTCTCATGTCCACACAGAGTCGCACTTTCCCGGGTGTGCCTTTCTTTGGGACGATCACGACAGGAGATACCCATGGTGTGGCGCCCTCCGTCCGTTCGATGATGCCGGCGTCCAGCAGGTCTTGTAGCTCATCCTCCACCGCTTGCTGAAGGTGGAACGGGACCCTCCGCGGGTGTTGGGCAACCGGGCGGACCTTGTCATTTATGTGGAGGCGGATCTGACCTCTGTTCATTTTCCCGAGTCCAGAAAACAGTTTAGGGAACTTGTGCACGGTGTCATTTTCACCAGTAACGCGGTACAGGATTTCCACCAGTTTCAACCGTTCAGCGGTTGGTAGACTGAGGAGACAGTCAGCTTCCGGTCCCTCGATGACGTGAATCACGGCCGGAATGGATGTTGTCCGGTGCCTGAGCGTCGTTGAAAACTTCCCCAGGCAAGGGAGCGGCTTCCTGGACATCCAGGTGTAGACACGCACATGTGCGGGATCGAGCCGAGGCCGAGGGTTCATTTTCTGATACTCAGTCACTGGGATGTAGTTGAGGGATGCCCCGCTGTCCATCACGAACTTTGTGGGATGCGTGCCAACGCAAATGTCCAGCCGAGGGTATTTTTTGAGCTGATCGGGATCGGCAATCATGTTTGCATACTCTACAGAGTATTCGTGTTCACTCGAAGGTGATTCGGAGTCTCTTGACGGTGATCTTCTAGACCATCTTGACGACCGTGACTCCCTGCTCGACTGGGAGGATTTGGAGGAGGACTTCCGGCGGTCGCGTACCGCCCGCGCGTGGTGGCGGCGTGTCTCACCTCTTGGTGACCTCGTGGAGGCTTTTTCCTTCTCCCGGCGATAGTCGCCGCACATGGTCTCAAAATGGTTGTTGCGACCACACTTGTGGCACTTCTGTCCCAGGGCCGGGCACGCTCCGATATGAGGGAAGTCGTACCCGCATCGGTAGCATCTTCTCAATGGCGCCTTTTTTCCCTGATCCTGGCGCCTGCTTCTCTTCCCCGAGTCAGGCCGTCTATGACCGGGGTGACGGTGGTGTCTTGATGGCGGCCGAGCTTGTCGTCCCCGCTCTCTCGACCACCGGCGAGGGCGGTCGGTGCGTACTTGACAGACTACCTCCTTGCGGTCCACGCGTCCTGCCTCCATTGTCTTGGCTTGCTCTTCGGTCTGATCATGGAGTCTCGTGATCTCTTCAATTTCATCCAGCGTGTGGCTCTTTTTTAGTAACTTCCTGCGCAACGTCTCCGACTGGCAGCCGTCAATCACTCGTAGGCGAATGGCGTCATCCGTAGAGAATTCATCGAATTCACAGTGGCGCGCCAGGCGCCGCAACCTTGTGATGTACGAGCCCATGACTTCATCCTTTTCTTGTCGCGCTCTTTGGAATACGTAGCGTTCATAATCTACATTCTTCTTGTGCACAAACTTCCGATCCAGGGCGGCGCGCACATTCGCATACGTTCCCGCGTCCGCGGCGGGGAGTTCCTTTATCATCTTGCTGACATCCTTGCCCACGAGGTTCCGAAGTGCGATCAGTTGATCTTCGTCCCCTGTCACCTTCGAGCCCTTAATGTAGTCCTCGAAGTCTTCAATCCACTCTTCCCAGCGAGGGCCCATGCTGCTCCCGACCACGAGCGCTAGGGGTTCTGGGGGGCGCAGGTGCGTCATCCCCATGATGATTGGTTTCACATCTTGGCGCGCTGGAGACTGGGCTGGGGACCCACGATTTGACATCGCGGTGTGCGCGTGATGCGTGCAGCGGCAGCGCGGAGCAGGTCCAGGGGATCCCTCGTGGAGTCTTGCTCAGTATTTAGGGAGATCCCCACGTTTCTTTTTTTTTTTTTTCTATTGTATTTGCCTGTGCTTGATGATATTTCACTGTTGCCTGACTTCAAAATGGCCGCCCGGGCCTCTTTACATGGAGCGTCTGAGAGTCCGCCTGACTTTAAGATGGCCGCCGGTTGGGGAGCGTGTGCAGACGTCCCACGTGGTGCCGGGCTCTCGAGTCATTCATTCCAGGGGCAGCGCGCTGCTTGAACGGCTCCTCTCACGGTCAGTTTCATTTACTGTTATTTCTTTCACTCACGGCTTCATAGGCAGGCGGGCAGTCCTCACGTTCACTGCTCCAATCAATCTGGGGAACACGCGCGCCGGCGCTTTCACTTTTCTTCTTGCCTGTCACGGCGGCGGTCCTCCTCACCACAGGGCGCTCGCTCCCTCAGCGGCTTGCCACGGCGGCGGTCCTCTCGCACTCGCTCAGGCTCTTCACACGCTGTCGCGGGTGACGGCGCTTTCGCTGGTTCCTTGCTACCAGCCTCTCATCAGCTTACTCGGCGTGCTGGTGTTTCGGGAGAGCATCCAGCTCCATCCCACCCTCGTCGCCAGCTGTCGTGTCTTTACTCTCAATGACGACAGACACGGAGGGTTCTATATTCTCGTTCTTTATTTCACTCCTTACACCAGCATGTCATTCCCTCAACTGCCGACCTGACCTCCTACCCCGCCCCTTCCTGTCGCCCCTCGTCCTCCCCTATCTCCGCCCATCCTGCTCCGCCCATACAACCACTAGACCCCACATCTCTACACCTGCGACCAACACAGTTGATAGAAACAGAGTCCCCTCGTCTGCTAGGTAACAGCAGCTGTCTACTACCCAGTTTTGAAATGGAAAAGCAGGTGCTGCCCACTCACTGGTGCGGAAATCATTACTGGAGACAGGAGCTGTGCGGGCGCGATTGGGAACCAGAGGAGCAGTGCAGTTTCTAATGTGAAATACGTGAGACAACCGAGCTGTTTTGTTATGCATTTTGTCTTATTAACAAATGGTTGACCCGTTGGTTTGTGCAGTAGGCGTGGCTGCTAATAGCTCCACGCACGTTTGTTCTTTCTCGGCGAATCAAAGGCTAAATGCAGCTAATTTCTGGTCTGTAAGCTGTTTTTGGGTGTAATGGTCAGAGCCTTAGTGCAGCTGTTGTTTCTCATCCTTTTGGAGGCTTGAGAAACGTTATGATGTTGTTTCGTGGATTAGGGAGTTGACTTCTTAGTGCATTAGGGTTTGCGTGTCCATGAGTGTCCACTGCCTCATGAATAGATTAGGAAGGCGCTGTTGCGGAGCACTCGTCCCCAACTGTATGGCTTTGGTGCAGGGCTGTGTCTTTGCGGGTGTGAACTGGTTTCACATTTTTCTGTTAGATCCCTGAGTGTTAGATAGGTTTCCGGGGTGTGTCTTTTGATTATATCTGGTAAACGGCAATCATTTGCACTTTCTTTGAGCGCTGGTGCTCAGTTTGCAGTGTTGGGTTTTCTGAAATGTACGATTGTGGAAGTGCTTGTGAGTGTTTAAATAATTTCGAATTGGTTGAGTGGAAGTGCTTTGCATCCTACCCTTGTACGAAATTCCCACGGCAAAACCGTTTTCCCACCATCACAATCAACTTCCATGTTTTGCCTCGCCTCGCCTCCCAGCACAGTCTTCTTTCAAGAGCACCATCTATTGCAATGACCTTCTGAACTTTTCACCAGCTTTGCCCCACCCACCTGCTCCCTTCCATACCCCTTCATGTGAGAGTTGCAGGCAGACAGTCTGATTTCCTGCCATGGGGTATCCTGCCCATCAGGTATCCTGAAGCAGGAAATTGTCACTGTTGCCGAAGGGCGGGGCAACAAATGTTTGCTCGACTTCGTCTAATGTCACCAATGAATTATTAAATGAGCCCAATCTAATTTAAATTCACTACTACGTGGTAATGGTATGGCGAGTCTTGGAACTGTTTACCTGTGGCCTAAGAGAGCTAGAACCACAATTGTAATCATGGGCTGTGATATAGTTCCTGTGGTTCCGGTGTGGCACTACAGAATGTTGTTGATTTCTTAGGATTAGTGGTGGTGAAGGGGAAACAGCCAAAGCTTCTGCCAAGCTGAAACATGGCATCTATAGGAGGATGTGACTCCAGAAAAAGACTGTGACACTGGCAGTAGGGCATCAAGAGCTCAGAACCCCATGGGCCTAGTAGCAATAAGCAAACCAAGGACAGTGCCATTGTCATGTGTAGGGGTGGGCGGAATTTGCGAAAGTGACTTTCGCAAATTATCGTGAAAATGTTAAAAATCTCTGCAAACACGCGGAAATATCGCAAAGATGCAGAAGTTTTTTTCCCGCCCGTTCGCGGTATTTTCTGGGTGGTCGCGGCTCGCCAACTTACCCATGCGGTTGCTCGCGGGCGCGGCCATCTTGTTTTCACTCTTCTCGCGGTGCATGATCGCGAGAAGAAAGACGTGATCGCGCGACCAATGACATTACTGCGGGCACGAACTGTCGCGAGACAGTGCAAATGGCTGCCAACAATCCAACATCTCGTAGAGAACGCGACCGGATCGGGAAAACTTGTCGCCGAACATGTTAGCTAGGGAATACACTATCACCTTTGGGATGTGTGATGACACGCAGTTGTGGCCTTACATTGGCTATGATTTGCATGGTAACTTCTGGGTTGTTTATAATAATTTTGATCACTTTCAATTCACTGAAGTGATAGACCACTACTGCAAAAAAATAATCATATGACTGTAAAATACCAACCGTTCTGTGTGAGTACTGACTTCAGGTTATATGTTGGGCACCACTGTATCACTGCCTACAGATAGATTGTGTGACAGGATTTAAACACTCCCTGTTTAACAGAGCATAACTCACTAGATGAGGGATGAAAGACACTTGCAACTTCTCTTTTTCTCTGAAAAATATGTTTTTTATTTTGCGGCTAAAGGGATCTACTGTGTGTGACCCAATAATATTTGGGTTAACACGACATGACGTCCAATGTGGCCTTAGAGCCCAGAAATCTGAGAATAAGTTACACATACAAGCCCAACTAGAGGCATCCAGTGATAAGTTATGATCCTCCTCAGTAATAGGAAAGGCATTCCACCTGTCCGACTGAGGGTTTTGAGCATTTTATAGTTACAAAGGATCTACCTGAATCCCTAGTACTGATTCATGAGTATTTGACAACAATGGCAGGAGAAACAGAGGAGGTAGAGCTGAAGACAGAAGATATATCAGAAAATGTGTGGCCCGCCATTATTGGCGAATCGACAGCATGGGGAATTATATTATTTGGAGACAAAATCGCATTGGTGGTTGGAGAAGTCCATGAGTATACTACATACGTTTTCTCTTCATGAATTGAAATAAGCTCCTGGTGCAGCAGCAGGGCTGTTCAGAAAATATGCAATAATAGATCCTGAACACTGCTGTGGTCCGTATGTTTTTTTTATTGAAATGACATTCATTTATATCAGGACCACTGGAATTATGCGGAGGGTAGGGCCAAATTATTAGGCATGGTTGAGTAAACAATGCAGCAGAAAAAGGCAAATTATGTGACATAACGCAACACCTTTTCTGATACTATTACGTCATTATTTTGTACTTTTTATTACATTTGCAGCAAATCTATAATTATTGCAAAACCACTGAGGCCCACAATCGCATTATTTCAGTGACTCTGATTTATGTTGGCTTTACGCTGCAAACTCTAACCCAAATTTGAATTAAATATTAACAGCAGACCGCTGTTCCAAGAAGGTGACGGCCTCTGTACATGACGTTACCCATAACTTCAGAGAAATTAAAACATCTGCAGTGGTAGTACAAGCCGCAGGTTGGGGCAGGAATACCCCCAGCACTGCCAAGTTACAACCTTATCCAGGCGTGGCCTTCACATTTGACACCCTTTGGATCGTGTCCCCCTACTCATTGTTCCTGCCCTGAGGAAGACCTTCACCCCAAACCCACAGGCCCAACACAAAGGTCGAAATGTATCGGCGTCCACTAAGCAGTGGTCAGGAGTTCGCCACTTGAAAATATAAATAATAAAGAAAGTAACACTTACCTGAAGGCGTCTAGAGGAATGACGCTTCAATGGCCTATCGAGCATTCTCTGACCACTGAATAGGGCCAATGGGTATCTTTTGGACCCCACAATTCGTTTGAGGGTCAAAATGATGTACCCAGCTAAAATAAATAACTTTGAGTATTTGGAAATATCGGACACTTTTCTATGTGATTGTTACTATTTGTGTTTCATTAATGTCATATTATCACGTTGAACTCTGCATGGTGGTCTCCATTATGTTTAATGTGATATGTATGTAAATAATCGACTTTATGCACGTGAAATGTGTATTGAACAGCATCAAAGGTTCTGCCGATGTTGATTTGAAGTAAAATCACCCTAATCATAAAAGAATCATCTAGTTTTTAATACATGCTAAGCTCCTTTACTATGCAAAATAATGGTGCAGAAGTGCAGATTAGTGAGGGTTGGGTGGAAACCTAGTGCTCACAGATGTTTTAAAAATGAAGAATAACTTACAGCATTAATTGAGATCGGTTGACGTATTTTGTTAAGAATCACCTTGAGATCCATGGTATGGGGGTATTTTTCTTTCAGCATAGCCTAATTTATATAAAGCAGATGACCCTGTTTCAAGGGACTTTGCTGCATAGTTGATGCTGAATGTACGCTTAGGTCCTTCTATGTTGCTAGGGCAAACATGTCACACTTTAGCCACTTATACGCTACCTTTAAATAAGGATCGTCTTTTCTTAACAAAAGCTAGAAAAGTATTAACTAAATTAGTAAATATATACAGACAGCTGAGACAGTATATACTAAAGCAGAAAAGCACAGGTTACTGGCAGCATTCAGGCACCTATGCACGCCAAAGCAACTGCAATTAACCCACAAACTATGTATGCAATAATGAGGCGTTGCTTGGCTAAACGAAATGAAATCCTGTTTGGCTACCCAGGAAAGCTTGTCAGCTAGAAGTCATGTATCCTCACTAAATCTCTCAGGTAGACACTGAATAATGTATATGGGCCTTCCAATGGGCTTGATACTGAAACAATAAAGCCAATCTTGGGAACATATGGTTGCCGCATTTTTCGCCAGCGTGCATGACATAACTTTGATACCTGTGTTGCCAGAAGTCCTGAAGCATTTACAAGAAGAGTATGGTGCTTCACCTGCAGTGGCCTTGGGTATGAAATGAATAGGCTAAATTGACACCGTAGCTTAAATTGTCCTTGGAAATGTAAAAAGTGATGAGGTTCATTTGGGCATTCCCCAAAGATACACCAGGACACAACAGGCCCAGAAAAAAGTGCATTCACTGATATCCCCCCCCCACCGCTGCAGAGCCTGCCTACCTTTCGCGTGCCTTCATAGAGCCCCCACTCAAAGTAATGCGACCTGCAAGGACACCTAAATGATGTAGCATCAGCCTTCAAGCACTCCTCGCTCATGGGAAGAGGGGACGCTGTTCCCAGGACAATCGTGTACAGGTCAGATGACCTGCCTGGGGAGTGGCTTTGACTGGTGAGCACGGCCCCGCAACCATTCTTGACTATTTTGGTTAATAAAGTAACCCTTCTTTCTGCCTCCATGGCACATGCCAGCCCTCATCTGGGACGCACCAGGCCCCAGGCAGCCTTGTGACTTAGTACTGGAAGTGTGCCCGACACATAATAAGGGTCCCGCTGACCCTGCCTCATTGTGTAGAAGGTGCGCCTCCAAAACCAAGAGCTTGTTCAAGTTCCTCAAAGTCAGTTTTGTGACTTTTAATCTTTGGGCTTGGTTGACAAAATGTATGTTCGTTTTAGAGCAAGTACGAGACTTTCCCATTAACAAGAACGTTGATCCTATGGTTACAGGCCCTAACCTTAGAACAAAGAGAGCAGGTTCCCCATGTCAGATAATTATGGTGGAATTTCACGAGTTGCGACCCCAGTTACTGATATATCAATATTTTAAATTTTGGGGTCCACCACTGCTTTACACAGAAATACAAAAGTGCTGGTTCTCACTATGCACAGTACCTGTTTGTTTCTGGGAAGGGCTGGTACTCTCCCTATAAATGTATTGCAGTAGGGTACTCTCCCATTACATGTATTGCAGTAGGGTTGAAAAGAGCAGGCCCTCTTCCTTTCAAATTAAAGGAGTGCAGGTACTCAGTACTGGACGGCGCCTGCCCATTTAAAGCACTGGGGTCGCCTAATCCTTATGTAGCCTTCCTGATGGATCATGATTTACTGCTGCTTATAGGCTACAGTGATTCTTGATTCAAATCACAAGGTAATGGGAGACCCTAGTGCACTGATGCATTGAAACAAAGTGAGAAGCAAAACGTGTGATAAGTGGACTTTTACCTAACTGTATGAACAGTTTTATTTTATTGGATGTGGATTTATTTCTTGAAAAACATTTGTAAGGAGTATGTGTTCATAAGAGAGGATGTGGAGCAAACACCCCAAAGCTAAAGGCACCTTAGGCATGGATATAGACCTCTCTGGTGAAGACTTTCACCACGGGGGAGAGATTGGTATCAGTCTATGGCGCTGAACTGCCATGGAGTAACTATGTGAAGTGTTCTGTGGAATTGGAATCAAAAGTGGTCAATGAACTGTGGAACAGGACCCTACTCTTGAATCTCTGTTCCCCAATATCTTAACAAGTGTTGGGGCTAAACACTTGAGTGGCGAAATACTTTCTCATTTTAACTTTTCCATTATTTTAAGATGCTTAAGAGAGCGGCATTTTGTTTAAGCATTGAGCTTGACTTGACCTCGTTATTAGGGGTGAAACATATACAGATTTTGTCTCTGAAGTTACTGTAAACCTCCCAAAATGTTTCCCATGGGTGAAGAAACTATTGTAATATGTTTTTGCAAAATATTTTTCGCTAAAAAGCTCTCTTGACATAGAATTGCACCCACTAAAAGTGGATTTTTGGACATATTTAGTTTTTTAAAACCTACTTTTGAAGGGTCTTTTTCTCGCAACTTAAACTTCACAGTCTTTGCAAAGTTTTACAAAAATTAAAACTTCACAAAGTATATGGAGGAAATGTTTGCATGTTTTTGCACATAATCCTGTTATGTTTTATCGGACTTAACCTTCACTCTTTGTCCCATACTCTAAGCCTTGTGTCAGCAATAATTCTGTCAAGGGTAAACTTGATCGCACTGGATCTTCAACTTTCCATGTGTCCAGTAGTTAGCTTCAGAGTCAGTAAGTGGTACATAGGGTCTTTCCAACCATATGGCAAGGTGATCTCTGCAACATCAGAGTCTGGTAAAAAGCTGGACATGTAGAAAGAGCATCTGTCTGCTTAGTAATCCTGTAAAAACAGGAGCCACTTGCTTCCTTGTTCTAAGAAATAGAAGTCAAGCCAACATGCAACCAATAAGCATAAAAGAAAGACCTCATGACTCCGCAACGTATGATTCACTCGATGAACGAGAATGGCATCGCCTCAATAGACTTCATCTTCACGGCCCTAGAAAGATGAACTATAGACTACAAAACAAGTAACTCCAGTGACAAAGAATGCTGTGCGAATGCACTTGATACACTTACAAGGCGACATGGAATTCAACACATCTGTTCAAACAGAGTAAGTATACCTGACGACCTGTCCGATGAAGGCCCATAGAGGAAGTCCCCAGAGCTAAAAGGCACTATATAGACCACTTCATAAACTCATTTAGAGAACACTGATAGTGCTAAAAAAAGTTCTAAATTTTTTTTAGAGAGTGAACAAAAGGTCACCCGACAGGACTCTGTATAGCACAGACCATACCATAGCACCAGATCTAGGCAAAAAGTGTCATATGGGGCGCTTTTTTTGCCTTTTATTTGATTCCGCAGAATGTATTAATTTGATTGTGAAAAATCAAACATGGTGACCAATGTCTTTAAACATCACATGACTTCACCAAGCATCTGCTTGTCCCTCATGTTTTAAACATGATTAAGCCATCTCACATCATTTGCAATATGAAGGTTATTAATGCTGTATTTTCTTGCTTAAGTTATCAAGAAAATAATATTTGTTGCCATGTTTCGACCCAATATCAGAAGAACGTATGTCAGAAAAAGGTAAAAAGCACACAGTGTTATCTTTCATTTGAATAAAAAAGACATACATTACAGGTAGATTACCTGAGATGAGCCATGACTTATGCATGTTCTCTGTCCAGTTCATATTCATCAATTCATGGGGTTGGGTTTATGGTGCAAGAGTGTAGCCTTCTATTGTGTTAGTAGAAAATGGAGCTATCAACTTCCTGGTGCTGAATCATTAATAGAAACATGCCTGTGGGTGTTCAAGCTCCAATACGGCTAGGGGAAATATTACCACTTGGCTGATATGATATGTTACATTGTATATGTTAAGGTATGTCCTGTTTCTGTATGTTATGGTGTATTTCAGCATTAGCTCTCATATTTGCTGTGTATGTTACAAATGTTTGTACAGCTCTGGATTGCCATTAGCATGGCATAGCAGTGTTTGGACAGTATCATGGCTGGTCTCTCAGATGTCCCACTTTATTGCTACAGGTTCTCCTTTCAGCGCTATTAACCCAAACCCAACCCATCACAGCAGATCACACAGTCAACAGTAAATGTAAATGTATGTGTTTTTGTAAAGCGCACTGCTGCCGAGGCGTCGTGGCGCTGTAGACCGCTCGGGAACCCGTCCTGGCTATCCCTGTGAGATGGTCCCTCCTGGGTATCTCCAAGGTGAAACCAGGCATCCCCGGCGAATGTGGGGGGCCGTTGTGGAGATGAGGCAAGCTAATGCCCAGAGTTGCCGAGTGGGATCCCTGGTTAGAGTGGGCACTGAGGCGAGAATGATCGAGTCCGATGGCCCTGGTCCACGACCCTGCCGCGTCGGGAATTGAACCCTGGTCCCGGGCCGTCCTCTGCTTCCGGGTCTGCCGCCTCTAACCAGTGAGCCACACTACTCCACTTAACAACAGTGCTTAAGCATGGGGTAGAATAGGAAGTCAAGGAGGGAGCAAACGCTTGACCTTGAAGCAGAGCTGGCCTTTGCGAAACCCTATTTGCCCCACCTTTTTTGCTTCCTATGCGAACCACTGTTGGAATGGGGTTTGTGTTTATAAGTTTTGTGGTAATACCCACAGGCCTGACAATTTTCTCCAGGTAAATTTCGGTGAAATCTGTTGAATTTTACCAAAGGGAAATGCATGGGAAATACTGATCCGTGTGGAGTTTGGTGGGCAAAACACCAACATCCACATTATGCATGCTCAATTTAATGGGCGCAAAGTATAATAAGCAGCAATTGTCACAGCTTTTGAATTCAGATGCCCACTTATTGGATTTTAAAAAGTGCTGTAGTAATGACAGCTCCTGTGCCGCTCAGGAAGTTGGAGCTCTGGGCGTAGGCCCAATTCACATATGCTAAAGGTTGGTCTTGCCTTCAGGGAGCACAATAAACTGAAAGAAACAGTGTTAGTTTGGGAGGGAGAGAAGAAAAACTCAGAAGCCATGACAGAAAATTAAATCCTGGATGCATCTGGAATTGGGAGCCTGTTTAGATGCAGTGTGACACAAGAGAGAGCTGCAAAGCAGGAATAGTATTGGGGAGATTAAAAAAACTAGCCCTCTGTGAAATTTAAATAATGCAGTTTTATTTTTGTAACATTCCAAAAATTCTTATGTGAAATTTGTGAAATTTCTTAAAAATCAGTACATCTCAATTTCATGTCATTATTATCCACAGAAGTGGTGTGCATCCTGTAAGTCTCTCAAGAAGACAATTTAGTCTCGATTACGAGTCTGGCAGTCCAAGGACCGGCAGACTTGTGGTGGCCTGATGGTGGTGGTCCAGCCACCGCTGCACCGATGGTCCGACTGTCCCATTAAGAGTTGGGTGGTTGGACGGCCCTGGGACCGTCATCAAGGAACCACCATTGCCTGGAGGTTGCCCGGCGGTCATGAGGTTGCAATATGCTTGCCATGACTGCCGCCGTCCTGACAAGCACATTACGAGTTTTCTCTCTGCGGTGGTGACACTGAGGTGCCTCCTCTATGTAACCCTTGGCAGAGAGGAAACAAAGGGGGCCATACAGGGCCCTCTGTGGCTCTCCTGTGTGTGGATGTATACAGAGTGGCATAACATCTGCCCCCCTGCGTGCAGGCACACCAGTTCCTGCACAGCATGGACTTTACAGTCCATGCCGTGCAGAACCTTGAGTGGCGTTCCCATTCAATCAATCAATCAATCATAACATTTGTATAGCGCACTACTCACCCGGAAGGGTCTCAAGGCGCTTGGGGGGGGAAGGGTCCGCTACTGCTCGAACAGCCAGGTCTTGAGTTGTTTCCTGAAGGTGAGATGGTCCTGGGTCAGCCGAAGGTGGATGGGGAGGGAGTTCCATGTCTTGGCCGCCAGGTAGGAGAAGGATCTGCCTCCGGCGGTGGCTCTTCGGATGCGTGGTATGGCGGCGAGGGCGAGGCTAGTAGACCGTAGCTGGCGGGTGGGCATGTAGAAGGTCAGGCGGTCGTTGAGGTACTTGGGGCCCAGGTCATGGAGAGACTTGTGTGCGTGGGTGAGGAGCCGGAACGTGATCCTCTTCTTGACGGGGAGCCAGTGTAGGTCTCTAAGGTGGCCGGAGATGTGGGTGCGTCGGGGGATGTCCAGGATGAGTCGGGCGGAGGCATTCTGGATGCGTTGGAGTCTTTTCTGTAGCTTTGCTGTGGTTCCGGCGTAGAGGGTGTTTCCGTAGTCCAGTCGGCTGGTGACGAGTGCCTGGGTGACCGTCTTCCTGGTTTCGGTCGGGATCCATCGGAAGATCTTGCGAAGCATGCGTAGGGTGGGAAAGCATGATGAGGAGACGGCGTTGACTTGTCTGGTCATCGAGAGTGAGGAGTCCAGGATGAAGCCCAGGTTGCGTGCGTGGTCTGTCAGCTTGGGAGTGGTGCCCAGGGCGGGGGGCCACCAGGAGTCATCCCAGGCGGAGGGCGATGGTCCCAAGATGAGGACTTCCGTCTTGTCTGAGTTCAGTTTCAGGCGGCTGTTCTTCATCCACTCGGCGACGTCTTTCATCCCTTCATGTAGGCTGGTTCTGGCGGTGTCGGGGTCTCTGGTGAGGGAGAGTATCAGCTGGGTGTCATCGGCGTAGGAGATGATGTTGAGGTTGTGTTGGCGTGCGATGGCTGCAAGAGGTCTCATGTAGACGTTGAAGAGGGTGGGGCTGAGTGAAGATCCTTGCGGAACGCCGCAGATGACTTCGGTGGCCTCGGATCGAAACGGGGGGAGGCGGACTCTCTGTGTTCTTCCGGCGAGGAACGAGATGATCCACTCCAGTGCCTTCTCTTGGATGCCGATGTTGCTGAGGCGTTGGACTAGGGTGCGGTGGCAGACAGTGTCGAACGCTGCAGAGAGGTCCAGGAGGATGAGTGCCGCTGTTTCCCCGTTGTCGAGCAGGGCTCGGATGTCGTCGGTGGCTGCGATGAGGGCGGTCTCGGTGCTGTGGTTGGCTCTGAAACCGGACTGCGAGGGGTCGAGGGATCCGTTCGTCTCGAGGAAGGCGGCAAGCTGTCTGTTGACGATCTTCTCGATGACTTTAGCAGGAAAAGGGAGGAGCGAGATGGGGCAGAAGTTTTCGAGGTCGGTGGGGTCCGCTGTTGGTTTCTTCAGTAGAGCGCTGAGCTCGGCATGCTTCCAGCTCTCCGGGAAGGTGGCGGTGTTGAAGGGGGTGTTGATGATGTTCCGGAGTTGGGGTGCGATGGTGGAGTCGGCCTTGTTGAAGACGTGGTGGGGGCAGGGGTCGGTTGGAGATCCGGAGTTGATGGTGTTCATCGTGCGGGTTGGGTCTTAGGTGGTCACCGTGGTCCAGGTGCGGAGGGTGGTGGTGGGGGGCGTTGGTTCGACAGTTGGGTGCGTGGATGGTGCACCGAAGCTGTTGTGGATGTCGGCGATCTTGCGGTGGAAGAACGAGGCGAGGGAGTCGCAGAGATCTTGTGACGGAGTGATGTCGTTGTTGCCGGTGCTGGGGTTGGAGAACTCCTTGACGATGGTGAAGAGTTCCTTGCTGTCGTGGGCGTTGTTGTCCAGTCGTTCCTTCAGTGAATTCTTCTTGGTGGTGCGGATAAGCTGGTGGTGCTTGCGGGTGGCGTGCTTGAGGGCGGTCATGTTGTCAGTGGTCCGGTCGAGGAGCCAGGTTTTCTCGAGGGTGCGGCAGGTCTTTTTGGTGTCCTTGAGTTCGTCGGTGAACCAGGATGCCTTCTTGCTTCTGGGTCTGCTGGGAGGGTTCTTCAGTGGTGCGAGGTCGTCGGCGCAGGTGGTCAGCCACTGCGTGAAGTTGCGGGTTGCTTCGTTGGGGTCCTTTGTGCAGGCGGGTGGGCTCTGGCTGAGGGAGGTGGTGAGCTGGTCGGCGGTGATCTTGCTCCAGCTTCTGTGGGGAACCTGTTGCGGGTGGTGGTGGGTCGTGGTTCTTCTGAAGCTGAAGTAGACGCAGCTGTGGTCGGTCCAGTGGAGTCCGGTGGAGTGGCTGAAGGTGATGTGCTTGCTGGATGAGAAGACGGGATCAAGCGTGTGGCCGGCGTAGTGGGTGGGGGTGTTGACCAGTTGCTTGAGTCCGAGGTTGGCGAGGTTGTCCAGCAGGGCAGCGGTGTTGCGGTCCTTGTTGTTCTCCAGGTGGAAGTTGAGGTCCCCTAGGAGGATGTAGTCGGCGGAGGGAGGGCGTGCGGGCTGATGAAGTCTGTGATGTCTTCACTGAATTGTGTGCGTGGTCCCGGGGGTCTGTAGACGAGGGTGCCTCTGAGAGTCGTCTTTGGGTCGGTGTGAATCTGGAAGTGGAGGTGCTCGGCGGCGGCGAAGGCGTCGTTGGAGTTGGTCGTGATGCGGATGGTGTTCCTGTGGACGATGGCGATGCCTCCTCCGGTCTTGTTGACGCGGTCCCTCCTGATGATCTTGTACCCGTCCGGGATGGCGATGGCGATGTCGGGGGCCGAGGAGACGTTTATCCAGGTTTCCGTGAGGAAGGCGACGTCTGGTGATGTTGTGTCGAGGAGGTTCCACAGTTCCACGGCGTGTCAGTGGACGGAGCGGGTGTTGAGTAGGATGCACTTGAGGTGGTTGTTGCTGGTGTTCGGCTTGGCGGGTGCCTTTTTCAAAGACACCGCCACCTTTGAAAGAGTAATCATCCTGGGACTGCGATGCCACCCGCCCGCCAGCCACTTTTGAAGTCCTAATCTGGCATGCAGTTATTGCACGGGTTTGACAGTGCAGAAGAGGACCGCTGGCATGGCGGTCCTGTCACGCACCGCCAAACTCGTAATCAGGCCGTTAGTGTTTGAACCATCCTTCAACCGATATTGTCTGGCATGTGATGCACGGTATGCCCTCATATGAAAAAATCACCCGATATACAAGCAAAGTAAATTTCACTCTAAAGCGTAAGTTCGCTAAACTTTCCTTAAATATCACAAGAAATATGCGAATTTGCTCACTGCTAAAAACATATCAGCAAGGTAGAGACAGAAGAAGATGTGCAGGAGAGTGTCACTAAGAGAGTCAGAAGTAAATGGACCGACTGCCAAAAGACGAGATGTGATCGAAGGAGCACGGAGGGAGGAAAGATATGTGTGTGTGTGTGTGTGTGTGGAAAAGGAGTTTGTGTAGCCCCGAGAGAACGAACGTCGTGAAGTGAGATGTTAGCCACAGGATGTGGGATACTGTTAATTTATTCGTAGTGCTCGGAAGGGGGCAAAGAGGGAGAGGTGTTCTGTGGAGTTGAGTAGGGCGGAGATATGACTCCTAGAGTCCGGATAATTGGGATTTAATTTGAGCTCTCCATGGCAGCCTTGCACACGGACAGATGACATCCAGACGCTAACTGATCAGTTGCCCTGGCAACGGGTAATTAAACTCTTTCCTCGTGTCCCTGGAAGCTCGTTAAAGTGGCAGCCATGTGGAGGGACCCCACGTAAAAAAACGAAACCCGATTCTGAGAAGTTGGTCTTGATGGCAGGCGCAATAGTGTTCCTGTCACTTTCATCTCTCCCGCGGCCAATCAGATTAATGTCGTGTATGATACCTTTCCCCTGCTCCCTCTATGCTCACCGTAACCTGCCTCTAAGGTCGTTCTCGGTTAGTCTCCATCTAAATTGTCTTAATCCTCGCTGCTGCCTCTCCTCCGTAGTAACTCCATTCCTCCCTTCCTTCATGGCGTCAATTAGGGATACGCGTTTCTGCCCTGGTCACGGCTTGCTACCCCTTGCACTGTTCTTGCCGCCCAATTTCTCAGCGATTTATGAAGGCACGAGGAAGAGCCAGGGCTGCATGTGTAGTATCCTGCTGGATACAGTTTAGTGTTCCTACTGCCTGTAAACCCACAATAAACACCCACCACAGGCGTCACCAGTGACCCTGATAATAATGGGGGCCGAGCGCAGTGCTCCTGGCCAGTTACCAACTATACATCCAGTGTCTGTGTGCTCATTTATAAAATATGTGGGCCTAGCGCCCCCACCACTTTACAGCATGTGAAGTGCACTTACTTTTTTTTTGCTAGCCCACCAATGGCACTTCAGATGCCACAGCTGCCGAATACCAAGGCTACCTACTCTTGATTCCACCTCATGCCTTTATCTTCCACCATACACTTCCTATCTCTTTACCTATATCTTACCCTTTTTTCCATACCTGCTCTATCCCTTTGTCACTGTTTCCTGTCTTTCACTTCCCCCTTCATCTCTTTTCTTACTTTCTCTCTTTTCTTCTGGGTCAGAGTCTGATGATGAATAATAATAAATCCTGTCCCTGAAAACGAGTACCGTGCCCTTCACTTGCATCCACCAGCACAGATTAAGCACTGGGAGGATCAAAAATTGCCTAAAGTCAAGTTTACTCTCTGTGGTCTACACTCCTCTCCCTTTTGTAGGCAGCAAATGGAAAGCTGTTGAAGGGCAAGTGATGAACCCTTGTTCTCCTTATATTTCAATGATACTTCGACGCTTGCCATTTTCAAGAATCGATGTCCACCTTTCTCTTCTCCTTCTCCCTACCCCGTCTTCCACCTCCTTCTGCTGTTCCAGGTGGGGGGGTATTCCCTTCATGTTCTAGTATACCATCTTCAGAATTGGCGGTTCAATGAGTAGGGTGCACGAGGTTAGAAGAAGTAGAGATGGGTTTTTAAATTGTGCCCATTAATAAGGAAGAGGTGAGGGGGTGATGGGCTGGTTGGGCTACATGGTAGATTTCAGGCCCAAAGCCCTTGGGTTGGAATTACAGCAGCGCCACTTGACCAAACTGGGTGGTCCTTGGCAAGTCACTATTCCTACCTGTATTTCAGTTTTTTTTTAGAATCTTATAACTATTGAGAGCATTTGGAAGGGATTCAGTATGCAGTGTGCTCTGTACAAGAGAATCTTTTCAAATCTGTGGTCATGGGTTTTGTTTGGCTCAGTTTTGTGACACAGCATCTCAAAAAAGCCTTCCAGTGAGAGGCTTCTTAGAATTTATTTTTATGTTGTCTGCAGCCACAGTAACATACGAAAGGAAGGCCAAATGATATCATTAAAATTAAGAAGGAATCTGGTGTGTTTGGGGCATATGGGAGATGGAGTGAAACATTCAAGTATGCCCCGTTCTGCCTTTTTAGGCATGGTGTAATTTGCAAATCATCACTTGTCCCTCTCCTCCTGCTTCATGCAGAACCATCTTGCTGACTCTGGGCCGATAAATCTTACATTTACTACTCACCAGATTCAAGCCAGTGGAATGTTGCTTAGATCTTGTGTCAGCGTGCTTAGTCACAGAGCCAGAGATTCTCATTAGTAAATGCAGATTTGTCTCCAAGACCTGGATTCAATCATTTATTTTCGTTTTCATTTATGCTTTCTAAAGCACAACCCAGCCTTGAGAAAGTGTCTGGGAGCTGTGTAGATGTGAGGTAAATTACCTACGTCAGTAGATTATTTTATTGGCAAAAACATTCCTCTGGATCCTTTCTCCAGATTAAAAGGTACGCCCCACGACAATACAAAGTCTTGGAAGAATAATTTGGCATGAAGCGTAGAAACTAAAGCATCATCCGAAGCCCTACAGTAGCAGTTTCCAACATTAGCCAATCAAGCCTAGATCCATGTCATATTGTTGGGGTATACATGTGCATACAGTGAATATAAATAGGAAGCAGGAGTACAACTTATCTATGCATCAATCTCGATTTTCTAAAGATAAATACACAAAGGCCATAATGGGCCTTCTTTGATGCGATTTTACACCTACAATCCTCTTTTGATACAGTCCACTGAAAAAAATGTATTCGATCTGTCCTGTAAGGCAATCTGTATCATCTCATCTTAAATTAAAAAGATAACTGCACTATAACATCAAGGCATATTCTGTTACACTGGGATCATGTGAAACAAAATATTTTTGGCTCCCAGTTCGCTTTCCTATGGCCCTCATAGTGATGAAACTAGTCTGTGGATCAAAAGAGTTGGGCAAATGTATAACATGTCATAACAACATTTATTTTTTATTTTTTTTATTTTTTTTGATTTTCAAAACCTTTATTGAACCATCAGAGTGTACACTGCTGTTTAGCCAACAACCCGGAGGCAGGCAGCTACTTTATGTGGCGTCACGCCACCGGTACAGATCAAAGACATACACTGTTAGAGGTATGGGAATGAAACAATATGCAATGCAAAGCAACAGAAACAAAAAAAAAAAACTTGCCACATAGCAACATGATCGTGCGACATACAACTCCCTAGCCGGTGCCAGCCAGAAAATGATTATAGTGCGATCGTCCTCTTAACTATATCTAGCTGGGGACCCCATCCGAATCAGCCCAGTCCAGAGGCCCCTAAGACCCACATTCTTTGCGGCAGCACCTCGTCAGGACCTGCCCAGAGGGAGACACGGTCCGACATCGAGGCCAATCGAACGTTACATGCATCCCCCACTCGCTCAGCTAGGAGCTCCACATCGCGCCCACTCACAACCACGTCCCCTGACCCATCAGTCACTCACGCCACTCCCCTCCGATTCCGTGTGCTGATGCTCCCGAGCCCAACTCACAAACGGCTCCCAGATGTCCCTGGGCCTGGAGGCAGCAGGCATCAACTCCCAGAACGTGGCCAGTTGCGTGCAACCATATGTGACATCTGCCAACCACCCCTTTACTGTGGGCACCCCCCTCCGCCCCCAGTGGACAGCCACCCGCCTCTTGGCAAACAATAAAAGCAGTGCCTGCAGTTTACGCGACTGTGGCGGGGTGTCTCTAACATAACCCAACAGTCCAATCAGTGGGAAGGGAACCTCCGCACGACCCACAATCTGGTTTATCAATAGGAAAACCCGGGACCAATAGCCCTCCAATTTGGGGCAGGACCACGCGATATGCAGAAAGGAAGCAGCGGCGGAGCCGCACCTCCAACAGTCATCCGTCTCCCTAAGGCCCATCCTTTTCAGGCTTATGGGTGTCCTGTAGAATCTATGGAGAAATTTAAAGTGTATGAGGCGCAAATTGTAATTCGGCGATAGCTCAGTGAGCTGCCCACAGCAGAACTCCTACTGTTCCTCCGACACCTCAGGCTGAAGCTCCCCATTCCACCGCAGCAGAGCATTCGGTACCACAGCCGGATCCGCGTCCTGCATATGGCGATATATGCGGGTGACCAGTTTGCGGGGAGACGGGGAGCCCACCACCGCCTCCAAAGCCTTGAAGATTGGCGGCTCGGCCGGAAACTCCCCCGACAGCGCCCGACACGCCGCACGGAGTTTATGGTACAGGAATGACTCGGAGAAGGGCACCGCCCCCCCGTCCTCCGGCGACGGGGGAGGCATGAACCTACCATCAGGGAAAAGGTCTGCTAGTGTACGAAGACTCAACCTCTCCGCAAGGCGACCGGCTATCCCATCCGCAGCACAGGGCAACAGCGGGTTGTGCAGCAGAGGGAGCGAGGGGGCGTAGAGCAGCGGAACCTGTGCCCTCCGACGCAGCTCCTCCCACACCCATCTTAATAGCTCCGCCGTGTCCACGTCCACCCCCGGGCGACGAGCCCTGGCGCAGATCGCGACCCCCAGCGTAAGGGGTGCCACCACATCCCGCTCCACCGCCACGTGGGGCTGAAAGGGAGTGGGGTGGGCCCAGAAATGTAGGAACTGAGCCTGGGCACAAAGAGCATATAGCTTCAGATCGGGGGCCCCCAACCCTCCCCGTAGAAGGGGCAACGTCAACGTTTCCCACGCCACCCTAGCCTGCCCACCAGCCCACACCAGCTTCACCAGGGAGGAGCGTAAAGTAGCAACAAAGTGGGCTGTAAGCGGCATGGGCACGTTGACGAACAGATAAAGGAACTTGGGCAGCACAATCATTTTTGTTAGCGCAATGCACCCTGTCAACGACAGTGGCAAAGAAGCCCACATCTTCACCTTGTCTCTGAGCCACATCACCGCTCTGCCAAAGTTGAGATTCCAGATCTCCTGGGTGTTCCTGCTGATCCAAATTCCCAGATATTTTACCTCCTCCGCTTCCCAACGCAGCGGGTATTCAGAGCTGACCACCTCAGTGCCGTCCGTGAGGGGAAAGATCACCGGCTTAGCCCAGTTGATGGAAATGCCAGCGAGGCCCTCAAAGCGGACGAATTCCCGCAGGAGGGGATCAAGGTTGTCCGCGGGATTAATAAGATAAAGGGTCACATCGTCCGCATAGAGCGAGATCAAGAGGCTTCTAGAGCTAAACCCTATGTCCCTCGCCGTGTGGTGCTGACGGATCCTAGCCGCCAGCGGTTCCATAGCTATGGCAAATAGCAGCGGGGAGAGAGGGCAGCCCTGCCTAGTTCCCTTGATATACCGAATGGGCCAGACACCAGGCCATTCACCCGCACCCTGGCGGTGGGCAAGGTGTACAGCAGGCGAATTTTCCAAAGTAATAGCGCACTGAACCCCATCCTCGCCAGTATGCGGAATAGGTAGGGCCATTCAAGCGTGTCGAAGGCCTTTGTGGCGTCCAAAAACACCACCGCGGCCTTGACCGCAGGATGGAGGTAGTGTAATGTAGCAAATATCGTACGTAAGTTGTGGGAGGTCGCCCTTCCCGGTATAAACCCCGACTGATCCGGCAGGGCAATCATCGGCAGCATTGGCTGCACCCGGTTCGCCAGCAGCTTAGCCAAGATCTTAACGTCTACATTAATCAGAGATAGAGGCCGGTACGAGTGCAGGTCGTCAGCGGGCTTATCCGGCTTCAGCAGTGTGATAATTAGCGCCTCACGCATGGTGTCTGGCAAAACCCCCGTGCCCAAGGCTTCCTCATAGACCGCCAGCAGCCGAGGCGCCAGCTCGGCAACATACGCCTTATAAAAGGCTGTCGTAAGGCCATCTGGCCCAGGCGCCTTATCCGGCGGCAGGCTCCTGATGACCTGCGCCACATCATTGGCGTCTATTGGCAGATCCATATACTCCCTATGCTTATCGTTGAACCACGCCAGTGCGATGGAATCGAGGAAGGACTCGAGCCCTGCTGGACTAGCAGCCTGGGTGGTAGTATATAATGCGGAATAGAACTCAGAGAACGCCCCTACAATCTCCCCTTTAGTATGTAATAGGTCACCCTCAGCCGTGCGCAGCTCATGAACATAAGATGCAGGTCGCGTCGGCCTGGTCATCCTAGCCAGTAGCTTCCCTGGTCTCCCTCCCTCGCCATATCTGCGAGCCTCCGCGTATTTCCCGAGAAACTTAACCTCCCGCATAGCCTCCTCGTTGTACTCCAACAATTTAGTTTTCAGCAGCCCCGCTACCTCCGGGTCCCCCCCTGCAAGCATTGCACTCTCAAGCCGTTTTATGTCAGTTTCCAACGTGGCCAGGGCGCCCCTTATTGCCTTCAGTACCCCCGCCTGGCGAGCTATACACTGGCCTCGAATGACAACCTTGAAGGCTTCCCATAAAGTCGCCATCGTGCTCACCGACCCCACATTCCGCTCAAAATAGTCAGTAACATCCGTACGTATCTCTTCCTTGAAAGCCTCATCTAGCAACGCGTGCGGTGGGAGTCGCCATGAAAACGCCGGGGGGGACTCACCCGGCAGCACCAGCTTTAACAGGCAAGGCGCGTGGTCCGAGAGCGATCGGGACATGTGTTCTACTTGTGACGTCCACAGCGCAACATCCCGCGACACCAGCCAAAAGTCTAATCGGGACCATGCACCACCATGTGCCGATATACAAATGCCCTCCTGTAACCCCATATGCCGACCACGCCACACATCCACCAGTGCACCATCAACCACAATCTCACGTAACGCCGAGCTCGCCTGCGGATTCAGCGCTCGCGCCATCCCCCGTCTATCGTCTGTCATTCATCACGGCATTAAAATCACCGCCCCAGATGACTGTGTCGCAACCAGTGTTCCTCACCTGCCCCCACAGCTTGTGGAAGAAATCAGGAGAGTCCACATTTGGGCCATACACTGCTACCAACGCCACCGGAACACCACATATGGCACCCTGAACCAGAACGTATCTCCCCTCCTGGTCACACACAACAGAACCCTCCCGCCAGTCCAACCCCGACGGATCAAAATTGCCACCCCTCTGGCATAGTTGGAGTAAATAGCAGAATAAACATGGCCCCATCTGGCATGTCGCAGCCGTGGGGCGGGAACGGTATTCAGGTGGGTTTCTTGCAGCATACACACATCCACGCCATGCCGTACCATATATGCATGAACCAACCGTGCCTTTCTATGGTCATTGAGCCCCTGGACATTCCAGGTAATGCAGTTCAAAGTCGTTCCAATTCTGGACATTGCCATCCCGTATCAACCGGATAGTACATATACATGTGGACGAAAGCAAACTGCACAGACCTGACACCATATCTAGAGCAGAAAATCAAGCGTGGCATTGAACATTGAAACAGAGATGGCCACCACCCACCCCCTACCCACTCCAACCCCCGAACCGGGTTGTGTAATAACCGCCCCCTACCCATCCACATAAAACCTGTAAAAGTGCACGGGAACATTCCCAGTGGGGTGTGGCTACGCCGGCTACTCCCCTGTGGTAAACAGGGTGGCCGGAAGAACTGCAGGGGATGCGAACCACCCAATCCCTGAATACAGCTGATCCATGACCGTGGCAGCGAGCAAACATCAAAGTGCGGGTCACCCCTCTGGTACACCCCAGTAAACCGTCAATCCTAACCCCGAGTGTCAGTATGTCCTTACACCAGGATACCTGTATTGGAGCCCACATTTACTCAATATCACTCAGACCCTCAGGTATAGTCACCTCAGCGCCCTTGGGTCGCCGATCCGCTTTCCGACCCACATGTTTTGCGAACTTCAGAGCTTCCTTGGCCTCGACGAAGATGTGGGTGGACCCATCGAAGGACACCTTTAACTTGGCCGGATACAGTAGCGAGTAGGGAACCTGCGCCTGCAATAGGAGCCGTTTGGCCGGCAGGAACTCCCGGCGGGCCGCCTGGACTGCCGGGGTAAAGTCCAGGTAGAAGGATAGTGTGTTGCCCTTGTGCGTGATGGTTCCTTTCTCCCGGGCCAGTTTGAGGATCACGTCTCGGTCTTGGTAGTTCAGGAGACGAGCGATTATGGGCCGGGGCGGTGCACCCACTGGGGGCCTCTGACCCAGTGACCTGTGCGCCCTCTCCACCGCAAACACTGTCGAGAGGCCGGGGTCAAACAGTTCGTGAAGGAGGTCGGTTATAAATGCTTCCATTTTTGATATGGCAGTGGTCTCCGGCACCCCCGTAATGCGCAGATTATTGCGCCTCGAGAGCGCGCCTCTAAGTCCTCGTTCTTTGCACGAATTACGGTCAGCAGTTTGTCCATGTGTAGGAGTTGGCCCTTCGTCTCCACTTGAAAATCATGGAACTCCGTTTGTCTAGTCTCCAGCATGTCCAGCCGCATCTCATGCGACGACACCTGCATTTTCACGGAGTCTAGCTGGCTCGTGAGATTGTCCAATTTCGAATCGATATTTCGGAGGCTGGAGCGCATTTCGAGCATCAATGTGCGTAGATCTTCTCCTTGATCTGCAGGGGTGGAGTCCTGCCTCACATCATCCTGGGGGGCCTGCTCCATCTCAGCCTGCCTGGCTGATCGTTTGTGGTCGAACGTTAATTTCGACTGCCTCGAGTCGTGCTTTCCCATGGCGGAGGGGAATCGCCCAGCGCACACCACCAACTATCTGTCGCCCCCAGCTGCCGGGTCTTCTCCACGTCGACCACCACCAGATCCTCGTTACCGCCAGAAGCAGGGCAACAGGGGACGACCACCCCTCCTCGCTTCCCGCCGTCTGAACACCTGCGTCGGCCCCCACACACCACGTTAGGCCTCCACGTTATGCCTCCTCCAGGTTATCACAGGGCCTCCGCCCAGGCCGAGCCAGTCCACAGCGCCTGAATGGGCAGCCGACCTCCACGTCAGGGCAGCGCAGCTCTCCCCCCAATGACTTCCAACCAGCAGGCCAGTCCGCTGTGCCCGTCGCACCCCTCAATCCGCCACCGGGTCCACCGGTCTCCTCACGCCGTCCCACTGCCAGGCGGCCCAGCGCCAACCGCCCACTTGTGCGCGCTTCACAACTTGTGGTTCTCCCCGCTCCCAGGAAGGCACGACACTCACCGCCGTCCTCAGGGTCACAGCGACATCAGCCCGGCACCTCGCGGCAACATCAGGGCCCCGCAGCAGCTCACCGCAGTCCGATACGCCGCCCCACCAGGCAGCCAGGGTCCGGGCAGCAACTGTAGGCACAGCAATCACCTCGCGGGGCACACCAGGGCGCCGCAGTCACCTCACTCAGGCCACCGGGTACAGGATCCGCGGCATACACCTCACACTGCACCGGGCGGTGCGCCGAACACAGGCCTCCGCCTAAGCCCCTGGAGCGTCGCCGCCCCCGATGATTCCAGCTTCGGGTGCGCCAAAGTGTCTCTGCCCCCACAGTACACAGCCGTCGGTGCCGGCCGGGCAAGAACCACGCTCCGATCCCTCGCCTCCACACTCGCGGCCGGCTCCGCCTCGGCCGCCCCGGTCTCCAGTAGTAGCTCGCCCCGGGTACGTCACCAGAATGGGCCTCCCACCGGGTCGCTCGCCAGCCTCGCGGTCCGCGATCTCCGTCGAGGATGATTCTCTCAGGTCCCGCTCGCCACCACCGGTGCACCACACCTTCCGGCGCAGTATCAGCAAGCCTGGGCAGCCCACTCTCACCCCGACGTGTAGGATCAAGGAAGGATTGTTTTCCGGCCGGC
Source organism: Triturus cristatus (assembly GCF_964204655.1). Lineage (NCBI taxonomy): Eukaryota > Metazoa > Chordata > Amphibia > Caudata > Salamandridae > Triturus > Triturus cristatus. The sequence goes on along the minus strand of NC_140592.1, from coordinate 494,993,043 downwards.
GGAGCTCGCTCACAGAGCGGCCATTTCGCTGCACGGCAAGCTACGCCCCCCATAACAACATTTATTAAAAACATTTGTATTAAGGTTTTCTGTATGAAACAAATAATTCGGCAATGGAGTAATTGTACTAAGTTACAAATGTTTGCATGCAGCGTGTTGGAGTACAGAGCATCAATGAGGTGTACAAAAGTGGCGCACTATTCTCATATGATTGTGGATAATTGAACTCCAATTTCATACATCTGCACTAGAACATTTGATCTGCCCACATATTCCAGGTGTTATCAACAATTGCAGACTCGCTAGCAGCACCACTTTAAATTCAGTAAGTACGTGATTCAACAACCTCAAGGTGTTTTTATCCTAGTGGGATCTCACCAAGAAGCATTATTGAGTAACTATCTTTGGAGAGGAATAAAAATGGGGAAACAGCCTTAACATCGCATGTGTTACATCGCATGCTTTTACAATGCAGTCCTTACAACGACCGTGTTGTTAAAACGTGAGCCATTACATCGCAAGTTGTTTCAACGTCTTGCTGTAGGGGGCGCACTGCTGTTGGATTTACAATCCAACACCTTCCCTGCCTTTGCACAAACTGGAGTAGGAATTGTAAATTATACTACTCCTAAATCCAGCTCGCTCCCCTACAGCAAGTCGTTGAAACGACTTGCGATGTAATGGCTTGCATTGTAACAACATGGTCGTTGTAACAACCGCATTGAAAAAGCATGTGATGTAACGCATGCGATGCAAAGATATATATTCATAAAAGTGTGTATAACCCTGTAGGTTGCCAAGCAGAGCATTGTAGGAGTTTTCAGCCCTCTGTCTCAATGAAGTTCGTGAGAATTTCTATCCATGGGTTTGTGATGGATTTCCTATGAATCCCTGCAGTTCCTCAGCTCGTGTGGCGGCGCCCTTGACCGTAGCCTAGGTCTCCACTTGGTGGTTCCATCTACTATGAGTTGTCCCTTCCGCAGAATGCAGTACTATATCCCTACAGGCAATTGCCAGTGCCAGATCTAAGAATCTGTTGCCTGCTTTTAGGAAGTCTTACCAACATTCGTTGTTCACAAGGCTGAACCAGTGAGAGCCAATCTTGTGACCCTCAGAAATGGCAGACTCTATGTAGGAATTTAGATGCATGGGATAGCCTGTTTAGTCCCGAGATATCCAAGACAACCACAGTTATATCTCTTACAAGTCTTTATTTGACACTAACCTAGACTATAAAAGATGCAAAAGTATGATGGTATGCGAACATCTGGCGAGTACCAAACATTTTTTTAAGACCTGCCAAAGCATGCAGTTGATTTTGTGGGTAAAATACTGGCAATTCAAGCTTTAATTATGCTATAAAAATACTGTAACAAGAAACACATATATTGTTCGAAATGGGGGTCTTTAGTTGGTAGTGGCTTGCACCTTTGTTACCTGTCCAAATTGGGACCCTTCCTTCTGGTCAGGGTTAGTGGATTAACAGCGAAGATAGTCCCTGCTCACCTCCTTGGTAGCTTGGCACAAGCTGTCAGGCTTATCTCAGAGGCAATTATAAATAAACACACAGTAACACAGTGAAAACACTACAAATGGACACCACACCAGTTTAGAAAAAGTAACCAAGCTTTAGCTAAACCAAACAAGGCCAAAACAACAAAAATCCAACATACATCTATCAAGCTATAACTTGATTTTTTTTAGAAACCGTTCAGTCCATATAAAACTAAGGATGTGTCCCTGTTTGTGAAAAGTACAATCGGAAAATAGGCGGAGGTGAGGTGCTGGAAAGTTAAGCGATGCGTCGGTTCCTTAACACACAGGGAAGGTGATGCGTTGGTTCTTTACTCAGAAGAAAGGTAATGCGTTGGTTCCTTGCTCCAGGGGAGGTAATGCGTTGGTTCCCTTTTTGCCACGCAGGGGAGGTGATGCGTCCGTTCCTTACTGGATAGGAGGTGTTGCGTCGGTTTCTTACTGCACTGGGAAGTGATGCGTTACTTCGCCGGACATGCGGCCGCGGTTCCTTTCTGAAGCCCAGCGTCCATGTAGACTTGCATGGAAATCTGAATGTGCTAGAATCGGTGTGGCAGCAGTGAACCAGGTGCTGTGTAGCTTTCTTCAGCCACGATCCAATGATGCGTCGATCCTTCCAGCCGCTCGGCAGGACCTGCGTCAGAGTCAGTGTGGTGGTATCAGACTTTGGAGGCTGGTGAGTTGAACTCAGGCTGTGACCGAAGAACCACCGCAGGCAGGTGCTGCGTCAACATGGGAAGTTCTCTTGTACGGCGGTGCTACATCTGAAGAACAGGCGCTGAAAGGGCGATACGCCTATTGTTCAGCTTTTTGTAGCAGGAACAACCTCCAAGGGCCCAAAACTGGAGTTAGCACCACAAGGCAAGTCAGAACTCCCAGCAGTGGAGTTCAGTGATCCTGCAGGTGAAGTCTTTAATGGCCCTGAATCGTATTAACAGGAGGCAAGTACACACAAGCCCTTGGAGAAACTACACAAGCAGAATACTCCCCAAAGTCTAGTCCTTTTCCTCTCCCAGCAAAAGCAGCATCTGCAGGCCAACCCAGCAAACCAACACAGCAAAGGTACAGTACTCCTCCTTACATCTCTTCAGCTCTTCTCCTTGGCAGAGGTTCCTCTTGATCCAGAAGTATTTTGAAGGTCTGGGGTTTTAGGTCTAATACTTACACCCCTTTTGGCCTTTGAAGTAGGCATTCTTCAAAGGTTGTGTTTGTAGTGCACACGTTCTTGTCCTGCCTGGTCTTGGCTTCAGACACACTCCAGGGGAGTGTGAGAGGCCAGGCATAGCCCAATTCAGGTGTATGTCACAACTCCTCCCACCACTCTAGCTCAGGAAGACCCATCAGCCTGGTGATGGACCATCAGGATATGCAGGGCACACCTCAACTCCCTTTGTGTGACTGTCAAGAGTAAATACACAAACAACCCAGCTGTCAGTATAAACCAGACGTTGATTCCACAGAAAGGCAGAGGCACAGGATGGTAAAGCAAGAAAATGCCCACTTTCTAAAAGTGGTATTTTCCAACACAGAATTTAAAAAACACCTTTCCTAAAAGATGTGTTTAAAAATTCTGAGCTCAGAGAGCCCAAACTCCATATATCTAGCTTTTCCCTATTGAAAGTTAAACTTGTAAAATGTTACAATGCAGCTCCAATGATAACCTATGGGAGGCCTAGACCTTGCAATAGTGAAAAACGAAATTGGCAGTATTTCACTAGCAGGACATGTAAAACACACAAGTACATGTCTTACCTTTTACATATACTGCACCATGCCCAGGGAACTACCTTGGGCCTAACAGTCAGGGGTGCCTTGCATGTATTAAAGGGAATGTTTGGGCCTGGCAAGTGGGTGCCCTTGCCAGGTCAAATAGAACATTATAAAACTATTCTCATACAATGGCAGGCCTGAGATATGTTTACAGGGCTACTCGTGTGGGTGGCACAACCAGTGCTGCAGCCTCACTAGTAGCACTTGATATACAGGCCCTGGGCACACATACTGCAATTTACTAGGGACTTACCATTAAATCAGATATGTCAATCATGGATAATCAATCATAATCACAATTTACACAGGCACACTGGCACTTTGGCACTGATCAGAAGTGGTAAACGGCCCAGAGTTCCAAAACCAGCAAAAACTAAATGCAGCACACAATAATAAAAAGAGGAGGTCAGAAGCAAAAAGACAGGAGAAAACATGGAAAAGATTCCAGGTCTAACATAAATACATTCACTGAAAAAAAAGACTAAGGTTAAAGTAATGGTATAGTTCAGTGTGATAAAAAGGTCTATTTTTGTTTAAAAAACAAAACTAAGACATTCACTGAAAAAACAAGGTTAAAGTAATGTATAGTTAGGTGAGAATGTCACTGACAATATTAAAGCTTGGAACTACTAAAAACACATACATTCACCTATTATAGTTAGCAAAGCTAACTAGATCCTATAGCCCCACCATGTACCGCTTACACCTCACCTATTACATCACTCATGATATGTTCTATGACATCACTCATGACAACTCAAATTACATCATTAAAGTCATCACTTAAATGTAATTACATTTCTTCTATTAAGAAAATACTTCAAAAGATGTCCCAATCTGTGATAGCACATGCTCAAGTAGTCGGTGTTTCTGAATTATTTTATGTTTAATTTGCTGATGAGATGGATTTCATAGTGGAAAAGAATTTGGCTAGCTCAATGGTAGTAGATGATCTCAGTCCAAAATTGACATGTGGATAACATTTATTGTAAGTAGATATAACAATTAGATTAGGGCTACATAAAGCATTTGACATTTATTGTGAAAATCAAAGGTTGATGACCAGTAAATCGAAAATATTGATGTTATTTGAAAAAGGAGAATAAACAACATTCTTGAAATCTGGTATATTTTCGCCTACGTATTTAGATTCACCTTATTCTAATTTCTTGAAAAGCTTTTACTAAAAGTTGGTTAAAATACCAATAGGTATGCGAAAATGAGCATTGTATCTGAGGTGGTGAGGGTCAAGCCGTAAGCCTTGTTGGTAGTAGTTGCAGATGGAGGCTAAGGAAGAATTTATTTGAGATCAGTAAAAGTATTATTTTAGGTACCCTGGTCATTGTATACAAGTGAACTATGATGCACACCCATATAGAAATCCGATAAAAGCATGCAATATTAAGGTGTTGACCCTTGTGTTCCACAGACCTATATTCATCCTAACAGTTCTGATTTATGGAGTGATTATGTTGTATGTCATTAATAAGGACACTCGCACATCCAGAAAAGTTAGTTGGCAATGATAGTTGAAAAACAATCTTAGACTGAGCTAGTTATTCTATTTTCTATCATGAATTCCACAGAGATATATTAAACTGAACCATGTTTTAGTAACTTCCTGAGGATAATGAGTCTTTGATGTTAGATTTAAGTATAATATTGCAGCAATGGTTTTATTGTTGCCATGTGTACTTTAAGAATAATGTTATGATATTAAATGTAATGATGAGAAAGTGGGATTTTCAAAAGATTCTAATCAGAAGTGCACAAGGTCTGAGCTGGACCGTGGGGCATTAAAAATTGGATATACAAAGAACAGGGCACAACAAAATGGGTCAGCTTTAGAGAGTCACATTTTTCCTAACACTGATGGACAGAAAATAGTGTTCACACTGTCCGCTTTAAATCGGGTAGGCAGTCTGATGGCTATACTTCGAGGGCCACTACTCCATACAGCTGTTGAGTAAGTTGTGCAGTGGTGGAGCTAGTGGGGCACCGCTGCCCAACTCAGAATGGTGCAGGTGTATTGAGGATTTGTGACAGAGTACTCTGTCCACCAAACTCTAAGTCTGGCCCAAAGTGTCTTGAAAACAGTCTTAGATGAAATAGCTTGCCAGAGCAGGGAACAACAAGTGGTTTTGTACAATCATATTTGCGTGCATACACAGTACCATGAGCTGTGGGCTTCCGGATGCCTGGAAGCTTGGAAACAAGAGGTTTCAGCTGCCCTACACATAAGGAATTTTTTATAATGCAGCATTAAGTCAATTAGTGCCATCACTTCAGCAACTCTGTCAGCTTTAGTAAGTCAGTAGAGGATTTTTCAGAACTGTTTAACCCCTTCCCCGCTCATGACGGAACCGTTCCGTCATGAGCCACGGTTGCCGTGTGCTCATGACGGAACGGTTCCGTCATGACACGCCCGTTGGCGGCCGCTCCGCCTACGCGGCGCTGTTTCCCCGCCTGTGCGGGGGGACAACGCAAATGGGCGGAGTCATGACGGAACCGTTCCGTCATGAGCACAGGTCAACCGTGGCTCATGACGGAGCGGCTCCGTCATGAGCACAGGCCCGCCGCGCTGCCCCCCTGCCCCCCCCAGCGCTGCAGCGGAATGTCCGCAGCAGCGAAGGGGTTAAGGAGGAAAAAGAATAGATGAGAAAACAACAGAATTTTAAGCTCTCGTGTAAGGGTTCTGGAGCACACACTGAAAGTTTGCACCAATAGGATTCCATATATTCCTGCTCAGACAAAACTGTAACTTTGTTTCATACAGGCCCTGCCAAAGGACAATCTGGGTGCTGTTGGTGTGTATATATAGAAACGGGAGCTGTATGACTGAGACCAACCATGGGTTGGATATAGATATTTAAAAGGATGGGGGAGAGTTAAAACACTTGAATGGTGATTTGTGATGTCATCGCCCCGAATATAACAGTCAATAAAAAAATCAGTACAAAATAATTGGGAGAAAAAAAAACAAGACACATGCTCCTGCGTCCAGCAAAATGAACTAAGCCCTCCACTCCATCTGGTTGAAATGACAAACTTCATACCAGCAGAGACTCCATGCATGACTAGTTTCGACCAAACATTGGGTCTTAATCATTTGCAAAATACGGAGCAGTCAGATTGCTTTCCTATTTATACATAAAGGGCATCAACATAGAGAAAAGACTGTAAGTCAAGCTCAATAGATATTTCACAAGCTGTTTTTAGCACAAATAGCAAAATAAATAAGGTGGTAACCAGTGGATAGTAGAACGTCTAGTTGTCAATGAACTATTTAGGAAATGAGTTACAAATGTACCTAGAAAAATACAGAATCAATATAGGACCAAAAGAAAAAAAATATTTTCCCAAAATATATATTTGTGATATTTTTATGATTAAATGGAAAAATTCATATTTTCATAAATATTATAAGAAAAAATACATGACATACAATTTTTTTTTTTGATAAACAAGTTTTATTGTTTTAAACAGCACAATAACAAAAACAGTCTGGTATTCCGAATCAGTACTACACAGCAATACATTAGGAAGCACCCCCCCGCTCCCCCCCGCCCCCAGAGTCCTCCCCCCAATGACATACAATTTTAAACAGCCAAATCAACATCCCATAATTTGAAGCATATACAGGCAAAATAACAAAGGATAAAAAAACAGAAACACAAGCTATCATAAAAAGACGTCATCTTGTAGGATTAGAAATTAAAAGTTACAGATACCCCCTCAAATGCTAAATACCAACAACATATAATAGATTTCATTAACTAGATTTTAAAATATACAATAAAAGAAGAGACATCAAAGCAAAATATAAATATGCATTATTCCCCAAGTGGGCTACTCAATATCTGTATTTGGCATTATAAATTCATTATTGCATTAAAAGATCATCTTAACATATTTGTCTACGCAAAAATGACACCATTCCATAACTTGGTAACATTCCTGTGATCTTTGAGATTGATTGATGTTTAACTCTTTATTTTTTGTATTTTATCAAACGTCATAATATAATATAAATAATGGCCTAGTGGGCTAAATGTATCCAACCCAACACCACATTTTATCAAGAAGTGCACAATCTAATCCAAAGAAGTGACAATCTTAACTTATTCATCTGCTTACACCCAAGGGATTCAATGTTCCCATATTCTGAAAATACACACATAGATATAGCTATAGATATATGGATATATATACACCTATAAAACCAGTAAAACAAATTAAAATCAATGTATGCTTACATTTAAGTCAAGGATGCAAGGGGAAAACATTTCTGTTACATCATGTATTTCAATCAACCCAAATGGACAATAAGTTCCTAGTCCTTGGGAGATCTCATCTCTAAATTTACTATATATCTAGATTCCATATGCCTAAACTTCTGTCCTCTGTCACCACCTCTTCTAGTCTCCTTCATCCTATCTATGACAAATAACTTCTGCTTCCTGGAGTTCCAATTGTGTTTATCTTGGAAATGAAGCTCTACAGAGTATGACTGATTCATATCCCTTTTTGCTTGCATATGTTCTAGTACACACTTCTTTTCTTGATAAACAATGCTCCCTATATAGCGTAAACCTCAGGGACATACCAATATTACATCAAAGTCAGAGTTGCATGTAAAGAAATGATTGATATACATCAATGTAATACAATTAGGTACATCAAAATAGGCTACATTGTTATTACATTTACATGCTTTACAATCACCACAAAGAATCCTTTGAGCTTCTTGACCAGTCCATCAACATCATGGTTAACATTTGATGTATCCCTCAATGAAGGACTTCTCTTGGATCTGACGATTGGATTAAGACCAATACAGTGCCGAAGATAATTATATATAAGAAGTATGTGCCAATTCTTTTTCATGATATTTTGTATAGTTCTGGATTGATCACCAAAAGTTGTAATAAATCTAGGTTTATCATCTACTGTGTTTGCTCTCTAAAGAGGAATACCAATTCATACTGGTCCTTCAATGCTACCCGTAGCTTTAGTTTTTATTAAGAATTCCTGTTCGACTGAAATCTCCTAATCAACAATCTCTGTTTCTAGAAGAAAACGGATGGTTAAAAGTAGAGAGCAGAAGTGGCAGCACGGATTTCAATAGACTTTCTAAAATTTGACCCAGACACTGATCACTTTTTAAAACTTAACTTAAGGGTTTTAAAAGAAGTCTGAAAAGACAAATCTGCTAGTGGAGCAAATGAGCAGAGAAAAAATAAATACTGTCAAATTCAACCTATAATAGTGGGACAGTTTACGCTCTAATGTAGCAGCTCTTAACCCTTTGAATTCAGTGGACCCCCTCTCGATGGTATTAGGACAAAATATTGACTTAAATATAACCTGAGACAAATATCAGAAAATAAATATTGTGACACATAAATATTGTGATGCACAAACATCGTCAACAAGAATATTTTCTGAGGCAAGTAATATCTTTCTCAAAAAAATTGATGTTTTTAATATCGTTTTCAATAATACAGTGGTTAGAAATATAGTTTAATTATGTGCTTTGGTTGCTATATTAATGTTATGTGTTACCATTGTTTGTATACATTTTATTTTTAAAATAAATCCTGTGATTTTATTTTATTTCAAATTTTTTATTACATTTTTAATAGTAATTTATAGGGTTGTAGCAGGTTGGTGGGCATAGGGTGGGATGTTAATTAGGTAATTATGAATAATGTAATAAATGTTATTTTATTATATGATTAATATTTATTATGTAAAATATATCATAATTATTATTTTTGTTATATATTATTTGGCGGCTTTTAGGTTTTCAAAGGTATAGGTTGGGGAATTAAGTAAATCATTACCAATTCTTTATGTGCTATAAATAGTTTATCTCTTCATTAGTCTTTGGTATATAGATTGGTCGATGATAGTTCTCTTAGCACAATAAAAAGTGAGTAGGCTGTATAATGTTATAAAGTTACCTCATAAGAAATTAAGAATTATATTATGAGCAAGGCAAGGATACTTCGTGGTTGATCGACTGGGAGGCAGGTAGCATAACAAGTATTGACAAAGCCAATAGGTTTCGCCAATGAGAGACCTACTGGTGTTTTTAAAGATGTTGCTCAGCAGCGTGGGCTGCTGTGCAATAAGGCTCAAAGTCAATAAAAACTAAGGCCAATGGCGCAGCCAGCATTGACCTAATAGTAGCGCTTTTTTTGTTTACTTTAAACCATGTTGCACAGAAAGTCACCCTGCTGTGCACCCCTCTATGAAAACATTACAAAAACCAAATGCCTCTGCATGAGCTTTTTGGCCTTATTACTGGGTTTTTTTAAGGTGTCACACTGCAGCGTGTGCTGGTGTGCAACATTGCTTACAGTAAATAAAAACAAAGCACTGGCACAGCCAGCATTGACTATGCCATAACGCTTTGCTTTTATTTACTTTAAGCCATGTTGCACAGCAGCCTACGCTGCTATGCAATATGTCCTAAACAATGCAGGTGGTGAGGGGTGAAGCAACAAGAGGGAGCAGGGTGAGGAGAAAGGAATGTGTAGCGGGAGGAGGGCGGCAGGGTGATTTATATGATGGCGGGGTGTTTTAAAAAGAATGGACAGCAGGTGAAGGGCGGGTTAAAAAGGTAGGATGGCTGGTGGAGGAAGGGGAGAGGACTGACACCGCAGAGAGCGGGAAGAGGGTGAGGGCAAGATTAACATTACAGAGAGGGACTGCGGACACATGCACTCTCTAAGAGTGCATGTCAAAACATTAAAAAAGAGTACCTGCATGAGCCTGCGGCCAGTGGAAAGACACTGGCTACAGGAAGCTCTGCTTGGTCTATGCTCCATGGCAGGGAAAAAGACTTGAACGCCAGAAGGAAGCCGGAGGCGAGAAGGGTGTGCTGATCAATAGTAAGCAAGGAAATTGGAGTGTCGTTGGAGCCAACCAATGGTAAGTAAAGGTAAGTAATGGATGGGCTCTAAGCTTCTTTTAAGATTTTTTTTCTAACGAGATTTTGCAAGCACAGTGCAAGTGCTGCACAGGCAAAAGCTAAAAAGGGTAATCTGTATGAGTATTAGATCTGCACAAAACTTTGAAGACCTGCAAAATTGGCTCAGATGCTACTTACAAGCTACGTAGTTGGCATAATCCAACCACACATTTACCCTTGCACCACAGAGGAGGACTGTGCACACCACTAGAATGAGAGAGAAAATTATTTGTATTCTATATAGATAAAGATAAATGCTATTATCTTCCTTTTGGGCCCAAATGCCTTTCTTTTATATATGCACAAATATCCCTTAATCCTTACATTTACACATGATAGAATATGGGAATAAAATTAAAGCTGTTGCTTTCAATATCAAACTGTATAAAAACCTTTATGAATGTTGAGTGTGTGGATAAAATGGTTTGCTTCTTAACTCCCCAGTTCCTGTCTGGATGGGCTCTGTTAGGAAGCCAAGCTCTTTTCCTTTATCCATGGATCTGTTTAAACGGATAGCACCCTTGGTTTTGTTATGTTTGTGCAGCAGTTGACCCTGCCTCTGGAGGTACATGTGACAACCATGCAGATGCTGACCAAGCTCCAGGCAGTATGTAAGTCATTGACTAGTAAGCGGAGAGTGTAGCCTCTTTTGCCAATCGCGCTCTAAAAGTGCATATCCGCTTCGAGGAAAAGGTATATCAGTACAAACCTTAACAAGAAAACATCTTGTTTTAGAGATCCCGCGGGTAAATTGTGAACTCAACTCCAGAATAACCAGGAGCTGTCTCGGCCCTTCTTTGTGTCTGGCGGGGCCTTGGGAGCTACGATTGGCTGCGCTTGGAACTCGACAGCTTTCGCCACCAAAATATCCCCAGTCTTCCCCCCTTTTGTCACATTAGTATTGACTGTGTTTTAATTATAACGAAGATGGCCCTAAGCCACGGTGATGGTGTCTGTAAAATGTGTTCTCTAAAGGAGATGGAAGTGTGAGAGAACAAACATTTCAGTTAGCTCGTCGCTTTAGGGGTTTTCAGTCCTGCGAGATATAATGGTGAGAGGCAAAATATTAAAACAAACTGTATTAGGATTTTTATATGGTGAATATCGACAAGGCCTCTAAGTACAATAAAGAAACGGGGACATGCTGGCTTACTTTGCTCATGCTCAGGGACTGATTTATGCTGGTCGATGCGGTTGGTGGACACGGGGACTCATTTTTGGAGTTGGGCGTTAATTAATTAGCCTTCATGAGACAGTGACCCAAATCAAGAAAAAACAAGCATTGGCATAGCCAATAGGTCTCGCTTTTGGGACCTTATAAGTATTTAGTTATGCAGCACAATATCCTTGGTGCAATAACATCAACTGTTGCATGGCTAAAAACGTATAAGGTCCAAAAGGCGAGACCTATTGGCTATGCCAATGCTTGTTTTTAGAGGCCTGGCATGCAGTTTTAAATGTAGGCTGGTAAGAAAGGTGCCAACCCGAGGTGCAAGGTCTAGAGAGAAATAAGATAGGAAGAAAGGTTGGTTATAATGAGATAGCACAAATAGAAAGGTGAAGCACAGAATGACAGGTCAGGTAAACAAAGTAGCGAGGCAGAGAGGCAGGTAGAGCCGGTGGGATGAAAAATAGAAAGATATGAGAAGTAGAGAGTAAAGAGGTGCAGATGAGGTAGAGATGAGGCTAATCCAGAGGAAGGGCGAGGGAGAAGTAGAGAATGGTGAAATAGGGAGAGAGAGACGGAGGTAAGACAGATGTATTAAACGAGCGAGACTTTGGAAGCAGAGAAAGTGAACGGAAACAGTGAAAGAGATAGAAAAAGAGATGAAAGCAAAGGGAGTGATAGATGGAGTTGAAGAGGTAGAGAGAGCATTGTAGAGAGAAATAAATAAAATAATGGGAAAGGTGAGGGAAAGAGGACATCAATAAAAAGAGAGACATAGAAGGCCAATAGGTGAGGTAAATTGGGAGGCTAGATAGTGTGTGAGAGGTGGAGAAGAGAGAGATGAGGCAGTGAGTTGTGAGGCAGAGAGAGAAATGAAAGAGAATTGCGAGGTAGAAAGAGGCATGCGAGAGGTAGAGAAAGGTAAGGTATAGATGGCAAAAATGATAGAAAGGGTAAGATAAAGAGAGATGAAATTAAGAGGGTGGTGAAGTAAATGGAAGAGAAATGAAGGGGGATGAAATGCAAACAGAGCAGCAAGATGCAGAGAGAAGAGAAAGTATATATATATATATATATATATATATATATATATATATATTCCACACGCACACCTTCGTAGTACCGAAAGAAAATCCAGGACTCTCAGGATTTGTTTAGAAAAGGATTTATTGGGCTGTGTCACGCCTCACCAACGCGTTTCGCTAGATAGCTTTTTCACGGTATGGCGGCAGTCTCATTTTCCTTGTTTACATACTGCCTCAAAGGGCTGACATAAAAGTAGGACTGAATTGATACACTGATCTTATGTTGTATATACAGGCGCCATCTTGGCATGTTGTTAACTGAAGCGAAATTAATGCGCATTTATAGAGAAACAACAGCATAACGAGGGTCATAGATGAAATATTATGACCTTGTTACAAAACCAAAATAATGCACAACATTTTATATTCGCAATGTAATATGCTCACAGTTCATTCGGAAATTAAGTTCATTATCAGTCACTGTTGTCAATAAAGCATTGTTGACATGTTAGAATTTCATGCCCGAGTGGGCTTTAGTTACACTAGATCACAATGCCACTAAAAAAAATTTTTCAGTAAGATAATGTTGAACACAATTTGAAATAAAGCTATTTCTAACTTTAAATTCAATAACGTAATTAAGTTGTGTACGATTAAACAACCTATTCCGTGAGTGGTACTCTAATTATCTTAACACAATTGTACTTAAAAAACGAAATCCTTCATATAATCAACAAATAGTGGTGTTGACTTGTGGCATATGTGATTATGTTCTTTCAATGTTGTTACTGTCCTATTGGCTAAAGTCTCGCAGGAGTGAACGCGGCGCTATTAAAATCGTACGTGTGGATTTCCGCACGTAATTGAGATTTTTAACAAGTTTGATTACAGCCGAACTAAGGGATCCGGAGGACGACGCCACGGATGTGGATTTGTCCGAACTGGAACTCGGGAGGTTTTGGACGCGCTGTTGCATGTCGAGCGGAGTGGAGCCGTGCTGGTTGTAAACTGACAAGTTAGTCAGCGGGCACAGGATAACGTTAATTAAGGATTTTTGGAGCAGGTGTCATATACGCCTTTGTTTAATGGCATCCCTAATAGAAGCCAAACGAAAAGAAACATCTAACAGATTATTCTTCACTCAAACATCAGATGGATTATCAAGTATTAATTTACCGAGCCAGGAACATACGGCCATTAACCAGGAAGTTCTGATCCAGGTTCTTTATGACAAATTGGAAAAGCTGCATAAAAAAGAACTGTCGAAGTGGTGGGAGGCTGAATCACTGCAAAAATACATCGATGTAGGACGCGTTCCTAGAGGACTTCGTATCTACACAGTCCCCACCCACGAGAATCCAGATCCAGAGATGCTCGAAGAATGGGCAGGCAACTCCAAAGAATGCTCGACAGTAATGATGAGAATTCTTATCAAATATGCCCTAAAAGATCGGGCAGAGATCTTTAAAGAAATTGATAAAATCAATGAAGAACTTTTAAAGTTGATTTCTAAGGAAGCATTCGATGGATTTATGGCCAAAGTTCAAACTAAGCTCATCAAGTTGGAAGACGAAATTACCTGCAAAAAACAAAGAAAGTTTATCAGAGACTATAAAGACTACCAGGCAGGTAGAACTTTAACATTTCATAAAAAATATGACCACCTCTTCAATGAATCATCATCAAAATCAAATCAACTTCCTCAAATACCAGCAAGGGAAGAACTCACTGAGGAGAGTGATGTATCTGATAGTAATGTCTCTGAAATCTCAGGAGAAACTCTTGCACGGAGCATACAAGATAGTGACCTGGGTAAGAACAACTTTCTAAAACAATTCCAAATGATGACAAGAGCCAAAATGAATGCAGCACAAGGTGAACAGGATTTTCGGCGGGGCCGAGGACGTGGCGCTCGAGGGAGAACCAGAGGGCGCGGCGGAACCGCAGGAACAAGGAAGCCCGGTCAAGGAGAAGTAAGAGGAGAACTAAACAAAACAACGTCATTGTCAACACGAGCCAGGAGGGGTGCCAAATGAATGTGGTGAACCTTTCGGATCGTAAGTTATCAACTCTTGACACTAATCTACTCTCCTTAGGCCTATCTTTTTGTCCATCTAGACGCCTGGATTATGTTCAGACTCGTATTGATGTTTTTTGTTTTCTGAGAAAACTTAAATTAAAAAAATGGTTTCATGCGCAAGCAACAACTAAACCTAACATTAACCCACGAGACCCGGGATCACTGTGTATTTCGGATATTGAAAATTTACATACTTTGGCACAGTTAGACACCAATATTCCTTATGATGAAGATCCAGTAAGGAATTTGGAAGCGCTTGGCACAGTGGTGGACCATGCCGAACCAAGTAAATTTAAACCTAAATCCACCTTCACACCATCTATACATTGTGATGCAATCGAGGTGTTTGATAGAACCATCACTAAGGAACTCAAACAAATGAGATTCAAGTTAGGAAATAAATCTAAAGGCAATTTGAGCCCCAAACAATATAAAGCAATTGAAGAATTGCGAAATGACAATTCTATTGTTATCAGGAATTCGGATAAGGGGGGCAATGTGGTGGTGTGGAGCAAAGTTGATTACCTAAAGGAAGGGCAAAGACAACTTGATGATAAGACCTGTTATATGATCAGTAATCATTCGGAAGTGTTAGCATCATACACCAAGTATAATGAAATGTTGGTTAATTGGAATGATGCAGGTTTAATTGAATGGGATGAATTTCGCAGTCTCTATTGCAAACACCCTAAACTTCCAGTATTATACTTGCTCCCCAAGTTGCATAAAAATCCAAAAAAACCTCCAGGGAGACCCATAGTGTCTTCTATGGGCTCTCAACTTGAAGCAACATCCAAGTTCATTGACCATTATTTAAGACCCTTTGTCAGTGCTTTACCGGCATACCTGAAGGACACTACACACTTCCTGACATTAATTGATGGGGTGGTATGGGAAGATGACTTTTTACTGGTAACCTTGGATGTTACCAGTTTATATACAAGCATACCACATGACCTGGGGATCCAGGCCATTAGACATTTCTTAAGAGCCAGACCGATTTCATTACTAGCCCATACTGAAATGTTATTGGAAATGACGAGGTATTGTTTGACAAACAATTACTTCCTATTTAACAATAACATTTATAAACAAATCCAAGGAACCGCAATGGGCACCTGCTTCGCCCCCAGTTATGCCAATCTGTACATGGGCTGGTGGGAGGAGCAGGTGTCCCAAAATTGGGAAGATCAGGAAGATAAGATCGTCATATGGGCCAGGTTCATAGACGACATATTTTTAATTTGGAAAGGTGATGAAGAGTCAGTTTTAACCTTTATTGACTCTCTTAACAATAATGACAAGAACCTACAATTCACCTCCCAAATTAGTGAGTCTATGATTGTATTTTTGGATGTGGAGATTTTGGTTTCCAACAACTCATTGATTACAAAGTTGCACAGAAAGCAAACAGCCGGGAACAGTTTACTCAATGCTCAAAGCGCTCATCCATCTAGCCTGATTCGAAGTATCCCCTACGGGGAACTAATCAGAGCTAAGCGCAATTGTAGCACTACTGAAGAATATGAACAAGAGAAAATTGTAATGAGCATAAGATTCAAACAACGTGGTTACTCTGACAAGATAATTAAACAAGCAATCACCAAGGCAGACTCATTAATAAGATCTAATCTTTTACACTCTAAACCTGTATTACCTGAATCTAAAGATTCTGTCAGATTCATTACCACTTTTTCAAAAAATGCTTTTCATATTAGGAAACTTTTTGAGAGAAGTTGGTATATCTTAAAAAGTGATTTGATTCTTAGTGAATATTTAAATGATTCACCACAGATAACTTTTCGCAGATGTCAATCCTTGAAAGATGAATTGTGTAATAATATGATCACTGCCACTAATACTGGTCTACAATCGAGAACAAGTGGTTTTGTTACTTGTAAACGATGTAAGGCGTGTGCCCAAAGTGTAGATTGCAAAAAATTCAGAGTATCAGGTAACAAGAGAGATTTTGAAATCAGAGGGAATTTCGGTTGCAAAACCGATTATTGTGTGTACTGTTTAATCTGCCCATGTGGCAAATTGTATATCGGTAGCTCAATACATCCAGCCAAGAAGAGAGTCCTAGAACATTTACGCGCGATTAAAAAACATGACGTGCAGTACCCTGTAGCCCGTCATTTCTTTGAGGTACATGGGCAAAATGAAAAACTTTTATCCTATGTCGTTATAGATGCAATTGTACGGCAAGACAGAGGAGGTGACAGACAGCGCCTCTTAAGACGTCTTGAATCAAGATACATAATCGATTTCGATACTATGATGCCCGAGGGACTTAATTCGAGTGAAGAAATGGCTGTACACCTATGATAAAATAATAGTTGTAAGAATTATGTGCTGTTCTATTTTCTGCTTTTCTAGATGCTATCTTGCTATTAACAAGTATATTTTTGTATGGTGTTTTTTTATATATTTAGCACTATTTCAGGATAAGGGATCTTAGCCTGTACAGTTAAAATGAATTTTAATGCGGTGTATGCCTCTATTTTCCTATAATGTAGGACAATGTTAAAATTGTTAAAATGAATGGTCTAAGAGATTTCGACGGCAATTGATATAAATTTGCACAGATAATGAGCTCAATGTCACTTCGGCCCACTTGGGCGAGACTTTAGCCAATAGGACAGTAACAACATTGAAAGAACATAATCACATATGCCACAAGTCAACACCACTATTTGTTGATTATATGAAGGATTTCGTTTTTTAAGTACAATTGTGTTAAGATAATTAGAGTACCACTCACGGAATAGGTTGTTTAATCGTACACAACTTAATTACGTTATTGAATTTAAAGTTAGAAATAGCTTTATTTCAAATTGTGTTCAACATTATCTTACTGAAAAAAATTTTTTAGTGGCATTGTGATCTAGTGTAACTAAAGCCCACTCGGGCATGAAATTCTAACATGTCAACAATGCTTTATTGACAACAGTGACTGATAATGAACTTAATTTCCGAATGAACTGTGAGCATATTACATTGCGAATATAAAATGTTGTGCATTATTTTGGTTTTGTAACAAGGTCATAATATTTCATCTATGACCCTCGTTATGCTGTTGTTTCTCTATAAATGCGCATTAATTTCGCTTCAGTTAACAACATGCCAAGATGGCGCCTGTATATACAACATAAGATCAGTGTATCAATTCAGTCCTACTTTTATGTCAGCCCTTTGAGGCAGTATGTAAACAAGGAAAATGAGACTGCCGCCATACCGTGAAAAAGCTATCTAGCGAAACGCGTTGGTGAGGCGTGACACAGCCCAATAAATCCTTTTCTAAACAAATCCTGAGAGTCCTGGATTTTCTTTCGGTACTACGAAGGTGTGCGTGTGGAATACAAGGGAAACGGAGCCCGTCCAGGACCGCCACGTGAGAAGCTCCAGACTTCCGTATATCAGCGTTCAGATATATATATATATATATATAAGAGAGAGGGGCACTTGAGGAGAAGAGAGGGGCAGAGAGCTGACCGAGAGCTAGAGGTAGGATCGGAGAAAGGTGGTAAGTTGAGGTCATGAACGGTAGGTGCTGTGGGGCACTGAGGTTTATTGAAGGAGAGGTTAGGCGTACAGAGAGAGTTTAAAGGTAGAGCAATAGTGTTGTAGGTACGTAGCCATGTATAAATAGACAGGTAAAAAGAGAGTGTTTAGGTAAAGGAATGAGACATCAGACAGAAAGGTGTGACAGAGAAAGAAATGTATGGCGTGGTATAAAGAAGTGACAGCTATTCACAGAGTGTGGTATGTAGAGACATACTTTACATCACATTGTACAGTCTGATGCCTGAGAAGAATTGAAGACAGATTGCAAACATACTGTTTTTGACTCTTAGTCTTAGATTCTGGATTTCCCAAATATGTGCGCTACTTGCTACCCATCTACCGGGGATCCCTTCCCTTTTGTGATATCTTCCCCAGGTGCGAATATTTTAGCATTCAGCAAGGGCATATTCATTTTCAGATTTTTCAAAAAAGTGAGTGCCGTTCTGCTATATTGTATGGTTCATGATGTCTTTAGAGATGCTTCCCTTCGGATCTGCCCCCTACACACATTGCACAGGATATGGCTCAAGGAGCTTAAAGGTCGAAAAAAGGGATAGAAATGCTAACGGTCTGCGATTATCAGGGTGGTGCGTATTTCACGTGTTGCCCATATTGCCTCCAGAACTCCTTTAACCCCTTGCCTGCTCATGACGGAACCACTCAGTCATGAGCCACGGGCGCTGTGTGCTCATGACGGAGTGGTTCCGTCATGCTGCGGCCGTTGTGGCCGCTCCGCCCACGCGGCACTGATTCCCCGCCTGTGCGGGCGAACAATGCAAGTGGGCGGAGTCGTGACAGAACCACTCCGTCATGAGCACAGCGCGCCCGTGGCTCATGATGGAGTGGTTCCGTCACGAGCATGGCGCCGCCGCTAACACCCCGAACCCCCCCAGCGCCGCGGCAAAATTCGTGCTGCGGCGAAGGGGTTAAGGGCAATCCTCTGGATGCTACAGACCTCTGTAGTACAAGAGGCCTGTTGTCTCCAGCAGGCCTCCATCCCTGCACCATCTGAATGAGAGTAGCCAAAGAGTATATCTGACTTTGGCATATTCCCACGATGTGAGATGTGCAAAGATGCACACTATAGCAGTCTCCCTGAAAAATGCAAGCCATTCTATTGAATGATGGGCTTGCACATTTGTTGAAGCTGGTGCAAAGTTTCAGAACATATCATTATGTATCACTTCTTTGCACAAGGGTTAAAGTAGCTGAATAAGCATCTGTTATTCAGCACCAAGATGCCTGCAGCTGAACGTGCGGTGCACACACTGCTGAATCTAATTACAACCTGAATATGGGGTGCTCATTACTGGACTAGAGAGCTATATCTGCCTCTGTAATCACCTCCCCCTGTCTACTATAGGGCGGATGGCCCTGAATAAGATAGTATTGCTCCTGCATGGCCTGTATGCCTTCAAGAATTCCTTCTGTTGTATCCCTCGTGCCACTTTCTCCACCCTGAATAGTTTGCTGATATATCTGATGTGGGATGGTAAGCAGAGCAGGGTGAAACTAGATGTGTTGAAACTGGATATGGACACTGGTGTCACACAGTATACTGTCAAACCACATTTTGATGTAAAAGTGACATTTTGGAACAATTTTTGGGAATTCACAAAAATTCATTAAAAAAATAAAAATTTCTCAACCCCTTATATTTTCGGCAGTAAACACGGATGCTTCTATGAATCGGCCCCACAGAGTTTTACAGGTAGAGATACAAAAGTAATAGACAGACACATGTGCCGATGCAGAAAATGGAGAGAAAGCAAAAAGTGGAAGAGAGACACAGAGAAAGAGAGTTAGTAAGAAGAGATAGGAGGAGGCAGAGAGAAAATGATACGAAAGTACGCGGAAGCATGAACAGTGCATTAAAAAGACAAGCCTAGAGAAAAGTAGAGACAGACAGAGGCTCAGATAGAGATTGAGCGGGCGGTGGGAGGAAAGTAAGGTCTGGGAGAGCAGGCAGAGATAGGCGAAGACTGCGCTACATGAAGTGATAGAAATATAAAGAGTAAAGCTCAGCCAAGGGTGGGGGAGGGCAGAAGAGGTAACGAGCGATGACATGAAAGGGTGCCCGGAGAGCGGCGCTTAATTACCCATGACAACAAAGGAAAGGCAGATGGGGGCTGCGCGTGTGCACACGCACGTGCACTCAAGCTTGTGGCCAGCAAAAGCCTGGGTAGCACGTTGAAAATCCACTAACTAAATGTCTCGCCGGAGCAGCTGCGCTGCCTAGCGAGACCTAACAACCAGGTTTGCAAGCCCAGAGCCATTGAAAGAGAAACCTATCAGTGAAGGAGAAGGATGGAAGAGTGCCAGGCTCTGTCCCCCACCAGTAAAAAGCCAATAGATAGTGGCGTGTGTTTTTTTTAATAAAAAATCCCCCTGTGAAAGTTTGTTGACCAGGGATCATTTACTGTGACAAACAGTAGTTAAAGCTTATAGGCAGCTGCTTATTGATTATGAAAACCCTTTGAGAAAGGCAACAGGCAGAGATGTGTTTATTGTGTAAAGCTTGTTCATGTGCAAATTTATAATTTAGTGTGTGCACTTTAACTGTGTGTACAATAAAGTACTGGCTGGACACTGATTTATGTAAGTGTTATTACACTGTTCTGAGTTCTGAATTTGTAGCCCACACCACATCCCAGAGTATGAAATAAACAGCTCTGCCTCAGTATCCTCAGGGATAACTGAAGAAAGGGTACTTGGTGCTCAATTCTAAGTCTAGTAGTAAGTTGGCCACAAGACACTAAAGGTTAACTGTCCCATATGACAAAATTCCTTCTTGGTAATGCCGACTAATGGTATGATACAAAATCGATAGTCAGAGGTACAGGACGTCCTGCCATTCCTCCAATGAACAAATCAACATTGTTTCCTATTGTCCACTGTGCAAAATGTATGTTTGCAAGCAGTTAAAACAAACAACAAAGGTAACATTCCAGAAAATACTGCATTTGCACAAAAGGATTACACGAGGCCGTGGTAGGCTGTACTCATTGACAGGCTTTGGAAGACCAGGTTTTGACGGCGGGGCTGTTAGTAGACCAGGTGAAAGTCTGGAGTCAGGCGAACTCATAGGAGTCAGGGTTAAGGAACACATATATAAACAGGGAACTGAAGCATCATGTTTACACCAGAAAAAGTTTGACGGTCTCTGAAGAATGTCTTGCTGTGAAGCAGATTTTATGTGCAGCAGCTGCAAAACAGTCAAAAAGAGAAGAAAAAGAGTTGAAAGATAAAAAAAAAAGAGAGTTAGAAAGAGAAGTGAGGGAGACCAAGGCAGGAATTAATATGCGAAAGATCCGTAACATGAAAATAATGAGAAAGTAACAAGGTTTTTGGATTAGAGAAATCAACATCATCTGAAAGAAAAAGGCTACACTGTATAAATGTGCAGCGTATTAACAACTGTAAAAAAAACTATTTGTGCTGGAAAATAAACGTGTTCTGCAAAATGTAACAATGCAACCATATGGTATGCGAGCTCACTGACAACCGTATGGGGGCAAAATAACCTCTAAGACGCATGAGACCAGCGGCACTATGATGGAGATGATCACATACCATACACCACTTTATAGATTCGATTAGCACCGACATTTGGAGGGGCGCAAGATTGTGAAAGTTAGCAACACCAATGGGTGATGAATTCATCAGTTTTTGTGAAGCATCTAAGAAACAAAGACCAGTGTACCAGCGTACTGGTGAGGTGGCAACGATAAAAAGCAACAACCATTGGCCGCGCGGCAGTAAAAGTAACGCCGCGCGGCCGGAAAAGCGAAAGTGATCTCGATCACTGTGAAAGCGAAAGTGATCGCGATGACGCTAGGGATGCGCGTGCAGCAGCAGGGGGAGGGGCGGAGGCAGGGAGCAAGGGAGAGGAAAGAGAGATGGTGCACAGGAAAGGCAGATGGCCGTGCGTGCACGCGCACGTGCACTCAAGCTTGTAGCCAGCCAGCATATGCCTAGGTAGCACTTTCGAGATCCCCTTTACAAAAAAGTCGAGCAACAGCGCATGCGTTGTTCTAGGCTCGACCTAAAAATGCTTCTATTAATTCAGAGTGGAATTTGTGTGATCACAATACACGCATTGGCAGCATAGCGCTATAAGCCACCGATGATATGAGTGAGCATTCTCGACTTTTAATTTCTTTAAAGGAAGTCTCGTTTCATTCTGAGGTCTCACGAAAAGGAATCAGTGTTCCCAAATGTTAACTGATTATCTAAAGTTCTTAAATAAAGATGTTGAGGGTGATGCTATGAAGCGGAACTGCTTTAAAATACAAATCCTGTTCAGAAGACATACTTTGCAGAAGGTTTCCTCTGTATTTTATGTTAAAGTATCACACAAACGTGGAAAAGAAACTAATACAAAGCAAAAAGCAAACATTTTTTGGAATATATGTTTTGAGAATGTGATCTTTTTCTTACCTGAAATGTTTTTTGTTAGGACCAATTGGAATTGACCTTCGGACTCAGTTATACAGGTGCACATATGGACTTCAACGACTTTTGCTAATGCGACAGAATGGAAATATTTTTAGCATTCGATTGTTAAAAAGGGTGCAGACGTTAACAAATGAACCACTTTCACTGTCTATATGGAAAGTTTTCGAAACAGAAAGGGCAGACTGTGTCGCTACTTTAAAATATGCCAATTCAGCAAAATCTATGTCAGTAGTAAATGGAACAATAATAACTGTGTGCTTATCTCTGTCAATCTAATATCACAGTTCTGCAATAAGGTGTTTAACAAATTCGACTTAAAGTGGCTCGTTTCTTCAACCCTCGGAGGATGAAAAGCTGAGTCAGTCAGCTGGGATTCCAACCCGTGCATTTTACCCACAGATACTCCGAGAGCACGCAATAAGCCACTGCTTTACCCTTGTATGTGGAAGATAATTAAAATAGTAACTCATTTTTTTTTTTTTTTAAGTCTGAAAAAACACAGCTGTGTACATTTCTAAGATTACCCATGCCAGGTTTAAACACAATTCCAATAATGTCATTACAGCGCCGCTCGGCTTGTTTAAGCGCAGCGTGAAAGAGACCTTTGAAATGCACACGTTCTTACAGAAAATGAAGACCAGCTGGGACGCAGACAAGTGCTTCTGGCGGGTTTACCCTGAGCTGCAATCTAATGGCCGAAGGACAACACAGGCCACTTTCAGCATCTCCGAACCAAGCGCACTTATCGAATGTTAGGGGTCTGCCAGGAAACCACACTCCTCACTGAATATCCCGTGTTCATTTTATTCTTCAACAGAATAGATCTTGGACCAAACTATATCAGGTCTTGAAGATATTCATTAAATTAAAGGGTTAAAAAAGGCCCTAGTACTGCCTCCTGCAAGGATTCCCTCATCTTTAAGTTTTTTTACAAATTTTCATTTTTGATAAGCTTGGGACACAAAGGTGACAACGATGAAAAGCAACAACCATTGGCCGCGCGGCAGTAAAAGTAACTCTGCGCAGCCGTAAAAGCGAAAGTCATCGCGATCACTCTGAAAGCGAAAGTCATCGCGATGACGCTGGGGATGCGCGCGCAGCAGCGGGGGGAGGGGCGGAGGCAGGGAGTAAGGGAGAGGAAAGACAGATGGTGCACAGGAAAGGCAGATGGCCGTGCGTGCACGCGCACTCAAGCTGGTAGCCAGCCAGCAAATGCCTGGGTAGCACTTTCGAGATCCCCTTTACAAAAAGTCGAGCAACAGCGCATGCGCTGTTCTAGGCTCGACCTAAAAGGGAGAAAAGGAGAAAATAGGAAAGGCAGCGATATGAACAAAGATAAGGGGAGAAAGCTGGAATGAAACAGAACCTGCAATTGGGAACTAAACATGCAGAATGTAGGGAGGTGGAAGAAAGAATCCTGCGGTGGATGCAAGACTCAGCAACCTTGGTATTTGGCAGCTCTAGTGACAGCTCCTTAAAAAACACTTTTGGCGCCTTCTCTTATTATTTATTTATTTTTCAGATTTATTAGTATTTGGGCTTCACATACTTTTAAAAAAATTACTTAAAAAGCAGCATTTCTGATATTCTATAATACTCTTAAACTTCCCTGTACAAGGTTACAGAATCTATCAGCGGTCTTATTTGTCTACAAGGCACCTAGACGCCTAGCTTGCCACTTGCCTGTGGCCTCCAGTTCCTGCTGGCTCCATAGTGATCCAGTGACACCGCAGCTGCCCGGGTTTTCGCGGTAAGGTTGTCCCGACTGGGTTTTCCCACTCACTATTCTTCCTGACAACAGAAGCCCCGCCCACCCCTGGAGCTACTTAATGCAGGCTGCAGCTCGACCTCTCAGGGAATGCCCTGCTGGTGCGCTGAATGTGCACCAAAGGCAAGCCTTTCTGCACCTGTCTGTGACTACACAATGCCCAGTGCCACAACAACCCCTGGCTCTCCCACCCTCAAAGATACACCATTGCTGAGCTCTACTCCCTCGACCCCGGCGAAGCATCAAACACTGCCACCGTGCCAACCCAGGCTCCACGGTAGGACCTTTCACCTGCACTCACTGCCACTGCACGCACACCAGCCCACTGACCAGCTCCACTCCGAACAAACCACAGACACCACCTGAGCAAAAACACCAACTTGCATGCGCCCTTCTCAACACATGCTCACCATACAAGCATTACACTGAATTATGGAACTTCATTGCGACCCTCACACCCGACATCGTCTTCTGGACTGAGACCTGGCTCAACCCCACTTCTGCCCCAGACATTGCCACAGCGATCCCTGACAGATATAAAATGACTCACCAGGACCGCACCAACTGGCCGGGAGGAGGAACAGCCATCATCCACAAAGAGACCATACAGTGTGCCACCACCAATGACAACCCCACCACCCCCATGGAACATCTCAACTTCAAACTCCACACGGACGACAAGACAACCATCAGAGGCACCATCACACACCAACCCCCAGGCTAGTGCTCCAGCTCCTGCAGCACCGTCGCAGACTTCATTGCACTCTAGCCTTAGACTTCAAGTCCAAGGACTACATCTTCCTCAGCGACCTTAATTTCCACCTCGACGACCACAATGGCAAAAATACCGCACACCTCCTCGACAGTATGAGCAGCCTCATATTGACTCAGATCGTCCACGACCCTATACACACCGGACCCACATTTTATCTCCAGCAATCGCATCAAATATAGCAGCCATGTCACAAAACTCTCATGGACCGATCAGTCCATCGTCCACTTCAGCATCTCCAGCCCCCACATTTCACCCCAGGTTGACCACCCCCCCCCCCCCCCCCAGAGGTGGAACAAAATCTCAGAGACCAGCTGGGTGAACTCCTTCAACACCTCCAACACTGTTACTGCCACCAACCTCGAATAGGGAGTGAAAAATATCAATGTTTGGATCATCAATTGCACAGACAGCATCGTCCCCATCAAGAGCAACAATCAAAGAAAATCCTCCAAAAAGGGCAGCTGGTGCACCCAAGAACTTAGACCAGCGAAACAAGACAGCAAACAATTGGAGAGGAGATGGCGCACCAGCAAGTATACCTCTGACAGGTCAGCCTTCAAGACCTCCCTTAACCTCTACCAACACCTGCTGAGGACAACAAATAAGACAGCCTTTGCTGCACACTTCGAAACCAACGCCAACAACACCAAGGAACTTTTCAACATTGTTAAGGAATTCTCTAACCGGGCTGTCAGGGAAAACATCACACCCTCACAGGAGCTGTGCAGCAACCTTGCCCACCTTTTTCACAACAAAATCGCAACCACAGACAGAAACTTTGAATCCCAACCCACACCTACGGACTTCCTCAACAGATACACCACCACCGTAACTGACATGAACTACAAACTGACCACCCAGGACACCTCCTCCACCATGAAATCCATCCACTCGGGAGCTCCCACAGACCCATGCCTGCACCACATCTTCAATCTCGGAAACCAAAGGATCAGCCATGAACTCACCACCCTACTCAATACCTATACCACCCCCACAACATTTCCCAAAGCCTGGAAACACATCACAGTCAGACCACTACTCAAAAAAAACCTCTGCCAATCTCAGCGAACTCAAAAACTACCAGCCAATCTCCCTGCTCCCATTTCCAGTGAAGGTACTGGAAAAGATCATCAACATTCATCTCATGACACAACTGGAGCAGAACCAGCTACCAACTAAATGCCTCCCAATCCAGCTTCTGCAGCAATCGCAGCACCCAAACCACCCCGATCGCAGCCACCAATGACGTACAAACCCTCCTCAATCGATGAGACACAGCAGCTTTGATCTTCCTTGATCTCTCAGCAGCCTTCAACACAGTATACCACCACACACTGATCGAAAGACACCAGCATCCAAGGGGAGGAGCTCAGATGGATCACCTCCTTCCTCACTGGAAGAACCTTGAGGATCCACCTTTCACCTCTGAACCCCAGGGCTCATCCCTCAGCCCCATGCTCTTCACCGCATATGCGACCTTGCTGGCCAACATCGTCAGATCCCATGGTCTTAATATAATTTCTTCCGCAGACGAAACCCAATTCATACTCTCACTTACTGATAACCCCACCACCACCAGAGCCAACTTCCTCAGATTCATGAGAAAAATCGCTGACCGGATGGAGAACAACTGCCTGCAGCTGAACACAGACAAGACCGAAGTACTGATATTTGGCAACAGCAGCAACTCTTGGAATGACTCCTGGTGGCCATCAGACCTAGGACCCGCATCCACTCCCTCCAACCACGCCAGAAACCTAGGAATCATAATTGACAACAAGCTCACCATGAAATAACATATCAGGCCATCTCCTCCGTCTGCTTCCATACTACGCATGCTATATAAGATCTTCAAGTGGCTACCCCAACACACAAGACACACTGCGACACACATCCTCATCGCCAGCCAACTGAACTACGGCAATACCCTCTACGTAGGAATCGCCACACACCTCCTACAGAGACTTCAGACCATACAGAACACCTCAGCCAGAGTCATCCTTTGCCTTCCCCGATGATCCAATATCACACCCCACCTCAGGAAACTCCATTGGCTCTCCATACACAAGAGATGCCAATTCAAGTTGCTGACCCACGCACACAAGGCTCTACACAACCAAGGACCTGCCTACATGAACCACCGCCTGAACTGCCACCAACCATCGAGAAGACTATGCTCTGCCTCCCTGTCACTTGCCCATACTCCCCTCCACATCTACCGAAGCAGAATTGCTGGACACTCCTTCTCCCATATCACAGCAAAGACCTGGAACAGCCTCCGCACTCGCCTCCGGACCATCACCTATATGCCGGATTTCTGAATGGCCCTCAAGACCTGGCTGTACGAATAAGCCTCCGGGACCTGCAAGCATCTGGATACCCTATCAGGTGATTCAACACGCTTTATAAATCCTGATTTATTGATTGATTGATTGATTGAGTGAAACCTTTTAATCACTGGTGAGTTGCGATAAACTTTGCTGGATTATTATTCCACAGTGAAAGCCCCTTGATCACAGAATAACATTTGACACCCAAGAACTAATTTTAGCATCCAGCCTACGAAAACCTTATTTTCATCTGATGTTAACGTATTCATGAAGTGCATCCACTCGGAAACAAGATGTATACATTTACTGAGCACGAACGAAGATTTTACCCAGACCGTTCCCATGGTAAAAGGAAAATATGACATCCGTAGGACCTGTCACATTTTCTGCGTTAACTGATGTGACAACCCTTCATATCACAGGGTGACGCCAAGCGCATAGAAAATTCTCTATTCTGGTTGACGAATGGAGTTTGTGTGATTCCCAGTAGCTGATACCGACATCCAGTGACACAACAGGTAACAGGGTAAAGGAAGATTCGGATTGGGAAGTGAGGCAGCGCGCGCACAGAGCCGTTGCACAGAGCAGCAATGCCATTCAGAGCAGACACGTGCCCTGCTTTGCTCTGGGCCTACTTAGTGTATGCCTGGCCCATTTTTTGGCATTCCCACATGGCACCAGACTAGAGTGACCACCACCCTCCAGGTCATCGTGGGTACTGTTTCTAGTCCTGGGCTTTTGTGTGATAGCTTAATACACGGGTACTCATAGTACGGCCCGCGGGCCGTCGGCGGCCCGGCAAGCCTTCCTTGGCGGCCCGCGGACCTTGCAGACAGTGCCTGTGCCCTGTGCTTGTCAGCGAACACCGCCGGTTACAGCAGCGCGGAGCTGTGAGGCCGGGCGATTCTTTTAAAGGCCATTTACTTGTTAATGAGGCTTTGTTGTATTTCACCTCTTCTTAGCACCCCTGCATCTCCCCTCTCATTGAGTGGAGATGCAGGGGCGCTAAGAAGAGGTGAAATACAACAAAGTCTCATTAACAAGTGAATGGTCTTTAAAAGACCTGTGAAGTACTTGGGTGCGGCGGCCGTGTGCGTTCCCTGGAAGCCGTCTCAGCGCGGGGTGAGGCGACAGAGGACAGCAGGATGAGGTGATGGAGGGCAGCAGGGAGTGAGAGCAGGGGGTGAGGTGACAGCGGGAGGAAGACAGAGTGCAACAGAGGGAGGGAGAGAGAGGGAGAGGAGGAAGACAGGGAGAGGAGGAAGACAGGGAGAGGAGGAAGACAGGGAGAGGAGGAAGACAGGGAGAGGGGGGAAGACAGGGAGACAGAGAGGGAGACAGAGGGAGAGGGAGGGAGGGAGAAGGAGGGAGATGGAGGGAGAACGGAGGAGGGAGGGAGGGAGACAGAGTGAGAGATAGATAGATAGATAGAGAGGGCGGGAGACAGAGTGAGAGATAGATAGATAGATAGATAGATAGATAGATAGATAGATAGGGAGACAGAGTGATAGATAGATAGATAGATAGATAGATAGATAGAGCGGGAGACAGAGTGATAGATAGATAGATAGATAGATAGATAGATAGATAGATAGAGCGGGAGACAGCGTGATAGATAGATAGATAGATAGATAGATAGATAGATAGATAGAGCGGGAGACAGAGTGATAGATAGATAGGGCGGGAGACAGAGAGATAGATAGATAGATAGGGCGGGAGACAGAGAGATAGATAGATAGATAGGGCAGGAGACAGAGAGATAGATAGATAGATAGATAGATAGATAGATAGATAGATAGGTGTGCATACCGGGTCTGGTGGCTCAGTAGATGAAGGCGTCTGCTGCAGTGGCCTGTGTTCAACCTCATGGTCATATTTTTTTTTTTGCTCTAGCCCCGCCCCCTCCCCCACTGGCCCCGCCCCCACCGGTGCGGCCCTCAGTCAGAAACCACACTGTAAATTTGGCCCCCGAGAGAAAGTTTGTGAGTACCCATGGCTTAATACATTGTGGGTGTTGTAATCCTTTTTGTTAACCATTTAACTAATTGGGTTAACATACCTAAAATCGCTGATTTGAAGGTGAATAGCTCAGGACTAGTGACAGCTTGCTTAATAACCTGGAGTGAGATGAGTATTACGAATGTCAGTTTGGGTTGCCAGGGGTCGCAGCTGGGTCCTCTGACTTGCCCCCTGTGACCCATGGCACTGCTTTGGTGATTCCTGGCTTGAAATTTGGCAGAAAAAGTGCAAAGAGCACAAGGATGGCTCACCCTTATGGGCTTTGAGCTCCGCCCTGCTTGATGTCTGCCCATTTCTTTTACACTACATGTGAATAAAACATATTATTCTCTATAAGTGTGATGAAAAGTGGAGCACCAGGTGGTGAAATGTGATCTTCTCTGACCATTGAGGTAATGTTTGCAATGTGCATGCTTGTAGGTAAATGTGTTTGTGTGAGATAGAGCATGTATGAGTGTAAGCATCTGTGGGAGTGACAGGTACTGAGGGAGAATGAGTATAAGTGAGTCAGAGTGAGGGAGAGAAGGAGTGAGTGTGACATGAGGGAGTGTGAGTGAAAATGAGTAATCCTTAGTAACAGTCAGTGAGTGTAACTAGTGAGAATGAGTGAATCAGGGTGAGTGAGTTAAAATGAGTGAGGGAAACTAAGTGTGAGTGCAGATAAGTGTGGGTGAGTGAGAACGTATAAGTGAAAGTAAGACTGAATGTTGGTGAGCGTAAGTGTGAGTGTGAAGGAATGACTACAAATCAGTGAGAATGAGTAAGTGTGAGTAAGAATGAATGTATGCAAGTTTGAGCGAGTGACAAAGTATAAGTGAGTTAGAATGAGTGAGTGAGATTAAGAATGCTTACAGGAGAGTGAGAATGAATGAGGGCGAGCGAGTGAGTGAGAATGAATGAATGAGTGAGTGTGATTACGTATGAGTGAATATTAGTAAGATAGTGGTCTAATGCTTGCAAGTCTATCATTCCCCCTGCCATACTGAAGGTAATTCTTGGGTTAGAGGCACCAATGCTGGCACTGGCATATAAGAAAGAATATTTGGCATATGGGACACACTTGGATAATGCTGGCGTACTGGAGGTAATTCTTGGCATGGGGCACCTGAGGCAAAATCCAGTGCTGGCACACTGGAGGACGTTTTTGGTATAGGTGGCAAATGGGGTCAATCAGTAGGAAGTGTCAGGTTTCATTGGCTTGCGACTCCCCAAAAGGACTTGAATAATTAATGAGTGTCCTGTAAGAGCTGGTTGCTTTTTAGTAAATGAATGTGGAAATAGTACTTTAAAATACACTGTTTGGCCCAAAAATGATATTGGGGAAAGATACAGCGATTCCTCTTTAGAAGAGTTCAGGCTTGTATGCTTTGTTCACTTGCCAGAACTTAAAGCAAGTGCTGCACTACTCCACTTTCAAAGATCTTAAGCCGCCACTGCAAGAACAGAAGGTAAACAGTGTTTTGAGGAGCACTGTTTAATTTCTGTAACTTCTACTAGGACTTTACGCTGAGGGTTTTGTAAATTAAACACATTCAGAAAACCAATGCACACTGTCCTGAATAAATAAAAATAATTAACAAAAAAAACACATTTTAAATAAGCTGTTGGCATGTTTCATTATAGTGAACACATAAAAACTGAATTGTTTTAATAAACCTTCACCTCTGTGCGTGGCCCAAGGGATTGAGCATAACTATTTTGTTAAATCTCTTTTTACCCACTCAGTATGATTTATCAGTACATTTCTTGTTGTGGTATACACTAGGGGAACTATATAATCTTTGACAGTTTGCGCCATAAATAATTTAGGTTCCAAATGCTGCTCTGTGCTTTGCTGCACTATATTTTGTTCAGATAAACATATCATTTTTCATATATTACAATGAGAAATTGGCAATGTACTCTTGTGTCTCAAGTTGGCACACTAATATAGATGGTATCTAAATTAGACATTTGTCTGTGTTGTTTTGCAATACCTGATAGAGACTTAATAGACTGGATTCGGAAATGTTTTGTGTGCAGTACCCTGCGTGCCAGTAGGTGGTGTCATTTGACTCTGCATGATGTTGTCCGCTCCGGAAGTGACGTGTGCGGTGCCTATATAGGCGCCACTCCATTGCGCCCATGTCTGTTCTTTTCTTCTCTTGACAGTCAGCGCAGATCTGGAGAGAGCTACCCTCATCTGTCTCTGGTGCCTTAAGCAAGACCATGACGCCAATACCTGTGTTGATTGTCACACCATGCACCCCAAGGCCGTGAGGGAGCAATCCCTCAAAATCTTTGCCACTCAACATACAATGGCATGATGGTCTTGATCCTGGTTGACAGCAAGGTCTCTGGATCAGTCGTGGAGCCATCTATCTTTGTCACAGTCAAAGGCATCCTATTCCAGTAAGCCCTATAGAAGAATAAGATAAAGAAGTCGAACACGTCTTCGACTTCGCTCCATCCTTCATAGTCATCCAACGAGGCGCGGGAACCTTTACCTGGGTTGTCTCTGTGCCTCCCCGAGTTTCCAGGAGTTGGAGCCGACCCTGACTAACTTTGCAAATTTTTTGAGTCCATGCACCTCATACTTGGGCAGCCCGTCCCTACTGAAGTGCCTTTTGGTCCCACAGGTTCGACAGGGGCCCTACTGGTTCTCCAGTTGGGGATCACCCTTGGTGCCACTCGGGTCCCTTGGATCCACGGATATGGACCAGTGCCGGATGAGCCACCTCGACCTTCTCCGGCGCCGGCGCCGGCCCCAGTGCCGATGCTCCAGCACTGGAGTGCACCATCCCCATTCTTATCCCCTATTCTGATACAGAGCTGGTGGTATGCCTTTCAACTAGAGCCATACCCTCTAGGCCGGAACCTGAGTCCTATGGGCTAGGACTTGGGGAAGAATTGGAGGAGCCACCGGACCTTTATAAATACCAGCATCTATACCCCAATGTGGGCAGGGGTGAAGGATTGGGGGATGCCAATGAACTGTACACCTCTCCAGACACTGGCTTGGTCTTTCCGCCTATTGTGGTTACGGAGAAGGGAGCCTCCTTTGCTATGGTTGTGAGGAAAGGGGCCAAGGTGCTGGTCCTTCAGCTGCCCTCCATGGTGCTCCAGACTAACATCTTGACAGAGGTGTTTCAACCAGGAGTCACCCTTCAGAACCACTTCTCCCATTTAATCAAGCCCTCATGGACGTCCTGCTCGGGGTCTGGTCTAAGCCCTGCACAGGGGCTTCTATGAGCAGGACAACTGCCCGGCGCCATTGCCCTACCCCAGGGGACCTCAATTTCCTCTCCCAACATCCTACCCCAGAGATTTTGGTGGTCTAAGCCTCCACTTCTTGTGAAAATGTTGGCTTATTCCCTGCCACACCACCGATTAGGGAATCAAATATCTGGGCACATTAGACAAGAAAATATTTTCTTCTGCCAACGTAGCGCTGTGGTCCGCAAACACTGCATACTTTTTGGCTGCTACTCCCATTCACTTTGGGTTTCAGTTGTGCATGTGCTGCCTAGGGTGCTAGAGGAGGCCTGGGCAAAAGTCTTCCAAACTATGGCTGACGGGAGGGACACAGCTAAGTTCAAAATCCGATGTGGACTGGATATGACTGACTCGCTAGGACGAGCTATTTCTTCATCTGTGGCCTTACGGGAATGCGCCTGGCTGAGGACGGCTGGCTTTTCAGGGGATGTGTAGGCTTTGCCTATAGACATGCCCTTTGATGGCTCCCATCTCTTTGTAAGCAAGGTAGACTCAGTGCTTGCGCACTTCAAGGATAGCAGAGCTATGGACAAGTCCATGGGCCTTTTCCTGGTCCCTCGCCAAACTCAGTCTGCCTTTCGCTCCTTTCGTGGCCACTGAAGGAGCTTCCAGCTGTGTCTTTACCTACCTAGCAACCACTGCGGACAAGCTTCCCAGCCTCTGCGTGGCTGAAGTCGCGGTATCCACAGACCCCGCAGGTCAGGCAGCCATCAGTTTAACCAGTCAAACAACCCCTCCTCCCCCGGCAGTCGCATCCTCCAAGACTCTTAAGTTTGCCCTCAACCCATCATGGGCAACCAGTTGGAGGCAGGATACACCATCACCTGCACCACTGGAGGTTGATAACATGCGACTGCTGGGCTCTCTAGATTGTCCGAAGAGGCTACTCCCTCCCCTTCATGACCACTCCTCCACCCTTGTACTTATGGCAGGCTGACAGAGGACCATCTCTCCTTATTCCACCAAGAGGTGGCCCCTCTCTTGGCCAAGGGGAGCCATTGAGAAGGTGCTGGCATCAGAAATAGGTTGTGATTGTTATTCCTGCTATTTCCTGGTGCCTAAGAAGGACAGAGGTCTTCGTCCTATTCTAGACCTGCACTCTCTGAAATTCTTCCTGGAAAATTAGAAATTTAAAATGTTCACTCAAATCCTGTCTGCCCTCGACCCTGGAGACTGGATGGCAGCATTGGACTTGCAGGACACATACTTCCACATTCCCATCCGACCTGCCTGCAGGCGATACCTGTTTGTTCATGGTACACCACAAGCACTTTCAGTTTGTTGTGCTCCCTTTTGGCCTTACCAACACCCCTTGGGTGTTCACCAAGGTGATGGCAGTGGCTGCAGCTCATCTGCAGAGATAAGGGGTGCCAGTCTTCCCCTGTCTCGGTAACTGGCTGTTGAAGGCAGTCTCACCCCAGGCAATTGTCTCCCACCTCCAGACTACAGCAGACCTCCTGCACTCACTGGGGTTCACTATCAACGTGCTGAAGTCACACCTGACTCCCTCTCAGACTGTCCCTTTCATCAGAGTTGTTCTGAACATGGTGCAGTTTTGAGCTTCTCTTTTGGAATAGCGAGTCAAGGATATTCAGGCTATGATACCAATGTTTCACCCTCTAGCCTTGGTTTTGGTGAGACGGACTCTGAGGCTGCTGGCCCTCATCGCCTCCTTCATCTTGCTTGGGACATATGCCCACTGGCATATGTGGGCTCTGCAATGTGGCTTGAAGTTCTAGTGGGTGCAGCATCAGGGGAATCTCTCTGACATGGTCCAGATCTTGGAGGGTATGGTGAATAATCTGCAATGGTGGTTGTTTAACCGAGATTGGGTCAGCAGCAAACCCCTAGCCCTACCCCAACCAGACCTAATGGTAGTGACGGATGTGTCACTCCTGTGATGGTCAGTCATCTGGGTGAGGTGAAGATCAGAGGCCTCTGATCTCTGGCGGAATCCAGACTCCACATCAACCTGTTGGAGCACTGAGTGGTCTGAATGACATTGAAAGCCTTTCTACCCTCCATCATGAGAAGTCTAGTGTAGATGTTCACGGACAACACCCCCACCATGTGGCACTGCAACAAATAGGTTGGGGGGTGTAGTGGACCCTTTGTCAAGAGGCCCTGCGCCTCTGGACATGGCTGGAACATCTGGTGAACACTCTAAATGCCAGGGCAAACAAACCCTGCCAAAGAGGCCTAGCGGATCACAAATTATGTCTTAATCTGGAGGTGGTGCAAGGTCTCATTCTGCAGTGGGGAGAGCCTTCATTATTTCTGTTTGCCATTGCTGAGAATGCGCAATTTCATTGGTTTTGCATGCTGGAGTTTCCAAGGTGGCTCTCACTCAGACACTTTTTGTCTTCAGTGGAGCTCAAGCCTCCTGTATGACTTTTCACCCATACCACCCCTGCCCAGACTTCTCAAGAAGATCAGAAACGACCAGGCCCAAGTCATCCTTTTTGCTCAAGACTGGACTTGGAGGGTTCGGTATCCTGAGCTGTGAGCATGACCATCGGTCCTCCGATCAGGCTACCCCTTCAGGAGGGTCTTCAGTGGCAGCAGTAGGGGAGGGTTCTCCACCCAAACCTGGCAATGCTCCACCTTCATGCGTGGTGATTGAGCAGCGACTGTTGACAGCTTTCGACCTTACGCCCAAAGTCTGTAATGTCATCATGGCAGTCAGGCATCCCTGTACCAAGACAGTATACGCGTGCCGTTTGGGTTTGTCGCATGGTGTGCAGAAAAACGATTGACCACCTTTGCCTACCCTCACTCAGGTCCTTTGGTTTATTCTTTCTTTTGCCCAGCCGGGCTCCTCTTTGGGCACCTTAAAAGTTTATCTTTCTGCTATCTTGGAGTTTCAGCAGTTGCTAGATCAGTCATCCCTGTTTAGATACCATATCGAACATATGTTTTGGAATGGTCTCTAAAACACATTCCCATATTCACCCTTCATCATGACTCAGTAGGACCTCAATTTAGTACTCACCTTTCTTATGTATGCTCCTTTCAAGTCACTACACAATTGTCCTCTCAGTCTCCTTACAATCAAGACAGCCTTTCTAGTGACCATAACATCTGCCCAGAGGATCAGTGAGCTCCAGGCTTTCTCATCTCAGCTTCCATATCTCAACATATTCCCAGACAAGCTGGTCCTTGGCACTGGAGCTTCCTTCCTTCCTAAGGTGGTCACTCCCTTTAATGGAGGCCAATCCATTACTGTGCCTACTTTTTTGCTCCGCCACATCCCTCCAAGGAAGTGGAAGGACTCCACCGACTAGACCCAGAAAGAGTGTTGTCATTCTGCCTTGACTGCACAAATGAGATCCGGGTGGACGGCCAACTGTTTGTGGGGTATGTTGGATCCAACAAAGGGAATATTGTGCAGAAAAGGACCATCTCCTGATGGATCGTGATCTGCATTAAAATCGGCTACATTTTGCCCAAGAAGCAACCCCCAGAGGGTTTGTGTGTTAATTCCACCAGAGCAAAGACTGCGACAACTGCGCTAGCACTCAGCGACTTAGTCCTAGACATCTGGCAGGCAGCAACCTGGACCTTTCTGCACATATTCGGGTGGCACTACTCCCTGAACATTAGTTAAGTCAGGACAGGCACTTTGCTCGTTCGGTCCTGCAGGACTTTTGATATAAAATTGTTTGGAGAACACACTTCCAGGGAGGTATTGCTTGGGTATCTATTCTAAGGTAAGGAATCTGCCGCTAGAAGTCTCTATCAGATGAACAAGTTACTTACCTTCGGAAATGCCTTATCTGGACTCTTTCTAGCCACAGATCCTTACCAACACACCCATTTTTCCTACTTTGCAAACAGATTTCTAGGAACAGGGCTGTTCCCTTTCAGGGCCCTAGTTTTACACACCAGTGGTCACTGTTTTTTGTGGTTCCGCGCTCCTGGCTTGGAGAGTCATTAAATGAAATTGACGTCAGTGCACTGGTGTGGTGCCTATATAGCAAAGCACACAAGATGATGGACGGAATGTTGCACAATGGCAAAACACTCACCCCCAGTCACAGATCTGGGTTTAATCCATCGTTATTTTGCTCACCACACCACCCCAGTTCAGACATGGCCATATGCAAATCAGTCTTGACCCTGTGCCTCATGGGAACAGTCCAGCCCGAACTGCCAAGCCATGTCTTCCCTGGACCGGAATCAAGCATCCTAGGACCGGTTTCTGGCTATCAGCCGTCATCAGCCAGGATAGCTTGACTCCAGTGGCGTAGTGAGCACGGGACCCACGTCTGGGCATACCCTTCCCACATAGGGTGAACAGCAAAGCACACAAGATGATGGACGGAATGTTGCACAATGGCAAAACACTCACCCCCAGTTGACTGGGGGTGAGTGTTTGATTTGCTCAAACGCTCCGTCCATCATCCCCTTTGGTATCGCTTTGTTCGCCCTAAGTTGGCAGGGTATGCCCAGACGTGGGTCCCTTGCTCACTTTGCCCCTGGATTCAAGATAGCCTGGTTGATGAGGGTTATGAACCCGAAACCGGTCCCAGGATGCTTGTTTCCGGTCCAGGGAAGACATGGCTTGGCAGTTCGGGCTGAACTGTTCCCATGAGGCACAGGGTCAGCCTGATTTGCATATGGCCATGTCTGAACTGGGGTGATGGAGTGAGCTAAAGAATGATGATGGATTAAACCCAGATCAGTTGACTGGGGGTGAGTGTTTGATTTGCTCAAACGCTCCGTCCATCATCCCCTTTGGTATCGCTTTGTTCGCCCTAAGTTGGCAGGGTATGCCCAGACGTGGGTCCCTTGCTCACTTTGCCACTGGATTCAAGATAGCCTGGCTGATGAGGGTTATGAACCCGAAACCGGTCCCAGGATGCTTGTTTCCGGTCCAGGGAAGACATGGCTTGGCAGTTCGGGCTGAACTGTTCCCATGAGGCACAGGGTCAGCCTGATTTGCATATGGCCATGTCTGAACTGGGGTGATGGAGTGAGCTAAAGAATGATGATGGATTAAACCCAGATCAGTTGACTGGGGGTGAGTGTTTGATTTGCTCAAACGCTCCGTTCATCATCCCCTTTGGTATCGCTTTGTTCGCCCTAAGTTGGCAGGGTATGCCCAGACGTGGGTCCCTTGCTCACTTTGCCACTGGATTCAAGATAGCCTGGCTGATGAGGGTTATGAACCTGAAACCGGTCCCAGGATGCTTGTTTCCGGTCCAGGGAAGACATGGCTTGGCAGTTCGGGCTGAACTGTTCCCATGAGGCACAGGGTCAGCCTGATTTGCATATGGCCATGTCTGAACTTTGGTGATGGAGTGAGCTAAAGAATGATGATGGATTAAACCCAGATCAGTTGACTGGGGGTGAGTGTTTGATTTGCTCAAACGCTCCGTCCATCATCCCCTTTGGTATCGCTTTGTTCGCCCTAAGTTGGCAGGGTATGCCCAGACGTGGGTCCCTTGCTCACTTTGCCACTGGATTCAAGATAGCCTGGCTGATGAGGGTTATGAACCCGAAACCGGTCCCAGGATGCTTGTTTCCGGTCCAGGGAAGACATGGCTTGGCAGTTCGAGCTGAACTGTTCCCATGAGGCACAGGGTCAGCCTGATTTGCATATGGCCATGTCTGAACTGGGGTGATGGAGTGAGCTAAAGAATGATGATGGATTAAACCCAGATCAGTTGACTGGGGGTGAGTGTTTGATTTGCTCAAACGCTCCGTCCATCATCCCCTTTGGTATCGCGTGGTGCCTATATAGGCACCGCGTACTTCACTTCCAGCGTGTATGACTCTGACGGTGACACTTATCGGCACACAGGGGTACTGCTCACGAACATTTCCTGTTAGTCTAAAGCTTGGGGATAATGCTAAGGTAAGGAATCTGTGGATAGATAGTCTCTACCAGGTAAGATGTTACCGAAGGTAAGTAACTTGTTAATTAATAAAGCAGTTGTTATGGAACTTCAGCAGTGTCAATTATTGTAATGCCTTCAAGGCGAAGGTCAGGTGACATCACTACCTGGGAAGATTCAGGGTCAAAGGTCATATGATGTCACTTCCTGGGATGTCATTCAGGTTAAAATGTGTAACATGTCTCTTCTGAACCCCCTGGCATTTTGGTGAATCAACGCCCTTGGTGGCTACACTATGTCTGCTGCATGCATCTTAGAGATGTGGTCACTGACCGCTCTATCGAGTGGCATTGTCCTCTAATTGGATGACTGGGGTATTTAGGTGATGCTCCTATGTGTATCATCTCAATCCGAATTAGACAGGAGTAGACTGAAGAGCAGACGGCTCAATGACCAGAAGGATTTAGAGACGTAAAGGGAAGTACTCGGGAGGCATAACTTTTGCAGGACCTTTTTTATTATATCCAGTCAGCATCTTAACTATGAGAACCAGTAGGGAGCACCCAGGAAGCCAAGTCACTCTCTGCATCCAACGATGGTCCACAGTGCAGGTCTTGCAGCCCCCAAGCTCTCGGGGGCCGCAGTTCTCCTCCTGAGACAGCCTCATGGTTCCCAGGCCTCGCGTCAGGGCATTGATGCTGTCAAGCCCCATCGGTCTCCCGGGTCCCCGCGACTTACCTCCAGCTTCAACCTTGCTTTGTGAGGTGGGTGCGCGTAGTGGAGATATGCCCGGATGGGACCGGATTATGAGTTTCCTAGCAGAGCGATATTAAATCTCGTCCATCATCTTGCCATGGCTGGCCACTCCCCCCCCCCCCCCCCCCCAAAAAAAATGTATGTATAATGCTAATATTTACCTGTGGGTACAGTGTTTTGTTATATTTGGCTGCTTAATTAGCTAACGCATGACAGGGATCAAAGTATGAGTGCATGTTTAACAGTTAAATAAATGTGAAAATATGCAACGTTGCGTCACCATATATTCTCAAAGCACAAAATAAATATTGAAAAATACCCATAAGGCGGCCAAATCAAAAATATGGCTAAATACAGGCTGAACTGTTAAAAAAACAATACCATGAAACCGAGAGCCCTAATTATAGTCCACGCAATGTGTATGACCACCCTGGTACCCTTTCCTGAACTCATGTATAATAATACATTCTAGAACAATAGAAGTAGCCTGGCCACTTCCCAGAAAACGCATGGAAATCGCAAAACTTTGAAAACCACTGAGTGTGGATCTCTCAAGGTGTCTCTGTATCAGCCAAATAAGATCAAGTCTATCAAATGATTTCCCCTGGATGCAGTTTTCACGACCCTTTCCCCCAAACACCCTCCCTAAAGGTCCAAAAACGTTATGACTTTTTATTAAGAGGCACAATTTCGTAATCAGATTTGCTACCCTATTCCATTTTGCTCTATATATGCTGACATTTTGCCCGTTCTCTTTTCTGTCCTTTATAAATATTGTGTTGCTATTATTATTTTTTTTTATTTTGTGTTCCTGCAAAAGCCCAAGTGGCCGAATCCAGAATAAAATGGTAAATAGGAAACCTTTTTACCTTTATGCATGTTGTACTCCACAATATACTTCACGCTGTGGCTGTCAGAAAATACTGATGGTAGTGTGTACATAGGGACACCAACGACAGATATCAGTTATGGCTCAGAGCCATCTAGTGCTGGGCACACTACTGCAATTGTGCCATCCAGTTGTTTACATAAGTAAGCAAAGACAAAATGTATACTACGTTGTCATATGCTCGCGAAATCCTTGTTTTTGTGTCATTCATTTGATTCTTTATTTACTTAGACGCTTATGCCGTTTTCATATAGTTTTTGGCCATAGGAGACTGATTCGAGGAGAAAATGGCGTTGGCCCAGTGCTTAATTTGCACTGGTGGTTTCTGAGGTCTGCACCGGCACTTTATTGTCAACACAGGCTCTTATGACAGCTTGCCACATGGTGGTGCTTTTTGTCTAATTTTGTGATGAGCACAACCATAGTTTATTTAATAATTCAATATACATTAAAATTAGTAATATCTGCCGCCCAAAGCTATAAGAATAGCTTGGGCGGCAGGTATTGGTCATTTTTAATGTATATTAAAAGTTTGTATTGTCACACTTGTAGGAATGTAATAGTAGTTGCATTGGTACTGTCATTGGTAGCACTGGCAGTGGTGGTAATGGGTGGTGCAAGCTACACCAGCCTCATGACAAGGGCCCTGGCATTTGTTCTTTTTACTACAAATTAAGCACTGGCGCGTAGCCATAATCAGTGGTGCAGGTGCATTGATACTGTGGCCTAGGGCTCTAAGGGGCCCTCTGCTGCGTAATAATAGATATTTTTTACTTTAAAACCTGGGCATGGAGACCCACTTTTAGGTCTCGTGCCTAGCGTTGCACTGCGCAGCATTGCTCGCGCAGCGAGAGTCCTTTTGTCTGGGGTTCAGAAATGGACCCTGGCATCGTACACGCTCGTGCATGTGTTTTTTTGTTTTGTCTTCTATTATTGGGCTTTTAGTGGCTGCATTTTTTAGACAGAGCACGCAATAGGCCAAAGACGGGCGCATCGCTCCTCCCACGGCCTATTGGTGTCTGTTACACGCACTAAAGCCTATCTGGTTTCAATTATCGTGCCCAGACACGGGCGCGTTAATTGAAAGCATATGGCTGTCTGTGATGCGCGCGCACCATTGGCGGCTGTCTCTGCTTCCAAAAGTGATTGCTTTCGGTTTCGCGATCGCTTTACTTGTGGCTTTGTTTTCAGTTTTGCGATCACTTTACTTGTGGCTTTGCGGCTGCAATACAGTTTGTTGCTTAATTGGGAGGAATGCGTGGCT
This sequence comes from Triturus cristatus, assembly GCF_964204655.1. NCBI lineage: Eukaryota > Metazoa > Chordata > Amphibia > Caudata > Salamandridae > Triturus > Triturus cristatus. Next base: position 494,951,567 of record NC_140592.1, on the reverse strand, counting down.
AATCTTTACGCGGTTACAAGGTAAAATAGTGGTTACAAGGCAAAGTAAATGAAAATGCGCTACAAATATTTAGTTTGTTACAAGGTAAAATAAATGAAGGCAGTTACAAGGTAAAAAAAATGAAAATGCGCTGCAAAAATTTTCGCGGTTACAAGGTAAACAATGCGTGCCTAATAATTGCACTATACTTCTCTTTTTCTAATGTTGCGTCAGGCTTACTGAAATATTTGACTGTATCTGCTTAGCTACAAAACAAGGACTCGTTGGGCCCAAGTCATACTTTCTGACTGGACTGAAAACGTGTGATTTTGGATAGAGTTCTTTCTCTTTCCGTTACCCGATTCCCTTAAGTTGTGTGTGGTTGTGTGTGTGTGTGTGTGTGTGTGTGGTTGTGTGTGTGGTTGTGGTTGTGTGTGTGGTTGTGTGTGCGCTTGTGGTTGTGTGTGTGGTTTTGTGTGAGTGTGGTTGGGTGGTTGGGTGTGGTTGTGTGTGTGGTTGTGTGTGTGTGTGTTGTGTTTGTGGTTGTGTGTGGTTGTGTGTGTGTGTGGTTGTGTGTGTGGGTGTGGTTGTGTGTGGGTGTGGTTGTGGGTGTGTGGTTGTGGGTGTGTGGTTGGGTGTGGTTGTGTGTGTGTGGTTGTGTGTGTGGTTGTGTGTGTGGTTGTGTGTGTGGTTGTGTGTGTGGTTGTGTGTGTGGTGTGTGTGTGTGGTTGTCTGTGCGTGGTTGTGTGTGTGGTTGTGTGTGTGTGTGGTTGTGTGTGTGTGTGGTTGTGTGTGTGTGGTTGTGTGGGTGGCTGTGTGTGTGTGTGGTTGTGTGTGTGGTTGTGGTTGTGTGTGTGGTTGTGTGTGTGCTTGTGGTTGTGTGTGTGGTTTTGTGTGAGTGTGGTTGGGTGGTTGGGTGTGGTTGTGTGTGTGGTTGTGTGTGTGTGTGTGTTGTGTTTGTGGTTGTGTGTGTGTGTGGTTGTGTGTGTGGGTGTGGTTGTGTGTGGGTGTGGTTGTGTGTGGGTGTGGTTGTGGGTGTGTGGTTGTGGGTGTGTGGTTGGGTGTGGCTGTGTGTGTGTGGTTGTGTGTGTGGTTGTGTGTGTGGTTGTGTGTGTGGTTGTGTGGTGTGTGTGTGTGTGGTTGTCTGTGCGTGGTTGTGTGTGTGGTTGTGTGTATGTGTGGTTGTGTGTGTGTGGTTGAGTGGGTGTGTGCTTGAGTGTGTGTGTGGTTGTGGTGGTGGTGTGTGTGGTTGTTGTTATGTGTGTGGTTGTGGTGGTTGTGTGTGTGGTTTTGGTGGTTGTGTGTGTGTGTGGTTGTGTGTGTGGGTGTGTATGTGTGGTTGTGTGTGTGTGTGGTTGTGGGTGTGGGTGTGGTTGTTTGTGTGTGGTTGGGTGTGGTTGTGTGATTACACATCACATAATTACACTGCACTCAATGCAACATAAATACACACCTTTCACTCAAGTTCGTGCTATATGAAAAAAAACCACAAAAAAAACAATTGCAACGCAATAGGTCTCACATTACTGAATCTTTGAGCTGCTATTGGTGTTGCATTATTATTAGCAATGCCAACAGCTCAAACTTTAATAATTCGAGACCTATTGCCTTGAAAATGCTTGTTTTTGCTTGCAGTAGGGCTCACTGTACCCTTATCCAGGGTTGAGATACTCCTTGAAACAGTTGGTCGCTCGTATATTGTGTGACTTTTGTACTTGAGGTATCACCTTGCGTACAAATCTCAAGCAGATGACTACTGAAATGTTTTTGCATAAAACATGTAATTTTTGCAAAATATATTCATATTATGTGAGAAACATTTATGTAATTTTGTCCATTGCTACTATAAAGTCAGTATTCCAGCAATCGGGTGACAATGAGGTCTATCAAACTTTGAAAGGGTAATTAATTTGTGGGCACTGGCTAGAAAAAACATAGCTATTAACGTTTTTCTGTTAATTTCCAAGAATTCAAAGTGCCCCATTGCTGTTATGTGCCAGGTGCTGGCAGGATTATTTAATAATTAATGCAAATGATAATGTAAACTGAGTCAACCCACCCTGCACTTTGTTTGTGGCCTTGTTCCATATTTAGGCACTTTTGGAAATGTACCACCTGGCGCCATAGAAATGTGTTAATAGAAGCCATGATCCAAAATATGTGAATTACTTAAAAAATTGCGCGAGGCACCACTGTAAGGAAGCTGCAGGTTGGCTTGAGAAAAAAGAAGAAACTAGAACCCTGTTGACGGAATTAATGGTAAATTACTGGTGACTAGCATCACATCTATGGAAAACCAACGTGCACGCCGAGATCGATGTAACCCCCAGGGGCTGGGAGGTAGTGTGGCCGTGTGGAGGCCTGGGACTCACCCCCCTGCTCCCCGGGAGGCTTGGGAAGGACCCGGTGCACCCCCTGTCGATCGGGAGTGGCACCGCACTCTGAGACTCTGATTCCCCTCCGTGGGATTACCCCTTTCCTTGAGACTGCCGCGTGTCAGGAGTGCTCAATGCTTTATGTATCCGAGTAGCGCTTTATCCTCAAGTTCTGCTCAGAAGTGCTCAATGCTTTATGTATCCGAGTAGCGCTTTATCCTCAAGTTCTGCTCAGAAGTGCTCAATGCTTTATGTATCCGAGTAGCGCTTTATCCTCAAGCTCTGCTCAGAAGTGTTCAATGCTTTATGTGTCCGAGTAGCGCTTTATCCTCAAGTTCTGCTCAGAAGTGTTCAATGTTCTATGTATACGAGTAACGCTTTATCCTCACGCTCCGCTCCAAAGTACTAGGGAGGCCCGGGGTAGAGTTAGGCTTGCCAGGCCTGCCTTGAAGAGCGGGTCCCTGCCCAATTTCGAAGCGCTAGTTACCGCGCCCATTATCGCGCTAGATACAGCGCGTGGGGCCACGGCAGAGTGAGACGTTAGTGGTGGGAGGGGCGCAGCGCTGGTTAACCGCTGTGTTTACCGCTTCCCCCCAGATTCGCCAAGTATTGCCACTGGAGCCATGAAACAGCGCTCTGGAATCTGACGCTAAGGTATACAGGTGTGGCCTACTGCATTATGATGAAGTAATGGTGAATCTAAAGCTAAGGTATTCAGGTACTGCCTATGTGACCGTAATGAAATGCTGGTGATGCAAATGCTAATGTGTTCAAGTGAGGCCCATTGCCATTTCAGGAACTGTGCTTGCATATTTGATTAGATAAAGCTGATTAATTGGAATTGATCTTACTGTGTGGCGTCCCTTATTGTGTACGTTTCCTGCTTCAGGGGATGAGTGTGTTGTATTGTCGCTTTACACATAAGCCTTTGGGGGCCCAGCCGCTCGAGTCACGTTACCCCCTTTGGGCTTGGTGACCCCAGGTCTTACAGTATCCTTTCTAGTCATTTTTTAATTTGTTGTTTGTGAAATAATTGAGGCTGTATTATTGCCGCATCAGAGTGCTTAGAAGAAGCAGTACAAGGATGATTGCATGGTGCATTGTACCGTCTGGCGGCACCAGCGATTATGGTGTCTGCGGCGGCTGGCCTCTACGGAGGGAGGGCGCCCATGCAAAATAAAAGAAAAATTAATAAAAGTACCTTATCCTGACGTCCTCCACTCCGGTCTTCTCTCCGCAGTAACTGGATGCAGAAACTCCCTTGACCAATTTTGGCACTGCTCTCATGTTAACCAGCAGCATGAGAGCAGTGCCCGGATTGGAGGGAATGACCTCACTTAGCGCTCCGCAGCGCTCTGGAGGCCTGCACTTGCTCTAATACAGGTGTCGTAAGATAACTGGGTTAGAGCTGTAAACAGTGTGCAAAGACAGCCCACTCTCCTCCCTGCTGCTGCCACTCAGCAGCAGCCCCGCCCCGTCCTGACACTCTGTTCACGATGAGGCATGAGAAATAAAATGGTTATAAATTACCATTTTATTTTTCAGATTTTGGGGGGATTTTAAGTGGGGTGACGGTCCTCTGCTCCGACTGAGGAGGTGTGCCAGTATGGAATCCTTCACTCTATCACTGTAGTTGTGAGTCTGGTTGGCACGCCATCACGGTGTCACTGAGGGAACCCAAAGTGCCAGGGCTGCTCTTGGGTGTCTGAGAGGCGAGAGTTTGCTGTGGATGGCAACGTCTGTGAAGGCTGTGTGGGCGCTGCCTACTTCAAGACTTTCAAAATGGAGCCTGAACGTTCCAGGTGTGCCCCCAGACTTTTCTGAACTTTAAGATGTTCTCTCGAGTGAAAGGGAAGAGCAAGGGTGTTCCAGGGGACAGGTGCTTGGACGTGAATACATTTACACCCATATCCTTTGAGCAATGGATGCCAGTTTCATGAAGGGTAGAGCTGGAAGACTGTGGCCGGATAGAATGGGCTGCAGCTATTAAGTGGCATGGCAGTGCCTTTTTGGAAAGTCAATTACATGACAGTCATATGTATTTAGTTATTACTTGGCATGAATGTGCATTGCTGCACCAAACCCACGGTTCTCTCTATTGGAGCCTGATGTGGTTTTATAGGATAATAATTGGACATATAAGTGTAAAACCACATTTTGCAAAACCTACTGCTGCTACATCCTTTCCTTGCCGCTAATGCAAATGTAATGAACGAAGCGCCCGAGCAAAAGAGATTAAACTTCATGGTTTGTTTTTGTGTCTTGTCAATGCTAACACCCCCTCTCTTGGCGCCATTAGCCTCCCTCCTAAGGCCATTTCCATGTCTGCTTGATCTTTTGTGAAAATCGATTCTGTTGACACCAAAATTGTGGAGAAGGAAGCTTTGCAGTACTCTTGCTTGTCACAAAGTGGCTGACAAGTTAATTGTGAGGTGCTGGAATTGAAGGTATTCAGGCTCCGAAGTAATCACAACACACTGGCGCGCGGCTGTGGCGCGTCAGTGTGAGGCTTTATGATCAAAATAGTGATCAGGTGCATGCCGAGGGGTTTAACTGGAATTAATTAACAACAGATCTACCAGATGTATTCTGGATATGAGCACTTATTCGCCCAGGGCGATCTCTTTGTATGGATTTTATTTCGGCATCTTGTTAAACCTAGTCCCCGCCTCCATACATGAGCAGTGAAAAAAGTGACATGCGGAACAAGGAAATTGCATTTCATTGACAGGTTTATAAGGTAGCAAAATCCCAGATGACATTTTGTTGAAGATATTTTCACTTCTAAAGTAGGTCCAAGATTTGGAGAGAAGTGCATGAGCTATTTCCATATCCTCTTAAGACCAACACTTTTAAGGCTCTTTTTTCCAAATTTCAGATTTTTTCCCCATTCAATTGTCCTGTATCAGGGAGAGCCTGCTTTGCTCCTTTATCGCAATCATCACCTTTGTTAGCATTCTTGTATGTATCTGTATTGCTTTAGCACAGGAATGTCTCAGGCGGATGCACTCCAATATATGACATACATTTAATCTAATGACAATTATATCTCATCCACTACATCGTCATACCCCTAGATGTTTGTTACAGTATCAAGGGTCAGAATAGGGTCCTACTCCCATGCTGGGTGCAGGATATCGGCTCCACTGTTTCATCTGGGTGAGTCAGTCAGGGTGGATATACTACTGTTAACTCTGCATCAACCGTCCTTGAAGGTATGAGTGCTGGCAAGTTACATGGGCATGGGTTAAGAATCGTAAATACTTACTGGAGTTTACTTATTTCATGTTATATTGGTAGTCGATATCCTGCACTCCATTTTGTTGCGGGACAATATTAAATACCCAGTATTTTGATAGAACACTTATCCCCAGCCGTGGGCCGTGCAGGTAAGAGCGATGGGGCTGTGGGACGGTGTTGGGGGTGATTCAACAGACGACCACAAGGGGAAATTAAATAAATAATTGATTTTGCCTCATGGTCGCTTGTCGCGCACCCCACCCTCCAACCTGGCCCCACCGCTCTTACCTGCACAGGCCGCGGCTGCTCATTCCTACATCACAAGTTAAGTACAGATAAATACAATAGCTAATAGGGCTACAGGGATTACATGAATGTAAAACTGGTAATAGTATACTTACCATGACAATGTAGTGTCGGGCAATGTACAAAACGCAATATCGTTGTTCAATTTTGTTGACCATAGTAAAGATAGTATCATGCAACCTCCGATGGACTCCATGTGTCTCAACAAGTTGACATAAGACCTACACTGGAAAAGAGGAGAGCATACCTTGAGAACGTCTACACCAGTGGGGGAGGCAGAGGCGACTTCTGTTGCCGGGCCATTTGCCGGTAAGCACGTGGGGCCTTATTGATGAGTAATTAGGTGTTCCTTGGAGAGGCTGGTCATCTTTTCTTTCCTGAGTTGTCGGCATGAGCTCTGAGTTACTAGAGATCTCCAGATGTCTAGTGAGAAGCTTAGGGAGTGTTTTAGGGAGTAACTTAGGAAGTATTGTTTTTTGTTTTTTCTTTATTTTCAGTTTTATTGAAGGGTGTTGTCTTGCGGCTAGCTTGTCGACTATAGGATCAGCAGATCTAGGGTACTACTTCAAAGTGCTTTGGGAGAATAGCATCCTTTACCATGCATGTAAAAACTATGCGTGGCTTAACAACTCAGTCAATACCATGACTGTGTCTTTATCACGAGTTCCATTACAACGCAAGACATTACAATGACTTGCTTTAGAGAAGCTCTGGACTTCGGAATAGTTTAAATTACTATTCCAACTCCAGTCAGTGTGTGAGTACGGAAGGTGTTGGACTTAAAACCCAACACCATTCTAACACCACATTCCCTAAAGCAAGTCGTTGTAATGACTTGTATTGTAATGGAACTCGAGGTTACATTGCAGTTGTGGTACTGACGGCGTTGACAAGGCACTATGATGTAATGCCTGCATTGTAATAGATGTTTTCCACTTTAGGACAGCAACATGTGCTTACACCCATTTTAAGGCTCCCAGACTGATTTGGAATTATAGAATGGTCATCAAACAAACAGCGGCAGACACTTCTGCAATGCCCCTTGCGTAGGTGCAAAGTTAGCACCCGAATATTGAAAAGCGGGGTTGCCCTTATTTCCGGTGATTGTGGCCTTATTAAACTAAGTGTACATATTTGCCCAAGTGCCAAGGCGATGATATAGTTTCAGGAGCACAGACAAATTATTCTTGTAGTCAACAGTTAGTGTATGCTTTCAGGGTGCCTGTAGATACATTAGCAGTGCCTACACCAGCTGCGTTTTCAGTGTGCCTTCAGGCTCCCCCTGAATCTGACCTCTAGAGAGTGCCCTAAAAGCCCCAGGAAGGTGGATGGAATCACAGACTGCAGTCAAACACGGTGCATCAGTTTTTGGTGCCCTAGTGCTGCCTGTAAAAATACAATTTTAAGGCATTTTCATGTAATGTAGTACCAACTAGTGCCTTTCGGTTGCTGACTTTCGTGACCTAATGGAAGCAGCAGCCGTGACTCCAGAGACCCTCAAGGTTTGAGGCAGAAGTGAAGAAAGGGAGAAGCAAGTGAGCCACCGTCCCTTGTTTTCATGTTGCGCTGCATGCAACTTATGCAATGTCTTCTTTAATTAATGCGGGTTTCTGATTGTCAGGTCTGTGCTGGGTGCACCCAATGAGGATGCACATAAGAGAGAGAACCTTGGTCTTGTCCTAATCCTAGGGTCCGTGATTGACCACAAATATATTATTGATAACTTATGTTGTCAGCAGAACAATTTCCTCGCCTGCTTTAAATGAAGGCGATTTATAATAGACTGCCTACTGCTTGCATAGCGCCTTAGTGTGGGCATGATGAAAATAAACTTTCGAATGTTTCCTTTCTAAATACAGGGCTACAGGTACAAGTCAAGCAGTATGCCACAAATAAAGAAGCATTGCAAACGGTCTATGCAAGATCGTGCAATGGTTATATGTATAAATATATTATTGCAAGCGCATGACACAAAAAAATAGAACAAAAATTAAAGAAAAACAGGCTGCCACCTACATTTAGCAGCCATATGCTTGCACTCAAAAAACAAAAGGTACTGTTGCATATAATTTGGTAGAATATTACAGATACTTCCTGGAAACGGGTGTACATAGAGGTCGTATGGGCATCACAGGAAAATATAACTTTTATTAGCGCCAAGAGAAAGTACTGTACTGTATTGTGGAGACATAATTTAAACACATAATCTTAAAAAAAAAAAAAAACTCAAGGATGAAGAGTGGAGAACTTCGGAAAACTATTGATGTCCCTGCCTTGGCACTGAAGTGCACTTCTTTTAAGGCAAATATGCACGTGTGATTGGGTAAATTGGTATCACTCATAGTACCTGTAGCAAAGTGCCCTTTTTGTATGATCAACACCCCCCCCCCTGCTCTAATGTGGATGGTTGTGACTTTGCTGCCCAGACCCCAGCACCAGTGTTCTCTGCCTAAAACTGATGCATGTGAATTGGCATAAGCAATTGACAAGGAATTTACCCCCTTTATAAGTCACTAGTATAAGGTACCAGGAGTACCCAGGTCATGGTAAAGGGGTCTGCAGGGCCTGCAGCACTGTTTGCGCCACCCTGATTAAACAAAGTAAACTACTGAAAACAGGCCTGCCGTTGCAGACTGCAGGAGCAGTGCAATCTACGGAAAATCAACTTTATCCTCACCATGTGTAGCAAAGTCAATGTGCTCTCTTTGATATATTCCCGCCATCCCTATTGAAGGCCTCCTAAAGCCCAGGAGGCAGAGTGCATTATATCAAAGATGTGGACATGTAAATGCAAGCTTAAATGATACTATAGTGCCCTTTGCCAGTAAAGGACACGTTAAGTGATAGAAGGTCAATAGGATAACATGAGCTTGCACCCGGGCAAAGCGGAGTTTGGCAGCTCCATTATGATACCATCTAAATATGTAATGTTTGTATCAAACAACATGCCCTCTCCCCCTGACATGAATCTCGGGTCGAGGGCGATGTGGCTTGCACCCAGGTTGCTACCTTAGAGTGGCCTACCTGGTTGCCCGAGCTGCTTGGTGCTCTGGCTGGCAAGCCTCTGCTTCCCGCGCTTGCTGCAGCCAAGACAGAATTCTGACCTCCTGCCAGGCAGTGTAATCACTCTCAGGTGTCAGAAACAAAGTCTGGGAAGGAAGGAGGGCACATCTCCTCCCTCCCAGGCAGGCTAGTGAATTGGCACATCAGGACGGTGAGCTTTAATGGCTGCACCGCCTCTGATATGCATTAGGGCTGACTTCCAGAAGAGGTAACAGCCCTACCCCTGCCACAGGCACATTTGCACCTGGGCAGACGTGAAATTAGTGAGTCGAGGAGCTGTACACCCCAAGAAGGCTAGCCACACCTCCAGGGTGGACAGCCCAGTCTGTAAACTGCAAGAAAGGTTCTTCTATATTTAGAAGTGCCAGAATTGAAGGTTCTGGGTGGAAACGGTGACCTACACCCCCAGATGTGGTCATCTCAGGGGAGGATTAGCCACTGGGGCAAGCAGTCCATTGGCCACTTGCACCCACACGCCTAATGCCCCTAATTGTTGGATTGAAGGGCTACCCCTGACGCCAGAACCTCAGTTCTAGACAACCTGCATCAATGAGAACAAAAGAAGAAACCTGTTTGTGGGACAACAGGACTTTCACAAAGCAAAAACGGTATACACTCTGCACCTGTGGCAATGCTCCTGGAACTGCCTGATCAAGACTCACCCCACACTATCTCTCGGTTCCCCCAGACAGAGGGACCCCTGTGGAAGCCTGGAGTACTCCTAGACTCCCACTGAACTGGTGGCACTAGTCCCCTGCAAACTGCAGGAAAATTAGTGATCTGGATTCAAAGAATCACTGGCCATCGGGCCCTCCATGGGATTGCCCAAATACAGATTGTCTAGTGCATTGTGGGAACTGTAGCCTTGCCTTCCATGAAGTTACAGACCGCTACCTGCTCCTACGGGCCACTGGACGTCGAAGTAAATTTTTCAAAGTAATACTGCTGCCAAGGCATGTTGGTCACCGTTCCCGCAACCAACCCCTTCACTCGAGAATGCATCTAAATGGAACTCCATCCAACCTTCGAGCGACATCATCAGCCACCCCGTTGCTGTATTTTTGCATTTTATTCCCCTGCAGCATCGTGTAACCAGGAAAAGCAGCTCTCCCGCTGCTCCCGTTCAGCATCACGGACAGCCAGAACAACTCTGCAACCAGGCTCCACAGGCCAGGTAAAACTGAACTGATTGTCATGGCCTGGTCCTGGGACCAGCATCAACTTTGCCCTGTGAGGTTACCATGCAACTCGACCTGCAAGTGACCGATTCTCACTAATAGTTTTTCCTATTGACCGCAGTGTAACATTTTCACTGTGTTATGTTGCACTGATTTTGTATTACGTCTAAGATCTATGATTCCAGTTATATGTTTGCTATTCTGTTTATTTTGGTGTCTAAATTAAGATAAAAATACACTCTCTTTTTATTAATTGGTGTCAGATTTCTTTCGATTCATGTCAATTACTTATCGTCCGTGTTAGTACTTTGAAATGCTTAACACATATTCCTCTAGTGAAGCCGGGCTGCTCTTTCCACACTTTCAGGACTGAGCTAAGCATTTGTGTGTGAATCCAAAGACCATCTTTGTGGTTTGTGACAGTATTGCATGGTGAAGCCTAACCAGCATTCCCACATGATACTCCATCTTCCTACTGTATCAGAGATAATACCTGAAGTTCATTGACTCGTTACCATACGCTGTATGCTGTTGTTGGCAGAAGCAAACTTAAATGACAGCTGAACAGGCCAATAGATGCAGGGAGCTAGCCGAAAGCCCCTCATTATATCTATAAATGTAGATATTATTTATTTAGAGATTGTTTCATTACATCAGGCTATCGAGACTGTTAAGGCTGTCTCCAAGCCACACCTAAAAAAGTACTGGATAAAGTATTTACACAGAAAATGAGACCGCTTCAGTTCTCTGCACATAACTTCAAGTTCAACTTCATAGAGGAATAAATTGCACCAGAAAATCCTGTTTTATATGTCTAGGTCAACTTCATGGACCTCGTTAGAACATTGGAATGTTGAGAGCTCCTTTAAAGACAGTGGAGTAGCTCCGGGTTTATAATGGCTGGCATAAGCCCAGGGCTCCAACATTACGTTTGTCTTCCCTTTTTAATTTAGAACCTTAGTGGGTGGAATGTTCTAATATCCTTTAGCCCTTCTGCCTCGGGCTATACCGGTTCTCCCTCTTTGTAGGCCCTCGCTTGTGGCTTGGGCCTTTTACTCGGGTTCAGGTCCTTTAACAATACGTATAGGTCTCAGCTGAGGGCTATAAGGCTATATTAGGCCGGGGAAGCCCAAAGATGTTCCACTCTATTTAATAAGGCATATCCCTTTCTCCCTACAGCATTTGCAAACAGACTGGCGATACACCTGGATAAGCATTCTGGTTATGGCAACTGATGAAACCAAATTGATGGGAATCTTGGAAATGGCTTTTCTCTGTTTGAACTCCAAGTCTTTCGAAAAACGGTCCTTCTAAAAGCAGGGAAAATGCACAAATTAATTATTTATCAAAAATAAAACACCATTATTGAAGATTGAAAGTCCCTGAAAGTCAGTGTGGAATTTTTAAATTTTGCCAGGAAAGTTTTGCCAAGGTGTAGAAAACCAGATTTCTATGCCGAACAGGGTGTGGTGGGGGTCAATGTCTGGATAAGAGCTGTAAGGGAGCTCCCACAAAGCCCAGTCTGGCTCCTTTAGCTAAACCGGTGACTGTGGGGAAAACCTGACCTACGCTTAGTTGCACAGCTGTTGACAGTGAACTGACCTCTTGGTACTATACGCAACTTATGCTCTCTACCAGAGTTGTCATTCCCGAACCACACTGGTATCGATGGCTGGCTTGAATAGGCTAACCTAACTGACTTGTTGCTGAAAAGGGGAGGGCAGATTGCCAACATCCAGCGTAAGTTACGTGAATATTGAGAGTGGAATACATTCTTCCAGATGTTGTGTCATGGTGGGTGAATGGGCATAGTAGTCAGGTTCACCAAAACATCAGTGGGGCTCAGGACTGAGCAGCATCTTCAAGTTGAGATGCTGAGTGTGTCCCACACGATGCCTAACGTGTCTGGTAGTCCATGCAAAACACCCAGGTATGAACAAACACTCAAACACTTAAGAGTCATGAATAAGTCAGTTATTTATTAATATAGTATAGCTCTAACAAACAGGGCTGGGCACCAAAGCTGTCCTTCCGTGTACCCCGAAAGCAGAGAACAAGTCCTAAGAATACTGATGAGGGAATAATTAGCATAGCTAATGTGCAACGATGTCACTTCATCACAGGAAGGGTTGTCACAACCTCATTGTACCTCATGTGGAGTCATAACTCAGCTAAAAACATTGCAAAGTATAATTATATATGATTGTTGGTTATTATTTGGAATCTTTCTTTTAATATATAAGCTACATCTCAGATGTTTTTATTACTGTCCTGGTTGTCTCAGCACTATACAAAACAATAAATTAGATATTAGTACACATGGATCAGTGAAAAGAACATTTCAAAATCGTTTTACATTCTTTGTGAATGTTTTGCAAATGGCAAAGCATTGTTGACCTTATAAATGACTCAAAATTAGGACATTTAAAAAACCAAGGGAGGGCAAGTTTTCCTGGTTTCTCTAAAAAGGGCTCTTTCTCAAAAGTAAAAAAGCTTTATCTGTTGAAAGTTTCGATGTTTAGGTGATGATGGTCCTACAAGTGGGAGGTGGCTTGCAGTTGTAACATTGTGTGTGTCTCCTGCCCCTCCTTGCTCCTTAAGACATGCCAATAGCTGTATTTCAACCCTTGTTTTTTTAGTAAACAGTGCGAAAAGTCTTGGCCTGTAACTAAAGTGCTTACCTTAATGTATTTGGTGGGGCCCAAGTCCCACAAGCTGTCATTACTCGACACTGTGTGGTTGGGTCCTGAGGCCCTTTGCCTCATTTGTGTTCACTTTGGCAGTGTTGTTGTGGAGGTACAGCTCCCAGCGACCCAGGTGATTGCATGTCAGCATCTTTCTACTGCGGTTTGTGGAAATTATTTTCTCATTTAGGGTGTTGGGAATCTAACATAATAGGATCTTATGTTCTTGTTTTCATGTAGTTAGAAGAAGCACGCCCCTATTTGAACTCCTTATTCTCTTGGGCATAATGTCTCTCTGTTATTTTGTTTGCCTTTTTCCAGCTGACTGTCCCACAGTTCCAGAGTCTCTGCATGTTTCCCATGTGCCTGTACATATCTTGTTTTACCCTGTCCTGCTAGAGTTGTCTTTGAGAAAACCTTTCCCCAGTTCAACCGCGATCGCTGTCTCTTTGTCCCGTGAGAGCCCCAGCTCTTGAAAATACATCTGCAAGGCTTCCTGTGATAGGTGGATGAATGTACACACACGGACCAATAGACAGGCAGAACAGAGAGGTGGACCAGCAGAGGACACCTAGCCAAGGGTAGATCAGAAGAATAAGGCTAGCTCTGCTGCTTGCAGCCAAAGTGGAGATACGTTTGCTGTCTTCTTCAGTTGAGATATTGATCTCTGGTCTGTAACGGGTGACGGATGGATCTGGTGTTATCAATGAGCAAGATACGAGGAAGCTGAGCAAAGGAGGGATCTCCTAAAGGTAAGCAAGGGAGTGAGCTGCCACAGCTCAGCTGTCTGTGCTAAGGAAAGGAAGTTGTGCCGACTGTGAAAGTGGATGGTAGTTCTGCTGCCAGTGACTGGTGAGATGCAGCGGTGTTGTGTGCACTGAGCGAGTAATCATCAGCTGGTCAAGGGATGAGTCTGCTCTGTGATTGGTGAGAGGTGGCTATGCGAGGACAGGTGTACCGGCAGGTCTACTTTCAGCTTTGAATGGGATAATGGGCTATTTTGCCAGAAGGTGAGAGATACCTATGCTATATATGGCGAATCATGGACAGGTGTGCTAACTATAATAAGTGAGGTAGTTCTGCTACCTATGCAGGAGCATGCCAGCTCCACTTTCTGTTCTGAGTAAGGAATAAGTCAACTTAACAAGGGACAACTTTGCTGTAAGTGACCAATGAACAAGGGACCTATTCCACCTGGCTCTGGACGAGTGGCAGACGCTTACCTAGTCTTTGACTGACGGGTTCTCAGAACTCTGCCTAGGGTTTGCAACGTGACAGCTGGGCCTGTCTCTCCCCTTTCACTAATCCATATACTAACCTGCATTCACAGGTAGGTGGTCCTTTGCGCTCTCACTAATTAATAATTAATACATACTCGCCAAGGGTTTGGCTTCAGACACAGGCCATTGCAAGTTGCTAAGAGAGTGTCCCCTAAGCAGCAAGGCCCTTTTCCTGACCCTTGGCTACATGTGCGGCTACTCCACAGGGTGAGTTGAACAGGGCTGTGTCTGACTAGTGTGCACTCATGCAAGACAGAGGGGGCAGAACTGCAGGGTTTCTGAGGAAAAGGGATTCCAGCAGAAGTAAGAAGCAAGTCTTCAGCATTAGGGTCAAATCCACCCCTTAGCTTGTGTTCAACTTTCTTCTGAGTGGCCAATATTCCCCAAATGCTAAGTCTGCTGTGGGGTTCCGAAAGAGATGTGAACAGAGACGGGGTGGCCTGGGAGAAGAAGAGTTTATTTTGCATGGCACTGAGAGAGCGGGGGGGGGGGGGGTAACTCTAGGCAGGGCTGGTTGTATTTGAATGTAGATGTGTGCCATTGTTGGTTTAATGGGGTGCATGAACTTGGGCTGGACAGGGTTCAAATTGAACTGACTGAAGTTGTGTGTCCTTTAGCCTTTCATGCGACTGTGGGAACATACACCGTTGAATCAGTGGCATCTGCAAGGCGATTAACCCGAAAAGAGATTCTCTCTGTATATGGGGATGAGATGGTGGGCTCAGGAGCCAGTTACTTGATTAATACCTACTTTTGCTCACAGACATTCATAAAGCTAAAAGAGATTACGAGCTCCAATTGAAATGCAGTGTTGGGTGCAAAGAAGCCGTGTGACTCACCTATCAAATGTGACTTTAGGATGTGTGCTCAAGTGACTTTGCTCCATAAGCGAAGAAACAGGAGGCAGACAAAACCAGCAGCCCTTTGGTAGGACATGGAGGCTGTGTCAGGAAATAGAAGAGTGTGTTTGGCATTGTTCCCCGCCCCATACTGACACCCAGACATCAAGTGACAGATGGCCCACCCACTCCTTCCTTTATAAAATACATTGAATACTACTGCTCTGTCTGCAACCCATCCACCCCCGTGTCTGACAAATAAAATGCCTGGTCCTCTCATCCCTCCTGAAACTCCACTTCCAACAAGGTCTTTGTCCCCTTTATTCTGTTCTTCCTGCACTTCTCTTGAGGAATATCCTCACTTTCCCATATTCCTCAGTCTGTGCCGGATCTTTCCCTATTTTCACTCTTTCCAGGCTGCCGTAGTCACCCTGTGAATGCCAAATCTTCCCCTTCGGTGAACATCCTCCATAAGCCTTCCATGCTCCGTTTGTATGTGTGATTGTGTCTTTCCATTTTTCTCAGCTGCATCCATGCTTCCCAAACACCCCAAGAGGGCCGGCAACAATAAACATGTGCGCCCATTCCTTTCTTCTCTCTAGCTTCTATGTGCTGCTCCTTGAAATTACTGGGATCATACCTGATAGGTTTCCTAAGCCCCAAAATGAGAAGTGAAACACTTTCAGAGGAAAGGAAGCTGTCAGGTGTCTCTCATCCCCTCGCCTTAGTTATGCTTCTGCTGGTAGGGGTATTTGGAGTCAGGCATGCCTGTCTCTCATCTGCAGATAGCAACCACACCTCCACCCTGAAATCAGTCCAGAGACAAGTATTAGTATTCTAAAACAAACAGTAACTTTTTCTGTGCAATACTCCTACAAGTTTTAAGAGTGACAATTTTCACCATTATCACCAAACAAAATGAATGAAATCAATCATAATTCATCATACATTATTACTAACCAATTAGTCTAAACTCATCCTGTGTTATAGTCACCTACTTTACACCTTTGTTATGCCAAGCTATTTCTAGAACCTGTATACCTTTGTCATTAGGTCCAAAGTTAGAGGCCCACCTCTCAGCTAGCCTCTAGCAACTGGTTCATCTGTCTGGTCTCCCTCCATTCACTGATCCATACACAAATCACCTGGTTACATAGAACACTGCAGCCTTTCAATGTTATATCAACAAAAGAAAGGGGGCGGTTTTCTTTAAATCTATCTACTCCTATGTCAGGCTATGCTTATTCAGCAGCCGTGCCCAACCCCAAGTGTTCTGTCTTTTAAAAGTGTACAGTTTGTCAATCCACCACGCACATCCCCACATCAATTACAGAAAGGAAAAAAGGTGTGAAAAGTCAGAAAGTACCTCACGTAAGCATCACCTGTAGAGCTGCTGGTTGGTATTCACCAGTAGGCTCATGTTGTCATAATTGGTAACTTTCATGCCAAAAAAAAAAGGGGGATTGTAAAAATGGTGCCCAAATCTTGAAATCATGTGCGAGAACGTAAAGGAAAGTCAGGACCCCGTAAAGTGCAACAGAAACCACTTTTCTGAACTAAAAAGAGTTGTTGCTCACTTTGTGTTATACATACTTTAATTTCCACAGTGTCCACACTCAGATTAAAAAGAACGGCATGTTTAGACCATCGTTAATTGGAACGACCGACATGTTTCATTGCCATGTAAGTTTATTGCAAATTCATTAGGGCTCGGGGCGCAACTTCACCTCACAGATGCTTTCAAAATGATCTGTGGTGGTTGACAAATAACATAAAAAGACAGATTGTGCCAAAGACATAAAACACAAATATGAATTACTATTCTGTGTCAACATTACCACACTATTGTTGAAGTGTGTATAATGTGTGCCATAATTACCAAGTGGTTCCTTGGTGGGCTCCTACCAGCAACTCACGCAGAAGACAAATTAAAAACAATTGTTAGTAACTTTTTACCATCAGGTAAAGCGCAGCCACCCGTTGAAAGCCTGTAAATACATATACGCGTTATTTGGCCATCGTAAACTGGTGTCAATATTTTAATCATATTTCTCATACTAACCAGTTAATATCCTACTGCCTTCATCAGTTCTCAATTAGGTAAGTAGGAGCATTAGCTATGCAGCCGAAGCAGAGCCTATGCAGAGCGCAACACAAAACCTCTCCTATATCGCCCACACCCGCTTTTGGTGTTCCAGAGCTCTGCGCTATATTTAGTCATTGGAAATAGCGATGTGTGTGATGCCACGCCACCGTACTCCCTTCTCGTCACTCACCGCTCTACCGATGCTCTCTACTCCAAAAGCTTCCTGCACTTCGGGAGCACTCGTGCGCTTGATGAAATAGGCATACAGCGACGCGGAAACCAGGCGTTAGACCCTCTCTCTTGCCTGGGTCACAGGTGTTCAATGCCCAATACGCTTCCTCACATAGAGACCGGGCGTTTTTTCTTTCACAGGCCACTCCACTTTACAAGTCTATCTTACATGGGCGCCATCTTTGAATAGATACCTCCCGTCTGCGCTGCAATAGATGATTACTGCGCTGTGGCCGGACTCTCTATTCTATATATGATACATCAGCAACCAACTGGTGAGGGATAGCCATAAAGCGCGGATGTGTACAAATGCATCATCTGTGTTGTGTTCCCTCAGCCGGCACAGTACCCTCACATTATAAATGGCTGATATATTACTATGTGGCATCCAGCTAGCAGGACGTACATTAAATTGCATGTAACAGTGAGCAATTTTATTACGCTGTGCATATGAAAATGCCTCATTTCTCGATATTCCATGGGTCATACAAGTGTGCCTGATATATATGCACAACTGTACAGTTCTCCTATTGTTCACCCACTCATATATTCTTTTAATATTCTTATAATAACTGAAATCTCTGCACCCATACCAGTGTATTTACACTAATAGGGGTGATTCTATAAACAGATGTATGTATGTGAGTCTTCAGCCAGATGTTCCAATAAGTACCACATTGCTCATAGTTCCTGCTATATGTCACACCCTCTGGCAGAACACTAAGAGGGTATGTTCTTACTTGCCCACCTTATTCCATTCAATGGTGTCATTCAAGCCCATTTGGTCTACTCTTTTTTTTGAAAATCCACTGCGCCTCTTTTCTGACCAATGCATCCTCAATTGTATGTGTGTCTCCCATCACTCTTTCCAAGACTGTCCACCTCAAATCCCTGTAGTTGTGTTGAGCTTCCTGATAATGCCGAACCAGTCGTATTGTCAATTTCACTGCCTTTAAAGTGCTAATATGTTCCAGAATTCTCACTTTCACTTTTCGTGACGTAAGGCCAATGTAGTGTAATCCACAGGCACAAGTCAATCTGTAGATTACATTTGTGGTGTTACAGTTACTGAATTTGTTTTGATGCCAAATCTTTCCATCCGCCAGGAGAACACTTTTCGTTGCCCGAGTTAGGTCACAGACCGTACAGTTCCCACACAGGTAATGTCCAGATGGTATTCCTGTGTCCCTTTTCTGTTGGAATTGGTGGGTATGGACCAACCGGTCTCGCAAGTTTGTCGCCCTTCTAAATGCAAACCTCGTTGGAGGCATTTTTGTTATGGCCAGTTTCCAATGGAGACCAATGACCTTATGATCTGTCTGATTTTTGTAGACAGAGGGTCAAATGTAGTTAACATCGGCAGACCGGCATCATTAGATCTTTTATTTCTTTCCAGTAGTGCCTCACGTGGAGTATTCAGTGCTCTCTTCCATGCACTTTTGATCACTTTTGCCGGGTACGTTCTATTCACAAGACGTTTTGCCAGACCCTCAGATTATTCAATGTACGTATTTGTATCCATGCAGTTTCTACGATATCTGAAAAACTGCCCCACGGGGAGATTGTCCCGCAGTGCCCTGGGATGGAAAGATTGGTAGTGCAGGAGAGAATTACTATTGGTCAGTTTCTGGTGAACAGTAGTGTGAAGTTTATGATTTGTAGCAACAATATCTAAGTCCAGATAGACCGCTGCGTGTCTGTTGATGGTCCATGTAAAGTGTAGGCAGCTGTCCGCCTTATTCAGCCACCCTAGAAAATCATGTGGCAAGGTTATATTGTAACCTTGTCAATACAAGCAACATAAAATATATGATAATTGGGCACATACATTTCGTAATTGCATAAAGCTATGAGACCCACTTTAGTAATGAAAAGGTCAATCTTCTAGGCTCTTTAACTTGCTTTTATGGCTGTTATCGGCCGAACAAAGTATTTTTGACTTGAACTTCTGTCATGTCCATTCTTTGCACAAGTAATGTCCACGTTAAAATCAAGGCCTGCGTTGCATGTAACATTATCTAAACATAATAAAACATGTTAGGAGTCGTGCCATAATGTCTTCTGTGCCCACATTCGTCATTCTTCAGTTGACCAATACTCCTACCTTTGTTGATGTTTTTCTTATAGTTCCTTCAGTTTCCAGTAGGTGTCTAAATGTTACTGTTCATGGACTTTTGAATCCAACCGCCTGCCCTGCTAATTTCTCCAATCTCCCATGTTTGCATCAACATCTGACTTTCTACCTCCCCTCACATCAGTTCATCCTTTTTCAGTCTTACCAGGCAGCACATGTGCTGTCTCTTTGAGACATGCTGTATCTACTCTGTGAGCGTACAGCCCGCCCATCACTTTTAATTTATTGCTTTGCATGTCCTTTGCAAAGTTTTACTTCTCTATGGTCAATATGGGTAATATGTCCCTCCTTTTTGTGTGTCGACCCCTCCCATACAGCATAGCCCTAACTTGTAGTCTTGTTCTTTTGTGCATGTAGGTTTATTCAAGCTCACTATTTTCTTATTTGGTTTCTGCACGTGTTTTCGAAATGCCGGCTTTTCTTTCTGTACTCGTTCACCCGATTGAAGTTCATTTGCCGTACTGCTAATATACGTACTTGTATCATCAGTCTGCATTTGCCATTTTGTTTCCGATTCGCCACTGTTTTATTTTGTTAACATCGACATGTATTTAGCCTGCTGGAGGATGTGCTAGCACATGAGTCTCGTTTGCGAGACTCTCTTGTATACAGAAAAGGGCTTAGAGCCTACCCATTGCTTACCATTTGTTAGCTTGTGAGGCACTCTTCTTTACAGCTTCGTAATTTGTCAAGGCAGGCCTAACATAGTTTCCGTTCCTTTCAGTGGAGCAGGGACCGAGCACTGATTGATTCAATTTAATCAGTGCCTGTTCACTGCTCCCGACGTGATTGAGGTACTATTTTGTTCTTTTTAATTTTTACTGCCCTGCAAAAAGAAGGCATGCGACTGGCAAAAAAGTCCAGCAGGACACACAAAATTGCAAAGATTTATTTTCTATAGTTAATTTTCTTTTATTTTGCCAGGTCTTCTTTCTCACTTATGTTTATGTTTATGGGTTTCTAAAGCGCTCGAATGCCGAGGCGTCTTGGCGCTGAGGTGTAGTAGCAGGGAACATAAGTAGAATCACTCATATGGTTTCAAAAAGGCAAGTTTTTAATTCTTTCCTAAAAGCGTGAAGGTCGGGTTGCAGTCTCATGACCTGAGGTAAGTTATTCCACAGCCTGGCCGCACAATATGTGATCATCCGACCCCCCCCAGCGTGATCTTCTAATTTTTGGGACTCTAACAAGACCCTGCATAGCTGATCTAAGGGGGCGTTCAGGGACATAGAGTACAAAAAAGTTCTCTAGATCCTCTGTGGCGCCACCGTAAATTGCCTTGTGCACAGAGGTAAGCGCCTTGAATTCTACATGTTGTTTTATGGGTAGCCAATGAAGAGATCGTAGTCCTGCTGAAGTTGGTTGTCCTCTATTTAGACCCAGCAGCAGCCTAGCTGCTGCGTTCTGTTATGATTGCAGCTTCAACAGTTGACACTTATCGATCCCCAAAAATAAGGCATTAGAATAGTCCAACTTAGAAAGAAATAGGGTCACCATCACTGTTTTTTGGAGTTCCAATGGTATGAAAGGAAAAACCTTTCTCAAGGTTTTCAAGAGAAAAAAACAGGAAGACACAAGACCGTTCACCTGGGCCCCCAGATTAAGTTTGTTATCAAAAAGGACGCCCAGATTTCTAACCTTCTCTACTGGGGTCGGACATATTCCTGCCTCTAATGGCCACCATGATTTATTCCACAGGGGCGAACCTGGCCCGAACTCCATCACCTCTGTTTTATCTGTGTTGATCTTTAAATAATTCTGACCCATCCACCCACGTTTTCTTTGTTTTTGTTCATGGGCACTGTTCTCAAAAGATGAGGATTATGTTATTGCAAAGCGACATTGTTTCTTTCTTATATATAATTTCTGAAATTATGCTTTAACACATTATTGTGCAGTACACCCCATCCACACCACGCCAATCCAAGCAAATTCACTACACCTCCCCCCATTCCAATCCACCCCACTCCATCCAGTCCACCCCAGACCAATCCAGTCCACCCCAGTCAATACACTCCACCCCAATCCAATTCACTCCATCACACTCCAATTCACTCCAGCACACTCCAACCCTCCCAATATTCCCCACTCCAATTTATCCTACTCCAATCCAAAACAATCTGCCCCATCCAACACAATCTGCCCATCTCCAATCTTCCGCACTCAAATCTGCCCTACTCAAGTTCAGAACAATCTGTCCTGCTCCAATTCAAAACAATATTCC
Organism: Triturus cristatus; assembly: GCF_964204655.1. Taxonomy (NCBI): domain Eukaryota; kingdom Metazoa; phylum Chordata; class Amphibia; order Caudata; family Salamandridae; genus Triturus; species Triturus cristatus. Next base: position 494,929,948 of record NC_140592.1, on the reverse strand, counting down.
CCTCTCCAATTCAAAACAATTTGCCCTACTCCATTCTGCCCCACTCCAATGTAAAACAATCTGCCCACTCTAATCCAAAACAGTCTGCCCCAGCACAATCCAAAACAATCAGCCTCACTCAAGTCTGCCGAAATCCAATCCAAAAAAATCTGTCCTACTCCAATCTAAAACAATCTGCCCCACTCCAATCTGCTCCATTTCAGTCTACCTAGTCTGCCTCACCCCAATCCACCCTACTCCTATCCAAAACAATATGGTCACTCTAATCAAACCGACTCCAATCCAAAACAATCTGCCCCACTCCAACCCACCCCCTCCAATGTTCCCCACTCCAATTCAAAACAGTCTACCCACTCCAATCCATTTCACTCCACTCCAACCCACACCAATCCAAAACATTCTGCCCAACTCTAATCCACCTCATTCCAATCTACCCCACTCCAATTCAAAACAATCTGTCCACTCCAATCCATCCCACCCCAATCTGCACCACTCTAACCCTGGGCGTAGTTTGCGCAGTAGCGCTATGTGTAGCTACGCGAACTGCGTAGTGCAGTAGGGATATGCTATTCACACTGATTGCACAGTGCTGGATGCTTGTCCGCACTGTGCAATCATTGCAAACGGCATCTTGCATAGTGCAAGCGGTCATTTTCTGCCGCTCGAGTAGATTTGTACTCAAGCGGCAGCTTTCTCAACGCTGACTGGTAGTTTCTCATCGCGAGCAGTCGCGAGCATACGCGACCATTCGCAATGAGAAACCTGACCTCCCCGCATTGAGAATCTCACCGGGAGGTTTATTTTCCACGCTCGCGATTGGCAACTTGATGTTGCTGATCGCGAACGAGGAAAAAGTCTCGCCGGGATGTTGCTTTTGCTCGCTTGTGGTCGCCAACTTGACGTTGAGGACCGCGAGCAAGCGTGTTTGCACTGTGCTATGTGCAATTTGCGTAGTGCGTCGTAGCACAAACAATGCACGCTCAGCGAGCGTAGCGTAGTACTATGCCCAGGGTTACCCCACTCCAATCCATTCCACACCAATTCACTCTACTCCAATCCACCCCCTCAATCCCAATTCACCCCACCCAATCCATCACAATCCTCCCCACTTCCTACCCAATCCACCCCACTCTATCCAATCCACCACAATCCACCCACTACAATCTGCCCCACACCAATCTGCCCCAGTCCTGTCCAAAACATTGTCTACTCCAATCCAAAATGATCCAACACATTGCAATGTGCCCCACTCCAATCAAAAACAATCTGCCTCACTCCAATCTGTCCCACACCAATCTGCCCCACACCAATCCAAAAGAATCTGCCGCACTCCAACTCAAAACAATCTGCCCCACTCCGATACAATCCACCTCACCACTTTCCAATTCACCCCCTTCCAATCTAATCCACCTCAATCTAGCCAAATCAAATCTACCCTACTCCATTCCACTCCACTCCAATCCACCCACCCTAATCCAGTCCACCTCAAACCACTCCACCCTAATCTAGTTCACCCCACCCCAATTCAATCCACCTCAATCCAATCCAACCCACACCACTAAAATCCAATCTACTCCAATCCACCCATACCACGCGAATCCAATCCGCCCAACTCCAATGCACCCAACTCCATTCCACCCCACACCACACCTCACTCTATTCCACCTCACCCCACTCCAATCTACCCCACTCCACTCTATCCACTCCATTCTACCTCACTCCAGCTCACTCCAACCTAATCCACCCTACTCCAATCCACCTCAGCCCACTCCCCACCCAAATCCAATCAACCCACCACACCCCATTCCATCCCACCCTATTCCAATATAATCCACCCCATCCAGTACACCCCACTCCAATCCATCTCGCTCCACTCCACCCCACTCTACCCCAATCCAATCCACCCCACACCACTTCTGTCCAACCCACTAAATCCAATCCATCCAGCTCACCACACTCCAATCCACCCCACTCCAATTCAATCTAGCCCACCCCACTCCAATCCACCACCCTCCAGTCCAGTCCCATCCACTTCACTCCACCCCACACCAAAGCACCCTACTCTCATCCAATCCACCCCAAACAATCTAATCCACCCCACTCTAATCAACCCAATCAATCCACCTCATACCATTTCAATCCACCGTACTCCAATCCAATCTACCCCATCCATTCCACTCACTCCAATCCACTTCACTCAATCCACCCCACCCCAGCTCAACCCACCCCACCCCAATCTACTCCAGTCCAATTCACCCCACTATTTCAATCCACTCCATCTCACTCCACACTATTCCACACAACTCCACTCTACCCCACTCTACGGCAATGCACTCAATTAACCTTGAACTCTACACCCTTCTAATTAACTCCACAACACTGTACTCCCCCCTACTCCACTCCACTTCAACAAACCCAGTCTACAACACACCTCTACCCCCACTCCACTGCAGGACACTCCACGCCAGGAACTTATAGCCATGCTGCACAGCAGCCACACTGGTGTACAGCATGGCAAAGCCATCAGCTCTTGTATAGGTGAGACCTATTTGCTTTTCCAATGCTTGTTTTTGTAGGCACTGGGAGAACCGATGCCGAGACTCGAAGCCTGTTCCCCAGGGCCAAAGTTGGCAGCTCTGGCTGTTACACCACATCCTATTTCCAAATATTGCTGGGCGTTGTCAGCGTGTTTGGCTGGGAGTGGCCGAGTTTTGTTGTTTCCTTCTGTTTCACTTGAAGCCTCTGCCAGCGGCGGAGCCTGGTTCCTTGGGGCTGTGTGCAGATCTGCTCCGCCTCACCCCCTCCTAGTGTTTTGCTCCAAATATATGACGCTTCTTTCTTAACTTTGCAATATTTATTATTTAGGGTACAGGAGGGGGCAGAAAACAATGGAAACGGGTGAAAGTTACCGTTTTGTACTCCCTTTACTATTCGTTCGCTGTTATGTCAGTTTGGAACATTTCGTCCGTTTTAGGTTTGGTTTGCTTCTCTCAGTCAGACGTCGCATCAACTTCTCTTGTTATCTCCTGGAGGCTTCTGGGTATCTGAGAGTCGCTAGGTAACAGCCACATAAGTGACATTCCCATTGGTCTGTGTAAGCTCACCTTATCACTATGGCATATCTCGTGCACAGAATAAAGAAACGTGTTTAGGGTTGTCTCCTGCTTCTGTTTCATCAGCCCATGCTCTCTCGTCGTGGACTTTTCTTTGACAATCTAGCGCATTCTGGGAGTTGTAGTCATGGTTCGCCTGCATTACGCAGCACTGAAAATATTTGTGAAAGGAAAGTGCATTAATAGGTGGCTCACACATACCCAGATGTCAGGTTTAGAAATATCTGTTATTGCATCGGGATTTCCTTTTGTAAGGGGTGCTCCAACCCCCAGACAAGATGTGTTCATCATCCACAACTAATTTAAAGGTTGACACAATACACATACTTGCAACAATGCGTTCCCGGTGATGCAGTCCCATTGCAGAGCAGGTACAAGATGAGTATGGGAGAGCACTCTTATTGTGACTAGGTCATGTCCTAGACAGTTCTTTAAATGGGTAAATACGGAGTCCCTGCACTTAATTAACTTGAAAGGAAGAGTACCAGCACTGGTGCATTACTTTTAGTAGGAGAGTACAGGCACTTCTTGGTAGTAAACCGGTCTTTTGGATAGTGGGTACCTGAATTTCTACATGTATTTTAATATTGCCATTTTCTGCACCGGTCCCAGAGCACCCCTTATTCCAGTACTGTGACTCCTCCGCGGATCTGCTAGTGCACTGCAACATTGTTCTGCTGAAGCTTGCGCCCTGTCAATATCCACACCTTGTCTCATGCGCAGAACTCTACTAAACATCCCCAGTTCTGACAAAGTATCCCGACTCATCAGCTGTGCCAGTACTGGGACCTTCATACCTTCACCCTCCGTCGTCATCACTACTTTTACTACCTATGCCCCTCAAAGCTGGTCTGCATTACCCTCACATGCTCCTGTACTGAAACCAGCCAATCGTATGCTGCCGACCCCCACCAATGCACTGCAGTACTGACCTCTAGTACTTGGAACTTTTCTGGAATTGTCTCCATTCACATGGAGAACCTACAAGTACCATAAATGCGTGACTGAAAAGAAAAAATAGAACCCCCCCCCCCCTCCATCTCCCCTCAAACTGACCTCAATACATCACTTTAGATTCTTGAATATATAGTGCTAAGGAAGACCCAAGATTTGTTTTATGATGCACAATGAACATTTTTAACAATTGACATTGAATTTCATGTGGCCATCTCCATCTCCTTCAAATGATTCCTTAATCCAGAGTTCTTTGTTGGCTCTGTCCCTGCGCCTTTTGGTGCGGAACCACCGCTGCCACATGCTCCTTCAAATATAACTCACTGATGATGGAGGACAGTTCTTTCACCATAGTGGGAATGGCTTTTTGTTCTTTTTGGTGTAGTCCTCCCTCTTCATGTGTTTTCCCATCCCCTGAAGCATGGGTGCATTTCTTATGTACTTTCACTGCTCATTTTTTCAGAATTTACTATTCTCTGTGTGTTAAAGCACTCTACTAGAGTGGGTCTTTTGAGGACATTCCTTTGTGTACTTCTAGCTCCTTTGTGTTCCTCCCACCCACAAACCCTACGCTGTCTGTTGTGTTGTCTCTCCAAATGGAATCCCTCCTTTGTTCCTGTTACCCCCTCCTGCCATTGATCATGTTGTCACTTCCCATCCACCCTCCTGCCATTCACCTTGTTCCCCGTGCTGGGTTCGTAATATCCCTTTCTAGATTATCGCCTACCCTACACACCGCTGTCTGAATGTATGACGTTTCAACGCATACATTTACAATGCATGCACTTACAACGCAGTTTTTACATCGCAACATCCACTACAACGCATTCCATTACATCGCATGACACTACAACGCATTTTAAAAAACTACCTTTACAACGCATTCCATTACATCACATACTACCTTTACAACGCATACCATTACAACGCATACTGTTACATTGCATTTAAGGTAAGTATTGGATAGTATAGGGGTAAAAATTACTATTCTAACTCCAGGGGGTGCAACAGTAGGGTAAGTGTTGGATAGTGTAGGGGTTAAAAATTACTATTCTAACTCCAATGGTATGCATTGTAATGGTATGCGTTGTAATGCCTGCGTTGTAGTGACATGCGATGTAGTGTCATGCGTTGTAATGGTATGCGTTGTAATGGTATGCATTGTAGTGTCATGCGTTGTAAAGGATGTTCCGTTGTAATGCCTGCGTTGTAAGTGTAGTGCGATGTAATGGTTGCGTTGTAAAGGTTGTTTTCCCCGCTGTCTAGTTTGCTAAAGACATATTGGGGACATCCAGAAAGCTTCCCTGGAAAGGCATTCCGCCCATTGCTTACTATTGGCTTTGTAGTTTGTGACTCAACATTTTTTGCTTTTCTATTTGCTGGCTTTATATGTGTTAGGCTGTCCAGGTTCAGTATGTCCCTCCCAAGGATCAAAGCCATTTCACACTACCTCTCTGTGTATTTTTCCATGAGTGCTCCTTTTCTGTAACGAGGCCTGTAAAACTTGTTCTCATATTGTCACATTTGCTGTGCATTCAAAGACAGAGGTCCAATGTCAGGCTCTGTCTTTAAAGGGAGCTTCGTGTTTACTTTTCTTGCTCTGACTTCAAAGTGAGAGGATTTATTTCACAATCTTGCTGAATATGGAGGGGGCTAGGAAAGGGTTTTTGTCTAGAACACAACATTTAAAGGAACTGTGCAAGTATTTCAGAATATATCAGAATTACCAAATCACAAATAAAGGACAGTTTTTGTTCATTCTACCGTGTGTTGGAAATAAATACTGTAATATGCTCAAACAAATCAATACACTGGGTGATGCCATTTCTGCACATTTATCGATTGTACGCTGCATAGTTTTATTACTACAACTGCATGTCTGTTGAAATGTAATGGTCATTTTAGTTGAAAATGCTTTGTTTCTAATGGCAGTGTGCTACTGCACCATACTTACTCCACTCTACACCACTGCAATCTACCCTGCAGCACTCCAGGCCACTGCACTTTATTCTGTACCACTCCACTTTACATCACTGCACTATGCATCACTGCACTCTACTCCACTCTGCACCAATCCACTTCACTCTACGCCTCTCTAATGTATTCTGCACCACTCTACTTTATGCCAATGCACTCTATGACACTCTATTCTACACCACTGCACTCTTCGGCAATGCTCTCTACATCATTCCAGTCTAGGCCACTCCACTATACTCTGCACAACTCCACTCTATGCCACTACAATCTATGCCGCTCTGCAACACTGCACTCTAATCCACTGCACTCTATGGCAATACAATCTATGCCAATGCACTCTAGTCTGTACCATTTCACTCTATGCACCTTCACTCAATGCCAATGCACTGTGCGTCACTCTAATCTACTCTGCACCACTCTACTCTACGCCACTTTACTATATCCTGCACCACTCTATGCCACTTCACTCTACTCTAAAACAACCTATTCTATGCCACTGCACTCTACTCCACTCTTAGCCACTCCACTGTATGCTGCTGTACTCTACGCCACTTTACTCTAAACCACTGCAATCTACCACTATTCTACGCCAATGCTGTCTACACCACTCTACTCTTTCACTGCACTCTATGCCTCTCTACACCGCTGCACTTTACAACATGCTACTCTGCAACTCTGCATTCTATGGTGCTGAACTCTACGCCACTCTATTCTGCATCTATGCCACTGCATTCTACAATGCTGCACTGTACGCCACTCACTATACCCTGCAACATTCTATACCAGTCCACTCTACTCTACGCCACTCTACGCAACTCCACTCTATAACACTCCAATACACAACACTCTATGCCACTTCACTCTACGACACTGTACTCCACTCTTCATCATTCCACTCTACAATACTCCATGCCACTCCCTTCTACACCTTTACCATTTAGCCGTGCCAAAGAGCAGCCATTCTGGTGTAAAACATGACTAAAACAGTTTGTCAAAGCCAATAGCTCTTGCATAGACGAGACCTATTGGTTTTTCCAGTCCTTGTTTCCCCTTTCCCCTTCTTTTTTTGCCACCAGCTTCTGTAGGTAGCATGTTCTAGCTCTCCCCTGCAAGGCTCCTCAGGAAAAATATGTAAGGGGAATTCTGACACATTACCCCCAATGTAATTGACAGAATAGAATAATATAACCTTTGATGTAGGTGATTGTTACTTTCATATATCTCCACTTATATTTGCAAATAATAAGCATATGTCCTTTGCTTTCCCACTACTTACAGACGACAACCTTTGTTTTTTGGGTTGTTTACAGACATAGAACGTCTAGTTTAGGGACTGGATACAAGCATATCTTCTCTGCTGCAGGGTATCATTATACATAGATGAGCTCTGCTGGTGGAGCACTCTGTTGTGTATGTGTATTTATATATTTGGTAACCTTGCTCTCTCCTTCATTTACGGGGAAAGGAAGACTTTGCAGGAGCATGCGTATGTGTGTGTTTGGTCAGACCTTCACCCTGTTTGTCTACTCTCGTCCAATCTCTGCAGGAAAGGAAGAGTTCCTCGCCACTTTCAAAGGCAATGAGTTCTTCTGCTACGACCTGTCCCACAACCCCATCCAAAGCAGCACAGATGAGATTACGCTCTCCTTCCGCACCCTTCAGCGCAACGGGCTCATGCTGCACACGGGCAAGTCTGCTGACTACGTAAACCTGTCCTTGAAGAGTGGCGCCGTGTGGCTGGTCATCAACCTAGGATCAGGGGCTTTCGAGGCGCTGGTGGAGCCAGTCAATGGTAAATTCAACGACAACAACTGGCACGATGTCCGCGTGACACGGAACCTGCGCCAGGTAAATCTCTACCTCTTTCTTCTGGGTGGATTGTGCAGAATGAGGGGAATCGAGTGCTCTGAGATTTGTTCCTTCTGCAAACATGACCCCAAGCTCCACACCAATCTAGAGGCTCCAGAATCCCGGCTAAAAGTCAGCGCATTACTCTCCAGTCCATACACTAGTCCTCTGCTCAACACCTTGTAGATTTCTGCCACTGTTACTGGCCACAGGTGGGCACTTCTTCAGCGGTCAGTGCCTGAAGTCAAGCTGATTTCCCCTATCCTCTATAGTTGCTTCTGTGTCTGACAGGCTGAGCCAATAGTGCCAGAATGAGTGTCTTGTTTACCTCTGAGACCGTATGTGGTGCCCATTCTAGAGCATCTAGCATCACACACCTCGATCTCTGCTAGCGGGCAGCCTGAACTCGCCACTAGCTGCCCTGGGTCAGACCTCTTAGAACCCTAAATGTCAGGTTCTGCGGATGAACCTTCCAGTCCACCAGCCCAGGTTCACCAGTCACAGCTGATAACCTAGGAACCTTCTCACAATTCCACAGAGCTTCGTGCAGTAAATGCGGCGCCACTTTAACTGACGATACACTAGCACCTAGAAATCCAACATATGTCACAAGTCTTTAACATCATTACAGCCGAGTCTGGTGAATGAAAGGCAAGATGGACAGCAAGTCTCACACCCGAGCCCTGCCCCTCAATAATGTCTGGTGCTTTTCCATACAGAATGGCTGCAGAGCTAATTGGCTCGCAGGGCTGTTCCAATTTCGATGAGGAGTTTTGCTAAAGTTTCTCGACTCATAGTTGTTTAGGTCTGCCTATTTTCACCGTCATTCTTGCTCCTTGCTGATTATAGGATTTGCTCACCCGCTTGTCCTTTGCCCTCACTAAGAAAAGTGGGTTCTGCCTTTGGGAGCACTGTACCTTTGTTACAAAATAATTGCACTTTTGTCATAAGCAAAAACTGGGCAAATCCATTAGTTTAATTCTTGCTACTTGTGTAATAGGAAGTGGTGCAAGGATCACTTGTTCCAAACTAAGGGGCCGATTCACAAAGGTAAAGTTAGACCAAAAGTCTATCTTAGACCACAAATCTAACTTTACTACTTTTTACTATTCAGAAAGGTAAGTTACTACTAGTAACTTTACTATTAGTAAACTGACTACTAAGTAAAATTACTAGTAGTAAAGTTACTAGTAGTAACTTACCTTTGTGAATCCTGAAAAGTGGTAAAGTTGGACTTTTGGTCTAAGATAGACTTTTGTCTAACTTTACTTTTGTGAACTGGGCCCTACTTTTCCGTATGAGGGCAAAAACTTTAAGCAAAAAGAACTGACATTTTTTCAGCGTGTCAAATGTAAAAGTTGGGATTGAGTGTGAAGTAAAGTCAATTTGTTCCAGTTTGTATTACACAAATAGCAAGAATAATTAAAATCACATTAACCTATGTTCTTTAAAAGAAAGTTGATGATAAAATAGGTTTTCTATGTCAAAATCTTTATTATACAAGTACATTGATTTAGATGCAGTAAATATGTTACATATGCAACACATGTATTATCTATGTTTAGTAATGTTTCAACAATTAATTTTCCCGTCTCTGAAACCAAATATTTCTGTAAAGTGGACTTGACCTAAGTTCGTTTTCTGACGTCTGAACAGCTCAATTAGCCAAATATGTCAAAGTTGATTTGCCCTATTTTTTGCAGCAGTGCAAACTTTCTGTAACTGTTCTTTCGGTGCTGTAGTGTCTGTGAAGTAAAATAGCTGGCAATCAGAGGCAAGGATACTGGGGCCTAAATTTACTAAGAGTTGTGTGGGTGCTCGTGCAGGACTGCACCATTTTCCGCTGATCCCATGAACCTTTTTAATGGTAAGTAGATCGACGCAGTGCTTAGTGTCGGTTTGACCACATGAGCACCTACGCAAAACATTAGTAAATAATCCAGGTGGTGTGGTAGTTGTCGCTCAAGACTGGTCTAGGCGATCAGGATAAAGAACAAAGCCAGGCGATGAAAATCATGTTTTGGCGGTGAGGTAAGGGCAGGCAGATGACTGGCACTTTTCCTTGCTGCTAATAACAGCCGCTGCACTGTGCTTCTGAGTTCTAAAGATGGGTTACCTTCTTCCCTTGAGGGTCGTCATTTGTCTCAGCCGGCCTAATCGAACACGATGAATCAGAGAAACCAATCACCTGTTGAGGGTGCTTGTGTGCACATTGATAGAAATATGTAATTTGTTGATTTCTGTCCTCATTCTTTTTTTTTTATAAACGCAAATAGCTGTTTGGCTCGCAATCCGTTTTAGCTCATAATCTGTTTTTTTAGTAACTATGATCCATGTTTTGATTGGTTACTGCGTCTTCCCATCATTGTTGAATGCAGCAGAGTCTCTGTGAGGTGAATGGGTCTGAGAGAATGTATATTTTGTGATTGGCCGTCTGGTGTTGCTTTTAATTTTTCTGAAAAGTTATTTTTTATTATCAGGTTTCGCCTGCTGTGCTTGTGAAATCTCTTGTATTTAATATATCTGAAGAGGAGGCTCTTATAAATTCCCATTGCTGAATTGCTGTGTTCATTCGTGTTTGTGTGGAACTTTTTTTTTTTAACTTCCCCTGGCTGCATGCATTTACAATACTTCTACTATATCTGTTCACACTGTTTAAGTCCCATTCACTGTCAAGATAAGATCTCTTCCCACGGAAAAGGCAGACAGCCTCTAACAGTATTCTGGAATATGTGCTTTTTATTACTTAGCTGTGTACAGCAGATGCTTTAACCTTAAAAACGTTTGTGGTATTTCCTATTCATGCCTCAGTACTTTTCTTTGCACTTTGTATGCATTATCGGACAGCTGTTTTCAACTTAATCTATTTGGTCATTATGATCAAATTCTAAATGTTGTAATAAAGATTGCACTTTAAAAGTAAAGTTAATATACAAGAGCTATGCTATATTTTACTGCTAAACAGGCAGCCACAAGTGCAGTTACCTTGCAGACAACAGGGTCACGATTTGAATGGTGCAGCAGGTGCAGTGGTACCAGGCTCAACAGTTGTCAGAACTCCTCTAAACACATAATTGTGTGCTATATTTGACTTATAAATAGGCAGTCACAATTGCAGTTACCTTGCAATTAAAATGGACTTTATTTGAATGGTACAGCAAGTGAAGTGGCACTGGGGCCAAAAACTTTAGGGACCCCACTAAACCCAGATTATTGCTAAGTTTTACTACTAAACAAGACAGTATCAAGTGCATTTATCTAGCAGGCAGTAGGGACATGATTTGAATGGTGCAGCAGGTGCAGTAGCACCACAACCAAAGGCTCTGGGCACCCCCACTAAGCACCCAATATTGCTATATTTTACTACTAAATGGGCAGTCGCAATTCCAGCTACCTTGCAGACAGCAGGGTCTTGATTTAAATGGTGCAGCAGGTGCAGTGGCACTGGGCCCAAAATTTGTCATGGCCTCCTCGAAACACTGCTATATTTTCCACTATACAGTCAGATACAGTTGCAGTTATCTTGCGGTTAAAAGGGGATTGATTTGAATGGCGCAGGAGGTGCGATGGCACCGGGGCCAAAAGCTCTAGGGACCCCACTAAACGCAGAATATTGCTAACTTTTACTACTAAACAGGCAGTCACAAGTTCAGTTATCTAGCAGGCACTAGGGCCATGATTTCAATGGTGCTGCACATGCAGTGGCAGAGGGCCAAACATTGTCAGACCTCCTCTAACACCAAATATTGCTATATTTAACTACTAAATAAGCAGTCACAAGTGTAGTTACCTTGCAGGCACTAGAGCCATGATTTTAATAGTGCTGCAGGTACGGTGGAACCATGGCCAAAAGTTGTCAGAACTCCTCAACACAAAATATTGCTATATTTAACTACTGAATACACAGTCACAAGTGTAGTTACCTTGCAGGTATTCAGGTCGTAATTTTAATGGTGCAGCAGGTGCAATGACACTGGAGCCCAAAGCTCTAGGACCCCTCTAAACACCAAATATGTCTACTACATCAATGAATTCAATTGTTTCCCTCTTTCAATTAATTCTTCGGAATTGTATTACTTGCACACACTATACCACTAGTAACAACACAATACATTGCCATTTTTTACATAAACAAGTCAAAACACTTTAACAGACTTCCTGTAACTTATATTGTACATCATATTTAGCAAGCTACAACATACAACAAAAAAACGTATTGATCACGTAGGCGAAATCTAATGCATTTACCAATGCTAGTTTTTTGTTGTACCCACGCTTCCCAATGGAGCAAGTCTGTTGTAATCCTCTTAGCTCTCTTACTGCCTTCCTAATTTATTTCAACTCACTCCCAACTAAGTCCTTTCTTCCTCTTTTGTCCCCTTTAGCAGACCTGACGTTCATCAATTTTGAGCTCTCCATTTGTGTCACATTTTTCTTTTCTCACCTTGTGTCTAAGTCTCCTCTCTTTCTCATTCTCTCAGCCTCTGCCTACCTCACTTTTATTCTTTTTCTTTCTTGGCTTCTCATATTCCCCCTTCCTCTCTCCCCACACTCTTTCTAGTACTCTACTCCCTCTCTCCGTTCTTTTAGTTTCTTTCTCATCTCTTTTGTCGTGTTTTTATCCTCCATAGCGTCACTTCCTCCGCCCAGCAAATCTCAGCCCATCTCGCCACCAATATAACACCATGTGCCCTCTGTAGCTTCCTTTCCTCATCTCTGTTAGGTTTGTGTTTTTGAAGGGTGCTGGGCGATATTGGATGGGAATCAGGGAGGTGTCATCTCAAAAGTCTTCCAATCGTTTTGAAATAAGGCATGAAATGACTTGCTGTTCTGAGATGACACGCTGCCTTTTTGCGATTAGCCATTGAACACACTTTCAGGCCAAGAAGCTAAATGCCACTCCTGACAAATGTCTAAGACCTATTGAAGACCTCCTGCCTCGCTGGTATCTGATAGGTGGTCAGTGCTGCTGGGAATTCGACATGTTCCCCTTTTCCTTTTTCATCTTTTTGTTCTCCACGTTCGGTGCAGTCCCCCTTTTTGTTCGGGATCATCACGCACAAAGGAGACACGCAAACCAGGATGTCTCTGCTCCGCCACAGACAGGCATGGAGGCCATAGTCTCAAATTGTCTTTCCACAGAACTTTGATCATGGAGAATCACATTGCGGCAGATTTGTGCAGTGTTAGGGGCACACTGACCACTGGTCAGAACAGTGGCCAATGGACAATGTAAAGTGAGAAAAAAATAACCGAACAACAAAGCAGGGGACCTTAAAAATGAAGACTGAATCTAAAAAAAAAGTATTAGAGTTAAACAATTGAAGGAAAGCGTTATTGAGGAAACCATCCTAGGTGGAAGGAGGATCTAGAGAAAACATCAATTATCCCACTTTGAAAGGAAATGTGAGGTGATCGCTGTTGAGGATCCACCCGCAGAATGCTTGCACCCTAGGAGCTACCTCCGCTTGACATTACATGAAATTGGACAAGATTTTGAGAAATGCACTTGATGTTATCTGGCGTGAAAGCTGAACATGAGGGCCTGCCCTGCATCCCAGAATCACCCAAGAAACTCGCTGGAGGCTGGTTCGAGGAGAAAATTTCTTTTTACTGTGGCTATACTGTTTCTGCAAGGCCTTTTCTGCTTCAACCAGTCTCCTGTGGGTGAAAATCATACATAATTTTGTGCCTGCTAAATCTCACAAAAATTAGGTAATATCGCTCAACAAAATCTTGAATTTGTCTTAAATCAAGCAGCCGTCACCTCTCGCCTACCAAATTAACGTATTAATATGCTATTCTAACCCTAGCACCTATACATTCGGAGCAAGTGCCTGAGTTTGGGTGCATGTTGATACTTTTGTAGAGATATTTGTGTAGTTCTGATATTTATAAGTAGATCTTTTTGCAGTGCATATGTTTTTCAGTTTATGCATTCACAAGTTAAACTTCGTGCTCCCCATTGCCATATGACCCTTCCTGAGATAAACCAGGTTGGAACAGTGCTCAAGCCACGGCAATAATTTAAGTGTATGTCAACTTACGGTCTCAGTGTGTTTGAGGATGCTTGGACAGTTTGGCCAAATTAGAATGTGATCACTCTAGATCACACATCCCTTAAACGTAAATAGACAGGTGTTTTCAAAGAGGGTGACTAGTAAGATACAGGACAAAGCGAAAGTGAAACAAGGAGGGAAATGAAGTATGTTCTGACATTTGCTCTACTTGGGAATGGGCACAAGGAATTGCGTAGCTATAGTCCTGATCACAGAAGCTATGTCCAGTGCAGACCTAAACAGGATTACCCTGGAAGACTGCCCCTCTTGAACCCCGAAGTCTTCTATCCAGAGGGAGGATATCAAAGGATATGCGCATATTAACTATTTCTAAACAAATATAAACAAGTAAATAAATAAAAATGCCCAAAATGTACCCCAAAAATATTATTACAAATACACACAAAAATAGCGTTATGTATAGGCACTCTCGAAAGTCTGAGTTTCTAACTATTTATCCATACATGCACACATGGGACTTTATATCATACAACTTTGTCCCTTCATTATTTTCCGTATATACATGTATACCTTTCTTTGTAGTTTTGTATCTATATATTTATTACATTAATGCTATTGTAGAAAAAAAAAAATCAACTTTCTCCAATGCCCTACTCTGTCTCATCCTATACCTCTCTCAATATATCGTCTACCGCCACGCTCTGACTCTTCCCAAATGTCATTGTACTACTATCCCCAATAACCCTTTCTAGACTCTTCCCTCCCCTATCCCTCCTATGACTCTTCCCAAACCTCATTTTACCTTTATGATCTCGCAAATAACACTTCCTAGACTCTTCCCTTCTCTATTGCTCCTTTATCCTATTAAATCCAACTCGCAGACTCACTTGACCATTGCTCCAATTAGCAATTTATACTTGCCTATACTAATCCACCCCTAATCCATTTTGAGTTCTGGAGTTGCGTGCTACTCGCTGAAAAGCAATTGAACGCCTCATCAGGGGTAGTAAGCGCTGTATGGATACAAATACACTTACAATGTGTAGCTTGCCATCCACTTGCACTACATTTATCGTGAGACTCCGTGGTTAGGCCGATGTAGTGTTTGCTTTGTTTTTTCTATGCAATATTTCTCATGTAGTATAGTGACCAGTGATCATACAGATTCAAGGTCCTCTCAAATATCTCTGAGTGACCCCTTCATGGCAGACTCAAGTATTGAGCTGGAAATTAGAGGGTACTTTGACTGGAGCTGAAATCTGCCCGAGTGAGTTAGGGCTAGTCCCTTCACCTATGGCGTCCTTCTTGTAGAAGGCAACATGCTCTGCAGCATTGGATTAACATCTCTGGCTGCAGAAGATTGGCTGAGGCGCCATGATGTGTGTAAATTACAGTCTGTCCTCCTCTGGAAGTCCAGTGGAGGAAAAATTCTTTATTCTACGACGTTGCCCTTTGGAACAGAGCACTGATTGGATGCCGCATTGATGTATGGCCGAGCCTGCGCCGGGAGACCTGCAGAATTCAAGATCCTGGAGCCCCGCGTGACAGGGCGAAGATAAACCGCAGTTGCAGCGCTTGCACATAGGTGTCCCGGAACCTGGCACAAGCAGGCCTGGCTTCATCGAGTGGAACCCAGATAGCCCCCGCCCTGGGACGAGAGAGCACGACTCTTTCAAACCACTTCTGTGTTCCATGTATACTCCCCTCCTCTGTTTCTCTGGCCATGCTTCTCCCTGTCCTCCTTTTCATAGTGCTTCTCCCGATATCTTTCATTTTATTTTTTGCCATCATTCCTCTATGTCAATGCTCACCACTTTTACCCACTATAGGCCACCCCTGACTGGTTCTCACTTTCTCTACACTCCCCATCTCAGCAGCCATTATTATTATGTTGATTGATAGCACAGTCTCTGATTTGTTGACTTGTTTGCTTCTGTGGTTTGTCTGTGACACACAATGGGAAATAAACTGGTATGTCAGTGCTTAATGCTGATGGCCAGTAGGGTAGGAGTCAGCAATTTATTACCACATAAATACATACATGCTGAATAATTACCAGTGGCGGAGATTAACTCAAGCATTCCATTAAACACTTTTTATCTCAGTGTGATGCCCTACGTGCGATACGTATGCCCAGGTGTGGGTACCATAGCTCACTCTGCCATAGGATGCAAGCTGCACCTCACTGATAAGGTCCAACACGATCGAAGTCAGCCTGTGGTTCGGATGGGACGTGGTCTAGCAGTTCAGCCTGGACTATCCCTATTGGAGGTGGATAACAGCTGATATGTATATGGCTGATCCCTATCTGACATTGCACAGTGAGAAAAACATAGGCTATACTGAGCTGCGACCCAGAGTAATTACCAGTATCTGAGACTAATTCAAGCATTCCACCCCCAACCTTTCTCTTTTTTATGTCTGCCACGCCCATGATGCAATTAGTGCAGAGTTTACAGTTTACACTAAGCGCCTAGAACAAAGTGTGCAGTTTTAGAGCCCCTCTGGCCCTCTATACTAAGCACCTGGTACAAATATAGCCGCATGTCTGTTTTTTGCCTCCCATAGTAGGCACTTCATTCAAATGATGCAGACTTTAAAATCTGTCTGTAGGTTTCTGCATTTAACACACCTGTAAGGTGAAATTGCATCCTTTAGTAAGGCGGATGGTTCGAATTGGCTTTGCAAACAAGTCAGGCCTCTTACAAAATCCTGTTGATGAATGTATGCACAAAGCTTGTACCGGCTGGCTCCAAATGACCCCTGCTGAAATTTCAGAAACAAATCACTTTTTCTGCAAATATGTCTTAAGTGATTTATCATGATACAGTGGAGAAACAAGCATTGGCAATGCTAATAGGTCTGGCTTGCAGCAATTGTTTAGAATGATTACGATGAGACCAGCATATAGGCAGACTGTTGCCCTCAAGGTGCATCCATCTCTATTCAGAAATGGCCTCAGTTCTTCCACACATGATTCAAACTGATGTGAATCAGACTTATTGACCTCCCTGTGTATATTTCCCTTAGGGATCTTACATGTATATATTTTTTCCTCAGCCCTCACACCCATGCAGATAAAAAGTATGTCTGCCCACAGAGCGTAGGAAACCGACAGGGGGCTCTCTAACCTACCTGTGGGCTATATACATGGTCGGGCTAGAACAGAAAATAGGTTTGAGCACTAAAATTAAACTGACTCACTTTAGCGAATCAGATAGCTAAAAAGGTGGGTGACATTCACAAATCAGGGTAGTTTTGAACTTGTAAAAACACTGTATACGTGTCTGAGAGGTGATAGGGCGTGCATGCACGTGTGCTTGCCGCAGGCAATGTTTGTGGTAATACAGGGAAATCAACAGTAACAACCAGCCCATCAGACCGTATCACGGGACCACAAACAGGCAAAAAAATTCCCACTTGCTAATCTATCAAACCAGCCCTTTTGGGCCTTTTCCAGATTGCCTTACAGGCCAATCTGACATTGGCTATATTTCATAGGGATGTGTCAATAAGGCAACTGCTACAGACCTGCCGGAGACCCTAGCCGGCTGATTTGTTTAGGTGGGCTCGCCTACATGGTTCCTTGGTAGGCCTGGGTGATTTTTGTTTTACAAAATGAGAAAATGGAACAGTGTGTTAATTCCTTTTTTTTGCTGATTTCACATCTCTGAAATACCTGCAGAATTCTTAGTGAAGATTGAAATGCCACCAGTGGCGGCCGCTAACTAACGGGTGTGGTAGGGCAGGGGAGGGGGCTAGGGTGGTAAATAAAAAAAGAAAAACGAAAACACTCACTTGCAGGCCGGCCTACTGACTGGCTGCCGCCTCTCTGTCCTCTTCAGCTCCTCGACAGCGGGAACCAGGAAGCACCCAGGCTCCAGACTCCCCTACCCAGTGACGACACTGCCTTACAGCAGCATTGTGATTGGTCTAAGCACCGTGGTTTGGTGCGGTTCAGTGCTCAGAGAGGGAGTGGGAGCCTGTGCACGTTTTCCTCCTAGGCTGTGCACTACAGCCGGTGGAGAACATGCAAAGTGCGCATGACGGTTTGGCTGGCCCAAGCCAGCTGGCCAAACTGTCATGTGCACTTTAGAGTGTGCTCACCACTCAGCCCCCCCGGCCCCTACTCTGGCAGCCCAGCACACCCCTTGCCAGGAAATGGAATACTAAAATAATAATAACATTGGTTATTATAATTTTAGTTTTTCTTTAACTACTGCTCACAGCGCAGTGGGAGAAACGATTCCCCGCCTTAGTGGAGGAGCTGCCGCTGAATGTCACTACCATTTTGCGGATTGCACTGCAGTTAACCCACAAACCTCCAAAATCTGCAAGAAACAAATTCATAAAGCAAAATACATTTGCAAACAACATAGCAAATATGTTCCACATAAAAAAATCTCTCTCAAAAGAAATTTGGTTTATGATTTCACTGGAATGTTTTACCCACCTCTTGTGCTGAGAAGCGAATTAATCCAATAGTGATGCAGCTACATATCTTTTTAACACACTAAAGTAGAGTATACAAAGTAAAAAGCAATTACAGCAGTAATAAGTGCATTAGTAAAAGATATTGTGGAAAAAACTACATGCAAAAAGTATACTTAACATTTTAAAGTCCTAACAGAATCCTGCATTGTGTTTGCTGTTGATCTGTAGAAATGTCCCCAAATCCCCACATACCTTTCATCTAGCTTATCTGGAACAAGCACAGTCCTTGTGTTGTCAGGAATCCAAGCCCCGGGGCGTATTCCGTGGCTGTCCTTTAGAGTGTCTCTCGGTATGAAACAGTCTCCTCTCCCTTGCAGCTAAACCACTGGGGCTTTAAACAGGCTTTCAAAGATGAAAATATGTATTTGCAGTCTTTTCTTGATTCCCAAGCTATGCCTGTGGAATGTGGCTTGGGAAATATACATGTGTTATGTCATAAGAACTTAGCGTGTGAATTACAGGCGGGGGGGGGGGGGGGGGGCTTTGCCGACATATTATTGACAATAAAAAGTTTTACTTATAATGACTCATATATACATGTTATCCTACCAGGGGACAAGGGGAAAGGGTTATAGGTCATAAATAAGGCTCCCTGTGTTATGGTATTTATTGTGTTTTAACATTTCCCTCTGTATTTATTCTTATTTCTTTTTTGGTCATCTTAGAACTATTTATCCATATTTATTTTGTGGTTTGCAAATAAGTGGAGTTAAAACCGGTAAATTTCAACATTTATTTAACTGACACACATGTATTCATATGCTGATGCATTGTGCGTTTTAGCAAATTCAGCAGCGAAATATACACCCCACCTTACCCCTCCACCGCATCCACCACCACCCCGATCTGTGCCAGTCGCTCCTGAACTTGGGGGGTAACTGGTATTTTCTGGCTGCACCCTGGGCCTGTAGATGTGTAATATATGGGATTACAGGACGTTGTATGTCCCAGTCAGAGTTGTTGATTTAGCCTCCTAAGAGCAAACTATTTTCGAATTAACCTCTCTTACTGACTGCCAAACTTTTAAGCCCCAAGTGGTAGAGTAATCTTCAATATCAATGAATTTACTTTTGATGGCAAGTGCTGTGGCACCGTAACGTGGACTACCATTCAACACTAAAGACACCTCCTGCATAGAGTAGAGTGTGGGATCATGTGAATCTAGGGACACCCAGCCATGACAGGCCACATGCGTGCATTGCTGGATTCCATGATCTCTATGGCGCACGATAATGATCAGTATGATAATGATTGATTCAGGAAACCTTTTGTCCTGAATTTTTGTTCTAAATGTTGACCCTTTGTCCATATTTTTTGCAGTCACTGCCCATAATTTGTCTCTTTGTTAGGTCGTCACCCTAGGGCTAAGAGATGTGAGGGGTAGGGTGACCAGACGTCCCGGTTTTCCCCGGACGGTCCCCGTTTTTGGAGAAGTGTCCCCGTGTCCCGACACTTTTCTCCAAGTGACTCAAATGTCCCGGTTTTCAAACGGTGTCCGAGTTAAACACAGAAATGTCCTGGTTTTTCATTGTTCCAGTTGAGCATGCGCGCGCATGCTCTCTTTGCACTGTTTATGGCGTGTGACGTCACTGAGGTGAGCGCTGTAGCAGGAAGGGAAATCCTTTGAAGAGAGACATTTTCTCTCGGGATTTGCCTTCCCTTTTTACACGCAGCGCCATCTACGTCATCGTGCCAGCCATATTTGAACAATTGCATATCATCAAAAATGAATCTTCGCTACAGGAGGAAATAGTGATATTAAGGAGCAACCCCAGTTTATGAACTTTCTGAACTTCTGTGATCCGTAGAGGGTGTGTATTTGCTGCTCCCCCAGATATCCCACCTAGAAGTACACGAAACAGAAACTTTAAATTATTTCTGAATGTTAGGATGAGTGTCCGATAACACATGTGGTAATGATGTACCCAACGTCCTTCTCAAGCTCCAACCATTCATTTCCACCAGTTCCAAGAACAGAACAGAAATCCTGGGAAATGGAACACTGGTGATCAGGTAAAAGTCTGAGTCGCTATTTGAGGCCTTCATTCAGTGGCTTCAGGTTAAATCTGCCTTGGCTATTAAATCTGCTCATTGTTTCCAAAATGTTTTTCAGATTGTAAAAAATGTCCCCTATTGTTGCATTATTTAAACATATTTACTAAATATGTGGCAATAGGTTATCGGTTTCATATACCAAGAACATATAGATTGCACATTGCACATTCACATATCATGCCCTTTGCTTGCATTAGTGGTCTTTTAGTTGTATCAGTAGCCTATATATTGCACATTCCCAAAGCCATTAAATTGCACTTAGCCAAAGATCTGTAATTAATAGCTCGTCAGTTGCAATGGAAGTTGTGCATCTATTGCTTGCATCAGCAATTATCAATTTCCCGAGCAAGCATACTGTCCAGGTGGCAATCCAAAAGATCATCAATTGCCTAGCCCATGTCTCTCACCAAAAGCTTCTACTTTGGATAAAACAATATTTCTTCGTCCTGTAGCTTGTATTCATAGCCATACACACAGCTATAGAAACGAGCATTGATAAAGCTAGTAAATCTGGCGTTTGCTAGCCTGTGATGTTTTATTGATTTTTGGCAAATATATGTTATAGTCTTTAAAATGGTAAATATAATTAAAAGTACTAATGCCGCTGCGTAAAGGAGGGGGGTGCCAATAAAAGACCTCGGATTTGTTGTCTGTAATGCTTCATCTCGGTCTGTGGAGGGAGCTGTCATTGTAGTCTTTTTTTCTATGTCTATGACAGCTGTCAAATAATCCTACGTTTATGTCGATGGTTACTGCAAACCGCAGTCCTACTTCTATGTCTATGACCTGTCCCCGTTTTTTGTTTTGAGAATCTGGTCATCCTAGTGATGGGCCCACTGCAGCCCAATTATGTCTGCATTTTATATCTGCCCAGGATGAGCAGGGGGCACAGTTGCTTGCTTGAGGGGCAGTGTCACTCTTGCCACACCACTCTCCCCTCATTGCACAACCGCCCTCAAAAAGGGCAAATCTGGGCAAATCACTTAATCTCTCCATGCCTGAATGCGTCCTTGTGTAACGTAACCGGTGCTCATGTAAAGCGCTCCAATACCTTCGGGTTGAGTTCGCGCTATATAAATCTGCATTAAAAAATAAATAAATAAAGGAATGGACAGTATCGTAGCTCCAGATATGGCTGACTATGGTATAGCCTTGACAATATAGTATTAATGGTCATCAGCTTGTTAATCAGGAAAAAGGATATCTTCCTACATTACTTATTATTAATGAATGGTGTCGAGAGTTATTATAAATAAATACATGGAGGAATAAACATTGCCATGACTTTCCGCAGCCATATATCTTATCCCGCAAGTCAACAGTTGGTCAGATAAATAAAGCAAACATTTCCTGCATCAAATGCATATTTCGCGCGTGAAAAGCATATAGAGTTAAGGCCAGTCCTATGGGCTTTGTCGGCTTGTGTTTGCCTCGAGCTTCAATCTCCCCTCACCTCATGTATTCGTTCGTCCAAGCTCGTCTTCCTCTCCCATGTCCAGATTTCTGCCGGCCCTCACGCCGCCCATCCCTTGCCCTCTCCAATATCCCATAACCCCCCTCGGCCCACTCCCTTCCCGTCGCGTGCTCCAGCGTGGCATTGCCTCTCTGGCCGCTCAGCCTCCCACCTGCCGCCCGTAACATTCACGCTTCAGTACCACCTGAGCCACAGACTCTGTTGCGTGGGGGCGAGCAAACCCCCCCTATGAGGCTGTCCGTGGCCGGTCCTGCTGATGCGCTCCGCGGCCTGGCGGTGCTCCCTGCATCCCAATGCCGGCTCCCAGGGAGTGATGGCAGACTGCGGTACAGGAGGGCCGCCCTCTGAGAGATTAGGGGGCTGTCACGGAGACATCAGAGCGGGGGAGGGCGCACGAGCCGGTGCGCTGCGGGGACAGGAGATTGACGTTGAATAGGTAGCCGCAGCCGAGAGCTCAGAGTAGAAGCAGCCAGATGGAAACAGAGGAGACAGGGAAGGAATTGAATTGGGCCTCTCGTTCAGCAGATGATGCCCTGGCGCAGCCCTTGCCTGATGAGTGAAACTCCCCGCCATTTATTGAGAGAGAGGCCCCGCTCTGATTGCTGCCCATCCACACCTGCATCCCTGTCCCTCGGGCTGTTTACCTGAAAGAAGGGTGCATTGAAATGCTCACTAAAGGCACATCTGGAAAACAGCGCACGCGGCACAAGCGCACGCTTCTTTCACTCCGAGAACAGGAGAGGCGCGGCGGGAAGACTGCAAGCTTCCGTCAGATGCGCAGAAAAGGCCCAGTACTGGCAGCTGCAGAGGACGTTTCCCTCGAACTCACAAAACAGATGAAAAACAGGTAGCGATAGTCAGGGTTGGATTGGTGGCAAAAGTAGACCCGGGCCCCCTATATAAAAGTGGCCACCATTTGTGGATTGTGCATTTTCGCAAAACACGGCTTCAGTGTTTTAAGTATTATAAACAAGCATTTACAATGCAATGGTCTCGGCATTGGTAAAGTTAGAGCTATTGGCATTGCTCATGACATTATTTTTGTTTGTGTTTGTTTTTAAAACATTTAAAGAAACGGCATTGTCATGAGCAATGCCAATAGCTCTAACTTTAACAATGCCGAGACCGTTGCATTGTAAATGCTTGTTCAGGATATGTGCCCTGTGTGCATGGCTTTTTGGGTTGGAAGGGCGCATAATAATTGTGGCTGGATATTTTAGCTGTAATTGGACATTTGAAATTGTATCTAGCTGTATGATGGCTGCTCCACTGGAATATCAGAGCTGCATGCCGGCATATCATTGCATCACCAAAACTGGTATATGTGAGGCAACTCAAACAGACTTACTTGCCTGCTGTATAACTGCTTTGTTCAAATTCTTTTATTATTCTTGCACCAACTGCAGGGTTTTTTAACGTCAGTAACGCCACTTTTCTGTAATGGCATTAAGGACTTATGGCACATAAATCGTCTCCTATGGTATCATCTACCTCAAAGGTCCTTCCTGTCATGCCATTGGTTGTTAAATGAAGGCTGTGTAAAGTCACTCCACCGGGCTTCCATTGGCTTTTCATGAATCTGCAACTCACTAACTCATGTAGCGTAGTATACTCAAGGGTCAACATTTGAACCTGGGCCCTTATATTGTTAACCAATATACTACTTTACAGTTGAGGTATAAATGCACCTTTTCAGTCCCAGCATTGTCGTTGAACGCTCAGCTCAGAGTAGTAGGTCGTTCTACATGTGGGATGAATTCTGTATTTTTTATGCTTGTTAAATTCAGGGTTAGAAAGCTCCTACATGGGACGTCTGAATGAATCTTTTACCTCACTTTTCCACGTACAAGGCTTGTCAATTAAACGAGCACCCTTCCCTGTTAGAGCTCGCGCTGCAGCGTGTTACCGTGCCATCAGGACTGCAACACGCCTCCTCTGTTGAGCATGCGATGTACCCACGCTACCTCATTCACATCCCATTCCGACTCTTGCCCTTGTTAACCTGGTGCAAAAGGCGTCTGTGGAACTTGGCATCATTCGGATGTATCAGGATGCAGAGATGGCGCCTTGTATTTCGCTCTCGGCACGCAACAGATTGTACCAAATGTTGCGTATTTTTTTCAAATACTTTTCAGGGGGAGGACAACCCCTGGCGCCATATGCTGCACGTTTCCCGACTGTCTCTAGGGTTGGACAGCCCCC
Source organism: Triturus cristatus (assembly GCF_964204655.1). Classification (NCBI taxonomy): domain Eukaryota; kingdom Metazoa; phylum Chordata; class Amphibia; order Caudata; family Salamandridae; genus Triturus; species Triturus cristatus. The sequence goes on along the minus strand of NC_140592.1, from coordinate 494,905,811 downwards.
GAGGGCTCTCTGAGGTGCGACGCCTCAGGCTCCTCGCTTGTCTTGTCGTACCTCCACCTCGAGGTCTTTGTGATAAACAGGGGAGCGGCTTCTATGAGGGGCCCACACAAAACAGGGGTGATTCTGAAAGGGACGGTTTCCAATTAAGCTAGCAGTCTAGCAGAACAATTTCAAAACATTGTAGAACCTCACAAAGTGAGCACAACAACGCACGACATTGATAATGAGGCAGGAGGCTTAGGTAAACAAGTCGGATCACACAATGGACGCATCCTGCCTCGCGCTGCGTGGGTGCCATGTTTGCGCCGAAGGGGAGGGGCTGCGCGAGCGAGGATGGAGCGTGGAGGGGAAGCGCAAGACAGCAGAACCTGGAGAGGACATCCCGTCCAAAGCACGGTGCGGATCCCGATAGCAAAACAAGGAGATCAGGTGAGGGAGCAACGCCGGGACACCACCGCCTTTCTCCGAGGCAGAGAAGAACTGCCTCGGAGAAACGCAGCCTCGGTTTCGGATTCGGGGGCGTGTTTCTTTTTCTCTCCTCTTGCCATTGGCTGGAGGAGAGAAAAACACGCCCTGCGAAAAGCAACGAAAAAACACGCCCCCCGATCCGAAAAGGACGGGGCTTCAACGGAGTGACTGGACCTCTTCTCCAGTGGCTGGCCAGCATTTAAGAGGCCAGCCAATGGAGAACAGGAGAGAAGAGGGGCGGGTGCAAGCCCCTCTTCTCAAAGTCACTCAAAGTCATTAAATCTCGGAGCGAGACTGCGCAAGCGCAGCCTTCGCAGCCGAGACCTAAAAAGGAGGGGGTTTCTCTGAAAGAGGCATGTTTTCTTATCTTCACTGAGATAAAAAAAAAATGTACATTTTGCCAGGACTCTTTGGGCTCCGATTAGTTCACACTGCTGACCCGCACCTGAATACAAGTGAGGCCACTGCTCAGAACTGCTGCTCAATCTGCAAACATTAATGGGCCGCACCAGCGAGAGAGCAGGAATGACGCCTCCACACTGTTGGTAAGATGGAGGCAATAGAGGCCCATCTGCCTCCGGACAGGCCACACAGAACCCCACTGGGTCGCTGGCGGCATCTGAACACACCAGACACAGCCAAAATCAGCCACCACTCCGGCCCAAAAAGCAGCCCACTGTTGCTACTCAGACACTAACCAATCTGACCCTAGCGATAGTGCAGGTTTCCCGCACGCAGAGCATAGAGGTGCCGACTTTGAAATTGGGGAGCCAGGTTCAATAGTCAGCTGCGGCTCAACATCCTGTGAGTCTAGGTGAATCACTTAATCCCCCCCATGTATTAAAAAGGAGAAAAAAAGAATTTGATTTTGTGTAATCAAACTGGTGCTCCTGTAAAGTGCTTCAAAGCCTTCCAGTCAAGTTTGTGCTATATAAAACTGCAAAAATAAATACATGAATACAATCTACTGCATAGGCAGCAGCAAGTCTCCCATACATACACAAAGCCATCATTATCAGTGCAGACTTCCCCCACTCGGAGTGTACACAACACTGGCAGCTGAAAGTTATTGTACAGACTGCAAGGCAAGCTTCCCACTCATGCACACAAACAGGTACAAGGCAGTTAGCAACAAAGCAAGCTTTTCTCCTACTCAGCCAACAAATTCATCATATCAGCAACATTTTAAGCCTTCCCCAATAATCGCAACTGAGGCACAGAGGTGGATGTAGCAAGGTAAACTTCCTCCCCCACATAACAGGTGCAGCATGCATAACAGTAGAGCAACCTTGCCTGTAAGACAGCCTAAGTGCAGCTCAGGTTGCAGCAGCAGTGCAGTTCCGCTTCAGTATAACATAGAGCTACTACAGCAGACAACGACTACAGCAACACAATACAAGCCTTCGTCTCACAGAGGATAGGTACAGCAGGCCCCGCAGCAGTGAACAGCTCCCTCTTGTATAACAGGCACAGCTTGAGCTGAAGTAATGCAGCCTCCTCTATCACAGACAGAACAAGAACAACACAGTCAGTTTTGGTACAAAACGACACACACAATAAACTGCTGTAGCATAATCGCAGCATGCCCAAAGCTCATGTAAAGAATTGATAGCAACAGTACGTTTCTTTCACATGTTGCCTGTAGCTAGTTGCTATGCAAGATTCACGACAAACAGCACGAGCGGCAGCGTGCAAATGTTCTCTTTTTTTTTTTAATAAACAATTTGTATTCGCATCTGTAACAAGCAAAATGGTTCAGATCCCTGTACCTCCCACTCACCGTCCTCTTCCCTCCCCAGTATTACAACAACGACTACAGAGATTCAGGTCCCTTAGATTAGGTGCATTGTGCAGTCCATAGCATTCCTACCATTTGCCCCACATTCAGGAGTGTTTCTGCGGGCTACACCGTGCTCTGTAAATGGTCTCCTCTAGTTTAGAACACCAGTCCATTCCCTTCTACCACCCTGAAATTGTAGGTGGGATTGGGGAGCTCCATGTGCGTGCAGTATCACGCTTAGCCAAGAACAAAGCAACACCTATCAAAACCCGCTCGCCCCTATTCCCTCCCACAGCAGCAAAGAGACCCAAAAGATCCACTCTGGGTGTAACGGCAATATGTCTCCCCAGCACTCGCGTAATCTTGCCTGCAATGCGCCTGCAGACTGCTGACTATATTTGGGTAGGTCAGAGAGGTCTGAACAGTGGGTGGCAAGCACATGCCTAACTAGAAGGTACTTATGAAACTGTGTATGCCGAAAAGTTGTCTGTAGATCGGCAAAGGACCTCATGTGGCCGCGTTATACATTGCCCAAGGACGCGATACCGATCTTGTCCCATTGACTGAATCCCTCCAGCTAGGGAGGGTGGAGCTTGACAAGGGTGTTTATTGTGTAAGTTTGTGGTCCCAATTGGTGAACCGGAACGACACCCACCAGCAGAGTAGCACTGCTCTTGTGGGTTATAGTATGTGAGCGGAAATGGGGCTCCCATATAGGTACCCTAGCACCTTGTTCAGTCCCAGTAAGGCTAGTTCTGCACTGTAAACCGGGTCACTCCAGCCCCCACTCATCCATTCATTGACAAGCAGGAGCTGCAACGCCCAGTAATAGAGTTTAATGTCTGCTAACCCCATTTCCTATCAAGCGTCACCTGGCGGCATTTGCCCAAGACAGTAGAAAGTCTGAAGTAATACATTGAGTTATCTGAACCAAGAATTCAAAATGTAACCACTAACTTCAATTCCGTCCCCATTGGAGGGGCTGGCCCCCAAGCGAGCAGCCAATATTCACAAAGCCTAGCTCCTACCTTTCCACCACCATCCTCTGACCCTATAGCGGCTGTAAAGGGCCCCTTCATAGATACCTAACGCCTAATAATAATTCCCCCTCATTGCCTGTTGCGAATGAGCCACGACAGCACAGTCATCACCCTAGTCTACCTCCTCCCCCCATCACTGTTAGTTAGCGCTAGCTCCCCTGGCTCCTCTGCTCACAGCAGTGCATTGTCTCCCCTCAGGAGCCCTTACCCCATCCCGACCTGCTATCCTGACATGCTCCCTCATGCCTCCAGGGGCCTCTACCCATCTGACCCTTCCCCCCCTTATCCTACCCTTCCCTCTGTGCTCGCAGCTCCATTCCCCAGAATCCCTTCCCGTGGGACACATTCATTCGCCACCTGCCCTACTGTCCCCTGCCCACCGAGCTCCCTTCCGCTGCAGGGCCCCCTGAACCTACCCTCCCAATCCCTTTTTCACACTTCATTGGAAGGCCGACTTGATGAGATAGCACTCTGCCTACAACAACTTAAGGCAGAGGTTCGCAGCTCACTACTTGTCACTGAGGAATTGTCAGCTAACTCCAGGCTAAGCTGCTCCTTTAGGAACAACCACCATCAACGCTCGCTCCCAGCTAGGGGTCGTACCTGGCTGACTCCCCCCCCCCCACCCCACCCCCCCATACTCGTCAGCCACCATCATGCATCTCACATATTTGGGCCTCCGCTCCCCACACTAATGACCCTTCTCGCCCCTCCAGATGTAGAACCTTCTTGTCTGATAGAGATATCCAATCCCTACTGCTAGCATATGATCCACGACATCCCTCCCCCATACCAAACTTGCAACTAATTGAACCCATCCCCACTGACCCCTTCAGAGACCCTAGGCCAAACACCAGATCTTTAAATGGGAACAACCTCACGAGGATCACCACCACTCTTCCTGCACTAATGGACACCAACATAAGACTCAAATGCGTACTCTTAAACTGCAGATCGGCGGTTAAACATGCGGGGGACATTTTCCAATATCATCCTTGCCCAGGATCTTGACCTTGTAATGTTGACGGAAACCTGGCTAAATGACTCAGCTGCTCCTACCCTGGACCTTTTAATGCCTCCCAACAATGATATCATTAGGTTGGACAGAACTAGTGGTCAAGGTGGAGGCATAGCATGTCTACACCCCAGCAACCTAATAGTGAAAGTACTTCATGCAGACCTCCTGCCATCTTGTGAATACCAATGCATTGAAGTGACTGGTGGCAACAATCTCTCACGCAAACTGCGCACATTCTATCACCACGCTCGCGACAACCTTTCCTTCACAGAACAGATCATGGACATTATCTCTGCCAACGCTAATTTCCATGGTACTCAGATCTTCCTGGGAGATTTCACCCTCCACTGGAATGATGCAAATGATATGGTGGTTAATAGCCTTAAATCCTTCCTACTTGACCTCAACGTAACCCAAATTTGTGACAGCCCGACTCATATCAAAGGAGCTACCTTAGATCGTGTCATTGGTAAGCCCAACTCCATCCTCCTAGAGTCGATCCTCCCATGTGATTGGAGAGACCACTATTGCATCACCTTCCTCATCTTGGATTTGGTAAGAACAAATAGATCCCAGCATAAGAACCCAAAACAGTTGAAAAGATGTCTACAGAACATTAACTCGCAAGATCTGACTGCTCTCTGCGATAACATCCTGACCCCTCCCCTGCACATGTCGAACGTCCACGACCTCTCGGCCCACTATAACCGCTCTATGCTTAATTTACTAGATTTGGTTGCTCCATTACAGCTTAAGAGAATGTCCTCTAAACTCTCCAAACCATGGTTCAATGAGTCTTAATTCCGACTTGCAGAAAGGTCGTGGTGATCATACCCCTCCCTTGAACATCTCCACTATTTGAGATCCCTGCGAAGCCTATACAATAAACGCATCAGATGCTCGAAGGCCACCTTTTTCAGATATCAACTAGACCAAGCAAAAAAAGTCCCAAAAAACTGTTTGAACTCATCAAGTCCCAAGCTAACAGCCATTCTAATCTCTCGTCTCCGGGTCAAGGGTCTTTGTTGAACTGTGAAGAATTTGCGGACTTCTTCACGTAGAAGACTATCAAGATCGAGTTTGAATTACGCTCTGCCCTTGATCACCTTTCGATTACTCCACTGATCACCCTCCACCCCCCAGGTTTGGATTTCACTGACCCTGCGCAGCCCTAACTTCCCCAAAACAGCGCATCTTGGAGCTTGTTTCAAACTATGGATGAAGGCACTATTCGCAAAATGCTGGCAACGTTGAAACCTTCTAATCACTGCAATAACCCTTTGCCATCGAACCTTTTCCGGGAGGTTAGATCCTCCTTACTAACACTTTGGACAACGATCGTCAGTGCTTCACTTTGACAAGGTGCTATTCCTGAATGGCTAAAATCGGATCAAGTGACCCCGATTTTAAAGAAACCATCCACGGATCCCACGGTCCGTCATGACTTTCGCCCAATCTCTAATATCACCACCTTGGCAAAGCTCCTGGAGAAATGTGTGCTCACCCAACTCTGTTACCATATTGAACATTTTCAACTCCTAGACCAATGCCAATTTGGTTTTCGCCCGGACCATAGCATTAGTGCAGAACTAACGCACATCGTGGATGATGCACTAAGAATATTGGACCATAATGAGTTGTGCCTACTGATCCTTCTTGACCTCTCGTCAGCATTCGATACTGTCAAACACGATAACCTAATTGACCTCCTGAAACACAGGATGGGGCTGTCTGGGCCTGTACTTAACTGGTTCTCTTTTTTCCTTCAGAATAGATCCCAAAGCTTTAAGGTGAACCAATCCCTTTCCCATCCTGCACCGGTCACGCTGGGTGTTCCACAAGGTTCAGCACTGTCTCCCATGCTCTTTAGCCTGTTCATGGAGCCTCTGACAGAAATTCTGAAATCATCCAGCATTCACTATCACATGTACGCGGATGATACTATACCTGAAGATTGCCTCCCCTGAGGACATTCAATCCCTCAATTCAATCCTGCTGGAAACACAAAGCTGGCTGACACGTAACCACCTGAAACTAAATGTTTTAAAAACAGAATTCCTCCTAATCTCCCCCCACAAGCATTACCCAGTCATGGAACAATAGTTGAATCAACTTACTGCTCTAAACTTCAGACCTCTCCTCCTGGATTCGGCATCCTCTCTGGGTATCATTTTAGACAAAAGTCTGAACATGCAGAAGCACATCAGCTCCCTCACCAAAGGAGCTAACTACCAACTCAGTATCTTGAGGAAACGCAAACCCTATCTCCCTGCTCATGACCTAACGATGGCTGTGCAAGCACTAGTGATCTCAAAGCTGGACTATGATAGCGCAACGCTTTGCGGATTGCCTAGAGTAAAGACAGCTCCGCTTAGGGTTGCTCTCAATTCTGCTGCTAGGCTCATAGCTAGCACTAAAAGATTCAACCATATTTCTCTGGACTTGCTGGCCCTGAACTGGCTTCCGTATGAAGCTTGGATACAGTTAACGATTGCATGCATGGCACACAAAGCCATACACTTCAAGACCCCGCTGTACCTCGCACAGAAACTGGAGCTCTCATGTGGTTCCAGAGCCTCCAGAAGCGCCAGCACCCTTTTGCTCAAACCACAAAAATGAAAGAATAAAAGTCCTACAATCGAGCCTTCTCAGGTATGGCACAGAGGATCTGGAACTCCCTTCCCCCCGAAGTCAGGGTGAACTCCTCCACGATCTTCTTAAAAAAAGAAGTCAAAGGGCTCCTGATGAGGAAATTTTTGCCTCAGTTTGTCCTCTCCATCTGATACCGGGCCAGAGACGTTGATTTGTGGCCCAGCTGCTGGGCTCATGAGAATGCTCGGACAATTTTTAGACTGTTAATTTGTCATTTTTGTTGATGCTGCCCTGTTTGCTTGTACTTTTCTTGATGTATAAACTGTAAAGCGCTCTGATACCCTTGGTGGTCATGTTCGCGCTATATAAAACTTTCTAAATAAATAAAGAATTGGGAGTGTGCATTTTTGCAGGGCATAGAGGTATTTGGGAAGCAACATTATCAGATAGAGGGCTACCTTACCCAGGGTGTTCAGCGAGAGACCGGACCAGGACTGAGGGTGTATGTAAGTTCTGACAGGAGTGAAATGTAGACCCTCAAATATTTGAAATTCAAACACTGAATTGGAATAGTGTTCATCCAGCTCACTACTTCCATGTACCCCTTAAGCGGGACCAGGAGAGACTTTTGCTACTTCGTGTGGAGGCCAGAGGCCTTTTTGAAGGTTCCCAAAATATGAAGGACCCGAGGACCCGACAGCTGCAGATGTCACAGGTAGAGGAGCACATCATCGGTGTGCAGAGCAAACTTGCCCTCAGTGCCCTCCCCCACCAACACCCCCACACCTGTGCATCATGCTGAATAATTTGGGCCAAGATTCTTTCGCTGAGGCCAAAAGAAGGGGAGAGAGAGGCATCCCTCCCGCGTCCCCCTGCTTATCAGAAAGAGGGCAGACAGAGCTCCTTTGATGAGGACCTGAGCAGAGGGCTCCCCTTGTAAAGAAGTCAAGCCACTTTGTAACATCGCATGCCGAAAACCAGGTAGTGAAGAACCTGGTCCAAATAGAACAAATCCACTGTGTCAAGCAGTTTCTCAAAATCAACCAACCAGAGCGCACAGGGATCAGTCATCCTGTGGCGGCAAGTGAACACCACATTGACGGGCCAAATGCAGTGGCGTATACTTCAGTTGGGCATAAATCCGCATTCATTGAATCTTAAGTTCTACATTGATCAGCATGATGGGCCGATACGAGCGACAGGTGTTGGAGGGCTGCCTCCTCTTTGGGAGGACCACTATAGTGGCTACATCTAGGTTTGGAGGAAAGAAACCCCTGTGTTCCGCTTCAGTATAAAGGTTCATTGTATGGGGTATACGTAGGCATTTAAAACACCAATAATATTCCATTGGGATGTCATCGGATCTCGGGTTCCTCTGGTGCTCAGGTCATATATGGTTGCCTCTATCTCATGTGTCGAAATGGCAGTATCCAGGTTAGCTTTCTGGAGCGCCTTGAGTCTAGGCAAGGTTATGTCCTGACGGAGAGGGTTACGGTGCTCCAGCTCGGGTCGAGGGTGGTGGGCACACAGTGCCTGATAATAGGCTGCAAATACCTTCACTATATCCACCCCACTGATGGCATACTATCCAGTCCCATCCCAGATCCCGTAAATTATATTTGACTGAATCTCCCCCGTAGCTAACCAATACCGAGTTTTTCACTTTTATCGCCATACTAGTACAACCGCTGGGTGGACGTGTTCCACTGTCAGGTGGTGCAGAGAGTCGTTGATTTTTAGTTGCCTGTGACCCCCTTCATAGGTACGCACAGAAAAGTGTTTCCCTAGCTTTGATGTTTGGGTTTCCAGATGGACTAGCTCCTCACTTTTGAGCTTATTACCCCTACAGAGATAACATTTGATGAACCCCCTAATCCTGGCCTCACGGGCTACCCAAGCGTCCCAGGGAGGCCACCTTTCCCAAGTTGATCTTAAAGTACATTTAGAGTTTAGTCTGACGGTCACTGGGGAGTGGTCAGAAATCGCTCTAGGGGGTACGTGCACTGCCGTTGTGTGTAGCATGTCAATAGCTGGAAGAAGGAGATCAATCGACAATAGGGTTTTGGTTGAGTCCGACATGTGCATGTGTTATATTTACATTTTCTGTGCTTGTTTAGTTTATTCTATGTATTCTGCCATCTGTACTACTGCATCATATGAAGTGCATTCCAGTTCCATGTAGAACCCTGGGTACACTGCTAGACACTCAGGGCAGTTGCACTGTTCCTGCTTTGCTGACCAGCTGTGCCTTGGTTGCTGTGCTGCTTAATTAATAAATAACTTTATATTTCAACTTGACATGTTATTCTATGCAACAAAATGTATTCCCTACCTGTTCAGGCTGAGGAATTGCGTTGAAGCCCCCCATGGATGGTGGTCCTCTGAGATAGCCCAGAGTTGACCTCCATAAGTTCTGCTAGGGTCTGTGTAAGGAGGTGTGGGGGGATGTCAGGAGGTTATTATGTTGGCCCTCCAGCATACATAATGGCCCTGTGCGCCCAGGCTCATCTTGGTCACTGCCAAGAGAAACATCGTGTGCAGCAGTATAGCCACCCTCTGGAGGCCCGGTCATAACCAAATCTGCACAAGAAGAAACAATGAGTGCCCAACAGGTGGGTCTCTTGCAGCATCAGGACCACTGGCGGGATCATTTGGCGTAGCAGAGGACCGCTGTACATTTGATCCTGTCCAACAGGCAATTGGCATTTCAGGTCAGGGATTGAAAACTAGCCATTGAGCCACTGGGAGAGAGTAGAGGGCCAAACTTAATGGTCCCTACAGGAGGGTCTCCATGCTGAAGTGTGAGTAAGTGCAAGGTAGTGGTGGATAGGTGTGCTGCCCAGTGCGAATAACCAACACCCAGAACAAAAAGAAAACCATAAAGCAGTCCCTTACCCCCAACTCCTCCCTCCCCTTATTTTTACACCAGAAGTATCTGTCACCCCAACAAGTTCTGGTAGCTCATAACATTTCAGTCGTTTGAACAGGCATTAGAAGTGGACCTCCACCAATCAAGGAACTTCCACCCTGGGTACCAGAGTGTTGTCCTCGGACCTGGCAATGTAACAGCTCCCACCGCCTCAGTCAGTGTCCTCACCCACTCGTTGAGGTGACCAAATGAAGAACTTCAACTAACCGCAGCCACGAAGGAGGCGGGGTAAGGACCCCCTCCATCATTCCCCTCCAGAGGTCACCTCCTGTATGTCACAGGGAAGGGAGCATCTTCCTGGGGTTATGGATCCTGGCACCTGCCTCCAACAGTCCCCCACTGCACCAGAGGAGTCGGGTGAGGGTCTGTGGTGGCTCATACATCTCTAGGAACACAAGGATTTCTTGGCCACAGACTCCCAGGGTCTCCAGGGTGTCAGATGTCGTTGATCTACCTGGTGGAAGCGGGGGGGGGGGGTCGCGCCATTGTAGTTCGCGCCTCTCAGAGGTTCAATTCTGTGCGCCCTCGGGATTCACAAAGAAGTAAGTTCAGGAGTTGAACACCACTTTCAGCTTTGCCAGGTATATTACCATGTATGACAGAGACATCTGTAGTTTTGCTTTGGTTGCATCAAAGGATTTATACGGACTTTGAATAAGCTTGGTGTAATCTGGAAATATCGTGATGCAGGTCAAGTCAAAGTGAAGGGTTTCATTCTTGTGTGCTTCTCGCAGGATAACATCCCAGTCAGGGTGGTTCGGTATACGAGCAAGCATAGGCCTGGGGGCTGCACCGGGAGGCGGGCACTGAGCCAAGTCCAGGTGTGCTCTTTCTATCACAAACCAAGGCAAGAAGGCACTCTCTGAAACTCAGGACTTGCTCCAGGTGTTTATAAATTGCTCAGGAGCCATGTATTTTACTCCATTGGGGAAGCCCGTGAAGCAGAAATTGTTCAGGTGGTATCTGTTTTTTGCATTTGCAGCCCTAGCTTATAGGGTCTGAATATTAGTATTCAGTTTGGCCACTTTCTTTATGAGGTCGGCTTCTTCATCTTCCAGGGAGATTCTTCTTTCAGCTTCTGTCATCCTGCCCAAAATATTCCGTAGGTCCTGCCGAAGGAGGGCCATGCCTAGTCCCACCTCTCCAGCCTTCGTTTCAACCGCCTCTCAAAGTCTGGCCAGCTTGGAGGATAGCAGTTACATCAGTGGGCTCAAGCCAGCTATCCCCCTCAGCTTCGCTAGACCTACTAGGGTGATCAGTCACCGGTGTGACATATATATATTATGCAAGGCTGTGTATGCAAGGATCCACTTTTCTTTCATCATGATGATTCCCAAGGGTCAGGGCCCCTCAATTAGCTGGGATGAGGCCCCAAACAGGGAATTATCCAAGGGCCAGGTTCAGCCACGACCACCTCCGATGGGGCCCCCCACTGTAAGGCTCCCCGCTGTGCATTGCATCACAAATGCAAACTCCCTTCAGCCACCAGCAAACTGATGAGATCACTTTGGGCCCCAGTCCCAAGTGGGTACAATTAGGAGAGAGATCATCATTGCCATCTACACAATGCAAGGACTCCCCTTGCCAGCCCCGGCAGTTGGGTCTTTGACGAGGGAGGGGCAGATGGGCAATTGGGCCCCTGCACTGTCCTGCCTCAGGGAGGGCCAATGTGGTCAGCAAAAAATGCACTCCGCCTGCTTTCCCCACAGATTGCAGCAGAGCAGCATGAGCAGTTGGGGCACCCATATGCCTCTGCCTCCCAGCCCCGTCCGACTAATGCTGGCCCCCGGAGGGCAGGGGAGGAAGAAGAAACTGTCCATCTGCCTTGGCGCTGCCCTGGATCCTTCACAGCCGAGTGTCACATGTGACCCATAGGCCACTTGAGGGTCAGGATCAGCACAGTGGTGGCCTGCACGCGGGGGGTTTTGGAACTGGCGCACCAAAGGCATCCGTACCCTGCCCGCTTGCCATACCGATGGCGGCGAAGCATCACGAGCAGCAGGAGCGCCCAGACGGGGATGACCCCTCTATCCCCCACTGCAATCCCTTTGCTGGGACTAAAAACCCACTAGCGTTGCAGGTGAGTCTCATGGTGGTGGCACATGCATGTCTGGGCCTCCAAAACGGGGTCTGGGCTGTCCTCACCTACATGGCCACGCCCAACTCTACAGATTGAGCACTCAGTGAGGCCACCATTGCCAAGGCGCGATCTCTGTTCCATGCTCAGTCCAGGATAATAAAAAAAGATTCTCTACATGGTATGTGCTCACTTTATTGTCAGGTAGATGTCTTCTCTTGGAAAATGGACTCATTCGAGTGTGACTGATATCCTCGGTGTATCTGTTACGTTGTGTTATTGGCCATTTTTAAAACGCACAGACCTGCCAGAGTTTCTTGGCACTAAATCTGAATGGGAGATAGATGATGTTACTATGCCAAATAAGGTGCAGCAAAATGAGAAGTAAGTAAATTGCCAGATCTTCTACAATTTTCTAAAATTGGGTAAAGCAGTGATTAAACAAAGTTATAAAGGAAGGGATTTCCACAAGGTGAAAGCCATAACCAAAAAGCTTTGTCCAACAAACTGTTGCTTTTCAAACACAGGGCTATTTGGCACATCTAAAAGTGAAAGACCAGAGATGGGAGGGTATGTTACCCGGATACTGGATACTGGACTCAAAATACCATCTGCCAGAAATATTGTGACCTAAATATTGTTTAGAAAAATATCGCCCCATTGGAGTTACTATTAGAAAGCCTACATCAAATTGGACAAACTTCCTGTAATGGTATTTAGGAGACACATATTTCTGTCATACATTATTTTTTCTTAACAATATTGTGACACAAAACCTTTAATACAGTGCATTAGGAAATAAAGGGTTAAGCAAGGAATCTTTCTGCAATTCACGCACAGCAATGTACAAGTAACTGTTGCCTAAATCCCTAGACAATGTAGTTGTATTTTTACAGACTTTTCATTATTTTGTCTCCTAAACCCAACATAGCTACCTGCTCCAATCTAGATTGACTTTCAACGGGATCACATAATCTAACAGTTGTGTGGGCAAAGCAAGAAAGGCTTTCAATCCACTTATATCCCTCTATCCCAGAGATTTGAGGATCAATGTTCTAAGCCCCTGATATATGGATTAGACTTGCTGAGTTCCCTGAGACTTCTAGGGTCGACTACCAGACACCCCTCTGGTCAGCTATATTAGATGCCAGAGGCACATACTTATTTATTGAAATAAACAAATTAAGTTAAAAGACAAAGCCCAATGAAAGTAGGAACAATGGAAAAATAATTAAATGGACAAGATCGAAAAGCACACAGTGGTTGAGAGGAAAGCCTTTGGTTTCATTGTTGTTCTGAATAGTCTGTGTTGCAGAGCACAGAAAAGTACTTGTCTTTATTGATGTTGCATAGATGTCTTCATTACATCTGGGTTTGGAAGACTGCATCAGTATTCCTGCGCCCAGGAATTTCCAGGATATGATAATGAAGTGGCATTCTGAGTGGAACCCTGAAAAGCTCTTAAAAGTGGGAAATTACCACCAGACTTGTGATTTTCTTTTCAAGCTCTTTTTATTAGATTTTGCCTGGAAAAAAAAATGCATGGTAAACAACATGCAAGCAATGCAACAATAATGCAGATAAACCCCCCGGTCTTCCTCACCACCTCAACCCTCCCCTCGTTACATAGGGTAACTGTCGTAATCTGCCTCCCCGCCTCTCTCCCACACCACTGCAAAGTGGTAACTAGTCCATCATAGTCCACCATGGGGACCAAATTTTGTATATTTCTTTAGGTAGCCCGCCCCCCAGATATACCCTCTCTTCTGCATCAGACCAGACGTCCATAGCTAGAGTTCAGTCGGCCACCATTGGGGTAACAGCTACCCTCCATGTCGTTGCTATCTCCTGTTTAGCAATCCTCAAGCCCAGTGCCACCAACTTCTTCCGACGTTATTCTCAGCAATGCCATCCGGGAATGACCTCAATAGGTATGCCCATGATGCCAGCCAACCTTGCATGTATCCTTGACCAATATCTAGATATCGCTGAGCACTCCTATACCATATGTAAGAAGGTACCGTTAGCCTCCCCGCATCTGGTGCAAGCTCGGTGGGAATCCTCCCCATTTTGTGCAAACATGCAGGTGTAAAATGCACCCTACAGAAGTATTTGCAGAATTGCCGTTTGTGTTCCCAATCCCTGCAAACATTCACCGATTTTGGGCCTGTTTCCTACCCCCCAAAAAAAGCCAGGTGGGAAACACAAGGAATGTGGTATGTCTGAAGCTTTTGTAATTCTCAATTTGTTTAATTCTTGTTACCAGTGAAACTAGCAGTAACTGGCTAATCATAATTGCGGCTCCTATCTCTTTAAGTGGAGTAATCAATACGTGGTTGCTGCTGTTGTTGTTTGCACACTGGTGGTAGAAAGTCAACCTGTCGTATCACAGTTAAACTTCCAGAGCCTTCGGCTTTGGGTTTGAGAGGTACTGATTGTCCCACCCCTTCTCTGGTTATTGGATGGCCAAGGCTCAGACCTGTGCACCTAGATCCTTGGAAACTGCTCTTGCCCCTTGAGCTACAGCAAATCTTTGATTCCACCCCAACCCCTTCCTACCATCAGTCCCTCTCGGATGCACTCTCAATAAGCCCTCAGTTCATGCAGTTATATAATAGCAGATTTTAAATTGTGGGAGACCAATGTGCAGGACATAATGACTGCCAATTTATAGGGAGTGGGTGCGGGTCCACATGCATTCCGTCAAATGCTAGACAAAGGTATTGAGGTGAAAACAGACTCCCTGCAGAGACTGCAAAGGACGAGTAACATTCTTCACAATGCCATAGATAAGTAAAGCCTTGTTCAATTCCGAATGCGTTCTGCGATTGGTCCTAATAAGAGCAGTGTGCATACAAGACTGCAGTTGGGATGAAGTACCTCTATTTTAACACTAAACTCAAAGATAAAAAGCACCATTTATATATTAAGTTTCAATTGAAGAAAATTGATGTTCACAGGCGAGTTCACGCAGGCAGTGATGATTTGCTTAAATCCAAGATTGATTTATTTTTATTTATTTATAGAGTTTTATATAACGCAAACATGATCTAAGAGGGTATCAGTGCAGTTTACAAATATTCAGAGACAAGAGCGAGGGAGACAAGTAGGTCAAAACAACAGCAAGAATATGCAAGATACAGGAGGACCGATATATCGCAAAGGTGATAATTCAATATACAAGAACATATATAAGCAATAATAAATAAGGGTTTTGAAAACAACAATAACTTCAGGAATGAAACAGGATGTATCAATGCCAATCTGGGAGAGGAAGCCCATAAAAAAGAGGAAACACACGTGTGAAGTATCAGCATCATAAAATGGTCCGAAGGGTGGAGTAGGTACATTACTAGTTCAGAAAGTATTCATCAGTTGAAAGATGCCAATGAGGGATTCAGTCTGGTTTTTGGTGGCAAGGAGTTCCAGAATCCAAATCCAAATGGATATTCAATACATAGGAAATGAACACTGGACTTACACCGATCACCTTGAGATTCCCATACACCACAATATCGAGACCAATATACCAACATATATTGACTCCACAGTTTTGGCTACCAACGTATCGTCAAGGTAGGCATACATATAGAAGTATATTTTTAATTTTAGCTCCAGATCTACTTAGTTTGACAAGATGTTCATAGTTATGTTAACGAGCTTATATACGTGCAGGCTGATATTATGGTAGATATCCTTGGCGGTATCCTATCAGGAACATTCCCAATCCATTCACATGCTGATATCAGCTGGCAGTTACTTCATTTTCTGTTGAACCCAGGCTGTGTGAAATGTTTGTATCCCTTCAGAAAGACCACTGAAAGGGAAACTGCAAGTAATGTTGCTGGATAGAGAAGTGGGATGTGGTCACCAAGTATATATCCGTCACGTCAGATAAGCTCCATCTGATGATTACTTTACCAAGAAGATGCTACTATAGCATTGCATGCACATAGCTAGTTGAAAAGTGCAATGATTGTAGTTTGTAATCTGATATATTGTGTATAAACCCTTTAACTTGTCAGTCATGGGATTTAGTCTAGAATGATGTGATGCCTGGAATATCAATGATATAGGCCCTGAATTCAAGATATTCCCAAGTAGGAGTACAAGATTTCGAATTTGAAAGATTATCTCTTCTTGGCGTCCAGTGCTCAAATTGTAGGGAACTCTTTGATCTCAACTGTATATAGGCCTTGATTGGAGGGGCTTCCTCTAATGGCCCCTTAATCGCCAGAATATATGCCTTGAATCGAGGAGATTGTTGATCTCTTTGTCTATTGTCCTCATTACATGAGAGACATTCAGTATAAATGTTCTGATTAAACTAGATTCCATAAACTCTGTCATATATAATCTGCTTCCAGTAAAGTGCAGGATCTTGGAGTACAATCCCCCTCCCCTTGGTCTAGCCGACTCTTTTATCTCGGGATAAATGCCCTGATTCAAGGGGAGTCCTAGATTGACTTGTACAGTTCTCTGATCCCAGAAGACTCAGCTCTGGAATGTATCCATGTTTCTGAGACATTCATTGGTCTGTGGGATACATGACCTGATGCTGACACTGTCCCTGATCTTAGTGTACATTGCCCTTATTCAAGGAGATTCCCTCTTGTCCACAATAAATCAAAGGATTCCGGAAAAGCCCTGTATTCCCAGTGAACAGTTCCTTAAATCCAAGACATTTGCTATTTTCTGAGATATATGACTGATCAAAGGACAGTGCCTCATCTCAGTACACATAGTTGTAGTTCCAGAGGATTCTCTGTTGTTTGAGATATGAGGTGATTGAGGGAAAGCCCCTGATATCAGTGTCATTTCCCCCATTAGAGTAGATTCCCTGTTATCTGCAACAGATGCACAACTAGAGCCAATTATCGGGGGGGAATCAAAATTTCGGGAGGGGGGGGGGGGCTAATTCTTCCAGCAATAGGTAGAGTGGAGATGCAGGGACTCTAAGAAGGGGTGAAAAAACAACAAAGCCTCTTTAACCCCTTCGCCGCGGCATGAATTCTGCCGCGGCGCTGGGGGGGTTTGGGGGCAGTATGGCGCCGCCGTGCTCGTGACGGAACCACTCCGTCACGAGTCACGGGCGAGCTGTGCTCATGACGGAGTGGTTCCGTCACGACTCCGCCCACTGCGCTAATCGCCCGCACAGGCGGGGAATTAGCACCGCGTGGGCGGAGCGGCCGCCAACGGCCGCAGCATGACGGAACCACTCCGTCATGAGCACACGGCGTCCGTGGCTCATGACGGAGTGGTTCCGTCATGAGCACGGAACGGGTTAACAAGTAAATGGTCTTTTAAAGACCTGTGAAGTACTGGGGTGCGGCTGCAATAAGACGGATGCCAGACCAGCCAGACCACAACAGCTGAAACTGTCTGTGTGTGTGCCTTGGAAGCTGTCTCAGCCCAGGCTGACAGACAACGGGGGAGGAGGGCTGAAGACCTTTGAGCCCAATGGGCGTTGCACGCCTGGTCTGCAATATATTAGCTGATTCTGGAAAAGTCCTTCATCCGGTTTCAGGAGACTCTCGTGTGAAATGTATGTGAGCTGGTTCAGGCACAGCCCCTGATCTCAGTGTACATTGCCTTGGTTCTAGGATATTTCCTGGTACCTGGGACATGTGAGCTGTTGCTGGGAAATTACCATAAAAAGATTAGGTATGCCACGGTTTTTCGGTAGCATGATCTTAATGGAAGGATTTTCAAATTTAAGGAGATGTAATCTTAAGAGCATTAAGAACGTGCTATAATCGCAGTAATGTGTTTGAGATTTCGTGAAACATAACCTGATTTGCGATTGAAATACAGGGCCTCTCAACAACCCATGTTGAAAATCTGTGAAAGATGTACTGCCCAAAAAAAGTAAGTCTTCAAAGACTTGCTTAAAACTGAACTCCATTGAGCCTTAAAATGTGGCACACACACACACGAAACATGCAAACACACATGTACACACACACCCAATAATGTTCACCTACACACACTCACACACAAAATGCCTTCCTCCCATTTAAGAGGCCATTGGTTAAACCTTATCAAGGGATCAGAAAGGAATGACACATTTGCAGGTTGACAGGTCTGTTGTGTAGATGCATCCTAGGAAACTTGGTGGCTATGGATACACGTGCTCCTGTGATACAGCCCTAGAGCTTGGCACTCAGCCACACCTACAGCTACACTGTGAAGCGACCGCTCCAGCCTTTTTCATACTCACCCTCATCCTCTTGATACAGGCCAAGATGGCGCGCACCTCCGTAGCCAAACTGTGGTTCTAAATTAGTGTTTGGAATTTGGAAACTCTGAGAGCTGTGGAAGGTTGATGTGCATGTGTTGAGGGCTCCGGAAATTTGGAATGTTTGCATAATGCGGATTTAGATACATTTCTATATTTGGGTGCCTCAGTGTTAAATGAAAGCTTCTTTGACATCGCAGAGGCTGTTGGATGAGGTTTCTGTAAACAACTCAGCTGCCTCATCGCCCTGAAATGGTTCCATTTCCTTGTATCACATTCCAGAATCCTGCGCCCACAATTACCGACATGTCACAGACAGAGAGCAGGCTGGAGCGAAAAAAACGAAATGGCCCAATCAATACCGCTGCACTCTTTCCGATTTTGTTTCAGTAATTAGTATCCTAGCAACCAGCATCCCTTCTCTTCCATGGGAGACAGGGAAGGAGATTGGCATCACAAGCACGCTGCCGCTCAAGGAGGTATACTTGGCTCCCCTTGGCCTTCGTGAACGAATGCTTAGACCCTGCTTCCTCCCTCCCCGCTATACCCGTTCCGAGGTGCTGCGTGTGGTTTGGAGGTTGTTAGTA
This sequence comes from Triturus cristatus, assembly GCF_964204655.1. Lineage (NCBI taxonomy): Eukaryota > Metazoa > Chordata > Amphibia > Caudata > Salamandridae > Triturus > Triturus cristatus. Next base: position 494,887,082 of record NC_140592.1, on the reverse strand, counting down.
CTGAACAGACAGACTCCATCACCCTCAGCAGAATCTATATGTATATGTTCCTTCATAAACCCCCCCACACAGTCACATATATCTGGGCCGTTTCCACACATCTATGCACAAGTACCACACTCTTTGCACACTGTAGCATACTTGATGGAACAGTCATTGGCACTCTCTTGATATTAACCACATGCACACAGCACATACAGTCCTACACATTCTTTCACTCACCTGCCATGCAAGCATACACTACAAATTCAAGTGTACTTCACGCTACACTTGCTACCACAAATACTCATTCTCAAATCTTCATTAAGTGCTCGCATGCAGTCCTGAAAATATTTGCAACCTGGCTGTGTTTAGGACCAGTAGCTGAACAAGCAATCAGGAGTGAGTGTCAGACTCTGTGTACCTCGACGCCATCTCTCTCTTTCTTAGGTCCTCCAGATAGCCCTCAGGCACTGCAGGCCTGTCTTAAAAGTTGCATGGCCAACTTTGGTAGGGACCTTGAACTGCATGTTTGAAACTCTTCAACTGGCGGTGGATTGGAGGGAGCATCAGATATGTAAAGGAACAAGGGTAAGCTTTTTGTAATCTTTAAATATAAAATAGGACATCGAAATGGACCCAACTATAGCGCGATTAAACGGCAAAAATTTCAGTGAAACCACTAGGTTCTCACACAATTTTCATTGCTAGTCACTAGAGGCGGTATCAGGATTTCATTGTGGCCGGATGTATGACGTTACACCGCACACTTTTACAACGCATGCACTTACAACGCATTTTTTACAACGCATAATCCATTACAACGCATGACATTACAACGCATGACACTACAACGCATTTTTAAAAAATACCTTTACAACGCATTTCCATTACAAAGCATACTACCTTTACAACGCATACCATTACAACGCATAATATTAAATTACATTTAAGGTAAGTATTAGATAGTATAGGGGTAAAAGTTACTTTTCTAACTCCAGGGGGTGCAACAGTAGGGTAAGTGTTGGATAGTATAGGGGTAAAAATTACTATTCTAACTCCAGGGGGTGCAACAGTAGGGTAAGTGTTGGATAGTATAGGGGTAAAAATTACTATTCTAACTCCAGGGGGTGCAACAGTAGGGTAAGTGTTGGATAGTATAGGGGTAAAAATTACTATTCTAACTCCAGGGGGTGCAACAGTAGGGTAAGTGTTGGATAGTATAGGGGTAAAAATTACTATTCTAACTCCAGGGGGTGCAACAGTAGGGTAAGTGTTGGATAGTATAGGGGTAAAAATTACTATTCTAACTCCAGGGGGTGCATCAGTAGGGTAAGTGTTGGATAGTATAGGGGTAAAAATTACTATTCTAACTCCAGGGGGTGCATCAGTAGGGTAAGTGTTGGATAGTATAGGGGTAAAAATTACTATTCTAACTCCAGGGGGTGCAACAGTAGGGTAAGTGTTGGATAGTGTAGTGTAATATTATGCGTTGTAATGGTATGCGTTGTAATGGTAGTATGCGTTGTAATGGAATGCGTTGTAAAGGTAGTTTTTAAAAATGCGTTGTAGTGTCATGCGTTGTAATGTCATGCGTTGTAATGGATTATGCGTTGTAAAAAATGCGTTGTAAAGGTAGTGCGTTGTAAAAGTTGCGTTGTAAAGGTTGTTCCCCATTGTGGCCTGGTCAAAATGGTGGCCACAGTATCTATCAAGAATAACTCAATTGCGAGTGACGTGATTCAAAGAAAGGTAGTCTCAATCACCAGCAGGAACACAACTAAACCACAGTTTAGTTAAGCAGGTATCATAACTAGGCAGAGAATTGGATCCCTCCTGGCAAATCAGGTCAGATATATGCCTGAGTCCTTCTTTCTGAGAGGACAAGGGTCCATCTTAGCGTGGAAATGGTTGGCTATAGGTTTTGGGACAACAAAGTGCTTTATAAGGTGGAGCGAATGGCACTGATATTGTGGAGTTTGGCATCCACTCCCCTGTGTGCTTGCAGGTCATCCCTCCTCTGTCTGCAGCAGTGGGATCTTGCAGTGATGTGTTGGAGTTTGGAATCCACAGAGTCGAAGTGTAGTGATCTAGTGCTCGATTAAGGAAAGGACGTTTGCTCGGCTATCAAATTAACACAATCAAGACACGGGATGCTGTGTGATGAGTTCTTCCACATTCCTTACCCAAATGACTTTTGTACAAAAAGGAAAAAGGACTCACAGCGGCAGCAGGGCCGGCTCTAGGGCAGTGCAACCGGTGCCACCACACCAGGCGCTAACTTCGGGGGAGGGTGCTGTGTTTGTAAGTTTGTTATGATTTTAAAAGGCCCCTGCTGCCACGCTCCTTGCCTCCAGCAATTTCCAAGCAACAATAAAAATGTCAAGATAACTCTGGTGATTTTATGTTCTTCTTGGAGAGAGAGCAGAGTTTTGTCTAGTTGAGGTTTTGACTCATCATATAGTCGTGTAGAGGGTTGACATGCCTGCTGCAAAGAATGTGCACCATAGAGATCCCAAAGTGCATATAATATAAATAGGTCAGTGGGTTGCTGCTCTTGTAAGAGAGACCCTTTTGTTACTTGCAGTTCATAAGTTAAAATCCTAATATGGAACAGTGAGCTATGAACTGTCATTAAAGAGCTGCATCCAAACTGCAAGGTATAGATTAGAGCATAGATTAATATTTTAAAAAGGGTTTATTTGGGTAGAAATCGATTCTTATTATTAAAGAGAACCCCCAACAATGGTGTCCTGTTTTAAATCCTGTTTGTGCTTTTCCAGAGCAAGTACTCTTAAACTATGCTGCCTACCAGTATGGATGAGATGTGACTCTTACACCTTCTAGTCCCCTGACTAGTGTAACATTTCCTATACACTGATTTACACATGTATGATTGATTGACTCTGTGTGTGTGTGTGGGTGATGCAAAGTACTCCGACACCCTGCACTGGTATGAGTGGGATCATCGTTGTTCAGGATTACAACATGGGAAGGCTGCCTGGTTCCAAGTGAAGGATGGATCAGTGAACAGCTTTTCTAGATTAAGCACTAACGCAATATGTAGTTTAACTGATACCTTCGGGTCTAGCTAGCACTATATAAAACTCAAAATAATGTTAATAATAACGGAAAGGATCGATTAGTTATGTTGAGGCAGTAGTTCGATGGTACTGTGAATTTATTCAAAGACAGTCGACAGAAGGAGGCTGAGATGGATCTAGGGGTCAGGCAAGCAAACTTTTGTAGATGTGGTGGACCTTGTGAAGTTGGAGGCTTTGAGAGGGTTGTAATGACAGGATATTAGGTAAGGAGTAAGGATTGGATCAAAATGGGTAATCACATGGTAAAGTAAAGGTGTGCAAAATCAAGAAATGAATGATATTTTTGGAAATTTCTTGAAAATGTGTGAAATTATGCAGAATCTCAAGAAATTATCTTGCCGGTATCTCATGTGAAAATAAAAAGTGAGGGAAGATCTTGTGCTTGACACTTACATGAGATAGTGGCTGGAGAATGGTTTGAGAAGACAACATCTCACAATATATTTTCTTTTTGAAGCAGTCTGCCTTGGTCACAAATTATGGCAACATTTTACACCTCAGAATTTTGAGAAATGGCACATCTTCACATTTCGAGCAATTACTAAGATGTGACAAAAAATGGCCTAGGCCTTCTGAATAGTGTAAAATGTGGCTCAGGGTGCAAAGGTGAGATATATTGAGGATGAAATGATGGCGAGCGACTGGGAAATTATGTTGCTGCTTCTGTAGGATGGAGATGCCATGGTGGGGCAGAAATGAAAAAGTACTAGTCAAGATGAAGTGTAGGATAATGGTTGTGTGATTGGTAAATTATTAAGGGGGTGCACAAGAATGACTGTTCCTTTAGGGAGAGACACCTGTTTTGTCATTTTTGCGCATAGACATTCCCAGAATTGCCCATGGTTGTGCACCTGATCTAACATGGTAATACAGTCTTATTACATTTGATTTTATCACCCCATGTCAAAAGTGGTGATCTTAGACCGTCCTTTCTACACACATAGATACTGGATCACTACACAGCACATGGTTTGTGTTGGTCCGAGGGCACTCAGCCGTACTGATGTAGCTGGGTCTGGTGGCTCAGTGAACAAATGCATCCAATGCAGGGGCCTGTGTTCGACCTTATGGTCACAAGTTCAAATCCCAATGGGTCCACTCAGCCTTTCGTCCATCTGAGGATGATAAAAGGAGTACCATTGAGTTGGGTGACAATAAACATCTGTTATTCAGTGCCACTATGTCTATGGGTGAACATGTGCGTTACAAATACACATTATGATGTAAAGGCATAAACCATATTCTAAATCACGTGTCTTTAAAGGGGAGAGACCTCGGTCTGTAAAAAGCACGGGCAATCTGGGTCCTCCTCACTGAAGAACACTACATCAACAAGTTGATCCTTGAAATAACCTTGCTTTTGCTTCAGCGATAGTTCTTCCTCTCACCTGCTCTGTTGTGAGTAGGAGTGAGAAAAAGTATTGCTGTTTTACACACCAGGCAAAATCTCCCTATTTTTTTTTTTTATTTACCTGGGATTTTAAAAAAACTGTTCCAATTCACTCTGAAGGTGAACCTGAGAAACCAGGCAGATATTTGGTGTGTCAGGTTCATGCATTTAGTGTGGTTTTCCATGGCAACAGAAGCAGAAGGTCTAGGGAGAAACACGAACTAGGCAGTTCATGTCCTTCTCCGTGGACCTCCTTTCTCCAGGAAGAAGCAAACATACTGCATCAAACAGACAGTTCATGCTTTGTAGATCTTTGTTTCTCACTTGATCTGCTGTTCCATTGCAATTTGCTTCCGTAAACCAAAGAATATAAAAAAAAGTCACCCCTCCCTAGTTGTGAAGATTACCTGCTTCTAAATCCCCTACACCTCGGAGCAGCAGCAGGAAGATCTCTGCAATCACTCCAGTTAGCACAAAAGGGCTTTTTGAACCTGTGCCGCCTTCTGAGCCAAGCCTGGTCACCTTGTAGAGCAGACAGAAGCGCGCAGTGGGGAGATAAAGGCGTCTCACCGTAGCCTGACAGGAGCGGAGATAGAGGTGGGCGCGGAGGCTGAATGTCTGCGAGAGCATTCCGGTGTCCATGTAAACAAACCACTTTCTGTGTAAATAATTAATCACCGTCTGGGCGTTCCGCAGAGGTAGGCAGCCTCGCGCGTCGCCTACCTCCTTGGCTGCGAATGTTCAACGCGAAGACAATTCTAAGTTGCGGCGCGCGCGCATGCGGAGCGGCTCGCGCCTCCCTTGGGAAGCTCTATGGTAGCAATCTGTGCTCTCCAGGGTTTCTATGATAGTTGGCATGCGATTTCATGGGCTGAGTTCTCGTCTGTTCTTCTGAATTCCTATGCCAAGGCACATACTGTACCTCAGGACATCAATGCCAACCTGAATGTTGATGCACTCCCAAGCCAACTTGGTCTTGATTCCCATGCAGACTTGCATGCTGTTCTGTTCACGCGCCAGCTGGTGTCCTTTGGTGTGTTGATGCCAGGTTGGGCACAGTAAGCTTGGTTTTCCATGAAGTGTGTCAGTGTGTTCTTTGTGGATTGCTCCCAGGCTGTGTTATGGCTGTGGCTGGTTTTAACTTTTAATTTGTCAATTTTGTTTTTATGCAGTGCTACTCTGTAATACGTGACCTCTGCGGTGTGTTTTTATTTATTTATTTGTTTTTATTGATTTTCACAGCAAATATCCAGTCAATGTAGGGTGATACATAAACACATTGGTACATGGTTTAGTTGCATATGCTGACATTCAGATTAAAAGAGTGCATAATCACAGTGCAATAGGTCAATGAGATACCCTACTTGACATTGCATAGAGTCATAAATCGTTGAAGGAGTCTCCCACAGCAGTCCATTGCGGGTAATGCACAACAGTTTCGCCTACATCAGAAGACCAGCATAATATGTCATGATTAATCAAATCTAACATGACCTGTCACATCTATTCCATACAAAACAAAACGTACCCAGCCCTCCCTCCCCCCACAATCTCGGCAACAAGTGTCCATACGAGCATTTTCACATGTCTAGATCTGAAACATGAGTGTATCTTGGTTCCACAGACTGTCCTAGGTGTACTGTGTATTCCTGCAATAATAGGTAATAGAACCCACTGACTCTGTAAGGAGCTTATATGGCCTATTATCATTGGTCCGTGACCACAATAGATGGTGTTGCAACTCCCTAGTAGGATAATATATCTATCGTTGCATATTCTTCCATGATTGCATTCCAGCTCAGCGATATCGGTGTTTTCCGTAGGCCTCTATACTCCTCTCTCTGTAGTTCAGCTCCCTCCGCCCTACCCCATTTCTTCATCTCCGCATGCCAATCCTGCAGGGACGGAGCCCTAGTGGCTTTCCACCGTGTGGTTATGGCTCTTTTAGCTAGAAGGAGCGCAAGATTAGAGAATCGACAAATGGGACTACCCTTCTTCCCGCGGGGCCCCAGTCCCAATATACAGTATTCTAGTGTGTTGTTATTACGCACCGGGGCTATATCCGTCAGTATTTTGCATACTGTCTTCCAGTAGTGCCCCAGTCTAGGGCAGTCCCATACCATGTGTATTAGCCCTGCGTTGGGTACGTAGCAGCGTGGACAGGCATCACTTGCCCTCGAAAACATAGCACACAATCTGGGTGGGGTTAAATAAGCTCTGTGAAGTAACATTAATTAAATACATTTGAATTTAGGGTTACGAGACACCTTTTTGGGGTGCCGTAGTACAGATCCCATTTCTTGTCTGTAAATGCCCGGCCCACATCCTTCTCCCATTTATCACGTAGTGGTCGCAATGTGATTGCCATTTCAGTCCGAATCCCGTGAGTCACTCGTTCCCCTGGCATTCCCTATTTCCCATCAGGTTATTGCATGGTAAGAAGCGTGCTCGTGGCTGGTTCAGTACCCTCCGGTGACCATGTAGTGCGTATATATCTGGATATATGTGCATGTAATAGGAACAGTGTATCAGGTGCGCCATGTACGCGTACAAACGTGGCATGTGTCATTAATACACCTTCAGAAAAGAAATCACCTACCGTGGCAATGCCCGCATCCGCCCATACCTGTAAAGCACGGGTAGTGACCAGTCCCGTTTGTGTGGGGATACTTAGTAGCAGAATAGTGGGAGCATACGGAGGTGTCCTTCTGGTGTACTTCACTGTGCTCCTCCAGTAAGTAATGGCTATCCGTAGCAGGTGTGGTGTCGATGCCGGTAGGAAGGCCTAAGGCAGTAAGAGCTTGTGGATGACCCCTTTGTCCCTATCCTGCAGAGACATATCCAATTTGTGTAGATTACGTCCTGCAAGCCAATATGCCAACCACTGCCATTGGCTAGCGTAGCAATATGCGCGCAAGTCTGGTACTCCCATCCCCCCTTTTTTCTTGGGTAAATGTAATTTCGCCAGTCCAATACGTCTGCGCCCCGTGCCCCAGATTAGCTCCACCAGTAAAGAGTTCAATACTTTAAAAATTCTCGAGGGTACAAGTATAGGTAGATTAGTAAAATAATAAAGTAGCCTCGGCAGCAACACCATTTTAGTGATGGCTACTCGGCCCGCCACCGATAGGGGCAGCGAGATCCAGAAGTGGATCTGAGATTTGAGAGCAGTAATCGCGCACGTTATGTTGCCATCCAGGAGATCCGTGGCATCACGGTAGATCTGTATTCTGAGATATTTAAAAGTATCAGGCGCTACGTGGAAGGTCCAGAGGCCGAATGTAAAGTGACCGCTCCTCGTAGAGTTATCAAAGAAATAGGTATACGACTTGGCAGCCTTTTATGTTTTGAGTTTTATGCTGAATATATCAAATTTAAACCAATTTTAGCACTCTGCACTTTTTGGGCGACTCTTACCCTTTAAGCCTGCTTACGTTACCGATTCCGCGTTCGGGATCGGCATCTCGCCCCTGGCTGCCCGCCATCTTGGGGGTAGACGAGGAGCAGTCTAGCATCTGCTCCTCGCACACTATTTAGGAGGCCATGGCGCAAGCGCGCAGCGGGCGCGCGCAGCGGGCGCGCTGGTGGCGCGCCGAAGGCGCGCCAAAGGCAAGCCCGTCTGCGCCCGTCCGCGCCAGGACGACGCCCGGCGCCACGGACCCTGCCTTGGTGATCGACAACCCTAGTAAGTGCTTATTAACTTATAGTGGCGCCACTCTGAGATCTATTTGGGCTAGGTCAAAGGGAACTAGTTTGGCCTGCCATAACACGATACCTTATCCTCTTGAAGGACCCTTCTCTTGTATTCACTGTAGATTTCAGAGCAGTTGGGCAGCAGAGACTCCCATAGACACTCTTCTAGGACCTTTCCCTGGGCAGCACCATACTAGGCCTCCAGTGTCCCCTGCTATAAACACGATCAGTAATTGTTGCAGTTCACCCCCGAGCAATTCACGGCTCAACCACTGGAAGGGTTTCCTCAGTAACGTGAGATCGCTCCCTAAACATTCATCTGAGATTTGGGATCTAATCACGACTGACATGCCTGATGTGGGGTTCTTGACTGAAACCTGGCTGAAAGCCACCAGTGGTCCGGATATTAAGCTTGCTATTCCGGATGGTTATAGGATTTTGCGCCTGGATAGGCTGTTAAAAACCGGGGGGGGGGGTTGCAATTCTTTACAATGATCGTGTAAAACTTTCTAACTTGGATCAATACTCCAATGTACAAATTGAGGTCTTGATCTTTAAGATGGAAATGGTCACTCATGACTCCTGGAGGGGGGCATTGGTCTATCGCCCCCCGGGTCCCATAAAGGACTTTTCCACTAAATTAATGGAATTGATCGCCCCTCATATGATCGCAACGGAAAATTTCCTATTATTAGGCGACTTTAACATACATAGTGAGAACCTTTTGTTGCCTGAAACAGCAACCTTCTCTTCTGATATGGCCTCCCTGCACCTTATTAAAAAGAACGAGGGTCCCACACATACGGCCGGACATACCATTGATATTATTTTCTCTAATTCAGATCAGCTTATCTGCAATACCCCGCGCCCTCTGTGCTGGACCGACCATGCCCTCATTAATTTTCAAGTGCAGTACCCCTCTACATCTTTGAAGATGGCTGCTCATATTCAATTACCTTATAGACAATGGGCGAAAATAAATCATGAGTCTTTTGCATCAGCCTTTATACCTCCTAAGTTTCCTCCGAGTAATAATATAGAAGACAATCTCACTCTTTTTAATACTACTGTTTCATCAGCCATTAACTTAATCGCCCCCGAAAAGTTCTGCTCCAAAGCCCCTAGGAAAAATTTGGCGGTGTGGTTTACCCCTGAATTGCGAATAATGAAAAGTAAATGTAAAAATCTTGAAAGAAAGTGGAGACGGACTAACTTAGACACTGAGAAAGGAAATTTTAGAGCAGCACTTTTGCTCTATCACAAAGAAATTAAACAAGCACGTAGACTATACATAGCTGCTCAATTGAGATCAGCGGGTAATGCGCCAAAAATCCTGCATCAAATCCTGAAGGATTTCACTTGCCCTAAAGCCTGCGAGTTGGACAACCTGCACTCTCAAGCCCTCTGTAATAAAATTAGCTCTTTCCTTGTTCAAAAAATTGACACTATCTACGATAAATTTCCGAATATCCACCACCCCTCAATGTCGGATGACACTGTTAAACCTTCCATCGTTAATCCAGCACCATTGATGTCCTTTCCCCCGATCCTTCGAGAGGAGACTATTACATTATTACATAATGTTACCTCTGGCTCTCCTGCTGATGTTATGCCGGCAAAATTAGGAGCATCTCTGGCACACGCACTTGCGGATTCTGTTTCCACGCTGTTTAACGTTTCCCTAAGTACGGGCTTAGTTCCCCTCTCTTGGAAAGCTGCTCAGGTTATACCTCTACGAAAAAATAATAAGCTTCCCATGGAGGATCTTACAAACCTTCGACCCATCTCCCTCCTCCCTCATTTGAGCAAGGTCCTAGAGAAATATGTGAAGAAACATATCTCTAACCACATTGAATCCACCGGCTATCTGGATCCGTCACAATCAGGATTCCGTGCTAACTATAGCACTGAGACGGCCTTGGTTGCAGTAACCGACTGTATCAGACGGACGTTAGATCGGGGACAGTCTGCTATCTTGGTCCTTTTAGATCTCTCTGCCGCATTTGATACGGTAGACCATCGGACCTTGCTCGAAAGATTAAAAGGGGCAGGACTTGGAGGTACGGCGTTTAGCTGGGTAGCCAGCTTCCTCACTGACCGTACTCAGACGCTGAACCTTGGCCCTTTTCGTTCGCCCACCGAGTGTCTGTCCAAGGGTGTCCCGCAGGGCTCATGCTTGAGCCCTATACTGTTTAATATTTATGTGGCTCCCCTTGCCTCTCTTCTAAGATCTCTTGGGTTCATCCCCATTTCTTATGCGGATGATACTCAACTAATCTTTCCATTTGACAAATTTTCATCTTCTGCTCAAACCCGTTTCTCACATGGTATGCTTGCCATCTCTGAGTGGATGAGTAGTAATTTTTTACAGCTCAACACCAGTAAAACAGAAATTATTCTCTTTGGAGACGCTACCATTTTGTGGTCTCCCACCTGGTGGCCTACTGAGTTGGGGCCTGTTCCATTACCTAAGCAGACAGCAAAAAATCTGGGCATCCGTCTGGATCAGGCCTTGTCTATGAAGGAGCATGTTTCTCACACCGTCAGCACATGTTTCTTCACCTTGCGCCTTCTGAAGAAAGCCTTGCCATTTCTTCCAGACCCTTTTCGTAGGACTCTGGTCCAGGCCTTGGTATTGAACAGGCTGGATTATTGTAATGCATTACTGGTTGCTGCCAATGAATCTGCTTTTAACCGTCTGCAAGTGGTGCAAAACACCGCTGCACGACTGGTTATGAAAGCTCCTAGCAGATCTGCTTCTATTCCGCTACTCCGGCAACTGCACTGGCTGCCAGTGAGGAAGCGTGTGAAGTTCAAACTTTGCTGCTTGACCCACAAAGCACTGTGGGGTCCCGGTCCTCCCTACCTGACTGAAAGGCTCCATAGGTATATTCCAAACCGTGATTTGAGGTCTGGATCCAAAGCGCTGCTTCTTGTTCCGAGGATTAAGAGAATACGTTTGGGAGGAAGATCTTTTTCCTACCAAGCTCCTTCGGTATGGAATCAATTGCCTCTCCCACTCAGACAATGTCCCGACTATCTCGGCTTCAGAAAGGCTCTTAAGACCACTCTCTTCTCAGAATGACCATACTTTACCACTTTTGCACTCGGTGTCCAGCGCTGAGAGACCCCTGCGGGGGTGATTCACGCGCTTTATAAACTATAAACTAAACTAAACTAATAGCCAGGTCCAAAAGTTCTTGGAAGGACGCAAAGATCGAGGGCATTGGATGTGGGTCCGCATCCATATCTTTAATATAAAGAATGAGAACATCTGAGTACGCTGAGACAGTGTGAGTTGCGTGACCTCGCGTTATCCCCTTACAACTGGCCAATGAATGAAGCCTGTGCAGAAGCGGTTCCAGTGCTAGTATAAACAACGGCGACAAGGGGCATCCCTGTTGTGTACCCTGAGCCACCGTATATTGCCTCAAAATATGTTGATCTGTGCGCGCGCGCGCAGTGGGGTTTGTGTATAGTAAGCGCACCCATGCAATATATTCGTCAGGGATGCCAAACCGTGCAAGGGTATAGAACATATAATCCCAACGCAAGGAGTCGAATGCCTGCCGCAAATCGAGTGATATGCAACCTTCCTTGGTTCCCGTGCAGAGTGTGCTCAACATAAGTTGGTGTAGGCGTCTGATGTTAAGTGCCGTGTTCGTACCAGGTACAAACCCACATTGATCAGTGTGTATTAGTTTGGGGATAAGCTGACAGAGGCGGTTGGCCAACAATTTACTCAGGATTTTATAGTCCGTGTTAAGGAGTGATAAAGGTCTATAACTTGAAATGACCAATTCATCCCTCCCAGGCTTCAGTAAGGAAACCACCAGTGCTTGCAGTGTAGTAGCAGGGAGCCCAGTTCCCGCTAACGACTCGCGATATATGCACTGTAAACGAGGAATCAGCAAGTCGGCATATTCTGCGTAAAATTCAACCGGCAGGCCATCATTCCCGGGGGTTTTATTACGTGGTAAAGCTTTAATCGCCTGTCGGATTTCCACCCCTGTTATCGGTTGTGCCAAGTCATCGTGCTACTGTTGTGTGAGCTGTGGTAAGCATAATCCATCAAGGAAGGGTTCGAAGTCAGTATCAGTATGTCCAGCTAGGGGGCCATAGAGGTGCTCATAGTAGTCTCTACACGCAGTGTTGCTGTCTATTTGCGTGTTAACTACAACATCCTCACTGTCTCGGATTTCCAATATAGGAGTGGGCGAGGGAGTGTTCCGAACCAGCCGTGCCAGCAGCAGCCCCGACCTGTCTGCTGTGTGTGTTGTTTCTGTGTGTACAGTCAGTGATCAACAACACGTAGCTCCTCAAGGAGTTCTGCGTATTGTATGTTAGCCTCCCGTAGCTGTGTCCATTGTTCATTTGTCCCCGCAGCTTCCCCCTCCAACGCAGCCAATTTACCCTTGAAACCAGTAAGCCTGTCTATCAGGGCAAGCCTAACTCCTGTTTTAGTGCTAATTGCCACGTCCCTGATAACCATTTTAAAGGCATCCCACTCCATCTGGCGAGTGCTAGCAGACCCCGCGTTCTCCGAGAAATAATGGGCAATCGCCTCCGAGAGGGCATGGTGGAAGACCTGATCTTCCAGCATCGCTGGCTGTAGTTTCCAGGTCGGTATCGGAATCTTGCCCCATTGGATTGTTAATTCCACCGGATTATGATCCGACAGGGTTTTGCCCATATGGAGCCCAGAAGTAACGGAGCTCATCATGGTACCGGAACACAGGAACCTATCTATCCGTGTGTGCAGTCTGTGTGGTGGTGAATAAAAGGAATATTCTCTGTGCCCCGGATGTTTTGCCCGCCATGCGTCATGAATTTCCCACCCTTCTGTCCATCCCTTAAGCGCCTCGGATTGCTTTTTGCTTTCTGTAGCATGTAGTGGGGGGTGAGACCTGTCTAGGTCAATGTCTAACACAGCATTGAAGTCGCCCCCCAACACCCAGGGATATTCGGCCCATCCCGTCAGGGCTGCACCTAGTGTGGCTAAATACTTATCCTGGTCAGTGTTTGGTACATAAATACAGCCCATAACCATATGAGCCCCGTCCAACAAGCCATGAAGTAACACATATCTACCATTGGGGTCTATTTTCTGCTCTAGAAGCCTGAAAGGGACATTATTAAGCACCCACGCCGCCGCCCCCCTGGCAAAAGCTGAGTATGTCGTGGCGAACAGTTGCCCCCTCCATTTCTTCTGAAACTTGGCCGCCTCAGCAGCATTAAGGTGCGTTTCTTGCAGGTAAGCTTTAGCCACTTTCCTTCTATTGAGTTGCGCCAGGACACGGTGTCTTTTATTAATTGAGCCCATGCCCTTCACATTCCAGGTACAGTAGGTGTATTTATTATGTAATGCCATTGTGGTGCAGATAGTGTTTTTGCCATGTGACATGTGGAGACCAAATCCCTCCAAACATGAGCTGTGCACAAGCCGAGCATGCGTCAACATAAAAACTCCCCAATACTAGGTTCCCCCATAGAACATCAGAGGACCAAACTTGAAACAAAAGTCCAACATGGACTCTAAACAAGAAATGCCACATCGCAATCGCCTGGGGGGGTGAAGGCCAGAACCGTGACAGTACGTACAAACATCACAGTTCCCATGTGAGCCTGCGTTGGTTATGTTAGCACACTACCCTATACAGCTTAAGTACACTAGACCTACTAAATCGGTCACCAACAGTAATATAAATTTCATAGCATCTGTATACATTACCACTCCCGACCATCTCGGAACACATCATTAGAAGTCTCTGGCAATTTGAGCTGTGATCGAGGGAAACAGCGTTATGATAGTCTCAGACTCTGAGCGCACCGTGGCCACATCCGATGAGGGCACCAAAGTTGCCGCAGTCTGAGCATCATGAGCAGCCAACGCTGTCGCTGTCAGGAGTGCATCTGTCTGGCTGTTTGTAATCTGTTCCGCGGTCGGGCCAGTGTCCACAATGTTCACATTATTACCATGTCCCGGCCCCAGTAGTCCAGCTGTTTGTAGTGGGGAGGTACGATGTAGTTGTCCTGATGGAAGTGAGGCCTGTGAAGTGTTCGGTGTAAAAGTTATTTTGAGCCAGTCTGCTGCTTCCCCTGGGCTTTCAAAGAAGATCGACTTTTGTCCGTAGACAACCTTCAGTCGAGCTGGAAAAAGCAGTGCATATTTCAAGTTGTGTGCACGTAGGCTCTTTTTGATGTCTTGAAAAGTAGCTCTAGCTTTCTGGACTGCCGGTGTAAAATCTGGATAGAGAGAAATTGTCCTATTCTCAAAACGTATGGGTGCATTCTCTCTGGCGGCTCGCAGAATCGTGTCACGATCCTTGTAGTGTAGTATGCGTGCTATCAGTGGGCGAGGTGGTGCATCCGGTCGAGGAGGTCTGGGAGGCACTCGGTGCGCTCGCTCCACACTGTACAGAGATGTTAGGCCCTCCTTCGCCACATGATCTCTCAGCCAGTCTTCTACATACTGTGTGGGGTTGGACCCCTCCCTGCGCTCCGGAATTCCGAGTATGCAGACATTATGGCGGGTCCTCCCTTCTGCATCATCCACTCTGCCCTGCAAGCCCTTCAGTTGTCGTTAGAATTGTTTGAGCTGGGTGGAATGCATGGTCTGCTGGGGTATGAGATCGTCCAATGCCAATTTATTCGATTTGACCTTGTCAGCAAGCTTTTTGTGTTCCGCTTGTAGTAAACTGAGGTTGGTGGACATTGTTCCCATTCGCTCCTCCAGCACCTTTCGTGAGTCGCGTATCTCCTTCAGGATTAAGTCCAGCTTAGCATCGTGAGGATCCATCCTGGTATCACATCATTGTCCGAAGCATTGGAGGGGTCACTGCCAAATGTAAGCTGCATATCGTCGCTGGCGGTCGCTTCCGCTTGTTTGTTTTTAGTCTCTGCTCCAGTATGTTGTTTTGGGGGGGCCTCCAGGGCACTTCACTTAGCAAGTATATGTGCACAGGGAGTTTCCAGTCAAAGGTGCGAACAGACTATGCTGGTAGCCGCGTGGCACGATCTCACATACCCAGTCAAACACCGATCTTGTACTCCCTGTGAGCACTGTCAGGCATGCGAGTCATCACACAGCCAACGAGCAATAAATCAGTCCCAGCGGTGGCAGTATCAACGCATCCCCAGCTTGGTCTAGGGCACTCCACTAAAGCCAGGGCAGTCAGCAGAAAGGAAACTTTACTCCAGTCAGTGCGTGAGGTCGTCAACCATGGGGCAGGGGGACAGCGCCCAGAAGTGGCTCCAACCTCAATACAGCACTCCCTTCTCAGCAGCAACTGTTGAACTCATGCATAGAGACAGATGTAATATGTGTAGTTCACCCCAGGGCGTCTCCACGCAAGTTATGCCTTCTGTAGGCAGCGGGGACTACGGCGGCGTCCGGCTGAGGAGCAGAGGGATCTCCACACGGGCCACACAAAATGCCTCCCCTCGCAGGCTTTCAGCGGAATCGCCAGGATTTTCCACAGTTAGGAGGGGGGAGGCGCCCGCAGCCCTCACGCTCTGTAACGCTAGCAGTTTCTTCAATCGTCCGGCAGTCACCGCGGCGTCTCCCGCACTCACTGGTTTTTGCGCTGGTCCGATATACTGTTGATCGCATCCGCCATCTTAGTTTCATTTTCGCGGTCATTGCTGTCGCGCAATCATCCACTTCAGACGCTTCAGGAGTTATTGTCCGCTATAAACAGTGCCCGCATCTCCCACAATGATGCCGCTCACACTCACCACAGGCACAGCAGGAGCCGCGATGTTCAGCGGGAGCCCCACGCAGCAGACGCAGCTCCGCCCTCCGTCATCTCACGGCCTCGATATCGCTCAGGAGCAGCACGGATATGGACAAGGTCCACCGAGTCTACAGGGCTTAAAACACAGCCATCAGTCCCAGGAGTGCTCCGCTGTCGAAAGGTGGGTGTCCCAGCCGTGCAGGT
The DNA here is from genome assembly GCF_964204655.1 of Triturus cristatus. Classification (NCBI taxonomy): domain Eukaryota; kingdom Metazoa; phylum Chordata; class Amphibia; order Caudata; family Salamandridae; genus Triturus; species Triturus cristatus. The sequence continues at coordinate 494,870,976 of NC_140592.1, read as the reverse complement.
CCAGGCAAGTTCAGGATAATTCGCTATTTGTCAGGGTATAGGACGGAGCTCTTTCAGCTCACGTCCTCCATGCCCAGCAGTTGGCCACGCCCCCCGACCTCTGCGGTGTAATACCATTTTGTGGTAGTGCTGATGGCCTCTTTGCAGAGCTTGCAAGATTATGTTCTATTTGTTGTGCATGCAATGTTATCTTTTTTGTTTTTTTTTAGCATTTCAGGATATGTTCATTTTGTTGATCATGTCAATGTTGGTGCCTTTTTTGACCATCCAATGATATATGCTGTTCGGTGTACATGCTCTGTATTGAGCTTTCCATGTAAAGTGCTGTTTATTATGACTGCTAGACAGTGTGTTCTTTGGTGAACGAGAAGGCCTATGTGCTCTCTGTTGTGCAAGGCAAGTTCAATCGTGTTTGTTGTGTGGGCTCATGTATGTGCTGTGCTTGAGTGTAGTTTCAGGTGTTGGTAGATGCCGTTCAGGACAGATGCAGCACAGATGCAGGTGGCAGCTGGGGCCAGTACAGGTGCCATCACATGTACCCATGGAGTGTGTGCTTGTCAAAGGGAAGTAGTAGGCAGTCCCACATATCAAACGTAGCAGCACCCTAAACATGAAGGACACAAGGCACTTCCTGCTCTGGAATCCTGTCTTGCATCACTCCTCTATCAGGGTTCCCTCGCAGCTGGATAAGGTGGCCATGGCAGAACTGTGCCCCATGGTTGAGTGCCACAGGATGCTAAATAAATGCCCCAGAGAAAGAGAAGGCAGGTTGCAAGTAGTGCCCTCTTGGCTCGTATTTCAGAAAAGTCTTGGGTAAGTGCGGCCTGATTGCTTCATTGCAAATAAGAGCACAAGTATAAAGGACATTTAGAGAGTAAATGATCACCCTTACTTCCTCCTGTTTCTTTCTTGGGGAGGGTGGATAAGATGGGTAAGGACACGTCTGAGGACATAGTATGTACGATTGGAGGTAGTTGGTTAGTTCTCCTTGAAAGGGTTCTAGTCTTCTTTTGTAGCACGCTTTGCGTTTGATCTTTGGGGCTTCAGAGGTGGTGTAAGGAGAGGTCGAGAGAAGTTTGCATGGGCTGTTAAGGTTTGATGGTCTTTGTGAGTTCCAGAGGCAGCAGGGGTTTTTGTCCTTATTTGTGTTTATATAGTATGCAAAAATTTTGAAGAAGTGCGTTGAGAGCTTGCTGTATGTCCAGGTGTGCTGGAAGGTGTGTTGGAGCAAGTAATTTTGAACAAGCTAGAAAAGAACAAACCGAACATTTTTTAATACAAAAAAGGAAACCCAATATGAAAACTGTTTTTTTTTTCCTTCTAAGTTTCCTTTCCCCTGAGCAAAATCTTGGTTGGCTGATACCATTTCAGATCGACGTCACACTTTGTAGTGTCTGCCAAGGATGATTCACATATGGCTTATGCGACCTGGTTGGCGAAAGCAATCAGACCGGCTCATGGCCATTTTCATTTGCTGAGGCAGTGCTAAGGTGGTTCTGAAGTCACCTCGACAAAATGAAGCAGATCATTAAAGGTGAACTCGGCCGGAAACCATTAGCTTCGCCAGTCCCTCCTGGGACCCAGCTAGAGGTGATAAGCTTGTTGCAGGGCTCTGCATTGTTGCTCCGTGGTCAACAAAATCCCTCATTACTCGTGGTAAGATTGTTAACATAGTCATGGGCCCGCCAGGCCATTATGCATCAGAGCAATACCTCTAATGACCAAAGCACTTGACTGGAAGTCCTTACATTCTGTGGGGTTACATGGTAAATGCACACCCATTTCACATGTCCATTACTCTCCATGAAATGGCAATGTTATAAAGACCCCACAATCCGGGAAAAAGCTCCCCCATCTTCTAGTGGATTTCTTAAGCTTAGTTAGAAAGATTGAAAGAGTCTGAGGCAGGGCCACAATGAAAATCAAAAGTAGCCCTGTCAAAAATGGTCTAACCCGCCCCACCCTGCTTCCTTTATCCCTTCTATGCCTCTCTTCCCAGCCATCCATTCTCTGTCTCCACCTCATGGCCGGCTGGGAACCAAAAGCAGCCCAGAAGAAATGTTCAAACAATCCGCACACATGCCTGTCTTCCTCTCTCATGCTCTCTCTCTCTTTCTCTTTCTCGCTCCCTTTCTCGCTCTTTCTCGCTCTCTTTCGCTCTTTTCGCCCTCACTGTGCCTTCTTTCCCAGGAATGTGGGTAGTCTTTTTGAAGGCCTGACGGCGACCCTAGGCCTTTAAAAGCCGGCCTCCAGTGTCTCCAGCCACTCTTTGAAATGCCCACCGTGTCACATATCCAATCCGGCCCTTCCTCTTCCCTCTTCCCCTCTGAGTTCTCTCTCCTGAAGCCCCCTCTGTGCTGTTGGCAGTTACCCTTGCGGGGCCTAGATAAAGTGGTAAAGTCTCCGGCAGGTCCCTAGGTCTACAAAAGCCTGCCTCCTTTGGCTCCTGTTTCCAGGGCAACGCCCGATGGGATCAATGTCCAGCCCAGCCCTGGGATGGGGGATTGTTCTAAATCTGTGCTGTTCATGCGCTGCCAGCAAGGGCACAGATACCGTAAGAGGAGAGAAAATCGCTGCCCAGAGTTGATAAGGACTGTGTTAAAATACCCTGCAAAACGTAACCAGGCATCGGCCAGTCCAGTTCATTGAGTTTGTAGTAGCCCAGACACTACGCGGGGGTCGAGTCTTGCCAGGATTCTGGTGCTCACCACCATAATTATGCTCTGCATGGCCGCAGGACGCACAGGGAGGATTGGTGACTTTGAGTTTGACGCGTTACTATCTACATTTTTACTTCCTTTACCATATGTGGTACATGCAGGGCCACGCGGATTATGTGGCAATGGAAGACCATTTTAGAAAAGTCACCTAATTCAGCATAATGTGGCATGCCCGTGGTGGTATTATTCAGCGGTTTTTTTTCTCACTTTAACACGTATTGATTCTGTCTGTGCAAATCATTATTACACGTTTATTACCCAAATGCAGCATTCAGCAACTGATTGGCGATTGGTTAACCTTTACAAAGGCTCTGCTAACATCCGATCTGTTTGAGCCAAGAGCATATTTTTTTAGTTGAAATCTGCAAATTATGCAGGAGTTAGTCGATTATGTTCCAGGCACGGTAAATCCATAATTATGTGGAAAAGCAGGAGCCATTGAGTCTTATATTTCCAGCGGCCCTGAGTATATTGAGCCCTTCCTAAACTAGTTCATTGACTTCCTCAGTCATGTGTAATCATACGTATGAAGGGAGAGGTATGGGTAACTACCCAGCTCCTAGAAGCGTCATGCGAGGAGTACTGAGTTCAGTAATGCAACCTTCACCAGCGACGTATCTACAATAGGGCTGTTATATCACCTATCGATCTCTACTACAATCCTTGAAACCCAAGGACAGTCATTTGTAAGTCACAGGACTTGAGATAAAAACTTCTAAAATCCCAACGTGTCTGGACTCAGCATAATTTAAATTTGGCCCTTTTGAATATATTGTACTCACAGTCTCAAAATTGACCTCCTCAATTGACGCTTTAGTCACAACTGCTAATTTCATTTGGATGTAAGGCTTTTCCCCAGATCTGGTACATTATGGAACTCTTCTAACAGTATAAATAGTGAGTTTTCTACTGACAGGAATGCTGGGTATTTATCTGAAACAGAAAGCTGGGCCTTCAAAGCTACTTGCTGTCCATAGAGCGTAAGCAAGCAGACAGTGTCTAGACCATGGGTAGTGGTGTAAAGGATGAGCCAGATAAGATAGAATGCACTTACTAGATGCAAGATATATAGACTCGGCTAGTCGGGTATTCCTTGAAAACACTTTAAAATCACCTTTAAAAAAAGGAACAGTAAAAATAAGAAAAAAGATGCAAGTTTAAAATTGTTAAACATAAACATTCAAAAGTAAACAAAATGTCTTGAATATTAAGGCTCTGGTACTATCTGTTGGGGTGTTCATTAGAGGTCCTTGAGGGCTAGAGTTCATCAAGATTTACTTAATATCTACTATGAAAATATGGCACAATTATGTGTATTACATGCAAATCTTTCTTATACGCATAGCTTGAAAATATGGAGTGAATCCAGCCCTCATGAGCCTACGTGAGACATATCTGTGGGTGGGTGTTAGCCGCATAGGACCAATGGTCCCGGGTCCCTAGGAGTCCTTCTTGCTGTTTCATTGGGTTGGAAATATTCCTACCCATCAAGTCGGGTTCCTGTAACTGAGGCTGATATGGGCTCAAAGCTCACAAACCAACCTCTGGAGCCAAGGGCACATGGACTGACCAGTTTGTGATGCTATGCACAGCCACAAATAATTGGCGCACCTCCAGGGTTGCTCATGATCCCTCTTCTGGGCTTCATTCCAAAGACTGGTGATGGCCTCTGCTAATGCCTTCCAGAAAGCAGATAGTGTGTGCAACAGATGCTTTGTGGCAAGGGCACCCGGAGGCACAAGAATGCAATTGTTGTTCAAGGGAGCATGCTCACCATATAGAGTCACTGCTCATGGGATAGCTCATCTACCTATAAAACTTGGCATTGCCTCTACTGTCCAGACTTCTGCTCGTGTTAGGTAAGCGACCTCTGATCCCCAGGGACTCATTGGGGGAATTTGTGTCCATACAACAGAACCTCCAAGCAGCTGGTAGGGCAGAGTAGAAGGACCTAAGGGTTGTCTCTAGACTTGGGAAATGAGCTGCAAATAGTGATAACCTTCCAGGATTTGCAAACACCACACATTGTTACAGTTCAGTGTAAAGCTTTCTAGTGCTGGACAGAATTCTTATCACTTTGTGGCATCTGTGCCGGAATTGCACTGCACATAAGGTATAATGTAGCATTTTGCCCAAATCAATCAGGGTAATTGTCTTTTTACAAGCTTTTTTCCACAGTCGACTGGTTCACCTTTATGTATTCCATATACAAGCCAACCAGGAGAAAAACACCACCATAGAAGAAGCTTCCTAATGCAATTTCTGGGTAGATTTCAGGGTGACGTCCCGTAATTTCTAAGGGAAGATGCCAGAGCTGAAATGTTTGTCTATTGTCCCGAGACGGGGGAACAATAAGAGTTAACGGATAGTCACTGGGCAGAGTTTATTTTTGGGGAGTTATATATAGCGCAAACTCGACCTGAAGGTATCCATGCGCATTAAACGAGCTTCAGTTGCGTTACAGACGGACACATCCATTTTGTTAGACACGGGGAGATTAAGTGATTTGCCCAGAATCGCAGGATATTGAGCATCTCTGCCAAGACTTGAACCTGGTTTCCCAGGCCAAGAGTTGTCATGACAACATTTGCTGCAAAAAAAACCCTCAAGTTAAGGGGTGTACATGCAGAGACAGAAACGACCTTCTGTTCGGGCAAACCATGCAGGGGGGGAAATCCAAAGGTGTGGCAGTCCCATAACACTTCCAAAAAAGGCGGACACTCCTGTTTCCTTCTAAAGCGGAACTTCAGTGGCCTTTGTAATGAGGACTTAGGGTTTAGGCTGTAATGGAAATCCTCTCATTTAAGGAATAAGTGGTACATATGAGAAAGAATCGCCTGGAGAAAATTCATTTGCCTAAACTTGAATAATGGTGGAGCAAATTCTACTGTTGATTCTCTACCAGATTTGGAAAATGCTCCAGCACTCAATTTAAGATTAACACAGGAACGTTTCCGCCCAGTCCCACCTTCGCCATCGTAAAATGACATATTTTGCAACTTTCCTGCCCTTTTTTTAGATAAAGTTGCAGAATACGAACCATACCGCTCTCTTCACAGTGTCAAATTTACTTTGAAGTGTAGCAAAATGATGATCATATAAATGACACTCGGGTTCCCAGGTGCCCCCCACTGTGCATGAAGGAGTGCTCCTTGAAGAAGGGAAGGAGCTTATAAATATGGAGGCGCGTGGCGCATTTTCCATCATCTTTATGCATAAGTATTCACTGCCTGCTGGTGTACCCTTTCCTCCCTATTACTTTGGCTTTTTATTTTCAATAACTCCATGTTTCACAAATAAACAACGTCACATAATCCTGTAAAAAAGCATAGACCGTGGAGCTGACATTTCAAGACTGTCGTTTCTGGAGAGGTGGAGAGGTGTGGCTCACTAGGTAGAGGCGGCAGACCCGTAAGCAGAGAATCGGCCATGGACCAGGGTTCAATTCCCGACGCGGCAGGGTCGTGGACCAGGGTCAAAATGGACTTGATAATTCTCGCCTCGGTACCTACTCTAACCAGGAACACACTCGGCAACTCTGGGCATTAAGCTTGCCTCATCTCTACAACGGCCCCCCACAGACGCCGGGGATGCCTGGTTTCACCTTGGAGATACCCAGAAAGGGACCATCTCACAGGGATAGCCAGGACGGGTTCCCCAGCAGTCCACAGCGCCGGGACGCCCCCGTTGGTGGGCAGCTGTGCGCTTTACAAGCTTACAACATTTACATTTTTTTTACATTTCTGTACCACCCCTGCTCTGTCTTTTTTCCGCTTTTTTTTTTTTTTTACAATGCGTTGTTAACAAAATTGCTAATTATCAGTATCATGGGGTTTCTGTTTAGTGCTGAGTATCATTTCACTAGATAGGCCTTCATAAAATGTAGACTTTTACAATTTTTATTTACATTATTTGGTTTTTCATTTTTATTCTTCGTAGGTCGGAAACACAAATGAATCACATGTTTGGCCCCTAAAGTGAAGCCGTGCCGGCGTTCATGCGCCCTTACACAGATTTCCCTCTATATGTTTGGCACGTTTGTGGTAGACTCTGCAGATGGTTTCATATGTCAAAGAGTGAGTTTTTGTTGTTGAGGATTCCAGACCAACCACCTTCTACAAAGGTGGAACACTGCCGAAACACACCTGGACTGAGACCATAAAGAATACCATGGGTTAGAATGATACAATGTCACAAATATAAACATATATGAACTTTGCATCCACAGTAACCATTACCACTATATCGTCAAGATAAGTATACACAGGGAAGTACCGATTTTACCATTTTTAATTTCACATATTCTTACCTTGACGAGATGGTCTTAGTGGGAAACAGTGTTTACAACGCTGGTAATACCACGCGGGTAGGTTACAATGCGGACTTTACATCGTCCGCGTTGTTACCACCCAAGGCATTACATCGCAAGTCGTTTTAACGACTTGCGCTAGATGGCGCTACACAGCAGGGAATGTGCTGGATTTTAAATCCAACACATTCCCTGCTGTTGTGCTAACTGGAGTAGGAATAGTAATTTATACTATTCCTAAGTCCAGCGAGCCATCTAGCGCAAGTCGTAGAAACGACTTGCGATGTAAAGCCATGCATGGTAACAACGCGGACGATGTAACGTTCGCATTGTAACCTACTGCGGGGTAATGGATGGCGTAGTAACCTCATACATTCGGTGTTAGTCAGTTTTATGGCTTCAGTGTTCTTGTAGGTGGATATTTCGATCATGATATCATAACTGCCCTGCTCTCGTGGCAGCTGGGCATCAGGCAAAGTTGCACTACGTGCAGGAATAGCTAAGAATATCACGAACATGAGTTCAACCCTATTCTTTGGGTCTCATCCCAAGCGAGACCCAAAACGAGCTACATTCACAGGTAAACAGATATCCCTTTGTTCCCTATTCGTCTTGTGCCTAGACAAGACATTTCTGTAGGACAGTCCAATCCAGGAGAGAGAGCTTGCTCTTGTCTCTTTGATCAGAAAGGGCAATACCATATTGAGCACCAGGTCCCAACTACTTGTCTTGGAAATCAGAAGTTATCAAGTGGGCTGGGTATAAGTGCACTTTGCTACTCTGAGAGTAAATTAGTGAATGCAAGAGGCTGGGTCACCATCTTATCTTTGATACTGGAAGATGTTACCAATTCAGAGGTAGATACCACCCCTCTTAAACCATAACATCTGGTGAATCATAGCCCCCGGAAATACCAAAAATGGTTGTTAACACCCTCTCTCACTGTAACACTCTAGGAGGTATAAATATTAGTTTTCAATTTGTGCTTGACCCCCCGTAGGAACTCTACCTCTTTATTTGTCCCATCCCGCTATACATTTGGTGGTATGGCTGTGTGCATGAAACAAAGTACAGAGTCGGTGGTTGGCCCTCATGACCCTTTAGTGGTTGAGCTATTTAAATCTTAACGCGGCAGCACCAAAATGTTAGGAACCAGAACTAACATACAGGGAGGGGATAGTATGGTTTAACAAATTATCGTTAAGGAGTGACAATTGTATGTGGATTGTCTAGCACTGGAGAACTGAACTAATGTCAAATGGCCTTTTTTTAAAACATCTACTACTTGTGGAATTGAGTTGTACTAAATTCAGTGCGATGGTGTGGGCAGTCGCTGAAAGACCAATACTGTGACATGCACACAACGTGCTTTCTATCAATCAATAAATAAATAAATATTAAAATGATGTCTATTTAAAAAATGCTATACCCCCATCTACCCTGATACTCACATCACTGACTGCCCAGTTTTGGAGCACAGGTCTCCCCGTGCCTTCTCATAATATTCCTGGAATCGCCAATCCAAATTACTTAGCACAAGTAGTCCAAGAAGCCCTAAAATGTTTGACCCTGCTCAATCTGATTTTATCAGATCAATAAAATAACGTCACAAAGGAGACCTGAAAGCCTTCTACAATCGGAAGATGCTTTTATAGCTAAGTTACACGCATGATAAAGTTTGTTCCTGCCGCTGCCCGTCTTTGGACATGATGTTAGAGCCATGAATGCGGGCCTTTTTATGATATTAATTCCTGTGCTACAACATAAGGCAGCATTGTTGATTTCTGTCACTTCTACGGGGAATCTCCGTGAACTCTAGGCATTGTGTTCAGATCCTCTTGGTCAGTGTTTCCAGGGAAGCAAGCTCATATTGAGAATATTTTTTTGCCTCCAAATGTAGTTTGTTTTCCATTTGAAACCATCAGTGTCTCTGCCACTGTTTTTATGTTTAAAACGTTTTTATTGAGACAAAACAAACCATGGGGGAGGGGGATAGGAGGGCAGGATACATGGATCTGCCACTGTTTTTAAGTAAGTGTTCTACTTCTCTTACTAAAAAAAATACCTTTTAAGTTCACAGTGTTTTAGGAACTCAAAAGAACTCTTTATTGTCTTCGGCGGGAAAGCAACATGTATGAGACGAAGTAGCCCCTGCTGTACATTATCAGTTAATTGCAGATTACCGATGAGTTCTGTGACCATTTAGAAGAATGTTTACAGAAGGCCAAGTTCCTTTATAAGGTCTTGGACTTCCAAAGTGATTTGAAATATTATTTTAATGTATGGCGGATGCTAAATTATTCCTTGTAATAAATTGTCCCACCGACGCCCTTCCTAAAAAATAACTTACATCCTTTTTGCTTTTCAAGCTCATTCCTGATCAGAAGACTAAAAGCAAAATTTGTAATGCAAGATTAAACACACTAAAAAGCAGTCAGTCATTTTGGCAAAAAGATATTAGAATCAATATATTGCAAGTCAGTTTACAAATACTGTTGCTCAGGTTGTGTAGAAAGTAACACAAATAGATTCTAACTCTCCTGCAGCTATCTTTATTGTAGGAATTGTAGGAAAAAATATGTTGTCATAAATATGTCCTTTCTGCTTATCACTTTTTTGAAAAACATAGAAGATTTCCTTGTTTAAACTGCAGCTGCACTTAGGCTCCGTGACCCCTCTCTCTCCCTGGCTCCTGCAGCTGCCATTGTGATGTCACAACTCAACTGAAAAAACATATTACATTTGAGCTACTACATCGTTTCATTATTACAGGTGACTAGAGACATCGCAACTCAACTGTAATAAGGAAATTAGAGATGGCATCATTACAGGTATTGCAGGCTCTCGTGTGTTTATAGTAGCCCATCTCCCAGAGGCGATTTCACTGTGCTGGACATTACTATGAATTGACAAATGATGATCCTAGCCTGAAGAGTCCAAGGCAGCTACAAATCAATGCCTTTTCCAAGGCCCATCCATAGGACAGTGACCTGAGATGCAGCCAATGAAGCTTGACACTGGAGAAAGAGAAGTAGCTTGAGTAGAAAAATGTCTTAAGTAAGCAAGCCCCAACGTGAGCAAGAGAACGGTAACCCTTGTTGGCTCTAATAGTGTATCCACCCTGGTAAATTTATTTAATGTATTTAAGTTTCTTTTAATTGGATAACTACTGACAGTATAAAAACCAAATAAACACTTCTAAGTCATTTTTGACTGTGAGGTCTCTTTTTAGACACACATGTCTGCTTTTTGAAAAATACTGGGGCCTCTGAAGGGTGGGAGAGAGGGTTACTGCCTTTACATCTTAAGTCTATCGTTGTAGAAGCCACCCACTCCAGTCATGATGATTATAAAGCTGTATGCAGCCAGCGCCCAATGAGATGAGGAAAATGCCTATATGCTCGGTTGTAACTCCTCCCTTGGGGGGTGCCGTTGCGTGTATTAACATGTTCAGATGCCTACATTACCAAAGTAACTATGTTGAAATGGAATTTCAAAGATGGAAACCATTTCACCATACAGACCAGCCTTTTTTAAACAATGTATCTTCACATCTTTGGGTTAAATCTTCTTTCTGGGCTCAAATAGCACCAGAAATAGTTCCCTTTCTAGAGCGCCTCGGCAGGATGTTCCAAGCTCTGAGACATCTCCTTCGGTGCATTTGACATCAGGAAGTGGGTCTGTGGTTGTCTGAGGGAGACAGCCGTTAAGCGTGATCACGAGTCATTCTCCATTGATGCTGCCTGCAGGATGAAGTACCTTCCTCCTGGCTCCTTGGGGATGAGGGATAAATGAGCCTTCCTCGCTTAAATGATAAATTCCTCTACCTGTGGTGCAAGGGGCCCCTCAGAGTTTACGTCTGTTCCCAGTCCTGAATAACTTCTTTTTGAAGTCGCTTCTCATTTAGATCGGAAAATGGGAATGTCAGTTAACTCGTGCAAATCTATCGATAGCTAGTGATCCATAGGAAAATTAGAGGGACGGGAAGAGGTAGGGACGTGGATGCGCTGCATTGTCTTATGTTAAATGGGTGGTTCACAGCAGTTAATTAAATCCTCTTGCCTTATTTTAATACATTACTTCTTCTTCTGGAAAAGGGAAAACCTGAGACCTATTTACAATGCAAAGAACCCATCTTTGATACCCAGATTGGTTCCAAAGCCACGCCTCCTTCTTTTCTCTGTGTTCTGGATACCAAGAAGCGATGACTTTAGCTTTCATCAAAGCAGAACGTGTTACACAAATGCCCTCTTTGGAAAGCTCCCAGCATGCAAAGTTTCTCGTTTGCAACATGTAAAAAATGCTGCTTTTCTGTATAGCGTGGGAATTAACAAATTCCCTCACATTAGACAAGGAATCATGCAAACTGTGTTTTGCCATGTGACAAAGTGAGAGACTTTTGAAATGTCATGTCTCTCTTGTAAATGAGTCCACTCGCTTCCTCCTGTTTCCAGCACACATTTTCCGAACGTGCCATAGTGTCTGGTCACTTGGGATCACCTCCTGGTTGGAGAGACTAAGTTTAAAAGGAAGGCTGACCCGGGAATGTCAGTTCGAGCACCCAACCCCATGCACATGGGGCACTTTCTCACTTAATTTCCTTCCAGGAGGCCGTAGAACACTCCTTTTCTAAGAATAAGTCCTGCTTCCAACCAAACCAGCCACACTCAATACATTTGTAGTTTTGTCCGCCATGGTTCCTAGGCATACATAGATGATTAATTGGTTTTAAAGTGTTTAGAGTATACAAAATGGGGGGGGGGAATCAAAAATTCAAAAAAGTTTCTGAGCAACGTTATTTTAGTACAAAAAATGAGGCTGGGAAGCATGTATGACAGCCTCGGTTTTACGAGACCACAACCTGACGTGGTGGTGACCTGGCACACGGTCTTGGGAACAGCACCGCATTGAGCTAGGGCTTCTGTATTGTTAAAAAGACCACCAGTCCACAATTTTGGCTGGTGCCTTGGAGGTGGTGTATAACTTCACTTTGTTTCGGAGACCTTAATTCCTTTTTAGGTCTCGCCTGACCCAGCGCATGCGCTGGTCTGGCGAGACATTTTGTGAGGGCTCCAAAAAGTGCTACCAGGCCAGCCTAGAGCTACAGTGCATGTGCGCGGGCGCGTCGCGCTTTACCGCTATAACTTTCACTTTCGGGCGCTTTGATGTTTGATCGCGATCACTTTCGCGGCCACACGGCCGCTTTGATGTTCTCCGTGAGGTTTCAATAGATTGCAGCAGTTAAAACAAGCATTGGCATAGCCAATAGGTCTCACTTTTCGGACCTTATAAGTGTTTAGTTATGCAACTGTTGCATGGCTTAACACTTATAAGGTCCCAAAGGCGAGACCTATTGGCTATGCCAATGCTTGTTCACCTTCTGACTGAGCAAGAACGAGAAAGGCAGAAAAGGGAGAAGGAAGGAGCAAGATGCATGCAGTGCAGGGACAGCAAATAACCTGCAAGAGTGAGATATGATGACAGTAAGTGTACAGTGCTATATTTATGGCATGACTAGATTACCATACTTCCTGTCACTATGCGACCCCCCCTGGCTAAATAGGCAGGCGTATAATGGCACGATTCTTTCCACCGCTGACCAATGCTAGATTCCTTAAGAAGCATTGCTGAACTCTCCAGAGTGAGGTGGCCGTAAATGGCCATACACCCAGAGAGCCGCAAAGAAGAATCAACGAGACAGGTTACAGCACTCCTCGGTGCACCTCTCAACGCACCCCGCCATTTCTGGCTGCTATCGACAACAGCTAGGATGTTGATGTACTTTGGCTTCTTTGTGAGTGAGCCGTCATGTGTTCACTTGGCTGTGAGCACCTGTCATGAACGTTGAGGAGAGAGGAGATGGCCTTAGGGCGGTCGACTTCGAATCTGGGGAACTGGGTTCGAGTCTCGGCAATGACGCTGAACGTCCTATGATTCTGGGCAAATCACTTAATCTCCCCGTGCCTAACCAAAATGAAAGTGTGTCCTCCTTTAACGTACCTGGTGCTATGTAAAGCGCTCTGATCAGTGGTCGAATTGGGGGGGGGGTGAAAGTAGGGGAACTGTAGGCGGAGAATCAGAGGGCGGGAATAACCCAAGGATTGGATCAGTGGGCGGAGCCAGACGTGTGGCCGGAATGTGCAAACAGTGCTTGTGAATGAAGAAGAGAGAATGTGAAGTTTGTGAACTTAGTTTCGTGTGCATGCAAATCCTGCATTGCCGATCCCGGGTGAGTTGCAGCTACTACTGCGGAAACAAGGCCAATGGAGGTACCTATGGGTGAGGCAGACTGGCCTTAAGGGCAGGGTTGGCCTTAGCACTGGTGGTGCCCTGAGCATTAATGTTTGTTAGTGCCCCCCAATGACCACCTCTGCCATGGATTCCCTCACTACCACCCTTTAACAGCGCCCCTCAAGTCTCCATACCCACACTCTCTATCAGATGCATTTAATTTGATTTACAGCACCACTCATACCATTGTAAGGTGTCAGAGCACTTTACATCACACACATTACACGGAGACAATCAATTGTAAATCACTGTATAGAAAATGTTATATAAGACTAAGGACTACAAGGTATAGGAGTCACATGACAACCATACTAGTAGGCCGTATAGTTTAATAGTGATTGGTCTGGAGAAACACTAACTCAGAATTTAAAACGTAATACCATGGTTGGGGGGTTCTCTTTAATAATCAGAATTGACTTCCGTCCAAAAGAACACTTTTTGCAACATTAGGATAATCAAAGACTGGGGAGGAAAAACATAACACTGTAATTTATACCTTGCAGTTTGTATGCAGCTCTTAGATGACAGTTAATAGCTCACTGTTCTATGTTAGGATGTTTACGTATAAACTGCAAGTAACAAAAGGATCTCTCTGACAAAAGCAGTAGCCCACTGACCTATTTACATTATGTGCACTTTGTGATCTGCATGGTCATGTTCTTTGCAGCAGGGACCTTAACCCTCTGAGCTACCTTTCCATGAGTCAAAACTTCCACTAGACAAATTTCCAATCTCTCTCTAGGAAGAACATTAATCACCAGAGTCATCATGGCATTTTTATTGTTGCCAAAACTTGCTGGAGGCCAGGAAGGAGGCAGCAAGCGCTTTTAAAACCATAATATACTTGCAAACATAATGCCTCCACCCAAGGTCAGCACCCGGTGCGGTCACACCAGTTGCACCGCCCTAGAGCTGGCCCTTCTCAAGGGTCCTGTGACCTCATTGACAGAGTCACTGTTGTTCTAGGGTGTGCTGCTTCATAGGCCTGCCCGCAAGACTGGAGGTGAACTTCAGTATGGATTGTGGTGGACAAGCCTTAACGGTTAACCTACACTTGCCACGCTAGGGTCCACCTGCTGGTGCTAAGACACCAGGGCCTCTAAGGTCTTCCGAAGCCTTCTAAGGTCTACCATGGGATTGTGCTCTCTCAGGAGAGTGGGCTGGTGGACTGGTTATTAAGGCTGAACCTGGTTCCCCAGTTCCAAATTCAGCACCTCTGGCCATAGTGCCACATCCTGTCCCGCACTGAACACTATACTGCCCCACTGAGAAAAACACACAATGCCTTCAACTACAACCCAATTGTTCAGAAATCAGTGAGTGCTTGAAAAGTTAACTACATGACTACAGGGCCCTGAATGGACCCATTTCAATGGTCATTTCTTATATCCTTACAAATCGTAAGCAGTATGGTAAAAAGACCACATCCCTGGACGCAGAGCCGCAGTACACATTATGTTTTCCAATCCACACATTGCAGTACCTCCAGGATTGGTGCACTAGTTGGAAGCCAGGGGAAAACAAAGACAAGAAAACAAAAACAGTGCTTCACGGGCAAACTCTTTAAAAGCGGCGCTAATGTGTTTGGATGTGAATAAAATCAATCTGGCCAGTTTGCTACCACTCTGCCTTACTTTATTTAGTTATTTTTCATATTTTTCGCGTTTTATTCCCGATTCTGCACTTTGGAATTAAAATGTCAGAAAAATAAGACATTTCCAGCAAAAGTGTCTTTCTTTTTTGGATCCATTTCACAGGGGAGCAAATAAAAGAAAGGAGAGGAAAGAGTGAGAACTCAGTTTTGAAGTCACGGTTTTCAGTAAGAGGAAAACTGTCTGCTAGACAAAGAGAGTGACTGAAGAAGGAAAGAGTGGGGCTGCTGAAGCGGCAGAGCAGAGGTGGACACTGTCTTTTTCTTCTCTGGGCAAGAAGGAGAAGACAGAGTCCTGTTACTTCTCTGCCGCTCCCAGTCACAAACGCCAGGAACGCAGAGCTTTATTTATAGGCGATGGCGATTTCTTGCGTCCTGGGACACATTTTCAAAATAAAAAAGATGGGGAACAGAATCCTTGGAATTAAAGAAGTAGGGGCACGCCGTGCCTGCCGATCCCGCCCACTTCGACCACTGGCTCTGATACCCAATTCGGGTCAAGTTCGCGCTATATAAAACTCTGCAAAAAAAAAGAGCTGCGGTGTTTGCTGTGGTGCGCGCTAACCATCCACAGCGATGCTCTGCAGCATCCGTTTGCAGGTGTAGTGCTAGAGGCAGTAGCCAGCTCTTAGATATGGTTAGGGTATGCACAGACCTCTGATGAGGCAGGATCTTTTATCCCCAGGCTAAGGAGAGCAGACAGAGGCCACCATCCCAAGCAGAGCTGTGGTAGGCGCTAAGCGAAGATCTAGACACGGGTTTGGTGCAGCATCCAGGAGCATTGTTTCGCTCCATCTATAATAAAACCATCAACTGCTTCATCAGGTCTGTATTCAGGGCTGGGTGACTCCATCCATCCTGAAAGCAGCCCAGTACACCTCAGGCTGCATGGAGCGCTCGCTGCCTGACAACGGCCTACCCCCACGCCCCCGGAACAGGAGAAAGACCCTGCAGGTGTTGGATATGGGCATACCCGTCTCCGAGTGGGCCCCCAGCCCTTTCAAGTTGTTGGACATTTCCCTGCGCTTCCCGTGGCTGTGCATGCGGAAGTGTGTGGAGGGCCTCGTCTCCCCTTCCAGATTTGTACCTCGTTAGCTGATGGAAGTGCCGGTTTCCCTCGCAGTCCCTGCTGTACAGCAGGAGCCGAGCCCTGCCTGTTGAAGGCTGATGAGGAGCGAGCCCACTGGGCCTGCCTTCACCGCCGTTCAGGCCCGGGCTCCTGACAGCCGGCAGTCTTCACCGAGGAGCGCTGTGCCGCCAGCTAACGAGGAGCAAAGAGCCGCTTGCGATCCAGTGCCTGGACGCGCTCTCCTGTGCCCGCGCCATCACCGCGGTGCATCCTGGGGGCAGCGTTCCGCCCGCCAGACTGTGCGTATTCCATCAGTATAAACGCGGAGCACACCTGTCAGGCGAGGGGGCAATCCTCTGGGAGGAGGGAGAGCCATATTTAGACCTCCTGTCTCAGGGGCTTCAGCCGAGGCGTTTATTATTCCTCTTGCAGGCATGCAGTTACAGGACGAGGGAAGGAAATCCGGCAGCAAGCGCGAGACTATCAGGTTAGAGGCACACAGAGAAAGGAGGCGGTCCCGAGTCCAGGCACCTTCTCCGCTTCAGCCTCTGCCTGCAGGAAGTGAGAAATGACTGCAGCAAGAAGGAAGGACGCATGCACGGTGGCACCCCGCACATCTGAGACACTGTTAATCATCTGTGAGCATCTGTTTCCAGCCCAGGGCCGGACTGGGGCACAAGACGCAGACCCAGCACACATGCTCACTCAACACAGCCCCCTTCTGTTGTCTCCTCACCACGCGATCTCCTCTTTACAGCCACCCCATCCTCTCCTCTCTCTTCTCTCTCTCGCCACCTTTCCCGCCCTCATTCATTACCATTCCCCACGGGCTTCAGCCCACCGGGGAAGTTCCGGCCCTGGCCTCCAGCACGAGGACCCTTGCAGGGTTAGTGTAGGCTGCACGAGTCCTTGGTTTGAGTGTTGGACTCTTCACCTCGTCAAGGGTTTAAAGGTTGCATCCTGTAATCGCCACTTTGCGTCTTTACAAACAGACAGTCAGTTAAGAGCAAAACCGAAACGAAGATGGATTCAAAAGTTGTATCAGAGGATCTGACTGCCACTGCTGCACAATGGCACGCGCTATTTGCCCACAAATCCCTTCCAATGCAGCTACAACACCAAACAACTCTACAGTGCTAAGCAGATTAGACTCCCGTAGGAGCCTCTCCTGGGCCGTTCTCAACAAAGGAATTCAACTTTTTCTCTCGCATTGTGTACAGTATTGCTACACATACCTCTAGCTCATCAAATAACCATGGAGCTAGCTGACTTTCTGCCAAAAACAGGGCCATATGCATAATATGACAGTTATATACAAAGCAATCAACCACCCCTACTTCTCTGGCATCCCGTGATACACTGCTACCCGGTACCTAATCTTGTAATCACACTAAAGCTGCTTTAGATTTCAGTCCTTTTGGCTTCTAGGCGCTCTGCACCGCAACTCTGGGACGCATACCCACTTGCTTTCAAGTTTATAACCAGGCCAACATGTCGGTGTGAAAACTTTCACGCACTGACTCTCTCAAGGTCTCATTAGCAATTAATGTGTTATCAAATGTGTGTTTTTCTTTGAAAATGATAGCCAAATAACTGGCATAAATAATCCTCACCTAAATGGTTAATCTTGATACAAATGTACCAACAGAGTTTTCTTATGTATGGCTGCTAAATTAAAACAAATAAAGAAAGAAATGCTCAGACTTGAGAGGCACTCTTACAGCTACCAAATCATTATAGTCTGGTATTTTGCAGGGTGGAAGAAGCCACAGGAGAGCACTTTGGTGAGAACATTCTATTTCACGAACACGAAGTCCATTGAGGATTCTTACAATCTTCAATTAATATAGTTCATTAATTTTTACATCATTCTCCATTAAATGTACATAAATTGCTTTGGACATAGCCAAGCTGCAAAGTATATGTAACATCTACCATTGTAATCCTCAAACAGAGGGAAAGATGGGAGAGACTAAGGCAGTTCCAAAACGGTGAAGGTGTAAAGTCTCACTGATAAACTTATTGGTTGCAATATTTGATTGTCTACAGGATTGAAAAGTCACAACATGTGTAACTGGGTAGAACAGTCCATTGTAAAATATTTACCACTCAGTTTGAAGTTGGCAATGTTTGTTGGGTTTGAATTTCAGTGGTGAAGCTACAGACAATAACCAGTTACCGCAGGTGGTAGCGCCAAAAGGTAAAAGGTTCTGTGGGGCCTAGGTTATGAAAAGAACAAGAGCTCAGATTGGGAATATAGCCGTTCAAAATGGACGACAAATGTAAGCGTTGAGGCACCCTGAAAAGTTCATCTGTTCTGGATAGGGAAGATTGACGAAGCTCTCGAAGCAGGCATGAAAGCTAGATAATAGCCAAACTTCCCTTCCTAGATTGTTCCTTCCGGAGGCTCTTGAGAATGGACAAGCTGCAATTAAGGGTCTTCCTTGAGACCAATACCCCTCAAGCTCCCACACGTTTGATTTTCCTCCACAAGCGGTAGAGAAGCATTAGGCAAAGTTCAATTTTAGTTTAGTTTGTTAAAGCATTTATAGAGCACGCTTACACCCATTTAGGGTATCGACGCTGAAATAAAATGAAAACTAGATGCGCTGAAACCGGTAAGAACTAAAGAAATAATACTTAGCTGGGAATCAAAAAGGACTTCAGTAGTTTTATGAAACTTTACAAAGTATGATTCGTGCCCAGAGACAGAGTTAAGAATTGTCATTTTGCTCATGCCGCGAGCGGTAGGTCCTGACCTTCATCCTTTTCAAACATACTTTAGAATATGCAGGAACTACTTAATTTATTTTCTTAATGAGCATTTTGGGAAATACGATTTGACCATAAAATGGAAAGGTGAACGGGCTAGTGAAAAAACTGTGCACCAGACACATGGCTTTGAACTGTGCACCAGACACATGGCTTTGAAAACAATCCTAATGAATCAAAAAAGCAGGAAGTTAAAGATAGGCTGAAATACAGTAATCTAATGTAGAAGATATAAATTCACTAGGAATTCACACCTTCTGAGAAAAGGAAAAAAGGTACAAGAAGCATTTTAGAGTGATAAGTTGATAAATACACGATTTTACTGTTAGGGCAGTTTGGTCCATCAGAATTAACAAGGTGTTACATTTTCCTTCGAGATTCCGTATCACTTGCACCATAAAAAAATAGTAGTGCCCAGTGATGGTGACCAAAAAGTTAGTTCCCAAAACATAAATGGTTTGGTTGGGCAAGGGATTTCAGTCTTGCATCCATTTAATTTGTGGTGGTTTGCACTCATCCATAGATGATCACGTGACAGGCAGCCATAAGGTTTACCTGCCTAGGAGTTCAGGTCTCCGGAGAGCTTAGCTATTATCTCTGTATAGTCTTTGAAAGATGTAAAGAAAATCCATATGGTTGAATCAGGTGGACAAGCGGAGACATATAAAGATTAAATAAAGGGGGTGACAAGATAGAGCCCTCAAAAACGCCAACAGGACAAGATCTAACTGAGGATTCATATGATGGTAAGGGGATCCTGAAAGATCGGTTGGCAAGAAAAGCAGTAGGCCATGCCAGGGCAGTATCTTTCAACCCTATATTGACTAATCTTGCTAGCAGAATCTAGTGACTGATATTGTCAAAAGCCGCTGACAGATCCAAGAAAATCGAAGCAGCTGCAATAGAGGCATCTGCAGAGCAGCATAGGTCATCAAGCCAACTGGGCGATAAGCTCTGTTCTGGCCCAAACTCAATCGCATTGGACGGATGAAGTAAATGTTGCACCTCTGGTAACTGCAGACACGCTGCCTTCTCCAGAGTGGCTTCTAAATGATCCTCTGAACAATTGTGGGGCAGTCCTGATGTCGCATAGCACTGCGAGATGTTATAACTAACTCTGTTAATCAGTCAAAAACTTTAGGCAAGGTCCATGTAACAACAAAATCCTGATTTCATATGTAATACGCTGTTCCGAAACCCTTGAGAAACAACTTATGATGAAAGTGCACAACTTTGTAGAAGAAAGTGTACCTCTTGGACATTTCCAACGAGTACTTATACTGATGCATACAACATAATTGAGTGTTTCGGAGGTCAAGGATGACATCAGGAGTACGGGATGGGTGAAATTTAGATTATCTTCTCACAAAAACACCTAATGTTCATGATAAACTCACACGAGATACCGACAGGAGACTGCTTTGAGCAGAAAGTGTCACTCATCCGTGGCTTCGCAGTTCTTGCAGGACATTTTCAGCCTCAGCTATTCTCCCAGAGATATCAGGGAAATGAAAAACCTCTATAGTATGTTTAACACCAAATGTGTGGGATTTTGCCCTAATGATAAAACTGTTGCCCAGGCCCAATCAGGAGAAACGGGGTCAAGATCGGTGCTGGTGCTGCTAAACCTGTCTGCAGTACTTCATACTGTCTCTCATCGGGTCATCTTGCACTCACTACACTTAGGGCTCCGACAGCTACCCCTATACTGCTGTTCTCAACCTCTGCGGACAGCTTAACAATCTCTCCAATTAAAATAATATTTCTACGGATCCATCCATAGATGCATGTTGTTAGCTTTTCTTGTTTTAGAAGCTGTTTGTTTGTGCTTGTTTTTAGTCACTCGACACCTACATGCAATGCAACGGACTTGAGTTTTCCATAAAGTTTGTTCAAAAGGAACATACAATATTTGGTATCAGAGCAAAGGTCTTGGCCAAAGAACACAAGGTCACTTGTGCTACCACCCACTGCTAGGCTGTAATTGAATTAGACTCCTATTTGCAGAAATAACATAAACACATTAAAAGGAAGGTGGAGCCAGAGCACCAATTGTTCGCACAGACCCGGAATATTCCATGGCTCAGCTCTGTTTCTCCTGAAAAGGAATATTTTCCCCAGCCCCTATATAAACCGATCCAGATCCTTATCCTAGCGGTATTTAATTAAGCAAATAAATCATGCTTCACCAGAATAAACTAATTGAATAACAAACAATCCACCTCTGCAGCGTATGTACCCTGCCTCAGAAAGTAGCAAATAAATGGAACAAACCTAAATAGAGTCAAACCAAGCAAAACTGGTAGTAGTGCATTTTTGTACTGATTTCAGTACAGCCTATAACTTGGGCATGTGGCCAGGCGAAAAGCCTTGGTGCCTGATTGAATGTTATAGTCCGTTATTTGTGAAGTCTCTTATGCCCTGTTATGGGCACCTCAAATTACATAGTGAGATAGGAAAGATGGAAAAGGAGAAAGGACAGGAGAGCTCAAGGTACGTATGGGGTATAAGGAGGGAACCTTGTAGATGGAGTTGTCTTTCCTAAAACATAATATTTACAGGACAGAGAATACAGCCAGTTTTTGGAGTCCGGTCGACCTCCTACAGACCGGAATGTGAGGTAAAGAATGACAGAGGAGAAAAGTGGGCACACAGAATAGGAGAGAAAACGTGGGAAGGGAAGGAGTGAGACTTAGTTGGAAGGAAGTCCCTGGCAGGTAGGTAGAAATTATGGTATGCATTTGGTAGCTGGAGAGACATACTAGGGAAAGTCCTAGTGAGCCACTGATATACTGGAGGCCGCCTCCTTATACCCATATTTACAAAGTCTACAGAGAAAGTTCTCAAGCAGTAACACAAAAATGGGTACAGTTACCTGTGGGCTCACAGCTGAAGATGGTGGTGGGCCGTGCCTTTCACTTGTCACTAAAGCTTGGATGAGGACAGAAGGCTTCACCACATGGTGCAGAAGGTTGGGTTTAGCAACTCCCTAGAGATGTGTGGCTTGGACCAGTTCTGTCTTTGCACACTCAAGACCTCACTCTATGTTGCTTTTCTGTCCGTTCAGGTGATGTCTATGCACTCCACACAGACCCTCAAGAGCATTTAGAATAACTAATGCAGGCCTAAAAGTTCCAGTAACAAACAGGGCGGCGTGGAGCAGAGCATTATCGATGAAGGCAACAGACTCCTGCTGAACCTTATGGTTTATGTTGATCATCCCAAGTTTAGTCAAGATCTCAAGGCATGGCTTTTTTCTTCTCAGGGAGCAGCCCAGTCTTCTCGGCAGTAATGTGGTGAACACGAATAGAGTGCATTATGCCACTAGATGGCTAACGTGTGCTTTGCAAGTCACAAGTGGCATAACTATCCTCTGGAAAACTGGCCACAGACAACAACTCTTCTCATTTAAAGTGAAGGTGTTATCACTGTTCTATATTCATAAGGTTCCAGTGTACTAATTTCTACTGCGAGCGTTTGCATTTTTTGTTACTGAGTGAATTTCAGTCTAAGGGTTGCTTTTCAAAGATTTTCAAATCTTGCTGACTATGCAATGTGTAGTAATGACTACAGCCTCCCCTCTCCCCAGTCCACTTCATAGTTCAGAGTCTCCCTGGGGAGAATCTTGGAGCAGGAGGTGGTCACTCCGAAAGTTGGACCTTTATCGGTAAGTACCAGGGAGGGTGGCGGCAGGGAACAAGGCTAGTGTGGGGTGGATTGGGGAGGGTTGCCGGGTGCAGTTGGTTGAATATGTCTTGTGAGGCTGCATGGGAGGTGAGACACAGTGCTGGAAATATTAACAGGGTAGAAGGCATAATTAAGAGTAGAGGAACCAGACAGCAGCTTCAGACTAGCTTGAACCCCCATGTTGCACTCAGCAGCCCCTAGCAACAGCAAGAACAGTTTCCCCCTGCTGCAAATTACTGCTGATGCTGCCTTCAGTTTTCTTTCACTTCGCGTAGCCTCTTCTACTTAAAAAGATATATACTGCTTCTCGGGTCTTCTGACTTCGCACCACCCTAATTTCCGAAGATAAGCATGCCACTTGTTTTGGTAGGGTAGTAGGGCGCTGCTAGATTCTGAGGACTTCCAGGTAAACAGAGGCCTTCTTCATGTTGCACTCCTGAGGGATACTCTGATCTATGGAGCTTTAGGTTTCCCGGGTTTTGGAGTAGGCCAACAGGAGAAACAGTGAATCTGGGGGTCCTTTTATAGGTTTCCTTGTCCAGAGTTGGATGGCTAAGAAGATCGTATGTGGAAACATTCTTAAAAATAGAGAGCAAGACCAGCTCGGTCCAAGAGATTAATAGACCATGACCGCGACAAACAGCATCTAGCACGGCACGCTTTACGAAACCAAATAAAACAACGCTGAATGCAGCAGAGAGTGCCCACTTGTATTTTACCGTTGCCTTGATAGGGGAAACACATGAGTGCACCTCCAGACTCAAACTATATCCTGGTTTCATTACAGAGCCTCCAAATACTTGGTTCCCTCTGCAAAAGCGCGCTTTCTTCTCTGCTGTCTAAGGACATTGGTGTAAACATGATTTGGGTGCAGTGCCTAATTGGAGAAAAAAAATCAAGTGCAAAGGCTCAAAGTTCTTCTTGGAAGCCTGTTGCCAGTGTGGCTGAATAGTATGGATGCCCAATACCAAGGCTTCTGTCACCCTACACTTCCTGTTGCCTTATCTCGCTGCCGCAGGTTCCTTTTTATCCCCTCTGTCTTCCTTTGTAGGTGTTTCCCTATCTTCGCCTTCTTCCTATATTCATTCCTTCCTTCCTTCCTTCCTTCCTTCCTTCCTTCCTTCCTTTCTTCCTTCCTTCCTTCCTTCCTTCCTTCCTTCCTTCCTTCCTTCCTTCCTTCCTTCCTTCCTTCCTTCCTTCCTTCCTTCCTTCCTTCCTTCCTTCCCCCTCAGTCAAAGTCTAATGATAACAAATAATTCCCTTCTCTCCAAAAATGAGTGCCAGTTCCCACCATCTGCAGCCACCGGCCGAAATTTAAGCACTCATTTGGGGTTCTTCAAGGAAAGGCGATAGGCCTAATGGAAACAACGTATCCAAGATGATTTTAATCGTGGGGATTGCTGGAGAAGAAGGTGCAGATGAGAGTAAGAAGAAACTCTGAAACTGCTGTAGTCCTGCTCTGGGGAAGACAGAGTTTATCCCAGAGACCTCTAATAATAAGCATGGAAAAGAGTGTGGGCAAACGATTAATGACTATATTCAGTCGATGAGGAGCACCCTTTGATCCTCACCACTGTGGTCCTGTCCGGCTTAATCGCCACTAGCTGCGATTTCAACCCAATATTATGGGGCTCATATTGTCCCCTGGAGTTGACGGGTTGCGTATGTGATCTGAAGGGCAAGGATACCCTCTATGGGTTCTCCATATTGGTGGAAGGGTAATGTGCAGTGTTACTTGGTTAGAAATAGTGTCAGATCTTAGGCATGCTGCGTGAGAGTGCACTGGTTGTGGAGGAAAACTGCAGGCTCTGGTTTATTGGACAACCCTCTGAATGTTTCTGCTGTGATATGTTGTGAGTCTGCAGCCTTTCTAATGTAGTTTCCTGCATCAGCTTCTCTGTCTGTCTTTCATACAGGGTGTCACCAAAACAAAATGGTGGCCAATGATGAGCAAACAGCTTTTTATTACATTCTTCAACCTAAAATGACCATCAGGGATGGTACCAGACCTGGAATATGATGGCTGCAACAAGCCAATGGGGACTGAGGAACATATTTGAGCTCTCTTCTACAGACAGGGAAGCCTTTACAGTTACTATGCCTATCCCATGAGCTCATCCAACTATCTTACACCCTGATCCAATGGGCAGCCAATCCTTTGTTCATGTCCAGGGTTTGTTCCAGATTAGGCCTGGCGTTACTTTGATGTATTATGAGGCCAGTGCCTTAGCTAAACTTTCCCCTACCCGTGGAACTACCCTGCAAAGGGGTCTATCCAAGCCACACCGAACAGACCTCAAAGGATACCAGCTTGCATGGATTGCTCTCTGGTGCTACCGGTAGACCCCAAGTCAGCCCTCATCCTTCTCCTAGTTGGTGGAAAGGAAATCCACTGTAGAGCCTGGTGGCAGAAGTAACAGAGCCACTGGCCTGCCTGAAGCAGGGACATGGATAACAATCCAGTCCTTGATGGTCAGGTTAGGAAGATTCTCTGGACCAAGACTGAGTCATAAGTGGTCGCATTTATACCCAGAAGATTACTGTGGGTTATTCCTATGGATATTGTTCTTTAGCTGGAACTTCTGTCATTTTCAGGTGCCTGTTCCAGATTATAACCTTGATATGCTTGATGAGATACCAGGTGTTACTGATTAGGGGATTACTTACAGTAGTCTAGTCTTTTTGGCTGTATGTAGGTGAAGGTTTGCCATATTAGAATATATATCAATGAAATGGGTATAATTTTATGTAAGGTGTAAAACAAGTTTGTCAGATTGACTGCCCTAACAAGGGTATAATTAATTGTATAAGTTCTGACTCTATTCCAAGAGAAATTATCCAAGTAACAGAAAAAAGGACGCACACGAAGGACATCAATTTGGAAGGTTGAAGGCCACTGAACTGAGACTGAAAGTTACTAAACACAGAGAGAGGATACTGCTTCTAGTCATAGAAGGAGCAAGGAGGCAGCAGAAGGACAGGCTTAGAGGTCAAAGAAGGTCATGGCACCGGGCATGGAGGTAAATGAGAAAGGGATTAGAAGTGTGCCTTGTATTAAGAAAACAAGAGCGGTTGTTGATCTGAAACATTCCAGGATTGATCCACCTGCAAGGTCATGGTGGTGATGAAATGCTGTTCCCATTTTAACTGCATCAACTCAGCTCAGCGATAACATAAAATGATTTACATTACAATATACAGAGAGGTGAGAAGCTGGCTCGTCAACCACCACAGCCCATTCTAGAGCAGTTCCTGTTCATAGCCAATACCAGTGGCCAAGAGTCAAAGAAGGTGTTTCTGACATTAGCAGTATGACTAGAGAAGATGAGGGCGAAACAGGTTTCAGAATTTAATTTCACACCTCAGTCACATTTTACTGCTCACCCCCTTGTATTTTTTGCTTTGTAGAAAAGGCTTTTGTGGCTTGCCCAAACTTGAAAGCCAACGGTAGTTTGGCTTGTGTGTTTTGCTCTCAGAACCATGCCAAGACTCTGGTTCTGGCTTGCCCAGCACTAACCTGAATATAGCCCACACACAAATGATTGTAAACACACTCCACTCTATAAGCAGACTCCTACTGACGACCACATTTAAGATGCACCCTGAAACAAACAAAGGCACGGACATAAACATGACCTTGTTCCCACACACTAGCTTGGCCAACAAATAACTGATGTAATCCAAACCACACATAAAACATCACACCGTATACGCCATTTCTAATGCAAACATCCATGCACGCTCAGATTGTCAGAGGTGTGTACATACAAATGCAATCAGATGCATGAACAACATTTGTAGAAAGAGATTGTTTTATAGACCCCAGCAAACCTCTACAGACAACCTCAATCATATGACGATGGTCATGGACAACGAACATGGCTTCACACAAAGGCACACATTATAAATATACCAGTAAACCAATACTTCTAAAGGAAAACAATGAGTGCAAAAGGTATTTTGGCTTTTTGGAGAACCGGAATATGGTTTTGTTGGTCTGTGGAACAACATCCTCTCCACGTATTGTGTGAGAATACCAATAAATGGCCGCAACTTTAGATAATGCTTTTTTTTTGTGGCGGAGTCGTTTTTACTTGGACAGTGAGAAATCTGCAATTCTAAAAGCTTACAAATGCAATTTCACTAAAAATCCCGCTGCACCTATAACACGTATTTATAGCGGAATCATTTTCTGCAATTTGGGCACGAGAGAAATGAAAAACGGCAATTCCGGGAATGGAGAGTACAATCTCCTCAAAGTGTTCAGTCAGAGTCATCTTTTATATCTGTATCCAGAAAGCTTTTTGTGTGCAATATTTGTTCTGCCATTTATGTGTTAGGAGCTGAAAGAAATTCAATAGCTCCAGAAATGTTAGATACCAAGCAACTGTGCTGTTATGGCGGGGACAAACGTGTGGCAACACCCTCTGCTGTAGTGTGCCTCAGCGTGGAGTAGCCAGTTAGAATTCAGTATCATGCTGCTATGGACGTGGCAGAGTTATTTCTACTTACTCTCCCTTGGTCCTGGAGTTTTCAAAATGTATGCATGTACTTATTTATGCACATAGTTACTCACAGCCATTTTTGGGCCTGGTGTATAGAGAATTTTGCAGTCGCAAATCCTGCAATTCAGCACAAGAAGCCAAGCCACAGAAGGCTAAAGTCTGTCTCCTAATTCATTGAGTGCCCTTTGAGACCCACAACGAGTCCCAAAGGGAAGTGGGTACGGATTGCGAATCCTCCTCTTTCTAACTCTCTCCGAAATGTATCAATGCTTTACGAAGGCAATTGTGATTGCAAAGCATTGATCAGCCATCAGCTCCCTTGAGATTTATGGTATGCCTTTGCAAATCAGTGGGGGCTGTGGTGATTGGAGGGTGCACACAGCATGTTCCTCAAATGCGTCTGAATGGCAACTTTATTCTTTTGAAAGCAGCCGCAGTTTTCAAGGGATTACCTGATTTAAAAACAGTTCGCTGCTAGAGGGGTGCAGGCCTCCTCTTCCTCTCAGGCCTCCACCCATAAGTGCTCACCAGATGCCACAAAACTAAATATCCCTCGTGCATATTAGTGGGGCAGTAGGTGTTGGAACTCCGCGTTAACAGAGGTTTTGTTCTTTAACCGGTTTGTACACCCGTTACGGCACAAAACCAAGAACAGGCCACAAATAGGTTGGGGTGCAAAAAGGAAATGCCCTTTGGCAATAGCTTTAGACATTTGTTCCAACAAATGTGATGGGGAAAGAGGATTTCCTTTGAAAAGCTATCGAAGTGGTGCTGAGTATTTGAAGGTTCTTTTTAAGCTTTTATATTTATTTACATATTTCTTTATTTCATCTTTTTTTCGCCTGCAGACATTCCAGCTGAAATCACAGAAAGCCACGCTAGTAGGCATCGAAAAGTCATGTGTTTGTTAAAAGTCTGTGGAGATATTTTGTGGAATTTTTTAGGTGAAGTCATATCATAAATGGGTGTTGTTTTGTTAAACCTCAGTGCGACAAAAATGGGCATTACTGTGTGTCTGCCGCCAGCCATTTGGTACCACTGATAAGTGCCATAGTGATGCAGGCAAAGCGGACCGCGTGTACATATGAGAACTCTGCGGTAAAGCACAATGAAACATCCAACGTTAAAACACATACACAAGCAAACACAGCAAGACGTGCAAGAATACACACATGTACACATAATAAATTCAGATATATACCATCATTCTAAATGAATGCATGACTACAACTGCCACGAATGACCATGCAAACAGACACAAGCACGGTGGCACACTAATTCAACCACTGACATTCACACATAGGTAAGCTGAACTTTCATGCTCGTGTGAGAGCGATTTTGAACAGAAACTTGTCAGTGGAAAGGAAAACACTCCACCTGCAGCCAAAAGCACACAAATACACTCATGCACACATAAGTACATTACATTGTATCATTGTGCATTCATGAAAACACAAATATACCCGTTCACACCGAAATGCAGACAGGCAAAGTCATATTTAGGTGGAGCCTATTAGTCTGCGCATGCCTTGTCTGTTTTGAGGCATAATGTGGCTTAGCATGAACATAGAGGGGCTTTGAGCCCGCCCATTGCTTACCATTGGCTGGCTGTCCTTGTCACTCTGATGTACCCGTTTCTTATTCATGTCCCAGATTGTCAATCTTGTGTTACTCCCTTTCTTGGAGCATTGCCTCTTTACCATGTGACTGTGCTTGATGTCAGGGAACTAATTTTTCTTCTGGCGTAAGCACTCAGAGAGTGCATGTGTTTTTGAGCCATCTTGTTTGCTTCTCTCCCCTTCATGCTGCTGCCTGTTTTCATGTGCTTCTTCCAGCCCTATAGATGTTGCGCTCAAGCATGTGCTTCTCGTGTTGCCAGCTGCGGCACATGCAGGTAAGAGCGGTGGGGCCAGGTGGGGGGGGGTTAGGGGGATTTCGACAGACGATGACGAGGGACAATTAAATAATTATTTTTAATTTTTCTTTGTCATCATCTGTAAAAATACCCCCCTCCCCCACCGCCACACCGCTCTTACCTGCCCGGGCCGCGGCTGCGTGTTGCATCTGCCCCTGCCCTCCCCGTGTTGCGTCCTTGTCCTCTAGCCCTCCCTGTGTTTCTTCCATGTATTCTGCCCTCCCCTAGTTGTCTCCGCGCCCCTCCACCCTCCATGTGTTGCTTCCATGTATTCTGCCCTCCCCTAGTTGCCTCCGTGCCCCTCCGCCCTCTCTGTGTTGCTTCCATGTCCCATAAACCTCTCCATTTTTCTTCTGTGGCACCACCGTCCCCAGTGTTGCTTACAACCCCCTCCCACACCTCCGTTGCTACACCTCCCATTGCTTCTGCACCTGTTGCTTCCACGTCGCCCCTCCTTAAAAAAAAAAAAGACAAATATTTTTACACGTTTCGTTTTTAGTTAAGATCAAACTCCGATCAATGACAACAAAAAACAGTTGTGTGATTTTATAAGGGCACGCATGCATGACACGCTTGCCTACAAAATGACATGGGCGGCTGGGTATAAGTTTTCTTTTGCTTTACTTTAGTCATGCTGCACCGCATCAGATATTTCGTTCAGCGTAGCCAACAACAATTGGCAAAGCCAATAGGTCACAAAGGCGAAAGCTGTTGGCTTTGCTAATGCTGGTCAGTGAGGCATTTATTTAAAAAATGTATGCTGACACAAAACAATATCTGTGACAAAAGAGCCACGCTGACTTCTGGCTTTATTCCTTATGGGTTGTGTCCGTTTCCCTTCTTTGTGTGCGAGTGGTTTGTGGAGGATGACTGTTTGTATTCGTTTGATGCGTCCTGCTGGTTGTGGCAATACTGTCCTGCGAGTTTCTGATTGTTTCATGCCTTTTCACACTCAGCATTTTTTGATGGACCCGAGGGGTTGGTTTCTCTGATTGACTTGTGATTCCTAAAAGAAGCTTCCACCTGAAGAGGCCACCTTTCTTAACTGTTGGCCTGGCGCCTTTTTCAGCAGGAAGTTTGATTCTTGAGTTCATGGGTCTGATTTACGCATTATGGAGAGGACATAATGGGATTACAGGGTTGCTGCCAAGTTCAGATAGAAGTAATCCAATGGCCCACTCCATTGGGGTGTGTAGGTGTAGCAGAGGCACTGGGTGGCGTTAAGCTTGGTTTCTGCGTACTCTGTGTCCATTCTTGTGCAATTCAGGATGGTCAGGAAGCTGGTGGTGCACCTGCTGTGATACACTTTTGCCCCAACATATTTGTTAATAACAGACAAGAATGTTAGAATACAGAAATGTCACCACGTCGTCTGCAATGTTTGGCTGATATTGTGGATTGATTTACCACACACAACAGGATTTCTCTACGAGCATTTGAAGGCATTTGACCACAAAAACGTGGAATTCACAGTTTGTTCTTAATTCAGATAAGCCATATGGCATTTACATTTCAGTGGCTGAGTTGTGTGCAGTACTCATCTTTATACTTACATGACCTTCCTGCATATGTGGACTAGACGCACTTTTTCTTGAAAGCAAACACTTCTGCAAAAAAAAATGTTGTAACAATAGAATCTTTCCATTAAAAAATGTTTGATGGGTAAGGAGTTCCTATAAAAAATGGAGTTTAAAAATATAGTCAACGTTGTCAAAATCACAAAACTGATGTCCTAAATTGATGTAAAATTGCGCAACTCTAATGACGGATAAAAAGGCGCGCTTATGCTGCAGTACCATTGTAGGCCAATATAAAAGCTCAGCACCAGAGATTTGACAAAAGGATGAACTAATTTTTCGATGAGTGCCTACGAAAAATGTTGATTGCGCTCGAGAGCCCAGGAAGTCAGAATGTGTGCCCCCTATTTCTTCTTCAGTGCATCTCCTGATATTATTGAAAAAGAAGGCTTCGTTTTGGAAATCGTGTGCACCCATGTGGATAAGAAAAAATCCAATTGAAGAGAGAGATGGTTCAGTATTAGAGGTTGTACCAGTTTCCAAAATCGTACCGCACCAGTCACCAGTTGAACATGAAGGCCCTGTCATGTGACACTGAAGCTATCCCTGCATATTTGCACTTTAAAAAAGTTGTTGGAATCCCTTTAGAGGCTTTACTGGACAAAAATCCATCTCACAAGTTCACGATGACAGGTTTTATTTGGTAGATAAAATATTGCTGGATCAGGGGCAGGAGGGAATTGTTGTTATTGGTTAAGTGTATGAGAAAGCATCCCTAGCACTCGGGTCCGTGGCCAGACCGATGTGGCAAACAGTGGCACTCGGCAGACAAATCCTTTTCCTGTATTTTTTTCCCTAAAAGTTGTGATTCTTGCCCATTCACTTGTGCTGTCTCCTGAACTCACCATGATTAGTATCCCAAGGAGGAAAGGGCTCCCTCTCTCGGACAACAACTCGCCCTTCTGCACTCACTTGGACTACAAAGCACACGTGTTCTAGTAGTGCACCAATTTCCATGAAAACCACTATGAGAGATGGGGTACAAAGGGAGTGTTCACCGTGAGGTCTTGAGACATCCCCTAATGCTAGCGCTCTTTTCCTCAATTAGTCCCTTGATTCAGCCACAGTTCAGCTGGAGGAAGCTACTGATGTTTTTAGTGCCCTGCACTCTGCATTTCCTCCCTCTTCTCTATGCTGAGATTTTGTTGATGACTTTGTGTGTTGTGTTACTAACTTGATTTGTGGATACAAAAATGTAAATGGTCCATCCAGGGAAATAAGCCTCTGTGATATTTTTGTAGAAGATCTCAGAGCATGCGGTGGTACCATGGTCCCACGTGGCGACTTTTATCACCATGGTTGTTCAATTCAATATAATATGCTAATCTTACCCCTTGGTATCCCTATTATCGAATATCCTATGGTAATTTTATATTTTGTGCAGTTTATCTCTACCAGTCCCCAATTGCTGTATATTACTATCAGAGGGTAACTGAACTCCCAATCTTGAAATCTATACCGTCGGTTCAATAAATATGGTTGATTAGCACTTGGCATTTTCTGATGAATTATTTCCATATTTAATGCACTTTGGGAAAAAATTGGGTGCCCTCCTCCACTTTGGTTAGGGATTTGTACTGAGAGGATCTCTGCAAATTTTCTTCCCGCAGATTTTGTAGAGTATTTGCTCTCTTGATGCACCTAATGGGTCAATGAAAACAAACGTTTCCCTTCTGCAGGATAATAGAGGGGCTTCACTTGCCTGGATGGACCACTCAAAAAAGAAAATACACTCCAAAAAAAATAACCCGACTAACAAAATTTCATCCACTGGAATGTATTCATAGCTATGAGTTTTGTTTTTCTCCCTTAATTCAGTTTAACAGTTTGACTTTTCTTTTCTACTAACAAAATAACCTGGTTATTCATTTACTTTTTTACATGGAAAAAAATTACTAAATCTTGATCCTGAGAGCATTAACTGGAAGCAGAGGGGCACGTTCTCCTCACCAAGTCGCCCACACCGTACATTTTTTTCTGTCCCACCAAATTCCCTTTCCCAGTTTCTCAAGTTTCTCCTTTTTTTCTTCCCCTTTACCTCTCTTCCTCTTTTTGTTCTTTTTTTCCCTTTTTCCTCTTCGCTCTTGTTTTTTTTTATCTCTGTGAAGCACGCAGGCATTGGACACGCTATGGTAAACAAACTGCATTATCTGGTAGATATCACTCTAATTGTCCTTCTCGTACGGTTTACCGTGGGTTTTTCCCCTCTTTTCAACTTCCCCGTTATATGTTTTTTTCCGTAGTTAAAATTAAATTTTGTATATTTTTTATTACTTTTTTGAGTTCTATTTTAATTTGACAAAAGAATAACGAAACAACCCAATAGAAGAGGTATCCACACCTTGAATGGGTTTAGCGGTCTCACCATCGTCTTGGATTTCTTCTTTGTTCGTTTTTTTCCAATTCTTTTGCTTTTGGTTCCCCAAAAATCCATGGAAAACAACACCCCCCTCCCCATGACGCGGCTTTGTGTCATTTTGTCTGCTCTGAGTGGAGGTCCTTGGAAATGGCCCTTTCCATCCATTGGCAGTAAGCTTAGTTACACAGATTTGGCATGGGCAGGGCCAGAGGGAAATATCTGGCCACGTATTTCTCTTAAGATGAAAGTTCTTTGCTTATTTACGTGATCCACCCAACAGACGTTTTAAAGAAATAACTTTGTATATTTTGATATTCCAACGTACAGAGAAGACATGTCGATGTACTTAATAGAACAATTTCAAGTGAAAATGAGCTTCCTTTGCCTGTATGTTAATGAAAGAGAGGAGGTTTCAGTGCAAGCCTCCCTTTCGGAAAGAGCTCCCTCTTTATGAAATGACTTCACGGTCTACCCATCACAATTAGATTTCAGGTTAAACTATTCTCGTCTCTTCACTTGTGGTCTGACACACGATGGAGTGCTTTAGCTGCTTCTCAAGAGGTTTCCGCATCAAAATGGGCAGTTTCACACGTCATATGAGTCACATTAAGCCAACTTCACTCACGCCATTCAACGATGATCAGGAGCCTGCATATCGACGAACAATTTCCCAAAACATCGCTGTACTAGTAGAATGCGGCCTGCCCATGTCAATCTTGGACCACCCTCACTGCCATTGGAGCTGTTCCCACTGGAGACCTGCCACACCCCTCCATTCTATCGCATGGCATGAAGGGGGGTATACCGGGAGTGTCCTTGCTGTCTCCCATTAACAAGTTTGCAGATCAGTTATTCTCTTTCTGGTGTGATACACCCCTTTACCCTCACTCCTTACACCTCTAACACCTCTGCACACCGCTGTACGTATGTCTCTTCTCTAATGGGAGCATTGTAGGGTCCATTTGCTGTACGATGCATATTGGAACTGATAACCACGTTCTCATTTCTTCATCGTGCCCTATCCTCCTACTGTTTGAAACATGTGGCCTGCAATTCTCCTAATGGGCTAGTTCTCAGCGCAGGGATACAAAGACTCAACTGGACCAATACTTGCCTGTCTAATGAAGAATTGGAGATAGCGCCAACTTACAACCTCCAATTGTGCTCCACAGAGGTCCAATTGTGGTGCATTGCCACGCGACCAGAAGCATCACTGTAACAACCACTAATAAAAGGGACCATTCCATGAACCACACAAGGGGCCGGCAACATTTCGGCAACAACGGTTGGAAGGAGCTAGTCTACAATCACTACCTTTGTGAGGTCAGCATCCATGCGCGGAGGTTTGTGACCCTGTCAAGAGCTGTGAAAGGTAATAGCTCTTCTGTCTACAGCTGATGTGTTATTACTTTCCACAGGAGGTGCCAAAACAATTTATCATCATCTGTTTGGTTCCAGGGCAAACCTGTCAACAATTCCACCTGTCTGTTCATATCCCAGAAACAGCTATATGCAAGCGACAACCACTGTGTTGAAAACTAGCACAGCATCATGATCCTGGCATCTTATGTGTGAGGTGTTCCAGTTCTTCCAGCATTTGTTTCTGCAAATACTTAGGGAGCGTGACGTCGAAACTAACCTTTAGGCATCAGCACTTATCATTTTAAAAATAAAGCACTGGTGGAAACTAGGCAGAGTTACTCCCACCTCAGCAGCAGGCAACATACATCAGCTCCCCTTTCCCGAACGCGAAGATTTATCTCATGGGTGCCATAAGACCCTAAACATCTAGGGGAATGTAATACATCTCTCGAGTTGATTCTGGCGGTGTGGGACTTTATAGCCAGCCATTGGCTATCCCTGGATCCTAAACTAAAGTAGGATCACTCAGCCAAAGACATTCTGGATCTGGAAAACAGCAAAATGACCTAATAACACTGAGCAAGGATTCCCCTGGACATACACAATCTCAAAATCATAGTACAATCTGTTGTTAATGTTTCTAGGCCAACAAGATCCTTGCTGTGTGATGTGGACTGGTGACAAGGGGTCTCCTAATTCTCACCAATACCAGTGTGCATAAAACGTGCCTTACGCGAGATAAGTCTATAGCTTTTAGACTCTGTTCAAGGCACCCCATGATTGTGTGGGGCAGAGCAAATGTAACGCTGCATGCCACCCTTACAGCAATGTCGAAAATATGCACATAAGCGCATACCTTGTTGGCCTTTTCTCAGAAGACATGTGGATCACTATGCCTTCCAGTGAATCTATGTGAAGAGCGACTTGACCCCTTTTCTTCTTACAGAAATGTAATGTCATAGAGACTGCTTTTAAAGGGGAATGTCCCTCTTTCAGTAAAACCGCGCCACTCTTGCTGTGACTAGCGATTACCCATCATGGAACTACTGACACGTTTGCCAGAGTTGCAAAGAATTTTAAAGGTGCAGAATTGTATGTTTCCTATTTCCATTTTGGTTACAATAGTTATAGGTGATGAAAAAAAAGACTCCGGAAATGTTGGGTCTTTTAAAGTTGCAGATAAGAATCATGGGGTTACCTATCTCTACCTAATGTGCTTTGAATGGAGATAACAATTAATGAGAAAACATCAAGAGCATCTAAAGGCTTAGCAAAAGTGGAAAGAGCACACAAGTACAAATCCCTTGCCGCCGGTCTCCTGGAATTTAAAGTGAGAATATTCCAAACTCGATGTTACCAGAGAAGGGATGAGGGTGGCATTCGCAATAGGGCTGAGGGTGGTACCCGAAGTCACCAGAGGAGCCTGCGAGCCCTCTCAGATTACGTGGAACCAAATTATTTGTGCTCAATTTGCCTGATTTTGCTCACTGGGATAGGAAGGGAGTACTTTATGGAACAGCCCCAAAATAATGTGCAAATGTGACCCAGAAGACCCAGAGAATATGTGACATAGCCCTGCCCATTTTTGGGTATCACCCCTCTGATGTGCACTTCTACCTCCACTCACAAAGGAGTTTTTTTAAATATAGGGTGTTGTTTTCGAACTTTCTGGCAATGTAAGGATCAGCCTAATTTTACAGAAAATATATTTGTCAAATGCAGGAAGTAGTGCGCTGATCACTTGTGAAGGTGAGGAGCTCTCTTCTTGAATGCTAAGTGCTGCTTCCCCTCAGGCAGGGGCGTGGCCACTGGTATATTCCAGTATACAGACAAGATTATTGTGCCTGTGATAGCATTGTGTCAGATCCTGGTGTGCTGTG
Source organism: Triturus cristatus (assembly GCF_964204655.1). NCBI lineage: Eukaryota > Metazoa > Chordata > Amphibia > Caudata > Salamandridae > Triturus > Triturus cristatus. The sequence goes on along the minus strand of NC_140592.1, from coordinate 494,834,879 downwards.
GACTATCTGACTCCCTGCAATATCACTGTGGCAGGCGTCCCCAGGTAAAATCTATGCAAGGCGGTCACTATGCTGGGCTCTCCGTCTGCTGATCTCCAGTTGCACCTCGGGTGCACTCCTAGAGCACACAGCGATTCCTCGGTGTGTGTGCAAGCGGCAATACTTTAGGCATTCCTTCCATGGCATAAGACGGGACCACTAAGCAGCCCATGATCTAAGGCAAAACATAGTATTTCCCCAAAAATGTTCCAACCTTATTTCCACAGCACGTTCTGGCAATGCCTTAATCGCTTTTGCACCATCATGGCAACCACTAATTCTTTCATTTATGTACCTTATATACGTAGTTCTTATCTAATTACATTTTCATCAAAGACTGCTTCAAAAGATCTCTGATCTCTTTAGAGGGCACAGCAGTGTCGGACTGGAACAGGAAATGGGCCTTGGCACCAAAATAGAAGTGCCCCCCCATCAGCAAATCAGATAGCTAAAAACGTGTCCCACTGTTGGTATATCAGGATGGTTTTGAACTTGTAATTTCAATCTGTATCATGTGTTTTGCAAGATATGGGTAAATTCATGCATTTCGGCTTGCTGCAGGCAATTTTTGCGGTACCACCAGAGGAAAAACGACCCGACAGACAAAAAAGAGGTCTATAAATAGCCAAAAAACTGGCCTGCACACTGATAATTCAGGACTGCCTTTCGGGCACAACCAGATTGCCCTCTAGGCCAGTCCGACCCTGGTGCACATTATTTCTGCGTTCCACAAGGACTTTCTTTCCTTTAAAGCTTAGTCCTCAAACACCATTTACAAAACCATGAATACCCCCAGGACTGGTTGACTCTATGATAAAAATGTTACCAGATCCGTAGATCAACCGCCAGTTACTCATTCAACTACAACACCTGTTAACTTTCCTATCAGAAGAACGCAAATATTTATCCTTGAGGCGCACGTCTTTAGTCTCAGAACCAGGGGCACCTGTAGAGTGATGCACATTCACTCTCCTCTTACTGTGGAAGCAATTCCTGGAGAGAGTCAATGCTCTGCTCAGGGCTCCTACAGACCTCTGGTGTCCACAGTCATATTCCAGCAGAACATCCTGATTATGGCTTGGTCTATGCAAAACGTCCTGCTTGTGATGCAGTAATGGAAGTCTCTCAAGCTTATGCAAAGGATAAAGGAAAGGTTTGTGCTGACTCTAATCTCCGTCTCACTCGTCCTCTTGACTATATTAGTCAGGATTATCAAGATAGTGCCGCACACCCCGTTTCCCCCCTCCTGATTTTGGAGCTATATGTTTTATCAGAAGGTTTTTTATGGAAAACCTCAAGCAAATGTTACCCCTTAAGATGGATTTCACATGATAATTCCTTCGTATAGATGTCTTCTGTAAAGCCTGCTGGTATGTTGAAGTGCACCTGGCCTCAAACTAAAGGGGTCCAGACATTCCTCAATGTTCAGCCTACGTGGTTCAGTACTGGAGTAACTGTGGCTACCACTTTGAGAATAGTTGTGAGACTAGGAGGTCCGGTGTAGGTCTCCTTAGCTCTGAAGAAAAGCTGGACGGTAGCATGTTTCACTCTTCAGCCATTGGTGTGCATGATGGGCAGAGGTGTGTCACTGCCGATGCAAAAAATGAGCTAAGAAACTGTCCGGGCCCTCTTTCTGCTGTCCCGTGGTGTGCGCCAGTTCCAACTTAGTCAACAGCATTCAACCACCCATCAAGTTCTGTCTACTACTCAGAGGATCTGCCCCAACAAGAGGAGCCGGCACTGCGGCTGCCGCCACCCACCAGAAACCATCTGCCCAGATCCACTCCAACAGACTTTGCTCCCATTAGACGAAGCACATATGACTTATTTTACCATCTTTTTTAAAAGGTCCTTACCTTCCTTCTTATCTTTGTGTCTTGGGTGGCATGCACTCGCTTCATTGTCCCGCGCACTAACATTTGTGGCAACTCTTCCCTTCCCTTCCCATCCTGGAGGGCACACGCATGACCCCTCAACCCTCCCCCTCCCCCCTGCCCCTTGCATGCTGCTGGTGACAGTGTCATTTGCATGCCACCATCTCTCACAACCGAGTCTTTCGACAATATTCTCTTCCGATTAATATGACTAAAAAAACTGTACTAATACTGTTGGATTTAACTCTGTCTCGTTGGTGTACTAACTCCCATTTTTGTGTCTGGATTTATAATTTTGCCCAAGATACCTAATACTTCTTTACTAATATGATACATCCCCTGCTGCCCCTCTCCTCTTAACTCCCTTCTCCCTCTCCCCGTTCGCTGGATTGCTTTGCGGGGGCGACTCTCCGTGGCTGGTGTCTCTCTCTCTGCCCCTGCCTTCGGAGGGCAGCCATGTCTTAGGAAGAACCGAGACAGTCCATAGTTTTTCTCAGGATTAATTCTCCTTACTTGTGTGTATTCCATTTTAAGAACTACGGGTTGTTAGCACTTTTGCAAATGCCTAAAAAGCCATGACAAGGCTGGCACCGTTCCTCTCGGTAGATGTTTTCTAAATATATTTACTGAAAGCGAGTGGCTGCTTGTTGGAGTGGTCTGGACACAATGCAAACAGCGCAGAGGTACATATGTCTGGAGTATCTCGAAGCTCCTTAATACAGTATCCGTTCTGAGTTCGCGTTCCCTAGATGCCGGGCAAGCCGGGACACACGGCCGACAAAGCACTCACTTTCAGTGTTGTTGAAGATGCTACATTGTCTGTACCCATCAGCGTGACCAGCTCTAAACCCTGTAGCATATCTCATGGGCTCCTCCACTTTGCAAGCTTCATGTACCACCTGCAGTTCCTGCTTCCCTCCACATTAAGCCCACACCTTCTGGTGCATCTCCTTTTCCCCCTCCTTGATGTCTGTCAACCAGGTGGGGACAAGAACCGGCTTCAGAGCCTGCTTGCCACTGTTCCAGCATCGGGGTCCAAGACTTTAGATGCAGCTGTTTTTTTGTCTCTCAGCACTGAACAATCTCGCCTGATGAAGAGCACAAGAATTCAGGATTTTGAACCCAGTTTCAAAGCCCTTCTCCCAAATTTAAATTTGGGCCATGCACGTATGCAGAAATCAAGGTATGCATGCTATGAAGCAAAGCTGATTTACCTGTGTGTAGATTACCCATGAAGTAAATTCAAGTCTGCTTTTGCCCAAACTCCACCCTTCCAACAGATGAAGACATACTCCAGTGGACCTACTACTTTTGTACATGTCGCAGGAACTTCTTACAAGAACAGCTAGATATTGCTTAGAGGTATCTGATACTGGGTGCTATTCCTCTGCCTTTTAAATGCCTTAGCACCATTGGTGAGCCCCCAACCCCCTGTCCATGCTGTCATTAAAGACGGTTAGGGAACATACCATTAAAGAAAATCACTGCAAAGGCCTTCAGAAGTGTGATGCTGGTGGATGAATTTACTCTAGAGGACAGGTATTCAGTAGCACTTCAGGAGGGCCAGATCCATGCTAGATTCTCGAAATATCAACAAAAGAAGCATTTATAGACATTTAATCTAAATGTCATTCGTTTGCAAAGTCACAGGACACCCTGAAAATTTGATGTAGATCGATAGACCTACCTTAGTCCATGGCGGGGCCCCCTTGCCTTGATCCTGTGCAGTAGCTTGTTTTACAGCTTCCCTGGGATTGAAATACTATTGGTCAAGCTCCTCTACCTCAGTCCTGGTTTTCTCAGACTGATGTTAGTAGATTAAAACAAACATAGCTCCCTATATGAAATGTCAAGGTGACTGTGATTTGTCCTTTCAAAATGCTTTCCTCTCCTTCAGTACAGGGCAAGGCTGAGAAGTGCAATCCGTGTATGGGAACTGATGATTGAAAATGACTGGTGAGACTCGCTCACTGTCCGCACCGAGTCTCGGTCTGGTTCTTTCATCACTGTGGCTCCTGTATGGGGCAGAGTCAATCCACAACCTAACTGTATGGCCAAGTAAAATGGATTCAGTTGGATCCTACCACCTTTCTTCATCAGTTCATCGAGCATCGCAGATCACACCAGATTGGTACATAAGAGGCAGAAGCTTCTGGGAGTAATCAAACTGAAACTGCACTTCCTGGAAACCTCCTTTATTGCATCTTCTATCAACACCTGACTCTCAACTCTGTTGTCATTGGATACAATTTGTGCCTACATTCACTCTTTTACAACAGTCATTCATTGGATGGAGCAACATTCACCTGCATGTATATTAACCCTGGTGCAGGTTCCAAAGTCATCAGCCTCAAAGTGCAGCTTGTATGCACCTATGCTTCACGTGCTCTCCCAGAGGTGCCAGGCGAATGCTCTCCTGATCCTTTCCCCTAATGCTCTCGGTGTCTGTGCCCCCCCCCCCCCCCCCCCATGATCATAGATCCCGTAGGCAAACCAGCTGACTCCATGCTTTGCAACCAGCAACCACAGGTGAGAAACAAAGATACTCAGAGCTTATGAAGGAGCACACCAGATGCAGCCAGGGTATGATCCATAGAAAATAGTACCGTAGAAAAGTATTTCCTCTTGCCAACCCAGAGTCCTTGATGAAAAAGCTAAAGACATGAAGCACAGGACGTTGAGCAAGAACAGTAAACACCTCTTCTTGTTCCACAGGCTCTTCAAAAAACGCCATGGTCAGCACCAGCTCCCCTAGTCAACATGAATGGAGCCTGCCAAGGACCAATCGGATTCTGAGACTGAGAAGTCACCATTCCTACAGGAATATCCATTCTTATCTGTCGAAAGCTTGGAGGCGTCATATTTCCTCCAATCAATCCTCAAGATGGAGGCTTTCATGCTAGTGCATTGAAAACCCTCACTGCCTTTAGTTATGAGGGCCGGAACACAATATGGCTTCCAGAGTGCAAGTCTAACATGATCCTTGACTTGATTTATGTGTTGCTTTTCGGAATGCACAAGGTGAGAGCATAAACATTTTGAAGTCAAAAGGATTTTTTTTCTTCTTCCCCAGCTGAGGTTGTGTAGCCCCTGCAAAAATGTAAGTTGCTCCTACCTAAACCCACCTACAAAGAAATCAGATGAGTTTGCTTCAGGCCAGGGCTTCTGACAGGGTGGTAGACCCGATACAACCCAGGTTCATTATCAAGCAAGACACGAAACCAACTCTGCAGCAGCTCTGATGTCCGTGGAGAAGGCCTGACTCTCGCGAAGTCTCCAAATGTCCTTATGGGGTTGTTTGCATCTGCCATAAGCAGAGACTTCAAGAGGTATATGTGCACTTTTTTGTGTGGAGGCCAACTAAGCCTACCATTATAAAAAAGGTTTAGTTTACTACTTTAAATCAGACCTCTTCTGTTTCGGAATACTCTAAACAACGGGTGTATTATTATTATTATTATTATTAATAATAATAAGCATTTTGATACTACTCAGTTGAAACACCTTAGAATGACAAAGGTGAGGTGGCCCTAGTCATGTTAAGAAGCATTAGTTTCCTCAGAGCAGGAGGTTGGCTTACTTTAATTACACCGTGCCTGTTAGTTCAGGACTCCAGATTTCTGAGCATCCTAAAAAAGATAATCCAGTTAGACCTATATATATATTAACACATTTTGCCATAGACTCAGGGTGTGTAAACCACCTTGGTACATTAGGTTCTTTGTTTGCCTCAATGCTCCTGCCTTATCTCGTCCTCACCTCTAAAATTTGGAATCCATCCCCTGACATGTTACAGTTGCTAAGGCTAGAGGATTTAAGCACCATATAAAAGTGGGGCCAGGCCAAACGCTCAGGTTTGATTCTACTCATTCTCTGTCACAGAAGAGAAGACAGGATAATGACAGCCAATTCTAGACTTTTACACAATGAACCAATTCCAACTCTGGACACCTTCAAGATGACCACAACGGCTCAGGTTCTAGCCCTGTGTATTAAGGTCTCCCATCGAACCCGCAATCTTCATCTGGCTAGCTTTTTGAAAATGCGATAAGTTTTGCCTCTGATATGTCAGGAAACTGACAATGCAGGGCCCTCATGCAAACAACCTTACTTCTAGAATGATGCCCACCAAGGCACGGCCTATAGAAGCAGCAAGCCTAGCTCTGCCAAAGCTTACACGTAGAGCAGACTTTGTTCCGCCTTCAGATGGTGATACTCTTCACCTTCAAGCTCACATTTCAGTCTACAATTTAATATTTTGGCATGCTGCCAGACAATGAACAAGCAGGAATGCGTTTTATGCCTTCATCAACATTTATCACCCCATCCCCAGCGTTTTTTAGTCTCCATAAACATTGTTGGCCTATTTGAATTTTCAGCATGAAATGAAATGTCAATTATGGTGCTTTTTGGAGCACCTAAGATCTCATGCTTGCATGTATCAAGGCAGTCCCCACTCAAAGCTGACGATGGAAGAGGTGTAATTCCAACTTGTCTTAAGGTGCGTCAGAGATACGAGACAGAGCTGTTCGTTGTTTCCTACAGGCGCTATCATGGTGGACTTTGGAGGCCTTTTTGGTCAGTCAGTCACGTCAGACCGACCAGGTCGCCACATACTATGTGGAGTTTAGGACGAACTTCCTAGTAAATTCTCCAGAAATTGACAGCATTTATGTCAGAAGAATTACACAGCATCCTATCCACTATTTCCAGTGCGCTGGGGACATGGACCTTGTATACGCAGACAACATAATGGCAAATTTTAATATAATGTAATTCTGGTACTCGCTTCCCAGCCTGCTGGTCATGAACATTTAAGAGAAGGGTGAGAACAGTAACATACCACTTGTCGCTGATCATCTTGAAGGAATGAAAAATGTGGACGATGAGAAACTCTGCAAACTGTACAATTCCCAAAACGTAGGAGGATTTCAATATTGGTGTTCAGTGGTTGATATAAAAAGCTAGATAATAGGTGGATCAGACATCTCTGGGGAAGTCATCTCTGGAACAAGGGGCGTTGTGATACTACATCGCTCCCATCTTCTGCACTCGCGTGCCTGATCTACAGTTTCTATTACTTTTTGTTGTTTTAAATCATGATCTGAACATATCTCTCTGTAAGCGGGTCCCAGCACCATTGTATGTTCCACTCCAGATGATTTGTAATGTTTAAAAACATTCAGGGGCCACTGAAATGGCCATCGTTCTACTAGCTCCTTCTTTTCCTTAAGTTTCTCTTCTCATATCTAAAGTGCGACTGCTAGTTGTGAAAATTATCTTGAACTTTACATCGGACAAGTAACATTTTTAGCAATTAATCTAGAAGAAATTTCAGACCCCTTTCTCCCATTGCTAAAACGTAAAAACTTAAATATAAGCCACCCGCGCCATGATTTTCTCTTGTTCAAATATAAACGTTATATGCCCTGCCAGGGCCATTGTACCAAATTGCACAGCTAGAGCTAGGAACCGAGAATTGTAGTTGGAAAGTGTATGAAGCTGTTAACCCTTAAACTTCACAATTTACAAAGTGATGCCCTTCAGTTCGTTAAATTGAGGAGGCAGCTTTACAAGTTCCTAATGCACTTCTAGTTTCCCAATGAGGCATAAAAGCACCCAAGATAATGCATGTACATTTTTGAATGCGGTACCACAGCAATTTTGACAGTCTTATATGTCACATACTTTTAAGTAACCCACTCTCCTGTGGAACCGTAATTTTTTTTTGGTACTAAACTTGAACAAATCGTTTGCCCAAAGAAAGCTGTTCAATTCGCTTTCTCTCGAACCCTCTTCTTAGTGGAGTTCACCTCTCAGGAGGGCCAGTAATAACCTCCAGGCCTCTATTGCTTACCTTGTTTTTCACAGATATAATTTTGTTGACACTTCATTTTTCTAACGGATTTATGTTTTTATCTAATCCAATATCTGTGTCTAGTTTCTTTGTGATGCCTCACTTCAGCAGAGCTAGAGAGACCTGAAGAAGTCAAGTGAGACCTACATATCAATTTTAATTCAATTGGGGACCCATAGAATGTTCATCATTTGTAGGGAAAAACCTTCAATGCCCTTACTAGCATGTTTCTAAATCATAGGTTACTATCTGAGCAATATCCCTCATGCTCGTTATTAGAAGACTGTGGGGCTTTTACTCCAGGCGTCTTTAAAGCCCATTCCATCTCAGCTAAGCCAGTACTCCTAGGTTTACTCAGACATATTCTTGTCCAGCAAATCTTTGAGGCAGCGACATGGGCATCTGCATGGGCCTGCTGTGAGCATCACTCAGCGATTCAATATGCAGGAAGGGTGTTGGTTTCAGCCAAGCAACCTTTAGAAACCCGTCAACGTGGTGGAAGGCTTGAGAGTGTGATCTTCCAGAGTGCCCACTCTTTGCATTCTGCATCACAATTACAAATTAGGGTATGAAAAATGTAACTATGATGTTGTTCTGGCTTTCCCACGCCTAAAAAATATATTATTCTTATTACCTGTCCTCCTTTTACTTTTAGAATGCCTCCAGTGGTATTTTAATCAAAAACCATTAGGAAACGGGCACCAAGATGGGTGTGAGGGGACAAGATGCAGAGTGGAGTATCAGTCAAACACTATGCAGGCCTTGCTTTTTTTGACAGATTACCAGATCTGAAAGAAGCAGTTTCCGGTCCCCCTATTAGGTGGACGTTCACAGAGGTTTACGGCAAAGGATGTAGATCCTGGATTTATCGAAGCATTCAAAATATGATTGATTGCCTGCTAAAACGATGCAGCTAAGTAAATCGATTAAGAGGTCGTTGTGCTTGCTAAGTCACAGCGTAATGAGCATCTAGTCAATCACTTTTCAAATGGAGGCGACATTGAACCCTTTCATAGAATCAGCTTTGGCAAACTGATCAGAATCTTCAAGGAATTTAGATTGACTGTAATAGAATGCATCAGGTCTGTTCGCATGCACTGATTTTCGTTCTGTTTTATATTTTCAAGTTTAGCTGTCGTGACACCTCCTCAGCAACATGGAGGTGGGTGCCTGGCGTTATCTCTGGTAATATTTTTGTGTCAGTGGTGGGTTGAGGGAACCAAGCGAGACATGGCAAAGAGAGAAGACACCAACCCGGGACTCTGCCGCTCACTTACGCTCTCCGGGCTTCCATCTAACTATGCATGTTTGATGTACTAACAAGCAGCCACCCATGGAAAGAGGGGACAGACTATTATAGAAACGACCCCCCACGCCAACTTCCCCAGCTTCCATTGAAAACACACAAACAACTCACTCCCAGCCAAAAAGAACATCCAAAGAGCACAACTGGAAGTAAAGCACAAGATTTGATGGGTCTAGGACTTAGAGCTACGGTTTCCCCCTCTTTTCTACTTTCCATCTGTCTGCTATGTACAAAATATATCTTTCTCTCTCTCATTCAGTCTTTCCTTCCTTCCTTCTGTCCTGTCTGATCTCATCTTTTCGCTCTTGCACACTGCTGTGTCCTCCTGCAGCCTCTCTTTCCACCTCTATGCTCTTGTGATAGTGTGAAGAGCGGTGTAGTAATAGTCAAATGGACACCTACTAAAACAGCTGTCAGCAAACGATTTATTTTCAGCACATCCGGTGAAGAAAAAAAGACGCTCTTTGCTGTTAAATGAAGCGACCTGAGCCAGGGAAGGGGGGCTGAGCTAAAGTATTCTGTTCCTTCAAGCGTGTGACTGAAAACGCACAGGTGAATTTTTCTGAAGCCCATGCCACATTTCAAAGTCCTAATAAATACATTTTTTGACAGCGCGTCCAATGAATTTCCTGAAAGGTATTAGAGAGGGCATAATGTCCAAATGACCAGAAGACACTCCACAAATTTCAGAGGAAATGTTGATCTTTTTGGTTGAGGTTGTTCCAGGGTCCGCTGTCCGGTCTCTTCCGCAAAGCAGGCACATTTGTCAGGTGTCACCTGCTATAGACGTTGTTGCCGGGTCTGCTCTGCATAGGGATGCTCATCTGGTTGTCTGTATTTTAATACATCCATGTTTGATTCCACTATCATGCACAGTTCTGGAAGTCCCATTACTGAAGGTAACTCTGTAGCTTCGGCACCTATGGCCTCTCTCAGCGGCCCCGCTGCCAGCCTCCTAGATCCATGGAAATCACACAGATACACTGTTCTCCTCACAGCCTCACCTGCTCAGCATTGCAGGCTGGTGCTCCCTTCTTCAGACCCACCCACTGTACCCACTGGATAGGGATCCTCTCACCCTGTGGCACATGATATGAACCCCCCACACACGCCTGCTGTTATCCAACGCATATCACTTCCCTCACCTGCCTCTAAGCACAGACCAAGCTCTTCCTTTCTCATTAATATCTTATGTATTCTCATGTTAAATTTGCTTATCATCAGTAAATCTAGAAATTAAAAAAAAAATCCATATATGAGTGACATATGCTCCTCGACATATTACGATTTCCACTATGTTGAAGCAAGATCTCATTTTAATATCTGAAATTAGAAGTAGGAACGGACAGTTTGAGAGTTATAGACACTACATGCAAAAATCTAGTATTACCTTCGGAGACTCCAAACCTTAACACGTGGATGTATCCACTGATCCTCATCGTATCATTGCTTGCCCCTGCTGTTGCCTTCTTAAGGCAGTTGTCCTATCCCGCCTTACAGATGTGCTGGACCTGGATAGAAGAAAAACATTCTCTATCAAAGTCTCTATTTATGGATAGGCAGAGTTCTTTCTGGCACTTCACCACTCTCTAGAGGTGGTAGACACAGTGTCCTAGAACTTTCCTTGTATGTAAAAATGGAAAACCAGATGTACAAAGGTTTTCACATGTCGCAATCCGTCTGATCTGCTAAATCAAAGATTTCAAAACCTGCAAAGAACTTTTTCTAAAGTACTAAACCAATTTAGTGATTGTGATTTTTTTTTCAAGATGCTAAATGGGTTTAGAAATTATTACTGCTTTGCAGTTTGGAAGGGGTGAGTTTGGGGCATCCTTTTCAAATAGCGAGTCAGTCACCTATGTATCAATTGTTTGCAACCAGATACCAACTCCTGTTTGAGGTGGCAACTGATTTGCAAAAGGGAACAAGCTCCCTTTGGACGCCCTCCTCCCTTAGGAATCATAGTGTTAATTTCAGGGCGAGTAAGCAGTGGTTCATTTGACCAATGTCTGCTCAGTGGTTTAGTAGGCTACTGACGTGTCTCAATCACGTTTTTGTCTAAATGGATTTTTTTACAGCAGCCCTATTTCCTTGAGGAAACTCAGGTTCACATAAAAAAAAGTAAAATAATTTCACAGGGTTGGTGGTCTGCTGTCCCATGCAGGCCACCATGTGTTTTAAGGTATTAAATCAAAGGGAGTCGCAATTCTTTATCTTGTGAATAGATCCATTCTTTCATAGTCGGCTCACAGATGAACTGCTGAGTGTAAAAAATTCCATACACAATTTACGACTTCTTTTTGTGCCCAAAATGTTAGTAGGTCAGGACCTTAATCTCTGAGGTAAGCAGAGGCCCAATTCAAGGGGCATATTATCAAGCACGGCGTTAAAATTATCGCCGCTTTAGCGGCAGAAAACGGCTGCTAAAGCTGCGATAATGGGCTTGATAATATGCCGTAGAGAATTCCAATAGAAGCCCATGTTGACAGCAGAACATGGGCTTCTATGGGAATTCTCAAGGGCATATTATCAAGCCCATTATCGCAGATTTAGCGGTCGTTTTCTGCCGCTAAAAGGGCGATAATTTTAATGCCGTTTCTCAATAATATGCCCCTGAATCTTTAGAAGTCTTTAGAGCTAGGACAGAGCCTCTCTGCCATTTTACCACTTCAAAATGTACTAGAGATAGTTTCCCCTTAGCTTCCTTTCTCTGTAATGGAATTGTCTACTCTCATTTCAAGCTATCCTGGTATGAAAGAAGAAGAGTCCTCTCTTGTCCACCCGATGAAAGAAAGCCCCTGTTTGCATAGGGCATCTTCTCAAAGAAATCAGGATTTTATCTCTTTTATTCCACGCCACGTCCCTCTAATTAGACCCCTTGTATCACACAGTCTCCCTTTACTGGAAGTAAAACTTGGCTGCTTTTAGCTCACATTCTTCAGTGCAAAGAAATGTGCACACTGTACGACCACTGGCAGCAGGAGAGCCTTACTCTCACATCTTACAGTAAAGCTTAAAGGGATTCGAGCTCACCACAGACCACTAAAAGGAGGAGAATATATCTTACCAAGACAGCAACTTCCTTCACAATTAAAGTGCATTATTTTACACCTTCCCACACATAGAGGGAAAAAAGGTTAGCTTTTCACATCTTAAGGACATGGAGATTCAATGTTTGTTTAAACGTGATCTCCTCTATCTCATTGATTCCGTTTGTAGAGCGACTGTATTCGATCCCACGTCACCACCCTCTAAGGGGTCATCTGTTGTACTGCTGCAGACCCTTACACCTTATGGCCCTGTTATGCTGCTCTGCCAGACCAGATCCACTTCTGTAACCGAGGGTGACCGTAGTGCAACACCTGCTCAGAGAGGAGAAGATTCCACTCACACTTACCTAAGGAGGAGGCAATATCTACTCCTGCGACACATTCCCAGAGGTTACAGATAAGTCCCAATCTTTAAAGTCTTCCCTGAGAGCACATCTTGTCAAACAGACCCACTGGACATAAACTTAAGGTTACAATGAAAAATAATGAGAACATGAAGTCTAAACCATTTTACTTGGACTAATCATCTTGGCAATGGATGGTTTAACGGTCCAATTGTGGGGTTTTATTTTTGTGTATGACAATGGAAACTAATTCAGACCCACTATCAGGATAGCTGTATATCTCATAAGGGGCTCATTTGCATTCTAGCTGCAGAGAGGGTGAAACATTAGCCCACACACTTTACGAACATGTAGTAAAACGAGGTCAGTAAATCAAAGCACATATAGTTACTTATATCAATTTTATATACACATATAAATATTTAAATAAAGTAAAACATGTTAACAACATTTGGTAATTTGTTACATGTTTTTAGGGTTGAGAACGTTTTACATCAATGATAAGTTAGTTTTATAGGCAGATTACCATGCCATGTGGTTGCATGTTTCTGCTAAAATTGATTGTGAGTGGCCTGCCTCAGGACAGTTACAAAAGCTACCATGATTTGTAGAATTGCTCTGCTTTCACATTGTGCCCCACTTTGTATCCTCAGGTTCCAGAGTGGTTTGCTATGCTCATGAAGCTGAGCAATGTGCCTCAGTCCATGACCTCTTGTCCCTTTCTAATACTGGCACATGTAAAACGTTATCCTTCATGCTAAAGATTGCTTTACGGATTAGGAGCCCCACTCATTACTCGTATTTCCTAAAGAGAAGTCACCTTCTGGAACAGTTCATGTTCCTGAACTGGATGAGATTCCTGTTTCCTTTCCTTTATTTTGCAGAGATATTTCTCATTGCATACCACATATCCTTGGATAAGAGACCCTCTCTTAAATTTCATAGGCCGCCTTTAAAAGGTTTGTTTCCTGTGAAAATAATCTGCCTCTCACTTATTTTGCATCCCTTAAAGTAGGAATGCCTCTCTCACTCCCGATCCCTCACAGGAGGATCGGCTCTCACACTTCAGATCCCTTGGAGGACAGGCTGACGTTCACACTCCAGCTCCAGATCCCTCAGCGCAGGGCCCGCCCCTGCCACTCCAGATCCCTCAGCACAGAGCCTGCCTCTGCCACTCCAGATCCCACAGCGCAGGGCCCACCTCTGCCACTCCAGATCCCTCAGCGCAGAGCCTGCCTCTGCCACTCCAGATCCCTCAGCGCAGGGCCCGCCCCTGCCACTCCAGATCCCTCAGCACAGGGCCCGCCCCTGTCACTCCAGATCCCTCAACGCAGGGCCTGCCTCTGCCACTCCAGATCCCATAGCGCAGAGCCTGCCCCTGCCTCTCCAGATCCCTCAACGCAGGGCCTGCCTCTGCCACTCCAGATCCCACAGCGCAGGGCCTGCCTCTGCCACTCCAGAACCCATAGCGCAGGGCCCGCCCCTGCCACTCCAGATCCCTCACCACAGAGCCTGCCTCTGCCACTCCAGATCCCACAGCGCAGGGCCCGCCTCTACCACTCCAGATCCCTCTGTGCAGAGCCTGCCTCTGCCACTCCAGATCCCACAGCGCAGGGCCCGCCCCTGCCACTCCAGATCCCTCAGCGCAGGGCCCGCCCCTGACACTCCAGATCCTTCAACGCAGGGCCTGCCTCTGCCACTCCAGATCGCAGAGCCTGCCCCTGCCTCTCCAGATCCCTCAACGCAGGTCCTGCCTCTGCCACTCCAGATCCCACAGCGCAGGGCCTGCCTCTGCCACTCCAGAACCCATAGCGCAGGGCCGGCCCCTGCCACTCCAGATCCCTCAGCGCAGGACCCGCTCCTGCCACTCCAGATCACTCAACGCAGGGCCTGCCTCTGCCACTCCAGATCCCACAGCGCAGGGCCTGCCTCTGCCACTCCAGATCCCACAGCGCAGGGCCTGCCCCTACCACTCCAGATCTCACAGCGCAGGGCCCGCCTCTGCCACACCAGATCCCACAGCGCAGAGCCTGCCTCTGCCACTCCAGATCCCACAGCACAGGGCCTGCCCCTACCACTCCAGATCCCTCAGCGCAGGGCCTGCCTCTGCCACTCCAGATCCCTCAGTGCAGGGCCCACCTCTGCCACTCCAGATCCCTCAGTGCAGAGCCCGCCTCTGCCACTCCAGATCCCTCAGCGCAGAGCCCGCATCTGCCACTCCAGATCCCACAGCGCAGAGCCTGCCTCTGCCACTCCAGATCCATCAGCGTAGAGCCCGACTCTGCCACTCCAGATCCCACAGCGCAGAGCCCGCCCCTGCCACTCCAGATCCCTCAGTGCAGAGCCTGCCTCTGCCACTCCAGATCCCTCAGCGCAGAGCCCGCCTCTGCCACTCCAGATCCCTCAGCGCAGAGCCCGCATCTGCCACTCCAGATCCCACAGCGCAGAGCCTGCCTCTGCCACTCCAGATCCCTCAGCGCAGGGCCCGCCTCTGCCACTCCAGATCCCACAGTGAAGGGCCTGCCTCTGCCACTCCAGATCCCTCAGTGCAGGGCCCGCCCATGCCACTCCAGATCCCTCAGCGCAGTGCCTTCCTCTGCCACTCCAGATCCCTCAGGCCAGGGCCCACCCCTGTCACTCCAGATCCCTCAGCGCAGAGCCCGCCCCTGCCACTCCAGAACCCATAGCGCAGGACCTGCCTCTGCCACTCCAGAACCCATAGCGCAGGGCCTGCCTCTGCCACTCCAGATCCCACAGCGCAGAGCCCGCCCCTGCCACTCCAGATCCCTCAGCGCAGAGCCCGCCTCTGCCACTTCAGATCCCACAGCGCAGAGCCCGCCTCTGCCACTCCAGATCCCTCAGTGCAGAACCTGAGTCTGCCACTCCAGATCCCTCAGCGCAGAGCCCGCCCCTGCCACTCCAGATCCCTCAGCGCAGGGCCCGCCCCTGCCACTCCAGAACCCATAGCGCAGGGCCCGCCCCTGCCACTCCAGAACCCATAGCGCAGGGCCTGCCTCTGCCACTCCAGAACCCATAGCGCAGGGCCTGCCTCTGCCACTCCAGATCCCACAGCGCAGGGCCCGCCTCTGCCACTCCAGATCCCTCAGCGCAGGGCCCGCCCCTGCGACTCCAGATCCCACAGTGCAGGGCCCGCCTCTGCCACTCCAGATCCCTCAGTGCAGAACCTGAGTCTGCCACTCCAGATCCCTCAGCGCAGAGCCCGCCTCTGCCACTCCAGATCCCACAGCGCAGGGCCTGCCTCTGCCACTCCAGATCCCTCAGTGCAGAACCTGAGTCTGCCACTCCAGATCCCTCAGCGCAGAGCCCGCCCCTGCCACTCCAGAACCCATAGCGCAGGGCCTGCCTCTGCCACTCCAGAACCCATAGCGCAGGGCCTGCCTCTGCCACTCCAGATCCCACAGCGCAGGGCCCGCCTCTGCCACTCCAGATCCCACAGCGCAGAGCCCGCCTCTGCCACTCCAGATCCCACATCGCAGAGCCCGCCTCTGCCACTCCAGATCCCTCAGTGCAGAACCTGAGTCTGCCACTCCAGATCCCTCAGCGCAGAGCCCGCCCCTGCCACTCCAGATCCCTCAGCGCAGGGCCCACCAATGCCACTCCAGATCCCTCAGTGCAGAACCTGAGTCTGCCACTCCAGATCCCTCAGCGGAGGGCCCGCCTCTGCCACTCCAGATCCCTCAGCGCAGGGCCCGCCCCTGCCACTCCAGATCCCACAGCGCAGGGCCCGCCTCTGCCACTCCAGATCCCTCAGCGCAGAGCCTGAGTCTGCCACTCCAGATCCCTCAGCGCAGAGCCTGCCTCTGCCACTCCAGATCCCTCAGCGCAGGGCCCACCTCTGCCACTCCAGATCCCACAGCGCAGGGCCCGCCTCTGCCACTCCAGATCCCTCAGTGCAGAACCTGAGTCTGCCACTCCAGATCCCTCAGCGCAGAGCCCTGCCCCTGCCACTCCAGATCCCTCAGCGCAGAGCCCTGCCCCTGCCACTCCAGATCCCACAGCGCAGAGCCCTCCCCTGCCACTCCAGATCCCTCAGCGCAGAGCCCGCCTCTGCCACTCCAGATCCCACAGCGTAGAGCCTGCCTCTGCCACTCCAGATCCCACAGCGCAGAGCCTGCCCCTGCCACTCAAGATCCCTCAGCACAGAGCCTGCCCCTGCCACTCCAGATCTCTCTGGATAAACAGTGTCGCACACGACAGGTCCTTCAGAGGAGAGATTGCCTTTCACACTACAGACCCTTCAGAGCAAAGAGTGTCTCATCCTCCAGGTCCCTCAGAGGAGAGAGAACCTTTTGCACTAGAGATCGCTCGTGGGCGATAGTGAAAATCACACTCCAGAGTCATCAGAGAAGAAACAGCCCTTTGCACTTCACATCCCCTGAGGAGACAATGTCTCTAGCACGTCAGATCCCTCAATGAGGAAATTTCCCCTCCTCACTATGAATTATTGAGGAAGACACACTTACACTTCAGATCCCTGGAAAGAGATGCATTTTCACTTTCTACAGTTTCTCAGGAGGATGCTCTGTCTGATAATTTCATTTTGAGAGAGAGGAGAAAGCTTCTCACACTTCACATTCATTTGTGAAAAGAGAAACTCATCTCTCAATTTAGGTCCCTGGCAATAGCACTCCCCGACTACCCTTACATGACCAGGGCAGGTCATGTGGGCCCAACCCCTTCAGAACACCTCAATTGACGGCCCCCGATGAGGGCCTGAACACTGGCAGCAGGTCAGTCCCTCACTGGTATTAAGACTGAGGCTGCCAGACACTTGCAACATGCCAGACCTACTCAGTCATTAAAACCCAGGGCTATTGTGAGATGTTACAGGTGGTATGAGCATTGTTACTATGGGTGGGGGGAGTTTCAGAGACCCTGGACATATTTTGCATGGGGCCACATCAGTTTGTGACATACCACGGTTCACGACCGAGATGGACGACACATCCTTACATAGTTACAAACGTTACGTTTGGAGATTATAGAGCATTAAAAATATATCATGGGTTACCCCAGGGAGGAAGCTGATGGATTTAAATTGTGTCATCCACATACTCGAATAAGATCCGTCATCCATGGACTACAGCTCTTAACCAATATCCCACCAAGATATTTTTGACTGAGCCATATCCAACTACAGTCCTTCTTCAATGCAGCCAACTTGCTCACATATCTCTTGTAGGACACGCTATTCCTCCCACAACTCAACCTTACTTTTCTATTCTTTCTTCTTCTCTTGCATCATCCACCATTTTCCTTCTTTCTGTTGGGAAACGCTGTGGGCCCAATAGATGATGGTGATTTTTCAGTGCCTCTTCTGCCTGACTGTTGCATTCTGAGAGCTCTAGTTCTGAGGAACTACAAATCCCCGGGTGCAGTGGTAATGGCTGTGCAACAATGGGTCCACATGCTGGAAGCTAGCTGTTCTGGTTCCAACAACCCATCAAATCTTGTGCTCTGGAAATGTAGAAAAACTCACCAAAACAACCTACCCAGCATTGGGCTACCAACCGCTCTTCATTCAGCTGGAATATCGGCAACAAGCAGACATAAAAATGGGTTTGGTGCGTCACTCCTGAGTCCTACCAACTAACCTGTGCCACCAGGATAACATGTGTCTCTTTCTCCCCTCCCCATTACCCCATTCCCTTCCCCCATTTTTTGTGACTGTTCCGCAGGTGACAATCTCTGTTGACGGGATCCTGACTTCCACCGGCTACACTCAGGAAGACTACACCATGCTGGGGTCCGATGACTTCTTCTACATTGGGGGAAGCCCGAACACAGCCGACCTACCCGGCTCTCCGGTCAGCAACAACTTCATGGGTTGTCTGAAGGATGTGAGTATCCCTGCCCCCTGGTTCGGGTGGGCAAGTCTGAGACTGGCAGAAACTGGGCACTGCGACAGGCAACTTTGCTTATGCGCCTCAGTTCTGGCCGCCATACTCCTCCGATTCTAGTAATGAGATCCACACATAACGCTCAGGGCGCTCACTCCTGACCATCACACTCCTCCTTTTCCAGTACTGGCACACGCACACTCTTCGGCTATGCCGCTAAGTTATGCTCTGTAAGAACCACTAATATTTTAATATCTAAATGTAAATGTTACTCTTTCAATGCTCCCCGGGCCTGACCTCTGGCATAGTTTGCATTTCCTAAGCTGGGACCAGCACAGCCATCTCAATGCCCCTCAATTCTGCTCCCTAGTAGTTGAGATACTTTAGTGCTGAGCCCGCTCCCCTCCACACACACACACACACGTCCAGATCTGCTTTTGCACCTTAATATGCCCCCCTACAGTGTCCTCATCTATTTCAGTACTGGACCCCAGCCATGTTTCTGGTATTACACCTCCTTCCTGGCCTGCAGCTTCACCCACTGGCCTGCAGCTTCACCCACTATTGCAGTCCTGGGGCCGCACACAGCTCTGCAGATTCACCACCGGCCTGACCTTCAGCGCCCCCTGCTGTTTTATTCCCAGGCTCTCCACAGGGCCACCATTGCACCGCCCCAGGTCCAGAATTCAACCACATGCCCTTGAGCTTCGTATTTGCTCCTGTCTGTCTCTGAGGCATGGAGTATGATGCAGTCAGTCCCTTCCCTGCTGCCACTGAAGCCCTTTCCCTCTGTGACCTTGTGCTCTTCCTCTCCCCCCTGTGTTTGTCTCCCGACGTTCATCTAATGAATGTTGTGTCGAGGCACCTGACATGCCTGCTTTAACATCCTGACAGCCAAATTAAAAATTGATCTTTTTGACTGACTTTTTTTCTCCTCCTGGAGAAAAGTGCCATTCCGTCGCCCCCGGCCGTCCATCCGTCTAGCGCCCAGGCTGCGGCGTTAGCTAAAGAGAGAAAAACATATGCGTTTTTGGGAACCCCTCTCATCTTTCTATGTCACTTTTGGACACTGTTGTCTACTGAACCCAGCAAAGCCTAACTCATCGGTGCCTTACAACCTTCGGCGGTGTGCGGCTTTGTTTCGCTCCCTTGTAAGCTTTTGACAAAGCGTCTTTCCTTGCAGCGTGACTGCTGAGCCGATGAAGGAACTGCTGAGATTACCTCAATACTGCCCCCCACCCTCCCGCGGTCTTACCTTGCAGAGTGCCAGCCACTGCACGATCACCGCTAGTTATAGGCAGCATTAGAGATTTGTGTGGGATTTTAAGAGGGGTATCTCCCCCCCCCCCCATTAAAATATAATATACATATATGTATGCCCCTTCATGGTGAGAAAGAGCGGAGGTGGAGTTTGAAACCAAGAATAGAAGATGTAAGACATCAAAGGCTAGTAATGATGCATGGTGGGTGCAAAGGGCATTCCATAGAGGTTAGAAAAAAAAGACAGTAATAACAGATATAGGGAGAGGCATATTTGAAAATAAAAGAAGGGTTGAGTATAAATTAGGGTGGATAGAAAGGTCAATGGGCAGGGTTGGATCGGGATCACAATGTGGCCCGGGCACCAACAAAAAAGTGGCCCACATTTCCAGATCACGCCTGTTCCTGAAACAGCAAATCTCATTGGGCTAATTTTTAGACACGTTTGATGAATTATGTATTTTAAACCTCATTGCGTCAGAAACATTGGTGAAAACTAAAAGAGCTACATTTTGGCCACGCAGACGAGGTGAAATAACGTGGTCCACAGGCCACAACTCCTTATCTGGCTATGTTTGCCGTTTTTTTAACCGGCATTAACAGTATTCAAATGTCCTTGCCAGTATAAAAATTAAGAAAATCACCTAAAGCTGGTACTTTCTCGCCTGATTGATATGCACTTTAAAGTTGAAACAGTAAACACAAGGTGAAAGCATTTTAAAACGTGGTGTAAAGCTGCTTTAATGACCCGTGACTGATGGTTAAAACTAAACAAAGGAAGAAAAGGCATGTTAAGGAATACAGACGTTTGTATTATTGTATAGATAATCCGCATTCATTATTATGTTGCAGCCTTTGCAGACTCTGAAAAAATGAGCAAACAGAAGTTTCTTTTTTTAGTGTACATTTATTTATGTAGGGTGAACTTGGCCCAAGGGCAGAGATTACATGAGCACCAGTTACATTACAGAAAATCAAATTTGTTTTTATTTTAGTCCTTGGCAAATTAAGTCATTTGCCCAGAATCACAGGATGTTGAGCTGAAGCTGGGTGTTGAACCTATTTCCATAGATCCTCATTCTGCAGGTCTGACCCTAACATTACATCCTCTCAATTTTCCTATCTGGGAAAGGTGCCACACAGCGAGGCCTATGCAAACATAAATCCCCCACCAAGGCCTGGAAGACAATGGAGCCAAGGTGCTAACAACAGCCCCTCAGCCAGGCCAATTCACTTACTCTCCCTCTCTCCCAGCCAACTATAGCCGAAGGATGCTGGCCTGGACGGAGAGCAGTGAAGAGAAGCAGAGAGCTGCTGCCGCTGCTCCACGGGAGCTGAGGGGATGATGGCCCAACTGCACATCACATGCACCCAGCTGCAACGCCTCCCCTCAGTTTAACAGCATGGCAGGGGTGTGGAACACCGCTTCCGGGTGAAAGAGGGGGGCAAGATAGAGAATTCAGTGGCCAGAACAATACTGGCCTAGAGTCGCTGCATGATGCTGGTGCCTCATTACAGTGGCCTGCCAGGCAAGACAGTAAGACTCTGACAAAAACCGGACTACAGGTGACCATTAGACACCGCCCATCGCCCAATGCCCGCCTTCCCAATCCAAGGTTGTCAATGGGTAATATAGATCAGGTAGAGGAAGGGCTAGAACCAGGTGATAGGTGAGAAGTGGGTACAAGAAAGGAAGAGCAGGAATCAAAAGGACAAGAAAAAACATGGAGAGCGGATGGACAAATGGGGTGATAGGAAGGAAGAGAGAGAGCGACAGGCAAAAAATCAGGAACAGTAAAGAGTGAGGGAGAAGGCAAAGAGAAATGAGGTGGAAAGGAAGGAAGTATCTGAGAATGGACAGGGAAGAGATGGAGGACAGAAGTACAATGGAAAATAGAAGGCCATTGGAAGAGTGATGAATGGGAGTTGGTAAAGGTGATAAGAGGAAGAGTGGGGTTAAAACAAGACAGAAGCAATTGAAGGGTTAGATGAGCTAAAAAATCAGCGAGGTATGAGCAAAGAGAAAGGAATGTGGAGCAGGGATACGCAAAGGATGGGGGGAGTTAACAAATAGGAAATCTGCAGCAAGGTAAACACAGTGACATAGGGGCCATGTAGATCATCATAAGAAAAGATTATGAAAAGACTAGTGTGTAGGAGAATGAGAGAAAAAGGAGAAAAAAATACTTATTTAAGTTTAATGATGGGTGGAGGTGCTTGAAAGATTATTAAGCTAATGAAGTTGTGGCATCCACAAAACAGAACACTGTGAGAAGCCCATGGGATTAGGCAAATTATGGTTTGTCGCCTATTTGGAAATTAATTTGATCAACAGAAACATATGTGCTGCATGGTTGCATTTCACAATATTAAGTAAGGGTGGGCGTAGTTCGCGAAGTAGCACTTCGCGAAGCTACGCAAAGTGAAGTTCGCACTACGCGAGCTACGCGTAGCACTTCGCGAACTGCGAAGTAACATGTTCGCACTGTGCAAGATGTTGTTTTCAATGATTGCACAGTGCGGACAAGCAACCGGCACTGTGCAATCATTGAAAATGGCATCTTGCACAGTGCGAGCTGTAGTTTTCTGCTGCTCGAGTAGATTTTTCCTCGAGCTGCAGCTTTCTCAACGCGAACTGGTAGTTTCTCATCGCGAGCGGTCGCGAGCATACGCGACCCCTCGCAATGAGAAACCTGACCTTCTCGCGTTGTGAATCTCGCCGGGAAGTTTATTTTCCATGCTCGCGATCGCGAACAAGGAAAAAGTCTCGCCAGGATGTCATTTTGCTTGCTCGCGGTCGCCAACTTGACGTTGAGGACCGCGAGCAAGCAAAAAATGACCGCAGCACTACGCAACACTACGCTACGCGTGTTCGCACTGTGCTACGTGCAGTTCGCGTAGTGCGAAGTAGCGCGAACTTCGCAAACTACGCGAGCGTAGCGTAGTGCTTCGCCCAGGCCTAATATTAAGGTCAAGTATATTGTCCTCTAGATTCATTGACTCCACATTCCCAACTGCTAACAACTCATCATGGTAATCATGCATATGGAAGTAAAGATTTAAGGGCATATTTTTGAAAATATCACGGAGTACAGCGCAGCACGTCACCTTGCTGCGCTGCGTGATAGGGGGAGGGCAGGAATGCACCGTAATGGACATAATACGGCACATTCCTGATTTTTTCCAGCGCTGGTGCACATTGTGCTGCCTAGTGCCAAAGTTGGAATCCTTGCACCATGGTGCAAGCATGCCTGCAATGTAAGTAAGATTGTTTTTGTGCAGCATACAACACCTTCCTGCACAAAACAATCCT
Source organism: Triturus cristatus (assembly GCF_964204655.1). Taxonomy (NCBI): domain Eukaryota; kingdom Metazoa; phylum Chordata; class Amphibia; order Caudata; family Salamandridae; genus Triturus; species Triturus cristatus. The sequence goes on along the minus strand of NC_140592.1, from coordinate 494,811,975 downwards.
CTGAGGCATTCTCCTCTTTCTATGTGTTCTGCAGAATACAGCACACATAGAAAGAGGAAGAACAAGGAGAAATAAAGCTATTTCTCATCATTATGCCTCAACTGGGGAGGCACAGCATTTTTATGCATTCTCAGGTCTTCCAGTAATGGTAAATCTGGGAATGCGCCAAAATCCATGGGTGGATGCGTGGGAACACCCATGCTCCAACCATGGAACACCTCCCCGATGCAGAGTAACAAGCAATTTGCGCTTGTTGCCTTGCTCTAAATGTATGCCACGCAAGATAGCTTTGCGTGGATTGATGAATCTAACTTAAGAGTTGCATTGCTCTTGCGCCCCGTTGCATGACACAAGGGCGACACAACTCTTTAATAAATATGCCCCACACTGTTCTTAACTTCATATCTACTTTATTGGTAGGTGATATAGTGGAGTCGATATAAGGGCAGGCCTCTCTTTTCCATGTTTTTATTATGGTAGAACACCTTTCTGCATCATTAGTGACAAAGAACTGAAAAAGCTGGGCAGAGGGAGAGGAAAACAGGATAAAACAAGGATAGAATGAGAGAGAAGGAAAATAATAAGATAGTACTGAGAGCTTAAACGCAGAAAAAATAGGAACACATAAGAAGTAAAGTTAGGGAGGAACAAGGGAACACGGAACAGAGAGTGAGAGGGAGGTCGCTAGAGCAAATAATAGGAGCAGGTGTAAGAGGTGAGAAGTAGTGGGAATCATAAAGGAGGAAAGGGTGAGAAGGGATGCTAGTCGGTGTGTAGGCGGAGGATGAGGGGGAATAACAACAGAAAAAGGTATTGAGCTGTTAGGAGACAAGGAAGGGAGCAATAATGCATAAAATACTTATTGAAGAAGTACATATCAGACGGAGCTTCATTTCCTCTTCCCTTTGTTAATGATGTGAAACACCCCCCCATACACACTGCCTCTTGAACTCCGCCTCCTCCTCACTCATGTCTCTGTTCATTGCTCCCCACACACCCAGGTCATCTACAAGAACAATGACTTCAAGCTGGAGTTGTCGCGCCTGGCCAAAGAGGGGGACCCCAAGATGAAGATTAACGGCGACTTGCTCTTCCGCTGTGAAAACGTCGCCGCCCTGGACCCGGTCACCTTTGAGGCACCCGAGGCCTACATCTCCCTACCCAAGTGGAACACCAAGAAAACAGGGTCCATCTCCTTCGACTTCCGCACCACCGAGCCCAACGGCCTGCTTCTGTTTAGCCATGGCAAACTGCACCCTTCCCGGGAAGGCCGGGCTGAGCGGCAGCAAAAGGCTGACTACTTTGCGGTGGAGCTGCTCGATGGCTTTCTCTACCTCCTCCTGGATATGGGCTCCGGCGGCATCAAGATGAAGGCCACAAACAAGAAGGTGAACGATGGCGAGTGGTGCCACGTGGACTTCCAGCGAGATGGACGAAAAGGTGGGTATTCCTTTGCAGCGGTATATCTGCATGCTGTCATAGAACATACAGAGGCCATACACCCTAATAGCCTCCTTGACCTGTAGCAATGAATGTTTGTTGAAATAAAACTTACAGGTACAAAAAATACAGATTGGGAGATGCCCAGGACATTCTAGTGAGTGATACCAGGATAATGCCCTGTAGTTTTACTCCTCGTCATTAATCTCTGCGCATCAAACACATTTCTCCAAAGCAGGAGCGGGGGACGGGATATTAGTGATGTCTTATGTCATCCTCATAAAAAGTGTGCCAGATCAAATTTCCAACTGGTCAAGCAAAGCAGCGGGTAAATATAGTCACACTTTTAAGCTAGCAGTGTAGGTGGACAGTAAAGAGGGAGGAGGGACACATTATACCCGAGGGGATTTTATTGACAAATTTAATGAGATTTAGCATTATGTGATGTCATGCAATTTTTGGACACAGAAGTCTGGGTTGTGCAGAGAATGTCTTGCTTGAAAGATGTTTTCGATTCATACCAGTGTCCAGGCGGCAGTGCTTAATTAAACCAACTGGTTGCGGGTGGGAGCCACCAGCACTCATTTTTGGAGACAGGCCTTTTATTCTGCAACGGACTTTGAGGCAGAGCGAGAGAGAGAAAAGCACCAAACGGGTAAAGATAGAAGAAGTGAAAGATGGAAAAACAGTGGCAAAATGGGAAAATATGGATGGAGCTCCAGGATTTGCTCGGAAGCCCGTGGTTGACGCTATCTGAGGATGTGGGCACCAAATAGTGAGGGTGATTAGTGTTTACTCCACACCATGCATCTTTAATTCACCACCAGACAATCCCAGCACGTATTTTGTTTTAACAAATTAATTACTAGTGTCCCACCTGACTTTTTTATGCGCTGTCCCTTCAGATATCAGCACTTCTTGCACTTTATTGACAACATTTTGCACAAAAGAATTACAGAATTTCAGACATCTTAGACCAAAGTAAGAAAACATGTAACAATAATCTGAGAAATGAGTTTAGAGGCGGGCACTTCATCAGTAGCATAGCAAGGATGCCATGGGCCCTGGTACAAGCAAGGAAATTGGCCCACATGACTGCTGGCGGGGTAGTAAAGTAAGCAATTATCAAGGTTCAATGGGCCCCTCAGGGCTCTGAGCCCTGGTGCACTGCACCTGCTGCACCAATAGTACCTACGCACATGCCCCTCATGGGTGCAGCTGGCACACTAATGCCATGTGCAGAGGAAAGCGTGCATGTAGTGTGAGAGGCTGGTCGTCATCAGGTGAAAGTCGACCTTTACACGACCCCTTGACCAAAGTTGTGTCCACCAAGCATGGACTTTTGCTTGTGCATGCTGGTTCATGTTATGTTATGTTAGCAATGATTTGTAGAACGCTCATTCACCGGTTGGTTTCTTGGTGCTGGAGAGACTAGGGGGGTGGCCAGCCCGAAGCAGATCATTTGTAAGCAAGTGTCATTCGCGAATGATCATCTGATTGACAGTCGCGTTGCTACTTGACTCGATAAGAAACCCAGTTAGCTGGCACGTTACTACTTTTTACCCAGTGCTTCAGCTTGGTGTTTGCTCATTCCATGTTTCTAAATGTAGCCTTCCTCTGTACGTTATGCGTTTTTTACCACCCTTTCACCTTGGCAACTCATCTCTAAAAGGTAAACAGATACTGTGCCTTACTGAAGGCCTTAACAGTCACAAATAAAGGTAATTATTTAGCACCTGTTCCAATTCAGGACTAAACGCGTTGGCAGTAACACATCACATTTGTAAGATAGCACCTTCCTTCCTTCCTCGAATACACAAATCTGGTGTCACTGAATGTCTTAATTGTAAGGCGTTGTCGCCAGTGCTTGAGTACTAAAATAAATAAATAAGTGCAGGGGCCCAAAGTATTTATCAGGAGTCTGCTGCCGGTCTTGCGACTGGTGAACATGAAGGACGCCTTTTCAAGATTCCACCTCATGCCTCTTTTTACCTTCTGCCCACACTTTCTGTAGCATCGTTCTTTTTATCCCTGTTTTTCATCCCTGATTTCATTGTTTCATTGTTCACAATGAAACAATGAAATCACAGTTTCATTGTTTTGTATCTTTTTCTTCACCTTTCTTTCTCCCTTGTCTGCCTTTCTCGCTCTTGCTCTGAGTCAAAGTTTCATGATGACAAATATGTCCTGATACCCAGAAATGAGCTTCGGTGCCCACCACCTGCCACCGTTAGCGCAAATCAAGTACCAGTTTTGCTACTTTTGGTCTTCTCTCTTGGTCTGTCTTCTTCTTGTTCCACCTATTTTGTTTTTTGCCTCTCTCTAGTCAGGGCCACTGGAATTATGCGAGTGTGTGGCTGCGGTGATTTTTACATGATTATAGATTTGCCGTATTTGCCACTTAATCCATCATCAGCCACATAAGCTGCAGATTTTAACAAAACAAATTGTGTTTCTAGCTCAAATGGTTCAAAAGTTAAAAATGCAGTGACACATGTTGCTGATGTGTGGATGGCCCTTTGCAAAGCTGGAATGGTCACCTTTCTGTTACTTATTGCTCTATTTTGGTGTTAAACTGGTACTAATGAGGTGCAACCAATGCCCAGACAGTGTTACCAAGTTTCAAAATGATGAAATAATGAAGCAATACTATTACAAAATGTACCACATTATGCCATATAATTTGACTTTTCTTGCCGCATAATTCAGTCAACTCTGCTGCATATTTGTCCCCCTCATGCCGCATAATTCTAGTGGCCATGTCTATGGTGTTTTGTGTTCTGATAAAGTGTTACAATAATGTCTATTTCTCCCTCTTTTCTCATAGGTTCGATCTCGGTGAACAGCCGCAGCACCCCCTTCCAAGCAAGTGGGGAGAGTGAAATCTTGGACCTTGACAGTGAGATGTACCTGGGAGGCCTGCCCGAGAGCCGGGCCGAGTTGATCCTGCCCCCAGAGGTGTGGACAGCCTTTCTCAGCTATGGCTATGTGGGCTGCGTGCGTGACCTGTTTATCGATGGCAAGAGCCGGGATGTGCGGCGGCTGGCCGAAGTGCAGAACGTGGCTGGGGTCAGCAGTTTCTGCTCCCGTGAAACTCTCAAGCAGTGCAGTAGCAGTCCCTGCCGCAATGGGGGGCAGTGCAGAGAAGGCTGGAACCGCTTCATCTGTGACTGCGTCGGCACCGGGTATCTGGGCAAGACATGTGAGCTAGGTAAGAAACATTGCAAAAGAGGACCACTAACAGGACTAGATCCTTGGGTACCATCAGGCTTGGAAAGGGTGTTTATTAGGTACCTATAAAGACCATAAATGTCTTAGAAACATTATACACATAGTCATACCGACCAAATAATGTTTCTTACCCCTTTCTTCTCCAAGATTACCAAAGACCTAACCTTCAACACTCCAACTTTCCATATTTCCACAAACAATTATTGATGGCACCTCCAGCCTGGCAGCTGCAGGTCCCACAAGAGAGAGACTGTGACAACCTATGTCTCGACCTCCAGTTTCAATCCTTAGCCATGTATTCTCTGTTCTAAACCAATGTGCCTTCTCCTCCGCCTTCAGCATCGTTGGCTACGCCCACATCCTTGCCATACGTTCTATCCTAGATGTTACTTTCTCCTCTCTCACCTCCTATTTCACAGTTCATATACCGTATCATTGTGCTACACCCGCCTTTGCTCCCATCCTTCCTCTACAAGTGCAGTCCTTGAAGTACCATTACTGGGCGGCTTCTTCACGCTTAACACCACTGTGGCTGGTGACAAAACCCCTCATTTGAGTTCTCCCACCTCTTCTTTGCAGGTGGAGCTCGAATCTTCTCTTTCTCATTCCTGCCAATCAGTCCAAGTTTTTTACTCTCCCACCAAGATTCAACTCAATCACACAAGATGCACCATAGGGTTAAATCACCCACACCTGAAATTACAGCCTTCCAGCCATGCATGACATCTGTGCCCTTTCCCACCACCATATTCCTTCCTCTTATCCTCATCATCTCCTCACTTTGGTGAGGACTGTCCATTCCTCTTGCAAAGACCCACAGGATGAATCCTTGGTGCTCTTTCTGATTGACTCAGGCCTTATCACAGATATTGCCTTGAGAATCCTTTACTTCTGCAGATACCTTTTTATCTGTCCTTCCTCCAACCATCAATCAGCAGTCGGTATAGCTACCTGCATGGGATTCGGCCTCTGAGGAACCAAATCATTGTTGTCATTTCAGTACCGTGCCAGATGCATCCACATCACACGCCTGACCAAATTTCTCCTTCTGGTTTTTAATGCTATTCTTGGCTTTCTTCCTCAACCTCTATCTCTACCAGCTCTAATTGACCTACCTGTGGATCCATCGGCGTCACTCACTATCCAAGCACTTCCATCCCATTACAAAACCCCTTATTGCCTCAGGATTGAGGGGGTATACCCCACACACCGAGAAAAAGAAACCAGAACCCCTTTTTCCACTCCTTGCTGCCCTATGTACCAATACTCTGATCAGGGATCCTCTGTGGCGACTACCAATGTTATACTATTGCAGCCGAGCACAGCCCCAGGCAGAAGAGAAGTGTGTGCTTTAATTACAGGGATGACAAAAGGGATCAGAGAACTTATCTTGCAGGTAAGTAGCACAGGCATTATCACCTCATCCCAGTTTGAAGAGTAACAGAGGCAGCCTCAGTGTCATTCTACAGACAAACATAAAAGCCGTAAGCGTCTCAAGGATTCTCAAGTGAGCTTTTTCCAACGCACAATAATGTTCACAGCAGATATACATGCATCAGTGCAACATTCTGAGAGTGTTGCTCTTCTTGCAGTGTTTAAAAACAAATTTGTCAATTTTGGTGACAATGCCTTCTCATTGGCTGGTGCCAAACCTGGAACTCCCTTGGGGGCCTGCTATGCACAATAACCTACTGCTACAATTAGCTGCCAATAACTACCTGTAGTGAGGCCATGAGGTGGTCGTCACTAATGTTAAGGGAGCACAGCTTTGGGCAGACCCCTATCAAGTAACAGAGTCTAGAACTCAGTGGGTGAGCTTCATACCAAAGTAAACTGGAATGTTCTTCAGGAGAGAGGTGACGCGTCTCCTGCACAAGCAAACACAGCAGATCTGCAGAGTGAAAAAAGGAAGAGTGATGGTGTCACATGGACACATTACTGGTGAGCTTTGACCTTACAGCCACAGACCCAGAAAACAGTGTTTCTTCCTATCCACCCTATCTAACCCTTACCCCACTAATCTAACGTGACTATTATGCGACACAGTATCTGGTAGCTCTGTGGCAGATGCAAAAATGGAGAGAGATGCATACTCATGGATTGTGGTGCAAAGGAAAGATAGATTCACCAGTGAGGAAGTTAAGAAGCATGAAGCCTTGTGACTTATGTTAAGCTCTTTCATTAATAATAATAATAAGGCATTTATTAAGCGCACAGCTACCCCAACGGGGTGTCCCGGCGCTATAGTAGACAGAAAGTGAGGCAGAAGCCGGTGCAAGAACTAGTCATGACAAAAAAAACAGGTTTTGAGGGATTTGCGAAACTCACTTTCTGACTGAATCAAGCGTAATTGAAGGGGTAGTTTGTTCCAGCATTGGGTGGTTCCTACCTCAAATGTTTTACCTCCTAATCTAGCTTTTGAGAACCAAGGGGTAGCAAGCAGGAGTTTTTATTGGACCGTAGATGTCTAGATTGACAATAAGGACGGAGTCTCCTCCTAAGGTAGACCGGTCCTCGACCTTTGTCAGCCTGAAAAGCGAATGTCAGAGCCTTGAATTCTATTCACTTTGCAATAGGTAGCCAGTGTAATAGTCGTAGATACGGGGAGATATGGTGTCGTAGTGGGACACCACACACAGATTGTGATAATTTGAATTGCAAGAATTGTTATAAAACAAAGATATATGTGAAGCGTTTTTATGTCTTGCCTCCTGACTGCTTTATAATGCCAATATCAATGGTAGACAGTCTTGCCAACTTCCTTTACTTAGTTAGTAGCTTTCCTTCCTCCTATTGAATTTTCTTTCCCTGGAGCTCAGCTTTTTTTAATCACCCTTTTGATTGGGTGATTTGCATTCTTCCACTGCTTACATTTAGGTAACTCGTTTTTTTTTCTTTTGCTTCAAGCAGTCCATGGGAGAGCATGTGTTTTCTTGCTCCTTCTCCCGTGTGCTGCTTCTCCTGTCACATCCTACCTCATGATCTCCATGTTTCTCCCCTCCCCCTATGCATCTCTTGCTTCCTGTGTGTGTCTTTATTTCTGTGTATTTTCATCTCCCTGCTCCTCTGTTGACTCCCTGCTCCTCCGTCGCTTCCCCTCGATTTTCATTTCGTGCAGTGGTTGAAGTGCCAGGGCTCTTGTCAGGAGGTAGCTTGCACCAACCCATTTATCCTGTTAGCACCGCCTACTAACTACTAACCATAAAAGTGGGGCGATGATATGGCATAATAGCCAGAGCTGCCGACTTCAGCACTGGGAAACCAGGTTCGAGACTCTGCGTCGGCTCAACATCCTGTGATTCTGCGCTAATCACTTAATCTCCCCGTAAATTAATGTGTCTTTTAAACTGGTGCTCATGAAAAGCACTGGTGTTGGTGATTAAACACTAAAAACCACCAGCTCAAATTAAGCACTGATTCTGTGTTGTTTTCAATTCATTTGCTCGGGGGTCCTACAATTTCAGTTTGGTGTGGGACCACTCCTTTCTGGAAAAAGAGCTTCTGCATACTTCCTTCCCTTTCGTTGCTCCAAAACGAGCATACAAAATGGCGTATGCTGTGCAATCACACATGTGCAAAATGTTCATGGTGATGCCTGTGTGGATATACATCAGCAAGCTGGGACCTGCGATACAGTATTTAAAAAAAAAAAAAAGTCCAGCCGCTGCGTCATAACTCCTACTTGCACATGAGTGGTGACATATGTGTGCGAATACATGATCACACTACAGCTGCAACAACCTTTTTTTCCTTGTTGCCTATTCTGAACAGTCTTGGCAACAAGCAATGGCAAAGTCAAAAGGATGGCTAACATCTTTTACATACGAGGCCTCTTTGCTTTGCTAATGCTTATTTTGCTATGCACTTTAATCCTTTAAATGTCCTTAGCTGTGACATTTTTTTTTTTACTTCCACTGGAGTATTGCATTGTTCACTGCCTGTTAATACTGCATACTCTCGATGACGTGTTCAAAAATTGAAGTCAGGCACACCAAAATAGAATTTCTGCATCAGAAATGACAGCTTTTATGTTTTTTAAGACTTAGTTCGTGTTCACCATGCAGAGAATGTCCTGACCGATGTGTGAGAGAAACCCTGCAGCCAGAACAAAACCATGCCCAACTACGAGCCAATCACATGGAAAACAACAGGGGAAAACAAAAGAACAGACAGCTAGCCCGCCGGCAGGTTTCTTTTTCTGACCTCAAAACCACTTAAAAGGGTATTGTAAAGGAAGCCTGAAAGAGTAAATGGAGTTTAACTGGAGCAAAAAAGGTGAATTCTTGGACAGTCCTCACATGCTCTACTAGTAGGCCAGAAAAGAAGGTATAAAGAAAGAATAACAGAAAGCGTGGTTAAAATATGCTTAAAAAGTATTCATGTTTATAGCTTCAAATAAACCTGGCCAGTACCTGACTTTCTAAAATTGACAAGCTTCAAACATGACTGTTTGGGCAGATCAGTCACTCCAGTAGTGCTGATGAAGCAGTGCAGACACCACTGAGTATTTGAGCAGTTTCGCAAATACCATCTTCAAATGTTAATTTGTGATGGAAAACCTGGGATTAATTACATTTTTTGACCAATTTGAACTAAACTACCACGAACAACGCAGACAATATGAGAACTTTTCTAAATGAGATCAGGAAGGCTGATCAGTGACCGATGTCATAGGGTGATCTGTCTATCGCGACAACCAACGTTGGAAGCTAAGGGGTATTTTGTTCGACTGGCCCCTAGAAAGGCCAGACCTTCTGACTTTGGAGCTTCGGAAAATAGTGGCTCAGACGGTCATATCACCTCAACCAGACTAGGGCAACTCATGCCTGGGTTCCCTAAATACTTATTCACATAGACTCCAACTTGTTCAGATTATGGCTTCTTGGCTAGATGCGTTCTGGGACTTTCCAGATAAGCCTTATTCTTTGACCAACTACGAAGGCTTTCTGGACTTCCTGTGAAAATGTGTGTTCCATTTAAGTCCCTAAACAAATATCACTGAGCCCTGTGTGATTGAAGTCCAGCTGTCTTGTGCCACAAATGTACTCGGTGCATCACGGCCCGGGATTTGAGATTATTTTATGAAGACCAGCTGTAAATTCCCTCATTGAGGCTTTCTCGATTGGGAAAGGTCCTTTATGGGGATCATGCCAAAACCAGAAGTTCTTCCGCTTGACTTGAGGTTCACCACTGACTACATGTGTTTCAGAAAGAGGCTGGAAACGTTCATTATGTAATTGTTCTCTGCTCCGAGGTCTTAGGTAGCCTCAGGGTTTCTTTCTTGGATAATTGCTCTCAACTCAGGGGTCTCCCCTTCAGCACCAGAACACCATTTGGGGATTAGCATGCGTAACAGCTTTAAGAGCAAAAGAAGTTACGATTGCAAGCCAATGTGATCCTAGAGTAACTCAAGTGTTCTATAGGTCAGTTCAGTTCTAGGCCATGGACCAGTGAGTCCCTGGAGTTCTGTGCCTGCATTAGCAAACCACCATGCTACCCCCAAGGCACTTGTGCAGATGGAAGACCCAATAAACCACCCACAAAAGTGAATTGACAGATTTTCTTTACAATGTCAACTCAAACTCAAAAGCCAGTAGTATTAGGTCCATGGAAAATCGTAATTTCTCTCACATGATTTGCAGTATGCAAAATGTGTGTCATTTGCAACATTCCTGAATGCACAACTTAGAATCATTGCTTTCCTCATAGGAGACTGGTTTGGGCAGAAAATGCCTTGGTAAAGAGACGTTTTCTGCTGAAATCAGACTCCTGATGGGAGCTTGGGTGTCTTTTATGCATGAGGTAAGCATTTACTTGAAAATATTCTCACAAGATACCAGGAAACCACATTTTGGGCCTTTGTGTAATTTTGTTTCGTTTTTGTGAAATATTGCGACAAAAATCACTCTATTTCAGTTACCTCTAATTATAATGCTACGTGATAATAAATGTGTGATAACGTTCTGAAAGATACTCTGGATAAAAACTTGAAAAGGCAGTTTTGTGAAGTCCACATTCATTATTGTCCTGGGTGGTCACTGGGTGTCGAGATGGTCACACGCACACTTGTGCACCGCGTTGTTCTAACCCTTAGGGTTTCTCTCATGCAGAATGAGTGCGGTGGTGGGAGGAGGCAGCTGGGCTTTGGTGGCCGAACCCCATCTGCGTCGCGAGTGTCATCCAGAGCCGCTGGCAGGGACGAGGCCTTTCCGCCGACCTCGTCCGGCATCATTTTCAGCACGTCATCAGAACTGCTCCATCCGATGAGCAGATCTGCACCCGGCCAGGGTCTCGCGTGGCTTTATGCTGACCCTGTGGAATAATGCTTGTGATATCTGGGTCACCTGAGCCTTCGGGGCAGCAGAAGCTGCTGTATGCAGGCCAGCCACTGTCACTCGTAAAAGAGGGGGGACAAGTAAGGCATTAGCTGCAAGGGCGGACTGATCATTGACTCAGTCAGGCTACCACCTGGTGGGCTAGGCTGCATCAAAGTCCTTGAGAGCCAATCGGCTGCAGGTTTAGTACTGCTCCACTTCTGCTTCGACCACTCCAGGGCATGCTTTCACGTTCTTCCTCAGTGATGCCCCCACTGATGCTGGACTTTAAACGTTTGCAATGCAATTGTTTTTTTTTTATTTTCCTTTTGGTTAAAATAATATTTAGCGTGAAGAACGTTTCTCAGTATATAATTGTGTGTGGTCTCGCTTAGTTTCCCTGTTTTTTGTTTTTTTTTTACTTCCGGTTTGTCAGTGCAGCTGCATGCCTACCTATTTTACCATTTGTTTAAAATATACACAGAGTGGGCTGTGGCTCCGCCCAGAGGATTAAGGCTTTCTCAGTTCATGCTATTGGCAGTTGATGTATGATTCCACCTCTCATGAAGTGCTCTCATTGCCGTGCATGATTAACTTTTTTGCATTTTATAAGTGCACTGAATCCTGCTATGTTGCATTTTTATAAGCTCACAGAGTACGTATTGAAAGCAATATTTTTGGATTGCATTTAATTTTACTGCAGCATATTTTTTGCAGTTTTATTCAGAACTCAAAATGCAAGCCAGACCGATTGGCTTTGTGAATGCTTGTTTTTAATTGTTACGCCATGTTAGTTTCTGCAGGCATCCTCATGGCTGCAGTTTTGCCATTTCACCTGGCTTATTGTTTGCTTCGCCTCAACTCTAGACCCTGGACATTGCTTGCACACTACAAATAATAATGAACAAATAGGCACATGCCGTCATCTTTTATGGTAAAACTAAGGGCTTTATTTAGAGTGCGGACAGAGGATATTCTGCCACAACTTGGCACAAGTCGCGTCTGCCATATTATAAATGCCTTAGACTATAATGCACTGGCGCTACTGCAGATGGACCATTCTACAGGTTTCTCCTGGTCTGTACTGTCCGTCAACTGAATGTGTTGCGAACAGTTCACAGGCACTACTTACAGGCCCATGTATTCCCGGTTGGGATACCGACCACTGCGGGGATGCTCTGACTAGCCTCAAAACGTATCTCTAGCTCTCTACCTCCCTCTGCTGTTCTCATACAGTGCTGCACCGCATGATTGAAAAAGGCCTTTTTCCTCGAAGCTATAACATCATGAATTGTCGACCTTATTACACCCAAGAGAGTCTTTCTCAATGACATTACTGGCTCTTTCAATTGACCACAACGTGTGATCTTGGGAAAAAAACCTTTTGAGCCGGGTTTAGGCTTCTGAGAAATAGACCATGCACTGGTATCATTGGCTACGTCAGTTAGTGGGAAATTAAAAATGTATTACAGATTCAAGAATTTCTAAACAGACTTCAAATAAACAATAGCAGACAGAGGAGTGTTTATCTGTTGGCAATACATGTGTATAATTGCAACGGATCCAATGAAATAAGAAAGGGTTGTGCAGCAGTTCTGTGTATGAACCCATACGAAGCACTGGGCTCTGAAGAATTGTATTCAGGACAAACGCCAGGTTTAACGTTGACGTTTCTACCCAATAAGCATAATTCTTCAGTGCAATGAAGCCATCTGTCTAAAAACATTACCAATAGCCCAACGACAATTGTTGGTGGATAGTACAGATCCTTGCAGTGGCGTAAATCAAAATGATGGGGCCCTCCTGAGAAGCCCCCGAGTCTCCCATACCTCACAGGTATTCATTGGCCTCGGGGAAGGGTTGGAGGCCACCTGGAGGGTTTCCCCCTCACTCTCCTGTGCCGCAGGAGCTGTAGGGGTCAGTGTTCGCCTCTCCGTGCTTGCAACAGCAAATATACCATTTAGTTTGAAAAGTAGTGGATGCCACCTTCCTTATGCAGGCTATCCCAGACCCCGAGGTTTTACCCCAGGCAGGTCAAACCTTCCCAGTCAACGAAAGTGGCAGGAAATGGGTACCTTAGCGCATAGCAGCACGCGGTGATGGGATACTGCCTTTTAACGCCGATGTCTGCTATCCCTGCTAGTGCTCGAGGAGAATGGGCAACGAGCCATGGTGCCGAGTGTTGAAGGTCCCCGATCCTCTAGTTTGAGGATCCCACACAAGCATAAGCCACGCTCTGTGCTGGTGAAGACATTTCCCTGCCACCGATAGTAAGCTTAGGGCCTCCTCCTGCGAGGGCCCATCCATGGTCTCTGGTGCCCGCTGGATGGCCCTCTGCCTTCGGCGCTCCTCCCCAATGATCTTCCAAGGATTCTCCAGGATTGGTGCTCTGGGCCCAGCATCTGCCTGCTGTGTCTGGCACCAATTTCTTGCATAAGACACAGGAGCATTCAGCCCTGGGTTCAGGGCTCCCTGATCCTGTCTCTTGGAAATATGACCCTCCACAGTGGACAAAAGCCCTCAACTGACCTTGCAGCTCTCTGATCCTGCGTCTTGGAGTGTTGACCTTTAAGACGCGAGAACACTCGGGCCGCTTGTGGCAGCTTCACGGTCCTTTGCCTTGAGCCGGCATTCGTTAAGGGTCAGGCGCCCTTATAAGTGATGATACGCTCCTCCAGCTTGTGTCTTGGAAACGTGACCCTCCATAGTGGGCAGAAGCCCTCGACTCTGGTGCTGCAGCTTTCTAACTCTAGGTCTTGGAACAGTGACCTCCCTCAGGTACATTTATCCATAGCATTACCAGTACAACTCTCTCGTCCTATGTCTTGCAAATCTGACAAGCGCGCTCTTACCCACTGTTGCAGTTCTCCAATTGCATGTCTTGGAAACACGAGCCTCCATAATGGCCTAAATCTCTCAACTCACCTGTAGCAGATCTCTCGTCCTATGTCTTGCAAGCCATCCCTTTCCTAGGGGACAAGAGTACTTGGTCTTGTTGTTAAAATCACCACCCATTAGGGACATAACCCCAGAACCCTTTCGTGGTACCTCACCCAACCTCTAATTCAGAACCTTGAATTCCCTGAAGAGTAGGGACGCCCAACCCTTCTTTCACCACGCCCGTGTTCTTTGCCTTGAATACGTGACCTCATCCCTTCAACTCCCCAATTCATCATGGAGACATTTAGAACTCAAACAAGGGGTGATTAGGAACTTACACGTCTCACTGTAACGCCCTGAACGTCTCAGGATCGTTTAACAGACACGACAATGAGGACGCAACCACTAGTGAAGGGTTAGTTGTTTTAATGAAGGCAAATATAATACAAAGAATAAACAAGTTATAGTCACTGGAATCCTCCAGGCTAAGTACGTTACCAGCCCACAGCACGGATGGTCCTAACCGTCCTCTGCATATACGCCGGTCCCGGCGTATGCCAACAGAGGGCAGAAATGAAATGGCCGACAATGCCAATCGGTAGGCTGTGAGGGGCACGAGGAGTGTTGGGGAGAATCGAGGAGTCAGGGAAACACCCAGCCGGGGTCTCTACCTGAAGGGAGCAGCCGCTCAACCTCTTCCTCAGACTGCACCGGGACGCGGAGTCACCTCCTGGTGATGCGTCACCGATACCCCAATCACAAGCAAGAAGACTGAACCGAGAGCAGCCGGTCGATCGATCCTGTGGACTTCCGAGTCTGTAACGCGGCAAACACCTCCTGGTGTGCGTTACAGCTGGCAGTCCCTGTGTCTCTGGTCGGGCTGGGAGTTACGACTCCAACCAGCAAAAGCGCCACTGCGCTTGGACTCAGCCGAGTCAAAAAGCGAAGCTCAATGGTTGACCGGTAGAGCTTCCGGGTCCTTCACTGGTGACGATGGGGCAAGACACGGCCCAGGGAGTAACGACTCGACCTACCTCCGTTCTTGCCTTACTGGAGCACCACTCCGGAACACTGCTCTTCACGAAGCAGGTACGTCGGTGTGAACACAATATCCGACAGCCTTGTACCTCCCGGTTCCTCCCTTTATAGGGAGTGTTTTCCTTGAGTTATGTAACAGCTCTCCTGTTTACATAAGGGCGTGTTTCCCTTGAGTTATGTAACAGCTCTCCTGTTTACATAAGGGCGTGTTTCCCTTGAGTTATGTAACAGCTCTCCTGTTTACATAACCTCTCAACCGCTAAGCATCCTGGGAGATGTAGTCCGTTTTCGCTGGTTACCGTTTTCCTCCCCTCGTATGACAGGAATTCTTGACAGTACATCCTCCCTCTCAGCGGCTCCCCACGGGTCCAGCGCTGGCAGGAAAACGCCGATGGAACAAGGAGACCAAGCGCGGAGCATGAACCCCTTCAGCCGGTTCCCATGAATGCTCCTCCGGGCCATAGCCTTTCCACGCAACCAGGTACCACAGCTTCCCCCTGCGCCATTTGGACGCCCGTATGCCCGACACTTCATACTCCACCTCCGACTCCACGCATACCGGCCTAGGTGTCCCAGACGGCTTGGAGGGTGCTGGTTTGAGCAATGATACATGAAAGACAGGGTGTATCCGCAATGACTGGGGTAAGCACACCTTCACGTTCACGGGACCCATACACTTGGTAATTCGATAGGGGCCCATGTACTTGGGATGGAACACACTGTTCTTTCGAAACCTCATGTTTCTTGTGGATATCCAGACGTAGTCTCCAGTGCGGTACAGTGGCCCGGGCCTTCTCTTCCTATCTGCCGCAGCCTTGTATCTTCTCTTGGCCTCTATTAGGACAGCCCTTGAGCGCATCAACGTGTCTTTTATGTGTGCCACCCTGTCCGCTGTGGCGGGAATCCTGTCCTCTCTGAACGGATGTAGAAATGGCAAGAACCTGGGATGTTGGCCATAGTTGCTATAGAACGGAGATGACTGTGTGGAGCTGTGAGTGGCGTTGTTATAGGCTATCTCTGCAACCCATAGCAAGTCGACCCATTCTTCCCTGCCCTGGTCCACAAAACATCGCAGATACTGTTTGAGCGTTTGGTTCAGGCGCTCGGTTTGGCCGTCCGTTTGAGGGTGGTAGCTGGTGGACAGGGCGGTCTTAACATGCAGCGCAGTGCACCAAGTCTTCCAGAATTGCGCAGTAAACTGCGACCCCCGGTCCGACACGATCACCCCAGGTAATCCATGCAGTCGTACCACATTCTTTAGGAGTAGTGACGCCAATTCCCCGGCCGTAGGGACTCTCTTGCAGGGGATGAAGTGCCCCATTTTCGTCAAGTAATCCACCACCACCAGTATTGCCGTCATCCCCTGGTCTACCGGTAGGCCCACCACGAAGTCCAGTGATATGCTATCCCATGGTCTATCCGGGGTCGGAAGTGGATGTAAGAGCCCTTGGGTTCGGCCATGGTCGGCCTTCATGGTAGCACACGTAGGACACTCCTGTCCCCACCTCCTGACATCCACTCTCATGGTTGGCCACCAGAAATGCCGTCCCATGCTAGCCACCGTTTTTTCAAAGCCCAAATGACCTGCGCATGGAGAGTCATGGCACCAGATGAATGCTTGTTTCCTTAGCCTAGGCGTGGGTATCAATAGGCACCTGCCCTTCAGGGGTATCCCGTCCTTCAGCTGCCATTCTCTGTGACTGAGGAGCCACCTCCGCCATGCGAAAGACCTGATCCCTCTCTTTATTCCCCTCAGGAAAGTATCCGGTTGGATAACCCCCAATACCATCCTCGGGGAAATGATGGAACGCTCGGTTGCAGGCAATGGTTCCTTAACTGCAGATTGACGGGACAGGGCGTCCGCCTTCCGGTTTTCCGTCCCCGGCCGATATGTGATGCGGAAGTTGAACCCCGCAAAGAAGATCATCCACCGCAGCTGCCTGGGAGAAAGGTGTCTAGTGGCCGTCATGAACTGTAGGTTCCGATGGTCCGTGTACACCGATACCACATGTCTTGCCCCCATCAACCAATGCCTCCATTCGGTGAAGGCGTCCTTGATTGCGAGAAGCTCCTTCTCCGCAATATGGTAGTTGCGTTCGGCGTCGTTGAGTTTGCGGGACATGTACGCAACGGGATGAAGCACCCCTGTGTCGTGGTTGCGTTGGGACAAGATAGCCCCCAGCGCCACATCCGACGCGTCCGCTTCCACCACGTAGGGGAGATCCGGATCGGGGTGAGCCAACACCGGCGCCTTACCAAAGGCGCTTTTCAGGGCCTCAAAGGCTTTGTTCGCTTCAGGGGACCAGACAAACTCCTTGGACTTCCTCAGTAGCTGTGTGATTGGGGCCACCACTCCTGAAAATCCATCTATAAACCGCCTGTAAAAGTTGGCGAAGCCAATGAAACTTTGGACGTCCTTCACGCTTTGGGGCACCGGCCATTCTTTCACCGCCTTGATCTTTCGTTCTGCCATCTCCTGTCCCTCTGGACTCAGCATCACTCCGAGGAATTCCACGGATGTGACGTGGAAGTCACACTTGCTGAGTTTACAAAACAGCATGTTTTCCCTCAGCTTTTGGAGCACAGCTTTGACGTGGTGTACGTGCTCCTCCACACTGGACGAATAGATGAGGATGTCGTCGATATATACGACCACGTAGATATCCAACTCCTCTCTGAATACCTCATTCAAAAAGTACTGAAAGGCTGCCGGGGCGTTGCACAGACCGAACGGCATGACGAGGTACTCAAAAAGGCCGAACCTGGTCTTAAAGGCGGTCTTCCACTCGTCTCCGTCCCTCATGCGCACCAGATGGTATGCCCCTTTCAAATCCAACTTGGTGTAGATACGAGCTTTCTTCACCTGTTCCAGAAGTACACTGATGAGAGGCAAGGGGTACCGATTTTTTATGGTTATCGCGTTCAATGCCCTAAAGTCCACACAGGCTCTCAGCTCCCCATTAGCCTTCGGGATGAAGAAGAGTGGCGAGGCGGCCGGAGACTTGGACGGGCGGATGAATCCTAGCTTGAGGAGTTTATCCAGGTACCCCCGGAGATGCACGTTTTCAGGCTCCGTCAGGGCATACAGCCTGCCGCTGGGAACGCTGGCCCCTGGCACCAGGTCGATCTGGCAGTCAAACTGTCTATGTGGTGGTAGCACTTCCGCCTTCACCTCATCAAATACATCCTCAAAACTGTGATAAGCCTGGGGGAGAGCCACATCTTTTTCTGCCGCTGTAGCCACCGTCTGACTCCCGCTCTCATCTGCGTCAAGGGATTCCGTTCTTATTCCACAATGCAGGATGCAATACGGTGACGTCATTTCGATGCGATGTGTTGGCCAATCCACAAAGGGGTTGTGTTTCTGTAGCCACGGCAATCCCAATATGACGCCATATTGGGGCGCTCGGATGATGTTAAAATCGATTTGTTCCAAATGGTTCCTCCCATATCTCATCGGAAGGACCCCCGTGTGCTGTCCGATGGGCCCCGTCACCAATCGCCTTCCGTCTACCGCATAGACGTCTTCGGGTACTGCTTTGGGAAGAAGCACTAGCCCTAGCCTGCATGCCTCGTTGTGGTCCATAAACATGCCAGTGGCCCCTGAATCCACCATGGCCACAACGGGTATCCACTGGTCATGCACTCCCACGTGCACCGTGATAAACAGGTGTCGTTGTCCCTTAGTGACCGAGTTGGAAAGTGAAGGGATGGATGAGTGACTCCGAGATGCCCCTTCTCTGGTCTTGGAGTCCTCTAGTTTTCCGCCGGTATGTCCACCACGGCTGTTACCGACCGGTTGGCCCGATAACGTGACGTCTTCGGTTTGGCAGGGCATTCACGTACGTAGTGGCCTTTTTTGCCACAATATAGGCACAATCCTTGTTTACGGCGTGACTCTTTCTCCGTGGCTGTGAGGCTCGCTCGTATTGCGCTGATGTCCATGGGTTCTCCCTTGGATGCGGTGGAAGTTTCAGGACTTCCCACCGTCACATAGGATGGAAGGGATTTTCCTTTTCTCCCATGATCCCCCTTTCTTTCACTTAGCCTATGTTCCAGCCGTAATACCAGGTTGATAAGGCCCTCACATGTCTTGGGTTGAGGGTCAATATGAGCCACAGCGTCCTTGAGCTCATCGCACAGCCCGTGATGGAAGAGCGCCGTCTGTTTAGCAACAGGCCACTTGGTTTCCGCAACCAGCCTTCGGAACGCGTTGAGATACTGCACCAGGTCGTTGGATCCCTGTCTCAACTCAAGCATTTCACGGTCCGCCGTGTACGAGTCAGCCCTTCTGTCGAATACCTTCAGGAATTCCTCGCGAAAAGCACCCCAATCACATAAGAGGGGGTCGTCCCTGCTCACCAGAGGTACGGCCCATTGTGCCGCGTTTCCAGCCAAATAGGATATAAGGAAAGCCACACGAGCCTGACTCGTGGGGAACGCCTTTGGTTTGCACGATAAATGTAGCGCCACTTGTGTGAGGAATACCTGCACTGTGTTAGGATCCCCACTGTACCTCTCTGGTGTTGCCAAGGGGATGGCTACCGGCATTTCCACTACTACCGCAGGGGTCTGGTTCGTCAGGGAGGTGCTGGGCGTGAGCGGGTCCAATTGGATAGCATCCAGTCTGGCTTTTACATCGGCTGTTTCTTGCCTAGAGGCAGCCACTTCAACTTGCATGGCCGCTAAAGCAGCCAGCACATCATCAAGTGTTGCCATGTCTGTTATCGACCGGGAGACAGTTAGTGTTATTAAGGTTGGATATTTTGTAACGCCCTGAACGTCTCAGGATCGTTTAACAGACACGACAATGAGGACGCAACCACTAGTGAAGGGTTAGTTGTTTTAATGAAGGCAAATATAATACAAAGAATAAACAAGTTATAGTCACTGGAATCCTCCAGGCTAAGTACGTTACCAGCCCACAGCACGGATGGTCCTAACCGTCCTCTGCATATACGCCGGTCCCGGCGTATGCCAACAGAGGGCAGAAATGAAATGGCCGACAATGCCAATCGGTAGGCTGTGAGGGGCACGAGGAGTGTTGGGGAGAATCGAGGAGTCAGGGAAACACCCAGCCGGGGTCTCTACCTGAAGGGAGCAGCCGCTCAACCTCTTCCTCAGACTGCACCGGGACGCGGAGTCACCTCCTGGTGATGCGTCACCGATACCCCAATCACAAGCAAGAAGACTGAACCGAGAGCAGCCGGTCGATCGATCCTGTGGACTTCCGAGTCTGTAACGCGGCAAACACCTCCTGGTGTGCGTTACAGCTGGCAGTCCCTGTGTCTCTGGTCGGGCTGGGAGTTACGACTCCAACCAGCAAAAGCGCCACTGCGCTTGGACTCAGCCGAGTCAAAAAGCGAAGCTCAATGGTTGACCGGTAGAGCTTCCGGGTCCTTCACTGGTGACGATGGGGCAAGACACGGCCCAGGGAGTAACGACTCGACCTACCTCCGTTCTTGCCTTACTGGAGCACCACTCCGGAACACTGCTCTTCACGAAGCAGGTACGTCGGTGTGAACACAATATCCGACAGCCTTGTACCTCCCGGTTCCTCCCTTTATAGGGAGTGTTTTCCTTGAGTTATGTAACAGCTCTCCTGTTTACATAAGGGCGTGTTTTCCTTGAGTTATGTAACAGCTCTCCTGTTTACATAAGGGCGTGTTTCCCTTGAGTTATGTAACAGCTCTCCTGTTTACATAAGGGCGTGTTTCCCTTGAGTTATGTAACAGCTCTCCTGTTTACATAAGGGCGTGTTTCCCTTGAGTTATGTAACAGCTCTCCTGTTTACATAACCTCTCAACCGCTAAGCATCCTGGGAGATGTAGTCCGTTTTCGCTGGTTACCGTTTTCCTCCCCTCGTATGACAGGAATTCTTGACACTCACACAATATCTATGTTCGAGTAAATCTAAAATGTTGTGCTCACAGGGAAGGTTCTC
Organism: Triturus cristatus; assembly: GCF_964204655.1. Taxonomy (NCBI): domain Eukaryota; kingdom Metazoa; phylum Chordata; class Amphibia; order Caudata; family Salamandridae; genus Triturus; species Triturus cristatus. The sequence continues at coordinate 494,791,128 of NC_140592.1, read as the reverse complement.
ACCCCACACCCTCAATACACCCTAAGGTTTATGAACAATGAAAAAAATCTATAAGCACACACAATTGCAAGGAATAATATTAAATTATTTCACAAATGTCAGTTTGTTGGTGTCACGTGTCCAGTCTTTCTTGCTCCACTGCCCACACGTTTCGTCAAATAAGCATCTTGGACCTTGAGCTGCACATCTCCCATCTTGTGCCTTGGAACTGTGACCTTTCTGTAGGGACAGGGCGCTCCAGTCTTCTTGTTGCAGCTCTTCAGCCCTGAGTCTTGGAGCCCTGACCCTCTGCCATGGACAGAAGACACTTTCCCCCTGAGTACGTTATGGGGAGATCTGGCGTCAAGAAAGGAGATGAGCAGTCAGCCGTAGTGTTTGACTTTCCCTGCCAAGAATGTCCTCTATGCAGGAATACACAGCAAATAATTTAAAGGACTTGAACTGTAATATCCACAGTATTGCTTTCTGTTGTAAATCATGTTCAACCTGCCTGACGGGGGGACACCGTTTCTTGCTTGTCCTCTTATACATCATCCTAGCATTTTTTTCTGAAGAAGATGCAACTTGTGAGATGATCATCTAGATATGAAGCTTATTTCTTCAAAAGTGAAGACATGGTGTGCCATCCCGACTTTGATATTTCGTGGTCTCCCTCAGGGCCGGACTGGGACCTCAAGGCAGCCCTGGCAATTTTGTCAAACTATCCTCGGGCAGGAGGCGCAAGTGTGAAGCACTGCTGCTTTTGTTACTGGGGGCCGAGCTTTGCTGCAAAAGCATCTCCCACTACTACATCGCTGTCCCTCCTGGGGGAATGCTTGATGCCCATACCGGCCAGTTCGGCCGTGGTCTTCCTGACCACATATAGTCCCCTTGACCACGTGCCAACAGGAAGTAAGTGGATTGATTATTGCTGCAGCACAGACCTTCTCAACACTGGGTTCTTTTTGCTTGTCTGTTTGTGGTTCCACAACGTAGTTCACAATCAGTTAGCTTTCTAGCCTTGAGGTAACCTCCAGCATCAACCCTTTCTTCACTTTTGTTTGCTCAAGTAATTCCGTGATTTGATTCTCCTTTTGTACTTGTCCACGATTGGCTCTCTGGGGATCAGCAGCTGGGGTGTACCCCGCACCAGAGACAAAAAACAATCCTAGTGTACCCTTGATGGACGATGCTCACTGTGCTGTGATACTCTGCAAACCACTCCCCTTTGCATGTCCATATGCTCATTAAATGGCCCCACTCTGAAGTGGCGTTAGGGTTGCTTCTTAGCACTATGTTGTACACCTGAACAAACACACGCGGTTTCTGAGAACTCTTCGATCCTTCTGCCCTCTGGACATTAGCAGGAAGTTATTCAAGGTGGGCTAGAGCAGTAATCGGATTGAAAAATGGCAATTCATTGGCCACTCTTCAATTGATTACTGAAAAGTGTCTGATTTGTGAGAATCTGCACAGGCGCCAAGTGGCCTGGAGGATACCCTAAGGAATATCACTGACAAAGAGGGAACCTACTAAACCACCTTTCCTCAAAGAAAACTTTCAGCTCTTTCAACATCTTCCGTCTCAGCCACCAAAACTTCCATCCAGACCTATATCGACTCCCAATAAATGCTACGGCAACCTAACCCTGCTCCAACCTTTTTTAACACCTGCCCCAAAATCAATCTATGAGTTGCCTTAGTCAACTTTTGATAACCCGCTGGAGACCCACCTGGGGGTCATGCTCCTACTATTGAAGACCCATGTATAAGTAAACCTTTATGTGGGGCCTAAGACTTTTACCAATTTCTAATTGTGACTTCTCTCATGTATTATTTAAAGGACTCCATCACTCCGTAGGCTGCCGCTCGCTCCTGCCAAAGAGCTACGTTACAAACTCCTCCAACATTTAACAGTAGTTGATTGACAGACCTTTTCACTCATCTGCCTGATTGAGTGGCCGTGCACATGAGTAATGCTGGTGGCTCCTACCGTGGGATCCTCATACAAGCCCAGTGTGCTAAGGGATAGAAACTGAATCCCTGCATTGCCCCCACGGCTCCAATTACCACGTTTTCTAGCTCTCCCTTCACTTACCAATCCCCTCTCTTTCCTTTCCCTGCTCCTTTGTAGTCATCCATAATGACTTCATTTTGGATAAAATATCTGCACCTGTGTATTAAAGACCGAAAGAGCTATGAGTTATTTATGTACATGCATATTTCGCACACTAGTGTGATTGAGGCTTCTAAACACATTCTGCGGAAGGGACACTGTAGCATAGTGCAAGAGAGTTCAGCGAACCAGGGCACAGATTGCGGCTCTACCAGTAGGTAAAACTGTGAATGCGACAAACTAGTATTGGGCTAAAACACCCATTATCTCCTCTAACCCCCTGTCTCTCCTCCTTCCATCCCCTTCCAGCCCTTGCACATTGTGTAGTTGAGAACCAGTCCTGCCAAGTGTCACTCATCAGGGGTTAGACTAACACATTCTGTGAATTTCCCCGCATTACCGTAAGGTTCCAGAATGCTTACGCATATTACCTGAGCTGTGGGATTTTTCCCATCCTCTGATTCTACCTTTTCCAGTTTGTGTTGTTCCCATCACTTTGTGCCACAGATAGCCAAATAGGAGAGGGTGTTTTGAATCCACATAGGATGACGGCTCAGCCCACAAGTGTTCCTGCGATCCTAATTGGATCTCATTCAGACTCCTCCCTGTCATGCACTGTGATTGGTGCTTTCCTCATGGGAGCACATCCTACGTGACCTGCTGCGCTACCTAACTCTAGTCCATCGGCCTGGGACTTGTACCTGGTTGTTGCTGTGCACCATGGAGCTGTTGTTACCCTCCTTCTGTGAGGCAGCAGAACAGAAGCACTACGGGCTGGCACTCGCAGGAAGAGCTGCTGAGACTTCAGTGTGTGCTGAGAATGAGCGGCGTCTCTCATGCACAGATGGAGTGCTCTTCAATAGGAGTAGCATAACCGCAGACCTCTCTGCTAGCACTGCCGGCAAGATGCGCTGCAGAGCAGGGCCGGTTTTAGCACTCGTGGTGCCCAGTGTGCCAATCACTTTTGGTGGCCCCCCTTCCCATGTCCGCATCCTCGGATACTTTAAATACCACCTGCAGAAGTGCCCCTCATCTCTCCTATCATAAGATACTGCTAAGCACAGCGCCCCCATGAGCTCACAGCGCCCTCCTCCACAGGTCAGCGCCCAGTGCCGCCGCACCAGTCGCACTGCCCTAAAGCCGGCCCTGCTGCAGAGCACCAGAGAGTGGGCGGGTTGATAGGGTGTGTGAGGATTGAGGAACGCAGTGTGCTGCTGTGTCTCAGTACCAGGGAGATTTATAAAATGTGGGAGCCTTTTGGAGAACTGATAGTATGTTTTCAACCTAAAAAGTAGCGAGATGCAAGAGTGTTTTCCAAAAACATCTCGTTTCATGTTTGTTATGTCTTATGTTGACATGGGCACACCTGCCTCGCCCTGTTAATGCTTGTCTCGCGGGGCTAAGGCCTGATGATAGCTGCACCAAACCTGGCTACCTGAACATCCAAGCAGAGCATGCTCTGCCCGTGGCCTAGTGCTCTGCACCAGGAGCTTCCAACTCCTGCACCCGATCACATGGAGGGGTGCTGGCCTCTCTGTGACTGGACTCAGACAGCTCCATCAATGCTCATCTGTCACTGACGGGCCAGTGCAGACAAAGGTTCTGCGCCGAAAACATGAGCCCTTTTTCTCACTGCCATAAAGTCACTCAAGAAGATTGTTTGAGTGTGTGTTAAAACAGACACCGCGTGATAGAGGCCTGCCACCTCTTTAGACTGGGCTCTGAAAGTGCCCTTCTCTGGATGCCATGTAGAGGCCTGTACAAAGGGTGTATATAAGCTTGTGGTATTTTTGTTCACTTGACTAGAGTGCTTGGATATTAAGTATGCACTTCTTATATGTATAATCAAGGGCGCGCATTGGACTAATTGACAGTATCCATGAGTCTCCCTGCGTAAATAAGGAATGCAGCGAGCAAAATTGTTCATCCTGCTGCTCGAGTGAATAGTAGAACATTTAAAAACGTTTCCATGTTTATCATTTAAGGATTGTATCCTCATGTATTTGACCAATAGCCATCATAGGCCTCTAAGAACCAGAACACAAAGTAAAAACAAAAGGATTGAGCACGTATTGCAGATTGACAGCTCAAAGGATGGTAGTGAAAGGGAAGAGAGGATGTTTCACTCTTCCTCTTTAAGGCGGTAAATCGTAGGGTGTCATGAATGTGGCTCAGACGTTTACTGAGCGCTTTAGCTGAGCATTTGCCTCCTTCATTGTGCTATGGTTAGACTCACACTCACGTGCCGCCAGCAAGAGCAAAGGGTCAGCTGCACTGATGGCAGCCTCTCATCGTGACCTTGCCAGGTTATCCTCTTTCATGGTGCCATTAGTCAGGCTGCGGTCTCTGCTGTTCTGAGCTGGCCCAGTTCTCACCCTAAGTCTAGCTCTGTGATTCAGGCTTAAATGAGCAGTAAAGACCTCAGCGGTCGCTGCAATAATGATGATAGGCTCTCTCTACGCTGGTGCACACTGTGCATTTCCATGGCCCACGTAAGTCAAGTCCTCAAGGCCCGTAGTTCGCATTTGCCCATGTACCCATGTTCTATACCAAACTGTGCCGGGCTGTAAATGTAAATTGATACTTGTATAGTGCACTACTCACCCGCATGGGTCTCAAGGTGCTTGTACGAATACCGCTGTGGAACCCATCCTGGCTTTCCCTGTGAGGCGTCCACTCCTGGGCACCCCCAAGGTGGAGGCCAGGCATCCTTAGCGTTGTGGGGGCCGTTGTGGAGATTAAGCAAGCTATTGCCCAGAGTTGCAGAGTGGGACTCCATGATTGGAATGGCACCGAGGCGAGAATTATCAGGTCCATGGAATTTTTGAGCCCAAGACCCGCCGAGGCGGGGAATTGAACCCTGGTCCCGGGCTAGACCTCTGCATCAGGGTCTGCCGCTCTAATCATTGAGCCACACTTCTCCACTGTGTAGACTGGCTGTGCAGACATGATACTCTGCTCCTTCCGAGCTCTGTCAGTTTCATACCTTACACAGGCACGCGGGCAGAGCCGACTGGGAACCGAATCCGGGCCTGACAAACTGCTCGGCCGGCACCCGGGGGCCTGGGGGGTTGCAGCCTAATTGTTTGCTACTGCCAGTTTCGGTTGATTTTGTAACAGGGGGCTGAAAGTGCAGCTATGCTGCAAAACTGGCCCCCGGTAACAAAAACGGCCCTCAGGGGCCCAAAACCGGCATCACCCTGGTGGCCCACCGGGGAAACGCCCGGTGCCCGCTACAACCAGTCTGGCCCTGTACGCGGGAGAAAGACTAATTAGACACATCGGTTTTCTTGCTCTTGACACTGTGCCTCTCAAAGCAGCACACATATTTAAATGTCACACATAGGCACACTCCAAGCTTGGAAATGTCACACAAAAGCAGCCTTAAAACTTGGTCTTCTTAGAGTTTCTGGTTGTTCAAATGGATGTAATTTCTAATATTTATATGTTTCCCTCTTCTTCATTGCTTAATTTTGCTGACGAGAAAGTGTCACTCATAGTCGTTGAAATGTGACTCAGAATTGCACTGAAATTATGAAAATGTCACACATAAGCAATCTGAAACCTTAGCAGCTATGGAGAACACACATGTGCATATGCAGTGCCTCATTATTGGAGATGGGGGGGGGCGGTAGGGAGGTGGAAGTAAAGCTCCTCCAGCCGTGAGGCGAGGTGGGCTCTTAATATAGCGACATGCGAAGTTAAGGTAAGGCAGAGAAACGCTAAAGCTGACTGAGCCCCTCTTGACCCGCAGCGCCAAGCCTTCCGGGCTTCCGCTCTCACTATACATGTTTAAGAAACCTAGGCAGCGACAGCCACTTTGTCTTTTGTTTTGCTTTCCGTGGGGGAGTGTTGGGCGGTTAAGCCTCTCAGTAGCAAAAACAGCAGAAAGCACCAGAAAATGGAACCGCACAGCAGAAAATGGAACTAGGCTGCTGGGAACTGTGGGCGGCTGCCATCTGCACTAGTGTCAATTATGCACGTGCTTCTATCGCCATCTAGAGGGCAGTCGGTGAAAAGCTACCCAACATTCACTGAAAATCCTATAGTCTTCCTGTATTAAAGTAATTCCTACTTCCTGTATCGACTAATACTCCTCTTGTACACTTTGGCCACCACAGGACTGCGAACATGGCCTACATAAAACCTTCCTTGACTTTCCAAGAGCCTCCTACGTCACATATTTTTACCCTTAAATGGCAGAACAGCACAATTTTCTGCTGTATTAACTCATATTTGGTTGACCCTGATGTCGCTTATCCACTGCACGCCTCCTAGCCGCTAGAAAGATGAATCAAAGCGAACGAGCAGTGCTGTCGTGAACCAGATCTGTTATTTTGATGTTGCCTTGTAATACTCACTCTCTCTCTCCCCCTCTCTCTCTCTCTCTCTCTCTCTCTCTCTCTCTCTCTCTCTCTCTCTCTCTCTCTCTCTCTATCTCTCTCTCTCTCTCTCTCTCTATCTTCCTCCTTATCCCTACAGAGGCCACGGTGCTGAGCTACGACGGCAGCATGTACATGAAAGTGATGCTGCCCACGGCTGTCCACACAGAGGCTGAGGATGTCTCCCTGCGCTTCATGTCTCAGCGGGCCTATGGCCTCCTCATGGCCACGACCTCCAAGGAGTCTGCGGACACTCTGCGGCTGGAGCTGGACGGGGGCCAGATGAAGCTCACCGTCAACCTAGGTACCCCCCTTCCTCCCCAGCATCCTTCACGGGTTCCAAGCAGGGTCCTGATAACTATTCGACTTCAAAGCCAAGGGCAGGGTGCTGCTCAGTCGGTCCCTAAAGGAGAAGGCTGATACTCACTGGATTATAGACATATCCTTAGACTTAGGAGACGGGCATCAAGGGAAAGAAGCAAGGTTGATGGTCCAGACTCAGTAAATGGGTCCTTACCTGCCTGTTGTCTCTCTCAGTTTTCGTAAATAGTCCCCCATAGAGACTTGTTACTATCAAAGAACCAAAGCACAGGGCGTAGTGGGGCACGTATATGCAGATTGTAGCAGTTTCAGCTCCAGGGCGCTACCTCCCTTCATGTAGACAGCTCTGAACGACCGTCAGACCCAAAGCAACCGCTTTGGTTAACGGTGACCTAAAAAGTTACTACTTTCCCTGAAGCTCTTTTTTTTATTTTTTCAGTTTGATACCTGTCTTCTAAAAACCGTCAAGTGTCTGATCAAAAGGCCACATCCTGGCCAGATTATACAAGAGAGGCAGCATCATTTTTTAACAGCCTTGGCTATGTGGTAATACCAGATTGGGCTGGTGGCGCCTGTGCATGCTTGTGATGACTGAGGACCGGAAGACCTCAGAGTGCTTTGCACTGAAAGTGTAAGCAGTTTGCATCAATTGACTTTTTCCTGGCCCCTGAATGTTCATGGTCGCGTTTTTGTCCCCAGAGGGTGCTCTTTGGCGCGCAGGTGGACGGTCTTCCCACCCATGAGGACAAAGCCTGATCTCATCACAGTCACGCATTTCCAGAAATCAATCAGAGACTGCCTGCGAATGCCTTTGGTGACGCAATCCAAAGAGACCATTGAGCATGCTGGCTTTAGTCTTCGGTAGAGTTTGGGTATTAGAAGTTTCAGCCTAATGACCATAGAAGCCAACATTCACCGGCCGGGCCACGCTTGCTCTTGCAGTTCAAATGTTGCTTATCCCTCTTACAAGACAACATTGTTGGGAATTGACTTGGAACTGTGGACCTGATTCACAAAGGGCCTCTGCACTCGCGGGGAAGGTCCCCCAGTCATGGGGGAGTCTCCGCTGTTGAGGCAGAATCTCCGCAATGAGAATTTTCATTACGGTGACTCCACCCTAAGTGCAGAGACCGCCACGAGTGTGGAGGCCATTTGTGACTCAAGCCCTCGATATCTGATACGATACTTACAGTGGCATTTCATTACTGTCTTATATCTGCAGGGCAGGGGCTCACTAGCCCGAACCACAAGGGCCTCAAATAGTCATACAGAGTATTCTAAAGGCAATTTATATATTGCCATATTCTTCAAAGGCGTGAGCTATGCACCACTGCTTGTGGGGATGGAGAGTGCTGTGTCATGTAAAGGGACAGCCTGGGGCCCAAGCACACTGGTCCCTTGGATCCCGGATTTAGGTCTGCTGCTTGGGAGCTTGGTTAAAAGAGAGGTGAGTTTGGTGGATCGCGACTCTTAGGACAGTCTCTTCCCTGAAAGATTTCTCACCTCACGCCCCACCAAGCCAGGAGAAGATGTTCTGTAATCTGGTGATATGGAGGGAAGGTAAAATAGTGCAGTCATTTCAGGGACCGACGGGCAGCACCCCGATGATCAGGTTCAATTTGTAGAACTAGGGGCACATGAGAAAGATGGGCCACAGCCAACCCTGAGGTCTTCTCCCGGGCCCTCTGGCAGATGGTGTCGCCTTTGTCAACAGGTGAAATGAATCGAAATGAATAACCTAGGAGGTGTGGCATGTGAGATCAGTGTCCGCACTCCCCCACCCCTTTGCTGTGGGAATGTTGTGGCTGCAGGCAGTGAGATCTGAAGCCTGGCTGCTGCCACCAATGGACCTGACCATTATTTTTTAACCCTTCAGTGATGAGAATCTGCGACCCGGAGCAAACAGGCACTAGAACCATAAATCTGCCCTCCCCTCCAGACTGTGTCACTTTCTCTGCCCCCCACCCCCCCCCCAGCTCCCCTCCCCGAGATTGATCCAAGTCTCCCTTTATTCATTCTCAGTGCACCTTGTTCCCTCGAGTTCATCACCCTCCCTTCCTGGCTCAGGGTTTCTGGTTCGTGCCTGTTTGTGTCCACTTTTCTGATGCGGTTGACAACACGTGACAAGACTCAGCCATGTGAAGGGCGGGAATCCCCTCTCCTGTTGGACTCCCATGGTACATCCCACACCTTGGGGCTCCTGGGGAGATGGCGGGGATGTGCCTCGTGCACGGTACCCTCTGAAACCTTTCACTCTGTCCTGCAGCAGCCTTCGCTCCCGCTGATTTAAGAGCAGGAAAAAGTTCCTCGTCCCTTAAACAATTACCCTCCATTATTCTTTGAGCATCCCAGAGGTGTGTGTGAAGAGTCATTGTAAAGCCGATGTAGCTAGTCCTTCTTTGAAGCTATTACATCTGAATCTATGCTGGAAGCCTTCAGAAACTCTACAGTTTGACGGATCTTGAAAACACCCGTGCTCGCTGCCCCTAAACCCTTGGCTACAACCAGGCAGGTCAGATCCCTTTAACTACACCCATGTGCCCAGGTAGTTGCCTCAGCTACACATGTACTGGTGAAAGCCCCTAACTGTAGGCACGCCCACAGGCATGACCCCTGATGCACCCAAGCAGAAGAAACACCTACGCAGGAGATACAACCACACAATAACATGGAAGAGCCCTTAGGTGCATAAGTACCTTTCAAACACCTTAACAATATGCACACACACACACAAGGAAAAGCCGGGCTACACCTGTACAGCAGAAATACCGTCTTCACTCACACAGGTATTTGCTACACTTGTGTAAGTGTGAACATTTGCCTGTACCCAAACAGGTAGGAGGGTTTAGCTTCACCCACACAGGTAATATTCCGTAAATAAACCCGTACAGGAAGAAAGCCTCAGCTGTAGGTGGACAAGTCAGATCTCTATGTTGCACCCTTGTAAGCAAGCCCTTTCAGCTGCAACTTCACAGGGTCGCCCTGTGCCACACCTCCACGGATAAACACTTGAAGCTAAATTAGCACAGGTACTATGCATACACACACACACACACAAACACACACACACAAAACATACAAGCATACACACTCACATGCACATCTGCTTGGATGCATTTGGCTCGATAAGACCCTTTACTAAGAACCCTAACCTGCACCTGCGATTTAAGGTCCCGTAAGTACACTTGCGCAGATAAGGAACTCTCAGCAACACCTACACAGGTGAAGACTCATTACTACCAAATGCACACAAAAATCCACTTAGTTACACTTGCGCAGGTAAGGCCTATCAGTTAAACCTGCACAGGTACCGCCCTTTAACACCAAATTCACAGAAGCCTCACTTAGTTAGACCTGTGCTGGTACGGCCTCTTAGTTAAACCTGTACAGGTACCGCCCTTTAACACCAAATGCACAGAAGCCTCACTTAGTTACACCTGTGCTGGTACGGCCTCTCCGTTAAACCTGTACAGGTACCACCCTTTAACATCAAATGCACAGAAGCCTCACTTAGTTAGACCTGTGCTGGTACGGCCTCTCCAAAAAACTTGTACAGGTACCGCCCTTTAACACCAAAGGCACAGAAGCCTCACTTAGTTACACCTGTGCTGGTACGGCCTCTCCTTTAAACCTGCACAGGTACCGCCCTTTAACACCAAATGCTCAGAAGCCTCACTTAGTTACACCTGTGCTGGTTCGGCCTCTCCGTTAAACCTGCACAGGTACCGCCCTTTAACACCAAATGCACAGAAGCCTCACTTAGTTAGACCTGTGCTGGTACGGCCTCTCCTTTAAACCTGCACAGGTACCGCCCTTTAACACCAAATGCACAGAAGCCTCAGTTACACCTGTGGTGGTACGGCCTCTCCGTTAAACCTGCACATATACCACCCTTTAACACCAAATGCTCAGAAGCCTCACTTAGTTACACCTGTGCTGGTATGCTCTCTCAGTTAAACCTGCACAGGTACCGCCCTTTTACACCAAATGCACAGAAGCCTCACTTAGTTACACCTGTGCTGGTACGGCCTCTCCGTTAAACCTGTACAGGTACCACCCTTTAACATCAAATGCACAGAAGCCTCACTTAGTTAGACCTGTGCTGGTACGGCCTCTCCATTAAACTTGTACAGGTACCGCCCTTTAACACCAAAGGCACAGAAGCCTCACTTAGTTACACCTGTGCTGGTACGGCCTCTCCGTTAAACCTGTACAGGTACCGCCCTTTAACACCAAATGCTCAGAAGCCTCACTTAGTTAGACCTGTGCTGGTTCGGCCTCTCCGTTAAACCTGCACAGGTACAGCCCTTTAACACCAAATGCACAGAAGCCTCACTTAGTTACACCTGTGCTGGTACAGCTTCTATACGGGTATAGCCCTGTAACACCAAATGAATAGAAACCCCACTCAGTTACAACTGTACAGGTGTGGCCTCTTAAAGGTACAGCCCTTTAAAATTAAATACACAGGAACCCCACCTGAAGTAGACCTTTGAAGACAAGGCCTGTGATCTACTCCTGCTCAGATATTTGACCCCAGTCCTACCTGCTGCTGTGCATAGGAAGGGATCCGTGTCTACACCTTTCAAGGAAGGCCCCTTTGCAAAACCTGCACATGTACAGCTCCTCAGCAACTACTGCGGAGATATACCAGCTTAGCCACAGCAGCCCATATTAGAGCCCCTATCAGGACATGTGAGGATACTTTCGAAATGCTTTCATGGGTGAAGAACCGGTGAGAACATATGCACATATAAGAGCACTAAGCCACACCTGCACAGTTAATCAAACTTTGCCAGTTTTTCTCAGTTAACAAATTTAGATTCACCTGGCCTAGTAAGGCCCTTAAGCATAGGTAAGATTCCTCAGATAATATATCCACACCCCTAGGCACAATTTTCTGGTTGCATAAGCACAGTAGATGTGTATCTAGGCACCGCTCTAACCTTCAGGACTATGGTGCCCCTCAGAGCAAACCAGAGCGGAGGCTGGGTCTGAGTTTAAGAGATGATCTGACAGAGGGCCGCGCGACAGAGTGATTGCGTTCCACCGGGCTCCGTCTATGCGCCGCAGCAGTGGGGACACCTGGTCACAGCCCCTTGCGCTCTGCGACAGGGGGTCACAGTAAACATGTTCCGGTGGCATCCCTGGTGCATGAGCGAGGGGCTGTTCTCAGAGTCTCATGGGACCCCCACAGCAGGCTTAATTAATGGCTGTGACTTGCAAGGTGGCCATGTCAAAGGGCAGGCTAGGAAAATAGGTGATCCATGAACCTCAAAGACCTTGCTTTGTAGTAGTGAGGGTCAAACATCCTTTGCATGCTCTTGGGGGAAAATAGCCATGTATGTGTCTATGACATAACCTAATTCCAAAAATCCTGCAAGTGAATATCTAGCGCAGTTGATTAGGGAGAAAACCCACCAATTGCATTATGTAGTTGTATGAACATTTACCTCTTGATAACTTCAAAAACAGGGACAGGGAAGGGTACCTTTCAGTATGCGCTCCGTTACTTCGAGCAGGGTTTACAAGAAAGGTCTGTAAAAGAAGACAAATGTTTTGAGTCAGAATTTGGGGTGTGCAAAATTTTTATAACACAAAATAAATCTCAAGTGAACTTGATTGTTGGCCTACCTGTAATTCACAGAGTTTCCTGCTTTTCCCATATTTGTGCCTATTTACGCCCTTCCCATAGGTTTTTCCTTGGATAAAGGCAATATTTTCTCTCAAGCACTTGTTGGCACTGAAAATGTATATGCTATTTTTTCATGATTGAACTTTCAAATCATTTGTCTCTCCACTTCAAACCTGGATGGATTTTGCTAATTTGTATCTCTCTGCTACTTAAAAGGGGCGCCGAAGACGCAATTTATTGCGAAATCCACCTGCAGAAAACTTTGTGAGTTATGGATAGCAATCCTAATCTTCACAAGAATTAATGACAGTTTGCAAGAAAAAAACTTTGCACACTCCAAGTCAGGGTGGCGTTTATAGATCAGTGAGATGCATTTAAAAAAACATGAACTGGAGGGTTAAATCACGACATACAATGTAGTGAAAAGTTATGGAAGTGACGAGAATATATATTCAAAAGGGAAAATATAATTCTTTAAGAGATTTGTGAGATTAGTCACACCCATACAAAGTCTTACGTGTGGCTAGAACTAGAAGTAACTTAAAGGAGAGTTTTATATCCATATAGTATCTCTGGCAAGAGGTTAATGTCAGATAGAAGGGATCTCACACAAGGCAGCTCTTGCAAAGGGAGGACCTCAAAAAAGGGCAGTTATTGCCAGTCAGGCTCTCACTGAAGGGCAGTATCACCAGGCCATCTGTCAGTGAAGGGCAGTTATTGTGAGACAGTCTTCCAGTATATAGTATTTATTGCCATGCCAGTCCTTGTCGGAGGGCTGTTACTGACCGAGAGGATCACATGGAGGGGCGGGTATTTCCAACAGGCTTTGAGAAGGTGAATCGCGCAGGAGGCCAGGTATTGAAATAAAGTATCTCGAAGGGGACAGGAATAGTCCACAGTTACACCAGTAGAGGTTGTCAACCGATGTAATACTGCCCGACACAATGACCATAGGGATAGTTGTTGCAGTCTGGGTTCGCAAAGAGTAACAACTAACGTCGGACATGATGTTGAGGGAAGCACGCATCCATAGACAGGATCTCCAGAGAGGGCAGCCATTGTGGGACGAGGCCTCGCAAGTGGCAGTTGTAGCCAGACACTGCTGCTTGCAAGAGGATGGTGCTTTGCAGATAGGGTCATTTATGAGGGCACTAATGTACAGGCATGCTTTTATAGGAGGATAGGCAGTTATTGACAACTAACCGATCGCATCAGTGTAGTCCTGGCTCTCTAGTGAGGCCGCAGGCTGTGACATGGCCACCTTGACACGTGTTGGTCCCCGGAAGGTGGGCTATAGCATTGTTGGTTGTCTGCAGAAGTTTCCTTGAAGGATGTAAAATGTGGCTTCTCTTTCTCTCCCCGACCAGAGTGTATCCGGATAGGCTGCAGTCCGAGTAAGTGTGAATTTCTAATTTTCTAATTTCTCCTGTCTTGTACAATGTTGGATTCTCTTCTCAATGCTCTTCTGTTTGCACCAATGGATTTTAACTGTAGCTGTTTTTACTCTAACCCGAGCTCGCAGATATCTGCTGCTTCTTCATAGGTCATGGTTTCTTTAAAGCATTGCTCCTAGAAAAATCAAAGCTGGCTTCCAGGCCCAGAGGATGAGCACATAGGGTCACCAACTCAGGGACATCAAGGGCAGTTGCCACATTCATGTTTGTGTGTGCTCCCCCCCCCCCCCCGCATACCCCAGAGAGGAGTGCCCGTGCCTATCCCTGTCCTGGAGTAGGTGTGAAGGATTGATCTCGGATATTTGTGAACGAAGACTGAGGGTCTTATTTAGAACTCAGTAGATGGAATACTCCATCACAAACGCTACAGATATCCCGTCCTCCGTATTTCGATCTCCATAGGATATAATGGGATTGTATATAGCAGACAGTATTCCCCTCCGCCAAGATTTAAATTAGGCAGAGTTTGGATAGTGCAGGTCCCAGCCCTTTAAGCATCAAATCAAGATGCCTAAATGGTGCACAGTGGAGGTAGGGTTTCAGTGTCTTTCTTACTCCAGTATCCACAAGTACTGCTTCACGTCTTAGTGTGGTCGTACTCGCACGCTGCATGTTTTACTGGTGTTCGGTGCCGGTCAGCAGTAGCGGAGTGAAGACACCTTCTACAACTGCTTCTGCGGCTTTCCTGACTGATAGAGTCACGGCAATGGTCTGCGGAGCAGCAGTATCCATGACCATTACAAGGCAATCAATTTATCCTCCTGGGAACAGGATAACATTTGAAAAAGGGATCTCCCTGTATACAAGAGCATGTCCAGGATATGCGAGATCTGAGGGACCTCGGCTACGAGAAATTCTCAGAAAGGGGCTTGGGTAAGACTGTGTTGGATGACTGCTTCATATTCTGTGGTAGTAGCATGCAGGAGCATGCGGCAAACACTATCAGTGATATGTGCAATTGCATCAGCCTCTGGTGGTGGGATTGGTATCTAAGGGTCAGCAGAACTAATTGGCAGCATTCCTGTCCCTGCCTTCTGTGGCACAGATGCATAATATACTGGGGCACTTTTAGAGAATATTCTGTAGCAGTGCAGAAAATCCCGGTGAGTATAGGGCAATTTTTTCTCATTATCGGAGCATCTCATGATTCTTTGATGTTTTGCAGTTATTTTTTAGAGACATTTCATGGTGTCGGTAGGGGTTCATTTAATGTTGGCTGTGAGCGTTGCATTCCTGGTGGGATCTCTCTGAATGGGCTCTATTGCAAATACCTCAGTGTGTCGTGTTCTGTTAGGAGGGTTTACATAGCTCCAAACTCGCTCCTTAACACTAAGGACGCCTAAAATGGAGACACAGATAGAACAAAGTCTCTTTCAGGGAGGATAAGGGAGATTAAAAAATTCATTTGATCAGTTTCCTGAACTTGAGGAAGTTAGATTTTGAACGTTTATCCAGATATAGGTTTTATGGGGACCTAATACAAAAATTATAAGAAAATCAAATGAAACTACTGCCACAATTATAGAGGTCTAATTGCTCACCTGGCTTGTTGTATTTGGGTGATCCGCCAGCCAGTGATTTTTAGCAAGATGTCTCTCATTCACTATAATCAAGATTTGGAGGATATTGTGAATTCATGCACTGGAAGTTGAATTTATTAAGTGATAGGAAAACATTTATAAAGTTGCAAAGCTATAGGGAGGCCCAGAGAAGGCCACCTCGCCCTCGACTCTATAGGGCTAAACCTTTCACGGGTGAGACTGTGACCACTATGTGACTCGGAGTCTGGAAGAAGTTCAGGAGAGACCTTGCCCTTTTGAAGCATCACATATTTCCGAGGACGGGTATGATCATTCACAAACGAGGGACCCGGCCTCTGTGCTAATTCCCCAAACCCAATTATAGTTGTCCCCAAAGGTCAAAGTTCTTACTAAACCTTAAACTCCCCTTTACTTGGAGGCTTTGGCTCTTGAAACATCAGCTTCTGGCCAATCCGATCATTCACAGTCTGTTTTGGTTCCTCAAAGTTTGCTACAGTTAAAATCCAGTGCAGGTACTGAATGAGAAGGTGCTAGACGGCCTGTCTCCCCCGGCGAGGGAGAGGGCGGCGTAAGACAGTGTAACGCGTGGTGAGAGGGATGGGAACAGGGGCTCCGGAGCCAGAGATGTCTGTAAGGGATGCAGTCACTCATACAGGCAATGAGAGACTGCCAGCCATGAAGATGCCGCGCTGGAGCGTGCAAGGAGAACCGCAAGCAACTCAAACTAAACGAGGACCACGGGATACAGGAAGGTAAGCTAATGCAGAACGTGGTTTATGAATAGGGGTGTGAATAAAACTCAACTTGGGGTACCAACTAGAATAACGTGCAGCTTTTGGAACCTAGAGGCTCATGTTTGAATACACGCCTTTGCACTAGACTGAAAATCCTGTGATCCTGGGCAGATGACTCAACCTCACTTTGCATAAAATGTAAATATATGAGAAATAATCCTGTAACTCAAAGATATACATCACCACTGGAGGTAAAGATGATCTCCAAATGCCCCGCTCACCCAATGTAGAGCAGTCTGGGGCATAATTACAAAAAAATATAGGAGCGCGGTGCTGCGTCAAATTTTGCAACGCATCAACATTTTTTAAATGCAGGGATGCACTGTACTCACACAAATAGGGTGCACACCTGTGTTTCCCCTAGTGCTGGTGCAAAAAAACTGCTTAGCGCCGGCACCCTACTGCCATGTCGCAAGGGTGCCTGCGCCTCAGTGGCGATTGTTTAAGTGCAGGAAGGGACACCTTCCTGCACATAAACAATCAATAATGGTGATTTTGCACCTTCTATGTGTACTGCAGCACACATAGAAAGAGCAAAAAACGAGGATGAATTCATAATTTCTCCTCGTATCACCAGTCCAAGAGCAGGTATTACCTGGCCACAGTTTTTGGCACTGCCCCTGCCTTGTAAATCTGGGGCAGCATCAAAAAGCAATGGGTGTTACGGTGGAACGCCCACTGCAACATCCATTGCACGCCCCTTTGCCACAGAAGACTGTGGTGGAAAGGGCCATATTTACAAGGTGGCATTAAGCCATGTTTAGTGGCTTAGCTCCACCTTGTAAATATGGGAAATGGCCATACACCACCAGAACGTCAAAAAAAAGTGACGCTCCTGAGGCGAATGGGGCTTGTAAATATGCCCCTCTGCATCCATTCTTAGGTGGAGCAGGCCCTTCAAATATCTTAAATGCTTACTTGCTGCTAGACCGTTGCAATGGAACCCTACAGTTTCTTTCGTTAGGGCCAATCAAAAATTGTCTGTTTACAGCTACCACCACCAGTTAGACTTGTTCAATCACTCACGTGACCTCGGAGCACCTTCTAATGCAACTCATTCACTGTAACATTTTTTGGGTTGGAGTTTAGCAGCTTGGCAGTGTTTATTCATGAGCTGCGTTTATGTTGTGAGTCAGCTTTTTTCTGCCCCTTGGAAAATTGCCCATTTTGAAACCAAAGCTGGATCATTGCTCCAGATGTGTTCTCATCAGCGCACGCTGATTCCAAGGCAGAGTGGAGATCAGCATTCATAAAATAAATCCACATTAAGGAATGTGCAGCCTGCTGGGCGCTGCCACTTCTGTTGGACAGGTCACTGCGGGCATTACCATTGTCACCTACTGACCGCTTTAACCAATGCTTAATTTGTAAAACAGTTAGTGACAGGGCCATTCTCAGGAGGCCACTGCGGCTTGCACCACCCATTGCCCCTGCCAATGACAGTAGGTACACAACTACCATCACATTCCTGTAAGTGGGACAATTTTGACTGTTCCAGCACACCCAAAGCTATAATTATTCATTCTTGGTGCATAATATTGATATTTGATGCATATTTGATCCTTAATGACTGTAGTTGTGCTCATCTTAAAATCAGACTCCGCCCCAGTGAGGTGGACTGGCATTAGTGCCGGTGTTGAGAATTAAGTGCCAGAGCTGAGCGCCGAAAACCATTGGCTCAAATTAAGCACTGGCTACAACTCTGTTATATACAGACAACATTTCCCGCACCAATACCATACAGCCTGACAATGAACTCATTTTTTTATATGATGGTGTAAATCTATAATTTAACGTGATGAGACTCTGGGCGGTACCAGTGCATGTCAGATTGCTTGAAGAGTTGACAGTTTTTTGCGAGTGGCCACGGAACTTCAACATGTCCTACTAGACATCTTTTCGGCCCTGGCCTATAATGAAATATTGAAAACCTCCTGCACATTGATGTGACTGTCCGCAGGCAGGCTGTGTTTAGCTGATCAAGCTTCAGTCACTGCCTCAGGTAAGTAGGCAGTGCTCGGAGCATATATCGGCTTTGTATTTTACAAATAGAGAGATTGGGAGCTCGCGCCAGCCCTTCATTTCACTGACAGAGCGTTTGAGAGCGCGGGCCTACCTGCATTTATTCAACAGAGTTTAGGAGCACATGTTAGTCCTGTGATTCACTAGTAGAGAGTTTGAGAGCGCGGGCCTGCCCTGCATTTATTCAACAGAGTTTAGGAGCACATGTTAGTCCTGTGATTCACTAGTAGAGAGTTTGAGAGCGCGGGCCTGCCCTGCATTTATTCAACAGAGTTTAGGAGCACATGTTAGTCCTGTGATTCACTAGTAGAGAGTTTGAGAGCGTGGGCCTACCCTGCATTTATTCAACAGAGTTTAGGAGCACATGTTAGTCCTGTGATTCACTAGTAGAGAGTTTGAGAGCGTGGGCCTACCCTGCATTTATTCAACAGAGTTTAGGAGCACATGTTAGTCCTGTGATTCACTAGTAGAGAGTTTGAGAGCGCGGGCCTGCCCTGCATTTATTCAACAGAGTTTAGGAGCACATGTTAGTCCTGTGATTCACTAGTAGAGAGTTTGAGAGCGCGGACCTGCCCTGCATTTATTCAACAGAGTTTAGGAGCACATGTTAGTCCTGTGATTCACTAGTAGAGAGTTTGAGAGCGCGGGCCTGCCCTGCATTTATTCAACAGAGTTTAGGAGCACATGTTAGTCCTGTGATTCACTAGTAGAGAGTTTGAGAGCGCGGACCTGCCCTGCATTTATTCAACAGAGTTTAGGAGCACATGTTAGTCCTGTGATTCACGAGTAGAGAGTTTGAGAGCGCGGGCCTGCCCTGCATTTATTCAACAGAGTTTAGGAGCACATGTTAGTCCTGTGATTCACTAGTAGAGAGTTTGAGAGCGCGGGCCTGCCCTGCATTTATTCAACAGAGTTTAGGAGCACATGTTAGTCCTGTGATTCACTAGTAGAGAGTTTGAGAGCGCGGACCTGCCCTGCATTTATTCAACAGAGTTTAGGAGCACATGTTAGTCCTGTGATTCACGAGTAGAGAGTTTGAGAGCGCGGACCTGCCCTGCATTTATTCAACAGAGTTTAGGAGCACATGTTAGTCCTGTGATTCACGAGTAGAGAGTTTGAGAGCGCGGGCCTGCCCTGCATTTATTCAACAGAGTTTAGGAGCACATGTTAGTCCTGTGATTCACTAGTAGAGAGTTTGAGAGCGTGGGCCTGCCTGCATTTATTCAACAGAGTTTAGGAGCACATATTAGTCCTGTGATTCACTAGTAGAGAGTTTGAGAGCGCTGGCCTACCTCCATTTATTCAACAGAGTTTAGGAGCACATGTTAGTCCTGTGATTCACTAGTAGAGAATTTGAGAGCGCGGGCCTGCCCTGCATTTATTCAACAGAGTTTAGGAGCACATGTTAGTCCTGTGATTCACTAGTAGAGAGTTTGAGAGCGCGGGCCTGCCCTGTATTTATTCAACAGAGTTTAGGAGCACATGTTAGTCCTGTGATTCACGAGTAGAGAGTTTGAGAGCGCGGGCCTGCCCTGCATTTATTCAACAGAGTTTAGGAGCACATGTTAGTCCTGTGATTCACTAGTAGAGAGTTTGAGAGCGCGGGCCTGCCCTGCATTTATTCAACAGAGTTTAGGAGCACATGTTAGTCCTGTGATTCACTAGTAGAGAGTTTGAGAGCGCGGGCCTACCTGCATTTACTCAACAGAGTTTAGGAGCACATGTTAGTCCTGTGATTCACGAGTAGAGAGTTTGAGAGCGTGGGCCTGCCTGCATTTACTCAACAGAGTTTAGGAGCACATGTTAGTCCTGTGATTCACGAGTAGAGAGTTTGAGAGCGTGGGCCTGCCTGCATTTATTCAACAGAGTTTAGGAGCACATGTTAGTCCTGTGATTCACTAGTAGAGAGTTTGAGAGCGCGGGCCTGCCCTGCATTTACTCAACAGAGTTTAGGAGCACATGTTAGTCCTGTGATTCACTAGTAGAGAGTTTGAGAGCGCGTGCCTGCCCTGTATTTTACTGACAGGTTGAGAACACGCTTCAGCCCTTCATTTCACCAACAGAGAGTTTGAGAGCACGTGCCTTACCCACATTTCACTAAAAGAGATCTCATGGATCTCATGTGGCTGCTCTGAATTTCACTTATAGAAAGTTGAGTGCAAGTGCCAGCGCAGCATTTCATTGTTAGAGAGTTTGCCAGCACGTGCCATCCATGCGTTTCACTAACAGAGGTTCAGAGCACGTACCTGCCCTGTATTTCACTAATAAAGTTCGAGAGCACGTGCCAGCCACGCATTACACTAACAGAGAGTTTGAGAGCCTGTGTCTTTCCTCTATTTCTTGAATTGAGTTTGAGAGCATGTGTCTGTCCTGCATTTCACTAATAGTGAGTTTAAGAGCACGTGCTTGATCTCATTTTCATTTAATAGACAGTTTGAGAGCACAACCTTGCCCTGCACCTCACTAATAGTGTTTGGAGCCACGTGCCAGCCATGTTTTCACTGATAGAGTTGGAGGTTCTGAACCAACCCCGCATTTCACCAACTGAGATTTAGAGCAAGTGTCAACCCTACATTTCACTAATATAATGTGGGAAGTCATGTGCCAGCCCTGCATTTCACTACCAGAGCTGAGAGCCACTAATAGCGTTTGGGATCACGGGTTTGCACTAATAGAGAGTTTGAGAGTTTGAGTGCATTTTCCCATCCTACATTTTACTAATGGAGAGTTCGAGAGCATGTATGTGCATGCCCTGAAATTTGCTAACAGAGTTTGAGAGCACATGCCAGCACAGCATTTCATTAATCGAGAGTTTGAGAGCATGTGCATGACCTACATGTCTCTAATGGGGCGTTGTAAAGCACGCGCCTCCTGCATTTCACTGACAAGAGTTTAGGAGCACATGCCAGTCCTGCGCTTCACTACCAGAGAGTTTGAGAGCTTTTGCATGCCCTGCTTTTTACTAACAGAGTTGGAGAGGACATTCCTGCCCTGCATTTCACTAATAGTGAGTTTGAGAGCACGTACCTGTCGGGCCTTTCACTAACAGAATTTGAGAGCACATGCCAGTCCTGCATTTTAGTAGCAGAGAGTTTGAGAACACATGCCTGTTGTGCATTTCACTAGCACGGAGTTTGAGAGCACATACCAATCCAGCACTTCGCCTACAGAGAGTTTGAGAGCATGTGCATGCCCTGTGTTTCACTAACAGTTTGAGAGCATATGCTTCCCTGCATTTCACTAATAGTGAGTTTGAGGGCACGTCCATGTTGTGCATTTCATTGGCAGAGTTTGAGGGCACATGCCAGTCCAACTGTTCACTAACAGAGAGTTTGAGAGCATGTGTATCTCCTGTTTTTCAGTAACAAAGTTCGAGAGCACATGTCTGTCATGCATTTCACTAATAGCGAGCTTGAGAGCACGTGCCTGTTGGGCATTTCAATAAGAGAGACATTGAGAGCAAATGCCAGTCTTGCATTTCACTAGCAGAGAGTTTGAGAGCACATGCCAATCCAGCACTTCACTTACATAGAGTTTGAGAGCAGGTGCATGCCCTGCTTTTCACTAACAGTTTGAGAGCACATGCCTGCCCTGCTTTTCACTAATAGTGAGTTTGAGAGCATGTGCCTGTCCGGCATTTCATTTACAGAGACTGTGAGAGCACATGCTAGTCCTGCATTTCACTAACAGAGAGTTTCAGAGCACATGCCTGTCGTGTATTTCACTAGCACAGAGTTTGAGAGCACATACAAATCCAGCACTTCACTTACAGAGAGTTTGAGAGCATGTGCATGCCCTGTGTTTCACTAACAGTTTGAGACCACATGCCTGTTCTGCTTTTCACTAATAGTGAGTTTGAGGGCTCGTCTCTGTCGTGCATTTCATTAATAGAGTTTGAGAGGACTAGCCAGTCCAACACTTCACTAACAGAGTTTGAGAGCATGTGCTTGCTCTGCTTTTCGCTAACAAATTTTGAGACCACGTGCCTGTTCTGCTTTTCACTAATAGTGAGTTTGAGGGCACATCCCTGTTGTGCATTTCATTTGAAGAGTTTGAGAGTACATGCCAGTCCAACACTTCACTAACAGAGAGTTAGAGCACGTGCACGCTCTGATTTTCACTAACAGTTTGAGAACACATCCCTGCACTGCTTTTCACTGATAGTGAGTTGGAAGGCACGTCCATGTTGTGCATTTGATTAGCAGAGTTAGAGAGCACATGCCAGTCCAACTCTTCACTAACAGAGAGATTGAGAGAATGTGCACATCCTGTTTTTCAGTAAGAGTTTGAGAGCACAAGCATGACCTGCATTTCACAAATAGCGAGTTTGAGCACGTGTATGTTGGGCATTTAATTAACAGAGACCGTGAGAGCACATACCAGTCCTGCATTTCATTAACCGAGATTTTGAGAGCACATGCCAGTCCTGGATTTCACTACCACAGAGTTTGAGAGCACATACCAATCCAGCACTTCACTTACAGAGAGCTTGAGAGCATATGCATGCCCTGCTTTTCACTAACAGTTTGAGACCACGTTTCCCGCTATTCACTAATAGTGAGTTTGAGGGAACGTGCCTGTCGTGCATTTCATTTGTAGAGTTTGAGAGTACATGCCAGTTGAACACTTCACTAACCGAGTTTGAGAACATGTGCATGCTCTGCATTTCACTGATAGTGAGTTGGAAGGCACGTCCATGTCGTGCATTTGATTAGCAGAGTTAGAGAGCACATGCCAGTCCAACTTTTCACCAACAGAGAGATTGAGAGCATGTGCACGTTCTGTTTTTCAGTAACAGAGTTTGAGAGCACAGGCCTGACCTGCATTTCACTAATAGCGAGTTTGAGAGTACGTGGCTGTTGGGCATTTTACTAACGGAGACATTGAGAGCACACGGCAGTCCTGCATTTCACTAGCAGAGAGTTTGAGAGCACATGTCTGCCGTGCATTTCACTAGCACAGAGTTTGAGACCACATGCCTGTTCTGCTTTTCACTAATAGTGAGATTGAAGCGCACGTCCCTGTCGTGCATTTTATTTGCAGAGTTTGAGACCACATGCCAGTCCAACTCTTAACTAACAGAAGGCTTGAGAGCATGAACACACCCTGTTTTTCACTAACAGTTGAAGAGCACATGCCTCCCCTGCATTTCACAAATAGTGAGTTTGAGAGCATGTGCCTGTCGATCACTTCACTAACAGAGACTTTGAGAGCACATGCCAGTCCTGCATTTCACTAATAGTGAGTTTGAGAGCATGTGCCTTTCGTGCAGTTCACTAAAAGAGACTTTCAGAGCACATGCCAGTCCCTTATTTCACTAGCAGAGAGGTTGAGCGGAGGTGCCTGTCGTGCATTTCACAAGCACAGAGCCGGAAAGCACGTGCTTACCCTGCATACAGGTAACAGGTGAATGTGTGCTGCGCAGCAGGATGATGTGCCTCAGACCTGCTGCTACCCTGGTGACCTAGGCCCTTGAACTTTTCATGAGCGCTCATTCTAATGGGCTTAGGTTATCAAAGTCTCAATAACTGATCACTGGGATGTCTTCTCGAGGGACCTTCGCCTCTGCGACCAGTGCAATTATGAACGACAACCC
The DNA here is from genome assembly GCF_964204655.1 of Triturus cristatus. NCBI lineage: Eukaryota > Metazoa > Chordata > Amphibia > Caudata > Salamandridae > Triturus > Triturus cristatus. The sequence goes on along the minus strand of NC_140592.1, from coordinate 494,767,289 downwards.
ACCTGGCAAATTGTCCAATCCGTGCTGGCCGTAAACTGTGTGCCAGCAACTGGCAACCTACCAGAACCAGGCGTTTAATGCCTCCTCAATGTTTTCCCTTTGAATTTTAAATTGAGTTTGATTCTCGAATTACGGCATTTACTAAAGTTGATATCATTTGGGCCGGCCACCCCTGATCATAAGAGCCTGCCCTCTTAGCAGCTCTAAAAGAACTTAATCTTAGTCACAGTGAGCATAGCTCATCCAGTTGCAAACTAGTCAATTGTAGGAAGAAATTAAATAAAAACCTCCACGACGGAAAGCTTGTTTGCACAAAGGAAGAGGGAGCTGGCTGGCAATTCCACCCTGAGATGGTTGACTTCGCTGAATCTGGCTTAAGTTTAGAAGTTGTGCATTCTGAGTAGCAGCAAGTCCCATGGGCACTGGCCTCGCCTACAGCGATTTGTCTTGAAGGAGGCACAGCTACCACACAGAATCCCTCTGTGACTCAGGAGAGGACTGTGGTCTGCTGGACTGCATTTTCTATCAGACTAGAATCAGGGTGCCACGGTATCATCCAGCCCCGAGCCCTACATTGGTTGTGGTTTGTCCATTTCACTTGTATTGTCAGAAAGTGGGGGCTCCTCCAAGTCCATACCCAGTTTCACTATATCAACATATTTTTATCTCAGTACCCATGATGCCGGAGACCGAACCATGCTTAAGCAGACAGTTACTTAAATCTGATCTCAGAATTGTACTTACCCTTAAACTCACACTCATCTGACCCTGTACTAACACATTACTCAAGATCTCAACAGAAGCCTCTCTTGATCGTAGAGCTCTGCCCTTGTGCATCAGAAACCAGACTCCAAAACTCAACACTGGACTCCATGATAAGTAATGCCGTGGTTTAATGCATGGAAAAGCAGAACCTTGATCTTGGAGCTAAGCTCTGAGACAAGAACAACTGTGTCCTCAGGAATTAAACTCCCAACGCAATCTTCCCCACTTGACAGTACACCCTTTTTTTCACACTTCAAACCTCATACCTCCTATTACAACCCTAGAATCCATGATTTAAAGAGCTCTGACCTCATACATCCAATCTCATTGGTGCTACCCTTGTAAATTCATGCATGTGCTCATAAACTGGCCAGCACCCTTATTGATCCTGGATTCGTAATGCCAAAGTCAATAAAAACCAACACAAAGATTCGCTCTTGGGTGAGATTGACTGCTGCCCCACAACATACAAACTAGACCCTCTTCCCAGACGGGCTTCTCCCTCTGCAGAAGAGGTTCTGCTTCTTTTGTTGGGTGACGCTTTGACTGGCAGTTCCTGTGGGGTCACTCCTCCAGTAGAGCCTCCCCTTCATAGCAAGTGGTGGTGCGAGGGGGAGGTGTGGGGTGTAAATAATACAAAAAAAGAAACGCCTACCTGCCGCAGCCGGCCTCCGTCTCTGGGTTCCTCTGCTCCAGTCCCTGTACACTGTTCAGGCTCCTAGACGCCAATCAATCATGTAACACAACATGAGGGCAGCACCATGATGGGCCTGAGCTGGCTTGTTTAGTTCTTGCTCAGGTCCTAGGAGCCTCTGCCTTTACTCCATCCAGCTGTGCAACACGGCTCTGGTGGAGAGAGGTCAAAGTGCCCATGATGGTTTAGCCGGCTGAAGACAGCCAGCCACACTGTCATGCTCTCGTCATAGGTCCTCCCAGACTTGGCTTCCTTTATCAGAAAGAAAAGGTTTCATTATCATTTTATTTTTCCTGTTTCCATTAGCTGCCTAGCTCTCCGCAGGGGGGCAACGCTCCTCCACCATAGTGGAGGAGCTGCCACTCCACACCTCTGCATGCATTCACACCAAGTCTGCAGCTCGTTATCATCTCCAAGAACGTAACGGATGAGGAATGCCCCTGATGTAAACACACTTTTGTTGTATGCTCCAAATCTGGCTCGACACATAGAGGTGTGCTGTATTATTTTGTGTTGTGGGGAATTTAGAATCACCAAAACACCTACTACTGGTCACCAACATCTGTTGTATGGCTGAAGAGGGGAAAGAGAATTTCGGGCTACATGATACAGCCTCTCTACCCGAATCCTTATCGCAACAAGATATCCTACAGCCTATGCTCAGCAAGGTTATTTTTTGGAATCGATTGAGAAAAAATTGAATGCAACCCATGGAAAACCTATTTAGGTTTTATAAAGGACCCTAACCCACTAGTAGGCATGCTTCATCATCAACCACTCACACAGAAGGGGGTCCCTGAGACTATAACAGGCAGTAGAAAACAGGGGAAGCTCAGAAATACAATCAGAACAACATTTCAATAATTCAAAATGCTAATCGTCACTGATAATGGTACCGCATACATGAAATACTGGCCTTCCGTTATATAATACACAAGTACATTGGGTACAAAAATTATCAAATGTATTCAATAAATATAATATTGCAATTGTATGAAAACAAGGTATGTAATACACCATAAATCACCCAAGCACATCCTACACCACACATACACACAATCGTTCATACAAGCAAATGCATACCCACACATACTCATACGTCCTACAAAATAAGGGTTCAAAACTTTCAATGTATCAATATATACATGTTAACAGAGAAGCTCCAGCGCCGACGTGCATTTCAGTGGGTGACCCTGATATGGGTCTCACCTTCTTCAGGGCGCAAAGGTCAAGTACAAAACAAGGGAGGAAGCGCCTGGTAAAAACAAGAAAGATGGCTACCAAGTCACTGGTCAGTGGGTGGTGGAGAGGCTCGTGGCCGGAGCCGCAAAGGTGGGTTGACAAAACCCCTGAGTCGGGTGGAGATTATATTAAAGTCCTCGGAAGCAAAACACCAAATAAAGCACTAGAGGGTCCGGGGACAAAGATGATCCCATGTCGGGGCCACTGGCCCTCTCTAGGATAGGATAGAAAATGCAGGTAGACTAATAATCCATGAGTAGGGTGCTGATGGACCCAAGGGTGAAGTACGGAAAAGTCCAGTTCCCATCCAGCGCCTCCGGCTGGTACGGGAATCCAACGTAGTTATAGCAGTATTCCCAGATTGCAGCTGCATCAGCTCATGGATTATTAGCCTTTTATTGGACCCTCTTTATTTGGTGGTTTGCTTCCGAGGACTTTGATATCATCTCCACCCGACTCAGGCGTTTTGTCAACCCACCTTTGCGGCTCCGGCCATGAGCCTCTCCACCGCCCTCTGACCAGTGACTTGGTTGCCATCTTTCTTGTTTTTAACAGGCGCTTCCCCCCCTTGTTTTGTATTTGACCATTGCACCCTGAAGAAGGTGAGACCCATATCAGGGTCACCCACCGAAACACGCGTCGGCGCTGGAGCTTCTCTGTTAACATGTTGTTTCTCCCCCAATAATCAATATGTTAAGAAGAAACTGAATTTCAACTATGAATTGTATTATCAACTGTGTCTCCTGTATTAATTAATTCTGGAAGTGGCTGACTTGTTCCATCTTTGTGGACCTGACCGAGTCATCAATTATCACATGTCTAGAGGGGTATTCTTGTTTCCATGTATATATTGATACATTGAAAGTTTTGAACCCTTATTTTGTAGGACGTATGTGTGGGTATGCATTTGCTTGTATAAACGATTGTGTGTGTGTGGTGTAGGATGCGCTTGGGTGATTTATGGTATATTACATACCTTGTTTTCATACAATTGCAATATTATATTTATTGAATAAATGTGATAATTTTTGTACCCAATGTACTTGTGTATTATACTTTGGAAGGCCAGTGTTTCATGTATGCTGTACCTGTATCAGTGACGATTAGCATTTTGGATTATTTACACAGGCAGAGAGATTATGCTTTATCGTCAAGTCCCATCCTGGTCCCTAAAAGCCAGGATGGGCTCAATAATGTTCCAAGAACAACTTTCAGATATTGATTTTAAGTTGTAGTCTATTGTAATTTTAAAAAAAACCAGGTATCCCTTCAATAGCGGGCATCCACGGTATGAATAAAAACAAGAGTTTGGTGTCTGTGGGTGTAATGGCCCTACACCATTACTAGTGTCGAGATGTTTTAGCTTCTACTTTTTGACCACTAATGGTTCCAAACTTTCATTAGCACTAGAAAAAGCAATGGTACTGGTGTATTATTCACCTTTTGTTGTCCTTTCCATATTGTCTCTGGACACACAACACACAATGTAAAACATGCAGTGGGTCTATTTGCCTACATTCTTGCCACCGTCTTTGCTTCCCCAGGTCTCAGACAGGCGTGCAACGCCCATAGGGCTAAAAGGCCTACAGATCCTCCCCCCCCCCAGTCGTCGCGTGTCTCTGCCCGGGTTGCTGCAGCTCGAGCTCTTGTGGACTCGGCTGGGCTGTGTCTGGAGTCTTATCTCCAGCACGCCCAAGTTTTTCACAGGTCTTTAAAGACAATCTGAATATTTACATACCTTTGTTAACTGGTTACCGAGGCTTGGTTTTTTTTCTGGTTCCTGCGCCGCCTGGGCTCCCTCTCTGCCTATTCCTTACATTTGCATTTTACATTTACTGCCGTAGTGTGAGAATGCAGTTTATGAAAAGAAATATAGAGTAGGGTTGCCAAAAGAAAAATGCCAGCCATGTGTTGTTTAAAGAGCCCGCAAAGACCTCGTCTTGACACTAAATAGGGTTATAAATAAAAAAGTATGCATTCATTTGTAATGTGACTTTTCTCTCTTTGTTCCCTTTAGTCATGGATCATTCAGTCAGCCCTAGAACACAATTAAAGGTGCTTTCTAGTTATATCTGCTGTTCGTATACACAGTTAAGTGCTAAAAATACAGCTTTAGGTGCCTGCTTATTTTTGTACCGTCTGGGACCTCAAAATAATGAGGTGGCAACCGTAATCATAAGACTGGAAGTTTGTTGCATGATCAGCACATTATTCATTTCCTCCACCCTCGATGCCTGATTAATGCCATGATAGCAATAGTTTAACTTACATCTGAAACCCTACGTGCCGTCAATAACATGCTGAGTTACTTCAAGTGTCTGAGAATGCACCCTGCATTCAGACAACTCACTCCTCATTCCCACCCTTCACTTTCATGCTCACCCTGCACTCACAGCGATCACAATGCACTCACACTGATTACCATGCACTCACACCATTCACCCACTAACCCTGCACTCACAGTGATCACTTTGCACCCACAATGCACATGCGCTGTTCACCCTGTACCTCATCCTGCAGTCACACTAGCACACTACTCACCCTGCACTCATGTGACTCTTCACTCACCTGTCCCCCTCACTGCTCAATCTCCAATCTCACTTAAACAAGCCCATCACTAACCATGCATTCATTCGTCCCACTCTGCACTTAAATCCGCACCCATATTGATATGGTGACCTCACTCAGCCTGCAGCCACTCCTCTTACCCTACTCTCAAACTGTTGCATCGCTCACCGTGCACTCACATAGGCACTCCTGCCACCCACACAGCACAGAGGTTTATTGTGCCTGCCACAAAGAACGTGTACCATGCAGATCACAGAACTGAGTGTGAAAAATCTATGAGTAGCGCTATAGAAAAATTAAATGTTTTTCAGAAAGGTGCTACAGAGAGATGAGGTGCACATGAAGTTCGGGTCTAGTTGCGCCCCTGGTCTCAGGGGCCATGAAGCTGTGGATTGAACAAAATGTAAGCAGGTCTCCGAAAGACAGTTTCCCAGAGCAAACCCCTCCCAGGTGGGCGAGACCTCTGAGCTCCCGGCCAACATTTGCACCCCTTCGCCTCTTATGATCACAAATAACGCAATTTGTTTATGGTGCAAAAGGCTGCAGCTTTATTGACATATAGATAACCAACAGGGAATTCAATCAATCTTGTTTGTCCATTGTTTTACGATCATTGCAGTCCTGACCTGAACCTAGACAGCACCCTTTTTTGACAGCGTACCGAGCGAATGCCCCCTTCCTCAGCCGGTCTAGCACTTCCTGCGGCCTCTAGGCTACATCTTGCTGCCGAAAGTCCTTGAGCTGGGTGGCCCTTCTGCCGTGTCCCCCCTCTGCTGACCCTATGCTGACGTGGAGCATGCCCCCCCCCCCACCTGTGCCCCATGTAAGGCATCCCAAAGGCACAGGTTAGAGCTGCTCCCCTAGGCTATTGCGCTCTTTCTGCAGACTTTGGGGCATATCAACAAGGGCTTTATCTCTGCTTTTTTGGCTTTAAAAGCCAAAAAAGCAGAGATAAAACTAGCACCCTATCAACAACAGGGTGCTAACATGCAAATTTGCATGTTAGCACCCTTTTACTCTACGCTTCCCCTTGCATCTCTAATGAGATGCAAAGGGGGCGTTCCAGAGTAAAATAATAGGAGAAATGTCGCTAAGCGACATTTCTCCTATTATCAAGAATATCGCTAACCCTGTTGGAGACAAAAAAAGCAGCGCTAACCGCGGTTAACGCTGCTTTTTTACGTCTGGTATTTTTCTGACTTAGCCATGATATCCTATGGAACGAGGATATCATGGCTAAGTTTGTCTGTCCCTATCAACAAGCTAACGTGAGATTATCGCTGGGTTTCCAGCGATAATCTCACGTTAGCCACTTAGCGTGAGGATTTTTATCGCTATTGAGATAAGCGTTGCTAATAGCACGCTATCTCAGCGATAAAAATCAACGCTAGCCGGCGATAATTATCCTAGCGCTAAGTGCGCTTAGCGATAATTATCGCCGGTTGTTGTTGATATGCCCCTATGTGCTGTCTCCGCCTTGCCTGAGCCCACTCCTGCGTCTCTGACGCCGCTTCCAGGTGTGGGTGGATGGGTCAATGGCGAAGGCAATTATTACCTGGGGGGCTCATTTAGTCCTTAAATTCTGTTGCCCCCACCCCTCGAAGGTGGCCCCCTTATTTTTTATTTATAAAAAAACGATGATTTTTGTCGGACTTTCAAGTAATACCTACTTGAACTAAATGGCTCCATGAGCTAGACAGCATTGCTGCGCCTTGGTTGGTTCCACGGAGGAGCCCGTTCATATTCCTTACTCGTGCCCTCTGCTGCCACCTAGCGAGTATTCTTGCACGTTCAGGATGCTGCTCAAATTGTAAAACTGCAGCCTTCAGGCGGGCAGTAGCAGTTCCAGCTCGCGGCTCATAGGACCGACCACCTGTGCAAAATGATGTGTCTGCCGTGACCCGATGGGCATTTCATGGCGCCAGAGAAATCAGAGAATTAGAGAGTGCAGATGCCCGCAGAGTGTTCCAGACTGGCAGCTGCACTCCAAGCCCAGACGAAACCTGATTAGAAATAATAAATGAACTGCAGACTTCTCTATCGCGCTGGTTGTTGGCATGCCCGTTTACAAATGTTCTTTTACTAACCGGGAGATCATTTAATGTATGCCAAGTGTTATCGTCTTCTTCACTCACCTCAATGTACAGGCACTATTAAGGATGTATCCTGAACTGTGCCTTCCTATATACACCCACATACGAATCAATAAACCTTGATGCCTGGCACAAGACTTGATTTTTATGCGCGTTTTTCTTGCATTAATGAAAACATTCGAGCTGTCATGGCAACCTAGAGTTAGCATTCATCACGTTTTTCTGACAGGAGTGACAGAATGACGTCCCAAACAATAAAAAAGAGAATGTTTGCAGTGCTTTCTTTTCAGCTGGGAATTTAAGTCTCCAAGTCATCCTGAAGGCATTCTTTGATCTCCCAAATTCTGCAGGAATCTTTTGCTCGTGCTCAATGCTGTATGAGGGAGACTTTCAAAATGGCCGCCAGATGCTGCATCTGAAGCCGTGGTCTCCTGAGCTTCCTGTTTAAGGCCCTCTGCGGTGCATTCTTTGAAATGATGTGAAAGGGCCTGAGAATAACCAGTCACCTCGTAGCCTTCTATGTCACTTGGCTCTACATCTGGGGCAATGGAAAATGGTTTCCCCATTACGCCATATAATTCTCCTCCAACAGAATGGCGTTCATTACCCCTAAACTGACCAAAACTTTGATCCTAATTCGGTTCACAGGCAGGATGTTTTGCATGGTCATTCTGAGCATGGTTTTAGTTGGCTTTCCGTGCCCTCTCCACCCTTGACATGGTTGGCAGTTACCAGTTTCACTATGTAAGTACTGAGCATTTCAACCCCTGCAAAATGCTCCATTGCACTACTCGTTTTCCTTATTTTCCTTAGATTGGGAATTCCTTATGTTTTGGCACATCTGCTTGGCATCCATACATGTAACACCCGTGCTTGACAATAAAACATCCATGTAACCCTTCCTTCCTATAGATTTTATACTAAACCCTTTGCTACAACCAATCATCGTATTCTTTGAAGCATTTTAATGTGACACACACTAGATCCGCCTAGTGACTTTCAAGTTATTTTAGTGACTCGCGTCATTCCATGATGCTCTTGGCAAATCAAATAATTGTATTAATTTCAGGGCTTGTGCAAGATGAAAGACTTTCTTGCTTTTTTTTTCTCTAGCATAATAAGATAATGGATCAACTGAGATATGACGTTCTCTAATTTTCCTCAAGCAGCCTTAAATCTAAGGGTTGGAATAGGGTCGATTCTTTCATTGGTCCCTTCACCTCTGATATAGGACTGATGACTTTGTACCATGGGACTTGCCTGACTGTAATAGTGTTTCCCAAGATTAATTATGTCTTCTGTGTCCTCATGAATCTTATCCTCTGTTTCCACCTCAGGGAAGTGATCAAGCTCCCTGACAAGTTGTGTGTTTTAAGGATATGCCTTCAGAGCTTGTTTGCTTTCTTGCTGAACTTTGCGGCTGGTCTTTGCCCCCAGATAATCCACTGACTGGCCCAAGCTGTGGGTTCAAATTGATATTAGTCTCTCCAGTTGATTGTGGGAAAGTCAAGACCACAAGTCATCTGTTGGGATGAGTCATTGAAAAACAGGACTTAAGACTTGAATCACTGTCTTATTTTTGATGCCACTAGAAAATATTTTAAACTGTGCTATGGCAACTCTATACATCATACGCAGACTTACAAATCCTGCCACCAGGCTGGCTCGCCACCAACAACAGGGCTATATACAAACCAGTAACAGTAGTAATACAAAAAAATAGGCATAATCTAGCCCCTAACCTCCTGTCAAACACCCTAACAATTTTCACCAACTTGTAACCTAAAATCTACCACTCCCAACTAGCCAGACCAAATCCACCTGATGCCACTTGCAAGTACTGAGCCTACTACCTCTAAGGAGGGAACACTCTACCACCCGACGTTCATGCCACCCAATATCTCTTGAGAATTCAACAGTGTTGAAAATACATCTGCTAAACCTTAAATGACCACAGGGATGTGTACATGCCTGTATACTCCCTTAGCTAAAAACAGTGCATTCCCCTACACATATGTTCGATCCCACCAGTCATACTGAGAGAATGGTGCAATTAAACATGAATCTAAACTGAAATGTATGTAACCACCCTACAGTACTTACGTACTTCCATTTTTGTTTTGTCAAATGTTTCACATATAAATGGTATAACTGCTAAACAAATAAATGTTCATGCATAAAGACCACTGGATAAACTGTATTGGCAGGCTGTGCAAGTTAGCTGAGAAACCAGGACCATGCAGGGCAAGTAAACAGCACTGAGGGAGATAAAAAAAGTAACCGTATAGAAATGTGTTCGGTGAGATATGTATATGCTTCCATACAAAACAGAGCAAATATTGCTGTGCTAAGGGCAGAGCAGGATTGGCACTGAGTGTAATGCGGAATATACCATCACAAGGTACTCGTTTTCTAATGGGATGGCTCAATGGTAGAATTATGGTGAGCAGAAAGTGGAGTAATGCTCAACTTCACCCCATGCTTGGGTACCGGAAAAGCCTTAGGATAATGCAAATTTTGTCTCTGCACCTCTGAAGCAGAATACATGGACCATGACACAGACTCCACCCCCCCCAATTGGCTCTGCATATTAACCATAGCCATTGGCCATGGAAACTTCTTCTCACAAGACTATTTGCCACCTGCTTACTTAACAGACACAGGAGCTGTAATGAGACACCGTTCCTGAAGGTGCAGTAAGCTTCCAAGCGCCGAAGGACAGGAGATGCGAAGAACAGCTGCACCACCCTTTCACAGGCAACTAGCAGTAAGATTACAGGGTAGTGGAGGTTGTAGTGCAGATCAAACAAATGGAGGGAGGAAGAAGCAGATGTTCATTCAGCTTCCAAGAGGTACTGGTTATCTATCAGAAAGGGTGAGGGGACATGAACCATATAAATCTCAATACCAGAGTCTCCATACTTTTTGTATCCGAGAACCTCATCCACACGTTCACAGACTGGGTTATATGTAATCTCTGCTTAGTGTGGTTTGGTGGATAGTGTCATCATCGGGTCTTGTCACTTGAGTGTCCTATACTGCAAGTGACATCAAAACCTCCACCAGGAGGGAGACTTTCTGATTGTTGATAGTAGCGAGTGGATTCAGTGTATCTCCTATCTTGTAGGTGAATCTTTATTGGGGGACATCCTACTCTCTATCCTACTCTTTACCCTCAATATAGATTCACCTACTGGATAGGAGATCAATTGAATCCTCGCACTACTGTTAACATCCAGGCAGTCTCCCTCCTGGTGGAGGTTTTGGTGTCACTTGTAGAAAGGGACACTCGAATGACAAGACCCGATGATGATGCTTTCCACCAAACCACACTAAGCGGAGATTGCATACACCACAGTCGGAGAACGTGTGGTCGAGAATCTCTGAGACAAAAAGTTCTGAGACTCTGGTTTTGAGACTTATGTGGTTCACCACCCCCCTTTCTGATAGATAACCTGTTTGAGGTTATAACCTTTCCACACTTGAAGTGTATGTGTTGGGCACCAGTTTGGCGAACAAGTCCTTCTTGATCAAGACCGAACCCACACCAAGAAGAGCTGCTCGTCTCTGACTTCATCTGTCTCTGATTTCAGAGACAGCATTCACTAAAGTAAAAGACCAATGTTGCTTCAATTCACTATTAACAATTGTTAACGTGAGAGCAGAGCTTAGCCAGTACTTTCCAAACACACCCAAAAGATATTTGACATTACTCGGTACCATAACTTCTCCTCTATCACTTTGCATTCTACCTGATCTTCACTCATTTAGTTTCCTTATCGGACCTTTTCTGGTAGTTACACATCATCTGCGAAGCATCTTGCCTTTGTTTTCAATTTCTCGCACTCTCTATGTTTTTCTATTGTTTCAGTAGTCGGTTCACCCTCCAGCCCGTCTTATTACTGCATTTTTTGAAAGGTAAATTGGGGGAACAGCTCTTGCACCTTACCACCAACTGCCCCATTTAACTGCTCTTTTATGTAGGTTTTCTTTATTTTTAATATGATGCCTGCTTTTTCACGTGTTACAAGCTATCCTGGCTGAAGAGGGGTGAAACCCCGAAACCGGTCCTAGGAGGCTTTTTTCCAGTCCAGGGAGGACCTGGCTTGGCAGTTCGGGCTGGACTGTTCCCATGAGGCACAGGATCAAGACTGATTTGCATATGGCTGGGTTCAAACTGGAATGGCACGGTGAGCAAAAAAACGATGGCTTTAGGCCCAGATCTCTGTACTGGGGTGAATGTATGACATTGTTCCGCATTCTGTCCATCAACAGTTGTTTTCGCTTTCTCACGTATTACTCTTCTAATGAATAGGTTTCTGTCCCCCTGACCCCACCTAGGAAGAGTGAAAAAAACACTTCTGTTTTCCTTGGTTCCTTTGCTCTCTGTGAATGAACTGCTCCAAAAAAACTACTTTGGCTCTTCTGTGGGCCCAATAATGCATTCCTCTCTGATTCTAGGGCTTTTAAGAATTGTGGTCCATTTAAAAAAAGTTATTTCACCAGGATTGGTAATGAAATAAGGTCATGGGGTTAGGTCAGTCAGAGTCAAAGTCATAGCAGGTTCTCATAAGGGGGTCAAAGAAGCGAAAGGAAGATTGTTGGTGAGGTAATGGGATGCATAATTTCCCTTATATGCGTGACATCCTGCCTTTACACAAGCTGAGCATCATCTTCATTTCCTTGTTACGAGCATGGCTCATTTATGTTTCCTCTTTCTTTAGTTAATTTCATTTTCCTACTCACAACTTCAAGTAGCGCATAGCTCTACAATAGGACTGTTTTGGGGGGTCACACATGACAATTGAACTCCAGAACTTACCCTCCATTCAAAAGTGAAAGTAATGAGGAACTTTTCCCCACAATTCATGTTCTTCTCCTGCAGGACGTTTTCTGCTTTAACATTCTCTGTATGAGTTTTGCAAGCACAACAGCCTTTCTGCACAGGCCTACGCACTGAGCTATGAATGCTTTGAAGTTGACCTTTATTCTGCAGCGGTCTCACCTCCCTGGATTATAGGTAGGCGGTTATGTCTTAGCCATAACGTGCTACCTCTGTATCCCAATCCCTGTGGAGCTGCCGCCAGCAGAAGCTGCACAGAGTAAAAGGGGCTTCGCCTGAGGGATTGCATAATGAACCACTGGGGGACAAATCTGGTTAATAAGGGCCTGCTAACTCACATGGAACCACACTCAGCAAACTCCGACAGCCGTGTTAGCAAACGTCCAGTCCTACAAATGTCTGCTTTGGAAGGGGAATGCTCCACAAGAAGGCGGCATATGTTGTTTTTCTCTATTGTGTAATGAACCCTGGAGGGACCGTGGAAAGTGCAGTTGTCCCACTAATAATACTATTGTGTATGGGGAACAGTTCATCTTGGCTTTGCCTGTCTGATTAATTCTTAGCCCGGGATCTACACTGCTCTAACCACAATGACGAGTCTAGAGTTTCTGATGACAGTTGTCCTTTTTCAAGTTTTATCATAAAACACAGTGGAGCCCTGACTGCAAGTGAGGCAACACACTCCACGCGAGATTCCTGGTGGGCGTAATTCCCCTTGTCACCCTGTATCTTCATATGAGTTAAACCCCTCAGGCTGGGGCAAAACTGAGTGGAAATGGAATTGCTATGCAGAACTCCACACAGGGACTGATTAAGAGTTTGGCAGACGGTCTACTCCATCACAGACGTGATGGATATCCCGTCCACCGTATTATGAGTTCCATTATATCCAAGGGAATATAATGGAACTTGTAATACAGCGGACAGGATATCTGTCATGTTTGTGATGGAGTAACCCGTCCGCCAAACTCGTCACCAGACCCACAGAATGAAATAAAAGTTTTCATTAAACCCCTATTTAAATGGGAATGTAATGCTCCCATTTACTTTCTGCTCTAAGCGGGTGGTAAAAGGTAGCAGAGACATCCCTGAGTAGTGGGGTTGGCAGGAGGGTGCTGAGAGGGAAGGCCAGTCTTGTCTGGGAGGGTGCTGCATCACCTCCCCACCCCCAATGAAAAACAAAATGTTTGCTGGAGCCTGGAACTGGGGAATGGGGCGATTTTACTGGCTGTAATTCCTGGCCAGTAGTTCCGGATCCAGTGTTCCTGCACCTGGGAAAACCGGGTGCATGAACACCGGGCCATGTGTGATCAGGCACAATGGTATCCTACAGAGGCGCACCGCTCGGACTGTCTCATAATCAGGTCATTGACGTAAACAGCGTGGAGGACGGCTGGATATGGGAAGTAGATTTCAAGGCAAGCAGTGATATGGTGACTGGTTCATTGGGAAATCTGAGATGATTTTCATTAAGAAACTTGGTAAGTTTTTGAATTATTTTGTGTCTATGAAACACAGTCAAGGGAGCATCCGATGAAGAATATATTTCATACTCGCCGTATGGGAAGCCATTCTGCCAGTCCTCTTTCCCCAGCGTTACTCAACTCTGGTTTCTCAAACTTTCCATAATATGAAACTGCCCATGAGCGGTATGTATGTCACAATATAACAGTTGACACATTGACCTAATTATAGATATTTTGACCATAACATCGACTACCAAAACATCATCAAGGTAAGTGTAGCTTTAGTATGACTAATTCTACTGTGGCAATATTTTACGAGTTTTATTTAATGATCATGATACATGGGTCGGTCAATGTATCAACTGCGGTACTGTAGCTACGCACTTCTGAGAGTCTTCACCAATGCCTTGGAGAGCTCAGTCTTGCTCCCAGACTCTTTGTCAACAATTTAGGGAATACAGCATTGAGATGGGCTTCTTTTCCTTATATTTCTAACCAGTCTGGCCCAGCAAATTGTACTGTTGTAACATTTCTGGGATCTTCCTCTTATGCCTTCCCTTGTGTAACCTCAGACTCATGCCTCCATAAAGGGAGGTTTATTGAGCATGCACATCACTTCCTACACTTACACTCTGGTAGGGTTTCTAGCTGCATGTCCGCTACAGATGTATCTTAAATCCATATTTAAGGCAGCCACCTGAGCTACTACACATGTCTTTTTTGATAGTTAGTTGACTGTGGTTCGAGAGAATGGAGCATTTTAAGAACATCTATTGTCAGCTGCATGGTTTGCTCTGAACGCCTTTTATATTCTCTACTTTCTAGATGCCTGTTACAGAGACAGATTTATAGCTATTAAATCTGTTTGGGAACCACATTGTCTACTGCAGTTACTTACTCTTAACACTGCTTTCTGGAAACCCGTCGAGACACAGGTTATTACAAAGGAGATATGTTGAGCTGTGATTTGGGCTTCTTCACATACCTTCTGCAAGGCTTGTTCTCTGGATGTCAGAATCAGAAGCCCCATGTCTATCTTCTTAGTATTGGCTAGTCGCCTTAAAAACTCACCTTGTCAATCCATCCCATTGCATTGGACAGACACAATACCAAAATCAATGGAACTTTTCCTAACCATGATTCAATTTCTGACTGCAATAGTGTAGTCACTAGTAATATTTATTAAAATGAGTCTTTCCACGAGTAGGACATCCTGGAGCAATGCACAGTATCAGAGAAGGTGACAGCCATTAAAAAAAATCCCTGGAGAAATTACTTCTAGTACAATTCCAATCTTGTTGGTATACTGATCCAACACTCTTTTTCATATCCAAAAATCTATATTTACAAAAAATAAACAAGGTGATAAGCGTACCGACGAAAATCTTTCATTCACTCTTTCTTTTATAATTTCTCTTTTTGAACATACAAAAAATATTGATCACATCCATAATATACACCCAGGGTTCAAATTACAAAATGTTTACAATTTCACTGCCTAATCCCGCTGATCAAACCAAACATGGCGTGTTCTCGCCTAAGTTTTACAAACCTTATGCAGCCCCACTATTTCTGCAATTATTGCAGGTATGCAACGCGGCGCATCAGCAGGGGGAACTCACCGCTTCCATGCAGGAATCTATCCTTCTCACTTTACTGAAGCGTGGCGTACCACCTGATAACAATTACTGGTACC
The DNA here is from genome assembly GCF_964204655.1 of Triturus cristatus. NCBI lineage: Eukaryota > Metazoa > Chordata > Amphibia > Caudata > Salamandridae > Triturus > Triturus cristatus. The sequence goes on along the minus strand of NC_140592.1, from coordinate 494,751,922 downwards.
GACTATTATCACTCCTAAACCCAGATGCCAAAATCTTTGTGAAGTTACTGGCCAGTCGGTTGACCCTCCTGATGCCCACAGTGGCCATCCCAGACCAGGTAGGGTTTGTACCAGTCCGATCCACAGCACACAACCTGCAAACTCTATTTGCACTCTTGCACCAGCTTAACCGTACACAGGAGGAGGCGTCAGTCTTCCTTGACGCAACCAAAGACTTCATTTCAGTAGAGTGGCCTTATCTCTTTGCTGAGTTAGCGCGAATGGGCATCCGGCACCAGTTCATAAATTGGATGAGCTTATTCTATGCCTACCCAACAACCCGTATACACATTGGGGGCTCCTTCTGGAGGCTTCCCCAATGGACTGGGCACTAGACATGTTTACCTATTGTCCCCCCCTTCTCTATACCCTTGCCTTGAAATAATTAGCCTGTGCAGTCCAACAGCTCCATAGGCAGAGTGGGTTGGCATTCTCACCTCGAAACCTAATAGTATCCCTTTACGCAGATTATATCATGTTATACTTGATGGACCCATTCCGGAACCTCAGCCCAGTCATTCAAGACTTTACCTACTTTCGAACCGTTTTGGGGATATCTGTGTACTGGAACAAATCCATGATATTCCCACTCATGCAAGCCACGACTCCCCGAACATTAGACTTCCTGCTTACCTGGGCAACACAACCTGTTAAATACCTCAGGTTCTGGATCCACTGGGATAAGGACATTGTGGGCAGAGAAAACCACAGGACTACTATGACCCTCATCGAGGAGCAGGTCTCCCGTTGGAAGATCCTTCCGCACTCACTGATGGGGCCGATCGCTCTAATTAAAATGGTTATCTTGCCCAAGCTACTTTACTAATTTAATGACATTCCCATATAGCTCACCCAAAATGTCATCAAGACCCTTAAACCACATCTGGTCACACTAGTCTGGGTGGGACGTCAACTTCGAGTGTGATGGGAAACTTTGACATTGCCATATGCCAAGGGAAGGCTGAACGCTCCGGACTTCGAACTCTACTATCTGTGTGCACAAGTACACTTTGCATATTTTTGGCATAAACCCACACCTAAGGATCGCATCAACATTTGAGAATGAAAATGCCCACCCAACCCTGCTTGTAGCGCTACTGTGTCAGACCCCTCGATGCAGCCAAGTCAAAATAGGCACGATCTCTAGCACACAACTAGCTTTGATAAAGATTCAGAATAGGCTAAGTCGACAATACTTTACTCTACCGAACAGTCTCGAACTCAGGGGAACCGAGCCTACCTGAACGCCGCCATCGCCAAGAGTCCGTTCAGTCCACGCATTTGTGCCGCTACCGCCAAGAGTCATTGCCAGCCAGATTCCGCGCCGCCGCACGGGACTACGAATCCCGGCAGCACTTGCGGCGGCGCACAGCACGCACGCACCAACGGCGCCAGGAGGCGCATAAAATCAGCGTCAGGCCCGCTTCGCGGGACGCGAGCGGGATGCCCGGAGCGGAGCCCGGGCAAAGGGCGGGCCCTCTACGGCCCTCATCGGCAGGAAGAGGCAGGGGCAGGGCCACACATGCTGCAGGAGTCATAGCGGACACCATTGTGCAAGTAAGTTGAGCACACAGAATTCCCCAAATTAATTACCTCGCACGTTTTGCAGTTACAGTATAAGCCATGCCTAAAAAAGCAGTCACAGTTCAAAATAACAAGATGAACAACTATTTGGTTCAGACTGTACAGAAGATTAATACGCAAAGGAGGGAGTCATTGGGGCTGAGCCAATCACCGGACTTACTTTGTTTGTCCCCACCCACTTCTGCTATTACTTCGTCTGATGAAATTAACACTCAAGATGTTTTTAGCGCCACCATGTCAGCTGACACTGTTGCACAAGTCATACCTGATATTCCGGACAATGTAATTCCGGCTTCTGAAGATTCGTTTATTGAGGGTGATATAAATATTTCAATTGACATTAATTCTGACCAAGACACACAGTCTCAGACATCCCAGGTGCCTATTCTTGACTTAACTCCCACAGTTCATGAAGTTAGACCCAAACGTCAATGTACCAAGATCCCTCTTAAGCGGGGTGGTCTACGCTCTGGGGCTAAATGGAAGAGGGTTAATACCTCAAAATCTACACAATTGAATCATGCTGAGGATCCCTCTATTTGTTCTATTGAAGAAGCCCTCTTAGACAAAATTGCGGACTTTATTGAGACCAAAATCAATTTCATTATCAAACCCCTCATTTCTAAGATAGACAAATTACAAGCAGAGGTCAAGAAGCTGGGCGGTTATCAAAATACAGTTGCAAGTGGCATTGAAAATTTAACCACGTTAGTTACTCTTCTGAACAATAAACATGGGGATGCCGCTGATGGAACTATTTTGGGTGCCGGAAAGGGAACAGAGCCCTCTGGGGAGAATCCATCGTCACTGATTCCCAACGCTGTTGTTGGGACCTCTACGCTCCAGTGTCCCCCAGCAAACCCAAATCTTGCGGCAAACGTTACCCACATGCAAACATTACAACCCCATACTTCCACGACGGATCCCCTGCAATTTATTGTTGAAGCCACACCCGTGGTGTTAGTTCTTGCAAATGTTCCCCCATTAGAAAGAGGCTCGGTGGAAAGTTCTAACTCACTGTGTAGCAAAGCTTTACACTGGTTAACCAGCAATGTGCGGCTAGCTCCAGGAGGACAGCAACATCTCGCAAGTGTAATCAAATCAGCATCTAGGGTTTCTTGGCTGGGAAATCGCCCAAAAAAATTCAAAGGTGATTGTGTGGCCGTGAGCTTTTCAAACCAATATGTTCTTCCTAATATTCTTGCAAATATCCTTCCCCCTCAACGAAGACAAGGCACTGTGGTTCCCCTTACTCTGAAATTCTTTTATGGGGAACAGCAGAATGTATCAATCCCAAAGACTCCTGTTTTAGGATGGAATACAAATTGGGATTTTCACTCTAGATGGGGTCAAGATATAAGGAATAACGCACCAGCCTACCGACAACAACCCTTTGAACTTAACCCTGTTACACAACCTTTGGAACTGTTTAACCGTTTTGCGCCACTTTCCTTTATGGACCAAAATGATTGACTTTTGCCAAGTCAAATTAATGATGTTGAGGAACCACAGCCGGCTCTTGTTTTACCTCTCCAGTTCTCCGCAGGCAATAGAGCCTGTAGAATTTTGAGCTGGAACATTGCTGGTCTTAGAACTAAATTTAAAGACAAAATGTGGCTGGATAAAATCAGGAGTTATGACATTCTTGCTTTCCAGGAAACTTGGGACACGTCAGAGTGTTTGCCCCTGGATGGCTACTCCCATTTCTCAGTGCCTGCAGTCCCTAGTAAAGCAGGAAGAGCTAGGGGTGGGCTAGTTGTGTATATTTCTCTTGACGTTAAAGGTAAACCCAGATATATCCAGTCTAAATCCAAAAATTGCTTAATGGTTGAATTGACTTTATCAAACTGTAACCCTATTTTATTTGTAAATTTTTATAATTCTTCGACCAGTCAATTTCCTAACGAGCATTTGTTAGCCTTACAGGATCTCTTATCCACTCATATTGAGAATAGCTGTTGTGAACTTGAGGTATTCCTTATGGGAGATTTTAATATCCATCCCTGTTTGGCAGGCTGTCAGAGGGAAACTGAGATACTGCCTTTTTATCCTTCATCTCCGCATTTTGAACACACTCCACGCGGAGAGATCTTGGAATCATTTTTGGCTACCCTCAACCTTTACGAATCTTGTACCTGCTCAAACGATTTTAGGCTACCAACATATGTGGGTCATGATTCTGGTACAATTATAGATTATATTTTTGTTTCTTTAAGTATTCTACCTAAAATATTCATTTATATGGTAGAAACTTCTGTTTTTAGCGATCACAATCCTGTGATTTTAGAGGTTTTAGCATTTGGAGCCCTAGAAAATAGGAAGATTGACACATTGTGTGCGCCAGGTCTTGAGCTTAAAGATCAAAATCGTAGGCTAAAATGGGACCAAGTTATTCCAACATCTTTTTTACAGGAGACATTGGCCAAAGTTGCTGATGAAATTGCCATTTGTCTTGATAACGAAAACCCGAGCGCCAAAGTGGTTGATGCCTTTGGTGCTATATGTCATCAAGTTAATTTAGATCTGACCATAAAGGCAAAGTCAAACAAACCAATTGGCCCTAGATGGTTTGACTCAAACTGTTCTAGGGCCCATTCAGCCCTTCTTAAAGCTCTAAAGTGTAAACCTAGAAATAGAGTACTGATAGCTTCATTGAGGAAACAATACAATCTTGCTATTAGGAAGAGGAAATCTGAGATTAAAAATGAGGCATGGAATGAATTGTTACTGCCCGAGACACAGAAAGATAGTGCGAAATTCTGGGCAGTCATAAACCATCCATATTTTGTGGGATTAGATAATCAAAGAGCTGACTGTATTATCCCAGATGAACAATGGGTGTTACACTTTAGTAACATTTATAGTCAAACTCACACCACAACAGATTCTGAAACAACAGCATTAAAATCATTGACTCAAATTCCTCCTTTCACTCAGGAAGAGGTGATACTTGCACTAAAAGATACACTTGGTAAAAAGGCACCGGGGCCAGATGGGGTTCCTGCAGACTTCTTTAAGACCGCCCCTCAATTCAGCTCAAAAATTCTAACTAACATTTTTAACGCCACTAGGGAATTTATTTTCCCCTCCAGTTGGGCAACTTCGACCATTGTGCCAATCTTCAAAAAGGGACAGAGGACAGATCCGGCCTGTTACAGGCCCATCTCTCTTATTGATTCAAGTGTCAAAATCTTGGGGAGAGTCCTGTTAGGCAGATTGTCCACGATTTTAGAAAGTAAGGGTATTTTATCGAATGCACAATATGGCTTTAGAGCCAAAAGAGGAACCTTAGATCAATGCCTAAACCTAGAGCTTATTATAAACAAATATGTGGTCGCCAGGGGTGGTTCACTGTACATGGCCTTTATGGACCTCTCCTCAGCTTTTGACCTAGTTAATAGGTCGAGGCTGTGGGGGATCCTGTTGGCCATGGGCCTTGACCCACCCTTAGTTGATTACTTAGCTGAGCTACATAAGGATCTTATGACTTCTGTTAGAGTCACTAGGGAAGGAAGATGCACCTGTCTCTTTAAGTCTGAGAGGGGGGTTAGACAAGGGTGTATACTCGCCCCCCTTTTATTTACTCTATACATCAATGACCTTGAGACAGTAATGCAAACATCACACAGTGATATTCCACGAGCAGGGGAGACAAAGATACCTGTCCTCCTGTACGCGGATGACGCTGTTCTTCTTGCACGCTCTGGAGTTGCATTGAATAAACTCCTTTTATCCTTTGAAGCTTTTATGGTATCTTTGGACATGAAAATTAATACAGACAAATCACATGTAATGATCTCTGGACACGCAGGCAGAAAAAAAAAGATGTTAACATTTTACTGCGCAGGGAAGGAGGTAAAGAGAGTTCCTTCTTTCCCATATTTAGGTGTGACTTTTGATGAAAAGGGCTCCTGGGGCCCTCAGCTTCTGGTTAAAAGTAACGCTGTCGCTAGAGCGACCGCAGGGCTGCTGGGTTTTGCCAAAAAACTGGGCGCTCGTCCTATGGAAAGCATAATTAAAGTTTATAAAGCAAAATGCATGTCAGTCGCCCAGTATGGCTCCATTATTTGGGGATATATTAACCCCATTAAAATACAGAATGTAGAAAATAAATTCTTAAGATCTCTTTTTTCCGTTCCCCAATCAACCCCGACTTTTGCATTACATACAGAGGCAGGATTGGGCTATATAGCTGATACCTTGAAATTAGCACCAGTGATTGGCTGGTTAAAAATCTGGCTTAACCAGGAGCTTACATTAAATCACATCATTTTAAAAGATTGTTTAGCCCTGGACAGAGCACTTAAAATCCCATGGGTAGGATATGTGAGAACTCAGCTGTCCTTAGCAGGTCGACCGGAGCTCTTTTCATCTCCAGATGAAATAACTTACGAAAACTTAAAATCAGTTAAAAATACCCTGTTAAATCTATACGCTCTGGAGAGGGAAGCACAAGAGTTAAAAAAACCCATGGTAAGGAAACATTTTTTGCTCACCTCTGTTCCTGGAATGGAACCATACCTTGTGTGGGTAACAAACCCTTACCATCGTTTTCTCCTAACGAGATTTCGTTTCGATTTAATCCACTTTATCTTGGGTAACTTTGGAACTTGGGCCAGACCTGATGACGCTGAACCCTGTGATTGCGATTGTTTTTCGGTTCAGGATACGATGCACTTTATTATGTTCTGCGGTCATTACATTGAGATTAGAAAAAGGTACTTGCTCCCTATTTTACGTTCTCAGGGCTTTATTCAGGTAAAACCAGCTCTGCTTTTCTTGCAACTTCTTCCTAATATAAAAGTAGCCTTTGCTGTCGCTAGTTTTCTAGTGGCAGGAGCACGTTTGAATAAGTCCAAATTAAGGCACAGGCACTTTATCTGTGAAAAATGAACTTCCTCTCTTCTATAACATACCCTTCTTTTTATTCTTTTTAAAATATTTATGCATGTTTTAAATGTACAAATTTAATTGTTTCTTTTTTCTGATAATTGTATGCAAATTTAATGATCTGATGAAATGTTGTTATGTATTTTCTTGCTCGTTCTTTTATGATTTTCAATAATCGAATAAAGATAATTGACTGACTGACTGACAGTCTCGAACTCAGTTCTCCCTAGCACTTGTAACGCCACACTTCTGCTGTGCATACACACACAGGGACTAACTACGATGGGAGATCTCGTCTCAGACAGTTGATTCCTAGACTGCCCGATTGTGGTCGATGATACTCATCCAACCCCGTTAGATATATTTACATATTATCACATCCGTGCTCCATTCAGGACACACTACCTTACCTTTCCCCAGAAACCCCCGACAACTGCCATGTTATCATGTTTCTGGCTGCTCCTACGGGTAGACACATGGTGACCAACTTATACCTCTCCATTGAAACGAAAACCCCAACACTCCAGGGTCAGAGAGCAATGGGAGTTAGACCTGGGGAAGGACTTATGGCTGTAGCTTAGTGGTAGAACTATCCTCTAATAGGTGATTGTGTGTAATCCACTTTAAATATCTTCGCCGAACATATCATAGCCCCCAACAACTGTTTGCGCTCAGTCTCAAAGCACACTCACAATGCATCCGATGTTGGGAATCTGAAGCTGGGTTTATGCATCTTGCATGGCAGTGTGATAGCTGAGTACCAGGAGGGAGTAGGCATTGCACTATCTGTGCTGTTAGTAATGGCTCTGAACTTGTCCCCTAAGGTAGCTCTCTTGGTATGCATGAGGGGAATACCACAGGAGGTCAGGTGCTTTCCGTCGCTTGTGCTACTGCTAGTGAAAAGGCGGGTTGCTTGTGTGGGGATTGGTGACGGTTGGCCAAGGACCTGGGACTGGCTGAAAGATATGGCACACTGTAATGACCAGCTGGAACTCCACTACTCCATGATCCCCCGATGCACTGGCCCACGAATATCTGGCGACCCTTGCTGTCATACCAACTTAGCCATAGCATCTACTAACTGTCTCCCCTATAGAGAGAATCTCATTGGGGGAAGACAGGCCTCTGTTTCCCCCTGGTATCCACGAGCTGCGCAAAGACATTTTAAGGCATGGGCAAAGTGGGCGCTGGGCCCCAGGATTTTACGGGGCCCCTTGTTAGAGCCAGCTCGATTCTGCAGAGACTCTTACCCTGATGGCCTTTAATAAATCTTAGATTGTTTTAAATACCGTTTTTTATTTAATTTATTTTTAATGCGGGTGATGTGTGAGAGGTTGCTGCAGACAATTTGCAGATAAATATGTTGGTTTCATGCAGCGCCCATAAAACACGTTTTTTATAGATCAAAACAGGACCTCACATATAACTAATGGGAGGAAGTCACAGATTTTGTTTCACAAAATTATTAGCAGTAATATTAGTGAGCTGCTGCTGTTACAATATTGAAAACACACATCACTATGTCTGAATATTAGATGTAAATAAATTTAAAATTTGGATGAGTGCAACTGTGACCTGGCCAGAGAGAGCACGAAAGAGCTGAAATTGGTTAATAAATTCAAACCTAATCCAAACAGGGGCCACCAAAATAAGTTTGGCCCAGAGCCCCCAAAATCCTTAAGATGTCCCTGGAGCTGCGGGTCCACTAAGACACCTGAAAGATAGGCGCTGTGGTGCTGGAACGGCGATGGTAGACTGGCCCCTTGAGGGCTTGAACTGTACGTCTGGGAGTGGGACCCTTCGGTACGGCAGGCTGAATGCCTTCTGCACACCCCTTAAAAATAATGGAAATGGTCTTGCATTGTGTGACTTGAAATACCAAGCTGCACTTATTGTTTTGTATTGTTTTTCCTTTCTCTCTGTTTTCCTTCCCACTTTTGGCTGTTAGAGTTGTATGACAAAAAAGCAATAAAAAAACAATTGTGCTTCCCTCTGCGGCCTTCATTTTAGGTAATCAAAAACCTTAATTGTTTGATTAATCAATTACTATAAATGACATTCTTTTCAAACCTTTTAAGATGTTATTTTAGTGGAAGGGACAGAACCAACGATAATGAGCAGATCCTGAGATTTTTCCAACCGTGTGTTCTACAACATCAGTCTCCAATTATTTCTACAAGGGATTAATGTATGCCATTTTAGGATCAATGCCAGGAAACCTCATTGTTACCTCTGTATTAGCCCAAGGACAAAAATCACCTAGACCAACCTAATCTAGTTCAAATCTAGCGTTGAAGCACAGCACCGCACCTTCCAGCCCAGTCTCACCTCTAACGAACTATCGTAAATTCAACCAGACCACCGTCTTGTTGCTATAGTTCTTGCATTCTCTCCAGGAAAAATCACTTCCAACGTTTACAGTGATGGCACCACTGTGATACAATCCAATGATAGAAACCTGCTGGCCTATGAATCGATCTTCAGGAGCCTCCAAACACCAAACTAAACATGAATGGATCCAACCCTTCTACACCTGCCCACTTTATATATCTTCTAGACTACACACCACACTTCCTGCCCATCACCACAGCTCATCCCCCTTGTCTCCAGCACTCACTATGCTTTTCAGGACTTTACTGCCTTTAACCCCTCCCACTAAAATCTGTCGCCAATTCTCCCCCAATCAAATTTCCACTGATGCCCCACCAACTATCTAAATCATCCATCTCCATTACACCACTCACATTTAACCCTTCATAGCTGAGACATCGCCCTCAGCTACTTCAAATGATACGGCTATTTTTGTCACTATAAACATGGTCTAATGAACACCCAATCCAAAATGAAGCTCACCACAGAAAACCATGATATTTTGACTGAATGTAAATATCACTCACCTGCTTCCTCCCTTCTGGTTACAAAATCATGCTAAAGAAAATAGAAGAGAATTGAGGGCAAGGGGTATTGCCAGCCTACACTAACAGATTGTTCTGCTCTGTGGTTCCCAACATTACATTCACATATTCTTTGAGTACATAGTGGTGAGCTGAACTATAAACCCCAACATTTATTTTATAGTAGAAGTGGTCAACCTTTCACAGCCTATAACAATGGAGACCATTCTTATTTTTTTTAGATGCCCAGTCCTGGTGTAGGAATCCTCAATTTTTGGGTCCATTGGGTCAGGATCAGATCATTTGAAATACCATCATTCTCTGAATCTTGCAGCATTCTCTGAGGATCATCCATTTTGTGCCTTCCTTTTAACCTTTACCTTTCCCCCCCCTCCCCCGACGCAGCCTCAGAAGATGCATCCGGTGACCATCCAAATGTACGCTGGTAACATATAGAGCCACTTCTGGTTAGAAAACGGATCAGAGAATCTGGGCACTTAGTGCGTCGACTACGTTTTGCAACCGGATCTTCAAGTGCCCTACAGTTGCCAGTCTGAGATTGTTGCAACCAGAGTGACTGAATCTGATTCAGTATGTTGAGCTATCCCACAAGCTTTAGTACTAAGCTTTCGACCAAGCTATAAGTAAGGGATTTGGGGATTATTTTTAGTTTTGGGCATGAAATTCTGCTCTGCTCATGGAGATTATGGAGTTTTTCCCACCCCACGCTGCGCCTGGAGAGGGCAGGGTTCCGAAAAACTCTGCGTAGTAGTGTGGAGCGGAGCTATTCCTCTCCTGTGGCTCACCAATGTTAAGTTTGCGGGCGAGGAAAATTTTACTCCAGACTACCTCCCGGCAAAATTTCTCAACGCGGGCGGTCGCGGCTGGTGGCTACTGCTCACGGTGAGAAACCTTCCATGCTCATTGAGCAGCAGAAAGAAGCAGCATGTGATGCTGTAAACGCTGATTTTACAGTGTGGGACAAGCACCTGATGCTAAAAATTAGTGTGAACAGTGCAACATAACACACTCCACGGCTTGTCACTGTGGAGTTTTTTGGTCACTTCGCGGAGTTCCACGTAGCGGAACTCTGAGAACACTGCCCAGGCCTAATTCTTTTTGAATCCGACCTTTCTTTTGCTCCACTGAGGAACACTGTGACAAAGGCTGTAAACATAAAGCGATCTCCTACAGAAAGGTCTACTTGTACCCAGACCCACCACTAATTTTCTCTGACTAGACATTATCACCTTATGCATCACGAAAACAGTAAAATCATCAACTCTGGTCCCCCAAAACAGCCACTGCCAGGCTCAATTTTCCGAACCAGGCATTCAGTCTCTGCCCAACCTTCATAAGCAGGACCATGTTGGTGCCTAGATCAAATTCAGGTTCTTTTCCAGTGCCCATGAGGTACACTTGGCAAAAACTGGTATACCTACAGAAACTGCCACCTGACTACACCACAACCAAAGCTCTCGACTCAAGGTCCACACTTTGGATCTCCAATGATCATTCAAGAGGACGAACCACAAAGAAATATCTGTTTACCTATGAGGCCCTGGACTCTGTCCAAATCACAGATCTCAACCTGTTCAAGTGCTCCTAAGTAATCAAAAAGTGGGCATGCAGTGATGTATACCATTTCTCAATAAGTACATAAATAAAGACATCAATTAAGTGCAAATTAAGGAAGACTTGTGCTTGCCTTTGAAGGTTGGGAAATAAAATCCAAAAATAAGTAAGTCATTGAGCAACACCCATTGATCGCCGTTAGTGGGTTCACTTCTCTCTCTTTGCTCTTCAGTCGCTGTTATTGAGGTGAGCACGGTCCATGTATGTTGAACACACTAGTCTTACAAGGGCTGAGAAGACCTGCTTAGGATGGATATCGCATTTTAAACTCAGCCTCATCATTTCCTGCAAGCTGCACTTTCATCGACTTTATCACCTAGTTATAGTTCCAGGTCACAGTCCTAGAGCACCGTGCGAGGAGGCGAAACATAGACAAGCTCTATTGGAAGCCATGGTTAACCCGGGATCTGAATGACTGAGTGACATAAACTGCAATGAGTGACCTCAACAATCTACCTAGGCTGCTAGACAAACATGTTTGATCAGTAGATGGCAGTTCAGATCTAAGACTTAAGAAAATAAAGGTGAATCGAGATAGGTCCGATGTATGCAGGACGAGAGCTCCACCTTTTGGCGTCAAAGGAAGTAAAGAACACCCTCCTAATCTGGCATGTCTGATATGCTAAAGCGCAGTGAGATCAGTGGTGGAGGATCCACAGTGTAACAAAGGAAAGGGAACTCTGGAATGGTAAGAAACGTGGAACCAGTATTTGCCGAAGATTTGTGGCCGACAGACAGGGCTTTGAATAGGGTACCGTCTTGTATCAGGAGCCAGCAGTCACTGTCATCTTAAGGATTTTGGGGTCTCGTGCAAGAAGTATTTAGGGGGTCTCTGTTTGGAACAACTTTTAATTCTATTACCCATTTTTTGCTAATTCAAGCCCTATATTGCCACACAATATTTAATTATACCTTAAAGTTTAATATACAAAAATGCACAGAAGACAGCTAGAGAACGCGTTCTCTTTCACAGAGTGCCCCTTGGAAGATAGGGGCCCTGGGCAGTTGCCCACTTTGCCCGTGGCGGAAAACATCTCTGCTAATGGCATATTTGTGTGTGTGTGTGCATAAATAAACACCACTTTAAAAAGAGTTACAGCGACAAACAGATAAGCAGGTACACATATGTGCCCCACTATATAAAGATGCACAGACGCACACATATTTAGAAGGTATGGAATAAATAGGAATGTGAGGAAAGGAGTGTGTTTGGTGGAGATGTCTGGGGAGTGTTGGAGTAGGGTGTAGGTTGGTGGAAGAAAATGTTTTTGGAAATGAACTCCCTGGGAGGTAAGACAAGGACAAGATGTGATGCCCTAGATTGAATAGCTCTCATGTGCTGGACGGTCAGTTGAATAAGCCCAGGATAGATCCCAGCGCAGGACTAAAGCCTAGAAGTGCCTGTGCTTGTGTAGCGCCCTGCAGCATGCCAAGGTAACCAGTTACAAAAGAGCAACAAAGCAAGATGAAGTAAGCTCACAGAGATTAGATAGACACTTCGGCCATTGTGTGTGTTGTTTTGCATTGCATTGTATAATGCGTCTTGTATTTTTGGATTGTTGGCCAGTTAGTAGTTGTGGCAGGTGCCCCCCAGCCCCCTCCCCCACCCCCCGGGAGCGTCGAGAATCAATCTGGGATTCTTTTAAACATAACATTGCTGCCCCCCTGGCAGAATTGGGGCTATTTAACCTCTTCTGTGCCCATGACGAGATAGTCTCGTCATGGAGCACGGTCGCGCTGTGCCCATGACGAGACTATCTCGTCATGAACCCCACCCACTAATCAAACGCCCGGCACAGAAGGGGTTAAGGCCTGTGTTTTTCTGGCTCCCAGAAAGTGGATTTGGCTTCGTTTGCATAGACATCCCGAGGAGCAGCGGGCAGGGGAAGCTGGGTTGCTATTCCGAGATGTACATTATTCATAACCCCTACTGTTCCAGGGACATGATCACAGCGTCAGAATCACTGCCTAACCGGCAGGGCTGAAAGCGAGCCAACGTCTTCATGATGCTGGCTTCACTCTGGAGTGTCAGGGCCGCATGTTCCATGCCACTTAGTGGGATTTGCCAGACCAGGATATGTCCTTACTGAAGTCTTGATATGCACAGCACCCTTCACCCCTGCTACCCTCTCTCCAATGCAGGAAGACGTCACTTGGCAATCTTCCACCTACATCACTCTCTCCTTGGTGCCGGCGAGACTTCCCAAACAATCTCCTCACTGCCCACTCCCTCCTCAGTGCTGAGAGACAGAGACATTTTAAGGCACGGGCAAAGGGGGCAACTACCCAGGAAACCCACCCTCCAAGGGGATCCTGGGAACGTGAACTTCCTATGTCACATTTTTGTATTTCTCCATCTCAGCCTTTAATGCATTATTCAATATGGATTAGCATCATAGGGTTTGATTAGCAAAAAATGGGTAGTAAAACCCAAGCTGTCCCACACAGGGACCCTTGGAGTATGTCCCCCAAATCCTTAAGGTAACACTGCTGATAGACCCCCCAAATACTGATTCACATTTAACTCTCTTTTCGCAGAGGTGAGAATCTTTTCTGACATTCGTCTTCTACAGCTAGCAAAATGTACTGACGTTTCTCCTGCCTGCCTTGTGCTGGGTTGAGGCCTGGGCATGTCCCTAATATGTTTCAACGCTCTCTGTGAGAGAGCACTGACTTCCCACTCACACCCTCAACTTTAGCTGTCTCGCGGGACGCGTGGCATCTCAAAAATATGTACACTTATGCATACATAGATTTGTTTAGGGTGAGTCCGCGTCATCATTGGTCTGTTCAACTGCCATTCACATTTGCTGCCTCCCACCGCAGCATACAGCGTGGGACAATGGGCACGCCTACCTCAGCCCCTAGCGCTCTTGCGCTGTGAGTGACAGCCTCTTACCAAGAAAACATGCACATTCCCCTAAAAAGAAGTGTACTTCACCCCAGGGCTGGTGGGCCAATACTTTATCAAGGCAGTTCACTTGCCACGATTTTTCCTTTGTTTAGTTGTTATTAGTTATGCTTGCGTGTTTAAAGTATGTCTTCGGGCATCAGCAGGGGCGTAGGAGACACTAAAATTCTGGGGGGGACAGGGACAACCTTGTGCACTTTCCAGTGACCCTATACAAATCACCACCCGTTAAACAAATACAATCGCATACTTTCGAAGTGAAATATTGAGAAAAGCAGGCATGTAGTCACAGTTTGCTTGTATGCTTTATTGTTATTTACATTCATATAGTAATGAGACCAAATGTTTAAAAAAATCATATATATGAATCTTGCATCTTAATGCACAAAGCAAACAAAGGCCGCTGACTTAGGGTGGGGGCGTCGTGTTTGAAAAGTGCATTAGGGTTTGAAAAGTACCTGCTGCTGCATTCTTGGTCTCCAGCAATTTTCAGGCAACAATAAAAATGTGAAGATAACTTTGGTGATTAATGTTCTTTTTTTGAGAGAGATCGAAGGCTTGTCTAGTGAAAGTTTTAATGCAATAGGTCAGTGAGTTACTGCTTTTGTCTGAGATATTCTTTTGGTATTTGAAGTTTATAAGTTAAAATCCTAACATTGAACAGTGAGCTATTAAGCGTCATCAAAGAGTTGCATAAAAACTTCAATGTATAGATTAGAACGTTATGATTTTTCCCCAGTCTTTCCCTATCCTAATGTTGGAAAATGGGTTCATTAGGATAGAAATCAATTCTGATTATTGAAGAGAACCCCCCAACCATGGTGTTATGTTTTACATTCTGAGTTTGTGTTTCTCTAGTGTTGCAAAGCCACCCTGGGCACTCCCCAACCTTTTGCTGACTGGTACTGGTGGTACCTGACTGACTGACCCTGGCCTCTGCCTAAACAGCCAGTGCTATTCTGAAAGAGGCACTTAAAAATACAGTGAAAACACCTGCATACACTAGGGTGCACTATGGGTTAGGGTACCCCTATGATTGGCATGACCTCTCCTATAAGGCCCTAGTACATAATACGGAAGGGGGATTAGAACTACTTTTAAGTCCCCAGAATATAATAAGGCATGGCAGTTTAGAGGCCAGCAGCCCTTTCTGCGCTTGCATGTGTGCACTGCTGAAGCCTGAGGTCAGTTTAAAAGTAGCCCTGTGTTATAGGGCTGCTTTTAAAATGCAAATTGTACCCAAACTCGACTTTTGGGTTTGGGGAACTTACAAATTGATCAACTACAATGTTGGGGCAAAATTAAGTGGCAAAATGTTTTCCACTTAACTATGGCTGTATCATATTTGCCACATAATACATCATCTGCTGCATAATCTAACGATTTCCTCCAAAACAATTTTGTAGCTCAAACGGATCCCAAATTACTAAAAGAAATGTGTCTTGTGTTGCTGTGAAGTTTAGGGCCCTTTGCAAGGGTTAGTAAAGAAAACAATTCCTAAGAAAACAATTGGTCCCAGACACTCCTAATGACACTCAAATTAATAACTGTAGGAGAGTGTAGTATGCAATCAATTCATACAAGCAAAAATGTATTATGTAAAGGCACATTCAACAGGGAAATCTCATAGATAAGAGGCCAACCAAAGTCAATTAAATTGCAAACATCAATTTATTTCCCGCTGAATCATATTCATAAAATGCAAACTTAGGGGCTGACTACGATGGCAGGCGGACTTCAGTACCACCGCCATCGAATCGGGGAATGGGACCGCTGGCCTTCAAGGTGGAGGCCCCACGATAGGCATTACAATGCGACTGCCACTACGGTGTTCGCAGTGCCTATCTTTTACATTGCAGCAGGTGCTGCTGGCTGCAAAATCCGCCGCAAAGTTAAAAAAAAGGAACATGTTAAATATATCGGTGCCTGCCACATGGTGCAGTGATATGTTGTGGGGCATCATAGATGCCCCCCAGGACCCATGTCTGAGGGCCAGGGGTAAAGGGGCCTGCTACGGGCCCCCAATGTCCCTTTCACCAGCATTTCCATGGCAGGTGAACCGCCATTGATAAGCTGGCGGGTAAGGGACATCGTAATCCCTGCTGCGGTGCATGGTAGGCACCACCAGCATTGTAGGAACCACGTGCCCCTCCACCACACCGGCGGGCCCAAGAAGCCCGTCGGGTGCGTGGTGGTTGGTCTTTCCGACCGCCAGGTAACCACCCGCCATTGTAATATGGCGGGCTGTGATGCAGTCACCAATGGCGGTGGGACCGCCACCGGCGGGGTGACGTGGCCGTCCCACTGCCATTATAATCACCCCCTAAGTTTGGTGTGCATGCAAATCCTACATTGCCAACCCCTGGCAAGTTGCACTGCTAGTGCTGGAAAAAGGCCAATGGAGGTACCAATGGGTGAGGTGGACTGGCCTCAAGGGTCTTATGACCTCAGTGACAGATTCACTGTCGATCTAGGATGTGCTTCTTCATATGCCTGCCCGTAAGACTGGAAGTGAACTGCAATATTGATTGTGGTGGACAGGTCCACCTGCGGGTGCTAAGATACCTGGGCTTCTAAGGTCTATCGGGCCTTCTAAGGTGTAGCATCGGAATACGCTCTGTCAGGTGTGTGGTATGGTGAACTGGTCATGAAGGTCTGAACATGGTTCTCCAGTTCCAAATTCAGCAGCTCTGGCCAGAGTGCCACATTCTCTCCCACACTGAACACCATACTGCCCCACTGAGAGAAACTCGCACTGCCTTCAGCACAACTCAATTGTGCTGCGACTAAATTCAAATTATGCACTAGACAACAGTAAAATGCTGCCTGAAAAAAAATGAATAACACCCTGGAAAAAGCAAACGCTCATATAGAATGCAAGAATAAGCAAAAGCATGTGAACTGTAATCAGAAAAAAACATGGATACCTTAACGGTTTTAAACTCATTATTCAGAAATCAGTAAGTGATTTTGCCTGAAAAGTTCAAGACATGGCTACAGGACCAGGAAGGGACCCCTTTCAATGTCCATTGCTTATATCCTTTCAAAATGTATGCAGTTTGGTTTAAAAAAGACCACATCCCCAAACACAGAGCCGCATTTTATAAGCTAAAATAATTAAAAAGTTGAAAACGATCATATTAAACGTTTCCACTCTACCCATCAACCAGGTATTGCAGTCCCTTTAGGAATGGCGCACTTAACCCACCCTGGGTAAGAAAGAAGATAAAAAGAAAGTAGCGCTTTCACTGGCAAAGTCTGTAAAGTGGCGCTAATGTGTGTGGGTGTAAATAACAGTCTGGCCTGTCTGCTGTCCACTCTGTATTGCTTTATTTAGGTATTTAACTATTTTTTATCTCCATTCCGAGGTTTTTCTTTTCAATAGAAAACGGTCAGAAAATGAGGACATTTACAGCCAAAGTGTTCAGCCTTTTTTGGATCAATTTCACAGGGGAACAAATAAAGAAAAGGAGAGGCAAGAGAGAGTACCTTAAGAGCTGCCTCTTGAAATCAGCACGTAAGCAGGAGCGAGACAGAGACAGAAAGAGATGGGGGATAAAGAGAGGAGGGCAGCCGCCAGAGGCAGATCAGGAGTAGTGGACACGGTCCTTGCCATGAAGGAAAAGAGACAGCGTTTATTTTTTCTCCGTTCTCTGACCTTCCCAGAACGGCTGAGCCTTCCTGCAGCATAACAAAAGGCAGAGGGTGGGTGGCCTCTGACTCCAGGCAGGTCAAGTGCAGGGCCATTAGGTAGCGCTTTCGCGTGCTAATGGCCCTGTGATAACAGAAGGGAGAGGGGAAATTCCTTTGTCCCCTCGTCCCCCCCACTCCAAAATTTGGGGGGGGGGGATATATCCCCCGCGTCCCCCACACTTCCTACGCCCATGGGCATCAGTTATTCAAAGCCAGGAGTACATTTTCGTTGTGCTATTAAGGACCATGTTTACCTCTGATGTTCCCTAAAACTACAAAGGGGTTTCCTACCTGTTCCAACGAAACATGCCTTCTAGGAATAGTATATGGCGTTCTGGTAAAATTATATGAGGTGGCATTTTTTTTTGTTACTGTTTTTATTGCCAAAGGTATGTCAGACTACAGTTTCTTTTCATTTTTCCCATTTACTTCGTTTTTTAATTTTTTCTGCTTCTTTTTATTTTGCTGGCACACGCTTGCCATTTTTAATTTTTTTTTTAATTAAACGTCACATCAGCTGGTCATGGCCAGGCCTATTGACTTTGGCCAATGAGTGAGTGCGTTCTAGAAAACAACCTGGGCAAGGAAACGAGCGACCATTTTAACGGAGTATTTATTTGCTCGTGTCGGCAGTACCCAAATGTGTCCACTTGATGGCAGACAGCCCATTTCAGCAGTAAACAATGGTGGCTAAATAGATAACAAGCACAGTTTATTTTTTACACTGCATATTTATTTTCTCTCACCAACCCACACCCCTCCCCAACACTCCTCAGCAAACTTCAGCAAAAACATTTCTTTCCTCAGACTTGCTATTTATTTCATCCCTCCCAAATATGTGTGTGTCTGTGGAGCTTTATATAGTGGTGCCCATATGTGCCTCTGGTTATCTGTGTCTGTCGCCATACCTCCTTATACAGTGGTGCTCATTTATTTGTCCGTTAATTTGTGTAGGTGTATATATGTGACACACCAAATACACACCCACACAAATATGTAAACATACATATTTACATACATATACATATATATATTTATGCATTTTTAGATTTGTCAACAGGTCTGTTTCTATGCATATTTGTACTGGTGTATGTTTGTGTAGCAGCGGTTTGCAGCCCGCCACACAGAGACAGCATAGGATTCAACAACTTCAGTGTTTTAGATTCTGGCGGACTCAGAGCATCTGCCCAAAATTGGCAGGTGTCCTATTGACCCTATTTAGATTGTAAACCCGTGTCCGCCATCCACTAAACCGGGTCTTCAACTCCTCATTCTCTTTTCATTGTGTCTCTTTTGTCTCTCTCACCGAAAACCTTCCACCATCACCCACAAGGCCCGAATGCTGTCTTCTACTCCTACCATGTCATCTCATGATCCCACAAATTCTTACAGCTGCCTCACCTTCTAATACGTTATCTTGCCTTTAAATAAGTTACAAGCAACCGAGATGTGCCTGTTGATTTGTTGAACTCTGCTTGTGCTTGCAGTGATCCCCTCACCCCCCTGCAAAGCTGAGGACACCAACGCCCCACTTGACTTCATTCACCTAACTGCGAAATTCTCGACTTTCCACGACATATAGGACAAAACATCAGCTGTAAGACACCTTCTGGGAGCCACAGCTAGCATGGCTTTACATTGAGGTGTAAACCCATGGGGAACCGTAGTGTTTATTGAGCAGCCGCTCAAGGGAGACCCATGTCAAGTGCTGCCATTCTGTAAAACAAAGATATAGACAGTCCAAGTGGTGATAGCTTGTAATCTTGACATAAAACTGTAAAAAGACATCTCCTTTTCAACATTGGTTCTCTCGCGTCCTTAGGAAGCGGGACTGTAGAACTTCACTGCCTGCTACTGTCATGCTGCGTCCCTTCAGCCACCATCTTGAACGGAGGCACCCATTTTGCATCTGCCACGGGTCCATAAAATGAACCTTTGCCGCAGTGCTTAATTTGTAAAATATGAAGTGCCAGGGCTCTGACCAGGAGGCCACTGCAGCTTGCACCACCCATCGCCCCTGCCATCTCTGCCAAAACAACTACTAACCCTCTCTCTCGCATGTGAATGCGACAGTTCAGATTATTCCAGGTCCCCAAAGCTAAAGGAATGGCTGGGGAGGCAGGTATTAGTAAATGTTTAATGTATATTGTTTTCCTAAACACTGTTATACTGCTAATCTCTAAATTACATGAGCAGCGCCACCTTGTGACAGACTGCCCTAAGTGTGGTCTTGACAATTAGGTGCCGGTGCCGAGCACCGGAAACCAATTAAGTGCCGGTGCTCAGCACCGGAAAGCTTCGGCCCAAATTAAGCACTGCTTTGCCGCCATGTTCTAGTCTTCTGGTAAGTGAGAGTCCCATCCAGGCTTTGCAAACTCTACTTGCATTCCCTGCCATGCGTTGTACTCGTCTCCTCGAGTTGGCGATCGCCTTGACTTTCTGAAGCCAGGTTCGCATTCCACAAATATCTATCTAAGCATAGTGTCCACTGCCGGCCAAGACAACTACTACCCTGGTTATCACCCCCTTCCTCCTCTTTATAGAGTCCTACATTCACAGCCCCTTTCGCAGAGCAACCGCGCCTGAATAGAGACAGCGGAGTTATAATGCATTGTTATGTCACATGCTAACATAGTGAAATGTCGACATCTAGAAATTAACCGATTAATGTGCTGCAAGCAAAAGCTTGCTTGGCACAGGTTGCTGCTGTAACTTTTGTTGGGTTCGAATTTAGACATAATTGAAATCGAGTTTTTCACCGAGACACTGTAAAACGACATCTCAAAATATGCAGTGTTTCTGCAAGTATACAACACGTTGAAGCATCAGTTGTCATCAAACGCCCTTTTGTTGCTATACACAGCTGCAAAGAAAAGCTAAATGCCAAAGTGCTATCCTGGTCACATGTGCCCAAATCATATGAAGAGCGAGAGAGACCAAACATGCCTCTGACACTTAGGTCGGCCTACAATCCCCAAAGCAGAGGCTTTCTCTAAATGTTTTTTAAGAACCAAGGGCAGAGTAAGCTCAAAGGTTTCATATGGCGATTGCTCATAGTCTTAAATCACTTTTCCCCAAATGTATTATTCCTTTGTGAGAGTGATTGAGTGAGGCAAAGCGCTGCTAAGTGATCCGAGCCATAGCCTTATCAACTTTCTCACACAAAATGATGTTTGTGCCATATGTTGATGTGTGTGCATGGTCAAACCTCAGACACTATATCTTCAACAATATTTGTCACAATGTGAGTGGCGGAGCCGGGCTTGGAGAGGGCGAAGCATCATGCTAGGAACTGCCTATGGGTAACTTCAGCCTGCTAACTTCAGGGGATGTGTTTAGCTTCAGGTGATGTGCTTGGGGTGTTCCTCCCCGAATAAATGTATTTTCAGATGAATATTTGGGTACAGGTGCTTTCAGTCAGGTACGGTGAGGTGTCAGTCAGTTTTGACCTGGGATTTTTGCATACACCCAGACAAAAACGCACACACGCTCTCTCTCCCATCTCTGTTTTGAAACCATTAAAAAAAAAAAAAAAAAATTTGTTTCTCTTATTTAGTACTCCTATTGATCCGTAATCTTTTCCCTTTCCACTGCCTCCTAAGCCCCTCTCAGGCACCCTGCTTGTCATATCATGTATTTTAACATTATATGCCGGCGTGATGGCCGGAAAATCTGGTGCTCACTCCCCCCCACACAATCTTAATGATCAAGCTACGCCCATGCAGCCGTCTCCATCCACCGATTTCCTCTCCAACTTAAAGCCATCAATGTCCTTGTGTGTTTCCAAATCCATGATGGACATCAGCTGTGCACCACCCCCAAAGACAAACAGGAAACACACTCAGTTCAGGGGTTTCTACAGCTCGCCTTTTCTTCCACCATGTGATATCACTCTTGACTGCAGGGCCAGACTGGGAACAGAAACCGTCCCTGGCAAATTGCTCAGCCAAGCCCACCCCCCACCCCTGGGGTGAAGGGGGGGTGCAGCCGAGCAGTTTGCGAGGGCCGGTTTCCGCAGATTTTGTTACAGGGGGCCAATATTGCCGACCCCCGGTAACTAAAACCGCCCCTACCCTAGCGGCCCACCGGGGAATTGCCCGGTGCCCGCTACGGCCAGTCTGGCCCTGCTTGACTGGGTGACTGTGTGAAGGGAGCCAATGTTCCTGGATTTACCATGCCACTGTTTGGACTGGTAAGTCTAAAACCGCATATTGTCACATAACACAAATCCCGAATAAGTCATGCTAAATGGGTGTAATAGCACAGGAATGGCGCAAAGTCAAGTCAACTAAATTCACGGTATATAGCTTGACCTACCCTTGAGTGGAATACTAGTGCAAAATAATGGCATGCGCAAACAATAGACCAAAGGCAATGTGGATGTTTCTATACTTAATTTTTAGGAAAATTACACGTTTTAAGAAATGTACCTTTTGGTGGTCATCTGTACATGAGGGTGTCTTGAATACAAAATTCATGACTTTGTATCATGTTGCAATGCTAACTCGTGTGTAGCATTCCCGAACATAGCATTATTTGTGTCTGCATTGCCACAACTATAACGCTTGGTACATTTGCGCCTTTGAGTGTACAACTAATGACAGAGTTGTGCTTCCAATTGACCATTGTTCTACTGAGATAACAGTCCTGAAACGAACAACTACATTAACTTTAGTGAGTCACTAGGATACACACAGCGTCACTGGAATTATGAGTTTTTGCGGCCACGTTGTTTTCCGCATAGGAATGTATTTTCCACAGTTGCAACGTGATCCATCATCTGCTGCATAATATACAGATTTTAACAAAAACTTGTTTCTTGCTGAAGCAGATCAAAAGTTGCTAAAAACTGGTACTAATGAGGTGACACCTTTGCCCCAACGGTTTTAACATGAATAAATGACAAAAATGTAATAATCCTATCACAAAGTGTTGCATTATGCACTATAATTTGCCATTTGTTGTCGCATAATTTAGTCAGCCTTGCAGCATAATTTGGTTATGCCTTGCTGCATAATTCCAGGGGCCATGGGGACAAGTGACACATTAATCTGCCACTTAAGAACACATTAAAGATAGATCCAGCAACACGTTATCATAATCAAAACCACTGTTTAATCTTAAATGACACAAACACATCTACCTGGGATGATCATTGTAGGAGAGTAGGGTCTGCTATCCTATGGTCACCCCAAATTTTTGCTTTTTGCTTCACTGGTTTTTGACATATTGAGGCTGTGGGCCTGCCAATCAGACCCCCAGCCTGCTGTTCTCTCTACTAAATTAAAACTATGCACCCTAGGTGCATAACCAATTGGAAGTGGATCACCCTGTCAGCCCCTGTACCAGTGTACACTAGGTACCCAGGGCATTGGTGTACCCAAGGCCTGCCAGGGGCTGAAGCATGTATTATGCCACCCCAGGCTTGGCCTAACAATTTGACACAACTGGCTGATCACTCAGCTGGGGTAAGTTGGTGTAATCACCTCTTACTAAGGTGTAGTATACCTATACCTAACCTTAAATGGGACACCTGGTAACCTATAAGTCACTCCTATGGCAGGCCTTAACAATCCTGAAGGCAGAGTGCTTGGTTCCATGTGAGATGGTGCTCTGGCATGAGCTGAGCCTGTCTGCAGTGGTCGGAACAACTTCCTTCTACTGTTTCCAGATATCGTCATACCATATACTCTTAAGTGCATTATGAACCTCGCGGTTAAATGCTCTCTTTGGTTTGGCTTTATCAAAACATGTCGAGTAAGGTGTCATACGAATTGGAATACTAACCCCTCGCCAATTCTGGCGACGGGGTTAGCATTCCACCCTTCTAGAGGGGCACGACATGTACAGTACCTGAAACCCGGGTAAAATCAGACATAGCCTCAGCTCCACAAAATGGATGCTGCCACCACAGACACAAGTCTGCCCTCCTGCTGCTGGGAGTCCTTCCAGCTTGGGAGGTGTGGACAAAGGGTTTCCTGCCAGGGGAGGTGCATGCACCACCCCAGACAGGATTTTGTGTATTGGTCAGGTAGGGCTTGAAAGAAACCAGACATGCCTGTGGCTCACAAGGAGCCTCGGTGCATATGCCAGTTCAAACCGGTCCTGGGGCACACCAGTCCCGGGCCTGGGGTGAGCTGGACAAAGGATTGGGGGTGTAACCACCCCCCTTCCTGGTCCCACCCATAGGGAGGGACCTAGCAGGTAGTCCGGCCCCTAGAATCCGCTTAAAGGTAGGAGCTGTGTCCTAAGACTTCAGACATCCTGGAATCAACTTGAAACTAAGAAGAAGACGGGAACTTCGACATTCTGCTGCACAGAAGACTGAAGGAAATCTCCCCTGTGGTCAGGGAGTGACCACCTTGCTAACGCAAGCACCATCCAGCGAATCAACGTCTGCTTTGCCACCGCCTCCCGCCGGAGCCCGAGCCCAGAGACTGACAAGACCTGGACCTCCAGACCTCTCACCGCCCGATCCACAGTCCCTGAAAAGAGGAGACCCGTGGAGGCAACGAGACATGTGGAGCCAGCCATCTTGAAACGACCACGACAAGCTGCAAGTGCAACAACCGAGGCTCCCTCCAAGTTGTGCTTTGGGATCTGAGAAGCCCAACCCTCGAGCAGCATCTGCACCAAAGGTGAGCCCTCCAGCATCACCACGATCTGCGTGGGGCCCTTCTGCATTTAGCCACTCGACGCGCCTAACCGGTTGCTGGCCCGCTGGCTAGTGGCCATCTTGGCGACGAACTTCAAGAAATACACTGCTGGTCTGGTTGCTCCAGACTGGCCCTTGCTCCCCTCCAAAGGAGCAGTCCCTCTGACCTTGCTGGTCAGAACAATCAGCTTATTTCATCTCCTACAACAATTGCTTTTGCCAAGGCTTGTTTGCTTCGATCAAGTCGCCGACACCGCCGACAGCGAGAACCTGCGTGGGACAGCTCGTGAACCGACTTCTGGACGTCGTCGACCTCCAGGGACCACGTGGCTGCAGAGACAAGCTACACCTTTCTTCCTGTTTGCACCCGACATTGCCTGGTACCCACCTGGTGCCACGCTGGTCACTGACTAGTGACTGTGAACACTGTCCCCTCTGCTTACAGGTCTTCAACATCTCCGATCCACTCTTGGATCCACCGCATCTCTCCCGGACCGACCGCCTGCAGCATCTTTGTCTTCAGGCTCCACGGAACAGATAGAAGAAACCCGACGCACTTCGAGGCCTATGCACCCGCTTCCTGTGGGTGAGGTAAAGCTGGCACTCCTGTGCCCAAGTGTAGTATTACATCTCTAGTGCCTGTGTTCCAAATCTTGAGTTCCTAGTCCATCCGGAAGATCCTCTTTGCAGTAACTTTGTACTTTTTACGCACCCATTGAAACCTATGGGAGCACGCGTGTGACTATTTGCTCTGCACACGCCAACCGTGGACCTCCTGGTCACTAACTGAAGTTAGCTCCTTGTAGGCCCAGCGATTCTAGAGGCCCTAGGCCTTTTCCCTTTTCTGTTCGTGGTACTTATACCACTATTTTAGTATATGGTTCGAGCGGCCACCAGGGCCTATCCATATAAAGTCCAACTTCTGTGTATTCTACTGTAATCTTGTTTGACGATTTGTGCTCCTGTGCTCATAAAGAGACTAGGGGTTACTTTGAGAAATAAATACATATATATTTTGAATATATATCTGTGTGGTGTCCTTTCATTGGTATAAAAGGGGGTTGCATTTGGTAAAACAGCTGGCTTAACACGCTTCACGAGTTTAGCCTCAACGACTGCTTAGTCTACGCTACCACTAGGGCAGCTAGTCTGAAAAGGTTGACTTACAACCACACCATAAGGGTTGCTTGACATGGTACAAGGTGATCACTTTAACTAGTGAGCATCATATACCAGGCCAACTTCTCACAATCATCCAGGTTTTTTCTAAATTAAAGGAGTTCTAAAAAAAAAAAAAAAATCTATTTATAACAAATTATAGCAGGTTGACATAAACAATGATATTCATGTGTGACTTTGACAGAATAATATATTCTTGAACCCACGTGAACACAATTGGATTAACCATAAAAGTGTGAAAAAAAAACACATTTGAACCACCACACTGCTTAAATCCTAGAAAAACAGCCTCTAAAAAGTCTAATGGCCTGTGCTGACAGAAAAATGCCAAATACAGGCTGACGCAAATATCTACCAGCACCACCAGGTGAGAGATATACGTTAATGATTCGTTAATGATTCTTCGTACTACAGAAATTCCGCCACAGGTAGCCACTAACAGAGGAGGTAATGGAGATCAAACAAATACGTAAAATGCATTGTATCCATGTATTTGGAATAAGTGCAGACCTTTAAATAAGCCTGAAAGGGTCTTCCAGGCCACCTCGAATAGGCCTGCAGGACTGGGGGAAGACCAGTCAGTCATAGTGGCCGGGAGTACAGAGGCTTAGCAAGAAGGCTTTCTAGAAAGCAACCCATTTGCCCGTGGCCGTGTGAGGGACTGGTTTTGGAGATGAGCGCAAGCTGACAAGACAGACTAAGGAGAGTGGAGAGGGCAATGTAGAAGCAGTTAGAAGAAGCGGGTGGGGCAGAAGCTACAAGGAGTGGCCAGGGAGCAATGGTGCAACAGTAGCGTTTGAGGCTCAGCTAGCTGGGGGCAAAAAATAGCCAGGACGTGCTTAAGGGGGGGGAAAAGGTGCAACACAGAGATCTTAGGGGTTTGTTTGGTGGAGATAAACAACATGAGGGAGAGAGCACATTCACTGCCATGGAGTTCTGAAAAAAAAAAAAAAAAAAGAAGTTCCCTAAATGTGAGCAGTGGAAAAATACCCGTCACTAGGATGTTGAAGAGGCTATACCCCATGGGAGGGACTAACAGATCAAGCATTGGCAAAGCCATTAGTTTTCGCCTTTGAGACCTGGTGGCTTTGCCAATGTTTTTTAGACATCCTGTGAAGTATGGCAAATGTTAGTTTAAAAAAGCCTGACGACATGCCCAATGCATCATTTTGTAGGCTTGCACATGCATTGAACATGCATGCATGCACCTACAAAATGGCATAGGAGTTTTTTTTACTTTTAATTTACAGATCAGAGATGAATGGGTAAATAGAAAAGCAGTATCATGGAAGGGATTTTTAAGACATGGTGCAAAAGGGCATATTCATAAAATAAAAAAGAAGAGTGGTTTTCAGGTACAAACTGGAGGATGGGGTAGGGAGTGAAGCAACACAGAGGAGGGGGTAGAAGCAACATGAAGGAGAGAAAACAGGGGAGACCTACATCACACTGGCAAAGGAGAACAGCATGTATCTGGTGGGAGAAGCACATGAATGAGAGAGAGCAACACAAGTACAGGCTTGTGAAGAGACACACATAGAGAAGAGAGAGCAACCCGAAGGAGGGGAGAAAAACACATGAGGGAGACAGATGAGAAAAGAACCTGTGGCCTCATAGAGTGCTAGAACAAAAGAAAAAAGTAGTTCCCAAAAAGCAACCAGTGGAAGCATAGAACCCAGTTAATCAAAGAGATGGTAAAGAGTCTATGCTCCATGAGTCCGACAAACGCAAGATGGACAGGTGGGAGCAAGGATTGCCATCGAACAGAAAGCAAGCGAATAAGAGTGTCATAAAAACAAGCCAACCATAAGCACGTGGCAGGCTTTAAGCCTGAGTAAACTGTTGGGAAGCCCACAATATGTCATTGTAACCAGACTCTGTCAGGTAGGCTGAACCTAAAAAGGGAAAGGAAAAACACAAGATGGGCAAAGAAAGTATTTGAACAAAAAGCAAGCAAATAAGAGTGACAAAAATGGTGACCAATGCTAAATAATGGGTTGGGCCAAAGCCCACTATAGGTGTTTGGTATAGTCCACAATAGGCGTTTGCCTACCCAACAGCTAAAAGCTGCATGATAGGCCAGACCTAAAAAGTAATCTGCCCGACCTGCTCGGGAAAGCCTCCTTTAGCCTCGGACAAGGGGCCAGAAGTTAATAGCCTTAGGCAAGGTCATCAGATGTCTGTGCCTTTAAAAGGGTTATCTCCCTCAGTTGGGGCAGATATCCTGTGTTGATTCCCCCCAGTTCTGATGTTGATGCATTTACAAGATCTGCAGTCATATCGTATGCTATGCGTAAATGTGCAGCAGCGTTGCTGCAACCTCCTACTATTTTTGTTGTTGTTGCAGACTTATATAGCGTGAACTCGACCCGAGGTATTGGAGTGCTTTACATGAGCACCAGTTACGTTACACAAGGACACATTCATTTTTTTGGTAGGCACGGAGAAATTAAGTGATTTGCCCAGATTCACAGGATGTGGAGTTGACCCCGAGGCTTGAACCTTGGTTTCCCAGCTCCAAAGTCGGCAGTCTAGCCGTAAGACCACACCCTCTCCCCTGTGTAGCCACAGTCAGACATTCTCGCTCTGGAATTTGTAGACTAGTCTGATTTCTGAATCATATTTCTTCTTTTCATGATGAATCAGTAAAAAAAGGTTCTTTCAAGCGACATTTTTTTTGCTGTTACACTTTTAAGCTTTGCACGTCGGCATGGAAATAAGAATGTACATGCCGAACTACAGCTGTTTTATAGATATCAAAACGGCGGAACAACTTTTATAGGTAGCTGTTTTTGCGTGCTCTATATTACACTGCTACATAGCTGCAAAACATTTTTATGTATCACAAGGGATGTGGTAGAAAATGGGGATTCCTGCTACAAGTACCGTTTTGCTCAAATACAGGCACAGCGTATGTAATCTGGGCCTTTGAGTACGGGTTCAGTTCCCAATGCCCTCATTCTCTTGTCGTGTGAGGATGGTACTTCAGGATGATATACAGGTCTGAGTGAATCATGGAAGCGGGAAGCTACTAGAATTGGACTTCAAATCTAATGCAGTCCTTCTTTTTCCCTAATCATGCTAGGACAGCAGATTGGTCACTCAAAGGGCTTAAAAGCGGTTCCCAGTCATGAGGGTCTGCAAGGTGTTGGGTATGAAGTCTTCACTTTGATTCTTTAGGCGGTAGTAGTTAAACCCTGTAGTTGTCTGCCTGTTTGCTGTATTAATACTGGCATGATGGTAGCACACGTCAGTGCACTACCCTACATTCTTGGCAAAGGGTGAGGGAGTAAAGCTCACAGAATTCAGAACCCTGGTGTGGGCATGGAGCCCCACTCGTTGCATCTCTTCCGGGCAGGCTGAAAGCCTAGGTAAGCAGGCAATTCTACATTACGTCAAGCTAGTATAGTGCATACAATGTCCTTTAGTACCTTCAAAGCATGATGTGAGAATTGAAGAGGGAATGGTGGCCAAGAGGGAAGGAAAAAACATGGTGGTTGCTTATACAGGCAATATGCTATTCTATTCTACTTGTAAGAGGGGGCAAAGTAGAAAGGATGGGCCATTAATCCTGACGCTGGAGATGGGAGAGAGCGATACAGAGAAATGAATTCGGGATAAATGATACCTTATGAAGGATACAGTGGCAATCAAACTGTAAAGCATGAACCTTTCTGGTTGATGACGAGATGAACGCCCTTTAAGAAGGACGATTTTCCAAATATGTTGTTGGCGTTTGCAAACCTGCTGTTGGTATTTGCAGTGCTTTTGGTAACCCAGGGATGAATGGTCAGGTGTTCCTGAGCTTTCCATCACAGACTGTAGTCTGATTCAGATAGTGATGGAGTGTTAATGGTCTTGTGTCGCGGCATGCATCTTGGTTTGGTGGCTCTGTCCAGTGGTATAACTTGAGGGGACCTCCTGCAAGGTACATGGAGGGGGCCCCCACACTTCAGACCCAGTCTAGAGCTCTTAGGCCAGTGGCCCTCCACCCATGCACCGCGCCGGAGGGGGGCACCCTAGAGCGGGGGGTAGCGGGGGCTAATGTACGCCCCTGGCTCTGTGTTGTTCTTTGAGCAGTGGGTGTAAGATTTTGACGCCATAATGGTGAGGCTGGAGGTCGTTATTGACTTGTGCATCTTCTAAATCTGTGAACATGCCCAAGGACAAGTATGAAATAGCTAGAGCTTGTTGTTGCTCAGGGACGCAGAGTGAGAGTACCCCCCTGTACCACCCACTCCCCTACTCTGTCTCTCCCCAGAACATACATTGAGGCATTTGCAGAGCATTAATTTGACTATTAGAGAGGGATGAGAGCGATTCTAGCACTTCTGTCATTTGTTTAGGGACTGGGGTTACTGGGAACACTGGCCTTTCCGTGTTTTAGAGAAAGCACCCGCCAGGGTGCTGAAACACATGCTCAACATCTTGGAGCTACAGGGGAAAAAAGCATGTCTAACATTCGTAAGATATAATTAATTCATTCTGGAATCACATTTAAAGGTCGAATGTGCTCTGACACTTGCTTAAGGAACTCGTCATCCAAGTCTACATTTGTTTTTTCCCGGATTTGAGCTTTTTCACAAATTCTTACCTCACAAAGGAACTGAAGACACATTTTCACGCCCATCCTGGTAAATTCAACTGTGCTGTCATTCACATAAGGCATAATAAAATGTGACGAAGAGTTTACTACATCCCTGATTATATTTTGGGATAAACTCGCTTAGAGTTAATAAGTAAACAGATGAAATCAGGTACCTTACCTTTACAGGTATCGTTTTTTGTAGCCTGCTACTTTGAAGATCCAGTAAAGGCCAGCAGGGCTTTACCGGACACTCAAAACATTCACACAAATCTGCTTTCCTCTCTCTGTAACAGTGGTGGATAAACCTGTCGTCTGTTCACTTTGTTGTTTATTGCGACTTTTCGTAGACTACATCCGGGACCACAGGAAATATGCAGTAATCAAGGTCTCAGTTATATGTACAGGAGTCACGAACTTATGCCTCAAGAAAAGGCGAAATATGAGGCATGATACAGCACATTTTTGGCTGTAATATTTCACTGTTTTGTAATTTTAACATGAATTAATGCTGTCTGGGCACGTTTTCATCTCTTTAATACCAGTTTAACACCTGTCCACAGCATCCGCAACTCGTGCTGAAATCCGCAAAATATTCAGTCTCAGGTGTATTATGTGACAACTGCAGTAAAGTCAGCGGCCACACAGTGGCACAATTCCAGTGGGCCTGGCTTTATCCCATAAGCCTCTTCTACCAACTTTGCTTCAAAGTGCTGCCCAGCCTCTAATCTTTCCTCATTACCCCGGGTCATTAAGAGTGAGCTCGTTCAATGCCCTTTATCCTGAAATCTCACACCCACTACCGTGAACACTAAGCGCTTCAGATAATGTCATACACTTCACAACAGATTGTATGTGATTGGAATTGATTCTGCTTGTTTTCGTTGCCATCAAGTCAACAGTAGTCAATTTAATCACAGTACGCATCAGGAAGTCACTCTAAGCCTTTCGGTGGTCTGGTCAGAAGCATGGTGTTGTTGGTGTAATGGCAAATACCCCTGCTTTAAGGAGATCAATCGTCTTGTAACGCCCCGCCCACCCCCACACCCCGACGAGTCACATCCTTTTGTGTGTTCATTGCTACGCTGGAATCTCTAGTGTAGAGGGCCGAAGCCAGGACACTTTTCCCAAAGGAGACCTATACGTTGCCCCCCCGTGTAAGACCATAGGGGATATAGGTGTCCCTCAAGTCATTCATTAAGGGACTATAACTGTTATGGGCTCCCAGGTGCAGGTGTTCCCATCGGTGTAGGTTCCACTGAACCTAGTTCTGGGTCCATCAAGCAGTCAACTAGCATTTGCCAGGCCTATCTACCTCCAGCAAACCAACCCCTTGTCTTGCTTCTCTTAGCAGTTATCCCTTTTCGCATCCCTCCCATCTCTCCAGTTCTTTCCACCACGAGGTTACTCGGAGTCCCCATGGGGCCTTCCAGTGCCTCGTAATTTCCCTTTTTGTTAAGAGAAATGCTCAATCTTGAAATTTACTGGTAACCCTTGTTTTGGATGTATGGGGAAACCAACCCAGTAGGCAATGGGCCTGCGAGCAGGGAATTACCTTTTCTGTGACATCAGCAACCACTTTAGTTATCTCCTCCCAGTAGCTGAGTAATACAGGGCAAGTACAGAGTACATGTAGGATTTCTGCTCCCACCTCCCCGCACCTTGGGCATGCTGCGTCTACTGTATGGAATTATTTGTCAATGCACCCAGGGGTAAGGTATGCCCTATGCAATATATGGAAGGTATTCAATTTAAAGCATGCATTTCCAGACACCTTAGGGGGTTCTCCCAGGTGTACATGCCCAGTTTCCATCTGCTATAGGGGCTCCTACATCATCTTCCCATTTTGCTCACAAAGTAGCCAGTGGCTGAAGCATGTCCCCCTGTATTGTTCTGTAGAGGCATGTGACCGCTTTAATCATGCTCCCGGATAGACTATTAAATGTATTGGCAGGCTTTATGATTTTTCGGTTTTGACGTACCTGCCTTCCAGTGGTGACGGAGGACCGCCGTCACCACTCTGTAGAGCAAGAAGTGGCCTTGAGGGATGTCGAATTCTGAGAGGAAGTCCTCAAAGGGGAGAAGCTCATCCTCTCTGAATAGAGCCCCAACCTTCATCGGTCCTGCAGCTACCCATTCCTCCACCCCCTCCACTGTCAGCCATGGGGTAGAATGTTCAGCATGGGAATGGGCAGGATTGGAGAGTATGGGACTAGGCTGCGTGTCTTCTGAAAACAACTGTTCCAGCAGCACCTCGTTACTTGGAGGTCCCAGGTGGTATCCACTGTTGGACAGCCAGCCTTCAATAGCTTGCTCCTCTGTACGTTCAGTTCTGGGACAAAAGGCCCCACTATGCGGTTTCGTATCTGTCTGCCTGCAAGCTATTGCGTGAGTCATTGCACCTGTCCTGCCAAATAATAAGTCCCAAAGTCTTGGACTCCCTGTCCTGTCAAGCGTCTGACATTTTGTTTACATGGATAAGACCACTCTCTTGCGACCTGACCACCAGATAAATGCTGTGTTAAGGTAGTCCAACTCGGCAAAGTGCGCACTCTGGATCCATATGGGGAGCTTCACAAAGAAGTACAGTAACCTAGGGAACGCCACCATCTTTAGAAGCGCTACTCTCCCTGCTATAGACAGGGGCAGCATCTATATTGGAGCAAAATGACCTGATGGCCGGCCTTGCATTCCCATCAAGCGGGTCCATCAGGTCATGGAAAATCGTGACCCCAGGTACGATAAGCAGCGGCGCAGTGTCTCCAGTGGGTCGTGTCCCCTCTCAGGCGGGAACAATCTAGATTTCTTCCAATTGACTTTTAGTCCAGAGAGGGCTCTAAACTCCCCCATCATTCTACGAGCTCCCTCCAAATTGCCTTCTACATTGCGAAGGAAGATCAACAGGTCATCCACATACAGCGCTATATGATGGCGATGTGCCCCTATCCATATAGCCTTATATTGACACCCAGTTTGGGCTAGGCTGGCCAGAGGTTCTATGGCTAACTCAAAAAGCAATGGGGACGGGAGCATCCCTGTCTTGTCCCTCTCCCCACATTGTATAGTTCCAATATTGTTCGGCCCGTCCAGACCCTAGCCTGAGGGTCTGCGTAAAGCAATCTAACCCATGCCAAGAAGCCTTCTCCCTATTGCATTTTCTCTATTACCTCTTATAAGAAGCTCCATTCGAGGCTGCCGAAAGCCTTTTCTATGTCTATTGAGAACACCCCCACTGTCAAAGTCGTAAGCTTCCAGTATCAATAACAGATGCTTTATATTGATTGCTGTGTAGTGACCCATGATAAATCCTGCTTGATCAGGATGTATCAGTTTAGTTATGTACAGGAAAAGTCTTGTGGCCACTATTCTACTCAGTATTTTGAAATCTAGGTTGAGCATCAACAGCAGCCAATGAGCTCTACAGTCATATGGTGGTAGCCAGACTTTAGGAGTGATACCACCAGGGCCTCCTGTGTAGTGCTGGGGAGGTACCCTGCTGTTCTAGCTGCCTCATACAGCTCCGTTAGTTTAGGGGCCAGCTCCTCTATGTCTGTGGCATTGAGCTACATCGGGAGCCCATCTGTCCCCAGGGTTTTACCCCTTGCTAGACCCATAATAGCTCCCCTTATTCCCTGTATGGTGGCAGCCTCACCTAGCGTCTCCGCCTCTTCGGCTTTGAGGTTTGGGAGTGGTAGTGGTGTAAGGACGTCCTGAATCACTCCCTCATCATGCCCTGATGTACTCATATATTTCTCCTGCTGCTTTCTGAGGTGACCCAGTAACGTTCTAATTTTTCCTTCGAGTTTCTTTCCTATGGTGGTGAGGGTGACGTGGACCCACTGTCGGCAGTGGAGTACAATGTAGTGCAGCCCCCACTCTTTCACAGTGGAGTAGGCGTGCGTAAGCCGGCAGCGCCCCAGGCCTAGCTTGATTCTCCCTCGCCGTATTCCCACCATAGCAATTCCCTGGTGTCTGTCACCAGAGGTTAGGGCTGCTCAGTGTCATGGGGGCTTTGTTTATGAGATTACTCTTCCGTGCCCCAGGGTTAGGGCAGCAGCTTATCCCAAGTCCGTGCCCCACGCTGACATGGCCGTGAGAGCAGGGGTCAGCACTCCTCATGTAGGTAGGGTCTTTCCTCCTGGCTGTACCTGACAGGGTCTCCTAAAAGCACAGTTCCATGGTCCGGGCTGCCGGGTCCACACCATACAGGGCTGTATTTATCCCCGGCTTCCCCAGTAGGCTTAGCCGATCTCCACTATCGGCCAACCAAGCAGCGCAGCTCACCAGACTGTCTGCGAGCCCCTCTCAGGCCGACACCGGCAGTGCAGGCAAGACGTAGTTGGCCCCCACCAGACTATCTCTAGGGCCAGTCATCAGTGCACAGCGATGTAGCAGTCTAGGATGACAGAACCACTACTTAGTAGCACCAGCTCGCTCTGCAGGCTTCAGTCCTCCAATCACCCTGTGTCTCCACTCCCCTCTGAATTGCCTAGCTCTGGGTCCACCCTAGCATCAAGTGAGTCTTGCTGCGGCCCAGCTGGCCAGCCGAAGATAAGGGCTATGCTGAGCGATCTCCTGTGGAGCAGGGGCACTCCTCATTATGGCAGCTTTGTGGTGGTCCAATAGTGAGGTCTGACTCCCCATGAAGCGGCAGGCTGTCCACCCCCACAAGTAATCTGTTGCTGTTCTCCCACTATCGCTCCACGGGGCTGTGTCTCTATGCTGATCTTCCATTTTCCCAGGTCACACCAGCCCTGTGCGCGTGTTATCTGTGCCCTGCGCTCACCGCCCACTCTCTAAGTCTCAGTGGAGGACTATTTCAGGTGCCCTCGTGTTGGTGAAAGGGCGCTCTCCTCTAGGGGGCAGATCACATTGAGCACCTCTACATTCTAACAGTTTGGACTGAGAGTCCCCGGGCCACCGCAAGCACCATACTGCAGACCGCGGCCCAAGGCACCCCTCCTCCCCCATCCCACTGGTCCAGGTCTTGTTGCGGGCCAACAGGCTAGTCTATTCCACTCTCTCATGAGCACCACTTCAGGATGCAGGCCGCCCCAGTGGACTATTAGGGGCCATTGGCCTGGGGAGTGAGTCATGGCCACCGTGCAGCCACAGGCGCCACACCTCTGATCGCAGCCCGAGGTGCAGTTTCCCGTGATGTACAGGCTGGCCAGGTGAAGTCACAGAATCTATTACCTCACAGCGGGAATGGGGACCCCAATTACCCACAAGCAGTCCCCCTGTCAGTGGCCAGCCACCTCGCCACTTGTCCGCTCACGTCTCGGCCAGTTCCATGAGCCTCCTCGCAGAGGTCCCCTGGGCAGCCACACTCCCCAGCTGCTCAGCCCCATCTCGTAGCCCACACGCCTCAGCCTCTGACCACTCTTCTGCTGCCCCTGGCTCTCAAGTGCAGGGTCCTTCAAGGACGATGGGGTCCGCGGCCTAGTAGCAAGTTGTGGCCAACATTTTGTCTCTTCTGCCTCACCACACAAATTATACCAGTGTTGTCAATGTTAGTAAATGACACATAATTATTGGCCAAACAGTAGAGCAACGTAACACCTTTGAGTGGGGCCTGCTTAGCATCTTCTGGCCTCTAGCCAATTGTCTATGCTGAAGCTCTATAATCCCAATCAAAATCAGGCTAACAAGTGTCAAAACTACCCCTCCATCGAGAAGTGGGCTCCAAGACAACATAACACTTCTCCAAGTACATGCCTTTACAAGTTACATGCCTACAAGTATCCTGAAAATAAAGGCACAGCAGAAACCCCATCTCACATCACTTGCGTCCACCATTCCACCTTTACCATGTCAAAAGAGATGTGAGTGAGCACCTGAGTGAAACGTGAAAACTGCAAAATCAGCATTGACGGCGACTCCCATGGAAAATGATTTATCTGTGCTTGGTCTTATCTCTCATTCAAGGCCATGGGCAAGGAATATTGAATGACCAATCACTGATCTATTTTGATTGCAAATTAGCGTATCCTAATATGTTCCTCACTTAGGATTAGTGCCTTCAGCTGAGTTAGGGCCTGGAGCCCTAATCACCCTAAGGTTCCTCTGTCAGCATTAAGAGATCCTCTCTCATTGTATCCCCTCTTTCCAAAACAGGAGGATCTAGTGTTATAGAAAGTCAGGGGCATAATAATGAAATCATCACACAGCGCAGAAAGTCACCTTGCTGCGCTGTGTGATAAGGAAAGGACAGGAATGCGCCATCATTAATATAATATGGCACATTCCTGTCATTTCCCAGTGCTGGTGCACAATGTGCCACCTAGCGTCAAAGCAGGCACCCTTGCACCATGGTGCAAGGTGCCGGGGCTGTAAGCAGGATTGTTTTTGTGCGGGAAGGGACACTTTCCTGCATAAAAACAATCCTCTGAGTCATTTTTCTCTTTCTATTTGTGCTGCAGAAATAAAGATGTTTCTCTTCGAACACCTCCTTCGGGCAGAGTAATGCGATACAGCAATTTGTGATGCATTGCGTTAATCTGGAATTATCAAGCCACCCAGAGCCACCAAGGTGGCCTTGCATGGCTTGATAAATCCTGCTTAGGATTCGCGTCGCCCTTGCACCTCTTTGCGTTGCGCCAGGGCGACGTAAACCCTACATAAATATTCCCCTCAATTTCTGAACCTGCTTATGTAAGTGGAATTAGTATAGCACGGTGTATGCGCTATTTCAGAGAAAGGTGGAGCAGTTGAATAGTGGGAGATTTAGGTCCTAACTTAGAGTTTGACGCAGAGATGTTTTAAAGGCATGGGCAAAGTGGGCTCTGGCCCAGGGCCCAGCCTTTTAAGGGGACACCCTGATAGATCTGGCTCTGTTGTGCAGAGAGTCTTGCCCTGGGGACCTTCAATAATTCTTAAACAGATTGTTTTAATTACCGTTTTTCTTTAATTCATTTTAAATATGAGTGATGGGTAAGAGTCTATCACATCCATAAAGAAGGTTCTTTTAGATCAAAACAGTTCCTCATGTATGAGAAATGGGAAGGTGTCACAGAGATTATTTGCAGTAATATGAGTGAGTTGCTGCTTTGTTGCCATTTTGAAAACACAGGTCGCTATCCCTGCATATTAGATGTAAACATAATGAGAATTTGGACCAGTGTGCCTTTGTATGTTAGTGACCTGGCCAAATGGCATGAAAGAGCTGAAACTGGTTTGGGCCCCCCAAATCCCTACGATGTCCCTGGTTTGATGGGCTGGGTACTCTGCCACATAGAGCGGAGTGCCTTGTCTGCCAACTGTCGGTCTGCCTGCGACTAGTTAGAGTCAGGCAGACTATCATGTTTAAAAGGACGGTGCCTCCGATAGCTCTGCTGACCATAATCTCACCCTGGAGCCCAGTCGAGTGGGGGCCGTCAGTGTAGGTATATCAGGCCAACTCTCCTAGTTAGAGTGGATGATTTGGTGTACTTTTTTTCCATTTGGGACCACCAGAGAAACCTGGGTGCTCTTGAACAGAAAAAAATGAAAAATGACCCCACATCGAGGGAGAAAGAAACATGGCTCCCTTCGGAGGAGCAGCTGTGATCTCCACAGGGCCGATAGATCTCAAACTATGGTGGGCGGTAGTCCAGTCAGGGTGGTGGAGAAAAGACCTCCACCGCCATCAGGGGCAAGAGGCCACCCGCCAAAGTCTAAAACAGGCCCTTAGTCATTGCTCTACCATTTGATCTCAGATTCCACGCTTTCTAAAAGAAAACTTGTCAACCAGTTGAAGCACTGTTCTTTCATACGAGGATGTAAAGGTCCACCTACTAAGGTACGAGAAGTTCATCTAGTCCTCTATTCTTTTCACACTCTACTACATTAGGGTTTTCTATTGTAGTTGATACCACTGGACTCCAAGTACTAGGATTCAAAGAACATCAGGACTGTATGGGATACTCAGACCTGACAAAAGGTACATTTAGATCCCTGCTTGAGGTGTGATATAGTCCTAATGCTTTCTCTCACTCTTAAAAAGCTGCATTCCTGTACCCGCTCTGGAGTTTGACCATCTCATCTCTATAGGGAAGGGTTACTTTACTGCCTATGAACTAATTCCTTCTGATTTGTGGAAGTTGCAGACAGGTTTATCTCCCTTTGACGTGCTGATGAGAAGGCAGTTCACACATGGTCCTTTCCACCTCCAGGCTAATGTCGATGGGTCTCATATGGCTTTACTCACCGACTGAATCTGAGAGTTGGTTATTAATGAGTGGTTTCTCGAAGCTCGTTTAAGGGCGCTTTCACCCTGAGATATTCACGTAGCTCATGCTTGGTTATTTTATTCCACAGTTTCCTACAAGTTTGTGGCTCTTCTGTGGATGTTCGTATGACATTTAGGGCAATTTTTGTGGCACCTGAAAATATTGTTTCAAGTGTTCTATGGTTGCAATTTCATGACTCTGGTGTGGCAGTTTCGTGGCGTATACGGTGCAATATCATGATGTACATGTGTAACTCTATAGAAGAGATAGAGAAAGTTCCATTTCTTCTGGTAGATTTTCACATCTTTATAGGAATAATGTAATGATGTGTAGGCTCATTCGGGGACTGTGTGTTTCTGTGTGAATGCTGAGATTAAATCTTGTTTTAGGTAGGATCAAATGCATTGTTCATCAGGGGCACATTTTATGGAGCATGTGCCTGTAACTTAATGATTTGTGTGAGGGAAATTGCATGCCTCACGGGAAAACGCGTGTCTCAAACAAGATTAGTTTATTGGATTACGGTGGAGATATTTCATGGGTCTCATAGAAACAAGTGATTGGTGAATTTGGAAGCAATTTACATGCGTTTGTTGGGGGCTTTTTATATTCACATAAGGCCAATTCCGTGTTTGTATTGGGTACTTTCACACTAATTCAGGAGCCACTTTATGGCCTCTGTGTGATTACTTTCAAAGCAGATTTCAGAGCTTGTTATGAAAACATACCCAGAATATCAGGCTTTTTGTTATCTTTAGTTAGGTCTGCTTTTTAGACATGATAATTGGGAGACCTCTACTCACTAGTTCGGATTAGAATTAAAAGTGCAGTTAAAACGCCCTTCTGTGTCCACTGTTCAGTTATTTTATACAAACTAAATCCAGTATTAATAAGAAAGTAAAGAGATGGCCCCGAATTACTTCATGCACCGAATTTTGCTCATTTATGTGAAAGATCCTTGCAGGTAGGACCCTCGAGCCCTTCTTTGTGATTGCCTACCTCTGAAACGGATCTCCTTTAACGAATTTATTTGTAATTTCTTGTGGGATTTTCCATTCTGTTGAATAAGCTGTGGTACACCACCTTTCCTGGGATCTCTCTGAATGTCTTTTTGAAATATTTAGCTTTGACTTTGATTCACTTGAACTGGTGATGAAATTTCATTAGCACGGTGAGCCCAGGGCAGAGCCTGGTGGATCCAGGCAGCTCGTGTTTCTCTCTCCGGAATAGTATTTTTCAGTTGGATTTTCTGTAACTCAAAATACTTTTCCCCAGATTCTTTAGATTTTTTTTGCCTGTCATTCAGGCGAGACTTGTCTGTGGATGCTTGTCTCCCTGATGTTGAATCCCACGCTGCGCGCCTCCGCTGCCTAGGGCTTCCTCGTCCTGTGCGCATCGTGACGGCTCGGCAGGAGGCTCACTAAACATTGATTAAAAAAGTCTTCTTGTTCTGTTGCTCCAGAAAGGTCTAGTGCCTGAGGACTTCATCACCTTTAGTTGTCGCTGTCGCTGTCCATTAAGGTAACAGCAGCACCGACTGGGACATGGTATCTCTCGTAGACCAGACTAGTCGATCATGCTCATCGGGCCTTTGACTCACTACAATCGATTGGTTTTGTCTTACATGGATACCATGGCATAAATTGATCATCACAACATTGCTGTTTAGCTGTCTCAGAGCTATTCTGGAGTTCAGCCATGTTTTGGAAGTTTGCATTTGCAGAAGAAGCCAGAAGTCAGTTACTTTCACAGATGTTATTCTGTTTAATGACGTCTTACAGATTTATAACTATTCTTAAGATTGCAGAAGGACATGTTCTCCCTGTTTGAAAAATCCATGAGTCCCAGTCTTCACTCACTATGCCCAGAGCAGCAGTGGCTCCTCCGTAATGCCGGAGAAGCGTCGCCGGTGTGTGCAGGGAGGGGCGGGCCAAGGCGTGGGAGGGGGGAAAAGGAGTGGTATGTGCACTTTTAAGGGCGCATGTCAATTTCCCCGGCCGTCTCAGGCTGGCCAAACTGACATGCGCACTTAAGTTTCTCCAACCCAGCTGTATTCCACAGGGAGTTTGGAGAAACAGCAAAGACTCCCTGTGCCTGAGCGAACGTTAATCCAGCACGCTCAGGCCAATCCCCATGCTGCTCTCATGCTTGAGAGCAGCGCAGGATTGGATAAGTCAGTGATGCTGTCCCAGAGACTGCTGCGACCAGGAACAGAGGAGCGCAAGGCAGCCGGCAGCACCAGGTAAGTCTTTTTATTTTTTTACATTTCTTTTTAGCCCCCCCCACTGCGTGTTCCCCTGGCCCCCTCCACCCACTCTCCACTCCTTATCTGGTTCGGCCGCCACTGGCCCAGAGGAGAGATCCTCCAAAACCTACTACTGCCATCATTTTGCTTTTGGAATTAAAAAGAAAACAAAATTCAGAATGTTAATTCTGGCACCATCCATAAATATGGGCTTCCATTTTTTGTTCTCCAAGTCATAAATGCTCAGAAATTTGATCGTGTTTGTTTCACTAATTTTACTTTGGGATATATTCCCATAAACATCACATTGATTACATAAAACATTAAAATATTTTAAAAAATTCAACAAAAACATTTAACATTTGCATAAAGTGCAACAATAGCAATGGAACCAGACCTTAATAAACTACTTACCATCACGTTATCATGTAGCATGCAAAGTCTTTGAGAAAGGGGAAACCTGAAACGCGTCAGGCTGGTTGGAAAGCTGCTTCATTGTACCAGCATCCATCGAACAACTGTACCTGAAATAAAAGGCTGGTAACCTGTAGTTTGTCTCGAGTGCATCTCATGTGAGTTACCATGTGTATGTGTATGTGTGTGTGTGTGTGTATATATATATATATATATATATATATATATATATATATATATATATATATATATATATAATTTCTACTAGCTCAAGGTTTGCTAAGCCCCATAATTCAGAACAATATAAGGCAGCTCACTGCACCTTGGCTTCTTAAACTTTAATCGGAGGCGAGATTGCATGTGAGCCAACCCTTTTCACAAAGCCTAGATTGCCCTTTACTTTGTGGTTAGGAGAAATTACATTCTTTAAAACTAGGATAGACCAACTCCCATTTAGAGTGGTTCTTATGCCCGAATAGTCACGTTTGTAGACTCTTTCAATAGTAGCGCCGTCTAAAGTAACCGTTCGCTTGAAACATTTCGAGAGAGTAAAAATCATAACATTATTTTTCACTGTGTTGATTTCAAGCCCTCTTCTCCCACAAAAGTCCGAAAAGCAGTTCAGTTGGCTTTGGAGTCCAACTGCTGTTTTAGAAAGTAGCTAAGTATCATCAGTGAAGGGTGAAGAACAGACTTTTTCACTGGCTAATACAGGGGCCTCACGGGCACACAGCGAAAGATGGGTAATGGCACTATTTTTAAAGGGGATACATGAAGTGGGTGCCAGCAGCATGCATCCTTGACGAACTGCCCCCTGTATGGGAATAGAGGCAGTGCTTTCACCATCAGGATCGTACATGTTTCACTATAATTCTTATCACGGATACGAATGCTCAGGTTCAAAAGATGTATTGGTGTGCCCATGTCATAAAGAACTTGCCACAACAAGTGGCATTCAAAGGAGTAAAATGCATATTTTAAATCCACTAAAGCCATATTCAGGGCCAAGATTCAGCAAGCGCTTCCATATGAGCAGTGGAAGAGCAAGGTCTGATCAGTTGTACTCCTATCATCCTTAACCTCTTAGATAGTCTCGTCATGGAGCACGGTCGCGCTGTGCCCATGACGAGACTATCTCGTCATGAACCCCACCCACTAATGTAACGCCCGGCACAGGAGGGGGAAAGGGCGTGGCACAGAAGGGGTTAAAGCGCACATGATAGTGTGTAAACACATTTTCAAAACGAATCCACTCTTTTAATCTGGCCAACCCCATTTTTGAAAATATCTCTTGAATCTTATCAATTAGGATAATTGGACTGTAATTCCCGGGACCACTGTAACAGCTATTTTTGTGAACGGGAATAATTTCAGCGCCCAACCAAGACCGTAGAATTGATGCCCCTGTGCGACTCCATTTGCTACTACATGTCTGCATGGACCCCCCCCCCCCCCCCCACACACACACCTCTAACTTCGATTCAAAGATACCCCCTGGGACTTTGTCCAGCTCTCCCAACTTCTGTGAAAGAACAGCTTACATTACTTTTTACAAGGGAACGGTCTCCAGGCCAGTGCTGCAAGCGACCCCATGTATTATATTTCTATGAGTACTTACAGGCGATAGACTAACACACACCCTTCACGCAGCAAAGACAAATGATGAAGAGATGTGGCTCTCTGGAAGGCATGAAATAGAGAGGCATCCGTGGCTAACATTATGCCAAAAAGCTGGAATATCTTGTGATCTGACTGCAGTGATTAAGACAGCTTCTTGTTTCATGTCCCGCCTCCCTTCTGTCTCTCAGGGCCATGCCGTAAGCTTTCCTTGCATCCTCTGTATTTTTTATTGTTCCTCCTTGGAGAGCACTTGGCAAAGCTTACTTAAACTCTGGACAGGTCCTACTGTGCCAACCCCGCTTTTTCATTTTTTACAACCTTTATAAAACAATGAGCTGGCTTCTGGAACACTAGACTGTAACTCGGAATTACGGGTTAATTTAGAGAGTTTTGGGGAAATTATCTCCAGAATGAGAGTCATTACTCTGTGGATAGAAGGTAAAGATTGTATTCTATTATAGAGTCCCATTTGACCCTTTTACGATTATTTCACACAATGATATGAGTGTTATGGGAGTTAAATAAGAAATTGCGATACAATTTAATAAAATGTTCCTGCTTTAGATTAAGCCCTGAAGATTCATGGTCACTTTTAGGTTTAGTGATTACTTCAAAATCTAGGATGTTATGTTAAACCACTGGCATGTATCCAGTTGTATTCAACATAGCTTGACCACCTGCCATTCTTGAAATTCAGTCGAGCGAGAGAGTCAGAGTGTGTGCAGCCAGTACAGGTAGGAAGACTATGTTCTACAATAAGTGAGGCAAGTTGAAAAGCCATGACGTTTGTTCTCTTTAGAGCAAGGGCTGATAATTGAGAAATGGTCCAGTTGCTGTCTCCCTTAGTGATATCCTGAATTAATGCAATTGGTTTGAATGTAGTATTAACACTTTCAGCCGCAAACACACGACTTAGTAATATTTGGGCTGGCTGCATAGTCTAAGCATATGCACGAGAACTGATAATTCCTTGAAGTAACTTTTGCCCCTACTGTCTACATTGAACAGGCATAACTTGTTTGACACTTGATTATAAGATTTTAGATATCGCCACTCCCACAGTCAACATTCGCAGTTGCCCTGTCAATAGATGCCCTGACCCAGATTGCAAATCCTCCTCAAGGATATACTTCAGCAGATGCAATGACTTCAATTCCATGGCTAGTATACCCATCTAGGCATACTGAAGTAGTATACCGATTCTCCTGCACAAACATATTTCATGAATATATATGACACCGAACTGGGATATTTTTTTTTATGCTCAAGCCCTGCTGTGTTACATGACAGTATCCTAAAAGGGAATACCAAGGGTGTCACGGGTGTCCTGTGGGGGCATGGGAAAAGGAGGGCTAGCTGTTTATGTTATATAGCCTTAGAGGCCGACCTAGCGGGCTCTACTGGCCATTAAAGGCACGCTCCAGCGTTAAAGGCCTGAGCCGAAGGCCTTTAACAAGGGTGTGGGCCTTTAATGGCCAGTAGAGCCCGCTAGGAGGTCTCTAAGGCTATTAGAACATTTCACCACAGAGGGCAGAATGCACTAATTACTTAAAACAAAGGCCTCTTGGAGCCCGAGGGGGGTTAAATCCCCTTGGGCTCATATAGGCCTTTGTTCAAAGCAGCAGCTGTGAATGGAAAAAAACATTGGAATGTTCCTCTCCGGGCTTCTACCAGCCAATAGAAGCCCGGAGCACTCCATGGTCTACAATGGAGCACTCAACATTCCAATGTTCTAATTTCTAGAAGAGCAGGATATTTAAGCTCAGGCTGTAGGTTTTCTGTTTGATGTACTTGAATTATTCTATGGCCTTCACAAACCTTACCTGGTGTCAGGGTATAAC
Source organism: Triturus cristatus (assembly GCF_964204655.1). Taxonomy (NCBI): domain Eukaryota; kingdom Metazoa; phylum Chordata; class Amphibia; order Caudata; family Salamandridae; genus Triturus; species Triturus cristatus. Next base: position 494,707,527 of record NC_140592.1, on the reverse strand, counting down.
TACACAGCAGGATGACAGGTTTGCTCATACCACCTCTATTGGTGGCCCAGATTTCAGCGGTCATTTTGAGTTATTTATGGGACAGTTCTTAAATCAAGTGTCAATAAACCATGTTTCACTTCTGGATCACTGACCTTTGTCTCAATACAGTCCTAGGGTTGGAAGCCCCTAGAGACTCGCTTGGCGTTTAGAAAGTTTGATCTGATCACTGAGCAGCAGTGTCTCACACTGCTTATTCAGTAAATTGCCAAATTGATGCGCGAGTTCTGATTCTCATATGCACCTCTAGGTAACTTAGGCACCCCTACAATGTAAACTTCTTCTAACAGTTTTCCATTCCGTGTGCTCGTTCCTATAAGCATCCCACAAGTTTGTTTTTCATTCAACTCTTCACCCCGATGTTGTGTGCCATTTTTCCTTTTGATGAATGGGGATAGTAATTTAACCCTTCACTTCTTCTATCAGAACATCTGAAAGTTTAAGCCTCTATTTCCCATTCTAAAACTAGGACTACAAATCCCAGGAAGCAAAGTAGAAACCTGGACTGCAAGAGCCACTCATGCATGAAACTGGGAAACTTGAGAGCTCTACCCTTGTTATTTCCACTTACTCCGCTCCTACACTACACTATGGGTTCTCTGGGTCCCTTCATTTTGTCCCTTCCAATTCTCTTATAATGTAAATTCTCTAACTGAAACCTGGTCTCTTCTTGCTTGGTCATCTTTTAAATCTGTTTTTAATTACCCCCCATTTTCTGGTGCTTACATGACTACCTCTCTCTATATTCCTATTCTGCAACCAAGGAGAAGCCTATTAACTAATAGATATGATTGTACAAATAATCTGAAAAATATGCGTATCCCTGAATAGTGTACTTGTAGCTGATTATGCCTCATTCCTTTTTTTGGGGTCAATACCACACAAGTAGGATTATTTTAACCCTCGTGTTGTTACTTTTCTATCCTAGGTCAACGAGTTTTAACCCTGCTTGCTTGGATTGCTACCGATCACGCTGACTAGTTAAAATTACTCTTCCCAGTTTCGTATACTGTCGTGAAAATGTGGAAATTTGTTAAGGTTGCTTCAGTAACCTGGACATTTCTGAGAATATGGGTGCTTTCATGCTAGAGAGTGGGTGAAGTGGTAGTGTTTGCTGGTTGTAAAATGTTGGAGGGAGACAGGATTGGTCACCTTCAGGTCTGATCTCTCAGGAGCATCTATTGTTACTAATTCTTTAAACTGTATGTGTACTGGGCTTTGGCTCCATCAGAATAGCATTTCTCTTTTACCTCATACCATTTCCTGTTTGGCTAATTATTTGATCTCCTGTGGAGTGATGGTATTTGGTATTTTAGATATCAAAAGTACACTGAATCATCACACATTAAATTCTTCATTTCATTGATTCGGTTTAAACAGAAAACAATGGCTTTTATTGGTGTTTATATTGCAGCAGGCTTTTTAATGGTTTCATTAGTGAAGTCTCAAACTGCAAGCCTGACGGACCTATTGGCTGTGCTAGTTCATGTTTTCTTTTTCATTTGGAACCATTTTTGGAAAACTGTCAATGTTCCCTTTTCTGTATTGCAACTTGCCTTTCTGTGGTCGCAAAGCCTGTGATTGTGCAAACGACAGGCTTTGCAGCTGCGAAAGGGGTGAAACATCAGACTCCAAACTTCTCATTTCTCCATCAAGTTATGAATAGGGAGGTGTGAAGCTGTAAATATTTTCCACAGTAAACTTTCTGAAGTTTTATTTAAAAAATGTGCTAGCAAAGTGAAGTTCAACAAAAGTTGGGAAGTCCAGCAAAATAATTTTTACAGGATAAAATCTTGTAGCAGGACTCTTTGCTGAATGAAGATAATCCTCTCTCCACTGCCCTGTGCAAAACCTCTCTAGTGGAAGAGTTTTCACCAAAAACATTTTTTTCAGGAATTTTCCAGAACAAAGCTTTGCAGAGGTGACGGGCATTTCAAATTTGCAAAGTTGCAAATGTTGTTGCTGTGCAAAACTTCTGTACCTCTACTGGGAATCCTACACACCGTATTCCTCCCCTAGGACAAAAGGAATATTCTAAACACACATAAGAGAGTTGCCAATTAAAAAAAATCAACATGTGATGAGGGGGTGGGGCCACATGCTGAGAAATGCCTGAGACACTTTACTCCCTTTAACCCTCACCAACCCCCCCCCCCCCCACCCCCAAAAAAAACTTGGTGAGACTGATGCCGAGGTTCTCTGGGGGTGTTTTCACATTCCTTAATGGACAAGCCTTGAAAGAAGTGTTGGAAATCCAATCTTTGCAGTGGTTTCCATCCTGTTTTTTCTGCCATTTTGTGATATCGGCTCCTCAATGGATGCCCATGTTAACGGAGCCGATATCGTGTGACTCATGGTGGCAGTCTGTGACTTGGCAGGTCTGCGCAAAGTTTACCAGTAGAAAGCATCTTCCTTTAGTGGCGGCAGTGAGAGAGAGAGCATTTACCCATCGTTTGGGTGATTGTCAGTGTGGCTGCATGGAGGCACACAGGGGCACCAAGAAACTGAGAGCAATTGTTTATTTATTTTCATTTAATTTATTTGCAGCTTTGTGTAGTGGGAACCACCCAGGTTGAGAGAATGCTTTACATAAGGCCATTAGTATACATAAGAATAATTTTAAATGTCTAAGAATATTACGGATAACAGTTACTTTTGATTAGAATTTAGGATGCGAGAGCCCAATTGAAATTACAAGATGTCCTGAAAAGCAGCTGACATTTAGTTCGAGCAGTTTTGGGGCAACATCAGCCTCTGTTTCACTATCCCCTTCAACTATAGATACCAAGTAGGCAGGGACCAAAGCACATGGTTGAGCCAGACTTGAGAGAACCGCATTTAAGAAAGACCTTCAGTGGTCTATTCGAACTTTGGAGTGATATATGGCTCCTCCAAGTTGATCTGCCATCTCGATCAGCCGCTGTCCAGATACAAAACCTTTGTCCATGTTAGCAAGATTTCAGGTGACCAGAGATGTCGCTCAGGTGAGTGGGAAGTTGCTATACACGGCTCCAGGTCATATGGCTACGTTTACGATATCTCTGGCGTCCGGAGCCTCTATGGACTGGATGATAGTGTTTTCATTGAAGATGGGTATGTTGTGCATACTGTTTGGATGAATTTTCTCAGCCACTAATCTGTTTTCAGATATTGCTGAGTGCCTGTGGATCAGGATTGGAGTTTTTGTTTCATATTGTTTGATGATTATAGCATTTTTGCAGGTAAGCCGGCCTCCTAGGCCCTATTGTGTGCTTAGCTTGTGTCTCGCCGCCTTCTGCTGCAGGTAAGTGAGCAGCTGCGTTCCTTCTACATAGCCTTAACATGTCTTCCTTTTTCACATCCCTCACCCTGTGTTGCAGGCAAGGGCCCGGAGACTCTGTTGGCGGGTCACAAATTGAATGACAATGAGTGGCACACGGTACGAGTGCTCCGCCGCGGGAAGAGTCTTCAGCTATCAGTGGACAACGTGACCATAGAAGGTAACTGCAAGACATTTAATCCGAGCCCTCTTCCCTCACGAAAGCTTTCACTTCAGGCACCAAATGTGAGATGCCAACATCTGATACCCAAGGAGACATCATGTTTCCTGTTAAAATAGACAGCACCATGCTTTAATCCTCCTACTTTATGTGCACCAACTAGGCTTTTATATGATTGTTTACCTGCATATTTTGTATTGTTCTACTTACATCCAGCTGTTATGTAAAGCGCTCTGATATCCGCAAGGATCTTGTTCGCGCTCTATAAAACTTTCTAAATAAATGTCTACTAACATAGAAGGTCTCATGATTGATAACTAGGGTGAACTGTCATCTTAGATACCACAAGAAATATCACTGTACCATCCCATTGCATGTCTTGTGTGAGATGATATCGTTAAAAGGGTAAGCGATACCATTCACAGCATCCTTTAACCGACAGTGGCAAGTGATTTCGCTGGATTACATCTCTGGTCGTGTAAGAGCCATCACACGCTGTCAATGTGGAGTCCATTTATTAACACAGAGAAGACACACGTGATCACATTGGAGATATCCGCATACACACATCTGTTCACCCGGACTGTATTTTCATTAATCTTCAGTGTGATGTTACAGTTGTACCGCAGCAGGAGACCTTCGGGACAGAGCCTTGTGTCAGATCTCCTAGAAAGAGAAATACAACTGTTAGGAGACAGTGCTTAGCTTGTACATGTGGTGGGTGGTGGGCACCGCCACTCATGCTGAGGGACTGGGACTTATTCTGCGTCACCAAACTTTGACCCGAAGCCACAAAGAGAAAGGCAGAAAAGAGAGAAAGAAGGAGGAAGAGAAAGAGGGGATAAGAGGGGCAAAGTGAGAAAACAGTGATGAAAACGAACCTGCAAAAGAGAGATTGGATACTGAAAACGTAGGATTGTGGAAGAAAGAGGTATGTGGAGAAATCAAACCTAAGCACACTTGGTATACGGCCACCCAGCATTTAGTAAGGCTTGCGGTAGGCTCCTAAGAAAAAAACTTTGGCCCCTGCATTTATTTATTTATTTTTACAAGTGAAGAACTGTGTACAGACAGACTGTCTGTTGTCTGCCAGGAGCACTTTAATGACGTGTTAACTATGTACAGAAGTGTTCGTCAGCATTTACCTTGCACTTATACGCCACATGGAATTAATGTTGTCTCCGTTGTCCTACTGAACCCTCCATCCATCTCATATTGACATTTTCCCAAACTCAAGGGCACACCTAACTGATACCACCCAGCCAGGATAAAAGTAAACCTGAATTCAAGTACAGCCACATGCCACACACTTCGCATAGAGAACACACATAGCACCACCCCAAGGTGCCACCGCATGACCGTGTTTTAATAGGAGACCCTGAGAACAGTTATATATTCCCATAATTTGGGACTCATTGTAGGTGCCCCAGTAATGCCCATGGGGTCGGTAATACGGGTTACTAGCCCGAAGAGATAGCAACATGTGAGCAACATAGTGGCCCAGGAGCATTTTGTACGGAGACATCTCCACGTGAAAGTTTTCCAGAAAATTGGGGGAAAAATGCAGTTTCTGCCTATTATTATTATTATGGGGATTTATTATTCCTCCAGTTGCATAACACAAAATGATGTGCCTCCTGCAGAATGACATGAGAGGGTTCTGAGTCTCCCATATCTCACAGATATTCACTGGTCTTGAGCTGAATGCATTCTCCCTGAAGTGTCGGCGACCCCAGTGCCACAGGAAATGCAGCAGGCAGTGTTATGCAGTGGCGGCTGCTGCCAACACAAAGTGGGGGGTTGCGAGGGGGAAAACAAGGAAAAAAAGTACACTATCCTTCCTGCTACTGGCTGCCGGCTCTATGATCCTCTTCTCCCGTGCCTCGCCTTGGTGTTCTTCTGGTCCAGGAACTGTAAACTGCAGTTCCCATGAGCACAGGCTCCCAGACTCTCCTACAGCCAATCCCAGCGCTTCTCGACAAGCGCTAGGATTTGCCAGAGCGGGCTTGTTTTCCACTCCAAAGGGAACTGGAAGCCTGTGCCTGCTGTTCTCCCCACCCACCAATGCAGCTCTGGTTGGGGAAAGGTCAGTGCTCATTTTGGGTTGGCCATCCTGAGTTGGCCGGCCAAACCCACATGCGCACTGACAGCAGTGCCCAGTTCCCACCACTCCTGCTGCTGATGGACCCACCCCCGGGACTGCGATGACGGCTGCGGTGTTCTGACTGGCTCCTACACATAAAAGAAAATGATAATAAAGCAGTTTTAATAATTGCTTGAATATAATTTTATTTTATGTTTTCGCCTGCTGCTTCCAGCAGTGGGCGACGCTCCTCCGCCATAACGTAGGAGCCACCCCTGGTGTTATGCCCCTGTATTCCTCATTATGACATGATTGGGAGTAATCCCCAATCCCTTCTCCACCCTATTTACCAGTGTCTGCAGTATTGGTATTCTGGTTTAGTTGCAATGAGCCCCTTGGTGTCTTTTTGGCACCGAAGGAACATTGCGCTGCAGGAATCCTCCATGTCATCAAACCAGTGCAACTTCCAACCTATGAGCAGCCATCTTAACAATTTGTGACTGCCAGGATAGGGTTCACTATACACACGAGCCTTCTTATGACACCATTTGTAGCATTAGTGACATCTCGTTAGTGCTCTCTCAGCAAGTAGGCAGGTATCTCTGTTACGGCTGTGTTTTGGTAGAACCACAACATTAAAAAATAATTACCTCAGGATATGTGGATCTTTGATTTTTCTCAGAGATGTATAAAATAAAATCTGTTTGCTAGTGTTGTTTTCGTGCAAATATCCTTGCACAGTAAACAGCCACTGTACCTTTAAGGATAAAGTGCTGAGAACCCCCATAATGCCTTACTGATTTGAAGCCCCCTGAGTTCTAATTTTCGTCTTAAAAAGCGTCTTTAACTCTCAAATTCCATGTAAAAATCTTCTAGTTAGTTCTCCTTAGCTCTTGGAACTATGAAAGACAAAAAAAACCAAATGTGCCTCTCCTGTTAATTTGAATGGATACATCTTGCTAGGATTCCAGAAGATGATATCTAACTGCCCACGTCCATAGTGCTGGCACAGCTGTTTCAGAGAGTGGTCAGGCCTGATGGATCCCACTCCCATCACTACAGTACGTGGCGTCACGGTGTCTATTTTTTTTTCTAAAATCCTTAAGAGAAAGAAAAGGGGGGCCTATTTATGAAGCAGTTGAGCAGCGCTGCCAGTCACCTTGTTGTGCTGCCCTGCATGACAGGGGAAAGGGGCAGGAATGCGCTGTTCCAGTGTGCTGGCGTACAATGGGCTGCCTAGTGCCAATGCAGCCCCCCTTGCACCATGGTGCAAGAGTGCCTGTGTTACATGCAGGATTGTTTTTGTGCAGGAAGGGGCACCTTCCTGCACAAAAAGCTATCCTGGGTGGTGTATTTCTCTTCCTATCTGTGCTGCATCTGCAGCACACATAGAAAGAGGAAGAGACGAGGATAAATTGAGATATTTCACCTCGTACACCTCCCCTGGAAAGAAGTAACTTATTGGCGCATTCCCAGAAAGCATGGGAGTTGCATGGGAACACCCATGCATTGCCCATGGAATGCATTCCCAGGGCAAAATAATGCAACTCACCGATTTGCATTGCGTTGCGTTATTCCAGATTTATGAAGCCACTTAGGGCCATGCAAAGTCACTTTGCATGGCACCATAAATCTTACTTAAGGTTTGTGTCGCACATGTGCCACATTGCATGGGGCAAATGTGATGCAAACCTTCATGTAAATGTACCCCAAAGTCTGTAATGATGTCCCTATGCCGCAAGGGATGTAAGGGCTATTGTTATGCCCCAGTATTCCCCATTTTTCAGTCAGAAAGCAAATTTGATTCTATAGGGAAAACCATGAAGTCTGAACAATACCTCTGACTACTATTTTGCAAAAATATAGAGCTCCAAATGTTTTGAAACCCAACATTTTTGCAATTGTGGTTTCAGCTATTTCAAATTTAAGAAGTCTGTCCTTAGCCCCTTTGCTGACAGGTTAGATCTCTTCTGGAGGTGCAGAGTGAGGCGAAAACAATTTCCCCTCAATAAGGGTGACAACAGCTTCTTGAAGAGACTGACTTTACCTTCACCTTGCCTTTTATCAGTGGGAACGGTGACTAAGCAGTCTCTTTCCAGCTAAAACCCACATCAGACCCGTGGGTGCCCAAAGTAATATAAGTAGGCAACAAACTTCTGTTCTCAGAACTCCGCTGCTACTGCCAAGGTCTTAACATTGCTCTAGAAAGCCATTATGCTGCTCCGTCTTCATGAAGTTATTTTCTAACTTCAAGGAGCACCATACATAATTTTCCCCTTTTTACAGTTTTTCAGGATCGTAGAAAACGAGATATCTGTACATCTTTCAGGGGTGGCTCCTCCAGTTTGGCGGAGGAGGGTCACCCCGCTGCTTTTAAGCAGTGAGAAACATAACATGATAATAACTTAGCGTTATTATCATTTTATGCTTCGTGTCCTGCTGCTTTGCGGCAGGCGGGTGGGTGGGTGGTGCTGCTCTGCTCTCGGAGCAGAGCAGGGGAGGCGTGGTTTGCCCACTCCTAAGTGCCCAATGATTGTTTGGTCAGCCCTCTCGGGCCGCCCAAACCAGTCATGCACACTTTTCCCGTTCTCCATGCAGGCTGCATTACAGCCTGCATGGGGAACAAGCTCACCCCTCCAGCCCCTGGCTGAGCACCTGGATGTTATAAGTCCCTACTTCCATTATTCTCGATTGGAGTGTGTTGCAGCAACTGTGAATTGTCACACGTGGTGCAGGGTTTCCTCCCAAACTGGGCTGAAGTCAACTGGAGTAAAATTGTGTCTGTTTTCAGTTTTTTTGTCTGTAATAGTTTTATAAGTGCAGTTTGTGAATAGCAATCTGCTTACTCTTTTATTGGTGGATATATCTGCATATCTCTCCCTAAACCCCTCCTTAAACCCCTCCTCACATCACCCTAATCCCCTCCCATTTATTAGTAATCAGTCCTCATTTCCCAGCCACTCCCTCTGGTTTTTTTCACATTTACTTCTAAAAGTTATACCTATGTGTGCGGAGACCTCTGTAAGCAACGCTGATGCCTTCACATAAAACAGATAGGAGAGGCAGAAGTCTCTGCACGTAGGTTTTGGAGTGGTATTTTGCAGTTTGTGATTAGTACTACTAAATATACTACAAAGTCAATAGCTCACAAAGTCTTAAAAGAAAAATGCTCCCTTTTATGCTTTTGACATTTTGCTAGGTGACATTTAATCAATAAATACTCCCCTTTTGCACTTCACTAGTACTTCAATAAGGACACATCTTTTTCTGTCACTGCCCACCACAGTATACGAATTGAAATATTTGTTCTCAGATTGCGGTACTCACAATCTTCAAGGAAAGTTCAAAATAAATCTTCAATCGATTAATCATCTTGAACTTATGTGGAAACCTCAAATTTTACTAACAATGATCCTGGTTTTCCTTATTGGCCAATATTGCATGTTTGTTTTAGACAGTACTATTTATTTGAGCTATTCAGCAAAAGGATTTAGTGAAAATAAGCATCTCACTACTGATTAACTATTTGTTCAAAGATGTGCTTCTGATTTCCATATCAAGCAAATGCATTTGCTCTCTTTTTTAATTTTTGGTTTTAAAAAGAAAGGCATGCAAATGCAAAGTAATCTTGTTGGAAAATCTTTTTATTAGAATAAAGTTATTCATTAAATCATTAAGTCGTACTAGGACAACAAAAGGAAGCATATGGTGGAATGTAGAAGCACGCACAGGGCATGATAATTGATATAGAATAAAAAGACGCATAACATAAACAATTGTGTGCAGCCTAGTAGCAAGGTGTTTGATCTTAAAATAATCAGCCCTCCTCAGAATAAGAAGTGGTCTTTCCACTCTATCCTCAAATACAGAACGAATGTGGCCATTCTGATTGTATTTTTATTAGACCTGATGACAACAAAAGTAAATTCTCCATAGCAACTTTTAGACTTCACAAAGTCTCTATGACGCGAATGCTAAATTATTTCTTTTAAGATCCATCCATGGCATTTGATCTGCGGTATAGGACTACATAGAGTCCACTGCTGTGACAGAAACATTAGTACAGGAAAGAAACTCCTTGGTCTTCTCTTTGCAGCGTTAACCCATTCTCTTGTGTTTGATGTGTACAGGTCAGATGGCTGGAGACCACACCCGATTGGAGTTCCACAACATTGAGACAGGAATCATGACAGAGAGGCGCTTCATCTCAGTGGTCCCTTCCAACTTTATCGGGCACCTAAGTAGTCTGTTATTTAATTCCATGCCATATATGGACTTATGCAAAAATGGAGACATCAACTACTGTGAGCTCAATGCTCGGTTCGGCCTTCGCAATATTATTGCTGACCCAGTAACATTCAAGACTAAAGCTAGCTACCTCGCTTTAGCTACTTTGCAGGCCTACGCCTCTATGCACCTCTTCTTCCAGTTCAAAACCACTGCCACTGACGGCCTCATTCTCTTCAACAGTGGCAATGGGAATGACTTCATCGTGGTGGAACTGGTCAAGGGGTGAGTCTGCATGGCTTCTTTCTTGTGCATGCCTGGCACTCAATCGTATTCTTTCCATAATTAGTGGACATTTCCTTATATTAGGGGTGTAAAAAATAGTGGGAGTTATGGGACCTCCGTGAGGCAAAAACAATCAGTAGAATCAGCAATAAACATGGCTTCCCACTTTTTCATTATTGTCTAATCTCAAATTGAATTTGCTGGCAGCTCACAAACAAGAAAACATGATGCTTCCTCTTTCTTCTTGTCTTTCTTGCTCTTTATTGCCCCTAATTCCCTATATCTATGCTTTTTCTTTTTTCAGAATTTAGCATTCTTCCTGTAGCTCTCTAATTTGTCCCTTCTTCCATTCTTTCTTTCACTTGCATTTATTTTTTTCCTTCACTTTATTCTCCCTGAATTTTGTAATGTCTTTCTACCTCATTCCTTCATTTCTTCCCCTTACTTTCTTTCACTCTTATACTTTTTCAGTTTTCTTTCTCAAATGAATCTTTCAATGTTGAAATGTATTTTATCTTTCTGTACTTCTTCTGCATATCATTCTCCTTTTTTAATTCATTAGCATTGCCTCTTAGTTTTTCTCTATGCATCTTTTTTTCATTATCCGTCTTCCTTCTCTCTGTCTCTTTTAGTCTTTCCCTTTTTCTTTCTGTATGATTGGATTTTCCTTATTTTCTCTATTCGCTTTTTATAATCTCATCTGTTATGACTAACCCCATGCATTTCCAATCTTTTGAAGAATTCCTATATATGTTTCAGGTCTAGTATATTTCGTGTATGTTCTAAGTTCATCGGCAGAGGCCTGCTGTAGTTTGTTTGCTAGGTTGTGCTTTAATGATAAGAACATCAATTGAGCCTTCATTGCTGTCATTGTTCACAGTCCACCTAATATCACTATGCTCTATTGATTCCATAATTGATTAACTCTTAATTGATGACCTATCCCTTTGGCTTCTCTGCAGGTACATTCATTATGTCTTTGACTTGGGAAACGGCCCTTCACTCATGAAAGGGAACTCGGACAAGCCTGTAAACGATAACCACTGGCATAATGTGATTGTCTCAAGAGACACTAACAATGTCCATACGCTAAAGATTGATTCTCGAACAGTGACCCAGCACTCCAATGGAGCCAGAAATCTGGACTTGAAAGGTACGTACAGTGGGGTTGTAGTTTATTGGGAATGCTGAACTTGGTGCAGTGCAGCTGGCTGTAAATTCAGAATGAGGGGGCAGAGCTGGGAAAGGAAGTTGAAAGTACACACAGAGCCATTATATATCTTCATTCAGTTGCACTTATGTAGACGTTATAGTTAGACTGCAAGATGGCTTAATGACTTACAAATCTGAATCCCAGTCATGCTGACATAGCCATCCTTCCTTTCCGTGTTCGGTATATTGTGTTTTACTTAATGATGTAATAATAACACCTTTTATTTACAATGCTTAAATGCTGCGAAAATGTAATTTAACACTTTATGCAAAACAGATGACTGAAATTGTGTGCCACTAGCAGCAAATCAATGTTGTGATTCATCTAATCTACAAGGATTATATAATTTACAGTCACCTCTTAAACACAAACTATAGCCACAGTAGCACTCCTCACATATGCCATTAGGTGTTTCTAGGTTTTCAAGTGCTACTGCTGTCAAATGGGTGAGCAAGTCATTTATGAGTGGAATGGTGGGATCTTCTTTGAACAATGGTATCCATGGTCTTAGTCAATAATGCATTTGGAGACTTAGCCGAGTGCCTTTAGATACACGTCTGATATCTGACAGGACTGGCAGGAGATCGAAGAATGTTGCCCTGTGGACTGATATACTGAGTTCTGCTCCGGTGGAATATATGCCCTGATATTTGGTGAAGCACAGAGTCTATGAGCTTTTGGCTACTGGCATGATTGGAAAATATTCATATGGGTTGCATTCACATGTCCCTTAGATTGCCTTAGGCTGTTCTCTGACTGTATCACAAATGTCACTAACCCCATGAAATCTACTCTGTTAGTTCTTTTGTTTAGTGACATTTTTTGTAGATCTATGGTAGGTCTCCTGCCTTCTCTCATACATTTACAAGCACTACATGTTGCAAAGACATACTGTCCTATAAAATCTGGCAAGTGTGAAATACATTTTACTGAGTTAAAGAGAAAGAAAAGGGATCTGAATTCTCTTTTGTGGGAACATTTCAAAATCTGCTTAACTTTTATCTTTGTGTAATATGATTTGTTTTACCTATTTATTTTATTTTTGTATTGTATTGCATATTTATGTACGCACATTGGGGTTGTGAATTGTCAGACACATTCGTTGTTTTATAAGACATAATTTACTAACGTAAAAATACTTTATTAGCCTTTTAGCATCCATATGGATTTTTTTTCACTTTTCCTTGATGATGTGAGATAATCTATAAAAAATGTCATCGTCTTTTATTCCTTTTTTTGGTCCCGCAGGAGGATCTCTGAAGCAGCTCCCAATGACTTTACCTGTTATAAGTTATTGCGGTTTCTTAGGAGCATGCACTTGGTTCTGCTTGGTGCTATTTGAGTAACACAACAATATATATTATTAATTGATAAAACACAAAACAAAGAAAGAATTCTATTAAACTGAGCCCCTTGTCATTGTATTTTGAGGTGTTTATTTCATCCAAGTTTTCTGAGACTTCGATCTCTTTTTCGGTGAGTTGGTGTAAATCTTTTTGGGCTCACCTATATTATCCTTAAATCAAGTAGGTTATTGCTTCCTCCAAGTCTAAGGTTATCCACATTTGACCCAGTAGATATAGAAACATGGCAACTTTTCAGCATTACCACTGGCCATGTATATGTACTCCATTAATATTCACTGTACTTAGCTTTATCTCATTTAGAAATTCTGAAAACCAGCATGGCTCTGGCTCTCTGTGACCAATGTTGGTCACTATTGAAGCAAATATGTTTTTATTAATTTTACTTTAATAATGCTGCTTTGTTGTTAATTAATGGTACTTATATGTTGGCTTTTCCTTCATATTCTTCAATGGCCCTTAAGGGAAATGATTGGAAGCAGCTCTCAAAACGATGTACTTGCGCAAAGAAAATGGCTGTTGATCTATTTGTAATTGATGCATTTATTGCCCAGTTCTTGGTCATAGCTTCTGCTGGTTCTAGGCCTGTAAGATTTACAAACAAAAAAGTCCTGAGGCCAGTCTTCTCATTTATATCATATGTGCCCATCGGGCAGTTCTCTTCGTTGACATAGGGAGGCCTTTTAGGCTTCTAATGTATGGTGACTCTTGCAGGAGACCCAAGCCAGCTCTTCTCATAAACTACACAAGTGCTCTCAGACTCCTAAGGCCTGGCGGCAGTGGAAGGAGACTAGCAAGCAGTGCTTCCCTTTAGAAATCCTGCTAACATCTGACTGTGGTGGATTTAGCAAAAGGTCTATGGTTGGCCTTCTAATTGACTACACAAGAGCTCTCTCAGGCTATCACTGTCCATCTTTTCTGAGAAATAACCCATGGTATGTCTTTTATTTTTTATTTTTACCTTTTGAGGCCCATTGGCTTCCTATAGTCTGGTGCTGCTGTACAAACACAATACCCACAGCATGTCCCCTATTGACCCAAGAGGAATTTCAGGTTCCTCGCAACTGGAGGTGCTGCACAGAAAACACAGCATTTCCCCTTATTAAGCCTATGTAAGTGTTCAGACTCCTGGCAGCAGGTGGCAGCTTCACAAGACTCACAGCCTGTGCCCTCATTGAAGCTATGTTGTCTGTCAGGCTCTTGGCATCCAATACTCTGGCAGAAGACCTTCAATAGGCAGCCACATTGTCCACGCAAGGAATCCAGACTTCTGGTGATTAGTGGTTACCATTTTTTGACTTACAAAGCTTTCTAAGGCACAGCTAGAGGCCTGTGGTGTATCTCGTTGACCTCATGAAGTCCCCTCAGCTCTAGGCTTTTGGTTTCTCTGTCAAGAGACTTATGATGTCTCCTCAGCGGGTGACCCATGTATTGAGCATTGGTTGAATCTGGCAGGTCTTTGCACAGACTTATTGAGGCTGTTATGATGTGAGTCTCCTCCCTGACCTTATAAGCTTCCATGGGATCAGAGTGCCCACTGATCCTGGTAAGCGATAAAGCCATATCCATGACTTGGCTACTTAATGACTGCAAAATGTACCTGGAGTGTCTCCACACCTCCTTGGTCCCCATGACCCTGTCAGCAAATCTGTGGTAAGGATTCATTTTTCGACCTCTTCCTGGAGCCGGGAGTAGGGCTGATTTATGGCCTGTCCGCCACCAGATGCCATTAATAAAAAAACGATTCCAGGAGCTGAGCTGCGTAAGCCTGTTTGCTTGGCAGCTTTGGATGCTTTCTGGACTGAAGCCAGGGATGGAAACAGAGACACTTAGAAGTGGGCCAGGATCTAGTGATAACGTTAAATGAAAACAAAGCAAGCTCTCTACTACCCTCCTTCTCCCAGACTCTCTTCCCTCTACTTTGCCCTCTCACATTCTCTTTATCAGTCGTACATTCATCTCTCTGTGTCTTGCTATTAACATATCTGTGTTCCCAGTGGCGGCTGCTCCCGGGAAGCAGTAGTGAGGCGGGGGAGGGAGGTTAAAAAAAGAAAAATGATAACTTACCTGCCGGCTGTCCGGCTGCTGCCTCTCCTCCGCTCTTTTCCTGGTTTCTGTGCGAACAGAAAGCACCCAGGCTCCGCTAAGCCAATCACAATGCTGCATTGAAGCGTTGTGATTGGTTTGATCGCCGTGGTTTGGCGCTCAGACAGGGAATAGAAGCCTGGACATGTTCTCCAACCAGTCTGTAATACAACCTGGGTGGAGAGCATGCACAGTGCGCATGACTGTTTGACCGGCCCAAGACGGCCCGCCAAACATTCATGCGCACTTACAGAGTGCTATCACTCCTCCCTCTGCGTTGCCCAGCCCCACCCCACAATACTGCTTCAGCACAGAAAAATATAATGATAAAACCTTGTGTTATTATCATTTTATTTTTCCTTTATTGCAGTGCTGAAAGGCGGTAGGGCGACGCTCCTCCGGCTTAGCGGAGGAGCCGCCCTGTGTGTTCCTCTGTCCATCACCTCTTCATCTCCATTACCCCCTCTTTGATTGGTTTAATGTCAATACATAAAGGTCAACAATCTTAACCTGCAACCTATAACATTCACTACATCATCTACCACTACATCATCCTAGTAAGTATATATTTTACTATTCTGGACTCCTGCTTTGCTCAACATGTCCATGCGATGTGATATTTTTGTCATCCGATATAGTCCCCCAAACTTTGTTCACTTTTTTTTCTAGTATGTTCCCTCTGCTTCCCTCCTCTCGCTTATCTCCCCTGCACTTTTCTTACACGTGCCCTTCTTCCTTCATTTTCCCCTTTCTCTTATCGGCGTTGCTCATCGTCCTTCCCTTTATCCCCTTTCCTCCCTCAACAGTCCCTTACCTCTTTATTCATGCACCCTCTTATTTCTTCTCCCTCGTTACCTGCTCCGTGTTTCTCCGCTTAGCATTTTAAATCTTAGTCGTCTTTCGCTTGCTTCTCCGTTTCTTCCCAGATCCTTTTCCTGTCCTGACATCCCCAGACCTCCTGCTGCTCTTGGTTTGACCCTGGCAGGGTGGAAGATGCATTGCTCACATGCGCACAGGAGGGGGCGTTGCTGCCTGTGGGTCCAGGGCGGGAACGCTGCGATGACCTTGGCATCTCGGCGCGAGGCAGCGCTCACAAGCACCCTGTCACCGGCTAATGAGGGGCCGGCTGGAGGGAATCAAAAGGCGACCAGGAAATGCAGCTGTGATCGGGACAGGACACTAGTTTTCTCGAGCAATATTGTAGCGTGGAAATGTGGAGGGGTCTTTGCTAACAGTACGGTTTCCACTAGAATATCGAGGAAAAGGTACCTGCCAAAATAGCGAGGCCGAAATACCGAGACCAAAAGTATTCACTGCAGACAATACATCAATAGGCGGTGACGCGTTTTGACCCATCCAGGTCTTGAGACTAGGGGGCATATGTATCAACCGAATTTTTAATCGCAAACGCTGCGATTCGCAAAAAAGAGCGTTTGCGATTAAAAATTCGCAAAACGGGATGTATGAGGCAAATTCTCATCGCAAATTTAAGGAATCGCTAATTTAGCGATTTCTTAATTTTGCGTAAGCATTTAAGAAATCGCAAATTGCGATGTCTTAAATGATATGTAACACGCACCAAAGCATTGCGAATTATCCTTAAGAAATCGCAAATTACCACCAACTTCTAGTTGGTGGTAATTTGCGATTTCTGTTAAAAATGCACTTTTTGGAATTTTACAAAGTGCCACTTGGCGCACATACATGCCCTTAGGGCATGTATGTGCGCCATATGCACACACATGCTCATTACAGGGGTGCATCAGGGTGTCATCATGACACCCTTGCACCTTTGAACTTATTCTCAAATTGCGATTAGCAAATTGCGAATCGCAATTTGAGAATTACTTCCCATTCATTCCTATGGGTCTCCTGGCCCATAGAAATTAATGGGGAGGTATTCCTTAATTGCGATTTTGCAATTTGCTAATCGCAATTAAGGAATTTTAAGAAATCGCAAAAGTTTTGCGATTTTTTTTTTTTTTTTTTTTTTTTTTTTTTTTTTTTTAAATACATCTCGTTTTGCAATTCTCAAATAGCGATTCTTTAAAAATCGCTATTTGAGAATCGCAAATGGAGATGTTGATACATATGCCCCTAGGTGACTAAGACCCGTAATATAACTCTTGGAGGTATGCTGCGTGTTTCCACTTTTGTGAGTAATAGAGGCAGGGGTCTGTCTGAAGCGAACACCAGCAAACAGAGCACACTACATACCTGGAGACCACATTGTTCCTTCCGCACACCTCCCTCTCCTTAATTAAGATATCCAGCCCAAGGGGGTCTACTCATGACTTCCTCCCCAAATCTTTCTTTTTAAAAAGGTAGGCTGACACTTTTTTTTTGTCTCAGTCCAGCGGGATTCCCACTGGATTGTGGCAAAACCAACCAATTTTTTAAATTTATTTTGCCCCTGTGGGGTTGTTCCTATAGATACCTCCCACAAGGCATATTGGGGAAGAGTATCCCTACCCTGCCCTTCTATATTATTTTTCCTTTTTAACTTCTGGAAAGGGCAATAAGTCCCCATGCCCTGTAATGGCTGCCATCAACATTTTTCTGCATATTGCTGGCAGACAATCAGAGTGCTCGTTCCCTCTTGAGTGTGTCTCACGTGGTTGTGAATTGGCCCAGAGAAAAAAAAAAGCTCTGTGTGGCAATCAGAACACTCAGTTTTTTAGAACTGGGGGCATATTTGTAACCCCCTATCGCGACAGGAACGTCACTTTTCCGACATTCCTGTGGCGATGGGGGCTTCGCCTTGTGAATAAGGCCAGTGTAGCGTGAAAGATGTGGGCAATGGGTGTTGAGGTGGGTGTTCGCCACAACAGCCATTGATTTTGGCACTGACCCATATTTACAACGATGGCATAAATAAGGGGCAGCGCCAGAATTAAGATCAGGAAAAAACTGGTCTTAACCTGGCGAAATTAGGACAAATGCTTTATTTCTCCTCATTTGTGCTGTTTCTATGTGTGCTGCATTCTGCCACACACTGGAAACAGCAAAATGCCATTGATTGTTTATGTGCAGGAAGGTTTTCCTTCCTGCACATTAACAATAGTTGTAAAAAATTACGAGTTGCAGCTTGTATGTGTGCTGTATTCTGCAGCACACATAGAAGTTACAAAACACCATTACTGATTATTTATGTGCAGGAAGGGACACCTTCCTGCACATAAACAATCTTTCCCTGCAATGCAGGCACCCTTGTATAATGGTGCAAAACTGTCTGTGTTGGCGCTAGGCTGTTACATTTAGCACAACTGCTAAGGGAAAGGCATGGGTGTGCCGTATTTGTGCTGAATTTGGAAACTGTTGGAGCGCGTCGCTAGCCTTCTTGGCTTAACGCAGTGCTCCAACAGTTTCTTAGTAAACCTGGGTTCGAGAGACTCTTGCGAGAGTCCCTCGTACCCAACCATCCAGATATACAAATATCTGTCCACCTTAGTTTCTCAAAAGCTACTGAATGGCTTTACACCAAATAACAAAAAGCATGCTTTCTGACCAAGATCTAGCTTCCACCTAATTTAGGTGCAATTCCGTTCAGACGTTTTTGCGGTGGCACTGCTTAAAAAAGTTTATGGAAAATGCATGGGGATTTTTTTTTTTAGACCCCCCCCCCCCCCTTTTTTTTTCAGATCCTACTCGACTTATCCTCAGAGATTCTCACTGCACAAACTAGGCAAAAAGGAGAAACTTTTTAGAGAGTTTCTATGAGATTCATCAAAATGGGCCAAAGTTATCAGCAAAAAAGGCATTTCCTAGGGAAACATATACACACGCAAGGGTTCTCACAGATATCTTTAGTAAATTATCTAGCCTGCTAGTCTGTTGCAAGTGTGTGTGTGTGTGTGTGTATATACACACACACATACATATATACAATTTTATTAAACGAAAAGTTTTTTTAAGCCATTCCTCTCTAAGTAGTTCCTTTCAGTGCCAGGGTTTATTATGGGAAAAATTGTATTTTTACCAATGCTTTTTTATATTGCCAATAGCCAAGCTGCTCTCCAACAGTAACATTTTACAAAAAACATGCCAAAACGATGCATTGACAAAGCCAATGGTATGCAGTCAATGCCAGGGCTATTAGCCTTGCCAATGCTTCTTTAAATATTTTGCAAGCTTCAGATATCTCAAAGGTTGCTAATATAATTAAAAATAACACATACAAAGATACATTCGATTCGGATGGTTTTGCAACTGCGCAGATGCCTAGTTTTTACATGTTGCTCCCCATGTGATGCTAAATTCGCTTTCCTAACCAGCTGTGGAAATGAAATTACAGAATTAAGGTCATGCTGTGAGAGATTTACTGTTCTCTAGATGCTAGGTTCATGTGCGATAATGCCATTACCGCAGTAGCATTACCATATTTGTAAATCCACCTTAAATTAAACAGCAAAATCATGTTAAATGTGAAAAAAACCACGTATTATAAATTTAACATGATTTCTAAGATCACCAACCTATTCCATATCAATATATAGGAAGAGCAGACTACTATACAAACCTGTGCAAACCCATGATGGTTCAACTGCCACACGCGTTGCAAAATGTCACAACAGGGCAAATGGCTGCACACAATTGAGCAGATACACGTGAGTTCATGGGTCACCAGAAACCCACCAACATAAGAACCCCACAATAGTTCATGTACACCCCGATAGCCATGATGAGTAGGATAACCTCCCACTGATAGCTGTGGTTCAAACTATACTACATTGCAGTGTGAACTGTACCCACACCTATATGCATATGTACAAAAGAATGTGAGCTGCTACTAAAACACACATCTGTGCAAACTCACAGAAGCACTGGTTGCTACAAATACTGTACAAAAGTTCTCAGCTGTCATGTGGACACCCGGCACACAAGAGCAAGAAGTGGACGCTACCGTCCATCTGAAAGTGGATGTGTGACAGAGGCACTTTCTCAAATCACACACACCAACGTGCACACACACGTGCTAGCTGTACTGAACATGCACCCTCTCTACATACGTTTCACACACAGACACAGAAAAACACCTCTTGCGCATTCACAAAAATGTACACATCGCTAGGAAAACGACACTGGAGAACGCCCACTTCTACCAGGAGGTGTGTCGAAAACCCTATCCCAATCTCCTCCTGGGTCCCTCCTGTGGTGCCTGTTCCTGTGATATCAGAATCAGGGCACTGTTGAGCGCCATCGAACACCAGCGCTGTAGGCCTCATTGTCCGGAGTGAAGCCATGTTTCAAGCAGCACCATGCTCGTGCATAGCTCACGGGCAACCACCTCTCGTGGTTTACTTCCTATAGTGTTAGAGTGAAGACAGACCCAGGGAAGAATTAGGGGCATGTGTACAAGCAAAGAATACAATTTGAGAGGGGGTCAAGAGGGACATTAAGTTTAAAGACTCCTACAACTCCAAAGCCCTCAGATCAAAAGCGCAAAAACTAACAGGAGATGCAGAGTATTTCCTGGCTTGATTATAAAATGGTCACCATTTTATAATCAAGCCAGGAAATAGTCTATCTTTGCTTAAGACTGTGGTTTTTTTTAAATATGAAACTTAGGTAATCCTGAATAAACATATTTTTTGCCTTAGTATTCATTTTTAAATTCACATTCACATTTGAGCACTGCACTATACTCTTTAGCTTCTGAGTGTAACCCCTGGCGGGAGTATTTTTCTTCTAGGAATAATCAGGCTGAGCACTGAGCAGTACCTTCTGGCCTGCCACTGTGAATTTAGCTCTTTATTCCACAGAGTTTCAGATGACGATGCTCCGCCAGTAAGGGTGGGCTGATGAACTCTTAACTCCCGCCCGGTGTTATCCTGATCTCTCTAAAGACTTTTTTGTACTTTCCTGTATTTCTTACTCAGCAGTTATTAGCTTGCTATTCTTTTAGACTCTGCATCTCCTGTTAGTTTTTGCGCATGTGTACAAGCCCCTGACGCCACTGGCATGTCACTTTGTTTTACGCTCCGGTTGCTTTTTGACGCTGCCCCAGATTTACATAGCCGGGGCAGTGCCAAAAACGAAGCCCAGGTAATGCCTGGTCTTAGAATGGCAATACAAGGAGAAGCTTTTAACCCCTTCTGTGCCACGCCCTTTCCCCCTCCTGTGCCGGGCGTTGTATTAGTGGGTGGGGTTCATGACGAGACTATCTCGTCATGGGCACTGAAGAGGTTAATTTCTCCTTG
Organism: Triturus cristatus; assembly: GCF_964204655.1. Taxonomy (NCBI): domain Eukaryota; kingdom Metazoa; phylum Chordata; class Amphibia; order Caudata; family Salamandridae; genus Triturus; species Triturus cristatus. Next base: position 494,686,552 of record NC_140592.1, on the reverse strand, counting down.
TTTGTTGCTATTTACATGTGTGCTGCATTCTGCAGTACACCGAGAAAGAGCATCTCAACATTATTGATGGCTGCACTCAAACAATCCCCTCTGCAGCGCAGGCACCCTTGCAACATGGCTCAGGGATGCCTTCGCTGGTGCTAGGCAGCTTTTTTAGCACCAGCGCTAGGAGAAACGCGGGGGTGCCCCATATTTTTGTAAATACATCGCATCCCTGCATTTTGAAAACATCGGAGTTAGATTCTGCTGCAATGAAGGCAGAGAGAGGGGCAGATTTAATTGGCTGGATAGACTATGTTTGCAGGTAGCTTAGGTCGGGTCTGGGATCCATCCTTTTGATAAAGACATTGATGGAATCAGGGAGTTCTGAGATTATTTAATAAGGCATATTTATTAGTTCAATATTCTTTGATGTTGGCAAAATGGGCAGACTTGATTGGCCAACAGACACTTATCTGCAGGCAGTGTGCAGAACTGATTCACAAGGGTTATGGATTCAAGGATAAGGGCATAATCGATGGGTCACGGGGTCCTTATCTGCAGGATATAGGTAGATTGCCCCTGAGGTTGTAGCTTTCTCTGGGGAAGGCTGGAAAGCAACTGAACGCGCCTGAAAGTCTTCTGTGCACAGTTAGTCGTCTGGTTTTCCTTGGTGTTCTCATCAATTGACCAATAGCAAATGGCCAGCATAGATGGGCCGAGGGGGTCCGTAGCTTCTATCAGTACCAGATATGCAGGTTCGCTGGACTTTTGTAGCAGAAGAAGACCAAATTACGTTGCATATTTGCTGTGTAATTCAGCACATTTTGTGGCAATCTTTGTTATTTTGACAAATTTACACGTTAACACTCTCTGAGAAAATGTTTCACCACATAAAACTTAAAGGCAGACATCAGCAACTGAAATGTGTCCATTTAACCCTGTAAAGGGTATTCAACCACACAGCAACATGTGTGGCAGCATTTATCGTAACTTTTAACTCACTTCAGCGACACATTTTTTAATACAAATTTTGCAACGCACGGTGGATTATGTGTTGAGTGTGGCAAATCAATAATCACACAGAAAATGTTGTGTAGAATCGTATCATTCAAGGACCGGTTTTTATGTAAGCAAGCTATATAGCTTGTCTTCATTCAGGACTTGTGGGTGCCACCAGGGGCCAATGTACAGTAACACTACAAAAGAGGGCTGGAAGGGCAGGATGGAAGGGCAGGCTGGTGCAAATACAGCTGTTGCCTTACTTAACCAAAGAGAGGGCCCATAGCAGCGCCCCATGTCACAGCTTCCTTATGTGAAAGCTTAGTATGGAGCAGGGGTTCTTAGTCTTTCCACTTCTGTGGCCCCCCACTGAATCCTTACTAGAATCCAAGGACCTACACCCATTCATTATCGAAAGGCAGGGACCCCTTGCTTAAGCAATTTGTATGATTTGAACCTCAAAACAATACACAGAAATACAAAAACAAGTATACAGCAATCAAATTCTCAAATATTGGATTGTTTTGTTTAATTCACAATCAAATATAGAAAAAGTTTTCCAATGTTCAATTGTTCTTCTTTATTTCTATATACTTTATTAATTTCAATGTATTAATATTACTATTATTTAATTTTGTAAAATAGTCCCGGACCTCTTGAGTAGGCCTCTCGGATCCCCAGGGTCCTTGAACCACAGGTTAAGAACCACAGGTGTAGAAATATGAATGAATGCATCAACATATTAGAACAAGAATGATTTATCACACAGTCCATGGGTAGCCACACACGGCAGCCCATATCTACAGATGCTTTGCAGGCCAAATGTCATTTCAATGATGCTGTGTCAGAGCATACAATGTGATTGCCGATGTATCAGTGGCTAGTCGAAGGAGACGCAGGGCACAGGACTAACCAAAGCTTTTAACCCTCCTCCGGACCACTGGTGGTGGCTTCTGGGAAGCCAAGTGTCTTACTTGTGACAAGTTCAGCCATGGTCCTTTCTCAGCTGGGTCCCTTTTCTGCATCTCTGGAGAATGGGCCATTAATACCACTCAATTCTGTTGATCTAGAATACTGACTTCTCTCAGTGGCGGTGGGTCCTATTCCATGATGTGGCCCAAACTGCTTTAGACTCTTTTCTTGTCCTGTGCGGGTTGTTAAACCAAGAGTAAGACAGTTGGTAAACTTAAAGTTGGTATGCTGCACTGCACAGAGTTTGTATAAAAAACGCAAAAAACTGTGCATGTCTGTGTGCATTCGATGTAATGCTGTCTCACATTTATTGCATATCTATTGTATGTGTTTGGAATACCAGTTCCCTATTTCATACGAACACTCCAACATTTTAGTAACTCATGAACGTCAGTGCGTCAGTCCCCTTCAACAGAAATGGGGGAAAAGCTCTGGGTGAGGCCTCCGAGCTGGACAAAACAATGCACATGTGGCCTTTAGATCTGAACATAATACCCTAGCAGTAGTCTCCAGATTTGTACTCGATATGTCAACATAAGTGTTGAGAAATTGAGAAAAAGTCTAGATGTGGTTGGCCTCAAGTGCAACCACAATATGCCAGAGATGGCCTCCAAATTGTGGGCACAATATGTCATAAGCGGCCTCCGGATTTGAGCACAATATGCCAAAGGTGGCCTCCAGATTTACACACAGTCTGCAAGAGGTGGCCTCTGGGTTGGAGCACTGCGTTCCAGATGCATATTCAAGATGTGTGCACGATACGCCACCAGCGGCCTCTAACATTGGTAGCAATATTGCAAGTGAGGCATCAAGAACTAAAGGCAATATGCTGGATGTGGCTTGAAGCAGTTGATGCACTATCCTGCTGATGAGCCCCCCTGGACTGAGGGCTCAAATCCCTCCAAACCTGGCCTCCGGATCTGGAAGCGACACTCTTGTTGTGGCCTCTATAGGTGGAGAAGCAAATGCCATTGTAACGCATTGAGCTCCCGACGGAATATTCAAGATTGCCCCAGGGCCTGCCTTCAATGGCACCTATCCTGGATGAGCAACTTCTGCCTGAACTTAGGAAATATAGGAACTCTTTTCTCAATTTTGACTTATCTGTGATGTGTACATTTAAAATCTCTTTCCTGCTAGTTGTATTTTCTCTCCATTTGCACCCTAGCCTTTACTGTATCATCCCTGAAACCTTTTTTCTACTGTACATACGCTTCGCGGACTTCCTGATGAGCGCTCAAGGATGCTGAAAGGAGGCTTGCTTTGCTGTACCCTGTACTCTTAACATATATCTTTGTGTCAGGGCATTGCTTTTGTCTAGGCTGTGCATGCAAGTGAGTGAAGCTTGCACTTCAGCTACACACGTGAAGGAAGCTAACACTGCTTCAGCCTTTGCTATCTGTGTTCATCATTCTGTGTCTTAAAAGACTTTGCATTGCATGGACTTTGAACCTGATGATGAATGATTGATTAATTGATAAAAGCGCAAACATACACATCGCGAACAAAGTATTCTGGCGTTAGATGGAAAATAGTATATGGACTTCAAGGAGCCAGCCAAAAAACTCCATATCCAAGCCAAACGCAAGAAAGGGGGGGCTGTCCTCAATAGTTGTAGCAGAGTGATCAGAAAATGTAGATGTTATTGGAAAATCCTGGTTGAAGCGAGAGCCAGAGGGAGAGCATTCCAGGCTTTTCTCACCACTACATTCATTTGGGATGGCCACCCCATAAGCATGCCATGATCTTTCTTAGGTTGCTTGTCGGGAAATGTCAAGCAAACAGAGGGTCTAGGTTGGAATGCTCGTCGAGTTTCTAAAGATGTATGTCGCATAAGCAAAGAGCGTTAAAGTGACACTTTTTAAAAACTAAGAGCCACTGAAGTTTCCCCAGTTCCTTAGATATGGGAGAAGCTCTTTTCAGACCCAGCACTAATTGCGCTGCTGCAGTCTGGAGCATGCTTAGTAAATCCTTTTCAGGAGACAAAATCCTACATGTTTGGCTTCGAAGGTGTTGGTTTCGGATACTTTACGTGCTTGGAGGCACGCCGAAGCTAAAGCATCTGTGCACACATCTGCCACCAGCAGACCGGGCCATGGGGAACCCTGACGTGCTGTGAATAATGTGTGCATTGCCCTTTCCAACTACTGTGTGTGTCACAGGAGTCCTGTAAGCAGTGGTGGCCGGCACGGATCGCGGGTTGGGAGGAGCAAGGGAGGGTAAGGGGGTTTAAATAATAATAAAAACCTCTTACCTGGTCGCCGCGTCTCTCCTCAGTCTCTCTGTCACCGTCTGTCCCCTGGGGCCAGAACAGGAAGCGCCCAGGCTCCCCTGAGCCTATCACAAAGCTGCAATGCAGCGTTGTGATTGGTCTGAGCGCCGTGGTTCGGCGCTCAACCAGGAAATGGGAGCCTGGGCATGTTCTCCACGCAGTGGAGAACATGCAAAGTGTGCATGAATGTTCGGCCGGCCTGAGAGGGCCACCCTAACATTCATGTGCACTTGGAGTGGGCAAACCACTCCTTTGCCTGCTATTCTGTCATCACAGCAGCCCCACCCGCAAACCTGTGCAGCAGGAAAATATAAAATGCGAATAACCTAGAGTTATAATCATTTATGTTTTCTTTCTTTCTCTGCTTCGAAGCAGTGGGGCGACGCTTGCCTTAGCGGAGGAGCCGCCACTGCCCGAAAGGCACGAGCATATGGGCAACTTACTTCCTGCCAGACTTCCTTGCACGGCCGCCTCACTCTCATTGTGCCAATCCTGAAACATCATTTGAAGCACATTAGCAGCACACAAAGGCAGACACTCCATCCCACTTCAAGTATCGAATTTTTCACAATTTATAATGAATCATTTTTCTATCATTCGCTTCAAACGTATGACTAAGTCCTCTAATATAAAATGGGAGCTGTTCGGCTTTTCATGGGACGCGTCTCTTCTTTATCGCTTTTACAGCGGATGTGTTTTCCATTTGTTTTTTACCATCATTATGATAATGTATATTGTGTTTCTCTCAGGGATGTCAGGGTGATGAGCCAAAAACTGGCAATGTCTTTAGATTGGGTTGTAGAGTTTAAAGCTAAAGTTGGTTTTTGTTAGGTTTTTCCCAGATACTAATATTGTAGGAACATTGAAGTGTACAGAATACGTTCTCTACTGACCAGAATGCTGGGTGTCTTCGATAGTAAGTTGGACCTCCCAAGCTTCCTTCCTGCCTTGGCTGACTTGGGCGGACAGTAAACACCTAGTTTGAAGCGGATGGAATGATGGTTGGCCCACATACAGTGTAACACAATTGATTATCATACTTATAGTGTGCATGACACGGCCTCCATCCTACCGCCCTGGACGATGTCCAATATAATCCACCTGTGTCACCCACTTACACGGGCTAAGACCACAGACCCTTGGTGTAAGGTGTTGCACACCGCTGTTCGCGTCATAGCCCTTTGCCTTATGTGTGCAGTGGTTTCTTATGAGGCAACACTCACCCTATTAGGCACTCCCAGAACAGCTACTCCTACACAAGCGGTAGAATTAGAGGCCTGGCATGCGGTGGCATTGCACACACTGGAGGAATCTTTACAGTGATGGTACTCTGATCCCATATGACACACTGACTGCTGACACTGGTCTACCGCCGGGGCAGTTCCTCATACACAACTCCTTGCTGGCGACGCTGACCAAATACTGGGGAGACCTGGCTGCAGAACCACAAACTCATTTAGTGGTACAATATTTGCAAGTCATGGGGATGGGCAGGCGTTTGGTGCGCTGGTTGGCTAGTTCCTTCCGAGCACATATTACACCTTCACATGCCGCCCTGCATGCTCACCGGGAAGGAGACCTTGCCGGTACAGACAGGGAATGGACCGCAATCTTGGAAGGCCCAACTAACATACTGCGCAACACGAGGTTCCCCCGGATACAAGTCTATATAATGCACAGGGCCTACCTCACTCCCGCCAAAATCAACTGGAATTGTCACCTAACTGATGCAGCCTGTCCCAGATGCACCCTGGTAGCTACGGACATACTTCATATGCTATGGTTTTGTCCCTCTTTACACACTTACTGGCAAGGCATCTCGGCCGGGCTGACCGCATGTACGGCATGACTCAACTTGCAGACTTGGGAGGTGTATAAATTGGGTTTGTTTCCTAGGGCTAAGAAATACAGAGCAACCTCCAGGTTTCTAGATCTGGGCTTCTCGATGGCTAAACGTCTTATAACCTGATGGTGGAAATTCCCGAAACCCCCAACACTTGTGGCGTGGACACAATCCTTCCTGGTGTAGGCGCAGGCGAAGGCGGTGGCATTACGGTGGGCGGATACTATGGGATTGCGCAAATATTTGTGAGTTCCCAGCTGGGATGCGTTGTAGTCTGATATTAAAACGCTTCTGCAATGGGAGGGTGGGGACACCCATGATTCGTGAGGCCCCTGGGAGAGCCATTGGGGATGATACACTTGTACCATGGCCAGTGCTGCGTCACTCGGGTATGCCTTCTTTCCTCGGAACCTGACTGGATTTTGCTTAGCCCTAGCACACTAATATTGTCATGCTGTATTCTGCTGGATGGTGTGGGGTTGGGGGAGGGCTGCTGTAATTTGAAGGTACAGGCTGTTCTTGATGTTTTGTTCTTATATCATGGCATTTTTTCTCCTTTACTGCAAATATATGTGTTGTCAGCCCTTATGGGGCGTGTCTGACCTATTTCATGTATGGCTAAATATCCTGCTGACCATTGAAATGTTAAAGTAATTTGTTCCCAGAATCACTTTACTGCCTGCCCCCATCACTTGCTGCAAACTGACTTCGGGGTTCATCTCAACGTATCTAATGCAGGCAGGTCACAGCTGGGGCACTATACAGAACCTCCACATGGTTGTAGCTGAGGATGTTGCTTTATTATGCAATTTTCTTTCTAGGAATCCGCTGGGAAACCAACACGAAGCCACCTAGTAATCAGCACAACAAAGCACCAGGCCTTTTTGTTTTGCCATTGATTACTCTCCTGTGCTTGCAGACTCGTGATACCATGCACAAACTCAGATCCACTTTTAGTGTCCTATATGCAGTGTTAAGAGTAAAGAGTGTTTTCTCAGCACAAAGGCGGGTTGCAATAGATGAGCACGAGGAAAAATCTTTTCCCCCTCCATCTAGCTAGAAGGAAAATGAAAATCCCACAAATCACATCATCAGACCGAAGATTACAAGATGGAAGGAAAACACTGACATGCACTGCCAGCAAGAAGAAAGAGGAGGCAGGAAGGCTAAATGGGCCAATGATCAAAACCTTTGGCACTGGGGCACTACTGGAAGGTCAGGGCACTAATGCAGCGATAGAGCTCTTTTGGAAGAAGCTTCCACTGCTGGGATACGCCAGCATCAATTAGCCACTGCCAGGGAAGGCTCACACACATGGCCCTACGAATGGCATGGTACTGGTAGCAAGGGCGTAGGTTCAATGGAGGGGGTATTTGGGGTACTACAACCCACCTAATCAGGGGTGTCGTGAGCCCCCTGTTTTACAAGCTACAGTAGGGTGAAGTTCTTTATTGGCCTCTTGTATATGCAGCTTGACAGGTAATAGCTCATAATTAACTCTGCAAAGAAGAACAGAAAAATGGGCTAATGGAAAAGGCTAAGAAGGATGGACAAGTGGGCGAATTTCACACATGGGTGAAATGATGGATGGATTAGTGGGTGAAGAAATGGTTAGATGAAAGGATGGATGGATGGATGAGTGGACGAAAGGATGGATGAATGAGTGGGTGGGTGAAAGGATGAATGGGTGAAAGGATGCATGGATGAGGGGTGAAAAGATGGATAGGTAAAAGGATTAATGGGTCCGCAAAGGGATGTGTGTGTGTAGAAGGATGGATGGATGAGTAGGTAGAAGGAGGGTGTGTGAAATGATGGATTGATGGGTTAAAAGATGGATGGGTGAAAGGATTCATGAATGAATAGGTTAAACAATGGTTGGATGAGTAGGTTATAGGATGGGTGGGTGAAAGGATGGATGGGTAAAACTATTTATGAAAGTATGGGTAAAAGAATGGGTGAATGAGTGCTTTAGAGGATGGGTGGATGAGTGGGTGAGAGAATAGGTAGATGGGTGAATAAAAGGATATCAGAGTAAATGGAAATCTGAGGAAACTATGGATGAATGGATGGATGGGCGGTTGGTGGGTAGGTATGTGTGAAAGAATGGCAGAGTAAATGGAAATCTGAGGCTGGAAGGATGGTGGTTGACTGTGTAGCAGTGGAAATGAAAATCTGAGAGAATGGATTTATGGATCAGTGGGTGAAAGGATAGAAGAGTAAATGGAAATCTGATAGAATGGCTGGATGGGTTGGTGAAAGAATGGCAGGGTAAATGGAAATCTGAAAGGAGAGATGGATGGGTTGGTGAAAGGATGGAAGAGTAAATGGAAGTCTGAGAGTCAGGATGTGTGACAGTAATGGACATTCGTTATGATGGATGATGGATAGATGAATAGATTGGCAAATAATCAGTTGATGGATGAAAGGCTTTATTGATAGTTGGGTAAGTTAATGGCAGGATGAATGGATGGATTGGCTAATGATGGATTAAATGGTGAAAGACTGAATGATGGATGAAAGAAAAAACAGATGACAGAATGTAAAGGTGAAATGGTGGACATCAGTGTGTGAATATTAGGATTTAATCATGAATGGATAGATGCTTGGATAGAAGAGACAAGGGAATTCCTCTATGGAGGTGTGGGATTTGCTTGCTTAGTGCTATCAGAGCTTTGGTACAAAGTGTGTGGGGGGGGGGGTAATTTTCTAGCCACTTCCTTGCCCCTAATAAATATATTGTTTGATACAACGTTATGTACAGGAGAATTTAGTCTCTCAGATTTCATCAGGAAATTTTCAGATACTGAGACAAAAATAAACACACAAAAACACACACATACACACTCTCTCTGCCTCCCTCTCTCTCTCTCTCTTGCTTTTCTTTGTTTTATAGGTATTAAAACATGGTTATTGTTACAAAATATTGTGTTTTAAGTACCCCATCACAATCCACTTTATTTTCCATTTCCACTGGCCCTTAAGCCCCCCTCACGCGCTGTTTCTCATATAATGATTAACATGCTATGCCAGCGTGATTGTTGGGAAATCTGGAGTCCTACTCAGCAAGCTCCCTCGCCGACTGCTAGAGAAAGCTCGCCCTGCCCCAGCGCTGCGGCGCTTAGAGGGCACTTCCGGGAAGAAGGGCACAGTACTGAAGAACTGCAGCACTGAGAAGGCACTGCTAGGAAGCAGCTCACACTGCTGCAACACTGCAGCATTGAACGTGCACTGCCAGGCAGAGGAGTGCTCTACTTCTGAACTGCACTGAGAGGGCAAGGCACTGCTGTCAGACTGATCACTTAGGATAGAGCAAGCACAGACTGACTGAGCTGGTGAGAAGCTCACTCCGCTGGAGCTCTGCAGCACTGGCAGGACCCGGCTAGAGGGAAGCTTGCGCTATTCACAGACTGCAGCACGGAAACAGCACTGCTAGAAGGAATTCACTCTCTTGTAGTACTCTAGTAATGGCACTGCACTGCTGGGTGGAAGATCACAGTCCTGAAGTACCGCAGCTGTGAAGAAGTGTGCTGGAAGGAATCTCACACAGCTAGAGTGCTAGGGCACTGGTGAGAAGCTAACTCACATCCCTGAAGTGCTGACAGGTCGCTGCCTGGAGGAAACTCAAGCCATTGGGGTACTGCGGCACTGCGAGGGCACTAGCCAGAGAACAGAGCAGGGGTGCAGTAGGGGAGTGTGAAGGCGAGCGGTGCAGCATGGTTAGCTCTCACAGGAGCAGGCAGGGAGAGGCACTCTCGGGCTCCCACTTTGCGAGGCTCGAACAGTAAATAATAGCCTCTGGACCCTTAAGTGCTTCATCGGCATCTCTGGGTCTGGTCCAAGACCTTTCTCGATGCAGAGGATGACCACTCCAGACTGGCAGGTGGTGGAGGGGCGTGACCATCTGCCAACGTGACTTAGCCTGAGACCCTCTTACCACAGGAAGCCCTGCCTCGGCCGAGCAAAGGAGGGTAGGGCAGCTTGGGGACCTCATTTGAAATATAGGGTGTGGTGGGGTCTAGAGGGGTAAATGAAATTTTATATTGTATTCATAAAGCGACTACTATCCCTGATAAGGCATTGAAACACTTTGCAGGGAGTCGCATGCTACTCTGGAAAACTAGTTAGATGTAAATAGGTGGCAGATTAGTAAAAGGTGCTTCCCTTTCCTTGTAGGATTACTTGTGTTCAGTTTGTGCTCGGAGGATCTCTTACGTGTTTTCTGGTGTTCGGAATAGGGATAGATAAATTGAAGTGAATTAATAAAGGGTAGATGTCAGATGAAATTGGGAGTGGTGGACGGGCACCTGTTTGTTGGATAAGTAGGTAGAAAAATAGAAAAGAGAAGAGGCGGAGGTAGCGAAGAAAGACATTCAGATTGTGCCCCATGCTACCTGCTTACTTTTCTATTTATCTATTCATAAGCTCCTTGACATTAAAAGCATTATCTCAGGATGTGAGGAGTGCTCTAGCCTCACAGTGTTTCAGTGCCTTCACTGATACCTTTCACCTTAGTTTAAAATGGTCGTTTCAGCACACTCTACTGGAAATGGGTAATAGGTCGTTGAAACCTTGCACCAAACGGTGAAATAAGTAGGAATTGTCTCCAATAAACTTTTGAAGGAGGTGAAGCCAGGGGTCTGTATTCACAACCCTCCTGTACCATCCCAACCTTATATTTCCCTTTCCAGTACCTTGCGTTCCATTCTTTCAGTTGAGTACAGGAGCTTATATTATGGTTACTCTGTGGGCTAGGTTGTCATAGAAAGCCGTGTCCTATAAGGTTTGTACATCCTGGCAGAAGTGATCTTTGGATGTGGTTTATGTCTGTAAAGGTGAAACTGGACCTACAGTGTCACGAGAGGAGCATTTGACAGACGCATTGAGCTGTATAGTACCTTGACTGGGCGAAATATGCTGCTACATTGTTATATCATGTTATGTTCACAGTGTTACCTTGTTTGTGGCTTTGTCCATTAACAGTTTCCACCAAAAACAATCTTCCCTTCCCTGAGGGGGGTCTGGTGGTGTAACTTCAAAATATTTTTTCCCCAAAAGGTGGCGAGAAGCAAGGGTGCCAGGTTCACCAAATTATTGCTGGGATGAATTGATTTTTATAGCCAAAAAGCAGACCAATCAGTAAAGCACCTAAGACAAGCATCTTGGCATAAATTGCGCTGGAAAAAGATGAAAATTATCAAACACATGTACGAAATATAGCATTTATTTTAAAGGAAATAGCTAATACATTTCTGGCAGATTTGCATTTAAAGCTCCATACCCACGCTCACAAAGCACTCCACAATGCTGGACCAACATACCTCAACAAACGACTCACCTTCTACACCCTGAACCGCCAGCTTCGCTCCGCTGACCTTGCCCTCGCCACCGTTCCACGCATCCACCGAACGACCACCAGTGACAGATCACTTTCACACCTCCCCGCCAAGGCATGGACAACCCTCCCCACCCACCTGCGCCAGACCCAGGACCTGCTGACCTTCAGGAGAATTCTCAAGACCTGGCTGTTCGAGCAGAAGCGCACCCCCCCCCCCCCCCCTCCTTTAGCGCCTTGAGACCCTCACGGGTAAGTAGTGTGCTCTACAAATGTTTGATTGATTGAAGTGACAAATGTTGAAAACTCATACAGGATTGAGGTAAACTGATGCCACCGCATTACAATCATCACAAGAGAGAGAGGGAGAAAAGGAGCTGGCCAATGCTTAGCCAACATTAAAACTGCAAAGCACATGCTCACCTGATCCTGTCTTCCAAAGACAGGAATGTATTTAACATAAAAGAAGTAGAAAAATGGGGCTGTGCCCACAAATCTGGGACGCCTGGTCACCCTATCTCAGCTCGCACCATATAAGAAGTTCCATCGAGGGCAGATGATGACAGAGGCCCATGGGAGGCCCACTGGTCAGTGAAACACAAGCCTCTGAATAGATGCCCCAGTCTCCAGAACCATAGAAAAGCTACTCATTTAAAAATTTTGCATAGTGCCAACCAGCATTAGTCACCTAAGGTGGCCCTCCTTCAAATCCAAAAAGCAGTGAACAGTTTCCATAGAAGGGTTGGGCCTAAATAGCACGGGAAGGTTTGCCATTTCATCATAGAAAGAGGCCTGTCAAACCTTTAGCCTGGTCCCCTTTGCAGTCATAGTACAAACTTTGCCATGTGGATTACATCATAGAAAATATGAAATAAGCTGTACAATGTGTTTTTATACAGCCAGGGGCGAGAAATGATAAATTATTAGAACAATCCCAAACTTCCTTACTTTCCAGAAAGATCTTAAAATACTCCTGTTCAGATATCTTTCTTACAGTATGCTTCACCTCTAGCCTGGCTGCAGCTCGGCTGACTCCCCAGTACTACTAATGAAGGTGACGTAATACAACTGTAGCGCTGTACATACATTGTTGGGTGTAATGCACCCCGCTGGTCCAGTGGCTATGGTCACCCTACTTAAATGCCACAGACACGCATATATATTTCGTTCATGGCCCTAGCCATGGTGCGAAAGTGAGCTGGGTTGAAGTTGTGGGCATGTGGGATGTGGAAGACGTGAGTGGTGCTGGAGCGGAAGGGAGCTAGAATGACAAGGCAACGGTGACAGCTTTGTGGGTGTGACCTGTTCCTAGAAATCCAGGTGGAGCTGGACAGGAAGGAGCAAAGGATGGGGAAAGACGTCAAAGTATGGATGTGAAAGGAAGCGGTAAGGGGGAAGGAATCTCGATTTGTGGTCTTGCAAAGGGACACGGTGAGAAAGAGTCATGTGACGAGAAGAGGGGAAGGGGAAAGACCTTAGATTTGGAGGTATGAGGGGTGAGATTTGAAAAGGGGGTTAGTGGGGGTAAGTTAGGGAGTAATGAGACAGGGGGGTAGCAGAGGGGAGTCCTATGGAAATAGAGAGGGTGACATCAGAGAAGGAGCAAAGGCAGAAAAGGCCAAAAGGTGGAATAGGGATGACACCCTAAAAGAGACTTGGCTGAGAAAGTTAGGAACGCAGAAGAGAAAGTGTTGAGAATGAGGGGACCCGGAGGGTGGGAGCATGAATGAAGGATGATGGAGAGTCGAAAGGAAAAACTAACTTTGTACACGAAGTCAAGATTTTAATCAGCGGAATTAAAGAAAATGAGTCTGGAATTACATTTTCGATTTCTGGTGCGATCCAGTTTGCAGAACTTGAAGTGTTTCTCTTTTATTCCATACTTTTATATTAGTCACCTTAGACACGTATCACACTTTATGGACCTAAGGGTAATTTTACTGACTTGGACATGTAGCTACACAGCTCCCTGTCCTCGCGTCTCAGCTTCTGCTAGAGGAGATAGCTGTCCACATTTCAACGCAGCCTTCTGCTCGCTGATTGAATGCCCGCAGCCCAGCTCCTAGGGGACTGCTGAAACCAAGGGCTGTAATACTTTCAATTTGGCCGCCAAACATGTACATCAAACTTTAAGGATCCAAGTGCAGTTCCACTTAAGTAGACATTTGACAGAGCGACCTCCAGTCTTGGCGTCTCGGTGTTTCCAGAGGCTTCTCTCCATTGTTCAAGTTGCCCCTTGGGTCTCTGATTGGACACCTTCTGCCCAGACCCTAGAGGGCAACATTCCAATGCTCATGAACTTTGTGTGGTGACACTAAGCATTAGTGATGCGTGAGCGCACAACAGTTGCTAAGCGTATCGCCCACAGACTGATGAGCAGACAAGGTGTCAGATGGGGGCCACAAATGATGCTCAATTTGTGTAAAAAAAAAAATGGACTCTTAAGATTTGAAAAAACATATATATATGTTGGTAAAGATTTTACATTGTAGGCAAATAATGCAATTAGGTTTACGTTTAAGTTGGGTATTTGAAGGGAATAACCAGCAAAGCAGAGGATAATTGATGTCCATGTCATAATGGTGCAGTCTGTTTTCTCTTGTGTCTTGCTGCAAGCCAGCTGCATAAGGAATTTTATTCAAAAATTCTTTTTCGGAGTAGTTAGTAGAAGTTGAATACTTTCTTGGTCCCTAACAGTGTCTTTATTTCGTCTCACTCACAGGACTTGGTTGAAGAAGGATTGTCACTTAGGTGAACAAAAGCTGGTCCTTAGGTTGAAATTTGCTCTTATGTTATCATGTCACCCTATTATTAAAATCTTGCACAATATTAGTGAGGATTGTATGTCAGAATATCACGAGCAAAAATATTGTCTAACATAAATGTTGTGTCCTAAAAATCATTTAGAAAAATATCATCCCTTTGGGATGTTAAAAATCCCCAGTGATCAAAAGTTTTCCAAACTCACCTCAGGCTCTTTACTAGAACAAATGTAATGTTTCTGCAAGCACGGAACTAGAAAAGAAATAGTCATAATTCCTAAGTCCTTTAAGTGGGGTCGACGAACCAAGGACACCAATGTTAGTAGGAAGACATACTAGTTTAGTTCCAGGTGAGTCGCAAATGCTTATTAATTGGCAAAAGGGCACTTTGGAAATTACTGTTCTCGATTTAGTGCTCTAAGGACCAGATGTATCAATATTGGATTTTGCGATTCCATAATAGCGAGTTTTACCGATTCGCTATTATGGAATTGCAAAATGCGATGTATGTAGGTTTCGCAATAATAATTGCGATTCCTACATATTCCTTAATTGCAAATTGCACATTGTGATTCGCTATTAAGGAATACCTTCCCATTCATTCCTATGGGCCTAGAGGCCCATAGGAATGAATGGAAGACATTAGCAATTTGCAAGTACCAAATAGGTACTCGCAAATTGCGAATGCAATTACAAGGGTGATAGGGGGGCCAAAAGGCCACCCTGTTGCACCTCCTAAATGGTAAGCGTGCACATGTGGCGCACATACATGCCCTCAGGGCATGTATGTAAGCCACATGGCAAATTGAAAATGCAAAAAAGTGCTTTTTTCATGGAATTCGCATATTACCACCAACTTGAAGTTGGTGGTAATTTGCGATTCCTTACTGGCAGGTCGCAATTTTTTTGGGTTTGCTGCATTTCATTTAAGCAATTGCGAATTGAGATTCCTTAAATGCATTCACAAAATAGAGAATCTCAATTTTTGTGATTCTCTATTTTTCAAATGCCTTTTGGGATGATACATTTCTTCCCGTTCTGCGAATCGGCCCGTTTGCGAACGGGAAAAACGCTTGATACATCTGGCCCTAAGATTCTCTAATCGATAGAGTAAGAATGACTTGTGAGTAGTTTTTACAGATAACAAGTAGTTAGTCACTAATTCTAAAGGAAGTAGATGACACTATAAAACAAGTACCTTTTTCTGAAAGCTCGTTTGAACATTTGGAAGCCATCGGATTTAGTGCTCAATCGGTGTCCAGTGGTTCGCCCGTTTACTCTCTCCTCGTCGGGAATGTGCATGGTCCTGCTAAGTTGATAAAAGATTTTTAGTTCATCTCATTACTACAGGGCAGTGTACTGCTTATATTTTAGGAGACCGGTCAGTTGCGCTGCCAGGAAATCTCAGGTTTTATTCATACAGAAAAATATGCATTTCATTTGAATGTGAGTTAACAGTGAAAAGGTCTATTGGCCATGTTTTTCTCCATAATTGCAAAGGAAATGTTACCTTTGGAGACAAAGGGCCTGATTATGATTTTGGTGGTTTTGCAGCTGGCCACCACACTAGCGCCCCGCTGCCACACCTCTAAAGCCATACTGACACCGCCCGTCAAATTTGATTTGATTTTAATTTGATTTGAATCATTATTTGTAGAGCGCACAAATGCCGTGGCGTCTTGGTGCTAACTGTGAGCGTGAATATAAGCCCCTGAGCATGTGTTTTAATTTTTGCCAAATAGCCAGGTTTTTAATTCCTTCCTGGATAGGAGTTTTCTCTTGGTCTGGCAGGCGGTGCTTTGGCGGTCCCAGGTGGTGAGCCTTAGAAAGGCACCGCAATGGGAACACCGAAACAAGGTCCTGCACAGTATGGACTGTTAAGTCCATGCTGTGCAGGAACTGGGTGTGCATGCAGACAGGGAGGGTACACCATGTGCCCCCCTGCATGCATTCCCATTGCCCTGAGGCACCAGGTTGCCCTGTAGGGCCCCCTAAATTTCCTCACTGCTACAGTTTTCATGGCAGGCTCACCACTATATAAACTGTGGCAGTGAGGAAACTCGGAATATGCTTGATGGTGCCGCAGCGGCACTGCCAGCATATTGCAGGCCTCAGACCACTGCAATACCACCAGGGATTGTGGATCCCTGGGGGTAGGAGCTTTCCCATGGCGGTCCGACTGCTCAACTCTTAATGGGGCGGTAGGTCTGCCAGTGCCCGCACAGCCACTGTGATGGACCGCTGTAGCTATAATCAGGCCCTAAATCTGATAAGACATTGGTTGCCAATGTGGAAAGTTGTCACAGGAATAGTATTGAATAGTATTTTAGAGCAATTTTAATTCACTTGACATCCAACAACTTGAGTTACTTTATTTATATATTGTGCCATGTGGCCTAAATGTAGATGTCAATATGGTTTGAAGGCACTAGTGCTAGAATTTTGTAATGTGTCTAGAAGACATTTCTTTTACTATTCATGCCAGATTTTGCAAAGGTTTTTTATGGGTTTTAGCTCAGGTTAAAGAGGTGTCCTCAAAAGGCTGGCTCCTGTTGTACTCCCCCATTAAGCAAACATTTACGATGCAGTTGCTCTCTACCCAGTTGCCTATAATTTTGTTTCAGTGGATGCTTGCCATGATTGTGTGTAGTTCACTGTCACTGGTGTGGGGGCTGTCACCACCTAGCACTGAAAACGTTCTAACATCTAGTGCTCGCATGTGTCTAAATCTGTTTCTCCTTTAGGAATTTCTTCGGGCACAAGAATAAAGCTTTTAGGGCCATATATATCAAAGGGCTTTTGCCATTGTGCGAGAAGTGTGGTGCAACTGGCAGAGCGACTGACTCCAGAGCGCGAGGCTCACAGTTCGATCATCGGCGGCAGCTCAGCTCAGCACCATGTGACTCTGGGCAATAGCTCATTTAATTCCCTGACAGCCCCCAGCGCCTTGAAACCTTAAGGGGTGATGTACGTTTGCGCTTTACAAATATAAATTTAATGATTTACCCATTCTGTGAGCATGGAAAATGTCACAAAATAAACAAGAGGTAGTGGTGGTATAGAACATTGCACATCAGTTCTTGGACAGACAATTATCTGGTATAATAGTTCAAAGAACAATGTATTGGTGCCTCTCGAGGTAACAACACCCCACTACCTTGGATGTCACCCCACAGAAGAGTTCTTTTGGAACCCTGTGTCACGTTTAAAACAAGATCTGTACCTCGGCACTCTCAAAGTTTCTATCTATAGTCATAGGCAATATGCCAATCAAACGTCGTGTGGTCAGCCCGACATTGAAAACTATTTAGGATTTTTCAATGTCAGGCTGACCACACGACTTTGTGGATCTACATCTCCAAATTTCTAAGGCTTGAAGTAGTTACGTTTGTAACAAATACGTGTCGGCTGCCATCATCTTTTGCCATCAAGGAGGTTACAGCAATTGGACCTTCATGTGTTATTTGTAGTTCAAATGTGACCAATAGTTGTTTGTTCTGTATCAAGAAATGTAATGGTCTACTATGTACAGGGTGAAACATTGTCATAAATTAACAAACAGAATACTTTAGAAGTACCTTCTAGACTGTTGTTTCCTGTGAGTTGTCAAAATAGGTTTAACTAGGACGTTTGATTGGCATATTGCCTATGGCTAAAGATATAAACTTTGAGAGTGCAGAGGTACAGATCTTGTTGTAAGCATGGAAAAGTGTGTTCATGAGAAGATTTCCTCACTTTATTGTAAGATTTAATATCCCACCTAAGGGTCCTCCATTACTTTTATTAGGCACTTTAAGCTGGCACAGTGCTGATTTTACAAGTGCTGTGCTGTGTCTGTGCCATATTTGAGCGTTGGCTGCAATGATGCTTGAATGTGAAGGCATGTTCAGTTGTAGTGCTTATAGAGATGAGGTGTGCCTTTGCAGCATTCAGTTTGCCGAGTTGTTGCTGTTGTATGAATGTGTTGTGTGTCTTTACTGGTGGGTTTTCTTCTGTTTCACATTGTGTGTCTTTACTGGTGGGTTTTCTGCTGCAATTGTTTGAGATGGCATCCATATTTTGATAGTACTCAGGGTCTCTGATGCATTGCTGTGTACTTCTGGAGGTTTGTTAAGGTTCATCGCTGATGTAGGTTTGCTTTAAATGTGCAACCTTGCATCTTACTATAGTAAATATGTTGACATGTGGAGAGGTTTTATGTGTTTCTACTGCAGGATGATGTAACTTAGCAAACACAAGATGATGGATGGAGTGCTGAAACTTTTAATCCACTCACCCTTAGTCAAGAGATCTGGGTTTAATCCATCGTTCTTTTGCTCACTAGGCCACCCCAGTTTTGACCCAACCATATGCAAATCGATCTTGATCCTGCTCACTTTGCCACCCCAGTTTCAACCCAGCCATATGCAAATCTTGTTTGACTCTGCTCCTCAATGGAACAGTCCAGCCCGAACTGCTAGGCCAGGTCCTCCCTGGACCGGTAAAAAGCATCCGGGGACCGGTTTCGGGGTCTCGCCCCTCATCATCCAGGCTCGCTTGAGTCAGTGGCACAGTTATCAAGGGACCCTCGTCTGGGCACCACAGGCTAACATAGCAAATACAACAATATGATTAATAGAATGCAGAAACTGTTCAACCACTTACACCCAGGCAAGATATCTGGGTGTAATCCATCACTCTTTTGCTCACTATGCCACCCTAGTTTGGATCCAGCCCTATGCAAATCAGTCTTGACCCTGCTCCTCATAGGAATAGTCCTGACCGAACTGCCAGGCGAGGTCTTCCCTGGACTGGAAACAAGAATCCTGGGAACGGTTTCAAGTGATCACCCCTCATCTGCCGGATTAGCTTAAATCCATTGACTCAGTGAGCAAGGGACCCATGTCTGGGCTTACTTTTGACCATTTAGAGTGAACATAGCAAGCACAACAATATGATGTACAGAGTGTTGAAACTTTTCAACCACTCAGCCCCTGTCAAGAGATCTGGGTTTAACCCATCGTTTTTTCACTCCCCATGCCACCCCAGTTTGGACCCAGCCACATGGAAATCATTCTTGACCCTGTGCCTCATAGGACCTGTCCAGCCGAACCGCCAGTCCAGGTCTTTCCTGTACCGAAAGCGAGCATCCTTGGACCGGTTTCCGGGTATCACCCCTCATCAGCCAGGCTAGCTTAAAGGTTGTAACTTAGCAGGTCACTGCAGATGTGCCTATGATAGTGATGGTTTTTTTTACGTCTCATGCACTGTTGTGTGCTTTTTGTGATTGTGTGACCCTATATCTGTAACAGAGATCTTACATTTCATCTGCAGTGCTGTTTTTTATATGGATGATAATTGGGAAATATAGCTCTGATGTGTTTGAGTTGTGTGCCTTCTGCAGTGTCATGCTAGTTTCTCAGTGGTGTTCAATTGTAGTTGTGAAGTATCTTTTCTATATGTTATTCTGTTTGTGAAGCAGTTGGCAGGGTCCTTTGTTCTATGTGTGTGTGGTTGGCAGACAGTACGTGCGCATGTGAAGTGTCTCGTCTGATGTGTGGCAGGCCGGCCTACTTCCTTCTCTCTATGAATAATGAAATAATGGCGTTAAAACCTTTTCGTGTAAGTGGATGTCTCTCTCGGGCCCTCTGATCCCCAGCACATATTAAACACTGCAGACAATTGCAAAAAGTTGATTTCAAAAGCTTTTCAGGGGAGGATTTTTTCTACTTTGCTATCGATTTTTCATTTTGCCCTCTTGTAGAGTACTGTCCACCACCCGCCCCCTTCTAGTAGTAAATATTGACTCCTGCTTCTGCACGTAGATAGAACATTATCTCTGCCTCAGGCACCTTTCTATACAAAACTCTGCATCCTTATTTTCTCTATAGAATATAATCTCTCTGCTACAACTCTGCTATACACACACGCGTGCACACACACATACGCGGGCATACATACGCACACATACATACGCACACAACTACGGGCCTTATTTATGAAAACTATTGCATTGCTGCGTAAAAACAGCGATGCAATAATTTTCACAGTGCCCTCCTTGAGACATTATGGATGCGCCGTATTTAATGTACAGTGCTTCATGTCCCAAGGAGTTAGAGATTCGACAGTATTTCTGACATATCTGTAGGCGCAAAAGTGGTGCATTGCTGGGGTTTGTCTGAAAACAGACGCAACCCAGCAATGTGTTCTTTCACATGGGGCAAGATATTGACACAGTAAATTCTTAGAAGCGCCACAGTGAAATCTCATAGATTTCACTGCAACACTTCTACGACCCCTTATTGCGGGGGAACGCCCACACTGAATACATTATACCTGATGCATGTATAAAGTAGCGCAGGCCTTTACAAAGTGACGCACCTGCTTAGATGTGTCACGCTGTAAATATGGTGCAAAGTGGCGCATTATTTACACTGCCACAGCGTCACAAAACTTGACGCAACGGCAGCATAAAAGTGTCGCAGGCCTTCATAAATGAGGCCCAAATAGTCTATGTATTATTGCTGTTGAGTGGAGGGAGGGGCCATGATCCACAAAAGGCAAGCCTCCTGTAGGTTATTCTGCCCACTTCTCTCCCTTTCTCCTTTAGCCACTTATTGTAAGAGCAACAGCCTGCACTATCGACCCTACTACTCCAGGGGCTCTCTCGCTGGACGACAGCTCACTTTTCCAAGCAATGCAGCACTGGCCATGGGCCCGTCGCTCCCCTTCTGTGATCTGACAGTGTGAAAGACATATTTGTGTGAACCTTACATTGACCTCCACTAACCAGAATTAGGATAAATGAAACATTAGGACTGTCACACTTTGAACATTTCTAGCCCCCTGGCTCAACCCAGACTCCGTAGTTCACTGAGCAAGTTGGAAGTCCACACAGGTGTAAGGACCCCTCAGGAATGTGTTCAAACAGTTCTGAAATCCTGACCCCTCAAGTCCACTAACACTGATGGACCCGTGATTGAGGCCTGACATACCTGACTATTGTGCAGATGCTCAGCCGCAAAAGGTAGTATTAAAGATATGGCTCTTTTTTGGTGTCCGGTGCCCCTACCCACCTTAGGCAGACCTAGAAGGCTTAAGTCATTGAGGGGCAGCAGAAAACTTTGAACATGAACAGAAAAAATGGAGCTAGAGAGCATTGTTGGCCGCCTCTTGAACCATACCTCCCTGCAGTGGTAGTCCTTTTGACCACGCTCAGTAGAGGATTTGATGCAGATCAGGCCGTGTGCCCAAAACCCCAAGGGCAGCCAACACCCCACCCAGCAACCATTCCGCCATGCCAATTGGGGGGTTGAGTACAGTTACTGGCATGCAACCTAGCCCAGCAAACAATCCCCCATGGGCTGGTCAACAGCCCGCGGTCATACAACCCCCCCATGGACAGATACCCTCATTGCTGTAAAAAAAAAAAATCACGGTACCGCAGTATACCTGTGGGGCTACTCAGTGTCAATGCTGGATCCCGCAAAAAAGTCCCTTGGTTTCTCACATGAGGTCTTGTGAGACCCGTGAAATGAACATTTTATTTTTAATTTGAGATCGACTCCCACCCTCACCATGGGCCAGGAGATCAGAGTACCCCTACCCCGGCCCCTCATACTTATTTTTTTCTTAATTTCAAGACATAGATACTCAGACACTGTGTCCTATAATGATGGGCGCAACATTTATGTTGATATTGTGACCAGCCAATCAGATCACTCTGTCCCATGGTACCAGGACCGGTCCCATGGGGCCATAATAAGTGGCGGGGAAAACCCCTCCATGGCAATCAGAATGCTCAATTTATTTGAATTGCAGTACCGCCGTACTCCCTCTGGACCAACCATCCAGATAGCTCCCACATTTGAATCTTATATTTCTCTAAAATCACTGAAAGGATTTACACAAAATCCCTGAAAAGACATACTTTTTGAGTAAAGACTTAGCTTTTTGCCACATTTGCTGCAATTGTGTTCTACCCTCTACACAGAACTCCCCGAAATGTTCCAGGAAAGAGTTAAGGTGGATTAACTTTTTTTTGTACGTTTCTTGAAGCTTCGTAAAATGTTGCCATAGTCAATTCAAGTCAAGTCAAAACCACTTTATTCGATTATTTAAAATCATAAAAGTATGCTATACAAATACAGAGATATTAAAAGTCTAATTAATAGCCAATATACATATAAAAACTATACAATAACAGTTAAAAATTCATGATTAACCATAGCCAACTTAAGTAGTTAATACAGATTCAATTTTCAGTTGTTACAGGGGATCAACATCTTGTACAGTTTTTAGTCTGTCCCTCCTCTCTCTGACAGATGCTGCTAGAAAGCTGGCAACACAGAACATAATTAATGGACACTCTAACAGGTTTACAAACATTAGGGCTGGCTTGCACTGAATAAAATTCATACTTTTTAACAGTGGAATCAGAATCCTTTTCCTAGCGTATTTAAAAAATGGGCAAAAGAACAGAAAGTGCATGGTGTCTTGAGGGGAAAAGTCATCGCACTTGCAGGGTACAGCGTCTTCTGGTCTACTCCAACCCTCCACGTCCCATAGTACCATATGTATTTGGTTGAACCGCAGTTTAGTCAACAACCATCTATGGAAGGAATTGGTGACTAATGTCAGGTATAGTGGCATCCCCGGGGACGGGGTTACCAAGACATGCCCCCTGACCGAGGATTTACAAAGTTCAACTCCCTCTCGCTCGGCCTCCCTTAATTTGATAAAATTAGATTTTACCCACTCAAGATCTGCCTTACATAGGGATTCTGGGTTAGAAAAAATGTCTGGTGTCCCCGTGTATGCAGCTAGCATCTCAATATTAGACAACCACTGGATTTTATTCCTATTGTCTAATCTAATACAGTCCTTTAGGATTTTATGGTTGAGGGAAAGATTCGGGTTTAACCATGTTTTCATCCATAGCAATAATGGTGCTAGTTTAATTATGTCTGTTATATAACCGCACCCAAGTTCCAAGTGGACTGAATAGGAAGCGGTTGATTGTGGGAGGCCAAGAAGGGAGCGCAAAAATTAGTTTTCCTCCGTCTGGATCACATCATGTTTAATGTAGCCCCAAATTGATGCCCCATACCTAACAATAGATATGGTTTTGGCTTTATAAATTGTTAATATTGCCTCGACCGGCTTTCCTCCCAGCCTTTTTGCAAAACCTAGTACTGCCGCAGAAGAGTTTCTCGCGGAATTTGCCTTTAATAAAAGCTGGGGGGACCAAGAACTTTTGTCATCGAAAACGACTCCTAGGTAGGTGAATACTCTCACTCGTGAGATCTCTTCTCCCCCGCAAAAGAAGGGCTTAACATTATTTTTTGCTCGGCCCAACGACATCACATGTGATTTGCTGTTATTTACTACCAGGTCCAAACTTTTCATGAAGTCTCCAAACGAGTCCAACAATTTTTGCAAGGCCAAGGGAGTCCTGGCCAGAAGAACGGCATCATCCGCGTATAGGAGGACCGAAATCGGGGTGCCTCCCATGCGCGGAATGTCCAGTGTTGCTGCCAACAAATTATGTTCCAGGGCATTAATATATAATGTAAACAGCATGGGGGCTAATATACATCCCTGTCGTACCCCTCAACTGGACTTAAAACTGGATGTACATTTCCCCTCGGTCGTCATCCTAATAGAGGCGTTCAGGTCTTTGTGGAGCTCAGCAAGGAAGTACACAAGGGACCTATCAAGTCCCATTTCCAGGAGCATTGTCCACAATTTAGACCTGTTGACGAGGTCAAAAGCTGTGGACAAATCCATAAAACCCAGGTAAATGGAGCCCCTGGCCGCCTTGGTGTATTTGGCTGTTATTAGGAGAAGGTTCAAACATTGGGCCTCCGTACTCCGCCCAGCTCTAAAGCCATATTGGGCATCTGACAGAATGTTATTGTCAGAGGCCCACCCCGTTATCCTAGCTAGGATAACTTTCCCCAAGATCTTTATAGAGGAATCCAACAGGGATATGGGCCTATAACATCTGGGGTCTGCCCTTTGACCTTTCTTAAAGACCTGTATTATAACCGACCGGGACCATGATTTAGGGAATCCAACACAAGCCAAGTTATTAAATACATTTGTCAGTATATTGGCCCAAAACAAAGGATTAGCCTTATACATATCGGTTGGGACTCCGTCTGGTCCAGGAGCCTTCTTTCCTGCAGAATCTTCAATCGCTTTGGTAACCTCTCCTAAATGAAACCTAACTGGCATAGAGGTGGGTTCCAAGGCTTGTCCCACGAAAGTTTCTAATTCGAGGTGACTGCCATATATATTTTCAAAATGGCTCAGCCATTCCTCCTCTGCAATATTAGTTTCCAGCACAGCATTTTTAATATTAGAGAAAAGGGGAGTGTTAATAATTGACCAAAATTTTGCACTGTCTTTTAAAGTAGCTTTGTCCATAAGTTCAACCCAGGCATTATGTTTAATTTCTTTTTTCCTATCCTCCAACGTTTTTTTATAATCTCTTCTGAGCTGTGACACCAGGATTTTATTCCTCGGGCGTGCCTGGAGAGCTTTTTTGAGGTAGTTGTAGGATTTAGTGCACTTATGATCAAACCAGCCCATATCTAATCTATTAATGGCTGGTCTACTTTTACTGGTTAGCTCTTTTGCCACTTTGAGGCAGATAGCTTCATACGAGGATATTACTTGCTTCCCCGTAGAATGTTGATCTCCACATATTTCTAGATCCATAGCTGCCTCTAATGTGATGGTGTTAAAAAACTCCTCTGGAATTTCCTTGGTCCAGTTTAGCCTCCTCCCCTGGTCTTTTGTCTTCACTTCAGCAACCATCATGAAGGGGGTGGATGTATTTAAAAAATAGAAACCATCTAACAATTCAATTGCCACTGGATTATGGTCGCTAAAAGTTGACTGTATAGCATTATAAAAAACTACATATTTTAAAAGGCCAGAAGAGAGAAATATGTAGTCAATTATTGTATCACTATCCCTACCTATAAAAGTGGGAACCCGTGTCCTTTGATCGAAGAAGCCTGGGTCATACAATTCATTTTCAGATAAGAGTTTCTCCAGTGCTTCCCCCTTTTTTGAGTGCTCAAAGTGTTGCGGAGATGTAAAATCTGGCCCATCAATGTCAATTAACAAACAGTTGTGACTACATAAGTGCACATTAAAATCGCCTAACAAAATATAGTGGTAAAAAGTGGTTTGCTTTAAAGTATAGGTATTTAAAAAATTCGACAGCCAAAGCAGGTGAACATTCGGCGAGTCCCCTTGCTGGGAATTATAACAATTCACTAGTAATAATTTCGTGTTATTAGTGAGTTTGAATTCCAAGCTAAGAAAATTATTGGAAAAACACAATATCCTGCTAACTGTCCCTCTTAGTTTCACCGATACCAGGACCACTAAGCCCCCTATAGCCCTCCCAGACATTGATTTTATTGCTGGGACAAAATAGGACGTAAAACCGTCCAACCAAAAATCGCAATCGATTTCCCAGGTCTCTTGAAAAGCCATAATGTCGTAGTCTTTCAAGAAACTTAACCAGGAGGTATTATCTCTCTTGGATCGTAAACCCGCCACATTCCAAGTTACCATCTTGATATTTGCCCCCTTAGAATTACCATGAGTCATTTGGCTACAATTGTTACCAACGGGGTTCGTAGGTGCTTGGTCTATTTCCTGAGGCGCCAAACCGGGGCAAGACTCATCCCCTAAACCCTCAGTTGCCTCTAGTCAATCACACATATCCAGGGAAGAAAATACCTCAAATCGATTGCGTGTAGGGATATTGGACCCATACTTAAAGTAATTTTCTCCTCCAGGACCCTGGTTGTAAAACGGCGTCAATGCAGTCACTGGTATATAATTTCTCGATTTTATGCTATGTAGGGGATCTCTGGGGGGGTAGTTATAAAAGAAACCAAGAGGACGCACCTGGATACTGTTTTCATCTTGTGCCAGAGAGGCAGCCCTCAATAAGACAGTAGCCACATGTTGTGGATATCTGAAGTTAACTATTATACATTCACCTACACAGAATTTTTTAGAAGACCCAATCCAGCTTACTCGTCTAGTGCTTAAGATGTCATTGGCAAAGTTGAACGGGAATCCACACTTCCTGTGCAACCAGGAAACAGTTTTGTGTTTAAGAGAGTCATGAGTTTCCTTGTGCGTTAGGTCTGAGTAACTATCCTGGGGCGGTAAGTTAGTTAAAATCACAACATAAGGGGAACATGCCGGGGGTAAATTTATAAATCTACTTTTCTTTTCCTCCTGGCTATTCAATGTCGCAACCGACTCCGTTGAAACTGGTATAGCAGTTCTTTGTACAAAAGTAGGCTCTGGTAAAGTTGGTATAACTGGAACTTTAGTATTTGGGGGCTGAGGTGTTTGCTGTTGGTTTACTACTCTAACTGCATTCTCTTGCCCAGCTACACCCGTCACCTTATTGTTACTATCTAACGATTTTAGATGTTCTGTTAGCAAACCTCCTAGCCTCTTGACCTCATCGGCCACAGTATATATTTCTGAACTAGGGGTTGCACAAACTGATCTAATTTAGATTCAAATATAACCTCTAGGGAGCGCAGTAGTTGGGATAATTGATCGGTGTGTAATAGACTGTTTGCGACAATTCTGTCTACTCGAGAGATTGGGGGCTCGTCAAAATTAACCTGTACTTGTTTGGTAATGTCAACCCTTTTTCTAGACTTCTCCACCCCCCCCCCCCCTTTTGCTATGCTGCTTCCTACAGTTCCTGACTGGTCTAGCAACAGAGGTGACTTCATCAATGATTTCACTCGGTATGAATGTATCAGAAGCTGAAGAATCCATGTGAACCTGGGCTGTATCCGTAAAAGCAGCTATAGAGGCCGGCTCGCAGATACCCTGTTCCAGCGGGCTCTCTACAGGAATCAGAGGAACTTGGGTACTTATTGGAGGACTATCCATTCCCAGAGAGGCCCTTCGATCGTTATTTATTTTATTTACCTTTTTCAGCAAATAATTATCAAGAGGACCTAACCCCGGTGTAAATGAGTCCTTTAGTCCTATAGGCATTGTGAACACTAGCAGATATATTAGTTATCAGCAGCAATGGAATGAATGAAATCTCATTTGCACCACTGAAACAATATGACAGGGAAACACTTTACCAGAGACGAAGTCCTCAATGTCCTGGTAATCCAGCACAAACTGCAAAGGGTATGTCCCAGCCCAGCCACGGCCAGTCCCGGACGGCCACAGACGGTCCCGCCCTTGTCCCGGGCTTCTCCCGGCGCCGCCCGCGCGTCCCGCGATGCGGAGGAAGCCTCGCTGTTTTTAGCGCCTCCGGGCGCGACGGCGGGCGGAAGTGCCCCAATAACGCTAGGCAGGCTGGGTTGTGTAGTCCTGCGTAGTCCTGCGCTGCCGCCGTGGATCGCAAATCGGCAGCAGCGAGATACACAGCGTGGGTATCCTTGCCCCAGTCAAATGGGCCCCAGGTACGTGCTTACTCCTCCGTTCGCCAAGGTTCGATGTGCCATAGTCATTAGGAAAACCAAAAACATTCTTCCTACAAAAGCACTGACCTTACTATAACTACACATTTGGGACTGCCACAGAGTAATATAGCATATTATGCCTCCTACTTGTAAATGTTCCATCCTTTCTTTGCCTCCAACCTTTCCAAACAATGCTGGCTCTAGGGCGGTGCAACCGTTGCCATGACAGAGTGACTTGGGCGAGGTGTTTTCTAATATATTGTGCCTTTGAAAGCTCCTGCTTCAGCTTCTTTTCTCTAGCAATTTCCAGGCAACAATAAAAATGTCAAGATAACTCTGGTGATTAATGGGTCTGCTGGAGAGAGATAGGAGTTTTGTCCTAGTGGAAGTTTTGACTCATAAAGTAGCACAGAGGGTTAATATATGCCTGCTGCAAAGAACTTGTGCCATGCAGATCGTAGAAGTGCACATATTGTAAATAGTTCAGTGGGCTACGGCTTTTGTCACAGAGATCCTTTTGTTAATTGCTGTTCATAAGTTAAAATCAGAGTATAGAACAGTGGGCTATTAACTCTCGTCAAAGAGCTGTATGCAGACTGCAAGGTATAGGTTAGAGCATTATCTTTTCTTACCTAATCTTTCATTTTCCTAATGTAGCAAAAAGGGTTAATTTAGACAGAAACCAATTTTTATCGTAAAGACTATCCCTAACCATGGTGCGTTTTTTTTAATTCTGAGTTTGTGCTTCTTCAGACCAAAGTCCCTTAAACTATACTGCCTACCAGTATGAACGACATGTGACTCCTACATCTTGTAGTTCACTGTCTTATGTAACATTTCTTACACACTGATTCACATATGTATGATTCATTGTATCTGTGTAATGTACGTGTGATGTGAAGCGTTCTGACACCCAATACAGGAATGAGTGGCATTATAAAACAAAAGAAATGCATGAGAGAGGGCGTGATCATGGAGACCCGAGGGGCACTGTTAAAGGGTGGTTGTGAGGTAATCCGTAGTGAAGGAGATAAAGTGGGGGCACCAACAAACATTGTCACACCGGGCACCACCAGCACAAAAGCTGGCCCTGTTTTCAAATACTTCACCTACCTCCTGTTTCCCTGTATCTCAAATGCTATCTACCTTGTATTTATTAATATAGCAAACTGCTCCTGCCTCTTGCTGCTGTACATAGTATACTGTCCTGCTTCTAAAAATCATATGATCCTCTCGTTGTCTTGCCTTCTCAAAATATAGATCTGCCTTCTGCTTCTCTATGTATTAAACTCAACACCGCCCCCTTATTCTCCAAATAACAAGTTATCTTTTTCGCTGTCATTTACCAAGCTATCCCTGCTTTCCATTACAGTGTACTATAAGTATCTCTCTGCACCGTGCTTCGAAACGCACTACATACTGCCTCCCTCTTAGAGAATCTTCCCTTTAAATCCCGATTCACGATATGGGCTAACATGGGTGTGACATCACATCACTAAAGTACCATTGAGTTGGGTAGCAATAAACATCTGTCCAGTGCCAAGATACCCTTGGGTGAACGTGAACTTTACAAATACATGTTATGTTATATGTTACGGAAAGGCATAATTGTGAAATACCTGCAACTAGGGAGCAAAATACATTTAGCGGTGTGAAGGAATCATGCATTTTTACCACATTTTCATGAATTTTTAGGTAAGTGTATTATGAAGTGGTAAAGTTATGCCTAGGAACTGCATGTGGCAACTGAATCACCAGAACCAACAATTGCACCCACAACTCAGTTATGACTGAAGACGAGAGATCAAAATCACATTCAGAACTTACAATAATGGTCTGCCTTAAACACAATACTTAAGAGCTGTGGGGTTTCACTCGCAAGGGGCCTCTGCTGTGAGTCCTTCACCATCATGTGAACAGTGTCTATCACAGCCTCTACCTGTGGTTGGTCCATTATAGGTATTTGAAATTAATCAGTCAGTGCGTCCAACGACAGAACAAACACAACTTCTAACAATCACACTCCTACAAGTGTGACAATTCAGATTCTTCCAGGCCCCAAGGCTATAAGAATGGCTTGGATAAAATGTATAAATCATTTGTAATGTATTTTGAATTAATAAACAACTGTTGCTGTGCTCCTCTCTAAATCAGACAAGCAGCGCCACCATGTGGCAGACAGCCATAAGCGCCGGTGTTGACAATTAAGTGCCGGT